>NC_065582.1:173354430-178154430 GCF_024542745.1 Macaca thibetana thibetana
AGAAGCATATTTTAGGATTTCAGGTGGCAGGGTAGATTGTCCTTTCGTGCTGGCATCTGCCAGCTTTGGTTCTGTAGTGGCCAGATCACAAAAGCATGCAAACGTTTTGAAAACCGTCAAACACCGTACATTGCGCTCATTGTTATTATTGCCGTTATTATTATTGTGAACTTCTGGGCAGTGCTGGATTGGCTGACCTAAAGCAATCTGCCTCGAACTCCTGCGTCCTTCAGGGGATTGCAAGTGTCCTGTAGGTTGCTATGCTTAGGGTCTCTCAATGGTCTAGAGACTCTAGCCTCTACCAGTTTTTGCTCTCCCGATACGTTTTAGGAATGAAGAAATGCCAAAGTAGGGTTGCAGAAAAATTGTGTTGTGTTATAAATGTTTACATCACCTAATAAATTGGAGGTTTTGTAGTCACATACAGGAGTTATTCAACATAAATTGGGTCGTTCAAATTATTAAAGCATTTATAAAAGATTGATTCCCAGGACCCTGCAGGCAGGGGTGGTCTAGTGTAGGGTATAGGTTGAACCATACATTTCTTTTCAACATGTTGAGTGTATATCTGAGGTTGTGCCTCCTATGAAGAAAACGTCAAAAGTCTGAATGTGGGGCAATTTGGGAATGTAAGAACTGGGCAAAGGGTCCTGCAGCCCCGCGCTCCACCCCGAGTCCTGCCGTTTCTGCTTTTTGCTTGGAGGCGGGCAGGGAAAGTAGGATCGTGGCTTCTGGCCCACCCAGGGCCGACCCGGAATCCGTGGCCACTGCGAATGGCACCACTGTGTTCCTGTCGGAATGGACGGTTTAAAGGGAACACATGGTAGCTGTGGGGGTGAGAGTGTCACCCTCCCTCGAACCTCCCGCGAGGTAAGCTCGCTCCTGAGCTCACATGTTTCCTCCAAGCTTGCGTGACGAGTTCTCCAGGCTCAAAGCCCGCTCTCATCAGCTTTCCCTCCCACTCCATGCCCCTGCTCGCAGTCCCCGATGCCGCCATCCGTCGCGGTTTGTGCGCCCGCGGAGCCGAGAGCACCTAGTCTCTGCAGCCCTCTTGGTCCCATGGGAGCGCCTGCATTAATCCGCACTGCTTCTGCAATCGCAGCTTTAAACTCTCGGCATGAGGATCCGGCGCTGGGTCCTGTGCTGTGGACCTGGGGGGCTTTTTGGTGAGTTCTTTCCGTCTCTGTCCCGGTCGCCTTCTGTGGCTACACTCAGCCTCTCTCCTTAGGACCTTGATGTGTGCCCTTGCGCCTAGGGGAGGATGCACAATGTGAAAGCTTCTCCGCTGCCTGCACAAATCGAGGGTGGGAGGTGATCGAATAGGGCTCAAAGACCCCATAGGTACTTAGAGTAAGGCCGCCGGAGGACCTGAGTGGGCTCCTCAGGCCTGAGGCAACTGTACCACTGACTTGGTGAATTTTAGGCAATTAACTTCTCTTCTCTGGGCCTCCATTAAAAAAAAAAAAAAAAAAAAGGATGTAAGACTCCTGAGTAACGCTTGGAGTTCAGACTTACCACTGGCTTGTAGTGGAGTAAAGGACAAAAGCTTTCTACTTTAAATATTGAGTCGTGTCTTTCCTGAGCACAATTTTTGTTTGCGCGTGGGGTTCGGGAGGTGGTTATTTTAAAGATTTGAGTCGCCCCAAGTTGCTACCATGCAGGCCTCCCCAGGAAGGTCACTGTGTTTGGGCCTCCGCCATCAGCCTTCCTGGGCCTGAGAGGTCAGCTGTTTTGGAAAGTACAGGTTTTCCTCAGGGAGGACTTCTTCAAACTCACTGTGCTCGGTAGGGAGAAGGCCTGAGGCTAGTCCTCTCCTCTGTGGCCGCACTAGTCTCCGGAGAGCCGGAGAGCCCCCTGTCCTTAGATGAAAAACGCCCTAAGACGAAAAAAAAAAAAAAAAAATTCCAAGTGCTTTCTCGCCAGTGGTCCACCAGAAAGAGAGGGTGGGCAGCTGGCTGTAAAAGGAGAGCCAGTAAAGCCGCTCATTTTAATAAGCTCATTAACATTTTTGAATGGCTTTCCTTGTGCGCACCAAGGCCTCCCAGGCAGGCGCGGGAGAACTGGGCAGCGGGGTTATTGCGCACCAACACCCACAAGCACATGCGCGCTGGGGTGCCACCGCTTTCGGCACAGGGGACCTGGCCGGGCAGGAGTGGCTGGGCAATGCCCACAATGCCAACTTGGAACTTCGGCGTCCCCCAGTGGTCCAGCCTCATTGTGCGCCGCACGCTGGACTGTGGCCATCGGATATTACCAGGCTGCGTGGGTTCAGAAGTTGCTAAGGAGCTTGGGTGACCATATAAATGGGCCTGAATTGTCCCCGAAGTTTTGAGGGATCGGCAGGCCCGGGGTTTGTCCCGGTCTACTTCCTTTTGGCTTGTGTTTTTGGAAAGGGCCAATGGATTTGATGCTCTTGAGAATTCAAAAACCAAGTAGTAAACCTGCTCACACCCACGGGTCGAGTGTATTCCTGCCAATGTCAGGCTGCAGCAGGATGTCCTCCGTGCACATCCTGGACGGGGTGCAGAGCTGTCACCAGGGTGACTGGCTTCCAGGAATCCTTCTTTGCGGAGGAGGCCAGGGGCACTGCCCCTCCTCTTTTCCGGGAAGTTGAGCAATGCATTCTTGGACCCTCGGACTGCAAGAAAGGAAGCTAGAGACACACCCACACAGAGGTGGTGAGAAAGAAAAAGATGTCCCGGGGGCAGAGCAGATAAGAGAGAGAGAGCGGGCTGCAGGGAGGACCTCGCTTGGCCAAGTTCTCCACATCCCTTCAGGTCCTGATTTGCAGGTCTTAGGTCTTCACTGAGTCACCCACTCCCCAGGTTTGAACTAAGAGTCCCTCTTGAGTAGGTCCCAAGGTCCTAGCCCTTATCACCTGGGCTCAGTGGGCTCTGGTGCTGTCTGGCCTGGGGACCTCTGAGAATACAGAGATGGGACCTCATGCACTTACTACTGCGCCTAGCATGGGGTTTGTTGCTCTTTGGCATCCAAACCATACTGGAAGAACACATAAATAAGGCCAGGATCCTTCAGCTTCATCTATGTCTGTTTCCACCATACCTTTTCCTACCTACCCCTCTAAGGGCCTGGAGACCCTTGCAAAGTTGGTGGGGGGGCGGCAGGACCAGCTGGCAGTCTCCAAGCCTGGCCAAGTTCTCATTCTTGTTCTTCTGGGCTGCTGGAGGCAGGTCCTGGGGCAAAGGATCAGCGCAAGAGCCAGACTTGTTTCTGGGTCAAATTCTCGGGCCTCAGCCCTCAGAATTTTTCCTGGCGCCTAGGGCAGTGAGCAAACCCCACATGACATCATTTCATACTTGACCGCATTAAAATGCACATTAACTTCCCCTGACCAGCTAAGGGCTGAAAAACAAGGTCCCTGAAAACACACTCCCCGTTTCAGGTTCATACTGGAAAATGGTTTTAAAACTAGAAAGACACTGTGGTGCAGTGTCGCAGCTGGGGTGTGTGAAGACACCCTGGGAGAGGTTGTGGCTGGCAGTGGAGTGTGGGGACTGCGCTGGGGTAGAGGACGGGGAGGAGAGGTGGTGCAGGAGGGTATTAGACCTCTTGGGGTCCTGGCAGAGCAGCTTCTCCCAGATGCCTTGTTGAGGTGAGCAGGGCTTAGATCGCCGTACCCATTGGGATCATGAGCTTAAGGCAGTGCTGCTTGTTGGGATAGTTGTTTTACAGCAATTGCCCTTGCTCTTTGGATTTCCAGCACCTGGTTTGATATGTAGTAAGAACTGAAATGTTTTCAGAGGAAATATTCCTACCTGGAGCATTTTATGTTTCATGAATGGATTCTCCAGGCGGGCACAGTGGCTCATGCCTGTAATCCCAGCACTTTGGGAAGCCTAGGTGGGAGAATCACGAGGTCAAGAAATCGAGACCACCCTGGCCAACATGGTGAAATTGCGTCTCTACTAAAAATACAAAAATTAGCTGGGTGTGGAGGTGTGCGCCTATAGTCCCAGCTACTTCAGGAAGCTGAGACAGGAGAATCACTTGAACCTGGGAGGCAGTGAGGTTGCAGTGAGCTGAGATCGCGCCACTGCACTCTAGCCTGGTGACAGAGCAAGACTCCGGACTCCGTATCAAAAAAACAAAAAACAAAAACAAAAACAAACAAACAAACAAACACAAAACGGGTTCTCCATTGCCACTTCTTTTGAATCTGAAGGCAGGTAGTATTGATTCCCTGAGAGTCAGAGAAGCAAAAGAAGCTGATGACTCATCCAGGAGCAATCATCTGGAAAAGCTGAACCCAGTGACTCAGCCCTGACATCTTTTTGATACTCCAAAAGGGAAGGCAATGAAAGCTTCCTCCTGAAAAATTCCCATTGAAACAGACGTGGATTTGGAGCCAGGCTTTCCTGAAGACCTAGCTCACAGTACTTTGCTGAAAAATGAATACCCCCATTTACAAATACAAAGATGGGCTAGTGAAAGAATTACATGCTCCTTGAGTAGTTGGCACCACTAAATACTTGTAGCCTACCTGATAACAAGTTTTGCAAAGTTAAACAAGGACATGTACCATTTAAAAAATATATTTATGAAGATTGTAAGAGGTGGACAGAAAGTGTGGAGTGACTGTAACAACAACCCAAACAGTGAGAAGTCAGCATCCACTGGAAACCTTCTTTGAAGTAATAGGTTATGTGTATCCCATCCGCAACTGCAATTGTGGTTTTAAAATAAATTCAATATATAGGCTTTTAAGGTTTAGAAAAGAAATACATTGAGGGGGAGCTTCATTTTCCAGGGCATTCCCTCTGTCCAAAAGAATCTGCTGAAGAATTTTTAAAAATAATTCTTTCCTAATATGTCTAATATTTGATTTATATTATTAATTGTTTTCCATGAAATACTGCCTGCAGTGAGGCACTTCCTAAATACACTTGTCTCATTAATAAGAGGCTTGAGCCCTGCTGTCAGGGCTCAGGCCTGAGGAGAATTCAAGCCAAGCGCACGTAGGGAAGGTGGCCACAGGATGCAGGAAGGAGAAATGGAGTCCTGTCCTTTCAAAGGTGGCCAGCCAGGGGAAAATCGCAACAATGAGCTCCTAGGAAATGCGTAAACAGAGATTTCTTTAAAGAGAAAAATCTTTGTTGTGAAATCCTTGTCTGTTCTTTCTTTCTTTCTTTGCTCGTTCATTTATTTAGTTGCTCAGATATTCAGCAAAAGTAGCTGAAAGCCTATTCTGTGCCAAGGATGCAGAGAAGAAAGATCGCTGGCTTGGTGGAGTTTACAGTCTAGTGGGATACAAGAAATGGCAGTGCAAAAAGAAAAATAAAATATGCTGCGGATTAGCGCCTGTGAGGCGCAGTATTATTTTGGGAGTTAGTGAAGGAAGGTCACTGGAATATCAAATGTTTGTAAGGGCGCTTTTAGTGGGTGCGGATCCTGAGACCGTGTCACTATCTCTCTGTCTGCCTGACTGTTCGTTGCTATTCTGGACTTAGTCTCTGTCCCTCTGTGTCCCTATGTTTCAGTCCTGATTCACTAGTTGCCAAAGGCAGGGCGGTGGGGGCAGAGGCCAGGCCACAGATCTGGGTGCTAGCAGTTCCTCCTTCCCCCACCCCCTTTCTTAACGACCCAGCCTCTTCCGGAGGCCTGGGGGAGGATCGCCTAAGCATTGAATGGACCTCACCCTAGGACCCTGGTGCCCTCGGAAACGGGATCTGAGGTCCGGATCACTAACGCTCAGAGATGTGAGGGAAGCCGAGAAGTTGCCGAAAGGGGCTGAGAGCTGCTACTCCTTTTCCCTGGGCAGCAAACCTCAAGCTTGTGCGGGCCAATCATTGCATTCTGGTAACCAGCGCTTTATTTAGCGCCTAATCGCTTTCCCGCCCTGCAGTAAGTGCTTTCCATGAATTATTTCATTCATTCCTTCCAGCAGCTCAACTTCCATTGCCCCACTTTGGGGATCAACACTACCCTGGCCACAGCTATTTCCGGTGGAGCTAGGGTTCGAACCTAGTCTGTCTGGCTCCAAACTACTCAGCGCTGGCCACACGTGCGTTGGTTTCCCCAGGCAGAGATGAAGGTACCATGTAATTACAGAGGAGAAAAATGAGGCCCGGAGAGAGTAAATGACTAAATGGGCATCAATGTTATGTCAGGCACAGAGCTAAATGTTTTACGTTTAGCGCATTTCATTTTCCCGAGCTCTTTGAGAGGTGGAATTTGAGGTCCTGTAGGAACCACGAAAAAGCCAGATAGAAGAGTTGGTGGGTTGAAGCTTTGCAGCTCCAAATGGCAGAGTGGCGAACAGGCTTTGGAGACAGGGCCAGGCTTATCTTCCACTTTTGCTTCTTCCCAGCTTCCAGGCTCTTGGGCGAGTTCCCTAAATTCAGGCCCTCATTCTCCCCAGGGAATAAGGAGACTCATAGGTTGGCTTGGAGATAAAAGGAGATAACGTAGTTAAAGCCCTTTGGAGTGGGTGCATGGCACAGAGCAAGCTCTCAAAAGATGATCGGGCACACAAGCCTGGATGGAACCTACCTTTCTAGACCCTGCTCAGCCTTTCCTTCCTTTCCTTCCCGTCTGCAAAAGAGGGAGATGATCTTTCCAAAACTACCTGCTGTGAATAGTAAATGGCTTTTTTTTTTTTTTTTTTTTTTTTTTTTTGTCTCCAGTGGAGACCGGGGCAGCAGTCTCAGAGGGAAGGCTTTTAATCCCGGCTTCATTTACCATGTGCCACTCCTTGGTGACAGTGCAGATCTTAGGGTGCAGGTAGCTCTGGTGGGCCTCACAGGCAGGGCAGAGAACCCAGTGCCGTTCTTCCTACGTGGGGTGACAGGAAGGAGGGTACCAAGCCCAGCAAGGCACATCAGTTGCTCTGTGTTCACCCTCCTCAGTTTCAGAGATTCTGGCCTCCTTGCTCAGTGCCTGATTGGCAAGTTTCCCAGTTCTGGGCACTCAACCCCAATGCCTCAGCCCCAGCACACACACACACACACACACATACGTACACCCCCCCCCCCCCACACACACACACACACTGCAGTCCCCATCACTTCGTCATTGTGAGTCAGAGACTGGAGCTCCAGGAAAGGAAAGAAGGTCGAACAGATTCTGCGGTTTTCACGTGCTTGCACTGACCATACCTTTCAGTGAATCCTGGGGCGAACCCGTGAAGTGTGTGGGATTATACCTTTTTTACAGAGTAGCAAGCAAAGTTCAGGAGGGTCAAGTGACTTGGCCAGGGTCATATAGCTTGGAAGTGGTGAGGCGGGAACTGGCCTGGGGGACATGTGAAACTTCAAAGCCTCCAGTTAATGTTTGCGATGCCTCCGCGCCGCCTCCCACTCCTAGGGTGGGGACTAGGTTGTGGGAAGAGGAGGTTAGAATCCCACAGGGGTGCGGGGAAGGGAGTATTAATTCTCTGGGCAGTTTCCTATTAAGAAAACACTGACTCCAGCCGCCTCCTCCCGAGTGCCGCCGCTTGGCCTCCTGAAGGCGAGGCCTGTATATTTGTAGTTTGATTCTGCCCGTCAAGGCTAATTTCTCCCTACAACTTAATGGACTCGGCTTGACGTGCGTAATGATTCCTAATCACGAACATTATTTTTGCTAGCGCGGAGACATGTTCCAGTTGTTGTGACAGATCGCATTTCAGCCATAATGACGGAAAATTACCATTTCTAATTCTCCGGTTTTTGACACCTAAATCCACAGACCATATGTGGCGGCGGGAACTCTGGGTCCGGCGGTCCTCCCTACCCGCCGCAGCGAAGCTGTGCTGTCGCCAGGGCTTCCACCCTAGAGCCGCGCCCAAACGGGTGGAGTGGGAGGGGCCCACGGGAAGGACCCGACTTTAGCCTTTGGACCCCTTCCTCCGACCTGAGGGCCCCCTACACCAAGGAGCAAAAACCAGAGCTTGGACGGGGCCTCAGAAACTGTTGTATCTTCCGTGACTCGTTTTATAGATGGAAACTGAGGGGCAAAGGAGAGTGCAGCTTATCCAAGATCTCAGGGCTAGTAACTGGCGAGAAAATTCTGCTCAGAACCATTCCCAGAGGTGAGACTGTTTTGTCCTTCAGTCCGAGAAAGGGAGACCTGGCTCCCTCCTTTTATTTGCAAGCCTCAAAACCATCAAGCCAGGCAAAGGTTTTTTTTTGGTTTTTTTTTTTTTTTTTTGGGGGGGGGGGGGGGGGGCGGGCGGAACATTGACAACGTGCCAGGAAATTTAGGCACAGAGAGGGTAAGTAATTTGCTCAAGATCACAGCGCTAATACGAGATGGTGCAATTCACCTTCCTCTCACTTTCGGCATTCACACAAACCAGGTGTGAATAGTTATGGCCACTTCTGGTGTGGGGAAACTGAGGCTAGTAGACGGAAAGCCGAAACTAAGACTCCCACATCCGTGTCCCCGAGTGTTACCCAATATGGTAGGTCCAGGGGATACAGCGAACCCTACTACATGCCAACATTTTGTAGGTTGTTTTGGGGGTCACTTCCTCTGCTCCCTTCCCCACCCTCTACCCACTTGAAGCTAGACTCTGGGCGAAGCTCTTGAGATACTGAAGTAGAGACGTAACCCGGTCTACCAGGGCCTCACAGTTTAGCTCGAAGTCCTAATATAGATCTATGCATTTTTTTTTTCTTGAGGAGTAGGGAGTTCCACGCGGGGGCCAGTGGAGTTAGGTCAGAATTTACTAACCCTGCTTTTAGGAATACATCACAGAACCTTAGATACCGCCTCTGTACAAGGGGTTAAAAATGCCCCACTCCAAAAATGGTTGCATGCTCGATATGGCTCCTTTCCAGGCACTCGAAGGGCGCGGACCTTCGCTGAGACGCCACCCGTGCAAGTGGAAGAAGCCCTTGCGCCACTGCTGAGCGGTTGGAGGGGACACTGCAGGTGCGCCCCAGTCAGGCAAGGAGGCAGGACCAAAGTCCCCAGCTCTCCGGAGGCTGGTGGAGAATTCCCGGAGGTTATCTGTAGTCCCGGCTGACCCCTGAGCGGGTGGGGGTGGGGGCGGGATGCGGGGGGGAGCATTAAGCGTTGAGAGGCTGTTGTGGGCAAGCCGCAGGACCTCCCTACGTAGCCCACCCTGAGTTTGCTGGCACAGCTCGGGTCTCAGAGCGCTTCTCCTTGTGCAAAAGCAGCGATGACCTCCGAGGGTCAACGAGACCAGGTGCCCATTAGGGAAACAGAGATGGAGGAGAAATCATGCGTCAAGGTCTGAAATTCGACGTGGCTCTAACTCGATATCTCCTCATTGTCGCCACACATGCACCCGCCTGCAGCGGCGCACCGGACTCGGTGCTGCACCTTCCTCCTGGCGCCTGCGCCACTGCCCCCGCGCAGGTCCCACCGCGCAGGACGCCCCTTCCCGCTTCCGACGTCTACTGTGGATCACAAGCGGTCACCGCCAAAGCCTCCATTTCGGTTCTGACCCAATGACTTTGGGGACGCCCTGGGAGGAGATGTGGAGAGGATGTGGCCAAGGTGAACCAGCCAGTGTAAGTGCGAATGCTTCTGGCTTCTCGGTAACACCTACCCTGCCCCACCACCCAAATCGGGCCTTGATAAAAAAAGAAGCATCTTGACAATATATTTTTAGACGTAAGTAAGTTGAATGTGCCCACGGAGGGAGGTTGAAGACATTTGATTATTAGGACAGAGTAGAAGCCTGTCTGGCTCATCCCCTTGGCCAGCTCTGAAGCAGCAGTGGACACATCTCTGCGATTTTGCAAGGATGTTTGTGAATGCGCTTTGTAACTCCTAGAAAATAGGCAAAAAACCGTGGATGTAGCTGCACCACTGGCACCTGTAAGAACGTGCCCTAAAGCTGTGGAAAGTCTGGTCTTCCTGTTATTCAGGTTCCAGACACAGTCTCAAGCCTCAAACCTCCAAGAGTTGTCTTGGCTGCTCATTTCACCAATATGAAGAGGTAGGTCAAGCCTGAAGATAGCGGCTCTGCTGTTTTCTTTAGGCTGCTTGAAACTTTGGATAAGCAGGGAAATTCCAAGAAAGAAATCCCTGTATGTAAATTGGGAGAAAAAGATATGATGAATATTAATGCAGAGGCCTCTGAACAAATGGAACCTCCATTTTCACATCCAGCACAGGATCATCTGCAGCCAGGCAACCTGAGAGTTAACCCCAACTCTGCCTTTTAGTGATTGCTTGATATTGGGCCTTAGTTTACTCATCTGTAAATTGGGGGCAGTGATAGAATCTATCCCACAGGGTTTTGCTGAATATTAAATGACTTTAAACTTGTAAATGGCTTAGAATAATGCCTGGCATATAACAAGTACTCAATTACTGGTGCCTGGTGTATAGTAAGTACTCGATATACATTAGTTATTTTTCAAAGACACCACAGATCACCTGGGAAGGCCTCTCAGGTATTTGCCTGAGATTCAAGCAAACAAATATGGAAGCTACCAAAGGCCCATGGAGGCTGAAGGATCCTTGCAGAGAGATGTTCTAAATGTTGCCTAGAATGGCAGTTTGGAGGGAGGCCTCTCCAGTCAGAGGTCTGGATGCTAAGTTTAACTCTGCCACATATTAGCAGGTAATTTTGAAGTAATAAACAATCTTTTTGTGCCTCCATTTCTTCTTGTGTAAAATGAGAGGCTGTTGTGCAGATTAAATAAATACAAGTAAAGCTTTTAAAGCCAGATCCAGAAGAAAGGATGCTTTATGTTTGCTTTAAAAATATATATGTAAGACATTTTTCTCTATGCCTGACATTCAGTAAGAGCTCACTATTGTCAGCTCTTATTCCTTCTTGGTAGGTAAGCTGCCTTTACAGACGTTACCAGTTTAGGGAAAGATGAGATAGTTAGTAAATATTCTGGTAATTGTGTGTGATTGCTCAGAGACAAGGACTTTAGGGATACAATCTGAGTTCAAGACTGACAAAACCACTCACTAACTGGGTGGCCTTGCATCAGTCACAGCCTCTGGGAGCTGGCTGCCACCTGTTCAAGGAAGATAACAATTTCCACTTAGCAGAGGAGGCTCGGGAATTTCCCTATAGGAAGCAATCTGGGGTCTGGGGGATGGTTGGAAGCTTGTCTTCAAGCTCTTCTGGCAGAGAAAACAGGCTCTTGACTTAGATTGATTGTACGCTTGTGAACTACTGGAAAGATTTTGGGCCGTGGAGTAGAGCTTTAGCTGCCCTTTGCTGCCCGGCCTATTCCTAAAGGGCTAATTGCTATGCTAACATTCCTATTGTAATTACTGTAATTCCCTAGATCTCTGGGTGGGGCAGAAAGACTGCCTTAAAGTCAGATTGAGAAATTGGGTGGGACATTTGGTTCTTAGTCCTTCATAAGATGCCAGCGGAAGGGCAGAATTCATTTGGAGTTCACAAATGTCTCTTCTGGGAAGGCAATCCTGATCAGAAATTCTGATTGCTTATTCCATCTTATCAACGACTTACTGTGTGCCTGCCAGGTATTGAAAGATCCACAGGCTTAGTACCTACTTTGTAGACTGAGATTAAAATCAGGTAAAATGGTTGGCAATGTGCTTGGTGCACAGTGCTGGAAAAATGGGAGTTCCTATATTAAGTCAGATCATAAATGCCTGAAAACAGGGCGAGGCGGTCAACAGGACCTTCTGAGACATATTCACAAGAAGACTCAGGTGTATTTTTAAGCCATCCCGGAAAAGCTTTCAAAGCACTTGTGAGGCAGCTTTTGTCCATTTTACTGAATGACGTCCTGAGGCAGAAGGGGCTTTTCTACTGGAATTTCCCTCCCTCTCTGAGGCTACTCTGGAAATTTAAATTTAAAAGCTCCTCTTGGCGCTTGCTCCCCGGCTCCCCAGTGCTCGGCGCCGGTGTCCGGGAAAGCTGGGAAGAGCCATGAGGTTGGAGGCCCCTGCAGCCCCTCCTGGCTCTGTTGCGTTTGCGGAGGTGGTTAGTTCTGGAGCACCTCATGTGCCTAGTGCGGACCTCGCTGACTAATCGCCTCCGCGCGTAGAGGCGACCCAGTGTCTTGGGAGAGCAAAGGGGATCACTGTGCTTTCAGCTTTCCCGGCCTGTTCCGGAGAGCCCAAGGTTGGCTTCCGCGAGAGTACCCAGCGTGCCGACTCGTCCTTCGGTTCTTCACGTCTGCATCTCCTCCCTTTGGTCCTAAGGAAAAGCTGTCAGCAAGACTGGTGAACACATGCGCGGTCTGAAGCCAGGTAACACGACGGCAATTGTTGAGCTTTCCATAGGGCCAGCCCACCATGGCAGCTATCTATGCCCATTAGATAATTGGTCCCGTCCATTCTATGGGGGTCGTTATATTACCACTCCTATTTAATAGTTGAGCAGGCCAGGGTACCAGGGACTGGATTTCTCCGTGGTCCTACAGCTAACCAAGTGATGGACCCTGAATTTGAACCTCGTGTCTGGCTTGAGAGTTCGCGTCCCTATCCAGGCCTGTCTGCTATCTTCTTCTGTGTTTCAGGGCCCAGGATGGTGCCTGATATCTGGTAGGCTTCTCTGAATATTTGTGGAAAGAGAAGGTATTGTTATCCTACTGTTACAGATGGTGAAGCAACTTGCAAAGAGAACATTTCTTTCTACAGGGCATGAAGCTAGTGAGCGGAATTGCTGAGCTAATCCTGGCCTCTCCAAAGGGAGGAGGCCAGGAAGAGGCCCAAGTCCGCGTTGGTGTGCGTCTTCCCCTCTGCGTCTGGAACGGGAAACGGTGATCATAGTGGCCCAGAGCCTCTAGCCGGACACACCCTGCCTTCAACTCCCGGGTCCTTCTGTCCCAAGCAGAGCACTGCATCTGTGACATCCGCATAGAGACAGGGCTGATTGCGCTAGAGACCCGGCTCCTCGACGCTGAGGGTTCTCGGCCTGGAGGTAGGAACGTGCGGATTTAGTTTTATTTCTATCATGCTCCGATTACTCACCACTGACTTCACACTTTCCATTCCCTAAACGCGGGATGTCCAAGCTGCCGAAGGCCCAGAGCACTAGCCAGGAGTGTAGGACTGCCTGGCGGCGGCAGCACAATGCCATTGATGATTCCAGCAGAAAGGACAAGGCCAGGAATCTGGACGCCCGGGTAGAGATTGCAGTAGCCAGGATCGGTGGAGTGGGTGGGTGAGGGGCATAGCCCCGGCACCCGTGGAGTGGAACCCAGCGGCGGCGAGGGACGGGGGCGCAGTGGGATAAAATGGGCTAGTGGCCGCAGGCGCGGCGTGGTTTGGATGGGATGGGATTGAGAGGCGCGGCGAAGGATCCTGAGACGGCCACTTGGCAGTACCGCGCAGCCAGGCCAGTGTCCCGCGCCCCTCCATCCCGTAGCCCCCACCCCACTTCCCTCTTGGCAGGAGCAGCCCCAGGCGAAGCTGGCTGTAACCAGCTTCTGCTCTCGACACTGGCGCTCCCTTTCCGCCCCGCAACAATCACTCCATTCCCCCGAACGCTGGCAATTAATGGGGGTGGGGACAAGTGCAAGATAAGTTGGTTCAAATACGCGGGAGAGGGGACCATGAATTTCCCAAACCCTAGCAGCGCTTGACCGTGCCAGACGCTGCGTTTGCTGAGAAGCCACCTTCTGCGTGGGCCTTTGAAAAACCCCCAACTTTCTTTCTGCCGCAAGTTCTTCTGTGAAGACTGAGCTGGTAATGTCTACCTCTTGGTGAAGCTAAAGAGGGACGAGGGCGCTTCCAAAATGAAAAAGCCCAGAGCAGTGTTAGGGCCTTGCAAGCCTCAAACTTCAGCGCACGAGAAAATACAGTGGAGAGATTGCTTGGTTTCAGCAGATGAGGGTGAGGCCCAGAGATCTGCACTTTTACTTTTCGGGTGGTCCTGGTGCAGGTGGTTCGGGACTTCACAGCAAAGCCTATCGCTGCAGGGCGAGTAGGGAAGCGAGTGGATGGTGTCTGACCTCTGCTCGATCAGCGTGTCCTGGGAGCCACTATGCCAGGGGCGCTGGGAAAACGGCATATCCAAGGCCTCCTCTCAGGGAGATGATCGTTTATTTAGCTGGGAGTCAAGCCTGGAGTCAGGACTCTTCATTTAAGCCACTTCCTCCTGCGAGGCCACCGCGGCCGCGAAGTCCGTAGCCTCTAGGTGCCTCCTCGCGCCCCTGCTCCCGGGACCTCTCTCGGCCTCCCAGTAGTTTTCGCATCCTTAAGTCTCATGGCGCACGCTGTGCTAGGCCCCGGCAGCCCTGGCACCCCAGATCTCCCAGAGGAGAGGGAGCTGCCAGGCGCCACCCTTCCCTGGGGCTCTGGGCGCTTTGGCGAGCGTCTTTACAGCTACCCTATCCGGGTGCGGTCTTAGAGGAGGGACAAGGCATCTGCCAGCTTGGGGCGGGGGCGAAACGGGGGTGTGGATGGGTGGACGGCAGGCTGCTGAGTGTGGGGGGTCGAGTTCTGCCTCACTAGGACTTTGTAGATGTTTGCCCCGGAGCACAGGAGCTTGGCTGCGGCCGACACGCGGAGGCGGCCTTCTTGCAGAGAACCCCGGCGTCGCTTCCTGCCAGCCTTGGCGGGCGGGGGTCAAGTCAGGCTTCCCAAGTCGGCGGGTTTGCGCCTGGCCTCGCTGCCAAGGAGAGCCACCTGCAGAGGCCTGTGGCGAGCGCCGAGCTGAACCCACACCTGGAACGTGCTTCTCCCCAGTTCCCTTCTCAAAGCCCTTTCCTTGCAGGTCTGAAATGGAGCGAGAGGCTCTGCCTCTCCCTCGGGAGGAAGGTAAGGAAGTTGTCAGGGATTCACAAGCAGACAGTGTTTGCCTGCCTTTACCTATCCAGGTGAATTATTTGCGGTGACTTCTCATTTCCTTCCCCAAAGAAAACCATGTCCTCCCATCTTTCCATCCCTTTTCCCTCCTTTAGCTTAAATGCTTATGAAAAATTAATGGAGAAACATCTTCAGTGGCCTTTGGCTTGTCCTAGAAAAACAACCTAAACCCAGACCTCACTAGTAATAACGACAACTTTAAAATTCAACTCTTTATCCCAGGCTTCCCTAGTTTTCAAACTGACAAAATATCAAACTCGATATCTGGCTGTTGTACAGAGATAACCTGGGTGAGGAATGACAAAATGTGAAATGTTAGTGCCCATAGATTTGGAAAATTCCACAGGGCTTTTTCCTTTTGCTAAGCTATAGACTTGCTGAATGATCATGCTAGAACTGAAAGTTTTGTGTTAATGTATTGGCAGTTTATAGGGGAAAAAAAATGGAATATCGAGCTCATGAAATTCAGTAAGAATACCATTAGAATTTTGCCGTATTTGTCGTTCCCCCTTGGTTTCTTTTACATGAAATTCCATATAAAATATAAACTATTTATGTAAGTTTGCAGTGTTACACTAACCAAAAATATAGGGAATGAAACAATTATGGAGCAAATATAGGTATATTAATTAGCCCACCTTGTACATGCAGCTATATGTTCTACATGGCATTTTTCATTACTACATGAGCTGTTAAATATATAAAGTAGGTACATTTGTGGGCACATTAACACACTATGAGAACTTGAACTTGTTCATTTCCTGACTTTTATGGGCCTGGTTGGGCTGTGTGGGCATGCTTTACACATGCTACGTGCCCTGAACTCCCATTGACTTCTAGAGTCCCACCTCCATGGATGGAGGGAGGCAAATAGAAAATGGCAGCATTGAGTGTAAGCTGACCAAATCTATGTTACCTGCATAGGCATAATAATAACTGCATCCCACAGTGGCCCAGGCCCCAAGACAGAAGGAAGCTCTAGACTCCTCATGAAACTGGGCCAGTGTCCCTTCCTTCACTGAGTGGTCATTTCAGGGACCACATGGCAAGTCCATCATTATACTGGAAAGGTTCTTTTGTTGTTGTTTGTTTGCCATTGGCTCACCTGAGCTATACTCAAAGCTTTGTTATAAATATGAAAACTAAATTGAGGCTGCCCTGCTCCCTTAATGCAAATGAGTTTGAAATAATTTTCACCCCCTCCTCACACAAAGGGCCATTTGTACCTTTTATATTGGATTTCTATACTCCTTTATTCTCAATCATAAAATTGAAAATAACTTTAATAAAATAATTATATCCCTAGAAATGGATTTCTTGGTAAAGAACAGGCCTGACATAGAAATAAATACTCTTGGTTAATGATAGGTGTTGCAATGTACAATAATTTATATTACCTGTATTTTAAAAAATTGCTTATGTGTTCAAGAGAACTGAAAAAAACCATACATACTGTTATCTTCCATACATATTTTTTCACAGATTTTTGTTTTATTTTGTTTTTAGTAAATAGGAATTTAGCAAAAGAGTAGTTTGAATCTGGAATTAAAATAAAAAATAAGCCTTTAGAATTCTACTTAACTGTGGACTATGTAAGAAAAAAATTAAAGTCAGCTTCAAGACGAATTTTGAAATAAATGTTAAAATACCATTTGGTTTACATGCAAGTGGTATAAAAAGAAAAACATTCTTGTTTTTAAGATGGCAAAAGGCTTGGAGAAAACTGAAAAATGCTATTTTTCACTTTTATGTCCTGCTACAGGAACAGATAACCAAATATTTTGGAGGGAAAAAATATTTTTTTGTAGAAGAGTATTTTCTTGCATGATTCAGGTTTCCACATTTTATCTGGTATGTATAGGCAGTGTATGATTAATCAATTAACATCCGAATTAAATATTGATAAGTGAAGTTTAAAAAACATGTAAATGGTCATTTAGCTCTAATTATACTATTTAATTAAAAAAAAAAGTCCACTTGAATATGGAGGTAACGCCTGCCATTAACTAGTGCTTGTTTCATGCTAGGTACCATGCTTGGTGTCTTCCACGTATTGTTTCATTTCCTCCTTAAGAAAGTTGTTGCTATCATTCCCACTTAACAGATTAGGAAATTGAGCCTTAGAGAGTGTAAGTGACTTACTTAAGGTCATATAGATAGTAAATAGTAAAACTAGGATCAATTGACTTTATGACCTAAATTTTAGCCACTACTCTAAACTGCATCCTTCCATTGATATGAATAGCCATGCTTCACTGAGCAGGCAAATGAATTCATAGAATCTTGATATTTTATTAAAAATGCTTACTAAATTAAAATGGTTCAAGTTGAAATGGTAGAATTGACTATGAACTTAGACTTTGAGAAAAATGACCTGGCTTTCAAGAAGGTGGTCTTATTTGCTAGGCCTAAAATGTTTTACTTTACAGTTCTGTTTTGAAATGTTATTTTTTGGAACAAAACCAGTGGTAAGGTTTAGAAATGGAAATGCCAATATAAAGGACAAAATGCTGGAACTTTTTCAAGCTGTAAACCAGAGGGAGCTCAGCTGGGAAAATTAATATGCATATCAATTTCATGTCAGACAATTCATGAGACTGATAGATTTTGTGTAGTCTCTCTATTGAAAAAATATATTCTAAAAACATCTGTTTGCTAAGAAGTGTAACTCTAAGGTCCACATTCCCTGGCTTGTGTACTGAAGATATTCAGCATTTGAGTGTTAAGAAGAGCTGCGAAGTAATCCCTGAGAAAAATTCCTTCCATTTCCAAGTCTGCCAATACAGGATTTTCAGAAAGGAGAGCTGACCAAGGAAATTAAACTCCCTTTTACTATGCAGATGTCAAGAAAGAGCATATTCTTCAAAGCGAACCTATGAAACAGAAGAATTTTTTCTTCGTGTTGAAATATATTTTCCTCTTGACGTTCTTTCAAAGTTTTAGTTTCTTTATTCTTTGTTACTCTGCAATACTGATTATTTATATCTGAAGAACCTAATGTAAAGGCAATTTAAAAATTTGGCGACAATCTCTAATGCTCTACAATTGAAAAAAAAAGTGATTGGAATTAACATATATGTCATTAAAGGGTAAATTTTAAATTTGGTCCTAGCAGTCCCAATATTTAGAAATGGCAGAATTATTTTGCCATTGAAGATTCTTTATTGAATAGTATTTATTGAATGTGATGAATGCCCGTTGAGCAGGTTAGTGTGCTGCCTTTTTAATAGGGAGCTATTTCTACTGGCTTACCTTCCATAGGCATGCACTGGAGTTATTTTTCAGTGCCATGAGAGCTAATGAAAGCCAATTTAGAGCAATTTTCTTGAAGATTGCTGCTCAGCCCTGTCTGACTTGTAATTCCAACACTTATGCCAGGCTGGAAGGAGTAGCAGGAGGTTAGTATATACAATTATATTAATATCGATGTTATTTTAGTTACTTAAAATTCAGTTATCTTGAATGCAACCAGTCAGATTAATAGAGACCATATATACCCAATGCATACATTACACCAATAAACCTAGCATTTAAACAGACATTGAAATCAAGTGTTTGAGAAAAGGTTTCAAAATAACGTTTAGCCTGAGCTCACCTGGAGCTAATGAAAGAGGGCAAAAGATCCTCCTCTATTATATGTTTTACTCTAAACTGAATTTTTTACATTTATTAGTCAATGAGTCATTGGTATTTGTTATCTTAGATATGTCACTGCTGTGTTTACCATACTTTTTGAAAAGGTGAAATTATCTTATTCTGTTATAGATATTATTTGTATCCACATTTTCTGAGCAGTGTATACTGTTTCAGAATGGACTTATTAACAGGAAAATCAAGTAACTCAAGTTGTAGAGAATGAACATACATAATTCAAATAGAGGCCAGTTATGTGATGTTGGCACCATGAAAACTCAGTAGGGTTCCTTTAGCTCAGTGACTTCATTATTTAGGGGGAAAAAAGAGAGAAAAGATGACTTACGCATTCTTCTGTTATTTTGTAGCCTCTCAGACATTTTCAGATTTCACCTTTCATTTTAAAAACAAAAATTTTCTAGGCCTCTTTCCAAACTATTTAATTCACCTCTGGTAACTACAAATAAAAAATGAGGC
This sequence comes from Macaca thibetana thibetana, assembly GCF_024542745.1. Lineage (NCBI taxonomy): Eukaryota > Metazoa > Chordata > Mammalia > Primates > Cercopithecidae > Macaca > Macaca thibetana. The sequence goes on from NC_065582.1 coordinate 173,373,265, forward strand.
ATAAATTGCTTTTAAAAACTTAGAAAGGTATTACTAAACATATTATTGCATCAGACTTAATTGGCTATAATATATTTTATGCCTTCAGTTCTTTTGAGACAAAAATGAAAAAAAAATTGTCCTAGAAGCAAAAGATACAAAAGTGATTTCAAAGGCAATGACTACAAGGTAATTTTACAAAATAGGGGTGTTTTTTGGTGGTTGTTCTTCCTTATTTTAAATAATGCCACCTTGTCTAAAAGAGGATAAAAAGTTCCAGGGCAGAAAGTTTAAGGATATCTAATTTGCAATCAAAACTAGTGCTTAGTATTTGTAAATTCCTTTGTAATTTTTGAGCTGTAAAATGGAGATTATTCAGTTTATCAAAGATGTTTTGTGGGACTTAACATATGGAAAAGAAAATGGACTATGAGTGCCACATAAATTTTGACATGTGAAGAGAATTACTTAACCTGTTTTTCCTCCAAGTTGCAGTTTATATCAGCACATTATAATTTGTCCTTTTATATGAATGCCTCAAGTATAGAGATAATTTAAATAATATTTCAAATGAATCAATTCGAATTTTCAAAGTCACTAATTGGTATTTGGTACAATAATTTAATTTTTCATATTTGAATAATGGCAAGGTAAATCAGCACGAATTTTCTACTTTGGAACTCTTTCCCAGTTTGTATTTTGACTTGAATACAAAACAAATGCATTCTAAAAATTAAAACTTTGAGTCTGGCATTCAAAATTTCTTTGAATATTAAGAAAAAATTAGATATTCATAAGTGTAGTGAGCATTTTTTTCTGATAACTCATTTGGAAAGAATATTGGATTAAAATTGACAGGAGTTTGAAGACATTTTATTAAAGGTGGTTCTTATAAAGCAGTGAGAACACATCCTGTCAGAGTTTCTCCTTGTCTTTGCATTTACATGGAAAATAAGGAAGCGTGTATAATTTATTACTATTAAGGAACTTTATGAATGGTCCTTCTCATATTTCCCCCTTGGAAGCCATTAGATAATCTGTTTTTGTAATACTGAGTCAAACATTTAGTTTAATATTCTTTTTCAGAACAGACCACATAATCATAGGATTATTAGACATCTCATAATTTTTAGAGGTGTCTAAAACCCATGCAGGTTTATTCCTGTGCTGAGAGTTTCCTAAAGTTACAATCTTTAATTCTTGTTCTCAAAAGCAAACAAACAAAAAAAATGTTACCCAAGATGCACATAAAACATGCATTAAAGGGGTTTCCTACTCTATGTTTTTTTATTATCCCTCTACCTTACCACCCACCAGTGTTGTGGATTTAAGAGAGTCGACATAATTGAGTAAGTAAATTACCAAAAAACTAGGCAGCTGCTGCAGACACCTAGCAATAGACTGTACCTTGGTTCTAATGTTCTCGTATTAGCACATTACAACAAGCAGAAAGGGGCTCTTAATTATGTCTTGCTTTATAGGCGCACAATAAATTCCTTTTGTTGATCTTACTGCAAACTCAATGGTGTTTTTGTGCAGTGTTGAATTAAGAGATATCAAAAGTCATAGATTGAAGGATTATTCTGAGTATTTAAGGAACGTGTAAGTAGGTAGTAATGAACCCCCTACACAACCAAATCTGCTCTTCTGAATGCAAAAGTACCAGTTATTCAACATTTCAAACTGACAGCTTGTAAATGTAAATTTTATTAAATGCACAGCAATAAAAATTTGTAGGTTTCTGTCACTTTGAATTTTAGTGGCTTAAAATGAGGCCTCTAGCCTTTTAAATCACAGCAGGTAAAAGCAGAGCTCTCTAGCATTCAGCATTTAAAAACTGGAACCTTTTTAGGTTTCATTATGTGCATTTGCTCACATAATATCCTTTGCAGGATTCAAGAATGGATGTGTTATGTCACTAACAGGCCTGCATTTTCCATCACCTTTATATCACAGTTCACAAAATGTTTCTCTTACAATTCTGGGAGAGAGAGAGAGAGAGAGTGAGAGAGAGAGAGAGAGAGAAAGAGAAAGAGAAAGAGAGAGAGAGGTGAAGTGGGGGGATATTTCAAATTTAATTATTTAAAATAAATAAGTGAAGAGATAAAAAGAAAAATAAATTTTAAAAGAAATAAGAAACAGTATAGTATTTCACAGCATGGTTCAATTTGTACATTTTTAAAAGCTAGTCAAGCTCATTCTTGTGCAGATTCTGGAAAATATAAAACTGATCGAAGCCATATAAAATAAGCATACAGTAAGAAAATATTGAGGAGGGCAAAATCTTGGTTAAAATTTTATAAAGATTTCTAAAACTTAGAAAGACAGTTTAAAATATGTGTATATCAAGGCTCAGTTTAATGGCCAAAATGATAATTGATTTTTTCATTTAAGGAAAGTCCAATGCTAGATTTAAATTACGATTGTTTTCTATGTTCTAAATTTGGTTAATAACAGGAGCATTTCATTTCTATATTTTTTTGTCCTACAGAGAGTCAGTTAAAAAAAAATTTTTTTTAAATGTAAAGACTGGGTCTCGCTATGTTGCCCAGAGAGAAGCAGTTTCAATTGATACCTGACAAATGTCAGAGTTTAAACATAGTAATTGAATATGCAGTTTGTCAAGTGATATTACTTTACCTTGGTGAATACTATTGCTATAAATGACTTTTCTGATGAGACTTATGAGAAAGCATTTGGCCACCTGCAGTTGTTAAATATCCCCCTGGCACTTTTTCTAAGAGTTGAAGTATTACCCTGAGTTTTGGCCACATTCCAGTTTGGGCTAATGGCATTCGTCCTCTCGAAGTTTCCTTTGCAATTTTAATTGGATTTGACCCTTTTCTTCACTGTAAGGAGCCTTCCCCTGAAACAGTCCCATTCTGGCAGAAAGAGAGCAGACAATCATCCTTTCTTTGGCTAAATTTTTGGAGGGTATTATAATGCATTATCAAAGTGAATTTCAACATTGTAAATGAGTATTAGAGGGCTTTAGTAACTAAAGTATGTGTATTATGTGATGTATGCATAGATTCTTCTTTCAAAATATTTACTTTTAGGGTACCTTAAAGGATGATGTAAAGCAACTATTTTAACTTCAGACTCAATGGCTTGTTTTTAAAATGGTCGAAACCAAAAATCACTCATAATAATTTATACATATTTTAAAAATATGATTACCAAGATCGTAATCACGTTTTAGAAGACTAATTCTCTTTTCCATATTAAAAGTTAAAATCCTTTCTCAGAGACCTGTGTGGATCAGCTAACATCTATTTGAAACTATTACAAGTTTAGCACTTCTTGCTGCTACATCTACTGAATCAAAACTAGAGTTCAGTATAAAGGACATATTGAATACGTTCTTAAGGTTTCCTTAGCTAACATGTTTAAATTTGAGGGACAGTCATTCCTGAGAATTTTTTTTTTTTTTTGAGACAAGGTCTCACTCTGTCACCCAGGGTGGTGAGTGCAGTGGCATGATCACAGCTCACTGCAGCCTTCTAGGGCTCAAACAATCCTTATTCCTCAGCCTCCTGAGTAGCTGGGACTACAGGCATGCACCACCACTGCCAGCTAATTTTTTATCTTCTGTAGAGACAGGGTTTCACTGGTCTTGACTGGTGAGTCTTGACCAGTTGCTCAGACTGGTCTTGAACTCCTAAGCACAAGCAATTGGCCTGACTTAGCCTCCCAAAGTGCTGGGATTACAGGTGTAAGCCACTTCACCTGGCCACATTTGAGAATATTTCTATTTCTGGTTTCTCACCTTCTTCTATCACTTTGGGTTGAATTGGCTGCCAAGGTCAACCCCTCTTCTTGTAAGGGTTACCAATAGTTTGGCGGACCATTGTGGAAGAGAGAGAGGTGGAGTTAAAATAGAGGAATGGTCCTTACAATCATGGAATTTCAGAGCTGAACTTTTGGATTTCACATTTAGTAACCTTACATTAATCTACTTTATATTTATTATTTTTCTCTCAAATTACATAAGTAATATGTGGCGATTAAAAACACATAAGCTATATAAGGTAAAGTAATTCACTTTCTTCTCCCCTGCCCTGCTTTCTTTCCCAATCTTGGATAGGTTTCTTTGTTTTTCGTACTTCCAGACACAAATACATTTTCGTACATAGTTTCATGTGATTTACTTTACACATAAATGGAATCATACCATACCTTTTATGTAAGTTGCTTTTTTGTGTGTGTTGCAGTATTGCTTAAAGAGCTTTCTATAATTAATACATAGAGATACATCTAATACTTTTAAATTGGGGTGTCCATACTATTAAGCACCCAACCCTCAAATTGCTGAATATTTCACTATTGTAACCATGTCTCTCAGATGCCCCTTTTTATGTATATGTGGTATTACTTCTCTGGAATAAATACCTGTAGACCATGCTGCAGTTATCTTGTGTTGTGACTCAGGCAAACAGTGTCCGTAAAGATAAAGTGGTCTACCTAAGGATACACAGTTTTGGCAAAGCCAGGACCAAAGCCCAGGTCTCTCAACATTTAGTTTACTGAACTTTCTGTTTGATATCCCGTATAGTGGCCACTCTGGTTCTTTGTCCATATTCTTCCTCTATTGTAAATATCCTCATCCTCAGAGGTTGGGGCATCAGCTTTTAATAGCTCACAGGTGCACCCCTCACTGAGAATTGTTCATGGCTGCCGGGCACTGTTTCGGCTAAGGTTATGCTTCCTTCCAGAGGTTCTCCCATGATAAATGATTCACTGCTGCAGGAATAGAAAGACCTGGCTCCCTTGGTTCTATTTGGAACAACTTTGAAGAGCCGCTCCAGCTCAGAGCACTTTGTAGAAGGGCTGAGACCTCAGCTACAACTGTATTTAGGAACAGCTTCTTACTCTGCCCATTTGGAACTTTCTTACAAGAACGCCTCACAGGAGCACTTGCCAATAAAACTTCTGCAAATGATTCTCTGGCACAGAGTCTATTTCCAGTGTAGAGGAGGAAAAAACTTATTTTTCTACCTTTCTATGTTCTTGGCTGGGCCCTCTATAACAAAAGACAGAGTAACGAGAGAAAAACAAGCAGAAGTATATTAACATGTATATTTCAAATATACATGGGAGAAACTCAGGGATGAGTAACTGAAAGAGGTAGCTAAAATTTGAGCTTATATACTATTATCTTCAGCTAAAACAAAGGAAGAAGGTTTGGGGCGGCAAGTTACGGGAAGGTGACCAGGAAAACTAGAATGTGGTTTGTAATGCCGGTTTAAATCGGTGCCCGAGACTCTTATCCATAAAGAAGGCACCAATTTAAACCTGCATTACAGATTTAACAGAGGAGTACAGAGAGGGAGACACCCTCACAAATCCTAATTTCCTTTACAAAAAGGTAACTTACACTTTGTTTTCAGAGCTTTTCCTGTCTTTGTTCTTGTCAAAATAATCAACTCAAAATAATTATGCTAAAGATGTATGTTTGCAGTGCCATATTTTGGTCTCTTACAGTAGAGAACACAAATCAAGAAACCAGATGGTTTCCCATAGGCCTTTCTCAATGTGAATTGGAAGTGGAGAGACAGAAAAAGAAATGATTTTTAGCACTGGTGATGTCAATGGAATGAGTAATTCCTGTAGAGTTTAGAGCCACCATTAAGGCTAAGCATCGACTTAGCCAATACTGGGAGAAAAGGTGCAGAAAGGTAAGAAAGAATGAAAACGATATGTAAAGATGAGGTATACTGCTTCAAATCACTTTTAAGAAGAGAGAGGATAAACACCAAATATTAATAAGGGAATAGATGAGAAACTTTGTTCACCAGCATACCTTTTAGGTATAGTACTATATTTAGGAATTATATAATAGTGTGATGCTTTCCCATTCCCCCACCCCCACCCCATACACACATACTCAACCCTAACATGTAGATGTAAGCTGACACCAAAAACACAGAGAGGGAGGATGTTTAGGATACAGACAGAGGAAACTAAAGTTCTAGCAGAAATGAGAAAGAAAGAAAAGGAAGACAGAGTAGTTGGCTGCTACACAGAAGAATAAGACCAAACGGAGAGATCCAGGTTAGGAGGGAAGCTCAAACAACTTTTGAAGGATGGGATACTGTAAAAGAAGATTTGTGGCCGGGTGTGATGGCTCACACCTGTAATCTCAGCACTTTGGGAGGCTGAGGCAGGGGATCACCTGAAGTCAGGAGTTCAAAACCAGCCAGGCCAACGTAGTGAAACCCCTTCCCTACTAAAAATACAAAAATTAGCCAGGTGCAGTGGCGAGTTCCTCTAGTCGCAGCTATTTGGGGGGCTGAGGTAGGAGAATCGCTTGAATCTAAGAGGCGGAGGTTGTAGTGAGCTGAGATCATGCCACTGTACTCTAGCCTGAGTGTCAGAGAGAGACTCTCTCTCTCTCAAAAAAAAAAAAAAAAAAAAAAAAAAGATTTGTTCCCAATGGAACGAGCAATTTAAACCATGTTGCCATCACTCCTTCTCAGACTATTGTTCTTCCCTACACAGGACCCTATCTAATAATCCTGCCCCCAGCTCAAGTTGATTTGACCTGGAATGAACCCCTGAGCCAAACTGAGCCAGTCGGATTCTTTCCATCAATACTTTGGAATTGGGATTCACTCAGAGATTCATTCATTGGGATTCATTAAAGCAGCAATTGGAGTTACAGTATTGTAAGTCTGAGAGCTGAGGCATGGCTGTCTTCCAGGATGGGACAAGGAAACAGAGAATACCAGGCTGAATAGAGACAATGGAATAAATTACATGAATGAAGAAAAATTAACATGAGAGGTAAAATACTCTCGGGCTTCCTTTTGGATATCTGGGTCCTGCTTAAAGTCTCTTGTGAGGCTTAGCTGTATGCTTGTCCTTTGGTTTTGTAGGACATTCCTGTAGCCTGGTGACGAATTACTAAGTGTTTTTTTTTTTTTTTTTTTTTACAGACAGGGTGTCACTCTGTTGCCCAGGCTATAGTGCAGTTACGTGATAATGACTCACTGTAACCTCAAACTCCTGGGGTCAAGTGATCCTTCCACCTTGGCCTCCTGAGTAGCTGGGACTACAGGTGTGTACTACCATGCATAATTTTTAAATTTTTTGTGGAGATGGGGTGTTGCTATATGCTGGTCTCAAACTCCTGGCCTCAAGTGATCCTCCCACCTTGGTCTCTCCAAAGTGCTGGGATTATAGGTGTAAGCCACTGAGCTGAGCATATACTACTACTTTAAGAAAGATTTCAAACTAAGGGTATTGGTACTAGGGGTTGGGTTGCAAACATTAGCCCTTTAAAGAAAATGTAGAATTGGCTTAGTTGAAATGATATGAAATAGGAGTGAAAAATGAGGATTTATCCTGAGTGGGCCAGGGAAATAGCTTGATTTTGTTTCACAGATTTCACTAATGATGATCAGAATAGGAAAGAGAAAAAGTCTATAAACTTAAGGAGAAATGCAAAAAGTGGAATTTTGACAATGAAAGAAAGAGAGAGAAAATAAGTATTTGTTGTAAGAGCAGATTCCAGTTTGCAAAGCCAGCTGAAAGCTAAGAGAATTTGTTCTTGATAGACTACATACAGGAAAACTGGCCAGAGAGAGTTTAGCAGGGTTGTTAAGGAGGACTCGGAATATAGATAGGACTTGGTTTGAATCTTTGCTCTGCCATTTTTGTCAGGGTAACCTTAGACAAGTCTCATCATCAACCTAAAATTCACCATTCTCATCTATAAAATGGGGATAGTACCTATTTCATCGAGTTGTTAAGACATTAAATAAGCTAATATGCATCACCTAGCAAAGTGTCTAGTCCATAAAATAAGGCCAAATATACATAAATAAACAGTAGAAAACTCAAAACTCCATTTTAATTCTAAACAATTGGGAAAATTAGTGTGAAATTAATTTTTTTTTTTTTTTTTTGAGATGGAGTCTCGCTCTGTCGCCCAGGCTGGAGTGCAGTGGCACAATCTCGGCTCACTGCAAGCTCCGTCTCCCGGGTTCACGCCATTCTCCTAACTCAGCCTCCCGAGTAGCTGGGACTACAGGCGCCAGCCACTATGCCCGGCTAATTTTTTTTGTATTTTAGTAGAGACGGGGTTTCACCGTGTTAGCCAGGATGGTCTCGATCTCCTGACCTCGTGATCCGCCCGTCTCGGCCTCCCAAAGTGCTGGGATTACAGGTGTGAGCCACCGCGCCCGGCCGAAATTAAAATTTTAAGATGGCTCTGGATATCCCCGCACCCTAGTTTACACGCCTTGCATATGACTATGATGAGATAGTCATTCCCAGGATTAGACTCTGTTCTAAGGTACAATTGACTTAAAGAACAGATTATTCTGAACGGACCTAACTTCATCAGCTGAATCCTTAAAAGGGACTGTGCTTTTCCTAGTGAAAGATATTAGAAACATGGGAGGGATTCAACACAAAAAGAGATTTTCTTGTTGCTTTTAAAGATGGAGGGAGCCATAGGGTAAAGGAAGCAGATGGGAAAGTTGCCCCTAGCTGCCAACCAGCAAGAGAATGAAGATTTCAGTTCTACATCTGCAAGGAACTGAACCTTGCCACAGCCACAGGAACTTGAAAAAGGACACTGGGCTCCAGATGGGAAGGTAGCCTAGCCATCACCTTGATTTTAGCCTTGTGAAACCCTGAATAGAGAACCCAGTTATATCGTGCAAAGACTTCTGGCCAAGAGAACGGTGAGCATAAAAATTGGTGTTATAAGTCACAAAGTTTGTGGTCACATGTTACGCATTGAAAGAAAACCAATACAGTTGTGTTTTATAACTGATAGGATCTTTGGAAAAGAGTGACCATGTTCCTTGGAATTTGTAATTTGGAGATGAATATAACTGTATTTTTAACATTACTATAAAATGCTGAACTATCATCTAAGTTAGTTAAATCAGTTCGCATTTCCATCAGTAGTGTATGATAGTTCCTGTTACTCTACATCCTCTTCATGATTTGGTATTGTTAGACTTCTAAATTTTTTCCCATCTGCTAGTTACAAAGTGATAGCTGCTGTTTTAAATTACATTGTCTTGATTTCTAAGAAGATTAATAAATTTTTATATGTTTATTGACGATTCGAATTTCTCCCGTTTCAAAGTACCCATTCCAAATCTACTGCTCATTTGCTTATGGATATATGTCATATATTCTGGGCACGAGTGAGTCTTTTTTTAGTGTCTTATTTAGATGTAAAAATTCTATCTGCATTATAAATATTCTTCCCCACGCTGGCTTGTCTTTTCACTCTCCTTGTGGTATCTTCTGATAGACAGAAGTTCGTGGTTTAATGTAGCTTTATTTATCACATTTTTATTTATACACAATGCTTATTATCTTTGATTTATAAACTATTTCTTTCTTCTGAGGTAATAAAGAGATTTTTCCTATATTAGCTCCTACAGTTTTATAGTTTTGCTATTTATGTTGAAGTCTTTTTTTTTTTTTTTTTAATTTATTTATTATTATTATACTTTAAGTTGTAGGGTACATGTGCATAACGTTATGTTGAAGTCTTTTACTTGTTATGTGTAGGGTGTTAGGTAAGGGGTTCAGTTTTATTTTTCTTTTATTTGATTAGCCAATTGAACCCCCTCTTAAAAAAGCCTATATTATTTAAACTTTTTGTTATGAAAATTTTCAAGTATATATAAAAGTAGTCTTGTATATCTTTTCTTAGATATATTCTTAAGTGCATGATACTACAGTATTGTGAACGTTATCTTTCCTTTTTATTTAATTTTCTACTTAGTAGCTGGTATATAGCAACTAACTGCATTGATTTTTGAGTATTGATTTTTGTATCCAAGACATTTGCTAAACCCACTTTTTAAAGTTAATAATTCATCTATAATTCTTTTGGATTTTCAGTGCACATAATTATATCAGCTTTGGATAATGAAAGTTTTATTTCTTCATTATAATTACTTATTTTTCCAAAGTTATGTTACTAGCTAGGATTGCCAGTACATCATCTTAATCTCAATGGGAATACTTCCGACATTTTATCACTAAGTATAATATTTGTTGTAGACTTTTTGTAAATTCTTTTTATCAGATTAGGGGCGTTTCTATTTCTAGTTTGCTAAAAGAATGTTTTAAAAATTATGAATAGATGTTGAATTGTACTGAATTATAACTATTTCCTCCATCTATTGAGATAGTCATAATTTTTATTCTTTAATACATTATTTACTTTTTTAAAATTTTGAGATGGGGTCTCACTCTGTCACCTAGGCCAGAGAACAGTGGCATGATCATAACTCGCTGTAGCCTCTACCTCATGGTCTCAAGTTATTTTCTCACCTCAGCCTCTCTAGTAGTTGGGATTGTAGGCGCCTGTCATTATGCCCAACTAATTTTTAAAATTTTATTTTTATTTTATTTTATTTTTTGAGACGGAGTCTCGCTCTGTCGCCCAGGCTGGAGTGCAGTGGCTGGATGTCAGCTCACTGCAAGCTCCGCCTCCCGGGTTTACGCCATTCTCCTGCCTCAGCCTCCCGAGTAGCTGGGACTACAGGCGCCCGCCGCCTCGCCTGGCTAGTTTTTTGTATTTTTTAGTAGAGACGGGGTTTCACTGTGTTCGCCAGGATGGTCTCGATCTCCTGACCTCGTGATCCGCCCGTCTCGGCCTCCCAAAGTGCTGGGATTACAGGCTTGAGCCACCGCACCTGGCCCCTAAAATTTTATTGTTTATTTTTTACAGATATGAGGTCTTCCTATGTTTCCCAGGGTGGTCTCAGACTCCTAGACTCAAGCAATTCTTTCACTTTGGGCTCCCAAATCTTTGGGACTATAGTCATGAGCTACCATGCCCGACCACAATATTTAATTTTATAATGTAAATGTAAGCCAATCTTACATTCCTTTCCTTTGTCATGGTCTCACTATGTTGCCCAGGCTGGTTTGGAATTCCTGGGCTCAAGTCGTCCTCCCACCTCAGCCTTCTAAATAGCTAGGACTCCAGGTGCCCACCACTGTGCCCAGCTATGACTTTAAACCACTTTCACTTCACTTACGCCTTTCTTTCTTGAGCTTATATGTTATTATTTTCATGTATTTTAATCCTACCCTTACAAACACCACAGGATATTATTTTATATACTCAATGTTCACTTATTTACCCACATAATTATCACTTTCTTTGTTCTTCACGTGGGATTGGTTTTTCCATCTAAAATCTATCTTGTAAAATTTCCTTTCGAATGAGTCTAATGGTGGTAAATAATTTTTTAGTAGACTGAAAATACCTTTATCTCCACTCTTGCATAACATTTTCTCTGTTTATAGAAATCTAGAATATTCTAGATCCCTTTTCTGAGTCTGAATTTCACTGTGGCTGTTGAGAAGTCAAGGGTTAGTATGCTACATCTATAATGATAATCCAACTTTAAGGCCCTCTCTGACTTTGAGGTTTTGCATTTTCATAGAATGTGCCTGGGTGTGGATTTCTTAATTTTTTTTTTTTTTAAATTCAGAGACGGGGTCACCCAGTCTGGTGTGCAGTGGTGCAATCATGGCTAACTTCAGCCTCGACCTCCAGGTCTCAAGTGATCATCCTACCCCCTGACTTCAAGGGATCCTCCTGCTTCAGCTTCCCAAAGCGTTTGGTTTACTGACGTGAGCCATGGCGCCATACTCAGATTTTTTAAAATTTCGCTTGTTTGAGATTCATTGTAATTATTGAATAAGTAAATGAATATCTTTCATCAATTTTTGAAAAATTCTCACCCCTTATCACTACAAATGTTGCATCACCTCTATTTTTTCTTTCATTGTATTCTGTAGCTAAGAGTGAAATTTGTTAGTCACTTCATTCTACATGTCTTTCAACATTTATTTCATGTTTTTCTTCTCTTTTATTTTTGTGCTCCATTCTGGATACTGTCATAGAGACCATCTTCTAATTCGCAAATTCTTTTTACATATGTGTTAATTCTGTTGTGTGTGTGTGTTTGCTTTTTTACTTTTTTACTTTTTAATTTTTTTTTAAGAGAAGGTCTCACTCTGTAACCCAGGCTGAAGTGCATTAGTGTGATCATGGTTTACTGTAACTTCAAACTCCTGGGCTTGAGTGATCCTCCCATTTATGCCTCCCGAGTAGCTAAGACTACAGGTGTGTACCACCTCACCTGGATAATTTTCAAATTTTTTGTAGAGATGGTGTCTTGTTTTGTTGCCTAGACTTGCGTTTTTAACCTCAATTATTTTAATTTTCATGTTAAGAAATACTATTTGATTTTTTAAATCTGCTATTTGCTTTTTAATAAATTCTTCCTCATAACTATATTCAAGCTTGTCTTTTATTTCTAAACATAATAAGCATGATTTCTTCATTGCCTGTGTTAATAATTTCATTATATTAGTCATTTTAGATGTTTATGCTGTTTGTGGTTTCAGCTAATTGTCATTTATAGTGATTTATTTCCATGTGTTCAGAGATATCTGTATCTGTGAACTGCCCATTTTTCTTAGAAAATTAACTGTGGATTCTCTGTGGCATAGACTAAAGGTGCCTTCCTCCAGAAATTATTGCTTTTATTTCTTCCGTGTGTCTAGGGGCATTAAGATTGGAGACCCACTTTAAGCTAATTGCCAGCTTGAATTTCATCAGTGATAACGTGTCGCATGTCTCCCCTCCTAGTTTGCCTTTTAACTTTCTTTACAGTGTTTTTAAAAATTGATCTAAAGTGTTTTTTTTTTAAATTTTAACATAGGCATTAGCATTTTCTTCATAGTTTGGTTCGTATGTCTTAAGACCTTCTTCTCTGCTCCAAGTTATACATTCTTTATTGTCATCTAAAATATTATAAAGTTTTGATTTTTGCATTTGTAAAATATTTTTATTTACACTGTGAGATGGAAAATTTATTGATTTTTCCCTATAGATATCCATTAGTCCAAGCACCATTTACTAAATACTTAATCCTTTCCTCACTGAATTGAAATACTAAATTATCATGTATGTCTGAGTCTTTCTGGGTTTCTACTCTGTTCTACTGGTGCCTTTACCTCTACGCTGTCTGCAGGCCTTCTTCTTTTTCAAAATTATTTAACAATCAAAATTTAGGATCATCTTTTCAGTACCACATTAAAACAAGATTACAATGTTAATTGCAATTGAATTTATGTGATTTTATATAGAATTGGGACTATTTTACCATAATAATTTTTTTCTTTTTTTTTTTTTTTTTTGGTGATGAGGTCTTGCCCTGTTGCTCAGGCTGGAGTGCAGTGGTGCAATCATAGTTCACTTCAATCTCTAACTCTTGGGTTCAAATGATCCTCCTGCCTCAGACTCCCAAGTAGCTGGGACTACAGGCATGTGCCACCATGCCCAGCTATGTCCACATGTTTTTGAACATCTTTTGTTTCTCGTTACCTTACAGTTTTTGTGTTTGTGAATGATACCTTTTTTCTTTATACTTTCTTGTTGATTTCGCTGATGTAGCTGGTGTTTAGAAATATCACTAATTTTTGTATGTTGATCTTGTTGTATCTAGCAAGCTTAATGAACTCTTTTTAGGTCTATGACTTTATTAGGAGATTTGCTTGTCTTTTCTATCTTGGTGATCATATCATCATAGAGATAGTTTTGTCTTTTCCTTTGCAACATTTCTTCCCCATATGGTGGTGAATACAGAAGATAATAGCAAGCAAACTTGCTTATTTATTCCCAATTTAGAAATGCTTCAGAAGTTTTCCCACTTAGTGTGATGTTTACAGAGGCTTCTGCGAGTTCTTTTTAAAAATCAGATTAAGGAAGTTTCCTTCTATTCTTCATTTTCAAGAAGTTACTATTTTTTAAAATCATGAGTGAATACAGACTTTTGTTAATGCATTTAGGTCTCTGTAAATTTTTTAATGGATAGAATTTATTTCAGAAATTATTAACTCAATGTACTAAACAACATTAATAGGAAAAATCCTCAGTAAAAAAGTTTGATAATATTTAGCATTTATTTAGAACTAGGATTAGAAAGAAAATTTTTTAATGTTGAAAACTTTCCCTCTGATAGTGAGATGATACAAGGATGCCCACCATTTAGACTGCACTGTTCTGTAGTTATTATTGGTCCTGTAATATTGAGTTAAATTCATTTGTCTTTTCAAGAAGACCTCAAGTCATTTACACCCATAGTTTCAGTTTTATTTATTGCTTTTTTTTTTTTTTTTTCTTGAGACTGAGTCTTGCTCTGTCGCCCGGGCTGGAGTGCAGTGGCGTGATCTCGGCTCACTGCAACCTCCATCTCCCAGGTTCAAGCAATTCTCCTGCCTCAGCTTCCAGAGTAGCTGGGATTACAGGCGCCCACTACCACGCCCGGCTAATTTTTGTGAACTTAGTAGGGACAGGGTTTCACCATGCCGGCCAGACTGGTCTTGAACTCTTTACCTCAGGTAATCCACCCACCTCGGCCTCCCAAAGTGCTGGGATTACAGGCGCGAGCCACCGCGCCCAGCTATTTACTGCTTTAATCTTCTGATTCACTATGATTTGCATCTTGAATTCTTTTTATACTTTCTCTATTTAATCTTATATGTTCATAGTAGAGGAGATTGCCTCAAATCAAAGCTTCTATAAGCTTTTAACTAAAAATCTGGCAGGCGTATCGTGTTGAATTAGGACCCAACCCCACAAAGATATATTCATGTTCTAACCTCTGGAAACTATGAATGTAATCTTATTTGAAAATGCATCTTTGCAGAAGTGATTCAGTTAAGAATCTCAAGATGAGATCATCCTATATTATCTGAGTGGGCTGTAAATGGACAGCAAGTGTGGACAACAAGTGTCCTCCCAAGAGACACACAAAGGCAGAACATATGGGCAGATGGAGGAGAAGGTCAAGTGAAGATGGAGACAGAGATTGGAATTATGTAGACACAAGCCAAGGAGCGCTTTCCCCTAGAGGCTTCAGAGGGAGTGTGGCTCTACTGACAGCTTAATTTTGGACTTACTACTTCCAGAACTGTAAGAGAATTCATTTCTGTTATTTTAAGCCACTCAATTTGTGGTAATTTGTTGTGGCAGCCTTAGGAAAGCCTAGTGAAGTAGGCATTCCTTATTCTGATTATTGATTCTTTTTCTATTTTATGTGTTGTAAACCTCTTCTACAGTCTCTCATCCTTTTACTTTGCATAGGGTAACTGTCATCTCTTTTCATACAGTAAGAGTCTCATTGCCTTCTAAAACATCTCATTTTTTTTTTTTCTGGAACGATTTGAATTATTTTTCTGAAATTAAGGTAAAGGAGGATGCATAGCGATCTCATGGAAGAGTATGTTTAGTTAGAAATACTTAAAGTAGAGAAGTTAACATTGTCTCCGCATAAACACAAATCAACTTCATATTTGACCTAACATTATTGACAGTATTAAATGAGGAAGGACTGAGCCTTCATGTGGAACACGAACAGAACATTTTTTTTATCCTAGCAGAATCAGGGAGGGAAAATAAGTCTGTAAGAATTATGGAAAGGTACCCGAAAATCTATACGATCAGGTAGTGCTCAGGTGAAAAATTCTGTATATGTTCCTCTGTGTGTGTGTGTGTGTGTGTGTGTGTGTGTGTGTGTGTTTGAAAGCGCCGTTTCATTTCTAATATTTAAGATGTGGCTTTTCCTAACTCTTAGTATGATATCTAACTTTGTATTTATGAATATTTTCCTTTATACCTTTTGCCTGTGAAATCTCAAATAACGTGACTCCACTGTTAATAGATAACTAGTAACTGAAAAATTAAGTGTATTATTGAATAAATAGAAAATCATTTTCAAGGTTTCTAGGATGGGTTTTAAATTGCCAGTACACTCTGAAGGCATGAATCTCTTCTGCCTGGGTCACCAGTCAAGGACCTGCACGTGCATTCACATCATTAAGTATTTTTCTCATTAGCTAACAAGAATATTGATCTTTGGGTGAGGGCTTTGGCGAGGAGAAGCAGGAGTCTTGTAGCTTACTGTGTCATACAGTGGAGCTCTGAGATAGGTATTTTTCCCTTCAGTACTTCAGCTGTGACCTGAACTACTGGAGTTCAGCTTCAACATAATTGCAGCACAGCAAGGAGTCCCTTCTGGAAACCAGCTGCTTGATCAGGGATTCATTTATCAGGGGGATTATGACTCCAAACATTTTTCTAGACTGTTGTGGCCATTTAAAGGGGGAAAAAAAGAGGAGTCTGGGGAACTAATTAGGAAGGAGTGGCTCCCCTCAGAGTCTTGACCTTAACCCTACTGAGAAAGTATGGGATTTACTTTACCTAAGTAAGGAAAGAACATAAATAGTTGGCAAAAATGCTTTGTGGTATGACTTCCAGCAAGTAATGAATTGGCCTGATACAGAGAGAAACATACACACACACACACAGACGTGCATGCATGTACGCACCTACAAGAAAAACAACAAATGCTTTAAAATTGAAATTAAATGTATCATTATGACACGTTATTATTTTGTATTTTCCTAGTTACAAGAAACATAGATTAATTTGTGATTAGCATATAAAGGATTTAATCTGTGATTAGCATATACAGGATATAACCTAAAAAACTTTTCTTTTCACATTTTGGTAGGTTATGGAATGTTAATACAATGAATTCAGGTGTCACTTTCTATTATTCTGCTTAGCACATTGTGTTTTGTTTATGTGCATTTTAATGTCTTTCATTAGTTCTAGAAAATCTTCAGTCTTTACCTTTCAGCATATTACCTCTTCCATATCCTTTCTCTCTTCTCTTTCTTCAACTCTAGTTGTATGTTACACCTCCCCATGTTGTTCTTCGTATTTTTCCATCTCTTTCCCATTTTTAAAAAATATCCTGATACATCTGTGGTACATTCTGGGTAATTTCATCATATTTATCTTCCAGTTACTGAGCTGTTTCAAATGTACTACTTAATCCAGTCACTAATATTTTAATTTCAGTGATTGTAATTTTCATTTCTAAAAGTTTCCTTTAAAAAAACAACCAAGGTTTAATTTTAAAAAGTTTTGGTTTAGTGTTGAGAAGAATTTAGAGTTTGTATACAGTTTGCATAATTGCAAAAACTTCAGAAACTTAGCTTTTATTGACAGCATTGTGCTGTCCTCTCCCTTGCATTTCTTTAAAATACTAGTATTTTGATCTTCATAATACCCTTGTGAGGTGTTTATTCTTATTTCCATTTTATGAGTAACAAAACTGAGGCTAAGAAGCCTAGCCAAGGCATATAAGTTAGTAATAAGTAGAGCTGAAATTAAATTCATGTTTTATTTCTCTCCTTATAGCCATATTTTTTCTTATTTAAGTATACATTGTTAAATAGTTGTTATGAATATACTATGGAGTAGTGGAGGGTCGAGTAATTAGGGAAAGATGTGCTAAATCCATTATAAGAAATTAAGCTTTCTTTTTGGAAAAAGCTAAGTAGGCTTAGTCCAGGATAACTCAAAATATTTCTTGAGTAAATGACAATGAAATTTCAAAGTAATTTCTTTTTCCTACTTATTTTGTTCATGTCTATGAATTTCCTCACTTCCTGCTTTATTTTTTCTATATTTGTATCCCTTCTTTTGGGGTCTTACGTTCTGTAAAGTAATTCACAAATTGCAGTTTCTAATATTTTAAGATTTACTTCTTACTTTTGTTGGATCATTATAAAGATGAAGTTAGATAATGCATGTGTAAGTTCCTCATGAGGTGTCTGGTTCATAATGGGTACTCAAAAAAAAAAAAAAAAAAAAGAGGAATTGAAAAATTCTTTTATTTGCAAAGGCAATATAAATACTAATCAAATAAAGTCATAATTCACCTTGGTATCCCTCACAGCATGTATCAATCAGGGTTCTCTAGAGAAACAGAACCACTGTGTGTGTGTGTGTGTGTGTGTGTTTGTGTGTGTGTGTATAGTGAGAGAGAGAGAAGAATTTTAAAGAATTGGTTCATAAGATTGTGGGTGCTGGCAAGTCTGAAATTTGCAGGGCAAGCCGCTGGCTGGAAATTCAGGCAGGATTTCTAGACTGTTGCAGTTTTAAGGTAGAATTCCTTCTTCTTCAGGAAACTTGTTTTTCAAAATTAACTATCACACAGCATGTAGTATTAATCTATGGCTTTGTGTGTACAGGGGCTATATCTAGTGTTTTTTATTGAATTCAGTTAAATTTCTTTAGGAAAATGATTCTCCTGTATCACATCAAACTTTATCCATATTTAGTCAGAACACTTACTCTTCCTCCCTTTACTCACGTCGCAAAAAAGATATTTGAAAAAATTAGCATCACAGGCTTAACTGGATAGGCTGCCATCACGAATGCTTTATAGACAAAATTCATTTGAATATTTATGCACTAATGTGATTACTTAATATGAAAATGAGACACTTTAATAAAAGGTTCTAATATAGATTGTGTTATACTAAGCACTGTATATATATTGATAAGCTTTTTAAAAATCCTATGAAGCACTATTACTACAATCTCTATTTTATAGGTGAGAAAACTGAAACTCACAAAATTTAGATTACTTGTCCAATGTCATAAACATGACTACAAATGGATATCAGATCTATTCAAATCTGTGCTACTGCTAACCACCACACTTGAGCTTCTCTTCATGTTCTTACGATACTAATTTTAGTAATAATGACTAAAATACTGAGAAAGTTTTAAACACATTCTGAATCAAAACATTTGTATATCATAATACTGAGCTCCTCATCTATTTAAGGAGAAATTGAAACCTTTTGCATATGAGCCCTTCTATAATGGGGATTTCAGTATTAGAACTAAGTTTCTTAACTATGCATACAATTTATTTTTTTTCTGGAGTTTTTAAAAGTACGCTTTCTAAAATAATATATTATGCAATATTAGTTATATTAGTTCTATATGATATTAGTAAATATTACTTGGAAAATGGGTTCTTTGGTCAAATAAGTTCAGGGAATTTCCAGAAATTTATTTGACTAGATAACCCTTTATCAAGTAATGTTGGGTTTTAAAAGGTCGACAGAGATTATTTATTGCAGTATTTCTCACAATATAGTCTGTTCAAGTGCATTGTCACCTTCCAAAAGTAAAGTAGCTATAGCTGTTTTCAAACTACTTAACAGCAATTCACTGGACTAATGTCCCAAATAATTCACTTTTGGGAAATGCCCTCTCAAGATTAAGATAAAACTTAATAGCAGTATCTCCCTTGTCTGAATGTCTTAAACTTAAATTTTACAACGTAGATAAACTGCAAACCCAGATGACACAGCTAAGGACCATCATAGATAAAGCAGTTATGCAATGGAGGAGGGCTGTTTAAAAAAGGTTTCAGAAGAGATCAAAGTAAAGGATATTAGGAGTTAGAGAACATTTGCAGCGCTGCATCCCATGGACTCTGGAAATGCCATTTCCCTAGTATCACTGGAATCTTTATGCTGGCTTTTGATGGTGAGGGAAATTCACACCTTCAAAGCTCCCACAATCAAGCTTCCAATAATGGTTTGTGTTTGTACCACAACTTCTATTTTTCAGAACACTTCTACACATATTACCTTATCTAACCATGCCAGCCTTGCTGGTGAGTTGTGATAGGTCTGGTTTTCACAGCTGTAGAGGTGATTTGAGAACTCTTCTGCTCTACAGATTTTTGGTTTTGTCTGGAGCTATGCTTTAGGAATCAATGAAGCACATCCCCATGCAATGAGGCAGAACTGTGGACAGCTGGAAAACAGCAGCTCACAAACCAGTTTGGGGTTCTGTTACAAGCAAGAGTTATTTCTTTTCAAACAAAGGCTTTTAGATGATTATTAAACTAGCAGGTTTTGTATGTATTAGCAGAATATACTAATCACATGACAAAGTTCTCATCTGCCTACTGTGAAAAGGACTGTTGTTTATTATTCGTCTTTTGTTACTGTTGAACTATTTTTATCCTTTCTTTTCCATTTTAAAATCAAATTTATGTTCACTGTAACAAATTTCATACAATATCAAAATGTTTAAATGGAAAGGGATAGTTCTCTATAATCTTTCTACTAATAATAACTATTCATAGCTTGGTTTGTATTATTCTAGATATTTTATAGGCATTTGCTATCAATTATATATGTATATATTTATAATTATATAAGCAAAACATACAGAAGATTGTACACATCAAGTTCATAGCCAAGTGAATTATAAGAAAGAACACACATCCATGTGACCACCATTCAAGTCAAGAAATAGAATATTATCAGTAATTCAAAAGTACTGGTACCTCACTCATAGGTAACCAGTATTTTACTTCTAATACCATTATATTTTTTTTTTGTTTTTACCTTATGAAAACAGAATAACAGAAGATGTTCTCACTTGTGTCTGGCTTCTTTCACTTAACATTATATTGATGATTTTTTTTTCATATTGCAATATGTAGCAATTCATTCATTTTCATTGCTGTATAATATTCCACTGTGTGAATATACAACATCCCAATTGTTGATGGACACTTAGACTGGTTCCAGTTTTGGGGTATTATGCATAATACTGCCATGAACATTCTTGTACATACCTTTGGTTGCATTTTGTTTGGGTAGATACTAAGAAATCAAAGTGCCGAACTATAGGTTGTGTATATTCAGCTTTACTAGATGATGATGCCAAACAGGTTTATGAAGTGGTTACAGAAATATATACTCCTATCAGCAGTGCATAGAAAATTTAATGGTTTCACATCTTCTCCAATACTTGGCAATATCAGCCTTTGTAATTTAACCATTCTGGTGTATGTGTAGTGGTAACTTTTAATAGTTTGCATTTGCATTTAACTGATTACTAATGAAGTTAAGAACCTTTTCATGTTATTGGCCATTTCATGCAGTGCCTATTCAAGCTTCATGTCGAACATTCTATTGGATTATTTGTGTCAATTTCTTATGGCTGCAGGTAAATGTTCCAATTCCAGATACAAGCGTCTGAATTATATGTACTGAAAACATTTTCTTCTGTTCTGTGGTTTTCATTTTAATTTGCTTAAATGTATCTTTTGATGAGAAGAATTTTAAAATTTTAATGTAATTCATTTACTCAATGTCTCCTTTAAAGGTTGGTTTCTTCATTTCTTCTTTAAAAAATTTTCACCCACTGCAAGATCGCAAAAATATTTCCCTATGTAATCTTTTACAAAGTTTCTCACCTTCAGACTTAGCTTTATAAAATGGCCAGAACTGATTTTTTAATACGGTATAACGTACAATTCAAGATTCACTTTTGTTCTGAATGACTATCCAATTGGCTCAAGACAATTTATTGAAAAGAGGGCCCTTATGCTGGGTACGGTGGCTCACACCTATAATCCCAGCACTTTGGAAGGCTGAGGCAGATGGATCACGAGGTCAGGAGTTCGAGACCAGCCTGACCAATATGGTAAAACCCCGTCCCTACTAAAAATACAAAAATTAGCAGGGTGTGGTCGTGCGTGCCTGTAATCCTAGCTACTCGGGAGGCTGAGGCAGGACAATCACTTAAACCCGGGAGGTGGAGGCTGTGGTGAGCTGAGATCGTGCCAGTGCACCCTAGCCTGGATGACAGAGTAAGACTCCACCTCAAACAAACAAACAAACAAAAAACAAAAAAAAGAAAGAAAAGAGGGCCCTTTTTCATTGCTCTGAAATGCCAACTTTGTGATGAATCAAGAAAACAATACATCTCTTGGAACTCCAATTATACATTTTGACCATACTCCATATGTTTCTTATTGCATATTCTGTATTTTCTATTCCATTGTCTTTATGTCTTTTAGTCTGAATATTTTATTGACTTACTTCTACTTTATTATTTCTCTCTTTGGCTATGTGTAACTAGGCATAACATTTATTTATTGGGTTAATTTCAGTTAATATATTTGTATTGCTAATTTCCATTTTTTTTTAGAATTTCAACTTCCCAGACCAAATTCTCAACCTTGTCATTTAATCCCATAAATATATTAGTGTTTAAAGTTCATGGTTTATATCTCCATTATTTGGATCCCTGTGCTGTACTTCTTTTATTCACAATTTCTTTTGATTTTCAGTCAGAAAGTCTTGTTCTTTAATGCAAAGTTTTTGATTGAGTGCCAGATATTAATTATGGAAAATTATAGAGATATTTTGATATTATCTTCTTCCAGAAAGAATACACTTTTACTTCTTGCATGTGATTCACTTAAGAAAACTAGCAACCCAAGATTATCTTAATGAAAAATTGAGATAACCAAAAATTTGGCTTCACTTCCTATGGAGACTGCCTATTTCTGGTTCACTCACTCTTTCTCCTAAAATGTAGCTTTTCAGGGTCCCAACCCAAAGAATGTGGGCTGGCTTACTAAGGCTCTTTCCTCCTTGACACGGCCTGAACTCCGATGTTTACCCCTTCTCCTCCCAGTTTTATGAGGCTGTTAAAAATGCTACTTCTCCTATGTCTCAATTCTATTTCCTGAATCAGCAGATACTATCTGGGGAGAGTTGCCCCTAAAGCTGGCTCCTGCTCTTTGGGCTTTATTCTTCACCTAAATCTTAGCCCCATAAATTCTCATGCCATAATTTGGTAACTCTTTGATAATTTCAAGCAGATTAAAAAATATTGTGCCTAGATTTTCTAGGTTTCCTCAGCAAGAAGACTGGCACAAATCCTGTCTTTGCTGGAAGTTTATATGATCCTAATAGTGCTTTTGGCCACATGAATATTTAAAATTTTACGTACACACATTATCAGTCTTTAATTCAGTGACTTGACCTCCATGCTATGCTTAGAGGAGTTATTTCCACTTCACATTATAGAAATCTATGTACTTTTTTCCTAGTTTGCTATGACTTCATTTAAGAAATATGATTTAACTTCATGTGGAATTCATTTTGAAGAAATGAGAAAATACTGTTTTACATATTACCCCCATGTTTTCCCCACTGATTAGAAACATCACCTTTACTAACTGGTTAATTTCTTCATATATTGAGACGTTTCTAATCTTTTCTGTTGAAAAAAACCCATCTATCTATTTCAATGCCTACTCTACACAGTTTTAGTGGTAGTTTAATAATACTTTAAAAAATATCTGGAAGCTCTCATTTTTTTTTTCAATACTTGAAAACTTTGGGAAGCTTCACTTATTTTTCTTTTAGATATATAGCAAATAATTTAATAAAGTTATGAGTAAGTTACATGGCATAATAATATAATGAATACTTGGGAAATCACCATCTGCTATGGTTTGACTGTGCCCTCCAAAACTTCTTCAAACTTAATCCCCGAGGCAGTATTGAAAGGTGGGGCCTTTAAGAGGTGATTGGATCATGAAGGCTCTGCCTTCATAAATGGACTTATCCATTCATGGATTAATGTGTTAATGGATTAATGGGTTATCATGGGAGAGAACTGGTGGCTTTATAAGAAGAGGAACAGAGCCCTGACCTCACACATGAGCACACGGACACATGAACACACTCAGCACTTTCTCCATGTGATACTCTGTGCTTCAAGAAGGCTCTTATCAAATTCAGCCCTTTGACCTTGGACTTCCCAGCCTCCATAGCTGTAATAATTATTTTTTTTCTTTATATATTATCCAGTTTCAGGTATTCTGTTATGAGCAACAGAAAATGAACTAAGACAAAACACAACCTAAAAAAAAATTACAAACTGTATCTCTTTTTCTGTTTCTTTCTTCTTTTCCATCTTCTTTTACCTTCCTCTTTATGGACAGTTTTATTAGTCTTACATGTACATGTATAAATGTATATACATTTACTTTTGTGCTCTTGTTTTAGAGTTTGATAAATATGGTATCATACATTAGGTAGTCTTTTTCCCCCCCACTCAATATTGTATTTCTAAGATAAATCTCCATAGCTGGAGTTTATTCATTTTCCTCTGCTATATAGTATTTCCTTGTGTGAATATGCCAAAATCTACCCACTTTGTTGTCGAATGGCCTTTGGATTATTTCTTTAATGAAAATGAGCCTATGACAATTTTTGCACGTTTCGCCTGCTGCATTTTTACATGAGATTTCCAGGGTACATACCTAGGAGTGGAATTGCTGGGTCACCAGGCTAGCACATCTTTAACTTTACACAGTTATGACAAATTGCTTTCTTTGTTTGTTTTTTTTGGGAGGAAGTCTTACTCTGTTGTCCAGGCTGGAGTGCAGTGGCACGATCTTGGCTCACTGCAACCTCTGCCTTCCAGGTTCAAGCAATTCTCCCACCTCAGGCTCTGGAGTAGCTGGGATTACAGGCACCCACCATCATGCTTGGCTAATTTTTTTGTATTTTTAGTAGAGATGGGGTTTCACCATGTTGGCCAGGCTGCTCTTGAACTCCTGACCTTGAGTGATCCACCCACCTCAGCCTCCCAAAGTGCTGGGATTACAGGCTTGAGCCATGAGCCACCAAGCCTGGCCCAAGACAAATTGTTTTCTAAAGTGGTTTTTCATGTATTCCCTTTTTTTTTTTTTTTTTTTTAGATAGTGTCTGGCTCTGGCGCCCAGGTTGGAGTGCAGTGGCATGATCTCGGCTCTCTTCAACCTCCACTTCCCCGGGTTCAAGTGATTCTCCTGCCTCAGCCTCCCCAGTAGCTGGGATTACAGGCATGCCCCACCATGGCCAGCTTATTTTTGCATTTTTATTAGAGACAGGGTTTGCCCATGTTGGCCAGACTGTTCTCGAACTCCTGACTTCAGGGTGATCCGCCCACCTCGGCCTCCCAAAGTGGTGGGATTACAGGTGTGAGCCACCATGCCCAGCTGGTTTCATGTATTCTCTACAAGGAATGTGTCAGAGTTCCCACTGATCCACATTCTCTGCAACAACTGGTATCATGCAGATTGTAAAGGTATGTACTGACTTATTGGTGGAGCTAGTATGCTCAAAACTAAAGTTTTTGTTTGTTTGTTGGTTTGCCAGCTTGCTTCCTTTTGGTTTCTGCTAAGGTTGGGTACATGAGGGAGTTTGGAAAGTAGGAGGAGGCATAAGGGACTTTCTTTTTTGTTTGTTTGGCATTCTTGTCAATGTAATTCCAAATATGGGATCTCACCTTAGCAGCAGCAGTTGGTTATAGCTGTGGTTTTCTAGTTTCCACCTTATCGTGCTCACTTGGAGGCATGAGAAGCAGCTGAGCAATATCCTCTCCTCAGAGGAGAGTTCCAGCTCCGTGTGAACCCTCCTCTGATGTTCTAAAGTATGGCCAGTAGCAGCCAATGAAACACCCTCCTCAGAATTCTGCGTCTTGCTCCTTGGGTCCTTCCTCTGTACTCCTGAAAAACAGCAGCAGTAAGGCAAAAGTCTGGGTCCTAACTCTCTAGTTTGTCTCTTTCAGCTTCGAAGTTACGATAACCCCTACCACTTTCTTTTGTTCCTTTAGTCTAAGAGGTAAGAGGTAGTAACTGCTTCCTGCAGTGACTTTGTGCTACCCCCCTGTATTTCCTTTTTGTTTTTTTTGTACTTCAACACCATGTAACAAATTCCCCATATTAATTCTCTCTGTTAACATAACTTTATGTTTTTCATTTTTTTGACTGATATTGTGACTTCTTAGTTTTTGCCAATCTACAGGTATGAAATGGTATCTCATTAAACCCTTTTTGTGCTTTTCTGATTACATTAAGAAGGGTTGAATATTTTTGTATATGTTTATTGACCATACGGTTTCTTCTTCTGTAAAATGTCTTTTCATTCTATTTGCTCATTTTTCTATTTTTTTTTCTTACTTGTTTGTAGTTCTTTGGAGGTTCTGGATACCAATTGTTAATAAGTTTTATGTGTTGAATGTATTTCCTCCTAGTCTGTGGTTTATACTTTCACTTTATTGTATATTTTGATGAACAGTAGTTTTAAATTTTAATAAAATGTTCTTGATATTCTTTTGTGAAGAACTCTTTGTGTCTTCTTTATGAAAGTCTTCTCCATCTAAGAAAAGAAAGGCAATCTTCTCATGGTATTTGAGATTTCTTTCACGTTTAGATTCTTATTCAGCTGGAATTTATTTTTTTGTGTGTATGATGAAATGTAGAGTTCCAATTTCATTTCTTTTCCTATGGGTTTCCAACTGTCACCCCTTTCCTCTTTGATACACTATTCGATACACTTTCTCATATAGAAAGTTTCATGTGTCTGGCAGCCTATTTCTTGGCTCTCCAATGTTATTGTGGTGAATTTGTTTATCTTTGCACCAATAATACACTATATCTTAATTATTATAATTTCATACAAAGTCTTGATATATGGTAAGGAAAGTTCTAGGAACTTCTTCTTCTAGAATATCTTGCCTGTCCTTGGATCTCTACCTTCCATATGTGCCATTTCAAATTCTATGAAAAATCTTATTAGAATTGCATTAACTTTGTAGATCATTTGGTAGAACTGATATATTTTATGGTTTTTCTATCCATGGATATGTCTCTCCATTTATCTAGTTTTTAGTGTATTTTATTGTTTTGTAGTTTTTTCCCTCATAAAATACAATATTTGCTTTGAGATTAATTCCAGATATTGCACAATACTGTTGCAATTATAAATAGTTTTAAAAAAATAGTAATGACCCCTTCATTTCTTGCCCCTCCTCTCACTTCTCCTGGTTGTCATGTGTTTATTCTTACATATGAAGTTCAGCATCATTCTGTCAACCAAAAAAAAAAAAAAAAAAAAAAGTCAGGAAGGTTTTGATAGAAAGTAGGTGCTCTCTTGCTATGTGTGTGTGTGTGTGTGTGTGTGTGTGTGTGTGTGTGTATATATATATTTAGATGGAGTCTTGCTCTGTTGCCCAGGCTGGAGTGCAGTGGCGCAATTGGCTCACTGCAACCTCTGCCTCCCGGGTTCAAGTGATTCTCCTGCCTCAGCCTCCCAAGTAGCTGGAACTATAGGCATGCACCTCCACACCCAGCTAATTTTTGTATTTTTTGTAGAGATGGGGTTTCACCATGTTGGCCCCGATGGTCTCGAACTCCTCACCTCGTGATTCGCCCATCTCAGCCTCCCAAAGTGCTGGGATTACAGGCCTGAGCCACGGCACCTGGCCGGGCTTAATATATTTTTGTGCATGGAAGTCACATTTTTATAATGGTGACAAAAATATGTGAAAATTGAAGTTTGAAGTTTTGAGTAGAGACCATGATATAGTAGATGAGCTACTCCTAGATTAAATAATCAAATGCAGATGTCAAAACTCATATCCAAGAACCAGTTCCATGACTGTTGCATGCCTCACCCATCTCAAGAGTATAAAATGTAGATGGAGGATTTTTTTTTTTTTTTGAGAGGAGAGTGCTAATTGTGGACAGAGATTTCCTTTGGAAGAGTGGTAGGCTATACTGAGGAGCACTCATCATAGTATTCCCAAATTGGAAACAACCTATATGTCCATCAACAGGAGAGTGGATAAATCGTGATGGATTCATACAATGGAATAGTATGTGGCAATAGAAAATATACACTTCTGATGCACATAACAACATGGATGACTTTATAGAATACTATTGAGTGAAAATAGCTAGATGCCAAAGAGAACATACTACCTGTAATCTATTTGTATGAAGTTCACAAGCTGGTAAAACTAATTTACAGGGCGAGAGATCATAACAGTAATCTTTGAAGAGGTAATAACCAAGAGGTGGCATGAGGGAGTGTGCTGAGATTCTGAATTGTTCTATGTCTTGATTTAGATGGTGGTTACACATACAACATGCACATGTATATCTCTGTAGATGTGCATACAACCCATGGGAGAAGAGAATTTTAGGAAGAAAGCCTTATTTTTTAAAAATTTTGTCCACAAGGAGTTTAACAAACCAATTAATTCTAGGGATCAGTTCTATATTTTTCTTAGTTTTTCAGCAGGCGTATAGAAATACAGAAATACCAAGTGTACAACCTGGGAGCATGGCCACTATTTAGCCTTACTCAGACATTAGTCCTAGGATCTACATCTTCAAAATTGTGAAGTAGTGCAAAAAGATGAAGACAACTCATGGATGACACTGGATTTGTTAAGAAGATGTCAGAGACAGGTAGTTTCTGAAATTAGTTTCTTCCCTGATTCATTTACCATTTTCCCACCTTCATTAGTGATGAATAATAATGTTAAGATATTTTTACTCTATTTCATCTGTCACCTGTTTTACTCTCTTTTTAATGTACCAGAATCTGAAACTGTCTTGATGATTTACTAAATATCTGTGTCATCCTTATATTAGTTATCTATGGCTATTGTAAAAAATTACCATAAACTTGGTAACTTAAAACAACCTAAATTTATTCTCTCACAGATCTTAAGGCCGTAAGTCCAAATCAGTGTCACTGCACTGAAATAAAAGTGTCAGCAGGGCTGGGCTACCTCCAGAAGCTCGAGGATAATTTGTTTTTTTGCCTCCTCTAGCTACTAGTGGCTGCCAGCACTCCTTGGCTAGTGGCTGCATCATTCCAGTCTCTGTCTCTGTGGTTATATTGCCTTCTCCTTTTATGTCTGGGTCAAATCTTTCACTTCTCTCTTATAAGGATACCTGTGATTGCACTGAGGGCCCACCACATAACCCTGGATAATCTTCCCATCTCAAGATCCTTAACTTAATCACATCTGAAAGATGCTTTTCCAAATAAGGTTAACATTTACAGTTTCCAAGGATTAGGATCTGATATCTTTACGTGGCTATTATTCAGTCTACACATCCCTCTACCAGAATGTAAATTCCATGGGAACAGAGCCTTTGTATGTTTTTTTTTTTACTTCTGTGTCTTCAGTGTTTAGAGGAATTGTGAACAAGAATGCCTGGTACACAGTAGGCAGTCACTAAATATTTGTAAATTTAATTACTTTTTTTTTTTGAGACAGGGTCTCATTGTGTCATCCATGCTGGAGTGTGGTGACACAATCACTGCTCACTGCAGCCTTGACCTTCCCTGCTCAAGTGATCTTCCTACCTCCGCCTCCGAGTAGCTGGGACCACAGGCACCCACCACTATGCCTGGCTGGGTAATTTTTGTTTTTTAAAGTTTTTTTTAGAGACAGGATCTTCCTATGTTGCCCAGGCAGGTAATGAACTCCTGGGCTCAAATAACCCTCCTGCCTCGGCCTCTCAAAGTGCTGGGATCACAGGTATGAGCCACCATGTCTAGCAGTCACTGAATATTAATGAATCACTTTGATCATCTTCCTGTGGAATGGGGAGTTTTTGTTTTATTGAGAAAGACATACCTATTACCATTAGCTGTAATTTATAGTGATAAGTTTTGGCTTATCATCAGAGATAATATTTTAATAACCAGGCCTATTCACCTACAGGCCAGGTTGTTTCATAAAGGAAGAAACTCCTTGAATGTGGATGTATTCAAATAACATTTGAATAATTATCCGTTAGAGATGCTATAAAAGATATTTTATACAAGGTCTAGAATTCTTATAAACCTTTTGTCTATTAGTTTTAAAAACATTGAAGACCATTCCTCTAATTTTTGACCCCGTTAAGAGCATTGTACATGACAATCCACAAAGATATATTCTTTTTGCTGGATCAGCTCTATTTTTCTTTAGTATGTCAGAGTATCATACTGGAAGCTCTCAATGCTAACATGGTCCTCCTCACATAGAAAGTTTTTTTTTCTTTTTTTTTACAGAAATGGCTCTAAGTCTTTAAATTATAACTTTTAACCCAGAAACTTACCATATGTGTAAAATATGATCACTAAAATAATGCAACTTTGTTTTGTATAACATTATCCTATTGATGTACCCATATCCAAATGAATGTCTCTTAATCAAAGCAGTCATCTCAGAAATTGATGAGTGAAAAATGAGAAATTTTCTTCTAGACTTCCCTTCATATAAAATCACATATGAAAACTAGGCCTATGAGTTTAGCTAAATCTAGTTTTTGGCCAAAGTAGTTATGTCGGTTGGAATTTTTTTGTTTGTAAGTAACAAAATACACTACCAAGGTACCTTATTATTATTTTCCATAACAAGAAACCTAGAAGATAGGCTGAAAAAGTGTAGTAGTTCCAAAAATCCTGTTCTTACCCAATAATAACAGCAAAGGAAAGGAGGAGGAGGACTCTTCTGTATCTCTCCTTTTTTCTTTTCCTTTTTTTTTTAAATAGTGGGGGGAGGGTTTTTTTTACAAATGTCTTCCGAAGGACACTGTCTTCTGTCTCATTAGTCAGGTGGATCACATAGCCATCTAAGGAAGACTGGAAAAGAAATTTTCTTGCATTTTAACTGCCCTTATGTACAAGAAGGGGTTAAGTCTGTCCCCAATGGAAGTAGATTCTTCACACTAACAAGTACATATCCTCTTTCTTCGAATTCTTATGAACAAATCTGGTGAATCGAAAATGGGTGGTGGCAATGGTGGTGGGGGACTGGGGAAAGAATTGGGTACTAATACTTAACTGGGTACCTATAATTGTGGGCTAGTCCTACCTGCAGATGAAGAGACTGAGGTTCTACATACAAAACTTGTATAAGGTAAATTGGGTAGAAAGTAGTGACGCTTCCAGCACGGATCGTCATCTAATGATGGTGACGATGACGGTGATAATTACACTGGTTAATATTGAGCGCTTACTACACACCAGGCATTGTACTATCTACTTTATGCTGATTATTTCATTTAATTTTCAACCCTACAAAGGCAGTAGTCTGTTTTATAGATGAACAAACTGAGGCTCAACGACATGTATCTAGTAAACCTGTGATTAAACTCCAGTGTTGCCTCCAGGTCTGGGCATTTCTTTACACTGTTCTGCTTCCCTGTTCTAATGCCCATGTGGTCTCCAAGACTACTGCCTCTGGGCTAATCATTTTGTTAACTTAAGATACTTCATCTGCAAAATGGGGATAATTACACTTTATAATTCCTAAGAGTAGTAAAGGTAATAATAAATTTAAAGTGATTAACAATGAAACAAACATAGCAGGACAGCATTATTACCTTTGAATTTATCTCACTATATTATAATTTTCATTTATGCCGTTTACCTACGATCCTGGACTGAGATTATCCAGGGCAGCAGTTCTTAAATGTTTTGGACTCAGGGCCTCTCTATAATGTTAAAGAATTACTGTGACCTCCAAAGAGCTTATGTTTATGTGGGTTACACCTATGACTACTGCATTGAAATGAAAACTGAGAAATGTTTAAAAACAACAAACACAAGCTCCCTTAGCTGCCAGTGATGACGTCGTACACAAAGCATATCCTCCAGGAAACGGTATACTTGTCTGTATTATCATGAAAATTGTTCTGAGGTCATCGGGATTTCCTGGGGTCCCTAGACCATACTTTATGAGAACTGCTGCCTTAGGGTAAAGATGGGGTGCCCGGAGGTTGGCGCTCAGTAGCGTTTGATGAACGAACCATGGGAGCCTGGGGTTATTCAGATGAGGAAACCGAGAGTTAAAGGGGCCGAAATAAGCAGCGCCAGAGCTCCACTGTATTCACGGCCGCTACTGCGGCATCCCGGCAGCCTCGGTCCTTAGCAGATGTCCCCTCATCCGCCCCGAGGCATCCTCTTCCCTAGTCTGGTTTTTCAGGGGCCATCTCTGGCGCGCCCCGCCAGGCTGCCGGCGTCCCTGGTGCCCGGAGACAGGCCCCGCCCCGCCGCCGGTCCTCGAACTCCTGGCTGCCAGGCAACCCTGGCGCATAGCCCGGGCGTCACTGCTCCACCCCGTCAGGCTGAACCATTCCCTTCAGAGACTTTCTCAAGAGGGAAGGAGAAAAAGGAACTTGATGGAACGCCTGAAAGCTGTTCTGCTGCCGTTTTCTCTCCTTAATTTGAACGAACACTTCTTTTCTTCTTCTAGCCAACTACCTCCTGAAGGGCAACGCGGCAATTCGCCTCTCCCGCCAGCATGTCCCCCCCACCAGTCCAGGGCCGCGAGTGGTTCGGCTCGTCAGGGAGGCCGGCGGTCGGCGCGGGTTGGCTCTGAAGCGGGGGCGCGCGCCCGACGTGCGCGTAGGGGGCGGGGCCGCGCGCAGAGGGCGGGGAGGTGGGCAAGATGGCGCCTGCGGAGTGATTCTCCTCGGATCCCTCCTGCCGGCGCGGAGACACCGGGGCGGGGGTCCTGCAGCCGCTACCTCCCTTCCTCCTCTCCCCCGCCCCCGGAGCCTTCCTCCTTCCCTTCCCCCCTCCACCTCGGGGGGCGGGCCTGGTTCCCGGGACACCATGTCGGACTCTGAGGAGGAGAGCCAGGACCGGCAACTGAAAATCGTCGTGCTGGGGGACGGCGCCTCCGGGAAGGTCAGTCCTCGAGCAGGCCCGCCGTCCCTGGCCTGCAGGAACCCCGGCGCTCCCCGGCCTCCTCCCCGCCGCCCGGCGTCGCCTAGTTACCCCGAGCTCTCGGGCTTCTAGGCCCGGGCCCGTCTGGTTGTGTGGCCTGAGGCCAGACACGAAATGGGCGCTTGGTGAAGGCCGACGCTGTCCAGCTCCCCCTTACAAAAAAGTCACTTCCTAACTCGCCGTCTGGATTGCGAACTCCTGCAAGACTCAGGCCAGCCTTTCAGCTTCCCGCCTCTCAGGACTGGCAGGGATTTGCCAAGGCATCTTAGCTCCTCTTACTTGTAGTCCAGGTCACACTTGCTCCTCCCCTCCCACCCCCTTTACCGTTTCTGATGCTTCCACTGCACCGTGAGCCCCCAGGAGCATGACTCTGGGATCAGTATTTCCCGGGTGAGAATAGGGGGCTCCGCCACTTAGTCGTCGAGTCATTGGAGGGCAAATTGCTAATCAGTTTGAGCTTTATCTGTAAGATGGGTATTGAAAAGGGCCGCCGCAAAGGGAGAAATGTGAAAATACATATTAAATGTGAAAATACACATAAAACCTTTAGAGCACAGTGTCCACTCTATACACGTTAGTTGCTGTTTTAATATCATACCTGTTCATCACCTCTGTTTCCAGCTCAGCACTCCGTACAAGCAGTCAGTCAACAAGTGTTTCTGGAGCTCCTGTTATGGGCAGGATGCTGAGGCTAGAGCTGCTTGCGTGACAGAAGGGATCCCTGGTCGAATGAATGAGAGTATCAGGCAGCATCAGTCTTATTATCTCCTAGGCAGCGGCTCCTACCCCAAGGTTGTGAAACTCCTGAAATGGACTGAAAACTGCCCGGTGCTTGCTCTGGGGAGACGGTCCATAAGATCTCAGAGAGGTCTATGATCCCTCCACCAACAAAGTGAAGAGCCTCTACCCGGATGCCTTCTTACCCATGCTTCTGTCAGGCGCCAACACTTTCTGGGATTATTGCTAAAGTTTATCTCCCCTCTACTCCCCTCCCTTATCCCAACCATAGTCTAAAGAAACCCAGGCTCTGTTTCCTGTTTAAGGCTTCACATTTCCCTGTTGCTGGTCGCAGTTTGGACCCTGGTTTCTCTGGTGACGACTTCTCTTTGCATCCTCCCTGGCATAGCTGCTTCTGCCTTTGGTTCTGACATTTGAGTTTCGAGGTCCCCTGGGAAAGATGTAATATTTCATATGCAAAATTTGGAGTATTTTGTTGGTTTTTTTTCTTGTCTTCTTGGATCCTTTGTTACAGATTTTTAAAGCTGAGGAAAACAATATGCTATGATTACATTTAAACTTTGGGGGAAGAAAGGAACTTGGGGTAACTTTTCTTTCTAAAGTATATTAATTTTTGTATACTCAGTAAACTTTTCGAATGAATGAATTGCTATAAATAAATCATCATTGTTTCTAACACCTTTATTCAATAAAAAGTTTGTTAGATTTTTATAGTTTCCTCATCATTTAGATTTTCTTTTGAAGGCTGTCTACAGTTTTGGCTCTTAAATTTTACTGTATTCAATTCATAACTGTTCTTATTTCCCTTTTAAAATGATAATGACAACGCATAACATAATACATTTGTAAAAAGACACAAAAATTGCTGGTTATCCTATATGCTATCATAATTCTTTAAACTTTTGTTCATTTTTCTAACAGTATTTATTGTACATATATTACTCAGTGAAATTTGTTCATAATTTTGGGTCTGAGTTTTTTATTTAATCTATCATACACGTTTTCCCTTTGTTGCTAATTTAGTGTGAATAATTACAGTTTTTTATTTCTGTTTAAAATTTTTTCTGGTATAGGACAGCATAATTTTTTTCACTTCCATGTTTTAGAGTTAGTATTATCATTCTGCTTCAAAGGATAACAGTAATATTTTTTATGGTGCTCTGACTTAATCTTCATCATCTTGCCTAAATAACTTATTTTAAAACTGTAACAGTTTTTTCTAATAGGAACTTCCGGACGCAGACATCTGACACCTAACCTTCTTTCATTATTCTTAAATCAAGAATTTTTTTCTCCATACCCTATTAAGTTCTCAAATACTTGGCAGCCACCAACATTCCCATTCTTTTTCCTTTATTGTTGTTTTCTTTGTGAACTCAGCCTCTCTTTCATTCTTATTTGTATCCTGACTTAACTCTTGGCTCTTTTTTCCTAGCATTTGTTTTTCCTGCTCAATCTAACTCTGAGCATTTTTCAACACACTGACAGATGCAGTAGAGTATTGAGATGATGACTTAACAGTTTCTCCAAGAGAAATTTAGCTCCTCCCTCCAGTATCACGTGTTTCTATTTCTTTCCTTTTCTGATTCATATTTTTTCTTTTATTACATAATCTCTTAAGAGCTTTTTGAGGCAAAATATTCATTTTTTCTGTCTTTCCAGTGTTTGTAAATGTAGTATGGTTAAAAAATGTTCGTAGAAATTTACCAAATCAAAAATGTTAGTAGAAATTTTCCAAATCAAAAAATATAAAGATTCAGATAAAAATATTTCTGATATGGAAGCTAGTTGTTCACTTAATACCTGTAATTAAGAAGGATATTTATAGAGTGACTTGAGAAATTATTGAATGTGTAAGATTGCATGCAGTCTACATAATTGAAGAGAAAGTGACCAACACTGGTTCAGTTGATTCTCTGTTCAATTTTTATCTCAAGATATTAGGAGATGATATAGTAAGAACTTGCTTTAATACTCTGTATGTTCCCAGTAACCTGTATTTTTGACAGTTTATACTCGATTCCAGTTGAAAATCCCAACTTTATATTTGCCTCAAAAGTGTGAAAGCAGGGCTTTCAAAATCTAGAAGTCACTTTTTCAGGAAAAGAAACTTCCTTAGAAGTTTTCTGAATACTCCTTAATATGAAAATATTGAACTCTGCGGTTCTTTAAAATGAAAAATTATCTCAAATGATATTATGTGGATGTTACACATGCCTTCAGTTTCTCTTTGACCTTTAACTATCAGTCTATTAAATATTTTGAATTACCTGTAATAATATAAGTAGTGATAGTTATTTTTTTCTAGAATTCTGAACCTCATCAAAGATGATTTTGTGGTGTAAGTTAGATAAGGTCAGTAGAATAATATAGTGTAAATGAGAAACAAAAGTCTAAAAAGAAATACCTATCTTTTCAATTCTGATCTCTCAGTTTTGATATTGTTACATGTGTCAAAAATACAACAACTGTGTTTGTTGCTAGATGTCTAGCAGAATATCCTTCACATGGTAGTGCTCAACAAATACTTGGCCAATTATCTTAGAAATTTATTACAAATGCTGGGTGTTTAAACACAAAAATTTTTGGAATTACGGTGTCCAAATTGCCATTTGTGTGAAAAATATTGTTCTGTGTAAAAGGAAATTTAGATGAACTTGCTAAAAGGAATTGAAGTTTGGCCAAATTTTCTTTTGCACTGTTGTACTACTTATGTCATAATGAACTGTAATCAGCTGTCTTAGAAATTTTATCTTAGTTTTCATTATTTTAAGAGTTGACATGTAATTTTAACTTTTAAAATAGAAAACAGCTATTTTCTCTTAACATAGAGAGTCTGTCTTGAAGAGCATAAAAGCTAAGTGAAGTTGCCTTTCTCTTTTTTGGAGGAAGTTTATAAATAAAAATAGTGCATTTAAAATGTTTAAGAATTTGTTGAGTTATTGTTATTTATTTGTTACTAGAAAATTCTTCTTTTGCTTTGATAAGAAATGATACTTTAAAAAGAAAACTCCAGAGTTTTTGACTAAAACTTTGAGTTTCTATTTAAAAAAATGTATATCTGTTCTGGTTATAATAGCTTGTGACTTCTTGGCATTATGGTTCTTGGATGGAAAATATTCATTTTGTCTACTTTATATTAATCTTCAAAATACCAACTTCTTTATTTAAAAGATACATATTGTCACAGTCATTCTTTAGGGTCATTTTCAATTAACATCTTTAAAAATAAAGAAAAATTACACATGATACTTTTCCTGTGGGGAAAAGGAAAATTCTGTAAGCAGGTTTCTCCCTCCTTAATTAATGCTTCTTATTATTAGCTGAGGGCTCAGCTACCCTTAGAATATTTAGCCTCAGAAACTGATCTAAGTTAGATAATATCTTTAATTATGTTTTAAAATAATTCAGATCTTTATTATTATTATTATTATTTTTTTTTCTGTTGATAACTCTCAAATTCTGATTTTCAGCAAGGAAAAGGATCTTGACAAGCAGGGGATTTAAAGAGATCTAACCCATTAGTTTATTGTCCCTACCGATAGCTGCAGGCAAGTGAAATTTACCTGGTGGTGTTAAGTCTCTCCCGGCCTTGTAACTGATTAGAACTACTTAAAGTTGCTTGTTGGATTAATTGGAGTATACATGTTAAGATTGCTTAATAAGATTTAGTAGTGGTCTTATGATTACATTTCTTTAATGAATTAATTTTGACATTCTGTGCGTCAATTTTTTAGACCTCCTTAGCTACGTGTTTTGCTCAAGAAACTTTTGGGAAACGGTACAAACAAACTATAGGACTGGATTTCTTTTTGAGAAGGATAACATTGCCAGGTAAGAGACTAAAAAGTCTTAACGTAGAAGATTATAAAAAAATCTTACAATAAATGCCATAAGAAAGAAATGTGTAAAATTTTGGGGCTGCTTCTACATGAAGATGTATAGAATCAGTATATTTATCTTAGGGAGGTTAACTTTCATCACAATCTATCATGAAGGCATATTGTCCACGGGTGTGAGAAAAAGTTTATATACTCTCCCACTCCTTCCCTGTTTTTGGCTACTATACATTTTTTGAGGATAAACAATGGTTGCTTATAAAATTCTGAAAAGCTTTTAAAAAATTAAGTGCTATACATTTGTCAACAGATATTGTATTAACAAAATGTGAAAAGATTGGGAAGGATTATTTTTTAAAATATTATTTTGATTTGCCTCTACTTTAGTTTTTTTGTTTAAAGTTGGAACAGAAGTATAATGTAGCTATGGAACTTCTGTGCTCTAATATGTGAATGCTGTTTTATGCAAGGCAGCATGAAATTGCTGGCATTTAATAGACCACTAAAATTTAGGGTCCCTAGGCACTCATAAAAATACAGTTTGAGCATTCAAGATGTTTCACTTCACCATGCAAAGAAACTATTTAGATGCCAGTTGCAGCACATTTTGTGGGAAATACGGGGAAATAATAACAAAGAAAGAGTGGTTTATGTTTTAAGTTAGTTTCTGAACAATTGGGGCTTTAAAATGCTGTCCTTTCAATTTCAATGGTTAAATTATATGTTTAAAGTATTTTATTAAAAGCAGTTTATCTTGATTGACTTTATAAACCATCCGTCCCTCTCCTCTGTGAGGAAGCACATTTGGAGAAAACAGTTGCAAGTGTAATGTCAGATTCATGTACTGAAATGTGAGTGATATAGTGGGAAGGGGTTTAATACATTCCAATTATTATTGAAATATGTTAACCTCTCAGACACCCCATCTATCAGACAACTCCCCATGAAAGTTTTAGAGTAGCTAATGAAAACTCTTGGTAATGGAGGTATTCTTCTTATCTCCTTAGTAATATACTTTGTTATATTTTGTGATGGTTTGTATTTGGCTACCAGTGAAAAATAGATTAGGAGATATCCCATGAGAAAAAAAATAATTTCAATTTTTCCATTACTGGGTTATTGTTCAGCAAGAGGTTTAAGGAGAAACATATGCGTACTTTGTTTCATTTGTATTTTCTTTTAATGTATCCAAAACTGAAAACGTCATTTTAATTTTATTATTCTTCGTCTTACCGATAATCTATGCTGCATTCAGAATTCTTAATAGCAGTCACTAGCCGAATACATACACAAATCACATAATAAAGAGGCTGGAAGCTTAGTTTTGCAGCAGTTTTTTTCACAGATGCCAGTTGTACGCAGAGAGTCTCAATATAATATTTTGCTATTAGCTATTTTGTTTTGATGCTTAATTTGAAAAACCACCACACCAACTTTTTGTCTCATTACTTTTAATATTTCTTATTTTTTAGTTGAAAAGCTTAAATAAAGAAACAAGTACCTACTCAAATATTAAAAACAAAGACTGGTTTTTAGACGTTTCATACAGGCGATATATGTGATGATTTCTGACCTGTAGCACAGCACTACCAATTTAAAAATTTTGATTACTTTGTAAAAAATATTTGATATTCTTGAAATCTAGATTAATAGTATAATATTTTAGACTTACACAGTACTTAGGTTAAAAAATGAAATTAGGGCATGTATACTCTTAATGAATGTATATTTTAATTTTCCTAGTTAAGTTTTTATTTTGATGGTAAAGTTCCAGAAGAAAAGTTCTATTTTTTTTTAACGCAGTTGGTTTTATGCTACTTAACAGACTCAAACTTATGGTAGAAATTTCAGTAAGAAAAAAATATTTTAATGTATTTTGTTTTTATATAATTAATAAGTATATTAAGAAATGAGGTGAATAAATTACAAGGTTTATAATTATTCTTTAAATACTTTAAATTCATTATAACTGTCAAATGTAGGATCATTAATATATCATTAGCTGAATAAAACATTACAGGTAGCTTTATTGAATTTATAGCATAGTCAGTGAATCTAATATTTGTTAGTAGTCTAGTAAGTCCTCTGACCAGTTAGATTGTTAGGGGTGTAAACCTCCTGTCCATCTATTTACATTCTCTTCATGCAAGTTTTCAAGATCATTACTTTGCAAATACTCATCCATTTTAGTATATTTCATGATCCGGTGTGCTGTATAGTCTGGATGCAACCACTGTGCAGATTTTACTGCTTAAAATAGTGTATCTGTTAGTCAGAGATTCTGCTGATAGAGCTTCTTAAGAGTCTTAGTCAAAATACTTTCAGGAAGCTTGTGGGTACAGTCCAGTAAACAGCGTTCTACTGTGAAAAAGATTTCTAAGTCTTTAGTACAAGAAGTGGGCAGACTTGTGTTTTTAGTTCCATCTTGACTATGCAGCACTTTAAGTAAGGTTAACCAAGGCACCAAGTGTACTTTTACAAGGTCACTGTTGAATCCTCTTGGTGGCTTTAATTCATACCAAAAGCAACTTACCTGTGTTTTGTCACCTCATTTATTTTATTTTTTCTTCTAGTTACATGTCATTTCTTACAGAGGAGCAGGAATTTTGTAGCATTCTGGGTTTGGGATTAGATTTCTGACAATTTCCTTAATGTTCTGTATCGGTTAGAAATTTGTATTAGATAGATTCTTGATTTAAACAAAATTATAATATTATTTGAATATTCTTATATAGCTTTATAGGTGTGTCATCTTGAAAATATACTAGGAGAATTCATATGTTTATGCCTGCAAAAACAAAAATGAATATTGATTTGAATCATATCCTCATGCGATTTTGCTCCTTAAATAAGGAATCTACATTTTATTTTTAGTTTTATGTGTTAATAATCCTAAAATTAAAATGTGGAGTTAAAAATATATTTCTAGATATAAGAAGTAATATGAAGTTAATATCATTTGTTGAAACTGTAAAGATAGTAATTTTTTGTTAGCATTCTATATTAGTGGACTATCAGTAATTCGTAGCTATTTTTATTTCTGAGTCATTATAATTTATATGTTTAAAAAAACAGGCAAACACTGACAACAGAGTTTATTTGGAAAGGCATGCATTTAAAAAGTATCCTCAACACATGAATATGGGAGACAATTGGATAGATAGATGATTTAGGGTCTTGATATGATTGTAGTCAGAATTTGAAAACATGTAATGAAGATCATGTTCCTGAAATTGTAGTCAAAGTGTTCACAACACCTCATTCAGATAGGATCTGAATATCAGAACTTAAAGAAGAAAGCTTTATATTTTTTGTTGTGAGGTTAAGCAATAAGGACTATTGACTCTGAAAAAATGGGATTAAACACCTTTTAGTGCTTATTTAGTATTGCCTAAAATCTTCCTCTGTAAAAGTTAGTATTGTTAAGCACTGTCTTTTGAAGTAATCAAATAACTCTAAAGAGTTGTGCAAGTAAAATGAATAGCCTACTGCCTGCTTAGGGGTTTCTGAAACTATTATATATACTTCTTAGTGATGGCTAGCCCTTTCTTATCTGCTTAATTTGAGACAGCATTATAGAAGAATTATTTCAGCCTTGAATCTCAAAAAATTTAGATTTTTAAGAAATTCGATTTGTATAAGTTTTTGGACACATCTTAGTCTGTGACGTTTTGGTTTTTGTATTCATAGGGCTTTAAGAACATTTTGGTTATTAGTGTAAGTGTAGAAAGTATGTGTCTGTAGGAATAATGGTGGTGATAAAACATTAGCGCTCATTAATGCTAATGGAAGTTCCTAGTGGAAATCCTCTGCACGGTGGCAGATGGAACAACCTATGTTTAAATAATGGAAAGATTGTAATACAAACTCACCAAAATTTAGAAAACTGTGCTGGTTAATCAAATGTCTTTTTCTTTTCAGTTGCATAGTTAAATGGTATGACTAACTGTCTCAGATTTTAGTGTTTTATGTTGGCGTATAAATATATATCTTTATAATCTTTTTTTGAAATGAGATCATTTTTCAGTTTCTAACCTTTTATTTTATTTTCTTTTGATTTGCAAATCATTCAGAAAGTGCTAATTGAGACTCTGGAGAAAACTCCATAATCTTATGAGGGATATAGTTTAAAATGTTCAACTAAATAGCATAGTTTGGCTTTTGTAAGCATACTCATCAGTTGCATTGAGAAGAGAGAACAGCTTATCTCATAAATTTTTGTATCAACCAAATATTTTACAAAATGCATGAAAGGATTTTAAAGATTCCCTTTTAGAATGCTTTTATAATGCTCATAGGGGAAGATGATTAGTTACACTATTTTATGAAGGCTTGGAAGTATACATAGTTTGTTTAAATGGAAATGCTTTGAACAAGTTTGAATACATTGTAATATTTAGTGATATACATGGTATGTATCCTACATTTGTTCTGAATAGGGCTATCAAATGTGTTTCTATTTTATGGGTTAAATTTGAAAACATAATTTTTTGCTTATGTTTGCCATATCCTAGAGTAGCTGACAATCACATTATAAAAAGATTCATTAATTTGAGCTGAAATTATGGGTGCATTTTTATAGTTTGCTATTATTCCATGAGTTTTAGAACCCATAGAGTTTAGAACCTACAACAAAATTCATATATATGATTGGATGGTTGAGTATTCAAAGCTTCAGTTTTTATTTCTAAAGTACATTTCTTGCTCCATGGACGTGTGTTTCATTCTATTCTCTAAGAAAAACGTTTTTCTGAGGCTTAAGTTTATAAATTAAAGCTTACTTTGTTTTGTTTTGAAAGTGGTTGTAAATATGGTTCCATGGAAATGGAGTAAAAGGATAAAACTAGATTCTCCACTATGATTTCTTTTGACATTGTTTTCACAATTCCAAATATCATGTGAGCCTGTACATAAAGGCAAATTGGGCTCAGTTTCTTATTGTGACTTAGTATTCTGTGATACTGTGTCAGCTGTTGTATTGTTACTTAATTTTTTTGATATTTTTATATTCATTTTTTATATTCTAGGAAACTTGAATGTTACCCTTCAAATTTGGGATATAGGAGGGCAGACAATAGGAGGCAAAATGTTGGATAAATATATCTATGGAGCACAGGTATGATATGAATTCTGATTATTCCAGTATTGAAAGTATAGCATTTACAAGCACATATGCAAATCTACACCCAAATGCACATACACACACACATACTTTCTTTCTAACTTTTTATCTGATATGTAGAGAGAATAATTTTATGTTTGTGCTAGTCCTTTGGTTTCATTCTCTCCAAATTATGTTTGGAATGATTTGGGTGAGGGAATAGGAAAACTCTTTAACAGC
Source organism: Macaca thibetana thibetana (assembly GCF_024542745.1). Taxonomy (NCBI): domain Eukaryota; kingdom Metazoa; phylum Chordata; class Mammalia; order Primates; family Cercopithecidae; genus Macaca; species Macaca thibetana. The sequence goes on from NC_065582.1 coordinate 173,415,427, forward strand.
TTTCGTATGGTATTTATATTACTAGGTGTTATTGTTAGCAGTTCGATAAATGCAGTGATAAATGATATTTTGATATTTATTAGCTGGTTTGGTTATAGTGACTACTTTCAAATAAACTGAATGAAAAATACAGGGATGAAAATTTAATTTCATTTTAAGTTACAAGGACTAAAAGCATATCTATATGTCTATATTTTTGTGTAATGAATATTGATAGCTTTTCAGATTTAATAGACATGTCAATATTTTCTATCAGATAACTAAATATGACAGTGTATATGTGAAACACGTACAATAATTTATGATAATGCTGTATTTTCAGAAGAAAATCCATGTAGAGCAAGAAAAATGAAAGTGAAAAATGAAAAATGACCTGAATAATTACATAAATTTGGCCACATGAGCTTATATTCTCCATGAGCTTATATTGATATAATTTATAAGATTTTAAATAAAGTTATTATACAAATAGAAAATATACAGGGTGGTAATATACTTTAAAAAGTTAATCATTTCTCTCTGAGCATGTTCACTGAAGAATTGTCTTTTTAATATTTGGCAGATTGCTTTTGATTAAATGACACACTTTAGAAATGCAGTAATACTATTGAAAGTAATCATCCGATGAAGTAGAGAATATGGTATATAGCCAAATATTAAGTACGTTGTGCTTACTGAGCTCTGTATGTAATACTTGATGTGCTATTTCTTTATTTTTGCTTTTTTTAATTGGTGTGTATCTTCTACATCATCTGGAGACATAGGGGTAGTAGTAAAAATTTTTAGTTCTTTATTAGAGTTTGGTATTTTAAGTGGGACAAATATAACTTGGTTATGTGGAACCATGTTGCTCATAATAAATGATTCTATAGGGTGGAGATATAGTAGGTTAAGCACTGCTGTACAAAGTTTGGTTCATGTCAAGTACCATTGCCTTGATTGTGGATGAAAAATAGATTCTGATTTATTTTATAAAATATTCAGAGAAGGACAGTATGGTTATAGAGGCTAATATGGTTCTGAATCACATATAAAGGCCCTAGAGTTTTGATTTTTTGCATTGCTGATACAGAGATTTGGCTCTTAATGCTCTTATCTTTTATACATGGTTCTTTGTCTCCTGCAAAATTTTTCTGTTCACATTTATAGCATTTTCATCTGTGGTTAAGTGACTTGATATTTTATGCATGTTCATTTTTCTCTTAAAAAGTACATCTCAGAATTTTATGTATGGCTTTTTTGTTTTATTTATTTATTTTTCTGTTTTAAACTGATTAAAATGGATACTAAGCTAGATAAAACTTGCTGGACAGAGATTTGTGGGAAGCCACAGTTCTTGTTTCATTCATGTGGTTGATAACATGGGAAAATAACACTCTTATCTTTGTTCCATAAAATCTGTCTATAAGGCCACATATAGGATTTTTAAGAAAATGAAGATTCGATCTAACTTCTAATGAAATTTGACTCTTGGTGTCAAATGGAATAGTCTTTTATGATTTATAGGTGCAACCAGAGTTAGTGGAGAACAGGAGGACTTTATGCATTTCAGGGTAAATAATAATATATAATTCAATTAATACATTTTTCTTTCCTTAAAAATTAGGGGAATATTATGCCCATGTGTTGAATTCTATCAATTCTATCTTCAAATCATTTAAAAATTTATTATCTAATTTATTTAAATTATTTAAAATTTATTACTATTATATAAAAATTAATATTGATGTGAAATTTGTGTATTATGAAGTTAACCATTCTGAAGTGTATAATCAGCTATACGCAGTGGCTCATGCCTGTAATCCCAGCTAATTGAGAGGCACAGGTGGGAGGATCACTTGAGCCCAGGATTTTGAGGTTTCAGTGAGCTGTGATCACACTACTGCACTTCAGTCTGGGTGACAAGTGACACTCCATCTTTAAAAAACAAAATAAATAAAAAATAAATTATATAATCAGTATCATTTAGTGTACTCACAGTATTTTGTGACCATTTCCTTAAGTCAGTTTTTGACAGTATATATTTTATGTTATTACAAAGCTGCCTACAATCAGCAGACATTAATGAGAACATTGGTAGACATTTCAAGAATTTCCATCTTTTTTGAAAGTCCATAAATTTAGTAAAATGTCTTCATTATTTTTTAAGGTACTTTATTTCTTGGGAGAAAGTGAATGTTATATTTCTTAGAACTTGTTGTATAAAGTTTCTATCTTGAAGGTACATACTGACTTTTTTCTCTCTTGGTAGTGCGTTTTATTGTTTATACTTTACGGTTGCTGTGACACTTATATTCATGTACTGTGTTTTTATTAAACAACAATGTACAGTATTTCTGAGAAATTCATGAATCTTTCTATGAAATTGCCTGACAAAACTGGGAATTCTGAGATGATGAAATGAATTGTTAAAAATAGATGATAGGGCATGGGGGCAGGCACTTGTAGTCCTTGCTACTTGAGAGACTGATATGGGAGGATCACGTGAGCCCAGGAGTTTGGGGACTGGAGTGAGCTATGATCATGCCATTCTACTCCAGCCTGGGTGAAAGAGCGAGACTCAGTTTATAAAGAAAAAAAAAAAAAGGATGATAATATAATAATTTTTTCTGCTTTCCAGAGATTCCAAATAAATGCTGTGTTAAGTACATAAAGTCATTGACCAGTGGTCTATTTTGTTAAACTGTTTTTAAATTCTATATCCAGGCTAGAGAGGCTGTGACTCATTATTTACTACTATAAATTGGAGAAAATGTTACTTTTCAAAACCAGTGATTTCAAAAACATCCTGATAGCATTTTAATAAACTCAATAATTTTATATAATAATATAATTATTCTTCAAAGTAGATCTATATTGCTTCTGGAGTTATAGATACTTTATATTACCTATCTCATGAGTACTTTAGATTTTGGTATACTACAGGACAGAAATCTTCCACAGAAATGTTGAGACAAGCTTTTTCAGGATATTGGTTTAATGTGTTATTTAGGGTTTATTTTAGGTTCTCTAACTTCTGTAACTTCTGTATTGTATATAGAAAGAATTATACATGTCTGGGTCATTAAACTAATCAATCTGTTTCTTTAAAGCATTTCTTAACATCTGCATAGAAGCTTATTTGTAGGCTGGGAGTTAACTTGGACCCAAATAAAACCGATTATTTTACCCTCTTCACTCCCCTTACCCCCAGCAACATTTAAACGTTAGCAGTAGCCTGTTGAAAGTGTTGGTGAAAACTAAATTGAATTGACACCCCAAAAAGAATTAGTGAGGTATTTTGACAAGAACTAGTTCTAAGAATTGAAATATGTCCCAGTTAAATTCCCAGATTTTAAATTAACTTAAAAATTTCTAGGAGTCTTTAGAAAGATGTTATAGGCGATTTTTCATAGTGGTTGAGAGCAAACACACAGTACATAGTGTTTAGTGCCCTGTAACCTGTGGCTAACAGAGGCTAATAACAAACCTCAGAGAAGGACTGGATGTTTCATTTTTGTAGCTCTTTCTGTCCTGGAATCTAAGTGGTTTGCAAACACTGACCCACTGAGCATAAACTCAATGAAAGTGTAGTCACTTGTGAGGTAGAACATAACCACTATTATGTACCAGTGGCCCCACACAGATGTGCCTGCTTTTTAAGTACCAACAAAAGGATTTGGTGCCTACATGACAGCTAGGGAGAGGGTGCATCTTAAAACTGGACTCTGCAAGACCTTCTGCTCTCTTTTGCTGTAAGTTTTTTAGTTGGATATTTGCCAACTTATAACATGTTTGTGCACTTTCTTTGCGTGTTTCTTACAGGTTATACTTATAAAGCAAGATATATGTTGTTAATGGCTATTATATAATCTGTATGATTTAATTCATTTCTATATATAACTAAAAAACTAAAGCAGATTATTTGTCTTGCATATAAGGGAGAAAACAAATAACCTGCATTTTGGGACTGGGAAACCTTTCATTTTTTGAGAATGTTAAACAGTAACAGTGTGTGTACTGTGTTTAGCACATGTTACACTGAAGAACTATATCTATGCAATGCTTTACAAGACTGTTACTTGGTAGGCATCAGTGTTTGTTCTTTCAAAACTTCTATCAAGGCCAGGTCAGTGGGTCATAATCCCAGTGCTTTAGAGGGCCAAGGCAGGATAATTGTTTGAAGTCAGGAGCATGAGACCAGCCTAAGCAACATAGTGAGACCCTTTCTCTACAAAAAATTTAAAAAATTAGCTGGGCACTGTAGTATACGCCGGTAGTCCTAGCTACTAGAGAGGCTGAGATGGGAGGATTATTTGAGCCCAGGAGTTCGAGGCTGCAGTGAGCCATGACTGCATTCCAGCCTGGGGAACAGAGCAAGACCCCATCTCTTAAAAAAATGCTGTCAATTATTACCTTGAAAATGGTATCCATTTGATTTACTCTCTCATCATGCTTATTAGATATGGTGGTGAGTGCAATAGATGAAAACAAACTACCATATAAACTAACATTATATAATATTTACTAAAAATCTTGATGTTTACAAAATACTATGGATGGTAGTATTTTCTTGGAATCGAAGTTGGAGGAAGGCAGTTAAGGCATAAAATGAAGGAAACTGTTGCTGAAGAGGGATTTATTAAACTTGAAATCTGATTTCCAAAGGGTCATGTAGAAGATTTGGGAAGAAGAGCAGCAGCTGAAAGGTAAATTGGGAAGTGGAAGGAAAGGATGGTATGGGGTTGAAGACATAGGAGAGGGATAAATGTCAGATATGTGGTTGATAACAAAAGTTATCTGGGACATGAGACATGGCGATGGATTTAGATGACCATAAGATTGCCAAGAAAATTAGATCCAGAAGTTCCCAGGTAGGTTGCAAGATGTATTCCATGTTTGAGGGAGTTGTACTTTCTTGTGGCTGAGAAGATTCCGATAGTTTTCTGGAAGGGATCAGAAGAGTTCTGGATTGTTGATGTGGTCAGAGACTTAGGGATTTGAGGGTGCTGGTATTTGAGGGATTTGAGGCTCCTGAAGAGGTGAGTACTTAGAGGTCTGGCTTTGAGGCTGGTGAGTAGAGGCCCTGAGAGTCAATAGTTTTGATAATGTGTGTCTTTTAAAGATTTGGTCCATTATATTTATATTGTCAAATTCGTGGTCACAAAGTTGTTTATATTATTTTTTTAATGTCTGTGGAATAGGTAGTGAAGACCCTTATTAATTAATGTTGTTAATATGTGTCTTCTCTCTCCCTCCCTTTGTTTTTGGTTAGCCTGACTAGGGGTTTGTCAGTTTTACTGATCTTTTTTTAAAAACACAGCTTTTGGCTTTGTTGATTTTTCTCTGTTGTTTTCTTCTTTAATTTCAATTATTTCTTCCCTAATTTTTAATTACTTTCTTCTGCTCGCTTTAGACTGAAATTACTCTTCTTCCTCTAGTTTCCTACAGTGGAAGCTTAGATTATTGATTTTTCTGCTTTTCTAATATATGCATTCAATGCTAAACACTTTCCCTAAGCACTGCTTTTTCTGTATTCCACAAGTTTTGGTAGGTTGCATATATTTTGTTTTTGCTTCAAACTATTTTAAAATTATTTTTGAGACTTCTTTGATGCTTGTGTTATTTAGAATATATTGTTTAATCTTCACATACTTTGAGTTTTTAAAGCTATTTTACTGTTACTGATTTCTAGTTATAGTTTGAGAACATGGTTTTTTTGATTTCTGTTTTTACAAACATGTTAAGGTATATTTTATGGCCCAGAATGTAGTTTGTCTTGGTGAATGTTCCATGAGAGCTAGGGAATAGTGCATATTCTAATGAATACAGTAGTCTATAAATGTCAATTAGATGAAGTTGATTGTTAGTGTTGTTCAGATCAACTATACCCTTACTGATTTTCTGTTTGCTTAATGAAAAAAGTCTTCAACTCTAGGGGGATCTGCAGATTTGGAACTCCTTGCAGTTTTATCAGTTTTGGCCTCATATATTTTGATGCCCTGTTATTAGGTGCATATATAGAGAGGACTGTTATGTCTTCTTGGATGACTGACTTATCATTATGCCAGTCTTGTCTTTAAACTTGATAATTTTCCTTATTCTGAAGTCTGCTTTGTCTCAAATTATATAGCTACTCCAGCTTTCTTTTTGTTAATGTTTTCATGGTGCTTTTCTATCCCTTTACTGCTAACCTGTCTGTGTCTTTATATGTAAGGTCAATTTTCCGTAGGCAATGTATAGTCGACTCTTCTTTTCTCATCTCCTTTGACAATCTGTCTTTTAACTTGTGTATTAAATTCACATACAAAGTGGTTATTGGGATAGCTGGGTTAACATCTTTCGTGTTCTTTTTCTATTCTTTGCACGTTTTCTTTGTTTATCCCCTCTTTTTTACTTTCTCTGGTTTTATTTGAGTATTTTCTCTCCTGTTTTAGCATATCAATCATACTTCAAAATTTTTTTTAGTGATCATTCTAGAGTTTGCAATATATATTTTAAACTAAGTTTAGTGCTTCATGTGTAGTGCAGGTCCCTCAGAATATTCTCAGTTCATCCTTTTTGTCCCTTATGGCATGGCTGTCATTCATCTCACTTATCTATATGCTGTAATCATCCAGTACATTATTATTACTTTAAACAGTTGTATTTTATACCAATTAACAGTAAGAAAAATAATTGATACTATGTTATCTTCATTTTTTCCTTTTCTGATATTCACTCACTCTTTTTTTTACATTCTGTATGATTTTATTTAAAAAATGTTAACTTTTATTGTGAAGTGGCAGTTTATAATTGGTTATATTTATGGAGTACAGAGTGATGTTATGATTTATGAATACAATGTGGAATAATTAATTCAAGCCAATTAGCATATTCATTATCTCAAGTCCTTATAACTTTTTTATGTTGAGAACATTTGAAATTTACTCTTTTACCAATTTTGAAATGTATGATATGTAATTATTAACTGTTTTAACCACACTGTGCAATGATTCTCAAAAAAACCTTTATATCTCCTGAGATTTTGTACCCTTTGACTATTTCCCCATTTCCCCCAACCCCTAGCCTCTGCAACCACAAGTCTACTCCCTACTTCTGAGTTTGATTACTTCAGATTTCACATAAGTGAGAACATGCAACATTTGTCTTTTTGTGCCTGGCTCATTTCACTTAGCTTAATGTTTTCCAGTTCCATCCATGCTGTTGCAAGTGAGAGACTTTTCTTTTTTTGAGGCTTATAGTATTCCATTATGCATATATACTCCATTTTCTTTATCCATTCATTTGTTAATGGACACTTAGGTTGATTACATAGCTTGGCTATTGTGACAGTGCTGCAACAAACATGGGAGTGCAAAAACCTCTTTGACAAACTGATTTCAAATCTTTGGGTAAATACACAAAAGTAGGGTTGCTGGATCATATTCTTAGTTTTTTTTGAGGAACCTCCACACAGTTTCCCATAATGGCTATTCTTCTTTACATTTTCACTGAGAGTGTACAGAGGTCCCTTTTCTCTATATCCTCGCTGATACTTGTTATCTTTCATCTTTTTGATAATAGCCAATAGCCATTCTGACAGGTGTAAGAGGATAATTTTTTTGCTTTTAATTTGCATTTCTCTGGTGATGTTCAGTATTTAAAAAATGTATCTGTTAGTCATTTGTCTTCTGAGTAATGTCTTTACAGGTCTCTTGCCAATTTTTAAATTTAGTTTTTTGTTTTCTTGCTATGGAGTTGTTTGAGTTCCTGGTATAGTTTGGATGTTAACCCCTTCTTGGATGTATGACTTGAAAATATTTTAATTTGTAGGTTGTCTCTGCACACTGTTAATTTTTTCCTCCTTTGCTGCACAGAAGCTTTTTAGTTTTCCCGTATTGGCTATTGCTTTTGTTGCCTGTGGTTTTGGAGTGAAATTCAAAAAATTATTGCCCAGACCAATATTTTGTAGTTTTCCCCCCTAAATTTTCTTGTAGTAATTTTGTAGTTTCTGGTCTTTGAAATCTTTACTCAATTTCGAGTTGATTTTTGTATATGTTGTGAGATATTGTTCTGCATGTGGATATCTAGTTTTCCGAAAACCATTTATTGAAGAGGCTGTCCTTTTTCCATTGTGTGTTTCTAGCTCTGTTGTTGAAAATCAATTGACTGTACATGTATGGCTCATTTCTGGACTCTCTTATTATGTTATGTTGGTCAGTGTGTCTATTTTTTGCCAGTACCGTGCTGCTATAATTAATATAGCTTTGTAATATAGTTTCAAATCAAGTAGTGGGATGCCTGCAGCTTTGTTTTTCTTATGTGTTTGTGCTCATGATTGCCTTGGTTATTTGAGTTTTTTCCATGCTACTCATTTTTTCCTATGTAGAGTTTAGTTTCTGACCCATATCATTTTCCCTCTCCCTGAAGAACCTCTTTTAATGTTTCCTTCAGAGCAGGTTTGCTGACAATGAATGGTCTATTTTTGTTTTTCTGAGAAGATCTTTATTTCTCCTTTACTTATGATAATTTTGAGGGGTATAGAATTCTAGGCAGTTTTTTTTTTAATTTTAATTTTCTGCCAGTATTTTTTTTTAAATTATTATGCTTTAAGTTCTAGGGTACATGTGCACAATGTGCAGGTTTGTTACATATGTATACATGTGTGATGTTGGTATGCTGCACCCATTAACTCGTCATTTACATTAGGTATATCTCCTGATGCTATCCCTCCCCACTCCTCCCACCTGACAACAGGCCTCGGTGTGTGATGTTCCTCTTCATGTGTCCAAGCATTCTCATTGTTCAATTCCCACTTATGGGTGAGAACATGCGGTGTTTGGTTTTCTGTCCTTGTGATAGTTTGCTGAGAATGATGGTTTTGAGCTTCATCCATGTCCCTACAAAGAACATGAACTCATCCATTTTATGGCTGCATGGTATTCCATGGTGTATATGTGCCACATTTTCTTAATCCAGTCTATAATTGATGGGCATTTGGGTTGGTTCCAAATCTTTGCTATTGTGAATAGTGCCGCAATAAACGTATGTGTGCATGTGTCTTTATGGCAGGATGATTTATAATACTTTGGGTATATACCCAGTAATGGAATGGCTGGGTCAAATGGTATTTCTAGTTCTAGATCCTTGAGGAATCGCCACACTGTCTTCCACAGTGGTTGAACTAGTTTGCAGTCCACCAACAGTGTAAAAGTGTTCCTGTTTCTCCACATCCTCTCCAGCACCTGTTGTTTCCTGACTTTTTAGTGATCACCATTCTAACTCCTGTGAGATGGTATCTAATTGTGGTTTTGATTTGCATTTCTCTGATGGCTAGTGATGATGAGCATTTTTCCATGTGTCTGTTGGCTGCATAAATGTTTTCTTTTGAGAAGTGTCTGTTTATATCCTTTGCCCACTTTTTGATGGGGTTGTTTGATTTTTTTTTCTTGTAGATTTATTTAAGTTCTTTGTAGATTCTGGATATTAGCCCTTTGTCAGATGGGTAGATTACAAAAGTCTTCTCCCATTCTGTAGGTTGCCTGTTCACTCTGATGGTAGTTTCTTTTGCTGTGCAGAAGCTCTTTAGTTTAATTAGATCCCATTTGTCAATTCTGGCTTTTGTTGCCATTGCTTTTGGCGTTTTAGACTTGAAGTCCTTGCCCATGCCTATGTCCTGAATGGTATTGGCTAGGTCTTCTTCTAGGGTTTTTATGGTTTTAGGTCTAACATTTAAGTCTTTAATCCATCTTGAATTAATTTTTGTATAAGGTGTAAGGAAGGGATCCAGTTTCAACTTTCTACATATGGCTAGCCAGTTTCCCCAGCACCATTTATTAAATAGGGAATCCTTTCCCCATTTCTTGTTTTTGTCAGGTATGTCAAAGATCATATGGTTGGTAGATGCATGGTATTATTTCTGAGGGCTCTGTTCTGTTCCATTGGTCTATAACTCTGTTTTGGTACCAGTATCCTGCTGTTTTGGTTACTGTGGCCTTGTAGTATAGTTTGAAGTCAGGTAGTGTGATGCCTCCAGCTTTGTTCTTTTGGCTTGGGATTGTCTTGGCAATGCGGGCTCTTTTTTGGTTCCATATGAACTTTAAAGTAGTGTTTTCCAATTCTGTGAAGAAAGTCATTGGTAGCTTGATGGGGATTTCATTGAATCTGTAAATTACCTTGGGCAGTATGGCCATTTTCACGATACTGATTCTTCCTATCCATGAGCATGGAATGTTCTTCCATTTGTTTGTGTTCTCTTTTATTTCATTAAGCAGTGGTTTGTAGTTCTCCTTGAAGAATTCCTTCACATCCTTTGTAAGTTGTATTCCTGGGTATTTTATTCTCTTTGAAGCAGTTGTGAATGGGAGTTCACTGATGATTTGGCTCTCTGTTTGTCTGTTGTTAGTGTGTAGGAATGCTTGTGATTTTTGCACATTGATTTTGTACCCTGAGACTTTGCTGAAGTTGCTTATCAGCTTAAGGAGATTTTGGGCTGAGACAATGGAGTTTTCTAAATATACAATCATGTCATCTGCAAACAGGGACAATTTGACTTCCTCTTCTCCTAATTGAATACCCTTTATTTCTTTCTCCTGTCTGATTTCCCTGGCCAGAACTTCCAACACTATGTTGAATAGAAGTGGTGAGAGAGGACATCCCTGTCTTGTGCCAGTTTTCAAGGGGAATGCTTCCAGTTTTTGCCCATTCAGTATGATATTGGCTGTGGGTTTGTCAAAAATAGCTCTAATTATTTTGAGATACGTCCCATCAATACCTGATTTATTGTGAGTTTTTAGCATGAAGGGCTGTTGAATTTTGTCAAAGGCCTTTTCTGCATCTATTGAGATAATCATGTGGTTTTTGTCTTTGGTTCTGTTTATATGCTGGATTACGTTTATTGATTTGTGTATGTTGAACCAGCCTTGCATCCCAGAGATGAAGCCCACTTGACCATGGGTCGGTAAGCTTTTTGATGTGCTGCTGGATTCGGTTTACTAGTATTTTTTGAGGATTTTTGCATCCATGTTCATCAGGGATATTGGTCTAAAATTGTCTTTTTTTGTTGTGTCTCTGCGAAGCTTTGGTGTCAGGATGATGCTGGCCTCATAAAATGAGTTAGGGAGGATTCCCTCTTTTTTATCAATTGGAATAGTTTCAGAAGGAATGGTACCAGCTCCTCCTTGTTGTACCTCTGGTAGAATTCATCTGTGAATCCATCTGGTCCTGAACATTTTTTGTTGGTAGGCTATTTATTATTGCCTCAATTTCAGAGCCTGCTATTGGTCTATTCAGGGATTCAGCTTCTTCCTGGTTTAGTCTTGGGAGGGTGTATGTGTCCTGGAATTTATCCATTTCTTGTAGATTTTCTAGTTTATTTGCCTAGAGGCATTTATAGTATTCTCTGATGGTAGTTTGTATTTCTGTGGGATTGGTAGTGATAACTCCTTTATCATTTTTTATTGGATCTATTTGATTCTTCTGTCTTCTTTATTAGTCTTGCTAGCAGTCTATCAATTTTGTTGATCTTTTCAAAAAACCAGCTCCTGGATTCACTGATGTTTTGAAGGGTTTTTTGTGTCTCTATCTCCTTTAGTTCTGCTCTAATCTTAGTTATTTCTTGCCTTCTGCTAGCTTTTGAATGTGTTTGCTCTTGCTTCTCTAGGTCTTTTAATTGTGATGTTAGGGTGTCAGTTTTACATCTTTCCTGCTTTCTCTTGTGGGCATTTAGTGCTATAAATTTCCCTCTATACACTGCTTTAAATGTGTCCCAGAGATTCTGTTATGTTGTGTCTTTGTTCTCATTGGTTTCAAAGAACGTCTTTATTTCTGCCTTCATTTCGTTACATACCCAATAGTCATTCAGGAGCAGGTTGTTCAGTTTCCATATAGTTGAGCGGTTTTGAGTGAGTTTCTTAATCCCAAGTTCTAATTTGATTGCACTGTGGTTTGAGAGACAGTTTGTTATAATTTCTGTTCTTTTACATTTGCTGATTTCACTTCGTTCTCTTCTTATTCGCATGGTTTCTGATGAGGTGTTCTCTGTAATTTTTCTGCTTTTTCATTTATGGATATTTTCCCTATTCTTCTAGCTTCTTTCAAGATTTCTCATTTTTTTTTTCTTTTGAGCAATTTGAATATATGCCTAGATATAGAGTTTTTGGTATTTATGCAAATTGGTGTTCTCTGAGATTCTTAAATATGTGGTTTGGTGTCTAATTAATTTTGGTAATTTCTTGGTGACTGTTACTTCAAATACTCCCTAAACTTGATTCTGTCTTCTTCTGATACTTCAGCTGTGTGTGTGATGCACCACTTCGGACTGTTCCACTGTTCTTTGGTGTTCTGTTTTATACATTGTTTTGTTCTTTTTGCATTTCAGTTGTAGAAGTTTCTATTATCCTGTCTTTAAGTTCACTGATTTTTTTTCCTATGCTGTGTCCAACAATGTACCCAACAATGGCATTCTTTATTTCTGTTACAGTGTTTTTGATATCTAGCATTTTGTTTTTATTATCCCTTGTTTTATTATCCCTATCTGTGCTTGCATAATGTTTTCTTTTTCCTTTTGAACCCTCAACACATTAGTCATAGTTACTTAAAATTGCCTGTCTAGTAATTACAAAATCTGTTTCATATCATAGTTTGGTTTTGATGCTTGGTTTCTGTCTTCAAATTACCTTTTGAAATTCCTTGTAATTTTATATTGAAAGCTGGACATGGTATACTGAGTAATAAGATTCAGGTAAATAGACTTGGTGTGAGGTTTTATGTTGTGCTGTATTTCATATTTACTTTAGCTGTGGGTGCCAGAGGCATTGATTCCTCTAGTATCCTTGTTTTTGCCTCACAGTCTTTTTTGGTATCTCCAGAAACTCTTTAGGTGAAATCTGTCTTGCAGCTCTTTCAGATGTTGGTGCCCTGGTGGTGGTGTGGTAAAGTATGAGGGAGGAGAAGCATGCTATATTTTTATGATAAACTTTTAGTCTTTAGTGAGCTTGTATTTCGGTACTGTGACCTTCACTCGTGTTTCTTTCTCCTCCCGGTTAGATGAGACAGACTGGCTACGGGAGGCTGGAGTTGGGAACTTCTCTTTCCAGATGGAATACAATGTTCTGATTAAGCCATTTCTTCCGGAGAGTTTGCCTTTTTTGTGGATAATGCTCTGGGCATATTTCACAATGGTTACTTTTCTCCCCTCTTCATGCCAGAGCCTTGAGAGGGTCTTTCTTGTTTCTTTACTGATAATCTGGTGGGATATCTGGAATCTGGTCGTATATCCATGCAAGTGTGGAGGTAGCCCCCTAAGACTGAGGGGCCCTCTAGGAGTTGCTCACTCCTAAGCTAGACCTCAGTCAGCCTCCAGCAGTTTGTCAGAATTATCACTACTATTTCTAGAGGCTGCTACTCCAGGTAGGCAGATGTTGGCTGTAACTTTTTGGATTTGTTTGTCTTTCCAGATTTCAGGGTGATGATTTGCCTTGTAATATCAATTTTCTGATGAATCCAAGAAAAGTCACTGATTTTTTCTGTTTGTTCTGCCTTTTTCTTATTGTAAGGACAGGAGTGATGACTTCCAAGTTTTTTTTTTACATGTCAGAGTTGAAATTGAAGGTCCTATAATTCCTTTTATATTTTAACATTTTTAGTTTTCTCATTTTTTCATTTCAGAATTTCACCACAGTGGTACTAGTTATGATGGCAAGAACAAGGAAAAATAATACTTTTTACATTATAAATGGTACTGAGAATATGAACAAGGAGATGTTTGTGTTGCTAGATAGCTAGGTGAGTGAACAGGAGTTTATCCTTCTATATTTTTTGTGAATCCTGAAAGATTTCTAGGAATCACCAACTGAAAAATGTTGGGACACATTTGTCTAGATCAGAGATTGGCAGATTTTTCCTGAAAAGAGCTAGATAGTAAATATTTTATGCTTTGCAGGCCATGTTGTCTCTGTTGTAGCCACTCAGCTCTGCAGTTGTAGCACAAAAGCAGCCACTGATAATACTTAAACAAATGATTGTGACCATATTTCAGTAAAAGTTTATCTACAGATACACAGTGTGGGCCAGATTTGACCCATGGCCATATTTACCAATTTGTGGTCTAGAAGAACAGTTTTTAATATTTTTGTTCCATAGCTCTCATCCTGTACTGAATATCAGTAGATGGTGGCCATGTTTTATTTGCATATATTTTACCATATTCAGGTATTGTCCCATGTTTGGATAAAGGTTTTCGTATATTAATCAAAAGGGTTCAAAAGGTCTTAAGACGCAGAGGTCCAGGCTCTATTTGTGAGTTTAAAACCTACCTCAAAGTTGCCATAAAAATGTGATTCTTCTTCACTTAGTTGATAACAAAAAAAAAATCTACAATTGCATGTGGTATGTTAATTTTAAAACAAGTACTTTTATCATTTCGCTTTATAATGTAGGCATATCAGGTGTTTTAAAAGTGAGGTAACAAGTGTTGCCCAAGATCAATAGATGGGACCAGGACTGGAATCCAACAGCAACCTGAGTTCCAGTGTAGAGCTCTTTTCAACAAATAATGTATGATATCACCCATGGCAGTTGGAGCCATGTCATGGAGCCAGTAGATTGAAGATTAATCTTCAGATATTAGTTCTGGGGCTTTATTCTTAATAAGAAAAGTGAGATACTGTTTGTTTTAGATAATTCTATGTTGGGCATTATTTCAAACCATCTTGGAAGACAGACAGAAATAGATGTTCAAGTGACCAAAATGAACCCGATGAGTGATTTTGCATATTATAGAATATTTAAAGCGAAAGGGATCTTAGAGACCATCTAACTCAAATATCGAATTTTAGAGTTAAGAAACCTGAGACATGGAGAAGCTAGGTAACTTGGGGGCCAATATGGTTTAATAAAAGAGAATAATAATCCTGGAAGGTCATAACAGAAGTATGCTAGGGCTGGCTTGCTCTAGCTTCAGAGAGTTAATTGTTAAATTTTTAGCAGTTTTTGTGAGCCAGTTATTAAAAACTTTTACAATGAAAAATTACATATAAAGTCACACATTGTATTAAAACAAAGGTATTTATATGCCTAATCTCTATCACTAATTATTTTGCTATGTATTTCTGTTATCTGTGTTCTCGAGGTTGTTTACATCTGCTATATCTATATGGTGGAAATGTTTTATATTGGTGACCTCCCCAACTCTGTTCAGTGGGTGTCATATTGATAGCTTAAAAATGACCACAGGCTAGCATTTACACCATGAAAATTGGCAAACATTATGGCAAACTCACCCCTGCTGGGCCCTGAACCCCAAGCCAATTGATTAATATTTACCAGTGTCTCACTAGTTATGACTTCTGTGTTCTGTACTTATTTATGTGTTTAGTTTTGCTGCCAGACTGTGAGTTCTTTATGGTTTGGAACTTACATCTGTAGAATCCAGCACAATACTTGGAGTTTAGTTGACAGACAAATGTTTTTAATTATTTAGTCTTTGGTTCAAATCCTGGCTCCATCACTTACCTATCAGTATGACGTTGGTTATTTTAACCTCTGTTTATAATTTAAAATGGAAATCATAATACCAGCCTTTCATGATTGGTGTGAGTATTAATGAGAAGACCTTGACGTGTGTCTGGTATACAGTAGGTGCACAGAAGTAGTTGATTACTACTGTTATAACCTAAGAAGTCGACATAAATGCCATTAGGGTTCAGGCTTATACTGTATGTAGAGCTTTGTATTAAGTGTTTGACCACAAACTGGATGAGAATCAGGAATGTGGTACTGTTATTTTTGTGTGTATATATACTTCTCCTTCCCACACAAAATAATGAGATAAATTAAAAGGAATATGATATATAAGAGGCAGGAAGCAATCCTTCTGTTATATTTGGCATTGCTCAGACTCTTATTACAGTATTATGTCAGGTTTTACATTGCTCATTTTAAAGAGGATGTCAAAAAACTATATGTAGTGTGTCCTGGGAAGAATCAGCAGCTATGATTAGAGGGATAGAAAAATAGGCCCTTTGAGGCAAGTTTAAGGAACTGAGTTTGTTTACTCTGGAAAGGAGATGGTAGAGGAGTTACTTAACTATCTTCAAGTATATGAATGGTTAGTTTAAGAAAGATGCTCTCAGGTTCTCCAAATGCACAGTGGACTAAAAGAGGAAATCGACATTTCATTTAAAGAAAATTGTATTAAACACTGAAATTGTCTATCAAGGGATATCATGGAATCTTTGTTTTTGAAAATGTTTAAAAAGAGTAGCAGCAGATGAATATTTATTGAAAAGTTTTAATGTTTGACCTCATGAAAGTGAGAGGTAGGATTGTAGATGTTGTAGCCTTTTCTACTTCTTTGATATGATTTTCTTATATTTACTGTAACTTACCAAGCATATTCCAGATATCTTATTGGAAGACTGCTTACAATTTTGATAAAATGATGTTTTAGCTTGCATTGCATCTTAGTTGCTGGATTTGTCTTGAATGAAAACAGTCACTATTAT
The DNA here is from genome assembly GCF_024542745.1 of Macaca thibetana thibetana. Taxonomy (NCBI): domain Eukaryota; kingdom Metazoa; phylum Chordata; class Mammalia; order Primates; family Cercopithecidae; genus Macaca; species Macaca thibetana. The sequence continues at coordinate 173,431,893 of NC_065582.1, forward strand.
CAATCTGCTAGTAAGCAATTTAAATGGAAGTTTATATATAAAACACATTTTATATAAGTTTATATATAATACACATTTGTATTTTTACATCCATTTTGACATATCTGAAGCATTACTCAAGTATTCATTAAGATTTTTTTCACCAAATAGTACTTTACAGATATTTTGTAACTCTTTTGTGACAGGGAGTCCTCTTGGTATATGATATTACAAATTATCAAAGCTTTGAGAATTTAGAAGATTGGTATACTGTGGTGAAGAAAGTGAGCGAGGAGTCAGAAACTCAGCCACTGGTTGCCTTGGTAGGCAATAAAAGTAAGTTATTACTGCTTATTTATGTATGGTACGGTTTACTTGCTGTTGTGGACAGAATGTTTGTGTCACCCCTCACCCCCAATATATATGTCGAAGACCTAATCCCCAAAATGATGGTGTCTAAAAGTGGCGTTTTTGGGAGATAATTAGGTCATGAGAGTGGAGCCCTTAAGAATGACATCTGGCAGGGCGCAGTGGCTAATGCTTGTAGTCCCAGCACTTTGGGAGGCCAAGGCAGGGGGATTGCTTGAGGCCAAGAGTTTGGGACAAACCTGGCCAACATGGTGAGACCCTTGTCTCTATTTAATTAAAAAAGAGAATGGGATTAATGCCTTCATAAGAGACACAAGAGAGAATAATTCTTTCTGCCATGTGAAAATAGGCAAGAAGCTGACTGTGTACCAGGAAGAATGCCCTCACTGAATCCTGAATCTGTCAGTACCTTGATCTTGGACTTTAGTTACCAGAAGTTTGAGAAATAATGTTTGTGGTTTAGGCCATAGTCTATGTCATTTGTTATGGCAGCCCAAACAGAGGACTTATTGAGACATTTGCCTATCCTGTAGTTTTAATTCCTACAAAGAAAGATTTGATATTTGGAAACAGCTTTTCTAGAGTGAGCAAATTATTTGAGTAGAAAATTCCTAAGAGTGTGTACAATCTTTTCAATAACTGTTTTGCTGCATGGTCTATCATAACGGCTCCACTGCTTTGGTCAATTCCTGTGAAGGTAAGTTTAGGTCTGACAGTGTGTGTTTTGGCTTCCTGTGGTCTAAGAAAGCAACATGGACTATTAAGAACAGCAACACAGCTGCAGATTTTATGATATTGCATTGCAGTTTCAGCTCTGTCCCAGAGGTTTTGAGCAATACATTTCATTAAATGATCCCCTATTTTAGGTAAGAAAGAAGTGTCTACATTGGAATTTTATATGCATTGTTTCTTGCTCCTGTCTCTTATAAACTTCCTCTTCTACATTTTTGGGTTTGTTCTGAAATATAATTTTTTTTTTTTTTTTTGAGGAAGAGTGTATTAGGGAGAAAAGAAGTTCTTGGTAAAAACTACGGGTTTGCTAGTAATTTTGAGACCGGTCTCTTGGGCTATGATAGATAGCAGAGAAAAATTATAAAACTGAACTCAATACATGACTGTTTTTTGGTTCCTAGTTCTGCAATGCAGTGACTTAGAAAAAGAGACATTAATAAAGGTTTTCAAATATAGTCATGTGTTGTTTAACAACAGGTATGTTCTAAGAAATGTATTGTTAGACAGTTTCATTGTGTGAACATTATAGAGTATATATTAGGGTTCTCTAGAGGGATGGAACTAATAGGATAGATGTATATATGAAAGGGAGTTTATTAAGGAGAATTGACTCACATGATCACAAGGTAAAGTCCCACGATAGGCCATCTGCAAGTTGAAGTGCAAGGAAAGCAGTAGTGGATCAGTCCGAGTCCCAAAACCTCAAAAGTAGGGAAGCCGACAGTGCAGCCTTCAGTCTGGCTGAAGGCTGAGAGCCTCTGGCAAACCACCAGTGTAAGTCCAAAAGTCCAAAAGCCAAAGAACTTGGAGTTTCATGTTCAAGGGCAGGAAGCATCCAGCACAGGAGAAAGATGGAGGCTGGAAGACTCAGCAAATTTGCTTTATTCTAGCCATGCTGGCAGTTGATTAGAGCGCCCACCTAGATTGAGGGTGCGTCTGCCTCTCCCAGTCCACTGACTCGAATGTTAATCTCCTTTGGCAACACCCTTAGTGACAGACCCAGGAACAATACTTTGCATCCTTCACGCCAATCAAGTTGACATTGAATATTTACCATCACATAGAGTGTATTTAGACAAACCTATATGGTATGGCCAACTACACACCTAAGCTATATGGCACAGCCTATTGCTCCTAGGCTACAAACTTGTATAGCATGTTACCATACTGTAGGCAGTTATAACACAATAGTGAGTATTTATGTGTGTAAGCATAGAAAAGGTACAGTAAAAATATGTTATAAAAGCTCCATTACAATCTTATGGGACCACCATCATATATGTGGCCCATTGTTGATAGAAACATTGTTATGCAACACATGAATGTATGTGAAATATTGTATGACTCGATGTTTCCCAACTTATTTGAGGTCAGAAAAAGAGAAAATTACTTCAAATTTTACCATGGAGAATTTAGGTTAGGTATTATTTCCTGACTACAAGGGTTGTTAAATCAATACCTACATACATTACCAAGAGAATTATCTTTTCCAAAGGTCTTAAAAAATGTAGTACATTTTTTTTTCTCTGTAATTGTTTAGGAAGCAGTGCTTCCTGAAAGACCAAACCAAGATTTCTGCATTATGTGGCTTTGCACACTGGATGAGCATTTAATAAGTTCAAGCTTAATTTAAAACCATGATGACACAGGTGTGAATGTCATTTCTCTGAGGAGTTAAAAATACAGGCATTATCATATGCTCTGGAAAATAGTGTTACATATCATGAAATGTTATGGCTTGGTTAGAAATTGTAGTTTGCTTTTAAAAACCTTTAGTTAAATTTTGCTCATCTGTTTTGCAAATGATTCTTTTTAATTGAGCGAATCAGATGCTTTTCATTTCATTGAAAATCCCCCTTTGACAAATCATGTTTTGATGAGCTTAAGTTCTATTTCTGGGTTCAGCTTCTCATTTTAGTTGTCATACAAAGCGTTGGCTTATATTATGGTTAAGTATGTGCTTTATAAAGGAGGCTTCACATTACCTTATGAGAAATTATAGAGTGTCTGTGGGAGACGGGTTATAATTTGTTTTAATTTTTTTCAGGATATAATCTAACTACCACTTGGGATAATGGTGTAGTGATGCATAATTATATACATTATGTTATGTGTATGCTGTCCTGTGAGGCATCCACTGTTGGTCACTGTCAAAGACAGGCTGTTAGAGTAGATGGGCTATTGGACTGGACTGGTGGTGGCATGCCCAGGTTTTAAAAACAAATATTTGTACAAGTTATTTGAATTTATGCAAGAAATTGATGCAATGTTATGTTGGAGATTTAATAGCATAAAAGACAAGACTTTTTTTTTTTTTTTTTTTTTTTAAACTTTTGGCATAGCTATAACCCCTTTTTTGTATGTATTTATAATATACTCTTTCAGAATGAGATTATATATCAGTATATGCAGTCACACAGAATGTTATATATGTAAGATAAAGAGATTATAGATAAATATTTTCCTGAATATTATTTACTACATAATCTGTCACTGACCCAATTTCATGTGATCATGTAATGAAAGATCCTTCTGCAGTTAAACCTATTAGGGCTTTAACCCTAAGTCTCCTGAATATATTATGATTTCTATTTCCAAATTAATGTTATGTTGGTATGGTATAGTAGTATGTACTTATTTTCTTTTGTGGGGGATATAATTATATTAAAAAGCAATACAATTAACAAAGATTTTTCACACTGGTTAAAAGCAAAGCAAGAGATGTGATGGGAAGACATGTGAAGCTGGATTATTATCCTCATTACATAAACATAGTCATCTTCTTCCTAAATGTGGTTTTAAAATTTATCATTGTGTACCTTTCTTTACAACTTAGATAGAATGCCTATGTTGAAAAGAAATGTGTAGGCTGTGGAGATACTGGTAGCAGTAGCCAGCTTTTAGTTAGTAGAAGGAGGGAGAGAAAAAGAGAGGGTGAATACACATCTCCATACACGTTACAAGATTATTTGCTTTTTATTAAAATACATTAAACCTTCAGAAATTCGGGCTGAGGATAGAGGATATTCTGATACAAAGATGAATTATGGACTCATTTTTATGAAAAGTTAAATTTTATGGTTAAATATCCAGAGTAACTAGAGTAGGTTAATGAAATGGCAAATAGAGGAAGAGGCTTCTTTTAATGAAGTGAAAGAACGATTGGCAACTAGTACATTATGTCAATATATAATTCTTAAAAATTAACATTTATTAAAATGAAGTTTTCTGTGTTCCGTTTTTAAAGGCTATCAGATGCTAATTAGTGTTGTTTTACTGTTTAAGTATTAAATGAAATATTGAGGTCATAGAGCTTTGGATTTAGACAGACTTTGCTTACAAGCCCATTTTCTTCACAGAAGAGCAGTGTGACATCATACAAGTTACTTTACGTCTTTATGCCTCAGTTTCCCGCATCTGGAAATCAGGGTAATAGTTTATGTTGGATAAAGTTGATTTAAAGATTAAATGAGATAATGTGTGAAAAGCACTGCGCTTGTGGTCTTTTGCATAGTAAGTGCCCAGTAACTATGAATTAGTTTATTAATCATAATGGCCTTTTAAAAGTACTGAGCATAGATAGCTTCAACTTGATTTATCACAAATTGCAAATTAGTAGAGCTAAAATTCATGTTCTGTGAAACTTTCCTGGAGAAAATGTTTATTAGAGAATTTCCTTATTACCATCTTATTTCTGTTCTCCCCTACCCCACCCCACCAGAGATTGATAGTTCTTATATTATGTGTTGGGTAGGGCCATTCTTTCATTGAACATTTTTGAGGGTCTGCTATGTGTATTAAGCTAGCCGTTGTTAATTTGCTGAAAGGTTGAGACAAAGAAAGTCTTTAAGGAGTGATGGGAACCTGCCAACTAGATCTTAATCTTATTCTCTGCCATCTTCAAATTAAAAAAAAATGTCTTTGTTTTGCTCTATCTGGTTGTTGAGATTAATAAATACACTTATGGACTTTAGCAAGAGAGCTTTAGCAAGATGACTGAATAGAGAACCTGGCACTTGGTGAATGGAAGCCCAGAAGGGCAGTGTGGAGACACCCAGCCTCTGCAGCTCCGTCTCCCCTTTCCAGGTCAGATTGGTCCACAAACAGGAGAGACTTCCCCTTGTGGGGAAAAGGTAAGCAGAAGATTCCTACTAGTCCCCGTTGCTACCACAAACATCTACATTCCTTACTACGGGAGAATCCCACAGTTCTTGCAAACCCTGACTCTAATTTGGAGAGCTCCTAGGAATTCACACAACTGCCTTGCTCCAGATTAGGAGTACAAGGTGTGCATTCCTCACTCCCCACCCACCCCTTGTGAGTCAAGCTGCTGCAGCATGGTGCCATCTTGAGACCAGAGCCATCTCTGGAGTGTGCACTCTTCTGGGTATCATTAGCCTTTGGACCTCTCCAGCACTGGGACTCCATCTTCATTCCACCAAGTCCAGATGGGTGGCTGAACACCACAGCTTCAGCTGCTCAGAGCCTGGGCCCATGATTGGCTGTGACTGTGGTCCTGCGCAGCAGGGAAACCAATCTCTACTGCCCACACTCAAACAAGAGGAAAAGTCCGGCAGTCCTCCCAGGGCAAACCTGCCCTTGAGCCAGACAAACTGCTGTGTACCCTCCCCTGAGCAGGAGAGATCCTTGAACCACTGAGGGGCTTACACACCCTCAGGCTGGTAGAGTGGCTGTGTGTCTGTGCCCAGGGCCTGAGAAACAGCCCATTGGGTGACTTCTGGCAGACACAGTCCCAGGCTGACCGAACATTTGTGTGTCTGCATCCTCTGTCTGAGAAACAGCCCCATAGGCTGCCCATGGCAAATATATCCCCAGGCTGACCTAGCAGCTGTGCATCCTTGTCTTAGGTCTGAGAAACAGCCCCATAGGCTGCCCCTACCAAATACCCTCCCAGGCTAGCCATCGATATTCTGGGTCTGAGAAACAACCCTGCAGACCACCTCTGGCAGAAATGCCCCTAGGCCAGCCGAGCAGCTGTGTGCACCTGTTCCAGGCCTGAGAAATAGCCCTGTGGGCTGCCTCCAGCAGACACACACCCAGGCCAGCTGAGAAGCTGTGTAGCCATGTACTAGACCTTAGAAACAGCCCTTGGCAGGCACTCCCTCAGGCTGGCCTAGCAGCTGTGCACCTGTGCCCCCAGCCAGAATAACAGGCTGCAAACCAGACCCTAAATTGGACAAGTTACCATATGCATGCATGCACCCTGACCTGAGAAAGAGCCCAGCAAGCCCACCCATGGCAAAGTTGTACCGTCACTGCCACATACTCTCTCAGCCTTGACCACTGAGCCACTTATAAATGTCATGAGTGTGGATTACAACTGAAGAAACTGCATAGACAAACACTACTGTGTCCAACCAGAAACACACCCAGTGCACCTTCACTGAACTGACACCCAGGGCCCATCTTTATAAGTCTCTTATCATACTCCCTAGAATTAGAAGAGGTGATTCTTCTACCAGATGCCTAGAAATCAGCATAGGGACACATTAAACATGAAAAAGCAAGGAAATGACACCTTTAAAGGAATATAATGGTACTCTAGTAACAGACTTTAATCATAAGAAAATATACAAAACACCAGAAGTGGAATTCAGAATAATAATATTAAGGAAAGTCAGTGAGATACAAGAGAATATAGATAGAAAATTCAACAAAATCAGGAAAATAATTCATTATATGAATGAGGAATTCAACAGAGAGATGGATATAACCAAGAACCAATCAGAAATCTTAGAGCTGAAGAATTTAATTAATGAAATAAAAAATACTATCAGAAGGTCCAACAACAGATTCAGACCAAGGAGAAAAAAGAATTCTGCAACTTGAAGACAAGCTTTTTGAAATAACACAGACAAAAATAAATAAATAAAAAAGGAAAAAAAAATGAGGAAAACCTATAGGGGCAAAATAATATAGGATTATTAAGTGAACAAATAATTATATTATGGAAGTTCCAGAAGGAAAGAGAAGGGAAAAGTTGTAGGAAACTTATTTATTGAAAGAATAGCTGAAATCTTCTTAATCTTGAAAGACAGATGAACATCCACATCTAGGAAACTCAAAGAACCCAAAGTAGATTTAACCCAAAGAGGTCCTCTTCAAGGCGCATTATAGCCAAATTGTCAGAAGTCAAAGAGAATTCTAAAAACAGCAAAGAATAGTGTCAAGTCACATATAAGGGAATTGCTAGTGGACTAACTGTGGATTTTTCAGCAGAAACCTTACAGACCAGGAGAGAATAGAGTTACCTATTGAAAGTTCTGAAAGAAAAAAAAAAAAGCCTGTCAGCCAAGAATATTAGAATATTATACCCAGCAAAGCTATCCTTTTTAGACAAGCAATAACTGAGAGAATTCATCATCACTGGACTGGCCTTACAAAAAATGTTCAAGGTACTCTTACATCTGAAAGTTCAAAGACAGTAACCACCATCATGAGAATATGTGAAACTATAAAACTTGCTGCTAGAGCCAATACACAGAGGAAAAAGAGAAAGAAAGAAATTTTATTACAACAGAAAATCATTCAACTATAAGAATAAGCCACAAGGAAGTAAGGAACAAAGGGTATACAGAACAACCAGAAAGCAGTCAATAAAATGACAGGTATAAGTCTTCACCTGTAAATAATAACTTTGAATTTAAACTCATTATGTTTCTCATTTAAAAGATAGACTTATTTAATATGTTAAGACAAATAAACAAAACAAGACCCAACTATATGCTGCCTACCAGAAACTTAAAGATACACATAGACTGAAAGTGAAAGGATGGAAAAAGATACTCCATGCAAACAGAAACCAAAAGCAATCAGGAGTAGCTATACATAAATCAGACAAAACAGACTTCAAGTCAAAAGCCGCACAAACAGGCAAAGGAGGACATCATATAGTAATAAAAGGATCAATTCAGCAAGAGAACATAGCAATTGTAAATATATACATACTTGATATTGGAACACTCAAATATATAAAGCAAATATTATTAAATCTAAAGGTAGAGATAGACTCCAATACAGTAATAGTAGTTGACTTCAGCACCCTACTCTCAGCATTGGAAAGATCACCTAAACAGAAAACCAACAAAGAAACATTGGATTTAAACTGCATGATAGACCAAACTGCACCTAACAGACATTTACAGAACATTTCACCTACCCAACAACTACATAATAAACCTTTTCATCAGCACTGGGAACTTTCTCAAGGATTGAGCCATGTATTAGGGTATAAAATAAGTGTCCAAAAATTTAAAAACTTTGAAATCATATCAAGTATCTTATCTGACTATATGGAATAAAACTAGAAATCAATAGTAGATGAACATTCAAAACTATACAAATAACTGGAAATTGAACAGTATTCTGAATGACCAGTGGGTGAAGGAATAAATTAAAAAGGAAATTTAAAAAATTCTTGAAAGAAATGAAAGTAGAAACACAACATACAAAAAGTTATGGGACACAGCAAAAGCAATACTAAGAGGCAAGTGTATATTAATAAATGCCTACATCAAAAAGCTGGAAGGATTTCAAATAAACTGCAGTGAATCTCAAGGAAATAGAATGCAAGGACAAACCAAACCCAAAACTAGTAGAAGGAAAGAAATAATAAAGATCAAAGCAGATGTAAATGAAACTGATAGTAAAAAAACAAGAAGTTCAACAAAAGAAAAAGTTTTTTTTTTTAAAGATATAATCAACAAACTATTAGATAGACTAAGATAAAAGGGAAGTCTCAAATAAATAAAATCAGAAATGAAAAAGGAGATGTCACAATAGATACCATAGGACTAAAAAGGATCATTAAAGACTCCAGTGAACAACTATACACAGTTTTGAGCTTAATAAAGAAATCAAGCAAGTAAGCTGAAGATCTGCTGCTAGAGTCGAAAACATACTACAAAGCAGTAGTAAGCAAAGTGGCACAGTACTGGCATTAAAACAGACATATAGACCAACGAAATGGAATAGAGAATACAGAAATAGATTCACATATTCACAGCGAATTGACTTTTAACAAATGTTCAAGAACACTCAGTGGGGAAAGGACACTCTCTTCAATAAATGGTGCTGGGAAAATTGGATATCCATATGTGAAATAACAAGAATAGACCTTCACCCCTCACCCTATACAAACACAATAAATATAAAATCAACTAAAAATGTATCAAAAACCTAAATGCAAGATGTGAAACTAAAACTACTAGAGGAAACAAAGAGAAAACACTTCAGGATATTTGTCTGGGAAAAGATTTTATGAGTAAGATCCCACCAGCATAGGCAACAAAAGCAAAAGTAAGCAAGTGGGATTATTGCAAATTTAAAAACTTCTGAATGACAAAGGAAACAACCAACTGAGTGAAAAAGTAATCTACAAATTGGGAAAAAAATTTGTGAACTACTCATCCAACAGGGGATTAATAACCAAATTATACAAGGAATGCAGACATCTCAACAACAAAAAACGAAAACAAAACAAAGACAAACAAAAAAACCACCCCAAAAACCTAATCCAATTTAAAAAATGGGCAAATGATCTGAACAGACATTTCTCAAAAGAAGACATAGAAATGATCAACAAATACATGAAAAAAAATGTTCCTACATCACTAATCATCAGGGAAATACAAATCAAAACCACAATCAGGTATCATCTAACCCCAGTTAGGATGGCTCTTACCAAAAATACAAAAGAAATAACAAATGCTGATGAGAATGTAAAGGAAAAGAACTCTTTATACGCTGTTAGTGGGAATGTAAGCAGTATGGATGTTCTTCCAAAAACTACAAATAGAACTACTGTATGGTTCCGCAATCCCACTGCTGATTATTTATCCAAAGGAAAGGAAATCAGTGTATCGAAGAGACATCTGTACCCCCATTTTTATTTCAGCACTATTAATAATATGGAATCAACCTAGATTTTCAACAGCAGATGAATGGATAAAGAAATGTGGTATATTTGCAAAATGGAATACTTTTCAGCCATAAAAAAGAATGCAGGCCGGGCGCCGTGGCTCACGCCTGTAATCCCAGCACTTTGGGAGGCTGAAGCGGGCGGATCACAAGGTCAGGAGATCGAGACCACGGTGAAACCCCGTCTCTACTAAAAATACAAAAAATTAGCCGGGCGCGGTAGCGGGCTCCTGTAGTCCCAGCTACTCAGGAGGCTGAGGCAGGAGAATGGCGTGAACCCGGGAGGCGGAGCTTGCTGTGAGCCGAGATTGCGCCACTGCCCTCCAGCCTGGGCGACAGAGCTAGACTCTGCCTCAAAAAAAAAAAAAAAAAAAAAAAAAAAAAAAAAAGAATGCAATCCTGTCATTTGTGGCAACAGGAATGGAGCTGGAGGACATTATGTTAAGTGAAGTAAGTCAGGCACAGAGTGTTAAACACCACATGTTCTCACTTACATATGGAAGCTAAAAATAGTTGATCTTATAGAAGTCACAAATATATCATACTAGAGGCTGGGGAGGGTAGGGGAAAGTAAGGGTTAGGAAGAGATTTGTTAAAGGATACAAAATTATAGCTAGATAAGAGTAATAAGCTCTAGTGTTCTAGACCACTGTAGGAAGACTATACTTAACAATAATATATTGTATGATTTCAAGTAGTTAGAAGGAGGATATTGTGGGAGGCCAAGGTGGGCGGATCACAAGGTCAGGAGATCGAGACCATCCTGGCTAACACAGTGAAAGCCCATCTCTACTAAAAAGAAATACAAAAAATTAGCTGGCGTGGTGGCAGGCACCTGTAGCCCCAGCTACTCAGGAGGCTGAGGCAGGAGAATGGCGTGAACCTGGGAGGCGGAGCTTACGGTGAGCTGAGATCGCGCCACTGCACACTCCAGCCTGGGCGACAGAGGGAGACTCCGTCTCAAAAAAAAAAAAAAAAAAAAAGGCAGGGGGATATTGATTGTTTCTAACACAAAGAAATGATAAATGTTTGAGATGATGGATATGCTAATTACACTGATCTGATCAGTATACATTATATATAGAGAGCAACATCACCATTAATATGTACAATTATTATTCCTCAATTTAAAATATTGGAAAAAAATAAATACAGTTATGTTCAAATCTCCATCGAAGGCCATGATTTTATTTTAGTGAGGTAAAAAGTAAATTTCTGGTAGGTAAATTTCACAATGGGTAAGAGGGTTAGTTATTGATTTATTCTGTGCATATCACAGAAGTTTGGCTGAAATTTAACAATCTCTTGAACTCTATGTGGTGTGAGATGTCTGAAAAGCTACAGATCCAGCCACATAAGCACCCAAAAACAGTTATATTTTCATATTAGACAACTTCTGCAAGGCAGGGAGCCAGATCTACCAGGCCTAATACCAGGCTTGCTGGCTTTGGCCTTCTTGCTCTTCCAGCATTGGGGCACTCTCACTTGATAAGAGCCTACACTGTAGAGCCTAGAGATTTTTTTAATTTATGTCCACCTAAGGGCTTATCGTAGGTAAACCTGGCCATGGCCTAATGTACACTATTACCTCTCATATAAACCACAGTACTAGCTTCCTAAGTGGTCTTCCTGCTCCTAGGTTTGCTTTCCTACAGTTCTGTTCCCAAATTGCAGTTCAAATTATAAGACTTTTCTGCTTAAGACTCTTTGGTTGGATTACATCAGATGAAATCCAAACTCCTTACCCAAATTTACCAATGTTAGGGGATTGAGCCCTTACCTACTACTCAGACTTCATCTTCCACATGCTTCTTTGTCCACTATAAGTGCAAGGCATGTTTATTTCTTTTTTTTCTGTTCCCAAAACATTCCAAGTTCATTTGTATCATACTTAGAATTTCTTATGCTTGAAATGATTTTCCCTGTTGTCTTTGCTTTTGGCTAGCTCAATTTTGTCATTCACATCTCACCTTCAGTATCATTTTTTTAAAGTTTCCTTTTCAAGGAGCCATCCAGTCTTCCTGTTTGTCAAGCCATAAAGTTTCAGTTATCTGCATATTCTTATTGTCATCCGATATATTGCTTCTTGTCTGTATTTCACCACTAAAATCTAAACTCAGAAAGCTAAGGACCTCATCACTTACAACAGTGCTTGAACTAATACCGAATGAATGAATAAAAGCCTTTTCATGAATACTGTTGGAATTATAAGTGTTTTTGGCCCTGGCTGTGTTATTCAGGGAAAATGATTTTTTTTTTAATGAGGAAAATACATATGTAGATATAGGGAATCCATTAGATGGCCTTCAGGGCCAAGTGGCCTATTGAATTCCACCCTGATGAGTAATGTCAGAGGCAGTGTCTTGGGAAATACGTCATAGTTTTATACTAGATCATCTTTGAAATAAAATTTCACAGATTTTATGTTATAATTTCAGGTTAAATAAATATGAAAGATTTAGGAAGTTTGCTTCTTAAATCCTAACTTGTGGCTTTTACATATATGTTAGGAATCTAAGCTTTTGACTTTTTATTTACGATTTTTTTGTGTTTAATTAAAAAAATCATAATCTGTAATGAATTACAGTTTTAATTTTTCTTTCAGTGTTTCAGGCAAGGGTATAATTGTAATGAAATGGAAATTCAGGAATATTAACTTTTTAAAAAGATTAATTTTAAGTTCAATGTTTTATAACCACATGGCATTTTAATTTGTCATTTTGTTATTTTCTATCTTTAATCCATTATGCCTTTATACTATCTGATCCATCAGCTAGTTTCTCCCCTGACTAGCTAACATTCTCAGTTGGATAGATTATAAACAGAATTAACAGGGGTTGCATAGAAGCTGCCCTCTTCCTGATTTATAGCTTTTTAGTTAGTGGAGGGGTGGTGGTTATCGGTAACTTGTATTAGGGGTGGGAATTATCATGCTCCAGTATAGAGTGGATGGATGAATGATTTCTGCTCTTAAAGATGTTAACCAGATCCTTTTGCAAATAAAGACTAATAACTCAGATTTTTAAACAATCTTCATGACAGATGAGGGCATAGAGAAGAGTGCATCAACACTAATTAAGAATGTTGAGTGTATATTCTTCTTAACAGTGATTGATAGTTCTTGGAGTACTATCTCTGTCCAGGAAGTGATGTTTTACATTGGAAAGTTTAAAGGTTACATTTTAATGTACCCTATAAGTTGTGTTCCCTGAACTCAATGAAAACGTATTAGTAAAATAAGTAAACTTCAAGTTGAAAATTTTACTTATGGTCTCAATACAATTATCAGTAGGCTTTTAAAACAGACTTTTTTCCTCAGTAATAGGGAAGTATAAGAAATGGTTATATGTCCAGTTTGAACACCATTGAAATTTATATAAAATTACTTGCCTATACTGTGACTCTTTTGAGTCTTCAAAAATTCTTTATCTGTAAAACAGACATGTGAAACTATTAAATTGGTAATATTTAATTTATTTTGAAGGATTCATATCAACTTATGTAAAATTTATCACCTACAGTATTCTACCAAAGTGAACAAGTCATTGTTACCAATTTGTTTAAGAGAGCTTCTAATTTATGAAGCATAAACAAAAACTCTTTTGGGGATTTGAGAAGTTCATTCTCTTTACACATTTTAAGCTAAAACATTCTGCCTTTTCACCATTTCTTTTACTACTTTGCTTCTTTTTTGTTCCAGATAATACTAATTCCGAAGTATCAGAACCAAGTGTCTTTTTCAGATGGAGCCAATATTTCTGTCTCTATTGCTGCTGCTACTGCAACTTTTTTTTTTTAACTTGTCTTCACATGTAAATTTTTCAAATAGAACTGTGATCATTTACTTCCTGGAACATACTGAGATCATTCTATGTATTGAAAGAGAAAGTATTTTGTTGTATTTACTTAAAGCTGTTCCCTCACATGATACTTCACACTCCTGTTGTATTTTAAGGACATGTTGATAGCATTTCAAGTTTAATTGGCTGAGTAGTATCTCCAAATCAAATGCATAAGCTTGCCTTCAGACTGTTGTTGTTACTGACAACTATTGGGGAATAAAATATCAAATGAGTGCTGTTTCATAATATCAATCAAAAACTGTTTTTCATCTGACAGTTGTTGTAGTGATTTTATTTTGTTATTTCATAGTTACTTTTTTGGATAGCCTACCCCAAACCATTTGACAGTACTATAATTTACTTTGCCTGAGCAGTATTATGGTTTTTGTGGTTATGTTTTCATTGGTTTTGGAGGAGTTGTATAAGCATTTTGATCATAACAATTTGTTTATATGATATCACTCCACCTTTTTGTCACAATAGAGAAGATTTATTAAATGCTAATGAAAGCATAATTCATCTTATTTGTTTTCTTTTAGGATGAATCTTTGATTTTAAATTTTAGAAGAAATTATTAAATGTTAATATCAAATAAAGAACACAGAGCTATAGAAACATTTCTTTGTGAAAAAGGAATTTGGAAAATTTTATTAATATAATTTAAACTCCTTTAATAATGTATTTTAGTCTGTATTTGCAGTGGTTGTGGAAAAAAGCCAAAATAGTTTAAAGGAACACTAGACTGGGTATCAGAAAACTTTAGATATTTTTCTAGGTGCTGTAATTTTATCTAGTTACAGGAGCTTGAACAATTTCCTTAACCACTTACGGTCATCCTCTTACATAAAATGAGAGGATAGTACTGAGTAATACCTAAGCATCTTTGACCCCTAAAATTTGATGACCCAAGCTATGTTTAGTTTTAAGGTTGCTTAATTGAACATGGTTATTGCCAGACAGTTTTAAGAGCATTTGATTTTAACTTCATTTGTAGTTTAAACCTTGTCTTCTTAGTTTTTGCATCGCTTCATGTGGGAAGTGCACGGAGCCGGGATCCTCTTCCCCCAGCCTAGGGAAGCGGTGAGGTCCTGTGCTACCTACCCTGGGTGCTACGCTTTTCCCATGGATTTTTACAATCCACAGATCAGGAGATTACCTTGTGAGCCTACACCACCAGGGCCCCGGGTTTTAAGCACAAAACTGGGTGGCTGTTTGGACAGGCACTGAGCTGCAGGAGTTTTTTCATACTCCTGTGGCATCTGGAACTCCAGTGAGACAGGAAAACTGTCCACTCCTCTGGAAAGGGGGTTGAAGCCAGGGAGCCAAGCGATCTTGCTCAGTGGGTCCCACTCCCACAGAGCCCCGCAAACTAAGAACCACTGACTTGAAATTCCCACTGCCAGCACAGCAGTCTGGAGTCTGCCTGGGAGGACCAAGTTTGGTTGAGGGAGGGGCTGTCGCCATTACTGTGGCTTTAGTAGGCGGTTTTCCCGTCAGTGCTAAGGAGACTCGAAGGTTTGGACTGGACAGAATTCACCACAGCCAGCAAAGTGACTGTGGCCAGACTGCTTCTCTTAATTCCTCCTTACTGGGCAAGGCATCACTGCAGGAAATCCAGCAGCTCCATTCAGGGGCTTTCAGATAGAACTCTCATCTCCCTTGGATAGAGCACCTGGGGGGAGAGGAGGCTGCAGACTCAGGTTCAGGGGACTTAATCTTTCCTGCCTGCTGGCCCTGAAGAGAGTGGCTGATCCTGACAAGGGAGATTCTCCCAGCACAGCGCACCAGCTCTGCTAAGGAACAGACTGCTCCCTCAGGCAGGTCCCTGACCCTGTGCCTCCTGACTGGGAGAGACCTCCCAGGTGTTTGAGGGGTTGACAAACACCTCATACAGGAGCGCTCCAGCTGGAATCAGGTCAGTGTCCCTTTGGGATGAAGCTTCTAGAAGAAGGAATAGGTAGCAACCTGATGTTCTGCAGCCTCCACTGGTGATACCCAGGCGAACAGGGCCTTGAGTAGACCCTCAGCAAACTGCAGAAGACCTGCAGAAGAGGGGCCTGTTAGAAGAAAAACAAGTGGAAAGCAACAATAACAACAATATCAACAAAAAGCCCCCACAAAAACCTCATCCACGGGTCAACAGCCTCAAAGAGCAAAGGTAGATAAATCCAGGAAGATGAGGAAAAACCAATGCAGAAATGCTGAAATTCCAGAAGCCAGAATGCCTCTTTTCCTCCAAATGATCGCAGTACTTCTCCAGGGCACAGAATGGAACTAAAGCTGAGATGGATGAACTGACAGAAGTAGGGTTCAGAAAATGGGTAATAATGAACTTCGCTGAGCTATAATCCAATGCAAAGAAGCTAAGAACATTGATAAAAGGTTACGGGAGCTGCTGACTAGAATAACCAGTTTAGATAGGAATATAAATGACCTGATAGAGCTGAAAAACACAGCATGAGAACTTCCTGAAGCATACACAAGTATCAATAGCTGAATTGATCAGGCAGAAGAAAGGATATCAGAGTTTGAAGACCATCTTGCAGAAATAAGGCATGCAGACAAGATTACAGAAAAAAGAATGAAAAGGAATGCACAAAACCTGCAAGAAATATGGTACTATGTATAAAGACTGAACCAACGATTGATAGGATTACCTGAAAGAGATGGGGAGAATGGAACCAAATTGGAAAACACACTTCAGGATATTATCCAGGAGACCTTCCCCACCTGGCAAGACAGGCCGACATTCGAATTGAGGAAATACAGAGAACACCACTAAGATACTCCACAAGAAGATCAACCCTAAAACACATAAGTTGTGGTCTAGAGATAAAAGTTGGGAAATCAACAGCAGGTTGATGATATTTAGAGCCAGTGCGACTGGATGACCTTTACCAAAGGAGTGAGTTTAAAAAGAGATGAGGTCTAAAGATTAAGCTTTGAGTTACACCCATGTCTTGTTAAAACCACAATTAAATATCACCACACACTTCTTAGATGGCTGTTATCAAAAAGACAAAAGGTAAGTATTGGCAAGAATGTGAAGGAAAAGGAACCCTTGTATACTGTTGGAAATGTAAGTTAGCACAACCATTATGGGAAATAGTGTGGAGGTTCCTCAAAAAATATGGTCCAGCAATTCTAGTTCTAGTTATATATTTGAAGGAAATGAAATCAGTATGTTGAAGAGAATCTTTACTCCCAAGCTCATTGCCGCGTTATTCACTATAGCCAAGATGTGGAGTCTACCTGTGTGTCCATCATTGGAAAAATAAAGAAAGTGTGGCATATATATATGTGTACACACATGCACACAAATACTATTCAGCCTTAAAAAAGAAGGAAATCGTGTCATTTTTGACAACTCAGATGAACGTGGAGAACATTATCTAAGTAAAATAAGCCAGGCACAGAAAGACAAACACTGCACGATATGACTTTTATGTGGAATCTAAAAAAGTTGAACTCTTAGAAGCAAAGAATAGAATGGTGGTTGTCAGGGGCTATGCCAGCTGAAGACTGTGGGTAGATGTTGATCAAAGGGTACATACAAAGTATCACTTAGGATGAATAAGTTCTGGGGATCTGTTGTACAGAATGGTAACTATAGTTAATAAAAACATAGACATGAACATTGAGAGGAGAGTAGTTCTTTGTAGATCTTAAGTGTTCTCACCACGAAAAATAAGTATGATAAGTGAGGTTATAGGTATGTTAATTAGGTTGATTTAATTGTTTACAAGTATACACATGCCAAATATCACATTGTCCAAGGTAAATATATACAATTTTGATGTCGATTATACCTTAACAAAGCTGAGGGGAAAATAAGCACCTCACTTAGTGTTTATGATTTAGTAGCACATAAGATTATGTAAAAAGCATTTTGGCCAGGTGCAGTGGCTCACACCTGTAATCCCAGCACTTTGGAAAGCTGAGGCGGGCAGATCATGAGGTTAAGAGATGGAGACCATCCTAGCCAACATGGTGAAATCCTGTCTCTACTAAAAATACAAAAATTAGCTGGGCATGGTGCCGTGCTCCTGTAGTCCTAGTTACTCAGGAGGCTGAGGCAGGAGAATTGCTTGAATCCAGGAGGTGGAGGTTGCAGTGAGCTGAGATCGTGTGACTGCACTCTAGCCTGGTGATAGGAGACTCTGTCTCAAAAAAAAAAAAAAAAAAAAAAAAATTAAGAATTTTTAAAATTTAAACTATATAAAGCTTCTAGAACCATATCTGTTATATAATAGTGCTATATGTGTTAGTTGTTATTGTCTTTCCCATTCTTGCTTCAAATCCTGTCTTCTACTTATGGGTAATGGGAGGAGGTCCTGCTAAATATGTATTTTTTTCTAATATAAAGATTTAAAAATCAAAAACTTGATATTGTGAAATATCTATGAAATACATAAACAATGATTAAAATTTTGGTTATAATTAATATTTAGAAGCCAAGCCTTCATTTAAGTTACAGTTTAGAAGTTTTTTTTTTTTTTTTTTTTTTTTTTTTTTTTGGAAATTTGGTTAAATTCTGCTGATGGAGGTGATATAATTTGATATCTAATCTGAATGGTGAAAGCTCTTGTGCTATTGCCATGAATTTTTATCTCAAGTTTATTTTGCTATGTAGACATGTGTATAATAAAAAAAAGATGCTGCATAAACCATCATTTGAGTTTGAATGTGCTTCTGTTTTTGGTTGAGGTATAAATGTTATTTCTGGCTGTGTCCTTCATACTTAGCTCTTCTTACAACAAATGGAAAGTCCTTAATTGTACCTGAGGGAATAGTTAATCCATAGTGGACATATGGTGGACAAAAGCTGAGTCTACTAAATGAAATAAAATTATAAATGGTAAATGTGAATGCCTACAAAGCCTGGCAGCCATGTAGGATTGACTATTTGAGAGTACCCTGTTTTGTGTATAACAGTTCTTTTTTGGTGAGTTTGTGTGGTATATGTAGTATAAATTTGATTTTAAAATGTGCTCTCAAGTTATGTATAAAGCATATTTATCTTTTACTGTTCATTGAGTTCATGATGTGACTTTGATGCCAACAATAGAGGACGATGAGCTCACATTTTTGGAAAGTTACTGCTCTTTTGATTGGGGGCAGTTAATTAGCATTAACCCAGAACAGCTCTTGGGCTTTATGGATTTGGGTGTTATGTGGTTGGACTGCTCCAGCTAAAGGTTAAGTATTAATGGAAAATGGTCACAGCCCTTTTACTTAAAGAAAACATGTTACTTGTAAGTTTTCTTTTGATTTTACTTTTACAGTTACATTGAATGTCTTCATTCATTTAGCCATCCATAAAGCAAATATTGTTGCACATGCAATGGATAATAAGTCTTTTTAGGATTACTTGTGTGGTATGTCACAGATCATTAACTGCAAGTAACCACCTGACTTGGGGGAAGCCTGGAAGCATCATTATAGTGAAATAAGCTTTTATTTAGGTATCACTGTAGCACATTGATTTATAGAATTGTCACCAATGGCTACTTTGAAAATATATTGTCATTATCATTTAAGGAATGGTAGAGATTAATTGCTGTAGACTGTAACAAAGTTATGTTGATTACAGTGGAAAATATAAGAAATATTGTGATCTGTATTTAATTACTTTTTAAAGGATTTTTAGGTAATTAGGCTAAATCGAGTGATTCTTTAGGATGCTTTCAACTTTGTGTATGATTGAATATATGTATTAAAGCTATGTTTTCAGTTTTCCCTACTTTGAAATGCCTTTAAATTAAGAAGCATAGCAAGGCAGTAGCAAACTTTATGTAATTATTTAACACAGTTAATGCATATTAACTTTCCTTTGTGAGTACATGGCATTGTGTCCATCTTACTTCCACAACAAGACTTTAAGTCTACAAAAGAAAGACAATATCTAATTTAGTACTTTTGTTTCACAGGGAGGGAAAACATTAAGGAATTTTTTCATTCCTTCCCATTTATGTATTCAGACCCTACCAATTTTGCAAAGCTCCAGTTTGAGTTTCACATTCCTAACCTTAATCCTTATTCCACATTCCTAATTGATTTGTTTCATTCTAAGGCCTTTCTCAGTGGCATGTATGTGGCTGTCTTCTCCTTTTGTCTTCTCATGTTTTTTTTTTTTTTTTTTTGTGCATGTCTGTGTCCTTATCTCTTCTTATAACACTAGTCATAGTGAATTAGGGTCCATGCATATGGCCTCATTTTACCTTAATTACCTCTTTAAAGGCCCTGTCTCCAAATGGATTCACATTCTGAGGTACTAGGTATTAGGTTGTCAACATTTAATTCTGGGGTGATACAATTCAGTCCACATCAGAGCCATTGTGATCTGATGTTATAAGTAAATCTCACATAATCATAGAATGTTGAAGCTAGAAGCATGTAGAAAGGTAATAATTTCTAATCTTGTAATTCTATTTTATTTGCCAATAAGGAAACCAAAAACAGAGCCCTTTGGTTTAAAAAGGGATTTAAATTTTTAGACAGTTTTTACATATATAAAATATTGATTATTGTGATTAATTACTTAAATTATTTAAATAACTTTTTTGATAACAGTAAAATCAAATACAGATGCTATGCAAATTAAAGAAGAAAACGTAAATGTGAAAGTAAATGGTGCCTCCCCACTTTTTTTTCTATCCTGATACTTCTAATGGATGCCAAAAGAAGAGTGAAAGTGAGTTGATTTCAAAAGCTTGGTTATTTCTCTTCATTTTGAACTATTGCTTTCTAATGACTTGTATCAAGCCTAATAAATATGAAGCATATGAAATATCATCTTTAAGTTATTTTTGGAATATGAGGTATAAATTAAGAATCCATTGGACACAATAAATTCATATTGTTGCAATCTTTTACTCTCTATATAAACAAAGATTTTGATGTAGATAGCTTTTTTTCCAAGTGGATTGTCCTGGAGAAAAATTTTAGGTGCAGCAAGATAGTCATGACACATTTAATATGTTATGATTAGTTGTGTTCTGAATTATGAATTATAATTTATGAATATATATAAATTATGAATTATAAATTATGAATAATTTACTAATAAGGTAGATGGAAATATATAAATAATACTACTTTGTATTCTGATATAATGTCTAAAGAGAGACATGGATGGAGATAACAGCTAGTGCTTTGGGAATCTTACATATATAATTGTGTTTGAGGGCATTATAGTACTAGGCTCACTCTTTGGGTGATGTGTTCAACAGAAGCCCAAACCCTAGCATTATGCAATATGCTCATGTAACAAACTTGCATATGTATTCTCTGAATCTAAAGAAGATAAGAACAACAAAAAATGGATCAAAGGCCTAAACGTAAGAGCTAACTCCATAAAAATCTTAGAAGAAAACATAGGTATAAGTAAACATAACCTTGGGCCAAGTGCTCATGCCTGTAATCTCAGCACTTTGGGAGGCCAAGGCAGGTGGATTGCTAGGGGCCAGGAGTTTGAGACCAGCCTGGCCAACATGGTGAAACCCCATCTCTACTAAAGATACAACAATTAGCTGGGCATGGTGGCATATTCCCAGCTACCCATGAGGCGGAGGCATGAGAGTTTTTTGAGCCTGGGAGTTGGAGGTTGCGTTGAGCCGAGATTGTGCCTCTGCACTCCAGCCTGGATGACAGGGCGAGACTTTTTCTCAAAAACAAAAACAAAAATAAAACCAATATGACCTTGGATTAAAGCAACAAGTGCAAAAAGTGTCTTGAATACTTAAATATAAAACCCAAAGCAAAGCAACCAAAGAAAAAAACAAATAATATTACATCAAAATAAAAAATTTGTGTGCATCAAAGGACATTAGCGAGAAGATAAAAAGACAGTCTGTAGAGAAAATATTTACAAATCATGTCTGATGAGTATAATATCCTATAGAAAATACTTGAACCTCAACAATATAAAGACAAATAGCTCAATTTAAAAATGGGCAGCAGATTTGAACATACATTTCGCCAAAGAAGATATACAAATAGCCATGAAGTACATGAAAAGATGCTCATCATTAATCATTGGGAAAATGTCAGTGAAAACCACAATAAGACACCATGTCACACCCAGTAGGATGGCTATAATAAAAAAGAGAATAGAATAACAAGTGCTGGTGAGGCTGTGAATAACTTGGAACCCTCATATATTGTCCAGTGGAAATGTAAAATGGTGCAGCTGCTGTGAGAAACAACTTGGCAGCTCCTGAAGAAATTGCAGTTATGCAGTTCCTCAAAAAGTCAGAGTTACCTTATGACCTAACAGTTCTACTCCTAGGTATCTTCCTAAGAGAAATGAAAATGTATGCCCACACAGAAATTTGTATACAAATATTCAAAACAGCATTATTCATAATAGCCTAAAAGTAATAACAGTCCACATTTCTGTTAACTGAAGAATGGGTAAATTGGAAACAAAAAGTAATATTGTTCAGCCAAAAAAGGAATGACATACTGATACATGCTATAACATGTATGAATCTTGGAAAGATTATTATAAATAAAAGAAGCCAGATAGAAAAGGCCGCCCATGTATTTCATGATTCCATTTATAAGAAGTGTTCAAAATAAGTAAATCCATAAAGACAGAAAAAGTAGATTAGGGGCTGGGGAGAAAGCAAGAAGGGGAGGGAAAGGTAATGACTACTAATAACTATAGGGTTTACTTTTGGTGTGATGAAAATGTTCTGGAATTAGATAGTGGTGATGGTTGCACAACCTAGTGAATATGCTAAAAACTATACACTTTAAAATGTTCAATTTTATGATATGTGAATTATGTCTCCATTTTGAAAGATTCTGTAACTATAATCTTAAACAGTTTTAAAAATAATATGGTTTATAGTCTTATAGGGTGATATAAATTGTTTTGATTTATATTTTACCAGTCTGGATTAATACATGGACAACAAAACTTTGAATCATGCATACAAAACTCCAAGATCCTCTCTTAATCTTCAAATTTTTCTCCAATACATTTGACTTAGGGTAATGGCCTCCAGGTGCATCAGTGTTGCTGCAAATGACATGACTTTATTCTTTTTTATGGCTGTGTAGTATTCTATGGTGATTATTTACCACATTTTGTTTATCCAGTCCACTTTTGATGGGCACCTAGGTTGATTCCATGACTTCACTATTGTGAATAGTATTGTGATAAACGTAAGAATGCAGGTATCTTTTATCGATGAATTATTTTCCTTTGTGTAGATAGTCAGTAGTGGGATTGCTGTGTTGAATGGTAGTTTTATTTCTAGTTCTTTGAGAAATCTCTGTACAGTTTTCTGTAGAGGTTGAACTAATTTCCATTCCCACAACAGTGGATAAGTATTTCCTTTTTTCTGTAGCCTCTCCAATGTCTGTTATTTTTTTGATTTTAAAATAGCCATTCTGATTGGTGTGAGATGGTATCTCATTGTGGTTTTAATTTGTATTTCTCCAAAGATTAGTGATGTTGAGCATTTTTTCATGTTTGTTGGCTGCTTGCGTGTCCTCTTTTGAGAAGTGTTATGTGTCATTAGTCCACTTTTTGGTGTGGTTATTTTTTTTCCTTGATTTAAATTCATTACAGATTCTGGATATTAGTTCTTTGGCAATGCATAGTTTGCAGATATTTTCTCTCATTCTGTAGGTTGCCTGTTTACTCTGTTGATAGTTTATTTACCCTTGCAGAAGCTCTTTAGTTTAATTAAGTCCCATTTGTCAGTTTTTGTTGCATTTGCTTTTTGAGGTCTTAGTTATAAATTTTTTGCCTATGCCAATGTTCAGGAGGGTTTTACCTATAGTTTCTTCTAGGATTTTTATAGTTTGAGGTCTTACATTTCAGTCTTTAATCCATCTTGAGTTGATTTTTGTATGTGGCGAGAGGTAAGGAAGGTTTCAGTTTCATTCTTCTGTATATGGCTAGCTAGCTTTCCCAGCACCATTTATTGAATAGGATATCATTTCCCCATTGTTTATCTGTCTCAATTTGTCGAAGATTAGTTGGTTGTAGGTGTGTGGCTTTAATTCTGGGTTCTGTATTCTGTTCCATTGGTCGGTGTGTCTATTTGTATACCAGTACCATGCTGTTTTGGTTAGCATAGCCTTATACTATAGTTTGAAGTTGGGTAATGTGATGCTTTCGGTGTTCTTTTTGCTTATGATTATTTTGGCTATCCAGGCTGTTTTTTTGTTTCCATATGAATTTTAGAATTGTTTATCTAATTCTATGAAAAATGGCCTTGGTAATTTGATAGGAATTGCTTTGAACTGGTAGACTGCTTTGGGCAGTATGGTCGTGTGGTCATTTTAACAATATTGATTCTTCCAATCTTTGAGCATAGGATGTTTTCCATTTGTGTCGTCTGTGATTTATTTTAGCAGTGTTTTATAATTCTCCTCATAGAGATCTTTCACCTACTTTGTCACATGTATGCCCAGGTATTTTATTTTATTTTTTGTTACTATGGCAAATCTGATTTTGTTCTTGATTTCATTCTAAGCTTGAACATTATTGGTGTATAGAAATGCTACTGATTTGTGTACATTGATTTTGTATCCTGAAATTTTACTGAAGTCACTTATTGGGTCCAGGAGTCTTTTGGAGACATCTTTAGGGTTTTCTAGGTATAGGATTATGTCATTGGTGAACAGTGACAGTTTGACTTCCTCTTTACTGATTTGGATGCCCTTTATTTTTTTCTCTTGTCTGATTGCTCTGGCTAGGACTTCCAGTATTATGTTGAATAGGAGTAATGAGAGTGACTTTCCTTCTCTTGTTCCAGTTCTTATGGGGATTGCTTCCAGTTTAGCCCGTTGAGTGTGATGTTGATTTGGGTTTGTCATAGATGGTTCTTATTATTTTGAGGCATGTTTCTTTGATGTCTAGTTTGTTGAGGGTTTTTATCATTAAGAGATGTTGCATTTTATTGAATTTTCTGCATCTATTGAGATGATCATATGGTTTTTATTTTTAATTCTTTTTATGTGGTGAATCACATTTATTGATTTGTGTATGCTGAGCCATCCTTGAATGCAGGAATAAAGCCCTTTTATTTTAGTGAATTATGTTTTTGATGTGCTGCTTGATTTGCTACTGTTTTTGTAGAGGAATTTTGCTTCTATGTTCATGTTGGCCTGTAATTTTCTTTTTATGTTGTTCTTGCTACATTTTGTTATCAAGAAGATACTGATTTCATGGGATGAGTTAGGGAGGGTATCCCTCCTTGACTTTTTGGAATAGCTTCAGTAAAATTGGTACCAGCTCTTCTTTGTATGTCTAGTAGGTTTTGGCTGTGAAATCCGTCTGGTCCACTGCAGTATTTGTTTGATATATTTTTTATTGCTGATTCAATTTTGTTACTCGTTTTTTGTCTGTTCAGGATTTTAATTTATTTCTGGTTTAATATTGAAGGTTGTGTGTTTCCAGGAATTTATTCAGTTCCTCTAGGCTTTCTAGTTTGTGCACATGGACGTGTTCATAGTAGTCTTTGGGGAATCTTTTGTATTTCTGTGCTGTCAGTTGTAATGTTCCCTTTGTCATTTCTGATTGTGCTTATTTGGATCTTTTTTCTTCTTGGTTAATTTAGCTGGCAGTCTATCAGTCTTGTTTATTTTTTCAAAGAACCAACTTTCAGTTTCATTTATCCTTTGTATTTTTTTCTTTGTCTCAATTCCATTGAGTTATGCTCTGATCTTAGTTATTTCTTTTCTTCTGCTGCCTTTGTGTTTAGTTTGTTCTTGTTTTTCTGGTTCCTTTAGGTGTGACATTAATTGGTTAATTTGAGAGATATCTGTCTTCTTGATGTAGGCATTTAGTACCATAACTTTACTCTTTACACTACTTTTGCTGTATCCCAGAGGTTTGGGTATATTGTCTGTTTTCATTTATTTTAACTAATTTTTGAAATTTTTTTGCCTTAATTTTGTTTTTTACCCAAAAGTCATTTAGAAGCAAGTTGTTTAGTTTCCATGTATTTGTTTGGTTTTGAGAGTTCCTCTTTGTATTGCTTTCTTTTCTTTTTCTTCTTCTTCTTCTTTTTTTTTTTTTTTTTTGAAATGAAATCTTGCTCTTTGCCAAGGCTGGAGTACAGTGGCGTGATCTCGGCTCACTGCAACCTCCACCTCCTGGGTTCAAGTGATTTTCCTGCCTCAGCCTCCTGAGTAGCTGGGATTACAGGCACCCGCCACCATGCCCAGCTAATTTTTGTATTTTTAGTAGAGACAGGGTTTCACCATGTATGCCAGGCTGGTCTCAAACTCCTGACCTCAAATGATCCACCCAGCTCGTCCTCCCAAAGTGCTGGAATTACAGGAGTGAGCCACTGTACCTGGCCTGTGTTGTTTTCTAATTTTATTCCATTGTATTCTGAGATTTTTCTGAATTTTTTGAGACTTTATGACCAAGCACATGGCAGTCTTAGAGGATGTTCCATGCATAGATGATAACAATGTATATTCTGTGGTGGTTGGGTGAACTGTCTATAAGACTACGCCAAGAGTCCAATTTAATTCCTTTGTTAGTTTCTGCCTTGATCTGTTTAATGCTGTCAGTGGGGTGTTGAAGTTCTTCACTACCATTGTATGGTTTTCCATTACTTCACTTAGGTATGGTAGTATTTGTTTTATAAATCTGTGTGCTTCTGTGTTGGGTAAATATATATTTAGCATAGTTAAATCTTGCAAATTTAACCCTTTATCATGATATAATGCCCTTTTGTTGTCCCAATTTTTATTTTAGATTTGGCGGGGGCACATCTGCAGGTTTCTTAAATGGGCATATTGCATGATGCTTAGGTTTGGGATATGATTGATTCCATCACCCTGGTACTGATTGTGGTACCCAGTAGGTAGTCTTTCAGCCTTTACCCCACCTCCATCTGTCTCCTCTTTAGTAGTCTCTAGTGTCTTTTTCTCCCTTCTTTATGTCCATGTGTACCCAATGTTTGACTCCCACTTATAAGTGAGAACATGTGGCATTTGGTTTTCTGTTTCTATGTTAATTTAGGATAGTGTCTTCCAGTTGTATCCAAGTTGCTGCTAAGGACATGATTTAGTTCTTTTTTATGGCTGCATAGGAGTCCATGGTGTATATGTACACATTTTCTTTATACAGTCCACCATTGATGGGCATCTAGGTTGATTCCATGTTTTTGTTATTGTGAACAGGGCTGCAATGTGCATATGAGCATATATATATATATTTTTTTGTAAAACGGTTTATTTTCCAGTAGTTATATACCTTCATAATGGGATTGCTGGGTCTAATGGTAGTTCTATTTTTATCTCTTTGAAAAATCTCTAAGCTGCTTTTCATAGTGGCTGAATTACTTTCCATTCCCACCAACAGTGTATAAATGTTTCCTTTTGTCTGCAGCCTCTCCAGCATCTATTATTTTTTAACTTTTCAATAATAGCTGACTGGTGTGAGATTATGTTTCATTATGGTTTTGATTTGTATTTCTCTGATGATTAGTGATGTTGGGCATTTTTTCATATGTTTGTTGGCTACTCGTCTGTCTTTTGAAGTGTCTGTTCATGTCCTTTGCCTACTTTTTAGTAGTTCTCTTAATTCCTTTCTCTGGGTGTTGACCTCTTTTGCAAGATTAGGGAAATTTTCCTGAATGTTTTCCTTAAGTATGTTTTCTAAGTTTCTTACTTTTTCTTTTTCTCTCTCAGGAATGCCAGTTTGTCATAGGTTTGGCCACTTTATATAATCCCATAGTTCTTGAAGGCTTTGTTTCTTAAAGTTCTTTTTTGTTTATTTTTGTGTGACTGGGTTAATTTGAAAGACTAGTATTCAAGCTCTGAAATTCCTTCTTCTGCTTGGTCTAGTCTATTGTTAAAGCTTCCCATTGTGTTTTGAAAATCCTGTACTTAATTTTTCAATTCCAGAAGTTCCACTTGGTTTTTTCTTAATATAGCTATCTCATCTTTCATATCCTAAATTGTTTTTCTGGTTTCTTTGTATTAGATTTCAGCTTTCTCTGGATCTCAGTGAGTTTCCTTGCAATCCATATTTTGAATTTTTCATCTGTTATTTGAGACATTTCAGTCTGGTTAGGGTCCATTGCTAGAGGGGTAGTACTATCCTTTGAAGGTGTCAAAACACTCTGCCTTTTTGTACCGCTTGAATTCTTCTGCTGATTCCTTCTCATCTGAGGTATTGTCACTTCTTATTTTTGGATTTGCTATTGTTTTGTCGGGGCTTTTTGCTTTTTTAATTCTTTTTTTCCTTGAGGGTATTACTGTGGTGTATATGGTGTATGATTGTTTGGCTTCGTTTCTGGGTCCTTTCGGGGGACCAAGGCTGTTTGGGCTCCTTGGTTGTGGGTAGTTTCTGTGTGGTGGCTTTCTCAGATGCTGCTTGTTGTAGCGATATATTGGATATAAGGGCTGACACACTATCTTCTGTGGGCCTGATGGTGTGGAGGTCTCTGGAATCTTATCTCGTGGACTAACACCAAGCTCTTTTGGTAGTAGGTTTTTAATTTCATGGTGCAGTTCTGGGTATAATCCAGTAGATGGCGCTTAAAAATAAGAGCCGGCAGGTAGGCTTTGTGCCATGTGGATGTGCCCACCCTGATGGGGTTGGTGAGAAAATCGTGAGGGGGTGCACTAAGGTCTTGGGAGAAGGGGCAGGGGGTGCATCAGCTCTTCATCTTGAGCCCTTAGGAATGTGATTTGCTTCTTTATCATGCCCTTGTTGCAGGGCTCATAACCTTCAGTTGTCCCTGGATTCAGTGTGGCTGTGGGCCACAGATAAGCCTTTCTGACTACTACTACTAAAATGGGGCTGAGGAGGCAGAGCCTTTATTCCCAGTCCAGGGCAGTCAACTCTGTGTTCTGTCCTCTGTTGCCGGGGTGCTGCCACTTTTTGTAAGAAGGTGGTGGTCAGCTTGCCCTTTGTGAAAGCCTGAGTGGTCTTGGACTGACTTTCTTTGCAATGGAGCTACCATGACAAGCACAAAAGACACTTTCTTTGAGGCATGCCCACTAGCCTGTGGCAGGAAGAACACTGCTGCTTCCACAACAGTGTACTAGGGGAGGCCGGGAGATGACCCTCTCTCCGCGTCTGTTCCTGGGTGTCAGTGCTGGCCCATTCAGTGGTTGGTGCTGCACTCGTTTCCTTTGTCCCAAGTTGGGCTTTGGTGGGCTGTACTTCCCTCCACCTTTAGTGGTGGGACAGGCTTAGGGTTAGATCTTTGGGGTACCACAGCTCCCTGGGGAGCTTCTGGTCCCCTGTGCTTGCCAAAGTCAGAGTGGGTTATGGGTGTATTTGTGGTGCATCTGGTGAGACAGTGGCTCAAGGTTGGAGATACCATTGGCACCATGGGTGGAGATTCCTAGGCAAGGTTGTGGCACCATGGGTACACAACCATCATGGCACCCACTGTCTCAGTTCAGGTTTGAAGGGAATGTAGGCACATCTGTGCAAGCTGGTCACCTGGTTCTCTATTCCCGGTAAGTACTCAAATCGCCACCAATAGTGTTGCCCTGAGTCATGAGGACAAAGAGTCTTCTAAACAGTTTGGTGGTCGGCAGACTGTCACAGAGGTGAGGGGAGTGGAGAAGCACCCCCACCTACCCTTTCCATGGGACTCTGAGTTTCTTGGGTGTCAATTTCTATTATCCTCATTCTGCTTTCCTTTTTTTGCACCCCAGCTTCTTCCTTTAGGCATTCCAACAGATCCTGCTCCCTTCCTTTAGTTTTCCTTTTGGAATGTGTCTATTCACTGATACCTTTGGTCTTGTCTCTGAGGAGAACTGACATCCAATATCCCTAGACAGCTATTTTCTGCTCTTTGTTCTCTTTGATCCATTTTGAGTAATTTTTTTTTTTTAAATATGATGTGAGTAGGGGTTCAGTTTTTTTGTGTGCAGATGTCTTGTTGTCTCAGCATTATTTCTGGAAATGACTATGCTTTTCCCACTGAAGTGGTCTTCAGATTCTTGTCAAAAATCAATTGACTACAGATGTTTGGGTTTATTGCTGGACTCTCACTTCTGTTTCATTGATCTATATGTCTATCCGTATACCAGTATAACACTGTCTTGATTACTGTAACTTACTGTAGATTACTGTATCAGTTTTACAGTTTATTAGGTTTGTATTGAATAAATTAGATTACTGTAGTAAGTTTGAAATCAGGAAGTATGGTTCTCTCTACTTTTCTTTTTGAGATTGTTACGACTATTCAGTGTCCCTTACATTTCCATGTGAATTTTAAGATCAGCTTGTTATTTTTCTGTGAATAAGTCAGCTGAGAATTTTATTGGTACTGTGTTGAAACTGTAGATCAAGTGGGGAATATTGCCATCTTTACAATATTTTCTTCCAATCCATTAATGTGGGAAGTCTTTCTGTTCATTTAGTTTTAAAAAAATTTATTTCAATAATGTTTTTTCACTTTTGAAGTATAAAATTGCACTTGTTTTGTTTAATTTATTCCTGTGTAATTTATCATTTTTAATGCTGTTGTAAAATTGTTAATGGAAATGCTTTCTTAATTTCATATTTGAATTTTTCATTGATAGTGTATAGAAGCAAACTGACATTTGTATGTGGAACTTGTATTCTACAGCCTTGCTGAGCTAGTTTACTTCCCCTAATAGTTTTTTTGTGGATTCTTCAAGATTTTCAATATATAAGACCATCATCTGCAAACAGAGAAAATTTTACTTCTTCCTTTTCAATATGGATGCCTTTTGATTTGTTTCTTGTTTAATTGCCCCAGCTAGAACTTCATTAAATAAAGAGTGAAATTGGCCAGGCGCAGTGGCTCATGCCTGTAATCCCAGCACTTTGGGAGACTGAGGCGAGTGGATCACTTGAGATCAGGAGTTTAAGACCAGCCTGGCCAACATGGTGAAACCCCTGCCTTTGCTAAAAATAAAAAAAATTAGCTGGGCACGGTGGTGGGCGCCTGTAATCCCAGCTACTCGAGAGGCTGAGGCGGGAGAATCACTGAATCTGGGAGGCAGAAGTTGCAGTGAGCTGAGACTGTGCCACTGCACTCCAGCCTGGGTAACAGAGCGAGGCTCTGTCTCCAAAAAAAAAAAAAAAAAAAAAAGTGAAATTAGAATATTAGAATTTTTGTCAAATGCTCCTTCGGCACTTATTTAGATGATCATTTACTTTTTCTCACCCTTATTTCAGTGTTATTGTGATATGTATAGGTATAAATCTCTTTGAGTTTATCCTGCTTGGAATTTGCTGAACTTTCTGATGTGTGGATTAATGTTTTTCACTAAATTCGGGAAATTTTTGGCTGTTATTTCCTCAAATAACCTTTCTGCTTTTTTCTTTCCTCTACTGGAGAGGAATACTTGGTGCTCTCCCTGTTTTTTGAGGCTTTGACAATTTTTGTTCACTTTTTTTCCTTCCATTCCTTACACCATAATCTCTTTTTTTTTTCTTTTTTTTTTTTTTTTTTTTTGTTTTTTTTAAATTTATTTATTATTATTATACTTTAAGTTGTAGGGTACATGTGCATAACGTGCAGGTTTGTTACATATGTATACATGTGCCATGTTGGTGTGCTGCACCCATCAACTCGTCATTTACATCAGGTATAACTCCCAATGTAATCCCTCCCCCCTCCCCCCTCCCCATGATAGGCCCCAGTGTGTGATGTTCCCCTTCCTGAGTCCAAGTGATCTCATTGTTCAGTTCCCACCTATGAGTGAGAACATGCGGTGTTTGGTTTTCTGTTCTTGTGATAGTTTGCTAAGAATGATGGTTTCCAGCTGCATCCATGTCCCTACAAAGGACACAAACTCATCCTTTTTTATGACTGCATAGTATTCCATGGCCTTACACCATAATCTCAATTGATCTATCTTCCAATCCTCTGATTATTTCATCTGCATTCTAGAATCTGCTGTTGAGCCACTCTTTAAAACTTTCATTTAAAAAGTGCTTACTGATTAGTTCAATTTTTTTTGTCCTTTCTGGATGTTTCTGATTTTTATCCAGTTTATTGCTCATATTTTATTGTACTTTACATGTGTAATACCCTTTTATTGAGTCTTGAACATTTTATACTCTTGAGAACTGGATTTTCTTCTTTTTTACTTTGGCAGACACTTAAGTTATTTGTGGCTTGATACTTTTTAAGACTTGTTTTCTTTTTTTTTTTTTTTTTTTTGTTTTGTTTTGCTTTGCTTTTTTTTTTAAAAATTTATTTATTATTATTATACTTTAAGTTGTAGGGTACATGTGCATAACGTGCAGGTTTGTTACATATGTATACTTGTGCCATGTTGGTGTGCTGCACCCATCAACTCGTCATTTACATCAGGTATAACTCCCAATGCAATCCCTCCCCCCTCCCCCCTCCCCATGATAGGCCCCTGTGTGTGATGTTCCCCTTCCTGAGTCCAAGTGATCTCATTGTTCAGTTCCCACCTATGAGTGAGAACATGCGGTGTTTGGTTTTCTGTTCTTGTGATAGTTTGCTGAGAATGATGGTTTCCAGCTGCATCCATGTCCCTACAAAGGACACAAACTCATCCTTTTTGATGGCTGCATAGTATTCCATGGTGTATATGTGCCACATTTTCTTAATCCAATCTGTCACTGATGGACATTTGGGTTGATTCCAAGTCTTTGCTATTGTGAATAGTGCTGCAATAAACATACGTGTGCATGTGTCTTTATAGCAGCATAATTTATAATCCTTTGGGTATATACCCAGTAATGGGATGGCTGGGTCATATGGTACATCTAGTTCTAGATCCTTGAGGAATCGCCATACTGTTTTCCATAATGGTTGAACTAGTTTACAATCCCACCAACAGTGTAAAAGTGTTCCTATTTCTCCACATCCTCTCCAGCACCTGTTGTTTCCTGACTTTTTAATGACTGCCATTCTAACTGGTGTGAGATGGTATCTCATTGTGGTTTTGATTTGCATTTCTCTGATGGCCAGTGATGATGAGCATTTTTTCATGTGTCTGTTGGCTGTATGAATGTCTTCTTTTGAGAAATGTCTGTTCATCTCCTTTGCCCACTTTTTGATGGGGTTGTTTGTTTTTTTCTTGTAAATTTGTTTGAGTTCTTTGTAGGTTCTGGATATTAGCCCTTTGTCAGATGAGTAGATTGCAAAAATTTTCTCCCATTCTGTAGGTTGCCTGTTCACTCTGATGGTAGTTTCTTTTGCTGTGCAGAAGCTCTTTAGTTTAATGAGATCCCATTTGTCAATTTTGGCTTTTGCTGCCGTTGCTTTTGGTGTTTTAGACATGAAGTCTTTGCCCATGCCTATGTCCTGAATGGTACTACCTAGGTTTTCCTCTAGGATTTTTATGGTATTAGGTCTAACATTTAAGTCTCTAATCCATCTTGAATTAATTTTCGTATAAGGAGTAAGGAAAGGATCCAGTTTCAGCTTTCTACTTATGGCTAGCCAATTTTCCCAGCACCATTTATTAAATAGGGAATCCTTTCCCCATTTCTTGTTTTTGTCAGGTTTGTCAAAGATCAGATGGCTGTAGATGTGTGGTATTATTT
Organism: Macaca thibetana thibetana; assembly: GCF_024542745.1. NCBI lineage: Eukaryota > Metazoa > Chordata > Mammalia > Primates > Cercopithecidae > Macaca > Macaca thibetana. Next base: position 173,465,259 of record NC_065582.1, read on the forward strand.
CTGAGGACTCTGTTCTGTTCCATTGGTCTATATCTCTGTTTTGGTACCAGTACCATGCTGTTTTGGTTACTGTAGCCTTGTAGTATAGTTTGAAGTCAGGTAGCGTGATGCCTCCAGCTTTGTTCTTTTGACTTAGGATTGTCTTGGAGATGCGGGCTCTTTTTTGGTTCCATATGAACTTTAAAGCAGTTTTTTCCAATTCTGTGAAGAAACTCATTGGTAGCTTGATGGGGATGGCATTGAATCTATAAATTACCTTGGGCAGTATGGCCATTTTCACGATATTGATTCTTCCTATCCATGAGCATGGTATGTTCTTCCATTTGTTTGTGTCCTGTTTTGTTTCACTGAGCAGTGGTTTGTAGTTCTCCTTGAAGAGGTCCTTTACATCCCTTGTAAGTTGGATTCCTAGGTATTTTATTCTCTTTGAAGCAATTGTGAATGGAAGTTCATTCCTGATTTGGCTCTCTGTTTGTCTGTTACTGGTGTATAAGAATGCTAGTGATTTTTGCACATTAATTTTGTATCCTGAGACTTTGCTGAAGTTGCTAATCAGCTTAAGGAGATTTTGGGCTGAGACAATGGGGTTTTCTAAATATACAATCATGTCATCTGCAAACAGGGACAGTTTGACTTCTTCTTTTCCTAACTGAATACCCTTGATTTCTTTCTCTTGCCTAATTGCCCTAGCCAGAACTTCCAACACTATGTTGAATAGGAGTGGTGAGAGAGGGCATCCCTGTCTTGTGCCAGTTTTCAAAGGGAATTTTTCCAGTTTTTGCCCATTCAGTATGATATTGGCTGTGGGTTTGTCATAAATAGCTCTTATTATTTTGAGGTACGTTCCATCAATACCGAATTTATTGAGCGTTTTTAGCATGAAGGGCTGTTGAATTTTGTCAAAAGCCTTTTCTGCATCTATTGAGATAATCATGTGGTTCTTGTCTTTGGTTCTGTTTATATGCTGGATTATGTTTATTGATTTGGAATGTTGAACCAGCCTTGCATCCCAGGGATGAAGCCCACTTGATCATGGTGGATAAGCTTTTTGATGTGTTGCTGAATCCGGTTTGCCAGTATTTTATTGAGGATTTTTGCATCGATGTTCATCATTTTTATTGAGGATTTTTGCATCAGGGATATTGGTCTAAAATTCTCTTTTTTTGTTGTGTCTCTGCCAGGCTTTGGTATCAGGATGATGTTGGCCTCATAAAATGAGTTAGGGAGGATTCCCTCTTTTTCTGTTGATTGGAATAGTTTCAGAAGGAATGGTACCAACTCCTCCTTGTACCTCTGGTAGAATTCAGCTGTGAATCCATCTGGTCCTGGACTTTTTTTGGTTGGTAGGCTATTAATTATTGCCTCAATTTCAGAGCCTGCTATTGGTCTATTCAGGGATTCAACTTCTTCCTGGTTTAGTCTTGGAAGAGTGTAAGTGTCCAGGAAATTATCCATTTCTTCTAGATTTTCCAGTTTATTTGCGTAGAGGTGTTTATAGTATTCTCTGATGGTAGTTTGTATTTCTGTGGGGTCGGTGGTGATATCCCCTTTATCATTTTTAATTGCGTCGATTTGATTCTTCTCTCTTTTCTTCTTTATTAGTCTTGCTAGTGGTCTGTCAATTTTGTTGATCTTTTCAAAAAACCAACTCCTGGATTCATTGATTTTTTTGGAGGGTTTTTTGTGTCTCTATCTCCTTCAGTTCTGCTCTGATCTTAGTTATTTCTTGCCTTCTGCTAGCTTTCGAATGTGTTTGCTCTTGCTTCTCTAGTTCTTTTAATTGCGATGTTAGAGTGTCAATTTTAGATCTTTCCTGCTTTCTCTTGTGGGCATTTAGTGCTATAAATTTCCCTCTACACACTGCTTTAAATGTGTCCCAGAGATTCTGGTATGTTGTATCTTTGTTCTCATTGGTTTCAAAGAACATCTTTATTTCTGCCTTCATTTCGTTATGTACCCAGTAGTCATTCAGGAGCAGGTTGTTCAGTTTCCATGTAGTTGAGCGGTTTTGATTGAGTTTCTTAGTCCTGAGTTCTAGTTTGATTGCACTGTGGTCTGAGAGACAGTTTGTTATAATTTCTGTTCTTGTACATTTGCTGAGGAGTGCTTTACTTCCAATTACGTGGTCGATTTTGGAGTAAGTACGATGTGGTGCTGAGAAGAATGTATATTCTGTTGATTTGGGGTGGAGAGTTCTGTAGATGTCTATTAGGTCTGCTTGCTGCAGAGATGAGTTCAATTCCTGGATATCCTTGTTAACTTTCTGTCTCGTTGATCTGTCTAATGTTGACAGTGGAGTGTTGAAGTCTCCCATTATTATTGTATGAGAGTCTAAGTCTCTTTGTAAGTCTCTAAGGACTTGCTTTATGAATCTGGGTGCTCCTGTATTGGGTGCATATATATTTAGGATAATTAGCTCTTCCTGTTGAATTGATCCCTTTACCATTATGTAATGGCCTTCTTTGTCTCTTTTGATCTTTGATGGTTTAAAGTCTGTTTTATCAGAGACTAGTATTGCAACCCCTGCTTTTTTTTGTTCTCCATTTCCTTGGTAGATCTTCCTCCATCCCTTTATTTTGAGCCTATGTATGTCTCTGCGTGTGAGATTGGTCTCCTGAATACAGCAGACTGATGGGTCTTGACTCTTTATCCAGTTTGCCAGTCTGTGTCTTTTAATTGGAGCATTTAGTCCATTTACATTTAAGGTTAAGATTGTTATGTGTGAACTTGATCCTGCCATTATGATATTAACTGGTTATTTTGCTCGTTAGTTGATGCAGTTTCTTCCTAGCCTCGATGGTCTTTACAATTTGGCATGTTTTTGCAATGGCTGGTACCGGTTGTTCCTTTCCATGTTTAGTGCTTCCTTCAGGGTCTCTTGTAAGGCAGGCCTAGTGGTGACAAAATCTCTAAGCATTTGCTTATCTGTAAAGGATTGTATTTCTCCTTCACTTATGAAACTTAGTTTGGCTGGATATGAAATTCTGGGTTTAAAATTCTTTTCTTTAAGAATGTTGAATATTGGCCCCCACTCTCTTCTGGCTTGGAGAGTTTCTGCCGAGAGATCTGCTGTTAGTCTGATGGGCTTCCCTTTGTGGGTAACCCGACCTTTCTCTCTGGCTGCCCTTAAGATTTTTTCCTTCATTTCAACTTTGGTGAATCTGGCAATTATGTGTCTTGGAGTTGCTCTTCTCGAGGAGTATCTTTGTGGCGTTCTCTGTATTTCCTGGATTTGAATGTTGGCCTGCCCTACTAGGTTGGGGAAGTTCTCCTGGATGATATCCTGAAGAGTGTTTTCCAACTTGGTTCCATTTTCCCCCTCACTTTCAGGCACCCCAATCAGACGTAGATTTGGTCTTTTTACATAATCCCATACTTCTTGCAGGCTTTGTTCATTTCTTTTTCTTCTTTTTTCTTTTGGTTTCTCTTCTCGCTTCATTTCATTCATTTGATCCTCAATCGCAGATACTCTTTCTTCCAGTTGATCGAGTCGGTTACTGAAGCTTGTGCATTTGTCACGTATTTCTCGTGTCATGGTTTTCATCTCTTTCATTTCGTTTATGACCTTCTCTGCATTAATTACTCTAGCCATCAATTCTTCCACTTTTTTTTCAAGATTTTTAGTTTCTTTGCGCTGGGTACGTAATTCCTCCTTTAGCTCTGAGAAATTTGATGGACTGAAGCCTTCTTCTCTCATCTCGTCAAAGTCATTCTCCGTCCAGCTTTGATCCGTTGCTGGCGATGAGCTGCGCTCCTTTGCCGGGGGAGATGCGCTCTTATTTTTTGAATTTCCAGCTTTTCTGCCCTGCTTTTTCCCCATCTTTGTGGTTTTATCTGCCTCTGGTCTTTGATGATGGTGATGTACTGATGGGGTTTTGGTGTAGGTGTCCTTCCTGTTTGATAGTTTTCCTTCTAACAGTCAGGACCCTCAGCTGTAGGTCTGTTGGAGATTGCTTGAGGTCCACTCCAGACCCTGTTTGCCTGGGTATCAGCAGCAGAGGCTGCAGAAGATAGAATATTTCTGAACAGCGAGTGTACCTGTCTGATTCTTGCTTTGGAAGCTTCCTCTCAGGGGTGTACTCCACCCTGTGAGGTGTGGGGTGTCAGACTGCCCCTAGTGGGGGATGTCTCCCAGTTAGGCTACTCAGGGGTCAGGGACCCACTTGAGCAGGGAGTCTGTCCCTTCTCAGATCTCAACCTCCGTGTTGGGAGATCCACTGCTCTCTTCAAAGCTGTCAGACAGAGTCGTTTGCATCTGCAGAGGTTTCGGCTGCGTTTGTTATTGCCCTGTCCCCAGACGTGGAGTCTACAGAGACAGGCTGGTTTCCTTGAGCTGCTGTGAGCTCCACCCAGTTTGAGCTTCCCAGCAGCTTTGTTTACCTACTTAAGCCTCAGCAATGGCGGGCGCCCCTCCCCCAGCCTCGCTGCTGCCTTGCCGGTAGATCACAGACTGCTGTGCTAGCAATGAGGGAGGCTCCGTGGGTGTGGGACCCCCCCGGCCAGGTGTGGGATATGATCTCCTGGTGTGCCTGTTTGCTTAAAGCGCAGTATTGGGGTGGGAGTTACCCGATTTTCCAGGTGTTGTGTGTCTCAGTTCCCCTGGCTAGGAAAAGGGATTCCCTTCCCCCTTGCACTTCCCAGGTGAGGCAATGCCTCGCCCTGCTTCAGCTCTCGCTGGTCGGGCTGCAGCAGCTGACCAGCACCCATCGTCCGGCACTCCCCAGTGAGATGAACCCAGTACCTCAGTTGAAAATGCAGAAATCACCGGTCTTCTGTGTCGCTCGCGCTGGGAGTTGGAGACTGGAGCTGTTCCTATTCGGCCATCTTGCTCCGCCCCCCCCAAGACTTGTTTTCTTTTTTTTTTTTTTTTTTTTTTAATTTTTAAAATTAATTTATTATTATTATACTTTCAGTTGTAGGGTACATGTGCATAACGTGCAGTTTTGTTACATATGTATACTTGTGCCATGTTGGTGTGCTGCACCCATCAACTCGTCATGCTTTGTTAGGGTGCTTATGAGGGAGGAGACCACCCTCATACTGTCTTATGCCCAATTTCTGCCTCCAAAGAAAGAAGAAGTAAAAACTAAAAGACAGAAATGAAATCCATAGGCAGACAGCCCGGTGCCGTGCCCTGGACCTGGTTAAAGAAGATTCCAGACATTGTGTGGAAAAGCATTGTGAAAAATCTCTGTTCTGTTCCGTTCTGATTACCGATGCATCCAGCCCCCAGTCACGTACGCCCTGCTTGCTCAGTCGGTCAGATCGATTGATCATGACCCTCTCACGTGGACCCCTTTAGAGTTGTAAGCCCTTAAAAGGGACAGGAATTGCTTACTTGGGGAGCTCGGTTTTTGGAGACATGAGTCTTGCTGAAGCTCCCAGCCGAATAAAGCCCTTCCTTCTTTAACTCGGTGTCTGAGGGGTTTTGTCTGCAGCTTGTCCTGCTCCACTTACAATCTAGGGTTACTTTAGCCCTATTCCAAAGGTGTTACTCTTCTCTGTTCTCCACTGAATGCCCTGAGCATTCAGTGAGTTTCTTCCTTTCTCCCAGGTCTGTTTGCATTCTGGGAATTTTTCTGATTGCAGCTTCCTGGTTCTTATTTGCTCAGTCTCATGGAGTTCTGCTGTATTCATGTGAATAGTTAGTAGTCAAAAAGATACTGAAGGAAACCCATACAGATTTCTGGACCTTTTTTCTCTGTAGATCTCTCATTTTTGGTAATTTGCGCGGCACAATCCCATGTGTTTCCGCTAATTTTTAATTGTTATCTTGGCTTCCTCTTTTTGCAAGCTCATACTCTCCTTGTTTTCTCCTCTTTAGTAGATCTAGAAAGTACCTATAGGTAGAAGGAGTGACTATAAAGCTCACCTTGTTTGTTTCTTGAGTAAGGGATCACATGTTTGTCTTGTCTGATGTTCATTATGTGAAATCAATTGCATTATATATTTTGTCCAATTTGCCATTTGTTTATTGCAAGAGGAAAATCTTGTCCTAGTTATTGTGTCAAAGCTGGAAGCAGTGGTATTTTAAGAAGGCCCTTAAGTCTTCAAATATTTTATATCTTCAGAATGTTCATATCAAGTACAATATAGATTTCACCTACCCACCTTTTGGGGTAGCTGTTTTAATGAAGAGAGTTTCAGAAATTAGAAACAATGAGAAAAACCTCAATAATGGATAAGTTCACTTTAAAATATCAGGTCTATGGGGAATTCAGATCATTTGGATCATGAAACTGAGCCATTTTCTTACACTATACACGTCCTGATTTCAGGCAAAATAAGGAGGTAGAGGAGGATGTTAATGATGATTAATAACCTACGCAAACCAAAGTTTTATTAGGCAGTTGCCTTGAAAACTCAAACCTCTAAAGTACATGTTATATCCTCGGAATCAAGTTAAGCTAGCTGTACAGGTGAAAATATTCTCATTAGTCATAATCTTGAGAGTAAAGATTACCAACAATAAAACTAATAGTAAAATATTTTGAAGGCCAGCCAAATGTTTTGATTAACTCTGTTGAATAATGTGACTGTAATCTCATCAATATAATAAGGTAATGTATTTATTTAGCAAATACCTGTTGAGGACCTGTTATATCTAGGAATCATGCTAAATACTAGGAATTAAAAATGAATAAGGCATAGCTTCTATTCTTAAGGACCTGATAGTTTTCAAGGTATAGCCATAAAAATATGAGGAAGGTTGGATTTGTAGTATTAAAAATGGACAGTTGCCAGTTTATGGACATGCAAGGGAAGGTGGGATATTAAATATGAATCAAAATAAAGGATCAGTACCATGTAAGTATTTTGGAGCAAAAGTCAAAGCTGTAGACATGGATATAGCATGCTTTGAGGTCTTTTGAAAGCATCTATTTTTTTCCCTCATAATTTTCATTGTTTCAAGTTATTCCTTCATGGTCCCCTCCTCGGAGATTCGTTTCTGATGTTGCATCCTCATTAGTATGTGAATCTTATAAAATTGAATGAGATGAGGTGGTAACCTGAGACTAACAAGAGGATGAATTCCTTTTTGCCCGGCCTTCCTCAGTAAGGCTTTTGCATTGAATCTTTATGAAAATCTCATGAGAATTTTGTCAAAAAGATGAAAATGTCAGAGATGATCTCTAGTTTTAAGTTAAGCAATTAGGTAAAATCTTCATTTTAGAACATTATCTCATGTTTAAATCTCCAGAGATAAATTTGATGGTCATATAGTCATAAAACTTAAAGTTATCAATATGACATTTAAAATCTTATCTTGCTTTTAACTTAACCTTTAATTTATTTTTCTTTTATATTTCACTGCTATAAAACAAGCAGGTGTTGAGCAGGAATGGTTGCAGGAAGTAGTACCTCATAGTGCTAATCCTTTGAGGACAATCACATGTATATTGTTTAGAATTGATGCAGTTCCAAACTGTGATTACTGTACTGTCATATTTTTGTTGCCACAGAACTTTGTATACATGTGTTACAACCAAACCAAAACAAACAAACAATACAACTAAAGCAAATATAAGCAGCTAAAACAATAGTACAACTAAAGCAAAACAAAACAAGACTACCAGGGCTTAGAAAAGCCAAGAACTTTACCAGAGGTTAAATTAATCCCCCTATAATGACAGTATCTTCAAGATCTCGAAGAAATGCATATGGACCAAATTTGCCATTTGCTAAGAATTTCTCCTTTTCAGTTGCATGTGTACATATGTATGTGCATGCGTGCACACACCTAGCCACAACTTTAATGTAGGATCTTGAGTCTTTTTCATGATGCTAGAGATTGAATATGCCAGTGTTGGGGTTTCTGAAGCAGAAATATTGTGTTAAATTATTGTGAAGGACTTCTAGGAAATAGTGTTTGTTGAAATAGTTTTACATGAAATTCAGTCCTTAATTTAAGTATTAGTTTAAGGGAACTTCTTTGATTCCAGAATCAATTGCCTGCTTGCCGATCTTCTTGATAAAATTCATATTGTAACATCAAATAATTTCTTAAAAGTACCATATTTGGTGCACTTCTAAAACATCAAAAAATGTTTCTTGTCTAGTTTTGATACCAGGAGTGTTGGTATCAAAAAACTTTGATACCAAGAGTGTATAACTCTGGAATCCAGATGAAGAAAATATTCCAAGGAGGGAGGAATCAATATGTCAAATGCTGCTGATAGGTACATAAAAGAAGATCAATAATTTACTGTCGGAGTTAGCAACAACTCATTTCTTATCTGTATAAGAGCAATTTTGGTAAAGTGGTGAAAATAAAAGCCAGATTAGAAGCAGTAAGTGTAGGTGATTCTTCTGAGGAGTTTGCTTTAAAGAATTCAGATAAATTGAAGCAGAGGTGGGGGTCAAAAGTTTTTAAATTGTTTTGCTTTCAATGTTAAGATAGGAGAAATATGTTTGCATGCTGATAGGAAATAGTAGAGAGAGAAATTGATGATATAGGAGAGAAAGGTTAAAATTGCTGGAGTGATGTCATTAAGTAATTGAGAATAAGGTAGGATCTAGTATACAAAAAGAGGGTTTAACTTTAAGAACATGGATCACTTACTGGTTCATAACATAAGTATAGGCAGTTGCCTGTGTACTGTGTTTGATGTGTAGATCTGGTGACATTTGGAAAGTCTCTTGACTCCAGGTTCTCAGTGAAATAGGAAGCCTAGTCTTTTTGTGTGGGTCGAATTGTCTCCTTCCAAAAGAGATACTGAAGTCCTAGCCACTAGTACCTGTGGGTGTGATCTTATTTAGAATTAGGGTCTCTGCAGATGTAATCAAGTTAAGATGAGGTAATATTTGATTAGGGTGGACCCTGAATCCAATGACGTATGAGAAGAGAGAAATTTTGACTGAGATCCAGACACACAGGAAGAAAGTTATGTGAAGATGTAGGCAGAGATTGGAGTGATGCAGCTACAAGCCAAGGAATGCCAAAGTTTGTGGGTAACCGCAAATAACTAGGAAGAGGCAAGGAAAAATTCTTCCTTAGAGCCTTCAGACGGCACTTGGCCCTGTCAACATCTTGATTTGAAGTATGAGAAAATAAATTTCTGTTGTTTTAAGCCACCTAATTTGTAGTACTTTCTTATGGTAGCTTTATGAAATGCAATATTCAACTGAAAATGAGGAAAGGATTGATACTTGATTTCTCATAGATACTTAAAAAACTTTTCGTTTTCTCATCCAACACTTTACATAATAGTAAGCTTCCTTGACATTTTTATTGGCCGATGAATAGAATGTTTTTAGCCCATTTTTAATGGACAGAGCATTTGTTATACCTTCCTAGCTTTTTACTAGTCTTTACAGTTGTTTTTTTTTTTAACCTTTTATACCTCCAAGCTTATGACTTTGTCCAAACAGGTTTTCAAAAAGCTGGTTGCAGCACTTAGAACTGATAGAACTCCCTTTCCCTCCCCAGTGATCCACTGTAGACTCAGCTTATAATTATTGCTTTGATATTTTTCAATATCCTATTAAAAAATATCAAACCTACAGAAATGTTGGAAGACTTTTACAGTGAACACTTACTTGTATTCTCACTATCTAGAGCAGGGGTAGGCAAACTTTATCTGAAAAGGGCCAGAAAACAGATATTTTAGGCTTCAAGGGCCCTACAGTGCCTGTTGGAATTAATCAGCTGTCCCACTGTAGTGTAGAAGCAGCTATGAATACCTAAATGAATGAGTATGACTGTGTTCCAACAAAACTTTATTTATTGACACTGACATTTGAATTTTATATTTCACATCATGAATTATTGTTTTAACTTATTCTCACCTTTTTTTTTTCCCCCCAAGACGGAGTTTCACTGTTGTTGCCCAGGCTGGAGTGAAATGGCATGATCTCAGCTCACTGCAACCTCCGCCTCCTGGGTTCAAGTGATTCTGCTGCCTCAGCCTCCTGAGTAGCTGGGACTACAGGCGCCCGCCACCATGCCCAGCTAATTTTTTGTATTTTTAGTAGAGACGGAGTTTCACTCTGTTGGTCAGGCTGGTCTTGAACTCCTCATCTCAGGCGATCCACCCACCTTGACCTCCCAAAGTGCTGGAATTATAGGCGTGAGCCATTGCACCTGGCCTCTCACCCTTTTTAAAGGTTAAAACTGTTCTTAGCTCATGGGCCATAACAAAAAGTGGCGGATTTGGCCCACAGACTACGGTTTGCTGCCCCTGACCTAGAGTCCACAATTAAAAGCCTGCTTTGTTTGGTTTTTCATATATGTATCCATCTAAACATCCTTCTGTCAGTCTAGTGGTTCACCCTCTCTTTGGTGCATTTCAAAATAAGTTGCAGACACTATACTTTAAATACTTCCTCGAATGTATCATTACTTAGAGTTTAATTTATTTTGAGGTAAAATTTACATTGAAATGAAATAAAGTTTGTGTACATTTTTTTGATAGGCATTTTTTTTTTCATTTTTAAAAATTATATTTTAAGTCCTAGGGTACATGTGCACAACGTGCAGGTTTGTTACATAGGTATACATGTGCCATGTTGGTTTGCTGAACCCATTAACTCGTAATTTACATTAGGTATTTCTCCTAATGCTATCCCTCCCCCTTCCCCCATCCCATGACAGGCCCCCGTGTGTAATGTTCCCTGCCCTATGTCCAAGTGTTGTCATTGTTCACTTCCCACCTATGAGTGAGAACGTGCAGTGTTTGGTTTTCTGTCCTTATGATAGTTTGCTGAGAATGATGGTTTCCAGCTTCATCCATGTCCCTGCAAAGGACATGAACTCATCCTTTTTCGTGATTGCATAGTATTCCACGTTGTATATTTGCCACATTTTCTTAATCTGGTCTATCATTGATGGAGATTTGGGTTGGTTCCAAGTCTTTGCTATTGTGAATAGTGCCACAGTAAACATACGTGTGCACATGTCTTTATAGTAGCATGATTTATAATCCTTTGGGTATATATCCAGTAATGGGATTGCTGGGTCAAATGGTAATTGTAGTTCTAGATCCTTGAGGAATCGCCACACTGTCTTCCACAATGGTTGAACTAGTTTACAGTCCCACCAACAGTATAAAAGCATTTCTATTTCTTCACTTCCTCGCCAGCATCTGTTGTTTCCTGACTTTTTAATGATTGCCATTCTAACTGGCATGAGGTGGTATCTCATTGTGGTTTTGGTTTGCATTTCTCTGATGAACAGTGATGATGAGCCTTTTTTCATGTGTCTGTTGGCTGCATAAATGTCTTCTTTTGAGAAGTGTCTGTTCATATCCTTTGCCCACTTTTTGATGGGGTTGTTTGTTTTTTTCTTGTAAATTTGTTTAAGTTCTTTGTAGATTCTGGATATTAGCCCTTTATCAGATGAGTAGATTGCAAAAATTTTCTCCCATTCTGTAGGTTGCCTGTTCACTCTGATGGTAGTTTCTTTTGCTATGCGGAAGTTCTTTAGTTTAATTATATCCCATTTGTCTATTTTGGCTCTTGTTGCCATTGCTTTTGGTGTTTTAGTCATGAAGTCCTTGCCCATGCCTGTGTCCTGAATGGTATTGCAAAGGTTTTCTTCTAGGGTTTTTATGGTTTTAGGTCTAACATTTAAGTCTTTAATCCATCTTGAGTTAATTTTTGTATAAGGTGTAAGGAAGGGATCCAGTTTCAGCTTTCTACATATGGCTAGCTAGTTTTCCTAGCACCACTTATTAAATAGGGAATCCTTTCCCCATTTCTTGTTTTTGTCAGGTTTGTCAAAGATCAGATGATTGTAGATGTGTGGTGTTATTTCTGAGGGCTCTGTTCCGTTCCATTGGTCTATAACTGTTTTGGTACCAGTACCATGCTGTTTTGGTTACTGTAGTCTTGTAATATAGTTTGAAGTCAGGTGGTGTGATGCCTCCAGCTTTGTTCTTTTGGCTTAGGATTGTCTTGGCAATGCGGGCTCTTTTTTGGTTCCATATGAACTTTAAAGTAGTGTTTTCCAATTCTGTGAAGAAAGTCCTTGGTAGCTTGATGGGGATGGCATTGAATCTGTGAATTATCTTGGGCAGTATGGCCATTTTCACGATACTGATTCTTCCTATCCATGAGCATGGAATGTTCTTCCATTTGTGTTCTCTTTTATTTCGTTGAGCAGTGGTTTTAGTTCTCCTTGAAGAATTCCTTCACATCCCTTGTAAGTTGGATTCCTAGGCATTTTATTCTCTTTGTATCAATTGTGAATGGGAGTTCACTCATGATTTGGCACTCTATTTGTCTGTTATTGGTGTATAGGAATGCTTGTGATTTTTGCATGTTGATTTTGCATCCTGAGACTTTGCTGAAGTTGCTTATCAGCTTAAGTATATTTTGGGCTGAGATAATGGGGTTTTGTAAATATACAATCATGTCATCTGCAAACAGGGACAATTTGACTTCCTCTTTTCCTAACTGGATACCCTTGATTTCTTTCTCTTGCCTGATTGCCCTGGCCAGAACTTCCAACACTATGTTGAGTAGGAGTGGTGAGAGAGGGCATTCCTGTCTTGTGGAAGTTTTCAAAGGGAATGCTTCCAGTTTTTGCCCATTCAGTATGATGTTGGCTGTGGGTTTGTCGTAAATAGTTCTTATTATTTTGAAATATGTTCCATCAATACCTAGTTTCTTGATTTTTTGACATGAAGGGCTGTTGAATTTTGTCGAAGGCTTTTCTGCATCTATTGAGATAATCATGTGGTTTTTGTTATTGGTTCTGTTTATGTGATGGATTATGTTTATTGATTTGCATTTGTTGAACCAGCCTTGCATCCCAGGGATGAAGCGGACTTGATCTTGGTAGATAAGCTTTTTGATGTGCTGCTGGATTCGGTTTGCCAGTATTTTATTGAGGATTTTCACATGGATGTTCATCAGGGATATTGGTCTAAAATTCTCTTTTTTGTGTGTGTCTCTGCCAGGCTTTGGTATCGGGATGATACTGGCCTCATAAAATGAGTTAAGGAGCATTCCCTCTTTTTCTGTTGATTGGAATATTTTCAGAAGGGTTGGTATCAGCTCCTCTTTGTACCTCTGGTAGAATTTGGCTGTGAATCTGACTGGTCCTGGACTTTTTTTGGTTGGTAGGCTGTTAATTATTGCCTCAGTTTCAGAGCCTGTTATTGGTCTATACAGAGATTCAACTTCTTCCTGGTTTAGTCTTGGGAGGGTGTATATTTCCAGGAGTTTATCCATTTCTTGTAGATTTTCTAGTTTATTTGTGTAGAGGTGTTTATAGTATTCTCTGATGGTAATTTGTATTTCTGTGGGATTGGTGGTGATATCCCCTTTATCATTTTTTATTGCATCTATTTGACTCTTCTCTCTTTTCTTGTTTGTTAGTCTTGCTAGCGGTCTATTAATTTTGTGGATCTTTTGTAAAAACCAGCTCCTAGGTTCATTGCTTTTTTTGAAGGGTTTTTTGTGTCTCCATCTCCTTCAGTTCTGCTTTGATCTTAGTTATTTCTTGCCTTCTGCTTGCTTTTGAATTTGTTTGCTCTTACATCTCTCATTCTTTTAATTGTGATGTTAGGGTGTTGATTTTAGATCTTTTCTGCTTTCTCTTGTGCACGTTTAGTGCTATAAATTCCCCTCTACACACTGGTTTAAATGTGTCCCAGAGATTCTGGTACGTTGCATCTTTGTTCTCATTGGTTTCAAAGAACATCTTTATTTCTGCCTTCATTTCGTTATTTATCCAGTAGTCATTTAGGAGCAGGTTGTTAGTTTCCATGTAGTTGTGTGGTTTTAGTAAGTTTCTTAATCCTGAGTTCTAATTCGATTGCATTGTGGTCTGAGAGACTGTTTGTTGTGATTTCTGTTCTTTTATATTTGCTGAGGAGTGCTTTACTTCCAACTATGTGATAAGTTTTGGAATAAGAGTGATGTGGTGCTGAGAAGAATGTATATTCTGTTGATTTGGGGTGGAGAGTTCTGTAGATGTCTATTAGGTCTGCTTGGTGCAGGGCTGAGTTCAACTTTTGGATATCCTTGTTAGCCTTCTGTCTTGTTGATCTGTCTCATATTGGCAGTGGGGTGTGAAAGTCTCCCATTATTATTGTGCGGCAGTCGATAAGTCTCTTTGTAAGTCTCTAGGGACTTGCTTTATGAATCTGGGTGTTCCTGTATTGGGTGCGTATATATTTAGGATAGTTAGCTCTTCTTGTTGAATTGATCCCTTTACCATTATGTAATGGCCTTCTTTGTCCTTTTTGATCTTTGTTGTTTTAAAGTCTGTTTAATCAGAGGCTAGGATTGCAGCCCCTGCTTTTTTTTTTTTTTTACTTTCATTTGCTTGGTAGATCTTCCTCTATCCCTTTATTTTGAGCCTATGTGTGTGTCTGCACGTGAGATGGGTCTCCTGAATACAGCACACTGATGCGTCTTGACTCTATCCAATTTGCCAGTCTGTGTCTTTTGATTGGGGCATTTATCCCATTTACATTTAAGGTTAATATTGTTATATGTGAATTTGATCCTGTCATTATGATGTTAGCTGGTTATTTTGCCCGTTAGTTGATGCAGTTTCTTCCTAGCATTGATGGTCTTTACAATTTGGCATGTTTTTGCAGTGGCTGGTACCAGTTGTTCCTTTCCATGTTTAGTGCTTCTTTCAGGAGCTCTTGTAAGGCAGGCCTGGTGGTGACAAAATCTCTCAGCATTTGCTTGTCTGTAAAGGATTTTATTTCTCCTTCACTTATGAAGCTTAGTTTGGCTGGATATGAAATTCTGGGTTGAAAATTCTGTCTTTAAGAATGTTTAATATTGGCCCCTAGTCTCTTCTGGCTTGCAGAGTTTTTGCTGAGAGATGCGCTGTTAGTCTGTTGGGCTTCCCTTTGTGGGTAACCCTACCTTTCTCTCTGGCTGCCCTTAACATTTTTTCCTTCATTTCAGCCTTGGTGAATCTGACAATTGTGTGTCTTGGGATTGTTCTTCTCGAGAAGTGTCTTTGTGGTGTTCTCTGTATTTCCTGAATTTGAATGTTGGCCTTCCTTGCTGGATTGGGGAAGTTCTCCTGGATAATATCCTGCAGAGTGTTTTCCAACTTGTTTCCATTCTCCCCATCATTTTCAGGTACACCAATCAGACGTAGATTTGGTCTTTTCACATAGTCTCATATTTCTTGGCGCTTTGTTCATTTGTTTTTACTCTTTTTTCTCTAAATTTCCCCTCTTTCTTTATTTCATTAATTTGATCTTCAATCACTGATACCCATTCTTCCACTTGATCGAGTTGACTATTGAAGCTTGTTCATGCCTCATGTAGTTCTCATGCCCTGGTGTTCAGCTCCATCAGGTCATTTACGATCTTCTCTACACTGTTTCTTCTAGTTAGCCATTCATCTAATCTTTTTTCAAGGTGTTTAGCTTCCTTGCGAGAGGTTCAAACATCCTCCTTAAGTTCAGAGAAGTTTGTTATTACTGACCTTCTGAAGCCTGCTTCTGTCAGCTCATCAAAGTCATTCTCTGTCGAGCTTTGTTCCATTGCTGGCAAGGAGCTGCAATCCTTTGAAGGATAAGAGGTGCTCTAGTCTTTAGAATTTTCAGCTTTTCTCCTCTGGTTTCTCCCCATCTTTGTGGTTTTATCTACCTTTGGCCTTTGATGCTTGTGACCTACAGATGGGGTTTTGGTGTGGATGTCCTTTTTGTTGATGTTGATGCTATTTCTTTCTGTTTGTTAGTTTTCCTTCTAAGAGTCAGGTCCCTCAGCTGTAGGTCTGTTGGAGTTTGCTGGAGGTCCACTCCAGATCCTTTTTGCTTGGGTATCACGAGCATAGGCTGCAGAACAGCAAATATTGCAGAACAGCAAATATTGCTGCCTGATCCTTCCTCTTGTAAGCTTTGTCCCAGAGGGACACCTGTATGAGGTGTCATATGGCACCTACTGGGAGGTGTCTCCCAGTTAGGCTACACAGGTGTCAGGGACCCACTTGAGGATGCAGTCTGTCCATTTTCAGAGTTCAAACACTGTGCTGGGAGGACCACTGCTCTCTTCAGAGCTGTCAGACGGGCGTTTAAGTGTGCAAAAGTTTCTACTGCCTTTTGTTCAGCTATGCCCTGCCCCCAGAGGTGGGGTTTACAGAGGCAGAAGGCCTTGCAGAGCTGCAGTGGGCTTCACCCAGTTCGAGCTTCCCGGCTGCTTTGTTTACCAACTCAAGCCTCAGCAATGGCGGATGCCCCTCCCCTTGCCAGGTGGCTGCCTTGCAAGTCGATCTCAGACTGCTGCACTAGTGAGCAAGGCTCCGTAGGCATGGGACCCACCAAGCCAGGCGCAGGATGTAATCTCCTGGTGTGCCGTTTGCTAAGACCATTGGAAAAGTGCGTATTTCGGTGGGAGTGTCCCGATTTTCCAGGTATAGTCTGTCATGGCTTTGTTGGCTAGGAAAGGGAAATCTCCTGACCCCTTGCATTTCCTGGGTGAGGCGATGCCCCGCCCTGCTTCAGCTCGCCATCTGTGGGCTGCATCCATTGTCCAACCAGTCCCAGTGAGATGAACCACGTACCTCAGTTGGAAATGCAGAAATCACTGTCTTCTGCGTCAATCACGCTGGGAGCTACAAACCGGAGCTGTTTCTATTTGGCCATCTTGGAATGGAATCTTTGTTTGTGTACATTTAATGAGTTTTGACAGATCATATACTTATGTAATCTAAGTCCTTATCAAGATATAGAATATTACCATTACTTCAGAAAGTTTGTATTCAATCTTTATCCCCACCCCCATTCTTAATTATTTACTCCATGGATTGGTTTTGCCTGTTCTAGAATTTCATATAAATAGAATCATACATTATATTGTTCTGGCTTTAATTTTTCTCTGTATTTCTATTCTCTTAGAATTTGTCTTTTAAACTTGGCTGTGTTGTTAAACATACTACCTACATATTTTTCAGCATTTATATGTGATTGTGAACTGAGTTGGCATATTTAAAAAAGTCAGTCTCTGGTAGCCTCTGTTGATGATATGATTATATCTGCAATTAATGATGAGTCTTCTTCCTTACCTATAGCTTACCTCTTATTTTTATCTTACTGAATTGTCTAAAATTCTTGAACAGTTTTGAATAACTACCATGATACCAAGCACCTTTAATACTGACTTTATAAGAATTGCCTTTAGTTGGTATTTTATCATGAAGTAGGAATTTTGTTTTTGGCCTCTAATCGATATTCTCTATCAAATTAAGGAAGTTGGTTTTCATCCTGTGCTATTCATCTTCATATTAAGAACATGAGTTAAGTTTTATTTAATGAAGGCATATATGATGTTTTCCTCATTTTGCTTATTCATAATGGATTACATAGAAAGATTGAATTTTAAACCAGCCTTGTAATTCCTAAATTAAACTTCTTTTTGGTCACAGCATATTCTCTTTTATATACTGCTAGATTCAATTTAATGTTTTATGTACAGTCTTTGCTTTTAAATGAGATTGGCCTGAAATTTGTACCAGCCTTGTCTGGTTTTAGTACCAAGATTATGTCAGCTTCATAAATGAATTGGGAAATACCCCATATGTTTCTGTTTACTGTAGTTGGTTGAAATGACATAGGAACTATATTTTTGGAAGGTAGGTCTAACTTATTTGTAAAATCATCAGGATTTTGGTTCCTTTTTTAGAGTTAGATCTTTTACTACCTGTTATAGTTCCTCTTTGATATTAGAATTTGGTGTTTCTTCTTTTATTCCTAGTCAGTTTTGATTATTTATATTTTCATGGATGATTTGATCTAGATTTTTGAATTATGGGTGCATGGCCAAACGACTTTCCCTTACAGCTTAAGTGTCTGATCTTCAATTAAACAATGTAGCTCTGTTCCCATGGTAACCTGATAAGGTAGTATGTGTCAATAACATTATTGCAAAACATTTTTATGATAAAAATGAAACCTGATTAGTAAATAACAGCTGGACTGGGAGGGACCAGAGATGAACTATAAATAGTGATAGAAACCATAGTTTTGGGGCTTTTCTGATTGTGGAGGCTCGTGCATGGCTTGTCACTTGGAGGGGCTCTGGAATCTTTGCTTATGGAATGTTACAAGAGAAATTGGCTCTTGTGGGACAGGGAACTTTTGAGCTAACCCTATACCCATGTGTCAGTCTCATATGCTCATATTTTTGCTGTCACTTGAGGAGAAAATAGCTCCTAGACTGCTGTGTAATCTGTAGTTTCCCTCTGAGAAAGACTAGATGCTGGCCAGCTGGCAAGCTATAGTTCTTGTCTTCTATCTTTTGGAATAGACTTATGCCAAATGTGGCCTGTGGTCATTTTTGTGGGTCTGAACATTTTAGCACAAGTTTATTGGAATAAAGTTATACTTGGCGTTCTCTCTCTTTAAAAATCCCTTCCTCATCTGGGATTATATCCCCTTTTTTTCCATTCCTAATTTATAAAAAACTATCTCTTGTTTTCTTATTTATTACTATCTTTTGTTTTTATTCATCATGCATAATTTTTAAAACATTCATTTTCTCTTTTAAAACTTTATGCTTTTTTCTCTACTGGTTCATTAATTTTGGGGGGTACTATTAAAGTGTGACAAGAGCACAGTAAAGAGTAGTCTTCTTTTTACAAAGAAGGGCTGCTAGGATCTTTATTCCTTGAGTTACTGCATGTACAGAAATATTCTTGGTTTTAAGTTGAAATAGCATACTGGCTGGACAGCAAATTAGTTTGCCACACTTTATTTTCTTGAGAAGTGTGTATCACCATGCTGTTTTTCAGTATTGAGTGTCAAAAAGTCTAAGGAAAGTTTCATTCCCCAGATCTTCCCTACTTCTCTCTCCTTTTTTGCCGGTGTTTTTTAAGAGGCTCTTAGAATAGAGAGGTCAAGTCCATGTTCTAGGCTAAGAATAATTTTTCTTAAGACACGGGGTTGTTTGTGTGAAAATAAATATTTTAATTGTTTTTCCCCCCAGCCACAGATTGACATTAGATAGTTGCTTGCAGTGTATAGATCCCCACTTCTACTCCCACCCCCAGCTCTCCTGAATATATGAACAGATTGCTTACTAGCAATCTGAGCAATGATGTTTTGGTCTGTTGTGATCTAGGGAAACTTGCTGCCACCTGGATCTCAGAAGTTCTAGATGTTCTGAAGGACAGTTTTCTGTGTTGTGCAGTCTGGATAGCTCTCCTCTGTTAGCTTTTGTGCTCTTAACCATAGGCATCCTTTCTTGATTTTACATGTGTAAACCCTTTTTGTTTACCTTGACTGAATTTACTCCCTTCTTCAACAAATTGTGGTATAGGGACTGTAGATGTTTCATAGGTTCAGCAAAGGAGAAATTTTCATTTATCTTTTTTTTTTTTTTTTGACTTTTGAATGGAAAACTAAACTTTCTGACCTTGACACAGTAAAACCCTAAAAACATTTTAGAATCATTTTGTCTCTCATAATTTATACAGATAAAAGCCTTGTCTTTTGTCTTTGCCTGTTAAGTGGGTTATTGAATCATTTCATTAATTAGATCATAGTATATTTGATCTTATTTTTCAGTCTGTTATTTGTCTAATATATTTTTCTTTTTTCTCCTCCCTTGTTTTCATAATCAATTAACATTTTAAAAACTTATTTTTCCCCCTAGAGATTTGGAAATTTTTCTTTTAAATTATATTCTTTATTTTCTAATTATAATTAATCTGATTTTATTTTTAAAATATGTTTTAACAGTAAATTACTCTTAGTTAAATAACATTTAACATTTGTGTTAAATTATTACATTTAACATATAATTTGGAATTTCCCTAGCAACATAAACAATCAGTGTCTATAGCCTTCAGCCAAAATAACACAAATATGCTTGTACTTTTGATTTTTACCTTCCTCTTCATATTTAGATTTTTGTTAATCTTAATTTTTCTTGTCAGATTGTTATTAAGTTTACATTAGTTTTACAATATGCTTCATATCATATCATATCATATCATATCATATCATATATCACTGGGTTTCCTTGACTTCTTTTTTCATCAACTTTGCTTGCATTCAATGAACTTTTTGTTTTGCCTGAGTACATCAGCTGTTTATTCACAAAAGTTATATTAATTAATGTTTCTTGTATCTTTGTTGTCTGAAAATTTATTATTTTGCCAACATTTGAACAATAGTTTGGGCTGTTTCTTTTGTTCAAAATCTTTTTCTCCTTATAACCTATAGTCATTATTCTGTTGTGTTTTGATATTTAATATTGAAAATGAAAAAAAAATCCGATACTAGTCTTGATTCTTCTGTATTTTTCCCTCTCATTGAGTTTGTAGGATTTTTTTCTCTGTTTCTTTGGAGTATTGGGAAATTTATCATGTTGTTTAGATCTTTTTTAACTTAATGCCTGTGGTACCTGAATGGCTCTTATCAGTCTTTAAAACCTGTGCCTTATATCAGCTCAGGAGAATTTAGGTGCGTTTGTTTTATTATTTCTCCCTTTCTGTTTTTTTTTTTTTTTTCTATTAGACAGGCATTTGATCTGCCACAGACATTCTTTATGGCTCTAAATTAACCAGAACAATGCAGAGACCTTTAAGTTCTAAAGACTTTACTCATTCCTATTTAAATATGAAGATAGAACCTTCTTTTCCTTAACTTAGCCTGTTCTTGCCTTATTTTTACAATGTTGATTGTAACGCTACCATACACACAGTTTTGTTTTTCTGTTTTTTCTTTTGCATTGTTCTTTATTTTCTTTTTTTTTTTTAATCTTTTTTTTTTTTTATTATTATACTTTAAGTTCTAGGGTACATGTGCATAACGTGCAGGTTTGTTACATATGTATACTTGTGCCATGTTGGTGTGCTGCACCCATCAACTCGTCAGCACCCATCAACTCGTAATTTACATCAGGTATAACTCCCAATGCAATCCCTCCCCCCTCCCCCCTCCCCATGATAGGCCCGGGTGTGTGATGTTCCCCTTCCCAAGTATTTTATTGACTGTTTGCTTGAGGGTTAACAGCGCTGTGGCCTCACGTTCGTATTTTTTATTCTTTAAGATCTGATAGGAGCTGATAAGGGTTTTAAAATTTATTACCAAGGTCCCTGTTGAATTTTATTTATTTATTTATTTATTTATTTATTTATTTATTTATTTCTAGTTTTTATCTTGGAAGCAAACTTTCTAAGTTCTTACCTTAGAAGTTTTTTCCTGAATGCTAACTTGTGGGGTTTGCAGTATATTTCTCCCTGATTATAGAGTATTGGTAACATACCGGCAATCAGGCTTCTAATGGATATGTAGGTAGGCAGTAGTAGATTGGCAAACTAAGACCCTTATCCATTGTAGGAGTGAGGAAGGAATTTCCTTGGACTGATTTAGGGGATTTTACTGCTCTGTCCAGCTGTTCTTTCTTTATACCTTTTTATCAGCTTATTGTTTCATGGGGATACTGTATTAGTCCATTCTTACACTGCTATAAAGAACTACCTGAGACTGGGTAATTTATGAAGAAAAGAGGTTTAATTGACTCAAAGTCCCATAGGCTGTACAGGAAGCATGGCTGGGGAAGTCTCAGGAAACTTAAACAATCATGGTGGAAAGCAAAGGGGAAGCAAGCATGTCTTCACCTGGCAGTGGAGGTAGGGAGAGGTGCTATACACTTTTAAAACAAGCAGATCTCATGAGGATTCCATCACGAGATAGCACTAGGGGGATGGTGCTAAACTGTTAGAAACCACCCCCATGATCCAGTCACCTCCTACCAGGCCCCACCTCCAGCACTCAGGATCACAATTCAGCATGAGATTTGGGTGGGGACACAAAGCCAAATTATAGCAGGCAGGGACCTGTTTCTTTCTGTGGTGGCATTATATTTGGTTAATTTGACTAAAGTGGAAATATGTTTCCAAAATTTCTTCATCTGTATTGTTCTGGTTAGCGTTGGCCACAAGAGACATTTTGCATGATTTATAAGGAGGAAGTGAAGTATTAGGCATACTTTTTGACCCTTTGCGGGTCAGCCCTAAGTAACAGGTATGGTAGTAACTCTCACTCGTAACTGATTTGCTAGCTGACCTTGTAGGTGTGAGAAATCGTGTGGACCAGCAGTTCCTCCAGTTCCTCCAGCTCTTACCAGATCTCTCCCATCAACTCCTCTGAGTACTTGCACTGCTTGTGCAGCTCTCCAGTGATTGGTGCAAGCTTCTCCCATAGGTCACCCTTGGTATCAGCATTAAAGTTGGTGAGATCCAGGTGTGAGTTCTATTGCTAGTTCTTGTTAACAACTAACATTCAGACGTATTTTTACATTATGCTATAGACATATAATGTATTATGATGTAATCAATTGTAATGTACTGCCTAAGACTTATCTTTTTGGCAAGTGTAAAGTTTGAGCACCTGTTTCAGTGACAAGTGATTCTTCACTGGAATTGATTTCAATGTCTTGTTTTTTTATGATTATTTACTATCAGAGATAATGTATTTTGCTTTTTGAGGGTGACTTGGATTTGTTGGAAATAGGCAGAATTGTTTGTAGCCATACTGGTTAATTAATGTCACTTTTGACCCCACATGAGATTTTATTATAATGCTTTATTTTCCTCTGATGTGCTTTTGTCTAAAAGACAGTATAATAAAGCAAATGGACAGGTCCAAAAATATTAAATTTTAATTAGAATTACTATTAAATATTTGTGGAATAACTTCATAACTTCTTAGCATGCAAGATATCATTGATATGCTTTTAATAAACTTATTAAATAAATTATTCAAAATATATCATTTGTGTAATGTGTTCTAAAACATTGATAGAGTGGGGATTATTCTTCAATTATTTCATAATATCTTTTTTAGGATTTTAAAGTAGAGAATGATCAGTATATAGTCAATTTAGAAAATTTAGAAAATTCAGAAACTTGTGAAGAAAAAAAACCACTCATACTTGTATCTCATACAACCAATCACTTGTTAATACTTGTATTTTTTTCATTTTTTTGCACATGTAATTTTTTTCCCTCAAGGATTTTAGCCCACATTGTTTTTCTTGTTATACAGAGTTTTAAAAAGCTCTGTTTTGCTATTCCAAACAATAGAAGAAGTGGACTCCTCCCTAACTCATTTTATGAGGCCAGCATCATCCTGATACCAAAACCTGGCAGAGACACAACCAAAAAAAGAAAATTTCAGGCCAGTATCCCTGATGAACATCAATGTGAAAATCCTCAGTGAGATACTGGCAAAGCAAATCCAGCAGCACATTAAAGAGCTTATCTACCACAATCAAGTTGGCTTCATCCCTGGGATGCAAGGGTGGTCCAACATACGCAAATCAATAAATATATTCCATCACATAAACAGAACCAATGACAAAAACCACATGATTATCTCAATAGATGCAGAAAAGGCCTTCGATAAAATTCAACACCCCTTCATGCTAAATACTTTCAATAAACAAGGTATTGATGGAATGTATCTCAAAATAATAAGAGCTCTTTGTGACAAACCCACAGCCAATATAAAACTGAATGGGCAAAAGCTAGAAGCATTCCCTTTGAAATCCGGCACAAGACAAGGATGCCTCTCTCATCAGTCCTATTCAACATAGTATTGGAAGTTCTGGCCAGGGCAGCAGGCAAGAGAAAGAAATAAAGGGTATTTGAATAGGAAGAGAAGAAGTCAAATTGTCTCCCTTTGCAGAAGACATGATTGTATATTTAGAAAACCCCATCATCTCAGCCCCAAATCTCCTTAAGCTCAGAAGCAACTTCAGCAAAGTTTCAGGACACAAAATCAATGTGCAAAAATTACAAGCATTCCTGTACACCAATAATAGACAAACAGAGAGGCAAATCATGAGTGAACTCCCATTCACAATTGAACTCCCATTCAAAAAGAGAATAAAATGCCTAGGAATACAACTTACAAAGAATGTGAAGGACCTCTTCAAGGAGAACTACAAACCACTGCTTAAGGGAATAAGAGAGGACACAAACAAATGGAAAAACATTCCATGCTCATTCATAGGAAGAATCAATATCGTGAAAATGGCCATACTGCCCAAAGTGATTTATAGATTCAATGCTATCCCCATCAAGCTACCATTTACTTTCTTCACAGAATTGGAAAAAACTACTTTAAAGTTCATATGGAACTAAAAAAAAGTCCGTATAGGCAAGACAATCCTAAGCAAACAGAACAAAGCTGGAGGCATCACGCTACCTGACTTCAAATCTTGCTACAAGGATGCAGTAACCAAAACAGCATGATACTGGTAGCAAAACAGATATATAGACCAATGGAACAGAACAGAGGCCTCAGAAACAACCCCACACATCTACAACCATCTGATCGTTGACAAACCTGTCAAAAACAAGCAATGGGAAAAGGATTCTCTGTTTAATAAATGGCGTTGGGAAAACTGGCTAGCCATATGCAGAAAACTGAAACTGGGCCCCTTCCCTACACCTTGTACAAAAATTAACTCACGATGGATTAAAGATTTAAACGTAAGACCTAAAACCATAAAAACCCTAGAAGAAAACCTAGGCAGTATCTTTCAGGAAATAGACATGGGCAAAGATTTCATTGCTTCATGACTAAAACACCAAAAGCAATGGCAACAAAAGCCAAAATTGACAAATGTGATCTAATTAAAGAGCTTCTGCACAGCAAAAGAAACTATCATCAGAGTGAACAGGCAACCTATAGAATGGGAGAAAATTTTTGTAAATCTATCCATTTGACAGAGGGCTAATATCCAGAATCTACAAGGAACTTAACCAAGTTTACAAGAAAAAAACAACCCTATCAAAAAGTGGGAAAAGGATATAAACAGACGCTTCTCAAAAGAAGACATTTATGCGGCCAACAAATATATGAAAAAAAGCTCATCATCACTGGTCGTTAGAGAAATGCATATCAAAACCACAATGAGATACCATCTCACGCCAGTTAGAATGGTGATCATTAAAATGTTAGGAAACAACAGATGCTAGAGAGGATGTGGAAAAATAGGAATGCTTTTACATTGTTTGTGGGGGTGTAAATTAGTTCAACCATTGTCGAACTAATTGTGGAACCATTATGGAAGACAGTGTGGATATTTCTCAATGGTCTAGAACCAGAAATACCATTTGACCCAGCAATCCCATTACTGGGTATATATCCAAAGGATTATAAATCGTTCTACTGTGAAGACACATGCACACATATGTTTATTGCAGCACTATTCACAATAGTAAAGACTTGGAACCAACCCAAATGCCTATCAGTGATAGACTGGATAAAGAAAATATGTCGAATATATACCATGGAATACTATGCAGCCATGAAAAAGGATGAGCTCATCTCCTTTGCAGGGACATGGATGAAGCTGGAAACCATCATTCTCAGCAAACTAACACAGTAACAGTAAACCAAACATCATATGTTCTCACTCATAAGTGGGAGTTGAACAATAAGAACACATGGACACAGGACAGGGAACATCACACACTGGGGCCTGTAGTGAGGTGGTGGGCTAGGAAAGGGATAGCATTAGGAGAAATACCTAATGTAGATGATGAGTTGACGGGTGCAGCAAACCACCATGGCACATGTATACCTGTGTAACCTGCATGTTCTGCATGTGTATCCCAAAACTTAAAGTATAATAATAATTTTTTAAAAAGCTGTGTTTTGTAGAGCTACCTAGAATTTCCATTGATTGGATTTCCCATAGTTTTCTCATTTTTCTATTTGTAATTATTTTTGAATTCAAAAAATAACTTTTATAATATATTATAAAGGTGAAAATGAATCAGAAGGCAAACTTAAATGAATAATAGATCTCAGTAAACAAAGAAAGTGAGAGAATTGGCTGCTGAGGAATAGAAAACTCTTGTTAGTGCATTAACCTGAAAAGCTGTAATGTTTATTTGTTCTAAATTCTCACAGTATAATCTTCCTCTGTTCTTCAAATAGTGAATATTCTGAAAAATGGAAATCAGAGTTCAATAGTTCCTCTTCTATTGCTCTCCCATGATTATAATATTTATTAAGAAATTTATGAATTTTATCCATAAATGTTGGTTGTATTTCTGACAAATATTGGAAAGGATGCTTGTCAAGTTATCTGATTTAAAGTTTTTATCTTGTAGTAGTCAGTGAAAGGTGTGTATGTTATGAGTTTCAGTTAGGACCAGATGGTTCATTAACATAAGAACAGTTGCCTATCCAAAGAACTGTAGTTTTCAAGTGTATTATCTTTACTTTCTTTAATTTACTATATATTTCTCAGAGGCTGACAGCTTTCTTTTACTGCTTTTCAGTATAAACTCGTATGTTTATTGTTTCAGCTTCATAGAACATATTGCAACCATGAGATATACTTCTGGGGTTTAATTTTAAATAAGCACAATGTGCTATATGTATTTCAAAGTTAAAGTGTATCATTTAGTAATATACCCCAGTAAAAGAAAGAAAGACTGCTAGTTTTAAATCAGATATTCTTAGATTGGGATTTTGGTTATGTTTTTCTCCTCCCAATTTAGAAAATTTTCAGTTGATCTTCCAGCACAAACCATTTACTTCTCAAGTATGGGTTTAAATTCTCATTAGGAGACAGAGATATTCTACACAAAATGTTGGATCTTTTAAAAATAAATATCTGAATGTGGGGTTTAAAAATCTTTAGGAGTGATTATTAAATTCTATTTTAGAATTTTATGGAATTTGGGAATAACAAAAAAAAAAAAAAAAAAAGGTACAGAGTGACCTTTCTTAAAAACAAAGCAAAATGGTGAGTATCTGAAAACCAACAAAAAAGCTGGTTAGTATTGTTAAAACGTATTAATTGAATTTGTCCATTTTAGTTTCTTTTAAAAAAGTATTATTTGGTTTAGAAATGGACATCAAAGTTAATTGGTATAATTTTGTTTCCTTCCATATTCCAGCTTCCTCCCTACCACTGCCATTTATATATCCATAAATTATAATTTGATATGCTAATATATTGAGACAATGAACTGAATTCTTTGCAATGGAGATGTTTGAAGCCTAGAATATTTCTAGGTGTGAAATGTGAAATTAAGCTCCTTCTTTCTTCAGGATTTTTTTCCTTTTTATGCAGTATAGTTTACTGATCATTATTCTATATTTTGATAAGAATTTGTGAAAATTGATTAAATTTTGTATTTAATTTTAGATTGAGAAATGGATTGTTCCTCTTTCAAAACTGGTTTTCTGTTAGGATCATCTTTACTTGTAACTTTTCCTTAAGTAGATCCATTTTTTTATTGTCTTGTCTTGTCTTTGCTGTGCTGTGCTGTGCTGTGCTATATTGTATTTATTTTCTGAGATAGAGTTTCGCTCTTGTAGCCCATGCTGGAGTGGAATGGCATGATCTCGGCTCACAGCAATCTCTGCCTCCCAGGTTCAAGTGATTCTCCTGCCTCAGCCTCCCAAATAGCTGGGATTACAGGCATGTGCCACCCCACCTGGCTAATTGTGTATTTTTAGTAGAGACGGGGTTTCTCCATGTTGGTCAGGTTGGTCTCAAACTGCTGATCTCAGGTGATCCTCCCGCCTTGGCCTCCCAAAGTGCTGGGATTACAGGCGTGAGGTACTGCGCCCGGCCAAGAAGAGCCATTATTTTTTTAGAGAAAGCATTTTCTTGAACAGTTGTCTTATTATTTATTTATTGGCTTATTGTCATATTGAACTAGCACCATCTTCTGAGAGTTTGTTACATTACAGTTTAACATTAAAATCTAAGGAATGTTTTATAATTGAGACAATGGTTTCATTTTTATGGGAAGTTAAAAACTTTTCTAAAATTAATTTGGCTAAATGCATTTTGATGATTATACATGTATAACTATATGTTGGAATTTGACTTAGTTCTTATGTATTACAAACATTTGCACACATTCAATTTTCTTAGATTTTAAAGTATTCATTCATTTATTTACTCATTTGTGATTGCCTTTTATGTACCAAGCACAATAGTAGGAGAGACAGTATGATAGCATTATCTTAAAATAATGTACTTGGTACGCCGGGGCAGTTTACAGGAAGAAGTGGGCAAGGAAGATTTTACAGCATAGATAATACTGAAACAGAATCTTAAGCAATATGCAGGAATATGTCATAAAGAGAAGGGTGAGAAAGTACAGTCTAAGAAGAAGTAAAAAAAGAATGAATAAAACTACAGAAGTTAGCAAATGGTCTGGAATATAAGGGGACTTTGCAATATTTTGTGACAACTGGAACAGAGTGCAAGGCAGGAAGAGTTGGGAAATAGACCGAATCGTTTAAGGAGTTTGGATTTTCTCACGAGAGCTATAGAAAGCCACTAAAGGTTTTTGAGCCAGAGGTATAGACACAAGTCAGCAAACTATGGCCCACGACCTGTTTTTCTGTGACCTACTATCTAAGAATGCTTTTTACATCTTTTAATCATAGGAAAAATGTAAACAAAAACTGTAATTTATGACACCTGAAAATTATATGAATATCAAAATTAAATGTTCATAAATAGTTTTCTAGGAATAGAGCCACACTTATCTGTTTCTATCTTTCCTAGTACTGCTTTTTCACTACAAAAGCAGAATTCAGTAGTTACTTCAAAGAATATATGAGCCAGAGGCCAGACGCAGTGGCTCACGCCTGTAATCCCAGCACTTTGGCAGGCCGAGGTGGGTGGATCATCAGAGCTCAGGAGTTCGAGACCAGCCAGGGCCACATGCCAAAACCCCTTTTCTACTAAAAAATACAGAAATTATTTGGGTGCAGTGGCATGTGCCTGTGTTCCCAGCTACTTGAGAGGTGAGGCGGGAGGATCACCTGAGACTGGGAGGCAAGGGCTGCAGTGAGCCGTGATCACGCCATTGTACTTCAACCTGGGAGACAGTGTGACGCCCTGTTTCAAACTAATAATAATAATAATAATAATAATAATATATGATTCAGAAAGCCTAAAATATTTACTGTCTGGCCCCTTACAGAAAATGTTTGCTGATATCTGGTCTAAATATATCAATTAAAATATAGAAATCATATTGGATGGAAAAGCAAGAGCCAACTACTGTATACAGTCTATAAAAGTCCACTTTAAATATGAAGATTCAGGTAGCTTAGAAGTAGAAGGATGGGAAAAGGTGTATTTTGTAAAGACTAATCAAAAGAAAGTTGAAGTAACTCTATTAACGTGAGAAACAAGGAATTTAGTAGAGATAAGGGAGGACATTACATATTGATCAAAGGGTCAATTCACAAAAAGGTAAGCAATTCTCAATATATATAAATGCAGCAGAACTTGTACAAAGCAAAAACTGACAGAACAGAAAGGTTAAATAGACAAATCTACCATTGAAGCTGAGATTTCAACAATCCTTAATATCTACATGTTTTGTCAATAACTGGTGGAACATGTAGACTGAGAATCAGTAGGGATATAGAAAGGCATGAACAACATCGGTCAGCTAGACCTAACAGACATTTATAGAACGTTCCATCTGACAACAGAAGAATATGTGCTTTCAAGTGCAAATGAAGTATTTATCATGAGAGACCATATTCTTGCCTATAAAAATATCATTAACAAATTTAAAAGAATTTGATGTGTTCTCTGACAGTAATGGAATTAAACTAGAAATCAGTAACAGAAAAAAAAATTTGTAATATTCCCAAATATTAAGAATTTGAAAAACTCCTAAATAGCCTGTGGGTCAAAGAGGAAATACATTGAATTGCACAAAAATAAAAAGACTACATTTAAAACTTTATGGCATGCTGCCAATGCAGTGTTTAGAGAAATATGTTTAGCATTATTAAATGCTTATACTTGAAAAACAAAGTTTTCACAATCAATGATCTAAGTTTCCACCTTAAGAACGTAGAAAATGAAAGGCAAGTGAGCAGAAAATGAAAAAAGTAAAGGTAAGGGTAGAAATTTAAAAAATAGAGAAATCAATGAAATCAAAAGCTGATTCTTTGAAAAGATTAATAAAACTGATAAACCTTTAGCCAAAATGACAATAAAAAAAGAGAGAAGATACAAATTACACTGTCAGGAATGAAAGAGAAGAAATCACTATAAATTCTCAGGCATTAAAGGGAATATAAGTGAATATTATGAAAATATTTACTTCTGTTAATTGACAATTTAGAATAAATGAACAAATTCCTTAATTTTTAAAAAAATTATTATACTTTAAGTTCTGGGGTACCTGTGCAGAATGTGCAGTTTTGTTACATAGTTATTATACACATGCCATAGTGGTTTGCTGCACCCATCAACCCGTCACCTACATTAGGTATTTCTCCTAATGCTTTCCCTCCCCTAGCCCCCGCCCCCCAACAGGTCCTGATATGTGATTTTCCCCTCCCTGTGTCAATGTGTTCTCATTAAATGAACAAATTCCTTTAAAGACACAAACTGTGTTCATTCTAGAAATAGATAATCTGAATACTTCTGCATTTATGAAAAAAATTGAATTCATAATTTGGAATGTTTCCACAAAGAATACTACAAAGAATACTATGGATCCAGATGATTTTACTGGTGAATTTTACCAAATATGTATGGAATAAATAATACTAATTGTATGTAAACTTTTCCAGAAAACCAAAGGTGTTGGAATACCTCCCAACTTATTTTATGACACCAATATAATAATCTATTAAAATCAGATAAAGACACTATAAGAAAACTACAAACCAATATTCCTCATGAACATAGATACAAAAAATTCCTTTACAAAATATTAACAAATTGAATCAAGCAATACAAAGCGTACTATATTATGACCAAGTGGAGTTTATCCTGGAAATGCAGTGCTGGTGTAATATCTGAAATTATTTAATGTAGCTTACCATATCAGTAGGCTAAATAAGCCATATGGTGATCTCAACAGAAACATAAAAAGCATTTGATACAATTCAGTATCCATTTATAGTTAATAAAAGTCTCAGCAAACTAGGAATGAGAAAATGAGAAGAAACTTCTTCAATTTCATAAATGACATCTGTGAAAACCCTACGATTAATGTCATACTTAATGATGAAATAGTGAATTTGCTTTCCACCTAAGATTAGGTACAAGGTAAGGAAATTCACTTCCACCTCTCCTATTCAACACTATTTTTAAGGTCCTAGCTATTATAAAACTACAAGAAAAAGGTGTATAAAACATACAAATTGAAGAGGAAGAAATAAAATACAAAATTCTCGAATGATAAAACAAGACCTAAATAAAAGACAGCAAATACCATTTTCAAGGATACAAAGACTCTCAATATTATAAAGATGTCACTTGTCTTCAGATTGATTTATCCATTCAGCATAATTTCACAAAACTCCAAATGGTATTTGTGTGTGGTATTTAAGCAAACTGTATCTAAAATGTATAGGGAAGATTAAAAATCCAAGAATAAGAATATGCTTCTGAGAAGCATTTGCCATGCCAGTTATCAAGACTTACTAGCAACAGCTTTTATAAAGACAATAGGGAATTCATCCAAGTAAACAGTATTGAGACACTGGAAACAAATCCTCTCATAAATGGAACTTGGATGTTATAGTGGAGGTGATATAGAAGATCTTTGAGAAAGAAGAGAATGCTTAATAAGTAGTCCTAGGATAGCTGTTATTTTTATAGAGAAAAAGAAAATGCATATTACCATGCACAAAAATCAGTTCCAAATAGATTAAGGGCTACAATGTTAATGGCACAACTATACAGAATAAAAAAAAAAAAAAAAAAAAAAGAGGATCTTTCCTACTTAGAGTGTGGAAGGGTTTCTTAAACAAGACATAATTGCTAAATTTAAATATTGGCTATATTAACTACAGAAGATAAACATTTGTTTCTATGAAATGATACAGTAAAGAATTAAAGACAAGCCACAAACTGGGAGAAGGTGTGTGTAACACAAAATAACTGAAAAAGACTGGTATATTTTTTCAAATCTACAAGAAAAAGGCCATTCATTAAAAAAAGGACATACAACATAAATAGAAATTTCATGGAAGAAGAAAGACATATAAATATAAGTGCAGTCTCATCACTAATCAAGGAATGCAAAATAAGAACATGAGATTCTTAGGCTTTCTGGATTGGCACAAATCCAGAAGCCTAAGAATAGTAAGTGACAGATAATGTCAGTCTACAGGAACTCATATTCACTACTAGATGGATTATGAATTGGTACAGCTACTTTGAAAACAATTTAACATTCTGCAAAGTTGAACTTTCATAGAGTATGATTCAGCAGTTCTTCTCAGCTGTGTATCTTAGACAGCTAGGCATATTATCAGGTGACATGTACTGAGTAAGAATATTCATGGCTTTGTTGTTAGTATCTAACAGTTGGGAACAACTTGTGTTCATCAGTCGGAGAAAAGATCTATAGATTGTGGTAGATTTATAAAAAGGTATGTTATATGGCAGTAAAAATGAATGAACTATATGTACTTCATTGGGATGACATGGATGAAACAATATGCATGAAAAATGCCAGACACAGATGACTACATATATGAAGAGAAAGCAGTGTGATAGCTAAGAATAGACTCTGGAGCTAAACTGCCTTGGGGGTGAGTTGTGGCTCCACCACTTACTAGCTGTGTACCCATATATAAAGTCTTTTATCCCTTTCTCTGCACCTCAGTTTCTCATTTGTCAAATGATGTTTGTAGTGAGGATTAAATGATTTAATATGTGTAAAGTGCCTACAGAATAGTGTGATGCTGTATAAGTGCAATTCTTACTACTCTGAATTCTGTTGTGATTGGGCAGTTTTCTGTTTACTCTTTACTTCGTTGTTACTTTAAATAATGTTCTATCACTCCCCATCTTCCAATAGGGCTAATAATAATATATGGTCATTGTTGGTAATGGGAAAGTATAAAGAAGAATTAAATAACCATAATATAGTTGCCTTATTGAGGCAGTCTTTTGTTTTGTTTTGTTTTGTTTTGTTTTGAAATGGAGTCTTGCTCTGTCACCCAGGCTGGAGTGCAGTGGCACGATCTCGGCTCACTGCAAACTCCAGCTCCCAGGTTCATGCCATTCTCCTGCCTTAGCCTCCCGAGTAGCTGGGACTACAGGCGCCCACCACCACACCCAGCTAATTTTTTGTATTTTAAGTAGAGATGGGGTTTCACCGTTTTAGCCAGGATGGTCTCGATTTCCTGACCTCATGATCTGCCCACCTCAGCCTCCCAAAGTGCTGGGATTACAGGCATCAGCCACCATGCCTGGCCGGCAGTCTTACTATGGCTGGTGTACTTTGTGAGATGCCAGGGTATGCTAGTGTCTAGGTAAGACAGATACACTTCTTTTTTTTATGCAATTCTATGTATAAATGGTATAAGTGAATTTGGGCCTCATTGTATCTACCTAGTATGTAGAAGTTTGCAAATGAACCTGTATAGCACTGTGCTAGTATGAAATTGTCTAATAGGAATTCCTGTGGTAAATGCCCAAAACATGAATAAAATAAAAAGACAGTTTATTAATTTTTCCAGTGCCTTTAGGCTTTTGATGATATATGCACAAATGTTATACAGGCAACAAAAGTTGTAGATAGCCACAAATATAAAAAGATTTACTAACTAAATAGTGCTTTTAGACCTATTATTTCCTCTAACCTGAGGCAAGAAGAGAAATGGTTATGTATTAGCCATTACTAAAAGGGATTTAGGTAACCTAATTAATGAAATTGAGGAAATAATGTGAATTCTTACTCCCTCCTCTGTCTGCTTGATACTGGCTGCTGCTGATGGTGGTGTTTTGGTGGCTATTTGGAGTTAGGAAGATTCATTATTATCCCCTTAGAATCCTTATAGGTTCGTTTGTGGATATGTATGTGATTGTAGAGTATAAACACAATGCAATTTCAGTAGGAAAATCTTGCAGCAGTATGCAAAATCTATAGAAGTGCTGGAGAATTGCTAGAATCAAAGAAATTAACAAATGAAGGTCTGGCAGAGTCAGGTGATAATAATTGAAGAGAAAATCCACAAGTTTCATGACATGTTTAGATAGGTCACAGGAATATGATTTGAGGATTTAAAGAATTAATCATGGTCCTTGTGAAAAATAATAAAAACCATGTATAAATACTACAACAGTGACCTTTCTTTATGATCATATAAGAAACTAGGTTTGAAGAGAAGAATGTCATATTGTTATAATTTTAGTAAGACTTTTATAATAATTAGTGGTAGGAATATATATTAGTAGATTTAAATTTAAATTTTAATGGAAACTTTTATATATGTTCTTTTGTATTACATATCTTTTTCTTTCTTTTCTGTTTTCATAATATGTGTATGTGTCATCAAATAATGTTGTTTTGCCCTTTAAAATTTTTATATAAATGCAGTTATTTATTCCTTTGTATGTTGCCCTCACCACCTATGTGAGATTCATTCTTATTGTGGTGTGAAACTCTAGTTCATTAATTTTTAGCCCTGTGTAGTATTCCTGTAAAATGCAGGTATACATATTATTTTAGACACCATTGATCATTTGTATTTATTTTAAGAGCCTAAAAATATTTCTCTTCACTCAACACTTTGTGAGTGGTTGTTTTATGATGTACTTTGTTAATTTGTTTGTTTTTGTTTTTAGCTGCATGTTACAAAACAACCAAACAAGTGTAGGCCAAAAGTAGCAACCTTATTATCTCAGAATATTTGACTTCATAAAGTCTTAATTTCTGTGTATCAAAACCCTCATGAAATGTTTAGAAGGAGAATCCCAACCTAAGGGGAATGTTTGGAATGAATATGGCAGATGTCCTTAATATACAAAGTGCTTACCCAAATTGATAAGGTAAACACTTAAAACCCAATTTAGAAAGTGGGAAAAAAGAGGCATCTTCTAAAGAAATATAACAACTGGTATACAGGAAAATTGTTAAACTGCATTGAGGTCTTTAAATTTATACTAGAAACAAAAGTAGTTTCTTTGCTGACACCTTTTTTCTTCATCTGTTTGTGGAACACGTGGATTTTCAAGGCAGTTATATTTGTAAGAAGGTTGGTTTAAGAATCTACACAGTCAATGTCAAATTCTGCTAATTTTTTATTTTCTTGCATTAGCAGTTCTTCTAATACGGCATGATTTACTATGTCATCATAGAAAGACAGCATTAGAGAGTGTACATGGCAGGGTAAAATTAAACACATGCTCACAATCAAATTAATGTATTTCATCTGTCTTCAACTAATAACAATCTGTCATGTTATCTATCTGAGTAGGGGCATAAACAGTTTATTTTGTGTTTGGAGTAACTTCCTGGAGGTAGTTAATGTGACAAGTAGTTTGTTTGAATTGAGTATAACCAGATCAACACTCAAGATGTTTCCTTGATAACCTAAAAATTACTGTGAAATCTGTACAAGTGCTATATTTATATTT
The DNA here is from genome assembly GCF_024542745.1 of Macaca thibetana thibetana. NCBI lineage: Eukaryota > Metazoa > Chordata > Mammalia > Primates > Cercopithecidae > Macaca > Macaca thibetana. Next base: position 173,500,587 of record NC_065582.1, read on the forward strand.
TGCTTTTACTTCTTTTAAGTTAGACAGTGACATTTTTTACAATAATTTCACTGAGAATACTCTGTTCCTGCCATTATGTGTGGACTGAAGAGCAAAAATAGTTTATAATTTTAATGTTTTTTCCATTGACAGCAAGTAGACATTAATAATATAATTAATTGATAATATATTCCCTCTTTAAAATACATGGAATAACATTCTGGTTTGAATGAAAAAGTCTTGTTCATTATAGAATATGTTCTTACAACATGTTGAAAAATAAATACTTGGGAAACTAGGAACATTGTAAAGCCTCAGGCCAGTGTAATATAGATACTCTTATAAAGTGCTTCAGAATTTTAAAATTGTACTTAAAACTTTACAACATTTAGTCTGATCAGTAGCTCTGATCTGTGAAATGTACAGAGCTGATACAAATCTATCAGTAGCTCTGATACATTTGATATGTCTAGTTTAAAAATATTTATTACATTTAATACTGTATCTTTTAAGACTGTCCTCTCCCTTGTTATCAGTAATCATATAGGTGGATGCAGTGGAGATCCTGAGTAAGGAATCTTGAATGCCAGTAAACAAATAGTACCTAAAAAGAAAAGTAATTGTATACTTGGCTATTTGTATTAGCGTGTGTGTTTTAGAAGTCAAAGTGTATACATAATTTTAACCACATGTGAATCAAATTGAATACATTATTAAGGGAATTTTGCTTGTTATGTTTGAGCTACTCATGGGTCATTTTTAAACCTTATGTAATTTCACGTAAAGTTTCAGAACCTGTATGCACAGCTGCAAGTTCTTTGTAAATAACTGTATAATCAAGTGATAAGGCAAAGCATATCTTATGTTCTGTGATGCTTAAGGGATGGTTTTTATGATTTGTTACTAATTAATACTTTTTATGTATTAACAAATATAAAACTAGCTATATCGTAGTGCATATTTTTAAAGAAGTGATTATTTGAAGTTTGTCTTTATTATTTTAATTAAAAATCTAAATGAAATGTAGACTGTTAAGTGACTGTTAATTCATCCCTAAAGTTGATGTTCAAGAAGAACCTTTGAGAACCTCCAGCCGGATTTGAATTAGATAGCATAGTTGTAGTTCTGGTGCTACTGATGACTAGACTTGAGACTTTGGTTCAGTCATTCTGAACCTCAGTTTTTGTGTCTGTGTGAAATTAGAATAATGCTTACCTGTTCCCCAAGGTTGTTATGAGGCCCCAAAGGGTTTTGTAAATTTTTAAACAGGGTTAGGTTGTTTCTGAAGTCTCTTAAAGTGGTTTCTCTGCTTGTTTTTTTGTCCTCAGGCATTCTTTCTCCTCATGGTAGCTAGAGTAATTTTTTCAAAATCCAAAATCCTATTGTGCTGTTGGTTACAATCTTACAATGGTTTTCCGTTACTGTATTTGAGTAATATCCTCATTATGCTGTAGGTACCACTCTTGCTTATTATGCTTCTTTGTTTTCCTCAATTGTACTCCATCTTTTTCCTCTTTTAGGTTTTCATCCCTGTCCCAATGACTAAAACAGTGTTTTCCTCCAACTACCTTTTAATTTGTTTGGTTTATTCTTACCATTTAGATCAGGGGTTCCCAAACCTTAGGCCATGGACTGCTACTGTTCCATGGCCTGTTAGGAACCCAGCCACACAGCAGGAGGTGAGCAGTGGGCGGTGAGCATTACTGCCTGACCTCCGCCTCCTGTCAGATCAGCAGCAGCATTAGATTCTCATAGGAGCATGAACCCTATTATGAAGAGCACATGCGAGGGATCTAGGTTGTGTGTTCCTTATGAGAATCTAATGCCTGATGATCTGAGATGAAACAGTTTTATCCCAAAATTATGCCCTCCTACTACCCCCATCTGTGGAAAAATTGTCTTCCATGAAACTAGTCCCTTGTGCCAAAAAGGTGGGGTCCACTGCTTTAGATCTCAAAGAGATCTTCCATGGCTATCCTATGTAAAATTGTCATTGCTGTCCTGATTCCTACTCCTGTCTTTGACTCTCTTATTCTCTTATCTGGTCACCTCCTCCACTTTCAGATTATGATAATTGTAGTAATTGACTCATTTATTTACATGCTTCCTCACTTATTATTCTTTCTACCTCATTAGTGTTAGGATAAAGATAATGTCTATATTGCTCGCTAATTTATCCCTTGTGCTTACTAGCATAGTACTTGACATGTAACAGGTGGTCATATTTATTTAATACATTTGAAGTATTGTTTTACCTCTTTTAAAGAAGTGCATGTACTGTTTTTTTTTTTTTTTTTTTTTGTAGCCTGTGATTTTATAGCTGTACAGTTAATCGGAATAAACTTTAGGTCGATTAATGTGCAGAACTGTAGTGACTTTCAGGAGGAAAAATAATCAGCTACATGTATATAATATTATAAAACTTGCCATCTTCTATTTTTAAAGTTATGATATAGTTAATTATACATACAAGATAGGTAAACAGAAGAAAATGTCTAATCAGAAAACCTATAGGAGGGTAACATTTTTTGTCATTTAAAATTTTCTTTTGAATAGATTCTAAATTTAGAACAAGGAGTTTTCAGTCCATGTAGTCAATGAAAGTAATTTAAATCCAACAAGGGAAAATGTAAGGTTTGCTGATACATGTCACCTGCAAGAATTCCCTTTTTGTGCTTATATATATTTTTTTCTCGGGTAGGCTGGAATATGTGAGTAACTGTGTAGATGATCACCTATTCACACATAAACTTCTTAACACATACAAAACCCTTAGGCCTAGGCCCTGCTGATTTCACTAGCTCTTGGAAGCCAGGTTCTTTCAGACACTTTTGTACATATTCCTTTTGAAAAGGAGATTTTGGGCTGGGATGATGGGGTTTTCTAAATATATAGTCATGTTATCTACAAACAGGGACAATTTGACTTCCTCTTTTCCAAATTGAATACCCTTTATTTCTTTCTCCTGCTCTGGGTATATACCCAATGGATTATAAATCATGCTGCTATAAAGACACATGCACACGTATGTTTATTGCGGCACTATTCACAATAGCAAAGACTTGGAACCAACCCAAATCTCCATCAATGATAGACTGGATTAAGAAAATGTGGCACATATATACCATGGAATACTATGCAGCCATAAAAAAGGATGAATTCATGTCCTTTGTAGGGACATGGATGCAGCTGGAAACCAACATTCTCAGCAAACTATCTCAAGAACAGAAAAGCAAACACTGCATGTTCTCACTCATAGGTGGGAATTGAACAATGAGAACACTTTGACAGAGGAAGGGGAACATCACATACCAGGGCCTGTCGTGGGGTGGGGGGAGGGGGAGGGACAGCATTAGGAGACATACCTAATGTAAATGATGAGTTAATGGGTGCAGCACACCAACATGGCACATGTATACAGATGTAACAAACCTGCACATGGTGCACATGTACCCTAGAACTTAAAGTATAATAATAAAAATAAATAAATAAATAAAGTAAAAAAAAAAAAAAAAAGGAAAGAATGTACATCCTCTCTATCCTTAAGGCTATCTGACTACTTTTTTCTCCTCCTTCAGTATGTAACTGAAGCATCACTTTCTCTGTGACATGGCTCCTGTCATCCCTAAGCAGTTGTAGAAGTTTCCTGTCTCTGTATTCCTGTTATAGATTGTCTTATACAGATCTTTGTTACTCTCATGATTCAGAATTTCATTATATAGCATCTTGTTATTTGTGTCCCTCTTAGCCTTCCCAGCATTTAGCACTACATAAGTAGTTGGTGAGTAAATGAATGCCTGGAAAAACCACAGTGACACTAGCTAATACTTATTGAGTACATGCCAGTCACATACAAAATGTCTTGCTATATGCTAGTCATTGCTTTTGTGTATTTATTCATTTTATCCATTATAGCAACCTTAGGAGATAGGTACTATTATTGTTCTCATTTTATAGATGAGGAAACTTACTATATTTATTGTTTACAGCATTATGTTTTTAAATATGTATACATTGTGTAATGGCTAAATCAAGCTAATTAACATAGGTATTACCTCACATACTTACCATTTTTTTTGTGGTGAGAACACTTAAAATCTATTCTTTTAGCAATGTTCAAGAAAATACTTATCATTTTTTTGTGGTGAGAACACTTAAAATCTATTCTCTTAGCAACTTTCGAGAATACAATACCTTATTATTAACAAGAGATGGCAAATGCTGGCCAGGATGTGGAGGAAAGGGAACCCTTGCACACTGTTGGAGAGTGCGTTCTTTATCACTATGCACTACTTTCTTTCCAGATGAATCTGTAAATAACTGAAGAACTATAACTGTATTCAGCCCAGATTTCTTCTGTATTTACCTTAATGCAAAGTTGAGAAAAGTTATTTCTTGTATGGGACAAGTTCTTGTATATAATCTATCATCTCTGGATAACAGAGATCATCTCTTGGGATATGAAAATATTTTACTGTTAGGACATTTTCTTTATAAAGATATTTGATATAATTTTAATCAGAATTGTTTACTATTTAATATAATAAACTTTCTGTTACTCATCAAAATCTGTCTCTATATCCTAATATACAGGCCACTTTATCCTGGAAATTCTCCAAGTGAATAAATTCTGAACCATCACATACATTTAGAGAGTTAGTGTTCCACTAGAATCAGCAGGGACAAATGAAGGATAAAAGTGATAGCTTTAGATTCAGAATTTTTAAAAAAATTATACTTTGAGTTCTAGGGTACATGTGTACAAAGTGTAGGTTTGTTACATAGGTATACATGTGCCAGGTTGGTTTGCTGAACTCATTTCATCGTTTACGTTAGGAATTTCTCCTAATGCTATCCCTCCCCCAGGCTCCCACCCCCGACAGGCCCCAGTGTGTGATGTTCTCCACCCTGTGTCCAAGTGTTCTCATTGTTCAGTTCCCACCTATGAGTGAGAACATGCGCTGTTTCGTTTTCTGTCCTTGTGATACTTTGCTGAGAATGATGGTGTCCGTGTCCCTGCAAAGGACAAGAACTCATCCTTTTATATGGCTGCGTAGTGTTCCACGTTGTATATGTGCCACATTTTCTTAATCTGATCTATCATTGATGAACATGTTCCCACAAAGGACATGATCTCCTTCTTTTTTATGGCTGTATAGTATTCTATGGTGGATATCTACTGCATTTTCTTTATACAGTCTATCAATGACAGGCATTTAGGTTGACTCCATGTCTTTGCTATTTTGAATAGTGCTGCAAGGAACATATACTTACAAGTGTCTTTAAGATAGAATGATTTATATTCCTTTGGGCATATACCCAGTAATGGGGTTGCTGTGTTGAATGGTAGTTCTGTTTTAAGTATTTGAGGAATCACCACACTGTTTTCAACAATGGTTGAACTAACTTATACTTCCGCCAACAGTATGTAAGCATTCCCTTTTGTCTGCAATCTTGCCAGCACCTGTTATTTTTTGGATTTTTCCATTCTGACTAGTGTGTGATGTTATCTCATCGTGGTTTTGATTTGCATTTCTCTAATGATCAGTGATGTTGAGCTTTTTTTCATGTTAGTTGGGTGCATGTATGTCTCCTTTTGAGAAGTGTCTGTTCAGGTCCTTTACCCACTTTTTAATTGGGTTAGTTTTTTTTCTTGTAAATTTATTTAAATACCTTACAGATGTTTGATATTAGATGTTTGTCAGATGCATCGTTTGCAAACTTTTCTCCCATTTTGTAGGTTGTCTGTTTACTCTGTTGATAGTTTCTTTTGCTGTGGTGAAGTTCTTTAGTTTAATTAGATCCCATTTGTAAATTTTTGCTTTGTTGCAGTTGCTTTTGGCATCCTGAAATATCTGCCTGTTCCTATGTCCAGAATGGTTTTGCCTAGGTTGTCTTGCAGGGTTTTTTGAGTTCCTTGTGTATTCTTGATATTAATATTTTGTCATAGTTTGTAAATATTTTCTCCCATTCTGCAGGTTATTTCTTTACTCTGTTGATTGTTTCTTTTGCTGTGTAGAAGGTTTTTGTTTGATATAATTCTATTTGTCTACTTTTTGGTTTTGTTGTCTGTGCTTTTGAGGCCTCATCCATAAAAATCTTTGCCCAGACCAATGTCTGTAAGCATTTCTCCTGTTTTCTTCTAGGAGTTTCACAGTTTCTGGTCTTAAATTTAAGCCTTTACTCCATTTTGAGTTGATTTTTGCTTATGGTGAAAGATAAGAGTCTGTTTTTATTCTTTCGCATGTGGATGTCATCATGAGGTTAGCTGGTTATTATGCAGACTTTTTTGTGTGGTTGCTTTATAGTATCACTGGTCTGTGTACTTAAGTGTGTTTTTGTAGTGGTTGGTAGTGGTCTTTCCTTTCCATATTCACTGCTTCCTTTAAGAGCTTTTATAAGCCAGGTCTGCTAAGAATTCCCTGAGCATTTGCTTGTCTGAAAAGGGTCTTATTTCTTTTTTGCTTAGTTTGGCCAGATATGAAATTCTGGATTGGAATTTCTTTTCTTTAAGAACATTGAATATTAACCCCCAATCTCTTCTGGCCTTTAGGGTTTCTGGTAAGAGGTCTGTTAGTCTTATGGGCTTGCCTTTGTATGTGACCTGACCTTCCTCTCTAGCTGCCTTTAACATTTTTCCTTTTATTCAACCTTGGAGGATCTGATGATTATGTGTCTTGGGGATGATCTTCTTGTGAAGTATCTTACTGGGGTTCTCTGCATTTCCTGAATTTTAATGTTGGCCTCTCTTGCTAGGTTGGGGAGATTCTCGTAGATGATACCTTGAAATATGTGTTCCAGGTTACTTCCAGTCTCCCCATCTGTTTCAGGGACACCAATGAGTAATGGATTTGTTCTCTTTACTTAATCTCATATTTCTCAGAGATTTTGTTCATTCTTTTTCATTCTTTTTCCTTTATTCTTGTCTGACTTACTTCAGGAAGCCAGTTTCCAAGCTCTGGGATTCTTTCCTAAGCTTGATCTATTCTGCTATTAATAGTTGCAGTTGCATTATGAAATTGTTGTAGTGTGTTTTCAGCTCTGTCAGGTCGGCTGCATTCTTTTCTGTACTGGCTATTTTGTCTTTCAGCTCCTGTATCATTTGGATCTTCCTTGGATTGGGTTTCAACATATTCCTGCATCTCAATAACCTTTGTTTCTATCCATATTCTGAATTCTATTTCTGTAATTTCAGCCATCTCAGTCCAGTTCAGAACCCTTGCAGGAGAAGTAGTGCCGTCATTTTGAGGAAAGAAGGTACTCTGGCTTTTTGAGTTGTTAGAGTTCTTGTGCTTATTCTTTCTCATCTTTGTGGGCTTATGTTCCTTCAATCTTTGATGTTGCTGATCTTTGGATTTTTTTTTTCTTTTATCCTATTTCTTGACCTTGAGAGTTTAATTGTGGTATAAGGTGGGCTCAGTCAACTGGCTTCATTTCTGGAAGATTTTAGGGGGCCAAACCTCAGCTCCCAACTTCTGGACTTCATGCTCTAAATCTGGGGGACTTGTATCCAGCCCCAACATTGTTCTCTGACTCGTCGAGGGTAGGAACCCACTGTGCTGGTGGGACCTACGTATTCCTGGACCATTGGTCATTACACTTCAGTGGGTGGTACTAGCCAAAGTGTTTCGTAAGGCAGCAGCAGTGGGATTTGTCCTTGTTTGCATGTATTAGCAGCACAGCAGCAGCAGCAGCACGGTGGGGTACGCACTCATCAACTGCAGCAGGGTGCTAGCAGGTGCCTGCGTCCCTGCAGGCATTCACAGTGGCAGCAGAGGCATTATTGCTTTGAGGGACACAGGGCCCCTGCTGCTGGCGACTGTGTCCACGGTGATGCTGGTGGTGGTGTTAGCATGGGGGTCTGGTGCTGGCAGGTGCAGGTCTGTGTCTGCCCTCTGTGCATGATCACTCAGGTGGGGGTGGCTGCTCAGGGTAGGGGAGGTTCATTGTTCTCCCTTCCTAGTTTTACTCTTGCAGCAGTGTTGGTGCAGGGATAGGGCTCTGGAGCTGGTGGGGCTGGCAGGGTTCAGTGGGGCGAGGGAGCAGACAGGCTGGTGCTTGGCTGTGAGCACTACTTTCCAACCTGAAATCTCATGAGAACTTATTTACTATCATGAGAACAGCACAGGAAAAGCCGTCCCCATGAGTCAGTTACCTCCCACCAGAACTCTCCCAAGACCTGTGAGGATTATGGGAGCTACATTTCCAGATGAGATTTGGATGGGGACACAGCCACCCAAGATGAGATTTGGGTGGGGACACAGCCAAACCATATCACTACCTACCACAATACTTGGCATATGATAGATGCTCAATAAATGTTTGTTGAATAAATCATTTTTTTAAAAAATTGACCAATGGTAGTACTAGTTTTCCATGGTTATATTTGTTAGGAAAAAAAACTTTCGTTTGATTAGTAAGTGATACATGGAGATTTGGAAGGAAGGAGAGAGAAAGAGAAAGAAAAAACAATAAACCATTAGAAAAAACAAATGTACACACACATTAAGTGACACAACTTTTATATTTATTTATTTATTTATTTATTTATTTAATGGATGGTGATTTAAATGGGTGGTGACTTCAATGGGAATTTTTCCTGGCGACAAGATTTGTTCTTACTCTTGTTGAATTAGAAAAATTTTTTAGCTTCAATATTATGATAAATTGGATATGTAAATGTCATTGCTTATAGCTTAGTATTTTAGTCTTCCACAAATTGATGCCTGTGGTATCTGGACATTCCTTGGCCTGTTCTTGTAAATAAGGAGATAGTGATGTTTAAGGAATAGCACTGTGGCCAGAAAAGCAAAAAACAAACAAACAAACAAACAAAAAAACCAAAAAGACCAGGCGTGGTGTCTTACGCCTGTAATTCTAGTGCTTTGGGAAGCCGAGGTGTGCGGATCATTTGAGGTCAGGAATTCAAGACCAGCCTGGCCAACATAGTGAAACCCCATCTCTACTAAAAATACAAAAAATTAGCTGGGCGTGGTGGCAGGCGCCTGTAATCCCAGCTACTCGGGAGGCCAAGGCAGGAGAATTGCTTGAACCTGGGAGGCGGAGGTTGCAGTGAGCCGAGATCACGCCATTGCACTCCAGCCCGGATGACAGTGCAAGACTCCGTCTCAAAAAAAAAAAAAAATTCTGTATTTTCCAAGGTAAACAATATAAATGGGGCTCAGGAATACCCCATTAGATTAAAAAAAAAAAATCTCCTAGAGAGAGAACCCTTGAGCCTACAAACTAAAGACTTTCAATATAATTTTAAATAAAGTCTTTTATGTAGTATGAGTGCGTTTTTTAGTTGATAATCAATTGGCACTATTATGTAGGCTTACTAGATTTGCAAATTTACAAGTTTTTACAAGTCAGTTGGGTCCCTTCCTCAGGAAATCAGTTTAAGGTTTTTTTTTCCTATAGTGACTCAAAGAGCCTAGTTGTCCTTAAATCCTGTGAATATATTTGCCTTATAATTTGACGGCATTGAATAAACACCCTTATAGGGTCTGTAGTGTTGTAAAAAGAGAAACTGTTAAATAAAGGATCACATTTGGAAAAATAGACTGTGCTGGATAAAACCAGTATTGCATGTGAGTACTGTGGTTTGCTTTAAAGCACCTACAACTATTCAAGGAAATATATCCTTGCCCCTTACTCTCAAAATGGATACTCTAGATGGAAAACAACTGAACTACGTCTTTGTGAAATTAAACTATGGCTATAAATTAATATAAACACCCAATGTAATATTGATCTCTTAAGCAGAAAGTTATGTATTTGTGCTAACATTCAAACTTATAGAGATTACAGAGCTAACTATTAATTATTAAAGTAATTAAACTGTTTCAAGCCAAATATGCTTGGGTAAGTACAACTTGCCTTCAATTAATCACCATGTTTAAATGTACTATATTAAGTAGATCTTTTTTGTGCATCATCAGTGTGCCTGAACTTATACAGATGATAATAATAATGATAGCTCACATTTTTTTTTAGCACTTATTTGCTGGTCATTGTGCATTATACATAGATTAATTATCAAATAACTCTATACAAAATAGGTATATTTATTATTCCCAGTTTATAGATGTGGAAACTCAGTCATAAAGAGGTTTAATAAATTGTCCAAGCTTGCACAGCTAGTGTCTAAACTGGAATATAATATTGGAAAGCAAGTCAAGCATGTTAAAAATGTATTGATAGACTCTAATATTGAATTGTTTTCTCTCTTTAACACCTTTCTAGTTGATTTGGAGCATATGAGAACAATAAAACCTGAAAAACACTTACGGTTTTGCCAGGAAAATGGTTTTAGTAGCCACTTTGTCTCAGCCAAGACAGGAGACTCTGTAAGTAAAATAATGAATACTGCATATTATAAGTGATGTTTTACTTTTATTTACTAACATTCCTAGGAAGTATGCTTCCATTATTTAACCTTTGGAGCAAATTAATTCCTATTGAAAACATGAAATTCCTTAGATTAGTTATAACATGTTTATTCTGGTTATATTACTTTTATAATTTATTTAACATAATTTTATGGTTATTTTTAAAAAGGGAATTAAAATGAATATAAACCACCCATAATGTCAGTATCTAGAGGTAACCACTCATAACCTCATATGATTCCATCTAGTCTCTTTTCCTGATGCTCATACTAGTACTGTTGCCTGTGGCTAGGAGGTGGCATTCATTGAGTGCTTACTTTGTTATAGACATTGTACTACTCTGATTATCTCCGTTTTATAGAGGAGTCTTAGAGAAATTATGTAATGGGGTCCAGATTACACAGCTAATAAGTGGAGGAGAGAGGATTTGTAAAGGCAAATAGTGACACTCTGGGACTCACAGTCTTAACCACAAGCCTGTATTTATTTTTAAAAATTACGATTATAATATAGAAATAATTTTATATTTTACTTTTTACTTCATATTTTTATTGTTTCCATGTCATTTAATAATAGATTGAATAATTCATTTAATAAATGTTCAAAAATTTATTCAGTCTTATTCTTATTGTGGAACATACAGGTTGTTAAGTTTTGAACATAATGTTCTAATGTAAAATTTTGTCCATAAGTTTTTGATGTTTTGGTTATTTTCTTCAGGTAGAAAGATTCCTTGAAAGGGGATTGAAACATTGCCAAATCACCAGCAGAAAGACTAAATTCATACTATCACCAGCATTGTATGATTGCCATAACTGCATCCTTTTAACATTCAGGATTTATTTATGTATTTATTTTAAAATCTTTGTCAAATTGGTAGGCCCCCCCAAAAGAAAAAAGATACTTCACTATTTAAATTTGAATTTCTTTGATTATAATTGAGGTTGAAATTTTTAAAGTTTTATTAGTTATTCACTTTGTGCTTTTTACTTGTTATAATTTTCTATTGCATTAGAAATTTTCTATGACCATCTTTATGTTAGTGCTAATAGTCATGTGTCACAGTTTTTTCAAATAATCCTCACCGACCCCCATTTGACTATTTTTCCAGTTGACATTTTTCAACTAAAAGAAGTTTGAAATTTTTCTGTGGTTTAATATTTTTGATGTTTTTCTCTGTAATATCCTTTATAGTTTTATACCTAAAATAAATATTAAATAATATGACTGGGGTTTGATCTTTCTTTTGGTAAGACTCATTAAAAAATTTGGACTCTTGGAATCCTTTCGCCTCAGACAATGTGAATATGGGCACATATGCACCCATCTATGCCTTTGAAAAAAATGTAATGTCAATAATTGTAGATAAATTCATCCATGGATTCACTGGGCTTCTGCCCTCACTTAATCTTCCCAGGGGTCTTTTTGCTATTTCAGAATTATTTTAACTTGTAGTATTTTCACTTGTTTTTAACCACTTAGTATTTTTTTTTGCCACTTAGTGTTTTTTGTGTGCTTATATTGAACCACTATTAAAAAACTTCATTTTTTTTAAGTGATACTTTGAAATGGTTTGTTCTTATGAAATTACTTTAAGACTTGTAATCATCTCTAGCTCCAGGTAACTTCCTCTCATTGTTTGAGGAGTTGAGCTCCTGGCTTACTGTTCTTTCTCTGATATTACCTATGTCATAATTCTTAGTGATTTCAGTATCCGTGTTTCTTCCTGACTCCACCTTAGTCACTCTTGCATACCACAGATCACGTCATTACAAATTACTGTGGCTCTTCTATTACCTCAGTATCAGGCATCTTAATCACTAACCACCAACCATCTTCTGTTTCACATCCTTGAATGTCCTAACACAACCATTCTCAACCCTAGCAAGACCTACAAGACATTGATCCTAACACCTTTGCAAAATCTTAACCTCCTTTCATGTCTTCATTTTTCTCTCTTCTGAACTTAAATCTCATGGCCAGTCCAAATCATTGCCATGCACATACTCTCAATTCCCTTTTTCCTCTTTCACTTTCTCAGACCTGCTTGGCTAAATCTTAATTCTGGTTTAAACCAAGCCTCTGCTTTTTCATGGGTATGCTCATGAACATGACCAGAGAAAAGCACAGAGGTATGCTGGAGGTTTCACTTGAAGTTCACAATCCCTAATCTGAAGTGGGCCCTTAATACTGCTCAGTAATTATGCCCTATATCCCTAGTCTACCACCTCTTCCCTCAGCTAGGTGACTTTTTTTTTTTTTTTTTTTTTTTGGAGACAGAGTATCACTTTGTCGTCTGGGCTGGAGTGCAGTGGCGTGATCTCAGCTAACTGCAGCCTCCGCCTCCTGGGCTCAACCAATTCTCTGCCTCAGCCTCCCCAGTAGCTGGGATTACAGGTGCCCACCACCACGCCCGGCTAATTTTTTGTATTTTTAGTAGAGATGGGGTTTCACCATCCTGGCCAGGCTGATCTTGAACTCCTGACCTCGTGATCCACCTGCCTCAGCCTCCCAAAGTGTTGGGATTACAGGCGTGAGCCACTGTGCCCAGTCAATGACTATTTCATAGCTTCTCTTCTCTCTTCAGAAGTGTTCAAACTATCCTCCTCTATTCTATCAGCTGATGACCTTGTTTCCTATTTTATAAGAAATTTGAAACAAACAGAAGACAACTTCTACATACTGATGCTACCAGGTCTAACCTCATCCTGCTTACTCCATCTGTTCTCATATCTTCTGTCTTCTCTGTGGTTACTATGGGATCTATTCTAGCTAGGGCCAACTTCTCCATTGTGTGCTAGTCCCATTTATCTTTGCTGAATCAAGGATATTGCTTTAGCAGTTCTGTTTCATATGTTTTATTTTTTTTCCATCTACTGGATTATTCTTTCAGCATACAACATATTATGACTTCTTTTATCTTAAAAACAAGAAAGCTCTTGATGCCACATTTTTTCTCTAGCTGTTGCCTCATTTCCTTCCTTCACTTTCCAGTATATGTTTTGAAAGAGTTGTCTCTAGTTCTTCTTTTCCCAATTTCTCTTCTAGTTCCAGCAGACTTTTGCCCTCAGTATTTTACCCAAACTGCTATTATCCAGGTCATCAATGGCCTCCTTTTTGCTGAATCCAATGATCAGTACTCAGCCCTCATCTTACTTGACTAAGTAGCAACATAAATAATTGCTGAGCACTCTGTCCTCTTTGAAATACTCTCTGCACTTAGCTTCCAGGATACAATGCCTCAGTTTTTTTTTTTTTTTTTTTTCTACTTCACTAACTACTCTGTCAGTCCCTTTGACTAATTTTCTTACCTCTCCAACCAACTAAGGTTCAGTCCTTTGATATCTCTTTTTCTACATGTATTCCCATAATGGCTTTATTTAGTCTTCTGGCTTTGCTCAGACTTTTCCCCTGAACTCTAGACTCTTATATCCAACTGCTTGTGCAGCATCTCCACTTAGATGTCTAATAGGCTGCCCAATTTAACATGTTTAGAACTGAGCTCTTGATATTCCCTCCTAAAATCTCTCACAGTCTTCCCCACTTTAATAAATAGCAGATCTACCAGTTGCTCAGGCCAAAAAAATTTTGGAGCCTTTCTTGACTCCTCTTTTTCTCTCATACCCCACATCTGTCACCAGATCCCATTGGCTGTACTTTGAAAATATATCCAGAACCTGGTGACTATTTCTTACTGTGTCCACTCCTACCACTTTGGTTCAGCCTCCATAATCTTTTACATTAGTGTCTTTGCTGATTCTCTTTTCGTACACTTGGTCTCCTATAGTGAATGTTAATACAAACAACCAGACTAATGCTGTTAAAATAAAAGTCACATTGGGCCACCCTCCCATGCTTTCCATTCATTTGGAATAAACATCAAAGTCCTTCCAGTAGCCTACCAGATTCTACATGCTTTGCAGTCGTCATCTCTTTGCTCGTCTTCTTTTAGAACCACTCTTTCTCTCCACTCCACCACAGTACTTTTCCTATTGTTCCTTGAACATTGACCATCAATGAACTAAAATATATTATGCTTCTTAGGGTACAAACGGCATAAGGCTATCAGAAATATGTATCCATTTTTTGTTAGAAATAAAAATTAACAAAGTTTTGATAAATATTCTGTAAGCATGTGATGAGTAGGGATAAGAATATGGTAGGACATTTATGAAGAAAAGATAGTTATACTACACTAAATGTCAGGATTGGAACTCTAGTAATTATAGTAGACCTGACATAAGCTAGCTATGTGTGGAAAGGCTATTTATAGAAAAATATTTGTCTGTTTTTGTTTAATCGTAATGGCATATATTTTTCCTTTGAACTGATAAAATATAGTAAATAGTACCAAGTTGCTTTACTCGAGATACATGGAGAATTTGTCGGAATGATGTGAAAGTCACAGAAAGTATTAAAGTGTTAGAAAGCAAGACCTTTTAAGATAGGCCACAGGCGGCTAAAAGGACCAAGATAAAATTGGCAATGAAAAGTAGGGTGGTAAAGTATAGATTATTTTTATTTTCTTCAGTAAGTATGGGAGTTTTTATACTAGTAAGTAAGATTGTTTTGTTGTTTTTTAAAGCGGTAGCTGTAATCATCATGTTAAATCTTTAATGTGTGTGTTTAGAGAAAATTCATTGAATTGGATAGAGTTTTGAATTATGGCTTAATAATTTAAAAAGTATTATATTTAAAATGTTGCTACATTTGACAAAGGTATTTTTGGAATCACCTGCTATATCATATTTTTGCAATTATTGCTGTTTATCATTTTTTAAAAAATTCTGTTTATTTAAAGATAACTTAAGCATGACTCTTATATCATTTAAACCCATTTTTGTTATGTAGGTCTTCCTGTGCTTTCAGAAAGTTGCTGCTGAAATCCTTGGGATCAAATTAAACAAAGCGGAAATAGAACAGTCACAGGTGATTACCTTGAACTTTATGTTTAAAAAATTAATGAATTTCTTACAAGGCATTAATTTTCACTCATAAATTCTTACCCATTTATGCCTTCTGTGTACGTGTCTCTAAAAGCTTTGGGAATGGATTGTATGTATGACTCAGTGTTTATTGCAGAAGATGGAGAATGTTAACTTTTTATGTTAACTTTTTGCCAAATTATGATACCCTTGAAACCTCATTTTGTCTCTTTTGTTGGGAAAAAGATACTGGTATAAAAAAAATTATTAGTGGTTAACTAATGAGTTTAGGTGCTGACCACATTGTTTGGTACTTCTTTATTTAAATCCTTATGGAGCGTCTATTCAATTTTAAAACATCCTTGACTGTAATGATATTAGTTTTTGATGTTGTTTTGTTGTCAGTTTAGTTGTGTTATTAATTAGTAAGGATTTCTAAGTTTTTTCACTATTCTTAGATAGTTCTGTTAGACTAAGAAAGAAACATGCATATCAGTAGCCAAGAACTTTAAAGTACCACTATAATTTCCCACTAATTCATATGTCTGATAGAATGAAAAATCAGAGCAAGCGCCTAAAAAGTTATGCTTCAGAAGTGGTTTGGTTAGAAGTAACAAACTAATTACATTTTTCCTCAATTTCTTCCACCCCATTCGCACCCTGTGCAACTAAAAAAGTCTGATTATCTTTTCCCATCCTTAAATTTTTCTTTAATTCTTTTAGAGTTAGTTCTGTATCTTTTTCTCATGGTCCCTCTGTGTGTGTGTGTGTGTATGTGTGTGTTTTAAAATGATTGAAGCAAATATTTGAAATTGTTATACTGATGTGGATGTTTCTAGGACTTGATTAAAATATTTGAAATGCTAAACATTTGCTAATTTTAATTCCCATCATTCAAAGACATTTGTTTTATTTAGCACTTGGTATGGCCAGATACAGTGCTAAGATACTTTGTGATGTTTAAATAGCTCCCAGACACATAAAAAGTGGTTACTTGGTTTGGATCTAGGAGAATATAAGAAAGAGAAGTCACCATGATTTGCTTGATCACACAGACCTTGGATCCCAGAGGTCAAGTAATTCCTTTGCTTTTTAGCTTCTCTGTCTAAATAATGTTTGTCTCTGCTTAATTAGACAGTCTGTGATTATCATAAGTGATTTATTCGTCATATGTTGTATACTCAGTATAGTGGTAGGTCTAAAAAAGAATTAAAAGACTTTAAAATGTCCCTGCTTTCAGTAAAGAAAATTAATAGGTTATGTGCCAGGGGGACTGTGTTATCTCAGTTAATCCTCATAACTCCCTGGATCAGGTAAAATTTTATCATTTTATGATCAGGAAGCTGAGACTGTGGAGAGATTCAGTAACTTGATCACTAACCCTTAGTTGGGCACTGGTGGAGCCAGAATTTGCACCCAGGTCTCTCTGACACCAGTGCCCTTGGTGTTTCCACTCTACTATACTGGGGGAAAGTGTACTGGGCAGTTTGGAGTGGGAAGGGAGAAAATGGCTGAAAGAGGAGCTGATATCAACAATATACCTGGGTAGAAAAGCTTAGGTTGTATTTTAGAAACAGAAGAGCAGTTTGGTTAAAATAAATGACCATTTGTGTCAGAGTATAAAGAGTTTGAGAACAGATTTTGGGGATTTATGAATGCCAAGTTGATTAATTTTATTTGACCTATAATCATTTTGAGGTAGGGCAATAGATGAAAGCAGTTTTTAGATAGAATTAATCTAATGGGATATTTTTGTATGTCATTGGATAGGAGGGAGATTGAAGTAAGGAGACTGAGTTACTGCTACCATGTGAAAATGGCCAAAGTCAAGGTGGAAGGGAAAGAGGGAACTGATAGGACTTGTGGAATTACTGGATAAGAGAGAATAGAAGTCCAGGATAATAACCCTGAGGTTTCTTGCTTGGAGGAATGAAGACAGGGGAAACCAATGATTGTGGTTTTTCTGAAAGAGGGAATGGTGGACTGGTGCTTCACAGGTGAGAGGGCCGCACTGAGGAAGAATTCCTTGTACTGCCTGAGCTGTGCAGCGGTGATCACATACAAGGAGACCTCTGGAGAGATGAAACAACTGGAGGCAAAATTTGGGGAAAGCTTTATTAACATTAGCTCCCTCGTGTTGCAAGATCAACAGAGTTACTATTTTGACTTTGGATATGGGCTTAATATCCTGGTGTATTTTAAATAAAGAGATATTAGATGTGTTAATTACATAATTCTCTACCCTCCCTGCACATCCACCTTGCTTATTATGCTTTGAGATTTAATTCTATCTTCAGTTTGTTGGTGGCATTTACTCTTAATGCATTCATTTGAAAGGGAATTCAAGTTACTGCAGCACTCTTCTATATGTTTGTCAAAATTCTTTGTATATAGCAAGAAGCCTCATTAGTCTTTCTTGATCCTGATGAATTTGGTGTTTTTGCCAATTAAATTATTGATTTTACAATTCATATTTCTTAGTGGAAACATTTTTGCAACTTCATCTAAAAGACTAGGAAGTGCAGATTATATATACACACATACACACACACATATATATATACACACATATATATACACACACATATATATACACACAGACATACATACATATATACACACACACACACACACACACACACTGCATGTGGCTTTTGCGACATTTGAAAGATTACTGGGGGGATTCAAGGGAATCTTTGAAAGTACTTTATATTATTCTATAGAGAAGGAGTTAAATGGCAGACTCACCAGTCACATTGATGTTGATGCTCTACTATAATAATTTACTTTGCGACATAAGTGTTTACAATGAGGTTTTAGTCCTAGTTCCATTCACTGATTATTTAAAGAGATTCTGCTAGTTTATTTCTAACCTAGATTGCTCTTATTTGGGAGTTATATAAAATGAGTTATCAACACACTTTGTAAGCTTTGCAAGGAAAAGGAAGAGAGAGAAAAGAAAGTGAATGCAATTTATTAACACAGTAAACATATTTTGAGGGTCTGTGTAATGCCAGGGACCACAGTAGAATCTGGGGATAGAGAAATGAATAAGAGAAAGTCCCTATCCTCAAGGAGCTCCCGGAATAAGTGCGGCAGCCAAACATTTAAACAGTGAACACTATAGGTCCTTTTTCCACAATTCCCAATTTGGTTAATAGTTTCATTTGCATCATTTATGTAGTCTTCCCCTTTCTCCCCGACCAACCATTATCCTCTAAGATATTGTAAGAATTGATACTGTTGTTAACAAGTGTTACAGTTTCCCAGATTGTCCAGATTTTTTATTTGCAAAGTGCCTAGACTTTTGGGAGAAAAAATAAATTTACAATTGCTGTTGTTTAGGAAATCCAGCCATCAGCTCTTTAAGAATGCATTAGATAATTGATAAAGAAAAAGCATAGTCCTTTTAGTCCTGTCTTGTGTCCTTCAGACTGAATTGCGAGGAAGTTTTGCCGTATCTACTTGGTGTTAAGAGTTCTTAATACATTTTTAAGCCTCAACATTTTTACTTGCCAATTAATAAACTATGAATATCTACTTGATTTGAATTAGGAATGTATTAGTTTTTAAAATACCAAAAAAAATTTCTATCATGTCTGAGATATTCATTAAACTTGCTAAAAATATATATTCCTTATTGTCCCCTCAAACTATTTTCAGACTGTATCTGAAAGTATCTCACGTAGGGCTTGGCGTGTAATAGACATACTCAAGATTTTAATTATCTTAATTGGCATATTATTGTACAGTACCCTTTTAACCATTAAGAGTCCTTTCTGCTTTTTAGCTTTACCTGAATATTGATCTTCCTCAGATTCTTCTTACCCATGTGTTAATTTTTTATGATTATTTTCTCCAGTATGTTTATGAAAACTGTCCTGGGATTTCTTTCTTATCCTAAAGACCACTTGTTTTCTTGAGGAGCATATTTTCTCATTTTGTGCATACTACTCTAACCCTCAGATATTGAACGTTGCTTAATGGATTTTCATATCACATACTATTTTTTCTCTTTCCTATTCACCTTTTAAATTAATTTTTTAAGTAAAATTTCAAAACCAGATGGGACTTTAGAGATCATGTAGGTTTACTTTTTAACAGGTTGTATCCTGTATCCATGCTTTAAATTGTATTCTGTAATCTTGTTGCACTTTGAATGTATACCAGTCAGAATATTCTGTAATAGTTTAAAATCTGTTTTGTATGCTAGACTCTTATTATCTCAAGAAACAGAGATTGTGCATTATTTACCTAAATGTCTGCAATATCTGGGACAGTGGTTGGCTTTGAATGAATGATAGTGACAAATGTTTTAGCCTTCAGGGTGTGTTTACTCCATATCCTGGGCATGACAAACTATGGCCTTTGCAGTGGTAAATATGTTCCTTATTATCTGGAGTAAGGTGCAATTGCACAGTTGACCAAATTTATCTTTAGTTTAATCTCTCCAAGAGTCCATCTATACTCCTTACACCTTGTGCCCCAACCCATAGGTTGCTTTCTTGCTTATGCCGTCCATTGCTACCGCTTCCATTTCCAGTATCCACTTGGCAAATGCTCTTTGAAAATATCAGGGTTAAGCTTGTGTTCACTCATATAACTCTTTTCCTCTTAGGGCCACTTCATTATTTTCATTTCATCAACTAATAGCAGAGAATAATTGAGTGTACTTTGTGGCTCTAAAAATAAAGGTTGGTATTTTGTAGGTAACATTTTCTCTAAAAACATCAATAAATGACTTTTAAATAAGCTGACTACAGTGAAACCACCTACCGTGAAGTTTATGACATGGAAATTATGTTTTTCTTTTTTTTTTTTTTTTTTTTTTTGAGACGGAGTCTCGCTCTGTCGCCCAGGCTGGAGTGCAGTGGCCGGATCTCAGCTCACTGCAAGCTCCGCCTCCCGGGTTCACGCCATTCTCCTGCCTCAGCCTCCCGAGTAGCTGGGACTATAGGCGCCCGCCACCTCGCCCGGCTAGTTTTTTGTATTTTTTAGTAGAGACGGGGTTTCACCGTGTTAGCCAGGATGGTCTCGATCTCCTGACCTCGTGATCCGCCCGTCTCGGCCTCCCAAAGTGCTGGGATTACAGGCGTGAGCCACCGCGCCCGGCCGGAAATTATGTTTTTCTAATCATAGTAAGTGAAATTTGGAATCTGCAGAGCCTTGGTTATGGGTTACAGTTCGGAAACACTTTACAAAGCTTTATGTCAAAGAGTCAAAGCCCCTGAGAGTGATGCTGCCTTGTTAATTCTTGATTAATTTGATGAAAATTAATAATGAAATCCAAGTCATTTACGTTAGTCAGTTCTTGGACCAAATTGTCTAGAGCACAGGACAGTAATCCGGTTGTGTTTCTAGGATAAGACTTAAACCAACATTTTGTTGGATTAACGAGTTGCTTACTGATTATGAAAATCCCATCTCTTCATTGTAACCCATAGTTTGGCATGAAACAGTTAGGTTTGGGGAGGTTAGATAATGGTATACAATATTTCACTGATGTACCCCCCACTCATACCTCATTTGGCAGTTGGTAATGCTTGTGTTGATAGCATCAGGCTGAGTGCCTAGTAAATCATGAGTCTTGTCCAAAAGTTAATGCTGCTTGTTGCTAGAGAACTTAAGCAGAAGCCACCCAAGGCTAATATGTTCGTATGCCTCAGCATCCTATTCATTTACTCTCAATTGTTTATAGAATCTTTATTTATAAATGTAATCACAGATAGAAGCTCATATTAAGATGCCTTTCTGTCTATCTTAGTAAATTAATAGATGCTATTATGAAGGATGAGTGTCCTGAAATAAGATATTTGCAATCACATGGATAGCGAGGATAGTTTTAAATCTAAAATATTTGGGTAGCATGTTATATCTGTCATGCATATTTGTCACATGTGGTCTTTTTATCCTAAGGTAATAGCAATTACGAATATAACAAGGTAAAAACAAATCGTTTCTTATTTAGTAAAACTCTTAGATATTTGAAAGCAGCAGTTGTTGTACTTAAATATTGTACCTCGTGAATTTTTTTTACATGACCTACAACTGCATTTTGAATTTGTTTGTTTCTGTATGGAATTTGGAAGTATGGAGGTTAGGATTGGGAGGAATGGGGGAGTGAGCATCACAAGGAAGTCTAGGACAAGTAATAAATAGTATTAAATATAAAAATTGTAAATGGCATATGGCTTCCTCTGATGTCTTCATTCCTCTCCCCACATTCAAAGAAATTAATTACTCCTTCCTCTGTGTTCCCACAGCATATTATAAGTCCACTAGTTAAGTGTTTAACTTGTATGGCAATTAGTTGTATATGTGTTTCTCTTTCCATTGGGTCCTCAGCAACTTGTGAATAGATTCTGTGTAAGTCGCCCATACATTCACAGTATAGAGTGACTGGCACGTAGTATATCTTCAGTAAATCTTGTTAATGGAAATTGAATTAATCCTTTTATTGCACTTTAACATAGAAAAACCTCATAATTCTTCATAGTCTTCTGAAATTCTGGGCATTATATATGTTATATATGATTGTGTTATCAAAAATGGAACTCACAATTTGGGAAGTTTAGTGGTCATATCTATTTTAGTAATTAAATAGAATTACAAAGAATAATGTTTCTTGGGCCTTTGTTCCTTTCCTTTTCTTTTCTTTTGTATGTGTACATTCTGCTGTTTGTGTGTGTGTGTGTGTGTGTGTGTGTGTGTGAGAGAGAGAGACATGTTTACATTTATATGTTAATTTTATGTTTCTGCTTTGGTGTTTCTATATTCAGTCATTGAACATACTTTCCATTTTGTCTTTTTTTTTTTTAATTCTTTATTCTTTGTCTCATTTATGTTGTATGGAATTGACAGCATATTGTCAGGGCAGAAATAGTGAAGTACCCGGAAGAAGATAATCAACATACCAGCTCTGCTCAGAGTAGAATCTGTTCAGTACAGTAGTGCAGGTATTAAGGGATAAATTATTACAGTTTGGGGAGGTGGGAAGGGAAAAACAGTGAATGCTATCTTGTCCTTTATTCCTTATGAATAGGGAAGTTCAGATGATTATTGTACATTATTGGAAATTAATATCGCGTCTAAGTCTTGATTTAGAACTAAAAAATTGGTCCTCTGCCAGGAGACATGAATTAAGAAATTGGGAACAAATTAAAATAACATTGCAGTTACTTTTAAACATATTTGTCTTTATGGTTCTGTTTATTACATGTGCAGTGAAGTGGAGAATTGAGGCAGTTATTTCATTATTCATTCCTTACCATTTTTCCTGAAATAGCTTGGTAATTGAAAGAGTATTTTTAAAATTTGCCTTGAATTGCCCTTCTTTGTCTGCTTGTGTGTGCAGACTTTGTAGAGTTGAAAACAGTAAAGGATTTGTTTTAAAGTATTACTTAGAGATGAATATTAAGCATATTGCTAAATGTATCATTTTAGATATTCCTTGAAGTGTGTGTTAGAGGGAAGGAAGGAAGAGTTAAAAGTATCTTTTGGTTTAAATTATTTTACAAACGAATATGAAGTAATTTTCTAAATTTTTCATTATACTGTATTTTGTTACAGTTGTATTCATAACCAATAGTGAGCCATTTGGAAATAAGTTAGGGATTTTGGAGGAAAGTTTTAGAAATTGGAAAAGATTTAAAAATGGGTTGCTCAGAATGTTTCTGCTTTATATGTGAATCCTCTTTAACATTTAAATGTCTTCTTACAAACTCAAACTGCTATAAACATTCAATGAAAAGGTATTGCTAAATATAATGGCTTATGGAAATATTAATCAATAATGTTATTTTTTACTTTGAAATGATGAGTTCTTTTCTATGATTTAAAATACATGTGAATGATTCATTTAAATTATTTTGCTCTAAATTATTATCAGGGTTTAATTTTTCCTTATTGATTTGTCAGTTTTTCGTTAGACTTATGATAACCTCAAGTTAAATGTCATAAAACCAGGGACAACTCCATAGCTGAGTTGCCATTCTCTTCTTGAAAACAAAAAAACAAAAAGCACGCTTCATTTGTTTGTCTGGCTTATTCTTTTAATATCAACTCCTGCTTCATTTGTGGTGTGCATCATCAGAAGCTCAGCAGAGTTCAGAAAATAAAAATATACTTTAAGGAGCTCTTTCTAAATGTTTTGATGTCCTGATAATAACTCTGTTTTCTTTTATGACAGAGGGTGGTGAAGGCAGATATTGTAAACTACAACCAGGAACCTATGTCAAGAACTGTTAACCCTCCTAGAAGCTCTATGTGTGCAGTTCAGTGAGCGCATTTTTCTTTTGTGTTGATAGTTCTGGCTGCCCTTCACCTCTGGGTGGGCCTGAGGACTTCTAGGAACTTGTTTTATCAGTGACCATCTCTGTAGTTCAGTTAACACTTTCCTCCCAACTTGCTTCATCATTGCTGTTGCCTCACAGTGGCAGGCCGCTCCTTGGATTTGAAAGAATTCAACTTTGGGACCACACACTTTGAATTCAAAATGGAAAACCCATTCCCTGGACTTAGACTGCTTCGTTGCAAAAGGATGATGATGCTTCTTTGTATGCCCTTGCTTCTTTTTTCAGTGATGTAAATTTTTTTAACTTAATATGAAAACTATCCAAGTCTTGATCATCAGCCAGGATTTTGCCACAGCAATTTCATTCTCTTATCGGAACCTGTATGTGTCAAAGTATACTTCAGAGTGCAAACATTAAGCAAGTAATATATTTTACCTACAGATACTTATGAAGACATTCTTTAGCTATCTATTGTGACTAAAAGTATATAAAGCTGTATCTAACTGAAAATGCTTGAAATAAGGCTGTAATAGAAATATTTTTTCATTTTTTAAAAAAGGGCCTAAATTGTTTATATTGTAGTTTGTAACTCACAAAGTAGTGAGTATTTGATATTGTATTTTTATTACTGTATCATTGTCATTATGTATTGTGTAATACTCAGGTTTGAAGGCTTTCTGAATTTTGATAAATGTTCAGCTGATGCTCCACATGGAATTTCTCTTGCAAACTGCATAAGAGTACTCCCGCAAATGAGTTACGACATTGTGGATCAGACTGTACCTGATGTTCAGATGTTTTTCTTTCATGAATAAATTTATTTAAATTACTTCTTTTGGCAATTTTCTTTCAAACGTCTTCCTTTTTGTTACAGAAAGGCAGTGTGTATTTGGATACAAAATTAGTGATTCTGGGAAGTTTAATGTATAGTCAGTCACTTAGAATTGTTAGGTTATTTTGTTGGACCAATTAAAATCCATACTCCATAGCTTGGCATTTCAGGGACTTCACATCAGCTGCCTCCTACTTTTCTACCTTTTCTCATGCCACTCCACTGTACCATCATCACTCCTCTGCAAACACAGCTATGGACTCATTCCTATTTGCTTTGTGATGCTCTGCTTTCCTGTTTTTGCTCCACAGGTCCCTCTGCTGGGAATTCCTCCTCCTTCTCCAAATGTCTGCCTCCTGCCAGCCAACCTTTAGGCACTGTGAGAGCAGGACTCTGTTTGTCTTGGTCATAGTTGTGTGGTTTTTGTGTGTGTGTGGTTTTTTTGTGTATGTGTGCTAAGATACAATGCCTGGCATGACTGGTGCTCCATATTTGCTACATTGAAGCATGAACAAAAGCCACCCCTCCACAAAGCCAGTCCTTGTCTCCACAGCTCACAGTTCCACATCACTACCTCTCTGATAGCCACTGCCCCTTTCTGCCTTGAATTGCTGCTATTTGTGCCCCTGTTTTTTATTGTTTAATAATCCATGAGCTCATTGAAGGGTAGCTCTGGTCTCTTCTCTCTCATGTCTCTTACAGTGCCTGGCAGCATGCCTTTGTCATGGATTTGCCACAAGTGTTTGTAGAAATTTGGATACCTAATTTTAGAGGTGTAAGGGATTTTGGAAAACTTTGTTCACTTCCTTACGTGGCTAAGGAAACTGAAGTGTGGACAGAAAAAGTAACTTGCCAGAAATCATGAAATCATAGAGCTAGACTTGATAGATCTGTCTCTAGGCCGAGAAATTAAAAAAAAAATTAATTAAAAAAAGATTTTGAAAACTCTACTTCTTAGTGGGTCCAGCCTCTTTCTACTTTGATTTTTATATTTTTCATTTTATAATTGGGCAGACTTTTAGACCCTTCAAGTGATAAACCCTTCAAGCCACTGCAGCTTATCTTCCTGATATGTGCGGGCCAGTTGACTAGGGATGTTAATAGAATATAAAGTTGAACAAATGAGCTCTCAACCCTCAGGACTTTACAGTCTAGTGGGAGGGATGTTTGTTGTTGCTGCTGCTATTTTAAAAGCTGTGATTGATTGAAGCCTTCTATTAAACTAAACTTGCCCAAGGCTTTACATTTAGTAAAAGGTGAGGCCATGATCTGTTTGGTCATTTTGTGTTGATTTCACTTCCATCTATGTGAAAACCGAAGGATTTAAAAAAAATTTTTTTCCTCCCAATACAATTACTGCAGTACGATAAAGTATGACTTAACACATATGTATGAAGGTCTACGAGACCAAATTTTTTTACTGGTGTGTTTATAAACTTAGAGCACTGCGTGGGACTGAGCAGGGGCCAGGGAAGAAAATGATGTTAGTAGGCGTTCTTTGGCCTGGACATTTCTAGGCATTTGTTACATGGACTGTTTTATTTTCACATCTATCTGTGAGAGGGGAATTATTGCCTCCTCTCATAGAGGAAACCTAAGCTGAGACTAAGTGATTATACGAAAGGCCTTCCTTCAATAAGGGGTAGAGCCGGGGGCTACACAAAATGTTTCTGTGACAGAATGGACTATGCTGGTACTGGTTTTAGGCTGCCTTCCATTTGTGAAGGTCACATAACTCATGCCCTTCCTGAGAGTTAAATAGGTCTTAGTTTAAGTTGTTCTTTTGAGAAGTGGCGATGGGCCTGTGTGGTCCATCTGCCTGACTACCTTGACCAGTAGCATGTGTCCATAGGGGCTGGTGGTGGGAAGTTTGCCCTCTGATCACTCAGATGAAACAGCAGTTTCCCCTCTGTACCCTCTTGCCCGCCTTCAGTCTCATTGGCGTTATGTCTCTCCCAGCTGAGCATGACTGGTCCTTGAGAGCCTTTTGCCTCAAGGAAAGCAGATGCAGTACAGCATATGGCCAAAGCGGACTTCTGAATTCCATATTACAATTTTCCCCATACCTCGGGTTTTATTTTTGAAACAAATGTAGGATTCATGCTTATTTTACTTTGTTACCTCTCCTGTCTATAGTTTTTAATTTAAAAAATTACAAGTCTTTCCATCTAGTTTTAGGTACTTTGTCTCCTGAAGACACATGCTATAGAGTTTCAAACACATTGTGGTCACTTCTGCTGCTTATTGGGCTTTTGAAAAACACAAAAGTCTTCAACCAGAACTGGTCATTGGATGCTGCCTTTCAAGTGCACCCTCTATTATGTGTGGCAAACCACTCTGGAGTGGTTTTTGGAGTGGCCCACAGCACTCCTGTGACTCCTCTATTATTCCAGGAGGAGGTAAGCCAGGGCCCTTTAAAGTTGATCACTGAAACAATGTGATGGCGCAGAAGAGTTTGTGTGTCGTTTAAAAATAGAAGAGTTTTCTGGCCATAACCTGTGCTAGTGGTTGCTGTAATCTTGGATATCCTGAACAACAGTTGCAAGATTTAAAAGAAACTGAAATGCAGACCTGTTTAACATTATGGTAGAATCCATGGGTCACCTCCCCAGCACACATGTCGCCTCTCCAAACAGTTTCCTAATTTCCTGATAGAGCCCTCCCCTCAATTTTCAACTGCTTCTAGCTCCTCATGAGTGGGTCCTCACTGAAATAAACCCATTAGGATATTAAACCCCCTCGGCCCAGTAGTCGGCTCTGAAATGAACTGATAACTCCATCATCGCTAATGAAATTGGGGGAGACATTTGCTAAGGTTTCTGAAAAAGGAAAGAATAAAGAAATATTTACCCCCGTAAGTTTTCAGAAGACTCTTTGCCAGCTGGACTAGAATGAGAAAGGGTGTGGCTCTGAGTGACACTGGCAGCCATCTTGAGGCCACAAGGGAGAGCTGGACCAAGGATGGTGCTGATGCCAAGAAAGCAGAGGTGGAAAGCGGCGATGATCCAAGTCCCTGTCACCATCTTTGAGCCCTGGATCCAGCCATGCCTTGAACTGTTCAGCAGAGAGTTATTATTATTTAATCATTTAGACCAGTGTTATTTTATTTTTTGGTTACTTCTTATATTGGCACCTATTATGTACTAGGGCCTTTGCTTGGTACCCAAAATAGAGATGAATATGATCTGTGTTTTGCCCACAAATTCATAGTCTAAGCATGTGGGTAACTCATCAAAATGTAATCTGATTGTCACATACTGCAATCAAACTAATACAAGACGTAACTTAGCAGTGAGTGTGGGAAAAAAACAGGAATTTCAAATAACAGGAAACAGGGATGACAGTGTAACACAGTTGCTCTCACAAGCTAGCATAATCTTAGCCTGCATTAATTAGGTGTGTGCATATGAATCCCCTGTGGATCTTGATTCAGTAGGTGTGGGGTGGGTTTGAGGTTGTGCATTTGTAACAGGCTCCCAAGTGATGCAAATGCTACTGGCTTTTGGATTACACTCTGAATTGCAAGGGATTAGACCATGCCTGTATGGATGCCCCTCTTTAAAAAGGGGATAATAAGTCACATTCGGATTACAGTGAAGGAATTCAATGTGGGGAAATAGTTGAAGGAAGACAGTATGTTTAATATGGAAAAGAGAAGGCCTCACACAGACTCTGCTGATAGTCTTCAAATAAGTAAGAGAGTGTGCTTTAGAAAAACATTATGTTTGTACTATAGGACCTAGAGTACCCCAGAAATAAGAGGGGTAGACAGAGGCTTTGGGAAGATTTCCATTCAGCCTAATAAAGAACCTTGAAAACATTTGCTTCCCAAAGATGGAAGAGATTGCTTTATGAGATTTCATATCATGTTGCAGGGTTGCAAACTTATAAGCCTTCTGGGGCTAGGTGGTAAATAAATATAACAGAGGTTAAGAGTATAAGACCATAGGGAGTGGTGGGGATTGACAAGGTGGAGAGCATGTCCCTGCCTAAAGTCATTTTGATTCAATTTTTGAAGTTATATTGACCAGCTAAAAACTGTATATGGATAGGGCCATGACTAGCCTATACAGAGCTTTTGTGCCAGTTAGAAAAAATGTGTTTCTTTCTCATTTTATTTCCTTCTTTTAGAAAATCGTCTTACTATTTCTTTTTAAAAACAAGGCATTTTACTGTCCTGGAAATGGGTGATAAATCTACAACACTGGTGGCCCTATGGTTGGCAGGGTCCCATGATTTGTAGGACCCTATGGATGGACTGGATTCACAGCCCTATGGTAGTAGCCCTATGGATGGACTGGATTCAGCCCTCTGGAGCCCAGGTTACAACCCTTGTGACTGTAAACCTGTTTCTGAATGTAAAGCTGATGAAATTAGGAGAGAAAAGTATTTGTCTAACATTTTCAGAGAGCAAAATCATAGTGTTCAGGCTAGGAAGACCCTAGGAACATGGGAGGCACAGCGTCTACCCTCAGGGAGGTTTGGGGCTGGAGGAGGAAGCAGGTGAGTTCGCAGGGCATCATGGCACTCGAGGTGTCAGGAGAGAATTCATCTGTGGTATATGTATTCAGGGCAGACAGCAGGTCAGTTCTACCTAAAGAGGAGTGGGGGGACAGATTTAATAGAGGAGGTGAGGCTTGGAGAGAAAACCTTGAGTGTGTCAACCTTTACATCGTGGCATCCTCTCTCCTGGGAAGTGAGAGTTTCAGTAGCGGAGGGCCCTTTGGGCTGAGCTCAGAACCACACACATTCCATTTTGCCTAGCCCTTTGTAGCATCAGTTTTTCATGCTGGAGAGCTGGAAACAAGAGGAAAGGCAGACTATTTGTTTTAAAGCCCGTCTTCCAAGTCATATTGAATGTTCTTAGGCCTCCCACATGGTAGATTGAGGCTGACTCAGGACCATAGACTGGGCAGAGATCACTGGCACAGCCTGTACAGCAGCTCTTTAGCTGCCCTCACCTAAACCTCTTGACTTGGTCCCTTAATCCTTAATTAATCTGGAATCCACAGGTTGCACAGGGATATGATTCCTAGATACTGTGACTCTCAAGTCCCTTCTCCTTTCCCACTACTGCTGCCTGTGTCCCCAGATGCCTGGACTTCTCCAACAGCCTTTCTCTTTAGAGACGTCCACAATCTGCTGAATACACAGCTGTGTTTAGGTCACTTTTGCATTCAAAAACCCCTCAATGGCTCCCTATTGCCTTTCCCATCAAAGGAAGACAAATTCCTCAGCCTGAAATTCAGAATCCTCTTAACAGCTTCCCTACCCTTCTTTCTAAAACATCTATTCATCTTCAACTCTGGTGAGCACTTTGTTCTAGCAAGTGGTTCCTCAGTCTGCATCTTTGCAGAGATTTTCTCTAGGGGAAGAAAGACCTTGGATAGGGCAAGGTAGAAAACCTGCTTTTTTTCCTAGCTCCAAAACCAACTTCATATATGACTAGTCAAACCACTTACCCTCTCTGGGCTCGGTTTCCTCATCTGAAGAAAACAGGACTTTGGACAAGAGCAGGGATCTGGGACCTATTTGTTGAATGCAGTTATATGCACTCTTTCTCATCACTATGGCTTATTTATTATGGGTGCACTACAGGTGCACTGAGCTCTTTGTAAGCATTTTCTCATTTCACATAGGTGGTAGTCAGCCTTCAAGATGGTTCCAATGATCCTTGCCTCCTGGTATTCACCTTTGTGAATCCCCTCTCACATTAAATCAGAGCTAACCTGCCATCCGTAGAATACATACAGAGGTGGTGTGTGATTTTCGAGGCGAGGTCATAAAAGGCATTGTCAACTTCCTCCTTGGCCCCTTGAATTGCCCCTTCTGGGGGAAGCCAGAGACTGTGCTGTGAGGACACTCAAGCAGCAATGTGGAGATGGCTATGGAGAGAAGACCTCCCACCAACAGCCACCCCCAACTTGCCAGCCCTTTGTTAACAGCCAGCTTGGAAGCAGATCTTCCAGCCCCAGTTAGGCCTTCATGTGACTGCAGCCTTGCCAAAGACCCAGAGCTAGAAACATCTAGCTGAACTGCCCCCAAATTTCTGATCCAAAGAAACTATGAGATAATAAATGATCATTGTTCTTGTAAGCCCCTAAGTCTTTGAGTAATTTGCTTCACAGCAATAGATCACTAATACTATTTGTATTATCTCTGACAGATGAGGAAAATGAGATTCAGAGCAGTTTAATAGCCCATCTGAGGTTGTGAACTGGTGAGTGACAGGACAGGGATGCAAATCCAGGTCTGCCTGACTTCTCACCCATCACATTATACGCCTCATGCCTCAGTGTCCCTCTGCCACGTTCAGAGTAGGTGCTTATTACATAGTTCCAAGTGAACAAACAAACTGTTTTTATGACTGAGTATATAAATCAATTGCACAAGTATATATTTAGAAAAGGAGCCCATAAAAATTAAGAATGAAAATTTTCAATCTCATTAAATCAGGTTGGATTTTCCTATTGCTTAGGAGTAATTTCTTCAAAAATTTTAGTATCCTAAAATGAAAACTTTATGCTCAAGAATAAAGTAAAGAACAAAAGAATTTTAGTCTCCAATGAAAGTAATCCTATTATTTGTTCTGATTATATAAATATTGTAAAATAATACACAGAAAAATAAATTAGAATCACCCCCTCTCCTGCTGAACATTATTGACGTTCTGGTTAAAAGCCATCTTCCAGGTTTCTCTCTAGATATAAATACACATATCTGGAAGCTATACTTACACATGAGTTGCATTATATTAAATAACTAATTTGAAATTTGCTTTTTTCACTGAGTGATACAAGCATTTTTCTACATCTCTAAGTATACATATCCATCATTATTATTGACAATGGTTTTCAAGTATATAGTTTTATGATAATTTAGTTCATCATTCTCCTCTATGTGGACGTTTCCCTTTTCCCCAAGTTTTTACTATTATTAGAAACTGTTTTGTTGAACACCCTATGTATATCTTTCTATATTTTCTTTTATATAATTACCCTCAGGATAAATTCCTAGAAGTAGAATGGCTGGTTCAAAGAGTATTTTGAAAGTATTGTATATCTTCATAAATTTTGCCAAACTGTCCTTCAGAAATACTGTCCTAACTTATATTGCTAATTGCACATGAAAGTGTCCACTTCCCTGTGACCTTGGCAACAGTAGAAACAGTAAATTCCGCATGTTAAGTTTAGTGGGTGTGCTGGCCTGTCTGGTCTCCTACATGGCACTGAGGAGAACTGACTTTCGTCAATAATCGTGAGCAGAGGCAGATATGATCTCTGCACGGTAGTGAAGATCCATGCCTAGAGGGACGTCTTCCTGGTGCCTCTATTTTGGTCTGAACATATTTTAGTAATGTCAGATTGTTTCTTTTACACCCAGTAAATATCCTTAGAAACCTTTCATTCAAAATCGTTTATTCTAACTTGAGTTGTATAAAGTCACAGCACACCAGTGGCTTATTAAAACAAAGGTAACCAACCTTCCATATGAGGAGCCTTTGTCTTCCTGATGTTTTTCTCCCTTCCTCTGAAGCCTGCTGGTCAGAAGTTACCCCTCTTACACCCCCTCGCTTGTATATCATACCTCCTTCTCTGGTAGTACCGCTATGCCATCCTGCAGCCGTGAGGCTACTTGTCCCATTTTCTTTTAGACCATGAACTCTCTAAGGCCAAGAATCTGGCACCTGGCACCAAAGATGTCCCCAGTAAAAGTTTATTGAATAAATACAATCTATATTGTAGGTTGTCATGAGTAACTAAACAGCCCATGGAGTGAGCTGGCAAGAGCTGTCATGGAGACAGTAAGCTGAAGGATTAAACTTGTCTCAGCCACTCATTTGAGTGACCTTAGGCAGATTTCCTCCACCTCTGTCCGGCTCTGTTTCTTTCTGCAGTGAGTGTGTTGAGTGATATCAATGGTCCCCAAACCTGGTTGATCATCAGAATCACCCGGAATCCTCACCAGATACAGGGCTCTGGGTTCTTTTAAAAACCACTGGACAAACTCATCTTTATATCTACCTTCCCATTATTTGACCAAGAACATACTGCCAGCAGTGAGCTTCAGTTTGCAAATCTATAAAATGGGGATGATAACCATGGTGGCTGCCCTAAGAACTTCATGGGGCTGAGGAGAAGTTCTAATTATGAGGGGAAGGAACTCAAAACACAACAGTTCTAAACAAGTATGTGAACTGCTGGTCTTTTCTGTCTGCTTTTTTCAGTGGGACTTGGAGTATAGTTTTGACTAACCAACCCTAATTGAGAACTTGTGGCTCCCCTTTGATTATGAATAGGAAATCCTTTGCTGAGGCCCTGTCTTTTGCTTCTCTCACTAGCAATCCAAATTCCCTTGAAATATTTCCTCCCTTATGGAAATCTGATCTAACCTGGGTGTGGAAGATTATCTCTCTCCAGCTTCCCAGAGACGCTTGGCTCTTGAGCCAACTTAACCATTTCTTCTCACTCCACTCTACCCCTTCTTCTGTCCCTTACTCTGATCCTCTGACTTTTTCTCAAATTTGTCTTCCAATTGGCAGGTGGCCCACTAGCAGACTGGCTAGCTTCCCTATGTTGGGTCAGGGTGTAGGGATGATGCTGTAGTAAGCTGCCAGAATGCAGAGCAAACCAAGATGTGGACGCTGTCTCATTACTCCTTTCACAACCAAGTACAGAAGGACCTCATCCTGTTTGGTTTTGCTTCTGTCTTTGGAGGCCCACCCCTGAAGACAGTTGAAGATGAGGAACAGAAAAGGGAAGATAGAGGGAAGGGCGGAAAGATTTATCAAGTAGCTGCTACGCACCAGGTTCCATGCTGGACCCTTTGTATATATTTTAAGAACAGCCAGCCTTGATAGCACTCCTGGTTTGCCAGGCAACTTACACAGAGTGTCTGATTTAATCCCCATCCCAGGCCTGAAGTGAGAGTTGTCATTCTCATCTTACAGATCAGGAAGCTGAGACTTGGAGGAGTGAAATGTCATGTCCAAGGTCACACGGTCAGCAAGAGCCAGAACCAGATTCTGAACCCTGACCTTACTGATTTGAGTCTGTCCTGCCTGACAGAAATGGCATTTTTTCAGGCTCCATATTTAGCATTCGAATTTCCAGAGAAAGACCTGAACCTAGAATGAGATTTCTTTTCAGTTTTTGGAGCCAAAATTATTTTAATTTTATGGCTAGGAAAATGTAAACTTACATTTTCAGCAGACCAGAGATGATAAAGTATGCATTTGTCAAATAAAATTCTTTGCTGTGATAAAGTAAATCATTCCTTGGCATGTAAAAAATTAGGCCTCACTTGAACTGTTTTCACTTCGGCCTTTGCTAATATTTCTGTTATCTCCATTAAGGATTACAATGATGAATGCCTTTTATTCGCATAGTTAAGCACTTCGGTGAATGTGTGAACACACAGAGCTTCATAAGTCATCGGGAAATGAAACAACATGGTCACCACAAGAAATATCTTGAGAGTCTGACAGATTGGGGTTGGCATCCTGTCTCTGCCACTCATGCGCTATACGACCTTGGCCAAATTCCTTAGCTTTTCTGGTTCTCAGTTTCCTAATGTGTAAAATGTGAATAATAATACATATCTCCCTGGGTAATGTTAAGGATGGAATGAGATGACTTACTTATAGCACTTTGCATTGTACAATACCTGGCATGAAGTGAATGCATAATAAATGTCACAGTTATTATTGGAATAATTCTCAAGGCAACAGGTTAGTGGCAGTACCCAGGGCTCACTGAACTTAAAGTTTTTTGGCCATCAAGACTGAGTCTTGGTCGTCTTGTTCTGTGGGCCCCAGCTGCTGATGTACTTATGCCGCTCTTAGAAATAGTGCAGGCAGTAAGCAGGTGAAATTCATTGGTAGCTGTATCTGTTGAGATTATTTTGGCTGCAAATAATAATATCCAACTTAACATGTCTTAAGAATATTAATCGGCTGGGCACGGTGGCTCATGCCTATAATCCCAGCACTTTGGGAGGCTGAGGCTGGTGGATCATTTGAGGTCAGGAGTTCGAGACCAGCCTGTCCAACACGGTGAAACCCCATCTCTACTAAAAATACAAAAATGAGGGGGCATAGTGGTGCACACCTGTAATCCCAGCTACTTGGGAAGCTGAGGCAGGAGAATTGCTTGAACCTGGGAGATGGAAGTTGCAGTGAGCCAAAAAAAAAAAATATATATATATATATATATATATATATATGTATATGTATATTAATCACTTCTCATAAAACATATGCTCAGGGTAAGGTGATTGCAGAGTAGTTTAATTAACTTGCCCCAAGTTGCCACCAAGTTCCCATTTCTTTCTTTGCTGCCATCCTTAGCCTGTGGCTATTAGGTTGGCTCCTTCATGATCCCAAGACGGCTGCAATAACTCCAGGCCTCACACCTTTACATCACAAAATGCAAAGTCAGAAAGAGGAAAGTAGGCACATTCTATCCTCACATCTCTTTCAAAGACAGGAAATGAATTTCCCCAAAGCACCACCTCCCAGAAGACCTCTCATCAGTTTTTTGGGTCAGAATTTTATCAAATGTTTATCCCAGACCAGTGGTAAGGGAAATAGGCAGGGCCAGTGATTCTCAACTCTAGCTGGGAACAAATTGGGCATCTTTTAAAATAATTACAGATGTCTAGGTTCTGCCCTTAGAGGTTGATTTAATTGGGTTTATGGGGGGTCTTGTACACACGTGTGTGTGTGTGTGTGTGTGTGTGTGAACATGTGTACACTTCAGGGAGCTCTGATGTGCCTCTAAGATTGAGAACCATTGGTTTAGACCACCCAAGTTTCACCTTCTGGGAGAGAGAGCATTTAAGCCTTCATTGAAGCACATGGCCACAGGACATCTGAACCAGATTGCAGTTCTAGAAAGAGGACCATGACTACTGGGTGAACATCCAAAAGAATCTGAAAGAAGCAATGGGATAGGAATGGATAACCCCTCCCACTGAGACCCTGCAGTCCTGGAGTCAATGATACCCACTAAAGGTGTGAAATGCTTTCCAGTCAACCAGCACTAGAATCAGTGAAGCTGCTCATTGTTGAAAATGCAGATCCCTGGGCTAAACTACAAATCCACAGTCTCTAAATCTCTGGGAGTGTGCACTTTCCACAAGATCCCTAGTTGATTCTTATGCTCACTGATGATTAAAAATAGTTGCCTAGTGGATTTCACTGCCAGCCCAATCACCACAAGGGTTCTGGAAACAACAAACATCTCCTTCTCCTAGAAAATTTAGGATATCTGGATTAGGCCATGTGGTATTGTGAAAAGAACACGTGTTCAAATCTGACTGATCATCTGACTGATCTGAGTCTGAATTCCTGTTCTGCTACCTGTACTGGTATCTGCATCATTTTGGTAAATTTCATCTCTTTGAGCCTCCATTTTCTTATCCACACAATCAAGAGAGTAATACCTACTTTTTAGAGTAACGTTGAGATTAAATGAGATCAAGGAAATGAGAGCAGCTGACACAGATTAGGGCACAATGGATGTCAGTTAGAATTTGGGTCTTCTAACTTTCAGGCCCACACTGCCTCCCAAAATAGTTTACTGAGGTTCTTCCAAAAGTAATAGAAAGGGAGCGCTATGCTCTAGGTTGCAAAGAGCCAAAGCACTGAAGTTGAGACACTTCCCCAAAGTGAAATTGCTTGGTGTTTCAGCCTTAAGGAAAAAGTCTTCCTGGGAAAGCAAAGCTAACAAACTAAAGCTTCCTGGAGGGCTGATTGTTTTAGTCCAGATCAGAAAATATAATGGGCCTGCCCTGGAGTCTCTGGCTTGTCTGACATGATTGTGACCTGAATACATGATGAAAGCAACAACAGTAATGTTCCTCTGGGTTGTTAGGCAGGAACCTTGGCATGGATTGTTCAGAAAGGGTCATAGGCAAGGTTGGGTGGAAGGTTTTATATCACTATTTAGGCAAGAGTGAAGTGTGAGGTCTGGCTGTATTCAAGGCTATGCCAGACTCCAAAGAGCCCATGCTTAACTGCTTAATGGAAGCTCTGGGCTTGGCCAGCCTCCTCCCTGTCAACCCGGTGGCCTCTCTATCTGCCTACTGTACAGGGAAAGAGTCAAGTGTAAACTAACACTTTCATGTAAATGGGCTGTCAGGTCACTGAACCAATATGTTACAGTTAATCTGTTAAAAACAGCAAGGTCCCCCATTTGTAAACATCCCCTTGATAAGCTCTTCATAGCATATACAACCTAGGAAAGTGAATGGCATCCCACCAGCTGCCCTGGAGTCAATATTCCTCTGTGCTCGTCCAGATGACCTCTCAATTCAGCTCAGCCCAGACTGTCCCAGCCCAATTCATGTGGACCCACCTGAGCTGAGCTCTGTACTACTCCTGGAGTGGGGGTCAGGGGTTCCCAAGGAAGAGCCCGAGAGAACCTCCAGCTTTAAATGACTTAGATAATGGGGGATATGGTAACTTTGGAATACTGCCTGGTGTAAAGGCTGGAATTGTGGACTGAAAAGTTATGCACCCCTGGCCTTGGATGCTAGTTCCCAAGCTCAATGCTGCATGGCTTTGCCAAGTTAATGAGTCACATCTCATATACTTTTAACTCCTGTGGATTTAACTCCATGCACATAGTAAAAGAGAGTGAGGAGAGAGACTGCTATAAATAGTGTGGATGATTTTGACTTCCAGTCTATTCAGTGAAGAATATAACCTGGAATGAGAGGTGGGAGATGTGGAACTCAGTTGTCTGAGTCAATTTTGGTCCTTGCTTGTCACTCATGCCATGAATATCTTGTGTTGGGTGTGATTCAAGTATTTTGGGCATACATAGTTGGCTGTAGGACTCCTTTTGCCTGGCTTGCTGACTTCAGAATCCAAGCCCTGTGTAAGATTGGTTTTCATGCTATCTACCCAACGTAGTGGTGGCACTTGTCAGGCCATACTATGTCATTTTCCCTTTTAAAGTGGGAGACCCTTTGAGGGAAGAATCTGGTTCTTCAATTTTTTGGTTCTCTTGCTTCCCTTCTCTCCCAGAACCTAGCACAGAGCCCTGTACTTAATAAATAGTAAAATTAGCACTTGGTGCCTACAGTGGTCCTCTCTGCCCCTACCTCATCCTTAAATGGAAGCAAAAGCAGGAGTACTCCAGTGTGACTTACCGTCTCTAGCCAATGTGGTCAGCTCAGGGCTGAATCCATCTCTAGGGTTACAGAGCTTAAGAATAACACAGTGGCTTAGAAATGAATATGGAGGTAGAGCTTTTGATGGCATTCAAATCCCTGGTTCCATTGTGTCCTGGAGTTCAAACATATATCTATGCTTAAGTTCTGTGAGACCCAGCATCCATGTGAAAAGCTCATAGGCTTACCTAAGCTAGTTCAGGGCAGGTTTCCATCACTGCAACTAAAATTGTCCTAAGCAACACAACAATTTAGATTATTAAATGGTCCTGTGTCACTTGGATCAAGAGTTCAAGATAGACTCCTTAGCAGGGATTCTCACAAGCAGTCCTGCCTTAAGAATAAACCCTGTATTCTTAAGTGGCCACAGAGCTGAAAGAATTAGTTGATATTCATAGGCCCAGGCCATCACTTGTTTGAACTAAACCTTATGCAAGTATACTCTAGAAATGAAAATTCCTCAGGGCAACCATTGCGATGCACTGGTTACCTGTCCTCAAACATAACTAAAGGATGAAGTGTAGAGACTGTTAGCTTTGCTTTCCCAGGAAGACTTTTTCCTTAAGGCTGAGACACCAAGCAATTGCACTTTGGGGAAATGGCTCAACTTCAGTGTTTTGGTTCATTACAACCTAGGGCATGGCACTCCCATTCTATTGCTTTTGGAAAAACTTCAACAAACTATTTTGGGAGACAGTGTGGGCCTGAAAGTTAGAAGACCCAAATTCTAGTTTGCTATATGATTATGAACAATTTGCGTCGTCTCTCAGGCCCTCCATTTACTGGTTTGTAAAATAAGGACATTTGATTAGGAATGAAACATAAGTTTTGTCTGGCCATCTGCCTCCACACTTGCCAGCCAACTCCACTTCTACCTTCCCACCCAAATTACTATGTAATGTTCAGTGCACAGACTCACAAACTAAGGAATGAAAGAAATATTCTTTTATTTTTCTACAATAAACTTAATTTTTGTCTGAAGCCCTTCTTGTACCTGTGTGGTCTGTCTCATTTATTTTCTCAGGGTCACGAACAAGTTCTGGAAGCTTTATAAAGAGGCAGGTCCATTTGGTCTTCACAGGTATCCATCTTCACCAGCATCCACAGAGACACCCCCATTATACTGTTTCATCTTCAGTCACTGGTCTGAACAGGTTGCCTTGGAGATGTCTCATTGGCCTGAGTAAGGTTTCTTCAAGCCAGCAGTTCTGTCCTCTACCCCTGGGCCACTCTTGGACACATGTGTATCACTCTGATGCTACCAAGGCAGTCGGACTTGAAAACATCAGTGAGTTGTCTCGGTCTGATTGCTGAGACATCTCCACAACCATGTCTATATTCAGACCTTGCTGCTGCCCTGGTTCTGATCCAGGTGAAGAGGAATAAATCTCCCTTTCTTTCAGATCCAGCAAAGTGTCTTTGGGACTCATTCCAAGAATCAAACCCAGAGCCTTTTTCAGAGACACTGCACTTCTCTGCACTCCTCACTTTCCTTCTGACTCACTACAATTTCTTAAATTGGAGTATCTTTATCATGCAGGTGTGCACCTCTGTGTAGTTCCTTTTGCCCATTTTGCTTTCTCCTCAGTCTATTATCTGTGCTGCATCTTACCAATTTCTCTCACAACCTAGGATCTTAACACTGAAAACCTAAAAAGACACTTTTTTGGCCTTTTTTTTCATATGATTTCTCTAAAATAATGGACACTGACTGATGCTACTTTTGACGGAATATGAAGAAGGAAGGCACACATGTAAATAAGAGTATGAGAATAAAAACCCAGTTCATTTTTCTAAATATTATCCCACAACACAACACAGTGAAGTGTGAGCTGTGCTCCAATGGAAGCACTCTCTCTTTTTGCATCAGTTGGCATCTCAGTTGCAAACAACAGAATCCACTGTGTTTTAAACAGAGAAGGCATTAATTGGTCGCCTTCAGAGTCTTTGGGAGGGCCAGAGAGCCGTGCTCAGGGATAATGCAAGCAGGAACACTCACGTCACACCCCTCCATGGTTCACAGCTGCAATCTCATGGTAGTGGGGCCCAGATACCACAATTGGCACCACACATGAATGCGGGGCACTATTTCTAAGATCTCTGCCCCTCTGCTGAACTGCCTCTGCCACATGCTGCTATTCTCACCCTGAAGTTGATTCTGCATGGTACCTCCTTACTCACATCGTTCCCTCCGGATAGAAGGAATATGTCTGATGGATAGAGCTGAGGTCATGTGCTGACCTCCTAACTGCAAGGAAGCCTGGGAAGAGAAGCTTTCTGGCTTAGAACTTGAAGAGGTGGGACTCGTAACGTAGGAAATTACCATAAAGTAGGAAAGATATTCAAAAGATGATGAGTGCCATTGATAACAAGTGTCACAATGCTCTTCTTTGCAGCCAAACTCAAATATTTGACCTGCTCTAGGGAGATTTCCCTGCATAAGTCTCTATCATATGCTTCCTCTCTCCAATTTGTCATAGCCTTTATAGTCTGACACTATAGGGTTTTATTCTCACTGCTGGCTGTTAAGGTCTCTAACACTTCCACAAGCTGTCATAGTCAGTTTAGTTTAGTCAGTGTTAGTCAGTGTTCTGACTCTAAAATAGAAGACAACTTGAGAACAACTTTGTAATGCCTGCTAACTCTGGAGACTAAATCTATGTTCCTGATTGTAATTGTACTGCTTTTGTAAAAAGACATAGTATTACCCTTTTTTTTTTTTTTTTTTGCTTCTTCCATGTGCTAGACACTTTTATAATAATAAAAGCCATTTAGGCTGGGTGCAGTGGCTCACACCTGTAATCCCAGCACTTTGGGAGGTGGAGGCAGGCAGATCACCTGAGGCCGGTAGTTCAAGACCAGCCTGGCCAACATGGTGAAGCCCTGTCTCTACTAAAAATTTAAAAATTAGCCAGGCATGGCGACATGTACCTGTAATCCCAGCTACTTGGGAGGCTGAGGCAGGAGAAACACTTGAACCCAGGAGGTGGAGGTTGTGATGAGCACTCCAGCCTGGAGTGTTGCCTGGGTGACAGAGCAAGACTTCATCTCAAAAAATAAAATAAAATAAAAGTCATTTATTAAACAAAGTGTCAAATGGAACATAGGCTAACTTCAGGGCTGACTGGCACCTGGGCCACCTGCCCTGTGGTGAGAACAGGTTTCCTGTGGGTTGGCCACAGGTCTCTGGACGCACCGACTAAAAGCTTGTATTCATGCCAGGGCAGCCTTCACATTCTCCAGGGGAAGGACTGTGAAGGAAAAGGTGAGGAGAAACTTACGAGGCAGAAGAGATTTCATCATGTGTTAACTTGAAGAATGGGAGAAAGATTTCCAGAGAAATCTTTAGAGGGAAGTGCTGCCTGAAGCTCTGATTCTTGGATAAATTCATGTAAAAGAATGAGAACTATTGCCGATGGAAAATTTGACTATCGAGTCAGTCCAATTTTAACTGGTTTTTAGAATTTTCAGAATAAATTTAAGAAAATTGTAGAAAATAAAAATGCACTAGAAGCACCCACAAAACCACTATACCTTAACAGTTATACCTCACAGTTGCTGTTAATATTTTTATTCTAGAACTTGTATTTATAATCTTCTGTCCTTTTCACTTCATATCAGTTTATAATGCCTTTTTAAATAGGGCCAAATAGTTTCATAATTATTATTTTTAATGAGTTAAAATGTTTCTTTGAGTAAATATGTCATAATTATACAACTTTTCTCCTATTTTTGGAGATAGAAGGTTTCCTCAACTTTTTAGATATAGTAAATGATACAGCTTCCATCCTCTACACTCAAATGAGTCTTCATGCCCAGCCTGTATTTGCTTAGTCTCAGGCAAAGCTGCATCACTCATTCTGTCTCAGGCCATTACCTCCACGTGTGTTGCCAGTCTCCTGCCTGTATGAAGTCTTATAGAGTATTTAACCCCTTTTCTTTCCTGTATTTTCAACTCTTAAACACTTACAGTCAGGTGTGAGGCTTTCCTGTCTTAAAACATTACCCCCTTGGCCTTGAGTCTCCCTCTTACCCCCAGAACTCCCCCACTCACCCCTGGGTTGCATCTCAGGGTCTCCTGGCTCCTGTCCCCTTCAGCCAATGGGAACTACCCTTGCAAATGCCCCCAGAGGGCTTATACTGACCTTTCTCAGGCTATATCCTAAGACTTGGCTTCTTCATCTTCTGATATCCCTGCATCCTTGCCTTCTGTTCCTTTCTAATGGCTCTGTGTCTTTAGTCTCTATCTCCTTGCACATGTCTGCCTTTACTTACACATTGTTTCTCCCAAGAATCCCGTTCTTGGTTTACTTCTCACCCAAGAGATGTTCTCTCTTTCTCTGGAGTTTTATTCATTCTCAGTTTCAACCACTCTCAGTGTCTTAGTCAGGAGTCTCCAGAGATACAGAGCCAATTAGATAGACAGATAGATAGATGACAGACAATCTAGGAGATTTATTATGGGAACTGGCTCATGTGATAATGGAGGCTGAGACATACCAAGGTACTACTGTCTTCAAGTAGGAGAATCAGGAAAGTCAGTGGTGTAATTTGGTCTAAGGCTTGAGAAACTGGGAGGTGGCTGATATAAGTCCTGGAGTCCAAAGTCTTGAGAACCAGTATCTCCAAGGGCAGGAGAAGATGGATGACCCAGCTCAAGGAGAGAGAGTAAATTCACTCTTCTCTGCCTCTGTGTTCTATCTGGGCCCTCAGTGGATTGTGTGATACCCACCCACATTGGCAAGGGTAGTTGTTCTTTACTCAGTTTACTTACTTAAATGCTGCTCTCTCTGGAAGCATTCTCACAGACACACCCCCATAATGTCTACCAGCTATC
The DNA here is from genome assembly GCF_024542745.1 of Macaca thibetana thibetana. Lineage (NCBI taxonomy): Eukaryota > Metazoa > Chordata > Mammalia > Primates > Cercopithecidae > Macaca > Macaca thibetana. The sequence goes on from NC_065582.1 coordinate 173,543,027, forward strand.
TAGGTGTCTTTATCCCTCTCAAGTTGACACATACAATTAACCAGCAACTCAGTGAGTTGCTAACTCTAAATACCTCTATTTCTAACTCTAACCCTTCTCCTACCTCATCCTTCTCCTATAATCGGGCTTCCATCCTTCCATTTTACAAATATTTGTCAAGAGCCTTTTGGGTACCAATGTTTTTTTCTAGATTGCATTCAAAGACAAATCAAGAAGAATCCTCCATGAAAACTCATACATCTATTTGCAGTTGGACATCTCCAATTGAATGACATACACACAACTTACATTGAACTCATCCTATAACTCCTCTCCCACACAGATCAGCTCCTCCACCTGTGCTTAATTAATGGCACCACCATCCAGCTAGTTGCCCAATCCAGAAACACAGGAGTTATTCTGGGCTAGCTCTAACCTCAATCCCTATGTCTTCATGATTCAGTCAACAAATATTCCTGAATCTCTATGCTAGCCCTCTCCCCTTCCACCACAGCTATGTCCTTTGTCTGCATCCATTGCTTATTGTTTTGCAATGACCTCTTAATGGATCTCAAGGCCTCTAGGATGATTCCTAAACACCAACATGGCTATGCCACTCCCTAATTAAAATTCCCAGTGGCTTCCCGTTGCATGTGGGATAAAGTCCAGTTATCCTAGTATGATGTCCAGGTTCTCTCCTGGCTTACTCCTCTAGCCATCTTTCTGCCTTCTGTGTCTTACACTTTACGGGTTTTGACACCTGAACTGCTTGTAGTTTAACCAGTTTATTGCTTACTAGATGCATTTCCTCTTTTTCTATAATCACCTTTTCTACTTTCTCACCATCCAGCTCCATTTTTTTTTTCTATAAGCCCAACCTCTGGCATCTTCTGCAGAAAGCTTTTCCTGATCTCTCCTTTCTCACCTCCCTGGGCTTAGTCAGCTCGAGGTTCTGTGTGGTCCTAGTAGCCTGTACATCTCTTTGTAACTACATACATCATGTTGTGTATCTGTTTATGTGTCTGTCTTCTTTAGGAATTCAAATAAATGTTGAATAAATTCATTTTAAAATCCTATGTGTGTGCCTAGCAATTCTATGTTAGTTACTCAACACTCCTGTTCAGAATAATTTGGTGGGTTTCTCATCATAAAACCAGGGGAAAAACATATCTGCAGGATTGTCAGAGATTTCCCAAATGGACAGAGAATTGCTACTTCACCTTTGACCTCTCGACCTCTCATCCCAGTCACTGACTTTGAGACCACAGCAAAGCTCCCAGAATTTCAAGCACTGGACAGAGTCTCTGACCAACAGATTAATTTTAGAGTCATTGAAATTCCGCCAACTCTAGGGGGAATGATTGGGAGCCAGGCTGACAACCAGCAAAGGAGGAAATTACTCTCTGTCTCTTTCAAGATGAGAGAGTTGTAACCACGGTGCCTCCCCCAGTGATGCTGTTCAAAAAACATAAATTTAATACTTTTATGAAACTCAATCTTCTAACCATAAGCGTTTCAGGGATCTCTTTGATGTTCAGGAAAAGCAGCCTGGTGCCAATGTCTTTTGCACATATGGTGAGGACCCCGCCTTGCACATGAGCTGAGCATTTTGGGTTCCTCAACACTCTGGAAGAGTTATCTTTTGTTTAAATGACTCAGCAAACATTTATTTAGCCCCTACCATGTTTAAAACACATTTTTTTTCTTTCCCCTAGAGAATGAGCACAGATTTCTGAATCAGTCAAAAGCAAGTTCAAATCCTCTCTTGGCCCCTAACTGGCCGCAGATCATTAGCATACCCCTGAATGACTCAGTACTGGTTTCCTCATCTGTGAAATGTGGTTATAATATTTACCTTTCAGGAAAATATCAAGGATTATGTGAGGCAGAATAAGAAAGAGGCTGCCTTGCCCTGTGCCTGGTACCTAAATGTTTATTTAAAAGAGAAACTAGGAGAATCCAACTTTGTGTAAATATTATTTGCATTAACAAACTGTGGCTATGTTACTATAAGAAGCACGTTTAGTAAGACTTTAAAAACCATTATGGATGCATCAGTTAGGAATGTAGTTGGCTGCAGAAACAATAAGCCAGTGGTAGGCCAGTAAATGTTTAATAATGGACTCTCTGGGGGAAAAATAAAGCTCTGATTTGTAGTGTTCACTGATTTCTGTAAAGTAAATACTCCCACCAAGGCTGATTTCAAGCTATCAATGTGGTGTCACTGAATGCAGAGTTGGGAAGATACATAGTATCTAGTATATGGTGTATAGCAATGAAGACATATGATATCTCCACCATTCATACACAATAGATGTGCATAAACCCAAGAGCAGAGATAATAGACTAGAGCACAGTTATAGATAATAGTACATTTTGTGAAACATTTAGGAAGCAATGAGTTTTGAGTATTTACAACCCTCATTTTAAATATAATTTAATTGTAAGATTCCACAACTTAATTTTTAATAATGTCTGTGTTTAACAATTGACTATAAAGTTCTGAAAAATTTAACAATTACCTTTCACAAGTTGATGAGAGTCAGCTCTGACACACCACTACATAAAATCCTACTATAGTGACTTAAACACAACACATTTCCTTTGTTTTGTGTAACAGGAAGTTCAAGGATGAGCATCTGAGGGCTGGTGGCTCATCAGGAACCAAGACTCTTTTTTTTCTGCTCTGATGTCCCAAGCACAAAGGCTTCATCCTCGTTCAAATGGCTTCAAGATTGCGAGGTGGCTTCCATCCACTCCATGTCTGCATGCCATGGAGCAACAAGGGAGAAGGAAAAGCGCGAAGTGTGTTTATTTGGTAAAAGACATTGTATTCATTTCCTATTGCTGCTGTAATGAATTATCATAAAACTTAACGCAAAACAACAGTGGCTAAAAACAATGCACATTTGTTAACTTATTGTTCTGGATGCAGGAGGTCCTTTGTTAGGAGGGCTGGCCTGCTTCTGGAGGCCTTAGGGGAGAATCTAGTTCCTTGCCTTTCCCAGCTCTAGAAGCCACCCTTATTTGTTGGCTTGTGGGACTTTTTTGTCTTGAAAGCCATCAATGGATGGTTGAGTCTTTCTCATATCACAGCACTCTGACTCTGCTTTTGTTGTCACTTCTCTTCCTCTGACTCTTCTGCCTCCCTTTTCCACATGAAGAGCATTGTGATTACATTGGACCCACCTGGATAATCCAGGAGAATCCCCCTGTATTAGTCCATTTGCATTGCTAAAAAGGAATCCCTGAGGCTGGGTAATTTATAAAGAAAAGAGGTTTATTTGGCTCATGGTTCTGCAGGATGTACAAGTATGGCACCAGCATCTACTTGGCTTCTGGTGAGGCCTCAGGAAGTTTCCAATCATGGCAGAAGGCAAAGGGGGTGCTACTGTGTCACATGGTGACAGAGGGTGCAAGAGAGAAAGGGAGGAGGTGCCAGACTCTTTTAAACAACCAGATCCCATGTGAACTCATAGAAAACTCACTCATTACTGCAAGGACAGCACCAAGCTATTCATGAGGGATCCATTCCCATGACCCAGACACCTCCTTCTGGGCCCCACCTCCAACATTGGAGGTCGCATTTCAAGATAAGATTTGAAGGAAACAAAACATCCAAACCATATCACTCACCGTTGAAAGATCCTTACCTTAATTCCAGCTGCAAAATCCCTTTTGCCAAGGAAGGTAACATATTCACACGTTCTAGGGATTAGAATGTGAATAACATTGCGAGTCATTATTTGCCTACCACAGACACTCTCCCCAGGGACTATTTTCCATATCTCACTGTCTGGAGGTGTGCTGTCACAAGGCCACCCCTAGTTGCATGGCAGGCTGGGAGATCAAGTCTTAGCTTTTAGAGCAATTTTGAAAATACATGTAAGACATTTAGGGCTGGAAATAACATTTGGGTCACCCAACCAATATTGGCTGCCACAGTAGGAAATAATACATAGCCAAATGGGTCTACACCTCACAGCCTGATGCTTGACTTAGTGAAATTATGTTTTAAAAATAGACTATTATCCCAAAGTAATAATTGTTGGGTTGACTATACCAAAGGTCATTGCTCACACATGCTTCCTTTCTTCCCCTCCACCTCTTACCTCTCTTCCCTTTCCTTCCCCTCCTTTCTCCTCTCTTCTGCCTCTGTGGGCCTGCAAGTTTCACAGCCTGTCTTTTGGCTTGTAGTAGACCAAGGAGATGGGTTTCTATGTTCACTTTTGTGTCTGACACACTGTGGTGGGATGTTGTTCACTATCCCTTCAAATCATGGAACAGGGAATCAAATGCTGCATTTTGACCAGTTTTCCTCATCAATCCACAATTACTCATGTTGGAAAACTTATACTACATAACTCTTCTGCCTGTTTTTCAATTGTTAGACATTGTAATGGGAGAGGGCATTGGGTAAAGGATTAGGCAGCCACAGACATCTGATGGTCAGGCATGTTGACTTAAATAGTAGAGTTACCTACAGGGAGGAAGAACTTTATGGTTCAGGCTGATAAAATAGCTCCTCACTGACTTTGCTATGGTACCTGAATTTTTCAATATGATAGGAAGTATGGCATGTTGTTTCTACATGACAGGAAATATGATACATTATTATTATTGAAAGATCTTTTGATTTCCAACTTGGCCACTGTAAAGAGGATAGAATCTAAAAGAAAATGGTCTGGTGGTGTCACTAAGGTATGTCTCCAACAGGAAAGCAGTGGATATTGGAAAAGAACCAGATAAAATTTTTTGTATTCCATAGAAATGTGGACAATATCGACTATGCCATTGAATATTCCTTTTATAAAAAGGTGAGACATCTTAGAATTTACTACCCATAAAAGCTTTGCTTCACCGCCAGAAACATAAGTTTATGTATTGAAAACAGGAGGTGTTTCGGTTACATGCTTGGCATCTCTACATAGTGCTAAGGTTGGAGGAGGCCTGGAAAGAATTTTCAAGGAAGACATATTATAGACTTCCTTCCCTTTCGAGCCTCTCTAAACAAGAGCTTCATAAACATATGGAGTGATGTGAGGAGTTTTTGCTGTTGCTTCTCTTTCTTGTAAACCACATGTGCTGCATATATGAAGCCAGCATCTATGAGAGAGAACTGAACAGGATAAGAAGTTTGTTGACAAAATACCTGGCCCTTGGAGTAGGCTCCAAGCCTCTAATGGTGCCTCCAGCCACTCAGGACAGCAGGGGCTTAACATTTTGACATTGTTGTCTAATTTTTCTTTGTCTCTTCCTGTTCTCTGCCACTTGGTGGTAGCCTAGGTTGCACAGGATCATGTGAATCCACTTAGTCACATCTGCAAATGAGAGCCTTCGAAGTGTAAACTTTATTCATCAGTGTGATTTAAGCCACATCTTGGTGACAGGGCATCCATCTCAACAAATGGCGTAGGGCCAGCAAAAGTCAAAGACTCAACCAACATGCATGATCATTGTTCAAAGACATGTCAAAAGGAAGAGAAGTACATTTTAAACATTTTGGTATATATATAACATAAAATTTACTATTTTAACCATTTTTAATTATGCAGTTCAGTGGCATTAAGTATATTCACATCCACTGTTGTTCAACCATCACCACCATTTATCTGCAGAACTTTTCCATTTTCCCAAACTGAAACTCTGTCCCCATTATACACTAGGTTTCCATTTCCTTCCCTTCAGCTTCTGACAACCACCATTCGGCAACATCCTTTGTGTCTCTATGAATTTGACTCCTCTAGGTACCTCAAAGTAAGTAGAATTTTATAAGATTCGTCCTTTTGGGTCTGGTGTATTTCACTTAGCATAATGTTTTCAAGGTTCTTCCACATTGCAACACATGTCAGACTTCCATTCCTTTTTATGGCCAAACAATATTCTATTGTATGTACATACTGTATGTTGCTGATCTATTCATCTGTTGTGAGGTATAATCTCATTGTGGTTTTGTTTTGTGTTTACCTAATGATTAGTGATGCTGAACATCTTTTCTTTTGCTTATTGGCCATTTGTATGTCTTCTCTGGTGAAATGTCCATTCTGTTCTTTGCCTATTTTTCAGCTGTTTTGTTTGTTTGTTTGTTTTTTGTTGTTGTTGTTGAGTTGTATAAAGTACAGATTCTCAAATTACAGACCACATAACAATGATAACCATGACTTGGAGAGTGTTAATTAACCAGCAAACTGACCTACCCACCCTTCCCTCATTTCAAGCCCAAGGGTATAAAGTATCATTTACATCGATGTGTGTCTGCAATCTCATTTCAACACCTTGACAGTCACCAGGTGTTTCTGTAAAAAGGCATCTGTACAAACTATAGCATCTGTTTAGAAGTAGCGAATCCAGAGAGGGGGGAGATTTAGAAATCTAGCAGCTGGTCTCAGTTTGAATATTTAATGTCAATTTGGACAGTGGGCCTGAAATGCTAGAACCCAAACAAAGATTTCCATGTTCTAATTATCTTCCGACCACTGTTGTGCTAATCTCTACTTGGTTTCCCTTACTGGTACTTCAGCTCTCCAGGCTGTACCATTTTGAGGGAAAACAGGGTGACTCTCTGCATAAAATGCCATGGAATATGAAAAGCAAAGCAGCTTTTTCTGCTTTACCAGGGGAAAACTCCAGACTTTCTCAAGTACCCTTCCAAGTTTTCCAAATCGTTCTGAGAATACTGAGAAGCAGATACATCTTGTATGTTCTAGAACCTGTCCTATTGGAATTGTTGCCTTCAGCTTGTTCCTCAATCACTCTTGATTTCTGAAGCAGCATGTCTTCGACCCAAGCTTTCACAACAGCTGCTAATACCACCAGTGCCTGCATCAAAGCTGCAGAGACTGGTCACAAACACATCATGTCCAACTGTTGCCTAGGCCTTTGGCTTCAAGACAAAGACACCTTGCCCTTAACTTGTCTTATTCTTTTGACTTGTATTGCTCTTTTACAGCATCTGCCTTACCACAAATCAGGCCTGAGCCCTGTGTACAGGACCTAGGGGCTGTCTGATAACATGAGCGGCACTTAGACCCACCCTACTGATGTGAACACATTGCTGTCTGGCCAAAGCTGAAGAAAGGAGTGCACAGTCCCTAGGGTGAATGTTCCCCTACCAGGATACTCTTATTTTCTCCCATATTAAAAGACATCCTGTCGAGTCCACACTCTTCCTCCATCATTGCCAGCTATGAATAAATCTCAGGGTGGGCATACAGACTGGGATCCTACTCCATGATTTTGACAATAAAAGTACTATATTTCAGCTACAGTTATTCATTCACTAATTTTTCTCTTGAGACGAATCTAGCACAAAGGTACTTACATGTTTTAAATAGCAAAATCTAAATTTTATTTTTCCAATGAGAATATTCCAACATATTCTGGCATTTCATCTTAAAATTCTTTGCTTTGCTTTTTAATAGGTTGACATATACATCTTAACACATTCATTTCCAAACGCTCCTAGGGAGATTGCTGAACTAGAAGATTGAATTGAGATTGGAGTCTTCCTGGAATAAATAAAAGAACAGCCACTAAAGGGTAATGGGATCCATTTATTATTCTGCCAGGCTCCTCTGCATACTATTCTAACAAACTCCTTGGGTGAATAAGAAACCAAAGCTGGTCTTTATAACACTGGGACTCACAGATGGAGGATGGGAAAAGTGCCGTGCTCATGGAAAAAATATTTCATTTGTTGACTTGGCTTTAAATTGTATTACAGTTGAAAATGGGAGAAGCACTTGTGGTTAATTTAACGGATCCATTAGTGAAAGGACCCTTAGAAATCTGTCAAAACTTTTTATTATATAAATAGGAAAATTTCTCAGATGGGAAAAATAACTTGCTCGAACTCAAATCATAAGAGCCACATGTCACTTGTTCATCATCTTGTGGCCAAACAACTCTATGCAGGTTGTTCTGAATCATAGTTATTATCCTTGGACTGTTTGTTAATGGTTGTTACTGACTGTTAATGGTCTGTGTTGTTTACCTTCCAAGGGTCTAACATTTTAACATGTAAAAGAACCTTGTAGCATAGGAAGAAGGTTTCGATGGTAAAATCAACCCTAAGGCCACCTAGTAAACTCAATGAGCAGGGGCTCTTAACCTGAGGTCCTTAGAAGGGCTTTAACCTGCTGGGTGCGGTGGCTCTCGCCTGTAATCCCAGAACTTTGGGAGGCCGAGGCAGGCGGATCACTTGAGGTCAGGAGTTTGAGACCAGCCCGGCCAATGTGGTGCAACCCCGTCTCTACTAAAAATACAAAAAAAAATGACCCGGGTGTGGTGTCAGGCGCCTGTAATCCCAGCTACTCAGGAGGCTGAGGCAGGAGATTCACTTGAACCCGGGAGGTGGAGGTTGCAGTGAGTCCAGATTGCACCATTTGCACTCCAGCCTGGCCAACAAGAGCGAAACTCCATCTCAACAACAACAACAACAACACAAAAGGGTTTTTAGCTTTGACATTGTATGCATTAAGCTCTTGGAATTATATGAATTATTTTATGCATGGGTAGTTACATGCATTTTCTTTAGGGAGGGGATCTGTTGAATTCTGGACTTTCTTGACTGGCTGGATAAGACAAACCTTGAACATAAAAGTATTTTATTGGCTTATTTTCCTGGAGCTCATACCCCACTCCCTAACAACTTCCAGAGTGGCTGAATCTAATTGCGCTGTTTCTGTTTTTGTATGCCTTGCGACTCAGCTTGCCCCTGACTTCATTCTGATTTGGGGTTCTTTTTACTTTGTGGACAAAAAAGACACAAGGATGACTCCACACATTCATACCTCCCAGCTTAGTACCACCCAGTGGTAAGAAAATGACTCTCAGTCCCTACATGGGTCATATAGATGGCCATCACCACTCACTGGGCCTAGGGTGTTGAGCCATTCTGGTTGATCAGCCTGAGTCATCTTTGCACCCTGCCCCTAAACATTGATATTGACATTCTTACAGAACACATAGAGTTGGAGAAGAGTTCTCTAAAGGCACCAGGAGAAGGGCGTTGGGAAGTACATGGAGCAGATGAAGCTCTAGCAAACAGATTTTTTGGGGATCCACCATTCCCCAGATTCTCAAGGGAACTGTTTCAGAAAGGTCAACAAAAGTTTTCTTAGGAGCAAAGGCTATGTTATAGATCTCCTAGTAGATTGCATGAAACACTCTCCTGGCCTAACTCAAGAAGGCAAAGTACTTGGTTTTCACACAGTAACATATTTTTTCATCAGTGTGCTTTGAATACTCCCTATGCAATATAAATGTGTTTGGCCTTTGGGCTCACTTCATCTGCATAGCCTACTGATAGGAAAGTTGTCAATTTACTTGGAACAAATAAAGACAATTCTGTTTTCTGTAAAATATAATTTGCACATGATATGATTTGATCACGGCTGCCCTTCTGTGAATGTGCGTTCCTGAATGACTGTCACGAATTTTATCAATCAGAACTCAGGAGAGTACTAATCCAGAGAGATGTCCAATCCACAGTTGTTTGTTCTTGGCCTCAATCTCAGTGCCTGGGAATTCTTCAGTAGCAGCACATGCACCATGGCTTAATATCTTTACAGAATTACGTGAACACACAACTTTTTTTGTCTTTCTTTTTAGAATTAAAATAAGTAATATTTTAGGCCATTCTAAAGTGGAGACTAATATTTCCCAGGACTGATAGAAAACTTCTCACCAGGAAAATAGAAATGAGATGATAATTTGTGCAGAGGGGGCCTTCAAAGAAAAAAGAGTAGGCTTCCATTGCTTTTAATTAGGGAGTCTATTTTAATGCCCCATTGAGGATCTTTTTGATGGCACATTAGGGTCCATTGGGAAGGATATTAATTAAGCTCCAGGGTATTCTGTGTTGGAGGTCAAATGGGATGAGCTGGCATTATCGAGCAGCAAGGAAGAGAGGAAAAGTGGGAAAAGATCCTGAAATCCAGGTGTATTGGTTCCAGTGCTGGCCAACCACTTTGTCTGAGGGGAGCAATGTTGTATCAATAGCTCACCAGCTGTCCAGTCCTTCAGGGAATAGAATTCTACAACTGGGAGAATTCTACCTGCTATTTCCTCAGGACAACTGTAATATTCAGGGGACCTGTGCATACCTAGGTGATAAAAGCTATATTTCTCACCTATGGGTGGAAACTTGGCTTTTGGGCTTACCCTGAACTGTGATAATAGGGAAGGAACTTTACTTTCTATATGCAACATTTTCAATTGAAAATTGCTGGGATGGTACAATTGACTGTGAAGGAGAGTCGAATACCAATGTCAGCACCATTCCCACTCATCTGGGATAGACTCTATGCCCTTCCCTAAATCACAGGGGCTGAAGCCTGCGAATGGTATTTTCCAGAATTTCTTGCAGCAAGGTTTCAGATTAGATTTAATCCATGATGGGCACTAAGGTGTGGTTAGAAAGTGGGCAGATGAGATCAGATGGGTTCAGGGTGATGGGGAGAGATCTGTGAAAGGATACAATGTACAGCTAGATAGGAGGAATAAGTCCTAGTGTTCTATACCACTGTAGGATGACTATAGTAACAAAAATATATAGTTTCAAATAGCTGCAAGGAAGATTTGAGACAACTAATGTGCTAATGACCCTGATTTGGTTGCTGTACGTTATACATATGGAAACATTACTGTGTACCCCATGAATATGTTCAATTAAAAGTAGTTTTACAAAATAGTCCAAAAAAAGAAAAAGAGTGGAAGCAAAATCAATATTATTGCTCCTCTGGCAGTTGTGGGCAGATGCATGGGTTTTGGCCTTTGCTTGTGAGCCTCTGCAGTGGCCTGCAAGTGTTAACCTTGAATGATCTGTCTCTTGCTGCTGGCAGTTGTTCTATCAGTGATTGTTCTGAGACTTCTTTTTGTATAAAAATGGCATATTCTTTATTCTGCATACTTTAATTTCAGAACAAAATGAACAAAATAAACAAAAAACCCCAGAATATATAACACCCAATTCTGCTGTCAGAGTAGGGAGGGAATGGGAACTTGACACCCTTGTTTCTTGCCTTCAACACAAGGACAGGAGAAAAAAAAAAAAAACAATAGACATCAGCAGGAGGAACCAAGTGGGGCTGCCATGGGATCTGTGGGGACACTACACAATGGTGAATTTTCCAACTATGAATTCCTAATCTACTTCTTCCATGCGAGACACATCCTTGTCACCCTCAAGAGGGGCGATCTCATCAGGAACCACAGCACTGTGTTCCTCTGCTGCCACTTAATCTTCATTGATACCTAGACCTAGCTTGATCATGCAGTAGATGCGGTTGGAGTGGGTCTGGGGATCCTCAAGGGAAAAGCCAGAAGAGAGCAAGGCAGTTTCTAACAGCAGCACCACCAGGTCCTTGACTGCCTTGTCATTCTTGTCTGCCTCAGCCTTTTGCTGCAGCGTCTCCACAATGGGGTGGTCAGGGTTGATCTCCAGGTGCTTTTTGGCCATCATATAGCTCATGGTGGAGTTGACCCGAAGTGCCTGGGCTTTCATGATCTGCTCCATATTGGCTGTCCAGCTGTAGGTGCTGGTCACAATGCAGCAGGGTGAAGACACAAGCCTACTGGAGATTGTCACTTTCTCAATCTTCTTATCTAAGATTTCTTTCATGAGCTTGCAGAGGTTCTCAAACTTTGCCTTCCTCTCTTCCATTCTCTTCTTCTCTTCATCCTCAGGTAGTTCCAGACCCTCCTTGGTAACTAAGTCCAGGCTCTTCCCATCAAACTCCTTGAGTTGCTGCACACATAGCCATCAATGGGCTCAGTCATATATACCACCTCGAAGCCCTGCTTCCACACTCCCTCCACAAAAGCTGAGTTGGCAACCTGCTCTTTGCTCTCACCAGTGATGTAATAGATGGACTTCTGTATCTTCTTCATGCGAGAAACATACTTGACAAAGAAGTCATCTCATCTCCAGACCAGGAGCTGTGATAGCACAGCATCTCAGACAGGCGGCATAGGTTAGTGGAATCCTTGTGGATCCTAAGCTTGAGATTTTTAGAGAATTTCTCATAGAATTTCTTGTAATTGTCCTTGCCTTCCACCAGCTCAGCAAAGAGCTCAAGGCACTTCTTAACAATGTTTCTGTGAATTACTTTCAAGATTTTGTTCTGCTGGAGCATTTCTTGGGAGATGTTCAGGGGCAAATTCTCAGAGTCAACCACACCACGGATAAAGTTGAGACACTCTGGTATCAACTCATCACAGCTGTCCCTGATGAACACACGATGGACATAGAGTTTGATGTTGTTCTTTTTCTTCTTGTTCTCAAAAAGATCAAAGGGAGCCCGGTGAGGAATGAATAACAATGCCCTGAATTCCAACTGACCTTCTACAGAAAAGTGCCTGACTGCCAAGTGGTATTCTCAGTCATTGGTGAGGCTCTTGTAGAATTCTCCATACTCCTCTTGGGTGATGTCTTCAGGGTTTCTGGTCTAAACAGGCTTGGTCTTGTTTAGTTCTTCTTGATCAATGTATTTCTCTTTGATCTTAGTTTTCTTCTTCTTACCCTTACCACTGTCATCCTCCTCATCTGAACCCACATCTTTGATCTTGGGCTTTTCTTCATCATCTTTATTTTCCTCTTCTTCCTCACCTTTCTCTTCCTCTGCCTTATAATCACTAATTTCTTTCTCTCGTTCCTTCTCCAGATAAAGGGTGATGTATCCCAGCCTAGCAACTGAGAGTGCTTCTTCACTACTTCTTTGACCCACCTCTCTTCTAAGTGCTCTGTCTGATCTTCTTTAAGGTGGAGAGTCACTTTGGTACCCCTGCCAATGGGTTCACTATGGTCAGCATGCACAGTGAAGGAACCTCCAGCAGAAGACTCCCAGGCATACCATCATCATTGGGCTTTGTGATCACAACCACTTTCTCTGCTACCAGGTAAGCAGAATAAAAGCCAACACCAAATTGCCCAATCATGGAGATGTCTGCACCAGCCTAAAGAGCCTCCATGAATGCTTTGGTACGAGACTTGGCAATGGTTCCCAAATTATTTGTGAGATCAGCTTTGGTCATGCCAATGCCTGTGTCTACCAAAGTCAGGGTAGGTTCCTGAGTGTTGGCGATGATGTCAATTTTCAGCTCTTTCCCACTGTCCAACTTGGAAGGGTCTGTCAGGCTCTCATAGTGAATCTTGTCCAAGGCATCAGAAGCATTAGAGATCAACTCCTGAAGGAAAATCTCCTTGTTGGAATAGAAGGTATTGATGATGAGAGACATGAGTTGGGCAATTTCTGCCTGAAAGGCAAAAGTCTCCACTTCCTTCTCTCCATGGTGCACTTCCTCAGGCATATTGAAAAGAAAAGGCTTGCACATATTAGAGAGTAAGGTGGGCTGGTTGTCCAACACACAGGCAGCACAAACGCTGTGCCAGAGTGACTCGAGAGCCATTCTGTGACTTTTTCAACTTCCGAGTCCTCCAAGAGCTGGGGAGAATCTGAGAGCTGGAGGGAGCTTTCTCTAGTTCTTTCCTCCTCGTCTCTTCTAAGGATTTTGTTAGCATCTCTTTCCCTTTTTATGTGAAATACCTGGAGTATATTTTTCTGACTGATGCTGACTACCCCTAATAAGATTTTACATAAGTAAATGTGTCTATGAGTGAGACAGAATGTAAAATATTAGATGTTTCAGACAGAAGCCTGAAGAGGGCTTTGGAAAAATATAAACTGCCATAAATATTGCTTTTGATTAGGCAGCTATTTGGGGGACAGAGAGCCTATCAGCATTTCTAGGCAGTCACTGTTTCATGTGAAAGAATGTACCCAATATTAGAACGTAATTCTATATTTGGAGTGCTGCAAAAACAAACAAAACAACTCAGGATACTATTTTGTTAATGGAAATTCCTGAAAACAAAGCTCAACAAAATCGTGGGAGGTGGTGACACTTGAAAAACAGAAATGATTCTAGAGGATTTTGAGAAGAGAGGGCCAAGAAGGAACTTTACAATCTCCGCTGGTCTCGGGATGCTCCCCTTTTCAGGCCCATGTGCAACTGCTATCTTGTCAGCAGGGTCCTTGCTGAACGTTGTTTGCGATAGTACTCACCTTTCCCCTACCTTCACATCTGGCCCCAGCTTCCATCTCAGCTTCATGTCTCTCCATGTTATTGGTGAGTGTCTTGACTATAAGTTGTCCAAGTTCTTGATGTTTTGAACAAAGAATTGGACAAAACACACAGGAAAGCAAGGAGAGAATGAAGCAATGAAAGCAGAGATTTATTGAAAATGAAAGTAAACTCCACAGGGTAGGAGTGGGCTGATCGACAGCTCAAGGACCCTGGTTACAGGATCTTCTGAGGTCCAAATATTCTCTAGAGGTTGTCCATTGGCCACTTGATGTACACCCCATGCAAATGAAGTCGTGGCCCGAGATCAGTCTGATTGATTGTAGAAAGCAACCAATCAGAAGCTGAAGTGAAGTTACAAACTTATACCCATGCAAATGTCTAATTGCCAATTAGAGGCTAAATTGAAGTTACAAAGTTACATGCCTATGCAAATGAAGACTTGGCACACAATTAGTCTGACTGGTTGTGGAAAGCAACCAATCAGAGGGACTTTCAATTTTCCATCTGCCACACAGCAAAAGGGGAGGGAGGGAGTTGCAAAGGGAGTAGCCTCTGGTCCTTTTGTTACTTAGGCATGAAAAGTTGGTGTTTTCCTTTCAATTTATTTCTAGGAAGTCAGTGTGAATCGGCCTTAGGTTCCCTGCCTCCAGACCCTATTCTCCTGCCTCAACCATGGTATATGGAACAATCTGATACCTTAACTACGTATTTTACTGTTTGTCTCTCCCCACTGAATTCCATAAAGTTAGACATGTTGGTCTGTTATGTTCACTGCCATATCCTCAATAACTTAAATTGTACTTGGCACCTAGAAGGCACTCAATAAATACTTGTCGAAAAATTGAACCCCACTACCCAAGATACAACCACAGCTAATTTGTTTTCTTTCCTTCTTATATAAATGTATATTTAACAGTTCTATATGGAGGGAATCTTAGATTCTTAGTTTGTTTCTATTTATATTTTTCCCCCACTCAGCCTGAAGGAGTGCCCCTCAATGGAAAAGAAAATGAAAATGCTCATTATTTTTCAAGGTCTTTAGGTGTGGAGTGGACGGGTGAGTGTAGCATGGTACTTAGCACTTGTTTAGTCTTCTTGCCCTATTTCTTGCTGGGCTGTTACGCTGGTGTCTGAAAAGAGAAAGATACAACAATTAAAACTAAAGTAAAATTATGCGTCGCTGAAATGCCTGAAAGATATTGCTTACTGAGACAAAGCCGTACAGATAGTAGATATTTCTTCTACCTTAGGAGGCAGCAATCTGTCTTCTCCAGGCTGGGGTTAGGCACAGGGGCCTGAGTGTGAGCCAGGGGATCCATCGCCTGGAGCAGGAAGTGGCAGAGGGTGTCACCTGAGCGGGTCCAGCAGGGGAAGACAGCATGACAGGCTCTGTCCCACAGCCAAGAGGACTTGGTTTCCAAACAACAGCCTGTATGTTTTCAGGCACACAGGAGACACTCCGTGGAGACTTTCAGAAGGGGTTGAGAGGAATTTAGGAGGCAGGGGCTCCCACAGAGCCTGACAGTCCTGTTTTCTCACTATTACTGTAGACTCTATTTTGCTGTCAGGCTCGGGTGGCTTGAGAAGCCACAGATGATACCTTTGCTGCTGCTGCTGCTCCTACTGCAGTGGTTGCAGATACTGTTACCATGTCCCTTCCCCCACCTGGTGTCACCCCTGTTCTGCCACAAATATGGTACTATGGCACCTTTTAATATGGCTGCCGAAGGGAATGTATTATGCTAATTAGATACTTGGTTCTCTTTCAGGTCTTTGTCAAAGTGGTATTATTGGGCTCTAATTTGTCAGTGAACACGAATCCTAATTGGAGGTCTGAAATCTTATGGTAACACGTGTTGTCCAAACAATCCAGATGACTGAGAACAGCCCTGTCTGATAGGACTTTCTGCACTGAGGGGTGCAGCAGCCACCAGCCACGTGTGGCTATTGAGCCCTTGAATTGTGGCCAATGGGATAGAACTGGAATTTAAACTTTATTTATTAATAATTTTAAATAATATGAATTTAAAATGGTAGTATCCACATGTGGTAGTGCAAATCTAGAATATATATTTATGTTTTAAAGACTATAACCTAAATGAAAACACAAAATTTAAATGCAATTGTAATTCTTGGAGGACAGTAGTCTAGGCGACATCTGGCTTAAGACCTTCTGTACGTTTGTTCTCATGACCATTGATGATTTTGATGGCTGATCCTTGATATTTAGGAAAGGGATGCTTTTGTCTCATCCCAGTAAAAGGATAAGTTTATTTGCAAATTAAGAAAATGACCACAAGGTAATCCCAGCACTTTGGGAGGCCAAAGTGGGCGGGTCACTTGAGGCCAGGAGTTCAAGCCCAGCCTGGGCAACATGGAGAAACCCTGTCTCTACAAAAAATACAAAAATTAGCCAGGCATGGTGTTTTGCTCCTATGGTCCCAGCTACTTGAGAGGCTGAAGTGGGAGGATTACTTGAGCCGGGGTGGTGGAGGTTGCAGTGAGCTGTGATTGTGCCACTGCACTCTAGCCTGGGCAACAGAGAAAGACCCTGTCTCAAAAAAAAAGAGAAAGTGACCCCAGGATAAAGACATTGTTATTAGTCGAGGTCCTCCAGAGAAACAACCAATGGGACACACACACACACACACACACACACACACACACAGATTTATTATGAGGTTGGCTCACATGATTAGGGAGACTGAGAAGTGCCATATCTGCTGTCTGCATGCCTGGGTCCAAAGGCCTGAAAACCAGAGAAGTCAATAGTGTAGGTTTTAGTCCAAGGGCAGGAGAAGACCCATGTCTAAACTTAGACACACAGGAAGCAAAAGGGGCAAATTCCTCTTTCTTCTGCCTTTTTGTTATTAACACATTGGATGATACTGGCCCACATTGGGGAGGGCAATCTACTTTATTGATCCAATTTAAATGCCAGCCTCATTCAGAAACCCCCTCACAGGCACACCCAGAAATAAAGTTTAATCTTGGCACCCCATGATGCAGTCAAGTTGACAGGGAATTAACTTTCATACCTTTCATCCAGTGTATCAGCAAGAGATGGATTCTCTGGATGTGCCTGGGTCCAAAGGCCTGAAAACCAGAGAAGTCAATAGTGTAGGTTTTAGTCCAAGGGCAGGAGAAGACCCACGTCTAAACTTAGACACACAGGAAGCAAAAGGGGCAAATTCCTCTTTCTTCTGCCTTTTTGTTATTAACACATTGGATGATACTGGCCCATATTGGGGAGGGCAATCTACTTTATTGATCCACCAATTTAAATGCCAGCCTCATTCAGAAACCCCCTCACAGGCACACCCAGAAGTAAAGTTTAATCTTGGCACCCCATGATGCAGTCAAGTTGACAGGGAATTAACTTTCATACCATTCATCCAGTGTATCAGCAAGAGATGGATTCTCTGGATGTGCTGAACCAGTTTCTAAACCTCAAAGACTGATGACCAGAGCCAGGATCATGATGCATTCCGGAATGAGATGCCGCATGAGGGCCCGCAACTGGCTGGTCACCCTCTGAAGTCACCTTGACTTCACTGCCTATAATGTTTTTAAAAAATCAGGCTGGGCGCGGTGGCTCATGCATGTAATCCCAGCACTTTGGGAGGCCGAGGCGGTGGATCACGATGACAGGAGATCGAGACCATCCTGGCTAACACAGTTAAACCCTGTCTCTACTAAAAATACAAAAAATTAGCCGGGCATGGTGGCAGGTGCCTATAGTCCCAGCTACTCAGGAGGCTGAGGCAGGAGAATGGTGTGAACCCGGGAGGCGGAGCTGCAGTGAGCCGAGATTGCACCACTGCACTCCAACCTGGGCAACAGAGCGAGACTCTGTCTCAAAAAAAAAAAAAAAAAAAAAAAAAAAAAAAAAAATCAGTGATAATCACTGTACCTAAGAAGACAATTACTGCATATTGAATTGTCACTATAGACCAGGTGTTTCACTATGTGTCATTTTATTTTTCATTTAATTCAAGTTTGCAGTGAGCAGTAATTTTACCCTTATTTTATACATGGATCAACTGAACCATTTTGCTCTGGTCTCATAGCTAGAGTGAAGCACTTGGCCTTGAACTTGGGACTTTGGTTCCTAAAGACAGGATTCTTCTTCTGTGCCACCTAGCCACCAAAAATACACTGAAGGTAGCATGAGGAAGTCAGGAGATGTAGTTTTATGCACTTGCATTGAGATGAACCAACTCTTCTAAAGCAACAAAGTATAAACTACCATAGTTCCCCTAAAGCATACACTCACTTAGGTTTTTGGCTTCCATTTTATAGAGCATATGTTTAAAATGAGATCTTCTGCAGAGTCCTCTTGTGAGTACTTTCATTGTCTTTGAGAGATTTATCAAAAGTTATTCATTTCTACCAGGCTCTTGTCTACAAAGAAACTATTTGTTGTTCCCAGAGGGCCTCCAGTTGCAGGACTGGGGAACAACCACAGCATTTTCTGGATAGTCTGAGTGAGCAGAAGTGAGTCCTCTGGACACGCAGGTTACCTTTGGTCTTGGACTTTGCTCAAGCGTCAGAATGCCAGAGCAATGATGCTGCCTTTTGCAGCTGTACAATAAAAGAGACACAAACCAGAAATTTTATATGACTAGAGGTAAGGGAACAGAGTGGTTGACGTTTTCCCAGCAGTCCTGGCCCCAGGAATTGTGGGTGGGTTATTGACAATAAGCAGAGAATGCTGCTGAGAGGAGCCATTCCCAGAGCATCTGACGTGATGTTTTCGTTCTGAAGACATGGTCAAGTCACCTTAGTGTTCAGTCTGGGGAGAAGCCTGACATGGTTTGGCTGTGTCCCCACCCAAATCTCATCTTGAATTATAGCTCCCATAATTCCCATGTGTTATGGGAGGGACTTGGTGGGAGATAATTGAATCATGGAGGCAGTTTCCCCCATATTGTTCTCATGGTAGTGAATAAGTTCCACGAGATCCGATGGTTTTGTAAGGGGTTTCCCCTTTCGCTTGGCTCTCATTTCTCTCTTTGCTGGCTGCCATGTAAGACTTGCCTTTGCTCTTCCTTCCTCTTCTGCCATGATTGTGAGGCCTCCCCAGCCATGTGGAACTGTGAGTAAATTAAACCTCTTTCCTTTATAAATTCCCAAGTTTCAGGTATGTCTTTGTCAGCAGTGTGAAAAAGGACTAGAATAATACAAAGCCCTTCTGTGCTGTGCCATGTGTGATCACGTTCCTTTGAGCTTCCTCTGAACAGATTCTGGATAGTGCTCTCAGAAGTGCTTCTGACTCAGATTTTACTCAGCAACCATTTGGATCTGAGAGGAGCTTTCTTTATTTTCAAAAGAGTCCTTTCTGGCAGAGTGGGTTGTGGTGGAGAGAGTGTGGATTTTGGAGTTGGGCAAACCTGGTGTCCATCCTGTCAATATCCTTGCTTAGCCCTGTGACTTTGGGGAAGTCATTCCCCCCCCAGCTTTATTGAGGTGTAACTGACATAAAAATTGTATATATTTAAGGTGTACAATGTAGTGACTTCATATATGTATACATTGTAAAATAATTATCAGGGTCAAGCTAATTAACACATATATCACCATTTTTTGTGTATGTTATGATAATGCTTAAGATCTACTCTCCTAGCAAATTATAAGTGTACAATACAACATTATTAAGTAGAGTCATGCTGTACATTATAGTTATGCTGTACATTAGATCCTCAGAACTTACTCATCTTCTTTCTGCAAGTAGGAAAGTCATTTCTGAATGGACAACTGTAGTAGAGCCTTCTGGTGTTATCCATATCTAGGTATTAGACCATGGGGGGGAAACAAAAACTGAGAAGCCATGTGGTTCCTGGGAAACTCCACTGTACCCTTGTGAGAAGATGAGAATGAAAAAGGCAAATAACATGTCAGAAAGAGTTTTGACCTTGCAGACTCTGAAAGGATCTTCAGCACCCTGAGGAGTCCCCAGATCACACTGAGAACCACTGTTGTAATATTTCAAATCTGTATTTTAAACACAAATCTGTATTTAATTTAAATAATTTAATTTAAATACAAATCTGTATTTTAAATACAGATGTTCTCTCTGTCTGCAACACTCTTCCTCAGACATTTTCATCTCTCACTCCCTTAGCACCTTTGCATAAGAAAGGGTCTTTGCTACCTTTCTTAATAAAGCTTATCCTGACCACCCCATTCAAGTTGCAATCACTGCCCCCCTACCATCACTACTCAAATTGTTCCTTATTCTGCTCTATTTTTTCCACAGCACTTATCACCTTCTAATAGTATATTGTTTATTTATTTATTTACTGTAATATTATATAATTTACTTATTTACTGTCTATTCCCATTAGAACATGAGTTTCATGATGGATTATTTTGTTCATAGATCTATTCCCAGCAACTGTAACCATATCTGGCATGTAGTAGGTGCCCAACAAATATTTCTGGGAAGGAAAGAAGGAAGGAAGAGAAAAAATTCCATGAGATTTGATATGTTTGAAAAATATTTTACTTTTATTGATGAATAATTATATATATTTATTAAGTACAATGTGACATTGTGATATATGCATACATTGTAAAATGTTTAAATCAAGCTAATCTACATACCTATCGCTTTACCTACTTACCATCTTTTTATAGTGAGAACATTTAAAATCTACTCTTTTAGTAACTTTTAAGTGTGAATACATTATTATTAACTATAGTTGACATGCTGTGCAGTAGATCATGAAAACTTATTCCTCTAGGCACTTTTATTTTATTTTACTTTAAGTTCTGGGATACATGTACAGAACGTGCAGGTTTGTTACATAGGTATACATGTGCCATGGTGGTTTGCTGCACCTTTCAACACATCATCTAGGTTTTAAGCCCCGCATGCATTAGGTATTTGCCCTAATGCTCTCCCTCCCCTTGGCCCCCACTCTCTGACAGGCCCCGGTGTGAGATGTCCCCTCCCTGTGTCCGTGTGTTCTCGTTGTTTAACTCCCACTATGAGTGAGAACAAGCAGTGTTTGGTTTTCTGTTCCTGTGTTAGTTTGCTGAGAATGATCGTTTCCAGCTTCATTCTTGTCCCTCCAAAGGACACAAACTCACTTTTTTTTATGGCTGCATACTATTCCATGGTGTATATGAGGCACTTTGTTTTATTTGGTGCTGTTATCTCCATTGGCTAGAACAATTCTGTGAACATATTGGTGAATGAATGAACAAAGTGAAAATCCAGTCTTTTTAGGTTGTCAGATCCCATACTTAAAACCTCTAGACCTTAGAGATGTTCAGAAAGTTTTTACTGGGCCATGTTTTACTAGTGGTGAGATGAAAAACAAGAGTTTCTGCATGCTTTTAAGTCTCATTTTACTTACTCATTTATTATCAAAGGAAGCATAAATTGAATGAGGATGAAAAACCAACAGATGCACCTGGCCTGTAGGTAGCCTGGAACCCAGCAATGTTAGTTCCCTTTCTTTTTCTTAATTTTAAAAAATTATTCATTTTTAATTTTTATATTTTCTATTTTTTTGAGACAGAGTCTTGCTCTGTCACCCAGGCTGGAGTGCAGTGGCGTGATCTCGGCTCACTGCAACCTCCGCCTCCCAGGTTCAAGCGATTCTCCTTCAACCTCCCAAATAGCTGGGACTTCAGGTGAGTACCACAATGCCCGACTAATTTTTGTATTTTTAGTAGAGACAGAGTTTCACCGTGTTGGCCAGACTGGTCTTGAACTCCTGGCCTCAAGTGATCTGCCCGCCTTGGAACTTCAGGTGAGTACCACCACACCCAGCTAATTTTGGTATTTTTAGTAGAGACAGAGTTTCACCATGTTGGCCAGGCTGGTCTTGAACTCCTGGCCTCAAGTGATCTGCCTGCCTTGGGCTCCCAAAGTGCTGGGATTACATCTATGAGCCACCGCACCTGGCCCAGTTCCCTTTCTTTTTCTTCTCATTTTCCTCTTTATTTTTTGTGATCTTAGTGCTAAGAGGGCCTGCATTCCAAGGTGTTCAGGCTTTCTTAGAAGCGAATGCCTTTGAAAGCTGATCAGCAGGGCAAGTTGAGTCTTGAGTGTAAATCCTGTTGCTAAAAGCCCATTAAAGTTGGCCTGAGAACTGTGGCATGAGGTGCCTTCAAAGAGCAAAAGGCTTGCCACTTCCAATCAAACCTGATTTTCCCTTTGACCTTTCTCACAGTTCACTTCTTGGCACTTCCCTAGGGCATGTGTGTCAGAAGCCAGTGGCAGCCAAGCAGTGAGTGTTAGGAGTGAAGTCTTATCAGTTGTTAGCAATTGCCACGCAAATATACAAGGTTGGCATTGTCATTTCCACATATGTTAGGTGCTAGAAACAAGGGCTCTTTGAAAAAGAGCTCTTTAAATGCCAATGTCTAAATTAGACACTAACTTTAATGGTCCTTAGACTTTTTTATGTTTATCATAATTATTTTGGTACATTCTTCCTCTGGAGTCATTCTTTTATTTCTATCGTAACTCCACATTAGACTTGCATCGTTCATTCAGGGAAGGGAGAATGTAGAACAAAGAGTAGGCGAGACTCGTACCTAAATGATGAAAGATCTGTGCTGTCACTGCTGCTCACAGGGACCACTCCATGGGAGCTTACTTTGTGTCAGACTCTGGTCTAAGCCTTTACACACATTAATACTGTACATATATATATATATGAATAACTTTAATGCTTATAACAAGGCAACTGGAAAAATATTATTATCATTTCTCTTTTACAGATGAAGAGAGTGAGCACAGACAGGTTAAGTAAATTGTTCAAGGCCACACAGCGTGTGAGTAGGGAAGAGGTTTCCAGCCAGGATTCGGAGCCTGGATGCTTAACCAGAAGAGACAAAGAAATGAAAGATTCTGGAATTCTATTATATTGAGGGCTTTCATGTGGAAAGAATGAGGCAGTTAAGATGGTGACCTGAAAGGACAAGAAGTATTGGACAGGTAGAGATGGGAGAAGAAAGGGCACTTTAGAGAAGTGTTGTCCAGTAGCACATTCTGCAGTGCTGAAATTGTTCAATATCTGTGTCATCCCATATGAGAGCCACATATGCTGCTTGAACACTTGAAATATGGCTGGTGTGACTTAAGAACGAACTTCTAATTTTGTTTAATTTTAATTAATTTAAATGTAAACAGCCACATGTGAATAGTGGTAGTCATATTGGTCAGTGTAGCCATAGGAAACACCAGCATAATGATCATATCACAGGACACCAAGAGTCCTTCGTTTGTAGGTGTGAGTAGGCTGAGTGAAGGATAGTAAAAGAGCTGCGGGAGAAAGGCTGATGGTTGTCTGATGGCAAATGTCACAAGAGGAATCAGATTTATTTTGAAGACAATGAGGGACTGGTCAAAATTTCAGATGTGGAAAATAACTTGATAAACCTTGTGCTTAGGGAAGAAACAGAGGGCAGGATACATTGACAGATGAACAGGTGGGAACCTGGGTGGCCAATTTTGACAGTATTGCAATCAGAATTCTTTATGAAGAATTTTAGTATGATTTTTAGATTTATTATACAAACCAGGGAAAAAAATTGGTAAATAGGTAGCATCTTACTTTTCATTCTTTTGGGTAGTGTAGCCTTATTTGCTCAACTGTAACTATAATGTTTAATTCTTAGCACAAACTGTTTATTGTAAGTAACCAGCATGAGTGGGCTTAAGCAAAAATGCATCATCATTAAAAAGACTGTTATGTAGTTCCTGGAACCCAGCAGCAGTGGGGCTCTCAAGGGACTGGAATTAAGAATTGGAAAGTGAGCAGGAACCTAGGCAGTCCTTATTCTCCTCTCGTTTTTGCCTCTTTGTACATCTGTTTTTATTCTCTCTCTGCCAATTGCTTGCCTTGCTTCTCTCTACTCCAGTGGGAATATGATGACTATTTTCAAGGTCTTGAGTTTACATCTCCTCGGTTGCAACCACATGCAAAGACTGTCTCAGAATCCTAGTTCAAATACAAGGAGCTTGGGTCAGGCATCCATTTTGGTTCCAGCAACCACAGAGAGAGATATAGAGTCAGAAACACAAACATGTTTGCCAGGGCAGCAGGTGAGGAGATGAATTCTCAGAAATGGAAGGTCTTTGTGACTTGGGCAGTAGCATAAATGGTGATTATTACAGTTCACTATTGCTATGAAAATGTTGACTGAGCTTGGATCCCAGTTGAGAAACACAGAACGAATAGGCATTTGGGCCTACAATAATTATAGACAGGAGTTCAAACCACGATGAGAGCTGGCAGTCAGAATTTAAACAGAACCCTGACTGATCAGCTTTGCTAATTTTTCTTTCCTGCTGAGCCCATTAGCTTATCTTTGGTCTAATTTTTGTAACATGTGCTCCAGTCTTAGAAAAGCATTTTCCCCTGGTTAGGATAAAGACTACTTCTGCTGTTTCACAAGTTACACAGAAAGTTTCTGAGCACTTAATAGTACAAGAAATAAGATCTGAGAGATTGGTCCTTATTTTGCAACATAATGGAATAAGTATAGAAATGACTGCCACACGTTGATAATCACCTCTCATATTTGAAACACCTTTTTTAAAAGGTACTGAAAATTATTATATATTAATAGTAGTAAATGCAAGTAGAACTGTTTAAATAGAATTTTGGAAAGAGTAGAGACCATGGTGGTGCCGTAATATATCAAAACCTCATGTTATTTTGAGAGGGACAATGACTCTGCCATTTTGGGCATCCTTTAATCCTTTAAGAAACCAGGTGACAAAAGTGCTACATTTACCACTTGTAGAGTAACAAGGTACTTTTAAAATATAAAACAATGTAGATTTTTAGAGTGTGGGATCTGTAAGCATTAGGTCAAGACTGGAAGGAACAGGATCATCAAGATGGCTGACTAAAGATGCCAACACTCACCTACTCCATAAAGAAGAACCAAAACAACACATAAATAACTGCACCTTGAGTAGAGTATCTAAGGGAGAACACTGGAACTCAGCAAGGAAGAGATGAAAACACTCTGAAGCACAGAAACTCAAGATGTCAGCATAGAAAGAGAAGCAAAAACACCCAGCTGAAACTGGCTTGGAACCAAGGAAGACTTTCCGTTGTGGGAAAAAGGTATTCTGGGGAAAAGGTCTCCAGAATTACCCCATTACCAGTGTGAATACTTGCAATTCCGGCTACAGCAGAGCCCCATAATCTTGGCACACCTTGAGCCCAGTGCAGGAAGCTGTCTGGAGTTCATATGGGTGCATTACTCCAGAGAAGGAACTCATGCTAGGTCCTTCTCACACTCCACCACAACACACTCCCTGGAATGCAAGTTTTTATGGTTTGGTGCCATTTTAAAAACAGAACCACTGCTGGAATCCATTCTATTCTGGAGCCAAATACCATCTGCATCTCCACATTCTTGGGGCTGTGCTATCATTTCAACACACCCTCACAAAAAACCGAAATGCCATGGACCCAGCTAGACCCAGCAGTACAGCTGCAACATTGGTACCTGAATACACACAGCACCCTATGCTCCAAGTAATGGGCAGCTCAGCACAGTGAAGAGGATGCCCCTAAGACTAAGAGAGCTGACACATACTTTCCACAAGGCCTGAGAACTGGCACAAGAACTTGTCCAATGCCTACTACTGCCAGCATTCTCGCTGTCTGAATTGCCTGAGCCACTGTGCATTGTTTGCACTCTTCAGTGACTTGGATACAAGCCCACCTGGTGCATGCTACCACCAATAACCCTGCGCCCACAACCAGTGTAGCCACTGTGCCTGGCACACCCCAACCCCACCAGGGCTTGAGGTAGCCTGCTTGGGAGCCCCCAGCCCCAGCAAAGCTACACCATTGCTTCTGCAAACACCCACAGTCTAAGCCACTGAGGCATTTGCAGATACTGCTGACATTGATTACAGCCAAGAAATCACAGGGAGACTATGCTACTGCACCCACCCAGAACCAAAGCCAAAGTGCCTTACCCAATCAACAGTATAGGACACATCTATAGGAAAAAGTCTTTCCATTGAAAGCTACTCCATAAAATTGGAAGAGGCAACTTCCAACAAATGTGCAGATATTGAGAGATATAAAAAACTATGAAAAAGCAAGGAAATGTAATACATCTAAAGGAACACAATAATTCTGTAGTACCAGACCCCAAAGAAAAGAAAATACATAAAATGCCTGAAAAGGAATTCAAATAGTGATCTTAAGGAAACTCAGAGACATACAGAGAATACAAATAGACAATTCAATGAAATCAGGAAAGCAATTTATGATCTGAATAAAAAATTCAACAAAGAGAAAGACATCATTTAAGAAACCAAACAGAAATCTTGTGGCTAAAGAATTCAATGAATAAAATAGAAATACAAGTAAGAGCTTAAACAATGACTAGATCACACAGAAAAACAGAATTTCTGAACTTTAAGACAGGTCTTTTTTATAGCTACATAGTATTCCATGGTGTATATGTGCCACACTTTCTTTTTCCAGGCTATCATTGATGGGCATTTGGGTTGGCTCCAAGTCTTTGCTATTGTGAACAGTGCTGCAATAAACATACATGTGCATATGACATGGATGAAGCTGGAAACCATCATTCTCAGCAAACTAACACAAGAACAGAAAACCAAACACTGCATGTTCTCACTCACAAGTGGGAGTTGAACACTGAGAACACATGGACACAGGGAGGGGAACATCACACACTGGGGCCTGTCGGGGGGTGGGGGGCTAGGGAAGGGATAGCATTAGGAGAAATACCTAATATACCTAATATAGATGACGGGTTGATGGGTGCAGCAAACCACTATGGCATGTGTATACCTGTGTAACAAACCTGCACATTCTGTACATGTAT
Source organism: Macaca thibetana thibetana (assembly GCF_024542745.1). NCBI lineage: Eukaryota > Metazoa > Chordata > Mammalia > Primates > Cercopithecidae > Macaca > Macaca thibetana. The sequence continues at coordinate 173,569,943 of NC_065582.1, forward strand.
CCCAGAATTTGAAGTGTGTGTGTGTGTGTGTATGTATATATATATATATATATATATATATATAGAGAGAGAGAGAGAGAGAGAGAGAGGTCTTTTGAAATAACCCAGTGAGACAAAAACAAACAAACAAAAATATTGAAAGCCTATGGGGTTTATGGGACACCATCAAGTGGTAAATGTTCACATTATGTAGTTAAAGAAGAAAAGGAAATGGGAGAAGACATAGAAAACATATTTAATGAAGTAATAACTGAAAAATTCCCAGTCTTGGGAGAAATATGGATATCCAGATTCAAAAAGGAAATCTGTGACTCAACCCAAAAAGACCCTCTCTGAGGGTCATAGTCAAATTCTAAAAAGTCAAAGAGAGAATTATAAAAACAACAAAGAAAAGCATCAAGTCACATGCAAGGAAATATCCATTCGACTAACAACAGCTTTCTCAGCACAAACCTTACAGGTCAGTAGAAAATGGGATGATATAGATGATTTATTTAAAGTGCTGAAAGAAAAAAATATTCAGCCAAGAATACTATGCCCAGCAAAGCTATCATTCATATACGGAGGAGAATTAAAGTTTTTCAGACAAGCAAAAACTTCATCACCACTAGACCAGCTCTGCAGAAAGAAACCCTACATTCAGAGATGAAAGGGTGATAACTACTATTATGAAAATACACACAAATATAAAACTTACTAGTAGGGAAAATATATAAATGAGAGAGAAGAAGGAAGAAAATCTTATTGCCATAGATAACCACCTAACCACAAAGATAAAATATAAAAGACCAAGAAAGAAACAAGAGATATACAAAACAACCAGAAGACAACTAACTAACTGAAAGGAGTAAGTCCTCACCAATTAATAATAACCTTGAGATTAAATTCCTTAATTAAAAGTTAAAGACTAGATGAATAGATTAAAAATACCCAACTATATACTGCCTACAAGAAACTCACTTCACCTGTAAAGACACTGAAAGAACATACTGAAAGAGAAGGGATGATAAAAGATATTTCATGAAAATGAATACCAAAAATGAGCAGAAGTAGTTATACTTAGATGAAATATACTTTAAGACAAAAATTGTAAAAACATACAAAAAGGTCATTATATAATGGTAAGGGGGTCAATTAAATAAGAAGATATAACAATTGTAAATATATATGCACCCAACATAGGAGCACCTTGATGTGTAAAGCAAATGTTATCAGATCTAAAGGGAGAGATAAGACTCTAATACGATAATAGTTGGGGATTTCAACACCCTACTCTCAGAATTGAGCAAATTATCTAAACAGAAATCCAACAAAGAAACATCAGGTTTAAATTGCACAGTAGACCAAATAAACCTGACAGACATCTACAGAACATTTCATCCTCTGGTTGCAGAATACATATTCTTCTTATCAGCACATGGGACATTCTCCAGAATAGACTGTAAGTCAGCTTACAAAACAAGTCTCAACAAATTGTTTAAAAATTGAAGTCATATCAAGTGTTTTTTCTGACAAATATGAAATAAAGCTAGAAATCTATAACAAGCAGAACTTTGGAAATTGTACCAAAACATGGAAATTAATGGCCAGTGGGTGAGGGAAGAAATTCACAGAAAGGAATTAAAAAATTTCTTGAAATAAATGAAAATAGAAACACAACATGTCAGAACTTATAGGATAGAGCAAAAATAGTATTAAGAGGGAAGTATATAGCAATACATGTCTACATTAATTAAGAAAGCTTTCAAATAAAAAACCTAATAATGGATCTCAAGGAATGAGAAATGGAAGAATAATCCAAACCCTGAATTAGTAAAGAAACAGCAATGACCAGAGCAAAAGTAAAGAAAATAGAGACTAAAACTACAGAAGATCAAGAAAATAAAAGGTTTGTTTTCTGAAAAGATTAAAACATTGACAATACATTTTCTAGATTAATTAAAAAGACAGACAATCCAAGTAAATAAAATCAGAAACAAAGACATTACAACTGATATCACATAAATACAAAGAATAATTAGAGACTATTATGAGCAATTATATACCAACGACTTGTGAAACTAGAGAAAACTGATACATTCCTGGACACATACAAACTACCAGCATAGAACCAGGAAGAAATAAAAAATTTGAACAGACCAATAATGAGTAACAAGATTGAATCTGAAATAAAAAGTCTCCTAAAAAAGAAAAGCCCAGGACAGAAGGGCTTCATTGCTGAATTCTACCAAACTTAAAAAACAAAACAAAACAACAACAACAAAAAACTTTTCTCAAACTTAAAAAAAAATGAATGAAGGAAGTTATTCCTAATTTGTTCTACAAGGCCAGCATTACCTTGATACCAAAACCAGGCTAAGACACAATGTAAAAATAAAACTACAGGCTGATATATATGATAAACATAGATGCAAAAATCCTCAAGAAAATGCTAGCAAACCAAATCTAACAGCATGTCAGAAAGATTATATGCCATGATCAAATGGGATTTTTCCCAGAAATGCAAGGAGATTTCAACATATGCAAATCAATAAACATGATACATCACATCAATAGAATAAAAACCAAAAACCATATGATCATCTCAATAGACATGGAAGAAACATTTGATAAAATTTGACATTTATTTGTGATAAAAATCCTCCAAATTTAGGTATAGGGGAAATGTAGCACAACACAATAAAGGCCATATATGACAAACCTACAGCCAACATCATGCTGAACAGGGAAAAGTTGGAAGCTTTCCCTCTAACAACTGGAACAAGGCAAGGATGCCCACATCAACACTTTTATTCAAGATAGTATTGGAAGTGTTAGCCAGAGCAATAGGACATGGAAAGAAATAAAGGGCATCCAAGTTGAAAAAGAAGTTAAATTGTTCTTGTTTGCAGACGACATCATCTTATGTTTAGAAAAACCTAAGACTTCAACAAAAAACTTGTTCAACTGATAAAAAATTCAATAAAGTTGCAGGATATGAAATCAACATAAAATAATCAGTAGCATATCTATACACCAATAATGATCTAGCTGAAAAAGCAATTAAGAAAGCAATCCCATTTACAATACTACAAAAAAGTCTAGTAATAAATTTAACCAAGGAGGTAAAATATTTCTATAATGAAAACTAAAAAACACTGGTGAAAGAAATTGAAGAGGGCACACCCACAAACAAATGGAAAGATATCCCATGGTTATGAATTGGAAGAATTAATAATGTGAAAATGAGCACTATACAGATTCAATGTAATCCTATCAAAATATTGATAACATTCTTCACAGATACAGAAAAGAAATCTTAAAATTTATATGGAAACACAAAAGGCTTTGTATAGCCAAAGTAATCCTGAGCAACAAGAACAAGGCTGAAGGCATCACATTACCTGACTTAAAAATATGCTATTCTACAAAGCTATAGTAACCAAAACAGCATAGTACTGGCATTCAAAAAGATACATAGACCAACGGAACAGAATAGAGAACACAGAAATAAGTCCGTATGTTTACAGCCACTTGAGTTTTGACAAATTCACCAAGAACATACATTAGGGATAGGCCAGTCTCTTCAATAAATGGTATGGGAGAATTGGACATCACAGAAGAATAAAAATGGACTCTTATCTTTCACCATAAGCAAAAATCAACTCAAAATGGATTAAAGGCTTAAACTGAAGACCTGAAACTGTAAAACTACTAGAAGAAAACATAGGAGAAATGCTTCAAGACATTGGTCTGGGCAAAGATTTTTATGGATGAGACATCAAAAGTGCAGACAACAAAAGTAAAAAATAGACAAATGGAATTACATCAAATGAAAAACTGCACAGCAAAAGAAACAAGCAACAGAGTGAAGAAATAACCTACAGAATGGGAGAAAATACTCAAAAACTATGACAAAATATTAATATCAAGAATACATAAGGAACTCAACTCCACAACAAAAAATCAAAAATCTGATTAAAAAGGCAAATGAACTGAATAGATATTTATCAAAAGAAGATATACAAATGGCCAATGGGTTTATATAAATGGTCAGCATCACTCATTATCAAGAAAATGTAAATCAAAACCACGATGAGATATCATCTCATCCCAGTTGGCATAGCTATTATTAAAAAGACAAAAAATATCAAATGCTGACAAAGATGTGACAAAAAGGAAACTCATATACATGGTGGGAATGGAAATTCATGCAGCCACTGTGAAAAACAGTATGGAGATTCCTCAAAAAACTGCAAATACATTACCATATGATCCAGCAATGTCATTAGGGGTATGTGTCTAAAGGAAAGGAAATCAGTGTGGCAACAAAATATCTGCAATCCCATATTTATTGTAGCCCCTTTGCGGGACTATGAAACTACTAGAAGAAAACATAAGAGAAATACTTCAGGACATTGGTATGGGCAAAAATTTTTATAAATAAAATCTTGAAAGTACAGATAACAAAAGCAAAAAATAGACAAATTGTATTACATCAAACAAACACCTCTGCACAACGGAAGATACAATCAACAGAGTGAATAAATAACCTGCAGAATGGGAGAAGATATTTACAAACTATGCAAAGTTTGTGCATGTGCATTGTAGCATGTGGATTGTGCATGTGGATTGTAGCACAATAGCCAAGATATAGATTCAGCTAAGCATCCATCAACAGTTGAGTAGGTAAAGAAAATGTGACACATACACACACACACGCACACACACACATACACACAATGAAATACTTTTCAGCCATAAAAATAATGAAATAATGTAATTCACAGCAATATAAGAAAGTCTGGAGGACATTAGGTTAAGTGAAATAAGCAAGGCACAGAACAGCAAGTACCACACAATCTCACTTATATATGGAAGTTAAAACAAACTGATCTTACAGAGAGTAGCATAGTGGTTACCAGATCCTGGGAAGGGTAGAGGAGCAAGCAGGATGGCAAGAGTTTCATTAATGAATACAAAATTACAGCTAAATGGGAGGGATAGTTCTAGTGTTCTAAGCACCTTGGAGTGACTATAGTTAACAATAATTTATTGTGTATTTTTATATAGGTAGAAGAGTGTATTTTTAATATTCCCAACGCAGAGAAATGATAAATGTTTGAGGTGATGGATATGCCAATTATTCTGATTTGACCATTACCCATTGTATACATGTGTCAAAATATCACACTGTACCCCATAAATATGTATAATAACTATGCGTAAATTAAAAATAATTTTTAAAACATGAGAAGGAACAGAAACAAGGAGTGAATGCCAAGGGTAAAGGACCACCATTTTTAACTCTACCGTATTTATATGAAGGTTACATATACTTTGCTCCAATTTGATGATCTTCACAACCTTTATCTATGGTTCATTTACTTATTCAGCAAATATTTCTTGAGCATCTACTATGTGTCAGGTGCTACTGTAAGCAGGTGAGAAATATCAGTGAGTAAAACAACATTCTTACCTCCTGTATGCTTTCATTCTAGTATGTGTTGACACCGTGGGGGAATACATACAACAAACAATAAGCATAAAGAATAGGTAAATTATGTCATACATATTTCAAGGTAATGCTGTGGGAAAAAGGTAGGGTGGGTTAAGGGGATCAGGAGTCCTTTTGGTAGAAAGGGGAGTGGGTTGCATTTTAACATAGTCATCAGGCCAGGTGTGGTGGCCCATGCCTGTAATCCCAGCACTTTGGGAGGCCGAGGTGGGTGGGTCACCTGAGGTCAGGAGTTTGAGACCAGCCTGACCAACATGGTGAAACCCTGTCTCTACTAAAAGTACAAAAATTAGCTGGGCATGGTGGCGGGTGCCTGTAATCCCAGCTACTCGGGAGGCTGAGGCATGAGAATTGCTTAAACCTGGGAGGCCGATGGATTTTGCAGTGAGCCGAGATCACGCCACTGCACTCTAGCCTGAGTGACAGAGCGAGACTCCGCCTCAAAAAATAATAAATAAATAATAAATAAAAATAAACATGGTCATCAAGGTAGAACTTATAGAGAAGATGACTTTTAGCAATGATTTATAAGAGATAAAGGAGGAAATGATTTGAGTACCTGAGTAAAGACCGTTCCAGGCAGAGGGAACAGCCAGGCCAATGCCCGGAAGAGGGAGAGTGACTGTAATCTTCAAGCAACATCAAGGAGACTGATGTCGTTGGAGTGCAGTGAACAAGAGGGAGTGTCTAAGATGTATTCAGATAAATGAAAGGGTGGGCGGACAGCACTGAAGTGGGGCAGATCATTTAGGGATTTTGAGGCCACTAGAAAGTCTTTTTTACTTGACGTGAAATTGAGAGCCATTGAAAAGTTATGAGCAGAAGAGTGACGTGATCTGACCTATGAAATTTTGGAGGCATATTTTAGCTATAGTAAAACGCACAGGTCTTCAGAGTATCATTTGACATATTTTGAAAAATGTGAAATCTATGAGACCATTATGTAAGTCAAGATATAGAGCATTTCCCTCACTCTAAATTTCTCTCATTACCCTTCCTATGGTCTGAATATTTGTGTCACCCTAAAATTCATATGTGGAGGCCTAATCACCCAATTAGATAGGAATAATAGGTTTGGCCTTTAGGAGGTGATTAGGTCATGGGGGCAAAGTTCTGTTGTAAAGGATTAGTACTTTGAAGAAGAGGCTAGCGAGAGCTTATTCACCCTTTCTGCCTTTTGAGGATGCAGGAATTGCCGTTTATGAAGAATGGACCCTCACCAGACACTCACTCTGCTGGTACCTTAATCTCCCCAGTCTCTAGAACTGTAAGCAATAAATTTTTGTTATTTATAAATACCCAGTCTAAGATATTTTCTTATACCAGCAGGAATGGACTAAGACAATCCTTTATTGTTTTGATTATTTCATTATGTGTGTTATTTCCTTCTATTTTCTTTGTGTTGAATTTGCTCTTCTTTTCCAGCTTCTAGAAGTAGTGGTTTAGATTAGGGTTGACAAACGTTTTTTATAAAGGTCTAGATGGTAAATATTTTAGGCTTTTGGGGTCATACACTCTGTTGCAACTGCTCAACTCTGCCATTGTAGTGCAAAGCTGTCATAGACACTGTGTAATCAACTGAGTATGGCAGTGTGCCAATAAAACCATTAACAAAAATAGGCAGCAGACTGAATTTGATTTGGAGGCCATGGTTTGCTGACCTCTGGATTAGATCATTGGTTTCTGAATCTTCCTTCTTTTTTATTTTGGCCATTGCATTTTTTTAGTTCTAAATTTCCATGTAGTTTTTCTATTTCCTTATTTATCTGCTGAGATTCTCATTTTTTTTCAGGAAAGTTTGTAATTGTTCATTGAAGCACATTCACAATGGCTGATTTAAAATCTTGGTCACATAATTTTATCATCGGTATTCATTTTGATGTGAGTATCTGTTGTTTGTCTTTGCTCATTCAAGTTGAGATGTTCCTGGTTCTTGAAACAGGGATTTCCTAGTGAAAAGTTGGACATCTTAAGTGTTATATCACGACAGTCTGGATCTTAATTAAATCAGTTATAGTTAAACTCTTCTGACACCACTCTGGTGGGAGAGGCGGCAATCGACCTTCTTCTCTCCACCATTCAGAGTTTTCTCATTTTTTTTTAAATTTATATAATATCCAGGGGCTTGGCTATATTTAGTGGGAGAAATAGGGAAGAATACACATGCTGCATCTTAAGAGAATGCATTTAACATATCCATTTGTTTATTTATTTTGAATTAAAATTTTAAATCTTTTTTAAGTTCAGGGGTACATGTGCAAGTTTGTTATACAGGCAAACTTGTGTCATGGGGGTTTGTTGTACAGATTACTTCGTCACCCAGGTATTATGCCTAGTACCCATTAGTTACTTTTCCTGATCCTCTCCCTCCTCCCACCTTCCACACTCTGAAAGGCCCCAGCGTGTGTTGCTCCCCTCTGTGTCCATGTGTTCTCATCATTTTACTCCCGCTTAAAAGTAAGAACATGCAGTATTTGGTTTTCTCTTCCTCCAAGAGTTTTTTTTTTTTTTTTTAATTATACTTTAAGTTCTAGGGTACATGTGTACAACGTGCAGATTTGTTACATATGTATACATGTGCCATGTTGGTGTGCTGCACCCGTTAACTCGTCATTTACATCAGGTATATCTCCTAATGCTGTCCGCGCCCTCCCCAACAATAGGAGCTGATGTGTGATGATCCCCTTCCTATGTCCAAGTGATCTCATTGTTCAATTCCCACCTATGAATGAGAACATTTGGTTTTCTGTTCTTGCAATAGTTTGCTGAGAATGATGGTTTCCAGCTGCATCCATGTCCCAAAAAAGGACATGAACTCATCCTTTTTTATGGCTGCATAGTATTCCTTGGTGTATATGTGCCACATTTTCTTTATCCAGTCTGTCACTGATGGACATTTGGGTTGATTCCAAGTCTTTACTATTGTGAATGGTGTCGATAATGGCTTCCAGCTCCATCCATGTCCCTGCAAAGGACATGATTTCATTCTCTTTTATAGCTGCATAGTACTCCATGGTATATATGTACCACATTTTCTTTATCCAATCTGTCACTGATGGACATTTAGGATGATTCCATGCCTTTGCTATTGTGAATAGTGCTGCAGTAAACATACATGTGTGTGTATCGTTATAATAGAACAATTTATATTCCTTTGGGTATATACCCAGTAATGGGATTGCTGGGTGGAATAGCATTTCTCTTTTTAGGTCTTTGAGGAATTGTCACACTGTCTTCCACAATGGTTGAACTAATTTCCACTCCCACCAACAGTGTATAAGTGATTCTTTTTTCTGCAACCTCACTAGCATCTGTTTTTTTTTTTTTTTTTTTTTTTTTTTTTTTTTTTAATAATAGCCATTCTAACTGGTGTGAGATGGTATTTCATTGCAGTTTTGATTTGCATTTCTAATAATCAGTGATATTGAGCTTTTCTTCATATGCTTGTTAGCCGTATGTGTCTTCTGTTGAAAAATATGTGTTCCAATGAGATCACTCGGACTCAGGAAGGGGAACATCACACACCGGGGCCTATCATGGGGAGGGGGGAGGGGGGAGGGATTGCATTGGGAGTTATACCTGATGTAAATGACGAGTTGATGGGTGCAGCACAGCAACATGGCACAAGTATACATATGTAACAAACCTGCACGTTATGCACATGTACCCTACAACTTAAAGTATAATAATAATAAATAAATTAAAAAAAAAAAAAAAAAAAAAAAAAAAGAAAAATATGTGTTCACGTCCTTTGCCCCTTTTTAATGGAGTTGTTTGTTTGTTTTTTCTTGTAAATTTAAGTTCCTTATAGATGCTGGATATTAGACCTTTGTCAGAGGCATAGTTTGCAAACATTCTCTCTCCCATTCTGTAGGTAGCCTGCTCACTCTGTTGATAGTTTCCTTTGCTATGCAGAAGCTCTTTAATTAGATCCCCTTTGTCAATTTTTGCTTTTGTTGCAATTGCTTTTGGCATCTTTGTCATGAAATCTTTGCCAGTTCCTATGCCCTGAATGGTATTGCCTAGATTGACTTTCAGGATTTTTATAGTTTTGGGTTTTACACTTAAGTCTTTAATCCATCTTGAGTTAATTTTTGTATATGGTGTAAGGAAGGGGTCCAGTTTCAATCTTCTGCATATCACTAGTCCATTATCCCAGCATCATTTATTGAATAGGAAATTCTTTCCTCATTACTTATTTTTGACAGATTTGTTGAAGATCAGATAGTTGTAGGTGTGTGGCCTTATTTCTGAGTTCTCTATTCTGTTCCATTGGTCTAAGTGTCTGTTTTTGTACCAGTACCATGCTGTTTTTTGTTACTATAGCCCTGTAGTATAGTTTGAAGTCAGCTAGCATGATGCCTTCAGCTTTGTTCTTTTTGCTTGGGATTGCCTTGGCTATTTGGGCTCTATTTTGGATCCATATTAATTTTAAAATAGGTTTTTTCTAGTTCTGTGAAGACTTTCAATGGCAGTTTAATAGGAATAGAATTGAATCTATAAATTACTTTGGGTAGTATGGCCATTTTTATTATATTGATTCTTCTTATCCGTGGACATGGGGTGTTTTTCTATTTGTTTGTGTCATCTGTGATTTCTTTGAGCAACATTTGTAGTTCTCCTTGTAGAGGTCTGTCACCTCCCTAGTCAGCTGTATTCCTAGGTATTTTATTATATTTTATTTTTTTGTGGCAATTGTGAATAGGATTGTGTGCTTGATTTGGCTCTTGGCTTGACTGTTGGTGTATAGGAATGCTAGTGATTTTTTCACATTGATTTTTGCATCCTGAGACTTTTTAAAAGTTGTTTATCAACTTAAGAAGATTTTGGGCTGAGACTATGGGATTTTCTAGATATAGGATCACGTCATCTGAAAACAGGGATAATTTGTCTTCCTCTCTTCCTATTTGGATATCCTTTATTTCTTTCTCTTGTCTAATTTTCCTGTTTAGGACTTCCAATTCTATTTTGAATAGAAGTGGTGAAAGAGGGCATCATTGTTTTCAAGAGGAGTGCTTCCAGCTTTTGCCCATTAAGTATGATGTTGGCTGTGGGTTTGTCATAGATGGCTCTTATTATTTTGAGGTATGTTCCTTTAATACCTAGTTTATTGAGGTTTTTTTTTTTTTTTTTTTTTTTTTTTTTAACACGAAGGGGTGTTGAATTTTATTGAAAGGCTTTTCTGGATCTATTGAGATGAAAATGTGGTTTCTGTCTTTAGTTATGTGTATGTGATGAATCACATTTATTGAGTTGGGTATGTTGAACCAACCTTGCATCCTAGGGATAAAGCTGAGTTGGTTTTGGTGCATCAGCTTTATTATGTGCTGCTGAATTTGGTTCACCAATATTTTGTGGAGGATTTTTGCATCAATACTCATTGAGAACACATGTTCATTTAATGTCATAAATTTCCCTCTAAGGACTGTTTTAGTGGAATCCTATAAATTTTGATAAATTATGTTTTCTTATCATTTAAATGAAAATGTTTTTCCATTTTTTTGATTTCTTGTTAAACCTCTGGATTATCTAGCAATAATTTACAAATATTTAGGGATTTTCTAGATGTCTTTTGTTACTTATCTCTAATTTAATTCCAGTGTGGTTTGAGAATGCACTCTAAATTCATTATTTCTTTTGAATTCATTGAGACTTGTTTTATGATCCAGCATATAATCTATTTTAGTCAGTGTTCCATGTGTTCCCGAAAAGCAAGTATATTCTGATGTTACTGGACATGGTAAATGCCAATTAGGTCAAGTCAGTTAACAGTGTTGTTCAGCAAATGAAACATTCAAATTTAAACTCAGAGCATAGGGATGGTGACATGTTTGTTGTTTACCCAGGAGAATTGCTATATGTTGACTTTGAAGCAGTTTTCACAGTGGTTGAGGGGGTTTCAGCTCTCTAATGCATCACCCCTCAGTTGCCAGGAAACTATCTCCACTTAGCGCCCCACTGCTTAACACTCCCTATGCCTGGTCAATAGATGAAGTTCAAGTCCCCTTAGCTCACCTCCAGGTTGCTATGTGACCAACTTACCTGGATATCTTTAGCCCTCATCATCCCCACCCACCTCCCCTGCACAGAGACCACTGTCCTGATCTTTTAAATGACTCATAGGTCTCTACATGCCTTTGTTTCTGTCTCCTCTAGGTCTTTGCATAGGCTTTTTGTCTTCCTGGACGGACTTTCTCATAAGAGTACACCTCATCTTTCAAAAGCCTGCTTAGTAGAGCCTTCTATGATGCTCCCTATAAAGAATGAATCTTTTCACTCTTTCCCGGGAGTGCTTAGTAAATATCCCATTGCAGAACTTCAGCAGATAAGCCAAGGGAATCTCCACTATGTGCAGGGCACTGTGCCAGGGCCTAGGACTCACAGGTGAGTAATATTTGGTTTCTGCTCTCAAGAAGTTTGTGGCCTGGTCTTCTTACTATGCCATAATGGAATTTTTAGCATATATGGGTAACTCTTGCTAAATTGCTTCCTGCTACACCTAATGGGGACAGACCTCTGCCTTCTAATATTTTTCTTCTGAGCACCTAGCATCAGACATGACACATATTAGGGGCTTACACACAAGACCAATCAAGTTATGCTAAGAATAAGACCTTCACCCTTAAGTCTTGTTACCATCAGTGGTGGATCTGGTGACTAAATTTATACCCTCACAAATTAGAACTAGTTCCTCTACATTCTGGAATTATACTTAGAGTCATGTGCTTATAGGAACTTCTTTCAGAGATCAGTTAATTAATCCAATATTTCTAAAAATGTGCTTATGTTAGACTGATGGAATACAAAATAACTTTTGGTAGAAGATGGATTAATTTTTTAATATTTATTTTGAATGTACATTAGAAAAATATACATGGCATACTTATGATTTCACAGACATTTTTTAACAAGTGTGTAAGCATAAAGACAAACATTAGATAATTATGTTTTTAAAAATAGAATGGGTAATAGGAAGGAATGGTAGAAATCATGAAGGCAGTACATGAATGAGAACAGTTTACTTATTTTATAGATGCCTACTAAGGCAAGAAAGAGTTTTACTCAGGGTCCCAGAGCTTGAGAGTGGCCAAGCAGGAATTAAGTCTCTGACCACATCACCCTGGTTTCCAGTTGGAGAACTTTCTGGGACACGGTCCTAGCTCCGGGTGGCTGCAGAGAGAAGGACAGACTGGAGCATAGGAATTTGGGTGTAGGCACCAGGTGTCCCATTTGGAGCTGTGGAAGAGTGTGGGAAAGAAAGAGGAAACCAAAGGGAACAGAGAGGACTGGGGTGTGATAATAAGCCTTCAGTTTCAGCTGGACAGCTAACACCGGTGGGTGGCCTCTCCCCTGGTTAACGCTCCTCTCTGCGGGGCTGGGGTAGAAGCTTTGCTTCAAGAGAGGCTGCTGCCCTTACCTGCATATTAATGTCAGTAGACCCCAGTACCAGAAAAGGGCCAAATGAAGGATTTTTTTTTCATTCGTATCCAGACAGTGTCTCTTTTTAATTTTGTTACACGATGTAGTACTCTTTGGTGTCTTTGGAATAGAGGTATGTTTTCATCCTGCTGGGGAAACTTTTCTTTGGGGACTGGATTGGAAGGGATACAAGAAAAGAATCCCACTGTCCTTCTGTGTGCTGCACCCCATCCCACCCCTGCCAAAGCCTGCAGTGAAGAGCAAACTTGGCCCTACCCAGAACTCGTTTTTGAGAGGCATCTGACCTCATCTGTGGGGATCTGTGAGCTATCTTTGTGCTAGAGTTGGCTAGCTCTTCTTGGAGTGAATGTTGTTTTTGGGTTCCTTGATTTCCTTGGAAGGGTCTCTTCTTGAAGTTAGATCTTTTAAGCCAAGATTTAATGCCAAAAAACCTGCCCTCCAGGCTCTCACTGGAGAGCACTGCATTTTTCATTTGTTCAATAAATCTGTATTAAGTACTTGTACATCAGGTGCTATACTGGGCCCTAGGGATATGATGGAGAAAAAGCAGGTAAGATCCTTATCCTCTTCCATTCTGGTGGGGAGACACCAATACATGGATAAATGCATAAATAGTGTGCAGATTGTCATTGGCCATGACAGGTGAGCTGGAGAGACCTGTTTTAGAGGGGCTGGCTGACTCTTTGGAGGAAGTGATAGTGAATTGTGACCTGCAGAGTAAGGCGGCAGCGACCACATGAAAAGATCAGGATGGAACCCTCTCAGAGAGTGAGCAAGTACAAGGGGTGGGAGGTGGGGAAGAGTTTGGCACCTTTTCCAAAGGCCAGTGTGGCTGGAGTGTGGTGGGAAGAAGACCCTGGAGAGGTGAGCAGGAATTAGACTGTGCTGATCCCTGCAGGCCATGGTAGGGAGACTGGACTTCTGTGAAAAGAGCAGCAGGAAGCCTCCAAAAGAAATCAACACCAGTGCTTATGGAGGAAGAAGTGGGCAATGCAGCTCCACTGGGGCTGACTTAATCCCAAACACCAGGAAGACGGACGTGAGGCTATGTCATCTTGTCCTCTCTGTCCTGCTGGATTTTGAGTTATATTTGCATCTTTTATAGAGAAACTCTCCAATATTAGCCTTATAGACCTCATTCTATATAATGAATCATGTTGAAGATTTAAAGCTTTGAAATAAGTCCAATGAGAAATTTCCTTTACAGTCCAATACTAGGAAAAATTATTCCATCTTCTGAAAAACAGTATGTGTTTTTACTTCTCTTTGACATAAAAACACTATAGAACTGCCTTTAGTTTCCTTTCTCCTTTGGTTGCCTGGATGCTCAGGGTAAAATCCACAACCCCTGTCCCCCAAACAACTGTAATATAGCCTTCATGATGTGCATATTTGGATTTTCCTATTTTAGTCTTGACTTCCATTTGGAAAAAAAAAATTCTTCCAGTCCTGATTTTTTTTTTTCAAACCCCTTCTGTATTGAATCAGGCATACATTTCTTTTCTTCTTTCTTTCTTCTTCTTCTTCTTCTTTTTTTTTTTTTTAAAGCTCACTTTCCCAAATGGTCCTCTTAATGAATCATGCCATCCTGCTGTGGCCCAGGCCAGAATCCTTTCCATTCTCTGGCTTCCTAAATTCCCACTTTGAGGGCCAAGGAAGTCCCATGTCCTCCACGAGCCCTTCCGAATTGCTGCTGCCCTCCAAACTCCTGCAGCTCCTCTAGTGAGCACCATTCTGCTTAGTCCTGGGCCAAGCCCTGACTTGCATTTTTCTTAAATGGTTTCCTGTATGTTAGTCTTCTCTCTCTAATTAGATTATATTTTTAAAGTCAGGGACCAGAATGTAATAAAACTTCCATTTACTGAGTGCCTATTCAGTGCTAGTCTTTATAAAAATTTGCTTCCTAATGCTCTCAATCTATGAGGGAGGGATTGTTTCTATTTATAGACAAGAAAACTGAAATTTGGAAGTTGACTGTAAATGTGACCAGAATACAAATGGGTAGAGCCGGAAGTCACACCCTGCCTGGCTCCAAAGTCCATATCCCTGGGGCCACAGGATTCTTTACATTTCTGAACTTACTGTGGGCTCCCAACAAAAGCTGCCTCTCATGTCACCATGGGGCCATCTCCTACCTTCTTTCTGTGGCTTGAGGTTCTTCCAACAGACAGTAGATTTTCATTTAGGGTAAGAAATTATATTCTAATGCAAATAACCCTACAAAAAGTCACATTCAACACTTCAACACAGAGTTTTCAGGCACCTAATGGGGACTGGGTCCCATCTCAGATGTTTGGAAGGACACGGAGGTGAATACATGGTCTCTGTCCTCAAGGAGCCCACGGTCAAGGGCTCAGAGTAGGTTCTTTCCTGAGCATTTGCTTTAGGGGCAGTGAGAGGGTGCTGCCCTTGTTAAAGTGACAGAGAGACAGGGGCAGGCAGAGAGGCCACTGGTCAAGTCCTGGGTTATTCTTTAGTTTATTCATTCAAGAGATATTTACTGAGTAAGTGCCTGATGTCAGCCAGGTTGTTCCTGGCACTGGGGAGATGGTGGGGAACAGTACATTTCCACATCCTCTTGGAGCTGATGGCCTGGAATGGATAGAAAGATCAGGAACAACACAATTAAACAGACCATATTCTACATGAGGGGTTGATATGTAGTGGAGGAAAATAAAGAGGGAAAGGGCATATATATGTGCATGAATGTGTAAGTGTGTAGGGGGAGGGGGAGCAACAATTTTCAGTTCAGGAAGTCCTCACTAAGATGGCATTTGAGTAAAGAACTGAAGGAGGTGAGAAAGCAAGCCACAGGGATCTCTGGAGGAAAAACATTCCAGGCAGAGGGGAGTGATGGTAGGACAGGCCTGTGGCAAGATTGTGGCTGGCATGTTGGAGGAACAGGTAGGCAAGTGTGCCTGGACTGGAGGACATAAAGACAGAACAGTGGGAGATGAGGGCAGGGATGAGGGCCGGATGGCTCCATGCCTGGGAGTCCCTTTGAGGAGTTTGGTTTTCACTCAGAGAGTGATTGAGAGTCACTGGAGGCTTTGAGTGGAGGAGGAACATGATATAACTGACTCACTATGGCCGCTGGGTTAAGAATGGACATAAGTGGTGCTATGCAATGAGTTATGTCCCCTCAAAAATCATGTGTTGAAGCCCTAACCTCCAATGTGATAGTTATTGGAAATGGGGCCTTTGGGAGGGAATTAGATTTAGATGAAATAATGGAGATGGGGTGCCAATGATGGGATTAGTGTCCTTAAAAACAAGGGAAGAAAACCAGAGCTCTCTGCCTCAGCCCGGTGAGACAGACAGAAGACGGCTGTCCGCAGGCTAAGAAGAAAGCCCACACCAGGAACCGAGGTTGCTGGCACCTTGAGCTTTGACTTCCCAACCTCGAGAATAGTGAGAAACATATGTCTGTTGCTGAAGCCACCCATTCCATGGCATTTTGTTATGGCAGCCAGAGCTGACTAAGACAGTGGGGCAGAACTGAAAGCAGGGAAACCCACGAGGAGATAAATGATGGTGGAATAGAGTGTAGCTGGGAGGTAGGTGGTGAGAAGTTTCATTCTGGATATATTGGAAGGGAGTGATATGGGTTGTAAAACAGCAGATGAAGGATGACTTTGAGGATTTGGGCTGATACCATGGAAGGATGGAGTTGCCATTAATGAGATGAAGATACCAGGATGAACACATCTGGGGAAAAGAACAGAGGCTTATTTGTGAGTATGTTAAGATTGGACACCTATTAGCTATTTCAAGCAGAGATGTTGAGCAGGTTGGGTGTATATTTATGTAGAGTTCAGAGGAGAGGCTCCAGATTGGAGACAGGAACCTGTGCTCGGATTCTAGTACCAGCATTTGGGAGATTCACATACTCTGAGCCTTGTTTTCCTCATCTGTAAAATAAACATAATAGTACCCTTAATAGTAGAGAGAAAGAGAGAGGATAGAAAGGACAGATGGCTGTGATGTTTAAAAAGGTTTTGCTTTGTACAAATGCAAAAGATTGTCATTATTTCCCCATCTGCCCACTTACCAGTGCAGGCAAGTGAGGTCAATTTAAGGCTCTTCTTTTCTTTTCTTTTTTCTTTTCTTTTCTTTCTTCTTTCCTTCTTTCTTCAGGGTCTTGCTGTCATACAGGCTAGAGTGCAGTGGCTCAATATTGGCTCACTGCAACCTCTGCCTCCCGGGTTCAAGTGATTCTTGTGCCTCAGCCTCTTGAGTAGCTTGGATTAAAAGTGTATGCCACCACTCCTGGCTAATTTTTGTATTTTTAGTAGAGATAGGGTTTCACCATGTTGACTAGACTAGTCTCAAACTCCTGGCCTCAAGTGATCCACCTGTGTTGGCATCCCAAAGTGCTGGGATTACAGGCATGAGCCACCACGCACAGTCGAAGCTGTGCTTTTCAAAGTACGCCCCAGGTTCTGCCTACATTGGAAATGTAGATTTTTAAAAATTTCTCCACAAGAAATGCAGATGCTTGGCCCATTTTGACCTACAGAATCAGAATTTCTGAAGATAGTATTCAGGAATTCATTTTTCTGCCTCTCCCTGGCTGATTTTCATGCACCCAAAAGCTTAAGAATTATAGGTATATAGAGAAAAACACTTCCACCAACATGGGACATCTTAGATTATAAAAAGTTTAAGTTGCTTCAGAGTCTAAGGAAATCTTCTTTAAGAAGTGAATATGCTTAGAGGATAATCAGTGTCTTCTACCATGCAAAGGTAACAGGCTAAGTTAGGAATGGGTGGAAGACTTGGGCAGGCTGACCTCTGGGTGGGGGCATAGGAGTGGGTATTAGTCAGGCAAGGGTCAACCTGAGCAGATCAGGGGTGGTAGAACCTGTTAGTGGTACAAAGCATGACCATGGCCAAGTCAAGTAATGCAAATTAAATTTTTAAAAGTGAGCATGAAGCTAGAAACTGAATGGGCTGTTATTAGGATACAGCAAGAAAGCAAAGTCAGGAACAAAGCAAGAAAGTCCAAGAGGGGCCAGAAGGTGGACCTAGAAGGAAGGCAACTGGTGGTGCTTGCACTGACTTCCATTGACAAGATGCACACAAGTGGGGTGGGCTGGTTTCATGATTAGAATGAAAGCTCTCTGAGGGCCAAGTTCTCTCTGCAGTAGATTAGCCCAGGGTGATCATGCTAGAGGTGGAATCTGATCCATCTCATTCTTGTCCAGCCCCAGTGGCTAGGCCTTCTTGCAAGATCAGCCTTTCTTTGTTCTCCTCAGTTCCTGTCCTCTCCTTGCTGAGTACCCTTCACCACCACGTAGGTGGCAATTGATCCATAATAGACATGTTTTTATTATAGTAATAGTACCACTTTCTGCAAAAAAGAGCAATGCAATTTTGTTAATGAAAGTCATGTGTTGAGACAGGGTTGGATGGGAACTTCTGGGTCTGGCTTGGCTCTGGCTCAAAACCTTCCGGGAAAACACAAACTTTCAGGGACACACCCAGAAAGCCCCATTTACCTCTGTCAGGCCCATCTGCTTTGCATTAGAAAAATAGTAACAGCCCTCTCCCAGTGCCCTTTCATAAATATAAAATGGGTAATAAAATAGTTATTAGAAGGTAATCAATGGTGCTTATGTTTTCTTTTGTGAGGACATTGATGGTGAATTCCCACTAATCCTATCACCAGCTGGGTCTGCAGGGAATCTTTTCTGTGTGACTGGCCAAAGCCCACTGTGCTCTATGGCTCTTGGTAGGTCAGAGGACAGGACCCCTGACATTTCCCTCTTATTTCCAATTCTGTAGATCTTTATTCACATTGGTGAGGAGTGAGAAGATTGACTTCAGGGGTCCCCCAGGGGAAAACCATACCTACTTAATAGCTTTAAGATTGGGATGAAATGAACTAACATTGATAAAGGGTTTAAGCCCTAAATATGAATCGCATTGCCAGGGCATAGTTCCCCTTTCCTCACATCCCCATCTTGCCTTGTTTACATTGTTGGGATAGTTCAGGGCAACTGGAAGAATATTAAATAAATGAAGGGCACTTTTCAAGAAAGTCCAAACCTTCCCTATTGAGGAAGCCCACATGACTTTCCCTTTCTCTCTCAAAGCACTAATTGAAGGTTCCTCACAATTCAAAACTTGATCAAATAAGATAACCTATGAAGGCTTGTAGAGCTTGATCCATGGTATGTGCTCAGTATGTGTTACTTTAAAAGGCTTTATTAGATTTTGTTTTTTGATTTATTAATTTAAAAAATAATGATATTTGTCTTTATCACCAGATTGCAAAATCTTTGGAAATAAAAAACTGTGTATTTTTTTTTCACTTCTTTTTTTTTTTTTTTTTTTCGGTATCCAGTGAGGTATTGGGTGCATACTACAGATTAATACATGTTTCTTGATTGGTCAGTGATGGCAACAACCATATTTAATTGTTTATATATGTATATTTATTTTAAGTTCAGTAAACCTTTATTGACAGGCACTTTGCCAAGTACGGAAGAAACTTATATAATAATATGAGCTTTGAGAACTTACTCCATGCTAGAACTTTATGGGTATCAACCCTTTAATCCTCACAATAGTCTTACAAGTGTCTGACTCACAGACTAAGG
This sequence comes from Macaca thibetana thibetana, assembly GCF_024542745.1. Taxonomy (NCBI): domain Eukaryota; kingdom Metazoa; phylum Chordata; class Mammalia; order Primates; family Cercopithecidae; genus Macaca; species Macaca thibetana. Next base: position 173,589,485 of record NC_065582.1, read on the forward strand.
AATGAAGATAATATAATTATGGCACCATGCTCTTCACCATTGCAACACAGCTGTTTGATGAGTACCTGAGGTCTGGTCCTGTCTCTCAAAGGGCTTCCCATCAAATGTGAGTCAGGGCTGGGAGTGGAAGAGATATGTAAGTAGACATATGCCAGTATCATGATGTTTAGTGGGATGGAAGGCTGAAGAGACTGGCAGGGACCATATTCTCAGGGCCTCAAATGCTCAGGGAAAAGTTGGGTCAGCTGGCCTGGAAATTCCATAGAATGAGTTCCACAACCTTCAGAGCTCTCTTCTTTGTTTGCTAATGATGGGCTTCATTTTTCCCTTGTGAAGTCAACTGGCAAAGTTGAGGGAGTTGTCTGAGTGTCATGTTGGAATCACAGACTCTCAGAGCTACATTTCTTAGAAGCTGTGGTCGGGCTCCCATTCAATGCACTCATCCTGGGAGAATGACACCTATCTTTGCTTATAAAATGGTTTGGCTGTGTCCCCACCCAAAATCTCATCTTGAATTGTAATCCCCATGTGTTGGGGGAGGGGCATCATGGGAGGTGATTAGATCGTGGGGGCACTTCCCCCATACTGTTCTTGTGATAGTGAGTGAGTTCTTATGAGATCTGATAGTTTTACAAGGGGCTTTTCCACACTTTGCTCCACACTTCTTCCTGCCTCCATGTGAAGAAGGATATGTTTGCTTCCCCTTCTGCCATGAGTGTAAGTTTCCTGAAGCCTCCCCAGCCATGCTAAACTGTGAGTCAATTAAACCTCTATCCTTTATAAATTACCCAGTCTTGGGTACGTCTTGGGTACGTCTTTGGGTAGCAGTGTGAGAATGGACTAATACAGCTTACATGCTCTCAGTATTGAAGACCTCACTACTTCACCAGATGGCCTATTCCATCACTGGACAGCTCCAATCCTGAGCTAAAATAATTTTCTTTCATCAATAACATGATGATGCTCTGCCTTTTCCCATATGTCAGCTCTTTCTGGGTTCCCTGAAGCAAGTCTTCCGCAAGACAACATTTACAGATCCTTTTATTGTTTCTCACAGGATGTGGTTTCTAGACTTCATTCATCCCTTTATTCATTCAACAAAAAAACACTGGGTTAGATTCTGGGAATGCAAAGATGGTTTAAACCTTGGCCTGCCATCAAAGATTTTATAATAGTTAGAGGGAGAAAGGCATCAAAACAATGATTCCCTGGGCAGTTTGATAGGAGTGATACAATTGCTGCTCAAGCGAGGCCCTGCAGGAGCACAGAGGAGAAAGTTCTTCTCCTAGGAATGTTATCTTCTGGGCCTTTCTAATGAGAGTGCTCCTCCTGGCTCCTTACTTACAGTGCCTCCATTCTTCTCTTTACATCCTCTTGCCCCTAGATGTCATCACAAAAAACAATGGCTTCAAGGAGCCCATACATGCAAATCAACTCCAAAATCCCTCTCTCTGGTTCAAACACCTCTGCTGAACTCCAGATCTGGTTGTTTATCTGCCTTCTGGATCCCATCATTGATGATCCTAGAGCCACTTCCAGCTCAACACATCACCAACAAAATTCACGTCCTTTCCCCCAAAACATTCTCAGAGAGGTTAAGGCAACTTGGACTGTCAAAATCCTCAGTTTTTCTGCCACTTGCCACAGACTTTGGGATAGGAAACGAGATGGGAGATACCCAGTCTTTCTCTCTTGTTTTGCGTATTTTCTCTGTGGTGCCCTCTTCAACCAAACTGCATTCAATATTTCAGTGCACCTATCTGGGAGCCTCTTGTGTCAGTAAGAAACCAAAGCTGGTGACGTCTCCTTCCCTGAGGCTTTGGACTTGAAGCCTCAGCTTCTGCATGTGAACCATGACAGCAGAAAGATATATTCTCTGGGCACAGAGGCCCTTTCAACCCTCACTAGATATACAGTTCTGTTATTCTTTTATAATAGTTTTCCACCAGAGACTGAAACTGTTTTAGTCTCCAATGTATCCCCTACTTTGGAGCAGCACTTGGCTTATACTTGACACTCAACATCTGCTTAGTGGTTGAACAAATTCTGTCTCTATACCAGGCCATAATGTTTCTTTGAAAGTGCATATATTTAAAAGTGAGCCCTAGAATGCTGAGTTTGAGAGTCAGGCCAATTTTTGAGAATGCAATTCAATTCCACATCCGTTTATTGAGCAATTACAATGTCCCAGACACTGTGCTGTATCTCACATGTCCGTGTGAAGAGATCACCAAACAGGCTTTGTGTGAGCAACATGGCTGTTTATTTCACCTGGGTGCAGGTAGGCTGAGTTCGAAAAAGGAGTCAGCAAAGGGTGGTGGGATTATCCTTAGTTCGTATAGGTTTTGGGATAGGCGATGGAGTTAAGAGCAATGTTTTGGGGTCAGGGGGTGGATCTCACAAAGTACATTCTCAAGGGTGGGGAGAATCACAAAGAACCTTCTTAAGGGTGAGGGAGATTACAAAGTACATTGATCAGTTAGGGTGGGGCAGAAACAAATCACCGTGGTGGGATGTCATCAGTTAAGGCTATTTTCACTTCTGTGGATCTTCAGTTGCTTCAGGTCATCTGGATGTATGCGTGTAGGTCACTGGGGATATGATGGCTTAGCTTGGGCTCAGAGGCCTGACATGCTGGATATGGGGGTTTCATCTAGGAATAAGACACAGCCAGGGGTTTCAGGCAGCTCATAGAGGATGAAGGTAGGAAGTGGCAGGAAAGGTGGGACAGTGCAACACAGTAGCTGTGTAGCAGTGTTATTGGTGCAAGGCATGAAGTGCTGACACAGGGGAGAGGAGGGGGCAACTAACTGTGGGTTTTCCGGGGAGGTCAGTGGGCTGGCAGGGTTCAGCTGCACAGACCCCGAGTTCCTCAGTGGACTTTTGGAGCACTGAGGATGCCTTCTTCATCTCTCTTGGGTGGAGATGAAACTTCTTTTAGTTTCATATTTCACCTTAAAGACAAGTAGAATCTTTTTTTTTTTTTTTTTTTTTTTGAGACGGAGTCTCGCTTGTTGCCCAGAGTGCAGTGGCCAGATCTCAGCTCACTGCAAAATTCTCCTGCCTCAGCCTCCCGAGTAGACCACAGGCGCCGCCACCTCGCCCGGCTAAGTAGAGACGGGGTTTCGCCGTGTTAGCCAGGATGGTCTCGTCTCCCGACCTTGTGATCCGCCCGTCTCGGCCTCCAAAGTGCTTCCACCGCGCCCGGCCGACAAGTTTTGAATTAGAATACTTGAGAGAGAAAGAGCTGTGAGAAACATTCAGTCTCCTGGATTTCCATCTTCCTTTTCGTAGCGGAAACTTCAACCTAAATCTTACCAGGACACCCATTTTGTAACATGGATCCAACCAGAGTCTCTCTGACAGCTTGAAATCCCTGATCTAGGCCAACTCTCATTTTTCAGCTGAGAATAACGACCCCTAAATTCCCAGAGCACACGAGTGGCAACTTTGCAGTGGCCGCGGGTCTGAGTCCAGGGCCCTCGCCCTGCGCCCGGGTGTGGGCGGCTCAGGTTGAGAGCCTGTGGGACAGCCCGTCCCGCCTGAGATTAACCATCAGATGGGAAAAACAATTACATTTTGCACAGGCCAGATCTGCTCGTCCCATTCTCCCTCCCTGCAGGCGATGTCAAAACACGAGGGCAGGATCCTGCTTCTTCTCACGTTTTAAAAACATACAGTGGACTTGTGTTTACAATACTGCCAAGGGATATGACGCGGAACGGCAGAGCGCACCGCCCCCTTGAAAGAGCCACCCTCTCCTCGCCGGGGCTCTCTCCTTCCACCACCACAGCGCTCTCCTTTGGGCTCCAGTTCAGAGATTCTTGCCAGGGGATGTCGCTGAGCTTCAGGACTTAAACAATACTATATGTTGTGCAGACAAGCAGCACCAATAACGATCTGCCCCTCGGATCAGAGCCACGGCTGTCTGGTCACCCAGCCTGGGATTCTTCCGGTGGGGAAAGCAGGTTAGGCCTCAGAATTCCAGTTCCAGACCCCGTTTTGTGCTTCTGTGGGACTTACACATGGGCTTTTTAGTTTTCTTGGCCTCGGCTTCCCCATTGGAGAAACGGCAGAGCTATGAAGCTTTGAGCCCATCCACTGGTTTTCATATTTGTGTGTGTTGCAGTGAGATTTCTTTTTGAAATGGAGTCATGCAGGCAAATTTAAAATATAAAATTGATGAAAGCCAAACTTTCTGGGGAAGGCAGGAGGAGAGGTCTGGGTTACCATCCCTTCTACTCTGGGGGCTCTTCACATTCTCTGTGGATTTATTGGGTCCTCAGAACATGGTTGAATAGATGAGCTTTCAGATCCTTCTGGCTCAAACATTCTGTGATCCCATAAACATGCTATAAATGCTAAGTCACAGTTGTGATTGTAAAAATATGTGTATGTGTGTGTGTGTGAGAGAGAGAGATTACAGATTACAATTGGGCATTTTATTTTGATCAAGACATTGTATTTTTAACTTAGTTTTTTAAATTATAAAGGTAAGGCATATTGATTCTTAGAAATCAGATTTCAATTGCTCTTCTGAATTGAAATTATGTTGAAATGTGCCTCTGCCACTTACAGGACTTTCCAGGTTAAATGAGTGCAGCTTAAAAGACAAATGGGTGAGTCCACTTGGCTTTGCTGTTTGGGAGATGATCATTTTTTTTTTCATCTGTGCATTCCTTAACAGTAAACAAATCATGTCTGTGTACTGTGACCCAGTTGATTCTTAAAACCAAAGGGAAAAGAAAAGAGATAAAGGAAGTGTGTTTCAGAGAGAGAGAGAGAGAGTGAGAGAAACAGAGAGAGAGAGAGAGAGAGAGAGAGAGAATGCCAGAGATCACACAGTGAGGAAGGGAGGAGTCCAGATGAAACCCCTCAGGTGGCTTCCATCTGAGACAACGAATCCTTCCCTCACTGCTGCTTGGATTCCGTTTCTTTCTCTTCAATTTTCTTTTGTTTTGCTGCAATGCTGGGCAGGAGCTTTGTGTTTTCATCTTGACCTGGATTGCCACCTCTACCCCAAATTTATTCCTACACCAATTCCCTGTCCTCAGTTCTCCAGTTCACATCTCAGACTTTTAGAGTCCGGGAGTAGAGCAGCTTTGAAAGCAAATTCACTGTAGGATAAATGATGAATGTGGTCATTGGCACTCAACACCAATACCACCCTTCTTATGTGTGCTATCCTGCACTACAGGGATATAAAGAATTACACTTCCCAGACTCCCTTGCAGCTAGAGTGTGAGCTATGTTTCAGTTAGTAGATACACTCGTTTGACATTTGGAAGGTGGAAGTGAAGCAGCAGCTCCATGTAATTGATGGCAAATCAAACACAAGTCAAGAAAGCTTTCTACTTCCCCTTTAAAGTTTATGAATGGACCCTTTGAGGTCAATTCCTTGAACAACCATCCTCTGCCATACACATGATCTCACTGACTTTCCTGAGTTTCAATTACTTGCCAAGCTGTGAAGTGGAAGTAAGAAGAATACCTACTTCTAGGGACTTTGAATGTCAAATGAGATTATGCCAGGGAAGTAGTCACATGTGGTTGACAGTATAGAAGCTGAGATATTTAGTTCCTTTTTCACTTCTTTGCTCCAGGCCTTGGCACATCTTACCCAGGGATCCAGTCCCTGCCTGAAGTAAACTTAAAGCCAATACTGGAACAGTGTTTCCCAAACTGTTCCACAGAAAACATGTTACCATCTCCTCAGATACTAGGGTTCTAAGCACACAGTTTGGGAAACATTATCCAAGAATATTATTCCCAGAGAGAACCTTAGAGATCTTTTAATTTACAATCCCTTATTATAGGGAGACTGAGGCGCCAGCAAGGAAAATGACCTTTGTAAGGTTACCTAACACGCAACTTGTAGGAGCATCCTGGTCTTCTAATTTTTGAGTCAAAGGTCAGGTGCAGTGGCTCACTCCTATAATCCCAGCACTTTGGGAGGCTGAGGGCGGAGAATCACTTGAGGCCAGGAGTTTGAGACCAGCCTTTACAACAGAGTGAGACCTTGTCTCTAGAAAAAAAAAAAAATCAACTAATTAGCCAGGCATGGTAATGTGTACCTGTAGTCCCAACTACTCAGTAGGTTGAGGTTGGGAGGATCTCTTAAGCCCAGGAGGTTGAGGCTGCAGTGAGCTATGAACATGCCACTATCCTGTAGCCTGGGCAACAGAACAAGATCCTGTTTCAAAAAAAAAAAAAAAAAAAGAAAAGAAATTAAGGTCGAGAGGAAAAGTTACCAAATTTCTCTGAGGCTTAAATTTCCTATCTGTAAGATGGTTATAATAATGCCTGTTCTTCCTACCTCATGTGGGATAAGTGACAATAAAATGTTATTGTGAAAGTGCTTTAGAATATATAAATATATGGGGTGAGAGAGAAGAGCCATCCCCCCACACACAAGCACATTTCAAAAGGCTTTATGCAAAAGTACGGCTTTGTTAATGATCTGCATTTCATTTTGATTCATTAATTAATTAACCACAGTTTTATTGAGCACCAGGCAGTTGCTATTTCAGTGCTGGCCATAAGTGGAGAACAAGAGAGACATGTGGCCACCTTCCTGAGCTGATAATCTGAATGAGGTGGAGCTGGATGGCAGAGGAAGAGACAAAGAGGACAAATATACAACAGATAAACAAGAGAATGTTGGAAAGTGCTGAGTGCTCTGAAGAAGTGAAGTAGGGTGTTGCAATCAAGAGAGATGTGGCGATTTCAGACCAGGTAGTCAGGACGGCCTCTCTGAGTGGGACCTTACATTTGTCTTAGAAGCAGATGGGAGGGTCTAGGAGCAGAGCAGTTCAGGCAGATGGAGAGCTGGAACAGAGGCTCCAGGTGAGGCAGCAGTGGTGTCAGTTGAGATCCTATAGGGAAAAGAACCCCACATCGCCAAAGGCCATGTAGCCCAGGGCAAGTGGCGCGGAGAAAAGGAAATAGGTAGCAGCTTGGAGAGCTACGTTCTAATCCTAGCTTTGCCACAAAGTAGCTGGGTTGCCTTGGACATGCCATAATATAGCCCTGGCCTCAGTTTCCTTGTCTGTCAAATGGGAATACAAATCCTGTCCTTTCCCAGAGGTATGCTATGAGGGGGCATGGAGTAGGCGTGACCTGCCTGAAACACCCAGCTCCTATGTGTAGTGATAAAAGCCAATCTGTCTCAGTCCCCTCCAGGAGTCTGTGCTGGAGGGATGAGGGGCCTCCAGGCCATCCACTGACATGCACAATGCAAGCCCTGTGCTGGCCCCATGGACAACAGGCGCATGAGAGAGGGTCTGCTTTTTCTTTTCATGGACTTGAGACTTCAAGCCTTTGGACTGAGTGCCAACAATAATTCATCAGGAACGCTTTACAACTCAGCATTACAAAACCTGTTAGGAGACAGATCGCCCACAGGACAGCCTTTGAGAAGGAAATGTGTTCAGGGCTGGTGACCTCAAGATGATTAATGATTTTTAACAGAGTGAACTCTATCCTCCCCCTCCCATGTACTGTGTTCGCACTCCCTGCCTCCTCTGACTTGTTTGCAGGAGAAAGGGGAGGGGGAGAGGGAGGAGGGGAGGGGAAGGAATGGGTGGGAGCAGGGGATGCTTGAAGGCAAAGCCCACCAATCATAAGGAAAATGCAGGAACAAGAGAACTCTGTCAGAAATGCAGAAATGTCTTATTGTTATTGTTTTACTTTTTTAAAATTTATTTATTTTTTGCAAACACAGCAATGGAGGCTTTATATCTTGAGATCTGTGTAATGTGTCACAACTCCAGTAAGCTTTTTTTGTGTTAGGCTTTTTGCACAGTGCCTTGTGCTTTCAGCCATTGTTATTATTATTATCACCTCTCCATCCCCACGGACACAAACCTTGATGTTATTGAATATGGGATGTGTTGGAAAAGGTAATCATGATTTTACTTTTTGATTTTTAAAGTCATGGTAACTTGATTTTTATGTTATTAGATTTAAAAAATTACAACAGTGATATATGCAGTTTTAACAAACCAAAAATACAGAATTATTGGAAGAAAATTTCTAATCTTTCCCTATACCCTTGTTTAGTCCTAAACCCCTGAGATCATCAATATCAAATCAGGGCAATCCTTTGTAGTACTGTATACATATTAATCCAGAGTGATGTCCTCATACATGATCCTATAGAACATGGATGTTCAAACCAAGAATAATGGCAGGCCTATACAATTTTGAGGGAAAAGCAAATTTATGATGATAAGAAAATGATAGCTAATATTTATTGACTATTTATATTAAAGATACTCTTACATTAACAGTATTTTTTAGAGTACCTTTATATTACAGGTACTCTGTTCTAGTGCATTACATGTGTTATTTAGATAATAATTACTGTTTATTGGTTACTTACATTAAAGGTATTCTGTTCTATTGCATTACATGTGTTACTTAATCCTCATAATAGCTATTGAAGGTATTTAGAAATATTCTTCCCACTTCACAGATGAGGAAACTGAGCTATGCAGTCAGCTTGGAAGTTGGAGAACCAGGATTGGAGTTCAGGAGGTCTCACTCTCAGCCCTGTGCTCTGCTGGACGAGCTTTTCTTAGTTGTAAGTCTTTCTTATATAATCTTTCCTAAAACTCTGTTTACCTCCCTGAATGTCTGCTTGCAAGTCTTTACAGACAGCAAAGTAAATGAGAGGGTAGCAAGTGAGTGATTAAGGATGAAGGTTCCGCTCCCCCATACCCTCTGTGATGGCTACTTCCTCTGTGGGTTCTGTGGGTTCTCATTCTGGGTGAGACTCAGTTTCATGAACACGTATATTTTTCTCCTCCTAGAACTGTTTGTAAAGTCTCATTAACTGTAAAACCACTTCTTGATATTTTGCCTGACTTTCAGGTGCTTCACTCCAACCTGGGCGACAGAGCGAGACTCCAACTCAAAAAAAAAAAAAAAAGGGATCCTATGTCTATTGTTCCTTTCTTTGTGTCCACGGTACTCAATATTTAGCTCCCGTTTATAAGTGAGCGTGTGGTATTTGGTTTTCTGTTTCTGTGTTAATTTTAGGATAATCCTGCTGCATCCATGTTGCTGCAAAGGACATGATTTTGTTCTTTTTTATGGCTGCATGGTATTTCATGGTGTATATGTACCACAGTTTCTTTATCCAGTGCACGGTTGATGGGCATCTAGACTGATTTCATGTCTTTGCTATTGTGAATAGAAGAGCACATGATTTTGAGTTAGGATCTTGTTAAAATCATACCTCTTCCATGTAGTAATTATGTGACATTGGGACTCAGTTTCCTCACCTGTAAATTGGAAATAATTGCACCATTTATTTTATAGGGTTGGAATCAGGATTATTGGAAAAAAATGTCTGTGAGTAAAACACTTAACACAGGGTGTGGCATGTAGCAAGGACTTAATGCAAAGTAGCTGCTGTCAATGAAATCAATAATTTATGATACCTGCTCACATTTTTTCCCTCATCTTCACTAATCCAGTTGGAAGAACCATCATCTGAAACTCATTGATAGTTTCACTTTAGACTGAGTTGATATTACATGACCTTTTACAAGTTTTACAGACCTCAATGCAACTTGGCAGACATTATGGAAAAGGAAAACTGGGCAACTTGTAAAGCACCTCATTTGTATACTTTTTAATTGTAAATCCTTTACAGACAATCAAGTACTAAGGGAATTCATTGCCACCAGACCTTTCTTACAAGAGATCCTTGAGGGTGTTCTAAACATGGAAATGAAAGACTATTGCCAGCCACAACAGAAACACACTTAAGTACATAGACCATTGACACTATAAAGCTACTACACAATGAAGTCTATGTAACAACCAGCTAACATGATGACAGGATCAAATTCACACATGTAAATATTAACCTTTAACAAACATTGGCTACCCTGCCTGCCCCCACACTTAAAAGACAGAAAAACTGGCAAATTGGATAAAGAAGCAAGACCTAACTGTATGCTGTCTTCAAGAGACCCATTTTACATGGGTGATGACACTCATAGGCTCAAAATAAAGGTATGAAGAAAAATCTATCAAGCAAACAGAAAACAGAAAAAAGCAGGAGTTGCTATTCTTATTTCAGACAAAACAGATTTTAAACCAACAGTAATAAAAAAAGGACAACGAATAGCATTACATAAAGATAAAGGGTCCAATTCAACAAGAAAACTTAGCTATTCTAAGTGTATATGCACCCAACATTTGAGCACTCAGATTACTCAGATTAATAAAACAAGTTTTTCGGGACCTGTGAAGAGACTTAGATAACCATACAATAATAGTGGGAGATATCCACACCACACAGACATTATTAGACAGATCACTGAGGCAGAAAACTAATAAAGACATTCTAGACCTAAGCTCAACACTTGACCAAATGGACCTAAGAGATATCTATAGAACTTTCCATCCAACAACAACAACAAAATAATACATTCTTCTCATTTATACATGGCATGTACTCTAAAATCAATCACACATTTGGCCATAAAACAGTTCTCAACAAATTCATACCAACCACAATATCAGACCACAGTGCAGTAAAAATAGAACTCAATACTAAGAAGATCTCTCAAAACTATACAATTACATGGAAATTAAACAATCTGTTCCTAAATGACTTTTAGGTAAATAATAAAATTAAGGCAGAAATCTAGAAATTCTTTCAAACTAATGAAAAAAAAAAACAACAAAGTAAACATTGCCAGAATCTCTGGGACACAGCTAAAGTAGTGTGAAGAGGAAAGTTTCTAGTGGTAAATATTAACATCAAGATCTCAAATTAATAATCTAACATCATATCTAGAGGAATTAGAGAAACAAGAGAAAACAACCCCAAAGCAAGCAGAAGACAAGAAATAACCAAAACCAGAGCTGAATTGAATGAAATTGAGGTGTGATAAGTCACACAAAAGATCAGCCTGGTGTGGTGGCTTATACCTGTAATCCCAGCACTTTGGGAGGCTGAGGTGGGCAGATCATGAGGTCAGGAGATGGAGACCATACTGGCTAACATGGTGAAACCCTGTCTCTACTAAAAATACAAAAACTTAGCCGGGCATGGTGGCAGGCACCTGTAGTCCCAGCTACTCGGGAGGCTGAGGCAGGAGAATGGTGTGAACCCAGGAGACGGAGCTTGCAGTGAGCTGAGATCGTGCCATGGCACTCCAGGCTGGGAGACAGAGTGAGACTCCATCTCAAAAAACAAAAACAAAAAAGCATGCAAAAGATCAATGAAACCCAAAATCGGTTTTCTGAAGGAATAAATAAAATTGATAGACCACTAACTAGACTAATAAAGTAAAAAAGAGAGAAGATCCAAATAATCACAATCAGAAATGACAAGGGAGACATTACTACTGATCCCATAGAAATACAAAACCCCCTCAGGGACTATTACGAACTAGAAAACCTAAAAGAAATGGCTAAACTCCTGGAAACATAAAACCTCCTAAGATTGAACCAGGAAGAAATTGAAACATTGAATAGATCAATAATGAGTTCAAAAATTGAATCAGTAATAAAAAACTTATCAACCAGAAAAATTCCTGAACCAGATAGATTCACAGCCAAATTCTACCACATGTATAAGGAAGAGCTGGTACCATTTCTATTGAAACTATTCCCAAAAGTTGAGGAGGAGGAAAGTCCTCTCTAACTCATTTTATGAGGTCACATCATTCTGATACCAAAACCTGGCAGAGGCACAATGAAAAAAGAAAACCTCAGGCCAATATTCCAAATGAACGTAGATGAATAACTTCAACAAATTACTAGCAAATCAAATATAGCAGCACATCAAGAAGCTAATCCACCATGATTCAAGTCGGCTTTATTCCTAGGATGCAAGGTTGGTTCAACATACACAAATCAAAAAAATATAATTCATCACATAAACAGAACCAAAACCAAAAACCATATGATCATCTTAAAATATACAGAAAAGGTTTTTGATAAAATTCAATATCCTTTCATGTTAAAAACCTTCAACAAACTAGGCATTGAAGGAACATACCTCAAAGTAATAAGAAACATACATGAAAAACCTACAGCCAACATCATATAGAATGGGCAAAAGATGGAAACATTCCCCTTGAGTACAAGAACAAGACAAGAATGCCAACTCTCACTACTCATATTCAACACACTACTGGAAGTTCTAGTCAGAGCAATCAGGTAAGAGAAAGAAATAAAAGGCAGCCAAATAGGAAGAGAGAAAGTCAAACTATTTCTCTTCCCAGATGATATGATTCTATACCTAGAAAATCCCATTGTCTCTGCCCAAAGCCTCCTAGATCTGATACACAACTTCGGCAAAGTTTCAGAACACAAAATCAATGTACAAATATCAGTAGCATTTCCATACAACAATAATATCCAAGTTGAGAGCCAAATCAAGAATGCAATCCCATTTATGATAGCTGCGAAAAGAATAAAATACCCAGGAATACAACTGACCAGGGAAGTGAAACATCTCCATAATAAGAATTACAAAACATTGCTCAAAGGAATCAGAGATGACACAAATAAATGAAAAAATATTCCATGCTCATGTATAGGAAGAGTCGATATTTTTAAAATGGCCATAGTTTCCAAAGGAATTTACAGATTCAGTGTTATTCCTTTTAAACTACCGATGATATCCTTCACAGAATTAGAAAAAAAACTATTTAAAAATTCATATGGAATGAAAAAGGAGCCTGAATAGCCAAGGCAATCCTAACCAAAAAGAACAAAGCTTAAAGCATCACATTACCCAACTTAAAACTATACTAAAAGGCTACAGTAAGCAAAACAGCATGGTACAAAAACAGACACATAGGCCAGTGGAACAGGTTAGAGAACCCATAAATAAAATCACACACCTTCAGCTACTGATCTTTGACAAAGTTGACAATAATAAGCAATGGGGAAAGAACTCCCTATTCAATAAATGATGCCAGGGTAATTGGCTAGTTAAATGCAGAAGACTGAAACTAGATCCCTTCCTTTCACCATATACAAAAATTAATTAAGATTAATTACTTAAATGTAAAACCTAAAGCTAAAAACCCTAGAAAACTAGGAAATGCCATTCTGGACATAGGCTTTAACAAATATTTCATGACAAAGACTCCCAAAGCAATTACAAAACAAAAATTGACAAGTGAGACCTAAAGAGCTTCTGTACAGCAAAATAAACTATCAACACTGTAAAGAAACAACTTAGAGAATAGAAGAAAATATTTGTAAACTATGTATCTGGCATAGGTCTAATATGCAGAATTTATAAGAAACTCAAACAAATTAATGAGTAAAAAACAGCCTCATTAAGAAGCAGACATGGGACATAAACAGACATTTCTCAAAAGAAGACATACATGAGGCCAACAAACATATGAAAAAATGCTTCAGCATTACTAATCACTGGGAAATGCAAATCGAAACCACAATGAGATGTCGTCTCACAACAGTCAGAATGGCTGTTATTAAAAAGGCAAAAAATAACAGTGGCAAGGTTGTGAAGAAAAGGGAACGCTCATTTTCCTCATATTGAGGCATAGGATCTGTGGAATCTTTCTCAGTTCAAGCATTCTTATTTATAACTGTTTTAAATTTAGTGAAATCTTTCTAATCTTAGATTCCACGGACTTAATGTTTCTTACCTCCTGTCAATTCATCAGAGAGCTTTTAGGAAAAGATCTGTAGCAGGGATCCTAAGTTGTCAAAGAGAATGTTTTATAACATTAAATAATGATGATACATTAACTATGATATTTTACAGAATCAGGAAATATTTAGCTTATGTAAATGAGTGGAAACACAGACAAAGATTTTTGTAGAAGCCACTTGATAGTGTTATTTATCATCCGGAAAAACCAAAAGTCCCCTACAAGTCCAACTTTAAGGAATGGTTGGGTAAGTTTCTAATATATGAATTAACTAAAACTGAGCATCTGCTCAGTGCTGGCCATGTCCTTGGTATGATTGCTTTTGGAATGTTTTATTTTGGAATTCATCTTCCATCAGTGGAGCAGCCCAAGCAGCCATGTGGAAATGACCAAGGGTATCATTTAGTACAGATACCCTTCCAGGGTCTCATGGTTTTGTGAGAGCAACATCAAGTGAACAGAGACAAGTTTCCCAAGTGGGGAAGCATGCAATATTATGGGGCATCTTTCCCAGATGTCAAGGTGGGAGAGGCAAAACTTGTGGGATCAGGGAAGATTTCCAGAGGAAATGCAGGCACTTGTATTTTAGACAGAGAGAAGAGCTTCTGCAAAGGCCCCCTGGGAAAGGTGAACTTAGGCATTTTGGAAACAGAAAGATCCTCATGTGGCTGTAGTGCAGACTATGGTGTTTTGGAATCATAATGGATGGTGCTATAATGGTAACCATGATAAAATATTTTGATTTCTCCTGTGAGAAATGGGGAAGCACTGAAAGTTTCTCGTTTTTTCCCCTCCCATGAGGAAAGAAAACCATATTTGTGAAAAAGTTTCAAGGATAAAAGAAAATAAATATGGTAGGATATTAAAACAACAAAGAGATTACATAATTCTGTATCTACTGTGATCTGTTTTATGTAAGGATAAAAAATACGCATGAGAAAAAGCCTGAGGAAAATAATGGCAAATGACAGCAGTGGTCTCCTCTGAGTGGTCGGAAAATGAGTCACTTTTCTTTCTATGCTTTTACTGTTTCTTACACTGTCTAACTTTTCTTTTTCTTTTTCTTTTTTTTTTAGACATAGTTTTGCTCTTGTTGCCCAGGCTGGAGTGCAATGGTGTGATCTCAGCTCACTACAACCTCTGCCTCCCGGGTTCAAGTGATTCTCCTGCCTCAGCCTCCCAAGTAGTTGGGACTACAGGTGCCTACTGCCATGCCAGGCTAACTTTTGTATTTTTGGTAGAGACAGGGTTTCACCATGTTGGCCAGAATGGTCTCGAACTCCTCACCTCAAGTGATCTGTCTATCTTGGCCTCCCAAAGTGCTGGGATTATAGGCATAAGCCACCATGCCCAGCCTGTTATACTGTCTAAATTTTCTACTGTATGCACATATGATTTGGGGTGTCAGAAAAATATAGAAAAAATATCTTGAGGTTGATGAAAGATAAATGCTATCCACGAGTTTGTGGAGCCTCTGGGTGGCCTGGTTTTGGACCCATCCTGAACTGACTTTCTCTTGGGGCTTTTCCCCCAGGCAGAGTGGGGGCTGAAATGTGCCTTCCCTCTGTGTCTTGACCAGGGCTCTGCTATATGTCTGAACACAAGCCTCACTCCTGCCTAAAGAAAACGAGAGATTTAGACAGACCTGAGAGATCTAGTGAGGGATGGTTACGGAGTGTGGGGAATTCAGGGAGAGGTTGGCATGAACAGTTACACTGCTGAGGAGAGCTCAGTCTCTGTGGGCGCCACTGAATAAAGAAGAAAGAAAGAGAGGTGGGCCCTGACACAGAGTAATGGGCAGGAATGATCCAGAAACAAGATAAGGACACAGAGAGGAACAGAGGAAGGAGAGGGACAAGGAGAGAAAGAGGCAGAACTAAATAGAGAGGTAACACATCAAGATGTGTGCATTAAACGTGTGCATTTTTTTTTTTTTTTTTGGTATATGGACTCTACCTCCATAAAGCTAAAAAAAAGGATCATAGATGAGAACATAACATGCAAAACTGTGAAACTTTTAACGAAAACACAGGAGAAAATTTTTATAACCTTGGGTTTGTGATTTGTTTTTAAATACAATACCAAAAGCAAAGTCAATGAAAGAAAAAAATAAGTTGAATGTTACAAAAAATAAAAACTTCTGCTCTAAAAGAGGTGGTGCTTGAGGGTGGGAGGGCAAGAAAGAAAGACAGTGAAAGGATAGAAACATAAGAGAGACAGAGATGCACAGAGGAGGGAGTTATAAGGCCATGGAGAAAGAGAGGCAAAGATGGAAGCAAAAGAGGCAGCAAGACAGGTGCTGACTGGCAACAACAGGATTAGAAAGGCAAGAGCTTTGGACACAGAGACACTGTAACCAAGAGCAGAGGACGGAAGAGCTGGAGAGTAGGGTAGATGCTCAGACCCAGAGATGATCTGGAGACACAGAGAGATGGAGATAGAGATAGGGCTGGCAAGAGAGGCAAGGATGGGATGATGTTGAGCAAAGAACGTTTTTGCAAGACACATTAGAGCAGTGGTCCTCAACCTTTTTGGCACCCAGGACCTGTTTCATGGAAGACGATTTATTCATGGATGGTGCAGGTGGGGATGGTTTTGGGATGAAACTGTTCCACCTCAAATTATCAGGCATTAGTTAGATTCTCACAAGGAGCATGCAACCTAGATCCCTCACATGCACAGTTCACAGTGGGGTTCATGCTTCTATGAGAATCTAATGCCTTCTGTGATCTGAGGAGAGGTGGAGCTCAGGCAGTAATGCAGTAATGCTTGCTCACCTGCTGCTCGCCTCCTGCTGTGTAGCTCAGTTCCTAACAGGCCACAGACCGGTACCGGTCCACAGCCCAGGGGTTGGGGAACCCTGCATTAGAGGCCTTTGTTTTCTGTGTCTGCATGGTAGTTACGAGCAAGTATGTTTCAAAGACATGCAGACATGCAAAGGGCTTGTACTGAAACTCATTTCTTTCCTAGTGGCACCCTCAAAATGTTAGCAATATTATAATAAGATGAAGAAACTATTTGTATAGCCATTTATGATTTATGCATCTCTTTAATTTCATCATTGTTTTACTCAATCTTTTAATTAGATTTTTAATGCTCATTTTACTTATGGAAACTGAGGCTCAGAGAGGCTAAGCACTTTGTCCAGGTGGCATAACTAGCAAAGAACTGAGCAGCAATGAAAACCCCAGCTGTCTGTTCTCCTAATTCAGGGCATTGGTGGCTATTTCATCTTCCTGTCTATTGTCAATACTTTAGTGAGCTGGGTGCATAGGGGCTTCTGAAAACAATTGAATGCATCAGTAGTCATTAAACACCAACTGTGTGCAAAGGTATTGGGGAGGTAGTAATTCAGTGCTAATCAAGATTTGATTTCTATCCTCAAAAAGCTTATGGGAAAACTAAATTAATGAAAATACACAAAAGTAACTCAGCTGTCCCTTGGGACTTCAGGTAGACTTAGTTTGAACATCCAGTCTTTTTGGTGGTGAGAATCCAGAGCGTTTTCTTGAAATTTCTGCAAATTCTTGATCATCTTTCTCATGGCCTCCTCTGTTTCTGTTCCTGCAACTCTGGGTACCATCTGGGATTGGATCTGGGCCAGTTGGGAAACAGACCTTGGCTCCTTTGCCATTTTATTTATTAAAAAATATCTACTCGTATGGGTACATTTTGTGGGTTTAGTAACTTTAAGAAATATTTGAGAGTAAAGGATAAGAATTCTGGTTTTTAGCACCCAGCTTTTCCCACCTTGTAGGCTTCCGACGTTAGGTCTGATGTTTTCTAAATCACCCACCCCAGACAGGTCTACACCCCATTGTACATGGCTCCTCTAGTGTAAAAGGTTCAAGCTCACTTCACTTGAACCTCAACCTCACCTGGCTGGCCTAACCTTCCCCAGATCTCCTGATATTGAGGGAAATGCATTTTCCCATATTTCATTACACATGAAACAGTCAGAGACCCACCAAGGTATCAATGATGAGGTCACTGTGAGGCAAAAGGAAATGAGGATGATGGGAGCCAGTGGGGCAGGAACACTGGAGGAGGTGGCGCCAGAGATGAGTTTCTCGAGAGCTCCGGAGGTCTCAGAAGGGAGGCAGAATGTGCTTCTTAGGATGTGCGGGCTGCTGGGACAATACCCAACCCATGCTCTACTTTCTCTGTGTCATTAGATCCTGGCTGGAGGGTAAGAGCTGCAACTCTTACTCAGTCCTGGCCTAGAGACTTTTCTCTCCCTGAGCAGTTGGCTGGGAATGGTAGGAGGTGGCAAGGAAGCTTGCATTTGTCTATCTGGAGGGTCTGGGCTTTCTCTGGTTTTTTCTTTTTTTTTTTTTTGAGCCAAAGTCTCACTATGTCGCCCAGGCTGCAGTGCAATGGTGCAATCTCAGCTCACTGCAACCTCCGTCTCCCGGGTTCAAGCAATTCTCCTGCCTCAGCCTCCTGAGTAGCTGGGATTACAGGCACCTGCCATCACACCCATCTAATTTTTGTACTTTTAGTAGAGACTAGGTTTCTCCGGGTTGGCCAGGCTGGTCTCGAACTCTTGACTTTGGATGATCTACCCGCCTTGGCCTCCCAAAGTGCTGGGATTACAGGCGTGAGCCACCGTGCCTGGCTGAGCTCTCTCTTACTTACTTACTTTCACTTTCAGAACTAAGAAATCAGTCTCTCCCCAGACTAAGACAGAAAGGCAAATGTGTTCGTGTCACATCTGTTTCCAGCTGCCTTTCAGCATAGCTCATCCTTTTACACAGTCGATGGCTTGATATTTACCAAATGCAACAATGCATGCAGCCCTGAATGGAAAACACAACAGCCTGATTCCCTGTCTCCAGGGCCTCCTTCCTGGGAGGGTATGATCTCACTCGGGGACCCTTGAAGTCCTTGGGCATGTCTGTCTTCTGTGTGCAGCCAAGTGAGTTTTTTGTTAACATGTGTGAAAAATGTTCCTGAAATATGTCCGGAGGCTTTCCACTGACTTCTGCTAACACAGGTGTTATGTCTTCTGGCCCGAGTCAAATCCACAAGTTTACATTTTAATTTTTCAGTCATTCATTTTGATATATGCTTAATATTCATCAGTCGTAAGTGAGTTTTAAAAATAGGACCCTTGAAAAGAGAGGGAGGAGAAAAACATACAGGCAAGAGTGCTGGGTTAGAGTCCAAAGACCTGGGCCCTGAGCTCCTCCCCAGCCTCATCCTACATGTAACAACTTGGGCACCTCGATTTTGCTGACCTCCATATCCACATCTGTGAACTGTGGATAACAATAATCTCCTGTTATTGCATTTACAGGCTAGTTGCTGATGTACTTGAAAGTGCTTTGAAAACTTTAATATATGAGACAAATGATACTTGTTAAGCACTCTGTGCCAGGAAATATGGGAAGCATCTTGCAGAAACTATTTAATTGAATTCCACAATAACTGTATGTGGTAGGTACTATTAGTTCTATACAGGTGAGGAAACTGAGACTTTGGGAGATTCAGCAAATTATCCAGGATCATACATTTTACTAAGAAAATATTAATATAACCCTTCTAATCCTTTAGCGCATCAGTTTTTATCTTTCCTCCCTTTTTTCCTCTTGTTTTTCTTATTCTCTTCCTCTTTCTTCTCCTTTTTTTCTTCTCATTCTTTTTTTCTTCCACCACCATCTACTTCTTTTTCTTATTCCTCTGCTGCTGCCCTCCCCTTGTCTTCTTCCTCTGCTGCTGCCCTCCTTCCTTGTCTGTGTCCCTCTCCTCCCTCTACTCCTCCTTCTTTTTCTTCTTCCTCCGTTTTACTTCCTCCTCCCTCCTTTATAAAGTGTGTAGGGGGTCGGGTGCAGTGGCTCACGCCTGTAATCCCAGCCCTTTGGGAGGCCGAGGCGGGCAGATCACAAGGTCAGGAGTTTGAGATCAGCCTGGTCAACATGGTGAAACCTTGTCTCTACTAAAAATACAAAAATTAGCCAGGTGTGGTGGTGAGCACCTGTAATCCGAGCCACTTGGGAGGCAGAGGCAGAGGCAGAAGAATTGCTTGAACCCAGGAGGTGGAGGGTGCAGTGAGCTGAGATCATGCCACTGCACTCCAGCCTGGTCAACAAGTGCAAGACTCTATATATATATATATAAAAAAAAAAAAAAAAAAAAAAAAAGTGTATAGGGAAGTGTGATAATCTTTAGAGCTGTTTACCAAATGCTTCTCCTCATGGTAAATGTGTACTTCCTGGTCCTTTTTGAAATCAGCTATGGCCATGACTTGCTTTAGCCGATACAATTTGAACAGAAGTGGCCTGTGTCCCTTCTGGGCAGAAGTTTAAAAATTCAGTGCAGATTTTGCACATTCCCTTTTCACGTTTGCAAGCATGGATCTAGGTGAAGCATCCCTCAACTTAGATCATTGAGTGATTAGGATGACAGAGCCCTCTTTCCATTTCCTCCCATATCTACCTGCACTGGAGGTGGGCATAAAGGCAAAATATTAATGTGTTTGTACCTCAGAGATTTTGTGGCTGTTTGTTACTGCAGCATAACTGAGGCCATCCTGACTGATAGGAGAAGCAAACCTGCTTGGACAAGCAATAACTGGGAAAAGGATGGATTGTAATAGGAATAGTACTGGTTGGAGTGGGAGTCCCAGATTTGTCAACTTATGTGGTGAACTTGGGCATCTCAATTTATTATATTGGAAATCAAGGAGGGATAGATCTCTATTTCTCAGTCATGCTCTGGAGACAGAGCTCTTGAAGGTCCTATTATTCCTAGCAGAATTCAGGAGTTATTGTGTTAAATGATAAATAACTGTTCATGATATTCTGCTAAGTCTCATTTATCTAAAATGAAATAAAGACAGGAGACAAACATTAAATATGGTAGAAAAATGCTTTTTAGGAAAACTTAAATTCAGTAATTATTAATATACTTATTTAATTCCCCCTAACTCAAACCACACTACCTACAGACTAGGAAGATTTTATGAATTTTTAGATTTCCTACTGGAACACCTTGCCTAGCACCAAGACAGAAGCATTTTGCAGGGCTGTGATTCAAGAATTTCCAGACTATATGAATGATTTCCTATTTCTTTTCTGCTATCATGCCCCAGAATTCTGAGTCTGTGAATCCCAAACCTTTCCTAACGTGTTTTTGGAGCTCCCTTTTAGCGAAAAATGCCACTTGTGACTAGTGAGGTGATAAATGACTAAAATAATTGACTCTGAAGACTTACAAAAAATGATAAACAATCCACTTAAGCCGTCCCATTACTGGGTATATAACCAAAGGATTATAAATCATGCTGCTATAAAGACACATGCACACGGATGTTTATTGCAGCACTATTCACAATAGCAAAGACTTGGAACCAACCTAAATATCCGTCAATGACAGACTGGATTAAGAAAATGTGGCACATATACACCATGGAATACTATGCAGCCATAAAAAAGGATGAGTTCATGTCCTTTGTAGGGACATGGATGAAGCTGGAAACCATCATTCTCAGCAAACTATTGCAAGAACAGAAAATCAAACAGCGCATGTTCTCACTCATAAATGGGAATTGAACAATGAGATCACTTGGACACAGGAAGAGGAACATCACACACCAGGGACTGTTGTGGGGTGGGGGAAGTGGGGAGGGATAGCATTAGGAGATAGACCTAATGTAAATGATGAGTTAATGGGTGCAGCACACCAACATGGCATATGTATACATATGAACAAACCTGCACGTTGTGCACATGTACCCTAGAACATAAAGTATAATAATAAAAAAAGAAAAAAAAAAGACAGAAAGAAAGGCTAAGGTGCTTGTAGGCAGAGTGAGTGAGGAGGTAGGTGTAATGTGAACTGCAGAGGGAGCACTGGTAGTTCCAGGTCTCTCCATTTCTCCAGACTGGCCTACTTCTGTCTGTTACCTCGGGCACTGTCTCCTCTTATCTGATCTGTTTTCCTAATTTCCCCAACAGTATCCTTGCTGCCCAGGGTCAGGACAAGGGTGAGGCAAGGTAGGCAGCTGGGGCATTGCATTTAAATAAGTACTCATTCTAAGGTAGAGGGAACAGCACATGTAAAGACCCTAGGGCAGAAGTGGCCTTGCATGCTCAAGGAATGGAATAGAGGCCAGTGCATTTGGTGTGCTGTGGGAAAGATAGGAGATGGGAACAAAGTCCAGATTATGCAGTGCCTTGGAGACCACAGCAAGGGCTTCAGATTTTACTCAAAGCACAGTGAAAAGATGTTGAGGAAGCTTTTGCAGAGGAACGATATGGTTAGAATGGTTAGATAAATATTTTAAAAATATTATTCCATCAGCTATGTAGAACATAGTGTGGAAGGGGCATGAGTTGAACAAAGAAGACCAGTGAGAGGCCACAGTGATATTCAAAGTGAGAGATGCTGGTAGTCTGAACTTGCATGAAAGCAGGAAGTAGAGGACAAATGCAATATGTATTGTGATGAAATAAAAATACATATTGATTTCATTGTTCAGACATTGTTGATTATTTGACTGTGAGTATGTATGTGTGTATGGTGGGGAGGGTTTGGTGGAGGGAATGGAAAGGATCATGAACTCCTTGCCTAAGTCAGAAGACAAGGATGCCACAGACTAAGGAGAGGAGAACTGGGGCAAGGGAGGGGAAAAACAGGTTCAGACTTCAGGCAGTAAATCAACGAGACTCTTCTAGGCATTCTATGTTTGAGGTAATGATTAGGCATCTGAATGAAGCTGTCAGATGGATAACTAGAGTGTGAGGAAGAGGCAAGGGCTGGAAGTATAAATTTGGGAGTGAACCATGTACAGACAGATTACATTTAGGAGCAATTTCTGCTTCTGGCCAAGGTGGAATAATAGGGACCAGATTTACCTTCACACATAAGAAAATGGAAAACTGTAGAGAATATAAGAAAATGTTTTTCACATACTAGACATTAGGCAATGCAGGGCAGTGATCCCTAAGAGTAGGGAGGCATGTGAGGTGAGCTATGATTTTCTCTGCTTACTCCCTGGAGAGAGTTTCCAGGATGTGATGAAGGGATGGGTGAGCTGAGCAGAGTCTGTGGTTTCCCTAGTTGAGATAACAGAGCTGGGAGTTCTGGAAGGCCAAGGCGAATGGATGCTTGCGTTGGAGAAGGGAGAACTGCACGGAGATAATATACTGGTGATCTACAGTGGACCTAGCTGGCCTCAGGGCTGCCTCTGCTCCTGGCTGACCCAGACACCAGTTTGATATCTGCTACATAGCTTTCTTAGTCATCTTCTATGTGTGGCAGATTCCTGGTCAGCCCCAGGTTTCATGAGTTTGATGCTGGATCCCATCCCATCACACTCCATGGGCCTCTGCCCATCTCAGTTATGAAGTCTGGACTGCCCCTGCTGGCTTTTGATCCAGTGCTCTATAGACCTCATTTCTCTTACCACTTATTGCTAGGTGCTTCTCTTCCACATGTGGCCTACAGGGTTGCATACCTTGTTTAAAAATATGATTATTTTTTCAAGTCTTTCACCTCCTTGGTTAGATGCATTCCTAGGTATTTTTTTTTGTAACTACTGTAATGAGATTGTGTTCTTGATTTGGTTCTCATTGTGAACACTGTTGGTGTATAGAAATTCTTCCAATTTTCGTATGTTGGTTTTTTATTCTGAAACTTTACTAAAGTCTTTTATCAGATCTAGGAGTCTTTTGGAGGAATCTTTAGTGTTTTCTAGGTATAATCATATGGTCAGTGAACACAGATAATTTGAATTCCTCTTTTCCTCTTTGGATGCCTTTTATTTCCTTTTCTTGCCTAATTGTTCTGTCAGGGACTTCCAATATTATGTTGAATGGGAGTGGTGAGAGTGGTCATTCTTTTCCTGTTCCAGTTTTTAGGGAAAATGCTTTTAGCTTCTGCCCATTTAGTATAATGTTGTCTGTGGGTTTGTCATAGATGGCTCTTATTAAGTTAAAATATGTTCCTTTGATGCCTAGTTTGTGAGAATTTTTATCAAGAAGGAACATTAGATTTTATCAAATCCTTTTTCTGCATATATTGAGATAATCATATGGTTTTCGTTTTGTTTTCAGTTTATGTAGTGAATTGCATTTATTGATTTTCATATGTTGAACCATCCTTGCATTCCAGGAATAAAGCCCACTTGATTTTGATGAATTATCTTTTTGAGGTATTGCTGAATTCAGTGTGCTATTTTGTTGACAATACTGATGAAAGAACTCAGTGATGACACCAACAAATAGAAATACATTTCATGATCATGTATTAGAAGAATCAATAATTTTAACATGTCTTTACAACCCAAAGCAATCTTCAGGTTTTTTTTTTTTTTTCTTCTTCTTTTAATACTTTAAGTTCTGGGATACATGTGCAGAATGTGCAGGTTTGTTACATTGGTATACACATGCCATGGTGGTTTGTTGCACCCATCAACCTGTCATCTACATTGGGTATCCCTAATGCTATCTCTCCCCTAGTCTCCCACCCCCTGACAGGCCCCAGTGTGTGATGTTCTCTGCCCTGTGCCCATGTATTCTCATTGTTCAACTCCCATTTATTTTTTTTTTTTGAGACGGAGTCTGGCTCTGTTGCCCAGGCTGGAGTGCAGTGGCCGGATCTCAGCTCACTGCAAGCCCCGCCTCCTGGGTTCACGCCATTCTCCTGCCTCAGCCTCCCGAGTAGCTGGGAGTACAGGCGCCCGCCACCTCGCCCGGCTAATTTTTTTTGTATTTTAGTAGAGACGGGGTTTCACCGTGTTAGCCAGGATGGTCTCGATCTCCTGAACTCGTGATCTGCCCGTCTCGGCCTCCCAAAGTGCTGGGATTACAGGCTTGAGCCACTGCGCCCGGCCTCAACTCCCATTTATGAGTGAGAACATGCAGTGTTTGGTTTTCTGTTCTTGTGTTAGTTTGCTGAGAATGATGGTTTCCAGCTTCATCCATGTCCCTACAAAGGACAAGAACTCATTCTTTTTTATGGCTGCGTAGTATTCCTTGGTTTATATGTGCCACATTTTCTTTATCCAGTCTATCATTGATGGGCATTCGGGTTGGTTCCAAGTCTTTGCTATTGTGAACAGTGCTGCAATAAACATATGTGTGCATGTGTCTTTATAGCAGCATGATTTATAATCCTTTGGGTATATACCCAGTAATAGGATTGCTGGGTCAAATGGTATTTCTGGTTCTAGATCCCTCAGGAATCATCACACTGCCTTCCACAATGATTGAACTAAGTTACACTCCCACCAACGGTGTAAAAGCATTCTAATTTGTCCACATCCTCTCCAGCATCTGTTGTTTCCTGACTCTTTAACAATCACTATTCTAACTGGCATAAGATGGTATCTCATTGTGGTTTTGATTTGCATTTCTCTAATGACCAGTGATGATGAGCTTTTTTTCATATGTTTGTTGGCCACATAAGTGTCTTCTTTTGAGAAGTGTCTGTTCATGTCCTTTGCCCACTTTTTGATGGGGTTGTTTGTCTTTTTTCTTGTAAATTTGTTTATGTTCCTTGTAGATTCTGGATATTAATCCTTTGTCAGATGGATAGATTACAAAAATTTTCTCCCATTCTGAAGGTTGCCTGTTTATTCTCATGATGGCTTCTTTTGCTGTGCAGAAGTTCTTTGCTGTAATTAGATCCAATTTGTTAATTTTGGCTTTTGTTGCCATTGCTTTTGGTGTTTGAGTCATGAAGTCTTTGCCCATGCCTATTTGCTGAATGATATTGCCTAGGCTTTCTTCTAGGGTTTTTATGGCTTTAGGTCTTATGTTTAAATCTTTATTCCATCTTGAGTTAATTTTTGTATAAGGTGTAAGGAGGGGACACAGTTTCAGTTTTCTGCATATCACTAGCCAGTTTTCCCAACACGATTTATTAAATAGGGAATCCTTTCCCCATTGTTTGGTTTTGTCAGCTTTGTCAAAGATCAGATGGTTGTAGATGTGTGGCGTTACTTCTGAGGCCTCTGTTCTGTTCCATTGGCCTATATATCTGTTTTAGTACCAGTACCATGCTGTTTTGGTTACTGTAATCTTGTAGTGTAGTTTGAAGTCAGGTAGCATGATGCCTCCAGCTTTGTTCTTTTTGCTTAGAATTGTCTTGGCTAAATGGGCTCTTTTTTGGTTCCATATGAACTTTAAAATAGTTTTTTCTAATTCTGTGAAGAAAATCAATGATAGCTTGATGGGAATAGCATTGAATCTGTAAATTACTTTGGGCAGTATGGCCATTTTCACAATATTGATTCTTCCTATGAATGGGCATGGAATGTTTTTCCATTTGTCTGTGTCCTCTCTTATTTCGTCGAGCAGTGGTTTGTAGTTCTCCTTGAAGAGGCCCTTCACATCCCTTGTAAGTTGTATTCCTAGGTATTTTATTCTCTTTGTAGCAATTGTGAATGGGAGTTCACTCATGATTTGGCTCTCTGTTTATCTTGTATTGGTGTATAGGAATGCTTGTGATTTTTGCACATTGATTTTGTATCCTGAGACTTCACTGAGCAATCTTGAGTTTTAATGCAATTCCTATCCAATTACCAATGTAATTTTTCATAGAATTAAAAAAAGTAATTCTAAAATTTATGTAAAACCAAAGAGCCTGAATAGCCAAAGGAATCCTAAGCAAAACAAAAACAAAAACAAACAAACAAAAAAAAACAAAAAATACAAAAAAACCCAAAGCCACAGGTATCACATTACCCAACTTCAAACTATACTTCAAGGCTATAGTAACTGCTTTTATATATATATATTTATCAATGGAATAGGTTAGAGAACCCAGAAACAAAGACACATCTGCAACCAACTGATGTTTGGCAAAGTTGACAAAAATAAACAATGAGGTAAGGACACTATTCAATGAATGGTGCTGGAATAACTAGTGAGTCATACGCAGAAGAAAAAATCTAGACCACTACCTCTCACAATACACAAGTATTAACTCAAAATGGATTAAAGACTCAAAGGTAAGACCTCAAACTATAAAAATCCTCGAAGAAAACTTAGAAATAATTCTTCTGAACACCAGGCTACGCAAATAATTTATAACCAAGACTTCAAAAATGAAATCAACAAAAACAAAAACAAAAAGACAGTTGGAGCCTAATTAAGTGAAAGAGCTTCTCCACAGCAAAGGAAGCCATCAAGAGAGTAAACAGACATCCTACATAATGGGAGAAATTATTTGCAAACTACACATCCAACAAATAACTAATATCTAGAATCTATAAGGAACATAAACGACTCAACAAGAGAAAAACAAATAGCCCCATTGAAAAATGGGCAAAGGGCATGAATAGACACTTCTCAAAAGAAGACATACAAGTGGCCCACAAACATATGAATAAATGCTCAGCATTACAAATGATGAGAGAAATGTAAATTAAGATCATAATGAGATATCATCTCACACTAGTCAGAATGGCTATCACTAAAATGTCACAAAACAATAAATGTTGGTGAGAATATGGAGAAAAGGGAATGCTTATACACTTTTGGTGGAAATGTAAATTAGTTCAAACCCTGTGGAAAATAATTTGGAGATTTTTCAAAGAACTTAAAGTATAACTACCATTTGACCCAGCATCTCATTACTGGTTATCTACTGAAAGGAAAATAAGCCATTCTATCAGAAAGGCATCTGCACGCATGTATTTATTGCAACATGATAGCAAAGTCATGTATTCAACCTAGGTGCCCCAAAATGGTGGATTGGATAAAGAAAACATGGTACCTATACTCCCTGGAATAGTATACAGTCATAAGAAAAATGAAATTGTGTTCTTTGCAGCAATATGGGTGCAGCTGGAGGCCATTATCCTGAGTGAACTAATGCAGAAACAGAAGATCAAATACTGTGTGTTCTCACTTATAAGTGGGAGCTAAACAATGGGTTCACATGGTAATAAAGATGAAAACAATAGACACTGGGGAATCCAACAGAGGGGGAGGAGAAAAGGAGGCAAGGGTTGAAAAACCACCTATTGAGTACTATGTTCACTATTTGGGTGATAGGTTCAATAGCAGCCTCAACCCCAGTATTATGCAATATATCCATATAACAAACCCATAGAGGTACACCTTGAGTCTAAAATAAATTTTTAAAAATATCTTTTATATCTCCTATTGCTATTTTTATTTTTTAGATAAGAATGAGTGTTTAAATATTACTTCACTGTCATCTTGATTGGCAAGTATTGGAACAATCTCAGTCTTTGTCTTCCTGGATCCTACTGCGGTGTTTGATCCTCTTTCTTGACATGCAGTCTTCTTTTAGCTTTCATGATACCATTTCTCCCAGTTTTCTTCTACCTCCCTGGCCTTTCTCAGTCTCTGTTAAATGATCCAGAGATCCACCCTTGGCAACAATCTTTCACCCAATTCCACTGCTGCAGGTGCTTTATCATTGCTACTGACTCCAGCTCGGGCTACTCTACTTGCATGTTCGTTAGGCACGCCCACCTCAACAAGTTCAAGATCATTCTCTATAACATTCACCTCAAACCTGCTCCTCCACCTGTATAATCTAGTGTGGTAAATGGCACCCTATAAAATCATATATTTAAGATAGAAACCTGAGTGCTATAACAGATTCCTCCTTTAAAAAAGTTTGGCTCAGCTACTCAATCACTGTCTCATCAGTTTTGCATCTGTAACCCACTTATATCTTGGCCTGTTAGCTCTTGTCTCAAGGTGAGCCTTTAATTGTAAACATAGACAAATAAACAGCAGTCTGGAAACAAACAACAAAAAAAAGCAGAACAAATAAAAATGAAAACATTTTAAACTATTACTGAATCTTCTAAAGAATCCCCCCAAAATATTCCACGCATAATGCACAGCGAACTTTGAAATCTGCTTTTCTCATTTTTGCCTTTCTCTGTTTTTATTTTTATCTATAGCTACATGTCTTTCTTCCTCTATCCTATACCTGAAGAGTTCCTTTTTCCCCTTTCCCTGAAAAACTTCCTCTCTTCAAACCCAGCTTGCAACTATCCTCAAACCCAAGATCTTTTACTACCCCTTCTCATTTGTTGTTTCATGGTTTACTCTGGACTCTTTCTGATGTAAATCAATTCCATAACCTTATGTACCTCTCAGATTTCTCTCTCATTCCTACTTCTTTTAGCAACACAAAAGACTAAGAATTGAGTAGATTCACAGACATGTCCTTGGGAAGGAGGGAAGTATTAAAGAGGAAAAATGCATTTATTTCAAATTTAATATTTTTCTTTATTTACTGTCCAAACCCAGTTAAGTTTCTTTCCTGTTCATTCCCTTCTCTCCATTCCTGGCTGTAGCAATTATAGCCCAGTGTCAAGGACTGTGAAGGGACTGAAATTTCCTCCTAATTGTAGGTGAACAAGACAAACCATCACAGTTTCATGGATGCTGGTAGAAGACTCAAGACCCAGGAGTCAAAGACAAAGGACAATTTATTGTTCACAGTATAAGCAATCACCAGTGTCAGCATTATTGTGTCATTTTCCCAAGCACCGATTCCCACAGGATAATGCACAGAGAGCCAGAAGACACCTGCATACACAGTGAGGTGCAGTGCAGGAGAGACACCCTGAGTTTGGGGAAGCGAAGTCTTTTATAATGGGTCGTAAACATGCCTACTCTTTGCTGGAGAGCAGGGTAGGAGTTAGATAATACCGCTATCCTCCACAGTTGTAAGCACACCTCCTCTTTTTTCTGGAGGAGACACGATCTATTATCTCCCAATGCTGTTCAATATACAAAAACCCTTGAAGAGATGGTCTGGAATAGAGAGCAATCAAAGCCTCATTTACAAGACTTGTAGACACTTAAGGAGACCCATGAAGGTTTCTCTCTCCTCACCTCCTCAGGACAATTGACATTTACTGTTGGAATTTTACAACATCTGCCCAAATGCCCAAGTTTTTCCTAGTCTTACCCTCTTCCAGCACATCCTCCCTCTGCTGCAAGGGTAATCTTTCATAATGCAAGTAGTGTCATGCAAGTAGCATTGCTTACAATTATTCAATGACTGCTTATTTTCTACAAGATAATTTCCGTAATGTGCCACATAAAACATTTTTTGATTTGACATTTGCCTGCCTTTTCAGTCTTCTTTTCCATCCTGTACTGAAAATATTTGGCATTTAAAACACGATTATAATCTTGCATTTAATATTATAAATAACTATTGCAGCTACTTCCACAAAGAAAGCAATTTACAAGTTATTGGACTTGAGATGGCCTTTATAAATGTATAAACTATTCTTAATAAAGTCCACTTCAAATTCCATTTGTACTGTTTGTGTGTAAATATGTGTATTGGTGTGTGTGTTAATGACAAAGGAATTTAGAAAGAAAATTATTCTGTAAGGCCAACAAATAGAAGTACTATATATTCTCTGTTTATTTACATTTTTTTCTACAAGTATTCTAGGCCTTGCATAGATCAACTGTAGTCAAACTTGTCTCCTGTCTGATTCTAACAATGACCCCTTGCTCTGATTTGCCACTGGGGTTTAAAACCCCTCTCTCAAGTTCACACAACTGTCCCTTCAGGGGCTTTGCATTTTTTCTCAGTCTGAGCTCTTTTAGACAAATGTCAGTTTTTTTGCCATTAGCCTTGTGAGAATTCCTGAAAATAAATAAACAGCTTGGAGAAGGAAAGCCACTATGGGAGTGGAGAATATGAGTCAGTGCCATGGTTGGCCGGGGGAGAAATGAACTTTTAGTTTACATTGTAGGTTTCTTACTTTAAGACTTGAAGCTGGGAGTGGTCTTGGAGTCCTGCTTCCTGACATCTACCCCCAGACTAGAAATCCGTGCCAGGAAAGGGGTGATAAACCAGAGTTTATGGGGACCATTTATGATATATTGACACATCGAGGTGATCTTTATAATAATTTTAAGTTTATTGATTTTTAGGAAGGATTGAAGCATTTTATATCGATTGCATCAAGAGAAACCGAGGCCTCCTGTAAAATGGACCTAACTCCGCTGCCTCCTATTTCCCATTACAATCCATGAAGGATTTATTATTCTTGCACTCACTGGCTGAGTGACGTCAGGTGAGTCACTGTCTGAGCTTCAGCTTCCTATCCATAAAATGGGAATAGCAATACAATGGGATTGTTGTGAAGACTGAAATAAAACAAACACTGTTATATGGAAGAGTATTTTAAGCTATAAAATGCTATAAAAAACTAGGAATTTGTATTCTTTGGCTCCTAAAGTCCAGGCATTCTGTCTTATGCTACTCAGGTTTGTCTTCCCCCTCTAGCAGATTTACATTCACAGAGCAAAAGTCATGAACATTTATGAAAATGGTTTTTTCTTTTTTTTCCCCTCAACTGTGGGGAGATGTTGGCCAAAGCATAGGAAGTTTCAGTTAGACTGGAGATCTATTTTACAGCATGGTGACTATAGTTAATAATCATGTGTTATACAATTGAAAATTGCTAGGAGAGTGGATTTTAAATGTTTTCATCATAAAAACTGGTCAATACATGAGGTGATGGAGATGTTAATTCAACTGATAAATCATTCCACATTATATACATATGTCAAAACATCAAGTTTTATACCATAAATATATCCAAGTTTTTATGTTAATTAAAAATAAAAAAAATAGTAAGAATACAGTTAAAAGAGGAGTTTTGCTATTTTTAAAAACTATAGACATGTAATTTAAAAAGATGGGTAGTATTAGTATTAATTTTAGTTCTTTCCCTGGTATAGGATAAACTTGATCAGGTTATTATCCAGCTTTGCCTCTTCACCCTTACTAGACTATGATGCCCTCAAGGGCAGCAATTATCTCTTCATTCCCCCAGTTCAACACAGCGTGTTTGTGAGTAGATTGTCAGTAAATGTTTGCTTTAAAAAAATGCACGAACTGCAACTTCTCCATCGTTAAAGAATGAGAGTAGGGGCTGGGCACGGTGGCTCACGCCTGTAATCCCAGCACTTTGGGAGGCCAAGGCGGGTGGATCACGAAGTCAGGATTTCAAGACCAGCCTGGCCAACATGGTGAAACCCCGTCTCTACTAAAAAATACAAAAATTACCCGGGTGTGGTGGTGGCCGCCTGTAGTCCCAGCTACTCGGGAGACTGAGGCGGGAGAATTGCTTGAACCCAGGAGGCAGAGGTTGCCGTGAGCTGAGATCACGCCACTGCACTCCAGCCTGGCAACAGAGTGAGACTCAGTCTCAGAAAAAAAAGGAATGAGAGTGGGACTTCTTCAGGTTTCTTCTAAGCAAGGCGTGTGACTCATTGGCCGGTTGTGAAATGAATTTTATAGGCCATAACTAGCATTTGAAATGCAACAGAAGGTAGTAGAGTAAAAAATTAAAGTCAACTACACATAGCAAGGTAGGGATTGCTTTGTGAAACCTGTTTCAGCTGTGAAAACTGTTTCATGCATGTATGTTTGTGTATAGTATGTACAAGTGGCAGAATAGATTTCTTATTGTTCATTGTGGTCAAAAATGTGTGAAAAACAGTGGACTGGTCCTTCTATTCCTAATATTACATTACAGCTACTACCACCATCATAATATTTTATTTATTTATTTATTTATTTATTTATTTATTTATTTATTTATTTTTGAGATGGATTCTCCCTCTGTCGCCCAGGCTGGAGTGCAGTGGCACCATCTCGGCTCACCGCAAGCTCCGCCTCCTGGGTTCACGCCATTCTCCTGCCTCAGCCTTCCGAGTACCTGGGACTACAGGCGCCCACCAACACGCCCGGCTAATTTTTGTATTTTTTGTAGAGACAGGGTTTCACCGTGTTAGCCAGGATGGTCTCAATCTCCTGACCTTGTGATCCGCCCGCCCTGGCCTCCCAAAGTGCTGGGATTACAGGCGTGAGCTACCGCGTCTGGCCCATAATATTTTATATTTGATTACTACTTTACATTGTGCAAGAACTGTTTATACCCCCTCCCTCACATAGTCCTCTGTTATAACCTAGGATGGGGAGGAATATGTTATTACTCTTTCCGTTCTTCTTGCGGTAGAGGAAAGACTTGTATCCACAACTCCACCTTCTAGGATGGACTGTCTTTGTTCGGAGAAACATTTAAGTAAGTCCTGGGAAGGGTGGCTGGAGAAGACATGCTCTGAGGACAAATGGAACAGGTTACCATCTTCTCCAGGTAGAAGGTGTTGTGGGAGGCAGGTGCCTGGGTGTGGAGAGAGTCCACTGAAGCTGTATGGAGGAGGGAAAAAGCTGAGAGAGATAACCGTTAAAGGAACCCTTGGAGAGTATGGATTCTGTAGTGGAATGTTTGCATGATCTGACCTCCTTCCCAGGGCTCTACCAATCTTTGGATAAGTTCTTTGCAAAGCCATGAACTTCCAGCTGTTACTGAATTTCTTGTGGAGTCTGGCACAGAAGCTGATTTCTTCATCAAGTTGTTGCCAAAGTCAAAGCAGAAACAGCATGTGTGGATGAAGAGACAGTGAACATCTGGGTTATATAAAGATGAAGACACCGAGGGTCAGGGAGGCTTGCTGACAGAACCTAAGTATTGACTAGAGGCTCTCAGTACGCTTGGAACTAGATGACATGGAAGGATAAGATCAATTTTGTTTCTTTTTAACTGGTATGGCTCTATGTCTCTTGGTCACCACATAGTGTTTTCTTGAGGTTCTGTTGTGGTATCAGCTATGGATGGGTACATGAGTGGACTAAAAATGGCCCACACATGAGTGGGAAAAAGGTCAACAAGAAAGTCACAGCCTGCCTTAGGCAGGGAACAAACATGTCTTTATCTCTCTCTTTTTTCGGTACTGGAAATAATACAGAATTGTTGATGTATATACAGTTGGGTGGAATTTTCTGCTGGTGCTGAAAATGAGGAAATCCATATTATGCCTCCTGCTGCTGCACCACAGGGATGAATAGTGAGACGTCACCCTCAGGTTGCTGATAACTGCAGCGGGCATCTTTGTGGAGTGTCTACTGGAGGATGGTGGGTGTCTCTGAGTTTTGTCATTATAAGGAGCTATGCTACAGCTATTATATTAGGAAAGCAACAGTAAGTACCATAAAAATACATTAAAAAAATCCCAAACAAACAAACACACAATAAAACTAAGCAATTTCAGACAAAGAGACAGAATTCTCATCAATTAGGCACTTCAGTCGCAGGGTCTGTTTCTATATCAAACATCTGTTCCTATGCAGACTGGGTTAAAAACAGATTATGATGGGACATTGAGAGGACTTGAGACTGATGTAGTATTAGGGCAGCAAAAAGGTTCAGGCACTGAACAAGCTGTGATCAGAGAGGCAGGGCTAACGTCAAAGGTCCTCTGTACTGCAATGATTCCCAAATTGCTGCAGTGGTCGGGGGTAAGTGTTGCAACTTCCAAGAAGACTTTATCAAGTGACTTCTGCTTCCCCAACCCTGATAGATTTTAGTGAATTTCCCCCCTGTGTCATCCCTCTCCCCACCTCCTTTTCCCTTATCTCAACTAGCTGAAAATTACTACATGCAAAGGAGTATTACTCATAGGCATGTGTGTGTTTGTAGCAGCATGGTGGCATGAAAAAGCCCAAGAACTCATGGATTTTTGTAGTGTAGACATTGTTTTACATCACATGTGTAGAGACCTGTATAGAGTTCTGTTTTCCATGGATTTATTTATTCTTAACAACTCCTATCAGGTATAAAGATCTTCTCTGGCTACTGGAGTTGTTTTGTTGCCTCCAGAGTGGGCAAACCAGGTAAGCAGCTTCTGCCCCGACAGAATCACACCTGAGCAAGGCCAACTCTTGTTGAGGTGCTCTACAGTTTACAAAAACGCCTTTGTAAACCCCCTAATGCTGTTCAAATGTAATTGGAAATTATTTCTGCCGGGCCCCAACCGTCTTCTACACTCAATAAGTCACTGCATGCACAGTGGTCTCTTTATGAAATTCCCCATCCTGCATTTATGAGTATGTAACTTGATACAGCTTTTTGGTGCCTTCTTTGTCTGTAGGTAAATAGCTCAGGGGGAGTTTACAAGCCTTTCCCCCATGTCCCAAGAACAGTCATCACCAACTGTGAGTCTTGGATTGAGGCTTTTCCCATGCATTCACATCTTTTATTTCTGAACCTCACAGAATCCCTGTGGTGAGATAATGCCTATTTTATAAGTAAAGAGGTAGGATAATGTCCATTTTATAGGTTAAGAAACACAGGTTGTGAGAGGCCAAGCTACTTGTTCAAGGGCTTTAAGTTGAGGTCCATTGACCCCCAGAATGCCCCAGAGAGTCATTAGACTGTCAACCCATGAGGTCAGGAATAAGATCTGTCTTGCTGATTGTTGCAACTTCAGAAAGTAGTGTGGAGCAGTGCTCAGTAATGCCTGCAGAATGAATGAATGAGTGGATGAACGACTGACTGAGTGAGGATCAGCTGCAGTGTTCAAATCCCTCGGCACCTAGCCTGGTGTCTGTCATGCAGTAATGCTCAGTGGGTATTTGCTGCAAGGATGGGTGAATAAAGAAATGTGTGGGTGCCTCTCTGAGGGTCTGACATGGGGGCTGGAAGTTCTGTGCTCACTTCTCTGCACTCACCTCCAGGTTTTGCAGCTAAGGATATGTCTTTGGCTCATTGTTGACTCTTTCTGATAGTCTAGTAGAAGGCTCACCTGTGGTGCCTGGGAGCCTCCCTGTGCTCAGCACACACAGTGGGGCAGCAGGAACACACACCTGTCAGAAACATCTTTCCTTTGTGGAAAGCAGACCTGGAATGTGACTTGAGCCTCCCAGAAGTACATTCTCCCCACCTCCATCTCCTGGGGCTGTATATGGGAATCTTCTACCCCACAGGCTAGCGATAAAAAATCAACTGTCCCTCTCAGAGAAGGGGCATCTCTGGGAACTCCAGTCCTCAGGCCTGGTCTTATTTATTGCCAGCCTGCTTCAGAGCTTCACAAATCCCAGGGGTCCTCACTGCTCTGCTCCAGATCTTCAAAGGACTGTTGATACTTGATCTCCTGTCCCAATTAATCGGCTGCTCCATGCATTCACAATATCACCCCTATTTGCAACTGCATGGTTGGAATGCTTTTCCTTGCTGTGGCTTTGCCACTTCTATGCTGAAGGAATGAGAAAAAGATCCACTTTTCTTTTGTCCTGCCTGTTCTTCCTGTGTCTGGAAAACTCAGACTGCTTGGATCTACTCCCACTACCTAGGGTTTGGCCTTACTTTCCCACTTTCTGGCCAGTTGATGACTCAGTTTCTTTAACTGTAAAATAAGCACCCCAAGACTTGTCCTACCCATCATGCTAAATATTGGTTTTCTTTAGAATTACTCTTGCTTCCAGGACATGTCTAAAAGTGGCTTGTTTCAATAAACTTTTCTTGTCATTTCCGATTTTCTCCTTAAATGATTAAGGCGCAAATGATTGATGCTAACCAAAGATTGATGGGTACAGTGATTACTCAGTGCCAAACTTTTTAAGAAGCTACCCCAAAAAGGCCTTTGCTCATCCTTTGGGTCTCTAAGAGGGGATGAGAGGCAGTTAATAGTTCACACCTACTATGTGTGGAACATATTAGCCCATTTGTGCATGAGCTCTTACGTAACCTCCAGGGTGGTTCCTTGGATAGCATAATGATCCTGTTGTGTTGCTGAAAACACTAATGCTCCATGAAGCCAGTACGTTTTTGAAGCTCATGCTATTAATATGTGTGGAACTAAGGGGTGCACCCACATCTGCCTAACCTCAAAGGTACAACTGTCATCTCTGCCTTATCCATCTTTCCAGAAAGAAATGAACAATACAATACATGTATGAACTAGTGTCACCAATGCCATCAGGCCTTATGCCCAAGGGGATCTACATACAATCTTTTGAAACAGGATTAAGTTACATGATTTATCATGTTGTCCAAAAGGAAGAGTTTCTGTACATTTTGAAAGGAGAAGGTGCTGAATGTGTGCCCATGTGTAAGCTCATGAGCTGTGGCATTAATATTAATATAAAATAATATATAATTAATAAAAATAAATGTTAAATAAAACATTAAACATAATGTTAATGAACACCTACTATGAATGTGTGATAAGTATCTCATTTAATCCTATCAATAATCTTACCAAATCAGTATGCCATTTTTATGTTGTTTTCAATTTTAGCATGACAATTTTCAAACATATGGAAAACTTGAAATAGCATAATAAGCACCCATGTTTTCCTCATCTAGATTAGCAGTAATGCTCAATTTTCTACATTCATTTTTCCCCTGCTAAATTATTTTGAAGTATAGTTGTTGTGAGATTTCACTCCTAAATATCCCAATATGTATTTCTAAGGAGTAAGGGATCTTCCAATATAATTTTAGTACTATTATGACTCATAAGAGAAAAGTTCCCCATATTAAGATGAGAAAATGTTCAGAAATGCATTGAGTTCCAGCCAAGTAGACTATCTTGTGGCCCTGAAGCATGGCCCATTATTTCCTCATCATGCTATGTGCTGAGTTAGAGAACTTCAGTTTTGGAGGGTGAATTCCTGAAGTGCCAAGTTAGGAGGGGCTGGGGATAGTCTTGAGAGAGAGTATGACCGGACTTCAGCCTCTAGGTTACACCTGTATTTGATGCTTTGCATTTTTCATCCCTGTATTCTCATGCTACTGATAAAGACATACCTGAGACTCAGTAATTTATACAGAAAAAGAGATTTAATGGATTCACAGTTCCACATGACTGGGGAGGCCTCACAATCATGGCAGAAGGTAAAAAACACATCTTACATGGCAGCAGACGAGAGAGAGAATGAGATCCAAGTGAAAGGGATTTCCACTTATAAAACCATCTGATCTCGTGAGACTTATTCACTATCATGAGAACAGTATGGGGGAAATCACACCCATGATTCAATTATCTCCCACCAGGTCGCTCCCACAACACGTGGGAATTATGCGAGCTACAATTCAAGATGAGATTTGGCTGGAGACACAGCAAAACCATATCAATCCCCTTTCACACACATTATGCCACTCAAAGTGCTGATAATTTTTAGACCCTCTGTTCCCATGAGAATCTGGGCAGCATAGCTAGATGTGGCCTACTTCAAACTTAAAAATCTTTCCTTAAGAATACTATTTATCGGTAGGGGGCGGAGCAAGATGGCCGAATAGGAACAGCTCCAGTCTCCAACTCCCAGCGCGAGCGACACAGAAGACCAGTGATTTCTGCATTTTCAACTGAGGTACTGGGTTCATCTCACTGGGGAGTGCCAGACGATCGGTGCTGGTCAGCTGCTGCAGCCCGACCAGCGAGAGCTGAAGCAGGGCGAGGCATTGCCTCACCTGGGAAGCGCAAGGGGGAAGGGAATCCGTTTTCCTAGCCAGGGGAACTGAGACACACAACACCTGGAAAATTGGGTAACTCCCACCCCAATACTGCGCTTTAAGCAAACAGGCACACCAGGAGATCATATCCCACACCTGGCCGGGAGGGTCCCACACCCACGGAGCCTCCCTCATTGCTAGCACAGCAGTCTGTGATCTACCGGCAAGGCAGTAGCGAGGCTGGGGGAGGGGCGCCCGCCATTGCTGAGGCTTAAGTAGGTAAACAAAGCTGCTGGGAAGCTCGAACTGGGTGGAGCTCACAGCAGCTCAAGGAAACCTGCCTGTCTCTGTAGACTCCACCTCTGGGGACAGGGCACAGTAAACAATAACAAACGCAGCCGAAACCTCTGCAGATGCAAACGACTCTGTCTGACAGCTTTGAAGAGAGCAGTGGATCTCCCAACACGGAGGTTGAGA
Source organism: Macaca thibetana thibetana (assembly GCF_024542745.1). Classification (NCBI taxonomy): domain Eukaryota; kingdom Metazoa; phylum Chordata; class Mammalia; order Primates; family Cercopithecidae; genus Macaca; species Macaca thibetana. The sequence goes on from NC_065582.1 coordinate 173,627,894, forward strand.
TCTGAGAAGGGACAGACTCCCTGCTCAAGTGGGTCCCTGACCCCTGAGTAGCCTAACTGGGAGACATCCCCCACTAGGGGCAGTCTGACACCCCACACCTCACAGGGTGGAGTACACCCCTGAGAGGAAGCTTCCAAAGCAAGAATCAGACAGGTACACTCGCTGTTCAGAAATATTCTATCTTCTGCAGCCTCTGCTGCTGATACCCAGGCAAACAGGGTCTGGAGTGGACCTCAAGCAATCTCCAACAGACCTACAGCTGAGGGTCCTGACTGTTAGAAGGAAAACTATCAAACAGGAAGGACACCTACAGCAAAACCCCATCAGTACATCACCATCATCAAAGACCAGAGGCAGATAAAACCACAAAGATGGGGAAAAAGCAGGGCAGAAAAGCTGGAAATTCAAAAAATAAGAGCACATCTCCCCCGGCAAAGGAGCGCAGCTCATCGCCAGCAATGGATCAAAGCTGGACGGAGAATGACTTTGACAAGATGAGAGAAGAAGGCTTCAGTCCATCAAATTTCTCAGAGCTGAAGGAGGAATTACGTACCCAGCGCAAAGAAACCAAAAATCTTGAAAAAAAAGTGGAAGAATTGATGGCTAGAGTAATTAATGCAGAGAAGGTCATAAACGAAATGAAAGAGATGAAAACCATGACACGAGAAATACGTGACAAATGCACAAGCTTCAGTAACCGACTCAATCAACTGGAAGAAAGAGTATCAGCGATTGAGGATCAAATGAATGAAATGAAGTGAGAAGAGAAACCAAAAGAAAAAAGAAGAAAAAGAAATGAACAAAGCCTGCAAGAAGTATGGGATTATGTAAAAAGACTAAATCTACGTCTGATTGGGGTGCCTGAAAGTGAGGGGGAAAATGGAACCAAGTTGGAAAACACTCTTCAGGATATCATCCAGGAGAACTTCCCCAACCTAGTAGGGCAGGCCAACATTCAAATCCAGGAAATACAGAGAACGCCACAAAGATACTCCTTGAGAAGAGCAACTCCAAGATACATAATTGCCAGATTCACCAAAGTTGGAATGAAGGAAAAAATCTTAAGGGCAGCCAGAGAGAAAGGTCGGGTTACCCACAAAGGGAAGCCCATCAGACTAACAGCAGATCTCTCGGCAGAAACTCTCCAAGCCAGAAGAGAGTGGGGGCCAATATTCAACATTCTTAAAGAAAAGAATTTTAAACCGAGAATTTCATATCCAGCCAAACTAAGTTTCATAAGTGAAGGAGAAATAAAATCCTTTACAGATAAGCAAATGCTTAGAGATTTTGTCACCACTAGGCCTGCCTTACAAGAGACCCTGAAGGAAGCACTAAACATGGAAAGGAACAACCGGTACCAGCCATTGCAAAAACATGCCAAAATGTAAAGACCATCGAGGCTAGGAAGAAACTGCATCAACTAACGAGCAAAATAACCAGTTAATATCATAATGGCAGGATCAAGTTCACACATAACAATCTTAACCTTAAATGTAAATGGACTAAATGCTCCAATTAAAAGACACAGACTGGCAAACTGGATAAAGAGTCAAGACCCATCAGTCTGCTGTATTCAGGAGACCCATCTCACACGCAGAGACATACATAGGCTCAAAATAAAGGGATGGAGGAAGATTTACCAAGCAGATGGAGAACAAAAAGAATACTATTTATCTTTAAAAATATATAATTCCTGCTTCATAATCTCTCCATGTGTTTTTAATATGCACTCATGAATTTATTTGCTAATTTTTGCAACAACGAATATATATATATATATATTCATTCGTATTTTTAGTAGAAATGGGTTTTCACCGTGTTAGTCAGGCTGGTCTCAAACTGCTGACCTCAGGTGATCCAGCCTCGGCCTCCCAAAGTGCTGGGAATACAGGCGTGAGCCACTGCACCCGGCCAACAAATATTTTTTTTGAGGACAAACTACGCCCAAGCACTGGATACATATTCGTGAACAAGTCAGACTTAAGAGATGGGGTATTTTTGTTTTGAGGCTGCCGATCTCAAGAAGCAGGAGATGTCCAAGGGCATTGACCAATGCACCTGTCTGCTGAGGCACTGTACTTGTTAGTTAGCTGCTGGTGGCTCTTAGTCTAGTTGGCAGAGAATTCAATTCATTAGTTATTCACAGAGTTGCTGTGTGTTGGACTTAATAGTGAAACTTTGGAGATGAATGAAGTTGGTTCCTGGGCTCTGGAGAAGGCAGATGTGTAGCAAACTAATTATACCATAATGTTATGGGATTTTTGGTGCTCACAACCTCCAGTCTTGTGTTTCATAGGATCTACTATAATTCGTTAATTCATTCACTTAACACTTATTTATTGAGAACCTCCATTCTACGTGCTGGAGATAATAAGCAAAGTAGACTGAGTCCCTATCCTTGTGATGCTGATGTTCTAACATGGAATCATAATAATCCCTTTCACAAAACAGTGTTTGCTAAGTGGCTTATAGTTTCATAATGCTTACATACTTATCTAATTTTCATACAGCATTCCATGGACTAGGCAAGGTAAGTCTTCCTGTTCCAATTTTATAAGAGAAGAAATTGAAGTTCCAAGAAATTAAAAGGCTTGTGGATAAAGCAACAGACTCAGTTTCAAGTAATGCTCTTTTTTGTCTCCATCACATGAATGCACTTACTGAAATACCTGGGCCATGTGTTGCACTAGGCTCTGTCCTGGGGATACAAAGAGGACCGATCCTGAATATATAGATTTAGTCCCAACTTCTCTGAGATTCAGTCTTATAATAAAGCCCACAGAGAACATTTAAGTCTCTTCCTCTCTCCTTTCCTCTATCCAGTCCTTCCCTATCTTTCTCTTCAGCACCATGGTTCAACCACTTGGTCAAACCCACATTCTAGGGCTAGCCTTGGTTTCTCTTTTATCACATTTACCTCCCAGATCTTGTCAACTCAGCTTCCTAAATAATTTCTGAATGTATCCAGTTCTCTATATTACCACTGTGACCTTCATAGTCTGATCACCATTTTCTCCCATTTGGACCTCTGTACTACCCTCCAAGAGATGTGCTGGTACTGTCCTTGCTTTCCAAAATGCAGACTTAGTGAACATTGAGAAAACTTAAGTCATTGTGCTTCTCTGTTTAATATCCTATAAATAACTCAATTCCTCTTAGAACAAAATCCCACCTCTTTCCCATGCCCTACAAGGTACTGCATAAGCTGATTACTTCCTTCCTTACATGCATCTTCTATTATCCCCTCCTCTCCCTGAGATTACAGCTACACTTTCATGCAGCCACACTGGTGCTCTTTCTGGTCCATGAGAACTCCAAGCTGATTTCCATTTTAGGCCCTTTGAATGAGCTGTTCCCTCTGCCTGGGTTGCTCTTTCCCTTGATTTTTACCTGGGCCTGAACCCTCTTATCACCTGATTCCCAGATTTAATGTCACTTCCTTAGAAAGACCTTCTTTGACCACCCTATCTAGAGTAGACTCTAATACTTTATCACGCCACCCTATTTTAATGTTCTGCAGTATACCGATCACTATCTGATATTCTGTCTTGTTTACTGGCTTGCCTACCTATTGCCTGTATTCCCTAATGTAAGATAAGCTTCAAGAGAGTGAGAACATTGCCATGTTCTTTAATCTTTGTATCCTCAATGCCCAGAACAACAGTAAGTTCCCAATAAATATTTTTTGATGGAATGAAATAAAGAAGTCAGGATTGTTGCTCTCCAACTTCGAATAAACTTTACCTGCTCATTGCTTAAAGCATTTGGTTATAGAATCTGACCAGGTCAGAGCCCATGTGCATAAATCTTTGGGCCTCATAAAGGAGCAGGCGAAAGCACTAACTCTCTGAGAGGCGAAAGCACTAACTCTCCATTATGAACCTAGTGAGTGTTCTATTGGTAAATCTTGTCACTGGCTCTTAGGTAATAAATATTCAATGAGAAGCCACTTCAGGTTCAGTGGCTGCAAGTTTGCTACCTTAAATCCAGGTAATAACTCTGTGACATGAAATGTAACCACTTTATGGTAGAGCTGAGAAAATGATACTCAGGGACACGAGTTAACCCGCTCACAGTTACGTGTCTAGTGAGAGCCAGAGCTGGGATTCGAACCCAGGGCCATTCTACTTGAGTCATCATCTTGCTCTACTGCCCTGAAAGCCAAAGACACACTTGACAGCAGGTCTTTTCAAGTTGAAGAAAGAAATATACAGGTGACCAGGAAAGCCAGGGCACATCGGAGTGGTTGGTATTGAGACTTGTGGTGTGAACGGAGGAATCATCTCGGACAACCCTTCTTTGAGTGTTGTTTCTATTTTAAAAGAGCAATTCCCCTACAGAGTGTGGAAGGGCCTTCCTTAGAGAGGGCCCAATTATAGGGGCGCCACATTCAAAATGCAAGAATGCCTGATTTGTGCTTTTTTAAACAGTAAAAAGAGCTCTGAAACATATTAAATTTTTATGAGGTGTGTTGCTGACTAAAAATTTTTTTGAGCAAATAATCATACAAAAAGAGTAGACCACATACTTAAAATTAAAACCTCCAAATAAGAAAAATATTTATTAAATAAACTTACACCAAGCCACAGTGACCTTTTGAATAGGCTTTCTTCCTGAAATATTGAGCCAATTCAATTCTTGGAATAATTTTAGTCAACAAGTTGATGGGTCATTATTAGAGAATGACAACGTGAGTGGTGTCACCTATTGTCAAGTGGGAGAATCCTGGCCTCAGAGTGAGAAGATCTGGTGAATTTAATCCTGTCATTAACTGTGTGACCTTGGGAAACTAGATAACCCCTCTAGACTACAGTTTCTTCATCTTTAAAATGGAGATATTAGTATATCATCTTGCTTCCTCTTAAGGTGATTATGAAAATGAAATGACTAATGGATACAAAAGCACATTGAGAAGCATAAAATATTTATTTATGATATTAATGGAGCTAGCTAATTATTCTAGCAATACTAATAAGTAGATTTATTTGCAATGCCCAAGAGATGGAGACTTTTATTCTTAGAAATGATTTCCATTTCCAAGAACTTTGAAGGCTTTCATCCTAAGACACATCATATTTGTTATTTGGTCCCAGCTGCAAATCTTGTCTATTTCCTTGGGCCTGGATATTTGCCAGACTTCTAAAAGTTCTTGCCTCCAGCTTTTTTTTCCCTCCAGGCCACCCTATTATCTTCATATTATTTGCCAGCTCAAACGTATTCCATGATTCCCTATTGACCACCAAAAAGCCTACCTACTATGTGAGCTTGCAATTTGATCACCTCAGTTCTCCATCATTCAGTCCAACTTGGCTCCAACTAGATGGACTTATTCTTTAACTTCTGTGTATACATTATATTTTTCCATTGCTCTAACCTGAATATTTGTGTTCCCTCAAATTCATATGTGAATCCTAACTCCTGAGGTTATGGTATTAGGAGGTGGGACCTTTGGAAGATGCTTAGGTCATGATGATAGAGTCATCAAAAATGGGATAAGTGCTCTTTTAAAATGCACCCCAGAGAGCTGTCTCACCTCTCTGCCATGTGAGGACCCAGCTAAAGGGTGTCATCTGTGAAGCAGAAAGGAGGCCCTCGCCAGACATTGAATCTTACTGTGCCTTGTTCTTGGACTTCCCAGCCTTCTGAACTGTAAGCAATACGTTTCTGCTCTTTATAAGCCATTCTATCTAGGATGTTTTGTTATAGTAGTTCAAATAAACTAAGACACATACCTTCTCATCTTTATATCTGCTGCTCCTTTTTCTGGGAATACTCTCCGTTCTCCCAAATGTCTATCTCAGGTTTAGCCTACGGCTGCATCTTTCCTGCTATTCCATTTTTTCAATTCTTTCATGACTTTGGTCACCTCTTGTTTGATGCATTCTCTCAGTTGGGGCTCATTTATCTATTGAGAGGCTGGGCAATCAGGCTTTTCTTCAAAGTTTTCCCAAATTAATTTGACACAGCTCACAGTAAGTAATATGTTTCACATTAAGGCTCAGTACACACACACACACACACACACATATATACATACCACACTTAAAGTAAAAAAAATCAAGAAACATAATGATCATTATGTATAACATACCCTGGTGTTTTATTCTATTCTTGTCCCTCATTTAAAAAATCTAGTTGTAACCTACTACATTGATTTTAAAAAACACTAATTTACAGTATTAACTTTATGAATATAAATATTTAAAGGCCTCGCTCTTGATATTCAAAGCTAAGCTTTTGGAGTTAAAATAGAAGTTTTCTCTCAAGATTTGGGCTTGCATTTGAAAGTTTTGGTAGCTTTCTAGAAACCATTGTGGGCAACTTCGGGATATTATATAACATTATCTTAAATGGAAAATAAAGGAAACTTTCTTTTAATTAATTCTATATCACTTATGTCTCCCTTTATGAGTTCTAAATTATTTATTTGCTACCTTAGTTTAGAAATATTTATTAATTGATTGGAAGCATGGTAAATAGAATGGAATCGCCTTTGATCTTTGAACAAGGATTCCCATAAAACTACCATGAGACAATGATTCTTATACTAAAAACTCCCTTGACTGTTATTGCACATGGTTTCAGTCTTATAACTTCCTTTCTTTCTCACAGACATACCTCATTTTTTTCTTTTGCTTTCTTCATCTTTTGATCTCTCTTTTATTTTTTTTCTTATTTATCCTTACAAGTATTTAAATGAAAATCACCAATATTTTCCTGATTTTGAAATACAACAAGCTCTTTTAAAATCCCGTATTACTTAACCACTCCCTACAGTTAGGTACAATTAATCGCCCCTTCCTTCTCATCTCTAGTTTCAGTGGCACTATGTTAACCTGAATTTCCATTTTATCTCTTGATAAATATCTCATTTATCACTCCTTCTTATATTCCTGTATGGCTCCTTCTTTTCTGCTTGATGTTAAATATTGATGAGTCTTAGAGATCTGTCCTTTGCCCCATTTTCTCTTCTCATTGTATCCATTCTTCCTCCATAATCACTTCTATTCTTGAAACTCTATAGGCTGATGACTATTAAGTTTACATTTCTGGCTAAAATCTCAATAAATACTCATTTAATAAATGGAATGAATGAAAATAAATTCTACTCTACATCTAGAATCAAACATCAAAGGTACTTGGACTTTCATTTTGATATCTCATAGCACCTACAATCCAGCACATCTCAATAAAGAGTCATCTTTTCTTCCTCCCTAGGTCCTATTCCTCCCTCTGTGTTTCCTGTCTCAGTCAATGAGTTCTAGAAGGCTAGAAACTGCCCTGGACTACTCCCTTCACTTCTCATTTAATTGCTTACCACCTGCTGTCAGTTCTAGCTACTAAATATTGGTCAATTTTTCTCCTCTTCACCTTACCTATTGTCACTCTGTTCAGAGCCTTAGCATGTCTTGCCTAAAATATACCAGTGGACCTTCAGCTGACCTGCCATCCTCTAATACTGTCACTTTTCCTTTGATTCCTCCATGCTCAAAGTGTTAACTTTACACATTGTATTATATCAACTATAGGATAAATTTTATAAGCAGCATATAAGTGCTCATAATATGACCCCAGCACATTTATTTTTAGGCCTATTCATTGGAGTTTACAATCTATTTGTTATTGCCAAAGGGATTTTTATATTATATTTTATAATATATTATTTTTGTTATATAGAAAAAATTATTTAAAAATATGTTTTTCAAAATTGGTCCCATTATTGAACTATCCTATTAGTTCAACAGCTTTTCATTCAATTACTTTTGTGCTTTACAGGTATACTATGATATATTTTGTAAATAAATACAGCTCTGCCCTCTATGTTTAACATTTGTGAGTTATTTCTTTATTGCAGTGTATGGTATTGTTTAAAAGTTCCATAAGAATGATAAATAAAAGTAGAAGTACTGATTGTTCTTGTCTTATGCTTGACTTTAATAGGAATTTATCTGAGGTACCACAATTGGGGATGATTCTGTTAATTAATTTTAAGATCAATACCATATATCTTGTTAAGAAAATATTCTATTCTCTTTAATTAAGATTTAAGGTAAACAGTGAATTTAAAATTTTATCACATAATGTTTAAACATTTGTTGAAATAAATTTTTTTCTATTAATTTATTAAGGTGATCAATTATATATAAACAACATGTTGTTAGAGGTAATGTATGAATCTGGAGTAACATTAGATGGGAATTGGTTTGAGGAACTGGGAATATCAGAGTCTTATCTCAAGTTATTTCCATTCTTCCTAATGAAGTTTCTAAGAAGAAAATATGCACAAGGAATAATTACAAAGAAGATCATATGATAATTTAAAGAACCCTGGAGGGTAAGCCTGGGTCATAGTAAACACCAACTTTTCCTAAGCTAGTTAGGCTGCCTGCTAAAGCAGGCAACTGTTCTTTCTATTTTATTGTACTCAACACCCAGACCACATATCAGATCTTTACCCTCTGGTCCCAGGAAAAGAAAACATAGAAGAGAATAGATGGTGTTCTTTGGAGAAAGGCCTAAGTTAGCTTGTGAGTTCTATTGTGGAGATCGAAAGGAATAAAATGCAAGGCAAGTTTATTAGAAAGATTTCCTAATATTAAGCAGTCTCACTTTCTGGAATAAATTTGTTAATGAATCCTGTTGGTTCTTCAAAAATATGTCCAGGATCTGATATATTCTCAACACCTCCACTATTCCATCCTGGCCCTGGAAACTATCACCTCCTGCCTGTATTATAACAGTAACCTCCACAGTGCTCCATTGTTTTTGCCCTTATCCTGAAAATCTATTTTTCACTCAGTATCCAGAGCAACTATTTTAAATTAAAACATAAGTCAGATTATGCCACTCCTATGCTTAATATCCTCCCATCATCCCTGTCTCACTTGCAAAAGCCAAGGTTTTTCCAATGGCTTGTAAGTCCCCACCTGAGTTGCTCCCCAATACCTCTCTGATTTTGTGTTTCCTATTCTCTCCTTGATCACTACAGCTGCATTAGGCTTCTGGAGTACACCAGGCACATTTTACCTCAAGGTCATTCTTCCCCCTGCCTTGGATAGTTTCCTCACATGCATGTGGTGATCAGTACTCTGCTAAATTCTCAACATGCATCCTTTGAAGATCTTCAGAATTTTCTCTCTGGACAGTTCTGTTCTTTCTGATACTCTTTCCTAAAAACTTTCATGGCCTTGGTCTCGCCAAACTCTCAGCATCACATTCTCAAATCAGCTCTGCCTGTGTTCTTTCTCTCTGCACCCCAGTCTAGGGACTCTCTCCAAGAAGTAACCTCACTTAATTTGTTTTCTGTCACTCAGGGATCACTGCCATTTATCACCAGTGACTTGAAAACCATTGTTTCATATACTTCTCCCCTACCCAGATTTTCAGTTATTTTAAATGGAAGGGTAAATCTGGTTCCTGTTACACAATTTTGCCTAAATGCAGAACCCCTCAGCACTTCTTAATTCACTATCCTGCTTTAGCTTTTCTCCATAGTGCTTATTAACATCCAACACATTCTCTATGTTACCCATTTATTTACCTGCCATCTGTCTTTCCCCTCACTAGAACGTAATTCAACAAGGGATCTGTACTTGTTCACAGATGTATCTTTGGACCTAGATCAAGGGCTGGCACATTGTAGGTACTCAGTAGTTATTTGTTAAGTGAATGAATGAAGAATGTACTGGAACCAGGAAGAATTTACTCAGGACCATCAGGCCATGGATCTACTTCTACAAGAAATCCCCAACGTCAGCAGGATCTGCTTCTGAGGGCTGGATACTCAGTCAGTGGCAAGAGTCTATCACCTCCTCCATCAACACTTCTCTTTGTGGAACACGTTCTCACTCCTCTTGCCATCTCCCATAAAGGGCTTTGCTTACCCAACACTCCTTAGCTGGATCACAACTCCGAGAAGCATAGCTGGAAGGTTTTAAGTTTCGTTTCAAAATATAATCATTTTACAGCCAAGCATATATATGTATGTGTTTCTTCTCTACACCCAAACCTAAGCAGCTGCTACTTAATCCTCATCTCTTTCTTTGTGTAAAACATGCATGTAAAAGGCCTTTTTAACTCATGAGGGTGGAAGTTCAGGTGGGAATGAATCCAAGGGAAACTTTGGACTCACTCAGCAGGGGTGGGCTAGCTAAATAACAGCACCTTTCCCCACAGACTTCCCCTTGTCGTAGCTCTGTGCAAGGATTTCCCATCTGTCAGCTGGTGCATCCAGCAGTTACTCACTTGAGGAATCTAAGTTAAGTGCGGCATGTGTGGGAGTGTGTGCATGTGTGTGTGTGCATGTGTGTGTGTATGCATGTGTGTGTGTATGTGTTCATTGGAATGTGTGGGGGTTTCTGGGACAACTTTTCTCTACTTTTATTTTTATCTGCCTTTCATTTAGTCTCTGCCTTTGTCCCACTTTGATTTTAATTTTGGTCTCAGGCTTTTGTCATGGGAGTCTTTGCTTTATTGATTCCTTTTCATCCTTTAGGTATCAGTGCAAATGTTTCTTCTTTAGAGAGAAATTTGCTTTTCACACTGATTAATAAAAAAGTTTCTCCTGTTTCTATTAGGGGCTTCACTTAGGGGAAACTGAAAATTAAAACAGAGTAGTTAACTGTCTAGCTAAATGTTGAAGGCATGTTCAGTATGCCCATAGAACCATTCCATTTACTCTCTGCATTGCAGTTACAGCATTCTGTAATTATTCAGTTTGTTTATCTATTTACTTGTCTCCAACTCTGTATATAAAATCCACAGGAAGAAGAACATTGTTGTTCTTATTCACTTTCTTTTCTCTTGTGCCTTGTGTAGGGCTTGACACATAGTAAATGCTTAGAAAATATGTACCAAATTAATTGATTGATTGATTCACTAAGGGAACAAGGGACAAGAATACTAACGAGACAGTGCAGAATTGATATGAATTGCACATATTTGTATGTCTGGGTTAGGTTTTGCAAGGGCAGAGGGGAGATTTAGGGCCAAATCAAGCAGGTCTTGTATACTCTGCCGTGGCCACGATTGGACTTTATTCTGGAGATAATGTGAATCTATGGAAGAGCTTACATAAGAAAAGAGAAAGTCAGTTTTATGTTTCAAAATGATCAATGTGTCTGGGGTGGTGAATGGATTAGAATAGTATAAGACATGCTGCAAAGGGACCTGTTTGGACACTGTTGAAGTTATCTGGGTAACAGATGATAAAACTCCTACTTAAGGCCAACAGCAGTAGAAGCAAAAAAATATTTGAAAGACTTTAGATAGGAAAAACAAGTCTTGATTGAAAATGGGCAATGAATAAATTGGAATAAAAAAGAATATAAAGAGCACTCAGAAGCTTAAGTGGGTCAAACAGAGTAAAGAAACACTGACATAAAGTGAGTCTGGTTTGGGTATCAGTGAAAATGGTAGAATAAGGGCCTCTGAAAGTCCTCTCCTCCGTAAAAGCAATAAGAACAAGCGCAAACATTTTCAGAATTAACTTTTTAAAAACTGCAGAAATTAATAAAAGTTTTGGGGAAAATTCAGGGAACATTTAAGAAGAACAGCTGAATTTTAAAACCTGATATGAACAGTGCAGTGTTAATTTTTCCTATTCTCATCCCTTCATTTCCAGCTCCATGGTAACCTTGAAAACCAACAGACTATGAACACAGTAAAAACCCCAGGCTTGGCTGCCACTAGAGGGGGCAAAAGAGGGTTGGAACTCTCAAAATCCTGTTTCTGGAGAATTGTTATTTTTTTTGACCTGCCTGGTGGTTCCCTGGAAGACCCCATTCTCAAAGCAGTCTTATTTAACTGATTCAGAGATCACCTAGTATGAATAGCTTTTTTCTTAGGGTCATTTATGAAAAACAATTAGGAGCGTTTGTTTAATATCATGGCTGCCTGTGGTAGTGAATAATAGTTGGGGCAAATAACAGCTTAACAGGAAATGCTTGAAATGATGTCCATAAAGGGCTCTAAAGAGCTCTGACACATTCCTGAGTATCTAGAAGGCCATGTGCATGCTGTGGTATGTATGAATGCTCAGGGAAGGCCTAGAAGGTTCTAAGCTCTCACCAGTGTCGGACTTTGAGGCTTCACTTAGGGGAAACTGAAAATTAAAACAGAGTAGTTAACTGTCTAGCTAAATGTTGAAGGCATGTTCAGTATGCACATAGAACCATTTGTCAAAGACTTGGGGGCTTATTGGTTCCAGGCACTTAAGGACATCTCTGTTCAGTTGACCACTATGTTAACAGAGCAGAGACTTCCGTGTCGATACATGTCAAAGAGTGCAGATTTTACAGCACTAGTTCAGAAAAATTACTAAACAAACAATAGAAATAACAGCAAACAGTAACAACAACAAACCCTGGTTAGGGGCAGAGGGTAGAATCCAGGATTGCCATATTACCTAAAATGTTCAGTTTTGACAAAAATTATGACATATGCACAGAATCCAGAAAGTTTGACTCTTACACAGGAAAAAGCAGTCACTGGAAACTGTCTTTGAGGAAGCTCAAATGTTGGACTTGCTAGAGGAAGACTTTAAACATGCTATTTAAAGTATATCTAAAGAGCTAAAGGAAAACATGTTTAAAGAAGTAAAGGAGAGCTGAAGAATGAGTTTTCAACAAATTGAAAATATCAGTAAAGATAAAAATAATAAAAAGCAGCCAAATCAAAATCATGGAGTTGAAAAGTGCAATAACTGAAATAAAAAGTCACCATAGGGACACTTGAACAGGTGGGAGAAATAATATACAAACTTAAATGCAAGTAATTGAAATTATCTGTTCTGAGAAACAGAAAGGGAACAGAACAACAAAAAATGAAAGGAGCTGGATAGACCTGTGGGATACCATCAACCATATCAGTATTCACATAGTAGGAGTCTTCAAAGAGGAGGGTGGGGAGAAAGAGTGGGAGAGACACAGAGAGACAGAGAGAGAGAGAAAAGAAGAAGAAGAAGGAGGAGGAGGAGGAGGAGGAGAGGAGGAGGAGGAAGCAGGGAGAAGAAGAAAGAAGAAAAAGAAGAAGAAAAAAGAAGAAAAAAGAAGAAAAAGAATAAAGGGGAGGAGAAGGAGAAGGAGGAAAAGAAGAAAGGAAGAAAGAAAGAAAGAAAAGAGAAAGAAAGGGAAAAGGATGAGAAGTGTCAGCAGAAAAGGGGGAGGAGAGGAGAGAAAAAGGGAAAGGAGAATGGGCAGATGGGATATTTGAAGAAATAATGGCTGAAAAGTTTCCAAATATGATAAAAATATATTAAGGTGGACACCCAAGAAGCTCAATGAAATCCAAGTAGTGCAGACTTGAAGAGATTCACACTTAGACACATCACAATCAAAGACAAAGAGAGACTCTTAAAAGTGGCAAGAGAAAAGTGAATGGCCATGTACAAGGGACCCTTAGTAGGATTAACAGCTAATTCTCATTAGGAACTGTGATTCCAGAAGTCAACTGAATGTTTATTCAAAGTGATGAGAAATAATACTGTCAGCCAAGAATTCTGTGTCCAGCACAACTATCCTCCAAAATTGAAGGTGAAATTAAGACATTACAAGATAAACAGAAACTGAGAAAATGTGTCACTATCAGACTTGTTGTACAACAAATACTAAAGGAATGCTGTAGGCTAAAATAAATGACACTAGAGAGTAACTCAAATCTTCATAAAGAAATAACATCAGTAAAGGTTACTAAATAGGTAAATACAAAAGAAAGTATAAATGTATTTTTTATTTGTAACTTTTTTCTTCTGTATAATTTGTAAGACAACTGTATAAAGCAATAATTATAAATCTATGTTGATGGTCATATGACACATAAGGACAATTCGTATGACAATAACTGCACAAAGGAGAGATGAGGGAACAAAGTTTTATATACTATTGAAATTAGGTTGATATTAATCTCAGCTGGAATGTTATGTCAAAATACAATATTGTAATGACCGGAACAACACTAATACATGACTTAAAAAAAAGTGAAAGAAACAAAGGGAATAAAATAGCAGACTAAAAAAATACCTACTTGACACAAAAGAATGCAATGATTTAAGGATAGAGAAACAAAAAAAACATAGGAAATGGAAAACAAATAGCAAAATGGCATACATAAATCATACCTTATCAGTAAATACATTAAATGTAAATGTATTAAATACTTCAATTAAAAGGCAGGGATCCGCAGAATGGATAAAAATTATCTAAATATATGGTGCCTACAAAAGACACCCTTAAATTCAAAGAAGCATGTAGGCTGAAAGTAAAATAATTTAAAAATTTATACCATTCAAACAGTAACCAAGAGAGCTGAGTGACTATATTAATATCAGACAAAAAGGCTTTAAGTAAAAACCTGTTACAAAAGACAAATGATGGCATTATATATTAATAAAAATGTCAATTTACCATAAGATATAATGATTATAAACATATAACTAAAATAAACCTAAAAACAGTGTCCCACAACAAATGAAACAAAAACTGACAGAATCGAAGGAAGATATAGGCAATTCAATAATAATAGTTGGAGATTTTCGTGCCTCAATTTGAATAGGACAATTGGGAAGAAAATCAGTATGGGACTAGAATACTTCATCAATGCTAAAATTCAACTAGATTTAATAGGCATACACAGAACAGTGCACAAAAAGAATCAGAATAAAATAAGTCTGAAGTATGGAATCCCGTATGAAAAGTATAATGAGTTGGGACTGAGAATAATTAGAGAATAGAAAATAGGAAGCCAAGATGGGTTTAAGCAAAAGGAATTTGTAAAAGGCAAAGCGGTTCACATGTTTGTGTCTTCAGATCTTGAAGACATTCAGCTGAGCTTTCTGATATGATTTTCTTTCATCAGGATACACCCCCCACCCCCACTTAATCACCCAAGTCATAATCTCTCCTTCCCCTTTACAGATAAACCCTGGTGTCTAACACATTCTACTTTCATCTCTACCCTCATCAAGAGGTAAGCTTGCAAAAGTGTTGAGACTTTGAAAGACTGAAGATAAATAGCTCAGAGATATCAAATTTGGAAGTATTTAAGAGATTACTAGCCAGTTCTAAAAGGATGGCACCTAAACTGGCAGTCCAGAAACTGCCAGTGTATTCTAAGTACCCTGGCTTGCATCTAAAGCATAGGTTTGTTTCCCATTGCAATACAGAGATTCAGCACTATCCATGCCTATGGGTGCCTGAGCATTTTAGTACAATGGTTAAATGCTAAGTTTTTGCTGTAGAACCACATGTATATATGGAATTAATTCTGCCACTTAATATATGTGTAGTATTGCACAACTTAATCTCTTTAAGCCTTAGAATCTTTATTTGTAATAATAATAATATCTATCTCATTGTGATGTTGTGAGAATTAAATGAAATAATAATGTAAACTGTTTAGCTGAGTGTCTTTTGTGTAAGGAGTTAATATCCTTACCCAGATTAAATGTTCTTTAAAGGAACTAAGCCTCATTAGACTGGGATTTAGATCTCTGTCCAGGAGAAATCATGCTTTTAATTTAGGCAATTTTTTTTTTCTTCTGGAATCTTATTGCAACTGGTCAAGCTATATTAGAAACGAAAACCTATTGTACTAACCACTCCCAAAGGACTCATTCCTCCCTGCTAATGTAATCCAGGGAGCAGAGGCATGAAATAGTTAAATAGGAAAAATTCTGACTTGCTCCACACAAGGCAAATACTTATTAACATTACACAGGAAATATCAAGTCACCCTGCTTCCAGCCAATGGAGCAAATCCATTTGTATGTTAGACCCCCCTCAGTTGACCATTTTACAAAAAGTTGTCAAATATAAAACTGGCCTTTTATTACCATAGCAAAAAAGCTTAGAGAAAAGCACAAGCTGAAACTGAAAATATGACCTTGACTCAGGAAAGGAAGTGGCAGATCACAAGGGAAGAAAACAATGTGGGGCCCTAAGAGGGTTAACATAGCCTGGAGGAAGACGAAAAATCCAGAGTGGACCAGAGCTAGGAGTCTTTCTTTACTCTGTCCAGCTAGAAACTTTCTAACATTTCTTAGCAAGGAAGAACTAAAATTGATAGGTTTTTTTTTTAATGAATACAAGCTTAGATTGTCAATGGAGACAACTATAGCTAGTTTTCAACATAAAGCATGGAAGTCAATCTTTTAAAATTAACTGTTATTATAAAAATCCTGAGTTTAAGACCCCTCCACGCATTGCTCTATACAGACACCTGAGCTGCTTGAACAGCACTGTCTATTTCAGTTAAGATTCTGGCGCCAGAGTGAGGAAAACCATGTGGGTAGCAGTTTTCAGAGTACTTCTTTAGCCAGTTTACTTCTGCTTAATGACAACAGTGGACTTATTCTCTTGTACACCCTCTGCATCCTCCACTGTAATGAGAAACCCAGACAAATAACTTTTTAAGGTACCCCAAGTTCTAGAAGCCTCCAATTCTGCCATAACATTGACATAAAACTTTTAATCCCCAACTGGTAGTGAATCTAAGCAGAGGAAAAAAAAAAGAGGCAATGTGAAGTGGGTTCCTCCATACTTGGGGAAGGAAACTCAAACAATTTCCTAGTGACCTCATACAGCTTGGGCACAGAAAGGAGTGAGGAATAAAAGGTGAAAGAAATAAGATTTACATTGATATATTAGGTGAGGGTTACTGGCCGTGGTCTGCCTTTTCAGTGGAGTTAGAAGCTGCTACAGGATATTTTACCAGTTACAACCTATGTATGTGAGAAGGAGCCTCCTATTGGGAACTTTTCCAAGGTCTAATAAAGCTGTGCTTTGCTCTCTCTGACCTTGGCCCAGCGACAGGTAAGTCCCACAACTTCTACCACCTTATAAACACTGAGATGGGCCATGAGAAAGGAATATAGAGGCTCTATTTAGAGGATTAGGTCAACAAGCAGGCAGAAAAATGTCAAAACCACTAATCTAATTTACTGATGCTCTTAATGGGAGAATACAGGAAAATTTTTTGTCATGTACTGCAAATATGGCTTCAGCACCTTCATCCAGAGAAGCCCAAAGTTAGGGAATTGCACAAAGAACAAGTAGTGTTACTGACCCAGGCAGAGAGTGGAAATGAAGGGAAGAACTCATAGGTGAGCTTGGGTGACAGGCTTCTCTCCTTTCCTTTCTTTTCCCTTCCCTTCCTTCCTTCCCTTCCCTTCCCTTCCCTTCCCTTCCCCTCCCATTTTCTTTTCCTTCCTTCCTTCCTTCCTTCCTTCCTTCCTTCCTTCCTTCCTTCCTTCCTTCCTTCCTTCCTTCCTTCCTTCCTCTCTCTCTTTTTTTTTTAGATGTAATTTGAGTGTTTACTGTATGACATGATACTATGTTAAGACTTACGAATAGAAAGATTAATGATGCAAGTCTTGCCATAGACTTATTGAAAGAATTTTATCAAGAACCCAGGTAATGAGTAATGAACAACACCCAGTTCCTACTCTTTGAGAACTCTCAGTTTGCTTTAGCCAACAGTGTAGAATATGGTGGATAAATGGGTACAGTATCACAGGAATAGGGGAAGTAAGTCACTTTCCAAGGGCAGTGAGAAATAGTTAACTAACATGGTGACAGTTGAACTGGGTGAAGGTTGATTTGGAGACACTTATGTGATGGTGTGGAAGGAAGACTTTCTAGCCATGTGGCATGGTATGATAATACAAAAAAGGGTGATGGTTTTGAAGAATGGTGTGGTCTTTAGTCTCACCGGTCCATAGGGTTAGGAGGAGGATGTAGGCATTATTAGAAGATAAAACTGATTAGATCTGCTTGGTGCAAGATCATGGAGGGTCTTTCGAAGTAAATTCTTCAATTAATTCTGGCTGCAGGAGATCATGAGGAGCACTTAAGCAAGGATGGAGTGGGGTGAAGACTTGAGTTGCTTTGCATTTTACAAAGATCATTTTGATAACTGGTGGTGGATGGAAACCAAGAGATCAGATAGAAAGTGGTTGCAGTGGTGTGTGAAAAGAGGGGTGTGGGAGTGAAGCAGGAAATGATGAAGGGAGAGCACTCTATATCCACAAGAGGAAATAGACATG
The DNA here is from genome assembly GCF_024542745.1 of Macaca thibetana thibetana. Taxonomy (NCBI): domain Eukaryota; kingdom Metazoa; phylum Chordata; class Mammalia; order Primates; family Cercopithecidae; genus Macaca; species Macaca thibetana. Next base: position 173,645,934 of record NC_065582.1, read on the forward strand.
TGTATGATTAACTGTAATAGAGTTTGGAGTAAACACAGAGAATTAAAATGAATGCAAGAGGCACAACACCCCTAATGGTGAGGTTCTTTTTAAGCAGCTCCTCATGGGCAGAAGCCTTCTTGATGAAGCAAGTGAAGTGACAACTGCCAATAAGTCTTGGATAAATCTCAACATAGTAGACACCCTGGAGCTTCTGGAAGATCTTAAGATCAGCTGACTAGCAAACAGATTACTAACAAAGATCTCTTTTCTGGCAACAAGGGAGTTGTTTTGGCTTTCAGAAGCCCTTCTTACAAAAACACCCAGAACAAAATAAAATTGACATTTTTTTTTTCCCTTTGTCCTGGAAGCTAATGTTGGTTTTGAAGAGGATGGAAAGTCTGTACATCTAAGCTGACCTCTCAGCCAGCTGTACTTGCAAGCCTCAGGCCTCAGTTTTCCCATGGTTGTGAATCGTCAGCAATACTAGGTTCTTCTAGTCCTAGCTATGCTACTTAAGCAATTTGTGACTCTGGGTGTGTAACCTTCCCTCTCAGGATGAATCTGTAACAACAGGAGTTTGTAGTCAGTGCTCTTTTAGATTTTCTCTGAAACTCTTACTCTTTGTCACTCCGGATCTAGCCTGGCATGCATTGGGAATACCAATAAAGGTTTGAAACACAATAATAAATAAATGGAGCCAGGTGCCTTGGCGGGATCACTTGAAAGATGTTAAGTGCTCATATCACAAAGCCCTGGGGCAGCCTCACTGGTGGCAGCATCCCCTAAGGTTTTTGTCTGTTTTCAGGGTGACATTCTTCTCTCAAGGTTTTGGGGATACAAGAGGTGAGAGAAGACTTTATTCCTGAATCATGGAAATGAACACACTGAAATCAGATCTTCCTTCCTGGTGTGGATTTGTTCCCAGGTGTCAGTCTGCAGCGTTGGGTCACCGACCAGCTGCAATGCTGCACAGGTTGTATTTTTTTCTTTGCAACATTTGGTGGAATGTTTCGGGCTGGGGTGAGGGGAGGATTATCTGAACCAGATGTTTAGGGGCTATCTATCTGACACAATTGAGGAATTAGTTTTAAGTGATTATCCATGTGACCAGTCTTGGAGCACTCACCTTTCTGGGCCAGGAAAGCAAGGCTTGGCTGGCTACATTCTAAGGAGAAACAGCAAGGAGTGTTGAGGACTGTGTGCATGGATATACTTGTGCTTGGAGACTGTTTCCAGAAGACAGTTCATGAGTCAAGTAAAAGCAACTACAAGAGGTTCCCCAGAAGATGGGTCTCAGATAACTCTGAAGAGACCTAGAGCCAGCGTGACTGAGGAATTGTAAACTGATTCTATGTGCTCAGGATAGCACAGACTTACAGGAAAGTCACTCTTAGGAGGCAACTACTGATGGCTAACGAGGGTCCTGCAGGAAAAGCTACTGAGAATGAACCTGGATGCTGAACATGCCAGCTGAAGGGGTGTGGTTAGGTGGCAGTCAAAGGCCACCTATCCTGCTACCCTCTCAACCTTACATAGTCCCTATAGCCTTGGTTCAATGTGAAACTCAAGTTGTGCTTAAGATACCGGGGAGAGAGGGGTAGGGAATCCTATGTTGACTGATATGAGCCTCATGGTGTGAATAGGGGCTTTGAATAAAAACTACATAGAATTTTACAAGAGAAAGGCACATTTCTTGCATACATGGATTCTTGTCTTTTGATTTGCATCTGCAACAAAAATGAGTAAAATGAAGTGAAAGAGTTGCAGTGGCTGGAAGTCCCAGGGGGGTGTTTCAGGGACACTAAAGATGGAAAGGCGTCACAGACAAGGCCAAAATCAAGATTAAAAGATGGCTTCAGCTTAGGTTTTAACACGATGCCAATAAAAATCTGCCCTTTGGCCCTTATGTTAACCTCAAAAGGCTACATACAAATAGGATGACTTTAAACCTGTAATGGTGGATTTGGCTTCCCTGGGAGGAAATACACAGGCATTATTCTGCTCGTCTTTATTCCCTCTGTCCTCTCTGGCCTACAGTCAAGCAGATTCCCATTTTCCTCTGTGGGAGGGATATTTCACTGGAGAACAACAGCTCATTGAGGGCGAGTGGTGTTCACTTTGAGTCATCCTCGTTGAGGCTTTGTGGATTTGGTTTTATTCAGCCTGTGTTGCCATGACAAAGTACCATAGAGTGGGCAGATTAAACAACAGAAATTTATTTGTCACCATTCTGGAGGTTGGGAAGTCCAAGATCTTGATCTTGGTGCTGGCCAATTTTGTTGCTGGTGAGAGCTCTTTTCCTGACTTGCAGACAGCCGCCTTCTCACTGTGTCCTCACCTGACCTGTGAACTCTGGTGTCTCATTCCTTTCTTATAAAGACACTAATCCTATTGGATCAGGGCCTTACTCTTATGATATTGTTTAACCTTAATTATTTTAAGTTAGGCCCTATCTCCAAATGTAGTTATTGGGGGTTAGGGCTTCAACACGTGAATTTTGATGGCACAAATTTTCAGACTGTAGTATCATCCCTGTGTGTGGCTAGAATATAGGACACCAGAGGGTGGGTGGAGAGGAGACGTACTGGAACTTCTTTCTTCTACCCCTCCAGCAGGCAGAAACACTGCTTGTCAGCATGCCACCTTTGGTTCTTCACCAAGACCAAAGGAATTCGGAGGCATTTTTATGTGTAGAGCACTGTAATATGTTCTTAATATGTTAACATTTTAAATCTCACAACAGCCTCATACTGAAGAAACGATTACTACTCCAACCTAACAGCTGGTAGATACAGAAAGGTTAATGATCATATAACACCAAGATCTATTCTAAGCATGTTATATGGTTATATATGTTATATGCATTTAGTCTTTACAATATATGTTATATATATATATGTTATATGCATTTAGTCTTTACAATATGTTATATGTTATATATATATGTTATATGCATTTAGTCTTTACAATAGCCCTAGGAGGTTGTGAAAAAAAAATTAGCCAACCTTTAGAAATAAGGCAAAAAGAGGGTTGCACATTCTTTTAAAGTCACACTCAACATTGTCAAATGAGACCGCTATGACCTCTCCAAATATGTCCACACTCTAATTCCTGGGTCCTGTAAGTTGTTGTGTTACAGGTAAAAAGGACTTTGCATATGTAATAAAGCTGATAGAATTTAAGATAGGGAGATTATCCTAGGCTATCAATGTGGACACAGTCTGATCAATTGACCCTTTAAAGGCAAAGAACTTTCTTCAGCTGGTGTGCATCAAGAGCAGAAGGGGAATTCAGAGATTTGAAGGGCAGGAGGGACCTGAGTTGTGTTGTTGGAGAGGGACACATAGAAAGCAGGAGAAAAAAAATGTAAACAGCCTCTAAGAGTAAGGCCACCTGGCTGAAAGCCAGTAGGGAAACAGGAACCACAGTCCTACAACTAAGTATCATGGAGCCTACAAGTGCTTTCTTCCTAGAGCCTCCTGATTAGAGCTCAACTGGCTGACACCTTGGTTTTGGCCTTAGGAAACCTGAAGCAGAGAAACCAATTGAACCAACCTGGATTTCTGGCCTACAGAGCTGTGAGATAATGAATTTGTGTGTGTGTGTTTTTTAAAGCTGCTGTTTACAGTAATTTGTTTCAGCACGAACAGAAAGCTAATATACTCACTTGAGAACTCTCTAGGGCCAGTGCTGTCCACTAGAACATTGACCTATGGCCAAAATGCTCCATTCTGTCCTCTCCAACACAGAAGCCACTAGTCACAGCTGGCACTGAGCACATAAAATGTGGCTACAGTGACTGAGAAACTGAATTTTCAGTTTTATCTATTTCTATTTAATTTATATTTAAATTTAAATAGCTACATGAAGTTAGTGGTTACCATATTTGACAGTGCAACTGTAGGGTGTGTACCTGTGTATCACTTACTATTGACTAAATAGGGCCCAGACTCTTTAACTTATTCATCAATGTGTAGGTTTTTGTCTGATTGAGATGCAAATGTTTTCGGTCTAGTGGAAAAGATAAATCCAAAGTTTATGAACATATTTCCTCTATGACATTAACCAGTTTTGTATCTAATCTAACAATCTTATTCTGATATTCTAGTGTCTATAAAATGTCAGTTCTTCAAATGCTCTTTGAACTACTTTTACCCTGTTGGTTTCCTACTTAATGAGTTAGAGCTTTGAGAGCTATGCAATCTAAATTTGTATGTGTCATGTTTTTAAATTTTCTTTGAAAATTATGCTATTATTAGATACTTCTATTATCCTTGTTTTACCAGTGGTCAAACTGGACACAGAGATGTTAAATTGTTTCTCTCTCTTTTTTTTTTTTTTTTTTTGAGACAGAATCTCACTCTGTTTCCCAAGCTGGAGTGCAGTGGCGTGATCTCGGCTCACTGCAAGCTCCACCTCCCAGGTGCATGCCATTCTCCTGCCTCAGCCTCCCTAGTAGCTGGGTCTATAGGCACCCACCACCATGCCCGGCTAATATTTTTTGTATTTTTAGTAGAGACGGAGTTTCACTGTGTTAGCCAGGATGGTCTCAATCTCCTGACCTTGTGATCCACCCGCCTTGGCCTCCCAGAGTGCTGGGATTACAGGCGTGAGCCACGGCACCCGGCCTGTTAAATCGTTTTTCTAAGGTCACATAGCTGATGAGGTACAGCCAGTATGACTCCATAGAGCACACTCGTAACTAGTGTACAAAAATGTCTTGGTTTGTTTGAACATTGATTGAAAAACACAACATCAGGGCATCTATGGGGTACACTTCCCGGAATGTGTTTCAAGGGAGCCCTGGAAACAGCGAATGTTCATAAGGCAGAGAGATGCCTGGCTGTGTGGGGTGGTGAGAAGCACCCAGGGTCTAGCACATGAATATTTGAAGGTTGTGCTAGGGAAGGGCTGAGGCTATTTGGTGCTGGCTGTTTTTCTTGATCTGCTAGGGCTAAGTTATTTTGGCTTGGTCTTGGTGAGAAATCTGTAGAGAGAAGGTATCAGAGCTAACAGCAGTAATTAAACAGTTTCCCATTTCATGTATTGTGACATCCATTTGCAGAGTTACACCCAATAATTGTTGGAAAAGATTTCCCTCCTCCCATCATGAGAACGTAAATTGATGGAAGTTGTATTTCTCTGGGAGGTGGCAGATCTATGCAAGGGTGACTTGATCTGTTGCTGTAGCCACGTGTCAGGAAACTCCACCACCAACAGATGAGAGATGCTCTGCTCTCCACACTTAGTCTAACTTTGGATTTCCCCATGCTTCTGTGCTACTTTCAAGCCAGGATCTTTGGGTGACATTTGATAAGTCTGGCCATTTCCCTTAGAATTCCAAATATGTTATTCTCTCAAAAGTGGACCACTATGAAACTTAGTTTCTCTTAAAAAGAGAATTGATTTGTGAAGTATATGGACTTTTATTTATTAATAATTAACAATTAAAAATCATATATATTTTTGGAGTACAATGTGATGTTTCCACACACACACACACACACACACACACACACACACACACACATTGTGGAATGATTAAGTCAAATTAATTAAAATATCCATCACCTCTCATATTTATCTTTTTGTGTGTGTGGTGAGAATATTTGTAGTCTACACTCTTGGCAATTTCCAAATACACTCTACATTATTTATTATCTGTAGTCACCATGCTGTACAATAGGTATCCAGAACTTACTCATCCTGTCTAACTGAAACTTTATACCCTATGACCAGCATCTATTTGCCCTCTTTCCAGCTTCTGGTGACAATCAGTCTATGCTCTGCTTCTGTAAGTTGACCTTTTTTAGAGTTCACGTGTAAGTGAGGTCATACAATATTTGCCTTTCTGTGCTTGTCTTATTTCACATAATGTAATGCCCCGCAGGTTCATTCATTTTGTGACAAATGACAAGACTTTCTTCTTTTCTTAGGCTGAATAGTATTCCATTATGTTTATATACCACATATGCTTTATCCATTTATCCACTGATGGACACTTAAGTTGTGCCCATATCTTGTCTATTGTGAATAGTGTTGCAATGAACATAGGAGTGTGTATAGCTATCTTTTGACATACTGATTTTATTTCCTTCAGAAGTAGGAATCATATGGTAGTTCTGTTTTTCATTTTTTGAGAAACCTCTATACTATTTCCATATGGCTGTACTTACACCCAATAACAATGAACAAGGGATCCTTTATCATCACATTCTTACCAACACCTTGTTTCTTTTTGGTAAAAGCCATTCTAACAGGTGTGAAGTGATATCTTATTGCACTTTTAATTTGCATTTCCCTAATGAGTAATGATGTTGAACATTTTTTCATATACTTGAACATTTATGTGTCTTCTTTTGAGAAATAGACATTTCTATACTTAAATAGACATTCCAGTGCTTCACACACATTTAATTTACTTTTTCATTTTGTTTTATTTTAAAGTTATTTTAATTTTTTAATTTAATAGATGTCAGAGTACAAGTGGTTTTTGGTTACATGGATGAATTGTATAGTGGTGCACCATGGGATTTTAGCATACTCATCACCCAAGTGCTGTACCTTGTACCCAATAGGTAGTTTTTCATACCTCACCCTCCTCCCAGTTTCCACTTTTCTGAGTCTCCAATGTTCATTATTGTTTTCCTCTGTGAGGAATGTCAATGGTTGTTTAGTGGGAATAGCATTGAATCTATAAATTACTTTATAGAAAATAGCCCTTACCACCCATTTTCATGATATTGATTTTTCTATCCATGAGCATGCAATATTTTTCCATTTGTTTGTGTCCTTTCTGAGTTCCTTGAGCAGTGGTTTAGATTCTCCTTGAAGAGGTCTTCATTTCCCTTTTTATCTGTATTCTTAGGTATTTTATTCTCTTTGTAACAATTGTGAATGGGAGTTCATTCATGATTTGAATCTCTGCTTGTCTCTTGTTGGTATTTAGTAATGCTCGTGATTTTTGCACATTGATTTTGTATCCTGAGACTTTGCTGAAGTTGCTTATCAGCTTAAAAAGCTTTGGGACTGAGACTATGGGGTTTTCTAGATATAGGATTATGTAATCTTCAAACAGAGAAAGTTTGACTTCCTCTCTTCATATTTGAATACCTTTTATTACTTTTTCTTGCCTGATTGCCCTGGCGAGAACTTCCTATACTATGTTTAATAGGAGTGGTGACAGAGAGCATCCTTGTTTTGCCCAGTTTTCAAGGGGAACACTTCCAGTTTTTGCCCATTTAGTATAATATTGGCTGTGGATTTGCCATAAATGGCTCTTATAATTTTAAATTATGTTCCATCAATACCGAGTTTATAGAGAGTTTTTAACATGAAGGGATGTTGAATTTTATCTAAAGCCTTTTCTGCATCTATTGAGATAGTAATATGGTTTCTGTCTTTATTTCTTTTTATGTGATGAGTTATATTTATTGATTTGTGTATGTTGAACCAGACTTGCATCCTGGGGATGAAGCCAACTTGGTCATGGTGGATAAACTTTTTGATGTGCTGCTGCATTCGGTTTGCCAGTATTTTATTGAGGATTTTTATATCAATGTTCATCAGGGATATTGGCCTGAAGTTTTCTTCTTTTGTTGTATCTCTGCCAGGTTTTGGTATCAGGATGATGCATGATGCTGGTCTCATAAAATAAGTTATGGAGGAGTCTCTCCATTTCAATTGTTTGGTGTTGTTTCAGAAGAAATGACACCAACTCCTTTTTGTATTTCTGGTAGAATTCAGATGTAAATCTGTCTGATCCTGGTTTTTATTTTGTTTATTTATTTATTTATTTTTGGCTGGCAGGCTATTTATTACTGCCTCAATTTCAGAACTTTCTATTGGTCTGTTCAGGGATTTAATTTCTTGCTGGTTTGGTCTTGGCAGGGTGTATCTGTCCAGGAATTTATGTATTTCTTCTATATTTTCTAGTTTATTTGTATAGATGTGCTTATAGTATCGTCTGATGGCTGTTTGTATTTCTGCGGATAGTGGTGATATCTTCTTTATCATTTTTTATTGAGTCTATTAGATTCATCTATTTTTTCTTCCTTATTGGTCTAGCTAGTCTATTTTATTTAATTTTATTAATTTTTTTAAAAAATCAGTTCCTGGATTCATTGATTTTTAAGGTTTTTGTTATGTCACTATCTCCTTCAATTCCACTCTGATCTTAGTAATTTCTTGTCTAAGTTTTCGGGTTTGTTTTCTCGTCATTCTCTAGTTCATTTAGTTGTGATGTTAGGTGTTGATTTAGTATCTTTCTCGCTTTTGATGTGGACATTTAGTGCTATAAATTTCTCCCTTAACACTGCTTTAGCTGTGTCCCAGAGATTCTGGTCTGTTGTGTCTTTGTTCTCATTGGTTTCAAAGAACTTCTTGATTTCTGCCTTAATTTCATTATTTACTCAGGAGTCATTCGGGAGCAGGTTGTTCCATTTCCATGTAGTTGTATGGTTTTGAGTGGGTTTCTTAATCTTGAGTTCTAATATGATTACACTGTGGTCTCAAAGACTGTTTGTTATGATTTCAGTTCTTTTGCATTTGCTTAGGAGTGTTTTACTTCCAATTATGTGATCAGTTTTAGAGTAAGTGCCATGTGATGACAAGAAGAATGTATATTCTGTTGATTTGGGGTAGAGAGTTCTGTAGATATCTATCATGTCCACTTGATCCAGACCTGGGTTCAAGTCTTGAATATCCTTGTTAATTTTCTATCTCAATGACCTTTCTAATACTGACAGTAGGATGTTAAAGTGTGGGAGTTATTGTGTGGGAGTCTACACTGTTATTGTGTGGGAGTCTCCATTTCTTTGTAGGTCTCTAGGAGCTTGTTTTATGAATCTGGGTGCTCCTGTAATGAGTGTATATATATTTAGGATAGTTAGCGCTTCTTGTTGAATTGATCCCTTTACCATTATATAATGCCTTTCTTTGTCTTTTTTTTTTTAAATTTATTTATTATTATTATACTTTAAGTTCTAGGGTACATGTGCATAACGTGCAGGTTTGTTACATATGTATACTTGTGCCATGTTGGTGTGCTGCACCCATCAACTCGTCAGCACCTATCAACTCGTCATGTCTTTTTTGATCTTTGTTGGTTTAAAGACTGTTTTGTCAGGAACTAGGATTGCAACCCCTGGTTTGTTTGTTTGTTTGTTTGTTTCTTTCCATTTGCTTGGTAAATTTTCCTCTATCCCTTCATTTTGAGCCAGTTTATCTTTGGATGAGAGATGGGTCTCCTGAATACAGCACACGGATGGGTCTTGACTTGATCCAGCTTGTGATTCTGTGTCTTTTAATTGGAGCATTTAGCCCCTTTACATTTAAGGTTAATATCGTTATGGGTGAATTTGATCCTGTCATCATGATGCCAGCTGGTTATTTTTTGCATTAACTGATGCAGTTTCTTTATAGTGTCATTGGTCTTTGTACTTCAGTGTGTTTTTGCAGTGGCTGGTAGCAGTTTTTACTTTCTATTTTTTGTACTTCCTTCAAAAGCTCTCGTAAGGCAGACCTGGTGGTGATGGATTCCTTCAGCATTTGCTTGTCTGAAAAGGATTTTATTTCTCTTTCACTCATGAAGCTTAGTTTGGCTGGATATAAAACTCTGGGTTGGAAATTCTTTTCTTTAACAATGTTGAATATTGGTACTCAATCTCTTCTGGCTTGTAGGTTTTCCACTGATAGGTCCACTGTTAGCCTGATGGACTTCCTTTTGAGGTTACCTTGCCTTTCTCCCTTGCAGTGCTTAACATTTGTTCCTTCATTTTGACCTTGGAAAGTCTGATATTATGTGTCTTGGGGATGATCTTCTCATGGAGTATCTCACTTTTCTCAATTTGAATGCTGGCCTGTCTTGCTAGGTTGGGAAAGTTCTCCTGGATGATATCCTGAATTATGTTTTCCAACTTGGTTCCATTCTTCAAGTCTCTTTCAGGTACCCCAATCAGTCATAGGTTCAGTCTTTTTGCATAATCCCATACTTATCAGAGCTTTTGTTCATTCATTTTTATTTATTTTTCTCTAATCTTGTGTATTTTAGAGAAATCTTGTGTATTTCTCTAATCGCTCTCTTATTTTAGCAAGATGATTTCCAAGCTCTGACATTCTTTCCTCTGCTTGGTCTATTCAGCTATTGATACTTCTGGTTGCATTGTAAAGTTCTTGTGTTGTGTTTTTCAGCTCCATCAGGTTATTTATGTTCCTTTCTAAACTGGCTATTCTGGATAACACTCTTGTAATGTTTTATCTTCGTTCTTAGCTTCTTTGCATTGGGTGAGAACATGCTCCTTTAGCTCTGCAAATTTCATTATTACTCACTTTCTGCAGCCTACTTTTGTCAATTCATGCATCTCAGCCTCTGTGCAGTTTTGGGCCCTTGCTGGAGAGGTGTTGCAATCATTTGGAGGAGAAGAGGCACTCTGGCTTTTTGAGTTTTTGGTGTTTTTTTTTTTTTTTTTTATTGATTCTCTCCCATCTTCACGAGTTTATCTAGCTTTAATATTTGAGGCTGCCGACCTTGGGATGGTTTTTTTGTGGGGACTTATTTGTTGATGCTGTTGTTGTTGTTGCTTTCCATTTGCTTGCTTTTAACAGTCAGGTCCCTCTTCTGTAGGGCTGCTGTGGTTTGCTGGGGATCCGCTTCAGATCCTATTCACCCTTACCTGGGTCCCTCCTGCACCTGGAGGTGTCACCAGCAGAGGCCACAGAACAGCAAAGATGGCTGCCTGCTCTTTCCTCTAGGATCTCTATATTTAATTAACTTAGATGATCACAAGTTCCCACAATAGGCTGTCTGCAAGCTTGAGGAACAAGGAGAGCCAGTTCAAGTCTCAAACTGAAGAACATAGAATCTTATGTTCGAGGGCAGGAAGCATCCAGCACAGGACAATGATGTAGGGGAGGAGGCTAGGCCAGTCTTGCCTTATCACATTTTTTCTGCCTGTGTTATATTTGCTGGTGACTGATTAAGGGTGGGTCTGCCTTCCCCAGCCCACTGACTCAAATGTTAATCTCCTTTGGCTACACCCTCACAGACACACCCAGGATCAATACTTTGCAGCCTTCAATCCAATCAAGTTGACACTCCATATTAACCATCACAGGCACCAACTAATGCCAGCAGGAATGCTACTCTGTAAGGTGTTTGGTGACCCCTATTGGGGTGTCTCATACAGTCAGGAGGCACGGGATCTGGGACCTGCTTAACGAAGCATTCCAGCTACCTCTTGGCAGAGGAGGTGTACTGCGCTGGTGGGAATCCCATTTGTCTGGACTGCCCGGAGTCCTCAGAGCCAGCAGGAGGAAAGACTTAAATTTGCTGATCTGTAGATACCACGGCTACCCCTCTCCCCAAGGTCTCAGTCCCAGGGAGATCAGAATTCTGTCCCTAAACCCCTGGCTGGAGTTGCTGAAAATCCTGCAGGGAGCCCCAGCTTGGTGAAAAGAGGTAGGTCAGGGTCCAGTCTAAAGAGGCAGTCTGGCCATGATTGATCTGTCACAGCTATTCTGGTGCACTTGGGGAATTCCTCCTGACTCCAAACCGTTCAGTCTCCCTGGCACTGGCAGGGGAAAGTCAGCAGACTGGAACTGCCGTGGTGGCTGCTGCCCCTTCCCTCTGGGTGCTCAGTTGTTTTAGGCTGAAGGCAGCCATGGTGATGGCCGCCGGCCCTCCCCTGGGGAGCACAATTATCTTAGGTGGCAGACAGCGGCAGTGATGGCAGCCGCCCCTCCCTCAGGATATCAGTAGTCTTAGGCAGCCTCCAGCTTTGTGGCCACCAAAAATCTGCACAGCTCTGTGCTTGGATCCCAAGGCCCTTGTGGCATGGGCCCATGAGGGAGCTCTCCTGATCCATGGGTTGCACAGACCCGTGGATAAAGCATGGTTTCCTGGGTGGGGTAGCATAATCAACTCACCACCTCCCTTGGCGGGGAGTGGGAGTTCCCCTTGTCCCGTGTGGCTCCCGGGTGGGCTGTGGCACCACCTTTGACTTTCCTTTCTCTCCATGGGTCGCACCAACCGCCTAGTCCGTCCCAATGAGAGAACCTGGATACCTCAGTTGCCAGTGCAGGATTCACTTGCCATTTTCGTTCTTCTTGGTGGGAGCCTCCCACTGCAACTGTTTCTAGTTAGCCATCTTGGCCTCTTCCCCTGATGGTTTTTATTGAAAATGTCTGTCTGTTTAGAAAAGTTTTCATTCACATCCTGAATTTTTAAAAAATGTCTTTATATTGGCTCTTACCTTTCTCTTGTATTACCTTGACTAACTTAATAATCAATCTTTTGAATTCTTTCTCTGGTATTTCAAAGATTTCATTTAGTTTGAATCTACTGTTGGAGAGTTAATGTGATCTTTTGGGGATGCTATAGAATCGCATTTTTTCATATTGCCAGAATAATTTTTTTCTGGTTTATTTTTATGTGGGTAGACTATTTCTTCTAATTATTCTTAAATTTATTTTTTTTTTCATTGGATATTTAAAATTTTTTTTCCCTTGAGGATGTGACTTATAGTTTATTGTCACCTAGTTTCAGCTCTAGGTACTTTCAGTGGCAAAGACTGTATATGTTTCTTGGTTATAGAGAATCTTTGTGCAATGGCTTTCACAGATACTGGTTGTCGTAGCATTGTGTTGGGTGTGTGAGCAGGTTCACTGTCTCCTGTGGGGCTAGAGTATTTGCCCACTTTTTTTTTTTTTTTTTTTTGAGACGAAGTCTTGCTCTGTCGCCCAGGCTGGAGTGCAGTGGCCAAATGTCAGCTCACTGCAAGCTCCGCCTCCCAGGTTTATGCCATTCTCCTGCCTCAGCCTCCCGAGTAGCTGGGACTACAGGCGCCTGCCACCTCGCCTGGCTAGTTTTTTGTATTTTTTAGTAGAGACGGGGTTTCACCGGGTTAGCCAGGATGGTCTCGATCTCCTGACCTCGTGATCCGCCCATCTCGGCCTCCCAAAGTGCTAGGATTACAGGCTTGAGCCACCGCGCCCGGCCTTTGCCCACTTTTTAATTGGGTTGTTTTCTTGCTATTGAGTTGTTTGCATTCTTTAAATATATTGAGTATTAACCCCTTGTTCCGATGTGTGCTTTGCAAATATTTTCTTCCACTTCGTAAACTGTCTCTTCACTTCATTATTTCCTTTGCTGTGAAGAAGTTTTTAGTTTTATGCAATCTCATTTGTCTACTTTTGCCTTTGTTACCTGTACTTTTGGGGTTATAGCTGAAAAAATCTTTGTCATGACTGATGTCATTTCTTTTTTTTTTTTTTTTTTCCTATTTTCTAAGTAGTTTTACAGTTTCAGGTCTTATATTCAACTCTTTAATTCATTTTGATTTAATTTTTATGTATGGGGTAAGATAAGGGTCCATTTGTATTCTTTTACATGTGAATATCCAGTTTTCCCAACATTATTTGTTGAAGAGACTGTCCTTTTCCCATTGTTTGTTCTTGGCATCTTTGTCAAAAATAAGTTGACCATAAAGGTGTCAATTTATTTCTGGGCTCTCAATTCTGTTCCACTGGGCTATATGTATGTTTTTATGACAGTAAGATGCTGCTTTGTTCACTACAGCTTTGTAGTAGACTTTGAGATCAGGTACTGGAAGGCTTCCAGCTTTTAATTTTTTTCTTTTTCCTCAAGATTGCTTTGGCTATTTAGGGTCTTTGCGGTTCCACACAGATTTTAGAATTTTTTTTATTTCTGTAAAAATTGTCATTGGGATTTTGATAGTGATTGCATTGAATTTGTAGATCACTTTGACTCATATCTATTTTTGCAAAGGGATAAAATATTGAAAATGTTTTTTGAGAAACACATGATATCAGTGAGAATAGCTACTATTTTGGAGGCTTATATCACATGATAAGCACACACTTGCCATTTTGTCTAGATTGCCTTACTTTTCATAAAGACCCTAAGGAGTATTTTTTTCCATTCTATAGATAATGAAACAGAACTATAGGAATTGATGTGGTAACAGGGGTAGGATGCACCTCTTGCTAAGTATAACCCAAAGCCTGTGCTTTCTGTGTATTATATAAAGTATAAAATTAAGCTTAGGATTCACTTTTGTGTTCCTTATACCTAACACAATATTTCAGTTTGTTGGTGCTTCATAAATATTTGTTGAATAAGTGCTCAGTGATTGAAAAGTGTACAATTAATTAATTCATTCCTTCTTTATTCAATAAATATTTATCTGGCACTGGTTGTGTGCTGGGTGCTAGGTGCTTTGGCTTAGAAACTAGGGGTACAAATGAAACAGATGCCTTCACTGCCTGTAAGGAGCTCATGGTCTGAGGCAAAGGGCAAGGGGTTTTTGTTATTGAGAGCTTATCAGTTCTGATGATACCAATTCAGATACAACTCTTTAATGAAAATTATAATTTTCAGTAGGCTGGTGATGATTATTATTTTATTATGTCTTCCCTTTTCATCCCTGATCTTAGAGTTAACATGACACTTCCCAGACTTAACGTGCACATGACCCACCTGGGGATCTTGGTAAAATTCAGTCCCTGATTCACCTGGTCTAGAGTAGGGACCAGAAGACTGCAATTCCCAGGTGATGCTCAGGAGCTTTGGGGCTCAAATAAATCTTTAAGAATTAAAATGATAAAATGTCACCTTCTCTATTGTGCAAATTCCACCATTCTCTCTTCTTTTGCTGCAGAAGATGGAAATACAATACTTGTGATAGAACCCCTAACTGAAATATTATGACTTCATTGTATTCTTAGGCTGAGCTAAGAAACAAACAACATTAGAAATTTAAGGGCCACTTCTCTGTTCAGTTTGGCTAGGCTATAAGTTTGGCATGTCACTGTTAGAGTCTTTCTCCAACGTGTGGCATATCAAAGCTTTGTTTTTCCTCACATCCCTGTTTGCCTTCTTCACACCTGCCTTTACCGTCTTCAGAAGAGGTCAGTGGCTCTGACAGATGTGGATTAGAATAACTCAATTAGGATCAATAGGCCTGCGTCATGTTCAACATCTGGCTGATACCCATTTTCAGAATAAATATATCATTTTATTTTTGGTAAAAATGCTTTTCAGATGAAAATGAAAATTACAATGGGAAATTGTGGCTGGCAAGGGAAAAGAACCATTTTGGGTAATATCTCTCATAATTGGAGTAATTTTGACAAACTCAGACATTGTAGAATTCCCACACATCCTCTCCCCCAACCAACTCCCTACTCCCAACGGGTCAGAGGGGGGTGCTTTCTAGCAGGCAAAAGTGTATGCTATTCTTCCTTCTCTGGTCCACAGAAATGATGTTAAGATTCATGGCAGTCAACCTTACTGTTCCAAACAAACATGTTTTATTCTAATGACCAATTAGAAGGTTTATGGGTTAAGCCAGGAACAGGGTAGAGCTGAGGCCAGGGAGTTGGGCATCGTATTCAATCATAACTTTGTTTTTGATTTCTACATTGACATAAAATGTGTACTATATTCTTTGGGAACAATTTGATCAATAACTTAGGCTAAAAATAGAGCAGATTTCTTTTAGTCACCTGTTCATATTAGGAGCAGTTACAAAAATGGTTTTTCCTTTTAAAATATTGGGTTACCCTGTGATCTCTGACATTATGGATGCTTGGTGCTCTTATAGCAGGGGAGGGCTTTTTGTGATGTGGGTGTGCATTTGTGTACATGTGTACATGTGTGAAGATGTTGACCTACCAACCGCCCCCCCCCCCACCCATGCTAGTCTGATGGGTTCATATTACTAAAGCAGCCCCTTCAGTGGTCTTGGGTCTCAAGGGTGCTGGTATGGAGACTTATCTTATGGAGCCAAGTATCCCTGGTAGAGTTGTTTGTTCCTACAAGAGGAGGGGTGATGTGAGCAAGTGCTTTAGAACCAGACAGACCTTAGTTTGGATCCCAACTCTGCTGCTGCTGTGTTATGTGGACAGCACTAGGGTGAGGCAAGGGGGACTTGTAGGATGTACATTTTAAGGTGGTCACACTCAGGTGACAACCTTGCACTCGCACAACCCTGAGTGTGCATATCTCCTTTAATTTTGCACTCAGGTGCCTTGCTTTCCTACCCTAGTCTGGCCCTGGTGTGTGACCTTGGACGAGTCTCTGTTTCTATTTCCTCATAAGTAAAATGGGTACAATAAGAATCATCTAATGGGATTGCCATGAAGCTTGAATAAAAAAAAATCTATAAATTTATTGACAAATTGTCTGGATCTATGACCAAAAAATGGTAGCTATGATTGAGTTTTTTTTGGAGACAGAGTCTCACTCTGTCACCCAGGCTGGAATGCAGTGGCGCGATCTAGCCTTACTGCAGCCTCCACCTCTGGGTTCAAGCAATTTTCGTGCCTCAGCTTCCCAAGTAGCTGGGACTACAGATGTGTGCCACCATGCCTGGCTAATTTTTGTATTTTTAGTAGAGATGGGATTTCATCATGTTGGCCAGGCTGGTCTTGAACTCTTGACCACAGGTGATCTGCCCACCTCGTCCTCCCAAAGTGCTGGGATTACAAGCCACCACTCCCAACCCAATTGATTTTAATTAATCTTTTGCTGGGCATCTTGACTAATCCCCTTTAGGATACCTAAAGTTAATTCCCTTTATCCTAAGGAGGAAAAACAGAATTGAGGAATATTTAGAAGTGCCTTGTTTAGGATATTTTTTTTCTTTTGAGTTATTATTTTTTTATTTTAGGAAATAATTTATCTAAAAGCTAGTGGTACACATTTCAACTACTGACAGTTCAAGCATAAAGTGTTGCACCAGTAACACCAGGAATGAAATGTGTGTGTATATAGTTACAGGCAAGGCAGTTCTGGAGGCTCCCCTGAGAGCGAGCACTTCATTTTCAGGAGGTCAGGAGACCGAAAGTCTCACCCGGAGAGTGAAGCACCCCGTGACTTAGGCTGGATGCATAAAGTGCCTGCTCTCCCCTTGGTCCAGGATGGAGCCAGAATGCACTGCCAGCTCCGACTGATGGTGCCTCATCACTGTGATCACTCACTTAGCACACACTCACAGCAGCTTAAATTTCTGCTTGAACAGCCATGCACTTTTTTTCTTCCTGCCTAGTTTTTCTTTTGTTTTGCTTTTGGTGGGAAGCTGACCAAGGCATTCATGGTGGGGATGAAGAGGGAAATCTGTTAGAATACTGGTATGGTAAGATGAGAAGCTCTGAGGGGCTTAGGTCTCCCAATTGATATTCTTGCCATGTTGCTCTGAAGAAAATAAAGCCTCATGATTTTTTAAACTCCCATTTTTTTTCCCACAAAGTTAACTAGATAAAGACCAGTTAGTACTGATTCCACTAGATACCCTTTTCCCTCTTTTACGTTTTGCTTCAAACTTGGTTGCTAAGGGACAATGACAATGATTGAGTTATAGTCTTTACTTCTATTCCATCTGAATGTTTTGTGGCCATCATTGTAGGGGTTCTCTATTTCAGTTTCTTGATCTTTAAAATAGATAACTTAAATTCTGGATTATACTTTTGTAGGATGAACAAATTCTGAAGCCACTCTGTGTGTGTGTGTGTGTGTGTGTATGTGCACATGTGTTCATGTGTGTGTGTGTGTGTGTGTGTCTGTAGGGAATGTCTCCTAGAGTTGTAGGCTATCATAAGCCTATGTTTATTGATTGATTTACAAGCTATACATTCAATTCTAGGCTAATTATCATTTAATATGAGTCAAGACAATTTCGCTCCTCTCTAGTCCTGTTTCTATGACAGACATTGCTAATCAATGGCTGCATTTTTTGTTAAACCTGGATTCTTGCATTCTGGAGCTCTATACAGCACCTACCAATTGATCAGACTTGTTTTACAGAATGGAACTTCTTTGCCACTCTGAGCCTAGCAGGTATGAAAATGGGAAGGAGAAAACTTTCTTGGCCTGGAGAAACCTAGCAGCTAGTTTGATAGGTGAGACCTATGTAATACCATTTAAGTGGAAGTCAAAGAAATGCATAACAAACATACAAAGACATGGGAGATCATGGGGGCAGAAACTAAGATCCCAATAGAAATTCAGAGAAAGCCCATCTGACCTGGAGGATGTCACTTAGGTGGCTAGCTTCACTGGAATCATTCAGGTGGTGTTGGGGGGCAAGTGAAGGAGAGGCAGAGATGAACTCCCAGACAGGGAGAGCTGTGGCAGGAAAGAGCCCATAGTGGGGATCAGTGTGAGGTTGACAATGGTCATTAATTGTTGTTAAGGTAAAAATACATGTTACTCAATTAAAAAATATGTAAGTTAGATTAATCTATTCTGATTAAATGTGACTATGCTAGATCTATCTACTTTAAATGCTTATTTAATTGTAACCTACAAGTAAATTTATTCTCAACACTATTAAGAGCCTTTAGTCAATTATACAGATGACTATATATATCCATTATATAAAGTAACTTATAATTATCAGATACTGTCCTGGGCAATTTGCATATGCCATTTAATTGATTGATTTATTCATCAGCTATTTGACTACCTAATATATGCCCTGTGCCAGAGGCAGGGTCCAAGTAGGAAAGAAATAGACCTTCTCTAAGACTGTCTCAGACTAGAAGGCAGAAAGTCTCATAAGCAAACTATCTGTAACACCTATATTACACTTGTACATAAGTAGAATGTCAGAAATACGAAGGGTGCACTAGGGAAAAAATCTTTCATGTCCCTACCAGTTTCATGGAGTAAATGTTGCTATCTCCATCTTACAGATGAGGACTAGGCTCGGAGAGTTGGGAACTAGTCAAGAACTCAAGTTAATCAGTCACGGCTGGGAACGAACCCTTCACCTAATGCTTTTTCCTAAAAGTGGATCGCTTGGATTCAGGCCTAGCTTTGTTACGAGCAAGAGCGGGAGCATATCGTTTCACCTCTCTGGGCCTCAGTTTCCCCTTTTGTTAAGGTAAGAAGCTGAGATGTGATACTATCTAAAGTTCCTTTCCTCTATAATATGGGATAACTCACCTGTAGTCCAGATTTGATCTCAGTTTAGCACCACTTTTGGAAACTTATGGGTTGCTCCTCATACTGTACAGACAATTTCTCTCTGCTCAAACACCTGATAGATATTTCTCAGAACAGGAGATAGTTGCCTTTGGTGAAGGCTCCAATCCAGGACCATTCATTTTTTAGCCTGGCTTTATTGATGTGTAAATTGGAATTAAAAAGGCCTGCTTGTAGGGCTGGGAAATAAAAGAGAAGTAGTTTAAACTGTTTATGAGCTATAGCTTTATGATGTCTTTTCCACATTCTCTCCTTTTTTGGCTGGAGATTTTCCCTAATTGGGGACATTTGTTTTAGAATTTGGCATCTCTGAGCCTTGAGAAATGGAGCTTCTTTATTAAAGAGCGGTGTATGCCACAGGCATCTCAGGCCAAATGGTTTAGACTTCTCTCTCAGGATTCAGGTTGTAATTAAGGGTGTAGATTAATTGTAACAAGGTGTCAGAAAATGGTTCGTAAATAAATATGACAAACTGAACTCAACACATTGAATTTATAAAAAGTTTAAGTCAGATCCCTGAACGAACATGGATCCTTCTGTGTTCCAGCTGAAAGCTAAACTTGTGCAAAACTTTGCATGAAGGCAGTCCCAACTGGCAGGAACTTGAAACATAACCCAATATGCTGCCCTAATGGAGAAATAGAACAGACTGCTTATGGGGGTCATTTGTAAAAAGAATATATAATCATTTTCTAATCTCTCTGATACATATTTCTACAAATAACACTGGGGACAAGTGAAAACTTTTATGGTTCATAAGAATCAACTCCATGAAACATGAGTTTCAGACTGGGCTGGCCTACGCATGTCTGAATCCCTGCAGAATCTTTGAAAATAAGCGCAGGCTTCCCCAGAGATATCAGAGGTCTCTTATCTGTCCTGTGTTTTATGCGCCTTCTTTTCTCCATCCCTCACAGCAGACAAAGACAACCAAAGAAAATCGAGCCAATTCAACATTTGCTACATTTATTCTTTCTCTCTAATTCAAATATAGTATTCAAACAGAATGTTCCCTCTCTCTCTCTTTTTTGGCTTGGCCAGCATGAAAATGCTAACTCATTTTAAAGGGAAAGTAGGCAGTCATAAATGGCAGTGTGGTGTTGTGGAAAGAATAAGAATGGCTTTGGATTTGTGCCTGGCCTAAAACGTTGGCTGCTCTTTCTACCAGTTGAGGGAAGCTTTGGCATGCTACTGAACATCTCTATGCCTCCATTTCCATCTCTGCAAAATGGGAAGGATAAAAACTAGCTTGTAGGTTTGTTGTAAGAATTAAATGATATCATAAATTTTATATTAATGAAAAATGTCTCCCCCAATCCTGAAGGTTTGGATGGTTACATACAGTAAAACCATGGTGGCAAGAGAAGCAAGAGACAGAAATGCAAGGAAATGGGAAGG
Source organism: Macaca thibetana thibetana (assembly GCF_024542745.1). Taxonomy (NCBI): domain Eukaryota; kingdom Metazoa; phylum Chordata; class Mammalia; order Primates; family Cercopithecidae; genus Macaca; species Macaca thibetana. Next base: position 173,666,320 of record NC_065582.1, read on the forward strand.
GATTGTATCCCTTCTGGACTGAAATATTCAATTGCTAGGTGAGACTCTCCTGAGCTCCCTTCCTTGCAACTGGCTATGTTTGAGGTTGTGGCTGCCTCATTAACCTGGTCCCCAGGGTGAACTCTGATTAGCAGAGCCCCTTGCTGACCTTGATGGACATGTAGTGTGATAAAAAAATAGATCTCTGCTGCTTTTTTTTTTTTTTTTTTTTTTTTTGAGATGGAGTCTCGCTCTATAGCTCAGGCTGGAGTACAGTGGCACAATCTTGGCTCACTGCAACCTCCGCCTTCCAGGTTTGAGTGATTCTCCTGCCTCAGCCTCCCCAGTAGCTGGGACTACAGGCACACGCCATCATGCCCAGCTAACTTTTATGTTTCTAGTAGAGGCAGGATTTCACCATGTTGGCCAGGCTGGTCTTGAACTCCTGACCTTGTGATCCACCCGCCTTGGCCTCCCAAAGTGCTGGGATTATAGGTGTGAGCCACTGTGCCCGGCCAAATGTCTGCTGCTTTAAACCACTAATATTTGGATGTTGCTTGTTATCACAGAAGAACCTAGCCTATCCTCACTGATATAGTTAATCTTCAGATTGCTGAATTTCTCTTTTTTGAAATTCATAGTATCTTTATGGTAGGCCATGTTCATCATCTTTCAAGTTTCTCCTCATAAATTCTGCATGAACTATTTGGAATGATAGAGTGATTTGGCAGTGACATGTCCAAGAGAACTCTTCTCAACTGCAAAAACTTTTTAATTATTTGAAGTAAGCAACACTGAGTTTTTTGGCCAGTATGTGCTCCTGGAAGGCCAGTCAAGGTTCTCTGAAAAGACATTTTATTCTGACTTTATGTGTTAAGGTCTCTTTGCTTTGTATATCTGGTCTTAATTCTCCTTTGAAATGTAGATTTGGTATTTATCCAATTAATGACTTTGTTTGAATTTTTATAGGCATCTCAAACTTACCTTGGCTAACGCGCTGCTGATTGTTTCTGAAGTTGTACACCACCTACTCTGCACTTGCTCTCTGCTAAAGTTCAAATGAAATTTCAATTCCTTACTTGGCCTACAAGACCATGACTGTCTCTGATTCCTCCATCCTCAATCTCCTCCTTGTACACTAGGATTTAGTCATACTGACTTTGCTTCTGATTCTTTTTTTTTTTTTTTGAAACCTGTGTTTTATTTTATTTTTATTATTTTTTTTTCAATTTTACTTTAAGTTCTGGGATACACGTACTGAATGTGCAGGTTTATTATATAGGTATACATGTGCCATGGTGGTTTGCTGCACCCATCAACCCATCATCTAAGATTTAAGACCTGCATGTATTAGGTATTTGTCCTAATGCTCTCCCTCCCTTTGCCCCCAACTCCATAACAGGTCCCAGTGTATGATGTTCCCCTCCCTGTGTCCATGTGTTCTCATTGTTCAACTCCCATTTATGAGTGAGAACATGCAGTGTTTGGTTTTCTGTTTCTGTGTTAGTTTACTGAGAAGGATGGGTTCCAGCTTATTCATGTGCCTGCAAAGGGCATGAACTCATTCTTTTTTATGGCTGCATAGTATTCCATAGTGTATATGATTCTTAAACACAGACATGTCATTGCAATCTCTGGTTGTCTGCACATTCTGGTTCCTCTGCTTGGCTCCCCAGATCTCCCCATGGAAATCTTCTTTTCATCACTAAGCTACCCCTTAGGGAGCCTCCTTGACTGCTTAAGCTGAGGCATTGCTTTCCCTATTCCTACAGATAAATTCTCTACCACATTATACCACATCTTCTTCACAGCACCAGCATTTTTCAGTACTGGAATATCCTACATATTTGTGTAAGTTTTCAGTCTGCCTCCTCATCTTTCCTTAGAATGTAAGTTCACTGAGGGCAGGGACCCTGTTGTTTTCACTTCCGTATCTAGAAGTGAAAGGTCTAGAAGAGCACTTTCCTAAAACATAGAAGATGTTAATAAATACTGGTGACATAGGCTTGGTTAGGCACAGGAGTGTAGTTATGCATGTCTCATGAATATTAATGCTTCTTTCCCCCATTACAGTTTTGAGGGCAAGGAATATCTATTGTCTGAAATATAGCAAGTGTTTAGTGAATTCAATTAACGACATTCATTAAAGGAATGCCTATTAGGAGGTATTGGGAGCTAAGGCATTGGGCACAGAATTAGTCTTATCTCTGCTTGACCCCCAAAACTCTCAGGATCCAATAATATCTACTCATAGTTTTCAATTATTGTATACATTTTATGTATCAGGCACTGCAAAATGCAGTATACACTGCATTGTCCCATTTTACCCTCACGCCTACCCTATGATGCTCTATGGGATGTGTTTCCAAATATATCCTGGCCTTTTCTCCATTGAACATGGAATCATGGCACTTCCTGATCCCCTTATTGGTGGGTGGGGCTTTGTGACTAGTTCTGGCCATGAACTATGAGCCAAAGTGGCAGTGGGGCACTTGATTGCCACCTAGAGGCCTTCTAGAACTCATGTTCCCTTTGTCACAGCCACCAGAAATTTATGAGCCCTACCAGCCTGAGCTCCTGTTGATACGAGGAACAGAGCTCCCTAGCGGACCCATGGTGGACATCAGTATGATTAAGAAACACTTCCATTGATATTTCAGGACATGGAGAGTTGGGGATGATTTGTTATTGCAGCATAACATGGTACACCCTGACTGATTTTATACATGAGATACTTTATGCTTAGAGACGTGACTTGCCCAGAGTCACTCTACTAGCATGTGGGCCACCAGGACAAGAATATTTTTTATTGTTTACATGGTCACTGTATTTTTGACAAGTACATAATGTAGCTGGTACAAATTTTACTAATTGTTTTTGTAAAGAATGTTATATTTTTAACTTCACTAAATCAATCTTAACCTGACTTCAACCTCCCATCTCACATACTCGAGGGAAATTCAGGTTCACTGAGGAAATTCAATGTTACTCTGATTATTGGGCCTCTGCTTTCCCTTCCCTGGAATTTCATCTCTGGAAGGCATAGTTTTGAGAGAACTACTTGATGTCATGATTATCCCCAATGGGCTGCATGGTCCCTGAACGCCTGGAGACATTACTGGTTCAGTGCCACACTTAGGCATAGGAATGAGCTCAGTCCTGAATACCCCTGGGTCCAGAGACTACATCTCTCAAAGGTCCTGAAACCTCCCTTAGGACTGCAAAGGAGGGGGCTTTACATTCCCATTACTCTTCAGATCTCAGTGTTCTTCCCTCCTCCTTCCCTCTCTTCCTTCCTCTGTTCCTTCCCCCAATCTTTGTTGAGTACCTACTGTAAGCCAGGCACCACCCTTCAGGTTGAGGATAGAGAAGGGGGAAAAATAGAAATTCCCACCCTGGTGATGCTCAGTGGCAAGAAGTCAGAGAGACAGATAATAAATAAAACAAATAAGTGAATTGTATCAAATTTTGAAAGAGTTTGATGATACAGAGAAGCAAAGTAGGGAAGAGGGATGAGGGTGTTAGGAGGCAGTCAGGGTGGGCCTCACATTTTGCCCAAATGCAGAGAGCAGGTGATAAAGCCCACTGGGGGCTGTCTGGAAGCAGAGACTTTTAGGCAGAGGGAAAGGGACCTGCAGAAGCCAAGGGACTGAAATAGCCGGCAGGTGTGCCTGGGAAGAGCGAGGGGCCTGGCTGGGAGCGAGATGAAGGCCCCAGGGCAGATCAAACCCCACCTTTTATATGGAGGGAAGTGGAAGCCACAAAAGGATTCTGCACTGAGGTGTGATGTGATTTGATTTCCATTTTAAAAGGTGGGTCGGGGTATACAGGGCAAGAGCAGAAATAGGGAGACCACTTAGGTGGCTTTTCCAATAATTTCTTTCTAGTACTGGCCCACTTCCTCCTCTGTCCCCTTCAAAGGCCCCCTGCTCTCCTCCCCACTCCCATCCTGGAAAGTTGGCTGCCCTGTCTAAAGTGAAGATTTTCGCAAAAACCAGAAGGGACCTCAGCACCTGCAAGCACCTTCTAAATTAAGTCTGGCCCCTGAGGTTAGGGGACACAAAGTTTAACTGACGTTGGAGAGAGAGGGAAAAGTGCAAAGACCAAAACACAAAGAGACCTCACTTTTTCTGAATATTTCAAGCAGAAGCAACAAAATGCTAATCGTCTCAATAAATATTCTGCCCCACAGATGTTGAGTGTTAACAGGAGCTCAAAGTTGGTACAGGTACCTGAAAAGGCAGAAAGAACTCAGGAAGAAAAAAAATCATGAAAGAGAGTATGTGTGTGTGTGTGTGTGTGTGTGTGTGTGTAGGTGTGTAGGGGGAGCCTCTTAAGGAAATTAAGGTAGAGTCCCAAAGGTAAGGCATTTCGGATAGTGCTTTCAGGTGAAATGCAGAAGGACCAGTAATAGTTGCACTTCAGATAAGCAGCAAATGATTTTTAAAATGAATTTGTTTCAAGTATTTCATGGAATGTATACTGAAAATTATTTATTGTTTTCTGAAATTCAAATTTGCATTTTTATCTGCTAAATCTTTCAACTCTAATCTCACATGATGTTGAGTGCCAGCCGTGGTTGAAGACTACAGCCTGATTCCCCAAAAATGTATGTCCTCTACATAAAGAAAAGGGGCTGAGGAGAGTGGAATTCTTGGTAGAGGAATGACCTCTGAACAATGGCAGGGCTTGAAATAGCCTGGCCCATTTTGAGGTGAGAGAAGAAGAAAATCATGTTAATTGCATGAAGGCACTTCACCAAGTGCCTATGTGTAAAATGTACTTCAGGTCCGTTGTTTTCTCCTTTCTTACTTTCCCTCCATCTAGGAGAAACATATATTCGTTAATGACCAGTGCTAATATGACCAGTGCTAACATTAACCATAACATGGTTTATTTGTCTGTACATTGCATTTTCAATTTAATTTGATAGTTGGGATATGGTTATTTCATGAAAAAAAAAATCCCACTGTTTTCTCTTGGGTCCTCAGATGGTGTGTATTAAATTAAACATTCACCTAAGCGTTGTTGACACAAGGGGGAAGTTTCTGACTCAAAGGACCCCAAACCGGGAAAAGGAGACCTCACATGAATGCGGTATCTCTCTCCTTGTTACACAGGCAGGGTCTCCTGTGGCCATTTATTGTTGATGGGTGAACACAGCCATACTTGAGGCTGGTAACTATCATCTACCTACTGGGAAGGCCATTCATAATGCACGTATTTCAGATGTTTCCTGCATAGAGCATTTATCCTTTTAATACTTGACCTATAGCACACATGTGTGATGACTCTCATCTATAATGTGTTCTGGCTTCATGGACTTCTCTTTGCTCCAGTGGAAGCTATTTTAAGGGACTTTTCTTGGACTCATGAAAATGCTCAGTTTAAAGGAGAGTCCCTGAAGTGTCTGTCTCCTTAAATTTTCCATACTACAAGGAAATTGGATGTTGCACATCATCCAGTTTCTTCAGCTTTGGCTGGGTAAGCATTTATTGAATGCCTTCCAGGTGTTAGCCCCTGGGCTTGGGAGACAGGATGGGGAAATGGGAAGGCCTCTAGTTATTTCACAGATCGTGATTAGAATTCAGGTTTCAAAGACATTTCTCTCTGATACTGGCTAGTTTCGATTATAAACTAAGATGTCAGTCCTAATCCTAATAATGCAAATACTAATACTAAGCCAATACTTATACCGACACCAGCACTAATACTTGTACTAATACTGATACAGATACTGATAGCAATAGAATTGCCAATAGCAATTCCAATAGCAACACCCATTCAAATACTGTGTATTAGTCAGGGTTCTCCAGAGAAGCAGAACCCATAGCATATATATAGAGAAAAATATATATAGAGAGAAAAATATTTAAGAAATTGGCTCACACAATTATGGAGACTGGAAAGTCCCAACTCTTCATGGAAGGCCAGCAGGCTTGAGAGTGAGGGAAGAGCTATATGCAGTTCATGTCTGAAGGCTATCTGCTGACCATAGTCCTCTTATTAGAGGCAGATCAGTCTTCTGTTCTATTTAGGACTCCAACTGATTGATTGAGGCCCACCTACATAATAGAGGCAGTCTGCTTTACTCAAAGTCTACTGATTTAAATGTTAATTTAACCCCAATTACCCTCTCAGAAACATCCAGAATAATGTTTGATCACATACCTGGACATTGCAACCCAGCCAAACTAACACATAAAATTAACCTTCACACACTGCTACTGACACTGACTTAAAAATAGTGTATTAATGCTGTATCAGTCAGGGTTCCACTAGAGGAACATAACCAGTAGGAGATATGTATATAGATGTATATATTATTTATTACATATAGACACTATATATATGTGTGTATATATATAAAAACACACACACATCTATATGTTGAGAGAAAAAGATTTCTTGCAAAAAAAATGGCTTGCAGTCATTGCGCGGGCTGGCTAGCCAAGTCTGAAATCCAATGTGGCTCTCGGGGTGACACAGGAGATAGCACTCCAGTCCAAAAGTGGAATTGTTTTTCCAAGAAATCTCACCTCTGCTCTTAAGACCTTTCCACCAACTAATCAGGCCCACCCAGACTTATGTCTAAGATAATCGTTACTTAAAGCCAACTTTATAGATTGTATAAAGATTATATAGATTATAGAGATTAATCATATGTACAAAATACATTAGCAGCAACACCTTGCTTAGTGTCTGATGACCAAGTGGGTGCTTACCTTAGCCTAGTTGGCATGTAAAATTGACTGTCACAAACGTATACAGTAGGCCCTCTGTATCTGTGGGTTTTATATCTATGGATTCAACCCACCACAGATTAAAAATATTATTAAAAAATTGAGCCTGTACTGAACAATGGCAGAGTTTTTTTCTCGTCATTATTCTCTAAACCATATAGTATAACTATTTACATAGCATTTGCATTGTATTATGTTACAAATATTCAAGAAATGATTTAAAGTATATAGGAGGATGTGCTTAGGTTATGTGAAAATACTACATCATTTTATGTAGAGGACTTGAGCATCTGTAGATTTTGGTATCCATGGGAGGTACTAAAACCAATCCCCCATGGATATTGAGGGACAACTGTCTAAAGTAGTAAGCACAGTACTTGGCATATATATGTGCCAGTCATTTCTAGTGAGAATAGTGAGAGATACAAAGGCAGACTGTGTATGAACCTTGATTTTAAGAAGCTTATGATAGAGTAAAGAAGATATGATTAGACACAAGTATGTACATGACTAGTCTATAAATAAACCAACAGCTTACACTTACTGAACTTTAGGATGCACTAGTCACTGTGTGAAGAGCCTCACATAAATTTTTGTTTAATTTTTTTTTTTTTTTTGAGACAGAGTTTTACTCTGTCGACAAGGCTGGAGTGCAGTGGCAGAATCTTGGCTCACTGCAGCCTCAACCTCCTGGGCCCAGGTGATCCTTCTGCCTCAGCCCCCTGAGTAGCAGGGACTACAGGTGTGTGCCACCATGCCTGGCTAATTTTTGGATTTTTGTAGAAACAGAGTTTCACTATGTTGCCCAGGCTGGTGTCACACTTCTGAGCTCAAACAATCTGCCCGTCTCAGCCTCCCAAAGTGTTGGGATTACAGATGCGAGCCACTGCACCCGGCAAATTTTGTTTATTTTTTATACCACGCTATGAGATACATGCTATTTGTATTTTTCAGTGGAGGGAACTGAGGCTTGGGAAATTTAAGATATTTGCTTAAGATCATGTAGCTAACAAGTCCCAGAGTGAGGACACTCCTGGAACAATCCAGCTGTCTTAGCCGAGATAGAAAGAGCCGCCTTTGGCGGCAAGGAAGCAGAAGAAATGCTCAGGGGAAAGTCAGAGATGGGGACAGTCTTGGGGGAGGTGGCAGTGAGCCAGGCCTTATGATTGGGGGAGGACTTGAGCAGCTAGAACTGAAATGAAGGGCTGAGGAAGGGCAAGGGGCTCTCTCAGGAGGAGGGCAAAGACCTGCAGAGAGGACATATATGTGAGAAGTGGGGGCCATTGCCCAGTGGCATTGTCCTTCATCAAGGGGATGTAAGAGATGAGACAGGATGCATGGAGACAGCAAATTCGGTGAAATCTGTCAAATTCATGACATTTTTGTTTTTGAGTAGATTTCCCAGGGAAACCACTAAGGAACTGAAATTGGTACTTCAGTTATCAATGGGGCCACTGTGGAAGCACGTGTAGACCCAGGAACCCAGGAGGTTGAAGCCATTCGTGGTATGGTTAATTAATGTTAATGGTAACAGTGAGAAGAGAAGGAAGAGAAGATGAGGGTGAAGAAGGAGAGAGAACTCTGAGAAGGTCACTTTTGCAGAGCCTGTAATTTCTGTGGCTCATTTGTAGGAAAGTGAGCTTGCATGATATGCTCATGTAACGTGTAACATTTCAGGACACGTTCTCATTGTTTTCTTAAGTTCCTAAGCCCTAAGAAAAATCACAGAAAAATGGAGGATTTGAGTATCTGAAAGCTGTTAGTCCAATTTGGCCGAGGCAGCTTTTTGGGTGCAAAATTTATAAAATGCCTTGAAAGTATTTTCCACGGCACATTCGGTGACTTCACTCAAGTCCTGCTTAAATGGTCTATTTTGGTTTGAGTTCATAAAGCCCCTCTCTGCCCCCCTCCTTTCCCTGCTCAGGTTCACGTCCAGATAAAACAGCTAACTCAAATATGGTGTAAAAATACAAGTCCCTTTTAGCCTGGCCTTTCATGCTGCGCCCCAAAGTGTGCCTGGGTGTTGAAAGTGAAAAGGGGTGGGGCTGGGGGAAGGTGTTTTTCCAGCTCAAGTTATGAGAGCGGGCACTTTCTTGAGCTTGTAGCGAGAGCAATCGCACCATTGCTGCAGTGGAAGGCATTCAGGATGATGCCTGCGTGCAGTGGTCGGTTGAGAGCTGGAAAACCTGCCAAAGTCAGCAGCTGGAGTAAGTAGAGTAAATCAAGTTAAGAGGCAATGGGACAAGATTTTGGAAAAGGAAAGAATACATGGGTCAAACCATTAACCAGACCTGCAGGGTTAAGATGATGAGATATAAATTGACTGGTATTTCCTGGGTTTAGGAAAGGAAGTCTGGATGGGATTTATATCTGGTCCTCTGGCCCCTGAAGCTCTCTGGTGCCTCACTTCCCCACCCGCCTGCCTGCCTGCCCACTGGGCCTCAGGTGTGGGGCAATTAGAGCAGGACAGGGCGCAAGCCAGAAAGCTCTGGGTTTTGCAGCTATAAATACATTTATCCAACCCGTCATACTCAATTAGTCCTGGAGTGCCCATAATGCAATGCTCCTCATGCAGGCTGCACTGAGGACTCCATGGGGCTCTCAGACCTCTCCTTTCTGATACTTTTAAACCTTTGCTCTTCACATTCTGACAAAAATCTGTGGAACATGGCTCTGCCCCTGTTGGAACCCTGACAGCCAGAAATAATGGCAATGTGGGGCTTTGTGAAAAGGGATTGTGGCTCCAGGCAAGCATGGAGGTTGGTTTGGTCACAGAAGGACACTTCTTCTCTTACCTGGTTTTGCTGACTCAGATACTGACAGAAGAACTGTGCTATAGTCCATGTTGTCCTGAAGGGTGACAAAGCATTTTTTTACTCCTGTGTTTTTTAATTTTTTTTTTTTTAACTTTCCAACTGTCTTGTGACAGCAGTAGCAGTGCTTCATCTTGCAGATGGGGAAATTGAAGCTTAGAGTGCTTAAGTGGCTTGCCCATGGCCACACGAGCCAAATGCAGCAAAGCGTGGATTATGAGGTTGATATCATTATCCCCATTTTACAGATAAGTAAACTGAGGCTCAGAGATGCTATAAAAGTAATTCAAGGGAAAATGGAGAGTGAATGTCAGAGCTAAGTCTTAAACACAGGTCTGACTCCATGGCTCAGTGAACTCCACCAGCTCTCAAGTCCTGTCCTCCCCAGTGCTGTCCCCCTACAAAATGCCTGACAAAGAATCAGGAAGTGGGGAACATGATTGCTGCTTCCCTTACCCACCCCACACACATAGAACTGCTTTATGCTTTGCTTCTCATGATCATTCTATTATGTATCCATGCATTGATTAATTCACTCCCTCAATCATCACCAAGTGCTCATTGTGTCAGGACCTGAACTGGGTGCTGGGGACCCACCTGTCAATAAACTCCAAACCTAGAAGTCAGCCTTGATCCTTGTTTTTCCTTATTCTCAATATCTCCACACCTGTTCCATTTCTGATCCTGTCAGTACAACCTCCAGCCTAGAAGCCATTCCTTTCTCTCCTCTCCAAAGCTACCGTCCTATCCCAAGACCTCATCATTTTAGCAATAGCCTCCTAACTGATCTTTTCCTATGTCCACTAATCCACTCCCCACACAGCAGCCAGAGGGGTTTTCCAAAAGCTACATAGGGGCACTTTACTCCTGTGCTTCAAATTACCCAATGGCTCTTCATTGCACTTGGGAAAAAACAACAAACAAACTCCTTACCACAATGGGTAAGACCTTTCGTAATCTGCCCCATTCCCATATATCTCTGATCTCATCTCCTACCAGTCTGTTCATGGTCTCCCTCCTGAGCTCATCACACTAGCATTGCATCTGTTACCGCTTTGCCTTGGCCATCCCCCTGCCTGGAAGACTCTTTACTGCAATGTCTTATCATTTGTGTCTCAGGTCTAGTGTAGACTCTAGAAGTGTTTCTTGGCATCCTACCTAAATGAGCTGCTCCATCTTTTGCATTCCTCTATTTTTGATTCTCTGGTGTCATTTATCACTCTCTAGTACCATTTGCAATTTGTTTATTTACTTTTTCTGCCCATTAGAATGTAATTCCATGGGGACAAGGGCTGAGTCTTCACTGCTGTGTTCTCGACACTTAAAACAATATTCGTATGTAGTAGACAGTAAATATTTGTTGAACAAATAAGATGCATAGTTATGATCCCTGCCTTTGTAGAGTTTACAATCTGGTTGGAAAGATGAAAACATTCAAGTACAGTATTTGTTCATATTACCAGATGCTTGCTAACTCATTTCAGAGTCTTTCTCTAATTCTGACTGCTGTTGTCAGCAGCTGTGCTTTATCTCCGTTTTTTCATGCTGGCTGCAAGTGCCCTTTGTTCACATTTCAGGAGAAGGGAATCAGAGCATAGCTACTCAACAGATATTTTGATTGGCCAGTCACTGTGAAAAACTTCTGCAGATAATAAAAACTTGAACATCCCTGTTCTATGGAACTTAAAGACCCAAATCTTCATGACCTTTATGAGCTTGCACCTAAAAGTCCTAATTCTGCTCTTTGTAGTCTTCTAGAATATGTCTGAAGCCCTGTCTCCACGCAACCTTTGAACTAATGTATGTTCATTTTTGAAATTTTGTAAAAGAGTCAAGTATAAAGAAGAAAATAAAATTACCTTTACCCCCATCTGCCAGAGATAAAGGATATTAATGGTCTTTATCCTTCCTATATAAATCCATCTGTCTCTATCTGTCCATCTAGAATTTTTCACAAACTTGGGGTCATGAGGTGTTTACAAAGTGGTATGTTTGCAGAACAGGAGAATCAAAAGGAGAGACTGGAAAGAGATAAGGGCTGTGAGCAGGCAGGCCAGTCTCATGTAGGGCCCTGTAAGCCACAGGTGAGAAGGTAGGCTTTGATTCTAAGTGCAATGGGGAGCCATTGGAGAAGTTAAAGGAAGGGAATACCACAATGAAATTCATGTTTTGTGCAGCCCATTCCCACTGTCTCCCCACAGTGGAGGCAGGAGGTTAGTTAGGGTCAGTCACAGTTGTCAGGGTGAGAGATGAGGGGATGATCAATTGGGAGGTGGATGGAAGTGGCAAAACGTAGGGGATTTGCTACTGAATTGGCTATTGGGATATAAAAGAAAAGAAGAAAATCTTTATTGGCTTTCATTTCATGATGCTCTAGGTATTCTAACTATTTTAAGAATTGCGTCTGATTAAAGACACATTCAAAGATATTAGAAAAGATTTGCAAACGTAACAGACAAGGCTAGAATCTGACCTGCAATAGTATGATATATTGCCATGATTAACGACTTTCATAAGAAAAGATGATGACGATTTGATCACTTCATTTTAAGAAGGGGGAGGTGCGTAGGTGTCAGTAAGGGTCCTTCTGTCCAAATAAGCATTATTAACTTCAATTATAGCAGGCTTTGGAGAACTGTGCAGGTCTTTTAGTGTGTTTCAAAGTATTTCATTTAGACATTTTAGAAAAACATACATCTCTATTCATAGTAATAGTTACTGTTCTGATTTATAAGTTCTGTTCCACTGTAAATCATTCAAAACTCAAAAATTAAATTTTATGGCATAACACTTCGATGGCTGTAGGCCTGAGCAAAGGGCAGGAGGAATGCAATTTTTCTTACTGCAAATTATGATTGGACTTCTTTTCGTTATGTCTTTAAGAAAAAATAGAGCAGATGGTTTAAGTGCCATGTATAAGAGAGGCACACTAATGCTCTGTTAAGAAAAACATTCAAAACTTGACTTTTAGAAAATGGTATGCTTTTCATCATTGGCTCAATCTTATTTAGTTTTAGAATTATGTATCCTAAGCATACTAAAAATTTAATATAAATTCCCATGTCTAAAGTATAGATGGATGTCTGTGGGGCTTGGCCATTTAATTGCTTTGGGTGCAAACATGAATTATTCAGTTATACCTACACGAGCAGGAGTGGGTCTTTATACAAACGTGCCCTCTCTTTCCTGACATTGCACAATTCTTTCTTCATACATATTTTTCCCTCCCTTACAGGAGGATGGGATTAGTTGGGCTTCCTCATTTGAGGGTCGGAAGGAAGCCACATTTATTGAATGACTACTGTGCTCTAGGCCTGTGCAGGCTCCTTTATATGCCCTCTCATTGAATCCTCTTTACAATCCTGGAGTTGAGCCTAAGAGTCCTAGTTTTACAGATGGTAAAACAGAGTTAAAAATGTTCAAAGACTTGTTTGCTTACTTACAAGGGGCCATGGTCTGAATATTCGTGTCCCTTCAAAATTCATGTGTTGAAATCCCAACCCACAAGGAAGGGGCACTTTTGGGAGGTGAATCATGTGGGTGGAGATTTCATGCATGGCATTAGTGCCCTCAGAGGAGAGACCATAGAGAGCTCCTCTGCCCTTCTGCCATGTGAGGACACAGTGAGAAGGCACCTTCTATGAGGAACAGACCCTTAACAGACACTGAATCACTCCTGCTGGCACCTGGGTCTTGAACTTCCCAGCCTCCTCAGCTGTGAGAAATAATTTTCTGTTGTTTATGGTATTTTGTTATAGCAGCCTGAATGGGTGGAGACACGGATTCTGAATTAGAGACTCAGGATTTGAACTCAGACCCACTGGGTACCATCCTGTGCTATTTCCTCTTCACCATGGTAGAAATGAAGCATGGTCCCTTATGGCCATTGTTCTCATTTTCAGCTGAAGCCACCACCATGTTCCTGCCTATTGGCCTGACACATAATACTTGGGGATTCTTTTCTTAGAGGAGATTTGGTGTTGTAATTTGCTATCCAAGTTGTTAGGGGTAAAATAAAGGAAAACTGGAAAGAAGTAATTTAATCAGCATTTACTGGGCAAGTTCTGGACACCATGCTCTTTGCTGCGGGAAGTGTTTCCAGGGGTTGCTAAAATGGGTTCTGTGAAGTCCCTGCTTGGAAGACACACTAGTCAGAGGGAGCACTAACTGCAAAGAAAATGCAGTGATTTTGGAATAGAGGCTGAGAGCACGGAGAAGATAGCAGACTATTTTGCTTAGGCTTGGGGAAGGAGGGCTTCATGGAGGAGGTGGCATTTGGACTGGACTTTGAAGATAAGTAACAGAGAAGGAGAGCAAGGAGGAAGGGAGTTTAGGTTCAGGGACCAGCCTGAGGTTTGCTTGCCCCTGAGTGATTGAGGGTGTGTGTGTTTACTTGTTCTCTTATCTCTTGCCTCTTGCTTAGGGAGAAGATTCTGTCAGGTTCTTGTCTAAGAACAGAGGCAGGTCAGAGCCTGGAGACTGGGTCTGGGATTCTGTCCTGAGGAGACACAGGTTTCCAGAGAAGCAGGTTCACCTTAGGAACATTGAGGTCAGTTACAAGGAGAGACTGATACCCAGCTGCTGTGCTGAGCTGGATGGCCAATGAGCCCTGTCAGTTTACCAAACTCTGGCCATGTATAGATCATTTATTATAGCTTGGAACTACTGTTAGCTTGGAACTACTGTCTTATATGAGAATAGATTTATATAAGTTTACATTTCATGTTGAGATGAGTAAAAATATTTTGCATCCCAATAATCATCATCACAATCACAAAACTCTCTCGCTCTCTCTCTCTCTCTCTCTCTCTCTCTGTGTGTGTGTGTGTGTGTGTGTGTGTGTGTGTGTATTTAGAGACAGGGTCTCACTCTGTCACCCAGGTTGGAGTACAGTGTTGCTATCATAGCTCATGATGGGCTCAAACTCCTGGTTTCAAGCAATCCTCCAGCCTTGTCTTCCCAAAGCACTAGGATTATAGATGCGTGAGCCTCTGAACCCAGCCAAACAATACATTCTTTAGATTATAAGGCAATGAACACTTTGCATATCCTATGGTATACATCAGTCAAGTGCATATTTATCACGACTTTTTCAAGACATCCACATATCCCTTTATTTACAACCTTCTTTCTTCAAGAAAGGATTTGCAAAGATTAGACAGTATTTCTAGAGATAACAAAACTTAAAATGAATTGGAAAATTTAGGCAAAAGGAAAATAAAAGTCGGAAAGGGAGATGGTACCAGAAATGGTGTTGGTACAGAAAAGATATGCCATAATATCCCGTGCTTTTGTGAGAGAGAGGGTTACAAATTTGATTCTAAAATTTTGGCAGCTGGTGATACCATTTCATTAGATTGGTTATTTAATATGACACCATTCTCAACAAGAATATTATTTTCCATGTACATATGTCACCTCCCATCCTTGATTGAGAACCCCCTGAGGGCAGGTCCCGGGGTACATTCATCTTTGTACCCAATGCCTTATATGTTAAAATGATTGAAAGAAATGAATGACTAGATGAATAAATAGGTGATTTGGACAACACAATTAATATTGTTCCCATTTTACAGATGAATAAGAAGGGGTGGATCCAGGTCAGAAGCAATGCCGTTTGACGCCCAGTTCAATGCTTTAGCTTCTGAATCCGTGATCCTTTTTGTCCTCATTCAGCCTTTGCAAATTCTGCAAATGTTGAGGAATGAGGTGTTACTCAGACAAGGCTGAGCTGTTTGTTGCACACGTCTACATTTGGCTGAAATGTGTATCATGGGACACAAGCTCTTTGATATTTTCATTTTCTTTTCTTTTCTTAAAGTGGGGAATTTAGTTTCTCCCAGCCTTTGTTCTTTTTCCATAATCATGCATTGCCGAATAGCTTTTCTTTAATGACCATCACACCAAATAGCAAATATTAAAGAGGGAATATCAATGATTTTGTGAATCATGTGGTGTTTATGTAGAAAGTCTTCCAGAACACAGTCTTCCAGAATGCACAGAGTTCTGCAAACTATTAAGGCTCTCTAGTGTAGTTATTATCTTTCAAGTCAGTCTTTGCAGCCTACTTTGACTTCAGTGACTATAAACACTCTTACACAATAGGTACCTTAAGGCAACAGCTTGTACCAGCCCAAGTATTGCAAATGCTCTCAGTCTCATGTTCGGTTCTTCCAAGAAAAATCTGGATTCTGGGCTGATGGATCAAAAGTTATTTTCCGTGAGCAGAAAACACAGTGGAACTTTTAACCTTTGCTTTATACATTCCAAGCAAGGAGAATATCCATCTTTTTGTATTCTTAATGCAAAGGAAGTATTTATTTTATGGGGACTATTAAAATGGGTTTCCTATGCAATGTGCTTTCTAGAATAGACCATGTATATTACATAAAACAGACATACTCCCATCCCAGGAGAATATCTGGTCTTCTCACCCCTCTGAGCTTTGATCTCGACAGAGTGATGCTTTTGCCTCTAGCTGGAAGATTCATAAATCTGAAGGGAGGAAGAGGCGGACTTCTTGGCTCTTCTCTCTCTTAGAGACTCACGCTCAATTTATCAAAGGCTCCTTCCACGAACACGCCTGTAACACCTCAACATCCTTGTAAGGATTCTGTGAGCTTTTCCCCTCTGCCCTTTCGGGTTTTAAAGACTGACACAGCTTCTGGTATGAAGGGGATTTGTGAGGTTAATGGGATACTACTAGGAGGTTTAAGTTTTTGTCTGAGTGTGTGTTGAATGGCGACTTAAGAGGAACGTGTACTTTTGTTGCAAGAAGATTCTTTAAGCTGAGATGGGCTATAATAAGGGCATAGGCTTGTGTTTTCTGCAATAAGAGGATCTCTTTCAGGCAGTTGTCCTAGGGCAATTAGCCCTATTCTAAGTTACTCATAAAATTTTTTTTTTAATTTATTACTCATAAAATTTTGACTCTGGAATTTTATCTTTCAATTTTAAACGTCTCTTACAAAGCCCACTGAAGTTCAGAACCCTGGGATTTATAACGAACAAACCTATTTTCTCTGAACTTCCATTTTTCCAAGGAGATCAATAACTCTCCCAAGTCAGACATTGTGCAGAAACATTCTGATTTCTCTCTCTTCCTCATTTTGTTGAACTTCCTCTTCTCCTAGGCCTTAAGGTTCATCTGCCCCAGTTTGCCTGACTTTAGCATCTCCCTGAGACTACACCAGGGTGTTTTGGGTTTTGTGAAAGGTTGGTGTGGCAGAAAGAGTTTTGAAGCCAGGTAATTTTGGTCATAGTTCTGGCTTAGTCATTTCCTAGCTCTGTAGTTTTGAACAAGTTACTTAATTCTCTAGTTTTAAAAAAATTCTGTTGAGAATTAATAACCCTGGCTTTGCTGGGTTGCTGTGTAGATGAAATGAGATAGCACGTGAAGAAGCCAACACACTGTAGGCACTCAGCGAAGGTCACTTTTTTCCTTCATTGAAGGAAGGGTTAGAAAAAGAGGAAGGGGGTGGTCAGATTTGTGTTTAGAGCCATCACTCTGACTGTGCCATCACGTGTGCATTGGAGGGGTGTATGAGTCATCTGATGCTGTGTAACAAATTACCCTTCAGTGGTTTAAAACATATACGCACTAGCTGACAGTTTCTGTGGGTCAGGAATCCGGGAATGACTTAGCTAAGTCCTCAGGGTTTCTCATGAGGCTGCAATCAAAGGGAAAGTTCAAGTGGGGAAGAACCGAACCCACTTCCTGGCTTGGGTAGTTGTTGGTGGGATTCGATTCTTTGAAGATTGCTGGATTTCAGACCTTAGTTCCTTTTTGGCTTTCAGCTGAAAGCCACTCTCAGTTTCTTGCCACGTGGGCCTCTCCATAGGGCAGCTCAAACACTGCAGTTTGTTTCGTCAAAACCAGCAAGGGGAAGAGTCTATCAGTAAGACAAAAGTCAGAATCTCATGTACCCTATTCGTGGAAGCAATACTCCATCACATTTGCTATGCTCTATTGGTTAGAAGCAAGTCACTCAAGGATATGAGTTTACACAAGGAGAGGTGATGTCACCAGGAGGTGGGGATCATTGGGGGCCATCTGAGAGCTTGTCTGTTACTGAGAGTGTAAGTGAGAGACAGAGATGCCCAAGTTAGAAGACTGTTGAGCCTCCCAGGTAGGCAATGGCAGTCAGAACAAGGGTGGTGACAGTCCGAGTAGAGAGAGAGAGGCACATATGTGTCATGCATTTAGGAGACAGATGAGATGGGAATGATAAAGTGAGGATAAAGGTAGCTCCCGGGTTGCTGGCTTACTCATCTGTGGGTGAAAGGTGGTGAGAATCTCTAAAGGGGAACTAAGAAGGTTGAGAAGTACTTGGGAGGGGCAAAATGATGAGTTTAGTTTTAGTCCTATGTTTTAGAGACTACAGCTGTCATGTTTGTGGCAGGTCTGGAAAGCCTGGCACTCACTCCTGTTCTAATGAAATTTTATGCAGAATCCCAGAGTATAAAACAATAAAGAGTGGAGTTGTTCTGGTTGACCCTAGGATGGAGATCTGCGGGGTAAAGCCAGCTGAGGCCCCCTTCACCTCTGCAGCAGTTCCTTTGGAATCATATTGGTTTTGGATTTAAATATACTGACTTGGGGTTTTAGCTACTCCATATATCCTTTTAAAATCAATATGGTATAAACCGTTTAAAAACAGTACAAAAGCAAGTAAGGGTACCGAAAATTCATAAGCTTTTGTGCAAACTGCAAGTGTTGAGAATCTGTGTGTACACAACAGACTTTTCCCTTCTCTAGGTAGAGCCCAGTGGCAAATAAGGCTCCATGTATGTGACTTGAGATTTCTCTATCTCTCCTTTTCTCCTGTGATCCTAAGGAGACCATAGTTTTCTAGAAAGGAGATTTGGAATCATTGCTTCTACCCACTAGAATCTGTGATCTGCCTACCCAGTTTTTTTTTTCTTTTTCTTTTTTTTTTTTTTTTTTTGAGATGGAGTCTTCCTCTGTTGCCCAGGCTGGAGTGTAGTGGCGCGATCTCGGCTGACTACAATCTCCGCCTCCCAGGTTCACCCATTCTCCTGCCCCAGCCTCCCGAGTAGCTGGGACTACAGGTGCCTGCCACCATGCCTGGCTAATTTTTTGTATATTTTAGTAGAGACAGGGTTTCACTGCATTAGCAGAACAGTCTCCATCTCTTGATCTCGTGGTCTGCCCACCTCGGCCTTCCAAAGTGCTGTGATTACAGGGGTGAGCGACCGCGCTCGGCCCTTCTTTTTCTTTTTACCAATTCCCTATCTAAGCTTTGTCTTTTTGCACACAGTTGATCCATATAAGCAAACAACCATGGTTTTTAAGTGGTTGACACAAGTATGAGACTGTTATTAAACTGTGAAACACTCCCCGCATTGAGAGAAATGCCTCAAAGGGTACAAAGAATCACCTTAGGGAGTTAGAATGTGGTTTTTAGGGACCTGAGCATGAACTCTGGTTGCAATAAGTCGTAGCTTGTTTTACTAGTCCCAGTTCAACTGAAGAAGTGGAACTGGTAGGATATTAAGAGAATTTATTGTAAGGAATTTACTTACCTGATTGTGGGAGATGCTAGGCAAGTCTGAAATCCATAGGGCAGGCCATAAGGAAGGGCGTAGGCACCTTGCAGGCAGGAGCTGAAACTGTAGTCCACAAGCAGAATTTCTTCTTTGCCTGGGCTCTGATCTTGGGGCCTTTCAACCGATGGAATTAGCCTACCCTGACTATTTAGGACAATCTTTACTCAAAGGCAACTGAAACAGGAACTAGTCGCATCCACAAAATAATTTCACAGTAACACCTAGATAGGTGTTTTACAGAATAACCAAGAACCATAGCCTAGATACATTGACCCATCAAAGGACTGTCATGCTGGGTAAATTTGGGGAAGCCTCTAGTTCTTTATCTAGAAAGGTGGAAGTGAGAATACCTACCTTGCAGAGTTACCAAGGATTAATTGAGATAACTTGCTTCTCTTTCCACTCCTTCTGCCCCTTCTTGCCTTACTTCAGGCTTTGCTATGAAGACAAACCTGCCCGTCTCTACCGAATTGTGATGTCTTAGTGATGCTGAACTTTTCGTGATAAAGAAAGTGGAATTCGCGTTTGTGCTGACAATGTCCATTTGGCTAGGTACTAACATCCAAATAATTCCAAATTCTCAGTCTGTGTGGGTACAAAGGTTGCTTAAAATCTCTTTAAGTAATGAATTTCACCAAAGTTCTGTAAGTTTACTGACATAGACTGTCACATGCATATATATATGTCGTTATCAGTGATTCATGTTATTTCAGGGAACATGGGACAGTGTTTCTGATGATCAGAATCCCACACAGACAGTGGACCTAGGAAGAAGCCCAGGCCGGGGGTGAAAGTTGAGAGCAGAGGAAGCTATGGATTCCATAATTTTTTCAGGATTATAAAAATGATGAAGGGTGCCAGGTGTGGGGATCAGATGTGGCCTGTCACTTCTCCCCTAGGGGCTGTAATTTCCCCTTCTGCAAAAATGAGCACGTTGGCTGAAGTGACCATATACTTTGCTGTCTTATCTAGTGTACTTATGATGGTGAAAGAGGGCATTGTTAATGATCATTCCAGGACATTCGCTCTAAACTGGCTCTATCCAGGTTGCACTGGGTCCTGTGGTCACCCTCACATTGAATAAGTTCCATGAGCCCATAAATCTCTAGGGAAGATGAACGTTTACTAAGCCCCTTCCATATTCCAGGTCCCTTACTTACCATATAATTTACATACCCACCAAACATTAAAATGATCTATTTGAGGTTTGCCTTTCCCACTGGCCTCGGCACCCCTCAACATCAGGGCCATATCATGCTCTGTACAGTGCTTGGCATAGGAGAGTTTTCCATCCATGCGTGCTAAGACCCCTTACTTCTCACATAACCCTGTGGTGTAGGTAGTCATATTTCCTCCCCGTGGTTGGGGAAAGGGAGGCATGCAGGGATTTCCATCCTAGGGAGGGCAAGCCTGTGGCATGTGCCAGGCTGCCAGTCAGAGCTGTGGTTCTCTGGGCTCCAGGCCTGGGCTTCTCCCACAGGCACATGTTAGCTCTGATTGATATTAAAGGTCGGGCAAGGTCCTTTATAGGCCACGGGAAGTGAAGCTTAGTTCTTGCCAGGGGAGTTATTATGGCTGGTATCACAGGATTTACAGGCCCCTGGAACCATGTCATGGGGCTTTTGCATTTAAATGGAGGCAATTCATAGGATCCAGAAGACCTGTAATGTTTATAAGAATCGCACAGTTAATTCTCAGGTGCCTCAATTCAAGCCTTCGTTTCTCGGCTGTTGTAAGATCCAGGCTGTCAAAGTGAGTATCATGCTCTAATTTCTGCGAGAGACCAGAGAACTAAATACAATCTCAACACTGAGCTAACAACACAATTCTCCAGACTACTCTGAAAACGTGAAAAATGACCTTTATTCCTATTGTTATCCTAGCTCTTACAGTAAACCAAAGCTTACTGCCAAGACATGGAACTTGAGAAATTACAGTAAATAATGTATTTTTGGAAGACAAATGAAATATCAAGTGTTTAGTAGGAAACAGCCTGGAATTGTGTAGCTGACTATTAACTTTATGTTTATAATGGCTTAAATCTCTGTGTGTGTGTCTCTGTGTGAGAGTGTATATAGGTGTGTATGTGAGTGTGTGTATGGGTGATGTATGTATGTGCATATGTGTGTGAGTGTGCATGTGTGTATTTGTGGGGTATGTATGTGTTTACATATGTGTGTATGTGTGTGAGTGTGTTTGTGCATGTGTGAATGTGTATGTGCATATATGTGTATGTATGTGTGTGTGTCTACTTTCACTAGAGACGTCAGGGAAGCCCTCTCTGAGAAGCTTACGCTTTGTATGAGGGAGACAGCCTTGCAAAGACAGAGGTTCAAAGCCCTCAAGCTGGAAACAAGTGTGCCATGCACAGGAATATACTGAAGGGCAGTGGAGCTAGAACAGAGTGTTCCAGGTGCGGTGGAGGAAGATGAGATCAGAGGAGTTGCAGGCTTAGATCACGCAGGATCCTGTAAGGAGTTTGAGTTTTGACTAAGGCTTATGAGACACCTTTGGAGGATTGGAGGATTTTGAGCAGGAAGATAACATATTCTGACTTATACTTAAAACATACCACTTTGGCTTCTATAGGAAGGCTAGAGAGAAAGCAAGAAGGCCAGTTAGGAGACTGCTGCTGGAGGCAAGGAGGGATTTGTGTAGGAGGGAGTGCTGAAGACAGTGGGAAGGGCCTACACTTGCTTTCTACTTTGGAGGTGAATAACTATGCTGATGAATCGAATGTGAGGGGTGAGAGAAAGAGAAGAATAAGAGATCATGCCTAGGTTTTGGTCAGTAGAGCAAGGTAGTCAATGCTACCCTTGGCAAATATGGAGAACACTAGAAGCAGAACTAGTTTCTGGCTGGAGGGTGATGGAAATCAAGAATTCTTTAGCCATGTTAACTTTGAGAAGCACCTTCCCTTCTATTCCCTGCCCTCCCTCCCTAACCTGATTTTCCTCTTTTTTCTTTTTCTTCTTCTATTTCTTCCCTGAAGGCCTACCCACTATTTTGGATGCCAGAGGAGAAAGTGACAGAATGGAATTGTTGCTTTCAAGTAACTGATAAACTAATGGGAGTGGCAGATGCATAAATAGTGTGGGGTATTGAGGTAAGTGTTCTAATGAAGGTTAACTCAATTACCATAAACAGAGAGGGAAGGAAGTAGCTAGCTCTGGTATCTTCAAGGAATCACATAAAAAACATAACATTTCTTGAGTTGTCTGAGCTCTCCTATCTTGTATTAAAATTCTTATTCCATTCTCTTGATGCTTAACTTTTAACCTGGCATCTGCTCATTGATTCTTTGGTTATATTCACTCTTATATTTCCTGGATTGAGATTCTGGCTCCCCTCCTGGCTAAGTTTCAATCTATTCACTTCAGAGTAACAGCCAGCTGAACCTGACCTCTGGTTCCCATCTTCAAGCAAATGTTCCTGAAAGTGGACCCTCATGGTCCTGACCTCATGGGCAGGGTTTAGGGAAAGCTTTATGGAGAAGGTGAGTCTTGAAGAAAGCGTAGGAGTAAGCTAGGCAAACAAGGCAAAGTCCTCATGGCTGCCTGGCTCCACCTCTGGGTGTAAAAAAGCACAACACCTTTCTCCTTCAGTACACCACTTCTCTCTGCCAGTTGCCACTCGGGAGAATAAATGATTAAAGTTGTTTAGTAAGAAGGCAACATGGTCTAATCAGCTAGGTTTTAGGCTGAGTATGACAAGGTGATAACAAAGGTGCTTAGGATATTTCCTGCTTTTGAGGAACTCAACATTCAGTGGAGGGAACAGCCAGGTAGATTGTTGATCCTGTGACCTGTGATACTTGTTGCAGTCAATCTCTTTCTATCTCTCTTTTCCCTCTCTCTCTCTCTCTCTCTCTCTCTCTCTCTCTCTCTCTCTCTCTGTGTGTGTGTATTTATTATGGGAATTGGCTGACATGATTATGAAGGCTAAGTAATTCCATGATCTGCTATTTGCAAGCTGGAGACCCAGGAAAGCCAGTGGTGTCACTGAGTCTAAGTCAGAAGGCCTGAGAACCAAGAGTGGGGCAGATGAGAGGATAGGGAGGTGCTGATGTAAGTTCTGGCATCTGAAGGTTCAAGAACCAGGAGCTGTGAAGTGTGAGGACAGGAGAAGGTGGACGTCCTAGCTCAAGAAGAGGAAGCGAATTTATCCATTTGCTGACTTTCTGTTCTATCCTGCTCTCAACAGATCAGACGATGCCCACACACATTGCTCAGCGCAGATTTTCTTTAGTAAGTCCACTGATTCTGTGCTGATCTTTTCCAGAAGCACCCTCACAGACACACCCCAAAAATAATCTTTTAGCAGCTACCTGGGTATCCCTTAACCCAGTTGAGGTGACACGTGAAACTAACCATCACACTTGGGGGCACTGGGGAGGAAGTACTAAATCTCCCGGGGAAATCTGAGGAAGGTGCCAAAGAGGAGAAAATAATTAGTTTGGACAATGAAGGATGGAGATGAGAGAAAAGGATGCATTCCAGTCAGAGGAAACAGCAGGTGCAAGGACATAGAGCTAGGAGAGGTGTGCATTCAAGGCCTGGTGAGGGCTGGGTATGGTGGCTCATGCCTGTAATTCCAACACTTTGGGAGGCTGAGGTGGTTGGATTGCTTGAGTCCAGGAGTTTGAGACCAGTTTGGGCAACATGGTGAAACCCCATCTCTACTAAAAATACAAAAAACTAGTGAGGCATGATGGAGTGCCCTTATAATCCCAGCTATCCAGGAGACTGTGGTCGGAGGATGGCTTGAGCCCAGGAGGAAGAGGATGCAGTGAGCCGAGACTGCACCACTGCACTGCAGACTCCAGCCTGGACAATAGAACCAGACCATGTCTATAAAAAGGACTGGTGAGAAGCTGAGTACTGAGGGACTGTTGGGGTTGGAAAGGGGAATGTAGATAGAAAGTAGATTGGAATCAAATTGTGTAGAAACCTTAGTGCCATACTTGAGAAAGAGGTCTGAGTCATCTGTACTAAATGATGAGCCTGATAAACCTCTAAGGCAGCTGTGGGTGTTAGTGTCCCTGACACCTCCTGTGTTGAACTCCTCAGATAGGGGGCAGGCAGAGGCTATTCTCCTACCACCTGGGGACTTGTGTTGAGATGTAGCACTGTTTGTTTAATGAATGAATGAATCTACCAATTGATCATTCAACTCTGTGAAAATAAAATTTTGTTTTCCTTGATTTAGAGCTTCATCGTGCCTTGTATTCTATGGATTTGTTCCAAGCATGTGTAGTTTTCCTGTTGTGGAAAGTTATCAACTCCTCCCTCCCGCTTTCTTCCCTTTCCTCCTTCTATTTTTTCCTTCTATCTTTTGTTTTTCCATACACTTTAATCAAGCACCCATTAAGCATAGTTTCAATGCTATCGAAGGACACATGATACAATGAGGTCAGTGTATCAGGTTTATCATCTGGCTTCGTATTCCTGCTCCTTTACCTTGTAAGCTGTCACTAAATCCTTTATAATCTTTACTGCTCTGAATTCTATCCTGTGGGTGATAATATTTTATTTTAGGATTTGTTGGGGAAACTGAGCCTTAGAGATATTTAATGAGCACTGATTAAATTGGTTAAATAATAATGAAATGTTTTTAGGCCAGTAGTTTTAAATGGTGTAAATTGAACAGATTTTCTTAAGGATTAATTCTATGCAGGGTATTCTATATGTGGTAAAATGTCAAGTTGAGGTATTTGAATGATAACTCAATTAAATTATATAATAAATGAAAAGGACCTGGAATAATGCTTGGCACATAGTCCGTGCTGATCACATTTTAACTTTTATTACATGATTATCCACAGTAGTAAGTTCACTTGTTCTTGCTCTAATGAAAATTGTGAGTTAGGTGAATTACCTCTCAAAGAATTTTTCCCTCCAAAAATGTGCATTCCATAAATTGGTCTTATTTGATCTTTAAGTCAACTAAATGTGTGTGTGTGTGTGTGTGTGTATACATATGTGTGTATATCTTTAAGTCAACTAAATTTGTGTGTTTTTGTGTTTGTGTGTATGTGGGTGTGTGTGAAACCATGTCAAAAAAGAATGGGAGACAATAGGAGGAGAGCTATATGCTGATTTTTCAGCAGTAGCCACTTTTGTTCCCCTCCCATCATGGATAGAAAATATTTCTTAGACATTTTGATGCTGAACTTGGTCATGTGGCATATTTTGGCCAGCTGAATGTCAGAGGATGGAAAATGAGCAGAGACCTAAGTGTGCTTGTGTAAACCGGCTTGGCTTTCATTTCCAATGATCACCCTGAGAAGAGCATGCTCCAGGAGAATGAGAGACATGTGGGGTAGGCCTGAATCTTACCCGTGGCCTGAAGGAGGGTTGCCCCAGCTGACCTGTGGACCCCTGAGCATGAGAATACATGTTTGTTAGTGGTAACCACTTACATTTTGGCTGTCTTGCTATGCTGCATTACTGAAGAAAATAATGCATTAGGTAACTAATGTGCTGCACCTGCATCTTTCTTATCTGGTGATTGGGACTCTGTATCTCCGTGTTCTCAGACAACGCTACATCACACCATGTCTGTAGCTTGAGCTTTGTGGACCAACTTTTATGTGACTTCATACTAACCTAAACAAAATCAGCTCTTCAATTTTATAGGTAGAAGGTATCATAAAGTCATTTAGTCCAACTTTAATAGATGAAGAAGGCAAGAGAAAAGGCAATTCGGTAAAGTATTGCTGTTCTTAGAGGCTCAGAGAGGATCCAGGCATTCTGAACGCCCTTCTGGGTGTCTTTTCATTTTGCCAAATGACTTTTGGTTTCATGAATGGGGTGTTTCCAGATGCTGCAAATCTACTTTTAGCATTGGAAGAAGAGTCGATAAGCAGACGAGGTGAGAAAGTGAAAGCCCCAGGGAATTGTGCTGATCAAAGTTGAAAGTGATGGGTTGGTCAGGCATTTGCTGAAGCTGGAAATAAAGACTCTTCTGAAGTGTACAATCATTGGACTTCTTCAAACAGTTTCTCCGGGAAGAAAAAGATGAAATTAAGCCGTGGAAATTTTTGGCCAAGTCATGAAAACACATTTTCCAAAAGAGCTGTTAATTTGATGGTGGAATGAGTCACGGCCCATGGGCAGGTCTGAAAGTCCCATCAACTTAATTACTGAAAACTTAACTGGACAATAAAAAATGTATGGTTAAGGCAACCATCCCTGAAGGGCTAGGCCAAAGAGACACTGTGTCCCCATTTGAACTTTTCCTTTGTATTTTCAGGCCAAATTGACATGGAAAATTACCTGATACTTCAGATCATGAGAGTAGCAGGGCCAGATTATTTCAGGATGGGTGGTGTTTCCCATTTCACTTGTCTTCAGGGTCAAATTCAATGAATGGTGACCAGACTTTCAATGTTGCTATGATGGCAGGTCTGGCACTAACTAGTTGAGAGCTGGAAAATAAAGTTTCTCATGAAACTGAAACCTTGAATTTCCCAAGCTATCGAAAGTTATGGTACCATTTAATAACAATGGCACCCGAGTGGAACTTGCTAAATAGAAGTGGCCAAGAGTGGTATTTAAAATCTGGTTTTATAAGCATTTTTCTTTAAATGTATAGTGGTCCTTCTACTACCTCCTCCTTCATTATTTGGTTAAAAAGAAAAAATGAGGCGTGGTTCTCACATCTTGACACACTATAAAAGACCTGGTGGCTCAGCTCAATTCTAATTCCTTGGGGAAGCCCTTCCCACATCCTTGGTTCAGGGAAGGTAGGATGCTGGCAGCAATGAATTCCTCTCTCTCTCTTTTTTTTTTTTTTTTTGGTTTCTTTTTTTTTCTTTTTTTTTTTTTTTTTTGAGATGGAGTCTCACTCTGTCACCCAGGCTGGAGTACAGTGGTGTGATCTCAGCTCACTGAAACCTCTGCCTCCCTGGTTCAAGTGATCCTTCTGCCTCAGCCTCCTGAGTAGCTGGGATTACAAGCACCCGCCACCATGCCTAGCTACTTTTTCTATTTTTAGTAGATATGGAGTTTCTCCATGTTGGCCAGGTTGTTCTTGAACTCCTGACCTTAGGTGATCTGCCCACCTCAAAGTGCTGGGATTACAGGTGTGAGCCACTGCACCTGGCCCAGTGAATTCCTTTCTTTCAGGGTATTCATTTCAGTCTATAATTGTGTATTCATTCACATGATTATTCCATTAATGTCTGTCGTCCTCAGTCTATAAGCTTCTTACTTAGTAGAAGGCTCAATAGGCATCTTTAATTCCAAGGGAAAATGAACTCTCTCGGTTTTCATTTATAATTTCCTTTGCTTAGGCTGAGCGTGGTCTCTCATACCTGTAATCCCAGCACTTTGAGAGGCTGAAGTGGGAGGTTGGCTTGAGTCCAGGAATTCGAGATCAGCCTGGGCAACATCATGAGACCCTATCTCGACAATAAAGAAATAAATAAACAAACAAATAAATACATAAGTGAAAAATTAGGCAAGTGTGGTGGCATATGCCTGCAGTCCCAGCTACTTGGGAAACTAAGGCAGGAGGATTGCTTGAGCCTAGGAGTCTGAAGCTGCACCACTGTACTCCAGCTGGGGTGACAGAGTGAGAACTTTTTTCAAAATAAATGATGCAATAAATTTAAAAATAAAAAATACTTTCTTTTTTTTATTATCGGGCATCTATCTATACCACTTCTTGTGTATCTTCTGACATAGACTCTTCAAAGGCTAGTAGTTGTCCTCAGGCTGAGTTCAAACTGCTACATGTGGCCCTGAAGACTTCCTATGCCATGAGCTCTTGCGACCATCTAGATTCTTCCCTTTCCCTCTACTTCCTACCAGGAACTCAACCTTCCAGCAGCCACTGAATATCTTCCATTTCTCCAAAGGAAGGCAGTGACTACATTCTATCTCTTCCTTCTACCTCTATCTTGCCCGTGTTTCTATCCATTTCCATTAGCTTCCTATGGCCACATTAACAAATTATCACAAACTTCATGCTCAAAACAACATAAGTTCATTCTTTCACTGTTCTGGAACCCAGAAGTCTGAAATCAAGGTCTCCACAGGACCGTATTTCCTCTGGAGGCTCTAGGAAATAATTGGTTGCTTGCTTTTCCTGCTTCTGGAGCTGTTGGCATTCCTTGGCTCCTGGCCACATCCCTCTGCTATATTTTCACATTGCCTTCTCCTCTGTGTGCCTTCTCCTTTGTCGATCTAGTTTACAAGGATACTTGTCGTCTGATAAGAGCCCACCTGGAAGTCCAAGATAATCTTCTCATCTCAAGATCTTTAATTACATCTGCAAATACCTCTTTTCTATATGTGGTAATCATTTGTAGGTTCCAGGGATTTGGGTGAGGGCATACCTTTTTTTGGGGGAAGGGGCACCATTGATCTCACTACACGCTTTGATATATTTTCTTATGAATCTAAATGACTTATTTTTTTCTCTGTAATGGTTAATTACCCTTTGTCATATTTGATTAAAAACATTTTTGGCAACTGGTGGTTTGTCTTTTAATTCCCTTATGTTATATTGACTTGTGGTCCTGTAGAGTTCATTCCTGACTAGGTTATTCTTGAGGTACACTACAATGCCCAACATTAATTAAGAAGAATCCCAAACCTTATGCACGTCTCTAGAAAAGTTAAAGGAGATCCTGTTCCTAATGTTCACAACATGTTTCCTATTTTCTTTTTACATCTTTCCAGTTTTCTCATGCCCTACAGTACTCAAAGGCTTCATTCTCCAAAAATTCTCCTCTCTCATCAAAGTGTCTTTCTTCCCAATTTAGAAATAATAGAAAACTTTGCATAGGAGCTGGAATTCACTTGATATAAAGACTTAATTTTGTTAGGTATGATAACATGGAGATTATATTATATCCTTATCAGGAGAGATGCACACTCAAGTATTTGCAGATAGAATGACATGATTTCTGGAATTTGCTTTTACATGCTCCATCAACGAAAGGAGTGGTGGTAGGAATTACATAAAATAATATCCATACAATGTAGATAAATGTAGTTAGTGATGGATCCATGGGGGATCCATTATACTCTTCTCTCTACTCTTGAATATGTTTGAAGATATCCCTTTCTCCTGCCAACCAGTCCCCAGATTTTACTCTGCAGATTATCCTCATGTCTCCCTAACTCCTCACCCTCTGGTCTCATTCTTCTCTATCCACTTACTCATTTTGTACCCTAAAGCCTTGGAGCAAGCAAAGCTGAACCCATTACTTCTTAGGAGGAGGTAGAGAAGAGAGGACAAAATCAAAACACAATTGCCCACAGTCTCTTTGGCAGCCATGGGGAAGTCCATGAACATTCCCATATTAATAATTTTTTTATATTACAATAAAAATTTTTAAGCTTCATCTAGTCAAATCTGTAGATCATGCCTTTTGCATCTTCACTGATTACTTCAAAGCTTGAAAGGTTGCATTTAGTTCAGATGATATGGTCTTGCACTCATTGATATCTTTCTTTGATGTTTTAAAGACATTTATTCAAATCAACAGAAATTATTTGAGGACCTGCTGTATTGTGGGTGCCATAATGAGAACGAGGGATATATAAATAAAGCCACAGGCCCAGACATTAAGGATGTCAATGTAGAAGGGAAGATAGACAAGAAACAAATATGTGGCATATAACACAGTAAGTAGAAATGTGTAAGTATGTATATACCTCAAAACTAGCAAGAAGGAGGAAAACATCTATACCTTTAAATGTTTAAAGCTGGCATTTGAGGCCCTGCAATTAGTTCTCTACATGATTTATGTTCATTGCTCGTAACAACCTTTCAAGACAGATGTTATTACTATGCAGAAGAGGAAACTGAGGCTCAGGAAAGTTAAGACCTTGTCCAAGATCACAGTTAGTAAGTGGTAGATCTGAGGTCCTTTTCGTAGTTTTCTTTTTGAGTACTTGAGTTTTCAAACATTTGCCTTTGTTGATACTAACTTTTAAAAAGTATGCTGGGCATGGTAGCTCATACCTCTAATCCCAGCACTTTGAGAAGCTGAGGCTGGTGCAACCCTTGAGTACAGGGATCCAAGACCAGGCTGGGCAAAATGGTGAACTGTCTCTACAAAAAAAAAAAAAAAAAAAAAAAAAAAAAGAAAAGAAAAAATTAACATGGCATAGTCCCAGCTACTTGAGAGACTGAGGTGGGAGGATCCTTGTGCGTGGGAGGTTGAGGGTGCAGGCTCACTGCATCACCAAATGGGAGAAAATTTTTGCAATCTATCCATCTAATAAAGGGCTAATATCCAGAATCTACAAGGAGCTTAAACAAATTTACAAGAAGAAAACAACCCCATCAAAAAGTGGGCAAGGGATAGGAACAGACACTTCTCAAAAGAAGACACTTATGGGGTCAACAAACATATGACAAAATGCTCATCAACACTGGTCATTAGAGAAATGCAAATCAAAACGACAATGAGATACCATCTCACGCCTGTTAGAATGGTGATCACTAAAAAGTCAGGAAACAACAGATGCTGGAGAGGATGTGGAGAAATTGGAACACTTACACTGTTGATGGGAGTGTAAATTAGTTCAACCATTGTGGAAGAATGTGGCAATTCCTCAAGGATCTAGAACCAGAAATAACATTTGACCCAGCAATCCCATTACTGGGTATATACCCAAAGGGTTATAAATTATTCTACTCTAAGGACACATGCACACATATGTTTATGGCAGCACTGTTCACAATAGCAAAGACTTGGAGCCAACCCAAATGCCCATCAATGATAGACTGGATAAAGAAACTGTGGCGTATATACACTATGGAATGCTGTGCAGCAATAAAAAACGATGAGGTGATGTCCTTTGCAGGGACATGGATGAAGCTGGAAACTATCATTCTCAACAAACACAGGAACAGAAAACCAAACAGTGCATGTCCTCACTCATTAGTGGGAGTTGAACAATGAGAACACATGGACAAAGGGAGGGGAACATCACATACTGGGGCCTGCTGAGGGGTGGGGGCTGGGGAGGTATGGCATTCGGAGAAATACATAATGTAGATGACGGGTTGATGGATGCAGCAAACCACCATGGCATGTGTATACCTATGTAAC
Source organism: Macaca thibetana thibetana (assembly GCF_024542745.1). Lineage (NCBI taxonomy): Eukaryota > Metazoa > Chordata > Mammalia > Primates > Cercopithecidae > Macaca > Macaca thibetana. The sequence goes on from NC_065582.1 coordinate 173,697,501, forward strand.
AAACCTGCACATTCTGCACATGTGTCCTGGAACTTAAAGTATAATAATAATAATAACAATAATAACAATAAAAGACCAAGGAGACAGTATTTCTGGGATGAAAATGGGGACTTCCAAAGAAGTCATCCATCACAGTAAATTCCACATGGACCAAATATTCATCAATTTATAATACCATGAAAATACTTGAAAGAAATACAGGTAATTCTCCAACTTCTAGATGCATACTACCTTTCTAAGCAAACGACACAAAACAAAACCCAACAAACAATGGGAGGAACTACAAATGTAAAAGAATATGCTAATTTACCAACATAGTGAAAATTTCTACATGTCAAAAACATATGCCAAATTAAAATGCAAATGAGAGTGGGAAAAGATTTTCAATACAATTACGAAGTTTTGATACCCTTAATAAAGAGTTGGTATTGCTCTCCAGTATACCCAGCTCCTCACATTAACAGGGGCTAAACAAAGAATTAATTAGACAATACCCTTCTCCCACTACATTCAACAGGTTCACCAAGAGCAGTGGGAAGAAAAGGCAAATTATTAAAAGTTGGTGGCAAAATACCTGTCAGAGAAGAAAGCTGTCTTGTGTTTAGAAAAATCATTCATAGGTCCTTTAATTCTGACAAGCTCTATTTTGTTTTTTCTTTATATTTTTACATAATTGGTATAATCTCTATAACCAAATCTAATATTTTACAAACCAAAAGAAATTAAACAGTTGTTCTGAAAGATTCTCTGACCACCTGATGCTGCCCACCCACATGTGTCTGTGCTTGATGTCACCCTCCTAACTGTTTTCTCCATCTGTGCCTCCTTATCAAATCCTTCCAGGAGAAAATCCGGATTGGTCTGTGTGATATCACATTTATTATATATTATTAGATTGGTGCAAAAGTAATTGCAGGTTTTGCCATGACTTTCAATAGCAAAAACCACAATACCTATGCACCAGCCTAATATTTTTGAAGAGTCTGTGAATGAACTGGGCTCAGCTGGGCAGTTCTTCTGTTTCACGTGATATTGCCTAAAGTCGAAGACATCTGGAAGCTAATCCAAAGATGGAACCTGCAGGATGGCTCATTCTGTCCCTGACAGCTGGGCTGGCTGTTGGCTGTGAGTTCAGCTGATGTGCCTGGTCTTCACCATATGGGCCTCTCTATGAAATTGCTTAGGCCTTCTCACATAGTGGTGGTGGGATAAAAACAAGGAGCCTTCCAAATACATAAACAAAAATGTTGTAAGTCTCTTAGTGCTTAGACTTGCATGTTACTGTATTAGTCTGGGCTCTCCAGAGAAACAGAACCAATAGAGAGAGAGTGTGTGTGTGTGTGTGTGCGCGCACATGCACACGTGTGTGTATGTGCGTGTGTTGTGTATGTGTGTGTGTATACATATAAAGAAATTTATTAGAAAGAATTTGCTCATGTGATTACAGAGGCTGGTAAGTCCCAAGACCTGTAGGCTGGAGAACCAAGAGAGCCACCGGTGTCTTTCCAGTCCAAAGGCCAACAGGCTGGACACCAGGGAAGGGCTAATGTTTCAGTTAAAGTTCCAACTCAGAATAAAACCAATGTCCCAGCTCAAGGAATCAGGGATGAGAAATTCCCTCTTACAAGAAGATCAATCAGCCTTTTTGTTTAATTCAGGTCTTCAATGGATTGGATGAGACCAGCCCACATTAGGGATGGTAATCTGCTTTACTCAGTCTACTGATTCAAATGTCAGTCTCATCCAAAAACTCCTTCGTGGCACACCCAGAATAACATTTGACCAAATGTCTGGACATCCTGTGGGGCAATGGTTAACATAAAGTTAACCATTGTGGTTATGTAGGTCACTTCTGTCACAGGCTATCAGTCATAGCCTATGAGAAGCCCACATTCGAAGGGAATGGAAACAGACTCTACTTCGTCAGAGTCTGTGTACTTTACCACAGAAAGGCAATGAAATCTGCATAAAGTGTGGATGGCTGGATCTTACCTCATACCTACTAATTTAGAATCGAGAAGATGAGGCCAAGGAATCTGCATTTTTACAAAGCTTCCTTGAATATTATTGTGTCAATCATAGTTAAAGGGCTCATGTCCTGGGCAATGGGAAACAATCTGCCTAAGGATTTGAATTCTTCTTCAATCCACATTTTTCTTTAGGATTTAGACTTGTGTATCCGGCTGTACTGTCTCTGCCTTTATCTTTATCTCTGCTTTTCTTACCCCGTGTCAGTATTGTCATCTCAACAAGAATCCACTTCATTACACAAAAGCATGGCACTTTCTCTTATTTATTGTTTGGCCATTTTCTCTTCAACCTTGAGAGGTTTAAAATAAACTTAACTCTTAGAATATTTTATAGGAAAGTTGCAAAAATAGTATAGAGTATGCCCATTTACTCCTCACCTGTTTTTCTCTATCTGTAGCATGTTAGCATGGTCCATCTCTCAAGACTGATATAGTAATATAATTACTATAACATATAGTAATTATAAACTCCAAATAAAGTCTGTAGTTTAGCGAATATATTATAGTATAATATACGTGAATTATACTATTCTATTCACTAAAATATACACATATATTATATCATACACATACAATACATTATATTATACTATTCACCAAACTATAGATTTTATTTGGAGTGAACTAGTTTTTCCATAGTGTCTCTTTTCATATTACAGGATCAAATCTAGGAAATAAATGTATTTAGTCATTAAGTCTCCTTAATCGCCTCTGATCTATGGCAGTCTCTCACTTTCCTTGCTTTTTCATGATCATGACAGTTTTGAAGATAACTGGTCAAGTGTTTTGCAGAATGCTCCTCAGTTGGGGTTTGTCTGATTTTTTTTTGCATGATTAGATTGGGCTTTTGTGATTGGGAAGAAGAATTCTACAGAGGTGAAGTGCCCTTCTAATCTAATCATATCATATCATATATCATATCATATCATATCATGTATCATATCATATCATATCATGTTATATGATATCAAGAAGTACATGAGGTCAAAATAACTTATCACTAGTGATAGTAACATTCACTACTTGGTTAAGGAGGTGCCTGCTGGTTTCCTCCACTAACCGTAAAGTTACAACTTATCTCTTTCTATATTCCATTCCTTGGAACTGAGTCACTAAATCCAGCCACACTCAAGGGGAGGGTAACTAAACTTACCTCATGGAAAAAAAGAGTATTTACATGTATTATTGAGAATTACTCTCTAAGGAGAATTTGAAATAACATATATTTTGTCATTTAGATCCAGGAATTTTCAAAGTAGGGATATTGAAATGGATAATTATAAGTGTTGCTAAGGACAAACTGAAGTCCACTTCCTTCAACCTGTGCAATAATTATGTGCCTTTTTTCTTTACCTAGGCCTATAGCATAGGAGCTATCTCTAGGATCTATCAAAATATCCCTTGCTGGCTTGATAAAGATTATTTCTTGAATTCTAAGGGTCCCCAAGCAAGCTGCCTAAACCAGACTTTTACCAAGTGAAAAAGACCATGCCACAAAAAGTACAATTGCCAGCGTTTCCATGGAAATTGGAATACAAAGGGGCGGTTTGCCTGGAGAGGTCTGTTTATTTTATTTTATTTTTTTTTAAACTATCAAGAATAACCCTTTGAGATGTGACATTCTGTTTTCACAAGCGCACTCAAGGTGTCAGACAGAGCCCAATTTTATATTCCTTGAAAACAGAGCGTACTGTAGTGTTTGTCGGACTTTTCAACATGTCACTTTCAACCAATTTCATGTACAAATGGGTTACAGTCCCATGAAAATATTCAGAAAAAGAGGAAACTGTTTCAAAAAGGAGTATTAAGTATTATTACATCGAAAGCCATTCAGAGTGGAAAACCTGCCTACCCAACTTCCAGCCTTTCTGAGGACGAGGGAACAAGAATATTTGCATAAAATGGCAGAGTCCCTCTTTACCATCCAATGGTCTGAGGGGAACCGCTCATGCAATTGGCCATTCTTCTCCCCTCCTTCAAGATCGTGCTTGCTTCGGTGATGTGATCTTGGAGACGCTGTCAAAGGCACACTTGTCTGCTTCCCTCTTGTAGTATGTGTTTCAGTTCTCTCTCCAATATGGCTCCGGGAGGCACCGGCTTGCCCCAGACCAGATCTTCGCACCTGGGGAGAATTTATTACCTGAGATTTATTGAGCACGTTGGATTACAGGGTATTCCAGGAGTCATTTCCATCTTCGAAATAACATATTCATTTAGAGTACCGGGGCTTGCTTCTTAGATCTGTCATTTTAAAATATGTTTCCTCTCGCACCGATGCAGCTTTGATGCAACCACGTCTAAGCAGCAGGCTTTCAAGGCAGTATCAAGACAAGAAGGGGGATAATTTAAGGTGACAGGGCCAATTTTAAAACAGAGGCCCAGTGTTTCTTATTTTGAGGACTGGGCTCAAACTGAGGTACTTTGTGGCCTCTAGAGCTTCTTAGAGAGTTTCTCAGGTTTTACTCTCTACTCCCAGGAAAATGAGGCTTTCTACCAACAGCAAAGATGGAATCTTTGCCCTGAGTAGATTTCACAGACTTCAAATTTAGGATACTGTGTGAATTAGGGGAGGTTTTTGTTGACTCCCCTGACTTTATTTTTCCCTCTTGGCAGACTCGTTGCATTGTAAATATTTTGCACACATGTATTCTGAAGTACACATGTAATTTGTGCTTCAAAATGAATGTGTCCAGCATTTATCTTACTGACTTATTTACTGAAGTGAGAATCAGAAATGGAATCACCACGGCCAACTCTTGGAGGAATCATGACCCAGATGGAGGAGTCACTCTTTTCCTCCTTTGGACAATTCCTTTTTTCCTACCATCCAGGCACATCTGTTGTGGTACCTAAAGTAGTGGCCCCCCGAAAAGCTATGTTCAAATCTTAGCCCCTAGTACCTGCCAATATGACCTTGTTTGAAAAAAGCGTCTTTGCAGATGTAATTAAGGATCTCAAGATACGATTATTGTGGATTAACTGAGTAGAATATAAATCCAGAGACATGTGTCTTTATAAGACACAGAAGAGGAGAAGACATAGATACAGAGGAGAAGGCAAAGTGAAGAACCATGGGAAGATGGAAGCATGGACTGAATTTGTGCTTCCACAAGCTAAGGAACACCTGATAGCCCCAGAAGCAAGAAGAGACAAGGAAGAATCCCTCTCTCAGGATCTCCAGAAGGAACCAATCCTGCCAACGTCTCCATTTCAGACACCTGCTTTCAGAACAGGTGGGGGGAATGAGTTCCTGTTGTTTTCAGCCACTAAGTTATGGTAATTTGTTCTGGCTGCCGCGGGGACTTAGGACACCTGTGCTCTCAGAATCACTCTTATCACTATTGACTCTTGGGAAACCTGTTTTATTTGTTTACTTTGCACTTACCATAGACTAGGCTCTGGGAGCATACCTACCAATACAGGATGTCAGGGAATTTGAGGGGCTTATATTCTGGGAATGAAGGAAAAGAGAAATGGGCCTATAATAGCCTTAATTAGCTGCATCAGACACCTGCCGATGCCTAAGCTAACCTGTGCCTTCACACCTCTGTGCCTTTCCTATGGAAGGATTTCTCAGCCTTGGCACTACTGATGTTTGGGAAAGATAAATTTTTTGTCTTGGGACTGTTCTGTGCATTGTAGGACACTTAGCGGCATCCATGGCCTTTACCCACTAGGCACCAGTAGCAAGTCTATTCTTCTCTGTTGTGACCATCAAAAATGTATTCAGACCTTGTCAAATATGTATCACCTGGGGGACCAAGGCTGCCCGTGGTTGAGAACCACTGACCAATGACATTTCTCTAGCTGGAATTCCCTCCCACCATTGACCAGCTGGCAAGCTCTTGAAGCCTTTCTTGATTCTCAAAGCTTGGTGCCTCTTCTTCATTCCTGTGGCACTTTGTGAGTGTCAACTTGATTGGATTGAAGGATGCAAAGTATTGATCCTGGATGTCCCTGGAAGGGTGTTGCCAAAGGAGATTAACATTTGAGTCAGTGGACTGGGGAAGGCAGAGCCACCCTTAATCTGGTGGGTGCCGTTTAATCAGCTGCCAGCAAATATAAAGCAGGCAGAGAAAACGTGAAAAGGCCTAGCCTTCCAGCCTACGTTTTTCTCCCATGCTGGATGCTTCCTGCCTTCTAACATTGGACTCCAAGTTCTTCAGTGTTGAGACTCAGACTGGTTCTCCTTGCTCCTCAAGCTTGCAGGCAGCCTATTGTGGGACCCTGTGATCATGTAAGTTAATACTTAATAAACTTTCATATACATATATATATATATATATATCCTATTAGTTCCGTCTCTCTAGAGAATCCTGACTAATACAGCAATGATTTTACTTTCTACATCTTTTTGTCTGCACCTCTGCCTTCCAGCAGAACTAGAACTTTTGCAAAAAGAGAAGTGCATCTTTGCATCTCTGTTTTCCCCTACACTTAATGTTTGTTGTGATAAGTAGGAAAGACCTACCAGAATCACACTGTGAGGCCCAAAAGGAGACAGATGTTCAAGACCCAGCTACTGAGCACTTCATTACTAGAAAGGGCTTTGTCTCCACACCTCAGTGTAGCCTCCTGAGGCACTGGACTGGGTCTTATGTGGACCACAAAGGCTTCCTTTGTGCCCCTGGCCTGAGGCCAGCAATTTGAGCAGCTTGGGCAGTTTGTGAGATCCCTTTTCCCCAAGCCAGCATTCTCCAAGCTTGTTCTGTGGCTCAGTAGCCCCTTGAGATGGTCCTTGAAAAAAAGGATGTTCATGGTTGTAGACATTTAAAAGAACTTGCTTCCTAGATTTCCCCTCAGAAATTTACACTGCATATTAGTAAAGAGTAAAGATTAAGATATTTGTTTCACATTACTTAGATCAATTTTCTAAACTTATTGGACCATGAAACCTAAAGTACCTAAGAAATTTGTATATCATAATATAAATCTTAGGAAATGTTAACTTATATCCACACCCTAATCTGATCTGTCAAAAGCAGCAATCATGCACTGACCCACATTGTTCTTAGATTTAAATTAACATCTAGAAATCGAGAGATTTTACATAAAAAATGTGTTCTGAGGCTTTAAATTCTTTTCCTATTTGGTATGAATTGGCTGGAACTGAGTGGTATCTGCTAAGTTGAAATGAGAAAAGTGTTCTCCAGGTCTTCCACATCCCCACCATTCCCTTTTATTTATCTCCTGACAGGTGCCTCTTATTACATACTATACTCCCATTTTTTTTTTTGCTGTAAGTAGAGGAGTACTGCTGTCTTGGCAATGGAGATAGAGGCTTGGAGGCTGTGTTTCAAGAAACAATGAGAGCAGGCATTTGAGTTTCTTATACCTGGGCAACATCACTGTTTACACTGGGATTTGCATGCTTTCTGAAGAGAAAGATAAAATGGGAAAAAAGCTCCAGGCGAAGCTCATCAAGGGAAATAAAAGACCCCTTTACTCCACGGCCTGAAGCTGCACATCTCAGCTTTCAGAATTCCCACCAGAAGTAGGCTGCTCTTCCACTCTCTTGGAGGAGACTCTTTGTAGAGCCTCCCCTAAATAGGGAATCCCTATTCCCCAAAGTGAGGAATCTTTGGGGCTGATATAATTACATGGCTGGATATAAGGAGGGGGCCTTCCTTCTTGCTGGATTGGATGGTGCAGGCACAAATCAAGAGATTGGAAACTGTAGAGTGTGTTGAGCACATTTGTGGCACAACCCATGGAGAAGCTCTGATCAATTTGTAAATTTGCTTAACTGTAGTAATCATTTTACTCCATATATGTGTATGAAAACATCATGTCGTACACCATAAATATATGCAATAATAAAATAAAGACAAATTGTTACATGGGTCTAGGGGAGTTGAGATAAGGATTTGGCAATAAACACAGGAAAGAGCAATGGGAGACACAGTTCATAACGTTCCACGGGATTGGAAAGATGTTAGCAGATTCTCAGTCAGTTACCCCTTTCTGATACCTAAAACTTACAGATTCATTCACATTAAGGTGCAGTGACAATTAGAGAACTACAAAGACTTAAGCCTAAGAAAACGTCTCTAATGGAGGAGTAGCAGGCACCGGAAAGAGAGAAAGAGTGTTGGGGGGCGGGTTGGGTGGGAGGGGAACCTTAAATGTAGACTCACCTTTGGTGTTCCTCTGGCCTGACTGAGGGACTAGGTGACACAGATTCTGTGTTTTCAGGCCAGCTGGGCATCTGGCCTTGGGAATCAAGGACAATGATAATGCATTCTTCCTAATTTCACCTTCGGGACATTGTTCACTTTCCCATGAAAGAGTTAATGTGGCTCCTCAATGCAACCATGCAATTAAAACGTCATTCAGACACTTGGCTCCAGGTTTTAAAGGGCCTCCAATAAGACCTTGTGGGCCCTTTAGGGAATGAGATAGCATTGTTATTGGTGTGAAAGGAGGGTGAGGGAGCACAGGGTCATGGTCTACCCAGGGAAGATAAATCTTTCCGTGCTGAGCAGAGGCCTGGCCATTTCCCTGTGATGTGGACTTTATATACAGGATCTGACTGGAGATTCATTAAACCGTTCCCATTTTAGCCACCCATGCCCATGAAGGCAGATCTGTGCAATCTCATATTCCAGGAAGTCAATGTAACATCGCAGGCCAGTGGAACTGACTGGTCTGACAGGAACACACAAACAACCAGGACAGGGCTGCACCCCGCATCCCTCTGCTGTGTTTATTTAGGAGTGGAGCTCCATTAAGTGCTCTGTGATGGCCTTCTGATAACACCCCCACCTTTGGAGGGCCAGCCAGAACTGGCTGTCTGCCCTCAAATGTGACAGCTGACATTTTTGGATACACTTAAAGATGGGTTTGTTCACCACAGTGCAGAGGACAGAAACCACACGTTCTGAAGTTATAGCCCCTCTAGCTCACTATTAGGGTGTTCGGTTTATGTGGCAGGTCTCTTTCTCCTGTGAGAATATTATAAAACTTGATGCTAAGGACTGGGGATTGAAGGGAGCAGGGTTTTGGCAAACATTTATTGAATGTGTAATAAAAAATCACATGATAAAATGCATGGACTTTATTAATAGTGTAAACTTCAAGGGATGTGGAGGTAAGGCAGAGACCCCAAATTCTTACCATCTTAAACTTTGATTCTTAGGAGCCAAGTATCTGAAGCTTTGAAGAGTGAATTGTGGTTTTAAAGGCCTTCTTCCTAAGTTGTATTCCTGTTGGTTCCCTCCGAGCTTCCCAATACTTTCCCCACCCTAATGTCATCATCGTGCCTTTATTCATCTTCCCAGTCTCCTATCCTGCTATCTTTTTTTTTTTTCCATTAATTTACCTAATATTACCTGTGTACCTGCCCTGGTAAAAGGGATACTGCAGTAAACAACCCAGAAAATTCCTTGCTTTTGTGGAGTTGAAATTCTGAGGCAGGGCAGGAAGAGAGACAGGTCATGTATAAATAATTAGTCAATGAAGATGAGTTTTGAGAGTGATGAATGCTGTGGAGAAAATGAAACAGTGATATGAAAGGGAGTAGTGGTAGAGAGGATGCCTGATTTAAGTTGGGTGGTCAGGGAAGGCCTCTCTGAGGAGGTGACACTGAGCTGAGATGGGAATGGTAAGAGGGAGCCATGTGGCTTGGAGGTAGATGGTCCATTTGGAGAGGAGCGAGTACCTCAGGCAGGAAAGGGCTTAGATTGGTTGAGAAACACTGGAGGCGTGGAAGTCAGGGAAGGTGTGAGCCTAGGGGGCATGGAGGAGGTAAAGTCAAGGAACTAGGCAGAGCCAAGGGTGCTCAGGGCTGGAAAAGTCTTGGTTAAGGGATTGAATTTTATTCAAAACACAAAGGGAAGCCATTTAAAAGGTATGATCAGATGCACATCAAATCAATACTGTGTCTCCGATCTTTTTAGGGCCCAGTTCAAATGTAGCCTGAGCTGTGAAACATTTGTAGGCAAACTGAACAACTCTTGGAAAGACTGTTGCCTGGTTGGAGGACCTGGTCTTCCCATCCCACTGCCTGTGAGCTCTGGCAGGGTGGGGATCATGCCCTGATTAGCTCTGGTGCTCAGCAGTGCTTTGCACATATTGCCCAGTCAATAAGTGTCTACTACATTGACCTTAATTACAAGCTCCTGGAGGTTAGTAGCGTTTGCCCAATTTATTTTGTAAAATTCCAAAGGGCCCTTAAGAAAAGTCCTTTGATGGTGAATTGGGCTCTTGAAGCAGCGTTATTAATGGATCTTCACACAGGTGGCTGCTACCAAATCGGGAGCTAATTAGGGTTAACTCAACCAAAAGAATTTATTCAAATTACTTCCCTTGGTCAATTAGTTTCCTGCGGATGATTTTAGCATGTTTCTTAAATGTGTCAGTGTTCAGGCAATGAATTCAAGATTAAAAGCCCAGACTCCGTGTTGTAGGCCCCAGAAATAACGTACATTTTAATGGCTGCTCCCCCAACTTCAAAATTAAACATATTGCATTCTTGGGAGTATGATTTCATCTTCTTTACATTTATGACACAAATGGAGCCATTCGCCCTCACTTCAGTCTATAAAGGCAAGACTCATTAGAAGGAGGAAATTTCCTTTATCATGAGTAGGCCACGCTCACATGATAAAAAATGTCTCCACTTCTCCCACCTCCTCCTTCAAACTTCAATTCTCATTTTAAGCAGTTCCCACATAGACTATTTATCTTCCACATTTTCCCAACTCTCAATGGCACCATTATATCCTTTATTTGGAATCATAAAACTTTGAGAATAAAAAAGAAGCAAATTAATCCTCCCAGGAGGGAAAAGGAAGACGGGTCCTGCCAGCTTTTAAATTGTAGGACTGGACTGGCCTGGAAACACAGTTTTCTTTTTCAACAACTTAGCTGGTGGGGGGAAATGAATGGTTATGACAGTGAATCCTGAAATAAAATGCGGAATTATGCAAACGTGTTAAAAACTGACATCTTGAAATAAAAACTGTTGAAAGCCTGAGGAATAAACAATGCGGGCTGGAAAGGGAACCTTTCGAAGCTACAAATGGGATACTCTGCTTTTATTATTCACAGTGGAAAAATAACCTCCATCATGATGTGAAAACCACAATTTCCTTGATTTGTGGATCATGCCAGATTAAAAAGCATTCAGGGAAGAAGTGCGGCTGGGATTGTTGAATGCTGTCCGAAGAGGCAGGGACTGAGTGTCCAGGATCCTGTCGTGGACGCTGGCTTGCTCCATCCAATTGCATAAGTCACTTAACCTCCTGATGACTTCTTTCCCATCATCAGGCTGGAATTAAAGAGTTGGCCTTTCCTCTGGGGCCCAGGATCTGGATTTCCTAACTGCCAATTGGATAACATGTTTTGCCTTGCAATTTGCTCTAAGGAGTCTCAAGGTTGTTGTGAAAACAAACGATAAAAGTCAGTTAACAAGCCGGCTGCCACCAGAACAGCCAATGAGAAAACGCAAGGCCACAGAGTGCCTCAAAGTGAATCTCCAGGTTCCGGGTTCTGGAAATAGATTCTACAACTAGTAAAGCCTTTATTTTATTTTATTTTTTAAAATTACTTTTTAAATTGGGTCATACAGTCCCTGGATAACTGGTGAATATTGTGTTCTCATAAAGTAAAATGAAAATCATTGAGGTGAGAAACAGTATACATGCACAATAGTAAAGTCTGATGGATCTTGGGGATAATCTGGTCGAGCACTTTCACTTTGCAGGGGAGGAAATTGTAGATGCAGAAAGTTGAAATGACCTACCCAAGCTTCTGGAGCTATAGGTCCAGTGGATGCTGTCAGCTTTGAAACATAATTGTGACTGTGATTTAATTGCTCCAGTAAGTTGACGGAGAATCTTCCAAGAAGACTGATAATCCTAGAATTTTTGAAGAACAGTCAATTTGATAGTGAGCCAGAGAGATCCCTATACAATATTGGATAATGTCTTTCATTATGAAAGAAGTGTTTAAATCTTAAAGGAAGCGTCTTTTAGAAAAGCGAAGAAGGCATAGATGTTGACTGCAATGTTTAAATTGCAATAATGTTTAAGTTTAATCTAAATTTTTCCATTCTTTCCTTCCTCCCTTCTTCCCTCCCTTTCCTCCCTCCCTCCTTCCTTCTTTCCTCTTTTTCTTTCTTTCTTCCCATGTTTGTTTTTTAATTTGAAGGAAAGTTCTGGAGAGAAATTAGAGTAAATCTAGGCCATGGTGACCTAGCATTGAGAGAAAAACTGAGAAAGTGAAGAGAGTCACATGGTGGAGAGGAAAAAGCTCCCTGTGATTTACTTTGACTTGCTAATTTTCAGAAGGAAATTAATAAAATTGATTCCAGCAAAAACTCTAAGTGGACAAATAGAAGAAAAACAGATTGAGAATTGTGAATATTTAGGGCAGAGAGAAAGTTCTTAGAGAAATCTTTCCCTTAGGGAGAAATAAATATTTAGGAGAAATCACTAACTCTAAGGGTCGTTAAAGCAAAGATCACTCATAGGATGGGAGCAAACCCCCCACCAACTATTAATTCCAATTCCTAGACTTGGTGGCAGTGACATGATTAGTTATTGTGGGTTCTGGAAGAAAGCAGGACCTTTGGCAATAAAGCCTTGGAAATATGTATTTTTAAGTACTATAAAAGATGTGAAAAGCAACTTTTCTTTTCATCCTGGGGACTAGAAATAATACACCTGCAAGGACAGATGGATGGCATAATGTTGACATTCAATGGGGCATTAAACATTTTGCACCACGTTTATGGGGTTTTCCTGTCATTAATTCTAGGTAAAATAAACTTCTAAAAAACGTTTTGTTGTGTTTTTGGATCGCGTTTATTTTCCACCAACTTGCTTTTCTTTGCCTTTTCTCCTGCCAGCTTTTTGTGTCCATTATATTTTCTTGTGTCCATCATGCTCTTGGCTAATTTCCTAGCTGGCCTCCCTCAAGCTATGAGGCCTTTCTTTTTCCTTCCCCTCTTCCCCTGGCGTCCTTTCTTTCAGTCCTGCGGCACGTGTTCAGGCCTATGGCAGGGTCAGATGTGGTTGGTTCCGCTGGCTGGAGTCACTGTGGTTTGCCTGTGGCGCCCTGGGATTGGCAGGGTCTTGGAAAGACTGTCCAGGGCCTGCAAAGATTGAGGCCACCTGAATCTCTCTGTTATGAGGGTATCCATTCTATAATTGATTGTGATGGCAAGGCCTTGCCTTTCTTCCTAGTTAAATGTGTGGACATCCGCCTTCATCTTTTCTGCCTCCTTTTAAAAAGTCTGTTTTCTCATAAGCAGCACACACATTTTTCTTTTTAAATCGGGTCAAATTTACAGCTAAGGGTTTTGGAAAGAGCGAAGGAATGGGAATCAGAATACCTGTGTCCTTGTTGTTCTGCCACTCACAGAGTGCCTATGGGACATCGGTGAAGCCACTGAACCCTCTGATGTTCAGTTTTTGGAATGCGATTTTCTCCTGAGACATATAACATAACCAAACTCTCCCTTGGCCTCCAAGCATGATAGAATAGGGAAGTAAGAGAGTGCAGCAAGAATGGAGCTGAGCAGAACACAGTCATGATTAAATGGAACTGAAACTCCAAGGGGAAAAATGTACCCTGATGGTCTAAGGCCAGTGGCTTATAAAGTATGGTTCAGGGACTAGCTCTATGGGGCTCCTTGGAGCTTTTGTGAAACATCTATCTATTCACTCAATGACTATGGGATACTTACTATGTGCCAGGCTCTGTCCTAGGTGCTTGGCACATAGCAGTAAACAGAAAAGACACATCCCTGGTGTCATGGGACATGAGGATTAATATTAATAAGTAAAGAGCCTTTCATATAATTAATATTTTAGGGGGTGGTAGTGCTAAGAAAAAAGTCAAGCATGATAAAGGGAGTAAGACACGATTGCTTTATACAATGTGGTTGGAGAAGGTCTCCCTTAGGAGGTGGCAGTGGGACAGAGAACCAAATGAAGAGGAGAGAACTTTGTTACTGTCTAGGGAAGGAGCATTCCGGGTTGGGAGAACAGCTAGTGCAAAGGCCTTGAGGTCGCAGGTAACTCTGAGGAATAGCAAATAAGACCAGTGTGGCTGGTGCAGAGAGGGTGGGACTCTGGGGCTCTACTACCACATCTGTGACTGTGTCCCCAGGCTTAGAGTTGGGCTAGAGTCTGGAAGCTGAAGAGGTACCCCAGTTATTTCTCCTGCACATTTAATACTTGACCCTAAAGCCTGGTGACTGGGTGAGGGTTGGTGGATCTTCTAACTCTGGATCCTCTGAGTCCCTTAGGCCAGTCATTGGGCGTTCTATTGAAGATGGATCATCTATGATCTTAATAGTCTGTGTTAGCTTCACTGGTATCTTGTTTTGGTGTTTGGGGAACAATCTTCCCCTCAATTACAGAGAATTTACCATCATCACTGTTGGTTGTCACTATGGACACTGGGCCGTTTGCTCGGTTTCAGGTCTCTTCAAATCAGCATTGGGGCAATAAAGATGTGTTCCCTTTTCACACCCAGTGCAGATGCTTGCACTGAATTTAAGGAACACTCAAGTAGTCACTTGGACACTGAAATCCACTGAGAAATATGTGTCAAGGTTACTTAACTGAATTGATCCAACCAATCCTATATAATTGTGGATGTTTCTGGCTTGTGATGGTGGCTAACTGAATGGTGCCTATTGAACTGGGAAGTAGGTTGAGCAGCTCTATGACTTTCTCCACTTCACAAATGACTCTGTGGGTGTGGTATTTTATCCTCATATCTTTGTTAAGACCTTTTCCAGCCCCAGGAAAAGATCACTTTTAATTCCTGGACCCAAATAACCAGGCCTTAGGGAAAAAGTATTGTTTGTTGCATTAAGAACATTAAAGATTAGAATTCAATAGGCCCCTCACTGGCTGGTTAAAGATAGGGTCATCTTAGCCACCCTTCACAAAGACAAACTTCTGGAAAAGAGGTGTCCACTTTCATCTGAGTGGTCTTGTTCTCATGGACCCCCATGATAGAGGCCAGACTGCTTAGTGAACAAACAAATGTCTCGTGACTTCTCATGCAGAAAATGTTTCCCAGATGCACAGCCATCCCTCTGCTCCCTGAGGTTGCTTTTGCAGCTGTGATGTCAGCTGTGGGCTTTGATTCACAAGGCTTCTCGGCCAGGAGTCTCACTTCTCTGCTGTCAGCAAACCCCATGGTCCTTCAGGCCCAGCTCAGGCCCAGCTCAACCCTTCTACCTTCCATGAAGATGCCTCAGATATTTCCCTTCCCTGCCTCTTTGGAAGCCCTGGAGCAGTCCCTGGCTGCATCCACCACTTTGAACTCACAATATGGTCCTTTACATGTTCCCTCTCCCTCTCTTGGGTGGAAGTATCTTATAGTGGGAATTCCAAGTTTGTCTTGCATGACCAACCATCAGACCTTTTCCCTAGTCATCATTTCTTGAAGCTGTGTCATTTTCTTTTGGGTGTTCCCAATGCCAGCATGGTGACACATCATAGGTGATCCTCAAGTATATGCTGCCAACATGAGTATAATGAGCTAAATGAATTTAGGTCTAGCACAGACGGTATGTCCAGCACAGGGTTTATCACTGTTATGAAGAGCTAGTACAAAGAAACCAAAATGCTATCAGCATATCAAGAGGTGCATATTTAAAAAATAAGGTGAAGTAATTCAAAGCCATTAGATTAGTAAGCAATCTGTAGCTTTACTAGCTAAAATAAAGTAAAATGAACATGCCCTTTGCTTGAAATTATACATGCAATGCTGGCAGCAGCATACACTGTTGCTCGTGATTGCATGTTGGTAGTGTGTATTATGTCATAAAACATTCACATGCTTTGACACAATCTTGCATCTGGGAATTTAAAACAATTAAAAAATAAGGATTAAAAACTACAGATTTTTTTAATGGCTCTGCTTTTTATAATCATAAAAACAAAGCTGCAAACTCCATATCCAATAACAAAGTGTCAGATAAAATCTGATGCATATATGTTCGGTGGAATACTATACAGCCCTTACGAAAAGCATTTATGGGGCCAGGCACAGTGGCTCACACTTGTAATTCCAGCACTTTGGGAGGCTGAGGCAGGAGAGTTGTTTAAGGCCAAGAGTTTGACACCAGCCTGGGCAACATAGCAAGATCCTATGCCTAAAAATTTTTTTTTAAAAGATTAGCTGGCATGGTAGCACATGCCTGTAGTCCTAGCTACTCAGGATGTTGAGGCAGGAGGATTGCTTGAGCCTGGAGTTCCAGACTGCAGTGAGCTATGATTGTGTCACTGCCGTCCAGCAGCCTGGGCAACAGAATGAGATCCTGTCTTAAAAAAAGCATTTATGGAGGTTTTGTATAAATTGAACTGTAGTTTTAAATATAATGTCTAAAGATAAATCAGCAGAATATTTTCATTATTCAGTATCTATACTGACTAGAGGAAGGAGGGCTGAGTTAGAATTAGAAGAGCCAAATTCAATGGTTGAGGCCATTTTTTTGGCTTGTATTTTTTACCCTTCCTTATCCTTGTATTTTTCATCTACAAAATGGGCAAGAAGATTTTTATGTCCTGGGATGAGATATGTGTGCAAAATCCAGGGTCTGAGCATGAAGGACATTCTCAATGAATGGAGATATTATTATTACCAAAGTTTACTACATGGATAATCAGTCCAGGAGCCAAAACTCTGACAAATAGCTCAGGATGAATGGAAGAAAATGGGCTTTGATGTCTCTCGCAACTGCTGTGGGAATTTTAGGAGGAACAATTTGCCAAGAAGATGGGGCAGGATATGGGAGGATTTGGGAGGATGGGGAGTGGTGTGCAGAGAAAGTTGTAGGAAGGAGGGTTGGCCCAGCTCGGGGAATGAGGCAGGAATCTGCATGGGTTGTGGGGAAAGGAATGGGCTGGCTTAGTTAGTGGAGAGGGATGTTTATGTTAGAGAGTGGTGCAATAGTTGAGGTGGGCAAGATTCTAAAGTTCTTTGTCTGCATCCATATTTTAAAGGAAACATCCTCAAGTGAAGATGAATATTTATGTGGTAAGGTAATTCTTGGAAGAAGGCAGAAGCCTCTGAAGCTTACTGATGGAATGGAGGGAGTCAACAAACTCAGACCTAATTCTTTGCATCCCTTTGTATCCCAACACCTTGTCGGGAAATAATCCAGTGTCAATCATTTGCATGTTAGTGTGAATTCAAATCTACTTATTCCTATTTTCAATAATCATCAAAAACTCATTAAAGATTTATTTGAAGTATTTGCATTTTGAATCTCATTGTTTACTATAGAATGAAATACATTATTTTATGTGACAGGAATTCCAAGCAATAGGGACTGTGGAAAGAGGCGCACATTTAGTGCTAACATTGGATATGTAAATTGTCAATAACTCTGTCTACATATAATCCCACCCCAACATAAATTTATCAGTTTTCTTAGTTGCTAATTAATTTATTCGATCATCTATTCATCCATCCATCCATCCATCCATCCACTTATTCAGCAATATTTTACAAGCATGCACCTTGTGCAGTGGTAGGCAGTGGGAATATAGAAATGACTGTGATGTAGTCTCTGTTCTTGAGGGTCTCAGTGGAAAATTATGCTTGAAAAAAGACCTCTTGGAATGCTTTGCAAGATATTTTCTGTGTGGAATTAACGAGATGAAAGAAAGTGAAACAATAAGAGTATTCATGGGCATCTCTTGTCTAGAGTTTTTGAGCGCAATGGATAGCCATGAGCCAGCTTGCAGAGTCCTCCAAGTCGGATATTGTGTGTAAGGCTCCTCCACATTTGGTCCCCAATCCATTCCTAGCCTCACCTCCTGCCCCTCCTCACCACTGTGTAATTCCCATTCAGGTTTTCCTGAACCAGCTTTTGCTCCTAAGCATGCTAGCATTTTCTCCTCTGTGCTTTTGTGAACATGCTACCTACGTATTCTCAGTCTGGAAAATTCCTCTTCAATCTCTCCTCATCTTACTTCTCCTTCCCAATTCCATTATCATCCCATTTTCTCTCAGAAGCCTTCCTGGTCCTTCCCAGGTAGAACAAGCCATTATCTCATATGCATTCAAGAGCACTTTAGAGGTTACCGTGACCATGGCATAAAATAGCAGACTTGGGGTGAAATGGGAAGCATGTGTGATTCCAAGCGTGACAGAGTTGACCCTGCATCCTTGCTCCAACCTCACAGACTGCTTGACCTAGGTCTGGTTATCCTTTGTCTCTAAATTCTTGCCTTTCTGGTCTGTAGAGTAGGTAACCAGTAATCCCCCACTGAGTTACTGTGGGGATAATGGAGGTGTTGTGAAGAGAGAAGCAGACCTCTCTGCCTTGCCCATGTGAGTGCTCTTGCTCACCTGGCTCTCCCATTGTTAGTCTTGGTGTCTCTTCCATTATGGTGCTGCAACTGCCTGGAGGACAGAGACCACTGATGACCACGTTTGCATTTCTGTTGGCATCCAGCACATACTTGCTTCTGAGAAGCAATACAGCATTGTGGCCAGGATCAGGGATGCTGACACTAGACCACCTGGGCGATGCCTGATGCTACCATTTCCTAACTTTCTGGACTTGGGAAATTATTTGCTCTCTCTGTGACTCGGTCTTCTTGTCTGTCAAATGGGGATAATAATAGTTCCTGCCTCATCAAGATGTTATGAGGTTTACATAAGAGCTTGGCCATGGTAAGCCCTCATTAAGGCTGGCTATTATTAGTAGGTGCTCAAGAACTGTTTATTGAAAGGCCAATGAATAGATTTTAGTGTGTGATAGTTTCAGGAAGTCTGGCTAACATGAAGGTGTTTATTTGGTTCGGAATGCCTGTTTCTTGACCTACCTATAATTAGTTTCTATTACTAGGTTATTATTAAGTTGAGAGGAATTACTTTCCTGTGATGGTCAATGTCCTAAAATACTGCATATTAAATGCTACTGATGCTTCTAACATCAAAGTCAAAATTATTTTGTGGGTTTTAGTAATATGGATGAATTCTAAGGTGAGTAGTTGGTTAAAAGTAGAGGTTTTCCTATAAAGCAGTGACCAGAAATATCTGGCCGTGGTCTCTGGGGAATGTTTGAAAACATTCTTTTCAAGTCTTAATTCTTCTATTCTAAAAGAATTTATGCTGCTGGTCTTTTGTGGGGGAAATTCAACTCTATGGTTAAACCCCTGAGAAAGAGGCCTGTCTTATTTTCTTGTATCCTGTTTAACTTCCAGAACAATTCTGGGCCTATTGCCTTGACCAATAAAGACCTGTACATTAACTGTTTAAAAAAGTGAAGTGTTTTCATCTTCCTAACCTAAAACTCACCCTCTGAAATTTTCATGTGATCATCTCTGGACCATAAAGAAAGCATTATCAATAATTTATTTATGCTTTTTATTTTTGATTATGAGATTTTAAAAAATGTGAAACTTTTTTTTTTTTTTTTTTTTTTTTTTTTTTTTTTTTTTTATAGGAGAATTGCTTAGGGAGACCTGTGGCTGGGTACCATCTCTGCTTTCAGTGAGCTCAGTGACCCTAGTCACACCCTTGATTGCTCTGAACTTCCACTTCCTCGGCTGAATGTGAAGCAGTTAGGGATTCATCATGATAATAACGGGCACCGTTTTGAACTCTCGCCATGTGATGGCGCTGTGCTAAGTCAGAAGCACCCTTGCATTAGGAGCACTCTTGCATTTACTTTCCATAGCCATCCCCAACAGTAGCTTCGTTTACCCTCCTTGTGTTACAAGTGGGGAATACGAGTCTATGGGAGTGCAGACATTTGCCAAAGGTGTAAATAACAGGCTCAGGATTGGAGCCCAAGCTTGTTTATATTTCATGAACCTATGAATAATCATTGATTGGTGACAAAGAGCCTTAACATGAATGGGGTTTTTCAGGAAGGATTAAGAGGTGACTTTCCTAGTATATTAAAAAAGTACCTCCACCCCTCCCTCACTTCCCGCCCTTCCTCCTTTCCTCTTCTCCTTTCTTTTTCCCTCCCAGAACTTCTTCAAATCCTCTCTGGCTTCTCTATCTTACCGAGTGGTGAGGTTCTCTGGTTACTGTCCGACTATGGTACCCTGTGCTTCTCCTTCGATGTATTTATACTTGTACTTCAATAATTAATTCTTCACCTAGTTGTTTAATGTCTGTCACTGGCTAAACTGTAAGCCCTGCAATCACAGGGCTATCTCTATATATTCAGCCTGAATGGAGTTCTCGTAGTCCAGCAAACTAGCCCCACAAAAAGTGTTTGTTAAAAGAATGAAAGAATGAGTACCTACTTTGTATCCCACAGCAGGGGAGGTCAGAATAAGGGAAGAGGAGTAAATGATGAAAGATAGTAACATTTCCATGCAGCACCAGGGCTTCCTAATTATATACTTTCCGTGCAGTGGGTGGTAGTAAGACAGTAAGCATGCTTCATTGAAAGCCAAAGACTATTCTGCAGGAGTGTTCTAAAAGACACACTCTGCATTGGACGGGAGGTCATGTTTGATGAATGTTAAGGTCCCTTATAATGTGAATATTTGTTCATTAGTTTATTTGCTTATTCATTCAGTGACTCTGTTAGGCAATCATTACTGCCACAAGCATTTACTGAACACTGTCCTAGTTGCTGGTGGCATAATTGTGAATAAGAGCTGATCATCTAGTAGAAAAAAATACTAACTGCCATGTACCAAGTACCTCTCATGACTCAGACAGTGTTGATGCATTATCACTGGTCTTCACAATGATCCTGTAGGTTTTTATAATGTTGCTGTGAATGAGAAAACAGACTCAGGGAGGTTAAATGACCTGGATAAGATCACGCAGCTAGAAGGTAGCAGAGCTAGGGCTTAATGATTTTAGAATTCCATGCAAATAAAACAAAGTGCAACTACAGAGTGGGCAGCATGTTTCTGAAACTTTGAGAGTTAATAAAGAAACCCGTTCAGGTATCTGTGCAAAATCTGCCTTTTAAGGTGCTGCACTGATGCACAGAACCCAACTTCTACACTTAAGGAGGCATCTCTGTAGATGGGAAGAAATGCGGACATGCTATAGTTGGGATGCGTCCCTCAGATGGCTTCATGGAGAGGTCACACAGACATACCCTGTTAGGAAGCAGAAGAATCTCCACAGATGGGTGGGGATTAAGGAGAGTGAGCTTTCCAGGCAAAGAAAAATAAACATATAAACCTTTTATTTTGAAGAAGAAAGGGTTCTATGTTGCTTTCTGATGCTATACTGAACATTCTCCGTATCTTTCCTCATCCCCACTTTAGTGACAATATTGAATGATAATATTCCCTCTGGCTGCACACGAAGAACATTTTAGAAGAGGGTAAAGTGCATTTAGACAACTGTTACCTATCATGATTGAAAACTGTATTAAAAAAAATAGCCAGCAATTAGAGAATTTTTTCACCATCAAAGCCCAAATAGGGTTGTGTGGCAGCCTACGCATGGGTTGAGTGTAAGGAGCTCTGGGTTCTGGTACCAATGTGTCCTACCTGTGGGATCTGGGTGTCTTAGTTTGTTTAAGCTGCTATAACAAAATACCATGAATTGAGTGGCTTATAAACATCAGACATGTATTTCTTGGTGTCTGGATGCTGGGAAGTCCAGGATTAAGATGCAAGGAGGCTATGTGTCTGGTGAGGGCCAGTTTCCTGGTTTATGGATAGCACCCTGTCACTGCAGTGGCAGAAGGGGCAAGGCAGTGCTCTGGGACCTCATTTGTAAAGACTAAGCCCATTCATGTAGGCCGAGCCCTCATGACTTAATCATTTCCTGAAGATCCCACCTTCTAATACCATCACCTTGGGGGGCAGGTTTTGAACATACCAATTTTGGGGGAGCACAAACATTCAGGCCATAGCACTTTTTCACGTTCCATAATTTTTCTGTGTCTTTGCTCCTTATTCCCAAAGTAAATGGGCTGGGGTGGACCAAATCAGAGGATTTCGACTATGCTCTGAGAAGCTATAGCAATTCTGGGAAAATGCTTTGTGGAGCAATGTGAAGTCTGAGGGGGATGCCGAGGTGGAGGCCGAGGTGGAGAAGATCTGTTTCCCCCGTGCCTGCTTTAATCCAAATAGTTCTGCTCTTGTGTGCCTTCTCCATTGGCATCCTGCTTAAGATTTTATTTGAACAAAGGTTCCTCTTCTTTAAAAGGGATGCACTGGACTCCAGGCACTATGGTACCTCCAAGACTCCTTCCACTAACTCCGTGTTTGGCTAAGGCTTTTGCACTGCCCTTTACTTTACAGTCACTTCAGTGATTTTAGAGACGTGCAGGCCTGCTCACAAAGTGCTGAGAACTGGGATTTGGCTTTGGGTCAGGAATCCTGGTGCTATCAGTGTGGGCTGGGGTTGGAGCCACAGGGCCTTCCAGAGAGTGTGACTTTCTGGAAAGATGTGGAGGAAATTTAGCAAGTCATTAAGGAAACGACTGGTGAGCAGTTCATGATCTGTGGCCAGCATTGGCTTATTTGCATGACGGATGGTTGAAACAGGATCCTACCTGTAGCTTCTCCTCCAAAGGCTCCAAGCCAGCCCCTCTGCAGTCTGTTGTGACTCAAAAGCTTCAAGTTCTCCATGCATCCCAAATTGCTGGGACAACTACACATCGGGTGGGCCAGAGACTGAGGGCATCAAAGAGAAAAGGATAGACCCAAAGAAAGATGTCCTTTGTGGTTTTTCTGTCTGACAGATGGGAAGTCTGGAAAGTGCTGTGCTAAACTCCATGTAAAGCAGAATCACTAAATATAGCTCAGTGGTTGGGCTGTGTGACTCTAGACAAACTACTAAACTCTTCTGAGATTCCAATTCCTCATTATAAAACAAGGATAATTGTTGTAGGCACTTCACAAGATGGTTTCAAATTTTACATGATAGAGCACTGATATGGCACTTAGCACAGAGCCTGCTATAAAGAAAAGCAGTTTTTCTTTTCCTCCATTATTTGATTCTCTGGGACTTCACTCTTTATTCAATTAAAATGGTGATAAAATAAAGACAATAAGTGAAGGTGTCACTGGCTTTTGTGCCTGAGGGACAGTGGCTATATGTGAGTGTATGTGCATGCTGGTGCATGTCCTGTGTGCTCAGATATTATTACATAGGAATCATAGAAATAGATATGTTTGAATTTAGGCTGTATAGGGTTGTGTCTTTTCCAACTAGGACAAAGAGATAAGAAAATCCTTTCAGTCAGGACACACCAAGCACTGCTCACTTATTTATTTAAGGAATCCTTGCATGTCTTCTCCACGTCAGCCCTCAGGCCAATGGCTGAGGATGCACACAAGTTTCATAACTTAGTGGAGATGACTGGAACAACTGGATGAATGCTCATCCACTCCTTCATTCAACAAACACGTATTCAATGTCTATTTTATGTCTGGGATTGTTCTAGATGTTGCTAGAGATTGAAAGAAAAAAAAAGATTGGGTCTTTGCCCTCGAGAAACTTATATTCTGCCAAGAGGAGGAGTAATTTGTAGCAGCAATAGTTATAGCACTACGAGCAGCTCATGGAGAGCTCTCCTGATTCAGGCTTTATGCTTGTTTGACCCATTTGGTCCTCACAAGTGGTCCTTCTGCATAAAAAGGCTGTTTCCAAAAGGCTGACTTGACAGCTGTAATGTCAGAAATACAAAAGACTAGTAAATTTCAAATGAGACTAACTCTCATTCAAATTTTGTTTTAAATACATGAAACAAAGTCGAATTCGGCAGGCCCACTAGTCACCCATGTTTCTTATCTGACTTCATTTCCAGTTCCATAAAATGGAGAAGACTGTCCTCAAATATATAGATGAAGAACCTGAAGTTCACAGGGATTTTATGTCACTTGCCCCAAAGTAGCACTGAGCTTTCTTGGCAGAGCTGAGGATCGAGGCAGGGGGCACAGGCCG
The DNA here is from genome assembly GCF_024542745.1 of Macaca thibetana thibetana. NCBI lineage: Eukaryota > Metazoa > Chordata > Mammalia > Primates > Cercopithecidae > Macaca > Macaca thibetana. The sequence continues at coordinate 173,721,395 of NC_065582.1, forward strand.
CAGCAATTTAGGGGCTTCCAGGAGGAGCCTGGCCTCTTACAGCCTCACTTAGAGAAAATGATACTCCCTGACCGATCGTATTCTTGTTTTCCCACTTCTATTCTGCATCTCTTTAGAGTCATCTCTCTTTGGTGGCCAATAACCCTTTTTTCTGGTGACTGTTTCCGTTTCGATCTCCTCTATCCCAGCTGCCTTCTCGGCTATGGCTCAATAGATCATTTCTCTCCCAGCCTTATCCATTTAGATAGAGTCTTTCTATCCCACTGTGTCTATTTTTTATTTTCCAAAAGCTCTACGTGCTAGAATTTTAATACTGGAGCCTGTTTCCCGGTTGGGTCTTGTCTCGGCTAGCCAATGATATCATGTTTCTTTTAAACACATGGCCGGTGGTTTCATTCTCTTCCACATTTGGATGCTGTTTATGGCTTCTGTGAGGGAAAGGTTAATTTCCCTTCTTGGTGTCTGATTTTCTTCAAAGACATAAATAGTTGGCTTGGTTTAGTAGGAGTCAGATGTCTTTGTGTTGACCTAAGCTCTCAGAGCCTCTGAATAATGCTCAATAGTGCTTGACCAATAATTTGGTAAGCATGTTTTGCAGCGATGGCTCATATTTATTTTGGCATTCAGGTCCTATTGTGCCTACCTCTGTCAAAATCTTTTGTGTCTGCTCTCTTCTTCCCATCCCCACAATTCCTTTCCCCATTCAGGATTCTGTGCCTCTCTCAGGCAATCACTGTGGCCTTCTAAATGATCTAGCTGCAATTCTTTCCCTGTGTCCCTCCATCTCACCCATTTATGCAAGGTGAATCTTCTCAAAGCGCAACTCTGATCCTATTACATATCTGCTCAGAAACCACTCATGACTTCCCATTCCTTACAACATAAAGTCCAAATTTTTATATAGGTCCTCAGTTCAACCTTGAGCTTTCTGTGAGGCCTTGTTAGTCTCTAAGTCAAGCAGAATATCTGGGAACTTCATCAAGTCCTCTAAGAAGTAGTTTCCTTAACTGGTAGTTTCTTGCCAATATGGTTATGGTATTCTCTCTGCCTAGGATATTTTTCGTCTTTTCCTACATCTGTCCAGAGCCTTGGTGTCCTTCAAGACTCTACTCAATCCCATCCCCTCCCTCTGGTGCACACCCATCTTCCCCAGGCCGCCCCCACATATCTGTGTTGTTTTGTTTGTGGCTGCAGTGATGTTTACCAGCTAACTGGTTTCTGATCATTTCATCCATGAGCCACAAAATCTACCAAATATATTATCTCTTCAGTAGGTCTGACTGTCAAAGTTGACTTCAGATTATAAACTGGCTATTTTATACTTAAAGCTGACACAAACTTTTCCACCTAGACCCTTATAGGCTGGAGACCAGTAAAAGATTGTGGTAGGTGAGGTAGGTATCTCAGCAAAGCTTTACTTCCTCTGGCCTGAGCCTGATCAAGGGATGCCTGTGCAAGCACATAAGGCTCAGACCCTCACACACCTCCACCAGCTCATCCAAACTCTGGCTGCACTCACAGTCTGAGGCTGGACTACCCTACAGGCTGAACTGGGTATTTGGAAACACAGTTTCAGGCCGAGCGTGGTGGCTCATGCCTGTAATCCCAGCACTTTGGGAGGCTGAGGTGGGCAGATCACCAGAGCTCAGGAGTTCAAGACCAGCCTGACCAACATGGAGAAACTCCGTCTCTGCTAAACATACAAAATTAGCCAGGCATAGTGGTGCATGCCTGTAATCCCAGCTACTTGGGAGGCTGAGGCAGGAGAATCGCTTGAACCCAGGAGGCAGAGGTTGTGGTGAGCCGAGGTCATGCCATTGCACTCTAGCCTGGGCAACAAGAGCGAAACTCTGTCTCGAAAAAAAAGAAAAAGAAAAAGAAAACAATTTCTGTCCCATGGGGCTTTTCTGAATTCACTGGCAGCCTCTTTGGCTCTTTCACATTATTGCCATGAAGCTGTGTCCTGGGCATGCTCCTTCCCTCATTGCACCTGGTGTCCATCTCCACATCCCTCCGCTCCCCAAGTGCTGCCACCATGCTGGGGGCCTTCCGTGTTTACACGTGTGAGCTGTTGCACTCCTTGTTCTCTCGTTTCCTTGCTCTTCTCACCTCTAGTGGCTTCCCCTCCAAGCCACTTCATTCACCCACTTTGGTGGCTACACCCTGGACTTGGTCATATTCTGGAACTTGTCCACCTTGGAAGTCATAAAATTCACACCTCCCACTCTCTGACCACAACCTTCCTCTCCTTCCAACTCCTTTCCTTGCTTACTCCCAATTTTCTGGTTCTTCAGTTGGAACCTCAGGTTCCTGGACCTTCTTCCTTGTCCTACACTATCTGCTGCTCTTGTCTTTACTGTAGTCCCTGTTTACACAGATCCCATTGTTTGTCATTTCAGCAATTCTCTTCACTTTAATGCCATGGCTCTGCAGTCTTCCTGTCACACGTATATCACAAACTAATCACAGGCAATTCCAATCATCTGTTTTATCTGCATCCCTAGCTAGGATGTTGAATTCTATCAAGGGAAAATCTATTCCAGCGCACAGGTCTAGATCACTATAAATTAATGCATTTAAATTAAGGCACCTCAAGAGATTCCTCGATGCTGCCCAGAAACTAAATGCTGCTTCACTTTTCAGGTTTCTTGTCTGTTCCCCAGTAGATATTTCTAACATTCTTCTCTCTTTTAAAACCTCCACCTCTACCTGTAGTCATGCTTATCACATAAAAACAATCATCTCCATTTTCTGTTATGAAGCCTATAAACTGGCACGCATCTTTGCCTTTCTTTTCCTCTTTAAAATGTTCTCATCCAGCTTTTCTGACCCTCTCATGACCTTTCTGTTTCATGTATTTCTTCTCTGATGCTTTTGTTGACAACCCATTTACTTGACTGGTGCTTCCTATCAGCATGTAAAAATATTCATTTATTTCCCATTATTTAAAAAGACAACAATTTTTTTTTTATAATTTCTTAACTCGATGTGTCCCTCTACCTACCACCCTCATCCCGTCTGTCAAGGATGTGGAATCAGACCCTGGAGGAACTGGAGGAAGTTCCATTTGAATTGAGCATGTGATGCTGGGGTGGAGGATGGAGAATGATGCTTAGTAATTATCAGTTAAACTGCATTAAATGAACAGAGGTTATAAGGGGCCAATATTTTGTTGAGTAAATATACCAAATATTTGGTAGCTACTCAGAAATATGACAGCATCATTGCTTTCAAAGAACAGATCATCTAGTTGGAGAAAGGAGTTATCAGCCCTTGAAAAGGTGACAACACAGGGGAGATGCTAACTGTCCTGACTCAATCTTGAATATGTGTCCTGGATCTGATCCTTTCTTACTACCTCTCACTCACTATGATGGTTTAATTCAGTATCTTCCTTCCCTGCGTTATTTTATTAGTTCCGCTGGTTGATTTCCCTGCTGATATTCTTTCCTCCCTTTGCGAATTTGGCTTTTAAAATACAATCATGTGTCACTTAACCACTGAGATACCTTCTGAGAAATGTGTCATTAGGTGATTTCATTATTATTCAAACATCACAGAGTGTACTTACACACACCTAGATGGTATAGTGATATGGTTTGGCTGTGTCCCCACCCAAATCTCATCTTGAACTGCAGTCCCCATAATCCCCACGTGTCATGAGAGGGACCCAGTGGGAAGTAATTGAATCATGGGGGCAGTTACCCCCATCCTGTTCTCATGAGAGTGAGTGAATTCTCCTGAGATCTGATGATTTTATAATGGACTTTTCCCACTTTGGCTAGGCACTTATCTCTCCTGCCACCATGTAAAGAAGGACGTGTTTGTGTCCCCTTCCACCATGTCTGTAAGTTTCCCGAGGCCTCCCCAGCCATGTGGAACTGAGGTCAATTAAACCTCTTTTGTTTATAAATTACCCAGTCTTGGGTATTTCTTCATAGCAATGTGAGAACAGACTAATATATATAGCCTACCACACACCTAGGCTACAAATCTGCACAGCTTGTGATTTTTGTATCTTAATATATCTAAATATAGAAACAGTACAGTAAAAATATGGTATAAAGGATTTTGAATCCTAGTGGCTGCTGGGCTTAATAACTGGGTGATGGGAGGACCTGTGTAGCAAACAACCATGGCACACATTTACCTACTTAACAAACTTGCATATCCTGCTTATGTACCCCAAACTTAAAAGTTGGAAAAAAATTGTTTGAGGGAATTTTCATTACCAAAATAGCAAAGTAGATATGAATACAGTCAAAGAAACATTTTGTTTTACAGTTGTTTACATTGTTTAGCAATGACTACTTTATATATGTTTGTATATATGCACGTGTGTGTGTGTGTGTGTGTGTGTGTGTGTGTATATATATATATATATATATAGAGAGAGAGAGAGAGAGAGAGAGAGACACGGAGTCTTGCTCTGTCGCCCAGGCTGGAGTGCAGTGGCATGATCTCAGTTCACTGCAAGCTCTGCCTCCTGGGTTCACGCCATTCTCCTGCCTCGTCCGTCTGAGTAGCTGGGACTACAGGCGCATGTCACCATGCCCGGCTAATTTTTTGTACTTTTTTCAGTAGAGACGAGGTGTCACCATGTTAGCCAGGATGGTCTCGATCTCCTGACCTTGTGATCCGCCCGCCTCAGCCTCCCAAAGTGCTGGTATTACAGGCATAAGCCACCGCGCCTGGCCTATTTTTATGTAATTCAAAGTGTTACAATATAAGAAAAAATAAGTTAGTTAAAATATCTGCCAAATTATCTATGTGATACTGTAATTTTTATTATTTTCTTTTATAAATGAGTCATTCATTACAGTATTCTAAAATTGTTAATTTTGTTAACAAATTTAATTTTACTGTATAAATTATAAATGTCAATTAGACTAACACCCCCCCCCAAAAAAAATAAAGAGAGCTATGTACATGATGAACAACTGTAAAATCAAAGGGTTAAACTTAAGGGTGATGTTAATTCTGTGTTAAATCAACTTTGAAAATTTTATGTCTTCAAATTATTGAGAGGAATGCCATTTAGTAAAATCTTACAAAAAAGAACAAATTTAAAATAAAAATTTAAAAGATATACCTATTCAGGACATTTACCATGAATTAAGGTTATAGGGCTAGAAGTTGCACTGAATGAGTCAGTGAGTGAGTGGTGAGTGAATGTGAAGGCCTAGGATTTTACTATACACTACTGTAGACTTTATAAATACTGACACTTAGCCTATGCTACATTTATTAAAAATATTTTCTGGACAGACATGGTGGCTCATGCCTGTAATCCCAGCACTTTGGGAGCATGAGGCAGGCAGATCACTTGAGGTGAGGAGGTTCAGACCAGCCTGGCCAATATGGTGAAATCCCATCTCTACTAAAAATAGAAAAATTAGCTGGGCATGGTGGTGCACGCCTGTAATGCTGGCTACTCAGGAGGCTGAGGCAGGATAATTGCTTCAACCTGGGAAGTGGAGGTTCAAGCTAGAGTGCAGTAAGCCAAGTTCACGCTGCTGCGTTCAACCTGGGCAACAGAGTGAGACTCTGTCTCAAAATTTTTTTTGTTTTCTAATTTCTTCAATAACAAATTAATCTTAGCTTATTGTAACTTGTTGCTGTATAAACTTTTAATTTCTTAAAAAAACTTTTTGACACTTTTGTAATAACACTTAGCTTTTAACAGAAAAACATTGCACAGCTGTACAAAAATTTTTACTTTTTATTTCCTTATTAAATAAACTTTTTTCTTTTTTTAACTTTTTAAAATTACTTTAAAAAATTTTTTTGGTTAAAAAGTAAGACACTAGTACCCACATTAGCTTAGGCCTACATAGGGTCAAGATCATTCATATCACTGTATTCCACTCCACATCTTGTCCCACTAGAAGGTCTTTGGGGTAGCAACATTCATGGAAGTGTCATCTCCTATGATAACAAGGCCTTCTTCTGGAGTACCTCCTCCAGGACCTGTCTAAGGCTGTTTTACAGATAACTTTTTTTTTTTTTTTGAAAGTAGAAGGAGTATATTTTAAAGTAACAAGAAAAACTGTAATATAGTAAATACAGAAACCAGAAACTTGGTTGCTTATTATTCAAGAATTATGTACTGTACATATTTTTAAATTTTTTTTTAATTTTTCCAAGACAGAGTTTTACTCTTGTCACCAAGGCTGGAGTGCAGTGGCGTGATCTCGGCTCACTGCAGCCTCTGCCTCCTGGGTTCAAGTGATTCTCCTGCCTCAGCCTCCAGAGTAGCTGGGATTATAAGCACCTGCCATCATACCCAGCTAATTTTTATTTGTATTTTTAGAAGAGACAGAGTTTTGCTATGTTGGTCAGGCTGGTCTTGAACTCCTGACCTCAGGCGATCCACCCACCTCAGCCTCCCAAAGTGCTAGGATTACAGGCATGAGCCACTGCACCCGGCCCATATTTGTATGTGCTATACTTTTATGTGACTGGCAGCACCGTAGGTTTTTTTATACCAGCATCACCAAATACACCCAGGTGATGACATTACAAGAGCTATAATGTCACTAGTCAATAGGAATTTTTCAATTCCGTTATAAACTTTTCAGACCATGATATATGTGCTCCATCATTTTCCAAAACATTGTTACACAGTGCATGACTGTATATCAGGTCCTGACTTCAATCTGCTCTGATATGGTTTGGCTCTGTGTCCCTGCCCAAATCTCATCTTGTAGCTCCCATAATTCCCACATGTTATGGGAGGGACCCGCTGGGAGATAATTGAATCATGGGGGCGAGTCTTTCCGTTGCTGTTTTTGTGATAGAAACTGGGTCTCATGAGATATGATGGTTTTAAAAATGGGAGTTCCTCTGCACAAGCTCTCTCTTTGTCTGCTACCATCCATGTAAGATGTGACTTGCTCCTCCTTGCCTTCTGCCATGATTGTGAGGTCTCCCCAGCCACATGGAACTGTGAGTCCAATTAAATCTCTCTTTTGTAAATTTCTGAGTCTCAGGTATGTCTTTATCAATAGCATGAAATGGACTAATACAGTAAATTGGTACCAGTAAAAGATACCTGAAAATGTGGAAGCAACATTGGGACTGGGTAACAGACAGATGTTGGAACAGCTTGGAGGGCACAGAAGAAGACAGGAAAATGTGGGAAAGTTTGGAACTCCATAGAGACTTGTTGAATGGCTTTGACCAAAATGCTGATAATGATATGGACAATGAAATCCAGGCTGAGGTGGTCTCAGATGGAGATGAGGAACTTGTTGGGAACTGGAGCAAAGGTGACTCTTGTCATGTGTTAGCAAAGAGACTGGAGGCATTTTGCCCCTGCCTTAGAGATTTGTGGAACTTTGAACTTGAAAGAGATGATTTAGGGAATCTGGTGGAAGAAATTTCTAAGCAGCAAAGCATTCAAGAGGTGACTTGGGTGCTGTTGAAGGCATTCGGTTTTAAAAAGGAAACAGAGCATAAAAGTTCAGGAAATTTGCAGCCTGCTGATGCAGAAGAGAAAAATGCATTTTTTTTTTGAGAAAATTCAAGCCAACTGCATAAATTTGCATAAGTAGCAAGGAGCCTAATGTGGATCCCCAAGACCATGAGGAAAATGTCTCTAGGCCACGTCAGAGACCTTGATGGCAGCCCCTCCCATCACAGATCCGGAGACCCAGGAGGAAAAAGTGGTTTTGTGGGCTGCGCCCAGGGTTCCTGTGCTGTGTGCAGCCTAAGGACTTGGTGACCTGTGTCCCAGCCACTCAGGCCATGGCTGAAAGGGGCCAACGTAGAGCTCAGGCTGTTACTTTAGAGGGTGGAAGCCCCAAGTCTTGGCAGATTCCACATGATGTTGAGCCTGCAAGTGTTCAGAACTCAAAAATTGAGGTTTTGGGAACCTCCTCCCAGATTTCAGAAGATATATGGAAATGCCTGGATGGCCAGGCAGAATTTTGCTGTAGGGGGCGGGTACTCATGGAGAACCTCTGCTAGGGCAGTGCAGAAGGGAAATGTGGGGTTGAACACCCCACACAGAGTCCCTACTGGGGCACTGCCAAGTAGAAATGTGAGAAGAGGGCCACCGTCCTCCAGACCCCAGAATAGTAGATCCACCAACAGTTTGCACCATGTAACTGGAAAAGTCCCAGACAATGCCAGCCCAGGAAAGCAGCCAGGAGGGCGAGTATACCCTGCAAAGCCACAGGGGCAGAGCTGCCCGAGAACATGGAAACCCATCTCCTGCATCAGCGTGACCCAGATGTGAGACATAGAGTCAAATGAGATCATCTCGGAGCTTTAAGATTTGACTGCCCTACTGGATTTCAGACTTGCATGGGGCCTGCAGCCCCTTTGTTTTGGCCAATTTCTCCCATTTGGAATGACTGCATTTACCCACTGTCTGTACTGACACTATTGTGTCTAGGAAGTAACTAACTTGCTTTTGATTTTATAGGCTCATAGGTGGAAAGGACTTGCCTTGTCTCGGATGAGCCTTTGAACGGTGGACTTTTGAGTTAATGCTGAAATGAATTGAGACTTTAGGGGACTGTTAGGAAGGCATGATTGGTTTTGGAATGTGAAGACATAAGATTTGGGAGGGGCCAGGGGCTGAAGGATATGGTTTGGCTCTGTGTGAGATGTGACTTGCTCCCCGTTGCCTTCTGGCATGACTGTGAAGCCTCTCCAGCCACATGGAACTGTGAGTCCAACTGAAGCTCTTTGTTTTGTAAATTACCCAGTGTCAGGTCTGTCTTTATGAGCAGCGTGAAAATGGACTAATACATGCCTCAAACACCCCCCATGGATACCAGTCTTTGTCACAGTACAAGTCAAATCCTAGCTGTGATCTGCACCCAGCACTGACCTTCTGGCATCTGCTGGCCTCTATCTTACTCACTTTGCTCCAGCCCCACAGACCTCCCTGCTGCTTCTTCAATGCACCGAGCAGCCTCCTGCCTCAGGGACTTTGTACTCACTACCATTTCTACCTGGCAAGCTATTTCTCTAAATATCTGCTTGGCTGCCCTTTGATTTCTTTTAGGTCTCTGCTCAGATGTCACCACATCCAGGAGTCCTTCCCTGATAACACTACGTAGAAAATGATGCCCTACTCTCCCCTTATCCCTCATCGCCTAACCTTCTTTTATTTCTCCTCTAGCACTTATCACCATCCAGCAAGTGATTATTTTTTTCATTTATATGTTTTCTTGTCTTCCCATTATAACAGAAACTTCACGAGGGCAGGGTCTTGGTCTGGTTTGTTCCTTAATGCATCTCCAGACCCTCACACATAATAATCACCCAATAAATGGTGAGTAAATCAATAATGGATGACAAAAAAGAACCTAGCTCCAACCTGCTCTGTGTGTGTACTCATTAATTCGGCAGATATTTATAAAGCAACTACTGTGTTAGTTGATACTTGCTAAATAATGTCTTTGAGGAGCTATGCAATGAGTAAGCCACAGAAACAATCTGAGTGTTTCACTGACAACCAAAGCAGACTAAGATGATGCAGATGTCTTTGGTTCAAAATCCTTGGCTTGCTGTCCTCATTCCAGATCCCAAACCCCAGGGCTGGTTAAAGCTAAATCACTTACAAGCGGCAGATTGTGGAGTGAGCATTCACGTCCTCCTGATCTACTTGGTGCAAACAGAGGCTGGAAAGGACGTTAAAACAACCTAGACCGAGGCCCTCATTTTACAAATGGGGAAACTGAGGTTCAAGAGGGAGGAAGGTGCCTCAAATGAGCAAGAATCCCTGGGTTCTGGCTTGCAGGCTGGGTGGGGGTCTTTCCACTGCACCACACTGCCTCTCCTTGCCACTCCCTCCCTTGCTCCTCTCCTTACAATGTCCTCCTTTTCTTCTTGACAGTCAGTACCTTGTTAGGGATCCGGGCAACGTGAGCTATGAAAAGCAACTTTATAGCTCTGTGCTGTTATGATCATATTTTGGGGGGCGGGGTGGCGAGAGCAGGCAGGCAGGAGCCAAGGCGGCTTGCCTGCATGACTGCTCTGTATTTTAATGGGATCCCTGCTGGTCACACCCTCTCCCAGGCTCCCACACCCCAAGGGCCACATCGCGGTCACTGAGCAGTCAGGGAAATGAAAACAGTAATCTTAGAGTCTAGAGCGGAGCAGAAGGCAAGACCCTCCCCACTGCCCCCACCCAGAGGCTCAGACAAGGCAGCAAAGGAGAGGAAGAAAGAGAGCAAGAGCAGCAGGGACCGTCCGAAAGGAGAGATAGAGAAATTTGTTTTTTCTCAGAAGCCCGCAATAAAAGCCTGTCACCCACACAAGGGTAGTGGTAGCTGCTGGTCTGTGGCTAAGTGGTAACACAAATAGGAGACAAATGAAAAGGAACCTACTCTGTGACAAGCTTCACTCAGATACTTATAAAATGTTTATCCTCAAAACTGCTAGAGGTAGGGCTTAAGAAAGCTGCGTTACAGGAAGAAATTGATGATCATTCAGGGAAAAAATACCATTATAGAGCCTGAATCAATACTATTGTAGCACTTATTGAACACCAAGTGTCAGCCACTGTGCTCATGCCTTACACACACATCGAATTTCACCCTTTCGTGCCATAAGGGAAAAGTACTGTTATTAGCCCCGTATTATGAATGAGGATATAAAAGCTCAGACAAGTTAATAGTTTGCCTCAAGTCACACAGATAGGAAAGGCTGGCACCAGAAGTTCAATCTGATGATGTGACTTTGGATGCCATTCTACGTTCTGTAGCAATATTGCTATATTCCAGGCACTGGGAATAAAGGATGGACAGTAAACAAGACTAACACAGCTCCTGTCCTTCAAGATGAAAAACTCTGCTAAAATAACGAGCTTCTAGGTGGCAAAACTGAGGCTTCATTTTAAAATGAAGACAGCTTGACTCCCATGTTTGTGTGTTCCCCATTTTGCTGGGATACTTCAACCCTGCGCAACACAGACCTGCTTGTGCACCACTGGACCGGAAGCCACCCATGCACGGTCCAGTCACACACTGAACCCCAGACACTCCCCATCATGTCTCTACGCTTGCATACTCTCTTCCCTCTGCCTGACAGAGCCTCCCATCCTTCCCATCCCACCTCCTGCTGGCAATGTTCCAGGATCACCAGAACCCTGGGTGATCGTCCCAAGACTAGCTTGACCCTAGCTAGGAACACGGCCAAGGCATTCTTTCAGAGAGTGGGAGAGGCAGAGTATTTGGGTACATCTGCTGGCAGATCCGTAGATGTGATGATGAGTGTGTGTGGAAGTGCTTTTTTGATTGTTTCTATTTTCTCAGTGAAATAAGGTGTAAGTATATCATTTGAGCATAATGAGAGAGATGGAAGGTTTGGGGTTTTCAGAAGGGAGAAGCAGGCATGGTAGGCTGTTTAGGACAGTAGAAGAATGGACACCAGAGAGAAATGTCATAGGTGTGCCAGGAGCATCACAGACATGCTTGGGAATGGCTGTCATACACTTCGAGTGGGACCCATCGCCATGGTTTGTGTTTTTCCCTGGTCACCTTCAACTTCCCAGGTGCAAGGCAGAATTCAGTCTAACTGGGGCTTGGGTTTTTCCAGGTGACTATAACAGAGGTCAGGAGAGCAAAGAGGCTGAAGACTTCTGACTTAGCCTATGGACCTTAAGTTAGGCTAGAAGGCTAGATGGGAACTGAGGAAACTGCAAAGAATCACTGGCGAATGGACACTTGAGACAGTGAGGTGAGCCATGGGGAGGCAGAAGGCAGGAGGAAATTGAGACTAGAAAGGGGCTACGGCAATTGGTCAGGATAGGGTCTCAAGTGCGACCCTGGAGGGATGTCTGAGGTAGATGGAAGATAAGATCTTGGAGGAGAAGAGACTAGGGAACAGAGAGACATTATTAGAAGGATTATTTGTGGGGATAACTGACAAGAATTATGACAGTAATGCTGGGGAAAGAAACAGCAAGCCAGAAGCCAATCTCATGAAGAAATGGTTGGGAAGGGGAAAGAGTAGTCCCAGGGGTCTCCAAATGGTGGGTTGGGGGTGGTGTGTGCTGATGATGTACCTTTCCAGGCAATGGTGGGGTATGGGGGAAGACAAAGAGACAATGATTTGAAGTAGCAATAAGGAACTAGGACACCTACTCCTCTTTTAACCCTAGAGGATTCAGTAGAGAAACAGCCACCCTTGAGCAGACTGCAGGGGAAGCAATGCAATGTCCTTAAGGAAGAGTCAGGCCTTAGTTAGAGCAAAAGATGTATGGAATGTTCAGAGAAGAAGCACAATTATAGGGGATCCTGCTGATGACAGACTGTGGCTTGTGTTGGGCTTTGTAGACCTAAATTCTAGTACAGTGTCTGACCTGGGCTGGCATTCAAATTATGGTGGAAGGAAGAATGGGGAGGATTACAGACTGCTTGAGCTTTTCTGAGCTTCATATCTTCAACCTCCGGGTCATCACTTACTGGATGGATGAGGGAATAAATGAATAAATGGAGGCCTATGAGCTGGCTCAGGTGGAGCTAAAGACATGTGATAGTCTGTCTGCTTCTACTTAAGGTGGGCTTGTCAAACACAATTTTTCGTACCTGACTTGTTCAAGGTTCTTTATATTCTAGCCCATTCCAACCTATCCTTTCTTGTTTCCTATCATTTCCAAATTCAGATTATCTACCAGACAGTTTGGGTTCCTTGCTGTCCCATTAAAACACCATACTCATTCCTGACTCTCAGCCTTAGCTTAGGAATTTCCTTCTGCTAGAGTAGCCTATTGTAGTCTCGTTTTCCCAGCCAGCTCTTTCCTGTCCTTCAAGGCCATGGCAAGTCAAACTCACCCATGAAACCTTCCTTGATGTGAAAACCTGCCCTTCTCAGATTTTCTGCAGCTCTTATAAAATGTACCACATACTACAGAGTGAGCTATGTCTTGTCTTTTGTTAATTGTTATTTTAGAAAGAAGATTAACCACGCTTTTCCAGGTAAACATTGTGTTTCTTAAGGGAGGGAGTATGTCTTCTACTTTGGACACTTCCTTTCTTGCAGTCTCTTTCCCTTTGCCAAGCTCAGCATTCTGCAGACTCTCTTAACTGTGGGTTGTTTGAGCAGCTTCTATTAGCTCCATCTTCATCCTCTGATTAACCTAAGGCTACTGATTTCCTCTTTGCCTTGGCTTCCTTACCACTACAGTGTGCTGGTTCTCCTTCTGCCTTTTGTTGGCTGGCTGGTCTGCCTTCTTGAATATAGGATTTACATAGTTTAGTTCAGGATCCTTTTCTTTTCTTGCTTTGTACCTTCCCCAGAATCTTGACCAGTTACCTTTATGCAGCAACTTCAGAAATTGTCTTTCGACAGACCAGAGTTACTTCTGTAATTATGAACTAAATGAACATTTCTCCATGGATGGCCTGGGTGATTCCTCCAATTCAACATACTTAAAATCAAACTCTCTATAGTATTCATATATTTATATATAAATTTAAATTTACAGGTAACTTAAATTTATATAAATATATATCATTTTATTTTAAGCATGTATGTACATATATTAATATACACTATTTTATATATAATATAATATAAATTTATATTATATTATAGTTATATTAGACTATAAATTTAATATATGTATATATAAATGTATACAAATATAAATATGTCCATATACATATGTCTATATATACACATATATAGACATATATGCATATACTTTTGTATATATACATGTATATATTTTTGGTATTAGTTCTTTATCCCAAGGCTTTTATTTCTATTAAAGATGCTGGCCTGCTTAGAACACTGGAAACCTCTTAGCTTTCTTGTGGCCTATGGGGCAAAATTTACATTCTTTGTCAAGATGCATAAGAATCGTCATGATTTGGTCCCCATTTGTCTCACCAGCTTCACTTTCCTGACTTCACAACTTAGCATCCAACTACACTTGAACTTCTCCAAGTTTCCCAAATATGACATTCAAGTTCATGGCTTCATGTTCTTGTACATGCTGTTCCTTATGCCCAGATGATGTTCCTTCCATCTCCACCTAGGGAAACGTTTACTTTCAGCTCCAACGTTGCCTTACCTCTGGGGGACTAGGTCCTGGTTTCCAGAATTTCACACTGCCACATTCACAGTTGCTTTGTGTGCTGTTATTCGGCTACATGGAATATGAGCTCTTTGTTTATATCCTGTAGCATAGTGTCTGGCAATAATAAGTGCTCATTAAATGTACTTTGAATAAATGAGCAAATGAATACAGTTGACCCTTGAACAACACTGGGGTTAGTGGCACTAACCACCTCCCACGTGGTTAAAAATTCATGTGTAACTTTTTACTCCCTAAAAAATTAACTACTATAATAGTAGCCTACTGTTGACTGGAAGCCTTATGGATAACATAAACCACTGATTAACACATACTTTGTACGTTATATGTGTTATATACTGTATTATTACAATAAAGTAAGCTAGATAAAATGCTATTAAGGAAAGCATAAAGAAAATAACATACATTTATAATGCTGTACTGTATTTATTGATATCATAAAGTTTATGTCTCTGTTTACAAGATGAATCATCTGTCTGGAATGGCAGGCAACCATAGCTACAGACCTCAATCTATGGTATATATCAAGCAATTCAAATTTTTCTTGTAATGTCATGACTTTTCTCTGATTTTTGGTAGCACTTCCAGCATCCCTAGTAGCACTTAGTATGTGTCCTGTGGTGTTTTTCAGGGTTTATGGTATTGCACTAAATACAATGAAAAATACGTGGGAACTGAGCTTCACATTTTACTGCCATATGCAACTTACTGGAGAGATGAACTGCTCACATGGAGGTGATTAGTGTCACACGGGGTTTCAAGTGGGTACTTAAACACCTGAGCTCATCACAATAGCAACAGGAGGTGGCTGCAAAATTATCACTGTAGTACAATATGGACTACAGTTAATTCTATGCAGTTATGTTTTAATACTGCATCTTTACATTTGCTTACATTTCTCTTGACTGCAAATAGTACCATATACTGTCTCTGCATGTGTAAATTTTAATAAATTTTGACTTTTGATAATAGATTTGTGTATATTTTCAGGTAGTAAATGATAAAATAAACTAGTGTCTACATATATTTTATACATTCATGATATACTTAATTTTTCTTATTTTTTCTACATTTCTAGGCTGTGGTTTATCTGTGACTTAAAAAATCGTGGCAAATCTCCAAAATAGTTTTCAACATACTTATTGAAAAAAATCCGCATATAAATGGAACATGCAGTTCAAACCCATGTTGTTCAATGTACATTGTACATTATTCCAGCCCCCAGTCTTCAAACTCCAGGTTCAGATTAGACTTCCTCCTATCCTTTTCCTCCTGTTGCCTCTGGCTCTTTGATTTTAAATCATACTGAAAATTCTCCCTCCAGTTTCTTGTCTTCATGTCTAGACAATTATAATGAAAACAAAATATCCATATCTCTGCTTCCGCTTCCCATTCTGCTTTCTTTTTCTGTGCACAGCAGATTCCTGAGATAGTCCAGCTTTGCTAAGGCCACTCACTGCTAAACACAGAATCCACCTGTAGCTCCCCTTGTCTCACAGAACAAATTCCCAAGTCCTGCCTTTAAGATGTTCTATGATTTGGAAGCTAACTGCTCCTCTAGCACCCTAGAACTCTTGAATAAGACTTGTGTCTCAAAAACACTTCCTTTACGCTACAGCAATTGTTTTGTAATCTACATATTTATTGGGCATATACCATTGGAGATTTTGCCATGGTTTTTTTCTTAATCTTAAAAACAACATTTTGAATTGGATACTATTCTCCCTGATGTTTTACATGAGGAATCTAATTCTCAGATAATTAAAGTAACTTGTCCAAGATTGTACCCACTTGAAGGATTTTACGGTTCCTGACTGGCACCCTTTTGGAGAGGTTAATTTTTCTTATGTATATGTCTTACTCATCCACCTCGAGTTCTTTGAGTATAAGCGTCATTATTAACTAACTCAGTCCCACTGATTTATGGAAGAAAGATTAGGCACTCATGGCTGATGTACTGTGAGGAGCTAGTAGGCCAGCCTCCGGGGGCATTAGCTAACCATGAGTTCAAAATGAACATCCTTAAGGCTGTCTTTACAATTTTATACAAAATTAAATGATATGCAAAATTAAATGATAAGAAGAGATCTCAGGCCTGGCGAGGTGGCTCACGCCTGTAATCCCAGCACTTTGGGAGGCCAAGGCGGGTGGATCATCTGCGGTTAGGAGTTCAAGACCAGCCTGACCAACATGACGAAAACCTGTCTCTACTAAAAATACAAAATTAGCTGGGTATGGTGACGCACGCCTGTAATCCCCGCTACTAGGGATGCTGAGGCAGGAGAATTGCTTGAACCCGGGAGGCGGAGGTTGCAGTGAGCCAAGATCGCGCCATTGCACTCCAGCCTGGGCGACATGAGCGAAACTCATTCTCAAAAAAGAGATCTTGAAATAATTGTGGCAGCTAAATGAAAATTGCTGGGCTGCCTTGTTCACCATCATTAATTACTCATCATTTCCCACGATCTGGGCTTTTGTATACTTTCTCAGGTGGTGCAACCTGATGACTGATCCACCTGATTATCCCTCTGAACATTTGAGATTTATTAGGTGCCGGCCAGTCTTTCAGCTACAGTTTAATTGTGTTAACTGCAAATGCAATTAATTGTGTCACCTTTGGGGAAGAATTTCACAGCTACCTTTGGGGGAGGGTGGTAAGCTCCTTATTAAAGTAGTATGTGTTGAAACTCTCATGAGAAAACCCAGATTCTATGATTTTTGTGAGGCTTGACTATGTCCATCTTTTTTTTAAATTTATTTTTTATGGCTCTTTATCAAGGCAACTGGTAGCTGCTTGCTTGCTACAATTCAATTTTGGGAATATTAGCGAGTTGCAAGTCATGTTACTTTCTGTAATAATGGCTGTCAAAACTAATACCTATTGCCTCCCACAAAACACAGTGGTACCTGTTCTCCTGACATGATTTGCTCATGCTTAGAACTCTTCATCTTCTCTCACATCCAGGATCCTTGCCTGATCCTGGTCTCCTCAGGAAGGTTTCAAATGCCCTTTCCTGCTTCCAGCCTTAGCTTGACTCCCGCCTGTAGTCACTCCTGGTCAGCACATAATAAATCACTTTAACCTGTTTCTAAAACAAGGTCAGATTGTGCTGTAACTTTTAAAAAGGCATTTAAAAATCTCGATTTAGGTGCAATTCTCATGGTAGACTTTATGGCCAGAAAAAGGACAATGAGAGGATTTCTGGGGGAAGATGTGTGTTTATTGCGAGAAACGAGTATGCAGGGAAGGGAGGGGAGGGAATATCCTCTTGCTTGGCTGAAGAATCTTTGCAATGTTTGAGTGGGCCTCCACGCCATAAACATTGAGGGCATTTAACATATCAAACGCAAATAAAAATGACACGCAGATGGCTCACTTCTGAGGCAGCCTTGTGCAGTTTTGGGAATCCTCCATCACTGCGGTTTTCCGAAATATTGTAAGTATATATTCCTGCTTAAGCTCGCTGTTTTCCTCTCCATGCATTGCCTTTCAGCCAGAAACTGTCCAGGCCGGCCTGAAGACTCAGGTCCTATCAGCGAAATCAAAGGCCAGCCCCCAGCTCAAGAGTCATTTAGGATTTTCTGTGGTGCAATTAAGCGTGTGCAGCGCCCCACAGCCACCGAGGCGCTGTTTATTCAGCGAAAGTGCTCTGTAATTTATTTAAAATAATCCATCTTTCACAAATAAAGGGGCCATTGATGGTCCCCCAACTGCAGACCTCTGCTGAAAGGCCCCCTCTTGATGGTCTGTTTTGCTGGTCACAGCTAAATACCTGACAAAAGTGATTCAGGCTTTTTAAAATTTTTGCCTTTCTCTTAAGTCTCACTTTTTTTTTTTAAATGAGATTTTACTAAACCTGCTTGTTTTCTTTTACACCAGTAATCAGATGAGGCTCTCTTTCCTCCCTCACACACCCACCTTTTTTTTTTTTTTCTTTTTAAAATTAAAAAAAAAAAAAAAACCAGATTGGCTATTAAAAATGATTAATGCCAGCCAATTTGATAATCGCTGAGCGGGAGGTGCCAGCCATTTTGGGATTTAATGCAGCCTCGGAACCAGCTTCTTTATAGCCCTTGGCTAATGAGGAATCACATTAGGCTTTTTACTGTATATGAATTGATTAGCTGAAAATGAGATTACGTCCATGGTGCAACCCTGGTGACAAAGAGCTCTTTCTTTTCAAACACTTTCCAGTGCCAGGTCACTGCTTGAATTTTAAAATGTTCTCTTTCCCTGGTTTTCTAGAAAAATGTTGGATGAGCTCAGGTGTGGCTTCCACAGAAATGGGGTTATCTATGAAGATCTGCAAAACAAACAAACAAAAATACGATGTTGACAAGGACTCGCACTCGGAGCTGTGGATTTGACAGGTTGAGGAAGGAGGCAGAGGG
Organism: Macaca thibetana thibetana; assembly: GCF_024542745.1. Taxonomy (NCBI): domain Eukaryota; kingdom Metazoa; phylum Chordata; class Mammalia; order Primates; family Cercopithecidae; genus Macaca; species Macaca thibetana. The sequence goes on from NC_065582.1 coordinate 173,739,849, forward strand.
GGAAAGAACGTGGGCTTTGGAGTGAAACTCGCCTCAGTGGGAAGCTGGTCTCTGCCACTCCCTGGCTCTGATGTGGGACCCACCATGTAACCTCTGGGAGCTGAACTCTCCTCATCAGTACAATGGGGATAACACATATTTTATGAGATTATTAGGATTAAATAAAATAATATGTGTAAAACATTTAGCACAAGGCCTGGTACACAGAAAGTCCTTAAAGGACTGACTTTCCTCTTTCCCCCTTCTCCCTCTTCCCTTATCCAACATCCTCCCTTCTCTCCTCCCTCCCTTCTCTCCTCCCTCCCTTCTCCCCTCCCTCCCTCCCTCTGTCCCTCCCTCTGTCCCTCCCTCCCTCCCTCCCTCCCTCCCTTCCTTCCTTCCTTCTTTCCCTCCCTCCCTCCCATCAAAATTGATATGAAGTATTCATCTGTGAATGCTTATTTGTGGTGATATTTTATATATTTCATCTTTGAAACTGTACTTTTCTTTTGATTTTTTTCAACCATTTAAAAATATGAAGAGCATTCTTTGCTGTCTTATTTTGAGCTACTACAACAGAATACCATAAGCTGAGTAGCTTAAGCACAGATATTTGTTTCACACAGCTCTGGAGGCTGAGAAACCCAATATCAGCATGGTCAGGTTCTGGTAGAGTCCTACTTCCTGGCTTACAGATGGCCATCTTCTCTTATTCTCACATGGCAGGGAGAAGAGAGAGGGATAGCAAGCTCTCCGGTGTCTCTTCTCTTAACGGCACTCATCCCATTCACATGATGATATATGGTTTGGCTGTGTCCCCACTCAAATCTCACCTTGAATTGTAATAATCCCCATATGTCATGGGAGGGACCTGGTGGGAGGTAACTGAGTCATGAGGAAGGGATTTTTCCATGCTGTTCTCATGATAGTGAAAACGTCTCGTGAGATCTGATGGTTTTATAAAGGGCAGTTCCCCTGCACATGCTCTCTTACCTGCCACCATGTAAGATGTGCCTTTCTCCTCCTTTGCCTTCCACCATGATTGTGAGGCCTCCCCACCCATGTGGAACTGGGAGTCCATTAAACTTCTTTTTCTTTATAAATTACCCAGTCTCAGGTATGTCTTTATTAGCAGTGTGAGAACTGACTAATACACAAGGTCTCCACCCTCATGACCTAATCAATTCTGAAAGGCCCACCTCCTAATCCTATCACACTGGGGGTTATGGTTCCCACATATGAATTTTGGGGGTACACAAATATTAAGTTCATAGCATTAGCTAATGGGCCATACTATTAAATTAACTTTAGCCTGAAGTTGCCTCCTTATATATTTTAAGTTTGGCCTTGTATTAGTCCATTTTCACACTGCTATACAGATACTACCTGAGACTGGGTCATTTATAAAGGAAAGAGGTTTAACTGACTCAAAGTTCCACATGGCTGGGGAGGCCTCAGGAAACTTACAATCATGGCAGAAGGTGAAGGGGAAGCAAGCATGTCTTACCACGGCAGAACAGGAGAGAGAAGCACAAACAAGGAACTTTCAAACACATAAAACTATCAGATCTCACGAGCAGTCTCTCACTCTCATGAGAACAGCATGGGGGAAACTGCCCCCATGATCCAATCACCTCCCTTTCTAGATACATGAGGATTACATGTCCTCCCTCAACACGTGGGGATTACAGTTGGAGATGAGATTTGGTTGGGGACACAGAGCCAATCCATATCATTTTGCCCCTGGCCCCTCCCAAATATCACGTCTTTTCATATTTCAAAACACAATCAGGCATTCCCAATTGTCCCCCAAAGTCTTAACTCATTTCAGCGTTAACTGAAAAGTCCAAGTCCAAGGTCTCATCTGAGGCAAGGCAAGTCCCTTCCATTTATGTGCCTGTAAAATAAAAAACAAGTTAGTTCCATTTAAGATACAATGTGGGTACAGGCACTGGGGTCAATTTTAGTGCTTAATCCCAAATTGAGCAAAATGTTATCCCTCAAACAAGAATTACATTTTTTCTCATACAATGATACAAAAACATGTTCAATTATTATTGTTTTGAATTTCATCCACAGATGACTTGTGAAACACTTTTTCTCGCTTGTGATAAATGAACCTACATAATATCTTTGATTTTATCCCATAGCTGGCAAAGCCTAAATATTTACTCTTTGACCTTTTACAGAAAGAGTTGGTTGCCCCTACTACAGGGAAGTCTCCTGTCTGATTAGCAGATGACATTTCCTTTTGGGGGAATTAGTTATTAGTATGTGTGTTGAGGGCAGGGAACAGTGGATTGTGGGGTTTTAAACTCAAATACAAAGCTGAAAAGACATATTTGTATGCTGAGCATATTGCTGGTCTCTGTCATTTCTTTATGCTACCCCTGTTCTGTAAATATAAATCAAAAGTGCTTCTAGCTGTACTTAGCAGGAGGCAGAAATAGTGACGGAAACAGGGGGAGGAAATACAATCTGAGGAAACAAATAATTGTGCCCTAGTTGATTCCATGGCTCTTCCTTCCCGTAGATAACATTTATGGAGAATTTATAAGGTGCTTACAGTATAGACAGGGTACATACATTTCCCACTGGAATGTAAACTCTCCTGCTTTCTGCTATATTCTTGGACACTGGAGTAGTGCCTGACACTTTAGCAAATATGTGATAAAACATATGTTAAGTTTTCTCATTTATTTCCACCTGTTTCCCTTCCTTCTCCCATTTTCCAGGTTGGAACACCAAAGCTGAGTCTTGCTTTCCCAGAGAAGGGGAGGAGTGAGTATTGGGGTCTCTTGTGCTCCTATGAAGGAGGCAGCATCATTTGTCTTTTAGCTCTGTTCAGCGATGGAGCTGGGCTAACAATCAAATCCCCTTAAGCACTTAAGCGAAAAAGAATTCACTTCAGCAGAGATAGGTGGGCCTGGCCGGAGCTGGTAACTTTAACATTTTTCCAGTGACATCTTTACCACCATCTTCTGTCTCCCCACTTCCAGTGCTGCCTTTTTGGAAGCGAAGCCTCACCACTTTCTCAGGTTCTGGCCTCAGAAAATATCTTGGAATGAGAAGCTAGAAGGAGTTTGCAGTTTTAGCTCTGACGCTTCCTATCTGAGAGCCCTTGGACCACTCCCTCCACCTGAGGTCAGCCTTTGTTCTATTTCCAAAAATTGCAAAAATAATCTCTATCTTGACTCCTCACATGCTTTCAAGCTGGGCCTTGTGCGGTAGTCAGATAACAGAGGGAGATGGTTATTTTAGTTCGTTCTGTGTTGCTATAACATAATACCACAGGCTGAGTAATTTATAATAAAAAGAACTATATTTCTCATGATCCTAGAGGCTGGAAAGTCCAAGGTCAAGGGGCCTGCATCTGGTGAGGGCCTTCTTGCAGCATCATCCCACATTGGGAGGCTTAGGGTGAGAAAGTGCACATGGCAGAGGAAAAGGAATCTTCTCATCAGGAACCCAGTGTTGATAACTAACCTACTTCCTTAATAAAAACATTAATTCAGCCATGAGGGCAGAGCTCCTGTGACCTAAGCACTGGGTGAAGGCCCTACCTGTCGACACTGTTGCATTGTGGATTAAGTTTCCAACACATGAAATCTGGGGGACATACCCAAACCATAACAATGTTCTTTATTAAGTAGCACTGTGCACACGTACATACAGTGATACATAGGCAAATACATACACAGACTCACACAGACATACAGATGTAGACACAAATACACACAGACAAACATACACACAGACACACAGAGACATATCCAAACTCAGAGACACAGATACACAGAAACACACAGACACATACACAGACAAACACAGATGCATACACAGACACACACAAACTCATACACAAATACAAACATACAGACACAACAGAGACATACACAAACTCACATACAAGCATACATGTACACAAACACATAGAGACATACACAAACACACATAGGCACAGACACACACAGATAAACAGAGGCAAACACAAACACACACATACAAACACACACAGACACACACACAGACATACACAAACTCACATGCAGGCACAGACACACCCTCAAACACACACTCAGATATAAATAGGCAAACACACAAAAACAGACACACACACAAAAACACACAGACACAAGCATACAGATGATGTGCCGGCTTTCTTTTCAGGAATTCTGGCCCTTCCAATTTCCCCACAAAGGTGGTGAAGTGGACAACAATAAGACCTACGCTAAGATGGTGAGCAGCACTCTGAGCACCTTTTATGTGCCTGAGCCTTCACACATGGTACCGATGGTCCTCACCCTAATCCCACGAGGAAGGTGTCATGAGCCACGTCACAGTTGAGGATGCTGAGATGCTGAATGTTCAGCAACCTGCCTGGGCCACAGAGCCCAACAGGACTTGTTGATTTTTTGGAGGATTTCTCATATCTCTCTTTCAATTCTGCTCTAATCTTAGTTATTTCTTGCCTTCTGCTAGCTTCTGGATTAGTTTGCTTTTACCCCTCTAGCTCTTTTACTTGTGCTGTTATGGTGTCGATTTGAGATCTTCTAGCTTTCTGATGTGGACACTTAGTTCTACACATTTTCCGTTTAACACCGATTTAGCCACGTCCCTGAGATTCTGGTACATTGTCTCTTTGTTCTCACTGGTTTCAAAGAACTTCTTGATTTCTGCCTTAATTTCATTATTTACCCAGGAGTCAATCAGTAACAGATTGTTCAATTTCCATGTAGTTGTACAGTTTTGAGTGAGTTTCTTAATCCTGAGTTTTAATTTGATTGCTCTGTGGTCTGAGAAACTGTTTGTTATGATTTCAGTTCTTTTGCATTTTCTGAGGAGTGTTTTACCTCCAGTTCCTGGGGGAGTCAGGATCTGGACCCAGATCTCTCTGACCTTGAAGCTGACATTCTTCTCTGGCCATCATACCACACTGCCTTTCTGGTTTAATCCTAGTGCTGTTTTACTCCTTTTGGTTCCTGCTCTGACACCCAGGCTGTCAAGAGGACCCAGCCCCAGGAAACTGCAGCCGTTCAGCAGCCATGTCCAACAGGATCTGGCTCAAGACAGCTGATTAATCTGAGATATGAGTAGCTACGGATGGACTCTTCTCCCCACATTGTCAGATAAGAATTATCAGGTTTGGGTGTTGAAATACAAACGTTCAGATTACACTATTCAGGACAGCACCTTACCATATTTGATATCTTTCTTTTTTCTTGCAATTAATTTATGTTTCATCCAATCTTGTACACTTTTTAAACTTCTCTATGAACCTGTGTTTCTTCATTGCAAAATACACATATACAAGCACACACACACACACATACACAGGGACATAAACACAAACTCACACACAGGCACATAAACACCAGACAATAATACCTGCAAAGGCCACAGGTGGGTGTAAATGTCTCATGCAGCAACATGTGTGAGGGAGCTGAGCAGTTAGCAAATGCTCAAAAAGTCCTAATGCGAGGAAGCCACCCACAGAGGCTTAACTGTCAGCTGTTTCTACTCATCTGACCTCTAAAGAAAATACCATTCTTCCTCTCCTGGGGATCTCTTTGGATTCCTTCCTCCCTGACTCCATCTGCCTCAACATTTCTCTCTTTCTTACTAGAGGAGTAACTTCCTATCTTATCTTTCTATTTGCAGGTGGAATACACTCTATTTCTATGACTCTCCACTCTAGAACTTTTAGTTTTCTATTCGAAGACTCTCAGTCTGATAATAAAACCTTCTTTCCCCATACTTGCTTTCAGCCTTCCTAAACATGTAGACCCTTGACCAAGCGGAAACTAGCCCTACAGAGGCGTCATAACAGAGTGGTTAGCCCTCCTGGCTCTCAGGTTGACTCTTTTTAATTTTTTTATTATACTTTAAGTTCTAGGGTACATGTGCATAACGTGCAGGTTTGTTACATATGTATACTTGTGCCATGTTGGCATGCTGCACCCATCAACTCGTCAGCACCCATCAACTCGTCATTTACATCAGGTATAACTCCCAATGCAATCCCTCCCCCCACCCCCCTCCCCATGATAGGCCCCGGTGTGTGATGTTCCCCTTCCCGAGTCCAAGTGATCTCATTGTTCAGTTCCCACCTATGAGTGAGAACATGCGGTGTTTGGTTTTCTGTTCTTGTGATAGTTTGCTAAGAATGATGGTTTCCAGCTGTATCCATGTCCCTACGAAGGACACAAACTCATCCTTTTTTATGGCTGCATAGTATTCCATGGTGTATATGTGCCACATTTTCTTAATCCAGTCTGTCACTGATGGACATTTGGGCTGATTCCAAGTCTTTGCTATTGTGAATAGTGCTGCAATACGTGTGCATGTGTCTTTATAGCAGCATGATTTATAATCCTTTGGGTATATACCCAGTAATGGGATGGCTGAGCCATATGGTACTTCTAGTTCTAGATCCTTGAGGAATCGCCACACTGTCTTCCACAATGGTTGAATTAGTTTACAGTCCCACCAACAATGTAAAAGTGTTCCTATTTCTCCACATCCTCTCCAGCACCTGTTGTTTCCTGACTTTTTAATGATTGCCATTCTAACTGGTGTGAGATGGTATCTCATTGTGGTTTTGATTTGCATTTCTCTGATGGCCAGTGATGATGAGCATTTTTTTCATGTGTCTGTTGGCTGTATGAATGTCTTCTTTTGAGAAGTGTCTGTTCATATCCTTTGCCCACTTTTAGATGGGGTTGTTTGTTTTTTTTCTTGTAAATTTGATTGAGTTCTTTGTAGGTTCAGGATATTAGCCCTTTGTCAGATGAGTAGATTGCAAAAATTTTCTCCCATTCTGTAGGTAGCCTGTTCACTCTGATGGTAGTTTCATCAAGCTACCAATGAGTTTCTTCACAGAATTGGAAAAAAAACTGCTTTAAAGTTCATATGGAACCAAAAAAGAGCCCACATTTCCAAGACAATCCTAAGTCAAAAGAACAAAGCTGGAGGCATCACGCTACCTGACTTCAAACTATACTACAAGGCTACAGTAACCAAAACAGCATGGTACTGGTACCAAAACAGAGATATAGACCAATGGAACAGAACAGAGTCCTCAGAAATAATACCACACATCTACAGCCATATGATCTTTGATAAACCTGAGAAAAACAAGAAATGGGGAAAGGATTCCCTATTTAATAAATGGTGCTGGGAAAATTGGCTAGCCATAAGTAGAAAGCTGAAACTGGATCCTTTCCTTACTCCTTATACGAAAATTAATTCAAGATGGATTAGAGACTTAAATGTTAGACCTAATACCATAAAAACCCTAGAAGAAAACCTAGGTAATACCATTCAGGACATAGGCATGGGCAAGGACTTCATGTCTAAACCACCAAAAGCAACGGCAACAAAAGCCAAAATTGACAAATGGGATCTAATTAAACTAAAGAGCTTCTGCACAGCAGGTTGACTCTTGAGGTTCGAAGCTTTAGCTATCCTATTTCACATGTTTGAGATCAGCTTTCCTATATGGTCAGTGGGGCTGATAATTATACAGCCCTCATTGGGTTGTTGTGAGAATAAATGAGAAAATAATTTAGCAAACGTTTGAATACAGTGTTTGGCACAGAGACAGCCTTCACTAAATTGGTGGATATTATTATAATTGCCTTGTTATGATTCAGTTGCTGTACTTCAGGTTGAGGGCCCTGGTTTTCTAGAAGGAAACTTGAAACCATGAAGGTGGCATTGGGAACCTGAGGGTCTGGTAAGTGAATATTGAATGTAAGAGCAAGGGATTGGGTATGGGATAGGACAGATGCTTTCCCCAAATTTATTTCTATGTTTTATTTCACTTTTTTGCCACTTTTCTGACTAGGAATTTTCCCCAGATTTATTTATTTCTTGACATTCTACTCTGTGTCAGGCGTGGTGCTAGGTGTTGAAAGTACACATCAAATACAGCTCCTGGCCTCAAGGAGAGGTGTTTATAGTACTCCCTGAAGGTAGTTTGTATTTCTATGGGGGTCAGTGGTGATATCCCCTTTATCATTTCTTATGTGTGTATTTGATTATTCTCTCTCTTCTTTATTAGTCTAGCTAGGTGTCTATTTTTATTGTTTATTTCAAAAAACCAACTCCTGGATTTGTTGATTTTTTGGAGGGTTTTTCATATCTCTCTCTCTTTCAATTCTGCTCTAATCTTAGTTATTTCTTATCTTCTGCTAGCTTTTGGATTAGTTTGCTTTTACCCCTCTAGCTCTTTTACTTGTGCTGTTATGGTGATGATTTGAGATCTTCTAGCTTTCTGATGTGGACACTTAGTTCTAAACATTTTCCTTTTGACACTGATTTAGCCATGTCCCAGAGATTCTGGTACATTGTCTCTTTGTTCTCACTGGTTTCAAAGAACTTCTTGATTTCTGCCTTAATTTCATTATTTACCCAGAAGTCAACCAAGAACAGGTTGTTCAATTTCCATGTAGTTGTACAGTTTTGAGTGAGTTTCTTAATCCTGAGTTTTAATTTGATTGCTCTGTGGTCTGAGAAACTGTTTGTTATGATTTCAGTTCTTTTGCATTTTCTGAGGAGTGTTTTACCTCCAGTTATGTGGTCAATTTTAGAATAAGTACCATGCAGCACTGAGAAGAATGTATATTCTGTTGATTTGGGGTACAGAGTTCTGTAGATGTCTACTAGGTCCACTTGGTCCAGAGCTGAGTTCAAGTCCTCAATATCCTTGTTAATTTTCTGCCTCATTGATCTGTCTAATATTGACAGTGAGGTGATAAAGTCTCCCGCTATTATTGTGTGGGAGTCAAAGTTTCTTTGTAGGTCTCAAAGAACTTGTTTCATGAATCAGGGTGCTCCTGTATTGGGTGCATATATATTTAGAATAGTTATCTGTTCTTGTTGAATTATTCTCTTTACCATTATGTAATGCCATTCTGTGTCTTTTTTTATCTTTGTTGGTTTAAAGTCTGTTTTATCAGAGACTAGGATTGCAACGCCTGCTTTTTTTTTTTTTTTTTTTCCTTCCATTTGTTTGGTAAATTTTCTTCCATCCCTTTATGTTGAGCCTGTGTGTGTCTTTGCACGTAACATGGGTCTCCTGAATACAATACACCAATGGGTCTTGATTCCTTATCCAATTTGGCAGTCTATGTTTTTTAACTGGGGCATTTAGCCCATTTACACTTAAAGTTAGTATTGTTATGCTTGAATTTGATCCTATCATCATGATGCTGTTTGTTTATTTTGTACATTAGTTGATGCAGTTTCTTTGTGGTATCATTGACCTTTATATTTTGTGTTTTTGCAGTGGCTGGTACCAGTTTTTCCTTTCCATATTTAGTTCTTGCGGGAGCTCTTGCAGTGTAGGCCTGGTGGTAACAAAATCCTTCAGCATTTGCTTGTCTGGAAAGGATTTTATTTCTCCTTTGTGTATGAAGCTTAGTTTGGCTGAATATGAAATTCTGGGTTGAAAATTCTTTTCTTTAAGAAGGTTGAATACTGGCCCCCAATCTTTTTGGCTTGTAGAGTTTCTGCTGAGAGGTCTGCTGTTAGTCTGATGGTCTTCCCTTTCCAGATGACCTGGCCTTTCTCTCTGGCTGCCCTTAATAGATTTTCCTTCATTTCGACCTTGGAGAATCTGATGATTACGTATCTTGGGGTTGATCTTCTCATGGAGTATCTTAATTGTCTTCTCCATATTTCTTGAATTTGCATGTTGACCTGCCTTGCTAGGTTGGGGACATTCTCCTGGATAATATCCTGAAGTGTGTTTTGCAGCTCGTTTCCATTCTCCCCCCATCTCCTTCTGGTACTCCAATCCACTGTAGGTTCTTTCTTTTTATGAAGTCTCATATTTCTTGGAGGCCTTGTTCATTCCTTTTTAATCTTTTTTCTCTATTTTTATCTACATGTCTTATTTCAGTAAGGTGGTCTTCAAACTCTGATATCCTTTCTTCCACTTGGTTGATTTGGCTGTTGATACTTGTGTATGCCTCACAAAGTTCTCATGCTGTGTTTTTCAGCTCCATCAGGTCATTTATGTTCCTCTCTAAACTGGTTATTCTAGTTAGCAGTTCCTTAACCTTTTATCAAAGTTCTTAGCTTCTTTGCATTGGGCTAGAACATGCTTCTTTAGCTCAGCATAGTTTTTTATTACCCATCTTCTGAAGCCTACTTCTGTCGATTTGTCCATCTGATCCTCCATTCAGTTCTGTGCCCTTGATGGAGAGATGTTGCGATCATTTGGAGGAGAAGAGGCACTCTGGCCTTTTGGGTTTTCAGCATATTTTCATTTATTCTTTCTTATCTTCATGAGTTTGTCTAGTTTTGGTCTTTGAGGCTTCTGTGGGGGCCTTTTTGTTCTTGTTGTTGATGCTGGTTTTGCTGCTTTCTGCTTGTTTGTTTTTCTTTCAATAGTCAATCCCTCTTCTGTAGGGCTGCTGCAGTTTGCTGGGGGTCAGTTCAGGCCCTATTCATCTGATTCGCTCCCATGCCTGGAGATGTCACTCAAGGAGACTGGAAAGCACCAAAAATGCATGCCTCTTCTTTCTTCTGGGACCTCTGACCTCTAGGGGCACCATCCTGATGCCAGTAGGATTGCTCCTGTATAGGGTGTCTGACAACCTCTGTTGCAGGGTCTCACCCAGTTGGGTGGCATGGGGAGCAGGTCCTGTTTAACAAACCACTTTGTCTCTTGGTGGAGATTGTGTGTTTCACTGGGGGGAACCCACTTGCCTGGGCTGCCCGGATTCCTCAGAACTACCTGGAGAAGAGGCTAAGTTTGCTGGTTGGCAGAGATTGAGGCCCCCCTCCCACTAGGGGTTCAGGCCCAGGGAGGTCCGAATTCTGTCCCTGAGCTTCTGGCTGGAGTTATTGGAGATTTTGTGGGGAAGCCCTGCCCACTGAGGAAGGATGGGTCAGAGTTAGGCCTGAAAAGGCACTCTGGCCACAGACTGCCACAGCTGGTGTGTTGGGCTGTGGGGACAAGTCTTGGGACCAAGCCATCCCACCTCTCTGGCTCCAGCAGGGAAAAAGTGCAGCCTGAAGCTATAGAAATGGGTGCTATCTTTTCCCAGCCCAGACAGCTTAGCGTGTTAGGCAGTTGCCAATCCCAGTGCTGGCTGCTACCTCTCCCCCAAGGAGCTCAAATGGCTTAGACAGCAGGCAGTGGCAGCCTGTGCTGGTCGCACCCTGCCCCGCCACCTCCTCCCCAGGAGTTCCCTAGCCTTAAGCAGATTCCAGCTGAGAGGCTTTAAGAGTCTACACATTCTGGGGTTGGGAGGATAGGCCCTAGTGGCGTGGGTTCAGAAGTGGGATCTTCCCATCTGTGGGTTGCACAATTCCATGGAAAACGTACCTTAGTGTGCTCGCTCACCACCTCCTTTGGCTGGGGGGAGAGGGTTCCTCTTCCTGTGTGGCTCTCAAGTAGACTGCTGCACCACACTGCTCCTCCTCCTCTCCCTGGGTCATGCAAGCCTTCTATTCAATTTTGATGAGATAACCTAGATACCTTGGTTGCCGGTGAAGTATTCACTTGCTTATTATGATTGTTTTTCGATGGGAGCCTCGGAAACCCTCTGCTTCTTCTAGTCGGCTCTCTTGGCCCTGCCCCTGTAGTAAACTTCATTTTTCATTTTTTAAATTTATTTTTTTTTATACTTTAAGTTGTAGGGTACATGTGCACAACATGCAAGTTTGTTACTTATGTATACATGTGCCATGTTGGTGTGCTGCACCCATTATGAGATCACTTGTAGTAAACTTTTAAGAAGCATTGTTGATATTCATATTTTTACCATCAGGCTACCTCCATTTCAATTCTGGCTGGGGCCAGCTGTGTGGCTATAGGAAATAAGTTATCCTTCACTGTTCTCAGTTTCCTCTCTCTTAAGTTTTTTGTGAATGTGACAACTAGGTAAGCACCCGGTAAGTATTCCATGGCAATCTTCTGCTGTGGTCTTTCTGTCTTGTTCCATAAAAGCATTTAGTTCATGTCTCTATCTCGGGGTTACTAGAAAATTTGAATTTGCTGTGTAGAAATTGCTTTTAGAATCAGTTTTATTCTGCACTTCTATTCCGGAAAGGGAGATACCTTAGCTCATTTCATAAGGTTCTTTTCTTTTTTTTTTTTTTTTTTCCTATCCTTACTTGTTTCACTTACAAACAATTCATTATTGAAGGGCCATAAATTGTTGAGAAAAAGCTTGGACTCTCAGTCGGTCAATGTTGATCTTGATTTTCTTCTCTACCTCACATGGAATGGGGAGTTTTGGAAAGTTACTTGTCTCTCTGACTCTCAGTTTCCTCATCTATAACATAGGGATGATGAGACGAAGTAACGTATAGGGACCTTCCTCCCGAGAACTTGCCTCAGAGTTATATGAATGAATACTTACTTCCTTATTTGAATAGACATCTTCAGCTGTCTATTTCTATCACCTTCTTTTCCTCCACATATAGTACCATAATTCTTGTAAGCATTTGTGAATTCTGCTAGTTAATTAGTTTCATACAGTGTTGCTGGGTGGCTTAATACCCTTTCCTAGCACTCCTGAGAATATATGAAATACAAGACATGCATTCTTACCATAAAGTTATATTGAGGAATTTAATGAACAGAAAATGCCAGATACTTTCCGTATCAAAATTAAGTATGTAGCTTGAATACAGACACAATTCCTGGGCAACCGTGTTCTGTCAAACCTGTTTTCTCTGCCTGCCCAAGACTCTTGGAAGCGTGAGATGTTTCCTGATGTTGGCTTGGTGGTTTGCATGTTATCAGAGAATGCTGCTGAATGAAGGGACTTTGATCTGTCCAGAGCACATATTAATAGTAGATTAAGCTATGTCCCATTAGCCATTATCTAGGCATAGGGTCTTATTTTGAATGAAGGGAGGCTGGTGGTGAAAAAAGTCTTGCGTGTTGGGAAAAAAAAATGCAGGAGTGCCTTGAACTCATCACATGGTCTCGACTGCAGTGGGGATACAGTTCTACTTTCTGCAGAGGCTGTGATAATGAGTAAATCCACGTAAAGTACTCAGAGCACTCCTGTGCATAGCAAGCCCTTGGCATGAATCCATTACTCTTATGCTCACTCTCATCATTAGCATTACCATCAGAATGGTCTCATCTCTCTCCCCTGTGCATACTCATTGCAGGGAATCTCAGAGAAAGATGGAAAAACTCTTCCTGGAGTCACCGTCTAGGGGCTCCTACCAGATCATCTCCTGGGGATGTGGATAACATTTGCTAAGGGGTGCCATCTTCTGGGAATTTGTACCCTTTGCCATTGGCTTAGGCTGTTCAGTTGGCCTTAGCCAACTGGTAGTTCCAGGCTAACTTCTTGCTGATTTTATGGATGGGGAGAGCAAGAAGGAGACCTTAATTAGCTTTTGAGGAGAAGTCACCAGTTTAAACCTTTCCCATTCCTTTCTTTGTTTAAGGGTTATTGTCAATCTCTGTTGGGTTCTCTGTTCTCCAGTTAGTTTGCCAAAATTTCTTAGGCTACTCAGGTTTCTTTCTTTCTTTCTTTCTTTCTTTCTTTCTTTCTTTCTTTCTTTCTTTCTTTCTTTCTTTCTTTCTTTCTTTCTTTGTTTCTTTGTTTGTTTCTTTCTTTCTTTCTTTCTCTCTCTCTCTTTCTCTCTTTCTCTCTTTCTCTTTCTGTCTGTCTGTCTGTCTGTCTGTCTTTCTTTCTCTCTCTCTCTCTCTCACAATAATCCAAAAAGCAATTATTGAGTGTCTGTTGTATACTAGACATTGATATGGAATATATCAGTGAACAAAAAATACACAAGTCTTCATCCTGATGAGTCTTGCATTCTAACGCTGTGGCGTGTCAGGAATGGGGTGGGGACTGACAAACATAAATACAAATATAATCATGCTACATCAGATAGCTATGAATGCCTCAGTAAAAATAAAAACAAACTGGGTACAATCTGTTAGGTGTGCCAAAGATTGGGGGAGCTGTCATTTAGAAAAAATTGACTTTTCTGAGGGCAGTTTTAGTTTTAGAGAAAACTGAGCAGAGTATGAGAGTTTCCATATATCTCTTCTTCCCCTAAACAGTTTTTCCTATTATTCACATCTTGCATTAGTGTGGTACACATGTTACAGCTAATGAATCAATATTGATACATTATTATTAATTAAAGCCCATAATTTCAGTTAGGTTTCATTGTGTACAGTTCTATGGGTGATAAGTAGTGTTTTGTTTTGTTTTCAGACTGAGTCTCTCTCTGTCGCCCCAGGCTGGAGTGTAGTGGTGCGATCTTGGCTCACTGCAACCTCTGCCCCCATGGGTTCAAGCAATTCTCCTGCCTCAGCCTCCTGAGTAGGTGGGACTACAGGCACGCAGCACCACTCCCAGCTAATTTTTGTATTTTTAGTAAAGATGGGGTTTCACCATGTTGGCCAGGATGGTCTCTATCTCTTCACCTCATGATCTGCCCTCCTTGGATTACAGGTGTGAGCCACCGTGCCTGACCAATCAGTAGTTTTTTAAAGGGTGATGTAACAGACACCTCCTGTGCCTTCTGGCATTATCTCAACTCCCCTTTCTATTCCACCTTAATTGAGCTGCAGCTTGTCTGCCTGCTGCCTGAGGTACCTGCCAAGCACCACTCAGACATTCTGATGAAGGCACGTGCAAACCTGGATGTGCAAGGGGGTTAACTTCTAGCATTTCACAGGGAAACTCTCCACCGATGGAGGGTGAAAGTTGGTGGATAACAGTCCCCTCTTCTGTCCCTTGGGTGGCAACTCTGAGGTGCATTCTACTCAGCTGCTCAGAGGGACCTAGCAGAGTCCATCCAGGTGCTTTTATCTCTGTTGCTCTCCTTACAGCCCCACTAGCCAGACACATTCCTTGTGATCACTTATCCAAATAAACTGCCTCCAAGGAAGCCCTTGTTTCAGGTTCTGCTTTCCGGAGGACCTGTGCCAAGTCAGTTCCATTTCTTATCTATGAAACGGGTGCGATGATTACACTTTGCTCGCAGGACAAAGCATTGTTCGTATAGGTAAATTTAGAACAGTGCCAGGCTCATAGTAAGCCTTCACTGAATATTAGTTATCACGATGGGAATCCATTATATCTGGATATGTTTGTTGTTTGTGGAGCCTGTCCATACACATTATTTTTAGCATCATATTAATCCTGTGAAATATATAATGATAATTATCCCTATTTTACAGATGACGAAACTGAAAATCACCATAGGGAAATGACTTGGTCAAGGTTATGTGATTGAGAAGCAGAACAGCCAGGCTTGGTAGATGTCTCAAACCATAGGACACGTGAGCCGAAAGGGAGCAGATGTTTTCACTGGACACATGATGACACAGAGGCCAACTGATTTCTCCGGGTCACACAGCTCTTCAGCAAATATTCTGAGGCTGAGATCCTAGATCTTCAGGCTTCTAGTACAGAGCTTTGTTAGGGTGGGAAATTAACAGAGATAGAGCATACCGTCTCTGGGTTTCAGTTGAATGCACAGATCAGAGATAACAATTCTGCTCTCCTGGCCTCCTGCCTCAGTTTACATTTTTTCCTTGTTATTCTTGCTAAGCAATGTATTCAAACTTTTATAAAAGGAAAAGAAATACCTGCTTTTAAAGAGCAGTTTCCAATGATTTATTTAGGAGGAAATCTGCTTATGAACCAGGATATTGGAAGATTGAATAATTCGAACGATGTTTGTTTTTCTATCCTGAATTTAGCTCTTGTGAAGATTTCTGCGTCAATAGCTCAGGAGATTGAAATATTATTTTCTTTTCTTTACATTCCCCAGCGAAGGTCGCAGGGACTGACCTTCCATCACCCTGAGATGCCACAGCATGACTTGAAGGTGACCCAGACTGACCACATCTCGGGGTTTTTTGAGCCATTCAGTTTCCATATTCGTTTAGTCGCTGGGCTTTTTATGTGTGATTTTTGGTGACCATGAAATTGAGAGATGAAGAGGCTTGCCTGCTGCCAAAAGCTGTGTGGCAAAGGCTCCGTGTGAGTTCCCCTCGGTTTGCCAGCGCGCTTTCTTCCTGACTTTAAGGCTTTCCTCCCGCTCTTGTCCTCGGCCTTCCCAAGAAGCACCAGCAATGCTCAACAAGGCCTATTGATGTGCAAGGTCCAAGAGTCATGGGTTTTAGCAATTAGGCAGAACAACTGTCCCCTCATGTGACCAGAAGTGTGTGTTCGAGTTGTTTTTTTAAAATCACCCTTTTATTTTAAAATACAGAAATAAGACAGAAAGAGTTAATAGTATGACCTCCACAAATCATTTCTTAATTTTTATAATGTAATGGCAAGTAACCTTTATGTGAGGCTTACATGGAGCAGGCCCTCTTCTAAGCACTTTGTATATAGCATATCATTTAGTCTTCACTACAGCCCTATGAGGCAGTATCTATCATCATCCTCAAAGTCTTCCTCATTATCGTTGTTGTTGTTTAACAAAGAAATAAACCAATACACTGAAGCACATAAAGGTGAACTGACAAACCTAAGGTCACACTCTAATAAGTAAATGGTTGGGATTTGAACAGTCTGACTCCACAGCCCATGCTCTAAACCATTATCTAAAAAAATTAGAAGGGAAAGGAATCATCACAGCCAACCCTCTTGTTTACTCGTGGAAATTTACTCATGTAGCACAGACAGGGGAGTTAACGCTTCTAAAAATCACACAGCGTGTTAATGGCTGCTCGATTCCAGTCCAAAGTTATTTTGCCTTCTGCAGAGTGAATCTCTATCTGTGAAGATTAGGGAGGAAGCCTAATGCATTAGACACTGAGATTGAAGCAGCTATTAAATGACTTTTTATTTGCGGTAGGGTAAGCAGCCTGAATAGAAAGGCAAGAAGGAGGTGGTGGTGCAAGTAGGGAGTGTGTGTGTGGGGGAAGGAGGATACTGAATTTAGAAATTGTGTTGCATTAGGCTCTGGCCATGTTCCAAATATTTTTATTCGTTATTATTATTTTTATGGGAAAAGGAACCTGCAACGGTTTAGGCTCGGCTATGTGCCTTCAGGCATTGGTTTGTCAAATTTGGATCCAATGCCAGGTCAGCACAGTGGGTGTTCATGGGTGGTGTGTTTATGTGTGTGTGTCCATGTGCTCAGGTGTTTGCATGTGCCTTTCTCCGTGTGTGTCCGTGGTGTTGGCATGAAAAGCAGCAGTCCATCCTAGGACTTACTCGCTATTTCTTACCTCCAGCCTACCTCCCTAATGTGTCAAGAATTATAAATTAATCACCTGGCTGGTTTGCACTGAACTTACTAGTGTTTATGAAAGGGAATTCATTGGATATGCCTGTTAATGGAACACGTGTAATAATACTAAAGCCTGTGATTAAAAAGAAATTTAAGACCCATGAGTTTTTAATAGAAAAACATGTCATTTGAGTGTTTATTTGCTGGTGTAAAATGGGTGATTTTTAAGGGGGGGGAGGTTGCCTATTTTAATTTTTGGAGGACCATGTTATTCACACAGAAAATTGGCAATGCTCATGTAGAAATCCTTTTAGATTGTGTTTAGTAGAGGACTCTTTCGGTAAAGTAGAACATGTTTATTGCTTCATGCTTCAGTGGAAAATAAATTGCAGAATAGTTCTGCTCATGGGTTTTATTCATTCATTCACCCACAATTTATTTCTTACCTATCACTTATCATCACTTATCAAGCACAGGGCTATGGTGTGATTGATTGAGAGATGAATATACTTGGTCCTTGAATACACGTGGTCCTCAGATGGCCCACAGTTTGATGAAGGGTGGACAGATGATAAAATGATTTCAATGCTTGCTCTGAGGGAGGTGTGAAAAGGGCAGTGTGAAAGTTAGAGGCTTCCTAGAGAAGGCAGAATTTAAACTGAGCCTTATCCAGTTAATCAAAACAGGGGAGACCATTCTGAAATGAAAAAATTGCATTGCAAATTTATGGGGTCTTGCGAACAAAATGTGCTTGGAGGGAGCTATAAGTTGTTTCTACACTCAGAGAATAAGTGCTGGTTACCTAAAAAGTAATTATTGCTCAAATTCACTCACTCATTCCCTTATTCATTCAGTTGCATGAAGATGCAGTTGTCATTCATGTGTGTGTGTTTGTAGACCCACATGCAAATATATAATATTCCTTGGTGAAATGTGGTACCTTGATTTTCTTACATTTTAATGAGATTTGATCATCCACATTATCTTATAGTGAGGTGTAGAAAGTTCTGCATGTAAAATGAAGCTAGTTGATTTTGGCTTTTCAGAAGTTTGCCTGTGGGTTTTTAAGAAATCATTTTATTTTCCAGAGAAAGTTAGCGTAATTTCTCCACAAATCCTATTTATCTTTGAAATGGCAAAGAGAACAAACTGCTTTGGATTTCATGGTACTGGAAGATATTGCAAAATCTCTGCATATTTTTGGGACATCTGAGTACAGGTTTAGAAGCTTGAGATGTCTTTAAGAGAAAAGTTCTTTTAGTTTCACTTTTTATTTTTAGCTTTGCTAGTAGATTTTGGAAAAGTGGAAATAAGGCCCTGCGTTTTTGGACCTTTTAAAATTCAAGCAAATAAGGCATCATTAATTGTTCATTCACTACATGTTGATTGAGACTTAAGAGAGGGCATGGGTTGAAGTCAACCCAATCTCTGCGCTCACAAAGCTCACGATCTGTTGAGGGAAAAGAACAAACAAGACTGGCAGAGATAGTGGAAGTTGTCGTGAAAAAAAAATCTTGTAAAAGAAGAGAGATGAACCAAGTCTTAAAGAACTGGAAGGGCAGAAGCTGGGAGTGACATTCCAGGCAGAGGAATAATCATGGCCCAAGACAGAGAGGAAAGACTGGGACACCATCTGATTTTTGAAGGGTGTGTGACCTGTTAGAAAGAGATGCTAAGTTTTTACTTTGAGACCGCTTGACTTTTCTGCTTCCCAGTTGTAGAAATGGTAGATAAAATATAATAAATGGGAAGAAACCCACAGTGATTCAAAAATAGAATAAATATTTCTATGGTTCAGAAAATGGAAAGAAATATGAAGCTGAGAGGATCAGGGCGCCCTGGTGGTCTCTGAATTCCCAAAAAGGCAGGAGAGCTGGGAGTCAGACCCTGGTGGGTAACTGGGACTAAATCACCAGAATGGTCCAGGAGCACAGCTCCTCAACAGTGCTGGGTTGTGGTTCTTCTTGCTGATGGAACTGCTGCCTTTTAGTTTGCATGAAGCTATACACCTTTCAATTATGGGCCAAGCACATCTCCTGGCTCAGTGACTGTATCTGTGAGTGTTTCTGGAGGCACAGGTTCCTAGCTCCCATTTAAGAATAGTTCTGGGCGGAGGCTCCCAAGATCCCAAATGAAAGCAGACAAAGCTGGACATGGAGGGATAAATGAAAATGCAGCAGATGCCTTCCCTCCCACAGAGAGAAACAACAACACCTCCCATCCAAAATACACCTATAAACAAAAGTTACAAAACACAGAAAAAAAAATAAAGGCAGTCAATAAAATTCATGGTTGGGTGTGTCATGAAAAATGAAATAAAAATAATAAAACTGTCTGAAAAAAAATCAAAAATTAAATGGGAGATAATCAAGAATCTGTAAAGAAATATATCATGAACCAAAACAGGCTACTAGTTAAACAAGAATGTGCATATATTTTAAAAATTGAAAAGTTAAATTGGAAATTAAAGATTTAATCATAGAAATAAAAACAAGTAATTGATGGAATACACTCTAAACTGAATAAGGCAGAAATAGTTAATAAGTTGGAAGATAATACTAATTTACATAAATACAGAAAGAGCTATAAAAATAAAAATTATGAAAATGGTAGAAAAGAGGTTTTTGAAAGTACAATGGCTGTAAATTTCAGAGTTGAAGATAGGAGAACTGAGTCAAGTAAATAAAAAGAAAGCTAACCAACATAGCAAACCATCATAGTAAAATGGTAGAATATTAAGTCTAAAAATTAAAATAAAAGTCCTTAAAGCTGAAAGAGAGAAGAGGTAGATTAACAACAAAGTTATTACAAAAATACAATAATTTCTCCTTATCAGAACAGATGCTAGAAGGCAGTAGGACAATGTCTTTAAAATAATACAAGAAAATAAAATAACTGTCAATTTATAATTTTATAGCCAGGCAAATTATCATTTGAGAGAGGGTGAACTAAAGAAAATTTTAGACATGCAAATATTAAGGGAATTTACCTTCCACAGCTCTCACTAAAAAAGCTAATGAGGAATGTACTCAAAAAAGAAGAAAAGTAAACACAGTAAGAAGAAACAGTTGAAGTAAAAATAGTGAGCACAGAAATGAACAGAGTATCTTGGTCTTATTAAAGATGAAAAACATTGAGAAAAGAGAAATACAAAACTAAATCTCAAGGTAACAACAAAAACGAAGACACTGGGCTTTAAATGGGTAGTTGAAACCTGATAAATTTCTTGACTTGTTTGGAGGGGGCTAAAAGTAATAATTTTAGATTTGTTAGAAAATTATAAAGTTTAATGTTAGGCACTAAAATTGAAACAGAGTTTAAGATTGCGAGCAAATAATTAGGGTGAGGGAGGAGTATAAAGGGGACTTCAATTCTATATGTAATGCTTTACTTTTTTTACAATAGCCCATGAAATATGTTCAATCTGGGTGATGGGTGCAAAGGTGTAATTATTTTCTGTATTTTTACATTTGTTTAAATATTTCATACAGAGTATTTCATTGGTGTGAGGACCATGTGGCAAATGTCTCTTTTCACTGTTCCCTAGCTGGCTGTGATTTTTAAGCCATGGGAGAATGTCTGTAGAATCCTTCATCTCTGCCAGTCTTTCTCATTCACTTGTCTGTTAGGTCTCAGTCACCTAAAAGAGAAAAAAAATTTTTTTAAAATGTTATTTTCATGCATCAAATTGACCAATTTCTAGATAAGACCTTACTTTCTATAAGCAATTAAAGAAGACCTTATATACTAAATATTGTCCTCAATGTCTATCATTTTTAATGGCCGATAAACTCCATGAAGGTTGAGACTCTGCCAGGTTTGTTCAAATTTGTATTATCAGAGCTGGTGACCTGGCACGAATACTGGTTTAATGAATATATGGACAAAAGGAAGAACTGCTGGATTTACCCAATAACCAGTTCTCCACTATGCCCAACTCTTCCATGACTTTGTGCCTTTTCACCAGCTATTCTTTCTACCATCTAGAAATGACTTTTACCTCCTAGTTCACTAGGAAAGTTTCCCTTCCTATTATTTCTGTTCCTAGTAGACTAGAAGCTCTATTTCTTTTCTTTTTTTTTTTATACTTTAAGTTCTAGGGTACATGTGCATAACGTGCAGGTTTGTTACATATGTATACTTGTGCCATGTTGGTGTGCTGCACCCATCAACTTGTCAGCACCCATCAACTCGTCATTTACATCAGGTATAACTCCCAGTGCAATCCCTCCCCCCTCCCCGTGATAGGCCCCCGTGTGTGATGTTCCCCTTCCCGAGTCCAAGTGATCTCATTGTTCAGTTCCCACCTATGAGTGAGAACATGTGGTGTTTGGTTTTCTGTTCTTGCGATAGTTTGCTGAGAATGATGATTTCCAGTTGCATCCATGTCCCTACAAAGGACACAAACTCATCCTTTTTTATGGCTGCATAGTATTCCATGGTGTATATGTGCCACATTTTCTTAATCCAGTCTGTCACTGATGGACATTTGGGTTGATTCCAAGTCTTTGCTATTGTGAATAGTGCCGCAATAAACATACGTGTGCATGTGTCTTTATAGCAGCATGATTTATAATCCTTTGGGTATATACCCAGTAATGGGATGGCTGGGTCATATGGTACTTCTAGTTCTAGATCCTTGAGGAATCGCCATACTGTTTTCCTAGAAGCTCTATTAAGGCAGAAATCTTGTCTTTCTCCAGGGCTGAATGTTGATCACCTGTTGCATATGTAGAATAAACGTTTCCTTATTTATGAGCCCAGAGTAGACATCACCTCTTCTTAAAGCCTTTCTTGACACAGTTTCCTTTGCCTCTATGCCTTCTATGTCAGATGGAGTTAATATGACAAATTTTAAAGTGATATATACCTAGTATATAGTTCCATGACTGCAATTAGTAGATTGTAGTTTAAGTAATTGTCTCCCTCATTGGATATTAATTCTTCAAGTACCAGTTTTATATATTTTTATCTCCATAGTCCTATGTTGCTTGTCCAGTGTGCAGGACAGAGCAAGCCTTCTAAATTTACTAGCTAAATTGAATTATATCCATTTACAAGCAGTGGATCTGCTTGTAAACGTTCCCTGAAATACTCAAAATCCACCTGATGGCGCTTCCTCTCTCCAAGAGATGGCAAAGGGATCCTAGCACACAGTTAACCCATTTGCTGCATCTGAGGGAGCCTGGAATTAGTCGTTTAAGATAGATGCCTAGGAAAGGTTAAGATAATGTGAAAAGTGGGGAGGACAATTGGTAATTAACCTCATCTTATCTACTCAGGTCAGTGGCCAAGGAGTCACTGAGGATCCACACAAGCCCTCCTGCAGGGAGGACTCTTTTGCTCTCTCAGTCCCCTACTGCTGCCATCTGTTGATAATTACTGTCCAGTCTCTGCTGAGAATGTGTGATATTTAATATTTCCTCACCACTTGAATAAACATGTGGCAATAACAGCAAGGCACTTGGCCACAGGGGTAGAAAGATGTATTTGCCTGAAAGAGTCAGTGTACACCTTGGACCAGGCAAACAACTGCCTTCTCTTTGCGAAGTTACAAGAAGTCCCCATGTTTGAGAACCTGGAGAATAGGTACATTGAATTAAGTAGTATTTTTGGAAGAAAACTCTTAAAATCCAAAATATCAAGAAGATTGGAAAACAAAACAGAACAGCCTCCTTTTACAACTAATGTGATTTTTCTCTTAATGAGCAATCCTGAAGTTTTCCCAGGTAACTTTTCCGCATTTTAGAGAAAGTTGGGATTCTTGCCACACAGCTAAGAAAGAAGAAAAGCATTTTGCATACTTGAAAAAAAAAAGTTATTCTAATAAAAAAGACTTTATCCCACCCAGTCCTTTTGGAGGTTTGGAGAGAAGAAGTTTCTAGTTTCATTTGCAGGCAGGAAAGTTCAACTTCCTGTTTCAAAATAACAAGAGGATTCAACAGGGATAAACTGTGTCCTGCTTTGCTCAAGCAATGACCTCTACATTACTGATGTCATTAGAAACAGACTGATTGGGTTCATTAAGCATTTGGATCTGAGACAGAGTAAGGTGGAGCCACCAATGGCATGTAGATAGATACACGCAGTCCATTGGTCCATTGGCCATCTTCAGTGAGGTGGCAGCTGGATTTGTGGCGTGAGGCAGGAGTAGGCATTGTTGCTAGCTCTAAAAGAGAAAATAAATCATTCCCTGATCTTGTTTCTCCTTATCATTCATTTCCATTTGAGAGCAACCAATACTTGTCATGAATGTTTTTTTCCTCCTCAACATTTATTATGAAAATTTGCAGACATGCAGAAAAGTTGAATGAATTTTAGAGTGAACACAACACCAGTATACCTACCACCTAGATTCTATCATGAAAATTTTACTCTACTTGGCTGTATCATGTCTATCAATCTATCCCCCTTATAGCCTTTAATCAATCCACATTATTTTTGATGCATTTTAAAATATATTGCAGACAGTCATGAATGCCTTTACCATCTACTGTCATCCAAAATAAAACCTGTTATTTTACACTCTCTTTTCTTTATTGCAAAGGTCTGCCCTGGGGATTATAGCAGGAATTGTTATTCTTTACCTTACCATCTCCCAAATGACCAGTCCATAAAAGTTACTGGCCGTTTGGGAGATAAGGTAAGAAATAATTAAGACAAATATATACACAATTACACATTATGATCAGAATCATGAAAGAAAAAGCAGAATAAAATGGGATTTTCAAGATGGTCTTTTTCCCTTCAATCCACCATCTTCTACAGTGCCACCAAAACAAAATCTTGGAGTACAGCTTGGATCATGCCACTGACTTTACGTGTCTGGCAGGATAAACCCAAAGACTATTTCCATTCCATAAGTATTTATTGGCTCCTTATAATATGCTGAGTGCATTATGATAGATGTTGCACATGTTAGAATAAGCACATTATGGTCCCTACCCTTGAAAAATCAGGTTAAGGAAACAGATAATTTCAGTATGATGCTTAAAATGCTATCCTAGCATAAAGGAGGAGTGGCACAAGCTATAAATCATTCAGAATTTACTAAAGCATACATTGTAAAGTCAAGTGGATAGTAATGAGTCTTGAAGGCTGGCTTACAGAGGGATAGAATAATGGGTAAAGAGGGTAGATACTTTGCTATAGGGAAGGAGGAACCACTGAAGCAGTTGGAAATATAAGGCAAAGGATGGGTTGGAGGGTGGTAGGAGTGGGCAACATTTTAGTAAGGAAAAGAAGTTAGGGGCGCTGGAGTAATACAGATAAAATGAGCTGAAGTCACTGGTTGTAAAAATGAAGAAGGGACTAGTTTAGAGTAGGCTTAGAGGGTAAAGTCAGAAGCTTTTAAAAATGGAATGGCTGAGCTCAGAGCTGAGGCAAAGGGGAAGGCCAAGAACGAATCCCGATTTTCTGACTTGGGTGGTTGAGTGAATGGTGCATCCAATGATTGGGATTGAAAATATTAAGAAAGAGAAAAATATCAATTTAGTTTTGAAGGTTAAATTTAAAGTACCTGGAAGCCATCCAAGTGGAGATGCCTACAACATGGTGGCTATGTGAATTTGAAGCTCAAGAAAAAATTGAGGCATCTAAGTGAATTCTGAATAAAAGCATAAAAGTGGATGGAGCACCTCAGAGTCATCTCACATAAGAGGTGAGAAATTTCTAATAATTTTGTACAAACTTTCAATGATCATTGATGAGGGGTCCTGGAAGTGGAGTGTTACACACATCTGGCCTACCATTATAGTTAGAAGAAAATGACAATTTCAAATTCTTTTATTTTACTGAGTGGACTTGTTTAGAATCCAGCTCTACTGATTTTCATTTTAGTTATTTTCCCTTTGCATTCATCTCCACTCCATTCTCAATGGTACACTGCCCATCCATTTCTCCTTCCAGTCATTCATTCGTAACCTTAACAAGCATGTATTAGGTACCTCCCACATGCCAGGCAGGACTAGGTGTTGACTCTGGAAGTATTGGCAATGGAACCTTCCATATACACATTTTTTAAGAACCTCAACTTCACTCACTTCCAATTGTCTTCACTTCCTGAAAGAGGGATTGTGTTTCAACTTAGAGGAAGACCTGAAGGGTGGGAAAGCTTGAATGACACGGTGTTGAGGTGATGTGGAAAATGATCCCTCTCTGAGACAGCATGCACTACTTCAGCTTACGCAAACTATAAAGAACTCCCTGTCTGTATTCGCGAAAGGAAAATTCATGTTTCCTATGGCCTTTAACTGCTAATCTTTACTGGTTACAAGAGGGTATTCCAGGCCGTGGAGTGCTTAATAAATATTATATTATTTGCTAATGGCAATGCTATTTGGGGGTGATATTTCCTTCTGAATGTGCTAGCCTGGTTTAACAAATCTGCTGTGTGTAGTTTTACCTTTCATTGTGTTGGTTGAGATGTCTCAGGGGCACCTTCAGCAGGGGCTGAGAAACAGCTCAGAAATGCAGAAGTAAATGAATCTGCTGGATGCATTAATAGTTTTTGTCTGTGCTGACTTCCCCTCTGTTGAAGGAATGTAACAAATACCGAGGGGCTCTGCTATGTTAAGTAAATGTTTGTGTGCATTCTCACTGTGAAGATGTGTAATGCTTGGAGGGCCTGCAGAGTATTTCTCTGTGCACTTATTTTGTTTTTATACACTTTTGTATGCAACTATGGTCAGTCCTGACCTAACTCATCCATTATCTAAACTCAGCTTTTTAGAAATGCTTTATTTAACCTGGGTGCGGTGGCTCACGCCTGTAATCCCAGCACTTTGGGAGGTCGAGGCAGGTATATCACTTGAGGTCAGGATTTCAAGACCAGCCTGGCCAACATGGTGAAACCCCATCTTTACTAAAAATAAAACAATTAGCCTAGCATGGTGGCGCACTCCTGTAGTCGCAGCTACTTGGGAGGCTGAGGCAGGAGAATTGCTTGAACCTGGGAGGCAGAGGTTGCGGAGGTTTTGGTGAGCTGGGATGGCGCCACTGCACTCCAGCCTGGGCAACAGAGCTAAACTGTCTCAATAAAAAAAAGAAAGAAATAATTTATTTGAACAAACGACAAATGACACGGGTACCCATTTCTAATTTCCCTTTGCTCTCAAAAGAACTGAATGCCACTCCTGGGTAATTGTTACCGGTGATGTGCTAGAATTTAAGAGCATGGTATATGGTGAACCCAAATAGACTGGATTTCAAATTCAGTGTCTTCCAGTAGCTTTTCTCTCTCAACCTCGGTTTCCGTGCATGACACTTGGGGTTTGTTATATGAAGAAAAAATGAGATAACTGCCAGCACCTGGTGTAAATGCTTAGCACTTAATTAAATCCTTCCTCCTTTACTTTCTCCCTTCTTTCCTTCTCTCTTTTTTCCCTTTCAATGTATGTTGAATCTTTACTTTTCTTTTTGGTCATTTTTATGAGCTTTTAAATGCATGTACAAGGACATTCATCTTAAAACAAAAACAGAAAAACTGTTTTTGACACCCTGTCTTACTGCTGCTATTGCGTTTTGCTTTTGCTATGATAGTCACATTTCTTAAAAAGTTATCCATATTTGGTGTCTGTAATTCCTAATTTCCCATGCATTCTTTAGCCTTCCGCAGCTTGCCTTCAGTCCTTATTATTTCACTGAAAATGCTCTCATCAAGGTGGGAATATTCTCCTAGTGAAAATATTTCCTGTAAATCTATTAACTACCATGTTGCCCTTACTGAGGCACCTTTGACTTGATAGTATTTTTTACTTCTTTATGGTTTTGTATTGCTAGTTCAGTTGTTGGGAGGAAACTTATTTTTTTGCTGGATATTCTGCATGTAATGTGGGTAAACTCTCTTGTCTTCGATGGGCCACTAGTTATTGTTCTGGAATATGAACCTGTGGGAGTATCAGAATCATGGTGAATGGGAAATAAATAAGCCTGCTTCAACACTCACCTGCACTTTTTATGAAAAATAAGAATAGCATATTAAAGGATCTAAGCACTAATCATATAACATTAGTGCAAACAATAGATTTAAGTAGGACACCAAATTAAAATCAAAATATAAAGGAAAACACACTTTTGTAGAATAATGAGTTGTTTTCACTGATCCTTTAGCATTCTCCATCATTGTTTAGTCTAGCTTAGGTTTTCAGGTTGACTTAATTAATTATTTACTATGAATGTTTCCTTCAACTATCACAGACTATTTATACTTCTTAGTGAAAAGCTCTGCTTGGATATATAAACATGTGCCCCTTTATAGGCAAGACTCTTTTGAGTGTACAGCAGAAGGTCATGAGGAGAAATTGTCTGTGAACTCATCTGGTTGACTCTCCAGTTAATCTAGGCTGTTTATTTCAGCTCTCTTTGGATCTAGCAAACGTAAGAGCTCTAACTGCTTCCTTACAGCATTTGGAGGAAGGCTCTCAGTTTTCCTTCAAACTGAGGTTCTTACTTGTTTTTATTTTTAACTAGTTTTTGTCTTTATGACAGTTATGTGGCCAATACCATTTGAAGATGGAAGTAGCTCGATAGGACGAGAACAATATATTATCTCTCCCTCACCCCGCCCACTGCCCATGTTTACTGGACTCCTCCGAAAGCAGTAGCTGTCATTACTTTGGTTGTTCCTTTCGACATTTGCCTGCATATATTGAGTTAACATGTTTACCCTGCTGTTTCTGGACTTGTCAGTTTCAGGCATTACTGACTGATTTCCTTCTATGGAAAATGAAGAATTAGCTGTCTTTTATCACATCCTTGGCCAACATGTATAGGGCTCACCAACCCCTAACCCCAACTTATTGTTAGATTAGGTAGTACTCTATGAAATTCTCATTGCTCTTAGTCAAAATTGTTTGAATGTTAGCAATTTTATAATGTATAGTTATGCCATAATTTTTGTTAAAATAATTCAGTATTTATAGTTGCTGAGCTATGTAGCAGATTATCAATACTATCTCTCTATTGCAGAACTTTTAATTTTGTTTGGTTGGATGTTTGGTTTTTAATTTTTTAATCATTTTTAAAATGTAAACTTCTTTTTATAGATTAAGGGGGTACAAGGGCAGTTTTGTTACATGGTTATATTGCATAGTGATGAAGTCAAAGCTTTTAGTGTACCCATCGCTCAAATAGTGTACATTATACTCAATAGGTAATTTCTCATCCCTCACCCCCCTCTCACCCTGTCACCTTTCAGGGTCTCTGACATCTATTCCATTATATGTCCATGTGTGCAATTGTATAGCTCCCACT
This sequence comes from Macaca thibetana thibetana, assembly GCF_024542745.1. Taxonomy (NCBI): domain Eukaryota; kingdom Metazoa; phylum Chordata; class Mammalia; order Primates; family Cercopithecidae; genus Macaca; species Macaca thibetana. The sequence continues at coordinate 173,768,274 of NC_065582.1, forward strand.
TATAAATGAGAACATGTAGTATTTGACTTTCTGTTTCAAGTTGTTTCACTTAGGATAGTGGCCTCCACTTTCATTTTTGTTTCACAAAAGACATGATTTCATTCTTTTATATGGCTGAGTAGTATTCCATGGTGTGTGTGTGTACATATATATATACACATACATAAAGAAAATACAGTGTGTATATATGTGTGTATATATATCCATATATGTGTATGTATATCCATATATGTGTGTGTGTATACAAACACAAACACGCACTGCATTTTCTTTATCCAGTCATTCATTGATGAACACTTAGGTTGATTGAATAACATTGCTATTGTGAATAGTGCTCCCATACAAGTACAGGTTTCTTTTTAGTGTAATAATTTTATATAATAATTTCTTGTCTTTGGGTAGATACTCAGTAGTGCGATTGCTGGGTTGAATAGTATTCTAATTTTTTAGGTCTCTGAGAAATCGCCACATTCTTTTCCACAGAGCTTCTACTAATTTACATTCCCACCGACAGTTTATAAGTGCTCCCTTTCTCCGCATTCTCACCAATATATGTGGTTTTGTTCCTTTCCCAAAATAGCCATTCTGACTGGTGCAAGATAGTATCTCACTGAGGTTTTAATTAGCGTTTCTCTGATGGTTAGTGATGTTAAGCACTTTTTCATATGTTTGTTGGCTGCTCATATGTCTTCTTTGGAAAAATGTCTGTTCAAGTTCTTTGCCCACTTTTTAATGGGGTTACTTGGTTTCTTGTTGAGTTGTTGTGTGAGTTCCTTGGAGATTCTGAATGTGAGTCCTTCATCAGATGCATAGTTTGAAAATATTTTTCGCATTCTGTAGGTTGTCTGTTTACTCTGTTGATTATTCTTTTGCTATGCAGAAACTTTTTAGTTTAATTATGTCTCATTAACCTATTTTTGTTTTCGTTGCATTTTCTTTTCTGGTCTTAGTCATAAATTCTTTTTCTAGGCCAATGTCCAGAAAAATTTTTCCTAGGTTTACATCTAGGATTTTTGTAGTTTCAGGTTGTATATTTAAGTTTTTAAGCCATCTTGAGTTAGTTTTTGTATACAGTGAGAGGTAGAGATCCAGTTTCATTCTTCCACATGTGGCTATCAAACTTTCCCAGCAGAATTAATTAATTAATTTATTAATTTATTTATTTATTTATTCATTCATTCATTCATTCATTCATTTATTTCAACGGACTCTCACTCTGTCACCCAGGCCAGAGTGCAGTGGTGGGGTCTTGGCTCACTGCAAGCTCCACCTCTCGGGTTCACACCATTCTCCTGCCTCAGCCTCCTGAGTAGCTGGGACTACAGGCGCCCACCACCACGCCCAGCTAATTTTTTGTATTTTTAGTAGAGACGGGGTTTCACCATGTTCGCCAGGATGGTCTTGATCTCCTGACCTCGTGATCCACCCTCCTCGGCCTCCCAAAGTGCTGGGATTACAGGCATGAGCCACCGCACCTGGCACCCAGCAGCATTTATTAAATAGGATGGCCTGTCCCCCGTGTATGTCTTTGTTGAGTTTTTGGAAGATAAGTTAGTTGTACATATGGGGCTTTGTTTCTTGATTATCTATTCTGTACAACTGATCTAGATGTCTATTTTTATACCAAAACCATGGTGTTTAGGTTTGTAGTATAATTTGTAGCCAGGTAATGTGATGCCTCCTGCTTTGTTCCTTTTATTTAGAATTGCTTTAGCTATTCAGGCTCTTTTTTTGGTTCCGTGTGAATTTTAGGATTGAGTTTTGTAATCTGTGAAGAATGACATTAGTAATTTGATGGGAAGAACCCTGAACCTATAGATTACTTTGGGTAGTAAGGTCATTTTAACAATATTGATTCTTCCAATCCATGAGTGTGGGATGTTTTTTCCATTTGTTTGTGTTATCTATGATCATCAGTGTTTTGCAGTTCTCCTTGTAGAGATCTTTCACCTCCTTATTTAAATGAATTCCTAGCTATTTTATTTATTTTTTGTAGGTATTGTAAATGAGATTGAGTTCTAGATTTGATTCTTAGCTTGATTATTATTAGTACAAAGACAGGCTACTGATTTTCGTATGTCAATTTTGTGTCCTGAAACTTTGCTGAAGTCATTTATTAAATCCAGAAGTCTTTTGGAGTCTTTAGGGCTTCTAGGTATAAGATTATATTCTCAGCAAACAATAATTTGATTTTATCTTTTCTAATTTGAATGCCTTCTGTTTTTTTCTCTTGTGTAATTGCTCTAGCTGGAACTTCCAGTACTATGTTGAATAGGAGTAATGAAAGTCGGAGTCCCTGTCTTGTTCCAGTTCTTAGGAGGAACACTTTCAACTTTTTCCCATTTATTATGATGTTGGCTGTAGGTTTATTGCATTAGGTCGGTGCAAAAGTAATTGCGGTTTTTGCCATTGAGAGTAATGGCAAAAGTAGTATTCGTTTCATGCATCTGGATGCTCTAGTGTTAGTGCATATATATTTAGACTTGTTATATCTTGTTGTTGAATTGATCCCATTATTATTATGTATAACCGTTTTCACTTTGTTTTTACTGTTGTTGATTTAAAGTCTGTTTTTATCTGATATTAATATAGCTACTCCTGTTAACTTTTGGTTTTCATTTGCAAGGAATCTTTTTCCACCCCTTTACTTTGAGTCTGTGTCATATCAGTCTGGGGGATTTCTTATAAGCAGCATATGGTTGGATCCTCTTTTTAAAATCCATTCTACCAATCTATGTATTTCAGGTTGAGTATTTAATCCATTTATGTTCAAATGGACTTACCCACATCTTTATGGATAAATATATAGATTCAGTTAACATTATGACAGGAACAAAACCTCACATAATATCGAAATGTTGTCATGTTAATTGTTATCTATGTGCTTTGTAGCCTCAATTATGTAAGTGCTATATAAAACCTGTTAGTTATATACTTTCATGCATTTGTATGGTTTTAAAATATACTTTGTTACTAAAATTTTTATGAGTTATCTCCCAATTTGCTGAAATATCCTCTCAATACAAACAAATCTAGAATTGTATTTTTATTGCCTTGGAGCCATCTTTCTTGGAGCCTTCTGATTTGATCTAGAAGACTAGTTATTCTTTAGAATGGAGGCTGGGATCCCCCTAAATCATCATTCTAGGGATACTCTTGTCTCTTGTGTAGGAATCTGTTTTCTAGATTCTATTGCTTTTGCATTATTGGTCCATTCTTCTTGGTGGAGCCCCCACTCTTCTAGTTTTCTAACAAAGGGAGAACATGAGAGTTTTTTTGTGACCTGACATGTCATTATTCCCTGTTCACACTGAGTTGATATTTCACTAGCTTAGTTGGTGTATTAGTCAGGGTTCTCCAGAGAAACTGAACTAATAGTATTTATTTATTTATTCATACATTCATTCATTCATTTATTTATAGGAATTGGCTCACACAGTTATATAGTTTGGCAAGTTCCAAGTTCTGCACGTTGAGTTGGCAAACTGGAGAGCCAGAAAGGCCAAAGGTTTGCCTCCTGTTTGAGTGTGAATGCCTAAAAACCAAGAGAGTCTATGGTGTACTTCTCATTCAAAAGTCTGCAGGCTTAAGGCCCATGAAGAACCAATGGTCCTTTTCAGATCTGAGGCCAGAAAAACTCCAATGTCTCCAATGTTAACAACTCAAAAGCAGTTAGGCAGAGTATTTTGTCTTACTCAGATTAACAGTCAGCCTTTTTGTTCTATTCAGGCCTTCAAGTGAGTAGCCGAGGTGCACCCACATTTGCGAGGGCAATCCACTTTACTCAGTCTACTGATTCAAATGTTAATCTCATTCAGAAACACCTCCAAAACATACCCAGAATAATGTTTGATCAAACATCTGGGCACTCTGTGACCTAATCAAGTCAACACATAAAATTAATAGTCACTAATAAACTAAGACAGAAAATTTCTAAAGGAAAGTTAGAAATAACTTTCCCTGAGTAATTTGAAGGCATTTCTTCATTGTCTTTCAGCTTTGAGAGTCCCACTTGAGAAGTCTGATGCCTAGTTCATACTTGGGTGCAATTTTAGGCATATGACTGGAATGTTTGGCCCTGGGCCTCATTGTCAGGTGCTGTAGCTAGAATAAATTGTAAGAGGATCCCTGATATGAGTATCTTTAGGTTGTCTTTCTTCAAATGGCCAGATTTCCTGGGGAATGATTTCCTAGTGTATTGGTTTGTACAGACTTGGCAATCAAGGAGATATAAACATTTAGAACATGATATTTACTTCAACTTCTTGTATTTAGCACACCAGACATAGGCTTTATTCAGTGTCCTCCAGTCCATACATCCTCTTTTCTACCTTTCTTAGACAGTACATCTGCATTTGCAGCAAGAGTTGGAGTGATGGACAGAATATGGATATCTAATGACTTTGTAAAGAGATCATCTACCTGCGTACCCATTTTCATCTCCACATTTATGCCCATCTCCATGAGGTCCTGAGGATGCTAATGCCTGAACCTTAGGGAGGTACCATAGTACAAGTTGGAAGGCTCTTATCTCTTTGGTGCCTTCCAGGTCAGTTAGACTTGTCTTTCTGCTTCCTAGCTTTAAATATTCTGTTGTTGTTACTGTCTCCTTTTCAGTTATTTTTGTACTTAGTGTTTGCTCTGGTTTAATATGTCCCCTAAAATTTATGTGTTAGAAACTTAATCTCCATTATAACAGTTTTAAGAGGTGAGGTGGGGCCTTTAAGAGGCAATTAGACCATGAGATTGCTGCCCTCATGAATGGGTTAATAATGTTATTGAGAAAGTTGGTTAGTTTTTGCAGGAGTGGGTTCCTAGTAAAAAAAAATGAACTTGGCCTGATCTTCTCTCTTGGTTTAAACTGCTCACTTGCACCTTCTGCTGTCTGCCATGGGATAATGCAGCAAGAAGGCCCTCATCGGATGCTGACATCATGCTTTTGAACTTCTCAGTCTCCAGAACTGTGAGAAATGTTTTTCTTCTTTATAAATTACCCAGTGTGTAGTATTATATTATAGTAGCAAAAAATAGACTAAGATAGAAAATTGATATTGAGAGGGGGTTGTTGCTACAATAAATACCTGAAAATGTGGATGCAGTTTTGGAATTGGGTAAAGGGCAGAAGCTGAAAGAATTTGGAGGAGCAAACAAGTAGAAGCCTGTATTGCCATGAACAGAGCATTAAGGGTGATTCTGCTGAGGGCTCAGAAGAAGAGTGCTGTGAAGAACATGTAAATCTTCTTAGAGATTACCCAAGTTGCTATGACCAAAATGTTGGTAGAAATATGGGTAGTAAAGGTCATCCTGATGAAACCTCAGATGGATGTGAAGAACAAGGTCTTGAAAATTAGATTGACAGTCATCCTTATTATAAAGTGGCAAATACCTTGGCTCGATTGTGTTCATATCCTAGGGTTTCATGAAATACAGAACTTGAAAGCATTGAAATATGATACATGGTGGCAAAAATATCTAAGTAGCAAGGCACTCAAACTGCTGCATGGCTACTTTTAACCATGTACAGTGAGATGCAAGAGAAAAGGAAAGACTTAAAGATATAATTTACAATTAAAAGAAAAGCAAAGTGGAAAAAAATGCAGCCTGGTCACGTTAAAAAAAAAAAAAAAAAAAAAAAGTAAAAGTGTGTTTGAGAGAGAATATTATGAGTGTAACCAAGTGACCATTTGATAGAAATTATGATGAATGGGAGGGGTCCAGTTGTTATTCATCAAAACAATGAGGAAAATTCCCAAAGGTATTTCAGAGAGCCTTGAGGTCACCATGGTCAGCACAGGCCTAGAGCTCTAGGAGGGCAGAATGGTTTCAGGGGATGGGCCCAGAGTGTCATCCATGGGCCCACTGCCCAGGTTTGCCTCAGGACTCTGCTCCCTGTATTCTAGTGCAGCATGCCTCAGCTGCCCCAGCTATGGCTCAAGCAATCCCAAGTGCCACTCAACCTACCATTTCGAAAGTACACTTGATAAACATTGGTAGCATCTATGTCGTGCTAATTCTGCAGGCATGCAGAATGCCAAGTTGTGGGGCATGGCTTCATCCACCTGGAAGCCCAGGGAGAAACCTGGCATAGAGGTAAAGTTGACTTAGAGCCCTCACTAGGGTAATGCCTAGCAGGGCTGTGGAAGAGGGGTCCACCCCCAAGACCGCAGAACTGTAGGGCCACCAGAGTGCCCCCAGCCCTAGATAGCCAAAGCTTGGACTGAGCTCAGCAAAGATATAGGAACTAGGATGCCCAAGGATTTTCTACCACTCCCACTCCCCAGGGTACTCAGGTTGCAGGACATAGAGTCAAAGGAGATTATTCTCCAGCTTTAAGATTTAATGTTGTTTTATTCTGTTGAGTTTTGGACTTGCTTAGGACAAGTTGTCTCTTTCTATTTGTCTATTTCTCCCTTTGATATGGGAGTGTTTATCTTATGCCCACCATTGTATTTTGGAAGTAGTTAACTAGTTTCGATTTTTCAGGCTCACAGCTGGAAGGATTTGCTTCTGGAGAAGTCATGCCTTGACTCTCACCCATATCTTATTTATATCAGACTTCAGACTTTGGACTTTTAAACTGATGATGGAATAAGTTAAGACTTTGGGATCATTGGGATGGAATAAATATATTTGTGCATGGTGAGTAGGACATAAAGTTTGGAGTCTGGAGGTGGAATGTATGGTTTGAATGTGTCTTCCACATTTTTTCTATTGGAAAATTAATCCTCATTATAACAGTATTAAGAAGTGATTAGACCATGAGAACATTGTTTTCATAAATGGATTAAAGCCATTATTATAGGAGAGGGTTAGTTATTGCAGAAGTGGGCTTGACCTGATTTTCTCTCTTTGTCTCATGGCCTCATTTCTTTGTTCTTGTTTTTTTGTTCATTGGTTTGTTTTTCGGTTTTTTTTTTTTTGATGTTGTTGTTTGGTTGTTTGAGATGGAGTCTCACGCTGTTGCCTAGGCTGGAGTGAAGTGGATCGATCTCAGCTCACTGCAACCTCTGCCTCCCAGGTTCAAACGATTCTCCTGCCTTAATCTCCTGAGTAGCTCGGATTATGGGTATACACTATCAGGCCCAGATAATTTTTTTTCTATTTTTAGTAGAGACAGGGTTTCGCCATGTTGGCCAGTTGGTCTCAAACTCCTGATTGCAGCTGCTCTGTCTGCCTTGGGTTCCCAAAGTGCTGGCATTACAGATGTGAGCCACCATACCCGGCCTCATGTGCTTACTTCTGTTTTCTGCCATAGGACGGCAAAGCAAAAGACCCTCACCAGATGCCAGCAACATGCTCTTGGACTTCCCAGCCTCTAGAACTGTGTTTCATGCCTTGAAACATTCCTTTACCAGTATTTCAGTGAGGTCTTCAGATGGAGAGATGCTAACTTATTTGCTCAGTCTGTATCTTCATTTGAAAGCTAGAGCTTGCTTCTTTCCTTACTTTGGCCAGTGAATGGGAAGTGGGATAAAATTACATGGTAGTGTGATGTTGCTAAAATTTAGAGTTACTGTCTTCTAATCAAAATGAATAATTTGTGCTTTTTATCACCTATTTAAATAACCCCATCATTTGAACTGGATATTTATTAGAAAAAACATGTAGGTTTCCTTATTAAATAATGAACTCTCAAAAAATTTCCTAAAAATTCATCATGAACAAAACCTGGTTATCTGGCTATATTCTCAAGCATTTTGTGATCTGCCATGACAAATTGGTCTGTAAAGTAAAAAGAAGTTAGGAATCAATATAATAATATAAGTGGTTTTATTAATTTCTGCATTACTACATTCAACATACCAAAATGTAAACAAAATGTCCTTTGTGAAACCATGTGATAACCTTCTCAGATTCTGATTCACTCACCAGCCTGGAAGAAAGGATACTTCATAATGATTAAACACTTGTTTAGTGTATATTTGTGATTTTTACCTCTTTGGAACTCTTTAAGTTAAAACTGTGTCATCTCTCAGAAATGAGTAAAGTATGGCCCAATCTAGAAGTAATGGGATTTTTAGTGACGATTCTTATTATGATTACGTTCATCTGCATGTGACAAATAACCTCAAATTTCCTAAATGTGGTGATTGTATTGCGATAGACCAGACTTTCTTATTTAGGTAAACAAAATGTCTGGTCCAGGACTCATGATGCCATAATTATCTGGCACCAGGATCCTCCCGTCTTACCTCTTCATCATCCTTAGAATGCCACCTTACTGTCCAAGATGACAAGAACAGCTCCAGGCACTATTTCTTTATTCCAGACAACCAGTAAAGAGAAAGGGAAAAAGAAAGGGCTACCTCTTCATGTTGGGGACACTTCCAAGAAGCTGCGCATATTGGGGATACTTTTATTCATTGGTTAATACTTGTTCACATGGTCATACTTAAACTTGCAAGGATTGGTGGAAAATGCATCTATTTCAGCCATGCACTGAGTAACTCTCAGAGTTTGTATTTATAAGGAAGAAAAAAAGAAGAGATATTAGGAGATAAAGAGCAGTCTTTTTCACAGGGGCACTTATATATACCCAGCTTGTGAGTCCACATTTGTTGTAATCTACAAAACACAGGGATGACAAAGAGGTGGTGGCAAGTGACCTGAGTGATGGACATCATGTCAATGGCAGAATAATAATCAGATATTATTTGTTTCATGGCTACAAATCATATGCTGATATCCAGCCTGGAAGTGAATAAATACTATTAAAAATTAATCATTTTAGTTATAAGATATCTCAAACACAGAGAAGACTAAAATCTATCATCTGATACCACTCAATTTTATTAGATGTTGCCACATTTGCCTCAGATATGTCTTTTGTCTTCATAGGAAATGGAAGTACCATCACCTTATCTGTCCCTTTTCCTTTTCAAGTGTTGAATCTTTACCAGTGGCGAGGGCTAGTCACACTGAAATAGAGTTTATCTCACTCTCAGTACCTTGTAGGTACCATATGGTGACTGGGAGTAGCTTGGCTAATAGGGGACCAAAAAACAACATTTTATCAAGTGTGATTACTGATCTTAAAAAGACATAATCCAGTTAATGAAGTTTAGTTCTATTAAAAATATCTTTTTCAGATTAAAAAACTAGAATACTGTATACACACATAGTTGAAGAATGTGACCTATAAAGAAAAATAAACACTGGTTTTTAAATATATATTTTATATATATATAAAGTAATCTACTTGACTACATATTTTACTTTTCTAAATCACTGCATGTTGGATTTAATATTTTCTGTTTAAAAATAATAATAACAGATCTTACAGTTCTAAGTGGCACAGTTTCACCCACCTGACTTAGGTCAGATTCTGTAGGAAATAGACACTGAGACTCTGTGGTTTGCATGCAGGCGCTTCCCTGGGAAGTGTGAGGGGGTGGGGGAGGAAGAATTGAGCAGAAAGGAAAATTAGGCTGAAATGCAGCTGCGAAAAAGTTCTCAGCTCATCTCACAGTGGCTCTGGAGTTGGGATGCTGAGATGAGTTGTTCCCTTGAGGCCACTGTACCCTGGAAGAGGCCAGTGATGAGACATTGGAAGAGAGCTGTCCCGGGGGAGGGGGTGTACCCTTGGTGGAGGGGGCTCTCTTCCACAAAGGCTGCGGGATCTCAGAGTCAATACTTCTCCAACCTGAGGGCAGCGTCTAGCAGCACATGGCCCTCTCCACTTCTGAGTGTGGAGCATTCCCAGTTCATATGCTTCAACCAACAAGGCTCTTCTTATATTCTGTTGTAATGGCCAATTGTAAGTCAGCCCACTAACTCCAAAAAGACTGATCATTTCATTTTAACTGAGCACATGTCAGTTTAATGTTGTTTAAACTTCTTTGAATAGAAGTTTATCTATTTTTTGAATAGAACTTTATCTATTTTTAATTCCAATTAAAATCCTGGGGCCCTGCAAAATATGTCACCAGCCCTGAGTGGAGATAGGCTTGGCCAGAAGGAAGAACGCTTTCTTTACTTCAGATGGAAAAGAACAAGGGATTGGTGGATATGAGTTCAGACGATGAGCAGTGCATACCTGCCAGCCTCTTTAAAATAAAAGATATTTTTAATTCCAATCAAAAATAGATAAAAGAGATGAACTATTTACGACTAATTTTAAAACATTTTAATTATTTGGTAGGAAACACTATTGTTTCTGGAATTCCTGAAACATCTTTAAAGGGGCAAGATTTTGAGACTCTGGTGTATTAGAAAGAACCCACTGTTGGAATCAGATGTACCTGAATTTGAGTCTAGACTTCCATAGTTACTAGCTGTGTGACTTAGGCAAGTCACACGACCTCTCTGCGCTTCAATTTTCCAAGCATAAAAACATCACTTCTTCCAAGTTTCCTTTGGACTCTGAGACCCCCTGATTTATGAGGAAATGTAGCCAGTGCCACCAGTAGAGTGAATCTAAAAACCATAGTAGGCCTGACCAATTTCCTGGCCGTCTGTCAATAGAATTAACTTATCATCGAAGTTTCCTTCATGAAGAAACTCTCACACTAGTGGTGCCCTTGGGAGGCTGTAGAACGTGACTTCATGTCCGGGCTGCCTTATGGCCAAGTCTGCCTTAGTAGAGACTTAATTCTTTGGCTCAGCCTGAAGTAAAGAGCAAGAGGGAGACCTGAGAGGAGCACGAACAGGTGCCAGCAGCAGGAGGTGCAAGTTCAGAACCTGGGTCAGGACCACATTGCAAGCACAGGGATTTGTGTAATTGAGCTGCCATTTGCCCAGCACGCACCCACCCTGGTTTCCTCTATAGAGTGGCCCCCATGCTCCATTGATGTGGGGGCATAGGAGACTTTAATTAAGACAGAGGGGCTGCCCACAGGGTTGGAGTCTGTTCAGCTTCTGAGCTCAGTAAGCATGACTCATCCCCCCATGGAGTTGGGGATCGTCACTTTGAGACTTGAGTCCTTGCCATTAGGTTTCCTCACACATATACTCGCCTTTTTTTCTTTCCATTTCTAATTGAGAGAAGATATGCTTTATTTGAAGTGGGAATTCCCCTGTGTCCATGAATGTCCTCCACTCCTGAAAATTATTGCAAAGGGAATAATAATTCAAATAGTGCAGACAGAAGGCAGTTTAGTGATCTCATAGAGGAGTCCACCAGGCAAAGCAGGGGCAGGGGAATTAGGAGAACTTGGCTGCAGAACGCCAGTTGCTGAATGGTGCAAGCTTTCTTCTCCACGCTTAAAGCGAGGAGACTGTCCCACACACTCTCTCTCCTGGGGCTCTGGGGTAGGCACATGGCATGTTAGACATAAAAGGGATCTCAGCCCATGGAAATTCAAGATCAATCTGTCAACAAATCAAGGGGATATGTATTGAACATCTGATAAATGAATGAGGGAAAACCAATACACATTATGATTCATTATTTTAAAATATCCTTTCCAACATTCAGCAGGGAAAAGAAAAGAATTTGGCTATTTTAAAAACTAGCAAAGTTGAGAATGTAAAATTGGTTGGAAATGTGCTTTTGTGTAGTGTAGTCAAGCGAGATCTTACACCTTGGTTTTTTGTTTGCTGTTTGTTTTCCTGAAGTAGCATTTTAATTTATTTATTCAGGTATTTATAGAACACTTACTATGAGTAGCGAGTGGGTTGGTTGCAGTGGCTTCATCAGCACCATCCTGATCTCTTACCTCTAAACCCCACTGACCTGCAGGGCCCTGCTGGCATCAAACTCCCTTGCCTCAGTGTTTGTCCAAGCTTTGTACCACAAAGACAAGATAGAGGCTGGCAGCTATGCACTGCTCATCCTGTGAACTCATATCCACCAATCCCTTGATCTTTTCCATCTGAAGTAAAGTGTTCTTCCTTCAGGCCAAGCCTAACTCTACTCAGGACTGGTGACATATTTTGCAGGGCCCCAGGAGAAACTAAAGTGCCAATAGAGGAAGTCAATCTTTCTCCTATGGCCTGGTGCCAAAATCCACAATGGACAGGAGACTCTCTAGTGACTGCAACCTGCATGGTGGAATGCACTTGGTACCTAGGTTGAGGATGAGTGAGAAGCCTTCAGTGCATTACCCGCTGAGCCCCTGTGCTTCCATGCCCTGCCCCAAGATGCTGTAGGGCAGACACCCAACCCTGAACTTTTCCATGATCAGGTCCCCAGTGAGACAAGAGGGTGATAGCAAACAGGGCTTTCCTCTATCAACACAAGCTTGCCCCTGCCTTGTCAGAGGGTAAAAGTGGTTGTCGAATGGGTAGGGAACACCAGGAGAGCTCTAGGACCCTGGTAGGTAGCTAAGAACCAAGGAGTGAGGAGGTGGGACCACTTATTTGCCAATGCTCCTTGTCCCCAACCCATGTTCCATTGCCCCACTGGACTTTACTTGCAAGACCAAAAATCAAAGATAGAATTATTAAATATTTTGAGACAGTAATCACAAATCTTTAAACCAAGTACATAGCTCTTCTGAGCAAAGGTCTCTATGAGACTGTGTGAGTCGCATGCCCATGAAGCCAGTTCTGACCGTACCTCTCCTCTGGAAACTATCCACTCGCATATTCCTCAAGGGGTCGCTGTGTCCACAATACCCTCCCTTTCTTGTACCTCACTTCATTGCTCTCCACTGATTCTTCATCCGCAGGATACATGGTAACATTCTCCCTTTTCTTTAGCCTCCCGTCCACTTTTCTCTCCATTTCCTTTTTGATGTTGCTCTGCCTCTCTTTGTAGACTTTTTGAAAGAGGAGTCAGCATTTAGTGAGTGCTCTGCTGCATGTCTCATTCACCCTTAGTTGCTTCCAATGAGACAGACCCATCCCTTACTCCACTAAGGAGCCCCTTGCAAAGATCATCGTCAAACTCCTTATCATGGTCATCTCTCTTCATCTCTCTTCTGTTTCCTTCTCCTCAGTTTACTCTTTAGATTTTCATCTCCTGAGAATTTTCTCACTTTCTGAACTCCATTCTGTTGATTCTATCTACACATTTGGCTGTAATAGCAATGCTAAATTTTCATTTCTCACTTGGCCATCAACATCAGGCTCAAATATTCAACTATCTAGGAATACCTTCATGTCAAAGAGTCACCTTAAATGCTAGATGTTCGAAGTAGAATTCATCAATTTCCCCCAAGTTTGTTTTCACTTTTTAAAAATCATTTGCTCTTTGTGATTCCTTTACAAATCAGGTTGCTTAATTTACTACTATTTTTGTTAATAATAGTGCTAGCAAACATTTACTGAATATTGATTGTACTCTGCACTGTTATAGAATATTTGCCTTATTTAACAAACTTCTTTGTAAGCATTTACCATGAAACAGATATTGTCCTAAGCACTTAATGTTCATTAACATTAAATTCATAGAATTTCTACAATAATTCTATGTGATTATTTCAATATGTAATCAAAACAACCTTATGGGATAGATATTATATTATATGTCTTTTACAGATAAGGAAACTGAAGCACAGTAATGATGAGAAATGTATCCAAGGTCACATAGCAAAAAGTGCTGTTGGAGTTGAACCTATGTTCTTCTGTTTCCATATCTCTGAGTCTTTTCTTAAGTATATGAAGTGTATTAGATAGTTTGTTCTCTTATTACTTATATCCAATCAGTTACCAAATCCAGGAAATCCTACTTTATAAATATCTCTTAAAGCTGCCATTTTTCTCTCCCTCCCTTTGCTACAGTTGACATTGAAGACTTCACTGTTTACCTGGTATTCTTCACTTGTTTTCTACTGATTAGTTTACCTTTGAAAAACTAAGGTCAAAATGTCAATGCTTGGTGAATAGATGGCTGCTTGGGGCTTTGGAAATCAGTGTAGCATCCCTGGTGTTCATGATTCTGGTTTACTAGTTCAAAACCGCTGATTCTGAGATCGAGTCCAAATGTCTTGTTATTGTATATGATATGGTTTGACTCTGTGTCCCCACTCAGATGTCGTGTCAAATTGTAGCCCCCACTGTTGGAGGAGGGGCCTGGTTAGAGGTGAATCCTGGATTGAATTGAATTGAATCCTGGAAGTGGACTTCCCCCTTGCTGTTCTTGTGATAGTGAGTTCTCATAAGGTCTGGTTGTTTAAAAGTGTTTGGCACCTTCCCCCTCACTCCCTTCCTCCTGCTTCAGCTGTGTAGGACGTGCTGGCTTCCCCTCACCTTCTTCTACTTCTACCTTCTACCATGATTGTAAGTTTTCTGAAGCCTCCTCAGCCATGCTTCCTGTATAGCCTGTAGAACCGTGTGGCAATTTCTTTATAAATTACCTAGTCTCAGGTAGTTCTTTAGAGCGATGTGAGATGGAACTAATATAGCATATATAAGGTTATTGATCATCTGGCTTCCATCTCTGGTTTACTTTTACCTCTTCTCATTCCTCCAGGGTGGGTGATTTGGGAGCTAAGAAATCAGAAGAAAATTTTATTATACTCGGCCCATATTCAAAGTCAAGTAGGGAAAATAAGGGTCAAAAATACAAATAACTAGCATACAAAGAAGAAAGTACTTAGTTTTGTAAAAGAGGTATTGGCAAAGAATACTAATAGAATCCAGAGGCAGAAGTCAATTTTTTATTGTTTGAATTGGGAAGGATCATAGAACTCTTCATCAAGAAGGTGGTATTTGGGCTTAAGATTGAAGCATGGGTATACCCTGTAACTATCAAAATTTTGGATATTTGGGGGAAGACATTTAGGCGAAAAAAAGATGCTGAAAAGTATGGAGATATGTGGAAAACACCAAACAGCTCACTTTGACTTTCCTTGGGCTACAGGATCAGCAGTGGGAATGTCAGCTTCAGTCAGTTCATGGAATACCTCGAATGTTGGTTTCAAGTGTGGGATTCATTTCATAAACAATGGGGAACAAAGTCTGGATTTTAAAACAGCAAGAAATTGGTGCAAATAGATGGAAATAAATCTCTTTACTGGAAAAATACTATTTTGATGAGCGTGCTGCGATGGCCACTTGGAGCCCCGCCTTCTCCCACACAGTCCTAATGATTCCTGAGGCCTGACTGCAACACGGGCTCTGAGACTGGACAGTACCCAGACTGGACAGTCAGCACATTGGTATTGTATCCCCTCTTGCTCCTGTTGGCTTCAGGGGAGAATCCTTGCCTAAATTAGGCCAATCACAGCTGAAGTCTACATTCTGGGATCTTTAGGCTCTCAGGGAAGCACTTTTAATTTTTTTTTTCTGATGAACTTGGCATGATATTGTGGGCCTGGAGGCTCCATGTTGTGCTCAAAATGAAGCCAGCTGAGTAGAAGGCAGGGCTGCGATGGAGAGAAATGTGTCCTGTGTGTCACTGTTTCAGCCTACATCCAGCTGTGCCCAAGTCCCTGCACCTTTCTCTTAGGAAAGCAGTATGTACCCATATGTTTAGACAAATTTGAGTTGGCATTTCTGCCCCTTACATTCAAAAGAGGCTTATTCAATGCTGGGCACAGTGGTTCACACCTGTAATCCGAGCACTTTGGGAGGCAGAGGCAGGGGGATCACCTGAGTCTGGGAGTTCGATATCAGCCTGGACAACATGGTGAAACCCCATCTCTACCAAAAAATACAAAAATTAGCTGGTGTGGTGGTGGACGCTTGTATTTCCAGCTACTTGGGAGGCTGAGGTGGGAGGATTGCTTGAGTCCAGCAGGTCAAGTCGGCAGTGACTCCAGATCATGCCACTGCATTCCAGCCTGGGTGACAGAGCAAGACTCTGTCTCAATTTAAAGAAAAAACACACAAAAAGAGGCTTAATTGACATAAACTATCCAAGCCCTATTGGGGCACACATCTCTTGGGTCTAAAACAGAGGTGTGTGAAGGAAAGAAAGGCATTTTAGGCAAAAACCAAGGTTGTCTTTTAAGGAAGTATAGGAACCACTGGTTTTTAAAGTTTTATTTAACTTTAAATAACTGAGAGAAAAAACTCTCAGTAGGACAGTCAGCATTCTCAGCAGGCACTTAACAAAGCTGAATAGGAAGAGACATCAACAATTCTCAGGCCAAGTTTGAGGCTTTGTGACTCCTGAGGTACCACACTGAGAAAGAGGTTAAGGTCTTATATGAAAGCTCTTTGTATAAATTAGATCAGCAGCAGTTTGTTAAAGTCGAAGGACACACAAGAAGCAATTCAAATACTACTCATCTCTTCAGCAAACATGTTTAGATGTGGTCCCTGTTTTTACTTTATTTTATCATTTTGTTTTACTTTAGTTTGTTTTGATTTAGGGAGTAACACGTACAAGGTTTGTTACATGAGTATGTTGCATAAGGGTCCGGGTTCTTAAGGACTTTCCATCTAATGGAGACAGAGTCAAGCAGGTAATTTCAGTGTTGGGGGAAGATGCAATGACAGAGCACCCCAAGTGATAGAACTCCCAAAGAGGAGTGACATGGTTTAGCTGTGTCCCCACCCAAATCTCATCTTGAATTGTAGCTCCCATTATTCCCATGTGTTGTGAGAGGGACCCGGGGGGAGACAATTGAATCATGAAGGTGGTTTCCCCCACACTGTTCTCATGGTAGTGAATAACTCACAAGATGAGATCTGATGGTTTTATAAAGAGAAACCCCTTTCCTTTCACTTGGCTCACATTCTTTCTTTGCCTGATGCCATGTAAGACACGCCTTTTGCCTTCTGCCATGACTGTGAGGCCTCCCAGCTATGTGGAACTCTGAGTTAATTAAACCTCTTTTCTTTACAAATTACCCAGTCTTGGATACGTCTTTATCAGTCACATGAAAACGGACTAATACAGAGAACAAGTAGTTTTTGGTGATATGAGATATTCAAGGCAGGGGGAGAAAAGGCCCAACAGGGGCCAAGGACGCTGGCCTGGTCATGAAACTGCAGATAAGCTAGGGGCAGCAATGTTGAGGATAGAAAGAGGAGGGTTACGGGTCAGCAGGAGCTGGAAGGTGAAGGAGTTCGAATGTCAGGAAAAGCATCTGCAGCTTGGTTCTTGGGATATTGTGCAAATTTATCTATTGGCAGCTAGTAATTTTATAATACTTCAATATCTTCTATTAGGTTGGTGAAAAAGTGATTGAAGTTTTTGGCATAAAAAGCAATGGCAAAAACTGCAATTAGTTTTGTACCAATCTAATAATAATGCTATATTACATTTATTCAGGGATTCATAACAGTGAATCTTTGAACCAATAAAAAGTTGGAAATAAAATCCAAGACTGGCGTTAAGTGGGCACCATGACTTTATCTTATTTAAAAGAAGAAGTAAAAAAAATTGAAGATAGCATCTCTGGGTCTTGTGGACCAGTACAAAGTTTCCTTTCGATGCATGTATTTTGAGCTTAAATATACTCCAAATGCTGAATATGGTCATGACCTGTAGCTCCCAAAGTGAGAAAAACTCCTTCAGAGGAAAATTCTCAAACACAGGCTGAAAACTTTTCATCTTTTTCATTCTAATCTTCAACATAATATAACCCCATCCCCACTGCTGGGGAGGAGCCTCCGTTACATGTGGCAGGGAGTTTGTAGGGCTGAGTGGAAGGTACTCTTAAGCTGTCCTACAGGCTGTCTCCACAAATGCCAGCAAAGGGCAGTGAACCCAGACTTCCAGAAAGATGATCTTTGGGAGCCTCCAGTGCTTCTCTATATGCCCACTGCACACAGTTAACCCACCATTGTAAGTATGAGGAACATGTGTCCTGAGGTTATTATTCTGCTTTTAAGGTTTGTAGGTGGAAGACATTCAAGGGAAGACAAGTCTATTTGCATAACTAAGTGGGGCTGTATCAAATGGTTTTTTAAATCCCAGAGCATAGAGGGAATTTGCCTCAAAAATGAAGTTGGGTTTGTAGTTCTAAGAGGGAAGGAAATTATTTACAATTTATTTGAAATGAGGTCTCCCTATGTTGCTCAGGCTGGATTTGAACTCCTAAGCTCAAACAATGTTTATGCCTCAGCCTCCCAAGTAGCTAGGATGTTTGCAACTTGTAAATGACAGAGTTCCCAGAAGAAAAGATTACTACAAAATTTGAGAGTCCTTCTGGCATGGTTTGGATCTGTGTCCCATCCAAATCTCATGTTCAGTTGTAATCCCCAATGTTAGAAGTGGAGCCTGGTGGGAGGTCATTGGATCATATGGGTGGATTTCTTATGAATGGTTTAGCACCATCCCCTTGGTACAGTTCTTGCAATAGTGAGTTCCTGTAAGATCTGGTCATTTAAAGGTGTGTAACACCTTCCCCTTTGCTCTCTTGTTCCTGCTCTGGCCAAGTGATGTGCCTGCTCCCCCTTCACCTTCTGCTTTGATTATAAGTTTCCTGAGGCCTCCCCAGAAGCCAAGCAGATACCAGCATCATGCTTCCTGTACAGCCTGCAGAATTTTAAGCTAATTAAACCTATTTTCTTATAAATTCCCCAGTCTCATGTATTTCTTTGTAGCAATGCAAGTTCAGGCTAATATATTTTCTCACCTACAGCCCATTTATAACATACACACATATAAAAACATGGTTTACATGTGACATCTTATGTTTTTCCCTCTTTTAGAATTTTAGCTGTTTGCTGTAGAAGCTCCATTTGGGGGTCTTTGCTCTGCCATTTCTATGGTATGAATATTTATCTCCTCCAAAGTCATATGTTGAAACCTAATCCCCATTGCAATAGTATTGAGAGGTGGGGCCCTTAGAAGGTGATTAGATCAAAAGAGTGGAGTCCCCATCAATGGGATTAGTGCCCTTTTAAAGGAGGCCTGAGGGAGCACGTTTGCCCCTTCTACCCTGTGACGATTCAGCTAGAAATTGCCATCAGGGAGGAACAGGCCCTTACCAGACAGCGAATCTGCTGGAACCTTGATATGGAACTTCCCAGCTTCCAGGGCTGTGAGCAATATATTTCTGTTGCTTATAAATTACATAATTTACAGGATTTCACTGTAGCAACCTGAATGGACTAAGACAGCCCATGCAACTGGCAAGTAACACAAAGTCTTTGAGACTCAATTTTTTCCATCTGGAAAATAGGCATATATGATACTTCCCTTGTGTCAAAATAGTTATGAAATCACATGTAGAGGTTGTTTGTAAAGTGGATAAACAGTGAAAGTAACATTATTAGTTCCTTAGGGCTGCTGTAGCAGAGTACCTTAAACTGGTGGCTTAAAACAACAGACATTCATTCTCTCACAGGTCTGCAGGCCAGAAGTCTAAACCAAGGAGCCAGCATGACCTTGCTTCTTTCCTCAACTCTTCCGGTTTTTGGTGGCTGGGCATTCTTTAGCTTGTGGCAGCATAATGCTCATTTCTGCCTCCGTCTTCACTTGGTCACCCTCCCTGCATGTGCCCCTGTCTCTTCATATAGCATTCTTTTGACCAGGATACCTGTCATGTTGGATTAGGCACCCACCATACTCCAATATGATCTCATCTTACCTTAACTAATTACATCTGAAGTGACTCTATTTCTTAATAAAGTCACATTCTGAGGTCCTGGAGGTTAAGATATCAACATACTGTTTTTGGGAGGACACAGTTCAAGCCATAATGCATTGTAAAAATTAAAATAATCTTGATAAAAAATACACGTTATTTAATTTCTACAACTTCCATTTATTTATACAATGGATATAATAATGCTTGCTTTGCTAACAACATGTATTAAAGATCAAACTGAATAGGAGGTCATCAGGAACTCCAGTACACTTTGCAAATAATGCAAATATATTTATCGTGATTATGAACATGATGCCTTTTATTTCTTCACAAGTGCCGGGCTGTGCACTCTCTGAGACACTGAGCTTTCCATTCGAGATGTGAAAGGTACTTGCCAGGGATCACAGTGTACATCAAGGCTGTTTTCTCCAAAGTGCCTTGGCAGCTCCACGTTTCTCAACTCCATGTTTTCCAAGCCAAGTGGTACTAATGAGCTGTGAAACAACATGAGATTTCATGCAGAATGGAAGAGCATATTGGAGGAACAGCAGAGAGGGGAGCAGAGGGACCAGAGCTTTCCTTAGTGGGCCTGAGAGCCAGGGCCCACGACAAAGTGCAGCATTCGCTGGGCTCCCTTCCCACTCTAACTCCTGGTCTCATGGTTGGAGCACTTTGGTCAGCCAGTCTTTGTTCTGGTCCCTGGGAGAGTCAGGCCTTTGGACAGTCAAATTAGAGGTGCTTTAGGGTATCTGCTCAGGAATCCACAACAGAATAGCCTTCCTGACTGTACCTGCAGTAAGCTCTGCCTCATTGCTGTTGGTAGGCAGAGTGCTTTGCAGGCTCTCAGTAAACAGGCCTCCTGCACTTAGAGCCCTCTTGCTATACTTCTTTCCAAAACTTCCTCCTCTGTTAGCCTGGCTGTGGTGCCTGAGTTCCACCATTACTCACACTCGAGTTAAAGCTTCAAGCTCCCATGTCAAACAGCAAGACAGAATATGACATATCAGTGACTGAGTCCATCCCTTGCTCACTTCGGCTGCTGGATCAGGCAGCATTTGTATGATGCCACAAGCTTTGTCGAAATTTTTCCAAGAGCAGTAACTAAGATGCTCTCCAGGGGAAAAGATTATCTGACAGCACATGGAATTGGGTGGGAAAACAGCTTCAGATCTTGGCTGTTTCACTTACTGAATCATCTTGGCCCCTACCTTGGCTTCCTTGTCATAAAATAGAGATGTCCTGACTTCAGTGGTGCTCAGCAAGTAATGAAAGGAGAAAAGGAGATAAAACACAGGTACTACAAGGTGTTTGTATGATGTCTGGCACACGCACACACATGCGCGCACACACATGAATTTAATAATTTAGTAGCCGACGGAACTATGTTTGAAAAGCAATATGTTAGTAATTTTTAATAAGAACAAAACAGAAGTGTGTCTTGTTGTCCTGAATTATTTTCCCCATTTCTAACTCCCTTTATTCCTCACCTTTGCAGATCATCACTCTGCTATTAGCTGACCCTCTTCTCTTATGCAAATTTGCTGTCTGGTGAAACTGGGTTTTCAATTGGCTTAATACAAGGTAGACTGTTCTGTGGCCAGAGTTGCTCAGAGATGGAGTGGGCTGCCTCACAAGATACCCACTATTATAAGAGGGGTGTAAGCAAGAGCCGAGATAACCACTTGTCAGAAATGTCCATTTTATTTATTTTTTCTTATTTTTATTTCCATAGGTTATTGGGGAACAAGTTGTGTTTGGTTACATGAGTAAGCTCTTTAGTGGTGATTTGTGAGGTTTTGGTGCACCCATCACCCGAGCAGTATACACTGCACCCTATTTGTAAGCTTTTTATCCCTCACCCCCTTCCCACCCTTTCCCCCTGAGTCCCCAGAATCCGTTGTGTCATTCTTTTTTTTTTTTTTTTTTTTTGAGACGGAGTCTTGCTCTGTAGCCCGGGCTGGAGTGCAGTGGCCGGATCTCAGCTCACTGCAAGCTCCGCCTCCCGGGTTGACGCCATTCTCCTGCCTCAGCCTCCGGAGTAGCTGGGACTACAGGCGCCCGCCACCTCGCCCGGCTAGTTTTTTGTATTTTTTTAGTAGAGACGGGGTTTCACGGTGTTAGCCAGGATGGTCTCGATCTCCTGACCTCGTGATCCGCCCGTCTCGGCCTCCCAAAGTGCTGGGATTACAGGCTTGAGCCACCGCGCCCGGCCGTTGTGTCATTCTTATGCCTTTGCGTCCTCATAGCTTAGCTCCCACTTATGAGTAAGAACATACGATGTTTGGTTTTCCAATCCTGTGTTACTTCACTTAGAATCATAGTCTTCAGTCTCATCCAGGTCACCGTGAATGCCATTAATTCATCCTTTCTACGGCTGAGTAGTAGTCCATCATATATATATGAGATATAATGAGATATCTCATATATATATATTTCTTTATCCGCTCATTGATTGATGAGCATTTGGGTTGGTTCCACCTGTTTGCAACTTCAAATTGTGCTGCTATAAACATGCATGTGCAAGTATGTTTTTCATATAATGACTTCTTTCTCTCTGGGTAGATACCTACTAGTGGAATTGCTGGATCAAATGGTAGTTCTACTTTTAGTTCTTTAAGACATTTCCGCACTGTTTTCCATAGTTGTTGTACTAGTTTACGTTTCCACCAGCAGTGTAGAAGTGTTCTCTTTTCACCACATCCATGCCAACATCTACTATTTTTTGATTTTTTAATTATGACCATCCTTGCAGGAGTAAGGTGGTATCACACTGTGGTTTTGATTTGTGTTTTCCTGGTCATTAGTGATGTTGAGCATTTTTTTCATATGTTTCTTGGTCATTTATATATCTGCTTTTGAGAATTGTCTATTCATGTCATTAGTCCATTTTTTGATGGGCTTTTTTTTTTTCTTGTTGATTTGAGTAATGTCCATTTAAAGTTATTTATTTGACAAATATTTATTGTATACTAACTGTATACCAGGACTTGTATTTAGCACTGTGGGAAAAAATAAAGAAGACCTGTAGATCTAAAATTCTGGCTAAAGTTTTGGACTGGGATTTTAGCTAGTGCCCTGGACAGAGCATGCTTTTTTCTCAAAGCTGAGCCTCTTTTATGCTTTTATTTTTTCCCATTTTACTTTGCTAACAACTTAGTGCAGGCATCATTCCTTCTAGAAAGTCTTATCTAAATTGCAGTCTATAGTCCTTGATGTACTGTGGATATTTTGTGATCCAGTGGGATAGTCTTTTATTATGCTTAGTATCCCAGCAGCTAGCATGCAGGGTCAATGTACAACTAGTATGTTTAGATTGAATGTGAAATGAGATTACACCTGGTCAGACAATGGCCAGATTAGGGAGGTCATATTCTTTTATCCCTATGGCATCCCACTTTTCTTCTTTCTTTTTTCTCCTCTAAATAATTTTTGAAATAAAAATATCCATACATGTTTCTTAAAGATTTTAAATATCCCAATAAAGAACAGATCAAGAAAATGAAAATCTATTTGCAATCCCACCACCCAAACAGACTGATTAACATATCCTTCTCTCTGTATTTTTAAGCATGCCTTTTAAAAGCTATTATGTATTCATGTGTTGCTATGTGCTGTAATAGAGTAGCACCAAGATATAAACAGGTTAACCAATAGAATTTACACTTCCCTCAAATAAAGTTCAAATGGGTAACAGTGATTGTAGGACGTCTCTCCTCTCAGCAATAGTTCATAGACCCAGAATTTTGCCACCTTGTGACTCTGGCATCTTTAATCCAGGGCTTCCAAGATTGTTGGTGTAGGGAAAAGGGCTGGGGGGATCTTCAAGGAACATTTTATGGGTAGAGCTGGAAGTAGCCACAGCGCTTTCTTTCATAGTCCATTGCCTAGAACTTAGTAGTAAGTTAGTTGCACATTAAGTAATAAGTTGGTAGCATGATCACCACTAACTCCCAGAGAGACTGAGCCACACAGGGTGACTGAGAGCAAAGAAGAAAAAGGACATAGGTTTGATGAACTTCTTGCAGCCCTTCCACAATGTAAAATAATTCTCTGTGTATATTATTTATAGGTTATGTTTTTTATTAAAATTATCACAGGCTTTTGTCCATATTAATACATAATTATTGTAAACAGCAGATAAGATTTGGGTCCTAATGTTACAAAGGCGGACTGAGTGGTGTAATAACTTCCCTGAGACTCTTCAGCCAATGCCCGGCAGAGCTGTTCCTCAGCCCTTCATCCCCTGACTTCTTTTGCAGTGCTTTGTGACAACCGGCGTTCGGAACTGCAAAGAGAAGAAAAAAAAAACACACAAAAATGCTGTCATGACAGAAACCAGGGAAATAATCTAGAGAGCATCTTAAAACTTGATTAAGAGAGACCACTGCTCAGATATTTCAAAATGAAAAAAGATAAACAAAAAACTCTCAACGAAAACGCAGTATGGATGAGGCTTGGTGGGTTGCAAGTGTTTAGAGAGCTCATCACTTAAAGTAAGTGGTTGGTTTGGCCCGTGGCCATTGTTCTTTGAGTTAGCTTTGACCTTTAACAACTTAGTTGACTGATTGGCTAGCATGCCAGGCCATTTAACCCAAGCCTGAGATTTACAAGAGAAGACAACTAACCTCTCCTGTTTGTGAATACCAACATTGACTCTTGGAACCAAGAAAATGTTTTGTCAGGCTATTTCTTTTTCTCACAATATCCCATTGAGGGTCCTGGGTTCCTGAGGTGTGAAAATAACTGGGAAAATTCAGAATTCAGCTAATACCTATGTGCCGAATTCTGAGCACACATTAGGCTTGTAGAAGCCAAGAACGTGTTTATCAACGCACCGAGCAAAGTTTCAAGCTTCTTGTGTAATGACCTCTCGATGTGATATATGTATGTTGAGTGCCCTACTGTGACTAAGAGCTATCTAAAAAAGAAAAAAAATATAGCCACCTCCTGAAGCATGTATAAATTGCTTTTTTAGACCCTATAAAATTTTAGCTAGCACCAAACATAGAACTTCATTCATCATCCTACAAGTGAGGACTGCCAAGGGAAGCCAGCTCTTCCTGAGCCGAAAGTGGCAACGCTCCAGGATTGGCAGAAATCAAATGAATCATTTCCTGCTTTTAGTTTTAGATAAATAACCAGAAAAGATTGTCTAGATTATGATCCAAAAGACATTTTTCATAACTCTGAAGACCCAGAATCCTTAAGAACTACGTGTGGAAACCCCCTATTTCTAATTATTTTATCGTACAGTACTGAAGCGATGGTAGGTAAATCCACAAAATTCAAACTAAAATTTTAATACAGTGAAGACTTACGAAACTCAGGGTGGTAAGTGTATTGAGCCTGTCTTTTTATTTTTCGTATTTTGATGCTGTGACATCTGAGGCTCACTGACACTGGAGGGACTGCTCCTCCCAGGGTTAGCTAATTCCTAGAGATGGTAAACAACATGCCTGGGAGCCTGTTCTTAAAACACAAACCAACCAATCTGGAGTTCACATCCCCAACCACCTCTTTTATCCAGCTGTCACACTCTGGGCCACTATTGACCTGCCCTCATCACCCCAGGGCTAGGTACCAGACAACTAGGGACATCCTCTATACCCCCGACCCTCTGAAATTATTCCAAATAGCCAATTCTAATCCTGCTTTCCCTCCCTAACTCATTTCTTCCTGCAGAAACCACAGTAAAGGTTCTTGTCCACATTCCCCTCTACTCGCTCAGTATTCTGACCCATACTGGTGCCTTCCCATGTGGCTCCCTCGTGCTACGACGTGCCCCTTCCTCTTGGGATCTATGAGCACAACACACTCTCTTTTCAATGGCAGCTGTCTCCTTAACTGTTGGCCTTGTCATCCCTGAATAATTAATAAGACCTACATTTTAAAAGGGTGAAATGAAAGAGCATGAAAATAAGAATTGAGGGCATGGCTTCTAGTTCTGATTATGTCATTGCTTTCCTGGAAGACCTTGAGCAAATTTCCTAATTTCTTTGGGTCTCAATTTCCTTGTCTCTGAAGTGAGGCAACTGAATTTCTCTAGATGAATCCTAAAATGTCTTTAAATGTTCAAATTCTATGAGTTTAGTCTTTTAGCAGGTAGATAGGCTGTTTATGATAGAGACTTCCAAACAATGTGGTATTTTCCTGAAGCATTTACCGAGTACCTGCTATTTGACAGGCATTGAGTTAGGCACTAGGCATCCAAAGATGGCTAAGAACAATTTCCTGCTTTCAATTTTCCTGGTTTTCAAAAGTTCATGTTTTCAAATGCATAATGCTATTTTCACATCTATTGTGTTGCTTGGAGACATTAGCAAAACATGTCTGCTAGCTTTCCTGAGAAGGCCTGCCATGCACCAAAGACAGTGAAAAGCACTCGTGTTAAAAAATTAAATATAAGCTGAGGAAATATAAAATTGACATTAAATATACAGAGTAATGTATACAAATATCATGATGAAATGCCTCCCAAATTCCCTTTCCCATTGCATATGTGCAGACATTTATAAACTGCATAGTTAAGCAAGAAAAAAGGATGTCATCTGGCCCCAGAAGTGGCATGTTGCTTAGGCTATTCCCAAACTTCTATTTGATATTAGAACTTCCTTAATTATTGATTCTTTGTAATTGTACTTATTGCTCAAGCACTCTAGGTTCCTTGAGAAAATGCTTTTCATACCATAACACCTTCTATTTTATTGCATCTACAAAACTGTCAAATGCTCTCTTAACACTTTAGCAGAAGAAATCTTCCAGAATTTCTAGCTTTAATTTTTCTTTTTTTGGTGAGAAGAGGACAAATTCCATTCTGAATTCTACTTTTCAGAGTCTTTGTTCATGACTTTTCCTCCCCCAATTTTATATTTTCTTTACTTTTTTGCAGCCTCCCCACTGGCATTAGCCACAGTTAAAACTTTCTACTGTTGTCTCACTGGAATTTTGCTGTTCCCCCTTTTCAGGTATACTTTCCTATGTTTGCAGCAGGGATCATATTTTCAAAAAAATATTAAAACAAGCTATTTTTCCTTCCCCATAAACTATGTTGCCTAGCAGTTTCCTCTGCTCAATGAATCAATGCCATTCATTGCTTTCAAGAGATTGTGGCTACCAACCAGAACAAAGAATTCATTGCTCAATTTTGAGTTTCATATTAGATTTTTAAAAGTGTATAGTGAGATAATAGTCTTGACAGTCTACTTTTCATAAAGAGAGATTATTTTTCTTAAATTTCCCAACTTTATGTATAAAAGAGGCTGAATTTTCAAGCTATATTTGCCTTTAGCCATTGTGTAGGGATGATAAGAAGGAATATGTATGTTTATTTCAAATAGGAAAGGAAGAACCATGCTAACATGGGGAAGAGAGCCAGGAGATGGGGATGAAGACGCTGCCTAGGACTTCCTAAAGAAACTCACTCCTTGAATTTCTGATCAAGTTGGGTAACATGTTAGACATATTATGGATAGGCTGAGAGAGAAGCTGAAAGGAAAACAGCTTGCCTCAATTTCTTTTTGAAATTTTAGAAGGAGAATGACTGAGTGTCCAAAATGCATAAAAGGAGACAGTAGTCAAGTAAAAGTGGGGTTTGGTTGAGGCTAAAAAGGGGATCTACAAGATCACCTCCAATTTTCCTTAAAGGCGGTGGGTGACATGGAAGGAATCTCCTAGTTTGGAGGTAACCCTGTTTGGGACAAGGAAGGTAGTGAGAAGTGAGAGACTGGAGTCCGTGTTCAAGAAGCATGGGGCAAGAGCCCTCTGTAGAGGAGGCTACAGGATGGAAAAGTCCAAAGTATCCAGCCAGATGAACAATGCAGAGATGTCAGAGAATTCATAAAGGAAGCAAGAGCAGAGACGGAGGGCCCACCCATCAGGGGAAGATGGCTGAGCTTCTGGGAGAAGTCATTGCAAGGAGTAGCAGGTACTTCCCATGCAGAAACTTTCAGAGAGCAGAGGACAAGGCTTAGAATTTATAGTAGCCTAGACCAGGAAGCATGAGCTACCCTTAGGCCAGAAGTTAGTGGGAACCAGCAAAGAAGCTAACACACATCCCAGACCCCCACTCCTGTTTCCATACTGCGATAAGTTTTCCCCTATTGTCCAGCTATGTAGAGAGATGGAAATGGGAGGGCTCTGGGGTGAAGCACTAAAAACTGAACATTTACCTTGAAAAGTCCAAATTTGCCTAAGTGATGATTGTCTTACATTCATTAATTGGTTATCACTTGTAGCACACTTTTTAAAAAATCTTGTGCATTCATGCCTTGGAGATATTTCAGGTTTGGCTCTAGACCACTGCAATAAAGTGAGTATCTCAGTGAAACAAGTCACACACATTTTTGATTCCTCAGTGCACATAAAAGTTATGTTTACACTATACTGTAGTGTATTAAGTGTGCAATAACATAAAACCTTAAAAACAATTTACATGAGTAGATTGCAAAAATTTTCTCCCATTCTATAGGTTGCCTGTTCACTCTGATGGTAGTTTCTTTTACTGTGCAGAGGCTCTTTAGTTTAATTAGATCCCATTTGTCAATTTTGGTTTTTGTTGCCATTGCTTTTGGTGTTTTAGACATAAAGTCCATGCCCATGCCTATGTCCTGAATGGTATTGCCTAGATTTTCTTCTAGGGTTTTTATGGTTTTAGGTCTAACATTTCCAGAACCTACAAAGAACTCAAACAAATTTACAAGAAAAAAACAAACCACCCCATCAAAAAGTAGCCAAAAGATATGAACAGACTCTTCTCAAAAGAAGACATTTATGCAGCTGACAGACACATGAAAAAATGCTCATGATTACTAGCCATCAGAGAAATGCAAATCAAAACCACTATGAGATTCCTTCTCACACCATTTAGAATGGCGATCATTAAAAAGTCAGGAAACAACAGGCGCTGGAGAGGATGTGGAGAAATAGGAACACTTTTACATTGTTGGTGGGACTGTAAACTAATTCAACCATTGTGGAAGACAGTGTGGCAATTCCTCAAGGATCTAGAGCTAGAAATGCTGTTTGACCCAGCCATCCCATTACTGGGTATATACCCAAAGGATTATAAACCATCCTGCTATAAAGACACATGCACGCGTGTGTTTATTGCAGCACTATTCACAATAGCAAAGACTTGGAACCAACCCAAATGTCCATCAGTGACAGACTGGATTAAGAAAATGTGGCACATATATACCATGGAATACTATGCAGCCATAAAAAAGGATGAGTTCATGTCCTTTGTAGGGACGTGGATGAAGCTGGAAACCATCATTCTCAGCAAACTATCACAAGAACAGAAAACCAAACACCGCATGTTCTCACTCATAGGTGGGAATTGAACAATGAGAACACTTGGACACAGGAAGGGAAACATCCCATACTGGGGCCTGTTGTGGGGTGTGGGGAGTGGGAAGGGATAGCATTAGGAGATATACCTAATGTAAATGATGAGTTAATGGGTGCAGCACACCAACATGGCACATGTGCACATTGTGCACATGTACCCTAGAACATAAAGTGTATATATTTAAAAAGATCAATAGATTTTAATGTAAAAAAATTTACATATGGTAATTTAAAAATACATCATTCCAAAAAAATTGCTGACACCGAGACAGGAAGTGAGCACATGCTGCTAGTAAAATGGTGTTGATAGGCTTGTTTGATGCAGCATTGCCATTAACCTTCCATTTTTAAACAATGCAGTATCTATGCAAAGTATAATAAAATGGGGTATGTATGTGTTTAGTGAAAGAGATAAGGGTCTTAACATACACACGAAAATCTGCATGTGTATTAAAATACACATCTATACAACACATAAATGTAATGAGACCTTATGATCCATGAGCATCATTGCACAGCCATGAAAGCTGTCTGCATGCCTAGTTCTAGGTTACAGAGCTAGTTCACAGTGACTCTAAGACTAGACTCAGATGACGAGGCAGGAAACAGGGGGCTGGGAATCTTGCTATGGCGTCAGCCTCATCTGAAATAGTGTACATGGTCATTTTGGTTGTGGCAGGTTTTCTATCATTCTCGTAAGATTTTATGAATTCTTACAGTGTTTTGTAGTATTTTTTTTCCTAGTTTTACTCCTTAGATAATTCTAGACATACCTAAAATGAAAACACTTTATTATGATGGTAGTACTCAAAGTGTAGTCCCCAGACCAGCAGAATTGGCATCACCTGCATATATGTGAGAAATTAAAATGATCAGACTCCACCTCAGAACTACTGAACCAGAAACTGTGGGGGTGATGGGTCCCAGAAATTTATTTTAGCAAGGCCTCCAGGTGATTCTGATGTACAATGAAATGTGAAAATCTGCTGTGCTAGCATATTGCAATTAGCAATGTATCCAGAAATTTATCTATTTTTTCTTACTAAGGGCTCGTAAGTAAAACTTATATGAATACTTTTAAAACAGAGATATGGCTACCTGTTAAATTCCATAGCTAAAAGAGCATTTCTGTCTTTATCACTTTCCTCAATACCCAGTGGAAACAATAAAAGAAGGTAAAACGGAGAGAAATAATAGAAATGTAGGTGGAAGCATATATACTAAGTGCTGGAAAATGTGAATTGGGTCAAGAGAGGTATTGAGCTAAGACATATTTGATCTCATACTTTGAGTAAGACACAGACTTCCCTAAAGGTTAGTGTCAAAGTCTTATCTAGTCAATAACTTCTCCTGAGTGCTATAAGTCTTGGATAAAGAAGGTCCCTGTTTGACACTGATGTGATAATGGAATGAAACTGACAAAAGTCAATGAACTCATTAGTGAGAAGAGAGAGAGAGACAGGAAACAAATTGAATAAATAGATATTAGAAATAGAGAGATGTGGTGAAGAAAAATAAACCAAGGAAGAGAGATAGAAAGTCTTAGGATTGAGAAGTTACCAAATTTTACATGGGTGATCAGTGATATCCTCACTAAAGAGGTTTTATTTGAATGAAGACTGAAAGAAGGTGAAGAAATGAGCCACACAGACACTGACTGCTGATATGCAATGAGCATATCAGCAAGAATGAACAGCTGATGCAAATGGCCTGTGGTCAGAGTACACCTGGTGCATTTCAGATGCTCAGGGAAGGGCAGTGGTACCAGCTGGGTAAGTCAGAAAGACAGAGTTTCAAAAAGTCATAGAAATAAAAGGCAAGGTGCTGTAGGTCCTGCAGCACACTGTAAGGACTTTGGCATGTATTGGATAACAGAAGAAGCCACAGAGCTTTGAGCAGAGGGGGACATGATGTAGCTACTGAGTTGAGAAGAATCTGTGTAGATGAATTTGGTGGCCTTTGCAACAATTCACGTGAGATATAATGTGTCAGTGGTGGAGGTGAATACTCAATTTTTCCTCACAGTAGGACTATTCAGTTTACAAGTTTTCACCATAGAAGCTCTTCAAAAAGAATCTCATTTTTTCCATGGCTTATTTTCTTAGGTATATAACAACTCTTGCTTAAAAAAACAAGCTAAATAAACATGCTGTAAATAGTTATACTGCAATGTTACACTTTTATGCAAATATATGTTCCATAGTTTACTCAGTCTAACAGCTTCTAATCAGAGAATATCATATGAGAAAATTAGAATTGCACTGCCTGTTTGCAGGGACCAAAAATATTTTGTGAGTGAAATGAAGAGGTTGGTATCTTTTAGGCTTCTTAGTCTCTTGTGTGCACACTTTATGTGCAAGTGTTTCTAAGAAACTTCAAATTTATCCTTAATTTGCTCTGAAAATGTTCCCTCATTCTAGGTTTATTATTTTTTTATTAAAAAAAAAAATGGAGATAGGGTCTCACTGTGTTGCCCAGGCTGGTCTTAAACTCCTGGACTCAAGTGATCCTCCTGGGTTGGCCTCCCAAAGTGCTGAGATCACAGGCATGAGCTACCATGCCTAGCCTATAAGTTTATTTTCAAGAGCAGCTTAAGTTCAAGAGCACCGAAATGTTGAAACATTAAAGTACATGAAGAAAATATGCCAAAAGAGGAACAGACTTCCTAAAGAATGACACCCTCGCCTTCACATGCTGCCACCACACTGTCAAGATTTCTCTTCCTTTTTTGGGGGAATTCAATAAATTATGTCTGTGTCTTGGGTGTGTTAGCAGTTTGTATTAGCAGATAGTGACTGATAAGGTTTGGTTCTGTGTCCCCACCCAAATCTCATCTCAAATTGTAATCCCCACATATCAAGGGAGGGACCTGGTGGGAGATGATTGAATCACAGGTGTGGTTTCCCCCATGGTGTTCTTGTGATAGTGAGGAAGTTCCCATGAGATATGATAGTTTAAAAGTGTCAGTTTCCCCTGTGCTCTCTCTCTCTTTCCTGCCACCTTGTGAAGGACATGCCTTGCTTCCCTTTCACCTTCTGCTGTGATTGTAAGTTTCCTGAGGCCTCCCCAGCCATGCAGAACTGTGAATCAATTAAACCTCTATCCTTTATAAATTACCCAGTCTCAGCAAAGTTCTTTATAGCAGTGTGAAAACAGACTAATATAGTAAATGGGTACTGAGAGTGGGGTGTTATAAAGATAACCTGAAAATGTAAAAGTGACTTTGGAACTGGGTACCCGGCAGAGGTTGGAACAGTTTGGAGGGCTCAGAAGACAGCAAGATGTGGGAAAGTTTGGAACTTCCTAAAGGCTTGTTAAATGATTTTGACCAAAATGTTGATCATGATATAGACAATGAAGTCTAGTCTGAGGTGGTCACAGACAGAGATGAGGAACTTCTTAGGAACTGGAGTAAAGGTCACTCATGCTATGCTCTGACATAGAGATTGGTGGCATTTTGCACCTGCCCTAGAGATCTGTGGAATTTTGAACTTGAAAAAAATGATTGAGTATTTGGTGGAAGAAATTTCTAAGCAGCAAAGCATTGAAGAGCTGGCTTATTCTCAAAGTGTTCAGTCATATGCATTCACAAAGAGATTATCTGAAACTGGAACTTTTATTTAAAAGGGAAGTAGAGGATAAAAGTTTGGAAAATTTGCAGCCTGACCATGAAGTGGAAAAGAAAAACGAATTCGGCCGGGCACGATGACTCATGCCTGTAATCCCATCACTTTGGGAGGCTGAGGTGGGTGGATCATGAGGTCAGGAGATCGAGACCATCCTGGCTAACACGGTGAACTCTGTCTTTATTAAAAATACAAAAAATTAGCTGGGCGAGGTGGCGGGTGCCTGTAGTCCCAGCTACTCGGGAGGCTGAGGCAGAAGAATAGCGTGAGCCCGGGAGGCGGAGCTTACAGTGAGCTGAGATCACGCCACTGTACTCCAACCCAGGTGACAGAGTGAGACTCTGTCTAAAAAAAGAAAAGAAAAGAAAAACCAATTTTCTGGGGAAAAATTCAAACCTGCTACAGAAATTTACATAAGTAATGAGGAGCTGAATGTGAATAGCCAAAACAATGGGGAAACTGAGTCCAGGTCATTTCAGAGATCTTTTTGGCAGCTCCTTTCATCATAGGCCCAGAGGCCTAGGAGGAAAACATGGTTTCCTGAGCCAGGCCCAGGGCCCTGCTGCTCTGTGCAGCCAGCCTCAGGACTTGGTACCCTGTTTCCTAGCCACTCTAGCTCCAGTCATGGTAAAAGGGGCAAAGGTAGAGCTCAGGCTATGGCTTCAGAGGGTGCAAGCCACAAGTCTTGGCAGCTTCCATGGAGTGTTGGGTCTGCAGGTGTGCAGAAGACAAGAGTTGAGCTTTGGGAACCTCCACCTGGATTTCAGATTTCATATATGGAAACACCTGGATGTCCAAGCAGAAGGCTGCTGCATGGGTAGAGTCCTCATGGAGAAACTCTAGCAGGGCAACACAGAGGGGAAATGTGGGGTTGGTGCTCCACACAGAGTCCTCACTGAGGCACTGCCTAGTGGAGCTCTGGGAAGAGGGCCACCATCCTCCAGACCCCAGAATGGTAGATCTACTGACAGCCTGCACTGTGCAAGGCATTGTGCCCCCACCCAAATTTCATCTCAATTTGCAATCCCTATATGTTGAGTGATGGACCCGGTGGGAGGTGATTGCCTCATGGGCCGATTTCCCCCACACTCTTCTAGTGATAGTGAGGGAGTTGTCATGAGATCTGATGGCCTGCCCTCTTGTGAAGAATTTGCCTTGCTTGCCCCTCACCTTCTGCCATGATTGTAAGTTTCCTAAAGCCTTCCCAGCCATGCAGAACTGTGAGTGGATTAAACTTCTCTTCTTTATAAATTACCCAGTCTCAGCTAGTTCTTTATAGCAGTGTAAAAATAGGCTAAAAAGTGACTATATGTCAAATGGGCTAAAAAGTGACTATATGTCAAAACTCACAACAAAGTACAGCAAAAAGCGTGAATTTTATTGTATATGAATTATTTAAAAGAGATTATGTGAATGGTAGGTATATATATATATAGTTGGAAGAGAAGACCTGGAGACAGAGAAAATTGATAATCCTAAGGGGATTTGTTCTAAAGGTGAGCAGAGATACAGAGTCAAAGCTGGAAAATAAACTAGATTTTGTTTTTTTTAATTAGATAAACGAAGGCTATGGAAGAATTCCAGGGTGATGGGAATTATCTTAATATAGTGGAGAGAGTGATGATGTGGGGGAGAGAAGGAAGAATTGCTAGAGAAATGGAATGTCCTTCAGTATGCTGGAGGGGGTGTGGTCCAGGGCCCAGGAGGAGGCTGGCCTTAGAGAAGAGCACAGCTAGTTCAACCATAAAAATAAGTGCTGGTGGTTGGGTAGAGGTAGGGGGTTGGGGGAGCATGTATAGGTTCTCTTCTGACTTATTTTATTTTCTCAGTGAAACAAAGCCAGAAAGAGGAAGCCAGAAGGTGTTGAGCTGTAAGGAGAAAAGAGAAGGTAGAAAACAGTTGTCTTGAAGGGTGTGAGATGGATAGCAGCAAATGTAGTGTGATCCTAAGATACTGGAAATATGAAAGTGCATTCAGAGAACATGAATCTATGGTTTTCTTCAGCTTCAGAGAAAAAAGTACCTTGAATTGGTTTTGTCCTGAGAGTACAGCAGCTGGTGAGATTGGCAAGATGGGGAGGGTCACTTTGAGAAGGTGATTTTAATAACTCGGCTGGCCTCATTAGTTCCAACTGGAAAAATCCCTTGCTGTGGACTGAATTGTGTTCCCTAAATTAATATTAAACCCCTAATCCTCAGTGTGATAATATTTGAAGATGAGGCCTTTGGAGGGAATTAGGATTACGTTAGGTCATGGAGGTGGGGTCGTCCTGAAGGAATTAGTGCATTTATAGGAAGAGGCAGCAGAGAACTTGCTCTGGCACACTGAGTAAAGGCCATGTGAGGACATGGTGAGAAGCCATGTGGATAACCCTTACCAGAAACCAAGTCTGGCAGGATTTTGATCTTGGACTTCCCAGTCACCAGAACAGTGGAGAAAATAAATGTTTCTTGTTTAAGCTACTCAGGCTATAATAGTTTGTTATAGCTGCGCAAGATGATAGAGACATCCCCCTCTTATTTACCAAACATGTTGAATAAACTCCCTCTCATGACATCTGTATTTTCTCGCTCCTTTGCTTGAGAATACTTCTAATGGAGTATCTGCATCTTTAAGTGTGTGCTCAAATGTTACATTTTCAATTAGGTCTTTGCTAGTCACCTACTGAAAGTTTCAGTCCCTTCACTGTATAACACCCCTGTATTCTCCGCCTCCCTTACCTGCCTTGTTTTCATTATACCATGTAAACTTTTTAATGTTCTGTATACGTTACTTATTTAATTTGTGTCTCTTTCCCCATTCGATTGTAAACCTTTCGAGGGCAGAGATTTTTGTCTTTAGCTCACTGCTATGTCTCTAATGCCTCTTAAAGACCTTGGAGCATAACAGGAACTCAGTAAATATTTGTTGAGTCAATGAATGAAGTCAGAACATTTTTACTATTTGACATTATGTCTGAATTAGAAATCAACATTCAAACATTTCGCACTGTTGTCAATGCCTCCGTTGAATTTTGGTTTCTCCACTTGGGTCCTGAAGTTTCCCTTGACTTTGCGGCTAAGTCTTCTAGGTATGATTTTAGATCCAGCCCACCTAATTTCTTAAGGCTGTATATTAGGACAGTATAATATGTGGTTCCTGTACAGAGCTCTCATTAGAGAGAGTATCCAGGGTTCAGTTGATTCCAGTTCCATTTTAATCTGTGGTTCTTTCTTGCAATTCCAAACTTGAGGTTGACTTTGGAACATCGTCTTTCTTGAGTTCCCACAATATTTGCTCTAGACTAATGAAAAAATGAATGATCATAAATATAATTACTCTGAAGGCCTGAGGATATTTTTGGTACACTTGGAAGGAAGATGGATTTTAAAGAAAAGCAATTGGCTGCAGAAGACTTTAGGTATTTTTCTCTGTTGAAATTTAGGGGTACCAAAAATAAGTAGCACTTCTTATCCCCATTTGGGTTCTGAACAAATGGAGAATAAAACAATAAGGAATATGACTCCTGTGGGCCAAAATATCATTTTAATTAAAGCTAAAGATGAGGAGATGGCTCAGGGTGAGGGCCAAAGGGTCCTGTGTCCAGGACAAGGTAGATGCTACTACTCTGCCACTGCTGTGGGCAGAGCTGGTTTTGACTCAGTCAGCAGGGGTAGTACTGTCTCCACAACAGACGACATTGGCTCCTCACAGTCAGCCTGCTCCAAAGAGGGAAAATTGGGAAGGCCAGAACTATAGTCAAGGAGCTCACAAGATGTTTTTTCTTGTGAAGAGAGTATTTCTCAAACTTATCTGTTCATGGAATCTTTATCATGTAGGGGTTTGTGGGACTAAGAAAGTCACTTTGAGAAATGCTGGCATCAATAATTGAGATGCCTTTCACTTCTAATATTTCACAAAATTACACAAGTATCAGTTCTGTTTGTGAAGTTCTATTGGTACCTTTCATTGGCATACATTTAATAAACCCCTACAATATGCCAGTCAATGTGCAAGACATTGAATGGCTAAGAACAGACGAGAGACAAAGGTAAGTAAGATAGTCCTTGTTTTCAAAGAACCTGTAGGTATGATGGCTACATGCATTTTTACGACCACTTGTGGTTGTAGTTAGAAAACGTGTTACAACAGCATATTGTGAAGGATGCATTGGAACACTAGGTCATTGGCTAGGTGACCTGAACAAGGGGTTTTGAGTTTGTTTCTTGATGTGGTCTTAATTCGAAGAATGGAAAGTGACAGAAAAAAAAAAATCCCAGTTATTTAGCTGTACCAGTGAGTTGAATTTTATTTACTTCAGATTTTTACCAGATTAAAATGTAAGTAAATGGAAACACCAAGTCACATCAGGCCAAACCTTTTGTAACCTGTGGGCCTCAGTCATGTAGAGTCAACAAAAGGTTGTGAGTTCAAAACTCATCGTCACAAATAAGTGGCTGCATGGACTTAGCAAACCATTCACCCTTTCCAAAAACTGTTTGTCCATTGGCAAGATGACACTATGACGAGAGCTTTCTTACCTTCCAGCACCCTGAAGGGCAGATGGAAGAAGGGATGTGAAATTCATCTGCAACTGTGTTAGTTATACGCTAAACTAATATAATTACATCATTATATGCTTATGAAGTTTTCTGGAACTATCTGAAAAGTAGCCACAGTCTAATTTAATATCCTTGATTCTGAATTTTAATACAACATGGAAATATACAGATAATATTCACATCAACCAGTTTCATTTTCTGTCCTAAATCTCGGGGTAAGGTCTATGATTTTTAAGAAGATGCTTTTAATATGTGAATTATTTAAAAAGCATAGAGACGGTTGCACTAACATCCTATGAGAAAAATCTTTGTTTTATAATCAATTTCACAAAGTCAATCCTTTAAATGTATTAATACTAAAAAATAAACCAACAACAACTGAAAAAGGCATCTGGAAAGAGAGGTATTGTACCTGTAATATCAGTATGAAGGTATTTTTATGGTTAGGTTAAAAAACCTCTTAAATTAGGGGTTGTAATGGAAAGTTTGACAGGCTCAAAGAAGGCAGTTCAAAAATATATTCTTAACACTTAACACGTACTGTACATGAAGTGTATTTTTAACATGCTATAGGTTTATTACAGATTAAATACTTAAATATAAAAAAAACAGTCCAAATGTTTCTTCAATATTTGCTTAATACAGTCAGAACACATTGGGAATTGTGAGCGTGAAGAGTACACGTTAAGTGTTTAACTAACATCAAATGTAATAAAATGTTTCATCTGAAATGTTAAGCAGGCGATAAAAATGTCATGTGAGATGACACAGCACAGTTTCACACAAAATTCTCTCTAATTAAGGTGAAACTGTGGAAAGACTCTTGATTGGCTCAAAATTGTGATCTTGTGAATACTCTTGTCTGATTGGTACCTGGATCCATTTTCCCTCCAAGCTGTCTGTTTTTAAGTGCATCTAAAATGGAGCTTTTCTTTAAGATGTCACCTCCTCTTTGAAGCCCTTCCTGATTGCTTTCAGAAAAGTTTAGGAGCACCTCTTTTCTGCACCTTGTGCCAACCTCCATGCCATTATATGCCATTTATTTTATCATATTGTTAGACGTCATCAGTGTTTTGGCAACCCCTTTGTTACTACTGTGTGACCTTGGGCAAGTTACTTATTAACCCGGGTGGATCACCTGAGGTCAGGAGTTCAAGACCAGTCTGGCCAACATGGTGAAACCCCATCTCTACTAAAAATACAAAAATTAGCTGGGTGTGGTGGCACATGTCTGTAATCCCAGCTACTTGGGAGACTGGGGCAGGAGAACTGCTTGAGCTCAGAAGGCGGAGGTTGCAGTGAACCAAGATCGCACCACTATACTCCAGCCTGGGTGACAGAGTCAGACTCTGTCTAAAAAAAAAATTATGATGTATTCTGGATATGTGAGGTAAATATTTAAGAAGCATTTGAGGTTTTTTCCCTCGTTTTGAAGTACTTACAATACAATAAACATGTAACATATTAAAATACTTCTCATGTATATGTTAAGCATTTGTTTTTTAACTGTTTGGGATTTTCTGTTTAAAAGTTCAGTTTATATCCCCCACAGGACCATCATTTTCAGCATATATTCTGCCCATTACCACTGTTGGCCTGTGGTAGGGGCTTATAATTGTTTATCAAATAGTGAATGAATTAATGTAGACACCCTACCAGATGACCAGATAAATGTTTGACTTATCCATCTGATGAGGTTGTTTCTCTTTCTCTTTTGAATAGTTTCTAGAGCTTCAGAAATTCCTGATTAAATGTCATTAATTAAGAAAACCACTTCTAAATCACAAAAGTCTTGCCTTTTGAACTGGAAAAACACCTTGCAATTAATTTGTCCATAAACTATTATCTCAAACAAGGAAAAAGGAAATGAGCTTTGGCACCTTCTGCAAACATTAGAAAAGCACTTTCTAATTCTGTGAGTGTGGTTAGATATGTAAACGCTCCATGCTTAGTTTCTGTATCTGCACAATGGGAATAATAAAACATCTACTGCACAGGCTAAATGCATTAACATTTGGAAAGTGCTTGAAACAGTGCCGGGCACATAGTGCATTCTCAATAAATGTAAGTTATTCTTACCATATTATTATCATATTTTAACATGATAATCATCATTATATAAGGTATATTTATGATAAAATACATGAATATATCATTACATAGTGTTGCCACAATTATTTAGCATCCTGAAGATATTCCATGTCATTTTTGCCCCTGTCTATTTTCATTTTTGTTTTTTATTTCTATCTTTGTCAGTAAACCTGGAAGAAGAGGGATTATGTGCTTTAGTTCCATTGTCTCTTCTCGAAAGTTCCTGCCCATAGGTTTTTGAAATATGATCTACTTTCCCATATCCCGCTTGCCCCTCAGCACCCCACCCTCCGACAAATATTGCCACAGAGCAAGGATGGAACTCTGCTACAAATAAAAGCAGACATTACCAAGCAGTCAGAATGTCAGTGTCTTAGATGAAAAAAAGCTTATTAAGACAACTGATCAAAAATCTTCCTCCTTCTTTTTAAAAGAAAATATTGGTGGCTTTAAAACAAACGTGAAACTAGTAATTGAATCCAGCTGGCTCAGCTGCAAACAAAAGTCCGTCTCCTAGAGTCGGTGTGGCTCAGGGCACTTGGAAATTAATGGTGTGAAATTAATCTGAAGTTGCAGCAATTTTGTGCACAAGTGCTTTTAATTCTAAGCTCAAATTTGAAGATTGTTGGGTTGCCTCTGACCTCAGTTTTTAATCTGTGAGTCATTGATAGGCCCATTATTACATTTAGAAAATTTTCAGGATTTATCCTCGTTCTTGATAAGTTATCACAGTTTATAATGGAATCCTTTCTTTTCTCAAAATCCTGTGTTACTATTTAACTTTAGAAAGATTTTCTATGCCTTTATTTCTTTACCCTAAACATGGGAGTGACTTCTAGAATTGTGGGCAAGAAGTCACACAGTTTCTGAAATCCAGCTAATAATTCCTCAGAATGCCGTGCTTTTAAGGCAAGTGCAGAGAAGGAAGTATATTTCTTGAATTTTAGGTACTTTCCCTAATATACACTTGACAAAACTTAGGAACGAGCATTGGGAACTGTGGAACATTATACACATGTAACAGATTTTTAAAAATAACAGCTTTATTGAGATATAATCACATACCATAAAATTCACCCTTTTAAAGGTATACAATTTAGTGGTTTTTAGTACATTCATAGAGTACTGCAACCATCACCATTATCTAATTTCAGAACATTTTCATCACTCCCAAAAGAAACATGATACCCATTAGCAATCACTCCCTATTTCCTCCTTTCCCAACTTCTGGCAACCACTAATCTATTTTCCATTTCTATAGATTTCCTATGAATTTATATAGATTCTGGACATTTTGTATGAATAGAATCATATGATATGTGGGCTTTGTGCCTGGCTTCTTTTACTTAGCATGTTTCATTCATCCAAGTTGTAGTGTGTGTCAGTAACTCAATTATTCAATATTATTTCTCAACAATATTCTATTGTATGTCTATAACACATTTTCTTTATCCATTTATCAGTTGAGGGACATTTGGGTTGTTTCCATTTTATTTTTTAGCTATTGTGAATAGTGCTGCTATAAATATTTATATACAGGTTTTCATGTGGATATATGTTTTTATTTCTCTTAGGTAATTACTAAGGAGTAGCATTGCTAGGTCATACGTTAATTCTATGTTTAATGTTTTAAGGAAATGCCAAACTTGTTTTCCAAAATGGGCTCACAAGTCACAGATTTTAATTCTTCT
Organism: Macaca thibetana thibetana; assembly: GCF_024542745.1. Classification (NCBI taxonomy): domain Eukaryota; kingdom Metazoa; phylum Chordata; class Mammalia; order Primates; family Cercopithecidae; genus Macaca; species Macaca thibetana. The sequence goes on from NC_065582.1 coordinate 173,808,944, forward strand.
TTGTCTTCTTATTACTGCTGCAAGTTATGGGACAAACAGGAAGAATGGAGATATGACTCTGAGTTTGCTGGATAGATGGTTTCATTGTGGCATAGTTCATTAACGCAGTGAGTAACATAAGAGGAAGAACTGGTTTCAAAAAATGAGTGGGGTATTTGGTTTTGGAAGGCATGAAGTTATAGTTGGGTTCTTGAGGAGCCTCAGGTAGGATTTTTTCTTTTTCTTTCCTTTTTTTTTTTGTTTGAGATGGAGTCTTGCTCTGTCACCCAGGCTGGAGTGCAATGGCATGATCTTGGCTCACTGCAACCTCCACCTCCTGGGTTCAAGTGATTCTCCTGCCTCAGCCTTTAGAGTAGCTGGTACTACAGACACGTGCCACCATGCCTGGTCAATTTTTGTATTTTTAGTAGAGATGGGGTTTCACCATGTTGGCAGGTTGATACTGAACTTTTGACCTCAAGTGATCTGCCCGCCTCGGCCCCCCAAAGTGCTGGGATTATAGGAGTGAACCACCCTGTCTGGCCTAGGTAGAGGATGTTAGGAGTTAGTTGAACATTTGGGACTGGAATTTAGGAAAATAATGTAATCTGGAGATTGGATTATAAATATAATCCAATCATTATCTGATGTTTCTTTCTTAAATCACATTTGCTTTTCCAAATTCCTTCTTCTGTCTCCTCACACGTCTATTTATATTCTTCCTTTTTGAAGTTCATTCTTTCAATCAAGTTTCTCTAGCAATATACTTTCTTCTTGGCTCATTAATAAATTTATCATATTCTTTTTTTAAAATAACTGAGTACTGGTATGTTGATTTGTAGCTTTTGGTAGGAAAAATCTGGATGATAGGATAATAAACCAGGAAGATTCTGTGGCATGTGGGAAGACAGGAGACATCAGTAGCACCTGACTTCTTCAGGTAGAATGAGCTCATTACCACTTTTAAAAAATTGATAGCTTTTTGTTTGTTTGTTGAAAATTATTAAGACTGACAACATGACAGATGCTTGAAAACTATCCCCCATTTCAGCCTCATGATAGCTATGACATGTAGGTATTTTTATGCATTTTATAGCAGTGTTTTGGGTCTTTTTTTGTCCACTCATATATCCCAAGTGATTATAACAATGCCTGGCACATAGCAAGTGCTAAAAAAAGTTTTGTTGGAAGAGATACAGCTCCAAGAGGTAAACTTACTTGTTTGCATCAAACTCCTACGTGGTAGAGAAGAAACCCAGCACTAGGTCATGCTAATTTTAAACTCCCGGCCGGGTGCAGTGGCTCATACCTGTAATCCCAGCACTTTGGGAGGCTGAGGCAGGAGGATCATGAGGTCAGGAGATGGAGACCATCCTGGCTAACACGGTGAAACCCCGTCTCTACTAAAAATACAAAAAATTAGCCGGGCTTGGTGGTGGGCACTTGTAATCCCAGCTACTCGGGAGGCTGAGGCAGGAGAATGGCATGAATCTGGGAGGCAGAGCTTGCAGTGAGTCGAGATTGTGTCACTGCAGTCCAGACTGGGCAACAGAGTGAGACTCCATCTCAAAAAAAAAAAAAATTCAAACTCTGTATGTGTTGCTCTATTCCACATTACCTCCAGCTTCCTTATCACTCTAATGAGGGGAATATACCAGATCAGAGCTTCTGATGTTCAATCTGCACAACTTGATTCATCTCTGGGTTCATCGAGGCTTTGCTCCAATAAGTTGAGAAATGCTGAGTGATTCAAAACTGATCAGTTTCTTTACTTTAGGGCTTCTTAAATTCTCTCATATGTTAAAGTCCATTGTGAATCATTGAGGGGAACAAGGAGTATATTTTTCTATAGGTTTCTCCCATATCCTCTATCCTTGTGCACGTGTGCGTGTGTTTGTGTGCGTGCATGTGTACCTGTAGTGTTTTTTAAACATCTCCAAGGAATGCAGTTTTAGAGTAGATGGTCTGAATTTCTTGAGTTCGTTTTTGATTGATTTTCTTCTAGTCCTATAGTTTGTTGACTTGAATTGTGGCAAGAGAACAAATTAAGGTGAAATCTTATTACAGCAAATATGGTTGTAAAAATATTACTATAACAATAATATTTTAAAGACCTGGCCATAAGCCTATAGTAATAGAGGCTTGCTGATTTCTTTAGAATGGAAATCACTGCTCCAAATAATTGAGTATAATAAATGATTTTCTTCTGCTTCATTTTTATAATAGAGATGGAAAAAAAGTCCCTAGAACCTTACTATGTGTTATTTACCCTTCCAACAAATATTCATTGACTGCCTCCCAAGCACTGCAGCTCTCCATGGGGAATACCAAGGCATTCCTGGCCGGGGATTCCAGATCTTCAGGTATTCATAATGTGTTGAGGTAGTGAGACAAATGTAGAATCATTGAGTTAGTGGCAGAGCAAGGAATATATTCTCCTTTGTACCAGACACACTGTACAACGTTAAGAAATTATTGAAGACAACAAATGAAAAGATACAACAAGATTGTTTAGACTTCAAGGGGAAATAGACTAGGTTATAAGCTTTCTGAGGGCAGCACTGATATGTTGTGTCATGTCTGAGCTTGGCCTGGAGTCTGCAAAGAGTGGGTTGGAGGGAGACAGCACTGTATAGATGACCACCTGCTAGCTGTGTACTTCCTCTTTTCACTGTGCAGGGCTCTTCACAGCTGAGTCTGCTGATGGGCCTCACTGAAGATCCAGTCCTGCTTCAGCTTCTGATCAAACACCTCAATTTCTGCTCTTCTCCTGGGCTCTGAGACTTGAGGAAAGTGAAGTGTATGGGCTCAGCATTCCAATACAACAGGGCATCAATCCTGATGCCACAACTTTTTCTTTCAGCCTCCCTAAACTTCTCTTTCTTTTACTGTGAAATATATGTTAACACACTTTAAATTTTTATGGCAATGATTAAACAAGATGATGCATGGAAAGCCTGCAGTCCAGTGCCTGTCCATGAGTGACAGTAGATTTTGCTATGAGGTTATGTCTTTAGACTCAACCATGGGTGCTGGACTCCTCTCTGCCCAGTCTCCTTTCCTGTCTACCTGCTATGGCAGAGCAGGAGTCTGAGCACTGGCACCTCAGAATCACAGCCCTTCTTTTTCCCTGTTGGTTGAGTCATTTTGGCAAGCCAGACTTATGCCTGTCTTTCCTTGTTTAGTTTCTTTGCAGCTACCCTGCTAGGACCTTAGCCCATCCAAACTAGAGTTCTCTGCAAGTGTGTGTGGGGGGGATTATTTATATTAGGCAGGACTCTTCGTTGCAAGCAATGGACACCACTCAAATTAGCTTAAAAAGATAGTAGTTATAGGCCAGGCATGGTGACTCTTGCCTGTAATCCCAGCATTTTGAGAGGCTGAGGAGGGCAGATCACCTGAGGTTAGGAGTTCCTGGCCAACATGATGAAACCCTGTCTCTATGAAAAATACGAAAATTAGCCGGGCGTGGTGGCAGGCACATGTAATCCCAGCTACTCGGGGGGCTGAGGCAGGAGAATTGCTTAAACCCAGGAGGCAGAGATAGCAAGGTTGCAGTGAGCAAAGACTGTGCCATTGCACTCTAGCCCGGGCAACAAGAGCGAAACTCCATCACACACACACACAAACACAAAAAGGAAAAAAGAAAATAGTAGTCATAGTAACAATGCTGCTGTTGTTGATACTAACAGGAAAAAGTGTAGACTCATGAAAATGGGAAATCATGGCTACATTGAGGGTTGAAAATAGACTGGAAGACTGCTGTTATCCACTTCGTAGCTCTGCTTTGTTCTGTGTTGGCTTTCTGCTTTGAGCCGCTCTTTCCCTCATGACAGCAAAGATCATTTGTAATAGCTCCAAGCTTATAACATTTGTAATAGCTCCAAGCTTATAACATTTCAACTAGTAATAATCCTAGGGAAAAGAATATAGCTGTCTCTTCTCCATCACCTATATCAATCCCCAAAAACTAACTCTAATTGGCTCAACTTGGGTCCCTGTTTCATTAGATTATCAAGCCTGTCCAGGACCCACCATGCATAAGAAACACTGCCATGAAAGTGGGTCTCCATATGAATTCATCAGTACAATGTGCTAAGTCTGTTCTGAGGCACTGGGGTGCAACGTGGCACAGGGGACACTTGGGAGTTCTCAGCATGGGGGATCTTTTCCCTTCCAAGTGGATCCCTGCTGCCAGTGGGAAACTTGAAGGCAAAGCTGGCTTTACAGAGGACAAAGGGAATTTGCCCCGAGGTGGAAGGCCCAGTGGGACTTTGTGGCAAAAGGAGACAACAAATGAAACAAATAAGAGGTTGTATATGGGGAACTGAGGACATGATGCTGGAGGGAAGGGCAGGTTGATTTTTGTTTTATTGTGAAGACTTGAATGCCCCACAAAGGAGTCATGGGATCATAGAACGTCGGAGCTGTGAAGACTTTTAGATATCATACAGAGGAAGAAACTAAGGTGCAAAAAGGTGCAATGACTTACTCAGGGCCCACTGGGCTAAGAAGGAAGAAACCAAATCAGAATTCTTATCTCTTCCAGCATGTGCAGCTCTCTTTGTGCCGTATGATGCTGCGTTGGGTCTCTTGGCAAAGGTTTATGCAAACCTTAGTGGGCCTGGTGAAATACCGTTGGTTTTTTGCTCCTTTTGCATTAATCCTCTCTCTATGTGGCCAGCTCCAGAAAGAATGGGTGGGTTTGGTAGAAACAAATAACTCAGGAGTGAAGGGTGTAGATGTCACCAAGAAGCTGACCGGGACACCAAGGATGCAGTGAGGCTGGACCACCATCTCCTGGCTCCTTCTGCAGGTCTCCCATCTGGCAAACCTCCTTATTGCCCCTCCCATTGAGGGAGACCCTCTCTAGGCACATTTTCTCCAAGCTCCTCTAAGGGAGTCAGAAAGAAACAGCATGCACTTTTGATAGTCCTGGTCTTGTTCCAAATGAGAATGCCTGCTGTAGAGAAATGCAGATGCCTTCTCTGTCTATTTGTGCCAAAAAGGTACTCTCCACCTACAAAATTACAGAATTATTAGTTCTTGAAAATGCACGACTTCTACCCCTTCCACTGAAATTTAATCCAACTCAATTAAAACATCGTGGCAGCTTCTACAAGGGTACAGATGCCCTGGAAAATCATTTTGGGGGTGTTTTCCCTGGCTGTGAATGGTTCCTCAATGTGGAGGCGACCACCCATGTGCTTAAAAATGAAAACAGTCCTGATGGTAATGGAGCAATTCAATAAAGTTAACTTGCATTTACAGAGCAAACTTCTTTTTAAAGTTAAATTTGGGTTGGGTTGATCATGAACAGAATATAGCCTGCGCTTTGTCTCCGCTATAAGCTCTCATTTTCTCTTTGCTCACTCTTCTTTCCGTGATGACTGTCTTCCTCTGTTTGTTTCTGTTTCTCTTTTGTTCCTTAAGGTCTATGTGCAGGTGACTCACAAAGAAGTCACAATGACTGATGCTGTAGAAATTATCCATCCAGCCAGTGTTTCAAAGGGGCAATAGGCAGTACTGGTGACCTCACATTGACATCTACCCCAAGACCCATTGAATTAAGGCTCTATCTTTTTAATAGGCTGAACTACTTATCACAGAGCACAGTGCCAATCCTTAACTGGGAATTTTGGATCCCCACACTGACCCTCACCCATCTAATTTCTGGTGTGCCACCACTTTAATTAAACCTGGACTTTCCTGCTTTTGCCCTAGAATCAGAGCCTAAGTAACTCCGTAGTCTCCTCCCCACCTGTTAAAATCCTTCCCACTGGCCATGACTATGTATCTTCACCCTTTTCCCTTCCTGGAGCCCTTTGTGAAGTTTCTATAATTTCTCACCATCTATTACCTACTGCCCCATACTGCTGTACTTGTTTTACTGTTTGAGAGTGTATCTTGCTTTCAGCTGGGTACAAGATCTTTGAGTTAGGAATAGTTTATTATATGGCCTGATATTCTTCTCCCTTATGTTTTCTGCACAGTAAGTGATGAATAGCCATTTGTTGATTCCTTGATTTTTTATAAACTAAAACTATCTTCTCAGTAAGCAAAGCTTTTTGGAAGTAGATTTAGACACACACGAGGTTCTGAGATTTCATTAAAAACTCACAAGACCAAAACCCAGTGGGAGGGACACAGTAAGGGCATGGGGCCTGGAGTCTGCAGGTTGGGACTTGTAGCTGGGCTCTGACATAAATTAGCCATGAGATGCTGGTGAATGCACTGCTCTTTGAACCTATTTGCTCATCTATAAAATGAGATAAGAACCACAACAAAAAATGCCTACCCCCGATTGATGGTGAGTATATAATAAAAGCATAAAGCAGTGCTCTCAAGAAAGCATGGGGTCTGGAGTTCACTTCCTAAGATCATCTCTGCCACTTTCTAGCTGTGTGATCTTGGGTAAATTACTTAACCTCTCTGTGTCACAGTGCCTTTATTTGCACAATACCTTCCCCTCAAGATTTTTATCAGTATTGAATGACAATAATTAATAAAGTAATTAGAATGTTGCTTGGCATATTGCTTATTAAATAAATAGACATCTAATAAAAATAAAACATAGAGCTGAGCACACAGTTTACTACTCAGTTACTGTTGGACTCTGCTACTTCTATAAGGAAAGCTGCTGCTGCTGCTACCGCTACACACAAGTGTTTGGCAGACAGAATCCTTTGCCTGCTGACTTTGGTCTTGGTAGTGGAAACTGAAGTTATACTGTAATTCAACTCCAGCCCAATCAGCTATAGTCCCAACTTAGTACGACTTGCACAAGCATCCAGAGAAAGACTTGTCTGTTTGTCCCACCGGAACAGATAGGCTGGCCTCTGTCCCATAGTAGATTCTGGAGGGGCTCTGTCTTGGTTCTAGCCTGGGAGTTATCCCACTCATGCAAAGAACTGTTGCGTGACTCCTCATCTGTGCCACCATGACAGCCTAGCCAGCTTCCATCTCATATTAGCTCCTAAAGGGGTTCTGAAGCTTAACTTCAGACCTGCTTTGGTGCAGCCTGTGAGCAATCCCAGTGACAGGGGGAACTGCTGGGCAATATGTCCATCTCTACCAACTTGATAGGCTTGTAGCTTCCATCCCACAATGGATGCTGAAGGGGCCCTGTTTCTCTGCTGCAGACCCAGAGTTACCAACACTGTGCAGAGAACTCCTGGGAAATGCACTCACACAGGCTTGCTGGCCTCCATCCCACAGAAGTTCCTGAAGGGTCTCTGAATCTCAGCTCCACTCCTATTTAGCTGTGGTCTATGAACAGTCCTGCTTACATAGGAAACTACTGGGAGTCTTGTCTGCTAGCACTACAGTTGGGATTGACAGTATTGGTCCCATAGCAGGTTCACAGTTAGTCCTCAAGCTCAGTTTCAGTCCCTTCCATCTGTGATCTTGGAACCATTCTGCCCAGCTTAGGTCCCACTGGAAGATGCACCCATGAGTCTCTATGGCAGGCTTTCAAGATTGTTTACCTCAGTGTATCCTTAAATGGCTCTGGATCTTGGTCTCACCTGTTCTCAGTGATGGCCAGAGAGCTGTTCTGCCTGACTGCAGGTCTGGGAAGAGGCATATTCTGCAGGCTGATGCCCTGATCTCAGTTCCACTGTGGATCTTAAAAGAGCCCTATAAATTGGCTGTAGCCATTCTGAAACAGTCTGAGAGCAGTCCTTCTCAAACAGGCACTTACTGGGAGGCATGAATGTTTGTGATCCAGGAGTCAAGCTTGAAGATCTTGGTCTCAGTTGTGCACCTGAAACAATCTGGTATCTCAGTTCCAGTCCATCTCAGCCACAGACCAGGCAGTACGGGCAGCCCAGGGATCCATTCTGTGATCCAATAGGAACACCCTCAGAGACCCTGAGGAAGCTACATCTATCATTGCACTTGGTAACAGGCCTACTGCCTGTGAACTCTGAAGCAGACACTCATCATAGCCCCACAGACCAAAATCCTGGAGACAGTCAAGTCCTCCTAGGTCCCAGAGAGGCTCCATACCCACTAGTGCCCCTGAAATAGGCCAAACAAATGTGACCTCCACTTCAGACAAAGCATCAACTGTATGACGTGGATCCAACCCCATTCAACTGCAATTTCAGAGGCAATCCCATTATCCCAGAGACCTAACAGGAAAATACTTCACCTTGCTGAAACCAGTCTGTAATGACTAAAAGAGGGGTTTGCTTCTTCAAATTCATGAACACCAATGCAGGAGTATGTGGAGAGCAAAGAATCAAGCAAACATGACATCACCAGATGGACCTTATAAAGCCCCAATTGTCAACTTGAAAGCAGACATGAAAAGATACTAATTGCCTACAAAAAATTCAAAATAATCATCTTAATGAAGTTCAATGAGGTGCAATAAAATACGGGTAGAAAACTAAATAAACTCAGAAACACAATGCATTAACAAAATGAGAAGTTTAATAAGGAAATAGGAGCAATAAAAACAAACCAAACAAATCTTAGAGCTGAAGATTATCATGACAGAACTGAAAAATTAAAAAATTTCAACAGCAGACTTGATCATGCAGAAGAAATAATTAGTGAACTTGAAGACAAGTCATTTGAAATTACCCAATTAGAGGGACAAAAAGAAAACAAGATTGAAAAAGAATGAAAAAAGCGTAAGAGACATCATAAAACATATGAATACCTGACTTACAGGAGTACCTGAAAGAGAAGAGGGGAAGAAAGCTTATTCAAAAAAGTATTGTCTGAAACTCAAATCTTGGGAGGGATGTGAAAATTCAGATTCAGGATTCCAAGCAACAAAATTCAAAAAAGAATACTCTGAGAGACCTTAAAATCACATTTTCAAAAGTCAAAGACAAAGAGATAATCTGAAAAGAAGCAAAAGGAAAGAAACTTATCATATGTAAAGAACCTCTCATAGGGCTATCAGTGGACTCCTGAACAGAAACTTTGCAAGCCAGAAAGGAGTTGGATGAGACATGTAGAATGCTAAAAAAATTTGTTAACTAAATAAATTTTATTTTATTATTTATTTATTTATTAAATGTTATTTATTCAATAAAGCTGCCCTACAGAAATGAAGAATTAAAGACATTCCAAGATAAACAATAGCTAAGGGAGTTCATTACCATGGTACCAGTCTTACAAGAAATGCTAAAGGATGAAACAAAAGGATGGCACACAACAGTATAAAAACATATAAAACTATAAAACTCATTGCTTAAGGAAAATATATAGTCAAATTCTGAATAATACTGTAAAGATGGTGTGTAAATCTTAAGTCAAGCTGATGAGTTAAAAGACAAATATGTTGAGTATAGCTATAAACAATTGGTTAATGCATACACAGTAAAAACAGATGTAAAGCATAACATCAATAACATAAAATATAGGGGCAGAGAGAAGGAAAAGTTTGGAGTCTTTGTATGCAACTGAAGTTAAGGCACTATCAGCTTATGTATAGCCTTATGGTAACAACAAACAAAAAAACTTTTAGCAGATACACAAAAGGTAAAGAAGAAGAAATCAAAGCATATCACTACAAAATAATGCAGCAAGTCACAAAGAAAGACAATAAAATTAGAAGACAGGAACAAAATAACTACAAAACAGTCATTAAAAATTAACGAAATGCTGGCAGTATGTTCTTATGTATCAATCATTACTTTAAGTGTAAATGGATTTAAATCAAAAGAAACAGAATGACTGGATGAATTTGTTTTTAAAGTTACAAACAAGATCCAACTCTATGCTGCCTACCAGAGCCTTACTTTAGCCTGAGAAACACAGACTGAGATTAAATGGTTGGAAAAAGATATTTCAAGCAAATGGTAACCAAAGAGAGCAGGACTGGCTAAACTTCCATCAGATAAAATAGTCTTAGCTCGAAATGTAAAAAATGACAAGGAAGATTATTATATTATGATAAAGGAAACAGTTCATTGAAAAGATATACATTATTAAATATATTGTCTCAATATTGGAGCATATAAATACACAAAGCAAAAGTTAATAGTTCTAAATGGTGAGATAGACTGTAATGCAATAAAAGTAGGGAAACTTTAATATTCCACATACGTTCAACAATGGGCAGATTATCCAGACAGAAAATCAGTAGGGAGACAGTGGATTTGAACAACATTTTTGGCATGTAACTCTAATAGACATATATTGAACATTCCATCCAACAGCCGCAGAATGTACGTTCTTCTCAAGCACACAAGGAACCTTTTCAGGATAGATAATATGTTAGGCCACAAAACAAGTTTTAAACCATTTAAGAAGAATGAAAGCATATTCAGTGTATTCTTTGATCAAAATGGAATGAAACTAGAAATTAATAAAAAGAAATTTCAGAAAATTCACAAATAAATGGATATTAAATAATATGCTTCTGAACAATGGATCAAATAACAAAAGAGAAATTTTAAAAATATAATACCTGAGACAAATGAAAATGCAAACACAACATTGAGATGAAGCAAAACCAGTTTTCAAAAGGTGCCTTTTAAGCAATTCTAAAAGGAAAGTTGATAGCAACATACACCTACATCAAAAAAGGAGATCTCAGATAACCAACTTAATGTTATACCTCAAGGAACTACAAAAAGAACAAACTAAACTCAAAATCAGCAGAAAGAAGGAAATAATAAAGATCAGAGCAGAAATAAATAAAATAGAAACTAGAAAGACAATAGAAATGATTGATGAAGAAGCTAAGTATTTTTTTAAGAAAAAATTGACAAACTTTTAGCCAGACTAACGAAGAAAATGAGAGAAGCCTCAAATAAATAAAATGTAAAACAAAAGAGGATTACAACTGATACCATAGAAATACAAAGGATCATGAGAGACTAATATGAATAATTATATGCTAAAAATTGGATTACATAGCAAAAGTAATTTATGGAAACATACAACCAACCAAGACAGAATCAAGAAAAAATAGAAATTTCAAACAGACCAATAATGGGTGAGGAGATTAACCAGTAATAAAAAAATATCTTAAAGAAAAGCCCAGGACTAGATGGCTTCACAGTGGAATTGTACTATATATATATTTATATATATATACACACACATCATATATATAACTAATATATATAAATATATATATAACTAATAAGAATTATTGTCAAATCTGACAATTATGTGTCTTGGAGTTGCTCTTCTTGAGGAGTATAAATCATGCTGCTATAAAGACACATGCACATGTATGTTCATTGCGGCACTATTCACAATAGCAAAGACTTGGAATCAACTCAAATGTCCATCAGTGACAGACTGGATTAAGGAAATGTGGCACATATACACCATGGAATACTATGCAGCCATCAAAAAGGATGAGTTTGTGTCCTTTGTAGGGACATGGATGCAGCTGGAAACCATCATTCTCAGCAAACTATCACAAGAACAGAAAACCAAACACCGCATGTTCTCACTCATAGGTGGGAACTGAACAATGAGATCACTTGGACTCGGGAAGGGGAACATCACACACCGAGGCCTATTATGGGGAGGGGGGAGGGGGTAGGGATTGCATTGGGAGTTATACCTAATGTAAATGACGAATTGATGGGTGCTGACGAGTTGATGGGTGCAGCACACCAACATGGCACAAGTATACATATGTAACAAACCTGCATGTTATGCACATGTACCCTAGAACTTAAAGTATTAAAAAAAAAAGGAAGAATTATTGTCAAACTCTTCCAAAAAATTGAAGAAGAAAAAATACTTCCAAGTTAATTTTACAAGGCAGCATTACCCTGACAACTGATTACCCTGATAAGCCAGCCACAGACACTAGAATAAGAGAAAATTATCCCGAATAATATCCCTGAAGAATGTAGATGCAAAAGTACTAACTAGCAAATGGAATCCAACAGCACATCAAAAAGATAATACACCATAATCAAGTGAGATATATCCCAGTTATGCAAGGATGGTTCAACATACAAAAAGCAATGTGACACCATATTTACAGAAATAAGAACAAAAATCATGTGGTCATCTAAATAGATGCAGAAAAAACATTTGACAAAATTTAACATCCTTTCGTGATAAAAACTCCCAACAAATTAGCCATAGAAAGACTGTACATACCTTGACACAATAAAGGCCACCTATGAAAAGTTCACTAACATTACATTCAACAATGAAATACTGAAAGCTTTTTCTCTAAGATTAGACACCCGACAAGAATACTCACTCTCACCTCTTCTATTCATCATAGTAGTAGCAGTTCTAGAAGAGCAATTAAATAAGAAAGTAAACGCATCCAAGTAAATAAAGGAAGAGTAAAATTTTCTGTTTGTTATGACATGTTCTTATATATATAGAAAACCCTAAAAATTCCAACCAAAAACTGTTAGAACTGATAAACAAATTCAATTTGTAGGGTACAAAATAAACATGAAAAAATCAATAGCATTTCTTTACACTAATAATTAACTCTCTGAAAAAAGAAATTAAGAAATGAACCTCATTCACAATAGCATCAAAAATTAAAATAAAATTCTTAGGAGTAAATTTGACCAAGGAAATGAAAAATCCATTTACTGAAAACTGTAAAACATGGATAAAATAAATTTTAGATGACAGAAATAAATGGAAAAGTATCCCATTATTATAGATTGGAAGAATTAATTATGTTAAAATGTTCATACTACTCAACATGATCTATAATCCCTGTTAGAATGCCAATGTCATGTTTCATGGAACTAAACAAACAAACAAACAGAAAACCAAACCAAACAAACAAACTTTAGTATTCATATGTAATCACAAAAGACCCCAAATAGCCAAAGGAATCTTGAGCAGAAAGAAGAAAGCTGAAAGCATCATGCTACCTTACTTCAAAATCAACTAAAAAACCATAGTAATCAAAACAGCACGCTGCTGGCATGAAAACAGACACATTGACCAGTGGAACAGAATGCAGAGCCGAGAAATAAACCCACACATTGATGGTCAATTAATTTTTGACTAAAGTGCCAGGAACACATAATAGAAAAAGGATAGTCTCTTCAATAAAGGGTGGTGGGAAAACTGGATGTCCTGCAGAAAAATGAAATTAGACTCTTTATTTCACACCACATACAAGAATCAACTAAAAATGGATTAAAGACTTAAATGGAAGACTCAGAATTGTAAACTACCGGAAGAAAACATAGAGGAAATGCTCCACAACCTTGGTCTGGTCAAAGATTTTTGGATATGACCCCAAAAGCACAGGCAACAAAAGCAAAAATAAACAAGATTGCATCAAAGTAAAAAGCTTTTGCAAGGCATAGGAAAAATAGAGTGAAGAGACAGCCCATAGATTGGGAGAAAATAGTTTCAAACCACACATCTGGTAGGGGGCTAATATCCAAAATATATTAAAAAACTCAATAACCGTAAAACAAGCCAATTAAAAAGCAGACAAAGGACCTGAAAGATGCTACTCAAGACATACAGATGGCCAATAGATACATTAAAAAGGGCTCATCATTACTAATCATCAAGGAAATGCACATTAAAGCTACTATGGAATATCTCTTCATCACACCAGTTGGAAATGCTGTTATCAAAAGGAAAAATGGTAACAAGTGTTGGCAAGGGTATGGAGAAAAGGGAACACTTGTGTACTATTGGTGAGAATGTAAATCAATGTAGCCAGTATGGAAAACAGTAGAGAAGTTCTTCAGAAAACTAAAAGTAAAATTATCATACGATCCAGTGATCCTACTACTGGATATATGTCCAAAGGAATTAAAATCAGTGTTGCAAAGATAAACCTGCACTTCCATATTCATTGTAGCATTATTCACAATAGCTACAATATGGAAGCAACCTAAATGTCCATCAACCAATAATGGGATAAAGAAAATGCATATATACACAATAGAGTACTATTACCTACACAATGGAAACCTTAAAAAAGTGGAAAATCGTTTAATTTGTGACAACATGGATGAATCTGGAGGACATTATACTAAGTGAAATAAGCCAGACACAGAAAAAGAAACACTTATTGAATGACTACATTATGTCAGATGCTACAGGGCACTAGAGATGCACCAGTGAATACCACAGTTCAACATTCCACATTCTAGCCTAGCCAGTCAATAACCCTGAAAGATATGCATCTGATCATTTGTCAGCAGGAGAGAAAGAAAGCAAGGCACAGTAACAGGAGAGTCAGGAGAGCCCACAGTGAGCCGGTAACATTGAAATGACTTGAAGTGGTGAGGGAGTGAGCCATGGTCTTTCTGGTGGAAGAGCCATAAGTAAGTGCAAGTGCAAAGGCTCTGAGGCAAGAGCTTGCCTAGTGTGTCTGGGGATCAGCAGAGATTCCAGCTTGGCTGAACAGAAGGCTTGATGGTGGGGATGGAAAGAGGTTAGGTGAGAGAAGGGAGAGTGTTGAAAGGCGCACTTTGTCAACCACTGAAAGAGCTTTGACTTGTATTAAGACCGTGATGGAAGGCATTGAGAGAGTTGTTAGAAGAAGCATGGATTTAACAGAATCTCTTTGGCTGCAGGGTTGAGCACTGACTATGAGGGAAGCAAGGGTGGAGGCAGGCAGAAAGATTAAGCTTTGCTTTTGCATTTATCCTATTGCAGATGATGATAGCTTGGATGAGAATGGAAGAGATGCAGGTTACATAAAAGAGGCTGATTCTGGGAATTTTCTTGCAGTGTGCCCTAGAGCTTTGTCCTTGTCCTTGTCCTCACTAACACTGACATTAGCAGCAGAAAGTCTGTGAACGCATAGGTTCACATGACCTCTGGAGGACATGGTATAAGTTGGAAGTCTGGATGACAGAACAGGGATCTGCTATTTTTAAATCAAGCTGGAGCAGTGGACTCAGGATAGATTATTCTGTAGCAAATTCTTGGCTTCCCCAAATCAACCACATAGATAGATAGATTATGATATCAAATTGGCACTCTGACAAATTTATATTAGCAGTAAGCTCAGTAGCTATGATGTTCCTCTCAAGAAGTGAATGCTGGCAGGGTGCAGTGGCTCATGCTTATAATCCCAGCACTTTGGGAGGCGGAGGTAGGTGGATCACTTGAGGTCAGGAGTTTGAGACCAGCCTGGCCAACATGGTAAAACTCCATCTCTACTAAAAATACAAAAATTAGCCAGGTGTGCTGGCATGTGCCTGTGGTCCCAGCTACTCAGGAGGCTGAGGCAGGAGAATTGTTTGAACCTGGGAGACAGGTTGCGGTGAGCAGAGATTGTGCTACTGCACTCCAGCCTGGGACACAGAGAGAGATTCCATCTCAAAAAAAAAAAAAAAAAAAAAAAAAAAGAAGAAGTGAATGCTGTATTAATATAGTACTTAAGAAAAGGGAGGAGAAAGCTCATTTTTTTCTCTACTCTAATTAAACCATGTTTCATATATGGATATTGTAATGATTTTCATATTCTCAAAAGGATAGGCAAACTGAACAGAAATAAGATAGAGTGATTATAATTGTCATATAATTATAATTTTAATAACTATGTAACATAAAATATGATTCAAAGAATTAGAAAAAGAGATCTGAGAAAGAGAAGAATTTTGCAGGGTTGGGGAGACTAATAAATAGTTTTAAATAATTAGCTGTTCTGCCTCTGGGGTAGCCATTCTTTTATTCGTTTACTTTCTTAATAAACTTGATTTCACTTAAAAAATTGATGGCTGCCATGGCTAGCAGAGAATACTTGGATTTTCCTGTGAGATTCCAGCATGGACATATTAGCAGAAGCCACAAATACATAGGTTTCAATTTTATGTAAAAAGAAGTCCACCATCCAGAGTACTTCAAAGATGAAATGATTTAATGTAAACAGTTGTGCGTTATCTATCACTGGAGGTGCTCAAGGTTAGGCTGTAACCCTAGATGATCCTGCAGAAATCTCCCATCCTAAAGATCCTATTTTTCTATGCTTCTACTTTGTTGGAACTACAGCACTTGTGTCTTATTTTCTGAGTTGGATTGTAAATTCCATAAAGGCAGAATACATTATTCTTCTTTGTTTTTTTTCCACAACACCCAGAACAATGTTTTACTTATTTTTGGTGCTAAAAGAATTCTTGGAGAAAGAACAAGCACGTGGTTTGTGAAACTGTTATAGATTTGATTTCAACACTGTTTTAGACACACACTGGATTTGTCAAGAGGTAGTATAGGGATATACTACTTCTAGTTTTGACTGACATATCCCAGGAAGAGGAAACAGGGTTCATTTTTAATTTTAATCTCATAGTTGAATTTTTAAGCCCCTGTTTGCTTTCCTTTTGACCACAGCCCTGCTTTGGGAGGGTGTGCCCAAGCAGGGAGCCAGATAGCCAAGGAGCCAGTGTGAGGGTGTGGTAGTCTCACCAAGGCAGCCAGGAGCTGGGGGTAGCCAGGAACAGTGCTCAAGCTACAGTTCTCAGGGCCTGCAGAGGGTCAGAACTGCATGTATCAAGTCGAGGGCCCAATTTATGAAGCTAGAGTAGGGCCCTGGCTGGAAGATAGGTCTGAGTGTGACATGCCAGGTGGACCTTGCTCAGAAAAAGACCAAGCTAAAGTAAGGGATCTGCAATTGCTGCAAACAGCTGTCAGTGGTGTATGGGGAATCAGATTAATTTATGGCATGAGACATCCTTAATAGGAGCACTTTGCCTAGTCAGCCTATGACAATGGACCTGGAGTGAACTTGTGGTGCTCAGAATGGGGGCATAAGCTTTGTTCTGTTTTCTCTCCATCTTGCTGTGTCTTCCAGGAAGCAACAAAAGAGGACCAATTCTGCAACTGTCCTTAGAGAGAGGACAGATGTGATGCCATATCCAAGATCCAAAATAATGTCCTTTTGTGTTTCCTTCTTCTTTTGTTCATGAGCATGATGACAATCAGGGAAAATGGGAAGATGGTCTTCTCGGTTCTATCTTGCCAGGGCTTATATCCAAGCTTGCACACTCACCACACTCACCACAGTCCAGGCATCTGCTGTTCATTAGAATTATTTAAATTAGCATCTCCGAAGTTGTGAGGCCATGTCTTCTCAGCCCCCATGGGGTACCTGGAAAAGAACCATTTCTGGGTCAGTGTTATTGATGAGGCTGGGGCTTGAGGGTCGCAGCCAGGTGTCCAGAGCCTCGTTATCACCACAGACCGTGTCTGCCATTGGGGAATGCTCTGTTTATTTTTCACTGAGTGGGTTTGAATGATTCCCTTCCACTGTTGTGCCATTTCCCGTAAGTTAAATGATGGACTCTGAGAAGGCCTACTATTCATCCAACATCTGTTTCTCTGATTTTCTAGGCTCCTTGTTGTTTTGAAGTGCTCAAAATCAGTGCTTTAAGTGCATGTGGGCATAATATTTAGTGTATTAATACACACTAGAGACAGTCCTGCCTTCTAGAAAGCCAGGTACTACAGGGTTATAAAAGTCATTTGATACCTTGTAAAGCCCAAGAAACCTCGCCAATGCCCAGGCCCCGTTTCTTGATGTAGTCAGGTGATAACACGTGTACACTTGTACAGCCTTCTCCAGCAAGTGCCAAAAGTTCATGCTAAGTACTACATAAATTGTCACCTAATTAAGTACTGTTATGGTTTGGATAGGGGGAAGTGTAAACTTGATTCTCCTTGGAGAGCAATATGCAGAAATATGATGTGGAATTAATTGTATGGGTCCAGGTCAAAGATCAAAGTACAAGTGGAATTGCCTTTGCAAAGGGAGAATTTGTAAAAGATTTTTGTTGGCATCTCAATAATTTCATTTTTTATTATTTGATTCCTGCCAACCTGCAACCCTTCCCTGTCTTTAAATCTCTCCTGTATCTTTCCAAACTACTTTGTATGGCATTTTGCATACTAAATAATGTCAATTGTCTGGCAGAGGCTAAGCCATTGTGTATGGTTCTCTCTCGCCATGAAACTTTCTTAGTTCCTCAAATGTAATTTAATGCCTTGAAATTCAAAGTCTTTGCTTTTGCACATTTTCTTCTCTCAAATGGAAACCTCATTTTCTTCTTCTCTGGCCAGCATTTGGGGACATTCTTAATGTTCAATTCAAAGGTCTTTTTACCTGCAGATTATTTCCTTCTTAGCTTGAGGTCTGAGGCAACATTTTTGCATTTCCAAAACACAATGTGTTCCTTCTGATCTATCATTTCTATAAGTTCAACGTAGTACATATTACAATTTATCATATATTATTATATGCTCCCTGATTTGCTTGTTAACCCCTTTATGTAATATACTGTTTGGGAGAAAAGATTTTGTGTTCCTGGCACTAAATACGCTAATTGTCACACAGTGATACTAGTAAATATTTGTGAAATGAATAAACTAATGCATGAATAAATGAAGTTATATCCAGGGACCGTGCTGAGTAGAGATAAGATTCATTTTCCCAGTCTGAATCTTTCTATGAACAGAATTCATCTGGTTGTGTTGAGGTACTTTTCTCATTTTCAAATTCAGCTCCATTAGAAAAAGTTATATGTGGAGGAAGGAACGATGGGAAAAAAGAGAAACAATTATATGTATACATGTCAGTCTGACTCACCTTATTTGCTATGATGCCCTCAGGGACAGTGGTGGAAATATTTCACTTAACTTGGCAGGGCAAGAAGAATGAGTTTGGAGAACACATCAAACATCAACAGCTCAGCTAAGGGAGCTGGAGTCTTTATTTCTAGTCCAAGAACTGAATATGTTCTCATGGTGGGAAGAACAGAGTGTAATAATTTTTTGTGAAACTCAGCTGGCAACGCTCACAAGAAAACGCCTTGCTCAGGTTTGAATGGCGTGAGCTCAGGAAAGGCCCTATGAGGCTGAGTCTGTTTTAAATATCTCTCTACTTGAATCATCTTGGTACCAGATTTTTCAAACTCATGGTGCCTTGGATAGCTTCCTCTCTCTGGAATTAAGTGTGTATATTGGCCAGAGCAGGCGAGGCAATGGCAATCCTGGCTTAGCTGATTCCTGGAGGAATGTTATAGTTAATTGGGTAACAAAGTTGAAAGAAATGACTCAGAAGAACAAGACATTGCCTTCGAATAAGTTACCTTCCAATAACATTACCTTCATTTACCTGGAAGCCATCTTTCAAGTTCTCGAAATAAGCTTAGGTTGAGATGTACAGTCCAGAAGAAATCCTACAGCCTATTATAGAAAAACAAAATCCGGAGGGGAGTGTTAGGATTTAAGAGATGGGAAAGAGCCATAAATACTGCCTTTTTCCCCTGCTCTGACTTCCTTATCCGGGCTGAGAAATAAGACAAAAGAGTAAAGCAAATAGAGCCAGAACACTACCTTTTGATTGACAGTGACAAGAATGGAGGACATGGCTTAGTGAGACAGAAAGTCATAGACAATGCATAGGATTTCAAATATTGGGGTGAAGAGTGACCAAGGAAAACAAGTATACCCTAAGGGCAACTTGCTCCCAAGAGGGAGGGAGAAGTAAGAACTGATATAGGCACGCCTCCCTTTATTTTCCATAAAATTGATGCATTAGACATGTTACACATGTCTTTCCTCTTCTGCTGAGGTGTAGTGTGTAAGGGGACAGTGAGGCCAAGAAGATTCTGTTGATAAGTCTCCTTTCAAGTGGAAGGAAAGATCAGAAATGGGGCAAAGCCTCCTCTACCTACCCCATCACAGAGTCAACACCCACCATGTGTCCCATATATTGCTGACATGAGCCGATGTGGCCGTCACTAAAACCCTATGTGCTAGGTACTGTTCATATCCTCAGACTCGGTTACACATCTGGATCCAGATTGTCTAGGTTTGTAATCTGACTTCCTTATTTGCTAGCCTTGTGACTATTGCAAATGACACAACTCCCTGTGACTGAGATTCTTAAAGGACAAAATGGAGACAATAGAAGTGCTTCTCTCACAGTTGTCATGGAGATTAATTAATTAGGGCACATAATCTAGAACTATAGTGTATGTCATACTGAATTTAACAAGCAGTGTGTGTGATATTATTATTTTCATAGATTAAAAAGCAAAACTAAAACCACAGAGAGGTCGAGTAATTTATTCACAGTGCCATGGATAACACAGGACATTTGAGAGGTTATTTGAATTTGGGTCTGTCTGGTCCTGGTGCCTATGCTTTATGTTGCTTCATTATACGTCTCTCAAATGGTTGTGAGCATGTGAGGTAAGAGTGAAGTCCACATGAGATAGATATGCTAACACTTAAACTGATTAAATTGATCCTCCGCCCACACCCATAGGGATCAATGCCACCTTCTTTAACTGCAAGGCAGGTACTGGAGTCCCATAAATACACATATTATATTATTTTAATTACTCTTTCTATATGTCATCTGAGCAGAAAAAATTCCAGGAGCCAGAGTGCCTAACAGGCCTTTGTGGGGCTCTTCAATTAAGAGTTATCAAATGTACTCTTCCCTTTTTTGGACCCATCTATGTCTTCAAATAATTGCCCTTAATCTTTTTGTGTCCTGGATCCATAGGAAATATGTTAGTAGCTATGGCTCTTCTTCTACACACACATCAGAAGGTGCATACATATTGGGAAGAATTCAAGAACCCCCAGGGTTAATAACCATGTTATTTTCTTCTTCTCTGCCCTTTGTTCTCTCCTCAATTAACCCAAATATCTAAACTCTCATGTCCCATCAGCTCAGGTTCTCCAAGGAATCCTCTCCCATCCTTCAGGCCACTGTGGTCTCCTCCATCTCTGTTTTCTGGAAGCTCATGAAGTGTGTGGTACAGGATCTGGCCATTGTCTTGTCTTGTTGTTCAAGCTGCCATGTTTTGTTTACCCATTTCTCTTTATAGGCAGTTTTAGAATTTCTTTCTCTGCTAAGCCAAATAATAAGTGCCACAAACATAATAGGCACTGAAAATGTGAACGTGGAATGAACAAGTGAAAGTATTAGAAACTGACCAGGTGCTGTGGCCCACACTTGTAATCCCAACACTTTGGGAGGCCAAGGCGGGAGGATCACCTGAGATCAGGAGTTCGAGACCAGCCTGGCCAGCATGGTGAAGCCTGTCTCTACTAAAAATACAAAATTAGCCAGGCACGGTGGCGACACCTGTAATCCTAGCTACTTGTTTGGCTGAGGCAGACGAATCACTTGAACCTGGGAGGCAGAGGTTGCAGTGAGCTGAGATCATGCCATTGCCCTCTAGCATGGGCGACAAGAATGAAACCTGGGCTCAAAAAAAAAAAAAAAAAAAAAAAAAAAGAAAGAAAGTATTATGAAGTGATTTAATGAGAAAGGTGGGATGTATAACATATTAGTGCATGGTGTTTTGTGTTCTTTCCTTTCTTGGGGACTATATTAATATTCGTATCTCTTGCCCCTGTATCTGTGAATCTATCAAACTTTATATCAACCTGCTTCTCTCCCTTGAATAGCTCTAGGATTTACCAGCTCATGCGGATAAGTGACGTCACATTAACATTGATAAACATATTTCATTGGCTTAAAGTTCCAACTTCATACCTTCATAACTGTAGATCCCTACTACGGAGCCTCTAAATTACTTGCAGCAGTCACAATAGGTAATGAAATGTGTGCTCAGAAACACAGCTCATAATGATCCTTGTCTCCATGCTCTTTTTTGGGGTCTGATGAGGGACACACCACACCACTGTTTTGCTGTGAGTGTGTTGATGAGACTGCACTAGGCTAGGTGCCCTACTTACTCCACTGCGTGGTACTTCTCTGCTGGTGGCCACTCTCCAAGGCGAGAATGAACTTGCCCCAACTCTGTGTCATGCTTCAATACCCGAACCCTAGAATAGCATCTTAGGATCTCAGAGAATCTCCCTAAACCACCTCTTCTTCTTCTTCTCTCTCTCTCTTTCTCTCTCTCTCTCTCTCTCTCTTTTAATATAGAACATGCCACAAACTGGCACGTCATCGTGGAAATAGTGTATGGTGGGCCATGCTATTCCTCTTTGGATAGAATTTGCACAGAGGCCATGCTATTATTCTCTAGATCACTCCAGTTTTAGCATATGTGCTACTGAAGTGTGCATCCCCAAAATCACTTCTTAGCCTTCTGGCTCTAGCTGAATTTTATATAGATGTTATGATTTGGTTTCCAGGGTTGATTGAAAAACAGATGACTTCCCATTCTCATCCTACTTCCCATCTCTCCTTCAGTTGCCCATGGTCAATGTTCTTTCCTTCTCCCTCAGAAAAACATAAGCAATGATAGCAGCTAATGTTTAGTGAATGTTGAGTATAGCCAGGTTTTTTTTTCTGTATTTTCATGTATTAAAGTGTATTATCCTCACAACTTTGTGAAGTAATATTATTTTTCCTTGTTTTACAAGGAAGATAAGTGAGGCATAGAAATGTTAGGAAGCTTGCCTGAAGACTCATAGCTAGTAAGCTGTGGAGTTGAAATATCAACCTAGACAATTTGGCAGGTTGCAAGGTATTAACTACTGGTTATATTACCTCTCATAGATAACTAACTTGAGACTTGCTATCACATTCCTGGGTCCCAAGTGTACATCCCCAGTTCATGTTTTGTTCTCCATTCCATGTCCAATCTCCTACTGCTATTTCCAGATCCAGATTTCATTCTTGTCTCTAGACTTTCTGGCCTCTCTACCAGATTTGACTGCTTCCTTCTTGGTGCCACCGTCACTCCTGTCAATCATTTCAGTTATAACACTTTTTATTACTGGGTGTATTTTTTTATTAATAAGATGCCATATTTCATTGATGTATACTTTACATTCAATGAAATATAAAGATCTTAGGTATACAGTTTAATCACCTTTGATAAATGCAATCATCCATATAATCCACATCCCTATAAGATACAGAATTCCATCACCCCAGGAAGTTTCCTCATGCCACTTCCAGCCAACTTCCACACATCCTTCTCTCTTAAACCAGCCGGTGCTCTGATTTCTTTCACCATATGTTTAGTTTTGCCTAGAACTTCATATAAATGAAATCATATAGTATATACCCTTCCATGATTATTTTTATTTCACTCAGCACACTATATTTGAGATTCATTCATATTGTTGCATGTATCAGTAGTGTATTTCTTTTTTACTACATGAAGTAGTATTCCATTATATGCATATATCAGAATTTATTTATTCAATGAATATCATGAATTTTATGTATCTGTTGGGACATTTGAGTTTTTTTTAAGTTTTTGGCTTTTATGAATAAAGAGTTCAGAATAGTTGTCGGAAAATATTTTCGTGGACATAGAACTTAAGTTTTTATTTCCCTTAGGAAAATGCAGAGAAGTGAAATTCATGGATTATAGGGTACAGTATATATTTAATTTTCTAAGAACCTGTCAAATCATTTTCCAAAGTGGTTTTACTATTTTACATGCCCACCAACCATGTGTGATAGTTCCAGTTGCTTTTCATCTTCATCAACTCTTGTTATTTTCAGTTTAAAATATTTTAGCCATTTTAGTAGGTGTGCAGTGGATATCACCATGTGGTTTTAATTTGAATGTTCCTGATGACCAATGATGTTGAGCACTTTGTTACAGGCTTTTAACCATTCACATATTTTCCTCTGTGGGATGTCTGCTCCAGTATTTCACTTTTCCCCTTTCTCTGCACTGCCATTTTTAAGTAGTTTGTTTGACTTTTTATTTTTGAGTTGTAGGTGTTCTTTACATATTCTGGATACAGTCCTTTGTCATATTTATCCTACAAATGTTTTTATTCCACTGGGTGCCTTGCCTAGTCATTTCTATTTTTTCTTGGTGGATAAAAGTTTAAATTTTGATCAAGTCCAATTTATCAGTTCTTTTCCTTTTTTGACTAATACTTTCAAGGTTCTGCCCAGAAAATCTTGCCTATACCAAGGTCATGAAGATATTCTCTTATACTTTATAATCTCTCTCCTACTTTTAGGTCTATAATCTATTTTGTGTGTGTAGTTTGAAGTAAGGGTTTATTTTATATATATATATAGATATATATTTTATAATATATATGATATATATTTTATAATACATATCAATATTTACCTTATGAATATTCAGTTGTTTCAACACAATTTATTGAAAAAACTTTCTTTCCTCATTAAATCACTTTGAATATTTCATCAAAAATCAATTGACTGTAAGAGTGGAAGTATATCACTTACCTTATTCCCATTCTTAGGGGAAAAGCTTTATATTGATTGGATTTTGAATGTTAAATCTAAATGAACCTTGATTGCACTCTTGATCATGATGCATTGTCCTTCTAATATATGACTTTTGAATTGCTTATTTTATTTGTTTATGTGGGGTGAGAAGTAGGAGAAGTCTAAGCATGAATAAGGATTGAACTGTTGAACAGTGTCTTGGCCAGGTACTTTCAGTAACTGAATGAAGGTTGTTTTATGGCTTAATATAACTGGAGGACTACAAGAATAAAATAAAAAGTTATGTTCCTTGACAGCTTTTCATCTTCTTCTCCTGAATACATTTGAAAAGGGCAATAAAAGGTGAAAATGTAATGTTTTTAAAAAATCATATCCAATGAGTTGTGCTTATCTAATTGACTGGCTGCACTTTGAAAATACTCTTTAATCACTAACAGCAATTTCATAGATTTACTATCCAATTCTCAGACCAGATAAATTCTGTTCAAAATCATCTAAAGATCAACACAAATTTGAAGCCTGTTGCACTTAGGAAGTCAAACATTTTACAATCTATTTGCCAATGTTGTCCCATGACTCAAGCCTGGATATCAAGGAACCTGGGTGTCAAGGAATCACTTTCTCTGCTCCAAGATCTTTGGTCAGAGATCTTGAGAAGACTTATTATACTGGTTTGGTGGGGGGTTCACCTGTATGACTTGGAAGTTTCCTTTTGATGTTGAAATATTTTATTCCACAAAGGTAGGGATGGGAAATGGAAGCAGGAACTAAAGAGCCCACTAATGATGATGGACAGGTAGGCATGAAGGCTACACTAGAAGCTATTTTCGGTGACTTCTGTTGCACAAACTGCCTCTCTTAGCTATTTCTTGGGTAAATCTCTCCAGTTCCACCTGGAAAGGCAAACAGCATTAAAACTAAAGAAAGTTCCATAGCTGACTCTATGGGCATCAGAATTATCACCCAACAAAATTGCTATCTGTAGCCAAAGGACACCTTGTCATAATGTCGGAGCAAGTGTGGCCAAAGCCATTCTGGGGAAAAAGAGAAGTCTGTCTAGACAGATTGGAACAGCTGGTGTGCCTAATTAAACAGTCCCTCTTCACACAGCCAGTGCTGTGTGAACAGTTTGCTTGTTTATTAATTACTTGTGGAACACACCTTTAAAGAAGTGCCATGCACTTTATCCCCTTCCATGGATTCATGGAAACTGGGGGCTCAAAAGGGCTGTGGAAATCAAATAATCCAGTCCTGTAAGTCTCCAGAAGAAAAACTGAAGATAAAAGAGATAAATTAACAAGGCTGAGTGATGAATTCATGGCAATGACAGCACTGGAATCCAGGTTTCTGACATTCTGTCCAGAGCTCTTTCCACCATGCCAGTCTGCTTGCTATGTAGACAGACAATGTGACCACTCCTAGAGATGCTTTTGTGCAGGCTCTTTATTGCAATTTATTCCCCCCACTGTACTATCTTATTTATTAATATTCTCTCATTCTCCAATTCTCAGAGTAGAGATCAATATTAACTAGCGATCAACACAAATTTAAAGCCCATTGCACTTAAGAAGTAAGAGACTTTATATCTATTCGCTAAGGTTGTCACATGACTCAAGCCTGGATGCTGATAAATCTGGTTTATGCCTTTGGGCTGTTGCTCTGCCTGTCTGCTTTAAACAGTTAAATGCACCTGAATGGCATAAAACGTAGGCTTAGATTCCACTAGAAGCAAACCCTGAGATGAGGATTTGGATGCAAATAGTTTATTTTAGAGGTGATCATGGGAAAAATGTGTCTTAATTCATTTGTGCTACTATAACAAAATACCTGAGGCTAGGTATTTTATGAATAATACAAATTTGTTTCTCAAATTTTTGGAGGCCAAGTTCGAGATCAAGGTGCTGACATATTTGGCATCTGGTGAGGGCCCTCTTGCTCTGTCCTTACATGGAGAAAGGCAGAAGGGCAAAGAGGGCCTATGCTAGTTCTCCCCAGCTCTTTTATAAGGCATTAATTCATTCATGAAGTTCCTCATAATTTAATCACTTCCTAAAGACCTCTTAATAGCACCTCTTAATATCCCCAAAATGGGGATTAAATTTCAACATGAATTTTGGAGGGAACTTATTTAAACCATAGCAACGGGCATGGGAGTGGGAAAGGGACAGGAAAGACACGGAAACCAAGAAAAGGTATGCAGTTGAAAAGGTGACTGCTATGGGCAACCAAGGTTCAATCCCTTTGGGAAACTCTAGAAAGACACATTGACTACGCTATAGGACTGCCCATTAGAAGAGTGAGAAAATTAGGGTACTTATTCTCAACTCCCACTTTCCATTGGCTGAGAGCTACTCTCAGGGGACATTAACACTGTCTTCCTGTCTGCCGTGCTTGGGCCAAGTTCTCAGGCAGTCTCCAGAGTTTGTAGTAGTCTCTATGGATGTACCCTGGAACAGGATAGGGTTGAGGTACAGAGAGCATCTGCTATAGTGTTTCTATCAATCAGTCCTTCCCACCTTGCCATAAACTAGACTGAATGCTTTCACCAATGATATCTAATTGATGATAGAGTAGTAAGGAAAATAATATATTTTTTTGAAGGTGGCAGGAGTTGTGATGAAAGGTTTGGGTAAACAGAATGCTGCCTGGAGAATAGCAGGTGCATGTGGTTTGAGATGAGTTTGCAATGCTGTGCTCTGGATATTTCACCTGTTGATAGTTGCTTCCCACATCTTAATGAATTCCAGCCAGCAATGGGCAGTCAGCAGCCTCACTTCTAGCCTCCTCTCTACTTCTCCCACTCCCAGTTTCACACAAAAATGGGGGATTTAGGAAGTAAAAGACACCAGAAAACTTAGTTCAATTTAAATGATTTCAATCTAATGTAATTCCAGCCAACCATTTCCATTCTATTTCATGTGATTTCATTCGATAAAATTAAAAAATTATTGATTACCTTTTATGTGCTCAATAAATGTGCCTTCTATGACTTTTCTTGGAGTAAATCACCTTGGGGTAGCTTTGTTAAAAGACTGGGGCATCTTGGGTCTCTCAGCTGATTTCAATCTTCAAATCTGTTCCCAGCCTGTTCATCAATCAGGATTGCTCAGGAGAAAGCAAATTGAACTTGAAATCAACTTTAGTCTTGAGGCACTACTCAGTGCCTATTTAGTAAGTCAGTCATTGGGTAAGTCAGTCTGCATTGCTGAGCCCTTTTTTTTTTTTTTCCGAAAAATGGGATAGTCCCTTCTACTACATATGCCTCTCTGTATCCTGTGAAGGATAAATAAAATAATAGATAAGAAAGCATTTTTTTTTGTAGCATATAAAGCCCTCATACTTATTCTAAAAACATTTACTTAGTGTCTACCATACGCCAGTCACTTGTATATGGTATATTACATATGGTATATGTGACAGTTGCTGAATATATGGTGATACACTGATATTTACCATCATGGGAATTACAGTCTAGAGATATTAATTATTATTGCTATGTTTACAACACAGTGGGGAAGACACAAAATTCTGTAACTTATTATCTCTGTTTTTATGGAGTTTAAAATCTAGGAAAGTAGAGGGAAAATTAATGAAGAATAACAAGGCTGTATACATGGGTCTAGTATAGTGCTGAGGCACATAGAGAAAGAATTATGTGAATGTTGGTAGGATTTCAATAAAATAAACTGGTAAAAATCCTATGTAGAATAGCAGACACTGTTGGAGCTCCACTCAGGTCTCCTTGGTTTCCTGTTACTGGCTCTCTATTCCTTTCTCTCAGCTTCAATGCTGTTTTGCCTATAAAGCCAGCACCTGTGTCTCTTCTTTGGCAGCCTAGCCTTGGCTCTACCCACACTTGTGGACAGCTGCAAGTACCTGGGAGTTTACATCCCTGGGGCAGCCCTCAGTCAATGACTGATTAGTATGGGTGTAATTTGGAGGGATAATTTATACTTAAGAGCTCCCCAGTGGGATTAAGCTGAAGTTACCCTCTCTGATACTTTGCCTGAAATCACACTCTTGCTTGACTTCTCCTGTCGGTCATGCTCACCACTCTTCCCTGGTTTCTCTTGGGTGTAGTTTCTTTATAAATTGATTTCCCACAAATTCTTGTCTCAGATTCTGCATCTGAGAAATGCCATCTAAGACACACAGGATTTTAGGTGGAATTAACAGCTTGGGGCAGACTGTGAGTTTGGAAAAGTGGAAGCAGCGATTGGGGACAGCAAATTTCATGGTTTATGGCTTGTGGGTAGAAGTTATAAATTTGACATTGAAACATGTCAAATTCATTCATTCAAGAAACATTGATTGGGCAACTCCTGTGTGCCAAGCATTGGTTTCAGTCTTTGAGACATGTAAGTATGGAAAAAAATAAAATAAAATTCCTGCCCTGATGGAGCTTCTATTCTAATTGGAACAAAAGAAGACAGCGAATAAATATAGTGTGTTTAAATGCAATGTGTTAAAAGATAAGGACAGCATGGGTAATATGGAGAATCACTGGTTTTATAGAACTTTGGGGAAAATTTTGTCAATGAGTAAGTTGTGATCTTGACTTTTCAATTGTACTTTATCAATGATTTTATTTCAATAGCTAGACTTCTAAGGTATGACTTGTGATGTGCTTTGGCTGTGTCCCCACCCAAATCTCATCTTGAACTGTAGCTCCCATAATCCCCATGTGTCATGGGAGGAACCTGGTGAGAGGTAATTGAATCATGGAGGTGGGTTTCTGCTGTACTGTTCTTGTGATAGTGAATACATCTCACAAGATCTGACAGTTTTATAAGGCAGTTCCCCTGAACACACTCTGTTGCCCGCCACCGTGTAAGATGTGCTTTTGCTCCTCTTTCACCTTCTGCCATGATTGTGAAGCCTTGGCCTCCTCAGCCATGGTGGAACTGTGAGTCCATTAAACCTCTTTTTCTTTACCAATTACCCAGTCTCAGGTATTTCTTCATAGCAGTATGAAAATGGATTAATACACCTTAGCAATTACTTATGGAGAAACTATCTTAAAGTTGGGAGGAAGACTATTGTCTTATTTATGTGTTGTTGTACAACAAATAATCCCTGAACTTAGCAGCTTCAAAGAACAGTTATCATTTCATGGTTTCTGTGGATGAGTAAATTTGGAGGAGTATTAGCTACATTCTGTGGCTCAAGGTCTCTCATGGGTTGCAGTCCCATGACTGGGGCTGGGGCTGGAGCTGGGGCTGGGGCTGGACCTGCAGTCTTCTGACTGAGTTGTTGGAGTTGGGGAGAATCTGTTTCCAAGTTCACTCACTTACTGCCTGTTGGTAGTCCTCACTGGCTGTTGGCCAGAGAGATCAGTTTTTTGTCCTGTGGCTCTAGCCATAGAAGCAACTCACAAAATGGCAGCTTGTATCTTCAAAGTGAGTGTTCCAGAAAGAGAGAAGGGAAATGAAGGGAAGAGGATGGGAGGGGAAGGGAGAGAGGAGGGGAGGGGAGGGGAGGTGAGGGAAACAGATGGAAGTTACAGTTTTTTGTACCTAATCTATGAATGACATCCTATCACATTTGCTTTATGCTATTCAGTACAGGCAAATAACTAGGCACAGCCACTCGCAAAGGATTACCCAAAAAGGTGAATGCCAGGAGGCAGACATCCCTGGGGGCCATATTATAGCCCACCTACCACAACGATGCTTTGTTTATATTTGGAGCATTATAACACTCACTGGCTCCTTGCTTTCTGAGAAATGGGTACATCATGTCAGGGAATCTCCAACATATCACTTGGTGGAAACTTGACACAGAAGATGCATGGCAAATTATCACAATTCAAATTATCTGTCTTATAACATAATATGAAATTCCAGAAAATCTATTTTATTCTCTAAATATGTATTATACAGATAGACCTTTGCATGTGTTAAGAATGAAAAGTTGAATGGTTAATATAGAAGTTTAAAAATTATAGTAACGTTACCTTGGGGAATTCTTCAGTGTGGACTGAAATTGGTGCTACTTCTGAAAAATCAGAGAATAACAAAGTTTAGACTAAAAGTCGGCACATTATTTCTTAATGAATATTGCTGTTCTTTGGGATCTTATGCCCCAATGTTTTGATGAGGTCAGTGTTTCAATGAGGCCATCTTCCGTGCCTCCTCTGGATTGTTCATTTTGATAACAAACTTGGTGTGAGCTTTAGCCTCACGATTGGCATTTGTTCCATATATTAGGTAGTTTTAAAAAGGTGGATTTGGGTAATTTCTATGAAATTCTTATTTATAATGAAAATTATTGTAAAAGCTAAGGATTTAAAAAGAAGGCATTGAGAATCAATGGTTTCTGAACCCCCACAATCTTGCTTTGAGACTTATAAAAGCTTAATAATAAACAACACATTTTCCTGAGCTTCACATCCTGGCTTGAGTTCTGAGTTTTGGCTTGTCATTGGCAGGGGCCCTTGCAATGATCGTGTGTCACAGCTTGTTGCTCTAGAACACTTGGCTTGTTGCTATTATCACAGTACACTGCAAGTACTAACTCAAACATGTCCTTCCCAGGGAAGCCCTCATAGGTTTCCCACAGATGAAATCAGTCCCCATTAATTTCTGTGTCACCTTAGTTCCTAGTAGAGTGGCTGCATTACAATAGCTCAACAAATACATTTAACGAAATACGAAACAGACACGTCAAAAAGAGACCCAGGAGATCACTAGGTAGGTGTGCTTGGTTACCACACAGAATTCATCTGGTAGGGAAAAAGGGAACAGGGAGAAATCCCAGAAAGAAAAAACAGAACGGGATTTATGTCTCAGCATCCCCCTGCCTTCTCTTTCCCATTGATCAAAGTTCATCCCAAAGGGTAGCTAACTCTTTCTCCCTCTTCCATGTTGAGTCATCTGGACTGTTGGTGGCTGATCAGATCTCATGTCCTCATTGTAGAATTTTATCAGACTCCAGAAGTGGAGGCATAACTGGCCCATCAGGATCTCTGCCTGAGAGAGGAAGAAGGGGGTGATGGAAGAAATCTGAGAAAGTGTAAGTAGTGTATATTTCATGCAACATTTCTTTTCCCTAAAATCTTATTTAGCCACAGCGTAAGTGGGATTTTCTCTCAACCTTTCCCCAGGACCTTTTCCAATGTGCCCACTGGTCTCTTTGGATCTCTCTCTGTTCCTGCCATTCAGCAGCCTAGTACCACTCCATTACCTGTCTCGTGAATAGCAATTACCCGCTTCTCTGAGGTTTAGGGATTTGGAAACTTCTTTGCTGTACAGGGTCTCCCCGTCCCAGATAGGTGATTAGGGTCTTTTTCCTAAATAAACCTTTTGTCTTTAAGAAAAATTAAGAAATGTTGACCATGAAGAAAATATACTTATCCCTACCTCGTCACCCAGATGACCTGTCCTGGGCTGGTTACTTTTACTTTGTAAATTTCCTTCCCTTCCCCACATATCCACAGATAGAAATAACTTTAAACTGTGGAGCAGCTTTGAGGCACAGATTTTGGAAGTAGGAATTAAGACTGGGAGTTATTTTTCAATCTAACCTTCCTCTTAATGAACACACATTTGGAACTAGTGGCCAGTTGAGAGGTTGTGTAAACGAATGTGGAACATCAGGGTAGGCAAGGAAAACATGGCAACATGAAGCAGAAAGGCAGGGAACATTTCTGAGGGGAGAATGTAAATCAAGGGCTTCTTTTTTTCCTGTGAGAAGAGGCCACCCGGATGGACAGAGTGCCTACACCGGTCGTGATGTTGTGAGAAATAACAATGGAGGCTGCAGGATGTTTTAAGACAAACACCATCTTAAACAGGGGGAAGTCTGCCTCCGAGCCCATCCTCACACCCTGCCGTCTCCTACTGCCTGCCCCTCACTGTCCTCTTCCTTTCTCCCTACACTTGCCCCTTGCTGGTTTCTTCACATGATCTGCATTGAGCCTGGATGGCCCCCAAACACCTGGCTGAACAATAAACACGAATGACTGTGGTGGTCCTGTCAGCCCCAGTTCTTTGTAAAATAACTGCTGATCTACAGCCCTGACTGGAATTGATTTCCCAGACTATTCTACGTCTTTTCATTGACAGGCATTGAAATCTGCCTAACACTCTCCTCCTCCTCATGATTGTAAGATCTTAAGTAGCCAAGAGTTGTGAGGAACACATCTCAACATTGCCCCTGGAGTCAGTTACAAATCAAACACTGTGCTTACAAACTCTTACATTTTGAAAAGAACACTTTGCAGTGATTAAATATTTATGCATGGCACACACTTGTAACCTTGATGATTTATTTAGACTTTATAACTTGTAGTAAAATATAAATTCTTTCCCAGCATGACACACACACACACACACACACACACACACACACACACACACAAACACACACACACATATATACATATATATATAATATATTTATATATAATCTCTTTCCCCTGCATATGGGACATCCAGCATACTGGATGAAAAAAATACATCTGTTTTCTTGTGTGTGTGTGTGTTTTTTCTTTTAGTGGTCTCTATAAATCTAGGGGAGCTCCTTCTTGGACTACTAGCCTCTTTCAATACAAGCATGTTTTCACTAGGATTTCCACATTCATAATTATTCCTCTCATTTCTCTGCCGTGAGAAGACAAGCTGGTATTTCATTGCTTTGGGGAAGTTAATAATATGGTAGGCAAAACATCAGGAAAAATTATAATGAATGAAGCTATACAAATCGGAGGGAAACACATGTCGCTGTTCTCAAATGTTCCTGTCGTAAATCCTGGAAATTTCACTATAGTCACAAGCAAATAACTCCTTAACACATAAACACTCAATTAATTAAATGTAATATGCCATATAAGTTTGAATGAGTTCTAAATAGAAAAATGGTCAA
Organism: Macaca thibetana thibetana; assembly: GCF_024542745.1. Classification (NCBI taxonomy): domain Eukaryota; kingdom Metazoa; phylum Chordata; class Mammalia; order Primates; family Cercopithecidae; genus Macaca; species Macaca thibetana. The sequence goes on from NC_065582.1 coordinate 173,841,894, forward strand.
ATAATAGTACTGGAGACCACTGACTAATAGGTGTTCATCTCAGCCATCCAAAATTTCTCAACTGGTCTCAGACTAAAATGAGCCCCATCCGTGGCCCTCTTTAAAATAACTACATGTTCTATATATAAAACTCATATTAACTCCTTATTTAGTACATAGTGATTGAGCCTCACACCCAGACTTTTTAAAAAAATCTTGTCTTAAATTTCTATCTCTTGGGATGTCTCTAGAGCAGTTGTTTGAAGAGCTCTGTTTTCTCCATTATTTTCAATTGATGGAAGCCTGGGTTTTACTATCCTCCTGCCCCTCTTAAGTTTCTTGAACCGTTTTTATATGGTACTTAAGGGGACACATCTCACCTGACTGATATTTTGTAATCCCTAAATAGCTACTCCTCAAATATGACTCTGAAAATACTTCTAATAGATGTGCAAATATTTTGAGAAGTGAAAAGCCTTTTCCAACAGGAGGTTGGGTCGAAGAGCCAACTTGAGTTCTTACGTGTATAGGTTTTTATATCACCCCATGCCTTTCTCTGTTGCTATACTCACTGTATTTTATTGAAGGTAACTGAGATTGTATCTTTTCCATTTGGGGGATCTTAGTGGCTAACACTAAGATCTTTAGAATGGTGTTCAGTATTTGTTTCCTGCATATACTCACTCAATCAGTCAGTCAGTCACTCAGCAAACCTCTATGGAACACCTATTCCATGCCTGGTGTTGGGCCAGATATTGGAAAGCTACAATAAACCAGACACAAAAGGGTCCTTTGGAACTTAGGGTTCACTATGTTTTTATATGTTTAGGAAACTAAAGTGAAATAATTTTATAAAAGGAAAGGACTTTGGAGATTTGCTCTTCAACTCTTTCATTGCATAACAGACATACTTAAACCTGAGTAAGAATACGTCTTATTTTTCATTTCAGAGATGACTAAACCTAGAATTCAGTTATATTTCAATGTTTTTTTCCCAAGCCATGTGGCCTCTACTTACTATCTTTTGATAGTGACAAAACAATGTAACTGTCTTGGAACAGATGGGAGAAAAAAGAAATGAAATCAGTCCTCATTAATTTCTGTGTGCCTTTACTTCCTAGTAGAGTGTCTGCTCTTTTAGGAAGAGTTGTTAAGCCACTTTTCTTTTTATAGAAACTGGAAAAATCAGACTCATTTTTTACAGAGGCATTGACTAAACCTTAAATTTTTTAACTTTTAAAATGAATTATAGAAGTGATAGCTCTTCATATTAAGCTTAATGCATAATATGGTATAGAATTTGGGAAAATATAAAATATTTTTTGTGAGATAAAGGAGGATTTGTATGATATACTTTTGCTGCATTTACCAACCCCCTGCCCAAATCTCAAATGTCATAAGATAATCATTTATTTCCAATGTGTCGGCATCTGTGGGTCAGCTGCCATTCAGAACCCAGGATGAAGAATCAATTCTTATCAGGGACCTGCTTTTTCTGTGGGGAAAAAAAGTGTAAAAGAGAGCCTGTAGAAATATGCGGTGGTTTTTAAATATTCTTAGACATAATAAGTATCAAGTCAATTTACAAGTAACATGGCTGAACCCAGCATCAGCGGGGTTGGGGAAATCTACCCTTCCACAGGAGACACTGTATTATGTTCTCAGGTGGCGATGCCTAATTCACCTACAAGAATGGACAGAAACTTTGATTTGTTAGGACAGTAGGAAGAACATTATATTGTTAGGAAGAGCAATAAAATCTACCCCACAAAGGCGATATTTGTGAGCTGGAGTGATGTGACTTTTCACTTGCCCTTTCCCTACCCTGAATAGCCTCAGCCCCTCTTCTAGCTGGTGAACTCCTACTGATCTTTAGGACAAATATGGTTGTCTGAGGAAACAGCATTAGTCTCTCATTCCTTGGGGTGCTTGGGTCCTGACGTTTCTTGTGAATATATTCACATTTTGTCCAGAGGACATAATGTATTGTCCAGAGGGGCTCTGTTTTATTGTTTCCCAAGAGCTTGGCACTGTCTCAAATATAGTATGTGGTCTCCTGTATTAGGCCATTCTTGCATTGCTGTAAGAAAATACCTGAGACTGGGTAATTTATAAAATAAAAGACTCACAGTTCTGCAGGCTGTACAGGAAACACAACACCAGCATCTGCTTTTGAGGAGGCCTCAGGAAGCTTACAGTCATGGCGGAAGGCAAAGCCGGGGCAGGCACATCACATGGCATACGCAGGATCAAAAGACAGAAAGCTGGCGGGTGAGGGGACACACACACACTTTTAAATGACCAGATCTCATGAGAACTCACTATCAGGAAGAGAGCACCAAGCCATGAGGGTCTTCTCCCATGATCCAAACAACCTCCTACCAGGACCTATCTCCAGCACTGGCAATCATAATTCAACATGAGATTTAGGTGGGGACAAATATCCAAACTATATCAGCTCCCTAGACATTCTCTCTCTCTCTCTCTCTCTCTTTTCTTCGTTTAACTTTTAAGTTTAGGTGTACAAGTGCAGGTTTGTTACATAGATAAACTTGTATCGTGGGCATTTGTCATACAGATTATTTCATCACCCAGGTAATAATCTTAGTATCTATTAGTTATTTTTCCTGATCTTCTCCTTCCTTTCATACTCCATCCTCTGAAAGGCCCCTGTGTGTGTTGTTCCCCTTTATGTGTCCATGTGTTCTCATCATTTAGCTTCTACTTATAAGTGAGAACATGCGATATTTGGTTTTCTATTCTTGCATTAGTTTGTTGAGGATAATGGCCTCTAGCTCCATCCATGTCCCTCCAAAGAAATGACCTCATTCTTTCCTATGGCTGCATAGTACTCCATGGTGTTATGTTCCACATTTTCTTTATCCAGTCTGTCATTGATGAACATTTAGGATGACTCCATGTCTTTTCTGTTGTGAATCATGCTGCAATAAACATTGGTTTGCATGTGTCTTTATAAGAGAATGATTTATATTCCTTTGGGTATATGCCCAGTAATGGGATTACTGAGATAAATGTTATTACTGTCTTTAGGTCTTTGAGGAATTGCCAGACTGTCTTCCACAATGGCTGAACTAATTTACATTCCTTCCAACAGTGTGTAAGACTTGCTTTTTCTCCGCAACCTAATCAGCATCTGTTATTTTTTGATTTTTTAGTAATAGTAATGCTGACTGGTATTAGATGGTATTTTGTGGTTTCGATTTGCATTTCTCTAATGATCAGTGACGTTGAGCTTTTTTTCATATAGTTGTTGGCTGCATATATGTCTTCTTTTGAAAAGTGTCTCTTTATGTCCTTTGACCACTTTTGTATGGGGTTGTTTGCTTTTTTCTTGTAAATTTGTTTAAGTAGAGTATAGCTGAATATTTGTAATTAGGAAATGGCTTTAAAGTAACCATATTGTGGTTTAGGGAATAGAAACAATGAGTACAGGTGATTTTAGAAACAAAGACTTGTATTTTATAGTTCTCTGTGCTAGAAAAGTTTTCTTTGCGACCGTCTTTTTGTAATTCCTCTAAGAACATAAGCACTACAGAAGGATAATTTTTTTCTTCAGATATATTTCTATGGTGTCAAGTTAATAACCAAATAACCTGAAGTACTCAAAGAAAAATCACCTCCAAAGTACTTATCATGCAATCGTGTACATAATAGGTCCTTCATAGATTTTTAAAACTAGTTTGCATCTGATAAAGAAAGAGAAGCCAGGATTTTAGTAATACATTTAGTGGTAGGGATTGAAACACTTTTTGGCAGGAGAAGGTAAGAAATTATAGGCATTTCTGAGGCCACTTCTTCCTGAAAAATGAGAAAGAAGGAAAAGGAGGAGGAGAAGGAGAAGGAGAAAGAAAGAATGTATTGCATGGGAAAGGTCTGAAAGTTTAGTAATTAACAGATCACTAAGATGTATTGTAGATATCAAGCCTATTCTGAGCACCCGAGTGACCGAATTTGAAAACATGGGTTTTCACGGATCCATCTTCCTGATTTTCTAACATCTAGGGAGTTATTCCAGGGTTCTTCAACAAGCACAATGCTGCAAGCTTGGTCTATTATTGCCCCCGTGATCTGTTTACTGAATTCTTCATCTCAACTCCTGCTGAAATTCCTTCTAGGCCAACCTCTATGGGCAAATATTTTTCCTCATGTCATAAGTGATTTGCAGTTTAAAGTGATACTGTCTTAGGAGGAAGAAAGCAAGCAAACAAGAAAAAGTAAAGAAGTGAAGAGATGGGAAGGAGAGAACTTACTAGGTGAGAGAAGAAGGAAAGAGGGATACATGATGAAGATGCCGATTTTGAATTCAGTGAATGAAGTTCTAAATCATGATATATGTGTGTATCTACTGTGTATGGAGGGGAGAGGAGAGGGAGAGAGAGAGACAAAGGTATGGGGGGAGACAGTGATGTGAGAGAATGTAACCAGCTCTCCTGGAAATTTACCCTTTCTCAGATATTAGGACAATGAAAAACAAAACTTCCATTTATCAAAAGACTTCCTGCATTCAAGTAATTTTCTAAATGTTTTACATCAATTACCTTATTGAATTTATATTTCTGATGTAGGTATTACAATTCCCTCCTAGAAGTGAAGAAACTGTGGCTCAGGAAGTGTGAATGACCGGGTTGGGAGGGCAGTGAATGAGCCCATAGATATTTTTCCCATCACCTTGGGGCTTAACCTCAATTAAATAATGGCTTAATTAAATAGACATGATATACATTATTTAAATAAGTGTACAAACCGGAAAAGCAGGGAAGAGACCTGAAGAGTGTGATATTTTTCTGCTGTCTGGATTCACATCTACTCGACACTCTTCCCTTAATTGACTTTGCACCACACAGTGACCTTTGCAACTTGCACGGCCAGGCAACCTTTATCAATTGGCCAATGGGAGGACCTTTCAGGAAGCTGAACAACAGGGAAAGGGACAATGCCAGGGTCTTTCTGCCTGCCTCTTTTTGCTTCAAGAAGCCTCTTTGGCCATAGTCACAGTTTCATCTGTTGTTCCAACTCCTGCTGGGCAGTCCCTCACTTCAGAGTAGCTGTAGGTCCTGAGCTCTGATCACGCCTCCACCATTTGATGTTCTGCCCACAGCAGGGATACTGGCTTTCTGCTGTTGCTAACCTCTGGGTGGTCTCACCGTCTCCTGTTTGCCCTTTCAGCCCTCCCAGTGCTGTTGTAACTAGTTCCCATATTAAATTACCACTAGTGTACTCTCTGGTGTGGCTTCCATTTTCTGAGAATGATACACCATCTGAATGAAATGTCTTAATGGAAGACACCAGACAAGATAGGGGCAGGTCAGAAAGGCCTTTGTAATAAAGGTGACTAGAAACTATCCTTTGAGAGACCAGCATTGACCACACAAAGAAAAAAAGGGCATTCTAAAGAAAACTAATAGTAAGTGTATTTTGCCTTTCCTTTAGTGCTCATTGGGTAGAATTGCTTAGATAAGAATGCTGGATCCAGGCAGTGAATGTACATGCATATGATGTATGTCCAATTATAGTTTGTATGTATTCTAGGTATGGTGAGAGAGCCAAAATTTCAGGGAAACAGGGAAAGGTGGACTCAAGAGAGGATAAATAAATGTGTCTAATTGGAGCAAAGAGAACAGCCAGAAACAGAAAAGGCATATGAATTTTAAAAAGGCTTTTGAAGAGCAGAGCCAATACTATTCTGTTTGTATTGCTCTATTATTGCTTTTAGAGGGTTCATGCATCTACTGTCATATATAACATGTTTGTTCCTTTATTTATTCTTTTATTTAGCCAACATTAGCTGAGTCCCGGTGCTATGTCAGGATCTGTGCTAGGCCTGGGGTACCCAGAGACAAAGGAGACTCAGGCCCTGCTTTTCAGTTCTTGGAGCCTAGTGGGAGAGATAGAAAAATGAAGAGGAAAATGAGAAACAGCACATCATGATGCCGTAGCATGAACATGCTGTCAAAAGGGGTAGACCTGGCGCTTCCTGGGCAGTTTTAAGAAGCACGCAGATGGAATTGGCAAGACTTGGTGACCAGTTTGGAGTTAATGAATAAGGATGAATTAGAATTAACATTTCAGAGTTTCAGGGTTTGCCATGTGTCAGGAAGATAGTGGCATGTGACAATCCTATGATAGCTATTGGATCATTGAGCAACTGAGGCAAGGCTAGAATTCAAACCAAGAGACAAAGCATCAACCACTAGTCTTTTTAGAAAACATTTTTTGTCTTGTTTTCATCTTCTAGATTATTTGGAGTGGGAAAGGGACGGAGACCCAAGGCTATTGGCTCTTGAAAAAAAAATACATATTCTATTTGTAAAGGGCAAGAGCTTTAGTGTCTTATCTAGTTGGGGTTAAAGTCCAGTTCACCCACTTAATTCTTATGTGGCCTCAAGTAAATTGCTCCTTAGCTCCAACTACCTGGCCTGTGAAGGGCAGTATCACTGGGGCAGATGACAGCTCTCCAAATGCTGACGTTTGGATCGCTGAGATGTTGGAATGGAAAAGGCCTAGTCACCTATCTGGCACATAGAAGAAGCTCCCAAAATATTGATTTCCATTTCATACACTCTTTTTTCTTAAAATCTCTGATATAAGGTTCAGTATCTTATAATGTCAAATGCAAAATTATCTTCGTTTTCTTGAAGATGCACAACTATTCTTATAAATAGGCTGATTAGGGAGAATTGCAATGTAAAATTTTATATTATGAATGAAAAAAAAAAACAACAATGGCCTTCGGGTATGTCCCAGATAACTAGGCATAACAAGAAATTTTAAAGACTAAAATTAATGTTAAAAAATGCTCAATAGGCCCCTTAAATATTTGGAGTTATTTTCAGGTATTTGAGGTTCTTCCATGTATGGAATATACACTGTTTTTGTAATGCTGGTAATTTAGTGACAGATGCTGTTGAGGTTCAATGTAATGGAGTATGTAAAAATGAGGAAACAATTAAGGAATTTTTAGTTCCCTCTGAGGCTTGCAAAAATTGCTTAAATATAGCTATCCAAAACAACATACATTTTTTTTTTTTTTATCAAAGCCAAATTTGAATGTTATTTAATGCTCAACCTTTGGCCAGGAATAGATGTCAAATTTTTCTTTTTATTGTTATTTTTAATTTAAACAAATGTTGCCTTGGATTGCTTTCCCTTTAGCAGAATGTTTGTGAGTCTCAAAGGAAACTCCTAGAATGCTTTTTTTCTTGGTTTAACATTTACAAAGCATACTGGATCTCTGGCTGAAGGGAATGGTGCAAATACCAAATGCATGGCCTAGCAAATGACTTGGTCATTTCCCACTTTCTTTCCCTTCATGTTTCTGCCATTTGGAATCCCACCCACCTTTTAAAGCACAGCTCAGAAGCTTTGTAGTGGAAAGAGCCTAGACTTTGCTGCCAGGAGAAAAAAATTGTAAAGGTGATGTTCTTGGGCTCCAAACTCAGGCAAGTACTCCATTCAAATCCCTTGGACTGGTGGCTTAAACTTGCCAAGACTCACTCTTCCCTTCCATTGAATGGAAGTCCTAGTACTTCACAGCATTGCTGAAAGGAGACCATAGGTTAACAGTCAGCTGTTACTACACTGCCCAACATTCATGGCACTTTCTTCTGGTAACAGCAGTCCAAATGCTCTATTCCCATAGTGAGATGTTGATCAGTGGTCATGTGATCAAGGAAAGGTCAATCAGAGGCCCTTTCCCTGGAATTTGAGCCTTGGGGGAGGAGCACCAAGGTGGGGAGCACGTGGAGCATATCACTATCAGTGCGTGTAGCCTTCAGTCACTAGTAATCACTGCTTGGGTTTTCAGAAACTGCCTTGGGTCTTGCTCTTTGAAAACTGGTTCTTCAGTTTTCTCTTCAATTTGGTGAGCTGCTCCTTGTAATCCCAGTAATTTTTTTCTTAAATTATGCATAATTGATTTATGTTGCTTATAATGAAAGAACTGCCAATAAATATCAGAAATATTAGACCCTTCATCAATTTCTTACCAACACAAACTCTATGTGTTCTTCTCCAAAGTCAGAGGTCTGTTTTCTTCCCCAAGGTCAGATAGCATTGTTTATACCACTGTGTGATGGTTAACATTAGGTGTCAACTTGATTGGATTGAAAGATGCCTAGACAGTTGACAAAGTATCGTTTCTGGGTGTGTCTGTGATGGTGTTGCCAGAGGAGATTGAAATTTGAGTCAGTGGACTGGGAGACAAAGACCTAGCCTCAGTGTGGGTGAGCTCCATTCAATTGGCTGCCAGCGTGGCTGAAACAAAGCGGGTGGAAGAAGGCAGAATAAGCTTGCTTGCTGAGTCTTCTGGCTTTCATCTTCCTCCTGTGTTGTATGCTTCCTGCCCTTGGACATCAGACTCCAGGTTCTTCAGCCTTTGGACTCTTGAACTTACACTGGTGGGTTGCCGGGGGGCTATCGGGCCTCTGGCAATTGACTGAAGGCTGCATTCACTGTCAGTTTCCCTGCTTTTGAGGCTTTTGGACTTAGACTGAACCACTACTGGCTTTCTACCTTCTCACTTTACAGATGGCCTATTGTGGGACTTCACCTTGTGATCGTGTGAGTTGATTCTCCTTAATAAACTACCTTTCATATATACATATATCCTATTCTGTCCCTCTGGAGAACACTGACTAATACAGACTGTTAATGATTTATAGCCCTTTGTGCCTTGTAGGGGCATTCACCTGAGACCCTGGTTCCTCCAAAGACCCTATTCCTTGTGGGTAGGGAGTCACGCACCTCCTCAAGGCTCTGTGCCTAGTGGAACCTTTGTCTTGCTGCCTTGCCCATCCACAGAGGTGTGTGGCCCTTCAGGAGACCACACTTCTTTAAGGACTATTTCTCAAACAGAATGGCATCCAAGCCCAATGTCTTTGGGAAATTTTGCTTTCTGCTGACACTCAGGCTGGGAAATCTTATGATTAAGGCAAATCAAATCAAAACAAAATGAAACATTTTGAAATCAGGGTTTTCTAAATAATTTTGACAGTAGACACTAACCTCTACATTTAGTATTTGTTGGCGCAGGGGTATGATTGAGAAGTAGGGAGAGTAGGTTGACTGAGAACACAGCTACAGCAATGGCATTTTGTGGCCTTTTGGAACCTAAGATTTTCTAAGCCAGTGTTTTGGATCACCCCATTTTTCTCAGTAGCATCCAATTTGATTCATTACCATTTCATTCAAGTATCTATTCAACAAATATTTATTGAGGATCACTTTATTCAACAACTATTTTGTACTAGGCCTGCACTTGGGTCCTGGGATGCAAGGAATTATAAAATGCAGCTTCTGCTCTCTAGGGGCTTACACAGGGGTAAGCCTGAGACACAGGTGTGATTGCCACCAAGTCAGGCAAAGCTGCGACACAGCAGACATGGGGCGACATGGGGGCACAGGAGAAGAGCTGTTCCACTTGAGTAGCCATGGTTGGGAGAAAGTGTTCTGAACGACACTGCCCCTGAGCTCATTCTTGAGGGATGAATAGGAGTTATTTGTCTTTAGAAATAATAGTGTCAGAGTTTGGCTAACATTACAAAGTGTTTACACTGGGAGAGGCCCTTTATGTGTGTTTTTAAATTTAATCCTAGACCAGGCACAGTGGCTCACGCCTGTAATCCCAGCACTTTGGGAGGCCAAGGTAGGTGAATCATCTGAGGTTAGGAGTTGAAGACCAGCCTAACCAACATGGAGAAACCCCGTCTCTACTAAAAATACAAAAATTAGTCTGGCATGGTGGCACATGCCTGTGGTCCCAGCTACTTGGGAGACTGAGGCAGGAGACTCGCTTGAGCCTGGGAGACGGAGTATGTAGTGAGCTGAGATCGCCCCACTACACACCAGCCTGGGAGACAGGGTGAGGCTCCATCTCAAAAAATAAATAAATAAATAAAAATAAAATAAAATAAAATAAATAAATTTATATAAAAAAAATTAATCCTCACAGTGACCTCACAATAGGTACTGTTGGTATTCTCATGTCACTCCTGTGGAAACTGAGGTGCAAGGTGAAATTCATATCTGAGTTGCATTCCCCCAGGCCCAAGAAAAAGTTAAAGAGGGGGGCGGAGCAAGATGGCCGAATAGGAACAGCTCCAGTCTCCAACTCCCAGCGCGAGCGACACAGAAGACCGGTGATTTCTGCATTTTCAACTGAGGTACTGAGTTCATCTCACTGGGGAGTGCCGGACGATCGGTGCTGGTCAGCTGCTGCAGCCCGGCCAGCGAGAGCTGAAGCAGGGCGAGGCATTGCCTCACCTGGGAAGCGCAAGGGGGAAGGGAATCCGTTTTCCTAGCCAGGGGAACTGAGACACACAACACCTGGAAAATCGGGTAACTCCCACCCCAATACTGCGCTTTAAGCAAACAGGCACACCAGGAGATCATATCCCACGCCTGGCTGGGAGGGTCCCACACCCACGGAGCCTCCCTCATTGCTAGCACAGCAGTCTGTGATCTACCGGCAAGGCAGCAGCAAGGCTGGGGGAGGGGCGCCCGCCATTGCTGAGGCTTAAGTAGGTAAACATAGCCGCTGGGAAGCTCGAACTGGGTGGAGCTCACAGCAGCTCAAGGAAACCTGCCTGTCTCTGTAGACTCCACCTCTGGGGACAGGGCACAACTATACAACAACAAAAGCAGCAGAAAACTCTGCAGACGCAAACGACTCTGTCTGACAGCTTTGAAGAGAGCAGTGGATCTCCCAACACGGAGGTTGAGATCTGAGAAGGGACAGACTCCCTGCTCAAGTGGGTCCCTGACCCCTGAGCAGCCTAACTGGGAGACATCCCCCACTAGGGGCAGTCTGATACCCCACACCTCACAGGGTGGAGTACACCCCTGAGAGGAAGCTTCCAAAGCAAGAATCAGACAGGTACACTCGCTGTTCAGAAATATTCTATCTTCTGCAGCGTCTGCTGCTGATACCCAGGCAAACAGGGTCTGGAGTGGACCTCAAGCAATCTCCAACAGACCTACAGCTGAGGGTCCTGACTGTTAGAAGGAAAACTATCAAACAGGAAGGACACCTACACCAAAACCCCATCAGTACATCACCATCATCAAAGACCAGAGGCAGATAAAACCACAAAGATGGGGAAAAAGCAGGGCAGAAAAGCTGGAAATTCAAAAAATAAGAGCGCATCTCCCCCGGCAAAGGAGCGCAGCTCATCGCCAGCAACGGATCAAAGCTGGACGGAGAATGACTTTGACGAGATGAGAGAAGAAGGCTTCAGTCCATCAAATTTCTCAGAGCTAAAGGAGGAATTACGTACCCAGCGCAAAGAAACTAAAAATCTTGAAAAAAAAGTGGAAGAATTGATGGCTAGAGTAATTAATGCAGAGAAGGTCCTAAACGAAATGAAAGAGATGAAAACCATGACACGAGAAATATGGGACAAATGCACAAGCTTCAGTAACCGACTCAATCAACTGGAAGAAAGAGTATCAGCGATTGAGGATCAAATGAATGAAATGAAGCGAGAAGAGAAACCAAAAGAAAAAAGAAGAAAAAGAAATGAACAAAGCCTGCAAGAAGTATGGGATTATGTAAAAAGACCAAATCTACGTCTGATTGGGGTGCCTGAAAGTGAGGGGGAAAATGGAACCAAGTTGGAAAACACTCTTCAGGATATCATCCAGGAGAACTTCCCCAACCTAGTAGGGCAGGCCAACATTCAAATCCAGGAAATACAGAGAACGACACAAAGATACTCCTCGAGAAGAGCAACTCCAAGACACATAATTGCCAGATTCACCAAAGTTGAAATGAAGGAAAAAATCTTAAGGGCAGCCAGAGAGAAAGGTCGGGTTACCCACAAAGGGAAGCCCATCAGACTAACAGCAGATCTCTCGGCAGAAACTCTCCAAGCCAGAAGAGAGTGGGGGCCAATATTCAACATTCTTAAAGAAAAGAATTTTCAACCCAGAATTTCATATCCAGCCAAACTAAGTTTCATAAGTGAAGGAGAAATAAAATCCTTTACAGATAAGCAAATGCTTAGAGATTTTGTCACCACTAGGCCTGCCTTACAAGAGATCCTGAAGGAAGCACTAAACATGGAAAGGAACAACCGGTACCAGCCATTGCAAAAACATGCCAAAATGTAAAGACCATCGAGGATAGGAAGAAACTGCATCAACTAACGAGCAAAATAACCAGTTAATATCATAATGGCAGGATCAAGTACACACATAATGATCTTAACCTTAAATGTAAATGGACTAAATGCTCCAATTAAAAGACACAGACTGGCAAACTGGATAAAGAGTCAAGACCCATCAGTCTGCTGTATTCAGGAGACCCATCTCACACGCAGAGACATACATAGGCTCAAAATAAAGGGATGGAGGAAGATTTACCAAGCAAATGGAGAACAAAAAAAAAGCGGGGGTTGCAATACTAGTCTCTGATAAAACAGACTTTAAACCATCAAAGATCAAAAGAGACAAAGAAGGCCATTACATAATGGTAAAGGGATCAATTCAACAGGAAGAGCTAACTATCCTAAATATATATGCACCCAATACAGGAGCACCCAGATTCATCAAGCAAGTCCTTAGAGACTTACAAAGAGACTTAGACTCCCATACAATAATAATGGGAGACTTCAACACTCCACTGTCAACATTAGACAGATCAACGAGACAGAAAGTTAACAAGGATATCCAGGAATTGAACTCATCTCTGCAGCAAGCAGACCTAATAGACATCTATAGAACTCTCCACCCCAAATCAACAGAATATACATTCTTCTCAGCACCACATCGTACTTACTCCAAAATTGACCACGTAATTGGAAGTAAAGCACTCCTCAGCAAATGTACAAGAACAGAAATTATAACAAACTGTCTCTCAGACCACAGTGCAATCAAACTAGAACTCAGGACTAAGAAACTCAATCAAAACCGCTCAACTACATGGAAACTGAACAACCTGCTCCTGAATGACTACTGGGTACATAACGAAATGAAGGCAGAAATAAAGATGTTCTTTGAAAGCAATGAGAACAAAGATACAACATACCAGAATCTCTGGGACACATTTAGAGCAGTGTGTAGAGGGAAATTTATAGCACTAAATGCCCACAAAAGAAAGCAGGAAAGATCTAAAATTGACACTCTAACATCGCAATTAAAAGAACTAGAGAAGCAAGAGCAAACACATTAGAAAGCTAGCAGAAGGCTAGAAATAACTAAGATCAGAGCAGAACTGAAGGAGATAGAAACACAAAAAACCCTCCAAAAAATCAATGAATCCAGGAGTTGGTTTTTTGAAAAGATCAACAAAATTGACAGACCACTAGCAAGACTAATAAAGAAGAAAAGAGAGAAGAATCAAATCGACGCAATTAAAAATGATAAAGGGGATATCACCACCGACCCCACAGAAATACAAACTACCATCAGAGAATACTATAAACACCTCTATGCAAATAAACTGGAAAATCTAGAAGAAATGGATAATTTCCTGGACACTTACACTCTTCCAAGACTAAACCAGGAAGAAGTTGAATCCCTGAATAGACCAATAGCAGGCTCTGAAATTGAGGCAATAATTAATAGCCTACCAACCAAAAAAAGTCCAGGACTAGATGGATTCACAGCTGAATTCTACCAGAGGTACAAGGAGGAGTTGGTACCATTCCTTCTGAAACTATTCCAATCAATAGAAAAAGAGGGAATCCTCCCTAACTCATTGTATGAGGCCAACATCATCCTGATACCAAAGCCTGGCAGAGACACAACAAAAAAAAGAGAATTTTAGACCAATATCCCTGATGAACATCGATGCAAAAATCCTCAATAAAATACTGGCAAACCGGATTCAGCAACACATCAAAAAGCTTATCCACCATGATCAAGTGGGCTTCATCCCTGGGATGCAAGGCTGGTTCAACATTCGCAAATCAATAAACATAATCCAGCATATAAACAGAACCAAAGATAAGAACCACATGATTATCTCAATAGATGCAGAAAAGGCTTTTGACAAAATTCAACAGCCCTTCATGCTAAAAACGCTCAATAAATTCGGTATTGATGGAATGTACCTCAAAATAATAAGAGCTATCTATGACAAACCCACAGTCAATATCATACTGAATGGGGAAAAACTGGAAAAATTCCCTTTGAAAACTGGCACAAGACAGGGATGCCCTCTCTCACCACTCCTATTCAACATAGTGTTGGAAGTTCTGGCTAGGGCAATTAGGCAAGAGAAAGAAATCAAGGGTATTCAGTTAGGAAAAGAAGAAGTCAAACTGTCCCTGTTTGCAGATGACATGATTGTATATTTAGAAAACCCCATTGTCTCAGCCCAAAATCTCCTTAAGCTGATAAGCAACTTCAGCAAAGTCTCAGGATACAAAATTAATGTGCAAAAATCACAAGCATTCTTATACACCAGTAACAGACAAACAGAGAGCCAAATCAGGAATGAACTTCCATTCACAATTGCTTCAAAGAGAATCAAATACCTAGGAATCCAACTGACAAGGGATGTAAAGGACCTCTTCAAGGAGAACTACAAACCACTGCTCAGTGAAATCAAAGAGGACACAAACAAATGGAAGAACATACCATGCTCATGGATAGGAAGAATCAATATCGTGAAAATGGCCATACTGCCTAAGGTAATTTATAGATTCAATGCCATCCCCATCAAGCTACCAACGAGTTTCTTCACAGAATTGGAAAAAACTGCTTTAAAGTTCATATGGAACCACAAAATAGCCCGCATCTCCAAGACAATCCTAAGTCAAAAGAACAAAGCTGGAGGCATCACGCTACCTGACTTCAAACTATACTACAAGGCTACAGTAACCAAAACAGCATGGTACTGGTACCAAAACAGAGATATAGACCAATGGAACAGAACAGAGTCCTCAGAAATAATACCACACATCTACAGCCATCTGATCTTTGACAAACCTGAGAGAAACAAGAAATGGGGAAAGGATTCCCTATTTAATAAATGGTGCTGGGAAAATTGGCTAGCCGTAAGTAGAAAGCTGAAACTGGATCCTTTCCTTACTCATTATACGAAAATTAATTCAAGATGGATTAGAGACTTAAATGTTAGACCTAATACCATAAAAATCCTAGAGGAAAACCTAGGTAGTACCATTCAGGACATAGGCATGGGCAAAGACTTCATGTCTAAAACACCAAAAGCAACAGCAGCAAAAGCCAAAATTGCCAATGAGATCTAATTAAACTAAAGAGTCTGCACAGCAAAAGAAACTACCATCAGAGTGAACAGGCAACCTACAGAATGGGAGAAAATTTTTGCAATCTACTCATCTGACAAAGGGCTAATATCCAGAACCTACAAAGAACTCAAACAAATTTACAAGAAAAAAACAAACAACCCCATCAAAAAGTGGGCAAAGGATATGAACAGACATTTCTCAAAAGAAGACATTCATACAGCCAACAGACACATGAAAAAATGCTCATCATCACTGGCCATCAGAGAAATGCAAATCAAAACCACAATGAGATACCATCTCACACCAGTTAGAATGGCGATCATTAAAAAGTCAGGAAACAACAGGTGCTGGAGAGGATGTGGAGAAATAGGAACACTTTTACACTGTTGGTGGGATTGTAAACTAGTTCAACCATTATGGAAAACAGTATGGCGATTCCTCAAGGATCTAGAACTAGATGTACCATATGACCCAGCCATCCCATTACTGGATATATACCCAAAGGATTATAAATTATGCTGCTATAAAGACACATGCACACGTATGTTTATTGCGGCACTATTCACAATAGCAAAGACTTGGAATCAACCCAAATGTCCATCAGTGACAGATTGGATTAAGAAAATGTGGCACATATACACCATGGAATACTATGCAGCCATCAAAAAGGATGAGTTTGTGTCATTTGTAGGGACATGGATGCAGCTGGAAACCATCATTCTTAGCAAACTATCACAAGAACAGAAAACCAAACACCGCATGTTCTCGCTCATAGGTGGGAACTGAACAATGAGATCACTCGGACTCAGGAAGGGGAACATCACACACCGGGGCCTATCATGGGGAGGGGGGAGGGGGGAGGGGGGAGGGATTGCATTGGGAGTTATACCTGATGTAAATGACGAGTTGATGGGTGCAGCACACCAACAAGGCACAAGTATACATATGTAACAAACCTGCACGTTATGCACATGTACCCTACAACTTAAAGTATAATAATAATAAATAAATTAAAAAAAAAAAAAAGTTAAAGATGGCTCCCTTTGAAGTTATAGTGCATTCGACATCAAGAAGCTCAACTCTTAAGTTATGTGACTTAAAAAGAAATCCACATATTCTCTGTTCCTCTCCAATGTCTTAGGTTTCTAGCATTCATAATGTTAGTCTTGGATTGTAATTACCAAGATAAATGATGAACATATTTTTTAAATATATATTCCCTGGCTGAGCAACCTGACAGGCTGCTTTGGTCTATTTCCATGTGTCCTCAATGAGGTGCGCTGGCAAGAACCTCTGATGAAACTTTCATCTCTCTTGATCCTGATCATGATTTTCTGCAAAATGCCTCTACAAAATCCCACATTTTCCATATCTTCCTGGGGCCAAAGCGGTACAAGTCTAAAACCTGGATCAGCATTTTCTCAGATACATTACCTTCTCTTTACCCTTGATTTCTACCTTACCGTGATCACTTCTTCTGCACACACACACACACACACACACACACACACACACACACACACACATATATATATGCATCCCCAGGATGGTAGTGTACCTGGAAAGTCACAAGGGAAGTCAAGTTTAACGTCTGTAGTAATACATTCTTAAACGTCAGGTAATGTTTATCCATTCTACCCACTGAGCGACCCGAAAAAACATGTTACCTATAAATATTTCATGTGACAAAGACTGGTGTTAAAACAGAATACTCTTGCCCTTTCTCAGGTTCCTTCATGAACCCTTTCCTAGGCCATAGGGAGCACAGTCGACAGGAAAGGATACAAGAATCCCCAACGCAGTCCTTACATGCCTGCCTAAAGTGCCCTGTGATCTGAGACACATCCCTTAATCCTTCTGTTTAATCAGTTCCTTCAACTTTAAAAGAGCCCTTGTTCGACCTTTTCATAAGTTGTAGCATTAAAATGCAAATTCCCGGCCTGGCGTGGTGGCTAATGCCTGTAATCCCAGCACTTTGGGTGGCTGAGGCAGGTGGATCACCTGAGGTCAGGAGTTTGAGACCAGCCTGGCCTACATGAAGAAACCCCCTCTCTACTAAAAATACAAAAATTAGCCATGTGTGGTGGCACATGCCGGTAATCCCAGCTACTTGGGAGGCTGAGGCAGGAGAATTGCTTGAACCAGGGAGGCGGAGGTTGCAGTGAGTCAGGATGTCACCATTGCACCCCAGCCTGGGCAACGAGAGCGAAAGTCTGTCTCAAACAAACAAACAAACAAACAAAACTGCAAATTCTCTTGGGAAATGTTACATACTATACTTTAAAAATCACACTTTACTATGAGCAAGTAATCATCTAAGTTTAAGAGGTTTTGCTTATCAAAAAGTGAAATTCTCATCTTAACTGTGTTCTATCAGTAGCTCAGGAAAAAAGAATTCATTTTAAATGGTGCAGCAAAAACAGTTGTTTTATACACATGTCAACCTTCATTTATGAAAAAGCAGATAAGCCTAAAAATGCCAAGTAAATAATAAAATAGAGAAACATGTTGGTTTAACCTCCTCCTTAAGGTAACTGTATAACCCTTGCCTCCATCCTTTCTGATTTGTTTAGTGTTTACATAGTCAGTGTGCATAGATTTCAAATGTGTTCTTGACTTTACATAGTATGTGGGAAAGTGGCCTGGGTGGGTTATATGTTTTCTTCCTGAGTGCCTGGATTAATTGGCTAGCCTGACTGCCTAGGAAAATGCCTGCTTCATTAAGGATGGTGACGTGCCTCATTGCAAAGCATTGTAGGTCAGTCAAATGGCATATAAATGCAACATTTTGTCCAATGGGCTAGATTTCTAATGCAATTGTCTGCTTTTTACCCAGAGTCATCGAACTGGAGTCTACATTGGTGTTCCTCCAAGAACAATTTCCTTTTGGAACAACTTCTTTTTAATAGCAGATTGAATAATAATGTTTGCTGTTGGTTAAACTACATATTCCCAAAACTCATTGGTTGAAGTGCATCTCCCCATTCCTCAGAATGTGCCATTATTTAGAATAGGATCTTTGCAGAAGTAATCAAATTAAAAAGAGGTCATTAGGGTGGGCCATAATCCAACATGACTATTGTCCTTATAAAAAGAGAAAATTTAGACACAGAGAAACACATGAAGGGAAGGCAACATAAAGACAAATAGGGAGAAGATGACAATCTACAAGCCAAGAGGAGAGTCCAGAAACAGATCTTTCCCTCCCAGCCTTCAGAAGGAATCAACCCTGCTGACATGTTGACTTTGGACCTCTAGCCTCTAGAACTGTGAGATGATAAATTTCTGCTGTTTAATCACCCAGTTCGTGGTGCTTTGTTACAGCAGCCATAGCAAACTAATACAGTATAAATAGCATTATAACTAATATTGACGGTCAGTTCTAGCTAATGTGTATTGAGTGACCACAACATTTCAGGTCCACTACATACGTCATTGTCACTGTGTTACCTAGTCAATGAAAGTCTCCGTCAGAACGTGGCTATACAGGTAAATGCTGGGTAATAAAAAGAGTCTACCTTTTTGGATGATGGGGAGGAAAAAACATTCATAGTAGAGGGAATGGTAAATTCAGAGGCTTGGAAGGGGTATTAACAGAAAGGCCAGTGTGGTTTGATTAATCTGACTGAGGAAGAGAAGGATATCAGTTGTCTAGGTAAGAGATAAACTCTTTCAAAATCATGTAGGGCCCACTCCAGGTATGCTAAAACATACATGGCTTAGCTCACTGGTATCAGCTGACATATGGAAGATGCCTTTCTAGAGTATGTTTTTCATATCAACACATTTCTACAAAGCATTGGGTTTAAATTTGGAGAAAGACATTCACTTAAAGGGAAACCCTTTACATCCAATACCTCAAGCTTTTTTTTTTTTTTTTTTCTCAAGCCCTGGGACAAATTAGGGGGAAGTCAAGAAAAGGGTCCAGAGGAATGGGATGATTCTTCTTTCAAATGAGAAAATCAAGGCCCAGATAATTTAGACACACTGTAGGGAGAGACTGAGTCAACCCTGGAGCCCGTAAGTCCTGAAATCCATATGACGGTCTTTCCTGCTTTTATAGATAAGAACAACACTAAGGATTTAGCAGCAAGTGACCTGCATCAAAAATGTCCAGCTATTGAAATCCTATTTATTCTTCAAGGCCCCAGCACTATGCTACTTCATCCAGGAAAGCTTCCTGTTTTTCTACTAAATCCAGTATCTCCTTCCTCCAAAATCTACCTCCCTAGGAGGTATGTCTTATTTCTCTCATAAGACAGTAAACTTCACTCATGTAATATCCTTCCATAGGGCACGTCTGCCTTGCATAGAGTATATAGCCAATGAATTAATTAGTATGGAAGGATTGAATAAAAACATTAAACAGACCAGCAATTTCTCTTCTCCTTTTTGGGTCCATTTCCACACCCAAGAGGAAAGGAAACATATATCTGCACACAGACTTGAGTGTTCATAGCAATTTTAGCCCTTAAACTAGAAGCAATGCAATGCCCATTGGTAAGTGGACAGACAAATGTGTTATTGCCATGTAATGGAATAAAAAGGAATGAACTACTGATGCACATCATATTGTGGATGAAACTCAAAAGCATTATGTTAAATGAAAGAAGCCAGACATGAAAGACTACGTATTATAGGATTCCATTCATATAAAATGTCTGGAAAAGGAAAATTTATAGAGACATAAAGTAGACTAGTTTTTGCCTGGGGCTAGGGCTGGGTTGGGGATCATTGTAGATGGGTGTGAAAGATCTTATTGGGGATGAAGATGTCCTAAAGCTGATTTATGATAATGGCTGCACCACTTCATAAATTAACTAAAAATTATTAAATTGTACATATGAATTGTGGGATTTTATGATATGTGAAATATGCCTCAATACAGCTGTTAAAAAAACAATAAAAATAGCATTCAAGTAGATTAAGAGATAGGATGAAGGTGAAGACGGAAGAGAACATAACTATCCTCCCTCCCCAAATCATATAAAGATCCCAACACAGGCCGGGTGTGGTGGCTCACGCCTGTAAATCCAGCACTTTGGGAGGCTGAGGTGGGCGGATCACGAGGTCAGGAGATCAAGACCAGCCTGGCTAACACAGTGAAACCCTGTCTCTACTAAAAAAACCCAAAAAATTAGCTGGGAGAGGTGGCAGTTGCTTATAGTCCCAGCTACTTGGGAGGCTGAGGAAGGAGAATGGCATGAACCCAGGAGGCAGAGGTTGAAGTGAGTGGAGATCGTGCCACTGTGCTCCAGCCTGGGCGATAGAGCAAGACTCCGTCTCAAAAAAAAAAAAAAAAAAAAAAAAAAAAAAAGATCCCAACACAATATCCCAATATCCTAGAGTTTAAAAATTATAGAATAGTCTTGTATTTCATATACTATCAGTTTCTAAAATCAGTTTTATAAAAGTGAGTCTATTTTCTATTTTGTCTGTAGTGCGATAATATTCATATTTCCTTCTCTTAATACAAAAAGTAAAGACTTGACACGCCACCTTCATGTGATCTATAGTCTTCTCCCAGGGTAATTTTTTTTTTTTTTAACTTGAAGGTAAAATCAATGAGTCCTGATAGTACTTAAAAGAGATTAATTCTACCAATAAGAAGGCCCACTGGAGAAGATGGTATTGGAGCTGGCATCCTTGCTCTGAATTTATTCATTGAATGCTTTTATGATGAGGACTGTACGTGGTATACCTTTTCTAGAAATAACTCATTAAGGCTTTCGCGTAATGGTTGGTGAGGTAGTTTTGCAAAAGAAAACATAATTAGTCATGCAATCTCGTCTTTCAGCCTGAATGACAGGACAATTTCCTAAAAAACAAGGCCACTCAAATAGCATTCCATGCACTCTTTTCTAGTGGAAAGAAAATTTGATCTTTCCACTCTAGTGCGTTTTGACAATCAAAGTCAGAATTCTCTTAGATTTCAAGAATTGCCCCCCAAATCTATAAACTTTCTATCATGTTAGATTTTGAGCTATTTAAAAAAGGAAATGCTTTCAGCTAACTGCAAAAAACAAACAAACAAACCCAAACTGTTCACTACTATCAGTTAGAAGAAGTTAACTATTCTTGAGAGTATCACAGTACTCTGTGCTGTGTTTACCCGCTGACTTCCCTGTGATATTGAAGTAATGCTTCAAGCAAGTTTCTGAGTCTCTGGCACACTTTGCCCCAGCCACGTTCACTTTTAATGTTGAGAAAGAGTCCAGTGATCAAAAGCATTTTCTGATTTTGTCTTTTTTCTGCAGTGTTTATGACATCATAGCACCAACTATTTAAAAAATAGTTTAAAAATCTTTCTTATAATTTGAAATTTAAATATTACATATATATTTCTACTTATTGAATGGGCTGGGAATTGTGGCATATGGATTATGAGACAACCAGAATGCAACCTCTTGTTAAAGCAAGCTAAATATGGCCTGAGCAGCACTCCATACTTCTGTATTTGAGTACTTGTGAACGAATTGTAACCTAACTTAATAGGAAGACAGGATTGAAAACCTAACTTAGGAGTGTGTGCCTGTAACAATAGCTGAGTCTTGGCCAATCCCAGAAGCCATACTTCAGGCATTCATACACTGCTAAATGTCCAAGCTGCGTTCAATAGGGCGAATGCCAACCTGTAAACAATCCAGCTGTTTCTGTACCTCACTTCTGATTTCTGTATGCCACTTCCCTTTTTTGTCTATAAATTTGTTATGACTATGAGGCATCCCTGGAGTCTCTCTGAATATGCTGTGATTCTGGGGGCTGCCCAATTCGTGAATCGCTCATTGCTCAATTAAACTTTTTAAAATTTAATTCGGCTGACGTTTTTCTTTTAACATTATAGTAATAACATGTGTAAGTTGTGGAAGGCAGGAGCCGTTTTTAAAGCTGGGTTTTGGATATCTAAACCTAACTCTTTCATTTCAGAAAGAAAACTTGAGGCCTGGAGAAGTTGACTGCTTCCCTAAGGTCATATACATCGTATTAGCAGCAAAGCCAGCACTGGTGTGAAATTCTCTAGACTTTCAGTTCAGTGTTCTTTCCACCACATCAAGCATCCTGCACCTCTACTCCTTCTTCTTAGCAGTCTTCCCTCAGTAGACACATCAATACCTTCTAATAACATCTGTATCCATTTGCCCATTGATTTGTCCATGTATTTATTCAATAAGGATGTCTTCAATGATGGCTATGAGGCAGATGTGGTATTAGGGTCTACTGATAGACACTTTAAAGTAATAGTAAAGGCACGCATTTGTCCCTTGCCAAATAGCTTTCCATAGAGTCATTTTAACTGTTTATTTTGTGTATGAATCTCAAGGATGGTTCATTGAATTCAGTACATTGCTCGATCATGATGAAAGAATGTCTAATGCTCTTTAAGGAAAACTTAGAGAAATTATATAGGTCATGCATTAATTTTTTTTGTGCCAAATATTGTCCCAGTGTTGGGTAAGTTCCTATTTGAAACACTCCTGTCAAAAAAACACTTTTTAATTATAGCTTTTATGAGAGAGTAACATGGCTGGAATGGAGGCAAGTGCCTAAAGGAGGAGCCTGTAAGAGTGGTCACATGGAGCACTACTGATTCTGAACATATTGATGACTAGGGTCAGGACTTACTCATCTTTCAGTCCTCTATACTTACCAAAGTGACAAGGATCTACAAAAGTTTGTTGTGTTGAATATAATCCAGAATCCAGAGAAGAAAAGATGATTTCTACAAGAGATTCCTTGACATTGGTGCTCAGTAAAAAAAACCTGTGATTTCAGAGTTAACAAGGCCAGAATTGGCACAAAGAAAATATTTGTGGGAGTGGACTTACACAGATGTTTTTTCAATTTAAGCTTTAATTTTAGATATAGAGGGAACACATGTAGGATTGTTACATAGTATATTGGACCCAGGTAATGAGCATAATATGCAATAGGTAATTTTTCAGCTCATGCCCCCTCTTCTGGTAGTCCCCAATATCTGTTGTTCCCATGTTTAAGTCTGTGTATGTTCAATGCTTAGCTCCCACTTATAAGTGAGAACATGCAGTATTTGATTTTCTGTTCATGTGTTAATTCACGTAGTATTATGTCCTCCAGCTCCCTCCATGTTGCTGCAAAGGACACGATTTTATTCTTTTTAATGGCTTCATAGTATTCCATGGTATATCTGCACCACATTTTCTTTATTCAATCCACCATTGGTGGGCAACTAGGTTGATTCCATGTCTTTGCTATTGTGAATAGTGCAGTGATGAATATACAAATGAGTGTTTCTTTTTGATATAATCTATTTTCCTCTGGGATATACCTAGTAAAGGGATTGCTGGAAAAATAAACCAACGACAAAAACAGATGCTTCTAAAAAGAAGACACCCAAGCAGCCAACAAACATATGAAAAAATGCTTAATATCACTGATTATCAGACAAATGCAAATCAAACTGCAGTGAGATACCACCTGACACCAGGCAGAATGGCTATGATTAAAAAGTCAAAAAACAACAGATGCTGGCAAGACTGTGGAGAAAAGGGAAGGCTTATATGCTGTTGGTGAGAATGTGAATTAGTTCAACTACTATGGAAAGCAGTTTGGAGATTTCTCAAAAATTTGCGTGATTTTTTTATATTATTGTTATACTTTAAGTTCTAGGATACATGTGCAGAATGTGTAGGTTCGTTACATATGTATACACGTGCCATGGTGGTTTGCTGCACCCATCAACCTGTCATCTACATTAGGTATTTCTCCTAATGTTATCCCTCCCCTAGCCCCCCACCCCACTCCCTGACAGACCTCAGTGTGTGATGTTCCCCTCCCTGTGTCCATGTGTTCTCATTGTTCAACTCTCACTTATGAGTGAGAACATGAGGTGTTTGGGTTTCTGTTCCTGTGTTAGTTTGCTGAAAATGATGGTTTCCAGCTTCATCCATGTCCCTGCAAATGACATGAACTCATCCTTTTTTACGGCTGCATAGTATTCCATGCTGTATATGTGCCACATTTTCTTAACCCAGTCTATCATTGATGGGCATTTGGGTTGGCTCCAAGTCTTTGCTATTGTGAATAGTGCCACAATAAACATACGTGTGCAGGGGTCTTTATAGCAGCAGGATTTATAATCCTTTGGGTATATATCCAGTAATGGGATGGCTGGGTCAAATGGTATTTCTAGTTCTATATCCTTGAGGAATCGCCACACTGTCCTCCACAATGGTTGAACTAGTTTACAGTCCCACTAACAGTGTAAAAGTGTTCCTATTTCTCCACATCCTCTTCAGCACCTGTTGTTTCCTGACTTTTTAATGATCACCATTCTAACTGGTATGAGATGGTATCTCATTGTGGTTTTGATTTGCATTTCTCTGATGGCCAGTGATGATGAGCATTTTTTCATGTGTCTGTTGGCTGCGTAAATGTCTTCCTTTAAGAAGTGTCTGTTCATATCCTTTGCCCACTTTTTGATGGGATTGTTTGATTTTTTCTTGTAAATTTGTTTAAGTTCTTTGTAGATTCTGGATATTAGCCCTTTGTCAGATGGGTAGATTGCAAAAGTTTTCTGCCATTCTGTAGGTTGCCTATCCGCTCTGATGGTAGTTTCTTTTGCCGTGCAGAAGCTCTTTAGTTTAATTAGATCCCATTTGTCATTTTTGGCTTTTGTTGCCATTGCTTTTGGTGTTTTAGACATGAAGTCCTTGCCCATGCATATGTCCTGAATGGTATTGCCTAGGTTTTCTTCTAGGGGTTTTATGGTTTTAGGTCTAACATTTAAGTCTTTAATCCATCTTGAATTAATTTTTGTATAAGGTGTAAGGAAGGGATCCAGTTTCAGCTTTCTACATGTGGCTAACCAGTTTTCCCGGCACCATTTATTAAATAGGAAATCCTTTCCCCATTTCTTGTTTTTGTCAGGTTTGTCAAAGATCAGATGGTTGTAGATGTGTGGTGTTATTTCTGAGGCCTCTGTTCTGTTGCATTGGCCTATATGTCTGTTTTGGTACCAGTACCACACTGTTTTGGTTACTGTAATCTTATAGTATAGTTTGAAGTCAGGTAGCGTGATGCCTCCAGCTTTGTTCTTTTGGATTAGGATTGTCTTGACAATGAGGGGTCTTTTTTGGTTCCATATGAACTTTAAAGTAGTTTTTTCCAATTCTGTGAAGAAAATCATTGCTAGCTTGATGGGGATGACATTGAATCTACAAATTACTTTGGGCAGTATGGCAATTTTTTACGATATTGATTCTTCCTATCCACGAGCATGGAATGTTCTTCCATTTGTTTGTGTCCTCTTTTATTTCACTGAGCAGTGGTTTGTAGTTCTCCTTGAAGAGGTCCTTTACATCCCTTGTAAGTTGGATTCCTAGGTATTTGATTCTCTTTGAAGCAATTGTGAATGGAAGTTCATTCCTGATTTGGCTTTCTGTTTGTCTGTTACTGGTGTATAAGAATGCTTGTGATTTTTGCACATTGATTTTGTATCCTGAGACTTTGCTGAAGTTGCTTATCAGCCTGAGGAGATTTTGGGCTGAGATAATGGGGTTTTCTAAATATACAATCATATCATCTGCAAACAGGGACAATTTGACTTCCTCTTTTCCTAATTGAATACCCTTTATTTATTTCTCCTGTCTGATTTCCCTGGCCAAAACTTCCAACACTATGTTGAATAGGAGTGGTGAGAGAGGGTATCCCTGTCTTGTGCCAGTTTTCAAAGGGAATGCTTCCAGTTTTTGCCCATTCAGTATGATATTGGCTGTGGGTTTGTCATAAATAGCTCTTATTATTTTGAGATACGCCCAATCAATACCTAATTTATTGAGAGTTTTTAGCATGAAGGGCTGTTGAATTTTGTTGAAGGCCTTTTCTGCCTCTATTGAGGTAGTCATGTGGTTTTTGTCTTTGGTTCTGTTTATATGAGGGATTACGTTTATTGATTTGCGTATGTTGAACCAGCCTTGCATCCCAGGGATGAAGCCCACATGATCATGGTGGATAAGGTTTTTGATGTGCTGCTGGATTTGGTTTGCCAGTATTTTACTGAGGATTTTTGCATCGACGTTCATCAGGCATATTGGTCTAAAATTCTCTTTTTTTGTGTGTGTCTCTGCCAGGCTTTGGTATCAGGGTGATGCTGGCTTCATAAAATGAGTTAGGGAGGATTCCCTCTTTTTCTATCAATTGGGATAGTTTCAGAAGGAATGGTACCAACTCCTCCTTGTACCTTGGTAGAATTCGACTGTGAATCCCCCTGTTCCTGGACTTTTTTTGGCTAGTAGGCTATTAATTAATTCCTCAATTTCAGAGCCTGTTATTGGTCTATTCAGGGATTCAACTTCTTCGTGGCTTAGTATTGGGAGGATGTATGTGTCCAGGAATTTATCCATTTCTTCTAGATTTTCTAGTTTATTTGCATAGAGGTATTTGTAGTATTCTCTGATGGCAGCTTGTATTTCTGTGAGATCAGTGGTGATAACCCCTTTATCATTTTTTACTGCACCTATTTGATTCTTCTCTCTTTTCTTCTTTATTACTCTTGTTATCAGTCTATCAATTTTGTTCATCTTTTCAAAAAACCAGCTCCTGGATTCATTGATTTTTTGAAGGGTTTTTTGTGTCTCTATCTCCTTCAGTTCGGCTCTGATCTTAGCTATTTCTTGCCTTCTGCTACCTTTTGAATGTGTTTGATCTTGCTTCTCTAGTTCTTTTAATGTAAGGTTAGGGTGTCAATTTTAGATCTTTCCTGCTTTCTTTTGTGGGCATTTAGTGCTATAAATTTCCCTCTACACACTGCTTTAAATCCCAGAGATTCTTGTGTGTTGTGTCTTTGTTCTCATTGGTTTCAAAGAATATCTTTATTTCTGCTTTCATTTTGTTATGCATCCAGTAGTCATTCAGGAGCAGGTTGTTCAGTTTCCATGTAGTTGAACAGTTTTGAGTGAGTTTCTTAATCCTGAGTTCTAGTTTGATTGCACTGTGGTCTGAGAGACAGTTTGTTATAATTTCTGTTCTTTTACATTTGCTGAGGAGTGCTTTACTTCCAACTATGTGGTCAATTTTGGAACAAGTGCAATGTGGTGCTGAGAAGAATGTATATTCTGTTGATTTGGGGTGGAGAGTTTCATAAATGTCTATTAGGTCTGCTTGGTGCAGAGCCGAGTTCAATTCCTGGATATCCTTGTTAACTTTCTGTCTCATTAATCTGTGTAATGTTGACAGTGGGGTGTTAAAGTCTCCCATTATTACTCTGTGGGAGTCTAAGTCTCTTTGTAGGTCTCTAAGGACTTGCTTTATGAATCTGGGTGCTCCTGTATTGGGTGCATATATATTTAGGATAGTTAGCTCTTCTTGTTGAATTGATCCCTTTACCATTATGTAATGCCCTTCTTTGTCTTTTTGATCTTTGATGGTTTAAAGTCTGTTTTATCAGAGACTAGGATTACAAACTCTGCTTTTTTTATTTTCCATTTGCTTGGTAGATCTTCCTCATTCCTTTATTTTGAGCCTATGTGTGTCTCTGCATGTGAGATGGGTCTCCTGAATACAGCAGACTGATGGGTCTTGAGTCTTTATCCAATTTACTTGTCTGTGTCTTTTAATTGGAGCATTTAGCCCATTTACAATTGAAGTTAATATTGTTATGTGTGAATTTGATCCTGTCATTATGATGTTAGCTGGTTATTTTGCTCGTTAGTTGATGCAGTTTCTTCCTAGCATCGATGGTCTTTACAATTTGGCATGTTTTTTGCAGTGGCTGGTACCAGTTGTTCCTTTCCACGTTTAGTGCTTCCTTCAGGAGCTCTTGTAAGGCAGGCCTGGTGGTGACAAAATCTCTCAGCATTTGCTTGTCTGTAAAGGATTTTATTTCTCCTTCACTTATAAAGCTTAGTTTGGCTGGATATGAAATTCTGGGTTGAAAATTCTTTTCTTTAAGAATGTTGAATATTGGCCCCCACTCTCTGGCTTGTAGTTTCTGCAGAGAGATCCGCTGTTAGTCTGATGCGCTTCACTTTGTGGGTAACCCGACCTTTCTCTGTGGCTGCCCTTAACATTTTTTCCTTCATTTCAACTTTGGTGAATCTGACAATTATGTATCTTGGAGTTGCTTTTCTCGAGGAGTATCTTTGTGGCGTTCTCTGTATTTCCTGAATTTGTATGTTGGCCTTCCTTGCTGGGTTGGGAAAGTTCTCCTGGATAATATCCTGCAGAGTGTTTTCCAACTTGGTTCCATTCTCCCTATCACATTCAGTATACCAATCAGATGTAGATTTGGTCTTTTCACATAGTCCCACATTTCTTGGAGGCTTTGTTCGTTTCTTTTTACTCTTTTTTCTCTAAACTTCTCTTCTCGCTTCATTTCATTCATTTGATCTTCAATCACTGATATCCTTTCTTCCACTTGATCGAATTGGCTAGTGAAGCTTGCGTAGTCTTTGCATAGATTTTTTTAAAAGCATGGTAGAGTTGTCTCTTTACAGAATGACTCATTTTAAGAAATTTAGTTTACATGTTCAATCTATTTAAAGTACCTGTAATTTTCTATAGTCACCGGAACAAATTTTAAAAAACTAATTGATGTTCATAGCAGAAAATATTTGTATTCATTTGCATAACAGATATTTTTAAATGCATTTTATGGGCCACCATGATACAATATATGTACAGAATTGAGTGAGAAAGCAAATGTGTTTCCTCTGCATCTTGTTCCTACCTTATGAAGTTTGGTGGAAGAGGCTAACTTTGAGATAACCACACAAATAAATGGAACATTGCAACTGTGGTACATTTCCTAAGGAGAGTTTCGGTTGCTCTGGATCTCTGAAAGGTACAAGGTGCTCTAAGAGCTGATGATGAGGGATTTGACCTGGTGAGGGATGTCAGAGGTGTTGTCCCTGAAGCAGAGATAACTGAGGTGAGAAGCAGGAGTTCACATCAATTGCAAAGGTTCTGTACTGAATAGGCAGGTGATCTTAAGCATGAAGAAGAGAATGACATGAAAGGAATCCTAAAGAGTTGCAGGACTTTTTATTAAAAAGAATTGTGGGAAGACATTAGAGGATTTTGATCATGAGCATGAAATAATTAAAATTAGCTGCTTCCAGGTCAAGCACAATGGTTTATGCCTGAACTTTGGGAGGCCAAGGCAAGAGGATCTTTTGAGCCCAGGAGTTTGATACTAGCCTAGGCAACATAGGGAGACCTTGTCTCTATTAAAAATTAATAACAACAACAAACATAACTGGGAATGGTGTCATGCAACTGTTGTCCCAGCTACTCTGGAGGCTGAGGTGGGAGAACCACTTGAGCCCAGGAGGTCCAGGCTGCAGTGAGCCATGATCATGCCACTGCACTCCAGCCTGGGCAACAGAGTGAAATTCTGTCTCAAAAATAAACAAATACATAAAATTTACAAAACTTTTAAAATTACAAAAATAAAATTGGCTGCCTCTGAAAGAATAGATTGCAGAAGAGCAACAGTGGGTGTGAATAGGTCACTTAAGAACTTTTGTTGTATTTTAGGCAAGGGATCATGGTAGCTTGGTCTTAAAGGTGGTAGATATAGGGGAGAGTGAAGAGTGAAGAACTATTTAAGAGTGACTACAATAGGGACAATGATAGTGGGATTTGACAGGTGATAGAGAGGGAGGGGTCTAAGAGAAACACTAGGTATCTGGCTTACGTTCTTCGGTGAGTTATAGTATTATTTACTGCAACCATGAGCACTGGGAAATGACGACTTTGAGCCAAAGAGTTGGCTCAAAGGCAGTGGGACATAGGAGACTATAGATATAGATTGTCTCTCTTTCCAAGGTGGGCAATGTGCTGCTGATGGACTCTGAGATCTATATCTTACACTACTTGCCCAGCAGAGAGAGTATCCTTGATGTTTCTGGTCCCAAGACCAAAACCCCTGGTGAAAATTCTTGTTGAACTCATTTGCATCACGTGCCTGTACTTGATCAAAACAGTTTTAGTAGGAAGTAGGTGTAGATAGGGTGGTGGAATAACTTGTAACTTCCATGACAGCGACATAGCTTTTGGAAAGTGGCAATTATCAAAAGGAGAGGAAGGAGGAAGACAGATAATATTATAAAATTGCACTGTAGTGGTGCTATGCTGATTAAATGTATGAAATTAACTTTGTGGTAGTCTATATTTCCTGTATTTAGATACTTCCGAGAGCTCTGAGATATGGGAAATGGGAGAACACAATATTGAAAAGTGGTAAAGGCAGCCTAGGAAAATATACAAAGGAATGCTCTACCGTGAGTATTATATTACATGATATTATCATTATATATTTATGTACCAGTCTATTTTAACAGGCTACAAAATTCCTAAAGGCTTGGATCATTCCTTATTTATTCCTGTGCTTCACTGAGTAGAAAATAACAGCCATTTTGAGCCCTATCCATGCTCATTCTCCAATGACTTAGTTGTTGAATTATTACATTCATAAATGCACATTTTAAAAAACTGACAATAGTGTGACTTTGAACTAGCTCCTTAACCTTCCTAGACCTGAGTTTTACATCTGTATAATGAGCTTCTTGGTATCTATTCTATGTTATAGTTCTAAAATTCTGTTTGTTCTATTAAAACATGTTTTTGTGGAATTCTAAACTTTTAATTATCTGCACAGATAATTGTCCAAGTAGTTGATAATTTCAAATTCTGTTAGTTTTCTAGTCTCCTATGTATTGTAAACTGAAGTACTGGAGAAAGCACATGGGCTTTTCATCAGATGCCTGTAAGTTCAACTCACAGCTTCTCTGCTCACCAGCTCTGTGCTTCTGGGTAATTTATTTAACATTTATAAACCTTAGTGTATATTTTTCATTTCCAAAATAAGAATAATAATGTCTAAATTCCAAGTCTTTTGTGGTTATTGGAGGGAATGGATTTACAGGCACAGAAGCAGAGAAGGCTCCTAACACCTGTGGGTTATTGTTTTTCTTACCTTTACGACTTGGTGCAAGTGCACATAGGGTTTGGGTTGTCGTAATAAGAACATATTTGCTTATCAACTTTTCTTAAGTTAATTATGCTTCATGTTTTTACCTGCTCTGTGTGGTTTTGGATATTTCCAAAAAATTCTTAATCAGTGTTTCCACAGAATAGCAGTATTCTACAAATTTATTTGATAATGTCAAATAAAACTGATCTTTTCCCAATGATCAGGAAAATATTATGATTTCCCCCCACCCATTTTATTGACTTGTGATTGACAAAAAAAGTACGTACTTAAGATATTTTATGTCATGACATTTTTATACATTGTTAAATAACTACTATAATCAATCTAATTAACATATCCATCACCTCATGTAGTTACATTTCTTGTGTGTGTGGTGAAAACACTTGATATCTACTCCTTTGCAAATTTCAAGTATATAAAATATTTTTATTGACTGTAGTCACGATGTACATTAGGTCTCCAGGACTTATTCTTCTTATAACCAAAAGTTTGCACCCTTTGACTAACATCTCCCTTCCTTTGCTGCCCTTCATCTCCCAGTAACTACCACTATACTCTTGGTTAAGATAAGTTCAACTATTTTTTAGGTTTTGTATAAATGTGATCATGCAGTATTTGGCCTTCTGTGTCTGGCTTATTTCATTTAGCATAATGGCCTCCAAGTTCATCCACACTTTTGCAAATGGCAAGATTTTCTTTCTTTTTTTTAAAGATTGAATAGTATTTAATTGTGAATTTTTACCGCATTTTCTGTATTCATTCATCCCCTGATGGACACTGAGGTGATTTCCATATGTTGCCTATTGTGAATAATACTGCAGTAAACATGGGATTAGATATCTGTTTGACACATTGATTTTATTTCCTTTTCATATAGACTAGTTGTAGTTGACCTGCTGGATTACATGGTATTTTTAGTGTTTTTGTTTGTTTGTTTGTTTTTTGAACTCTCCATGCTGTTTTCTATAAAGGCTGTACCTATTTACATTTCCACCGGGAGTGGACAAGGGTTCCATTTTCTCCACATTCTCACTGACAATTGTTATCCCTTGACTTTTCGATAATGTCCATTCTAACAGATTTGAGGTGATACCTCATTTTGATTTAATTTACATTTCCCTAATAGTGAGGTTGAAGATTTTTTCCTATGCCTATTAACCATTTGTATGTTGTCTTTGGAGAAATGTCTATTCAGGTCTCTTGCCCATTTTCTAATTGGGTTAATTTGTTGGTTGTGTTGCTTTTGCTGTTGAGTTGTAGGAATTTTTTATTTATTTTGGATATTAAACCTTTATCAGACATATGGTTTGCAAATATTTTTTTCCATTCTGTAAACTGTGTGATAATTTTGTTTATTGTTTCCTTTGCTATGCAGAAACCTTTTAGTTTGATGTACTCTTAGTTGTTTATTTTGCTTTTGTTGCCTGTGCTTTACTTATTTTCTTCTAGGCATTTTATGGTTCCAGGTCTTGTGATTAGCCTTTAATCTCTTTTGAGTTGATTTTTGTGTATGGGGTAAGATTAGGTCTAATTTTATTTTCCTGCATGGATCTCCAGTTTCCCTACATCATTTATTAATGGGACTATCTTTCCCTCATTGTGTATTCTTGGTACATTTGTTGAAAATTACTTGACCATATATGTACAGTTTTATTTCTGGGCTCTCTATTCTATTCATGTCCACTGCTCTGTATGTCTGACTTTATGCCAGGACTGTAGTGTTTTGATTACTATAATTTTGTGATATAATTTGGTATCAGGAAGTGTGATACTTAGAGATTTTTTTTTTTTTTTTTTTTTTTTTTTTTTTTTTTTTTGCTCAAGGTTGCTTTGGCTGTTTGGAGTCTTTTGTGGTTCTGTACAAAGTTTAGGGTTATTTTTTCTATTTCTTTGACAAATATCATTGGGATTTTGATAGAGATTTATGGAATCTGTAGATGACTTTAGGTTGTATGAAAATTTTAACAACATTAATTCTTCCAATCAATGAATGTCAAATGTTTTTTGTGTCTTCTTTATTTCATTATTATCTTGTAATTTTTAGTTTACAGATCTTTCATATCTTTTGTTAAATTTATTCATATTTTATTATTTTTGATGCTATTTTAAATGAGATAGTTTTCTTAATTTCCTTTTTGGCCTGTTTATTGTTAGCCTATACAAATACAACAGATTTTTGTGTGTTGATTTTGTATACCAAAACTTTACTGAGTTTGCTTATTAGTTTAAACTGTATTTAAATACTTTGTTTAAATAAAGGATTTTGGTTTAAATTAAGGATTTTCTATACATAAAATTATGTCATCTGCAAAGAGAGACAATTTTCCTTCTTCCTTTCTGATTTGGATGACATTTAATTCTTTTTTTTTTTTTTTTTTTTTTTTTTTTTTTTTTGCCTAACTTGTCTGGCTAGGACTTCCAGTACTATATTAAATAAAAGTGGTGAGAGTGGGCATCCTTATCTTGTTCCCGGTCTTAAAGAAAGAAGCCATCAGCTTTCCATCATTGAGATTAATGTTAGCCATGGGCTTGTCATATATGGCTTTTATTGTGTTGAGGTTCATTTCTTCTATATATATATATTTTTAGAATTTTTGTCATGAAAGGATGTAAAATTTTGTCAATTTTTTGTATCTATTGAGATGATCATATGATTTTTATCCTTTATTTTGTTAATATGTTGTATTATATTTATTGATTTGTATACGTTGAGCCATCTTTGTATCCCAGCAAAAATTCCACTTATTATGGTGTATAATCCTTTTAATGTGCTATTGAATTTGATTTGCTAGTATTTTGTTGAGAATTTTTACATCTGTCTTCATCAGGGATATTGGCTTGTAATTCCATTTTCATGTATCATCCTTGTCTGGTGGTTTTGGATCAGTGTGTTGTACTGGCTTTGTCAAATGAGTTTGGAAGTGTTTCTTCCTCTTCATTTTTTTGGAGGAGTTAAAGAATGATTGATACAAATTATTCTTTACCTGTTTGGTAGAATTTTTCAGTGAAGTCATCTGGTACTGGAACTTTCTTTATTGGGATATTTTGGATTCCTGATTGAATCTCCTTATTCATTACTGATCTGTTCCAATTGTTTATTTGTTCATAATTTAGTCTTCAGAGGTTTTCTGTTGTATGTATCTATTTCTTCTAGGTTATCCAACTAATTCGTGTCTAACTGTTCATAGTAGTCTCTTATAATCCTTTGTACTTCTGTGACATCAGTTGCAATGCCTCCTCTTTCATTTCTGATTTTATTTGGGTCTCCTCTCTTTTTTTAGAGTAGCTAAAGACTTGTCAATTTTGTTTCTTTTCAGAAAACCAACTTAGTTTTAATGATCTTTTTTAATTTTTGTAGACACTATTTTATTTATTTTTGCTATGATCTTTATAACTTTATTATTTCCTTCCTTCTATTAAGATTCAGCTTAATTTGGTCTTCTTTTCCTAGTTCTTTGAGGTATAAAGATAGCTTGCTTATTTGGGATATTTGTTTTTAAAAACTGTAGATATTTATTGTTAAAACTTCTTGTAACTGTTTTTGCTGCATCTTATGAGTTTTGGTATGCTGCATTATCATTTTTATTTGTCTAAAGCTTTTTTATTTACCTTTTGATTTTATTGTTTGACCCATTGATTGTTTGGAAAGGTGTTGTTTATTTTTCATGCATTTGTGAATTTTTGAGTTTTCCCCTTGTTATTGATTTCTACTTTCATACCACTGTGGTCAGAAAAGATGCTTGATATAGTAATAATCTTTTAAAATTTATTAATGCTTGTTTTGTGGCCAAACATATGCTCTATTCTGGAGAATGTTTTGTGTATGTTTGAGAAAAATGTGCAGTTTGCTGTTCTCAGATTGAATGTTCTATGTGTATTGCTTAGGTCCGTTTGGTCAGTAGGTTTTTCAATTCCACGGATTCTCTTTGATACTCTGTCTGAATGATCTATTCATTGCTGAAAATGTAGTATTGTAGTCCCTACTATCATTGTATTGTTGTATATTGCTCTCTTCTGATCTGTTGATGCTTCCTTTACATTTATATTAAGTGCTCTGATGTTGGGTGAATAGAAATACAATTGTTATAGCCTCTTGATTAATTGGCCCCTTTATCATTACATAATAAACTTCTTTTTTAGTCGTTACAGCTTTTGACTTAAAGTCTATTTTGTGTAATATGAGCACAGTTATTGCTGTTATCTTTTGGTTTTTATTTTAGTGATACATCTTTTTCCATTCCTCCACTTTGAGTTAATGTGTGTCCTCATGCAGGCAGAATGAAGTTGGGTCTTGTTTATTTCTTGTATTCATTCAGCCACTCTATGTCTTTTGTTTAATAATTTAGTCTGCTTGCATTTAAAGGAACTATTGATAGGCAAGGACTTATTATTGCCATTCTGTTAATGTATTCTGTCACTGTTTTGTAGATCCTTTGTTTCTTTCTTCCTTACTGTTGTCTTTTGTGATTTGATAATTTTCTGTAGTGACATGTTTTGATTTCTTTATCTTTTGTTTATCTATAATAAACTTTTGCTTTATGGTGATCATGAGGTTTACATAAAATATTTTACAGACATAACAGTCTATTTAAAGCAGATAACAACTTTAGCTCCGATTACATACAAAAACTGCACTTCAACTACTTGCTCCTCCTTTCCAGCATTTTACGTTTTTGATGTCACTGATGTGAGGTAGTGGGAGCTGGCAGCACGGGCTGCAGTTAACTGCATGCATGCCCATGGCTGTGGGGTCAGCTATGGGTGTACATGCAGCAGTGGGTGTTGGAGCCAGTGGCAGGGGTTTGAGCCATCTGCAAGCATGTCCACAATGACTGAGCTCACTCCTGGGGTGGGGCCATCATTTTTGGTGACAACTAGGATGACTCTAGTAGGAGGAGGGAGAGTGGGTGGTGACTCAGGCAACTGGAGTCTGTGAAGATGAAAAACTGTGGGACTCTTAGCAGTGAGATTGTGGGGAGTCCATGGCAAGTGTGCTGGCTGCTGGTTTCCTCAGTGAGAATGCTGCTAGGGTCCTCTGTGGAGCAGGCTACTGGGGTCCATGGCTGAAAACACTGTGGGATCATCAACAGTGAAAGCCGTAGGGGGTCCACTGTGGTTGCACAGACTGTTGGGGACAGAAAAGGTTTCGGGGGTCCTCTGTAGAGCAGGTCATTGGAGACCACTATGGTTTCCACCACTGGTTAATAGTGACGGCTGCCTCCCTTCTTCTTTGTTCCAACCTTTCTCCAGACACCTCAGCTACACCATTAGTCTTGGTGTTCTGCGTGACATGAAACAGAAGGGGAACCTTGGGCAGTTCCTGAAAGGCTGGGGAAACTGATTGTTCACCCTGCTCTCCTTCTCCCTGCCAGGAGAAATCAAGGGCAGGGGAGTTCTCTCTTACTGCTGAGCAGCTCTGACCTGGGAGACTGAATGATGCAGGCAAAACTAAACTTTACTTTCTATCATTTTTTTGCGTGGTTACCCTGGGGTGTTTGGCTCTATTGTGTTACTACAGCTTCTTAACTGGGTTCCTGAGATCTTCCTTATGGCTGTCAAAGGCTGGGATCTCCTGCTCCACCACTGATATGGTTTGGCTGTGTCCCAAACCAAAATCTCATCTTGAATTATAATCCCCATAATCCCCACATGTCAAGGGAGAGACCAGGTGGAGGTAATTGAATCATGGAGGCGGTTTGCCCCATGCTGTTCTCGTGATAGTGAGTTCTCAGGAGATGTGAAAAGTGATAGCTCCTCCTGCGTTCATTATCCTTCCTGCCACTTTGTGAAGAAGGTGCCTTGCTTCCCCTTCACCTTCCACCATGATTGTAAGTTTCCTGAGGCCTCCCAGCTATGATGAACTGTGAGTAAATTAAACCTCTTTTCTTTATAAATTACACAGTCTCAGGCCGTTCTTTATAGTGGTGTGAAAATGGACTGATACACCTATCTTGCCCAAATAAAGATTTTTTTAAAAAATTTCAAGTTCTTATGTTATGTATTTTTCTTTAAAAAATTTGGGACCTCAGGCTGGGCACGGTGGCTCACAACTCTAATCCCAGCACCTTTGAGAGGCCAAGGTGGGTGGATCACGAGGTCAGAAGTTCAAGACCAGCCTGGCCAAGATGGCAAAACGCCATCTCTACTAAAAATACAAAAATTAGCTGGGCTTGGTGGTGGGCGCCTGTAATCCTTGCTACTCAGGAGGCTGAGGCAGAGAATTGCTTGAACCCAGGAGGCGGAAGTTGCAGTGAGCCAAGATTGCGCCACTGCACTCCAGCCTTTGTGACAGAGTGAGACTCTGTCTCAATAATAATAATAATAATAATAATAATAATAATAATAATAAGGACTTCTTAAAACAGCCAATCAAGGCTAACTGAAAGTCTTGTTTTTGTGGGTCTGTGTTTTATTCTATAAGACATTTCTGAGTGCCTGCAACATAGCAACACTGTGATATTTGACTGCAGATACAAGCATGCATAAGACTTGACTTCTTTCTTTAGGGATACCATAACTGAGTGTACGGTGGAGACATGACTAGAGAAGACTTTTCTGAAGTGACAGGGAACCCGTGTTGAGTTTTGAAGGTATGTCTAAGTTAGATGGATGAAGATGTGGGTGCAGAACATGCCAGGAAAGGGGCAAGCAAGAGAAAGGTGGGGAAGTATGAGTCGCCCTCTCCAGTCATAGTAGTAGCTTTAGGTTATAAACATATAGTACTTTGCTGCCAATAAAATGAAGGTATTATTAGCATTCAGGGCAGATAAAATAGACAATGCTATTCCTAAAGGGGACCAAGTGAGAACCACAGGTTAAATCATATCACTCCTGGGTGGGTTTACGAAAATCTCATTTGTGATGTGCCTGATACTTTGGCATCTTCTTTCGAAGCTGAAGTTTTCTGCAGTATCAGAGCACTGCTTTGATGCAACATGATGTAATCTGATGTATTATCCTTGGCTTTTTGTGTGCCTTTGGTTACTGTGAGCATTCATAAGTTAATACGAAGACTTATATGATCTTCACTCTCTTCAATAATTTGAAAAGAGATAAAACATATGGAAACTCATGATAATGGCAGTGCCAGAATCAAATTGAAAACACAAAGGGAAGCTAGACAAGAACATATTTCAGAAAAAGTATAGACATTAAAGTTATAAAAAATATATTGATAATCTCTTTGTGTCAGACTATCATTTGATTGTCATCTTAACTCTGTGTGGTGAGTACCTGTATTCTTTCCCCTTTCGAGAGGAAAAACTGAGACACCGACAGGTTAAGTAATTTGTCCTATGTGTCGTAGAACGTGAGTGTTGGAGCTAGGATTTGAACCCAGGAAGTCATGTTCCAGAGCCTATGTTCTTAATCGCTATTTCTATACATTCTCACTTTATTTGAGGTTAATAACACTTTGTGCTTTCATTAATTAATTGATTAATGTGATCATCAGCTCAGCATTCCCTGAACACCATTCATGTGTCAGTTACTGAGCTATAGGTTGGACCAGGGGCAAGTCATGCTGTCTGTTCTCAAGGAGCTCATTCTAGCTAGGCATGTAAGAAAATGTTTACAAGATATTTTTTACCCATACTATGTTACATGAGCTGCACAGGTGGTCAGACGGTGGTATCGATTTCCTGTTTGGTATTATTTCTTTTTTTTTTTTTCCTTTTAACTGAATTTATTTATTTTTTATTTTTTTATTATACTTTAAGTTCTAGGGTACATGTGCACAACATGCAGATTTGTTACATATGTATACATGTGCCATGTTGGTGTGCTGCACCATTATGGTGCATTAACTTGTCATTTACATTAGGTTTTTGGTATTATTTCTAAGGGAGGAAGCTAAGGCTGAAAGAAGCCATATGACTTAGAAGATTTTCCAGCAGTTAGTGTCAGGGTTAAAATCTAGCTTTTCTAATCAGGAGTCAATGTTGTTGAACATTTCCAACAAATTAAATGTTACTTGTGAGTCATCATTGAATTACTGGGTGATCTTGAATAAGTAACATCTTTTGGGGGATCTCCATTTTCCCTTCTATAAAATAAGAGGCTTAATGACATGATTTGAGTTTTTCTCTGTTTTAATTTACTACAATTATAGTTATAGACCTACTCATAATTCAGGATGGTCTTATTGATGATGATTTAATGTGTGGTTTTGTTTTGATATGTTACATGACTAGCTTGGCAATTCAGTGTAAGAAAAGAATGAAAAATAGCTCTCTGTTTACAAGGATCTGAGTGTTATGGGACTGAGAGGTGCAGAATATCTAACTGTACCTTGAGTCCAGGTTTGAACCTATATTTGAATATTTTTATAAATCAAAGTCCTGGTGATGTGCTAGGGAACTTCTAGGTGAGATGGCCAGAAATTTTCATAAATGAGGGACTGAGGTATCTTCAAGGGAAGGAAATGTTCTTCCCATAGAAAATTTTGGCTCGATAACAAACCCACAGCAATCAGAGTCTAATGAAGTTCTGCAGATCAGTCTGTTTATGGCCTATTTCTGAATCTTAGGGAAATGGAAGCTGCTCGTAAGAAATTAAAAGAACCTTTTCATCCCATCTGTAACTAAAACCCTGAGACACTGGAGAACAAGGCAACTCTGCTTTAGAACCTGCTATTAGAGGGTAACATAAATGTGAGGAGAATTCTGGTTGTTACATTAGCAGAGGACATTGTACCATGTCTAAAAATAATCTCCAAAAAGATATGTCTAAGTTCTAATTCCTGGAACCTGTGAATGTTGCCTTATTTGGACAAAGGTTCTTGCAAATGTAACTATGTTAAGGATCTTGAAATCAAGACATCATCCTGAATTATCAGGATTATCCCCAAATCCAAAGACGAAGTTTTTTACAAAAACACATATAAAGGAGAAGGCAATGTGAGGATGAGGACAGAGACAGAAGGCAAGGAAGTGGAGGAATTCCAGTAGTTACTAGAGCTGAAAAGGCAAGGAAGGATTCTTCTCTAGAACCCCCAGAAGGAGCACAGCCCCAAGGGCACTTTGATTTTGGACTACCCTCGACTTCTACCCTCCAAAATTGTGAGAACTTAAATTCTGGTTGTTTTAAGCCACCAAATTTATGGTCATGTTTTTACAGCAGCCATAGGAAGTTAATATACACATCAAGGCCGTGGGCAAACGTGGTGCCCAGTAGATATGGGAGAGACCCAGTAGAAGTGAAAGTGGTGCTCACTTGAGGAGGCTATGGTCACCAAAACGATGACTTTTCTAGTGAATATTTCATGGCAATTATAAATGGAAACTACTTATTTGTAGCCCAAGCACAACCTAATGGGGAGGTGGGAGGGACCTCTGTTCAAGTGAGGACTGTGAATGTTTCCCCAATTAGACCAAGGGATTGACGAAGGCTAGAAATCTGGGGAAAACCTTTTTAGAACACAAAGCAAAGCGAACTCTGAAGTGTGGTCTCATAGAAAGGTACAGGTCATGAACACAAAAGACTCTTTGTAGGAGACAACCCCCACATCCTTAATATTAATATTGTATTGCAATATTTAATCTCTTACTGGCACATAATTCTTTGAAGGTGAACTTGCTCTACTCCATCTGGTATTATATCACCTAGTACTTGTTTTCCAGGTTCTCTGTAGTTGGAGAAGACAGAGATGAAGGAAGCATGTAGACTCTCAACTTCCTTTAACTGAAAGTAATACACATCACCTCTGATTAGGGTCCATTGACCAGAGCCAGTCAAATGGCGCCAAGAGAACTGCAAGGGATGCTCGGAGATGCTGGAGAAACCATGTATATTTGGTAGGATTAATGGTCTTTGCCACATACAGGCATGAATTGTTGATCTTGATTGATTTAATTTTCCACAATAAGACCTGGGCTGCTGTTGGGCACACAATGATTACTTCTTGACCTAATTGGTTCAAGCGTAAAATTGCGCAACTTTATATTAGATTGAGGCCTGGCACAGTGGCTCACCCCTCTAACCCCAACATTCTGGGAGGCTGAGGTAGGAGGATTTCTTGAAGCCAGGAGGTCAAGAGCAGCCCGGGCAACCTTGTGAGAACTTGTCCCTACAAAGAAAAAGAAAAGTTGAACTCATGGTGTATCTAAAAGGCTGACATGAAGCTTTTAATTTTCTTAAATTCAACTTAAGAAAATAATCATTGAATAATTTTGATAAAAATAAATAAGATGAGAAAAATTCCACTGGTCTTAATGAAATTAGAGGAGTTACTGGAGTCTGTAAAGATGTCATTTTAGAAGTTTCAATCACCTTTCATAGATGAGGCCATTTAAAAAGATAGCATTATTAAGGGTTGTAAGAACAGTGACGCAAGAAAAAGTATGGCTTGCTCTTTAGTGAAGCACATGCCACACAGTAGGCTCAGCGCTGTGGAAACCAAAAAATGCAGATTTGCTGTCTATCACAAAGATAAAGGAGGGAGAAGTGACTATTTTCTGTGTTGTCTACCATTGGAAAGCACTGTTGCTGGGTGCTTTGTATTTAATTATCCTGTTTTGTGATCACACCAATCCTGTTTGGTAGGCATCATTCTCCCTAAGATACAACTGAAGAAACTGAGACACAGTGGTTATAAATAGCTAGTAAATAGAAGACCAAGTCCTCAGACCTGATCTCTCTACATTTGATTTTCTAATGTTTTCCTCCAATAGCTCCTTGCCTCTCTAGTTAGAAAACCAGTCTCTCGCACTTCATTGGAAGTGGGTGCTGTTGGGAGAGTGGGGTTGCTATTGTTTCGGCACTTTGTGATGGCAAAAATGAATCTCAGATCATAAACTGCAGAAAAACCTGAACCCCTCCCCCCTTGGAGGGTCTTTTACAAATAAGCTATTTGTTTTTGTCAAGGACAGGTTTTGGTTTCATGGGATACGACTTTGTTTTCAACGACTCATTAAAGAAAGATGACTTACTGCCCTGTTTTCTAAATCTAGTCACAGACCACAATCACTTGCAGGAAATGGAATGTTTACTTGAGTTTATTATACAAGGCTCTGGATATGAGCTGTGGGATTTTTACACCTCATAGCAACGGTATTACAATTTATTTACAACTTCATGTTGGCAGCTGCACAAACTCTTATGAAAAAGGACAATCACACCTTGGGGACCAGTAATTATAGGCAAAGGTATAAATTGGGCAAACCAGCATAAGCACTTGGCACTTAAGTTGAAGAGAATAGAAATGGCTCTGGAAATTGGACAGAAAGTCAGTCTCTTGTTCGTTATGAGGCCGTGAACTAATTAAAGTGAACTTGTCAGAATAGACAGATGAATAGATTGAATTGGATTTTGGCACTGACTGGTCCCACACTCATGAAAACCAAGTTGTTTTAGTGATGTCATCATTTGGAACTTCTAACTATGATATCACTTTTGACAGAATTAATGTGGAATTAATACCATATGTACAAGCATTAATAGGAATTCACTTTGAACACTGAGTGGTTATTTGAGGTTGATTTCCAAAGGGAAACTTTGAGATAGGTCTTCCTTGCATCCCCGGTTATCAGATATCAAACCAAGCTTTGATGTAGATTTCAATATGTTTATTAGAATTCCTCTAAGACAAATCCATATATGTATTTCTAAAAAATATTTTATAGAAACATGGGTTAAAACATGTTTTATTTGTAATAATATTAAGCCTAGGGACGAAGGGATTTAAAATGAAATTCACAGTTAACTTAAAAGGAATTGCCCAGAGGGTTTTTTTTTTTTCAATGAAACATTTGGATTTTAGGTAAACTTAAACTTCAGGCATGAGATGCTCTTCTTCATCAAGGTGGTGGTTGCGATTTCTAGTTTTCCAGAGCAAGTGGACTCACTCTCTCCCTTTTCTCACACTTGCAAACACTGTCTGGGTAACATCTTTTTGTATCCATTATGACTGGGTTCTTTTAAATTTGGGGAGTGGTGTAGGGTATAGCCATTCTTTTTCAGCAAGAAAATAGTCATTTAATGCCTTCTATGTTATGGTAACTATTTATATATCTTCACATTCCTTACAATTAATTCCTTGCATTTGTAGAACTGGAAATCTTGAAAGTGTTATTGCATTCATTGCTGTATAACAACCTTAATTAACAAGTAAGCAAAGGAAGGTTTAGTAAGCTCAAAATGGCACCCTAATAAATGGTGGAGGTAGAATTAGGCCAGGTGAGACGGGTGGATCACGAGGTCAGGAGATCGAGACCATCCTGGCTAACATGGTGAAACCCCGTCTCTACTAAAAAATACAAAAAACTAGCCGGGCGAGGTGGCGGGCGTCTGTAGTCCCAGCTACTTGGGAGGCTGAGGCAGGAGAACGGCTAAACCCGGGAGGCGGACCTTGCAGTGAGCTGAGATCTGGCCACTGCACTCCAGCCTGGGCAACAGAGCGAGACTCCGTCTCCAAAAAAAAAAAAAAAAGAAAAAGATAATAATAATAATAATACAACTAATTTAGCAGAATTTTCTGTGGGTCACTCTTTATAGTTTATATCAGTAATACAACAACCTACAGTGAAATAAACTTTGGGTCTGATAAATTCTGAGAATTGAACGCATATCAGCTCAACTCCTAAAGCCATGCTTTCTCTAATAGGATCCTGTGACTATCGAGGGCTTTTTCTGTGTTCCAGGTAAGGAACAGACGTATCAGATGCAGAAGAAGCAAGTAAGTCTTGTGTTTATGACAGGAGAACAACACAGTGGACTGGGAACTCTTGGTTCCAGTTCTGGTGTGCCCATATGCTAACTGTTTGAACTTGGCAAATCCCGCAGCCTCTTCTGTGGTGTTCCTCATCTGAGAAAGCAATGCCTGTTCACAGGGGCTCCTGTGAAAACCTGAACCAATGTCAGTAAGTGCTATGAAATACAATTTAAATATCTGTCATTATTATTGAAGTGTTATGTTGTTTCTTACTGGGCAAGCCAGTAGTCTTTCTTGGCATAAATGAGCATCCCATAAAGTAGACATGGTTTCTGAGGAAGTTCAGCTACGCAGTACAAAATCATTATGAGGGTCCTCCTTACTCCTCATAAAAATTAGAAATAAAGTGGAAAATGGAACCTACATAGCCCAGCACCATGAACTTTGGAGTAAGTCTGTTCCACTAAATTCTCCAATCACTAGCTGTGGCTTCTTAGGCAAGAAAATCAGATTTTCTAATGATGAGTTTTTACAAGTGTGGAATACCTCACTCTTTGGGTTATTATATTAGTCTGCTAGATGTGTCATAAGAAAGTACCATCAACTCGGTGGCTTAAATAAAGACAATGTATTGTCTCACAATTTTGGAAGTTGGAAGTCTAAGGTCAGATTGTCAGCAGGGTTGCTTCCTTCATGGGCTATGAGGGAGAATTTGCTCCATGCCTTTCTCCTAGATTTGG
Source organism: Macaca thibetana thibetana (assembly GCF_024542745.1). NCBI lineage: Eukaryota > Metazoa > Chordata > Mammalia > Primates > Cercopithecidae > Macaca > Macaca thibetana. The sequence continues at coordinate 173,886,468 of NC_065582.1, forward strand.
TGGTTGCTGGCAATTTCTGGCATTCTTTGGCTTGTAGAAGCGTCACCTGGATCTCTGTCTTCACTGTCACATGACGTTCTTCCTGTAGGCATGTCTGTCCAAATTTCCCTTTTTTAAAGGACACCAGTCATATTGGATTAACGTCCACCCTAATGCCCTAATCTTAACCTAATTACATCTACAAGGATTCTGTATCCAAATAAGGTCACCTTCTGAGGTACTGAGCTTCAATATATGAATTTTTAGAAGAAACAATTCAACCCACTATAGTTGTTTGTGGATAAAAGATGAGGTAATGCACACAAATGTCTTCTGCTCTTGACTTATAGCTGGAGCTCTGTGCTATTGGGGCTTTGCTCCTGTTGGTTTGGAATTAGGTGAAGAATTTAAAATGTGGAATTGATCTCTTTATGGCTCTCCACAGAAGACGAGGACTGGGAGCACAGAGTTTGTAGTCATTAATTACTGTTTTCTCACAGTTCCCTTGGACTTTTCCCTCAGTTTGTGAGCTTTTGAGGGAAGTCCAGCCCTTCAGACAGACTAATATGTCCCGCCTAGCCACCTGCTTTGGATTCAAGTCTTTTTTTTTTTTTTCCAGAAAATTCCCAGGGGTTTTGTAACATATGTATAAAATGTTCCAGGCTACCTTTTCATCATTTCTATTAAAATAAAAATATCTATACAAAAAGTTTTCCCTGATGCTTTTTATACAAAGGGCATATTAGTGCTTCATTAGAAAGAATACATTAAAATTTACAAAGGAATTAACAAATAAATACAAATAATAACCACAGAAATAACTATTTATTGGACATCTAATCTCATCTAGGCATACAAATATATTGTCATTCACACAACAGCCATAGAAGGAGATGCAATTGTTTTTATCTTAACAGATGAGGGAACGGAGACTTAGAGTGAATATCCCTTCGAAGGTCAGTGGCTGGCAGATACCTAAAGCAAATCTTGCCATGTATTATGCTTGCTTAGTCTATGCCCATTCCACAATTCAACAACAGAAAGTTTGGTGTGAGTGTTCACTGGGTGACAGAATATCCTGTTTCCTGGGACCATGTCTACTACCATTGTCATCTAGAGTCTCTGAATCTCAATTTTCTCATCAGGAAATGGAAACAATAGTGCCATTTGCATGGAAGGCTTTTATAGGGATCAGATGTTCAGTTGTAGGAATTTATGAGACAGAATTTATCTCATGCCTGAGGCTCAACACATTTTATTGAAGACATAAGACAATGAACAAATGAATGAATGAGTGAATAAGAAAATGCATGGAAAGGCTGTGGAGGACCAAACATGAGTTTATGAGCCAACATCAGGGAACACGATTGCGTATAACAGCCAGAATTAATTTTCTGTTATTCTTGAAGATATTTAAAAGGCAGAACCTATTACCAAAGAAACCAATTCCAGTTTTGAAACTCTTCTTGCGCATTTGCTGGAGGTGAAGCAATGTGCTGAAATGTTGCGTAGGGTCTTATTGATCCCCACAATGACTCTATGAGGCAGACATTATCCCTCGGTTCCCACCTTCTGCATCACCAATCTAGAGATGAGGCACAGGGAAATAAAGTGATTTGCCTAAGCTACCTGTGTTGTACACATCATAGAGCCAAACTCTGAACCAAAGCAGCCTGGCTCCAGGGACTACTCTCAGCCAACATGTTCGCAGCCTATCTAGTGGAAACATCAGTGTACTTGAGATCAGGAGATAAGGCTTAGACTCTCTGATTTGCTTCTTAATAGTTTGTGCAGCACTGGACAAGGTGCTTCAGCTTCCTGGGTCTTAGTTCCTTCTATATAAAAGGAAGATTACATACTCTCTGCTTCTTAGGGCTTAGGTGAAGATCAAATGATTTAATTCCTATGAAATGTTTAGAGCATTTTCTAGCACAGAGCATGTGCTCAATAAATGTCAACCATCAGAGTGATTATTATGTTGAGTTATGCGAGGGAGTTAAAGTGACAATATGGCATTAGATAAAGTCCTTTAGTCCCACTCTCTGTTATAAAACTAAGAATCTTTAGGAATACCCAAACATTTTAGAACCAGGACAGGCTGCTTGACTCAAAATCTTAGAGCTCAGTACCTGAAAACAATATTCTACAAAGAAACAAAGCGCAGATTTTCCTGGTAAATCACTTAAGCTTTCCTATAGAAACATATTTTCAAATCTTTATATGGAATTAGGCTAACTTATTCTCTTTTAATAATTTTATTTGCTAATTTTGCAAAGATGCATATTCATTAACATTTACTACATTCCAGACACTTTTCGAAGGACCATGCATGTATTATCTATTTAAATCTTAAAGCAAGCCTATGAAGTAATATTATCATATTCTCTATTGTATGGATGAAGAAACTAAGGTACAGTTGGTCTGAATAACTTGCCAAAGTCACTCAGCTAGGATTTGATTCCCCAAAGTCTGACCCCAAAACCCATTCATACACCTACTCTAACTGTTTCTGTAACACTGTGATTCATATTTATCCAAATGAAGATAACAGACATGCTTTTCTTTTATATAAAATCAAAATTAAGTCCATTTTTTATGGCTGGATAAATCAAGTTTTTAGTGGACTGGACACACTTTCCCCATAGTGTCTAGTCTAAAGAATCTCATAATTTGTGATATTCTCCATATAGTAGCCTGAATGATACCCCACTCCCCCTCACATACACGTAAAGATGTTTACATCTTGCTGTCATAATCCCCAGAATCTGTGGATGTTACTTTGTGTGTCAAAAGGGACTTGGCAGATATTAAGTTAAGGACATTGAGATGAGATGATAGTTCTAAATTATTCAGGCATTCACAATGTCATCACAAGGATTATAATAGGAAGGAGGCAGGAAAGCCAGAAAAAGAGCTGTGAGGACAGAAACTTTGGAGATGGAGGAATGAATGAAGGAGATACAAGTGAAGGGATTGCAGGAGCCCTCAAGAAGCTGGGAAAGTCAAGGAAGGAGGTTCCCCTTGAGTCCCCAGTAGGAAATCAGCTTTGTTGACTTATTTTGGACTTTAGACCTCCGCAACAGTACATTTTTTAAAAAATGCACTGTTTTAAACTTGCAAATTTGTAGTAATTTGTTGCAGCAGCAATGGGAAACGAATGTACTCCCATATGGCACTGTCAGTGGTTTCAGCACAAACTGTATAGATTATCCTCTTCCTCAGCACCCCATAGGTTTTCCCTTTGCTCAAAAATAAAGGAGAGTGACCCCCCAATTCCACTCCTAGGTTTATGGGAAAAAGAGATAAAAACATATACTCTCACAAAAACTTGCACACAAGTGTTTATACCAGCATTATTAATAATTACTCAAATGTGAAACAACCCACATGTACCACAACTGATGAATGGATAAGCAAAATACGTTTTATACATATGATGAGACATTAGTTAGGAATAAAAAGGAATGGAGTACTGATAAATGCGAAAAGATGGAAGAATCTTGAAAACATTATACCGAGTGAAGGAAGCCAGTCACACAAGACCACAACTGTACAATTCCATTGACAAGAAACATCCAGGATGGGCAAATCTATAGAGACACAAAGTATATTAGTGGTTTCTAGGAGCTGGGGTCAGGGAGGGAATAACTGCTAGTAGGTGTGAAGTTTCTTTTGGGAGTTATAAAAATGTTCTAAACTTAGCTTTGATGATGGGTGTACAACTCTGAATATACTAAAAATCACTGAATTTTATACTTTAAAAGGATGATTTTTACAGAATGTGAATTAAATCTCAATAAAGATTCTAAGAAAAAAGATGAGAAGGGAGGCAGATATGTATACTGTAAGCAGTAGGTACTCCCATGTTTTATTTGATTGGTGTATTACTCAGAGTACACTGGAGAAACAGAACCAGTAGGAAATGTGTGTGTATGTGTGTGTGTGTGTGTTTGTGTTTGTGCATATTTATATATATGTGTGTATATGCATGTGTGTGATGTGTGTGTGTGCATGTGTGTGTATTATATAGATGTACAAAATGAGATTATTATAGGGTATTTGGTCATAGCATTATGGAAGCTGGGAAGTTCCATGATCTGCCAGATACATGCTGGAGATTTAGGAAAGTCGGTGGTATAGTTTGAAGATCTGAAAGCCAGAGAGTTGGTATAGTTGCCAATCTGTGTTTGACGTCCTGAGGACCAGGAGCAAGGTAGAAAGCAAATTCAACCTAGCTCTGCCTTTTTGTATAGTTGGGCCCCCAGCAAATTGGATGGTATCTGCTCAGATTGGTTAGAGAGGATCTTCTTTAGTACTTAGTCTTCAAATGTGAATATCTTCCAGAAACTCCCACATAGATAAAACCAGAAATAATGTTTACCTAGATATCTGGGCATCTTATGATCCAGTTAAGTTGAAACATAAAATTACCCATCACAGTTAGCCTCATATCATCTTCTTTGCACTTGTTTTTACTTACTTGGCTCTTTTAATAGAGAAACCACCCAGTTAGGGAATAATGAGTGGGATCCAGGAAAAGAAAATCATTAGCTGAATTAGACATGTTTCTAATTCAGCTTAGTTTCTTCATCCATACAATACTTTAAAAGGATCATAGCATTATGGAAGCTGGGAAGTTCCATGATCTGCCAAATACATGCTGGAGATGTACTTTGCTCTTTTAATAGAGAAACCACCCAGTTAGGGAATAATGAGTGGGATCCAGGAAAAGAAAATCATTAGCTGAATTAGACATGTTTCTGATTCAGTTTTAGTTTCTTCATCCATACAATAGAGAATATGATAATATTACTTCATAGGCTTGCTTTAAGATTTAAATAGATAATACATGCATGGTGCTTAAAAAAGTGTCTGGAATGTAGTAAATGTTAATGAATATGCATCTTTGCAAAATTAGCAAATAAAATTATTAAAAGAGAATAAGTTAGCCTAATAAACTGTGAGGCAGTTTATCTGTGAATCTCATTTAATCTTTAGAAGAACTTTTGAAAGACGTTAGTGTCATGCCCATTGTACAGATAAGAGACTGAAGACCTAAGTGCTACCCAAAGGAATGCAGGGAAAGTGATGAAGCCAAGATATGAACCCACGTTTTGCAACTTCCTAAGCCCTTGCTAATAGAATTAGCATTCATTTTCCTTTTCCTTCACTGAATTGCTCTTAAGAAACAATATTAGAAATAGCATGTATTAAAGGAATTATTTAGGAGAAGAAAAATGACCTAGGAAAAACCATGATATGTTGGGGTGGGCAGTGGGTAGGATCTATCTAAGGATCTCTGGTTGGGTTCTATGTCTATCTGAATGTCTTACACACGCCTCAGTCTTATGTATCTCAGCAACAGAAGAAGATAATATTACCTAGCACTTAGGGTTATTGTGAGAGTTAAATTATGATTCATAGAAAGCATTTATGCTAGTACTTGACACGTAATATACATTGCAGAGGTAGCAACTCATGTTACTATATTATCTCAATCTTACTCTATATGTCACCCAGGAGAGTTGATTTTTGCCTTAAAAAAGTATTGTATATTTTAAAATAGCTAGAAGAGATGCTGTTGAATGTTCTCATCACAAAGAAATGATAAATGCATGAAGTGATAGACATGCAAAACACACTCATTTGTTCCTTGTACACACATGTAAGTATCAAAACATCAAATTGTTCCCCATAAATATGTATGATTACAATGTTTCAGTTAAAAATTAATTAATTTTTAAAAGGATGAGATATAACAATAATACCAGTCGTGTCTTGCTTATAGACGATATGAAGAAGCCACCTCCAAAGGGAGATGGTCTTGCTTCACTCTCCTAGTGTCCATGATGGGGAAACCCAGCCTTGCAGGTAGCACACATAACTCCCTCTCTCAGCCTCCAACTCCAACTCAACTCCCAGGGATTTTATTTTGTTTTGTTTTTTGTTTATTTTGTTTTGTTTTTGAGACAGAGTCTCACTCTGTTGCCCAGGCTGGAGTGCAGTGGCACTCACTGCAAGCTCCGCCTCCTGGGTTCACTCCATTCTCCTGCCTCAGCCTCCCGAGTAGCTGGGATTACAGGTGCCCGCCACCACACCTGGCTAATTTTTTTGTATTTTTTTTTAGTGGAGACGAAGTTTCACCATGTTAGCCAGGATGGTCTCGATCTTCTGACCTCATGATCCACCCACCTTGGCTTCCCAAAGTTCTGGGATTACAGGCTTGAGCCACTGTGCCCAGCCTCAGCTCACAGGTTTTATCATTGCCATCTTGTGGCATTGTATCTATGTCAATGTAACTTTTTTTTTGTAATGTTTGTCTTTCTTATGTATTATAATCTTAATGAAATGATATCTCATATTCCTTTTCATATGCTGAATTGAAAACTATGTTGCCTTGAATTCATTCATTCATAAATCATTTAATTCATTCATAAAGCATTACACATCAGAAACTGTGCTCAACAGTAGGCAGGAAGAAAGAGATCCGATGTGTACATCTGTTGTCATAAATTTTACGGTATTGATACTCATTGAAAAATTGAAAGAATAAATGAAAGTAATGAAAATTGTCTAGAGAACCGAAAGAAGCCATATACCTAATTTTTACTATCTCATGACTGTGATAAACTGTGGATTGAGTTTGGACAATAGAAAGTATTAACAAATATTTGTTCCTTTCCCTAGTAAAGAGCAGAGCTGTTTAGGCAAGTGATTTCCTGAAGCACATGACCCTGGAGAGCTCAGTGATGTAGTTTAAAAAAAGACCATTTGTACTGTGATCTGACCACAAGGATGCAACCCTATCCCTTAGTTAACAACCTGTAACATGGGGTCTTAATTCTCTCTGCCATTACATAGCTGTATAAAGTCCTAATTAAAGTAGAATATTAAATGAACTAAATTTAGCTTCTAATACCAGCTGTTTCACTAACCATCTTTCCTGTCTTCAGTTTCCCCATCTGTAACATAAACAGATAGGAATTAATGATTTCTAAGGATTCATTTCAAGGTAACATTTTTTGCTTTGCTATATGTCTAGTGTCTAGAGGATTCTTCTGAGAATTTTCAGATATCAAGAATTAATATCATAGTAGTTGATATTAATTTGTAAAGTGTTGAAATTACTAAGACTTTCTGGAGACGAGAGAAAGGCTAGGTGAAAGTAAACAATCTTTTAGTAAAGTAGCATAACAGTCCAATTTTTCTTACCCCCAGATCCATGTTATGTAACTTTAGAGTGTGTCCTACTTTCTAACTCAGGTCTTGCTTTGGGACAATGTGATATTGTTGAGTGTGATATAAGCAGAGACTTAAAGACTGTTGCACAATTGAAATTGATGATCTTGCCCTCTACCAAGATCATCCAATACTGTTCTTGGCAGTTCTGACAAGAACTATACAAATAAATGCCAGTTTCAGAGTGAAAAGATGACGTCTTATTCACATTCAGATTGCCTCCAAGTAGGTCTAGGATACATGTAAACCATGTAATCCAAGATTTTACACACCTGAGAGGAAAAATATTTTTGCTGGCCCCAGTTAACCTTCTTTCACACATTCTACAATATGTGGTATTTTAATCAATGTCAACCTGCTGCCCTTTCAGAGCAGAGGCTTTGAAAATGCTTAAGATCTTTTTCTTTCAGTTGTCCCGTTAGCATTTCACTCTACAATAAAGATAAATGCTCCTTTCTTCACTGTATGCCACGTAATAAATTAAACAAAAATTAAAGAAGGTCTTGAAAATTTACATATGCACTTAATGCATGAGTCTCCAAAAAACAAGGAAGAAAATTTTGCCATTGAAAAAAAGTTATGTCAATACTATGCATGAATATAAACTTGGCTATGAAAAGAATAGGAAAGATGACAGTAAGAATAGAAAAAATACATTATGTGGTTGGCAGGGCTTGGGGAAAAGAAAGGGAGAGTAGAAAAGAGGGCGTCTGATTTGTAAAGAAAGACCCTGACCTTCCCTCCATGCAAAGCCCTGCTAAGGAGGTTCCACCTTTGCCCCCAACTCTACCCTTTACCCTTTCCCACAAGATGTGGTAGTTATTACTCAGCCCTCCCACTCAGCCACTTCCCAGTGGGAGGAAACCTATCCCTCCTTATCACCCTGGTGAGTACTAGAGGATGGGCACTTTTATTTTAAATCATCAAATCAAAATGGGACTTGTTATAGCCCTCTCTTCTAGACAATAAGCTATTTTGCTCTTAAATCTACCTTTCTGAGAGAAACCACCCTTAAAGATGTCAGGGTGCATTAACCTTTCTGAAGGAGGGAATGATAGATGGAGTGACATCACAGAGAAGGTTGGAAGGGTGAGAATTGGAGTAGAGAAGATAGGGTTAATGTTGGTACAAAGGAGGGACATTTCTTTATCTAAGATAGGAGGGAAGATGGAGGAAAAATGGAGATATAGAACAATGAGGCAGAGAGACAAGCTAGGTATTACATTTTGTGTAATTATTTTGGTTGGACTAAACAAATGATAAAATACTGTACATAGGTTCAGATTTGTATCAGCTGCTAAAATAATGCTGTGTAACAAATCACCCCAAAACTCAGTGGTATAAAACAATAAATATGTATTTCTAGCACATCAGCAGGGATCAGATCATCTAGGCTGGGCTTGGCAGGTCTTGGCTGGGCTCACTCATGTGTCTGCAGTGTGGCTGAGTTTGCTCGTGTGTCTGTGGGTTGACTCTGCTCCACATGTCCCACATTCTCTTATGAGGCTCCTGGGATAACTTGGACATGTCTTTTGTGTGGTTTTGGTAGAGGGCAAGACAACTCTAATCATGGAAGAGTTTTTGAATCTCTACTTGTATCACGTTCACCAACATCACATTGTCCCCAAGCAAGACTTGAGTCAGAGTGGGACAGACTATAAAGTTACATGGCATAGGTCTGGGAGTGGGAAGAATTGGGACCATTATGCTACTCTTCCAAAAGAGTGTTTACTTTTATGTAGCCACTGCCTTTATCTCCAAAAAGTCTTAGTAATTTCGACACACAAAAAATTAGCAATGCAACTACTGTGATATTAATTTTTAGGACATGAAAATTCTCAGAATAATCCTCTAGCTACCAATCATATGGAAAAGTAAAAAATGTTATATTTAAAGGGGTGCTTTGAGATAATTTATTCCTATTTGTTTGTGTTACAGAAAGGGAAATGAGTACAGGAGAGATGTTTAGTGATAAAAACCGGTATTAGAAGTTGAATTCCAATCCATAGAATTTATGCAGCTATGTAACGGCAGAGCAAATTAAGACCCCATTTTACAGATTGTTAACTAAGAGATGAAGTTACATCCTTGTGGTCGGACAGCAATTCAGGGCCTCTCTGTTTTAGTTGGCCAATTGTACATTCCATTCTCCCACTCTCATCATAGAGTACCCAGCTAATTTTGAAAGAGGAAGAAGTGACTGTTCACTTGGAAGCCACAATGCTGTGAAACTGAGGTGTGATATAGAACTTACAAATTAGATATTAACTCGTAATGTGATCTGGCCGTGAGGAAAGCCGACCCGGCTGGGGTTGGCCTGTGCAAGGAGTGAAGCTGCAGGAAGGGGAATAATCCCCCTTTATACGACACTGGTGAGACCGCACCTGGAAAACAGGCCCCTGTTCCAAGCCTCGGTACCCAGGCCATGTGGACAGGGAGGAGGAAACTGTATGATTCATTCGTAGCTGGAGGAAATGACCTACGGGGGAGAGATTAAAGAGCTTAATGAGCTTGCTTTCCTCCCCTCTAAAGGGACCCCTGACAACTGAGAGGTGCCTTGGCTGGCCCACTATATTGAGTTCTCTGGGTCCTTGAAGTAGGTGGCCCTACAATATCTGACTCTGTTGTTCCAGGTCCATCTCATGTCCACTGCCCCCTCCACATTAGGTTACCTTCACCTCTGTGGGCTCTTTTCTTCTCAGATTTTTAAATAAGTCTCTTCCACCTTTGAGTTTCTGTACCTGTACCTCCTTTTGCTTGGCAGCTGCTTCCTGCTTGCACTTTTAGATGACAGCCTGAATGTCACTTCCGTGATGAGTATTCCCCTAATTCCCTGGTGGTGCTGGGGACTCCTGTTACCTGTTCTCTTAACACCTGCATATCTCTTGTCTAACCTTCAGTAGCTTGCCCAGTGTCTCGTTCTGTGGCATCAGAAGTTGTCTCTATTTTGTTCACTGCTGTATTATATCCTGGCACATTACAGGAGTCAACAAATTCAGCCAAGGGGAAGAAAAACAACCAACAGTTGTGCCTGGTAACAGTGCGGCAGGCCTCAGGTTTGTGCTATTCTTGTGCCACCTGCCAGGGATGCTCTGCTTCTTTTCTGGTCTTGTCTAGAGGCAGCAAGAAGGGTGCTGGACTAGAATGCATACAATGTGGATTTTAGTCCAACTTCCCTGCGTATTAGCCACATGATTAGAAAGAAATCACTGACCTTTGAGCCTCCATCTCTTAGTCTGTAAAATGGAGATATGCATGCTTTTCCTGTGGGGATGCTGTGAGGATTAAATGAAAGTCCCTTCTGAACCATTGCATGTTCACAAACCCAAGGCCGATCAGCTCTTCAGTCTGACCTTTGCTCTTTACGAATCATGTTATTCAATTTTTCTAAACGTTTTTCTTCTCTTTTGGGATATAAAATAATCATTTCTGTCCCGTATCCAGAGCTGCAGGGATATAGGGGAGATGGAAGATGGTGGTAAAGGTATAGTTAGCATGGTCAGAGGTAGTCACACCCTCCCCACAAGCTCTGTGCCTAACTCTCTTATGTGCTCTGGAAGGCTGTTACAAAGACCTGTGCACGACGACAAGCTCAGGTGACTTGAAATCCTCAAGGAAGTCTGGGCTGGAATCACAGACACTGCCCCTGTGGGCATTAGCCCAGTGCACCCCTGTTAGTATCCTCAGAAAGAGTTAGGCCTTTTTCCTCTTATTGGACTGATATGACTGCTGAGGTACAGAGATCCCCAGGTGCTTGTATATGTAGTTAATTAAACTTGATTCTCTTCAACGGAGTACATAGGGTGTAAGAGGGTCTTGGAGTCAGCCGCTTTCATCATTTGTGCAGCTGCTAATTACTCACATGCCTGGTAACTGCCTCCATCCCTGCCACCACCATGGCAGTGCCTTGCACATAGTAACTGTCATCTGTATTTGGCAAGAAGAAAGAAATAATTGCCATTTAAAAAACTGATTCTAGTCTCTTTCTGTCCCTTAGGGAGTGTTTGAATTAATTTATGCTCATGCATATGATTATTTTATTTAGGCAAACACATTGATGGGTGGGTCTGGCTCAGGAAAAGACCTGCAGACTGTCCTGTATCCAGGGAGGTGGCTGAGAGCAAAGACTTTGAATCACAACACTGGGGATTAATTGCTGGTGCCACCCTGAGCAGCAAGGTACTTTCTTCATCTGCAGTCACCTTATCTATAATATAGAAGTGGGAATTGTGCCTACCTCTGTGGGTTCTTGTGAGAATCATATAGAGTTAATATCTAAAGAGTGTAGAATAGGGCTTGGCATGCAGTGATTGAACCGTAGATGTTAACTATTATTATTGTCATTATAGCCAATCCTCGTTATTCATGGATTCCATATTTATGAATTCACCTGTGCTATACTTTTGTTTGTGTTACTCCTCCATATCTTGTGTTGAAATTTGATACCCAGTGTTGCAGGTGAGACCTAATTGGATGTGTTTGGGTCATGGGGTGGATCCCTCATGAATGGCTTGAGAGCTGTCTTTGCAGAAATGAGTGAGTTCTTAGACTATTTGTTCCTGTGAGGGCTGAATGATTAAAAGAGCCTAGCACCTCCCTCCTTTCTCTCTCTCTCTCTCTCTCTCTCTTTCTCTCTCTCTTGCTTCCTCTCTCACCACGTAATCTCTGCATATGCTGGCTCTCTTTTGCCTTCTGCCATGAATGGAAGCAGGCAGTCAAGCAGACGCTTGTGACATGCTTCTTGTACAGCCCAAAAAATCATGAGCCAATTAACCTATTTTCTTTATAAATTTATCAGTCTCAGGTATTCCTTTATAGCAACACAAATGGACTAAGATAGGAAATTGGTACTGAGGAATGAAGTGTTGCTATAAGGATACCTGAAAATACAGAAGTAGCTTTGGAACTGGGTAATGGTCAGAGGTTGAAAGAATTTGGAGGGCAAAGAGAGGATAGGAAGATGAAGTAAAGTCTGGAACTTATTAGAGACTGCTTAAGTAGTTGTGACCAAAATGTTGATAGAAATATTGACAGTAAAGACCATGCTGACAAGGTCTCAGATGAAAATGACAAACTGATTGTAAACTGGAGCAAAGGTCATCCTTCTTTACTCCCTAGTAAAGAGCGTGGCTACATTCTGTCCATGCCTTAGGGCTTTATGGAAGGCTGAAGGGTGATGACCTAGGGTATCTGGTGGAAGAAATTAATAAGCAGCAAAATGCTCAAGAAGTGGCATGGCTGCTTCTGATAGCCTACAATCAGATATGGCAGCAAAGGAATGACCTAAAGATGAAATTAATAATTAAAAAGGAGCAGAGTATAGAAATTTGAAAAATTTGCAGCCTGTCCATATGATAGAGAAGGAAAGGGTTTTGAGGAGAGGAAAAAAAGGTTGCTGCTGAGAAACCACTTGCTAAAGAGATTAGCATGACTAAAAGGGAGCCAAGTGCTAATAGTCAGGACAATGGGGAAAAGGCCCTGAAAGTGTTTCCAAAATCTTCAAGACTGCCCTTCCCTTCACAGGCCCAGAGGCCTAGGAGCACACAATGGTTTGGGGGACACATCTAGGGCACTTCTGCCATGTGCCATCTGGGAATGATGCTCCCCACATCCTAGCCACTTCAGCTCCAACTGTGGCTGAAAGGGCCCCAGGTACTGCTCTGTCTCCAAATGGTGCAAGTGGTAAGCCTTGGCAGCTTCTATATGGTGTTAAGTCTGCAGGCGCACAGAATACAAAAGTCATGGAGGCTTTTCAGTTTCCACTTGGATTTCAGAGGATATACTGGAAAGCCTGAGAACCCAGGCAAAAGTCTGCAACAGATGTGGAGCTACCACAATCAGGGCAGTGTCTAGTGGAGTCATAGGAGCAAGACTGCTACCCTCAAGACCTCAGTATTATAGAGCCACCAGTAGCATGAAACTACAGCCTGACAAAGCCTCTGTCATTTGACTCCAACCTGTGAGGGTAGCTATGTGGTCTGTGCCTAGGAAAACCAGGAGGCTGGGGCTGCTCAAGGCCTTGGGAACTCACCTTTCACATCAGTGTGCCCAGAATGTGGAGCCCAGAGTTAAGAAAGATGATTTTGGAGCTTTAAGATGTAACTTATGTCTTGCTGGATTTCAGACTTGTTGTGGGGCCTGCTACTCCTTTCTTTTGGCCAGGAGTGAAGTATAACATTCCCACTTCAAATGTAATTATATCCTATGAAATGGGAATGTTTTCCCAATTTCAGAGGTTGGAAGCATTTGGAGGGCTCAGAAGAAGATAGTAAATCTCCATTTCAAATGGTAATGTTTACCTAATTCCTGTACAATCCTTATATCTTGGAATTATATAACTTCTTTTTAAAATTTTATAGTCTCATAGCTGGAAGAAACTTGCCTTGAGTCTCAGATGAGACTTTGGACTTTTAAGTTGGTACTGGAACAAGTTAAGACTTGGAGGACTGTTGCGAAGGGATGGTTGTATTTTGCATGTAAGAAGGACATGAGATTTAGGGGGCTAAGGGAAGAATGCCACAGTGGTTTTCATAAGAGCTGGTTGTTTAAAAGAGTCTCTCCCCTTACACACTCTTCTCTCACCTTGTGATCTCTGCTCATGCTTGGTCCCCTTTGCCTCTGCCATGAGTGGAAGCAGACTGAGGGCCTCAACAGAAGCTGAAAGTCTCACCTACTTGTGAAAATTTATCATAATCTTCAAATTGATACTCATGGCACTTTCATAGTCATTTGTGGACATGTGCAGAGGGGTGAAAAATAGGAGTTGCCTGACACACACATTTCCAGCTGAAATCAAACAGAGTAAGGATACTTGTGAACAAGTATCCTTTCATGGTCTATTGAATGCTATGTTTTTGCATTTTTGTGCCTTTTTGTTACTTTAGCTATTTAAATGGCTCTGAAGTGTTGTGCTGAAGTGCACCTAGCGTTTCCAAAGACAAGAGGACTGTAATGTGCCTCACAAAGAAAACACAGTCATGGTGTCATTTAACAATAGGGATATATTCTGAGACATACATTGTGAAACAATTTTGTTGTTGTGTGAACATTACAGAGTATGCTTACATAAAACTAGATGGTATAGCCTACTGAACAACTAGGCTACATGGTCTAGCCTGTTTTCCCTAGGCTACAAACTTGGACCGTACTTTACTGTATTAAATACTGCAGGATACTCCAAAATAATGGTAAGTATCTGTGTATCCAAACACACAAATGATACAGTAAAAATATGGTATAATTTTACCAGACCACTGCTGTATATGCAGTCCATCATTGACTGAAATGTTGTTGTACAATGCATAACTGTACACGTTGTAGCTAAGCTTTTTTCTAGCATGAGTTACAGTGCTGTAAGCCATGAGTTCAATGTTAATCAATCAACAATAGAAAACAAATAACTTGTCCTTAAACGATATAAAACAAAGTTGAGTGTTGATCAGTTGATGAAAATGTTGTAACCAGAGGCTTGAAGAATCCCATAGTTTCTCTAAAAGCATTGGTTCAATATTTGCTAATTCAGCCTTTGTAATGACTTTATAGAACACAACAACCACAAACATTGGGAATCAACAGTACTTTGATGTCTGTCCTCTCACGAAAATGATTTTGTGGTTGAGGTTTAGAGAATGAGAAAGATGTAAGAGTGGTATCTTTCTCTCTCTCTCTCTCTCTCTCTCTCTCTCTCTCTCTCTCTCTCTCTCTCTCTTTTTGAGATGGAGTCATGTTCTGTCACTGAGGCTGGAGTGCAATGGCACAATGCAGGCTCACTGCAACCTCCACCTCCCAGGTTCAAGCAATTCTTGTGCCTCAGCCTCTCGAGTAGCTGGGACTATAGGCGCCCGCCACCACGCCCAACTAATTATTGTAGTTTTAGTAGAGATGTGGTTTTACCACGTTGGTCAGGCTGATCACGAACTCCTGACCTCAAGTGATCTGCCTGCCTCAGCCTCCCAAAGTGCTGGGATTACAGGCGTGAGCCACTGCACCCAGTCAAGAGTGATCTCTCAATCTCTCTCTCTCTCTCTCTTTCTCTGGTGTGTGTGTGTGTGTGTGTGTGTGTGTGTGTGTGTGTGTGTCTGCATTCTGAGAACCAATGGGAGGCAGAAACCCACAGAAGTCTTCAGAATATAAAAATTCTTCCTGCCTGTAAATGACACATATCTGAAGGGGAGAAGTATCATTATCTTGGTAAGATAGAGATCAGTGAGTTCTGACCAGCAGCTGTTCCTTCTGGCCCCTATCTGTGGTCAGAAATCAGCCCATTTCTCCTGAAAATAAGTGTATCACATAGGTTTGCAGTTCACCCAGTACTGATGTTATGCTGCTTTCCTAATGTTTATATAGTCTGATCCACACTCATGACTTGTGTTGGAGGTCTAGGGAAAATGAAAGCAAATTTTGCCTACACACTCTTAAATTGGCTTTTGCACCTAAGAGGTAAAATTATTGCATTCATGCCAATTCTTCATCACTTTCCAATTGGATGACATAACTCCCTTTACTTAAACTAAAGAACAGCTCTATGTCTTGTTTTTGTTCAACATCCCAGTGTGGGGTTGTTCTGAAGACAGTGGTGAGTCTCTAGAAATTTCTGTCTAGGGACTGTGATGTGGGATACAGATTCTAACATGAATGGCGGTACTTTAAAAGAAAGTGTGACATGAGAAACTGATATGGCCTGGGGTCATTCCTATCGGACCTGTTTTATTGGAGCCATCTTGGTTACTACATATGCCATTTTGTGTAATATGTATGATTGTGGTTTTTGGATTTTAGTCCAGCCACAGAAATACAAACGCTGGGCTCCTAAATTAATCTTAGTTCCCAATTCCCCTCTACGATCTTTCCTTTGTCTTCCATTGTGTGCCCATCCCAGCTTATACTTCATTCATTCCCTCTCACCTCTGTTGAGCATTTACCACCTAAACTGCTAGGTTCTGAAGGGACAAAGTCTTGTCTTTTGGAGACAGTTTTATTCAGTATGATTATTTTCTCTTGACTCCATTAGAAATTTCTTTTATTTTTTCCTGCATTATGTATTCCTCCCCTTCTATCTCATGTAACAACCATTTTCCAAGTGTTGGAGAGAGGAAGGTTAGAGAATTAAATATAATGGGACTGGGGAGAGAAGGATTAGATTAAAAGTCAATGACAGTTTTGGTCAAGTAATTCATAATCTAGTGAGTTTGCATCTTATTCCCCCAGACTATACTTTAGTGCTTTATTCTTCTTACATTTGCATCTTTGTGTATGAGTATCACCTGAATTTTTGTCATTCTTTCTCGAATCTCCTTTCCCTCTACTGTCTGCTTAGGCAATTTAATTCCACTTCCATGGTTTACATTATCAGCCTTTTAATCACTATCCAAAATACTCCTTTAATCCTGACCTCTCTGTCTTTGCCAAGGTCTGGACCTGTGTTTCCATCTCTCTGTTGTGCATTTTCCCTTGGATAAGACCACTGAATTCTCACATGCTGTACTGCTTATGAAGACAGGGCTTGGGAATGAGCCTATTAATTGAATGACAAACCACGTTCTTGATACAGTACTTCAAGGACTCAAGGAAACTTACCAATCCAAAAACTCCGCATTGTTTTTTTTTTTAAATAAATATTTCAGTAACGTAAGCACTTGAGAAGACACTGGAAAACATTAAGTAAAACGAGATTTTTATGATGAACAATGGAAAAATTGCTCATGCTTTGGTTTTTATTAAACATAATTGCTCTAAGTCAAAGAAGTGGATACAGTTGAGAACAAACAATAAAAAATTGGAACACAAAGTTCCTTTCAAAATAGAAATGCAAATTTTAATGTGAGTACACTGAAGTCTTCCATTGTGTATGAAGTATATTTCTATAATCCTACTATCAGCGAGCTTATAGCAAATGCTTCTGTTTGTTCTAAAGATTTCAAGTAGGCTTACGCCTGTAATCCCAGTACTTTGGGAGGCCAAGGTGGGCATATCATCTGAGGTCAGGAGTTTGAGACCAGCCTGGCCAACATGGTGAAACCCCATCTTTACTAAAAAATACAAAAATTAGCAGGGCGTGGTGTCAGGTGCCTGTAATTCCAGCTACTCAGGAAGTTGAAAGAGGAGAATCACTTGAACCTCGCAGGCAGAGGTTGCAGTGATCTAGGATCACACCATTGCACTCCAGCCTGGGTGACAAAAGCGAAACCCTGTCTCAAAAAAAAAAAAAAAACAGATTTCAAGTAAATGATTCAACATTTGAAAAGTTTAAACTAAAATCTTTACCCCCCCGCTTATACACATCTGTTTTGCCTCCTCTTTTTAGAGTATTAGTTGATGGCACTATAAAAATAATATATGCACATTCTTTGAATAATTGAAAGTCAGTAGTAAGTAAAAAATTAACATTTCTTCATTCCCTATTTATACTCTCCTTTGTGAGTCCCATTTCTTAGTAGGATTACATATGCTTTTATTTCTACTAATGGTTGCTAAGATAATATTAAACAGTATATTATTGCATATTTCTTGAAGTATCTGTTGACTCTTTGCTTTGACAAATAGGACTGGGTTCACATACAGTACTTCCCAGTTTTGTTAAATAGTACATTTAAAATTGTGTTTCTTGTTTCATCAAATGTATAGAGTATATCTTGATTCCTCATTACTTCTAATAGGGAAATTAGGGCCATAGCACTACTACTGACCTCTCTTCTCCTTTGTATTTCCCAAGTTGTTTCAGCTATACAATTATTTATCCTGTATCAGAGTCTTAATATTTAAATTCTGTTTTGTGATTATATTTGTTTTATTTTTTGCTTTTTAGAAAAATGATGCTAAAAGTTTGAAAGTAAACAGTCTTTATAATATTATGATGTTGTCAATGTAATAATTATAAAGATGCTTTAGGAGCAAGTGGTAGGTTTGTAATCACAGTGAAAGAAATATAATCCTATGTTCTTTAGGATTGACAGAGAATGTTTCCAATGTTAATAAATTTAAATGGATTCTCCTTTCTTCTAATTGCTCAATATCATATCACATTTTAGTTCGCTTTCTACTTGAACAATGATGTTCTTATACATCCTTTAATTTTTCTTGTTGATTCTGATTGCTATTTTTCACTTGCTGACAAAAGAAATACACACTTTTTCTACCAAGTCCATAGGATTTCCTGACTTTTCAATTCTATTATTAAATATTTAATAGTCTTATTCCTTTTAGAGATTAAACCTTTAGAGTGCCCCAAATTACATTCAAATTTGGATTTAGTGTTTTATGAGCCTGCTGCAGAGCTATTTTTCCAGAATTTCTTCCCATTTAATTCTTTATTAATCAGCCTAGTTTAAATGTTGTAGCATCTCCAAATTTCAGATGCTTAATTTTTTAAGAAGTCTGCTTTTTTTTTTCACTCCTATCCCAATCCACCTAGAACCAGAAGGGAGTTTCACTCCATTGAGACACTCCGAAGCGGAGATTTCCATCAGGTGAGTGAGCTATCTTCTAAGTCTGCCTTCTCTTCTGCAATCAGCCAGTGAAAAAGAGAGGCAATGCAGAAAGCACATATGCTCTTAATTTTCTTGGGCCAGAAGTGGCACTCGTGACTTCTGATCATATTCCATTGTCAAGAGCAGTCACATGGTCTACCTTGTTGGAGAGATGACAGAAAACGGATCCACTGTTTGCCTCAAAAGAGATAAAGACCACAGGCTGTACTCATACTCCTGAGTTAGTCCCATGGGTTGCTCTTTTTGTATTTTCTTTGGTTGTGTTGGAGTACATTATTAAGAATTTTTTTTCCTCAGAAGGCTGCATGAAGACAAATGGCCTGAGTCCTTTCCTGTCTGGGAACTCTTACACTTAGTATTGTGTCTGGGTGTGGAAATATGGGTTAAAGAGAATATTTTCCTTAAAATGTTATAGTTATTGCCCTGCTGTCTTGCAGAATTTCCTTCATATTCTGTTCTCTTCTCTAAAACTCCTTTGGCTAGATGATGACTCTGAAACTGGCCCAATCATTCATAGAACTAATATTTACATTTTTTGAATACACATACAAAGTGAAACTCCTGGTTTTAAAACTTGAAACCCATTTTTGTCTCATCTGAGTTCCTTCCTCAGGAAACTAACCCTCAAGAAAGCAACTGAAACTCTGCAGATCACCACATCCAGACAATGAGATGCTAGACCCTTCATCCATCATGATTGCTTCGTTACCCCTCTTCAATTCTTATTTTACTGCCTTCTCTGCTATGCCCCCTTAGTTTTTGTCAGTTGGGGACATGGATTTGAGACTTTGTCTCTCATTCTCTTCAGCTGCAGCACCCGATTTAAGCCTTCTTCCCTGGCAATACTCAATGTCTCGGTGATTGGCTTTCTGTGTAGTGAGCAGCAGGACCTAGACAAAATCCCTGACATTTTGGTAACAATCCTTCTGGAATGATCCTTTAAAACTTTACTTTTATATTTTCTTTTTCTCTGTCTTATGTTCTGTGGTATTTTTCTCAGGCCATGCTACCAATTTTTAAAGAAATTTCAGCTATCATATTTTTAATTTCCATTAATACGTTCTTGTGTCCTAGTCCTTTTATATCAACCCATTAATATTATTTTATTGATTTAATCTGTTCCAAAAGTCTCTGAGAAGTCTTATTAAAATAGTTTTGAGAGAACCAGGCACAATGGCCCACACTTGTATTCACAGCACTTTGGGAGGTCGAAGTGGGCAGATCACTTGTGTCAGGAGTTGGAGATCAGCCTGGCCAACATGGTGAAACTATCTCTACTAAAATCACAGAAATTTGCTGGGCATGGTGGCATGCACCTATAATCCCAGCTACTCAGGAGGCTGAGAACAAGAATTGCTTGAACTCAGGAGGCAGAGATTGTGCCACTGCACTCTAGCCTAGGTGACGGAGTGAGACTCAGAAAAAAAAAAAAAGTTTTGGGAGATCTCATATTCTGTAGATTATCTGTGTATTCCAGTATCAGGCGTTTTGTGTGTGCGTGT
Source organism: Macaca thibetana thibetana (assembly GCF_024542745.1). Classification (NCBI taxonomy): domain Eukaryota; kingdom Metazoa; phylum Chordata; class Mammalia; order Primates; family Cercopithecidae; genus Macaca; species Macaca thibetana. The sequence goes on from NC_065582.1 coordinate 173,906,674, forward strand.
CTATATTGATTTTTCTATCCTCTCCTCTTTTTCTGTCAAATGTTTGGAGACAGATGATTAAAAGAAGTAACTTAAATGAACTTTCTTTATGGTTTAAGTCTGCTCTTCTGATATCTTAAATGTTCCTTATACAATTCTTATACATATAAGGGAGACATTTTTCAGTACTAAGGCTTTTTGTACAGTATAGACCTAGTGATGTAAGAAAAAATATGTTTGGTGTTTGCCCCAGGTTCTTGCTGAAGAGCTCTTAAAACTGGGATAAGAACCTAAATCAGTGGCAAATACTGCTAAGCCATCATTATGCACTAAGTAGTTATTAGTCATCTCTTCGTTTTAAACAGAAAGCTCAAGGGTCTGAAGTCCAAAGCTTAGACTCCATTAAAATGTCTTGTGAGACCGAATCCGTAACTTGTGGGGTCTGTGTTAACTTTGGGTAGTTAGTGTCAGAATTGCATTTTTTGACACAATACCCAACTGGTGTGGGAGAATTGAATTGGTTGGAGCTGGAAAAAGAAAACACAGTTATATAAAGCAGAAAGTTAGCCTGAGCTCTTCTCTGAATATTCTGTGAAAATAACAAAGGAGCCTTAACTTTTCCCTAAAACATCTATCCTTGTCCCCAAAAGCAAAGTTCATCTTATTTGGTGTCAGTGGTAGGCAGAATAATGGTCTTCCAAAGATGGTTGCTTTCTAATCTCTTGTGAATATGTCATGTTCCATGGGGCAAGGTGGAAATTAAGTGAGCAGATAGAAGTGAGATTGCTAATCTGCTGACCTTGAGATAGTGAGATTTTCCTGGGGTATCCTGGTGGGCCCATTATAATCATAAGCATCCCTACATGTGAAAGAGGAAGGTAGGAAAGTTAGTGTTAATGCCTGTGTTAGTCTGTAGATATACCTGAGACTGGGCTATTTACAAAAGAAAGAGGTTTAATGGACTTACAGTTTCATGTGACTGGGGAAGCCACACAATCATGGTGGAAGGAAAGGAGGAACAAGTCGTGTCTTACATGGATGGCAATAGGCGAAGAGAGAGCCTGTGCAGTGAAACTCCCATTTTTAAAACCATCAGATCTCATGAGACTTATTCACTATCATGAGAACATTGTGGGAAAGACCCACACCCATGATTTAATTATCTCCCACTGGTTCCTTCCCATAACACATGGGAATTATGGGACCTACAAGATGAGATTTGGGTGGGGGCACAGAGCCAAACCATATTTGAAATTGCTACACTGTTGGCTTTGAAGATTTAAGAAGGCACCATGAGGCAAGAAATGAGGGTGGTTTCTGCAAGCTGAGAAAAATTAGAAAACTGGCATTCCCTTAAAGCTTCCAGAAGAAATACATTCTTGTTGATACTTTAACTTTAGCTTATTGAGGCCTATTTCAGACTTACGATCTCCAAAACTGTAAAATACATTCTTGTAGTTTTAAAGTCCTTAAGTTCATGGTAATTTCTTATAGCAGCAGTAGAAAACTAATATAGTCTTCTATCAGTATTTCACCCAGTTGAGTATTCGCTACGTAGTTTTAAAAAAATCTCCTTTCTTGGATGCTATGCTCCCATGTCTTTCTGTTTTCTTGCCTCATTTCTAATTCATCCTTCTTTGTTTTTGAAATTTCCTTCTCATAACCTGTAAAAGTTGAAGAGTTTCATAATTGGGATAGAGGCACTTTTGTATCTTTCTTTCTATGTACTCTTCCTAGATGATTTCATTGGTACCCTTGGTTTTAAGTATAATGTATTATGAGTTGAGCCCTCATCTGTACATTTATGGAATTGTGTATCCAATTGCTTACCTGATATCCTCACTTGGGTGTTTCACAGTTCTCCTAAATTTGACATTTGGATATTGGACATACGTATTTATTTTGAATCTTTTGATTCCTGCCTCAGTTAGTGTCTCACTTCATTTAGTGTTGCTCTAAAGGAATACCTGAGGCTGAGTAATTTATAAGAAAAAAGAGGTTTATTTGGCTTATGGTGCTGCAGACTGTACAAGAACCATGGCACCCACATCTCTTTCTGGTGAGGCCTCTGCTTGCACTGATGGCAGAAGTTGAAGGGGAGACTTTGTGTGCAGATATAATGTTGTGGGGGAGGAAGCAAGAGAGCAAACGGGGAGATGCCAGGCTCTTTTTAACCACCAGCTATTGTAGGAACTAATAGAGCAATAATTCATTCATTAATGCAAGGATGGCATCACGACATTCATTTGAAATTTGCCCCAGTGGCCCACACCTCTCCCACTGGACCCACCTCCCAACACTGCTACATTGGGGATTAAATTTCAACATGATATTTGGAATGATCAAATATCCAAACCACAGAAGTCAGCTATGGCCATGATAAGGCTTCATGATAAACTGCCCCCAAATTTAGTAACAGTACACATTTATTCTGACATGCACAGGTCTGTAGAGGCTGAGTCATTGTGATTCCAGCTACAGACCAATAGTCGAACTCACCTGTCCTCCAAGAAGTTTTCTTTTCCCAGGAAATGCCTTTACCAATTACCTTGTTGCTAAAGCTGGAAATGAGGACATTGATCTTCATTTGTCCTTCTCTCTCTATCTTGACATCCATTTGCTCTGTAAGTCCTTTATTTTTGCCTCCAAAATACATCTCAAATCTGCTTGCTTATCCTGCTCTCTCCACTTTACTATATCCAAGCTACTGTAATATTTTCTTCTGGAGTACAGTTATCTTCACTCATTCTGTTTTCATCAATAAATATTTATTGATAGAGTGTCTTTTCAGTGCCACATAGAGTACTTTTCTTGTTGATCCTAAGTAAGGCTTTGCCTTTATTCACTATTAGAATGTGCTAATTTCTTGGGACATCTTTGTTTTAAGAACCACAGAGATATTTTGAATAAAACTGATGCAACTCTTTGCCTTCATGGAGCTTATAATCTAGGCAAGGGAGCAAAATATTTTACCTATGTTTCTTGTTTCCTCTTGTGCCTTCCACCATTCTATCTACCTCACTGAAGCCAGAGTAATTTTCATAGTGAGAGAAGAGTGTTGCTTAGACTCTTTAATGGCTTCATAGTGCGAGTGAATCAAAGTCCAGATCCCTTTTCTGGACCTACCAAACCCCATGTGATCTCCGCTCAAGCAGCTCTCACCTGATCTCAGCCCCTTTCCATCTCACATACTGTGCCCCAGCTACAATGAGCTCCTTTTCAACTTCTAGAATCCATCAAGCTCCCATCTAGCCTAGAGGGTAGCACATGCTAGTTTCCAGCTTAGAATACTGTGTTCCTGGGTCTTTCCAGATCTCTGCTTAAAGATTATCTTTTTGGTGGCTTTTCTAATGACCTTAATTAAGACTCAGACTTCTCATTTCTTAGAGTGCTTTGTTCACTAACCTTACAGTGCATGTATGTGTGCATGCGTGTGTGTGTGTATATATATACACACACATATATATACATATGTATATGTACACATACATATACTTACCTATTTAATTTAGTGTGCTTCTGCCAGTTATATTCTGCATAGGGTCTATGCTTGTTTTACCCACCCCTGTATACTTAATTCCTAGTACCGTGTCTGGCATAAAGCAGGCACACAAAGCATGCTTGTAGATTAAATATACTCGGGAATGGTGGTGTTTCAGCTGTTGGTGCAAAGTAGAATGGGAAGATGTAAATATCATGGAACTGGACCTAAAGTCCCAGTGGTGCCGTCTTAGCAACTCTCAGAACCACAGAATACAGGCTTACTAGTAAGCTTGGCCTCATTAAAAGAAATTATTTTGTAATTAGGCAAAAATAGGGTTGGGCAGGGTGAATGACTTGTTTAGGGTAATACAGGAAAATCGCTGTGGAGCTGGGTGAGAGCCAGCAGCCCAGGCCCATCCGCTGGAAGCCAGGTCCTCACATGTAGTTCACAATATAGGCCCCGTGGGATAGCTCAGCATCCCAACCCTGCTGTGACCCATTCACCCACGAGGGGGGTGGAAAGCGGAAGGCTCACACCGAGCTTGAGGGTTTCCAGGCCACTTTGCTTATGATTTGGCTTATGGTTCCTGCTTCTCTTCTTTAATGCTCCTTGGGCTCCTGACCTTAAATCAAGCTCTCAGGCTTTTCTTCTGCTCAGAATGAGCTGGTGACTTTTAATTGTATTTTTCCACTCGAGGTCTTTGAAATCTGCATTGCTTTGCATTTGTGGGTTTAGCGTGACCTTTAATGTTCTCTTGGCAGATTTCTGTTATTGGAAGGGATGGGATTTTTGATTTGTTAGAAAGAATGGAGTCTAAGCTTTGGACTTCAGACCCTTAAGCTTTCTGTTTAAAACGAGGAGATGACTAATAACTATTTAGTGTGTAATGATGGCTTAGCAGTATTTGCCACTGATTTAGGTTCTCTGGCTCCATTGCCTAGAATATTTTTCTGACTTAAACGTTTCTCAGTTCTTTAGCCAGCAGCTGTCCACATTTTCTAAATCCCCAAACCTCCAGAAATTATGATTTCACATTTCTAATAGGCCCCTTTCACTTTTCAATCAAAAAGGCCTCTTGTACCTTGTAGTGTGTGTCCCAAAGTGAATTCAATACAAATCACAAGTGGAGAACACAAACAAAAGATAAAGCCTAAATCTTCCCTAGTGGGGCTCACACCCAGCACCACTATCCTTTACTCTTGGCTATGCCTGAAGTAGGTGTGTGAAAGAAATAAGGGGTAAGCACAGAGAAGAAAAAAAAAAAAAACAAACAAAAAAAAAAAAAAAAACGCAAGAAGCCTCAGCTCTCAATGGAGTAGGAATGTGTGATTAAATCTTCCTCACCTTCATCAGCTGCGGGAGTCTCTTTCCCAGTGAGAGAGGAGAGAAGCCCACATAAGAACTCAAAGGCAATTATTCCCTTAGGATAGTATTTCAAATTAATGCCTTAGAATAGCAATTATTTGTTGTTGAGACATCCAGGAAATATGAATTGATTTGTGGCTGTAAAGACAAGAGAGATAGTCCCTGGTCTCAGTGGCACATGGATGTGTGTGTGTGTGCGTGTGTATGTATTTTAAGTTTATAGTATGAAAAGGCAGGCAGGAGTGAAAAAAACACTGGAAGTTTAGAATCCTGAGGTTATAATAATAGTAATCACAACAATAAATAATTCCATAATATGTGCCATGCACACTGAGGTTTCCATGTGATAGAAACTATGCTAATTGCTTTACAACACTTAATTCTCTTTACAAGCAGAAGAGGTAGGCACTTCTAGGACCTCTATAACACAGATATGAAAATGAAAATCAGCAAGATTTTTCATTTGCTTGTGACCACAAAGCCCAAAATTGATAGATTTTAATCCAAATCTCTCTGAACTTCCATTCTATGCTTTTAACCACAATATTGGTAGAAATTCTGGAGGGGTAGAGGTTGGGATTTCCAGTGACTGTTCTAACTTCATAACTCTATGACTTGGTAATATACAGAACTCTATCAGTGGAGACCCTGAGAGATGACACAGGTTCTGGGCATCAGGTCTGCAAGGTGGGGAAAATAGAGCTCTGAGCTTGGGGTTAGAGGGCTGTGGTTTTGGTCCTCACTCTACTTTGTGGCTGTAAGACCTTGATTTATTCTTTAAAGTGATAGTTGTCACACCAACTTTGACTACTCTTGAGCAATGGGGAAATGGGAAAATGAGCTAATGGGTATGAAAATATTTTGAAAGTGTACTGAGTTTGCAGTTGTAAGGAAAGACCATTATTACACTCATCTAAGACAATGTTAGATGTGGCTTCTAGTTCCATGGACAAATAAAATTATAAAGTAATAACAGCTGCCATCCATCCACTGCATATTGTGTGTCAGGAAACTGACCTGGTACACAATGTTTTAATTTAATCTTGGAAGGCAATTCTTCAAGCTACATATCATTACACCCATTATAGAGAAACACACAAGCTCACTGAGGCCGACTGACTAGGCTGTTAGAATGAGGCAGTAGATAAGTTGCGATTCAAATTCAGGTCAGCCTGATTAACGCAGTCACTGATCTACTATGTGGCTTTTCTTGGCCAGATTCGTTTTATCTTCTTTTTTAAGTTTCCTTTTTTGGTTGGTCAAATTAGTTTTAAAGATACACTGAATGATAAAACTGGAATCTATCTTAGAGATTGTTAAGTCTGTCAAAACACCCACTAAAATTTCTTGAAAAGCAAATTCAAGGGCCAATGCTTGCCTTTAGTGTATAACTCATGGATCTTCTGGTTTCAAGTAGTAGAATCCCAATAGAAGCTGGCTTTACTAGACATGAAGAAGTCACTTCAGGCCTGGCTGAATCAAAGGACTCAGTCCATATCATCAGGGTTCATGCCTTCCTTTGTGTTGGCTTGTTTTCATGTTCCGTGTGATGGCTCCTAGCAGTTCTAGGTTTACATCATCCTTGCTATGGGTAGTACCAAGAGAAGTGTCTCTCCAACCTTGAGCTAATTCTTACCAGCCTCAGATGGGTCATGCCCCCATCACTGAGCCAGTCACTATATTCAGAGGAAAGACCATATGGTTGATTGAGGCTTGACTTACCTATCCACTCCAAAACTATGTGTACCACGTGTAAAGGAGAAATTCTTCCCCAAAGTAAAGTTGGACTGCTGTTTCTGGAGGAAGTGGGTGTGAATGGTGGATGAACAAAAACAACAGATGGTCCCCCATGCCTGTGAAGGTACAAATTTATGTGAGGATGTCATTCAAGTTACTTCCTTGCTTGGCCTCCATCTTGAAATTTCCTCTTGACATCTCAGAGGCGGAGTCCATGGCTCTTATTTTGGCATAGTGCTTGCTACTTGATGCCTCCTTACTCACACACAGTATAGTATCTGCAAATGTTGATATGCCAAGCATAAGAAAGATTCCTGTAGATGGACTAGTGGGAAGGCAAGGCCGACATGGTAGAGTAGGAGAAACATTAAGCATCATACATTCCTAGCTGGTATTGTTGAGCAATGACAGTTACTTATACAGGTGACATAGAAATTGAGGAAGAGTGAAGATAATCTTTCTGTTCAGACTACTGAATATCTCCAGGTAAAAAGCACTGATCCTATTTTCTCTGTTAGAAATCCTTATTCAAGTGAAGCTTTAGAGATACTAAGTTGGAAGAGCCCTATAGATAGACCTAGCTTAACTCACTGTTTGGATTTTTGACCAAACTGAGTGATATAGTTTGGCTGTGTCCCCACCCAAATCTCATCTTGAATTGTGACTCCCACAGTTTCCACATGTCACGTGGGGAACCCATGGGAGGTAATTGAATCATAGGGTCGGGTCTTTTCTGTGCTGTTCTCCTCATAGTGAATAAGTCCTATGAGATCTGATGGTTTTAAAAATTGAAGTTTCCCTGCACAAGCTCTCTCTCTTTGCCTGCTGCTATCCGCATAAGATGTGACTTGCTCGTGGCTTTCTGCCATGATTGCTCCCCAACCATGTGGAACTGTAAATCCATTAAGCCTTTTTTCCTGTATATATTACCCAGTCTTGGGTATGTCTTTATTAGCAGCATGAAAACGGACTAATACACTGATACTGAGTGAACTCAAGTGGCTTCCCTAACATCACACAACTAGTGAAAAACACAGCTCAGCTAAGAACCAGAAGCTCTTGACTTGATACTCACTGAAGGATGACTGGCTAATGCTGGTCCTCTGTAGCACATCATATATGAATAAGTGAGAAACTGTACCCAGCAAGGATAGCAGTGTCCACTGAGGACTCACATGTTCTTTCTTTCTTGGCCTTGAATGTTCCCATAAACATTTCAGTGTTGGAGAAATGGTTACAGACTCAGACCTCAATGTTTGTGCTGCTGTTCTGCCTTAGATTAAGTTAAATATTGTTTGCAGATGATACAGATAAATTGGCTCAACTGTGAGCCTGTGTAGATGGTTAAAAGGATGCTGTTTATTTCTCTAAGGAGGTTGCCCAGCTGGGTAAGAGGGCTGTTGGATTATTGCCTTATTTTACACACAGTCTTCCTATTTATTTCAGGACTTCACTTCAGAGAATGCACTTAACTAGTCTGCCTGGTTGTCATCTGTCATGCTTCTATTGGATTCAGGTGCCCCAATTCCAATGACTTTGTCATCTTCCTCCCTCCTGACCACTGCCTGCCAGTGCCAAGGATGGTGCCAGCAATCTGTGGCTGTTCCATCAATGGAAACTAAATTTAGTATATATAAAAGTATGATTGATTAATTAGAAAATTAGAAGCAGTTCTCAGGCTTCAAGTGTCTGAAAGTGTAATAGATGAGTGACGGGGAACAGTTGGTCCCTGTGTTCATTCAGGCAAAGAAAACAATAAAAAGAGATTTATATAAAGCAGTTGGAATGTGGATCAGCCATTAGGAAGGATATACTGGCAATGATTATGAAACTCGTTGAAAAACTTTCGGTTGCTGTAAGGAGACCAGATTTAAGAATCTGCTCTGCCTATATTAACAGTATAGCATTTGGAAAAATCACTGACTACTTCATCTTCTCCTCTGTAGAGTGGTTTGAGATGGAGACTAAACTAATGAGGCTGTTACAGCAATCAAAATCAGATGATATATGAAGATTCCCATCCAGGGTTCATACCCAGTAGTTGCTTTATGTGTTAGCTCCTGCCTTTTTCTTTCCTTTTTAATTGTTAATATTTAACACTTTTTATCCAAATAAAATAGGCATTTAAATAAGAAAGTAAAAGATTATGAAGGCTTGGAAGAAGGCGGTATAAATGAAGAGGGAGATGATGACAAGGATTGAAAAACACTAAGAAAGTTGGGTTGACCAGATTTGGGGTGTGAAGGAATGTGGAAGTTAAGGGAGAAGAAATGTCAGTGTCATTCCTAAAGATGATGCACTGGCTGGAGGGATGGTGTGTGACACTATCCAGGTGGACTGACAAAGTAATAATCATACAGTCAAAGAAAGGATCTACCTTCTCATGCATGATATCAAATCATCTTAGAGTCACTTTTGCATACTGAGGAGCCTAAACCAGAAGTGAAAAGGTTTTATTCCCCACCCCCCAACCCCTCAACCCAAATTCAGTGATGCTCTACTGCAGTGTTTTCCATTCCTGGCTGTGATTCTTCAATGTACAGCTTCTGGGCTGTGCCCCCAGAGATTCTGATTCAGTGGTTTCGTGTGTGTTCTTGACATCTACATTTATACACAAGGTGATAGGAGTGCACAGCTATGACTGAAGAACAGAAACAGGAGATACAGAGTTCATTGTCAATGTTCTAACAACCCAAGCCATGTTTTCAAAGCCTATTCCCTATAAAACACTCTAGGGTATTCTAAAAAAGTATATTCCCCTAATTTGCATCTGTCTTTTTGATTACTGCATGACTGACTTAAACGACTTTTCATTTTCTCTTTCCCCAGTCTCTGGGCCTGGATTCTCTTGGTCCTTCTGGGTTAGAGCATCACCAGTGAGGAGCAAAGGAGATTGCTCATTTATCGATTTCTTTAGGACTGGCACAGAAGCCAGGGGCATCTATTTTGGCCATCTCTGTACCCGAGAGCAGGTGAATGCCCACAATTATACTTTTATTAAAGCACTTACAAATTTCTGTTCTGTTCACAAAATAGGTATTATTGTGCCTATTTTATGGATGTGAAAACTGAGCCTGAGAGAGTTCAGTAGTTGTCCCAAGGTAATCCAACAATGAAATCAGAGGCCATATTTACATCTGAGCTTCCTTCCTTCCTCCTCTCCCCTTCATTTCCCTTCACTTCCCTTCCCTTTCTTCTCTTCCTTTCCTCTTCTTGCCACATCGTCCGTCTGCTTCTTGCACCACATTAGAAGATTTTTGAAGAGAGGGCTCATATATTCAGTTATGTTTTCCTTTCATACCTACACCATATTTTGCACATAGTAGATATTTATCAAATGTATGGTAAATAAGGAAATAACTTATTTTCTTTTCTTAATGATCACATTGAATATTTACTAACTAAAGTGAAACTCCCAAGAGCACAAGGATGTTCTTGTATCCTTCTTGGTTTTACCAGGGTGTGTACTTGAAAAATTGTACAATTAATATCAAATGTTCAGAAATACTTGTGAGATGAATATAAAATGAATATCTGGCACAAAAAAAAAAGAAATATCAGGTCCTATTCCCCATTAAAGCCTTACTCCAATAAGCTATTGGCTTAACCCAACTTAGACCCTACTAAGTAGGGTCTGGGATCCATGCCTGCCTGAGTGCTGGCAATTGCCAAGACTCTCATGGTTTCCTTTTGTGCTCAGAAGCTAACAGAAATTGTAATTATAGAAGACATCCCCTGTTCAAAGGCTGTCTGCATCACAGCCAAGGATTGCTCTCTCCTGAATCTACTCTGTCTACACAAAGTCTTGATCTCTCCTCTGGCCCCAGGGTGCATGCCTTGTGCCTGCAAGGAAAAGGGTGGACCATGACAGGAGACTGAGTCTTGCTCTCTGCCCAGGGCACAGCACGGAGCTTATGATATGGACTTAGCTAAAGTCCATGCCAGCCTCAGTGGCATTACTCTGGGTAGAGACCTTGAGTTATCACTTTCATAGCCACACCATCCCAGCTCATTGTGCAAAGGTTGCTTGTGAAAAATAATTCAATATTAAGCACACGGGTCTATCTCAATTGTAGTTCTACCAATCTTAGTAAGGCACTTCCATCGATAAAATGTGACCCAACTATGATCTTCAAAACACTTTAGGCATTAATACTCTTTTAGAATGGACCTAGCCCTTGAGACTTTCTTAGGTGGACTCCATCTTTCTCATTAGCTTTCATCATGTATAATATATATGCAAATACCTTTGCCATAGTCTACCAAGAGTTACTCAGGTCCCTTATCTTAGACCCTAAAAACAGTGAGTTATAAATGGACAAAGGAGTACAACGATATTTTGCAAAATGATGGATTTCTATTATCATTAGTATTTTGATAAAATAGATAATATTTTATTTGTGTGTTTTGTGTGTATGTATGTATTTCTTTCTTTTTAGAGATGATGCCTTGCTACATTGTCCAGGCTGCACTTCAACTTCTGGGCTCAAGCAATTCTCCTGCCTTAGCCCCCTGTGCAGCTAGTGCTACAGGCACGAGCAACCATGCCTGGGTAAAGTATATAATACTAAATATGCATTTCAAGAGCAAATATTGAATGTGCACTCCGGAATTATATTATTTGAGATTGAATCCTTAGTCTGCCATATGTTAGCTTAGTATTTCTCAACCTCAGCAGGATTGACATTTTGGGACACTTAGTTCTATGTTGTGGGGGAGAGGGGCCTGTCTTACATACTGTAGGATATATGGTAGGATCCTGGGTTTCTACCTTCTAAATGAGAATAGCACCTGCCCAGTTACAACAATTCACAATGTCTTCAGACATTACTAAATAGCTCCTGGCTTGGAGTGGTGGGAGGTGGGGGTTGGTGGGTGGAAAGGGTACGATTGCCCTGATTAGAGAGCTGCTGCATGAGGTGATGACTTGGGAATGTTTAGATCTTTCTGGGATGCTATTCTTTTTACCTGTAAATTGTGTATAATAAAACCCAACTTACACTATTGGATGTAAGCACAGAAATTCATTAGCATACATAGAAATTCATTAGTATAGGAAAGAGCACAACAAATATTACTTATTTATCAGACATTTACTATTGTTTTATGAAAGATACATACTATAGCTAAGTAATAGAGGTCTATGTGTGTATGTAGCTGAAACTGAAATAAAGCCACCTTAAGTAGTTTTTCCTAAATTTATGTAGGAAGTTTGAATCACAGTCAGCTTTTGAACAATCAAATCTAGATTTTCAGCAGGAAACAAAGCCATAAAGTGGATGTGACTTTCACTGCAAAAAGTTTCTTTTGCCTCTGAAAGCACCTCTCAGAAAGGACCCAGTGGGAGTGAAAGGATGATGTTGACCATAACCCTGTTGCTTTGATTTGGGGAAAACTCATAAAACATGAATTTCCTGGTTTTGGTAGTCCCTCAGTACCCAATAATTTAGAAACTGTTCCTTTTTCCCCAAAGAGTAAGTGGTGCACTTGTATTTAAGAAAAAAAAAAAAGAAGAAGAAGAAGAAGAAAGAAAAAAGAATTCAAATCTCAGAGGCAAATTTAGTTCAGTGGTGAAACCTTAGAAGACATAATATTGTTTTTCTTAAGAGCATGCAGTGAGAAAATAATTACTTTCTGTTTAAGAATCAATGACTATTAATTAATACATTAGCCTTACCCTTGATTGGTTATAATAGTATTACATTTGTTTTATATTGTTATTAATGCCATCATAAAGATCAGGCCGGGGAAACAGAAAAATAATTTCCAGAGGGTTATTCTTTAGTCTTATAGGGAGAATAATTTACTTAGGTGATCCAGATGATTGCTAGTGTGTCATCAGGGTCTATCTGTGAGACATAAAGTAGGGTAAAGCTGAAAATAAAGTCTTACCTCCGGCTTGTGGTAGCTAGACAAAACCAGAGAATCCAGAAATCTGCAAGAAACAAGTGCTGGTTGAATGACAGACACTGGTGAGGGCCGAACAGTAACCTTGAACAAAGTTGCAGCAAGGCATGCTTCATTTCAATTAAAAGGTTTCATTAATTTCCATTGTTCAACAATGGTAGAGTAGCCAACACTGCTTGTTTACCCAGGACTCGGGGCATCCCCAGGATGTGGGATTTTCAGCTTTAAAACCAGAAAAGTTCTGGGGATATCAGGCCGCATTGGCTACTGTAACAACAGATGGAGCAAGCTTTTAAAATAGTGAGTGCGCCCTCACTAGAGGTGTTCAAGCAGAGGCTGACTGATCAGTTCTCAGGGATGTGTCAGAGAAGTCTTTGTTTCAATGAAGGAGAGTGAGCTCAACAACTTCTGCAGGCACCATCCAAGTCTGAGACACTGAGAGCGCCTACAAAGAAAACCAATCCGTGCTAGATCCAGCCTCATTGCTAAATCCTCTGGATTAATAAATCCTTCATATTTAGAACTCAAGCGAATTGAGTTTTCCAAGAACTTAATACCTTCCAGTATTAATCCCTTGGAGAAATTTCTGCAAAAAATCATCAATCATGAAAATATTTTATACAGAGGCAGACATTCATAATATTACAATGAGAAAAGCAAAGGATTTGGAATCAAAAGACTCATGCTTTGATTCTAAGTCTAGCCCTCACTATATTTGGACAATTTGTTTAATTTCCCTGATCATTGATCTTCTCACCTCTGAAATGAAGATATTAATGTTTACCCTGCCTGTCTCTTGGGGCTGTGGGAAGGACCATACAAACTAGTGTATGTCAAAGCATTGTGAACTGCAAAGCACACTCATGTTAATTGCAGATTTTTGTTGACACCATTCTGCCTATCATCCTAAGATGTTGACAAAGCTTGTATTGTGCTCATAAGCCAAACTGGTGGATACAAGTTGTATTACTTAAAATAGGCTAAATTATGACAACAAAATAATGACATAATATATAACAGATCAATCCCAATGCAGGTATTTCTGGTTGGCATTAATTATTTATTGCAGTAATTCATAGGCCCAAGGATTGTCTATGAAATACTGTGTCTTTGAAACTTTCTAGTTTTTGGCTCTGACATTCCCTACAGTTTCACTGCTCTCATCACTGCTGGTAGGACAGTGAAAAGACAATATCGAAATGGAATGCTTCTCAAAAGCTAGACATAGAAATGATCCCCATAAGTTCACTGACATCTGTTGGCTAGAATTCAGCCACCTCGCTAAACCATACAAGGGAAGAATCGGTCCTAATATGTGTTCAGAACTGTTGGAAGGACCATAGGAAGGGGGACACATCAAACTATTTTGAGTTGTAATGGTCATGCACATAGGCTTTAGGTTCATTCATTGTGACTCTTCCTACTATCCTGGGAAGCTGAATATAGCTTTTAATTTTAATGAACAGTCATCAGTTTCTGCTTTAAAATTTCCATGGCTATACCACATTTGCAGCTATTGCTTAACAAGTTCTCGCGTTTAGATTTAGTTCCTGGTACCAATGTAGGCCCATACACGAACATACTATAAGCAACTAGGAAATGCCTAGATGAATCTGAGAATAAATATTAATTTCTAGATCTCTGATGTCTTTCCATTAATTAGTTCTGCATTTACAGAGTACCTACCATGTGGCAGGCATGTTGCTAGTATTGGATACCCCAAAATGGGGAAACCGTGGTACCTGGTCTCAAGAAGCTCACAGTCATTGCTTCATTTACTTTGCTTTCCCCAGGGAAAAATTTTTCTTTCTCCCATATTGCCCGCTATGCATAAATATTTAAACTTTTCACTTAAAATTGGGGAAGAAGGGTTTAACTTCGTCTTACAAAACCAGCCCATGTTTCTCTTCCATCATATTTCTTGGTCTTTCTCTACCCAATGAATATCCGTTGCTTGAAGAAAAAAAAGTTTCCGCGCGGCGTGGCGGCTCACGCCTGTAATCCCAGCACTTCGGGAGGCTGAGGTGGGTGGATCACGAGGTCAGCAGATCGAGACCGTCCTGGCTAACATGGTGAAACTCCGTCTCTACTAAAAATACAAAAAAATTAGCCGGGCGTGGTGACAGGCGCCTGTGTCCCAGCTACTCGGGAGGCTGAGGAAGGAGAATGGGGTGAACTCGGGAGGCGGAGCTTGCAGTGAGCCGAGATTGCGCCACTGCATTCCAGCCTGGGCGACCAAAAAAAAAAAAAAAAAAAAAAAGGTTCAATTCAGTGACAGGTACAAAGCACTATGTATAAGAAATGCTCAGGGGATAGCAATCGTGACTTAGGGTGTAAGGCTTCTTTCTACCTTCCAGTATCAATTGGGATGCTTAGTTTACCACTAAAGAAAACTTTTTTCTTAACTTACCCAGGAAGTGAGCAAAAACTGATATTTTCTCTAAAGAGGAGCCCAAAGTAGGACTTGGGCAATTCAGTGATGCAACTTTGACATCAAGGATGGAAGATGTTTGTGTCAACATTGTCACCCCATATGTTCCTTGTGAGTCACAGATGACTTCTTTAACTCGAGGTGTCTAGACAGAATACCTAAGATAAGAAGAAAGGCCATCTCATCACAGCTGCGCCATTATCGGAGCAGGAAAATTCTCTACAGAAGCCCCCTTTCACATTTCTTCTTTGGCCACAATGGCATCATATTCCTAATCAATATTGCAAGGGCGATGGAATTCCTATGACTGGTCTGGTTAAATGCAAGGCTGGATGGAGGAGAGTGTATTTTCCAGACAAAACATTTCTCTTAACAAGAAAAAATGATGGTATGCACCTTTGGTTTAGAAAATAGCACTGTTGGTTATACCATCAATACCCAGTTTCATCCTTGAGGGTCTCATTACCTACTCTGGCTTTATTTTCTACTCCTTTCCTGTATTGTGGTCTGGCGATTCTCTCATATCTCTTTTTCACACTATTTACCTTCTATCTCCTTGCTGTACTTCCTGCCTTGAACTCTTTAGACTGGGCTGTCTCACTTTACTGGTACATAAAAGGAAGCCACAGAAAGTGTTCACAGACCGCACATCCCATACTCTGCTGAGACAGACATGATTGTGGCATTTGTGAAGAATACTGAGTCACATGGATGTGAAAGGTGATAGAACGTTGCCTTCAATAAAACAAGCTCAGAGTTCTGCGGGTAGAATTCCTCATTCAGGAGCTTTAACAACTCCCTTTTGACTTGCTCCACCACAGAATACTCATATAATGGAATCTTAATTCTACAGTTGAGAATTGGTGTTTTTCCTGGAAGTTCCACAGCATTGCAGCAAGGGCCTCCATAGAAATAGGTGGATTTGAGCAGGAGGCCTAGAGCATTCCCCACGCATTCAATCCTGTCTCATGTTTCACCCAGAATATCTCTGCTTTATCTGTCGTGTATACATATGTCTAATTATATGCATATAGTTAGACTACCACTTAGTACTTCTTTTGAACAAAAAATGACTCTTAAAGACAACCATTTAGGAGTTCCTCATTCCTTTTGGCCTACACCTGTTTGTTCTATATCTTATTTTCTCACTCCCAAACTCTTGTCTCCATAGGCTACCTTTGATCTTACTTTCAGACAGACTCTTAACAATTTAATACATGTTCTGATTCTGCCCCTTGGCTCTTCACATGGGCTTTCTCTTAGTAGGCCATCGTCCTCCTCTCCCTACCACCTCCCAAAGGCCAAATGTCTTCTGTTATCTATAATAACCTACAGAGGCTGGGCATGGTGGCTTACACCTATAATCCCAACAGTTTGGGAGGCCAGGATGGGTGGATCACTTAAGATCAGGAGTTCGAGACCAGCCTGACCAACATGGCAAAACCCTGTCTATATTAAAAATACAAAAAAAAAAAAAAAAAAAAAAAAGCCAGGCATGGTGGTGCACGCCTGTGGTCCCAGCTACTGGGGAGGCTGAGGCATGAGAATCGCTTGAACCTGGGAGGCAGAGGTTGCAGAGAGATCGCACCACTACACGCCAGACTGGGCTACAGAGTGAGACCGTCAAAAAACAAACAAACAAACAAAGAAAACAAACAAAAACCCTACAGCTTTGATTTTCAGCTTACCTCTTTTTTTCCACACCTTAGCTAGTTCCTGGTGACAACTGTTCCACTGTCCTCTGTAGCATGGAGGAAGGATTTGAACCCTGACAGAGAATTTTTCTAGACTGATTCTCGAAGCTCCCTTGAAAACAATTCTGAGGCTCCCTTAAATTTTTGTGAACAGCTCACAGCAATTCTTCTTTCCATCTCAGTTGTGATTCTCCCTCTGCCTTAAGCTGTCTTTTATTGAGAGAACTTTTACTTTAAAAAACCTATACTTACGTTTCAAAGGCCGAATACAGTTTTTTTACTGACTGAAATCTCTACTATGTCTACTTTTGGCTCTTTAAATATGGTAAATATCTTGCTTCCAGAATCTGTGGAATTTTTGTCTCTTGAGACATGTGAAATTGAACTGGACTTGGTCCTCAAAAAGATGATTGTTGTGTTGGTAAGAGGATGGAAGGGATGACCTGGAAGGTCTACTCCAGCTCTGATTCTGATGATGTGATTCTAACCAGATGGGGCCAATGGCATATTAGACATCTATTGATGCTACCTCTGTGCTTTTCATCCTGGGTTTATTCTTCTGGTTACTGTATATTTTTCTTGGCCAGCCTCTCCATTTGTGATGCACAGCATGTGCGTCACAAAAGCTCTTTATGTCCCACATGGAACAGGCTGCAAGGATCTTGTGAAGGAACTGAGCAAATCAGATGTCTGCATCTACATTTTCATTTTCTTATGGAAACCCTGCGATCCTTCACAGATTGTGGCTTTTAGTGTATATTATTTATTTGAATACGGCCAAAGACATGACTTCTTAATGTTATGGTGTCATGTCTGTGTCTGAATAAAAATAATAAACCATAACACAATATCACACCATGTATGGTTTTTCCTTAATAAGAGCACAGGGTAGTTATTAAACAGTAATTTAAAGACAGTTGGACAGTTATTAGATAAATATAACTTGTTTGGAGACCAGATCTTTTATGACTTTAGCAATTATATTTTAGGCATTACGTATTCTTGGAAAAGCGTATACTTCTATATGATTTTTTAAAAATTCATCTGCTCATGTTACAAGGGGAAAAATGTGAAAAAGAAGATGAAATCTATTGGTGATAATAGCTGAGGGATTTTTTTGTAGCATATTGTGTAGGTCATAACTACATATCATTGTGTTTCATCATGGACCCAGCCATAAACAAAACATGAAGGCTGGCTCTAGAGGTGAAAGCATTTGTGCTTAGAGAGAATGGTGCCAGTTAACATGGGACATCGCTTATGGTAAGAAAAATCTTATTTTTCCTATTTATTTTCCATGTTGAAAAGCAACCCATGGCACTCACTTGTCTGGCCATCTTCTTGTGCTAGAACTTCCTGCCTCACTATTTCATATAGGATAAAATTAAAATTTCTTACACTAACACATGTTTTCCTTCATTTTACCTCAATATTTTTTCTAATCTCATTATATCTTGATATTTCTCCCTAAACGGTAAGCTAAGAAACCTAAAACTGTTTGCCATTCCAAAACATTTTCTAGCACTGGTCTGCCTTTTTTTCTTCTTTGGTTTCTTACCCCAGTCATCTACTTTTAGGGAACTCCTGTTCATTCTTTGAAACATAACTTAAATGCCCTTCTGTTTCATTCAAAACATTCATCAGACATCTTGTATGTGCCAGATGCTAGGGATGTGCCTGCCCTCATAGAGCTAGTTTAATCAGGTAGAAAATAGAGGAGACGTAATAAGCAACTGCAGCGCAGCATGCACTTTGTGATGAGTTATCTATACTGCTCTGAGATGGCATAAGAGTGTAACATGGTTTTATAAAATTCTCTCTTGATTTAGTTTTGAAGTCCCAGCTGGAGGCTGGTCAGTTTCTTTTTTTGAACAGTTAATTAACTCCATACCCCCAACCACTTCCTTATCAGGCTTTCACCTGCCTGAACACTATCCACCAGCCTAATCGCCCCAGGGCCAGGTACCAGACAATCAGGGATGATCCTGTGCCTCAGAGCCTGCTGAAGGTAGTCAGACTCACTAATTTGGAGCCCGTGTACTCTGTATCGCCTGTTTCTTCCCATAGAAAGCACCATAAAGGTACTTGCCCATGATTTTCCTTTCTCCCTCTGCTTTGACTCTGAGTGGCATTTAGTACTCTTACCCAAATCCTGTAATGTACGCAGGAAAAGAGTACTCAAGAGATCGCAACCTTCTTTTTAAATTTATCATCACTGGCCTGAATCCTTGTTTCATTTGTCTTGTCTTGTCTGCCATATTACAAACTCCTTTGGGCAGAGACTTTATTATTTATCTTTATGCTCTGAGACCTCACAGAGCCTGGCATACAGTAGGTGTTCAGTAAATATCAAATAGTAATAAGGTAATAGAGTAAGCAAATAAACGAATACTACAAAGTGGCACAATTGTTTTGGTCTTGTCTTTTTGAGAGTTGTCTTATATCCAATTCTGCACCATGCTGATTTTGTCAATTACATGAAATTTAATTTAATACACTCTTTTTTCTTCAAGTTTAAATTATTTCCATACGACCAGTAATAATTTTGTAAGAATAATGCCCAAATATTCTGACTTTTCCTCTCTATTCTGAAAGCGAAAATTATCAGTGAATGAGTTAAGAATTCATTGCATGCTTTTCTCTTAAATGAATGAGATTTCTAGCAGATGTTTGGACTGTTAACAGTTTTTGCCATGACCCTATCAAACCTGACTGCAAGAAGCCTCCGAGAAATTTCTCACCCATTTCTTTTCTCTGGCTGGGGGCTGCAGTATGCTCTCACAGTTTTTCACTTCACTCTGGTTTGTATCTTTCCAACATAATTTTATGTCCAACAATGAAATGAACTTCCTTGGAAGTGCTGATGTCTATTGCTGGATGTCTGAAGCAGCAGTGGTTCACTTCTATCAGGATATCTTTCATTAGCAGGAAGATTAAAATAATACTTAAATTTTTTTTTTCTATATATAAAACGTAAGCAATTCTTCACACTTTGAGGGAGGATGAACTCTTCTCAAAATGTTGTTAGTCAGAAGCTGAGGAAGACCCCATACTGGCATTCAGGAAAATATTTAAATGGTTCCCTTCTAGTTATTTTAGCAATAATGGAATTCAGCTCAGGAAGTTTATGTTAAATGTAATCTCACTGGAGTTTTCAGTGAGCTTTTCACCTTGCCTGATGGATGATAAAGAGTCAAGGCCTCTTTGAGCTAAACTGTACTCTTTTTTTATTACCCTCTCCTCTATTCTGACTAAAGAGCACATTTGATGTAAATGGAGAGTTTCATTTAAGACAGATCACAATCCAATTTGAATTCTTCTTATCAGATTGGACTGCTCAAAAATGGTGCAGCAGGAGATTCAAACCTTGCTTGCTCACAAGGTTAATATTTACAAATATTGACTTCTGTTGAGCCCTTCGGAACTTAGAAAAAATAGTGTCTTGATTTCTCAGTGATAACACAGGAGGGGTTTTTTTTTTGTTTTTTGTTTTTTGTTTTTTTTAGTTGGGCAGTGCACAATTTTGTATTTTTACTTTGAAAGCTGGTTTGCAAGGAGGTACATAAATATTATTTATCAAATTACTGGCATTTTTTGCAATGCAACTTATGTTTTTATAATGACACCAGATTAAGAAGAGTGAAAGAATTGAGCTGCAAATATAAGCTTTGCACTCCCAATCTTATGTTAGAATAATAAATTCAGTTCAGCCATAACTTACTGAATATGTCTAATATTTCTGAAAATGTCTAAGATATTACTGGATATGTCATAGAAGAAATATGGAGAAATGGAAACTACAATGATCTGTGTGATTCTAGGTAAATCTTATAATCTTGCTGTTCCTTCTTTATTTTCTGTCAGATTCAGAGAACAGTTTCTGCCTTGTTAGTTCTATAAAGTTAATGTAAAGATCACATATGACAGTGAATGTGCAAGTGACATGCTGTTTGATAAATAATTTGGGCTTATTCACTCTGAAGTTGAGAGAGAAAGAGAGAGACTTGGGAAGCAGGATCTGATTCGAAGTGATATTTCTACTCAAATTGGCTAGTCAACATAAGGTATCTTTCATTTGATAATCAGCCTCAGGGAATGTGCAAATCCATACCCTTGCTCGGGCCTTTTCTTTTCCATTTCCTATTTAAGAAATTTCCAGCTTGGGTCACATTATTTTGGGGACGTTAACTAATCAAGTAAACTTATTTAAGCTGAAGTGTTAATGCATGGTGGTTTCTGACTGCTATGCATTTTCATCTGTACACAGGGATGGCAAAGCTTCAGAAAAGCTATACACACACACACGCATACACATACATCCATAGATGTCCATACATATGCACATATTTAATTTAATTCATGGATATTGAAAAATAAAATTCTTATATTAAAATCATATGGACAAATTTTAAATTATGTCCATCATTTAAAAAACAAATTCACACGAAATTTTAAGATTAAAAAAAAGTTTAAATGAATTCCATGCTTTTTGTAGGATGCTATGGTTATGTTTCCACAACTTCCAAGGGCACAAGTAACTTTTTTCTGTCATTAGAGTTGAACGAAAACGGTTTACAAATACTGGCTTAAGAATTAACTCCTTAAAAACAATCTATTTATAGAGGGGGAATCCTGGAAGCCTCGTCTTCATAAGTGAGGACTCATACAAAGTTTAGTGGCAAGATGCAGGTATTTTAGAGTATGCCTACAACTTACAGAGAAACAGAGATGCATTAACAGACACTGAGAACTCAAAAGAGAAATGGGGAGAGGGAGCTAGGAGAGAGAACTTTCAGGTTCATTCAAACCATGTTAATCTGGAAAATCATTTGACTAGTTTTGTTTTGTTTTGGTTTTGGTTTTGGTTTTTTGCCTAGACTTTCTAGAATGAGATTAACCAACACTGAGCTCTTTCCAGAGCAGATTTCATAATTTTCATATAGGAGAGGCTTCGTGGGATAAATCTGTTGAAAGGGGTGCTTTAAGCTGAGGTTACATGCTGTGAATATATGTCTACTGTTCATAAAATGAAATGGAGAGATGAAAGGATGAAGGGGAAGGGAGATGATGGTGAGGATATTTAAAGTCTTTTAGCGCTTTGTCTCTCTTGGGGCTATTTTGAAGCTCTTGTATATTTTGACACTTTAGATATCTCTGGAAGGTAGAATAGTGAGGTGGAGGATTCAGACCTCGCTGGCTCACAAAAACCACCTGGTGTGATTGTTAAAATTTCACAAACTTAACCCAGACTTTTCCGGATGAGATCTCTTAGACAGAGGCCTGCAAATGTATATTTTTATCAAGTGCTTCAGGTGATTTTGTGAATCAGAAATACATAGGAAATACTGCTTTAGTAGAAAAAGACAGAGGTTTGGAGCCAGACAGACCAAATAAAAATCTCAGCCACTTAGTAGCTACGTGGCTTTAACTAAAGCAGTTTATATTTCTCTAGAATGAAAATCATAAATCCCTTTCTTATAGGATTGATTTAAGTCATAGAAAAGCATCCTGCGGACAACCCATGACATAAAGTAGACTTTCAATACACATTTGTTTTCCTTTCACTCTACCAGGAACCTGGTGTTTGTTTTCTGTTTTCCTTTCTGTGCTAGCTGCTTAGCACCACTCCACAACTCATGGGAAGACCCTGCCCTTTCTCTTCAGTGAACATGGATGAAGTTCAGGCAGCATCAGCATGCACAGTAAGTGAAACAGACATTACCTGAGTTCAGTAGAATTTTATCTTAGGCAAATGTCTACACTTACTTTGTGTTTTGTATACTATGTTTGCTGGGGTTGTTTTGACAATTAGAAAATATTTTAGTATTAAAATCTCAAATAGATCTCCCCGAATAAAACAAATTTTAAAACCTCAACCCAAAGGATAAACCTCTACCCATGCCAACCACACCTTATTTCCTCATTATTTTACAAAAGATTCAAACTTAAAGATGATAAATAATGGCCACTAGAAAGAAATGCAGCAAGAGGGATGAATATTTACATAGTAATAAAATAAAGTGGATATCATTGTTTGATTGACAAGGTGATTTTTTTCAATGGAAAGATCAGTTGTGCATTCAACACATACTTCATGAACACCTATTGAATATCACTGTGTAGCAGGCACTGCTGAATGCTTGGAATAGACACGGTTTCTCACTTCAAGGATTTTACAAATGTAAAGGTAAATGTATGATAGGAATATATTATATTGGTGGTGTGAGTAGTTTTAACAAGTCTTTATTTCCATAGGTTCATACTAACTCAAGAGTTTAGATTCCAGATAACTTTTGGAATCTAAAGCCTTTTGCATAGATATGCTGCCATTATAATCAACATCCTTTGCGTTCCTCTCAATTAAACCAAGTTATATCCACATTATTAGTGTTCTGCAAAAAAATGCATAAAAGTTCTCAACTCACTTTGCCAATACATTTTACATAGCAGCCGCTGTTATTAACTCACTACTTTCTGCCAGCCCTTATTAAATATTTGTTCATAAATAGATTGCAAAGGTCTTCTATACCCCAAGGTAAAAGAGGGAATTAACATTTATTGAACATCAACTAGGTGCCAAGTTTGTTACACTTATTTTCCATCCTCAAGGCTACAGCAAGTTGTCTTCTAAGGACTTCGGAACAAGGAACACAAGATTACCTTCTGAAGGGTCAACTACAAAGTCAGCACATGATGGAGGAAATTAGCCCTAAAAGAACCAGGCTAAAATAACAGAGTGGAAATGCCTCAGGAGGTTATTCAATCTTGAGGTAGCTCTGGACCTAACAAAGACTAGGCTACACCTGCCCAATAAGGTTGAATCACAGGCGATGATACTAATAAACTCCAAGAGAGAAAACATACCATCTGAGGTTGGTCTGAATATGTGTAGTTAGTACATTCAAGAGAATGTAGATAAGGACCTGGTCAATTTGTTCTAGCACTGCCTGGAAGACAGGGAATCTTGGTCAACAGAGGTTGGGTAGGTCATTCTTAAATTGCCAAAGTCACCCCCATTTTATAAACAGAAAATATCTTAGAGGATACCTTTTCCCAAGATTATTACATTTCTATAATTCTGACTTTCCACTCACCTAAGTAAAATTCTGATTAGGACTTAGCTTTGTAAGGAAAGTGATGGCTGAAAGTAGGCATTCATCATGAAGATTTCAAATAATTGAATGCCTGGAATACATTTTTTTTTCCTGATTAAAGTTTTACACTTACATCTACCCCTTAGAATCTAGATAAGATTGTTTCAGCCTCCCATATCATGCTTCATTTAAAGTTTAATGCTGTTTCTAATATTTCCATGAGTTCATGCTGAGGCAGAGAGGGCAGGTTTACATTCATAGGATTACCTGTGGTTCTAATTTGCTAAATTTCCCCACTTTGGATCTTCTAGTTGTTCCTTTACATCTTCTCAGCCATTGATCCAGGAAAATCAACCTCTTTTCTTCATAAACACACAAAAAATATCCAATATATATAAGGCAAGAGTAGCCATGTGATCTTCCCTGAAGTTTTGAGATAGTGGGACTTTAGGGCGGAGCAAATAACATTAAACTGAGCCTTAGGTATCCTTGTTTCCTTTCATTATCCTAGTGGTATCTTCTTTGAAATCCACTTCCCCCATTCTTTACTCCTTCAGTCTTAGACCTGCCCACATACCTACCTGGAGAAACACACACACCAGCACACACACACAGGCACACACACTTTCCCATTTTCTTGAGAAGATATGTTAGCTTTCTCCAGCACCTACCTAGAACCCAACTGAAGTTTTGAAATATCTACCAATGAGGATATTTTCAAAATAGGTCCTCTTTTACAGCACAGTTTTGAGATATGGGTCAAGATCAGATTTCCAGTTACAGTAGCATTCTGTTGTCTGCCTCCATCTTCTGTATGTTTTGGTGTGTTTTTCATAAAGTGATCACCTCTGGGGCTGTCATAGACTAGATCACTTGGCTTTCAGAGCAGGGGCCTAGATCCAGGATTTGAGGTCCAACTCACCCTTGGCTAGACTGTCTGCCATTCACAGTATAGGCTCTCTTCTCTCTGTCATAGTTCCTTATACTTATATGTTCAATTATCTCTAAGTATCTGGTTTCCAAGGCAAGTAGCTTAGATAATGTCTTTGAATAATTATAGCTTCTCTAACATCTACAAATTCTAGAAATTATTACTATTCTCAGGTTACAGCTGATTGAACTGAGGCTTAGTGGAGTTTAGGTACTTGTCCAAAGCTGCACAGCATGTCGCAAAGCTGGAATTTATCTTCAGGTCTAGCTCCATCCTTGTGATCTTTCTGCAGTACCTATGAAGCTTACATTTTACTGAGATCCTGTTTCTGTGTCTAGTGGTGCAAATATTCCTTAAAGTACAAATGATTTTTTTACAAAGTCCCTTCTATAACTCTGCTAAGATATTACTCTAATGTGGGATATTAAAAATTGTTCTTCAAAAGTTCAGAGACATCCTTTGTCAAAAGGACTAGCAAAACTACCTCCACTTGTCTATTTCACTTCCAAGACACATAATGCAAATGTACCAAGCCCAGTTGTCCCATTTTCCCAGAGCAGGCATGAGGTCAGCTACATGTGGTTATTTGGAGTTCACGTGTGACAAAGTAGAACATCATATTTGTAGCAGAACAATTTGAGAAAAATGAACTGAAACTAGGAAGTAGGATGCATAGAAGATCTTTGGCAGCATTGATTTATAATGATTTGAACTGCTATATTCAATCATATCTATGGCTATGGTTCCAAATGCAAATTTCTTGATAAATACTCAAACTACATTTGGGGAGAGGAATAATAGCACATTTTTAGGGATGTGATCTGTATTCACTGCCCCTCTAGAGAGTCAGCTCTTTCTAGTATAAGCTTGGAACAGAGTCCAGGGTCAATAAATATTTGAAGAATGAGACTTCAGTTGGAAATTTTGGCGGAAGGCTTCTACATTGTAGGAAAGGTAGGAATGGAAATCCTACCCTCATTCTATAGAGTATAGAGAGGTTATCAATAAACCATCTTTATTTTATTCCTTAATACTTAAGCTGGAATGGGTTTCTACAAAGTCATTGCTTACTGCACCTTGCCTCTGTAATTCATGATGGTTCCGTTCTGACGTAGGTCTTAAAGGAGCCTGAGTTATCATTTAGGATGAACAGAAGAAAAGCAGAACATTAATGGCAAAATAGATGGCAAGGTCAGAAAAAAATTTGGCTGTAGGAGGGGAAGAGTCTTTTGAAGAGCAGTGAAGAGCTCGATGAGGCAAAAGGAGTATATGGATGACAAAGTGGTGGGAGAGAGTGAGGAAAAGAGAAAAGATTGGAAGAATCTTGCCAATCTGATTGACAAGAATCAGACCACAGAGGCACTCAGTGTTATGTTTAAGAGCCTGGCCTTATCCTATAGATAACACGTACTGGTCAACTATTAATTCCTATTAATAGAACTTCCCTTCTAATCACTGAGGCAGAAAAACAAATAATCAGCAAAGATCAGGTGGGGAAATAAAAATAAAAAAGGTTGAGGTAGAAAGAACAAAATTATTACAGTCAGAGAGACCTGGTTCAGATCCCAGGTGTGAGCTTAGACAAAGCATCAGTTTCTTCTAATAACAACAACAACAACAATTCCAGTGTTATTTGTAAGAAATAAATGATAGATACCCAAGTCCTTGTTTATTGCCTGGCAAGTAACAGTTGCCCCCGAATTACATCCACTGAAGGATCTATATGGTGGTGGAGCCAAGGGTAAGAATGAGATGCATGCAGGCTAGATAATTGCTTTTATTGTGACAACAACAATTACCTTAGTAATAATACTAGATAAATATGTATTGAACACCTGATGCATGCCAGGTACTGTTCTAAGCACGTTACATGCATTGACCCATTTCACTTTCATGACAGTTCTATGCAGTATACATTATAATCATCATTCTTTTGCAGATGGGAAAACTGCAGCAAGGTGAGGTTAGGGAACTTGGCCAGTATCAGACACCTAGCAAATGGCAGAGCCAGGATTTAGGGCACCCTGCCTTCATATGTACACTCCTAGTCACTACCTCATACCATTTTATGTTTGGATAGTGCCTTCTAGCAAAATACATGACACAAAGAAATTACTCTGTTAATATTTATTTAACATGTGGATCCAGGATCTATGTTGAAGGTAATCTTTTGAGATAAGCACAAATTGCTTCATTTTATAACTGGGTACACTGAGGCTCAGTTTGCCTAAATAATTCAGAAAGGCCACAGATACAGTAATTTGTGGAGCTGTGCCAGGAAATCAGGTTTCCTCAACTCCAGTCCAGAGCTGCCTCCCTTGCTTGGGATGGGAGAGCACCTGAAAAATATTTCTCATCATCAGAAACAATCATTTGGGACACTTGAGATTTTGTAAGGTACTGCCTTCACTTATAATTGGAAAAAAGGTAAGATAACATTAGTTATTAATACTACTACTTTTATTACATGTGAGTGGCACTTTACAGTTCACAAGATGTTTTGCAAACATTTTCATTTAATCTTTGTCATTGCCTGCACTGACCCTGGACTTTAACACTGGGTTGATTCTTTGAGAAACATACCTCTGTAAACAAACATCCATTACAAACAAATATTCAATGCTACTGAATGTCTGCAGTTCGAGGCAATAACTTTGTTCCTTTCTTCTCTTTCCCAACTCCTCACATCACCTGTGGTTTGATTTTTAACTTCTTAGTGCTTACTTTTATTCCATCTCCATCCCATCCAAAAATACCTCTTTTCCTGACTCAGTGCTTAGCATTTGGACCTCCACTCTCCTGCCTGGGTTCTAGTTGAATCTGTACTTTGTGCCTCAGAAGCTCACATATGAAAAGAATAAAGTCCTTGATTCAGGCACCATCTGTCCCAAGGCTGGTGATCAGTCAGGCCAGCCTCAGCCCCAGTCGAGGACCAGCTTGTGGGGTGAAAATTCATGCATTCACAGATGAAGAAACAGGCTCAGCAAGGTCATACAGCTTGCTTGAGATTGTAGCTGTCCTTGTTGGTTCTCTCTCAAAATCCGGTTTTGTTGTTGTTGTTGTTTTTATTATTCTTTATTATATGACTTGTGATTTTTTAGCTGGGCACCTGCCTGAAATAAGACCCAGCCTCCCTTGAAGTTAGTTGTGGTTACATGGCTAAGTTCTAAGGCCTATTTTGTTAAGTGGCAGGTGGATGTGGTGACACAGAGAACAGCTGCCCTGCACACTCTTCTTCCTTTCTGAGGGTTAGAATGTGGACAGGGTGGCCTGGAGTCCAAGCAACTATCTTAAGACATGAGGTGGAGGCTGCATGTTGAGGATCAGTATAATAGTGGTGCAAATATTCTATGAATTAAAAATACAAATGCTCTTTCACAAAATCCCTTCCGCATCTCTGCTAAGATATTATCTAAGAAAATGTGAGAAGCTGGATCTCTTATGATCGTTCAGTCACCTTACATTGGACAGCTTACTTCTGGACTCTGTTATATGAGAAATAAAGAGACTTCTATTTCATCTGAGCCACTATTATTTTAGATTTATTTTTTGTCTCTCAGAGTTGACCTAAATCCTAACTGATTTGAGACCACACAACTAGTTAACAGTAGAGCTGCACGTAAGGTCAGTTCTTTTGATTCCAAATTCAGTTGTTTTTATTTTACCCTATGGAAACTGGAACCTTCATCCACCTCACTTTCAGGGGCTCCTGCAAAGATGAAATAAGGAAACAGGTAAGAGAGATCTTTGTAAACGGTAAGGCCTCATTTATATGCGAGCAGAAGCAACATTTTGCATTTGTGGAGAACCGTGGAAAAATACTTAATGTCTCAGCTTGCTTGTTGGTTGAACAGGTAGGGAAAAAAAAAATTAAAAAGCAAAAAGCCATGTTGTGCTGGAGACCTGGATTCCAAATGAACCGGAAACTCTTTCGGCTGATTCTTGGGCAAAAGATGCCTTTCAAGTGGGGAAGGATGAGTTACTCCTGAGCATCCAGGACCTCTCTGACTAGCTGTGGTTTAATGCTGCCCAAACTTTTGTGTAAATACACCTACAGCTTAAGTAAAATAGGAAGGATTGGGAATCTGAATCGCCCTGGTTGGGATATTCTCTGTGTCCAACATCTGCTCACGAAGGAAATTGTATTAGTAATAAGTCAAATTCCTGGTGTTGGAATTTGAGTTGCTTCAGTAGTGAGTGGCCAGGTTTGCAGAGGCTTGTTTGCTTTATGAAGAGTATTGAGGCAGCCTTTGCTGGCCAGAAGTCTCTCACCAAAGACCGATTTTCACACAGGGCTTTTCATAGTTTTTGCCTTGAGCCAGGTTCAAATACCAAGTAGTCTCTTGGGGATATTTTTGCAAGTTTGCTCTTTTTCCTTTTGCAATTGGCAAAGGGCAACAAAAGCCAATGCTTAGAAGGTATGCATATGCCCCGCACACTTTGTTGGGCTCCTTTGAAAGGTGTTGGGTTGCATCTCAAAGCAAACCACTGTTTTGGAATATGCTGAAGTTGTTTTCAGTCTTCATTGCATAATTCAGGACTGGTAGTATCCCAGTGTGAAAAGATAGGGCAAAATACAGTCATGACACAAGAGATAGGTCAAGGAAGACAGGGACATAAAAATGAGGTGAAGAAATCATGGTGATAATAATATGTAACATTCACTAAGTATATTTATGCACCAGGCACTGTGCTAGCACTTTACGTGTGCTGTAGTAATTAATCCTCCTAATGATGCCACATGCCAGAATGATATTTAAAATATTTAAGAGCAAGTAGAACATAGATAGCATCAATGGGTGAAAAGAAATGTTGCCTTAGTGCTGGGTCTGGGTCCTGGAAGTTCCGTGCCACGGCAGATACTAGCCCTATTGTGTCTGGACTGTGGAGGAGAGAATTGGGGTGAGAAGGAGAGTATGCTTACTGGGCCAATCTTCTTTCTTTGCTCCCCTCCCTGCTCCTCTTATCCTGTCTGTTCTTTTTTCTCTACTTCCCGTTGCCTTCTAATCAAGCATTCTGGAGAGTGAGAGTATAGTTCTCCCACACATGGACTATACTAGCAGGGACTTCCAGCTATGATCTTGAAATAAACAATCTGAGCCTAACTTAGAGCAAGCTGGATTCAAAGAGCAGGGGAAGGGAGCATAAAAGGATTATCAATGATTTTCAGATCAACAGCTCTCAAACTGTTTGATATCAAGATTCCTTTTAATTTTAAAAAATATTGAGGACCTCAAAAAGATGTTTTTTATCTTTATTTGCTATATAAAGTGAGAGTTTTTGAAAGCTTATTAATACATTCAAAACCAACAAGTATGATCATAGTTCTATTAAAAATCATCGTTTTATATTTTTGCAAGCCTTTTACTTTATTTTTTTTCATTGCAAACATTTGTAATGCTTGATTTAGTAGAAGACAGCTCCTCTCCTATCTGCTGCTTCATTCAGTCAGTGTAATAAATTGTTTTGGTTGAAATATATGTAGAAAATTCAATCTCTGCCACACAAACACACACACATAGTTGAACTTAAAATCAGCTTTTCAAAAAATTGTTGATGTTCTTTTGTACTATATCAAACTTGCCAAGGATCATTTGTAAAAGATGAGTGTGTAATCTTAAATGATATTGATAAACTTTTGATTTTCTATTATACTAAAAGCCATCATTTATCTTGACTTTTGAATGGGTCTTTTACCCATATTTGATTTTTTAATATTGTTCAATACTTGAAAATTTGGTTATTTGAATTATTTAGATTTTCTAAATTAACACTAAGATTTATATTTGTTAATATCATCACCAACCTCATCAGAAAAGTCTGTAAGTATTTAGAAGCTGTCAATCTCATGGTGGAGGATACAGGGTTTCCAAAATTCTAATTTTGACTGGAAAGCTTGAATTTTATTATTGACAACAAATAGTGTCATTTGTTTACCTTGACTTGATAGCTTCACTTCATTCACTTGCAGGAAAATGTTTGCCAAATACCCAAGTTTGATTAAATATAGTTTGTCAGTTTTCATTTGGAATAGAAATGGCATTCTGTGAAAAACAAAAACAAAACCAAAAAAGCAGTAGCTCAGCTTGCAACTCAAATAACTGCACCAGTGTTTGTCCTGGAGACAATCATCAGACTTTCTGTAGCCAAAGTGTTTTATGCATACTTCACATTTTACCACACAAAATATTAAAACATGGCTAATAATCAAAAATTGAGATTTAATAAAATTAATGTTTTAGTGTTTTTTCTAGGTTATTCTTAAGTGACACTGGCTTCTTTTCCTCTTTTAAAATTTCTTGCAAATATATAATGGTGAAAAATTGCTACTCAGCGATGTAATAAAGATATTCACTCAATTTTATTTTTATTTTATTTTATTTTATTTTATTTTTTTTTATGTTGTTTTATTTTATTTTGAGACAGAGTCTCACTCTGTCACCCAGGCTGGAGTGCAGTGGCTTGATCTCGGCTCATTGCAACCTCTGTCACCCGGCTCAAGTGATTCTCCTGCCTCAGCCTCCTGAATAACTGGAATTACAGGTGCACGCCACCATGCCTGACTAATTTTTGTATTTTTAGTAGAGGCGGGGTTTCACCATGTTGGCCAGGCTAGTATGAAACCCCTGACCTCAGGTGATCCGCCTGCCTTGGCATTCCAAAGGTCTGGGATTACAGGTGTGAGCTACCACTCCCGGACTAACGTAGTTTTCATATTTGCAGCTACATTTTTAATTTCACAAGTTACTGTAACTTGTGAAAGTGATAGTGCTATGATTTATTTTACTGACTTTTCATTCAGCAGGCATTTGTAAATGTCGACTCTACATAGTTTTATTAAGCTCTCAGTTATTGGGTGTCCTCCTTTAGCCAATGCAATATATAATTTATCCTGTAAGATGCTTCAATAGCTTTGTTTGTTTGTTTGTCTGTTTCTGAGATGAGGTCTTGCTGTGTGGCCAGACTGGTCTCGATCTCCTGGGCTTAAGTGAATCCTCCCAAGTAGAGTAGGTGGGACCACAGGCACACATTACTGCACCTGGCTCGGCTGTTTCATGTTAGTTTGAAAAACTGTAACAGACAGTTGTTGTCATAAGGAGCTCATCGTGCATTCATTGAAAATATTTGGTTTTCTTAAATTCTGAATGATTGATCTCTAAATGGCACCTCAATTTAACTGGCACCATAATACTATTTAAAAAGTGTGTGTTGCATAAGACACAATAAAGTAAAATACTTTTTGTGATAATATCACTTTTTATTTTAGTTTTTTAAACTTTTTTTTATATTATAGTTTTCTCAGTTTCTTTGGTATAGATTCCTCTCTTGCATTGGTCAGAGAACTCTGAAAAATCATTTTATTTTTTTTTCAGAATGTTTAGATGTGGATTGAAATAGTCTTCTAATCTCCCTTTTTAAGCAAAGGATCTATCTTAAAATACAAGTGTAAGTAAGTACACAACTGTGTACTATTTCTTGTGTTTTACATAATCATCAGAAAAATTTTGGAATTTTCAGCAAATGATTTTTTTGACAATAGTGAGGTTACAATGATTTTAGCAGTTACAACCAAATACAGCTAATAGGAGCACAGTAGAGGTTCTAGGAATAAATCTAGTTATCTCTGAAAGTATACAAATTTATTCTGTAGCACTACATCAGAAAATTCTAGAAAATATAATACACAAATGCACATTCCATTAGTCCTCAGAGTGATGACATTGTTACATATTATGAAGAATTTGAAAAGGATCACTGTATAGTTGCCCAGAAGTGAGAATAAAAAGGTCAAATAACTTAATAGTACTACAAAAATAGTTTTGGCCTTACAGGTCTCCTGAAAGGGTGTTACAGAACATGTGATTACATTTTGTTTGAAACTATTACTAGCATTTAAGGTTGAAGTATTTTTATAGATGGAAAGAAACATAATATATGAATTGATCAGTGCTATTAATTGCATTTTATCCCTCTCCAAAAGATATACTGAATTCCTACCCCTAGTACCCCAGAATGCAGCCTTATTTGGAAATAGAGTCATTGCCGATATAATTAGTTAAGAGGAAGTCATACTAGAATAGGGTGAACCTACTCTGATATGTTTGGTGTCCTTAGATGAAGAGGAGAAAATCATACTATAAAAAGATTGCCATGTGACAACGGAGACAGAGATTGCAGGGTTTTAGCTGCAAGCCAAAGAATGCCAAAGATGGCCAGCCATCACCAGATACTAGGAGAGTGGCATGTAACAGACTCCTCAGAACTCTCAGTAGGAACTAACCGACTCTGCCAACCTGGTATTCAGCCTCTGGTCTCCAGAACTTCAAGACAATGAACCTCTGTTGTTTTAAGCCAATGAGTTGCTGGTGCTTTGTTGTAACAACACTAGGAAACTAATACAATTAGAACACAATTAGCTTGCCCTAAAGAGCCATAGGTGAGATAGACATTCAGGGTCTGGAAGTCCATCCTCGTTACCCAGCAGCTCTTGGGCTTCCACCACCAGATGTTACCATTGCCAGGGCCCTGGGAATTGTTTCACTCTTTGGAGTCCTGAGGCCGTTTAAAAGGAAAAACAGCCCTCCCTTGCTCACAGAAACCTAAATTAGTTTACTGATGTTCTCTTGATGGCTGCCTGGATAGAATGGGACCAACACATAGGGTCTGAAGCATGTTTTCTCTGTAGCCTAGCTTCAAAGTGGATATTCTGAATAACGCTTAAGGCAGGAAGAAAAAAATAGCATTCACTTTCATCCTTGTGCTGAGACCTTCATCCTGAACTCATATGTTTGCCTCAGGATTTCTCTTTTTATATTCTCCCTAGAAATCTTCCATATTTTGTCACATTCAGTTTGACATTTTGGGATTTGGTTTTCTCCCCTGTGTCTAACATTCATTGATGATATCAAAATCAATCTATCAATTTACCAATCACTAAAGGGACCGGCGAAGGCAAATGTCCCTTAGGAAAAGTGGGCTGCAGATTATCACCAGCTGGCTGTGTTTAATAGATAGGGAGACTCAAGTGTCAGAGAAAGACGTTTACATTGATTAATACTGGAACACAAAGAGAAAATAAATACTATCCAGAAAAGCACCTATTGCTTTAACCGGCAGCCCCTCCTCCTTCCCATAAAACAACCTCCTTTCTATTGAAACTGTCTTCAACATAAGACCTCCCAATGACTTTAGTTTCAGAGGTTAGGAGCTCTCCCCTGCAACAAAACACAGCCTCATGCCTTTCTTTTTCCTCCTTTTTTTTTTTTTTTTTTAACTAATTCATGGTCACTACATGTGGGTTACCCTGGTATTACTCTTTCAGTACAGACACAAACTATTTTGCCACAATTAATGTTTTGGTCAACAATGTGCAGACTTAAAGCCCTGAGTTATATGACTAGGCAAATAAAACCAGACCGCAGAATTTGGTCTACCCTGGTTGGCTATGATTCACCCATATGGGCAAGCCAGCAGCAGGCTTGCTGCTATCCAACAACCCTAGGAAAATCAGACTGTCATATTATACTTCTTTGTCCCTTTATACAGATGCAGAGTCAGTCTGTTGAAATTGTGGAGCTCAAATATTTAACTTGTGTAATGCAGTGGAACAATTTCAACAGGTAGAGATTAGTCAAGTATCCACACTGAAAAACATTCACACATCACTTAGAGAAGTGTGAGGTTCTGGCCATTATTGCAGGAAGGGAGCAGCTTGGGAATCCATGATATTTACGGATTCCAAAAAATTAGTTATAATAGGTCTCTCTTTTTTTGAGAGGCTCAAACTGAAAACTGAAAATTATTGATTTTGTGAATAAATATATTTTCTTAAATGATTTAGAAAGCTCTGTTTATTCATTTACCGACAGTGTTTAGAATATATAGTAGCCAGTATGTCTGCAGATATATTTATGTTGGACTGTTTGGCTTGGTTTCACCTCTGTAATAATTTATAACAGTTTCAATGTAAACCCACCACTGAACAGGTCAAGAAGGTCCCGGATTTTAACCATCGTCGTTGTAGATAAACCCCCAGCACTCTTCCCACCACAGAGTTCCAGCTCATTCCTCACTATCAGGCCTGTGAAAAGTCTTCACTTAGGAAAGTTTAAATGTTAAGGAATTTTAATTCATTTTCTTGTTTCACATCTTTGTGTTCCCTTTTAAAAGCAGGTTATATTTAGTTTTAAGAAATAGATCTTTGGAGACCCTACTGAATTAAACATTTTATTTGCTCATAATTTTTAAATTGATGAAAAAGACTAATCTTTATGCATTTACTTGTGCTGCATTTGCGTAATTGACAGATACTGGCCTTAAAAAATAAGAAAATAA
Source organism: Macaca thibetana thibetana (assembly GCF_024542745.1). Lineage (NCBI taxonomy): Eukaryota > Metazoa > Chordata > Mammalia > Primates > Cercopithecidae > Macaca > Macaca thibetana. The sequence goes on from NC_065582.1 coordinate 173,941,631, forward strand.
CTGACTGTCAGACATTCTCTTAGTATGTATCATATTCAATCAGCTGACAAGACACACCAGTGTTTGGACTGTAGTTTTGCTATGATTATTTTTTCTGGATTTTCTACATACTAGATTTATATATACTTCTAGATATAATGTTGACAGACTCTTACTGTCAAAACATCCTTATTGTTAATGTCTTATATTTCAGTTATGAAATCAGTAAAACTCCTTTAATAAAATTTAAAAAATGTTTGTTTTAACTACCCATATAATATATGTATTATTTTGGCAAGTAGAAGAAATAGTATCTTTCCCAAGGAAGAAAATCTAACTTTTAAAATAGTTTACAATATGCATTTGAGACAGAATGAACATTTTTGAGGGAGATTAAACTGATAAGACAGGAACACTTAGCAGTGAGCAAAATGTATAGAGTCCTAGATCTTATGGTGAATAATCCTTATAAAAGATGTTTCATAATTAGGAATTAGTGTGTTGACAAACTGGTTGTCACACTCTGTTTAGTAACATTTATTGTTCCTACATTTGTTCATCTACTTATTCAAAAAATATTTATTAAGCACCTATTCTAAATTCTGGCAGTATTTTCTTCTTGCATGATTTTGGAAAGTAGGTGTTGTTACCTCAGGTTTGTTTGTTCATTTGTTTTTGATAGAGTCTTGCTCTGTTGCCCAGGCTGGAGTGCAATGGTGCAATCTCAGCTCACTGCAACCTCCGCCTCCCAGGTTCAAGTGATTCTCCTGCCTCAGCCTCCTGAGTAGCTAGGATTACAGGGGTGTACCACCACGCCTGGCTAACTTTTGTATTTTTAGTAGAGATGGGGTTTCACTATATGTTGGCCAGGCTGGTCTCGAACTCCTGACCTCAAATGATCCACCCGCCTCATCCTCCCAAAGTGCTGGGATTACAGGTATGAGCCACCGCACCCAGCCTCCTCGGTTTTACAGATGATGAAAGTGAACATCTGAGAGATTACTTAAGTTGCTCGATATTCACACAGCTAGGACACAGCAGAATCGAGACTTGAACAAGTACAGGCAATTACAGTCTGTCTGTTTCCAGAACAACGTTGAGTGGTTGTAAAGCTGGGTTCGAAATTAAACAGATCAGTACATGAATCCTGGTGAGTCTACTCACCAACAGTGTGACCTTGGTCCAAGCTGTTCAACCACTCAAGACTAGTTTTCTCCTGTTTACATTTGCATTCATTTGTTCCCCAATCAGCTGGTTAAGACTCAAAAAGCTAGCTGAGTGTGGTTGCTGACGCCTGTAATTCCAGCACTTTGGAAGGTCAAGGTAGGCAGATCACTTGAGGTCAGGAGTTCAAGACCGGCCTGGACATGGTGAAACTCTGTCTCTACTAAAAATATAAAAATTAGCTAAGTATGGTAGTGGGCACCTGTAATCCCAGCTACTTGGGAGGCTGAGGCAGAAGAATCGTTTGAACTGGGGAGGTGGAGCTTGCAGTGAGCCGAGATTGCACCACTGCACTCCAGCCTGGGCGACAGAGCGAGACTCCATCTCAAAAAAAAAAAAAAAAAAAAAAAAAAAAAAAACTCCAAAAAGCTTTACTCTGAGTATGGGGCTGTATCTAGGCGCCTTTAACTCTGGGCATTAAACTTAAGAGGCAAAAGGAAGTTCATGATTACTGACTGATTCACCAGGATAAGATATTCCTTAAGAATCTAAAAATTAAAAAACAAACACAAACTATAACATTAAAATTAGATTATAATATTTCATAAAATTAACTAAAAAGAAAAACATAATAATAATAATCTAATTTTCCACTTTTTTCCACTATCAAACCCTAATATTTTCCCACTACCCTCTCTATATATGTAGATGCCTGTGTGTGTGTGCGTGTATTTACACAAGGAGAATCACATTACAATTTTATAAAAACTGTGATATAGATGTAATATTTCCAAATGCATAATTTTAATGGCTATACAATATTGGATATATGGATGGAGCATTCCTCATTTAATGACTATCAAATTGATAAACCTTTAACTGCAAGAAACATTCTTATATATTTTCTTACTTGCATGTTAAGCATCACAGGAATAAATCTTGGAAATGAGATGTCTGAATCAATGTGTATGCGTCATTGAACTATTAATGCAAAATGCACTCTAGAAAAATTATGTGAATGTATACTAAGTATCCATTTTCTATTAACACTAAGTTTCTGTACCTTTAAAAACCTTTTGCCAGTATAATATGGGAAAAATTATAACTTTAAAAAAAACTATTTACTTAGCACAATGAGAATGAATATCTTTTAAAAACATGCTTTTTATCTTAGAACAATTTTAGATTTATAGAAAAACTTTGAAAATAGAGAATTCCCAGACACTTATTTCTCCTATTATTAACATCTGACATTAGTGTGGCACAGTTGCTAAAACTAATGAACCACCACTGAAACATTATTATTAACTAAAGCCCGTGCTTTTTTCAGATGTTCTTAGTTTTCACCTAGGGCCCATTTTCTGTCCAGGACACCATATTACTCTCTGTAGTCATGTCTCCTTAGGGTCCTCCTCATCTTAAGGGTTTCTCAGACTTTTGTTGTTTTTGATGACCCTGACACTTTTGAGGCATATTTGTCGGATGTTTGCAGAATATCTCTTCATTGGGATTTGCCTGGTATTTTTCTTATTACATTGGGATTATTTGCACAATAAGAGAGGTGAAGTGCTATTTTCATCGGAGTATATCCAGGGCACATGCTGTCAACATGACTTATAAATGCTGGTGTTAACCATGTTCGCCTGGGAGAGGTAATGTTAGTCAGTTTCTGCACTATAAAGTTACTCTGTTTTTCTCCATTTCCATAGGGTACTCACTGGGACGAATTCACTACGAATAGCCCCCCACTTAGGGAGAGAGAAGTTACCCTTCATCTACCTAAGAACTAGGTATCTACATAAATTATTTGGAGTTCTTCTGAAAGAGGGACTTGTCTATTATACATTTATTTATTCATTCATTCATTTATATATTTATATCAGTATGGCCTCATGTATATTTATTCTATACTTTGTGTTATCCTCTGATTCTATTTTATTTAATATTTTGCTCAAATTGTTTCCACTTGACTATTGGGAGCTCCTTCAGTTGACTCTTATGTCATGTTAATATGCCCTCACCTACCTACCTTCCTTCCTTCTTCCCTCCCTCCCTCCCTGCTTCCCTCCCTAACTCCCTCCCTTCCTCCCTTCCTTCCTTCCTTCCTTCCTTCCTTCCTTCCTTCCTTCCTTCCTTCCTTCCTTCCTTCCTTCCTTCCTCCCTCCCTCCCTCCCTCCCTCCCTGCTTCCCTCCCTAACTCCCTTCCTTCCTTCCTTCCTTCCTTCCTTCCTTCCTTCCTTCCTTCCTTCCTTCCTCCCTCCCTCCCTCCCTCCCTGCTTCCCTCCCTAACTCCCTTCCTTCCTCCCTTCCTTCTTCCTTCCTTCCTTCCTTCCTTCCTTCCTTCCTTCCTTCCTTCCTCCCTCCCTCCCTCCCTCCCTCCCCCTAACTCCCTTCTCTCTTTCCTTCCTTCCTTCCTTCTCAGCATTTGTTTTTATTTGCTGACACTACAAAGTGCTCCAGGCTCTTCTTTCATTATATCCTGCTCAGAATGAACATATTTTAATATGTAACTCTTGTATTACTGTTTTTCTGAGAGTTTTTTCATTTTTTATTTGCTTATTTTTTCATTAAGATATTTGTCTACTTATTGATTGGTTTTAAAGATTTTTAAAAACACCTTTAAGGCAATTAAATGGCCTTAAATGAAAAGCTGGAATATAGTTGTTAAACTCCCACACTGGGATAGTTATAATAGTGGTAGTTGTGAGTGGATGGGTAAGGGAGAGGGGAGAGAGAAAGAGAAATGTTCTTTCTTAAACTATTCATCTTTAGGTAATTTCCTGCTTTTATCATGCCCTTATCATCTAATACAATTAATTATTTGTTTCCTACATTTATGGAGTATTGCTCTTTCTGTTGCAATGTTAAAAATATACTTTTATTTATTTCCTCCTGGTATAATGGAAAGGGCCCTGCATTCACAGCCATCACTTATTGGAACATCTATTTTTTGCTAAATAGAATGCTGGGCCTTTTATATATATTATTAGTAAATGTCACAAGAACTCTGAAAGGTATGTGTACAATTAGTTTTGCCATACAAATAAGAAAATACAGTCTTCAAGAGGATGCATTGCACAAGGTCAAACTTTTACAATATTGCAGATTTGGGATATAAACCAATTCCCTGACTGCACTAACTATGCTCTTTGTTCTTTTCCATGCTGACTAATTATCAGAAGATATATATATATATATATATATATATTCTTTTTTACAAATTCCCGCTCTGTTGCCCAGGCTGGAGTGCAGTGGCATGATCTTGGCTCACTGCAACCTCCACCTGCTGGGTTCAAGTGATTCTCCTGCCTCAGCCTCCTGAGTAGCCGGGATTACAGGTGCGTGCCACGATACCCAGCTAATTTTTATATTTTTTAGTAAAGACGGGGTTTCACCATGTTGGTCAGGCTGGTTTCGAACTCCTGACCTTGTGGTCTGCCTGCCTCAGCCTCCCAAAGTGTTGGGATTACAGGCATAAGCCACCATCCCAGCCTATATTTTTTTAATTTTAGTAAGAAACATTCAATCTGCTTCAACATCAGGAATTCATTTGTCATTGTTAGTTTCTTCATTATAAAATGAACTACTAGAAATAACACAGAATATAATGTTTGTCATTGAAATGTGATGTTAGGTAATTGGGTAAACTGGCCATACAGTTTACACATACTATTGTTTCTGTATCTGGTGCTGGGACTGAATTCAGCAGGGCAGAAAGGGAAGAGGATCTGTGGACCCAGCTATTGCTCCATGGTAACAAGGGAAGCAAGCAAACTAGTGACAACTGACACAATGGCACCTGGTGGCCTGCCCTGACCAGCAATCCCATTACTGGGTATATCCCCAAAGGATTATAAACCATTCTACTATAATGACACATGCCCACGTATGTTTATTGCAGCACTATTTACAATAGCAAAGACTTGGAACCAACCCAAATGCTTATCATTGATAGGCTGGATTAAGAAAACGTGGCACATATATACCAGGGAATACTATGCAGCCATAGAAAAGAATGAGTTCATGTCCTTTGCAGGGACATGGATGAAGCTGGAAACCATCATCCTCAGCAAACTAACACAGGAACAGAAAACCGAACACCACTTGTTCTCACTCGTAAGTAGGAGTTGAACAATGAGAATACATGGACAGAGGGAGGACATCACACACTAGTGCCTGCCGGCAGGTGGAGGGCAAGGAGAGGTGGAGCATTAGGACAAATACCTAATGCATGTGGGGCTTAAAAGCTAGATGACAGATTGATAGGTGCAGCAAACCACCATGGACATGTGTACCTATGTAACAAACCTGCACATTCAGCACATGTATCCGAGAACTTAAAATAAAATAAAAAATATGGCTGAAGCTTTACTTTTGCCTTCAAACTTGGCTGAAAATTCTGTCATAGCCTGCCCTAATCCAGACCCTCAAAAGTGAGGCGATTCTGTGAAACAGAGCTCCTGCTTAGCTGAGTTGACACAATACAAATTCACGATTTTTTTGCATTATTTGAAGTAGAAACTGTGGGACAATTGCTCACTATCCATCTTCTCTTTTGTTGATAGGAATGGACCCCTGCTTTTTATTCAGAGTAATAATGTTTATATCTAAAATCAAATAAAAACAAAACAAAACAAATAAAACACCATACTCCTTTGCGGGAGGCCCCGATTGGCAACGGTGATTTGTGGTAATGGCAGTGAGTTCTGGTCAATGAAATGTAACCAGAAATCACTTTGTAAAACTTATACAGAGCTTAGGCTCATATGGTCCATGCCTTTTGTCCTTTGCCCCTCTTATTTCTTTTTGAAAGCCTGTTGGAGGCAAAGCAGTCATTTTCAGCCCTTTTGCAACCTCAGTGAGATAAGCATGGAAACAAAAGCCACACACAGAATGATGAAGCAGAATGGCCATGGACCATATGTCCTTGATGAAATAACAAAGCCACTGAATCAGCCATCAAGCGCGGTATACCTACCTTCTTGATTTATACAAAAATTAAAACTTCTATTTGGCTAAGTGAATGTAGTTTTTTTTTTTTCCTGAAAAATGCCACTGATCATATATTTAATTGACACACCAGAACTATTAATAATATGGCATGAGTTAATAAATAATATTTGGACTTTGGTGGGCTATACAGCATTTGTTTTATTGAGAAATGCTGGAAGGGAGCATTCTACATGCAAAGCAATTTATCTAGTTCAAACTAAAAGAGAAAGTAGTGGTGATGTAGTTGGAATACTATAGTAGGAGAAACGATTAGATAACTTTTTATTTATTAGAATGGGGAAATCAGGCATTTTAAGTCTGCATAGATTACCTTTGGCGATCAGGTGTTAATCACAAACATTCATAAGAATATGAGAGAAATAAGGGATATCATCTCTTTAGCTCTTCCGTTACTCTGGGCTCTGTGTTTGCAGACTGGAATATATGAAATATATGAAGAACTGAAATAGCACATCCATATTATTTGATTCATGCCCTGCATCCATGTCGCCTTACTTTTCTTTGTTTACTTAATGTTTATTCTTTGCAAAACGTTTGATTTCATCGGGCAGGTTTGTCACTGTCCTATACAATTGCTTTTGTTGGAATGAGATTAGCATCAAGTCATTTCAGATATGTCTGACCTCTGTTTTGTCCATCCCTACCTAGTTAAATTTAGTTCACTTATGGCTTCAATTACTTGTGGACAGGGAAGCAAAATTGTTTTCTTTCAGAAGTGTCATAAGCCTTAAAATTTGTTAAAGAGTTAATTAAGTCTATTTTCTTTGAAAAAAAAAAAAAGGCAGTCTTAATTGTGGTAATCTCCTGAGCCCCATAAGATTTGCCTATAGTGGGTCAAGTACAAGGATATTGTAAAGCAAAAGTGGAGAGTCAGTAGAGAGAGAGAGAGAGAGAGTGAGCACATGTTCAGAGCAGGTGGATGACTGAGAGAACAATAGCTAAGAGGACGCAAGAAGTGATGGGATCAACCTCTCTAATGAGCGAGGTGGCTGGAGCTCACATCTTGTTGAGAGTGCAGATGGTGTGGAAGCCAGTCTCTGAGATGGCCCAAATGATTTCCACATCTCAGTACTAATGCCCTAGTGTAGCCCCCATTGAAATTACATGAATGTCAATCTGTGTGACCAGTAGCATGTGGTAGAAGTTGTAGTATATTATTTCCATGATTAGTTTATAAAATACGGTAGCATCCCTCTTAGGTATACTCTCTCTGTCATCACTTTGTTAGGACAGGCATGCTAGTGCTTCTTCCTCTTCTTATAAGGACACTAGTCATACTGGTTTAGGCTTTACTTTTATAGCCCAGTTCAACCTCAGTTACATTTTTAAAGGCTGTATCTCAAAATATATTCATGTTGGAAGTTAGGGCTTCAGTATAAGTTTTTTGAGAGGACACAATTCAGTCCATAACACTTTGGGGACATCCAGCTACCATTTCATGAGAATACTCAGACAACCTAGGGAGAGGCCTACATTGTGAAAACCAGAGGTCAGCCACATGAGAGAGCTTGGAAGCTCCCTCTGCCCTGCCAACGCTTCACCTAACTGCAGTCCCAGTTGATAGTCTGACTGCAACGCCATGGTAGACCCTGTCTATCCATGTTCAATACGATCCAGCTAAGCCAGTCCTGGATTTCTGTCCTTGAAACCCTATGTGATGAATGCTTATTGTTTTAATCTTCTAAGTTTTGGGGTAATTTGTTGCATTGAAACAGATAACCAATACCAATGGGTATGGGGAAAAGTAGATACATAGATGAGATTAATATTGGTTAACTAATGCTAATTGGTCCCAGATTTTCCATAAATAAGAGGATAGTGATTTTAGCAGAAGGATTAGACCGGAATGATGAGTTTGGAGTTAGCATAATGAAAAAGAGCAGCAAAACAGAAGAGTAGAAAAAGATCCCCGTGGGTCCAGCTGATGTTGCCGACCATACTTCTGAGGTGTCCAGCCACCTACACGTAGAGTCGGGGTTTTGCACCTTAGATGTGGTAGAAGGCAGAGAATACAAGGGGATTGAGGATATTGATGAACAAGAACTACAATCCACCATGGATACTCAGCTAAACTTTTGCTGAAGATTCCTCCACAGTTGGCCATGTACACATCTTGTGCATGCCTGCTTCACTTTGACACACGGGTATGGGCTCACCTAGATACTTGCCTCCTCTTGAGGATAGAATCTTACTTTTTTGTTCTGGTCTCTGTCATCCTGGGCTTATCACTGCTTCCTGAACTTATCACTGCTTCCTGAACTCCCATTCTAACAGCACTCTCAACAATCCTGTGAGGTCTGAAGTCATGGACTGTTTTCGTAAGCTGAAGCTCAGGAAGACTAAGTGATTAATCCAGACTCCCACAGCTAGCCAGTGGCAGAGCCAGGCCCAAGACTTGGAACTTCTGGCTCCTTGTCTTATACCATGGTTTTAAAATTCCTTGTTTAGATTTTATTTATTCTCACTATAGAAGACCAGACCCAACAGGTACATTGGGAGCAGGCCACTGAAAGATGAGCAAATTGAGCTGCTTTTAGGATTTGTGCATCCTAATATCATAAAATATTTTTCTAACATTTTGGGTTTGGCATAGCACATTGTGCCAACATTCCTTTCCTTTCATTTTTAAACCCACATGTATTTTCAGGGAAATTAATCTCATATGTTTCTGATTCATTTACTGTATAACTCATCAAAATATTGTTTTATAACAGTTCTTGGCAGTTCATGAAACCATTTAAAATATAGACTTTTCCCCTCTTGCTACCATAGAAGCCATGTTTTACCAAGAGTACAGGACAAATTAACTCTGAAGGGTTTTCTGGATAACCTTTACATGAACACTTAAAGACTCCATCAGGTTTTCTGTGACCATCTAGAATGCAAGTCAACAAATATCCATTGAACATGCACTATGTATATGTCAAATGTGTTGGGATCTAGAGGTATAAAGATAAACAAAAGGTGGCCCTGGGTTTTCAACGCCTGCAGTGATGGAGTTAGAGAATGGTGACAGTCAAAATATTTGTTAAGCACTTTAAATGTTCTTGCTACTGGGGTAAACCCTTTAAAAACATCTCATGCAATCCTCTCAACCACTATATGTATTGCTGTCCCTATTTTACATATAAGGAAACTGACACTTGGGGAGTTTATCAAGTCAAATCCTACAGTTGGTTGACAGTGGAACCAGGATACAATCTCTGGCAGTTTGGTTGTAGAGTTCAGTCTTAAGCTGTAATATAGATTAAGAAAGGAAGACCAGAGAGGCTGAGCTTCATGCCTAATTTGTTGGAGTTAGAGATGGAACTTCAGTGAGTTTCATTACCATTAATGACATATAATTTACTTCTCTTTAAACTTTAATTTTGACCACAAGCTTATTTCCTTCTGAGTTCTGTGTTTGTATTGGAGGGATTCTTAGGTAAAGATCAAGATCATGCAACAAGAAGTCCTGCTCATGCCTTGTGCATGGCTTAGCTGACATGTCAGCTCTATAATCATGTGAGTAAATCATCCTTCTCATGTAATGAGGCCCTCTAAGAAAAACTCTGTTATGTGCACACTTTACAGAACAATCACAATGTGTTCTCTCTAAATTAATTTCTGTATAAAAACATCATTATTTATATTGATATTATACTAAGAAGATTTTGAACGTTTTCATGTGTTTTGAATATTTCTATATGCCAGACATTGCTAAATGCTTTCTTTAAATTACTCAGTTTTATCCTCACAAGAGCCCCCATGAGGTACATAATGTTAGTCCCTCATTTTTCAGAGGAACTGAGGGACAGAGCAGTGAAGTAACCATTAAGAAGCAGTAGTCTGTCATATTCGGTGGCATGGGATTTGCAAGTGAACTAATGATAAAACATGATTAGGAATAATCTGGCTAGTTATGGTATGGAATTATGCATCTTTAATATATTGGAGCTTTATGAAATTATAAGATATTTGAGATGAAAAAGACCTACCTTAGGGAGCTGATCCTTCCCAATGGCCAATCTGAGAACTAGTAGTATAAAATAAAAAGAATTGTATACATATGTGTGTGTGTGTGTATGTATATATGTATGTATAACTTACTAAAATTTATAAGATTTATATATATATGTGTGTATACATGTATGTGTGTGTATATATATAGTCTGATCATCAATAATAATTAAATAAACACTAATCCAAGATCTAGTACATTAACAAAGCCTTTCCATGCACCTGTGGGTCCCTGTCCTGACTCAACTCCATGGTAACCAAGACCAGGTAATCACTGTGTTTATCCTTGTTCTTCCTTTTTTATAAAATAATCTAATGCCATATATATATATTATAAACAATGTGTTGTCTAATGTCACTTATTTTTGAGTTTTTTTAAAATGGTAGATATTCTGTATATTCTTCAGTGACTTCTTTACTCAAGATTATATTTTCAAGAATAAACTATGTTTTGTGCAAAGAGTTATATTTCAGCCATTTCCACTGTCTTATAATATTTTAATTAGAGAATATATATTACATATATATATAATTTGCCATCTTTATTATTAGTAATGGTCATTATGGTCATTAGGATTATCTCTTTTCTTTGTATTTTGTTATCAACTTTAAAAAATATGCTAATTATTGTAAAAGAGTTTGTTACTTGAGGGCAAGAGTTTCTCTTAGTAATACGATTTATATCTGCTGCTTATGCAAATGTCCACAAATGTAAAATAATGCTATTTTTCAAACTAAACTTGTTATTTTAATTTACACTCCCAGTAGAAGAGTATAAAGGTTTCTTAATTCTGTAGCTATGTGAACTATTATTTACTTTTTGTCAATTTGTTGCTGTATGGTCTTAATTTTTATTTCCTTCTGATACTATTGAAGTTGGACATCTTTTCAATCTTATTGGGCATTTCTGTTTTAGTCAAGATCTAATGAAAAATACACAACTGACTTCAAGTATTTAAGCAGAGGATATTATTGTAGAGCATTGGTTACATAGGCAATGGAGTTGCCAAGAGTTGAACAACAGATTCACAGCATCATAAAGCACTGTCACCCCTAGGCTGCCTGGCAAACAAAGGCAGGAAGTCTTGTCATCAGCACCAATGACCTGGGGCCTCTTCAGCTGGCTTGAGAATATCTGGCTTAATGTTGAGTCTTGGGTTCAGCTCTTTCATCTGTCCTAAGGACAGAAGAAACCTAAGGGACAGTGGAAAAAGTGTTGAGTTCAATAGTTTGGAGGTCTAGTGAGGGTAGAGAACTGATAGGAGAGTCACTAGAGCAAGGACACCCAAGAATGGAAATGGGGATCAGAAAATTCAATATTTAAATGAAAGATTTTGAATGAAGTGCAGGTCCTGGTGACAACACTGTGCTTATGACCCATGGAAGTGAATTTGTAAAGTCAAGTGGAAAGAAAAGTCATTGGAGATTAGGAAAGTGACTAACGGAGAGGTGAACAGGGCCACTGTGTTGTACAACTCTAGGGGGAGCCCTTCACATAGTCAGCCTGACCCTGTTTAGGCTAAGACACAAAGGACCTCTCCCACATACACACGAGTATGTGAAAGTAGAAATGTTTCCTTTTTTTGTCTTGTTCAACACTGTATCCCTAGCAACTAGAACATGGTCTATCAACAGGTACTCAATGAACTTTTGTAGGATGACTGAATTAAGGCTGATGTCAGTGGCAATGAGAGCAAGATAATTAAATTCACAGCTAAAAGCTTTAATAAATGAAGGAAGTTGACTTGGAGGTCAGTAGATGACAGCAACAAATTGGCAGTGATGGAGATAAAACAGAATGGCCTGACCTTTATAAGCAATGGGAGTTCCTTTGCTTTTGGTGTGTGTGAGGTGGATAATGATCTAGAAGGTGTAATGACAAGCCAGCCCTCTCCTAAGACACATGAGATGTGAGATAAAAGATGGTTCACTTGAAAACACTATAGGACAAATGAACTCAGAAGGAGTCAGGTAGATTTTTAGATAAGATGGTAGAGTAAATCTTCTGGGAGGAGACCAAGAATCAAGTAGAATTTGCTAATTATAGACAGGTAGTTCCAAGGCACCATGGACAGCAATAGGAGGGTGGATATGTTGGTCAGAGTCTGGAGAGAAAAACAAATTTGACTCAGGTGGTTCAATTTAGAGATTTTTTTTTTTTTTTTTTTAATGATGGAAGACCATTTAGCCACGTGTAGGCAGGGTTAAGGAAATCAGCAAGAAAAGTGAAGGCATCCTGAGACTAGCAATGATTGACAGCCATTACTATCCCTGAGTCTGAAGTGGCAAGGACAGGAAACTGTGAAAAGCCTACTGAGAGCTGGAATCATAGAGGAAGAAATGCCTAAGGGAACAGAGGTATAGAGCCACTGCCTGGACCACATCAGAGAGCCAGGGAGGAAACAGTGGAGAATAAGGCCCCCCTCCATTCTCTCTACCTAACCCATGATTTCCTGCTTGGATCTTTCAATAGCTGTACTCACCTGCAAATTAGAGGGCAGGGAGCCTGGAAACTGCCATTCATATGAGTTTGCTTCTAGGGCAAAAGTAGGGCAGATAAGGTCAAAGCATGCATTTGGGGTGGTGGTGGTGGGAGAATATAGACTAGCCAGCAGAGGGAAAAGGAGGAGGACTGAGTAAGAAGAATGATAAATAAAGAACACTAGAGATCAGAGTCTGACTGGTAATAAGGGGCTGAGTTAAAGTTGAGTGGGGAATGAGATGGTTTGGAGTATGCACTAAATATCCCAGAGAGGGTGCAAGCACTTGCCCTCCTTGCTTTAATAAAATCTAGCTCACTCTGAGGAGTCTACCTTTTACTTTATGTCTTTGTGATGTGTTCACTAGGAGCTCTTGCTTTCTTAAGTAATCATTAGACACATGTGCTATAGTGGAGGCTTTGGAGCTGGGACATGATCATGTTCTACCATTCCTGGACGAGAACAGAAATGGATAAGGGCAGGGCCATGCTGATTAGAAACAGATGTTCCAAATTGCTCCAATTGCTTCCCAATTGTACCTCCAGGGTGCTACAGAAACCCTGCAATATACTTCCACCTGGAAATAACACAAGCCATTTGGCCCAGCTAAGCATGATCACTTCATAAGTCTTTTCCGTGTCAAAGACTTTCTTTTGTTCACCATCACAATGCCTTCTTCAATCTATCATCCCCTCCTAAGTAAAATGTGTCATTTAATATGCCCCAGATTACCACCTATTTCATGCAGATTTCCTGTTAAAATTGCCAAATAGAAATGGACCTGTGTTGGGTTGCTTTTAATTAGGATCTTGTCTTTAATTAATTAAATTGAAAATTAAGTAATTGATTATTGGAGATCCTATAATGAGAAAAACACACTATAGAATGTAGAAGACTCAAGTTCTGCTCTAGAAAGCTAGGGATCTGTGTATGTGTCTACACAATGACCTTTGTGTAAAAGAGATTATTACCTTGGCAAGAAGAGAAATGTCAAGGCACTTAAGATGATGGTGTCATTGGGGAAAGGGTGTAACATTTAATATTATTCACTGATAGATTCCATTCCAAAGGCTTACACTTGAACTTGGAGTTTCCTCATCTGTAAGAGGAAAATAATACTACCTGTAATGCTTAGGACTATAGTTCTACTTTCTCTAAGCAGCCCTACCTCATTAAGGGACATTTGGTAATACGTTAGGTGTTTTTGGCTTTTATCAATGATGAGGGATGATGCTGGCATTAAGTGTTTGGGGAAAGCATTAGGCCACATCCCTCAATGTGAGTACGGTCCTGTCCATTGAAGGATTGTTTCATCAAAAATGCGAATAATACTCCCATTGTGAGGCACTACATCAATTACATACAAGCAAGAGGTTTTTCTGTCTCCTGGTTCTGTGTTTTTCAGCCAGCAGTTGCTTCTCCCCATTCATGATCTATGCTCCCACCCTCACTTCTCCTATGGGTCCCTGGTCACTTTTCTGCTGGCTGTAGTTCCTATTGATGGTGTGAGGGATATAGTCTGACCTTTGGAGTTGGATCTATTTGAGTAAAATTTCCAATTCTGCTACTCCTTGGCTGTATGCTTTTGACAAAATCTATCTAACTGTTCTTAGTGTTAAAACACTTCTTCAAACAAGATATTTAAGTGCATCTTCTTAGTCTTGTATCCCTTTGGGGCTCTAGCAGAGTATGTGCAAATTTAAAATAATTTCTGACTCACAGAGGTCTTATGAAAATTAAAGAGATGATATCTGCAAAGAGCTTTATATAGAATATGATACATAGAAGGCACTGAATAAATGGTAACTGTTGTTTCCTGTCTGCAGAGTGAATGTATCTGGTATTTCATGCCACGGTGAGAAACTCAACAGTTAGGCTCCAGAATATCTACTAGATCCTAGCAACAATTTGAAAAATTTTGGCAGCCAAAGGAGGCAAATATAAGTTAAATTTTATAAATCTGAATAATGAAATCATTTTAGAGGCAGCTGAAGGTTAAGAGGCTGAATTGAGAGGAAATGTTATTCTATCTGAATGCATTCACCTAATCATGCACATTTTAGGATAATGCCAGGTTGTATTCTCCTGAATAGAGGATTTTATGTCTAATATCCACCACTTGCTTGCAGAGAATGGTATCCTATGTAATAGTTCCACTATGCTATCTGACCCTCGCTGAAAGCTCTAAAGATGGAGCATTCAGGCTTTATTTTGAACTTGCTAGTTCGAGAAAACTTTGCCAAGCTCAAAATGTTGTTGTAGCATATTTGAGTGTGGATTTTAACAACGTACAACTCTTTGGAAATAATTGACGAGCACTAAAACATTCACTCTTCAAGTTAGACTTTTGTCATTCTTGAAGCAGGAAATGGTTCTCTGCAAATATTTAGAAATGCTGTGGAAACTCTGAAGTTCACAGCCATGGCAACCCTCAGGATTGCAGGCTGTAAAAGGCATCATGCCTTCCTTAACATAATTATTTAATTTCCAAATATTTGTCATAAGTGAAAATATGGGGGCTGTCTTAGAAGAGGCAAGCTCTTCCAGTCCATTTTCAGAAGGCCCTGGTTGGCCTCTGACCCCCGCAGTCCTATAAACAGCAGCAGAAATTCCCTTTCCACTTAAACTGCATCTGCTAGGCAAGGTTTCAATAAAGCAGCAATTCATGAAAAGGCTTCCCCCTTACTGCAAGTGTCAAAGTTCTCCTTGTTTAAGCTAACTGTTGGCAAAATGTGCCTGTCCTCAGCTGTGAACTTTGCCTCATTGCTTCATTGACAAAAATAGACTTCACATCCAATTGTAGTACGTACGAAAGCTCTACATGTATATGAAGATGATGTGAACTGGAATAGAATGAAAAATAGTATACATTTTATAGGTTCCTGAAATGAATCTGGTCACATATAATCAATTTTATCTGAAAGTCCTTGAAAAGTTGTATTTGCCTCTATTTACTTGAGTAAATACACAAAGATGAATATACCAAAAAAATTCCAAAAAAAAAAAAAAGTGTACAAACAAAAGGCATTTGTCTTGGAATCAGGAATTTTGGTTTTAACATCCACCTTTGCTTCTTTGTTGGCTAGCATTTTATTGATAAACTGCATAGGTTAAGGATAACTTCTCTTTTTTTCTTTTTCACTGTGTCATTGAAGAGACAGACAGTAGAGCCATTTAAGTTGGAGAAGACAGAGGGGGCAGAAAACAATACAGGTGAGAAAGAACTCATTTTATGAGAAAGCTAATTATTTTAATTCATAATTATACTAAGCTTCAGGTCCCTATGGAGTGTTTTTGAGGAAGTTGGATATGGTCATGTGACTTTCAAACAGGAAATAAAGTTTGGGTATTATTAACATTTAGATGAGAGTTGAGGTCTGGGTATCGACGTAGTCACTGAGGTTGGGTTCTTTTTTACTGAGAAGAAAAAAGGGCTAAGGCTAGCACCTTAGCTTAAGAAGTGATGAAAGCAGAAAAGCCAGTCAGGAAGGCTTACCAAGACCAGGTTCCCTGATGGGTGGAGAACTGGGAAAGCCTTGTCAAGGGAGACATCCAAGGAGGAATGAATTATGCCGTTGGATGCATCTGAGGAGTTCAGTGAGGTGGGCAGTTCAGTGAGCAGTTTTAGTGAGGGTGGAAACTAGGCTGCAGTAGGGTGAGGAATGTAGTCATTTAGCCCAGAGAGAAGAAGGATTATGGCTTCCTTCAAACAGTTGATAACTTCTTGTGGAAACTAGCTCTCATCTCTTTACCTTTACAAGACAAAATAACGAGCAATGCAAGGTCCGTTTGGGTTATATTTAAGTAGATATGCCTAGCAGTTAAAATTACTAAAGAAGTAAAGTAGCAGCCTTAGAAATTGGTAAGATCCCATCACGGGGGTCATTTTGGGAGAAAACCAACAGACAAACGGAACATAGAGATGGTTCATTGCATTCTACCTCTCTGATTCTGTGAGTCTATCCTTAAACCATCGAAGAGCAGGGGTGGTACCAGCCTGTTCACTGTCCTTGCACCCTTAGGTAGCCAGCAGCTTATACCCTTGTCCATCCTTCCCAGGCGACAGAGGCCTGTAAGATTGATTATTATCTTTTCCTGTAATGTCCAATATCAGTGGGACGGAGTTCACTGGGAAGGGCTTGTGGTGAGCTGTTGAGTGTTGAGCTCAGACATGAGAAAGCCCAGGACTGTCTCAAACTTTGCCAGGACTCACCAGGGGATCCTCCGAGCATCTCTAACCTCATTTTGCTGCTGCTTTGGGAGAAGACCCTTGGCATTTATGTATGTCTGTGCTGCTTCACTAGTTGATTAAAAGAAAAATAAACACCACTGGGTTGGAGGTCCGCCTTTTACTTGGGACAAGACTACATATAGCTTCTGGGTTTTTCAGTGGGTCTTTCAGAGGTGGCTAATCATTGTGCAGAGATTTTTCAGGTTGTGAGAGCTTCTCTTAGTAGGCATTGCAAACATACAAATTAGATATTCTGACAGCAAAAAAAAAAAAAAAAAAAAAAAAAAAAAAGTCTAAAAACTCCAATTCAAAGGACGAAAGAAGCAGAAGCTCATGCAGAAAAAAAGTGGAGAGACAGCCAAAATAAGAACTTAAGGGACTATGAGCACGAAAAAATTATGAAGTTCCATTTCCCCTTCCTTTGTATGAAACTCATAAACAATCCAAAGACATACAATGATTTTAAGAACATCAAATAAAGTTTTTATTTTTATAATGATAATGATTCTTATATTTTTAAAAAAATATTCAAAATCTTTAAATAATGGTATTCATGCAAGGTTTGCTTGTACCTACTGTTGAAACTATCCATGTGTCTATGTACACATAGCACATGCTTGTAAGTTTGGAGACTAAAAATGTAACAGCAGCTTTAATAACAAGGAATTATATATCTTTCACAATTAATTAATTGATCTAAACTTAAGTACTTGAAGTTTAGATGGAGGGCTATAGATGTGAAAGACAGTTAACATCACTGCCTCCAAAGACTTCCCATCATTTTCTCTTTAAGTGACTTTATTTTCTTGTAGTATACAACATATAAGCATATAAGAAAAGATTTCCACTTATTCCTTCCTTGAGTTGCTGTGAGTCTTACTCTTTTGAAATAATTTTAAAATATTAAATTTAGGAGACTGCAATTATATTTCTGATAGCTATTTCAAATAAAGTCAACTCATTAGTGTACAAAAAAATCTGGTAAGTAAAGAGTTTCAGAAAATAACTTATTTAATGTAGAAAAATTTTGATGTTTATGTGGGAAAAATACTCAATTTTCCATAAGTCTCCAAGTTTGCCAATACTATCAAAGCTCATAATGTCAACCAAGACATTCAGCAAAAATTGGCTGGGTGCAGTGGCTCATACCTGTAATCCCGGCACTTTAGGAGGCTGAAGCAGGCAGATCATTTGAGGTCAAGAGTTCGAGACCAGCCTGGCCAAAATAGCAAAACCCCATCTCTACTAAAAACATAAAAATTAGCCGGCCCTGGTAGCACATGCTTGTAATCCTAGCTACTAGAGAGGTTGAGGCAGGAGAATTGCTTGAACACAGGGGGCGGAGGTTGCAGTGAGCCAAGATCATGCCACTACACTCCAGCCTGGATGACAGAGCAAGACTCCATCTCAGGGGAAAAAAAAAAAGAAAAGACATTTAGCAAAAATAAATAGCTAAATGGAAAAATGTATATGTACATATTTATACTTATGTATATTTATGTACTTGTATGTGTACAGGAATAAACTTTTTGGAGAACAATGAACCTTACATAAATTGTGGACATCAGTTAATCATTCTAATACCTTTTGCTATGAACAGAATGTTGTTACCACCCCAAAATTTATATGTTGAAGTCCTAATCTCCAAAGTATTTGAAAATGAGGACATTGAAAATAATTAGATCATGAGAGTGAAGCCTTTATGAATGGGATCAGTAAACTTATGAGAAGAGACATGACATAGATAATCTCCTCAGCCATGTGAAGACACAGCATGAAGACAACTGTCTTCAAACCAGAAAGATAACCTTCACCAGGCATTTAATCTGCTGGCATCTTGGACTTGCACTTCTCAGTCTCCAGAACTGTGAAAAATGAATGTTGCTTAAGCCAGCTAGTTTATGCTATTTGTAATAGCAGCATGAGCAGACTAAGACAATAATTGGTACTGAGAGTAGAGGTGCTACTATAACAAACATTTAAAAATGTAGAAGTAGCTTAGGAACTAGGTAAAGGGTAGAGTCTTGAATTGCATGCTATAAAAAGCTGATATTGCCAATTTGAGTGAGGGCTCAGTAAAGAAAGAGGAAAGCTGTAGAGAAAGTTTCACATAAATAACCATGTCTAGAATGTTGGCAGAAATATTGATAGTAAGGACCATTCTGGTGAGGTGTTAGGTGGAAATGCAGAATGAATTACTGGACAATAGAGAAAAGTGATCCTTGTTGTAAGGTGGTAAAGAAATTGGCTAAATTATGTTGATGTTCTAGTGTTTTGTGGAAGGTAGAAGTTGTAAGCGATGAAATTGGACATTTAGCTGAGGAGCTTTTCAAGTGTAGTGTTGAAGGAGCTGCTTGGGCCCTTGTGACTCCTCATAGTAAAATGAGAGAAGAGATAAATAAATTGAGGACAAAATTGTTATGCAAAAATATTCCAAAACTGAAAGATTTAGAAACTTCTTAGCTTGTCTATATTATACAAAAATGAGAAAGTATGTTTGGAAGAGAACACCAAGGACATGGTGGGTCAACCATTTGATAAGGAGATTGTGTGGGTGTGATCAAAGCACTAGTCAGTCACCCGAGCAGAACACTGCCAGTTTAAATGAAAGAGAACTGAGATGAGACAGGATGGAGGAAGAGAATCAGACATCTTCAATTTTTACAGGAAGGGACTATAGAGTTATTTGACCCTGAATGTGCACTGTTCTTCAAAACAAAAGACAAACAGCCATCAAGGTGATTAATAAATCGTCAGTGTTACCTCCTTGATTTCAAAAGAGAAAACCATCGTCTTGATTTCAGCAGGCCAGACAGCCTCCACAAAAAGCCTTGGAGTGAGGCCACCCAGAGTCATGAGTGTGGGACACCCCATCCCTCACTGGGCAAAGCCCTGGGGATCAGACTCCTACCTCCAGAGATGTAGAGCAGAACCTCTGCCACAGTGGGTCTGAAAGGCAGAAAACAGAGCCAAGAAAAATTTGTTCTTCAGCCTTAAAATACAATGTTTGCCATGCTAGGTTTTGAACTAGCTTGAGACCTCTTTCCTATTTATCTTTCTTTCCTATTTATCATTTTTGAAATGGGGATGTATATCCTACACTTGCCCTGCCATTGTATTCTGGAAACACATAACTGGTTTGGTTTTATAGGTTCACAAATGGAGAAGAATTTTATCTCAGGGTGAATCAAACCTGAAGTGTTACCCTTATCTGATTTAGATGATATTTACATGAGATTGTGGACCTCAGACCAGAATTGATGCTAAGATGAGTTAAGACTCTTGGGGCTGTTGAGATTGAATGAATGTATTTTGCATGTAAGAAAAAGACAAATGTTGGGTGGACCTGGGACAGAATGCTATGGATTAAATGTTTGTGTCCCTCTCCAATTCATATGTTAAAGTCCTGATCTCCATTGTGATGGTATTTGGAGGTGAGTCCTTTGGGAGCAAGCTAATCAGATCATGAGGGTAGAACTCTCATAAATGGGATTAATGCCCTTGTAAGAAGAGACATAAGAGAGATGCTGTCTCTCTCAGTCACGTGAGGATACAGCAAGAAGGCAACCATCTTCACAAAATGAGGAGGGCCTTCCCAACACATTGAATTTGCAGGCACATTGATTTTGTATTTCCCAGCCTTCAGAACTGGGATAAATCAATTCAACCAATATTAAAACAGAAGATATTCAAGAGAACTTTACTCAGTAAGATGTAGAAGACCATTGTGCTATAAGCTGTGAGACACCAGGGACTAATTCTGCTTTGTTGCTCTTTGCATCCCTGTCTTTGAGCAGAGCTGGCATGTAGCTATCACTCAATAAATATTTGTTGAATAACTATGTTGATTAATTGGTTGCTTATGCCAGTTTTACAAGAATTGGGTGGAGTTGTGTGGTAAATCCTCATTAGTTACCGAGTATCTGAAAGTAAGATGCTAAGAAGTAGGGCAAGGACTAGAATTACAGTGATCATGGCAGCCAAAACCCAGAGGCTCAGAAACTAGCAAGGGTGAAGAGGCATTGTCACATGGAAACAAAAGGAAATACGTATTTTTGTGTGTCTAGTATTTGAGTCGTTTGGAAAGCTATGGTATGGACGACACAGCCTGGTAATCTGATCACCAACCACCCTTTTAGCGTCATATCCAAGTATCTTACAAACTACTGTTGTGAGCTGCTAGAAATGTTTGTAGGAGTATAGGTTTCAGATTGATCATTGTGGTGCTAGAAATAGTGGAGAAGTGAAGAAAGCATTGACAGAACATAAAGGAACTTGGCTTCTGAACACCTGTGTGTGCTATCATTCTTCCTAGGCTGGCAGGGGGCTTGGATTTATGCTGGCTATGCGGTTGAGACATCTCTTTCTATCATGACGGGTGCAAATATTAAAGCTAGAAGCATCATCTCTACCAAAAGCTCATGGGATCTTAAATAAACACAGGAAAGTGTCAAGTTTGTGAAGAGTGATATTGGTACTGAAAAACAAAGACAACATTAAGGGAGAGCTAACTATCCCTTCACCTTTCTAATCCCTTTGTTGGGAACACTATTCCTTCACTACTCTGCTTGGTGAGTTACTCTTGAAGATGCTGCTCACATGTCCTACATGGAGTTTACCCCGGTTCCTCAGTTCAAACTAATTTCTTTTTCCTCTCCATTTTGGAGAGAGGTTTATATTTTCTTTTAGCAAAACAATTAGGGAAGTTTCTGATATGGCATCTATCATACAAATATTTTATGTGCTGTCAAAGTCACATGTTACATAAAGAAGCCATCCAGTCAACCCTGGTGAATTTACAAGTAAGTGGATCACAATACTGTTGTCTTGGTCATCCAGACATTTATAATCATTTTTGATGTTTTCTTTCTCAACTGTATGACTCATATTTGATGAACTGAATCAAATTGGAACCAAAGTTGTGTGTATACTTAATAACAATGATACATACAGTCCTTTATGATCTGCTGCTAGGAGGTGTGTCGGGTTGCATCTCAAGAATTTATCATTCAACATTGATTTAAACAGGTACTTAATGAGCACCTACTATGTGCTGGACATAAATCATGAAGAGAACACAGTATAATTACTGGCCTTGAGTGTTTAAAAAATTTAGGAATAAATGATTCTTTCTGGAATATATCAAAAAGAAATGCTAGCGGGGGTGTTTAACTTTGAGGAACAGTGGTATTTTTAATGGATATAATTTGAAAATGTAAATGTTAGACTGGTGGTAAAAAGAAATTCTATTATTTAGTAACTCTATGAGAAAAGTCTTGAATACCATAAAAATCAGGAAATAAGCAGAAGACAGAAATAAATTCGATTTGGTTCTAACATTAAAACAAAGCATGGATGCCCTTGAGTCTTCCACATCTCTCCACCTAACACCCTACTGAGTTTTAACTTATATTTCTTGAATTCTCTAGGGCATTGACAGGAAATAATATATATTTTCAGAAATGTTTCTCAATTGCAGATGAATAAATTTTTTTAAAGTTTAATCATGCTTGCCATCATTTAGAAACTCATGCTTGGCTTTCAGAAGACAAGCAAAGAATAACACAAGACAACTCAAGATGACAGAGTAAAAAGTGATCCGACCTGATTGCTTGACCAGTGGTTAAATTCAGCCTAATAGCCACATATTAGGAAATACTTAAGCGCTTTCTTTTCACTTCCCTTTTCTCTATTTCATGTAGACTCAACAGCCCCAGTTGATAGCGTCATGGAGGTGCTGACAGGCGCCCAGCGGTGGTGTGGTGTGATTAATTCAATGTGCTGCTGCAATTAACCCATCAAAGTCATTGGGAGATCAGTGTTTCTCCCGCTGTCACAAGGCAAAAATGAGCTGGCTTGTCAGTCCTTCTCTGGCCAGGGCCCACTATAGGTGTGGGGATGTTACAAAGCAAACGGTCACTGTGTCTGTAAGCAATGAGGGTAAACAGGCCCCTCAAACAGGTCTCTGCTTGTGAAATTGAGTGCATGTTAAGCTAAGCTGCCCCGTACTTGACTTGGAGCAAAGCTCCCTTTCCTGTGTACATTCATTTTATTTTATGGTGATGTAAAAACAACTCTGTGGTGCTGGCTGCAGTGGGAAAATCAACAACAACGCTATAGAGCAGCCCACAACCAAAAACAGCTGAAGAAAAGAGAAAACACCAGGAGAAAACCATGGAAGCAGATCTTCCAATCACCTCCGCAAGCAATGGCCATGTCAACATTGAGAAAAATTGATTCTGACAGAGAGGAAAGTAGTAATTGGAAAGAAACTTGTTTGAATAACAGCTTAAATGTTTCTTTCCTTGCTCTCCAGATTACGTGCACTGTAAAGCCAGATTTCTTTCTCCTGGTTAGTTCACAGAGGACATTCTGTATCCAGGGGGCTTGTGAAAAGAAAGAAAGAAAAAAAAAAAAAAACTTGTGAATTTGCCGCTTTCTGGATGACTGTTGGGTTTGGATTTCAGGCTGACATAGATAATTTATTGATGCTTAATCCCAAATCTTATCTGTTGCAAACATCCCTTTTAGGCTATTTTTAAGATATTGAGAGGCTGGATAGTATCCAGGTCATAGTGTTTCATTCACTCAACTGGCTAACAAAACTAAAGTTAGAGCTTTTTCACAATCTGGCTCCTTTACGTCAGTATCCAGTTACAGTGACGGGACTATCATTGCAGTTTTCCAGGTGGTATTAGTCAGGATTTTTTTAGAGAAATGTAAGCAATAGGAGATAGCTATCTATCTATCTATCTATCTATCTATCTATCTATCTATCTATCTATCTATCTATCTATCTATCTATCTTATCTATCTATTTAGATTTATTATAAGGTATTAGCTCACACAAATATGGAGGTTGAGAAGTCTTCTATTCTGCCATGTACAAACTGGAGATCCAGGGATACCAGTGGTACAATTCAAAGGCCTGAGAGCTGGAAAGACAATGGTGAAGATTCTAGTCCGAGTTAGGCCCATGAACCAGGGAATGTCAAAAGCAGGAAAAGATCGATGTCTTAGCTCAAGCTATCAGGCAGAGGCGGGACAAATACAACCTTTCTCTGCCTTTTCATTCTATTTGTGTCCTTAGTAAATCAGATTCTGCCCATTCTAGTTGGGAAGGGCCATCTGCTTTACTCTGTCCACCAAATAAAATGCTAATCTCTTCTGGAGAACATCCTCACTAACACCCAGAAATAATGTTTAACTAGATATATGGGCACCCTGTGGCCCAGTTCACATATAAACATCACTATCACACAGGTGAAAGTCCGAATTTCACAGTGAAGCATGTTGGCCCTTTATGATCTGCCTTGTTGGCTACTACTGTAGTTTCTCCACTCTGTGCCTCTACTTTGCCAAACATCTGTAGGACTTACGTGATCTGGCCACTTCTCCTCTCTTTGATCATCTCTCTTTGATCATCTCTCTCTCCACCTTACCCCCACTTACAATCTCTAGCCATGTGGGCCTTTGACCTAGGTCTTGAGTCTTCCAGGTCAGTTCCAGTCTCTGAATGTTTTCTCTCACTGCTCCCTTTGGCCCAAGTGTTCAGCCCCCTTGTCTTCACATGGCCAAACCCTTCCTAACATTTGATTTGGCTATCATGGCCAAAAGACCCGTTCTATGATGATGCTCCCGTCTCCCAAATAAAATAGTTCTGCTGGAACTATACCATTTAGCTCATTTTATTTTTTATATTGCATACTTGATTTCTAAAAATACCTTTATCATTCATTTGTTTATTATCTATGCTGCCCCTCCTCCACAGCCACATGAAGTCTTCACGTCAGCGGAGACTTTCATCTATTATTGACTCTTGTATTGCATGCATGCTGGGAGCTCAGTAGACATGTAAATAACAGGTTCTCCAGACAAAATGGGCTTTTCCATGCTTCCTTTCCTTTGTCAAGTCGGTGTTTCTCCCTCCACGTAGTCAACTTGCTCAGTGAGCCCTTTATCCTGCTTCAAAGAGCCAGCTCACATGTTCTCTTTCACTGGAGCCTTTCTTCACGTGGTGGAGCAAGGTGTTTCTTCACATTTGCCTGGTCCCATTCATCATAGCAATTAGTATGTTGCATTCCATGTGTTTATGGATACAGCTTGGCTTGGAAATGCATGTTTTTTGAAGTCAGGAATTGTGTCTGTTTCTATAAATTAACAAGGCTAGTGCGGTGAATATATATAGAAGATGTTTAAAAATGTTTGCTGAGTAAATTCATAGTCATTGCCTCAGCTGACAAGACTTCAAAACTATGGCATCTTTTTGAGGCTCTCTTTTTGTTCAGAGAGTCCATGATTTTGGTTTTTTTCTCATGTTCTCTCTATCAGATGTATTCCCGTCATTTAAAGCAAAAGCATAGTTTGGAAGCCCATAAACTGGCCAAGTATAATAGTTTCCGAACTCATTTTTTTGGTCTAATTTTCCCTTTCCTCTAGTATCCTAAGTAAGAAAAATTCTCAATTTCTTATCACTTGTGCTATCCTTTAATTCTCAAATAAGGGAGAAGAAATTCTTAATCTGATTGGTTAAATTAGCAAAAACTCGTTTAGCTTTCCTCTAATACATCTCAACGTTCTCTGCCACTCTGTCTTACTCTCTGTCTCTGCTTCTCTGAAATGGAGAAGTGGCAGAATGAATGGACTCTGGAACTTCCAATAATTCTTCTCCCCTTGCTGTAGGACAAAGTAAGATCCCAAGGGTTAGCTGTGATGGGGGCTAGGTGAGCAGAAGTTTGGCTTTAGACTTGAGCTTCAACTTCAGGTGCCTAAAGAATTTTCAGCAGAGCTCTGTAATGGGTTATCAGTTGCTGATTTCCCTATTAATAAAGTAGTGTTTGAAATCTATATTTCTATTACCCTTGTATGTATAATAAGTGACTTTTGTATATTCTTCATATATTTTTGAAGGAAAGAACTCCTGCTATATTCATCTTTATTTCTAGCAGATTACACACTAGGCCATTAACATGTTTATTGAATTTGACCAAAGGAGAAGAGCTAAGTGACTTTTTCCCTATCTTAGGAGCACAATGATGGGCTCCTATCTTAGGAGCACAATGATAGATGCTTAGTATCTGTTGAGTGAATGGATGGATTGATCAATACCTTTTGATTCTTCCTGAATTGCTAAATTAACTCTATTTCCATCACTGCTTCCCTGATCAGTCTGTTCTGGAGAACTGTGGTCTCTGCAGATACACTCTTTAAAACTACCAGACAGGCCCAAGTGCTTGCCTGTGAGGATTGAGTATCCACTTGAATCTTATCATTTTACTGAAAATCTGTAACATCTTCTCTCTGGCTCATCAGAAACGGAAGACATCTGACTTCACATCTAGCAGCTGATAATTTGAGGATGGTTTTTAAATTTATATGAGAACCAGACAAAGCAACATTCAAAACTTCTTTTTAAGGGTGGATGATTAATGGTCAAAATTAGGAAAAACTCGTTACTAACAAGTTGGACTAAGCAAAATCACTTCTGACATATCCAAGACATCCTAGCCAGCAGGAGTGATATTCGAGGAGATGAGTGATTTCAACACCAAACGACATCATTTTTGGCATGTTGTGGTAATGTCCAAAAGACATCATTCTTGCCTTTTAAAATATCTTGGTAAGAAATAAAAATGCAAGATGACTGAGGTGATTTTTCTACATGTACATATCTGAGCAAGTGGGAAGAACAAAAACACTCTTTGGGCAATCTTGCCTGCCTGTTAGAAATTAGTTCAAATTATGTTTTGATATACTCTCTGCTCCAATCAAAGTGCTTTTAGACATGGTACTTTGAAACTAAAATGAAAATACAACCAAGTTTGCTTTGGATTCTTCAATGTGCAAGGTATGTTTACATTTATTATCTCACCACGTTCTCATAGGCACACTGTGATTTCAGAGGAGCAAAGGGACATCCCTAATATCACATAGCTAAACAGTGAGTGACAAAATTAGGACTTGAATGCAGATTTCTTTTGTTTTTGCCCCAAATCCAGTGCTCTTGGAACAATAAGTCATTGCCTTAGAGATCATTCTTGCCAATTCTCCTTTTTATAGATAAAAAATTAAGGTTCAAAGAGGACAAATGCTTTCCTGATGCTCTCACAAGTGGTATGCATATTGATTCCATAAAGATTCAGTTTGCAAACCTCAAAGAAGGGTTCAATTCCTGTTTACCAAATACTTGTATACGGGCTCCTCTTATAAAGTTTCAGCATTCCTATAAAAATGCAGAATTTGCAAAGAAACAAACAAAAAAAAGCACCAGAAAGTGTGATTCATTTGTCTTGGAATATCAACAGAATACTTCCTGAGTCTATGGGACAAACAGTAATATGAAATGTTTTTGTTACCTGGTACATCAAAAATGACTTATTTGATTCTGCATACTGTTATCATAAACATTATACACTAATCTTAGTTTGCAGGGCTTTCATAACAAAATATCACAGACTGGATGTCGTAAACAATAGGAATTTATTTTCTCACACTTCTGGAAGCTAGAAGTTCCAGATCAAGATGAGTTTTTTTTTTTTTTTCTGAAGGCTGTGAAGGAAATTTCTGTTCTAAGCCTCTCTCCTTGGCTTGTTGAGAGCCATCTTCTCTGTCTTCACATAATTATTCCACTGTGTATGTCTGTGTTTACATTTCCTTTCCTTAAAAAGACAGCACTCATATTGGATTAGGATCCACCCTTATGACCTCATTTTAGTTTAATTATCAGTTTAAAGACCCTCTCTCCAAATATGGTCATATTATGAAATGCTAGGGGATAGGACTACAATATATAAAGTCAGTGCAATAGCACAATTTTCTCCATAACATACACATAGATGCACACAGTTAAACCTCAGTAGAGAGCTGTTTTCAGAGCTAGTTATTTAGAAAGCATAACTTTGAGGGGTAGAGTTGGGGATGGTTAATGGGTAAAAAAGAATAGTTAGAAAGAATGAATAAGACCTAGTACTTGATAGCATAACAGGGTGACTATAGTCAGTAATAACTTAATTATTTATCTTAAAATAACTAATATAATATAATTGGTTTGTTTGTAACACAAAAGATAAATGCTTAAGAGGATGGATACTCCATTTCCACGATGTGATTATTACGCATTGCATACCTGCATCAAAATGTCTCATGTGTCTCATAAATATATACACCTACTATTTACCCACAAAAATTGAAAGTTAAAAAATAGAAAGTATAACTTTGATTTTCCCAAGCACAATACGTACTATTGGAAATCTTTGAGCTCTTGGTCCTGATTCTTTTCATGAGTCAAGATTTTGCAAGGAAAAGAAGTAGAAGTAGAACAAAAAGGAAAACATATAAGAAATTGTAGATTTCATCTTATACATACCAGGTGATCAAGAAGAGACCTGGGTGTGGAATTATGCAGCCTGGGCTGGTGTTGAGCTCTATTACTTGGCAGCTAGATCCTGAGCACCCTGCAAGCTTGCCATTTTTTCTTTCTTCTGGAAAATAATATCTTGACATAACATGGCCATTGTAAGAATTAAGTGAGTACACTTTGTATACACTATAGAGAAGTTAGAATTTTAAAGATAGGCAACTTTTCTTAGTGGCAAACTTAAAGCACAAACATAGTATTTTAAAGAAATGAAAACAAACCTGCTCAGTTCAAAGAGGCAGCGAAGAGTGTACCTGGAAAACGGTGCTGAAATCACTCACCAAGCCCCCACCTCTACTAACTGAAGTTTTTTAGGATCTTTGGGGCGATACTGAGCATATTTTTTTAATAATTACTTTAGGGTCCTAGACAAGTGCTAGTTATATTTTATTGTGATTTTTTGTTTCTGTTTCATTTATATTTTTCACCACTCTTCTCCCTTATTATTACTTTTTATTGTTTCTTGGGCCACCTGAGGTAGAATCGCTTATTGTTTTCAGTTTTTAAATGTGAGGAAGCTAAAATCCTGAGTGGTTAAGTAACTGCCTGATATCCTGTTGCCTGGCATTTCTTAAAATGATCTATAGTGGGATAATTTTTTTTTAATTTTCAATTTTCATGAACTGATGCATTTGTAAAACACAGTAAACATGAATTACTACACAAAGAAGGCCTATAAAAAACAAGCCCAATTTTTTATTAGCTTCAACAGACAGAAAATAATTCTGTTGAATTTCTATAAAGGTTTCTATAAGTCTACTCTCATTGCATATGGTTAAACTGTATGTGACCCATGGTTTGAGTAGCACTGCTGCAAAAAAAATTAAAATTAAAATTAAAAAATAAATAAATACATAAATAAATAAACTTGATATGCCAGTGCTCAAATACATGTTTTGTATTTGGGTCAGTATTCTTCTACTTTACGCCATCGCCTTTTCAATCTAAATGTTCTGAGCCCCAATTTATATATTTATGAAATGCACATATTAACTCAACTCTTGTGTACCTCACAGGATTTTAAAGAAATTTGGAAGATATACAGTGGAACTTTGAAAGCTTTAAAGAACAAAAGCATATTAATAGTTTTGGCCTGAAAATTTTGTCTTGAAACTGATATAAGCGATGTTACTAAAGAACACCTAGACTTTACACACTACACTGTCCTGGTGAAGTTATCTCAACTAAACTATTTGCAATATACACCCCTTGTGAGAGATATAATTGATTATCTATATGTTGAGTTTTTAGCTACATATAGGATGATCTATGTCCAGTTTGCCTGGGGAATTCCTGGTCTATGTCTGTTGTCTCAGCTAATTATTGTGCATCTTTTTCCTCTTAAAACTCTTAGTTTGGGCAAAGAAATTATATGGTCATCCAGTCAGATGACAGATGCTGCAAAATTTTATGTTATTAATAATAGAACGGGTGTTTTGATGGCTTTTAGCCATTGATTTTAGAAGTAATCAGATGCCTACAATAATTTCCTTACTGAAATAGTATCAGGTTGAAAACAAACAAACAAAAATTGATCTATGCTTTATGAAATTAAAGCCAGATTTTAAAAATAAATATTTAGACAAAGGAGATTAATAAAGAAAGAGGATAGAGAAAGAGACTAAGACTTCAAAAAAGTAAAGAGGTAAAATCTCAAAGAACTTGTGATGAGTGAATTGCCTTTGGTCAGTTCAAAAATCTGCGTTTGGTTGTTTTGATCTATTTTCTTCTATTTCATTTCCACTTAATATTCAGGTGAACCCAACTTGTCTCAGCTTAAAAAAAGGAAGAAAAATATATTTCGGGGCCCTCACATGCTTAAAAAGAAGGTGAAAAGGGAGGGCTGGTACCCACCAGGGGAACCAGGTGATGTCCCGTCATGCAGAGGGAATTCAGGGAGAAGACTCCTAGGAGAAAGCTAACCTGAGTAGGGTGAGTCAATGCTTCCACTAACCTGGGGGCTCTGGCATTTACCGTCTCTTGCCAGATGATGTAATGACCTCTGAATTGTCTCCTGGCTTCTTCCATTCTTCTCCCTTTGAATCTATCTGCTACAAAATCATCACATGGATCTATCAGGTTATGTCAATCTTCTACTTAAAGCCTGTCAATGACTCCCACATTTTCCTAAGATTTATCCAAATATCTTAACACGCTAAATTAGTCCATCCCAAATTTGGTCAATTCCTTTGTTTCCAGCCTTAAGAGCTCTTCCTTTTCTGATTTCCTCTTCACATTTTATCAATAACTATGCAAAATCTCCATGTAAACAGATCAAAAGCAGTCAAATATTAGCATCTCATATGGTTCAACCTATTAGAAAAACAGATGGCTTTGAAATTTTTCGAAATGGCCATTGATGTGTCACCTGCCCCTGTCACTTGCATCTATTCATGTGGTTCTTTCAGAATTCATTCACCCCATAAATATTTATTAGGTGCCTCATGTGTGACAGGGTCTCTTCTAAGAGTTGGGAAGGCAGTGACAAATATGATACATGGAGTCCCTGAGATTTTACATTCCTGTGGGTGAGTAGTCAATAAACACATGAGTATATATGTACCATAATATCAGATAGGTGATAAGAGCTACTAAGAGAAATGGAGGAGGGTGAGGCGATGGAGGCTGATGGAAAGGGAAGAACAAGTTGTAGTTCTGTGCCTGGAATACCCTTTCTTCCACCTTAATTCCTCAGCTTTGTTAGATCTTCAACATTTCTGCTGAGGCCTCACCTTTTTCATGGGCAGAGCACCCCTGCCCCACCCTGACACACCCAGACATAGTAGATCCTTCCTTTGGAGGCTAATGTCATGATGCCCTCTAGTTTTTATGTATGGATTTGGATTTAGACATATGCTGTGTCTAAAAGTCTCAATTTATTCTTCTGTACAATTAAGATAATAGAACTCATTTTGCTTCATGAGGTTTCTGTGAGCTTCAAATGAATGAAAGCACTTTGAAAATTACAAATATCATTGCTAATTTTAAAGTATTATACAAATTTCATCAGCTATTAGTATCATCATCTTGCTACAATGATCAACTGATGATGGTTTCAAGAGCAGCAAGGTCATCTGAGCTATCAAGATGCTTTTAACTAAATGATCCAGTCATTCATTCCAAAAGTATTGTGCATGTGCTATGTGGCAGTTTGTGTTCTATGTATCAGACACAAAAGCACATTTCCTTCATGAAGTTCACTTACAGTTTATTTGGATAAAAAACAGTTTTAAAATATACAGACTATTATAGTAGACATTGCTAAATGCTATGCATGATATTTTCGAAACTCAATTTGGCTTTCTCTAAGCCTTCCTCTCACATTAGTAATAATATGTAAGTTTTTTTCTCCAATTAAATCTATATGGAACCATCAAGTATTAAATTATATGGCCTCAGGAGATATAAACATAAGTAGTTTAAGACCAAAAAAAAAAAAAAAAAAAAAAAAAAACCAGAGTAAAAAATAACAAAGAATATTCCCAATGGTAGTGTCAACTTTTCTACAAAGCTAATTAATCACTGCATATGAATTTGGCTGGAACAGGGGACAGACTGATGCTGACTGAAAAGTCACAACCTTAAAAATCCCAAGCAGATAACATAATTTATTGGTGATAATCACAACACACTCATAATTAGTAAATCTTTCAAAGTACATAGCAATTGAAAGAAAGGAAAACAAAATAAACATCTAATTTGCATACTGAAAATCCTTGTTATCTGAACATATTATTACATGTTTAATAGGGTTTTCTGAATTAGATAATATACTACAAAATGTTTTCCACATGGAGATTTTTATTTTCTATTTCAAAAAAAATTGGGGAAGAAATGTCTATCAAATTTTATTGCTCAAACTCTAGCTTCATTTTTATATTGTGCACAAAATTTCATCCAAGGGACTGACCCTTTTATTCCAAAATATTAGGATAAAAATGATAAATAAAATGGAAATATGTATGGTTATCATCAATAGTATTCTTCAGTACTAATTTATTTTTCAATACTCCAATCCAGTGAAGTATTAATAAAACTTACCCAATAACGTCTGTCAGTGACTGGTTTTGACAAGAGACCAGCATTCCATTGCTGTATTTGACACTTCTAAAAAATCTACTAAATAAATGAGATGTTTATTTCCAGGATCCATGGAAACATGTCAATTTAGTCAATTCTATGTTTAGTATATATCTGATTTTTCATGACATAGGGTCAAAAACAAATGATTTAAAATTAGAAGATGAGCTGTGAGTCTGTAATATTTTACATTCAATACTTGTAAAACAAAGATTATGAAGATGATAATCATAGCCATTTACACTTTGCCTACTTGAAAAAGGTGTTCATTTCTTATTAAATAAGACATCGTTGCCACTGATAAATATGTGTGACACTCTTATCATATGTCAGCACTTGTGATGATAATTCAAAGATAAAATTCAATAGCTGAACTCAACAAATTTACAGACAGGTAAGAAAGATTGCTAAAGAGAATAATGGAAGAGTTTAATGAGAACTACAAGAGAGGTCCTAAAGCAGCCCAGTGAGGAGAAAACTTAAAAATCAGATTCAAGGATTGAGGGATCATGGACATTTTAATAAAGAAAGTAACAATGATTTACCATAAGCTTTAGATTTTCCGCTGATCACCAGGTTGTTTACTTGATTTATTAGTTCGTTTTTAAGTTGCTGATAAAGACATACTTGAGACTGAGTAATTTATGAAGAAAAAGAAGTTTAATGGACTCACAGTTCCACGTGGCTGGGGAGGCCTCATAATCATGGTGAAAGGTGAAAGGCACATCTTACATGGCAGCAGACAAGAGAGAGTGAGAATCAAGTGAAAGGAGTTTCCCCTTATAAAACCATCAGATCTCCTGAGACTTATTCACTATCATGAGAACAGTATGGGGGAACCGCCCCCATGAATCAATTAACTCCCACTGGGTCACTCCCACAACACATGGGAATTCTGGGAGCTACAATTCAAGATGAGATTTGGGTGTGGACACGGCCAAACCATATCACTTGACATCTCCACTTCATAAACTAATGAACAACTCAAACTTAACATAAGGAAAAGAGACACCTAATTACCAGCCAGACTTCCCTCTCCTATTAAATAAAACCTACATTTTTTCAATTACTCAGCCAAAAATATAGATGTTGTTTCAAAACTTTATTATATTTTATATGAGATTCAACATCATACAATAACTCTACTACATATTCTCATTTTGATCACTCCTTAGTGTCCCAAAGCTACAACCCTAGAGCAGGCCATTTTTCTCTCAATTACCTGAAAGATTTTGGGAAGCAATCTCTTTATTACCACTCTCCAACAGTCCTTCCTCTACGTCAAACTACCTTTTATAAAGGGTAAGTTGGATCACCTTGCTCCCCAGCTTATAACTCTAATCATCCCATTTTATGTTAAGAAAAATAAACAACAACAACAAAAATCACCAATGCAACCTGTTCAGCTTAAGCCCCTGCTCATCTCCTCTGGGAATACTTGTCTGAACATCATCAAGAGAACTCAGTTAAGTCCCACCCCATTCCCCAGTCTGTGTTCCCATGATGTGCCATGCACATCACACCCATTGCACTTCCCACACTGTACTGCAATGATCTGTGCATGTTCCTAAAAGGCTGAGAGCTCCTTGTGTGTCTAACATGCTGGGAGATTTATGAGGGCAGATGTCAGGTTATTCCTTTATGTTCCTAGTACCAGCATAATTTATGAAACCTATGATGATGATTATTTCTGCACTTATATGTTTGTGAGAGTTTTAACTTATCTCTAGCTAGTCATGATTTCCTTGAATAAAACTCAACAGCTCCCTGAATCTCTGTAAAAACATGGGAGTAAAATTTTTCATCTGACAAGAAGTTATTGTGATGGCTAATTTTATGTGTCAACTTGACTGGGCCATGGGATGCCCAGACAGCTGATTAGACATTATTTCTGGGTGAGGACGTTTCCAGAAGATATTAGCATTTCAATTAGTAAACTGAGTAAAGCAAGTGGTTTTCCCCAGTGTGAGTGGACATCATTGAATCCATTGAGAGACTGACTAGAACAACAAGGTGTAGGAAGGCTGAATTAAATCTACCTGACTGATTCAGCTGATCAATTCGGGGCACTGATCTTTTGTCCTCGGTGCTTCTGATTCTCAGGCCCTCAGACATGGACTGGAATCTACCCCATTGACTATCCAGCTTTCAGGGTTTTGAACTACACCATCAGCTTTCTGAGTGTCTAGCTTACAACTGGCAGATATTCAGTCACCGTAATGCAATTTTCAGCCTCCATAATTATGATGTGAGCCAATGCCTCATAATAAGTCTCTTTATAACTGATCCATATTGTTATAAAAAGATCTTTTCCACTGGCTAAGTGCTCATACTTTACCCGTTTTGCTTGTTTGTCTCCACTCTAGAAGAAGAAAAATCCTAAACGTCCTGCTTTTCTTGCAGCTAAGAGCAGCCATAACACACAAGTCTAGCCAAAATGAAAGTGATAGTCTGCTGAGGGTGTGTATGATGTCAGTTTCTATTCCCTAGGAAGGTCCCAGAGATAATAAGGAACCTCTGGGACCTTCTTTATATGCATGAAGTAAACAGTAATTTGATGAGTACTGATTCTGAGTTCAAAGTGTTCTGTAAATTATTTGAAGGAAGATGCTATGGCAGATTAAACTAGAAAAATACTGATCAAAGTGCCAGGATACAAGCTGGGCTATGAGGGATATGTCAGAAGACAGGAGGATGGCAGGCATTTTTAAGTCTTAAATTTTTGTTTTTACCTCTGTGATGAGATTGGAGCCATTTCAAATGGGAGTAATGCTTAATCAAAAACAAAACAAAACAAGAAAAACAAACAGATGGCAATAATTAAAAAATAACGATTGAGAACACATACAAAATATTAATTATGACATGTGCTACTACTACACAAAGCTTCTCTGTTATAAGCTCTCTCTGGCTTCTGACTTTTTTTTTTTTGAGATGGAGTCTCACTCTGTCGCCCAGGCTGGAGTACAGAAGTGTGATCTCGGCTCACTGCAAGCTCCGCCTCCCAGGTTTATGCCATTCTCTTGCCTCAGCCTTCCCCAGTAGCTGGGACTACAGGCACCCGCCACCATGTCTGGCTTTTTTTTTTTTTTTTTTTGTATTTTTAGTAGAGATGGGGTTTCATCGTGTTAGCCAGGATGGTCTTGATCTCCTGACCTCATGATCCGCCTGCCTCGGCCTCTCAAAGTGCTGGGATTACAGGCATGAGCCACCGCGCCCGGCCGGTTTCTGACTTTTTGAATTTTTTTTTCAGACACTGCCTCAGTTTTTGTTTCCACAGAAGCAGAGCTTGATCCAGGGACTTAGGTATGGGTGGTTTATTTGGGAAATCATTACATGAAGCATGGGTGAGAGCCTGAGGACAATGAGACCGGAAGGAGGAAAAGCCAATAGGAGTGGCATTGCTGCTGTAGACAGTGGGGGCTTGGTTCTACTGGGACCTCTGAAGAACCAATGCGTCCCAGAATTTCTGCCAGAATAATGGGAAATGGGAGGCATTTATCCACTGGCTCCTATACTGTGCTGATTGAGGGTGTTCTCTGGGGTATGAATAAATCTTCCCTCTGGGCTACCCTTGTACATGGGGCTTATTGACTCTTTCAGCCTCAGAAAGGGCCCTTTTCTAAGGCAGATAGCGGCAAGACTGGCTTGAGAGGTGAGGCTTTGTTGTAATCTGAGTGTGAGCTCGCGTAGAGCTGTCCATCACGGTGGTGAATGCAGAGGCTGGCCAAGAGGGGTGTGCTGAGGGGCACTGAGAGCATCTGCTACTGGCAGCAATCCCTACCCTTTGAAAGTCACCAAGTGCCTTTTCCTCAGTTCTGGCCTCTGCCACTCCCAAACACATGGGTGGTTCAGAAAAACACATTGCCTTTTCCAGCCATGGCCTCATGAATTTCCAAAATTACTTCCTCCTGACCTTGAACCTCTCTGCAGGACAGACTCAGTCAGTAGTTGAATGTCACCAGTTCTGAACACTGAGACCCTACGGCCCTCAAAAGTAGAAGATGAGCTACTAAAGCAAGCTGGGGCTTGGAGCCTTCCCTCTGCCTCACTTCTTGTCCTGGAGAGCTCTGGCTTTTACCCTAAGTGTCATTTACCTAGAACTGCCTATGTCACCGATGCCAGGTGAAATGATTCATAGACGTGGCCTTATTTTTCCTCATATCAGACATTATGAGATGGTCATCGTGCTCCCCATTTTATAGCCAGAGAAACT
The DNA here is from genome assembly GCF_024542745.1 of Macaca thibetana thibetana. Classification (NCBI taxonomy): domain Eukaryota; kingdom Metazoa; phylum Chordata; class Mammalia; order Primates; family Cercopithecidae; genus Macaca; species Macaca thibetana. The sequence goes on from NC_065582.1 coordinate 173,978,209, forward strand.
GAATCCAAGAAGGAAACCATACTGAGTTAGTAGGTAGCAGATTGAAAGTTTGAACCCAGTTCATGAAAACTGCACAAATCGCCATCTCAGCAATACCACCATGACTGTTCGTTTGCACTCTTCAACTCCCAATCTTGCCCCACGCTGCCTTCACACCTTCAGACTGTGCTCTGCTGTTAAAGTTGAGGGCTTGTTATGCTTCGTTCATTGAGGTCCATTAGCGTCCTGCTCCTTATTTTCCCCCAGGAGGCCCCTACCCTGTGACGGATGTATATCTGCTCTCTGCCTCGAATGCCCCCAATTAGAGTGACTTCATGGCTTCTCCTAGCAGTCTGTTCCATTGCCTAACTGCTCCCAGTGGTCTAACATTTTCCCTGATATTTAGCTTTGATATTCCTCACTGCAGCTTACAGCTTGTTAATTCTCATTCTGTCCTTGTTGATTAATAAGAAGACTGATCCCTGCCCTTCTCACAATATCTTTTTATGAATGTGTCGGCAGAATGATGGCTCCCTTCAGCAGCCCTTCCTTAAGCTTGAGCTGCTCGAGCTCTATTAACCTCCCCACAGAGGTCTCACTCTCCAAGCCTGGGACTATTTGTGTCCCTCTCCTCTCAACTGTGTCAATTAGCCTATGTCCTTGGATAATTTATAGTGTCCAGAAGGGAGCCCAGTGTTGGAGAGACAGCCAACTCCAGGCAGAGACACGCATGATGCTGTTGAAATTCACTTACTCCTTTTGCAAAGTGATATCTTAATTATTTTTTCCCTGAGGCAGACAGCCAAGATTTCTCCTTCTCAATGATCTTTTTATGAACTTGGACTAACAGAGTGTGGAAGCTGATTGGGTCTCCCTGTATCATCTCCTTTATTTGGAAGTGAGTAAATGGAGGCATAGAGGGAGTGAGACAGTGTCCAAGGCTCCTCAGTGGCTCAGTGATCCAGAGAGAATGAGGACCAGCTCTGCAGTTTTCCAGGTCAGTATCCCTTTCATTGTATCCATGAGACTGGGCTTGTGAAAGCATGATACAACTCATTCTACCAAAAGAAATAGAGCCCAGGAGTGTGGTGTTATTGCAGGTAATGGAGCAAAGAGGTGTATGGAGAAGAGCAGTATACAAGATCTGATGTTAAATAAGGTGTAGGAACTGATAAGGAACCAGAGGATTTGGCAATGGAGGATCACATGATGATTTAGGGAACACATTTTGTGAAAAAATGCAGGGATGAATGAATGATTTGGCATACTAAGGAGTGGAATACTGAGGAAGAGGCAAGCAAGCTTTTGACAGGCTTCTCTGAGAAAACATTTTAAGATAATGGTGTAGTATAATCTAATAGTTAAGAAAACAAGGTTTGGATTAGACAGATTTGATTCCATAATCAAATCCTAATCCTTTGGATTAGATAGATTTGACTCCATAATCTACCATCTACTAGCTGCATATCTTTGGTCAATTTACCTAACCTATCAGAGTCTATTTTCTCTTCTGTAAAACAATAATAGCATAATAAAAGTAAACATCCTATATTTACTTTAAAAAATATATTATTTACATATAATATATAACATACCATATGTCTGTATGTGACACATTTATTATGTTACATATAATATCTGATACTACATATAATATATTATTATTGTTATACATAATATATTATAGTACATATATTTATAATATAAACTAATGACAATTGAAAATAATAATGAGATCTACTTACCGGGGCTGATGTGATAGTTATATGTGATAATAACTCCAAAAAATGCTTAATATTATATATGTGGTTCATGGTAAATGCATAACAAATATATTAGCTACAGCCATTAGCATTCATTGCCTTTACTGTCATCATCATCATCAACATCATCATCATCATTTTCATCACCATTATTCCAGTACAGTCTAACTAACACCTTGACCTCTTTTCTAAAGTCATCTTTCTGACCACCTGCCTTCTCACTCCTAGCAAGTAATTCTTCCTCCCTCCCTTATTTCACAGAAAGAACAGATCATTAGATATGAAATACTTCACTTTGCTCTTCTTACTACTGACAAATTTACCAAGTCTCCTGCATCCTTCTACCTTCATTTCTCTTCTTATAGGAATAGCTGTTTTCTTTTTAGTTTTTTCTAAGATTTAATGTTTGACACTGCCGCTGGCTCAATGCTTTTTCTATGACACTTCATTGCCCTATTATAATGTCCATCTTCAGGATATTATATTGCTGCAAGCTGGCCTTCCCTCCAGACTACATTCCTAAAAATGGACCGCTTTTTTTTTTTTCCAAATCATCTTTTACAATGCAGATAGGCTGAGGATTTCCTGAGTCAACGAATCCTGTTTCCTTTTTGCTAAACAGTTTTTTCTTCAATTTATGTCCTTTTTCTTGCATTTTCTCTTGCATTTCACTATAAGCAACAAGAAGAAATCAGTCTATGTCTTCAATACTTTGGTTGGAAACCTTCTCAGCTAAATATCCGAGTTGATCAGTTTATCACTTACAAGTTCTGCTTTCCACTCAATTGTAGAACACAATTCAGCTAAGGTTTTGGCCTGTATAAACAAAGATTGGTTGTTTTCTAGTTTCCAATAACATGTTGCTTATTTCCTTCTTGAGCGTTCAACCTTTATGTCTTCACTGTTCATATTTCTACCAACAGTGTGTTTAAGGCTATCTAGGGTTTCATTTTTCCTTAAACTGCATCTCAAAATTTATATAGCCTCTAGCCATTTCTAATTCTAAAGCTAATTCTGCATGTTTAGGTATTTATTATAGCAGCATCCGCTTTGCTATCACCAATATCTGCATTAGTTTTCTGTGGCCATTTTGACAAATTACCACCAACTTGGTGACTTAAAATGAAAAAAATTAATTCTTTTACAATTCTGGAGATTAGAAATATAAAATCAGTATCACTGGGCCAAAATCAAAGTGTCAGCAGGGCTGCACTTCCTCTAAAGACAGTAGGAAAGAATCAGTTACGTCTCTCTTTTACCTTCTGGTGGCTGCCTACATACCTTGGCTTGTGGCCACATGAGTCTGTTTCCATGATCACATTTTCCTCTTCTGTGTGTGTCACATATTTCTGCCTTCCTCTTAAAAGGATGCTGGTGATTATACTCATAGTCCACCCAGATAATTCAGGATGATATTTCCATCTCAAGACTCTTAACTGTCATGTTTGCGAAGTTACTTTTTCCATATCAGGTAGCATTTAAAGTCTCCAGGGATTTGGACCTGATATCTTTGGGATCATTATTTCACCTACTATACAATCTGATCAATTTCTACAAACAACAACAACAAAAAAAGTAACTATTTCTGAAGTTATCTTCATCTCACAGTATTTTTTTTTAAGTTTAGATAAAAATATCTACGGCATTAAGACAGTTATTAGCATGAGCACATAAAATTGCTCAACACTGTGGTAGACATTGGATATGCATAATCTTGTTTGATTTTTAAAATGAACTTCTTGGTCAGTATTTTTATACCCATTTTATAGTTAAAGGAAAAGATCGATGATCTGCGTAACTAATACATGGTCTACTAGAAGTTAAATTGGAGTTTGTCTGATTTTAAAACCTGAGTTCCCCCTAGGCCTAGACTACTCTGCTCTACGCACTTTGGTATTAGGGCCTTTTGGAGGCTTGAGGTATGTCATCCACAAAGCAAACAAAGAAGGCTTAGAAGCGTAAGTCTCAAGAATGATGTACATTTTTTATTCAGTTTCTTTCAACAATGGTGCTGCTGTCACTCATCCTTGGCAGTCCATCATACATGTGTGTGGCCATGGGTGTACTTTCAGCTGACCACATTGGTCACCAGGCTGTGACCACACAATTCACAAATGGAGTTAGAAGCTCAAAGAAGTCTTCATACATACAGGGCCTTCTCAGAAATAGTCTCAGTGACCACACCCCATCTATCTTCTCAGGTTTAATGGGCTGAGTTTAGGGAATATCTTGGTGTGGATATAGCCTTCCATTCCTGCGTAATTACCCAGTTTTTTTTTTATTCCAGTTGTCCTGAAAAACATGTCATGGTCTTGCTGTGGGAAAAGGAAATATGTTCGTGTTTACATAAAATAGGAGTAGGAAATGCTATCTAAAGCTGCCAAGAAAGGTAGAGATGAAACTTTAGAGAATGCACATGAAGCAGATGATGGGTAGGTTTCAGGAGGAAATGGTAATTATGTGTGACCTCTAAATGTAAGTAATATTTTGGCTGCATGAGGATTGTAAGATATGGGAAAAAGCCTTTTGGTTAGGCTCAAAGACAAGAATGCCTAGTGTCTTGAAGAAAATAATAGATTATTCATTTGACTAGAGCACAGTGAAAAGAATGGAAGAAGAGAGGGTTAAGGTTAGATGCATAGGCTCAGGATTGTCAGATTGTCTTTTGGATTTCAGATTTAATTCTGTTTGAAATACAAATTCGGGACAGAGTAGTCACATCATCAAGAATATTCATAGTGCACCAATAATCTGACAATTGGTGGAATGGATAAGACAGAAAGAGACTACAGGCAAGAGAAAAGGGTAGGAGGGCAATGTTCAGGCAGGAAGTAATGATAACTTAAACTAGGGCAGTAGCAGAGAGGGAAAGGAAAGAAAAGAAGATCAAGCATATTGTGTAAGTAAAACCCACAGACTGCATCAATTAATGGATAGTGTTGGCTAAGAAAAGGTACTCAAATTCAGAGTTTTAGCTTACTTGACTGAGGTACAGACTTACTAGCTAGGGTTATTTACAAATGATAGAAACATACACTGGTTCACTTTAACAAAATGTCTTTTTTAAGTGATTTTTAAGGAAAGATGTGGAAGTCACTCAAAGATTGAAAGGACATTAAAATGAGGCCTCCAAAAAGGACAGAAATAAGAAAACTCCAGGAATTAAAGCATAGTCTACCAAGACTTTACCCTTCAGGGTTAATCAGATTGAACCATTTAGTCTACTTAGTCTAAAGATTGAAATTCCACAGAATAAGGGAAGAGAAAAAGAGAGGGAGAGAGAGAGACAGAGAGAGAAAGAGATAAGAGAAGGGAAGGACCAGGAAGTCCCATTGGTTGGTTGCATGCTACTCCCTGGCTGGGGGGCAGGATGGCTTGATTGTTAGGCCATTAAGATTGTATCTGATAGGTGAGAGATAATTTCCCCAAAGAAACTTGCTAGAAAGTGGGAAGGATTCCGACTAAGTGAAAACCAAGGATATCCACCTCTAAGGGCTAAGAAAAATATAGAGATTTGCAGCTTCAGAGTCAGAGCTTGCTCTGTGGAATATAAACTCTTTCACCTGCCTATTGAGTAACCCTGTGACAATCACTTAAGCTCTCCTAGTGAAGACCACCAAAGCAAATGCACATAATAATGAAGGTATTGTGATTTATCTCCTGTTTGATTTTAAGGGAAATATTTGGTTAGAGTTAATTATATAAAGGAAAAATTCTTCTATTCCTAGTTTACTAAAAGTTTGTTTTCTGGGTCATGAAATTTTGTTAAATATATACCTGATAATAGTGTGTGTGTATATATATATATATATATATATATTTTTTTTTTTTTTTTTTACTATACTGTGTGCTAAATATGCTAGAATTTTATAGAGGATGTTGGAATCACAATTCTTAAGTGATAGATAGTGAACTTTTCTTTTATTATAGGCTCACTTTGTTAGGTTTCTACATCATGGTTATATTTATGTATCTTCTAGAATTTAGAGATGTTCCTCTTTGTATTCTCTGAACCAGTTTAAATGATGTATAAATAATCTATAACTTTAACTTGAAACAGTGTAGTCCTAAAATTATGTGAAATTAGAGTCTTTGGGGAAGTAATCTATTTTTTGCCTTTTAACAAATTCCATAGTTATTGATCACTATAGGCTGTCTAAATTTTCATGTTTTGTTAATTTAGATTTTTTTCAGGGAAAGCATACATTTCTTCAAGGTGCACAAAACTTTTTGCATAGTTGTTTAGACAGAAAGGAGAAAGAACATTTGACAAGGTATTTGAGAATGTATAGAATTAAGGGAGGGAGTGTCAAATTTGTATATATTTAATGAGGTTGGGAAGATCACAAATAAAAAGGCAGGTAGAGGAGGGTGATAGGGTTGAGGAGGAGGCTCCAGAATTTGGAGTTGAAGCACTAAACCAGATAGCTTGCTTGGAATAAACAAAACTAAAGATAAAGTCAAAGTCATAGTCAGAAAGAAACACTAAGAATAGAGCCAAGAAATTGGAGACTGAATATCATCCTTAAATGCAGCTGAGTAGATCAGAAGCCAGGAAAGTAAAACTAAGTGTGGGTGTGATGAGTGGAATTACAGGTGGTCAAGAACCAAGATTATGGGAGAATTCTTGAGGAATATTTCAATGTCCTGTGGTTCTATGGCTTAGAGATATAAACGCAGAATGATGCATTTATTCATGACTCTTTGGGTTTTAAAAAACACAAGTCTGCCAACTTACTCAAAGAAAATGAACTAGTTCATGTGACTCAAAGCTACTTAAGGGTTAAAGCTATCTGTGGGAAAACTCTTTTCTCTTCATCTGTTGTGTCCACTTTCCATTGTGTTGTTTTCAATCTCAGGCAGGCCATCTTTTTGTCGTATTAAAAATGGCTCTGGCGGCCGGGAGTGGTGGCTCACGCCTGTAATCCCAGCACTTTGGGAGGCCAAGGCGGGTAGATCACGAGGTCAGGAGATCGAGACCATCCTGCCTACCACGGTGAAACCCCATTTGTACTAAAAATACAAAAAATTAGCCAGGTGTGGTGGTGGGCGCCTGTAGTCCCAGCTACTCGGGAGGCTGAGGCAGGAGAATGGTGTGAACCTGGGAGGCGGAGCTTGCAATGAGCTGAGATCGCACCACTGCACTCCAGCCTGGGTGACAGAGCGAGACTCTGTCTCAAAAAAAAAAAAAAAAAAAAATGGCTCTGGCAGTTCCAGGCTTTCTCATTCCATCATTTCTGTGTAATCTCAGAGGTTACAACCACGTCCTTTCCAGACCGTTGCACAAAATTCTCAGGGAAGATTTTGGCTCTGCTTTGGTCAGGTTATTATGCTGTGGCCAGGGAAATGGATATATACTCACTGGCCAGGCCTGGTGCACCTGGACAACACTGAAGTGGGGAGGACTAACTAGGAGAATTAATAGTAGGAGAAGTCCATCTCCCAAATAGATGAGTAGACTTCCCCCCAAATTATATGCGTGTGTGTGTGTGTGCGCGTGCATGCGCACGTGTGTGTTTGTATATACAGAGCTTGCTGATTCCAAGCAACTATATATATACATGTAGGTTGCTGATTCCAACTGTATAGATACACACACACACACACACATACACACACAAACACACATACACACACACAGATATAGTCGTTCCTTGGTATCCATGGAGGATTGGTTCCAGGGTCCCCTGGAGATATCAAAATCTGAATGGTCAATCTCTTATATTAAATGGAGTATGTGCATATAAACTACACACACCTTCTCATATAATTTAAATCTTCTCCATAGATTACTTATAACAACTAATGCAATGTCTACACATGACTTCATCAGCATGGACTAAACATAGTTCTTGGTGCATGGCAAATTCAACTTGTACTTTGTGGAACTTGGTATAATATTATTATCCAAATATTTTTGATCCTCAGTTGGTTTAATCTATTGATGTGGGACTAACAAATATGGAGGGCTGGCTGTATGTACGTGTGTGTGTGTGCGTGTGTGTGTGTGTATGATGAAGGAATGGATAGAATAGATAAAACACAAAGCACCAGGGAAGTTTTATAAATTAATAGCTAAGGGTTTGACTGGACGAAGGATCCATGAATATGTAGTAGAAGTAGATTAAAACTGATGTATGGTAACACGTATGGTAGCCAGATTTGTGTATCATTCATCTCATTTTCTAGCAAAAAACAAAACAAAACAAAAGAAACAAAAATAATTTAACGAGTTATTTCTTGCTCCTGACAAACATGGGACACTAAAAGTGGCAGCTTTGGTCAAGGATTTAGAAGATTTTTATCCACAGATCTGTTCTCTCATGAATTAGCTGCGTGACTTAGGATAAGTCATTAACCTCTCTGTGCCTCAGAAGGATGATTATTCCATATTCTGTGGGATTGTTGAGAGAATTAAACAAGATACATGGGTAAATAAAACTGGAGATGCCTAGACATTGCTGGCACCCAAAATATATTAGTGAATTGAAAGGGGAATTTAAAGAGAGTATTTTGTTTATTATTATCATTATTATAAGTCCCAGTTTTAGTAATTACATTGCCAATATATTTTTAATTTACATTTTTATTTTTTAATCAGCTTTTTCCTTTATGGGGAAATATTGGAACCATTTTAAATTAATTCTTCTGACTGCATTTCCATGGCTCCCTTAAGTAGCTGAGTAGAATCTTAGACACATGAAATAATGACCCAATTTAAGTTGCTGTGTTTTTGTAAAGCACTGGAAAAGAGGAAAGCACTTCAAAGTAATTAACATGAACATGCTCAATTACGTTTCTGTATGACATGCCAACACCACTGACTGGAAATTCTGAAATTCGGAATCTTAGAATCCTCAATTGCTAACACAGTGAGGTCCTAAGGTATCCCCTTCTTTCCTCTCAGGATGGTCTTTTAGAGAATTATTAAGTATTAAAAGGTTAAAAACTAAGAAAACAGTAGCATTAAGGGGTAAAAAAGTTCTCCCATCAGGCCAATGGGTGGAAGGGTAGGGTCACTGAATGTAGCCTTATTTCTGCTGGCTGGCCATGTTTCTTTCCTACCCAAGCTCCAAAGTAAGCGGACTGTGTAAGCGGGAATGAAATACACAACCCCCTTGTGACTGTGAGCAGCAAAGCATTCTCCGTTTGTGGTTTTCTTCAAATGAGGCTGCTTGGAATATGTGTTTGAAAACACTGAGACTCTTTATTAATCAAGCACTTCACTCTCCCTGCCAGCATAACGTTTCATTGATGTCAAAACTCCCTTAAAAATGGTTTTGGAGCCACTTCTTGTACACAGACTTCAACAGAAGAAATATTTTTGGAATTGTAAATAGAATAATTGAGGCAAATATTTGCCCATTTGGAAAGCTTCTGTAATGGCTTTAATGTCCAGTTGCATGTTAAATATGCAGATCTGGTTATGGGTGGTAGGTACAGGGGCAAGGATGAAGCAGACCCCAAACTCTGGGTTTCCCTTAGAGAGTTTAATCACAAAACAGGCTGGATGAGAGAAGACATAGGAAAAATCATTTTGAAAAGATAAATCTGTTTCCAGGCAGGAGCAAGCAGTAACTAAATGGGTTAACCTATAAGAAAGGATATGCCAATCAGAAATGGGCTTGCTGAGCAGAAGCTAAGGAAAAGGAGAGTCAAAGAGACACGCATTGGCAATGCCCATCCAAGAGCTGCACTGAATAGAGGATGTCTGGATCTTGAGATACCAAGTACCAAGATCTAGGAGTAGGTCCATTTTGATTGTACAGATGGTCACATCAGGCTACTACTGTTATGTAAGATGAAGCATTTGAGTTACATAGGAAATACCCCTATTCTAATTCCATGTACTTGGAACTCTCTTCCCAAGTCAGTCTTCTGGTAAGAAGGTAACATGCAATTTAGGCCACTTGGAGATTATGGTATAAATTGGGGTAGAGCATCTCTTTGTAGATGAGTAGATAGGCATCTTGTGTTTCATGGATCCCTGTGAAGTTGTATGTGTCTACCAAAAGACATGGATGTGCTCTCTGTGTTGGTGAATCAGGTTTCTGGGCCTGCAGGTTGAGGGCTAGAACTTGGGCAGTGGTAAATCCATTTAGGTAACTGATTCTCTGTGAGGACATCTGGCAGATAAAAAGATGGGTTTTGCTACTGATGACTTCTGCTGCAGAGAGTATAATCTTGAGTAAATTAACGTATCCAAAGCTTACTCTTCTTACCATCTGGTGAAGAGACACTTACTTGGCAAGGACACTGCAAGTTTTGGGGACATTATCAGTGCTCCTGATAATGCTCCTGGAACCCCTTTCTGCTCTAAAGTTATATGATGCTCCAAATAGACATCTCGGGATGTCTACTAGTCTGTGACCCTGCTTTGACAACTTCTGCCTCTCATTCCCCAGAGTGATTCCTGCAATGATGTTTTAACTCTTTGACTCTCATGCCCTACAGATAAGGACACTTGGTTCAGGAGAAATAACACTGGATCAATCAGTTTATTTCTCCCATAAATATTAGTTGGGTTACAGTGGCTCTATCCAATCTCTGTTGAATACCTTAACTGGTGGGATGTTTAGGGTCACCTGCTTCATAGTTATATGAAAGCTACACACAAAGAAGGGTGAATGGATCAAGAAGCACAGATAAAACACAACCAAAAAAGCACTAACAAAAAACTATGAAGCTGAGGTAGATGGAAAGAACGTGGTCCCCAACCCTAAAAATTGTCCTTTTATTGACTTCAGTGACTTATGGTACCCACTCACATTCTCTGCTCTTATTTTCCATGAGATATTTTTAATATTTTTCCATTACTCTCATCACCCACCAATGAAGTGCCACTAATTAGAGCTGGCTTTGTTACATGACAACCAGTGAATCTCTGTTCTTCAATCTCTGATTTGAAACCATGAGAAGCAAGACAAATGTCACACCCTTGGTGTGGAAACTCTTTGAGGAAGGACAGGATAATCAGTTCATGAAAAAGAGCTGGCAAGTAATCTCTCCTTCATGGGAAGGCCTGCCCTCTCAGAACCATCTGTCTTCAAACACATTTCTGAGGAGCAACTGAAAACACAAGCTTTGGGCTGTGGGTACCTTAGAAAAAGGTCGGTGTTGTTCTAACAGGCCCAGCTGAAGTCTGCATCCTCATGATGGACACATTTGCTATTTTTCTTCCATCACACTCTACACTAGACTGGGGAGAGGTGTTCTCCTGATGCTTGTTCAGGAATGTTTCTGCACAGGCAGACACTCTGAGCCTGGCTGTGGCCTGATGATGCAATGACACCATGGCCCCCTCAGTTGTCGAGGCCCTCTGGGAAAGGCCGACTAGCCAGGATCTCTGTGCAGAAAGGGAAGAGCTTGTGGCACGGAAATCCTTGGAGTCCTGTACCCAGCACTAGAGAAAGTCTCCAGAGTGAGAGCAACTAGCTCCATCCTTCCAAGCTTTTATCAGCCTACTTGGTGAAGGTCCTGTTCATTCCTTTCAGATATTTCTGTAAAGAGACAACCTGGTGAGCGATGAGAGCTGGGCAGAAGACCTGGGTTGAGGTGTACAGCTTACTGGGGGTCTTGCCATAGGCAAGCTGATTAACACCTTCCAGGTTTAATACCCTCATATGTAAAAATGAGAACGTGGTGGTGAGGAGCAAGTAAGATAATGGAAATAAAGAGTAATAGAAATTAAGAGTATGCAATACTCTTCAAATCTCCCTTTGATTACTCTTTTTCCCTCCATTAGTGAGTAGTTTTCAACTGATTTTTCTGCTGGGGGATTTGATTATCTTTGCTGAATCATTGCTGTTTCATAAATATGTTCTCAAAAAGCCTCTGATGCTTTTGTTATTATGACCTGGAGTCTGATCCTATGTTTTTTATATGGATCTTGAGGGCACATCCATTTTCTTAATTCTAATGCAATGTAGACTCTGGGACAAGATACTAATAATTCCTATTATTCATTCAATTTCTACTAGATTCAAGGCATAATGCATTCATCAATTCTCCTAGCAATATTTTAAAGTAGGTGCTATTGTTATCTGCATTTATGTCTTAATTCAAAAATACACATAAAAAGCAAGCCACACAATAGGTTAATAACTTGTGTTGGAGCAGAGAGATACTAAATAGCAAAGATAAGGCTTGAACCAGGACTACTCAACTCCAAATATCCAACTCACCTCACTGTGGCATAGAATATCATGAAACTTTTGTCATTATAGGGATATTGAATACATAAAATAATAAGTCACCGATGCATGATGATGAAGGGGAATGAGGGTGAGAAAAGGTAGGAGAAAAAAGTTGTGTTGAGCAGACTCAGAAATTGGGTGCTACTGCAAAGCAGAAGTTATTTTGAAGCACAAGATCCAAAGGCTGTTCCATGCTCAGAGGTAGGGTGGTGAGTGTATGGATCTAACCCAATGCATAGATCACATAAGCAAAATATACATGGTTGTCAGTGGTTAATGTTGTGAGGCAGATCCATGTTGGGGCACTGAGATACGTGTCACAGCAGGACATCAGCCAGCAGCTAGGCACATGGAGACATGATTTAGTTCCTTGGGGGAGGTAGTAGGACAACAGCAAAGAGCTGATGGTAATGAAAGTCTCGTATAATAGACATTGGGTCCGTGGCAGAGTAATTGAACAGATTCTGAGGTAATTGAACCTACTGGTCTCATAATAATTCAACCCTTGGAGAATTTCTTACTATCATTGCTTTCCACCAATAGATGAACTACCACCATACCTTCTGACTCAGAGAAAACCATTGCGGTGTCTATAAAGAGGGAGTTGGTTGGAAAGTGTAGTTCAATTCAGTTCAACAAATATTTATGGAGCACCCGCTATGTGCCAGGCACCATGCTAGGCACAGGGATACAGAGATGAATAAGACACAGTCCTTACCAGGAATGGCAAATACACAGCACAAATGCTGCCACTCCCTTGTCCTCCACTGCAGCAGACATCATTAATCAATCACCACACTGCTTCCTGCTGAGTCTGCATCTGGCCTCCACTCTCCTAAGCAGGCAGCCACTATCCATCAATAGGAGATGCCAGATGAGTCAAAATGAGTTGACACTTTTGCTTCAAATGTTGTTAATTTTGGTAAGGGAGAGAGACTGAAATGTGTCCCCATATATATTAATTTGCATGGTTTGGGTTCAAGGTAATAGAAGAGAAGTTTGGAGAATCCTGGGGTCTTAAAAAATGTTTGAGTTTCCTTCGTGACTTATTGTTATTATTTTAAAAGGATAGGGTGGCTGAGCATGCTGCCTCACACCTGTAATCCTTGTACTTTGGGAGGCTGAAGCAGGCGGATCACCTGAGGTCAGGAGTTTGAGATCAGCCTGGCCAACATGGCAAAACCTCATCTTTATTAAAAATACAAAAATTAACTGGGCATGATGGCACATGCCTGTAATCCTAGCTACTAGGGAGGTAGAGGGAGGAGAACTGCTTGAACCCAGGAGGTGGAGGTTGTAGTGAGCAAAGATTGTGCCACTGCATTCCAGCCTGGGAGACAGAGCAAGACTCTGTCTCAAAAAAAATAAAATAAAATAAAATAAAAATAAAAATAAATAAGTAAATAAATAAACAAACAAAGGGATAAGGTGAGGGGAGAATTTCTGTTAATAAAGACATGGTATCTTGCGGGAAGCATTTCACCCTAAGTACAGAGTTATTCTCATCAGAGAGAACTCTTAACATACAACTCGAGGCAAAATTAAAATCCAGAAACACAGTTTAAGAGAGTATGAACTCTTGCTAGAACTGCAATGTATCTACCCCAGGGGTCCTAAGAATTTGCTAACCCCTAACTGCCAGTTCTTCTGCAGCCAAGAAAATCAAGCAGCTAAGAACCCCTTGGGGAAGGCAGGGTGGTGAATGGAGACCTATTATAAAATATATACCTTCAAGAGAACAAGAATTACAGGTAACCTCCCTCTTCTCCAAAGCGAGTGGTGGTAATAGAACTCCTCTCTGTGGACCCTAAGAAGGCCTTGCTTGTTCTGTGGCTTTGACCATTTATGTTTAATTTACGGTTTTAATTTTCTGGAAAGAGCCCAAAGGAGCCCACTGCCCGATGGAGTGCATGATACAGGTTTGGTAAACACAGTTAAAACAAAATAAAAATGCTCCAGTGCCTTTGGATGTATCTAAAACAACAGAATTAAGAGACTCTAAAAACTAGGGTCAAAATTATCTTTCAGTTTATCTTCAATGGCAAAGTGTAAGGGAAGAAAGGTGAGTAAAGAAAGAAATGAGAGGGGGCTTTAAAATGACAGGATATAGCATTAAGCATGGTTGAACTAGACTTAAATGTTGGCCCTACCAGCCTTCCTGAAAATGGAACATTATAGCCTTGCAAAATCTGGATTTCACAGTGAGAAAAAATCAAACATAACACTTCTCACTCTGAATCACTTTACCCAAAAGAGGGTTTTGAATTGAAACCTTCATTACTGCCAATAACTGAGTTTACCTAAATAATCTCTAGCACTTTGGAAAGAGGGTAAGGCCACTGCTGTTTGGCAGATTTAAAAAAGGCAGAAGTGGTGTCCCAGGGAAACCTTTTCTTCCCTTGAACTTTTTCAGAAAAGCTCTCCTGCTTTGGGCCCTCATCTCCAGAGGCATCCATTGAGCACAGCGTAGAATATGGACCCATAGAAATATTGACTTTATTAACATGTCTTTTTATTTGGCATTGCCCATGCATGTGCTAAACGCAGACTTTTCATTCTTGGGAAGGGTAAGGTAAGCGATTTAAACTTACTTGATTTCAGGAAATATCCACAGAGACAGCCCAGACCCTCAAGAACCTTGCATCTGTGTTCAGACAGTTGAATTTAAACAAACAGATGACATTTTGAATTATATTTTTAGGTTCCACATTTATCGAGCAGCAGCTAAGAGCAAAGCACTATGCTTAATGTACTGTGAAACTTAGTAAGATTTTGTTCCTGCAATTCTAAGTCTATGTGAGCCACTCTTAACCTGACTGGAATTGTGTATGGGTTCCCAGATTAAGACTTCCACTGTGCTTGTACAACAGCAGACGCAGTCAACAACAAATGATATTCAACAGCCCCTGGGTGCATTGGTGTTTATATAATTCTAACAATTACAATAACAACAGACACTTTAAAAATTCCTACTATGTACCAGCCTGTGTTGTAGGCTCTTTACTTGCATTAATTAATTTGATCCACATAACAATCTTACGTGGTTATGATATTAGTTTCCTAGGGGTGTCTTAATCAGTTGCCCCAAACTGGGTGGCTTACAACAACAGAAATTTATTTTTTCACAGTTGTGGAAGCCAGAAGTTCAAAATCAGGGTCGGCAATGTGTGTCAGTTCCTTCTGGAGTCTCAGAGGAAGGATCTCTTGTATGAGCCTCTCCTTCCCTCTGGTGATTGCCTGGCAATCGTTGGCATTTCTTGGTCTGTGACTGCACCCCAGTCTTTGCCTGTCTTAACATGGCCTTTCCCTCCATGTGTCTCTGTGTCTTCTCCTTTTCTGTGACTTAAAGGATAGTCATGAGATTTACGGCCGCCCCAATACAGAATGATCTTATCTGGATATCTTTATCTTAATTACATCTAAAAAGATCCTTATTCAAAATAAGGTGACATTCTGAGGTTCCAGGTGGCACTTATTTTGGGGAGTCACTATTCAACTTACTATGGTCTTCACTGCATGGATGAGGAGGTAGAATTTCAGTTTAGGAGGTTGTACAAGGTCACAGAGCAGTGAGACGGAAAATCAAGGTTTGAGCCTAGGTGTCTGAATCCAGAGGCATTTTTCTTCACAATCACAATATCACACCATTCTGCTATGCTATATATTCTTTTTCTCCTCTACACTTTACTGGGGGGAAAGAGGTCATCCAATATGGTAACTAACTAAATTCCTCCAGTCACTGCAGCATAAAGAAATGAATTAATGTGAGACCACAGAGATCTGAATGGTGCAAAGGGTGAACTGCAACAGTTGCTGCTGGTGCCCTACAGATACACCAAGATCTTCTTAACTAGTTTGGTTATGGTGCTCCAAGTTCTGCAGGTGCTTCTGCTAATGGCTCATATCTGCAGTTTTCTCTGGGAGATTGTCCAGTGATTGAAGCCACATTGCCCAGAGAATGTTAAGCTAAGGCTCCTTTTCCCCTGCCACACAATAGTTTTGACTGGTTGGGGTAGGGGCACAAAAGTCTCATTCCCTCATCTCAAGACAGTATTGAATCCACTAGTGGGCTAGACTTAACCCGATCCAACATTCTTGCATCTCTCCATCCCCTTCCCTATCCTGCTGCTCTTCCTCTTTCCAAGGTTTTCCAAAGAGATCTCCATGAATAAATCACAATGTACCCACATCCTCAAATCCAGCTGTGCTGCTTGAATCAGATAACATTTTTCCTAAGTCACTTCATTTAGTGACAATAACTTGAAAGGTAACCCTAACTATCTTTACTTCAAAGATCAGGAAACTGAAATTCAGAGAAGTTCAGGGATGTGCCCAGGACTTCATAGGAAATACGTGATGGAGCCGAGTTTCAAAGTCTGGTTGTCTGCAAGCCCCACTTTCTATTAAACTTTCCTGTCTGCTTAGCAGAATACTCAGGTTCAAGAGAAGTATGCCCTTGGGAATGGGTCTGGTCTAATGAAAGTTTTTTTGGGCTTTTGAATCACTCACAATTGAGTACTTAATAAACAGAGGCTATTCCTTTAAAAAAAATAGACATTTGAAACTTTTTTTTTTTTTTTTTTTGAGACAGAGTTTCACTCTTGTTGCCCAGGCCAGGTGGTACGATCTTGGCTCACTGCAACCTCGGCCTCTCGGGTTCAAGCAATTCTCCTGCCTCAGCTGCCTGAGTAGCTGGGATTACAGGCATGCGCCACCATGCCCAGCTAATTTCGTATTGCTATTATTATTATTATTTTTTAGTAGAGACAGAGTTTCTCTATGTTGGTCAGGCTGGTCTCGAACTCCTGACCTCAGGTGACCTGCCAGCCTCGGCCTCCCAAAGTGCTGGGATTACAGGTGTGAGACACCGCACCCAGCCAACTTTTTCTTTTTAAAGAAATTATTTTCCTGACTATTTTCTAAGGCTGTCAGAATTGTCTGGGATGATGCACATTTACACATTAAATGCTTCGCACTGCACTTGGCACATACAGCACACTCAGAGAAGGCAAGAAAATTAAATATCATTCATTTCATTCGTGTCCAGTCTGCAACTCCTGAAACCTGGTCTGTGACTCACCGGTACTGAGCCCAGAATCCTGAGTGAGCACCTCAAGGAGACACTTCAGCCCCTACATCAGCTAGACCACCCCATGACACAGTCCTTTCGAGGCAGTCATTCATGGAGGTGCCAGTCTGAATTTAGAGTCAATGATAAGGGAGGCTTCCATGGCAGAGTGAAAAGCACACACCTGAGAAATGAAGAGAAATGGCAAAGGTCACATGTCTCAGGATGAATTGCAGTGTGTGTGACACCCTAGCTGAAATCCTATCCCACAGGGCCATCAGGTGAGCAATTAAAGAAAGTGGCTGAAATTGCTTCCATGTTCTTTTTTCTCTTCTAAAAATATCTGTGCTAAGAGTTTTACCCCAGGGGTGTGTGTGTGTGTGTGTGTGTGTGTGTGTTTGTGAGTGTATATACGTGTGTGTGTATACATGTGTGTAGCTGCCGATGCTTGTGCAGGCCTCTGTGCTAAAGTTGGTGTCTTCATTCAGACTGCACTTCCTTATGGTTTTCCTTGACGTCTGCCTCTCTCTTCCATTGCCTTTCCTCTAATTCATGCTCTACATTGCAGCAAGAACATCATTCCTCTGCTTAATATACTTTCATGGATTCTCATTTGTCTAGACACCTTCCCATGGGACACATTCTGCCCTCTACTTATAACTTATTTATCTACGTTCTTTTACACAATGACCACTTCTTGCTTAATGATCCAGTGTTGACATCATCTCTTCCATTCACGGAGGTTTCCCAACTCTTCCAGGCAGAGTGAGTCATCCTTTTCCCTGGGCTCCTCTGGCATCTAATAGAGACTTCTGTTGTGGATGCCCCTGCTCTGAGCCACAATGATGTGTTGACAAGTTTGTCTCTCCCACAACATGCACCATGGGATTCTTTAAAACAGAGATGGTGTCATGAATTTCTGGTTTGGCAGGTTTGAAAATATTATGCAGAACATTACAGTTTTTTTAATAAAAGAAAAATGAATAAACAGAAGGATAAAGCATTAAGCTTAACCTCTATATACAGAATTCTTTATCTGTAAAAAGATGATAATAGAGACCCAATTGGGTGGACTAAATGATTGACTGCAATTCTTTACTCTTTCCTTTTGTGCCACATGGGCAGAAGCTTGGGTGTGTTACTCACTTTGGCAAAGAACATGTGAGGGTGCCAGTTCTAAGCCTGTACCTTCAGAAGAATCACCGTGTCTCTTTACTTCTTTCCTTCTACCATTACCATGAGAAGCATTCTTTCTGGATGCCTGTTTCTATTATCTCTACAGCCTGGATTACAGTATGAAGACATGTGCCAAAGAAATGCCCAAGCCAACCCCAGACCTACAGTGGGAAGCAGAACAGCCCAGAGAAGCTCAGCCTAGGGCAACAGAGGCAGCCTAGTCAACCTACAGATCTGGGACAATAAATGCCTGTTTTTAAGCCACTGAATTCTGGGGGGTGATTCGTTCCACGGCATTATAATGGGAATAGCTGATACTTCAACCTCATTTAGTTTTTGTGAGGGCTAAATCTGATAATTCATGTCAAAAGCCCTAGAACATGGTAAGCTCAGATATTAGGATTCACCATTATTAATGTTTGATCTTTATTAACTTATAAAACTAAGTATTTTATGGGAAAGACCAGTTAGAAGAAAAAGAAAGCAAGAATCTATTTATCAAATTCAATGGGGTTCTCATAGCTGAACTTGGCAATTTCTTTGATATTTGCTAACGGTCTTTCATAGAATGTGAGGCAAGATGATGGAAGGCCTCAGAAAATTCGAATTTAAACAGAAAGAAAAACAGTCTTGGCACAATGGCTCTCCAGCACGGGGGTTGCATACCCACTTCTGTCATCATTGGGATGATCCACCAGCTTTCCTATGGCATTTTCATTTTGCAAAGCACTTCATTTAACAATCCCTCACTTAACCACTCCTTGGAGCCAATCTGTACAAAAAAATAGACAGTTAATTCCTAGAGACTGCCAAAAAGTGAGACTTCTAAAGCTTTAGGCAATAGCCTCTCTTTCTTCATTGATGTATCCCGTAGTCCCATCTTCATCCCAAATTGCCCTTCTAATCTCCAGACTAAGATGTCTAATAGAGGCCAGACATCCACGCCATGAGGTCCCAGACTCACATCACGCTTAAGATGTCAAAAACAGAATCTATCATCTTCTCTCTGTATCTAGGCCCTCGGCCCCAAGCTGTGGCTCCAATAGGGTCCTTATCTCAGTATCCAAACCAGAACCTGGTGACATTCATGCCTCTTCTCTCTCACTCTCCCTTTCTCTATTCCTTTCCCCAGGCATCCAAGTTCTAATTATTTCTCAAATCACTCCACCTCACTCCATCATCACTTCTTTCATGTCACCTTTTGCCTAGTTAACAGTAAAAACTTCCCTATATGTCTCCCTGTCTCAACTTCTCTATCGTTTATCTGTCCTCCAAGTTGAGCTCTTTCTGCTTTTTCTTCATATTACTTATCATTGATCACCATTTTTTTTTTTTTTACTGTGCATTATCTGTCTATGTGTGCCTGTTTTCCTAAGTATACTTCATTCTCCCTATTGGATTGTAAATTTCCTGTCTTTAGGAGTCATGCCTAGAATTTTGTTCATACTCAAGAAAAACTTGGTAGACCTAATCAAAAGTCAGGTTAGGTATTTAACTAAGCTCTCTGGATAAATATTTCTATTCCTCTATTTTCATTCGTATTAGTCTATTCTCACACCGCTAATAAAGACATTCTTGAAACTGGGCAATTTATAAAGGAAAGAGGTTTAATTGACTCACAGTTCCACATGGCTGGGAAGGCCTCACAATCATGGATGAAAGTTAAGGAGGAAGAAAGTCATGTCTTACATGGTGGCAGGCAACAGAGAGCTTATGTAGGGGAACTCTCCTTTATAAAACCATCAGATCTCCTGAGACTTATTCACTGTCATGAAGACAGCATGGGAAAGACCCGCCCCAATGATTCAATTATCTCCCACTGGGTCCCTCCCATGACATGTGGGAATTATGGGAGCTACAGTTCAAGAGGAGATTTGGGTGGGGACACAGCCAAACCATATCACCATTTATCGAAGCAGAACTATTTTGAGGGGGAAAGGCAACAATGAGTTCAGAACAAATATCAGGCTACCAGGGATCAATTGAATCCCAGTTCAGAGTACAGCTGTTTGTAATAGTTTATGTAGGAAAGACTCTTGATAGGAGTAAGGGTTGAAAGGCACATCAAAAAATAAGGTGAAAAGTGGCCGGGCACGGTGGCTCACGCCTGTAATCCCAACACTTTGGGAGGCTGAGGCGGGTGGATCACTTAAGGTCAGCAGTTTGAGAACAGCCTGGCTAACATGGTCAATCCCTGTCTCTACTAAAAATACAGAAATTAGCTGGGCATGGTGGCACACGCCTGGAGCCCCAGCTACTCGGGTAGCTGAGGCACAAGAATTGCTTGAATCTGGGAGATGGAAGTTGCAGTGAGCCAAGGTCATGCCACTGCACTCCAGTCTAGGTGACAGAGTGACACTCTGTCTCAAAATAACAATAATAATAATAAGGTGAAAGAGGAGGAGACACTAACATTACAAAACACATGGTGATTCCCAGGTGCTGCTAAGGCTGTTTCTGTCCCTTTATCTGATTCATCTTCAGAGGCTGGGAGGTAGGAAGAGGGACCAGCAGGAATTTGAAAGATGAGGTCCATCTGCAAAGGTTTGCATCCACAACCTGCTAGCTACATTGTTCGTCATGTTTATAATTCACTTATAAGATGTGTAATACAGGGATGATTATAAAAGTACTTACCTTTAAAGTCGTTTTGAGAAATAAATGAAATAAAACCTCATACAGTCTCATGCAGTCCTCAATGCCACCATTTAGAGATTGTGAATACCCATTTTACAGGCAAGGTAAACCCTGTCAGGACAGCTTGGTAATTGATACAAGTGAAGAGTAAAGTTGACAATCCAGTCCTTATGGAGCCTAAAGTCCAAGTACCTTCCAATATTCTCTCAGTCTGGGATTGGAGGGACAAGATGGGAGAGGACATGCAGGAACAATCTCTAGGAATTGCCCTGTTGTTACTCATCACCACCCACCTCCCTGAATACCTTTCTCCACACATTTATCTGTCTCATCTGGCCAAATGTTTTCGCTTCTTTGAGGACTACCAGAAATATTGCTTCCATGATTACGTCGGCTAAGCTCATGGTGCTACTATGTGGGCTCTAACTCAGACCCTGATCCTATCATCGTCTTTCCAAACCTTGAGATGACAGTAACACTTTCAGCTGTGAGATATATATATATATATTTTTTCTTTTTTGGTGGGGGGGCTGTTGGAAGTCAAAACATTATTTACCATGAGGGGTTAATTTTCTGAGGAGAAAATAATCTTTTCAGCCTTTTTATTATGCATCGTTTTCCAAGGAGGATGTTGGGGATTATAGTGATAGTGCACACAAATTAAATGACCTTGGTGCTGTTGGCAAAGACTCGGATCTGCTCTGAGTTTAAAGGGAGAAGACAAGGATGCTCCCGAATACATGAGCAGGCTGACTGCACTAAGGGGGAGAATGGCTGAGTCCTAACTATCTTTTAGATGTCAAGTGCATTTTTTTCTCCTCTGAGAAAGAGAATGTTTTGTTTATGATGTGGCTTTGGGTGGATTAAGTTGGGCAGGCAGCACACAAAAGGAATCCTCTTAAGCCTCATCTCCTCTGAGGCCCCCTGTTTTCCACTTTCTGACAGCACTGGCTGTGACTTCAGTCTTGCTACCTGCCTGATCTTTCACCCTAGGACAGAAACAAAGGGGATGAAATTGAAGGCTCAGCGAGGGAGCCTGGCTTTTCACCTTGCAGGTGTGAGGAAGAAAAGGCTGGTGTGGGGGAGGGAACTACAAGGAAAGCCCCTACACGCTGTGGTCTACTCTTCCAAACACCCGAAAAGCCTGTGTGGAGTCACACACGTACCCCACCCCGCCCTCCGGCAACAGCACAACGGGTTTATGGGTCGGAGTGGGGGAAGGGACACTTTGTAAATGCAGCTGGTCGTCATTTTAAATCTTAGTAAAAGAAGAAAACGTGCAGACAAAATAAGCTGTCTGGACAAACCACTAGGTGGATTAGTAATGCCTGAACTTGACGGAGAAGCCAGAGCCCAGGGTCAAAGGTAAACTGATTGGTGGGACCTTTTTGATGCCTGAATTTTAGTGAAGCGATTAGTCCCAATTAGAATGACACTGGAGAAGAGGCTGGAAAGCTGGGGCCTCCAGAGCGTGTCAAGAGAAGGGGTTTGTCGGCTGAGGCACAAGAGAAGATGGGTGATTAGGAAACATAATTTGCTCAATTACTTGTGATTTGGCTCAAGTTGGTTTTTAGGACTGTTTTTGTAACCTGAAAATAGGGGCCTTAGAAGCCTTTTAAATGTGGAGTGAAATAATTTCAACCCAAAGCAGACTTTAAGAACGTAAAATCTGCCAGACTAGTTTGGAATCACTGTGGGCCCAGGCTGCCATTTTGTCATTGACAGGGGCATCTGGGGCAGGAGGGAAGTGGATAGGGAAAGGGCTGAGCTGTCAAACACAAGAATTAAGGAATACCTTATATTTTTCTAGCAGTTGTCTTAGTCCATTTGCATTGCTATAAAGGCATTTCTGAGGCTGGGTAATTTATTTTTGAAAAAGAGGTTTATTTGGCTCGCAGCTCTGCCAGCTCTACAAGACGAATTATGTCAGCCTCTGCTTCTGTAGAGGGCTTCAGGAAGCTTCCATTCATAATGGAAGGCAAGGTGGAGCTAGTGAGCAGGTATCACATGGAGAGGGAAGAAGAGAGTAAGTGGGGAGGAGGTGCTAGGCTCTTTTTTAACAATCAAATCTCTCAGAGACTAATAGAGAATAAATAAGAACTTAAGGACTGGCACCAAGCCATTCATGAGGAATCTGCCCCCGTGACCCAAACACCTCCCACTAGGCCCAACCTCCAATTCTGGGGATTATATTTCAACATGAGATTTGAAGGAGACAAATATCCAAACTATATCAGTAGTCTATCAGAGACTGTCACCTAAATCAGCCACTGAAACTATTCCCAAGCTATCATTGTGTTTGCCTTTCCTGCCTTTTGGAGTTAAATGGTGGTGTGTTGACCTGATCCCTTACTAGTTGTATGGACTCTGGCAAGCAACTGAAGCTCTTAGTATCAGCATCCACGTTTTAAATATAGGTCAAATAATAGCTATTCTCATATAACTGTTTTGATCAGTAAGTGGGAAAATAATAAAATATGGTTAATAATACTATAGCACTTACAACTTACCACATACTGAACTAAACAACATACACATATTTTAGCTCATTCCTCCTCACACTAGGAATTTGGATTTCATAAACCCCATTTCAGAGCATAGAAAATTATTCAGTCTACGATTGGGCTTACCTTGGGATCAGAGCTAAGAGCTTGGTGGCTGTGGGGCTGTCCTCCAACCTTTGTGTCTCAGGATCTGCTCAACTCACAGAGTAGAAGGTATGAGTGAATGGACTGGTTCTTACCTCAGTTTTAGTTGTTTCAGAAATATGCATTCAGTCAGTTGCCTGAAAGATTGGGCAATTCAATGCGATAGAAGCTGAGACAATTGCATGCATATTATCCCAAATAAGAAAGAGTCTTTTCTGAGAAATAGAAATAGCTGGCCTCAAACTGTATTTATAATCACTTTCTCCTGTGCTTTGCACACAGAGTCCAAGAACCACATGAACCAAACTATAGAATAAATTAAGATATCTGAGTTTAACAGAAAAAATACTGCTTTTTAAAAAATAACTTGAAATGATATTCCAGTGGTTGCTTCAGTCTCACTTTGTTCCTTCAAAAAAAACATATATCTTGTTATGAAGAAAGCTGAAATATATATATTAAAATATATAAGAATATATATTAAATGTATTTAAAATATATATTAAATGTACATGAAATATGTATTAATATATTAAATATATTAGAAATATATATGAAATTCATGTATATGAAATATATAGAATGTATATACAAATATGTACTATATATGAAATGTATATGAAATACATACACAAAATATATATACAAAATCTATATGAAATATATACACAAAATATATACACGAAATACATATATTTCAACTTCCTTCAGAACAGGATGGGGCCTAAAATATAGGAATCTTTAAGCTTTTACATAATTCTTTCCTCTCTGTTTTCCACATGTATGGAAGAAAGCATATGTATTACAGTAGTAACATTTTACTTCTAGTGATTGCCTATTCCTAGACAATTTGATTTTGTCAAGCCAGATAGAAGAACTCATTTTAAATAGTGACAATAGACATGAGTAAAATATCTGTTAACAAGGCACAGAGAGAACCAAGAACTAAGTTAAGCTGTCACCAACAAACATGCAAAGTTCACTGAATGTTAAAAGAGTTGGGCTGGCTAACTCCAGTAATCTGACTTGAATATGAGAAGGGTTTAACTATTAAGCCGCAGCAGAGTTTCTCAGACTCAGCACTATTAATATTTTGAACTGGGCGATGCTTTGTTGTAGAGAGTTGTCCTGTGCATTACAGCATGTTAGCAGCATCCCTGACCTCCTTCCATCAGATGTTAGTAGCACCATCACCCCCAGCTGTTACAACCCAAAATATTCTAGACATTGCCAAATGGCTACTATGAGAGCAAAATCGTTCCTCTTAAGAATCAGATTTAATTTATATTTGACTTACATTTATACCAGAGATTAGCAATTTTTTTGTTTGCTTTTTGTTTCATTGCGAAGAGTAATAGAGTAAATATTTTAGACTTGGGAACTACTACTATACTATGTCAATATTGTGTAAAAACGTTTATACATAATATATAAATAAAAGAGCATGCCTTTGTTCCAAAAAAAACCTTTATTTAGAAAAAAATAAAACCGGAAGTCTGGCTGGATTTGACCTCTGATTTATTTCACTGAGAAATAACAGGGCATAAGATTATATAATATGTTGCTTGTAATGAGTGAAAAAGAACATTTCTACTCAAGAATCAAATAAATGTCACTGACAGCTCCATTCAGAGATATCTGCCACCATCTTCTCAATATGAGTACACACACATATACACACGCACACGTGCTTTTTTTTTGTTAAGGACACAAATTTGAAATCTTACTATATATAATTTTATATCTGAATGTTTACTTCATCACATTATTTATAACAAGTAATTTTTGGTGTTGTGTATTCTTTTATTTTTGTTTTGTTTTTGAGACGGAGTCTTGCTCTGTTGCCCAGGCTAGAGTGCAGTGGTGCAATCTCAGCTCACGGCAAGCTGCACCTCCTGGGTTCATGCCATTCTCCTGACTCAGCCTTCTGAGTAGCCAGGACCACAAGCGCCAAGCCTAGCTAATTTTTTGTATTTTTAGTAGAGATGGGGTTTCACTGCATTAGCCAGGATGGTTTCGATCTCTTGACCTTGTGATCAGCCCGCCTCGGCCTCCCAAATTGCTGGGATTACAGGAGTGAGCCACCGCGCCAGGCCTGTATATTCTTAATAAACCCAATTGTTAATGACTGGGTAAGTCATTCATTTTATTGATATACCATAGTTTATTTCCTGTAATTGAATATTTTTCTTTTTCTCATTTTTTCCTATCATGTGAACAAAAGTGCAATGAATATCCATTTATCTGATAATTTTTATAAGAAAAATTTCTAATAGTAGACCAAAGAATCAAAATAGTTTTAAATTTTCTTAATCATTTTTACAAATTGACATTCAGAAATTATCCAATGGCTTATATTCCCAATAGAGAATTAGATATTTTGAATTTAGTTGCATCCTTGATTGTAAACTTGCCACAGGCAGGGTGCAGAGCTTTCCACTTTAACCATTCCCCATAGTACCCTGCACAATGTCTGCTATAACCCTCCACATGTAGAGCGGAACACAGAATTCCAAAACCGAGATACATGCTATTGTAGAAAATGTAAAATTTATTTTCATATCTTCAGAACAACTCTGGTTTGCAGTCCATGTGAGTGACTGGTTGTACATGGAATGTCCCAGCAAAAATGGGACAAGCAGTAAAGGCCACAGTCTCAGGATCCAAGTTGCATAAATGGACATGTCACAGGTTGAGTGGGTGTAAAAAAATGACATAGGACTCACATAGTAGAGTTACTGACATGAAAGGAAGACCAGGAGGGGTCCCATTTCCTTGCACAATTCTAGGGTTTGTGTGCTTTAAATATGCGGAATATTACCATTAGGAAAATATCATTTATGTGGATCATTGGATTTCCTGTTTTTAATCCCTGCAAGCATTCTGGCAATCTTCAGAGGTAGCAGAAACCACAATCATGCTTTACAGAATCTCGAGCTTGCATAGGCCACCCAATCCTATGGGAAAATTTCTTATAACTGGTTCTTTCTCACAATTCCTCCAGGCCTAGGTGAGACAGCTGACCAAACTGCAGACCTGGGCTCTCTTGAAGGAACGAGGAAAGCTAAAATCTAGCACGTCTTGTGTTTTATCCTCCAGAGTTGAGTCTAATATGGGGTGAGAGGTCTGAGCCACACAAATTTTTCCATAGAAAAACTGGAGAGAACTAGTGCTTTGCCTCTGAGTGCTTATGTCTGTGGCTCTTTGGCAGTGTTCCTTGAGCTCATTTCACCAGAACAGATTGTCGATATTAGACCAGTCCTCAGAAACCTCTGGCATTCAATCTCGGCAAATTATGTGTGTGTGTGTCTGTGTGTGTGTGTGTATGTGTATATCTGTATGTAGATATTTATGTATAGATATCTATATCTTGATAGATATCTAAATCTCAATATATATCTATATATCATAGATGGCAGCAGATATCTAGATAGATATAGATAGAGATATCTGCAGGTATGTTTGAAAATCTTAAGATCATGATGATGTAAATGATGAACCCAGTGCCCTGTGTTTACAGCCTTATCACCCTTATCATGTTGTTTTAAATGTTTCAGTTACAGATTATTTGGCCAGGAAATCAATACTGTCTTCGAAGATCTTTATGCACTATTAGTTCTCAGTGATACTGGTTACTGGATGGGCACAGAGAACACATTCTGAAAGAACTGTGACCGCTTTTGGTGAAAATGAGTAAATGTGACCAAGCATTGTGAAAAGAACACACGTCACCCGCGTCAGGCTCTCTGCTTGGACTGACACTCTTGGCAGCGTCTTAAGGCACTTGCAGCCTGTCATAACCCTTCACTGAGAAAGTGACATATGATTAAAGGCCTCAGTTCTGTTACACACTTACATAAATGCCATATTCCTGGATGAGGCACTTTGTGCTGCTGCAGCTAAAATTGCAGCCCATAACCCACACTTAGCACTTTCTATTTTCTTTCTTGGCTTTATTTTTGCCTGTAGAATTGATAAGTATTTAACATGTGATAGATTGACTTATTTACCCTGAGTATTGACTGTCCTCCTCACTGAACTCTAAGCTCAGCAAGGGCAGGTTGTGTGTGCTTGTTTCTGTTTTTCTTTGCTGTGTGGAACCATTATCTAAAACAGTTGGCAATGTACTTTGATTGCAGGGCACACAGCAGTAGCTGGAGAAGCTTCCTTCTTGGATAGCTTAGGAGCTTCTGAGGGCAGCCATTATGTATGGGAATAGTACATGTTTAATTTATTATTGTGATTTTCCTAAATTTGGTCCTGAGATATCTCTCTGGACATAGCCTTAAGCTATGATAATCGCTTTCTAGGAGAGCCCTGGCCAGGGAAAGTTAAGTTAAGGTATATTGATTAGGTGTGATGCAGGGCAGGCAACACAACAAAACAGAAAATAAAAGAAACATTTGATCACTCACAGGTCCACGAGAGAGGAGGTGTGCTCAAGAGGACTGACTGGAAGTCCAAAGATAGCATGGCGTATCACCAATGGGTGGAGAGCAGGAGCCAGAGATGACATATGGGATGAGGCCTTCATTAAGGTCCATGAGAATTATCCATCAGGCTTTCCTGTAGGGATTGTGGATTGGTCAAGTTAAAGAAAACACTTGTGAACAGGAGTGCTTATCTACATGACTCTGGCATTGACCACTGAGTTTTATCATGGACAGTAGCTGTGGGATTTTAGGTTAGTGAGATAAGAATAAGCGGGTCATATTGCAAACAACATGGGAAAGAAAAGTTTTAGCTTGGCCAAAGGTGAAGGAATATAAACAGGTTTCCAACAATGGATACCAGGCCCAAAAATGGATCCCAAGGCAACAACTATATTAAACAACTTTATGACAGGTACATTTGTCATATAAATAGTCAGTCCTCTTGTATGTAGAGAAAAAGAATAATGGTTAATATGTGACATCTTTAGATTTTTGCTTAATAGATCTGCTTTTAACCGAAGAGAAGGTTACATATTCCAGTCTGCTCTATAAGCCACCCTCTCTGTGATTGTCAACCATTATTTCATCTTTATAATGGCCCTATGAGGTCAGCTTTATCTTTTTTTTTTTAACAATTAAGAAAATGGAAATTGAGGCTGCAAGATGTAAAGTGATTCCAAAATTAGCGAAATGCACAAAGTTTCCACTGTATGAGGCTGGCCTCAAGAATTCCTCAAAAGATGTGGAGTAGGAGTAGCTTTGCATTTATTATGAAGTCCCACAGGCACTAAGTGCCCTCTAAAGGCATGATTTTTTTTTTCCTGACAATTTTTATTGGGTCAAGACATAATAGCAAGACATTTTTATGGGACTTTCATCTCAGAATCCCAAAGCAATCCCAAAGCACTTAGAACACATTAATTAGCTCTCACAACTTACAAGGTAGGTAGCAAATTATTTTGATAGGAAATTAACTATAATAAGACCAGCAACAACAACATAACAAGTGCTAGTGAATTGCCTTAAAGGAATGCAAAGGACTCATATACATTTCCTAGGTTAGAGGAGAGGCTACTTATTAAAGGAAAGTGGAGCGGGAACAAGATTTGAGAATATTTAGGATCTCTTTCCATGGGTGGATGACATAGAGGTAGCAATGGTTCTTGTGCTATGATTAGTGAGGTTGACTATTAACTCTCAACAAACACAAGGTCATCTCTTCAAAAATAATTTTTTTGAAAATATAGCTACAGAGTTATGTATATCATTCAGTTCAACATTTATTTTACACCACTATATAAAGTTTGTAGGATGGATAAGATCTGGCTATTTTTAAAAACATTATTTCTTGTCTACTGTTGTGCATGGCGTCTGAGTAGAAAATGCTGAAATGAGTTTTTCCTATGCCAAGATTCCAATATATCTCTTTTCTACTGTAATGACAGCAATATTTATTGAAAGGCACATTTGTCTTTTCACTTACCTGTTTACTGAAGCCTTGAGAATAATTCCCAAATGGAATAATAGAGTTCCATTAATCTGAGAAACTCTTATGATTTGTCTATTATAAAGTAGTAACTGGGTTATCCCCTGAATAATTAAGAATTATTAACTTAGTCCAGGTTGTTAAAGAGGATCCGAGGAGGAAGACAGGTGAATTTACTCGAGTAAAACAGAAACACATGGAGATAAATGGCTACCAAAGTTCCCAGAGCTAAATGCTGATGGAGATGAGATTCACGCTTTGATCTCTGACTCAAATCTGGTGCTCTTTCTCATTCATTCCACTAATAAAGAAAAATGGCTTTGAGTTTACTTTTTTTTCTTTTTGCCAAGGGCTTACACAATTAACTCATTTTGTACAATTAATAGGGACAGAGGGCAGAGAAACTCTAGGCAGAAAAAGGCAGGTCCCCAGCAAACCCCAGACTGAAGCTGGAAAGCCTGAAACCATGGCCCAAAGTGAGAACTTATATCTCTGTTTTCCTATTTGAATGTTACCTTTTCCTAATCCACCCATGGCTCTCCTCCACCTTATCCTGTGCGTATAAAAACCCCAGACTGAGCCGGTAGATGGGACTATGTCTGGACATCAGAGAGAAGCAGCTTGACTTCAGAGGGACAGCTAGACCATGTAACTTTGGAGAACAATCTGGCTGGGTATGGCTGGACCTCAGGGGAAGATTACCTACCCACCCCATCCCCTTTTCAGCTCCCCTTCCCACTAAGAGCCACATTCATTGGCAATAAAATCCCCCTCATTTATCGTCTTTCAATTTGTTCATGTGACCTCATTTTTCCTGGATGCCAGACAAGAGCTCAGGAGCCACAAGTGCAGATACAAAAGGCTGTCACACTGGCCCTTTGCCCTTGCTGGCAGAGGGCAGCTGTCTCACGCAGAAACGCAGAGGACCCACTAAGCTGTTAATACGTAAGCCGTCCATGGATGGCAGAGCTAAAAGAGCACTGTGGGGCTTCAGGGGTCACAGGCACCCCTGCCTGGACATTGCCGTGGGGCCTACATGGAATTCACCCCCGCTGGCACTAAAGCATCCCGCTGGTTCCTGCACCTGCTTACCTGTGTGCTCCCTCTCATGAGGAGTAGAATGCAGTGGGTCTGCGTGAGTGGGCTTTGATCCCCCTGGTGCTGAAGCAGCCAACTGGTTCCGGCTCTCATTCACTCCAGTTTCCATACTCATTTGCTCACACTCTCCCTCTTGCTAGGAGTTGAGAGTGGAGGGCTGAGTAAAAGAGGCACTCCTGTCGTGAGTCCTGTGAAGGGGTCAGGGACATATTCTGCTTTACTATCACAGTTTGTCTTTCTTAAATGTCCTCCTGAACCTTGGGACATTATTTACTTGATCTTTCAAAGGGATCACCTGACCTGAGGTTTAGGGATTATGTCTGTGGAGTCAAGTCAGATATATTTGTTTACTAGGGTTGCCATAACAATGTTCCACAGACTGGGTGGCTTAAGCCATGGACACATATTTTCTGGAGGTTAAAAGTTTGAGATCAATGTGTCAGCAGTGTTGGTTTCTTCCTAGACCTCTCCCCTTGGCTTGTAGATGGCCACCTTCCCCCTGTGTCTTCATATAGATTTCCTCTGCATCTGGGTCTTCTTTATCTCTCTTCTCATAAGAACATCACTCATACTAAAGTAGAGCCCACCCAGAGGACCTTATTTTAACTGAATTACCTCCTTAAACACAGTCATATTCTGTGGGGGTTAGGACTTCAATCGGACATAAATGAGCTCCGTAACTTGGAGGCAAGCTTATGCCTATGGTAATAATAATAGGTATTATTTAAATTCAAGTTCCACCACATGACAGGGAATGGATGTGCTTTATCCCATGTTGTGTCATTAAAGCCTCACAAATCATGTCTTACTGGGCCTGTTTTCTAGGTTAGGTAGCTAAGAGAAGGTAAGTGGTTTCCCTGAGGTCACACAGCTATTAAGTGGCACAGGTTGAGATTCCCGTTGACCTCCAAAGCTCCTGTAGGTTTCTCTCCCATTGGATTCAAATGCTGCAGCACCCTCAAGGGGATGCCCTCGCTGAAACACAATGCCAGGCCTGTCACTCAGAGCCTGAGTTCTTAAGCCACGAGGGTGGAAGCCTCAGTAGTGAGGGGAAACAGCCCAGACCAGAGGCACTGCAACTCTCAATGCAACACCAGGAGCCTTTCATGAAAGGCCACTCAGCCAGGCCCAGGAAGGCTGAAAGACATTTAAGTACTGCATGTTCTAACATGTGGAAAGCAATAGCTCTCCACCAGGCAGGCCTGAAATCAAAAGCCCAACGCCATTGCCTCTCTGAGGGGCAGCCTGTCTCCCAGGAATGTGGCCATGATAAACGAGAAATACGTATAAAGTGTGAGCCCTTGCCCCAAAGGGTGCTGAATAAATGCCGGGCATTATACTATTGTTTATTTGGGCTACCAAAGTGCATTGGACTGAACAAGAGTATTTCTTTCACTGACAACCGTGGTCATTGTGGTGAGAAGATTTATGTTAGGATGTATGAATGATGCTTCTGTGTACATGTGTGTGTTTATGTGTGTGTGTGCGTGTGTGTGTGTGTGTGTGTGTTGCTAATATTTGGTGTGCTGTGTAGGGTAATGGGGGCTGCATTTATCCTGGAAAATGAGCTGGAAATTTCAGGAAAGGTTTGGTTACCCACAATTCCCATTTGACGGCCTTTCTGAAAGTTTTAGATTTAATCACAGAATCTTTATTTGAAGAGGAGCTCAGGGATTGCCTAATCCTTGTGTCCACCTAGTTTCAAGGCTTTCCTATAACATTCTGGAGATGTGGTTAAACGACTTGTGATTGAACGCTTCTGCTGATGGTGAGCTCACTACCTCTGGAGGGACATTTGTTCCTTTTGCTGACAGCTTAAGGGAACGGAGGAAAGGAACTTTTATAGGGCACTTTGAATGCTTCAGGCACTGTGCCCAAAGCTTTACGTGTGTCGTTGCATCTACTTGTCTTCATAACACTTGAGGTAGTTTTTACTTCCATTATTATTATTACCAGGA
Source organism: Macaca thibetana thibetana (assembly GCF_024542745.1). Taxonomy (NCBI): domain Eukaryota; kingdom Metazoa; phylum Chordata; class Mammalia; order Primates; family Cercopithecidae; genus Macaca; species Macaca thibetana. The sequence goes on from NC_065582.1 coordinate 174,010,651, forward strand.
GCAAGGCTTACTGGGAACCACATACACTTCTTTGCACTTTATATATAGTAAGTCATTTAATTTTTCTAACAACCCTCTGAAGTAGCTACTTTGATTTCTCTCATTTTATGGATGATGAAACTGAGGCTCAAAGAGGTTAAACAGCTTGCTCGAGTTCACATATCTAGAAAGTGAATTTGAACACTGGCAGTAGGTCCAGAACTCGCACTTACATAGTAATGTTCTGCTGCCTCTAATTATCCTCATTTAAATGACAATAAAACTGAGTCACAGTGCCTTTGTGACAGGTCACAGGTCACACAGTGAAAAAGTGACAAAATGGTGATCTGAATCTGGTTCTGCCTGACTCCAAATTCTTGTTTTCATAACTCCATATGGCCTTCAGGTATGACAATGTGCTACTTGTACCAACTGAGACAAAATTGACTTCCCTTAAATCCTGTGCATGGACCCTTCAGGGTCTGCTGTAGAATTAATCCACAATAGCATTTCAGATTTATAAGCAGCTCAGGTTGGCTTCAAGTCTAAATATATGCAGTTCTTTTGTTATTCCTTGCTCTTTAAAAGTTCTACATTCTGTACTCTCATTGTCTCCTTCCAAAAGAGGAAAATTTGAAGTGGGGTAGTCATCCTTGAGCCCCAATCATATGGCGTGATCTGAATGGACCAGAACAAACAGAACTATAATATCCCCCTGCTCCTTTATTCAGTTGGTCAATTACTTGGTAAGCAAATAAAAGAGCATTCAATGATCTGTTAAATATCAATGACTGGCTGTCATATATATATATGTGTGTGTGTATATATGTGTGTGTATGTATATATATGTGAGTACTTTGGGCTGTGAAATATTGGTCTATTTAGTCATGCACTTGCACGTAATATTTTTATAGCTATTGCATTTTAAAAATACTGATATGTAATGACCACATCCCCCTCCTTTTTTTTTTTTTTTTGGAAATTGTCCTGGTTAGTCTTAGTCGTATACATTTCCCTATTAATTTCAGAATAATATTTTAGGTTTTGTAAAAGGTTCTGTTGATATTTTCATTGTTACTACACTTAGATTATAGTTTCCTGACACTTTTCTCATATTCAATCTTTTAACCCATGAACATGTTATTTCTTATGGTTTGAGTTTCGTTTTTTCTCTTTGGGTAAATGTTAAAGGTTCCCCTATAAAGGTTTGACATATTTTGTTAGATTTATTTAAAGGAACTTTACACTTTTAGTTGACATTGTAAAGGTTATCTTATAATACTGTTTTTGAACATACTTTTTTTAACATTCTAATATTTTTTGTGTTTTATTTGCATTTTGATAATTACATCTTCACAGTATGTTTTGTGGAATCTTTGGCTTCTGGGAAGTCACCACAACTCCAGGGGTCTTGAGGTGGGAGTGAATTCTGATGCAGAGAGAGCAGGACTCAAGATCCCTCTCCTCTAAACCACTTGGGTTTGCTCCGTTCTAATTGAAATTATATATTAGAAATTCAGGTGTGAAAACCATGCTACTGGAAAGACTACTGTCATATACATATATATATATATATATATATATAAAAAACCATGCTACCAGAAAACCATTGTCATATATAGAATTTAAAAGCATATATAAAACTGTATATATATATATATATGTACACAATGTACACACAGAGAGAGAGAGAGACTGTAGATAACACTTCTGGGCTCTGGTTACACCATTTTATTTCTTTTATTTTCCAAGAAGTTGAAGAAGTAGCCACCTTTAGTGATTACTAATCTCTGGTCTACATCATCTTCTTCCTCTTTTTATCTATCTCATAATTTCTAATCCAATTTAACAATATTACTGAATCTGGCCGGGCGCGGTGGCTCAAGCCTGTAATCCCAGCACTTTGGGAGGCCGAGACGGGCGGATCAAGAGATCAGGAGATCGAGACCATCCTGGCTAACACGGTGAAACCCCGTCTCTACTAAAAAAAATACAAAAAACTAGCCGGGCGAGGTGGCGGGCGCCTGGAGTCCCAGCTACTGGGGAGGCTGAGGCAGGAGAATGGCGTGAACCCAGGAGGCGGAGCTTGCAGTGAGCTGAGATCCGGCCACTGCACTCCAGCCTGGGCGACAGAGCGAGACTCCGTCTCAAAAAAAAAAAAAAAAAAAAAAAAAACAATATTACTGAATTAGACCCGCAAATTAAAATCCGTTGCTTGAAAAAAATAATAGACACTTTAAAAGTTGTATGTGAGACTACAGACCCAGAATGATCAAAACCAAAATACAATCTTACCAAATTATTGGACCTGAAATAATCTTTAGGCATCTATAATGAAAAAGCAAATTACTTTTAAGGGAATAAAATTGAATTATCATCAGACTTTTTGACAACAATGCTTTATTGCAGGAAAAAAATGGACTAATTTAAGACACTCAGGAAAAGAAAGTATCTTTACAATAAATCCGACTTTCAGTATAAAGGACAAAAGCTGTACTCAACCTGTAAGCACTCAGGGAATATTGCTCCCATGAGCCTTCTGAGGAATTTAGTTGAGAACAACCATTAGGGAACCAAAATGACTAGAGACATAATGACATCATAACTGGTAGTGAGTTTAAAATATATCATTATTTGTATAAATAAGACTAAATGAAGGTTATCAGAGAGAGACAATGTAATAGCTATATATTCTGAAAATGCAGATGTAGCAGAACTTTCTACATATGAGGGGAGAATGGAGATCATATACAACAATCATTGTAAATGCTGTTAGTCATCATAGATGATATTGATTTTGTTATTTTGAGACTGTTGCTTGTGTAATATGAGATGAAATAAAACCATGCTATGAAGCATTCTAATTTTATTTCCCCTGTGTCCTGAGCACCAAAAGTTTCAATGTGAAAGACAGGTGTACAGATGTAATAGGGAAGAGGTTATGTAAAAGCTTTGTAATTTTGATTTTGAATTCAAAGTGTCAATATGTACTTATGTATGTGGATGAACACGTGTGTGTTTTCTTTGCTCTGTTCACAAAGACAATTATCAACCCAGTAGCAATAAGCATTCCTAGTGCCCAGATATTGATTTTGACATAGAGTTTTATGCTAAAAAAATACAGCTAATTGTAGGTCTCAGATGAGAAATGTACAAGATGATCATGGAACTATGGAAAATTATTAGGGTCATGTTAGAAGACTCAAGATCCAACTTGAATAGGTTTTAACTGGCCAGATATGGCACCATTTGAGTTTCAGAAATAAAAATAATTGCAATGAATGGAAACCCATTAAATATGTTTATATCCATGTTTGAATAATGATTGTTTTTAAGAGGAAGAATGATTGATCACCTTATAAAGATTATAAGGTATCAATCCATCATTTTGAAAACTAGTAAAAGGACACTGTAAGCATTTATTTTACCTTTCCGGTATAAACAATAACACTAGGAAACCAAGTAGACAATGAAGGCAAGGGTCTCTTTATACAAGTATTCAACTAACTAAAAAGATAATGTGTTGAATTAGAATTTCAGCAGTTTGCAATGAATTAACAGATATAGCATTATATATCAACAGATGGTAACCATGAAAAGGACAAAACAAGAAAATACATGTCTCCTGTGGTCTTGCTAAACAACATCAGAGTCTTTTCAAGGGGATCAAACCTGAATCTGATAAAGCCTTTGGGTCTACTTACCAATTGGCAGGAAACCCAGAGGACAGAGGAACATGCTGATCTGCACCATGTGTATGCAGTCAACAAGGTCAGTTCAAATATCTTGGATCTTTCAGCAAATAATGGATAAGGAACACAAAACGTGGAGAGAAAAATCTATGGATAAAAGGAGACTCAAAAGAAATGTCAAATTTAAAAATAATACAATCCTAATTATATTTGGCAAACATGGATGTTAGAACTGTTGTTAAGAGCTAGAAAGTCATTACTATAAAAGTCAGGAGTGGGACTTTTCCCTTCCCTGTGTGGGAAGGGAAGGGGTCATGATTGGACTGACGCCTTGGTGGTTTTGGATGGTTGGTAAAGTTTTATGTCTTAACCTGGTAGTGGATCTGAGGCTTTTTGACTTAGGATAACTCATTAAACTACACATTTATTTTGCATGATTTTATCTGTGTTTCATCTTTGAACAAAGAGATTATTTTTAGTACTACATTGTCATTGAAAGAAATTCAAATATTCTGTAATAAAATAAAATGTAAAAGGTTCCTACTGTAGCTAATTTTTAGTTTTACTTTCCAGAAAAAGTCATTGGGATCAGTTGCTCAGAACCCTTTTGGATATTTCCTGTGTATTTGTTTTACACAAGTGGGATGATATCATTCATATTGTTTCACTATTCTAAAAAATATTTACTAAATATATAATATTTCCTGGCTGGGCATGGTGGCTCACACCTGTAGTCGCAGTACTTTGGGAGGCTGAGACAGGCGGATCACAAGGTCAGGAGATCGAGACCAGCCTTACCAACATGGTGAAATTCCGTCTCTACTAAAAATACAAAAATTAGCTGGGTGTGGTGGCACGCACTTATAATCTCAGCTACTCAGGAGGCTGAGGCAGGAGAATCGCTTGAACCTGGGAGACAGAGGTTGCAGTGGGCTGAGCTCATGCCACTGCACTCTGGCTTGGGGGACAGAGCCAGATTCTCTCTCTCTCAAAAAAAAGAATATATATATACACACAGACACACACACACACACACACACACTACTATTTCCTTATATTCACATATGCTTACTTCATTGTATATTGAATCCTTATTTACACACTTTCACACTCATTTGAAATATTTGTATTGGAGAATTGAATTATTAAGTTTCATGAAAGGATTGATAGCTATTAATTTTTTATTTCTTCTGTAGTACTTCAGAATTCTGAGTCTGAACAGTGCAGATCTTTATACATTCCCAACTCTACCCACAGCTCCACCAAATGACAACAAACAGATCATTTATTTATTTATTTATTTATTTATTTAATTTTTTTTTTTTTTTTTTTTTTTTTTTTTTTTTTTTTTTTGAGACAGGGTCTCACTCTGTTGCCCAGACTGGAGTGCAGTGGAGTGATCTTGGCTCACTGCAAGCTCTGCCTCCCAGATTCAAGCAATTCTCCTGTCTCAGCCTCCCAAGTACCTGGGACTTCAGGTGCCCACCATCATTCCCAACTAATTTTTATATTTTTAGTTGAGATGGGGTTTCACCATGTTGGCCAGGCTGGTCTTGAACTCCTGGCCTCAGATGATCAACCCGCCTCGGCCTCTCAAAGTGCTGGCATTATAGGCATGAGACACTGTGTCTGGCCCTAACAAATCATTTAAAATTAACTGATGTGTATCTACAGTTAAAAAAATAAAATAAAATCATGATACCGTAACTATACCTTCATTCGTAGTAATCAGAGGTATTCAGATACCATATTGAATTTATTAATTGCTTTTAACACAGTTTGATTTTTATTTGCAAATCTACATTGAGCTTCTTCTTTGTGCCAGGGACAACACTAGGCACCAGGTTTCTGGAGATGAATAAAGCCTAAAGCTTGAGATGACTAAGAATACTGATACTTCTTTTCTAGATTTCTTACTTAACAGGTCTCATGTATTCTTCCTGGACTTTATTCTGTCTTCATTCTAAATGATTAATTACTTTTTGCTTAAGTAATTGCAATAGACTTCTAGCTAGCTTTCCTGTTGTGATTTTGAAGTCGTTCTCCTCACTTACAACAAGGGGATTTCTCTAGTTCATGAATGTCCCTATTCTTATGCCAAATATTCTTCAGTGACCCCTTTCTGATCACGTTAAACACGTCATGTGGAAAACTGCATGCTCCTGTCTCTGCCCACACAAATAGCCTTAGAGTTTATGACTCTGTTACTTGCAATTTACACTCCAGGACTACCGTACAACTTTTAGATATTAGAACATGTACATTCTGCAAAGAATGCCGTTCCTTTTTCTCAACACACAAATCCCTATTCATCCTTAAGTAGCTATTTTCAGCACTGCCTCCTCTGGGAAAATGTTCCTGTGTTTTCGGGACACACTTGAGCACCACTTTCTCCATGATCTTGTGATACTTACGACATTTCTTCATCATCATGTTATATTTTAAACTTTCTTTGCAGGATTATCTTCTTTCTTAACTCAAAGTAACTTGAAGACAAACACAATGACTTTTCACCTTTTTACTTCCTGCTACTGGTGCAGACCTGAACATAATGTACCCAATAAATATTCCATTCATTAACTTGACAGATATTTATTAAGTTCCTAGTATCTGTCACTAACAATCTAAGTTCAGAGGATACAGCAGTACAATACAGATAAAGATCTTGCTCTCACAGGGCTTACAATCAGAAGGGATAGAAATGGGAGAGGCAAGATATAAACAACTGAACACACAAAAATATCCATTATAAGTGCCATGCAGAAAATTTATGTTGAATGTTGTGATAAAGAGTGATTGCAAGACATTTCTAGATTGGACTGTCAAGAAAGGCTTCCTAGAGGAGATGCCATTTAATCTAAACTGTAGCTGAACGGATGGATCCACCAAGGGAAGACCAGGATCAGGGCCAAGGGTGCAGTGCAGAGACCTTAACACTGGAACCAGTTTGTTTCAGGACAGGAAGGAAGGCCAGCGTGGCAGGATCATAATAAGCAAGGAGTGTGGAGTGGGTAACAGTTGAGGTCAACGGAAGGAAGCAGCCAGATCATGGAAGGCTGTGTAAGTGGTGTTATGGAGTTTGTATTTTATCCTATGGAAAATGGGAAGGCTCGGAAAATGTTTTAAGTAGATGAGGGAAAGAGTCAACACAGGGAGCTCAATTTGGAGTGTTTTTCAGTAACCATTGCTGGTAACAATCTTTGTTTAGACCATGTGGAATACATATACTCTAGTGGAGGTGGGGAATGGAACTAGCATTGGATGTATTTTGAAAATACAATTGACAGGATTTGCTGATAGAGCAGATGTCGTCATTAGTGGAAAAGACAGATCAAAGATGTCTAAATTTTTATTTCTAATATCTTGGTGGATGGTGGTGACTTTAGCTAAGTAGAAAAAATTGGAAAGAGAAGCAGATGTGTGTGTGTGTGTATGTGGGTATATGTACATCTGTATGTGTGTGTGTGAGTGTACAAGATAGAGAGGAGAATGAGAGCAAAATAATAAAAAGTTAGATATAAAAGTCCAGTATTGGAAGATGTCAGAGGTGTAGAGAAAGCTTTGGGCAGCCAACAAATACATACTGATAAACACTTTGAAATCTTGTGTTAACAGATGGATGTGTTACTTGACTACTGGAGAGGTCATATTACTGAAGACAAAGCAGGAACCTGTTACCACTATTTTAATGGTTTGATGATCCAGAGGCACCATGTTAAACATTTGACACCTTAACACAATAGTTTATATTATACTTGTATATAGTAATATAATTTTATATTGTTTTGTTGTGTTTTAGAAAATTAGTTGTGAATTTGAGATTGACACAAAATGTATTATAATTTTTCCTATTTAAAATAATGGGTAATGACCTCCCAGTTAGCATTTTATGCTGACATTCTGTGGGAGGTACCCCTAGATACTCCATGATAGCCTACAGAGCAGGTGACTGGTTGAAGTTGCCCTGGAAGATTTTATGAGCATAGCAAAGAATAAAACTCCAGATCTCAGCCCTGAGGCACTCCCACTTTGAAAGGACAAGCTAAAATGGGGAGGCTCCAACAATGAATGAATGAAGAGGATATAGCCATCTAAATAGGAGAGAAAATAACCAGATCAGTGTGATAAGGAGAAAGGAAAAAGGAGAAATTATTTCTATAAAAAAGGAGAAATGAAATAACGATGAACTTCAATAGCAGAACACAGCATTCATTGTTGGTGTTTGTAAGAGATGTTCCTGGGAAGTACAATAAAGTTGGAGCAGTAGGAAGCTCAGGAAACTGAGGTGGGAAGATCACTTGAACCCGGGAGGTCCAGGCTGCAGTAAGCCAAGATTGCTCCACTGCACTCCAACCTGGGTGACAGAGTGAGACCTTGTATTAAAACAAAAAACAAAAAACAAAAAACTTTTCACTTTTGAAGGACACTAAAGAACCAAGTTATTATTCTAAATTGATAAATAATGGGAAATCAAGTATTTCTCTGCCTCTTCTTCATTGTCCATATCTTAGTATAACCAAATAGTTGATGAGAGAAAATTTACTTTTTAGAATATTTCAGCTTATTCCTAGAGAAGAAACAATAAAATTAGAATATGACCTTCTCAAACCTCTAAAGACATCTCCCATAAAACTCTGTTTTGCCTAAGTCCCCAGGTTAAGTCCCTCTCACATCTCATTGGCCGGAACTATACCACCTTTCTTTGCATAATCTAAGCACTGATAATGGTAGGGATCTACAACATTTGGCTTAAGCCAAATAAAATGTATCTCTTGGGTTGGGGATGCTACTAACCTTCTCAGGGAAATGTGACTACATGAAGGAGGCTGGAAAATCTAGATAAAATTTAGGGCTTTGAAATAAAAGAGCTAATGGTTATTGAGTTAGTAACCATCAATGTCTGCTTAAATAAGAAGCTAGTGAACAATAAACATTCACTCAAGAAAGTTCAAGAAGTTATTTTTGCAAAGTATACCATGGGTCTTAAGAAAAAATAAGATTAATAATTTGTATATGTATAGTCAGTTTGGGGGAGCTGTATATGGGAAGCTGTTGAGGCATCATCCCCACTCTCTCTCTTATCATGGTCTCTCTCCTAAGGTTCCATGTCCTCTTGTTTCTCTGTAAGTATGCACTGCCTCCTCCCTATAAACTACTTTTTCTTTTATTTGTATCAGATTGGACAAGGCCTTTGTTGTCACCCTGGTCTCAACTATATGCTGCTGTCTAGATCCAGCTGGCTAAATTCTCTTAGTTTCCTTATTTCAAAATTCCAAAAAGCTTGTGATGATTTACCTGGTTCATGTTTTCCTTGCTAGCCATAAAATTTTAGTCTGTTTTTGGGTAAGCTGGACTTGACAAAGTGCCCACCGTGATCCAATTGACTGTGACAGCTGAGGCTGTGGGTTGGGGAAATTCATCTTTAGCAAGGACAGGTAACGTGAGAGACGGTCACTCGCAAAACATGTCTAATACAATTATGTTCTTTTAAGATTGTGCAGAGTAAATAACATTATTTATAAAGTGAGCACTCAATACATTTTTATTCCCTTCTCATTCATTCATTCATTCATTCATCCATCAAAATTATGAAATATCCACTTTCTTTCAGACATTGGAGATATACAGACAAAAAGAACAGAGTGATTAAAGGAGACACACCTAGTCAGATAAACATTTGTAAATAGTCCAGAACACCATGGGAGTATAAACAGATGATGAACACCTACCTCAAGCTCAAGCCAACACTTGATCTGAATCTTAAAGTCTCAGTGGGAGTAAACTATGCAAACATAGATGACAGAGGAAAGGCATCAAATTATGATGGAATAGTGTGGACACATGTAAATGCAAGAAACAGCCTTTGCGTTTCACAATTCTAAGAGTTCCATTAACATTTTATTCTGTGTGCACCTGGATTTTTGCAGGACAGCAATCATGTGGATAATTTAATTTAATTTCATTAGATCTTGGAAAAGAAAGAGCTGAGAAGTAGGCAAAGCCTACCCATAGAAGAATGTTCTGGATTTTAGAATAATTAACGCAATGCAGGGTATTCAGATGTGGGTAGGAAGAAGTAACAACACTCCATCCTGGATCTTCCATGGAAAGCAGCTATAAAACCTGGACCGAGTGGATGGAGAAGATACTTTGAGTACTCTAAAAAATAACTCGTAGCAGGAGGGGTGGCGAAGAAGGCTAAAATTCAATGTATCACTGAATCAGCAGTAAGTTTTTCATTCTTTTTTACTCTGGTATCCACATGGCCTGGTGCAACCCACCCCAGAGCCTGAAAGAACTCAAGAGAAGTACTCTAGTTATAGCTTGAGTAGTAAGAACAAATTTCCTAATGGCCGGAGAGAATACAGTAAATGCTTATTTGCAAAATATATTATATTTCAGCCTGTAGCTTCTCACAAACACCTAGAATTCTGAGTAGAACCTTCCTATTGGATAAAGAAGCTGTGCTTTGAAGAGGGAGGAGAAAACTCTTATTTCTATACCCCCACCCCTACCTTTTCTGTCCTCCACAGCTTAACCCCAGAACTGTGCACAGCAAAGGGAAGTATGGGAGACTCCAGTGAATAAATCAGCTTTGGGAATAGTAGGCTAAAAGGGGGAGTCCTAGGAAATGAGAAGATTTTGAGATTTCAGAGAGGGAAGACTTCCAAAAATTCACCTAAAAATTATTTGTGAATTTCTGGACACACCCCAAGCTGTGCATGCATGGATCTATTAAAACTAAAAGCTTAAGATTATCCATATGGTTTAAGCAAGACTTAGCATCTCACAAGGTAATATTCAAAATATGTACAACACAATCCAAGCATTATTCAATATATGAAAAATCAGGACAAACTTAACTCAAGAGAAACAGAAAATCAACAAATGCTAGTTGGAATTATCTGACAGACTCTAAACAGCTATTTTTAAAATGCTTCAACAAGTTAAGGTAAGCATTGTTGAAATGAATGGGAAGGTAGAAAGTCTTAACAAAAACAAATAGAAGATATAAAGAAGAAACGACTGGAAATTAAAAACAGAAAAACACATTAACTAAAGTAAAAGTATCACAGTAGGGGCTCACTAGCAGAATGAATATGCTACAAGGAAAAGTCAGTGGACTTGAAATATGTCATTAGAATTTATTTAATCTGAAAAACATAGAGAGAGAAGATGGAGAAAAAGGAACAGTCTCAGAGATTTATGGGAAAATATAAAAATCTAACATTTATGTCAAAGAAGTCCCAGAAGGAGAAGAAAAGTAGTGTGCAGAGAAAATATTTGAAGAAATAATAGTAAGAAAGCCTCTCAAATTTGACAAAACCCATAAACTTACAGACTTAAGAAGTTAAATGAACTCCAAACAGAAAACAAACAAACAAATAAAGAAATTCACACTTGGAGACATTATAATCAAGCTGCTGGAAAGTAAAGACAAAATATTGAAGACAACAGAGAAAATGATGCATTACTTAGGAGAGCAACAATTTCAATGACTGTAGATTTCTCATCAGAAACCATGGTAGCCAGAAAGAAGTAAACAAACATTTTTAAAGGGCCTAAAGAAAAACACAGTCACCCTCCATTGAGTAAAAAATTCCTGCAGAAATGACAGTCAAATAAAGCTGTCTTGGATAAAGAACTAAGAGAATTTGTTGCCAGCGGACTTCCTCTAAAATAACTGTTAAGGAATTTTGTTTGCAGAACAAATCTTTTCTTTTAAAAAGAAAGCTATGGTTAACATCTAGCTATATTAATATCAGACAAAGTAGACGTCAGAGCAAAGAACATTAGGGATAAAGTGAGACATAACATAATGGTAAGGTCAATTTCTCAAGAAGATGTAAAAGTCCTCAATGTGTAAAATAAGTACTGACAATAGAATTTCAAAACATATGAAATGAAATTTGACAGAACTGAAAGAAGTATACAAATCCACCATTATATTTAGATGTATTACCTCTGCTCTCAGTAATTCAACCTCTGTTCTCAGTAATTGATAGAGTTAGTGGATATTGAGTCTGCAAGGATGTAGAAAAACTGAACAACATCATCAAAACTGGATGTTTTTATACTTATAGAACATATCAACCAACAACCGAAGAATGTACATTCTTGTCTTCAAGTGGACAGAGATCATTCACCGAGATAGAGTGTATTCCAGGTCACAAAACAAATTTAAAAATTAAAATCACTTGAAATCATACAATTGTTATTCTTTCATTCTAACAGATTAAACTAAAATCAATAACAAAGATTACAGGAGACTCTCAAACACTTGAAAATTAAACAGACCGGGTGCAGTGGCACATGCCTGTAATCCCAGCACTTTCGGAGGCCCAGGTGGTTGCATCACAAGGTCAAGAGATCGAGACGATCCCGGCCAACATGGCAAAACGCCATCTCTACTTAAATTACAAAAATTAGCTGGGCGTGGTGGTGCGTGCCTATAGTCCCAGCTATGCAGGAGGCTGAGGCAGGAGAATTGCTTGAACCTGGGAGGTGGAGGTTGCAGTGAGCCAAGGTCGCGCCACTGCACTGCAGCATGGGGACAGGGTGACACTCCGTTTCAAAAAAAGAAAAAGAAAAAAGAAAAGAAAATTAAACAGCATGCTTTTAAGTATTTTATGAGATTTAAAAATATTGTATGCATCTCAGGTGTAAAACATTATGTTTTAATATAAATAGTGAAGTAGTTGCTATAGCTAAGCAAATTAAGATATCCATCATCTTGCATAGTGATGCATTTTTGGTCTTAAAATCATCTAAAGTCCACTCTCTTAGCAAATTTCCTGTATACAATACAATATTATAATTAGAGTTATGTGCTACAAAATGATGTTTTAGTCCATGACAGACCATGTATATAATTGTGGCTCATAAAATTGTAATACTATTTTTTACTGTACCTTTTCTATGTTTAGTTACATAAATACCATTCTGTTAAAATTGACTGCAATATTCAGTATGGTAACATGCTGTCAGGATTGTAGCCTAGGAACAATAGGCTATATCATATAACCTAGGTGTGTAGTAGGCTATACCATCTACGTTTGAATAAGCATATTCTATTATGTTCACACAATGACAAAATTGTCTAACAGCATGTTTATCAGACTATATCCCAGTTATTAAGCAACACATGACTGCATATTCTTCATGTTGCACATTGTATCTCTCGATTTACTCATCCTACATATCTGCAAGTTTACATCCTTTAAGCTTCATCTTCTCATTTCCTTTCTCTACCTCTATCCTTTGTAACTGCCATTTTATTCTGTTTCTATGTATACAGTTTTCTTTTTTTAGATTCCAGATAAAATTGAAATCATGCAGTATTTTTCTCTCTGTGTCTGCCTTATCTCACTTAGCACGATGCCTTCCAAGTCCATACACATGGTAGCAAATGGCCAAATTGCCTTTTTTTTTTTTTTTTCTGAGACGGAGTCTCACTCTGCCCCTCAGGGTGGAGAGCAGTGGCACAATCTCAGCTCACTGCAAGCTCCATCTCCCAGGTTCAGCCCATTCTTCAGCCTCAGTCTCCCAAGTAGCTGGGACTACAGGCGCCCACCACCACGCCCGGCTAATTTTGTTTTTGTATTTTTAGTAGAGATGGGGTTTCACTGTGTTAGCCAGGATGGTCTCAATCTCCTGACCTCATGATCCACCCACCTTGTCCTCCCAAAGTGTGAGCCACCACACCTAAATCGCCTTTTTTTTTTTTTTTTTTTTTTTTTTGAGACGGAATCTTGCTCAGTCGCCCAGGCTGGAGTGCCGTGTCCCGATCTTGGCTCACTGCAAGCTCCGCCTCCCGGGCTCACACCTTTCTCCTGCCTCAGCCTCCCGAGTAGCTGGGACTACAGACACCCGCCACTACGCCCGGCTAATTTTTCTTTTTTGTATTTTTAGTAGAGATGGGGTTTCACCATGTTAGCCAGAATGGTCTCGATCTCCTGACCTCGTGATCCGCCCGTCTCGGCCTCCCAAAGTGCTGGGATTACAGGCGTGAGCCACCGGCCCGGCCTGCCTTCTTTTTTAAAGCTGAATAATATCCTCTGTGTGTGTGTGTGTGTGTGTGTGTACACACACATATATGCATATATATATTTTTATATATAATTTCTTAATCTGTTTATCCATCAATGGACATTTACATTGTTTCCATATCTTGGCTATTGTGAATAATGCTGCAGTAAGCATGGGTTTGCAGATAGTTCTATGAGGGCTAATTTTATTTCCTTTGGGTAAACAGGAAGTCCCAAGAGAATTACAACAATATTTTGAACTGAATCAAAATAAAAATAAGACATATCAAGATTTGTAAAATTCATTTAAGGCAGTTTTTAAAGAACAATTCATAGCATTAAGTATTTATATTAGAAAAGAAGAAACACTTCAAATCTATACATCTGTTCTTACCTTAAGAAACTAAAAAGGGCAAAATGGACCAAGCAAATAGAAGGAGGGAAATAACTTAAAAATAGACAGAAGTCAATAATTTTTTAAATAGAAGAAGAGTAGAAAAAAGTTGGCCAATAAGCTGGCTTTTCTAAAGATCAACAAAATTTACATACCAAACTAAAACTGGAAAAAGACAGAAAAAGTTTGGATATAATTTATTAATGAATAATACACCTAGCATTTGGTAATGTAACATGGTTACTATAGTCAAGAGTAATGTAATTTTATATTTTAAAATAACTAAAAGAACGTAATTGGATTGTAACATAAAAGATAAATCCTTGAGATGATGGAAACCCCTTTACTCTGATGTAATTATTATGCATTGCATGCCTGTAGCAAAACATCTCATGCACTGCATAAATATATATACCTACTAGGTAACCCCCAAATGAAAATAAAATAAAATAAAAAAATTTAAAAACTGGGATATTCCTTCAGAACTCATAAATATAAGAGGGTAATAAAAAGTACTATAAATAATATTATGTACATGAATTTTATAACTTAGATAAAATTACCAATTCCTCAGAAACCACTACTAAAACTGACTCAAAATATCATAACTCACATAGTGCCACAATTATTGAAGACATTGAATTCATAATTTAAAGCCTTTCAATAAAGAAAACCCCTGATCAAGTAGATATACTGAATAACTCTGCCAAATACATAAAGGAGTAACACCAATTCCAGACATTCTCTTCTAGAAATAGAGGAGGAGTGAGCACTATTTGACTTATTTTAGGAAGCTAGTATTACTCTAATACCAAAACCAGACAATGATAGTACCAAAACAAGATATAAAACAAAAGAAAAAACTACAAACTAAATCCCTTATATAAATAGACACAAAAATTGACAAAATATTAAAGAATCAAATCTAGTAATAAATATTAATAAAAATAATACAGAAGACCAAGGTGGCATTTTTTAGGGAGTGCAAGGCTGATTCAATATTTGTAAATCAATTAGTGTAATTCATTATGTTAACAACCTGCAGAAGAAAAAAGATCATATCAATACATGTAGAAAAATCATTTGGCAAAATACATCATTTATGACAGAAATTGTCAGACAACTAAAAGTAGAAGGAAACTTTCTTAAACCTATAACCATCCCCAAAAAACCAAGAGCTAGCATCATACTTAATGCTTCTAAAATTATTATAGATAGGTTATAAATGGTTAAAACTGTAGAATAATGTAATGCCGGGCGCGGTGGCTCTCACCTGTAATCCTAGCACTTTGGGGGGCCGAGGTGGGCGGATCACGAGGTCAGGAGATCGAGACCATCCTGGCTAACCCGGTGAAACCCCGTCTCTACTAAAAATACAAAAAACTAGCCGGGCGAGGTGGCGGGCGCTGTAGTCCCAGCTACTACGGAGGCTGAGGCAGGAGAATGAGGTGAACCTGGGAGGCGGAGCTTGCGGTGAGTCGAGATCACGCCCCTGCACTCCAGCCTGGGCGACAGAGCGAGACTCCGTCTCAAAAAAAAAAAAAAAAAAAAAAAAAAAAAAAAGAGAGAATAAAGTTGTAATACTCATGCTACCTGATTTTAAGACTTACTATAAAGCTACACTAATTAAGACATAGTGGCATTGAAGGGATGGACACACAGATCCATGAAACAGAAGATAATCCATAAATATACCCACTCATATGTAGCCAATTGATTTTTGACAAAGATGCAAAGGCCGTTCGACGGACAATAGATAATCCTTTCAAGAAATTGTTTTGGGAGAATTGACCATTCACAAACAATGTAATGAACCTCAACCTCAGTCTCTTACTTAATATAAATATTAACTCAAAATCAATCACAGATTTAAATGTAAAACATTAAATGATAAACCTTTTTGAAAATCTCTGTGACCTAGTGTTAAGCAAGATATTCTTAGATATTATCACCAAAACACAAATCATAATTACTTTTAAAAAGTAAGAAATTGGATTTTATCAAAATTAAAAAAGCAAAACACAACAAAACTTTCGCTCTTTGAAAGGTACTGTTAAAAGAATGAAAAGCAGAGTCGTAGACTGGGAGAAAATATTTACAAATCAAATGTCTGACAAACGATTTGCATACAGAATATAGTTTAAAATTATTGAAACCCAACAGTAAGAAAATAAAACCTATTTTTTTATTTTTGTTTTTTGTTTTTTGGAAAAAGGGTAAAATATTTCCATGGGTACGTCACCAAAGTGGGTGTATAAAATATAAGCACATTAAAAGATGCTCAGCATCATAATTCATTTGGGAAATTTGAGTTAACACTACAATGTGGCAACAGTTCATAAGTATTAGAGTGCCTAAAATTGCAAAAAAAAAAAAAAAAAAAAAAGAGAGAGAGAGAGAAAGAGAATTATGAATCACTGTGGGGAGCATGTGGAGCAACTGGAACTCTCATACAATGCTGGTGGGGATGCAAAATGATGTAGCTCCTCTAGAAAACATGTT
Organism: Macaca thibetana thibetana; assembly: GCF_024542745.1. NCBI lineage: Eukaryota > Metazoa > Chordata > Mammalia > Primates > Cercopithecidae > Macaca > Macaca thibetana. Next base: position 174,027,246 of record NC_065582.1, read on the forward strand.
GGCAGTTTATTGTAAAGTAAAACCTACACTTATCTGGTGACCCAGGAGTTGCACGCATAGGTATTTATCTTACAGTCATGAAAATTTATGTTCATACAGAAAGCCTGCATATGAATGTTTATTGCAGTCCTATTTGTAATTGCCCTAAACTGCAAACAACTGAAGTATCTCTCAGCAGGTGAATGGATAAACAAATTGTGGTACTTCCATACTGGGTGTGGTTTGGCTGTGTCCCATGCAGATCTCAACTTGAATTGTAGTTCCCATAATCCCCACATGTCCTGGGAGGGACTGAATGGGAGGTAGTTGAATCATGGGAGTGTTTATCTTCATGCTGTTCGCTTGATAGTGAGTGAGTTTTCATGAGATCTGATGGTTTTATAAGGGGCTTTCCCTGCTTCTGTTGGGCACTTCTCATTCCTGCCACGATGTGAAGGATGTGTTTGCTTTCCCTTCCGCCGTGGTTGTAAGTTTCCTGAGGCCTCTCCAGCCTTGCTGAACTGTGAGTCAATCAAACCTCTTTCCTTTATAAATTACCCAATCTCAGTATGTCTTTATTAGCAGCATAAGAACAGACTAATACACATACAATAAAATATTTTTCAGCAATAAAAACGAATAGACTATAGACACACCAAACAACTTTGAGGAATCCCCAAAGGATTATGCTGAGTGAGAGAAGACAGTCTCAAAATTTATACACTCTGTGTTACATTTATATAACAGTCTCAGGTCAAAACTGTACTGATGAAGAACAAATCAATGTTCACCAGGTACAGAGGAGAGAGGTTTGGGTGTCAAGAAATATCAGTTTTTTGAGTGTGATGAAGCAGTCCTGTATCTTGATTGTGGTGGTGATTACAAGAATTTATACATATGTTAGCATTCACCAAAATAAAGTCAATGTGTGCCAGGTGCAGTGGCTTGTGCCTGTAATCCTACCTACTAGGGAGACTGAGGTGGAAGGATCAATTGAGTCCAGGAGTTTCAGGTTGCAGTGAGCTATGATAACTACACTGCACTCCTACCCGGGCAACAGAGTGAGACCCTGTCTCTAAATATATGTAAAGGATGAATTGGTTTGGGGACAAGACATGGACAATTTAACCTCTTACATTTCTAGAATTGCACTGAATGACTTCAAACCTTCCAGTAGGAAGATTGAAAATTTGTAGGTATTTTTCATGAAGTTTGCTTTCCTTCTGTGCAAAGGAAATTTCCCTACCTGTAAACTCCGTTATTAAATCCTCCTCTTTGAACGTGGTTATTATTTTTAAATAGGAGCCCTTCCCCTTCCTAAGCCCCAGTCTTGTGAGGAATGGTGAGTTAAACAAGCTCAAAGTTCCATCAACATAGAAGATGAAGACTTGGCTGGGCCCACAGCAAAAAGTGATTAAGACCCCAGGTGTTTTATAAGGCAGCGACACATCAGCTCCATCAGCTCATGAAATAACACAATGCAGTGGGCCTAGGAGCCTGCCTACGTACACAGTGACAGACTATGATTTATGGATTGAACAAAATACATTACAAATTTGGGGAGGGGGGAGGAAATCAGGTAGAATTAGGCATTTGATTGGATCAACTCCACAATGTTAAGTGAGACCAAGTGGACAAAGATAGCTTTTGTGGCATTTTCCTAAATTTTGTGAATGACAAGATGTGACACAGTATGTTTTCTCTACAACTGATTCGTTTGTGAAGTTGTTAGGATCATATTTATTCACTCATCTAACATTTCATGAGCCAGTCCTCTGAGCCAGGCATCATGAGAGACATTGAGAATAGAAAGAAATCAGTCCTTTAAAAAGCTCTGTCTACCACCCTGATAAATCCTGAAGGATCTCTGTGGTCAATGGTACACATCATCTCATCTGACCAAAGGGTGAGGTGAGGCCACTTCCCCGGGAAGGGGTGATAGCTTTTTCCACATTCACAGATACATTCCAGGTCTTCCCCTGACAGGCAGTAAGCAGAATGATTAGTCATGAACTCCAGAGCTACGTTGTTTAGTTTTGAATCCCTGGTCTGCAATCACTTCCTGTCTGATTCCGGGCAGGTGACTTAAACTCTCTGTGGCTTAGTTTTCTCATCTGTAGAAAGGGAATAGATAATCCTTTTTTTCTACCACACACAATTCTGATCAGGATAAGAATAAAGAATGGAGAAATCTAAAGTCCCAGCACATGGTAGCACATGGTAACACGTATACTCAGCACACAGCAAACATTCAACCAGTGCTAATTCTTATGATCGAATCCCTGCTTAATGATCTTGAACTAAAATCCTACTCTTCTGACTTACTCTCCTATTTCATTCCAGATGTGCCCAGCTTAGGTAAATAAGGAAATTTTGTCTTTAGCACTTGGTTTTTCTGTTTCCTTTATCCTATGACGTAAAAAAGCTGTTCCTCTCGGGGTCTTGGTTCCTTCTGGTGCCAAAAGGGAGAGGTCAGAGGGGCTTGACCTAGATAGGTTGCAAGATCCCCTCAAGCTTCAGGATTCTACACTCCAGGAAGGGAAAAATGACGCAGGCCATGGCTTTATAATTCCTACTCCTTGCTTGAGGAAACTGTTCCCTAGTGGACTGTGACTACTTAGTAAAAAGAGCAACATTCCCCTCTAGTGGTTATTTAAAAGCAATAACTTACCTTTCAGGAGTGATTAAAAAAAAAATTGCTTTCAGTGTGTGGCAACAGGTAGATAACTGTAAGGTAAGACGATTCTGAGTGGTACATTAACAAGGACTTCTTAATTGTACTATTGATAATTTACATTTAAGGTACACAAGAAGAAACAGAAGTAATGCATCAAACTTAGTTGACTGCATGGATATCATTGTTTGTTCATGGTTCCAGTAGAAAAAAAATGAGGCAATTCAAAAATGATAACTAGTATTACAGGTAATAGTTTGGAGATTGGATGGATATTTTAAGGAGGAAGCTTGGAAAACACTAGTTAATTTACTTTTTATTTTTTATCAAAAGTAAACATGTATGTGATTAAAAAGTATCCAATGCAAGACTTGTTAAGGACAGCAGAACTTTTTCAAGCTAATTCCATGATATTTTCTTTGTATTTTCAAATGACATGACTCCATTTCTAGATTCCGTTTTAGACGTTATATAATGACTACCCAAAATAGAAGATGGGATTTTGTTCTCTTTCATCCACCCCCACTACCACCATTTTCCCCTTTACTTCTCATTCTCTCCAATAAATTCTATTGCTTCATCTTCCCCATATATTTATCTAGCAATTTTGATTAGATAAATGCTGATATACCCTTATTATTAATATGTAAATGCTATTTTATGTGATCCATATAATGTGATTATATGTACTTTCCTGCATGGGAAATAACCCATGAAGTCAACAATTTGGCTTATTTCCTATGTGCTTAATGATTAATTCAACTTTGAATTCTCTTCCAATTGTGTAATTCTCCTTTGAATATACAAAAATACTTTAGACAAATACCTCAGACAATTAAAAACGTCATCTTCTTAAGGAAATTTCCTCTTGTCTGTGTCTGCCTGGCCTAGTTGCTCTCTGGGACTGCACAGGCAACCCCATTATTTCTCTTCATTGTGGCAATCAATTTTGTCTCTCTCTTTTGTTGGATCTCCTATTTGGATTTTGGATCATATTTCCTGGTTTATTTCCTTATTTAGAGAAAAAGAAAATCAAGTCTGCCAGGTGATTGCTGAGAAATAATTGGAAAATTTAAGAACTTTTCTCTCTGAAAATACCTTTATTGTGGCTTTTTTTTTTTTTTAATCGAGACAAGGTCTTGCTCTGTTGTCCAGGCTGTAGTGCGTTGGCACATGGCTCACTGCAGCCTTGTTCTCCTGGGCTCAAGAATCCTCCTGCCTCAACTTCCTGAGTAGCTGGGCCCACAGGTGCACACCACCATGCCTGGTTTATTTACCTTTTTTTTTTTTTTTTTTTTTTTTTTTAGACATAGGGTCTCACTATGTTTCAAGGCTAGTCAAACTCCTTGGCCCAAGCAATCCTCCCACTTTGGTTTCCCAAAGTGCTGGGATCAGGCCCAGCCTTTATTGTATTTTTATATGAAATTGAGAGATCATCTGTGTTTAGGGGACACATCAGTTTCCCTAGAAATTTTTAATACATTTTCCCATTTCCTGCTAGCTTTATGTGTTGACGGTGAGAAGTGCAATATTATTTTAATTCTCATTTATGTAACTTTTATGTAAATATCTTATTTTCTCTTCAATATTCTGAAAATTCTTCATGGTATGTCTTGGTATTGGTTTGCTTCCATGCAGTGTGCTAAGCCCTTTGAAACAGAAATTCATGTACTTTAGATTTGGGGAAGCTGTGTTGAATTTTTTTTTTTTTTTTTTAATGAAATCTTTATCTCCCAGTTTGCTACTCTGTGTGACTGGAATTCAAAATATTTGGATGTTGAGCCTCTTGGATGTGTCATAATGTTTTTTTCCCCCCCGTCTTTAATTCATTTTTCATTTCTGTCATTCTGTTCTACTTTTTATATAGTGTTTACTGAATTTTATCTTCAAAAGCCTCTGTTGGAGTTTTCTTTATCTTTTTCTCCCATATTTCTAGATTTTTTTGTATTTCTCATAATTCTAGGATTTCTTTTTAATCCTCTTTGAGAGTTCCTATTTCATAGCTTCCTGTTCTTATTTGTAGATTAAATATATTCTCTTGTCATCTGAAAGATACCAATGACAGTACTTTGTAATTCTCTCCCTTCTGGGTTTGTGTGTTTTGTCTTTCTCCTCCCCCTCCTCCTTTTCCTACCCTCTCCTACTATTTAGTTTCTGACTTTTACATTAGATATTCTTTTTCAATATCAAACGACGTTGGGTGATTGCCAGCTTCTAAGGATGGGCTCTGATATTTGGTGAGAAGTTTCATGTGTGTCAAAGGGGGTCTGTCCTTTCGATTTTTCAGAATAGAGAGACTTAGTTAGGGGTTTACATTAGGGAATCCCTGAAGCCAGGTGTTTTCCCTTAGACTAACTTGATGCTCTAGAGAAGATTCTTTCAATCTTCAGGACATATCTGGCTGCCAGCACTCCAAAAGCTCCACATGGAGAAGAGGACAGCAGGTCTCAACATTTCAACAGTATGCAAACTTTCATTGGTTTTCTGTGATTTCACGATGACACTCCCATACTCATATCTAACTATGTCTGTCATCCATCTGTCAACTGACCCTTTGTTTTACCTTTCCTAAGGAATAAGCCCTCCTTCTACCTGGGTGAGAGGAATGCTATATGAACAAGAGGAGCTATCTAGGGATCTGATTGCCTTGGACAATGTTTCAACTGCATCTCTTGCGTGTTGCCCCACCTTCTCTCCCAAACTCAGACGTACATGATACAAAAAATGTCTGAGCCTTTAATGGGTTCGATGGTGTAAATCAACTTGTTTCTCAGCTTTCCTCACTGCCAGCAAAAGGATCTGTTTCTGTGTGCCTGCTAAGTTAGTTACTACAGATCAGGCATCTGCTTTCCAGCTTTCAAAATTGTTGCACCGTTCTCTCCACTTTGTCCTTATTGATTTATACCTTAAAAAAAACAATTTACCTGTTCTTTTAGTGGTTTTCTTTGGAGTGGATGTTGGGAGAGCAAGATTGAAGTAAATATGTACATGTGATATGTATTTGTGGTTGTATGCCTGTGTTCTCTTACTATTATTTTTCAGGATTCCCTTTTCATTCCTTGGTAAAGCAGTTTTAGTGGCAATTTTTCTATAGTGTGACTAACATAAATATCTAAAAGGCAGAATTGTGTGAATTATCTCTGGGTGTTCTTTGAACAATGCATAGCTATTGAACTCTAAAGTGTGATTGTCACAGCCTCAAAGAGGTTGTAGGAGGAGACAAGGAGTTTTTAGAGTCCTCACTATGTGTCTAGCACTATGCTCCACTCCTTAGGATATGCTATCAAATTACATTTTAATGTAGTAAAAATTCCAGGAAGCAGATATTATTATCCTTGTTTTACAAAGAAGGAAGCAGAAGGTAGCCCATAGGCTAAAGAAATACACAGCTATTGAACAAAAAATAAGGACTCAACTAAGGTCTGCTTGAAACCTATGCCCATAATCTTGCCACTGCAGCAAACTAAATTCATTGTGTGGCTAAAACTCCACAAAGTAATTGAATTGTGCACTGTTACTCACAATTATCAGAATTCTTTCTTGTCACCAACTCATGTTTGACTTAAAAGAGGGAAAGGGATGGCTGAGAATGTGGTCTCTGATTGGAAATTCTAACTCATGCTGTGACCTTGGGAACATTGCTTTACTTTCAGGTCCTCAATTTCTACATCAGTAAAACAAGGTCATCAGAATAAATGGTCTGTTACATTCTGATGATCTATCCTGCAGATGGTGAGCTGGAGGTGCTGAGAGCTTCAACAACGCACCCAAGTCAGATGGGAAGTCAGATGCTTGGCCACCCTCAAACTCTCTGTTTATATTCTGCAAGAAACTTCCCAACAGACAGTACGACAGCCTCCCAAATGCCAGTGGGCATGAAATATGGTTTTCTCCCAAGTCCCTCTTCAGAACTGAATCTTTCCATGTCTCCTTCAGGGACTGCAGGGCCTCATCTAAACTTAAGATAAATAAATACTCCAAGATGTGGGATAGAAATGGAAGTCAAAAGGAGAGACTGGGGAAAGGAGTTAGCGAACCTTGGACCTTTTACCATATGGCCTCAGCACTTTTGATTATTTTATAAATGCATGAGGTGACACATTGGTTCTTTAAAGCCATTTTTACACATACATCCCTTTTAGGGTTATAATTCATGTGAATTTAGATAATGAGGTAATTGGGTTTAATGACTGAAGCAGTGATTCAGGAAGGAGAAGATCTCAAATTATTTATACTAATAATTGATACTAATACTTGTATGGTATTACCAAGGCAACACTAAAATGGTAATAACTTCCATTTGAGAGATGGAAGAAACCATAGACATAATTTTGCCCAAGCCCCTGTTTCAAATATCTAAGAAATCTAAGACTCAGACAGGCAATGTGACTTAAGCAAAGAACTGACCAATTCAACGGCGATTCTTAATTCAGTGCTTTCCCACACAATGCACCATCGCTTCTTCACTTGTAGTGTCAGCACATCTCCCTCAATAAATGTCGTAGAGTGGATTTGGAACACCACAACTGATGTCTACTTGATTGGATATTTCTCAATTTCCTGATTGCTTTGGTGAGTGATGGTGTTCTAGGCAAAGTAACTCTTAGATCATTAATAGAGAAAACAGATTTTCAGAAAAGATATAGTGAAAGAATCCGAATTTTAACATCAGAAGACGTCTACCCACAATTGCGATTGTCTTAAAAATGAAATAAGACCACTTTATATTATGATGTAAAATAAACAATTTTAACAAAGTATGTTTTCATTTAGTCATGGCATGCTCTCTATTTAAATACATCATGCATTTTCTATATGATTTGAATATAGCATTAAATCCTCATAACACTAAATGAAATAGGTATAATTAGTATTCCCATTCTCTGGAGCCCAGTGATATGAGTGAGTTTCTTAAGGTCCACATCTAGTATTTGGTAGAGTTGAGATACAAACACATGCAGACCTACCCTGGAGCTGAGGACCTTTGCATCTGAGCTATTTGCCCACTTTGAGAACTTTTACATGAAGCACACTGAAGAAAGATTTTACACATCTTTAACGTAGGCTATTTTCCTACAATTTTGTCAGCTTTATCGCACTATGTAATCTGAGTCCAGTGTTTCACTCATTTTGGTGGCTATTTGTTTGGCAATGTCTTTTTCAGCTCTTTGGTCTCTACTTTCTACCTATTTGTTAATGAACTGCCTGATAACATCAAAGTGGTCTATGACTTCTTAGGACAGTCATTTATAAATTTGTCAAGAAACATTTTGTTTGTTTGTTTGTTTGAGATTAATTTACCCCAAATGATGGTTCATTGTAATTTCTTATTGACATCCCATCATCATAATATTTTCTGAAATTTTCAATTGCCTTATGAGAGAGAAAAGGTCAAAATTCCAACACTTACAAGACTTGTAAAAGTAGCCAAATTCTTCAACATCTTTGTTTCTCAGCTTCATTAGTTTAAAAATAAATAAAATAAGATCAAATGAAATGACTCATTCATTCTTTTATTCAATAGTTATTATTTGCATTTTTAATTACAAATAAGTGTTTACTGAGTTGTTAAATAAATTACCCATTTAGAGAGACATGGGTTTAAATGCTGACTTTCCCCGTTACTAAATGTTTCATACATGTTTTCTCATTTATAATTTGTGAAAAGCAGTGCCATTTATTATCACTTCCCCTCAGGGTGGCTGTTTGGATGAAACGAGATCACATGTGGGAAGAGTAAACCACAATACTTGTGGCATAATTGGTGTTAAATAATTATTTCTCATTCATTTACCCAAACATATTCGTGCCCAAAACTGCCTCTTTCTAGTGTAAGACCTTGTTACTGAGTAAGCAGATTGCTTATACAAGGTAAGCAGTTCCAACATTTGCCTGAAATGTTTTCTTTCTCATTCAACATTGCTTGTTTACATGGTGTCGGATCAAATGGAAGAGAGAACAATGTGATTCATGATCTTCCTCCAAGGAGGCAGCTGCAGCATAAAGGATGTCTCAGGAAACAGGATAATCTGTTTATGTGGCCACAACTCTGTGATCCCTGACCTGTCTTAATCCTTGGCAGTGGATATGTGTGGCACATTTGCCTCCAGGTAGAATTGAATGTTGAGAGGAGCAAACACTCTCTGTGTGGGTACTTTTCTTACATTTTTGCTGATAGCTTGAAAACCTGTAGTCAGTGTTTTAAATCATATTTTTCTTCATCAGGCTCAAGAGTTCACATCTCTTGCTTTGCAAGAGAAACACAGATTTTCTTGAAATCCCATCTCTCTTGAGGATTTGGGATGCTCTTGGGTATCTGCCACAGTAAGAAAACAAGCTGAAGGAATGTGGAAATGTGAAGCCATCTGGCTGCTGGTCCACTTTCACACCGGCTCTAGGGGTCACTGAGAGCCCTCCAAGGGCTGTTGAGACCCAGCTCCGACAGGAAACATTTGATCTCATCCCAGCAGTGCCCGGACATGTGTGCTCAGATATGTGGATTGTCTCCAAACTGGGTGGTGAGAGAAGATTTGAACTGGGGAACTTGAAGGAGAACTATCAAAGTTCCAAGTCCCAAGAGCTTTGATTAATATCACGTTTCATTACAAGTCCATTTTTTTTTCCTTGAGTGTGTTTCATTGGAAATTGTGAACAGTTAGCATAAGAGGGAATTTGCTTAATGTTAGATGCACGACAATGAATAAATGATATACAGTCCCTGCTTTCCAAGGTCCCTGGTAATAGGCAGACAAATGAGCAGGCATTGACAATATGGGGTGATGTGTTAAGACAGGTCCCAGCAGAGACAGGTTAACACATATTCATTCATAGAACAGAAGGTGGGTACCTGTTTCACTTTGCAGCATCCAAAATGCCTAGACTTGTCATTCATTCAATAAATAATGAACATCCGACTATATATTGTACTCTGTATACTAGTCTCTGGTGTGCTGTTTTAAGGGATGTGTTAGACTGGTCCTGTGGCTATAAGAGAATATCACAGATAGAGTGACTTGCACAACAGAAATATATTTCTCCCAGTTCAGAGACTGGGAAGTTCAAGATCAAGGTGGCAGCAAGGTAGATTACTTCCTGAGGCCTCTTATCTTGGCTTGTAGGCAGTTGCGGCCTCACTGTGTGCTCATGTGATCTTTTCTTTGTGCATGTGTTCCGTGGTGGTGGGGAGGGAGACAGAACATGCCCTCTGGTGTCTCTTCTTATAAAAACAGTAATCTTACTGTATTAGGGTCCTCCTCTTGCGGACTCATTTGACCTTACTTACTTCCCTAAAGGAACCTGCCTCCAAACACAGCTGCACTGGGAGTTAACACTTCAACATATGAATTAAGAAGGATACAAACATTCAATGCCTAGGGGTGATGGGGATTTATCTCTATAAAGTGCAGAGAGGTGACAAGTGAGAATTTTAAACATAGCATGTGTATATCCCTGAGGGATTGGAGTAAGATTGACAGATAAAGCAGAGAGTACCCAGTTACATTTGAATTTCAGATTAACAACAAATAACATTTTAGTATAAGCATGCCTCAAATATTACAGCAGTCATACTTATCTTTATAAAAATGTTATTTATCTGAAATCCAAATGTAACTGGGTGTCTTGTATTTTGATTTGCTAAATCTGACAATTCTTGTTAGGGAGCTGTTACATTCAGGGAACTCGTTATGGCATAGTAAAACTAGTACATTATGTAGGATAGGAGAACGCAGTCAGCGCCTTGTTACAGTTTAAGAAGTGTTGGACCATGAATCATCAGAGCATGCCAGCCCATGTGCCTCTCCTCTGAGATAATTTGGTAAAGTGAATCTATATTTTCCGATTCTGTGGTTTATATAGTCTCAAAGACCATGTAACAGTTACCTCGTCATTTTTGTTTAGTTCTACTGTTATGGGCTGGACTGTGTCTTCCAAAGTTCATATGCTGAAGTTCTAACCCCTAGTATCTCAGAATAAGACTGTGTTTAAAGATAGGGTTTTTAAGGAAATAATTAAATTAAAATTAGTTAATTAGGGCTGGTCCTGATAGAGTCGGACTGGTGTCCTTCTAAGAAGTCAAACTTTGAACAAAGAGTCAAACATAGAGGGAAGGCCATGTGAAGAAGCAGGGAGAAGATGGCCACCCACAGGCCTCAGAGAAAGGCGTAGAAGCAGTGCTTCCATCATGACCCGCAGAAGGAACCAACTCTCTGTTGCCTTGATCTTAGACTTCTAGACTTCAGAACTGTGAAGCAATACATTTGTGTCACTGAAGCCACCCTGTCAGTGGTGCTTTGTAATGACAGCCCTAGAAAACGAATACACCTACTTTTACAAAATAAAAAAAGAAGACATATTGGAATTCATTTAATTTTAATTAAAAAGCACTTTTTGAACCTCCCGTGGTGAGTAAAGTATCAGCTGCAACAGCTGACAGGGCTTTTACAAACCACCAAGACCTGCTTTTACCACCTTTACCTGAGCTTCCGCTTTTATGATGAGAAAATCTCTAACTCTGAGGATCACAGGGCTTGAGATTACCTAAGAGCTTGTCCTAAGTATAGAAAAGAATCTGAAGAACAGGAACATTTGTAAATTAGCAATATTGGAATGAACGTGCAAATGGAGGTAAAACTTTTTTTCACAAGTGAGTGAGGGAAATTCATTAGACCTCTGGCTATGGTCTGAATGTTTGTATTCCCTCAAAATTTATGTATTGAAATCCTGATCCCCCAGGTAATGATATTAGGAGGTGTGGCCTTTAGCAGGTACTTAGGTCAGGAGGATGAAGCCCTCATGAGTGGGATTATTGCCTTTATAAAATAGGCACATCGGAGATCCTTTGCCCTTCCCACCATGTGAAGACACAGTCATTTATTAACCAGGAAATGATCCCTCACCAGACTCTAAACCTGACAGTGCCATGGTCTTGGAGTTTCTAGTCTCCAGAACTGTGAGAAACAAAGTTCTGCTGTTTATAAACTCCCTAGTTTATAGTATTTTGCTATAGCAGCAAGAATAGACAAAGACAACCTCTAAAGATAGGGTTGAATTTGCATGTTTATAGACAAGAATTAATTCACATTGCTATTAGTTACCTACAATTTACAGAGTTGTAAAAGAGCTTGAAGACAACAAAAGGCTAGAATCATGTAATTTGGAGGGTGAGCTATGTAGGCAAGGCATAGTTTTCCATTGACACATGCATTTTTCTATACACAAGAATTCCTAGGTATTATATAAAATTTGGAAACGAAATTCATTACTTTGTGTTGCAGGACAAAATAATATGCATGATCAGCTGTCCAGAGACCAGGACATGTGAGAATCTAAAGAGAAAGGGGAAAAGCCAGAAAGAAAGACATCTCTCTCTGGCCAGCTTCTATTGGAGAACTTATAGAACCACCAATATTAGAGCTAGAAGGGTCTGGAATATTGTTCTATGTGCTCGTGTTATAGATAAGGAAAGGGAGGTGCCGATTGTTGAGTTGACACGGTCCAGTTACATGGGGTGGAATATCTGGGCTGCCAAGGCCAGGCAAGAAGCCTCTCCATGATATTCCATGGTGTTGGTGTCTGTTACAGCTTCCTATGCCCTTTTTTTTTTTTTTTTTCTGAGACAGGGTCACTCTGTCACCTAGGCTTGAGTGCAGAAGCGCAATCATGGCTTATTGTAATTTCTACCTTCATGAGCTTAGGTGATCCTCCCACCTCAGCCTCCCGAGTAGCCAGGATTATAGCTGTGTGCCATTATACCCAGCTAATTTTTGTATTTTTTTTTTATAGAGGTAGGGTTTTTCCAAGTCACCCAGGCTGGCCTCAAACTCCTGGGCTCAAGTTATCCACCCTACTCTGCCTCCCAAAGTGCTGAGATTACAGGTGTGATCCACTATGCCCAGACCCTATGCCCTCTTTAAAGCAGTGTACAAAATGGACTTTTATTTTATTTTTATTTTCATTTTTGAAATGGAGTCTTGTTCTGTTGCCCAGGCTAAAGTGAAGTAGTGTGATCTTGCTTCATTGCAACTTCCGCCTCCCAGATTCAAGTGATTCTTCTGCCTCAGCTTCTGGAGCAGCTGGGATTACAGGCCCCGCACCCCAATCACACCCATCTAATTTTTGTCTGTTTAGTAGAAACAGGGTTTCACCATGTTAGCCTGGTTGATCTCGAACTCCTGACCTCTGGTGATCTGCCCACCTTGGCCTCCCAAAGTGCTGGGATTACAGGCATGAACCATCATACCCAGCCCCAGATAGACTTTTTACATGGAAAAATCACAGGCAAACTGGAGCAAAAGTAGAAGTCAAGTGTCCTGGTGTCTGTTTTCTGAAGCTGGGAAGCTGTTTCAGGAAGCTCTACTCCATGTGTCTTTTGTATGTCCAGAACTTTCTGCTCTTCTATACCTTTACCCTGGTTGTTCTTCCTGCCTGAAATGTGGTGCTCTCCACTGCCACACCATCCCCTTCCCAAATCCACCATTTTCCTCCAAACTTCAGGCACTTTTAGCATTGGCTTTATTTGCGCCTAAGCTCTTTCTTCCTCTATTAGACTAAAAAAAATATTCCTCCAGGAAGGATCCATGTCTTAGGAATCTTTCCTTACTTTTTAAGTCCAAGGAAAATCTTGCTCGTTTATTCAATCACTGTGAGTGCCTTGAGGGGACTGGGTCTATGTCATGAGCAGCTAATATAGAGCAGCCAGGAATACAGCAGGTACTCATTAAATTTTCTTAGAATGAATGACATACATGAGGTCTTTTTTTGGGGGGGGTGTTGTTTATTTATTTAATTATTTTATTATACTTTAAGTTCTGGGATACATTTGCAGAACATTCAGGTTTGTTACATAGGTATAAAAGTGCCATGGTGGTTTGCTGCACCCATCAGCCCGTCATCTACATTAGGTATTTCTCCTAATGCTATCCCTCCCCTACCCACCACCCACCCCCTGACAGGCCCCAGTGTGTGATATCTGCCCCCCGCGTGTCCATGTGTTCTCATTGTTGAACTCCCACTTATGAGTGAGAAAATGCGGCATTTGTTTTTCTGTTCCTGTGTTAGTTTGCTGAGAATGATGGTTTCCGGTTTCATCCATGTCCCTGTAAAGGACATGAACTCATCCTTTTCTATGGCTGCATAGTGTTCCATGGTGTATATGTGCCACGTTTTCTTTATCCAGTCTATCATTGATGGGCATTTGGGTTGGTTCCAAGTCCTTGCTATTGTGAACAGTGCTGCAGTAAACATACGTGTGCATGTGTCTTTATAGTAGAATGATTTATACTCCTTTGGGTATATACCCAGTAATGGGATTGCTGGGTCAAATGGTATTTCTGGTTCTAGATTCTCTAGGAATCGCCACACTGTCTTCCAAAATGGTTGAACTAATTTACACTCCCACTGATAGTGTAAAAGTGTTCCTATTTGTCCACATCCTCTCCAGCATCTGTTGTTTTCTAACTTTTTAAGATCACCATTCTAACTGGTGTGAGATGGTATCTCGTTGTGGTTTTGATTTGCATTTCTCTAATGACCAGTGCATTGGTGTGTTGTATTCAGGAGACCCATCTCACATGCAAAGACACACATAGGCTCAAAATAAAGGGATAGATAAATACTTACCAAGCAAATGGAAAGCAAAAGAAGCAGAGGTTGCAATCCTAGTCTCTAATAAACCAGACCTTTAACAAACAAAGATTAAAAAACAAAAAACAAAAAAGGCATTACATAATGGTAAAGGGATCAATGCAACAAGAAGAGATAACTATTCTAAATATATATGCATCCAATATAGTAGCACCCAGATTCATAAAGCAAGTTCTTAGAGACCTACAAAGAGACTTAGACTCCCACACAATAATAATGGGAGACGTTAACACTCCACTGTCAATATTAGACAGATCAACAAGACAGAAAATTAACAAGAACAATCAGGACTTGAACTCAGCTCCAGACCATGAGTTCTTTATTACATATTTTTCTTCAAAATTTTTGGAAGAGCTTGAGAGCCTGTTGATACCTAGTGATGGGTGTGAAGGTGGAGATGGAAGATAATGAAGAAGCAGTCAGGGAATAATTCAAAAATTAAGTGAACATTCTCTCTTCTCTGACCACCCACATCTTTAGCCATTCCTGTCTACCAGCAGAACTCATCAGTGCATTTTAGCTTGCATAGTACTCTACTTAAATTAGATCAGTTTACTGAAACTAAATCTGTACCAGTGTACTTAAACTTTATTTACACTGAATACTTAAATTTGTACTCTACCTAGTGAAATCAGTGTTTAACTTAAGTACAAAACTCAAATGAAATTAATAATAGATACAATTTAAATATACTTAATCACAAAATGAATATTTGCTTCTCTTTGCTGAATGGAAAAGTTCAGCCCTGTGATCTTTAGCTACTCATGGAAAATACAGATTTGACCTTGGCCACGAGAGCTTGGTCAAGTGAGGAGGATGGAAATGACTCTCCTTTGTGCTTTACATATGTTATATTTAAGATGACACACAAGACCATGAGATTGGTGATTTTGATCTCATTTTACAGATACAGGGTATAGGTGACCTGCCCACGTTTAGCCCATTGATAAGTGTAGGACACAGGATTTAAAGTCAGGGCTGCCTGACCCATGCCTCTGCTATTTCTACCACTCCTCATGTCTTCCCAAATCTCATAAATTGTCCTTGTTTTTTGTCCTGTGTGAAGAGTCCATGGATTAGCTAAATTGTTAAATGACCCACAGAGAGAAAAGACAGAGGAGATTCACCTACTGGGCCCTAGAACAATGAATGTCCACATCTAATTTCTCTCTGAAAGTTGCCTGTGAAAGTTGCTTCTGAGGTTCAGTACATTTTTACATGTATGCTTCTCCAAAGCATCTAGCAAAGCCAAAGAATAATAGTGTATGTTGTCTGAAGATTTTGATTGCATTTATTGATTTATTCCCACCACACTCTGGTGAAGATGATTAATTATCCCGGTTTAACAGATCAGGAAGCTGATTCTCAATTATAATGATTATAATGACAGGATTAGCTAATACTTGTTAACTGTTTCTTGTCGGCCAGGCACTGTAAAAAACACTTTACTTGCCTCAGGACATTTAATTGTCTATGGGAATAGATACTATTATTATCCTTGCTTCATAGATAAGGAAACCAAGGCACGGATGGTTACTGGATTGTCCAAGGCTTCATACCAGCTAAGTGGAAGTGGCGGAACAGAAATTCCAGCTCAGGTAGGTGGGCTGAGACCTCACATTCATAATCCATGTACAAAGGTGTTGAGGGACTTGCTTAGGGTAGAAAGGTTGGCACACAGGAAATGGCAGGGAATGAATCCGAATCAAGGCTCTGGCTTCCATGTCCATATACTTTGTAACATCCTCCCACTATAGGTTACATAAGAATACAGGTTTGGAGATAGACTTTGGTGTATTACTTTCCTCTGTATGGTCCTGGACAAATGTCATAAGTTCTCTGTGTCTCAGTTGTCTCTCTTGTTAAATGAAAATAATTACGCTCTGGTCTGGGTGTTTGTGTTATCCCAAAATTTATATGTTGAAAGAAATTCTGACCTACAAGGTGATGGAATTAGGAGATGGGGCTTTTGGGGAGGTGATTAGGTCAGGAAAGGAAAGCCCTCATGGATGAGAGTAGTACCCCTATAAAAGAGGCCCTAGAAGGCTTGTTGGTTCCCTCCACCATCTACGAACCTGCAACTGCCTTGATCTGCAAATTCTTAGCCTCCATAACTATGAGAGATAAATTTCTTGTCCGTGCATGGTGGCTCCTGCCTGTAATCCCAGCACTTTGGGAGGCAGAGGCAAGCAGATCATGAGGTCAAGAGTTCGAGACCAGTCTGGCCAACATAGTGAAACACTGTCTCTACTAAAAATACAAAAATTAGCCAAGTGTGGTGGTGTGCACCTGTAATCCCAACTCGGGAGGCTGAATCAGGAGAACTGCATGAACCCGGGAGGTAGAGGTTGCAGTGAGCTGAGATTGTGCTATTGCACTCTAGCCCGGGAGACAGTGCTAGAATTTGTCTAAAAAAAAAAAAAAAAAAAAAAAAAAAAATTACACATAGTTATATGTGTGAAGTCTTAGTATACCATCTACTATATAGAAAACTAATAACTGTCAGCTGCAATGATTTTGTAAAATGATTCAATTATTTTGCAACATTCATTCAATTAATTTGACAACATTTATGTTTATTAAATCATATTTATTTTCATTAAAATACAAGGTATCTGCAGTGAGACGAGATTGCACCACTGCACTCCAGCCTGGGCAACAGAGCAAGACTCTGTCTCAAAAACAAAAACAAAAAAAAGAAAAAGAAAGAAAGAAAAGAAAGAGAGAAAGAGAGAGAGAGAAAGAAAAGAAAAGAAAAGAAAAGAAAAGAAAAGAAAAGAAAAGAAAAGAAAAGAAAAGAAAAGAAAAGAAAGAAAAGGTATGTCCCTGTAATGAAAAGTGTCATGGGAACTGGAAGTCCCGGGCTTGCTCCTGGCTCTGAAAATAGTATGTGAAAGAGCCTTATTTTCTTATGGAAATAAATGGGAAATACCAAGAGACTATGTTTCTGGAGGAAGCTAAAACAAAACCTAGGCAGACCATCCAAGGCTCTTGTTGAATGCCAGGGGTTAATCTAGGTGCCAGGGGTATCTGTGAGGCAACCAGGTGAGAATGGCATCCTCAGAGCAAAGAGAAAAGTGAGGCTGGAGAAATTGCTTTATCTAACATGAGTAACTCCAGCTTTTTTGAGGCATTTGTGACTTCTGACAAGGGTAGTAAAGGTAGCATTAAAGAAACCTAGCTTCCACAGAAGAAGAGTTTCTTGAGATCTACCTTTCCAAGGTGAGAAGCCATAAAGAGATATGGGCAAAGATGTTGACAGAAATGAGAAATAGGCATTGACTATTAAGTTTCTTATGTATGCATGTATTGAGGAACCAAGAAAGGTGTTTCTATAAGCAGTCTCCTCTGACAGCGATATTAACACCAAAAACAGAAATATCCCTAAAGCCAGCTCCAATGGTCTAATTTGATTAAACCCAAGTTGCTTCATTTGTAAAGTGAAAATCGTAACGCTTACTTTGTGGATTGTTAACAGAGATAAATAGAATGCAAAGTTTCAGGGATGTCATTTGTGCTCAAAAACAATAGTATTACTGTTATTATCACAATTTCCAAGAAATAACCATCTTCAACGTCTATCATGTGGTTTGCTGTGATAAAACTTACTGCAGCTTAAATAGATGGATAACCCAATCAAACTCTTGTCAACAAGGGGCAAGATGATAAATTAAGATGAAGCCAATGGGTCCACTATGATGGCTTCTTGGGGCTCATCTTGAAGTGCTTCGGTGCGGTCTGTTTTGTTTTACTCTGTTTGGGATCATTTCTTTTGCCACTCCAGCTATGTAAAGATAATAATCGCACCAATAGAACTGGTGACCTTTCACCCTCTCTCCCTTTGATAAAGTCTCATTTTCTAGCAAAACTATGACAAATGTTTCTTCCTTCACGTTAGTAAACTAGTAGATAATCTATCTATTATACTTAATAGCCTTACCCCAGAAGTCATTGATATTTGGTTTGGATCCCTCTGAATGAGGTGAACATTATATCTCTAACCTATGAAAAAGCTTTGCTCCTTTGCAGTATTGGTGGAGTTAAATTTGTTTTCACAGCTGGTTTGTACTTGGAGAAGGGTTAGCCGCTGTCTTGAAGGTTCTACCACACCAGTTCATCACTAAGCCTGCTGTGTGGTGGGGGCTTTGAGCTGTTAACGGGAGGCATGGAGGGAAGTCTAAATTAATCATTTATGATTTATTTATTCTTTTTTTTTCCATCATGCAGTGAAACGAGCAGATGCCAACATTTCTAAGGCCAGGGCAGTCTAGGTGATGTGATGTTTGATAACTAACACCTAATATTTATCTGCCAACAGGAACAATCTGTAGGATTAATAACCAAACCATATACTTAAAGGCCACTCCGTAACTTACAGCTTGATTTTCCTTTTCTTGGTTTCAATTGATTCCTATTAAAAATTCAGTGAATTAGGGGCTGCATTCTTTTATGTCATCATTTTCCAGGTGAAGAAACAGAATCCCAGAGGTGGCTCTGTGATTGCTTGAAGTCACACAACCAGTAAACAGTAGGTAGGTATCTTGAATCTCGGTCACCTAACCCTAAGATTTGTACTACTTCCATTTCTGCACTGAAGGGAAGGCACAATGTGGTGGCTGTCTCTGCCACAGAGTTCATAGTCTGAATGTTTGTGTCACCCTGAAAGTCGTATGTTGAAATGTAACTGCCAAGGTGATAGTATTAAGACGTGGGGCTTTTTGGAGATGCTTATAGATCAGGAAGACTGCGTCCCTGTAAGTTAGATGGATGACCTTATAAAAGAAGCCAGAAAGAATGTGTTCTTTCCTCCATGTGAGGATGCAGCAAAAAGAAGCCATTTTTGGCGGATCATGAGGTTAAGAGATCGAGACCATCCTGGCCAACATGGTGAAACCCTGTCTCTACTAAAAATACAAAAATTAGCTGGGAGTGGTGGCACGCACCTGTAGTCCCAGCTACTCAGGAGACTGAAGCAGGAGAATTGCTTGAACCCGAAGGTGGAGGTTGCAGTGAACCGAGATCGTGCCACTGCACTCAAACTTGGTGACAGAATGAGACTCCATCTCAAAAAAAAAAAAAAAAAAAAAAAAACAAGAAGCCATTCTGAAATGGAATGTGAACCCTCACATGATACTGAATCTGCTGGCTGCTTGATCTTAGCCTTCCCACCCTCAGGATTGTCACCAACAAATTTCTGTTGTTTGTAAATCACTCAGTCCGAAGAATTTTGTTATAGCATTCTGAGCTGACCAAGACACAGACACAGTAATTCCATTGTCCTGTCATTCAGTGCTACCCTTAACTCAAGAATTACAATCAGCCTTTATGAGTACCTGTGCTGCATCAGAAACTTGCTGAGTACTCAGAACGTTGGATGAACTGAGACATAGAGACTGCCTTAAAAGAACATTCACACTAGAGCTGCTTTATCTAATATGGTGATCACTAGCTACATGTGGTTACTTAATTTTAAATTCTAGTTGATTCTTGAACAAAGTGTGTGGGGGAGTATTAAGGGCACTTCCGCTTCACTTTGTACAGCTAAAAATTTAGGCATAACTTTTGTCTACCCCAAAGCTTAACTACGAATAGCCTACTGTTGATCAGAAGGTTTACCAACACATACTTTTTATGTTATATATATCTCATACATATCATATATATTATATTACAATAAAGTAAGCAAGGGAAGGGAAAATGTTAGGAAGAAAATTATAAGGAGGCCAGGTGTGGTGGCTCATGCCTGTAATCTCAGCACTTTGGGATGCCAAGGAGGGCAGATCACTTGGGACCAGGAGTTTGAGACCAGCCTGGCCAACATGGTGAAACCCCATTTCTACTAAAAATACAAAAATTAACTGAGCATGGTGGCACATGCCTTAATCACAGCTACTTGGGTGGCTGAGTCACGAGAATCGCTTGAACCTGGGAGGTAGCGGTTACAGGGAGCTGAGATTACATTACTGCACTCTAGCCTGGGTGATAGAGCAAGATTCTGTCTTAAGAAATAAAAAAGAAAAAAGAAATAGAAAGAAAAAAGAAAATCATAAGAAAGAGAAAGCATATGTGCTATTTATTAAGTGAAAGTGGATCATCATAAAGGTCTTCATTCCCATCATCTTCACTTTGAGCAGGCTAAAGAGGAGGAAAAACAAAAAAAAATAGAGGGGTGGGTCTTACTGTCTCAGGTGACAGATGGAAATCTATGTACAAGTAGACCTGCATTTTAAAAACCTGTGTTGTTCAAGGGTCAACTGTAATTAAAATGGTATAAAATTAAATATTTACTTCCACAGCTGCACTAGCCACAGTGGAAGTGCTCATTAGCCACATATGGCTAGTAGCTACTGTACTGGATGTCACAGAAAGTTCTTTGGAACAACATTGGTTTAGAATGAAAACAGGTAGTCAGGACCAAGGAGTGGCTGCTCAGGAAAATAGTCTTGAAAACATTATATTAAGTTTGTTTGAAATCTGATAACTTCTCCCACAAATTTTGAAGATTTTTAGCCCTGTGCTAGTCAATAAGATGATGTGATTAAGCATTCAATCAACAAATAGTTGAGTGTTTGTTTTGAGCCACTGGGAATATAATGATGAATAAGGCCAACAAGGTTCTGCTTTATATCAAAGAAAGTCCAACAATTAAAGGAAAAATGAGCAAGGAAAATACTCTATGGTAAAGATTAGGGATAAGTAGAAAATTAAAACATGGTGCTGTTTTAAAGAGTGCCTGTGTAGGACTTTAGATTAGGGTGGTTGGGAAGATGTCTCTGGTGAGATAATATTTAAGCTGAGATTTAAATGACAACAAGGAGCCAACTATGAAGAGAACAGGGAAGACCAATGTAAGTAGTGGGTACAGCCAGGAAGAGCATTCTTGATGTGTTTAAGGGATCTTAGAAAGGAAAATTGTCTGGAGAATAATTTAAAAGTTGGAAAATAGTTCTACATATTGAATAAGGAAGCAGGACTAACAAGAGTAAGGGGTTTGTATTTATCCTAATGAGATGGGAAACTTTTAAGGTAAAAACCTTAAAGCAGAGATATGGCATAATCTGACATAATTTAGTGTATGGCTGACATGGTTTGGCTGTATCTCCACCCAAATCTCATCTTGAATTCCCACCTGTTGTGGGAGGAACCTGGTGGGAGGTCATTGAATTATCGGGGCAGGTCTTTTCTGTGCTGTTCTCATGATAGTGAGTAAGTCTCACGAGATCTGATGGTTATTATCAGGGGAAGTTTTCCTGCACAAGCTCTCTCTTTGCCTGCCGCCATCCACCTAAGATGTGACTTGCTCCTCCTTGCCTTCCACCTTGATTGTGAGGCTGCCCTAGCCACTTGGAACTATAAGTTCAATTAAACCTCTTTCTTTTGTAAATTGCCCAGTCTCGGGTATGTCTTTATCAGCAGAGTGAAAATGGACTAATATAGGAAGTTGGTACCAGTGACTGAGGCATTGCTGAAAAGATACCCAAAAATGTGGAAGCGACTTTGGAACTAACAGGTAGAGGTTGAAACAGTCTGGAGACCTCAAAAGACAGGAAAACGGGGGAAGAAACTCGCTTGGGCCAAATCCTGATAGTGATATGGACAATAAAGTCCAGAGTGAGGTGTTCTCAGAGGGAGATGAGGAAATTGTTGGAAACTGGAGCAAAGGTGACTCTAGTTATGTTTTAGCAAAGAGACTGGTAGCATTTTGCTCCTGCCCTAGAGATTTGTGGAACTTTGAACTTGAGAGTGATGATGTAGGGTATCTGGCAGAAGAAACTTCTAAGCAGCAAAACATTCAAGATGTGATTTGGGTGCTGTTAAAGGCATTCAGTTGTATACAGGAAGCAGAGCATAAAAGTTTAGAAAATTTGCAGCCTGACAATGTGATACAAAAGAAAAATCAATTTTCTGAGGAGAAATAGAAGCCAGGTGCAGAAATTTGCATAAGTAAGGAGGAGCTGAATGTTAATCCCCAAGACACTGGGGAAAATGTCTCCAGGGCATGTCAGAGGTCTTCACGGTGGCCCCTCCCATCACAGGCCCGGAGGCCTGGGAAAATATGGTATTGTGGGCTAGGCCCAGGGTCTCCGTGCTGTGTGCAGTCTAGGGACTTTGTGCCCTGTGTCCCAGCCACTCCAACATGACTAAAAGAGGCTAAGGTACAGCTCAGGCTGTTGCTTCAGAGGGTGGAAGCCCCAAGCATTGGCAGCTTCCACATGGTTTTGAGCCTGCTGGTGCACAGAAGTCAAGAATTGAGGTTTGAGAACCTCCGCCTAGATTTCAGAAGATGTATGGAAATACCTGGATGTCCAGGCAAAATTTTGCTGTGGGAGTGGGGCTTTCATGGAGAACCTCTGCTAGGGCAGTGCAGAAGGGAAATGTTAGGTTGGAGCCCCCACACAGAGTCCTTTCTGGGGCACTGCCTAGTAGAGCTGTGAGAAGAGGGCCATCGTCCTCCAGAATGGTAGATCCACTGACAGCTTGCACCTCGCACCTGGAAAAGCCACAGACATTCAGTGTAAGCATGTGAAAGCAGCCAGGAGGGAGGCTGTACCCAGCAAAGCCACAGGGACAGAGCTACTCAAGACCATGGGAACCTACCTCTTGCATCAGCATGACCTGGATGTGAGACATGGAGTAAAAGGAGATCATTTTAGAGCTTTAAGATTTTACTGCCTTGCTGGATTTCAGACTTGCATGGGGCCTATAGCCCCTTTGTTTTGTCCAGTATCTCCCATTTGGAATGGCTGTATTTACCAAATGCTTGTACCCCCACTAACATGTTTTTTATTTTACAGGCTCTTCGGCAGAAGGTACTTGTGTGATCTTGGATGAGACTTGAACTGCGGACTTTTGAGTTAATGCTGAAATGAGTTAAAACTTTGGGGGACTGTTGGGAAGGCATGATTGGTTTTGAAATGTGAAGACTTGAAATTTGGGAGGGGCCAGGGCGGACTGATAGGGTTCTGCTGTGTCCCCACTGTGCCCCCATCTTGAATTCTCATGTGTTGTGGGAGGCACCCGCTGGGAGGCAGTTGAATCATGGGGGTAGGTCTTTCCCATGCTGTTCTTGTAATAGTAAGCCTCACGAGATCTGATGGTTATTATAAGGGAGAATTTTCCTGCACAAGCTCTCTCACTTTGCTTACTGCCATCCACGTAAGATGTGACTTGCTCTTGCTTACTTTCCACCATGATTGTGAGGCTTCCCTGGACACATGGAACCATAAGTCCAATTAAACCTCTTTCTTTTGTAAATCGCCTAGTCTCAGATATGTCTTTATGAAAACAAACTAATACAATGGCTCTGCTCGTAATATGGAGAATGGGTTATGTCATGGGGTATGAGTAAAAGCAGGAAAACTATTTTGTAGATTATTACAACAGTTTGTATGAGAGAAAATGGTGGTTTGAACCAGGAAGCAGGCAGGGAATATTGAGAGAAATCGTCAGGTTTGAAATATGCTTTAGAAAAAGAGTCCAACTGATACGCCGATGAATTGGATATTACAGAAGACAAGATAGATCCTAGATGTTGGGCCTAAGCAATGGGGCAGATGGTGCTGCCATCAACTAAGACTGAGAAGACTGGCAGGTGTACGGAAAGGGAGAATCAAGAGAGAATTGAGTTAATTTTGAGGTGCTTATCAGAAAACCAGATAAAGATACCAAACAGTAGTTGTATATATGAATTTTGGAAATACCTTAGGACTTAAGGAAACATTTTGGATTCCTCATATGCCTATGAT
Source organism: Macaca thibetana thibetana (assembly GCF_024542745.1). NCBI lineage: Eukaryota > Metazoa > Chordata > Mammalia > Primates > Cercopithecidae > Macaca > Macaca thibetana. The sequence goes on from NC_065582.1 coordinate 174,051,288, forward strand.
GTTTAAGGTAACAGACTGGGTAAACAAGAGAGTAAATGTTGATGAAAGGTGAAATCCCAAGAATGAGTTTACGGTCACAGAGGGGGAAAGGAAACAGCAAAGAGTTGCTTCAGGGAGGTAAAGGGAAAAACCAGAAGCATGGAGTTTCAGTCAAGTCAAAAGAGGAGACAATTTCAGGAAGGACGGAGTCATGAACTGTGTCAAATAATGCTATGAGATCAAATTCATTAAAAGTAAAGTCATAACCATAGAAGTTTGCAATGTAAAGGTCATTCGAAACCTTGCTAATTGAGGTCTTGGTGCTGATGGGGGGTTATAGAGGAGAGAATGTAAGGTGAGTAAGTGGAGACAGTGGCAGTTAGCAATGCTTTTAAGACCTTTTGTTATAAAAGAGAGCAGAGAAATAAAGCGACAATGGATAATATATTTCATTGAAACCTATACATTTATAATGTAATCATTTTAATGTGTAATCAGTTTTAAAAATTTACAAGAGAAATTGACATTTTTTTAATTAAACCAAATCTTCAAAATCTCATCTGCATTTTATACTCATAGATGTCTTAACTCAGATAAGCCACATTTCAAGTACACAACGGCCACAGTGGCTGTTACCATATTGGACAGCACAAGCATAGGGACCTAGAATTCCTGTTCCAGGTGCTGCTGAGGCCAAGGGTAAAGCAGAGACTACTTCACGAGTCTTCTTTTGCTGATAATAACTTTGCTTTATAGATGGTGGTGTTCTGTCTTATATAATTGCTTCAGAATTGTTTTATTATTTTAAATATCTTTTGTATAGTATTTTCTTTCTCAGGCACTCATAGCCTCTGGTTGATTATTACCTTTTAAAAACATTGGCATCTGTGAAATTTTAATTCTAAACTTATACGTTTAAGGGTAGTGTCTGAGAACTTGTTAGGTAAGAGAAACAAATAAGGTAAACAAGAGCTTCTCTTTTTGGTGTCCCAGTTAAATGAATGTGGACTATTGGGAGATGAGAATAAGTAGAATTTGGAAAACACTGGAAAATACAGTAATATCATGGCTTGTAAAATCTTTTTATAAGTTGGCCATTCTGAGTCCTTCTCAAATTAGGACATTGGAGATAGACAGAATCTCTCTTTCTAAGAGAAATGGTCTGGTCTCAGGAATTCAAAGAGCCTCACTAATGTGAAGAGGGTAGCAACCACAAACACAAGGGCAGATGCAGAAAAGGATGTGCAACAGTGGTTTACTGAAGCGTGTTAAAGATCCATAAGAAGGAAGAAAAGGCAAATACATTTTAGACTATTCACCTGATGATTGTATTTGTTCATTTGGACTATTGTGGCATTATTTAATCATTAAATAATTCAGTGATTTGGCAAGGGTTTATCAAACACCAGTGAGCTAGGTCCTGGGCTAACCTTTGTGGATATGGAAATGCATAACCACTTTTGTCTTCAAAGGGTTCTGTATTAGTTCATTTTCATACTGCTGTAAAGACATACTCAAGACTGGGTAATCTACAGAGAAAAGAGGTTTAATTGACTCACGGTTCCACATGGCTGAGGAGGCCTCAGGAAACTTACAATCATGCTGAAGGTGGCATATCTTACATGTGGCAGGCAAGAGAAAATGTGCGAGTTCAGACCTTCAGATCTCATGAGAACTCATGAGAACAGTATGGGGGAAACCACCCCCGTGAAACAATCACCTCCCATGAGGTCCCACCCTTGACACAAGAGGATTATGGGGATTAAAATTCAAGATGAGATTTTGGTAATGTATTAGTCGGGGTTCTCTTACATGGACAGAACTAATAGGATATATATATATATATATATGTGTGTGTGTGTATATGTGTGTGTGTATATATATATATATATATATATATATATATATAAATTATACGATCACAAGGTCCCATAATAGGCTGTCTGCAAGCTGAGGAACAAGGACAGCCAGTCCAGTCCCAAAACTGAAGAACTTGGAGTCCGATGTTTGAGGGCAGGAACCATCCAGCACGGGAGAAAGATGTAGGCTGGAAGACTAGGCTTGTCTCTCTTTTTCATGTTTTCTTCCTCCTTTATATTTGCTGGAAGCTGATTAGATTGTGCCCACCAGATTAAGGGTGGATCTGCCTTCATCAGCCCACTGACTCAAATGTTAATCTCTTTTGGCAACACCCTCACAGACAGCCCCAGGATCAATACTTTGTATCCCTCAATCCAGTCAAGTTGAAACGCAGTTTTAAACATCACAATGGGAACACCCAAACCATATCAGGCTTCAAAGCTACTTGCGAAGACTGATAAACAGATGTTTAAGTAGAAGGTAATAAGTTCCTAGAAAAAAGAAGGCACGACATGTCACAACAGCAGATAAATTGGTGTAGGTTTTAAATATGGAAGGTTTGGAAAAATGTTTGTGGAATAATGTTTAACAATGTTTCATTGTTGAAAGAAATAGTGAGATTTGAACAAATAATTTGATAATTTGTGAGTGTTTTTATTTTCCTACTCCATTAATCTACGTACCCTTCAGTGTTCACATGGACTTGAGACCTTGTTCCAACTGAATAGCTCAATCATTTTATTTCTGTGGATTTGTGCCAAAGTAGTTCTAGGGAACTCATTACAGTACACTGTACCAAAATATTTATATGTCAAGTGATGAGAAAAAAATAATCAAGGACGTAAAAAAAGGCAGCTGGTGTGACCAGGATTGAAGCAAGGAAGAGGCCAAGAAGGGTGACCAATGCAACGGGGCCAAATCACTGCATTGTTTAATGACTAAATCATGCCACCATAGTCACAATGAACATATACAGTCCTTAAGTGACTAGTCCAACATTCATTTGCTTATTTTTCTGAGGTAAACAAGAAGGTCTTCATGCAGTCAAGTCCAAGCCAGAAGTGCTTATGGCCAGTGTCAAGAACTAGTCTTGCTGAGAGATTGGTTACATGAAGGAGACTTTAGAAAATAAATTAATATATCATGAAAAATGGGAGACAGGCTTATTACTGTTGGAGAAGAAAGTTAGAAATCTGGAATGGGGAAAGGCTAGACCATCCGTAAAGTTTAGATTACAACTGGAGGTATTGGAATAAACTCATGATTCTTAATAGAGAGATATATAAATAAATATAAAATCAAATGTACCTATAAAATATATATGCATATACTACATATTTCCTAGCTTTATCTATTAAGAGGGCCTAAAAGCAGTAAGACCCAAGTAGCAATGAGTATATAGAAAGTCTAGGTCTTAGTTTATGAATACCATTCTCTACTAAAAGAAATGGGTATTCCTTATAGAAATGGATGATTCTGAGTTTAAGACAACAAAAATACACACTGAATGTCTTAATTGGGACTGCTATAAGAATTCACTATAGACTGGTAGCTTAAACAATATTCATTTCTCATTTTTCTGGAGGCTAGGAAGCCCAGGGTCAATGTGCAGGCAGGTCAGTGTCTGGCGAGGACTGGCTGTCTGTTTGTAGATGGCCAACTTCCCACTGTATCCTCCTATAGAGAGAAAGAAGAGAGCTCTGATCTCTATCTCCTTATAAAAGTACTCATACCATTCAGGAGGGCTCCATCCTCTTGACCTAATCAACTCTCAAAGGTCCCCACCTACCAATACTATTCAATTGGGGATTAGAATTTTAACAGATGAATTTTGGGGGGACGTGAACAGTCCATAGCACTGGGCATGAAACAACTTTGTTTTTTTTTTTCAGAAAGAAGTGTTTAAAGAGAAATTATGACATGTCAAAGGTATATAGAAGTCAGCTTGAAGGGGCTTCCACTATGTCCCAAATCTGGGACAAATTGAGCATCAAAATAATATTATTGAATTTTAATCCACTAATAAAGTAGAAATCCAGGAGTCTATGCTAATACAAATGAATTAATAGAGAGAAGAGACACTCTTCCTAAGAGTAGAATCCCAAGTAACAAATTTATACGAAGGGATAGAATTATAAAATTACTATTTATCAACCATCATAGGAATAAGTGATTAAAATATGAATCATCAATGATCCTAAAACTAATGGGTGGAAGCTTCATGAGAAATAGGATATCTTAATAGTCTTAAAGTATCTCCCAATGAAATATTAATTACAAAGGAAGACAATTACTTTACAGTGGAGAAACCTAGAAGATGCCAATTTAATCATGTGGTCATCTTTTACCTTGCCAATACTAGAACAATTCAATATTGTCTACCACCTATTAGGGTACTGAAAACATAGCATCATTTCTGTGATATTGCTGTCCAGAAATGCATGACCTAGATGTAATTATGAGAAAGTATTGAGTCAACGTTGATTTTCTGATTTGAGGGCTATAATGGTAGGGTTATATTGTAGTTTTTGTAGTTGTATGTCTGTGTGTGTGTATGTGTGTTTATACTTAAGTATTTAGGATAGTGGTAAATTGTGTGTACAAATTAATGCCAAATCTTTCATTTGAAAATAGTATGTGTTATTGTAACACGGAAGAGAGGCTAATAACATTAATGAGGTAAAATACTATTTTTTGAGAGATCTGGGTTTTTTTTTTTTTTTTTTTTTTTTTTTTTTGTATTACAACCTTTCTGTTAGTTTGAATTACTTATTCAGTAAAGTAAATCTGAAAAACAAAGCAAAGCAGAAAAACAAAGATGGTCAACTCTGGTGTTTGCCTAAACCCAAACTAATGCCAATTTTGATTTTGTTCTGATACCAGAAAAGATGAAACTAACTACTTAACCTAGGAGCAGTAGACAATATCTCAGTTCTGGCCAAGGAGAGGAAGGAGCAATGAGCTTCAGAAGCCTTTGAGGAAAGATTCTCCTCCATTAAAAGAAGCCCTGGAGGGAGAAACTTTCTGCCTCATGATCTACTTGCTTCTAGCCCCCATACCCAAACCTGCCTTTGAATGCAATTGTATAAGTATGTGATTCTTGGAGCAGTTGCAGCCAGAGATAATCATGCGGTCAAGTGAATCTTAGAAATGCTAACCCAGAGCCCACATATTTTGACACTAAACCAAAACAGACCTTTCACAGTTAGAGAAAAACTAAAATTTGATTTCATGCTATTTCTAGTAAGATAATGTTACTTGCAACTGAAGTCATTCCTAACCAGCACAGATAACTATAGGCACAACACTAGTGACTTCCAAAAAGGACTTGGTGGAAACATGTGAGCCATCACTCTGGAAAAGCGTAACCTGAGTTGGTATCGAATAAACTGTGTGCAGGATTTCCTGTGCAGAATGATCGACTTACTTAAAATGTGGCCTTCTAGACACCAAGATTGGTTAGAGTCTTTAAGAAAACAGCTAGGCATTCTGTCTACGTATATCTCATTGCTTTAAAATGTTGTGGGAATTCTGAGTACTTTATTGAAACAATGTGAAGAACACACTGAGCTTTGGGAAGCCAAGGTGGGCAAATCGCTTGAGGTCAGGAGTTGGGACCAGCCTGGCCAACATGATGAAACCCCATCTCCGCTAAAATTACAAAAAAATTAGCCGAGCATGGTGGTAGGCACCTGTAATCCCAGCTACTAGGGAGGCTAAGGCATGAGAATCGCTTGAATTTGAGAGGTGAAGTTGCAGTGAGCCGAGTTTGCACCAGTGCACTCCAGCCTGAGTGATAGAGACTCAGTCTAGAAAAATAAGATAAAGTAAAATAAAATACACTCTGAGAACACTTGCATGAGGCCAGATTCAGTTTTTCACCTGCAGTCCATGTATCCTGTGCAGGGACGTTCAAGAAACACCTCCAAAATTTTTGTAGTAGGATCACTATTGCCTGAATATTAGGAATGTACTTTCATGCCAGGAGGGGGTCATCTGTGAAGACCCAAGAGTTTTTACTGAATTTTTGTGAATTAATTTTTCCTCCTCTCATTTTTGAGTAAACTTCATATAAACTTAAACTGTCTCATGTTCTCACATAACCAGTTAAAACATTAGACCCGATGTTATTTATTTTAAGGATTCACATAACCAGTAGTGAAAGACAGGCAGCTACTGTGTGGCATCTTGGAATTAGCATAAGAAAACAGAGCAAATCTTTCTAATAATTGAACAAATCTATAATAAACTCTTCAGTTGAGAGGAAAATGTGATGTGACTCCACACAGTAAATTCTCATGGGAAAGTAGAGATTCTTCTTTATTTTATGTATTTTTTTATCCAAAGCAATTTTATATCAATAAACCAACTTTTACCTGGATGATATGGCTGGCATGTGGCAGGGCTCACGCTCAGACCCAGGATGTTAAGGCACTGACTCTGTTACTCCTTTGACTTCATAACTAATGATGTTTATAATTTATTCATTAAACTTTGCTTAAAAGTATTAAGCAAAAATTGTTAAGTTGTTAACAATTGCTCTGTATCATGTGACATACCACTTAATGTTCTATATATTTGTATATATTGACTTATTGTCATAAAAATGTTTTGTAATAGCCACTATCATCTCTATTGAATGGATGAAGATGTTGTTAAATAAAAATCTTTAAACAAATTAAATTTAAGCAGCCCCCAAACCAGAAAAGGTTCCCAGTAACTTTAGGGCTGCCACTGGTTGAACAATATTTACGGACAGAAAAAGGAAATGAGATAGAGAGATAGCTCGCTAGCTGTTCAGTTGCTCTAATTTGATGGTTCCCAGTTATTACAAAAGCAAATTCCTAAGTTGGGGTTTCAGTTTGTTTATGTACCGAGTTAGGATGCAGCTTGTTACATAGGACTTATATGGAGGCTTCTAAAGCCTGAATTTAGATTTATTTAAAAATTATTTCCTTTTGGTCAACCTCTTAATTTTGAGGGATTGACCAAAAACTTCAAACGTTGATGTCACTCTCTGTTATTATTGTAAATGGACATATATGGTCTTAGCTCCCACTGGGCAATAACAGAACAGTGGGTTTTGCGTGGTGGCAACAAGAAAACAGAACGATAAAAAAACAAAACAAAACAACAACAAAAAAACTGATTGGTCAAGATAAGGCCACCTCAGGCTATTTCTCTGCAAAGTAAAAATAGAGGAGCCTCTCTTATGCTCACTCAGGCAGACAGGAATCTCCTGTTTTCAGGAAGAAAAAAAAGATACGTTTTGAGATCTCTCTGCTTTCTTAAAGTTTCAGTTTGATTATCTGGTATTTAGCATGAGTCACTTCATTTTTGTTTAATCTAATTTGCTGGGGCCCCCTCAGAAGCCCAGTCTGAAACAATGGCTCCCCATTATTTTGTTTAACAATTTCTTCCTTTTGGTCAGGTTCTCAGCTAAGTGAGATTGTGAACAAACCTTAGGCTATTAATGCTACTCTGAGTTAACCATAATTTTAGGGTTTTGGTCTCCACATGTCATTCATAGGTTATGATGTTCTCATCATCACATATTTCTTTGGGATTTTGTCATTCCAGTACCAGAGAGATCATTTGACACTCTTCAGATGGCTACAAGCACACATTAAAACTTTTGAGAGAATACAGTGTGCCCAGCGGATTATTATGATTCTTAGGCGGATAATAACAAGAGTTTGAAATACGCTTCTTAGCCAGGATCTCTGTGAAGCAAACCAGGAAAAAACAAAAAGATAAAAAATGATCCAAAGAGTCTACCTGTTTTAACCAAGCAGGCTGTTTATTAATCCCCTTCAGTGGGGTCTCTGTAATACCAGATGTACTCATGCATGTGCAGCAAGAAGTATCAGTAACTGCATAGAATTTTTTCTGTTTAACCAGTAGGTAAGCCAGAGAAATTATATTATCCAGTACTACTCTAACAAGAGAATTTTAGAAGTCTGTTGTGCAACCATAACTTTTGCATTACAATCTACTGTGGAGCCAATTGTGAGGAATAAACTTCGAATCATTGCTTCATTTACATTTACTCCAAGCCATAGGGGGAAAAAAGTGACTTAACAAACCGATGTCCATTCAGAAAGATTTATGACCCCTGGCAATGTTATTTTTCACCTATGACATAAGTTAAGAGAAGTGGGCCAATGTTCTGTTTCTGATTGATTATACAGTAATAAAGACAGCATTAAAATTCTTAGAACATTGGCCCTTCAGCTTCCATCCATGAAAGCATAAGGTTTTCAGTGCATAAGTTTCACTCTGAAATCCTCTATAAATAAAAGTATACCCCATGAGTGCACACAAGGCCTCTTTTTCAGTTCTATTATTCATGGATGCGTTACTTTAAATAGTGAAATTTGCAGTTTCTTTTCAAGAATCTAAGGCAGAGTTATTACAGATTACAAGAGAACTATTATCCTGGCACATAAGTCAGTTTTCGAAGACACTCCATTTGGGATGTTGGTGCAAATCTGTTCTGTAATATACTTATTGGTCTAGGTTCTTATATAGAATGACTAGGTTAAATTTTAAAAGATTATGAGAACAAATTGGTCTAGGTATCTTACCAGTAGTACAATTTGAACAACAGTTACGTTAGCGATCTTGCCAAAGCTACGGGCTGAACTAAATGATTCTTTAGATCATGCACAGATCCAGGTTTGGCGTGAAAGATTCAACTCTTCATCAATTTACCCACAGATGCTAGTGACTGCAAAATTCTAATGACAGCACTATCCTGCCAAGCCAAAGAGACGGGCATAAGCAAGGAAAAAAATCAGACGGGCAAGAGTTTCATGATGGCAGAGAAGTCTTGATCTGTGATCTTGGAAAAGCTGTCCATCTACAATGCTGTCTGCTTTGGGGGAGAAACTCCCCTGGTTAGCTTTACATTAAGGTCTCTCACTGATGTACAGTTCCAAGAATCTCAGTAACCCTTTTAAGTTGTGAGATGCAGACCTAAGGTTTGAGGCCCCTAAGGGTTTGTTTTTTCGGTTTGTGTGATAACAAAAACTTTGTATGGTCCCTTTCAATGGGGTACAAGGGCAGGCTTTCTTTAATGTAATTTATAGAAGACCTAATTACCAGATTTTAGATCATAAGAGGTTTGATTATCGTTGATCAGTAGATCACAGAATACTTCTCTTACCTAAAGAAAATATGCTTTGATATAATGCAATAAAACCTTGAAGCATTTAGTCATATTAGAGTTCAGGAGAGCAGGAGATACATGACATTCTATTATTAGGAACATAGGCCATAATGTGACTATATGTGGTCAACTTACATTTTATTGGAAATGAATGTTATTTCCATCCATTGGCAGTGCCTTTGACCAAAGAAATCCAGTTAATTCAGTTTGCCTTACCTAATACTGTTGCATTTGTAATTCCTTATTTAACTGTTTTACAACTTGTACAGTGAAACAAGTACTTCTATTGCTGGAGATTTCTCCAGGCATGCCCAATGAGCAAAACATATTTTCTAATAGCCTTTTAACTGTTTTTATAGCATCAGCCTTCATGCATGAAAAAGATCCTATACAACGAGAAAACATGCATTGAAATGACAATTGAATGAAATCCCTCTATTAATGTTCAAATGACCCATCAGGTAGCAGAAATGAACCAAAAATTTTCATTGAATTTCAAGGATTATAGATTTGACAAGCCAAACATGGGTCATAAACATTGTAGCGATTTCAGAATAGTCACTACACAATTTTTTTTCATAATTTTGATAATTTTATATCTTCCATGGTGAGTCATGGATTGGAGAGCTTTTAGTAGTGAGAGCTTTAATGACTCAGTAAAACCAGAAAGCTGTCCAGGCTCTTCATGAATTAACATTTAACATTTGATTTACATAATTTTAAATATCAATTCTGAGTCTCTAAATTGGGTACACAGAACTGTTTATTAAATGGGCTATCATAGGTCATTTGACTTGGATCATGAAGTTTATTTAAATCACTTAACAACTTCAGGATTGCTGGACTTAGCATAAAAATCTGCCTATTTCCTTCATATTTAATTCATTCTTGTTCTTCCTGATGTTGGGTTAGTTTTATAAACCATGTGGTCTCTTCATTAGAGTTCTGGGAAATCTTACACAGTCCAATTGCATAATCTTAAGATTATAAAAAAAACTGTATTTATCAGATTCCCTTCCATCCTTTCTTTCTATAAATCTCCTTGAACAAGAAGCAATTTTCAACTGTAGTTGACTGCAAATGCTTTTAGAGAAGAAGTAAAACCACTGTGGATGACAGTGACTTAGACTGTCCAAGGTTAAAATCTGAGACTTAATTATAACCAGCACTTGACAAGGAAATTTGGTTATTTCTGTGATAGAAAGCATTTTAACATGGTAACCAAAATTATGTTCATGTTAGATTTATAGAAATCCTATACTTTTTTAGAACACTCATATCAATAATATACCAGTAAATATAATCCTAAAAATTTAGCATCACTTATCATTTGGTGATGCTTTCCATGTAATCTAAAATGTTAAATTAGCCCTATTAGTTTAGTATCTCTATTTCACAAGGTGAGAAACACATCTTTTATTGCTGCTGGGGAGCCAACTGGAAAATACCAAAGTCAAATCAAGGTTAAGAAAATGACTTAATTTAGAATTTGATTTTGTGCAATCTGTCAAAAAATCCAATATTTCAAACACTTGGTCAAAATAGAATCACAGATCAATGTGAAATCATACCCATCCATTTAATGAGAGTGATAACAAAAGGAATTTAAAAGTAAATATAGTAAGTTATATAGTGGTAGAAAAACCTTAACTCTTTGACAGAAAGGACTTAGTTTCTTTGTCATCAAAACTTAATATAAACAACATAAAGCACAGGGATTCATGTTGATAAAACACAGAATCTTTTTTGCTTTGGCCAGTTACTTAAAAGGTTAAGAGAAAAGACTTTCACTATTTTCTATGAATAGCAGATCAATACTCCAGGAAAATCTTGTTGCTTTAATAGAGACCAAATTCCAGTTTTGTATTGTGTATTTTTTATATTAATGCTCAATTTTTAGAAAAAAAACTTTAAATAATTCCCTTTTAATTTTAGCCAGCATAATCACACATAAAATTCCTTTTACAATATTCATCTTCCACACATCTTTTCTCTTTCTCACTTTGCAACCATCATTCTATGTTAGAACAAAAATTAACTTTATTTTTTCCTAACCTAAAACACACCTACCATATAAGCTTCATTTACCAAAAACATATCTTACTTTCCTCATATAAGGAGTTATTTTTTTAATGCTAATAACATTACCTTTTAGTGAAAATTTAAGAAGTAAAAAGTTTTGAACTATTTTATATCACCGTTTTGTAGACAAGAACCATTTTATAACTTGCAGGAATATGTTTTCTCATAACACATGTTTTCATGGTTATTAACAGACCCAAATATATTCATATTTTCTGTATTGTATAAAAGCAAGATGTTGATGCTGCAGTTGAACGTTTGTCCCCTAAAACCTCATATTGAAATCTGATTCCCACTGTTGGAGGTGTGGCCTAATGGGAGGTGTTTGTATCATGGGGGTGGATTCCTCATGAATGGCTTGGTGGTGTCGTTGTAGCAGTGAGTGAGTCTCACTCTATTAATTCCTATGAGAGCTGGTTGTCATAATATAAAGAGCCTGGCACCTCCCAACCCTTTCTCTTGCTTCCTCCCTCATCATGTTATCTCTGCACATGCCAGCTCCCCTTTGGCCTTCTTCTGTGGGTGGAAGCAGCCTGAGACTTTCATCAGATGTCCAATATGTCAGCAGAATTAGGAGCCAAATGAACTTTTACCGAAAATTACCCAGTCTCAGGTATTCCTTGATAGCTATATAAAATGGACTAAGACAGTCAAAACAGATATATTCTAAACCTGCATTCAGCAATTAATGTTTCAATATTTTAAACTACTTAGGAATGACTCAGACATTTAATGAGTATCTGTTACTTATTCTAACATGATGTTAAGACTTCAATTTACTGAAAAATAATTTTGAAACTATCACGTTTATCTATAAAATTTTATCTCTTTCCAACAAGGAGTTAAGTCAAAGGACTATTGCCCTTTTCTTGATTAATCTGTGTGACTATAGTTCTAAGCAATTGTTAGCTAGTTTGCTCGTTGTCATTTCTATCTTATAATTTTAAACATTTTTCCAAACTGGGGTAAATAAAGTGCACTGGTTTGGGGCCCTGTAATGTTGGAGGACCAGTAGAGATCTCTTTGATCCATACAATCTTTGATAGATTTAATGTTTGTTTTAATATCATCTCTGTTTGCTCTACTTATCCCATTTTTATAGCCATCTAAACATTTTTTAACTTAAATTTGAGTTTTCAAACTGATAGCTTAAGTAAAACAAGCTAGAAAGTTAACATCTTAATGGCACAAAGCTGAGACTTTAGGTCTAAGTAACATCATTTGCCCAAACCAAGAAATAAGAGTATAGGTAAAGTCCCCAATAATACAAGATGGCCGGTTAAAGGACCTTAATCAAAGGTAAGAATTGTTATCTAAATTTAAACTAATGCATTTTCTATTGTATGTGTTTCTAATGACTTAGTCCTCTGACTTTTCCCTGTGGTGCAGAGAAGCAGACATCCTTACAAATGAAGATTTCCTTTATAGATGTATATTTTTGCCAAAGTGTTTCAAAATAGCCAGCTATATGTCAGCAAAGTTTATTTAGTTCACCAGGAAGACTTTTTACCTCATCTAAAATTATCGAGGAAAAGGCGGAGCTCATTAACAAACAGGGCAAATATAACATCCATTATGCCTACATTCAGCATGGATATCTCTAATAAACAGAATCAGATCTACTTTACCTGAGAATGTGCTTTGATAAACATTTTATACAATGGGTTACTTTACTTTTTTGTCTTCAGTGTAGCATAGTAAGCCAAAAGTCTAGCAGATTTTATATTACTTATTAATTAGTAATGTAAGGCTTTTAATTTGCCTTTTGTCAAGTTTTTCAAAAGAGGCAATAAACATTTTGAAATATTTTAGAAGCTTCTACATATCAATAGGTATCTCAGAATGAGACTAATTCAGGAGCTCTTATTTTTAAATGCACTTCTTAAAGTGTAGTGTTGTTCATTTGGAATGTTTTACATTCTGACCATGACAATTTTAAATTATCATTTTAGTAATATTTCATCACTCTTATAAGAATTTGCTACTTCCAGGGCCAAGAACTTATTCATGTAAAGGTAGGCATAGTTAGGAGGTGAAATACTTTGTTCTTCAGAAATTAAGAATTCTATATTTTTGTAGAATCTTGGCTTTGACTCTGAGATCCCCTTGATGAACTTATCCAATGCTTTTTTCCTTATGTAACTGTACAAGAAAAACTAAGAAAAAAAAAATAGAGCTCAAAGTATGTGTCAATTTCTGAAAGCCAGAGTTTGCACCCCCTGCATTTATTGCCACTTACTGCCAGTTTCTGTCTGACGCAGTCAGACATTTGAGGACTGTGGATCCAAGTTCAGTTATTTACTGAATCCAGTTCAATTCTTGAGCCAGTCCAGTTTCTGCTGTGACTTACAAATCCAGTTAAGATAAAAAATTTGTTCAAATAAGCTCAGATAGATCAAAACACAAATCCATGGAACTTCAGAATCCAAGTGAGAGCTGACTCATAATTCCCCGTTGCTTCAAGATACCAATGGGCACAATGGACCTGGTGGATACTTTGTTTGCTCACTCAATGACTGGTCCTAAGGCTTGGTGGAAGATCTAGCTTAAAACCTACTTCTGACACCAATTTGATATTTAAAAAGCAAAAATTTAACTTTTTTTTTTTTTTTTTTTTTGCGACAGTCTTGCTCTGTCACCCAGGCTGGAGTGCAGTGGCGCGATCTTGGCTCACCGCAACCTCCACCTCCTGGGTTCAAGCGATTCTCCTGCCTCAACCTCCTGAGTAGCTGGGACTACAGGTACCAGCCACCATGCCCAACTAATTTTTGTATTTTTAGTAGAGATGGGGTTTCACTATATTGGCCAGGCTGGTCTCGAATTCCTGACCTTGTGATCAGATCACCTGGGTTTCCCAAAGTGTCGGGATTACAGGCGTGAGCCACCATGTCCAGCCAATTTAGCATATTTTAATTGAGAAAAGAACGATTCAGGAATAAGGCAGCCTCCAGAAACCAGAGTAGGTTCAGAATGGCTCTGGGGCTGCCCATGGTCGTGTAATATTTATGGACAAAAAATGGCAATGAGGTACAGAAACAGCTAGTTGGCTGCTCAGCTGCTGTGATTGACTGAGATTCAGCTATTACAAAAGCAAATTCCTAAGTTAGGTTGTCAGTTTGTTTATGTACTGAGTTATGTTATAGTTTATTAGATGTGACTCACACAGAGGCTTCTGAAACCTCAATTTAGTTCAATTTAACAGAGTAAGGTGTTTATAAATAGTATGTACAAGTTAAAATAGTTATTTAATAACAAAGCTGAAATTCAAACTTAGAGTGTCTGGCTCTAGAATCCACACTTTTAGCTACAAAGCCTCCTTAACAACCAAATGGCAATTTTAGGCCTAAGATACCTGGCTCTATATAAAGTCTATCATTCCCTTTGCTGTCTACACTCCTACTTTCTTTTTCTTCTAGCATGCTAAAACTGCAAGGAATCCTTAGTGTTCAATAATACTCTGATTTTATATAGAAAGTTACTTAGTTCATAATAAAACCGTGGTTTCTAGCTCCTGGTTGGTTAATTTTTAGATTCTGAATCTCTTTAAGTCTTCTTTTTCTTTCTTTGTAGATCTTAAATGAACAGCAGAAAATATTGAGGACCTCATTATTTCTTCTCCCTAAATTCAAGTATCTAGTTAGAATCTTCACTACTGTGCAATTCTTTGTCATTTTTGCTGTTTTCCAGGTGGTACACTGGTTCTGACTACTCCCTTTAAACTGATAGTCTCACAAACAAGGTATTTCAGGCCATATTCTTTCACTAAACCTGGAGGAATTAGAGAACTATTCCAAGAGGAAACTTTGCCCACTGTGTTTCTCCCTGTGACCTTTATGGATGGGATGTACTTGGTTAACTTGTCTTCTCAGAGAAGTTGAGGAAAGGCAGTGATGGTGAGATACTATGGCCATTTCCTAGTCATTTGATTTCACTGTTCCATGAGGTCTGAAAATTCTACACAACTTTTACATAATTTCATAAATATGCCAGGATTAAGCCCAGATTACTCCTTATCTATTTAGAGATGCACTATCCCAAACCTTACAACTGCAGATTATTGACTCTTCCCAATCCCTGCATTCTTATAATAGTCAGTGATTCCTTTCTGTTCACACATCCCCTCATTTCTCCTCTCCAACATCTTGCCTTCTGTCTTCTGAAATCTTGAATGCGTATAATAGTGCATAATACTTAATATCTATTGAGTTTCTACTGTGTGCTCATAAATGAGTGTTAGCAAGTTTAATAACTTGCTCACATTTACACAGCTATTAAATGACAGAATCTGGGAATAGGGTGGTTTCAGAAGGAAGAATCCATTGAAAAGCACTCTTCTTACATTATCTTCAACAGCTCCTAAGGTTTGCAAGCCTAGTATATTCTCAATTCTCTTCTTAGAATGTTTTCTGTATTTCCTGCATTTCACCGAGTTCAGTTATGAAGACACTATTTCATCTGCAGTCCCCTAAAGCTGTTCATTCGTCCTTATAATTTGGAGGTTGGGTTCATGTCCTCTCTGATTCCCAGACGTGTTCCCAGGAATTATTTCCTGGCCACCTTTTAAAAATGTCAGATTCTTAGGGGTCTTTTCTATTTAACTGCACTATGGTACTTATTTATCAACCTCCTGAGCACTTCGCATGATTGGTAGTTTTGGCACATGATCCTGTCATCTTCTCTTCAAAGTCTGCTTTTATATCCTTCAAAACACTCTGAGGAGTCTGCCAGCATTGTTACCATTCTCCAATACCCACAGGCAGAGGATTTCTGGTACTCAGTGAGGTGAAGTGCTCATAAGATCCTTCAGATGAGTAGTGTAAAGCCTAGACACAGTATAAAAAACAACCACTTAAAAGCACTTGAAAATATCTAATAACAGACAGAAGCCAGTAAAGAGTTTATTCTTTAAAAATTCCAACTGAAAATGGTAATAATTGCAAGTTTGTGCCTTTGTTACTGCAGGGCACACTTCATTACTGTGGCAGCAGAAAACCACTGCCTTACTAGCTTAAGATGTCAAAAAACCAAATCTAGTTTTGGAAGAGAATTGGACCTAAAATCTGACTATACACTATGTGGAAATTCTTGACTGATCTTGCATACTGGTGGGAGACTCAGGAGACTCAATGAAAATGCAATTAAATATGCAAAAGGATAGAAGTGTACTGTGTGAAAGCTATGAGTCTGCTAATTTTGTAAAATAAATGCATTTTCCAAATATGTAGCTCTCATGGTGAAAATACGAAGGCTTACTTACAGGAGACAGAGACTGAAAAAAAAAATGAGAAAAGCTGAAAAAATAGTGGGGAAATTTTCAAAAATCAAGGGAATTGACAAAGGGTAAACTGAAAAACCTGAGTAGAAGCACCACCCAAATCTTTGTTGATGATTTAGTAAATTATAAACATAAAGGGGGAACCTCAAGAGAACCAGGCTAAAATAGCAGCAGCTTGAAGCTAGAAGGAGTGTGTAGAGATTTCAGCTGCTATATGCCATGGAAGAGATAATGGTTGCAGTCTGGGTTCAAGTGAGTGAACTACCTACTAGAACAAAAACATAAAAATAATCATCATCAGAATAATACGAGAGGATACAAAATAGGTATACGATAGTATCTTTAACTAACTGGTTTAAAAACCAAACAAAAAACATAGAAACAGTGTGTGATTCATACACAGTGTGATCTATACCCAGAAAAAAAGGCACAGTCAATACAAACCAACATTAAGCATGTCCATATGTTATATTTAGCAGAGAAAAAAACGTCAAACTATATACTGGGAATACATTTTAAAAAAGCGTTGCCTTGGCTATTCAGGCTTTCTTTTGATTCTCTATGAGTTTTAGAATAGTTTTATTTTTTTTTAATTATGTGAAAAATGGCATTGTTAGTTTGACAGGAATTGCATTGAATCTGTAGATTGCTTTGGGCCATGTGGACATTTAAATGGAATTGATTCTTCCAACCCAGGAGCATGAAATGCTTTTACATTTGTTTGTGTCATGTCTGATTTCTTTCAGCAATGTTTTGTCATTCTCTTTGTAGAGATCTTTTATCTCCCTGTTTAGCTGTAGCCCTAGGTATTTTATTTTTGTGTGTATAGCTATTGTCAATGAGATTGTATTCTTCATTTAGTTCTTAGATTCAACTTTATTGGTATATGGAAACGCTAATGATTTTTGTTTGTTGATTTTGTATCTTGATACTTTGCTGAAGCCGTTTATCAGATATAGGAATTTTTGGCAGAATCATTGTGGTCTTTTGGCATAGAATCCTATCACTAGTGAACAGAGATAATTGATTGCTTCTTTTCTTATTTAATTGCTTCTTTTCTTATTTGGAGGCTTTTTGTTTTCTTCTCTTGTCTAATTGCTCTGACTAGGGTTTTCAGTATTATGTTGAATAGGGCTGGTGAGAGTGGACATCGTTGTCTTGTTCTAGTTCTCAGCAGGAATGCTTCCAACTTTTCCCATTCATAGCTAAGGGAACTCTAAGCAAAAAAATAAATAAGTAAAGTTGGAGGCATCACATTACCCAACTTCAAACTATACTACAAGGCTACAGTAACAAAAACGTCAAGGTACTGGTACAAACACACACAAGTCAGTGGAGCAGAATAGAGACCCCTAAAATAAAGCTGCACACCTAAAACTGACCGATCTTTGACAAGACTGACAAAAATAAACAATAAGGAAAAGATATTCTATCAATAAATGACCCTGGGAAACTGGCCAACCATATGCAAAAAAATGAAACTAGACCATCATCTCTCACTCTGTACAAAAATTAACTCAAGATGGATCAAAGACTTACATGTAAGACCTCAAGGATAGAAATCCTAGAAGAAAACCTAGGAAATGCTCTTCTAGCCTTTGGCCTAGACAAATAATTGATGACTAAGTCATGAAAAACAAATGCACAAAACCAAAAATTGACAGTTGCGACCTAATTAAACTAAAGAACTTCTGCACAACAAAAGAAACTATCAACAGAGTAAAAGTAAAGAGACAACCTACAGAATTGGAGAAAATATTTATAAACTATGCATCTAACAAAGGACTAATATCCAGAATCAATAAATAACATAAACAAATACATAAGAAGAAAACAAATTACTCCATTAAAAAGTGGGCAGAGGTCTTGAATAGACACTTCTCAAAAGAAGACATATCTAAGTGGCTGATAAATAATAATAATGACAGAATACAGAGCAAATGAGGGGCCTAAATAGATCATTAGGGACAGGAAAAATCCCCTGGTCTTCCATTGTCCCCGTTTCCCTTCTCTACCAAGAATGGAAACTTGGTTAGCAGGAGACCAGTTTGATTGACTGTTGTTGGAAATGGAGAACAAGGATTGAGCTGTGTGATAATATAACAGTGTATGAGGGATTTGCCAACAGTATATTTTACAATGAGATGTGTGGTCTCTATCAAATGGGGGTGGAAAAATGAAACAGGAAAGACAGAAGCATCCCCAAATTCTATAAACTAACCAGGGACAGAGCCCCGTTGTGCTCATTGCATGATCAGATTCCACAGGCTTCCAGATAATATGAAAACTGGACCCTATCTCTCACTCTGTATAAAAATTAACCCAAGATGCATCAGACTTAAATGTAAGACCTCAAGGATCAAAATCCTAGAAGAAAACCTAGAAAATGCTCAGCATCACTAATCATCAGAAATGCAAATCAAACCCGCAATGACATACCATCTCACACTAGTCAGAATGGTTACAATTAAAAAGTTAAAATAATAACATGGTGGCAAATTTGTAGAGAAAAGGGAGTGGTTATACACTGTTGGTGAGAATGCAAATTAGTTTAGCCCCTATGGAAAGCATTTTGAAGGTTTCTCAAAGAACTAAAATTAGAACTACCATTTGTCTCAGCAATCCCATTACTACGCTCAAAAGAAAATAAATAAATCATTCCACCAAAAAGACACTTGCACTTGTATGTTTATTGCAGCACTGTTCATAATGGCAAAGACATAGATTTGATGCAGGTGCTCATCAATGGTGGATTGGATAAAGAAAATGTGATAAGACGTACACCACAGAATACTCCACAGCCATGAAAAAGAAAGAAATCAAGTCCTTTGCAGCAACATGGATGCATTTGGAGGCCATTATCCTAAATGAATTAAAGCAGGAACAGAAAATGAAATACCATGTGTTCTCACTCATAAGTGAGAGCTAAACAGCTAAACATTGGGTATACAATGGACACAAAGATGGAATAATAAACTCTCAGAATTCCAAAAGGGAAGAGTGAAGAAGGGGAACAAGGATTGAAAATACCTATTGGGTACTATGTTTGCTAATTGGGCAACAGAATCATTAGAATCCCAAACCTCAGCATCATGCAGTATATCCATGTAAAAAACCTGCACGGCTATTCCCTTAATCTAAAATAAAAAAGAAAATAAATCATAGCATAATATTAAACTGGGATCTAAAGTAGTATCTCATAGAGTAGCAACACATTTTCCTATTAGTAAATTTGAGCATCTTTTTATGTATTTCTGGCCATTAGTATTTGCTATTGAATAGTATCTACTCACATATTTTTGTCAATTTTTATTTTGGGATTTTTGTTTTGTTATCTTTTCTTTATGATTTTGTCAAGCTTGCAAGATATCATTGTTTTTATTTTGTTTTTGTTTTAGAGTTTGTTCTGTTGCTCAAGGTAGAGAACAGTGTGGCATGATCATTGCTCACTGTATCCTCAAATTCATGGGCTCAAACAATTATTGCACATCAGTCTCCCATGTAGCTGGGACTACAGGTGTACACCACCATACCTGGCTAAGTTTTAAAAAAAAATTGTAGAGATGGAATCTCGATATGTTGCTCAGCATGGTCTCAAACTCTTGGCCTCAAGTGATCCTCCTGGTGGTGGGATTACTGTGCCTGGCCCCAAGATCATTATATATATAGATCATAACACATTGTCTGTCAAATGTATTTGTAATCTCTACTTTTTCTATATTATGTAGTCCACCGTGTCATTTTCTTTTTATAGATTTTGGAGTTTCCATTTTAATGAAGAAAGTTTTTCTCAAATCCTGGATTATATTTTCAGTTTCATAAGTTATTTTTAATAATTTTTATTGTTCTTTTTAAATCTTAACTTTTTAATCCATTTAGAATTGAATTCTAGAGTATGATATAAATTGGAAACTAATTTGAATTTTCTTCAAGTGAAAAGCCAGTTGAGCTAATGTCTTGGATTAAATAAATCAACTTAGTTCTACTAAGTGGATAAAAGGAAGTAAAAATATGCTGAAAGAATTAAAGAAAAGAATAACTTTAATAAATGAAGAGAAGATCTCTGCAGAGAAGCAGAACCTATATAAAGCCATGAATGGTAATTCTGCAACTGAAAACTACAAAAAGAGAATACATGTTTACAAGATAGGATCAACAGATCCCAGGTGTTACATTTGAAAGGACAATAAGGTGAATGAAATACACCTGGAAATGAGATAATGGGCTGTGTCATTGTATTACTCATTTCTGACAGGTTCAGAATAGAGTAGCTGTCTAAGCTGCTGAGTGATGTCTGGAAATATAGAAACTTTACTGCTTACCAAGACTCAGTCTACTTATATTAGAAACAGTTTGAACTAGTACTCTGTGTCATTCAATTGCTTGGGAAGACATAAGGTATTTTATGTACAAAGATTTAGGAAGTAAATGATAGAGTTAATATTACTTAGTATTGTACAATTGAGTGTTTGTTGTAGAATGTGTTATTGGCCCCAACCTATCACCTTTCCCTGTATCTGTGTTCTTTGCTCTTTGGTTTTGTAGTATATTTATACCAAGGAAAATGGATTGGAGGAGTACATTTCTACCCTTAGTCTTGGCATGAGATTTACTTTGGCCAAGTAAGATGTTTACAAAATTCAAGCAAGCAAAATTGTTTGAAATGTTTGCATATGAAGCTTGCTTGCTCTTGTGCTTCCACCATTTCCTTGAGAAGAACATGGCTGAGATGGCTCATGATTACTGGGAGGAGGATGAAGGCACGTGAGCAGAGCTGTCTTAGTTGAGTTGCCCTAGCCAATACCAATCTAGAGAAGTCCGCAATCCAACTTTCAGATGCATGCATGAATCCGGCCATGGGAAAAGGATTCCCTATTTAATAAATGGTGTTGGGAAAACTGGCTAGCCATATGCAGAAAACTGAAACTGGAGCCCTTCTTTATACCTTATACAAAAATTAACTCAAAGATGGATTAAAGACTTAAACATAAGACCTAAATCCATAACAATCCTAGAAGAAAACCTAGACAATACCATTCAGGACATAGGTATGGGCAAAGACTTCATGACTAAAACACCAAAAGCAGTGGCAATAAAAGCCAAAATTAACAAATAGGATCTAATTAAACTAAAGATCTTCTGCACAGCAAAAGAAACTATCATACAGAGTGAACACTGTACTCCAGCTTGAGCAACAGAACAATACTCTTAAACAAAAACAAAATAAAAACAATGATATCTTGCAAGCTTGACAAAATCATAAAGAAAAGATAACAAAACAAAAATCCCAAAATAAAAATTGACAAAAATATATGAGTAGGTACTATTAAATAGCAAATACTAATGGCCAGAAATATATAAAAAGATGCTCAAATTTACTAACAGGAAAATGTGTTGCTACTCTATGAGATACTACTTTAGATCCCAGTTTAATATTATGCTATGATTTATTTTCTTTTTTATTTTAGATTAAGGGAATAGCCATGCAGGTTTTTTACATGGATATACTGCATGATGCTGAGGTTTGGGATTCTAGTGATTCTGTTGCCCAATTAGCAAACATAGTACCCAATAGGTATTTTCAATCCTTGTTCCCCTTCTTCACTCTTCCCTTTTGGAATTCTGAGAGTTTATTATTCCATCTTTGTGTCCATTGTATACCCAATGTTTAGCTCTCACTTATGAATGAGAACGCATGGTATTTGATTTTCTGTTCCTGCTTTAATTCATTTAGGATAATGGCCTCCAAATGCATCCATGTTGCTGCAAAGGACTTGATTTCTTTCTTTTTCATGGCTGTGGAGTATTCTGTGGTGTATATCTTATCACATTTTCCTTTTTTTTCCACCATTTTTTAATTATTATACTTTAAGTTCTAGGGTACATGTGCACAATGTGCAGGTTTGTTACATATGTATACTTGTGCCATGTTGGTGTGCTGCACCCATCAACTCGTCAGCATCCATCAACTCGTCATTTACATCAGGTATAACTCCCAATGCCATCCCTCGCCCCTCCCCCCTCCCCATAATAGGCCCTGGTGTGTGATGTTCCCCTTCCTGAGTCCAAGTGATCTCATTGTTCAATTCCCACCTATGAGTGCAAACATGAGGTGTTTGGTTTTCTGTTCTTGTGTCTTATCACATTTTCTTTATCCAATCCACCATTGATGAGCACCTGAGTCAAATCTATGTCTTTGTCATTATGAACAGTGCTGCAATAAACATACAAGTGCAAATGTCTTTTTGGTGGAATGATTTATTTATTTTCCTTTGAGTGTAGTAATGGGATTGCTGAGACAAATGGTAGTTCTAATTTTAGTTCTTGAGAAACCTTCAAACTGCTTTCCATGTAGGCAACCTACAGAATGGGAGAAAATTTTTTGCCATCTATCCATCTGACAAAGGGTTGATATCCAGAATCTACAAACAACTAACAAATTTACAAGAAAAAAAAAAAACCTTTTTTGCTTTCTTTCTCTTCTTCTTTCCTTCCTTCCTTCCTTCCTTCCTTCCTTCCTTTTCTTTTTTTTCTTTTCTTTTCCTTTTCTTTTCTTTTCTTTCTTTCTTTCCTTCTTTCATTGACAGGTAAAATTGCCGTGTACAAAATAATGTTTTAAAGTATGTAGACATTATGTAATAGCTAAATCTAGCTAATTAACATATGCATTACCTCACATAATTATTAATTTTGTGATGAGAACATTCTACATTCATTCTTCACATTCTTCAAGAATGTTGTACCATGTTGTACAATAGATCTCTTGAACTTATTCCTTCTACCTAACTGTAATTTTGTATTCTTTAATCAGCATCTCCTGAACCCTCCTCTCCTCCAAACTACTCCAACCCTTGTTAACAATTATTTTACTCTGTACTTCTATGAGCTCAAAAATTTTTTGATTTCTATTGTTTTAACACACTGAGTCTTAAGGCAGTTTGTTCCAACAACAGCTAAATGACGAGTATTTAAAATGTGTCAGGCGATGTGCCAGACGATTTACATATATTATCTTGTGTAACATTTTTGAGTATTTTGACACGCTGATGAAGTAGATGTTAGAGATTTTTTTTTAAATTTAACAATACATTTTCAGATGGGGAAATATGGACCCCAAATGCTTTTTTACTTTCCAACGTTACAGAGCTATAAAGAAGTGAAGCTCTAGTATTCAAATTTAGGCAGCCTGTGTCAGATATTCTAAGTACATAAGAATTTGTCAAATTGGTCTTGTCTGTTAGAGATTTTTCTATCTCCAAATTGTCAAGATTGCACACTGAGAAAAAGAACCAAAAATAAACTATGTTTTAGAAATATAGAACGTTTCAAAATATGTTGTAACAAGAAATTTCTTTTTAATCTTTCTCTCTTCCTACACCACTGACATATACAAAACACCTTAATAAAAATGCTTAAAGTAATGAAATACCAACTTATGTGTTTGCTTACATTCAGAATGAAAGTATGCCAGGAAAAACATATGCCTGCTGCTGTGGATGGATATTAGTTCCTGGACTTTCAGGATGCCTCCTACTAATTTATTTTCATCACAGGCAGTTTAAATTATACCCCCTCTCTTTTTTTAATCATTTAGCACTACTTAAAAAAAGTAGAAGAAAAAAGTAAAAGCTTTCACTTCTAGAATTTCAAACATATGGTAAGATTGAGCAGATTCTGTGGGGTTGGATGGCAGGGGACCTGAACTCTTGACTTGCTCCTATCACTAAGTAACTATAATGTGCTGGCAAGCCTCTCCACATCTCAGAGCTTTGATTTTCTTTTCAGTCAAGTGGAGTCACTACTAGCTCTGGGAGTCTATAAAACTCATTCGCTTTATTCATTCCTTCAAAACTCAATTGCTATACACTAGCTATATGTCAGGTACCACACCCCTCATGGATGACAGAAGAAACAAGACAAGTCCTTGCAAGAATTCTCAGTTTGAGAAATAGGGATGGAGCCAATGAGTACATAGTTCCTGAAAAATTTAGTAAGTGTTTATTATTCTTTCCTCAAAAGCAATTGCAGCAAAAACAAAAATGGACAAGTGGGACCTAATTAATTAAACTAAAGAACTTCTGTAGAGCAAAAGAAACTATCAACAGAGTAAACAAACAACCAATAGAATGGGAGAAAATATTTGCAAACTGTGCATCTAACAAAGGACTGATATCCAGCATCTATAAGAAACCTTCACAAATTAACAAGCAAACAAAACAAATAACCCCATTAAAAAGTGGGCAAAGGACATGAGCAGACACTCCCTAAAGAAGACATCAATATGGCAAACAAACATAGAAACCAATACTCAACATTAGAAATCATTAGACAAATGCAAATTAAAACCATAATGAGATAGATAGTATCTCATACCAGTCAGAATGGCTATTACTATACAGCCGAAACACAACAAATGCTGGTGAGGCTGTAGAGAAAACAGGAGTGCTTATACACTGTTGGTGGAAATGTAAATTAGCTCAGCCACTGTGGAGAGCAGTTCGGAGATTTCTCAAAGAACTTAAAGGAGAACTATCATTCAACACACTAGTTCCATTGCTGAGTTTCTAACTGATATGGTTTTTGGATATCCGTCCCCTCCATATCTTATGTTGAAATGTAATCTCCATTGTCAGAAGTGGGCCCTGGTAGGAGGTATTTGGGTTATGAGGGCAGATCCCTCATGAATGGTTTGGTGTCTTCCTCATGGCAATGAGTGATTTATTCCTCTGAGTTAATGCAAGATATAGTTGTTTAAAAGGGTGTGGCACCTCCCACCTCTGTCGCTCCGTCTCTTGCTCCCCCTCATCACCTTCCACCATGATTGCAAGCTTTCTGAAGCCCTCACCAGAAGCAGATGCTGACGCTATGCTTCCTGTAAAGCCTGCAGGACCATGAGCCAAACTAAACTTATTTTTCTTCATAAATTATTCAGCCTCGAGTATTCCTTTAGAGTGATGCAAATGGACTCACGTAATACCCAAAGGAAAATAAATTGTCCTTGATGTGGGAAGAGCTTTCCATGGCAGATGCTCGGTGCCTAAAATCACAGGTGATAACAAGACAGTGTCAGTGAAGCAAGCTGCTGTGGGCTGCTGAAGCAGGTGAGGACTCACAGAGGAACAGCGTGCCTGTTTTATGTCCTTATCTGGTTGGATGCAGTCTTTATTATTACTTTTTTATTTGTTTAGTAAGCAACACATTTTGTCCTTGTTGGCAAAGTGCCCTATGAAATGTAAAATGAAGTCTTTTTCTAAGCTGGAGTTACTTGTGTCAAGGGTGCTCTATACAATCCGGGTAGTATAGAACAGCAGAGTATAGAATGACATCGCAGAGAACAAATAAAAATCATCCTAATGAACATCACGGACTCACACTTTGCTGCCAGTGGGTATTAATTTCCAGAATGGATTAAAAATAAAATAAAATGATATTCGTTTAGAGAAATGCATGTGATCAAAATGATTCAGAGAAAAAAGAACCTAAAAAAGAATAAACAAGATTTTTTTTTCACTCATGCTTAAATGTAGGAAAGTAAAGGTGCCAGTATTAGAGTCAGATAAATTAGAATTAAATTAAAAGTGTTAATAAAAAGCTTTAAATTATGATGAAAGATATTTAATTATAAAGTTGTGACACCAGTAAGTATAAGTTGAATAGTACGAAATCTGAATATACGAGTAAATAATCTTAGAGACATTAGAAAAAACTGACAGAAACAGAATTGTAAAAGGAGATTTTTACTTTGGTATTGTTGAATAAAAATAGCCAGTTATACTGAGCTATCTCTATGTGCCAGTCTTCCCTACCCCCCAAGCTATATATGAGTTAGGCCCTTGAATCTTCCCAATAAACTTATGAGATAGACACTAAATATAAACAATAGGGAAATCTCATATAATGAATGACATTGAACTAATAATGTTCTAAGAAATTCTGTGACTAATTAAAATGATTATATTCACTTTACAACTATACATACATTGGATTATTTATAAAAATTGACCTCAAAGGCCAGGTGTGGTAGCTCGCGCCTGTAATCCCAGCACTTTAGGGGGCCATGGCAGGTGGATCATAAGGTCAGGAGATCGAGACCAGTCTGGCCAATATGGTGAAACCCAATCTCTACTAAAATCCAAAAAAAAAAAAAAAAAAATTAACTGGGCATGGTGGCACATTCCTGTAGTCCCAGTTGCTCAGGAGTCAGAGGCAGGGGAATCGCTTGAACCCAGGAGGAGGAGGTTGCAGTGAGCTGAGATTGCACCTGCACTCCAGCCTGGTAACAGAGCAAGACTCTGTCTCAAAAAAAAAAAAAAAAAAAAAAAAACCTCGAAATATTCAAAAGGTAGAACTTTTATAAGTCACTTTGGCTAATGACCAATATGTTTAAACACAAAACATTCAACATTTAAAACAGAAACGTCATCTCAACAAAGAAATCTGGATTAGGTGAGTAAATAAACACATAATGCAGAAAAATTGAAAATAACAAATACGATGTTTTATTTTAATACCAACAGGCATGTCTTATGGAGAAATTGAAATGCAATTAATAAATTTATTTTCACTGTGAAATAAGAAAAATTAAACTGTATTATTTAACTTGTAACATTAGATTAAAACAGAAGTCATGCATTGTTTGTAAGAATGTAAAATGGTGCAACTTCTTCGGAAAACATTCAGCAGTTGCTTAAAAAGTTACCATATGATTCAACAAACTCACTCCTAAGTATAAAACCAAGAGAAATGAACACATATGTCCACACAAACCTTGTACTTAAATGTTCATGGTTCCATGATTCACAGTAGCCAAAAAGTAGAAACAAATGAAATGCGTAAATATATAAACATAATGTGGTTTATCCTTGGAGTGGAATATTATTACTCGGTCATAAAAAGGAAAAAAGTATTGGTGCACACTACAACATGGATGAAGTTTGAGAACATTATTCTAACTGAAAGAAGCCAGTCACAAAAGATCACACGTTGTATACTTTTATTCATATAAATGTCCAGATTAGACAAATCCATAAGATATAAAATAGATTGAGATTTGCCCTAAGCCAGACAGGGGAGAGTAGAATGTGTTTGGGGAATGGCTGCTGAAAGGTATAAGGTTCTTTGGGGAACAATAAAAATGTTCTAAAATTAGATTTTGGTGAATATTGTAAAACTTTGTATATATATTTAAAGGCTCTGAATTGTACACTTTACATGGGTGAATTCTATGGTATGTAAATTATATCTCAGTAAAATTGTTAAAATAGAAGAGAGGAAAAAAACTAAGAAAACTAAAACATGAAGGTTTTGTATCTGTGATGTTCACTTTTGTTGTAGAAAGGGATTGTCAAAATAATCTTTAGGTGTGATTCAGCTTACTTTTCAGTGCACACACCCAATAGGACTTCATCCCACGCCTCACACACGCTCTGAAAATAAGTCTGCTGGTTGTTTTGTCTTCTCAGATACACTTCTTCGAATATACTGATCACCATTTATGATTAACTGGCTCAGAGCTGATATTTATTTTCCCATTGATTAGACTAGCTGTACTTCTTCAACCCCCCAAGCTTGTGAGGACTCTTAAATCATTTTTTAAAGCATTGACATATATATATATAGACACATACATGCACATATATGTGTGTGCGCATCTGTGAAAATAAGGGTATATGCTTAGGTATTCCTCCCAACAATTGTAAAATGGGATATGGCAGAGCAATGATTGTTTTACATGATAAAACTGAGACTCAGTAATGGAAGCTGACTGCTCATGCTGGACAAGAATCCTGGATTTCTTACTCTTTGTCTTGCCTCTTTGTTAAAATAAAAAGTCTATAGTACATTCCGGTTTCCTCATTACCCACCCCTGTGTCACCCCTCTATATACACCCCCTGACAAGAAAATCAATGAAAATGTTTAATACTTTGTTTTCTGCGTCAGCTTGTCCCTTCACCTCTATATTCAAACACATACAGAGAAACATTACTTTTAGAGAAAAAGTTTAATTATTATTATTTTTTTTTTGAGACAGGATCTCACTCTGTTGCAGGAGTGCAGTGATGCGTTCTCACCTCACTGCAACCTCTGCCTCCCAGGCTCAAGTAGTCCTCCCACCTCAGCCTCCCCAGTAGCAGGGACTACAGGCACACATCACCATATGCAACTAACTTTTGTATTTTTTTGTAGAGACAGGGTTTTTCCATGTTGCTCAGGTTGAAAGTTTAATATTTTTATGCAGGAAGAGAAAAGAAACAAAGCCATGAATACAAAACAACTCTTGGATCCTTTCATGTTTTGCACATACTTCTATGATATCATATGTTAGTGTGTTTCAATGAGACTGTATCTGCCTGTCTCCTTGGGTAGGTGATCATTTATCTATGTTATGCTGTCTATCTACAAATGCACCCATGTGTCTGACAGTAGCATTTCAGTAACATTGGTCTAACGGACTCTATAGCTAGCTATGTTCTACATAAATAAATAGATGAAATCATTATGTAAAAATAGCACCAGTACATTCAATTGTCTGCTCAGTAGCTCCTAATAGGTAGTAAAGGATGATTTAATCGATTCAATGTGTTAGACTTATATAAGGTGTTTAAATGAAGAGCATGGTAAATATTGTAGTAGTGGCAGAAACTAAACTTAGACACAATCTTGGCTGAAATCTTGGCAGCCTTTCCCATTCTATGGTTTGATGTAAGAATGTTGTGAAAGGAAAATAAAATATATCTATTGGGATGCTTTAGGAGGCAATTAATGGAAATGTAAACTGTAATGAACCTGACCATTATAGAA
Source organism: Macaca thibetana thibetana (assembly GCF_024542745.1). Classification (NCBI taxonomy): domain Eukaryota; kingdom Metazoa; phylum Chordata; class Mammalia; order Primates; family Cercopithecidae; genus Macaca; species Macaca thibetana. The sequence continues at coordinate 174,080,457 of NC_065582.1, forward strand.
ACATATTTGTGCAAGTGAGACAGAATCCAGAGGTGGCATGAACTTTCAGTTTGGTGGATCCAACAGTTAATGTCATCAAGGTCAACATCATGTTCATCCTAAGGTAGGTTTCCTCATATATGCAATATGCCTGTCAGTTGCCCACGGTGCTGAGTTTTTTTCATGACTTGTGGGAGGGAGTAAACCTGGCTTAAGTTCGCAAAAGCCAGAAAGCTTATCTCAGAAGCCCTCAGCTAGCCCCTCTTCTCATCATCCCCAAATGGCTTAGGCTTGCTTATCCCTGAATGAATGATGAATAATGGGGCTTAGACTAATCAGCTTGTGTGGAACAGATATTGGGAAGGTAGTAGTACTTCATTACAGAAGACTTCTTGCTAAGACCTGAAGCCTATTTTGATGGACTCAGGTACACATGGCCTTTCTCCTTGTTGTCAGCAGTGTTCAACTCAGCAGCCCTAGCAATTTATGTAGCTGGGTTACCTATATTTATTCCTCCAAATTGCCAAATTTAATGTTCTAGAGGAGCAAATGATGGATTAAAATAGACATTTCTTTAGTATCTGAAAGAAAACATTATTTTTAGATACTGAAACAATTGAATGTATAGACAGTCACTTAAGGCTGTAAGTATATATAAAACCTTCCTTTTTGTTTATAGCAAATTAAGTGTACATTTTCTAAGAGAATGGGTTTATTTCATCTTTATCTATCTGTACACTTTTTAAAAAGTCTTATTTTATATCCTTTTAAATCATCTTTGAACACTCTTCCATGCTTGATGTGTCAGTTAACAGAGATAATGATGCATTGTGCCAAGTTTATAATATGCTTGGAACACTTGCCTTTGGGGAAATTTAACAGATTGGGCTCCAAGTATGATTTTTTTTGTTTGTTTTGATCCCAAGAAAAAGGTATTTTTTTTCTAATGGGAGAAAACATTTTGGACATAAAACTATGCTAACAAAATATGTGTAAGAATGAAGTACAAATAATTCTGAAACACAGATATTGAATTTTCTTGGACATTCACATGAGTTCAAAATTAAGAGACAATTTGTGCACAGTGCACTTGGCCAGTCCTAATTTATTTCTTAGGGAAGGGAGTAAAAATATGTATTTTGTAAACAAGTGGTTTCAAAAATAATTTACCAAAACACATTATTTTTTCTTTTCTGTATTTATCAATGTATCACATGAAGTATATGGTTGACAGTCATTTTATTTGTAAATCATTCAGACTATAATGTCCGAAATATGGGCTAATTTTGAGTGGATTGATGCAAAAGTTGTTCTGGATGAACTTCTGAGGCAGCTCCTTCTAAAAATTATATTGTTTTGTAGAAGATCTAAAATGAAATAAAATGCATTCTTTACATCACTCCTGGGAAGACATTACAGAGCTCTCTAAAAAGTATAAAACAAGATTTAAGGACTTGGTGCATCCAACAAACTTACCATCCACAGTTCCTGTCCTGGTATTATGGGAGTTTTGGTTTAGAGTGGTTTGTCTCCTGTCATTTGTGCTGAGAGAGACTGAATTTGCTGGTCTAATCAGTGATGGACAGTGTTTTGTGCATGAACTGAAGATAATACCTATGAATAGGAGGGTATCAGAATGATCCGAGGTGGCTTATTGAGCATGCTGTGTACCTCGGGTCCTGGTTTGTAAATGGCAATGAATGACATCTTCCTTTTGGGTTGATCAAAGAGAGAGAGAGAGCTTCCCGTGAGCTCAGGCAGTCGCTGATTTCAGCAACGTTGAATTGTTCCTGTTCTCTGTGAAGGACTCCTGTATGTGCCAGTCTTACTAACACTGAAATCCAAGTTACTTTTACCAGTGGAATAATGTATTCGCTACCAGGGTTTTTATACATTCCTGCTACAAATTTCTAACACTAAAGGTAAGCAGTGCATTTAGAAGTTTAAAACATTTACTAAAGCTGTTTCCCATTTTGCTTATTAATTTTTATTTATGTAGAAACAGTTGTAGATTACTAATACATCATATAATATATTAATAATGTTATTAAACAAAACACAAAAGAAAGCTAGTTGATCTCAGGAGTGCTGGGTAGGGCATATGATAGGGGCTTAAAATGCTGGTTAATGTTACCAGATTTTATATTGTAATACTGTTTTCCTTACAAAAATCACGTGAAAATTATCTGAGCAGAACTTGAAAAGATAGTGTTGCTGAACTGGTATTGCTTATATTATCCCTTTGCCTATCTCCAGGTTGTGTAAAGGAAGGTAAATAGCTCATTAGGAGACAGCTTGGTAATGGGAACTTCTCGAGAGAACACTATTTTGGGAGTGTGATGTCTTCCAAAGAGCAGAGGAGAGATGTATTCCCCCATCTGTAAGTCCAGGCTGCAATGTAAATGAAGTTGGGAAGTTTTCAGAGAACCATTTGAAACTCAATACATGTCTTTTTTTTCCAACTTTTACTTTAGATTCAACAAGTGTATGTGTAAGTTTGTTACATGAGTAAATTGCATGTTCTGGGGTTTGATGTACAGATAATTTTGTCATCCAAATATTCAGCATAATAATTGATAGGTAGTTTTTCGATGTTCACCCTCCAACCTCATAGGCCCCAGTGTCTACTGTTCCCTTCTTTGTGTCCATGTGTACTCAGTGTTTAGCTCCCATTTATAAGTGAAAACATGCAGTATTTGGTTTTCTATTCCTGTGTTAATTCACTTAGGGTAATGGCCTCCAGTTTTATGCATGCTGCTGCAAAGGCCATCAACATATGCTTCAAGTGACAAAGGGACTGGAATCTTAATCAGCCCTAAAGAAAAATAAAATAGCACTCTAAAGGAGAACCTGGAGGATATGCTTCATAACAGCATAGCAAAGAGAGAGGGCTCCATTGAGAATGTCTGTACATCCAAAGTTTGGAAAATTTCCAAGTTGTGTCCTTCCCTTGGGCAGAATTGTTGTCAGAATTCATCTTCTTGCAATTGAAGGGCTGATGGCCCTAGCTTCTTGCTGACTGTCAGATGGAATTCATCCTCATCTCCTTGCAGCATGGGCCTCCCAAGTTGGCTGCTCGCTGCTTCTAAGTTGGTTGGGGAGAGAATCTCAAGAGTAAATCTACCAGCAAAATGAAGTTCTATATAATGTAGTGTAATCACCGAAGTGGCATCCCTCATCTTTGCCATATTCCCTTGGCTAAAACGAAGTCTTGGACCTTTTTTATTGGTCTATTGGTCTATTGTGAGTGTTTGCTCACACTCAAGGGGAGGGGATTATTCACACAAATGTGTAAATACCAGAAAGCAGGAATCACTGGAATTACCTGTGGGTCTGTCCCTACATAGTCCTTTGACTCTGTAACGTACTTGGGCCAATGGAATGTGAGCAGAAGTATCTGAGGGCTAGTTCCAAGCCTAGTTGGTAAGAGAGATCTTGTGTTTTCATTATCCTCACCTGTATGTCTGCCTTCAATCATCATGAGAAAATTTCCTGAGTAGTCACTTGTCCGAAGAAAATGAGAGTTACCTAAAGTAGACTTGGACACAAATTACATCTTGAAACCAAGAACAGCGTATATCGGTGAACTTTCATCTAATCCACAGGATCTTAAGTAGTAATAAATAATTATTACTTAAAGCTACTGGGTGTGAGGTGGTAAAATAATGTAGCATTATTTTAGCAATAGCTGATTGCTATAATACCTGAGTATAACTTAAATGGTTTGGAATCTGCCTATGATTTCATGCCAGAGGATGGAAGAAAGCTCAAAAGACAAATTGACAAGATAGTGGTGAAAAAAACATAACATTGATTTTTAATTGACCTTAGTAGCTGTAGCTTATTCCATAATTAATTTCAATATTAAGTGGCCAAGTTAGGACTTGAAGCCATTTCTTGTGATACCCGTTATTGCCTCTTTTTGCATAATTTATCATGCAATCATTTATATCTGAATAGCCAATAGCGAGTGTTTGATCAAAATCATGGCTATTTCATGATGATGTACACATCTCTTTCTCTTTCTATAATTTTTTTTGTAAGGTTAATGACAAAACAGCATGGTGGGGAGAGAGAAAAAAGCATGATGGACTTTGGAGCTAGAAAGACCTTGACTGAAATCTTAGGTTATCTTCTTTGGTTTTCTATTCTGTAGTGAGAAGAAAATGGCACTCACCTTGCATGTCATTGTGAGAATTAAGTGAAATAATACAAGTTTCCATCATAGCAAGTGATGTATAGGGGGAGCTCAGCAATTGCTGGTTTCTTTCTCCTGCCTCTCTTTTCCTTTGAATCTATTTTTGCTTCCTAATCACTCAATTCCAAATAATTTCTAAAAGATTCCACTTGTTACGAAGAGGTCTTAAGTCAATGTTAACAGGTTAACAAGAAAGCAAGAAAGGAAAAGTAAATCCATAATAAGTGGGAGAGAAAATCTCTTAATTCATTGGCTGTCATTGTATTTTGGAGAAGCAGGTTCCACTGGCTTTGGACAAGATAGTGTCCATCTTCCTCCCTTTAAACAAAGCTGCAGAGGAGTTCCAAAATATCAAACAGTGAAATGTTTACCTGAGAGCTTAGGTGAAGGCTGAGAAAATAAACACCGTAAATGTGTTTGGTGTTGGGGTGGAAGGCGCTGGGTCTTTCTCTTTCGACTTGTGGAGTCCCTGCCAACACCTTGCAGCTCTGGTATCTTAACAGGCCTGAGCTTAAACGCTGAGTGGAAGGGGAAAGTGTGGGGTGTTTGTACAGCTGAAAACAAGATGAAAAACCCCAGGCCCCCTCTCACACCCCATTAGACCCTGAAGTCCACGGAGTGTTGCACTCAACACATAAACACTCTGCTTGGGGAAGCCGTGGTCAGGGTGTGAGAGGGAGGGACACCGTCTCAGAGAGGAACAATGGCATCTCTGTGAGGAGCCAGGGATCCCTGCTCCTGCAGCTTCTTGGCCTGGGATACATTAATCATGACTTCCACCTTATGCATTTCAGTAAACCTTAAGGCCTTTGGGGATTGATAATGGGACAACAGGTAAGAAGATACCCTATCAAAAAATAAACACTCCGGGCCAAGGATTCAACATCATTTTTTCTTTCTCCAGGGTGTCAGAAGGAGAGAAAGATGGAATTTGGAGTAAACAGTACAGAGTCCTGTCACAGCTGGTTGTGGCATGGTGGGCAGTTGATGAACTTCTCTGGCCTTTCTACAACCTATGCCTTTGCCCAATTGCTCTGTCTGTCTGGAATATTCTCCTGTCACACACACTTTTGGTGGGGCATAGAGTCTTAATCGCCTTTTTAGATTAAAGTTCTGTTTTTTATTCTTTTCTTTAAGGACAGCTGTCATTGAATTTAGAGAAGCCTTTTCATCTTCTGGTCTACGCTGAGTTATTCAATCCTTCCCCTGTGTTCCCACAGCATGCCACGGTCAGGCTCTTACTAAAGTATTAGGTTGGTGCAAAAGTAATTGCAGCTTTTGCCATTACTTTTATGGCAAAGACCACAATTACTTTTGCACCAACCTAAATACTTTTCATGGTGTATTGGAATTTGCATGTCTGCATCTTCCCTCAGTCTCTCATTAGACACCCATATATTTCAGTTTGCCGAGGTCATATAGGCTGTGAGTCATGGACCCTCTTATTTCCTGCCTTAATCCCTGCAATAGTAACTATACATATGTATCCATTGTGTGTGCTGCTGTTGTAGGTCTTTCCAAAAAAGATGTTGAAATCCTAACACCTAGCATCTAAGAATGCAATTTTGCTTGGAAATGAAGTCTTTGCAGAGGTAACCAACATAAGATGAGGTGAAATTGAATTAGAATAGGCCCTAAATTCAATGACTGCTCTCCGTGAAGAAGAGGGAGATTTGGAGACACAGAAGTGTACATAGCGGGAAGACAGTCCTGTGAAGATGGAGGCAGGCATTGTAGTGAGGCAGCTGCAAGTGAAGGAAGGTCGTGGATTTCCAGCAACCACCAGAAGCCATAGGAGGCAAGGAAGGATTCTCTGAAGGCTTCAGAAGCAGAGTGGCCCTGCCTACTCCTTGATCCAGACACCCAGTCTCTAGAACTATGAGAGAATAATTTTCTGTTGTTTTAAGCAACCCAACTTATGGCAACCACGGAAAACAAATACAATCATGAAGCCCTCTCCATTCCTTTGTTTCAACTCACTTTTTGATTCTTCTAATATTTCCTGGGATGTAAAGCCAGAACCTGACTTAATATTTCCCTTGGAATTGGAAAAATGACTTCTTCTCTATAGCCAATATAAATGCTTGAGTCTCCCATAACACAGCAGCAGCAATGCCTTTCTGGGACTCTAAGTCTCTGGGTAGATTAAGAAACACCCCTCTCCTTTCCCTCACAGCTAAATTTAAATTTTTGTTCCACCTAATTCTATGCATATTGTATCTTAAACTTTTCATGGGGTCTATTCCTTCTACCCACCCTTATTCATTCAGATGATAGAGTTCTGAGCTCAGTTCTCTTCACTTTTTACTCTGCAAACATTTCTTAAGCAATGTCATCTTATTCAATGTCTTCAGTGACCATGTATTTGGTGATGAACCACCAGTCCAGGCTTCTAACCACATTCCTTAGCTGTACTGAACTGTAGACTAACTAGTCAAATAGTAAGTGCCTATTTCTCCACATAATTCAAGGTCAATATGTCCATACTTTAGATTACTGTCTTTTGTTCCTTCCTGTTTTCTTCTTAACATCTCAATATAGAATGATGGCAACACCATCCACTCAGTAATCTATGAAATAAATGTGGGAGTTATCCTGAATGATTCCTTTTATCATCTTTCACATGCCGTCAGTGATGGTGATCCAATAACTCCACCTCTTTAAAATATCTAACATCACATTCTGCCTATCTCCTTGCTCTGCCTTAAGTTATGTCTTCATCATCTCTCTTGAATGCCAGCAACAGCTTCCTAACTGGCCCTATTGCCACTAACCTCTATTTCACAAGTCCACTTTTCCTGATACCACCAGAGTGAACTTGGTAAAACGAACATCAGGTTGTGGCATCTTCCTGTGTAATACACATTAGAATCTCCTGTTGACCAGTTACAGATTAACCATCATGATTTGTTCTTCACCTCTTTAACCTCTCTTCTCCTCCACCTCTTTCATATCCTACTTGCCTTGCACGCTATGATTCAGACATGCCCTAGTACTTTTGGTTCCTGAATAATAGGTTTTCCATCTCTCTGTGGCTTTGTGTGTTCTGTTCTCTTGGTCAAGAATGCCCTGCATCTGTTAGCTATCTATCGAAAAGCTCTCATTGCTAAAGCCGGAGCAACCATAATTCCTTTCCCTGTTTACCCTATCCCCATGTAGAATTAGCTCATTCTTTGTATCCTGAAGACAGTCCATAGCTGCTTTGATCATAGAACTAGTACTGCATTTTTTCTGTTTGCATGCTCATTTTTTTTCCACTAGACTGTGAAGATGTTCAGGATAGGGCTATAGCTTGCTCATCTATATATTCCCATTGCCCGTCACAGTGTGAGGCACATAATCAACAGAAAATGAGTTAAAAAACAAGTGAATGAATATATAAATCAGCATGTGAGTGAATTAATCTACTAAGTGGAGCTAGAAACTTTTATCCCATGTTCTTTTCAGAGTTTATTTGTTGATAAAATGAGATTATGGATATGAAAAAACACCTTGTAAACTCTATTTAACTACAGACTGCTAAGAAATAATTAATTTTATATCTAATCTTGAAAGAAAGAGAGAAGATCGTCATATTGCCAATGTTACCCTAGAATTTTCACTTTAGAATGTTCTTTGGGAGAATCTTTAGGGGGGCGCAAATTGAACAAAAAAATCATCTCTTCTCTTTGATGTCTGTCAAGCTGGGGAAAAATTATGGACTAGATTGGGGGACAGAAGATCTGAGATCTTGTGGGACCTTGAGCAGTTTGCTTTCATTTTCTGGGCCTCAGTTAAAAGATGAGTTTTAAGATTCATTGAAATATTATATGTATACATACATAGATATGTGTGTGTATATATATGAAGAAACTGAAGCTTGGAGAAATAAGTTGTTCAAGGCCACAGCATTTAAGGAGCCAGGATTGGAAGAGGCTGCCTGGGTTTTTGTGTCCATGCCACCTTTCATGGAGTTGGTATTGATTGTAAAAGAAATGCTAGGAGAAACACTGAGATAATACTATAATTTTTGAAATAAAATTAAATTATGTAGTACAAATATCGTTTTAAGTCAGGTTATTTTCATGAAAATGGATTTTTTTTGTTCTTCTTGGTCTCCATCTTAGCCTAGGTTCCTCCAAAAAGAGCCCAAGGCAAGAAGCATGTGGTGTTAGGGGTTTATTTTGGGAAGAGACCCCAGAGAGGGGGTGTGTGACTGCATATGCGAAAGGGAAAGAAAAGCCAGTTTAAAGGTGTGTTTTCAGATTGATCACACAATCTGATGGGGGGGGATGGGTGCTGAGGCTCAGTCCCACTGGAGACCCCCTGATTAGCCTCATGCCCTGGTTATCAACCCCTTTGATTATGAATTTCCCTAAGGGTAGGAACTTTTTTTCTCCAGGACTTCCAGGGTAGGGCGTGCTTCAGAATGCTTGAGTGCATTTCTGGGGATTCTCAAGCTACAGAGGCTTAGAGGTCCTGGGGGCAAGACTTACACAGTGTGGCAGAAGCAAGGCATAATCAGGTCACACCTGTCTGCAACTGATTGCTGAAACAATGTCTAGAGTAAAAGGTACGTAGAAAAAGATGTGACACAGAGCACAAGAGATACACATTGCTTTCCCTCTCAACATATATTAACAGTGGAACCAGGGAGGACACTACAGAGGATGCCCCATCTGCCTGTGAGGTGATGGGTCAGTCCATGGAAGAGTGGGTAGAAGAAGCAAGAAGAAAGCTTGACCCCGAGGGATGCAATTAGACACGTGACTACTCACTTCTCATCCCCAAGTGTTGGCTCAGACAGTGTAAATTGTGGCAGATACATTGAGTATAGCAAGGAGGTCCACAGGCTCTTACTTCAGAATCTCCATATGGTCCAACACAAAGTGTATAATTTAAATTATAATTTATAAACATGTCTTTCCCTGAAATAGTGCCACATAGTGGCCCACCTACCTTGCTTTTCAATTTATTCTGGGGTTCAAGGATAAAACTTCCTCAAGGCTAAGAGCTCACAAGCTGGACACATTCCCACATAGGCTTTCAATACGGGCAGGCCAAAGAGAATCTAAGCTGGCTTCAGTTGCCAGAAGGACGTTTGGTATGTGGATAAATGCTAGGCCTGCTGCAGAGCTGCTCTGTCAGAAAGAATTGACTCCATGACAAAAAACATGGTTAGAAGCTCAGACTCTGGAGTCATATCCAGTGGCTCCTAGATGGAGCTTGGTCTTCCAGGGCTATCTTGGCTGGGTCTCCCAAAAAGCATTGCTAAAAAAAATACAATAGGTCCCTAAATTTACTAGTTACAGACTGCAGCATAAGAGGCTGCAGGATTAGGTGGCTGAGAAGGTTAGGGACAGTTTCACAGAAATCAGACCACCTTTGTGTACCAAAAAACCAACAGAGTCCAGGGGTATACCTCGCCTCCCACCCCATATACACAGTTGATGATATCATGTAGGCTTTCTCTCTCATGGACCCTTCAGGGAAAAAACATGTGGAGAAGAGGAAAATACCCGAGAGATGGAGCACTTCTATTCTTTTTTAAAAAATAATTTTGTTTTAAGTTCTGGGGTACACGTACAGGATATGAAGGTTTGTTACATAGGTAAACGTGTGCCATGTTGGTTTGCTGCTCCCATCAACCCATCACCCAGGTATTAAGCCCAACCTCCATTAGATATTTTTCCTAATACTCTTCCTCCCCCGACTCCACCCACCAAGATGCCCCAGTGTGTGCTGTTCCCCACCATGTGTCCATGTGTACTCATTGTTCAGCTCCCACTTATAAGTGAGAACATGCAGCGTTTGGTTTTCTGTGCCTGTGTTAGTTTGCTGACGGTAACAGCTTCCACCCCCATCCATGTCTCTGCAAAGGACATGATCTCATTCTTTTTTATGGCTGCATAGTATTCCATGGTATATATGTGCCACATTTTCTTTATCCTGTCTGTCTAGCATTGGTGGGTATTTGGGTTGATTCCATGTCTTTGCTATTGTGAATAGGGAGCACTTTTATTCCAATCAAACTGGAATGATCCAGTTTGCTTAAATGATTGGATGATACTAAGCTAACACTGAAAAAGACTTAACAGTTCATTTAGTCCAAAAATTGCACATGGAGGCTTAGGAGAAGACTCAATTCATCATAGTATCAAACAGCCAAGTGAAAAATCTTGAGCTAGTCTAGAAGGCCTAGATGGTCCAGCTCCTGCCCCATCTGCAGCCTCTCACCATCATCCCCTCAGTCTCTGCCATCATCCAACCATGCTCTTCCCTCAGTGGTTTGAACAGATATCATCTCCCATGAGAAGTTCCTGTGAATATCTCATCTTCCTCCTGGGCCCCCTTTAAAGTATGACCTAGTAATCGTCAAGCTTCATCTTTAATCCTTCTCCCTCTCTCCCTTCTCTGAGTCTATAAATAGTTCTTGAGTTCTTGTGTTCTTGGCACAGTTCCCAGTTTGGGGGACACAATGGTAAGCAAAAATAGACAAAGTGATGTCCTCATGGATCTTAGAGCGTATTTGTGTAATTACACACATACCGTCTGCTTATTCTCCTAGACTGAAATTCTATGAGAACAGGAAACAGGGGCAGTATCTGTTTATTTTTTTCACCAAAGAATTAACATGCTAATTGCTCTAAGATCCTTTCGAGCCATATTTTTGCTACCTCCTGTGTCTCTTTCAACATGCTCTTCCTGTTGAGACTTTTTAAAAAAATTCTTTTTCTGGTAAGCTGCTGTACTGCTCGTGTCTCTCAGAAGTCCTCTCAGGTACCTCTGGCCATGCTGTTGCATCAGAAAGTGTGGGCCCAAATTCCTCTACCTTCCTCTGCAATTTCAATTTGGGGAAGTTTTGACTAACTTCTGCCTTGCCAAGTGAGCTCTGCAGGAGACTGGAATTGTGTGAGGAAGAAGAGTCAGTGTGGCTGGAGAAGCTGAAAACAGGATTCTCTGGAAAGAGCCTAGGACACTTGAAGAAAACGGTGAGGATGAAAAGAAAGAATTCAGAAAAAATTTTCCATATAAAATCTGGTTTGTTGGGTAAAATGGTAGCTCCTTTTTTAGCTCTTCGACGAATCACCATACCACTTTCCACAATGGTTCAACTAATTTACAATTCTACCAACAGTGTACAAGTGTTCTCTTTTCTTTGCAACGTGAGGAATATAAATCATTCGACCATAAAGACACATGCATGCAAATGTTCATTGCAGCACTGTTCACAAGAGCAAAGACATGTAATCAACCTAAATGTCCATCAATGACAGACTGAATAAAGAAAATGTGATGCATATACACCTTGGAATACTATGCAACCATAAAAAAGAATGAGGTTATGTACTTTGCAGGGACATGGGTGGAGCTGGAGGCCATCATCCTTAGCGAATTAACACAGGAACAGAAAACTAAATAACTCATGTTCTCACTCGTAAATGGGAGCTAAATGATGAGAAGTCATGAACACAAAGAAGAGAACAACAGACACTGGAGTCTACTTTAGGGTGGAGGGTGGGAGAAGGGAGAAGAGTAGGAAAAATAATTATTGGGTACCCAGTTTAATTTCTGGATGTTGAAATAAACTATAACAAACCCCTGTGACACAAGTTTACCTATATATTAATAACAAACCTTGACATTTACACCTGAACCTAAAATAAAAGTTTAAAAGTGTTGAAAAAAATCTGATTTGTATTAATGGGTAAAATGTTTGTGTCCTCCCAAAATTCGTATGTTGAATTCCTAAGCCCCAATGTGATAGTATTTGAAGGCAAAATGTGATAGTTAATTTTATGCGTCAACTTGACTGGGCTAAGGAATACCCCAATAGCTACGAAAGGATTACTTCTGGGTGTATCTGGAAAAAATTAGCATTTGAATCTGGTGACTGAATAAAAAGGATCACCCTTACCAATGTGAGTGGGCATGATCCAACCTGTTGAAGTCTGAATAGAATAAAAAGATGAACAAAGGGCAAATTTGCTTCTGTTTGAACTGAGACATCATCTCCTCCCATCAGATAGAAGCTCTCCTGACTCTCAGGCCTTTGGGCTCAGACTGAATAATACTATTGGCTTTTCTGGTTCTTCAGCTTGCAGAGGTCAGATGGTGGCACTCTTTGGCCTCCATAATAATTTGAGCCAATTCCTATAATATTATAATATGTATGTATATATGTGTGTATGTATATATGTATGTATGTATATATGTATGTGTATGTATGTATATATGTATGTATGTATGTATGTATCTATCTATCTACTATTGAGTCTGTTTTTCTGGAGAATGCTGACTGATACATGACACCCCCTCATAGTCACTCCCTCACATACATAGTCACTCCCTCACCATTGCATCCAACCCCATCCCATCAAGATTGAGTCTGTAATGGGAACGAGTCTATCTTATATATATATATACTGTACTTGGCATTTTATCAGTTTATGTCTTTAAAAAGAGAACTCAAATCAGAAAAGCTTCCAAAGGAATAAAGATCTATTGGCTTCTCAATGTCTTGTTTTCCGTATTGCTTACAAATACTTCCATATGAAGCAGCAAAGCAGACAGCTGAATTATTTATGTATATCAACTCCCTACATTGTTTAGCCTTCCTTGCTTATAAGAATGGCCAACGAGACCTAAGGGGAAATTATCAAGTGGAGCCTCTGGTAAGTTTTAAATAAAGACACCTGATTTATTTAGCTGGGAGGTAAGCTCTGCTCAGTAGGAATGTTCTCCTTCCTGCTATCTGTAGTGCAGAGATAATAGGTGCAATTGCAAAGATCATTTTTGTGACCTGAAGCAACACTGAGGATGAAAGTCACTTGTTAAAATTAGTGGGGCAGATAGAAGTTGCTTGGGTCTCTGAGATATCTTTGACTTGCCATCATACTAGCCTGATCTGCCTGCTTCTGGACTAATTTTACCTAAGAGAAAAACTGAACTCTTTTTTTTTTTTTTTTTTTTTTTTTTGAGAAGGAGTCTCACTCTTGTTGTCCAGGCTGGAGTGCAATGGCATGATCTCAGCTCACTGCAACCTCTGCCTCCCAGGTTCAAGCTCTTCCCCGGCCTCAGCCTCCCAAATAGCTGGGATTTCAGGTGTGGGCCACCACGCCTGGATGATTTTGTATTTTTAGCAGAGGTGGGGTTTCACCATGTTGGTCAAGCTGGTCTTGAACTCCTGGCCTCAAGTGATCCACATGCCTTGACCTCTCAAAGTGCTAGGATTACAGGTGTGAGTCACCACGCCCGGCCTGAATATTGAGTACACTGTTATATGCAGCCAAACTGAATCCTCACTGATACGTCTCTGCTCTTAGTAGTCAATCCATTCTTGCCTCTCCAAACAATGAGAGCTGACTTCTCTTTTTTAGAGTTTGTTTAAAACAAAAGAAGCAAGCCCAATCATCTTCACTGAAATTAGTAGCAATGTATTATCTAATACTAGATGAGTACAAAGTCACAAAAGAGATATTACCCACACAAAGTGAAAAATATGTCGTCTACTATGAGCAAGACATGCCCATATTCTCTCCAGCATGACATCTTTTCTGTCACAGATGCCGAGTTTTCCCAAGTCTAGCATGTGGCTTGTGAAGGAAACTAGAGGGAAATTAGAATTAGTTCTCAGGTAGGGAAGTAACAGTGACCTATGGTCTCTAACCTGGGAGAAAACTTGTTTTCTTTCTCTCTCTTTCTCTTTTTTTCTTTCTTTCTTTTTTTCTTTCTTTCTTTCTTTCTTTCTTTCTTTCTTTCTTTCTTTCTTTCTTTCTTTCTTTCTTTCTTTCTTTCTTTCTTTCTTTCTTTCTTTCTTTTTTTCTTTCTTTCTTTTTCTTTCTTTCTTTTCTTTCTTTCTTTCTTTTCTTTCTTTCTTTCTTTCCTTCCTTCCTTCCTTCCTTCCTTCCTTCCTTCCTTCCTTCCTTCCTTCCCTTCCTTCCTTCTTTCTTTCTTTCTCCTTCCTTTCTTCCTTCCTTCCTTCCTTCCTTCCTTCCTTCCTTCCTTCCTTCCTTCCTTCCTTCCTTCCTTCCTTCCTTCCTTCCTTTCTTCTTTCTTTCTCCTTCCTTCCTTCCTTTCTTTCTTTTTTCAGTTTCTGTAGGACTAAATAAGAAGCTAAAAATGACCTTTAGACATAGCTCTTTAATGGCAAGCATGCAATTATTATTTGTCAATTACAAATACAATTAAAGGCCGGGAGCAGCTGCTCACTCCTATAATCCCAGCACTTTGGGAGGCTGAGGCAGGCGGATCACAAGGTCAGGAGTTCGAGACCAGCCTGGCCAACATAGTGAAACCCTGTCTCTATTAAAAAGGCAAAAATTAGCCAGGCATGGTGGTGGGTACCTGTAATCCCAGCTACTCAGGAGGCTGAGGCGGGAAAATTGCTTGAACCCAGGAAGCAGAGGTTGCAGTGAGCTGAAATCCCACCATAGCAGTGAGCTGAGATCCCGCCATTGCACTCCAGCCCAGGCAACAGTGCGAGACTCTGTCTCAATAATAATAATAATAATAATATAAAAATTAAATTAAATTAAAAAAATCAAAAGTTCTCTCCTTTGATTTTTCACTCCTCTAAAAAATTAATACAATAATAATAAAAGGAGGGAACTGTTATTTCTTGGCTCAAATGAAGTGGCAGAAAATTCTAGAATCACTGCCCTGTTGCCAAATTATTTGACATCACAGAATGGCAAATATTCACTAAAATTGCATTTAACTTTCAAGGACAGAGCAATCAAGAGGGACACTACGCTGCCAAGATCTGTGTGGGCTGAAAATCAAACTATTTATAGTTGTGAAACCTTCGGGGACCCAATTTTCAAAATGGCAAATAAGAAGCTGGATTAACATCAAGAGTGCTGACCATTAGAAAAAGCCTCATGGCACATGCAAACATAAAGTGGATTTGGATGCAGAATTAGGTTTTTAAATTGGGAAATGTACCTCAGCAAAAATGTTTGGCTACAATATAAAACCATTGATGTAAAAAAATCAACTGAGGTTGGGCAGGGTGATCCATTCCTATAATGCCAGCACTTTCAGAGGGTAAGGAGGGAGGATGGTTTAAGCCCAGGAGTTTGAGGCCAGCCTGGGTAACACAGCGAGATCCTGTCTCTATAAATTTCTTGATCCCAGGATACTGACATTGCAGTGAGCTCTGATTGTTCCACTGCACTCCAGCCTGGGTGACAGAATGAGATTCTGTCTCAAAAAAAAAAAAAAAAAAAAAAAAATAGTTGAAATAAAATAAAATAAAAAGTAGCTGATATTTATTACATGCTGAATTTATGTCATGCCCTAGATGTTTTATGTTTATTATTTTATTTAAACTTCCCTAAAATCACACAGCTCAAATCTGGAAAGCATAGCTTTGAACTTGGGTAGCAGGTGGTTTGCCTAATGACTTGTGTGGACTCTGCTATAAACAAGAACTCGTGGAGAGTGCTACCACTGTCTCATCACGGTATGCCTTCCTAGATGCCGTTCCTGCGCAATACAGTCAGCCCTCAGTATCCTGGGGTCCACATTTGCAGATTTAACCAACAGCGGATCAAAGGTATTTGGAGAAGAAAGAAAACAATAGGAAAACAAAAAGTAATACAAATAAAAAACCAATACAGTATGGCAACTATTTACATAGCATATTTACATTGGATTAGGTTTTATAAGTAACCTAGAGATGATGTAAAGCATATAGAAGGATGTGTGTTGATTATATGCAAAGATTACATGATTTTATATAAGATACTTCAGCATCTGAGGGTTTTATTATCAGTGATTGCCCTGGAAACAATACTTGGAGGATACTGAAGGAAGACCATAATTATCAGGTAGGTGTAGGTCAGAGGTATTGTATATGACACTTTAAGTCTTCTCTCTTCTCACAGAATACTGTTCATCTTGCCACTGG
Organism: Macaca thibetana thibetana; assembly: GCF_024542745.1. Taxonomy (NCBI): domain Eukaryota; kingdom Metazoa; phylum Chordata; class Mammalia; order Primates; family Cercopithecidae; genus Macaca; species Macaca thibetana. Next base: position 174,096,527 of record NC_065582.1, read on the forward strand.
TAGACTCCCTTCTTTCCTTCCTCTTTTGTACTTACTAAGCACAGAGAGCCAGTTGTCAATATCAGCAGTAGTTACATTCACAAACACTGAATTCACGAATGCTGAACCATTGCTTTTAGGGGAAATACAGAGTTAGGTTTCTGCAAGCCTCTGGTCACAAGATTTTCACCAACCAATCAATATATAATCTTTGTTTTCTGAGCATTTTCTTTAAAGACACTTTACTAATTGTGTATTGTTGTTGCATTAACACTGAACTCACAGCCAACAGCACTGTAACTCATGCCTGATCAAACGTATCTAATGCATGATGTTTTCTCCATAAGGCACATTACAGCCTTCTTGCACGTAAGAACACTAGACAGCACCTTACTTTGGAGTTATTTATATAAATAATCACCAACAAAATGCACATAATTGCATAACACAGGCACTAGGTGGATGATGAGAAAAACACTTGTCTATAGTGCAAGAGCTGAAAGAAGAAGGCAGAGTGTCACCTTCTGTTGACCTTGGCTGAGAAACCAAGACTGTGTGTCAGGAGACTCAAATTTTACCCTCAGTGCATGTCTGAGACTGACTGTGAAAGCAAAGCATCATAAGTGTTGATTTTGGGATTACAAATTAATGTTAGTCAGTAGGTGAATCCTCAAATATGAAATGCACAGATAATGAACATGAACTGTTCTACGTTCTTTGTACCCTGTGAGGCACGGAGGATCCAATAGTAAGCACATTATAAAAACTGTTCCTTCTCATTAACTTAATATATAGATGGGGGCAGTTAATAAGGAACAGTCACATAAATATAAAGAGCTCTTGGAAGTATCATACTATATGACTTTTTGATTGATTTGTCAGCTAATTCATCAGGTCATTGTCCATTTATTTAAGAGAGTGTTATTATCTCCCTACTACATGCCAATCACTGTTAGGCAGTCCATATATGTTAATGCTGCCAGTTTACTTGTTCGACCCCCTCCTTTGCCAATATGTAAGCTATCTGAGACAAGGAGAACACCTTAATTATTGCTATATTTCTTGCATGTGTAGAGAATTATTTAATGGACTGGAGAGCAGAACTCCCCAGTTTTTCACCAGGACTCTGTTATCATCTCTGTAAACTAAGAAAGCTTGACTAGACAGTCTCTATAGACCCACTGAAGTCTGAGTCTATATGAGGCACTCTATAAATATTTGCTGTATTGAAATACTCTCCCAGTGGTTGCAGGTAAGACATATAGTGGTAAAAGTCTCTGATAACTGAAGTAGAAATGGCATGTTTAAGTAGCAATAGAGTCAAATTTGCTCTGAAGAGCAAATCTCTAACTTGTCTTGACCTGGGGCTCCACAACTCTGAGTAAATAATAAAGATGCTATGTAAGCAGAGCAGGAAGTTCTCACGGTGAATGTGAAAGCCCAGGAGCCATATTCCAGCATATTATGGCTGGTTTATGGAGCACATCAGTTCATAATGTGAGACAAATTGGCACCAGAGGCTCATGGCTGCAGTCCAAGTGGACCACCAAAGGAAGAAAAATGAAGGGAATGCCGGAAGGAGAAGACTGCAGTCTCCCCTCTTTAGATCTTGAGTTTCGAATTCTTCAAAGTGTTTCTTTAGCAAAAGATTGACACTCCAATCACTTTACAGTTTATGACTCTTGAAATAAGACATGTAGGTGTTCATTTATTCGTTCAGTCATTTATTCATTCATGCATGTAACACACATGAGTTTGAGCTCCTACTAAACGTCAGGTAATGTGACAGATATGCAGGGTACAGTGGTGAAGAAAACTCCGTATGGTCTCTGCATGAACGGAGTTTAGAGTCTAGTGGGAAGGATATGCAGTGGGAGAAAGCATGCTGCTATGGGAGCACAACCCGGAAAAACTAATCTTCCCGCAGGGGCCTCCCTCAGGGCCTTAGGCTGGAGACAAAACTGGCATGATGAGTAGGGAGTATTGGGATTTGGAGGGCGGATCGAGAAAAACACTCTAAGCACAGAAAATACCTCCATGAAGAGAGAATTTGGCCCTGCTGAGGTATTAACAGACAAGACTGGAGGCTAGAGAGATGGTAGAGGTGGTTAAGACACTTGGGAAATGGTGTGGGCGTAGTGGCTCACGCCTGTAATCCAAGCACTTTGGGAGGCTGAGACTGGCGGATCATGCGAGGTCGGGAATTCGAGACCAGCCTGACCAACACGGAGAAAGCCTGTCTCTACTAAAAATACAAAATTAGGCCAGGCGTGGTGGCTCACGCCTGTAATCCCAGGTATGCGGGAGGCTGAGGCAGGAGACTCGCTTGACTCCGGGAAGGGGACGTCGCGGTGAGCCGAGATCTGGCCATTGCACTCCAGCCTGGGCAACAAGAGCAAAACTCCGTCTCAAACAACAACAACAAAAACAACAACAAAACGCTTGGGAAAGAGGTGGGACCAGAACTTCAAAAGTCTTGTAAGCTTTTATTCCCTATTCAAAAAGAAGGTGCTAGCAGATTTTAATCAAGGGAAAGGCAGGATTAGATTTGCATCCTTAAATAAGCCTTGCTGCTTACTAAGTGAAAGTAAATAGGTTGTGGCTAGATCAGAGTGTTACATGGTAAATACAGATGAGGCTGTTGTCATAAGCTGAGCAAGAGACACCACTAACTGGTGCTCAGACAGTTGTGGAGAAGCTGAGGAGATGTGTATGGATTCATTACAAGAAGTAAAATTGGCAGAACTTGATAATTGATTAGCAACGGAACAAAAAAGAGAAAAAGTATTACAATACGCAGCTATTGCCTTTTTGCTTTGTATGCTAGTAAGCTCTAAGATACAATTTCAGTCAGCATTTTATTTCTATGAATGAATAAAAACCTTTGGGCATGTATTTCTGTTCATAAGCTCTCTATTGCTTCATTTTACTCTTTAATTATAAGGTTTTTTTCCCTCTTGCCATATAATTTATATTTTTGTAACTCATCAATGTCATTTTTGAAATGAGATGGCATGTATGTATATATTCACTGCATTAAAATATTCTCATTTATTAACAATGTTTTGACTCATAAAATCAGTTAATATATTCCATTAAAATTAAAAATACATTTAAAAAACTCACTGTAGAGTGGCAGGAAAGGTGGAAATGGTGAGGAGAGGGGACAGCAGCAGTGGCTCAAAAGCATTCCTTAATGCGGTTGTTCTTGTAAATCCCTCCTATCCCTGCCAAAGTCTCTTTGTACATTGGGCAACACCAGGCTCAATGATGGCAATAGTTCATAGCCTGAAAGCTATAGTGAATAGATAATAGATCTGAATGACTTCTCGAATCATGCCATCATCCTACATGAAAATATATAGTAAACTGTTAGATATTTATTAACACAAAGCAGTAAGCCATGCGTATGGTAGCTCTGGATCAGAGCAAGCAGCAGCAAGCCAAACACGGAGAGGACATCTCAACAAACTCCTATTCAAATGTCAATGCCCAGGTATATAACCCTTTCTTTGTGAAGACTTTTCAAACCAGTCACACACAGTACTTTGTTCATCTTAAAACTGAACACAAAACGGGGTTGAAGGGTTGATTAAACCATCATTTGTCTATGGGCTGACCTCAATATTAGACTTGATAATAATCTGTAAATGAGTCTTTTATTGTCACAAAAAACACTGACAAGATTGAAGACATTAATCATACATTTACATTTTCCCTATATTCCAATTCTAGCACAAATTTCATGTCATTGGCTTTAACTATTATATTTTTAATTAACCTTGGATTTATCATGTAAATAGTACAATTATATGTAATTATACTTCATTTTTATAATTATGATTTAGTGCTGCTTTAATTTTTAGTGTACTTTCAAAACCCAAAGAGATAGACATCATACGGGAAATAATAAGAGACATGAAAGACCTACAATGCAAATAAGGTTTCTACATAACATCAAATAAACATACAGAAAATAATCAAGCACATGACATGAAGAAATTTTTCTTTTGAGTAGGAGAAAGACTCGAATCTGTAGAATGAATAGTTTGATAAAAGATGATACATGCCTAGGCATATCCTGATAAAATTTATGTACTTTAGGGATAAAGATGAAAAGGTAGATGGACAGAGAGAGAGATAGTTGAAAATGTAGACTCCAAAAACAAAGACACCCCCACTTCCAGAAACAAAGGGCAATTTAGCTACACAAAAAAATCAACAAACCAGTTTGGTCATTGGACAATGTAAAGCAAAGAGTAGAAAACAGAAGATAGTAGAATAATATCTATAAATATTTATGAGAAAAGTACTGAGTCTCACTAACCGTATTCCAACACCCTAATAGGGGAATGGAAATGATATTTGCAGCTACTAAAATATTCAGAGCCTACCACCTACTAATACCACCGAAGAAATTACTAAAGCAAGGACTATAATCAAACAACAAATTATTCAGAAGAGAGACCTCAAAATTGAAATGAATAAAGAGGAAAGAGAACAAGGGTGATTATTATTTTCTCACTGCTTCTATTTTTATCATTGTAACTAGTAGAAAGACTGCGGTTGAATTCCAGTTTTTCCTAAACATCTCTGATAATAAAAATCAGGGATGCATCCTTAGGTAATTTTATGAATTCAGCAACTTAATAGAAAAATCTGACTAATAAAGCTCAAAAAAAAAAAAAAAACCTCACAGGATTTAAACACAAGCAGTATAGCTCAGGGCTTGCATTGCATTTCTAAACACTGTGTTAATGAATTTTAACACCATGTTAAACATATATATATATGTATCCCAAATTCAAATAACCAGCAGACATATGCAACTCCTTTGTGGATGGGTAAATGAAGATTAGAGCATATAAGACAGTATTTTCCATTTATTATTATGAAATTATATATATGTGCCAGATATTATTGATAATATTTATTTTTTTCAAGAATACAAATTACCTATATTCACATAAAATCAATGGATGTGAATTATAATGCTCTTTTGGAAAGGCAAACTGGAAACATTTACTAAAATATACATATAACTTTCTTTTTTTTTTAATTTATTTATTATTATTATACTTTAAGTTGTAGGGTACACGTGCATAACGTGCAGGTTTGTTACATATGTATACTTGTGCCATGTTGGTGTGCTGAACCCATCAACTCGTCATTTACATCAGGTATAACTCCCAGTGCAATCCCTACCCCCTCACCCCTCCCCATGATAGGCCCCGGTGTGTGATGTTCCCCTTCCTGAGTCCAAGTGATCTCATTGTTCAGTTCCCACCTATGAGTGAGAACATGCGGTGTTTGGTTTTCTGTTCTTGTGATAGTTTGCTAAGAATGATGGTTTCCAGCTGCATCCATGTCCCTACAAAGGACACAAACTCATCCTTTTTTATGGCTGCATAGTATTCCATGGTGTATATGTGCCACATTTTCTTAATCCAGTCTGTCACTGATGGACATTTGGGTTGATTCCAAGTCTTTGCTATTGTGAATAGTGCCGCAATAAACATACGTGTGCATGTGTCTTTATAGCAGCATAATTTATAATCCTTTGGGTATATACCCAGTAATGGGATGGCTGGGTCATATGGTACATCTAGTTCTAGATCCTTGAGGAATCGCCGTACTGTTTTCCATAATGGTTGAACTAGTTTACAATCCCACCAACAGTGTAAAAGTGTTCCTATTTCTCCACATCCTCTCCAGCACCTGTTGTTTCCTGACTTTTTAATGATCGCCATTCTAACTGGTGTGAGATGGTATCTCATTGTGGTTTTGATTTGCATTTCTCTGATGGCCAGTGATGATGAGCATTTTTTCATGTGTCTGTTGGCTGTATGAATGTCTGCTTTTGAGAAGTGTCTATTCATATCCTTTGCCCACTTTTTGATGGGGTTGTTTGTTTTTTTCTTGTAAATTTGTGTGAGTTCTTTGTAGGTTCTGGATATTATCCCTTTGTCAGATGAGTAGATTGCAAAAATTTTCTCCCATTCTGTAGGTTGCCTGTTCACTCTGATGGTAGTTTCTTTTGCTGTGCAGAAGCTCTTTAGTTTAATGAGATCCCATTTGTCAATTTTGGCTTTTGCTGCCATTGCTTTTGGTGTTTTAGACATGAAGTCTTTGCCCATGCCTATGTCCTGAATGGTATTGCCTAGGTTTTCCTCTAGGGTTTTTATGGTATTAGGTCTAACATTTAAGTCTCTAATCCATCTTGAATTAATTTTCGTATAAGGAGTAAGGAAAGGATCCAGTTTCAGCTTTCTACTTATGGCTAGCCAATTTTCCCAGCACCATTTATTAAATAGGGAATCCTTTCCCCATTTCTTGTTTCTCTCAGGTTTGTCAAAGATCAGGTGGCTGTAGATGTGTGGTATTATTTCTGAGGACTCTGTTCTGTTCCATTGGTCTATATCTCTGTTTTGGTACCAGTACCATGCTGTTTTGGTTACTGTAGCCTTGTAGTATAGTTTGAAGTCAGGTAGCGTGATGCCTCCAGCTTTGTTCTTTTGACTTAGGATTGTCTTGGAGATGCGGGCTCTTTTTTGGTTCCATATGAACTTTAAAGCAGTTTTTTCCAATTCTGTGAAGAAACTCATTGGTAGCTTGATGGGGATGGCATTGAATCTATAAATTACCTTGGGCAGTATGGCCATTTTCACGATATTGATTCTTCCTATCCATGAGCATGGTATGTTCTTCCATTTGTTTGTGTCCTCTTGTATTTCACTGAGCAGTGGTTTGTAGTTCTCCTTGAAGAGGTCCTTTACATCCCTTGTAAGTTGGATTCCTAGGTATTTGATTCTCTTTGAAGCAATTGTGAATGGAAGTTCATTCCTGATTTGGCTCTCTGTTTGTCTGTTACTGGTGTATTAAGAATGCTTGTGATTTTTGCATATTAATTTTGTATCCTGAGACTTTGCTGAAGTTGCTTATCAGCTTAAGGAGATTTTGGGCTGAGACAATGGGGTTTTCTAAATATACAATCATGTCATCTGCAAACAGGGACACTTTGACTTCTTCTTTTCCTAACTGAATACCCTTGATTTCTTTCTCTTGCCTAATTGCCCTAGCCAGAACTTCCAACACTATGTTGAATAGGAGTGGTGAGAGAGGGCATCCCTGTCTTGTGCCAGTTTTCAAAGGGAATTTTTCCAGTTTTTGCCCATTCAGTAGGATATTGGCTGTGGGTTTGTCATAAATAGCTCTTATTATATTGAGGTACGTTCCATCAATACCGAATTTATTGAGCGTTTTTAGCATGAAGGGCTGTTGAATTTTGTCAAAAGCCTTTTCTGCATCAATTGAGATAATCATGTGGTTCTTGTCTTTGGTTCTGTTTATATGCTGGATTATGTTTATTGATTTGCGAATGTTGAACCAGCCTTGCATCCCAGGGATGAAGCCCACTTGATCATGGTGGATAAGCTTTTTGATGTGTTGCTGAATCCGGTTTGCCAGTATTTTATTGAGGATTTTTGCATCGATGTTCATCAGGGATATTGGTCTAAAATTCTCTTTTTTTGTTGTGTCTCTGCCAGGCTTTGGTATCAGGATGATGTTGGCCTCATAAAATGAGTTAGGGAGGATTCCCTCTTTTTCTATTGATTGGAATAGTTTCAGAAGGAATGGTACCAACTCCTCCTTGTACCTCTGGTAGAATTCAGCTGTGAATCCATCTGGTCCTGAACTTTTTTTGGTTGGTAGGCTATTAACTATTGCCTCAATTTCAGAGCCTGCTATTGGTCTATTCAGGGATTCAACTTCTTCCTGGTTTAGTCTTGGAAGAGTGTAAGTGTCCAGGAAATTATCCATTTCTTCTAGATTTTCCAGTTTATTTGCGTAGAGGTGTTTATAGTATTCTCTGATGGTAGTTTGTATTTCTGTGGGGTCGGTGGTGATATCCCCTTTATCATTTTTAATTGCGTTGATTTGATTCTTCTCTCTTTTCTTCTTTATTAGTCTTGCTAGTGGTCTGTCAATTTTGTTGATCTTTTCAAAAAACCAACTCCTGGATTCATTGATTTTTTGGAGGGTTTTTTGTGTCTCTATCTCCTTCAGTTCTGCTCTGATCTTAGTTATTTCTTGCCTTCTGCTAGCTTTCAAATGTGTTTGCTCTTTCTTCTCTAGTTCTTTTAATTGCGATGTTAGAGTGTCAATTTTAGATCTTTCCTGCTTTCTCTTGTGGGCATTTAGTGCTATAAATTTCCCTCTACACACTGCTTTAAATGTGTCCCAGAGATTCTGGTATGTTGTATCTTTGTTCTCATTGGTTTCAAAGAACATCTTTATTTCTGCCTTCATTTCATTATGTACCCAGTAGTCATTCAGGAGCAGGTTGTTCAGTTTCCATGTAGTTGAGCGGTTTTGATTGAGTTTCTTAGTCCTGAGTTCTAGTTTGATTGCACTGTGGTCTGAGTGACAGTTTGTTATAATTTCTGTTCTTGTACATTTGCTGAGGAGTGCTTTACATCCAATTACGTGGTCAATTTTGGAGTAAGTACGATGTGGTGCTGAGAAGAATGTATATTCTGTTGATTTGGGGTGGAGAGTTCTATAGATGTCTATTAGGTCTGCTTGCTGCAGAGATGAGTTCAATTCCTGGATATCCTTGTTAACTTTCTGTTCGTTGATCTGTCTAATGTTGACAGTGGAGTGTTGAAGTCTCCCATTATTATTGTATGGGAGTCTAAGTCTCTTTGTAAGTCTCTAAGGACTTGCTTTATGAATCTGGGTGCTCCTGTATTGGGTGCATATATATTTAGGATAGTTAGCTCTTCCTGTTGAATTGATCCCTTTACCATTATGTAATGGCCTTCTTTGTCTCTTTTGATCTTTGATGGTTTAAAGTCTGTTTTATCAGAGACTAGTATTGCAACCCCCGCTTTTTTTTTGTTCTCCATTTGCTTGGTAAATCTTCCTCCATCCCTTTATTTTGAGCCTATGTATGTCTCTGCGTGTGAGATGGGTCTCCTGAATACAGCAGACTGATGGGTCTTGACTCTTTATCCAGTTTGCCAGTCTGTGTCTTTTAATTGGAGCATTTAGTCCATTTACATTTAAGGTTAAGATTGTTATGTGTGAACTTGATCCTGCCATTATGATATTAACTGGTTATTTTGCTCGTTAGTTGATGCAGTTTCTTCCTAGCCTCGATGGTCTTTACATTTTGGCATGTTTTTGCAATGGCTGGTACCCGTTGTTCCTTTCCATGTTTAGTGCTTCCTTCAGGGTCTCTTGTAAGGCAGGCCTAGTGGTGACAAAATCTCTAAGCATTTGCTTGTCTGTAAAGGATTTTATTTCTCCTTCACTTATGAAACTTAGTTTGGCTGGATATGAAATTCTGGGTTTAAAATTCTTTTCTTTAAGAATGTTGAATATTGGCCCCCACTCTCTTCTGGCTTGGAGAGTTTCTGCCGAGAGATCTGCTGTTAGTCTGATGGGCTTCTCTTTGTGGGTAACCCGACCTTTCTCTCTGGCTGCCCTTAAGATTTTTTCCTTCATTTCAACTTTGGTGAATCTGGCAATTATGTGTCTTGGAGTTGCTCTTCTCTAGGAGTATCTTTGTGGTGTTCTCTGTATTTCCTGGATTTGAATGTTGGCCTGCCCTACTAGGTTGGGGAAGTTCTCCTGGATGATATCCTGAAGAGTGTTTTCCAACTTGGTTCCATTTTCCCCCTCACTTTCAGGCACCCCAATCAGACGTAGATTTGGTCTTTTTACATAATCCCATACTTCTTGCAGGCCTTGTTCATTTCTTTTTCTTCTTTTTTCTTTTGGTTTCTCTTCTCACTTCATTTCATTCATTTGATCCTCAATCGCTGATACTCTTTCTTCCAGTTGATCGAGTCGGTTACTGAAGCTTGTGCATTTGTCACGTATTTCTCGTGTCATGGTTTTCATCTCTTTCATTTCGTTTATGACCTCTGCATTAATTACTCTAGCCATCAATTCTTCCACTTTTTTTCAAGATTTTTAGTTTCTTTGCGCTGGGTACGTAATTCCTCCTTCAGCTCTGAGAAATTTGATGGACTGAAGCCTTCTTCTCTCATCTCGTCAAAGTCATTCTCCGTCCAGCTTTGATCCGTTGCTGGCGATGAGCTGCGCTCCTTTGCCAGGAGAGATGCGCTCTTATTTTTTGAATTTCCAGCTTTTCTGCCCTGCTTTTTCCCCATCTTTGTGGTTTTATCTGCCTCTGGTCTTTGATGATGGTGATGTACTGATGGGGTTTTGGTGTAGGTGTCCTTCCTGTTTGATAGTTTTCCTTCTAACAGTCAGGACCCTCAGCTGTAGGTCTGTTGGAGATTGCTTGAGGTCCACTCCAGACCCTGTTTGCCTGGGTATCAGCAGCAGAGGCTGCAGAAGATAGAATATTTCTGAACAGCGAGTGTACCTGTCTGATTCTTGCTTTGGAAGCTTCCTCTCAGGGGTGTACTCCACCCTGTGAGGTGTGGGGTGTCAGACTGCCCCTAGTGGGGGATGTCTCCCAGTTAGGCTACTCAGCGGTCAGGGACCCACTTGAGCAGGGAGTCTGTCCCTTCTCAGATCTCAACCTCCGTGTTGGGAGATCCACTGCTCTCTTCAAAGCTGTCAGACAGAGTCGTTTGCGTCTGCAGAGGTTTCAGCGGCGTTTGTTATTGTTTACTGTGCCCTGTCCCCAGAGGTGGAGTCTACAGAGACAAGCAGGTTTCCTTGAGCTGCTGTGAGCTCCACCCAGTTCGAGCTTCCCAGCAGCTTTGTTTACCTACTTAAGCCTCAGCAATGGCGGGCGCCCCTCCCCCAGCCTCGCTGCTGCCTTGCCGGTAGATCACAGACTGCTGTGCTAGCAATGAGGGAGGCTCCGTGGGTGTGGGACCCTCCCGGTCAGGTGTGGGATATGATCTCCTGGTGTGCCTGTTTGCTTAAAGCGCAGTATTGGGGTGGGAGTTACCCGATTTTCCAGGTGTTGTGTGTCTCAGTTCCCCTGGCTAGGAAAAGGGATTCCCTTCCCCCTTGCGCTTCTCAGGTGAGGCAATGCCTTGCCCTGCTTCAGCTCTCGCTGGTCGGGCTGCAGCAGCTGACCAGCACTGATCGTCTGGCACTCCCCAGTGAGATGAACCCAGTACCTCAGTTGAAAATGCAGAAATCACCGGTCTTCTGTGTCGCTCGCACTGGGAGTTGGAGACTGGAGCTGTTCCTATTCGGCCATCTTGCTCCGCCCCCAAAATATACATATAACTTTCAATGAAACAATTCCATTTTGGTCTATTCTTTTCTTTTCTTTTTTTTTTTTTTTTTTTGAGACATAGTCTCCCTCTGACACCCAGTGGCATGATATAGGCTCACTGCAACCTCCACCTCCCAGTTCAAGCTATTCTCCTGCCTCAGCTGCCTGAGTAGCTGGGACTATAGGCATGTGTCACCACACCTGGCTAATTTTGTATTTTAATACAGACAGGGTTTCACCATGTTTACCAGGCTGGCCTTGAACTTCTGACCTCAAGTGATCCACTCACCTTGGCCTCCCAAAGTGCTGGGATTATAGGCGTGAGCCACCATGCCCGGCTTGGACTATACTTTTTAACAATTAAATAACAATGTGTGAAAATAAGTCTATTGCAGACTCTTTATAATGGGAAAAATGGAAAAGTATTAACAGTTTATGAAAAGTTGAAAATTTGACTTAGCTGTTTATACCAATAAATATAGTACTCCAACAAAAGGAGTAAATTAGGGTTATATTAGTTTACTAAAAGACATTTCACAAGATTTTTTAAGTGAGAAGCAAGATGTAGTGTAATATGTGTATTATAGTTTGTATTAATCTGTTCTCACATTGCTGTAAAGACCTACTTGAGACTGGGTAACATAAAGAAAAGAGGTTTAATTGGCTCATGGTTCTGCACGCTATACAGAAGGCATGGCTGGAGAGGCTCAGGAAACTTACAATCATTGTGGAAGGCAAAGGGGAAGGAACCACTTCCTGCATGGCTGGAGGAGGAGAAAGAGAGAGAAGGAAGAGGTACTACACACCTTTAAACAATCAGATCTCATGAGAACTCAACCACTATCACAAGGAATAGCAAGGGGAAAATCTGCCCTCATGATCCAATCACCTCCCATCCGGACCTCCCTCTGACACTGGGGATAACACTTAGACATGAGGTTTGGATGGGGACACAAATCCAAACCATATCATTCCTCTCTTTGCCCCTCCAAAATCGCATGTTCTTCTTACGTGGCAAAATACAATTCTCCTTTCTCTACAGTCCCCAAATTTTAACTCATTTCAGCATTAACTCAAAAGTCCACAGTCCAAAGTCTCATCTGAGACAAGGCAAGGTCCTTCCATCTATGAGCCTATAGAACCAAAAGCAGTTTAGTTACTTCTAAGACAAAATGAGAGTGCAGGCATTGGGTAAATGCACTCATTCCAAGAGGAGAAATCAGCCAAAAAAAGGGGAGGTGCGCGTTACATGACCAACACATGTCTGAAACCCAGCAGGGCAATCATTAAATCTTCAAGCTCCAAAATAATTTTCTTTAACTCCATGTCTCACATCCAGGCCTCACTGATGCAAGGGGTGGGCTCCCAAGGCCTTGGCTATAGTTCAATTTGTATAAAATAGTGACAACATTGCCCTACATATTTATAGGTTCATGCATATATCTGTGTTTAGATGTGCGAGAATATATGTCTCTTTATAATTACATAAACATGGAGACAATACAGAAGAATTTATAAATTATTTACATAAATTAAGATCTAAACGATAGAGATGAAGAAGGATTGAACAAAAAAATAGCTATGACTAATCTCAACTATCTGCAGCGCTGTCAGCAGTGTTTCAGTTTAGGCTCTGCAAATGAGAGGCATTTGTACCCAATCCATAAGACAAAAAGATAGAAACCGTTATTAACCTTGGAGAGCATCATGTGGACAGACTGCATTGTGAATTTTCCCTTGCTTCTTGGAAAGCTCCTGAAAACCATTTCCTTTGCTGGACAAGCAGCTGAGAACGTGAATAAGTGAGTGGTTTCTGTTATTCCTGCACTTGCTGATTTCCTGACCAGTCATGGTTCTACCCAAGCCCCTCCAGTAGTTTTGGAAACATCTAACTCCATGTGATAAATTTTCTCCTAATGAAATAACCAGAATGCTTTTCCTTTCTCTGATTGACCCAGTATTTTTTGTCACAATAATGCTGTATTATAAAAGACTGCAAAACCAAATAGCTTAAAACAATAAATATGTATTATTACATAGGTATACATGTGCGATGATGGTTTGCTACACCCATCAACCCGTCATCTAGGTTTTAAGCCCGGCATGCAGTAGGTATTTGTCCTAATGCTCTCGCTCTCCTTGCCCCCACCCCCTGACAGGCCCCAGTGTGTGATATTCCCCTCCCTGTGTCCATGTGTTTTCATTGTTCAGCTCTCACTTATGAGTGAGAACATGCGGTGTTTGGTTTTCTGTTCCTGTGTTAGTTTGCTGAGAATGATGGTTTCTAGCTTCATGCATGTCCTATAAACCTGGACTTTCTGCACATGTACCCCAGAACTTTAAGTAAAATAAAAATAAATAAAAATGTATTATTGCTCATGAATCCGCAGACCATTTTTAGGTCTGTCTTGGGCTAGGCTGATCTCAGCTGAGCTCATTATGCAGCTGAGGTCAGTAGGTGGGTCAGCTTGGGCTAGATGATGCAGGATGGCTGGTCTAGGGTGATTCTCTTCTACGTGGTCCCTCATCCTCTAATAGACTTACTCAGGCTTTTCATATAGTCAGTTGAGCCTAAGAGGTCAAACGGAAGTACGCAGACCTCTTGAGAGCTAAGTTTGGAATGTGTACACCATTCCTTTTGCCATGTTCTGCTAGTCAAAGTAAATCACAAGGCCAGCCAAGATTCAAAGCAAGGGGAATCATCTCCATGCGGTGATGAGCAAGGCTGCAAAGACACATTGTGAAAAGGGAGGATACAGAAAGAAGTGAAGAATTTGAGTCACCTTTTAAAAGCAGTTGACCACATTGCCCAAGCCTTCTGTTAGGGAGGTAGAGAAGGTCAACAGAGAGAAAGAAGAAAGGGATAGAATGCAAGAAAGCAAAGTATGTAGAAAAAGCACAGCATATTATATAATCTTATTTATTTATTTTTAATTAAAAACGTTTTAGACATGGTGTCTTACTGTGTTGCCCAAGCTGGCCTCAAATTCCTGAGATAAATCAATTTTCCTTTCTTTGCCTCATGAGTATCTGTGACTGTAGGCATGCTCCACTGCACCCTGCCTATTTATTTATTTATGTAAAACTATCCCTGTGTGTGTGTGTGTGTGTGTGTGTTTGTGTGTGTGTGTATGTATATATATGCATGCATGCATAAGGAAAAAACTCTAAACCCAAATCTTTTAAGAAGAAATATAAAGTAAACTATTTTAAACCAGGGTAGTTTCTATATGGAATAGGAATGTGAGTGGGACTGTAATGTAGATGGTCTAGAGAATGAATGAGTTTGGAATGCCAGATACATCAGAGAAGAATGACTTAGTTCTAACTGCGGGATTAGGAGAATAATGTTATGGACTAAGGTGAAGGAGGCAGGACTCAGCTAACTGGAAAGTTTCTGAGTCAGGGCAAAATGGGGATTCATGGGAAGACTTCAATAGGAGAATGTTAAATTTACATTTGAAGTTCTAAAATAGCACTTTGTGTACTGTTTGGGGAACAGAATGTAAGAGACATGAGAAAATATGAGACTTGGGTTAGGAGACTGTTTTAGGAATCACATGAGAGATAACAATGGTGAGAAAATGAGTGCTATTAGTAGAGGTTGTGAGGATTGCATGGGATTGGGATATGTTTTGAAGTAAATTTGACAAGACTTATTCATATATTGGATTTAAAAGGAGACAAATCAAATATAACTCCTAGGTTTTTGCCTTGAAAAACCTGGAACTGCTGAAGTCATTCAGTCAGATGATGAAGTGTGAAGAATAGGCAGATTCTGGGGAAAAAAGTAGATTTTCTACTTTGATCATGGTAAGTGTAAAATGATTATTAGAAATTTAAGTGGAAATAAAAAAGAAGTGTGAAGCTATAGGAAGTTACAAGTAGAGCTAAACGGTATCCTTGAGAACAGCAATGGTGAAAGGAAGTGGATGGTAAAATCTGGGGTCACAAACATCCAGTGATCTTGGGGTTTTGAAGAAAAATGCAGAGGTAGAAGCAGGGGTAGAGATTTAGCCTACAGATACTATTTAAAAGCACAGGGATTGTTGAGATAACCTAAGGAGAGTACACAGAAAGAGAAGATGCCCAGGAGAGAGAACAGGGAAGCCAATACATAGAGTTCCATCAAATGAAGCCAAGAGAAGGCAAGTCAATTAGAAGTAAAACTGGAATAAAGAAATGTCACACAATCCAAGAGAAGAAAGTGCTTAAATGAAGATGGAGTTATCAAGTATATCAAAAATTGATAAGAGATCAAAATGAAAAATAAAGAAGAAACATTTATTTAACAAAGTTCTGACACCGGGGGATCACCTTGGCAAGGGTAGTTCATTTGACTAGTTAGACTAGAAAGGAGGACATAAAAGGAGACTAGAAAACAGTACATAGGAAAAAAAAAAACCACACAACACTTTTGATACAACTTTATTTATTTGTTTATTTATTTATATAAAATTATACATGTTAATCTGAGTATACATAAAAACATCTTTCAACCTAAATGTTTTAAGCGGAAATGTAAAGTAAAATCTTCTCAATTAGGGTAGTTTCTGTACTGATAAGGATTGTGAGTGGCATTATTGTGAGAAGTAGAAGTTGTGGGGATATTCTGAGTTGAAGTTATAGAAGCAGCTACGAAAGACAAGGCCTTTCAGAAATTCTGCTGTAAAATCTTGCAGAGATATAGAATAGTAATGGGTGGGAAACGTGTGTTCAGTACAGAAACATTTTAAAACATGTGACATACTAAATCATGTTTACATACTCATGGAAATGACTGAATATAAGTGAAAAAAGATAAAAAATAAAAAAGATACAAAGGTAAAGTGGAGAAAAAAGATGGGATTCAGAAAAAATAAAACCATTGGCTTTTGCTAGAAGCAGGGTCTCTTCATCTATAATAGAAAAAAAATGACTATATTGAAGGCAAAATGTAAAAGGTCCTCTTCGATTACTCATATAAATAAGAAAGAGGTAAAGTCATCAGGAAAGAATGAAGACAGAAATGCCTATAGGAGATTTGAAAAGAAAAAGGAGCTATGAAATAATTCTTTGGAGATTGAAAATCAAATGTATTTGGGAAATATGACATAATTTATTGAAATAATAGGATCTAGAATTTTAATTATTAATGAACTAGAAGACCATACATACAGCATAATTCTATGCCATTGTTGTTTTCCAGCAATAATCCACTACTAGGTGCAGGAAGAATAGACAATTATTTTCTTTACCAAGAATTTAAATTTTTACAGGAGGAAAGAAAAATCCAGGAGGGTGGAAATGTTTATAAAGAAGAATTTTAATGATGGACAATGGAATCTAAGCTGCAAGGAAGGAAATAAGGGCAAGGTGGGTGGTTAGTAATCAGAAAATGGCCAAAAGATTGAATTTTCAGTGAAAGAAAAAAGTAGCTAGAGATGGAAGATGGATCACGGGAGAGGCAAATCTGGAATGATGGTAGGTAGTGGTCATGAGTAGTGTGCTTACACTTGATATTTCAGAGACAGTGCCACTATTGAAATCATGGAATTAGGTTGCATAATGTAGGTTGCTCCTACAGCCAGGGGGACATTGGTGTGGGATCACCTACAGAAATGAGGAAGACCAGCTGCACAAGAATGGCAATAAGAGTGGGACAAAGAATACAATGGGTCAGGTGCTAAAATAATCAATTAATTTGGAGAAGTAAACGGTGACTCTTGGAGGGCAGCAATCATGAAAGGCAGTGGGCAGTAAAATCTGGTGTCACAAGCATCCAAGGATCTCGGGGTTTGAAGAAAAATGTGGGAAATATCATTTGGAAGAGCAAAGGGTAGTAAAGAGGTCACCTATGTTTCCTGCAGTGTTTCCTGGGATGTTAGAGAATAACCAGTCTTTACTAGAAATTGCTGCTCACCTAGTGGTAAGAGATGTCCCAAAAGCATCTGGTCAAGGAACTGCTTCTTGAACGGGTGGAATAAGAGAACTTACTATGACCAGAGTGGCAATATCAGGGGATGTCAGATTCAGTAAGTGTTTGAGAAATGTTTGAGGATATCAGAGAGTTTGCTGACCATCAATAACAAGTTTAAAGGATTGCAGAATAAGGGTGTGCACCTGACTGAAGGCTCTACAGAGCATCACGTGGATGAAGTTAGTGATAATCTGGGAGGCACAGGTGTTTCCTGTGACTGGGATGTGAACCACGGGCACATTAGACTCACCTTGGAGGAGCTGTGTAACCAGTTTCACTCGCATGCTGGGGAGCCACGCAGTCTACTCTCTCCAGCAGCTCCTGATGAGGTGAGGTGGTTAGTAGGTGAGTAAATCTATCTGGAAGAAATTGCTTTCTTGGGCAGCTGAGAGTTTGAATAGGTATCCACTACCACAAAATTTTGTTAGTTTTAAATATACTAAATTCCTTAATTGCAAAGTTTGTTTCATTTTTCTTTCTTTGTGCCTTTAGCAGCCCATAGCCCAATGTTAGTTTCATTTTTTATACTTAGTGTATTTAATTAAAATATGCATTGTATTTTTATATTTAGTAACAATCTTCTATGCACTTTAAAAATATTAGCCTATTTAATCCTAACAACAATTCTCAGATATAGACATTATCATCCTGAAATTACCAATGGAGTGACTGAAATACATAGAAATTATAAAACTTATCAAAGTCATGGCTCAGGTGACAGAGCCAATATTCAAATCCACACTGTCTGGTTCCAAAGTTTATGCTCTACCTACTCTTCTATGCAGAAAGAAAGAAAGAGTGAAGGAATGAATGAGTGGTAAGAAACATTGGAAACTTGCTAGAAGTCCTGTTGGCTAAAAGGGACTGGCTAGTTTAGCACTTTAAGTATCTCCATATTATAGATGAGGAGGCTGAAGCGCAAAGACATTCAGCAACTTTCCAAAATGTGCTGAGTAAGAGGTGTTAGAATAGGGGTTCACACCAGGGTTATTTCACTCAAGATCAAAGCACATAACTGCATTTTTATGTTACTTTTACTATCAGAAGACCAGATTATGATGATTAAAAAACATATATACATTCTGAATCAGTTGAAATATAATGCAAAGGAGTAAGGTAGATATTGGCTAAAATATCATTTCTGTAACAAATAAAGATCATATAAGAAAAATGTAGTCCCTCCGTTTGGGCATATGACTCTGTATGGCTGCACTCCAGCTTCAGGCAGATTCATAGACCACCAGCACAAGGGCTGACAGGAAGTCATGAGCTCTGTGCTACGCAAAGCAGAAGAAAAAAGGAAGGGAGCTAGCCACACACACCCAGGTTCTTTTTTGTTGTTCTTTGTACTGCATCTTGTAGTTTTTATCTTTATTTATTTTTAAACCATTTTATTGAGGCTTAATTGACACTCAAAAAGTAAAGCTGTATATATTTAATGCATACAACTTGATGAGTTTGGAGGTAAGTACACATCCATGACTGTCAACCAATCTATGTAATCTATGCAATAAACCTACACATCCCCTCCAAAAGTTTTCTCCTACCATCTTCATTATAATTATTGATTTTGTGATAAGCTTACCATAAGATCTACTTTCTTACTACATTTTTAAGTGTGAATACAGTGTTGTTAACTATAGACACTGTGTTGTATAGATTCATGTAGGATTACTCATCTTGTATTAATATAACAGAAACTGTGTACCCTTTAAATGAAACCTCATTTCCCCCATCCCCAGCTCTTGACAATTACCATTCTACTCTCTAGTTCTGTAAGTTTCACTATTTCTGTTTCATCTTATAAATTAGAATCATTTTGTACTTTTCTTTCTGTGTCTGGCTTATTTCACTTAGCATAATGTCCTCCAGGTTCATCCATGTTGTTGCAAATGACAGGATTTCTTTCCTTTTTAAGGCTGAATAATATTTCATAGTATGTATATGCCCCATTTTCTTTGTCCTTTCGTCTGTTGGTGGGCTTTTAGGTTGTTTCTATGTCTTGGCTTTTGTGAATAATGCTGTAATTAGTATGAGTGCAGATAGATATGTCTTCCAGATCCTGATTTCTGTTCCTTTAGCTATATACCCAGAGGTGGGATTGCTAGGTCACATGGTAATTAAATCACCAATTAGACAGTCACTTCCTCTTCCTAGAGCTATAAAGAAGACAGAGGGGTTGTGCTAACATAGTTCTTTCCATGGAAAGGGATCGTTGGAAGAGGGATAGATCCCATTTCATCACTGCAACACAGAGAAACAAAAGGCAGAACAGCACTCGGTGAAAACTGGCTTCATGGTATGTCTGACGTCATTGTCTGGCACACTGGATACTTGAGTCTTCTACATTCACACTGTGACTTTTATTGTACAGTCTAAATGGTTAATGGAAACGTAAGATGAAAATGTCAATTCTGGTCATTAGAGTTGTGTGACTTTTCTCCCTTGTCACTTGGCCAATGACTGTCTATATTTACAGCTCTTGTACAAATATTATTTCCTCCAAGAGAACTTCTCTGAGCACGATGCACTAGTCACCACCTCAACCCCCAACTTCCTTTGATCCAATACATTTCATCTCTCCCTGCTCTGTAACACCTATGAACCAGGTGTGTACTCTGTACCACACATATGCACATACAATTGCATCTTAAATTATTCACCTGATTCTTTGGCTCTGAGATCCCTGATGGCATCAGTAAGAGCTTGTATATGGCGGGCATCCGACAGAACCCCTGGCAATTATTAGGCCCCTACACTGGACTCTTGATTGAATGATTGAATTGTGAATATTAAGTTGAATTACATGAGATCGGTAGCTCAGTTCCTGTAGAAAGGCATAATTGTTTGACTGATTCAAATGAAAGTTGAGGAAATGGTGGTAAGTCAGAATGAAATAAATGAAACAATTAGCAATAACTTTGAAAAAGGAAGTTTTATTTTCTATTTTAAAGAAAAAGATAATACATACACAACAGAGTATTAGATACAACACTTTTCCACTTGAAAATTCAGTGGCACAGGGACTAGACCCAGTGGCTCACACCTGTAATCCCAGCACTTTGGGAGACCAAGGCAGGTGCATCACTTGAGGCCAGGAGTTCGAGACCAGCCTGGCCAACATGCTGAAACCTTGTCTCTACTAAAAATGCACAAAGTAGCCTGGTGTGGTGGCAGGTGCCTATAGTTCCAGCTACTCAGGAGGCTGAGGCACAAGAATCGCTTGAACTCAGGTTGCAGTGAGCCGAGATTACGCCACTGCACTCTGTCTGGGCGACAGAGCGAGATTCTGTCTCAAAACAAAACAAGACAAAACACAACAAAAAAATATCTGGGCACGGTGGCTCATGCCTGTAATCCCAGCACTTTGGGAGGCCAAGGTGAGCAGATCACGAGGTCAGGAGATTGAGACCATCCTGGCTAACATGGTGAAACCCCGTCTCTACTAAAAAGAAAAAAAAAAAGAAAAAGTAGCTGGGCATGGTAGCATGTGCCTGTAGTCCCAGCTACTCAGGAGGCTGAGGCAGGAGAATTGCTTGAACACGGGCGGCAGGGCTAGCAATGAGCTGAGATTGCACCAGTACACTCCAACCTGGGTGAAAGAGTGAGACTCCATCAAAAATGAAAGAAAGAAAAGAAAGAGAGAGAGAGAGAGAGAGAGAGAGAGAGAGAGAGAGAGAGAGAGAGAGAGAGAAAGAAAGAAAAGAAAAGAAAAGAAGGAAAGAAAGAAGGAAAGAAAGAGAGAGAGAAAGAGAGAAAGAGAGAGAGAGAAAGAGAGAGAGGGAGGGAGGGAGGGAGGGAGGGATGGAGGGAAGGAAGGAAGGAAGGAGAAAGAAAGAAGGGAGGGAGGGAGGGAGGGGAGGAAAGGAAGGAAAGGAAGGAAAGGAAAGAAAGGAAAGAAAGAAAGAAATTTCAGTGCCACAGTGTAAGAAGTATAGTATAGTAGATGCACACCAAATGATTGATCTATTAGTTAGAATATCTAATGTGTCTAGTTACGTTTAAAATGTCAAAAACTAAGTGAATTATTCTATGACTCTTCCCTCATCATTTTTCTTCATCCATATTCACATTAGAGAAAAAAAATGTTCCTCTTCTACCAGATGGTAGCATAAATTTTCAGGTCAAGTGATATTAAAAATAGATAATAGCCAGGACCCCATGAGTCTCTACAGAAAGACTAAACAGTCACAATGGGGAATATCATTGTTTTGGTTTTCTTTATGAGCTTTTATGTACTCAGCTGCTTCTCAGGCAGACTTTTACTGCAGTGGGACCTGGATCATTCTGAATTCCGGTTCCACATCACTTCCCGTCCTTTACACTCTCTCAGCTCTGTGCCACACAAGTCAAGGGAAACAGCCTTGCAGCTGCACTCTGGTTCTGAATGTGCTCTCCCCCAAGGAACTGGCTGGGTTTGAGTCTTGGAATCAGAATTCTCTAAGTTTTGTCTCTAGGTACTGCTGTTTACAAACATTCTTCTATGTTAAGGAGCTTAGACTTATGTAAAAAATATAAAATGTGAAAATCAAGTTATTTCAAATCAACTTAAAGAGTTCATTTGGTTTTTCTTTAAAATATATAGTGATTATTACTAATTTTGATGAATAATTACTCTTGGCTAATATGTTCAAAACACATGTCAAATGCTACTCCTTTTAGGAAGCTTTTTCAAATCCTCCAAAGATTGTCTGCTCTTTCTAACATCCCATCCTTTCATCCACATTTACTCGTATGTCCAAGAAACACTTGCTCCATAGAGCAGTCTACGTCTTATTCTTCTTAGTGTCTCTTTCAGGGGCTGCGGAAAAGGAAGAAAGCACCAGCTTATGTTGGCTAATTTTTATTGAAGTAATCTATGATTTGTTCATAGTTTTGTTGCTGTATATTTAAAATCTTGAGTTACTAATGGTGAAGTTGGAACCACCATTTTATTATTTTAATGCAGATAATCTGTCCTTTTTATTATCATTATTTATTTCTAGTGTGCTTACTGGAATTACTACTAAAATTTTAAAAATGGAGACATGGATTAAAAATGGGATAAAACCAAATAATAAGTAAAATATTATCAAAGTTTCATAAAAGGTATAATGTAGATGGACCCTAGAGATATTTTATAGAATATTCTTACTTTATGGATAAAAAATACAAAGGTCGGAGTGTAAATGAGTTATACCAGATCACACAGTAAATCACTGCTTGACTCTAGGCTAAACCAAGGTTTTAAGAAAAACATTACCTAATGCAGTCAGACAAGCATGAGTTTTCTTCAAATTTTATTTCTATTGTGTGTCCTTGGACATATGATTCGAAATCCTAAAGATTAACATTTTTCATTTGTGAAATAAGGCAGCAATGCCAACTCCAAACCATTTGTATAAGGATGAAATGATATGACATACAGCAAAGCACCTGGTGCTCAGTAATAGATGTTAAATAATTGTTAGGCACCGTGAGAACATTAATAGCTCACGTAATTAAGTGGCTGCCATACATATGGGTTCTGATACTCAATAAACATGTCCCTCTTTAATTCTTCCTTAGTGTCTGATACCTACCTCATAATCAAACTTTTCCAGGCAGTCATGGCTTTTTCCCTAAGAAGTATATGCAGCAGATATGTCAACCACTAACTTTAGTAGAGAGACAATACTTCATACATAGCCTTTAAGAGGTTCCACCCCTTATACCCATATAACTGATACCACCATTGATTGTACAATAGGTGACACTGATCCAACCTGGCGATGGAATCCTCTCTGAAAAATTAAGAATAATAGCACTGAGAGAAGGAATTGATGAGAATAGTGGACATGGAACCAAGAAGTCACATAGAGTTGGATCCATTGTTGGCAGTATGAGAAGCTAAAGCTTGAAGGAAGAGAAGAGAAGAGAAGAGAAGAGAAGAGAAGAGAAGAGAAGAGAAGAGAAGAGGGAAGGGAAGGGAAGGGAAGGGAAGGGAAGGGAAGGGAAGGGAAGGGAAGGGAAGGGAAGGAAGGGAAGGGAAGGGAAGGGAAGGGAAGGGAAGGGAAGGGAAGGGAAGGGAAGGGAAGGGAAAGGAAGGGAAGGGAAGGGAAGGGAAAGGAAGGGAAGGGAAGGGAAGAGGGAAGGGAAGGGAAAGGAAGGGAAGAGGGAAAGGAAGGAAGAGGGAAGGGAAGAGGGAAGGAAGAGGGAAGGGAAGGGAAGAGGGAAGGAAAGGGAAGGGAAGAAGGAAGGGAAGGGAAGGGAAGGGAAGGGAGGGCAAGGCAGGGCAAGGCAGGGCAAAGGAAGAGAAGCTGTTAGTGAAACAGAGAAAGCCAACTGCAGACAAAAGCAGAATGGAGAGGCTGGAATGAGAGACACAAGACAGATAACAATAACAGCAGCTCTTAGAAAACAGATTGGCTTTGACATGTGAGAGACACAGCAGTGTCTTTTTAATAAAGTACATTTCACTTAAGATAATCAGAGCAGATTCTCCTTCTGGTAACCAAAATATTATGGCTATAACTCTGTATTAATGGTACAGATAACTTTTCAATGGCAAATGAGAGAAAGAAAAGATTCATTCCAAGTCAGAAATGTACTGGCACCACTCACTCTAACTCAGAAATGTTTACTTTTTAATCCCTTTCAAATGTGACATCACTTAGCTTCTTCATAAACTTACAGGTTTTTGGCACAGGAAATAGCTCTTCCACCCTTCCCCCATCCCAAACCTGGCCCCTTCTTGTTCCTTCTCTGAATTCTTGAATGGTGACCATGTGAGCTATCACCAAATGTGTGGTCTGAGCCAGCCTTTGAAGATTGCCATAATGATCTTTGCTGACTTCTGCCCTGTGCTTTTATTTGGAACCCCTGGTTGGCTGTTTGCTTTCCTAAATGTTAGCAGACTCGAACTGATGAGTTTTAAGTGCCTGCGGTGATCAACACCAGGTCCTTTAGTTTTGTATTTACTGTATATATTAAAAAGTAAAACAGAATATGTCAGTATAGAAAGCATCCCATGTCCTCCCTCTTTCCCTTCCTCCTTTTCTTCCTCTCTCCGTCCTTTCCTTCCTTCCTTCATTCCTTTTTCTCTTCTCCTTCTCTTTCAGTCTCCCTCTCTTAATTTTGCCATTTCCCAGTTTTGAGTATAGCTATGTGATAATAATAAAAATGTGAACTTTTTTCCATAATTTCAATATGTATTTATTATATATATATTTTAAAAATTGGAAATATAAAGAAAAACATCAGAATTTCATCATGCAGAAAAATTATAGTTAACACTTTAATGTATTTGTTTTTCTTTCCAGGATTTTGTCAGATAGATAAATAGATAGACACAGAAGGAACAATGGAATAGTATATTTTTTTTTTTTTTTGTGTTTATCACTTTTCAGATGATAAGCATATTTCTCAAAGTTAAATATTCTTCTTAGAAATTATTATCTTTAATAGCTGAATATTTTATCATATACATGCACTAAAATTTAATACATTTCTTACTTTAGCAAATAATTCTTACTTTTTTCGATATATGAAATGTAATGAGCAGTTTTCATAGTTTTTAAAATAAAAATTCAATGTATATTTGATGTTTCCCAGGATAAACTAATACAGTATAAGTAAGTTTACAGGTTTATATTTTATAAGCCTTTTAGGCAATATTGATATGCGTTTACAGAGTTTCACAAAGCTTACTACAGGTTAAATTTGAAAATATCATTAAAAAGTACATATCTCAAAGGTAAGATATTAAGTGTAATTAGTAATAATTAATTTGTTTCAAAAAATTGTCAATAAGAACAAATAAACAGGAGGAAAATGTCAGCTTCTGTATAACAAATTACATCCTCAAGGTATTTATAGAACAGTAATAGAGAGTCTTGCTAGATATAATTTTATTCTTAAAAATAGTTTCAAGATATAAGAATATCTTTTATGTCAAATAAAAAATAAGTTTCAAAACAATTTCGTGAGTAGAAGCTATACAATAATAATAGATATGCATTTAGATGGTAGTAATGAATGAGCTCAGACTTTGGAATAAGATAGATAAGGAGAGATTAATACTTATTTTAAGGTAAGAAAAAGAATATTACCTTCAAATGAACAATGGCAGCATAAGCATATGAATCATCTTTATTTTTCTGTTCCAAAAATAGATTAATATTTAAAAACATATATTAAATGTACATGGCCATTCATACAAACCAGAGCAAAATTGTTTTGAGCTATCAGAAAATTCACAGTGATGAGTAATAAATAAATAATGAAAAAATTGTTTAAACTTAAACCTCTACAGATGAAAATGTAACAATGAAACTAAAAGCTCAATGGATAGATTAAAGAACAGATTACATAAAGTTGAAGGGAGAAAGTTTAAAGTGGAATGCAAAGCTGAAGAAATAACTTGGAGTGTGGTTCAGAGAAGCAGAAAAACACCACGAAGAGAAGTTAAGAGGCATCGAGAATAAAATGAGAAGCTCTAACATGTTCTTGTCAGGGTTGCAGAGGCCATACCAAAGATAACAGAAAAGAGGCAACGGTCAGAATGGTAGAGGATAACTTCACAGAATCGTTGAAAAAAAAAATCTTTAGATTCTAAAAGCCCAGTGAACACAACGCAGGATGAATTGAAGGAATTCTTCACTTATAAAACATTTGAAGACCATGAAAAAGAGATACTAAGAGCAGCCAGGAGGGAGAAAAAGAGACTAAATACCTACAAAATGTCTATAAGACACATAATAGACTCATTTGTAGCAAAAATAAAGACAGAAGAAAGTGAAATAATTTTTAAATATGCCAAAGAAGTAGTATTTACCAACCTAGAATTGTATATACATGTAATAAATCTTTTAAGAATCAGAGTAAAATGAGACATAAAAATGAGAACTTACCAGTTACTAAAGACAGTTCTGAAGGATGTAGTATTTTAGGCAGAAAGACAATGGTTCTAGATAAAAAAATCTCAAATGCAAAAAAAAAAAAAAAAAAAAAAAGACAAGAAAATATACCAGTTTGTGGATAATTTCAAATAAACACTGGCATAAAATAATGATAATGTCTAATTTGTGAGAAAACACAGAAAGAGAACTAAAATACTAAGCAAAAATAATATATAATTTGGGAAATAGCAAATGGATTTAAAATAATCTAAGGTTTATTATTGTAGTTAATTGTTGTCATTTTATTATCTTGAAAGAGAGTGAAGATGCTGATTAATTTTAAATTTGTTAGGTCAAGTATAGCTAGTCATATAGTTCCTCTAATCACTATAATAACATGCACAGATTATATTATTTACACACAAGTAGAGGGGAAAAATGGAAGGAGAAAAAGAAAAAAATCGATCAACACAGAAAGATGGCTAGAAAGGAAGAGAAGTGAGAAAAGATGAGGCAGAAAGAAAATACATAATAAAATAGTTAAACTCAATTCAGATAAAATCATTACCATAAAAAATGTGTAGGGACTCAACTATCTAGTTAAAGGGAAAATTGTTACTGTGGATTTGAAACAAATTCCAACTTGATGTTATTTAGAAAAGACATATTATGTAAAATACACAGAAATAAAAAGGTTAAATTCAAAAGATGGAAAAATATTTACCATGCACATGGGAAACAAAAAAGTTGATTTAACCATTAATATCAGACATAATATAATGAAGACATGAAATATGAAATAAATAAGTTTTTAAAGTTTAATAACTCTAAATAGTATATGATTGTTTAGGATATTATATATTCTATAAATAGGCCATTTATGTTATATACTATATAATATATATTCTAATAATTTTCTTATTTTAATATATTCCATATATATGGAATATATATATCTTATTTATAGAATATATAACTGTATATATTCTGTTTATATATGGAACATATATAAATGAGGAAATTATCAGAATGAATGTAGGTTAGGTGTTAACTCCAGTGGCAGTGGCAGGGATAAAATTCAACTGGGAAGGGGCCTGAAATGGACTTCCAAGACACTGGGGATCTACATTTTAGTCAGTATAGTGTATATAAATGATAATTTATCTTTTAACTCAAAATTTAAGTTTACATTTAATTTTTCTATGTGTTTTCAAACATAAAATAGTATGCCAAAGGATGAAATGTTTTCTTTAGAATGATTCAAGGAAACCATCAAACAAAAATTGGTACATTTGAGAAAGAAGCAATTGACAGCCTTGGAATTGGGAAATGTACCTCGTGAAATCTTTTTTAAAAATAAGCTGACTAAATACTGAGAAAAAAACAGCACTGAGAGTAGATTTAATGAGTTTTACATGAAAACTGAAGATCCAAATGCAACACAGATTCATAAAAATATAAAAAACGTTAAAGAGAACTCAAGACATAGTTTGAGAAGTTCTATCATAGATCTATTAGATGGTTTGGAAAGAGAGAAATGTTTAAAATCTGTACATTGAAAAGTTTTCTCAAATGTGAATAAAATATTTTTAAAAATACATATTTGGGCACATTGTATAAAATTATAGATCCATACAAATTTAAAAAGAATCCTAAATGCAATGTAAGAAAATAGACTTATAAATGTCTATAGAATAGTAAATTCAGATTAAAACTAGATTTCCCATGAGAATTGATAGATGCTGAAGAGACAGATTAACATGGATAAAGTAATGAGGGTAAGCAACTACACCAAGTTGTGATTCTAAATCCCTTTAATAGTGAAGGCAAAATAAAATAATATTTAGACACACAAGTGATAACAGAAAATAATTACCCACGGAACTTTTTTGAAAAAAACTACTAAAGGATGGTTTTCAGCAAAAATAAAAATGGAATATTTTAAGTTTAAGGTATCAATCCATCAAAACGATACACTTCTAAATTTGTATCCTCTTGATAAGACAGCTTCATAATATATGAGTCAGAAATTAACAGAAAAAAAGAACAATATAATCACGTTTGATAATTGTGTTATATAAATCTTCAACATTCTGATTAAATTTTGACTGCTTTACATGTCATTTGCCAAAAGATGTGGTTTAAAATCTCCCACAATAATGGGAATATGGGTTTCATTTATACGTATCTTTTAAATCTGACCATGTGCATACCTTATTATAACCCCGCAATTTTAATCACCAACAAAAATGCTTACATACATAAACCAAAAATTATGTTCAAGTATGTTCATAATAGGTGGGCGCAGTGGCTTACGTCTGTAATCCCAGCACTTTGGGAAGCCAAGGTAGGAGGATTGTTTGAGGACAGGAGTTTGAGTCCAGCCTGGGAAATATGGTGAGACCCCATCTCAATAAAACAAACAAACAAATAGCAATTATCCAGGTGCGGTGGAGTGCACCTGAGGTAGGAGAATCACTTGAGCCCAGGAAGCTGAGGCTACCGTGAGCCGGTTCACACCACTGCATTCCAGCCTGAGCAACAGAGCAAGAACCTATCTTAAAAAAAACTCGGCCGGGCACAGTGGCTCAAGCCTGTAATCCCAGCCCTTTGGGAGGCCGAGGCAGGCGGATCGCGGGGTCAGGAGATTGAGGCCATCCTGGCTAACACAGTGGAACCCCGTCTCTACTAAAAAAAAAAAAAAAAAAAAAAAAAAAAAAAAAAAAAAAAAAAAAAATTAGCCGGTCGTTGTGGGCGCCTGTGGTCCCAGCTATTGGGGAAACTGAGGCAGGAGAATGGCATGAACCCGGGAAGCGGAGCTTGCAGTGAGCCGAGATCGCGCCACTGCATTCCAGCCTGGACGACAGAGGCAGACTCCGCCTCAAAAAAAAAAAAAAAAAAAAGTTCGTAACAGCATTATTTGTAAGGTATCCAGATGGAGACAACCTATGTGTCTAACTACCTAAGAAGGGATAAATTAATTCTAGTATATTGATATAATGCAAAACTACACAACAGTGGAAACAAGCAAACCTCACATACATCATAATGCTGAACAAAAAAGCTAAGTAGTATATGATTTCATTTACATTTAGTGCAAACACACGCTGAACTAATCTGTGGGACTTAAAGTCAGAAAAGGGCTTATATTTTGGAAGAAGGTGTTAATTCTAGGTGAGAAAAATGAAGGAGATATTTGGGCGTCTTAATCTGGCTGATGGTTACTCTGTTACAAACTAAAGTTGTACCAGGACAGTAAGTAAAGTATTTATTTAAAAAATAGAGGTATATAGTTTAAACAGTCAGCTAATTCTGTAAGTTTGTTTATTTTATTTTACAAAATGGCAGCCCATAGTTCTCCACTTCTAGTTTCATCATCCCAGCCACTTTATCTTTTTCAACTGATTATTTTGTATTATGTATTGGTCTCTAAATAACATGTTTATTGCTACCTTTTGTTTAGTATTCTGTATTATCATTTGACAATCACCAAATACATAAGAAAATAACTTGCTTTCCAAATGACACCATTTCACTACATATACACATCCTTAACAAATCCCTATAATTTCAATATAGCTATAACGTAATTTGGCTAAATCAATATTCAGTATTTGTAAAATTGCAACTATGTGAGTGCTGCTCATAATTGAGCCAAATGGTTAACCACAGTAAAATTTTCCCTGCATAATTTTTTTCATCAAAATTAATATTTGTCATTTATTTACAAATTCAAATTTCTTTGCAATAATCCAAAATGTTTTGGAGATATTCAGATGACTTAGGTATTCTGTCAATTTTGCATTCCTAATAAAATGACCACCACAATTAACTTGGGCTCTGTCTTCACCGGTGTTTCTCTTGCCTCACATTTCTTTTGTGACCAGACCTCTTATTTCTATAAGTCATACTTTTCTTTATCTGTAAGTTGTATGTTACTCTTTCATTATTATTATTATTTTGCTGAGCAAATTCTGAAGTAGCTACCTGAAATGAGTGTTGTAGAAGTTATTCTGAAGAACATGCATCTATAAAATGATCTTTCTTCCACCTTGACAATTAATTTGTGGCTGAGTATAGAATTCTAGTGATTGAAAATCACTTTCTTTCAGGAATTTGAAGGCTATATTTTTGCCATATAGATTCCAATGCTGTTATTCAAAGCTTAAGTTATTCTGATTATTGATTCAGTATATAGGACCTAAATTATCTATTGGTCTAAAATCCTACATAAATTCCTCTTTGTCCTGACTGTTTCAATATTTTCTGATGTGCTTTGCCCGAGGTAAGAGAATGGCAAAATTTTTCTGTAAAGGGTTTGATATAGCTTGGCTCTGTGTCCCCGCCCAAAATCTCACCTCTCATAATCCCCACAGATCAAAGGCAGGACCAGGTGGAAATGATTGAATCATGAGCGTGATTTCCCCATGCTGTTCTTGTGATAGTGATTGAGTTCTCACGAGATCTGATGGTTTCATAAGCGTCTGGCATTTCCCCTGCTTGCACTCGCTTCGTCCTGCCACCCTGTGAAGGTGGCTGTTTCTCCTTTGCCTTCCACCATGATTGTAAGTTTCCTGAGGCCTTCCCAGCCATGCGGAACTGTGAGTCAATTAAACCTCTCTCCTTTATAAATTGTCTTAGGTATTTCTTCATAGTAGTGTGAGAACTAATACAGGGTTCGGTAATAGATATTTCAGGCTTTGTGGGCCGTGCAACCTGTGTTACAACTACTCAACACTGTCATATTGTAAAAGCAGCCCATAGGCAATACATAACCACATGGGCATGAATGTGTCCCAGTGAAACACTTTTAAAAAAAAATAGGTGGCAAGCTGGATTTGGCCCATGGGTCATATTGCCAACATTTTACCTAGGTCATTGTTTATCTATTGTTTTAGGCACTCTGTGGGTCTTTTTAATTGAGAAACTTATATCCTTTAGTTCTGAGAAAATGTTGTTATACTATTACATTTTTAATTTCCTGCTTTTAATTCTTATTTTTTCTCTCTCTGAAACTCTTATTATTTACATGTTGGTTCTTCTGAACTGAACTTTCCAATTTTATTTTACATATTTAATATCTGTGTTTTATTTTTGTTTTGGCAAAATTATTCATATTAATTTTTCCAAATTTCTATTGAGTTTTTTAAAATTTCAAAGAAAATAAAAATTTTCAAATAGCTCTTATTTTGTAATAATTGTTGTTTTAATACACACTGTTTTTCTTTCATGACTGTAATATCCTAACTCTAAAAACATAAATGATATACATGCATAATCTTATTTCCTCCAAGTTTCTTGTCTTCGGTTTTATAAAAATCTTTTATATAAGTTTTAATCAGATGATTTGTAAATCTTATTTGTCAAATATTATTTTAAAATTTGGGATTTGGAAGCCTTAAATTATATAGCGGATCCTGTGATATATTAACCTCATCCAGAATATATCTAATAGGGCCTGTTCATTGTAGAACTTTGAATGTTAATACCTTTGTGTCTTTTTTCCTGGGTTGGTGGGATTGCCCAGAGATTTCACTGAAATCTTACTTGGAGAGTGAAGGTTCTGGCAATGGTGGTGGGAACATTGGTTTCTAAGTAAGAAAAGCACACCAGGATGCTCAACAGCCAGAACACAAATATTAACTAAATCTTCCTGTTTTCCCTTTTCTACCTCCAACCTTATTAATACCTCCTGGCCCCAAGACCGTAGGTCCTTTTCTCCAAGGAAGTAATATACAATATTTTGCCAGACCAAAGCAAGAGTAATCATTTAACTTTATTAAGTGAGTGGGGATGTTTAGAAATATAAAATACTTTCCACCAATTTGCTTTATTACAGCCATATTATCTTTCTTTCCACTGACTCATTACCAGTAATCTAGGGTCACAGGTTAATGAGCCTTATATAATTTTAGTTGTGTAAAGCATTTTGATCTCATTTTTTTCCCTCTACTGATTTATGATTAAGTTTCCTTGGAGTTGTTGATTATTTTGTTATCAGTTCACCTGACTTGTAACTTCTCAGATTGTGCTAACGTTCTATCGTCTTTCATTTTCTACATCCTTGTGGGTTTACGGCTCATCTAAGTCCAGATATACCAACAATCACAGAAATATCAGTTTTAAATTCCCATTAAACAGTAGAATCTCAGAGTGGTTAAATACAACCAGGCTATATAATAATTGTAAAATATATTCTTAAAGCCCCCCAAAAATAACTGAATATAAACATATACGAATATTAATTGAAATAAAGTTTATTGACCAATTTATTAAGACTTTACAGACAAACACTGTTAATAGATCCATTTATTTGTATAGGTAACTCTCAATGAAAATATAATCATAAACATGTATGTTTCTAACAACATAGACAGAGACAGTTGTGTGTGAAGTAAACACTAACAGAATTCATGGGAAAAAAGAACAGATCTTATAGCAAGAGATTGTAACATACTTCCTTCAGAATCTAAAGATAAAATAGAGCAAAAGTAATACAAAAAGGAACTTTATATACGCTCATGTGCTGCATAACAGCATTTGAGTCAATAACAGACTGTGTAAATGATGATGTCTTATAAGATTATAATAGAGCTGAAAAATTCCTATCTCTTAGTAAGGTGATCAGCATTGTAACATTGTAGCACAATGCATTACCAACTTGTTTGTGATTATATTGGTGTAAACGAATTTATTAGTTCACTTTTATGCTGCTAATAAAAACACCTAAGACTGGGTAATTTATACAGGAAAGAGGTTGATTGGACTCACAGTTCCACATGGCAAGAGAGGCCTCACAATCATGGTGGAAGGCAAGGAGGAGCAAGTCACATCCTGACATGGATAGCAGCAGGCAAAGAGACAACTTGTGCGGGGAAACTTCTTGTTATAAAACAATCAGATCTCATGAGACTTATTTGCTATCTGGAGAACAGCAAAAGAAAGACCCACCTCCATGATTCAATTACCTCCCCCCAGGTCCCTCCCACAATATGTGGGAATTGTGGGAGCTACAGTTCAAGACGAGATTGTGGTGGGGTCACAGCCAAACCATATTACCAAACGTATTACATTGTCATTGTATAGAATTATATAGCACATACAAGTATGTAGAGTACATAATAGAGTACATAATACTTGATAATTATAATAAATAGCTATGTTATTGGTTTATGTATTTACTATAACATATGTTTACCATTATTTTATAATGTACTCCTTTTACTTATTGAAAAAAAAAAAAGCTTAGAATAAAACAGCCTCAGGTAGGTCCTTCAGGAAGTATTTCAGAAGAAGGCATTGTTTTCATAGGACATGATAGCTGTATTTGTATTCTTCCTGAACTCAACCTTCCAGTGTGATAAGATGTAGAATAGAAGACAGTTATTGATGATCTCAGTCCTGTGTAGGTCTAAGCTAACACGTGTGTTAGTGTCTTCATTTTTTAATAAAAAAGCTTAAAAAGCAAAAAAAAAGAAAAAAAGAAAAGAAAAGCTTATCAAATCAGGATATACAGAAATAAAATATTTTGGTACAGCTGTACAGCATGCTTGTATTTTAAGTTGTTGTTACGTTAGAGTCAAAAAGGTTAAAAAAATTGAAAAACATTATAAGGTAAATAAGTTATAGTAAGCTAAGCTTAACTTGTTTTTGAAGAAAGAAAATATATTTTAATACTTTTAGTGTAGCTTAGGTGTACAGTGTTTATAACATCTACAGTAGTATAAAGTAATGTCCTAGGCCTTCACATTCACTTACCATTCACTTACTGACTCACTCAGAGAAACTTCCAGTCTGCAAAGTTTTATTCATGATAAGTGACTGATACGGTTTGGCTCTGAGTCCCCACCCAAATCTCATGTCAAACTGTAATCCTCATGTATTGGGGAAGGGACCTGATGGGAGGTGATTGGATCATGGGAGAAGTTTCCCCCATGCTGTTCTTGTGATAGTGAGTTCTCACAAGATCTGATGGTTTAAAAGTGTGTGGCAGTTCCCCCTTTGCTGTCTCTTCTGCCACCATGTGAAGAAGGTGTGTACTTCCCCTTTGCCTTCTGCTGTGATTGTTAAGTTTCCTGAGGCTTCCCAGTCATGCTTCCTGTTAAGCCTATGGAACTTTGAGCCAATTAAACCTCTTTTCTTCATAAATTACCCAGTTTCAAGTAGCTCTTTACAGCAGTGTGTAAATGGACTAATACAGTGCCCTATACAAGTGCAGTATTTTTTATCATTTACATGGTATTTTTATTATACTTTTTTATGTTTAGATATACAAACACTTACCATTGTTTTACAATCACCTGTAGTATTCAGTGCAGTAACAAGTTGTCTAGATTTGTAGCCTAAGAGCAACATGCTATATCATATAGCTTAGGCATGTAGTAGGCTACACACTCTAGGTTTTTGGAAGTACATTTTATGATGTTTGCACACTGACAAAATTGCCTATATGATGTGTTTCCCAGAATGTAAATGTATTCCTGTTAAGTAATGCATGCCTAAATATATATTTATATGTGTGTGTGTATATATATATATATCTGTGTGTATGTGCATATACGTATACACACAGGGTTATTATATATACATATATAAATAAATACACACGCACGTGCTTATCTTTTCCCCATTTATTTTTAAGAGTAACTGTTTAGGCTATGTGGTTATCTTGCAGTGGGACTGGAGTATAAGAAAAACAAATTATGAAATTAGTGATATATCCTACTTCTATTTTTCCCTTCTGTGCTCAACTTCATTTGTCTTATTTTCTGTCTGCAGAATCTTTGTCAAGCACTTAATTTGGCTAGTTTGGCTTTAGTATAATTGTTTTTTAATTTCTCAAGGTAATTTAGAAGCCATTCTTCAAAATTAAAAAAAAAATCGAAATACCAACTCTCACTTTTTAGACCTATTGAAAATATAAAACATTTATTATATTCTCTATCCATTAATAAAAACAAATATATTAACAAAAAAAATGAAATAAGACTCTATGTACATAACCACATGGGCATATATAACAACATG
This sequence comes from Macaca thibetana thibetana, assembly GCF_024542745.1. Lineage (NCBI taxonomy): Eukaryota > Metazoa > Chordata > Mammalia > Primates > Cercopithecidae > Macaca > Macaca thibetana. The sequence continues at coordinate 174,131,562 of NC_065582.1, forward strand.
GGCATGAATGTGTTCCAATGAAACACTTCTTTTTTTTCAAAACTAGATGGCAAGCTAGATTTGGCCCATGGGTCATATTGCCAATATTTTACCTAGGCCATTGTTTATCTATTGTTTTAAGCATTCTGTGGGTCTTTTCAATTGAGAAGTTAATATCCTTTAGTTCTGAGAAAATTTCCTTGTACTATTACATTTTTAATTTCTTGCTTTTAATTCTTCTCTTTTCTCTCTCCAAAACTCTTATTATTTACATATTGGTTCTTCTGAACTTGACTCTCCACTATTTTATTTTGTATATTTAATATCTTTGTGTTTTTTGTTCAGGCTTTTATATGTGCCTCTCAATAAATATTTGTTTATTGAGTGAAATCCAGGTTTGGTTATTGCGTTCTCTTTTCTCTTTGTATTCTTTGTAACTGAAACATATATGGATATGGAGAGATTTATAAACATATTACAAATGGCTCATTAAGAGACTTAGTTATATTATAAAAATTATTCTTTGTTACAGGATTACCCATCACATCTAATCACCGCTTTTTTTTTTTTTTTTTTTTTGGTAAGGTCTCACTCTGTTGCCCAGGCTGGAGTACAGTGGGATGATCACAGCTACTGCAGCCTTGACCTTTTGGGCTCAAGTGACCCTCCCAGTTTAACTTCCCAAGTAGCTGGGACTACAGGCAGCTATCACCATGCCCAGCTAATTTATTTGTATTTATTTGTATTTATTTATTTAGTTATTTAGGTAGAGGTGGGGTTTCGCTATATTGGGCTCAAGCTATCCACTGGGCTAAATCTATCTTCTGGCCTCAGCCTCCTAAAGTGCTGGCATTACAGGCATGAGCCACTGTACCCAGCCCAAACCATTTAATCCTAATAAGACTAACATGGTACATATTACCCTCTTTATTTTAAAGGAAATAACAATGCACAGAGTTTAACAAATCTAAGAAGTAAGTAGATTATAGATACAGGATTTGAACCAAAGCATTTGTGTTCTAAATCCATACTCAGCCAATGTTCTATTATACTTCGCAGAGGACAATATATGAATATGTCATGTCTATATTGTGTCTAGCAATAAACCTGAGTTTAAGCCAACAAATATTGTGACAACTTTAACTTCTTCGGTTGCTAAATCTAGAGAAATTTTATTTGTTCATTTGTGCTGCTCAAACAAAATACCTGAGACTGGGCAATTTACACAACAGAAATGTGTTGGCTCATAGTTTTGAAGAGTGGGGCATCCAAGAGCAAAGGGCTGATATCTGGGGTGGGCATTCCTGCTGTATCATCTCATAGTGGAAGGTGAGAATATTAGAAAAAAAGCAAGAGCTCAAACTCACACCCTTAAACCTTTTTTATAATCATCATGAATCCGTTCCTAAGGGTGGAGCCCTCTAGACTTAAACACCTCATATTACACCCCATCTTCCAGAAGTGTTGCATTAAAGCTTAAGTATCCAATACATGCTTTTTGGGGGGACATATTCAAACCAAACCTGAAGAAATATTTGCTAACATAATATATGCAGATTCACTTTCTCTTCTGCTTTCCACTTCGACTCGCTTAGTATTTAAATATTACATTTGGATAAATCTGTATGTATGCCAGTAATTTGTAAAGAGATGAAAACAAAAGTCACCTTACGATATTGTTTTAATTATAAAATATTAGCACTATAAGTGATTAAAGTTTATCATAACCTTATTTAATAACCATATACTTATTTACCTTCCCTTGTCACTGAATTTGAAATACTGGTATTACAGAATAATTAAAATTATTGAAATGAAATGCAACTTCCTACACAATTCCAATGATCTAAATATAATCAGTGAGTTGTTAATTGAAAAGATTTAAATATTTCCTTTTAAATGTCGATATTTCAAAACAAAAATATTTGTTTTTGATAGCTATTATATTCTAATATTGTGCAATTCTAAATTTTAAAAACACTATAAAATATTAACTTGCAAAAAAAGAATAGCATATTAGATTGTAGAAAACAAAGCCTGGCGGTGGCTCATGCCTGTAATCCCAGCACCTTGGGAGGCTGAGGAGGGTGGATCATGAGGTCAGGAGTTTGAGACCAGCCTGGCCAACACAGTGAAACCCTGTCTCTACTAAAAACACAAAAAATTAGCCAGGCATGGTGGTGGGTGCCTGTAATCCCAGTTACTCGGGAGGCTGAGGCAGGAGAATTGCTTGAACCCAGGAGGCGGAGATTGCAGTGAGCCAAGATCGCACCATTGCACTCCAGCGTGGGTGACAGAGCAAGACTCCATCCTCCATCTCAAAAAAAGAAAAAAATAAAATAAAAAAGCCTAGTACCACTTGCTATCAGCCAACCTAAGGACTGTATTTTTATTTCTTACATTTCAGTGAATTATTATGCTCATATGCTCGTATTTAATTTGTATAGTGCCGATTATGGTGTACATTCAAATGTAGGTCCTCTCTTTTCAAAACCAAAAATGTGTCATAAGGACTTTCTATTTGTCTGTTAGTTGTTAAGACCATGTTTTTAATTGTGTAGCATTCTACTGAGTGAATAAAAACATCACTTAATGTCAGTTAAGTTAGCCTTTGCCTTAATTTTAGTTAACTTCTAATATTTTTCATTAATGACCTCTTCATTAAATTTGTCAGTAATGGTATGGGACAATCACCACAAGGTATGGTTATATCACATATGCTAATAAGTATATATAATACCTCTTGGATTTATATAGTGCTATTGTTTTTAATAAACTTTTATAAGCATTTTATTTTATCCTCAGATAATTTTGAGGTAAACAATATAGATATTATTCTTCTCCTTTTAAGTTTATAGAAAATCAAGTTTAGTGGCTGGGTACAGTGGCTCACACCTATAATCCCAGTGCTTTGGGAGGCTGAGGCAGGCAGATCATGAAGTCAGGAGTTCAAGACCAGTCTGGCCAACATGGTGAAACCCCGTCTCTACTAAAAAAATACAAAAATTAGCCGGGTGTGGTGGTATGTGCTTGTAGTCCCAGTTACTCAGGAGGCTGAGGCGGGAGAATCACTTGACCCAGGAGGCAGAGGCTGCGGTGAACCGAGATCATGCCACTGCACTCCAGTCTGGGCAACAGAGCAAGATTCTGTCTCTGAGAAAAAAAAAATCAACTTTAGTGAACTCAATGTAATTTCTTTAAGATCACGCACTCAGTAACTGAATGAGGACTAAAAACCATCTTTTATTCAGACTCTTATATTGCTTCTCAATAAATACTTGTTTATTGAATGAAATCCATATTTGCTTATTGCTTTCTCTTTTCTCTTTGTATTCCTTGTAACTGAAACATATATGGATATGGAGAGATTTATAAACATATTACAAATGGTTCATTAAGAGACTTAGTTATATTACAAATTATTCATTGGTACACACACACATACACACACATACTACATGGGATCAACTACATGCTATGATTTTGTAGAATTCTCTGTATTACATATGTTTAAATACATTTTCCCAAACATTTCCCGATGAATGTATGTGTGCTACTGACTGGGAGAGGTGCTAGGGACACCACAGAAACAAAGACAAAGCCCCGCCCTTATGAAACAGCAAGAGAGAATGAGGTGAGGAGCAGGCAATTGAACAGTTAGAACTCAGTGTTTTACAAAGTGATAGAACCATGGAGATGATACAGAATGGGCTCCCGAAAGGTCAGAGGGAGGTGAAAGCTCTTTGTGGAGGATGTAGGGTTCTAACTGGTTCTGGAAAGATCAATAACTCAGCACGGGAAAATAAAAGGAAGGAATTTCAGGCAGATAAAGCTAGAGCAGAAAAGGCACAGTTACGTGATGCTTTGCAATCTGTCTGGGGAGCAAAGTGGACAGTGGGTTGGAGGCAGAGGGCTTGCTGGGAGGGACAGGCGCTGCACCCCAGGTACTTGCTGCCTCTTCACTGAGCTCCTGTAGCCAATCAGTCCTGCCTCTTCAATGAGATTGAACTCTCCTTGTTGCTTTGGTCTCCTCCCAGGCTGTGTAGAATAGAAAACAAGGCACATAGTCATGTTGGCAGGTTCTGACTATCGTGCAGTGGTGGGAAATTAGTTTTGCTCTATTAGACTGAGGTTCTTAGAGCCCAGATGTAAGGGTATGAAATACAAGACAGAAGCTGAAAGGGAAGAAAACTCCCCTGTACTGGATGTCTGCTGTGTGCCCGAAACCAGGACAAACTCTTTTGCATACAGTTTTGTATTTCCTCTTTGCAATAAACAATGCTGGTACACTTGGCTGTCACCATTTTACAGATGGGGACACTGAGGCTAACAAAAGTCAGTCAAGGTCACACAGCTAGTTAAATGGGGTGGCTAGGATGTTTTGGGGATTCCAAGCTGAGAAGGCTTTGGCTTAATTGGTTCTGGTGTCAAAAATCAGTTGCTGCTTGTAGCGGGGCAAGATTTAGTACTTTCCTGATGTGTGAAATGGAGTCTGTGCACTGGGGGATGACCAAACATTTATGTCGTCGCCCGCTATTAACTCTCTGGGCAAGGAAACACGTGTCTCCATTTATACTGAAAGTCTTGGCGGTCGTGCCGAGGCAGCGCTGGGGCATGTGTTTCTCTGTGTCCATGGCAGGAGGCCACACGCCATGCCTAGGTGCACGTTAACATGACATAAATGTTAATGTCCTGTTCTAAAACCAAAGCCTGCGGGAGAGAGGAAATACCACCCCCGCCGTACCCAGGGCCCAGTGTTTGGATACTGCAGTCTATATTTTGACTCCAGAGTGTGATGACTATGTAACTTTTCACAAGGATTTCATTTTTTCCCTGTCAAGCCACATTATTTTAAGGGTGACAATAACTTGGCTACAAATGAGCTGAAACCATCAAGGTGATAAATGAGTTTCTGGGGGAGGGAGGCATCGCCTGGCCTATACTTTGCAGGACCACACACCTCCGTCGTCCTTCTTCCACCTTCTCAGAACAATGTGTCATAGATCTCCACTCCCCGCATCCCCCAAGGCCCCTTCCTTGCCGGCCTCCTGCTTCTTAAGGCAATAGAGAACCGTGAGCACTTGACTTTGGAAAATATACCGTATTTCACAGAGTTTGGGAAGGGGGGAGAAAGAATTGCTATTTTCCTTTGGCTGTTAGCAAGAATCTGATTTATAAAACTGCCTTGGAGACAACTCCTCACCTAGTTTATTTTCTCTGTCAGCCAGGTCTGTCTCTGAAGTGAGGCTACCCCTGGTCAGCTCAGTGGTCAGCCTGCTTTTTTGAGTTGAAATCTAAGAGTTATGTCCAGAAGCTCCTGGTGAGTTGGGAAGCTGGATTTCTTGTCAAGAAAGATGACTTTCATACTATTTTACTGGATGGAGCAGGGGGTAGGGGGCAGGTACGCTGTGAGTTCTATATACAGAATCTCATTCGCTGTTCACTCATTTAACATAGCCAGATGAAGCAATTTGCTAAGGGATTTTCCCTGAGACCTAGCACCAGGATTTGAACCAAGGGCTGTTGTACTTGGAAGCTTCTTTTATGGCTTTCTCCTTTGTTTTTGTCTGGTTCCCATTCAGGTCAAGATAACACCCATGCCATCAAGTACTGGGAGAAAATGAGCTCACTGCACAGTGAGGGGTAAGGAAACAGGAAAAGGGCTTTGTGGTGGTCAAGAAGTGTAAAGCAGGTTAGCACTGTCTCATTTGAAGCTATGAACTTTCTATTTGCTATTATTATATTTGTTCCTACTTGCTATTCATATATTTCTATTAGGTATTTCTATTATGTCTCTAGTTGGGAAGGAAAAAGGCCTTAGGGAGTGGATTGACTTCACATATTGCAGTTTGTTTGTGCCACCAAGCAAAGCACAAAGGCTCTGCATTGATTAAAAGCCTTTGTGTCTTGTAGGCAAACGACACAGGCAGTTAGAGCAAAGAGGAGCCAAAGTCAGCTGACAGGTGTGGCAAAAGGATGGCCTCTCTCTCAGAACAGCCACTGCCAAGGTAGAGTTCCAATGCTATGAATAGCTGAAAAATCCATGTAGCTTATTGTTGTCCTCTTTTACTTGTGTTATTTTTTTAAAAATCTTTCATGAAATTTGAATTTTAAACTTACAGGTTGAGGTTTAAGTCCATTAATTAGAATGTATACAGTACAATTATTTGTTTACACTGCTTAACACATTCACTAGACTTGGAGCAGCTTGAGGGCATAGAGTTTGTCTTATTCAGTTGTCTTTCACTAGGACAGAGGATAGTTCCGGACACATGACCCACTGAATTCTGGGAAGTTAATTACAGGTGAGATAGACAAGTGTTTTAATTATCTTGAGCCTCAATTTGTTTCATTATAAAATAGAGATTAAAATGCTGGCCTGATTGGGCTACTGTGAGTATCCAAAAAAGGATTTCTTTGTTAAAGTCATTGTGTGAATTGTAATACAATTCCTGAGAATATATATAAAATATATGAAAGTAATTTATTAATAATTATAGTACATACACCAATAACTTCAAAATCATTCTCTAGCCCCACTCTGACTTCTAAACTCTAGATTTTAATAATTAACTTCTTCCTTGATATTTTCACATGATTGGTTTAAAGGCATCTAAAATTTACAGAAGTAATATTGCGTTCTATACTCTCCTCTCAAACTGGCTCCTTTGGAGATTTCAGTCTAAGAAAACATTATCTATATTTACATAGTTGCTCAGATCACAACTCTCTGAGTCTTCCTTAACCTGCCTCTTTCTTCACATCCATATCATTATAAGCAAGCTCAGTTGGCTCCATGGTTAAAGTGCATCCCAAACCCTACCTCTTCTTAAAACCTTCACAGTGATCTCTGGTTCAGGCCATCATCACTTTTCTCTTAGACTCTGGCATGGCATGCTCCTCCTGCTTTAACTCACCAGAGGGTGCTTTTCACATGTACAGCAAGTCATAGAACTCCTGCTTGGACCTTCCCAAAGACTGGTCTCTTACCACAATGAGATACCATCTCACGTCTGTTAGAATGGCAATCATTAAAAAGTCAGGAAACAACAGATGCTGGAGAGAATGTGGAGAAATGGGAATACTTTTCTACTGTTGGTGGGAGCGTACATTAGTTCAACCATTGTGGGAGACAGTGAGGCAATTCCTCAAGGATCTAAAAACAGAAATACCATTTGACCCAGCAATCTCATTAGTGGGTATATACCCAAAGGATTATAAATCCTTCTACTATAAAGACACGTGCACACGTATGTTTGTTGCAGCACTATTCACAATAGCAAAGACTTGGAACCAACCCAAATGCCCATCAGTGATAGACTGGATAAAGAAAATGTGGCATATATACACCATGGAATACTATGCAGCCATCAAAAAGGAATGAGTTCATGTCCTTTGCAGGGACATGGATGGAGCTGGAAACCATCATCCTCAGCAAACTAACACAGGAGCAGAAAACTAGACACTACATATTCTCATTTATAAGTGGGAGTTGAAAAATGAGAATGCATGGACACAGGGAGGGAAATATCACACACTGGGGCCTGTCAGGGGGTGGGGAGTTGGGGGAGGGATAGCATTAGGAGAAATGTCTGGCCTCTTATCACAGCACGATTTACATGTCAGGCATGCCTTTGTCTTGCCTATGTCTTTCTTCATTCGCTTTATCAGATTCTTGCTCATTCTTTCTTTGCAACCATTATTCTATTCCTTGCCTACCTCACATGTTCTCTTAAATAAGGGACATTATATCTGTTATTTTCTGTTTGGAATCATCTTCTTTAAAATATTTATATGGCTTGCTCTGTCATTTCGTTCACATTTCTCTTTAAATATCACCCCATGGTGGAATTCATTGATGATTATAAGAATCCATGCTACACAGCTCATCATTTTCTTATCTTGATTTGCTTTATTTGTCTGCCTAAAATTAGCACTTTATTAATATATTAATAATTAATATTAATATAATATTATTTTATTATTATAACATTAAAAATTGATATTAATATAATATTGTTATATTATAATATATTAATAATTAGTAGTAATATAATGTTATATTATTATAATATATTAATAATTACATTATTAATATGATATATTATATATTAATAATGTAATGATATTAATATAATAATATAATATTCTATAATAATATATATTAATATAATATATATATAATATAATATATAATAATATATTAATATAACATTATATTATTAATATAATTATATAATTATAATATGATATATTAATATAATATAATATATTATAATATGATATATTAATATAATATATTATAATATATTATAATATATATATAATTATATTATAATATAATATATTATATATTATATATAATATAATATATAATAAATTATATATTAATATATATTAATATATTATATTATAATATATTATATTAATATATTATTGTATAATAATATAATATAATTATATAATAATATAATATATTAATGTTATATAATATAATATATTAATATATTTAATATATAATATATTTTTATATTTAATATTTTATATTTATATTTAATATATAATATATTTTTAATATATAATAAATATTATATATTTATTTATTTTATTTTGCATGTCTGCTCTTAATAGATGTTCCATGACATCAGGTCCTTATTCTGTTTCATTTACTACTATAACCCAGCAGTTTTCACCTATTTCACATTTGTTTGTTGAGTGTCTACTAGATGCCTGGCAATGTTTTAAGGGATGTGGCAGTAAGCAGAACAGACACACATTTCTGCTCACATGGAGTTTATATTCTAAAGGGAAGAGATAAAGTATAACCAGGTAATACAGCAGGATATGCCAAATAGCATAGTAAGTGCAATATGAAACATAAAGCAAGCAAAGATAGAGTTGTGGTCAGCATAAAAATTTAAACTGTATGGTTCGAGAGGAACTCATTAATAAAGTAGCATTTGGTCAAGGACCTGAAGGATATGGGAAAGATATTTGGGAAAGATGTAGGAAAGAATAGTATGCCAGGAAAAGGGAGTAAGAAAAAAAATACCCAACAACATTTTTTTTTTCTTTTTCAGAAAAAACATAGAGTTCAGAGTGGCTAGAGAAGAATGTACAACATGAGGAATCAGAATATTATGTTGATGGGTGGGGAGGTTCACATTCTGTAGGACATTGTAGAATAGCCTATGAATATCAGCTTCTGTTGTGAGTTAAATGGAAAGTCATGGAAGGTTTTGAACAGAAGACTGATATTATATCTCTCACATTTCAAGAAGATCATCTATTAAAAATCCATAGTAGAGGGTTAAGCCCAGAAATAGGGAGAATAATTAAGGAGGCAGTTGTAATAATCCAAGTGAAAAAAGATGGTTGCTTGGATAGCACGGGGGCACAAGGGATCACAGTGTTAGTGAGAGGTGGTCAGATCGTGTGCATTTTGAAGTACAGCCAAGATTTACTGGTGGATTGTCTACGGGGTTTTTTATAACTAAAGATGACTCAGATGACACCATGTATAATTGGCCTGAGGAAGTAGGAGAATGAAGGTTACCATTCGCACAACAGAGGAAGATCATGAAAACAGCAGCTTTGGGGTTTGGTTTTGGTTACTTATAAAGATAACTATGAAGATGCCCAAGGGAGATGTCAAGAAAGGAGTTGGAGAAACTGGTATGCAATTTAGGAGAGAGGGATAAGCTGAAAATACAAACTTGGAGGTTTAGGGCATACACATAGTCATGAGACTAAATGAGTTCATCAATGGAGTGCATACCGATAAATAAAATAAATCCAAGCCAGGCGCAGTGGCTCAAGCCTCATGCCAGGACTTTGGGAGGCTGAGGTGGGCGAATCACCTTAGGTCAGGAGTTCAAGACCAGCCCGGCCAACATGGTGAAATCCCATCTCTACTAAAAATACAGAAATTAGCTGGGCATGGTGACGGGCACCTGTAATCCCAGCTACTCGGGAGGCTGAGGCAGGAGAACTGCTTGAACCCAGGAGCTGGAGGTTGCAGTGAGCTAGGATCGCACCATTGTACTACAGCCTGGGGGATAAGAGTGAGAATTCATCTCCTAAATAAATAAATAAATAAATAACCAAAGATTGATCCTTGGGGTAGTTGATAGCTGAAATACAATTGTAATCTATTTTTGTATAATCATGACATCCGAAGTAATACCCCCGCATCTCTTATGCAATATGTATTGAGGACATTATTTTTAATAAGATCATTACTATGATCATGTAAGTTATGTGTGTGTATACATTCATTACACAGAGATGCACACACATATACCTTTTTACTAATTAACTGATTTTACTAATTAACTTGATAGTTTCATCTTTAAAATGACTTGCCTTTTTCATTTAAGTAAATTTAGTTTAAAGCAAGTTTGTCCAATCTGTGGCCTATGAGCCACATGTGGCTCAGGATGACTTTGAATGCAGCCTGACAAAAAATCGTAAATTCCCTTAAAACATTATGAAATTTTTTTGTGATTTTTTTTTTAGCTCATCAGTTATTATTATTAGTGTTATTGCATTTTATGTGAGGCCCAAGATAATTCTTCTTTCATTGTGGCCTGGGGAAGCAAAAAGAATGGACACCCCTGTTTTATTTTGTTTTATTTTATTTTTAATTATACTTTAAGTTCCAGGGTACATGTGCACAATGTGCAGGTTTGGTACATAGGTATACATGTGCCATGTTGGATTGCTGCACCCATCAACTCGTCATTTACATTAGGTATTTCTCGTGATTCTATCCCTCCCCCAGTACCCCACCCCCCCACCCTCCAACAGACCCCAGTGTGTGATGTTCCCTGCCCTGTGTCCATGTGTTCTCATTGTTCAACTCCCACCTATGAGTGAGAACATGCGGTGTTTGATTTTCTGTCCTTGTGATAGTTTGCTTAGAATGATGGTTTCCAACTTCATCCATGTCCCTGCAAAGGACATGAACTTATGCTTTTTATGGCTGCATAGTATTCCATGGTGTATATGTGCCACATTTTCTTAATCTAGTCTATCATTGATGGACATTTAAGGACACCCCTGTTTTAAAGGGAGATATATCACTACAATAAATTGTATCACTCATCATAAATTAAAATACTTGTAAAATAAAAATTGCTATTTATTAAAAATGTTTATCTGTGCACTCACTCTGAATATTACTAATGGTACATGTATCACAGTTTAATAAAAACTGATGTAATGAATGATTAAAAGGGAGGATGATATGAGCACTAACATGGCCTCACTCAGCTCCCCTGGATGCTGGACAGAGTGGTTGACTTTCAACATCTATTTTTTCCCCTTCCCCTACTGATAAACCACACATGTGGTTTGAAGAATTTTACCAGCTTAAGAGGGGGGCCGGAGTCTAAAGGGTGATTCAAGTCCCTTTACCAGAGATGTTCAGAGATGGAGATATGACAAAATTCTTATCAATGAGACATGAAGAAAGGGGTTGCTAGAGTTTCCCTGGATTTTTTTTTCCTCACTCTTATACCACTCATTCCCACTAAACATGGGGAAAGAGGCATGTCTCCTCAGTTGCTGTTGGCAGTCCTCTTATAACTATGAACACTAGGCATGATATCTCCAAACTGGAAGGTATAAATGCTCATCAGTAGTAAAAGATACAAATTGTAAGGAACACATAGTAGGCTTAGACATGATGGCAGAATGGGCTACTGCCACACCTAGCAATGTGGATGAACACCATGGGCATTAAATTGAGCACAGAAAGCAGATCCAAAAGGAAAAGTGCCCTGTGATTTCATTTACACATGGTTCTAGAACTGGCAACACCAATATGTATAGAAGTCAGCACAGTGCCTTCTTTTGGAATGCAGACATGCTTGGGGCCTCTGCGGTGATGGAGTGATCCTGATTTGCTTTGTGGATACATGGGTGAAAAGGCATTGAGCTGCACAATCATGATTCATGATTTATGCACTTTACCTTACACATAAACAAAATTAGCAAAAACTTAATATTGAACTATATCACAGGAATTTTTCTTTCATTTTTATTTTTATTTTTTGAGACAAGGTCTCACTGTGTCACCCAGACTAGTGTGCAGTGGAGTGATCTAAGCTCACTAACGTTTGCTTCCTGGGCTCAAGTGATCCTTCTGCCTCAGCCTCCGGAGTAGCTGGGATTACAGGCATGTGCCACCATGCCCAGCTAATTTTTGTATTTTTTGTAGAGATGGGGTTTTGCCATGTTGCACAGGGTTGTCTGAACCTTCTGAGCTCAAGCGATCCACCTACCTTGGTCTCCCGAAGTGCTGGGATTTCACATGTGACCCACCATGCCTGGCCTCTCAGGAAATTTTTGTTAAGAATATGGTAAACAGAAGAGGCTCAGATAACAAATTTTTAAAAACTCATATATATTCCTTTGATTGCTTTTAACAAACATACATTTTAAAACTCCTGTTATTAGTTGAGATGTGAATACAACCCATTTTTCCTTAGTAGGAAGTTGATATATTCATAATTTTATTTTATTTTATTTTTTAGGTATATAATATTTATGCATAGCTCAAAGTCCAAATGATGCAAATTGCAAATAGATGCAAATTTTAATTAATGTTTTAGAGGTTATTTGTATTATTAGTAATGTTTCTGGGTTATGTGATTGGCCTAGCAGTGCTCATTATATTTTAAATACATTAATAAAAGCAAACAACAGAAATTACAAAATGGAAAAGATGGCAATGTGTGAAGCAATAATAATAATATGGCTTGAACTTAGATTTATGAGTAATTCAATTCTATCTTTAAGTGTAACATAAAATAATAAAACAACAGCAGTGAATTCTATTAAAAAGCAATTTTACCTCTTGCTTTTTATTCTCCCGTTATGTATTCTTCTAGAGAAATTCTGATATATTTTATTCTTTGTCTTTTATTTGCCTTTTCCACTTAACACTGTGTCGTGATCTCCTTCCATATTTATTCATATGGAAGGGCCTCACCCTTTTGAATGGCTGCTTAGCCAATTATTGTACAAATGTGCCATAATTTATTTAACCGGGATTCTATTAATGCTCATTTACATCAGGCTCAATAGTGTGTTATAGACAATAATGCCTTTAATATCCATGTATATATATGTCTTTGTCCACAAATGTCAGGGCATGTAGAGGACACATTTCTGCAAGCCAAATAGCTGGATCTAATGGTATGTGCATCTAAATTTTGGTAGCTACTGCAAAATTCCATACAGTTTGAACCAATTTAAATTTCCAGTAACAATGTACAAGTGTATTTTTCCCCTTACCAACAGTGCGTGTTCTCAAACTTTTTGATCTTTGCCAAGCTACGTGAAAAATGGTATTGTCTTGTATTCGTTCCTTTTCACACTGCCATAAAGAGTTACCTGAGACTGGATAATTTATAAAGGAAAGACGTTTAATTGACTCACAGTTCTGCATGGCTGGGGAGGCCTCAGGAAACTTACAATCATGGCAAAAGGTGAAGGGGAAACAAGGCATGTCTTACATGGTGGCAAGAGAGAAAGGGAGTGAAGGGGAAACTGCCACACACTTTTAAACCATCAGATCTCATAAAAATTCATTCACTATCACGAGAACAGTATAGAAGAAACTGCCCCCATAATCCAATCACTTCGCCACCAAGTCCCTCCCTCAACACATGGGCACTACAATTTGAGATGAGGTTAGGGTGGGGACATGGAGCCAAACCATCTTATGCATTGTTGTTTTAATTTGCTTTTTGCATATAACAAGTAGTATTGAGCATATTTTCAGGTAAATAAGAGGCATTTTAAAATTTCTTTTTCTATTTACCATCTGCCTATATATGTGTGTGTATGTGAGTATGCACACACACACACACACACACAGCTGAAATCATCAAATCATATAGAGCTTATTGTGATGAAAGGAATAGGATGGGGACATAATTTGATATTTATTCCAGTTTATTCCACTATCATCTGTTCTCTTTATTTTACTGATGTACAATGTCACATTTTCATATTCTTTTTTTCTTTATTTTTTCAGAAAAAAGGGACATACTTTCATATTCTAAGCTCTCATATATGTTTGAGTTTCTCTCTGGATGCTCTCCCATTGATTTGTGTCTACATATACCTGTATCATTATTACTCTTAATAAGCTCTGTGATATTTAATATAATACAGGACCTGTCCACTGTATCACTCTCCCCTCCACCCAGAATATTTCTGGTTGTTGTTATTTGAGAAAGAATCTCATTCTGTCACCCAAGCTGGAGTGCAGTGGCATAATCACAGCTCAGTGCAGACTCAACCTTCTCGCGCTCAGGTGATTCTTTTACCTCAGCCTCCCAAGTAGCTAGAACTACAGGGGCATGCCACCACACCCAGCCAAATATTTCTGGTTCTTTTAGATGAGGTATGTTAGTTAAACTTCTGGACTCTGAAGACAGAATGTTTGGGTTCAAATACAGCCTTTGCCATGTACTAACTCTATAAACCTGTCCAAGTTATTTAACCTCTCTGTTTCTTGAAGTCATCATATATAAATATGGGAATAAAATAATGCTTTTAGAACTATTGATGAAAGTGTACCATTTAATACAAGTGTAATGCTTAGAAAAGCACTTCAGGGAAATGCAACAGTACATTTATTATCATTCTTGTTTATTTGTTTTTCCACATGAAACTTGGATTTATTATTGCCTAGTTCTAAAAAATATACTTTTTATTGTTGTTGCATTAAATTTATAGATTAATTTAGAAATAATTGAAACTCTATGATATTGAGTCTTTCTATCCAAACGCAAGTATGCGTTTTCGTTTATTTTAGTCTTGTTATGGGTATCTTTTAGTAGTATTTTTAGTATTTTCTCATCTCAATCCTGCTAAATTTCTATAAAATATTTATCTGTAGGTAATTATTCTTTTGCTGTTGCTGTTATTTTTTCTTGTATCAGATTTTTTCTAGAGAAGCAATTGTATATATTAATTTTATATGCAGCCACCTGTAATAGTTACTGTAAAAAGTGAATTTGACATGGTATTTATTTTAATAAATCCCTTAAAATATTGCTTTTTATTTTTTTAAAGAAATGTAAACATTTAACCCAAAAATTAGATAGAAATAACAATTAGATACCACCAGACACCTATTAGAATGAGCAAAATTCAAAACACCAACAACACCAAATGTTGGCAAGGGCAACCAGCACTCTCATTCATTGATGGCAGGACTTTAAAATGCTACAGTCACTTTGGAAGAGAGTTTGGAAGTTTCTTACAAATATAGCAGGCTTTTACCATACCATCCGACAATTGCACTGGCGAATATTTACCAAAATGAGTTGAAAACATATGTCCACACAAACTTCTGCACACTGACATATATAGCAGCTTTATTAATAATTGCTAAAACTTGTAAGCAACCAAAATGTCCTTCAGTAGGTCACTGGATACTGTCTGAATGTACCACAGTCAGAATGGATAGACTGTGGTACATTCAGACAGCAGAACATTATTCATTCCTTTAAAAAATGAGCTATCAAGCCATGTAAAGATAAGGAGAAACCTTAAATGCATCTTACTAAGTGAAAGAATTCAATCTGAAAAGGGAACATACAATATCATACCATGTGCTTCCAACTCTATGACATTCTGGAAAAGGTAAATCTATGGAGACAGTAAAAAAGTCAGCCGTTGTCAAAGGTCAGGAAACAATAGATGAGTAGGTGAAACAGAGAGTATTTTTAAGGCAGTGAAATGGCTCTGTGTGATAGTATAATGGTAGATACATGCCATTTGTCAAACCCATAGAATGTACAATGCCAGGAATGAACACTAATGTAAACTCTGGACTCTCAGTGATAACAACTTGTTAATGTAGGTTCATCGATTGTAAAAAATGTACCACCCTGGTGTGGGATGTTGATAGCAGGGGAAGCCATGCCTGTGTGGGGGCAGGTGCATGTGGAAACTCTCAGTACTTTCTGCTCAATTTTGTTGTGAAACTGAAACAGCTCTTAAAAAATAAAATCTATTTAAATTGTAGGATGGGCATGGTGGCTCCTGGCTGTAATCCCAGTGCTTCGAGACGCTGACGCAGGAGGATCACTTGAGCCAAGCCTGGGCAACAGAGAGAGACCCTATCTTTACAAAAATTTAAAAATAGCTGGGTGATGTGCGTGTCTGTAGTCTCACCTACTCTATAGACTGAGGTGGGGGGATCACCTGAGCAAGTGAGGTGGAGGCTGCAGTGAGCTATGACTGTACCACTGCACTCCAGCCTGCGCAAGAGAGGCAGATCCTATCTCAAAACCCAAGAAAATTAGATAGTATCTAAAAGAAGTATTTAACTTAACATTATTACACAGAGATAATATCCGTATACAAACACATGGGTAAATATTGTTAATTCATCAAGCATTTGCTTATCCTCTTCTATGTTTCATCTGCAGTTGCAGATACTAGGGCTACTCAGTCTAATAAATGGTTAAAATTTCAGTGAGAATAGCAGACAAGTAAATTAATAGTTATAACACAACCTGATAACTGTGTTGACAAAAAGTAATCTCTCCTCTTTAAACTTATCTGTTCCTGGCTTCCTGTAAATTCACATAGTCAAGTCTACAAGACAAAAAAAGCTGGCCTTTCGGTTGTTTTGATTTTTCTTCTGTGCTGCACCTGTGATCTCAAAGCTTTAGATGACTAACTTTGGCCACTGGGGAAGTTAAACTGACTTGTCCTGACCTTTCATGACCTGCCTTGAGACTAAATCCAAGCCTAGAGAAAGAGTCATTGGTGTGGGCAGAGCTCTAGTTCAGCTGTGTTTATCAAGAGAGGGTCTCAGGGGCGTCTTCCTGCAGGGCAACCTCTGTGTACTCCATTTTTAATGACACTTGGAGTCATTAATATGTTTATTGCTTTTACTCTAATCCACCGTTTAAAATATTATATGTCTTAATGACTAGTGGTAGGAAGTGATTCTGCTCTAACAATTTCCTTAGAGCAAGTGAAAGTAGGAAACAGAATAGAATCAATTAACAGTATTTATCAGCCTCACTTGATGGGGACAGCAGTCTCAATCAAAGTGGACAGGATGCCGGTTCTGATCACAGGTGTCTAGAAGGAAAAGGAGGAACAGATTATGCCAACTATTTTCTGATCCACCATTCTCTCATAACTACAGACTTCAATAATTGCTATTAATCTGTCCCTGGTATTTAGTATTACCTTGGATAAGTCACTTAATCTCTGTCTCTCATTTACTCAAATAAAAATATTAGCCTAGTTCAATAGTCTTCAAACCTGGTTATACGCTAGAAGCCTCTTTTGAAAAATGATGGTCTCCAGGGTCCATCCCAGATTGACTAAATTCAGACCTCTCAGATCTGGGCTTAAGTATGGGCATTGGTGTTTTTGTTTGTTTTTTACCTGCCCTGGGGATTCAAATATACAGACTGCACAGAGAAGCAGTTGGAAAGAGGATCTTAAAGACCCTCCTAGCCCCCAGGATCTCTGAATCTATGTAGTGTTCAAGGACTAAAACCACTCACAAGAATGATCATGTTTCCCTCAAGCACATTTAAACAAATCAATTTATTTTCAACTTCTTAATTCATTTAACCAGATACAGATTGAGAATGTGTTGTAGGTTAGACCCTGTGGGAGTCATTGCAGGAAAATGCTGATTCCCAGACCTGGCCAGAGTTTCTGAGGCAGAATTTGAAATATGAGGCACAGGAGTGGGACTGACTACATAATTTGTGGGCTCCAAGGAAAAAAGAACATGGGGATCCCTTGTTAAAAAAAAAATTAAGAATTCCAAGATGGCGGCAGCAGTGCATGAACCCAAATGCAAGGCCCTTCTAAACATGGGGCCCCATGTGACTGCACACATTGTACACTCGTGAAGCTGGCACCGCACCAACATTTGTTACGGAAATTCCACAAGTCATTTTGATAGGTCACTCAGTTTGGTAACCACTGTTATAGGAAATTAACAGATAAACAATTAGTTGCATTTATCATAATATAGTGGGAGAACAGGTCAACACAAGTCAATGGGCTGGTCACTCACCTTTGAATCTGAAGAACATAGACTCACTTAGGATTTCTTAAATATAATGGAGATTTACAGAGGAAACTGGGAAGAGGAGACACTTTAAAAAAAAAAAAAAAAGAACTTCTAGTGCAGAAAATCTAGTACTCACTGGGACCAGCCATTGGTGTCCACTGGTGATCTAAGGAGTTCTGCAAACCAGCCACACCAGTTACACCTCTTCTGCTTGCAGGAGATATAAAAGTTAATCCACTTTCTTGTGAGAAAATGGCATTGACTCACATGACAGAAAAGCCTCTATGTAGGGCTGACTTCAGACGTGCTTGACAGGACCTGGTTCTCCTTTCTTTACTTGACTCTAGTCTCCTTATTTTATTGGCTTCTTCCTGAGACAGGTTCTCCCTATGGCATTAAAATGCTGTTGCAGCCACTCTAGACTTTACTCTCCCTAGGCATTAAAATGCTGTTGCAGCCAGTCTAGGCTGGTGGTAAGGTGGGCAGATCATTTCCCCAAGAGTCAAACTGTCTTTCCCTGGTTGGCAGGGACCCAAATTATTCCCTCTCCTTGAAGATGAGACATGCTGATTAGCATAGGCCCCCATCTGAGTTCTTTGAGGGAAAGCTATGTTTGTCTTCCTTTCACAGTTGAAGAAATTGGAGTAGAGAGGGTTATAGCTTGCCAAGTTCATAAAGCCAGTGAAAGTGAAGCCTGGAATTTGGACGTAGGCACCTGACTTGAGGACCCACTTTATTAGCCACTTAATTGTTTTAAAATTTCTGACTAAAGAGATTTTTCATTTTTATTGATTTCTTCTTACTCTTAAATTCAGCTTTCCCGTAACTTCAGAACACCCAGTGGCCCTCACGACTTACACGCTTCCATCTGATATACTGGGACACGCTGCCAACTCTGTAATTTTCTGTGGTTTTGGTCTACTCAGATTCTTTCTTTTTTTTTTTTTTTTTGAGATGGAATCTCACTCTATCATCCAGGCTGGAGTGCAGTGGTGAGATCTCAGCTCACTGCAACCTCCGCCTCCTGGGTTCAAGCGATTCTCCTGCCTTGACCTCCTGAGTAGCTGGAATTACAGGGACATGCCAACACGCCCAGCTATTTTTTTGTATTTTTAGAAGAGACCAGGTTTCACCACATTGGCCAGGCTGGTCTCAAACTCCTGACCTCAAGTGATCTGCTTGCTTCAGCCTCCCAAAGTGCTGGGATTACAGGAACGAGCCACCATGCCTGGCCCTATTCAGATTCTTGATTGAGAGAATATGATCAGCCTAGTTTGACCTTGTTTGAGCACAACTTTATATGCCAGGCTTCTTCACTGGCCACGAGACAATATGATGGGTCAGGGGCTGTCTCCTGGTCTAATAACCTTTATCAAGTGAAGGCTGGTCCTGATGATGTAATGTTCAGGTAGTCTCTCCTTCCCTCTTTCCTTGTCTACTATTCCTCTACACCTAGCCAGCTTGAAGCATGGCCAGTTCTCTTAGAAGTAGACTTTAGAATTTACCTGTGAAATACTACACACTACATGTGTGTAGTGGGGAATGTACTATGAGGCAAGCAAAATGTGGGTAAGGCTGGCCCAAGCACAGTTCTGTGAAAATTAAAAACAGAGGACTCATTTTGCATGGTCTTTTGAGATGTGGCCATAGGGTGAGTCTTGGAGATGAGTAAGAATGATCAACCAGGTAAAGGGAACTTCAGAAACAGGACATGGGGATTAAAAGACTTACCTGTTCCAGACATTGCATGTTTGTTTTAGACATTGTGATCAGTCACTTCTTTTCTCAGGAGACATATTGAACAACGACTGTATTCTCAAAGATGTGTGTCTGTATGTGTGTATATCAAAGAAGTTACCATTTGTAGACTTCCAAATTTCTTACTCTATGGGCCATAGTGGGCTTTATGTTAGTTGTGAAGTCCTGCAATCTACCCTCAAGCGCCCTCTGTGACAATTAATCTTTGACTTTTCCAAGAAGATTTGACCAGCTTACCTCTGTGATGGTTCAGGTCCTCTGAAAAGCAGATACCATGATGGAATTCAATGTGCAAGAGATTTATTGGAGAAAGTGTTGATGAGGGATAAAGGGTAGAGGGAGCAGGAGAAAGTTAAGGAGAGGTTTTAGGTTATGATGCAGGTCTGATACCTACAAATGGGGAGAGGGAGAATGGGTTGGGAAGAAAGAGCTTCTGACCACAGTGCAGCTCCTAGAAGGTGTTACGAGGGCAAATGGAGAGTCCGGAGTAGAGGCTGCCTATTAGAAGAGACCTGCGCGGGGCAGGAGTGCCCTGGATTGGCACAGCTCCAGGAGAGTGTGACCTTGAGTGAACATCCTGGTGGATCTGGAAGTAACATCTGAAGGCTGTTGGCCAACCACTCATCATAGCAGATACTGTGTTAAAAAGAGATTAGAGCAGCCCCCACCCTGGCTCATACCTTAAAAAAATAACACTTTTTATATTGTATGTCATATTATTCAAATTATAAACATACATATTTTTCACTCCTGAATGATAATTGCTGATATATATGGCCCCACTAAACTTAGCTCCTTGAGAAGAAAGAATTCGTATTATTTTTCCTTTCTGAAATCTCAACGTCTAGTAAAGCACACAGTATTCAGTAAATAGTTATTGAACAAATGAATGAATGATCCAAGCAATTAACCAATCGATAAAGAGTTTTCAGTGCAGAAGTTAAATGATGAAATCAATCTTTTGAGAGGTTGTTCTGACATTGCAGTAAGCTTAGTGGTGCAATAGAAAAAAACGTGGACTCTCCAGTCAGAAGGTCCTAAGGCTAAATCACATTTTAAACTGCTTGTTAGGTTTATATTTTTGGTCAAATAACCTGGTTTTTCTGAGCCTCAGTTGCCTCATGTATAAACCTAGAATAATACCTACTTAATCGCTTTTTCTGAGAACTAAAAGAGATGATGTCTAATCTGGTTTGGCTGTGTCCCCACCCAAATCTCATCTTTAATTTTAATTCCCATAATTCTCACACGTTATGGGAGGGACCCAGTGGGAGATAATTGAATCATGGGAGTGGTTTCCCCATACTGTTCTCATGGTAGTGAATAAATCTCATGAGAGCTGATGGTTTTATAAGGGGACACTCCTTTCACTTGCTTCTCATTTCCTCTTTGCCTGCTGCCATGTAAGACGTGTCTTTTGCCTTCTACCATGATTGTGAGGCCTCCCCAGCCATGTGGAACTGTGAGTCCATTAAACCTCTCTTTCTTTATAAATTACTCAGTCTTGGGTATGTCTTTATCAGCAGCATGAAAATGGACAATGCCCATAAATGGCTGATACAGAGCCTAGCATACAGGAGAATTACTGTAAATGCTGCCTCATTTCCCTCCTCCCTAGAACTGAATCCCCAATTTCCTACTGAAGAAAGTAACTTTATTTCCCTATTCTTCACAATGAGGCTGAAGGAGCAAGGGCTGATCCCAACAGTGACCTCAAAAGTCCAATATTTGACAAAATAATCTAATTGATGTACTTACTAGGTATATTGTCTTTTAGTTCTCTGAACAGTCTCTTTATAACTAACACAACAAAATGAGCATTAATGAAACGAAATCTGCATTAGCACTATTGTCATTTTCAGAGGGGGAGACTGAAGGTCACAATGTTAAATAATTCACCCTAGTTCACATTTCAGTAAAGGAAATTACAGGATTCAAACCCAAGTCTGTGTTGAGTTTGAGTTCCTAACCATTATACTGGCTATGTAGTGATGGACAAGCGGTTAGGAGTTCTTGGTAGCCCTTGAACCAAATCTCGGGTTCTGTAAGGATGTTCCCAAGACCCCAAGAAGTTAGCATCAATCAGGCATTAACACCATCTGAAGAGAGAGCATTAGGACTTGAGGCGCATGTCTCCCTTTTGTTAGGGTGTTCTGCCCTCTGCTGGTTGCTTTTAGTACTTTTATACATTTGGGTCATGTAAAATGCCAAGTATTCAGGTCCTCTTGGTAGTAGTCAAATTAGTGAAAGTAAGAGTACTTCATATTTTATGTAATTAGCTTGTAAATATATGACTATTTGACTATTTTCAAGTATGTGTGTGTGTCTCTCACCCACAAAGCTATAAAGGCTGTTACAGTGCCTGTCACACAATGGATTATAAGCAAATGCTGCATAAATGAATGGCCAGGAACTCACACACAGAAAGAACACAAAAAAGTAAAGTGTAGGACTGAATATAAATATATAAAATATATATTCTGACAGATTTGGTGCTCAGTGTTTCTTGAGTGAATGAATGAATCCATCAGTTGACTAATCTATCAACCAACACTGACATTTCTGTGATTACAATAGAATCATGGTTGACAACCTGTGTCCTCTTTTGAGCCTAAAATTGATTTAGTCAACAAACGACTTCTTTTCCTTATTTCTCCTTCTAAATAGTCACACTGAAATCTTGTAACCTTCTTTTTCTTGTTGATAAAAGGCAGAATGGTGACAGAAAGCACTGCTTTCCCAGGTAGTGATAATTTGGAGAAAATACTTTTAAGTATGAAAACCTTGAAATGTGGCTGAAAAATTCTGATCGTTTGAGATTTCGGAATTTGCTCACTCATCTCCTTCTATTCCTTCCTTCCTCTTCACTTTCCTTCTGTTTAACAAAAAATAAATTTGAAAACCTTGTTTTTTAAAAAATTTATATTTTCTCTTGTTTTCTGTCTCTATTGGTGGAACTTTCAAGGACACGGTCACTCTTTGAAGGCAGCAACAATGGGAGATATGTTAGATTTCCTTCCCCCACCTCATCCCACCCAAAAGCAGAGGAATTATTATGGAAATGATTCCAGTCATTTCCCCCTGCAGTGTCAACTATTAATAATTTACTATTTCAGAACTGGATGTGCAAATTCATCATGTAGATTAGCAAAACTGGGAGGCTATCCACGGGCACACAGACTCAACGAGTATTTTATTACCTTCCAAACAGCGCTCCTCAGCCTGCCTGTTTAGCATTTGCTGAACACTTGCTTGGAACTAATGAGTTCATCCCAAACCTCAGGTGATCGTTACCAGGGGCTTGGCTCTTCAGTTCCTCTGGGAAAAAATGAAAAATGCTGGAGAAAGAGGAATGAGGGCACTGTCAGGAGTGATGACATCTGCTTTTCTGAATTTTCAAAATTTTTTCATATCTTTTGGATTCTAAGTAAAAGACATCTTAGAAGATAGGAAAATATCTCAGTGGCATATTGAGGGCATTTTTCCCCTAAATTCATATTTTAAAGTGGAATATAGGCATATATATATCTCTATATCTATCTATCTACCCACCTACCTACCTATCATGACTTAAGAAAACCTGTGTTCTGATTGAATACTTTGAAATCACGATTGCCTACTTTTGAGTCAACCACAGTGACAGCAAAATTGTAGTCCCTCAATTCGGTTCAGTGTAGCTGATTCTTCCAATCAGTCACAGTAAAGGTGCATTGGGTGTTTTCCACAATAATTTTAAAAATGTATATTAATATACAATATATAAAATTGTATTACATTTTAATATATAATTACTAATAGTAATAATAACATTATTATTCTAAAAGTTATGAAGGCATTGTATTTTAGAGATTCAGAGAAGAAAAGAAAAAAGCATTCCTAATCCCACCATAACACAACCACAATGAGTGTTGAGTTTTATTTTCTTCCTGTCTTTTCATTATACATAACCATATTTTATAGGTCTATATACAGCGATCTTGCAATTTTGTATCTTGAGTTTTTTCACTTACTATTTGCGCATACTATTACCATTTTAAGCATTTTTAGATACTATAATTCAATATTTATGATTATTTTAATAGCTCTGTAAATGTTTCATCAAGTGAGTATAGCTTACTTGCAAATCCACTGTAGTGTTTCCCGTTAATAAAGTTCAGATGTAGAGATTTATATGCTCTGAAAACTAATGCCTAGAATCCTACACCAAGTTTTAACAATCACTGTTCTTTTTTACATATTTTAAAACCACAGCGTGAAAGGGGTTGTTAGTTGACCCGGGTTCTGTAACTGTCTCACCCATTTGTACTACTTTCAACATCTTTCCGAATGCTAATCTTCCATGTCTATAAAGTCGGGCTTAATATACCTATTTTAGCTTACCTAAAAACCCTGTGGTGAGTACTCCATGAAGGAAAGCACTTTTAGATCTTGAAAGCACGGATGCAACTTACTACGTCATTTGGTTGATTTTTTAAATGTTATGTTATGTAAGCCCTTTGCTATGCTTTTAATCTTGGAATGACAGGATGGGCTCAGCAGCTGCTAGAAAGCGTCACTATGAGCCCTAAAAATTGAAAGCCAGCAAATCATGCTTGTGGTTACTGGGGTCCTGAAAAATGTACGGCATAAGGCATGGTGGGCTTTGCGTGCAACTTCTGGGGCTGCCCAAGAAATACCTTTCCTTGGACCCTCAGAAACGCTCTGCCTTGGGGTTCATCTTTCCCTGACTCTCACATTGTTGTTTAGACCTGATCCTCTTCCAACTGGGGTCTTGCCATTTTCATCCTAGGCTTGATAGTTATTTAATTCCAACTGGCTTTCTTCTGTTTTGGGCTACAGAAGACTTCAGACTCATGTGGGTATTGGAGAAAGTGAAGGCAGGCCAAGCTACTTGGCTTTAGATGCAATCACTTATATAATTAAATGATCATATCAATGATAATTTTACACCGCTGATAAATTTGGGGGTGTGGTTTCATACACAGATCTTTCTTTCTCTCTGGTGCTCTGTCTCTCTCTTCCCTCAGCAAGTGTGATAGGGTGGGAAATAAAAACCATTTTACCATCTTCATATAACCACACACCAGCAAGCACAATTAAGTGTGACATACCAGTGAAGACAATTATAAGGAGAGCCACAAAACAACAAAGCCTAGTTAAGAAACCTTTGATGAAGACAATATGCAATACTATGATCTGAAAAGTAATAGCAAGGCAGTTCCTGGCTAATAACCCATTGTGTTCAAGTACAACTCTAGAAAAATAAAGGCGTCCTTTTTGTTGTTGTTTTTCTTTGTTTGTATGTTTTGCTTTTTTTTTGAGATGGAGTCTCACTCTGTCACCCAGGCCGGAGTGGAATGGTGCGATCTCAGCTCACTGCAACCTCTGCCTTCTGGGTTCAAGCGATTCTCCCGCCTCAGCCTCCAGAGTAGCTGGGATTACAGGTACCCGCCATCATGACTGGCTAATTTTTTTTGTATTTTTGTAGAAATGGGGTTTCACCATGTTGGCCAGGCTGGTCTCAAACTCCTGACCTCCGGTGATCCTCCTGCCTTGGCCTCCCAAAGTGTTGGAATTACAGGCATGAACCACCATGCCCGGCCAGGCATGCATTCTTATTTTGCTAGCGGACATAGTGCAATGTGCAATGTTAAATGCAGAATTAGTATTCCTTATGAAAATGGATATTTACCACTCACAACCAGTGTTTTCCTAGTAAGACATTATTCCATTCCTTTCCATTTGTTGATTTTCATAATTATTTTGCCCAAGTTTTCAGAGAATGCAAACTCATAGGCAACCTGTCACTTATGTTGCTTTTGTCCCTGGTGCATAATTGGGCTCCCTGCATCTGATGCCACTCCCCTTGTTTCTCTGCCTCCCTTGACATTAGATGGGACCACGTGACCAATTCTAGTCAATGGCCTGAAAACCAAAGTGACTGTTAAGCCTAGCATGCCTCCCCCATTCCTTTCTCTCCCTTTTGCAACAACCTTGGGGGTCATGCCTTCCAGATGGAGGTTCAAGATGGAACAAGGTACAAGATTTAAAAAAACAGCTGTTGACCCCACATCGAACTGTGGTACAAATGAAAAACAAACTTTTATTGCATGAAGCCACTGAGATTTCAGGGCTTCTCTGTGGCAGCAGTTAGCATTAATTAACCTGACTAATACAGCTCCACAACAAAGTAAGTTGAAATGCCCAAATGGTTTGGGCAAGGGACATATCTGCATATCTTGCCAGCATTTCACACATCAAATTAGAGAACTGAGGCTGCTGCACAGAGAATTTAAATTCAATGCTCAATTATTTTCAAGAGACCATTTTTTATCATGTGAAATTTGCACAGTGGCCATGATGATCTCTTTGCTGCTGCTTAGGATGTGTTAGTTCTGCATCTTTTCTAGGTTGAAAGTTCCCAAATAGCTGGTACTATGTGATTAGTTTCCATTTCCAGCATGACCTAATAAAATGCTCTAGCAGCATGTGGTTGCCAAATATACGTTTTATGAATGAATGAATGAATGAATGAATGAATGAATGAATGGAGTTTTAAACATCTATCTGATATTTTAAATACCCGACTTCCAGAAATATAAATGGCAGTTTACTAGCTTGTTATCTCATAAGACAGACAGACAAGTTTTCCTAGGGGTATGCTGTACACTGAGAAGAGAGGAGGATGTGGAATTAGAAGTTCTGAGTCTAAAATCTCACCTCCACAGTGCCAGCTCCAAGACATTCTGCAAGACTTCTATCCTCTTTCAGCCTGTTCCCCATTCCCCACAAGACTAGAAAATAAGATGATGTTTCATTGCATTATGAAAATTAATGAAAATACCTGATATCTCATCAGAAAAACTAAAGGACTTTCTCAATAAATGT
Organism: Macaca thibetana thibetana; assembly: GCF_024542745.1. Classification (NCBI taxonomy): domain Eukaryota; kingdom Metazoa; phylum Chordata; class Mammalia; order Primates; family Cercopithecidae; genus Macaca; species Macaca thibetana. The sequence continues at coordinate 174,158,263 of NC_065582.1, forward strand.
TAATTACCACTTCTGCTCTGGGAAATCACAACTTCACCTAAGAGATAATGAGAAAAAATATCCTCCAGTTCAGATGACTTATGACACATGACCACGAGGTGACAGCATTGAGTCAATACCGTCTATTTTTCTGGCATAAAGGAGGAAAGATCGTCAATTCTGAAAGTGTAAAAACGTGTGAACACACAACAGATAGTTGCTAAAAACTATAAGATATGAGCGTTATAATCTCAGAGGCATTGCTCTGTGTCTCCACATTTTTATTGCTTTCTAAGACCTAGGAAATCATTCCGGTTGAAGCGTTATTGTTAATATTACCATCATTATTATGCAATGGAAATGGGGAAGTTTTTGTTCTCTTTGCTTAGAGAAGTTTATCAGAGGATTATCAGGCTTTTACAGAGAGGAAAGAAAAGTTTCCAATTCTTTTTCTGGGGGACATTTCAATTTTTCTAGCGCAGAAGAAAGACTCTTCCCATAAAGTTTTTTTCCTGAACAGTAGGACAGTTACCCCGCTGCCTCTGGGAGGCGGAGCAATCTCAAAAGTGCACATACAGCTCCCAAAGCCTGGCCGTCCTTCGTTTTAAACTTCTGGGGCTTCCCAAGAGTAAACCCTCCGTCTGTCCCTCAGAAACTCTCCACCCTAAAATTCAACTCTCCTCGTAAGAATTTCAATCTCTTCTAAACCCTGCTGCCCTTCCTGCTGGGATCCTGCCGTCCCTCACTTTGTCCTTTGGTCTTGGTTGAAAGTCATTTTGTTCCTGCTGTTTTTCTGTTGTGTGAGCTTGTGAGGGCGCCAGATTCCTGTGTGCTGAGGAGACAATGGCGAGACACTGCATGTCTTAAAAAAAAAAATACTGAAATAGTTCAAATATTTAGGAAAGTATGGAATAAAACACCTGTGTACTCACCATCTGAATTTAACAAATGCTATCATTTCATCGTATTTCAGCTCTTAGCAAAACAACAAATCATTACAGAGAGCTGAAGTCTCCACCTACAATCTTATTTTCCCCTTCCATCACCAAAGATAACGATTACCCTGGTATTTCGCAGTTCATGTTTTAACTACTTGGCTACTTATTTTATGGCTATGGATTACCCTGGTATTTTGCCGTTCATGTTTTAATTATTTAGCTACTTATTTTATGGCTATGGAAGTAATTCTGAACTGTGTGCATACTTTCCCTGCTTTGGAAATGCAGAGAATGAGATGAGCAGGGGCAGAATCATCCTGCACTCACTTACCCATCTCTCCTGGCTTCTAGAGACCCACATCACTTTCTGTCTGGCCCCGTCTTTGTTTCATGTTCTCACTTCTCAGAATGCTGGTATTAAAATAGCATGCTATTTAAACTCAAAGGGCATGGGGTTGGAATCCCAGCTCTGCTATAAATGAACTAGAAGACTGTAGGCAAATCACATCTTTTATCTGAGCTATATCAGGTTATCAATGTAAAATGTGTGAAATAATACCATTTCCATGGGGATCATTAGTTTACTCTAATTACATATTATAGCTTTTCATCAAAATTGAAAATTGCACATTTCTAGTGCTTGGCACTAGAAGTGCAAACACAAATCAAACAGCATATCCGGGAAAACGAATCTTATTTTTGAGAGGAAAACAGGTGCATTAACAACAATTATTATCCAATGTGGTTAGTATGACAAGACAGGTGTTTGCAAATTGTTATGGGAGTCCAGAAAAGGAAAATATCAGTTCTTCACTTAGACATCAAAGGGAGTTTGTTCTTGTTGTTTGTTCATTAGTTTTTCCACTTTTTATTTCTTTTTTCCCCAAGGTGATAATTTGAGGTGTGCTATGTACATATGATGGGGGAAGAAAAAGGAAATTCACATTTGTTTGGCATTTTTGAAGTTACAAGTACCAACCATATCTGATTTTACTTTCTTTTGCATCTGTCCATGTACATTTTCTAATTTATCTAGCATTTATACAGTATCTGGCATTTTTTTTCTTTCTTTTTTTTATTATTATTATACTTTAAGTTCTAGGGTACATGTGCATAACGTGCAGGTTTGTTACATACGTATACTTGTGCCATGTTGGCGTGCTGCACCCATCAACTCGTCAGCACCCATCAACTCATCATTTACATCAGGTATAACTCCCAATGCAATCCCTCCCCGCTCCCCCCTCTCCATGATAGGCCCCCGTGTATGATGTTCCCCTTCCCGAGTCCAAGTGATCTCATTGTTCAGTTCCCACCTATGAGTGAGAACATGCGGTGTTTGGTTTTCTGTTCTTGTGATAGTTTGCTGAGAATGATGGTTTCCAGCTGCATCCATGTCCCTACAAAGGACACAAACTCATCCTTTTTTATGGCTGCATAGTATTCCATGGTGTATATGTGCCACATTTTCTTAATCCAGTCTGTCACTGATGGACATTTGGGTTGATTCCAAGTCTTTGCTACTGTGAATAGTGCCGCAATAAACATACGTGTGCATGTGTCTTTATAGCAGCATGATTTATAATCCTACCTAATACCACAAAAACCCTAGAAGAAAACCTAGGGAATACCATTCAGGACATAGGCATGGGCAAGGACTTCATGTCTAAAACACCAAAAGTAACAGCAACAAAAGCCAAAACTGACAAATGGGATCTAATTAAACTAAAGAGCTTCTGCACAGCAAAAGAAACTACCATCAGAGTGAACAGGCAACCTACAGAATGGGAGAAAATTTTTGCAATCTACTCATCTGACAAAGGGCTAATATCCAGAACCTACAAAGAACTCAAACAAATTTACAAGAAAAAAACAAACAACCCCATCAAAAAGTGGGCAAAGGATATGAACAGACACTTCTCAAAAGAAGACATTCATACAGCCAACAGATATATGAAAAAATGCTCATCATCACTGGCCATCAGAGAAATGCAAATCAAAACCACAATGAGATACCATCTCACACCAATTAGAATGGCAATCATTAAAAAGTCAGGAAACAACAGGTGCTGGAGAGAATGTGGAGAAATAGGAACACTTTTACACTGTTGGTGGGATTGTAAACTAGTTCAACCATTATGGAAAACAGTATGGCGATTCCTCAAGGATCTAGAACTAGAAGTACCATATGACCCAGCCATCCCATTACTGGGTATATACCCAAAGGATTATAAAGTATCTGGCATTTTTTTAAAATGATATTTTGACCTTGTTTTTCAGATTACAAATCTGAGACGCAGAGAAGAATCATAAGGCATCCAAGGTCACATGACAATTAGCAACTACCAGCAGGTCCTCACATCCTCTCCTGATCCCCATGGAGTGGGGCTGGAGGTGTGGGGACAACCTCCATTCATTCTGCTCTGAATCAACATGATTTGGGGAAATCTCTTCCAAGTCAAAATTGGCCTTTTTTTTTTTTTGGAGACAGGGTCTCACTCCATCACCCAGGTTAGAGTGCAGTGGTGTCATCTCAGCTCACTGCAATCTCTGCCTCCCCAGCTCAAGTGATTCTTGTGCCTCAGCCTCCCAAATATCCAGGACTACAGTTGTGTGCCACCATGCCCAGCTAATTCTTGCATTTTTAGTAAAGACAGGGTTCCACCATGTTGGCCAGGCTGGTCTTGGACTCCTGGCCTCAAGTGAACTGTCCTCCTTGACCTCTCAAAGTGCTGGGATTACAGGTGTGAGCCACTGTGCTCAGCCCTGTTTTATTGGCCAGTTTTGCCAGCATTTGACAAGGTATCTTTTTCCCTCCTCCTCAGAGCTCTCAGTTACTCTAGGAGCATTCCCTCTCCTGTGCCTCTTTGAGACCCATGCCTTGTAGGATCCTCTCAGCTTCCTCAAAGATCAGTAATTTTCAGAACTGACTTTTAATTTATTGCTACTTTTATTTTACTTATTTTCATCACAGGTCCTCATGGCTATTCTCACAGTTTCAAACCCAGCCTACATGCCAAACACTCCTTACCCAACTCTCTGGTTTTCACCATTGGATTTTACTTGAGAGTTTCTTCATCAAAGAAGCCTTCCCTAGACCTTACAGAGTCTCAATCTTATATCCTCCCACCACTTTCCTTCCTAGCACTAGTTATGTTAAATTACACAATTTCATGTGGTTATATGTTTAGGATTTTTTTTCCTCTTCAAAACTTCTAGGAAGACAGAATATATCTGTGTAACTTAAAATTGTATATCCATTGTCTAGCATGACAAAGTACATAGTAAATGCTAAATAAACATTTAAAACACGCATGCACACACACAAAAGACTGGGCAATGGTGGCTGACACCTGTAATCGCAGCACTTTGGGAGGCCGAGGCGAGTGCATCTCATGAGGTCAGGAGTTCAAGAACAGTCTGGTCAACATGGTGAAACCCTGCCTCTACTGAAAATACAAAAATTATCTGGGCATGGTGGCAGGTGCCTGTAATCCCAGCTACTTGGGAGGCTGAGGCAGGAGAATCATATGAACCCGAAAGGTGGAGGTTGCAGTGAGCTAAGATTGTGCAATTGCATGCACTCCAGCCTGGATGACGAGCGAAACTCTGTCTCAAACAAACAAACAAACAAACAAAAGCAAACAAAATCCACAGAAACAAATTCTCAGATATTCATCTTTTGTTTGTAGCATATCACATTTGTGAACTCTAAGCCTATAAATCAGACTCGTTACATTAATATCCAATAGTCAGGACAGACACAGGAGGAATGCTTGCATCTAAACACAATTTCCCCTGTATTCTCTAAGTGACTAAATGGCTTTGGGTCCCCACTGTCCAAATGGACAATCATCAGACTTGGTTTCTCATTCATCAGATGCTTTCTCTCTTTCCTTCTCCTCCATTAAAATACTCACCACTCATGCTGACTGCCCTACTAAGTACTTTGCAAATTGATCACTCTACTATTATTCGTGTAGTTAAAAATGGACAAATCTTTTCAAACTTAGCTAAAATTTTGCTAAACAATATGAATGAAGACATCAGTTTCCTATGAAATTATAATTTTTTCCAGTATACAATGAGTATACAGTTATTAAATGTATTAATATAAATGCCACCTCAAATTTCATCATGTCACACATCCCATGTCACACAACCCTCCGCCACTGACTTGTTCCTTACCCTGTACTGTTCGTACTGGAAAGGCTTCCTTTACCTTATTTAATTGAACATACTATATCTTTTCTAATTGAGTCATTGTAGCAAATACTGTGATAAGTATTATTATGTCTATTTTGCAGAAGAGAAAACTGAAGGTTAGAGAGGTTAAGTGATAAGTCAGCTCTGGGCAACAGAGCCCACCTTTACCCAGGGCTCTGACACCCCTAACCAGGCTCTGTGGTCAGTCTTGTTCCCCTCAATCTTGATCACTTGAATTCCTTGCTTCACACCCTTCAATATCACCCCACTGCTGATAGGAAAAGTCCACACGTCTTAGCAGGGTACATCAGACCCCATTGGAGTGGTGCCTTTCTCCCTATTCTGTCTTGTCTTTCAGCATACACTGCCTAGTGCTCTGTGCTCCACGATCTCTGACCAGTTGGCTGGAGTACATGCCTCTGGCTTCTCAGTGTCTGCTGATGCTGTCTCCTAAGGTAGAAAGGCTTCTCCCTCTGGTGCTCTACCTTGTGCTATTTGTCTTACATTTTCTACTTTATAATTTTTTGCAACCTCCCCTACTTTCAAGGCCCTTCTTGATATCTCCTATCCCCCATCTGCAGGGTGGCTTGCTTGATTCTCCTCTGCAATCCTAACATCGTGTGTATATTTCTATTGCAGACCTCACCACATCATATTACAACTGCTGTGCTCCCATCTCCTGCTTATAGTGATATCCTTTGCAGAGAAGACCTGGGTGTCCCTTGTCTCTGTATCCAGAAAACCTAGTGAGCACCAGGTTCAAAGAATCATCATTAAATATATGAGCCGATTCTATTTAATGAGAAACTTTGTGAGAATAGCAATTCATCGCCATCTTCATATTAGTTTCTCACAAAAGACATAAGTAGTTGTTGAAACAAACTATTTAAACATTTTCTGCATTTGGAATATTGTCTTGCTATTCTAACCTAATTTAAAACTAGATTATTTTTAGAAGGAATCTAGTTGGGTTTCAAGGACAATATTAAATCACTTTATTTTTTACATTTAGGTGCTTTTTTATGTAGAAAGTGGAATTCTGTCAGCCTCTGCTATTTGTTCCTTAAAAGAGTCTAACTCTTCAGCTTTCTGAGAGGCACACTGCCTGTTTCTATTGAGGAAGACATTGCAAAGGCAAAGCACCTTCTCAAATTCTGACTGTTCAGCTCTTGGATTTGCACCCTGTCTTCAGTAACTCTTTTTAATTAGCCCCTTGATAGTTTTCCTTCACTCCAAAAATACCATTTTGCTGTAGGGAGACAAGGACAATCTCTTTTCTCCGAGAGATAATCCTAGATTTCCACTGCTGAGTCAGATAAAAGTAGTAACATATTTCAGAGGGTGCTTTTTATCTAAACGTGTGTGCTGAACCATCTTTGCAGATCTCTGCACAGTGAATACAGTTCATTAGAAGCCTATGCAAGTGGCATGTTTCTACATCACAGTCGATCTTGAATTAGGGTATTTTTGCAATCATTTTGATCATCATTTAATTCCCTCCCTTCCTTTCAGTAGATTTATTTTTTATCTACTGGATGAAACATTACCAGACCTGAAGACTTAGCAAATATCTGTTCTGCTCTGGTCTTCTCTTACCCCATTCACTCTACCTTGGTCGGAACCATTTCCTTCCGAATGGGGGAATGAAGGCCTCATTTTTTTCTATTTCTATGAAAACTTCCTGGAACTGAGCTTGATATATGCATTCCTCCTCTGCTGGGAAGCAAGATCCTTAAGGACACAGAGTATGATTGTGTCATAATTGTCTTGTCAGTGCCTGGGTGTGTATTCATCCATTATTGCATTGCTACCAAGAAATACCTGAGACTGGGTGATTTATAAAAAAAGAGGTTTAATTGTTTCATGATTCCACAGGCTGTACAGGAAGCATGCTGCTGGTTTCCACTCAGCTTCTGGGGAAGCTTCAGGAAATTTAAAATCATGCTGGAAGGTGAAGAAGGGGCAGGCGGGTCACATAGACAGAGCAGGAGCAAGAGAGAGAGAGAGACAGGGGAGGTGCCACATGCTTTTATAGCACCAGATCTTAGGAGAACTCACTCACTATTGGGAGAACAGTACTAAGAGGATGGTGCTAAACCATTCTTGAGAAGCCTGCCCCCATGATTCAATAACCTCCCACCAGGCCCCACTTCCAAAATTAGGGATTGCAATTGAACATGGGATTTTGGTGGGGACACAGATCCAAACCACATCAAGGTGCTATTTAAGTATTTGTTGAGATGAATGAAAACAAAGTGGTTGGTTTCTTTGTCTCCTGGTTTTCCTGGCCTGACAAAGGAGAGCTTCTGGGATCTGAGGTGAGTACTGCTGTCTTCCTCTCTTCTCACTCCTCATCTGGCATCTAAGCCACTGGGAGCCCACACAGGGCTGCTTGAGCTGCATCCCCAAGCCCACCCTGCCCACATCCAATCCTGCTATGTGTTCTGAACATGACTTGTGTTACTCATACCCTAACACTTGACTACTAGGCAATAGGATGTTTGATGGCTGAGAAGAAGATAGATCCTCCTATTCAAAGTCATCTTTTTGATACCTTGTATAGCATATGGCACAGAGTAGGTTCCAAGCCAATATTGATTAAATGAACGAGGGTACATTAAGGGATCTATATCCTCCCATCTGCTCCCAAACCCAGATTTATGCTCTGTGGTTTAGCTCTAATACAGTTTCTTGTGGAAGGCTTCCAAGATCGTTTCCGTACCTCTTGGAGATGGTCCCACTCTTTTGTAATCCCATAATGTCTTCACAGACAGATAAAGATATTTCTTTATCACACCATGTTGCAATTCTCTCTTTACTGACCTCTGTTGCTCTTCTAAGTAATTATGGGCTCTGTGAAGGTGATGGTTTTAACTGAGTATTCCCAGTTTTCCTGACTCTTGGGGCTTTACCAGCAGTAGACACCGAAGATATATTTGTTGTATAAATAAGGAAGAAAGAAATATGTAATGTTTTGCAGCATTATTATATCCTTTGAAAGTGGGAAGTTATTCCCAATCACAAGCATTAGTTGAAATGCCACTAGCTACCCAGAGAAGTGCAAGTGGGAAGAATAGCATAAACAAAGAAGCAAATTATAAGATGCACCAGTCCTTGAGGTCTAGAAAATGCCTTTGCAAATGTCTATTGATTTCCATAAACCTGTTAACACTCAGATGACAATAAAAAACGTGTAGACAAAGATAGCAAGGAAAATGAAGCTTCTTAAATATATCCAAAGCCACGTGTTTTGAGTAGGGATATTACTCCCAAGTAATTCCTTGGGAGAGATGGCCACTACTGATAAATGGCGTTTGTATGAGAAAGTGAATAAACAAGTTGTGTTTCAGTACAAGAATGCTTAACAATGTCTGACTCTTAATTATCGTTCTTGAAAAAATGGACATTTTAAAAACTCAGCTATTTGTTACATATGATACATACACACACACACACACAAATAAAAAGATAGATCACATATATACATTGATCAAGGTTACCTGGCTAATAAATGTCAGACTACGATTTACCCAGAAATGTCATTCTGTGTCTCAGGTTTTCAAATCAATTTGTTCATTCAGAAACACTAGTGGCTCAGAGACACCTACCATAGACCAAGTACTTTACAAGGCACTTAAGGATAAAACTTCGCCCTTGCCCTTAAGTAGTTACAATTCAATAGGAACAGTAAGTCATAACAAAAGAGCTATTATGAAATATATAATGCAGCAGGATCTCAAAATGGGGGCACTTCCAAGTGTGGGATCAAAGTGTCTTCCCATTCTCACAAATCAATAAATACATAAGTGTAGAACTGAATTGAAGCAGTATTCCTATTTGTGTGGTATTGGATTACTTTATTTTGAGTCTTATCCCATAGCCATGAGTTAGGTAGATGAATCAAATGAAACTCAAATAGTCAAAGTTACAAGTTTACCTCTATTTAAAATATGTTAAGTAAAATATGTTAGGTTATAGGAAACTTAACGTTTAAAGTCTTAGAAAGAAAGCTCTTAGCTCACAAATTTTAAAAATTGCCTTTTCTTTCTTTCTTGTTTTAACTTTTAAGTTCAGGGGTATAAGTGCAGGTTTGTTACATTGGTAAACTTGTGTCATGAGGGTTTGTTGTACAGATTATTTCATCACCCAGGTATTAAGCCTAGTACCCATTAGTTGGTCGTCCTGATTCTCTCCCTCCTCCCATCCTCCACTCTCTGAAAGGTCCCAGTGTGTGCTGTTCCCCTCTATGTGTCCATGTGTTCTCATCATTTAGCTCCCACTTACAAATGAGAACATGCGGTATTTGCTTTCATGATCCTGCACTAGTTTGCTAAAGATAATGGCCTCCAGCTCCATCCATGTTCCTGCAAAGTATATGATCTTGTTATTTTTTATGGCTGCAATAGTATTCCATGGTGTATATGTGCCACATTTTCCTTGTCCAATCTATCATTAATGGGCATTTAGATTGATTCCATGTCTTTGCTGTTGTAAATAGTGCTGTAATGAACATATGCATGCATGTGTCTTTATAATAGAATGATTTATATTCCTTTGTATTTGTATACCCAGTAATGGATTACCAGTTTGTACAGAGATATTTAGCAAGTAATCACATGACAGTCCTAGTAATGGAATTGCTGAGTTGAATGGTATTTCTGTCTTTAGGTCTTTGAGGAATTGCCACACTGTCTTTCACAATGGTTGAACTAATTTACACTTCCACCAATGGTGTATAAGGGTTCCTTTTTCTCCATAACCTTGCAAGCATCTGTTACTTTTTAAGTGGGTAGAGGACATAAACAGACACTTTTCAAAAGAAGACATACATACGGCCAACAACCATGTGAATAAAAAGCCCAACATCACTGATCATTAGAGAAAGGCAAATCAAAACCACAATGAGATACCACCTCACACCAGTCAAAATGGCTACTATTAAAAAATGGCCTTTTTATAGGAGTTGGCTAAAGTCACATGTTGGTGAAGTGTTGCTGGCAAATGTGAACTGTGCTATGATATATTAGACTTACGAACGTCCATAAGTTGAATAGGCATAAGTGGCAGAATTCTAACCAGCCAATTTTTAAAAAGATGAGCTTTTATGTTTCATTACTCTTTGTGTTAGTGAGGGTTCCCTAGAGGGACAGAACTAAATATATATATATATATATATATCCTATATATTTTTATATATATATAAATTTATATATAATATATATAATAAATATAATATATAAAATATAAATATACATTTATTGTATAAATATATATATATATCTCCTAACCATTCTAACCAAATCAATGGCCAGAACATATGTGTTTTGATTGTATGTTTCTATTGTTATCATTGTTTGGATTTCAGCCATTTATCTAACACATTTTCCGTGCAATTCTCAGTCAAGACGCTTTCTCATTTACCATTTTTTAACTTAGTAAAATCTATCCCACAGCTCATTTTTATTCTACAAGTCTGTTTAAATGTCTATCAGTCATGACAGCTATTGCACTATAGTTAAAAATAATTTAAGTGGCTTAAAAAGCAAAGGCTTGCTTTTTGCTTCTATTCTGTCCCCATTGGAGGGCATCTCAGGGCTGTGTTCTAAGTGCCCTTGCTCCAATGCCTGGGTTTATAAAATACCTGTGATCCAGAAGGTGCTTTGTCCCTATGCAGAGGGAAGGAGAGTACTAAAGGTCTCCAATCCCATCATTCAGTTCTGTGACTTTAAGTCGCCCACATCATGTCCACTCACACCCTGTAGCTGGAAATAATGGCATGGCCCCATGTAACAATGAAGGGGCCAGGAAGATGGACTCCACTATTTGCCTGGAAGATGGAAAGCCAGAAATGCTCCTGAATATCCTTGAGGACCTTCACAGTGACTTCCCCAAAACAGACTCAGAGCACCCTCTTCCTCATCCTCACCAGTAACTGCATGCCTTCCACTTGAGGCCACAGCCCATGGGATCACGCTTTCTGTCAGGTCCTGGTAAAGGCTCCTCTCCTTCCTGCTGCTGCCAGTCCTTGGCTGCTTTCCCATCTGGAGCTGGTTTCCCTAACCATGCCAACCACCTTGTAGATAGTCTTTTGTTTTTTGAGACAGAGTCTTGCTCTGTCATCCAGGCTGGAGTGCAGTGACATGATCTCCATTCATTGCAACCTCCACCTCCAGGGTTCAAGAAATTCTCCTGCCTCAGCCTCCCAAGTAGCTGGGACTACAGGCTTGTGCCACCACACCCGATAAATTTTTGTATTTTTAGTAGAGATGGGGTTTCATGGTGTTGACCAGGATGGTGTAGAACTCCTGTCCTCAAGTGATCTGCCTGCCTTGGCCTCCCAAAGTGCTGGGATTATAGGCATGAGCCACTGTGCCCAGCTGATAGTCTCTTCATTAGGCTTTCTTTAGTTACCACCTTGAGTGCTATCCCTTTCTTCTTTGACCCCTAGTGTCCCCAAATCAGCAAGCTCAGATCTCAGCTTAGATCCCTTTCCTCAAAAGGGAATTGGTTAGTCTCTCCATATCAAAACCGCCACTCTCTCCCTGATATGCTACACCATGTTTTCTGCCTATTCTCTCCCGTGAAGGTTCTGTCTAAAGTTACATGTAATCTCCATACACAAAGTAAATGGATGAAATTATGTTTTTGTCTCATTCCAATTCTCTGTCCACCTGCACAGATAAGAGCAGAGCAGATCGACCCATCTGCTGCCTAGAAGCAGATGCCCAAGAAAGCACATGGATAGTAGGCTTTCTTTAGTCTAAGGACCATTTGGATTATGGTAGGGTCGGACCTGTGGTTGCAAAGGAGAGCAGGTGGCATCACAGTACCAAAACCACCACTCACCCTTTTCCTTGCCTTGGCCATCTTCAATATTGATAGATATTTGAGGATGATAATTGAGATGCTAGATTTTTATTGCCTTGAAGAGGTTCTTACTGCAAATGTTTGCAGCTATTCTTAGAATGTGTAAGTCCTGGATGTATCTTTGTCCTCCGATTTCATTTTTAATACCTGATTTGGAGACAATAGAACAGTCTTACTAAATATATGCTTATATCTTTTCTTCTGATTGTCTATTGCTATATAAAAAAATTACTCAAAACTTAGGGTCTTGGAGCAAGAGACATTTAATATTATACCTTATGATTGTGTGATTCAGAAATTTGAGCAAGACATGCTGGAGCTGGCTTGCATAAGCTCAGAAGAGCCAATTGTTAAATATTCAAGTAATTTGTGAGCTTTATAGCTAAACCTTCAATAGCATAAAGCCAGCCATGGTGGGGGTATTTATATCACAGAAGGCAGCAAACACTATACTCATTTTTTTTTTTCCTCCAAGGGCATGTTTACTGGCATACCACTTCTTTTGTTCAACATTTTATTGACAGTAGTAACTCAAGAATATTCAGTTGGCAGGAAGACAGGTCTGGAGGTTCCAGAAAGGCTTTGCTCACATGTCTGGCATGTCTGGCACCTTGGAGGAGACGGCTAGAAAACTCAGCTCGGACTGTCTATTAGAACACCTATACATGGCCTCTCCAGCAAGGTAGTTTCAGGGTAGTCAAACTTTTTTTTTTTTTCTTTTGAGGCAGAGCTTCACTCCTTTTTACCCAGGCTGAAGTGCAATGGCGTAATCTCGTCTCACTGCAACCTCCGCCTCCCAGGTTCAAGCAATTCTTCTGCCTCAGACTCCTGAGTAGCTGGGATTACAGGCACATGCCACCACCTCCAGCTCATTTTGTATTTTAGTAGAGACGGGGGTTTCACCATGTTGGCCAGGCTGGTCTCGAACTCCTGACCGCACGGGATCCACCCACCTTGGCCTCCCAAAGTGCTGGGATTACAGGCATGAGCCACTGCGCCTGGTCGTCAGACTTTTTATATTGTCTCTCAAAGCTTTTGGAGCAAGTGATACAAGAACCCAGACAGAAGCTACCAGGCTTTTTATGACTTAGCTTCACTGGCTACAGGAAGTTGTCAAGCAAGTCCCTGTACACAGTCTAGATTCAAGGGAATTAGACTCTGTTTTTCAATGGAGGGAGTAGTGAAGAAGTAGTGACTATCTTAAGTCTCTTACACACACACACACACACACACACACACACACACACACCGAATATAATTGTTTTATCTATATCTCAGCCTCAGTGTTTCATGGGCATCTGTAATTCATCATGTTCAAAACTGAATTCATAGTCTTTCCCCCTGTATTAGAATAATTCCTGCTAGTTTCTATAACATGCAAAGTTAAGTACCCTGAAAAGTTAAGTACTCGTGCTGTCTTAGTTCAAGGTGATATGGGAGGGCCAGCCTCCATGGAGGCATTCAGGGACCCAGGTTATTTCAGTGCTATACCTCTTCCATATTTCACAGGAGGCTTTAAGCTTCAAGTTCCTTTTTGTGGGATGGCAGAAAGAGGAAAGGGGGCATCACTTGGGATTTTTTTTTAGAGACAAGGCCCTTTAACCCCACATGTATAGCCAACTTTACCTTCTCCCCGGGGACAGTGACTGAAAGTTCCACTTAAGCAATGCATCCATTCCAAAGCCCAGGTCTATGAGTAATACACGGTCTTTTCCATCAGAGTAGATACTGTTCCTTGCAGTTCAGTGACTCCTGAATGAAAATGTGGATTATTTTTCTCTACAAGTCTCCACTGCCAGCCATTATAGAATGATGCAGGGAAACTGCAGTAAAACTTGCATTTGGTCAAAGGAGATGGAAGGAGCATACATCAGCTCCTGGGCCATAGTAATTCTAGTTCTTGCTGAATTAAAACTTTGAAAATTTTCTACCTTACAAGGAATGAGAAGTTCCTCCTTGTGTTTTTACTCTGGTATCATATAGAAAGTCTTCTGCTCATTAAAGTCTAAGGACACCAGTTCCACCTTCTAGAGGTTTCCTTTGTACTGTAATCTCCCTTGACTACATCTGAAGAGGAATGAGGAATATCTTATTCCTGAGATCCTCACAGTTTTTTTAGCCTGATTCTGCTCATGAAAAATAGGTGATTGCAGAATTATTTTGAGTGTTGAAGGTACTTTTTTCCTTTTTATTATTATTTTTATGCTACCCTCATTTTATTTTTGGCAAAACAATTTCCTCACAATTTTGCAGATGTCTGATTATTTTTTCAGTCAGTGTAATGTGGCAGTTACCATACCCAAAGTTCTCTCCAAAGTCATGATTCTCTAGTCTGATTTATGTTTTTGCTTCTTTGCTGTGAGGTTTCTTTCTTTCTCTAGAAAAGGGTAGCTAGTATCTTGATGCATTCTGAAACAATACATAAGAAGTTCACATCCTTATTCTGATCTTTGCCATTGGAATGAGTATTTTTGTTAAATTAAGAAGTTGTTTTTGGTCTTTCATATAAAGCCTTTTAAAATTTCATCTTTTACACTTGGGACCTATTAATAGTTGGCTTTTTCAATCCCGTACGACTCTGAATGTTTGCACTGTGGCATTTTCTTTCTTTTCTGCTTGCCAACAAGCTAATTCTTCAGACTTTTTTTTCCTTGTATTTAATCCTTGCCAAATATAACCAATAACAATTTGCACACAGTAGTAAAATCTGTTTATAACCACTTTTTAAGGTCATGGACTACCATGCCCTCCAAATATCATGACAATTTTGTCAGATTATTTGCTACTGTAAAGCACTGCTCTCTAGGCATTCAGCCAGCCATATCTTTCTTGTCACCTGTGATCAGCTGCAAAGGAAAGAACATTAATTACATTGATTTTGTTATGATGAGTTTCTACTGTTGATTGTTTTGTTTTCACAACAACCCCCTATTTCTAATTTAGCTGGGGAAGGCTATCTTCTATTGAAAACATTACCACACCATACAGGCTTAATACAGCAGAGAAATTTTCCTCACTCACCTTATGATCTAGCGCATGCTGGGTGATTCCCTTTACAGTAGTGATCCCAAGCTTCTTCCATTTTGCGGCTCCAGTGTCACCTGGAGTTCGCCTACTTGGAAGCCAGGGGGGAAAAAAGCATGGAAGTACCTGTGAGAGATCTTACAGGCTGGTCCTGGACGTGGCACTCCCCATGTATGCCCACATTTCATTAGCTGGAAGTTGGGCACACGGATCTGCAATTCAGTCTTCCTGGGGGCCTTGGAGGGACAGTAAACAAGTTTGGTGGCTATGCAGCAGTGTCTCAATTACAGTTCCAAAACAGCTCCCTTTTTACAGTTCATATGTAATTGAATATTATTATATACTTGATCCTGGATACAAAGGTAAAAAAATAAGACTTCTAGCTGGCCTCAGTGGCTCACACCTGTAATCCCAGCACTTTGGGAGGACGAGGCGAGTGGATCACCTGAGGTCAGGAGTTGAAGACCAGCCTGGCCAACATGGTGAAAATGCATCTCTACTGAAAATACGAAAATTAGCCAGGGGTGGTGGCACACACCTGTAATCCCAGCTACTAGGGAGGCTGAGGCAAGAGAATTGCTTGAACCTGGGAGGCAGAGTTTGCAGTGAGCTGAGATCATCTCACCACACTCCAGCCTGGGTGACAGAGTGAGAGAGTCTGTCTCAAAAAATAATAAAATAAAATAAAATAAAATAAAAAATAAAAAGACTTCTATATTCAATCATTCAGGAAGTCCTAATCCTCTTGATGCCTTTTTCCATTATGTCTTTGTACTCTACTGTGACAACTACTGTCTTAGTTTAGAAACTCATTTTCACTCAGTGGAAACTTCTGCAGTCACCACCTACCTAGTCTGCCTACCTTCCATCAAGACTTTGCCAGTCTAAGGTACACTCTGCTGCTAGACTTGTTTTAATGAAGTGAAAATAGTGCCATCTTACTCCTGGGCTTCAAAGCTTTCTGCCTATCACTCCCTGTAATAGATACATCATTCTTAGGAGCACAAAGCCCCTTAATGATCTGCTTGTATTGGCCCATCTAGGATTAACTTTTGCCTCTCTTCTCTCTCTACTCCCCATTCCAGCTAATGTCAACCACTATTGTTAATTAAACTTTGTTTTAAATTTTTGAGATATTATAGATTCACATACAGTTATAAGCAACACACCCTAACTACTTTTAACTCATGAGATTTACTGTGCCGCTGCCTCCCCCACAACCCTCCAGAGACATCTTTCTACCTGACTATTACTCTCAATTTAATCCTTATTTCAATTACTACCTTCAATGGGAAGCCTTCTCTCTCCCTTCAGTGTTGCCGGGTGCTGCCCTTGCCCTGCTTCTTCACTGTGCATGTGTCTTTACCTTCATGTGCAACTTGCAATATTGGTTTGCTGTTCAACGATGACATGCTAGTCAACAGTGACTTGCTAGTCAGCCCACCTTATCATAGCAAGGAATATTTCTTTTTCAACGTCGTAACCCATAATATAAGGCACCCTCTTGGCCCACAGAAGGTACTCAGCAAAGGACTGTGGATTCCTGCTTGGCAGAATCCATAATGACTAAACATTCAGGCTCTGGATTTTGTCTGATTGGTTTTTGTACAGTAAAGGATTGACCCAGCATGTTAGGGGTGTTCAAATTCTGCACATTCCAAAGAAAAGACTGTCTCATGACCAGTTCCTGGGAGATAACTTCTAAACTCTTGGAAAACCCTGCCTGATAAAAAGGTCTTTGTTTACCTGGGGACTTTGGCCACTCCAGTTTATGCTAATGGTGCTATTTCACGTGGGGGCCTTGAACTACGTTCTGTCACTTTGACATCTGGTGGGGCAGGAGACTGAGTGACTAAGGTCAGCCAAATGGGTATCCATGCCTATATGACTGGTCTCTGATGGAAACCCCGAACACCAAGGCATAGGTGAGCTCCCCTGGTTGGCAATACTCACATGTTGGGACACAATTCAGCTGGAAGGATTAGGCACTGTCTGTACTGCTCCAGGGAGAGAGGACAATTGGAAGCTTGTGCCTGGCCTTTCTTGAACTTTATCACATTTGCTATTGCTGATTTTTATCACTATACTTTTGCTATAATAAGCTGTAACTGTGAGTATAATAGCCTTTTTGAGTTCTGTGACTCCTTATAGTCAATTGATGACTTCAGGGTGGTCTTGGGGACTCAGCACAATGCAGAATCTGGTTTCAAAACTAATCTGATCATGGACAGATCTCTCACATTTTATAGGCTTTAGCTTTGTCATCAGATGTGTGCTGATAATAACACCTTACTGAGATTATGTAAAGCTTCAATATTGCATGTAAAACACTGGAGAAATCATTAATGATCAATAACTACTACCTGTTCTCATGGTCATTATTACTATGCCATGAGGATTTCCATATTATAACAAATTTGTATAGTCTTTACAAATATCATTTAAAAATATCTGCTTACTATGTCATTAAAAGATCACTTTTATTTTTGAAAGTCTCAGTCTTATCTAATTATTTCCTTCATCATAAATGACATGATAGTTGAAATACACATTGCAATTTCTATATTTAGGATTATTTCCTTAAGACACATACCAGAGATGAAACTTTTGGGTCTAAAAGATTAAGCATTTTTAAATTTCTTGATGCATATTGACAGATTGCTTTGCAAATGTCAGTGCTATTTTTCATTTTTAAAAGCAAAGTAAAAATTTATTCATTTTCTTAAGCTCATGAGGGCATAGAAAAAATGATTTTTTTAAATCAAATATCTGACTAACATATCATCTTAATGTGACCATAAATTTCCTAAGAACAAACTCAGAAAAATAATTTTTTCCTCTTCTGGTTCTGAAGATGGAAGGACCACATTTTCACATACTGAGATTAAGTATATTCTCTATTCACTCATCTATGCACAAGGTAAGAATCCACTGAATAAATACATCATAATGCGAAAAAAATAACTTCTATTAGCAAATCTGCCTCTATTACAGAGGATTAAGAGGGAAGAAAAACACTTTTGCCTTGGTTCTACAGAAGGAATTAATTCATTAGGCAGAGTTATGCTAATCAAATTCATTTGTAATATGATAGTCTGTCATTAATGTTTGCACGAATCTGAGGCAGAAAATGAACATTTTTCCAGAGTTGAATTTTAATTTTGGCTTCTCCAAATGTATCACTGCCAGTATGGCATTTTCACCTTTCCTACATACCTCTTAGAATAAAATGCAGGTGACAGGCCAAATAAAATGTACAACAGCACACTTAACTTTTATCCTTTCATCTTTCTATTGGAACTTTCTTAATGTTTCAGCTATAGCTAATTACGCCATGGAGGAATGCCACACAGATTTCTTCTGAACTCCAACTGGTAGAGGAAACTGGAATGTCCTGAGGCCATAAAATGACATTCTGGTCATCTATAGATGTGTTCAAAGAATGAAGACTTTGCAGCCTCAATTTGCTCTTCCCTTTAGCAGTTAGCAGCAAAGAAACTGAAGAAAGCATACTGAGGATGAGAGCATCTAGGGGTGCTGGAGAGACACTCCAGCTACCAAATAGATACAGGAGCTGGCAGGTGCATCCTACCCTCCTCACCAAACTTACCACCCACTTTTCCTTGAAACTAACCTTGTCTCTTGGACTTGTATTAAATGCTGCCCCAGAGCCCATGTTCAGATTGTTCCTGGTGCCTGTGTTGTCTTCCTCGCATCTCTGTACGGCCAAGCCCTAAATATACCTCCAGATTCTGCTGCAATGCATCTCTGGGAATTTTCATTTGCCCAATATATTTGGGCTTACGTTATAGTAATTCCTGCACAACTTCTTTCTTATGCACTATCAAACTCTCAAGGAAATAAATTTTGTCTCATTTACCTTCATATTTCCAATAGAGACCTACACATCATAGTTAGTAAAGGAGAGCATGTGGAATGAGTAGATGAGCACAAACGGATACTCAGTCTCATAAAGGCTGTGGTGTAAATGTGCATCACAATAGGAAAAAAATTTCTGGCTTTAGGAACAGTCATTCCTTTTTTAATTAAAAAAAAATTGTTGAACATTTACTTAGTCTCAAGTATAGCTCAAATCCTGGCTTTTCCAATATGCTGTGTAGCTCCAGACAAATTACTTAACTTCTCTGAGTGTCAGTATCCCCATTCACAAAGTGGAGATTGTAGTCTGTAAGTCACAGGGGTTTCATTAGTACTCAATGAGAAAAATTACATAAAGCTCCCTCAATACAGTATTTGCTTAAAGTTTGACATATTCCTTCTTGTTCTTCTATTTGACATTTCGTTTTCAAATAAAAAAATAAGAAAATTATTTCTCAAAAATAGTCTCTAGTTTCATCTTGTCTTCTATGATATATAAGGATTATTTCTAATACTAGAATATGTAATGATATACAGGGTAGGTATAAGAAATATATCATGATTATTTCTAATACTAGAATCTGTAATGATATACAGGGTTTATATAAGAAATATATAGGGTTATTTCTAATACTAGAATATGTAATGATATACAGAGTATACATAAGGAATATATAATGATTATTTCTAATACTAGAATATGTAATGATATAAAGGGTTTATACAAGGAATATAAAGGATTATTTCTAATACTAGAATATGTAATGATATGCAGGGTGAGTGTAAGGAATAAATCACAATTATTTCTTATACTAGAATCTGTAATGATATATAGGGTTTCTATAAGGAATATAAAGGATTATTTCTAATGCTAGAATCTGTAATGTTATACAGACTATGTATAAGGAATATATAATGATTATGTCCAATACTAGAATATGTAATCATATACAGAGTATGTGTAAGGAATATACAATGATTATTTCTAATACTAGAATCTGTAATGATATACAGACTATATGTAAGGAATATGCAATGATTATATCTAATACTAGAATATGTAAGGATATAAAGAACATATGTAAGGAATATATAATGATTATTTCTAATACTAGAATAAGTAATGATATACAGAGTATATGTAAGGAATATATAATGATTATTTCTAATATGAGAATATGGAACAATATACAGTGACCTTACATTCCTATGGCATACCATGTCTCAATCTTGTGAGTAGGAAGGGGCTTAATATTATTTTTCACAATGTGGAAACTGAGGCTTAGAGAAGACAGGTGACTTCCTCGCAGCTATGTAGGTAGGAAGCCCAAAGCCAGAAAGTACACCCCCTTCTCCTGATACCCATCAGAACACCTTCCAATCTCTGAAAGCTCTGTCTATAAGAAGTGCTGCTGCCTACACATGCATTTCAGCAGAGACTTCTCTCATCAGAAGCCTTCTCCCTATTAGTTTCCCAGGGGGCTCAATTTCCAGCAGGCCTCTTCTTTTTTGAGCTTCAGGCCCTCCCGCTCCTGGAATTCTGCAAGCAAGGCTTGGTAAATATGTCATCGAGGCAGTGTGTCATAAATCCGTCAGCCTTCTCCATGTCTGTCATGATGCTGCGGGAACCCTGCGAGCACAGCCCAGGTAGATGCTGGTCAGCTGTAATGGGAAAACAAATGAGCCTGCTTTCAATGAGCTGGAACCTTCTGCCTGAGTTAATGTTTCAGTGGATTTGTTTGCTTCCTGCAGCTGGCTAAGCAGTTTTGGTAACTGTGACAACACTTTTCATGGATTTGTTTTTACCCCTCATCAGATTTTTCATGCAGCCTTTCAGTTCTACAATAACCATGCTGGAAGTGCTTTGAGATGAGCTTTAAACAGTAAGCTTTGGACCACAGCTCTGAGAATAAGCACAGGACACCTGAATCTCCTGCATGAAAAAAGGAGACTCAACACACCCTTCACACTTTTCTGAATTGGGGCTGTGTAATAACCTGTGCAGACTCCATAAATATTTCTTTTTTTCTTTTTATATTCTTTTTTATTTCAATAGGTTTTGGGGGAATAGGTAGTGTTTGGTTACATGAATACATTCTTTAGTGGTGATTTCCGAGATTTTGGTGCACCCATCACCCAAGCTGTACCCAACGTGTAGTCTTTTATCCCTCATCCCCCTCTCATGCTTTCCCCCAAGTCTCCAAAGTCCATTGTATCATTCCTATGCCTTTGCATCCCCATAGCTTAGCTCCCACTTATGAGGGAGAACAAACGATGTTTGGTTTTTCATTCCTGAGTTACTTCACTTAGAATAATGGTCTCCAGTTCCATCCAGGTTGCTGCAAATGCCATTATTTCTTTCCTTTTAATGGCTGAGTAGTCATGCGTATTTCTTTAAAGGATGCAATGTACTTAAAGAACTCTGGCCTGGGAACCTGGGGAACTGCGTTTTAGTTCTTCTCATAGGATATTACCAAGTAAACATAGACAATTCACTTAAACTACAAATTTGCGTGGCCATAAGACTCAGTTGGGACGATGATAGCTTTTAAAAAGTAATACGGATTCTTTGGCTTATCTTCAGATTATTAAATTAGAATCTCCAAGGGATAAGCCTACGACCCTGTATGTTTAACAAGTGATTCAGGTGATGCTTGCAATCAGATATATTTGGAAAATGCTGGCCTCCCGGATCTCTATGTCCCCCAGCATCCCACACTTAGCAATATATGGAAGCTCGTCCGCATAAGTGGTCTGTATTCCACCTGTTTCAGGTTACTTGAGGAGTTTGCTAAAAATGCAAATTCCCAACCTATCTTGAAGACAAGCTGAATCAGAATCCTTGGGAATATAACTCATGTGCTTTTATAAAAGGTTCTTAAAGTGAATTTATCTGCACCAAAATTTGGGAACCACTAATAGGATTGTTTTCTACAGTTTATCATGTTTGGAAGTATTATCAACATTGTAAGGCAATCGTGAGGATTGCAAGAAATAGTATTTGGCACAGTTTCTGCCATGGATAAGTTCTTGATAAATGCTAGGAACACAATTAAGTGTTTTGCGCATTTCTTGGGCAGGAATTGCATCTTATACTTCCGATTTCCACATCAAGGTAGAAGGGAACATGGTATCTGTTCAATACGTTCTTATTGATCAAAGCTGCTTTTCTATTTCAGAGTTTATGCTGTCTTTTCTTTTTTGGTTCTTTCTTCTCATGTCTATTTTTGGACTGGAAACATCTCAGGGAAATGAGAACTGTACCTTGACCAAAGCTTCTCTAGTCACTGTGAAATGTTTCATTTGGAGCGTCTTAAGCAGTGTTTTCTGAGATAAGTAGTGTGGCTATTATTCGTCTGGTTTCATGTATGAAAATACAGATCAGAAAACGGAAGGTGACCTTGTACATATACTTTGTTGGTTAAAATTAAAAAACAAACAAACGAACAAAAAACAAAGGACTAGAACTCAAATACTCCATATTTCATTAGAAAAGTCCACTTCACTATACTGCTTTTCACCGATATCAGTACAGGACCATAAATAAATTCAGTCTTTTCCCCACAGGTCTTTATCTCTCCTCTTTTTGTCTTTATTCTCTGTATTCACCCTTCAGAGATTCCATTTTCCACATTGTTCTTATCTTCAGCTAATATGTGATAAATTAATCACATCAAAGTGCTAGACACAAAGGAAGTTCATCCCTTTGTCCCTTGTGATTGCTCTTGAAAACAGAGCAATATAAACGGAAGCTCCTTGATCCATGCCATAATCATGGAAATTCAGACACCATGGAACCTGAAGAGATCAAAGGGAGTCATGTGGAAGTTCTTCCCTTTAAATCACAATTTCAAATGCACCTTCCTTCTCTGTAAATGTCTAAGGCTGCTACTGACAACACAATTATACAGCTATCTTTTTTGTAATAAGGGATCCCCAATCTTATAAACTTTAAGTTTATTTAGATAAAAGCACAGATTCCACAGATCATTGAATATCTTGAAAGCCATTTAAGACCCATGCTCCTTTCTAAGTACCAGTGTGAGGATAATGTTGGGAGCAGGCATTGGAGTCTACTAGAATAGAGACCCCATTAGGAGATCAGGTCCAACTCAGAAACCAGTACCCTGATATCAGCCCTGACATCTTGCCTTGGGCCTCTAGACAGAGAGGTCCACCCAATGGCTGAATTTGTGCAACCTCCTTCTCGTGTTTCATAGGGTGGAATGTGATATGTTCACACATCCTTTTCTGGGACAGTGTTTCTATTTGGAATTTTGCAATATTATTTAACTTATACTTTAGATTTAACTACATAAATTTATAGCCATTCACTTGTTCTTTTCTTTCTGATTAATTAAAATGCATTTCTTCATTACTTTGTATGAACTACTCTTAGTTATTTTCTCACTACTAATAATAGTTATCACTTCTTGAGGGACTACTCTCTCATCTGTTCTTCCTACTCTTCTTATTTGTGGTTCATTTCTTTTCTGGAAGTTGTCATCTCTGTTGTATAGAGCGATACACTAAAACCAAGTGTTAAACATACAAATGTGAAATTTTTAATATTAACATATAGGAATATGGAGTCTTCCAGTGGTCAGTGGTGTCTGATTCAACCTCCTCCACTTCCATCATTGTATATTTATGTGTTCTCGAGGCTGTGTTGAGACAATCAATATTATTTTATCTCGCATACTACCCTCTTCTGGCACCTCTCATTTCACACACAGATTCAGGCTACAACTAGCAGAAAAGTTGCACCGTTTTGTTAAAAACCAAAGTCAGCGATGGTTACATGAGCCCTCACTGCTGTTCCCAAGATGCAATTCGAATCTTTGAATGTTCTAAAGGATGTCCTAGTGCTATGTCTTCATTCCCCAATGAAGGACTGCTCCAAATTCAGATAGACTAGGCTGGGGGTGTGGGCAGTGGAGCTTCCCTGAGCCGCCTCTTGGGAAGGTAGCCTTTTAGGAGATGAACTATCCCAGGTGCAGAAGCTGAGTCTTGAAATAATGCCTCAGTGTCACAGAGGGCATTATTTTGCATATTACAGAGGCTATGGCCATCTGGTAACTGGCACATGCTGTTTCTGGTTGTAACTGTAATCAAAATGTGTGTAAATCTTTTAAAATTTTCTAGCCATGGTGATAAAACACATATTGAATGCCTTAGTCTGCTCTGGTTGCCATAACAAAATACAGACTGGGTGGCCTAAGCAACAGACGTTTCTCACAGAGTAGTAGGCTGGGGACTCTGAAATCAACGTGTTAACAGGTTTGGCCTCTGTTAAGGGCCTTCTTCCTGGCTTGCAGATGACTGCCGTTTCAATATGACCTTATTTGGCCTTTCCTGGATGTGTTTGTGTGAGAAAACACTGAGATTTCTCTCTTTTTCTCATTGTATATGAGTACTAACCTCATCATGACAGCCTCATTCTCATGACTTAATCTAAACCTAATTACCTTCCAAAGGCCTAACCTCTAAATACTCTCATATTGGGGATTATTAGGGCTTTGACATATGAATTTCAGGAAGACAAAAGCATTTGATCCATAAAGTTGAATGAGAAAAAGGAAATGATACTATACTCTTGTTATAGGAGAAATATTATACAATTTTAAAGACTGTGTACCAGAAACAAAAAATATTTCAAAGACATTTCCTTTGTTTTCTCAAAGAAGAACAAGAAAATGTTAACTCTGAAACAAAATTTTAAAAAAGGAGAAATACAAAAACACACTGAATTGAAGAAAATGGTGCCTGATAATCAGACTGACTTGGAAAAGGAGCTGAAGAAGTAAAAGGGAGCTTGAAATTAAACACTGAATAGTAAAATTTGAATTGGTATTGGAAACAGCAAGTGTAATAACTGATAATGCAGAAATCAATCATCATTTTTTGATAACAAAGTTGACTAGAGAAAAATGGTTAAAGATATGAAAATCATAACTGAAAAGATGACAGATGTAGAAGACTAGCAATCAAGATCTACAGGCCAGGTGTCAGGGCTCACACCTCTAATCCTAGCACTTTGAGAAGCCAATGTGGGCAGATAGTTTGAGCCTAAAAGTTCAACACCAACACGGTGAAACCCTATCTCTACAATAAATTGAAAAATTAGCTGGGCATGATGGTGCACAACTATAGTCCCCGCTACTTGGAAGACTGATGTGGAAGGATCTCATGAGCCTGGGGAGGTAGAGGCTGCAGTGAGCCAAGATTGAGCCACTGCACTATAGCCTGGGTGGTGACAAAGTGAGACCTGTCTCAAAAAAATAAAAATAAAAATAAAAAAGTAAGAGGGTAAGAATAACAATTAAGATATAAGTAAAGAGAACTTTCCTGATCTCAGAATACCTATATTTATTGGTCAAGAATATTTGTTGAATATCAAGAAAAAATTTAAAAAGCAAACACCTAAACATGGTTGGATATTTCCAATTTTGTATTATTAAACATTTCCAACATATAAGACAATTGAAGGAAAGTTACAGTGAACACCAAATACACATCACCTTGATTAAATTATTAGCAAGAAAATTAATTGGAAGGCTCCAAGCTTTAGGTTGCTAGTAAGCAAACTGAAACCCAATGTAAGCAGTAAAACAAAATTAGAGTCTTTACCGGTTAGAAATCACCAACCAACCTCTCAATAGGGACTTTCCACTTTAACCAGTCAGATACATTTTCTTGTTCTTGCTTTCTCAAATATCTTCTAAAAGTTTCCTCTTCCAGTAGTGCACTAAACTGCTTGCTGTCTGGTCCCTCAAAATTCATGATTCATTGAATGCTCAAATAAACTTTTTAAAAATTTAACATGCCTAAGTTTTTTTCTAGTACTATGAATTCGTATTTTATTTGTTTACTGCATATCTATCCATCTATTCTTCTCCTTGTCCATACGTCAATCTCTCTTATTTTTGTTGCATTTCAAAGTAAATTGCAGACATTTGTGCACTCCCCACTAAATACTTCAGAATGTATTCTATTAAGTGGATTGAAAATTTAGTATGTTTTTATCTTTAGATACACAGTTTAGGTTTGATATAATGAGCAAATCTTACTATACATTCACTGGGTTTTGACAAATGCACACACCTGTTTTTACCGTACGTCATACTTTCCTTAATCACTACCTTCATCCCTCGTCCAAGGTAATTACCATTCTGATTTTTGCAGATTACATTAGTTTCACCTGTTCTATAATTTTATAAATGGAATCATAACATATGGACTCTATTGTGGGAGGCTTCTTTCATTCCCCAAATGTTTTGAGATCCCTCCTTGTGAGTGCTTGGATCAGTGTATGTTTCTTCTTGTTGCTGAGTGGCATTCTGTTGTTCTAATGTAGCAGTTTTTATCCAATCCCTTAATTCCAGTTTTTGTCTATGATGAATAAAACTTCTATGAGCATTTGTGTAAAACTCTTGTTTGCGTGATTGTGAAAGTATGTTTATATTCCTCTTGGGCAAATGCCTAGGAAAGGAATTAGTAAGTTGTAGTGCAGTTGTATGTTTGATTTTATGAAAACTATAGAACTTTTCCCAAAGTGGTTATACAATTTCACATTCCCTCTAATAATGGATGATAGTTGGAGTTGCTAATTGCAAAACTGCCAAATTGCAAAATTATAGTGTTATGTCTTTTTAAATTTAAACATTTTGATACATACATAATGGCATCATATAGTGATTTTTATTTGAAGTTCACTTATGACTAATAACGATAAGCAGATTTTCTTGTGTTCATTGGCCATTTATATATCTTCCTTTGTGGAGAGCTCATTAAAATATTTTGCCAATTTTCAAACTGGGTAATTAGACTTCTTAATATTGAGTTTTGGAGTTTGTTATTAATCTTGTAAACCAGTCTTTAGTATGATGCATGTTTTGCAAATATTTTTTCCAAGTATACATCTTTCTATGTATTTTTCTTAGTATATTGTATATTGCAGATATTTTAAATTTTGATGAAATATGATTTATATTTTTTTCTTTAATATTATTTTCTATGTCCTCATACATAAACTTTCTTATACTAAGTTGTGAAAATTGTTTCACTGTTCTCTGAATGGCAAGGCTGTGTATCCAAGGACAAAAGGCAGATAAATGTCTGTCAGGGAAGATGCATGTTATGATGATATGGAGAACAGACAAAGCGCACACCAGGATCAAGTGATACGGCATTCATTTACAACAAGAGGGTAGACAGTGTATGCACAAGATCCAGCCCCTGGCAATGCATTGGTCTCCCACGGCCAGGGGATTCACTCTGAAGCAGATGTGGTGGTACGGCTGCACACCCCTTGTTTCATGCTGCAGCAGAAGGGCTTCTCCCTCTCTGCCACCAGGATCTGAAATACGGAAACTGGCATTTGTGTTATTGCCAACAAGAAAGTGTTATTTCATTTTTTCACTAGCTGACAACTCAGGGCATGCTTAAGGGCCATCAAAACATGCACTAAAGCAGGATAAAGGATTATATATCAAGCATGGACCAGGGGAAGATGTTCCCTCATGAGAGACCAGCCTAGCACTGGTGATAAGGACTCTTTATCTGCCAATAAAGGAATGTTACACACCCAAGACCACTTTCATGGGACAGTGCAGGTGGCAAGCACTGCACAGAACTGCTTTTCCCAACAGTCAATCCTCTAACTCATGCCTGGCCCCTGAAATAGCAGACAAAGCACATCCAATCTGGTAGAACAACTGTTTACACTGAATCTGGAGGCAGAGCTGGGTCAGATGGGGACCATGAACAAACCTTATGGATGCTGTGGATGAGATTTTCTTTTTTTGCAGAGTACCTCTGTCATTTTGAGATAGCAACTTACTAGGGTCACCAGAAGAACCAGTCCCAGATATTCAGTTCTTGCTGGAGGATAGTCTTCAACTGGAAGCCTCAAACTCAACAAAAGAGTCTAAAACAAGAGTCTATGGGAAACTGCAGACATATAGCTGACAACCATTCTGTCTGAGCTTAGATCTTCTCCAGTTGAATTTCTGCCTTCCTCCAATTGTTAATGCACACACATCTATGTCACCAATAATATAAACGCCCTCTTCTTTTACCAGCAGACAACTGAGGGCTATCTAGTTGCCCATCACCACCTTGGCTAGTGAGTTTAGTGAGTTCTGTTGGTCTTGGAGCTTTGAGGAAAGTTAGTCATTGTGTGTAGGCCAAGTCATTATAATGGGAGTGTGGGACTAGAGGGACTTCATGCTGGGATGACAAATCTAGCTTTGTTTGAGTTATCTCCTGTGCATGACTGTGCTAATTCTTATCAGGGTATGGTCCTGCTTGGCAAGGCAAAAGCTTCTGTAGGAACACAAAGAGGAAAGATTAATGCTTCCACTCTCCTCCCACTCCAGGAACCTCCCAAGGCCAGATATGCTTTCAGCTATCACTTTTCCCGTTGTTCCCGTTACTTGATCCAAACTTTTCAGTCTTCATCATCCAACCAGGGTAAAGAATTTCCACCCTAAACAAACTCCCCATACCTATAACATTACCCACTTGTAACATCATCCCTTTCTACAGGATTGGGAATCTTTAGTAGGACCAGGGGAACCCTAGTGCCCCAATGTCTGTCAACCCTTCCCCATCAAATTGGGGTCCCACTGCTGGGACACTCCCAAAGGTAGCATTGTCTCTTAGTTTGAATTGGGAGGTTCTACTGCTGGTACCATTGAGGCCTGGGCCACAAACCGCACCCCAGGGAGTATATCTCAGCAAAAAATAAAATTAAAGGAAAGAATTGTTGGCTATATTGAGACTGGGAGTTCTGCAGGAACAGCCTAATCAGGTGAATGTCTGGCCCTCCACCTCTTCCAAGCATAGTAGTGCCCAACTTATGTGAGCATGCTGTTTCTCTTCCGCTGGGGCATAATGATTGATGTCCAAATGACTTTTGGTAGGTAGGCCTAACGCCAGGTAAGTTGTTATTCTCTTGGCCATTGCAAAGTTTTTGTTTGAGTTGTCCATTCCTGCATTCTATCACCCCATTTTCTTGGTGGCGATGGGGAGCAAGAAGGATCCATATTATGCCATGGGGATGTGCCCTTTGCTGAATTGTCTGGGTTGTAAATGTGGTGACTTGATCACATTAGGATCTTAAAACTATGTGTTCGTGGCAGAGAGGCGCCACTAGAATCTGTGGCTAGGCACTGGCCGTCAAATGTGGTCAATCTGCCACTTTTGCACGGAGCCTATGCATAGGTTGATGAGGCCTAACTCACCATGCTGCATGCCCCAGGTTTCGTGGCAGAAGTCAGAAGACTGTGCCCCATTTTTGGCTTCTTTTTCTTGTAGAGTTAGTCCTTGTGATTTAGTCCATTTTTGCACCAGAGATACATTTCTATGTCCCATTCTGTCATGGACCCAGCAGGCAATCATGGTGATTTACTGAACACATACTAGGTCAACATGCAAGTTCAATCCATATTCCCTTTTGAATGGTCATCTGCCACAGGTGTCAATATGAGTGACAAATAGGTCTCTTTACCAGTTTTCAAACCACTACCATAGTTCCTGTTCTTACACAGGAAGGGTCTTAATTGTCCAGTAATGAATCTGCAAGTCACTGGGTCTTGCGGTTAGCCAATGGCTCATGAGTCTATAACATGCAGCTGAGAAATGCTGTTGGAGTGGACTGAAAATTCGTCATAACTGCATATAAGTGTCAGTCAAAAGGTAGGAACTCCTAGGGTTAATGGCCACAGTAGTCTTGGGGACTCCATCAGTTTTGATTTTTGCAGACCCATCCATGAACCATGTCAAACCACCTGTTTTAACCTTGGGCCCCATCAGCTAATGGAAGGACAAGTTTTCCTTATATTTTTTTCTCTGATATCTTCATAATTTTAGCTTTTATGTTCTGATATTTTATCCATTGCAAATTAAATTTTGAGTATTGTGGGAGGTAAGGGTCTAGGTTGATTTTTTTTTTCCTGTATAAATATCCAGTTGTCCAGGTACTATTTGCTAAATAGTTTTCTTTTCCTCTTTTGATTGCTTTAGCACCTTGTCAAATATTGAAATTATTTTGGGTATGTGAGTCTATTTCTGGGTTCTTTGCAATGTTTCATTGATGCATTTGTCAATTTATATGCCAATATTACACAGTCTTGATTACTACAGCTTTATCATAAGTCTTAAAATCAGGTAATTTAAGCTCTAATTTTTTTCTTATTTTACAAGATTGTTTTGAATATAGTAGATCCTTTGCATTTCATAGAACATTTAGAATTGCCTTGTTTACTTCATTAAGAAAATGAACCTTACTGTATGATAGGACTTGCATTGAATTTATAAATCTGGAGATAACTGACAAATTCAGTCTTCCAATCCGTGATCATAATATGTTTCTCTCCATTTATATGAGAAGTATTTAGTTTCTGTAAGAAATGTTACATTGCTTTTAGCGAAGGGAACTTGTAATTTCACTGTGCATAATTATACTAGGTACTTTACATGAATTGCGTGTGAATTCTAACATCTGAAGCAGTTTTTAAATTGTTTTTCTTTGTTTCTTTTGATCATGTGTTCTTATTTTTGCATGCATTGAAATATTTTGGATTGCATATATAGCATTTCAAATATTATGGTCTAAAGACTGTATCTGTTATATATCTCCAAAGAGTTTTGATTTTTTGTTGTTGTTGCTTTAGTAGTCAATTAACTTAGAGTTAAATTTAAAACTTTGTCTTTTTAGTAGCATCTCATATCTCAGTTCAATTCTTTCATTTTTAATTCGAAAGCTTTGAGTTTGTCTTACACATGCATATTTCAGGTGTTGAGTCAGAAATTTCAATAGAGTTTAGATACACAGTATGAGTCATTCCTCTCTTGCTTTCTCATTTCTCATGCTTCTTTCTTTTTAACAGCTGCGTTAACTCTAAATTCTTTCTATTTATTAATTCTTCAAGACAAAAATACTGCAATCTTCTGTTCTAGATTTAGCTGTCCCCATATGACCACTGCAGTCTACCCTCACACCAAAAGTCATAAACATGGGCAGCTAATCTCATGCTATTGCATTTTTCGAATTGTTGACCCTTGTCCAGGATTTTCTACCTTTTTATTTTTAGTTTTTACTCTCCAGTATTTTCAGTAGTAATTTGTGCTGTGTCTGTTGTTTGCAGTTTTATCTATGGAAGGGTCAATTTATCAGGGATGTATTTTTCCATATCAGAAGGGCACAAAACACAACTGAATTGTATTTCATGTAACAATTAAATAAATACAAACCCACCTGAATTCTGGAAGGAAAAGAACAAGACACTGTTATAAAAAGTTTCATGTAAAGTAGTAATTAATCTTATTTTATATTTCTTGTCTGCAGTATGAAACTGGAATACATTGAATAGGTAGATGCAATTTTGAGTAAAAGAATTCTTTAAACATAATCAAAATTACAAAATCAAGAAATAATTTTAGAGGCTTCGTAGTTTGTATTGAAATGTTTATTCATAGGTTGTAAATTTAAATGCAAATAATAGTAATGTAATATGAAAATGAAGTAAATGTACATATATTAAAATATTAAATGTATTTGATACTGTCTAAATATTTTTTAATTTAAAATGGAGTTAGCAAAATTGATATAATTTGTTTTTAACTTCCTAACTGCACATTATATCAATGATTAAGTTGGATTCAGAGAGATAATTTTTTCCTGAACTTTGATAACAGGCAAATAAAGACTGAAAAGCATTTTCAAAGCAAAGAGCATCCACTAGTAGAAGTAAAAACTGGTTGTGTAGTTTTAAAATCACTACTGTAAGAAGGACAGATAAACAAAAGGCAAGATAAAATGCAGAATCTATAAGATCAAGAAAAATATTATAATCATTATACAATGTTGCTGCGGTTATTTCCTTGTGGTAGTAGAGGGGAGATGTTACGGGGAATTTTGTGTCCCTTGTATCTTTTTATTTAATTCTTAGCACTCAGAACTGAGCATATATTGCATTAATAATTGTAATAAAACTGAAACATTCTGTTTAAAAACTTGAAAAAAACGGGGAAAAAGTAATTCATGTTTTGAACAAACTCTATGCCATAATTTAATTCACTTACAAGATTATCCTCATAGAAAGTATTACTTAATGCTGTGGAAAATCGTTCTCTGTACTTCACCATTGCCCATGGAAAATTCATTGTAAGCCCCATAGCATTTCTTAGATTTACTTACAGTACTGTTTTACAGAATGAGCATCATACCTAATGAACACCAAATAATACATATTCTAGATTTGTTAGAAAAATGTAAAACTTTAAAGCATTTAAAAATTTCTTCAATATATTCACATGCCACAACAACTTGGGGAAGATACGTATTTACATATAAATTCAAATTCAAAGGAATGTATAGAGAATCATCTCTTTAGACTCGTGTGCCCAGCTTTAGACTAAGTTAAGATGGCAACTTTGGAAAGCAGAACCCACTACCAGGGAAGCAAAATGTATCGTTAAAAGGGCAAAGTCAGCAATAGTTACATGGGCCTTGATTGTTGTTCTAAGATGCATTTAGAATTTTTGAATGTTTTAATGAATGTCCTAGTGCTATGTCCTCATTCTGTGAAATATGACTGCTGCAGCTTCAGGTAGACCAGGTTTGGAGGGCTAGTGAAATTTTCTTGAGAGGCCTCCTAAGAAGGCAGCCTTTTAGGAGATGAGCTATCCCAGGTGCAGAAGGTGAGTTTGGAGACAATGCCTCAATGTCAGAGAGGACATAATTTTGCATGTTGCAAAGGCTGTGCTGGTTATCATACTAGTTTTCCCACAAAGGACTAGAAAAGGGTAAGGTAAAGATACATATGTGGCCAACCAACCTTCTAAGCCTTTAGGAGCCAAAGACGATGCTGCTTCTATGACAATGTAGAAAGTGAAATAAGGAAAAATGAGGAGCAAGAACATGTTCTTTATGTGATCATCTTTGGGGCTCACTGGACTATGCTGTAGGAAGACTTGACATTGGCCTGCAGTGAGAGATGAATCAGATGATTTTGGAAGAAGGGATCAGGAAAGCCATGTTTCTAAATTTGGTTGATTATGCAAGGGTTCCTTGGAGCCGTACTGGTGGACTGCATGAAGGGAGCAAGAGAGATATTCCCGGTAACATCCTCATCTGGTTGGAAATAATTGATGGGAAAGTGAAGTTGGGAGTTCTTCAATCTTTTGTGCTAAATGTGAATGAAAAAGGGTAGACCTCTTTAGAAGGAAATTGCTCCTGCTGTTTTTTTTTTTTTTTTTTTTCTCTCTACATTACAGTATAGAGAAAATAAGTTCCTGTAATTTCTTTACCTTACAGGGAAAGGCATAGAAGACACATTATTTCTCTCTGTTCCCCAAAGCAGGATGAGTAAATAATCTGACCTGCGTTGGGATGCATTTCAATAGAGAATAGAAACACGGTGGAAAGGTCATGCTCTTGGTCCTCTGACCACTCGTACTGGCCTGAACCCAGACTGAATGGGTGTTCACATGGTTTTGCCTTCTTGCTTGCTCTTAAATTTTCTTTTTCTTCATGTTGTACTCATCTGACCTGTCAGGACTTCCAGGATCCCTGCAACTTTGCAACATTTTACTGGTGTAGACATTTTGTAAAACGTGCCTCGTGCACCTAGGGGCATTGAAGCTGGAGGTGAAAATAGCTTTTTGTTTTCTTGTTCAAGGATTGTCCTGTGATAAAGTGTATCAGAAACTGTGCATTTGGGAGTGATTATGCTTTTGTTGAAACATGAATAAACCTGAGACCTTCAACTCTACTTGATACTGATTCCTATCTTGGTTTGTTGGTTAGAATTTCAGTGGGAAACAGGGTTGAGCTTGTTCCCATCCCAAATCTCCAGGAATATTTTAAAGATAGAGTATTAATATCTCTTTAATAAAGATATATTTTGATATGTGATCAATTGAAGTATAGTAAATGTATTAACATTAGAGCATAGATAACTAAGGAGAATGAAAGTTTTAATTATTTAATAAGAACACTTAGCGTCTCTCGAAACATTGCATTTAATATGACATCAATTGTTAGCCACTAACTATATATTCCAGATGTGGTAAGAACCTACTGATGTGCTTATCCTGAATGACATCTACTTCTGTGAATTGCTTCTTTGAAAATTTTTTTTTAAAAATGCCCTTTTCTATCTCCTTGTCCAGCATGACTATATCTGATGTAAGACAAATCAGTAAGAATTATTTCTCAGAGTTTTTCATACTGGAGCTATAGGAGAAGAGACATTTCCATTGATATATTGATATCATGTTAGTGCGAGCTGGTAAGCTGTCTATGACCACATATGCCTTGCTATATGGAAAAGCCAGTTTGTGGTAGGGGAATATGGAATCAACATACACCCCAAAAGAAGAGTGGAGGTGGTAAAAGGGAAGGTACTATTTTCAGTCCTGTGATCTCCATCCTGCTCTCGATCCTGCTTTGTGGAGATTTGGTTGTTCAACCCATCTGTGTGATATTCCTGTATCCTTCTAATAAATCCTCTTGTCAATTTATTTGAATTGTGTTGCTTTCTATTGCAACCAGAAGTACTCATTAAATATACCAGGTACTTTAAGTTAATTTCTGCTATATTTGTGAAATTTCTACAAGATAGGTATTTATTCCATTTATGTATGAGGGAAATTAGTTTAAATCACCTGTATTATTTCAAAGCCTATGCTATTTTCACTCCAGCTTTCTGCATTTCTAATGAGTTTTGGAAGTCCTTTTACTGAAGGTAACATAATAAAGGAAGCAGTTGATCACAGGCTAAGATGACTGATTAACCTGAAGCCTTATGGTAGAAAGACAGTATTTATCAAAATCCATGTATTCTGTCTATTAACTACTATCTTGAATTCTATCTCTGCGATGCATTCTTACTATCACAGTTCTAATTATTATTATCATTATTTTTAGATAAGAGTCGGCTCTATCACCTAGGCTTGAGTGCAGTGGCATGACCTCAAGTAGCTAGGATGACAGGCATGCACCACCACACCTGGCTAATTTTTGTATTTTTAGTAGAAACGGTTTCACTATGTTGAAACCCTGCTGGTTTGACTATGTTCAAGCCCATGCTGGTCTTGAACTCCTGGTCTCAAGTGATCCACCTGCCTCAGCCTCCCAAAGTACTGGGATTACAGGCATGAGCCACCACACCCAGTCTAATGTTCTGATTTTGTTTCTCAAAAGATGTTGCCCATAATTTCTTGCAAAAATCTCCTAACTTGTGTTCATCCTCATTGTTTTACTGCTGTTCAGACAATCTTCTATCATAGTCAATCACACTATAATGGAGACTATTTCAGAATAACATAGAATTTTTAGAATGTAAATGTGATGAGATCTATTTCCTATGTTGAGAGCATCCAATGGCTTCCAATGGTTGCAAGATGAAATTGTATTTGTGTTATCTTAGTCCATTTTCTGTTACTGTAACAGAATGCTTTAGGCTAGGTAATTTATAAAGACAGTAACTTTAGTTAGCTCATGGTTCTGGAGGCTGGAACATCCATGGACATGGTGGCAGCTTCTGGCTAGGACATTTGTACTGTGTCATAACATGGCAGAAAAGTGGAAGGGCAACTATACACATGTGAAAGACACTGTAAGACCAAACCAAGCTTGCTTTTATAACAATCCACTCTTAAGAGAATGAATTTACTCTCAAGAGAACTAAATTACTCCTTATAGAATTAACTTACTCCTGCAATAATGACATTAATTCATTTCCCTGATATATGTCCCACCTCTCAATCCTGTTACCTATCTGATGCAGGAGAGGTCAGCGAGAACTCTTTCCTAGACTTTTTCATACTGGAGCTACAAGAGAAGAGACATTTCCATTGATATAATTACATCATGTTAGTGTGAGCCTGGAAGTTGTCTATGACCACATACGCCTTGCTATGTAGAAAAGCCAGCCTGTGGTAGGGGAATATGAAATCGTCATACCCCATAAAAGAAGAAAAAAAAGTTTACATGTTTCCAACACATTACATTTTGGGGGATACATTCAAACCACACTATGTGTGTACTTAGGTGTCCACTGGATTCTCTCTGCCCCTTGAGATTGAGATAAGAATACCTGTACTCTCAAGGTAAAGGAAGCTTGAGAATCACTAGAAAAATCAGAGCATTTGGGTCTGTGTAGATAACTATAGAAATAACTTCTGTGTAGAAATAACTATGTGACATGATTATTTCTATGTCATCCTCTTCTTTCTCTATTCTGTCTCTTTTTTAATGCAGTCTCTGGTACTGAATATAAGAAGAGTGTCAGCTCAGCCTCTACCTTGGTTTTTGCCAACACAAACAAAAAATACCTACTATCATAAAAATTCATGAGAGGAGTAGAATTTGTTGAAAAATTGGTTCACATACACACACCCCTCTACCCCAAGACAAGTCATATAAAAATCAAATGGGTATATCAGTTTTCTAATGTCCTCTTCAAGAAGCAGCATAGTGGAGTGGCTAAGTGTGTGCTCTGTCTGGTTTTGAATCCAGGCTCCTACACATGCCCTTTGGATAACCTTGAGGAAGTTCTCTAACCTTTCAGTGCATTCCTCAGCTGGAAAATAGGCATAAGGAGAAAGCTGTCTTTTAGGGTTATTGTATAAAAGCATTAATACATATAAAGTGCTAGTCAATAATGGTGCCTGGCACATGGTAAATGTTCAAGAAGTGTTTGCTTCTGATAAGATTATGATAATCACAAGTGGTATGAGTATCGCCAAGAGGGTCTCTCTTTGTTCTTTTAAACCATCTCATTCTTGCATTTCTTTCTTTGCCTTTTCCTTATCAATGTTCAATCACTCATTGTTCCCCACTCTTTTCATTGCCCCCACCTCCCACAGAACCACAAATACGTGGTTCATGTTGCTGGGAGAGGAGATCAGCTTTGCTGTATTCTAGCGCCTTTCAATCAGCCACATGCTGGCTTAGTATGCTTTCCATGCTGTAATTTTTCTTCACCAACAGAGGTCTCATCCTACAAGTAACTCTGGTCTTAGATGTTAGTACAATTAAAAAAAAATTCTTCCTCTTGGTTGACATGGCATATGATCTTTTCTATGAGCAAAATTAAACATTGTCTTTGCAGTCTCATATCTTACTGTTATTCTGTATGCATGCTGGATTCCAGGCCCACTGAGTTGCCTTACAGGAGTCTTTCATGCTTGTGGGTCTTTGCACATACTCTTCTCCATTCCTCGAATGCGCCCTCCTCCCTTCTTGTATTCCAGTCAGTCTCATATATTTCTCAAGCTGCACATCCAATGTGATATTCTATCTGACCTTTGAAACAGTGAACTGCTCCTGTTGGGGATTTATTTATTGAGTAATAAATAAATAACATCCATTTTTCTCTTTTGAGTTCAAAATATGAATTCTAGAGTCCTCATTTCAAAGTTCAAAATATCAGACAATGATGTGCCAGAGCTGGCTTCCACCAAGTAGCTGGAATCACAGGCGCATGGCACCATACCCAGCTACTTTTTGTATTTTTAGTAGAGTCGGGATTTCACCATATTGGTCATGCTGGTCTTGAACTCCTGACCTCCACCCACCTCAGCCTCCCAAAGTGCTGGTATTACAAGCATGAGCCACCGCACCCAGCCCTATGGCCAATAACTTTTTGCTAGTAAGTTGAAATCAACCGTGGTGGAGAAATTTATACCAAATAAATCTTCAAATTCTGTAAATCATCCTTTTTTTTCTCTCCCATAGAGCTAAACATTTACTGGCTCACCAGGGATATAAGGGAAATAGTGATGAAAATGTCATCTATTATATTATTATTATTATTTAGAGGTAGGGCTCTTGCTTTGTCACCCAGGCTGGAATCGTAGCTCACTGCTGCTTTGAATTCCTGGGCTCAGTGATCCTCCAGCCTTAGCCCTCCAAGGAGCTGGGATTACAGGTGTGCACTACCATGCCCAGCTAAATTTTTATTTGTTTCTGGAGATGGGGATCTTGTTATCTTTCCCAGGCTGGTCTCAAACTCCTGAACTCAAAGCAATCCTCCCACCTCGACCATCCAAAAATGCTGGGATTATAGTATAAGCTACCACACTTGGCCAAGAACTTTTCAATAATGGATCTTGTGTCCTAATGTCATCCTCAAAATTAGATAGATTAACCCACCCATTTGTGAGCAATGTTGAGGAACCACAGACCTTTCTGTAGGGGCCCAGGATTTTACCAACAGATTATCACAAGCAGAACAGAAAATATGATATCATTCTGTGAGGAAAAAACTTACTCAGTGTCTCTTCTCAAGCTCTGCAACCAGTCAGACCTCTTGGAGAGGATTGAGGATTGGGAGATGAGACACCGGGAATCTTAACAAATGGGTATTTCCTCTTCATCTTCACAGAGGCTCTCAAGAGAAAGAAAGGAAAAGGAAGTTTCCCTTCTTTTTCTCCAAACCAGCCTGCACATTCTATAAGTATACAATTTATTGCACTCCTTGCAACTTGGTTTACCTACCTGTCTCTCCTACTGGAGTTGTCTTGATGACAGATCCATTTGCATCTCAGGAATCAAAAGCAGTTTCAGGAACACAGTACGTGCTCAGTAATTGTTGAATAGAGGATGAGGTCAAACCATGATGGGCTCATGAAAAAGTGGAACTTTACCTGAGCCCTACAATCCCGGAGGGCTTAAATGGATAAATCAATCCCTCTACCTTTTGTGTTCCTTTTCTGCCCTCTTGCATGAATCTTTTACAAATAAAGTCTCTCCTTACATAAGTCTGGATTTGTTTTTATTTGACACTCATCACATAGGTGATTTTTATATTTAATAACAGGAGTCACAAATATAATACTCTCTTAATTCCTATGATGAAGGGCAGGATCTGTTACAAGATACTGAGCAGGGAATATCTAAGGCCCAAAGAAGGTGGCAGCCTGAGGGGAGGGGAGGGAACAAGGCAGGTAAGTAACAGAAATTGAATTTATAGCTGTGATTTTCAGAAATATTGTGGAGCATTAATCAATATCCTTACCCCAGACTTAACCACATCAGAATCCTCAGGCTGGGGACC
Organism: Macaca thibetana thibetana; assembly: GCF_024542745.1. NCBI lineage: Eukaryota > Metazoa > Chordata > Mammalia > Primates > Cercopithecidae > Macaca > Macaca thibetana. Next base: position 174,197,228 of record NC_065582.1, read on the forward strand.
AGGAATCCATATTTTAAAGGTGCTTCCCAAGTGATTTACATTCACAATCTGTTGAAGGAAACTTTAAAACTTTTATTCTTTCAATTGAATCCTCTTTATTGGAGCTGCCAGTGTTTCAAAGTATGCTCTTCAATATTAACAGAATTGAGCCGTGCAATTTAAATTTCTAATCCCCAAACATTTAAAACCAGGCATTAATTTCCAACTTGTGCCCCCCTCCTTTGAATGTGACCTTTATTTTAATAGTGATGAAATTTATGAAGCATGCTTCATTTGCCTGATTTACTATAACATAGCTAAATTCATTTTGGAAATGATTGGGCTGTGGCTCCATATTAAATCCTTAATATATACGTACAAGTGAATTATTGGTTCTCGTTGTCCACCCAGTTAAAAACACAGATAATGGAAGTCAAATCTCCAGTCAAATTTCCCCTTTGTACAACTCAACAGAGCTTGTCATCACCATTCAAAATCCATGAACAGATAAAGGAAAGATGACAATAATTGTCAGAATCTTGATGGCAAATGAGCAGTGTGAGAGATTCTCTTTCAGTGTGGATGGGTTGTTTTGGCACACTACAGATGCAGCCTCAGGCTACCTAAAGTGAGTGACCAATTCCAGTAGATGATTTGGCCCCTAATTTATGTTTTCCTTGTTCCATATCGTTTGCCAGCATGGTAGGCAGTGAAATACAGTGGGAAAATTATGAAGCCAAATAATAAAACAAAATACTGGAACACCTCTTGGGGTCAATTTTGAATCCATAAAGTGCTGTTAAAATTTCCAATATTTATTCCAAAGAATGTTAGTGGTCATGAGGACATTCCCGAGTCCCCTCTAGAGTGGATAGTCCCCTCTAGAGTGGATAGTGGCTGCCTTATCTGATCTCATCACAAAAGTGAAAAATGGTGAGGCGACATATATTTTCTTATGGAAAATCAATTCCAAACATACAGTCTCAAACAATTATACACAGGGAAAAGGGAATTGGAATGACTGAGCTTTGACTAAATACATACATTTTTCATCAAGTCTTTCATTTAATCCTCACAAAATCTTGCAAGGAAGGTGTTACAACTCATAATACAGATGAGGAAACTGAGATTGAGAGACCTACAGAGACTTGCCCATAATTCCAGATTTAGAAGGTTATAGGGATCAGATTCACAGCAGGATCATAAGATTCCAAAGTCTACTACTTATCCGCTCAACTGCAATACCTGCTGGAATGTGCAGGGGAATTCTACATACACATCCTCATTTGGCTTTGCAAAATGGTAGATAATGGCCCTGCAAAAATGGGAAGAGCCATAAGGTCATTAAAGAAAATGGAACAAATAAATGTCTTCCCCTACTCTACGTTACCTCCCTAGAGAAATACATCTATACTTAGTACATTTTTATTTCTCTCAAGTTTATACAGTCCAGATACACATTTTATATATCTCATCATCCACATAGCACTGTAGCAACCTGCCTCAAAAGAGAGCAGACTTTGGAAGGAGAAGATCTGGATGTGAATCTCAGTTCTGTCTCCTACTGTTTATTAAGTGTGGTTGTTTCTCTATGAGATTCAGAAGTACATTTCATAGTTCCTGGCATAATTTGGGTGCCTGCAAAGTACATATTTTAAGCAACATGACAGGGACTTTGGTCAGGCTCAAACTGGTTGGGAGCCAGAGTGATGAGAAACAGGGCTGTTGTGTTGGCTGCATCCTAAGACTGGATAGGAAACCAGGAATGAAGAACGTGGGTTTAGCCAAGGGTGTGGTAGAAGCTGTGTCCTAGCAAGGACTGTCTCTTCTGAATTGTTTTTTCTAAGGCAATATTTTTCTTTTGACACACTTTTGGAGCTACTCATTATAACGTCTTCACTCTGGGCATGGACCTTGGCCACTCTGTCCATCACTTTTGTTGACAGAACAGCACCAGCTTCTTCTAACAAGACGAGCATGGTATTGCTTTCTCCTTTCTACCTGGCTTGGGCTTTTGGACCTTTCCAAGCTTAAAAAAGAAAAAAAAATAAGACAGAAAACTTCAATAAAATATATTTCATCACCCTGGTAATATTTTGAACCAAACATTCACTGAAAATAACTGGCTTACTCATTTAAGTAGAATTTGAGAAGTCATATTTAGTTATTTATTGTACAATAATATCTTAAAATGCATTTTTATTTATGCTATATTACAAATATTATTATGTAAATAAAAGTAACACGTACCGGAAAGCCACTACTATGGATAAGGTACTCTGCTTAAGACATTGTATTAGTTTGCTCAGACTACCATAATGAAGTACCATAGACTGGATGGCTTAAGCAACAGAAATTTATTTTGTCATAATTTTGGGATCAAGCTAGCATCAGGGTTGGTTTCTTCTGAGGCCTCTCTCCTTGTCTTATAGACTGTCATCTTCTACCTCTGTCTTCACAGAGGTGGTCCTGCCTCTGACTATGCCTGCATCTTAATCTCTTCTTATGAAGACACCAGGCATATTGGAATGGGGCTACCCCTGTGACCTCATTTTAACTTACTTAGCTATTTAAAGACTTTGTCCCAAATACAGTCCCATTCTGAGGTTCTGGGGTTTGGGACTTTGATGTGTGAAGTTTGAAGAAACATAATTCACTTTATAATGTTGATGTGGATTATTTTATATTATTATTTATAGACTGCATATAATTGGTTACATTTTAGGATAAGAACTGAGCATCAAATACGTTAAATGTCTTTCCCAAAGAGCTGAAAAATGACATAACTAGAATTTAAAGCTCTGTCTGGGAAACTTCAAAGCTCATAGTAACTATTCCAGTGTTTTGTTCACCCTCTGTCATATCTTATTTCAAGGTGCTCCCTCTGAATATACATTAATATTCATCTCTCTCTCCATGCTCCTGCACTAGCTGACTCATCGTAATTGTTGCTACAGCCTGATAACATCTTGCTCAAGTGATGCTAAATTTTGCCAGATCAATGGACAGTTCCCTTCAGGCATTATGCAGCAGCTGTCTTTGCTAATTTGACAGTATGTGATGAAAGTGGAACTTAGAAGTGTGTTTAGTTCAATTTCACAAAGTTTGAAGTAGTTTTGGGTTCAATACAAGTTGCCTGGTTAAATGATGCTGAATTGTTGTTGGTTCATTTCTTAGCCAGGGATGCTATAACAAAATTACCATAGTCTGAGTGGCTTAAACAATGCAACAGAAATTTATTTCTCATAGTTCCGGAGGCTGGAACATCCAAGACCAAGATGTTGGCTGATTTGGTTCCTGGTAAGGCCTCTCTTCCTGATTTGTGGATGGATGACTTTTTGTCTTATCCTCTCATGGAGAAAAGAGAGAGAAGAAGTGAGCTCTTTCATATCTTCTCTCATGAAAGCACTAATCTCATCATGAGGGCCCAATCTTCATGACCTACTTACCTCTCGGAGGTCTCATCTCCAAATATCATTACATTGGGATAAGGGTTTCAACACATGAACTTTAAGGGGACACAGACAGTCCACAGCAACTCATGAAAAAGGGCACTTTGGACAAATGCGTGGCATCACATTTTCACAGGGGCTGCCTTATCTGATCTCATCACAAAAATGTTCTAAGATAGAAAACACTAGTATTGTTACTACTTACTTATTTTTTTTCTTTTTCCATAACTAGTTCATTTTGTGTTATATCCCCTTCCAAGAATCTCAATACAGTGATCATACCAGACTTACAGGTGGTTAGAGGACAGATAAGGAGATGACCATGCCAGGACATAAAAGCCTAGCAGTGAAAAGCCAAGGGGTTGGGGGGATGGTAGTGAGGAAAGATGAAGAGAACAACAAGAAAGGGAGATGAACTGATGACAGCAGTTTTGGAAAAGGGGCTTTCAAAAGTGTATTTTTGACCATGTTTATAGGCACACCTCACTTGTGCCTATAAACATGGAATCCTGTCGGCTTCCATCGAGGCTTTTTATAAAGACATAGGCCCCAACCTAAGAGAGAACTCTATTAGAGAAGATTACACCATTGTGCACAGACCTACAATAGAGGTAGGCATGCAATCAAATTAGAGTGAATGTTTAAATAATTTCCTGTAGACGTGTTTTAATTGTGTTCTACTTCTGTAGCTGGAGCTGGAGTCAATTTTATCTAAAGTCATCAGTTGTGGCAAAGAGAAATTTGACTGAAACCTGAAGGGTATTAAAGGAAGGTTATGAATTCAAGAGATGAGAATGAGAGAGAAGGATTCTGTGATGAGAACATAATAGAAAAACTGGTGGCACAACATGAGTTAGAAAATGGCAAATGATAGAGAAAGATATGTCAGGAACTAGAAAGTGACAGAACTGGCCACAGATGTTGTTTAATGATAGTTTATTTTGGGACAAAGGAGAGAGCTTCCTTTGCAGATTAAGGAATTATGGCTTTATTCGGAAGGAAGTAGGGATTCTGTTTACCTTTCACAACACAATAATGTCTCTTTTCTGGAAAATCATGTATGATTCTGGAATAAAATTACTGTCATTCATCTTCACCTTCCAAATTTTCACATCAAACTTTTATCCCACAGCACTTGAACCACAATTTCATTTTAAAAGAAAGCCTAAGATTATTCATAAAGAATTAAAATTTGTCTTTGCTTAAATATTTAATAGACACTTTTATGGAATTGAGCAGAAACAAGAAAACTAAAATACAGATAAAGATGGTCATCATAGCAGTATTATCTATAACAGTGAAAAATTAGAAATGCTTCATTAGGGGAATAGTTAAGCAAATTATGATAGCCCTGTACAGTGGGATATGATGCATTCATGTGTAAGATTTTGATAATATGTATAAAACTGGAAAAAAGTGCAACACAATATTAATAATTATCTTCAAGTACAGGATTCTGGGATGTTTTTAAAATAAATTCCTCTATGAATTTATTTTTCAATTTTGACAAACTGATCATATATTTATTTGATAATCAGAATAAAAATTAAAGTATGGCAATATCTTTGGAATAGTCTATGGCAACTTTCAGAACTTTGAAGAGGACATTGGTCACCAGCACAGGTGTATTCTAGTCACCTAATCATCTAATCCCTAGACTTGTGTTTGGTTAATGTTATCTCTAAATCTTTATGAAAAAGAAAAGTTATATCCTATGGCCCCATTTTGGTATTCTGGTTGGAGGCTAATGTGAGGATCTGATTTATCCTTACACCTCGGAATTTAGAACTGTGCTTGACGTATTGTAGATATCAAGACATCACTATTTATTGCACACAAGATCTGGTCAAAACATTTGTTCCTGTCACAAATAATGTATGGTTAATCTCAGAATTTTGGCCATATTTTTCTTGGGGTTTTTCCCTATCACATATTAAGTGTATCTCTTTTTGTTCTATCGTATGCATTTGGCTGAAATTTCCCTGTATGTGTGTGACGGGGTTGGGGGTGGGTCCCAGCTATACTCTTTACTGACTTCATGGCCGTGGACAGTAAATTATGTTCTTTTATCTTTATTTTTTTTCAAAGGATTGGCTTTAGGGTTAAGCTAAAAATTATATGTAGAAATACCTAAGAGTGGAACAACAGAAGTAGTAAGTAAAGATTACTTGAGCTTGAGTCGACTGCTGCTTAGTAAACATGATTGACTGCAAGTTGTTTTGAAGAATCTCTGAGCTGGGGAAAAGACAGACTTAGCATTTATTATTGCAGTCAACAATAATAAGAGGTGGGGATGTAGTCCTGACTACCCTTAGTATCAGGAAAAAAGTCATAATTTCTTACAGGATCTACCATCTGCCTCCCAAGCATGTCAGCACAGTAAGAAGCAATATATCACTTTTGAGAGGCAGGTGAATCTCGAATTTAAAGGGACATTTCTAGTGTTGGCTGATTCCTGACAGTTCAGGAAGTGCCAGGAATGGACACTAAAACCTGGATACATTTACAAAGTAATTTTCTCAGCATATTCTGCAAATGTTTCATTGTCCATATTAAAATGCTATGAAGGCAGAAAAAAAGGGAGATTAATATACATGTATCTCAAGGCCACAGATTGTGGGTAATATCAATTCTAACAATGCCTCTTGGGAAATGAGCCCCAGAAACCCAGGCGCATAGGAGAGTGAGTCCTCTGCTTTAGATTTTCTGTGGATTATAGAGACATCACCATCTAGTGGACAGAGCAAGAATTTAGGAATAGGATGATGAGCTTTAACATTTCATTTTCTTCATCTGTAAAATGTGATTAGTCACATTTCTTAAACGAAGGTAAACTTTATATCAAGTAAATTACATACACCATGTATGTATTATATCATGATATTACATATGTTTAAATAACCCTCACATTGCATTAGAAAGCTGAAGTTTAGGGAAATGAAGCAACTTGCCCAGTATTACACACTTCTAAGTGATAACGTTGGACTTGCAGTCACGTCTCATGGACATTCAAATCACAAGAGAACACTCTTTATTCCACGTTGCCACACACGTGGTGAATACCAGATGCAAAGAATGCAGTGGCCTGGCTGCTTAGAGCTGGGATTGAGTTTTGGCTCTGATGCTTACCAGCTGGGTGGTCTTGCACAATTCATTTAATTTCTGTAACCTTTGAGGTTATTCCTAGATAAAAAGTAAATATCAAACAAGATAATCTGTTTAAGTACTTTATAGATTCTAAATGTTTTACTTTACCATGACAACTGTAGTCATCTCTATTTTGGATTCTTTGACTCTTTGGTTGAGAAGCTCCACCACCTAAAACTACCTCTACCAGAACAATCACCAGAACATTAGAATGAGAACTGAACCATGAACTTATTGAATCCCTTGCCCGCAAAAGATTAGCACCCTTTTTCTGGCCATTAATGAGAACCTAAAATTATTTTGCAATATTTTAAGTGTGTAACTGGGGGCTTGGCTTTTATTTTTTAAGATCTATAGAATGTTTAAACTCTTAACCAATCCCTTTCTTTCTTCTATTCTCCAGACTACATCATTTTAGATAATCGTTAATGACTAAACAAAGATGTGCTATAGATTTATACATTCAAGGCCTCAGAAAGCACCCTGTAGACATTCTCTGGGATGAAAGAAAAAATAAAAGGAATACTTCACTGGGACCAGTGACTTCAGTAGTGAAAAAGACAGTTTTTTGTGACACAGAGATAAAGAACAAGGTAGTTTAGAATCCAACAGTAGCGAGAAGAAAGACAATGTTAAGTACAAATCCCCTAAGTTCAAATACAAGATCTTCCTTTCCTTGGCTGTGTGACTTTTGATAAGTTATATAGTCTCTCTGTGCCTCAGTGTCTTCATCTATAAAATAGAGTTACCTACTTCATAGGTTTGCTATAAGGTTTAAGTGTAGTCATATGTGTAAGGTACTTAGAACAGAGACTGATGACTGGTAGGTGTTATGGAAGTGTTGGCTATTTTCTTCTTGGTGCTGCCAAAACTTCATATGTGGTGTGTGTCATCTTGTATTTTGATTTCTCATCATTGTTGTCATTTGCTCTTCTGTTTTTCTCACAAAACTATGATTTTCCGAAATGGAATGGAACACCATGGCCCAAGATTGAAATCTGTCCTACAGACTACTCTTATAATCCATGATCTGAGCATGATTTTTTTTACCTTTTAAAAATATTGTTATACATAAGTAAGAATATGCAAAAGAGACCATATGTGGTTCACAAAGCCTAAAATATTTAACATGTGGCTCTTAATAGCAAAATATGTCAAAACTTGTTCTAGAGAAAGAGACCATATTTCATTGACTTTTACACTCAATATGTGTTTGATAAAGCAAAAAAAAAAATGGATAAAGAATAGAAAGGCTGGAAGATGTCCAAGAAAAATGCATGTAAACACTGTGGAAGGAGCAATTAATTCTGTTCTTGCACATCAAGGGAGGATTCTAGTAGATCTTAAAAGATGGTGGTAATCTCAATGAATGAGGATGTTTTGATACATTGTGGTTTGGAACTCAGAAGTATTTCACAGAGGTTATTGAAATATATAATGACAATTTTATAAATTTAGTAAATCCAAATATTCTCTAGGTTCAGCAGGGTCAAATCTTAGGTAAGAAAAATATCTCTTGGGTCTCGTTATTGTCCTGTAGGGTAGAAACTATTGCTCTATTTTTTATAGAAGAAGAAACTGAGGCTCAGGAGTTTGAGTCACTCATGGTTTCATAACTCACAAATGGCAGGATCGAGACTCACAATCAGATGTGACCAACCAAACTATCTCCATCCTCATTTATCCACTACATAGCTCACCTTTGAAGGTGAGATCTCATAACCCTGTCTGGCTCGGTACCCTCCCTCTGATTAGGAGGACTGTTAAACAGACATGACTCTGGCTTAAAGGGTCAACATCAATCATGCTCTGGACCTAGAACTAGTAAGTAGAACTTAGCCCTGAACTAGTTAGACAATTTGTGTTTTTGCTCCAGTCACAACTTCCTTGTCCTCTTTCTATAATGCTCCACATAGCATCCATTCCCTAGTACCTGCCTTGAATGACTTTCCAGGACCCCAGGTCCTCAGCAGCTGGTGTGGTAAGTTTCCAGGCACAATTCTGGGTCTGTAGTGCCATCTGTGAGGCCACTGCTCATGATTTGATCTCATCTTACTGCCAAGAGTCTTCTCTTTTAGATCTGGATCTCTGCCTCAAGTCTATTGCCAGTGTTCATTTAATTCTGACTCCCTACATCTGCCAGAAACAGTGCTTTTAACAGTTTTCTTATTGAAGCATCGCCTTTTATTTTTCTATTGCCTACTCTGTCCCTAAGAATATATCTGTTATCTCATTCTTCTTTGTCTTGACCATTTTACTGCATATAGTCCTCATTGGTGACAATGCAACGGAGGATTAAGCAAAAGCAACAAAGGATGATGTTTCTGATTGTGTAAGTAAATCACTGTTAATATTTCATGTTGTGTGGTGTTTCTTTGCGTGGAGTAAATGTGTGTGTGTGTGCATGTGTGTGTGTATATATATGTGTGTGTATGAGCATGTGTGTATGTGATCTTGCTCTATGATGGGGAGCCCCATCTATCTTGGTTCAAAGAATGCTTCATTTCACAGTAATGTTTTTTATGGCACTTCTAGGACAAAGTAAATGTCTAAAATTTTCATTTATAAAATAGTTACATAATTATTAAATATATTAACTTCTAAAGAGTCAATAATGTATGCAAAGTATATAGCAATTTGAAAAATAATGCACATAAATAAAAACAAAAAATAATATTTTAATTTGGTTTATAAATAATCACAATTATTCATTCACTAATAGGATCTATCTGCTAACACTGCATAGTTTCATAATACTGGAAATAAAATTGGATACCACCACCCTAATTTCCTGTTTCATGTTGGTTACGAACAGCTTGCTTTTAATCATAACAGCTATTAAAAACCCAAATTTATAAACGTATGTCATTATCAAGAGGAATGTAACAAGGACTATTGTGGAAAATGTGAACTACCTTGAGCTAGTAGTTTATGTAGTATTTAACAGATTTTGACTATGACTGTATTTCTCTAAAAAACGCACAATATCCTGCAGTACTGAGAGTCTGCTGTGGTAGTTCAGGTAACTTTTTCCCTTAGTCAGGGCCTCACTCTATCGCCCATGCTAGAGTGCGATCAGAGCTCACTGCAACCTCTACCTCCAACCTCCTGGCCTTAAGTGATAATAGCTGGGACTACAGGTGTGTGTCACCACTCCTGGCTCTTTTTTTTTTTTAATTATCATTTTAGTAGAGAGGAGGTCTCACTAAAGTTGCCTAGGCTGGTCTCGAACTCCTGAGCTCAAGTGATTCCCTCACCTCGGCCTCCAACAGTTCTGGGATTACAGGCAGGAACCACCATGCTCAGCCTCAGGTAACTTTTAAAAACAGTTAAAATGGTTATATGGGATTTTGAAATTTGCTATTGTTACTATGGCACATAATATTAAAAACATTCAAAAAACCATTTTATTGTCTCATTTTAAAAATGAATCTTGTTCAGTGATGTAAATTTTTAAAGAATACTGAGTTTTAACAGATGCCCTATGCCCTCTTGGCTGTATAACCTACCAACATTTGTATGCCCTGGTTGAGATAATATGGTTTCACAATGTTTGAACCCTGCTTTTGTTCACTTAGTGAGATAATATGGTTTCACAATGTTTGAACCCTGCTTTTGTTCATCCTAGCTCGCTTTTGCTTCTAACCAGCAAGAAGTAACAGGGACAGGATTTGCCCTCTAGCCCAAAGGTACAGAAAAAATAAACAAAACTAATATGGGGCAGTTTGTTTTCAAAACACTGAACATAAAGCAAGATAAAAGAATAGTGATCAATGAGAAATAGAAAACATGAGTTAAACCCTATGATTTTTCCATATTCCTGGCCTTTAAGAAATCTCTAGTACATGACCTCGGGAGAGGAAACTGTGATAGAGCTGAGAGTCTACGAAAGCAAAGGTGGCTACAGTTTACAGGACAGAATATCAGAAAAGTGCTGACGAGTTGATGGGTGCAGCACACCAACATGGCACAAGTATACATATGTAACAAACCTGCACGTTATGCACATGTACCCTAGAACTTAAAGTATAAAAAAAAAAAAAATTTTCCATTAACTTTTAGGAATGGATAACTAATTATTTAAAAAGTAAATAAAAAAATCAAATTCAAAAAAAAAAAAAAGAGATAATGGCAGCCCTTCTGAAGAGGGTCCCATTCTGCAGAAAATTGATCAGAGCATGTGTATGACAAAACTATCTGAGGCTGGAGAAAGGCTGTTCAAAGGGTAATTGAGAAGAGTGCCTGACACTCACACTAGACTAGGAATACTGCCTATTCTCACCAGTCACATTGGAAAAATTTATAGTTCATATAGAATTGGATAAAGTACTCAGGAAGTTTCATCTCAGTAGTAGGAAACATTAGCCTTAGTTTGAGCACTAAGGCCCTCCTAACATGTGATGTAAACAAATCCAAAAGTACCAAAAGTTTCAAAGTAACTTACCCACATTATAGTACAAAACTCAAGATTATGTATAAGGCTACATACAATATAGAACCAATATAGTTGGATCTTGCTTTTCTGAAGTTCCAATCTGACAATCTCTGCCTTTTACTTGAGGTATTCAGAACATTTATATTTAATGTGATAATTTATATAGTTAGATTAGGTCTATCAATAATTTTGCTGTTTGTTTTCTATTTTCTCCATTTTTCTCTTTGTTATATTTTTCTTTTTTACCTTGTTTTAGATTATTCTTATTTCACTTTGTCATATTTGTTGGCATATTAGTTATATAACGATTAAACTACCCACCTAAACATATGTTCCTCATTGGCAGCCAGGTGGTGAGTGATTCAGCTCAAAACTCATCTTAGCTGCCACTTTCATGAATCACTACTGAAACCAAATAGCTCCTGTTAGATTTCTCAGAAGGCAAATTCTGAGGTAGGCCAACGTTCCTGGAAGCTGTGTCAGCAAATTTTTTTTTTATTGAAGGCAGATGTGGGCCACATATGACAGTGCCTACAACAATATTTTAAATGAGAACTTCTCAATCTATTTATTTATATGACTTACCTTTCCTTTCTCATGATTTTTACCTATTTATTTATCTATGTTATTTTCTTGGTGAATTTCTCTTTAATGCCTCATAATTTACTTCTTCTCTCAGACTAGAGAAGTGTCCCAGAAGTATCTAATTACTTTCTTTTTTTTACTTAAAAAATTGTGGATACATTTTTGACTTACCAAATTTTTTTATATTCACCTTAATTTGCTTCCGATTATTTCTATTACTTTTTGTTTAAATGTTTTATTCATCTTGTTCACGTTTTGGAATATAACTGTTTTTAAGTCCTTTGAAGATTGTGCTATTTTTTCATTTCCTCAGAAGTATTTATTTGTCTTGGGTTTGTTGAAATTTATGGGCCTCATAAATTTTGAAATTTTATTTCAACTTGAGGGAAGAGGGTAGTATTAACTTTTAATTTTAACTTTGTACTTACTTCTGCATGTAGTGGTTTTATGCTTTTCACCTTTTCATTGATTTCCTCAGTTGAGTACTAGATGTCTTATTGGTAGCTTTAGCTTTGTTTCACAGCATTGCAGGTAACTACTGCTCTTTAACAAACCACTTTAATATTTGGTAGCCTAAACAACATTTATTTGCTCCTGATTCTCCAGTTCTAACCTGGCTGTTGCTTATTTTTGCTCTTGTGATATAAGCTAAAGATATGTATTTGCATCCAGCAAGGAGCATAGTGGAGCCTTCCCAGCTGGAACAACCAAGGAGGTTGTTCACTACGTGTCTGACAGTGGGACCGGCTATCAGTGGGAGCACTCTGGTTCTCCTCTAGGTAGCCTCGTGGAGACTACTGTGTGAACTTTAGCAATCCACCCAAGTTTGCTTACATTATAGAAGAAGGAAGAGAAAGAGTTGTTGGTAATTATCTTTAAAGATAATTTACCACACAGAGGAATGCAATATAATTAACCGAGTCAATACACCTTCAGCAATTTTGTGATCATAGGAGTGTTGTTTTACTTCCCTACAACCCCAGACAACCAACCCATTATTGTCTACTCTTGGACAGAGGTTTCAGCAATTATCAGTATCTTTTTCTAGCTACTTTAGGCCCCTATGTCACACAGCAATCCTATCTCTGGTCTTTTATCATGTAGAACTGTTTTGAATCCTTGTTACTCTCTGTATTGCAGGGTGAGGGTTCATCACATTCTCTTATATTGCCCAGAAGTCCAAGAAGGGTTCTAATAATTAGAAAGAAACATAAAGGGATCTATGTAAGATACTGAGTCATCAACTATTGATAGCATTCAGGCAGAATTATACAACTATGTTTTGGGCCTTCTTGTCTAGGAATAAGAGCTAAGGCTACGTAACTTTTTAGTTTTCTGTTATTTTATTTTGTCTAACATTCAGATATATTTTTATTTTTCTAAAAACATAACATTGATTTGAAGAAAATTATATTAAAAACAGGGCTTAGAGGAAGAAAGTCTGGAAACTTTCCCATTTTACCCTTCATGGCTGAGAAAATTCGATATAGACATCTGCAGTGGTCTGTGGTTGTCACAGGCTGTGCCAGTCCCACTTTGAATGTGCTCTGTGTCATGTCTGGCTTGATTTGTGAATGAATGTTCTTATTAGCAATGTAAAACGCTCAATTTTGACTATAAGTGGGACAGACAAAAGAACACAAATCATGAAGCTCTTTAGTGTTCATTGACATAAAGGCTCACTGCAGATAATTACTTTCACCTTCACTCTTGTCTGAGAAATATGTCAGATGCCCTTTGACATGTCTATGTCCTATGTAGAAACAAGTCTACACTTCTGGCATTTTAATAGCATCATTTTCCTCAAATGAACATTTTATGTAGACTCATAATACATTAGCGGTAGAAAGGATTTTGAATATCACTTACTATAAAGAGTTCATCTCACAAATGGGGTTATGTTGCTTAGTTGAGAGGTTATCCAGGTCCTTTATGGCAATGGTAGAGAATTATAATAATGACGATGATGGCAATTCTCATTACTGAGCATTTGGTACGTCCCAGACAGTGTACTCTCAATGGTTAAGAAAAATTAACTCTGAATACTTACCATAAACCTCTTAGGCTAACCGCATTTCACATGAAGAAACTGAGGCTTGAATAGAATAATATACCAAAGGTTATAGTTGTCAAGCAGCTCTGGGGTTCAGTGAGACCTCATATGTAGAGAGAGTGTGGTTCTGCTAGCTAAAAAAAAACATGGAGATGCAGATATATTAAAGGCCCAGTGTAGAACAAGGAGACCACTGGCTTTGGATCCAGCCTGGGAGACAGAGAGAGGTTCTGTCTCAAAATAAACAAATAAATAAATAAATAGTCCAGTCGCAGTGACTTATGCCTGTAATCCCAGCACTTTGGGAGGTGGGTGGATCACCTGAGGTCAGGGGTTCTAGACCAGCCTGGCCAACATGGTGAAATCCTGTCTCTACTAAAAATACAAAATTTAGCTAGGCATGGTAGCAGGTGCCTGAAGTCCCGGCTACTCAGGAGGCTGGAGGAGGAGAATTGCTTGAACTCGGGAGGCGGAGGTTGCAGTGAGCCAAGATTGCGCCACTGCACTCCAGCCTGGGTGACGGAGTGAGACTCCATCTCAAAAAATGTATATAAATAATTAAATAAATACATACATAAATAAATATCAATCCTCAACAACATGTCCCCTTTATATGAAGTCCAAAAATCTCCAAGTTTACCTACACTCATCCAATATGAGGAAAATGTGACCGAAGCAACATCAAAGAAGGTGACTTGTTTTCACGCAATTAAAAGTATTTATTTTGAAAAAAACAAAACAAAACAAAACAAAAATCCCAGAAGCATAATCAATGTGAACTCACGTGCAAGATTCTTCCCAGAGTATTTTAAGAAACCCACATAAGACGCCAAGTGCAGTGGCTCATGCCTGTAATCCCAGCACTTTGGGAGGCCGAGGCATGCAGATCACGAGGTCAGGAGATCGAGACCATATTGGCTAACACAGTGAAACCCCGTCTCTACTGAAAAAAAAAAAAAGAAAAGAATTAGCCAGGCGTGGTGGCGGGCACCTGTAGTCCCAGCTACTTGGGAGGCTGAGGCAGGAGAATGGCGTGAACCCAGGAGGCGGAGCTTGCAGTGAACTGAGATTGCACCACTGCACTCACTCCAGCCTGGGCGACAGAGCGAGACTCCATCTAAAACAAAAAAAAAAAAAAAAAAAGAAACCACACAAGAAGCCCTGAAGTGAACCTTCACCATCTTGCGATACATCATCTACTCCTGTCCACATGAAACTTACCTTGCTTGATTGGGCCAGATTTGCATAAGGACAACATAAATAGTAAACCCATTTGGCAGCTTTGACCTTTGAGGAAACGTAGTAACACAAAGAGGGAAGCTTTATACTCTGTTTCGCAGACATAAGAAATTATACTGATGTCATCTCTGCCATCTCATATAAGCTAGACAGTGTGCATATTCAAGCTAGTTCCAGTACATTCATTTAAACAACATTCATATAAGATCAAAACAAAGTAAGACATCCCATCTTCCCCTGCAAGGTTGTCTAATCTTTCCATAATTTGGGTCACTTTTGACCCCATCATCACTGATGGGGTATTGGGAAAGGGATCAGCCCATTATGTCAGCTTTTGTCCCCAGTCCAGACAAGGTTTGTTCTCAGAGGTATCATTCTTGTAACATCTTGGCATCTTTTACTTTTATGTACCCGCTTATGAACACAAGAGTTTCTGAGCTCTTCTCAACAGCTTGGCACCAGAAATAATGCTTAACCTTTCTCTCATTTCTAGAATGAATAGATGAGAAAAGATCCAAAATTACATGCCTCCTAAATATCAGTTAGGGGAAAAGTGAATGCATGACTTTCCAAGACAAGTGAAGGTCGAGTTATAACAGCATTATCCTATTTAATAAAAAGAAAATGAAGGGTGACAGAGGGCTCTGACACTGTATCAAACTGAAGACCATAGGGAGGGCTAAAAAGCTAAAGAAGCTGTGATTTTACATATCGATGCTTAAGAGAGGAGGGCAATACATTTTCCTTCATTTTGAAAGAAATGGTGATTAGCAAAGGGAGGTATACTGAAAAGAGGTTTGAATAGAAGGTAAGAAATTATGGCTTCTAATCTCAATCGTGTAACAAGCTGGGTAATGATATGGCTTGGATGTTTGTAATCCTCAGTGTTACAGGTGGGGCCTGGTAGGAGGTGTCTAGATCATGGGGGTTGATCCCTCATTAATGGCTTAGCACCAGCCCCTTGGTGATGAGTTCTTGCTCAGAGTTTATGTTAGATATGGCTAAATTTAAAAGCATGTGGCACCTCCCCTCTCTCTTGCTTCCTCTCTCTCTATGTGATATGCCTGCTCCCACTTTGCTTTCCGTCATAATTGTAAGCTTTCTGCAGCCTCACCAAAAGCACATGCTAGAGCTATGCTTGTACAACCTGCAGAAACATGAGCCAATTAAACCTCTTTTCTTTATAAATTATGCAGCCTCAGGTATTCCTCTATATCAATGCAAGAACAGATTAACTCAGGTAATAATGGGAAAATCACCATCCTCTATTTGTGTTAGAATAGTTGTATATGAAATGGGGTTTTTACTAAGCAATATTTAAGGAGATAAAAGATAGGGACATCAAAACTAAAAACAAGAACACTAGTATTGCATGAGTAGAGGGTGTAGGAATAGACGAAGGAACTATCTTAAAGCAAGTCCCAAAGGTTCCAAGAAAGTAATATTATCTTGCCACATAAATACATTTTCTCTAAAATGTATCAAACGCTCCAGACAGGCCACTTTTGCTAAGTTCTCACAGGGACCTGAGGGAATCTGAAGTCAGTCTCAACTCGCCACTATGCTCTGAATAACCATAAATAAGTTATAACAACTATTGTGTCTTCAATTTCCCCAAAATGAACATCTCAGACTTGCTGACCCTCAAATTCATCTTTAAGAACTAGCCAGAAAATGACAATAGAGCTGATAAAATCTGTGTTTCTGCAGTTTTCATTCAGACTTCAAATATATTATTGTGGGATAATACAGAATTTCCTGATGCCAGGAAATTAATGTGTCTATGAGTTTATGGGGAGAGAAAAATGGATGGTTTGAGTTTGGTACTTTTCCTGGACTCTGTCATATAAGTCTCATCTCTTGGCTGATTTTGATCTGCATTCTTTCTCTGTAATAAACTATACCTGTGACTATAATAACTTTCAGCAAAATCTGTGAATCTTTCTAGGAAATTATAGAACCTAGGATAGTTTGAGGAACCATCAGAACTTGCAATTGGTGTCAGAAGTGAGAGCGGTCTCATGTAGACTCTGCTGCTTAACTTTGCGGTTGGCTACAATTCCTGCAGGGTCAAAACTCTGCTTCAAGGAACTAACTATATTATAACACAGCTTGGAGAATTCTATGCCTAAGGGCATCATAAGAAAAAAATATATACACACACAATCGAGAGCTTGGTAGAGAACACCATCAAGTGGTGGAAGCTACTAGCTCCATGATCCGGGCAAAACAGCAGACCAGCCAGAAGTCTAACAGAGAGAAGCAAGGAAAGAGAAAGCTAAGAAAAGCTCTTCTGGGTTGAGAGTCTACACTGGAGGTCAGAAAGTTTGTGCACACATGTTAGGCTGCACAGATTCAGGAGGAATCCTTGTAAAATACGGAGCAGACTTAAGTGCTTCCCCAAGCCACACATATAGACTCCAATCAACGCAGGTCAGAAGCCTCAATGGCACAATCCCTGACCGAACACTAAGTGAACAATTGGCTACTCTGGCCCAGGGAGGCCTCCTAAGGACACAAGTATAAAAATAAAATCACACTTATCCTTGGATGTCTGGAAGGACAATGGGCATAATAACTTTATTCTGTCACAAGTGATTGGCAAAGGAAATGGCAAGTTACTCATAAGTTTCTGGCTTAATGTGAGATAAAAACTGTTAACCCCTGAACTGTGATAATAGTCTTGAGCTACACACACATCCAATAACTAAGATGTCAAATGAAAGACAAGTGTTGATGAAGAAGTGTAGAAATTGGAACACTTACGCACTGCTGGTGGGAATGTAAAATTGTGCAGCTGCTTTGAAACCAGTTCAGTAGTTTCTCAAAATGTCAAACATAGAGTTACCATCAGGTCCAGCAATTCCATTCCTAGGTATATACCTACCCAGTAGAAATGAAAACATACCTTCCTACAAAAAAATTACATATGAATGTTCAAAGCAACACTATTCACAATAGCCAGCAAGTAGAAATAACTCACATGGCCATCAGTGATGTATGGTTAAATACAATGTGACATATTCGTACAATGGAATATCATGTGACAATAAAAAAGCCAGTCACAAAACACTATATGTTATAGAATTCTAGTCCTATGAAGGGTCTGGGATTGTCACATCTGGAGACACTGGAAATAGAACACTGGTTTCCAGGGGCAAAGTTAAGAGTTTGGGAATGAAGGGTAATAGTAAGTTAATACTAATTAATATAAGGGTTTCTTTTCTTATTTTTTTCTTCCTTCCTTCCTTTATCCCTCTCTCCCTCCCTCCCTCTCTCTCTTCTTCCCTCCCTCTCTCCTTTCCTTCCTTCCTTCTTTTCTTTCTTACCTTTTTTTCTATTTTTCTTTATCCGTCTCTTTCTCTCCTTCTCCCTCCCTTCCTTCTTTCCTTTCTTAATGATATCCAAGAGACAAGGAAACAAATGCAGTTAAATGAGGATAAGAGAGACAAAGAGCAGGTTTGTGCTGAAGGGTAAAATGTACCCATATATCCAAAGGGAGACTTTAAAAATAATAGAAATATTTAGGAACTTAAGGGGCAATTGTTCATGGATTTTTTTTTCTGCCATGAGTGATGAAAATTGTTTCCTCATCTTTCTTATGGAATGTACAGAGAACTATTTTTTGCTCATTGATATAGCCATTTTTCTTCTTTTTTTGTGTTGCCTGTAAAATTATTCAGTCTAATTTTAAAGTTTTGTGGCAAAAAATATTATCTATCCACCATGGAGAGCCACAGTATGGTTTATATCACATCAAATAATAACAGAGTGCCTAACACTCAGAACTGTGTGGCAATACATCTAAGTGCTGCAAGGTAGTCAAGAAGACACTAAAGAACTGTCTCTTAAAAAGCTGCAACAAATATATATTAGATCCATTAGGTGATTTTAATTTCAAAATGATTCTAATTGCTGTAAATCCTAACCCTCAAGGTGACAGTATTAGGAGGTAGGGTTTTGGGAAGGTATTAGGTTATGAGGGTGGAGTCTTCCCAATTGAGATTAGTGCCTGTATTAGTCTGTTTTCACACAGCTGATAAAAACATACTTGAGACTGAGCAATTTACAAAATAAAGAGGTTTAATGGACTTACAATCATGGTGGAAGGCAAGGAAGAGTAAGTCACATCTTATAGGGATGGCAGCAGGCAGAGAGAGCTTGTGCATGGAAACTCCTGTTTTTACAACCCTCAGATCTTGTGAGACTCATTCACTATCAAGAGAACAGTGCAGGAAAAACCCTCCCCCATAATTCAATCACCTCCCACTGGGTTCCTCCCATGATACACAGGAATGGTGGGAGTTAAAATTCAAGATGAGATTAGGGTAGGGACACAGCCAAACCATATCAGTGCCCTTATCAAAGAGATCCCAGAGAGCTCCCTAACCCTTTCCATCATGTTACTACCACAGTAAGAAGGTGCTAGGAAACAGGACCTCAACAGACATTGAATCTGCTGGTGACTTCATCTTTAAACTTCTCAGCCTCTAGAACTGCAAAAAAACAAAAAGGTTATTGTCTATAAATTAACCAGTTTGTAGTACTTGCTACAGAATTGCAAACAGACTAAGACGTTATTTCTTAAACTCCAAGATAGTCCTTGTAAAACTAAAGCTTTGGCCTTTGACTATCATTACCTTGAGGAGAAAGACAGCACTTCATACATTTTAGTTCTATCTGGCCTCTCTTACTCATAGTGCTTTAGAGTATTTAAATATAATTTTGAATGACTGTTTGCAGGGGATTAGAAGTTGAATTGATGATCTACAACTATAGGATACTAGGCTTTTTCTAGAGTCTCCATGGTCTAGGAGATGTTATTTCAATTTGGAGAAATGTTGCCTTCCCTATTTTTCCAAGACCTGTACCTTATTTGATTCTAATCATTGCTCATCTGATTGAAATCCTATTATTTAACAATCTCACTATTCTCTCAATACAATGAAGAGCAAGGGAGAAAAATGGCCCTGGGGCTGACAGATAGTTGTTACAAAGTGGAAGTCTTCTGAAATTCACCTCACACAGCAGCCTAGGGGGTAGGGCACTGCCACAATTACTACTTGGTTTTGAGACTTTGGGGTAGTTTAGGATTATTCTAGAATATACTCTTACTGTTCAGATTGTGTAACCACAGCACATCCTGCTGTTTTAATCAGACCAAGGCCACAGTGTGAGTCGGACCCCTGAGTTGGGGTTAGCTGGTTTTATTTTTAATGCACTATGTCTAGCTCACTGAAGGATTTAGCAAACATCATGTGCTAAAATTTTTGAGTTTTTAGTTTACGAAAGAAAATGGGCAGCTCAGACATAGGATTATGTATGTACAATGAAGCCCAGGTGTCAGAAACACTTATGCAACCTATAAAACTCCCTGATCAGAGTTTCTTCCTCTAGCATCACTGAGAGTTCAGTTTGTGTTTACGCAAACGAGAAAACAAATCAGTAGTTAACAGGAACACTGCTGTGCTGACACATTAACATTCACTTTATAAGCAGAGGATGTCAATGAGTGCAGGTTAGCCCAGTGGGGACCCTGCCAGGCAGACGAATGTGCAGAGGGTTCCTCTCCTGCTGGGATGGCAAAAATAGATCCATCTTTGTCAGCCCAAATCAACACAAAAGTGGAGTGGCTTTGTGCATGTGGATTGATGTAATGTATTACATGCATATGGATGATTGGATATAAAGTTATGCATAAGTAGTAAAGATCCTAGCATTAGTCTAACTGTATGTATTAGTTTCCTGAGGTTGCTGTAACAAATTATCACAAACAGGGTGGCCTAAAACAATAGATGCTCATTCTCTCCTGTTAAAGGAAGCCAGAAGTGTAAATCGAGCAGGGTTGGTCCTTTCCAGAGACTCCGAGGGAAAAATTCTTCCAGGTCCCTCTCCTCCTAGCTTCTGGTGGCCACTGGCCATACCTAGCATCCTTTGGCTCAAAGCAGTGTAATTTAAAACTTGGCCTCTGCTTACACATGGCTGTATTCCTTTTGTTTGTGTCTGTGTCCACATTTTTCTCTTCTAATAAGGACATCAGGTATTGGATTACGTTCCACCCAAATCCAATATGACCTCATCTTGAATTAATTACATCTGTAAAAACTGTATTTCCAAAAAGCTTACCTTCACAGGCCCCTGGGTCTAAGACTTCACAACAACATTTATCCTAGAATCTGATCACCTTGAACACCTAATGAGGGCTGGTGAAAAAAGGGCTCACATTCTATGCCTGTGAAAGAGTAGCATGGAGGGGTAGTGTGTGAGGCATAAAGAAAGCACTGGGGCAGAGCTAGGAGGAGCCCAAAGAAGGGCTATATCTGCATGAGGCTAGCCCAAGGTTTGGCTGTCAGTTAATAAATCTGCATTAAATTTCACCCAAATCAGACACTGTGGTGTGTATCAGTAATACAATAGTGCACAAGATATACAGATCTCTGGTACCAAGTGGGATAGGAGAAGAGAGGCTGATTTCACGTATAGCATGGAGTCTGGTATGCACATTGTCTCTGGTCCATTTTCCCCTTTGATTTATGCTAAGACTCAAAGACAGTGAGCTAGGAGTGAAATCAGAAACAGTGAAATGTGAACATGCACAATGTGTAAAACATCAGAAGCAAAGGACAACAGTTTCCTAGGTTACAAAAGGCCAGGAAAGTTCTGATGCATTTTGCTTCAAACCAACATATAGGGAAAGCATGTTAGTACAACCCCTGTGAGAATGAAACTCGCCAAGAGGCATTTGTGCAGGCTGGAAACAGCGCTGTATTACTTCCCTGTTGCTGCAGTAACACATTGCCACAAACAGTGGCTTAAAACATGCATTTAGTATCTTACAATTTTGGAGGTCAGAAGTCTGAAATAGTTCATGCAGGATAAAAAGAAGATGCTATCAGAGCTGTGGTCTGGATGCCCTAGAGGATAATCTATTCCTTGACTTTTCTAACTTCTAGGAGTGGCCCACATTCCTTGACTTGAGGCCACATCCCTTGGACTTCTGCCACTGTCATCACTTCTTATCTGGCTCTGCTTCTTCTGTCTCCCTCTTTCACTTATAAGGACCCTAGTAATCACAGTGGATATATCTAAATAATTTAGGATCATCCCGTCAGGATCATCTCAGAATTCTTACCTTTATCACATCTTGAAAATCCCCTTTTCCATGTAAACTAACATATGTATAGGTTTAGGGATTAGGATATGGACATCTTTGGGTGCCCCTTATTCTACCTACCAAAAGCACTCTCAGTCAACATTATCTGAAACCTGGAAAGCAGAGGCCTCAGCTGGACTGGTTGCCAAAATTAGCAATCATTTGATCAGGAAAGGCTCTGGACATTGGTCCACTTTATCCTTGGAAGCCTCTTTGTGTTCAGATAAATATAATTTACAATCGATACTCATGGCTGGTATTGTTTATTGTGTGTGTAAGCTCCTGAGAGCGGAGTTAGGGGATGCTTCCATGCCCTCTCTTTAGCAACGTTCAACTCTAATCTTAGTGCAGGTGTCATGTTTAGTGTTCTGCATATACAGTCTATGCCCAGTTCAAATTTAATTCTGCCAAAATTCCCTGACACACTTACAAAATATAGGAATATATTGTGCATATCATGTGATTAATAATATATAAAAATGTTTATATTCAACATGAATGATACATTTATCATTGAAATTGTTATATATAATCTGTATAATAGATATATTTTATAAACATTGCAATTTATAATGTGAATATTGTTCTGATATGAATTTGAATACTATTATTTATATTAATATCTTTATAGAACTATATTAAATATATATAACATATATGTATATATTTTCTTAATATAGCTTTTTACATTCATTTCCTAGGATGATCAAACTGGATTGAACAGACAATAGTATAAAAAGAATAACAGACTTTACAGTAGGCTCTGAAGCACAATGTAAAATTTCAGACAAGAAGCATCATGCATTGAGAAATTGCTTTATATCTTATACTGCATTGCTTAATCCTCTTCTAATTGTATGGGATGGTTAAATCATAATGATGTCCATTTTACATATGAGAAAACTGTAACTGAGAAGCCAGTGGCTTTTCTATGACCAGACAGTCAAGCATGTGTCAGAATATGAGCTGAATTCCAGATTTTCCGATTAATCCAACACTGTCATTTAACAGCACTCTAAACTTGGCGCATTTGTGCAACTGTGAATAGAGGTGCTGGTGATAATAGCTCATTCATAGAGACTGGTAAGGGTTAAAGTCATAAAATGAGATAATACATGTAAGATTTGATCAACTGTAAAATATCATGCAATTTTTTGTTAGAGAGCTTGCTACTGAGTGGATATAATGCTGTGGTAAACTGGGTGGAACAAGCTATTCCATTTATAGAAGTTCAGAAAGGGATAATGTCAAAGTATTATGGAAGAGATTGTTACCAATGCAAAATAATCTGCTTTGATTAATTTAATTTCATACTCACAAATTTCTCATTTTGTTATTGATTCCATTGTAGAGTTGAAAAGCAAGAGTTCAGCAAGGATAAATAATCTTTTTTGATAGAGACTGGGTTCAAAATTAGAATGTCTCTAGAAGCTATATTATTTTGGCTATTCTCCACTCACTTTCAACAATGTGCATGTCCTCAGTGGGGAAAAGATGTATTTGCATTTATTAGCACTCCGGAGTACTCACCCATTATTTGAAGGGAGGCATGGTCCTGCAGGTAAAAAGGAGATGACCCCGTATTCAGATGATTGTAACATAAAATACTAATTATTTAAATAAATAAAGCCTTATCAAACTGACTTCCTAAGGCTCTCAACCATCTGTATTTCCGTTTTTTCCTGCAAGTGCAGTCTGGCTTTTCAAAATTCTGACAGTGGTTGCAGGGAAAGCTGGGAGTATTGAAAAGAGAAGAAAGTTCTTTTAAGGCCTCAGGGCAAGCTCTGAGTTCTCTAGATGGATTTGCTTCACATTCTTTGGTGAAACCTCTGTGCATATCAAAATCTCTTGCAAGACACCATTCACTGTCCTTTCAGATACGTAGTTTAGTGATGAATGTTGACCATTTCTCGACTTCTGTGTGCATATTTGCAACAAATTCAGATCTCCAACCTCTAAAATAACAAATACAGGTTTGCAAATTTTAATTTTTTTTTCTTGAGATAAAAGTATTATTTTTTAATCACTTGAGTTTACATTAAATTTTAATTTATTTAATTCCCAACAATCTGCCTGCCACAAGCACCTAGAATGCATTCTTTTCTGGTCTGGAACATAGACGCTTCCGCCACTTCTCCACCCAGGTGCTTTTTGTAACACCTACTCATTGTAAACGGTTACTCTGTTACCCCACTCAGAAAGTCTGCCCAGATGACCTTTTCTCCCAGAATGAGTTGGTTATGTTTTATTTTTACAGAGAACCCTGAGCTTATCTAAAACAGTGAGCAAATTGAGGGTGGAAAGTTTGTGTTTAAATCTCTAATGCCTCCCAATAGAATTTGAATCAAAGAGATAATTACTTTAAAAAATAAATCAATTAATTATCTGTAAACAAATGGAGAGCCAACAGAACAATCTACAACCCAAATGGAACATTGTCATGAACCACATGAGTTTTACACTGAAAAAAGTTGTCGTACTGACCTTAAACACTTAGGTAACACCCTTTTGGTGTGTTGGACTCTAGTTCTGTTCTCCAGTATTTCGAGTTTTCTTCCTCTGGGCATAGGGCCAGATTTTAGTTTGCCCATGCAGTCCAGTTTAGACATGACCAGGATACTTATTTAGGTCAAGGAAGTGCATGTGTCTCCTCTGGTCAAAATAATTTAAGAGCTAGTAAGTGATTCTCCATATTGCCTTTTCCTGTGATATGGAGCCATGTGATCTTCCAAATTGGTGAGACCATATCCAAGCCTGAACTCTGATTAAGTCAGATACAGAGTAAACTCCCATCCCTGCCAACCTGCAATGGCTTGTGAACAATAAACACATTTTTTATTACTTTAAGCCACTGAGATTTGGGGGTTATAGCAGCAAAAACTACTATTTTTCTGAATAACACGATTAATATTCTTTATGAAATTGACATTTTAATGTAGTCATCTTGGTGTAAATTGATAATCTTTCATTGTTCTTATTCATAGTGAAAGCCAGAAGATATTTGGATAATTCTGCTTCTTGGGCTGTTACACATTTTCCCACCCACCGCAGTAGCTCAATCCCGTAATCCCATCCCAGGACACTGGGAGGCAGAGGTGGTGTTGCAGGGCTTTTCCTCAGTTAGGATATAGACGGATCCTTATCACACAGCTGTGAAAATTTAGGCTTGCAGACAATTTGAAGTTTGAATAAGGCAAGGTTTCATTGGGTAAAAAAGAAGAGAAAGGGAAGCAGAGACCCTCCACAAAGCCAGAGTCCCTGCTGGTGCCCTGCCCACCTCGCAGTTTGAATCTCAGATTCCACATAGGAAGAAGAGGGGCCAGACTCCTCCCAGCTGCAAACAGTCGAAGTTCTGTGGCTCCACACCAATGTGTATTCTTCCCAGTGCACAGGCCAGCTAGAGTTTTGCCAGGAAGCCCTTCCCACCTGTGTGTCTCAGTGTGAGAATCACATGAGTCTGGGAGTTTGAGACCAGACGGAGAGGCATCGTCAGGCCCTGTATCTACAAAAAATTCTGAAAAAAATTAGATGGGCCGTGCGCCATGGCTCATGCCTGTAATCCCAGCACATTAGGAGGCCAAAGTGGGTAGATCACCTGAGGTCAGGAATTCGAGAGCAGCCTGGCCAACATGGTGAAACCCCGTCTCTACTAAAAATACAAAAATTTCCTGGGTACGGTGGCGGGCGCCTGTAATCCCAGTTACTCGGGAGGCTGAGACAGGAGAATCGCTTGAACCTGGGAGGCAGAGTTTGCAGTGAGCTGAGATCACACCACTGCACTCCAGCCTGGGCAACAAAGAGTGAAACTCCATCTCAGAAACAAAAAACAAACAACAACAACAACAACAAAAAACGATGGGCATGGCGTACATCTGTAGTCCCAGCTACACGGGAGGCTGAGAATGGATGATGGCTTGACTGCAGGAGTTTGAGCCTGCAGTGAGGCAGAATGGTGCCACCACACTCCAGCCTGTGTAACAGAGGAAGCCTTTGCCTCTAAAAAATAAAAATACATATCCTCCCTCATCTGTGACCAAATGCACATGGGAGCTCATCTTGAGGTGTGCATTCTATAACAAAAGGAAGGTCCATTTCATTCACTTGAGATTTTTAAAAAATAATAGAAGGCTATGTTTATGTAGTGTACTGTACCTTGAAAAGTTTTGCTTGCTTTGGTTTATAATATCTCTGTTAGAGACCATCAGAAGCTCAAATATCTGTGTTCTAAATGAGAAAGGAATAACCATAACTGAATTTCATCACTTTGGTCATCTCAGCAATCAAGTAGCAAGAAGAAAAGTGGCCATTTCAATAATTAGAAGTGATGACTGGGTGTTGTACATTGTGCTTCACTGTGGATAATGAACTCCCCAGAACCCCCACCCCCAAATTCTCAATATATGTGGAATAGAAATTCTGCTAAAATCGTTAACATTGTTTAAGAAGAAAAATCTCATGAGCTGAGGGCCAAGGAATAGGTCAAATCTGTGATCTAGTTGTTGTTTAATGTTATTGTATTAGTCCATTTTTACACTGCTACAAAGAGTTCTCGGAGACTGGGTAATTTATGAAGGAAAGAGGTTTAATTGACTCACAGTTCTGCATGGCCAGGGAAGCCTCAGAAAACAGAATCATGGAGGAGGGGAAGCAAGCATCTTCTTCACAAGGTTGCAGGAGAGAGAGAGAAGCAAGGAGGAACATCCAAACACTTATAAAACCATCAGATCTCACGAGAACTCACTCACTATCATGAGAATTGCCTGGAGAAACCGCCTCCATGATCCAATCACTTCCCTCCCTTGACAAGTAGGGATTTGCAGATCCCTCCCTTGACACATGGGGGTTACAATTTGAGATGAGATTTGGATGAGGACACAGAACCAAACCATATCAGCTATTTTGGTGAAAATAGATATTTTGTTTAATACGCTTCTGAATTGCGTTTAAGACTTCTGAGCTTTCTCTCACTGACCCAGTAAAAACAAAGTAATACATATTTGGATCTACTTATTTTCCCCTTCCCACCAAAAATGGCTTCTTTTCTAATTTTCACTAAAAATTCCTCTAAAACAAGGAAGTAGCATACAAACATGAAAAAACCTTCAAGTTTTGACATTGAAGAGGAAGTCCTAGAAGTAGTTACACTGACTGTGACAAAGTGTTTGACAGGAAAGAATCTGGCTGTAAAAACAAAAACACTAGGATGGCATAGTACAGAGGTAATTGTCTTCTGTGAAAGAACGCTGCCTCATGGTAATTATTGTGGTAATAATAGCTAGCATTTTTTATGTGTCAGTAACTAAGAACTAGATATGTTGATTAATTTAATACTCAACAGCATAAAATATTAGCCCATTTTACAGATTCACAAATCCAGACACTGAGGTAAGGTAAGTTGTTCAAGGTCATATGCATATGGCCAGTAAGTGCTGAAGCTTGGATTCAAATACAGACATAGAACCCATGCTCTTATTAGAGTAAAATTCATCAATAGATATTCATGATGATATTAAGAAATTATGACAACTTTAAAAAGTGTTCAGGGTAATATTTTGGAAGTTAGAAGGTATGCAACATTTTAGCTATGTTTCTATCTAGTATTTTTTGTTTGTTATTTAAACTGTAAGTACTTAGCTTTTTATACAACTCAATCTTTCACAGACATATACATACACATATATGTACACACACATAAGTATATGTGTGTATATATACATGCATCTACACATATATGTGCTTTATAACTTTATTCTATATGTATATATGTGTGTATGTGTATATGTGTGTATACATACATATATTTATCTGTGTATATATATACACACACACGTATAAATTATATATACATATATGTATATATTTTATATATAAAGCATCAAATACATGTATTCAAGTATATGTATTTGAAATACATATGTGTATATCTATATCCTCTGTGAAATATATATATATATATAAAAATATATATATATATCCCGCTCAGAGGCTATGTATAGACTAAGTTCAGAGACATTGAGAAATTTAAGGTCACAAAATCTCAGGGATTAGAAACAACAAAGTTTGTTCCTTGTTCAAAATATTTATTGGTTAATTGTGGCTGTGGTCAACATTCCTTCTTCATTCTTCAGTCCAGACTGAAGAAAGAACTTCTAGTTATGAGCCCTTTTTTTTTTTTTTTTTTTTTTTTTTGCAACAAAGAAAAAAGAAAAAGTGTGGAAACAAATAGTGATTTTAAAAGATTGTGTTCATTTGGATGTCATGTTCCATTGATCAAGTGAGTCACATGGCCAACTAGG
Source organism: Macaca thibetana thibetana (assembly GCF_024542745.1). Classification (NCBI taxonomy): domain Eukaryota; kingdom Metazoa; phylum Chordata; class Mammalia; order Primates; family Cercopithecidae; genus Macaca; species Macaca thibetana. The sequence goes on from NC_065582.1 coordinate 174,225,567, forward strand.
CATTAATATGGTGGAATTTTTGTTTTTCTATAGGAGGGGCACCAAGGACATCTTGAAAGAGTGGATGAGGTAGAGACCAGTAAATATTTTGAACAAATAATACAATCTCCTATGCATAGAAAATTGGCAGCAAAACTGTCTCTTAACCTCAGAACCTTTAATGTCAAGTGTAGTTTTAATTTGACTGCACACGAGCTGACAAGCAACCAATTTGATAATGTCAGTCTCAGAAAACAAAACAACTGCTGTTGGAGAGCTGAGAGTATTGCTTTGCCTTTTATGCACTGAGATCTCTTATGTATTTCCCAGTTCACTGTGAAAAAATTCAATCTCAACAAAAAGATAATTATTATCCTTGAATAAATAATATGATGTCAAATATTAGGTAGACCCTTAAGTCTGTGTTGATCTATTTGCTAGAGGTTTTTCATTCCTTTTTTCCCAGATACTCTCATGAGAAACATTTGTCTTAAAATTTCCCTGATTCCCATAGTAATGAATTCATATTGGTTTACTCAAACTAGGTATTACACTCAATCTCACTTTCTGTCACTTAAGGCTGCTCCCTCAGTGGAAATAGAATAACTTTAAGGATGTCTTAGCCATTGTCCTTTTCTGAACCATGCCAACAATGTACTATATACATAAGCCTGCTATTGACTTGGGACTCAGTTTTCTTTATCCAGTTTGAACATGACAAAATCCTTAAGAGGAAACTGAGGGATATTTCCCAGACTTTTAGTCATTATTCTTTTTCTCCGTGGGAGTCTTGCCAGATCTTAGCTCTGGGTCTGATCCTACATATCTGAAGGCATTTTCAAATTTATGTCCCTCTGTGGTCTCTTTCCTGGATTTATCCCAGATTCCAAAATGGAGCTTAAAAATTAAAAAAAGTAAAGAGCGAAAAAGGAATTAGTGTTATGCATTCCACTCATTCTTCTTTTTTAGACTTTTAAATATGCACAGATTACAGTCTTTTCTTGTTCTTGTCACTTGGCAAGATTTGCAATACATACGAAACTCATTGCTGTTATACTTTTTCATTATGAATCAGTCTTTCTACTCACCTGAGCTGTTATTCTTGGAGTTTCTTGTTGGGTTTGTTCAATGTACAAAGTTCAACATATTATTCCAAGTGTGTAGCTTTGTTAGTGTCAAAGGGGAAACAGAACATTCATGTAGGAACACAGTCAGCCTTGGGACAGAAGGTGAAGATGACAAGGGTTTCTTACTGCCTGTATGAGTCAGATGTATCCAGATAAACAGAACCTATAGGATATACATAGATATATAAGCGGGATTTATTATGGGAAATGACTCACATAATTATGTAGGCTAAGACATCCCATAGTATGTCATTTGTTAGTTAAAGAATCAGAAAAACCAGTGGTAAAATTTAGCCTCAGCGCCAAGGCCTGAGAACCAGGAGTTGTGTTGTCAGAAGGCGAGAAAAAGTAGATTTCTAGCTCTAGAAGAGAAAGTGAATTTACCTTTCTTTCAACTTTCTATCTGGGCCCTCAATAGATTGGCTGATGCCCACTCTCGCTAGTGAGGATGACCTCCTTTACGCAGACTCCTGATTCAAATGCTAATCTTTTCCAAAGACACACCACAAGATAATGTTTACCAGGTATCTGGGCACCTCTTAACTCAGTAAAGTTGACACACCAAATTAACTATTACTGTGTCTGAGCTAAAATTGATGACTGATTGCTACCTGAAGATTTTCCTCCCCATCCATTCACAGAACTTATCTTTGCTCATTGAGTATAAGAGGCAAAATGCTCCAGTAGTTAAGGGTCCAATTGGAGAACCCAGCCCACCTGGGTTTCGAATTATTGCTGAGTTGCTTGACTGGTCTTGGTTAAGTTATGTAGCTGTTTTAATGCTCAGCTTTCATTTCTTTTATAAAGAGGTGCATAACAGATCTTACATCTTAAGGTTATTATCTGTATTAAATAAAAAAATTTACATTTTGTATCATGCTTAGCACATAATGAGTTCTTATTAATGTTAAGTATCATGGGTAGCAACTTGGATTAGGACACTGACCTTCCTTTCTTTCCCAACTCTGTTATAGCTGTTTCGATACTATAATTTTATTATTTTCATATTGCAATGATTTCATTTAAATGCTGTATTAATCCATTTTCATGCTGCTCTGAGGAAATACCCAAGACTGGGTCATTTATAAAGAAAAACAGGGTACATGGACTCACAATTCTGCATGTCTGGGAAGGCCTCGCAATCATGAGAGAAGGTGGAAGAGAAAAGGCATGTCAAACATAGTAGCAGGCAAGAGAGCTTGTGTAGGGGAACTGCCCTTTATAAAACCATCAGATCTCATGAGACTCACCGTCATGAGGACAGCACAGGAAAAACCTACTCCCATGATTTAATTACCTCCCACCAGGTGCCTCCCAAGATGTGGGGATTATAAGAGCTACCAATTCAAGATAAGATTTGGGTGGGAACACAGCCAAATCATATCAAATGCCATTCAAGAAATCATGTTTGGCACATTATATTCATGTTATAGTCTCAAAATCCCTGTAAGGGAGTAGACAGAATTGCTCCTACAGATACAAAAGTTGTATTCAGACAGGTTAGGTAACTTATAAGAGATTTAAGTGGCAAGGTTATTATTTTATTCTAAATCTGTTCTATTTTAGAACATTCATACCCGTTGCTATGATTTGAATGTTTCCCCAAGGTTTATTTGTTGGGAAACTTAAATTCCAAATTCGCATGTTGATTGGAGGTGGGGTCTTTGGACTAGATAAGGTCATCAGGATTGGGGCCCTGTGTTTGGACTGGTGGCTTTATAAGAAGTAGAAGAGAGACTCTGAGCTGGCACATATGCTCTTGATCTCTCATTATGCGGTGCCTTCCACCATGTTTTGACACAGCAAGAAGGCCCTTGCTGGATGCTGACCCCTCTTGGACTTTCCAGCCACAAGAACATAAAAGATAATTTTTTTTCTATCAATTAGTCTTTGGTATTTTATGATAGGAAGAGAAAATGGACTAAGACCCTCTCTTTCCACCATACCTCTTTACTTTTCAAAAACTGGCAACACAGGAATAACAGTTTTTTGATGAGGAACTTCCTTTCCTATGCTTCTTGCTTCCATATGAAAGGAAACCCATTAGTGTGACTTTCCTTTCCTGTCCCCAGTTTCCACATCCTGATCCCATTGTTGATGACTTATGGAAAAAAATGGGAGCAGTTTTGGCTCAGTTCTTCATTTTTCTCTCCTTTCAGGAACCTGCCTATTAACAAAGAGGGTGTGGCTTGGTGTGCTGGAGGGCCTGCAATAAGTCTAGTTGTAAAGAACTCACCCCACACAAGAGCTACTTATGATTATTTGGGCAAGTCTGCCTAATTCTGGGAAGCCTTTTAGGAAACTCACTGTTCCTGTACAATTAACCACATCCACCTACACAGTTTTTAACAATAGCAGAGAAAGTATTTTCATTTCCTTTCACCTTATTTCTAATTGTATCTCAGTTGGTTTTAAATTGAAACAGTGAAACACTCACTTTATTGAGTCCTTTCATAGGTGATTGTCCAGACTGACCTTTTAAAGTGATTCAAAGGACAGATAGTTTCGTTGGTCATTTGGAAGGCAAAATAATTGGGAAAAGAGGTTTTACAAAAAGCCAGAGTTCTCAATGTCATGTACAGGTTTGCTCAAACTTTCCCCCCAGCTTTTAGTGCTAGAGCTTTCAAAGTTAGGGCTAACTTCATGAATATCTCCTGTCTCTGATGTTATTAGCAAATAATTTTCAGATATTTGATCCCATGTTTTTTTCTAAGTAAGTGCTTGCCCAATTTGGGGGATACAGGTATCTATTTCATAATCAACCAAAAACTGTGTATCTTTCATCTTCCAAGTGAAATAAAAAAGTAAAAGCAAAATCATACAGTTAGTTTGTATATCTTCTATTTGTATATTTAGCTGTCTTTTCACTGTGAAACTCCTGTTCTATGACAAGGGCTTTAATAACACTGGTGATACAATGGTGAGTAGGTATAAAGGATTCTTATGGTCGGGGAACGCAGGTAGGAAGTCTATGTAATGCCAAATATCTGTTACTAGTTTATGTTATTTTATTTATAAAATCTGGCCCTACTTAGCTTCAGAAAAGAAGGAAAATATGTCAAGGACACTCAATGTCTGCTGGAATAGGATAGGGACATCAGTTACTTGAAAAGGAAAGAAACCAGGGAGACTCCAGGACATGGGACAGCTAAAGTGATTGGATTCTCAACCTGGAAAGCTGCCATTAGTGTGACAAAGCTTTGATAACTTTCAGTCTCTCTGTCTCTCCCTGCCCTTGGTTGGATATTTGGGTAGATCAGACTGTGTTAGGTCCTTGATTTTGATTCATTACCTATGGCCCCTGTGGCGTCTATGGCCATGAGGGGGTTGATTATAAAAACAGTCATGGCCAAAGCCATGTGAGAGCTACTGCTAGAAAGGGCGGAATCATTGTGAACTGAACAGCCACTTCAAGAAGACACTATGGAACAGATGAAATGGCTATTTTAAAGGTCAAAATAGTAGACTACCATAAATTTCATACAACGCAACCTAAAAATGCATTTGGCATTTTGGGCTGAGCCCATTTACACTCTCTTCTTTCACATGTTCAAAGATGTTACCAACTAAAGTGATTCAACAATTCCACAGTAACCCTCAGGACTCCACAGGAATAGTGGTCATTCTACTTTCTACTTTATGTTTAAGAAACTATCTGTTTATTTCTCATGGAAGAATGAGAATAGGAACTGCATGGATGATTTACTTCAGATGCCAGGTGGAATATATAAGCAGACTGCGTGACTCAATTCCTGCTCAAAGAATGTTCATTGAAGAATAGAGAATTTATTCAACAAACAAATCACTCTTATTTGCTTGGGCCTGAGATGTTTCCAGTGTTAAAATTGCAAAGTTCTAGGTGAATTGGGGCAAGCTGGTCACCTATGTCTTAAGCCAGTATGTATGTGTAGTTATCTTATTATGCACAATTTGGGAGAGTATAATAGCTACAACTAGCAGAGGAGTAAAAAGAAATGTATTATGCTTCAGGGACCCATGATAGTGGCTGACACACAGTTGCTATTTGATAGATGAGATTCATAATAAAAACAAAATTAATGCATCTTTCAAACATATTATATATCATACATTGCATTAAAAGAAGTAAACATACCATCTCCAGTTATTCTTCAATCACTTCTTCTATTATCATTTCTCAGATGAGAAAATTGATGTAATATCATACAAATTAATCTAAGAGAGAGTATGTAACCTAACAAGGGTCATGGAGTTTATAAGTGGTGGCACTAACTAGGATATTAACTGAAATTTCTGTGACTCAAATTTTGCCTTTCAAGGAGACCTGTGTTCTTTCCTCCTGTTGCTTTAGTTGGTTCCCCTTGTTTTTTTCCTGACTTTGAATCTTGACTCTTGATTCATGGCATTTCTCTGTCTTGAGTACTGTTTATAATTTCCCAGCTTCTAATTTGTCTGCCCACATGACCCTGATTACATCCTATATTCAATCACTGATTTTCATTACTTATTACTTTATTCAATTATTCTACTAATCTTTAATGCATGCCCAGTTTGTGTATAAGTCATGAAACTTGACCCCTATCCTCCTAGTAGTAGGAGAATCTTCATGTGTGGTAGGGAAATTTTACTGTATTCAGCATTACAACCTCAATCATATTCTAACAGTCTATATAAGATTAATACCTCCCAGGAGAAGATTCTACTTATTCTCCAAGGGCTAGATCCTTATTCTCTTGACTCAACTCAGAATTCAAAGCTTAGGTCTTACTGTCTGTATTAGTATATTCTCACACTGCTATAAAGATACTACCTGAGACTGGGTAATTTCTAAAGGAAAGAGGTTTGGTTTAATTGACTTACAGTTATGCATAGCTGGGGAGGCCTCAGGAAACTTACAACCATGGTGGAAGGGGAAGCAGTCACCTTCTTCACAAGGCAGCAGGATAGGATTTGTACGAGCACAGGAAAAACTCCCATTTATAAAACCATCAGATCTCATGAGAACTCACTCACTATCATGAGAACAGCATGGAGGAAACGTCTCCTATAATCCAATATCTTCTCTCCCTTGATATGTAGGGATTAAATTGGAGATGAGATTCGGGTGGGGACACAGAGCCAAATTATATCACTGACTAACCTGTTTTCCTCTACTGTACTGAAACATATATATATATATATATATTTTTTTTTTTACAAAAGATTAATACAGCTACAGGCAAAACTCTCACACTGAATGGTTATTTTGTTCTTTTTAGAAAACAAATACCACTTGTGCAACACATCCATATACAACCATGACAGTCTTTGAATAATCAGTAATGAAATAGACACAGGCTCAATGTTCCATGGCATGACTGTAAAGTGTAGAATAATAAAAAACGTGATCTGGAAAAATGTTTGCTGAGAGGAAAGTCATTCTGTTCTTTGGGGCTTTGTTTTCAAGTTCATTTTCATTGAAAATGAACTAAGGTTGTGGTCTGTGACTTCTTCATTCCAGTCTGTTACCACCCTTGGCTGGGAAGAAATTCTGTTTGGATTTCTCACTGGCTAAATGGGACCACAGAGGCAAAGACCCAGTAGAAAGTGCTGTTCTCAGGAGCCAAGTGTAAAAAATCACAACACAATATTTAGAGACCTAAATATTCAGTTACGTCTTTCATGGCAAATATAACTTTGGTACATTGTACCAGTAAATTTTTGTTTCTATTTATCATCAAATACCCTCTAAAAATATACTGTATGACATATTTTTGAAAGCCTAATATTTCCAAGAGGTATTTATTGCAGTGAGTATTTGAGGAGGCAGAATGAGCTGAGGTGCAGCTCCCACTTCATCTGACTCCCAAGTCTCTGGGTGTGACTCACTCTTTCTAGGCGGATCCTGAGTTGGATCTTGCTCCTCTTGATCACCGTCATGCCCGAATCTCTGGCCATCAGAGACCTATTTCTCAAGGAGCAGTCACTGAAGCAGTTTATTGTTCATCCCCATAGTTGTGCTCATTGCAGAGGACAGGCAGTCTTTGGAGTCACTTTGGGGAAAATGCAGATCATCCACGAGGGCTTTTCCATCTTGGCAAAGCAGACTTGCTCTGAAAGGGGTAGGTCACTGCAGTGAGCAGTTAGGTTTCAGATCAAGCCAGGGATTAGTCTACATTTGGTGAGAACACTTGGATTGCCACAAAGCTTGCTTCCATTATTGGAAATGACTCCACTGGGGTCATGAGTCAAGATGTTGTGATTGTACTTGAAGTATTAAGCAAAGCACTCATCTCAGGCAGAGTTGGGTGCTGGGGAGATGAGGGAAACATGAGCGCTGGAGGGGATTTACAGCCTACTATGGATGATCAAGGGTATCCTCTCACCTTCTGCAACAGACATGGTGGTACCTTGGGGAGCAGCAATGCTGAAACCCTTTCTCCAGCTGTATAAAAACATGCATCTTCCTATGACAGGGATCAGTGACTGGGTGAGTATGGAATATAGAGAACTTTTGTCTCAGCATTGATCAGTGTGGGCAACCATGAAAGAAGGGTAATGTAAGCTCAAGGAAGAGGCTGTGGCAAGAATAGAATTAGTGGTGTGGCTGGAGGTGAGGAGATGTTTCATCAAAGCGACAGAGATGTCATTGCCAGAAGCACCAATGGCTTCTGTTTTTTCATAAACTTGGACTCACAGAACTGAATCAGGGTATCACCTTTGATGGTCCAGCTAGTTGATGCATCATCAGTACAAGCAGTAGCAGCAACAATAAGAGACAACACTCTGGAGAGGAAGGTGGGAAGAGCTGATCTGGGACAAGCTGAAAGCTCACAGGCCATTTGTCATGAACTGGAAAGCATGTCTAGCTCACATTATCTGGGGAGGCTGTTGGGGAATACCGTCCAGTAAGCTGGTCTATTCTAAACCAGGAGTCCACTTAACTTAGGGAGGACTGGTGTCTTCCTCTGCTCAGTTAGGAACATGGTGCCCTCCTGACCCAGTAAAGGCAACTCCACTTCTTTCTGTAGGAAGATGTAGGGTGGTGGGCACCTCTTCTTAGGGGAGAAAGCCTTCCTTGCAGGGAGAAGTTTCTACTTCCTTTTGTTCCATAGATAGTTTTCAGGAAGGCCAGTCCATAACTTTCCAGTCTTCTAAGGAAGAGTCTTTATAGGAGAATTTCACTTTACACTGTTTTAGAGAGAGGGGCAGACTGAAAGATCTATGGTGACCTGCAGGGAGGGCACAACAACCAGGGGAAGGGAGAAAAGAGAAAGCTGCTGCTGCCCAGGGAGCATCTTCGGATCACGGGAGACATTTCTTTTTCCACAATCCCCTCTGCCTTGGAAGCCACGCCTCCTTCAGAAATGGTTATGGTCAAACAGGCCAAGACCAAGACTGTTCTGAACAATGTCCCTACCTTTGCAGAGTAGTCTTGGTTCGAGCTGGCCCAGGAGGTTGGATTCCCTCTGAAATTCAAGGACTGGGAGGTTGGCAGCCTGCTTCTCTGGATGGGAATACTGTTCTTTGTCAAAAATGCATTATTTTAGCCAGGCATGGTGGCTCAGACCTATAATCCTAGACTTTGGGAGGCTGAAGCAGGAGGATCACTTGAGTCCACAAGCTCTAGGCTGCAGGGAGCTATGATAGCACCATTGCACTCCACCCTGGGTAACAGAGTGAGACCCTGACTTTCAAAACAATAGAAGTACTTTGTGTCTTCAATCACATGGAATTCCATATCAGACAAGAGGAAAGGAAATGAAGACCACAAATATTTAATAATCAGATATGATGTGCCAAACATACTGCTCCATGACATATGGTTTTATTAAGCCTTACGTTTACCCAGGGAGTTAAGTCTTTGTCCCCCACTTTACAGATGGGTACTTTGAGCCCAACCTCGGCTCTTGAACTTAGAGGGGTTTGAATTCAGATATCACTTGTTAGGGGCAGATTCTTCAAATGGATTAGATACTTATAGCTCTTTTTCTCTTGGGTGACAAATTTCATGGGCTCCAAGTCATTTTAAATGAAAGCACCTATTATTTAAAGAAAAAAGTAACCTTTTATAGTCTTCTAAAAAGCACGTGAGGGTAATAAATGGGTTTATTTCATCATAATTTATGAGTATCACTTATGACAGACGCAAGAGGAAATAATTTACCTAAGGACTTCAGCCTTTACCTAAGGACTTCAGCTTCATGCTAGTCTTTTGAAAATTTCTCCTGAATCTCAGTGTGGCTCTCTTTTTACTTTCTCTTGCTCCTTTTTGTTGGTTTAGGCTTATGAATCAGCCAGACCTGTGTTTGGATTGGAGCTTCACTACTCCTAGGTTACATGACCTTGTGAAATACTGATCCTTGTTTCTTCATCTAATTGCCACTCCTAAGAAAGGGCCTTAAAAACAACCACTGTTTGATCCAGCTGCCCTGTTACTGGATATAGGCCAAAGGAATATAAATTGTTCTGTCATAAAGATACATGCACACGTGTTCATTACAGCACTATTCACAATAGCAAAGACGTGGAATCAATCTAAATGCTCATCAGTGGTAGACTGGATAAAGATAATGTGGTACGTACACACCATGGAATACTATGTGGCCATAAAAAAGAATGAGATTATATCCTTTGCGGGAACATAGGTGGAGTTGGAGGTCATTATCCTTTGCAAACGAATGCAGGAACTGAAAAATAAATACATGTTCTCACTTTTAAGTGGTAGCTAAATGATGAGAAAACATGGACGCATAGAGGGGAATACCACACACTGGGGCCTATTGGAGAGTGTAGGGTGGGAGGAGGGAGAGAATCAGGAAAAATAGCTAATGAGTACTAAGCTTAATACCTGGGTGATGAAGTAATCTGTACAACAACCTGCCATGGCACAAGTTTACCTATATAACAAACCTGCACATGTACCCTGATAAGGTTCAGTTTATGTTCCCACCCTAATCTCATCTTGAACTGTAACTCTCACAATTCTCATATGTCATGGGAGAAACCTAGAGGGAGGTAATTGAATCATGGGTGTGGGCCTTTCCTATAATAGTGAATAAGTCTCAAGAGATCTGATGGTTTAAAAATGGGTGTTTCCCTGCACAAGCTCTCTCTTTGCCTGCTGCTATCCATGTAAGATGTGACTTGCTCCTCCTTGCCTTCTGCCATGACTGTGAGGCTTCCCCAACCATGTGGAACTCTAAGTCCATTAAACCCTTTTACTTGTGTAAATTACCCAGTCTCAGGTATGTCTTTATCAGCAGCATGAAAACAGACTAATACATACCCTGAACTTAAAATGAAAATTTTACAAAAAGAAAAGGTCTAATGATGGCTTCCCTATATGGTGGCTCTGAGAATTAAACCAGGCGAGCCCTGTGATGTGCCATCCACACAGTAGGCTCATCACCATTGGATCTATTCCTATATGCCTAGTAAAGTGTCTTCTGAGTAATGCAAGTTAAGGTCAATACAGTCATACTAAACTGAGTAGAGCACAACTGAAAGACATTTTTCAAAGGGGTTTAGCAAAATATCACAAATATGTGTTTCTGAAATTAAAAAATGTTTTGTATAGTGTGCCACATGTCCCTATCTGTGGGTATACACCTAAGGAATTCAGTGGAATCTTCAAAAAAAGAGCATGTATTCCGGCAGTGTATTCCAGTTCCATAGAGGTAAACTGAGTCTTGAAAAACTTAGGGAAACTGATTATTGGTGACAAGGCTGATATGGCAGCAATAGCACTGAATTAGCTTTCCTGATAACTTGGGCATTCTTCTTTGCTAGAGCAGTTTTCTGCTCTTCCCTTTGCTCTTTCTTATTTGTTTCACTTTATTTATTTTTAGTTAGTTGCACATGAGACTTTATCGCCTCAAAGAGATGTGAACAGAGTTTTAGATGGTGACATCATTGTAGAGCTCAGATGTGTTCATTGCTGTAAGCAGAAAGCTTCTGGCAGGCTGCAGTTTAATGAGGCAATCTCAAAGCCGCTTAGACCATTGTTTGCCTTTTGCCTTTGTTTGCAAATTCAGCACAAATTCATGAAATCTGCCAGAAAATGACAAGACTCTAGCAAAATTACTCATAACTCAAGGGACTGCGTGAAACCAAACTGTCATTGCGGCTTTCTCTGGCAGTTTGAGGCAGCCAATGCGACAGGCACCTGCGTGGTGTTTACAAGGTCAGGATAACAGCACCTTGGTGTGGACCCTGTCCTTGGCAATCGTACCTTTGAGACCCAGGATCCTGGATTCCACAGAAGTTATTGAAAAAATCTCTGCTACCCAGAAAATTGCCTCTAAAAGTCACTTTCTGAAAATAGCCCTGGAAAATAGGGTCTCAATGAAAGTGAAGATTAGCACTAAATTTCCAAATTAAAAAAAAATTAAAACACACAACTAGCCTATTTTTTCTTAAGCATATAGCAAATTACAACAAGAAGGAAGGAAGGGAGGCAGGGAGGGAGGAAGGGAGGGAGGGAGGGAGGGTATTAAGTAGTTAAAAAGAGAACAGAAATCCATAAGGGGAGCTCTAAGGCCTCACGTGATTTGGTCCCCTCCTGCCACTTCAACCTCATCTTGTTCCATTCCACTGCCTCCATTGCGCCCCAAGCACACTGAACTCTAATATTCCCTTGAGCAGTAAACATCTTAACCTTTCAGAGCTTTGCAGTTTTACTTCCTTAATTTAGAAATCTTCTTCCAGCTATGCCAGGAAGGATACCTTCTCATCCTCTTTATCAATTCCTCGAAGAGGACTTTATTGGTGACTTCATCTAAAATATTCCACTCTCAACCCAATCTCAGTATTTGGTGTTTCCTTCATAACTCTAGTTATATAGCCTGTAATTAAGCTGTTTCTTTAAAAGCAGTAACTAATATATATTAGCATTTACTATTTATACATGCCTGATACTATTTAATGTAATGAAACTTAGACTTAGTTATCACAGCAACTTTAAGACATAGAGACTATTGCCATCCCCTTTTAGCATATGGTAGAAAATTGAGGCATAAAGACGTTAAGTAATTTCTCCACAGTCACATGGTTAGGAAGTGGTGGGCCCAGAACTCAAACCCCAGCCCTCTTGCTAGGCTACCTTGCTGTCCTGATTCTCCTGCTTTGTGTCCTGTCTCCCCACCCAAGAAGGGACGTTCCCAAGGGCAGAGACCTCTCCTGATTTCACTATTGCATCTCTAGCGCATAGAATAGTGTGTGGCACATAGTCTGTGCTCATATATTTGTTGAAAAATTGAATTAAAAGAAAAAGGGAACATTTCAGAAGAAGAAACATGAGGGGTTAGGTCTGCAAACACACACACATGAAACAAACAAACAAACACCTACAAAAGACTCACATAACAGATATGAGGGATAAAACCTTTCTTCTATATTCCTGGTTGTAATTCTGGGCTTTGTGCTTACCTGACTCGTGCTTTATTTTTCTTGGTGTTACGAATATTGTAGTTTATGCAAGCACCTAGCAGGATACAGCAGACCTTCAGTGTATGGCAGTAACAGTGATGAAGAAGGAGAGGAAGAGGGAAGAAAGACAAAAAAAGAAAAGAGAAAGACAAAGCTGGTTCATTTTTGGGGAGACTACGCAGGCACAAAAGTGTTGTTTTTTTAAACGATGAATTGCTACATAAACTTTACCTAGACTTTCCCTTAACTCTTGGGTAGTGTGGTTTATTAGAAGAAGATGCCTTTTAAAGTCAAATATTCTTAAACTTTTATCTTTGCGTCTTAACCTGTGGTGTGCTGGTGTATGTTTAACAAGCAGGCAGACACAGGAGCTCCTTCGCAGCAATTGCTCATTGACATGCTGTAAATTATTCTACCGTGGCCGACTTCAAGCTGCCAACATGACATGACTGAATGAAGAGTTGCCTCCTATAAGCCAGTGTGAGCTCATTCCAGTGCATCCCTGTACCTCCCACAGCATGACCTTGCAGAAATAACCTCTCTGAGACTCAGTTTCATGGTCCACAAAAGGAATCTGCCAATAAGTGTCTTCTAGGGCTGGGCCTGTTGGGCAGATTAAATGTGAAAATTCACTGAAATGCCCAGCACAGTGCCTGCCACGCAGCAGTGCCCCATAAGCACTGCTTCCTTATTTTTAAAGATAATTAAGTTTAAACATCCAAAAAGTTTCTTCAAGTTTGTGTTGGTGGGGGAGAAGTTGGGAGACAAACCGGGTCTCTTAGGCAAAACAATATTAATCTTACTTTTCCACTTTCTTTTATGTTCTCTCTCTTACAATGACTTTATCTGAACATTTTTTTTTTTCTTGATTCTTATTTTGTCTGACTTAAGCTAGATGGTCAATCTCCAAAAGAACAAAATAAATGAGAAGTAATAACTGTGGCCTTGCTATCATGTTTACTTTCTAAATGGAATGAACCTTTCAGAATATTTTGCCTGATAAAATGACATAGATGGGGACCTGAAGCTGAATTCACAAGATCCTTAACATACAGATTTAAGGATTTGAATAAAAAGTATTCACCCCTTGATTGATTGCAGAAGTTTTAAAACAGCCAACTAAACACATATGCTTAGATATATGTACACACGCACATACATTGTAGTCTAATGTAGATAATGTTTACTGTGCACTGTTGGGGGCAGACACCATGCTCACCATATATACATATGTATGTATCTATGTGAGACTACAATTTTTCTTCATAAATTTATATGTAATTTAGAACAAGGCGACTGCAAAATAATTAGTTTTTGATTGATTTACTTATTCATTTATTTATTCATTCCCTTAAGCAGTCATGCATCAAATCTTGGTAGAATACCTGTCATGTGTCAAACCCTCCTCTAGGCAAGAGCGTATACATAAATGAATTCTATGGGTCCCCTGCACTGCACGAGTTAGTTGGCTCTTGGGGAAGACAGACATACACAGAGATAATTACAAGGCGAAGGAGGACAAAGCACCATCATGATAATAAAAGTGGAAGACACCCAAATCTCCTCATTTTCAATTTCGTAAAATAAGAATTATACAGAGGGAAGTGTGAAGGGAAGTGTCACCTGTTATCTGTTAATAGTTATAATTATTTGATTATATTTTTACGTTGAATACTTCAACACAGGACAGTCTCTTCGAGATCACATCAGTGAGTATCCTCCCCCAAGGCTTCTTAAATTCAAGGTCTACAGGCACTTGTGCGGCAATACACTTTGTGGCCTGTAGATGGCAGGCGTCGCTCACCGTTTCGCTGGATCTCATCCACACCTGACGGATGATGCAGCTTTAAGCTTTCGCCACAGCAGTCTCACGGGTCTCCCTACCGCTGCTCCACAAGTGCACAGCTACATATTTATTTACTTAGTCCGACTTAAAATCTAGTGATTTAACAGATTTTTCATGTCGGAGATTTTTAACGTTCCTGAACATTTTGTGAGCAGAACTCATAACAATGCTTGTGGGAAGGGCTTCAACTTGAATGACTTTTGATCTTCGGATGTAAATAAAGAATTATTTAAGAAAAAAAAGTCGATACTGTAGAATAATCAAGTAAATTAAAAATAGAGGCCACTAACCCTACGTATAAATGTGCCTACTAAGCACAGACACTATTTGCAATACCCCATCACTGCCTTCGCTGAGATCATGGCAACGTTCGCACCTTGGCCCCAGGGCTAGAGTTATTTCAACTAAGCAAGAATTTATTGGCTTTCTACTATGTGCAAGACGCTGCATTGGGTGATAAGGGGATATATAGTTGAATAAGCATAAAACCTGTCCTTATAGGACTTATGATTTGGGTGAGAAAGCTAACAACAGTGCAGAAATTCTAGCAAGTTACTATGTGAGTGGAGTTTTGGAGGATATTACACCCAATACTGGGCAGAATAATTGTGGAGAAAATGAAATTAGAATCGGCTGTGGGGTTACCCAGAGAAACGTCACAGGCAGTTTTGAGAAGGCACCTCAAATATTTTGATCAGTTTAGGCAAAACTACATTTTACAAGCCCCCTGGAAATATAAATTGCATACCTGTTTTTCTTTTTAAAATGTGTCCACTTGTTGTAACACATAAAGAATTACAAGTGATAATAAATGGAATCTAATTTTAGATTTCACAGCCAACAAATCTATATAATCCCCAAACAAATGAGTCTATGTCTTCTGCACAATTTATTCTATATCTTGAAATTATTGTCTATTTATATCACATTAAAATAAACCTAACTGGCAACTTTTTAATATATGCTAATCATTTTTAAAATTGCACAGTTCAGAAAAATATAGACAATAATGAAAATAACCTGTAATCTCAACTTTCCAATAAAGCTATGCCTAATATTTCTGTGTTAAACAAAATCTTAATGATTACATAAGTATTCTAATAGCAAAATATTTCTATTTATAAAAAGCTAGTAAAATCAGACTAAACTTACTGATGCTTAAAGCTAGTCATGAGCATAAGGACATTTTCCTGCCTTGTTAAGAATTGTAAGCAATCAATGAAAATAATTTACATTTTAAAACTAGTCTCCACTTTGGCCTTTATATATCTAACAGATTTAAGTCCCAGCTAAATTGAGTCTTTCATTGCGTAGTAACTTCTCTTTCTGAGGTCCTATTATTTCCTTTTTTGTAAAATGGAGTTACAATATCTACCCTTGGTTGTGAGGTTTAAGAAAAGTCATGTGCTAGATCTGGCACATGGCAGGTGCTTAGTTAATACTTTTCCCCAACTCTTTATGTCAAAGAAGTTCCTTTTCTCTCTCCTGCTGAGAATCCCTGAGAAGCTTATAAACAACACCCTAGTCCAGGATTCCTTAACCAAGGGGCTACGGACCTTTGGGGTCTGATAAATCTTCATTATGGGAACTATAGGGTTTTTGACAGCATCTATGTTCTCTATTCAATAGATACCAGTGGCAACTCCCCTATTTTTGGCAACCAAAAAAGTTTTCAATCATGGCCAGATCATCTCCTTGGGGTAAAATCTCCTCTGCGTGAGAACCACTGCTCTAGTTCTTAAAGAATGCCCACGAAATAGCCGGGCGTGGTGGTGGGCGCCTGTAGTCCCAGCTACTTGGGGGGCTGACGCAGGAGAATGGCCTGAACCCAGGAGGCGGACCTTGGGGTGAGCCGAGATCGCGCTACTGCACTCCAGCCTGGGTGACAGAGCAAGACTCCGTTTCAAAAAAATAAAAAAGAATGCCCACGAATTTGATATCGCTGGATGGGAAAGACTTCTTTCCAGCATGCCTATGCGGTACACCACAGACTGCACAGCTGCCAGTCTGGTTGAGAACCCTTATAATCTACCTTCACCAGCTTCACTCAGCTGCAGGCACTGCTACCCTTTCCTGCCTTTGCAGTTATCACCTTGGTCCTGGGAAGTCCTGGACACAGCAGCTTGTGTCTTAGCATATTTTTCCCCCCCAAACATCTCGTGGAGTCTATGACCCTCTGTTTTGCCATAAGTCCATTATCTGGTTTGCCTTAAGTGAATGCTTCCCTCACTGCATCACAGCCTCCCCAACTGCCTGGCTGCCAGACCTGCTCAAACCGGCCAGATCTGCCTTTGTCCTGCTTAGTAGTCTGGTTTCCCACTGGCATATTGCCCTCATCCCCAGGCCACTTGGCTGAGGCTGGGGCATCTTTCCTTAGTTTGCAATAATCACCCGGGAACATGGACCAAAGATCTGTATATCCTCAGTGGCTGACACAGAACATGAGCCTTGGGAAACAGGGTCATGTTTTAATATATCATGGTGTATATCTCTACAAGACAATGGGAATGAAGTCGAATTGGAATTTAAGTTAAACCTCACTATTTATACTTGTCCTTTACTTTTATTTTCTGTCTTGATTATTTTATCTGCCGTTTTATGGTTTTACAGAGTATGCATGATTGTGGTTTATTTTACCTTCATATTTGAAGCTGTTTTCATGCATCCTTGGCCGTTCTATCATGTTGTTGACTATAAGAGCTCCTGCTGCATACAAAGGCAAGAGGCTCTGCAAAACGTCTAGTGAACATCCGTCTCTTCTTTGCAGTGCTATGATTATCATGCTTGGCTGGACTTTTAGCTAAAAACTGTCTGATTTCAAGACTTAAGTCACTGGTACCCCAAATTAGAGATATCATCTCACCAAGACCTCCTTATTTTAGTATTTTAGTACCCACCAATTCTATCGGGATATCCTTGGGTTTCAAATCTATTTTGGCAAATAGAGCCAAAATGTTTACCCCTCTATCTACTGAACTCCTAGAATGGCCTCCGCTCAAGGCAAACTTTCTAGCAATATCAAATTCCTTTCTCTAGGTTTTTTTTTTTTTTTTTCCTAGATTCTATCTTTATTTTTTTCTCCCATGAGTTCTAGGTCAGAATGTTAGTCAAGATTTCTCAAAAAGTAGAATCTATGGCAATGGCTTACATCACCTAGTTTATCTGGGGAAGCAATTCCAAAGAATAGGATGGGAAAATAAGTAAAACGAAACAGGGAAGAAAGAAAGAATATCTTAAATGTATTATTGGGATTGTCACTGGCACAGACCTCTTGAGCTAAACCCTACTGGGGAACTTTTGAGCCATGAGTCACGTAGACTGCTCCTTGAACTTTTCCACATGAGGGACAGGAGAAGGCTGGATTTACCCACTGGCTCCAATCTCCCATTGGACAAGAATTGACCCATAGAGTATTGACATGGTTTGGCCCTGTGTCCCCACCCAAATCTCATGTTGAATTGTGATCTCCAGTGTTGGAGGAGGGGCCTGGCGGGAAGTGGTCAAATCACGTGTGTGGCCTCCCTGCTTGCTGTTCTCATGATAGAGTTCTCAGGAGATATGACTGAAAGTGTGTATCACCTCCCTCTTCACTCTCTCCCTCTCCTGCTGGTCATGTGAAGAAGTGCGTTCCTCTTCATCTGCCACCATGATCATAAGTTTCCTGAGGCCTCCCCAGTAGAAGCCTGTATATAACCCATAGAACCATGAGCCAGTTAAACCAGTTTCAGGTATGTCTTTATAGCAGTGTGAGAATAGACTAATACAAGTATTAACTCCATCATAATTCCATGTTTGGCTATATGTCAAAGTGGCTTAACTCATTGTCACCAGTGACTCATGTGGCAGCATGAGATGTTTGGTACAACAGAGGCGACATACCATAAGATTCTACCTACTTGCAACTGATTGCTCTAGCAATGGCTGGAGCGTAAGTATGAGTGGAGAGCATATGAGCAGGACACAACTATCTCATATACCTGGCAGGTCCAAATTTCTTCAGGCCATGAGCTCATGGGCCTGGGTAAGAGCCACAGTGTGTTACCAGTGCCAAAACTCTTGTATTAGTGATACTGGTTGCTAGATTACTGGGTGACTAGAGAGTTGTGGCTTCATCTGATAAGCAGTAACTCAAGAAAATGTATTATCCAAATAAAGTCAAAATTATTGAAGAAAGAGGACGTCTCAGGATGACTTCATATGTGCATATTTTTATTCAAGATTCAGATTATAATAAGCCCATGGTCCCACATTGGTTTTGCAATCTGTTTTTTATTTAATCTCAGTTCATGTTGAACTGGAAGAGAAAAGGGCCTTCTTACAGTTCAACATAGTAAACTCCTATATGGTGGGTGGTAACATTATCAAAAGAGAAAGGTTAAATCATTTTGCTACCATTATCTTCACCTTCTTTCATGGAAACTTTTATATCATTGCAATCACTACAGAAGCTGGACTTTTTGGTGGATTCTACTTATATGTCCAGATAAAAAGCAACATCATATAGATCCCACTTATGGTTTTATGAACTATGGAAGGAATTGTGATAATCAGCTTGAAATGATGATTTGGGGGCATCTCTGAGGGGTTCTCTTTTATAGACAAGGAAATTCAAAAGGTCAACCAAACATAATTAATATGGAGCATCTATGATTTCGGCTCTTTTCCCCAAATTGCTGAAGCTTCCCAAAATATATCAGCATTTAACATTCTCTGCCAAACCTCTGTGTGAACCTGTGGCAGAACATTGTCTCAAATAATTTTGTAGTGAAGTACCACAAGATGAATGTGTACACGTTGTGTGTGTGTGTGTGTGTTTAGTGGTGGATAAGTGTAGAAGTTACATGATGTTATGAGTTAAAGAAGGAAGGATCATCTTAAGTTGTCTTCCTCCATAGCAGAGTAGGAGGTAAAGATTTAAATGCAAGCAGTGTCTTGGGTGATCCCAAGAAATACTGGTAGGGAGCAAGGAAATGAAACAAAGAAGGGAAGGAAGCTATGTTATTCCAGGTCCTCTGAGAACCAAAACATCGAGGAAGGATTACATGTATAAGGATTTTATACCAGTATAAAATAAAATGGGAGGGAGCAGGAGATGCTAGGGGAGCAGTCAGATTGCAGCTGAGGTCTGATCCTTAGTAAAGGGAGAAGGAAGAAGGGACAGTTTGGTAGAAGCATCTTAAATTGCTAATGCAAGTTTGTTAAAGCCTACAGACCATCCTTGGGCAATGGTAAGCAATCAGAGGAATGCCGCCTCTGCCTTAGTATACCCGCTTCTTTCAGTCTTTGACTCAGAGAGGTCCCTGGAAAGTATAGTCTCAGTGCAAATGCAGTGTTGAATTTAAGAACAAAGCATTTTAATGTTAAAATGGCCATACTGCCCAAAGCAATCTACAGACTCAACACCATTCTTATCAAACTACTAATGTCATTTTTCACAGAATTAGATAACATTATTGTATATGTTCATATGAAACAAAAAAAGAGCCCAAATAGCCAAAGTAATCCTAAGCAACTGAACAAAGCCAGAGGCATCACATTACCTGACTTCAAACTATACTGTAAGGCTACAGTAACCAAAACAGCATGGTACTGGTATAAAAACAGACACATAGATCAGTGAAACAGAATAGAGAATCCAGAATTAAAGCTGCACACCTACAACCATGTGATCATTGACAAAGTCAACAAAAATAAGCAATGAAGAAAAGACTCTCTATTCAATAAATGATTCTGTGATAACTGGCTAGCCATATGCAGGAGAATGAAACTGGACCCCTACTTTACACCATATACAAAAATTATCTCAAAATGGATTAAAGATTTCAATGTAAGACCTCAAACCATAAAAATCCTAGAAGAGGCCAGTTGTGGTGGCTCATACCTGTAATCCTAGCACTTTGGGAGGCCAAGGTGGGTAGATCACAAGGTCAGGAGTTCAAAACCAGCCTGAGCAACATGGTGAAACCCTGTCTCTACTAAAAATACAAAAATTGGCCAGGAGTGGTGGAGCACACCTGTAATCCCAGCTACTCGGGAGGCTGAGGCAAGAGAATCGCTTGAACCCGGGAGGCGGAGGTTGCAGTGAGCCGAGATCATGCCACTGCATTCCAGCCTGGGTGACAGAGCAAGACTCCGTCTCAAAAAAAAAAAAAAAAAAAAAAAAAAAATTCCTAGAAGAAAACTTAGAACATACCTCTCTCAACATCAGTTTTGGCAAATAATTTGTGGCTAAGTCCCCCAAAAGCAATTGTAACAAAAGCAAAAATTGACAAGTGGGATCTAATTAGACTAAAGAGCTTCTGTACAGCAAAATAAACTATCAACAGAGTAAAGAGATAACCTATGGAATGGAAGAAAATATGCTCAAACCTTGTCTCCAACAGAAGTCTAATATCCAGCATCTACAAGACTGTAATTGTATTGCTTGTAACACAAAGGATAAATGCTTGAGGGGATGGATACCCCATTCTCCAGGATGTCATTATTTTGCATTTATGTCTGTATCAAAATATTTCATGTGCCTCATAAATATATACAGCTACTACGTACACACAAAAAATTAAGGCAAAAAATTAAAATAAGAAGATATACAAGCTGCCAACAAACATATGAACAAAGGTTCATCATCACTATTTATTAGATAAATGCAAATCAAAACCACACTGAGATACCATCTCACACCAGTCAGAATGGCTATTGTTAAAAAGTCAAAAAAAAAAAAAAAAAAAAAAAAAAACAGATGATGGTGAGGCTATGAATAGGGAATGTTTATGCACTGTTGGTGAGGTTGTAAATCAATTCAGCCACTGTGGAAAGCCGTGTGGAGACTTCTCAAAAACCTTAAAACAGAACTGCCATTTGACCCAGCAATCCCATTACTGGGCACAGACCCAAAGGAAAATAGATCATTATACCAAAAAGACACATGCACTCATATGTTCATCACAGAACTATTTATGATAACAAAGACATGTAATCAACCTGGGTGCCTATCAAGGATGGATTGGTTAAGGAAAACATGGTACATATGCACCATGGAATAACATGCAGCCATAAAAATGAATGAAATCATGTCTTTTGCAGCAACATGAATGCAGCTAGAGATCATGATCCTAAACCAATGAACACAGGAACAGAAAACAGAATACTGCATGGTCTTATGTATAAGCAGGAGCTAAACATTGAATACACATGGAGGCAAAGGTGGGAACAATAGACACTGGGGACTACTAGAGTGGGGAGAGTGGGAGGCATGGGCTAAAAAGTTACCTATTGGATACTACGCTCACTACTTGGTGACAGAAGCATTTGTACTCAAAACCTCAACATTATGCAATATGCTCATGCAACAAACCTGCACCTGTACCCCCAATCCAGAATAAAAGTTGAAAAAAAATATTAAAATTATTTTTAAAAAAAGAGCAGAGCAGCTGGAGCTCTCAGTCAATCTGCAGTCAGAGATCTGGCAGGTGTATTCTCAAAGCCATCACAGATGCCAATACAAAGTGCATTTAAGAATGTATTACTGAGATGGGCACTGGGGCTCAATCTTGCTCAGGACCTGTGGAGGCCTTGAAGAACAGATCTTGAAGGGTTCCTGCCTCAAGGATCAGGAAACTGAGATGCTTATCTATCACTTGCATTGTGGCATTACCTAAGGACTGCTTTCAGGGTCATCAGTTACCTCGCATCTCTGGCTGCCCCCATGCTCAGCAGAGAAAATCCAGCCAGAGAATGTCAGGTGCTTGTAGCAGAAGGCATTGGCATACATGGGGTGGTAAGTATAATATCAATGGGATATTGGCAGAGTACAAAGAGTCCAGTACAGTGAGGTAAGGAAAAAGAGAAGCAAATTCTTCTTAACACTAATTATTTCTTCTCCAGCCTATCTAAGATTCACAAGATTTGGGAGCAGTCAAGTAGCATTTTCTTTCTGTTTATGATTTCCCTCTGAGACTATCATTGCTTTAGGCAAATGCATTCATGTGAAGAGTCATTTTTCTCCATGTCTGAGCCTGTAATAAATGTCAACCCTTTTTTGGCAACTGCAACTAATGCTGCAGACCTACCGTTACTAAAAATGAAATTACACATGTTAGGACCCCAGATCAATTTATTCAAGGGACGTTCAAGATCACTCTGGACAGGTAACAGAATCTCTCCACCTCTGCGGCTATGAGCCTCCTTCTGGAAAAAAAAGATATATTTTTTACTTGATTTGTTTTCTCTTTCTCTTAGTGCTTGGATCAAGCAAACAATGCCAATAAAATTTCTGGCCTTGTTAATTCCCCTGAAATCTAGCCTCCTCTCTAAAATACTTGGTAAAACCAAGCACTCAGGAAACAAAGTTTAAAGTCTTTAAGGTGTGTTCAGTGTAGCCTGTAAGCTGTTTAATAAATAGCCCTTAAATTTGCATAGGAATCATAGGCTATTGGAGCAAAAAGTAAGCTCAGGCAATGTCACAGAAAATGCTTCATTTTACAGATGAGAAAAATGAATCCCAGAGAGGAGAACTGGTTTGCACAAAACTACACACACATCCATTTAGCAGCACAGCAAAGACCAGAATTAAGGTAGTCTGACACTCATTCCAATAATTTTCAATACTGTTTCATTACCACAAATTTGAAAATAATAACAGAAAAATACATGGTTTTTTATGTTTTAAGCTTTGTTAGAAAGGCTTTTGTGCATTATCTCATTTAAAGAAACTAATGAGATGTCAAGTCGTTTACAAGGCAGTGCAGTCATCTGGGTAAGAGCAGGGGATCCTCTGGGACCTGAATGCTCAGGTTCAAATTCCAGGTCCAACATGTGTCACCTGCGTGACCATGAATGATCTTTCTATGCTTCCCTTTTCTCCATGGTAAGCAATGACACTTATCTCAGTATCCTTAAAAGGATTGCATGAAATATTGGTAAGCAATGGCATCTATCTGAGTACCCTTGAAAGGAGTGCATGAAATGCTACAAACAAGTGTCTAGACAGTGCCTGGACCACATTTAGTACTCCATAAATGTGAAGCGACATGCTGTCATCTTCACAACAGCTCTTAAAGGTAGGTGTTATCATCCTCATTGTACAAATGAAGAAACAGAAATTTGCCAATGTGTCTCAGTAGCCAGTGGGAGAGCTGTGCCTCAGACTTGGGAGGAAATTCCCTAAAGCTTTAACCACCAGAGATTTACCACTTTTGCTTTGCTTTTTTAATGTTAATTTTTATTTTAAGTTCTGGGGTACATGTGCAGGATGTGCAGGTTTGTTACATAGGTAAACCTGTGCCATGGTGATTTGTTGTACCTATCAACCCATCGCCTAGGTATTAAGCCAAGCATGCAATAGCTATTTGTCCTAATGCTGTCCTTCTCCCCACTGCCCCTTGCTCCTGACAGGCCCCAGTACGTGTTGTTTCCCTCCCTGTGTCTACATGTTCTCATTGCTCAGCTCCCACTTACAAGTGAGAACTTGCATGTTTGGTTTTCTGTTCCTGTGTTAGTTTGCTGAGGATAATGGCTTCCAGCTTCATCCATGTCCCTGCAAAGGGCACGATCTCATGTGTTTTTATGGCTGCACAGTATTTCATGGTGTATATGTAACACATTTTCTTCATCCAGCCTATCATTGATGAGCATTTGGGTTGATTCCATGTCTTTGCTATTGTGAATAGTGCTGCAATGAACATACATGAGCATGTATCTTTGTAATAGAATGATTTCTATCCCTTTGGGTATATACCCAGCAATGGGATTGTTGGGTCCAATGGCATTTCTAGTCCTAGATCTTTGAGTTGCCACACCATTATTTATTTACTTATTTATTTATTTTTCTGAGACAGGGTCTTTCTCTGTCATCCAGGTTGGAAAAGTTCTCACTATCTTGCCCAGGCTGGTCTCAAACTACCAGTAGTTTAAGACTCAAGCAATCCTCTCTCTTCAGCTTCCCAAACTCCTGGAATTAGAGGCTTGAGCCACTTCGCCTGGCCTCTTTTTCTTTTTAATTGCAGATATTCATGCAGTGATGATACATGTCAATCATTTGACTTCAAATGTATTTTTCATTTCATTTGGGAAATCATATCCCTCTTCTTGAATGGGATTTCTCTGTCACTCTGGGTCTTACAGTTCACCTTGAAATGTCCAAAGAGTGCTGTTCTCATTTCATACCCTTCACCGGTTTGGTATAGTCATGGATCAAGGACAATACTATTCCTTTTCAAAAATATAGAATCTGCAATTCCTCAAATTTCAACATAATGATATGAGTTCTCATTAACAATATTTTAAGATAATTTTTCACCTTTTTGCATGTGCTCTACAAAATGCCTACCACTAGCTGCTCCTTTACATTTTGCCTTATGTAGGGTAGTTAACTTCCCTCTAGGTCTCTACTCAACTGGCCCTAAATTTTGTTCCTGTCATCAAAGAGTTCATAATTTAAGAGAAAAACTTTGGGTGTATGCAAAAATATGTATGATAAGGCAAATGTCAATGGAGCAAAACATGTTACAGACTTACATATAGATAATAAAATGGGAAATAATAAAGCATAGCATACATTTTATTTATTTAAGGAGAATTTTAAGATTAAAGCTAGAAATCATAGAGTATTAGTGTTTTTTCCAAATGAAAATATGTAGCTTGGAATAGACGGAAATTAAGCTGTAAGACAACAGATAAAAGAAAATGCAAAAAATTGTAAAATGTCCTGAAATGGAGGGTGGTTCCTGTGACAACAAGACGTAAGAGTAACATTTCTGAACATATTAATATACTTACAAAGCAATGTCTCAATCAGAATGAGGTTGGATATGGCAGGCAACACAGAAAGAGAAGAATCAGAGAAATTAATGTTAGCAGTGTCCAATCAATCACTTGCCATTGGCAAGGACTTACTGTAGATATATAGCTCAATTACCATTGATGATGGAATTCTAACTTTTTATGGGGTCCTTGTTCTTTCTGTATTTGCCAAGGGGTATCAAGAAGATATTGCATTAATGACAAAGACTTTAAATGTTGCTATTCCCTGTCATAATGATTTCCCATAGTTAATTAACAACAGTTTCTCGTTATCATATGGGTTCCCAAGTTCATTGGCCACAGAAGAAGAAAAGATACACAAGAGATCTGAATATCTCTGGCCAACAAGATCATTATATTTATCATCATAAATTGATACTCTGAGAACACACCAGGTTTGTATTGTGCATTCAGTGAGTCATTATCTCAGTGCCTTATTGTGCCTAGGTGCTGGTAAAAGTCTGAGCCTTTGAAGTAGAGTCAGACCCAGCAAGACTCTCTCTTAGAAGTCATCAATATCAGGTTCATGTCTGTCTTCTATTGATATATATATACTTTAAAGGCAAAATATTATTTTGCAAGTCCTATCAGTGTTCCTTGGAGGAAACCAGTTGCCCTTAATGGTCACGTTGATGGTGAAGTTGAGGGTTGAGAATATGACATAGAAGAAACAAACTTGGTATGTGAAATTAACAGAGATTTGAGAATGAGGTGGAGAGAGGCATGACAGAATGCAGGTATAATTTAAAGGTGCTTCTTATCATGGAGGAAATCTGAATCTCTATTGGCATAAATGGCCAATATTTCAATGATACATTAGAAGCCTTGTTAGTCTTCTAGGCAAATAAAAGGCTAATAGAGAGATATGTTGCTGTTATTGTTGTTGCTGGACTCAAGAGAAGGGAGCTACATATCAGATTCGTTTTGACATGAGCCTAAATAGTGACACCAAATGCAAGGTGACTCACAAACAAAATTAGTTCAGAGGAAGCAGAAACTGATCATCGGTAAGTCACCCCCCACCATTCTAGAATTCCTGGAATACTTGGGGAGGGTGATTTTTCTACCGCTTTTGAATCTGAAAGCACAGGGTATTCAGTAGACCTTTGAATTTTATTGGGTAAAAAAATACTCTTTTACTTATAATCACAGGAGTGTATTAATAATATAAAGGAGGTATCATATCATATTGGGGAAATTAGAGAACATTTCATTTTTGATGGAGCAGCCAAGTGAGGCTTTGAATTATAAGCCATATTTTGATAAGCAACAGGTATGAGTGGTTAAATAGAGGAGGTGGGAAAATAAACTCTGTAGAAAGATAGTTCTGAGCATTTGTGAAAATAAAAGAACTGTTTGGTGATTATAGGGAAGACCATTTAGTTGATGGAAGTGCTACTAGCCATAGAGCTAAAACCAAGAGGTCTTAGACTATCATATTTGAGAAATCAACATAAGGCAATTAATAGAACCCGCGAGCCACTGAAAAACTATAAAACTAGAAGCCAGAAATTCTGTGTGAACTCAGGGCAGAGGGAAAGCAAACATGAACCTCTCTGGCACTTTCTCTTGAGTATCAATGGACGATGGACCCAAATCTCATCCCCAAGCCCACTTCTGATTTCAGTGCCACTATGGTGGACATTCCCATGCACCTGACTGCATCATCTCATCCCAAATCCACATAGTGAGGACCCCGTTTTTGCTGCTGCTGGGACTTCCCTGAAACCACGGAAGGCTTCTCTCGTGTACATGGTGTAGCTCAGGAGGGTGGGTGAATAAATGCCTGCAAGGGAATTCCTTACTACTGGGGAATGGGAGTTAGGGAGTGGATGCTCTCCTTCCATCATTCGGGGAAATAATGCTGAAGCTCATGCTGGCAGTTTCCATAGAAAGTTCCCAGGAGCACTGAGCCCCAGGCATTCAAACCATAGGAACTTGGTTTATAACGTTTATAATGCACATTTCCCTTTCCATGTCTCGATCTTCCTATTCCCTCGGTCCTGTTTCCGGAGGTCACCTCCCTAATAAGTCTGCTCACACATCCTTGTCTAAAGATCTGTTTTATATGTATAAGTTATGAGAAGATTTGAGAGCACTGGGTGCTGTGAGATGCAGACAGGGTAAAGCTATAATATTCTGTATCCTAATCAGCTAATGGTACTTAAGGAAAGGGTGGATTCTTGGGGAGTCAGGGAAATGAGTCTATATGAATAAGTTGGAATCAGAATGCAAAGGGTCTAGATCCCTAGACTAAGACTTTGAAAATTTAAACCATGGAACTCACTAAAATTGGGAGAAAGGCTCAGATCTAACAGGTTGCCTTTTCATTTTAGGGGGAAGATTCACATGCCTAGAGTTGAGAGATGAATTTAGAAGGACTCGGCAAAGAGACAAAAGTCTTTTGCCATAGTAACCAAAAATGGATGACATTTTTTCATTATCCCCTCTCAGGTTAAGTTCTCTATGGCATTAAGGTATTTACATTTGTAGTCTTAGGCTAAATAACCAATTTTACTTCAATGAAAAGAAATTCCTTTTCCTTCCTGGGTGTATATATTACATACGGCTTTGTAATTCTCTTACTGACACAACACATTCATAATATGCCTTTGATTTTGGACTGAAGTTCTAGCAGTTGATTTTGGGAGAAGGCATTTGAAAACCCTCTCAGATTCTCCTGGCTCATTAGATTGCTTAAATTATACTAATTAGATTATTTATATTCTACTAGTTAGATTATTACATTAGTTATTTGATAAAAGGTGAAGACTAGCCTCTTCTTTGGAGGACTTGCCTCCACAATGGTGAAACACATGAAAATGGGAAATGTTTGAGCTTAGAATGGCTGAACACAGGGTCAATATTTATCATGGAGGTTGCTGACATCCCATTAAGAAAGGTTCAACTGCAATTTGAAGAAATGTATTTGGTAGGGTTGAGAGGGAAATTGGCTTTCCATTGAATGCAGAAGGCAATTCATAATGAAATTCAAAATTGAGTAAAATTGGTCCAATCTAAAAACCCAGGAAAGAAATTTAAGTCTTTTTAGAAGAACTCAGTCAAGTTTCAAATCAATAGGAGCTGATTTATTATTTGAGGCATATAATAAAAAAACAAATTTCTGCTGGGCTTCAAAGTGCCTATGCAATTAGGATTTCTGAGCTTCAGCAGAACCTGGAAGCAGAGACAAAGAAATAAATAGAAAGGCAGGAACGAACATCACTAAAAATTAGTTTGAAGAATTTTTAATGTCTTCCAGTTCCTTGCCCTGGAATCCAAAGTGCACAGGTCTGATTCTTAGCACATGTTTTTAACCTGTGTGATAGAATTTAAAATTAGACGTTTTTGGGGGTCTTCTCTGAGGCATCTAAAAGCCAAGAACAGAACAAAGAATGGTAGCAAGAGCTCCTGCATTCCACTGTTGGTTTCCTGTCCTTTAGACCTCAAGGTTTGTCTTTGACAAGCCAGGTAGAAGCATTTCCTTGGAGATACTGAGTTCCAGAGTGTTTTCCTTCCTTTCATGGTAGTGACAAAAATGCTTTTCCTCTCACTTCAACTCAAATGAGCAGAGTTTTAAGGGGACTCCTTGCAGAACTATCAGCTGAGGGCCACAGAGACAGAGTGGAGTGTGAGAGAGACCTGGTTGTAAAAGAAGCTAATTATACCCTCACTCATGGCATGGGGAAAGGAAGCACAGGTTCTCCACATGGGTCACCCAGAGAGATAGCTAACAGAGCCACTCTTGTTTCTACCTTCAGGTTCCTTATCCCATGTATTCTAACCAGGGACATTGCAACACATATACAATTCTGAGTCAAAATGGCAAAATTGTGATATGGAAAGTGGATCCTGTAATCAGGGGTTCACACAAAATTACCCTTGAGGCCTTGCAAGAAGGGAAGGAAAACTGTTAACTAAACCCAGAATACATGTATATTCATTTGTCTCCTCTTGCCAAGATGAATCACTGACTTCTATGGGATGGATGAAATCCAGTGTAGTTACCTTGCTATCAAGTGACCACTTGGTATCCTCAAGAAATGGTGACATATGGAGACTAAGAATTGGACTCTTGATGATAGGTTGAACTCTGGTGGTGGCAATAGCTAGACCAGCTTTGGCTAACAGCAGGGCTGGGGGCCCATGCTGTTGGGCCCATGTACATCCTTCCTCTCTGTCACCATGGCCTCTTCATTTATACTCCAATTCTTCCAGAACTGGGGTGGTCAGTATAGAAGCTGGTTTGCCCCATGTGGCCAAGGCATTTGTCTCCTTAATTGGTTAGTGCCTCTTTCATGGCAAATGCTTATTGGTGAAAATCAACATATAAAGACTTCCTGCTTGGTGCTCTCCTCCACCTTCTTGTCAGTCTACATTCCACTTCCCTAGACCTCCTTGTTACTTTTTTCTTCCACACTCCTGCCAGCCAGCCAGGTCATTTGCCACTCTCTAAATTTCATATATAATCTGACCTCAGGGAACTTCTTTTTTGATATAAAGTAGATAACCAAATGCACCACCTGATATGGTTTGGATCTGGGTTCCTGCCCAAATCTCATATTCAATTGTAATCCCCATTGTTGGAGATGGGGCCTGGTGGGAGGTGACTGGATCACGGGGACAGATTTCTCATGAATGGTTAATGCCATTCCTCGAGGTACTGTCCTCACAACAGTGAGTGAGTTCTTATGTGATCTGGTCATCAGTGACTCATGCTTGTAATCCCAGCACTTGGGAGGCTGAGGCGGGTGGATCACCTGACGTCAGGAGTTCAAGACCAGCCTGGCCAACATAGTGAAATGCGTGTCTACAAGAAATGCAAAACATTAGTCAGGCATGGCACTGTACACCTGTAATCCCAGCTATTCGGGAGGCTGAGGCAGGAGAGTTGCTTGAATCCAGGAGGCAGAGGTTGCAGTGAGCCAAGATCGTGACACCGCACTCCAGCCTGGGTGACAGAGTAAGACTCTATCTCAAAGAAAAGGAAAAAAATAAAGGGTATAGCACCTCTCCACTCACCCTCTTGCTCCTGCTCTGGCCATGTGAGGTGCTTGCTTTCCCTTCTTCCTCTGCCTTGATTGTAACTTTCCTGAGGCCTCCCCAGAAGTGAAGCAGATGCCAGCATCATGCTTCTCATACAGCCTGCAGAATCGTGAGCCAACTAAACCTCTTTTCTTTATGAATTACACAGTCTCAAGTATTTCTTAATGGTGATGCAATAATGGAATAAGATACCACCCAAATCTCTGCTCACTAGGATAAATTTCCCTCACAACTATCTATCAAGGTCATCCCTGAATAGGTATCATTCATTCATATCCCTTATAGGCTTATATTCATACAGTGAAACCTTATCCACTATCAACTTATATGTATATGACAACTTATATGTATATGATCAATTTCCTGATCTGCCAGCTTTATACTTACCTCCCTTCATTCAGTCACCAGATGCAAGCTGCCTTGTGAAGAACATGGACTTCATGAAACAGAGATCTCCCCAGCAGGGGCAGACTCTGGAGAATATAGCAGCTGGAGACTCTTACTTGACCACACTCCCCAGGGCTGGGCAATGCAGACTTAATGAAGGGGATCTGAGCAGTGTATCTCCAGGCCCACTGCAGAACGCTGCTGTGCATATCCATACTCATCTATCCATGTGCATTCAGGGAACAGTTCCACCAGAATTCTGGTAGCCTCTCCTCTTGAGGGGAAGCTGTAAGATGAAAGTTAGAGGAGTGAACAGCACCCTTCTAGCTCCAAAGTGGCCCTCAGAGATGTGATTGATACTGGTCACCTCCCTCCTTCATTGTCCATTCTAGGCTCCTTCTCTCCCCAGCTACCATCACCTCTGGCCATGAGGGCTTACAAACCCAGACCCTCATCCCTGAGAGACCGACCCCCTGAGTATTGTGTGCTTCTCAGTCAGGGGCTGCTCTGCCTATTTTTTAACCCCAATACTTACAGAAGAGAATACCAAGAGGTGCTCCAGTGAGTCATGGGGAGCTGCATGGATTCCCTTCTGCATGCCTGAGGGAATGGATCAGACCTGCAGCTATATCCTTTATCCTTTACCCAGTGCTGGGCATATACTCAACAAATATCTGTGCAATGAGTAAAGGTCTTGTATTTATGAGTACTGGTGCTTTCACCTGTAATTCATGCTCACACCAAATTCCTAGTCGGTATAACTCTTTGAGACCCCTTTCCTGCAACAATAATACTTAAAGGCTTTAAGATGAATGGAATAAAAGATTGTGCAAATGATGAGGCACTAGAGGGAAAAGAAAGAAAGAAGGAAAGAAGGAAAGAAGGAAGGAAGGAAGGGAAAGGGAAGAAGAAAGAGAGAGAAAGAAAAAAGGAAGGAAGGCAGGAAGGCAGGAAGGCAGGAAGGCAGGAAGGAAGGAAGGAAGGAAGGAAGGAAGGAAGGAAGGATGATATGCTAAACAAGGGGTAGATTATTCATGCCTCTCCTTTGTAGACCATATAGAATAACTTCCTGACATTGTCATGGCATTTGTAAACTGTCATGGCGCTGGTGGAAGTGAGTGTAGCAGTGAGGACGAGCAGCGGTTACTATCGTGACCATTTTGGTTTTGGTGAGTTTTACCCAGCTTCTTTACTGAAACCTCTTTTATCAGCAAGGTTTTTATGACTTGCATCTTGTGCTGACCTCTTATCTCATCCTATGACTCAGAATGCCTTTACTGCCTGGGAATGCAGCCCAGTAGGTCTCAGCCTCCTTTTACCCACCTCCTATTCACAATGGAGTTGCTCTGGTTCAAACGTCTCTGACATTATCATCATTCATGCTCTAATTCACAATTCTTCAGTGTGTCGCTGAAGGTACCCCATGGTCTGTGTTCTTCTCCATACACACAGTATCAATCCAGGGCAACCAGCAGCCCTTGGGGCTACTCTGTCTATGGAGTAGCCATGCTTTTGTTCCTTTACTTTCCTAATAAACTTGCTTTCACTTTATGGAGTCTCCCTAAATTCTTTATTGTGCAAGATCCAAGAACCCTCTCTTAGACCCCTTTCCTGCAACAATAATACTTAAAGGCTTTAGGCAAAGATGCAATGGAATATAATATATCATTATAGTGAAAATGTGAAAGATGAATGGAATGAAAGATTGTGCAAGTGATGAGGCACTAGAGGGGAAACAAAGAAAAAAGAAAAGAAGGAAAGAAAGAGAAAGAAAGAAAAGAAAGAAGAAAGAGAGAAAGAAGGAAAGAAGGAAGGAAGAAAAGGAAGGAAGGAAGGAAAGGAAGGAAGGAAGGAAGGAAGGAAGGAAGGAAGGAAGGAAGGAAGGAAGAAGGAAGTAAGGAAGGGAAAGAAGACCCACAGCATTTAATGCTGGATAGAGATGAAAAGTAAAACACATCTACTTGAATTAGTGGTGAGATGTTCCCATAATATATGTGTACACATATATATGTGAGCCATAATACATGGTGAATGCAGAATTCACTGCAATGGACTGGAAACAAAATGGGCCCAGTGAGCCTATGCTTGTCTTTTCAGAAACCTTTGTTTTCTCCACAAATGCTGAGTGTCCACAATGTGTTAGGTATTATGCTTAAGTTAGAGAAATAATGTAATTTTTTCCCAACAAAAATTCAGGATCCAGTAATCTCTCAGGGGAAAGTTTTAGCTAACTAAACTAAATCTTATTAAGTGCTTATTATTATTATCGAGATCTGTGCTAGACATTTGTTGTATTTTATCCCATTCATTTGAAGTAGGTATTGCTGTCCTAGTCTTACAGATAAGGAAGTGGGGAGTCTGAAAAACTGAGAGAAACTGATAAATTTCCCCATGATATTTTAATACTACTCATACGTGGTGTAACCAGGGTAGGTTCCAAATCTGCTGTTTTTCCACTATTCTGTTAGGTGCATAGCTTTATTATGTTTCCCTCTAAGCCCTGTATAATTGGGAAGTGAAAAAGGAAAAAAATGCAGAATAAATATATGCATGGGCCTCAGGTATATTTTAGCTCTAGACGATAAAGTCATGTATTTCTGTACAGCTCATACCCTCTATCAAAGGCATGGGCGTCCACAAAATGATTAGTGTTCAGCTCAAGTGAATTGTCTGCAAATATTAAAAAATTCTAGTTTGGGCTAAGCTTTATGTGTAGCTTAACCCAAACTAGAGTTGCGAATACTTTCAGAAAATAAAACCTCCCGGATGTGGACCTTTCTGAGGAAGGCCTCTCTGCCTCCTATAGCCAGTGAGTTCTCTGTTGCCTCCTGTGCTTGCCGTGATAAATGAGTTCAAACATTTTTCATCGCAGCTCACAAAAATTCAATCCAAACTCACTTAAGTTCAATTTAATTTCAGTTAAAGTGGACTATTTCATGAAAATAAAAAGTCAAGAGGCTGACTAAATTTAGGCATGACCTGACAGAAATGTTCCTGCAATGTCTTTGAAATTTGATCTCTGTTTTGCTAGTTCAATTCTTCCTTCACAGATATTGATTTCATTCTTAGGTGGACTCTCCCTGTGTGGTCCAAAGATAGTTCCCTGCAGATATAGACTTATATTCTACCAGCCAGACAACTCTAGAGGGAAGAAACTATCACTTACCTATTAGTTCCTCTCAAAGTCCCAGGAGTAAACTTAAATATCTTGTTAGGCATATACACATCCTCAGGACAAAGCTTTGGGAGTCAGTCTACCTGAACCAGTGGTGCCAAGAGTGGAGGGGAAAGGCTGTTTCTTCAAGCAAGTAAGAGAAAAATAACTGAATACTTCAAAGACAAAGCCATAGCTGTCCATCTCCTGTTTCACAACATTGATCACACTAATCACACTATATTTCTGTTGTCTATCTCCTCCATTTGACCCAAGCCCAGCAGGTTACATTCATACATCTCTTCATTTATTTCTCCAATACACATTGATTGGGCACTTACTATGTGACAGGAACTCTATGAAATTCTGACGACACAATGATAAGTAAGGTGAACACTTTCTCTGGCCTCACAGAACTTACAGTCTATTGTGGAGATAGACATTGAAAAAGGCTAACAAGTCTTATGAAAAATAACTATGAAGTCCTAGGGTCCTCTAGTAGACTAGAACAGAGAGCTTTATTATTACTCTAACAAGTCAAGGTGGCTTTCCCAAGTAAGAAAATAGATATAAATATAATTATAGCTATAGATCTCAATAGATGTTTCCTAAATAAGAAAATAATTGAACACGTGGGTACTATCTTATTTTTTAAATTAAATTAAATTTAATTTAATTTTAAATTCTGGGATACATCTGCAGGATGTGCAAGTTTGTTACATAGGTAAACATGTGCCATGGTGATTTGCTACACCTATCAACCCATCACCTAAGTATTAAGCCCCACACACATTATCTATCTATCCTGATACTCTCCCCCGACACCCACCACAGGGCCCAGTGTGTGTTGTTCCCTTCTTTGTGTCCATGTGGTTTCATTGTTCAGTTCCCAATTACAAATGAGAATATACGATGTTTAGTTTTCTGTTCCTGTGTTAGTTTGCTGAGGATAATGGCTTCCAGCTCCATGCACGTCCCTTCAAAGGACATGATCTCATTCCTTTTTATGGCTGCATAGTATACCATGGTGTATATGTACCACATTTCCTTTATCCAGTCTACCGTTGATGGGCATTTGGGTTGATTGCCTGTCTTGCTATTGTGAATAGTGCTGCAATAAATATACATGTGCATGCATCTTTAAAATAGAATGATTTATATCCTTTGGGTATATGATTAGTAATAGGATTCCTGGCTCAAATGGTATTTCTGGTTCTAGGACTTTGAGGAATTGTCACACTGCCTTCCACAATGGTTAAACTAATTCACATTTGGGGCACTATTTTAAATGGCTATAATAATGTCTCATGTAAGCTATTTCATTTTGCAAAAGACCTAACATTTGCTCATACACTATGCACAGTGCATAGGAAATATGCATATAAGTGTGTATATTTATCTACTGTTCATTACATATTTGTTTTGAGTAAGTGTAAAAGACCAATGATACAAGCGTGTACGCAGTAGGGAGACTGAGTCCTGATGAGGCTGGAGAACTGAACAGGGATCCTATCACAGGATCATGTGACAAAACTAAAGGTTTGTGATTCCAGGAGCCCTTGAAAGGTTTTAAGTTAGGGAACACCAGATTTGCCTTTTGGAAATGTCATTTGGCTACAATGTGGAGAGTAAATTGCTAGGGAAGGTTGGGTATTAGGAGTGGAAGCAAGACCATTATCCCTCCAATAGACTCCCCCTGAAAGAATGAACGCACGGCACTTTTGGCCCTACCATTCTGTATGGGTTATAAATGGCTGACATGTTACCTTATTTAGGGATTTCATTTTCTATCACACTTCACCTGTATTCACTCACTTTAGATAGATAATGTTGAGGAAGAGTCTAGCAAGTTTTTTCAAAGCCACAAGACTAGGAATGCCCAGGTGCCTGACATCGTTTACAGTCCGAGGAGACCTGGGCACCAGACCTGAAACTCACAGTCCTGCTATGTGCAGCGAAGGCAGCTTGAGAGAGCAGAACTTGAGGCACTCCTTCTGCCATTGTCTTGCTTTGTAATCTTTGTAATTCATGCTCCTGAGTGTTTGTGCTCCCTCCCTTCCATGAAAGTGGGGTACGAATACAATTTTCCGTGCTTTCATTCGGCAGGATAATTGTACTCATCAGATGGGAAAAGGTGTGTGCGAGTGCTTTGTGGATTCATTCATTCTTTTAACAGTTTATTAAGTGCCTATGATACATCACAAGCTGAACCACATATTTATAATACACATTCAAATAAGAGAACAAAACAAAAATAAAAGCAATTATTGAATCACAGTGTATCAGTTTTTATAAATAAAAAAATAAGCAAAGCATGCTCTCATCGATACACACCATCAGGAGAAGCCCTTTGTCCATTCCATATGGGGGTGGGGCTTGATCAAAGAAGGATGTCTACAGGAAGGTGTACTCAAGCTTAATTTTCAAAACACTGAATGTTTATTGATATTTTCAATTATTTTTTATTATGAATTAATATTTAAAAGTACTATTTGTCTTATTAGCCGCAGGAAAGGGGACTTTAGAAGAGTCTGTTTAGATTATTTTAGCACGCAGGTATGGGGAGATTTCCTCGGAGTGGGTCTTCCTACTCCTACGCAGATGGTTCCCAGCGAGAGGGCAAATTCCTTTCCAGAGGGAACCTCAGTGCAGCAGCTGGCACTTCTGATGTACTTGCATAACTGTCAATTTTTACCCCAAATTTGTTTCCCCTGTGTACAAGCTATAAATCACCTGGATTTTATTAGGGAGGTCTTGTATTTCTTAACAAGGTAACATCTTTGGGAGGCAAGTCTGTTTGCCCGGGCCGTGAGCAAATAACATTTAAAACAACGTCCTCCAAGCTGGTACTCTGGTGAGATCAAATGGATTGAAACACAGGACAAAGCTTCTTTTATAACTCACACTTCATCTTTTATGACTCTCATGCTTGCATCTGGACTCTGAAAGATTCTAAGCTTGAAATAATCAAAGCAATAAGGGGTATTTTCTACTTGCAAAGAAAAGATTTAGTTTATTTGCTTATTTCTCCCCCTTTTCTTTTCCTTTCCTTTCTTTTTTCTTTTCTCCTTCTTTCTTTTTTTATGCCAGAGTTTATAAACATGCAGATAAATTAACTAAGAGAAACAATAACTTGGATAAAAGCAACCTGTTGACATATGACTAAACTAATGGATGAGTGCTTGTAGGAAAAATAATGTACACTGAGTTTAAAACGAATGGATTTGGAGATCAGGGAGGGAGACTGAGAAAGAAATTGTTGTAGATTAATTTGCTTCTCTATTTTGAAACGCTAAAATGATAACCACAATAAAGGTTATGAGGAAGATGATGATGCTAGTGATTAGAATGACTACAATTATATGGGTTGTAATACGTAATAAAGTGATGACAGCAAAACTGGAGTATGGAGTGTTTCTGGTATATCGTATTCCATCTTCAAATGTATCTTTCTAATGTTTAACAAATGTTCTGCTCCTTCATTCCAGTCCTCTGGATAACTCTAGAAAGTATGCACTGTAAGAGATTTGAAAATTATGTTATTTATTATTACCTTTTAAAAATTACGCTTAGACAAATTTAAGGACAGTTCCCTCTCTAAATTATATATAGTGAGTATGTGTGTGTTTGTGTGTGTGTGTGTGTATATACACACACTTCGTATATATAATTTGACATATATATGAAATACTAAATCTCCGTGATTATGTGCTTCTAAAACAGCATGTGTTTTGTGACCTAAATTTACTAAAAACCACCCTGCCCAATATTTATCCTGAGTAATTATAGAAATTTTAAAAATCTTAAGCAGTTTAAGTCTCAAATTATAACAGAATTTGCAGAATGGAGGCTAGCCAAATATGGCTGGAGAGAAATGTGAGTTAGAACAGGAATCCAATATACATTTGCTTTTGAGAATCAAGTTTAGAAAGCTACTGGTCTAAATAAGAACACTAAACCTATACACTACAAAGAAGTGTGGAAAAGATCCCAACTACTAGAATTAGGAGGTAAACAATAAGAGCGAGAGAATTGAGAAACATATTTTTGTTTTGTTTCTAATTTCAACAATCCAAAAATCAAAAGAAAATGAAATAAACACTATTTTGTTGTGAACCTTTAGGGATCAATCCTTGACAAAATGGAGGAGATAGAATAATATCTACAGGGGAGAAGATGGATGTTATAAATTTTTACAGTGCAAAAGTCAAGTTGTAGCTGCCAGGGATTGAAGGCAGCAGAAGGAAGGTAAAGTAGAGAGAAGTGGAAGGTATGTTCCTGTTTTCACCCAAACACTGGAATGGGAAGCCGCAAAGATAGCATCCTATCAATGGATTAGGAATGAAGTGGAAATTATACAAATAAAATACTTAAAAACAACCATCACAGGAAATGAAGTAACTATCAAATAGCTATTCTCTGCCTAAGAACAGAGGGCAAAATAAAAATTAAATTCTTACCTGTCACGACTAAAGCCAACAAATAATGCCTTAAGAAAAAGTAGTAGTGTCATTGTAGAAGTGACCAGCAGAAGACAAAACAAAACTATTTAAAAAGTGGAAACTGAAAGGGAGAAGGAAGGATAGAGAAGATGAGGGGGCAGTGGGAGCCTGGATAAGGTGGAAAAAGCTTCTAGGGGAAATGGGGCTGTTGGCTCTCAGGGAACAGTGAGTGAGCGATACCTGGAACAAGCGTGGGATCAAAAGATAATCATTGTTTGTTTGTTCCTTTACATTAAGAGATATTCAAGAGTTTATTATTTATTATTTATTCATATATATTTTTAGAGACAGGGCCTCACTCTGTCACCCAGGCTAGAGTGTAGGCATAATTACATCTCACTGCAACCTCAAACTCCTGGGCTCAAGGAATCCTCCTGCTTCAGCCTCCCGAGTAGCTAGGATCACAGGCACACACCGCCACACCTGGCTATTTTTTTTAAATATATATATATTTTTGAGAGATGGGGGTCTCACTGTGTTGCCCAGGCTCTTCTCAAAATTCTGGCATCAAGCAATCCTCCCACCTTGGTCTCCCAATGTGCTGGAATTATAGGCATGAGCCACTGTACCCAGCCTGAGATTCAAATGTTTTAAATCCTTTATGGAACAAATCAGTTAATAAAGTAATGGTGAAGATATTGGAAGAAAAGGATGTAATTGATCAGCAACATCCCGAAGGACAGAGAGTTGTTGGAAACCAATGCCCAGATAGAAGATTAATTTTGACATGTGAGAAAGGGATCTCATGGATTGAGAGCTAAGAGACAGTGACAAGATTGGGTTCTGATGTTAGCACCACCAGCACTGCCTTCTTCTCTCTTATAACCTAAATCACAACGTCATTGACATTCTGTGCAGCTGAAGGCAGCAGGCCAGATGGACAAAGGGACTAATGTGGAGTCCCACTCCAGAAGGAGTCAGACGCATGCATTCTGCTTCTAGGTCAGTGTCCTTCCCTTTCACATTGCTTTTATCTTCATTTTTGTGACTGAGTGCAAACTGTTAGCATACTTAAGTGCTGAGTGCATATTGCCTTTTTGGTTATTTTCCTTTGTGGTGATATCTCCTCGGGGATTCATCTGAAGTCTTTGAAATCAACCTGCCTACACATTTAAAAAAATGCAGTAAAGAATGCTGTATTCTAGGCCTATATTCTATTCCAGAGACAGTTTTAGAATGAAAGGAAACTATCTCCGGTAGAGCCTTCGGGGAGCTTAGATTTCCGATATAAAAATGGGAACGCAGTTTTCCGCTAGCTCCCATTTTAGGACTTCAGCTTTTATTATTTTATTGCTGGCAACCTAGAAAAGGGAAAAAGGAAATAAAACCATGCCATTCTAGAAATGGTGACCTAATTTCAGCCTTAGAAAAAAGTAAGAGTCAGAGGAAAAAAAAAATCCTCAGGAAGAACAGGACTATCATGGTTCAGAATTAAGGTATGTTAACAATATTCTCTTATGGCAGAGGCTGGAATAGTAAGATAGAGAAGAGGGTATTTGACCTGTGTACAAGCACCTGGCCAGATTTGGGAAGAGGAACCAACAGACCTCAATTTATTGGACCTGTATCTTGCCTTTAGCCAAACCACGCTAATCAAAAGTTAGCAAATGAATGTTGGGAACTCAAGTTGTAAACACAGTTCTAAACTTGGGAATCTCTTAATAAGGACCACTGGCTCTGCCTTCGGGGGCATCAGATCTCAAAGCAAGCCCCATGAAGTCTAGAAACCAGAGAACAAAACTGTTTATCAATCTGTATTCACAAAAACAATAAGCAAAGACAGATGTCTCTTCCTAGGAGAAGCAAACACAGAGTCACAAGAGAAAAGCAATTGCTGCATTAACAAGTAAAAAGGAAACGAATGGAAGGATTTTTCTTTAGAACTGATGCATGGGATTTTCTTTGCTAATGTAATCTGTATTATATACAGGTTCATGTAAGAATGAACTCCTTGGAGTTTGTCTCTGGATCTCAGGCAAGTGGGAGGGTAAGGTCAGTTCCACAGGCTTAAGGCAAGTTTCCTCATCTGTAAAATGGAATAGGAGAATCTTTCTTGCAAAGTTTATGAGGATCGAGTGGGTTACACTAACGTCCTGATGCAATGCCTAGTACAGATACGACAGTTAACAAGTTACTTCTCTTCCTTCCATTAATGAAGGCAAAACATTTAAAGTTTTGCCATAATGCTGGACAATTATTAGGGAGATAAAGGTGGATACAAAAAGAAAGATCAGAGGAAAAAAGAACAATCTGAGAAGATTAGAAAACTGGCTATAACAAGTTTTATGCTTTCACACTTTTAATAAGAGTTTTCCTTTTATCAGGGCTTTACAAGTAGGGACCGGGTATTATTTCCCAAAATGGTGAGTAAAGAAGCAACTAGATGCATTTGAGCTTTCAAAACGGTGAAGACAACTGGCCACATGTTAAGGTTTTATTTTTGAAAAGTTTTCAGAAAATGTGTAAAAAGCTTGCCATGGACTGTGGTTGTAATTGCCAAATGTCACGTGCAGTTGCTTTCAACTTCTATATCTCATTCCAATTCTTGATCATTTGTTTGACTTTTCTCTTAACTTTCTCCGTAACTTTTAATTCATCACTTGCCCGTGTACTTGGGAAGTTCCTCATTTTGGCCTCTCTCAGGAGACCTCTCTCCATGCTAGGCAGGCAGACATTGTGATGTGTATCTTAGCTCCCCAGTTTTCCTTTTAAGGAGCCCCTGAGAATGGTAATATTATTATCCCTATTTTACAGAAGAGTTGGCTTACATTTAAAAGCAGTAGCAGTGAACCCCAGAGGCACCTTGTCTGGCTTTAAATTTTGGTCCCCTATTTACTAGCTGTGTGATTTTGAGCAGGTTGCTTAACCTCTCTGTGTCTCAGATTCCTCATCTGTTAAATAAGAATAATACTTTTGCATTATGGTTATTGTAAAGCCAATAATGCATGCTACGGGCTTAGCAGAGTACCTTGTACTAAGGCAGCTTAGGATAAATATTAGCCATCATTATTGTTATTAGAGAGGTTAAGTATCTTGCTCCTAGAAATATCAGCAGCCCCTGTAAAAGGCATGTCAGCCTGTTTCTGGAGCCAATGTTCTCCACCACTAGGGTGTACGCACCTCAGGTGTTGTGTTATTTTATGAATTGAATTGAAGGCCAAGTGCTATAGTCTTTAGAAAAAAATTATTACAGCTTTAAAAAGATCAGAAAAAATTTATTTTAGAAATTTAAAGGTATTGGAACATTGTAAATATTTGATTCATCCTATAATTGAAATTGAAGGATGGATATACATGATTTGCAAATAAAATAAAAGTACACGCAAAGTGATTTAGCCTGAGTATCTCCAATAATGGAAATGGCAAGAAAGTGGCCTTTCTTGCAAGGACAATGAACAATTTACAAGAGAAGTAAATACAATCCGTAGCTCATTAAATCTTAGCAATAAGCGTCTGTGGTAAAAAGAAACTTATTAGAGCTTGAATGCGGGATAGACTACGTGTGATGATGGATGATGCTAAGAGTTTTATGTGGGGGGTGGAGGGGCAATTCAAGAGGGATAAAGAAATATAATGGTAATAGGCTGCCTCTTTCTGTGGTTCTGAACAGGAGACGAAAGCCATTTAGGAGAGGGAACTGGCCAGCTTCCCTTCTCTGAAGGCAGATGTCTGAAGGATGCCCTACTTAGCACTGACCTTGCAGAATCGTTCTCCAGCTTCTCCGAATTTTTTAGAACAAAAAGATTGAAGACATTTGAGCCCCTAGATGAGGTCCTGCTTATTCGGCAGCTCTTTCTCGTCTCCTTCTATCTCACCCTTTCTAAGGAGCTCAGAGTCTGAGCTTGATTTTAAAATGTGTGTAATTGTGTGATATTATAACAATCACTTCTCTGGAAAAATGTTGAGCACAATGGAAGAGCAGAGGAAAAGCACCAACTCTGTCTGGGGTTGTGAGAAACAAGATCACTTCCCCAAGGTTCTTGTCATATGCATAGGAATTCATTAGGTAGAGAGAAAAGGAACTGCATGTGAAATGAAATGGTGAGAAGTGCATTTGGAGGAGGTGGCCAGGGAAAAAAAATCACGTTTATTATCTCCTCTTTGAAATGTGGGGGTCCAAGCCATATGTGCTTGAAAATTTTGAATTTTGAAAGAACTTTGTTCAGTTCCTCCCAAGTTTAACTGTTCTTCTCCCATTAAGACAATTTTTTTTTTTTTTTTCCTATGAGCACTGGCACGAATCAGCGCTTCCTCAGGTTATGTCTTTTATGAGTCATAACATTTTTCTCATCTCTGTGGGAATTGGCCTCTCCCCAATTTTCTGCATTGGTCTATAATTTTCCTTAAGAACTTGAAAGCAAAAATTAGACTTTGTCGTACAGAATAAGTGGTGGGTGAGTACATGCACAGAAATCAACATAAGAACAAGTCCTTTTGGGTGTTCATAACTGGTGTATTATTTGTGACTCAGACTCCTGAAATTTCGTGTCCATGTAGCAATTTACTTTAGAACTCAGTATTCACACATTCAAACAATTTTTTGTCCCCTCTGTGTTCTCTCCAACCCGCACTCCCATCCTATTAACAAG
The DNA here is from genome assembly GCF_024542745.1 of Macaca thibetana thibetana. Classification (NCBI taxonomy): domain Eukaryota; kingdom Metazoa; phylum Chordata; class Mammalia; order Primates; family Cercopithecidae; genus Macaca; species Macaca thibetana. The sequence goes on from NC_065582.1 coordinate 174,268,385, forward strand.
CACTTCCCAAAGGCACAATTTTATTGTATTCATCTAATTGATAAATGTGCTCAATTTATATCAATGAGAGTTTAGCATATTTTAGAATGTTTTACATTACATGATTTCATGAATTAGAACAAGACAGGGTCCATTCAGCATTGCACAAATGAACAAGGAGTGGGTGTGTATGTGTGTTGCTCACATTGCTAAACTATTACAGTGTTATTCAAACTTGAACATGCATCAAGCTCACCTAGAGGTTCTTATTTCCAGAGTTTATCATGCAGGAGGTCTGGGATAGGGTCTCATAATCTCTATTACTTTTTATTTATATATATATACTTTATGTTGTAGGGTACATGTGCACAGCATGCAGGTTTGTTACATATGTATACACGTGCCATGTTGGTGTGTTGTACCCATTAACTCATCATTTACATTAGGTATATCTCCTAATGCTATCCCTCTCCCCTCCCCCAACCCCACAACAGGCCCCGGTGTGTGATGTTCCCCTTCCTGTATCCAAGTGTTCTCATTGTTCAATTCCCACCTATGAGTGAGAACATGCGGTGTTTGGTTTTCTGTTCTTGCAATAGTTTGCTGAGAATGATGGTTTCCATCTTCATCCATGTCCCTACAAAGGACATGAACTCATACTTTTTATGGCTGCATAGTATTCCATGGTGTATATGTGCCACATTTTCTTAATCCAGTCTGTCACTGATGGACATTTGGGTTGGTTCCAAGTGTTTGCTATTGTGAATAGTGCTGCAATAAACATATGTGTGTATGTGTCTTTATAGCAGCATGATTTATAATCCTTTGGGTATATACCCAGTAATGGGATGGCTGGGTCAAAGGGTATTTCTAGTTCTAGATCCTCGAAGAATTGCCACACCGTATTCCACAATGGTTGAACTAGCTTACAGTCCCACCAACAGTATAAAAGTGTTCCTATTTCTCTACATCCTCTCCAGAGCCTGTTGTTTCCTGACTTTTTAATGATCGCCATTCTAACTGGTGTGAGATGGTATCTCATTGTGGTTTTGATTTGCATTTCTCTGATGGCTAGTGATGATGAGCATTTTTTCATGTGTCTGTTGGCTGCATAAATGTCTTCTTTTGAGAAGTGTCTGTTCATACCCTTTGCCCACTTTTTGATGGGGTTGTTTGTTTTTTTTCTTGTAAATTTGTTTGAGTTCTTTGTAGGTTCTGGATATTAGCCCTTTGTCAGATAAGTAGATTGCAAAAATTTTCTCCCATTCTGTAGGTTGCCTGTTCACTCTGATGGTAGTTTCTTTTGCTGTGCAGAAGCTCTTTAGTTTAATTAGATCCCATTTGTCAATTTTGGCTTTTGTTACCATTGCTTTTGGTGTTTTAGACATGAAGTCCTTGCCCATGCCTATGTCCTGAATGGTACTACCTAGGTTTTCCTCTAGGATTTTTATGGTATTAGGTCTAACATTTAAGTCTCTAATCCATCTTGAATTAATTTCTGCATAAGGTGTAAGGAAGGGATTCAGTTTCAGCTTTCTACTTATGACTAGCCAATTTTCCCAGCACCATTTATTAAATAGGGAATCCTTTCCCCATTTCTTGTTTTTGTCATGTTTGTCAAAGATAAAATGGTTGTAGACATGTGGTATTATTTCTGAGGGCTCTGTTCTGTTCCATTGGTCTATATTTCTGTTTTGGTACCAGTATCATGCTGTTTTGGTTACTGTAGCCTTGTAGTATAGTTTGAAGTAAGGTAGCATGATGCCTCCAGCTTTGTTCTTTTCGCTTAGGATTGTCTTGGCAATGTGGGCTCTTTTTTGCTTCCATATGAACTTTAAAGTAGTTTTTTCCAATTCTGTGAAGAAAGTCATTGGTAGCTTAATGGGGATGGCATTGAATCTATAAATTACCTTGGGCAGTATAGCCATTTTCATGATATTGATTCTTCCTATCCATGAGCATGGAATGTTCTTCCATTTGTGTCCTCTTTTATTTCGTTGAGCAGTGGTTTGTAGTTCTCCTTGAAGAGGTCCTTCACATCCCTTGTAAGTTGGATTCCTAGGTATTTTATTCTTTTTGAAGCAATTGTGAATGGGAGTTCACTCATGATTTGGCTCTCTGTTTGTCTGTTATTGGTGTATAAGAATGCTCGTGATTTTTGCACATTGATTTTGTATCCTGAGACTTTGCTGAAGTTGCTTATCAGCTTAAGGAGATTTGGGACTGAGACAATGGGGTCTGTATTTCTAACAAGCTTCCAGGTGATGCTGCTGCTGCTGTCCCAGGGACCACACTTTGAGAACCACCAGGCTTTAGCAATCTAGGGGGATAATTCACTAGAGGGAGTGAAGGAGGCTCCACCAGCTGGCTGTTGACATTCACTGAAGGAACGGAGAGATGATAGGCCTGAATGCTCAGCAGATGACAGAAATAAGAAGGATGGTGAACAAATGAGTAATTAAGAAATGTGCCTTAGACCCTTCTGAAGCACAAGTAGATGACTTCTTGGGACTGGGAAGCAGTGCAAGGCAGGAGGCAGAAATGGAGCAACTGAGGTTCAGTTATGATTTCTTAATGAGGACATTATAGGGAAGCAGGAGAAGGAAGGGTACAGAGATCAAACTTCACACACAACAGCCCTCGTTTCAAATCCAGGGTCGTCCAATTTACCCAGGTGTTTCGATGTTTTTATGAGTTAACCTCCCTGACTCTCAACTGCCTTCTCTGTGAAGTGTGAGCAGTTGTCGTGATCTCTTGGAGACTAAAATAAACTGCATCAAACACTTAGCACATACTAGCTACAAAATAAAATATTAAAATACTTCTGTTAGTCGTGATGAGAGGATCAGCTAATGACGATCACAATTCTGGACCCATGGATCACGTTTGATATTTATTTGTGTCCAAGCAGAACTTATAATGATTGGATTAACATAATAAATTTGAGGCATAGCAGATAATTAAAAACTGCAGAAGAGCCAGGGTTCCTCACACTCTATTACTGGGAATGGAGAAGAGTTATGGTTGAACTAAAGCAATAAAAACAATAATAAAGACAATAACAGCAATGAATATTTATTGAATTCCTTATGAATTTCTATGAGCCATGCCACAATTTTAAAACGTGTGTATATACACACTCGTGTGTGTATGTATGTGTTTGTACAATCCTTCACAGAACTGTATAATAAAATAGGCATTATTAGTAGTCCAACTTACTTTGAGGACAACTGAGATACAGGTAAGGTACAGACCATATAAGAAACACCCTAGAGGCATAAAATTTAACATTCAGTATTAAATAAGTTCAAAGCTATTGAGCTTTCCTTGATCCCTATGTATCTTGCCCTGTCTTTTTCTGTTCCATAGTATCTCTTTATTGTTCCAAGATCTTAAGTATTCCATTAAAAAAATATCTATAGCAATCCATTTGCTGTGTTCACAGTCTCTTACCATGTTTCTGACGTTTTCTCTCCATTCCTCACATGCTACTTTTTTCTAAATGTGTGATTAATGGTAACTTCCAAGGACCAAGATGGTACAGCCAGGTGTGGCTGTGCTTGTACCCTATCCATATCCAATCATGAAGGGCAGGGCATAATACAATATCAGCCATCCTGTGGGAGAGTGGAGGTCAACACTAAGTCCCTGGCTAGTTAGAATGATTTTCTCAGGAGTTGCCAACCTAGTTTCCATCAGTGGAGCAGGCTTCAAAGGAAACACTAGCCTGGCCCACTCACAGAGACTGCTCTGCTTTCAGAGACAGGAAAGTTGACAACCAAACACCCTTGCTATGAATCACCTCCTAACTCAAACTCTGACTCCTGAGCTGGCTTAGAATCTCATTATCTAGCTATGTCTTCCTGCTTTTCATTCTTTCTCCTTACCTCCATCCCTAGCTTCAGGAGACTCTCCACCTTTTTCACCTGTGCCTTGTTGAGAATGAGCAATGCTCTGGTCTAGAACACCAGAAAATTTAAGAATTTCATAACTAAGACATATTACTCTAAGGGGATCAAGCCAATATCGTTTGTTGCTTTAAGCTAAATGGCTGTAAGAGATAATTAGCACCCTATATTGTATGTATGTGTTTGAATAGAAATAGAAAAGTTGCCACTATTTCTAGAGGTTGTTATGTGGGCGAAATTGCTTAAACTTCAAAATGAAAGTCAGTTTGAAATTGATGATTTTATGGTTTAGGGCTTTGTAGTGATACTGTTGAGCAAACAATAACATTCTCACCTTCCAGGAGCGTTTTTTAAGATATGATAGATATCCCATTTTTGGGGATATGAATATAGAAGAAAGATTCCCCTTATTTAGGGAATCCCTCTCCTGGTTTTTTTTCTTTCTTTTTTTTTGTTCTTTTTTTCTTTTCTTTTTTTTTTTTTTTTTTTTTTTTTTGAAACGAAGTCTTGCTCTTCTCCTCCATGCTGGAGTGTGATGGCGCAATCTCGGTTCACTGCAAGTGATTCTCCTGCCTCGGCCTCCCAAGTAGCTGGGATCAAGCAATTCTCCTTCCTCAGCCTACCAAGTAGTTGGGATTACAGGCACCTGCCACCATGCCTGGCTAATATTTGTATTTTTAGTAGAGACTGAGTTTCACCATGTTAGCCAGGCTGGTCTAGAACTCCTGACCTCAAGTGATCCACCCGCCTTGGCCTCACAAAGTGCTGGGATTGCAGGTGTCAGCCACCGCGCCTGACCGCCTCTCCTGTTTTCATAGCTTTCAATGCCTATCTTTATTACCGAGCTTATGATAATACGCTGAAATAATCTACTTACAGCTACTTCTCACACCGGCCTATGAGTTAGTGGGACGCTGTCTTATTCATAACTGTATCCGCAGCATGTAACTCAGTGCTTGAGGCATAAAATGTGTCTTAAAGAATGTTTGTCAAGTAGAACTCAATTGAGGTGGGACTAAAGACATTGGTAGGAGGGATTGTTCTCAGATTAAGGGACATTATGAATGCTTGTGGTAATACAGCTGTGATAGTTAATTTTAATAGTATGTGTTAATTTGACTAGATCATAGAATGCCTAGATATACAATTAAATAATAACATATCAGTGCAAAAGTACCGATGATGTGGTTTGGCTGTGTCCCCACCCAAATCTCATCTTGAATTGTAACCCCCACAATTCCCATGTGTCATGAGAAGAACCCTGTGGGAGGTGATTGAATTATGGGGGCAGGCCTTTCCTGTGCTGTTCTCATCATAGCGAATGAGTCTCATGAGAGCTGATGGTTTTAAAAATGGGAGTTTCCCTGCACAAGTTCTCTCTCTTGTCCCTGCCATGGAAGAAGTACCTTTTGCCTTCCACCATGATTGTGAGGCCTCGATAGCCACAGGGACTTGTAAGTCCATTTTTAAACCTCTTTCTTTTGTAAATTGCCCAGTCTCAGGTATGTCTTTATCAGCAGCATGAAAATGAGCTAATACTACTGATCTAATATTACTGAGTCTCTCTGTGAGGATGTTTCTAGAAGACATTAGCTTTTGAATTGATAAGACTGAGTAAAATGGATTATCTTCTCCAATGTTAGTGGGCATCATCTAATCCATTGAGGGCCCAAATAGAACAATGAGATGAAGGAAGAAAGGATTTGCTGGCTCTCTGCCTGACTGTTTGAGCTGACACATCAATCCTTTCCTGCCCTTGGACTGACACCTAAACCATTGGCTTTCATGCTCTCAGGCCTTTGAATTATGCCACTCTCCTGTGTGTGTCTCTCATTCATAGATGACAGAGTTTGGAACTTATTAGTCTCCATAATCTCATGAACCAATACCATATAAATATATGTGTGTGTTTGTGTGTCTGCATGTGTGTGTATATGTGTGTGAATATATGTGTATATACATGGTATTTTTTAAAATACTATATTTGGTAAATATTGTACATTTAAAAAATATATATATATGCCATATACATACCAAATATGGTATTTATTGTGTGTATATATAATATGGTATTTTAAAAAATAGGAGATCTAGACAGATAAGTAGATAGAATCTCCTATTACATGTGTATTCCCTATTAGTTATGTTTTACTTTATTTTTTTCTATTTTATTAAGTTCTGGGGAATATGTGCAGGATATGCATGTATGTTAAATAGATGAAGGTGTGCCATGGTGGTCTGCTGCACCTATCAACCCATCATCTAGATATTAAGCCCAGCATGTGTTAGCTGTTTTTTCCTAAAGCTCTCCCACAACCCCCATCCTCCCTTGACAGGCCCCCTTGTCTGTTGTTCTCCTCCCTGTGTCCATGTGTTCTCATTGTTCAGCTTCCACTTACAAGTGAGAACATGCAGTGTTTGGTTTTCTGTTCCTGTGTTAGTTTGCTGAAGATAATGACTTGCAGCTCCATCTGTGTCCCTGCAAATGAGAAGACATGATCTCATTCTTTTTTATGGCTGCATAGTATACCATGGTGTATATGTACTACATTTTTAAAATCCAGTCTACTATTAGTGGGCATTTGAGTTGATTGCATATCTTTGCTATTGTGAATAGTGCTGCAATGAATATACAAGTGCATGTGTCTTTACAATAGAATGATTTATATTCCTTTGGGTATATACCCAGTAATGGGATTGCTGGGTCAAATGGTATTTCTGGTTCTAAATCTTTGAGGAATCACCACACTTTCTTCCACATTGGTTGAACTAATTCACATTCCCACTAACAATGTAAAAGTGTTCCTATTCCTTTGCAACCTTGCCAGTATCTGTTGTTTCTTGACTTTTTAATAGTCATTGTTTTGACTGGTGGTGGGAGATGGTATCTCATTGTGATTTTGATTTGCATTTCCCTAAGGATCAGTGATGTTCAGCTTTTTTTCATATGTTTGTTGGCTGCATGAATGTCTTCTTTTGAGAAGTATTAGTTCATGTCCTTAGCCCACTTTTTAATGGGGTTGTTTTTTTTCCTCAGAAATTTGCTTAAGTTTCTTGTAGATTCTGGATATTAGATTTTTTTTTTAGATAGATAGATTTTCAGTTAGATAGAATTTTGTTTCACTTTGTTAGATAGGTAGATTAAAAAAATTTCCTCCCATTCTGTAGGTTGTTTGCTCTGATGACAGTTTCTTTTGCTGTGCAGAACCTCTTTAGTTTAATTAGATCCCATTTGTCAATTTTTGTTTTTGTTGCAATTGCTTTTGGCAATTTCATCATAAAAATATTTACCCACGCCTACGTCCTGAATGGTATTGCCTAGAATTTCTTCTAGGTTTTTTATAGTTTTGGGTTTACATTTAAGTCTTTAATCTATCTTGAGTTAATTTTTGTATAAGGTGTAAGTAGGGGTCCAGTTTCAATTTTCTGCATATAGTTAGCCAGTTCTCCCAATACCATTTGTTAAATAGGGAATCCTTTTCCTATTGCTTGTTTTTGTCAGGTTTGTCAAAGATCAGATTGTTATAGATGTGCGGTTTTATTTCTGAGTTCTCTATTCTGTTCCATTGGTCTACGTGCCTGTTTATGTTTCAGTACCATGCTGTTTTGGTTACTGTAGCCTTATAGTATATTTTGAAGTCAGATAGCATGATGCCTCCAGCTTTGTTCTTTTTGCTTAGGATTGTCCTGGGTATACAAGCTGTTTTTTGATTACATAAGAATTTTTTGAAAGGTTTTTTAATTACGAAAATTTTTTTTTAAATGTCAATGGTGTTTCATGGGAATAGCACTGAATCTGTAAATTGCTTTGGGCAGTATGGCCATTTTCACAATATTGATTCTTTCTATCAATGAGCATTGAATGTTTTTTCATCTGCTTGTGTCCTCTCTGATTTCCTTAAGCAGTGGTTACTAGTTCTCCTTGAAGAGGCCCTTCACCTTCCTTGTTAGTGGTATTCCTGTGTATTTCATTCTTTTTGTGGCAATTGGGAATAGGAATTCACTCATAATTTGGCTCTCAGCTTGTCTGTTTTTGGTATATAGGAATGCTTGTGATTTCTCCACATTGATTTTGCATCCCGAGACTATGCTGAAATTGCTTATCAGATTAAAAAGCTTTTGGGTTGAGTTGATGAGGTTTTCTAGATACAGGATCATGTCATCTGCAAACAGGGACAATTTGACTTCCTTTCTTCCTATTTGAATACCCTTTACTTCTTTCTCTTGCCTGATTGCCCTGGCAAGAACTTCCAATACTATGTTGAATAAGGGTGGTGAGACAGGGCATCTTTGTCATGTGCCAGTTTTCAAGGGGAATCCTTCCAGCTTTTGCCCATCCAGCATGATATTGTCTGTGAGTTTGTCATAAATTACTCTTCTTATTTTGAGTTATGTTCCTTCAATACCTAGTTTATTGAGAGTTTTTAATATGAAGGGATGTTGAATTTTATCGAAGACCTTTTCTGCAGCCATTGAAATAATCACGTGGTTTTTGTCTTTAGTTCCATTTATAGGATTAGGATGAATTACGTTTATGGATTTAAATATGTTAAACCAGTCTTACATCCCAGGCATGTAACTGACTCAATCGTGGTGGATAAATTTTTGATATGCTACTGGGTTTGCCTGTATTTTATTAAGGATTTTTGCATCAATGTTCATCAGGGATATTCGACTGAAGTTTTCTTTATTTGCTGTACCTCTGCCAGATTTTGGTATCAAGATAATGCTAGCCTCATAAAATGAATTTGGGAGGAGTTTCTCCTTTTCAATTGTTTGGGATAGTTTCAGAAGAAAAAGTACCAGCTCTTCTTTGTTCCTCTGGTAGAATTCAGCTATGAATTCATCTGTTTCTGTGATTTTTTTTATTGGTAGGCTATTTATTACTGCCTTAATATCAGAACTTGTTATCGGTCTATTCAGGGATTCAACTTCTTCCTTGTTCAGTCTTGGAAGGGTGTATGTGTCCAGGAATTTATCAATTTCTTCCAGATTTTCCAGTTTATTTGCATACAGGTGTTTACAGTATTCTCTGATGGTTGTTTGTATTTTTGTGGGTCAGTGGTGGTATCCCCCTTATTATTTCTGATTATGTTTATTTGAATCTCCTTTCTTTTCTTCATTAGTCTAGCTATCGCGCTATTTATTTTACTGATTATTTTCCAAAAAGTCAGCTCTTGGATTCGTTGACTTTTTTGAAGGATTTTTCATGTCTCTAGTATCTTCAGTTCCACTCTAATCTTGGTTATTTCTTGTATTCTGCTAGCTCTGGTGTTTGTTTTCTCTTTCTCCTCTAGTTCTTTTAGCTGTGATATTAGAGTGTCAATTTGAGATCTTCCTAGCCTTTTGATGTGGGCATTTAATGCTATAAATTTTCCTCTTAACACTGTTTTAGCTGTGTCCCAGACATTCTGGTACATTGTTTCTCTGTTCTCATTAGTTTCAAAGAACTTCTTGATTTCTGCCTTAATTTCATTATTTACCCAGAAGTTATTCAGGAGCAGGTTGTTCAATTTTCATGTAGTAGAGTTGTTTTGAGTGGGTTTCCTAATCTTGAGTTCTAATTTGATTGTGCTGTGGTCTGATATATTGTTTGTTATGATTTCAGTTATTTTGTACTTGCTGAGGAGTATTTTACTTCCAATTATGTGATCAATTTTAGAATAAGTGCCATGTGGCACTGAGAAAAATGTATATTCTGTTGTTTGGGGGTGGAGAGTTCTGTAGATATCTATCAGGTCCACTTGATCCAGAGCTGAGTTGAAGTCCTGAATATCTTTGTTAATTTTCCACCTCAGTGATCTGTGTAATACTGACAGCAGGGTATTAAAGTCTCCCAGCATAATTGTGTGGGGTTCTAAGTCTCTTTGTGGTCTTTAAGAACTTATTTTATGTATCTGGGTGCCTCTGTATTGGAAGCATATATATTTCGAATACTTAGCGCTTCTTGTTGAATGGAAGCCATTTCCATTATGTAATGTCCTTCTTTGTCTTTTTTTTACCTTTGCTGGTTTAAAGTCTATTTTGTCAGAAACTAGAATTGCAACCCCTGATTTTTTTCTGCTTTCCATTTGCTTGGTAAACTTTCCTCTTTACCTTTATTTTGAGCCTTTGTGTGTCTTTGCATGTGAGATTTTTTTTTAATACAGCACACCAATGGGTCTTGTCTGTTTATCCAGCTTGCTATTCTGTGTCTTTTAATTTGGGCATTTAGCTCATTTACATTTAATGTTAATATTGTTATGTGTGAATTTGATCCTGTCATTGTGATGCTGGTTGGGTAATTCTGTAGGTTAATGTAGTTGCTTCATAATGTCGTTGGTCTGTGTACTTCAGTGTGTTGCTGCAGTGGCTGATAATGGTTGTTCCTTCCCATGTTTAGTGCTTCCTTCAGGAGCTCTTGCAAGGCAGGCCTGGTGGTGACAATATCCCTTGGCATTTGCTTGTATGAAAAGGATTTTGTTTCTCTTTCACTTATGAAGTTTAGCTTGGCTGTTGTGTTAATGTGTTCTCATGCTGCTAATAAAGAAATATCTGAGATTGGGTAATTTATAAAGAAAAAGTGGTTTAACAGACTCACAGTTCCACGTGGCTGGGGAGGCCTCACAATTATGATGGAAGGCAAAAGGCACATCCTATATGGTGACATACAAGAGATAATGAGAGCCAAGTGAAAGGGGAAAGCCCCTTGTAAAACTATCATATCTCATGAGACTTATTCACTTCCACCAGAACAGTAGAGGGCAAACTGTCCCCATGATTCAATTACCTTCCACCAGGTCCCTCCCACGAGAAAGGAAAATTGTGGGAGCTACAATTCAAGATGAGATTTGAGTGGGGACACAGCCAAATCATATCAGCCATATAAGAAATTCTGAGTTGGAAATTCTTTTCTTTAAGGATGTTGAATATTGGCCCCCAGTCTCTTCTGGCTTGTAGGGTTTCCACTGAGTAGTCTCCTGTTAGTCTGATGGGCTTCACTTTGTGGGTGACCTGGCCTTTCCCTCTGACTTCCCTTAACATTTTTTCCTTCATTTCAACCTTGGAGAATCTGATGATTATGTGTCTTGGGGTTGATCTTCTTGTGGAGTATCTTACTGGGGTTCTATGGATTTCCTGAATTTAAATGATGGCCTGTCTTGCTAGGTTGAGAAAGTTCTCCTGGATGATATCCTGAAGTGTTTTCCCAACTTGGTTCCATTCTCCTCATCTCTTTCAGGTGCTCCAATCAGTCACAGATTTGGTCTTTTCACATAGCCCCATAGTTATCAAAGGTTTTGTTTCTTCTTTTTTGTTCTTTTTCTTTATTATTGTCTGCCTGCCTTATTTCGGCAAGATAGTCTTCAAGCTCTGATATTCTTTCTTCCACTTGGTTGAGTCAGCTATTGTTACTTGTGTATGTTTCATATAGTTCTCATGCTGTGTTTTTCAGCTCCATCAGGCCATTTATGTTCCTCTCTAAACTGGTTATTCTAGTTAACAGTTCCTGTAACCTTTTATCATGGTTATTAGCTTCTTTGCATTGGGTTAGAATATAATCCTTCAGCTCAGCGAAGTTCACTATTACCCACTTTCTGAAGCCTGTTACTGTCAGTTCATCTACCTCAGCTTCAGCCCCACTCCGTCCCCCTGCTGGAGACGTGCTGCAGTCATTTTGAGGAAAACAGGCATTCTGGCTTTGGGAATTTTCAGTATTTTTGTGATGGTTTTTCCTCATCTTCATGGATTTATCTACCTTTGCTCTTTGAGGCTCTTGACCTTTGGATGGGGTTTTTGTGTGGTGTCTCTTTTTGTTGATGTTGTTGTTACTATTGCTTTCTTTTTGTTTGTTTTTCTTCTAATAGTCAGGCCCTTCTTCTTCAGGTCTGCTGAAGTTTGTTGGGGGTCCACTCCAGATCCTGTCCACCAGGATATCACCAGTGGAGACTGCAGAACAGCAAAGATTTCTGCCTGGTCCTTCCTCTGGAAGTTTCGTCCCAGAGGGGCACCAACCTGATGCCAGCCAGAACTCTCCTCTATGGGCTGTCTGGCTACCCCTGTTGGGAGGTCTCACCCAGTCAGGAGGCATAGGATCAGGGACCCGCTTAAAGAAGCAATCTGGCTGCCCTTTAGCGGAGCTGGTGCACTGAGCTGGAGGAACCTCCCTTGTCTGGATCACCCAGACTCTTCAGAGCCAGCAAGCAAGAAAGATTAAGTCCACTAAACCTGAGACTGCAGCTGCCCCTCCCAGGAGGTGCTCTGTCCCAGGGAGATGAGAGTTTTGTCTGTGTATCCCTGGCTGGAGTTGGTGGAATTCCTGAAGGGAGGTTCTGCAGGAGGGATGGATCCAGGTCTCACCTAAATAAGCAGTCTGGCCACCACCTGTCACAGCCACTGTGCTGCACTGTGGGGAATACTGCCCAGTCCAAACCACCCAGCCTCCCGAGCACTGGCAGAGGAAAACTGCCGACTAGAGCCTCAGTAATGGCAGTGATCCCTTCCCAAAGGAACTCAGTCATCCCAGGCAGACTCCAGGCTGTTGTGCTGGCCAGCGGGGATTCCAAGTCAGTGGGTCTTAGCTTGTGGGGTTTCATGGGAATGGGACCCGCTGAGCCAGGCTGCTTGGCTCCCTGGCATCAGCCCCGTTTCCATGTGAGTGGACAGCTCTCCTGCCTCCCTGGAGTTCCGAGAGCTGCTGGAGTATGTAAAAACTCCTGCGGCTCAGTACCTGCCAGAATAGCCACCAATCGGAGCAACTGCCGTGGGTCTGCCAGTTTTGTGCTTGGGACCCAAGGCCCTGGTGGTGTAAGCACACGAGGGAATCTTCTGATCTGCAGATTCCAAAAATCCGTGGGAAAAGCCTAGAACACCAGGTGGGTAGCATAGTCCCTCGCCACCTCCCTTGCCTTGGGTAGGCAGGTCCCTTTGCCCCGTGCAGCTCCTGGGTGAACTATCACCCAAACCTGCTTTCATTGCTCTCCATGGGTCACATCAACCACCTAGTCAGTCTCAATGAGACAATCTGGGTACCTCAGTTGGAAATTCAGAAATCACGCTGCCTTTTGCATTTGTCTCAGTGGAAGCTGCAGACCAGAGCCGTTTCTACTCGGTCATCTTTGCCCCTCCCCCAAGTTTTTTTTTTTTAAACCCTGACTAATATGCCAGCTCTCACTAAGTCATGAAAGCTAGGGTAGATCTGTTAATAGGCATGGCTTTTAGAACTTATGCCTAATGACTGCAATGTCATCTGATATAAACACTCAAATTTCAGTCATCCAGGACCACGCTAGTGGGCCTATAAATTCTCTGTGTTTAACATTGAGATGCCTTTCCCATTCAAGATGGGTCATTATTAAAAACCTCTAATTAATACTATCTCCTACTCCCAACATACAGTTTATCTTACCCTGCTTCATCCATCTCCATATGTTTGTTTAAGTCAAGAAACTCAGGCTGGGTGTGATATAAAGAAACAAATAGACTTTAGACTTGGCTTTTCAAGATAATTGGGATTTTAGGGGGATAATGTTGTCATTTTAGCTGGAGTCAGGATGTGGTCAAAGGGAGATATAGAGGCCTTCCCTGAGTGGGGTCTCTCCATGTTTTTACTCCTATAAGCTTTGTGAAGACGGATGACAAGTCTGCCTTTGGAAAGTTCTTAGATGGAAAAGAGAGGAGGTCAAGCAAATTAGGCCCACAGCGAGCAGGCAGTGGAGAGCTATTAAAATAAGATCAGGCCTAGTCCCCCCTAGTCATCTCAGCAGCGCACCCTGCCATCATGATTTTGTGCTATCCATGTCCATGATCCCTTTCACTCCTGGATTATCTGAGAGTTGACTCTCACTTTTGCAACAAACTCAAACATTCTTTGACAGGCAAGGCATATTTTCTAATATGCAAATTAGATACCTGGGAGATCATTTTCTCCTTGACTTTTGAAAAATGCATCTCTTTTCTTTCAAAGACAAAACATTAAGGACACACTCAAAACTGTCAAGTCTGAACCAAATTTTTTTCTTGACCCCCTGATGAGACTAAATTCAAAACCAATTAGCTGTTTCATGACTTTCACCTTTGATGGATGGCAATAGTTGCTTTTCTCCCCCCAAGAGTAAAAATAAGAATCAGAGAACTGAAAAGGATAAAATAGCTTTTGAGTCAGAAATCTTCAGGGTGTACTTCTTTTAGTGATTACCCAGGGCAAAATTGTAGCATTTTTCTGGTTGATAATGGACACAGAGAGTAAGTAGCCCTAACAGCTATTGTAAAGATAAGAGAGCCATTTCAGTGTGTTAGAAGACTTGTTCCAGGTGACAGATTCAACGGTGGCTAAAATAGAAATCTCGGGATTCTCTATTCTACATGTTTTTTAACAACTGAGTTTTCTCCAGACCCAGTGCTTCCTTGGTGGGTCGCACACAGAATTTTGGCATGGAGGAAAAATATTTGGTATTGAACTTCAAAGTTGTGAATATTTACTCTGAAACCATGGTGAGTCATTTTCAGTGCTCACTGTTGTCTCTTTCATTTGGAACTCTCAAATGATGCAGAAGACACCTTTTCAACAGGTAATTCTCTCAGAAAGTGGTCACCATAAGCATGTTTACCATTGAAATGTTCTAATCATCCCTCTCTCCATATTTCTATCAGCCTTTGCTCAAGATACTTTACTCTAAGGCTGCCTGGAATTCTCCTGCTGTTCTCATTCTTTAGAACTAAATCAAATGCCACCTCTTCCAATAAGACTTCCTAAATATATGTAAACTCAAGCCCCTGTAACTCTTGAGGCTGTGGTTTATTGGCATTTGTAGAACACCCCTGCTAACATGATATCTAGGAATGGTTGATTGGTGCTTAGCAGTGAACGGAGTCACCATACTCCAATGTCGCACGACCACCCATTGATCATTTATGAAGTAGAAGGTGCTGCCCTGTCAGGCTCTGTGATGAGCACTTATTGTATGTAATTGTATTAGTCTGTTTTCACGCTGCTGCTAAACACATGTTTTAGACTGGGCAATTTACCAAAAAAAAAAAAAAAAAAGAGGTTTATTGGATTTACAGTTCCACTTGACTGGGGGGAGGCCTCACAATCATGGTGGAAGGTAAAGGGCATGTCTCACATGGATGACAGCAGGCAAAGAGAGAGAGAGAGAGATTGTGCAGGGAAACTCCTGTTTTTAAAACTATCAGATCTTGTGAGACTTATTCACTACCCCGAGAACAGCATGGGACAGACCCACTCCTGTGATTCAATTACCTCCCACCGGGTTTCTCCCATGACATGTAGGAATTATGGGAGCTACAATTCAAGATGAAACTTGGGTGGGGACACAACCAAGCCATATCAATAATTATTTAACACTATAGCAGTCATGAAAATGTGACTTGAAGACCTCCAATAATAGAGTGCTTACTTGACTAGGTCAGACACCTGTTGGCTCTATAATCTATCATCACATGTGTATGCAGACAACTCTTCCCATGGCCACATTCTTAGCCGGTGACTGAGTGTGGCAGGGATACTAAGGCAGATCCATTTCAGGAAACGTGTATGTTGACCATGGATAACTGTGACTCCAGGAACTCTGGACAGTGGACTTTCATCTTGCGGAACCCTCTTTAGGCTGCATGCTGGTCTGGGATGCTTCCAGGAATGTTTCTTCCCTCTCATCTTCACTAGCATCAGGCTTGTTTCCCAGCCTATCCAGCTTCATATTTTCTTTCTCAGGTTTCTTCCCTATTACATATTTGGACTTTTATTGCAGTCTTGGCATTTGTATCTTGGAGAATATGAACTAATACAAATGCTTAGAAAAAGTCTGTGAGGCAAGTGCTATTTTCCACATATTTAGATAAGCCCTAAGAACCTCCTGAGGTCCTACTGGCCTGTTACTAGAGGATAGCAGATCTATAGTTAAAACCCAGGTCAGGATGACTCCAAACCCCACAATTTGAATGACCATTCTGTGTTTTCTTAGCATACCTAGAGGTGAACAGCACTCAAAAACAAGCAGAACAAAACTTCCTAGATGGGCTAAAAGTGGACTAGATAGAGCTGAAGAAAATATTCATCAATTAGATGATAAATCAGGAAAAAAATATCAAGAATGAAGCTTAAAGTGATAGAGATATAATGTAATACTTGACATATAGCTTACTGAAGTTGCAAAGGGAAAAGATAGAAAGAACGGGGGTAAGAAAGATTTTGAGGAAGAAGTGACTACTTTTAAATGAGTTCTCAGAAACTGTGACTGAGAACATTTAAGAATTTAGCTAAGGGGGATAGCTGAGATGCATCTCTGGGTTTTTCTGAGTCTGTAGCCAGGCCCTTTTCCAACACATTTGCTGCTAGTTGGCTCTTCAAGTCATTTTCACAAGCTCAGTAATTAAACCTTGTTTTTCATGTTGGATATTTAATCAGTTTGGTGTTAAGCTCTTATCCTGACACCTGTTTTTGTTTGTTTGTTTGCTTGCTTTCTAATGTTTTCTTATAAAATCCATTTTATAGTTAACCCATCTTTTCAATGTATTGATCTAATTTTTGGATATTACTCTGCTATTAAATATATTTGGACTTCTTTCTACTTTATAGCATCCCCTAATAGGTTAGGTTAACATTCTGAAACAAGGTCAGTATTTGAAAAGTCACTAAGATTATGCCATATGTCTATCACTAAGTTTATATTATGCAGTTCTACTGTTTACCAAACTGTGCCAATCACTTTGAGATTGTAAAAGAGAATTATATGTCATGTTTCCTACCTGAAAAAGTATATCATGTTGAATCTACAAAATGACAAAACAATAAGCGAATTCATTGAGAAAATAAATCAATTTGGAAAATACGTAAGTCCCACTTTTTTTTTTTAATACTTTAAGTTCTAGGGTACATGTGCACAATGTGCAGGTTTATTACATATGTATACATGTGCGATGTTGGTGTGCTGCACCCATTAACTCATCCTTTACATTAGGTATATCTCCTAATGCTATCCCTCCCCACTACCCCCTCCCCACTATAGGACCTGGTGTGTGGTGCTTCCCTTCCTGTGTCCAAGTGATCTCATTGTTCAATTCCCACCTATGAGTAAGAACATGCAGTATTTGGTTTTCCGTTCTTGTAATAGTTTGGTGAGAATGATGGTTTCCACCTGCATCCATGTCCCTACAAAAGACAGGAACTCATCCTTTTTTATGGCTGCATAGTATTCTGTGGTGTATTTGTGCCGCATTTTCTTAGTTCAGTCTGTCACTGATGGACATTTGGGTTGATTCCAAGTCTTTGCTATTGTGAATAGTGCCACAATAAACATATGTGTGCATGTGTCTTTATAACAGAATGACTTATAATCCTTTGGGTATATCCCCAGTAATGGGACGGCTGGGTCAAATGGTATTTCTAGTTCTAGGTCCTTGAGGAATCGCCACACTGTTTTCCACAATGGTTGAACTAGTTTACAGTCCCACCAACAGTGTAAAAGTGTTCCTATTTCTCCACATCGTCTCCAGCACCTGTTGTTTCCTGATTTTTTAATGATTGCCATTCTAACTGGTGTGAGATGGTATCTCATTGTGGTATTGGTTTGCATTTCTCTGATGGTGAGTGATGACGAGCATTTTTTCATGTGTCTGTTGGCTGTATGGATGTCTTCTTTTCAGAAGTGTCTATTCATATCCTTTGCCCACTTTTTGATGGGGTTATTTGTTTTTTTCTTGTAAATTTGATTGAGTTCTTTATAGGTTCTGGATATTAGCCCTTCGTCAGATGAGTAGATTGCAAAAGTTTTCTCCCATTCTGTAGGTTGCCTGTTCACCCTGATGGTAGTTTCTTTTGCTGTGCAGAAGCTCTTTAGTTTAATTAGATCCCATTTGTCAATTTTGGCTTTTGTTACCATTGCTTTTGGTGTTTTAGACATGAAGTCTTTGCCCATGCCTATGTCCTGAATGGTATTGCCTAGGTTTTCTTCTAGGGTTTTTATGGTATTAGGTCTAAGATTTAAGTCTCTAATCCATCTTGAATTAATTTTCGTATAAGGAGTAAGGAAGGGATCCAGTTTCAGCTTTCTACTTATGGCTAGCCAATTTTCCCAGCACCATTTATTAAATAGGGAATCCTTTCCCCATTTCTTGTTTTTCTTGGGTTTGTCAAAGATCAGATGGCTGTAGATGTGTGGTATTATTTCTGAGGGCTCTGTTCTGTTCCATTGGTCTATATCTCTGTTTTGGTACCAGTACCATGCTGTTTTGGTTACTGTAGCCTTGTAGTATAGTTTGAAGTCAGGTAGCGTGATGCCTCCAGTTTTGTTCTTTTGACTTAGGATTGTCTTGGCAATGTGGGCTCTTTTTTGCTTCCATATGAACTTTAAAGTAGTTTTTTCTAATTCTGTGAAGAAAGTCATCGGTAGCTTAATGGGGATGGCATTGAATCTATAAATTACCTTGGGCAGTATGGCCATTTTCACGATATTGATTCTTCCTATCCATGAGCATGGTATGTTCTTCCATTTGTTTGTGTCCTCTTTGATTTCACTGAGCAGTGGTTTGTAGTTCTCCTTGAAGAGGTCCTTTACATCCCTTGTAAGTTGGATTCCTAGGCATTTTATTCTCTTTGAAGCTATTGTGAATGGGAGTTCATTCGTGATTTGGCTCTCTGTTTGTCTGTTATTGGTGTATAAGAATGCTTGTGATTTTTGCACATTGATTTTGTATCCTGAGACTTTGCTGAAGTTGCTTATCAGCTTAAGGAGATTTTGGACTCTGACAATGGGGTTTTCTAAATATACAATCATGTCATCTGCAAACAGGGACATTTTGACTTCTTCTTTTCCTAACTGAATACCCTTTCTCTCTTTCTCTTGCCTGATTACCCTAGCCAGAACTTCCAACACTATGTTGAATAGGAGTGGTGAGAGAGGGCATCCCTGTCTTGTGCCAGTTTTCAAAGGGAATGCTTCCAGTTTTTGCCCATTCAGTATGATATTGGCCGTGGGTTTGTCATAAATAGCTCTTTTGATTTTGAGCTACCTTCCATCAATACCGAATTTATTGAGAGTTTTTAACATGAAGGGCTGTTGAATTTTGTCAAAGCCTTTTCTGCATCTATTGAGATAATTGTGGTTTTTGTCTTTGGTTCTGTTTGTATGCTGGATTATGTTTATTGATTTGTGTATGTTGAACCAGCCTTGCATCCCAGGGATGAAGCCAACTTGATCATGGTGGATAAGCTTTTTGATGTGCTGCTGGATTCGGTTTGCCAGTATTTTATTGAGGATTTTTGCATCGATGTTCATCAGGGATATTGGTCTAAAATTCTTTTTTTTGGTTGTGTCTCTGCCAGGCTTTGGTATCAGGATGACGTTGGCCTTGTAAAATGAGTTAGGGAGGATTCCCTCTTTTTCTATTGATCGGAATAGTTTCAGGAGGAATGGTACCAACTCCTCCTTGTACCTCTGGTAGAATTCGGCTGTGAATCCGTCTGGTCCTGGACTTTTTTTGGTTGGTAAGCTATTAATTATTGCCTCAATTTCAGAGCCTGCTATTGGTCTATTCAAGGATTCAACTTCTTCCTGGTTTCATCTTGGGAGCATGTAAGTGTCCAGGAAATTATCCATTTCTTCTAGGTTTTCTAGTTTATTTGCGTAGAGGTGTTTATAGTATTCTCTGATAGTAGTTTGTATTTCTGTTGGGTTGGTGGTGATATCCCCTTTATCATTTTTTATTGCGTCTATTTGATTATTCTCTCTTTTCTTCTTTATTAGTCTTGCTAGCAGTCTATCAATTTTGTTGATCTTTTCAAAAAACCAACTCCTGGATTCATTGATTTTTTGGAGGGTTTTTTGTGTCTCTATCTCCTTCAGTTCTGCTCTGATCTTAGTTATTTCTTGCCTTCTGCTAGCTTTTGAATGTGTTTGCTCTTGCTTCTCTAGTTCTTTTGATTGTGATATTAGGGGGTCAATTTTAGATATTTCCAGCTTTCTCTTGTGGGCATTTAGTGCTATAAATTTCTCTCTACACACTGATTTAAATGTGTCCCAGAGATTCTGATGTGTGGTATCTTTGTTCTCATTGGTTTCAAAGAACATCTTTATTTCTGCCTTCATTTCGTTATGTACCCAGTAGTCATTCAGGAGCAGGTTGTTCAGTTTCCATGTAGTTGAGCGGTTTTGATTGAGTTTCTTAGTCCTGAGTTCTAGTTTAATTGCACTGTAGTCTGAGAGACAGTTTGTTATAATTTCTGTTCTTTTACATTCCCACTTTTATATAGGTTAATTTAAAAAACTTTTAATAGATATTTCGTTGATAGACTTAATTATTTTTTTCAGTTTTTAAAGTCCAATCGAATGACTTTCTCATCTGTTACGTTTGATTTTTTTCCACTTATATGTTTATATTACTGATACATTTTTAGTTTTTAAAAATTAAAATACACTTCATATATCATACATTTACTTTTTTAAGGTGTGCAATCCAGTGATTTTTAGTATATTGACAAAGTCTTAAAACTATCACCATAACTAATTAGAGAATATTTTCATCACTTCAAAAAAAAAAAAAAAAAAAAAGTCCTGTTAACATCATGCACCATTCTTCCTCTCTCTAAGCCCTAGAGAACCACTCACTAATCTAATTTGTCTTCAAGGTTCACACTAATAAAATTTTAATTGTAAACTTCCCTTTCATCAATCTTTGTCATAGAAAAATAGACATGTTTCCAACCATAAACATTATTTTTTATATTATTTACCTTGAATTCAAAATCCAAGTAAATAACAAACCGGTGTACAAATTCAAATTAGTAGTGGTTACAGTCATCAGTCTTTAACTCAGAAAACTAATTTCACCTTTTCCACTTCAGTGCAACTTTTATCAGCTGGCTGGGGAGGAAAGAAGAAAGAATCACTGATGTTAATTACAAAGAGTTAAATATTTGTATAAAATATAATGCTAGTAATATCTTCCATTTTGCTCTAGGCTTCAAGAAGTTCAACATAAAATTTAAATCTATATTTAGCATTCAGTTAAGGCTTTGTAACTGGTACCTTAAAATTCTTTATCTTTCTCAGATTTTGTCTACTTATTGTTTTCATTATCATTACCATAATTATTATTATTATTGCTGTTATCTATCTTAACTTTATTGGCTTTTTTCTACATTTTACATTATAAAAACTATATATAGGTTTTATAAGCTACCTATGATACTCTGAATCCTGAGGTATGCTATACAACCTTCAGTAAAAACATTTATTGAGTGGTGAATTTGTACTCTAAAAAAGTAATATTCTGTGACCATACATGTTATGGAAAATTATTTATTTTTAGTGACTTTATTTTTCTTACCTAAGGTTCTTTTATTGAGTTTTTGGTGAATGTGAATGAGAGACGAGAAGCTTAGGAAAATGGACAGAAAAGAGCAATCTATTTGGAGCTGGGACCTCATTTTAATCATTTGTTTATTTTCAGGAGCTGTCATTGCCCCAGACCGTGAGAAGGAATCAGTCAATATTTATAGGAGATAGAATATCGGGTTTCAGTTTGGGGTCTGAATTGAGACTGTATAGATTGCAGAGAAGGTTTTCATTTTCTTATTTATTTTCTTTTTCTTTTCAATGGTCCTATTAGTTTTTTCTACCTCCAAACTTGGTTATTATTTTTGCTGACTATATTTTCTTTCAAGGTTAGTTGAGTATTGACTGTGCTAACAGCTTCAAGTGGCTCGTAACTTGGGGTCATTTTCTCCCAGGGCACACTTGCCGATGTCTGGAGACATTTTGGTTGTCACAATTGGAGAGCAGGGAGTGCTACTGGCATCTCATGGGTAGAAGCCAGGAATAATGCTAAATATTCTATAATGCATTGGATGGCTCCCCACAACAAATAATTATTCTGGCGCAACATGTCAATAGTGCCAAGATGGAGATACTCTAGTTAAATACTGATTATACTGATTATATGAATAACTTGAAAGAAATAATCTTTACAATAGTCTGTCTTACTTTCTCTTGCATCATTTGCTTTGGCGAAATCCATGGTATAAGGCCATTAAGACAGTCCTGTGGAATGGCCCACACTGGAAGTCCTACCAACCACTGGCCAGTAGTACCATTCGTGTGGCTGAGTCATCATGGAAGTGCATTCTTTCTCTTCATCAAGGCAAGCCTTCAGTTGACTCAAGTCTGGCCAGTATCTTGACTTCAAGCTCTTCAAAGGCCCTGAGACAGAAACGCTCAGCTAAGGAACTCCCAATGCCTGACCCACAGACTCTACTTGTGATAATGAAACTTACTTGGTTTCAATCCTCCATGTTTTGAAGTACATTTTTATGCAACAATTGGTAGTTAATATATTGCTGCTGACATGCCATGTTTTCAATACCCACTCAATTTCCTTTACTATCTCCGGGAGGCAGTGATTGTTTAAGATTTCTTCTGAAGTGTGACATTCGGAATCTATGCAACAAACTCTCTACAACCAGAGGAAGTTAAGAGGGGGATGGAAAGAGTGGAGGTTACTCCAAGGATAATAATTTCATCAGTTCAGAGAACTGAGTCCAATGTTTTTCTCTAAAACATCTAATATAGTGGACTATTGGATTGTTAGCTAACTCTTTTTTAGTCTATAGGCCTAATCTATCTATGTCATGGAAAAAATCCTGTTTTATAGAAAAGATCAAATTTTGTTATACCTGTAAAGATTAACTCTTTACCTTTTCCCTAGTGGATTTGTATGGCTTGAACAGAATACCAAACTCATAGATATTTCATTATTTCTGAAATTGTGTTACTGCAAAGGCACTTTTTGTTCTCACAGAACTTCATCTGTCTAGAAAAAGTATTTCTATTTCTCTTTCTAATCCTCAACCAGAGACTACATTAATTCAGATAACTAGTTCTTATTTTAATCACATTCAAATGAGCCCTTCTGGGATGTGACACACTGTTAACATTTATAGTATAAATTATTATTTAACAACTAACAACTTGGTAATAACAGAAATGTGTTGGTGTTAAGATGATAATAGTGATTTGATGAACACTGTGATAATAATAAGCTGAGGGTTTTTTTAAAGCTAACAGATCAGTTTGGAAAACAATAAATATAGAGATAAGGAAATGATTTTATTGTATGAGCTACAAGAAAAGCTGTCTGACAATAAAATCAAGTGTGTTAACCATAAAACACAACTAAAGAATTTTGGCAGGAAGGGAAATTATTTAGAATTCCTTTGGACATTCTACAGTGAAAATGATTTCATTCAAAATTCTCTGAATTGGAATATAGAAAGCCCTGCAATTGAATTGCTGGTAAAATATTAAGACTGTCAGATTCCAGGTCCATGTTAGGATCACCAGCCTGGATATTATGTATTAAGGTTAATCTAACCCCTTGTTCAAGTATGTCCATGTTACAGTTAACTCTGGGTCCCTGAATGGCACACAGAATGCATTATTCATCTTCTGTTTATGCTATATTGTTGACCAAATATAAGGCACTCGACCAATGTTAGTTAAAGTTAGAAATAAGGGCAGGAAGAGGGAGAAAGAGAATGCCATAAAATAAAACATAAAATGGTCCACTCAGTAATGGATCTTGAGAATGTTCTGTCATTGATTTATAAATATTCACTGAACATTTACAGTGTCAGAACTCAGGTAGCAAAGAGAACATTCACTAGTCCCAGCCTTGAGTAGTTTATAGGCAGAGGTAACTGAAAATAAATACAACATCATAAGGCATATAGTTAATATTATAACAGGGGCTTAGGGAATACAATTATGGAAAGACAAAGAAGGTACTAAATACTTACATCAGGGAAACAAATCTTCCTGAAAGTTGTCAGGTAGCAAAGGGCAGAAGGGTATTCGAAAGAGGAATAGTGTCTGCAAGGCAGAGAAGTGTGTAAGAGACTGATTATTTTGGACTTTTGGAGACGATACCACATTTGTGGTGGTTTTTGTTTGTTTTCCTTAGTTGTTTCTCTCCTTTCTGTGAGATAATTTGCAATTCCAAGTGTTTCTATGTGACTTATGGTGCCTCTGTCTAGATGTAGACAGCTGCACACCACTGATGTCAAGGTTGGCCCTGTGACTTGTGTTCAGTGGAGGGGCAATGGACTGACCTCGTCATATCCAAACAGAAGCTTTCAGAGCCCTCGCCTGGTGTGGATATTGTTTTCTTTTCCTTGTACCATGAGACTGACTCAAAGGTTGGTTTTTAAAGCTTGGTTGCAGAGTGGAAAGAGACTGGGAAGAACACAGCAAACTATGGTTCCTAAGATGTAGTACAGGAAAGAAACTTTTGTTGCTGGAAGCCACTGAAATAGAGGAGTCGTTGTTTATTATCATAACATAATCTAATGAAAGCTCACTAAAGCAGTGATCAAAATTATAAACCTTGCACATTGCCAACGGCTATGGCCATTCTAAGCGTATAATTATGCTGACTATGGTCATCATTGTGAGAGTATAAGCATACACACACACAACATTCAAATTGATGTGCAATTAAAGTGCAAACCAAATGTCTTGAATAATTCATGCAGATATCTCACTGGAGTCTCGCATTTACATGTCTTTGCCAGTTATGGCCTGTATCTGTAAATTTCACAGAAATTGTTTCTGTTATTTATTAATAAAAATCACAGATAATCATGAATATACTGATTTTAAATTTAATTTCAATCAGGTATCCTGAATTAGAGTATAATTATGAGTTAGACTATAAGGATATTTATTTTAGGTTTAAGATTGTAGATTAGAAGGTATCTTGAGTGCATAAAACAACAGTACTGTATCATTTAGTAAAGAAGGAGCTGGGACGCATTCAGGATTGACTGTAATGGCTTATGATGGTCATCCAGGTTCATGGAACACAACAGGGTTAAAGCATAAGGCCAAGTTGACTCCAACAAGAAAGATCTCACCTGCTTATGTTCATGCTTTGAACAATTGAAAGTTTCTTAATGTTTGTAATTGAAATACCTTTTCTCTAAACAATTCATTGTGTACCCCATAATGTGTATCTGCATTGTGCATCCTATAAGCAAATGACATGCACCTTCATGAAAGTCTGTTGAAAGCCCAAACCTGAGTAAAGCAAGAAGAGGAGGGGACATCCAGTTGCAGCATCACGTGGCAGGCCTCATGGGGGTATTCATGGCATTTTTAGAATACTTTAAACACAAAGCAGATCCCCTTTTCCTTTTTATTTTAATTCACATATAATATAACTCTGCTTTTTAAAGGGGACAACTCAGTGGCTCTTAGAATGTTCACAAAGTTTTGCATCATCACAATAATCTAATTCCAGAACATTTTCATTGTCCCAGAAAGAAATGCTATACTCAGCCCTGGCTCAGTGGCTCACACCTGTAATCCCAGCACTTTGGGAGACCAAGGTGGGTGGATCACCTGAGGTCACGAGTTCAAGACCAGCCTAACCAACATGGCAAAACCCCGTCTCTACTGAAAATACAAAATTTAGACAGGCATGCTGGCCCACTCCAGTAGTCCCAGCTACTCGAGAGGCTGAGACACAGGAATCGCTTGAACCTGGAAGGCTGAGGTTGCAGTGAGCCGAATTGTGCCACTACATTCTAGCCTAGGGGACAGAGTGAGACTCCATCTCAGAAAAGAAAAAAAAGCTGTCCTCATTAATGTCACACTCCATTCCTTCCACTCCCAGCCTCTGAAAAACCACTAATCTACTTTCTGTCACAAATGATTTACCTATTCAGAAGAATTTATATGAACGGGATCATACAATATGTGACCTTTCATGTCTGGCTTTTTTCATTTATAATAATGCTTTCATGGTTCATACATGTTTCAGCATTCATCAGTACTTCATTATTTTTAAGGCTGAATAATATTCTATTTTATGGATGTTTAATATTTTGTTGATGCATTCATCCTTTGATAAACATTACTCAGGCTTGTTTCTGTTTCTAGCCGTTATGAACAATACCGATCTGAACATTTGTGTATGAGTCTCTGTATGGAAGAATGCTTTAACTTCTTTTGTGTACACATGAACAATTGCAATTGCTGGGTCGTGTAGTAACTCTATGGATAATATTTTGAGGAACTTTTGAACTGTTTCCCAAAGTGACTGCACATTTTTTTAAATTTCAACCAGGAATGTATGTGGGCTGCAAATTCTCTACATCCTGTCTAGAATAACACATGTCATTGTCCATCTTTTTGATTATGGTCATCCTAGTATGTGTGAAATGGTATCTCATTTCAGCTTTGATTTGCATTTCCATGATGATTTGCATTTCCATATTAAGCTTCCTTACCTGTACTTCTTGGCCATTAGTATATTTTCTTTGGAGAAATGCCTATCTAAACATTCACATTAAAAAAAAAACAACTGGATAATTTGTCTCTATTTTTAATTGCATTTTAAAATATTTTATTTTTTAATATAAGCTTCCGGGTCACAGCAAAATTGAGAGGAAGGTACAGAGATTTCCTATATGTCCTGTTCCCACACATGAACTGTCTCCCCCGTTAGCAACACCCCAAAAGGAGCTTAATGTCTCTTTCGACTGACAAACCTGCATTGACACATGGTTGTCAGCCAATGTCCACAGTTCACATTACAGTTCACTCTTGGTGTTGTACATTCTATGGTTTTGGACAAATGTATAATGACATATACTCACCCTTATAGCATTCAGAATATTTTTACTCCCCTAAAAGTTCTGTGAGCTCCGCTTATTCATTCCTCACTCCCCACTAGCCCCTGGCAACTACTGCTCTTTGTGCTATCTCTACTAGTTTTGCCTTTTTCACAATGTGATATAGTTGGAATGTCTTTTATTCTCATATTGTAAAGGTTCTTTTAATATACTGGACACTAGACCCTTATTAAATAGATGACTTGCAAATACAGTCTTCAATTTTATGAATTACATTTTTACTTTCTTGATGTCATCCTCTGAAGCACATTTTTTAAAAACTTGGTTTCTATTTCTTTTTCCCCATTTTTGCTGATGGCTTTGGTGTCATAACCAAAATTTAGTTTGTAATCCAAGGTCACATGCACTTATTCACCTTTGTTTTAAAAAACTTAATTGTGTAGTTTTGGTTCCTACATTTAGGCCTGTGATTGCCTTTGAGTAACTTTTTGTGTATAGTACGAAGTGGAGGTCCAACTTCATTTCTCTGCACATGAATATTCTGTTGTGCCTACACTATTTGTTAAAAAGACTTTCCTTTCTCCCATTGAATTGTCTTAAAAGCTTTATCAAAAATCAATTCACCCTAAATATATCAGCTTAATATGGACTCTCAATTCTATTGCATCAGTCATGAAAACATTATTTTTGGAAGAAGGGATGGGGAAGAGTCACTGTTTCTCACTGACGTGGTTTCCTGACAGTAGAAAGTGGGAGGATTCGAGTAGTTGCTGTAATCAGGTATTGGTGGCCAGCACACACAGGCGATTTCCTCTCCTCCTTTACGTTAGTTATTCCCACAAGGTGAGTTCATCACTGAAAGGCATTTCTCAAAGTGTGAACACCTCAAAAAATGTAGCAGACACATAAAATGTTCATAACTGTCATGGCAGTGGGCAGAGCACCACATAAAAAATATAGGAAGATTATTGAAACAGAATATTACCTGGAATACAGTTTGAATTATCTGTGATGACATAAATAGCTTTGTAGACAAAAGATAAAACAAAAAGTAACACATTTTGTACCCCTGATAATATATTTTATTTTTACAGTGTTAAGTTATATTAAAATACATATAAAACTATATTCAGATTATAAAAATTTATAAAGTGCCAGAAATGTAAATATGAAAATTTACATACATGCATAATTCAGCTGTCAGTGTACTGTTGTTTTTTATTGTATCCCATTTTCTCTTATGTTACCTTATAACTAGGCATTATATGTGCATTTTAATTTTTATTTATATGTGCATTTGTAGTTTAATAAAATTGACATCATATTATTTATATATTATTTTCTATCTCCTTACTACATTATTTGAATATGTCTAGATCACTTATTATTCTTGAAAAACATTATTCTATAGTTATCTTTAGCTTATTATATTATTGCTTGTTCAATCTTCCCCTCTTTGAGGGATTATGAATTGTTTTCTTTTTTAATTTTGCTAATATAATAAAAGCAGAAATATTTATCACTTTAAGTTTGCCAATTTTTGAATTTTTAATGGTATATTCTTTAAAGTGGTTTTAACTTTTGAATGTTATTTAAAGTATTTTATTAATCTGGGGAACTAGTCCCATTGCTAGCAAAACTGTTTTATCAATCACACTGGAAATTATAAAATATTCTATTTACACTTTAGCTTTTATGTCATCATTATTTTTCTCCTAGTGTCACTGTACACTGTGCATTTTCAGTATTTTTTGCTCTTTTTTCAGATCTTTAAATATTAAAATGTTCTAAGGCTTAGTTCATAAACTGTTCTTTGTCAGCTTTTACTCTAGATCATCTCATCATCTGAATGTGCTTATGTGCTGCTTTAACCTGATGACTCCAAAATGTGTATCTTAAGTCCTGATTTTTCTCATGAACTGACACTCATGTATCTAGTGGTCTCTGATAATCTGTCCAATGTCTAATACACATCTCGAACTTCACATCCAAAATTCAACTCTTCTTTTCTACCTGCCCTCAGATCTACTCCTATCTCAGTTATCTCCATCTCAGAAAATGGCGAGTCCTAACTTTTAGGTACACAAGGCAAAAACTTAAAATCATTTCGATCTAGTTTCCCTCCCAATATTTTTAGATAATTCATCACACAGTGAATGCTCTTAGCTTTACCTTAACCTCAAACATCTCCTCGCTGATCAGTTTCCATAATCTTCACTGTCACCTTCCAAGACAAAACAACACCACTGCTTAAGTATATTCTGCTGCAATCGCAAGCTAGCTGGCTAGCTGTTGCTTTGCTTCAGTCCTGATTGCCCCTCTCACAATGAAACACACAAACTATTTTCCACATAGCCACATGACTGAGCTTTTTAAAAGCAATCACATCTGCAGCAATCATCCAATGTTATGTTTTCTCACTAAGAGGAAAATCAAAGTTCTTACAATGTTCTACAAGGTCCCGACAGTTTTGGGAGCTACCCTTTGTTCTCTCTACCCCTACTGTAATAATCTTCTTGCTACCTCACATACTTCCTCAGCCTATTTCCGTGTTCCAGAAAGTAATATTATGGGATCTCAGTGGCTGCAGAGATTAATTTGTAAAGTTTCAGCATTTTTACATTATTGAACTTTCCCATCCAAGAATAAGTTATATTTTTTTCTCTCTTTTTTCTAAACACATCCTATAATGATATTTTGTTAGGTGTTCAATAAAGAGCCTGCACATTTTTTATTGTATTTGTCTTTATGTACTTTATAGCTTCTGTTGTTATTGCTAATGGGTACTCATTTTTTTCCAATTATATTTTTTAATTAATTATCTCTCTATATAAGGGTTTTCCAACTTTGGCACAAGTGACATTTTGAGCCAGGTAATTAATTGTTGTGAGGGGCTCTCCTGTGCATTGTAGGATGTTTAAAAGCATCCCTGGCCTCTACATGCTAGATACTAATAGCATTACTGCAGTTGTGATAACTTCAAAAACCAAAATGTCCACAGATATGGCCAAATATCCTGTGAAGCATAAAACTGGCCCTGCTTGAGAAGAATTCATCTTTATGAAGGTACTGATAGCTTTTTAAAAGCCACAAAAAGCCTATTCTTGTTTGTTCTAAATATTTCCCATGTTCACTTTCATCTTAATCAGGTCGTAATTGGCGATCTTACAGTAGCTGACATATTGTGTGTAACAGAGAGACATGCCGAGTGATTTCCTCAGGGTCTCATGTAAATTAAGTCCATGATTCCCGGTAATCATAAGCTCACTAGTTTATGTGATGTAGGAAGCACTACGTAATAGGAAGTACACACGCACTGGGGACAAATAGCCTGGGTGTGGCTCTCAACTCACTTATTGCAGGTATACAGTTTCACAAACATATTTTAACCTTTCTACGTCTCAGTTTTCTGATGTATAAAAAGCAAGTGGAGGCAGCTACTTTATATTGATATTGTGAAGCTTAATATTGATGTGTATGGTCAGTAGTACACGTTAGAAAATATGTGATTTTGGCTCTTATTAGTTCCCTAAAATCAATCAACTAGCAATTGGGAACTCTTCATAAGACCTGAAGGAGGGGCTGCAGGGGTGGAAAATACATGGTGCTTGATCAAGCTTCACTGGACAATACATTTTTTGCCAGGAACATTTATTGAGTGCCCTGTCTAGGGATTATGCAAGAAACTATCTTCAAATGTATGAGATCAAAACTCCGTCTTAAGAAGTTCACTAACAAAAAACAAATTGAAACAAAAAAGAAATCATAATGACAATACAAGGTGTCCTGTTACTGTAAATTAAATGAATTTGACCAGCACAGGGAACAGAATCAGAGGAGCAATATTTCTGAAAGGCTTCATCTTAAGTTTCAGAACTGATGTGATTAATTAATTAAAAGGAATGGATCCATGTATCATATTTATATGAAATTATTAATTTGATATAATAATGATTGGTTTATAATTCCAAACTTTCTATCAATAGACTAAGTCTCTGGAAATTTCCTTTTGGGGTTGGCTACTTGAGCTACTTAACAGGTACTTTCACCTGAACTCCAGAAATGCCTTGGAAGGAATTATACAAGAGTTTTTTCTTCGGCTACAAAATTGTACAAAGTGATTAACTAGAGAATTAGGAGGTGTTTGTGGCCATTTGGCAAAGTTAGAATTAGCAGGAGATAAAGTGAAAATAAATAATACCCTGCTGAATGTTGAAGTCTGGTCTTGATAAGGAGAAAGAGCTATAATATACAGCTGAGAACAGGGATAGATTTATCCTCCCAATAATCAATATTTTAATCACTAGAAATACTTCAAAACGCTTTATATAATACTTTGTTCACATTTCATTAAAAGGAAGCCTCTCTATGCTAATTCTCAAATTTAAAAAATCAGAGTTCAGGAAAAGGAGAAATAATAACACTATGTAAATACATCACCTGTTCTAAGTTCCCAATTTTTAAGAGAGACCAGGTGATAAAGTGACTTGCTCAAGGTCACACAGATATCTTTATTCAAAGCTAAAGTAAGAATGTATTTCTCCCCAAACTTAGCCCGTGATTTTTTCACTATACTTCGCTCCCTCTCCACGTACTTTACTTTGTCATCTTTTTCAAATGAGTGTGCTTGGATAAGTTTCAAAGGCAAACACACCTTGAGCTTCATTTCAAGAGTTTGTCCTATAATTGTGACACCTGATCTCTATCCCCGTGCCTGAACCCAATCACAAGGGATAATTTGAATCGACTGAAATGCCTGGAGTCTGTGTGTGCTGCCATTGACTCTCCTCATTCAAACTATGCCATTGTGATAGCCAAGGTTGGTCACTGCCACTTTAAATTAGTGGTTTATCTTGAGTCCTGGAGAATGGAAGTCATTTCAGGGGGAAAGGATGATGAATCACATGGCAGGGAACAAATGCAACTGTGATTAATGGGACATTACACAACAACAAAAAATTGAGCCAACTGTGTGCAGAGATAACTGGAACCACGAAGACCAACTTATTGTCTAAGGTAATGTAATTAACTTCCAGCCCCTCTATCCAGCTTGGATGGCTGATTCCAGCGTGCCTGGTTCCATTATGCTAGTAATAATGACAAGGTTGTGGCTTCTTATTTTAAATACTACCCTATTAAGGAGTATTTTTCTCCTATGCATAGCAATGATAAAATGTCAAAGACTGAGATTTGGCAATTTGAAGTAGCACAATTATAAGCAACTGCTCAGATTCATTCAACTTTCTCTTTTTCCCAAGGAAGAGAATGGAAAAAAAGACCAAATACTAGACTTACGGTATATGAGCTTCTTCAAATATGTAAGAAGGACTCACTGATTATCTTTTTTGCTGTTGTTGGGTTTAAAAAAGTTTTCAGAAAATATATTATTACAGTAACTATGATTAAAAAAAAAAAAAAAGATTTGTTTTTGCCTGTCTCTTGTCAGTACCCGGTAGGACAACCTGTCTAATTCATGAAGGTACATTTCTCTTTCTTAAGAAATAAGTAATAGCTTTGTCGACTAGAAGGAATAGTTCATTTGGGTACTTATGACAGTCTTACAAGTTCAGAAATTATTCTGCACATTTTTAGTAAAGAAAATCATTATTGTGAGCATTTTCGTCAATTGCAAACTTGTCTACATTCTTCAGGTAGCAAAGCTGGATAGAGAGTCCACATTTAAAAAGCTGGCCAACTCCTTTTATAAAATGTGGAGGTTTTTCAAATATCTGATGCCTGCTTCAAATGTTTTTGGAGTTGTTTGGATACTTTCACATGCAAACATAATAACAAAACATTCCTCTAAGATTATGAGAAATTATATATTTGGAATCCCAAATTGTTTCTCAATTATCAGGTTTGCTTTTCTCTTCCTGACTTTGAAATAATATTAACATCTTATATTTTGTAGCGTGTTTATTCTTTTCAAATAACGCTAACCCATTTGGTACTACCGGGATGGCTTTTAGAGAGTAGAGATGTGCTATGAGTGAAACAGTATGAACTTTGGGGTCACCTATAATGGTGTGACTTTAAGCTTATTTAATTATTTATGAGTGTTAGGTAATGTATTTGCTCTCTCTGAATCTCATTTTTTTCATTCATTAAAACAGGATAAAAATATCTGCTTCATAGAAGTGTGTAAAGACTAAAAATGACATTGCATGCATAGTATGCTATGAAAGCACTCATAACTATTCCTTTCCTCTACTGTCACCTCTTTCATATAAGCTACTGGGAGAAAGCATTATGTCTTTTACCATTGTGTTTCTCAAGAAAGAAATGTATATGTAGTTTTTATTAAGAACCTACCATGGTTCAACCTCTGTTGTAGCTCATTTTATACACATTAGATTATTCAAAAGATATTGCCTCATTTTTTTTTTCAAATAAGAATACCAATGTTGGGACATGTAATAAGTGGTCTAAGATAATGAAGTGCCCAGGCCAGTGCCTTACATTTTTTAAAATACTTTTTGAAATAAAACATGAAATGCAAGTGTGACATCCGAGACACTATGGGTGAAATTCTCCAATCTGTATCTCTATCAGGTGCCGTGCTGACCCTCCAAACAGGCGCCAAGCTCTGCCTAAAGAGGCTGCTCTAGCACATAGGCAGAATTCCAGCCTTAGCTCTACCTGAATCCTATCTACCCACCACTCTTTTTTTTCCTTGAATCCGATTCCACTCTGCTACTGTTCCCAGTGTCATCAGTCTTGCTCCTCATTCTTCAATTTCCACACTTGCTGGGCAATTTGCTTTTAATAATGATGGCTAACCCCCAAGCAATAACTATTATTCCTATTATATTCCTTTTATTCCTTCACCAAACTCCCTGTATCAATGCCTACTATGGACAAACACCTTTCCAGATTTGACTTGTTTGATAATTATCTTTGTCATTACTTACCACTTCGTTAAAACTCACAGCTAACACATCTTGGTCATGTAAAAGGGCACTAGATAGATGAAGAAATGGAGGGTAACAAAACTGGTTTGTCTCGGGTCACCCCATTCATTGTGATGGAGTTAGATCTGTTACCTGCTGCAGCCTGATCTATTCTATTTCCACTAGATCAATGGTTGTTTGTTTGTTTGTTTGTTTTTTGACAGGCTCTCACTCTGTTCCCCAGGCGGAAGTGCAGTGGCACAATCACAGCGCACTGCAGCCTTGCACTCCTGGACTCAAGTGATCCTCCTTCCTCAGGCTCTCAAGTAGCCGGGACCACAGGCATATGCCCCCACATTTGGCTTTTTTGTGTTTTTTTGAGGTGGGGGTCTCACTATGTTACCGAGGCTGGTCTCGAACTCCTGGGTTCAAGTGATCCTCCTGCCTTGGCCTCCCAAAGTGCTAGGATTATAGGCATGGACCACCACACCCAGCCCCAGTGTTTCTTAACTGGGACTGATTTGTGTCCCCCAGAGGACATTTGGCAATATCTGCAGACATTTTTTAGTTGTAATGTTACTAGGATCTAGTGGATAGAGATCAGAAATGTCATTAAACATTCTGCAATGCATAGAACCCTTCCCCTATCAACAAAGAACGATCTGGACCCATGTGTTAACAGTGCCATAGTTGAGAAATCCTACATTAAATTAAGGTGCTGCATCATGAGGAAGCAGGAAGAAGTCTCCTTCAAGTGATTTTATTGCTTTTTATGCATGTGAGAACAACTTTGCAGAGTCATGATTTAAAATGCAAGTCAGGAATCTTGAGTTCCATTTATGTATTTCCCGTTGATTTGCTTTGTGCCTTCATGTTCATCACTTCACTTCCAACAACAAACATTTGCTGAGAGGTTTATTTGTGCAACTATAAAGATGGCGTCAGGAAACAGGGTTTTCCTATCAGAACTGACCACTTGTAAACTTGCAAACATTACCCACCTCACTGTTTATTTACCCTTTTAGATATAAGAAAAAATATAAATTCTCTAATTTCCCACTAATATTATAGCTGTAAGAGTCACAAAGACAGCACCTAAGTACTATATGTGCTGTTGGCCAAGTATTTAATAATTCAGTGTAAATTAATAATGTATTATAATGAAATATTCTTGATCAACATTATATTTATACTCCTTTATTAAGCTTTTTTTTTTTTTTTTTTTTTTTTTGCTTGCTTGCTTTAGTTTTTTCTTCCGCTACCCGCCTGGCCCCAAGTGTCATACTAACTACTTGCCAAATTTTGGTTAATATCTCCCTTTCTAGCTTGTATTTCTTCTTTTCTCTTAGACCTGGTTTTTCTTTTTTCTAAAGTTGATTTTTTGTTTTGTTGTGTCTTTCATGTTTTCTTTACTTAGCCCCCTTTCTCTCCTTTTCTACTAAATATTTTCTGCTCTCTTAAATGTATTTTTTTTTCTAAGAGAAATTATAAAATAAAAGGGGGACATGTTAAAAGGGAAGATGATGGTCAGTCTTACAGCTTCTCTCTTTAGTTCTCATCCTCAAAATTGCCGATCCTATTTTTAGGAACTAGACAAGTGTGACAACCTGACAGCCCATACCAGAGACAGTAAGAGAAACTTACACAAGCTCTATTTCCTCAGAACGTGGAGCATAAGCCTGTCAGGCTGTTAGATAGCAAATGTCTTTGAGATCAATTCCACATTTACACAGGAACATGTAAATATGGAAGCTAATTTTGCCACTGCTGGGCCACTTGCTGCCTGAAGAATAAGGCTGTTGAAAATTTGATTCTTACCTTTTTATTATCATCATCTATATCCTGGAACCAAATGCTCCTCTCTGCAGCTGGCCTGAAACCCATGACGTTCCTTGGTTATACCATGCGGGTTTCATGTCTTTATGTCTTTACACCTAATGTTTTCCTCTGCTAGGACTCCCTTTTCCTGGTTCTCTGCCTAGAACATCTCTGCTCATCCTTCAATAGCTCAGAAAAATTTCTTCCTCCCATCCTACCTTGACTTAGGCAGGCAGCCTCCACTGTGTTTCAAAGAAGCCCATATTTATCTCACCTAATTATACAAATGGATTTGTCCATTGTTTTAATTTCCTTATCATGTTGTGAAATATTAGTGGGGGTTGAAGTTGTGGCTCTCACATTTTATCTCTAGAAACAATCACATGATTTTGCTCACTACATGAATAATAAAAAGCAGCTGAAAGGTTAAAAATAAAATGAGTAAAACATTACCAAGAAAGAGGCCTAGATGGAATCTACTCTTGGTATAAAAATATTGCTGCAATGAAAGAAAAAAATATCAGTTTGCCACAGAAAGTTTTTAAGTGGGTGAAAAATAGTTATATACCAATTAGCTAGGAACCGTGGGAAGAAATGACATTTAATTTTTTTTGTTTATGACCCATAGACACATAATAGACCATCAATTTTAGTTGAATAAAATATCTTCTTAAAGATAATTTTATTATTGTCGTCATTAGATATGGGGCTTCTAAAAGGAATTGGAACTTTACTTGTGTATAAATAAGCTTAGGGATGGTAGGAGCTGTCCTTGGTCCTGTGCCAGTTTATTCTTTTTTTCCTGTGTCTTTCCCAAGTACTTTACCTGAAAGTTGCTTTTCACTAACCTTAGATAATATTAAAGGAAAAAAAAATTACCTGATTACTTTCAAGTAATCCAAAATAGTGCATTTACTAAGATATTTAAAAGCAGTATTATTGAACATAATATCAAACCACGTATTAGTCACCCGATTTTAAAAGTTTCTCTTTAACCAGAACACTTGGAGTGATGGACGAGCTAGGATTTTCTTCTCTCTTTTTCAATCTTTTTCTCTTTCAATTCCTAACTTATTTTCCGGGTTTTCTTCTGGGTTGGAGCAGATACATGGAGAAGAGCTAAGGACCAGAAAAAATCTCTATTACTTTTACAGTTTTAATTTAGTCCAAGTGTTCTTTGGATGTGGCTGACTCTTTCATACCGTGTCTTACTTGGTACGTTATCTGATGTATTTCTGTAATTTCTTTTAATTCCAGTTTTCTTGGTCTGCATAATGACTCATCATTTCTGCCACTTACAACTTAACTCTCAGGCTCTTACTTGCCGTCATCCCTTCCGTTGGTTGGGGTCACCTTCTTCCTCCAGGCTGCCCTTTTTGGTGGGCTCAAGAGTGCCCTATCTGCCTCCTTTCTGCAGGGTCCATATATGATCGGGCTGGACATGCTTTACCAGACTCCGTTATTATATGATATTCTCAATGTAGCCTATCTCCTCTATGCTGCTGACAATTCTCAAAACAGGTGTCAAATGCTGTTTTCTATATTCCCCATCCTCTTGGAAATACACAGTCAAGGTCTATAAATGGTCACTGGGCCTGATTAAGGTCAGCATCTCTCATCTGATTATTCACTTTTGTATTGACTGATGAGTCACAGCACTCTAGCAATAAACCTCAAGGAAATCTTGTTCTAAGTTATTGTGGGGTTTTGTTGTTGTTGTTTTTTCTTTGCCTTTGAGTGGAAATGGAAATGGATGTTTTCTTATTAATGATTTTACTTCTTAATTCCATACTGAGATGACCTGGTTGAAACAAATCATTCTGTGCTTGTGACCAGAGAGGAGAATATTTTGTATTTTTAGTGGTACTAACATAGGATTTCAGCCTGAGCTGCCACTGACATGTTAGAAGGGCAGTGCCCCTCTTTTTAGGTTTTAACTGGATAGAGCCTGATAGAGTTTGGATGTTTGTCTGTCCAAATCTCCTGTTGAAAGTAGATTCTCAGTGTTGCAGTAGGGCCTAATGGAAGGTGTTTGCACCATGAGGGCAGGTGCCTCGTGAATAACTTGGGGCCCTCACTGGGTGGGGTGATTTTTCACCTTAGTTCCTGAAAGAACTGGCTATTAAAGAGAGTCTAGCACCTCTGCCCTCTCTCTCTTCTTCCTCACTCTTGCCGTGTGATGTCTTATTTCCTTCCCCTTCCACCATAAGTGAAAGCTTCCTGAGGCCCTAGCTAGAAGCAGATGCTTGCTCCGTGTTTCTCATACATTCTGCAGAATTGTGAACAAAATAAACCTCTTTTCTTTATAAATTACCCAGCCTCAGGTATTCCTTTACAGCAATGCAAATGAGGACGGAGATAGAGCCTCTTGAATCAGAAAGGTGATCAATGACCCATGGCAAACAGTAACTTTTTACAAAATTAGTGATGGAAAAGACCGAGTAGATGTTAGCTTTTGCTACGTAACAAACTTCCTTAGAAGTTGCAGTTGAACAAAATAACCACTTATTGGGTTTATGATTCTTCAGATTGGCAATTTGGACTGGGCATGACTGGGTGGTCCATCTCACCTCTGTTGGATTCACTCACGTAACTGTGAATAGCTACCAGTTTTGCTAGAGCATTGGTGGTGGGATGACTTATCTCGGCTCCACATGACCTCGCATTCTTTAGCTCATGAGACTCAAATTTCTCACATGGTAGTGACATGCATCGAAGAGAAAGAAGAAAGAAAGTAGATGCATGCACATTCCTAGAAGCAAGATTCAAAGCTGGCATATTGCATTCTCTTGCCAAAGCAAGTGACAAGATTGACTTGGAATTTAGGAGTATGGAAATAGATTTCCCTTTGTGAAAGGACAGGGATATAGGAAGGGAAATGATTGAAGCCATTCTGTAAGCAATCGATTAGACTGTCACAGACTGTGCAAGATATCTTCTCTTACCCTGTCTTGATTTCCAAACTTCTCTTTATCACTGAATGTGAAATCTACTAGCCGGAAATTATAAATGGATGAGTAATGTTTTCACATACGAGATGTAAAATTCACTCAGATTATTTTAGGACCAGATAAACAAAATAGGGAGGTAAAAGCCAACAGTCTCTGATATTCTGTGGCTGTGCTTTATGTGAGTTCAGTTTTGAAACAATTAATTTTTGAATTTTGTTTTATTATTATAGAGTGGTCTCTTTTCATATCTCTGT
The DNA here is from genome assembly GCF_024542745.1 of Macaca thibetana thibetana. Classification (NCBI taxonomy): domain Eukaryota; kingdom Metazoa; phylum Chordata; class Mammalia; order Primates; family Cercopithecidae; genus Macaca; species Macaca thibetana. The sequence continues at coordinate 174,306,812 of NC_065582.1, forward strand.
CTAAACTTAAAGAATTTTCCTATAATTCTCAAATTATGAGAATTAGTTTTATAAGCCCTGCCCTGAGAAAATGTTCAACATATGGTAACTAATAAATAAGAGGTATAAACTTATCTATGGAGTTTAGCAACTGAAATGTGATTTTCCTGGAGACTAACTCTGTTTGTTCATCTTTATACTTTAGATTGGAAAATCCCAAAAGACATGATCTTATACTGATTTTTCCCTGATTTCCCTTTTGATCAAGAAGTTCAGTATAAGCATTTTACATATCCTGAATTCTTCTACAATAATCCATTACCAATAAGCCACTCACTACCAATATTACTGTAGTTTAGTTATTGCAGGTTTAATTGGCAGAAGATAGTAAACATGACTTATGAATTATTTACAAAGTATGCCTATTTGGAGGAAGAAATTTAAATGCAGGTAATACAAAACTCTGTATGAGTTTCATATAATGCAGTTCAATATTTTTGGAGCCTCTATTTTAAACATACGACGCTTAAAATGACTTTTTACTGTATCACATATCTGGCACTTTCCTTATATTACAAAAAGTATCTTTAGAATTCAAATTGTGATAAAATATTGACAAGTAATATAGAACTTGTAAGTACATTGAGTATTATTTTTTCTATTGAATTATCAAACTTTTTCAAAGTGAGGTAGCTTAAAAGAAATAGTGCTATACTTTAAGAGGAAGAGGAATACGTTGTCAGAATATGGAAATGGCAATTCGGAATATGGAATGCCTAAGAAAGCCACTGATATTTTGTTTGAATTGAGGGTTTGCAAATAAAGAGCACCCATCTTTTCTATCAGGGTTGTGAATAAACTGAGAAATAAAGTAAATGATTCAACAGAGAGAGGAATGTATATTACCTTTACTGCTACCAAAGGCTAGAATGAAAATATACCTTATACTTCTAGGCAATTAGGCCTGCTAAGATTGAAGTCCAAAATTAGACACTCTTATCAAACCAATCATAGGCATAGCCAGAGCTTTTTTTAAAATGTAAGATTAGAGGAAAAGGCAAGAATTTGTAACAACTCAGGGTACCATCACATCAAGGTTAACTCATCTATGAAGCATGGTCAAGCAGTGCAAAGGATGGACACTTAGCTCACACCTGAAGCTCTGCCTTCAATTAAGCCATAATAGGATGAGATGTCCCTGTAGCAGAAGCTAGGAAAGGAGAAGACTACATGGATGAAATGCCAGATAATTACATCTACACTCTTGCACTCTTGCAGAATAGGCTCTAGTGTAAATGCAAGCAAAGCCAACAGGGACAGGTAGCTGCATGCAGAATCATGGGGAGAGAGTAACTCTCTGAGAGGCTTACACATTTTAATTCAAGAGTATGAACATAAAATATATAGGATGTGTTCACATTATCAAATTACCTTCTACCAATAATAGATTGAATAATCATTTTTAACCCCTCCAAGATGCAGGTGAGCAGCTCGGAATGAAAAAAAAGTAGAGAGGTAAAAAACAGAACAATCCACATTTATAAGAACAACAAACTTGAAATATGAGTTAAAATTTTAAACTACATTATGTTACATTTGTGGAAATGGAGTTAGGTTAGAAACCAGGAGTCTTGCGTTTAAAATTTGATATATCTACCAAGTAGTTGTGTGATCTTGGGAAATAACCTTAGCCATTCATTCTGAAGTTTGTTCCTCTCTTTTTTATTAAATTAAGCGGCTGTCCGAAATGACCTTTAAGGATGTATTGTAGCCTATGATCCTAGGTATTATTTTTAACACATCTCTAATGTGAACTAATGCCATAATAGTAAAGATTAGCATGTTTCTATTCACATAAATGCCTCTGTTTATTAACTTTGACCTCTCTTTTTATCTAATTTACAGTGGCTCATTTTCAAATGAATGTCATTTTCTAAATAGGTGATGAATACCTATTTCTGCAATGTATTTCATCTTGGAAAGATCTCTTTAAAATGATGAAAGAAAGCTGCCAAAATATAAACCAAAAGAACCCGTTCTTATTTTTCACAAAATTACTTTTATTCAATCACTTATAAATTAACTTGTGCTTCTAGTCATGCTTATACCTCTAATCATAACCATACTTTCCTGTCCAATGTCCATGCACTTAGGAGAACCAAACCACCAAAAAATGTCTATTAGGAAGCAGAAAAGAGGACAGAAAGTACCAGCTATGAAAGTAAAGCTCGTTTGGATGTTATTGATTTGTGTGTGGTGTTTCTTGGATAATTTCAGTATTCTTTGTTACTTTCTGCCTCAATCTCAAACAACTGTTTCAAATCTCAAACATTTTCTGACCACTAAGGTTTAGAACATTGCCTTCATGCATAAGTGCTGATTAGCTCTTCAAGGGTTCTGAAGATCTTAGTACCATTTGTTGCATGATGCTGTTGGAATCTAGGTGGTTGTCAAGAAATAATGCCCCCATCTTCTCCCAGATTCAATCCAGTTGAACAGTTGTCTGAAGGTAGAATTCATCACAGGTCCTGGAACTCAGAAATGTCATTGATTAACGGTGAAAGAGGAAGATAATACACAAAGGTCTTTCTTTTCTTTTCTTTTTTTAATACTTTCAGTTCTAGGGTACATGAGTGCAATGTGCAGGTTTGTTAAATATGTACACATGTGCCATGTTGGTGTGCTGCATCCATTAACTCGTCATTTACATTAGGTATATCTCCCAATGCTATCCCTCCTCCCTCACCCCACCCCACAACAGGCCCCAGTGTGTGATGTTCCCCTTCCTGTGTCCAAGTGTTCTCATTGTTCAATTACCACCTATGAGTGAGAACATGTGGTGTTTGGTTTTTTGTTCTTGCGACAGTTTGCTGAGAATGATGGTTTCCAGCTGCATCCATGTCCCTAAAAAGGACATGAACTCATCCTTTTTATGGCTGCATGGTACTCCATGGTGTATATGTGCCACATTTTCTTAATCCAGTCTATAATTGATGGGCATTTGGGTTGGTTCCAAGTGTTTGCTATTGTGAATAGTGCCACAATAAACATAAGTGTGCAGGGGTCTTTATAGCAGCATGATTTATAATCCTTTGGGTATGTACCCAGTAATGGTATGGCTGGGTCAAATGGTATTTCTAGTTCTAGATCCTTGAGGAATTGCCACACTGTCTTCCACAATGGTTGAACTAGTTTACAGTCCCTATTTCTCCCATTTCTCGACATCCTCTCCAGCACCTGTTGTTTCCTGACTTTTTAATGATTGCCATTCTAACTGGTGTGAGATGGTATCTAATTGCGGTTTTGATTTGCATTTCTCTGATGGCCAGTGATAATGAGCATTTTTTCATGTGTCTGTTGGCTGTATGGATGTCTTCTTTTGAGAAGTGTCTGTTCATATCCTTTGCCCACTTTTTGATGGGGCTGTTTGTTTTTTTTCTTGTAAATTTGTTTGAGTTCTTTGTAGGTTCTGGATATTAGCCCTTTGTCAGATGAGTAGATTGCAAAAATTTTCTCCCATTCTGTAGGTTGCCTGTTCACTCTGATGGTAGTTTCTTTTGCTGTGCAGAAGCTCTTTAGTTTAATTAGATCCCATTTGTCAATTTTGGCTTTTGTTGCCGTTACTTTTGGTGTTTTAGACATGAAGTCCTTGCCCATGCCTATGTCCTGAATGGTATTCCCTAGGTTTTCTTCTAGGGATTTTATAGTTTCAGGTCTAACATTGAAGTCTTTAATCTATCTTGAATTAATTTCTGTATAAGGTGTAAGGAAGGGATCCAGTTTCAGCTTTCTACTTATGACTTGCCAGTTTTCCCAGCACCATTTATTAAATAGGGAATCCTTTCCCCATTTCTTGTTTTTCTTGGGTTTGTCAAAGATCAAATCATTGTAGATGTGTGGTATTATTTCTGAGGGCTCTGTTCTGTTCCATTTGTCTATATATCTGTTTTGGTACCAGCACCATGCTGTTTTGGTTACTGTAGCCTTGTAGTATAGTTTGCAGTCAGGTAGTGTGATGCCTACAGATTTATTCTTTTGGCTTAGGATTGACTTGGCAATGTGGGCTCTTTTCTGATTCCTTATGAAAATTAAAGTAGTTTTTTCCAATTCTGAGAAGAAAGTCATTGGTAGCTTGATGGGGATGACATTGAATCTATAAATAACCTTGGGCAGTATGGCCATTTTCACAATATTGATTCTTCCTATCCATGAGCATGGAATGTTCTTCCATTTGTTTGTGTCCTCTTTTATTTGGTTGAGCAGTGGTTCGTAGTTCTCCTTGAAGAATTCCTTCACATCCCTTGTAAGTTGTATTCCTAGGTATTTTATTCTCTTTGAAGAAATTGTAAATGGGAGTTCACTCATGATTTGACTCTCTATCTGTTATTGGTGTAGAAGAATGCTCATGATTTTTGTACATTGATTTTGTATCCTGAGACTTTGCTGAAGTTGCTTATCAGCTTAAGGAGATTTTGGGCTGAGACAATGGGGTTTTCTAAATATACAATTGCATCATCTGCAAACAGGGACAATTTGATTTCCTCTTTTCCTAATTGAATACCCTTTATTTCTTTCTCCTGTCTGATTGCCCTGGCCAGAACTTCCACCACTATGTTGAATAGGAGTGGTGAGAGAGGGCATCCCTGTCTTTTGCCAGTTTTCAAAGGGAATGCTTCCAGTTTTTGCACATTCTGTATGATATTGACTGTGGGTTTGTCATAAATAGCTCTGATTATTTTGAGATATGTCCCATCAATACCTAATTTATTGAGCGCTTTGAGCATGAAGGGCTGTTGAATGTTGTCAAAGGTTTTTTCTGCATCTATTGAGACAATCATGTAGTTTTTGTCTTTGGTTCTGTTTATATGCTGGATTACATTTATTGATTTGCGTATGTTGAACCAGCCTTGCATCCCAGGGATGGAGCCCACCTGATCAGTGGATAAGCTTTTTGATGTGCTGCTGGATTCGGTTTGCCAGTATTTTATTGACGATTTTTGCGTCGATATTCATCAGGGATATTGGTCTAAAATTCTCTTTTTTTGGTTGTGTCTCTGCCAGGCTTTGGTATCAAGATGATGTTGGCCTCATAAAATGAGTTACGGAGGATTCCCTCTTTATCTACTGATAGCAATAGTTTCAGAAGAAATGGTACCAGCTCCTCCTTTTACCTCTGGTAGAATTCGGCTGTGAATCCGTCTGGTCCTGGACTTTTTTGGTTGGTAGGCTATTAATTATTGCTTCAATTTCAAAGCCTGTTATTGATCTATTCAGGGATTCAACTTCTTCCTGGTTTCGTCTTGGGAGAATGTATGTGTCCAGGAATTTATCCATTTCTTCTAGATTTTCTAGTTTATTTGCATAGAGGTGTTTATAGTATTCTCTGATAGTAGTTGGTATTTCTGTGGGATAGGTGGTGATACCCACTTTATCATTTTTTATTGCATCTATTTGATTCTTCTCTCTTTTCTTCTTTATTAGTCTTGCTAGCAGTCTATCTATTTTGTTGATCTTTTCAAAAAACCAGCTCCTGGATTCATTGATTTTTTTAAGAGTTTTTTGTGTCTCTATCTCTTTCAGTTCTGCTCTGATCTTAGTTATTTCTTGCCTTCTGCTAGCTTTTGAATGTGTTTGCTCTTGCTTCTCTAGTTCTTCTAGTTCTTTTAATTATGATGTTAGGGTGTCAATTTTAGATCTTTCCTGCTTTCTCTTGTGGGCATTTAGTGCTATAAATTTCTCTCTACACACTACTTTAAATGTGTCCCAGAGATTCTGTTATGTTGTGTCTTTGTTCTCATTGGTTTCAAAGAAAGTCTTTATTTCTGCCTTCATTTCATTTTGTACCCAGTAGTCATTCAGGAGCAGGTTGTTCAGTTTTCATGTAGTTGAGCAGTTTTGAGTGTGTTTCTTAATCCTGAGTTCTAGTTTGATTGCACTGTGCTCTGAGAGACAGTTTGTTATAATTTCTGTTCTTTCACATTTGCTGAGGAGTGCTTTACTTCCGACTATGTGGTCAATTTTGGAATAAGTACGATGTGGTGCTGGGAAGAATGCATGGTCTTTCTTGTAATCTCTACCAGGTCTATAAAGAAAACGTTTCATTCAACAATTTCATTAAGAGGATGGAGTATTCCCAGCTATTTTTACAAATCTTACTGGAATGGAAACAAACTTGTTGCTTTCAACAAATATATGGTTTTATTTTGCCTTGCATAGGATATCAAAGAATGCATTATTCCATCATCCATTCACACTCACATACACACACACAAACAATATTAATAATAATAATAATAAACAAGATTGCAAAACAAATGAATTTTGAATAAGGGGTTTGCAAATCAATTTTCCCACTTTAATATTTATTTGGAAAAGTCTCAGCAACTCTGGCATTTATTCCTAAACACCGGACTTCAAAATTTACATGCTTATTTGGTATTGGGAAAGGGCACAATCATTATATGGTGAGAGGTATGAGGTTTCATTCGAGTACTTTTCCAGAGATTACTCTGTAATATAATAATAAGATAGAATTTCTTTCTACACAGACATTGCTTCTTATTCATGCACAATGTGTGATATTTTCCCCTTTAGATACTTTGAGGCATTAATGTGATAACTCAAGTCATTTGGTGGTGCTTTTGATAGCCTCTTTAATTCCAGTTTTGGAGGAAATTTTTACTTCATCGCAGAGAAATCCAGTAAAATTTAGATACAATTAGGACTATTAGCACTAAAAAGGTCCACAGAATTCTCAGCATTCTATTAATCCAACAATAACAACAACAAAACCCTTACAAGTCTACATTGGCATTTTTCTCTAAATGCATTAGATAATTAGGTTGCATTATTTAGATAAAGGAATCATTTAATTATAATTACACATAAGGACATTTACTAAGTTATTGCAACTATCAGTATAGACATATTGATTAGATAAGAAATTTGCTATCCAGGAGTTCACTGACAAATTAAGAAAAGAAATTCTTGTATATGCATTGTTAATTCTAGGTAGTTAGACATACAATTCTTAATTAAATAAAACTTCTCAACGATAATCGTCTGACTCTATTTTTTGATGAGAGCTTTTACATCTAACCCCTCTTTTCCCCTGTCCCTCACATCTGGGCTAGCTAAGATTAAAGCCTGGGTGATACCTTATTTTGTGCCCATGAAAGATTCAAACCCATGCAAGCTTTTGCCTACATGTGAGGACCCTCACCCTAGCACCACCCTGAAATCACAATAAAACCCAGAGTCATTCTCCTTTCCTGTTTCTCTCAAGCATTACAAGACATGAGAGCCTTGCCCAGCCCTTCCCAGGGACCTCCAAAAAGTAAATAATAAACATTTTCATAACTCTTCTGGTGTATGTGACATCATCAGTCTCAACATTCAAAGCAAACTTTGAGCGCAGGTCCATCCTGTCTTTCGGAGGGAAACACATCCACTCAGGTTTGAAACCAGTTGAAATGTCACAGGAGTCAGACTCATGAAAATCCAAAAACAATTATTCTACAGATAAAATGCTGAGATGAAGGACATTTTTAGACATGACTATATGAAGTAATTCCTCATCCTCTATCCCATGCATCAATCAAAATAGTCTAGGTTACACTGGGATAACAAATATTCCTGAAATATATACCCGGCAGTTAATTCCCCCTAATTACAAGTACAGCTGGAAAATCACAGGTTTCTGTCATAGCAGTGTTCTCACCTAATAAAGAGCAGAGCAGAATATGGGTGTGTGTTGCGGGGGAGAGAGAGAGAGAAAGAGAAAGAGGGAGAGAAAGAGACAAAGGGAGGTAAGAGAGAGGAGGAGCTACATAAAAGAGAAGACTTATCTCTTCTAAACCTACCAATCCTAGCTTGGTGCAGTGGTGCCACCTGTAGACTCAGCTACTCAGAAGGCTGAGATAGGAGGATTCTTGGAGCCCAAGAGTTCAAGTCTGCAGTTATCTACGATCACATTACTGTACTCCAGCCTGGGCAACAGAGCAAGACCCCATTTTAAAACCTACCAATTACCCTGTAGGGAGAATTAGGAGACCTGAGTGGTATGAGAGCAAAAGTGTCACCAGTGGAAATGTCAGCAAACCCTCAACCAAATCCAGCTGCAATCTGCTTTTGTAAATAAAGTTTTATTCAAATGCAGTCATGCCCAATCACTTACAAATCATCACTGCTTTCACACAACAACAGCAGAATTTAGTAGTTCTGAGAGAGACCCTAGGGCTGCAAAGCCAACAAAGTTTAACCTCTGACCCTTTACAGGGAAAGTTTACTGACTCCTGGTCTACATGTCAATCTATAAGGACATTCAAGGACAGATAATTGAAGACAAGTAGTAAAATCAAAATATGAGAAAAAAAGAAAACAGGAAAATGGTATTTTTCTTATTACTATAACCTGAGTAAAACTTTGGCCAGGAAGAATCAGGGAAGGATATTATGGGCAAATCATGGAACTACTAGCTTGAACAAGAGAGAGGAGGAGAGAAGGATCAGCCTTCTAGTAGCAACCCTGATTATCACAGTCTGGCAAAGGAAAAGTACAAAGGAAGCAAAGGTGGGAAGCTAGAAATACAAGTCAAAGAGAGTAGTAGCTGTAGTACAGAACTTGACATCGTCTCACCAAAGTTGCTAATGAAAATATTGGGCATCTCTGCCCTGGAGGCAAGACTAAGCGGAAATGGCCTAATGACATTTTTTTTTTTTTCAAATTGAATTTGAAAAGCAGATAAAGATGAGTATGATATCCTTAAACTGTTTACCTTAAGTGGCTCCTGAGTTTTGGAATTTGTGAATCATTAATGAGAAATGAAATGGGAGACTGAAAAATTATTGCCAGCATTAACTTTTGCCAAGCAATTACATATATAGTCATATATGTGTGTGTGTGTATATAAACACAATAAATATAAATATATATATATAAATATACACGTATACACATATATATATCTGATAACCTGGCATTTTGTTATAAATTATAAGTCATTTTAATATGAATGGATAACAATGACATAACCTTGGAATAAAAGAAAGACTTTTTAATTGAACATGCTTTTATTTATTAAAAAATAAATAATTTTAATTTCCATTCTTTTAATGACTAATGACAGCTGTATCACAGACCTGCACCAAACTCTTAATGACAGTTGAAGACACATTTATAAGTACAGAAGACAATCATGGAACCAGGTGAAAGGAAGATAAACTAAGGCTAACTTTGATTATGTAAAAGAAATCGATTATTTCTTAAATAATAATTAACCCTCCTCTTTGAAAAAAAGACCAGATTATTAAAAAGTGCTGCCTTATCTTAGGGTAGTCTCCCTAACACAGAACAATTCAATAAAAGGCTGTATAATGAACTCTGAAATACCCAGAGGAGTATGAGAGAATAGCAGCATTCAGTAGGTGCCTTTCAGGTATCAGTCACAGTAATAGGTCCTGCATATTTGTAATCTCCATTAATGCTAAGAGAAGCTGTTGAAAAAAAAAAAAAAAAAGAGAAGCTGTTGAATTTGCCCAAGGTCATACAGCATGTAAATCTAAGACATGAAATTAAAACCCGTGCCCAATTGCGGCTTACCATTGCTTCATTTTCCTTCATGCGTTGAACCCAAGAATGGCTGGGAAATTGGACAGAACCCTCACAATATCTCTATCAGTGTGAAATTTCTAGATGTTGCCAACCCACACTGTACCAATCATAGGGAAGAGAGTGAATGTATCAAAAGACAACTGAGCCAAACCCACTCTAACCAGGGAATACGTAACCGAGGTCCACCTAATACATATTTAATATCATATAGCTAATTGAAGACATCTATGAATTCAAGTAATTGCATAATCCAGGGTGGCAATGAGAGAACTACATAGTATAACAATCAGGTCAGCTAGGAAGTCAGCCAAAAGATGGACTGGAAGTATTATGGGACAATCCCTGTAAGAGACACAGCAGGATTCATGAATTATGGAAACAATTTGGTCAATAGGTAACGAACCTGGAAGGAATTACATTTTCTTCTCTCCAGTCCCTGTTCACATTACAACACAGCTCACATATAGCTTTCCTCTTGAAACATGTCTCCTATCTCATTCTTTCTCTTGCATAATCCATGTCTCCCACTTTGCAACTACTATAGTTGCTACTTGTGGACACCTATGTCTTAGCTGTCATCTATTTTATTTCTCTGTCTTCCACTGTAGTCATAATTGTTACTTCCTTAAAGAAAATGATCACATCAATTACAAAAATGTATTTTTATAGGTGTATGTGTGCTTCCATTTGCAATAAATAGCAGAGTACTTGACTGGTGATGGGAGTTTAACACAGTTTTCATGCCTTGAACAAAGGAAAACCATCAAGAAGAAATGAGGGTCCTCTATGTTTGACAAGACTAAATAATAGGATGAAAAGAAAACATTTGTTGAACACAGGATAGGACCAAATACTGTGTTAGGCAATTCCACACCAAAGAGGTTGCAGTCTCCACTCAACCCTTTTACAGATGAGAAAATCAAGACCCACAGAGTGTAAGCTGACTGCTCAAATTAGGACAACTGGTAAACAGCAAGACAAATAATTTCATTTAGGTTTTGTGAATCTCAGGTCCTTTCAGTTGTATCACCCTGCGGGTCTGCTGACTGCATGGTTGGTCTGTAGAACAGAAGAAATTAGTTTAACTGTGATATTTAAGCCCATCTTGAGTTGCCCTGCCCCTCCCTTAAATCATCTTGATCCTTTTCTTTCTCAGTGGAATTGGGGTCAGCAGGTACTTTTTGTTTCTCTGCAAGGTTCCGCCACCCCACCAATCTTCCTGCTGCTTTTCTCGTGGCAAAGCTCCTCTTTTCTCTATACATAGCTAACGCCCCTGGATTCATGCTGTAGATTACCCACGGAGCTGAAATGCAATCATTCTATGTCCTTAAGGGCTCTTAACTTTACACTCTTCATTCATATTCTTCCAAGTCACAGCCTCAGTTTTTGTGGAATGAAATTTTCAGGCTACTTTACAAATGTCAGTCCCATTCCATTTTCTTATCAGTTTAATACGAAGACAGCAGAACCAGAATATGCCACTCAGATTGCATTTTGTTTCTACAGATGGCACAGATTTGAAATAAGCAAAATAAAATTTTCTTTCCCATTTGAAAAGAAACCTTGGGGAATAAAATAGAATGAGGATACAAAGAATTATTTTTGGTGACTATTGTGTCCTACAAATTCTTTCCAAAACCAAAAGAAAAAGGAGCAAATCCTAAAAATTACCCATATATTGAAAATATAATTAAAAATAAAAGCATAATCAGAAATATAGATATATTATGTATCTATTTTACAGACTTTATGTATACAGCATATATTTTATATATTGTATGAATTTCTGATTATGCAGGTTGTGCATATATAGTTTATGTATGTTTTTATATAAATTTGCATCTGTAATCCTACTAACTAGAACAGCTTCCCAAGAGTAGGCTGCAGATCACCTGCATCTGAAACTCCTCAGAGACTTATTTAAAAACGTAGATTGTTCCTGAGCCCCTCTTCAGACTCACCGAATCAGAGGTTTTAGGCCTCTAGACCAGAAATCTACATTTAGAAAACCTCCTTAGCAGCACCCAAGATTAAGAATGCACAATGTAAAAATACCATTTAAAAATGTATTTTGGAGCGTTTCTATCTGAGCTCTTTTATGCGTACTTTTCCAGCTAGGTTCTGTGTGTATCACCTAACATTGCATAAAAATTATTATCATACAACTTTGGCACATATTTGTAAACATCATTTTTAATGGCTGTAAAATATAACCTGTAAAGATACTCTAATTTACTTAATTGTCATATTTTTCAACATTTAGATTACTTCTAGGTTTTTGCTTTATAAAACAAATTGGCATGAATCTTTTCAGACACACGATTTTCCCCCACGTGTATCTATTCATCTCTGTGACGATTGTACTGGACATAGTTTCCAGCACTCAGTTATCACAAATTCTCTAATAATTTAAACTTGAGAGTCAAATTTATATGATTTTTGACTTGACATCGTTAAATGATTGCACAATGCTGAATATGATTATCACCATTATTTCCTATTTTATGAAGTATCTGTGAACCTTACCATTAGTATTTGCTGTTTTTTTCCACTGAACAACTTATCAAAAGAGCTATTTACTAAGAATATTATGTCTTTAATGCAGCCGTTGCACATATTTGCTATTTTTTGCCTTTGAATTTTACTCATTATAGCTCTTGCAAAACACATTCAATTTTGTTCTTTTGAACTTAACATTTTAGAACATTTCTCTGTTTATTTCTCTTTAAAAATACATTTTTATTGTGCATATTAGAAGTATAAAGCATGTGGTTTTTTTACATTTATTCTTAACTCTGATTAGATCCAAGATTTGACAATTAGCAATTTACTTAATCTTCTAGGCATTCTGTGTGTGATTTTGATGTTTTGTTGTATTCTTTGGGATTTATTTTCATGCTTATTTGGGGGAGATGACTAGCTCATCAGCCCTATTGTGATGAGCTTGGAATCCCATGGGAAAAATATTGATTTGATTGTTGATTACTGAGAACAACCTTTAGCAAGCCACCTCCTAGAACCAGGGCCCCCACCTCTGGGCCAGGCTGATCCCAAAGGCGCGAGTATTGGAGCTCCTACACGTGTATTAGCCAGACATATGGAAAAGGTAAAGGGTCAGAGGGCTCTCCCGAGAGAAGAAACCCCACATGGGAGTTCAGATTCAAGGGAGGCATGCTACTGTCTACCCCAGAAGGTCCCAGCCTTTGGAAAGACTCAAACAAATTTTTGAGGAAGGTCCTGGAGGTACAGGGCTTGCTTTGTTTAAAGATAGAACTACATAGGTGGAGAATCAGGCAAAAGAGCAATGATCAGTGGTGAGGCACTTTACTGGTGTGCTTTTCATTAGGCTTGTGTTAGTAGAAAATCATCCTGAAAGAGTGTCTCTGGCTTCCTTGAATCAAATTCACTGGGCTTCAGCAAGAACCTCACTTTTATCAGCTGGGATATTTTCGTAAAGAAGATATTTATCAATAGTATGCGTCATTCAAGCTATGATTGAAAGGGACTAAAGAAGGTTAATAGTAGATATCTTTCAAGCAGTATATAAAATTATGCATGTAAGCATATCTTCACAAACGTTTACCTTAGCCCGATTTTTGGTTCATGATAAGCACCTCACATTATTTAACTTCTTCACAGCCCCATTAGACACACCACCCAACATCCATCCTAACGGATTGCCAATTGGTACTCATTTTCCCACCCACTGTATAATAAACATCACTTCTTTTCACCAAGGATAAAATATTGAATCTGTTGTAAGTAAGTTAATCTATGTAGAACAGGATAAATAATGTATTTCATTATTTAACTGAACGTTCTGAATTATGACGTATACAAATATTTCCTGACCATTTTAAAGAGTGTTATATTAAAAGATGTATATTTTCATACATAAAGAAAAATGGACATTAAAATAACTATGTTTGGATGATGCAAATATGGGTAATTAATTTCTTCCTTATTTTCCCAATAATTTGATACAATTTATGACACTTTATCAAATGGAAAAGTTAAAAAAATGAAAAATGTAAACATGTTATAAAGATATTTCAATGGTGTCACCTTTTGCAAAAGTGAAAGAAGATTTTCTGTCTCTAATTTAATGAAATTCATAGCCAACTATCCCAGCAATTCTACCCATTCTTTTTGTGAATTTCCTTGTTCCCATAATCTTCTGCACCAACAGCAGACCTCCTCTTCTTTTTTTTTCATAAAATAGAAGCTTTTATTTTTTCTGGAGTAAGCTGATAAAAAGACCATTTTGTACTTTAAATTTTATCTCTATTTTCTCATTTTAATACTTTCCTTTCCCTTCACTCATGAAGGTTTCTACGTTAATGTCTGCTGCTGGATTTCAAAATGACTACAGTTTGCCAGACTTTTGAAAGGGAGTCACATGCAGGATTTATAATTAAGTGATGGCAGAGAGGTCCTCCCTCAGAAGGAATAAAAGCAAGTCTCAGCATGAAGCTGTGCAGTTGGGGAGACTAAAAGGTTGATACTGCCAAGAGTAAAGGGTGTGAAATTAGGGACTCTCAAAATTCATTCCGCAAACCCTCTGGAGCAATCTCCAGAGATTACTGAAGTTACAAGGTCCTGGGTCATTCAGACCTTCATCCTCATCTGTGAAATGGCAAATGATTCTTTGTTCAGTCTAACCTACATGACTGTTGTAAGAGGCGAAGATAAAACATTTGAAATAGCACTGAGATCGCTTAAGGGCTTCACGATGAAGGGCATAGATTTTTTCATTCTATCTACCCACAAAGAGCATAGCCAGCATACTGAAATGCACATTGGTTGAAGGTTAAGGACTTCTATGTCTATCTCTGCTCAGCTGAAAGGAGATAATATACAAGAACATCAATTTGTGCAACAAGTTTTTGACTAGGAGATAAAGTCTTGGAACCAGTTTTGTGGGGGCAGGTGAGCCAGCTGATGCTGCTACCAAATGTAATTAATTATAGTGTTGATTTCTTTATCAACAAATAGAAAATGACATCTTGAAGGCCAGCTTTATGTCCCTGAGAAATATGTCTGTTTTACAATGTATAAACACCATAGAATATTTACTTTGTCTAAGACAAGCTGTGCCAAAATCAGCCTTTAAAAATGCTATTGTTCTTGGCAAAATTATAGTTGTTGATGTTGGCAAAATCACAGCTATGTGAGCAAAACTGTCTGCTATACAGACCTTGGGAAATTGTAAAATCCCAGTTTTCTTTCCGTGTATTTAAAATATCTAGCAATCCTGTGGTTTTTCATATGTAAACAAAATTATTGGTTTCAATGAAGAAATCAAATATACTGTGCTACTAGTCAGTATGTTTTGATTAACCGCTTGCTTGATAAATTAAATGGCATCGATAGTTATTAGTGTCATAAAGCTATCACACAATAGCCAGAGCTATTCCTCCACCTAAAGTCTTGTATAGAATTTTTGAAAAATAAAATTGACCCAAGCATATAATTTGAAAATTAAATGGTCAAAAGTTACTAGTATCTTTGTCCTACACTCACATGGCCTTATGATAGATGTGGGGTGGGGTGGGTTGTGGGGAATGGGTGTATTCTTTCTTTATCCAACACCTATTAGGAACCTTGGTTGTATCAGGCATTGAGACCTGTTCTGGAATATTTGATAGGGGCTTGTTATTTTACTACATCTCAGAATTGCATTATACACCATTCTTTCAGTTGCCATTTAAAAACATTTTATTGAATACACTACATTCATATATTTATTAGAAGTAGAATTTTTGTCTAGGGGAGGCATTTATTTTGTCAATTTTTTAAAGACAGAACTGTGATTGTTCCCCTTGCAACTTCTGCAGCAAACAGCAAAAATCCTTTGTACATAATAGGCATTTAGTGTTTATTAGTTTAATTAAATTAACAGAGAGAGTTTCATTGAACTTAGATGTTATACAGGTTCTTTTTGTAAGAAATATTGTGATTTCTTAGGACAAGGACAGTTGCAATCGGTCATCCATCAAAAAGTATGCCCGTAGAAAAATACAATATGTTAACTCTAAAAGGCAATAATGGGTGCAGTACAGTGTATGGAACTAGAGGTAGAGAAGAAGGAAGAATAACTGACATTTGTTGAGTGCCTCTTACATCATGGACCCTGGATGGTACCGAGATTAGTATCCATGTTTCTAGCCCTTGGCTGGTGTGTTCTTTGGTCACACCAACCCCTCACTTTGGAAACTTTATTTAGCACATGTTTATATAAACTGCTTGGTTTCATCATGTCACATGCTCTGTGTGACCTGACCCTTCATTATTTCTCTACCTTTATTCTCTATCATGTTTTGCCTATTTGACAGAATTAGAATATTTGTCCCCACCCAAATCTCATGTTGGATTGAAAACTCCCAAGGTTGGAGGTGAGGCTTGGTGGAAGGTGTTTGGATGGTGCGGGCAGAGTCTTCATGAATGGCTTTGGCCAACCCCTTGTGATAAGTGAGCTCTTACTCTGAGTTCACATGAGGTCTGATTGTGTAAAAGCATGTGGCACCTGACCCCCACTTTCTCCCACTCTCACCATGTGAGACACCTGCCCCAATTCACCTTCCACTATAACTGTAAGCCCTCTAAGGCTTCCCAGAAGCAGATCCTAAAGCTATGCTTCCTGTACAGCCTGCAAAACTGTGAGACAATTTAACCTCTTTTCTTATAAATTACACAGTCTCAGGTATTTATGTATAGCAATGCAAGAGCAGCCTAACATACCATCTCAACTTAATTGGCCACCTCAGTCATTTTGGTCACTTTCTCAAATACACCAAGTTGTTGTCCATGCTAGGACATTGTACATGCTATTTCCTTTTCTTGGAACATGAATACACAGATGCTTTCTAATGTTTAGATTTCAACTAAAATGTAATTTTCCATCAAGGTGATCTTTCATTATTATCGTAAATAATTCCCCATTATTCTTTATCTCAGTCACTAATTTCATGCCTTCATCAAACTTAGTGAGCAAAAATGTTTATCTTGTCTGTCAGTTTAATTATTTTTGACTGATATCCACTTGGACCACACTCATTACTCAGAATGCAAGCACCAGAAGTATAGAAGATACAAAAGACTTGATGGCACTTGTATTCCAGGGGAAAACCTGGCACATAATGGAGGTCAATACATATTTCATTATCATTATTAGTATTATTATTTTAAGCAGAGTCTCACTGTGTCACCCAAGCTGGAGTGCAGTGACACGATCATGGCTTATTGCAGTCTTGACTTCCGGGGCTTAAACCATCCTCACACCTCAGCCTCCTCAGTAGCTGGGACTACAGGTGCGTATCACCATGCCTGGCTAATTTTTGTACTGTTAGTAGAGACAGCATTTTTTCATGTTGCCCAGGCTGCTCTGGAACTCTTGGACTCCGGTGATCCGCCTACTTCGGTTTCTCAAAGTATTGAGATTACAGGCATGAGCTGCCATGCCTGGCCACATAATTCATTATTAAATGGAAGTCTGAATGAATGAATGTTAGATGTTTAAGGCATCTGACATTTAATCTATTGTAGAGTAAATTATTAGAAAAGGAGTCACAATGAGCTATTTCCCTGAGAGGTGTAAGTTAAGGGATTCAGGGTAGCCTGAGGTAGGGGCCTTGAACCCAGAACTAGGAAACTGGAGGTTAGGGATTAAGGCTCACCTCAAGAAGCTGAGTTAGACCTGACTTTTCAAGAAGCCAAGGAATAATGGATAATGATAAATTTCACAGTTAAATGTTAAAATATCACTGTATTGAATTGTGCCCCAGACCTGGCCCATGAAACCAATTTTTCTTCCTAGGCCTCCAGGCCTGTGATGGGAGGGTCCGCCATGAAGACCTCTAACATGCCCTGGAGACATTTTCCCCATTGTCTTGATGATTCACATTTGACCCCTCATGACTTATGTAACTTTCTGCTGCTGGCTTCAATTTCTACCCAGATAATGGGGTTTTCTTTTCTACTGAATTGTCAGGTTGCAAGCTTTTCAAACTTTTATGCCCTACTTCTTCTTGAACACTTTGCCACCTAGAAATTCCTTCCACCAGATACCCCAAATCATCTCTTTCAAGTTCAAAGCTCCACAGATCTCCAGGGCAGGGGCAAAATGCTAAAGCATAGCAAGAGTCCCCTTTATTCCAGTTCCCATCAAGTTCCTCATCTCCATCTGAGACCACTTCAACATGGACTTTATTGTCCATATCACTGTCAGCATTTTGGTCAAAGCCATTTAACAAGTCTCTACAAAGTTCCAAAGTTTCCTACATCTTCCTGTCTTCTGCACCCTCCAAGTCTCTAGGAAGTTCCAAATTTTCTTGCATGTTCCTGTCTTCTTCTGAGCTCTCCAAACTGTTCCAACTGTAGCAGGCCAGGTCTCACTAACAACTGTTTTAGTACTGACTGAATGGGTAAGTTAAATATTAAAAGCCAGTGCCTTTATACAAAGGCTGGGATGTAACAAAAGCCCACCAAGAGTTTTGCCTAGGCCTTCCCTGGCCCTTAAAGCATGACAAAATAATGAAGGAATTCTTAATAGGACCTATTTAGGGGTTAAACAAATTTTATTGTGGGTCTGAAGAAACTCCCAGCCTCCACAAACAATTTTACTGGGAATCTGAAGGAACTCCTCAAACCTCTGTGATTTAGCAGGAGACAAGGTTAGACTAACCACCCCAGCACCTGGACCCACTTAGACTAAGTAAATTTACTAAGTCTCCAGAGGAAGGTCTTCAGGACTCAGACTTTAATTATAGATTAAAAGAAGTTAATTAATCACTTATGTCTTTAGATGAATGCACACTTACATGGAGACATACAGCTTTGAAGGTATATAAGCTCTGGGAAACTTTGTAATTTTGAGTTAGTCTGGTGATAATTTCCAGGCCTTCTCCCTGTAACCAGTTTACAGAAATAAAAACTCTCTTCCTCCCCAGTTTATCTGTATCTTCTTATTGGGCCACAAGAAATAGCAACCTGACCCTCAGTTTGGTCCAGGAACACAACCTCTGCCTGTTACCCAGCTCTAAAGTTGCTTACACATTTTCAGGTATCTTTACAGCAGCACCCCAATACGCAGTACAAATTTACTGTATTAGCCTGTTCTCATGCTGCTAATAAGGAACTACCCAAGACTGGGTAATTTGTAAAGGAAATAAGTTTAATTGACTCACAGTTCTGCATGGCTAGCGAGGCCTCTGGAAACTTACAATTATGGCAGAAGGGGAAGCAAATACGTCCTTCTTCACATGGTGGCTGCAAGAAGAAAAGCCAAACAAAAGAGGAGAAAGCCCCTGAAAACTATCATGTCTTGTGAGAACTCACTCACTATCACAAGAACAGCAAGAGGGGAACTGCTCCTTGATTAAACTGCCTCCCACAGGTTCCCTCCCATGACATGTGGGGATTATGGGAACTATAATTCAAGAGAAGATTTGGGTGGGGACACAGCCAAACCGTATCAACCTTCTTCACAACCTTCTTCATGAGATGAAGGATGTTGTGAGATAATATATGGAACAAGCACATAGTATGTACTCAAGAATTTTGTTATTAATACTGATAATGTCCAAGCAGACTATTGCTTATAGTCTTTTAAACAATTGCATCTTAATGAATGTACCTTTGCCTTTTATTTTACTTGTGGATGAATAACTTCTTAACCCATAACTAAAGTGGATATATAATATGATGCTATTTTCCCATTTTATAAAATCAGGTTACATTCATTCTCAAGCATAAATGTTTCAGTACTAGAGGTGGAATTCCACTGGATGAGGCACAGTTAACATGCAGGTACAGCCTTTCTCCTGGTTTTCTTGAAAGATTGTCATAGTCAAGGCTTCTGTGTAAAACATTTGCTGAAAATTAAGAACTGGGCAAAACCTTGAATAGAATTCATCAGAATATTAGGATTCACATTATGTTAGGGATTTCCCCAGCTTGCTCTTTATTAGTAGGAAACATGCAACTTCCTTCCCCATCTCTCAGTTAATTGTTTTTTATTCTCTAGGGTTTGGTTAAAATGTTATGGTTTTTCTGAAATTTCCTCTGACCTCCTTAACAATGGTTAGTCAGGTCAAGTGAATGGTTCATGCCTCACAATCTCACTCTACGTTTAATTGAATGACTGATTTCACACTCATGAACTAGGCTGCAGCCTCCTTGAGAGTAAGTTATTCTATTTTTTTCTCTATGTGTATATATGTGCTAATGAACATGTATATGTATGTTTACAAATAAAAGGTCAATGTGGCTGGTTTAGTGAGTGACAAAGAAAATGTGGGAAGAAGTCAGAAGACAGGTTGTGGTGCACATGTTGACCACAGTAAACAGGGTTAAAGCACTTAAAGTTTTTTAAACAGAGGAGTAGAGCAAGGAGAAGCATTATTTGGACCTCTGAAGTGGGTTGAAGGGTGTCCACCAAAGATACGTCCACACCAAATCCCTGATGCCTCCACATATTACAGTCATGTGTCACTTAACGACGGAGATACATAAAGCTCAAAAAACTGGACTGAGTGACTCAGGTCAATGAGTTCCTAAGAGGGCTCTGCAGTGCCTCTAGTCATGCGGCATTTCCATCTGTATGTACCCACAGGGTTCAACTCGATGTTGTGAATTTAGTACATGCTCAATAAATGCTTAGGAAATTCAAATGATTTTAAACTGTGCTGATCCTCCCAACCCAGGTATTTTGATGTCATTTACATTCATATTTATTTATATATTCTGATGATTGCTCAAAAGTGCTTTGCAGTCTTACCACATCCATGCAAATGTATTAAAAATAGGGACTCTCAGTCAATCTCCAGATCTCCAGTCACAGTTGACATTTACATTGTCACAATATTTGTCTTATTCCTTTAGGTTGTAATAGATATTTCATCTTTTTAAAAAAATTTTAAAATAAACCAAATAACATACAATCAAGATATAATCTGTCTATTTGAAAACAAGGTCTTATAAAGTGTGCCATTTTTGGCCACTTATTCTCATTTTTGAAGCTATACCATTAAATTTCAGAGTCCTGAACAAAAGATTAAGGAATAGAAAAAAAAAAAAAAAACACAAATACCTTAAAGATACAGCATGCTATACAGAGTACTTTTATAAATGACAAATTAAAAAGTTGGTAGAGGAAAACAAAGGCCAAGATTGAGATTCTACCTATAATAAGAGTTGTAGAGAAATTAATAAAAAACTTTAAATCTCAAAGATTGAGATTCTATCTGTAATCAGAGTTGTGGAGAAATTAAGAAAAAATGTTTAAAAAGCACCTTTGAAAACCAATGTACTGACACAACAATTGTAAATAGTTAAATGTTTGTAATTGTATTTTAATAATGGGAAGAATTTGGTGAATTTAAGTAACATTCGAGGCACACAACTATTCATCATTCATTCCTTTATTTTTCATTCTTCAACAAATTATTGAGCATCTACCATATACTAGACATTCTATATGCAAGGATAAATTTATTTTGTTTTCTTGCTGTTGTTGTTTAGAGAATGTTGTTAGAGAATGCTGTTATTTAGAAAATGGGTGCATATGCTATAAGTGGAATTTAATATAGAGATCGACACTGGAAATTGTGCTGAGCGTGCCAGTTTGATTAGGGACTTGAGGTGGATGGATCCCTGGCCCCAGTTCTTCACTCTTTCCTGCATCATTCCATTGCTGTGGCCTCATCCTGGGTGTAGAGTATTCCCACCTCTTAACTCTGGACGTGGCCACATGACTTCCTTTGTTAAATAGCACAGGAGCGGATGTGACAGTGTGCCAGATCTGAATCTAGGTCTTAAGCGGCCTTGTGTGTTTTCATCCTCTCTCTCCCTTGTGCTTCTGCTATTGCCTTGAAAAGAGTTTTCTCTGTCATTTCTGTCCCTTCAGCCTAGGCCCCAGGATAAGCCTACATGAGGTAGAGTCACCTCATTCAGGCACAGCCAAACCTGTAGGTTGAGACAAAGTTACTCAACTGAGGTCAGCCTAGATCATCCAATACTCATCTGAGATTCAGACACATGCAAATAAGTGATTGCTATTTTTGGCCACTGAGCTTGCATGAGTTTAGTGTTTCAGTGGCCATCTCTTAGCCTAATGCTTTTGACCTTTTCTCATCCTATCACTTCCTCCTCCCTGTTAGTGAGGAACTTCTTGATTGGTGAGTTTGGAAGAAGAATTGGAGATGCATAGTCAAGCCATTCCTTCTCCCATTATGCTTGAATATAAGATCCCTTCAGGAGTATATGTTCTGCTCTACTTGTTGTTGTCATAAGTTTTACAGGATGAAACACACACATACATACATGTATACACATGAAACATGTCCATGTGTAGAGAGACCTGTTCCAGGTAGGGGTGGTCACACTGAGTGGGTAAATTCCTTAAATTTAAGCATCAGTATTACAAAGCCCAGAGGAACACAAATACAAGCCACCTTCACTAACATCAGCTTTCTCAGTAACAAAGTTGGTATTTTAGTCTCATCTGCCTTACTTATGTTATTTCTTATCTTATTTCTCTGCTTGTTCAGAACTAAGAGAAGTGAGAGGGATGCCAAATCATTGAGCCTCTTCATACCCTAACTTAAGGAGTATGGGCCAGAAGGACTGGGACAGATGGTGCCATGCAGTAAGCTGTAAAAGTAAAGCTGAAGGAGTAAAGGCTCTTTCTCTAAGATATTGGTGATGGCAGTGAAGGATCTGAAGTCTGAGCAGTGACCTCGTTTCACTGGGTGAATTCATCTGGGGACTTTGAGAAATAGACTATGATTAATTAATTAATGTGTTTATGTACATATGCATGTATGTATGTATGTATGTAATATACTTAACAAATACTCATAAAGAACTATGTGCACTACATAAATGAACTCATTTAACCTTTATAACAATGCTATATCATAATGCTTATCATAGTCTATTCAGGCTACTGTAACAAATTACCATAGACTGGGTAGCTTATAAACCACAGAAATGGATTTGATGTATGGAGGCTGGTAAGCCCAAGATCACTGCACTAACAGATTTGGGATCTGGTAAGAGCCTCCTTCCTATTTTCCTAGATGGCTGTCTTCTTGCTATGTCTTCACGTGGTAGAAGGGGGAACTGTCATCTCTTCAGTCCCTGGTGAGGGTAGCAATACACAAAAAATCCACTGTCATGACCTAATCACCTCTCTAAAACCTTACTTCCTAATACCAACTCATGGAGATTAGGTTTCATCATATTAATTTTGTGGAGGCACCATCATTCTATAGCAATGTTATCATACAATATCATGTTACTATATTAGAGTGTTATCCTTATTACAGTGAAGAGGATTTTTAAGTGCAGATAAAGGAGGCAAGTTGCCTAATGTCACATACCTAGTAAATGGCAGAGAAAGTATTCCAACCCTGGCATTATGTCTACAATATTAATATCCTTAACATTAATCTTTCTGGGGGGCGGCATATCTTATGTTGGTCCTATTGTGTGGGTATGGCATTTTAAGCCTCATGATTCATACAGGCTCATACTGAAATACAAGGCTATTTTTTTTTCCATTGGATTTTATCCACTGCTTTGTGAGCACTAGGCTTAGACCTCAGAGCACATGAGACGTAGAACTTAATTGATATCTGTAATTTAGGGCAACTTTGTGCAAAGACAAGATGTTTGTTTTGTAGAAGCAACAGCGTATATACAAACCCTTATGCAATAGGATCCTGGACTTTATTTCTTTTAAGAAAGGGGAGACCTTAGGAGAGGCGTGGGCCTCAGGACTCAGAAAAAGGATAGACACTGGTGTCAGTAATGGAATAGAAGTCCTGGGATGGAACAAAATCATGGAGGATATGGTCTGAGATGCAAATACTGGGCATGTTACCTTCAGCAAAAGTGAAGACTTCAGTAAAGCTGAGGACTGCCTCCTCCATTTGTGGGAACAACCCAGTAGCTCTTAGACTTTGATCACAAATTCCAAAAGCTTTGCACTTAGTACCCTGCCGACGACATTGGCCACAGCATTTGCTTGCTCCATAAAGCCTAACCACAAACACAGACTAGACTACAACTGGCCTCAGCAGACGGTGGGCCAAGCTGCTACAACTTGATCTTCAGCTATGACTCAGCTTTACTCAAATAGCTTTAGCCCAGGCAAACATTCCACAATAAGATGAAAAGTCTTCTAGGCCTTTTATACATTCAAGGATAGGGTAACATTCTCTGCTTTCGAATTTTAGATGCATGAGTTGCCCATGAACTGCACCAGAGTGCTGGGGCCTTAGTTTCAAATTATTATTTCAAAAGTAGGCAGGTAGGGTTAGGTCAGGTGCTCCTAATGCCAATCTTCTTTTAGGGGCAGGAACCAACCTTGGATTCACAGACACACTACTGAAGATGTATGCTGAAACTAAGAAACACAGACTCCTTTCTAGGCCTCTCAGAGTTTTCAGCAATGTATTCGTAAGGTCATACATTTTGTAAAATTGGCAAAAGTAAGACATTGTAGCCACAATTGGTTGTGATGACCGCTTATTTGGACTCCAAACTGCTTACCACCACCCCAAAATACTCTTCCCCTTCATCTCTCTTCCCCAGTTGAAGGTTGGGAAGAGAACAGACATGGACATTTCTGGGATCCAACTAATGGGAAGTTAAACTAGACACAGCTTTCGTTTGAGTTGAATGGGATATATCTATGTGGCTTGTGATCACTTTCATGAAGGGTCACGTGTTGTTAGGCATTCTGGTGTAGGCATGGCTTCTGAGAATACCCCTTCCATTCTCTGTGCTGACCTACCCAAAGGCATTATACAAAGGAGCGGGACAATGTTCATAGCTGATTTTGTTATCATTTTACATTATTTGATGTGTGTGTGGCATAGGATGCTTCAAATAGTACAAACTTCATCCCCCATGGGCCCTGAACTTGACCCTATCCATAAGTTTATCCCTGCCAGATGGCTTTGGATTAAATAATTTTTCATAGGGGAAAAAATGTTGGTTTAGGAGACAATTCCACAGTAAAGAGCAGTAGAAGGGCCAGGGATAGTGGCTCACGCCTGTAATCCCAACACTTTGGAGGCCCAGGCGGGCAGATCATGAGATCAGATGGAGATCATCCTTGCTAACACCATCTCTACTAAAAGTACAAAAATTAGCTGGGCATGGTGGTGTGCACCTGTAGTCCCAGCTACTAGCGAGGCTGACACAGGAGAATCACTTGAACCCAGGAGGCGGAGGTTACAGTGAGCTGACATTACACCACTGCACTTCAGCCTGGCAACAGAGCGAGACTCTGTCAAAAACAAACAAAAAAGGCAGTAAAAGGAGGCATTGGGCCAAAGGACTTAAAAAAGTCTGAACAGGAAAAACTGGACATTATGTCACTGGAAAACATCTGCATGTTGGCAATTGTTTTCAAGGATAAAAGAAAAGGGATAGATATAGACACAGGTATAAATATGGAAGAATATATATACATACGTGTGTGTGCATGCACATATAACACAGGAAGAAAAATTATTTAAATATTTAACATGATCTGGCCTGCCAATGTTGCACATTTCTAAACTTTGTGAGAAGATAGAAATATCTCAAGTGATACTCTCTGTCAGACAGCACTATTAACAATATTGTAAATTCTATTTGGAGTCTTCAAGAAATAAGACATTTTCCATGGATCTAAAAGAGTTAGGAAAAGAGGAAAAGAGAGACAGAGAGAGAGAGAGAGAGAGAGAGAGAGAGAGAGAGAGAGGAATCCTGAGGAAACTGAACCCGTACAAGTTAAAAGAGTGAATTTTAGACTCGAATTCTCTTGAACTTTAATAAACAAAAAAGAAAAAAAATTATTTTAAGCATCAATTCCTTTGCTTAATTTTCTAAGTTAAGTTTCATAACTTGTGAAGTTATTATTGTTTTAATTTTTGGACTTTAATTTATTCCAGAAATTTTGGGTTATAGTTTACTTTGATTTTAAGAACATCTTTACATCATTTGCATTTTGGGCGTTCTATAGCATTTAGTCTTATGGTAGAATCACTAATAAGATGCATACAACATGGCTGGACGTAATTTGAAATGAAAAACTAGAAAACAATATGAATTTTTAATTTTAGGTTCTCATCATGATGGAATGAAATAGTCCAGAAATGCTCTCTTGCAATATTAAATAGACATGGACAGAATGTAGGAAATAACTATTTTAAAACATTGGACAACATACAGCAAAAAAAGTGATCCCTGAAAAAGGAAAGAAAACAAGGTGGGTCCCAGGAGTGCTGTAGCTTTTGATTGGAGGAAATTACTGAATGAGGGGGAGGCAGCAGAAACCAACCAGATACCAGCAATCTTGCTGAATAGAGGAGGCCTGGGTCAGAGTTAAAGGAGGCCAAAGCAGCTAGAATGTGTTGGAGGGAGTGCCCCAAACAAGGGAGATGTGTAGAAACGGCGTTCCAGATATTTTCACATGGGTCCTCGTGAATCTTTATTTGAATATAATCTGCTCATATATTACTAGATAATTTTGGCTCGCCTAGTTTAGTGGATTTTCAGTGTATGCTATCTGGTGTTCTGTTTAGGTACAGAATGAAAACCCAAAAGGTCAGATGAGGAAAGTTCCCAAGAAAAGAAACATTATAAACCAAACGATTATTACAGATAGCATTAAATTGTGTGTCGTTAGGTGTCCATCTGAGACCTTGTGGAATAAGCAGTGCCATCAGTAGTGACAACAGGGGAGCCATGTGCATAGTGTTCTTAGGGGGGTTAATATTTTTTAGAATAAACACTATTTTAACTTCACCTGCTCACCACCACCCCAAAATACTCTTAAAAAACAACTGTCAAAATTATTAATGCAACACAAAAATAACTAAATTACCTGCCAGATAAAGCCCAGTACTTTGTAACAGAATGAAATAAAACCTAGCAATAAGGAACTTAAAATTCATTCATACTAACTGAGTTATGTTACGCAAATTCATTAAACTTGTATTCCTATATTCCTATTTGTAGATTAGGAATAATAAAACATCACTCAGAGTTAATTAACGCATCTGTATATACAATTATACACATATATGTGCACACACATGTGTGTGTAGTACTAGTACAATATCTGGCACACAGTGCTCAGATATCCTTTTACTGCAAATAGTAATAACATCATTTTAAACTAACAAACAGAATGCATTTTTATACTGTTCTTTTTTACTTAATACATAAGATATTTTTCTAAGTTAATAAGTACATTTACCAGTCACATTTCTATATAGACTAAGATAATTTCATTGTTTGGATTTGCCATAAATTAATCCCCTATTTAATTACCTTTAGAGATTTCAAAAAATATAAATGATGTTTCACATTTCATTTCTATATCCTGATATTTCTATCTATCTCTTTGGAACAAATAAATATTCCATGTTTTAATAGTACAATACATAAGAAAATATTAGAAACCTACCCTATGACAAAAGTATGCTGACTGCTATATTTGCTTATAAAAGTACTTGTTCCTCTATTGTTAAACATCACTCTCCTTTATTCACACACTAGAATAACATAGTATTATTTTTTACTTTTGAAAATTTTTATTGACAATTCAATAAAATATTTATTGCCTATTTATGTTACTCCATTTACTTATTCAATAATATACTTTACCTATTATGTATTGATGCTTTTAAATATTTTTTATTCATCTTAGATTTTAATCTCTCCTATATTTTAGCTAGCAAATCTTCCCAATCATGTGTTAAAAGTATTTTTTAAATTCTATGTACTACATTCTTATTTTACGATAACCTACTGATTATCAACATTTTTAAAAGTGAGAAGATCAGTCCCAGAGTACAGCCTCTAAGACTCAGATTTAAATCTTATCAAGTGGTAAAGATGGAGTTTGAATATAGGGGTTCCAATTATAACATTTTGCTCTTAGTTTCCATAATACTCAAGGGTTCTACACAACTCAATTAGTTTCTCTGAATTTCTTCATGTGAGGTAGAGATATCAATATGTAGCTTCTAGGGATTGTGAGATACAATAAATATAAAATATAAAGCACTGAACACATAGTAAGTACTGAGCAAATATAAGTATTCTATAGTCAACAATAATACATTAACACTCCAAAACAGCTAGAAGAGAGAATTTTAAATGTTCTTACAAAACACGATGTGTTTGAGATCACAGATATGCTAATCACTTTGATTTGATCATTCTACAATGTACATATGCATCAAAACATCACTCTCTACCCCATGAATATGTACAATTATTATGTGAACCAGAAGCAACATGAAACATATAAAAATATTTTTAAATTAACATATATTTTTGAAAAACTCAAATTAAGTCTGTAATCATAAAACGCATACTGCTACCCAGTAAATCTTCCAATTTATATAACTTAAAATTTCAGTTAGGATGACGTCATGCTTATTTCTTCCTCCCTCAATATCTGAAGTGCCTGATCATCTTTGTAACAGGAATCAGAAGCAGAACCATTTTGAAATGTCTCTGAGAGCTGTGAAAAAGAGATTCTCTATTTGGTGAAACAAAAATCTTTCATTAGAGGCAGATGACGGCGTTCTTTATAAAGCATTTCACATTAACCGGCTCTACAAAACGAGTTCCTGTGGATTCAGTCACAGTATCTGAGCCACTAAGTCTCCTGTGAAGCTAGTTTTATATACTCAGGGAAGCACCAAGCCCAAGCAGTGTTGAATACCAGTGGAAAAACAAGATTCTAAGCAGTTCCAGGAAAAATAAATCATTAAAATTGAAAAAGATGGAGGAACAATTCATCCCCCAAATGTACAAAGGAATTCTTGAGAGGGAGGGAGGCAAAATGCTTTTTTCTTTCAGCCAATGCCATTAAAAATAAAATTTGCATTTTACCTTAGAAAACTGGCTTTCCAAGTTGAAGGTTGTGACATTTGGCCACACACCTTTAGTTGTACAAATAAACACATTAATCTCAATGGAACTATGAATTTGCTTCTTTTGTATTAGTGACAACCTCAGAATGTGCCCTCAATGCCTGATTTTAAGGAAAACAGGATGTTAAAATTGGGTGAGATGAGGCTTGCATGTTAATGTAATTATTTGGAGTTAATGTTAGAAAATTGCTCTTCCATTTAAGGTGGTACCTGATATGAGAGTTTTACATAGTTTTTCAGAAGACTGTTTTATGTTTAGGTTGCCAAGAGTTTCCATCTTTAGGAGTTTCCCTCCCTGATACTCCTTGAGGGAATAGTCACTGCTTCTATCTGATTCCTGTTATAAATTTCATGAGTACTATATTGTATGCTACCAGGCTTTCATGAGAGAAGACGCCACTTTACTTGAGGTTAGGGACAGATCTCCTAAGAAGGGTCAGTCATTAATGACGCCAGTCATTAATGATGGCATTAATGATGCCAAAACTAAGAAATACTTCTGCATAGGAGTGACATTCTCGGTCTTGATGAGGAAGGGGACAAGATGACCAGAAGGGTAATAAAGACAGGCTTTAGGTGCTAATTATAGATTGGGAGGCTGCGCTCAGATATGTGTGCCTACCAAGGTTCATGTTTCTTTTGCTGTCTCCATCCGTGTGCAGAGGACAAAAAACAAATTCTGGGAAGTTCCAAAGGTTATACTTTTCAATTAGATTGTTTATATTCCATAATAGGGATACCAAAGTGACATATTCAAGGCCACAGAGCTTAGAGAAAAGAGCCAGTGAATCCATGAATCATAGCTCCTTGGCTTAGCATTATTATTCCTCATAGAGCCTGTTGCCTTCTCTACTATTTCCTCTGCCCCACTTGGTTAAAGTTCAGTTTTCCAGTTTGTTGCTTTTTTTCTCTTCTCAGCAAGAAGGAATTACCTGTAGAGTTAATTAGTATTCAATGAGTAATCCCTTCATTCTAAATCTACTCCCTTGTTTTTCAGAAGTTCACAAGGAAAGCTTCTAGCATTGACAAATTGAGGTTGACACAAAAATAAGATTCGTATGTCAGGCTTTCAGTACAGGCAGAACAACAAAGAAAGGGCAAACAGGTAGATTTAGCAAAAATCCTTGGGCGCACTGGAGCAGGTAAATGTACTTGAGAAACATAAAACACACAGTCCCTCTGAGGGTCCCCACCGAAGTTTGGAGCTGAATAAAAACTAATAAAACCAACATATTTTCCGCTAGTGGTTCCTTTGGTGAAAAGGGATATAGCGGGTAGAAATACAGATTCATTTGTCACAGCTGAGTTAAAAATTCAACGTAGAATAAAGAATTTAGGCATTGGAATTATATTGACATGTATTAGAACACTGCCCCCTCTAAATTTCAGCTTAGCCCTAAGTTAGCCCCAGTCCCCTAATCAATATATTAGGGTTAAAAATAAGCCCATAGAGCTGGGAAGGCCATCAGCTAAACTAAACCAGAGGTCATCAAATTACAGCCCATGGCCAAATCTAGACACTGCCTTTTCTTATTTTTGTAAATAAAGTTTTATTAAAACACAGTATGCCAATTTGTTTGTGTGTCATCTGTGGCTATGTTTCTGCTGTAATAGCAGAGTTGGGTAGTTGTAACAGAGATCATATGTCCTGAATTTCAAAATCTTTACCATCTGGCTCTTTACAGAAAGCTGTTGCCATCTCTTGGATTAAACTATGTAAAACTTTCATTAAAAGTACCTGGCACATAAAGTACTGCTCCCTTTTGGGTAGCAATTGTTGACTTGCTCATGACCATTATTATCTCCGGGTAGAGACTGTTTTGCATTAGCCAGCTGATGAAAGCAAATGTTATTGTGTTAATCATGACTTAAATTCTAAATCCTAAATCAGAGAGAGCTTCATTAGCTTTCTATCCTTTTTGCTAAAGCCACTTAGACATATGGACCAATCATACTATTTATTACAATTTACTATGCAGTTCCTAGTTCCTATTCATTTCCCATCCTGTGAAACAATTCCAGACCAGATACTGTCATTCAGAATATGATTTCTTCCTTCAACAAAGTGTCGAGATTTCAGGTCAATTTGAAAGCCCTTTTTCTCTATTTTCTATCTGTTTCTTTGGAACTTTTCTCTCCAACTGTGAGAAAATTTTCCCTCCAATCAATG
The DNA here is from genome assembly GCF_024542745.1 of Macaca thibetana thibetana. Taxonomy (NCBI): domain Eukaryota; kingdom Metazoa; phylum Chordata; class Mammalia; order Primates; family Cercopithecidae; genus Macaca; species Macaca thibetana. The sequence continues at coordinate 174,337,520 of NC_065582.1, forward strand.
AGAGCAGGAATCATTTTGTGTACTCCCCAGTTCCCCGAAGACTCACTCTGGTCCTGCTCAGGCATTCCAAACAGTACTCAAGTACCTAGAGTTAGTCTGGATCTTAGTTTTAGCCAGGGTTATCCAGAGGGAAATATATACATTGAGAGAGAGAGAAGTGAGAGATGAGATTTATTAGGGGAAGTGACTCACTTAACTTATGATGGCAGGAAAGTCCCATGATAGGTTGTCAGCAAACTGGAGAATCAGGAAAGCCAATAGAATGATTTAATCCATGTTTGAAGGCCTCAAAACTGGGAAAGCTGATGATGTAACTCAGTACAAAGCCAAAGGTCTGAGAAACTGTTGGCCACTGGTGAGAATCCTGGAGTTTAAGAGCTGAAGACTCAGGAGTGTTTGAGGAACAGTTATGAGGTCATTGTGGTTGGATTACAGTGGATGAAAAAGTAGCTCAATAAGAGATGAGAGGGAGGAGGGGCAAGCATGCACTGTCTTATATTTCATTGTTAGTTGGATTTTATTTTGAGTAAAATGGAAGTCATTACATTGCAAAAGTGTTAAGTGGTCTGACTTAACTCGGCTACTATTTGCAAATAGATCGAAAGGGTCAAATGCAGAGCATATTATTCCCCTATGGGAAAAGGAAACATAAATCAAAACTCCAGCTGGCTTAAAAGACTGTCCCATATGGCCCCAAAATACCTTTCCAGCTTCATCTCTTCCCAGTCCCTCTATGTGACCTTTACTACAGCCACATCATCTTCAGACTTCCCTGAAGGATCCTGGGCAAAGTGCTACTCCCTCCATGTGGATTTCCTTCTCCATCTTCTCAGAAAAAAACAATGTCTACATAGCTTTTCAAACCCAGCCCAGTAATCTGGACTGTTCTGCCGGAAGCCCTTTACAGCTCTCTTACGTATGGGGACTTTCTGTAGGATCGCCTGCATCGCTTTGGGCATGCTTCAACTCCTAAGCTGGCTCAGTGAATTAATTGTTATCATTTATTCAAGTGGCCACTTGTGCAGCCAGACTATGACCATGTAAGCAACCAGTCCCTGAGTGGGAGTCAGTGCTCAGCGTATATAAATGAATAAATAATTTTAAAAATATAATTAATGAGGTCAATGTACACTCTTCCACCATCATATTCCCTATCCCCATGACAGTGATGTGCTTAACTCCAACATGGCAATGGTACTCCAGGGTCCCATTTTTTTTCTTTCACCCACCTCCACTCCTAATGGCCTTGACTGGGGAGCCTCAGCCAATAAGCCTTTGCCAAAATGTTTTGCAAAAATATGAAAGACACAGATCTCACATGAAAGAACTGTTTGCATTACCAATACGTAATGTGCCTTTTCTTTAAGAAATCTGAACACCTCTGATAAGGTCTATATGTTTTTTGTCACTTGAGAGTCTTTTATTTGTTTATTTTAAATACGTTTCTGAGATGTCATAATTATTTCCCTCAAAGGAAGATAGCAACCTCCCACAAAGGGGGAAGAAAGAAAAATGAAAAAAAAAAAAAAATCAAAATTCATTAGCTAATAGCTTATACAGGTCCTCTACCCTGGGCCATTAATTACAACCTGTGCAAATGTCCCTTTCTCTCTCTGTTTCAATCAAGTCATCTTTACTCCAAGCTACCTAATACAGTTTTTGTATAATTTTCTAAGTACCATGAGGTCATGAGACCATAGAGGAGCAGAAGTAAAATTATGTGAAGAGTGGAGGGGGAAAAAAAAAGAAATAAAAGGTTATTTTGTTTGATGAAGGTCAGTCTAGCTGGGCCCCACACATTGATTTTCTTAGCTGCTACAGTTAAACAAGTCTCAAAAATAAATGTATTATAGGTAACGGTATGTTTGCAGCCATCCAGTTGAGCTTTAATTCCAGAATGTAATCAATACGCCTTTGTGTTTCCATAATAGAACCTGAGCAAAAAAAGCTGTGATTGGGGCATATGTGTTTGTATAGTTGCTGGTATTTCAGTCCAATGACTGCTTTGACAAATGATGTCTTGCTTTCAATCAATAACTCATAAGCCACAATTTACTTTTTCCTTACCTTAAACTATAGCCAAAAGAGGCACATGTTATTATAATTTCCACTTAAAACATGGGTAAGAGGGTAAGAGTGGATTGTGTGTATGTGCATATACATGTGCATGTCTATGGCTCAAAGGGCAAAACAAGCACCAAGAGCGGTGGATTCTGCTGTTAGAAACAGTTTGAAGGCTCATATAATTGGGGAGGAGATACTGCCAGAGAAATTTGGCAATATAAATTAATATTCTTTAGTACCTCACGTCCTTTGACTCAGAATCCCATTTTGTCTGAATGTGTCCAACGGAAATAATCCACTCCCTGGGATAAGGGAAGATTATATACAAAGATGTTTATTGTGGCATTATTTGTAATTGGAAAAATTAGAAGCAAGACAATTTTACAACAATAGTTAGGGTGAGTGTCCCTGGTTGGGTAGTGGACAGCCGGCACTAATGAAATGGGTAAATGTTAAGGGAAAAAGTGAAAGAGAAAATTGTAAACTTGGCATTATTAAAAATATGCGGAAAAATAGACATATTAAAATGTGGGAGAGAAATATGCTGAAACCTGTTTATTGATGATTTTAATATTTGAAGAATAGGAAATTTTGGGTTTTGTTCTCCATCACTATAAATTTTCCAAATGTATTATGAGTAGAATTTTTCTTAACGTAAAATTTTTTACTGAGTAACTTGGTATCTTAAATTAATGTACTGACATCAAAGGAAGACACAGAATAAAAGAATAATAAATTTACTTTCTAAACATTGAATAAGGACAATTTCCTGTGCCCCAAAATGTTATAAATAAAACTACAAGTCAAATGGCACACTGTAGGTGGGAAATGGATTAAATGTTAATTTTATTAATATTTGTTAATATTCTTAAAACCAAATATTCTTCACGTATAAAAAGCAGTAAAACAATAGACTTATCAGTAAAGGAATTAAACATAAGCTTTCCAAAATGTGAAATATATACATATATATACATATATTTACATATACATACATAAATAATATATTCAGAATATTTAAATTTTCAAATTTTAAATACATTTTCAAAATTATTAAAAAGTAAAAAAAAAAAAATAAAAACAGCTACTATGATTTGCCTAAAATAATAGCAACTATATTTTTAATTACAATACTCAGGATTGAAAGAGTAGTGTATGTATGCTAGGGTCTGACGGATCTCACTGGCCAAAGTCCTCCTATCACGTGTTCTTCTGTGGTCAGGTGTTATGTTTCTTGAGGCCTAACAGGACACCAGTAGCTGTTTCTCGAATGGTGGATAACTCTGATGCAAATGGCATGGCCTTGCCTTGGAACCCTAGAGGTATCCATTATAATTCTTTTATTGTGGTTTGTTGTAAATGTTACACAACATCTTTTCTGACTACAGATACGTTTAGTCCTACCGTGTCTGCTGGGTCCTATGGCTCAAGTGACAGAGCTGCTTGTGCTGCAGTCTGGACCTGCTGCTAGAGCCTTTTCCTGCTCTGGGGCCCACTCAGAACTGGCAGACCTCCATGTCACGGGGGAAATGGGTGTGGCAGCATTGCCAAGTGTCGGAATGATGCCTCAAGAACCCAAAGAATCTTACAGGCACTGTGCTTCTTTCCTGATGCTGGGAGGGATAAGATGCAACAATTTGTTCTTTATTTCATAGTGGATGTTCCAGTGTTCCCAGCCCAGTATATCCCTAAAGTATTTACTGACATGGCAGGACCCCGAATCTTTGAGTTTATTGCCTACCATATGGAGTACATAAATCTCAGCAAGGCCTCCAACACACTTGTCATTTGTCACTCATCCAGTTCACTTAACATGATGTCATTGATACAGTGGAGCAATATCTTATTTTTCAGAATGTTAGTCTCTCCAGGAGCTTTCAGACTATATTATAGTACACATGGAGGAATTAACTTTGGGGGGTAAGGGCATATCTGTGTATTCTTTTCTATCACATGAACGTGTGATATAGTTCTGAGTCTCCTTCTTGTAAGAAATGGAAAAAAAAAAACACACTCGTTTGCTTGGTCATCTGAGGCTAATCTGCTTTAGTGATTCTGGAGAAATTATCTTACAGAGGTGGTTAAATCTAATGCATCTTGTTGAGTATATTAATAAAGAAAAATAAAGAAGATAAAAGTTTGAAGAGTATTAATAATTGCCAAGTTGAAACAAAATGTAAAAGTAGGGAGCCTCTTTGGTGGCCTATTAATATATACCCATTTCATGCAGCCAAAAGGAAGATACAGCTGAGCATCAGGCCAAGGAATTAACTATAAGGATAAAAGAACTCCTGCCAAGATTACATTCTCAACCTCAGAAAGTCTGATAGCTAAAGATCAGGAACAGAGGGATATCCAGAGTGGGGATGTCTGAGACAATGCATTTAAGAACCTTAAAATCCAATATTCTCCTGAACCCTCGGGGCTTGCAGAAGTGATCCACTTCTTCCTATTTATGGCTAACACTCTCCACTTGCTTAAAGACAATGCAGAAGTCTTTGCCTTAGAAAGCAGCGTACACCTCTCTCAGGATTTATCCCTAACTCCTCACCTGGCCATCAGACTAATAATGCATAGATATCATGACTTGAGAAATGATGAACCTGCTAAGTAAATAAAGGGATTCATTGACTTTTACCGTTAAAGAAACATAGATATAGGCACTGATTTTCACACTCAGAATTATTACAGCATAATTTTATATGGTGAAAGAGATATAAATCTTGGTTTTTATATTAAATTCTAAATTGCTGAGCTAATAGTATATCTACTTCAATTTATAGGAAAAAGACACATACCACTCTTGGAAGTATCAACAGAATAATTTGAAGTTTTATGAGCTCTTTTTTAAGTTTCTTGTTATGAACTGTTATGGAATACACCCAGATTTTTATTTATGGCATTTCTATGCCATAAATAATTAGGTGTTGAATTTCTAAGGGAATTCAAGACAATGATGTTAAACTTTCAACAGACAATTGCAATTCTGGAATCCAATCATGTATTATTTTTCTCTCTAAATATAAAAAGGTTACAGTAAATCCTAAAACAATATAAGACAGGTGGGAAGGGAAATTAAGTCAGTATTCATAAAGAATCACATTTATTGTACCTTAAATTATTTTTCATTTTACCGTGATTGTTTTTCCTACAGCTGGGTGGCTCATATGTCCTTCATGTTTCTCAATAAATTCTGTCACTGAGCATAGCACGTTTAATATGAAAGAGCTTCTATTGATTTTTGTCGTTTGGGCCAGATTAGTGACTTGAAGTTCAGGGTACATTTTTTTTTTTTTTTTTTGACAGAGTCTGTCTCTGTTGCCCAGGCTAGAGTGCAGTGGTGCTATCTCGGCTTACTGCAACCTCTACCTTCTGGGTTCAAGAATTCTCCTGCTTCAGCCTCCTGAGTAGTTTGGACTACAGGCATGCACCACCATGCCTGGCTAATTTTTGTATTTTTAGTAGAGGTGGGGTTTCCTCACGTTGGCCAAACTGGTCTCGAACTCCTGACCTCAAGTGAGTCACTTGTCTTGGCCTCCCAAAATATTAGGATTACAGGCATGAGCCACCATGCCCGGCTTCAGGGTACATTAAAAGTCATTCAATGGGCTGGGCACGGTGGCTCACACCTGTAATCCCAGCACTTTGGGAGGCGGAGGCGAGCAGATCACGAGGTCAGGAGCTTGAGACCATCCTGGTTAACACAGTGAAATGCTGTCTTTACTAAAAGTACAAAAAAATAGCTGGGTGTGGTGAGTGGGCGCCTGTAGTTCCAGCTACTGCAGAGGCTGAGGCAGGAGCATGGTGTGAACCCGGGAGGCAGAGCTTGCAGAGAGCCGAGATTGCACCACTGCACTCCAGCCTGGGCAACAGAGCGAGACTACGTCTCAAAAAAAAAAAAAAAAACAAAAACAAAAAGGTCATTCAATGTACATTGTGGAGTGCAAGCTCGAAGACCTTCATTTATTATGCAAGATGTACTGAGGTCCTGCTCTATGCCAAGCAACCTGCTGGCCATTCCATAAGCTGGGTTCATTAAAGCAAGATCTCTGCTGTCGAGGGACTCACCTCTTGTAGGTAACATGTACTTTAATGCCTTGAAATGGATGCATGCAACAACAAACATACTTGATGGAAAAGATCCTCTATGAAGACTGACTCTTGGTGAGTAATGGTAATTTTTAGCTTCCCAAGTAAAATCAGTGGTCTGGTGTTAGAATTAGATTTCATCACAATTCATTATGACACTCTTACTGCAAGCAATTCCAAAAAATACTATTATATCTCAATGTAATTGATGTTACCCAGTGTATTAGTCTGTTCTCATACTGTTAAAAAGACATACCCCAAACAGGGTAATTTATAAAGGAAGGAGGTTTAATTGACTCCCAGTTCAGCATGGCTGGGAAGACCTACTGAGCCCTGCTATTTTTGTTATTGCCATGGCTGTTTCCAGGATACAGCGCAGAGATGCAAAGCCCTGGAGGAGACTTGTGGCCTCTGTAAATTGAGGAGACAGAGTTCAGAATCTGGGGAGTCTTAGACAGCCAGTTTATATTATGGAATACAGAGAGGAGAAAGTTGCACACAGAGAAAGAGAGAACTTTGGACGATGGAACACAGTTCTGTTTGAGTTTTCAGCAGATGAGCATATGAATGTGAGCAAATGACTTGAGGCTGAGGGGAAAAAAAGAGACCTGAAAAGAGCAGAGAGCCAGAAACAATGCCTGTTGCCACCAGTGAGACCAGAGAAACCTTGTGATTCCTGGGACAATGTGTCTTGTTTTAAAGAAGGGCCTCTCACTAAAGGGTCTTGCATCAATGACGGGTAATAATTAATCCTCGACTGAGAACTGTTCAGGTAATACCTAACAAATTTTAAAACAACTGAAAAGGATCAAACTGTTTCCAAGTTACTATACAGTGTACAAAAATAACACTAAAACACATTCATACAAGCAAAAATATTCAGTGCCATGCAAGGTACAATTTACAATGTTTGGCATCTATTAAAATATTACCAGAAATAAAAACCAGTAGAAAGTTATGAACCATTATTAGAAGGAAAATAAATTAAAAATTGATTTTGATATGACTCCAGTGCAAATCAGAAATTAGCAGATAAGCACACAGAAATATTTATTTTAAATGTATTCTGTACCTTTTAAAAGATAAGTGGAGACATAGTAGATATAAAAAAACTCAGATTGAACTTCTAGAGATAAAACTTATAATGTGTAATTTAAAAATACATTGAATAAAATGATTGGCAGAATAAACATTGCTGATAAAACTCTTAGTGAACTTGAACACAGACCAGTAGAAGTTATCCAGGATAGAAATGGAAGGAAAAAGAGAAAACAAAAACAAAAACAACATCAACTGAATACAAGTGAGCTGTGGACAAATAAAGCAACCTAAAATACATATAATCTCAGTCCTAAAGAAGAAAAAAAAAAAATATATATATATATATTTAAAATTGGTGAGCCATTCTAAAGTCGATAAAACTATTAAAGACCCAAGAAACTTAACGAACCCAACCACGTGCACACACCCAAACATACACACAAAACATTAAGAGCACTATTATATGTACACCATAATCGAATTGCCCAAAATCAATGACAAATAAAACTGTTAAACCAATCATTGAAAATAGACAAGTCACAGACAGGAAAAAGGATAAAGGTGGTATTATATTCCTTATTCAAAACAATGCAAACTAGAAGACAGTGGTCCTATATCTTTTATGATGATGATGATGATGGTGATGATGATGATGGTTGTTGCACCTACTTTAATAACAACTTCAAAAAAGAAACATCTATCCAATTCTAAATGTCTTTATAAACACAAAGGCTGAAGTCCTTGGTGGGTTTCTGAGGCAGCTCTGAGCATCCCGCAGGCGGCAGGACACCCTGGGACCACACCATGCCATTTTGCTTAAAGCTACAACAGTCCTAAGGGGAAAGAAAGAGCACGTCAAGCTTATCGACAAAGCTTCCAGTCAATAAGCAGGCGGTTTGCACGGTTGCAGGGAAGTGCGTTGATCCCCGTGTGGAAATCCTCCAGGGTGTGGGGAAGCTTCCGCATGTATAACGCCAGGCCTTGACAGAACCCCACATCTACGTGGGAGCTGTAGGAAGCAAGGCTGGCATCAGCTGCTTCATGAGGATCTGACATGGTTCCTTTATAAAAGTGCATTCTCCAAAAAGCAAACCCCCCAATTGCCTTTGAAAGATGAATACAATACAGACTTAGAATACATATAGTTGTCAACATTGTGTGAAAAAAAACTGTCAAGGTGACTTTCTCAAATTGATAAATTTTCCTAAAATGATTTTCTGTAAACCTTCTTGGGTTTGGAAAGATACTTCAAGTATTAACTGGATGAATTTTAGAAGAAGTGTGACTTTAGGTCAAACACACCTTTAGAAAAGAAGAGCGATTCACTCGGGAGCTGAAGGCGCAGTCTGATCTTAGTGAGCTCATCTCCTGGCTGCTTTTGAATGAGCTTTAAAAAAAATTGATTAGGCCGGGTGCGGTGGCTCACGTCTGTAATCCCAGCACTTTGGGAGGCCGAGGCAGGCGAATCACGAGGTCAGGAGTTCGAGATCAGCCTGGCCAACATAGTGAGACCCCGTCTCTACCAAAAATACAAAAAAATAGCTGGGCGTGGTGGCGGGCGCCTGTAATCCCAGCTACTTGGGAGGCTGGGGCAGGAGAATTGCTTGAACCTGGGAGGTGGAGGCTGCAGTGAGCCAAGATCGCGCCACTGCACTCCAGCCTGGGCGACAGTGCGAGACTCGTCTAAAAAAAAAAAAATTGATTAAATTTTGAAATACAAAATTTGACACCAAGTGTAAATATATTTGCCACCGCAGGCATTCGAGATACTGGGTATCTCCCTGTATTCAGCAACCAACACAAGCAAATGGTGTGGTGGTCTTGGAGGTCTCCTCCTCATGGAGACGTATGTGGGACTGATGGCTTTCACTGACAAGAGGCTAAACAGAGCTATTCCACCACCAGGGACAAAATAGGCTTTTAGCCTCTAAGAAGGACAAGGGATGTGGGGGCCAGGGGCCTGTCAGTCTTCATGCAGCCCTGCTGCTGTCTGGAAGGATGGGAGTCTTTTACCTTTGGGATCTCAGCACAATTAGAATAGTAAAGTAAACTCTCTCTATATAATTGAATATTAGGCTCTGCTAATACAAGCTAGAGACAAAAGCAAACATAATCTAGATGCCATTGTGCTGCTGTAATTCATTTTCTGTAACTTCAGTTCTGGGGTTTTTCCTCGAGTGGATCTACTTGGCTTCTCATGGTTCTTCTCACCCCAACCACTCCAGGCTGCTAAGACACTGCAGCACACTCCTGGACCTATGTCTTTTGAATCCTGGTAAAAGAAAAGTTCGACCCAGAATTCTATACCCAGAGAAGATATCTTTACAAAATAAAGGTTAAAAGGCATTGTAGACAAACAATGGCTGAAAAAAGTTCACCACCAGGAGACCCACACTATATGAAATATTAAAGGAAGCTCTTTGTGAGGGAGAAAAAATGATACTAGATGGGAGCATGGATGCACATAAAGGAATAGAGAGCAAAGACAACATACCTGCACAGTTAAATGTATTGGATAGTTTTATTTTTATTTAAGTCACTTCCATGGTAATTGAGTGTTTACAAATACTAATCCGTAGTTTAAAGTTTCTACCACATGTAAAAATATACTGTATGACAGCAATGACACTAATATTGAGAAGAATAAGTACCAAATAGAATAGCATAGTATTAATGCTATGGTTATTTTATGTAAAGTAGAATATCTCTTGAATGTAGACAACAATAAGGTAAAGATGTAAAACTTAATAAATCAGTAAAATGACAAAACAAAATGTTACAGTCTATGCAAGCCAACATAGCTACAATGTAAGAATAAAGGATTTTGGAATAATTAAAAAGAAGGAAGGACAAAGTGAACAGACAGAAAATAGGATAAACTTAAATACTATAGTATACTATCCAAAGACTACAAGTTACTGTATTTAAAGCTAACATGATTAATTATCACATTAAAAGTACATAGTGTTTATAACACAATTAATAAGCAAGTTTTCAGGTTGGATAGAAAAAGACAGCCCAACAAAATGATACCTACAAATAAACACACTTTAAAAATAAAGGAAAAGATAAGTAAAAATAAATAAGAATAAAAGGATGAAAAATAATATGTCTGGCTAACACTGAACAAGAAACACTAAAGAAGCTAAGTTAATATGGGAAAGAGAATTTCAAAGCAAAGAATAATGCCAGGTTAAACAAGGCCATTTCATAATAATGAGGTCAATTCAAGAAGAGAATATATTCCTAAATATTTATATCCCTAATAACAAAGCTCTAATATATATAATACTAACTAATGAAATTAAAGGAGAAATAATTAACTCTATACTCAAAGTGGGAGATTTCACACCTGTCTCTCAATAATTGGTGAAATAAATATAAAATTAATAATTATATCAAAGATATGAAGAGCATGATCCACAAACTTGACTTGTAGAAAACACCTTAAATTAGAAAAAATTATACCCTGCTCATTGGTAGAAAGATTCTATATATATATTTTGAGACGGAGTCTCTGTCTCCCAGGCTGGAGAGCAGTGGCGTGATCTCGGCTCACTGCAAGCTCCGCCTCCCGGGTTCATGCCATTCTCCTGCCTCAGCCTCCCAAGTAGCTGGGACTACAGGTGCCTGCCACCATGCCCAGCTAATTTTTTTATTTTTTTATTTTTAGTAGAGACGGGGTTTCACTGTGTTAGCCAGGATGGTCTCGATCTCGTGACCTTGTGATCCGCCTCCCTCAGCCTCCCAAAGTGCTGAGATTACAGATATGACCCATCATGCCTGGCCAGAAAGATTCAATATTCTTAAACTATGAGATCTCCCCTAATTGATCTGTAGTTTCAACACAATCATAATCAAAACCCCAACAGACTTTTTGTACAAATTGGTAAGATAATGCTAAAATATATATGGAAATGCAAAAGTCCCAAAATAATCAAAACAACTGGGAAAAAAAATGGCAAAGTTGTAAGTCTTTACTCTATTTCAAGTGTTACTATAAAGTTATAGCAATGGAGACAATGTGATATCATCAACATGGTATTGTTTAGTAGAACAGATCAGAGAATCTATAAATAGAATTAAATATACATGAACTACAGGTTTTTTACAAAGGTGCAAAAGTAATTCAGTGGACAAAGTATAGTTTTTCAACAAAGAATCCTGGAATAGTTGTATACTCATATGTAAAAATGAACTTTAGTATGTATTTATAGGCCATACACAAAAATTAAATACAGTGTATCATATACCTACATGAAAACCTTCAGATACAAATCTTTTAGAAAAATATCATTGCAATTTTGGTTTAGGCAAACACTGCTTAACTTAAACATTGAAAGCATTATTCATAAACAATCAAATTGAAAAATTAGACATCATCAAAACAAAAAACTGCTATTTAAAACACAATGTTAAAAGAATAAAAAGGCAAGTCACAGACTAAGAGAAAATATTTGTTAACCATGTCTGTTAAAGTATTTGTATCAGAATAGATGAAGAATTATCAAAACTCAATTAAAAATCCACTAAGTAGACGACTAAAAATGGAGAATAGATTTTAGCATACTATTCTTCACCAAAAAGATACATGGTCAGCAAATCTACACATGAAAATATGCAAGTATGATCAGTCCTTAGGAAATTCAAATGAAATATGTAATGAAATACCACTACAAATGTATTAGAATGACAAAAATTAAGAAGACTAAGCATTTGTATGTAAATGCTCATAGCAAGCTTATGATAGCCCTTAACTGGAAACAACCCAAATGTTAATAAATAAGTGAGTGGGCAAACAGTATTCCTCAGAATTAAAATGATTGGAAAATATTCAGTAATACAAAGGTGTGATTTACTGATCCACACTACAACATGGATGAATCTCAAAATAATTTGAAATAATGGAAGCCACACAAAGAAAAATATCACACCCTATGGTTCAAGTTATATAATTCCAAGAAAATATGAAACAATCTACAGTGACAGAAGGCAGAGCAGTGGCTCCCTGGGCAAGTGTGGAGGTGTAGCCAAAGGGATTAGTGAGAGGGATTGCATAGTACATAATGAAACTTTGGCGGGTGATTAATATCTTTATTACCTTGATTGTGTTCAAGGTTTCTCGGATGTTTAAATATGCCAAAACATATCAAATTATACATTTCAGATATGTACAATTTTTTGTATATTAATTTACTGGAATAACCATGTTAAAAATAAAAGGAAAAAGTAGTAAAGAACCAGTATAAGTTTTAGAATGGGTGAATAGAGAGGTTTCTGAAGGGTTCCTCTGGGCTCTTTCTTTTATTTAATTATGTAATAACTTAATGTACAATAAAAAACTTTACAACAAAATATGAATTATTTATTAAAAATGTGAAACCTGGCTATATATAAAAAATGAAATTGAAAATTAACAAAACAAATGAAACTTAAAATACACCAAAATAAATTACAGATAGAGTACAGGTAATATGTTATAATAAAATATAGCAAATGAATAAAGATTCCATGAGGTAACAATTGCTTTCTAAGATTAAAAGCAAACAATGGAAAATAATCAATATTTTAACAGAGAATAATTAAAAATATTTGCATGTCATAATCATCATAATCAAAACTATAAGCCAAATAATGTTGAAATACTAGGAACAATTATTCACAAAACTAATATATTTTATATAGAAATAGCAATACAGGTAGGTTTATAAGAAATACAATAACATAAATTTAAAAATGAGTAAATTAGATCAGTGGTTTTGTTTCAGAAAAGTAACAAAATTAAATGGTTAATTAACTCAAAATGTTCAGCCTTAGCACTAATAAAGGAAATAAAAATTGGGAATTTTATTCTTTAAAAAATAGTATTCAACAATCAATTGATCAAATGTTAACAATAGTGATACTCAATGATAAAAATATGAGAGATGGCAACTCATACAATTAGCAATGGAAATACAAACTGATGCATCCTGTCTGAAAAACAATTTGTCGGCCGGGCGCGGTGGCTCACGTCCGTAATCCCAGCACTTTGAGAGGCTGAGGCGGGTGGATCACGAGGTCAGGAGTTCGAGACCATCCTGGCTATCATGGGGAAACCCCGTCTCTACTAAAATTACAAAAAAAAATTAGCCGGGCGTGGTGGCGTGCACCTGTAGTCCCAGCTACTTGGGAAGCTGAGGCACGAGAATGGCGTGAACCCGGGAGGCGGAGCAGAGCTTGCAGTGAGCTGAGATTGTGCCACTGCACTCCAGCCTGGGCGACAGAGCAAGACTCTGTCTCAAAAAAAAAAAAAAAAAAAAAAAAACAATTTGTCAATCTGTATAAAAAGTCCCAAGTTTTTTTCAAATCAATGCCAAAGTGCTCATCTCAAATTTAGATACATATTAATGCAAGTATCTTCTTATTTTTTATAATAGCAATTTTTTTTTTTTTTTTTTGGAGATGGAGTTTTTCTCGTTGCCTAGGCTGTAGTGCAATGATGCAATTTCGGCTCACTGCAACCTCTGCCTGCTGGGTTCAGGCAATTTCTCCTGCCTTAACCTCCCAAGTAGCTGGGATGACAGGAGCCTGACACCACGCCTGGCTAATTTTTTGAATTTTTAATAGAGATGGGGTTTCACCATGTTGGCCAGGCTGGTCTCAAATTCTGACCTCAGGTGGTCCACCGGCCTTGGCCTCCCAAAGTGCTGGAATTATAGATATGAGCCACTGCACCCACCTGCAAAATTTTTAAAACAATATGAATGTCCAAATATAGGTATAATATATGGCAAATATCTTAATATTTTTGAAGAATATGAAATAATATGAGAAATGCCTATGGTTATGTTCCATAGAATAAAATGAATAAATGTAAATGTATTAATTGCTTGTAGTATGAAATGTATATATTTAAGAAATAAAGGATAACATGGTGGAATAAAAGTGTTAATTAGGCATACTGATTTGCATATTATCTATTATATAGATAAATTTATTAATGTATAACAAAGGGGACTGGAAGAATGAATGACAAACTTACATAATTCCCTAAAATGAAGGAAAGGTATTGATCATTGGGAAGAATGGGAGAGGTTATTTACAAGATGGACTTTGATATTTTACAATGTGTAAGTCTGTAAAGTTTAGCTTTTTAACAATATGAATGCATTTGAACATTACCTCCATAATATGCAAACACTTCTGTATATGCTGGACTGCCACATTAGTTTGTGCAACCTTGACCTATTTCTTAGCTCCAAATTTATTTATAGTTCATGAAGAGATACGAGTAATCACTGTACAATATATACGTTCAATACTTTACAGAGAAATTGTCATTATGCACACACACACTGTGTAGACACACATACACTTGCAGAATAGTCTAGGAACAAACCCATTAGAATAAATTTATTTTGCAAGTAACCTAACATGGTACATTTTGCATATTGTTTACTATATCAGTATGTTTCCCTTTATTTACACTGTCTGGGAACTCCCTGGGCTTTTCATGTAAAAAAAAATAAATAAATAAAAGGCTACTGAGCACTTCACTGTTAATGGAAAGGGGTAAAATGACAAGGAGCCTCAATAATTTTGCACTTTAGTTGGACTCAGAGATAATGAAGGAATGCTTAAAAGCAAGTTCTCTTTGGACAGTATCGAGAATATCTTGTTTGAGTTTTTGTTGTTAAGGAGACATAGTATTACTGATAAAAATCAAAACAAAGCCATTGAGGACTAATTGGTACGAAATATTTGGCATGGGAATTTTACCTAGTTTAAAATTTCAATGGAGATTTTGGAAAATCTTTTTATTACTACTATTAGTAAGCCTCCAATCATTCCATTAACATTTATTGATGGTTGGCACTTGAGCTGTTGCAATTACACCTGCTCTTAGAAAATTTTACTTTTTCAAAACATTTATGGCTCTGCATTGTATAAATAAGCTCCAAGTACTTAAAGAAAGAACACATAAAACCAGATATTCTCTAAGTAAAAGGTTATTATTGCCATGTAATAATGTATAACATGTTTCATATTAACATCGGTGATTTTCTTCCTTAACATTTATTTACTCTGTGCCCTTGAGGTTTTATCCTCTCAAAAAAATTCAGTGCCGGAGAATCACATTACCATTCACTTGTCAGTCTTGAGCCTGGGGCCTCTGAAAGTAGGCAGATCTTGTTGGAGGCTGGGAGCCCAGTGGGACCTGGTAGGAGGAAAGTGAGAGTCACTAACTTTGAAGTGCCCTAAGGCTCCTCAGGGATGACTCTGCTATGGGACACAAAGCTACCTAGCCACCAGGAAAAGGCCAAGGGACATATGGGGCCAGTCCCAGTGCTTAGCTTAACCTAGATTCTGTGCCTACTGGGTATACTAAGGGACTTGGTGGGGAGATCATGATTATCTTGGTAATAATCCACCCCCCCTTAATGATACGTATGTGAGAAATAAACTCCGTCAAAGCCCAAAAGTACTACAGAGTTGCTAAGTGTGTGACTTTGGGCAGGATGCTCAGCCCTCCGAGAACCTGCCAAAGGAAGCTAATGATACCTGCCCTACCCTCTTCTCTGATGTGCAGCAGTGCTCTAACTCATTAATTAAGCAGATATGAATTACGACTTAGTATGTTCCTGGATTCCGTGAAAGGCAGGAGGTCACAAACATGAATAAAACATATCCCCACTCAACAGTGGCTCACAGTCCATCAGGGAGACAAATAGGTAAGTAACTCATAGTGCCAGAGCATGGGGGTGCCGTGATGAAACCACAGGCAAATGTGATGGGAGGCTTAAATGAGGAAGTAATGTGGTTGTGACAGGGAGGAGTATGTGCAAAGGCTTTACAGAAAGGGTGATTTTTTAGAGTCATTGTGAGAAATGAGTAGGCGTTTGCCATTGAGAAGCGTTGAAGGACGTTGCACAAAGTGAAGAACATCAGAAAAGATGAAGCGATGTAAAGATGAGAGGCACTTGGAGAAAATGTACTTCTCTTGATCTTTTTACAGGTTCCTTGTTATTTGCAAAGTGGTTTACATGTTCAAGGTGATATCATTATCAACACAACATTGAAATTATTAGAGAGCAGAATTCATCTCTGTACCTTTCTGTACCTTCGATGCAACTACTGCTCTGGTCTTCCTGGCTTCTCTTTCCATGTTATTTCACTAAATTTTCTTCTTATCAAAGTTAACATATGCACCTAGTTTTAAAAAGTCAAGTAGCACCATAAGTCTTAAAACACCCTACTCCCAACTCTCATTCTCCAAAGGTGACTACTTCTAATTATTATAGCTATTCTTTTGGGTATTTCTAAGTAATATATCTATACTGTTTGTTTTCACTTTGATACATTATATCTATTAACTTCTCAATAGGAAAAATACAGCTTTAGCCCTGTTTCCACATCACTCACCATTTACATTTGCTAACCGTATGCATCCAAGATAAATTTTTGTATCTTAAATGTGACAATTATTGCTTAAGTAATTGTAAATAATCACTTACGCTCTTATTTCTTGAATCTGGGAGGCGGAGGTTAAAGTGAGCAGAGATCCCACCATTGCACTCCAGCCTGGGCAACAGCAGCGAAACTCCACCTAAAAAAAAAAAAAAAAATTGCTATCATAAAAACTAAGAAGATACTTGCATTAACATGTATCTCATTCTCCAAAGGTGACTACTTCTAATTGCTATAGCTATTCTTTCTGGTATTTCTAAATAATGTATCTATACTGTCTGTTTTCACTTTGATACATTATATCTATTAACTTCTCAATAGGAAAAATACAACTTTAGCCCTGTTTCTTCATCACTCACCATTTACATTTGCTAATCCTATGCGTCCAAGATAAATTTTGTATCTCATATGTGACAATTATTGCTTAAGTAATTATTTATACATACAAATTATGGCTAAATATATATTTTTCAATACTAAGCCTTGTGTGCTGCTGTGTATCATGATGAATCATTTCCTTGTTGTGTGATGCTACTTATTTTCTCATTTTCAAATTTTCTTGATTATTTTGGCTTAGTTTGGCTTAGTTTTTAATGTATTTATCCTTAATTATTCCCAACACAAATATTTAACAAAAGTGTGAAACTCCTTTCAATAGGGAAAAACATGTAAGGTAAACATTCAGTCTTTTTCTTCATCTTTTTTTTTAGTGTGGGAAGACACAAATCTTCCTATTTTGATTTGTACTGATTACTCATTACACCTTCTTAACCCCTGTTTTAATAAAAATGTACTTCAGTATTTTCTTTTTTTATAATTTATTTTAAGTTCAGGTGTACACGGGCAGGTTTTCTATATAGGTAAACTTGTGTCACGAGGTTTGTCATACAGATTATTTCATCACCCAGGTATTAAACCTAGTACTCATTAATTATTTTTCTTGATCCTCTCTCTCCTCCCAGTCTGCACCCTCCAATAGGTCCCAGTGTCTGTAATTCTTTTCTATGTGTCTATGTGTTCTCATCATTTATAAGTTCCCATGTGTAAGTGAGAATATGTGGTATTTGCTTTTCTGTCTCTGCATCAGTGTGCTAAAAATAATGGCCTCCATGTCTATCCATGTTCCTGCAAAGAACAGGATCTCATTCTTATTCATATCTGTATAGTGTTTGAAGGTGTGTATGTACCACATTTTCTTTATCCAGTTTATTATTGATGGGCATTTAGGTTGATTTCATTTATTTTGCTATTGTCAATACTGCTTCAATGAACATATATGTGCATGTGTCTTTATAATAGAAGAATTTATATTCCTTTGGGTACATACCAAGTACCCATTTGTTTAAGTTCCTTAAGCAAATGCTGGATGTTAGACCTTTGTCAGGTGCATAGTTTGCAAAAATTTTCTTATTCTGTAGGTTGTCTGTTCACTCTGTTAATAGTTCATTTTGCTATGCAGAAGCTCTTTAGTTTAATTAAATCTCATTAGTCAATTATTGCTTTTGTTAAAATTGCTTTTTGTGATTTTGTCATGGAATATTTTCCTGTTCCTATGTTCACAATGGTATTGCCTAGGTTGTCTTTCAAAAATTTTGCAATTTTGGGTTTTACATGTAAATCTTTAATCCATCTTGAGATAATTTTTTGTATGATATAGGAAAGGGGTCCAGTTTCGATCTTCTGCATATGACTAGCCAGTTATCCCGGCACCATTTATTGAATAGGGAATCCATTCCCCATTGTTTTGTTTTATTGTTTTTGTTTTTGTTTTTTTTTTTTTTTTTTTTTTGGTCAGGTTTGTTGAAGATCAGATGATTGTAAGTGTGCAGTCTTATTTCTGGGTTCTCTATTCTGTTCCATTTGTCTATGTGTCTATTTTTGTACTAGTACCATGCTGTTTTGTTACCGTAGCCCTGTGGTATAGTTTGAAGTGAGGTAACATGATGCCACTAGCTTTGTTCTTTCTGTTTAGGGTTGCCTTGGGTATTCAGGCTCTTTTTTGGTTCTATAGGAATTTTAAAATAGTTGTTTCTAGTTCTGTGAAAAATGTCAATGGTAGTTTAGTAGGAATAGGATTCAATCTATAAATTGCTTTGGGCAGTATGGCCATTTTAAGGATGTTGATTTTTCCTATCCATAAGCATGGAAAGCTTTTTCATTTGTTTGTGTCGTATCTGATATCTTTGAGCCACATTTTGTAGTAGTTCTCCTTGTAGAGATCTTTCACCTCCCTAGTTAGCTGTATTTCTAGGTGTTTTACTCTCTTTTGGTAATTGCAAATGGGATTGTGTTCCTGATTTGGCTCTTGGCTTGACTATTGTTGGTATATAGAAATGTTAGCTTTTTTTGCAAATTGAGACTTTGCAAAAGATGCTAATCAGCTTAAGGTGCTTTTTGGCTGAGACTATGGAGTTTCCTGATATTGGATTATGTCCTCTGCAAACAAGGTTGCTTTGACTTCCTCTATTTATCTTTGGATGCCCTTTGTTTCTTTCTCTTGCCTTATTTCCCTAGACAAGACTTCAAGTAATATATTGAATAGAAGTGGTGAGAGAGGGCATTCTTGTCTTCTGCCAGTTTGCAAGGGGAATGCTTCCAGCTTTTTCCCATTCAGTATGATGTTGGCTGTGGGTTTGTCAGAGACAGCTCTTATTATTTTGAGGCATGTTCCTTCAATACCTAGTTTATTGAGAGATTTTAGCCTGAAGTGGTGTTGAATTTTATTGAAAGCCTCCTCTATATCTAATGAGATAATTACGTGTTTTCTTGTCTTAAGATCTGTTTACATGATGAATCACATTTACTGATTTGTGTGCATTGTACCAACCTTGCATCCTAGTGATGAAGCCCACTTGATCATGTTGGATAAGCTTTTTGATGTGCTACTGGATCTGGTTCTCCAGTATTTTGTTGCATAAATGTTCAACAAGGATATTGGCCTGAAGTTTTCTTTTTTATTATTGTTGTGTCTCTGCTAGGTTTTGGTATCAGGATGATGTTGGCCTCATAGGATAAGTTAGAAAGGAGTCCCTCCTCTCAATTTTTTGGAATAGTTTAAGCAGAAAGCAGAAATGGTACCAGCACTTTGTACATCTTGTAGAATTCAACTGTGAATCCGTATGATCCTGGGCTTTCTTTTGCTTGGTAGGCTATTCATTACTGACTCAATTTCAGAGATCGTTACTGGTCTGTTCAGGGATTCAATTTCTTCCCAGTTACATCTTGAGAGGGTGATGGATCCAGGAATTTATTCATTTTTTTTCTAGATTTTCTAGTTTATGTGCATAGAGGTATTCATAATATTTGTCAATGATTGCTTGTACGTCTGTGGGGTTAATGGTAGTATCCCCTTTGTTGTGCCTGATTGTGTTTATTTGACTCTTCTCTTTTTTCTTTTTTATTAATCTAGCTAGTGGTCTATTTTATTAATTTTTTTCACAAACTGGCTCCTGGATTCATCGATCTTTAAATGGTTTTTGTGGTTTAATCTCCTTAACTTCAGCTCTTTTGGTTATTTCTTGTCTTCTACTAGCTTGCTATTTGTTTGCTTTTGGTTCTCTAGTTCTTTTAGTAATAATGTTAGGTTTTTAATCTGATATTTGTGTGTGTGTGTGTGTGTGTGATGTGGGCATTTAGTGCTACAAATTTCCCTCTTACCATTGTATTACCTGTGTCCCAGAGATTCTGGTATGCTGTATCTTTGTTCTCATTAACTTCAAAGAACTTCTTAATTTCTGCCTTAATTTCATTAATCACCCAAAAGTCATTCAGGGGCAGGTTATTCAATTCTCATGTAATTGTATGGTTTTGAGTTAATCTCTTAGTCTTGATTTCTAATATGATTGTGCTGTAGTCCAAAATCATTTGTTATAATTTCAGTTCTTTTGCATTTGCTGAAGAGTGTTTTATTTCCAATTATGTGATTTATTTTAGAGTATGTGCCATGTGGCACTGAGAAGAATGTATATTTTGGGGTTTTTTGTTAGGGGGCAGCAGTGGTGATTTCTGTAGATGTCTATCAGGTCCATTTGATCCAGTGTGGAGTTTGGGTCCTGAATATCTTTTTAAGTTTCTGTCATAGTGATTTGTCTAATATTGTCAGAGGGATGTTAAAGTCTCCTACTATCATTGTGTTGGAGTCTAAGTTTCTTTGAAGGTCTCTAAGAACTTGCTTTATGAATCCAGGTCCTCCTGTGTTGGGTGCATATATGTTTAGGATAGTTAGATCTTCTTGTTGAATTGAACATGTTACCATTATGTAATGCCCTTCTTTGTCTTTTATGGTTTTCATTGATTTAGAGCCTGTTTTATCTGGGACTACTATAGCAACTCCTGCTTTTTTTCTATTTCCGATTTTCTTGGTAGATTTTTCTTCATCCTTATATTTTGAGCCTATGTGCATCATTGCATGTAAGATGGGTCTCTTGAAGGCGGCATACAAATTGGTCTTGGTTCTTTACCCAGCTTGCCACTGTGTCTTTTAATTGAAGCATTTAGCCCATTTACATTCAAGATTAGTATTATTATATGTGGATTCGATCCTGCCATCATGATGTTGACTGGTTATTTTGTAGATATTTTATTTGGTTGCTTTATAGCATCACTGGTCTCTGTACTGCAGAGTGTTTTTGTAGTGGCTGGTAAAAATCTTTGCTTTCCGTATTTAGTACTTCCTTCAGGATATCTTGTAAGGTAGATCTGGTGGTAACACATTCCCTCAGCATTTGCTTTTCTGAAAAGGATCTTATTTCTCCTTCTCTTATAAAGCTTAGTTTGGCCAAATAGGGAATTCTGGGTTGAAATTTTTTTTCTTTAAGAATGTTGAGGCCAGATGCAGTGGCTCATACCTGTGATCCCAGAACTTTGCAAGGCCAAGGCAGGCAGATCACGAGGTCAGGAGATCGAGACATCCTGTCTAACATGATGAAACCTCTTCTCTACTAAAAATACAAAAAATTAGCCAGGTTTGGTGGCACATGCCTGTAGTCCCAGCTACTTAGGAGGCTGAGGCAGGAGAATGGCATGAACCCAGGAGGCAGAGCTTGCAGTGAGCCAAGATCGTGCCACTGCACCACTGCACCCCAGCCTGGATGACAGAGTGAGATTCCATCAAAAAAAAAAAAAAAAGAATTTTGAATATTGGCACCCAATCTTTTCTGCCATGCCATATGGAGTTTCTTCTGACAGGTTCATTTTTAGTCTGTTGCATTTCCCTGTGTAGGTGACCTGACCTATCTCTCTAGCTACCTTTAACAATTTTTTTTTTTGATCTTGGAAAATCTGATAACTCTGGGTCTTGGGGATGATTTTCTTGTGAAGTATCTTACTAAGTTTTCTGCATTTTCTGAGTTTGACTGTTGGCCTCTCTAGGCAAGTTCAGGAAGTTCTCATGGATGATATTCTGAAATATGTTTTCCAAGTTGGTTCCATTCTTCCCATCTCTTTCAATGACACAAATAAGTTGTAGATTTGGTCTCTTTACATAATCAAACATTTCTTGGAACTTTTGTTCATTTTTTTCATTGTTTTTTTCTCTATTATTGTCTGTCTTATTTCAGAAAGTCAGTCTTTAAGTTCTGAAATTCTTTTTCTGTTTGTCTATTCTATTCTGCTACTAATACTTGTGACTGCATTATTACATTCTATTAGCGTGTTTTTCAGCTCTGTCAGATCAGTTATATTATTTTCTATACTGGTTATTTTGTCTTTCAGCTCTTATATTGTTTTATCATGATTATTAGCTTCCTTAGATTGGATTTCAACATAGTCCTGTAGCTCAATGATCCTTTTCTCTATCCATATTCTGAATTCCATTTCTGTCATTTTAGCATCTCAGGCCTGTTCAGAACCCTTGCTGAATAGGTAAAATGATCATTTGGAGGAAAGAAGGCACACTGGTTTTTTTGAGTTTTCAGGTTTCTTGCACTGATCCTTTCTCATCTTCGTGGGCTTATCTGCCTTCAGTCTTTAACATTGTTGATCTTTGTTTGTTTCTTTTTTTCTTTTATCCGATTTGATGACCTGAGGTTTTGATTTTGATGTACAGTAGATTCAGCTAAATGGCTTCATTTCTGGAAGATTTTACAGGGCAAACACAAAGCTCCCAACTCCTGGACTGCATGCTTTAACTTTAGGGGACTTGTATTTGGCCCCAATTTTGTTCTCTGTGTGCTCAAAGCTAAGCATCCACTGCACTGGGATGGCCAAGGTGTAGCAGCTGTGACAGAGTGCTGGTGGGGCCTGGATGCCTGCCTCCCTGGGGGCATTCACCATGGTGGTGGAGGCAATGCAGCTTTGCACAGAACAGGGGCCTAGCTGCTGGGAACTGTCTGCACAGTCATGCTGGAGGTAGTGTTGGCTTGGAGTGGGGAACTTGTGGGCACAGGACTGTATGCCTTCTGTGTGTCCCACAAGCAGGAGTGATTGCTCATGGTAGGGGAGGATCTGCTATTCTCTGTACAGTGATAGGACAAGGGCTGGGCACTGGTACAGGCAGGGCTGGCTGGCTCTGTGCCTGCCAAGGCTCTGTTTGAAATGGTGGTTGGCAGGTGGAGGGAAGGCAGACTGCACTCCTGCATGCTGGTGGGGCAAGAAAGGCAAAACTCACCCGTGCAGACACACATCAGCAAGAGTGAGTTGGGTAGTTTCTGTGGGCCTGGGGGAAGCTGCAATATAGTTAGTGAGTAGGTGGGCTGGTGTGTGCCCATAGGGCCCACATGGTCCTGGTCAGGCACAATCCACTAGCACAGAAGCTATGGTGCCAGTCCCTAGGGCACTCAAGACTGCTCTGCAAACAGGTGTGGCCAGGCTGGGACCCCAGGAGAGGCCTGCAGACCTGAGGTCTGCTCAGGTCAACCCTGTCTGATGGGCAAGACTGCCCTGCAGAGATCAGGTCTGACAGTTGCCCTAAGGATAAGATCTCCAATGGGAGTGAGTGAAACCTAAGAGGATGGCTATTCCTCGGCATGCTCTGCTACAGACATTCCCACACCAAACCCTCTGGAGTCCAAATCTTCTGGCTTGCTGCCCCTACCACTTCTCTAAGCAGCTCTCTCTGCCAATTTGGGTGTTCATGGTGGTCAAGGGGCTTCCTCCTGTTGGGTTCTGGAGGCCTGTGGTGAGAGTCAGTTATTCCTCATTTGTTCAACTCTACTGTTCTCCCAGAGCCAGGAATGAGTCCCAGTGTGCAGTAGGCCCATACAGGGTTCCCAGATTTCTTTGCCTTCAGTCCAGATTCTGTGTCCTCTCTCCAACCACTCTCAGTATTTTCCTTCTAAAGATCTGTTAGGAGCATGCCAGTTGTCTCAGCACCTCGGTAGGATCTGTTCCACCTGGCTGCATCAGTTGGCCATCTTGTCCTTCCCTATTTCAGCATTTTTCTTATATCAAATGCTTCATTTACTGGATCCTATAACTTCCTATTTCTTGGTTGACTCCTGTGATGGTTAATTTTAGTTGCCAACCTAACTGGATTAAAGAATACCTGGAGAATACGTAAAGCGTTAATTCTGGCTGTATCTGTGAGGTTGTTTTCAGAGGAGTTTGGTGTATGAATCGTGGACTGAGCAAGGAAGATTTGCCCTCATTGTGTCTGGGCATTATCTAATCAACTGGGTTCTGGGATGAAACAAAAAAAGCAAAGAAATAAAAGATGTTTTTCTCTCTCTCTCTTCTGAAGCTAGAACACTCTTTTCCTATCCTTAGTCAATGGAACTTCAGGCTTTCTCACCTTTAGATTTAAAAACTTACACCAATGGTCCCTTGGGTTCTCAGGCTTGTGGTCTGAGAATTATACCATTGGTTTCTATGGTTCAGGGGCTTTTGGACTTGAAGTGAGTCACTACTGGCTTGGACTGGGACACTACCAGCATCCCAGGTTCTCAGGCTTGTAGGCAGCCTTTTATGGGACTTCTCAGGGTTCATAACTAAATAAATTAATTTTCATAATAATTTGTCTCTCATATATCCATATACCTATATGTCTATATCTATCTATCTTATTGTTTCTGTCTTTCTGGAGAACCATAAATAATATAGCTGTATTGTGTAAAAAACTAATACTATGTATAACAATAGACAGAGATATTAAAGACAGAGAGTCAACAGAGAGTCAGTGAATTAGTTCTGGTGGATCCAATTGTTTTCAAGCCTAGCTATATGTATGTCCTTTACATTATCCATTTATTTTCCTTTCTAAGTAATCTGTTTCTTATTTAATTAAATAAGCCATAAAACGTTCTGTTTACTTAAATTGTTTGAGTTTTGTTTCTAACATTTGGTAAAGAAGGATTCCTCACATATATTCCCTGGGACTGTTATCTACTTTGTAAAATGTGATGCCAGTAACACAATTATTATGATGAATGAATTAATAAAATAACTTATGTGAAGCACATAGCATAGTACCTAATGCTCACCAGCTGCTAATTTCCTTTACTACTTTCTACTTCAAAAATTTATACAATAAAATATAACCTCAAATTAATATGCTTATTAATTTCAGCAGAATAGTGTCAAGAGCCACGAATGAGAAAATATACATAGCATTTTGTTATAGCAGAAATAAAAGATTTTAAAGAAATGGTGTATTAACCTAAGTCCATAACTTTCTAAATGTATGATGTGGAGCAATTTGCTTAACAATTCTGTGTCTCAATTCCCTCATGCATAAAGAAGAAATGCTAGTTCTCATTTCAAATAACTGATGTGAGATGCAAATGAGAGGGCAAATGTAGGAAGTACTTAAATGATTTTACTTTCCTATTCTCCCTGAAACTTCACATCTATTCATACATAGGATATAATTCCAGCTGTGATTTGAAGCCCATGAATGTAATTTGATAGAGTGATTCATGGTGCCTGACATGAAGTTGATATAACATATCTTCATATGAAACAACCAACCATCAAAAAGAAAGAAAGAAACTTAGAAGATATGATATGATCCACCTCTGTTCTATTTTAATAATAGAAAAAAGAATAATTCAATTCTTTATTTTGTGGTGTGGTTGCAGCTTCCACCTGAAAAGAATGAGCACATTATTTTCTGTTTCTATTCCTTTCTACTTTCTCTTCAAGTTATGAAGTTGAATTGGTTAAGAATATTGATGCAGGAGGTAAGAAGAAGTTTTAGGTCTAGGTAGAATGGTATCTTTTACTGAAGTTGATAACCAAGAGAAGTTTATTTGATTAAGGCAGAGCATTGAGGGAATGGGATTTTCAGTTTTGAAGAATGTACTTTGATGTGCCGCTGTGAGAATGAGAAGCCCAAGTGGACATGATTGGAACTGCAAGCCCAGGGTCGAGCTGGTGACTGGGACTTTGAAGGTGGTGATACTCCTTAAGAAGAATACATGGGGTCTAAGAGCAAAAGGCCTAAAACAGAACCTGAGGGACATTGATTCTAGAAACAGGGAAAAGAAGGAAGGCTTTCAAAGGGCATCTGAAAAAAAAAAGAGAGAAAAACAATGAATAGAGCTCGGAATAACCTGAAGATGTATAAATCAAAAGATTGATGACTCTTGAAAATAGGGATGAAATCCACAGTAGAACTGAACTATTAGCGTTGAATCATTTTTATCACAAGAGAGAAAGATGCACATATGATTGCAAATAAAGACAAGTTTATATGTTTGTGACATCTTAAAACTAAGATATATAAAACAGCACTACTGATATTTTCTTCCAAACCAGCTTCCTCCTACAGTCTTTCCATCTCATTTAGGAAAACTCCATTCTTCCAGATTTTAAGACCAAACACACTGGTGTCTGATATGGTTTGGCTGTGTCCCCAC
Source organism: Macaca thibetana thibetana (assembly GCF_024542745.1). NCBI lineage: Eukaryota > Metazoa > Chordata > Mammalia > Primates > Cercopithecidae > Macaca > Macaca thibetana. The sequence continues at coordinate 174,363,958 of NC_065582.1, forward strand.
CCAAATCTCATCTGGAATTGTAGCTCCCATAATTCCCAAGTGTTGTGGGAGGGACCTGGTGGGAGATAATTGAATCATGGGGCAGTTACCCCCATATTGTTCTTGTGGTAGTGAATAAGTCACACAAGATCTGACAGTTTTATAAGGGAAAACCTCTTTCAGTTCGTTCTGATTCTATCTTGCCTGCCACCATGTAAGATGGCACCTTCCACCATGATTGTGAGGCCTCCCCAGCCACATGGAGCTGTGAGTCCATTAAACCTCTTTTTCTTTATAAATTACTCAGTCTCGAATATGCCTTTGTCAGCAGCATGAAAACAAATACAGTGTCTTTTTAAAAATAAACATATTTTTATTGAGACACGATCCCACTATGTTGCCCAGGCTAGGATGGAGTAGCACAATCACAGCTCACAGCCTCGACCTTTGGGGTTCAAGCAATCCTCCCACCTCAGTTTCCCAAGTAGCTAAGACTACAGACATGTGCCACCATGCCCAGAAAATTTTTTTTTATTATTACTTTTTGTAGAGACTGGAGGTCTCACTGTGTTGCTTGGGCTGGTCTTGAATTCCTGGGATCAAGGGATCCTCCAGCCATGGGGTCCCAAAGGGGGTTGGTATTACAGGCATGAGCCACCACATACAGGCTTTGGTGTCATTTTTGACTTGCCTTTATCTCACAACCCACATTCAGTCTCCCAGTACACTCTTTCAACTCTATTTTTAAAGTATGCTCAGAATTAAACAACTTTAAATAATGTTTTCATGAGTATTGAATGGGCAAATGCATCTTAAACACTTTATATTATGTTTGTACTATCCTAAGAATTTGATAAATAACAATAGTAGCATTGGCAAACTTTATCAATTTCATTGTCATAATTCACAATTAAAAGATTGTGATAAAAGAACAACTTTGGAGGATATTTGAGGAAAGAAAAGAAAAATATTTCTGGAAGTATCTCTTTTTGCTTTTTCTACAACAAATTCTTGAGAAACTGCAGCCCATTCACAAGCAATGGAAACAAATGGGGCTACCGTCCATGTGGCCTAATGATGGGCATAGCCTCTGAATAGGCCAAAACACACACTTGTAGGAATATAACCTTGAAAAGAGTGACACAGAATATTGTTGAAATACTCAATATTGTAAACATGCCATTATCTCTTTATTAATACTTTGAAATAGTTCCAAACTATGCTTTAACATCAAATTTATCACGTGTCTAAGCATTATGTTTAAAATCAAGGGTCAAAATTAGCTATGATAATTCTAGAGGAAAGAAGAGAGTACAGGAAAAGTGGATTTGCATTATCAAGCAAAAAGATGTTTAAAGCTACCTTTTTCAAGGTGGTATTCTCAAAGTAAAAAATAGAAATGGAGAGAGAGCTTAGAATCAGAATGAAAGCATTTATGGTGATTTGAAATCTGCTAGAAATATCTTACACATCAGCAGAGAAAAGAAAAACTATACCATTTGTTTACAGTCATTCTCCTTAACCACCATGTACCTGGCTATCTTTAGAAAGTGCTGGTCATTGCTCTTGAAATAATCATTTTGGAATTTTCTTGAAGCCTGGGATAAATTTGTCCTCCTCTGGATCTCAGTATTTTCTTCTATCAGGTGCCCAGGGAACGCTACCGTTAGATGACCACTTTAAACTGAAGCCACGACTTGACGTTTCCTGACCCACCCAGATGACATACATGAGCCATTCATGCAATGCACATAAAGGCTGGTCTGGGGATGGAACTTCTCAGGAAGGATAATTTTTCTATTTCCCCTTTTTGTTCCTTACTTTAGTCAGCATTATAACAAGCAGCTCTACATTATACTGGACTTAAATTAGCACTGTTGTATTGAGGTTTGCCTTTATCCTGGATCCAAATAAAGCTGTTTCTTATGGCTTTTACATTTTATATACCGCATAATTTCAGGAGACACAAATTACACTGTAATGTATCAGAATACCTACCCAGCTCCCCTTGCCATCCCAGTTCCCCCATTGTTTGGCAATGTGCAGTTGTACTTACCAGCCCTGGTCTCAGCTTAACGTTTGAAGAGTAGCTGTGTTATTATCTCCATTGGACAGTCAATGCAACTGAAATTCTGTCTTCATCACCCCAGTAAATCATCAAATTCTGTCTTCATCACCTCAGTAAATCACAACCTTAAGTTCAAATGTGTGGCATTTGTAAACCCCATGTAAATATCTTTGCTGCTTCAGTAATCTGGTTATCTACCTTGGTTTAAACATTTCTCCAAAATATGACCTGGCAGGTTTTACGCTATCTTTTCGGCTCTTCAAAGGTTTTGTGGCAATTAGCAAATATGTTAGTCTGGTTTTTAAAATTGTGCTTAGTGGGAGAGTCAATTCATACAACCTGATATAACTAGAGTCCGTGGGTCTAAGATTACTCTTGACAGCTCTATGAGGATGAGAGAAGATCAAGAGTGAAAGCAGGGAGACAACTAGAGCCTGTTGCAGTAATTTAAGCAATAGCCTGGACCAAAGTAACTCAGGTATGGGTGGTGATAACAAATTTCACACCAAGAGAAGTTCAGTAAAATGCTTCCGTGAATTTTGCCCATCCTAGTGAGTATCTGAATGATTATTTTCATACCTTCAAGGTTGTGATGTCGGGCTTCAGCCTGATCCATGCCACTGAAGGAAAGATAAATTTTTTGTGGTGTACTCAGGCATATCTGAATGCAAATTGCCTTCCATATCGAGTGTGATTAACTTTGTGTCTATATGTTTTAGAGTGTTATTTACAGGGAGAGAAATGATGGATGAAATAATCCATTTTGGCCCATCAATCATCAGATTTGTCATGTAATCAGTCTAATTTGATTTACAAAGATGTAAACTTATAAGTAAATCAGCCCAATGGGGTTTTTTCCCCTGAAAATTATGCACTGAAATAACATCTTCTCATTTTTGCCATAAATATCAATGATCATTGCTCATCTTTATTACTTACTTTAAACATTTATAGATATACTCCTATAGTGGTTAAGATCTCTGACTCCTGCTTCTGCCATGGCAAACACTACCAATTTTCAAAGAGATACCCTTGCTTACCTAGTCTGTCCACTCTAGCTCCAGAATCTGACTGAAATGTACTGATATGTAACTCTTAACATGCATGTAAAAAGTTTCATTAACAGGGGGCAAAGAGAGTTTTGTGCACGTGAAATTAAAGCATAAGTAATTTCACATTTTGCTTTTAGCTACTTATTATATAAAATCCTTTGAGCTATGTTATAACCGTATTTTGAAGGTGCTATATTATGTTTATAATTATCAAATTAAGTAACAGAAAATCATTTCATAGAGTTAATGTACCAACTCAGTAATTATCCTTTATTTGGATAATAAGAAATGTAGTCTGTGAGTGACCTGAAAGGATTCACAGCTAACTTAGGCATAAATGGAGGTAAAACCCAGTCTCCCAATTTTTTAACAAAGTAGCCTTGCTAGTGGAACAAATCACAGGGAATTGGTGTCAGTAAATTTGGAAGCATAGGTAAAAGACATAAAAGTATCTAAATGAAGATAGTTTGTAAGCCAAAAAAGGCTCAATTAGCAAACTTCTAAAGGTTTATTTCACCAATTGAGAAGTATTCTCTCAGATATATTCTCTCAGATACATATATGTGTCTCTCATATATATATATATATATATATACTGGTAAATATATTCTAAAATCTTGAAGTCCACTTGAGAACAACTCACAATTTTAGACTGCACAGTGAGAATTATTTTAAAATACATTTGTTTCCTTGTTGTATGGCAAAATTTAGATGTAATCTCCAAGGGCTATGAGATTATATGCTCAAGAACCTTGGATCTAGCCTGTGATCTGCTCTGGCTTCTTTGAAAGTTTTGTTTTGGGCCACAGAGCAGATGGACAGGCTGACCTGGTGACAATCCACATGTGTTTGAGCAAACTAAATTCACAGCCAAGAACAAGTGGAGACCATATTAATACCCTGGCAAGGACTGTTAACTACTGGTTAGGTGGTCTGCTGACTGGATGTGAACCATCTCAAGTCAGTTAGGGCTGCAAGCCAGACATTTCCAAACAAACCAGAAGCATTCAGGAAATTATAGGTTTAAATGATAATGAAAAGACTTTATTTTCACTTAAAAAATAAACTTGCATATATAGAAAAACCTTTAATAGAAACAGCAAAAAATGCTGGGAATAATGCTGCTAATTCACCTTCCCTTATTCAATCTCCACTTCAACTCCATCTTATGTTTTCACAGTAAATGTGAGCTTTATTTCTAGAAACTAATTGTGGTGAAGGGCTGTTATCTAATAGAGGCAAAGCCAAAAACAACTGTATTCATCTGTTTTCACACTGTTATAAAGGAATACCAGAGACTGTGTAATTTATAAAGGAATGAGGGTTTAATTGCCCAGATCGCCATGGCTAGGGAGGCCTCAGGAAACTTACAATAATGTCAGAAGGGGAAGCAAGGCACATCTTACATGGCAGCAGGAGAGAGAGAGATCGAGAGAGAGAGAGAGAGAGAGAGAGAGATGAAGCACTAGACACTTAGCAAACAATCAGATCTTATGAGAACTAACTCACTATCAAGAGAACAGCAAGGGGAAAATCCACCCCAAAGATCTAGTCACCTCCTACCAGGTCGCTCACTCAACATCTAGGGATTATAATTAGAAATGAGATTTGAGTGGAGACACAGAGCAAAACCATATTATTCAGCCCATGACCCTTCCCAAATCTCATGACCTTTTCACATTTCAAAATCAATCATGCTTTCCCAACATTCCCCCAAAGTCTTAACTCATCCCGGCATTAACTCAAAAGTCCAAGTCCAAAGTCTCATCTGAGACAAGGCAAGTCCATTCTGCCAATGAGCCTATAAAATCAAAGGTAAGTTATTTCCTTCCAAGATACAATGGAGGTACATTAATTGGGCAAATTTTCCCACTCCAAATGGAAGAAATTGGCCAAAACAAAGAGGCCACAGGGCCCATGCACATCCAAAACCTGGCAGGACAGTCATTAAATCTTAAAGCTCCGAAATCTCCATTGATTCTATATCTCACATCTAGGGCATGCTGATGCCATGGGTGGGCTCCCAAAGCCTTTGGCAGCTCCACCCCTGTGGCTCTGCAGGGTACAGCCCCTGCAGCTGCTTTCATAGGCTGGCAGTGAGTGTCTGTGACTTTTCCAGGTACACAGTGCAAGCTGTTGGTGGATCTACTTTTCTTGGGTCTGGAGTATGGTGGCCCTCTTCTCACAGCTCCACTAGTCAGTATCCCAGTGGAAACTCTGTGTAGGGGCTCTAACTCCACATTTCCCTTCCATGCTGCCCTTAGAGGTTCTCCATGAGGGCTCTGCCCTTGAAGCAGACTTATGGCTGGACATCCAGGCATTTCCATCCATCCTCTGAAATCTAGATGGAGGCTCTTAAAGCTCAACTCTTGTCTTCTGTATACCTACAGGCCCAACACCATATGGAAGCTACCAAAAATTGGGGCTTGCACCTTCTGAAGCAGTGGCATGAGCTGTACCTTGGCCTCTTTTAGCCACAGCTAGAGCTGGAGTGGCTGGGACATAGGGCACCAAGTCTCAGTGCTGTACCGAGAAGTGGGGCCCTGGGCCCAGCCCATGAAGCCAATTTTCTCTCCTAGGCCTCTGGGCCTGTGATGCAAGGGACTGCTGTGAACACCTCTGGCATACCCTGGAGACAATTTCCCCATTGTCTTGGCTATTAACATTTGGCTCCTCATAACTTATGAAAATTTCTGCAACCAGCTTGAATTTCTCCCCAGAAAACGGATTTTTATTTTCTACCTCATGGTCAGGCTGCAAATTTTCCAAACTTTCATGCTCTGCTTACCTTTTAAGCATACTTCCCAATTTCAAATCATCTCTTTGTGAATGTATATTACTGTACATTTTCAGTAAAAGTCACATCTTGAATGCTTTGCTGCTTAGAAATTTCTTCTGCCAGATACCCTAAATCATCTCTCTCAATTTCAAAGTTCTACAGATCTCTGGGACAGGGGTGAAATGCCACCAGTCTCTTTGATAAACCATAGCAGCAGTCACATTTGCTCTAATTCCCAATAAGTTCCTCATCTCCATCAGAGGCCACCTCAGCCTGGACTTAATTGTCCAAGTCACTATCAACATTTTGATCAAAGCCATTCAAAAAGTATCTAGGAAGTTCCATACATTCCCATATCTTCCTGTCATCTTCTGAGCCTCCAAACTGTTCCAACCTCTGTGTGTTATCCAGTTCCCAAGTCACATCCACATTTTCAGGTTATCTTTATAGCAGCACCCGACTTCCAGTACCAATTCTCTGCATTCGCTCGTATTCACACTGCTGTAAAGAAATACCTGAGACTCGGTAATTTATAAAGGAAAGAGGGTTTAATTGACTCAAAGTTCTGCATGGTGGTGGGGAGGTGGGTTTAGGAAATATAATCATAGTGGAAGGGGAAGCAAGGCATGTCTTACATGGTGGTGAGAGAGAAGGAGAGAGAGAAGTGGGAAGCACCAGACATTTATCAAACAGCCAGATCTCATGAGAACTCACTCCCTATCATGAGAAGAGCAAGGGGAAATCTGCCGCTGTGACCCAATCACATCTGACCATGTCCCTCCCTCAGATGTGGGGATATAATTCAAGATGAGATTTGAGTGGGAATAGAGAACCAAACCTTATCAACATTTACTTCATAATCCTTGGTTGAAATATCACATAGGCTACTAAATTATACTTATTTATTTCAAAGAATATGTTCATTCAAGAGGACTGGGGTATGAAAATTGACTTTAATGATTTTGATCATTTAGAAGAATTCAGGAGAATTTACTTTGTCATTTTCTATGTGTATAAGATTTTATTGTTTGCAAAACACTTTTATGATACCTCGCTTAATCTCCACGAGGATTATTCTTTTTATTTTTTAAAAGCAAATAGGAACATGAGAAATGAAGTTCAGGAAAATAATGTCAGCAAGTTCAAAATGTTCACTGTGTTTAGTATATGAAGGTTCCTACCCTAGAATCCCAGTTTTCCACAAATCAGGCATCATTGTTGGATCCATGAAAGTCACATAGCAAAGGTATGGGAGCAACTCACTTCCTGGGCTCACTTCCCAAAATGATTCATTCAATGTAATCCTTTCCAAAGACTCTCTTTATAGTTCAATACACATACAAACCAGACACTGTCTCAGAAGTATCTGTATATTTCATTCATCAAGACCTATGTGGGGCCATCTTAAAATTTTGCATGAGCAATATAATAATATTTGGCCATTATAAGAAAGTAACCACTTGCTTAACCAAAATGCATCAAAGGAAAGACTCACGACTAGTCTCTGATGCTAGTTTTGACATTTCTTTTTATTAAAATTAACTTTACCTATGCAGCTTCAAGATGTACTATACAGCTTCAGTAGTCAAGAGAGTATGGTTTTGGTGAAATAATAAATAGATCATTGGAATTGAATAGAGAGCCCCCAAATAGACCCACCTAAATAAATTAAACAGATTGACAAAGGAGCAGGGACAATACAATGGAGCAAAGATATTCTTCTCAACCAGTGCTACTGGAACGACTAGGCAACCACATGTAACACCATGAATTTAAACACAGAACTTGTACCCTTCACAAAAATTAACTCAAAATGAATTATAGGCCCAAATGTGAAATGCAAAACTATGAAACTCCTAGAAAACAACACAGGAGAAACTCTAATCTTAGATGTGACAATATCTGTTAAATACAACACCAAAGACACAATACATAAAAGAAAAACGTTGATAACTTGGACTTCATTAAAACAATAAAAAAAAAAGACTTCTGTGAAGGACATTGTCAAGAGAATAAAAAAACAAGCCACAGACTATGGAAAAAATAGTTGCAAAATGCTTGTCTGGTAAGGGAGTGTTATTCAGAACATAAAAATAATTCAAAATTCAACAGTAGGGAAAGAAATACCCTAGCGTCAAAATGGTCAGTGACCTGAAGAGACGGCTCACAAAAAAATACACAAACAGCAAATAAAAATGTAGAAAGATTCTGAATATCATATGTCACTCACTAGAAAACTGCAAACTAATGAAGCAATGATACCACTACACACATATTAAGATGGTTAAAACTTAAAATACTGACAATACCAAATTCTGGTAAGGAGGTAGAGCAATAGAAACTCTCATTTATTAATGATATGACTGTAAAATGATGCATCCACTGTGGAAGACAGTTTGACAGTTTCCTGTAAGACTAAATATACTCTTACTATAGCATCCAGCAATTGTGCTCCTTGCTATTTATGTGAATGAATTCAAAAGATAACCACACAAAAGCCTTCATGCACATGGTTCTTTATCGCGGATTTATTGCTAATTGACAAAATTTGAAAGCATCTAAAACGTCCTTCAGTAAGTGAATGGATAAAGAGACTATGGTGCATCCAGACAGTGGAATATTATTCAGTTCTAAAAATAAATAATCTATCAAGCCTTGAGAAAATGTGGAGGAAATCTAAATGTGTATTACTAAGTGAAATAAGTCAATCTGAAAAGGCTACATACAGTATCATTCCAACTGTATAATATATTAAAAAAAGGAAAACTACAGAGACAGTAAAAGGATCAGAGATTGACAGGCATTAAAGGAGAGGGAGGATTCAATAGATGGATCACAGAGGAATTTTAGAGCAGTAAAATTATTCTTCATGATGCTGTAATAATGAATGTATATCATTATAGATTTGTCCAAACCCACAGAATGTACAATACAAAGTATAAATCCTAAAGTAAACTGTAGACTCTGGGTAAGAAGAATATGTCAATGGAAGTTCAATTGTAAGAAATGTACCACTTTAGTTGGGACTGTTGACAGTGGAGAAGACTGCACATATGTGAGGGCCAGGAATATATAGGAAACCTCTGTACCTTCTTCTCAATTTTGTTATGAACATGAAACTACTCTAAAATAAGTTTCTTTTTTAAATGTTGATACGTGTTTTTGCAGTTATTCTTTGTCAGGCTGAGAAATTTCTTTTGTTTCCAGTTTGCTGAAAGCTTTTTGTCAAAAATAGGTGTTAAACTTTGCCAAATGCTTTCACTAAGAGTATTGAGATTATTGTATGGTTTTCTTGATTGTTTATTCAATATGTTAAGTTACCTAAATTTTAATATATAAACCAACTTGCATTGTTGCAATATATCCTACTTGGTCATGAAACAAATAATAACTTGATCCATTCAATTTGCTGATATGTGACAGCTCTGTTCTTTTCTGTATTTTCTTTCATGCTGCATGTAAAAAAATAAAGTAATATGTGCATATGTATAAGATATCCAACAATATATAGAATGAAAAAATAGGTCTCTATTTCAGCCTACCACATCTCCATTCCATATCTCACAAAACTATGTGTATGCTATTTTAATTATTACTTTTTGATGTTTTTCCTACTGAATTTCTATTATAATGGAAAAAGATTTCCCACATATGCTCTCTCACTCTCCTGTATCCTTTTATCTTACACACCAAATCAAATTACATTCACTTCCTCTACTGTTTACCTCTACAAATTCAAACAGTACGCTTAAACCTACAGTTCTAGTTCCTTAACAATAATTGGTATGTCAGGAATCTTCACTATGTCAGATGAGGACAGTAGCTCACCCGCATCTATTTGAACCTCCCAGCCTTAGGACTTCTATTTTCTTTCATCAGCATGTATAGTTTCATTATTCCATTTTGTAATTGTAGGTAAGTCTTCCATAGTTTATGTATATATTAATTCTAACAATGGAAAAGTAATATAAAGCATAGCTTAGAAATTGCTGTTACTACATACTTTTTTCTTTACTTTTCTTCCTTCCTTTTTTTTTTTTTTTTTTGACTGCAAAGCCAAATCTCCTAGGACAATTGTGGGCAGCTGTTGCATGGAAGAAAATTAGTATTTTACCACCAGAACCATCATCATTACTACACAACTGAAAAAAAGCATAATGTGCAGCCAATTCACAGAAGGAAAATCCAAGAGGCCAGTAAACATATGAAAACATACCCACCCTTAAGAATAAACAGGGCAGTTAAAATTAAAACAATAAAATACCATTGATAATACCCTCAGATTGCCAAAGTTGTTAAGTCTGACAATAGCATATAATGGCAACATGCGGGAACATAGAAACTCTTATTCACGGCTAGAGATAGTCCAATTAGAGCTACTTTGAAGAGAAATTTGGCCCTATCCATTTGAAAATACACATTTCCTGTGTCCTGGTAATTTCTCTTTTTCACAGATAATTGAGAGGAACTCTTACATATTTGCTGAAGGAAACCTATGAAGGGATGCTGATTGCAACATTGTCTCTGAACTAATTAAAAAAATAAAAAAGTCCTAAACATCTGTGAGTATGGGTAAATAAAATGCAATAGATTCATGTTAGAGAATATCATATGTCAGTTAAAAAGAGCATATTAGTTCTTTTCTTCTAGTAGACCAAAACCAATGTTAAATTTTAAAAATAAAAATTGATGAATGCTATGTTTATGAAATTAAACCTAAATTATATTATAATAACAAATATTTATTGAATATGTATGTGTTTGTGTTTACTGATGTGTGTGTAAATTGCAAAATTTTAATGAACGCTTCTGTGAAGGAAGAAGAAATAGAGCCAAGGCTGGCCACCTAAAGGGATTGTAATGCTAACTTTTATTTATAGTTGATTTTTTAATAAAAGGAAACAATAAAAAAGAAAATATTAGCAAACATAGACACTGGATGACTGCATAACAAAGTGATACATTTAATTTATTTCCTTAAATAATCAGTTCAATAAGTACCCTTCTACACATACAAGCTTTTAATAAGTGTATAAATATAATGCATGTCAGCTTTTTGTTTTCTATAGGTGTATGACATGAATCGCCAAGATAACAGCTAATTAACATTCTAGATTTTCTAAGTGTTTATACCTGAAAAGCTGGCATTTACTTTTTATTTCCTTGCGTTGGTTTAATAATAAATGCAGACTTGAAAAAGATCAACATGTTGACAATTGAGCATTTGTTTCTCTCACATGGATATAAACAAAGGGAGGCCTTAATTTTTCTCCATGAAAATGCATGAATTTAAAAAAATAAATATCCCTCACATGCCCATTGGTAGCAGATTCTGAGACTTGTTTACATGTCTGCTCTGGTGTTCTAAATCAAGCTACTGAAATATTTCTGTTGTTTTAAATAAGTTGTGAGCAATTTTCTCAGTATGACCAAGTTAGAGCAACTGGTTACGTCCAAGGAATTCAACCTATCCAGGTTAACGTTTACTGAGCACTGTCATTGGTGTTGTTAGAGAATCAAATATGAATAAGGCATGACCCTTACATATTTTCAGTTCAAAATAGATTAGAAGATCCTTTTAAAGTCGTGTGTAATGATAAGTTATCCCACTGTAACAGAAGTGCTCTAAAATTGCTCTGGAGCTACAGAATGACGGGCTTTCTCTTCTGTCCTTCTAATTAGGACTTGTAGATGTTTCATTGCAACTGTTCTTGGAACGTTGCAGAAGATGTGAGTGATAGAGAAGGAGATAACTCCAGACAGAGGGAATCTCCATACATAAATTTTTATTGCATTTTAGTCTACACTATTGTTAGTGATAGGGCAATTTAGTGACTGTACTCACAACAAATTTTGTATATTACCATGACTGTAATTATTGACCAATAGTTATGAGTCACTAACATATGCCAGAAGTGGACTAAAATTTTTATTTGTCTTAGTTCATTTAATCAGCAAATGCAGGTATATATTATCATTTCCATTTTATAGTACTGGAAATTGAAACTCAAAAATATTAAGCAACAGCTATATTTGACATTCCTGTGTTTCAAACCCTAGTCTATTGATTTAAATATTGTGGAATATTGTGTTTTTTTCAGACTAACTCTATGATTTGAGGAAACTAGTAAGTAACACAGCTTAACTTCCATCTTAAGAAAAGTCTGGCTCCAGAGACTTTGCCCTTTCTCTTTATATTGTCATCTCACCACACCAGCAAGACATGGGTAGACATAGTTTTTGACTGGCAGGGTGCAAGTCCTTAAAGCAAGAAAACATCCCCATTGTATTGGTTCATTTACACACTGCTATAAAAAACTGCCCTAGACTCAGTAATTTATAAAGAAAAGAGGTTCAAATGACTCGCAGTGCTTCATGGCTGGGGAGGCCTCAGGAAAGTTACAATTATGGAAGAAAACAAATGGGAAGCAGGTAGCTTCTTCACAAGGCAGCGCAAGTGAGCAAATAGTGAAGGAGGGGCTGGGGATAGTGGCTCACACTTGTAATGCCAGCACTTTGGGAGGACAAGGCAGGTGTATCAGGAGTTAGAGACCAGCCTGTCCAACATGGTGAAACCCCGTCTCTACTAAAAATTCAAAAATTATTCAGGCTGGTGGTGGGCACCTGTAATTCCAGATACTCGGGAGGCTGAGGCAGTAGAATCGCTTGAACCTGGGAGGTAGAGGTTGCAGTGAGCCAAGATCACAGCACTGCACTCCAGCCTGGGTGACAGAGAGAAACTCCGTCAAGAGGGAGCGAAGGAGGGAGAGCCCCTTATCAAACCGTCAGAACTCATGAGAACTCACTATCATGAGAACAGCATGGGGAAAGCCACCCCCATGATCCATAACCTCCCACCAAGTTTCTCCCTCAACACAGGGGAATTATGGGGATTATTATTTGAGATGAGATTTTGGCGGGGACACAGAGCCAAATCATATCACCCATGAAAATAATTTTCAAATTTCCTGACCTACATAATAAATAGAGTGCTTGATCTCTGAGCACTGAAAATTTCCATGTGAACGTCCACTGATGCCTCAGCATTTATACTCCCCCAAATAACTGACTGAATCCATTTTCATGATTCTTAAAAGGGTGCCACCTTTATATTGTCATGCATCTCAGAACTGGGAAGCTAGTTTTGATTCTTTTCTTTGCTGATTGTACATACACATTTGTCGCCCAAATGGTACTGGTTTTATTTTCTAAATATATATAAAATTTGTCCCCTCAGCCTCATTCCTGCAAAACTAAATTCCACCAGGCCCTTAACATTATTTGTCGGTGGCTACCTAATGAGACTTCTTCCCAAATCTGTTATCAGTACCCTCGCCAGAAATACCTTTTTTAAAACAAGCTGATTCTCACTTTTGTGGTTAAATCCTTAAATCTTTAATACATTATACAAAATCCTTACTACTGTACATCAGGTTACCTTATAGCCTGGCCATTAAAGGTCAGGATTCTAGAATCAGGTTGCCAGTGTTCCAATCCTGGCTCTGATACTTACTAGCTGTGTGACCTTGGACAATTTATTTACCCTTTTAGAGTCTGTTTTCTCATTTCAGAAATGCTGATAATGTTAGGTACCTAACAGAATAGTTGCATGGATTAAATGAGTTGATACAGGTAAAATGCTTACATCAGTGTCAGTAATCACTATTAGGTGTGTGCTATAATTATTATTCTATTACACATTTGCATCCATGTACTTTGGATGCACCACTGATATGTTTTAGCTGTGTCCCAACCCAAATCTCATCTTGAATTGTAGTTCCCATAATCCCCATGTGCCATGGGAGAGACCCTGTCAGGGGTAATTAAATCATGGGAACAGTTACCCCCATACTGTTCTCATGATACTGAGTGAATTCTCATGAGATCTGATGGTTTTATAAGGGGCTTTTCCTCCTTTGCTCAGGACTTCTTCTTGCCATCATAAGAAGGATGTGTTTGTTTTCCCTTCCAAGGGAAGGGTTTGATTGTAAGTTTCCTGAGGCCTCCTCAGCCATGATGAACTGTGAGTCAACTAAATCTCTTTCTTTTAAAAATTACCAGGTCTCAGATATGTCTTTATTAGCAGTGCAAGAATAGACTAATACAGTAAATTGGTACCATAGGGGTTTGGGGGTCCTGTTATAAAAATACCCAAAAATGTGGAATCAACTTTGGAACTAAGTAACAGGAAGAGGCTGGAACAGTTTGAAGGGTTCAGAAGAGGACAAGAAGATGTCAGAAAGTTTGAAACTTCTTAGAGACTGGTTGAATGACTTTGACCAAAATATTTACCGTAATATGGACAATGAAGTCCAGGCTGAGGTGCCTTCTGATGAAGATGAGGAATTTGTTGGGAAGTGGAATAAAGGTGACTCTTGCTATGCTTTGGAAAAGAGACTGGTGGCATTTTGCCCATACCCTGGAGATCTGTGAAACTTTGAACTTGAGAGAGATAATTTAGGGTATCTGAGGGTATCTAATTGAGGGTATCTACGTGGCAAAGCATTCAAGAGGAAGCAGATCATAAAAGCTTGAAAAATTTTCAGCCTGATGATGCAACAGAAAAAAAAAAAAAAAAACTCATTTTCTGAAGAGAAATTCAAGCTGGCTGAAGAAATTTGCCTTGGTAATGAGGAGCCAAATGTTGATCACCAAGACAATGGGGAAAATGTCTCCAGGGCATGTCATGTACCTTCACAGCAGCGCCTCCCATCACAGACCCAGAGGCTTAGGAAGAAAAAATGGTTTCCTGTGCTGAGACCAGGGCCCCCCTGCTCTGTCCAGCCTTAGACCTGGTGCCCTGCCTCCCATCTGCTTCAGCTCCAGTTGTGGCTAAAAGGGGCCAAAGTACAGCTCAGACCATGGCTTTAAGGGGTGAAAGCTTCAAGCCTAGGCAGCTAACACATGGTGTTGGTCCTGCAGGTACACAGAAGGCAAGGATTGAGGTTTGGAAACCTCTCCCTAGATTTCAGAGGATGCATGGAAATGCCTGGATGTCCAGGTAGAAGTTTGCTGCAGAGACAGAGCCCTCATGGAGAACCTCTGGTAGAGCAGCGTGGAAGGGAAATATGGGGTTGGAACCCCCACACAAAGTCCACACTGGAGAACTCCCTAGTGGAACTGTGAGAAGAGGACCACCATCCTCCAGACCCCAGAATCATAGATCCTCCAATGCCTTGCACTATGCACCAGAAAAAACCACAAACACTCAATGCTAGCTGTAAAAGCAGCCAGGAGAAGGGGACTGTACCCTAAAAAGCCATGGGGCAGAACTCTCCAAGACCATGGGAAACCACCTCTTGCATCAATGTGATCTTGATGTGAGACGTGGAGTCAAAGGAGATCATTTTGGAACTTTAAGATTCAATGACTGCCCTGCTGGATTTTGGACTTGCATGGGGCTTGCAGTCCCTTTGTTTTGGCCAATTTCTCCCATTTAGAATGTGTGTATTTACCCAGTGCCTGTACCTTCATTGTATCTAGGAAGTAACTAACTTGCTTTTGATTTTACAGGCTCATAGGTGAAAGGGACTTGCTTAGTCTCAGAAGAGATTTTGAACCTGGACTTTTGGGTTAATGCTGGAATGAGTTAAGACTTTGAGGGAATGTTGGAAAGGCATGAATGTGTTTTGAAATGTGAAGACATGAGATTTGGGAGGGGCCAGGGGTAGAATAATGTGATTTGGCTGTGTCCCCACCCAAATGTCATCTTGAATTGTGGTTCCCATAATTTCCACATGTCCAAAGGACCCAGTTGGGGGTAATTGAACCATGAGGGCAGTTACCCTCATGCTGTTCTCATGATAGTGAGTGACTACTCATGAGATCTGATGGTTTTATAAGGGGCTTTTCCCCTTTTGCTCAGCACTTCTCCTTTCTGCTGTCATGTGAAGAAGTATGTCTTTGCTTCTGCCTCTGTCATGATTATACATTTCCTGAGGCCTCTCCCACCATGCTGAAGTGTGTCAATCAAACCTCTACTCTTTATAAATTACCCAGTCTGGGATATGTCTTTTAGCAGCCTGAGAACAGATTAATACAACCATGTTCCTTCAGGCTGCAGGACATATGCCTACAATACTCACTCTTGTTTTCTTTCTGGCAAACTCTTTTTATTCTTTAGCAACCCAGTAAGAATATTTCTGATACTGTGATGTCTACCTTGTTTATCTTATAATTAGTAATTAATCATAGTTAATTCATAGTCTAAAATTCATAATTTCCTTTCCAGTGTTTGGATAGAAATTTGCTCAGACTGTGATTATAGCATGTATAACTGTTGTAAACCTCTGTTTAAGTGACAGCAAACCACATCAAGCTCTCTCCATGCCTGAACCCTGGTTTTATTCAGCTCTGTTTTTCAGCAGCAAAGACAGGGCCTAGAGAAGAGTCACATGAGCATTAATTAGAAAAGTTTACTCTGGCAGGAGGAGAAATGAATGGGAAGAAGAAATCTAGGGGCTGGATAACTGGCCTGGAGGTTAGGCATAACGCAAACAATTAGTAATAAAATATGTGGCCATGAAATAGTCAATTCTAAGGGATTGCAGAGGGTTAATTGAAAATACGTAACTAACAGGGCAATAGAGAAAAACTATAACAAATGTAATGCTTTTGCTGGATACAAAGTATCATAACTTGTTTTTATGTTGTGTTATCAGTCTTCTTTCACCGTGTCTTCCTCTTCCTCCTCTTCCTCCTTCTTTTTCTTCTTCTTTGTTCTCCTTCCCCTTCTCCTTTTCTTTGTCTTCCTTCTTCTCCTCCTCCTTTCTCTTCTTCCTTGATTCAAAGGTCTATTATGTTTATCCTATAGAAAACAAATGATTGGAGCATATTTGAATAATATAATTACCCTAATGACTTTGAAAGTATAAATCAACATATAAAATGTAGCATAGTCTATTGAAAAGACAGTGAGTCAAAATTTCTGGGTGCTTGTCCAAATGTCAGTGTTTATTAGTTGCGTGACTCTTTGGTCTTCTAATCACTGGATAAGGTTTTATCAGTGTTATTATAACATGCAAATGATGAAAATGTGCAATTCTGTTTTGAAAATTATAAAGAGCTCCACAAATAAGATGTACTACTTTTCTTATCATCAGAGTGTTGTAAGAGTTTCCACATAATGTGTTTAATTATGTCTTGCTTCTAGGGAACGTAGGACTTCTATGTAGATTGCATTTGTATAATCTGATTAAAGTTTCTAGCATATTATTCAAACTTCAACAATATTTGCCAAAACTTAGTAATTGGTTTTGCTACAACATCCTTTATAATTGAAAATATTCAGGTACTGTATTTATATGTGAAGAAAATATGCTTAAATATACATTTTAAAAATTTTAGTTAAAAAATAAAATAGGGTCATTTCTTTGCATTACTTTCGATTATTTATCTTCTAACAGGCCAACAAAGTAAACTGCCTTTTCAAATTGACATAAACCTTAGCCTGTACTCTGCTCTTGGCTCCACTGGGTGAAGGGCATGAGATATTCTATAAATAATTTTTGGAGACCTAAAGGCAGGGAGGATTTACAATAAAATGTTTTGAATGTTATTTTTTGATATATTGTTAAAATATGTTTTATTTACATCCTATGTATGAAACGTTTTTGTCATGTTTCCCAATCCATAATGACATGTAGTGACCTAACAGTAAATGTCACTAGATGTTAAATACAAGGCATCAGGACTGCAGCAGCCCACAACAAAATAATTGCACAGTAACTTGTAGAGTATCCTTTCCTAGGCTGATAAATAGAGATAAATAGAGATAAATTTAAGGAAACATATCCAGAAATTATTTAATAATGCTCCAAAAACTTCTAACATATAAAGACTTTTTAAAAATCTATGTTCTAATATCTAAGGATATTTTATAGTGGTATAATTATAATTATTATCGTTATTATGCTAAAAGTGGACAGAACTGTGCAGTGTCTGAGTGAGCTACTCAGTATTTTATGCGTGCTGGTAGAAGACATGAGACTTCTGTTTCAACGGTGAAGGAGGATTTTATTACTTACAGCAGTAGCAGTAGCTGTAATATCAACATTTTGTGCTGGTTCCCTGAGACTCAATTCCTATATAGTGATGGGAAGAGGTCAGTTGACACCTGCATATACAGTGAATTGCATTAAAAGGAAAGGAACCTTGAACTTAGGAAAAGCAAATATTTTCTAATGGGGAAAAAAAACCCATGACTCTTCTTTGCTCCAGAGACCGACAATAAACATGTTTTTCCCAACTGCAAGAAAACGTGCCCTTTGCTCTGGAGAGAAACATTCCCTGTTATCTCCTGAGGCTGTAGATCCTTGAAAAGATTATCTGGAGAAACAGATAGTTAATGGAGAAACAGATAATTGTCTGGAGAAACAGATAGTTAATGCTTCATCTACAAGACATGGAGAAATACCAGAGACCCCTTGAAAATTATTATCTCCCCAAAGAGAGGCAGTACCCGTTGGACAAAAGCAAATCTTGCCTGAATTTGAATATTGCCTCTAGCAGTTTGTTACCTCATAGGCTTAGACAATTCACTTATTATAGTTATTTAAATTCCCTTATATGTAAATGGAGATAATAGCAATCCCTATCATAGAGAGTTATTGTAAAGACTAAATGAGTTAATGCATAAAAAGCCTTTAGAACTGTGTATACACTGTAAACATTAAAGAAATACTACCTATTCTAGATAAATTATATTATAAATAAACTGTTGATTGCCTTTTCTTATTTTAAAGCATTGATTATTTTGCAAAAATATATAAAAAGGATATGCTAGAGATTAACTTTGCAGTTAAAAATTTTCACTTATATTTATTATTAGATTTTTTAACATTTGAAAATAAAAATACACATTTTACATATCTCTTCAACAGATACATAAACTGTCAATCTTACTCTGTTCCCGTGCTAATTCCTGTAATTATATTATTACATTTCATCTTCATGGAAAACTTTGAGGTAGATGGCTTTAGCCAAGGAAGTATAACAGATTTTAAACCCAGTTCTGGGTGTGCCCTTAATTTATACACCTTTTCCCATTCACTATAAAGCACTGTGTTAAGGGATATATCTTAACCTTTGAAAGCATGCCAGCACTATGAACAATACCTACGTTCATGGGTCTAGTGTTCTTTACATTACAAAGCACTTAATTTCATTA
This sequence comes from Macaca thibetana thibetana, assembly GCF_024542745.1. Lineage (NCBI taxonomy): Eukaryota > Metazoa > Chordata > Mammalia > Primates > Cercopithecidae > Macaca > Macaca thibetana. The sequence continues at coordinate 174,383,004 of NC_065582.1, forward strand.
TCTTTTTGTATATATTTCCCTGATTTTCTGTTAAAGAATCTAGCTTCGGAGATAGTTAAGGGCTTAACACAATGTCAGAGCTTGAATATAGAGAGGTGGGCTTTAGTGTATATATTCTAACTTAAACCTTTAGAGGAAGAACACCCTCTTCTGCTGTACAGAATTGTTCCCTTCTATCTACTAATGGGAGCAAATGCTGTTGTTTGACACTTTGGAAATGTTGGCCTGCCTAAATGAAATACCCTCTGGTACAATGGAATGGTCATGCAACTCTCAAGAATTGCTACTAGTAATCCTGCTATCGATTATCCAGTTCTCATTTCTTAGAGGGAACTTTCCTTTCTCCAGTGCACTAAAAGTACCTTAATTGGGGCAAACTCTGCCACCTGACCTGTGGGCCCCAGGAACACGGCGTGGTGTAAAAGAGGAAGAGGACAGTGTTATTGAATGAGAGGCCCTAGAATCCCACCCTTTTTCAGCATGGACTCATGAATGAATCCCTCAGCTGTTCTACTGAAGTATCCCCATGGGCATGTTGAATCTTTCATGTGGCATCAGCAGCAAGAATCCAGAGACAGGTGTGGAAAATGAGATTAAATTTCACTACCAAGGCCCCTAGGTTGCTTCAGTCTTGCCACAAACTGCAACCTTGGAAAAAAATGATAATGAAAACAAAAGTAATGCTATTTTTAAATGGGCTTGTGGCATATCCTGTTATATAATGCATAATAATGTTTTGCTCAATGACAAATAATATATAAATGGTGGTCCCATAAGATTATAATGGAGCTGAACAATTCCTATTGCTAAGTGGCATTGTAGCTGTTGTAACGTTATAGAGCAACACATTATCTTTTCAATGTTTAGATATATCTAGATGCACAAGTACTTACTATTGTGTTACAATTGCCAGTACACAGTATAGTCGCACGGTTTACAGTGTGTGCGTAAGTACACTCTGTGGTGTTTGTACAAGAACAAAATCATCCAGCAGCACATTTATCAGAATGTATCCTGGCCATTAAACCACACAACTGTATTTATACGTAGGTGAGTCAAATTAAAGCAAGTCAGCTAAGAAACCATCAGAATCATCTTTATGGCAGACCTGGGTTTTATAATACTCTAGTAGTCAATGGCTTTAACAACAGGTAGCAGGGTTATATCCCCATGCAGAAAGAAACAAGAGGTAGACAAGAAGTCAGGATGTAGACAAGATGTAGATAACAAGAAGAATGGGATTCTGTAGACGTGCTCTAGTTATAATAGGTGGAGTTCTAGGCTTGGAAACCAAAGGTGAGCCCAATGAGGGAGGAGAGCTTGATCCTACTGAGTTCAGACAGTGACTAGATGCAGTTCAATAGATAAATAGGTGTCCTGAGTTCTTGGGCTGCAAAACTCAGTTTGAATCTAATTCACTCATGGGTTATGTTTAGCTTCAAACAGAAGTCAGCAAAGGTAACTACACACACACACACACACACACACACACACACACACACACACACACAAAAATTCCGAAGTAGGCAATCTTGAGACTGTGTCCAAATGGAAAGTCCCAAGAGATCCTAAGGTTAGGTTACCAAATGAGAAGTCTGAAAGTTGATCTACGGTGGGCCAATATTTTAGCTAGAAAGACGGTGTTAGGTTTCTCATCTTAAAGAGAAAGCAATATGCAAAACAGATGAAAGGGCAGTGAATTCATGGACCAGGAGCTTTAAGAGAAGTGTCAAACACAAAACTAGAAGAAAATAAGGGTAAGTTATTTAGAACCACTGTGCCCATGGTAAGAAAATCCTGGTGTTTTCCCTGTCACGGGAATGTCTTTTGGATACATGAGATGGCAGTAAAATTTATTTTAGAGCCATTATTTGGAGGTGGAAGCTTACAATATGTTCCCCACTCTGGGAAGGACTGGGACATATAATGGAAAGGTTAAGACTACTTATAGATGGACATCTCAAGGGACTCCAGACAGGTAGAGGAAGGAAAGGATGACAGCACCTTATCACATAGTAAGATAAGAGGACATAAAGATGGTTCCCACACAAAATGAGGTCCTGAAATTCTAGCCGTGTAGTAATTTGTGCCCAGTTCATTAACGCTGAGCAAAGAAAAATTTGATTTTCACCTCAGTGATTAAACAAGTATAGAACAAACATAATCAATTTTTCACCTCTCAGAGTCATGAGACATACTTGAACTTTGCCAGTAAACAAAGGTACGGAAGGCACGCTTTAATTAGAATTTTCCCAACATAGACACTATTAGAGACTCTTTATTTTCGCCCATATGTATGCATTGATTTGTTCTAGCCATTTATTGAGCCAGAAGCATCTTTAATTTTTTTTAGACTTACGGGAACCCCCAAAAGCAGGAATTGAATAGAAGGGCACACACTCCCAGCCTGTTTATTATAATGAGATACTGTCAGATCTATCCCACCCAGAGCACAACTACCTCTTTTGCTTTTATTATCTATTTAGTTTTTCTTGACACTAGCCCTATCATAGCTTATTCAGAGTGAGTATAGTCACAATATTGCAGCATTTGTATCTGAGGGAATTAAGTGCGCATAGCTCCAATGCCCGGACACATCATCAAACATCTGTACTCCGGTTTGGTGTGATGCCTCTGCATGCTAATATTTCTCTCTTCTCTTTCCAATATACTAACTGTTTACCATATTCCCATTCTCTACTTTATACTATCAGTTAAATGGCTCCTGTCATATCCCTTTAGAGCAATTCTCCACTACCTGCAATGCCCAGAATCTTTTTTACTTTTTCAACTACTCCCAAGTCAAACCTGGATGTTGGGTAGTCAGATCTTCTCTCATGGGAATCCGCAATTAGAATTACTGTCCTACAACTCTAGAAGGTTCTGCTAGCTCCTTGTTCCTAGCTGCTCTATTAAAGAAGATATACAGTAAGATATGAAGTCTTAGCCCCATTCTATTTCACAGCAATGATTGACCACAACAGAAGTCATAATAGTGTTTCTCAGACTTCAAGTAAGAGGTATCTGGAATTATTCTTGCTCTTTGATACGTAGAACCTGGAATGTCTGTGGAATAATCATTACTATGTATCTCCTGAAACTAAGATTCTACCCAACCCTTGCTGTACTTTGCCTGTCCAACAGAATATGCCTTCACTTTACTGCGCAGCTAGAACTGTAATCCTGCCTCGATTGAAGTCTAGTTTAATTTCTAGAGGTTGTATTTCTCACTTGGCCTTTGCTAGACCTTCAATATCTCAGATGGTTGAACTCTGACCAGAATTCCTAAGGATTGGCTGAATGAAGTTCCACTGGAAAATTCTTCCAAACTCCATTGTCTGGCTGCAAATGTCACTGCCTGTACACTCCTATAGCCTTGCTTCTACCCTCTAGAGCAGAAACTCAGATATGCCAATGCAGAGAAAGCATGAGCTCTCCATGGTCCTGTGGGCACTATACTTTGAGTTGCTTTCCTTTTCTATAATGAAGTCAGGTGTTTGAAACTTAATTCAGGCAGGTTTCAATATAAGTTACATATTCAGGCCTCTAAGAGAGGACAATTTCTGACATTAGTAAGGAGAACCTAGCAACAATTTAGTGCCACTTTATAGAGGATTCTTTCTTAGCTCACTCAACTTTCCAGCCCCAGGGAGTCAAAAACAGAGGGCAGTAGCAGAGATAAGAGGTCAGCTGTTAAGCTTCTCTTGTTCCCATTAGCAAACTACCTGCTAAGCCTCAACAATACCTTCTCACAGAGCTGTTTAACCTGTGTTATCCAAACCCAGCCCCAGTTTTGTAGGTCATACTGTTTAGGAACTTACAAACATCTTGAAACTTTGCAGCCAACAAGAGCTTCCAGGTAACCTCAACACAAGACCAAATGAGCACAAGGATTGATAAAGACTCAACATGATCATCTCAACTTTTAAAAGCCAAAAATTAAAGAAAAAAAATAGCTTAGTTTGACATGAATTCTGAAAAGTAGTTTATATGTTAAAAAAGACTAATCTAATAACCTTTTGAAATTAGGCATAAATTATGAAAGGGTACATCTTTGCATAAAATAATACAAATTTAATTGAGACTTTTATGACTTCCAAAAAAAGTTTTATGTCACAAGACAGATTTGTGTGTAAATGTATTGAGTTTTTTTACATTTGAGAAAGAGAGGAAGACCTCTAGAATAATTATATTCTTCAATTATAGCTCTACTTGGTAAAGGTGAGAATTTGGCTTTCCTTTCTTCTGTCCCTGGGTCTTTATTAAATTATATATCAATACAAGCTTTAATATATCAAATCTGTGAAATAATATGGACAAATGAGTGTTTTGTTTATGTATTTCAGGCATGATAATTACCAGTTTTCAATACTGGTAACTTTCTTCCCTAGAGGAACATTGGCTTCAAATGAATGGATATTTTTCTCCTTAACATATTTAAGGAGAATAGTATCCCATATTAGGAAGGTTATCTAGATGAATATACATAAATACTTGCAATGTGATTTTTCTTGCTAACTAACATTAACAAATGAAAGATCCTTGCTTTTATTTTTCTTAGTTATCACAAAATTATTTCTTTAGAGATAGCTAGTCTATTCTTTTATACTCACAGAGATTGTCTCTTTTGTAAAAAGAGAAAAGACGAGTTGGGTGAGAACATCTTATAATTTATCATGGTATGAATATTGGCAACACACTAAAAAATAGAAGTAAAATTTCATACTAAATATAAAAGTGCATAAACATTATTCTGGATATAGGTCAATAAAAATATTCACTTCCATAGTGTTTCAAAATGACCCTAAGAAGTACTGTGAAAATATAAAGCTGAATAAACTAGTCCCTTTGTATGACATATTGTAAGAGTAAGTAATTTTGAATTAAATAAGACAACTGTGAGTATTAACAAATGGTTTCAGTAGTCCACATAAATATTGGATACAACACAAGTATTACAGCCTTTCTTTGGATCATTGACCTATTATGTATTACATCCTATTCATGGTTTATAAGAAATTTACATTCCACTGTTTGCTGCTATCGACTTCAGGACCAACTAAAGTCCTTGAGATTCCATTTAATTACTGTTCTTAAGTTGAGTATTCTGGATTTCATATGTATACACATATCTCTTTTAACTGAATGTAGGACTTTATCCTGAATCCTATTGGATTCTCATTATGAATCCAGACTAACAAGTGAATCTTAAATTTCAGTTCTGTTATTTCCTTATCATTTAAAACACTTTGTCAACCCCAAACTTGATTTCTTGACATTTTCTGGCTTCTTCAATAGCACAGGCAAAAGAGTTGAATAAAATTAATAAGATTTTAGAAAATTCAGTGCAACAAATCTTTAAGGTTTTCCTCCTCACTGACCTTCCTTCATGCATTCTTTCATTTGCTTTTTGTTTACTGGTAAAAAACTCTATCCAAGGCATTTTAGTATTTTGCTAGCTGTTACTAGACAGATGATTAAGATATAATTGTCATCTCAAAGAGTTCACAAGCCATTTGGGGAGAAATATATTTAAATCAGCAAGAACAATAGAGGGTTATAACAGATGCTGTAATTATGCCATACACAGAACAAACAAGGAAACCCAGATAAGAGTTGTCAGTTCTGGCTGAGGGTCATAAACATCAGTGGTCAGAGGTAAACAGGTGATTCTTGAGCTGAGTTATGAAAGACAAACATAGGAAGTTAGGGTGGTATGAGATAGGTTGGGGTAGATGGCAAGGAATACTTTACAATGAAGGGACCCAAATGGACAAAGGCAAAACATGAACTACTATGGAATTTTCAGCCAATAGGCCAATCTGGGGTGGTTGTGATATGGTATTCCAAAGAATGTGCTTCCAGGAAAGGAGATGCTGGGAATGGCAGGTGGCAGTCAAGCAACAGAGGATCTGGTAGGCCACACCAAGTGTTGGGACTTTAATCTGTAAACACCAAGACAGTGTCAAGGCATTTTGAGAAGACTGTCACATCATTAATTCTTTGGGCATAAGTCATAATTCATCAGGTTTGAAAGACACAAAAAGAAGCATGGAAACCATATTCAATTATCAAAGAGTGGGACTCAAAAGGCTGCGAAACCCCTCTTGATATAATTCTGGAATACATATTTTCTCAGCTTTCTCATAAGTCCAGGGACAGATCCATCAAAAACAAATTGAAATTTAAGTTTCCTGTATGTATGACATTATTTTGACCTACTTTCTTCTAATAACCGTTAAAATGGAGTAAGATTCACATGAAATATTGTTTGACAAGTTTTCAGAACTACTTTTGATAGTTCTGAGAACATTTTATTTTTTCCTATAAACATAACAGCAATAATAATTCATATTGTTTATTAAGCATCTAATAAGGACCAAGGGCTTTAGGCCAATTAATTTTTTCAATTTATGCAACAATACCATAAAAACCTATGGGATATTGTGGTATATTCATTCAATAGACTCTTACACAGCTATGGGAATGAACTAACTGCAAGTATGTGCAAAATACAGATGACTTTCTCACAAATATAATGTGAAATTTTACAAAAGTAGGCAAAGATATTTGCTGTAGGATTCCACTTATATAAATCACAGAACCCCGCAAAGCTAATCTATGGTGATAGAAAAAAAGAGCAGTGATTTATTTTGTTGGTGAAGAATAGATTAATTGGATTCTGGTTACAGAAGTCTGTTTAGTTTTTGAAGATTTATTGTGTAGTACAGTTTTGATATGACAACTTTCCTGATTTTATGGTATATAATTCAGTAAAGAGTTTTAGAAAATCACCTTCTAACGCATTGAGAATGTGTTCTTAAAGGGCAAGTGTGGGATAAATGAGCCGGTTAGTAAGGCATTGCAATTGCATGGGGGAGAGAGGATGATGACATAAGTTTGGGCCACAGACATGAAGACTGAGAGAAATAAAATCATTTAGGACATAATTTGGTGGAAAAGCCAAGACTTAATTATGAGTTAAATACAGAAGGATGATGATATAGAAGAAGCAAGAATGATTGATATAGGTTGTCTTAAAATTCCAAGCCATTTATTGGTTGGGAGGATTGACAAAAAAAGGGGTTCATAGTACATAGGAGAGTTATAGTCATAAGAGTTACTTGGATATTCTAAGTGTGAGATAACCAAGTGAAGATGTCAGGAAGTCAGTTGAATATAGATGAGAGGAGATATGGGTGGAGAGGGAATTGAGAACCATCTGCTCAAAGATTAGCCTCAGGACTCAATGAGCTCAACCAAGGAAAGCATGCGGGGAGAGAAGAGAAGAGAATTCAGAATAGAGTGGCGGGAGGGTGTTATTAATTTTGTTTGTTTTTTAGTATATATGCGCTCCAATATTTCATGGGACATACTTATTCTTTAAACAACACAAAATACGTTTTTGGTTTGTTTTTAATCTGTAATTCAATTTAAAGAGACATCTGTATTTTTATCTGCTACATCTAGCAATCATAATCCAAGAACCAATCCTGGGGTGCACTGACATGTAGAGATTGAGCAGAACAAGAGCAGGAAGCAAAGGAATCGGAGAACAGTCCGTCCTTGAAATGGGTGAAAACCAGCAAGCTGTAATGTTTTGAAAGGCAGGAAAGAAAGAAACAAAAACATAAAGCAAGGGCTTAATTCACAAAGCATCATTGATGTAGAGAGTTTGAGACTAGGACCAAATTAATTTCTTGTTCTGTTCATTAAAGTATGTACAGGCATTTATTCTGAAAGGTGTTTATCCCATCATTCTCTCTCTTTGCCAGATTGTCTACACTCTACCGAACAGAAATAAAAAAGCAGATTTGTTTGATAAAAAGAAAATAGGATATATTTTTAATAGCACTAAAAGAAAAAGTCTCAGTCTTTATTTTTTCCGACACAAACAGTAACAGCATAGGCATGGAGGCCTAGAGGATCTTTTTCAATGCAAAGATACATAACATTCCAGGTGTTTGACTCTGTAAAACTACTTATTTCTCTGAAGCCCCAATGTCTTTTTTTTTTTAGATAAACTGATAATAGTGTGTAATAGTATAATTGTTTTTATTAGTATAACAAATAAATAAAATAATCTTTTTACTTGTGTGGGTCTTTGGGTTTATGTTTACTTCAGCACCCACAGAGCAGCACTGGCTAAAGTTTCATTTCAGTATGTGTCTTTCTGGAGTTAGCTCTTCTGGACATGAAGGTCTGTTGAGCACCTTTCCAGTACCTAAGTTTTTGCATGTTGGGGTGAAATGTGTGAGCAGTGAACAGAGAAGAGGAATGCCACTCCTAGACTGTTATTTCTTGGCCTTATCTGCCAGTGCTTTCCGTGGCTCTGGCTCTGGCACTGTGAATGCCTCATAGTGCATCCCAGGGTAGGTGCTGTAAAGGCCTAAATTAGAAGTGTCTTCGCAGCAGAATGACAGCTCTGACGCCTGCACATCTGGCATCGGAAGCATATGGATCTCTCTTTAATCAATGACACAGCACAGCAGCACTTCAGGCACTTGTCAGAGAATTCAGCCATGAGGCGACTCTAATCAAGCACTGCCAAAAGGCTGCCAGGATCATCATTTTTTTTGATTGTTGCTTTTTGAGACAGATCTTCCTCTGTCACCCAGGTTGGAGTGCAGTGGCACAATTTCGGCTCATTGTGACCTCCGCCTCCCAGGTTCAAGCAATTCTCCTGCCTCAGCCTCCCGAGTAGCTGGGATTATAGGTGCACGCCACCATGACTGGCTAATTTTTGTATTTTTTTAGTAGAGACGGGGTTTCACCATGTTAGCCAGACTGGTCTCTAACTCCTGACCTTGTAATCCACCAGCCTCAGCCTCCCAAAGTACTGGGATTACAGGCGTGAGCCACCGTGCCCGACCAGATCATCATTTTTAAAACAGTGCATCTCAAACTAGCTGTGATGAAAGACTGAAGACTTTCTTACTTACTTTTTAATTTCCAGTCCTGTGATGTATAACTAGTAAGTAGCTCATGCCACAAGTGAATTCCCTGCTGTGTTCAATATAAGCAAGTCTACTAGTCATGTGCTTGGTCATCTTAACAATGGCAAATGACTGCAGAAATTTGTATATCTCTTAATTTCTGTATTTAACTCATTGTGGACTTGTCCTAGTCTGCTAACCATACCTTCAATGGCACTGTTCTAAAACTCAAACCATGGCTCTCCCACTTAGAAATATCCATTGGTTCCCTTTTCCTAATAGGATAATGTTCAAAATGATCAGTAATGTTGTGTTCCATTGCATTTTATTTAATTCACTATTATAACTCCCTAACATGTTTTATCAACATTGTGGTAAATGTGCCACAGCTCAACTTTGTGCTTCTGGAGGGCACATACAAGGTCATATACACATGTGCATCCCAGTAACTAGCAGCAGGCTTAATCAATAAGTAGACCTTAATAAGATCATTTGAACACTTAGTACATATTTATTTAGAGCCTTTTACAAGACAAGCCCCATTATAGGCACTAAGAATATAACAATGAAGAAAACTGTTAAATATCCCTCTCCTTGGGAGGAAGTGAAGCAAAATGGCTGAATAGAAGCCTCTAGCAATTGTCTCCCCCACAGGAATACCAAATTGAACAACTATCCACACAATAAAGCACCCTCGTAAGAACCAAAAATCACATGAGTGATCATACTACCTTGTTTTGACATCATATTAAGGAAAGAGGCACTGAATAGGGTAGGAAAGACAGGTTTGAATCACCTACACCAACCTTTCCTCATTTCCCAGTAGTGGCCACATGGCACAAAGAGAGAAATAGCACTGGGGGAAGACAGCATGGTGATTGTGAGACTTTGCATTAGAACTCTGGGCTGCCTGTTACAGCAGTAAGCATCACTGGGAAGAACTCAGCTGGTGCCCATGGAGGGAGAATTTGGACCATCCCTACTCAGAGGGAAATCATCCATCCCAGCAGTCAGAACTGCCACTGTGGACTAAAGGGTTCTGGGCCCCTAAATGAACTTGAAAGTTAGTCTAGTTTAGAAGGACTGCAATTCCTGAGCTCAGAGCCAGTAGACTAGGAGCACATTCATACCAGTGAGAAACGAGCCAAAGCTGCCAAAGGAGTGCTCATGTCACCCCTCCTCTAACCCCAGGCAGCACAGCTCACAACCTCTGGAGAGACTCCTTCTCTCACCTTGAGGAAAAGTGAAGAACAGTAAAAAGAACTTTGTCTTGCAACTTGGATACCAGCTCAGCCAGAGTACAATAGTAGAATAGGACACGAGGCAGAGTCCTGAGTTTCCCATTCCAGGCCCTGGATCCTGGACAATATCTCTAAACACACCCTGGGCCAGAAAGGAACCCAATTCCTTGAAGGGAATGACCAGGGCTGGCAGAGTTCATCACTTGCTGACTTGCTGACAAAAGAGCCCTTGAGCCCTGAATAATCAGCAGTGGGAGCCAGGCAGTACTTGCCACCAGCCTTGTGTAAGACCCAGGGCCACATTGGTTTCAGGTGTGACCCAGCACATTCCCAGCTGTGGTGGCTATGGAGAGAGATGCCTTTTGATTGAGGAAAGCAGAAGCAAGAGTAAAGAGTACTTTGTCTTGCACATTGGCACTAGTTTGGTCATAGCGGAGTAGAACACCAAGCATGATCCTTCTTGATATTAAGGAAAGAGGCACTGAATAGGGTGGGAAAGACGGGTTTGAATCACCTACACCAAACTTCCCTCATTCCCCAGTAGTGGCTATGTGGCACGAAGAGAGAAACAGCAACACCATTTCTAGGTGTTGGCTTCTGGATGGCATTTTGGTACGTATACTGGGTCAGAGGAGAGCCACCAGGCCTGGAGGGAGACTGTCAAAACTTACAGTGTTCACCATAAAATGAGTCAAAAGCCCTTAGACCTTGAGTGAACATTGGTGGAAGCCAGGCAGTACTGCCATGGGCCTCAGCTGGTGGTAGCCACAGAGAGAGACTCCTCTACTTGAGTAAAGGGGAGGAAAGGGTGGGAAAGACCTTGTCTTGTGGCCTGAGTGCCAGCTCAGTCACAGTATAATAAAGTAGTAAGTAGATTTTTAAGATTCCTGGACAGTATCTTTGGACCTGCATGGGGCTACCAGGAAATCACTGGCTTAAAGGAAGGACACAAGCCTGGCTACATTTGCCACGTACTAAATGTGGAGCCCTTGAGCCTTCAGTGAATATAGGTGGTATCCAGGCAGTGGTTACTTTGGGCCTTGGTCACACTGGCTCTGGGTCTGACCCAATACAGTCCCAGTGGTCATGGCCACAGGAGTTCTTATATTGTCTCTCCCTCAGCTCCAGGCAGCTCAGCACTGAGAGACAGACTCTGTTTGGTGGCAAAGAAGGGAAGAGAACAAAAGTCTCTGCCTAGTAATTCTCCTGGGTCTTACCCAAGACCACTAATGGGTTACCTCTACAAATATATGAGAGCCACAGTGTTACTGGGCTCAGGGTGCCCCCTAAAGCAAATATGGTTGCAAATGTCTATTTGACCTAAAAGATATTTACAGAACATTTTATCCAACAGATGCAGAATGCCTATTCCTCTCCTTAGTACATAGTTCACTCTTAAGGATACACTATATATTAAGCGACAAAATAAGTTTTAAAAAGTTCAAAAAAGTTGAAATCATATTAAATGTGTTCTCTGACCACAGTGGAATAATAAAACTAGAAATCAGTACAATGAGAAATTTTGGAAACTATGCAAACACATGGAAATTAATCAATATGTTCCTGAATGACAAGTGGGTCAGTAAAAAATTAAGATGGAAATTGAATATTTTCTTGAAAAAAACAATAATAGAAACACAACATACAAAAACCTATGGAATACAGCAAAAGTGATACTAAAAGGAATGGTTATAGCAACAAGTGCCTACACCACAAAAGTATTAAAACTTTAAATAAGCAAGCTAACTATGTACCTTAAATAATTAGAAACCAATTATTTACCAGAGCAAACCAAACCAAGAATTGGTAGATAAAAAAATAATAATAAAAATAAGAGCAGAAATAAATGAAATTTAAATTTTAAAATAACACAAAATATCAATAAAATGAAAAGTTGTTTTTTGAAAAGATATATAAAATGAACAAACCTTTAGCCAAACTAAGAAAAAAGAGATAAGACTGAAATAAATAAAATAAAAAATCCAAAACCAGATATTATAGTTGATACCACAGAAATTCCAAGGGTCATTAGAGGATACTATGAGCTATCATAAGCCAATAAATTGTAAAATCTAGAACAAAAATGGATAAATTCCTAGACACATACACCCTACCAAGATTGAACCATGAGGAAATCCAAAGTTTGAACAGATCAATGAGAAGGAATGTGATCAAAGCCATAGTAAAAAGTCTCCTAACAAAGAAAGGACAAAGGCCTAATGTCTTTACTTTTCATTTTTAAGAACACTGAAAGAAGAAATAATGTCAATTCTTCTCAAACTATTATAAGAAATACAGAAGGAGAAAATACATGCAAACTCATTCTACAAGGACAGTATTACTCTAATATCCAAACCAGATAAATGTGAGGCATTTTCTTTAAACATAAAAAAAAAACAATAACAATAACAAAAACAAAACTATAGGCCAATATCCCTGATGAACACTGATGCAAAAATTCTTAAGGAAATACTAGCAAAACAAATTCAACAATGTATTTATAAGATCAGTCATCACGACCAAGTGGGATTTATCCTAGGGATGCAAGGATGGTTCAACATATCAAAAGAATGGAGGACAAAGACAATACGATCATTTCAATGGATACTGAAAAAGTATTTGTTAAAGATCAACATGGCTTCCTGATTAAAAAGAAAATCCTAAAAAAACTGGATACAGAAGAAATATACCTCAACAAATAAAAACAATACATGAAAGACACATAACTAGTATCATACTAAATGAGGAAAAACTGAAAGCCTTTCCTTTAAGACCTGGAAAAAGGTAAGTATGCTCCCTTCTACCACTGTCATTTGTTATAGTCCTAGAAGTCCTACCTAAGGCAATAAGACATAACGGGGTTCTTAATTGGAAAGAAAGAAGTAAACTATCCTTGCTTGCAGGTGATATGATTTTACATTTGGAAAAAGCCGAAAACTCTACAAAAGAAAACTATTAGAACTGATAAATTCAGTAAAGTTGCAAGATATAAAATAAAAAAACAAAAATCATAGTATTTTTATATGTCAACAGTGAACAATCTGAAAAGGAAATCAAGAAAGTAATCCTATTTACAATAGGTAAAAATAAAATAAAATACATAGGAATAAACATAACTAAAGAAGTGAAAGATCTCTACAATGAAAACTATAAAACATTAATGCAAGAAATTGAAAAGGGCACAAAAATATGGAAAGATATTCCATACTTATAGATTGGAAGAATCAACATTGTTAAAATGTCTACACTACCCAAAGTAATCAACAGATTCAATGCAATCCCAATCAAAAGACCAATGGCATGCTTCAGAGAAATAGAAGAAACAATCCTAAAATTTATATAAAATTACAAAAGGCCTAGAATGGCCAAAGCTATCCTGAGGAAAATAAAAAACCTGAAGGAATCACATTACCTGATTTCAAATTATACTACAGAGCTCTAGTAACCAAAACAGCATAGTACTGGCATAAAAACAGGCATGAAGAGCAATGAATTGAATGGAGATCCCTGAAATAAACTCATATATCTACAATGAACTTGTTGACAAAGATGTCAAAAACATACATTGGGGAATGGTTTAGTCTCTTCCATAAATTATGCTGGGAAAACTAGATATCCATGTGCAGACGAATGAATCTAGACTCCTATCTCTCAACATATACAAAAGACAAATCAAAATGGATTAAAGACTTAAATCTAAGATCTCAAACTATGAAACTACTAAAAGAAAACCTTGGGGAACCTCTCCAGAATGTTGGTCTGGGCAAAGATTTCTTGAGTAATACCCTACAAGCACAACAAGCAAAGAAAAGGTGAACTAATGGGATCACATCAAGTTAAAAAGCTTCTGTAAAGTAAAGTAAACAATTAACAAAGTGAAGAGACAACACACAGAATAGGGGAAAATATTTGCAAACTACCCATCTGAAAAGGGATTAATAACAAGGACACATAAGGAGCTCAAAAAAACTTACTAGAAAAAAAATCTAATAATCTGATTCTTAAAATGGGAAAAGATCTGAATACACATTTCTCAAATGAAGGGATATGAATGGCAAACAGCTATAAGAAAAGGTGTTCAGTATCACTGACCATCAGAAATATGCAAATCAAAACTATAATACAATACCATTTCACCCCAGTTAAAATAGCTTTTCTTCCAAAAGACAGAAAATACATAGTGTTGGCAAAAGCTTTTCTTCCAAAAGACAGAAAATACAGTTGGCAAAGATGTGGATGAAAGAAAATCCTCGCTCACTGTTGTTGGGAATGCAAATTAGTACAATCACTGATACAGTTTGTATATTTGTCCCCACACAAATCTCATGTTAGATTGTAATCCCTCATGCTGGGGTGATGCCTGGTGGGAGGTGTTTGGATCAGGGGTGGATCCCTCATGACTTGATTTTGTGTTTGTGATAGTGAGTTCTCACAAGCTTTGGTTACGTAAATGTGTGTGGAACCTCCTCCTCCAATCTCTCTCTCTCTTGCTCCCATTCTCACCGTGTGATGTGCTTGCTCCTGCTTTGTCTTCTGTCATGATTGGAAGCTCCCTGAGGCCTCCCCAACAGCAAATGACACTATGCTTTCTGCACAGTCTGCAGAAATGTGAGCCAATTAAATCTCTTTTCTTATAAATTACTAGTCTCAAGCATTTTTTTATAGCAGTGCCAGAATGGCCTAATACAGAAAATCAGTACTGAGGAGTTGAACATTGCTGTAAAGATACCTGAAAATATGAAAGCAAGTTTGGAACTGGGTAACAGGCAGAGGCTGAAAACGTTTGGAGGGCTCAGAAGAAGACAGAAAGGTGCATGAAAGTTTGAAACTTGTTAAGGATTGGTTAAATGGTTGTGACCAAAATGCAGATAGTGATATAGACAATGAAATCCAGGCTGCTGAGGTGTCAAATGGAAATTAGAAACTTATTGGGAACTGGAACAAAGGTCATGTGTGTTATGCCTTAGCAAAGAATTTGGCTGCATTCAGTTCACAACCTAGGTATCTGTGAAAGTTTGAACTTCATAGTCATGATTTACACTATCTTGCAGCACAAATTTCTAAGTGGCAATGAATTCAAGAGGTGGACTTTCTAATAACATATACTCAGGAACAGAAGCAAAGAAATGGGTTAACATTGGAACTTATATTTAAAAGAGAAGCAGAGCATAAAAATTTTAAAAAATTGCAGCCTAGTCATGTGACAGGAAAAGAAAAAGCTTTTCCAGGAGAGAAATTCAAGTAGGCCGTGAAGAAACCACCTGCTAGAAAAATTTGCATAACTAAAAGGGTGCCAAATACTAATTTATAAGACAATGGGAAAAAGGCCTGGAAGGCATTTCAGAGACCTTCCCAGCAGCTCCTTCCATCACAGGCCCAGAGGCCTAGGAGGACAGAATGGATTTGCAGGCCATGTCCAGAGCCCCGCTGCCCTGCAGTCTCAGAACCCTGCTCTCTAGATCCTGATTACTCCAGCTCCAGCCTTGGCTCAAAGGGCCCCAGACACTGCTCATGCCACGGCTCTGGAAAGCACAAACCACCATAAGCCTTGGCAGCTTCCATGTGTATTTAAACCTGCAGGTTCACAAAGTACAAGAATAACTGAGTCTTGGAAGCCTCCACCTAGATTTCAGAGCACATATGGAAAAGCCTGGTAGCCCAGGCAGAAGCTTGCTGTAGGGGCATAGCTTACACAGAGAACCTCTGCTAGGGTAGTACAGAGGGGAAATGTGGGGTTTGAGACTACACATGGAACCCCAGCTGGGGCACTGTCTAGTGGAGCTGTGAGAAAGGGGTCACCACCCTCCAGACCCAAAAATAATAATTCCACCAATAACTTGCACTATGTCCCTAGAAAAGTCACAGGCACTCAATAACATTTTAGGGCGGCCTAAGGAGCTGAACCCTGCAAAGCCACAGGGATGAACCTGTCCAAGGCCTTGGGAGCCCACTTCTTGCAACAGTGTGTCCTGGATGTGGAATATGAAGTCAAAGGAGATTATTTTGGAGCTTTAAGATTTAATGACTGCCATTCTGGGTTTTGAACTTGCATGGGACCTGTAGCCCCTTTCTTTTGGTAGATTTTTCCCTTTAGGAATAGAAAAGGTTACCCAATGCCTGTATCTCCATTGTATCTTGGAAGTAAACAACTTGGTTTTGGTATTATAGGCTCATAGGTAAAAGGAATATGCCTTGTCTCAGATGAGACTTTGGACATATAAATATATATTAAGTTCTGGGATGCATGTGCAGAACATGCAAGTTTCTTACATAGGTATACATGTGCCATGGTGGTTTGCTGCACCCATCAACTCATCACCTACATTAGGTATTTCTGCTAATGCTATCCCTCCTCCAGCCCCCGATTCCCCAATGGGCCCCGGTTTGTGATATTTTCCTCCCTGTGTCTGTGTTCTCATTGTTCAGCTCCTACTTATGAGTGAGAACATGCAATGTTTGGTTTTCTGTTCTTGTGTTAGTTTGTTGAGAATGATGGTTTCCAGCTTCATCCATGCCCCTGTGAAGGAAATGAACTCATCCTTTTTTATGGCGGCATAGTATTCCATGGTGTATATGTGCCACATTTTCTTTATCCAGGCTATCATTGATGGGCATTTGGGTTGGTTCAAAGTCTTTGCTATAGTGAATAGTGCTGCAATAAACATACATGTGCATGTCTTTATAATAGAATGATTTATAATCTTTTGGGTATATACCCAGTAATGGGATTGCTGGGTCAAATGGTATTTCTGGTTCTAGATTCTTCAGGAATCTCCACACTGTCTTTCACAATGGTTGACTGATTTACACCCTTACCAACAGTGTAAAAGCATTCTATTTCTACGCATCCTCTCCAACATCTGTTGTTTCCCGACTTTTTAATGATCACCATTCTAACTGGCATGAGATGGTATCTCATTGTGGTCTTGATTCGCATTTCTCTAATGTCCAGTGATGATGAGCTTTTTTTCATATGTTTGTTGGCCGCATAAATGTCTTCTTTTGAGAAGTCCCTGTTCACATCCATCACCCACTTTTTGATGGGATTATTTGTTTTTTTCTTGTAAATTTGTTTTAAGTTCTTTGTAGATTCTGGATATTAGCCTTTTGTCAGATGGACCAATAGCAAAAATCTTCTCCCATTCTGCAGGTTGCCTGTTCACTCTGATGATAATTTCTTTTGCTGTGCAGAAGCTCTTCAGTTTAACTAGATCCCATTTGTCAATTTTGGCTTTTGTTGCCATTGCTTTTGGTGTTTTAGTCATGAAGTCTTTACCCATGCCTATGTCCTGAATGGTAATAGCTAGGTTTTCTTCTAGGTTTTTTATGGCTTTAGAACTTATGTTTAAGTCTTTAATCCATCTTGTGTTAATTTTTGTATAAGGTGTAAGGAAGGGGTCCAGTTTCAGTTTTCCGCATATGGCTAGACTTCGGACTTTTAATGCTGGAACGAGTCAAGACTTTGGAGGACTGTTGAGAAGGCAATGGTTGTATTTTGCAGTGAGAGAAGGACATGAGATTTGAGAGGGGCCAAGGACAGAACGATATAGTTTGTGTATTTCTTCCCACACAAGTCTCATGTTGAATTGTAATTCCCAATGCTGAAGGCGGGGCCTTGTGGGAAGTGTTTGGATCATTGAGTTGGATATCTCATAGTTTGGTGCTAGTTTCATAATAGCGATTTCTCATGAGATCTGGTTGTGTAAAATTGTATGGCATCTCCCCAACCCCTACCCACCTTGCTCCCATTCTTGCCATGTGGTGTGCCTTCTCCCCCCTTGCCCTCTATCATGATTGAAAACTTCCTGAGGCCTCCCCAGAAGCAGATGCCACTGTGCCTCCTGTACAGCCAGCTCAATTGTGAGCCCACTAAATCTCTTTTTGTATTAATAATCCAGTCTCAGATATTTCTTTGTTTTTTTGAGACCGAGTCTCACTCTGTTTCCCATGCTGTAGTGCAGTGGCAAGATCTCGGCTCACTGCAACCTCTGCCTCCCTGATTCAAGCGATTCTCCTGCCTCAGCCTCCTGAGTAGCTGGGATTACAGGTGCCCGCCACTACGCCCAACTAATTTTTTCTTTTTTCTTTTTGTATTTTGAGTAGAGACAGGGTTTTACCATGTTGTCCAGGCTGGTCTCGAACTCCTGATCTCATGATTCGCCTGCTTCAGTCTCCTATAGTGCTGAGATTACAGGCA
This sequence comes from Macaca thibetana thibetana, assembly GCF_024542745.1. Classification (NCBI taxonomy): domain Eukaryota; kingdom Metazoa; phylum Chordata; class Mammalia; order Primates; family Cercopithecidae; genus Macaca; species Macaca thibetana. The sequence continues at coordinate 174,401,378 of NC_065582.1, forward strand.
TGAGCCAACACACCTGGTCTCAAGTATTTCTTTATAACGGTGCAAGAATGGCCTAATACAACCACTTATGGAGTACAGTTTGGAGGCTCCTCAATAAACTAAAAATAGAGCTAGCATATGATCCAGCTATACTCACAAAAATTAAAAATTAAGAAGCAAAGACTCTAGCCAGCCCTCTCCCTCCCGAACCCCTCCAAAAGAAACGTCACTCAGAGCCAGTGACCAAGTTCAAATTCTGTTTTCACTGCTTGGATAATTAGTGCTTCCCTTTTTAGCTCTTAAAGTGGGGACAGCAATTCAGTTTTTGAAAAATTACACATGCTGATTCATGTAGCATCAAGCTCATGTCTGCAACATAGCAAGCCCTACATGATTATTAGTCATTTATTATTAATAATAATGAGAAATTGTAATGTCACCTCCACAGTGAATCTCTCTTGGATTCTCTGAACCAGAAGTACCCCCTTCTTTGTGTAGGCCATCCCAACAGTCACACTCTCTTTCTTTTCTCTGCATGAGTTTGAAAACTTTAAGAAGGAGGTAGGGGCCGGGCGCGGTGGCTCAACCTGTAATCCCAGCACTTTGAGAGGCCGAGGCGGGTGGATCACGAGGTCAGGAGATCGAGACCATCCTGGCTAAGACGGTGAAACCCTGTCTCTACTAAAAATGTAAAAAAAAAAAAAATTAGCCAGACATGGTGGCGGGCGCCTGTAGTCCCAGCTACTCAGGAGGCTGAGGCAGGAGAATGGCGTGAACCCCGGGGGAGGAGCTTGCAGTGAGCCGAGATCGCGCCACTGCACTCCAGCCTGGGCGACTGAGCGAGACTCCATCTCAAAAAAAAAAAAAAAAAAGAAAGAAAAGAAGGAGGTAGGGACAGCCATCTCAGAAACATTAATAAGTCTTCAGTCAGCCTTAAAGACATCTTAAAGCTGGGAGAAAATCTGAACTTCAGAGTTTTCAAACTCTTTCTATTTTCCTGAAACAGATTTCTTCAAAAGAAATCTGCACCGGGCGCGGTGGCTCAAGCCTGTAATCCCAGCACTTTGGGAGGCCGAGACGGGCGGATCACTAGGTCAGGAGATCAAGACCATCCTGGCGAACACGGTGAAACCCCGTCTCTACTAAAAAAAAAAAAATACAAAAAACTAGCCGGGCGAGGCGGCGGGCGCCTGTAGTCCCAGCTACTCTGGAGGCTGAGGCAGGAGAATGGCGTGAACCCGGGGGGCGGAGCTTGCAGTGAGCTGAGATCCGGCCACTGCACTCCAGCCCGGGCGACAGAGCCAGACTCCGTCTCAAAAAAAAAAAAAAAAAAAAAAAAAAAAAAAAAAAAAAGAAAAAGAAATCTGCAGCAGAAATCTGTTGTATGAAAACATAAAGAGGAGCTTTTTTGGTTTGAAGTCTTCAGAACCTTCCCCCTTCTCCATATTCTCTACTTAGTTGTCTTTAAGTGATTCAAGAGGGTCCCTAGAGATCTTCAAGGAACTTTTAGGGGGAAAATAACATTTGCATGCACACACACACACACACACACACGAAACTGTAAAAGGAGAAATAATTTGCTCAACTCCAAAAATAGTGGCTATTGTTTACTCTGTGCTAATTGCGTGCCACACAGTGTGCAAACACTTTCCAGGCATTATCTTTCATCCATGTGGAAATTCTATGAGGTAGACATAGCAGATACCCAATTTACAGAGGAAACCACTGACAATTAGGTCACGCAGCTGATGTGGCAGAGTTGGGATATTATTGCAGTTCCTCTGATTCTGAAGCTCCAAATCTGAGCCAATGTTATATCTTTCTTCTATTAAATCAGTGTCAGAATAACAACAACAAAAATTCTCCTCATGGAACTTTGTTTTTGTGGGGAAGACAGATAAGAAAGATTTTTTTTTTCTGAAGTGAAATATACATTTGGTTAGTTGTGGTAATTAATAAGGAAAAAAGCAGGGACAGAGAATTGTTGAAATTTTATAAATGTCTTCTGGATGACTGAAAATAGAGGTGGATCAAACTCCTTCATCACTTGATTTAAATATTATCCTTCTAGTTTCATCTTTCACTTCTGCCACCACACGCAGTGTGCTCATGGAACCTGAGTACTTTCTTGAATCCATTCTTTCTTTCTAGAAAGCTTCCTTCCTTTTCTACCTAGAAAATGCCAGCTTACCCAGGTCAAATTTTATCTCTGAGAAACGATCTCGGATGCAACGGGAAGGTGTTAGTTTACTACTCTTGAGACTTTCTCAACATCACTGTAGGCTAGGAATTATCACTTTGACTTTTGATTATTTGCTTGTGATGAGCTGTCAGCAAAAATTTGTAAGAGTTAAAAGGCAAAGACCTTGTTTGTTTCCCTTCTGAAATGCCAGCAGCCAGTGTGGGGCTTAGATATCAGGGAAGCTCAATAAATACCTATAAAAATAAATTCACAGTAAAATGAGTTGGAAGAAACTATCTAAGGGGTATAGGAGCCTCCTCTTGTTGCTATTGTGAATTTTGTCCTGATCAAATAGTACACTTGGGCTACATTAATTTAAACACCTACATTGATGTTTCCCTGAATATAGTATTACATTGTTTAAAATATAAGAAGACAAGATAAGAAATGGCTTTACTATTTTTTTTGCATATTTGACAAATCAATATCCCTAAATACTACATTTAAAAATCTGACTTATAAATATTTAAAAACCGGTTTAAAAAATATAAACACACACACAAACACACACATATGTAATTATGTATGCTTATAAATATATCGATTGATATTTATAGTGCTACATCTATAAAAGTAAATATTCCATATATTCTCTTATGTAACTTTTTTAAAAATCACAAGTTTCTCATTAGGACCCAGTGAGATCGTAATATTTTGAATTTTCCAACGAGTCAACTGAGATTGAGAATTCTCTTTCAACAGTATGAAGAACTGTCAACACTTGCTAAGTGTTGATCACAGTGCTGAACTCCTTCCTTTATTTCACTTTCATGGCTTAAATGAACACTTGAGTAATTGGAGACTAGAAAGTCTAATGATCATTGCCCAAGAACACACAATCAGAAAGTTGAGTGGGGCCCAGCAGCCTCGTCACTGGAGTCTACTTCTGTATCCTCAATGTTGCTTTGCCTCATACACAGATAACACATGTGATGCCAGGGCTGAAATGAAATCCCTTGATCCAGAGGCCAAACCGTGTGTCCCACATTGCAGTGTATCTTTAGTGGTTCTTGTAGACACCTTGAGCTATATACACAGATTGGCCACTTCTTGTACAAATATTAGCAGCATGTGAATGTGTGTGTACAATTTACCTAATACTAATATATACTTTTCTTAATTTTAAAAATGGACTTCAAGTACATATACTGTCCTCCTCAACCTACAATGGGGTTAAGTCCCAAAATATCCATCTGCTAAAGTTTAGGTTTGTTTTGTTTGCTCCTGCCAAGTCTTATGTTGAAATTTGGTCCCCAGTGTTGGAGGTGGGGTCTGGGAGGAGGTGTTTGGGTTGTGGGGGTGGCTCCTTCATGAATGGCTTGGTGCCTTCTTCTCAATAATAAGTGAGTTCTCACTCTATTAGCTCCCCAGATAACTGATTGTTAATGAGCCTGGCACCTCCTCCTCTCTCCCTTCTTTCCTCTCTTACCATGTGATGCCTGCTCCGCTCTGCCTTCTATCATGAGAAGTAGCAGCTTGAGGTGCTCACCAAAAGCAGTGATGGCACCACGCTTTGTGTACATCCTGCAGAACTATGAGCCAAATAAACCTCTTTTCTTTATATATTACCCAGCCTTTGGTATTCCTTCATAGCAACACAAATGGGCTAAGACATTATTGTAAGTTGAAAACTTGTAAGTTGGACCATTGTAAGACCAGGTGATTTTCAATTTATGATGGGGCTGTGTTCCAACAAACTCATTTTAATGCTAAAAAATCAGAAGTCAAATCATCGGAAGTCAGGGACTGTGTGTATTACATTCAAACTTAAAATAAGTATATATTCAATAACCACACAACCTGATACATTTTCCCACATCAAAGATGTTTGTGCTGAATAAACAGACATTGCCAGGATCCTGGAGAAAGTTTCCTTTGTTTTCCAGTTACCTTCTCTCATTCCCAGTATAGGCCACCTATATTCCAACTTCTAACAGCGTAGATGCATTTTGCCTGTTTTTGAAAGTCATATATTAAACTATTTTGTAATGCTAATTTTATTTAACCTTCTTTGAGTGTGTCTTCCTGCCCAGAAATTCTGATATATGGCGTAGCATATTAGAAGAAACACCAGACTGAAGATCAGTGACCTGCAATGCTGGAGATTCAGCTGTCAACTTGATACTCTTTGTAACACAGAGGAGAAGTTACAGGTGCGACAGATTCACTATCACTTCCTCCAAGTTCTTGGGATGCTCAGTGGCTTCCAGATGATTCTGTGAGAAACCCTAGCCCACACCTCTGATGTAGCAGGCAGAGATTATCAGCAATGGTTCTGCTGATTGTGTTTCTCCAGCCGTAGCAACTACATGTGAGCCTCTAAGTCCCTGCATTGGTTTTCCTTTCTGTTTCTAGTGCATATAGACTGGCAGTGTTTTCCCTGACTGAAATTGAATACCCTTATCACATTATCTAAATTTTGTCATTCTTTAAGTTTATGATCAAACATTTCATCTTCTTTATATTTTTATGTTTCCTTATCTCTAAATCGATGCAGGTGAGTATCACAAGCTATAACATCAGTCCTGATTGTAATGCTACTACATGTGTGATGAAGAACTAAACTGCGTTCACAGTGGAAAGCCAGATGGCATAGCAGCAAAGAGCAGTGGGACCCTGGCTTTGGACTACCTGTGTTTAGGCCCCTGCTCCATCCCTGAGTAATTGTGAGAGTTGGAAACAAGTTTCTCATCTTCATGGAAGCTCAGTGCTATGGTTTGAATGTTTGTGCCCCCTCCAAATGCATGCTGATACCTAATCGCCAATGCAACCACATTAATATATAGGGCTTTCCAGAGGTGATTAGATCATAAGGACATTACCTTCATGAATGAGATTAATGCCTTATCAAAAAGGCTTCTCACAGAGTGTATATCCTTTTCCCTTCCATCCTTTCTGCCATTTGATGAAACAGCATTCATCCCCTTAAGAGGACACAGCATTCAAGGCTCCATCTCGGAAGTAGAGTCTGGGACATCATTAGACACAAAACCAACTGGGTGCTCGATCTTGGGCTTCCTAGCACCCAAAGCTGTGAGAAATCGTTTTTGTTGTTTATAAATTACCCAGTCTCAAGTCTTTCGTTATAGAGCACAAATGCACGAAGACTTCTAGTACAAGGGTCATAAGTATTTGTTGCTTGTAGTGATGGCGAATGCTCAACCCAGTGGCTGATATTTAGTAAACATTCAATAAGTGTTAAAACATTCTAGTCTTTTAATTCCATTTTAGGAGGCTAAGCAGGTGCATGATAATTATAAGAAAGATGATGGTTTAAATGGCAAATTTAAAAAATACTTGCAATTAAGGAAATATTTTTCAGTTACATGAAAACTTTGACTCATACAACAGGTTTGAATCCCCATAAGGTTGGATAGAGATGAAGTGTAGTATATTTAATGATAATAATATTCTGCATTATATTATTTAGAATATCTTTCTTGTATTGATTTATGTAATATACTGATGTAAGGGACTAATTTTTATTATCTGGAATTTGTGTTATAAAAAACTTTAAGAAGGCAAAATTAGAGACAACCTAGCAGTTTTGGGATGTCCAGCCTCTATTCATAGCTAATGCACTTATCACTTTTCCGTCAAATAGTATGGGGTACTCTTCTAGTTTCTGTAGAAAAATAACAGATTTAACAAGTTCACAGAAGTATTTATGCCTTGACCATAGAGATGAAAATTAAATAATTTGAGGATTTCAGTGCTGTAAAAATTCCTTCCCTGTATAAAACCACATTTAACACAAAACATTTAGAAAAAACACACGAGAGTATTCAATGATATTTTATTTTAATAAACACTATTATATTATTCTATTGTTTTAATATTTTGCTGATGTAATAGAAGAAATCATTTTAATTTTAATGATTTTAGGTTTGTCTTCATGAGTAAGCTTCTCTAATCATCAAAAAATTATTTTTAATACAGGAAAAATAATACCTGTTGTATCAGTCAGAAAAGACTCGTCATGCTATATTAGCAAATGACTTCAACAAGACACTGTAAGTCCCAGTGACTTACAGCAATAAATGTGTAGTTTTTGCTCATTCTGCATGTCCATCACAGGGTGGAGAGATAGGCAGGAAGCTGATCATTTTACCTTTGCAGTGTCCCTGGTTGGTGAAACTGCCACAGTCTTGAAACTTAACCAGTCACTTTAGCAGGAGAAAACGATAATGCAGAGAAGCATGACATGGCCCCAAAGTAACACGTGCCACTTCCCTCTTGGTTCATCAGCCCCAAATAGTCACAGGGCCTCTCCCAACTTCAAGTAGGCAAGGAAATGTCATACTACTATGTGCCCAGAATGAAAGAGTGAGGAAAAGAGCCAAAAAAATTATGAACAGCCTTCATGATATCATTTCTGCCCTACCATTTTATATTGTGAGAATCAAATAAGGTAAATATGTGAAAAGATTTTACAAATTGTAAAGAACTATAAAAATATGAGACAGTAATGTTACAATGAATGCATTTATTAAAAAATTGGGAGGCCGGGCGCGGTGGCTCAAGCCTGTAATCCCAGCACTTTGGGAGGCCGAGGCGGGCGGATCACGAGGTCAGGAGATCGAGACCATCCTGGCTAACACGGTGAAACCCCGTCTCTACTAAAAATACAAAAAACTAGCCGGGCGCGGTGGCGGGCGCCTGTAGTGCCAGCTACTCGGGAGGCTGAGGCAGGAGAATGGCGTAAACCCGGGAGGCGGAGCTTGCAGTGAGCTGAGATCTGGCCACTGCACTCCAGCCTGGGTGACAGAGCAAGACTCCGTCTCAAAAAAAAAAAAAAAAAAAAAAAAAAATTGGGAAGTCGAATATGGGATGCCAGATTAGATTTTATTTACTGAGAACTTGAAATGCTTATGGACTCAGCAGTGTTAATTAATACCAGAGTACCTCATAGACTTGTGGGCCTAGATTTTTATCTTGGGACAGATAAACTTTCTGTTCAACCTTTCACACTTAATGTTAACTCATGTTCGTATTCCCATTCCTCAAATTAATTAGGACCCACAACTGCGAAAACAGTTTTCTATCAGTGGTTCCATCGTGAGAGCTGCATAATGTTGATTATAACAGCTGGCATTTTATCATTTGTTTCACTTTTCAATTTTTACTTTCTAATTGTATACATTTTCTCACATATGTTGATATAAAGTTTACACAGAAAATGAAGAACAAATAAAAAACAAGGTTAAGTCTATAAGAGTTGATTTTCCCAAGGTTACTAATAGTATGAGATGATGAGAAAGTTCAAAATTCACTGGAATTTTATTTCTTCCGATGAATATCAGAAAAGTATGTTATTATTACAAAGCTATCACCATGTTGAAAAGCTCAACTTATTAAGTAGATTACTCAAAAGTATGAGTCAGAAAGTAATTTGGAAATCTTTTGTGATTTTTGAAACATACTACGTTTTTATGCATGTAAGAGAGACAGAGAGGAGAGGGATGAAAGAATGGGTGTGTTCTTTGAGACTCTCAAATTATAATCTACACTTTTTGTGTAGCCTACTCATATTTATTCTCTCTGATATTTGCTTCTTCTGATAACACTTTCCTAGTTTTTTGAGCTAGCCTGAATGGTTTTGTTTACTTTTTTCCTATAATCCATCAAAAAATTAAGAGAGTTTCTACTAGATTCTTAGTTTCTGGAGATGTCCCTCTGTTTGATTCTCAACGTGTCTTGTAAAAGTAATTCAATTCTCATACTTTACTGGCCATTATCTTATATTCATAGACAAATATGTATTAGATTCCTACTTTGCTCATATACTGCCTAGTCCCTTAGACTAACAAAAAATCAAAGAATTATCCCACAGTGTTTGGGATAATGCAGGGGTATAATAAGATATTAGTTGTAATAATACAATCAGCTACCTTTTTCAAGCATTGACTATATATTCCAAATGATGCTAAGCAATTTTGCTCTCTGTATTTCAGTTAGGTTTCATGATGATTAATGGGGGGAATACCATTATCCTCTTCAGTTTTTAAGGATGAAGATATCTGCTATATTTGTATATTTATGGCACACCTCCCCCCAAAAAATTAGTCATCGAAATCTAATCACCAACATTAAGGCATTAGGAGGTGGGAGCTTTGGGAGATGATTAGGTCATGAGGATGGGGCCCTTATAAATGAAATTTGTGCCCTTACAAAAGAGTCCCCAGAGACACCGCTTGCCCTTTTCACCATGCGAGGACACAGTGAGAAGGCACTGACTATGAACCAGGAAAAGAGCCCTCATCAGACACAAAATCTCCTGAACTTTGATTATAGTCTTCTCAACCTTCAGAACTGTGAAAAATAGAGTCCTGTTGTTTATAATCTACCCAAATTATGCATTTTTTCATTATAGTAACTCACATGGACCAAAACAGAAAATTGATACCAAGAAGTGCAGTGCTGTTACATTATCTAAAACTGTGAAAGCAAGCTTGGAGCTGGGTAATGGGTAGATACTGAAAGAGTTTCCAGGTGAATGCTAGAAAAAAAATCTACATTGCTATGAATGAACCTTACAGAGTGATTCTGGTGAGGGCTCAGAAGGAGAAGAGGAGAACTGCAGAGAAAACCTCAATCTTCTTAAAGAATACCTAAGTGGACCTGAAGACAATGTTGGTAGAAATATGGACCATGAAGTCCATTCTGAGGATATCTGATGGAAATGAGGAACACATTATTAAACAATGGAGGAAAGTCCATTCTTGTTGTAAAGCAGCAAAGAACCTGGCTGAATTGTGTATATGCCCTCATGTTTGTAGCAGGTAGAACCTGTAGGCAATGAAATTGAATATTTGGCTGAGGAAATTTCTAAGCAAAATGTTGAAGATATAGCTTAGCTTTTCTTAACTACTTATAGTAAAATTCAAGAAGAGAGATATGATTCAAACACAGAATACTTAATGAAAAGAGAAGCAAAATTTTAAAATTTAGAACAATTTTAGCCTATCCATACTGAAAAGGAAGAGAAAGCATGCTCAGGAGAGAACACCAAAGATATGGCCAAATGACTATCTGATAAGATTGGTCAACCAGGACCTATTGTTCAAGACAGTGGAAGAATGACTTTGCAGGCAATTCAGAAATCATCAGGGCTGCCACTCTAATCACAGGCCCAGTGTGCAAAGTTCACAGTGAGTATGGGACTATTGCAGGGACCTCACATTAACATAATGCTCAGTGGACCCATGGGTGTGCTACTAGCACATAATTCCAGCCCAGGGAAGCCTGAGGTGCATGACCTAGGTACAGAGGGGCTACAGAGGTGGGGTCATGACTGAGAACCATTGTAGGAGTAGGTCCAGGCACAGAGCAACTGTGAGGGTTTGTTTTTGTTTTTGTTTTTGTTTTTCTTTCTTTCCTATTTCTTCTTCTTGGAAAGGGAATTTCTAGCCTATGCCTGTCTCACAATTGTACTTTGGAAGTACATACTTGTTTGATTTCATAGTTTCACCATTGGAGGAGAATTGGCTTCAGGGTGAATAGTATTCTGAGTTTTGCTTGCATCTGATTTAAATAATTTTTAAATGAGACTTTGGACTTTTATTTGAAAGTGGATGCTGGACTGAGTTAATACTTTGGGGGTTATTGAGATGGAGTGAATGTATTTTGTTTGTGAGAAGACCATGGATCTTGGGGAGCCAGAGGAAGAATGCTATGGTCTGAATGTTTGTATCCCAAGAAAACTCATCTACTGAAATCAAATGACCAATGTGATAGTTACAGGTGGTGGAGCCTTTTGGAGGTGACGGAGTCATGAGGGGAGGGTCCCATAATAGAACTAGTGCCTTCTTAAAAGAGGTCCCAGGGATACTCCTCATACCCTCCACCATATAAGAACACAGTAAAATGCCCTGTCTACAAATCAGTAGATCAACCTTCACCAGATACCAAATCTGCCAGTACTTTGGTATTTGACTTCACAGCCTTCAGAACTGTGAGAAATAAATTTCTGCTGTTTACAAGCTACACATTTTATATTTTGATATAGCAGCCTGAATGGACTGAGACAACACCTATGTTTGAATTGCTTCATAAAGTTGCCCTAAATTATACATCATTATATGGCAGGACCTTGACATCACTTCTATCTCGTTCCAGATTTGAAGCAAAGACAAGGCAAGGAAGATGAACATTCCTGAGTTAGAAAAAAACTGTTCACACATTATGAGCAAACAGGAAAGTACTAAAGGACAGTTGAATGCAATACTATTAGAGGCATCACAGCTCATAATTGACAAACATACAGTGAAAACAATAAAGTATTGTTTGTCCAAAGAGAAGAGAGAAATCACTATGATCTGAAATTTGGTGAACAGACTTTAGTTATGAGGATTTTATTTATCTTTTCATTAGTTGTTCTGTCACTGAAGTGAATGAGGCACATACACAGGGAATATGTCAGTTTCAGGAGACCTCATTTTTTTCTTTTCTCCTTCAATTCTCTGTTTTTCAACTGTGCAAGTTATTTATGCGATCTGCACCTGTATTTCCTTTTTTTTTGCAATATAGTAATCTCATACAATTAGGAGAAATAATATAGCTTACTCTACTTATGGCACATATTTGATGAGATAATGGATGTAAAAACTAGAAAGCATTTAAACTGGTATTGAGTTGACTTTCAACAAATTGATAAAATGGCAAAGATTTGTAGGGAAGATGCATGTTGTTTACACTATGTCATTTTATTTTCCAGAAAGACAAAGATAGATTTTATATTATGAAATGGCAATTCTAAAACCCAGGAGATATTTTGGTGTTTCTGAGCTCTTACTCCAGTGTCCACTTGTCCATAGAATCACCTTTCACTTCTGGAGTCAGAGGGTAAGCTTTAAATATAAATCTGATCAGCAGAACTCTGGAGTCTGGTTGGGAAACTGTATTTTGCACTCCAGTTGCCAGAACTGCTTCTAGCCTACAGTTGCTTATTTAATCTTGAATGACTGAGTGAATGAATGTAGGTATGCAATAATGACTAGAAAGATGGAAGAACAGTTGGCTGTCTGGCTGAAGGACATGAAAAGATGTTTGAGTGAATGATACGATGGATGGTTTAGACACAGAAGCTAAGTCCATGGCTTATTCTTTCCTTCCTTCCTTCATTCATTAAAACGTGTTTACTGTGTAGCCCAAGGAAGCCATCATAATAGATAGAATGACATGTATGACATAGTGCTTGCTTCAAAATATTTAAATGCCAGCACAGAAAAACATGTAATCCAAGACATAATGACAGGTGGGTCTTGAGAGAGGTCTGGATAAATGTGAATAAAAATTCACAAGAGTTATAGATTTTATAAAGGAAGGGATGATTCATGGAAAGTTTTGTGAAAAGGCTAAATTATTAGATGGAATGCTGCAATTTCAAAGGTGTGGGAAGGGAAGGCAAAATCATATTGATTGATATCTACTTGTGATGAAGGAGATATTTGGCAGTGTGTATAAAGTTTCCTTGCTCAAATTTGATCTTTCTTGCTTTTCTCCTAATCAGCTCCTGGAAGGATCTCCCATCTTATGGCAAAAATGTAAGAGAACTTGGCTGGGCGTGATGGATCACACGTGTGATTCAAGCATTTTGAGAGGCTGAGGCTGGCAGATCACTTGAGGTGAGGAGTTCGATATCAGACTGGCCAACATGGTAAAACCCATCTCTACTAGAAATACAAAAATACTCACAATTGCACTTTAGAAGTACATACTTGTTTGATTTCATAATTTCACCATTGGAGGAGAATTGGCTTCAGGATGAATAGTATCCTGAGTTTTGCTTGCAGCTGATTTAAATAATTTTTAAATGATTTTAAAACTGAGACTACAGGTACACACCTGTACCAGTGTACCTGTAGTCTCAGCTGCTTGGGAGGCTAAGGCATGAGAATCACTTGAATCCGGGAGGTAGAGATTGCAGTGAGCCAAGATCATGTCACTGCACTCTAGCCTGGGCGACAGTGAGATCCTGTCTCAAAAAAAAGAAAAGAAAAGAAAAGAAAAAAAAGAGGTAAGAGAACTTAGTCTTGCATCTTGATTCTATTACTGATCACACAATGTTTGATATGCAAATTACTTAATCCCTTTAACCCTCGCCAGACTCTCCTATACAAAGGGAATGACAGTGCCAGGCTGAAGTTAAAGCCCTAGAGGTATCTGCCTAATGAATAAATGGGTACCACGAATGAAATTCAAGAATTGGTGGGGGTCAATGTGCATACAGGGGGATTAGAGAAACTCTGAAGTTTTTTTCAGACTTCTGTTTCTGATTAGCATTACCTTTTAAAATTTTGTTGTGCAATATGCGAATATTGTAACATCTGAGAGAAAGGGGAAGGAGGGATAAAGTAGAGAAGCAGGTTCTCTAAAATGGCAACATTAAGTTACTCTGATGTAGCACCTGAGAGTTTACTTGAGTATCTCCTCCAATTCAGTATTTTATATCAACCTTACAATAGCCTTCCACAGGGAGACTCATGTACTAGAAACAGTGCAGCAACTTCACTGAGCAGATAAAATTCCATACTGTGGTTTTACGTCAAAGTACACATTTTCAAAAATATCACTCTTTAATATATTTAGCAATTGCATGGATGATCTACTATCCCTGAACTAAAATTACTCTCTCTATAAATAATCTGCAATTTGGCAGGATTTTGTGCAGATGCCTCAGTGCCCTCCTCATTATATGCGTGTGTGTATATTTATTTTTTTGACATTTGCATTTTTTATTGACTCTTCATGACTTTGGCAAGGTGAAAGACTTGTGGTGGTTAGGGACCATGTGATAGTATTGTGAGTGGTTTGAATATAATGCCTTTGCCAATGAGCAACCCACACTGTTTAGTTTCTGAGTGCCATTCTCCAATGGATTCCTATCGACTCTCAAAACACGCTTGGCTAGTCGAGGAAATTATTTGAACTACGTTGGAGACTTCAGTCAATGGTCTAGTAATCACACTAGTCCTTTCATTCTAAATGATCCATCTCAAATGACTTTATCACATGGAGTTTTCTCTTATGTGATTTATCCTAATAAGACAGGGTACCCACTGAGAATCATCATTGTATTATATGCACAGTTTACATACCACCTCTCACTGTGTGCCATGATCCCCAGGGACTGTAGAAAGGAACATCAGTCTTCCACTATAAAGCATCATTGGGGTCTACCTAAGGAAGCTCAGCATTCTCCTATGAGAGTGTTCATGTCAGAATCAACTAGAATTTATTTCACATTATTGAGATTCTGGTTCTCCCTTTGAGGCAAACAGTTAAATATAAAAATGTGAAGAGCTCTGACATGAATCTGGTGTAATTACTATAAATAAATAACTGGATCCCACAATAAGAGTGCATTTTCTTTTTATAATGGCTAAATACAATTTTCAAGTGTTTTTAAAAATAAAATCACTATTAAAATTTAACTATTTTAATTATTACTGAATGGAGTCCATTTTTTATTCCTTGTGTATGTTCACAATATAATAATATGGTCTTCACATACATGTGCATAGCTGTGTATGCTTTTATATATGTGTGTATGTATAAAACAGTCAAGAAGAATAGAGCATCCTGAAACTCCTAACTTCAAAATTTGGTTTGTTACTTGACTGGCCATATATTTTACACCTAATCTGACATAATCACAATTTTATGTAGAATTTAAAGGTAAAAAAGATGTAAATCAATTGATATCTGCACAGTTCCCAATCTTAAAAAACTGTAGAATAAATATTTACATGTTAAAATGTATTCGAGAATTGTTTCTTGTTTTAACACCATCATGAGAGTTACAATTCTGTTAGTACACCAAGTGCTCTGAGGTGTCTTGCCATAGAGAAATCCTTTTAGTGTTGTTTCATTGGGAATGAGAGGTTCTCAAAATTATTTGATAGCTTTTTTTCATGAACATACATAAGCACATTAGGTTCTTGCAGAATTGGTGCTCTACTCTTCTTGTTTTTAAAAATATTGAATTAGAAACTTTATATACATTTTCTAATGTACTCTTATTTTTCCATGGGGTATTGTAGGGGATATTTGTTATTTTATTTACCTAAAACCTTTCTTCTGGCTGACCAATATCTTAAATTTACTGTGGAGAAAAAAAAAATCACTCTTATCTACCTTCACCATTAACTGTAGAGGGAGGCTCTGGATGATTAAATGAACAACTCATTCATTAATTTATTGATTCATTAATTTATTCATCCAACAAAATATATGGAGCTTTATCTGACATGCCAGGCATTTTTATAGGTGCTTAAGATACAGCTTAAAACAAGACAGGCAAATCATTGCACTGATAGATGTACAAACAGACAAATACATCAGTGAAATGTAGAGAAGATCAGAGTTAAAGAATGCTGTAGAGAAAAACCTAAACAGGGAAGGGGCATTGAACACTGTAGGTGTGATGTGGTGGCTTCCTTGCCCATAGTAATTTATGGAGAGGAAAATGGATGATCTCAGAGCCCTGTGCTCTGTGGTGGCTAAATTAACAGAATTAAAATAATGAAATTGGTTTGGAGATATTGACTTAGTAAATGTTTCATGCACATTAGTGTGAAGAGACCACCAAACAGGTTTTTTGTGAGCACTAAACCTTTTTAATCACCTGGGTGCAGGTGGGATGAGTCTGAAAAGAGAGCCAGCGAAGGGAGACAGGGGTGGGTCTGTTTTATAGGATTTGGGTAGGTAATGGAAAATTAGTCAAAGGGGGTTGTTCTCTGGCGGGCAGGGTCAGGGGTCACAAGGTGCTCAGTAGGGGAGCTTCTGAGCCAAGAGAAGGAATCTCACAAGTTAATATCACCAGTTAAGGCAGGAACCAGCCATTTTCACTTCTTTTGTCATTCTTCAGTTACTTCAGGCCATCTGGATGTATATGTGCAGACTTGGGCTCAGAGGCCAGACAAAATGTCTGTTGAATGATTTCCACATGTCAGGCTCAGCTGTGAAATTATGGAGATGATAATTAATGAAACAAAGATCTCTGATCTCATGAATACAGTTGTGTGCTAGAAAACATTTGAGAACAGACTCTTCAAAAAATCAAAGTGAGTCTTGATTTGGATCATTTGTGAATGTTTGTTAGGTAAATAATACACCATGACCAACTACAAGGTACCACTTGAATACAAAGTTGGGGAGAATAAGTATATAATCAACTTTTATGTGAAAGTAAAGGCAGGCTCAAATCCACCATTGCATGTATCTTATATTTTAGCCTGTAATATAAATGTACTAAACGATTAAATTAACACATGCATTGGCAGGTGATAGGTTCTAGTAAATAAAAGAGAGTAAAGCAGTGTAAGAGGGAATCAGGATGCTGAAGGGAAGCAGAGTAGCAAGCAATAAAATAGGGAGCTGAAATTGGCCTCACCTGGAAGGTGACATTTCTGCAAAGATTGTAAGAAGAGTCATAGACAATCACAGGCATGGGGCGAGAGTTTCCCAGGCATTAGCACATCTAGAGTAAAGGTCCTTAAATGGGAGCACATTCAGCTTGTGTTGCAAAAAGCTTGCTGGCCAGTGTGCCTGGAACAGAGTAAGTGAAGGGGAGAGTACTGGAAGATTTGGCAAGACATTCAAATGATGTGCAGTCTTACAGAACACTGAGAAGGAATTTAGATTTTACTCTAAGTTAAATTGGAAGCCATTTTGGAGTTTTGAGGACATGAGAGACAAGCTCTGACTCTCCTTATAAAGATGCATTCTAGTTGTTAGGCTGAGAATAAATTATAGGCAAGAAAACCAGTTAGGATTAATTCAGGCTGTTCTACCCAGAGTGGTAACAGTGGAGATTGTGGTAAGTGGCTGGGTTTAGTATGCTAGTAGAGAGGAGAGCCAACAGAATTTCTTAATAGGTCCAAGGTGAAGGAAAAAGAGGGAGTAATAATGATGTTAAAACTTTTGACCTGAGCTAGGGGAAGAATGTGGCTGCCATTCAGCAATACTACAAAGGCTCTGTGTGGGATGATAGTGGTGAGGTAATATCAGGACATCAATGTCAGAGATGTTCAGTTTGAGCTGCTTTTAGCACCTAAGAGAGCAGATATTGAAAGAGTTGGGTATAGGAATTTGGGAAAGAGATCTGAGCTAAAGATGTCTATTTAATATTTTGGTTCATTTGCATATAGATGCTTTGAAAGCCATGTATCTGGGGAGGATTGCCAAATGAATGTGTGTCATAGAAAAGAGGACCAGGAAGTGTCTTTCGAGGCACGACAACACCAGGAGGTGTAAAGGAGAAGATGCAGTGCAAGGGACTGGAAAACAATAATCAGGGAGGTAGGATACAAACCAGAAGAGTGTGACCTCCTGAACACCAAGTGAAGAGAGCCTATGAAGGAAAAGGGAGGTGCCAAGTATTTCTAATGGTGCTCAGAGGTCAGCAGGAGGCCTGAGAATAGAACTTTGGATTTAGTAACACAGCAACATCAATGTCAGGCCTCTGAGCCCAAGCCTGCACGTATTCATCCAGATGGCCTGAAGCAAGTGAAGGATCACAAAAGAAGTGAAAATGGCCTGTTCCTGCCTTAACTGATGACATTACCTTGTGAAATTCCTTCCCCAGCTCATCCTGGCTCAAAAGCTCCCCAACAGAGCACCTCATGACCCCAACCCCCGCCAGCCAGAGAATAACCCCCTTTGACTGTGATTTTCTACTACCTACCCAAATCCTATAAAATGGCCCCACCCCTATCTCCCTTAGCTGACTCTCTTTTCGGACTCAGCCCACCTGCACCCAGGTGAAATTAACAGCCTTGTTGCTCACACAAAGCCTGTTTGGTGGTCTCTTCACATGGACATGCGTGAAAATCAACATTGTGGATGTTTACAAGGATCATTTCAATGGATAAAGAGTGAGAAAGGTTCTTAGTGGATCCAAGAGAGGTAATAGGATTAAATAATTACATCAAGGCAGATTTTAACTTGAGCCTGTGATTTATGGAGAAAGTTGTGGGGCCTTTCCAGGCATGCTCAGAGCTTGGCATTCTCCATTCAAAGTTATCCTCAAAGGTTACGTGGAGGCTGGAGAAAGTTTGCATTATCTAAATAGTTATAGGATTCTGAGTTTTTTTTGTGACTCCTGCCTTGAGGAAATAACACTGGAGAGGGGTGGCCTTATCTAGAACTTATGCACAAAACTCATTGACTTGCACTTGGTTCTTGCTGATAGAGAGGCATAGGCTGCAGGTAGGTCCAACTTAGCAGGAGCACTGGAGAATTGCAGATAAGCTAATTAATATATTTCATATCTCCAATACAGTGGCTGGATAAGGTGTGACCCAATGGAAATCAATGAGAGTTAGGTACCGATTTTTTAGTTTATCTGCTGGTGGAGAAAAGATCTGTAGCTGCTGGATTTGAACCCTGGGTGTGCAAGAGAGTTTTAGTTGGGACAGTTATATTGTACTTGAGCAGGTAGAGTCTAGAGCTAGCAGAGACTCTTAGTGGATCAAATAGGGCTAAGAGATGGAGAGCAGCTGAGCCTTCTAAGTCAAGCCATGCCTGCGGCTTTCCCTAGCTCTGACCATTTTATTCACCTAAGCTAACATTAGTCACTTTTTAGGCTTAAGCTGATTCATGTCAGATTTTCTACCGAGGTTTCTACCTGATCCAGATAGGTTTTACTATCACCACCCGAGTACAGGTGAGAAAACCAAAACTTATTTCTCAGTGAATGACTAATTGTTCTGGCTCACACAACTAATGAATGAAACCAGGTATATCTCAGGACCATCTACTTTCCCCTTTCTACTGAGAGGGAAAAATCAGTGAGTTAGAAAAAAAAAATAGCAGAAATAAAGAGAGTCTATAATTAGAAGAGACTTTCATGACCTTTTTTCTGATCTCCTTAGGAGAAACTCTCTCCTTCAAGAGGAAAATACTTGGTTTCTGATTCTGCACCCAAGCTTTAAGCTTTTTCCAATTCCAAATGATGCTATTAACAAGATAAAGATACATAAAAATCAGAAAGTTAGACATCAGAGGGGATGAAAAAAAGAGTAGGGTTTAAATGGGACTTAAAAAGAAAATTTAATTAGAAGCAAAGGTAGCTCTGATATCTTCTCTACATTAGTGTTAAGAAGGTAGAGGAAATTATAAGTATGTAGGTAAATAGCCAAGGATAGTATATGTCATGGGAATTTGGGGTCCTATTAAGAAAGCCAATGAGGGGTAAATTCTATTTAATACTGCTTCCTAAAGGAAAGCAGATACAAAAGGAACTAACTAGGGAGAGAAGACTACGGATCACTCACATCCTTAGCTAATGAGTTCGTGGCAATTTTGGTGTGGGGCGGCAGGAAAAAGAGGCAGGTAAGCAATATGAAGTGAATGTGAAAGTTTAGTTAATAGAACCATAGCTTTGAGTATCCACTGTCTGCTAGTATTTTGAGATTTTTATAATTTTTACACAGAATCATGTTATCTAGCCTATGCCTCAAAAATTAAAAAATAAATAAAGCAACAAAGAAGAGGAGCTCATAGTTGTCTAATGTAAAGAGCTCAATCAGGTCTTACTGCTTATAACTCACATCACATAGCAGTGGCTACACAGTACTGCACTGAAAAATATATGGTGGGTGGGTCTAAACTAACAGAAAAATAATTCTCTATCACTGGCACTGTCTGTCCTTTTGATCCTAGAGTGATGTGGACATACCTGTGCTATATGCTTCCTCCAAGATCTAGTACCCTGGATTGGCGGTCCACACAAACTGTACCATTGGGTCCTCATAACCCTCCTGCAATGATCAGCTATTGTTTCTTCTGCTAAGCATGCCTCCTTTCATTTCAGAAGGGTATCCATAATTTTGGTAAATTCCTCCAAACCCTACTTCAACTTAATAGCTCCAGAGGAAATTGTACATTATGGCACACTGCTTACCATGAGGAGTGGGGAAGTAAGACAAATCGGGCCAGAAATCTTCCCTAGGATTTTTAAGATACAACTAATAGAAGAGAGACTGTTGCTTGGTAAGGTGAGAGATGCGAACAGTGAAGCTGCTAGCTGCTTATCCGGACTTCCACTCCCTTAGTTTAGAAAAAGTTTGTCTGAACATCAGAGATAGGCAGCCCACACGCAGAGAGAAGCAGTGATAAGAGATGTAGTCCGACAGTCCTAAAGGCCTTTTGGTCATTGACTCAGGTTATCTGCAAAGCTAGTTTCATCTGATATTCTGTGGCTTGGAATACAGGAGCCTATAAAATCCATCCTTGTCCTAAGAGAGTTGTTTCAGTTTTTATCTTTTCCAATCATGAGAGATGTGGCCTTTTCTGTGCCATGAGTGTAGAAAACAAGGCTTACAATGGCTAGTTAACCTGCCCGAAGTCACACTGCTACCAGCTGTTGCATGAGAATTTGTTAGTTCTTTTTCCTTTTATATTTACAGGCATCAATCCAGCTACGCACATGATCAACTCCTCCAATTTATTGATGAATCTCCTGTAGTAACTTCTTTTGAGTGGATATCTGCGAACAGTCTATTTAAAATAGTACCCTTTATTTCTCATCTCTTACACTCAATTTTTTCTTTTTTCTTTCAATTGCTTGTCATACCTTTCCCTAGACTATGAACTTAATGTGAAGTTTGTCATACTTACCATGATATCCCCAGAACCTAGAATAAGTATATGTCCATACATATTTTTAAATACCCGAATAAATAAACATTTATTTTTTAAATGGTAGAATATTTTACCCTGATCTACTACTTCTGTTTTCACTTCCTAACAATTGGAGATTTCTAATTTATTATAATTGAGTATTCCATTATGTGAGTGTAACATAATATAGTTAATAGTATTCTTTTTTAAAAATAGAGTGTTGGTGGGGGACACATGTGCAGGTGCTACTTGGCTACGTCGTGTAGTGGTGGCATCTGGGCTTCCAGTGTACCCATCACCCAAACAGTGACTATTATATTTTCTAATCTTTCGTTGTCAGGGGTAAAAGTTGCAATAAATCTCCTTTTTGAACCCTGTTTAAAAATTATACATGAGTCTAACTGTAGACTGGGTCAGAAAGAATGCCCATTTGATATGTGTTGTCATTTTGTTCTCTAGTTGAGAATGTAACAGCTAATCCTCTAATCACTGACAGGGGATATACTCATCCCCTTTCTACTTGAAATTACAATGTGTTTTCATACTTTTTGCTCTTTCTCAATCTGGTAGATGAAAAATGATGTATTATTGTAGCCCTGTTTTGCATTTCACTCATGAGTGAGATTAATCCTGCTTTTATATTTTGTGCCCAACTGCGTTTTCTGTGAAATGTGTATTTTGCTGATTATTTTCATGAGCTGTTGTTATTCTCATTATTAATTTGTATTAACTATTATATTAAGAAACTATGACTTTCGCTCATGATCTATGCCTTTTGTTTGAACTCTTATTTTATTTTTCATGTTGAAGTAAATGTTTAGTTTATACTTTCCATATTGTCATTTTTAAACATTTGATGACTTCTGGTTTTTATTATTATTAAAGATGTCTTATTCGTAAGAATTTATTTACGATCCTCCCACATTCTTACTTTTTTTTAAAGCAATTGTAGTTTGTATTTATTCTGGATTTTGTTTTATTTTTACTTATGTATGGGACATCATACACATGTAACTTTACACCATGAATCTTGGAAGAAAGATAGTCTGTCTTTTCAGGGATTGGAATTCAAAGACATGAAGTATATTAAACAGGGGGTAGAGTTTTAATGTTCCTTACGTGCTTCTATGTCAAGCATTGAGAAAAGTGAATTCGGTTTTTATAATAATTTATTTTTATCTACTTTCCCTGTAAAATGTTAGTTTTCCTATATTAGTATTCATTATATATTCTTAGCTACACACACACACATTTAAAACCACTTGATCTCTATTTAAATTTATAAGCTTTATCTATAAACGATTCTTATTTTCTTAACGTGCCCTCAAATTACCTTAACATTTTAGCATGTCCTTTGTTTACATTTCTCTGTAGAAAATTACCCACACTTCTATTTTTCAACCTCTCTGAGTAAATTTACAGTTATAGATATTTTTGCTTTGTAATCCAATCTGATATTTTTGTACCTAAATAGGTGATTTTAATTTATTTTAATTTATTGATAGAAAATACAGATTTGGTCTTAATTCTGTCTCATGTTTTATGCGATGCCTTCTGCTTTTACTGATTCTTTAAAAATTCTTTACTATGTGAAGCATATTTCTTTGGTATTTGTGTGTATGTTCCCAGATAATTCAGAATTATGTTCCACTAATGGCTTTTCTTAATGTTGTTTTATAACTAAACCTTTATATAAAATATTGGCTATTGTATATAACTCTTGCTATTCTATCGATTTAGACAGAAAGTGTTAAACACTCTGAGCAAGTATACAATTGTGACAGTTATGTCTTTGCTTAGGTTCTTCCAAAAGCCGAGCTTGAGACAAGCCGTCGAATGTAAGATCGTAAGTCCTTTATTGGGGAAGTAATAGTAGGGAAGTAGGAAAAGAAGAAACCAATAAGGTGGCCTCATCAAGCAAGGTCCCTCCATAGAAGACTGCAGTGAAATCCTGCTGGGAAATTCTGGATCCAGCACAAAACACCATCCTCAGAATCATCTCAGGTGGAGGTGAGGGAGCTGGAGTGATTGATGATACATCAACCCACACTAGGAAATTATCGAGGGTTGCTTTCCGGAGTGTTAATTCCCCT
The DNA here is from genome assembly GCF_024542745.1 of Macaca thibetana thibetana. Classification (NCBI taxonomy): domain Eukaryota; kingdom Metazoa; phylum Chordata; class Mammalia; order Primates; family Cercopithecidae; genus Macaca; species Macaca thibetana. Next base: position 174,423,320 of record NC_065582.1, read on the forward strand.
GCAATTTTGGCCTTTTCACAGTCACAAAAACGTGAAATCAATGGCAGAGAGAGCCTATGACAAAGAAATGCAGGTGCTAGAATTTTGAATTCAAGCTGTTCTACCCTAAAATGGGCAGAGCACTCGCGGTAATTATCTTATACTGCTCAGATCCACCCATGCTGTATATGAAAATCCTGCAAGCAGTTATTTGAGACAATGGCCTATTTCAATATCTTAAAAAAAGGAAAACTTGCAAAAGACAAGCTCTAGTCCCCACTGCCAGAGCTGGTCCTAGCAGCTTAACAGGTACAAATCACCTCCTTCCTCTGCTACACACTCTAGATTACCCCATCAGCATTTCTGCCAGGCATTTGCAGTTATTAAGGGATTTAGAGGCATAAAAGTTTCCCCCCAAAATTTCTTGTATTTCATACTTAGTACTTTCTATCACCACTATGTAGCAGTAAAACTATTTTGTCATGATTATTGGGGTCTTTTACACCTACCAGTTGCAATCATTCTTTTCTTTGACTCCTAGTCTACTGGCGTGAAGAGCCTTATGATGAGAAATGTAGAATAATTCCTACTGCATTCCTAGCAAGAGCATCCCCCAGCTCTGAAACCAGACTTCTAGTTTAGCAAAACCCAGAGCTATAGGCATAGGAAGGATACATCCCCACACCCCAAGTTTCACTAAAAGTGATAAGGAGTAATTATCCTATTGCTAACTTTTGTATTCTCAAGCTTATTCATCTCCTGCGCAGTCAACACCATATCATGGCCATTGGTTAAAGTATCCATCACATATGGAAGGACATCACTACAGATCCAAAGAATGCCATACCTAACCTGGCATCTTAGCTGCATTTTGAAGATCCCATCCCAAGTTCTAGATGAATGACAGCATGTATATGATGGAGTACATGGGAGAACCAGTGTATCCCATGCTCATGTGCCAATTGTCACATCTCCTTGCTGCTTTAGTTGAGCCCCTTGGTGATATAGTTCAGATATTTGCCCCTCCAAATCTTATGTTCCAATATGATCCTCAGTGTTGGAGGTGGCCCTAGTAGGAGGTGTTTGGATCATGGGAGTGGATTTCTCGTGAATGACTTGGTGCTATCTTTGAAGTGATGAGTGAGTTCTCATTCTATTATTTCACCAGGTAGCTGGTTGTTTAAAAGAGCGTGGCACCCCTTCTCTCTCTCTCTCTCTCTCTCTCTCTCTCTCGCTCCCACTCTCACTATGTGGCACACTAGCTCCCCTTCCCCTTCTGCCGTGATTGAAAACTTCCTGAGGTCCTTACCAGAAGCAGATTCTGGTGCCATCCTTCCTATACAGTCTGTAGAACCATGAGCCAAATAAACCTCTTCTTTATAAATTACCCACCCTCAGGTATTACTTTATAGAAATGCAAAGCAAACAAAGACACTTGGTCTAAAATAATATTATGCAAAATATCATGGCATAAACTACATGCTAGTGACCCTTTGGATAACCATACTGTCCAAAAACACTCAGAGCAGGGAATACAAATCCACGCCTAGTATAATCCCAATTCCAGTAATTATGAAAGAGGCCTCCTCTAGGTAAAAGGGACCTCATGAAATCAACTTGCTTCCCAGTGACTCATTAGTTTTCTTGACAAAATGATGCCATATCATAGACTCACTGTCCTTTGTTGCCCCTTCCAGTTTGGACATTCCGTAGTAGCCGTAACTAAGTCAGTTTTGGTGACCGGGAACCCAGAGTGCTGGCTGACTTCTACTGAACCAGGCCAACTCTCTTCTTGGTTATTCAGTGCTTTCACTACCCTGGCTGCTTTTAGGTGGGTGATGTGGGGAACCCAAATATCTACACGTTTTGTCTGTTCACCATTGTAGAACCAGCCTTATACTTCGTGTTCTAACATCATTTTCTTCAATCTTCTAATCCTGCTCTTTCCAAGACGTTGAGAAATAGACAAGCCATTTGTCACTGTCCAGGGATTCCATGCACATTCTTTACTCAGGCTACTTTTCTCTGTGGACCAAGTTGATGACTAGAGGTTTAATGGTTTTAGCTCTGCCCGGTAGGATTTCCCTCATAGTAACTTTCAAAGCCTTTGCTGAGCAAGGCTGTAGTATAGTAGCTTGAGGGCTGATCTGAAGGGATTTTCATTCCCTGGCACTAATGGTTGATATTTGTGTGGGCAAAATGATTTCCTTGCAACAGAAGGCCCTCATGCAAAACAATTATCAAGTGCTGGGAGTTGTAACTTGTGCTGACACGCACTGTAGTTGAAAGACTGAAGGGAAGTGGATGGGACACTGGTGATGTCTGGCATAAATCGATTGTTTTTTTCTTAGTAGAATGATGGATTTTTCTTAATATCTAATATTATAACTCTATATATAAATTGCATCCTTCTAACTAAATTTATCTACTTTAAATTATATAATTTTGAAGGCTTGGTTACAATAAATCAGAAAATGAGTCTTCTTAAACTACCTCTTATAATCTTCCTTTCCTTCCTTTTGCTATTTACCATCATATCTACATTCCTACATTAATAACATTTCAATTTTTTTCAGGTATATATCCTGTATTTCAAGTGTCTAGATTAAGACCCCTATAAATATATGAATTCCATATTCACCATTATTCCCTTCCAGAAAGATTTTCTATTCATGTTTAGGTTTTCTGAAGTGTATCCCCTAGTACTTTTAAAATACTTTTATAAAACATGTGATTCTTTTTATGCTAAAAATGTTTTATTATGTGTACAACAACCTATTTAGCTTTTCTACCTGGATTTTTAGTAGGTCTCCCAAACTGCACAAGTTCTGAAGTGGGCTTCTGATCTTTTCCCTACCCAATCCAAAGTCGGCTCATTTCAGAGTATAAGCTAAAATCCTTAAAACACTCAACACTCCTTTTCACATTACCTTCCTCACCTCATCGCATTCTCATTGCCTCCTCCTCACTGTTCCAGCCATCCTGACCCCATTCTTTACCACTCAGCATTTCTGGCTCCAGGCACACTCCTGCCTCAAGGCCTTAGTCCTAGCTATTCTCAATGCTTAGAATGCCCTTCCTCTGGATGAGTGCAAAGCTTACTCCTTTACTCACTAAAATGTTTACTCAAATGTCCCCTCTCATTCAAGCCTTCCCTGGTCATCCTCTCTAAAGTGACAATGCTTTTGACAATGACAATCCCTATTGACATTCTAGGCTTTATTTTTCCTTTGAGTAATCAATGGTCATCTCTTTACACACTACATATTTTACTCTTCATCTTATTCATTGCTCTTTTTGCACTCTAATTAGAATATAAATAGAATGAGCCAGGTGCAGTGGCTCATGCCTGTAATCCCAAAACTTTGGGAGGCCAAGGCAGGTGGATCAGAGGTCAGAAGTTTGAGACGAGCTTGGCCAACATGGGAAAACCAGGTCTCCACTAAAAAATACAAAAATTAGCCAGGCATGATGGCACATGCCTGTAGTCCCAGCTACTCAAGAGGCTGAGGCAGGAGAATCACTCGAACCTAGGAGGCAGAGGCTGCAGTGAGCCAAGACCACACCACTGGACTTCAGCCTGGGAGACAGAGAAAGACACTGTCTTAAAAAACATTATATATATTTTTATATATATACAGAGACAGAGAGAGAATGAGAGGAGAGATATGTGTCTGCTTGTTATGGTTGTTGTTGCTGTTGTGTCCTCTCTACCAATAATGCTTGAAAATAATAAGCACTCAGTAAACAGTTTCTAAACAAGTGGATGAACACAGACTTTATAGTTAGACTAAACTTCAGTGGGGCTAAATGTCTTGTTTCCTTGAGGATGTTATGTGCAAATGCTTCACAGTCTTCTATGCTTGAATGTTGCTGCAAATCATTTTGAATCTAGCCTGGTCTTTTTTGTATGTGGATGATTTAATCATTTTGCTAGTGCACAGTGTAATCTTTATCATAGAAGACCAGTAACTTAAACTTTTCAGCATTTCCTTTAATTTCTGGAGCTACCTATTATGTGTGAAGCCCTATTTTTCTTTCCTATGTTACATAGCTGCCATCAGCATTTTTAAAAATGCTTTGATCATTTTTCTTCCATTTTTTTTCTCACTCCAGTCTTTCATGGACTTAATGTATCTTGAACAGCTTCTATTTTTCTTTATGCTGCTTCCAATGCAGACCTGATTTTGTAGATGATGTTCTTTCTTTTTTCTTTCCACTTATTTCCCAAGTTCTGCCAGCTCATGTTTCATCTCTTTTAGTTAACTTGACATATCTTACCAGTGCACTTTTTTTTAACAGTATTTTTAAAATTTTATTTATGGCTTATGTTTGCTCATACTTTACATCTTTTCTGTGGTAATATTTTTCTGGTGAGGCTTAGTCATCTTTCACATGTTTCCATTCCTTTTTTCCTTATTGCTTGTAGTATCTTTGTGTGATCTAAGCATCCAGGGCTGCTTCCTTTTTATTTTGAGAGACAGAGTCTCACAGTGGCCCAGGATGAGGTGCAGTGGTACAATCATAGCTCACTGCAGCCTCAAACTCTTGGGCTCAAGTGATCCTCCTGCCTCAGCCTCCTGAGTGGCTGAGTCCACAGGCACACACCAGCACAGCTGTCTAATTTTTAAGTATCTTTGTAGAGATAGTGTTGCGCTATATTGCCCAGCAGTCTGATCTTGAACTCCTGGCCTCAAGTGTGTTTCTCCCACCTTGGACTGGACTCTTTTTTTTTTTTTTTTTTTGAGACAAGAGTCTTGCTCTATCACCCAGGCTGGAGTGCGGTGGCGCGATATCAGCTCGCTGCAAGCTCCGCCTCCTGGGTTTACGCCATTCTCCTGCCTCAGCCTCCGGAGTAGTTGGGACTACAGGCGCCCGCCACCTCGCCCCGCTAGTTTTTTGTATTTTTTAGTAGAGACGGGTTTTCACCGTGTTAGCCCCACCTTGAACTCTTAAAGTGTTGAAATAGCAGGTGTGAGCCACTGCACCCACCCTGTGCTACTTCCTTTTTAACAATGGTTCATCTTTGAATGAAACTGGTTCTCACAGTACCAGCTATTTTCAAAAGATTTAAGTTATGCTGGAACCAGAACTGATTTCTGCACTAACAGAAGCTTTCTTGTGTTGCAGAGTGTGATAACTTATTTGGCAGTATTGTGAGACTACACAAGTTGTTGGAGCCTTTGCTTTTTCCTGGAAGGCAAAGATGGATAGCAGTCAAATCTCTCTAAGAAACTGCTGTAAGATTTCCTGAAACCACCCTGTCCATACCTCCCTGTTGTAGAACAGGATAGAGGCTGCTCCTCTGGCCAGTCTGTGTCTCCTGTTCTGGTTGTTACATACGTGAGTATTGGATTTGCCTTTTATGTATCGCGCTTCCTTCTGAATATTTTTTGTTTTGTTTTGTTTTGTTGCTAACTTTGTTTTATAGATTTGCCATTATCAACATCTTTTTCAACAAGTGTCTTTTTGACCTTTATTGCATTTGGGCAGCTTTTTTTCTCATGTATTGTTATTCAAGGTTATAGATGTTATCAAATTTTTATTTTTTTAGAGACAGGGTCTCGATCTGTCACCCAGGCTAGCTTGCATTGGAACCATCATGGCGTACTATAGCTTGGAACTTTTGGGTCCAAGTGACCCTCTCACTGCAGCCGCCCAAGTAGCTGGGACCACAGGCATGCACCATCATGCTTAGGTATTTATTTTTATTATTGTTTATAGAGGCAGGGATTTTGCCATGGTGCCCAGGCTGATCTCAAAGTCCTGGGCTCAAGCGATCCTCCTGCCTTGACCTTCCAAAGTGCTCAGATTATAGGCATGAAACTTATCCGTTATTAAATCTTTAAAGATAAATTTCATTTTTATAACTTTTCATTATATCCTACAACCTCTTATAATTTTGATTATACTTAAATTTTTACAATAAGAGAAAAACAGAGCAAGACATGAGCCCTTGAGAAACAATTTAAGGGAAGAGAAGAGCAGAATTTAAGGAGAGAGGGCAAACGGGAGACTGCAGAGGGTGCTGATGTATCTGCTGGGGGAATGCTGATGACATCTGCTCAGATACAAAATTGAGCAGAGGGAGAAGATTTAGGGAAGAAGACAATGAGCTCTGATTTACACATTTTAAAAGTCATTTGGAAGCTCCCCTGGTAGAAAACTCTAGCATTCATTGAATATTATGTGATGAAGCTTGTGATGAGGATGAGTTTGAGGACGACATTTGAAAGTTACTACTGCAAATGGTAATCAGAAAAAAAAAATGTCTATATGATATCATTGAGATAACGTTTGTATTATCGGAAAAGCAGAGGGTGGTGTGCTGGACCTTGTAGGGCTGAAACTATGGGAAGTAGCCCTGTGAAGAGGCAGAGAAGTAAGGCCAAGAGAGGCACCAGAAAAACTTTTATTCTCTGCAAGAAACGTTGAGTTGGATTATTTTAACAGTGACATTTAATGGTATTGTTTTTGTTGTTCCAATACAAAATGTCTATATCGATATCTACTGACTTATGTAAAACATACTTATTCAGCCTCTTTTATGTGCCATTTCAAGCCCTGGGGAAAGACTGATGGATAAGTTACATCCTCAGCTTTGATTATGATTCTTTATAGAAAGAATAAAGAGTTCTTCACTTTTCTTTTGGCTTGGGATAGAAGATCCAAATGCAAATGTTCAAGGACATAATTCATCAGTTCGGCAAATACTGGTTGAGTATCTCTTATGTATCTGATACTTATCCAGGTACTTGGAATTAACCCATAAATTACGTAGAGAAAAATCTCAACCTTCACGGCATTTCACTGGAATATTGCTGGTTCTCCCCCCGGGGGTTGGAGGAAAGCATTTAGGAATATAACATGATTTCTTTTTGTATAAACTTCAGGAGACCACCAACCAAGTGTTTCTAGTTATAGGTTACGAATAGCTGATTTAGTGCCAGACTTATCTAGATCGTTTTACAGACAATAGTTAAAAGAAAGATAAAAGCAGACAATAATTGTGAGTACCAAAAAGTTGACACTAACAATTATCTGATAAGCAAAATTCAGCGAGGTGTTATCAGCCCCGTTTTATATTGAGGTAATCTGAATCTCAGAGTTTAAAGCACCTTGCCCCAATCCACGAGTACTCAGTAAAGAGATCCGGTGTTCTGGCCCAGGCTCCATGACTTATTGCACTTTTCACTCCATTGTCCATGAAATTATTGCCCACTTACATTCCGGGAGTGTAACTTTAGCCTGAAGGAGTGAAGCCACTCTGTTACTGTGTTATTGTTTTTGCCTAAGGTGAGGGAAACAGCACGCCCTTTCTACCGTTTCTCCTACTCACATGCGCCAAAGTATGTGTTGATTTTAAAAAGTTGCTTAGATTTTTAAACATCTAAAAGGCATACCAATGTGGAGACTTGGAACAACGGCCTTTCTTCTTTTCTTGCCAGATCTGCAGACTTTTCAAGGTGATCATAGGTGCTAGATGCACTAAACAGACACAATTTGTGTCACCACATGTCAAAACTAAACGACCATGAAGAGCTTCTCCAGAGTAAATGGTGCTAAAAAACAGCTAACAGCTATTGAAGGCAGTATCTTTTTACATAAAAGAAATATTAGTTTGATTAAATGTTCCAAAACATTGTTATGAAAACAACTCAAGTACCCTGAATGGCAAAAAACAAAAAGAGATAAAGGTGGAAGATACAACTATTCACGGTGAAGTATATTAATGCTACAAAATGTGGACATTCCTTTGTTTACTCTGCATTTTACAGTCTTTGTTCAGAGCAAAAACAGCTGCCCTTTCCAACTTCACTTCAGAAAGTTGTCTTCAGTCTCTTGCATTGGGCAGTGAGTGTGTGTGTGTGTGTGTATGTGTTTGTGCAAGCTCATATGCATGTTTAACTGTATGAGCTCATGCATTTAAGCACATCTGTCTGAGAAATTATGTCTCTGTGTCTTTTGAGTGCATGACCTTGTGAGTGCTGGCTTTGCAGTGTGTGAATGAGCCTGTGGACAATCAGAAGGACACACGGGGTCTATTTGCATGCATGTGTGTATGTGCTTTTGCAGATGTTAGGATAGTTGTGTCTATGGAGTTGTGAAATGATGCATGTGTGGGTAAATGAATGCATGAAAGTTCCTAAGGGTGTGTATTTGTGTGTGTACATGAACACCTATATGAAAGGAAAATGAGTGCATCCATGCACGATCCCCTTGATTTGTGTGCCTGTCTGAATGTGCAAGTTCAGATATACATTCTTATTTGTAAGAATGTGTGCATGCATATGTGTTTGTATAAGCCTGGGGAAAGTAAGGAGTCTGTCAGCAATGTCGAAGAATGACAAAGTGTTACTGGAGGCGCTGTTTCTCAACTGCTATGCTTCACTGTCAGTGTGGAAGCTGTTCCCAGAATCAGCTGCTGATTTGTCGTGCTGTTAATTGATGTCAAAGCTGAGTCTGCTGGGTCTGGCACTCATGCGGTAAAGTGAAATTTCCAAACAAGTCCAGACCCGGGCAGCTGGTCCTGAGTTTACAAGGTGATAGAAAACAGGCATTTTTAGGAAAACAAAAACAAAAAGATTACATTTCTAGGTACTTCATCTAGAGAGCGAGTTTGGCAGGTCTGTGTGTAACACACTGGGGTGGGTTAGTGAGGGTGAGGACCCCATGGGAATTGGGGGCAGGAAAACTAGGAAGAGACAACTGGTCAAGCTCCCACTGAGACAGCTTCTCAGGGCGTTTTCCTAGATTCTCAGCAGCTGTTCACCACCTTAGGGCTTTCTTCACAGTGACATCCTAGAACTGAGTGAAAGGCCATACAGCAGATACTACTTTGTTTAGATTTTAAGAAATTGAGCCCCAGAGGGGAAATTACTTTCCTGTTATAGTAAGAGGCTGATATGGTTTGGCTGCATCCCCACCCAGTTCTCATCTTGAATTGTAGTTTCCGTAATCCTCACGTGTCGTGGGAGGGACCCGGTGAGAAGTAATTGAATCATGGAGGCAGTTAGCCTTATGCAGTTCTGCTGATAGTGAGTGAGTTTTCACAAGATCTGATGGTTTTATACGAGGTTTTTCCCCTTTTGGTTGGCCCTTTTTCTTTCTGCTACCATGTGCAGAAGGATGTGTTTGTTTCCCCTTCTGCCATGATTGTAAGTTTCCTGAGGTTTCCCCAGCCCTGAAGAACAGTGAATCAACTGATACAGCTTGGTTTGGCTGTGTCCCCACCCAAATCTCATCTTGAATTCCCACATGTTGTGGGAAAGACCCAGTGGGAGGTAATGGAATCATGGGGGCAGGTCTGTCCCATGCTGTTCTCGTGATAGTGAATAAGTCTCATGAGATCTGATGGTTTTGTAAGGTTAAGTTTGCCTGCACAAGCTCTCTTTGCCTGCTGCCATATGTGTAAGATATATCTTTGCTCCTCCTTGCCTACTGCCATGATTGTGAGGCCTCTCTGGCCATGTGAAAGTGTGAATCCATTCAACTTTTTTTCTGTACACATTACCCAGTCTTGGGTATGTCTTTATTAGCAGCCTGAAAATGGACTAATAAGGCCGGGCACAGTGGCTCACACCTGTAATCCCAGCACTTTGAGAGGCCAAGGAGGGCAGACCATGAGATCAAGAGATCGAGACCATCCTGGTCAATATAGTGAAACCCTGTCTCTACTAAAAATACAAAAATTAGGTGGGCGTGGTGGTGCACGCCTGTAGTCCCAGCTACTTGGGAGGCTGAGGCAGGAGAATGGTTTGAACCCGGGAGGTGGAGGTTGCAGTGAGCTGAGATTGCACCACTGCACTCCAGCCTGGCGACAGTGAGACTCTGTCTTAAAAAAAAATGGACTAATACATCAGTTAAACCTCTGTCCTTTATAAATCACCCAGTCTTGGACAGTTTTTTATAGCAGCGTGAGAACAGACTAATATAGAGACAGACTTCAGATTATAACCCAAATCAACACACAATGAAAACTATTTGTGGAATGCAGATTTTTTCAGTGTGATGGAAATATTTTATTTCATATAGTACCATTATCAGGTTAATTTTTTTATTTTTAGTTGATATATAATGGTTATATATTTTTGTGGGGTACACATAATATTTTGATACAGGTGTACAATGTGAAATCATCAAATCAAGGCATTTGAAATATCCATCACCTAGGACATTTATCATTTCTTTGTGTTGGGAACGTTTCAAATCTTCTTTTAGCTATTTTGAAATACACAGTATATTATTGTTAACTACAGTTACTCTGGTGTCTCATTGAACACTAGAATTTCTTCCTTCTGTCTAACTGTGTGTTTGTACCCATTAACCAACCTCTCTTCATTCTTCCGACCCCACACTTTGCACAGCCTCTGGTAATGAACAGAGATTTGAAATTTATGTTTTTTCCTAATATTCTTTTTTTTTCCTATCAATATTTATTTTAAAATACATATTCCAAAAGGATGGGTACTGTGCAACCCCTGATTTAGTCAGGGTGGCAAGAAAGAAGGCCTATATGGCAGCAGGGTTCATGGCTGATCCTTTCCTTCCATGAATTCTTGCTTAAATCCTTTTATTCAAAATTGAAACAAACACAGATTCTCTCTTTTTTTTTTTCTTTCTCATTAGGTAGTTTAGAATATTGGTATAGCACACAACTACCTCTTCCCAGAAGACACTTTTAATTTTCTTCTTACCTATAATGCCCATTTTAGCTGACCATCACTTTTCTCAATTCATGCTATAAGTAAATAAATTTAATCAATCACATATATACTTGCATTTGTGAAATTCACAATAAGCGTAAAAATGCAAACTTATAACATACATGGCCATTAGGATAAACTATGTTTACTACTCACTATCTATAATGCCAGTCTTACTAGGATATTTACACGTCTGGAAGGAGATCAAATTACTCTCCCCATGACTGTTCCAAGTTCTTAGATAATAAAGTTGCAGTTTGTTTAGCAAATATGTTGGGTATTTTTAGGACTTCTTTGGCAGGTGTATATTCTTTTCCTCCTTGAATTATCTCTCTTGGCCTGTGGCCTTTTGGTAATGTCTCAGCATTTCCCCAGTTTCCCACTGGACTAGTGCACCACGTCAGGTCCACAATTGCCTCCTGTAAGGGACAGCTCCTTGATGGGGCAGCCCAGGTAAAAGGAGGCTGTTTAGACCATCTGTACACTGAGTAAGAAGCATCCTTCTTCCCTCAGCCTTCAGAACACTGAGAACTCAACAGCTCATGGTCAGAATTGGTGCTAAAAATCATATCCAAGAAGGATACTTCACTTGAATTGGGATGTGCAGTTTAGATCTGTGACCACATATGATATGGTTTGGCTCTGTCTCCACCCAAATCTCATCTTGAATTGTACTTCCCATAATCCCCACATGTCATGGGAGGGACCAGGCAGGAAGTAATTGAATCATGGAGGAGGAGGGGGTGGTTCCCCTGCTGTTCTCATGATAGTGAATAAGTCTTATGCGATCTGATGGTTTTATAAAGAGCAGTTCTGCACACACTGTCTTGCCTACCACCATGTTAAGACGTGCTTTTGCTCCTCCTTCACATTCTGCCATGATTCTGCGGTCTCCCCAGCCATGTGGAACTGTAAGTCCATTAAACCTCTTTTTCTTTTTAAATTACCCAGTTGTAGGTATTTCTTCATAGCAGTATGAAATTGGATGAATGCAACACAGACTTCTCATGTTTTATTTTCATAGTCCAGAGATCTGTGGCTTTCAACTGTAACTAGAAGAGTTTTCTTAAAATCCCAATGCTGGGGCTTATTTCAAAGGATTGTGATATAGTTGGTCAGCAGGCAGTTGAGGTCATAGGCCAGAAAGAGTAAAGAAATTGAGGTTCATATGTAGATAAGCCTCGATTACGTGGAAGAAGACAAACTAAAGACATATGGCTAAAGCCCTATTATAATACAATTAAATCTTCACCTGCAGTCACACCTACATATTATCCTCTGGGATCTGTGAAGTTAAAAATTAGTAGGGATTCAGAGATTCAAGAACCTGGATATTTTCTTTCTATGAAAGACAAGGTTAACATCAAGCAATTTATGATGAGTTAGGTTAAGACAAAACATTCTTGTCACCTGTCCACATTCTTCCTTGAGTCAAGTCAAACCTCTTGGAAGGATTGGTGAAATGGCTTGTGTACTTCCCCCTGCTTCTTTACTCATTTGTTATAAAGTAGTGGCTTGTAGTATTAGTGTAATTGGGAAAAATAACTGCTGCTCCTCTGTAACGCAAGCCTTTTGTAGCCTCTTATGAATCTTCCTACTCAAACAACATGGTCGTTATGCTTTGCCTCTGTTTTCACGTCAGAAGCATACTGGAGTCAGGGCCAGTTAGCTCTGTTTTTAACTCAGACGATTTTTCACTATTGTAAATACAACTGTCATAACTTATGGGTAAATGTGTCCCTTTGGTGAACAGTTTATTTTCCTATGGGTATGTACCCAGTAATGGGAATCAACCCAGGTGCTCATCAACAGTGGACTTGATAAAGAAAATATAGTATATATAATCTATGGCATACTATACAGCCATGAAAAATAATGAAATCATGTCCTTTTCAGTAACATGGATGCAGCTGAAGGCCATTACCCTACATGAAACAACACATAAACAGAAAACCAAATACCGCATGTTCTCACTTGTAAGTGGGAGCTAAACATTGGGTACACATGGACATAAAGATGGAAATATAGACCGTGGCGACTGAATTTTTAAAAGCTCTTCACATGAATATGGAACCCAAATCGAGTGGCCAGCAGCAAAGTAGTTAAAAGTCTATTTTAAACAGTGACATAGGTTAGTTACAAACTCGATTTCAGATGTTTCATCAAGAAAATCAATATTTTGACTTTCATCCAAATGATTTCACTGCCTATATTCTAATTTTTACCTCTTAACATATAGGGATAAAAACTAGGTGCTTTGCACTGTCTCTTTTAAATATCAGCAAACTATTAGGTCCCATTCAAAATCTTATCTTTTATTGAGGAAAAGCTGTAAGCCTAGACTGAGACACTGGGTGGATACTCACATTCTCTAGCACTCGTACATGATTTTCAGGGTTAATTAGAAATGTAAGAAGAAGATAAAATGTTGCTGCTCCTCCTAGTATCATTCCTCCAACATTCTCAGGTCTCCTCCACTTACATAGACACTCCCTGGGTCCTTCCTCTTACTGTCTGCTTGGTGTCTCTGAGTAGATATGTATGCCTTATTTTACTTCTCCTATTTCTCTGTGGGCAGGCTGGGTGGAGGGGTACTTGTCAAATGAATAGGCATTTTGAAACTGGGCTGAGGAAGAAAATGTACAATGTTAATGGAGTTAAAATCATCATTAAAGAAGGGGATGACAGACAAGTTTTGAAAGTCTTCTAAACCACCTCTTTTTGCATTTTATAACAGTCATCTGTTCTTACTGCATAAAACAAAGATCACAATCTAGTGGCATATGGGAAAAATTGGGCCTACATATAAATTTTAAAACATTTGAATTAAATGCTGAAAGTTAGAAATTGGGAGATCTCATATAAGTTTTAGACTTCTGATGTCTCATAGACAATGGAAAAAAACTGGCAGTATATGTTCCTAGTTCAAAGCCTTTCTCTACCACTTAGCAGTTAAAAATCCTTAAAGCAAGTCATATAACTGTTGGGGGCCTCAATTTCCCTGTAAGATAGGAATAAATATATTTACTTACCTCCTGTGGTTATTGTGAAAATTAAATGGGTTAATATACATAACTGTCCTGCACATTTTCTGATTTATAGTGAAATCTCAGTATGAACTTTAGTTTCATTAATATTATTGTTCAATAAATTACAAATAATATACAAGCAAAAAAACCGTAAAAATTATGATGTTAAATACCAAGATTATCTCATTGTTTATTGTAAAGCAGTGTACCTTACGATTCTTAAAATGTAGTCTCTATTCCGATCTATTTTGAGCATTTTTAAAACTTGCTATCATCTTTTTTCATCGTTAACTATCAATTGATTTTGTTTCCTTAAAAGTTTTACAGATTATATTTGTATTATTCAGGAATCCATAAGCTCTGAACAAAATACTTTTTGGCCTGCTTAATGTGGGAGAACATATAGACTTTTCTGGTTTCAGAGAGACTGGGAGACACTCCACATCAACTCGGTGTAAACAAGTGGTTCAAATCTCTGCTGTGAATATAGGCAGCTTTGGCTAAAATCCTGTTTTGTTTTCTTTTCTTTTTCCTTTTTTGTACAATAACTTAGTAACTTAGCTGGTAAATTTTTATTACTTCAAGACTGCCACATGTAGTATCAAACACATTGATATGTTTGATCAATCCTAATATGATATTCAGAACATGAACCAAAGAAGAGTCTGCAGTCTTAGAAATAAAAATGTATTGATGGCCATTGTGTGTCTGACCCTGAATGGGCAATAGAATATAGAGGCCCAAGAAAACCTTAAAAAGCTTACATTGTTTTCCACAAATCCCATTCTGGCTGAGTTCTTCTGGTGTGAGAGCTTGACTTTTCTTCCAAATTAAAATTGAAATTGTAATTCAATACATTCAGCTTGTAATTTTTCTTGTAGGAATGAATAATATCCACTGAGTGAAGTCAGTTATGATGCCCAAACTTGTTAACTACCAATGATTTAATTGAAACACAGTTGCAGGATTAAAAACACAATAATATTTAGAGTTTTTCAACATTTTCACATTTTTTATCTCATTCGATTTTTAAATCAGCTCCCAAAGACTGTAAATGAAATTAGTTAACATAGACTAGATTATTCTCAGCTAACGAACAACCTTTAAAAAGTCAATGGCTTAAAAAAAAAAAAGTTAATTTCTTGCCCACACAATTTCTTGTTTCCTGAAATTCCAGGTGACTCATAGCTCCTGACTTTTTTTCTGTATTATAATGCTACCATCTCAACATGTGGTCTCTAAACTGGTCATGAGGAAGCGAGTTAGAGCAGTTCTCTTCGATAGAAATAGAACGCTATCACAGATGGAAGCCTTTCTGTATGAAAAAGACAGTGTGGTGTTACGAATCAAAGTGTAAGGACCTGGGTTCTGGGCCCAGCTCCCCCTTACCAACAGTGAGTTTTGGCCACTATTTGAGAGTCATTAGCCCTAGTAACCTCTTTAGTAAATTGGGAATAGCAATATTTGCTTTGCATTTAAAGAGATAATGTATTAAGTGCTCTTTGAAAATTATAAAATGGTAAACAAAAATGAATTACTTTTATTAAGAGTTGAAGATTACCTCTATTAAGGTTATTTTGCATGGTGAAACCCCGTCTCTACTAAAAATACAAAAATTGGCCGGGCAAGGTGGTGGGCACCTGTAGTCCCAGCTACTCGGGAGGCTGAGGCAGGAGAATGGCGTGAACCCGGGAGGCGGAGCTTGCAGTGAGTGGAGATCGCGCCACCGCGCTCCAGCCTGGGCGACAGAGTGAGACTCCGTCTCAGAAAAAAAAAAGGTTATTTTGAGGATCAGTTTTATAGGTCAACATGTCTAGGCTATAGTACCCAGGTATTCAATCAGACAGTGATCAATGTGCACTGTGAAGGTATTTTTGTTGATATAGTTACCATCCATAATAAGCAAACTTGAAGGAAGTCTTATCCTTGATACTCTGAGTGGGCCTGATTCAATCAGTTGAAAGGCCTGAGAACACGATTAAGGCTTCCCTGAGAAAGAATAAACTTCACCTGTGGACAGCAGGTTCCGATTTTTCTGGGATGTTGCCACTTGGTCTTCCTGACGGCTTGCTCTGCAGATTTCAGACTTGCCTAGACACCTCATGGCAATCATGCAAGACAATTCTTTGCAAGAAATCATATATATATATAAAAAATATGATACATTATATGTCAACATGTAGTTTATATAATACCTATATCTGTATATATATAGATAAATATATATCCCTTTTGCTCTATTTCTTTAATCCTGATGCAGTTGTTTTAACACTTTACGGAGCATATTATGGCATTTCAATGACCTTGTTTTAAGTCACTATAAAATCCAGGGCTGCCTCAAAACATATAGATAATTTATATTTTTTTTGAAAAATGTTGAGCAATATGACTAATGGCACAATGATCAACATGTCTTAAGAGTTTCTCATTCGGTGAAATGACATGTCTGCCAAAATGGTTACAAGGCAGAGAATAAAATAAGTGCTATAATAAGTGAAGATGAGGGACAGGAAAGTAATGTAGAACATTTATTATGTTCTATAAACGGAACCAGCTTATTTATATGGTGGATTGCATTAAAGATACAACTATCGCATGACCTGTGCCATCAGTAAGTTTGAATGGAGGAAATTCAAGGCCAGGTAAGTTACGGTATTTTTCTGTGTTACACGAGAGGACAAGAAATAAAGAATTTAATTTGGATCTTCCCAACTCCCAAAACCATCTTTGTATGTGGTGGAGATGCAGAGGGCAAATGAGGATAGGAAAACAGGGTTAAGATATGTATTAGATCTTTGGGGAAATAGACTGTTTTCCAGCCAAACCAATGTTGATTTGCCCATATCATTTCCCATGCATAGGAAAACACTTCGTTCTCTATATCCACTTGAAACCTTCCAAGACACCAACACAAGGATCTAATTTTTCATGAAAGCTTTATGACCACCTCTCATACATCAAGATACCCTTTTCTTCAGATTCTTGAGTCTCTTACATTCTGTACCACTCTTTTTCATGTGGCTATTGTTGGATAGGTGACCCTTGCAGTATAGGTGAGCCTTCGTACATATGAACAACCTGAATGAGGTACAGGTTTTCAGCTTATTCGCTTAAAGTCATTTGAATCCCAGATCTGCTGCCATTTATGTAACTTTGGACTAGTGACAATACAGATAGCTCTTAAATTCTCCTCTGTGAAACAGATGGCTTAGACGGCCTTTAAATCACTTTCCAAATCTAATATTCACTCATTATTTTAAGAATTATCTTTTCTGGAACTATTATGTGCCAGGAGGTCATGTCAGCTGGTGGATGAAATGGCCAACAATCCTGAGGCAGTATTTAAGAGAGGATCTTAACAGGAATTGTAAACATAATTAGTGTCAATTTAGATATACACACACAGACAAACACAGAAACACATACGCAGGAGACACATAAAATCACTTTGTATATTGTTTCACGTGTGGTGAGAGTCAATGAAAAAATGTCCTCTCATTCTCACTCCTGCCCTGCCACTGTCTTTTTTACTACTCTGCAGGAACTATCAATGTAGGTATGCTCTGGCACATCAGCCATCATCCTAAATCTGGAGATGATGTGTTACCTGTCTAAAAGGCACCAGATGAGACTCTTAGCCAAGCCCTCACTCTCTATATCACTGCTTTATCCTTCATCATCTTATAGAGACAGATTCACAATTCTCAGGAGTTCCACAGACTGAAAGCATTGCTATTATTTACATTTAGTCTCTTCCTACCTGCTCTGAAAAAAATAATAATGGTTTGTAGTCAAACAGAAGGGAAACAAAAATTTGCATGCTCTGTCAGTCTTCCTGTTTCCTTACACTGTGAGATTTATAAGAGCAGAAGGCAGTAGTAGAAAGATCACTAGAAAGGGAGCTGGAAGACTGGTTTCTAGGTTAAAGGAAATGATTTAAGAAGTGCTTTGAGTGAAAAGTCCTACATATATGTTAGGCACCCTCATTCTTATTTTATTATTAAATATAATATAATCATCAATATCATTATATGTGTTATAACATCTAATATTATTATATATTACATTATTATACATTATATTAATTATAATTGATATACATTTTTGTATTAAAATATAACCAATATAATGTTAAAATAGTACTATTTTATTTTTATTATTATAATGTGGGTTTCTTTGCCATGACATGTATACATAATTCAGAGTGGCCTTTAGGCCCTCAGTTAAAATTTCCTCTAGAATGGTAGGTTTTAATGAAACATTATTACCAGTCTAATATTCAGTCCAAAAATGT
The DNA here is from genome assembly GCF_024542745.1 of Macaca thibetana thibetana. Taxonomy (NCBI): domain Eukaryota; kingdom Metazoa; phylum Chordata; class Mammalia; order Primates; family Cercopithecidae; genus Macaca; species Macaca thibetana. The sequence goes on from NC_065582.1 coordinate 174,441,328, forward strand.
CTGTTTATTTAAAAACATAATTGCCTTTTAATTTTGGTTAACACGTTGTATCCAGTACTAACAGATAACAGGATTATCTATTGGTACTAGAGAGAAGGGAAAGTACAACTAATAGAATACTAATTGAAGTACACACTAATGGGAAATTATTGTGCTAAATAATACAGCTAAAAGGCATATTTTTTGTTGTTATTTCAATTTTGAACCCATCCTTGATATCAAAAATTACTTTTCACACTCTTTGCTCTTCATAGTGTAGCTTTTCCCATGGGGCAAAATCTAACCCTGGTTCCAACGTAGCTACCATGCTTCCAGACATCACACCTGGAAGCCAGAACCAGAGATCATCACCCTCCCCGCATTCTCTCAAAAGACTCGTTTTTTTATGAGACAAAAATCGTTCTCAGAAGTATCTTCAGTGGATTTTCTCTTGGTTTGCATGCTGGAATTATACGACCACTAGTCATTGGCTAGGGAAGAAAAATATCAGGAATGTTCTAATCCAATTATGATTCACATTTCGGTTTGGGGAGAAGAACGAACGCTCCTGAAACCAAGCCTGGCTGATAAACATTGGGGCTAGAGTAATAAAGAAAGCAGGCAACCAATGATGTCAGCAACACTTTCTCCTGTATCCTGCTCCCCCCCCCCCCCTCTCCCCCGATCCCGCTCCCTCTGCCCAACTTTCCCGCCCCCCAACCCCAGGTTCTCAGGCTATTCTTTCACCTGTTTTGTTCAAGTCATTGCATGTCTATTTCTTAAAAAAAAAAAAAAAATGGAGTCACAGCTCATCTACTTGAACTGTCCAAACACGGTTTTGAAAAGGAAAAACTTAGCAGAGCAAATGAAAATATACATATAGACACATGCATACACCTAATCCCTGTAAATGCATATGGAGGCATATATCAATTAGATAGGTATAAAATTTATATATTAATTATAAATATTGAAATAATATACCTGTCAATAGTTGGTGTAGAAAATGAATATCCCATATTATCACAGAAATATTTTTAAAATAATTATTGTCATTACATAACTCTATTTGAGTGAGAGTTTACATATTCACTTAATTGCATATCACACAGGTAACATATATGTGAATATATACACACCCACAAACACACATATGTGTGTGTGGGATGTGAGAGTCAGAGAAAAAATGCTTTTTGGTTTTCTTTAAGCTCTAGTCAGTTCTTGCAGTGGAATATTTTTTCTGCTTACTTCTCATTGCAACTTCAAAACCATTTCTTCACTAGCTATAAAAAAAAAGCTCCTTTTAAGTTTCTGTCATTAAATTTTATCACCCATTTTTCCTCTTCTTTTTTAGTGCTGTCGTCAACTTCTCACTAGTCAGTAACCCTTGTTCATTGATGTCTTTAGCATCTGGCTGACTGTCTTTCTCTACCAATAACTCCTGCTCACATTATTGGTGGCCTTAAGCACAGCCATGATGATATAATCCAATATCCTGGACTGTATTTTCTAGACATACCAGCTCCAATGACCTTGTCTCTTCTCATTCCCATTTTCTGATGTGCACTCCCATAGTCTTACACTGGATCTTGTTTCATCTATAACTGCTCAGCCTCTAAGATATCTATTTTAAGTATCTCATTCTCCAACAATCATCTTTTTCTAAATAAGAAACCATGCTTTCTAAATAAGTTCTTTTAGTCTTCTCCCAGAAAACTGTTTCCACATATTTGTCTCCCTCCTAAAAACATCAGCATTCTCTATGCCCACACACAATGGTAATCAATGGCCACAGCTAACATTGCATGATGCCTATATATAAGTATGACTTTTTCTTCCTACCGTCAAGATTCTGGCTTACATCCATCTGTACTCATGTTCTCATTCTTCCATCCGGTTAAAACATACAGACTTTCTCTTTTTTTCTATTCCTGGCCTTTCTACTCTCCCCTAATCAATTTGTTCTCAAATAAAATTATTCATTATCTTCTTTGTATTCTGCATTATTTTATATGTTATTCTAAAAACATCATCTTCCTCTACTGTCCACTTTTACAGTTTCCTCCTTTTGCTTGGCACTTCATTTACCCCAAACTGCTAGTCTGGTGGGTTGAGCCTAACACTCATACCTGAATACCTGAGCCTTTTATTTCTTTGCCTTGTCAGGCTGTTTGCTGCAATTGCCTATTTACTATTACCTCTAAGCCTCTACTACCTCGAGGCACCTAATGATACTGTTATGCCCAGACCGTTTATTCCCCGAAGAAGACCACCAGAGTCCAGAGTCAAAGCTAAGCAGCAAGGATCTTTATTACAGGTTCGAACCTGGAACTCTCCCTCGCTCGTGAAACGAGACGGGCAGGAGAGCTCCCCCACTCAGCTCCGAACAATGTTATATAGTCTAAGAAAAGTGGGCATAGAGTTATTATACAAATCAGATATATGATTGGCTAGTGTTTGAACAAGGCGATTTGGCTAACTATGATTGGTTCCTGCCATTTCTGATATTTTGGTTCAAACTTTGAGGCGGGAGAGCAGGTTTATGGCAGCAAGAGTTTATCTTACTTAAACACGTCTTGTGACCTTGCCTCAGAACTTACAAAATCTCTGGTATGTGCAAAACAAAATCTCTGGTACGTGCAGAAAACCAGGTACTCACAGAACTTACGAAATCTCTGGTATGTGCAAAGATTAAAGAGCAGAACAAGGGTGTAGCGGGTGGGGGGCGGGTACACATCTATCTTTGTGTCCTTTCAATACCCCAGTGACTTCCCTGAGGTTTAGAAATACTCCCCACTTTTTCCACTGCACAGCAGACACTCAAGATCCTCATCAGATTCAGGGTCCAATACTCCCATTATTATAATGAAACTCTCTTGCTTGGTGTTTGACTGCCCTTAGGACTAAAATTACCAAGTGATAGTGTACCTTCAGGTTCAGTAGAACCTTGACTGGTGTAACCTTTACCCCCACACCCAACTTCTCGGAACATAGTAATCTAACCTATCAGAGCCTAAAGTTGTAGGGAATTAATCACACATTCACTTGACTTCTTGGTTTTCAGATCTACATATTCTACCTAATGGGGACACAGAAACATAAGTTAGCCACAATTTCAGTGGTTCTACTGTATCCTGGAAGAGCACACACCAATCTCACAACATGCCATTCCAAAGCTAGCATCTTAACCAATACATTAATATTGCATTAATATCTGCATTTTTCTTTTAGGTAAGCCGCTTTGGGATAATACAGTAATATCAGTAGATCATAGGGTATTAAAACAATTGTTTCAAATTGTTGCTGAGAAAATGAGTGTGGGGGAATTATATATGGCGGTCCATGGTATTAATTCAGTCATTTATGAATAACTCAGTAATTTTAACAAAGGTCAGGCAGGAAGGAAAGAATCAATTAATATTTGGAGTATTTATTAAGTCTAGTAGAGACTAATGTGGTCTCCTCCAGAGTGAAAAGAATCCAATAAACTTAACTTGTATCATGTGTCCAGTTGCTCTACTCAAGGGATGGCTCCATGCTCTCTGCTGACAGACTGGCATTTAGCAGCAGCTGCTGGATCAGCTTTGATAAAAGGGATTCCATGCTCCATCCTGACCCTATGGTTACTCCTTTCTTGGGTTTATTGCTCAAGCTAATGACAGTGGTTGGCTACAATCCATCTCCTTCTTCTGATTGACAATTTTTGTCTCTGATGTGGATACTCTCTAGTTGGTAAGGATATGAGTATGCAAAATCTGCATGCTTTGTCCTCACTCCTTTAGATTCATGTTTCAAACATGAATGTTTGAAACTTCCTTCTTCCAGATCCCTGACCAACCAGAGAAGCTATTCACCACAGACCAGGAATCCATATATATTTTTACTTCAAGCCACTCCTCCATCCTGAAAAACTGAGCAGCCCAATGCTCTGCCTGTACACCCACCTACACACTCCCATTGGAAAGGTTTCTCCTTACCTTTGTTCTTGGAGCTATGCTAGGCAGGGATATGCTGATGCAGAGATCCATTTTTGGCTTCTGTCAAATCAATGATCCAGGTCTGAGTTTTTCTTCTATCAGCCCATTGCAGGGAACTCTTTATGAGACCACAGGTGTGAATTGAGGGACAGGCATCCGTGAAACAGATGGGTATTATAAGCATCAGGACCATCTGCTAAGTCCCAATTTCAAATACACCATTTTCAGTACAAGAAGGATGGTATGTTCTGAACCAAACTTATGACTTTGTCAGTCTAAAAACACCAGGCTTATGATAGACAGCTGTGTTTTCTCAGTCACTTGATTTCTTATGGTCAGGCACAGAGTCTCTACCAGAGTCTCCTGGCATGACACAGGCTGCATTTCAAGTATCGAATGTAAATCAGTAGAGTCTGTGTTGTGACTCTCCTCCTGAAGCTTGTGAGAACTCCAGCAGAGCATCTTTATCTACCAGACATACCTGCAGCGCCAGCAGAACTTGCAGATATTTCTCCTGAGCTCCAGAGCAGCTTTCGCTGCAGCCTCAGAATCCCAAGGTCAGTGGATAATCCCACCGTATCTCCCTGAGTAGCTGGGATTACAGGCCAGCGCCAACATGCCTGGCTAATTTTTGTATTTTTTATAGAGAAGTGGTTTTGCCATGTTGTCCATGCTGGCTTCAAACTCCAGGGTGCAAACAATCTACCTGCCTCAGCCTCCCAAAGTGCTGGAATTACAGGTGTGAACCACCACATCAGGACAGTTGCCCAACTTTGTTAATCCTGGAAACTGAATCCTAAAAACAGAGTTGTTTTAGGCAACATGGGGTGTGAAACAGCAGATAAGTGAGTAGAGAAAATGGCATGAGCAAAGACAGGGAAGTAAATGCATGGATGTTGGGTTCTGTGAGGTGGAAAGAGTTTGCTGTGATGAGAACTGGTATGTGAGAAGTTTTAGAGAAGTAAATGGATAATATGAGTGCAACTGTAAACAGAAAACAGTAACAGAAAGCGGGTCAATATGGTTATAACCTGGCTGATACAAACTCAGCAGCAACCAAGAGTGAGTTCTGTAAAGTTTGCATATTCTGCATTTATCTGAGTTCACTGGATTTCTAAGATGGTGCGGCAGCAATTCTGAGCCAAACACAAGAGAAATTGAGTGTCTAGATCTGCATAACCATTCTGTGAAAAAGACTCTCACTCATAGTGTAATCTTGGATTAAACTGGATTAAACAGAAGTAAGCAGTTCCAGGTGATGTTCCTTACAGATCAGATCTTTACTATGCAAAAGTATTTTGTGACCTCCAAAAAGGAGCTGTTGTAAGCAGCACCCCTGTAAATATACCCTACAAATTTCCATTATTTTATTTTAATTGGAGCAATGATTTACAGATCTCCCTACACTCTTGTTCTGAGGACTGGTTTGGAAAGTAGTGGTTTGGTGAAATTGTGGGTTGAGTTGACTTTGTGATCCCAGAATATCTGAGACAGTCTTAGTCAACCTAGAAAGATTATTTTGCCAAGGTTAAGGATGTGATCGTGACACAGCCTCAGGAGATGCTGATGACATGCGCCCAGGGTGACCAGGGCATAGCTTGTTTTATATATTTTAGGGAGACATGATACCTCAATCAATACATGTCTCAACCAAAAGAGTCAAACTCTGTAAAATATTTGACGAGATTTATTCTGAGCCAAATATAAATGACCATGGCTCATGACACAGCCTTCAGGAGGTCCTGAGAGCATGTGCCCAAGGTGGTCAGGGTGCAGCTTGGTTTTATCCATTTTAGAGAGGCAGAATATATTAATCTAATACATTGAAGAAATACATTGGTTTGGTCCAGAAAGGTGGAACAACTCAAAGCAGGGGCTTCCAGGCTATAGGTTTATTTAAATATTTTCTGGTTGACAATTGGTTGAGTTTGTCTAAAGACCTGGGATTGTTAGAAAAGGAATGTTCAGGTTAAGATAAAGATTGTGAGACCAAAGTTCTTTTGAAGCTTTACAGTGACTGCCCTTAGAGACAATAGATGACAAATGTTTCCTATTCAGACCTTAGTTAATCTCTTTAGGATTGGGAGGGTCTAGAAGAAAAAGGTCTAACTATCTTAGAAAAGATTCTTTAAAGATGCAAATTTTCCCCCACAAAGAACAGCTTTGCAGGGCCATTTCAAAATATGGCAAAGAAACACGTTTTAGGGTAAAATATTTTTATCTTCTTTGTCTCATAATGTTATGCCAGAGTCAGGCTATATAGGGTTAAATAAAACCTATCTGATGAGAATTTATGATTTGTAGGGCATAACTCCCCAGGCCCCTTAGATAGGAATTTGGGCAAAATTAAAATAAAAAAAAAAATCAGAGTTTAGTCCTTACATGTAGGACATATGTTGGTTTGGTTTAGAAAGACAACTGGAAGCAGGGAAGTGGCTTCCAGATCATAGGCAGATAAAAGACAAAAGGATGCATTCATTTGAGTTTCTGATTAGCCTTTCACTGAATACACAATTTATAGGTATACTCACTTGTGCCTTAGTCTGGCTTAGTGAAACAATAGGATAAAGAAAGTAATCAGATATGCATTTGTCTCACTTAACCAAAGGGATGACTTAGAGTTTTGTTTCTCCTTTGTCCACAATGAATTTCCTTGTGGGCAAATTATGGGGGAGGTATGTAGCTTTTTTTGTCTTCATAGCTATCTTATTTAGGAATAGAAGGAGAGTCAGATATGCACGTCAGTACCCAGCTTGACTTTTCCCCTTGCTTTAGTGATTTTGGGCTCCTGAGATTTATTTTCCTTTCACATTTCTCCTCTTTTCTTTTTAAAATCTTCCAGAGAAAGCATTTAAGAAGTAAATGAGTCTCTGGTCTGAGATGTTGTCTGATCTCTCGTGGCCAGGATGGTTTATTTTAATACATGTGGGTCCTACGTTAGCAGGAAAGCTCAATTTTAGCAGGTGGTGAAGTCTCACATCCTGCAGGAGGAAGGGAGAAGAACAACAATAAACAAAAAATGAAGAACAATACTGGAAAATCAATATACGTCATGTTAGATATGGGTTCTAAATTTCTCTTCAAAGAATCAGTATGTCAGTATGTTCAATTCTTTGCCTTCTACTTTTAAACTTCCTCGTAGAGCAACCTTTTTCGATTACTTGCTCCACCCTGACTCATTCCGATTACCTGCTCATTCTCCACCCTGACTCATTCCGATTTCCTGCTCTGCCGTAACCATTTTTCCCACCAAACCACTCACCCACCCCCCATCAGTTTCTTTAAATTAGCCAATTTGAATTAGTTAACACTAGCCAGTAGGAGAACAACACAGCGGCAGGGGCCACGTGCATCAAGGATAAGAACCCCTTCCCCTCCCCTGTCCAAGTGTGCACTCACCATTGCTCCATCTGTAAGGGTGCACCCTTCTATAGAATTACATTGCCTTGCTGAGAATTAAAAAGAAAATTTTATATTCAAGTGCTGTTTCTTTTGCAGCACTAAATCTTTATTTGTAATAGTTTGAGGGCTCGCCCGTGATTACATTCCCCTCTGGGGGCTGTCTCTAGTTCTCTCTCACGAGGAGGCACGCCCCACCCACTTGTGGCTGCCTCAGGGCTGAGAAATCAGGACCCACCTAGTGCGAGGAATAAACCCAGCTCTCAGCAACATGGAAAGAAACTGGCCAGCAAAGTAGCTTAAATGATCCTCACGTACTGTGGTGACGACTCTGTGCACAGACCAAGGAAGGAGAAGCTGCAGGAGCCGGTAAAGTACTTCCTTGGTGGTCAGATTCTGGAGCGCTAAATGGGTGTGTGCATGAATGATCACAAACAACCCCACTTGCAGTGTTGTTCATGTGGATGGTGACAAGTCCTACTGCTGGACGGAGTGAGTGGGTCCTCTCCACTGTTCCGTAGCTACCTCATATAGCTTAGGGCAGATCCTGCCGTGGGATTTATATCAACATGTCAACACTAAGAGGGGCCTAATTCTCCCTTAGGGGAGCAGCCAGGGATGACAACACGACTGGGAAGTGTGCAAAGGAACTTAAGAGGGAGAAACGGAGGAAACAGGTCAATCTTCCAGAGCAGCAAAACAAGACACCCCCTGTTTTGAGGAGTTGAGCCTTCTGGGACAGGCAAGGCGAGACATCCCTGGTTTGAGGGGTTGAGCCTTCTGCAAATTTCAAGGGGTTGAACCTCACACAAATCTCTGGTAGCAAGAAAAATATTCAGAACTCCCCTCTCCTTTCTTCTTGGAGCAGGAAAGAGTAGCTCCACTCATGCCGGTCCCTCCCTTAGGGGAAGGGGAAGAGGAAGGAGACGCGAAAACAGCAGCATAAGTGGCTGGCAGAGGCAGGGAAAGACCAGCAAAGAGGAAAGAGAAACTGGGAGAGGAAGTCAGAGAGAAAGAGAGAGAGAGAAAGAGAGAAGCAGAGCGAGAACGGGAAAGAGAAAGACAAAGAGGGTGTCAGAGAAAGAGAGTCAAAGAGAGAGAGAGAAAAGAGAGAAAGAAATAGTAGAGAACAGAGTGTATCCTATTCCTTTAAAAGCCAGGGTAAATTTAAAACCTGTAATTGATAATTAAAAGTCCTCTCTGTGACCCTATGACACTCCAGTACCACCTTGTTGTCAGTGTAAACAAGGGCGTAGCCCAGAAGGACTGAGGCCGCTGACAGCTGTAGCCTTCCTAATCAAAAATCCTTAACCCAGTAACCCCTGGATGGCCCAAATGCATTCAATCTGTAGCGGCAACTCCTTTGCTAACAGAAGAAAGCAGAACAATAACTTTCAGAGGAAACCTCATTGTGAGCACACCTCATCAGGTCAGAACTATCCTATGTCCAAAAAAAAAAAAAAAAAGCAAAAATATAACTTACTGACTCAAGAACCTTAAACGATGAGGCTATTCTGTTAGAAAAAGATGATTTAACATTAACCACTGAAAATTCCCTTAACCCAGCAGGTTTCCTCACAGGGGATCTAAATCTTAATTACCATGCAAGGGTCCAACCACACCTTGGAGGAACTCCCTTCAGGACAGGTTCCTCCCAGTGATTGAGGGAAAAAGACACAATGGGTATTCAGTAAGTGATAGGGAAACTCTTGTAGAAGCAGAGTTGGGAAAATTGCCTGATAATTGGTCTGCTCAAACGTGTGAGCTGTTTCCACTCAGCCAAGCCTTAATGTACTTACAGAACCCGGAAGGAACCATCTATACCAATCTAAGTTAATTTGGAGTAAACAAGGTCTTATTAACCGCAAAGGATAATTGAAATCCCAAACTTACAAGGTTTTCCACAAAAGTAAAGTTTGCTAAAAGGTAACAGTGTAACATGTATTATCCGAACTTCTCATCTTGTGGCCTTAGACAGTCTAGTCCACAGACATGAAGGAAGTTCTCGTTTTGGAAAAGAATGTTTATCATCTTTAGGGGAAAAAAAAGGGTGGGGGGGAAGAATTTGTGTCAAAAGGAATGTTATATGGTAAATTCTTGTCCTAAAATAAATTAACTGGTTGTTTAAAGAAAGGGATGTTAGCAACAAGTCAGAAATTTGAAGCATGTTGAAGAATCATCTGTGAAAGTTGTGGGAAAAAAAGTTATAAAAGGAAATTTATGCGAGAAATGTTGTATAGTTTAAAAGTAATTAGGCCTCCTGAACGTAAAACTATTGAAGAAACAGTTTATGTGCAAGGTGCCTAAGGAAAGTAACATATACCTTTGGTAAAAGGATTATAAGGAGGCATAAGATTGTGGATTTTTACCTACATTAAAAGGTTAAAAAAATACTTTGTTTTAAAGGTTTAAGCAAGTTTTGAAATGTTAATTGTAAAGGACATTCTGTCTATAAATGTAGTAGCTAAAGTTAAAGCGATATCATCCAGTTTTTCTGGGAACTGGACATTAAAATAAAAGCACAACAGATTTCTCTTGAAGCACTAACCTGTTCTTTAACAAAAATTATAAAAGGTTAAAAAGAGTCTATAAAAATCTTACCTTATGGTCAGACATTAAAGATTGGATAAATATGTCTACAAGGTTTTATTAAAATTAAGTTTAACATTAATAACATACTAATATAAAGGTGAAATTTAGCTTTTCTGGTATACAAATTATACAGGAAGCAGTGTCAAATATAAAATGGTATTTGACTTTCTTTGGTGTAAAAACTAATAAAAATAGGTGCTAAAGGATATTTCTCAGTAAGACAGCACCAAGGACTAGTCCACTGCTGATGTCCCCACATTTAAAACAAAAGACGAATTTCTTAGAAATTATATACTTAGTTTATCTTCCACTTTCCTTTCCCTCAAAACTAAAAGTCTTTTAGCGCAGGTACCACCCCTAGAATTTCTGGTAAATCAGCACCAGCCTGAGGATCACGTTCTCATCAAAGGGTGAAAAGAAGGAAAATTCGAGCAAGACTAGAAAGATCCTACCTTGTACTGCTAACCACCAAGACTGCTGTTCGTACAGCAGAAATGGTAGGGACTCATCACACTCAAGTCAAGAAAACGCTGCCCCTCCCAGAGTCATGGGTCATAGTCCCAGGGGAAAACCCTACCCAACTAAAGCTAAGAAAAACTTAACTCTCTTTTATCTATTCTATTACTCTTTCTTCTTTCCTTGCTCTATTGCTGACCATCTAGTTATTAACATAACCAAGTCAATTTTGCCTCAGACTATTGCATTTGATGCTTGCCTTCTTATACCTTGTGGGGACTTGCCAAGTCAAAGACAGCTCTGTACTTCAGAAAAGTACCTCTGTCCCTCCTGACTTTCCTCAGACTGGGCATTAGTGAATTGGGACCATTTAATGTAGGGAGATTTCAATAAAGACCCCAGTGCCAACCAGGAGTCTCACCCCCCGATGTAGAGCTTTCATGCTGTACTTGGTCCAACATTCTGTGGACCACCAAAGAGCAAGGATGAACTGCCCCGACTGTTTTTTGTCATTTCCTAAAACCATACATTCATTTTACTAGAGGGACAGCCCTCCCCTGCCACACACACACTGTCAGCTAAACCAGTGCAATCCTATACAGGTTATTATCTTGAATCTTCAAAGTTCTTCCCCTTTTCTAAGCCAATTCCCTTCTTTAAGCTGGTTTTATGTTATGGGGGCTGAGGTTTCAGGGACAGTCTCTATTGGATTCTTTGAAATGCATTTTTTTGGTCCCCCATCACCTGCACCTTCCTCTAAGCCCTCTTCCAAAACCTCTCACAACAGAACAATTGCTCTTCCGTCTAATGACAAGACCAAGACAGCTATCATAGAAGTTCAAGACTTAAAACAAATTTTGGCAATTAAGACAGGATACCAAGATGCAAATGCCCAGATGGAATGGATCAAATATTCTGTCCTCACATTAAACAAAACTGCATGGCAGGCCAGAGGCCCAGATTGTCCCCTTTCCACTAGGGTGGTCCTCCAGTCAGCTGGGCATGGGCTCCATGGGAGCTCTTTTCCAGGATTCTACAGCCTGTAGTAACAAGTCATGCCACGCTCTCTCTCTGCTATACCCGAAGTCCGGCACCCTGCGGGTCAGCCCCCAAGGCCATCTGACTTCTGTCTCCCAATACTAAGTTCACTTCATGTCTGTCATGACAGGGAGGAAACTTAGCGTTCCTTGGAAATCTGAAGGGATGCAGTGAGCTTAAGAATTTTCAAGGGCTTTATCAATCAGTCAGCCCTTGTTCATCCCCCAGTGGATGTGTGGTGCTTTTTTGGTGGACCTTTACTGGACACGGCTGAATAACTGGAGTGGCACTTGTGCTTTAATCCAGTTGGCTATCCTTTTCACTCTGGCATTTCATCAACCAGAGGAAGGAAAAATAAGACATTGTAAAGTGAGAGAAGCCCCTTATGAGTCTTTCGACTCTCACATCTATTTAAACGCAATTGGAGTCCCACGGGGAATACCAGATCGATTTAAAGCCCCAAAATCAAATAGCTGCAGGATTTGAGTCCATATTTTGGTGGGTGACAATTAATAAAAATGTAGATTGGATAAACTACATCTACTACAACTAACAGCAATTAATTAACTACACTAGATATGCTGTTAAAGGAATAGCTGAGCAATTAGGGGCTACTAGCCAGATGGCTCAGATAAATAGGATAGCCTTAGACATGATATTAGCAGAAAGAGGAGGAGTTTGCATAGTGATTAAAACTCAGTGTTGTACCTTCATCCCAAACAACACCATCCCTGATGGAAGTATAACAAAGACATTGCAAGGTCTGTTTGCTCTATCCAATGAGTTATCTAACAGCTTGGGGGTAAATGACCCCTTTACAGGATGGCTAGAGAAGTGGTTCAGTAAATGGAAAAGAATAATAGCCTCAATTCTTACTTCCCTCACAGCCATAATGGGTGTACTTATTCTTGTCAGGTGCTGTGTCACAATGTGCATCCGTGGGTTGGTGCAGAGGCTCATAAAACTGGCACTTACTAAAACCTCCCTTAACTATCCTCCACCTTATCCAGAGAAGATTCTTCTTTTGGAAAATCAAGCAGAACAACTAAGCCAAGACATGTTAAAGAAGTCTGAAGAGAAAGAGCTGTAAGGAAATGCAAGAGGAGGGGTTCTTAGATATGAGTTCTAAATTTCTCTTCAACAAATCAATACGTCAGTTTGTTCAACTATTTACCTTCTACTTCTAAACTTAACTTCCTCGTAAAGCAACCTTTTTCGATTACCTGCTCCACCCTGACTCAGTCCAATTACCTGCTCCACCCTGACTACATTCCAATTACCTACTCCATCCTGACTCATTCCGATTACCTGCTGTACCCTGACTTATTCAGATTACCTGCTCAATCTCCATCCTGACTCATTCCGATTTCTGGCTCTGCCATAACCATTTTTCCCACCAAACCACTCACCCTGTCACTGTTTTTAAATTAGTCAGAATTAGTTTATCCTGTGCCGTCTAACCCTAGCCAATACGGGAACGGCACAGCAGCAGGGGCCACATGATCCGGGATAAGAACTTCTTCCCCTCCCTTGTCCAAGTGTGCACTCACCATTGCTCCATTTGTAAGGGCACACCCTTCTATAGAAGTAACTTGCCTTGCTGAGAATTAAAAAGAAAATTTTATATTCGAGTGCTATTTCTTTGCAGCAATGAAACTTTATTTATAAGAGTCCTATTATTCTGAAGTCCATACATCAGTGGGAAGTATGAGAGTGGCTTATGTATGTAAACGGATGGCTGTTATTTTCTTCTGAAGTTTAAGTTGTGTAGTTTCAGTTTGCAGGGCTTTAAGAAAGCACAGCCTAATTTTTACTGATGTAAAAATCAGAAAAAAAATGGGTAAAAAAAAGAAATGAAAGAAGAAAAAAATGGAAACATTATTTTGGAGACTTGTAGCCAGGAAAAATCTTAGAATTCAGTTGAAATTGTAGAAAATAATAAAAATTGAAGAACATTAGGCAAGACTAGAATCTAACAACAGGTGCACTATACTATATTTTGAAATATAATTTTTTCTCTTTCCAGTCCTATTTTCACTAAAGACAAATCATAGGACAAATCCACTTACAAAATAAGTTTTAGTCTTATTATTTTTGGCCATAGTATTTGTAAAAAGCCAGCAAGAATGATTATTTGCCATATTGGATCCTGTATTTTTGTTTTTAAACTGGTTTTGCAGGAACATTATTCCATAAGGAATCCTAGATTCAACTTTAATGCTTTAAGCCCAACTGGTTTCTGCAAAGACCTGTATTAACTGGGTGAATGCCTTACTTTGAAGTCCCAAGAAAATCTGGGGCTCCTGGGCCTGTTAAAGGGTGACATTCTTTACTTACTATAGGGGAGGAACCTGTAAAGGACTGTGTAGATAAGGTATGAGACCAGCTTTACCAAGTTGCTTTTGTTGGCTCTATAAGTTAATTTAATTCCTTCAAGAAGCCTGTATCTGAAAGCATTCATTCCAGTGAAAACTTTAGTAAAATAACCAGTGTCTCCAATTGTGTCCTGTTACAAGATAAAACAGATTCTTATTGCACTTATGCAAATAACTATTACCATAGTTAAGAATACTCATAACTAGATTCCAAATTTTGGAAAAATCAGGTAGAAAGAAATATGCTTCACATTTTGTTTATAGAAGTATACTTAATTGCTAAAAGCTGTAAATAACTCAAAAGAAGTTTCTGTGGCTCTGAAAAACAAAGGATCAGCAACATTTTAAGCAAAATGTCATGAAAAGATAATTTCAGTCTTCTATAATTTCAGTCCATGCAGTTAACTTGTTCTGCTTGATATTCATGATCATTTCAGCTCTCCATGGGAGTCATTCAAGTTTTTTCTCTATTATAATGTCGCAGTCTCCAAAGTTATCAGATACCTGAATTCAGGAGCACCTGCCAGAGTCCTATGCTGATTATAAAACCACTTTTTGAAAAGAATATAAGTAAAACAACTGTAGATGACAAAAGTCTTGGAACAGGCATAAAGATACAACTGATAAGGAAATTTGGTTACTTCTGTGGCATACAACAATTTTACCTAATAAGCATAATTACTACTCATAACATATTGCCTAATAAGCATAATTACTACTCATAACATATGCTAAGGCATGTCAGAATCACTGGCAAATCATACAATTCTGGAACACACACTAATAACATATTTATGTAAGTATAATCCAAAGAAGGTTAAACACTGTTACATATGTGGCAATATTTCCTATATTATCTTATTATACATCAGGTAAGCCAAATATGTATTTTTGGGACATCAGGAGACAAATATCAAAAATTAGTGAAGACCTAAGTAAGAATTTGATTTTCAAAGTTTGCCAAATATAAAACCTTTAAAACATTTGATATCACAAATAGAATCATAGGTCATTTTAAAGTAAGTCATTCATTTAGCTAAAGTGATAAAGATTTCAAGAAAAAGGTGAAAAACTTTATTCTTTGAGAGAGGAGACTTAATTTCTCAAACAATAAGCCCTAATAAAGAGAGCATGAGGCCAATTAAATTTGTTTTTCAAATTTTTATAAACAATCTATAACATTTTAATCATCTTGACCATATGATACAATTTTATAAGCCTTTTTATAATCTTTAGAACCTTTTACTAAGGAGTGGGTTGATGCTTTAAGAAAGCCTTGTTAATTTGACACAAGCACTCATGCTGGCTTGCATCAGTGTGCCTCTGACACTAATGGTTAATTTGTAGAGACACTGAACTTATTTTATCTCTCAAAATCATCTGTTATAATCTTACATGCCCACTTCTGCAATAGTCCTTGGACCTTGAGGAGTTAGTTTTAATTTCTTGCCCTGTGTCTCACAAACACAGTTATTTTGATTGGCATCTTCTAACAGTTATGAAGATGAGGCTTTAACCACTGTTAATGTTTAAGATTTAGCAGGACTAGGTGTCCTTTATAGACCCAGGAGCAAAGCCCTGTAACTTAATGGCACAATGACTTTAAAAGCACAATGACTTTAAAAGTTACATAGATGTAATAACCTTAATTATTTTTTTATTCTCATTTTTTCTAAGCAAAGTAAAAGCTAATAATGATGACATAGGGATTATTTTGATAAAGCATAAATCTGGTTATTAGGCCAGTTACCCAAAGGCAAAAGAAAAGACCTTCTGCAGTACTACTGCTCTTCCCTATGGGTAGTCCATTTAGATAACCTGCAAATTAAAACTTATGAAAATGATATTTGAATTAGTTAGACACAGAAAGAGTGTTTCCTGGGTCATAAGTGCATATTTTCAGATTTGTAGAACAAATTAAGCCAAAAGCAAATAATATTATGTTAGAACAAAACATTTCCTTTAGACCTTTAAGATAAAACCATTTTTGGCATCAGGCTACAGCGAACAGTTAGAACCCAAAGTGGAGAAAAATACTTACAGGAGCTGAAAATGAGTTGAAGGATAGAATTATTTCAGACATTTTGTAAGGGGAGAGAAAGCTGAAACAGATAAATTTGAAATTTGCATTAAAAAATAATACCCAGTAATTTTTTTAAGAATAAAGCAATACCTTAAGAAAATTCTTTTGTTCTAGCCAATTATTTATTGTATACATGTTCTTTTAATAGCAAACCCAATCTCTAGAAAGACCATTATAATTTCTCTTTAATTATAGACAACTTGATTATGTAAGGTTTTTTTTCCCTGTAAGTTCTCTTATTATGATTTATACAAACCATTTATTACATGCTTGGACTTTCTGGTTTGTCCTGAACATCCCTCTTTCTTAAACAACCAGTCATTTTATTCTAGGACAAAAATTTACCTTATGAGATTCTTTCTCATATAAATTATTTTTCTTTACACTTTCTTAACAAAAATACCTCTTTATTTTTATAACGTTCTTTACATCTCTGTTGTTTCCTGGTTCTTTTTATCTTGTTTTATATATAACGTTTAAAAAAGCTTTGAAATAGGCAAACAATATTCACCTTTTAACAAGTCCACATATTTTTTAAGAATGTTTTCCTACATGTATACATTTTTAATTGAAAAATACCCATTTAATGAAATGTCTATTATTTAATTGAATATAAGTTTAGATCCTAAATTATGACAAGTTTATCTAGAAGTATTTATTTAATTACATTTCCCTAATTATTTTATTTTAATAGTTTACTTAGATTATTTATGAAAACTGCAATAGTTATCATTTAATGCTACTTTCCTGTCAACTATTTTATATCTTGTGAATTTCAGGTGTTTACCTAAGTGAGAACCTTAAGATTAGATATGTGATTATTTTATGAAATAATTCAAGATTTTGCTATTTTCATTAAACCCATATTAATGTCTTATTTATCAAATATTACACAAGCAAAGTCATTCTGTTTTGGTCTGGGTTTATATTTTAATAACTCTTATTTCAAATTTTGACCACTTATAGTATTTGGTAGAGATAAGTATGCAGTCTCTTGGCTCCAGAAAAGGAGTTGTATAGCAAAATAAACTTTTGATCTCAACTACATTGGGGAAATTAAAGATTCTCTGGAGGAAAGGGGGAGGGGGCTCCCAAGCTTCAGCAATTTGTCCTATTGATTTGAGTCATAAAGATAGCTCCAACTGGTACCAAGCACTGATAGGAGACTTGCCAAAGGTTAGGGCCACCTCCACTCAGAGTCCCTTCCATTTGTCACCAATTTGTGAACCCAAAATTTGTGAAACAAGTCTCAGTCAATTTAGAAATTTTATTTTGCCAAGGTTAAGGTGGTGTTAGAAATAAATGCTTGATCCTTGGTGCCAAAAAGAACTAGCGCTCAAAGAATTTTCTCAGCAAGGCAATTTTACTTCTATAGGAGGTGTGACTTATGGATGGAACAATGGCAAGAGAATTCCTGAACAAGGGAAGGGAGGGGGTTCTTATTCCCCACACAGGTAGACCCTACTGCTGTGTTGTTCCCCTAGTGGCTATGGTTGGACCGCACAGTCTAAGCTAATTACAATTGGTTATTTTAAAGAGTGCAGGGGTACGAGTTGGAGTGGCAGGGTGAGTAGTTTGGCAGGAAGCACAGTTACAGAACAGGTGACTCAGGATGAGTCAGGATGGAGCAGGTGACCGGGGTGACTCAGGTCAAAGCAGGTGACCAGGGAAACAGATGTGAATTACTGATTAGAATTGGTGCAAAAGTAGTTTACTGAAACTAAAGGACGAAGAGAACTAGGAAGTTAAACTTTAAAATGGAGAACAAAGAATAAGAGAGCTGAACATACTGACATACTGATTCTTTGAAGATAAACTTGGAGTTCACTATATTTAACAGTGGGAAGGGCACAGCTTGCTTTACTTATATTTTAGGGAGACATGAGACATCAATCAATATATAGAAGTTGTACATTGGTTCTGTCTGGAATGGAGGGACAAGTTGAATCAGGGAGGGAGCTTCAAATCATAGGCAGAAAATAGATAAATGGTTACATTCTTTTGAGTTTCTGATTAGCCTTTAGCTGCATACACAATGTACAGGAATAGCCATTTGTGCCATAGTCTAATTTAGTGAAACAATGGGGTAAAGGAAGCAATCGGATATGCATTTGTCTCACTTGAGCAGAGGAATGACTTTGAGTTCTGTCAGTCCTTTATCCACAAGGAATTTCCTTGTGGGCAAATTGTGAGGGAGATATGTAGTTTTTTTCTTTCTTTCTTTCTTTTTCTTTCTTTCTTCTTCTTCTTTTTTTTTTTTTTTTTTTTTTTTTTTTTTTTTTTTTTTTTTTAATCTTTGTAGCTATCTTATTTAGGAATAGAATGGGAGGCAGGTTTGCCCAAGGCAGTTCCCAGGCTGACTTTTCCCTTTGGCTTGATGATTTTGGGGTCCTGAGATTTCTTTCACATCTTTAAGTCACAGAGTCAGAGCAGTTTGATGTGGCTCAGAGAGTGAGTTGGACCAGGTAAACCTAAATTACCTTTCTTACACCTAAATTCTACAGAATCACATGAGTAATCTCTGCTTCTTCTATAAAACTTTCCTGCTATTGAGACTCCATTGATGACTCAGTCCTCAGCCTAAAAAACAGTGCATGGTTCATTGTCTAATACTCAATTCTGTATTTTATTCAGTCATTCACTATTGCTGTGTTAGTGTGATTCCTGTATCTTCCTCTAAATGGACAGGGGTTTTGTCTTTTGAAGGCCTAGATATTGGCTTTGTTGACCAGATATAAATGGTTGTATATGTTTTTTTTTTATTAAGGTCATTTTCAATTGAATATTGTCAGCAGCACTCTGATAATTGGTTTCAGCTGCCTTATTTTCTTTCATCCTTAAATTTTTTTTTTTTTAAATCTGTTTTTGTCCTCAGAGTACTTACAGAATCTTAGGACTCTCTCCCTTGTAGTAACACCCATACAGTGGTTTGTTTAAACATTTAACAATTACTAGGGAGATGGTAACATTCTTACATCTCAAAGAATCTCACAGTAAGGTCTGTTAGTGTCTTGCATCCTCGTCATTAGATTCTTCCAGTTACAAATGAAACCTAAAAGGTACTTCCCACTTTGCAAGAGTTCTGGGAGGAAATCCCATTGAGACAGCAAGAGTAAGTTTCAGATAATTTGTTCACTTCTTGTTGTGTGTGTGTGTGTGTGTTTTCATTTTGTAAGCCTTTTATATTTTCATGTCTTTTAAAACATATACAGGCTGCACTGATGTAGTAAGGTATATTCATGGACCCTGAACTCTGGCAGACCTGGCCCTCATTCTGGTACTTCCACTTACTAGCTGAGTGACCTTGACAGGGCCCTTAGTATCTCTGAATATCACTTTTCTAATCTGTTAAAAATGGGAAGAACAATAGCACAATCTAGCAGAATTGTCATGCATATTCAGTGAGTGGGTGTGTATTTTCTTTGTATTCAGTGAGCATGTGAAGTGCTCAGTACAAACTTAGAATTAAAAAACCAATGAATGATGGCAATTTGTATTATTACCATCATCATATGGGAAATTTTCTTGTCTATACACAGTATTTCTTTATACCCAAAGATAACTATTACTATGTTGTTTATTAAATTAGATAGTAAATAAAAATCCAACTGACCAGTGTTAGAATGAACAATATACATGACAAGATTGTGTGTATTAAAAATTATATCTATAAACACTTATAAATAATATACAAGTCTAGTTTCCCTTTGCAGTTAAGTCAACAAAACAGAAGATAAGATTTAATATGTAGCTTGATGCTAACAAAGGGCAGACATATCTTCCACACATATAAGCATGGCATATACAAGCTGCAGGTGATGGCAGGAATAAAGCTACGTGACCTGGAGGCTTTGCTGACAGCACTAGCAGAAGAGAAGCAGCAGAGAGTGGCTTACTGAGCATTTGCGTATCAGCACACTGAGAAGAAAGGAAAAATATATGAAACGGTGAAGATGCAGACCTCAGCCTAATGATCAGGAGCCATGAGTACCACTTCTTTAACTTGCTAAGGCATTTTGGGCAAGTCCGAATATGTCCCTCAATGGACCCACTTGCTCATCTGTAGGAAAAAGAGATCACACTAGATTAAAGAGCACAGCACAAATGAAGATGATAGCAACCAGACTTTCCTAAGGGCCTACTAAATGTCATGTCAGTTTCATATTTTTCCTGAAAGGTAGCTGCCATGATTCCCTTTTTATACATGAGAAAGACTCAGAAAAGTCAGGAAAATGTCTAGGTTTGCACAGCTAGTGTTTTGGAGAGCTGAGATTTGCACGTAGCTGTATCACATCTCAAAATTTACGATCTTTTTTTAGACCACATTACTGTGAATATAGGAATCTCAGAATGAGGGAACAGGATAGAAGAGGATATATTACTTAGCTTAACACTTAGGAGAAGAAAACCAGTACAAAGCAAAGGAAGACATTAAAGAACCACATGCTTTCTTACGTATCTTTCTTTCCTGAGTTCCCTTTCCTCTCTTCCTGCTATATTCTAACCTGTACCTGAGGCCTGAGCAAACTTTCTCAAACAAGGTCCTGGTCATCTCACCATCTTACTCTAAAATTTCGCCGCTACTCACAAGGAAATTCAGCATTTATTCGAGTAGCATTCAGTATCCCCTCACTCTGGTGTTATCACATACCCATCCCAGCATTAACTCCTTAGTCTCAGACCCGAATCCCTTCTCTTGGCCTGACTGGTCCTCCAACATATCCCAGCATGTGACATTTGACTATATTCTCTTTTTTGTTAAGGCTTTTACTTGTGACATCTTTCTGCCCTCACCACCACCCTTTGAATCTATGCCCCTTTTCTGCAAGCTTCAAAAGTTTAGATTTTAATCAAAAAGCCCTCCTAGTTCTTCTCTGTGAAAATAAAAAAGGAACCAGGATCCCATAAATGTGGATGTGTCAATAGCTAGGAGATACAGAGAATCTTTGACTTCAAGTGGCTTATAGGTTTGAATGCCAAAAAAAGGAAAAATGCTGAAAGCATTAAAGAAACACAGCAAGTTAGAAGATGTATAGACAAATTTTATCATGTTGTTGAATACCTCAAAGTGCTGCTGTTAGTTACAGTGTATTGCTTATAAAGGTGATGCATAATGATATATAAATTTCTGTTAATTAATTTCATAAATTTATTGATTCATATGTATGTTTTTAACATATAAACTACTAGTACATTTGTGTTTATGTGGTTTTACAGCTTGTAGACATGAATAATACATGATTTTAATTTGAATCTTGTTTTAATACTATGAACATACTTTTTATCTAGGGAATATACCATAATAAGAGCGATTCTTTATATTTTAAAAGCCCTTTATATGTATTCTTTTTTTTATTTGATACTTGAAGAACTGCTTAGAAACACTTAAGGTAGTGAAAAAATTGAGGCTTAGAGAGGTTAAGTGGTTTTTCTTAAGCTGCACAGTATCCAAGGCCCAAGATCAGAATATCTGATAAGCAGTTCCATTCCCTCTCTATAGGTCACAATATTTCTTTTACAAGAAGAAAGTGGATGATTTAAAGTTTAAAGCTTTGATTCCTGGAAGATGAGAGGTGGAGGGTGGAGCTCCCTTTCTTGCTTATTGAATTCATTATTTTTGTTATTCTAAATTATGTAATAAGAACATAATTTTTCTTCACTGATTCCCTTTCTTCTTGGTGAAAGTCCATTCTATATTAAGCAGACATCTTTTTGATAACTGTGCCATTTGGCTTTTATGTTCTTTTTAGTTATATTTGTATTCCTAAAATCCAAATTTATCAACAGCTACAAATAAAATCACCATCATCATCATTCACAATATTATTTTCACCAAGTGAAAAATATAAGCAATGGCTTGGCTGAAACATATTGATCATATTTCTTTGGAAAATCATGAAACTTCCTCTGAGATACACTATTTGTCATAACTGTATTTTTAGCCAAGAATAATGAATAACTGATAAAATGAAATATGGTAGGACATAATTGGCAAATGGAGAGCATTTTGCAGAAATCACTCAAAGTATTTTGAATTTCATTTCTTGTCATGGTTTATTTAACACTAGCTGAGTGCTTAGAGTCATGCACAAAAGATTGATGATCTTTTAGAGCAATTCCTAAGTGTAATATTATGTCTTAAAGAATTATGCTACTCTCTTTAAGGGTGCTGAAAAAGATGTTAGGAGGCATCAATAACAATTCAAGAATTACTAACCATCTGCATATTTAAATCAAGTAGACAGAGGGTTTCCTCACATATTCCCTAAAGGAATTACATGATCCTGAAAGACATTTACTAAAGTATTTGTATAACTGTACAGTTTGTTATTGAAAGGTAATGACTTTGGGGATAACCCAATAGGTTCCAAGAAGAAGAATGAAATAGAAATAATACAAGGATCTACACAGGGGAGCATTTGTAACTTTGGTGTTGACATTGATGTTTCAGTTTCTGTTTCCTGAAGAATCATTTTTTTTCTAGATGGGGAAGTCATAAATGTTCCGTCTACTAAGTGTTGTTCTAAATAGTTCTCCTGTGTCCTAACAAAATGTATGAGGTGCTCTCAGTACATATGTTACCTCTAGGAAAAGATTTAGTCATTGAGAAGCTTTAGCTCTTAGAAATTTGAGAAGGATTTAGTATTTGTCATAAGTGTCCTGCCTGCTTTCTATAAATGGTTCATATCATCCTTTCCTTTTTTTCTCTTTCTTCCTTCTTTTCGTTTTGTTTGTTTTCTTTATCTATTTTTTTCGGACAGTATAGCATTGTGAAAATAGTACAGGTTTAAAGTCAGAAAACTTGATTGGGGTTCCAGATCTAGGACTCATTAGCTTTGAAGCTATGGGAAAGTTAGTTGGCCTCTCTGTGTCTCCGCATTTTTATGTATAAAATGGCAAGAGGAACAGTACCTATGAGCAGTGCTTAAAAAATGATACAGAATAAGCCCTCTTGAGAAGTCAAATATTATTAAGCCTCTTTATTTGTCTGAATCAGAGACTCTCTTAAAAAATAGGAAAATATATAAGGATGCTCCATGACTTATGGTGGCATTACATCACAATAAGCTTATTGTAAATTGAAAATATTATATATCAAAAATCCATTTAATACACCTAACCTACTGAACATCGTAGCTTAGCCTCACCTATCTTAAATGTGCTCGGGACACTTACATTAGCCTACAGTTGGGGAAAATAACCTAAGACGAAGCCCATATTACAGTACATTGTTGAATGTCTTATATAATATATTAAATACTACTATGGAAAGTGAAAAACAAAATGGTTTTACAGATACTTGACGTATGGTTTCTACCAAATGTACATTATTTTTACATTATTGTAAAGTTGAAAAATCGTAAGTTGAGCCACTAAAAGTTGGAGATCGTCTCTGCTTCTAAGCTTACCTAGTTGCTGTTGCATCTAATCAAAAAAAGGGAAAGAAGCCTGAAGTGTTTTGGTAAAATTGTTTTTTCTTTTTGGGGAGGAGTTTGGTTTAGTGTATTGAATTCAGAGAAATTGAGTTTGAATCCAGACCAAAAAATAGAAAGAAATTGATTTATCTCTGAACAAACTATTTGGCCCAGTTGAGATGCTCTGAAAATTACAACAATAACTTTCATTTATCAGGGTCACTGTGGAACTCCAAATGAGGTAGTTTGTGTAACTTTACTGCTTTTTAGAATGGCAAAGGGGTATTTTAATGTTAGTTGTATCACATTTACTAAGAGAAAAACATTTTCATTTGTCTTATTTTTATTTGTTTCTAGGAAAAAAGTACCGATATTATGCTTACCTTTCCAGACACTTAATTTGAAATGCTGCTTTTTTCCTAATG
The DNA here is from genome assembly GCF_024542745.1 of Macaca thibetana thibetana. NCBI lineage: Eukaryota > Metazoa > Chordata > Mammalia > Primates > Cercopithecidae > Macaca > Macaca thibetana. Next base: position 174,465,067 of record NC_065582.1, read on the forward strand.
AAATGGACTTGAAGGTTCAACCCTATTGCTTACAGAAAGACAAATCATAATTCAGGAGGTAGGAGTCTACAAATCTGTCTCTTAACTGCTGTGGAGGTCACAGGCTAGAGACCTGCGTGGATCCTTTCTTCAAGGATTGAAGAATGTAGAGGGAAAAATAAGTCTACACACACACACACACACACACACACACACACACACACACACACACACACACACACACGCTGTGTCCTGTGTCTCTCTCTCCCTCTCTATATCATCATCTTCAATAAGGTATGCACCTAGCTAAAAGAAAGTTGCAGTTAGTTGTTAGAGGAGCTCAGAGAAGAGGAAAATGTCAGTATATAGTAGAAAGGTCTCACGACATTTGAACTGTGAGGTAAATATCAATTGGATTGAATCTTGTGACAATGGCAGAAAGACAAGCAGAAAAGTATTCAGAAAATTGTGACGAAAGTGTTGGAGGGTGCCGACTGCAAAGGGAAAAAGGAACATATAGGATAAAGATAAATTTTTATTAGACTAGAATCATATATATTATTGGAAAATTGAGTAGGTTTAAAAATAGATAGACCTAGGAAGCTGGACTTTATCCAGAAGACATGGGAGAGCTTCTATAAATATTAAAGCCGGGGTATGACATCAGAATTGTGCTTTAACAAGATGTCCTGTTTTTATCCAAGTTCTAGTATAACCTTTGGAGCTGTTGGTGACTCTCAAATAAGAATCAGCCTGTCGTGACAGCCTTCCTCTGTGAAGAAAGAGCCCCGGGCTCTCCTACTCCTTTCCTTCCCCTGCATTCCTCTGCACACAAGATTCCTTGCCTTTCCCTCTTCCCACTTTTCTTCCCACTCTTGTTCTTCTGTTTCTTTCTATGCCATCCACCAAGAATATCCTTAGCCATCTCACAACCTTTACAGCTCAGCTCCGTGCTCTGCAATGCCTCCTCAGATTCTCGAGAGAGATCCCACTGCCTACTCACTTACATTGGCCTGAAGCTGTTCCCAAAACTCTACAGTAGCAAGGGATACATTATAGGCAGTGTACTGATTTGTTTGCACACCTGTTTCCCCCAAAGTAGTGTGAGGTCCTTGATGAACCATTTTTATCCTTTTTTGTAAAGCTACATTACTTCCCTTTATCACTAACACTCTCAATCTTATAGTCATGAGGTATAATATTGCTGAAATTGAGTGTCAGAAAGTCTTATCTGAAATAATTGCTAAGATGCTGTATCCTCTTAAGGTCTATGGGTTCACACTATGGTATCCTTTAAATCCGCCAATGCAACGTTGCTATAATTTCACACCATATTAATTTATTATTAAGTAAATATTTAATGAAAGAAGTCAGATCGTGTGAAAAAAAAATATCCTGAGGTGAATATCAATAGACCTAGACTCTGGTACCAGTTCTTCCTCTAAGTCAATCTAGGCAAGTCATTGAACATTTCCAGGCTTGAGTTCTCTAGCTATGAACCATGGCTGTGATTGTGTGCTCCCACGGTTTCTTTCAGCTCTAACATGCTATAAGATGCACTGTGCTACATGTAACAATGTTCTTATGCCCATCCAATTAAAGATAAAACCTGTTGAAGTTTGGAGAAACCTAATAATCTCTCTTCCCTACCCATCAGATTATGGAACATTTAGCACAGAGGAACTAAGTAAAGATAAAAATACAAAATCCACTTTATTTCTTTTCTATCTCAATTAGAAAATGCAGCCTTGACATGAAATAAGAGTAGGGATTCTTACCGCTTCTCCTGTAAATTGAGTCTCATTACAGGTGGAAAGTCAAGAGGACTGTGGGAAGTTTATTACTCCATAGCAGCAGTAGATTGGGAAATGTGTTCAGCTTGTGTGTAGACTCCTTCAGAGAAAGCCAAAGGCAGGGACACATGCTACTTCTAACTCTGATCAGTAGTATAACCAATAAATGTCTATCTTTCATACATACCAATACCTTTGCCCTTGCTGCAGAAAGTAGTGAGCGATAGGTAGCAAGAAGAGAGAAAAGATCCAACCCAATATTTGCTGGAAAGGTCAAATAATTGAGAGGAATTTCTATTTACAGGCAAAAAAAGGGCAAAAGGTGGAGAAAACCCTCCCCTGACACCATCCTGAACAAACACATACACCTAAGAACTATTCAAAAGAGAGCACACAATTGAGGTTGATTTTAACAAAAATTATATTAAAAAAAGTGTTGTTCTTTACAATCTAGAATCAAAAGATGTCATTGAGATTTAGGAGTTATAGGTATACATTTGCCACTTGAAGCATTAATCTTCTGCTCTCCTTCCTACCTCATAAAATTTTTATTATTAAAAAAATCTAACATGTTCAAAAGTATATTCATTAGTTCCACTTTAAGAACTCATTTATCTTCTAGTAGAAGTGTTGACTGAACATGACTCCAAGGCAGAAAATTACATATTAAAATAATAAATCCTTCAATGCCTCCTCTCTGTTCCTAAATAAATAAGAGAACAATAGCATGATTTCCCTCTGTTTCTCCAGACAACACCTCTATGCATTTTTTTCCTATATATTCCTTCTTTAGTATAAAATGTTCTTCCTTATCTTGTCAGCCTATAAGTTCTCAAAGCAAAAGCAGCCTTCTCACTCATTGATACAAATCTCTCACAGCCTCAAATACGGTATTTTCCCTGACCCTTGAGCTAAGTAAAGTGTGGTCTGTCTCTCCCTCTCTGTCTCCTTTCTTTTTTTCTTCTCTCCCCGTCCCATCATTGTATCTTGTAGAGTTTTTTGTTAAAGATTCATCACGCTGTATTCTAATTTTAATGTATTTGTTTCTCAAATCAGTAGTTCCTGGATTGTTCAAGAGAAAAGATATGTATTATACACATATTAGGTATCTAATAGTTCTTTGTTAAATGGATGAATATTTTGAAAGAAATTTTATAGATTAAATTAAGTAGTTCGTCTTTAGGAACAATGTTATAGATCCACAATGTATTAGGGTTGTTTTTTTTTTTTTTTGAGACAAAGTTTTGCTATCATCATCCAGGTTGGAGTGCAACGGCTGAATCTTGGCTCACTGTGACCTCCGCCTCCCAGGTTTCAGCAATTCTCCTGCCTCAGCCTCCCGAGTAGCTGGGATTACAGGCGTCCGCCACCACACCTAGCTAATTTTTGTATTTTTAGTAGAGATGGTGTTTCTCCATGTTTGCCAGACTGATTTCGAATTCCTGACCTCAGGTGATCCACCCGCCTCAGCTTCCCAAAGTGCTGGGATTACAGGCATGAGTCACCACACCTGGTCAGGGTTGAAATTGTTGAGAAGAAACTGAGACAAAAATTTGAATTCAGGTGCTTTATTTTTGAAAGTAGTCCCAGTAATCATGGAAGGAGTGTGGAGAAGTGTGAAAAGAAAGGGAATGAAGTCACTAAAAATGTGTGTTAATTAATTGGTTACTATTTTGGGTCACAGGGCATCCATCTTGCTAGAGACCTCTGGAAAACTGCAAAGAATAAACCACAGAAGAATAAACCTGCAAAGAATAAACCATCCAAGAGCAAGGAAGCTGAAATTCTAAGCACCCAACTCCTATTAATCATTGATTGAGTGCTGCTTCTGCCGTGCTATATCACTAGTATTTATAGTCTGTCTGCTGTTGAGGCCAAGCCTGTTTCAGTGGCCAGATAAAATGTTCAGGAAAGAATTTCCAGGTTCTTGCAGGAAGCTACCAAGTCAGAAGTGCACAGGAGCATTAAATGCGAAGGAGATGTGTTTGGCATCTCAACAGCATTTTCAGGGAAGTCAAACTCCAGCTGCAGAAAACATAGCAATTTTTATAGAAAAAAAGTCACTGATCCTGTGCAGGTGATAGAGTTCTTACATAATCAACTTGTCCATAAGTGGCTCACTGATCTTCTTCAATAGTACCGTAGTAAAGGCTCAGTTTCTGACTGCTGATGGTATGTATGACATCAGCAATACAGTATTTACTACATAATTGGTGAAGGAAGCCCATAATGTCGGACTCACAAATAGCTTTCATTTCTACTACCGTGGCTACTCAATTTCTGGGCATGTTGTGCAGCCACTGGAATGGACAAGACAAGAGGCTGGCTGGCATCCGTGGAATAAGTTCGTCCTGTTTATCTGGTTTTTCAGGGTTTCTGTTCAGGTGAGTGCTCTTTTTGGATGGGGTTGACCTAACAGAAAAGTATCATTACCTTTTGATAGTGATTCAGTTGGTCCATCCCCAAGCATCTTCCCAGTGACTTTTTAATTTCATTGTACTCCACATCCAGTTTCTTCCAGGCCATTAGGTGTCACTATTTGTATTCTTATCTGTGACCACTTTACCACTAAGTAGATGAACAGAAGTACTGCTCAAGATTTGCCCATGTGTTAGCCCATTTTCACACTGTTGATAAAGACATACCTGACACTAGGTCATTTATAAAGAAAAGGAGGTTTAATGGACTCACAGTTCCATGTGGCTGGGGTGGCCTCACCATTATGGTGGAAGGTGAAAGGCACATTTCCCATGGTGGCAGACAAGAGAGAAAAATGAGAGCCAAGAAAAAGGGAAACCCTTTATAAAACTATCAGATCTCGTGATACTTATTTACTACTACAGGAACAGTATGGGGAAACTACTGCCATGATTCAGTTATCTCCCACGGAGTCACTCCCAGAACACATGGGAATTATGAGAGCTACAATTCAAGATGAGATTTGGGTGGGGACACAGGCAAACCGTTTCGGCCCACTAGGGAGGAGTAGCCATCACCACTGAATTTTTATGGATATCCATAATTAGGGTTGTACTGCAGCAACTGTCTATTTTCTGCTCACATCGATATATTGGGTTGACCTATTCCTAAATCATCCCAGGTTATTCCAGTGTCAGATAGTCCTAGGAAATACCCAACGAGGCCATAGGCATGAGCTAAGGAGACGCATTGCTAAAGAAGACTGCAGTGATGTAGGAATCTGGACTACACATTTGTAGAAATTATCCCCTCGTGTCCTGCTCACTTCTCAAACTACGATTTCCATCATATGATGGGTTGCTTTAGTGCTGTCCTGACAATGTTCAGCTCATAATAGGTACATTCCATTGTATAGACTCTAGATGTTTCATACTTGAGTGCAGTTTTTCAAGAGCTGCTTTTCGAAAGTAAACAGTGAACTGGTGCAGAGAGCCCAGGCTTGCATCAGAAACTTAGGGATTTTCAATGCAACTCTCCTTTTGAGGCTTTTCAGAGAGTCATCCTGTAGTAAACCACCACAGATAAAACATTAATACATTTATCTCATTGAAGGTACCCATTGGAAGCACTTTCTTAACTTACTGTAGAGGGCTCTGTTGCTCCTACCTCATTCAAAACTGGAAGTCTAATGAGTCAGATGATAAATGAGTCAGAGCTATATTGCTAAAAGTGGTACATACTGTTTTCTAAATCCAAAACACCCGTCCAAGCACTGTCCCAGTTTCCTAGTTGTAGGAAGTACAAAGTAAAATATCCTGAACTTTGAAATAAATGTCCTAGTATTTCTGAAACTCTTAGACCCCTAAAAATTTCAGACATGTCAGGCCTCCCAGAGTTTATAAGGTTTAATATCCCTCCCTCTGATGTGTATGTACCTTTTCAACACTTTCAGAGAACTTGCCATTTTGTGGTTCCCAGGTAAAATCAACATGATGTCATCTGTATATTGCAGAGATATAAGAACTGTAATCCCTGGGCCAAATGCAGTCTCCCATCTGAATTAGCATATTACATTTTACTAGGACCAGGTACAGTGGCTCACACCTGCAATCCCAGCACTTAGAGAGGCCAAGACAGGTGGATCACCTGAGGTCAGGAGTTTGAGAACAGCCTGGCTAAGATGGTGAAACCACATCTCTACTAAAAATACAAAAAAAGTAGCTAGGCGTGGTGGCAGGTGCCTGTAATCGCAGCTACTGAGGAGGCTGAGGCAGGAGAATCACTTGCACCTGGGAGGCAGAGGCTGTGGTGGGCTGGCATCACACCATTGCCCTCCAGCCTCGGCAATAAGAGTGAAACTCCATCTCAAAAAAAAAAAAAAAAAAAAAAAAAAAAAGGAATTTATCAGGAAACAGCCACATCCATTAATTTATTTAATATCTATGTAAGCTCAATGGCAAAGTTTAATAGTCTTAACAAATAGTCTATGGCCTGAAAAGTGAAAACACTTCCTACTTGTCTCTTTAAAAGTTTTTTGAACCCTGTTATAGTGTAATACTGTAATACATGGTAACACGTTTAGATGATCAAGGTCCCTTTTGTTTACCTTGTGACAGAGAGCCGAAGGGTTAACATAGCCCTCAGACAAGAGTATGAAAGTGTACTACTGTCTTTCCAAGCGAATGCTAACGATGCCATCCTTCCTGATTTCACCCTTCCTGGATTGAAAAATGTCATTTTTTTTTTCAGATCAATAGCAACCATATCAATAACCAGCAAGATAGGGTGGTTTCTTCTACATAATTCCAACACAAAATATTATTGGGGCTACTACTTTGTGACATTCTTTGCTACATTTATAAAGATTACCATCATCTGTCAATATCCATCTTTTTAATTTTATTTTATTTTTTAAACCATATCATTGAATTAAGTGGTAATATAATGAGTCACACCAGATTCATGTCCTTTAAGCTTTTAAGGGTAGCATTAATCTCTGCCACTTTTCAGTAGTCTTGTGATTTACTGTAAATGGGAAATGGGACAGTTTCACATGCTTCCACTTTGCCCTTTATAGCGAATAACTCTTCATCCACAGATGAGGGAACGAGGTGATGGTACTGCAAGCTGCTAAATATATCCATGACTATTTTGCTCTTAGAGGCTTGAAGAATGACCCCATCACTATGCACTTGAAAGCTGAGGTGAGATATATTTGGATTAGAAGGCTAATTACTACATATGGTTTATACATCTACAATCTAAAAGATGGGCTGTACATTCCTCTATTACCTGTAGTAGTTCAGAACCTATGTTCAACAATTTTCCAAACAGGTAGATAGTCCTTTTTCTCCAGTGAACACCTACAATTATAAATGGCTGTATGTTGCTTTAAGAAGACATAGTTATTGTTCATTATTGCTGTGATATTACAGAGTCATTTATTTCAATCAATAGACTCTGGGTCCAACAAGTGATTTAAGTCTAGGAACCAGAGGAGAGTGATTTTCTCTTAGAGCAGATGCCATAGCCTTGTCATGCCCTGATTTTTAATTATGTAAGTAAAACATTATTCTCATTAGCTGTCTGCCTATTTTGCCCCTTGAAATGCCATCACCAAACTCTCTTGTTGGCTTCTCGGACCTGCTGCCTGTAATATTGTATGTGTCCAACTTCTCTTTAATAATTGTATGCACCACGACCTCAGTGATTCTGAAATTCTCCATCCCTATCTGTTAAAGCCATTTTGATGTCTACTTCATTTACTTGTAGACAGTCATTCTTTCCACACCTCAAGGGCCTATTCCAAAAACATGTTAGGGTTGATGTAAGGCATCCTTGCAAGGGTGTTGAATTCTGAAACACTGCAGAGTGTCCCCATATCAATACATTCCCCCATAGCCAGCAGATTCTTCAGGAGTCTCCAAGGCTACCCCTAAACATACTATCTCCATGATGGTATGTATTATCTACCTCTGTTCATGATACGCCCTTTAATTCTTGGACCATGCTCACGCTCAGTATTGATTTAGAACAATAAAGGGAGTCAGGGCAGATCTTGAGAAGGGCAAGTATCACATTGGTTGGTATTCACCTTGGGCAAAGCCCATGTATAGTCTTCATGCAATGTGAGACTGCTCTTCTCTGGTAAATATTGGCAGGCTACAGTGCCCACCTATAGGGTTTAGAAAAGTCTTAAGATTCACGTTTCTCATTCATATATGTCCAGTGTTGCTGTCTTGGGTCTTAGTGTTCTATCTTCTTATCATGAACCTCACTTTACTGCAGAAGACTTGTTGGAGCTCTGAATTCAGCCTTCATCCCAACTCCAAAACCCTGGTAATTAAACCTTGCATTTGATATCCAGCAACATCTGTCTTTCAGGTGTTGATGAAATCTTTTTAAACAGTGTTATTGAGGCTTACTGGGTTTTAAAATGTTCCTGAATTTAATAGTTATCAAAATCGAGACTAGAATTTTCTTCCTTTAGAGCTCTATGACAATTGTTAACAGCCAGAATTATTGAATTTTCCATTGCCCCATAAGCCAGTACATCTTCTCACACCTATACCCCATCAAAATCCACCATGATTGACAGTCTTATTCACCTGATTTACCACCCACTTCGGTGCCGTGTTATTACCGTCTCATTTAGCAATCTGATCCCAGAAACCAGTTCCTATGGCTTGTAATCATACTCGCAATTACCACAGGCTGTTTACCTCAAGCAGATCCTGATACACAACTTTGAGTGCAAATAGTGTATTTTGAGCGGATTACAAGTTGCTCTATTAGGGGAATTAAAACTAGGAAGAAAGGAGTCTCGATACAGTGTGTGCTAATGAATGGTTATTACTGTGGCAAACTGGGAATCAGTACCACTGGAAACCTCGGAAAGACTGCATAAAAATGCTTCGGAGTTAGACACATACTATGTGGCAAACATTGAGCAGAATGTAAACAAAACAGAAAAGATAATGCCCAATCCTTCAGGGAGAAATCAAAGCCTTCACATTTAATAAGTATAACTGAAATGTGTGCCTATGAATAAGGGATTAAAATACTCATAATTGCTATTCCAGAGATAAGATCCAGGGTGAAAATATATGTATTTTTAGAAATATTACTTTTAAATATTAATTAGTACATGACATTATAAAACATATAATATAGAAGGCCTTATGATGACAAGTGTCACTTTCCAGTTCTACCCCTCCCCATTACTCATCTTACACTTCAGAATTGTCTGCTATCGACAATTTTGGTATTTAGTTCTTCTTCTTTTTTTTTTTTTTTTTTTTTGAGATAGAGTGTTGCTCTGCTGCCCCTGGCTGCTAGAGTGTAGTGGTGCAATCTTGGCTCACTGCAGCCTCTGCTGCCTTCTGGGTCCAAGTGATTCTCCTGACTCAGCCTCCTGAGTAGCTGGGATTATAGTCGCCTGCCACCACACCTGGCTAATTTTTGTATTTTTAGTAGAGATGGGGTTACACCATGTTGGCCAGGCTGGTCTGGAACTGATTGTCTCAGGTGATCCGCCTGCCTTGGCCTCCCAAAGTGCTGGGATTATAGGTTGAGTCACTTCACCTGACTGTATTCAGTTCTTATGGGAGTTATTTACATAAATGCATATTATCCTTACAAGTAATGCTTTAGTATGAACTATTTATATTCCATCATCTGCCATCTTCTGTTCTTCTTCCACCCAATGTTTGATAATATAAGTATTGTTTACTTCTTATATGTAGTATCTTTTGCAATATAAAATACATTTAAACAGCTCATCATATTATATAAATTTTAGATAGTCTATCTTGGGATGAGAATAGTAATGGTCTTACCCTTCGCTCAGAGAAAAGCTGTTTAATTCAAGTCTTTCACTAACACAATTGGACTTACAGGATTAATTGGTTTGCATGTTGACAAACCAGTCTCTCATTCTATATAACATCACGTGAATCAGTAGAAAAGCAAACAAAAAAGACAACAACGACAATAAAAATAATAAACACAACAAACAGCAGCAAAAGAAAAAATAAAAAAACATTTGTTTCGTTACTAGCAAATATTCTCAGGCATCTGTGAGGTGTTATTTTTTAATCCTTTGCTTGACTTTGTGCCTTGTGTTCAAAGATTTTAATGTTTTCTATGCAGATCCTTCAGTACTAATACTCTTTTCTTTGACTCTTACTGTTGGATATTAACTAGCAGAGGATTATTCTAATGTATTGGACAGAATTCATAACTTCAAACATTGACTTTCAAGTGAGAGTGACAACAGTGAATATGTGGTAGATACACGCTCAAAAATCTAAAATAAAGCTATTGATACTTGAGAAAAGAAGAGTCTTAAAAGGATGTGACCAGCTCTGGATTGTGATTCTGGATAACTGTACTCAGACTCTTGCTATTTTACTAAAATTATTATTTTTTTTTTAAGAGAAGGGGTCTTGCTCTTTCACCCAGGCTGGGGTCAATTGCACAGTCACCACTCACTGCAACCTCAGCCTCCTGGGTTCAAGCAATCATCCCACTTCAGCCTCCCAAGGAGCTGGGGCTACAGGCATACCCCATCATGCCTGGCTAATTTTTGTATATTTTGTAGAGCTGGAGGTCCCCCCATGTATTAAAATTAATCTTGAAGTCTAAAATGAGCACCTTGGTCTTGCTATCTTTGTGCTAACACTAAAACAGGGAAAGAGGCACAAATATATACTTGAAAATGAAAGTAAAGCTAATGTAAATATGTGATAAGTACAACAAATACCTAGAAAGGAATTGGCCACAGAAACACAGAGATGGGTACCTTATACCAGCTGTGTCACACCCGCAGGTTTTCTGGAGGCAAGGTGGGGTTTCTCAAAATAATTTAGTGCCATATGTGAAAAGGAAGAACATTCTGGGCAGAGATTATTCATTTTGACCTAATGATGAGATAAAGCATGGTAAATTCAACAGCATTACACATAATTCAGTGTATTTAAAGCAGGGATAATCAAACTACTTTAAAAAACCAAGTAGTAAATATTTCAGGCTTTGCAGCTCACCAATCTGTTGCAACTACTTTAGTTGTAGCAGAGAGGCAGGCATAGACAAGATGTAGACAAATACAGATGGCAATGCACTAATATAACATTATTTACCAAACCAGGCAGTGGGCAGGAATTTGCAAACTCTGAATTTACAGTGTAGAGGGCAGCCGGGCACAGTGGCTCATGACTGTAATCCCAGCACTTTGGGAGGCTGAGGTGGGCAGATCATGAGGTCAGGAGTTCGAGACCAGCCTGGCCAACACGGTGAAATCGGCTCTACTAAAAATACAAAAATTAGCTGGACATGGTGGTGGGTGCCTATAACCCCAGCTACTTGAGAGGATGAGGCCAGAGAACGACTTGAACCTGGGAGGCAGAGGTTGCAGTAAGCCGAGACCATGCCATTGCACTCCAGCGTGGGCGACAGAGTGAGACTTTGTCTAAAAAAAAAAAAAAAAAAAAAAAGTAGAGGGCAAGGGAATTTCAAAAGATTTGGGGCTGTATCAGCAACCAGGAGACTGACTATAAATGGTCTTGAATGGGAACTTTTTGGGTCCTCCTTTCTCATTAATGAGAAATCATTGAAGGCTACAAGCAAGTCAAGATCATCAGATATGTAATGTCATCTTTCTCTTTCTGGTTGTAATGTCATGAGTAGAAGAAAGAGGCGAGACTAAGAGCAGATAAAATAATTAGACACGAGTTACAGTCACCAGGTCAAATAAGAATGAGCTAAATTAAGTAGTAACAATGAGAGCTGAGAGATGGGGATATGTTTAGGGGATGTTTAAGAAGTGATTGATGAGTATGGAGGTAGTTAATGAAAAAGAAAACAAAGATGTCAGAATTATGGCTTGCTTAACTGAGTAGATGAGGAAGTGACTAATGAAGAATAGGGAGATGGAGATGGAGGGAGGGCAAGTTTGCAGATCAAGATACCAAGTGTGATTTTAAATTTGCTGACATAAGGGGATTCATGGTTCTTTCAAGTGGTATTCCCTAGTGTATAAGGTTGACAGGTAAAATACAAGGCACCCAAGAAAATTTGAATTTCATATAAATAAATATATTAGCAATGTGTCCAAAACATTTTATGGGATATGCTTATATTAGACAATTATTTGTTCTTGCTGTTGTTGTTTCATCTGAAATTCCATTTAGCTGGACATTCTAGATTCTTTTTTGCTAAATATGACAACTCCACAAGTTTACAGTTGCTATAGAATTATAAAATTTGGAGAAAGAGACATGGATGTAAAATATAAAGTAGATGATAATGTACATAGAGTTGATGATGGAAGCCGTGCTGCTAACCAGCTCTCCGAACCTCTCCTTAACCTCGTCTCGTACTTGTGTAATTTAGGGTTGGTATTAATTGAATTTCTTTAGCATTTTCTATTTTAAGATAATGTGTAACTATGAGTGCAGTTTTTTAAATGTATGTTCTTGTCATTATTGTACTGTTAGTTACTATGAACAAAATTTACTGTAAATTCAATCTGCCATATTGAATTTTTAGAGTAGAGCGAGTTATGATTTACATGCAAAAATGTCTCTCATTCTGCTTTTTTCAGTGCTTTTATAAAAATTAATGGCCAGCCATTCTCATATATAAATGTTTATTTCTCTTGTACCACTTTCTCATATTCATTTAGTTTGGTCACAGTATGCCACATGTGGACCATACGTTTTAATTTATACTCAAGGCACACTGAGGGGATATTGATTCACTTGAACATATTTGAGACATTACATTTTTGAATGTTACAGTTGCCTACAAAACAGCAAAATTATTTCTCTCTATTTTTATTCTCAAGGGAACTTCATATTTGAGAAAACAATCACAAGCAATTTCCAATATAGGTTTAAAGCCCTATTCTAATAGCCAATCAGAAAAAGATAATCAACTCTTCTATGCTACCACATAATGAAAGAAGAGACCCAGCCTCCACATATTGAAGGATGATTATAAAGTCATCCACTGTATTGTGAAACATGCAGTATTATTATCACCATCACCACGGATAGTGAAATTGAAGCTCCAAATGGCTACATTATTTATCATTTTCCCTTGCAAATAAACAAAAGAACATTAAACATAGGTTTTCTGGTCTTGGAGCTCATTCCTTTTCCATTGCGCCATGCTCCTCTTCTTTGATTTAATAACCTTTCTTCACAAATAACTGGATTCATTGTCAAGGAATTGATATAAAAAACATTAAGAAAAATCCAGGACACATTTAGAAAGGAAAAGCCAACTTTTTATGTCTCAGAGAGTTGGAATAGAGAATCTGAGGACTTAAACATTCAGGAATGGCTGGAAACAAACAATAATTGAATATTATACATGATTAAATATTATCGATTGAGCTTGTATTCTATTATGTTATTGATGAATTAGTATGCATCCAGATGGGTACAATAGGAAATTTGAGAGGTCTGGAAACTAGCTGTGGAAACATTTGAATAAATTTTAGACATTTAAATTGAAGAAGAGGATATGGGTGAGTTGAATGTTATATAGAAGAAGGGAGACTAATTCTTTGTGACCCCAAAGGGCAGAGCTAAGGCTATGGATTAATCAGGAAAGGATGAGGAGGCAGGGAGAAAAAAGGACAGCATGAGTAAGACAGATAATATCTCATAATCATAGTAAGCACCTCCTGTGCCCAAAGAATTTGAACATGTAACCTCCAAGCTTCTAGTAATTTACTCAAAGGTCTTGTGTTGAGAATTTGCTGAATATTACACTGCATTCAGTATGCATTATTTTTACTAGTCACTTTTGCACTACGAAAGTGCAAAACTGTGTGATTGTCCCCAAGAGTCACAGAACACAATGTAGATATGAAGCTGTCAAATTTATTTTTTGTTTCTCCATCTTACCAAGCACTTAGTCTTATGTTGACTGTTCATAAGAAATGTGGTGAACAATTGCTGGGTGTGGTTGCCCAGCTTCTCTTCCCTTTTCTTCTGTTGCCAGCATCTCCAAATTTCCTTGGTAAGGTAATTCTTCCTTCCCCTAGATGACACCAATGTGATTTGGATGGTTTTGATCCCTCACTATTCTAGGGTCAGTCAAAATTGTATGTAATAGATTAAATTTGTGCCTCCCTGTGGCTGTGTCATCATATGGGTCAAAAGAATGGGCTTACTATCCAGTTTGGGGCAGTGTCAGATTTAAGGTTTCCTTTTCTTTTCCTTATTTTCTCCTTCCTTCCTTTTTCCTTCCTTTAATCTCCCTTCCTTCTGCCCCTCCCCTACCTTTCCACCCCCAACTTCTTCTCCTTCTGCTTCTGTTTTCCTCCTCTTCCTCCTGTCCTTCCTTTACTGGAGTCAATATTTTGAGAATATGAGCCTGGAACTTCCAGAAATATCAGCTAGGATAACTAGAATATGGAAATATGAAACTATTCTAAAATGAATTATTATATAATATGGTTTGACTGTGTCCCCACCCAAATCTCAACTTGAATTGTATCTCCCAGAATTTCCACATGTTGTGGGAGGGACCCAGTGGGAGGTAATTGAATCATGGGGGCAAGTCTTTCCCATGCTATTCTCGTGATAGTGACTAAGTCTCACGAGATCGGGATTTCCACTTTTGCTTCCTCTTCATTTTCTGTTGCCACTGCCATGTAAGAAGCACCTTTCACTTCCCACCATGATTCTGAGACCTCCCCAGCCACGTGGAACAGTAAGTCCAATTAAACCTCTTTTTGTTGCTAGTTTCAGGTATGTCTTTATCAGCAGTGTGAAAATGACTAATACATCATATAAAGAAACAGAGCTTGAGCGGGGAGAATAGAATTTCAATTATTCAAATTTCTTCAAGCTCTTAAATATAGCAAAGAGTGGTTTCAGGAACATCCTTGAATTTTATAGGTAGCTAAAAGTACTTCTTTTAAATGATGCTGGTTCATGGATACTTTTTGCCTTGTATAACTGATTAATTAGTTAACATCCTCTCCTGGTAAATCTTCAGTTGAGTTGCCATTGCTTGTATCATTGTTTTTGTTTCCCAACCTCCAGGATCAATCAACTCTAACCTGCAAATCATTGCAACCCTGCCATAATTGGTAAAATTGAATGGTTGTGATTATCTGCATGTAACAGTCAATGTAAACAAAACACTGGCTCAAATCCCAAATTTGCCACTCCTTTAGCTGTGTGGTTGACATAGTTTGGCTCTGTGTCCCCACCTAAATCTCATGTGAAATTTTAAAGGAGGGGCCTGGGGGAAGGTGACTGAATCATGGGGCCAGACTTTCCCCACAAACCACTCATGAATCATGGGGAGGTCTGTTCTCGTGATAGAGTTTTCACAAGATCTGATTGTTTGAAAGTGTGTAGGACTTCTCCCTTCACTTTCTGTCTCTCCTGCTGCCTTGTGGAAACATGATTTCTTCCCCTTCACCCTTCTGTCATGATTGTAAGTTTCCTGAGGCCTCCCCAGCCATGCATCTTCTCCAGGCTTTGGAGCTGTGAATCAATTAAACCTCTTTTCTTAATAAATTACCCATTCTTAGATAGTTCTTTATAGCAGTGTAAGAATGGACTAACACAGTGATCTTCCTCTGTATTGCTCCAGAAATGTGTTTATATAAATAGCTAAGTATATTGCTCTAGAGATAAAGAAAATTGTTGTGTTTTTTTTCAAAATGAAAGAGAATTTGCTAAAATCCAAATTGTATATCACTTTTATAATTTGAGGAGTAAAGGTTCCTAAATAGGCACACTTGTTTTTATAAGATACAATTGTAGTTTAACAGAGGTCACACTGGAGGAGAAAGAGAAAAACCGATTTATGAAATCCCTTCTGTTTCAAACCACTTTTGAGTTCCTAAGCAGTCATTCAGTCTCTAGAAAATTAAGTTTACTCATCTCTAAAATTGAGTTAATAATACTTATTTTCCATGGAGTAATATTGTGTTTGTGGATTTTATTTGAACAAAGATGTTGGGGAGCCTAATGCAAGAGATAAAATATACTGAAAGACCAATAAATTTGTTTCAATTGAGTGCTTAGCTAAGACAGAATAAAACTAATGGTCTTTAGAGGACATCATTACTTCAGTCAAGATTATAAGTATTAGTCATGATTATCATTTCCTTGAATGTAGACATCAATATAATAAGAATCTCTTCTCCCATTTTCACCATTCACTCCCCAGTATTGAGCATAAGGGCTGGAACATAAGACATATTCAGCCATTATTTCTTGAATCAATGAATGAAGAAAAAAATTCAGAAAACAGTTCATTTGCACTATCCTCTAATTGTTGTACTAATTTTTATTCATAGTAATAAATAGGGAGAATTGATTACTGCTCTAGTATCAAAGGGCTGAGAAAGGTTCCAGTAAAATGACTAGTCAAGGAAGGCAAAATCAGGGGGGCCATAAGATTGGAGTAATGGGAGTATTCTCAGAAGTCAACTCGTCCTCTTCAGGATGTCTACCTATTCCAGTTTGCCCAGAAGAATATGAACTTAAGTGTATTATGTAGAAGTAATCATAAATAAATGACACTTTTTTTTTTTTTTTTTTTTTTTTTTACTTTCAAAGGTGTAATGGCTTGGATAATAAATTATATGAGATCCTAGTCCTATTGCTATTACAAAATTTTTAAAAAGCCTTTTTCTAGAATTTGGCAGCATGAATGTTGCCAAGTAATGGAAAGCTCAGGAAGTCATGCCATGGCTTAGTCTATCACTGAACAATCCAAATACTAGAAAACCTTTTGTGTATCCTCATAATCGTCCATCAGCCACCCATTATTACCTAGAACTATAACAGCAAGGAAAGACTGACTTCATTTGCCATGCCCTTAAAATAGAACCCTGTGAATATTTGAAAAATACTATATATCCCTGTTAGGTTTTCTCAATTTTACTTAAGATATTTCTAGCTCCTCTAATTGTTTTCATAATTTGTTGTTTCCTAATTTCTTATTATGCTGGACACACTCTCCTGGATGCACATTAGTCGCCATTTAAAGCTCAGAATTTCAAGGCAAATTAAAATTTAAATTGCTAGAGTTGTCTTTCATTGTAGATTTTACCTCTTGCTTTTCTGTCTGTTTTGCACTCCGTATCTCTTTCTCTCTTTCTTTGTCCCTCTCGTGTTCCCTTTCTCTGTTTTGTTCCTACTCTCTTAACCTGTCATGTTCTTGAACTTAATCTCTATCACTGCTGTTCTGTTTCTCTATCTTTCTCTTGTGCCACAGATCGATTCCTTGCTCTGTTCTCATTTACATTTGCTGTCCTGTCCTCTGATTTCCCTCTCTTCTGTTTGTCTTTAAATTAAAATTTAAATTGCTAGAGTTGTCTTTCATTGTAGATTTTACCTCTTGCTTTTCTGTCTGTTTTTCACTCAGTATCTCTTTCTCTCTTTTCTTTGTCCCTCTTGTGTTCCCTTTCTCTGTTTTGTTCTTACTCTCTTAACCTGTCATGTTCTTGAACTTAATCTCTATCACTGGCTATTCTGTTTCTCTTTCTTTCTCTTGTGCTGCAGATCAATTCTTTGCTCTGTTATTTTCATTTGCTGTCCTGTCTTCTGATTTCCCTCTCTTCTCTTTGTCTTTCTCCTATTTCTCTTTATCTCTGAGCCGGCAGTGTATCACTAAGTGTGGGCCTGCTATTTAGACAGTGCCACCTTTCTTCATTGTCATTGACTAACCGGCAGTTCTGAACAACATGAATAGCAAGGGGAGACTCAAAGTTGGAATCTGAACTGTCAAGGAAATGTCACATCTAAGAAGAACAGGCCTTGTGTTTATCTGTATTCTGTTTCTATTTTCTTTTAGTCACATTGAATTTTAAAATTCTGTGAAACTATATTACAGATTTTCCCATTATCATCATATCTAGCATTCAGCAGAGCTGATCCCTGGGGGGGGAAAAAAAAAAGAAAACAAATGAATAATGAGGTTTTGGTGAGATTTTAAGTATGAAATTAACCCAAATAGAAAAAGTTTGTATTCTGAAAAAGCCCAAAAGAATAAGGCAGAATTGACCTGCCACATAGAGTGGCATTGTTCGGATGCTGAGAGGACAAATTTAGAGTTGAAGATGTCAAAACCCAGCAGATTTTTGAACTTAGAGAGTATTGCAATAAATTTTTGATTAATTGGATAGAGCTGTTGAAGTTCTCACTGAAATGTAGGTTTTCCAGCTGGGTATGTAAGATCATGCCTGGAATCCCAGCACTTTGGGAAGTGGAAGTGGGTAGATTACTTGAGCCCAGAAGTTCGAGACCAGGCTGGGTGACATGGTGAAACCCCATCTCTACAAAAAAAAAAAAAAAAAAAAAAAAAAAAATTAGCCTGTTGTTGTGGCATACACCTGTGGTCCCAGCTATTCAGAGGGCTGAGGCAGGAGGATCACCTGAGCCTGGGAGTTTGAGGCTGCAAGGAGCTCTGAGCACACCACTGCACTCCAGTCTGGGCAACAGAGTGAGAGCTGTCTCCAAAATAAATAAATAAAAATAAATAATAGAAATATGGGCTTTCCAAATATGTATACATTTTCACAGAGATTTATTCATTGGATTTTAAAAGAGCTATTACATAGTTAGTGCTCAGTAACCTTCTGGTACTGTGCTAGGCATTTTTACAAATTTTGGAAATTTTCACTTTAAGATAATTTCAGTCTTATAAAAGAGTTAAAAAATAGTACACAGAATTTCTTATTCCAATGATTCTCAACTGAGGATGATTTTGTGCCTTCTACCCCTTAAGGTAATGTGTGAATTCATTTTTGGTTGTCACAACTTAACTTAGAAATGTTGTTACTACTGATATATAACTGGGTAGAGGTCTGGGATGCTGCTAAACATCCTGAAACACATGTAGTATCGCTTCACAACCAAGACAGTTACACAGTCAAAATCTTTACAGTGCTGCCATTGAGAAACCCTGGCATTCAAATTTTTCAAATGTTCTTACATATGCATAGTGTAGTGATTTTTTTAAATAATGAAAAATTAACATTGATGCATTACTATTATCTACTCTATAAATTTTATGCAAATCTTGCCAACAATCCCACTGATACTCTATTTCTTGTCTGGATCCAACACAGGATCCTGCAGTTAGTTCAACTACACCCTTAAACCCCTTAAATTCCAATAGTTCTCAGTTTTTCTTTGTTTTTTTTTATTACTTCAACACTTTTAAAGTCTACTGGCAAGACATTTGGTAGAATTTCTCTAAATTCATAGAATATCTCCTTATTTTAAAATTCAGATTATATATTTTTGATAGCAACACCTCATAAATTTCGTGTCAATCTTAATGAACAGATGATGTTAGGTTGTGGTGATATTAACTTTGATCACTTACTTACAGCGGTGTTTTCAGACTTTTCGACTATAATGTTATTGTTTTCCCTTTTGTAATTAGTAAGTGTTTTATGGGCATTACTTTTAGACATGTAAATTTCCCATGCACCATCATGCATTCACCCATTAAATTTAGTATTCATTAATGATTTTTGCCTAAAAATATATTACTTTAAAATTTTCCAAGTAGTGTTTTCCTATTTTCTTCAATTCTTTTATATTTATTGTTTGGAATTATCCAATGAAGAAGAGTTTTCCCTATCCTCCATATATTTGTTTATTCAATTATTCATGTATCATAGCATAGACTCAAGGGTAATATTTTCTAAGGCTATATCCCATCATCATCATCTTCATCATCATTTGGCTCAACTTGTATCTTACTGACTATTGGAAACCCTCTCAAGTTACCTTTTGTGCACTTTTGAATTGTCCTCATCAGGTTTGGAGCATTTCATTCTTTTCGGGAACTACAGTATGTTTCAGCTCTTTGACTCTCTTCTAGTTATGGATCTCTATCTTTCCATAAATCTTTCTCCATAATGTATAACCATATCATCTTCAGGGCTTAGCTTGCCTTACATGCTTTCTGTTTAATTGAATTAGTTCCTTAATGACTTTTCTGTCCATGTGTATGAATAGACATATATGGTTAGTATGTGTGTGTATTTCATTCTGATTACCACTTCCCATTCAACAGGCAGTAAGTAATATTGTAGTGTTTATCATAGTGCATATTTACAGGGGGAAAAGATATCAACATGTTATTGAAATGAAAAAAGTAAGGGTTAAATTAAGGGAAGATTTTATATGTAAACAAGATTGAGATCTCATTAGTGGGACAGATTCTTCGTCTTGTGCTGTAATTGTGTTCCTTGCCATATGACTTTGAAAACAGTTTACTGTCAGACATGTGGATAATCCCAGCCCCAGTGGAGGCATCACCTGGATGACCATCCAGATGCTTGAGGAATAAATGCTTGATTTTGTTATGCTACTAATTTCTTGTGGTTATTTGTTATGCACAGTAATGTTGTGAAAGTTTCTTGATATAAAACCATGTGCAATGGTATGCAGAGTTGGACCAAAAACAGAAGCTTTATAGTTGTGAAACGTTTTCCTTGTTGTAACCACAAGAGAGATGAGCCAAGAATATGGTGGGTGTTTCACTAAGGAGAGTGAAGTTTAAGTAATGACTGAACTGCATACGCACTCTGCCCAGAAGTGTTAGCCTAAGAACAGCACCTGATTACTCAGACGTTTCTTTATGAAGCAAAAAGTCCCATGGAAGAGAAATCAACGGTAAGTGGAGAAGGAGCTGCAACCAAATTCAAGAGCTCCGCGTTGAAAGAAGGTATGTAAAAAAAGTTTTTGACACAGAAAAGAATAAGGCCTGGAGGACCAGAATTTGAGTTTAGTATAAAATGGTAAAAGTTATTCAAAGTCCAAGAGCTTCTCAGTATGGCATAGATAGAGCGTGTTTTTCTCTTGACATTGAGTTAAAATCCATGCTGATGTTAACATACGCAACTGCCAAACATGTGGTGTTTTCGGTACCATTTAACAGCAAAGCTGTCTGAAAATAGCCCGGGGCTGAGTCTGTATAAAAGCTTATTCTCTCAGTTATCTGAGTGTGATAAACTCACTGCAAAGTTGCAGTCACCGGCTTAAATGTTTCTCTTGACTTAGGACCTTAAGCTCTTCTAGGAATAGAGGAAGAGAAAATAGGAGTAGAACAATAATGATAGTAATGACAATAACGTAAACATTCATTGAGTTTTCCATGTCCTAGGGACAGTGAGTGCTAAGAAATTTACCTTCATCATATCAATAAATGGTCCCAACACACTGTAAGGATAAGTATTACTATTAACCTTATTAGTTCATAGTTAATGGAACTGAACCTTATGGAAGTCAAGTAATTCACCTAAGGCCATAGTGCTAGTAAACGAAGGGAAAGAACTTTTAATAAACTTTCAGAATAGCTTCAGTCTTGGCAGAAAAGGGGAAGAGATGAACAATTTTGGTGGTCAGAGAAGTCTTGAAAGAAAGATGTTTTTCTGGGTCTTTATGAATGTGTAGAAGAGTGCCAAGAATCAACAGGTATGTCATGGAAAAAAATAGTAGGCCATTCCTGGAAGAGAAGATAGCCTTTGCCAAGACACTAAGGCACATGCTAAGTGTGATGTGTTTGAGATGGCTGAGAAACAGTGCAATGGATCATATTGGAGAGCAGGCAAGGAAAGACAGTGGAGGTTCTTTTTTTTTTTTTTTGCCTTATTTCAAAGTATGTGTTTCATTTTATAGGTCATAAGGAGTCATTGAAAGACTCTAGGATAGAAAATTATATGATCAGATTTATGTTTGAGTGTGTTTACTTGCTCTGACTAAGCAGAGAATAGCCTGAGAATGAGTCAGACCAGTTTCATTTTCACACATTAGGAATAAAATCAGTTCAATGTAGGTAAATTATCTTTAAGTATATTCAACAAAATTCTATTGATACAGTCACCCTTTGAAATATGCTAGACTGAGAATCAGTAAAGTGAGCTTAAATAAATGTCTTAGCTTTTATGATTAGCCTAAGGGAACATACAGTGTTAGACATTAGGTCTATGAGAAATAAAAAGGTTTCACCTCTGCATTCCAACTGACTTCACAGATACAGCCTTTCCCTTCTAAAATTTTTCTTCTAAATTTCCTCTAGAAACAGTCATGTAACTTCTAATGAAAAAAAAATTGTCTCATTTGAATTCTGGATTGAAGTTTCAAATTTCAAAATTCTTCACTTTCCCATTTCGCAACCATTACACAAATCAAATAGCTTCTTGATTGATCTCATTAGTGGGCTAAATTCTTCACCAAAATTCTTGATTTTGTTTGAATTTAAGTTGTGAAAATTAATTTTCTCAATATCCTTCTTTCCTGAGGAGTGGAATTAAGGTGTTCCTTTAAAATTAAAACCACAAAACTCTAGCTTCATGTATAAAACTAGGACTGTATTACAAATCTTGTTTGTGTAGTGAAACAATGAAATTATGCTTAACATATAAACACATACATGTTACAGTGGAATGTAAGTTTTAAAAAGGCATGAACAGAATCAAAAATCATCAAATTTTGACATGGCATATAGCTATCCATTTGTGTAGCATCCACCCCTGCTAGGTCCTTCAGGACTATACATACATATAGTTAATAACATATATAAAGATATAATAATATATAAATTCAATATAAAATGTAAATTATGTAACTTACATGTAATTTCTTACATGTAATACATAACATGCAATTTGCATAATGTTTATATTTCTAAAAATAAAATATTTATAATATGTATATACATACATATATTGCACACATATGTGTATACACATATATATCACATATGTAACACCTAAGAAGCCTTCATTTATTAATTTTATAACATATTTAGATATCTACTATGGGCCAGGTAATGTGCTAGGCATCTGGAATATTGCAACTAATAATCAAAACTCAATTTCAGCTCCAATAGAACTTAGTGGCCCTGTACAGCTTAGTTAAAATATTAGTCCTGAATCCATCTCTGGTGGGCAGGACAGGGTTATATATCATCCTGGAAAATATCTACCCTCTTTAATGCCTAGATTTGAATCTACTGATATGACATCTGCCCTGTACTCTCTTTCCTTTAGATCCTGTTTGGAGGACCAATAAAAAACAAACATTTTTCTTTGAGTGAGTTAAAAACCAGTTGTTGAAAAGAGGGAGTCAGGCAGACAGTGATCAATATGGCAGCTTGTTGCTGACAGAGATGGTGATGGAGAAGAGGGCGTAGGTATGTTAACCAGCCTTGCAACATTCACATTTAGAAAGACTTTCACACCGAGTCACAGACAAAGCTAGATAATCTCAGCACTGTTTCTCACTCCCAATCTTATTAACACCAGTCCCTCACACTGCAAAAGGGAAACAGCTTTTAACAATAAGTTTGCCTCATGTTTTACAGTAGAACAGTGTACATACTTTCCTAGCTAGTAGATACCAGAGAGAGAAGGAGATGAAAAATAGAAAACCTGTGCAACCTCAGTTCAAGCTCCCATGTCATCTAGATAACTAGGTCATATGGGATCTAATCTTCTGGAAAAGAATGAGTGAATAGGCAAAACCAGACAAAAATATTACATTAATTGATGTACATTTACATGGAAATATGAAACAAGAGGAGTGTCTCCTTCTGCAGGACACATGTCTATCCCCCACATTTTAGATGTTAACAGTCTAGTTCCAAATGAGGAGCCAAATAAGAGCTCCACCCCAGATGCAAGCTCCACCACAGGCTTTCTCTGCTTGGTTCATTCAATTAGGTGCTTGATTTTTCTGGTCAAGGTACTTCCATGAAATCATAAGGAAGGTGCATATCAAAATCATCAGCAATTGATGACAAGCCACAGAAAACTGAGCCAATGAGAGAGTTCCCAGGAAAAACACTGGAAGCTGTGTTTGTTGACAGGAAGAAATGGAAAGTGGTAATGCAGAAAAATGCTACTCAGCATTTAATCTTACTGGGTGACAAGTGCATTGGGATGGAATAGCAGTAACATAGCAAGGTAATCTCAGTAGTATAGAGGCATGTAGTAGAAGATTGAAAGCTCTAGTTCTGCAGTTTTCACTGGAATATGGATTATGGCACTAGCACTGTCTAGTTGTTATCAGAAAGAGATGAATGATTCAAACATGAAATTTGTGTCATCTGTACACTAAAGATACCAAAAATGTTAATGACGATACCTAATTCCATGAGGTCGCACAATGGCAAGTATGATAAAGCCCTTAGCATAATGTTTGGGACATATTGAAACCTCACTAAACATAAACTATTCTTAATGTTATTATAATTACTATTAATGACTGTCAAAATGACTATTTCTTTCACCAAAAGCTTCCATTTTTACTTTTTTAAAAAAAAGTTTTATAGAAATACCCATATATTATACAATTTTACCATTGAAAGTATACAATCTAGTGATTTGTAATATATTCACAGAGTCGTGAACATTAAAATGAATGTTTTCTAATTTAAGAATATTTCAATAGGTTTCCCACCAAAAAAAAATATGTTAGTGTTGATTTCCCATTCCCATCTCCCTAACACTGTCATCAGCCTTGCCTGCAACCACTAATCCAGTTTCTGTAGGTAAAGCACGTAAAACACTTAACAAATTGCCTGGCATGTAGTAAGTGGCCAATATTATTACTGTAAAAATATAATATATACCAGCTAATTCTACATTTACTCTAATATCGATACAATGCCCTTGATACAGAGCATCAAATTGTATCTTTGTATATTTTGGATACATGATTACAGGAAGCCTGTGGTTGAATCTCAGGTCTTCAACATTGTAGCACCATGTATTAGTATTAATTGAGATATAATTTACGTATCAGAGCATTCGTCATTTCAAAGTGTATTATTCGGTGTTTTCATTATATTCATAGTTACGCAACCATCCCTACTATATAATTCGAGAACATTTTCATAACATCAAAAAGAAAACCATATCCATAGCATTCGTTGCCTGTCCTTCACTTTCCCAAGACCCTGTCAACCACTAGTATATTTCTGCTTCATTGAATTTGTATGTTCTAGTCATCTCATTAAATGGAATCACATGATGTGTGTCCCTTTGTATCTTGCTTCTTTTCCTTAGTGTTCTGTTTGCAGAATTCATCCGTGTTGCAGCATAAATCAATACCACATTCCCTTTTATGGCTAAATAATATTCTACTGTATGGATATACAACACATCCTTTGTCATTTATCAGGTGATAGACATTTGGATTGCTTCCACTTTTTGATTATTATGAATAATGCCGTTGTAAAAATTAATGTACAAGTTTTTGGTTGATATATGTCTTCTATTATTTTGGGTATATACCTAGGAGTGGAATTACTAGGTCACATGATAATTCTTATATCTAAGATTTTGAGAACTGCCAAAGTGATTGCATCCTTTTACATTTCATTTTCTCCACATTCTCATGAATACTTGTCATTGTCTGCTTTTTAAAAATTTACCATCCTAGTAGATGTGAAAGTATATCTCATTGTGTTTTGATTTGAATTTCCCTAATGACTTATGATTTTGAGTGTCTTTTTTTGTGTGCTTATTAAGCCTTTGTTATCTTTGGAGAGATGTCTATTCAAGCTCTTTGTCCATTTTTAAATTATTATTATTTTTTTTACATTCCGGGATACATGTGCAGGATGTGCAGGTTTATTACATGGTTAATAGTGAGTGTGAACTTGATGTACTTAAGGATACAAAGTGTTGATTGAAGGTGTTGCCAAAGGAGATTAACATTTGAGTCAATGAGCTGGGAAAGATACCCTTAACCTGGGTGGGCACAATCTAATCAGCCGCCAGCATGCCTAGAATATAAGCAGGCAGGAAAAATGTGAACTGACATGACTGGCGTAGCCTCTCAGCCTACATCTTTCTCCTATGCTGGATGCTTCCTGCCCTTGAACATCGGACTCCGAGTTCTTCAGTTTTGGAACTCGGACTGGCTCTCCTTACTCTTCAGCTTGCACACAGCCTATTGTGGGATCTTGTGACCTTGAGAGTAAAGATGGAGTTCTTTCATTGGTTTTGGGGTTCTCAGAGTTGGATGCTTAATGTGATTAGACCCAGAATTTCTAAGGACTCTACTTCCAATAATATGGAGAACACTGATAGTCCTTGGCCAGAACTGTTTAGAGAGTTATGCAAAATAAATGCTTTTGACACTCCTGATTTACCACTCGTGAGAGGCAAGGAGTTCAGTGACTCTACACATAATACCGTTGACCATATATGGAGAACCGAGGAACATAATGAAGCTGGTTGGTGGCTCCTAAGTTCAGTGAACATATTGATGAAAGAAAATAATACACTTAGGGATTATATCTCCCGGCTTCAGGAGAGATACTGAGCCTCACATCTGCTAAGAGTGCCCTGAGTGGGAGTCTTATCTCCTATAGAAGAAGAGCTGAAATTGTGGAAAAACAGACACAAGCTCTTATCATGCGAGTGGCTGACTGCAACGAAAGGTGCATGTACAGCTTTGACAAGTGGCTGCTGTTAAAGTGAGGGCATTGGTTGGAAAATAATAGGACCCTGCAACTTGAAATGCAGACATGTGGGAGGACCCTGATGAAGCTGAGGACACAAAATTTTTAAACTCTGATGAAACTTTTTGCCAGAGGAAACAGCCTCCCCAACTCTAATAGTGGCAACATCCCCTCCTCAACCCATGCTGCCATCAGCCTTTCCACCTTTGTCTGAGGAGATAAACCCTGTGCTGCCTGAGGCAACAGTCATGGCCTCCCCTGAGGCAGATGCCAGGCAAGATAATGTTGATTATCCTCAGGAGCTACCCCTAACACCCTGTTTGTTTCTACACCTATAACTAGACTAAAGTCCCAGTAGGCCCCTAGAGGTGAGGTTGAGAGTGAGACCCATGAAGAGGTGTGCTACACTCAAAAATAATTGCTTAAGTTTTCTAATTTATATACATAGAAATCTGGAGAATGGCACGGGAATGGGTATTAATGGTGTGGGATAATGGTGGAAGGAATATAGAGTTGGATAGGACCTGAATTTATGGATTTGGGTCTGCTAAGTAGGGACTCTGCATTTAATGTTGCAGTTCAGGGAGTTAAAAAAAAGAGCTAATTGTTTGGTTAACTGAAATATGGACTAAAAGATGGCCCACTGTGAGTGAGCTGGATATGCCTGATCTACCTTGGTTTAAATGTAGAGGAAGAGATCCAAAGGCTTAGGGAGATTGGGATGGTGGGGTGGATTAGTCACTTTAGACCTACTCATCCCAGCTGGGAGGGTTCAGATGATATACCCTTGACCGATGCCTTGCAAAATAGATTTGTGAGGGCAGCACCTGTATCTTTGAAGAGCCCTATAATTGCTCTTCTGTATATGTCAGATCTAACAGTGGGAGCCACAGTCACTCAAATACCAAATTGAAATACAGTGGAAATAATTGGATCCCAAGGTGGCAGGGGCCAAGAGGAGGCACTTAACCATCAAAGGCAAGGTGAGTGTAGCTACCATAATGGATAGCAGAGGCAAAGCAGCAATCAGAATAGTCTGACTCATGTAGAGCTCTGACATTGGCTAATCAGTATTCCTAGAAGTGAAATTGATAGGAAAACTACTGCATTCCTGCTTAACTTATACAAGCAGAAAACTTCTAGGTCTAATGGACAAAAGGCTAATTTGAATTATAAAAACAGAGAATCATGGCCCCTCAATCAATTTCCAGACTTGAACCAGTTTACAGACCCAGAACCCCTTGAATAAAGAGGAGGCGAGGTCTCCTTGAGGAAGGACTCCACTACATTACCAAACATTTATGCTGTTAATCTTTCTTCCGTCATTCCCCAAGGAGACCTCCAGTCTTTTATCAGGGTAACTGTGCATTGGGAAAGTGAAATTATCAGATATTTCAGGGACTACTGGACCTTGGCTCTGAGCTGATGTTGATCCAGGGGACCCAGAACGTGATTGTGGTCCTCCAGTTAAAGTATGGGCTTATGGAGGTCAGGTAATTAATGAAGTTTTAGCTCTGGTCTGACTTACAGTGGGTCTAGTGGGTCCCTGGACTCATCCTGTGGTCATTTCCCCCATGCCAGAATGCATAATTGGCATAGACATACTTTGCAGGTGGCAGAACCTGTACATTGGCTCACTGACTGGTAGGGTGAGGGCTAGTATGGTGGGAAAGGCCAAATGGAAGTCGTTAGAGCTGCGTCTACCTAGAAAAATAGTCCATCAAAAACAATATCACCTCCCTGGAGGGATAGTGGAGATAAGTGCCACCATCAAGGACTTGAAAGACAGAGGGGTGGTGATTCCCACCACATCCCTGTTCAGCTCTCCCATTTGGACTGTGCAGAAGACAGATGGATCTTGGAGAATGACAGTGCATTATCATCGTAAGCTTAACCAAGTCATTACTCCAATTGCAGCTGGTGTACCAAATGTGGTTTTATTGCCTGAGCAAATTAACACATCTCCTGGGACCCGGTATGCAGACATCGACTTGGCAAATGCCTTTTTCTCTATTCCTGTCCATAAGGCCTACCAGAAGCAATTTACCTTCAGCTGGTAAGGCCAACAATATACCTTTATGGTCCTACCTTAGGGTTATTTCAACTCCCTGGCTTTGTGTCATAATCTTATTTGGAGAGACATTATTCGATTGTGCTTCCAGCTGCCAGTGTGGCTAGAATACAAGCAGGCAGGAAAAATGTGAATTGACAAGACTGGCCTAGCTGCTCAGCCTACATCTTTCACCCATGCTGGATGCTTCCTGCCCCCAAACATTGGACTCTAAGTTCTTCAGTTCTAGGACTCGAACTGGCCCTCCTTACTCCTCAGCTTGCAGACAGCCTGTTGTAGGACCTTGGGATCATGTGCCTTAATACTTAATAAACTCCTCTTTATATATATATATATGATATAAGTATCATATATACATGTATATATCATATATATGATATGTATATCATATATATAGAGAATATACATTCTATATAGAGAATATATATATCCTATTAGGATGTATATATAGAATATCCTATTAGGATAGGCTATATATAGGATATATATATTCTATATATAGAATAAGATATATTCTATATATTCCATATGTCTATATGTATTCTCTCTATATAGATCTATATATCCATATATAGAATAAGATATATCCTATATATAGAATAAGATATATATATATTCTTTCTCTATATATAGAATATATATATATCCTATTCTGTCCCTCTAAAGAACCCTGACTAATATATATGTAAAATAGAATATATATATATGATAGAATATATATATATCCTATTCTGTCCCTCTAGAGAACCCTGACTAATACAATAAGTAAACATGTGCCATGGTGGTTTGCCACACCTATCAACCCATCACCTAGGTATTAAGCCCAATATGCATCTTTTTGCTAATGCTCTCCCCTGACTGGTATCCCCTGACAAGCTCCAGTGTGTGCTGTTCTCCACTCGTCGTGTCCATGTGTTCTCATTGTTCAACTTCCACTTATAAGTGAGAGCATGTGGTGTTTGGTTTTCTGTTTCTGCATTAGTTTGCTGAGGATAATGGCTTCCTGCTTCATCTATGTCCCTGCAAAGGACATGATCTCATTGCTTTTTATGGTTGCATAGTATTCCCTGGTGTATATGTACCATACTTTGTTTATCCAGTCTATCACTGATGGACATTTGGGCTGATTTCCTGTCTTTGCTATTGTGAATAGTGCTGTAATGAACATATACATGCGTGTATCTTTATAATAGGATGATTTATATTTTTGGGGGGTATATACCCAGCAATGGGATTGCTGGGTCAAATGGTGTTTCTGGTTCTAAATCTTTTCGGAATCACCACACTGTCTTCCACAATGATTGAACTAATTTATGTTCCCACCAACAGTGTAAAAGTGTTCCTATTTATTCTCAACTTTGCCAGCATCTGTTGTTTCTTGACTTTTTAATAGTTGCCATTCTGACTGGTGTCAGATGGTATCCGATTGTGGTTTTGATTTGCATTACTCTAATGATCAGTGATGTAGAGCTTTTTTTCATGTTTTTTGACCACGTGTTTTTTTTTTTTTTTTTGAGACGTATCTGTTCATGTCCTTTGCCAACTTTTTTTTTTTTTTTTTTTTTTTTTTTTGAGACGGAGTCTCACGCTGTTGCCCAGGCTGGAGTGCAGTGGCGCGATCTCGGCTCACTGCAAGCTCCGCCTCCCGGGTTCCCGCCATTCTCCTGCCTCAGCCTCCCGAGTAGCTGGGACTACAGGCGCCCGCCACCGCGCCCGGCTAATTTTTTGTATTTTTAGTAGAGACGGGGTTTCACCGTGGTCTCGATCTCCTGACCTTGTGATCCGCCCGCCTCGGCCTCCCAAAGTGCTGGGATTACAGGCTTGAGCCACCGCGCCCGGCCCCTTTGCCAACTTTTTAATGAGGTCTTTTGTTTTTTTTCCTGTAAATTTGCCCATTTTAAAATTACATTAGTTCTCTTTTTATTCTGATTGTAAAATATTTTTTAAAACAATGCTATTTTGGATACAAGTCTCTTATCCAAGATATGACTTGTAAATATTTTGCCTTATTCTATGAGTTGTCATTTGAGGTTTTAATGATGTTCTTTGATGTATAAGGGGTGTTATCTTAATTTTGATGAAACTCCATTTATTTTTTATTTTGTCACTTGTCCTTTTGATGCTTTATCTCAAAAACTGTTGTCCAACAAAAGTAATGCATATTTATATGTTTTCTTCTAAAACTTTTATAGTTTTTGCTCTTACATGTAGGCCTTTGATACATTTTGTGGTAATTTTTACATATGGTATAACATAGGGGTCCAACTTTATGCTTTTTCATGTGGATAATTAATAGACAGGACCATTTATTGAAAATAATATTTTTTTCATAGAAATGTTGTTACTCCACAGTTGAAGTCAATTGACCATAAATACAAAGGCTTGTTTTTGGAATGTCAATTCTATCTTATTGATATATGTATCTATTTATATTCTGGTACCACACAAATGTTTACTAATGTATTTGAAATCTTTTTATAGAGTCAACTTTTGGTTTTGCTATTTCTATTATTTTTCTGTTTTCTACATAATTTATTATTGTTCTAATATTTGTAATTTTCAGCCTTCCCCTTGATTTAAGTTTAGTTTGTTCTTCTATTTTTAGTTTCCAATTGTGAAAAGTTAGGTTATTTACCTGTGATCTTTCTTCTTATTTTATATTTACGTGTTTAGGGCTAAGAAATTATTTTAAAACTCTTCATTAGCTATATCCTATAGATTCAGTATGGTGTACTTTGCTGTCATTCATCTCATGAATTATTTTATTTCCTTTGTAATTTATTTTCTGATGTTAATTCTGAATCAGTTTTTACATTTTCACATATTTTTGAATTCTCAAAATTTCCTTTGGTTAATATTTTCTAATTTAATTCTGTTATGATACTAAAGCATGCTTTGTGTAATTCCAATCTGTTTATAAATGTACTGAGGTTTACTTTATGGCTTTGACTATGGGATATCCTGGAAGATTTACCATGTGTACTTTAGAAGAATGTGGACTCTGTTGTTGTTTAGTGAAGTGTTTATAGATGTCTGTGAGATCTATGTGATTTATAATGTTCAACTTTCTATTATTTTGTTTATTTTCTGTACAATTCTGTATATTATTAAAAACTGAGTATTCAATTTTAAAATGTTATTATTGCATTATTGTTTCTTCATTTAATTTTTTCAGTATTGTTGCTCTCCATTTTATAGTTCTGTTGCTAGGTGAGTATGTAAATTTTTTTATGATGGTTTGACCTTTCTATTATAAAATATCCTTTTTAAATCTGTAATAATAATTTGAGCTTAAATGTATTTTATTTTGTCTTACATTTGTTCAGTCACCTTCATTCTATCTTGGTTACTCTTAGTATGGCCAATATTTTTCATCTCTTTATCTTCAATCAATTTTTATCTTTGAAGTGTTTTTCTTGTTAAAATATAGAGTTGGATCATTTTTATTTTAATATTCTGCCAATCTTTGCCTTTGTATTGTAGTGTTTAATTTATTTATGTTTATATAATATTGATGATTAAAAATAACACCAGGGAGGGATTATATCTGTTCTTTTTTCTGTTTTCTGTATGTCTTATATAAATTTTCTGTTCCTTTAATTTTCCATTGATGTCATCTTTTTTGTTAAATAAAACAAAACCACTGTTCTTGTCTTTTTGTTTCTTTTACTCTATTCTTTTGTTATTTTGCTAGTATTGTTGCCCTGGGGATTATACCAACATCTTGACTGAAACAAACTAGTTTGGATTAATATAAATTTAATTCAATAGTATACAAAAAAACTTTGTTCCAGTTTAGCTTCTTTTCCTTTCCTGTGCTCTTATTGCCACAGAAATTACATATTTGTCATTGTAACTTTATTAAGAATTGTTTTAATTATTTATGTAATCTTTTAAATTATAACCAGAAAAATACTGTATAACCAAATATATATTTAGATTGTCTTTTATATTTTTTCATATAGTTAACATTATCCATGGTCTTATTTTCTTAGTAGGGATTTCAATTTCAGTCCAGTGTTCTTTCATTTGGCATGAAAGACTTTTACTATTTCTTGCAAGTCAAGTTTCTTGGCAACAAACTCTGCTTTTCTTTTTCAGATACTAACCTAATTTCTCCCCTGTATTTGAAGAATTGTTTTACTGAATAGAGAATTCTAGGTTGACATTCTTTTTTGTTCAGCACTGTCTTCTGGCCTTCATGGGTTCTGATGAGAAGTCAGTTGTTAATTTTATTTAAAGATACTTATATGTGATGTCATTTTTCTATTGCTGGCTTCAAGTTTCTCTCTGAGTTTTTGGGTTTCAACATTTTGAGTGTGGCATATCTAAGTGTGGATCTCTTTGAATTCATTGGCTTTGATTCATGGAACTTCTTGCATGCAAAGGTTAATGTTTATATATGTCATTAAATTGGAAAGTTGTTGCTCATTACTTCTTCAAATATTATTTTTGCTCTTGTCTCTTTCTCTTTCCACTACATCTTGGACTTATTTGTATAGCGATATGTTTCATGTTGTTTCACAAGTATTTGAGGCTTTGTTCATTTGTCTCCATTCATTTTTCTTTCTGGATAATGTCAGATAATGTCAAACTGAGTAATATTACTAACTTTTTTCATGTTTCTTTCTCTTGTTGTAAACTATACATTTAAAATAATAAATGTGACAAATACAGCAATCTGACAAACATACTCAGATTTTTTTTATTGTTACTGTTTTGTTGTTGGTGTTGTTTATTCCTTTAGTGTCTTTTCTAAACTATTTCTGTAAAGTTTGAATTCCCTTTTATGTGCAGCCATAGTAATCTCTGTTTTATTGCCTTATTCATCTGTTGATAATTATGCATATATTTCCTTAAATGCTTTGAACAAATAAATCTTCTATTCTTTTGCAGTGATTTTCTGTGTGTTGTGGCATGCTATTAACATTCTAGAAGTTTACAACTTTTCCTGAGCCTTTATTTTGTCTCCATAAGGCTTCAAGTTTAGAAAATCTCATAAAATAGTTTTTTTTTTCATGTGTATGGCCTTCTGGATCTTCAGAAATATAATGGAGACATTCAAAGCCTCCTGATGGGGGGGGGGAGAGAGAGAGAGAGAGATACATAGATAATTTTTTGTACAGCCTCTTGTTATCACAGCTGACGTTGGCACTTCAGGTAGCTACATTATTAAACAGTTGTCAATGAGTGATTTTAACAGACATCTGGGTATAGGACATTCCCACTGAGTAAGCACTTTGTCAGGTCAAATAATGACAAGCCCTGCAAATTTTTCCTTGTTTGTTTGTTTTGTTTTTGTGTTTGTGTTTTTTTTTTTTCATTAAGTTGTCAGACAAGTTAAGTAGTAATAATCATCTGGTGAGAGAGATCTTTTGGAAATTAGAAACTCTTATCCCCTCTAGTAGTTACTAGTCTACTGATTTCATAGGCATCATGGCCATGAGACTGCTGGTTTTCAAGGTTACTTCAGAGATAAGGGGAAAAAGATGGGAATAGCGTAAGTTTCAACACAATAAAACTTACTATTCTTGCCCAGATTAAACTGTTTGTCTTCATAAATGCTTCTAGCTTGTTTAAAGACTTTATTAATACTAATAGTTTTAGAGAAGCTGATTTTCATGAGTTCTTGCCAGTGTTATAAATTATTTTATGAAAAAAATGAATTTCAAAGCTCATTGCCTCATCATTCTGGAAATGCCACCCTCTGCTGGTTTTCTATAATTTACATGGAATTAAAGCCCTCATGACAGAGATTAAAACCATACTCTTTAGGATAACTTTCAAATCTCATCCAATCTTGATTTCAATTCAATTTTGAGCTTCCTATACTTCAGAATTCCACACTAAATGACCTGCTCACTGCCCTATACCACTGTACAACCACTGGCAAAAGGGGAGTTATCTAATTGCCAGTTACAAAAAGTTGCAGTAAGGGTCATAGTCTTACAAATCAATGGAAATCTCATTTTATGTGTGGGAAAAGGAGTTCCTCTAATCTTCCAGCCTAGAGATTTTGATACAGCTACCTGGATAACACATCTGAAATACATTTAAATTGAATGGGTGGTACGGTTTGCATATCTGTCCTTTCCAAATCTCATGCTGAAATGTGATCCCCAGTGTTGGAGTCGGGGCCTGGTGGGAGATCTTTTGCTTATGGGGATGGGTTCCTCATGAATGCTTGGTGCCTTTCTCATGATACTGAGCAAACCCTCCCTCCGAGTTCTTGGGAAATCTGTTTGTTTAAAGATCCTGGCACCTCCTCTCTTACTCTCTCTTGCTCTGTCTCTTGCCATGTGACCAGGTTTTTTCACCTTATGATGTGATTGAAGCTTCCTGAGACCAACCAGGAGCAGATGCTGGTGTCATGCTGCCTGTACAGCCTGCAGAACCGTGAGCCAAAGTAAATCTCATTTTTTATAAATTACCTAGTCTCAGATATTCCTTTACAGTGATGCAAATGGATGAATACAGTGGAAAACAAACACTATGAGTGCTTACTAATGGCTGCCAGGACTACGGAATTATCACTTTCTCTGACTCAAACACCTGGACATATGGAAGTGAGAACTATTTGAGTCACTTAAAGTCAGTAGGAAATATAAGAGAAAGACATGGCATAGTTCTCATAGCCTATTAAGATGTGAATCATAAATATATATAATAAATGTGTAAAAATTACATATGTTTTGGCCAGGGCATACTTAAAATGATAACAACATTCATGCCCTTGGGCCAAGGACACTGTAGATGGGATGATGATGATTATGATGGATGATTCTATATTTCCTGCTTACAAATTTTCTGCCTTGAGAACTAGTCAGCAGAGTGATTAAAGTGCATGCTTTTGAAATCATAAAGAGCCAGATTTGAATTCTTCCCCAGCACTTAACTTTCTTAAGTTCAACGTGACTTTACATTTCTTATCTTACAACACTGTTGCAAGATTTTAAAATAAGCTATGCAAAAAGTCTAGCGCAATGCCTGCCACATACTCTTCATGAGATAGTATATATCTGGGGGTCTAAGGACTGGGTATTTTACACTGCAATTTTACGTACACGTGCTCTGCGTATTGTCTGTAATTTCAACAGCGTGTGAGAGTCTCTTTAAATCACAGGAAAGTATGCTTGCGAGACAGAGATTTACATGGATGACAAAAGGTGAAATGAAGGTAGGCAAGAGAGTATAAAGAAAATCAAAAATTAAAGTAGAAACTGAGTTTAAATTAGTTCTCAAGTTGAGGCAACATTTTGACACTAATTGTGTGTGTGTGCATGTTCTGTGCTTGTGTTACATCCATACCTTCATTTACAGATATAAAATCTTAGACATATACTAACTAGAGTAAAATTTTATGTTTGATAGTCCATAAGCCAGCGGGGAGAAACAACCCATCAGAGTGTACTCAAGTTGTAGGATGGAATTAGGTCCTGGAGGCCACTGCCATGCCAGGCATTATATCTTTGATTGCTTGTTTGTCAGACAGTCCAGTAATTTTCAGGGCAAGGCTGGGTATTCTTGCAGGTGGGGCACTAAGAGAATAAGGTCAGCCTTGTGCCTATTCAGCATTTTGTCTGAAAGTATTCTATTGTCTTGACAATCCTTACGGTCAGTTAGCAGCTGAATATAAGCCCTAAATCTAACTAAGTAAACCTGAGGAGTTTCCCAGGCAACACTGAATGAGATGACATAATCACTGTTCCCAAGAAGCTTTCTCTAATGGCTTCAGACAACAAGCTGTTAACATGCAAGTTTAAAAACTTGACTTAAAAATAGCAGAAAGTGGTGTGACCAGAGGTAACCTCAGAAGGCAAAACTTCCATAAGGCATTTTGATTTCATTTAAAAATACAAAACACTAATGGTAATGACAACAGCACAAATTAAATAATACACATGAAATATTGTTCTCACTAATGGGGGAACAGATTCAAGAGGCAGGTCAGCAGTTTATGATTCTTTGCTTGCTATAGGACATTCATGTGTTGGTGTGCTGGGCTGAGGTAGGGAAGGTGTTTGAGGTGCCTTGGTTTATAAACCATTGAAAATGGTTCAATGTGATCAGTGACAGAAGGAAGTTAAACATGCATAGATGTAGCTATGCTGGACAAAATATCATGAGAGAGGAGAAATTTTCAGAGGGATAGAA
Source organism: Macaca thibetana thibetana (assembly GCF_024542745.1). Lineage (NCBI taxonomy): Eukaryota > Metazoa > Chordata > Mammalia > Primates > Cercopithecidae > Macaca > Macaca thibetana. The sequence goes on from NC_065582.1 coordinate 174,501,454, forward strand.
ATAAAAGAACCAAACTCAAGGAAAAAAATCAAAAATAAATTTTAAATTAGGGCTCATTGATACTGAAGCCTCTCCTAGGAGACAGTAGAATAGAGAAAGCAGAGCACAGGTGGGGGACAGTGATTCGTTTATGTAGGAAAGAGTGTGCGTCATTTGTTGAGACCAGAAATAATTAGTCAAGAATGATGAAGATGTAGATTTTTTGAACATCATATGTATTCTTCATTGAAAGTTGCTGTGCCGAAAGTAGGGATGGCTTGGGGAAATTATTCAGCTTGTTTAAACCTTAGTTTCCTTATCTAAAACCTGGGACAGGTAAAGCTTTTAGTGAGCTTTCTGGGGAATGAGAGTTGAGAGTTGAAGGCAGAGAAAAAGCGGGCATAAGTAGAGTGGGTGAAACATATTGCAGATTCCAAGACTGGAGAATGTAAAGACAGCAGGGCCGTGGTGGCTGGAGCCCAGTGAGTGTGGGGAAGAAGGGTGGAGTAATAAAAAAGAAATCATTCCAGAAGGCAGGTAGGAACCTATTAGAAGGCCGTCACAGGCCAAGTTAAAGAGATTCTATTCTATTTTAGATAAATTAGGAATATATTGGAGACTATCAAGCAGAGTGTGAAATGTCCTGATTTCTATTTTTAAGAAGTTTTGGAAAATGATAGTGGAGATGTTTGCACAACACCATAAGTGCAGTCAGTGACAACGACTATACACTCAAAGCGTAAAAAGTGTAAAATTGTATGTGTTTTACTGCAACTTTTAAAACATGAAAGAAATATGGAATACCGTTAATATGGAGAAGGCTCCTCATTAAGTCCTCATGAACACCATAATATATTAGGAATTGTTTTCACTTGTGGAAGCTGAGAAACAGAGACATTCTGAGACCCCAAAAGTTGAAAGATGTTCTGAAGAAAGCTTAGAGAGAAGCTGTCCCTTTTACCCCTGAATTTAAAAATGCAATTGTTTCCAAACTCATGCCCCTCTGCCTCCTCATTGCTCAATTTTGACATTTAAATAAAATTTGCTTTTCATTTTGAGGTATCAGATATGAATTGTCTTTTTTCAACTATGCATGAAAATTCCCATCAACAGAAATATTAACAATTCTTATAACTGTGCAATTATGCCATATATAGCAGCAATTATCGCACATGCATTAAAATAGTCATCACATTGTCTGAAATTTCTGGCAAAAAGGCAGTTAAAATATTTTTCCATTTAAGTATTATTCTGTTTTTTGTCACATTTCCTATTAAATGTATGCATTTTGATTTTTGAAATTCAAAAAAATACGGAGAATGTATTTTAAGAAGATTTTCAAATAATTTGTAAATTAAATAAAGATCTATTTTGTGGGATTCATGTAAGCCTCATTATTCTTTTCCCAAAATCTTATAGTAAGTAAAAAGAAATCTTTGCTACTTTATAAGAGAAGCAGCTTTATAAGAGAAGATTGGCAAAGATAAGTATAATCAAAAGAAAAGTATATCAGAATTGAAGTACCTTTGACAATGCTCTAATCACATTGGGCAGAGAAAATGAATTCCAGTGACTAAGATTTAGGCATTTAGATATAACAAAACAAAACAAAACAAAAAACAGACCCACAAACTCCCAGATCAGTTAAAATGGAATTGTCTTAAATTTGTAATAATCATTTCAATAATTGAGCCATGAAGATAAAAGCAGGGCAGCACAGTATTAGAATAACTTTGATATGAGCTTGTGATAGCTCCATGGTACAAAAATACATTTGATATTTATCTCAGAATGCCTAAAAGAAGTTTTATCACTTGCATAGATAAGAATAATAATCAAACTCATGAAATGATTATTTCATATACAAAACTACCTCTGCAACCTTAATTCTAGAATGTTTCTTTCAGCAACGTCTATCTGTTCAGGGCTTTCTATGTGCAAATAATTCTGCCAACATTCATGATGAGTTTACTTTATGATACTCATTGTGCTTCAGAATAAATATATAAGGATGAATAAACTGAAATTTTAGCATGATGAGAAAAGAGAAAAATAGCTTTGAAACCCTAAAGACTTGCTTGTACCACTTGCTAATCCCATAACCTAATAAGAGTCCTGGAATCAGTATTGGTTTCCTAATCTAAAAACAATGGGCATACATTTACCTCAAATGGTTGTTAACGAGAAATAAGCAGAATAATTTGTATAACATGCTTAGCACAGATTCTAGATCATAATATATGTGCCTTTTAAGGTAACTTGCTTCTCTCCTGGACTAATAAATTCACACTGGTGGAGAAACTGAAGTTAAAAGAAAAAATAGTTAATGTACTGAATATATACTGCATATATTTCAGGCAAGTTGCATGTATTATTCTTCTGCTAATATATCCACAAACGTGTCTTCAACTTTTTCTATGGGATAGACCCATATCTACATATTGAGAAAATAGCACCAAACAAAAAAATTCCCTATTTGGGAGAGTTTACATTCTAGTGCAAAAGACAATGAGCTAGAAAACTGACAAATAATAATAGTAATTTTTTATGCCATTTACCATGTGCCAGGAACTGATATTGACATCTAATGTACACTAACTAATTTATCATCATGATAACCCTATGCAGTAGGTAACATCATTTTCATTCTCATTTCACATGTAAGGAAACTGAGGCGGAGAAGTATCAAGTAAACTGCCAACATTAGTATGTGGCAGAGCTGGGATTCAAAACTGAGCAGATTGTTTTTTAAACACTGTCATTTTCTACTATTTCTTTAAACATGATAAGGAATTCAGCTTGAGTGTTTTGCTGCACAGGGAGATAGAAAACTAGACAGCTGCCGATCATGCATGGCAAGCAATTGGGTGCTATTCAGAGTATAATAGGAGGTTATTAGAAGGTTTTAAGCAAGAGAGTGAGGAAAATATCATTATGCTTTATAAATTCAATCTGACTATTATGTAGGGGGAAGGATTCTGAAAGAGATAGTGAGGAACTAGGAAAAGCAATTAAGGTTTTATTTCTGGGAGTCCCTAATGGAAAATGATGATGGTTTGGACAAATTGGTAGTGTTGGAGATAGTAAAAATTTGTTGATGTAGAATCCATTAGAATGTTTAGACTGTAGAACTTACTGATGGGTTGGTTATGAAGAGTAAGGGGGTTTTGGTTTGGAATTTATGAATTTGGCATGCATATCTAAAATCTCCTTGTATACACAAATCTGGAGCTCAATGAGAAGTGAAATAATTGTGTGTCATCATTATATAGTGGTCTTTAAAAACATGAGCTCAAGTTAAATCTTATAGTGAGCAAATGTAGATAGGAGAAAGAATATTTAGGGCCAAACTTTGAGGGCTTTAAAGCACCTTGAGGTTGAATCAAAGAGTGGGAAAACTGCAAAGGAAACTAAAGAAAAAAATGGATACTGAAGTCAGAGGAATTCCAAGGAAGCAGAGAGATCAGAAACCAAAAACAGAGTATATGCCATTTGTATTGAGTCACCTTGACAGATAGATATGTAGGTATTATTATTAACACTAAAATTAAATAAATAAGGAAAGAAAGGCTCCAAGTGGTGAATAACTTGCCCAGTGTCACAGATAGTAGAGAGATGACTCCCATCGATGTTGGTGGGTTTCAGACTATACTTCTATTTGTCAGCCTTCTTATTAACTATACAAGCAGTACTAGTAATCATGCTCTAATCAAGGTGTACATACAGCATATGTGTGTTGGTTAGTATTCATTGTCAACTTGACTGGATTGAAGAATGCAAAGTATTGTTCCTGGGTGTGTCTGTGAAGGTGTTGCTAAAGGAGAGTAACATTTGAATCAGTGGACTGAGAGAGGCAGACCCACCCTTAATGTGGGCACCATCTAATCAACTGCCAGTAGGGCTAGAATAAAGGAGGTAGAAGAAGGTAGGAGGAGCTGACTTGCTGAGTTTTCCAGCCTTCCTCTCTCTCCTGTGCTGGGTACCTCTGGCCCTTGAACATCAGACTCCAAGTTCTTCAGCTTTTGGACTCTTGGACTCACACACCAGTGGTTTGCCAGGGGATCTTGGGCATTCAGCCACAGACTGAATGCCATACTATTGGCTTCCCTACTTTTGAGGGTATGGGACTCACACTGGCTTCCTTGCTCCTCAGATATGGCCTATTGTGAGACATCACCTTGTGATTGTGTGTCAATTCTCCTTAATAAACTCCCCTTCATATACACATATATCCTATTAGTTGTGTCCCTCTAGAGAACCCTGACTAATAACAGTGTGCAATGCTAATAAGGGAATTCATTAATTTTCCTAAACTAATACAAAAAGAGTAAGATTATCCTTGAACACTGACAAATAGTTATGAGTTCTCCACAGTGACAGAAATGTCAGAAAGGAGTGGCGAGCATTCCAAACAGAGAAATCAGCAGATACAATAAGCAAAACCTCCATGGAGAGAAACGCATTGTAAAATGGTTGTGTGTGTGTGTGTGTGTGATTTTTTTTTTTTTTTTCTGGGGAAGAACTCATCATCTGAGATTTTAGAAGTATAAGTATAGGAGAAAAGCAGTGGCTGTAGAAAAAAAAAAAACTTGAAAGAGCAATGAGATCAGGTGGTAGAATTTCTGCCATACAAATAAGTTTGCCCTTTCATCTATAGGCACAATAGGGAAACAGAAGGCATATAAACCATAGTACTATGTTAGAGCTACCAGTGAGAACAACAGTATTGTCTCCTAGAATAGGTAAGTTATTTTTGTTGTTTCAGCATTCTTAATTTCAGTGAAGCCATGCTCCGTTGTTACCTGGTTATGCTGGAGCTATTGATCCCCATGTATTTCCTCACCTTATTCTGAGTGATAAATAACTGACTCAGGTTGAAATATCTATAATGCACTAACCCACTGGGCCCAGTGATCACGTAAGAGACAATTAGTGTCTATTTCTTGTATATCTTATAGCTACAAACAGAACAAAGCTCTCTTCACAACAGCTGCAAAGTTAGGACTATGGGAAGCTGGAACTGCCAGGGGTTGGATCCCAAGTTGTCTGTCTGAAGGAAGTTTGCATACACCAGACCCTGTTAGATCATTGTGGGTCTAGCTCTTCCTGGGACACTTTTATTTTTATTTTATTTTATTTAATTAATTTATTTTTTTGAGACCGAGTCTCGCTCTGCCGCCCAGGCTGGAGTGCAGTGGCGCAATCTCCGCTCACTGCAGGCTCTGCCTATTCCTGGGACACTTTTACGGTTAAATGAATGGGTAAATTCCTTTTCCATTTAAGTATATTTGAGGCCCATCTAATAGATTGTAGTGGGAAAACCTGGGAATGTAAATTCACTGATTATGTCAATAATCCTGTGAAGAAATGAGATGACCGTAACAATGGAACTAAAAATAATAATAGCAAAGGGACGCATTTGAGGCATTTTGGAGGATATTTGTGTTCAGTTTATTAACATTAAAGAACTTGGGGGTGTTCAGAATAACTGAACTGTCTTCTTTGAAAACTGAATGGTTATTGGTGTAAGCATTCGTATGTGACTCTGTCATCCCTTTGGTGTGACAGAGAGAGAAGACAGATAGGAAAGAATTTATTTAATGGTTTGCAAACAAGTAATGCCTGGTGCCCATAGATGGAAGATGTTTGCAGATGAAGGTGGAGGTGTGGGCAGCAAAAAGATGAATAATTGATGTTAGAGCCCAAAGCATTGTCTAGAATAGAGCCCAAATTTGAGCATCATTAGCACTTAAGTGATGTGTGACGTATGATTTTAGGGGAGGTAAGGAAGTATAGCTCAGGAGAATAGATACATAACAGTATTTCATGCTCCTTGAAAATGGCTTCAGGTTCCTTCATTGGTGTATTCCCGATGCTATCATGTGTGCTTTATGAACAAATGCATGACTGGGTTAGGTATGGGACTAAGCTTGTTCCTGCTTACAATCCCCTTTGAGACTCCTAAAAGGCTCTGAAGTTCATTTCCATTTCTATCTCTATTTTGTAAGCAAGGAAACGGATAAGATCGCATGCCGTTTAAAATTGCTACAATTCTGGAATTTCATAATTCACCTCCAGTTCTTTATGTGTGCGCTAATTTAAAAAAAAGAAGCAAAAAGGTGCTTATTCCAAAATGTCTCAAATACATCTCTACATTTTAAAATTATGTGATTATCTTAAGGCCATTTTATTCATATGACAATCAACTACGGAGCCACTGTGGCTGTCAAAATGTCAAGTCAAAATCAGTCAAGCAGTGATCAGCATATCTTTTCTGTACAGCCATTGTGACTGTAAGGGCAGCATTGTCATCTGTATTTAGTGCTGTTAGATTGGAGTCAAATTCACTTTCCCAGGGATAATTAAAAGTTTTAGCCAAAATAATCTTGCTAAAAATGTGAAGATTTAATAAATGCATATACATAATTTTAAATTCTTTTCTAAAAAAGAAATACTGGCAGGCAAGATAGCTCACACCTGTAATCCTAGCACTTGGGAAGGCTGAGGCGGGTGGATCATGAGGTCAGGAGATCGAGACCATCTTGGCCAACATGGTGAAACCCCATCTCTACCAAAAATACAAAAATTAGCTGAGCGTGGTGCTGTGCACTTGTAATCCCAGCTACTCTAGAGGCTGAGGCAGGAGAATTGCTTGAACCCAGGAGGCGGAGGTTGCAGTGAGTTGAAATCGTGCCTTTGTACTCCAGCCCAGCTACGGAGCTAGACTCAGTCTCAAATAAAAATAAAAATGATAAATAAAAAATATACTATTGGTGACTATAATTAATGAGGTTTCTGTGAAAGAAAAAGGCTCGATAAAAAACTGCATTTGGAGTTACATAAATGAATTCACACTTGGGAAGTTCTCATGCATTTTTTTTTTACTTGATTCTGTTTAAATGCATTTATATGTACTAGAGAATATAACTGCGGTGATTTAAAAAACAAATACGTACCGGCATCATATAATTTAGCCTAAAAACATTCCTTTAATGCAGTCTGTTTATGGTGCAAGTTTTAACAAATATCTTCCTATTTATTTTACTAGTCCTAGATAGGCTCGCTTTAGGAAAAAATAATTTTATTAAGTGATGCAATGCAACTAAGATATCCACTTGAAATTTTCAATAACCAAGTCATCAATTATTAACTATTTAATGATGATTAAATATTTTACAGATATATAATGCAATATAAAAGTTATATAAAAATGATATGTTAAGAAAGAAGAGAAAAATGTGTGTTTGCTTTTATCGCCCTTGTGTTAATCCATCGTCACACTGCTATAAGGAAATGCTTGAGACTGGGTAATTTATATAGAAAAGAGGTTGAATTCGTTCATGGTTCCACAGGTTGTACAAAAAGCGTGGCAGCATCTGCTTGGCTTTGGGGGAGGCTGCAGGAAGCTTACAATTATGGCGGAGGCAAAGGGGGAGCCAGCACTTCACATGACTGGAGCAAGAGGAACAGAGAGAGTAGGAAGATGCTACACACTTTTAAACAACCAGTCTCACAGGAACTCAGTCAGTATACATTACCAAGGTGGGGGAGTGCTAAACCATGAAAAACTGCCCCCATGATTTAATCCCCTCCCACCAGTTCCCATCTCTAACATTGGGGGTTATAATTGGACATGAGCTTTGGGTGGGGACAGAGATCCAAACCATATCACCCATATTGGGTATATCTCAGTCCATTAAAAAAGTGGACTGTGATATTTATCTCTCTAGGTCTCTACTTAGAAAACCTCATTAGCAATCAAAGATTCATTATTTTGTTTTACTTCTTAACTGTTATCTATAGAGGTAGAATCTGCTGTGGGCTTAGCTTTAACTCAGGAGAGAAAGTCCTTGTTTTCTGTCAAGGCTTTAACTCCTACTAGCTGTGTTCTTTGAGCAACTCATTGCCTTTTTGTGGTCCTTAGTTTTTTCAAACGTAAATTTGGAATAGTGTGCGTTTTCTATTTTCTTCACACTTTTGATGGGGGACCCAAAGGAGATAATGATGATTGTTGTCTATAAATATCTATACCTTTCACATTTCTAAGTCTTTGTGCATATCGATATGGCTACACAGAAATTTCTGGGAGGAAATCTTGCTGGTTCCTGGGGCAAGGGGCCCTCAAACAGGCACTGCTCAGAATGAATATCTATTGTGTACATCTACTTTTCTGCTTTGTAGGAAAATTTGCTATTTTGTCAATATATATTCAGTCAGGAACTATGCATATTCAGAAGAGACTGATAAATAAACTGATACAAGAAAATTTAATTTATGATAAATTCTAACATTATAAGGAGAGCCATTAGGCTTTCCTACTAAGAGATATCCTGGAAGCAGAATGGATCATCAGAGAGCTATTTATTGATTATACAATTAGTGCAAAGTGATGGTCTCAAGGGATATTTTGTCTTGATAAACAATTGCAGCTGCTCCCCCACCCCCTCCCGGAGGCTGCTGTGATGTTTGGGTCCAGCAGATTCTACCTAAACCAAAGTACTAAAAACATATATGCACATCCCTGTTCATGAAGGTCCAAGAAGACCTTCTCTTTTTCTATATCATTTTATCTTTTTATACATCATTTTCCAGAGAAAATGCCTTTCTGGTGAAACTTTCATCATGCTAATTAAAACAAAGTACACCCCAAATTCATCTCCACTATATCAGATGGCAACATTTTAAGTTATTTCCACAGACATAATTCACTTTACCTCTAATTGAGGACATAAAAGCTAATTTTTGCAAGTTATGTGGATGCATATTACTTTAAAACAATAATTCATAATTAAAATGTATTTACTATTTTAAAATAACTTCTACTGTTTATTCACTCTACGTTATCTAGTTCAGGCTAAGTACTTTATGAAATTTTCTTATTTAGTTACTAGAGATTTCAAGAAGAGAAAACTGAGGCTTAGAGAAAATGAGTAACTTTTTCAACGTGAGATAGGCTAGTAAGTCAGGAAGTAGTCACACTTGGGATTGGAATTTTATTAGAGACCAGAGTCCAACTTTTTAGGCATTATACTATTAAAAAATAAAATCTCGTTATCATTCGATATGTCCGGGAGTTCTTTATAACTATTGATTGGTATATAAAATAGCCATTTTATACCTTCATGATAAAAATGATATCAATATTACATCTGGATTGATTAAAACTATTCAGATGGCATATTATTTGCTTTAAATGCTTATATCAAATAATATGTTTGAATCTGTTTCTTTGTTTAAACTATTTGTTGACAGCTACCTTTTTGGAAGGATCATGTAGTCAGTGGGTAGAATAGAGTTTTCCAGTAAGATAAATTTGCCTTATGGCTGTGTTGCTTCCTCGCTCTGTGAATTTAGATAAGTTGTGTAACCCATGTGCTTTAATATCTTTATCAGTAAACTACAAAAATGTACTATTCAAGCCTGTGCTTTCATTGCTATGCACTGTGTCTCGAAATAAAATGCAAAATAAAATAAAATGTAGGCTGTATTTATCATGGAGAGAACAATTTAATGGGGGAAGACACATAATAATTTAATAAAATTAATTTGTTACAAAGAACAAGAATATAAACAGTGCTGTTCTGGTAGACCAGCTCTCTGAGGAGAAAACAAAAATTCACAATTTGTAGTGTGTGCTGATTCTTCTGGTGTAAATACTTCCCTCGTGGCCAATTTCAAGCTATAAACCAGCTTATAAAATGCCTATTTTATAATCTGTTTTTGTGAGTCAGTGATTCCAATCAGTAATGCATGTTCAACACAGAGGTTTTTTTCTATCAAGAAACTCTAAGAACATCAAAAGGGTTAACTGAGTTAGCTCATGTAAATTGCCTAACGGAGTTTTATTTTTTGCAGAATAAATTTCCTATAAACACCAATACCCTTTTTATTCTTCATTTCTACTTAAGGTGTTTCTTGCCTCTATTTAATAGATTTAAGATCTATACAAGGGTTAAAGGTTGGAAAAACGTTTCATCTGTGTTGGGAGTCTTTACAGAACTGTAGTTTAAATTACACTGTAATGCATTTGTATTTGTGCTTTAGGATTCAGATTGTGTAAGAAATAGAAGGCAAACAGGTTTTTAAAAGTCTCAGGAGGAAAGAATAATATACATGCTGTGATCAATAGATGGAATAAAATGGTCACTCAGCAGGGAATTAATTTTCTCCTAGCATTCATGGTTCTCTCTTGAGAGTAAATAAAATTATCATTTTTTCAAACCCTTGTGTTGAAACTTTCATTTATTCTTTCTCATCTAAATTTTTTTTCAATTTCTCTTTCTAATATCCTTTTCAATTTTATTATAATGTGATTCTTACTCCATAATTTCCTCCACTTTCCATCAAAGCTCTTGGTTTTCATTTCTTTTCTCCTTTATCTTAAATCTTTACATTCTTTATTTTTCTCCTTCTTCTTCCTTCTGTTAATTTAATTGTATTTTACACATGCAATTTTCTAGCTTTTGTTTTGATACTTAGTTTGGAGACAATAACTGAAGTATAATTTATGTGTAAGAAAATGCACAGATCTTAAGCATACACTTTGATGAATCTTGACAAATGTATACATTCATGTAACTACCACACTAGTTAAGATAAAGAATATAACTATAATCACAGAGTGTTTCCTCCTTATCCCAAGGCAATTATTGTCTGGATTTTGATCATCATAGACTAGTTTAACCTATTCTTGAATTATATATGAGTGTGATCATTCAGTATATATATATATGTATTTTTTTTGGCCTGACTTTTAAATTTTAGCAATATTTTTGAGATCATTTATTTTGTTGCTTTCATCAACAGTTTACTCTTCAGAATTGCTAAGTAACATATCATTATTTACATGTATTAAAACTAGTGTATGTATTCTGTTAATAAGCATTTAGGTTGCTTTCATTCTGGGCTATTTGTGAATAATTCTTCTGATATGGTTTGACTGTGTGTCCCCACTCAAATCTCATCTCGAGCTATAATCCCCAGGTGTCAAGGAAGGGACCGAATGGAAGATGATTGGATCATGGGGAAGGTTTCCCCCACGCTGTTCTCATTCGAGTGAGTTCTCATGAGATCTGATGGTTTTAAAACTGGCAGTTTCCCCGTGCTCTCTCTTTCTCTCCTGCCACCATATTAAGATGTCCCTTGCTTGCTCGTTGCCTTCCACCATAATTTTAAGGTTCCTGAGGCCTCTCTAGCCATGTGGAACTGTAAATCAATCAAACCTCTTTTGGTAATAAATTACCCAGTATCAGGTAGTATCTTTATAGCAGTGTGAAAAAGGACTAATACACTTTCCATGAACCTTCTTGTTTAAGTCTTATCTAAGATATATGTTTGTATTTTGTGGGGTTATAGAAGTAAATAACTTGAGGTGAAATTGCTGGATTATAGGCTCAACATATAAATTATGTAGAAAGAAACTGCCACACCATTTCCCAAAATGGCTATAATCTTTTTAACACCTATCAGCAATGTCTGAATTCCAGTTATTCCACATCCTCTCCACATTTGGTGTTTCTGGCTTTTTAAATTTTAACGATTCGATGTGTGTAGAGTGATACCTCTTTGCAGTTTTAAATTGCCATTTCCTGAAGATTAGTGATGAGTTAATTTTCATTTGTTAAGTAACTTTCATGTTTTTCTTTTTTGAACTTTGTGACGTTTCATTTTTACCTTTATTTAAATGGTTTGTTTATATTTGTATGATTATCTATAGGCATCCTTTATATATTTGGGGTATGAGGTTTTTTTATTAGATATAGGTATTTTGTGTACATTCTCCGACTCTTTTATTTATCTTTTCATTTTTTCACAGAGTTGTTTATGAGCAGAAGTTTTTACTTTTGATAAACACCAAAGTATTAGATAGACAGATGTGATAGCTAGTTGGTACTTTGTGTTCTAGGAAATCCGAAATGCTCTCCAGACTTATTCATGATTTATGTTATCACAAATGACAGAATTTTCTTTTTTCCGGCTGAATAGTACCGATTGTGTATATGCACCTCATTTTTTTAGTCCATTCATCTGTTGATATACAGTTGGGTTGATTCCATATCTTGGTCATTGTGCATAGTGCTGCTATGAACATGAGAGTGCAGATATCTCCTCAACATATTGACTTTATTTCCTTTGGATCTATACCCAGTAGTGGGATTACTGGATCATATGTCAACCCCATTTCTAATTTTTAGGGGAAGCTCTGTTCCGTTTCCCATAATGGCTGTGCTAATTTATATTTCCACCAACAGTTTTCATGTGTTTCCTCTTCTTCACATCCTCTCTAACACTTCCATTTTTTTGATAAAAGCCATTCTAACACATGGCAAACAATTTATTGAGAATGATGCAGAGAAGACATGGAAAGCCTTCAGACTGTAATGCAGGTATGATGAATGTGAAGAGGAAGAGAAAATAAGAAATGTTAGGTAGAAAGAGTCTGCTACTATAGTAGTTTGCAAATATTCCAAGAAAAATAGATCTAAGCACATTAAATTTCCCCAGGGCAAAGTGGCTTATTAGAGGATACTGTGTTTTGCAGAACTGGGCCAGCGTGAGTACCGTACCATGCTTAGTCAGGGCTGGGGACAGTCCACGGAAGCGTTCATTGTCTTGGTTCAGATATGGTGTAGACCCAAAAGGGCAGTAGCTGAGGCTGCTCTGTTTTCTGTGGTAGCTAAACTGAGCAGTGGATTTTCATACTTGTTTTTGTCTTGCTTCTTTTACTTTACATTATGTTTTTCAGATTCATCTCTGTTGTCGCATGTTTTAAAAGTTTCTCATACTTACTGATGAATAGTATTTAATTGCATTACTATAAAACAATTTATATTTTTTCCGATAGGCAAACAAATTGGGTTGTTTCTAATTTGGGGCTGTTATGAGTAAAGCAGCTGTAACATATTCACATATGAATATTTTTGTGATCTTATGTTTTCAATCATCTCGTGTAAATACTTCATAGTTAAGTTTCTACCAGTTCATAGTTAAGTGCCGGACGATCGGAGCTGGTCAGCTGGCCCGACATAGAACAATGTATGACAAAGACACACAACACCTGGAAAATCTAACTTATAAAACAGGCACACCAGGAGATCATATCCCAGAAATTACCCAACAGATATCCAAAGTGGTAGTGGACATTTTAATTGGATCTCCCAAACGGGAGGTTAGATCGTGAGAAGGACCTGACTAGCAATATAGAAATATATCTATCTTCTGCAGCCTCTGCTGCTGATACCCAGGAATGTTTTAGTGGTCCTACTGCCTCCTGAATTTTTGCTATTTTTTTTTTTTAATTTCAGCTATTCAGTTGGGTATGTAGGGTTATCGTACAGTGGTTTTAAATTTACATTTCTGGCCGGGAAAAAAGAAGAAAAAGAAACGAACGCGGTGGCTCAAACCAAGTTGGACCTGTAATCCCAGCACTTTGGGAGGCAAAGGGAAGCCCATCAGACTAACAGCAGAACGGGTGGATCACGAGGTCAGGAGATCGAGACCATCCTGGTGAAACACCAGCCATTGCAGTGAAACCCCGTCTCTACTAAAACTAACAAAAAACTAGCCGGGCGAGGTGGCGGGAGCCTGTAGTCCCAGCTACTCGGGAGGCTGAGGCAGGAGAAAACATCCTTCAGGCCCCAATCCTAGGAGAATGGCGTGAACCCGGGAGGCGGAGCTTGCAGTGAGCTGAGATCAGGCCACTGCACTCCAGCCTGGGCGACAGAACTAATGGCAAACTGAACGAGACTCCGTCTCAAAAAAAAAAAAAAACCCATTTTTACACTCACTAAATAAATAAAAAATAAAAAAACATTCGAAAGCTAAATAAATAAATAAAAAAATTTACATTTCTTTGATAACTCAGGATGTTGAAAACTTTTACATGTGTTTATCGGCCATTTTTGTGTGTGTGTGTGTGAAGTGTCTGTTTCAATATTTTGTCAATGTTTTCATTAGATTGTTGTAGTCACACTGTAGACGAAGGAGGGGCCCCCCAATCACCACATTTGGTTTGGATTTTGAGACCAATGATAGCACTCATGTACCTGGAGGTTATGAAGAGGTTAATGATAATTAAGCTTTCTAGAAAGAGCAGAGCAGAATCCAAAATGACTTAAAAGAGCAAGATAAGCAGGCTGAGTAGGGTTTTATGGTGATTAGCGGGTGTAACTGGAATAGAGGTTCTCCTGTATAGCTTGAACTACCTGTGTGTGCCACAGGAGGGATCATCTGAGCCTTCTCATCAACTTTCTCACATGTCCGGGGATACTGGGTCTCAGTGTGTTCCAAAGAACCCAACCTGCAACAGTGATCTGAATGTGGACCTCTTTCAGATACCAAGATGCACATGAAAAATGTAGTCCCTAACCTCAAAGATAACCTCTACTACTACCATTGCACATCATGTTTTTCAGACACGTGCATGCACACAAACACAGACACACAAGAAAACTACATGGTTTTGTTTTTGTAATTTTGACATAAATTATATATTACATATATTTTTCATTGGACAACTTTGTTTTTTTATTTTAACCAAAACAGCAAGGTACTGGTACCAAAACAGAGATATAGACCAATGGAACAGAACAGAGTCCTCAGAAATCTCAAAAACATGTTGAGAAACTTAGCATGTCTGTATGTGTAGATCCATCTTGTCATTTGTAAGTGCTTTATTATATTCTTTTGATATGCCACAGTTAATTTAGCTGTTTATTGAGGAAATCTCTTTTATGTTTTGTTTTCAGATTTTTACAACAAGCAGTTTTGTGTTTTGATATTTTGAATCCACAAGTTAGAATTCTTTGGTATTGCATTTATTATTGAAACTGCAGTCTTAAAATATGCATCTGCATGTTTTTATTTAAAGGTTAAAGATTTTTGCCTTATCTGAAATATCCTAATTTAAGTTCCACTGGTATTAGTAATTGAGTATGCTTAATTTATCTTCTTCAATAGGGTAGTTGTAACTTGGTAAGGAGAAGGGAAAGGAATTGTCCTTTGGTGTATCTTTATTTTTTTATGCTGAATTAGTGAAAATACTTGAGAGATTTGCTTAGAATATAGGGACAGTAATGTACAGCCTTTGGGTAAATTGTTTCTACTTTTTATGTGCTTACTAACAGTACCAAAATGAACACATTTGTGTATGATCCCTTCTGCAGAGGAATGACTGTGTCCCTGCATAGGTGGTAAGCAATGCAATTACTGAATCATGACATAAGCCTAACTGGTATCATATGCCCTCCAGCATGGCTGTACTAACTTAGACTCTTCAGCTGAGATTATGAGTAACATGTTCCCTATATTCCCTCTTCCACACTTGATGTACTTGAGAGCATTTTGCCACTTTTATCCTGTAAATTTACTGCTAATGTTTTCTTTAAAATGTTTGTTGGGATGCATTTATCTGTCAATATTTTCTTTTCTCTCATTTTACTGCCAACATCTAAATTTCACAACTTACATAATGCTTTCACATCTATAATCTCATTTTATCCTCACAAGAGTTCTATAAAGTGATCACGCAGCAATTTTTGTTAACGGAGTTTGAGAGAAAAGATTTCAATGTAAACTTTCAGCTATAGTATAATACCATAGAAATACATTTAGAAGTGAGGCTATGCAATATTTATATATTGTTAATATTTTAGCATGTGGTTATTTCTTAAAAATAATTTCTTATTTCTAAACTTAGCTCTACTTGCTACTCAGTAGGAAAAATATCTCAATTCCAGGGCATCTGAGAGGATCTACTCATTTAAAATATTGACCAATTTTTTCAGTGAGAAAATATTTTTTTGCACATGCTAGTCAATGTATTCTCAATCCTCTAAATTCAGAACTCAATATTATTTGCCTTGTTATTGCTTGAAACAGTACAATATCATCTGGTAAGAATTATCAAACAACTTCTGAAACCTTAATTAAATTTTCATTCTTGTCTTACTGTAGTAGAAGTGAAATTTTTCTTTGACATAATAAATATATAAATTTGACTCTGAAATTAGTAGATCAAAGAATGTAATATAATTTTTAATGAACTATTATAGAAAAGCAAATAGACAAGCTGTGACAATAAATTACTAAAGAAAACTTATGTCACTGTTTTTAATTTTCAAACGAATTAGACTTCTGGATAGTTTGGTGCTGTCTTAAAACAAAAGTGATTAAACAACTGATAGGATATGTACAAATGACCAAATTAAGTCTCATCTTTCCAGGAATATCGTTATTAAAAATGCTAGGTCTTCCACTATAATTTTTATAGGAATCTTTACACCATTTATGTATTTATTTAGCTGAGTTATGCATTTTGACACTTACTTATTTGCCAGTCCCTTCCTTCTTTCTGAAATTCTTGTGTTTCTAAGATTTTCAGGGCTGAGTTCACTTACAGAATGCTATCTCATTACCAAGCTGGGAATATCTGAAGGCTGAAACTACACCAGAATGACTTCAGAATACTGATGCTCCTCAATTTACAAAGGAGTTACATCCCAGTAAACCCATCAAAAGTTAAAAATATCATTAAATCAAAAATGCACTTCAAATCATGATACTTTAACTTATGATATGTTTATCTAGGCATAACCTCATCATAAGTCGAGGAGCATACTAAATGTGTGCTGCTTTTGCACCATTATAAAGTAGAAAAATTATAAGTCAAACCATCCTAAATTAGGCACCGTCTGTGTACTCTGTTCCCTCTACCAGCATCTGTATCCAAACAAGAGAGGCTCTCACTGCCTTGGAGTCTTGTCTTACTTTTTGCCCTTGTGGGTTAATCAGGGTTCTCTACAGCAACAGAGAGAAAAATAAAAAGAGAAATACAGAGAGAGATGCAGACAGTGAGATAAAAAGAGGTAGTAAAGAAGAAAAAATTATTTTAAGAAATTGGCTCATGTGATTTGGGGGATAGGCAAGTGCAAATCTCACGAAGCAGAATGGAATACTGAAAACCCAGACAGGATTTCTATATTGTGGTCTTCCTCAGGCTAAATTCCTTCTTCAGGAAACCTCAGTCTTTTCTTTTAAGGCCTCTGTCTGATTGTCTAAGGTTCATCCACATTATAAGACTAAACTGCTTTTTACAAAAAGTCTACTGATTTAAATGTTCAGCATATTGGATAAAGCCATCACAATATTTTCTGGCTGTTGTTTGAACAAACTACTGAACACCATAGCATACCAAGTTAACACATAAAATTACACATCTCATTATACAGTAAGTCTCAAGCAATAATTTTTCAGGACAAAAGGAAGATAGTCATAAACCAAAACCAAGATCAAAACAAAACAAAATACAGAAACACAGTTACACAGACACCTAAAAATTTGATTTTCTTAGTTAGTACTTCTTGTACTTAGGTCAAAAATAAATATGTATATTAGTATACCATTTATTTTCTATTTAATCACCTAATTTTTATATAAATTTCAAAAAATAGTATGAGTCCCAGTTTTTTAGTGCAAGGCGTTGCACCTTATGTGGGTTAAAAATGGACTCCCAGGTGACACAGTGAACAAAGATTCTTTACAATTTACCGTGTGAGGATAATTTTTAAAATAAAAATTTTTTATTTTTATTTTTAAATTTTTATTTAATTTTTATTTTTTAATTTGGTAAGAAGTCTTGGCCAAACAAAGTTAACTCTTTTAATTTCTGAAAGAACAACAGGGAAAAGAAACAGAAGATATTTTCAAGGGATGGAATGCAATAGAATTTTTGCTGGTTCTGGAGGGAATGAAAAATAGGAGGGATTGTTTCATACCAAAAAGAAAAGACTAGAGTTGATGCGTTTGGATGATATGAAGGTGAAGAATTGTGATAGACATCCTGCAACAGGGAAGCTGTGATAATAGAGTTGGAGTTGTGTAATTATGGCATGACAACAGTAGCCTCTCTAGTGGTATGAGGTCCAGGTGTGTGATGATGGCAGCAAGAGGCTGAGGAGGCATAAAGGAATGTAATGTGAGTAATGGGAAGATAAAGAATTGAGAGGCCAAGTAGTGTATGATTTACCTACTTGTATATTGACATCTCTGTAATTTGTTATAAGTATGTGGTGGGGAGGAAGATTATGGAGCCAGCAGCCACAGTCTTTATCAAAAAGAAAGAAATGGCTGTCAGCTTCTTACATGACCATATCTGTATAGTGAAGATAAGAGTATAGTCGTATGGAACCACCTTTTAAAGACTGAGATGGACAGTGCACAAAATGTAGCAGGGAGGCAATGACCCAAAAGCATTGGAGTGCAAAAGCATACCTAAGTGAAAGGCTGTGGTTGCAACTAGGAGCAGTATTGTGCAAATGTAAGATGAAGCCAAAGAAATGTAAAGCTAAAAATGTTCGAAGCACAAGCAACTTTAGGTACATTAAGAGGGAAGTATTATTAAGAGGGAAAACCAGTAATTTGGAACTTTTGTCTTGGCAGATGTCTTAGTTCAGTTGTGCTGCCATAGCAAAATACCTGAGACTGGGCTGTTTCCAAAGAGCAGCCGACCTTGGAAACATAGAAAGACCTCGTCTCTGGAAAAAATAAAAGATGAGCTGGGCACGGTGGCACGTGCCTGTGGTTCCAAGTACTTGGGACGCCGAGGTGGGAGGATCACTTGAGCCACGGAAGTCAAATTTGCAGTGAACTGGGATCATGCCACTACACTCCAGTGTGGGTGACAGAGCAAGACCCTGTTTCAAAGTAAATAAATAAATAAATAAATAAATAACAGAAATTTCTTTCTTATAGTCCTGAAGGCTGGGAAGTCCAAGATCTAGGCACCAGCTCCTGGTGAGGGCCTTCTTGTTGCATCTTCATTGGCATAAAAGCAGAAAAGAAAGCTTGATAAATGCTGAATGAGTATTTTTAAGGACCTTAATTCCATTTATGAAGGAGTAGCCCTCACGTCTTAATCACCTCTTGAAGGTACCACCTCTTAACACTATCCCATTGGCAAGACATGAATTTTGGATGGGACGCTTTCAGATCATAGTGATAGGGTTGAGGTGCCGAGCACTCCTTTCTATTGGATGCTATTTTCATGGTACCTAGGTAGATCCTACAGGAACCGGGAAGCCAGATTTACCTTACCCAGTTCTATTCTATAGCTACTAGGTGGTGGGGTTATGCTCAGTTATAACTATCTTCACCTTCCTGACTTGAGGAGCAAAGATCTGAAATAAATGGCAGCTTAAACAGAGAATGATACCTATGTGATGAGTATGAAGAGGTCACTGTTTTCATCTTTCAATTTCACAGAAGTAGCCATTTCCTCTTTAAATGACTTGACACTAATATCATTCACAGTCAACCATCTGTCATTTTTTAGAGCAAAAAGTGTGATATTCTTGTATCACAGATATGACATCCACATGAAAAAATGTGTTGACACTTTTCACTCATAATAATGTAGGATTGTTTCCGTCTTTAATTTTTCCAAAGATATATGTGAGAAAGATGTGCAGTAATTGAATCACAAATGACAGTGGCTGAGGGGAGTGTGGAAAGATTTTAGAAAGAAAATTACCATGGGAATTACAAATCACAAGTAGTTTCACAGAGAAAATAATCTCGTTGGATAGTTTAGAAGCAAACACAGAGACTGAGTGATTCTTCTGGGTTATCCATGATAATAAATTTGATAGCAATGAATACAAAAATTGATTTGATGATCCATACAGATACATGCATAATCTACTTTATTTTCCACATTTTAGAGCGACTCCCACTCCTAGATGGTTTTATTAGAATTATGGAATTCTAGAGCTGGTAAGATTCTTAGTGATCATCTAAATCCAGCACATCATGTGTGTTACAGAAGAAACTTCAGAAAAGCTCATTTGTTAATTGTCAAAATTCAGTAGTGCCTTTCTGTAGGCTGGGCCAGGCTCCATTATTTAGTTCTTTTAAAAGAAGAGTTAAATGTGAAATTTCAGGACACCAAGGAACCAGGAGAGTTGTAAGAGGAATATTATGTTGTTCCTTTGTTTCCTACACAGATCAATGTTAACAAACCTCAGAAATGACCACAAGGCTTCCAGCATTCTGCTTATGAGCTGAATTATTTTCTCCTAGGACTAAGGATAGCTGGGCATGAATTTTTCGGAGAAAGGAGCATAGGCATAGAGCATTTTACTAGATATTATATATGTAACTACTTCAAAAGGAGAATGAGATGGTTGGCCCTTCTTATTATTTCTGTAGAATATAGAGCAGGCAGTGGTAATATCCAAATTTCAGTCTTCATTGGATGCAGTTTTACTTGGCATGTTAAACAAATATGGAATGACAAGCTCATAAGATGTTTGAATTTTGGGGTTTTTTTTTTTAATTATGCAAGTATTTAATGTTATGTTCAAATTCACCTTACTGAGAAATATTACAAGCCATTTCTATTTACATATCTTATTTTTCCCTATAACAGAGGAAAACATTATTACATATATGACAACTTTATTTCAGTCTTCTAAAAGGAATTTTTGTCTAAGAGTTTCCTGGCACAAACAAATTAAATATTCAATGTTCCAGTATTGTTTAGAGATATCAAGTAACTTGGCTTTAAGTCCATTCATTTTACACTAAGCCATATAGTTATCTCTCTGTCACTAAAACCTTGCACTTCTGTCATACCTCCTACTCTATTAAACTGAAATGCTTCATTTACCTGCTTTTTTCTTCCACTTGACACTGAGCTCTCTGAGATAATGAATCCTGTCTCTTATTTATCTTTTTCTTCAACTTAAGACATGTACTAAGATTTCAAAACCTGTTTTTCAAATAAATACATAAATACCTTCCTTGTTTACAGTATCTCAA
The DNA here is from genome assembly GCF_024542745.1 of Macaca thibetana thibetana. NCBI lineage: Eukaryota > Metazoa > Chordata > Mammalia > Primates > Cercopithecidae > Macaca > Macaca thibetana. The sequence goes on from NC_065582.1 coordinate 174,522,250, forward strand.
TATAGAGCTCCATTTTTTTTTTTTTTTTTTTTTTTTTTTTTTTTTTTTTTTTTTGAGATGTAGTTTTGCTCTTGTTGCCCAGGCTGGAGTGCAATGGCCTGGTCTTGGCTCACTGCAACCTCTACCTCCCAGGTTCAAGCGATCCTCCTGCCTCACCCTCCCAAGTAGCTGGGATTGCAGGCACCTGCCACCACCCCTGGCTAATTTTTGTATTTGTTGTGGAGATGGGGTTTCATCATGTTGGCCTGGCTAGTCTCGAACTCCTGACCTCAGGTGATCTGCCCACCTTGGCCTCCCAAAGTGCTGGGATTATAGGCATGAGCCACCATGCCCAGCCATAATATACAGCTCATTTTATCTTTAAATAGTATGTTTTTTTCTAGTTCTTGACTGTGATATACATTTATTTTACAATGTGCTTCAATCTCCTTTCAGTATATATGGAAGAGTTCTGTAATCATTTCCCTGAAGATGGTTCTGGGGTCAACCCAAATCACTTGAGTATTGATATGCTAAAAGTTTCTCCACTGTTAGCAACAAAATCCACACTACGATGTACTTTTATAAATTATTTAACATTTACATGTATACAAAAGGATTGGAAAGAAGTAGAACAATATATATATGTGATCATTTATGTACTTTGAAGTACTTCATATGGGAAAAATATTATACAATATATTTAACATTATGGTAATGTCTAAACCATTACTAAGGAAAATTAAGAGCTTAATTAACAAGACAGAGGGACCATGAATAAAGCATAAGGGAAGGGTGGTAGAGGGGACAGTGATTCTATAACCAGGATGGATGAGCCCAGAAAAGTCACCCCAATAGGTGGGGCAGGAGAGAAGGGAGATTCGGTAGCCACTGAAACCAGGTCTTGGGTTTATGTATGTGACCATTAGGGATTCATTTAACGTCTCTGGGACTCAATTATTTTAACACTGAATTTTATATAATTAGTTTCCTCATCTAGTCGCTTTTGTAAGCTAGCTGATTGAGGCCAGAATTACAGATGAGCAGCAACTCATAGGTTTGTTGAAATGGGTTAAAAGTGGATGTTTGTTGCAGTGAATCAAAAGTGGTGAATTGAAATGTGTAGACTCAGACAGGAATGAAACCCTGCACTTTTTCTTAAGGATATCATGAACTTATTGAGTGTTTAGACAGAGGCTGATAAATCATACGCTATGAGAAAATGCAGTGTAGAAACACTAGAAATTTGGAACACAGCAGATCGAGATTCCAATATCAACTTTTACACACTGCCTTAGGTGAATTACTCCACATCTCTGAAACTTGCGTTCTTCACCAATTAAGAAAGAAGTCAAAGTAGTGCTTACCTTGAAAGGTTCTTCCAAATATTACAAAATAGGTTAAAAAAAATTATAGTTTTTCTCTCAATAACAATTTTTAATTAAACATGTTTTGGAATAACTGAGGTGTAAAGAGATTTAAATCTCTTCACTCCAAATTCTGATACCTCAGCTTTGATTAAACTAAAGTAAACATCAAGAGAATATTGTGAATTGTGTGAAACCATATGTCATATATGGTTACTCCAGCTTACTATACAATAGTTGCATATCGTTCACCATGGTTCATATGATCATTATGATGAGCCCATTGCAATAAGCAAGTTGCCTGGTCTTCATTATAGAACATTATTAAGATTCTTTTATATGCTAATACTTTAGTATTTGATTTACTCTACTGAGGAGAAAAAATAAACATTAATACTGAAAAAAAGAATAGAAATGCTATTGCCTTTAAGAAGTAGAAAAATTATGCTGTGTAATGCAATTTGCCACTTTAATTTGAATATTACAGTTTCTATTCAATTCTACTAACAATTGTTAGTGATTTACTATATGCTAAATATAACATTTGGACTCCATAGAGGAGATATTGATTAATGATTAATCTGTGCAATTATCTGCACAAAATATGTCTATGGTGTAGGGCAGTGCTTCTCAACTTTATTTTTTTTAGCATTGCCCTGCTGAAGAGGAAACAAAAACACTCAAGTTTATATTATTCCTAATGAGAGAAATTAAATTCTAAGGAATCAGATTTTGCAGAGTTTTTTAGATCCAGAGATCATTGTAGTATCTAGGATTTCTGCCTTCTAGGAACCAATTTCATTCCCTTAGGGGTGATATTGTTCCCATCAAGAATGAATAGTCTTAAGAATAACAGATAACTGAAACCCACATCTACACAGAAACATGTTAAGGTTCACAGAGGTATCAAAGCCTGTGTTTTTCCATTGAAATCAGACAAAGCTTGATGAAGGAGAAGGCATATGAAGTATCACTTGGATGACTGAATTTCAAGAGGAAGGGATGTATAAGGTGAAGCATCACTTAATAAGAAGCAAAAGTGTGAATAAAGATAAACATTGGGCCGGGCGCGGTGGCTCAAGCCTGTAATCCCAGCACTTTGGGAGGCCGAGACAGGCGGATCACGAGGTCAGGAGATCGAGACCATCCTGGCTAACACGGTGAAACCCCATATCTACTAAAACATACCAAAAACTAGCCGGGTGAGGTGGCAGGCGCCTGTAGTCCCAGCTACTCGGGAGGCTGAGGCAGGAGAATGGCGTGAACACGGGAGGCGGAGCTTGCAGTGAGCTGGGATCCGGCCACTGCACTCCAGCCTGGGCGACAGAGCGAGACTCCGTCTCAAAAAAAAAAAAAAAAAAAAAAAAAGATGAACATTGTAGAGATGATAAAGTTTGGGGTTTGTTTAATACATAGCAGGTATGCTTGGATGAAAATTTAGACATTTGTTAAAGGCAAAGTAGAGTAATTAAAGGATTTTGAACGTATAAAAAACATGGCCATAGGAAAGGTAATTTGGTAATGGTGTAGATGGCGTCAATATAGATTGAATAAGATAGAGACAAGATGCTGTGGGGGTTAGTTCAGGAAGCAAATGTAATAATTCAGGTGACAGGTACAGGAACCTAAATAGAAGGGTGGAAGTGGAGTTACTGAATTTACCCTAACCTAAGTTCATAGTAAACACAGTGAGATGTAAAAACTAGATCAAAAACACTTCTTATAGGATACATCTAATTTTCCTATTGAGACTCAGAAAAAAGAAGAAACCTCCTTTTTTTGCATTTTTACTTACGAGCTTCCCATGTTACTGAATTTACAGTTTGCCTCATTATTCAAAAGGGTGAAACAAATACTTTTTTAATCCAATATTTTGGGAAACCTATCAAAGATAACCAAATCTTGGAAGCAGGCCTCAGTGGACCTCTGATATTCTTTAGCTGGAGGCTCCCTGAAAATACTTTTCATTTTTGCTATGTAAATAGAACCAAGAAATCTTTGCTAAACCTCATGAAATTGCTAAACCAGTCACATACCTAATGGTAAAATACCCTAGGCCATAAAAACTAAATATTTTACTTGTTATTAATTTATAGAGTGAAGAGACTCCACATATACTGTTGTTAACAGCATTTATGTATGTTACAGATGTCCACAAAAACTGAGTGGCTAGCATTTTTCTTGTTGGCAGCCTTTTATATAACATTTTTGAAAGTATTTAGAAAAGCAGAGAGTAAACCAATATTTATTGAGGACCTGCTATATGTCAGTTTCACATTAGAAACTCTTTTAATCTCAATAGTGAACTTGAAAAGCAGAGATCATGATGCCAATCTTACAAACTTGGAGGTTTGAAGAAGTACACATTTGCCTGAGATATGAATCAATGAAGCTGAGATTGAAACCAAGTTTTCTGACTTCCTGGCTAATGCTCAATTACTAACTTCAGTGAAATCTGACTGCAAACGAAGAAAAAGCAATTCTTATTTGAGGGAAGTGAACTTATATAGGAGCATGTATAGAACAGAATTTAAAGCGACTAGAAAAATCCCCAGTCTCATAATTACTAATGGACATAAGCTATAAAACATGTTCATTTATGAATAAATCTGTAACATTCCCCAATGTTCAAACTCCATGAAATTCACTATCTTTTTTAAAATTATTTTTCTGTACTTTCCAAACTGGACGATGATGTGATAATTTTAGAAATGGTTATTTTTCATTGATTCCCTGGAATAATAAAGCGGTTCCAGACACTTCTAGAGAAAACCTAATTAATGAGCTACTCAGTGGAGAAAGAATTGAAGAACAATAAAAACTGGCTTTTTGAACAACATGCACAAATTAAGGTTTTATAAAATCTTAATTTAAAAACCTGATTTGAAATACATAAAGGGAAAATGAATATATGTCTTCTAATTCTGTATATTCTCATAGTAAATTGACTTCGATTAGGTTCTCTGGAAACAGAGTCTGAGACAGAGTCGCATGCAGTGCAGAGGTGAAATTGCAGGCAGGAGAAGAATGCTTGGGACAAACTTTGTAACGAAGTGAAGGCAGGCAGACTGCCGGCAGGTGGAAAAGTTACCTTCAATGCAGTTTAAACTGAGGCCTCATCAGATTCTGCCAGGAAAGCCTATTATAGTCTTAAATGGAATCAGGGAAGCTGGATATTTGCCAGTCATTGGCCAGATGCTGCCTAGGAAGTATGTGACCTTGAAGTCAGAAGTAATCACCAGTGATGAAATTGCTGTCATCTGCCAGTAGCCCATCTTCCCAAAGGTCACAAGATGGATGTGTTGTTCCTGAAGATAGGATCTAGGTATAATGCCCGAGTATCCACTAACAGGTTACCTTTCAAGCCATTCGTAGTAAATTTGCCCATCAGGAAACAGCTCCTCCAGAGTTCTGATTAATGTTTCCTGGTAAACTTATAAAGAAAGGGATCGTAGGACAAACTAGAGCTCTTCATGTTGTAGTTGATCTCAAGACTAACTGATTCACCCTCCGCCTCCTCTGCCATGTATTCTACTAGCTCAATGAGTGACTCTGCTGCTCTAGGTGACTCACCTGGTGGGGCGACCCAGACTCCCATTCTTGAAGGCTCTGAGTTTTCAGTTACTGTGCCTGTCTCATGTCTTGGCTGCTGTATTTGTTTATTTGTTAGTAAAATGATCACAGAACACCAAGAAACACTCCAGTTTATCATGAGTGTCAAACATATTCTTCCCTTCTCCATTATGTAAGAGAAAGTCACCATCTTCACAATTGGGAAGATGTAAGGAAGAATTGACATGAGCTATTATGAGAGATAAAGATATGACTTATGAATGTGCCTCAGGTAATACTTTGTTTATACCACACATTTAATATTTGTTGAATATTACAGCCTATATTTAGAATTTTTAACAAAACAGAACAACGTTTTCAATGCATTTAACAGGTAAATGATTGCCCTGCGCTTGGCGATCAGCTTCTGTGTTGAGTGTCTATATTTAGAAAGGGATAGAGCTGGGGGAGTGAATAGAAAAGGGGCCACCTGCATGCCAATCAAAGGAATTTAACTAAACCTGAGATCAGTGAAGTGGTAATTGTAGCACCTGCTTCAAACTCATAGATAATTTTGTCTGTGCAGGAGTATGACTTTTTTTTTCTGTGATGTAGGGGCAGAATAAATTCCTAAGATTATTGGTAGAAGGACAGTAGAGAAGGATCCTGAAGACTGGAGTGGGATTTTACACTGGTATAGGAGGGTGAAAAGATAAGGCAGTGACCAAGGACAAGAAATGCATTAAAAGGAGTAAATGATCTGGAAGAGGGATTCAATGACCATCGTAGAGGGTATTGCGAAGCTTATTTGGTACAACGAATCTGACATTTTTCAGATTATATTTTATAAAATCAATCCCAATCCATTAGGCGGGATAGAACAATAGACATTTGCATAACAGAAACAACACTCAAATTTAAGTGAGTGGCAGAAGTGTGGCTCCAGATGGTCTCCGTATTTGAAAGCCAGAGACCTAGCACCTTTCTGTTAAAGGGGTCAATAAATCAAACGCCTACAGGGATCAGGCGAATAAGGTAAATGAGTGACTCAAGTCAGTTGCTGCAAAGGGATTGGCAATGATATGGTTTGTCTCCGTGTCCCCACCTAAATCTCATCTCAAATTGGAATCCCTATGTGTCTGAGAAGGGGCCTGATGGGAAGTGATTGGATCATGGGGGTGAATTTCCCCCTTGCTGTTCTCATGATATTGAGTGAGTTCTCATGAGATCTGATGGTTTAAAAGTGTGTGGTACCTCCTCCTGTCTCTCTCTATCTCCTGCTCTGCCATGGTGGGACGTGCTTGCTTCCCCTTCACCTTTGCCATGATTGTAGGTTTCCTGAGGCCGACTAGCCATGCTTTCTGTTAAGCCTGTGGAACTGTGAGTCAATTAAACCTCTTTTCTTTGAAAATTACCCAGCCTCAGGTAGTTCTTTATAGTAGTGTGAGAACGGACTAATACAGGTGAGGACAGTGATGTAATGACAAGTATATGCAACCGTATGTGAAGAGGTCAGCAAGAATTCAGCCACAGCCGATTGCACTCTTATGAGAAGTGGACCAGTACCACAAGATCTTAGACATATTTCAAGATATTTATATAACATGTATGTAAATTTATATAAATGTCAATTATTTGAATGTCGGACCTAAATCACAATTCAAAAATCTGGCTGGGCCAAATAACATAAATCTGAAAAGCAGCTGTCACTTGCAATCCTCTACTTCACAAATCGGACAAATAAAATAAAGTCTTAATGTAGAGACAGAGCTTCAGAGACAGGCTTCTTCTGTGTTATGTTGGGAGCTAAGCATCCATCTGAAAACGGAGGCAGGATTCCAGTAATTAGTGTTGCTGTACCGCTGCAAGAGTAAGAGAGAAATCTAGAGTTTTGCGAGCATGCTAGAGTTCTAGTATTCGACATATTTAGCTGAAGGGCTCTAAGTCTCTCTTCAAGTTTGGGGGTCTTCCAAATTGAGAGAGCTATGTCCTCCAAATGGAGGATAAAATTAAGATTTAAATACCAGCTCAAGGCCCTTATGTAGTCACTCTGACTTAATTGCTTACTCACATTTCCTTTGTTATTGATTTTCTACTTCTGAGCTCCTAGCTTTAAAATCTACCTCTAAACACTCTAGTTTAGGGACTCCCCTTGGATTCCCATTGGGCTTTTTTCTTGACTGAATTCCAGTTTGGTTCTTGTCAATGCTTATCACTCTGGGTTTGGTGTCCTTTCTGGTCTTCATCTTGAAATATTCATTCTATGTGGATCCCACAGAATCCCAGTGATGGGGCTTGCCTCCTGGGTACCAACAGGGGAAATATGACTCGGATTTTGATAATAATAAAGCTGAGATTTTTTTTTTTTTTTTTTTTTTTTTTTTGAGACGGAGTCTCACTCTGTTGCCCAGGCTGGAGTGCAGTGGCCGGATCCCAGCTCACTGTAAGCTCCACCTCCCGGGTTTACGCCATTCTCCTGCCTCAGCCTCCCGAGTAGCTGGGAATACAGGCGCCCGCCACCTTGCCCGGCTAGTTTTTTTTGTATTTTTTAGTAGAGACTGGGTTTCACCGTGTTAGCCAGGATGGTCTCGATCTCCTGACCTCGTGATCCGCCCGTCTCGGCCTCCCAAAGTGCTGGGATTACAGGCTTAAGCCACCGCGCCCGGCCAAAGCTGAGATTTTTATGGACTCCTTATGCTCCCAGGATTGCCATGGGAATTCTGGGTGGGATAGAACCTACAGATAACGGGACAGGACTACATTATGGTATTACACAGGTTTAGAAATATAAATTCATAAATACACTCAGTGTAAGTATCTATACTTATGGATGACAAGACAGGAGATTTCACAGAATTCTTGAAAGGGTTAAATACAATCATATTTTAAAATTGTGAACAGTTGGTTGGCCTGTACTGTGACTGATGCACCATAACCCTGTTATTTTCCTCTCTGTCCCCTCAGTTATGCACTGAAGAAAAAGTCAGGGAATCCTAAGGTAACTTCCTGGCATTCATTTCCCTTCCAGCAGTATTTCTGATAAACATATATGTGTACTTATTTTGTAAAAGACACTTAGGATTCCTTTGAAGTGTGCTCATTTTCTTATATTTTGTATTTTGCAATTCTTACCTACTCTCTTCCCTTTTACAAAATAAAATAAATGAAAAGGCAAATGCAAAAACGTGATTGAACCCTATGAAAGGCTATCAAAATGACATATTATACAGAAGTACGACCCAGGGACATTCACAGAATAGTTTAGCACACAGAACCTCCTGATGAAGAGTAGTATAATAAAACCCTGAGACTAGCATCTCAACTTTAGGAAAGGCCAGAGAATAAAAAGAGGCAGCATTCACATTTATTTTCAGAACCTCTCACCTTGACTGTTTTCCCTTTCAAAATGAGCTTAGGCTTGATTTATAAATGAGCTACAAAGTCAGGTTAAGAAGAATATAATTTTGAATGCAATGTTATGAATTGTTCTCCCCTGCAATAAGACCTTTCTTGGTGAAGAACATTTAGATGCATGATTAGGAAAAGATAAGCCCTCATGCAAATATAATGTCATCCTCTCCTTTACATACACACTTTTGTGCACCGAAGATAACTGCTCTTGTTTACATTTTAATCAAGAGAACAAGAAAATAAAAATTTGTTTCAAGAAGCCCACACTATCAACTCTGTTGGACAGGCCACAGTCTTGATGTAAAAGGCCAATTGCTTTATCCATGAATGACTATTTCCTAGAAGGAATGGACTTTGTGAAGCACTGTGGATAGATTTGGTTGAGAGGGTAAGACGATAATCTATTAATTTTTAGGGTATTCAGAAAAAAATATATTTAAAAACTGGTTATGAGATGTTTGCACTGCTGGAAAAGCTGAAATTTAAGTTATTCTTTAAGTCTTAAATTTTTCTCTGGAGAGGTGGATTCATTCATACTTAAAAGAAGAATTGGAAGCACTAGAAAAAAAACAAATTTTTCACTCTCTAGCTATTATCATCTTGCAATATTGTTTTCCCTCCAAATAAAATAAAGAGACATGGTAAAGTGCATACTTGTGTTTTCAATGATACATATAAAGCAAAATCTTGTAAGAAGAAAATTGCTGAGCTGAAATGTCTTTAAACAAACCATAGCGGGACTTTTTAGTATAAGACAACAAACATATTTAGATTGCAGTAAGTAATGGTCTCTCTAACATATCCAAGTATGATCTGCATTAAACTGCTGGAACAGATCTCATTAGAGTGAGTGGTCATTCCATATTTTGCATTAGTTTATTTTAGTTGCTTTAACAAATTACAGTGAACGAAGTGGCTTAACAGAACATGAGTGTGATGGTTAATATTGAGTGTCAACTTGATTGGATTGAAGGTTACAAACTGTTGTTCCTGGGTGTGTCTGAGGGTGTTGCCAAAGGAGATTAACATTTGAGTCAGTGGACTGGGAGAGGCAGACTCACCCTCAATCTAGGCAGGCACCATCTAATCAGCTGCCAGTGCAGCTAGGATAAAAACAGGCAGAGGAGGATGGAAGGACTAGACTGGCTGAGTCTTCCAGCCTACATCTGTCTCCCATGCTGGCTGCTTCCTGCCCTCAAACATCGGACTCCAAGTTCTTCAGCTTTTGGGCTCTTGGACTTACACTAGTGGTTTTCCAGCGGCTCTCGGCCCGTCAGTCACAGACTGAAGGCTACACTGTCTGCTTCCCTAGTTTTCAGGTTTTGGGACTCGACTGGCTTCCTTGCTCCTCAGCTGGCAGATGGCCTACTGTGGGACTTCACCTTGTGATCGTGTGAGTCAATTCTCCTTAATAAACTCCCTTTTATGTATACAGCTATCCTACAAGTTGTGTCCCTCTAGAGAACCCTGACTCATACAATGAATTTTTTTTTTTTTTTTTTTTTTGGGGGTCAGAAATCTGCAATAAGTTTTACCAGTAGAATGGCAATGTGTCATCATTGCTAGTTTGTTGTTGTTGTTGCTTTCTGAAGACCCTGAGGGGAGAATGGATTTTTGTGACATTTATGATGTTTCTGGTGAAGCTGCTTGTTTCCTGGGCTTGTAGCCCCTTTCTCCATCTTCAGAGAGTGTCGCTGTCACACCCGCTTTCATCATCACATTGCCTTCTCTTCTGAGGCTGATTTCTGATGGGTTCCTCTTGTAAAGACAATTATGATTACATTGGACCAACACAGATCAAGATACTTAATCACATCTGCAAAGTCCTTTTTGCCACATAATGTTACATTCCCAGGTTCCAGAGATTAAGACATGGGTATATTTGGGGAAATGAGAGTTTTATTCCGTTTACCATACCCTGTAAGCCAAATTCATCAATACTTTTGTATTCTGGTTCACATATCCCATTTTTATGAGCCTCCTTTTGCCTATTTATAGAATGTTTAATGACCCTCTTTCCTTCAAAGCAGTCTGCGAACACCAAAATTATAGTAACAATCACAACACACAAAAAACACAAAGTTTTTGTGTTTTTTATAGTACCAAAAAACACAAAGGTTTTCTCTTTTCCTGAATAGTTTGAGGTCACCTAAATCTTATTAGGATTCTTACTCCAATTCCTGCCAAATAGTGAACATTTAATAAAACAGATGTCAAATTTGACTGAGTTAAATGAGGTATCATCCCAAGTCTTCTGTTTTTATTTTACTTCAAATAAAGTGTGGCCCTAAAGGATGTAGAGAACATTAAAAGGCATTTTGTAACGTTTAAAATTATAAGATTCCTTTTTCATTGTAGTTTTTTCACACCGAGCAGGCCACACACCTGAGTGACCTAGATTTCCTTAATAATTTTTAAGCAGTCCATGACAATTTAAGAAAGGGTCAACTGCAAGCTGGGAGCTGGATAAAAGACTGAGCTGGCACCACTGTGTGGTTTGTGTTGATAAGTACAATAAGACCATGAGGAGAAAAAATGGAAGTGTGTATTCACGCATTCAGCCTCTCTTTTATCTCTGACACTTTGTAATTCTTCCCTCATTGAAAGTTTTTAGTGACCTGGAAATTTACAGAGGTGTTTCTCTGTTTTCCTCAGACATTCTAGAATGTCTTCTGTAGTTCTCACGTTCTTTCCATGTCAAGAATACCCATCTCCACTGCTTCGTCATTGGTTTGTTTCAGTACAACTAGAATAAGATTATTTATTCCATAGAGTTATGAACTCTGACTTTATTTGTATGACTGATATTGGTGTTAGCTCAATAGATTCACTGCTTCATAGGGACTCACATACTACAGTGCTTGTGGGTGAGCAGCTGACCACATGTTGTGTAAGGCTGGAACTGTTAGTGGGGCTAGGAAAAATATGGGTTAGGGCCCTGTCTGAGTCTGTTTTCTTCTGCTATAACAGAATACTTCAGATTAGGTAATTTATAAAGAAAATAAAGTTATTTGACTACCTCTTCTCAAATCTGGGAAGTCCAAGAGCATTGCACTAGCATCTAGTGAGGGCCTTCTTGCTTCATTATTTTATGGCGGAAGGGTGAGAACAAACACCAGAGACAGAGAGAAAGGCTGGAGGCCAAATTTATTTTTTAATCAAGAGCCAACCCCTGCAAAAACTAACCCACTTCTGAGACAACAGCCCTAATCCATTCATGAGGGCTTTGCCTCATCACCTCTTGAAGGTTGTTCCTCTCAACACCGTTACACTGGCAATTATATTTCAACATGAGTTTTGCAGGAGACATTAAAACCACAGCAGTCTTTGAGGATGTCAGGATATTGGCAGGCTCTGCAGGGAAATGTGGATAACTGGATCCCTCAACATAAATTAGTTAGTCAAGTAGGATAAGAAACACACTTTTATTTTTAAATGACAAAGTAAGAGAGTCTACCAGGAATGTGGACAGAAATTCAGGGTCATTATCCGATCAGTTTTATTTTGAATCTTGTGTTGAATATCTTGTTATTTTTTTCTCATTTAATTATTATAATAAATATCTGTGAATATATCTGAGACCTTAGAGTTTACAGTTGAAACCACTGAGGCTCAACAATTTTTAAATAACTTGCCTGAAAATCTACACAGTAAGCTTCACAGTTGGAATTCAAAACCACTAATTCAGTAAATCCTGTTCATATAAAATCTACCCAATGAGAAAAGCAGTGTTTGTGAAACTAGCCTACCTTTACAAGGGTTGAAATAGTCAAGAAGGGTATATTATACTTGCAAATAATTGTTTATGTGCAGGTATGTGTGTATGTGTGTTTGTGTGTGTTGGGAAAACATTGTGCAGTAGCTGAGATTCAAATAGATTTGTGCTCTGACCTCAGCTCTGTGACTTACAACTGTGTAATCTTTTGCAAGGTACCTGACCTTTCTAAACTCTAGTCTCCTCATCCATAAAATTGGAAATAGAATTACAGTGCAAGTTAAACTAGTTAACTCTAATTAAAATTAATATGCTCAATATAGTTTCAGAATAAGTACAGAGTAAATGCTATTGCTTTTATTATTGTTATTGCTAGTTTTATTATTATGGTACATTGCCTTTCCAACTAAAATCTAGAACTGTTTAAAGTCTTTCAATAATACACACTGTCTTCTCATCACTCCTATAACTTTGAGGAACAGAATCAGTAGAACTCTGGCTAATAATTTTTATCCTAAAGACAAGGTTTCATGATGGACAATGGAATATTTGACAAAGTCCTGTTATATCAGAATTGAACTTCTTGGAAATGGAGCAAAAAACAGACCATGAAGACATAAATCATCACGAAGTTATGTGAGAAACTGAGAATATTTGACCTGGAGAGGAAAACTAGTTTAAAGAGCTCTGACTATACTTGAAGAGCCAACCTAACAAAGAGGCATTTGACTTTTTCAGTAGAGTCCATGACACAGAGAAATAGTTTGAACTTAGAGATCTATTGAAAGTTAGAATGGCTGTCTTGGGAGGTAATGAGCTCCCTATCACTGGAAATCAGTGAACAGTCAAAAATACTAAGATCAAGAACTAGTAAGGGGCTTATAATTTTTTCTTTTCATGCCTTCTCTTTTTTCACTATGTAAATTCTACCATTTGCTTGAGAGATTTCTTTGTTTCTCTTAGCAAAATAAAATATAAGGGACCAGAGATTCCCCAGAAACTCTATCAAGCCCTGTCAACTTTCCAGCCCCACTCACCAGGATGGTGATCCGGGTTGGAATTGAGCCTGAGGATCTTACCTTCCTGTTATGAGTGTGCTTTATTTGTAGTATGCGTTTTCTATTGCCCCTTGCAAACCGAGCAAGATGGCAAAAACAGGTGGGCAGATAGAGTCTTGAATGCATTATTCTGGATCTATTAAACCAAAATATATTAAGAGTAGTTTACTCTTATAGACTTATTCATCTCTTAGAGTCTCAAATTTTATCTAATACGTTGACTTTCTATCATACTGCATGTGTTCATACACATATTGCATCTATCTATCTTTATATTGATAATATAATTACCAAGATACCTTTGAATAATATAAGGCCTAGCATTAGTTTCTAGCATAATAATAGCTATTTCATTGTTCTGCACAAGAGAAGGCCAGTGTCCTTCAACATCTGGGTCACTCAGAGTAAAAGCCTCTCAACTAATTAGGTCATCCTCTGAGCCCAGGGCTTGCATGCATCCTCATTAAATTAGAGACTTAATTGTGGTTTCATTTATTCAGCCCAGTTTGTTGTAGAACCAAGCTCATCCTCCCTTACACATGCATCCTTCAAGTTCATAGGCTTCATGTGAATAATAGATTTTATCTATGTAGGAATCACACTTGATGATCCATAACTACCATGCTTTCCACTCATAAAATACCCATCTCAATTAGTGAATTAGCATCCCATCAAGTTGGTGTCAAAGATGTGAAACCTTGAGAATGTTCATTGCAGCTAATGAAAATATGTTTAGAAATTGCTTCTGCAAATGAATCACTGGCAAGAAATTGGCTTATTATTGTAGACTGTATTTGGTTCTGAAAAATCAATCTTCCTTTCAGCTCTGTCATCTACTAGCTCATCAGATATTTAAAGCATCAAATGAGCTGTCTGCCTTTAACCATTTGTAGAAATTGGGGCATTTTCACAGTTTATCAAGTGACATTACAGCCATTATTATACCGATTAAAAACACAGCTACTGCAAAAATAAATGATCATTATACTTCCTTAAATATAATCTTTCTGTTCACGTTTGGCAGCATCAGTTAAAAAAATAGTTGATATTTTCTGAAGGGTGGTACAAATTCCAGGGAAAATGTATTAAGCATCATGCATTATTCCAAATGTCTGTAAGTGTTTATATTGTACATTATGAAAACCTTGATATAAAATGCCACAATTCAAAGAAAAAGTATTAAAAATGTCAGTCCTATTCTATCATTTTTGGAGACCAATTTGCTTTTCTTTTTTGGTAAGGTTGTAATGAGCCTGGTTCATTTTGCTTCCTACCATTTATCTTTTTAGTCGTAATGGAAAATTTCCCCCTTAGGCACAGCATGCTATTCTTGTCTTAGACGATTAGGCAGAAATGAAGGAGATCATAAAGGTGAGAGATTTCTCCACAAACAATATGATGTTCAGTACAGTAGCCTGCACAGTGTAGGCTGAGGAATTCCAATTGAACCCAGGGATGTGGTTTTGTGATGTAGCAGGGCATATAGAATACAAATAAGGCTTCTATTTCGGATTGCACTGGAAGGTCTGTGGAAAGACAAAGTTCAAATTTTGCCTCAGCCTTTCTTCTAATGCCCAGTAAGCTGCCAAGCAATACAATTTAACTCAAGAATGTGAAGTGATGATCTCAAACATATCGAAAAGCAGAGATAGAATAACTGTAGGGTGTTATATTTAAAATAGTAGACAAAAATTTTTTTCAGCGTTTTCTTTGTTGAGAATTAGAGTTTGTGTTTCAGATGATTTTAGAACAAAGAAGTTTCACTATTATGCCTCCTCTGGAAGCAAATATGTTAACTGTGCTTTTGAAAGCAAACATGGAAAGAAGATGTCAAAGCTGAAAGGTACTCCTGCCTCAGCCACCCTGTATTAATGGGAAGGCATAGAGACCACATAAATCCACTCAGCCTATTTCTTTACCTGTAAGGTGTTACAGATTGGTTTGAATGGTAAAACTACTGTTTTACCATTTTTGACCTACTAAAGTGGCAAATAGTTTGTTCACAGTGTTGCTGTAAGAATCAATGAAGAAAAACAAACAAACCAGCAACTCAGAGAGCACATAGTGTAGTACAATACATTCTCTTTCCTCTTTGGTACCAGACATCTTGCCAATATAAAGAATTATCTCATGATGATGTGTGTGACTACTCTAATCAATAAGTATGCATAGAATTTTGCATGTTCTACCTGATTTAGTTAATCGTTACAGTATGAGATGAGTCTTATAATTAATTCCATGATGTGGAGGAGCAAACTGAGATCTGTATGTTGGGACGTGGACTCAGGAAGAATATGTGGAGAAACCATGGTTTTAGCCAGCACTATATAAAATCTCAAAGAAGTCAGGGAGCTATTTTCAAAATTATTATTATAATAGAACTTCCTGTTATTTGCCTTTTTATGAGCACTTGTCATTTAATAATAATGCATAGTCATGTAATATTTGGAATAATGTTCTAGGCATGTATATTGTAGTTCGACTTCCAAGATTCAAGTCTCAGCTCCTTAACCCATTAACTATATGATCTTATGACATTAGAAAACATACATTTATATATTTATTTTACTTATTGGTAGCTAATATTTATTTGATCCCATAGGTGACAGCCACATTTTTAGGCACTTGGCTTAGATAATACTCAAAACAATCCTAGTAGATAGCATTAAGATTTCCATTCTGCAGAGCTGGAAAGTTGATCATGGTGAGAAGATGTAATTTACCCAAGGTAGAGAGCAGAGTCAGGATTTGAACCCAACAGTATAATTCCAGGTTTCACACTCTTAACCACTATGCTATATTTAAGTCCCAATCTGCATTTCCTCAATGATAAAATGGGATTAAATGAGAATATACATGAAAGGCCTGGCACATGCATGTCCAATACAAGTTTACTATTCTTATATGATTTTTATTATTAACTTCATTATTAATATTTTGCGTAGTGTTCTAGTCTGTCTTGTGCTGCTAAAACAAAATTCCTGAAATTGAGTAATTTATAAAGAACAGAAATTTATTTCTTATTACTCTGGTGGCTGCAAAGTCCACGATCAAGGGGCCAGCATCTGGTAAGGGCTTCTTTGCTGCATCCCTACATGGTAGAAGGGGTAAAGGCAAGAGGGAATCAACTCCCTAAGTCAAGCTTTTTCGTAAGAGCACCAAATCCCATTCAGGAGGAGGGAGTCTTCATAGTATAATCACCTATTAAAGGCCCTACCTCTTAACACTATCATATTGATAATACCTGAGTATTTGAGGGTACGCATTCAACCCATTGCACAAATTCTCCAACAATGATACTTGTTGGACAAGTGTTGTGGTCCTCAAGTTTGATTAAGCTGCCTAAAATACACATTAACAGAGCCTGGAACCTACAATGTTGATTCAATCTTCTACTTCTCTGAGATTGACTCTTTTCTTATTTCTTCACTGTATAATTTGTAATTTTCTATACATAAAAACTATTGCTACTTGTGGGTAATATACTTAATGTAGTAAATCTATGAAACTTAGTGATTAATAATTATCTGACATCAACAAACACTCTTAAGGTCTTTTTTTAATCATAAAAATGTATACATTATATAAACTATATAGATTAAAATTTTTTTTTAAATCAGAAGGAAGGGAAGACAACTGGGTGCAGAAAACTGGAGTGTATTCCCTGGGATATCACATGGTTCTGTTCTTGAAATTGCTTTTAGATGTAATGCTTTTTGTGCATTCACAGGGCACCTAAATGCTGTAAAAACCTAAAAAGAGATTCTTCTTGTCTAAAACTTTATTTCTATAATATGCACCTTGGCCAAATTTAGTGGATGATGCTCTTTTGCACTATCCTGAGACTTCCTTCCATAATGAGGCACTCATTTCCCAAGCTGTTGGGTATGTTGGTATCCAGTGTATCCCTCAGCTCACAGATGAGTTGACCTCCAAGAATTACCCTCAACCAAAAAGAGCCATTTAACCCAATGTCACATCTCCCTCTGCAGGCACCTCATATGCTATGACTTGTCATAAAGGGGTATAGAAGATTGATCCCTTTATCTCAAGGTGGGGAAAATCTGAAAGCCAAACCAACTCTAGAATTCTTGGTGGAATCTGGAATTTGTCAAGGCCTTTGTTCATCTCTGAGATGAAACAGAACTAAGACACAATTTCTTCTTCTGATCCAGAGAGTGCTCTGCAGAAGAATTCCTGCACACAAACCTCTGTCTCAGAGTCTGTTTTCTGCAGATCTTGACCTAAATTGAAACACTCACCTAGGTTGTCAAGAACCAAGACCTGTTTTGCATCACAAGTTAATGTGTTCTGGTGCTAGAACATTTCAGCGATTCCTAGACTTGATGGGGACCATGTTCCTTGTGATTAGAGCTCTCTGATTCTAACCGTTTGCCTACTCTGCTTTGATCTTTCGATACTGTCAGCCTTGTAATATGTCACAACTGACCCATAGCAACAAAACACAAATATGATCAACACTTCTAAGCAATGTGTCTCAACTCCTTGCCTTTGGTCCTGTGTCTCAGCCTCATTCAATTCATTTAATCTCACTTTGGCCTCCTGTTAGACATAATTTCTAATCTTTTTTTTTTTTTTTGATATTTGAGTGTTGGATTCTGTGCTTGATTTACAGCTTTATCCACACTTCCAGAGACAAATAATTTTGGTTGTTAGAGACAAATTATCTTCACTCTGGTTTTCTCTTAGAATTAAAAACTTTATCACTGTTCTATCTCCCAGATGAATTCACTCACCACCTGCTGTCATATATTCTCATATGTCACAATAAACATCACATTTTAAACTTATTCATAACTTCCCAGATTTCATTGCATGGAACTAGAGTGTCAGAAATTGTTAAAGGAATTCCTCAAGAAAGGTTAAAAAAAAATTTTAATATAATTTGATAAAATTACCTTTCTTTACCTCCCTTCAAGGATTCATATTTTCATTTACATGTTAATGACTTTCATAACTTCAGTAATAAAGAAATGATTTATGCCTTTCTTCAATTATTACATTTCCCAAATCTGAATTGTACCATGGTATGCAATTGGTTTCTTGTAAAGTATCTGGTAATCTTTCAAGGAGCTACAGGGTTTTTTTTTTTGGAGGTGGGGGGAACAAATTTTGGGACCCCAAACCTAATTCACTCTCTTACCCCATTTGGGATCCTCTCTATATTTGACGATAATTCTCCAACATGAGGAGAGATTTACTATATTTGTTTTTCACTTGACTTTAGGTTTTTCATTTTAGGTGTTTGGATTAAATGTTTCATGCAGATAAAGGGCATAAAAATGAATACAATGGCAGTCATCATACATTGTATCTTCCCTGTGCTCAAGGATAAAACAGCTCTAGCCAAATAATAATAATAATAATGAATCTGTGTCAGGCTGGGCCTCAGCCTTGACATGAACATCACCAGGAAAGCAGGAACACAGCCCTTCATAAGGCAGACAATTTATTGTCGAACTGTTCCAATTATTATAAACTATCTTCATTATAATTTCTATACATCTATCCCAGATTAGTCTTCTGGAAGAACAAAGAAAACCAGTCATTTAAATAAATAAATGTGTTTGTTTATTTATTTAGTTAGTTATGTTAAATGTGTCACCTCTTCGTATATTTGAAGGCAACTAACTTATCCTACCCAAGACATCTTGTCTCCAGTTTAAACATAAATTAACCCTTCAATGCTTCACAAGCTGCATGTTTTGCAAAATTCTTATAGGACATCTTCCTCACATGAGCATATGCTAGTTACCACTGGAACTCATCTATTCAACTTTTAGCTGTTCATAAATACGGTATTTCTTTAACAACATTCAGTTGTGTGGGCAATCACTTGAAGATGCATCTGAAATGGAATGAAACGTTTCTTCATTGTTGTCACAAAGAAATAAATTAATTTTGCATTTTCTCCCTAGGGTTGGCCTTTAAATGAAGAACTAGACAAGAAAATAGATAGTGATTCTATTTTTATTCTTGACTATGATTAAAAGACCTCCTGTGCTATGAGAGTTGCATACCTCTGTGATTTACATTCCAGTTGGCATAGGTGTAATTTAAGAAAGGGTAGCCAGAGGTTTGGGGATTATTAGAATAGTATTAGGTCCTCCATGGGAAATGAAATGTCAACATCTATTTTGCTTTACTTTCCCAATTTACAAAATTAACATGATTATTGCCAATATTTGACATTTTAAACTTCAAGCAAGTTATTCATAGGCACAAAGCCACTTCACACAGATTTTCTTATTTGAATGGAATGTCATTGGGAGGAAATCACACCTGTGAAAATCACTACTTTCTCAGTGACTGAATGGTTGGGGGCCTGTATTGGGAGCAGGTATAGTCTGATGGTGAAAAACACTGAATATTATCTATCAGCAAATAAAAATGACCTCTAGCATATCATGTTTTTTTAAAAACACCAAAAATGGGCAACAGAAAATCAAATCAGAAAATAATTTAGAATTAACAAAACAAGATAATGAGAGCTTGTTTAATTATGTTATTGATTTTCCTTTTAAATCAGTATTTATTTCCTTTTTCCTAAAGACAAAGTTAAATGTAGGTTGTGCTGTTCAAACTGAAATTGTCATCCTATTCCTAATCTAGCTCATGCCTACTCTAATTTGACTCCAAGCTTGACTCCAGCTTTTGTTGATTCAATATTATTTCGTTTGCAATAGAAGTGGAAAATGAATAAAAGAGAAAAGAAATAGGTGCTTTATGACTATCTTCTAGAAGAGTTGAGTAGAACTTTATTGGTTCTGATGCCATCTTTTGTGACTTTTCCATTGTCTAAGGGTTGGAGGTTTGTTGGGTGGTGGAAGTAGGATTTGCTATTGTATCTCTTTAATCATTATAAACATTAGATTGGGTGGGAAGCTCAGCTTGGTTAAATCTGATAGCCTCATTGGCTCTTTCATAAACACAGTTGATGCCTCAGGGATCTTGAGAACTTATTCAGATCCCCAAAAAGTTGGAAATCATAGCTGAGTTAGATATAAGTGCCCTGCAGTTGTGAAAGTTGAGGATGTAAACACACAAGCTATGTGACCATCTAAGCTGCCCTTTTTCGGTTGAAAACAAATATTAAAGAATTAAAAAATTCCAATGAGAAGGAATTAAAAAGCAAATAATAGTCTTAATTTTAAAATATTTTATATGATCCTAACTTTTCAAATGAAATCTCTGAAGAATGAAGAGAAACCCATTATCCATTGATACATTCTGAAATGTCAGAGCAAACATATCTAAGCGGTTTTCTGCATTGGAAATATACACAACAATAAATAGATGTTTCTAAGAATATAGTAGTTAATGACAACTCCTGCCTCTTTACAGTAGTCTTAATTTGAAACCAGCAAGACATTAGGAAGAAAATTGGCTTTCATAGGTTTTTGTTTATTTTTTTCTTAGTTTTAGTTCCTCCATCTGCTAAAAATCCAAAACAAAACACAACAATAACAAAAAATGAACAACAACAACAAACTAGTAAACTAAAATCCAATGAAATCAAACCAAAAGAAAAAAGAACAAAAAACCCTCCTGTTGCCTCCACATATCATTTTACAGTTTGTGTCCAATCAAGGAAGCAAGCAGGGGCTAAAGTTATGACTCTAACTTAATTAACACATTAATAGAGTGTCTACACTGGGCCAGTTCATTGGGCCAAGCCCTTTACTTTTACTGACTCTTGTATTCCTTAAAATAACCTCAGAAGCCAGATGACATTATTATCTCAATTTTATAAAGGAAATGAATCCACCAAGAATTAACTGACTCAGGGTCACACAGCTAGTGGGTCGTAGAGGCTGGCCTTGACCCTGGCAGTCAGGCTCTGAAGCCCATTCTCCTCTTTCACGTATGTGTGTTGTGTGAGTTTTCATAAAGTGTTACTAAAATACAGAAGATAATTATCCTAATTCTTCTTCTTTTACAATTTAATAGGAGAATTGACTCTAATTTAAATGAAATAAATTCTACAACTTCCTATCTAGAACCTGGTGCAGAGTGATGTCAATAAATAGAGAGTATCCTGCTAGTCTCCTATTTTTCCTTTTTATAATTTAAAATTTATCCTCCTGTAAACTCAGGAAAACCTACTCTCTCACGTACTAAATCAAGTTGTTTAAATGCTTAAGAATCCCGATAAACATTATGAAGCAAACTTTCTTCTCTGAATAATTTGGAGGCTAAAGTTTATGGTGGAATATAGAGAATGTGTGAGCCTAGTTTTGGCAAACGCAGCATCACTTTATCTTCCTCCTCATTCCCGCTAATTTCCATGTCTCCAGAGGTCTTGGCAAGAGACAATAAAGGGAAAGAAACCGAAAAAGATTAAAAATATATTAAAACAATCAATATTCCACAAATGAAGAAAGAACTTATTCTGTTGATATTCCAATGAAGAAGTTGTAGGATTTAAAGTCTTTCCATTAAAGTATGGAAACTACAAGCTAGAGGCTACCTCGTCAGAATACGACAAGTACAAGGAGGGAAGAAGTTAGAGGTGGAGAATAGTACAGGAGAAGCAAGAGAGACAAGATTTGAAACACCCATCCAGGAGGGGCTCCACATTCATTGAAAGGTTTGCACCATATGCTAAACTCTTTGTATGATTGTGCCATTGCAATGAGGACTCACAGCCTCATGACCTTCCCGCATAGTGTGGGATGACCTCAGGGATGGATCTTTATGAAGTACAGTATTAAGTACTAGACTAAAGGGAATATAGGTGAATTTCTGAAGGGCACTTTCTATTATGTTTACCAATATTACTGTAAAAATCAAAATAATTTAAATTTTAAAAATAAGCTCAAATGCCCACATGGCTCTTTATTCTCAGCTATTTAGATTCTAGAGCACTTAGGTTTTCCACCAAGAAGTCTAAAGATGGTGTGCTACCCACTGGCCTTTGTGTGTTCCTTTCACGGATATACAGTATAATAAAGATGATTGTAAAGCCCTGGATCACTTTAAAATTGAGTGTCTTCTGGAAACGTTACTCTTTTAGTCTTCTCCCTTGTAGCCACTGACCTGAACACAAATTGCCAATAGTAGATTCACTTTTAATGTGGTGGACCACAACTTGTAAGTTTGACTTTTGGTACCCCCAATGAAGACAATTAAGCAAACCTCATAATGCTATAATTGAAATGTTAACAGATAATTGCCCGTGTAATTACTCCAAGTCATTTTATTATCATTAGAGGAGAATAAAAGTCAGTGGTATAATTTAATATCAAATATTACTTGATTACTGAGACACAGTTAAAGTTAAATGCATCTGTTTTATAACAACTTGGGAGTTTTATTTTTGGCTGAAGATCATGAGAATGCAGATTCTGGGCAAAGGAAACATTAGTGGAAGGCAGGAATGTTGTCCCAGGGTTCTATAATTTACCAGGGCTATACCCATTTCATTTAGCTTCAAAAATATCTTTGAAAATTATCAACCTTTTCCCTGAAATACCTCCTGCATGCAGGATGTGGATGAGAGCATAAAACAGAAAACAGTGGTGATAAAGTCTTCAATCTGATTTATTTTGTTCGTGCATCTCTGCTTAGTCATTGGGCAGACTCTGTGGGTGCTCCTTTATTCCTGGTAGCTTTTCTTAGCTCCCTTTCACTGCTCTTACACCTAGCTGTTCACCATCCATGCTTCATTGACTTATTAGCTATTTCAGAATGTTCTATACTGGTTTGTTTGTGAGACCTATTTCGTGACTGTAACCAAAAGAGTTAGCACTCTTGTCATTATCCTATTAATGAATTACTAAAAATGTAAAAATGGTCATTTGATCTTGTACTTTGGTAGAGAACCAATTTCAATATCACCCTCTTACAGTTTCAGTCACTCAGTCTTTTCTGATATCATCCTATTGTAGCCTGAATATTTGTGTCCACCAAACATTTATATGTTGAAATCTAATGTTCAATTTGATGGTATTAGAGGCTTTGGGGGAGGTGATTAGGTCATGAGAGTAGAGCCCTCATGAATGGGATTGGTGCACTTGTAAGAAGTCAGAGAAATAGCTAGTTCTTTTGTTGTTGTTGTTTTGCCACTTGAAGTGGCAGTCTGCAACCAGGAAGAAGTCATTCACTAGAACCTGACTATGCTGGGACCCTGATCCCTGACTTCCAGTCCCTAGAATTGTGAGAAATAAATTTTTGTTGTTTATCATATACCCAGTCTATGGTGCTTTTTAATAGTACCCTGAACTGATTAATGCACACATCAGTCTTACACTAGGTCCTTCCTTTGAATATCTTCAAAGCCTTCTAGAACTTTTTTTTTCCTATTAAATTACTTAATAAGTCTTCGTTTTAGGTCTGCTAATACAGCAATAGTTTGAAATATGTATATCACATGTAAAAGCATGGTGTTCAAATTGAGTGCCAAAAGAGTTTTACTCATAAAGAAAGGCCAGGGATCAATAAAATTAATTGTCAAAGACACAGCTGAATATTCATTATTTTACCTAATTATGGCATACATATGTCAACTGAACATTCTGAACATAAGTGAACAATTGAACATAACTGAACATTCATTATTTTACCTAATTAGGGCATACATATCCAAATTATATAAACAGTATCTTTTAGATTATTTTAAAATTAAGCCTTACAAAATATAAGTTGAAAAAATAGAAATATTTAGTTTTTTTATATAGTTTGTGCCTCCTTTGATTTGAAACTAAAAGCCTGACAGATTTTCTTTTGCATCAAGATGTGAATGTCAGTTCTTGAATTTTTTGTAGACATGTGCAGTACAAAAATTCAGCATCAAATTATTTATCTGGAATGACATATATTTGTTTTTTGTGTAAGAAAAATGCTGCACACATATAATACAGGTGCTCCTAAATATAGACTGTGGAAAATGCTATTTGATCAATGGCTTATTTAATAGATTGGATAACGATTCAAGATGTAGTTTCAGTTTGTGATATCCCAAATGGTCATATTTATTGTTTCTGACTATGTCACACTGCAATTCAAAAAATTCATTTTGGAACTCCTCGTTCTTTGACCATTATTAACTGGCAAAGAAAAATGGACCTATCAGTTCATTTTCATAAACCTGAAAGTCAAGAAATATTTTTTGAAAATCAATTTTCAACTTCACAATTTGTGTATATGGCTCAGACTATTATTTGACCTTTGGAAATGACTTAAGTACAAGAAAGTGTGCCAGATAATTCACTACTTGTGAATTTCTAAAGAACTCAATTTCATTAGAAAGGAGTGAAAAATGTATTTATGTAATTACTTCTGAATGCCCTTAAATATGAATATTTAAAGGGTTTGTAAGGTTATAATGTCAAACAAAAAAATGCCAAAACGTTAATTTGATTTTTATTGGTGAGCCAACAGGGGAGATTCTTCTTGTTTGACATGAGCAAATAAATTTCTTTCAAAGATCAAAAATTATCCCTGCAAGATTCATTAGTGAGTTGCGCAGCAGTTGGTAAATGGCGGGTGAGATGTCTGTACAATCATCGGGTGCGGCCTCAACTGTCTATGGTTAAAACTATGGGAACATTTCTAGTTCACATTTCTCATTGTTGTATGCCTGACAGGGTCCATATGTAATGCTTTAGCAAGGCAATTATTGGTAAATGATGCAATGGGTGGATTTAAATTTGTGTTCCTTTCAAAAGTTGCAACTTATTTTGTTTGTTTTGTACAAAGGTATCATCACCAGTCAGATTCCAAACCACTACAGACTTGTTTACCTTCAATTTTCGACAACCAAGAAGAAGCCATTTGGATACATACTTATTATAGACAGTGCATGTATATATAAGCTTCTTAGTCACCTACAATTTGCCATTAAAACAAAAATAGCTAGTGTGCTGTGGGTATTCTCCCATTCTTCAACATGCTACACAATTGCATTGTTGGACAAATTTACATTTACAAATGCTTGTTGTGTTTAAGACTTATAATTTTTGCTATACTCAGAAGACTTTAATACATTTGCCTACAGTAAATGATTTTGATACTCAGCCATTTTTTCACTTAATACATTTATAGCAAGCAGTGTCACTTAATCTAATTCAGAAACAAACCCAGCTAAATTTCAGGCATTTTTGTTGTGGTTATTAAGTTGTTTGTGCATGTTCCAGTCACACTACTTAATATGCATTGTTTATTAGTGACGCATTGATTTATAGGTGTAGAAACATTTCATTTCAATATTAAGCATGTAGGAATACTTTTCATTTTCAAAAGAGAAATACATTTTCTCACGTTTTTCTTGAAACATCCACGTTTAACTTCCCCTCTCTAGATAAAAATGCATGCAGAAAAACATTTCACTTTGCTCTTAAATCTTTTATGAAGACAGAGATAGCATGTATGTGAATTACAACTGACATAACCCTCAGCGTCTGAAAGACTGAAGAAAACTCTGAGGACTGTGACACGGGAGGGAGAAAACGCTCCTCCACTCCAGGAGATTGTTTCCACTGCGCAGATAGCCTGATTTTTAAAAGAGAGGTCACATAACTAGATTTTCATATGCAATATCCTAACTTCTACATGTTGAAAAAAAAATATTTTAACTTTGTGCAAATAAAACTAAATGCTTCCCTTTGGTAACTAGTTTGTGGCTTCTATTCTGAATAACTAGGGGGCATGTGAAATGTTTCATTTACCTTTTCTCTTAAATGTTACTGTTGAGAATGAATGGCAAATAACAAATAAAAACAACATTATTTGAAGGAATCCTGATGTCCAGGGTAGAAAGACGATATTCTTGATACGTTCAATATGAACGTTTTATTTAGAATTTCACTTTAAGATTAGACTATGAAAATTATAAATTAAGGATAAGTGTTAGGCAAACAAAAGCATCTAAATTGATTATTTTAACAATGGATCCTACATTCTTCTATTAGTCTTCACTCTTGAAGATGATCTTGTTTACCATTATATCCAAAACAATTTTGACTGTGATTAGAATTGAAGATGCTGAGGTTTGTGAAAGTATGGCCACAAAATTCATTCCAAACTCAATAATTTTATAATGTACCTCAGAGTTAGCTGTGGGATATTATGTAGTTGTTCCATAATTTTCTTTCCTATTGTCAAAACGTGGGGTGCACCAACTACATACATGGCACTTTGCTAACCCAGTGGGGATAGAAAAAAAAGTGGAAACACATATGGTGGCCCATGCCTGTAATCCCAGAGTCTTGGGAGGCTAAATCGGGAGAATGGCTGGAGACCAGGAATTCAAGACCAGACTGGGCAACATGGTGAGACCCTCTTTCTATACAAAGTTAAAATACTTAGTTTGGGTGGAGTGTGCCTGTAGCCCCAGACACTCACAGCTGAGGTGGGAGAATCTCTTGTGCCCAGGAGTTTAAGGCTACAGTGAGCCTGATCCTGCCACTGCACTCCAGCCTCGGTTACAGGACAAGCAAGATGTTAGTCCTGCGAAGTATATAAAATACTGGTAATAATTGGAAGGAATATTACCATCAAAAGGGGGATTGATAATGCCTATCATCTTTTAATTTCTCTATTTTTACATCTTTCTTTAACTGGAAGCCAGATCTTTGATTTGACTGATTTAACTAACACTTGTAAGAATTGTAGTTTGAATGATTCTTCTGAAATCATTATAAAGTGTTTAATGTCATCCCCCAACCCTTATGCTCCTTGCTTCTTCTGGCAGAGTCTAATTTAATCTTAACATTTTCATCGAAGATGGCAATACCATTGTGGGACATCCCCCCAAACCTAGATGGATTTAATGATGCTCTTTTCTCCTTTCTATAACAATTTGTAAATACACCTATTTGTTACAAGAAAGGGGTCCCAATCTAAACCTCAAGACAGCATTCTTGGATCTCATTCAAGAAAGAATTCAGGATGAGTTCACAGTGTAAAGCAAAAACAACTTTATTAAGAAAGTAAAGGAATAGAAGAATGGCTACGTCATAAATAGAGCAGCCCCTAGGGCTGCTGGTTCCCCGCTTTTATGGTTGTTTTTTGATGATATGGTCAACATGGAGTGGATTATTTATGCCTTCCCTCTCTGGACTGTATAGGGTAACTTCCTGATGTTGGCATAGCATTTGTAAACTCTCCTGGTGCTGGTGGGAGTGTGACAGTGGGGACAACCAGAGGTCACTCTAGTCGCCATCGTGGGTTTGGTGGGTTTGAGCCAGCTTCTTTACTGCAACCCGTTTGATTAGCAAGGTCTTTATTCCTCCTGTCTTGTGCCAACCTCCTATCTCGTTCTGTGACTTTGAATGCCTTCACCATTGGGAATGCAGCCCAGTAAGTCTTAGCCTCATTTTACCCAGCTCCTATTCAGGATGAAGTCGCTGTGGTTCACAGGCCTCTGACTTATTTGGTGGTGAAGTAGTGTTGTTAACTCAGAACGAGAAACATGTGGATCAGGGTCTTCTTGAGAACTGTGTCCTCAATGCTTAGCATAGTTGGTATCTGTGGGATAAATAAATGAACAAATAAATTGGCAAAACCAACCAGGTTGAGAGATCATGGTATCCTATGGTTGCTATTTTTCTAGCCTTCGTTTCTGTTGAGAGAAATTAGTTGATGATTGATGAGATATTTTAAAAGAAAATAGCTATGACAGATACTTCTACATTTGCATACCATGTCTTGTTCATCAGATAAAGCAATTTAGCATATTATAGAAATTATTGTCCTTTTATGTGAAACATTTTATATTATGTGTATTTATATTTTAGTTTTTAAAGATTTTCATTAGAGATTTATGGTATATAAAATATTGTGTAAATTTACGTGTAGCTGGACTTCAGTGAACACGGTTATATAAGGAGCTTCAGTGATTGTATTCTCCGTAAAATGAATGAGAACACTGGCGGGAAGTTGTCAGAATCAGCTTTCAGAACACAGGAAATTAAACATAGACTGGGAGCAATTCAGAGTGTGCATCCAAGAAAAATGCTGAATCTCAGTTAAATCAGTGTGTTTTGTGGCACTTTGGTTTTTTCTATTTCCATCCACCTCTTCCCAGCTCCACAGCAGGCTTGAAAACTAAGATCACAATTACTGTGAAAACCAGCAGTCTGATAGCCAAAGGAAGAGGCAAAACTGTGCTACATCTTCTTCAAACCTTCATTCCCAGAGAACTGACATTATTGAACTCTTGTGGTAGTTTCCTGGAAGACCTCACTTGCAAGGCAATCTTTTAAAAATTTTTATGTCCGGGTGTACATATGCAAATTTGTTATATAGGTAAAATGCATGCCACAGGTGTTTGGTATACAGATTATTTTGTCACCCAGGTAATAAGCATAACACCCAATAGGTAGTTTTTTTTTTTTTTGAGACGGAGTCTGGCTCTGTCACCCAGGCTGGAGTGCAGTGGCCGGATCTCAGCTCACTGCAAGCTCCGCCTCCCGGGTTCACGCCATTCTCCTGACTCAGCCTCCCGAGTAGCTGGGACTACAGGTGCCCGCCACCTCGCCCGGCTAATTTTTTGTATCTTTTTAGTAGAGACGGGGTTTCACCGTGTTAGCCAGGATGGTCTCGATCTCCTGACCTCGTGATCCGCCCGTCTCGGCCTCCCAAAGTGCTGGGATTACAGGCTTGAGCCACCGCGCCCGGCCCCAATAGGTAGTTTTTGAAATCCTTTCCCTCCTCCCGCTTTCTACCCTCAAGTAGGCACCAGTGTCTGTTGTTCCCTTCTTTGTGTCCATGTGTTCTCATCATTTAGCTCCCACTTATAAGTGAGAACATACAGTTTCTGGTTTTCTTTTCTTGCATTAGTTTGCTTAGGTAGGATAACAGCCTCCAGCTCCATCTATCTTGCTGCGAAGGACATGATCTTGTTTTTTTTATGACTGCATAGTATTCCAGGATGTATATGTACCACATTTTCTTTATCTAGTCTATTGTTGATGGGCATTTAGGTTGATTCTATGGCTTTGCTGTGGTGAATAGTGCTGAAATGAACATATGCATGTATATATCTTCATGGTAGAATTATTTATATTCCTTTGGGTATATACTCAATAATGGGATCACTGGGTTAAATGCTAATCCTCTTAAGTTCTTTGAGGAACTACCACACTACTTTCCACAATGGTTGAACTTAAAATCAGCAAGAAGAAATGACTCATGATGCACAAAGTGTTCTCTATAGGACTAAAACTGACTTTGTAACATAAGCCTAGGGGGCTAGAGGATTGGGATGACACAGACTGCTAAAAACAACAAAACAAAACAAGAAAAACAAAATACTGGTAGACTGCTTCCCTATAAGAAATACATAAAGACAGTAACTGAAATCTACAAGAAAGAATAAAAAACACCATTGAAGAATTACATAGAAACATATAAAAGATAGCACAAATGTATTTTTATTCATATCTCATCTGTTCTCCTTTCTGAATTAAAAGACAGCTGCATAAAACAATGGTTATAAATCTGTGTTGATGAGATACAGTGTGAAACTGTATCATTTGTATGACATCAGAAGAAAGGATGGAAGATAAAGATGGATAGAAACAAACTTTGTATACTACTGTAATTGTTATTATTAATACAATATAGAGTGTTATAAGTTAACATGATAATTAGAAGCCACAGGACAAGCACTGAGAAAATAACTAAAAAATATAATAAGTGACATGGCAAGAGAACGAAAGTGTGATATTATAGAGTACCTGTACAACATAAGAGAAGGCAGTAATAAGGGAAAAAAATGGAGAAAGAAAAACAGAAATTACACAAGATATGTAAAAACAAATAGCTGAATCACAGACATAAGTCTCAAACTGTCAGGAATTACACAAAATGCAAATGAATTAAGTATTTTAATTATCCATGTCATAGACTGAAATTACCAGAAGGAAAAAAAAAATATATATATATAACTATATATTGCTACAACACACATACTTTAAGTTGAATGATACAAATAGGTTTAAAGAAAAAGGATAGGAACAGATATCCCAGGCAAACAAACAGTAACATAAAGAAAACTGAGGTAGTGATACAAATAAAAGACATAATATGCTTTAAAAAAGTTATGGGATGCTTTATGAATTTGTGTGTCATCCTTGCACTGGCGCAATGCTGATCTATGTATAGTTCCAACAAAATATACTTTAAGACCACAAACTTATTGCTAATGACAAAAATTATATTTTAGAATAATAAAATGGTCAAACAAGGAGGTATAAATGTGCCTAACAACAGAGAAATACAGGAAACAAAACTAACATAATTGAAGGGGGAGTTTGACAATTTAATGGTAACAGTTGGAGATTTTAATAACCAACTTTCAATTACAGATAGGACAATTAGGCATAAGATAAGTAAGGAAATGGAATACTTGAATGACAATATAAACCAGCCAGAATGAGCAGACATCTCATATAAAATAATCCATCCAACAAAACAGAATTCAAATTATTCTCAAGTGCACATGGAACATTCCTCCAGATAGAGCATAAATTAAGCCATAAAATTAGCTTTAATAAATTTAAAGAATTTAAATCATGCAGAGTATGTTTCCTAATAACAATGGAATAAAATTAGAAATAAATTAAGAAAATAAAAGTTCGGAAATTTATAAATGTGTGGAAATTTAAGTCTCATCTTTCTAAATAATCATCTTTCTAAATAATCAAAGAGTAAGTCACAAGATTAAGTCTCATCTTCTTAATAATCACCTTTCTAAATAATCAAAGAATAAGTCACAAGACAGATCAGAAAGTACTTCAAAATGAATTTGAATAAGATCGGTGTATAATGAAACATATGAGATGAAGCTAAAGGAATGATTAGAGAAAAAATGGATGTCTGCAAATACCTGTGTTAAAAAAGAAGAGAGATCACAAATCAGTAACCCAATCTTCCTTCTTAAGAGAATGGAAAAAGAATATCAAGAGAAACTTTAAGCAGAAATAAATAAATAATAAAAATTTGAATGAAAGTAAATGAGATGCGGATAGAAAAACTGTATAGATGGGGATAGAAAAACTATACAACAACAACAACAAAAGCAAACACTGGGACTTTGAAATAAATTAACACAATTGACATATCTTTAGGTAGCATAATCAAGAAAAAGGGAGGATACTCAAATTACTAAAATCAGGATGAAAAAGGGAAAAATACTACCAACTTTATATTAAAAAGGTAAAGGATTACTATATACAACTGTGTACAAAATTATTGGCTAAATTAGATAAAGATTACAAATTCTTAGAAAGATACAGAAGCTACTCAAAAGCTACTCAAAAGAAACAGAAAATGAAAAATCAATAACAAGTCAAGGGATTGAAATAATATTTTTAAACATTCCACAAAAAAAAATTAGGACTAGATGTCTTTACTGGTGAATTCAACTAGTTTTTAAAGAGTTAATACTAATTTTTTGCAAGCTTTTCCAAAAATATATTAGAAGTGAGCCCTTCTCAACTTATTCTATGAGACCAACACTGCCTTCATATCAAAATCAGACAAGAACATCACAATAAATTATCACTACAGACAAATATCCCTTGTGAATATAAGCACAAAAAATGCTTACCAAAATACTGGCAAATCATGTCCAGCAATATCTTAAAAGAATTACACCAGGTAGGGCAAAGTGAGATTGGATGCAGTGTATCAAAGGAATACAGATTAGTTCAACATACAACAAAAAAATATATAATATGTCATACTAGAAAAACAATAATATTAAAACACATGATGATCCCATAGACACAGAAAAAACCTTTGATAAAATCCTAAACTATTTCATGATAGCAGAAGATCACCTGAACCTGGAAAGCTGGCTAACGAAAACCCCACAGCCAACATCATACACAATGGTGAAAGATTAAAATATTTTTTTCTAAGATAATTCACAAGATAAAGATTTTCAATCTCACTACTTGTTATTCAGCACTGTGCTGGAGATTCTAGCCTTGGCATTTATGTAAGAAAAAGGAATAAAAGACATCGAGATTGCAAGATAAGAAGTAAAACTATCTCTATTTGAATATTACATGAGCTTACAAATAGAAAATCCTAAATTATATAGCAAAAAATCCACTAGTGCTCATAAAAAGTTAGGCAAGTTTGCAGGATTCAAGATCAATACATAAAAATTAATTGTATTTCTCTACACTAGTAGTGAATAAGCTGGAAATGAACTTGATGCCATTTAAAATGGCATCTAAATAATTAAATATTTAAGAATAAATTTAATGATGGAAGTGCAAGATTGCACAGTTAATATCACAAACATTGTTTAGAGAAATTAAAGACTTAAATAAATAGAATGACTTCCCATGTTCTTAGATTGGAAGACTCTATATTCTGAAGATTGACAGTCTCCAATTAGATCTACGGTTTTAACATATTCCTTGTCTAAATATCATATGCTTTTTTTCTTTGCTGATATTGACAAGCTGATCTTAAAATACATATAGAAATGCCAGAGACCAAAGCAGCCAACACAATCTTGAAGAAGAACAAAGTTGGAGGACTCACGCTTCTTGATATCATATCTCAAAAGCTGCAGTAGTCAAGACAGTGTAGTAGTGGTATAAGGTTTAACGTGTAGATCAATGGAATACAATGAAGACTCCATAAATAAATCTCTAGTGATTTTCACCTGGGGTGACAATAAAATGCAGTGAAGAAATAATATTTTATTTTATTTTTTAACAAATGGTGCTGGAACAACTGCATCTATCTATGTATCTATGTATCTATCTATGTATCTATCTATCTATCTATCTATCTATCTATCTATCTATCTATCTATGTGTTTATCTATCTATCTCTAATTTCTACCCCTACATTACACCATATAAAATAATTCAAATGGATTGAAGATCTAAATGTAAGGGTGAAAAATCTAAAACTCTTAGAAGGAAGCTATATATATATATATATATATATGTGTGTGTGTGTGTGTGTGTGTGTGTGTGTATATATATATAAAATCTGGATATATACCCAAAAGAATATAAATTGTTCTACTAGCAAGATGCCTGCACATGTATGCTCATTATAGTGCTATTCACAAGAACAAAGATATGGAGTAAATCTAAATGCCCATCAATGGTAGACTACATATATATATATATATATATATATATATATATATATATATATATATATATATATATGGTGGTACATATACACCATAGAATATTATGCAGGTTTAAAAAAGAATGTGATCATGTCCTTTGCAACAACATGGATGCAGCTGGAGACCTTTATCCTAAGCAAACTAATGCAAGAACAGAAAACCAAATACTATATGTTCTCACTTATAAGTGGGAGCTAATCAATGAGAACACATGGACACTAATAGGCGAACAGACACTGGGGCCTACTTGAAAGTGGAAGGTGGGAAGAGGGAGAGAATCAGAAAAATACCTATCGGGTACTATGCTTCTTACCTGGGTTATGATATAATCTGTACACGAAATCCCCATGATGAGAAGTTCACCTGTATTACAAACCTGCATATGTACTTCTGAACCAAAAATAAATGGTAAAAAAAGAAAATTTGCTTAGCATCATTAGTCACTAAGAAATTCAAAACCACAATGAGATACCGTTTCATATTCACTACATGGCTATAATAAAAAAAAGGCGGGCAAAACACAGTTTGGTGAAGATGCAAAGAAATTTGAATTCTCACAAACTGCAGATTGGAATGTCAAATAATTCAGCCACTTTGGAAAATGGTTTTGTAGTTCTCCAATATATTAAATATGACCACTGCATGACCAACTATTTCACTTTTGGATATATACCCAAGAGGAGTGAACATCTACATCTGCACATAAACATATATTATTGTTCACAGCAGCATTATTCAAAATAGTTAAAATGTAAAAACAATCTAAATGTCTATTATCTGAAGAAAGGAATAGCAAAATATGGTTATATCTACAAAATTGAATATTATTGGGGAATAAAAAGAAATGAAGTACTGATTTATGGTAATTCATATAGGTAAACCTTGAAAACAGTACAAGTTGAAGAAAAGCAACACATAAAGCAACATATTATGATTTCATTTATATAAAATGTTTAGAAGAGAAAAATCCATTGATAGAGATCAGTGGTTGACATTGGCTGTGGGAAGAGGAGAATGGGGTGCAATGCTAATGGATGTGGGATGTCTTCTTGCTATTAGAAAAATATTCTGGAATTACATAGTGGTGATAGCTGCACCATGTTGTGAGTATAACAAAAACACTGAATTATCCAATTTTAAATGATGACTATCATAACTGTAAAAGAATGAAGTGTATCTCAATTTTTAAAAATGCTTGGAGCACATAATGCCAAGTAACTGATCTCCAAAATCAAAGTCTCCTGGAAGCACATATATGAAATATACAAAGATGCAAACAGATGCCAGGAATCCACAGAAAATTGCTGATATTGGGCCAAATGTGTTTTTAGCTAGTATTCAATTTTAACAATAATAAATAGTGGACACTTTTTTTTTTATGTACCAAGACATCTTTTGAGTGCTTTACATGCATGTTTTCATCTAATCTTCATAAAATTCTGTGATGATTTATAAAATTTTCAATTTTACAGATGGAAATCTTAAAGCTTTAGTGATTAAGACATTAGTCCAAAATCTCTCCATTAGCATGTATCCGGATTTGAATCAAAGACCACTAGCTTCATAGTGCATAGTAGTGAAGTATTATCTTTTTGAAGTTTATTCTGAAGTAAACCTTTTATTCATTGATGATTAATTCATTGTATCACCCATTTAATGAGCTTCTTTTTTGAAACTTTTCTACCCTGAGTTACTTTTAAACATAGGCAATACAAAGTGAAATATGAGTAAAAAAGCAATGCTATCATGGAGACTGCACGGGGATGTGTAAATAACCAATGAACAAATTAATTAGGATGAAGATTCAGCTCCAGTAAAATGCAGGGACATGATTAAAAGAGATTGCATTGTCAGAGGAGACCTTGCAGAGAAACTAGTTTATAAGTCAAGGCCTGAATGATGAAAAAAATTACTTCTGCAAAAACCTGAGGGAGAGAATCTCAGGCTCTGGCATCAGCTAGTGAAGATGCCTGCAGGCAGGAATATGTTGCCTCCAGAAAGAAAGCAAGTGTTGTTAGAAAATAACGATGGAGGTAGAGTGTGGGATATGAGGTCTGAGAGCCAAATCCTAAAACACTGTTTAGACCCGAGTGTGGGCTGAGAGGAGAAAGAGAACGGCGGCATGATATCGATGTTGCCAATGATGATGATGATAACTCTACCAGAAAAAAAAAGCAAAAAATCAATGTGTGTACCTCATATGTGTCAATATTTTGCTAAGTATTCTGTATGCAGAATTCTTAGTTATCATTCTCAAGTAGCATTTAAGGAGAGCGTCTTTCCCATTTTATGTTAGAAAAGCTGTGGCTCAGAGATGGTAACTAGCCCAAGATAAAACAGCTAAATGAGAGGTAGAGAAGGTGTTGAAATCTATGTGGCTGCAAAACCCTGGTCCTTAACCACGATTGCTAGTTCCAGCTGCCTCTCAAAGAGGAAATTCTGTGGTAGAACAGTATACATCTTTGTCATTCAACAGTATTTTTAGTTGAATGAATTAGAGAGAAGTTTATTTTTGTACATCAAATATTTCTTGGGTGTGTTCGACTCTCACTGTGATTCTACTTTCGCTTCAAGATTTCATGTTCATTATTTATATCTGTAAAGCTCTAAGAATACCAATGTCGTGATTTCACAAAGAACCCCCACCTTTCAAGTTGCCATTCTGGGTCAGTATTGTTGAGGATATTTTAAGTGTACACCTTATGTTCTAGGGACAAAATATCCCAATCTCACTGTGAAAGCCAGTTTGTACGACTAAACGGCTGGGGCAGGATTAGACTGTCAGTTATTAAGCAGGTTGTTCTAAGTAAGCAGGCAAAATCTTGTTATTTTGACAGGCAGTTACAGAAAAGAGCTGGCAGCCCCAGGAGCACAAAATGAAATGTCAAGGAGTCCAAGGATATGTCATTGTCCACGAAAAGCCATCAGCAACTGCTAGGGTAAACATCAAATTTACATTTAGTCTACCAAATAGTAAACAGTATTGACAAGTGAAGTGTGTGTGTGTGTGTGTGTGTGTGTGTGTGTGTGTGTGCTTTCTGTCCCCTGGGAGGATTTTAAGAAAGACAAATGATATCCTATTTGTGGTTGTACTTTAAGAGATTCAAATATAGGTCTGAATGGCAGAGGAATCAAATATAGGTCTGAAAGGGCAGGAAAGAATATCCTGCCCTTTCACAGAAACACATCCCATCTAATAGCGACTGTGAAGAAGTGAGAACAAGGGCAATTCTTATTATCCCTGTCCCTAAAAGAAGTTTCTGTCCTGCTAATTACTGCTGGAAAACTGAGGCCCAAGACAAGGGGGCTTGCCCAAGCCCTCATAGCTAGCAGCAGCGTAACTGGGATTTTAAACAAAGCAACCTGCTTCTGGAACTCGGCATAAACACTCTTTACATGAGGAAGTCACCATGGACAGCTCTCTTTGAAAGGAAAATGTTATTCTAGCCATCCTAGTTGACCAAATTGAATATTGCATCCAATGAAAAGCGTTCTCAATACCTTAACACAAGCTTACTGACTCCTTTCTTTAAACAAACAAATAAACCAAAAGCTTCCTATTCAGAGTGCTTTTAAATACATTATTTTTAACATTTATCTAATTGCATGAAATTAGTGAATGTATTTCATTCTATATCCCATTCTCTTTCCCACATTGAATACTACCTTACATATAATGGAAATTCATTAGCTTCTATTTTATATCCTGTGTCTCTAATCTAGAAAGTAGCAAATCAGTAAATGGTTGAAAAACATTAAAAACCCAAGTCAGAAATAATCTAGCAAATGATACTTTGAAAAGTTTAGCCAACCTTCGCAGGAGAGTATGGCTTAGACACATTTTTTAATTCTTTGAGATAAAATTGTTCAACCTTTCACTTGCCCTCAGGGAAAAGGCCAATCATCCATCTTCCAGGTAAGTTCAAAAGTATGTTTCAGGTGGTGTGATTTATGATAAAGTTTTCAGCACAATAAGAAAGAGAGAAATGGCTACCACTTGCCCAGATTGTAAAATTTGATTGTGGAATCTTAAAAGATAGGTGGATGGTATCCTGTCATATTTGTCCTCTATTGAGGAGGTTTATATATTTTTCTTGCGGATACCACGGTCAATCGATAGATGTTCACGTATCTGCAAAGTGACCAGGCAGGAATTTTCAGGGGGGTCTTGGCCTGAGCAAGTCAGTATGTTGGTGGATTAGCTTTTGATTGATTGTCTGATGGGCTGGAATGTGTAGGCGGAACACTAAATGAGCAGCTCAACTGTCAGTCTTGAAATAAAATCATTTTGTACCCAGGGAAAGGATTAAGAAAACGAAGTGTGTCTCTTTCCTGTTAACATAAGCTCTAGCTGCATCCTCATCTTTTGATGGCCTCAAGCTTCCTGGTGACATCTGGTCAATCAACCTTCTTCAGTCCTACTGAGGGCCTAATAGGCTATTGATTGGAAGGTTAGCAGAGCTGGAGTGGTAATAAGATCAGATAAAAACATGAAGCCGATATTTGTACATTCCAATCATCTATTCTGACATATACTCAGAGCTCCTAAAATTCAAATCCAGTTAACATGTAATGAGAACCAATTCCGTTCCAAGCGTCACCCTAGGCTAAAGGTGATTTTTTCCCACAAATCCAAACACGTGAAAGAGGGTATCTGTACAGGATGGACTGCCATGGAGAAACAGCCCAACAGGGCATCCCTGTTTGTGGGATGGCTCGGCTTAGGGTTTCAGACCCAAGCAGGGTAATGAGAGCATCTGCATGGTAGAGTATCCACACCCACGTGGAGGAGTGGATGGGTATGTCCTTGAGTTGGCATGCACATCCTCATGGATCAGATGCCCTTCTCACTCAACTGGGCTCACACCATGTTTCTCACTCCCCACCCCCTCACCCACCAGGAACATCCTTCCTCTCCTGCTTGGGCTTCAGTGTACAGCAAGGACACTTCTTGCT
This sequence comes from Macaca thibetana thibetana, assembly GCF_024542745.1. NCBI lineage: Eukaryota > Metazoa > Chordata > Mammalia > Primates > Cercopithecidae > Macaca > Macaca thibetana. The sequence continues at coordinate 174,560,422 of NC_065582.1, forward strand.
TAGTTAAGCTTTCCCAGTTAAGACAAGTGTGACTTCAACTTAAAATCTGAGGCAGAACTGAATGAGGTAACAGCTGGGGAAATGTCACCTAAGGACAACACTCACAGCCTGATAATAAGTTCTTTCCTGAAGAGGGATCTTAGAAGTGTGTGTCTGTGTCTGCCATAGAGTAAGGAAAAGGAGAAGGGGTTCCCATTAACTTTTGATATGAACTAAGTAAAAATGAACATAAACGCACAGTCACCTCCTGAGTAAGTAAATCCTGTAACCTGCAAAAATTCAGTATCAAAATTATTGTTTGTCAAACATCATTGTCTGTCAAAATCATCCTGGATAATTGTCAAAAATGTAGATCTCTGTCATCACATCATAAATCTAGAATTCTGAGGCTTGGTCTCAGAAACGTGCAGTTTTAACAAGCAACTCAAGTCATGAAATACATTTGACTCTGCTTCAGAATCTTAATCCACTGAAAATATTTCTTGTAAGTCAATTTTTATCCCCATAGTGAGTGGACTGATCTTGCACTTCAGTCCAGCTCATAACTCTGGGAACTGTAACTATCCCTTTGCTGAGTGCAACATCTTCTCCTTTTACTGTAAATCTATTTTGCTCTTGGGCACACTTTTATAGGTCAGTATCCCTGCCGTGTTGTTGAAAAATGTAGGTTGGACTGTAAAGAACAATTGTTTCCTGCAAAGTTACCAGGTTGGGGCTAGCACAATGGGCATTCTTAGGTTATGCGCTTTATAGCATACCTTGAACATTAAAGGCACCTCAGTTAAGATTGTTTTTATGAATCTCATCTGTCCTGCCAACACAAAAGGCATGAGAAACATGTAAAGGAGGAACATTGGCAAGAAATTGTTGTTTCTGTTATTTGCTTAAGTGACACTTCAACCAGCTGATTTTAACCTTATTTCATGTCTTCTGGCTTACTTTGGCTTGATCACCTCTTGGCTCTGTTTCTCTTCTTAAGGTTGTTTTTGATTTGAAATATACTTCCTCAACTTTGAGTCCCACACTATTCCTTTTAACACAATTTTGCTATTTGCCCGTTTATACACACAAACACACAAAATTGTTAAACTGTGCTTTCACTGCCTCTGAGAGTCCTGCAGACAACTACTAAAACAGAAAAGTCCTCCTGTCCTAAGAAAATTGGCAGATTGTTGGTCTTTTTAATACAACCTTTTGCTCTAATTTTGTATTACTATGTTAAAAAGAAAAAACTCCAAATGTAGTGGTTTAAAATAGCTATAATCATTTATTTTTATCATTGAGGACTAAGCTCTGATTTTTTTTTTATCTTGCCCAAATTCCTACCTAAGGGATCTGGGGAGTCATGCCCTACAATCCATAAATTCTCCTCAGATGGGTTTTATTTAGCCCTATATATGGTGACTTACTTTCCAAACTAACTCTGGCATAACATTATGAGACAAGGGAGAAAATAAAAATATTTTATCTCAAAACATGTTTCTTTGCCATATCTTGAAATGGTCCTGCAAAGACGTCCTTTGTGGGGGAGTAAAGAAGTTCTATTAACATAGCTAGATCTGGTTCTTCTAGGCCCCCCTAATTCTAAAGAGATTAACTAAGAATATAGCACCTTTTAAAAGTCTGAATAGGAAACATTTGCAATCTATTGTCTCTAAAGTCAGCGACTATAAGACTTCAAAAGAACCTTGGTCTCCAAAATCTTTTATCTTTACCTGAACTTTTCCTTTCTATTGATCCCAGGTCTTTAGACAAACTCAATTGTCAAGTAGAAAATGTTTAAATTTACCTGTAGCTGAACCCCCACCCTCAACTTTGAGTTGTCCTTTCAAACAAACCAATGTTTTTCTTAAATGTATTTGATTGATGTCTCATGCTTCCCTAAAATGTATGAAACCAAACTGCTCCCCAACCACCTTGGGCACATGTTCTCGGAACCTCCTGAGGTTTGTGTCACTGGCCATGGTCACTCATATTTGACTCAGAATCAATCTCTTCAAATATTTTACAGCATTTGACTATTTTCATTGACATTATGTATTTGCAATTTTAGCAAGGCCTTGCAAAGAGCAGCTGATTTCTGCTCCTTGTGCCATTGGCTTGACCAGTGTAAGGCTAAGGACCATGCAGTGTTAGAGGCTGAAATCACAGAGTGGTTCACCCATTCACATAACTGTGGTCCAGAATACTTGTGTTTCTGGCTCCCACAAAGCACGGCAGCTGTGGTCTGAGAGTGGGCAACTCAAAAGACTAAAAGAGGAAGCTGCCACTTTCTTACAGCCTGGGCCCAAAAAGTCACCATTTCTATTGCATTCTATTGGTCAAGTAGTCACGGATCTCAAATTCAAGGGATGGGGAGTGACTAGTCGGGTAGGAGGTTTTCCGTAAATAGGCAACCTTAAGCAGAGTAGGAGAAGCTGAGCGTGCTAAATTATGTGGCTATGCATGCAAGGCAGTAGTAGCAGTGGTAACGGGAGAAATTAATAGAACTTACATTTCAGTGAGAAGAATGTCAAAGGGTTTTGGGATCATTTTTTATATATCACCACAGCAAACACAGCATATAATGAAGATTTAAAGCTATGATTATTCTAACCCTACCCCTAATATAAGTCATTCTCAATGAAGTTTATTCTAAGAAAAGAGTTCAAGTTTTAGTGATGAGCAATGGGATGGTTAATATTAAATGTCAATTTGATTGGATTGAAAGATGTGAAGTATTATTCCTGGGTGTGTCTGTGAGGGTGTTCTCAAAGGAGATGAACATTTGAGTCCTTGGAATGGAAGAGGCAGACCCACCCTCAATGTGGGTGGGCACCAACTCATCGACTGTCAGCAAGGCTAGAATAGAGCTGGCAGAAGAAGGTTGAAGAAGCTGACTTGCTGAGTTTTCCAGCCTTCATCTTTCTCCTGTACTGGCTTTTTCTTGCCCTCGAACATCAGACTCCAAGTTCTTCAGCTTTTGGACTCTTGGACTTACACCAGTGGTTTGCCAGGGGCACTCAGGCCTTCAGCCACAGATCAAAAGCTGTGCTGTCAGCTTCCTTACTTTTGAGGTTTTGGGACACGAACTGGCTTCCTTGCTCCCCAGCTTGCAGATGGTCTATTGTGGGACTTCACTTTGTGATTGTATGAGTCAATACTTCTTAATAAACTCCCCTTCACCTACATACCTACCCTATTAGTTCTATTCCTCCAGAGAACCATTACTAATATAAGCAGTAAGTAGTACTTGAGAAGTAGTGACTTAGTGAGACAAAGGAAAAGACAGAGGAGGTGTATCTAATTGAATCATATAATGTTTTTATTCTAGGTCTAATATCCAGCAGAAAGGAGAGCTTCTGTTTGGGATTTCTCTGGTAGTAAAGGGGAATGACAATTATCACCCATTACAATTTGTTAGACTTTACAAAAAATGAGTACACACAATTTTCCATATATTTCTAACAATATACACCAAAGAAATTGGGACTGCTGTTAGTTATCACCGTATATCAGCAGTAATTGTTAAATCTGTGATTTTAAAGAATATGTTCAATATTACATAGAGAGCAAGTAGAGAGACTGAGATTAAAATCAACCTTTTCCCAATGGCATCCCAGGGTAGTTTTGCTAATAGGAAATTTTGAATTACAAATTAAGGTAGAAGATCTGATTTCAAATTGGCAAAATGAAGCAGGCGCATTATTATAAGTCATAAAAAAAAATCATGAAGGCTAGTTAAAAGCAAGGTAGAGCTATTATAACACTACTGCACTAGAGCCTGGACAACAGAGTGAGAATGTCTCAGGAAAAAAAAAAAAAAGTGGAAGGGCAGAGAAAGCTTACAGTATGAAAAAAGAGTCTAGGGAACTTAATCCTATTAAAGAGACTAATCCTGACAAGAGAAGGTAGTTGCCCAACATACAATGTCCAAAGAGTCTGTCAAGGTCACGGCAATTTACTTGGAGTAGACTGTCGAAAACATATTCATTCTGTTTGATAGGGTATAGAAGCAAGGGTAGCATAGTTGACAAATTATGTTCCGAGACTGATACACAACAGCACAGGAATGCCAAGACATATGTCCATTCATAAAAGGACAACATCTTGGGATGTATTGGCATCGTCATTCAATTCTATTGGCATGGAAAAGTGCATAGCATGGCAGGACAAAGAGTCGAATTCAAACGAAATGAGCTTCATAGTATTTATCTGGCTCTCATAGTGTTCACCTAGATGTTTTGCAGGAAGCAGATAGGAAAGAAGGAAGTGATGAGTATTGCTAACATCCGCATTGTACTAGGTGTTACTCCCTCTGGGTTACCACAAGATTTCTTCCGGCTTCCTTCATTCCATCTTGTGTAGTTCCATTCTTATGAAAATCGTATCTGATAGAGGTTAAGAATACAGATAAGGCATTAAATTTAGCTAATGTCCTGGATCAGGATGGAGGAGGAACTGAGAAGTCCAATGTCTGTTTCTGTTTTTACAGTTTTCCCTCTCCAACTCAGAATTCTGCGGGAGTTCTATAGGGCCTCGAAGTCACTCATGTCTTTGGAAGGCTTAATAAGATCAGTATAGATCAAACAAAAGAAGTGTAGACTGGACAACCTGAGATTGATTTTCTTTTAGGATGTTTCAGCAAAGATTAGAAGAAACTTTTGAGGTTTGTTATGATACATAAGTTCTCAAGGGTAGAAAATTAAAGATAATTTTCTGGGAGAAAGTAGCGATAAAGAGAATATATTTACCTAAAGTTTCTGCTGTGTTCTAGATCTTTCAGAGAAATACGACTAGATGAAAATGTGAGGTCTGGCACCTGCACTCTGCCCGTCATTTACTTGCAAGAGGTCATTTAATCCCAATGACAGTCCTGAAAAGTCGTTGTATTGGTTTCTTACTGTCATAAACAGATTACCATCAACATATTATCTTAAATTTTTTAGAGGTCAGATGTCAACAATCTGTTGCTCTGAGTTGAAATCAAGGTGTCATTAGGACCAGGCTCTCTCCTAATGTTTAGGGGATAATCTGTTTCTTTGTCTTTTCCAGATTCAGCAACTACATACTGTGCTTTCCTTGGCTCAGGGGCTCTTTCTCCATTTTCAAGGCCATTAACACAGTATTTTGCTTCAGTGATGATGTTGCCTTCTTCTTCTCTCGACAACCTTATTTTGCTCCTTCAAAACACTTGCAATTGAAATCAAGGCCCACCTGGCTAATCCAGGCTAACCTCCCCAAGATTTTTAACTTAATCATGTCCGCAGATTTTTTTTTTTTTTTTTTTTTTTTTGCCATATAAGGTTACACTCACAGGCTTCTGGAATTAGGTCCGGGACATTATCCAGCCTACCAAAGCCATATTTCCCTGCATTATGAATAAGATCACATGAAAATAGAGCATGGATTAAAACTCAGATCCTTCTTCATCTTGCAATTCCCACCCTTCACCCCTCCCAGGGCTACTGTGTTGCCTTAGTCTTAGTAAAATCCTCAGCATTCCTAGCACTAGGGAACGCTGCGACCATCAAGATTCCAAAGTGCAGGGAACTCACTCAAGAATACAAGGTGCAAGGTATGGATAGCAGGCAATTAAATGACAAAACCTTTTCTTAAGAGGAGTAAGGCAGGAACTAATACACATTCTCCATCATCAATTATACATGTTGTGAGAGGCAAGTATTTTAACTCCTCTGAAACTTTCTATTTCTCATCTTCAGAATAGGAAAATGATATGTGCCTTAACACCTCATAAATGTGTTGGAAAGATTAGAAGAGGAAGGAAGAAGAAAAGCTATTTGAATAGTAAAGCGCTATCATTAGGTAAAATATATGGGGTTTATGAATCTCTATTCAAACAGTACTGAGGGAAGTAGAGTTTTAATTCTTGTATGACAGATACATCACCCCCTAATTCTTCATCTTTGGGGGATTGTATAAATAGTTTGACTTAAATTCTGACTTTTATCTGACACTGCAGGTGTTACTGGCAAACCTTACTGGTAGATAGCAAGAAATAGATTTTGGTCTTCTGAACATTCCAGCAAAAATAATTTTTGCCTTATCAATGTTGAAAAGAAACTATCAACATCCTAGCAAAAATAATTTTTGCCTTATCAATGTTGAAAAAAAAACTATCTAAAAAAACCCTTGGAAAGAAAACTGATACTTTCATGGAACAGCTGGGCTATTACACTTTTCAATCTGATTTTATTTTCCTGTCTTTGTGGTTCATCCATGTTGATGTATCGCTACTTATATGAGCATGACATAATCCTGCAGACCACAGGAACGTTTCAGTGGTGAAATGAATTCTGAATAATTGCTATTCAGCTGGCATAAATCTGTTTTCAGTTCAAGAATCATAAAGCGATAGGGTTGGAACTGACCCCAGGAGTTGCTGAAGAGATGTTTGGTAAAATGGAAAGAGCTTTGAGACGGGAGACTAAAAAAACATATTCTAATCCATCCTGACAAACCTGTTCTTTTCCATGTCTGCTTTGTATCTTCATGTATTTCACCTATTTCCATTCCCAATTTGACTACGACCAGTAGATACTTAATTATATATTAATGGGACATTGGTCATGAGATCTTAACTAGTTAAATATCTATCAGCAGCATAATTTACCTGTGTGCTTCTGGGCAGTTTACTTTGTTAATACTATGATTATTAGAAAAAAAAAAGACAATGTCTACCCATTGAAATTATTATGGAGATTAACTGATAAATCAAATGTTCGTATCACAATGTCTAGAACAGTGTTGACACCTAAGAAAAACTAAGCAGACACCATGACGTGTCTTGGTCTCAGTTTCTCTTAGCTTCAATTCATGTAAAATACTGATATCAAATTAATTTTTTAAATGCAGCTCTGATCCTGTTTCTTTCTAACTCAAAGCTCTTCACTGGTCCTTATTACCTATTGCTTGACTTAATCAATTTCTTATATCTCGTCAGTCTTACCCACCCCCTCACTTCAGTAACCTGCAGTTCTGCTTTTACTATAAACCTTTCAAGTCTCTAACATGCTTTTCAATTTGTTGATTATTTTTCTTCATTTGTATTTTCCCTCCGTTATCTGTCCAAATCCTACATAATGATGGGAAATGGAGCAAAAGTATTATTATTTCTGGATCAAGATTAGTATGTGTTCCTACTTTCATTCTTTCTCTTCAGCCTACTTGAAGCACATAATCATGGTGACCCAGTAAGCCAAGTGCTAACACCAGTAGTGCTTCAAGACTGAAGGACTCTAGGTCCTTGAATCCCCTTGGAAGAGAGCCATGTACTACTCAAGAAAACGTGTTTTGTATTATATGCTCATAAACACTAACTTCTACCATGTTAGCTATTTTTGTTGGTGGTTTATTATAGCAGTGACTATTGCCCTAACAAATAATGGTACACAATGTGAGTTGATAACTCTGTGGGGTACTCTGAGAACTAAGAAAAACAGGTTATTGAGAATGGAGTATATTCCAGGAATAGAAGCGACCAGTTGTAGAACATGTTGCTTGGTTTCTCTGTGCTCCACTGGACAGTTAATGAGACCAATGGGTTCAGCAAGAAAAGTTAAATGAGTCTGGAAAGACACAGCACACATTTTCTCAGAGTGTCCATTTGGAACAGCAGTTTTATTCACTTTAATCAATATTACAAAATAAAAGGGTCTTGTCTCCAGGAAATTCTTGGAAATGCTGGGCTGTACAAAGCTAAATAGATTTTGTTACTGCAGAACTTCTTAGCACCATTAATATGCTAATGGATATTAGAAATTTCCTAGTAAAGTTGAAATATAACATCTTCCAAATATGATCACAGAAATCTTTTTGTTTCACACTGTATATCAACACTGAATTAATTTTTAAAAGTCAAATGTATTCTGCTATAAAGAAACACATCTTCAAAATAAAGGCACAAAGCTAATGAAAGCAAAAATACTTGCTATGCAAATAACTAAAACAAAGCTATTATAACTAACTATCAGACAAAGTAACTTTTTGTAACAAGATATATTATTATAGATAAAAATGGGTATGTCATATTAATGAAAGGATTAACTCACAGTGAAGATATAACATTTCCAATCCATATACACCCAAAGTAGGCATCCATGGACCTAAAGCAAAAAAAAAAAAAAAAAAAAGAAAAAAAAAAAGAGCACACATAAAAATGGAGATTGGAGATAAATATATCCAAAATCAAACTGGGAAACTTTAACACATCTCTCAAAAACTGATAAAGCAACAATAACAAAAGAAAAAAACTGTGAGATATGAAAGATGTAGACACAATTATCGCAGTGTGTTAATGAAGCCTGTTATATTGTATCCAACAATGACAAAATACAAGTTCTTTTCATGTGTGCATGAATGATTTATCAATATTGGCCATATGCTGGGTTATAAAGAAGTTGTTAACTAATTTCAAAGGATAAATTCTTTCAAAGATTTTTTTTAAAAGTGTAGAAGTAAGCTAAAAGAATATAACTGATACACACACAAAACGTAATTAGGAAGTGTTCAACTCCTTAGAAATATGCTTCTAATTAAACCAGAATTAACAACAACAATAAATCTCAACAGAAATTTAAAAAAAAATTTGAATGGAAAAATCGTGAAGATACAAATTATCAAAATCAACCTTAAAGCATTTGTTAGAAATAAATACTGAAGATCAATGAGCTAAACTTCACTGTCATGCTAAAAGGATAGCAACATATTAAGATGATATTATGAATAAGTTTACACTAAAATTTTTACTACTAATGGCAGGGCAAGGTGTCCCACACTTGTAATTCCAGCACTTTGGGAGACCAAGACAAAAGGATTGCTTGAGGCCAGGAGTGCAACACCAGGTTTAGCAACATAATGAGATTCTCTATCTATAAAAAAAAAAATTTTTGTAAAATATTAGCCAGGTGTCGAAACAGAAGAGTTCCTGGAACCCCCTCTCAGGACATGTGACAGGGGTGTAGCTTGTCTGTTTGCCCACCGCTGCTGCTCAAACCCCTTATAGAAAGGGGAGCATGCAGATGGGCAGGTGCAGGAGCCAGGGCAAGTGCCCCTGGGCTCCAGGCCCACAGCAGAGTCTGGGGGTGGGTGCCTTTTGCTCCTGAAACCCAAGTGAGCATGTGTTACAGCACACTCTCTTAGCTTTGCCATCCACGGAGAGCTTAAGTGTTAACCAGCTCAGTGTGCTCTTGGGACCCAGGTCCTTGTCCAGCATTTAAGAAAAATCAGGTCACATGTGGACTTGAAGGATGAATGTGGGGTTTTATTGAATGGTGGAAGTGGCTCTCAGTGGGATGACGGGGAGCTGGAGGGCAGATGGAGTGGGAAGATGATCTTCCCCTGGAGTTTGGCTGTCCAGCAGCTGATTACCTCTCCAACCATCCCCAGCTGAACTCCTCTCAGCATTCATGTGCTCCTTCTCTTCTCTCTGCTGTGCCGTTCTTTTCTGGCACTCTTGTGCTCCTCTGTTCATCTCTTCATCTGTTGATCTGCTTCTGGAGCCTGGGGTCTGAGGTTTACATGGGTACAGGACAGGGGGCGTAGTGAATCAAATGGGAATTACGGACACAAAAACAGGAATGCCTGTTCCCATTTAGGACTGTAAGTTTCCAGGCTTGAGGGTGGGGCCTTTGCCAGGAAACTGTAACTGTAGTGGCACATACCTGTAGTCCCAGCTACTCAGGAGGCTGAGGCAAGAGGATTGTTTAAGCCCAGTTGTTCGAGGTTTCAGTAAGCTATGATTATGCCACTGCATCCAGCCTCCATGACAGAGCAAAACCTTGCCTATAAAAAAAATAATAAACCTAAATGTCAATCAACAATAGACTGGATAAAGAAAATGAGTACATATAGAATACTATGCAGCCATAAAAAAGAATGAGATTATGTACTTTGCAGGGACATGGATGGAGATGAAGGCCATTATCCTTAGCAAACTAACACAGGATCAGAACACCAAATACTGCAAGTTCTCACTTGTAAGTGGGAGCTAGATAATGGGAACACATGGACAAATAGAGGAGAATAACACACAGTGGGGCCTATCAAGGAGTGGAAAGTGGGAGGAGGGAGAAGATTAGGAAAAATAACTAATGGGTACTAGGCTTAATACCTGGGTGATGAAATAATCTGTACAGCAAACCCCCATGACTCCATTTACCAATGTAACAAATCTGCACATGTACCCCTGACTTAAAAGTAAAAATAAATAAAAAATAATAAATAAATAAAATCTTTACTACTTAGATGAATTGGAACAATATTGTATAAAATAAATATGACTTATAGATGCTGACATAAAATAAATGTTAGGTCTGAATAATTACGTATCTGTTAGAGAAATAAAAGGTGTTATTTGAAAACCTCCCCATGAAGGAAACTACAGAGTCAAACAGTTTCAACATTAAATTCTTCCAGATTGAAGAGTCAATATCATTCAGCTATTCCAGCAAACAGAAAAAATAAAGAATACTTCTCAATTCGTTATTTGGGGAATATAACCTTACCATTATAAGGTGGCAAAGACATTACTATAAAAAAGATACAGACTAATGTATCTATCATTATATAGATGTAAATATTCCAAACAAAATATTAGTAAATCAAACCCAGAAATATGTATAAACTGGAATTTAATTCAGAAATACAAGAATAGTTTAGAAATCAAAAATCACAATAATTAACTGCTTCAATAGAAATAAATGAAAAAATTATTTTACAATTTAAATTAAGGGAAAGGTTTTGATAAAATTTTAAATATATTTATAAAAAAAAGCAAAGAATATCTCGTGAAAAAAACTAGAAAAAAGCTATCTGTCAAAATGCTTTGTGACGTGTGGATACATCTCACAGAATGGAACCTGTGTTTGATTCACCAGTGAGAAACACTCTTTTTGTAGAATCTATGAAGGGACATTTCTGAGCTCATTGAGCCCCATAAGGAAAAACTGAATATCCTGTGATAAAACTAGAAACAAGCTATCTGTGAAAATGCTTTGTGATGTATAAATTTATCTCACAATGGAACTAGTATTTGATTCACTTGGTTAAAAACATTCTTTCTATAGAATCTACAAATACACATTTTTGAACCAATTGAGGTCGATAAGAAAAAATCAAATATCAAGCAATGAACACAAAAAACAAGCTCTCCGTAAGAAAGCTTTGTGATGTGTGAATTCATCTCGTAGAATGGAACCTGTGTTTTGATTCACCAGGCTGAAACACTATGAAGGATCTACGAAGGGACATTTCTGAGCCCGTTGAGACCCCTAAAGAAAAATAGAATATCCTGAGAAAAAAACTAGAAAGAAACTATCTGTGAAAATGCATTTTGATGTGTGGATTAATCTCACAGAATGGAACGTGTCCTTTGATTTGCCAGGTTGGAAACCCTCTTCTTGTAGAATATATGAAGGGAAATTTCTGAGCCCCTTGAGACCTATAGTGAAAAATCGAATATCCTGTGATAGAAACTGGAAACAAAACTAGAGATAAGCTATCTGTGAAGATTCTTTGTGATGGGTGAATTCCTCTCACAGAATGAAACCTGTTTTTGGATTTACCAAGTTGGAAACACTCTTTTTATGGAATCTACAAAGAGACATTTCTGAACAAATTGAGGCCCATAAGGAAATATCGAATATCCTACAGTAAAATCTAGAAACAAGCCAGCTCTGAAAATGCTTCAAGATGTGTGGATTCATCAAACAGAATGGCACCTGTGTTTTGATTCACCATGTTGGAAACACTTTTTTGGAGAATCTATGAAAGGACATTTTTGAGCCTCTGAAGTCTACAGTGAAAAATCCAATGTCCCAGGATGAAAACTAGAAAGAATTGGGTAATTCCTTTGTCATGTGTAAGTTTATCTCACAGAACAGAACCTGTTTTTGGATTCACCAGGTTGGAAATACTCTTTTTGTATAATTTACGAAGGGATATTTCTGAGCCCACTGGGGCCTATAATGAAAAAACGAATATCCCACAATAAAAACTAGAAACAAGTATCTGTGAAAATGCTTTGTGATGTGTGGATTCACCTCACAGCATGAACCTGGGTTTTCATTCAACAGGTGGAAACAAACTTTTAGTGGAATCTGTGAAGGGAAATTTCTGAGGCCATTGAGGCCCATAGTGAAAAATCAAATATTCTGCAATAAAAACTAAACACAGCTGTCTGTGAAAAAGCTTTGTGATGTACAGATTCATCTCACAGAATGGAACTTGTGTATTGATTCGTTGGAAAAACTCTTTTTGTAGAATCTACAAAGGGACATTTCTGAGCCCATTGAGGCGTATGCTGAAAAACCAAATATCTCTTGATAAAAACTAGAAAGAAGGTATCTCTGAAAATGCTTTGTTATATGTGGATTCATCTCACATAATGGACCTGTATTTTGATTAACCAGGTTGGGAACACTGTTTTCGTAGAATCTATGATGGGACATTTCTAAGGCCATTGAGGGCCATAAGGAAAAATCAAATACCTGGTGATAAAAACTAGAAACAAGCTCTCTGTGAAAATGCTGTCTGATGCATGGATTCATCACTCATAATGAATCCATGGCTTGATTCTGCAGGTTGGAAACACTCTTTTTGTGGAATCTACAAAGGGAAATTCCTCAGCACAATGAAGCCTATAGTGAAAAATCGAATATCCCGTGATAAAAACTAGAAACGTGCTATCTGCAAAAATGCTTTGTGTTGTGTGGATTCATCTCACAGAATGGAACCTGGGTTTTCATTCACCAGGTTTGAAACACACTTTTACATAATATATGAAAGGAAATTTCTGAGCCTGATGAGACCTATAGTGAGAAATCGAATATTGCATGATAAAAACTAGAAACAAGATATCTGTGAGAATACTTCGCCCTGTGTGGTTAAATCTCATAGAACGGAATCTGTGTTTTGATTCACCAGATTGGAAACAGTTTCTGTAGCATCTACAAAGGAATATTTCTAAGCCTCTGGAGGCCTACAGTGAAAAATTGAAAATCTTGGGATAAAAACTAGAAACAAGATATCTATGAAAATACTTCGTCATGTGTGTATTTATTTCAGTGAATGGAACCCATGTTTGTATTCACCAGGTTGGAAACATTCCTTTTGTAGACTCTACGATGGGAAATTTCAGAGCCCATTGATGTCTACAGTGAAAAAAAAATCCCATGATAAAAACTAGAAACAAGCTATCTGTGAAAATGCTTTATGATATATAGATTCATCTCACAGATTGGAACCTGTGTTTTGATTCACCATATCGGAAACACCCTTTTTGTAGATTCTACAAAGGGGACATTCCTGAACTTATTTTGAATGATAAGGAAAAATGAAATATCAAGTGATTAAACCTAGAAAGAAGATATCTCTGAAAATGCCTTTTGATATGTGGATTCATCTCACAAATGCAACCTGTGTTTTGATTCACCAGGTTGGAAACACTTTTTTAGAATGTACGAAGAGATATTTCTGAGGCAATGGAAGCCTGTATTAAAAAATCGAATATCTCGTGATAAAAACTAGAAATAAGCTCTCTGTGAAATGTTTTGTGGTGTATGGATTCATCACATAGAATGGAACCTGTGTTTTGATTCACCAAGTTGAAAACACTCTCTTTGTAGAATATACAATGGAACATTTCTGAACCCATTGAGGCTGATAAGAAAAAATCTAACATCAAGTGCTGAAAACTAGAAAGAAGATATCTCTGAAAATGCTTTGTGATGTGTGGATCTATCTCACAGAGTGGAACCGGTGCATTGATTCACCAGGTTGGAAACACTCTATTTGTAAAATCTATGAAGCAGCATTTCCTTGCCCACAGAGGCCTATAGTAAAAAATAGAATATTCCAAAATAAAAACTAGAAACAAGTTATCTGTTAAATCATTTTGTGATGTGTGCATTCATCTCACAGAATAGAACATGTATTTTGATTCACCTGGTTGAAATACTCTTTTTGTAGAATCTATGAAGGGACATTTCTGAGCCTATTAAGAAAAGAGTGAAAAACAGAAAATCCCACAATAAAAACTAGAAACAAGCTCTACATGAAAGTGTGTTGTGATGTATGCGTTCATCTCACAGAATGGAACCTGTGTTTTGATTCATCAGTTTCAATACACTATTTTTGTAGAATCTGCAATGGGACATTTCTGTGCCCATTGAAGCCTACAGTGAAAAACTGAATATCCCGCCATAAAAACTAAAAACAAACTATCTGTCAAATGCTTTGTGATATATGGATTCATCTCACAGAACGGAACCTGTGTTTTGATTCAGCAGGTTGGAAACACTCTTTTTGTAGAATCTACAAAGGTCAATTCTCAGCCCATTGTGGCATATAGTGAAAATCAGAATATCATGCGATAAAAACTAGAAAAAAGTTCTCTGTGAAAATGCTTTGTGATGTACAGATTTATCTCACAGAATGGAACCTTTATTTTGATTCACCTGGTTGAAAACACTCCTTTTGTGTAGCTATAAATGGACATTTCAGAGCCCATTTCGGCCTATGGTGAAAAACCGAGTATCGTGCAGTATAAACTAGAAACAAGCACTTTGTAAAAATGTTTTGTGTAAAAATGCTTTGGATTCATGTCACTGAATGAAACTTGGGATGTGATTTTCCAGGTTGCAAACACTTTTTTTGTAGTATCTACGTGGGATATTTCTGAGCTTATTGAGGTCTATAGTAAAAACTGAATATCCCATGTTGAAAACTAGAAACAAGTTATCTGTGAAAATTCTTTGTGATGTGTGGATTCATCTCACAGAGTAAAACCTGTGATTTGGTTCACCTGGTTTGAAACACTCTTTTCGTACTATCTAAGTGAAACATTTTTCAGCCCATTGAAGCCTATAGTGAAAAACCCAGTATCTCGTGATAAAAACTTAAAACAAGCTGTCTTTGAAAATGCTTTGTGATGTGTGAATTTATCTTACAGAATGGAATCTGCGTTTAGATTCACCTAGTTGGAAACGCCCTATTTGTAATACCTATAAATGGACATTTCCGAGCCCATTATGGCCTATGGTGAAAAACCAAATATTGAGCAATAAAAGCTAGAAGGAAGCTTCTGTGAAAATGCTTTGAGATGTGTATGTTCATCTTACAGAATGAAACCTGGAATTTATTCACTAGGTTGGAAACACTCTTCTTGTAGTACCTACGTAAAACATGTCCAAGTCTATTGAAGCCTATAGTGAAAAACTAAATATCCAGAGATAAAAATTTGAAACAAGCTGCCTTTGAAAATGCTTTGTGATGAATGGATTCATTTCACAGAATGCAACTGCTTTTTTTATTCACCAGGCAGGAAACACACTTTTTGTACTATCTACGAAAAGACATTTTTGAGTTTCTTGGTTCCTATAGCGAAAAACTGAAATCTTGCGATAATTAGATACAAGCTATCTGAGAAAATACTTTGTAATGTGTGGATTCATCTCATAGGATGGAACTTCTGTTTGGAGTCACAAGTTTGGAAACACTCTTTTTGTAGTATCTACATGGGACAATTTTGAGCCTGTTGAGCCCTAAAGGGAAACACCGTACATCCCATATAAAAAACAGAAACAAGTTATCTGTGAAAATGCTTTGTGATGTGTGGATTTTTCTCACAGAATGGGAACGGTTTTTTTATACATCAGGTAGGAAACACTCTTTCTGTAGTATCTACCAGGGGACATTTCTGAGCCCTTTGAGGAGTACAGTGAAAAAACGATTAGCCTAAGATAAAAACTAGAAACACTGTAACTGTGAAAATTCTTTGTGATGTTTGGATTCACTGCATAGAATGGAACCTTTTTTTTAATTAATCAGATTGGAAACATTCTTTTTGTAGTATCTACCTGGCACATTTCTGAGCCCATTGAGTTCTAGAGTGAATAATCAAATATCCCATGATAAAAACTAGAAAAAAAAGCTACCTGTGAAAATGCTTTTTGAAGTATGGATGCATCTCACAGAATGGAATCTCCCATTTATTTCACAAGTTGGGAAACACTCTTTTTATAGTATCTACATGGAACATATTCGAGCCTATTGAGCCCTATATTGAAAAACCATGATAAACATTAGAAACAAGCTATGTGTGAAAACGCTTTGTGATGTGTGGCTTCATCTCATTTAATGGAACTGCTTTTTTTATTCACAAGATTGGAAACATTCTTTTCGTATAAGCCACGAAGGGACAATTCTGAGCCCATTGAAGGCTACAATGAAAAACGGAATATTCCATGGTAAAAACTAGAAGCCAGTTAACAGTGAAAATGCTTTGTGGTGAGTGGATTCATCTCACAGAATGGAACCTGTGATTTGATTCAACAGGCTGGAAACATTCTTTTTGTCCTATCTACGAATTTACATTTTGTGCCCATTGGATTCATCTCACAGAATGGAATTGCTTCTTTTATTCACTAGGTAGGAAACATTCTTTTTTGTTGTATCTATGAAAAGACATTTCTAAGCCCATTGAGGCCTACAGTGAAAAACCGAATATCTTGCAATAAAAACTAAAAGCAAGCTGTCAGTGAAAATGTTTTGTGAGGTGTGGATTCGTCTCACAGAATGAAACACATTTTTTGATTCAGCATGTTGGAACACTCTTTTTGTAGTATCACGTGGGACATTTCCGAGCCCATTGTGGCCTGTAGTGAAAAAACAAATATCCACGATAAAAACTAGAAACAAGCTATCTGTGAAAATACTTTGTGATGTCTGGATTTATCTCAGAGTGTGGAACTGCTCCTTTTATTCTCCAATTTGGTAACACACTTTTTGTAGTATCCACAAAATGAGATTTCTGAGCCAATTGTGGCCTACAGTGAAAAACCGAATATCCCATGATAAAAACCAGAAAGAAGCTATCTTTGAAAATGCTTTTTGAAGTGTGAAGTAATTAATTAACCAGATATGAAACAATCTTTTTGCATTCTCTAGGTGGGACATTTCTGAGCCCATTGAGATCTATAGTGAAAAACCAAATATCCCACAGTAAAACCTAAAAAGAAGCTATCTGTAAAAATGCTTAGTAATCTATAGATTCATCTCAAAGAATGGAAACTGTGATTTGATTCACTTGGTTGGAAACACTCTTTTTGTAGTATCCATGAAGGGACATGTGAGCCCATTGTGGACTATTGTGAAAAATTAAATATTTCATGATAAAAACTAGAAACAAGATCTCTGTGAAAATTATTTGTGATGTGTAGATTCATTTCACAGAATTGAACCAGTGTTTTGATACACCAGGTTGAAAACCCTGTTATTGTAAAATTTACTGAGGGAATTCCTGAGCCCGTTTAGGCCTACAGTGAAAAACCAAATATACCATGATAAGAACTAGAAACAAGCTATCTGTGAAAATGCTTTTTGAGGTGTGGATTTATTTCACAGAATGGAAACTGTTTTTTGATCCACTATGCTGAAACACTCTTTTTGTAGTATCATGTGGGACAGGGACATTTCCCATCCCATTGAGGCCTATCATGAAAAAGCAAATATCCATGATAAAAACTAGAAACAAGGTATCAGTGAAAAATGCTTTGTGAGGTGTGGATTCGTTTCACATAATGGAACCTGTGATTTCATTCACCAGATGCGAAACACTCTTTTTGTAGTATCTACATGGGGCATTTTGAAGCCCATTTAGGACTATAGTGAAACACCGAGTATCCCAGATAAAAACTAGAAAGAAACTATCTGTCAAAATGCTTTCTGATGTGTGGATTCATCTCACAGAATGAAACCTGCAATTTGATTCACCAGGTGGGAAACACTGTTTTTATAGTATTTATGTGGGACATTTTCAAGCCAATTGAGCCCTCTAATGAAAAACCGAATATATCGTGATAAAAAAATTAGAAACAAGTTATCTGTGAAAAAGCTTTGTAATGTATGGATTCGTCTCACAGAATGGAACTGCTGTTTTTTATTCACCAGGATGTAAATACTCTTTTTGTAGTATCTACGGAGAGACATTTATGAGACCATTTAAACCTATGGTTAAAAACTGAATATCCTGTAATAAAAACTAGAAAAAAATTCTCTGTGAAAGTGGTTTATAATATGTAGTTTCATCTCAAAGAATGAAACCAGTGATTTGATTCATCATGTTGGAAACACTCTTCCTGTAGCATGTACGTGGGACATTTCTAAGCTCATTGAGGCCTATAGTGAAAAACAAAATGTGTGAATTCATCTCACATATCATGGAATCAATGTTTTTATTTACCAAGTGAGAAACAAACTTTTTGTAGTATCTACGAAGGGACATTTCTTAGCCCATTGAGACCTACAGTGAAAAACAGAATATCCCGAGATAAAAATTATAGGTACAAGCTATCTGAATAAATGCTTTGTAATGTGTGGATTCATCTCACAGAATGGAACCTGTGACTTGATTCACCAGGTTGGAAACACTTTTTTGGTAGTACCTACCTGGGACATTTCAAAGCCCATTGAGGCCGATAGTGAAACACTGAGTATCCTGCATTAAAAACTAGAAAGAAGCTATGTGGCAAAATGCTTTCTGATGTGTGGATTCATCTCACAGAAGGAAACCTGTGATTTTATTCAGCAGGTGGGAATCACTCTTTTTATAGTTTCTACATGGGAGATTTTAGATAAGAATGAGGCCTACAGTGAAAACCAAATGTCTCGTAATGAAAGTTAGAAACAAGCTATCTATGCAAATGCTTTGTGGTGTGTGCATTCGTTGCACAGAATGGAACTGCAGTTGTTATTCACCAGGTTGGAAACACTCTTTTTGTAGTATTTACATGGGACAATTCGGAACTCATTGAGACTTATAGGGAAAATCAAATGCCAGCAATACAAACTAGAAACAAGCTGTCTGTGAAAATGCTTTCTGATGTGTGGATTCATCTTGCATAATGGAACCTGTGATTTGATTCACGAGCTTGGAAAGAGTTTTTCTGTCGTATCTACAAGGGACACTCGGAGCCCATTGAGGCCTATAGCATAAAGTGAATATCCTGCAATGAAAACTAAAAACAAGCTATCTGTGAAAATACTTTGTGATGTGTGGATTCATCTCACAGAATTTAACTGTGATTTGATTTACCAGGTTAAAACCCCCCTTTTTTTGTATCTATATGGGACATTTCTGAGCTGATTGAGTCCTATAGTAAAAAAACAGAATATTCCACAATAAAAATTGGAAGCAAGCTATCCGTGAAAATGACTTGTGATATGTGGATTCATCTCAGAGAATGGAGCCACTTTTTTATTCATCAGGTGGAAAATCTCTTTTTGTAGTTTCTTCCAAGGAACATTTCTGAGCCCACTAAAGCCTACAGTGAAAATCAGAATATTCTGTGATAAAAACTAGAAACAGTTATCTGTGATAATGCTTTGTGATATGTGAACTCATCTCACAGAATGGAACAGCTTTTTTTATTGACTAGGTTGGAAACATTTTTTTTGTGCAGCCTACGAAGGGACAATTTTGAGGCCTTTGATGACTATAGTAAAAAGCTGAATATTCTGTGATAGAAACTAGAAAAAGCTCTCTGTGAAAATTTTTGTGATGTGTGGATTTATCTCACAGAATGAAACCTGTGATTTGATTCACTAGGTTAGAAACACTCTTTTTGTAGTGTCTAAATGAGACATTTCCAAGCCCAATGCAGCCTATACTGAAAAACTCTATATCCCAGGATAAAAACTGGAAACAAGCTGTGAAAATGCTTTGTGATGTGTGGATTCACCTCACAGAATGGAACTGTTTTTTTTCTTTTAGTGTTATTCACCAGGTTAAAAACACTCTTTGTGTTGAATACATGAAGTGATCTTTCTTAGCCAACAGAGGACTACAGTGAAAAACTAAGTATCTTGAGATAAAAGCTAGAAACAAGCTATCTGTGAAAATTCTTTGTGATGTGTGGCTTCATCTCACAGAATGGAACTGGTGATTTTATTCACCAGGTGAGAAACACTCTTTTTGTAGTATCTAAGTGGGATATTTAGAGCCCATTGAGGTCTACATTGAAAAACCAAAGATACTGTGATAAAAACTAGAAACAAACTGTCTGTGAAAAAGCTTTGTGGTATGTGGATTCATCCACAGAATAGAATCGCTTTTTGTATTTCACCAGGTTGTAAACACTCATTTTGTAGTGTCTAAGAAGGGACAATTCTGAGCCCACTGAAGCCTACAGGGAAAAATAGAATATCCCACAATAAAAACTAGAAACAAACTATCTGTAAAAATGCTTTGTTATTTGTGGATTCATCTCACAGAATGGAACTAGTGTTTTAATTCACCAGGTTGCAAACCCGTTACTGTAGAATTTACGAAGGAAATTTTTGAGCCCATTGAGGAAAGAGTGAAAGATCAAATATCCCTTTATAAAAGTTAGGAACAAGATGTCTGTGAAAACGCTTTGTGATGTGTGGATTCATGTCACACAATGGAACTTGTTATATAATTTGCCAGGTTGGGAATACTATTTTTGTAGTATCTATGTGGGACAATTCCGAGCCCATTGAGGCCTATAGTGAAAAACTGAATATCTCACTATAAAAAACTAGAAATAAGCTATCTGTGAAAATCCTTTGTGATGTGTAGATTCATCTCACACAATGGAGTCTGTGATTTGATTCACCTGGTTAGAAACACTCTTTTTGTAATATCTGAAAAGACATATGTCTGAGCACGTTATGGCCTATAGTGAAAAACCGACTATCCATCAATAAAAACAAGAAAGAAGCTGTCTGTGCAAATGCTTTGTATGTGTGCATTCATCTCACAGAATGGAAATCTTTTTTATTCACCAGGTTGGAAACACTCTTTTTGTAGAATCTATGAAGGGACGTATCTGAGCCCTTTGAGGCCTACAGTGAATAACCGAATATCCCATGATTAAAACTAGAAACTACCTAGCTGTGAAAATTCTTTGTGATGTGTGGATTTATCTCAAAGAATGAAGCTTGCATTTTTATTTACCTGGTTGGAAACACTTTTTATGTAGTATCTAAGAAGGGACATTTCTGAGCACTTTGTCTCCTATAGCAAAAAACTTTATATCCTGTGATAAAAACTAGAAACAAGCTATGCAAGAAAATTCTTTGCATTGTGTAAATTCATCTCACAGAATGGAACCACTTTTTTTTCCAACAGGTTGGAAACACTTTTTTTGTAGTATCTACGAGGGGACACTTCTGAGCCTATTGAGCCCTACAGTGAAAAACCAAATATTCCGTGATAAATACTAGAAAAAAGCTATCTGTGAAAATGCTTTTTGAAGTGTGGACTAATCTCACGGAATGGAACCTGTGATTTGATTCACCTCGTTGGAAACACTCTTTTTATAGTATCTACAAAAGGGCATTTCTGAGCCAATTGTGGCCTATAGTGAAAAACCAAGTACCCTGTAAATAAACACTAGAAACAAGCTATGTGTGAAAACTTTGTGATGTATAAATTCATCTCACAGAAGGGAACCTGGGATTTTATTCACCAGGTTGGAAACACTCTTTTTGTAGTATCTATGGGGGACATTTCTGAGCCCATTGAGACCTATAGTGAAAAACTGAATATCTCGTGATAAAAACTAGAAACAAGCTATCTTTGAAAATGCTTTGTGATGTGTGGAATCATCTCACAGAATGAAGCCTGGGATTTGATGCACCAGCTTGAAAAACTTTTTTTGTAATATCTACATGGGACATTTCTGAGCACATTGAGGCCTATAGTGAATAAATGAATATCCTGCGATAAAAACTGGATACAAGCTATTTGTGAAATGGCTTTTTGATGTGTGGATTCATCTTCAAGAAGGGAACATGGGATTTGGTGCACTACGTATGAAACAATTTTTTTGTAGTATCTCCGAAGGGAAATTTCTCAGCCCATTAAGGCCTACGGTAAAAAATCGAATATACCACAATTAAAAACTAGAAAAAAGCTGTCTGTGAAATGCTTCATGATGTGTGGATTCATCTCACACAATGGAACTTGTAATTACATTCACCAGGTTGGAAACACTCTTTGTAGTATCTACGTGGGACGTTTCTGAGCCCACTGAGGCCTATAGTGAAAAACTGAATATCCCACAATATAAAGAAGAAACAAGCTATCTTTGAAATGCTTTGTGATGTGTGGATTCATCTCACAGAATGAAAACACTTTTTTTTATTTACCAGGTTGGAAACTTTCTTTTAGTAGTATTTACAAAGGGACATTTCTGAGCCCAATGTAGCCTTCAGTGAAAAACTGCATATCCCTCGATAAAAACTGGAAACAAGGTATCTGTGAAAATGCTTTGTGATGTATGGATTCATCTCACAGAATGGAAACACATTTTTTATTTACTTGGTTGGAAACACTCTTTTTGTAGTATTTAGGAAGGGACATTTCTGAGCTCTATGTGGCCTTTAGTGAAAAACCGCATATCCCTCAATAAAAACTGGAAACAAACTATCTGTGAAAATGCTTTGTGATGTGCGGATTCATCTCACCAAATGTAAGCTGTGATTTGAATCACCTGTTTTGAAACACTTCTTTTGTAGTATCTGTGAAGGGACAATTCTGGGCCCATCGTGGCCTGCAGGGAAAAACAAAATATTCTGTGATCTAAACTAGAAACAAGCTACCTGTGAAAATGCTTTGTGATGTGTGGACTCATCTCAGAGAATGGAACCACTTTTTTATTCACCAGGATGGAAACACTCTTTTTGTAGAATCTATGAAGGGCCATTTCTGAGCCCAATGATATCTACAGTAAAAACCAAATATCCTGCAATAATAACTAGAAACAAGCTCTTTGTGAAAATGCTTTGTGATGTGTGGATTCATCTCATCTCACAGTATGGAAACAGAAAGTTAATTCACCAGGTTGGAAACACTCTGTAGTATCTATATGGGACAATTATGAGCCCATTGAGGCCTATATTGAAAAATCTAATACCCTAAAATGAGAACTAGAGACAAGCTGTCTGTGACAATGCTTTGTAATGTGAGGATTCATCTCACAGAATGGAAACTGTGATTTGATTCACCAGGTTGAAAACATTCTTTTTGTAGTATCTACGAAGGGACATTTCTGAGCCCATTGTTGCCTACAGTGAAAAACCGAGTATCTTGCAATAAATACCGGAAACAAGCTGTTTGTGAAAATGCTTGGAGATGTGTGCGTTCATCTCACAGAATGGAACTACATTTTTTATTCACCAGGTTAGGAACACTCTTTCTGTAAAATCTATGAAGGGACATTTCTGAGCCCATTGAGGCCTACAGTGAAAAATTGAGTATCTCACAATAAAAGCTAGAAACAAGCTGTCCATGAAAATGATTTGTAATGTTTGAATTCATCTCACAGAATGGAACCACTTTTTTTATTCACCAATTTGGAAACTCTTTTTTAATACCTACATTGGACATTTTCAAACCCATTGAAGACTATAGTGGAAAAACACAATATCACACAATAAAAACTAGAAACAAGCTCTCTGTCAAAATGCTTTCTGATGTGTGGATTTATCTCACACAGTGACCCCTTGATTTGATTCACCTAGTAAGAAATACTCTCTTTTTGTAGAACCTACGAAGGTACATTTCTTTTTTTTTTTTTTGAAACGGAGTCTCGCTCTGTCACCCAGGCTGGAGTGCAGTGGCGCGATCTCAGCTCACTGTGAGCTCCGTCTCCCAGGTTCACGCCATTCTCCTGCCTCAGTCTCCCGAGCTGAGTCTACAGGTGCCCGCCACCATGCCCGACTAATTTTTTGTGTTTTTAGTAGAGACGGGGTTTCACCACGTTAGTCAGGATGGTCTCGATCTCCTGACTTCATGATCCGCCCGCCTTGGCCTCCCAAAGTGCTGGGATTACAGGTGTGAGCCACCGTGCCCAGCCATGAAGGTACATTTCTGAGCCCATTGTGGCCAATAGTAAAAATCCAATTATCTGGGAATGGAAACCAGAAAGAAATCTATCTGTGGAAATGCTTTGTGATGTATAGATTAATTCCACAGAATAGAAACACTTTTTTAATTTCCCAGGTAAGAAACACTCTTTTGTAGAATCTATGAAGGGAGAATCTATGAAGGGATATTTCTGAGCACATTGAGCCTACAGTAAAAAACTAAAAATGTTGCGATAAAAACTATAAACAAACTATTTGTGAAAATATTTTTTGAGATGTAGATTCATCTCACATAATGGAACCTCCTTTTTATTTACCAGGTTGGAAACACTCTTTTTGTAGAATCTACAAAGGGACATTTCTCAGCAAATTGTGGACTTTAGTGAAAAATGGAAAGTCCCACAATGAAAATCAGAACCAAGCTATCTGTGAAAATGTTTTTGTGATGTATAGATTTATCTCACAGAATGGAACCTGTGATTGGATTCACCTGGTGGGAAACACTCTTTTTCTAATTCTATGAAGAAACATTTCTGAGCCCATTGTTGCCTACAGCAAAAAACTGAATATTCTGCGATAAAAACTAGAAACAAGCCATCTGTGAAAGTGCTTTGTGATGTGTGGATTTATCTCACAGTATGGAACCACTATTTTCTTCACCAGGTTGAAAACTCTCTTTTTGTAGTATCTATGAACGGACATTTCTGAGCCCATTGAGGCCTACAGTGAAAAACCAAATATCTCATAATAAAAACTGGAAACAGGCTATCTGTGAAAAAGCTTTCTGATATGTGGATTCATCTCACTGAATGAAACTGCTTTTTTTATTCACCAGGTTGGAAACCCTCTTTTTCTAAAATTTATGATGGGACATTTCTTAACACATTGCGGCCTGCAGTGAAAAACCAAATATCCCGTAATAAAATCTAGAAAGAAGTTATCTGCAAAAATGCTTTCTGATGTATGGATTCATCTCACAGATGGAACATGTGACTTGTTTCTCCAGGTGGCAAATACTCTTTTTGTAGTATCTCTGAAGGGACATTTCTAAGCTCACTGTGACCTGTGGTGAAAAACCGAATATTCCGCAATAAAGACTAGAAACAAGCTATCTGTGAAAATGCTTTGTGATGTGTGGAGTCATCTCATAGAATGGAACATGTCATTTGATTCACCATGTTGGAAACACTCTTTTTGTAGTATCTATATAAGACATCTTCTAGCCAATTGAGGCCTATAGTGAAAAAAGCAATATTCCATAATAAGAACTAGAAACAAGCTATCTGTGAAAATGCTTTGTGTTGTGTGGATTTGTCCCACAGAATGGAACCTGTGATTTGATTCACCAGGTTGGAAACACTCTTTTTGTAGTATCCTCGTAAGA
Organism: Macaca thibetana thibetana; assembly: GCF_024542745.1. NCBI lineage: Eukaryota > Metazoa > Chordata > Mammalia > Primates > Cercopithecidae > Macaca > Macaca thibetana. Next base: position 174,585,698 of record NC_065582.1, read on the forward strand.
TATTTTCGAGCCCATTGAGGCCTATAGAGAAAAAAATGAATATCCCACAATAAAAACTAGAAACAAGCTATCTGTGTAAATGCTTTTTGATATGTGGATTCATCTCACAGAATGGAACCTGTCATTTGATTCATCTGATGGGAAACCCTCTTTTTGTAGTATCTATGAAGGGACATTTCTGAGCCCTTTGTGGGCGACAGTAAAAAAACGAATATCCCACTATCTATGAAAATGCTTTGTGATTTATGGATTTATCTCACAGAATGGAACCTGTTTGTGCTGTGTGGATTCATCTCACATAATTGAACATGTGTTTAGTTTCACCAGGATGAAAATGCTCTTTTTGAAGGATGTATGAAGGGACATTTCTGAGTTCGTTGAAGCCTATAGTGAAAAACCTAATATCTCGTGTTAAAACTCAACACAAACTATCTGTGAAAATGCTTTGTGAAATGTGGATTCATCTTACTGAATGGATCCTGTGTTTTGACTTACAAAGTTGGAAACACTCTTGTTGTGGAATCTACGAAGGAACATTTCAGAGCCCATTGAAGTTTATAGTGAAAAACCGAATATCCTACGATAAAACTGGAAACAAGCTATCTGTGAAAATGCTTTGTGATGTGTGGATTCATCTCACAGAATAGATCTGCTGCTTTGGTTCAACAGGTTGGAAACACACTTTTTGTAGAATCTATGAAGGAGCCTTACTGGGCCCTTATAGGACTATAATGAAAAACTGATTTCCCCACGGTAAAAGCTAGAAAAAGCTATTTGAAAATGCTGTGTGATGTGTGGGTTCATCTCACAAAACAGAACCTGGGTTTTGATCCACCAGGATGGAAACATTCTTTCTGAAGAATCTATGAAGGGACATTTCTGTGTTCATCGGGGCCCATAATGAAAAACCGAATATCCCACAATTAAAAACTAGAAACAAGCTATTTGTAAAAATGGTTTGTGATGGGTGCATTCATCTCACAGAACAAAACCTATGTTTTGATTCACAGAGTTGGAAACACTCTTTTTGTGGAATCTACACTTGGACATTTCTGAACCCATTGAAGCCCATAGTGTAAAACTGAATATCCCACGATAAAAGCTAGAAACAAGCTGTTGGTGAAAATGCTCTCTGATATGTGGATTCATCTCACAGAATGAAACCTGTGATTTGATTCACCAGGTTAGAAACAGTCTTTTGTAATATCTACAAAGGGACATTTCTGAGCCCATTGAGTCTTATAGTGAATAATCAAATATCCCATGATAAAAACTAGAAACAAGATATCTTTGAAAACGCTTTGTGGTGTGTGGATTCATCTCACAGAATAGAACTTGTGTTTTGATTCATTAGGTTGGAAACGTTCTTAATGAATAATCTACAAAGGGACATTTCTGAGTTCATTGAGGCCTCTATAGTGAAAATGGGATATCCCGCGATGAAAACTAGAAAAAAGCTCTCTGTGAAAATGCTTTGTGATGCGTGGATGCATGTTACAGAATAGAACCTGTGATTTGATTCATCAGGTTGGAAACACTCTCTTTGTAGTTTCTACGGGGGACAGTTTTGCACCCTTTGAGGCCTATACTGAAAAATGAATATCCTACAATAAAAACTAGAAGCAAACTCTCGGTGAAAATGCTTTGTGATGTGTCAGTTCATCTCACAGAATGAAACTGCTGTTTTGATTCAACAGGTTGGAAACATTCTGTTTGTAGAATCTACGAAGGGACATTTCTGAGTCCTTAGAAGCCTTTTGTGAAAAACTGAATATCTCGCAATAAAAACTAGAAGAAACAATCTGTGAAAATGCTTTGTGATGTGTGGATTCACCTCACAGAATTGAACATGTGTTTTGTTTCATCAGGATGAAAACACTCTTTTTGAAGGGTCTATGAAGGGACATTTCTGAACCCTTTGAGCCTATAAGTAAAACACTATATCCCGCAACAAAAACTAGAAACAAGCTCTCTGCAAAAATGCTTTGTGATATGTGGATTTATCTCACAGAATGAAACCTGCATTTAGCTTCACCAGTTTGGAAACACTCTTTTTGTAGAATCTGTGAAGGGACATCTGAGCCCATCGAGGATTATAGTGAAAAATAGAATATTCTGCAATAAAAACTAGAAAGAAGCAAATTATTTTTTTTCGACTTTACTCTTTTTTTTATTATACTTTAGTTCTAGGGTACACGTGCACAACGTGCATGTTTGTTACATATGTATACATGTGCCATGTTGGTGTGCTGCACCCATTAACTCATCATTCACATTAGGTATATCTCCTAATGCTATCCCTCACCCTCCCCACACCCCACGACAGGCCCTGGTGTGTGATGTTCCCCTTCCTGTGTCCAAGTGTTCTCATTGTTCAGTTCCCACCTATGAGTGAGAACACGTGGTGTTTGGTTTTTTGTCCTTGTGATAGTTTGCTGAGAATGATGGTTTCCAGCTTCATACATGCCCCTACAAAGGACATGAACTCATCCCTTTTTATGGCTGCATAGTATTCCATGGTGTATATGGGCCACATTTTATTGATCCAGTCTGTCGTTGACAGACATTTGGGTTGGTTCCAAGTCTTTGCTATTGTGAATAGTGCCACAATAAACATACATGTGGATGTGTCTTTATAGCACCATGATTTATAATCCTTTGGGTGTATACCCAGTAATGAATGGCTGGGTCAGATGGTGTTTCTAGTTCTCGAGCCTTGAGGAATCACCACACTGCGAAAGAAGCTAATTGTTAAAATGACTTTGTGATACGTGCATTCATCTCACAGAATGGAACAAGTGTTTTTATTCACCCGTTTGAAAAACCTTTTTTTGTAGAATCCAAGAAGGGACTTCACTGAGTTTCATTGATTCCTATCGTGAGAAATTGATTATCCCATGATAAAAACTTGAAACAAGCTATCTGTGAAAATGCTTTCTGATGTGTGGATTCAACTCACACATCAAGGGACTTTTCCTTGCCCTCAAGGCCCATAGTGAAAAATTGAATATCCCTAGATAAAAACTAGAAACAAGCTATCTGTGAAAATTCTTTGTTATGTGTGGCTTCATCTCACAGAATGGAAGAAATTTTTTGATTCAGCAGTTTGGAAACACTTTTTTTGTTGAGTCTACATGAGAATTCTAGGCCCATTGAGACCCATAACAAAAAATGGAATATCCCATGATAAAATCTAGAAACAAGCTATCTGTGAAAATGCTTTATCATGTGTGGATTCATGTCACAGAATTGAACCTGTGTTTTTATTCAGCAAGTTGGAAACACTCTTTTTGGAGAAGCTATGAAGGGACTTCTCTGATCCCATTGATTCCTATTGTGAGAAACTGAGTTTCCCATGATAAAAACTAGAAACAAGCTGTCTGTAAAAAGCTTTATGAAGTGGATTCATCTCACAGAATGGAACCTGTATTTTGATTCACCAGTTTGAAAACACTCTTTTTGTGGAATCTACAAAGGGACATTTCTGAGTCCATGAGGCCTAGAGTTAAAAATCAGATATCCTGTGATAAATACTAGAAAGACACTATCTGTGAAAATGCTTTGTGATGTGTGGGTTCATTTCATGGCATGGAACCCCTCTTTTAATTCACAAGGTGGAAACACTCTTTGTGTATTTTTGTAGAATCTATGAAGTGACATTTCTGAAACCACTGAGGCCCATAAGGGAAAATCATGTATTCCACGATAAAAATTAGAAACAAGCTTTCTGTGAAAATGCTTTGTGACATGTGGATTCATCTCACAGGATGGAACTTGTGATTGGATTCTCCTGTTTGGAAACACTCTTTTTGTAGAATCTACAGAGAGACATTTCTTAGCCATTGAGGCCCATAAGGAAAAATAGAATATCCCGTGATATAAACTAGAAAGAAGCCATCTGTGAAAATGTTTTGTAATGTGTGGATTCATCTCACAGAGTGAAACCTGTGTTTTTATTCAGCAAGTTGGGAACATTCTTTTTGTGTAATCTATGAAAGGACATTGCTGAGCCCATTGAGGCCAAGAAGGAAACATTTTATATCCCATGATAAAAACTAGAAACCAGCTATCTGTGAAAATGCTTTGCGATGTATGGATTCATCTCACAGAGCGGAACCTGCATTTTGATTCACCAGGTTGGAAACACTCTTGTTGTGCAATCTACGAAGGGACATTTCAGAGCCCATTGAGGCCTATAGTGAATAATTGAATATCCTGCGATAGAAACTTGGAATAAACTATCTGTGAAAATGCTTCATGATGTCTGGATTCATCTCACACAATGGAACCTGTGTTTTGAATCACCAGCTTGGAAACTCTCTTTTTGTAGATTGTACAAAGTGACATTTCTGTACCCATTGAGGCCCATAAGGAAAAATCAAATATCCCTTGATAAATACTAGAAACAAGCTATCTGTGAAAATTCTTCGTGATGTGTGAATTCATCTCACAGAATCAAAGCAGTGTTTTGATTCACCATGTTGGAAACACTCTTTTTTTGAATCTATGAGGGAATTTCTTAGCCCATTGAGGTCCATAAAAAAATCAACTATCTCTTGATAAAATCTAGAAACAAGCTATCTGTGAAGATGCTTTGTGATGTGTGTTTCATCTCACAGAATGGAACCTGTATGTCGATTCACTAGGTTGGAAACACTGGTTTTGTAGAAGCTATAAAGGGACTCCTCTGATCCCAGTGATTCCTATAGTGAGAAATTGGGTATCCCACAATAAAATCTAGAAAGAAGCTATCTGTGAAAATGCTTTGTGTTGTGTGGATTCATCTCACAGAATGGAACATGTATTTTGATTCACCAGGTTGGAAACACTGTTTTTGTAGAATCTATGAAAGGATTTCTCTGAGCCCATTGATTCCTGTAGTGAAAAATTGAATATCCCACAATGAAAACCTATTAATTTTAATTTTGAATTTGTATTTTAAGTGACAAATACTTGTATATAAATGAGGTAGAACATATTTTCACTATGTATACATAGTGGAGTGATTATATTAAGCTAATTAAAGAAACTAATTAACTAGGCCAGGTGCAGTGGCTCACGCCCATAATCCCAGCACTTTGGGAGGCCAAGGCAGGCAGATCACGAGGTCTGGAGATTGAGACCATCCTGGCTAACACAGTGAAACCCTGTCTCTAGTAAAAATACACCACCTGGCATGGTGGCAGTTGTCTGTAGTCCCAACTACTCGGGAGCCTGAGGCAGGAGAATGGCGTGAACACAGGAGGCGGAGCTTGCAGTAAGCTGAGATGGCACCACTGCACTCCAGCCTGGGCAACAGAGCGAGACTCTGTCTCAAAAAAAAAAAAAAAAAAAACAAAAACCCAAACTAATTAACATAACTAATCCAATTAACATAACAGCACCTCACAGACGCTTTTTTTTGTAATGAAAATATTTAATATCTATTAATTTAGCAATGTTGATAGGTACAATACATTATTATTAACTATAGTCATCTTGCTGTGCAATCAGTCTTGAAAACCTATTCCTCCTAACTGGACCAAAGGAACTTCAATCAATTTCTCCAAACTACTAACAAACAAAAACAGTCAACATCATACTCAATGGTAAAGTCAATTTGTAAAAACTGCATGGCAGTTTCTACCAAAACTGTGCATACTCACACTCTTTTACTCATCAGTTTCACTCCTAGGTGTTTATGGAACAGAGCACTGTTTTTATGTTTACCACGATTACTGAAAGTTCAGTGCTACTATTATAGCAATTCTGCAAACAACCGAAATGCACATCAGAAGTAGAATGTGTAAATAATTGTGTTATGTTTATGCACTGGAGTAATACTCAGCAGCAAAAATGAAACAAACAAATGAATCAACCAACAAAAAGTACAGCTAAACAAAAAGACTTGGATGAATCTAATAGACAATGCTGAACAACCTGATATTTACATTTGATTCAACCAGATATGTATATTACATTTACATGAATTTTACAGTCAAAGATAATCAATGGATGTAGAGGTTAGAACAGTAGTTGCTATTGGGATGACTCAATGAAGGTGTGAGAGGGGCTTCTGTGATGTGGTTAATGATCAAGTTCTAAAAATCTGAAGGTTGGTTACATGGTTGTTTACTTTGTGAAAAAGTATTAAGCACTAAATTTAAAATTAGTGCATTTTTCAAATGTATAATTCAGTATCATGTTACAAAATTATTTTAAATTTCAGCTCTTAAACTCTTCCCTCTCCTTTTCCCATGATTTCACTATTAGAATATATACACACACAAAAAGGTAGATTCTGCAATGCCCCAATGTTGTCCCTCTTCACATCTCATTTACAAGCTTTTGGTGATTAGAATTAATTTTCCTGTGTATGCAATATGGCTGCAGGGACACTATCCACATATTTACCCTATAGTAGACTCTGAAACCCACCCATTGTATGCATATGGCCCTTAGTAACATTCTTTGCTCACTTCCAAAGACCAACTGTATGTCTCACATTTATGTTGAAGAAAAACATTTCCATTTAAAACTAGAATTCTACCCTGAATTCCTGACAACTTGAAGAGATTACTTACTTCTACCTGGTTCTTGCCAAATCCCTCACCCAAGACTGTACTATTATATCCTCTAGCCACAGTCTGGAGCCCTGTTCCAATTAAAAACCTGGAATTTGTGCACAGGCAAATTAACAAACTGCCAAGGCAAATCCAAATTTTGCCCTTCCACGTCCTAGGCACCACAATTTATCTTTTGGGTGATCTCCTTCAAAGTTCCATCTCTATTCAGGTCTCTTTTTCTAGGTATGACCTTCTGGATTATTTATTTTGCCAACTTTCTTTGGCTAATATCACCAAGGGTCAAACACGCCAGGCACTCAAGATCATGCTAACTATAAACACTTTGATTTTCTCCTACCCCATTTCTTAGTTTTCAGCTCTTCTCAACTCTTTCCTATGCATTTATTGAAGCTTTGAACGATAATTTGAGCCCTTTCTAGGTTATTCACAATTTGAATTAGAGGGAGATAAAGATAAAATCTTACTAATGTAAAAAAAGGTTAGGAAATACAATTTTTTAAAGTTAATAGAGTATAAATTAAAGACATGCAAATGTGGAAGGCAAGAACCTCAATATTGGACCAGTTATTCTACCTGACAAGTCTATAAAATGAGAGAGTGTCAGGATTAGGGCAGGATCTGGTGAAGGGAATAACCTGATGATTTATTAGTCTCTTCTGAGTTCTCATCTCTGAGTCTCTGAATCTAGATGTAAAAGGAGCCCAAGTACACAATCTCTTGTTTTCCCAGAACAAAAAAATTTTAATAGCCAGGCTTAGAAGTGAATAGCATTGGAGCCTGTAACATTTACTGCATTCATCTTCAGGTTATTCACACTGCTGTTATTCAACTAATTGTTTAGCCTAGATACTCTGAAAATGAAAGGAATCATTTCACAGGGAAATTACTTTCTTACATTCTACTTAATGGTATCTTGTATACAAAATGTGTCACTTAAAAATTTATTTTATTATATGGAGAGGTTAATGGATTATATTATGCCAAGCTTCTAAATATCATGGCCATAATAAAATACATTAAATGGATTATTTGGCAATAATTACTTCTCAATAAGAACTTAGATAAAGGTAAAGTTATGATGGTGTTTAAAAATAATTAATATTCTAGAAGATGGAAGGAGGATAACACGGATACCCTCCTTAATTTTCTCTTCTTTTCCACTTTCTCTTCTACTTTTTCTTCTCTTCCTGTTCTTCCTCCTACTTTTTTCCTGTCTTAAAGCAACCTCATTCTGCTAGTACCAAAATAAACCAAACGCTGGAAAGTGAAATGAATTTGTTGTGGTTATTCGATCTTCTATTTTGGTGCTAACAATTTTACATTTTAGTGCTAAAATCTCAGCACATTAAGAGCATCAGTAAAAATAAAAAATGACGGTGCTGCATCATTATCATCACCATCAACACCATCATCATCATCTGTGGGCAAGGGTGATGTAAACAAGTGTGAGTAAGAAAACTGGCATGATCCTTATAAGAAGTCCTTTGGATATGTATATTAATGGAAAAACAATCTTAATAAACTGAGACATAACACATTTATGGAACTCTGTGCTAAAGAAAAGAGTCTTAAATATGGAAATATCTTTACATTCAACATTTAATGTAGATATTTGTAACACCAACAAATGTAAAGCAAATTAAATGGACGACAAAATAGGAATAATTTAAAAATTATATAGTATATATACTTAATGAAATGTCATACAACATTTAAACTGAATGCCTATGAAGAGGAAGTCATAACTTATAAGCATTTTGCATTAAAGGAAATAGCAGGATAACTACTCTATATAATGTATTATTATAATCATATTAAATTGTTCAGAAAGATGAATCAAAATAAATATGTTAGCACTGTAGAATTTAGACTTTGAGAAAGTTCTGCTCTTATATTTCTGTTTTACCAATTTTCTTTAATGACCCCAGATTGAGTGTAATAGTAAAATAAAAATAAGCATATAATTGGATGAAGTAATTTTGGAAATTTTGGAGGCTGGTGCTTTTCAGTTAGGCCAGGTTACATATGCTGTGAGCAAAGGACTCCTGTGCCAGGCTCTCTGCTAACCACACAGGGAAAGAAGAGATGCTCAGGAATGCTCCCTGACCTCAACCACCTGACGTCAGGTAGGGGAGGTGATGTGAACCCAATTAAATCTATAACGATCGGAATTCTGAAGGCATCACAAAGATAAATTTAAACTAAGTTAGTTGAGGGCGCACCAAAGAGAAACATTAATGTTAAGAAGCAGACTCAAGCATGGAAATAGTTGTGAGATTTGAGAAAGTATTTGTAAGGTGACAGGACTTCCACCTACATGACTTGGGAACGTCTGTTCTGGAGGAAGGCTTTTCACAGCAAATTCCCAAGCTAGCCATGAGGGCTATACTCAGGGAAAACAGGACAGATTAGTTTGGTGGGAAGCATTCTCAGGGAAAAAGAGTCTCAATGAGAGCTAGAGATTTTGTGTGTGAGCGCGCACACACACACCACTAGCATGTGGGAAAAGTGGGAAAATGTTGCTATGTTTTGAGAACACAGAGGGGTCACTTTAAGAAAAAGTGGGACAGCCAGTTGGAGGAGGAAAGGGGGTGGAAAATTCCTTCCTCTGGTAATTCCTAAACTTCACTCTGAGGTATCTGCATAATTTAGCTACTTAGAAAACTGAGAAGGTCTGTCCTTGGAATGGAAGACAGGAGCCCTGGAAGTGACTCAGTTTGGGCCAAACAAATGTATGTAAATATGGTGTGGAATGCATTAAGGCTATAGAAACAGGAAGTTACCTGAAAAGGGCCTCTTTTGTGTCTCTTACATAGTTTTTTTGTTGTTGTTGTTTTGTTTTGTTTTGTTTTGTTTTGCTACATGGAATGTGAACAAGGTAGCCAGAACTCTAGCATTCACTTTGGACTGCTAAGTAAACTTAAAATAGAATCCTATATGAACATAATGAATTAGAACACAGAAGAGGATGGAATTCACCATAACAGTCTTTAGCAGTTCATTTTTCAAATTTCTTTTATGGAAGAAGAAAAGTGTCTCCTTTGAGCCACTGTTATTTTCAGTGTCCCATCCAATTTTACATCGATGAAGTTACTCCAGGCAGAAACTAACGTTTACTGAGCTGTGATTTGTTTTAGTCACTATGTTAAGCTATATATATTTCCGCTATATCTATTTCAGTCTCCATAATAAGTTTTACAATCATACTGTAAAGTGTATTTTAATTCTGCTATTTTATAGCATAGAAGACAGCGTTATTAGTGAGGCCAATACATGTCAAATAGCAAATGAGTTGCGTGGACAAAAAGCAATTCCCTATGTTTGTGTTATCAAAGTTATGGTCTTCATACACATGTATGCTATTTTTAACTTGTACATTTGCACATACATGCACACATATTATGCATCTTTTCTTTTTCTTTTCTTTTCTTTTTTTTTTTTTGAGACGGAGTCTTGCTCTGTCACCCAGGCTGGAGTGCAGTGGGGGCGCGATATCGGCTCACTGCAAACTTCGCCTCCCGGGTTCAACCTGGTTCAAGTGATTCTCCTGCCTCAGCCTCCCGAGTAGCTGAGATTACAGGTGTGCACTGTCATCATGCCCAGCTATTTTCGTATTTTTAGTAGAGATGGGGTTTCACCATGTTGGTCAGGCTGGTCTCGAACTCCTGACCTCGTGATGTGTCCAACTAGGACTCCTGAAGTGCTGGGATTACTGGCGTGAACCACTGCGACCGGCCTATGCATCTTTTCTATTTCAGATCTTTCTGATAATTGTCTTTATTTTAAAACTCAAACCAACTTTTTTTCCTTGTGTTTAACTTTTAAGTTAATTTTAATGAAAAATATAATATTCCACCTTCCAGGCACACATATTATTTCCACTTACATTTGATTGGAGGAACTAAGTCACATGGTTATATCTAACTTCAAAAGATGAAGGAAAGAGCAAGTCTTCCAGGTGTCTGTGATAAGAGGGTTTGAAATATTCCCAAACAACTCTAAGGACAAAGCAAGCTTGATATACTAGCAAATCAGCCTGATAAAATGTTGTATCAATTTATACTCCTAGAAGCAGTCTCAGTAAATGTCTCTCTTTTTTTTTTTTCGAGACAGAGTCTCACTCTGTCGCCCAGGTTGGAATGCAGTGGTACCATCACGGCTCACGGCAACCTCTGCGCCCGGGGTTCAAGCAATTCTCCCGCCTCAGCCTACCGAGTAGCTGGGATTACAGGCGCCTGCCACCGCTCTTGGCTAATTTTTGTATTTGTAGTAGAGACGGGGTTTCAGCATCTTGGCCAGGCTGGTCTTGACGTGACCTCGTGATCCACCGGCCTTGACCTCCCAAGGTGCTGGGATTGCAGGCATGAGCCACCACGCCCCGGCCGTAAACGTCTCAGTTTCTAAGTCTTCTCCAACAGTTCTCTGATTTTCAGTCCAATAGGTGAAATACGGTATCTCATGTCATTTTTTATTGTGATGTTTTTCATTTCTTGATGATTTTTAAGATGAAATATTATTTAATATCTTTGAAAATCATTTGTATTTTATTCACAGAGGTATAACCTTTCACGTTCTTTGGCTATTTTTTCTACAGGATTTCATCCTCTATAGCGTGGTTGTTTGGAGTGTAGACCCTGGAGTCAGACTATCTAGGTTTTAATCTGAACTGGAACATATAATCAACTATCATATTATCACAATTGTGTAATATTCAGTAACTTTCTTAAATACATTATGCCTCACATATATATAAAGTGGACTTAACCAACCTACTGCAAGCGTTGGTCTGCAATGAAAGCATTATACATATATAATTGGGGCTCCACATCCAGAAATATCTGTTTATTCAAATATTCTCATATGAAAACATTTTTGTTGCTTCGTTTAAATACCTACTGAACAGTTTTTTCTACAGTTTGATTCCAAGTCATTAATTTATTTTGGATATTCTGATAAGTGTTTAAAGTGGTTTTTGATTTCTATCTTTATTATCAGTCTCTAAAATATCAAAACTTTATGTAACATTATTTTTCAGCTGAACATCTTAGTGAACTCTAATTATTCTTAACTGTTTTTATTTATTTTGAAACTGTATTTGCTTTCCATATATACATCTACTTAATTATGTTTTGTCACTTCATTTGTACTATTTACTTTATATCTTTTCTAATACATTTTCAGATTAATATACAAATGTTAACAATGTGTATCCGTTCTTTGCTTTAACTGAATTCTCTCTAGTGTCATATTTTGCCATTATTTTAAATATTTATCTGAAGTTGTGCTTTTTGTATTAATGACATTCTTTTGCTATGTAACTAAGAATTCATTGCCCTGTTTTATTTTGCCTTCTAAACCAGTATCTGCCTATTCAATTGTATGAGGTTTTGTTTTTCTTTTCTTTGGTATTTGTCAAAATAATCAACTTTCTTTTACTTATTAACACTAATGGACGAATGACTGATTAATCATCTTTGCATTGTTTGAGTAAACCCTACTTACGCAGAAGGTAGTATTCTTTATTATACAAATAGGTGGATATTATATGATTTTACTCAGAGTTTTGTACTTGTTTTCATAAGTAAGATCAATTTTAAATATGTTTTATGTGTTATTCTAGCCACTATTGTCAAATTTTATAAAGTAACTGGATAGATGTCTTTCTCTACAGTTTGGATTATTTTAAGTAACATAATGATTGTCTGTTACTTTACTGGTAATTACATGATTCACTTGTGAAATACATAGCTTTTTGGTGGATGGTTCTTGAAGAATTTTCTCCAAATTTCCCATGTCGATTTGTATTTTACAACCATATTTTAGGACATATGGACAATTTATATATATATATTTTAGAAAATATTAAATTTCTTCTATTTTATCAAATATACATTATATTTTTCAATTAAATATTAATGGCTTCATCTTTATTGTATCCCAAAGAAGCCTATTCATAATATATTTGTTGATTCTGCTATATTTCTTCTGATTCATTTTTATTCTTAATGAGTGACTTTTTCTTGCTTTTTTCAGGATTACTATTTTATACAAACACAGAAGATTTTTAGGTCCAAGTTTGACTCATACATTTACATTCTTTATTTAGTAATTAAAAACAAGAATATCTGGGGATTTACTCTGAGTACCACTTTTACTGCCTCATTATTTTTGTATACATTGTTTCCATTGTCATTGCTTCTAAATGTTATTAAATTATAGTTCTCTCTTTTTCACCAAAGATATTAGGAAGGAGAAGATACTTCTGTTTGCTTTGTTTTAATTATTCTTATTATAGTTATTTATATTACTATAGCTAGTCTATTATTTCAGCAAAGAGCAGAGAAAGTAGACTGTGTTAATTTCTATCTCCTGTAATATAATGAGGTTTTACTTTTAAGTTAATATGTGATTGGTTTTTATAAGTTTTCTATGAGCACAAGAAGATGAATGTTCTTAATTTGCAAAGTATGTGTATTTGGATATATAAACATGTGTATTTGCATGTATCCATATATGACTACATCTATTAAGTTATAATTACTGAGATTGTATATACTCACTTTTTATAGCATGTCATGGATTATGAGATACATTAAATGCATCCCTGAAACTACTTTATTTCAGTGATTCTCTGATTATATTTCAAGCAATTTTTGTCTTATGCCTGGTAGCAGTTGCTGGCTGCAATGAATAGTCTAAGAGTAGACATCTGCCCATTGAGATAATTTTCTATTTCCTAGACTCAGGTATATTATTTTCCTACTGCCCTAGATTGAACTTGAAATTATTTTTCCTAAGTTAGTTGAAGTTAAGTTTTGTCTTGCAATCAAAAGAAAACTGAACAATAAAACTTGTTCCCATTTTAGTTTCCAACAATTATATCTCCGTAAAAGGTCACTTTTATTCTTTTCATTAACGTTATTGTTTTAATCTTGAATTCCACTTACCTTGAATTAATACTGTATTGTGATAATATAACATGGCCCATTCTATTACATTTAACCTTTCAAAATCAGTTTGTTTAAAGTATACCTCTAATTGACATTTAAATTTTGATAGTGCTAATTTTTTTAAAAGGTGAGCATAATCTATTCATTTTACTGAAAAACAGATGTATTCGGATGTTCTTTGAGCTATTTTCTATTTGTAATGCTTTAAAGAGCTTCCCTTTGTATTTAATATTTGATATACATTTTGAGTTTCTTTGCTTTATATGACCACATCTCAAATGTGCAGTCCAGTTTACTTCAAGTAAAAATTGTTTGTTATTTTTAAAATATTTTATCTTATTACTAAAGTTGTTAAATCAGGCACAAAAGGTTAATTCATTATGTCTGTGATAAAGAAAACCGCTAGCAAGTACTCCTTCCTACATCTCTATATTCCTGTCCACCCCACAAATGCTTGGTATAGACAGGAATTTTTATTCTGATGATAATTTTATTTCTAAAAATTATTTTATATTTTTTATTTGAGGATTTTAATATTTGGATATTTTATATTCTTTCATATTTATAGTCAGTCTTTACTGAATATTTGAATTTTCATTTTTTGTTTTCCCTCCATAAATTTCACCAAATTTTGTGGGGCATATATGTATTTTTATAACTTTCATGGCCATAGTTGTACTGTTAAATCCCTTTATTTAAAAAAATTATCCGACACGTGTCTTTCACAACTTACTATTTTAATTTAAAAAAATACATTCTTCAATTTTCTTAAGAAATCATACAGTGAAATTTTTCCAAAGTTATTTCTGTTTTCTAAACTAAAAATTTCAATAAATAAATAAAATTATTTCCCTCCCCTCCCCTCCCCTTCCTTCCCCTCCCCTCCCATCCCCTTCCCTTTCTTTTCTTTTCTTTGATGGAATCTTGCTCTGTCACCCAAGCTGGAGTACAGCGGAGCGATCTTGGCTCACTGCAACGTCTGCCTCCAGGGTTCAAGCGATTCTCCTGCCGCAGCCTCCCGAGTAGTTGGGATTACAGGTGCACGCCACCATGCCCTGCTATTTTTTGTATTTTTGGTAGAGACAGGGTTTCGCCATGTTGGCCAGGCTAGTCTGACCTCAGGTGATCCACCCACCTTGGCCTCCCAAAGTGCTGGGATTACAGGCGTGAGCCACTGCACCCGGCCATGTTCTTGAAAATAGAAACAGCAGTCATCATCCTGGCCCCAGCAGGAGGCAGAGGGGGCCCTCCTTTCTGCTGATCTCACCTGCTGCAGAACAAAGAGTTGAGGTGCTCCAGTTATAAACAGCCCTCTGCTACCTACATTATGTCCACCAAGAAGAGTCAAGAGGAATAACAGGGCTTGGCTTGTCCAGGATATAAGAGGGTATCTCAGCCCTACACATGCTCAAGAGAAAACAAAACAAACAAAGCACCTCTTTGCTCACTTTTACATTGCATCAGTAAGGAAAGAAATATCCTCAAAAGCCCTGCCACCCCTCATTAGCAGCTTCCTCTTCATTCACTCTCCACCACAGGGTGGTCATAGCTTATCTCCTATGTTCTCTTCCTGGATCAAGTCAGTCTCCAGAAGAAGGCCGAGATCCCTGGAACCCATTCCCTGTCTCAATGCTAAACTACCTTGCCAACACTACACTTTTCTTAGTCTCCTTATTTTTCTTCCCATCACGTGGCATCTGCCTGCAAATTATATATCTGATTCATTGACTGGTCTCTCTTCATTAGATCAGGAGCTTCATTAGGAGACAGACATATATCTGTGCAATTCATCATTGTATCACTCGTGCCTGGGGTCATCCCAGGTTCACAGTAGGTATTCAATAAATATTTGCTGATTGTTCAGCAATTCAATTAATGAATTTATTTCGTACACATCCCCTTTTAATTTTTAGATTATTTTAATATGGTCTACTTTATGTTGTATTTTCCATGTGCACTTGAATAAAGTCAGGTTTATTTTGAACCTTTAGGAAAATATTGAGTATTTTTCTGTGAGGTCTTTTGCTATTTATCTGGATGATCATGAATCTTTTTTTAATATCATAGGGTCTGCAGGGTGGCTCTTTCATTATCTTTTATTACTTAATACTTTCCAAGTTCTGGCAAGACATGGGAGAGACTGCACAATGGTCAAGTCTAATGGGGAACTGGACCCTGGTCAGTAGAGTCTGTCATTATTTCTCATTATTGTTGGCCTCAAGGAAATGGCAGCACTAGAGGACACAGGCCTACTCTTGAATTTTGTTCATCTTAGTCTTCTTATAGGAACATGTATTCTATGTTTTATATCGTTCCTAGCGATTCTGGGACTCATAGGAGTGTCTAATCCTATTGTGGTTTTTATTGAATTCAGTGTCTTCTGTAGAAATAAGAAACTGTGTTTGAAAAGCTCCACTTCCTTTAGATTTCTTGTTTGGTGACTTCACAAATAAATTTCCAGACTGAAAAAAATGGGTACACAGTATCATAATTTCAGTGATGAAGAAGGATTTGCTTACTTGGTTAGTTAATTCAGTTGCAGGGAAGAGTTTTGAACTTAGGTATCTGTTCTCCTTCTCTTCGTAGGCTTCCAGCCTGGGTACGTGGTTTCCAATCCTCCAGTTCTTTGGTAGCAAAAAGAAATTGCAGAAACAAGACCTCAGCATTCTCATGGGCAAAGCAGAGTGCCACCTCTCAGCCTCTGCAGGGATGTCATTTTGTGTGAGTTCCTCAGTCTCTTGTAGCTGCTCACAAATATGATAAATTTAAAGAAAAAATTACATTCACGCATTTTAATTTAACTTTGTGCATAACCAGACACATAGATTAGAAATGTACAATGAGTTAACTTGTTACATGAGGAATATTTTAATTCCAAAGGAGAATGTCAACTCTAAAACTATGTTTTTATATTTTATTTTCTTTTACCTTTCCTAAATACACAAAAATGACTAATATTCTGTGTGTGTTTATGTATAATCTTCTCACCTGTATGACATATTCTAGTCCCTGACTTTTCTGAAGGTACTGAAAGAAATTATGTTTCAGGCCTCTACTGATTATCATATTTTTTCAAGTTACCTTGGTGATCTGACTTTTTAAATTGTACTGTTGAAACAATATGCATTTGCTGATTTGCATGACAAATAAATTACCAGTGTGAAATGTTGAATGCCCAAAGAAATTTAATCATGGTGTTTCAAATAAATTATAGTTACAATGTAATTTCTGTTCAAAAAGTAACTCATAATTTCTGTTCAGTTCAACAAATTTGCTGAATATTTATCCTGTATCCAACCTTTTGCTTCTTACAAGGGACAAAGAAGAAAAAGAAACAGCGCTTTTCCAAAATAGACTTATGGTTTGATGTATCCAGACTTTACTGCTGACTTATTCGTTACTAAGGTATATGTCCTGAATGTCACAGGGAAACATTCTACAGCAAATGTCTTCAGATTATGAGATCTCTTCAGGCCTAGTCTTTTCTCTTCTGATATACATTTTTTACACCCATGAGATACCCCAGGTCTTGATCTGTCTGCCTCATATTTCAGTTGTCCCTGTTTGCCTAATCTAAGTACAGTATACATTTCCGGGCACTGAGCTTGGCACTGTAGATGCAATGTTAAACAGGACAGACACAAGCTCAACCTTCCTAGAAATAAAGTCTCATCACCAAACCACAGGGCTAGACTACATTATTTCTTGATCCAGTGCAAAGGTGGTGGTGGCAGTTAATTATTCTAGCACTTATATGCCAACACTAGTTTTCAAAAAAAAAAAAAAAAAAAAAAAAGAGATTAAACTGCTTAAATAACCCATAAATGGTTAAATTCTAAATGGGAGAATTGGGCATTAAGAACGTACCTGTAGACATTCTGAAAGTAATAATTTTGTGACCCAAAGGGTGTTGGGAAGAGACAGAGGGAGAAATATAGGCCATCTTGAGGACTTTTATCTTAATTTCCTGGGAAGAGCTATTAACTAAGCAGGCAATGATAAAAAGAAAAAAATTGTGGAGATAGGGTGTGATTTAGGGAAACTATATGCCATTTTAAACATGTTAAATTTGAGTATTTGGAGAGTCATTTAAATGGCTACAATAACAAGAGTTAAATTTAGAAAAGTCCACAGCTCAAAGAGGAAATCAGAGCTGGAGATGAGCAAGTACGGCTCATCTGCATTCAGTTACTAGTTCTGCTGAAGAGCGAGTGTAGTGGTTTACGAAGATCATGCCGAGTGTGAGCTGCTATCATTGGTCCTATTTTTACACATGAGGACCCATATACCCAGAAGAATTAAATGACTGTCATCACATAGCAAAATAGTGCTGGAGCTAAAATCCAGTATTATTATTTTTTTACTATGTTTCTTTTAATTCTGAAAGACAATCTGAAAGAAAAGGATGATGATAATGATCATCATCACTGGTAGATAGGTAACAGATAGAAAGATAGATAATAGATCACATTCATCACAAAATTGCTATGTTCTGGTCATGTAGTATTTTACATGCATCATCCTATTTTATATTCACAACAATGCTAGGTGTTAGTTCTTTAATTACATACATTTTACAAATGAGAACATTGAAATTCCAAGCAGCTAAGAAACAGAGCAACTGTGATGCCAACTACGATTTGTCTAAGAGTCAAATAATTCTTTTGGCCCTCATATCATGCTCTCTTCCCTCCCATTGATGCATGTATTCACCGTCCAACCTATCAGCTAACCAACCAAAATGATTGATTCCTTTTGGCATTAACTTAAGTAGAAAGATGTTCGCTGCTCCCAAAGACATCACAGCTTATAGTAGAAAACTAAAAAATGAGAAATTCTTTTGGAATCTGCTAATAAGCCATTTTTAACAAGCTACTTAAATGCCCAAAGAAAAATATTTTGCCTATGAAAAGCATAATTACTATTATTTTTTAAAGCAATGAAAAGTTGATTTCATGATGATTCATCATGAAAATATATCCACTAAACAAAAAGGTCAATAAGGAACTTATTATTTTACCTTATCAATAATTCTCCTTTATGATCAAGTTTCTATCAGAACTTGATAACATAGGCAGCTCCTCTTGGAAAGGAAGTTTTCAAGAAGTATCTAATGCTTAAGTAGTTGTTTTTTAATTTATTACTGCATAAAATGTAATTATTTGCATCTTGTGGTGGTGGTTACTGGGACCTTCCTATTCAGTGGAATAGTCCATCATTAGCTATGGGTGTTCTTCCTTTTTTAAAAAAAAAAACTTTTGTTTTGAGTTCATGGATACCAGTAAGTGCAGGTTTGTTACATAGGTGAAATTGTGTCATGAGGATTTGTTTTACGGATTATTTAATCACCCAGTTGTTTTTCCTACTCTTCTCCCTCCTCCCCCCTCCACCCTCTGAAAGGCTCCAATGTGTGTTGTTACCCTCTGTGTGTCCACGTGTTCCTATCACTTAGCTCTCACTTATAAATGAGAACGTATGATATTTGGTCTTCAGTTTCTGTGTTAGTTTGCTAAGGATAATGGCCTCCAGCTCCATCCATGTCCCTGCAAAAGACATGATCTTGTTCTTTTTTATGGCTGCATAGTATTCCATGTTGTATATGTACCACATCTTCTTTATCCAGTCTGTCAGTGTTGGGCATTAATTTCGTGTCTTTGCTCTTGTGAATAGTGCTGTAATGAACATACTTATGCATGTGTCTTTATAATGCAATGATTTATATTCCTTTGTGTATATACCCAGTAATGGGATTGCTGGGTTGAATGGTAGTCCTGTCTTCAGGTCTTTGAGGAATTGCAACACGAATGAGATCTAATTAAACTAGAGAGCTTCTGCACAGCAAATGAAACTATCAAGAGAGTAAACAGACAATCTGCAGAACTGGAGAAAAGTTTTGCAAACTATGCATCTGACAAAAGTCTAATATCCAGCATCTATAAGGAACTTAAACAAATTTAGAAGAAAAAAACAAACCACCACATTAAACAGTGGGCAAAGGACATGAACAGACACTTTCAAAAGAACACATACATGTGGCCAACAATCCAATGAGAAAAAAGCTCAACATTATTGACTATTAGAGAAATGCAAGTCAAAACCACAATGAGATTACCATCTAACACCAGTCAGAATGACTGTTTTTGCAAAGTCAAAAAATAACAGATGCTGGCAAGGTTGCAGAGAAAAAGGAATGCTTATACACTGTTGGTAGGAGTGTAAATTCGTTCAGTCATTGTGCAAGTTATGGGTTTTCTGATGCAAAATGTCTGCCTTCTACTGGGGCACTCCTACTTTAGTATTACAAATATCCACAGTGCTCCAACCATTCTTTGGAAGATTTATGTTCCATCCCTTTTTAGGTACTCTCTTTTTAGAAGTGTGACCACATTTTGGCACCAGTTCTAAATGGCACATCACAGAGATAGACACGAGAAGCTACTGAAGACTGTGTGGTGATAAGATCACAGCCCAAGTGCCATATTCCTCTTGACGTCTCTCTAAAGAGACATGTGTAGAAACTTGTACTACACAGGGAAAGGTCTCAGAGCTGTCACTACTGAAGGAACAGCAGAGAAGCCAAAGGGATAACCAGAATCCTCCTATAGAACGGCCTACATAAAATGCCAGTGGTTATTAGCTTCAAATCTGAAGTCTGCCCAGGAATAAATTGAAGCTGGGAGGCAAACTGAGAGTAGAATCACAAAGGAAATGGCTTTGCGATTACTAGCAAACCAGTAAAAGCACAATTATAGCTCCAGGGAAAGTTGATCCTATATTATTATGGTAGATCTGAGCGTCTTTTGAAAAATTTAGATACCTATTTCCAAGAGAGTTCTCTCCTTGGTTTTAAGGACACAGCAGTACTCTAAATCAACTGTCTGACTGCACGTTATTTATTCTGCACTTCAAGTATGATTCTGTTGTAATGATTTTGATGCTGTAATCAAGAGACTAGAATATATTCAGCAAAATAAGATTTGTGTTGCTAAGGGATCCCTCAGCAGGCAGAAAGTGCCTGGTTATGTGTGTATAATTTGTACCATTTATTTAGCACTTACTTGGTTCTGGGTATTTTTCATGTAATTCTTAATATAGAATCTAGATAGTAGGTATTATTTAACTCATTTTTATCAGTAAAGATTCCAAAGCTTAGAGATAGCTTAGGCAGCTTGCAATAGTCCAGAAATAGTAAGTTGTGAGCCCAGAATTCAAAGCAGGTCTTGCTCTTTATTACTGTCATGTATCACAATACTGTTTTTCTGGTTTAATTTTATTTTACAATGCATCTCAACAAAGTCATATACTGGCCCCTAGAAATAACAGAATCAAGTAAATAAAAAAATCCTCTGGATGTACTAGAAATTCCACTACTTTCTTGAATCACGCCATCTTATTCACAACACTAAGCTAGAGATTATGTTTGCTAAATATGTGAAGTTAAAATAAAAATAAATTTGTTACATCAAAGTAAATATGTTTTCACTATAAGAAATATTTCAAAACCTGATGTAGGCCCTATGAGGATATACCAAAGTTTTGAGTGATTATAGCATATTTAACCTTGTACTATTACTACTGTTGACAGTAATACTAGTATTTATTATTAATTTGTAGCTTAAAACATTTTTTAAAAATTTCATTGCTTTATAAAATCAAGTAAACTCTCAAGGGTCTACTTTGATTCATTAGAACATTCCATCATCTCAAATTAATTGGGTAAATAGATACAAAAATAAATATAAATAATTTCATATTAAGGGAAATGATATATCTTAATGTCCTTTGTAAACTCTCAAGTTCTTAACCAATGTAGAAACAATTATTAATCTTAAAATAAGTCCAACATTTTCCTAGAGAGAGGACTCAATAATATCTGGATAGGTGGTGGCTTGGCCTCTTCAGATGAGGAATCTTGATACCTTATGAACAGCCCCATCATTCTCTACAAACATCTCTCCAGTTGAGAGAGAATGTCTCTATGTTACATCAGAATCGATTTTGGTATATTCTCGGGTTTTAGGAAATCCATCAATACCATTCTTTCTTTCTCAAGTATAGAACCTATTAAGCACTAGAAGAAAGAATAAATATAAAACTGTGTTTTATTATTGGTAAGTATTATAGATATTATTGGGAAATGCTGCTTGACCCATGACCACACCTTATTTCCCTAATATGATTTCTCATCCTAAATGGAATCCTGGCCATAAAACTGCAGATTTTCAGGGATATTTACCCTGTAGTATGAGAAATATATATTACAGGCAAAGAGATCAAAGAAGGAGAATGAGCTTAAATTTTTCTATCCCAAATTTTCTATCCCTCTCTCCAGCCACACACTGTCACAAGAGAAGGCTTAAAAAGAAAAAGCGTGGGAGAGTCTCAGCATATTGTACCTCACGTAGAGTGGACTATTTTTAGACTCCCTTTAAACAGCAGGAAGGAAAGGTAAGGGGTTCTCCGTAACTTCATAACGTCCCAGATTTTGTTCCTTAAACTGTTGATTATATCAATAAAGTTTATGACTAACCAGACATGTGGCTGTCATCCTCAGGGGCTAGAACTACAATGTTGTGGTCCTAGTGTTTTTAGTGTAGTTTGTCTTCATTCATGAATATTTTCTCCTAATTCCAAGCAAGTCTTTTTGTTTATCTTTCTGGAACCACTGGTGGACAGTTTATCTTTTACCCTCCCTGCCAAAGCTAAATAGCACAGAACGATATTTTAAGATAATTTAAAAACTCTATTGTACCCAAGGCCCAAAATGTGTTCCTTGTTCTGTTGGACACATCCACTCTGCCCAACGTAAAATCCTATACTGTTTAAGCAACGACTTCATGTGGAAACTTAAAGGTACTTATTTAACACAGTATTTCTAACACAGAATACCTACAAATATGCATGTAAATATCTTTCCTCTATCAAATCCTCGGTGAAGAAAAAAGTACTTAAAGACCTTTTTTCCTTTCTCTTCTAGTTTTAATTAACAATATGATTCTCTATTCACTCTTCATGCAGTTCAGTCTTACTCGGATTCCCATAATAGGTGATGCTGCTTCCCTGGGTCTGAAGTTGAATTAAGTCAACAGCAACTCCCTGATGCATCTCACTTTTAAGAATTCAGATGTTAATATTATAAAACATTATAGAGTTCCTCATAGCCAGTTTCACAATCCTATATTGACCAAACACAAACAAAAACATAATATTCATCCCAACACTATTTAATATGCTTATTTATTCACTCATTTCACAGATATTTAATAAATGCCTACTATGTACCAGTACTATGCCAGAAACAGGGCCACAGCATTGGACAAAACTGACAGAAATTGTTTTATTCATGGAACTTACATTTGTAGACAAAAAATGTGAAAGATGCACATAAGGAAAATACACACATGTTAAATGTGGATCCATCATGCCTTTTCTCATCGTGCCAGAAAGGAAAAAAAAAATGTACAAAGCTGGAAACGAGTCAGAATATATGTTGGGGGTGGGAGGTGGATAAGATTTTAGATAAAGGAGCCAGGGAAGTCCTCACTCCTCCACATATAAAAGAAGGAGATGCACAACTGGAGATAAATACCAAATATATTTGCACAGATGGCCGGGGGAGGGGAGGAATCAGAGTGGGAACAGGAGATAAAGAGAGAAGTTATAGGGGGAAAAAAAGCCCTTCCTGGTACCGAAAAAGATAGTGTTGCATGGACCAAAGAGTAAGATTAACTCAACTATCTGCATTCAAGCTGAAAAGGAAAAAGAAATCTTAGACCCTAAAAGCAGTACAATTAAGTAAAATCAAGACTCGACCCCCAGTACTTGGGGCAATGCAGGGCCACGTTACTGGCACTCATCAAAAAACCCATGGGAGACTCTGTAGTCAAAGAATCATGAAGACAGATGCTTTGCTTTCTCTCACCAGGATACCAGTTAGTCTGTGATACATATCTGGAAAGTGAAACCTGTGAACTCGAACTCTATTGAGGGAAGTCGCCCACCCATAGAGAAGAGCGTTGACTATATCTGGGGTGAAAAATTCCCCATGCCTACTCTCATAGACACCACAGACATTCCTCCATTTCTCAGAAAAAGTTGTTGGCAGCCCCTTCAACACACTGTTTTGCTTTCCCCTGCCATTTAAAGTTCCCGATGTTCCTTTCCCCCGAGGTCTGGACTTCTGGTGGCCTGGCTTCTCATTGAATGTGGGCTCCTTGACGGTCCAGACACTATCTCCTGAGCAGCCACATTTATCCCTATCTCACAGTGGCTTTTGCCACAGCCTTTTGTCATAGACTCTCTCAGGATTTTGAAAAACTGCCTTCTGGGAACAATTCACTCTTTTTCATTATATTTTATTTCAGGCAAAGCATCACTCTCAGCAGAGTCTATAACTAAAGCCACTGGGGCTGGTCATGCTGCCTGTGCCCTCGGACGCCTGAGTGAGTGTAATAGCTTCAGTCACTGTCCACCCTACCACTGTGAGGATGAATAGCTTCACTGTGAACTCCTCAAGACCCTTTCTTTCTGCTGTTTTGGAGTATTTCAGGCTTTGAGTAGCATTTCAGCTGTATCTTTTGGAGCAGAATAAGATAGGGCCCTCATGTCCTATTTCCACCTAATTTTCTTGCCTCCCTCTGCTCCTTTAAAGAAGGTTCAATAGTTTAGTCCAACTTAACGATTTCTTCTTCTAGTCTCCTTCCTTCCTATTATGCTAGCACAGTTTATTAGATCTAAGCATCTTTTTTTTTTTTTTCCATTCATCTGTCTTTTGAGGCACAGGTAGTTGTTCCTATAGCATCTTCTGTAGATTTTTGTCATAACGAGAGGTACAATGACTTGTGGGTCTTAAAAAAAGCATCCAAAACAATTCCATCCAGACAAACCTGTCTTCTCTCAGCTTCCTAAGGAGCATAGCTCTACCCTGGTAGTACCCTCCTTTCAGATTAACATCTAAACCAGGCCTGTTCTTTATTTATCTCTGTCAATCTAGGTTCCCTTAGGAGTGGCATTTGTTTCCTGTGCTTTTCTTAGACTCCCAAACCCTGTTATACTCACTCAAGGCAATGGCTGTGTCCCTAACTACAACTGTGATTTTCTAGCACTCTAGATGGCTGTGAGCGGCTATTGTTTTGCTTCTTGATGTTTCCTTCTCAAATCAGTGCAAGCTGTTCATCACCACCGTATACAGTTGTTCTGATCTTTTCTGAAAGTTTTCACTTGTGTTACGACACACTTTTAAAAGCCTGAGTTAGGCCCTGTATCTGGTTTTCCTCTGGGGATGTCTTTGCACTCTGCTCACTGAAATAAAGCTGCCTTTTTATGTATGATTGAGGGCAGAGGTATCATCCTCTCTGATATAGTATCACTCAGACACCTGCCTCTTTTCTAAACTCCCTTCAACAAGAACATTTGGCCTGAAGGCATCTGTCTCCCTTCCTTTATCCTATTTCTCCAGCGTGGCCTCAGTGATCCAAACTCAATTATCTTAATGAAAGAGCGCCTTCCTTTCCACGCAAACATATTGCCTTCTTTAGCGTGTCTGTCATTCTCTACTGCCCCTATTATTAAAATTTTCTATTATAGAAAGACAGAAGCATAATTTCAAATCAGTTCATTTCTGGAGCAGACTCATTTCTTAGAGATGAAGTGGGTTATAAGCATAAACCTTTTTGTGTTTTTTTTTTCTTAATTTTTTGAGTTCACCATTGTTTCACTGAGTTACTCTCTACCTCAATCCAAGAATAGGGCATAGTTCTTATATAGTAATGAGCTTACTCCTTTTTATTTATTAATTAGTTAAAACCACTATTTTGTCGTCACGAATCTGTGTTTTTGAAATCTAATACCATTTTCCAAGCACGTGTCCCAGCTCTCTCTGAATACAAAAGCTGGACCCCACGCTCTGCAACTTAAGTTGAACCTAGCTGCACTTACGCATTTGCAGTGTTCAATTGCTTCCTGGGGATCTTGTGGGGGAGTGGAGGACAAAACTTATAAAGAGAGCATGAATGATCACATCTACTAATTCCTAAAACATCTCTTCCTTGAGAAATCTTAATTGGGCTCAAATCATTTCCCTGTTACCTACCCTCTGATTTAGCCCCACTATGTAATTCAAGCCAAAGTAAGCTACACTGGCCTACATGCTAAGGCCCCTGGGATGTGCTTACAAAAAGCCAACAGGGGAATCACTTAGGGCCTCACCTATTAAAAATAGCTCCATATTCACAACTGATAGCAATTTGGATAGCTGTGATCTACCCTATGAAAAAGCCTTTGGAGATCTGAATTCACTGAAACTTAAATCCTAAGGCATCTCTTCCTGACTGAGCCAAAAGCCTCCTCAACACATTCAAATTTTCTTTGCATAATTTTAGTCCCTAATTCTTAAGATTCTAAGCCCGTGATCCCTTATGTAATAATGTGCCATCATCCCCTACTCAAATCAGGACCCATTTATGGGAAATCAGTAAAGGAGTCAAAATGTTATCTCTGTGACTAATAAAGCTGATGGGAATACAGTCTTACCTCTGCTGTCAACAGTCTTCCAATAGGCCTTCTACCTGTGCATTTATCTTCCCCCTACTCAGTCCTTGAGAGTGCTAGAAAAGTAAAATTCCTCCATGTCTGAGAGCCAGACTTAAAAAGAGAGGAGAAAGGAGTGTGATGGTTGATTGTATGTGTCAACTTGGCTGGGCGACAGTGCAAGATATTTGGTCAAACATTATTCTGGATGTTTTTGCGAGGAGTATTCTTGGATGAGATTTAAATGAAATTACTGGACTTAAAGCAAAGCCAAGTGTCTTCTATAATTTTGGTGGGCCTCATTCAATCAGTTGAAGGCCTTACTAGAAGGAAAAGACTGACCTCCCCTAAGCAAGAAGAGACTTTGCCAGCAGACAACCTTCAGACTTCATCCTCAACATCATGTCTTCCTGGTTCACCAGCAGACTGCCTTTGGATTCAAGTTGTAACTCATTCTGAAGTCTCCAGCCTACAGACCTCCCCTACTAGATTTTGGACTTCCTGAGCCTCCACAGTTGCATGATTCAGTTTCTTAAAATAACTCTCTTTCTGTATATACACCTGCTATTGCTTCTGTTTCTCTGGAGAAACCTGACTCAAACAGGGGACCAAGAAGGAAATGCTGCTGCACACTCTTGGTTTATTTTTGAGACCCACCATCTCACCAGAGTGATTAATCTTCCTCCCTCCCTCACCAATGAGAAAATAAGGTGGGGACATAGGATGGTAGTGTTTTTCTACATTTCTGTCCTGGATTGAGAGGATCATGGAAACATTAAAAGTGGGAAATGAGCTTCCCCTAAATTTATATCAGTTGGGCCCTAGATCTTTTTCCTGGAATGACACAGACTACACTACTACACTACTGCAGAATCTTCTACACACAAGAGTCTCATATGGATTATTTTTTGCCAGTTTTGATCTTCATATGTCTTTGGCCACTTCCAGACTAAACAGAGGACTTTCAACCTTTTGCTTCTTTTGCTAAAACTGATTTATATCACGATGAAGTCACACCCCAGGTGCAAGGTATAAGGCCTCTAATGTGGGTTTTAATTCAGTCAAACCAAATTTCAAACCACAGATGCTCCTGTTTGTTATCTCTTTAGCTCTAAGTTGCAGAATTCCTCTTACATTTTCCTCTGATTTAAATTTAAATAATAACACTCTACCTAACAGGGTTTTTGTGAGAATTAAATGAGATCATAAAGGTGAAACTTCCTCATACGGTGTCTAGAGCAACATTACAAGTAACTTCTGCATTTCGGAGGTTACTCTAAGATGATTTATGATAAGGGAATCCAGGATTTCCCAAACTCTGCCTTATCCACATGGCTGCTGTTCTTCTCTGTTAGTATTCAAGGAAGATATCTGCAAACTGAGGAGAGGAAACCAAAGGGAATTTAGACTTTAAAATTAGCAGAGAGCTTTTGCCAAAAATCTAATGCAGAGTTTTGGGTCAACTGGTGAATTGGGCTAACGGAAGTGCCTTAGGCTGAAAGCCTCTGAGTGTCTCCTTTCTTTTTCTTTTCTTCTCTCTCTCTCTCTTTCTCTCTCTCTGTGTGTGTGGTGTGTGCCTCTTTCTCCTTCTTTCTCTCCACATAAACACAAGTGGTAGCATCAGCCTTATCATCTGTATAGAAATGTAAGACATGAGAGCACCAACATGTAGACTGGAAGAAAGAGTGAGAGAGATAAACAACATAGGCACATTGCTTTTGAGCCTGCATGGCACCTTGTCTTAGGCACACAAACAGAGCAAACCATCCATATGTTGATGTGTATGTGTGTCTGTTCCATAACCACACTCGCTAGAAAACATGTACCAGTCAAGGAGCTCTGCCCCATCAACTTTAAAACTTCTGAAGAATTGTTAGAAAGGAAGTGATGCACTGTCTGTGCAAGGAAGGAAAAGAGTAAGTATCTTGTTTATCTTGTTTACCCTCTGCTTTAAATCTTCATGTGTAAGAGGTACAGTAAAACATTCTGATTTTCATTCCTGAAATCTCTGTTGGTGTCTCCTATCCTAAGATTTTATTCAGTAAGCACGCAAATTTAGAGAATAGACATTGTATTAGGCTGTTTGATATCTGTGAATTAGTTTAACTAAGATAATAAGAAAACCAGTTTGGGAAATTGTACAGTTCGGGATTGTGTGGCTTCAGCTGCAACTGAATCCAGATGTTTGTGATGCAGTCGCATCCCTGCCTTTTACAATATCTCTTAGCTTCATTTCCTCTGTGTGTTCCAACTTTTGGTACTCCTGCCATACAATGGAGCAGGGCCAAAGATCCACCATCTTTGAATAATCTGCTATCTTTGAACACCTATGCCCCTTCCCCTAAAAAAGGAGTCTCAGGGACAGTTTCTAACCAATATCTTTGAACAGCTATACATTCTCCTCCAAGAAGGAGTCTTACTGACTCTGTCTAACTGGTAACATTCTACCTGGATCAAATGCTAGGTCCCTCTAAGAGATAGGGCTGTGTCTTTGGATAAAGTAATGGATGACTCTCATGTCTTATACCCTAGTTATGTTTAGGGAATTACCCATATAATGAATTCCATGTCTCCATGATATTAGCCTAAAATGCCCTCTTCTAGCATCCAGGGAATAGACATGAGTATTACATTCCACCTCTCAGACTCATCCATGTAAGATTCATTCAGAATAGAGCCAAGGGAGGAAGTAGGTGTTATGAAGAATACAGCAAGGGTACTGGTTGACACCACAAGTGTCCATGTACCTTCATCAGTATCTTCAGACTTTGTTTCTGGCCATGCATTGTCACACATGAATGACTGTGACATTCTCACAGATTATTTATGCCACCTCACAAGAAATTCAAGGGTTGTTTGTCATTTTTGCTAAATTACAAAGAGTTGGTTCATGTTTGCAACTAATAACTCTGATTGTTATTTATAGCTAACCTGGATCATTAGCCCATTCTGTTGAAGGGAAAGTAGCTTGACAGCAAATTGACATGATTTGGGAAAGAGTCATTTCTCCAATGGAGGCAATGCTGGAGTGTCAAAAGACTCACATAGGTCTGTCATTAGGTAGCAGAAATCGTCACTTGTGGAGTTATTCATTGATTTGTTAATTAATTTAAAACTGTGGATTGGCTGGGCATGGTGGCTCATGCCTGTAATGCCAGCACTTTGGGAGGTGGAGGCGGGCAGATCATGAGGTCAGGAGTTCGAGACCAGCCTGACCAAGATGGTGAAACCCTGTCTCTACTAAAAATACAAAAATTAGCCGAGTGTGGTGGTGGGCGCCTGTAGTCCCAGCTACTCAGGAGGCTGAGGCAGGAAAAACGCTTGAATCTGGGAGGTGGAGGTTGCAATGAGCCGAGATCATGCCACTGCACTCCAGCCTGGGTGACAGAGTGACACTCTGTCTCAAAAAAAAAAACAAAAAACAAAAAACAGCAACAACAACTAAAAACAACTCTGTGGATCATTCTCCAATGAACGAATGTGCTTACTTTTATCTGCTTGGCTGGTTCCTCACTAGCTCTTTATGTGAAGCCAATCAGATATGCTGCTGGGACAGGCACCTGAACCTGCCATGAAGTTCAGAACCACATGCTCTGATTTCCTTTTTCTTTTTCACCCCGGGCTCCACCTTTGGTTCCTTCTATTAATACCAATTTTTAATTGCTTTCTTTGATTCTCTTCTATTTTGATGGATAATTCCTTCTTTGGCTTTTTTTTTTTTCCAACTCATTTGCAATTCTGCATACTGTCATGATTTGTGTATTTCACACAGAGGGTCAATAGGAGCTCTTCTGCCATCTTGGCCTCACTGAACTTCATTCCTGAGGTCAATTCCCACTCTCCATTTCTGTAAGGGAGAGACAGTTCCGATATCATGTCGGCACCCTTATCGCTATTGAAATATCCATCATACATTCCAAATGGGAACTGAGGGATTCTGACCCATTACCTTGTCTTTCTCTGTATCCCAAAATTGAGCATTGTTAACATTTATGGAGGGCCCATCAAAGGAGAATATGTAGCTGGTATCTTGATACAATTGGCCGTTGAGTTATTGCTGAAACTTCATTCTTTTTCAAATCAATTTTCTACAAAATTTTATGTGATCTTATGTCAGTTTTCAACTCAGTTTTTATAAGCCCATTAGTGATGTTGCAATTTCCCCTGGGGGTTTACTGGTCCAAGGTATTCTTATGTAGCAGATGTTATAAAGCAGCTGGAAGATGCTGGTTTGGATAGAAAAGATAAACCGTATATACAGGAAATAAAAACTGAATTTTGTAATAAAGTAAAACTAAATTGTGAGTCAGTGTTACTCTTTAAAATAGGATGATGATAAAGGGACATGCTAAGAAATGGCGGTTCAGCCCTGTCTCTAAGGCTTTGTTTATAACTTTGAGATGATCTTGTCATCCATTGAGATATCAGCTTCCTTGTCTGTAAAATGAAGAATGTAGATTAAATCAGGTGCCAGAACACATTATTTATGTAAATGTTTTAGGCTTTGTTATTTGTTGCAACTGTTCGGTTCTACCCATGAAATGTGAAAACAGCCATAGAAAACATGTAAGCAAGTGAACATGGCTATCTTCCAATAATATTTATTCACAAAACAGACAGTGGACCAATTTGGCCCATGATTCATAGTTTGCTGATCCCTTTACTAAATGATCTCTAAAGTCACATCTGCCCCAATACTATCTGATCTCAAATGCATATGACCTCTCTGGAGAGCAAGATTCCCAAAGTAATTTTAAAGCCAGATTCTAGAAATGATATATTACTTACATTTAGTTGTCTTTTGGGATATTTTTCATGATCCCTAGACCTTCCTTCTACTTCTTCAATACTACCAGCCCTTCATTTTCATGCATATGTGCACACACACATACACATGCACAAACACACACATACACATGCACAAACACACACATACACATGCACAAACACACACATATACATTTCCCTCACAAGTTCAAATTGACCTGTTCCCAAAATGCTACCACTTAAAAAGCAATGTCCTAAATGCATTCATAATTTAGAGGAAATTTTGATAACTTCTAAGGAACAGACTGTGTCTCTAAGAAGCTGAACTATTAATATCATTTTTTCACCAATTCAGCCAATATTTATTTAGGACTTATGATGTCCTTGACACTGTGCTTTGAGTTTGGGATAGAATAGTGACAAAACACATAAAACCCATATATTCATGGTCTGTATAGTCTGGCATAATTGATTTAACATTTGAATATCACACCTGCTTAATAAGGTATATTAATGCAGTGCTAAAAATACAAGAGAATGAATTGATGTTCTGGTTTTAATTTAACACCTGGATGATGTTAGTTCAGTTCTTTATGTTTTATGAGCTTCACTTTCCTCAGCTGTAAAATAAGGATAGTTACAGACTTACCTTACATTTTTTTTGTGATTTTAGAATTCTTCCACCTGAAAAGATAGTTATTTGTATATGCTCAATTCTGTTTGAATCATTTAAGGCCTAGTGTCATAGGCTTCATAATAAATCAAGCAAACACATCAAAGAAATGACTTGCTGCCAAGTTTTATTCCTGAATCACTAAAATAATGTCCTTTAGCACTTTGGGAAAAAGTTGCATTTGGCTTGATGATTTTTTCATTGCATTAATTCTTAATCTTTCAGGCATTAGGTGGATGGCAAGGTGATAGCTGTTTTAGATCTTCAAAAATTGAAGAAAATGAAAACATTTATAATTTACGTTATGCTTGAACTGCTCCCACCCACTTAACTGCTAGTTTCAGGTTTTTCATTATCCTTACTAGTAATTAACTTACCTGAGGATAATCAACACATAATAAAGTGTTACGGCAGAAGAAATTAGTCTCTAAGCATTTCCTAGAATTATTGTGAGAATAACAGAAATAATATATTCAACATGTACTCATCTCTCTGGAGGACCACACCTTTATTAGTCAATGTTCTGCAAAGAAACGGAACCAATAGGAGATACAAAGATACATGAATAGATAGATAGACAAATAGGTAGATGAAAAGGAAGAAAGAAAAGAAACAAAAAGAAAGAAAGAGAAAAAGAAAAAAGAGGGAAGGAAGGAAGGAAGGAAGGAAAGGAAGGAAGGAAAGAAAGGAAGGAGGTAGGTAGGGAAGGGATTTATTACAAGGAGTTGGTTCACATGGCTATGGAAACTGAGAAGTCCCACTATCTGCTCTCTGAAAGCCAGAGGCCCAGGAGAGATGGTTATGAAGTTCTAGTCCACATCTAAAGGCCTGAGGACCAGGGAAGTCAATGGTCTAAGTCCCAGTCTGAGTGTGAAGGTCCAAGAGCCAGGAGTGTCAGTGTCTGAAGGTATAAGATGATGGATGTCTCATTTCAAGAAGAGAGAAAATTTACTCATCTTCTACCTTGTTGTTCTATTTTGACTTTCAATGAGTTGGTTGATGCCCATTCACATTGAGAAGGGTAATCTTTTTTACTCAGGCTACCAGTTCAGTGCTAATCTCTTTGAGAAATACCCTGGCAGACACATTCAGAAATAGGTGTTTTTTTTTTTTTTCCAGCTATCTGGGCATCCCTTTGCCCAGTCAAGTTGATACATATAATTAGCCATCACAACACCCTTGTTTTGGCCATTCAATTGCATTTCTTATTGGAGTGATTTTTCCAGCATTCAATTTTTGGACTCATATGAAACTATTTACTGCATACAGACTTGCTTATATAATAGGTCTACAGAATAAAAATATTCTGTTGCACTCTACAAAGAAGGGAAAGGAAGCTATTTAGAATATGAAATGGGTAAGGAAGCTTGGGAGTTTCCCAAAATGTTTTTTCTTCTTGAATGAGACTCAGGATTGAAGCACTGAATTATGAGTCTCTTCTTTGAGGCCTTCCCCTGATACTCAAATTACCTCTAATTTAATCAATTGCTTTGAAACAGATTCACCTTTTCAAAGCAAATGCTACAGGAGATAGCCCTTTGATGTGCTGTGGTTAATCCTGTTCCTGGGTCTTTACTAGGCTTTTCCATAGAACCCTTTCTCCATCCCCACCCTTCAGTTTCACAACTCCTGTGTATTCCTTAGACCTCAGTTTAAACCTATTTTTTTCCAAGCATGCTTTCTTGAGAACTTTAACATATGCCAAGCATAATTTTCTTTAACTAACTCCATCCCATTTTCATCAAACTTTTCTTAACCATAGATCTGTTGACTCAGAACACTTTTTAAGAACATTTGTTTCTTCATCCATCCCCTCCCTCAACAAGCCTGCCTCCCTTGAATCTTCCTATCT
Source organism: Macaca thibetana thibetana (assembly GCF_024542745.1). Classification (NCBI taxonomy): domain Eukaryota; kingdom Metazoa; phylum Chordata; class Mammalia; order Primates; family Cercopithecidae; genus Macaca; species Macaca thibetana. Next base: position 174,619,034 of record NC_065582.1, read on the forward strand.
CAGTAAGTGGGAACTTCATTCTTGTAGCTGATTACAAACTTGGCATCACCATTAGCTCTTCTTTTTTCGTTTGCATCTCACATTCAATCTGTCAGAGAAGCTTGTTGGTGCTGCCTTCAAAATAAATTTAAAATGCCACCAATTTTTGCCAACACCACTGCTATCCTTTTTCAAATCATGATCACTTCCTGCCTTGGTAAAAGTAATGTTTTAACTGGTCTTCCTTCTGTCAGTTTTGCCCTCTGTAATCTTTTTTTTTTTTTTTCTTCAGACAGAATCTCGCTCTATCGCCCAGAATGGAGTGCAGTGGCACGATCTTGGCTCAATGCAACCTCCGCCTCCCAGGTTCAAGCAATTCTCCTGCCTCAGCCTCCTGAGCAGCTGGGACTACAGGTACTTGTCACCACACCCAGCTAATTTTTGTATTTTTAGTAGAGACGGGGTTTCACCTGTTGGCCAGGATGGTCTGGAACTCCTGACCTCATGATTCACCCACCTCGGCCTCCGAAAGTGCTGGGATTAGGGGCATGAGCCACTGTGCCCGGTCTCTGTAATCGATTTTTAACACAGAAGCAGAGTGATGATTTCAAATGTAAGTGATATCATGCCAGTCTTCTGCCCAAAATGACAACCAAAGTCCTAACAATCAATTTACAAAGACTTAAATGATCTCACACCATCCTCTCTTCAACGTTGACTCATGTCCTGGTATTTTATCCTTTCTTTTACCCTCCAACCATACTTACCCTTTTGCTAGTTCTTGAGGATACTAAGAACTCACTCTTCCAGGGATTTAGCTCTGCAGTGCCCTCTGTCTTAAACACTGTTGGCTCAGATACCAACGTAACTTATCTCTCACTCTTTCAAGGATTTATTTAAATATCACTTTCTGGGTGAGAATTTCTTTGCCTGCTCTAATTACAGAAGCAAGAATATTTACCATCAGCCTGGTTGTTCCTATTCTCTTTCTCTGAATTTTTTTTTTTTAATCTACAACATTCTGCATTTTTCTTCCTCATTTTACTGTTTTCTAACTTTCCAAATAAACCATGAGAAAACAAGAATTTTGTTTATAGCTGTGTCCTCAGCAGATAGAACTTTGCCTGACATGGCAGGAGGCATCCAATAAATATCTGTTTAATAGAAATTTCAGATCTGAGATAATTGCATGAGCTATAAATTGTTTTAAAAACTACATATAGATGTATCAATTTTTTTTTCCAAAATTGGCCGTGTCTTAGAAAGTCAAACACTTTATCAGCGTGATTTGTTTTTACTGGTAGTGGTGTTAAGAGAGATTCTATTTGACCTATTTATTTTGGAAGTGATTCAACTATGAGTCCACTGTCTAAAGAGGTTCTAATCAAGTTAATTATTATTTTTTTTTAATCAGAAATCTTCCAAAGTGTTCCTGGATTTGTGGCGTTATTTCTGTATAATAAAACCGGGATGGCAAAAAATGATATCAATAAGCAGAGCTGGCTTGCTTCTACACTTGTTTCTACATATTTCCACATGTTCTACCCTCATTCTTACTTTACTCTGAATGAGAAGGAGCTTTATCAGTGCTAAAGAGACAATTAAAAAATCAAAACATGTCTTTAGGTTACCTCCGAGAGTTGAAGGTTTTAATAGGAAGAGTAAAGAAATGAAAAATAAGACGATTTTGACAATGGTTCTTCACATTCCTTTTACTTTACCTCTCAAGTATATGGTGAGACTCTCTCTCTCTCTCTCTTTTTTTTTTTTTTTTTTGACGGAGTCTCGCTCTTCCCCCAGGCTGGAGTGCGGTGGCGCCATCCCAACTCACTGCAAGCTCCGCCTCCCAGGTTCGCGCAGTTCTCCTGCCTAAGCCTCCGGAGCAGCTGGGACTACAGGCGTCAGACCCTTTGTCTTGGTAAAAGCTCCAAAGTCATGGCTTACCTGGAACGACAGGATGGAGTATGAGAACAGAGATCTGGAGAAGGTGGGCAGGACTTCCTATAGTGGAGGCTAAAATCTTTCTTACAACTTCTCTATGATTCAGGCAGCTCAACCGAGTGGAGTAAATATAAGAGTTTGGGGAAAAAGAAAACAAAAAGCAACAAAAACACTGTTAGTGATAGAGTGTGCATTTCCTAAGAGTGTACATCCCACAGGAAATGAGTCCTTGAGGAGGCATGTATACCTTGGAAATTTGATGTCCTTGCCTACTCTTACTCTTCAGCCTGCATAATCATCATTGTCTATTGGTATCAATTACATAGCAATAAGGGGTGAAATGATGTTGAAGAATTAAGGGCTTCTTAGTTAACTAGAGCTGCCTAACTGGTTGGGTTATTTCACTGTTCTACTTACACATTTCCTTTTTTGTTCTTTGTTCTTTATTTTATTGTGTTTTTTTGTTTGTTTGTTTATAACATATGAGTTGTAAACACCTAAAGCTTACAGTGAAAGAGCCAGAAAGGCAACATGAACTCGATTTCAGAAATGAGTTCTTACCCTTGGTTTCATGTCTTGTTATCTGTGTGGCCTTGGGAAAGTTGCTTAACTTCCTACGTCCCAGGACCTACTCAGAAAGGGGCAGGAACATCAGTTAATGTGCTAACCATCAGTTAGTGTGTCACTCTGATTTTTCAAAGAGAAACTGCTTCCCAGCAGTGAAATTCAGTCTCACCTGCAATGTTGTGTGTATATTTAAGCCAGTTGGCTTGGCTCTTGTGTGATTTTTATGATTGATGAGTTTTCCTATTTTCATGATGATGTGTCTCTGAGAGAAGAAATCAGAACTGAGGCCAGATTGATAACAATCTCATTATGGCCTTATTATTGCTCTGGTCCTGGAGATCCATAACTTGGTTTTCTATTAGCCCATTACTCAAAGGAGACTGTTGGAAAGCAAAAGCTTCTGTTGTGAGGCAGCATGAGCCACCTGGCTCTTGGAAATGCCTGTTTGAATGCACTGAAGATGAGAAAACTATGTGGAGTAGCCAGCACAAAGAGTGCTTTTTCTTCCTTGTGCATCTGTATTCGTGTGAGGTTACAGTCTCCCTGGAAAGAGAGATGCATAAGACCCATTAACATTTAGAGGATAAAGGCACACTCACTAAGAGGTAAATATGCCTATTAACGTAAGAAACATGCATCAATTTCACTGGCAATCTCACACAGGCAACCACTAATGTTGTGAGGACAGAAAGACCCCAGGGGTACCTGAAATGGATTGGTTTTAATTTAAGAAACATTATAAGGAAAAAAAAGTTGTTGTGACATTAAAAAGATGAAGAAAACTTGGCACTGAAATCTGAACAAAATATCTGCAGGTTTTCTGTTCCTGGGATTTCAAGAGTAGGAAAAGTCAGTAAGAAAAGAAATGAGAGGGCCGGGCGCGGTGGCTCACTCCTGTAATCCCAGCACTTTGGGAGGCCGAGGCGGGTGGATCGCCTGAGGTCGGGAGTTCAAGACCAGCCTGACCAACATGGAGAAACCCTGTCTTTACTAAAAATACAAAATTGGCGGGGCGTGGTGGCACATGCCTATAATCCCAGCTACTAGGGAAGCTGAGGCAGGAGAATTGCTTGAATCTGGGAGGCGGAGGTTGTGGTGAGTTGAGATCGTGCCATTGCACTCCAGCCTGGACAACAAGAGTGAAACTCCATCTCAAAAAAAAAAAAAAAAAAGAAAAGGAATGAGAGAAAATTTGCCTTCTACATGGCAGATTGTGCCATTATCCATTTCATCCTCAATTTAGGATAAATTATAATCTCCTTGCATTAGTTCGCTAGGGCTGCCATAGCAAAGTTATGCACAGACTGGATGACTTAAACAACAGAAATTTGTGGACTCACAGTTTTGGAGACCAGAATGGTTGATTTCTTCTGAGACCTCTCTCCTTGGCCTGTGGATGACAGTCTTCTCCCTGTGCCTGTGTGTCTTCACTCCTTAGTTTTTTTACTTCGTCCTAATTTCCTCTTGTTATAAGGACACCAGTCATATTGGATTACGGCTTGCCATAACGATCTCATTTTACGTTAAGTACTTCTTTAAAGACCTTATATCTAAATGTAGTCACATGCTGAGGTAAATTCATGAGACACATGCTGGGGTTTAGGACTCAACATATGAATTTTAAAGGGACAAAATTCTATCCGTCACCTTCCTCCATGAAAAATGTCAGTGGTGGGTCCTCTCAGCCCATTTTTCAGAAGAGAAAAATGAATGTTCTGAAAGGTTGAAAAGCTGTCATATTCAAACAGCTTAAAAAAAATACAGAGAGTAGCTGAATCAGGGGAAACAGTGAATTGCTCTTTCCTTCCCTTCCAAGATGTCCTTTGCTTCCTTGATTAACATTTAGGAAGAATGGACCTAGAACAGGGAAAAACGAAAGAACACAAACTCATAATGCTGCTCCTCCGATTTCTGGGTTTTCATGTAATCATAATAACTGGAATAATAAGAAACAACCCATGATAATGAAACCATTGATTTAATTTCTCACTAAACTTTCTAAACAATTGAAATAAGTGAACAAATATTTGGTTAAATATTTGGATAAATTAGGTATCAGTGAATATTTTCCACATGTATATTTAAATATGAAATATTAAGATATGTGAGGCGTAAGAACAGATATGTCTTGTTTGAAAAATGCACATAAGTAATCTTATTTTCAGTTTTGTAATTTCAGATTTTTTCCTATGAAACTTCAGTCTTTGGAATCCTAATACAGCGTTCTTATTTCTATGTGGGATTTGGCTACTATAAATTGGGAGAAATTAAGGGTGACATCTATTTACCTTGACATTCTATATATGATTTTTTCAAGGTAAATCTATTAGTATTGCTTTATTCAAAATATAATATGGCACAATCAAAGTTATATCAAAGTCTGTTAGGTAAATTCATGACAAGTCATCATTAGTAAATTATTCACAGTGGCAAAAAGGGTAATGGAAAGATGACTTGAGGAAAATTGAGGAATCCTGCAGTTTATTTTAAGCTTAGCTACAAACCTGTCTGATGATATTGAGCAGACTACAAAAGCTATCCAGGCATCAGTTTACTTTCTGGTAAAAGGGGCAATCCCTAACACGTAATCAGCAAATTAGGTCATATGTGTGTAAACTTCAAGAATGTATAAATGTAAAATATTATCGCTATTTTTATTATTATTATTTTTCTTTCCTAAATAAGAAAATTACCTGTTTGTATTCTAAGCACTTTGTAAGCAAATACTGGGTAATCAATGAACAGGGAGCCAAATCTAGTTCTCAGCAAGCTGATAGCAGAGTGAGGGAGAGAGACAGGGCGGGCGGTTTGTGATTAAACACTCCAAATTCTCCATGCTAAAATAGATGTCAGTATGGTATGTATGCCCTGGGAGCATAATAAAGGACACCCTTGATGGAGTGAGCAGGGATGAGGAGGGAGTCGGAAAAAGATTGCTAGAGATGACACTGAAATGAAGTTGATCAGTATGAGCAGGAGGTAGCCAGGTCAATCAAATACTTTTTCATATAGAATACATTCCATAAGCAATTGCTTTATAACCAATTAAACTCTTCACACAAAATATAATGGGAGACTTAATTATGTTTTGATATAACTTGTGAGTTTTAAAAATAAATAAGTGGTTGATTTCTCTCTCTAAGGTTTCCTGTGGATTTTCAAAAACTTTCAATTATTTCTAGATATTAATATTAATACTTCTTCTGTGGTGATTCTGACATGGCAGGTTGTATTTCCAAAAACAGTCACAACATTTCCTGTTTTGCATCCTCCTCTACAATGTGACTTTTCCCGTTTTTTCAAGGAAGGATGAAGTCTCTGATTCTTCCCTTAAATGAGAGTGTGCTTCCAAGTGCATTAACAGATAGAGAATGCCAGATATGACACTGTATAACTTTTCAGGCTGGCTCATGAAAGGTGATGCACCTCTGCCTTTTTTACTGGAATACCTGTGCTTGGAACACACACACTTTAAATATGCTGCAACTGTTAAACTGTGAGGAAGCCAAGCTACATTGTAGGTAAGCATAGGGGTTCTGAACATCAGGATTAGTCTTTGATTTTCCCAGGCCAGGCACCAGCCATGTGAGTGAACAACCCTTTTGATAGTATTCTCTCCAGGCTCAAGTTACCCCCTAGTTTTTGAGTCTTTCAGCCATGGTCCCCAACATCAAGTAATGTAGTATAGACAAACTATGCCCTCAGGTACAATATGAATTCCCAACCTCTAAAATCCAGGAACATAATTAAATATTTGCAGTAAGCTGATACATTTTGGACCAGTTTGTTATGAAGAATCAGAATAAAATTTGATACCAAAACTGTGCTGCTGCCATAATAAAAACCTAAATCATGTGGCATTCACTATGGCCCAAAGAGTAGACTGAATCTTGAAGGGCCTTGAGGAGAATATCAGAGAACATGAGAGTACTAGGCAGGAAATTTGTTATAGGAAGCTGGAAACAAAGTAATTCTTGATGTGCAGTAGCAACAAGTTTTGGTGCACTCTTCCCTGTAATGATGTGTAAAATAGAAAATAATTTTAATTAACCAGTAGATTTGGCTAACTTCCAAAGTGGAATATGGAATGAACAAGATGATTATTTGATCTATGTTAGCTAACATATGGATAGAGAGAAATGGGCTAACAAGAAATTGTCTGGTTTTAAAGCAACTAAAATTTACAGGAATTATAAAGGAGCCAGGATTTGTTGGGTTATTCAAAACAAAGAACAACAACAACAACAAAACAAAATAAAATGCAAAATCATGTGATAAAGAGTCACCAGGCAAAAATAAAACACAGGGTACTTGCGGAATAAATATAAAGCCAAGGTTATTATTGTAGAAATCCTTTGTAATACTTTAGAAATATATTAGGTGGTACCTCATAGACCCTTTAAAATAGACCGAAGCCCTCTAAGGATCCTAACATTGTGCTTTACAGACCATCTCTGTTAAACTACAGAGCTTCTGAGAATCTGAAGAGCCTCCCAGAAACATAATCCAGAGAAAATTTGTAGATGTATTCTTCATCTAAAGGAATAAATTATAAATTGATAGACAAGAAACCTGAAAAGTTTTATTTTTATTTATTTACTAATGTTTACTAATTTGACTAATGTTATTTATTTACTAATTTATTCAGAGACAGGATCTTGCTCTCTTGCACAGATGGAAGTTCAGGGGCAGTGACAATATAGCTCATTGCAGCCTTGAATTCCTGGGCTCAAGAGATCCTCCTGCCTCAGCCTTTGAGTAACTAGGACTACAGGTATGTGCCAACATGGCATGCCATTTGAGTGTGTGTGTGTGTGTGTGTGTGTATATATATATATATATATATTTGTAGAGATATGATCTCAATCTCATTATGTTGCCCAAGTTAGGCTTTAAGTGATCCTTCTGCCTTTACCTCCCAAAGTACTGAGATTACAGGCGTGAGCCACCACACCTGGCTCTAGAAAGTTTTTAAGAGAAAAAGACTGAAAGGAACAGACAGTATAAAGAGAAAATAGACTTTTGAGAAACGCGATTTCCATACGCAGAAAGTTGGCTGAGAGGGACACTTAGTTACAAACATGCATTCTTTCTAAAAATATAGAAAACTGATTGATTTAGAAGGTTGGGCCACGACCACAGAGTGCAGAGCCAAGAGTCAAGGATAACAATTAAAAAGGAGTAGCATGGAATTCTAATCGAGAACTGGTGACATATGCTTGCTTGCATTTTAGAAATTGTTATTATCTGGTGTCTTCTATTTTGTGTGCCTTTGAATGAAAATGACTACAGTGGGTGTTATGTGCCTGTCCCACTATTGAATTGTGTGTGTGTGTGTGTGTGTGTGTGTGAGAGAGAGAGAGAGAGAGAGAGAGACAGAGAGACAGAGAGAGAGAGAGAGAGAGAGAAAGAGAGAGAGAGAGAGAGAGAGAGTCGGGAGGTATATAGCCTTCTGTGTCTTTAGTTTACAGATTTTTGTGTTTTTTTGAGACGAGTCTGGCTCTGTTGCCCAGGCTGGAGTGCAGTGGCGTGATCTCAGCTCACTGCAAGCTCTGCCTCCCAGGTTCACGCCATTCTCTTGCCTTAGCCTCCCGTGTAGCTGGGACTACAGGCGGCCGCCACCGCGCCCGGCTGATTTTTTGTATTTTTAGTGGAGACGGGGTTTCACCATGTTAGCCAGGATGGTCTCGATCTCCTGACCTTGTGATCTGCCCACCTCAGCCTCCCACAGTGCTGGGATTACAGGCGTGAGTCACCGCGCCTGGCCTAGTTTACAAATTTTTAAAGTGATAGAAACTGCACTAGAGTTGTCGCACACAGGGGCTTCATCGGAGCATGGACCTGATTTTGATAATGAAATCTTAAACTTCTATCTGATGCCATAACAGGAGAAAACTTGGGCTGGGGAGGGCGAATGTATTTACTGAGTTGAAGGGATGTAAACTGTTGTAACTAGAAGTCAAATTGGAGAGAGTTGTATCTTCAAAAGATATCTGTAACTGTATTGCACATATTTATTGATAGTGTGTATTTGCTAGTGTGTATTTGATAGTGTGTATAACTTCTCCCTTAAAAACGAGGAAAGAAAAAAGGCCTTGTGATTGCTTTGAGTATGGCAGAAATGACATTCTTCCATTTGCAAGGTTTAACCCAAAAGGTGATGCAGATTTTGCTTCACTTATTGGAAAACTCATACTTCAGTCCCTTCATGAAAGCCATCTAGTTGCCGTGGAACTGCCATACTGAGAAAATTAAGCTACGTGGTGATCTTGCATGTATGCATGAGAGTAAGCAGTTCTGGCTCTTGATTCATTGCAGCCCAGGCACCAGACCTGTCAGCAAAAGATCCTTAAAATGGTCTCAACCCCCAATCATCACATTATGGTTAGTCTTTAATTCATCCAAGCAGAGGTCCCATATGTCATGATGCAGAGACAAGCATTGTGTAATGTCCATGTGGCTGTCCTTCAGAATGTGAGACTGTAATAAGAAATTTCAGATAAAGCCACTAAGTCTGACTTGATTTGTTATGTACACTAGTAACCAAAATGGTACAATTTAAATAAAAATGTATTCTATTTCAAACCTATGCCCATATTGTAAAATAATTTCACACATACCTAAGCATATAAAGCCAAAAGTAAAAGATCTCTTCACACATACCCTCAGAACAAAAGGAGTTAGTACTCTTGGTAAAAGTAGTCCCCGTTTGAAGCTAGATGTGCATTCTTCCAGATACTTTATGCACTTGCATACTTTATAGATACTCTCTTGAAAGATAATAATAATTGTGGAATACTATTCATGCAGTTCAAAATTACCGGTTATGTTGGAAATCATAACATTGCAGTTTATATATAAATATATATAATTGCTTTTAACATCTAAATACAGAATTGAGATACGACTTCCATGGATAATGGCGATTTTTTTCTTCATATGCCTCTTATATTAAGATAATAATATTCTTTATTACTTTTTGGTATAAATGAATATAAGTAAGGATGAACTAATTATATAATAATTGCTATAATAATTATTATATTCGCTGTTTTACTTGATTTTGAAAGATTAAATTTAGAACATTTGTGTCAGCTTTAGGCACTGTGTCTACTAAGCTTAGAAGTTGGTTCTGACCTAATAGAGTCTTTATTGTGGATGTTTATAATTTGTTAATCATTTTTGAATTGAATAATTTTTTAGTTTCTACTATGAAAATAATTTTTTGTTGTTAAAAATGCTGCAGTTTACATGCTTGTAACTTTTCCCCTTTAAGTGCATGCATAAATATTTCTCTAGAACACATTTCTGCAGTTAAATTTTTTAACTTGATGAGCATGTGTGTTTTTAAAATTTTAATGAATACTCTCAAATTGCCTTCTCAGAAAATTAGCAATTTATACTCTTTATAACAGTGTTTATTCATTGACACACAAAGTGTGTTTGTTCAATTGACACACAAAAATCAACAGCATTTTAGTATGCCAACAGCTAACTCATTGAAGGAAATCCGAAAAGCAATGCCATTTGCAGGATCTACAAAGAAAATACCTAAGAATAAATTTAAACAAGGAGGTGAAAGATCTCTACAAGTAAAACTATAAAACACTGACGAAATAAAGAGATTATAAAAAATGAAAAGATATCCTACATCCCTGGATTGAAAGAATTAGTTTTGTTAAAATGACTGTACTACTGAAACTAATCGACAGATTCAGTGCAATCCTGCAGTGTCATATACCAATGTCATTCTTTACAAAAAAGTCTAAAATTAATATGGTAACAGGAAGTCTAGAATAGCCAAAGCAATCTTGAGCAAAAAGGAACAAAGTTGGAGGCATAACACTACCTGACCTTAAAATACACTGCAAAGCTACAGTAACAAAACAACATGTTACTAGCATAAAAACAGACACATAGGCCAATGGAACAAAATAGAGAACTTAGAAGTAAATCCATGTGCTTACAGCCAAATGATTTTTGCAAAGGCATCAAGAACATTCAGTGGGAGAAAGGACAGTCTCTTCAATAAATGATACTGCAGAAACTCGATATCCATATGCAAAAAAAAGAAAACTAGATTTTATATATCTCACCATATATAAAAATTAAATCAAAATTGATTAAAAACTTAAATGTAATCCCTGAAAGTATAAAACTACTAGAAGAAAACATTGGAAAAATGCTTTAGGATGTTGGTCTTGGCAAAGAATTTTTGGGCAAGACCTCAAAAGCACAAATAACAAAAGTAAAATAGACCAGTGGGATTACATTAAGCTAAAATGTTTCTTCACAGAATGGAAACAGTCAATAGAAGGACAAAACAATCAATCTATATAATGGAAGTTAATCTTTGCAGATTTATCCATCTGATGAAAGATTAATAAAAAATATATAATTAACTCAACTAAGTAGCAAACAAATAATCCAATGAAAAATGGGCAAATGACCTGAAAAGACATACAAATGGACAATGAGCATATTTAAAAATTCTCAATATCACTGATCATCAGAGGAATGCAAATTAAGACCATGATGAGGTATTATCTCACCCCAGTTAAAATGGCTATTATCAAAAAGATTTTTAAAGGGATGCTGGTGAGCCTGTGGAGAAAGGCTCCACACTGCTAGTGGGAATGTGAATTGGTACAGTCACTATAGAATACAGTATGGCATTGTCTCAGCCCAAAATCTCCTTAAGCTGATAAGCAACTTCAGCAAAGTCTCAGGATACAAAATTAATGTGCAAAAATCACAAGCATTCGTATACACCAGTAACAGACAAACAGAGAGCCAAATCATGAATGAACTTCCATTCACAATTGCTTCAAAGAGAATAAAATACCTAGGAATCCAACTTACAAGGGATGTAAAGGACCTCTTCAAGGAGAACTACAAACCACTGCTCAGTGAAATAAAAGAGGACACAAACAAATGGAAGCACATACCATGCTCATGGATAGGAAGAATCAATATCGTGAAAATGGCCATACTGCCCAAGGTTATTTATAGATTCAATGCCATCCCCATCAAGCTACCAATGAGTTTCTTCACAGAATTGGAAAAAACTGCTTTAAAGTTCATATGGAACCAAAAAAGAGCCCGCATCTCCAAGACAATCCTAAGTCAAAAGAACAAAGCTGGAGGCATCACGCTACCTGACTTCAAACTATACTACAAGGCTACAGTAACCAAAACAGCATGGTACTGGTACCAAAACAGAGATATAGACCAATGGAACAGAACAGAGTCCTCAGAAATAATACCACACATCTACAGCCATCTGATCTTTGACAAACCTGAGAGAAACAAGAAATGGGGAAAGGATTCCCTATTGAATAAATGGTGCTGGGAAAATTGGCTAGCCATAAGTAGAAAGCTGAAACTGGATCCTTTCCTTACTCCTTATACGAAAATTAATTCAAGATGGGTTAGAGACTTAAATGTTAGACCTAATACCATAAAAATCCTAGAAGAATACCTAGGTAGTACCATTCAGGACATAGGCATGGGCAAAGACTTCATGTCTAAAACACCAAAAGCAACGGCAGCAAAAGCCAAAATTGACAAATGGGATCTCATTAAACTAAAGAGCTTCTGCACAGCAAAAGAAACTACCATCAGAGTGAACAGACAACCTACAGAATGGGAGAAAATTTTTGCAATCTACTCATCTGACAAAGGGCTAATATCCAGAACCTACAAATAACTCAAACAAATTTACAAGAAAAAAACAAACAACCCCATCAAAAAGTGGGCAAAGGATATGAACAGACATTTCTCAAAAGAAGACATTCATACAGCCAACAGACACATGAAAAAATGCTCATCATCACTGGCCATCAGAGAAATGCAAATCAAAACCACAATGAGATACCATCTCACACCAGTTAGAATGGCGATCATTAAAAAGTCAGGAAACAACAGGTGCTGGAGAGGATGTGGAGAAATAGGAACACTTTTACACTGTTGGTGGGATTGTAAACTAGTTCAACCATTATGGAAAACAGTATGATGATTCCTGAAGGATCTAGAACTAGATGTACCATATGACCCAGCCATCCCATTACTGGGTATATACCCAAAGGATTATAAATCATGCTGCTATAAAGACACATGCACACGTATGTTTATTGCGGCACTATTAGAATAGCAAAGACTTGGAATCAACCCAAATGTCCATTAGTGACAGACTGGATTAAGAAAATGTGGCACATATACACCATGGAATACTATGCAGCCATAAAAAAGGATGAGTTTGTGTCCTTTGTAGGGACATGGATGCAGCTGGAAACCATCATTCTCAGCAAACTATCACAAGAACGGAAAACCAAACACCGCATGTTCTCACTCATAGGTGGGAACTGAACAATGAGATAACTTGGACTCGGGAAGGGGAACATCACACACCGGGGCCTATCATGGGGAGGGGGGAGGGGGGGAGGGATTGCATTGGGAGTTATACCTGATGTAAATGACGAGTTGATGGGTGCTGACGAGTTGATGGGTGCAGCACAGCAACATGGCACAAGTATACATATGTAACAAACCTGCATGTTATGCACATGTACCCTAGAACTTAAAGTATAATAATAATAATAAAAAAAAATAAGAAAACAGTATGGAACTTTCTCAAAAAAACTAAAAGCAAATTTATCATGTAATCGAGCAATCCTCCTCTTGGATATATAGACAAAAGAAATGAAATCAGTATATAGAATAGATATCTGCATTACCATATTCATTAAAGCACTATTAATAGTAGTGCTTTATTAATAGTAGGCAAAATATGTAATCAACCTAAGTGTCCACCAACAGATGAGTGGATAAAGAAAATGTGGTGTATATATACAATGGAATATGGATTTGTCCTTTTTCATACTGCCATGAATAAATACCCAAGACTGGATAATTTGTAAATAAAAAGAGGTTTAATGGACTCATAGTTCCACATGGCTAGGGAGGCCTCACAATCATGGCAGGAGGTGAAGGAGGAGCAAAGGCACATCTTACGTGGCAGCAGGCAAGAGAGTGTGTGCAGAAGTGCCCTTTATAAAACCATCAGATTTAATGAAACTTGTTCAATATCACAAGAATAGCATAGGAAAACGCGCCCCCGTGATTCAATTACCTCCCACTGGATCCCTCCCGTGACATATGGATTATGATAGCTACAATTCAAGATGAGAATTGGGTGGGGACATAGCCAAATGATATCAGAATATGATAAAGAATAAATACCTGTTATTTGCAGCAACATGTGTGGAACAGGAAGCCATTACGTTAAGTGAAATAAGCCAGGTATAGAAAGACAAATACCACATGTTCTTATATAGGAGAGCTAAAAAAGTTGATGTAGTGAAGGTAGAAAGTGGAATTATGGGTATCAGAGAGTAGAAAGGGTGAGAGGTGGTGAAGAGATGTTGGATAATGGGGACAAACACACAGTTAGATAGAAGGCAGAACGTTCTAGTGTTAACTAGCATGGTAGGGTGACCATAGTTAACAATAATTTATTGTACGTTTCATCAAAGCTAGAAGAGAAGTTCGAAATATTCCCAACACAAATAAATTGTAACTGTTTGGAATGATGGGTATCCTAATTGTCTGGATTTGATCATTACACATTAGATGCATGTCTCAAAATATCACATGGATTCCATAAATATGCACAATTATTATGTATCAATAAAAAAGCAAACAATTTACAAACCATGTACAACATTATTCATTTCCATTAAATATAATCTGCATGTGTCTCAGTTTTGTTTTGGTCCTTGAATTATGCATTTCCATTTGTTTTAGAAGATGGCATTGAAGGGAAGTTGCCTTTCTGAAAAGTGTTTAAGAAGCTGTACAGCATACCTGAGCCTGGACTTTCTACTAATTCTCTTATCAGAATAAATGTTTTCAGGTGCCTTTTCATATACTGGGCAATTGGTATAACTAATAATCATGTTTTAATGGTCATTGAGTAAACTTATAGATGTTCACAAAAGGAAAATAAAAAGAGTAGATATTTTTCTTTTTGTTTTCATTATATAAAACAAATAAAATCAGCTTACACTAAGTACTATGCCATGGAGATTTGAGTTGAAAAGTCAATGACCTCTAATCTGATCATAGATCTAGTCATAAACTCGTTCATGGAGATAGGCCCGAAGTACACTTTTAAAGCTACCCTTTTCATCTACTTCCCTTGTTTTTCCAATCTCCATTTTTTACTTTCAATCCCCACCCTCCAGGGAATAGAGAACACAATGTCATGTGATTTGTGAGCTTGCTTAAGCAGTCTTCTATAATGCAGACATGATTGGTATAGAACTAGGGTTGTGGCCTTGAGTGCAGCTATTTCTAAGCAAACAGTGAACTTTGCCATCTTAGATGCTCATATTAACAAATTAGACACAATTAACAAATTAGGGAATCAAAAATATGCCGTTTTAAAAGGATCTTCAACATATTACTAAGTACCGTTATATGAACATCTATGGCTGGAAATCAATGACCAGAATTGGAAAATATGAAACTGAGTGATGGGCCTGCTAGCATGAAAAAGTGTCCATGAACCCAATATCCCAAGATTTGCTAAGAATAAGAGATGCACAGGCTTGGGGGTGATTTCTAGTAATATTATTATTATTAAAATTTAAAAATAGTATAGCAAACTTATATTTTGACTGCTATTTATTGAGTAGTGAGATAAGAAAGTCGGCTCAATTTGCCATCTTATGTGTATCAACCCATTAATGATAATTTATCCACTGAGAGTTCCATGTTTTGTTCACATTATTTGCTAATTATACTTCAAGGAGCCTCAGAATTCTTTAAACATTGTTAGTGAATCCACAATTAAAGCAGATTCCAGTCTGTATTTAATACAACCCACATTTATAAACTTTTAAACATGTTGCCTTGTTCTACCATTTAACATCTCCCACTGGCCTCAAGATCATCTAACATGAACAAATAGGTATTAAATATTGACATTCTTACTGAGAACCAGGTAATTTCACAGTAATAATAATTTTTAAATTTTGAGTTCCTCTCTTTCTCTTCCTTTTTTTTTTGCTGAACCACAGAAACTTTCATGACTGTTACTTACTTGAAAAGGGACTATAAGCATGGAAAAGATGTATGCGATATCTCATAATTTAGATTTGTATATGTTTATATTATGCCAGAAATATTTACTCAATAAATATCAAGACTGGGAAAAAAAGAGGAGTTTTAAATACTGCATCCAATTTCCTCATTTATAGCTGAGGAAACTGACATGCAAAGAGGTGAAATGACTTATCCAAAATTCCTCTGCCTGTAAGTAGAGAAGCCAGGAAAAGAGCTCATGTCTTCTCTGCTGTCTAGAATCTTTCAGTGTAGTGTGAAATTGTTCTAATTGTCTTCCAAAATCATACACCAAAGACTTGTGTCTCTATGTGTGTGTGTTGTATGTCATTTGAAAGTCAGTTGCTAAATACTCATCGTACCAATCAAAAAATGGCAGCTATGGTAATGTCTATGTGTCTATAAATATGATGGATACATAACCTTGTCTTCTTCCTGTTCCATGTGCCTGCAGCAATTGTCCTCAGAATGACCATGGCTTCCCACATCCTTCTCCCTTGAAAAGCTCTGCCATTTTTTCCCTACAGGAAATTTTGTTTTATCTTACTATAGCAGAACCCAATGGCTTGAGATTGACAAGTAACCTCTTTGTAGGTGTCATTTCCCAAGAATCAACAGCTCTGCCACAATGTTTCCAATTATGTTTGACAGCGTCCTTATAAAAATCTGTCAACAACCTATTCAGCTTGTCACATACAAAGTACACTTTCTTAATCTGGTCCTGTCTCCCCAGCAACAAATATTAGGTCAAACCAAACTACACGATCATGATGGAGAATTAGAGCCTTACAAGGACCACCCTATGAGTGATTTTGAAGAAAAATCACTTTTGGGCTGGGCGCAGTGGCTCATGCCTGTGATCCCAGCACTTTGGGAGGCTGATGCAGGCAGATCATGAGGTCAAGAGATCGAGACCAACCTGGCTAACACGGTGAAACTCTGTCTCTACTAAAAATACAAAAAATTAGCCGGGCATTGTGGCATATGCCTGTAGTCCCAGCTACTCTGGAGGCTGAGGCAGGAGAATTGCTTGAACCCCGGAGGTGGATGGAGGTTCAGTGAGCCAGATCGCACCAGTGCACTCCAGCCTGGACGACAGAGCCAGACTCCATTAAAAAAAAAAAATCACTTTAGGATGAAACAGAGTTATTAAGGAGACATTGCTGATTAAATTCACTGGTAGCCAATGATAGGGAGTGCCATTGAAGTTGACAGCTCTGAATACTCTGAAGAAGGCTGCACTCATACATTAATTTATTCAGCACAGTCAGGGGTTACATCTCAGAGTGCTGAAGGAATCTGCCAATTTGATAACTGAGCAGCCATCATTGTACAGTGAGAAATGCTGGAGGAAGGAAAAAGTGCCAGGAACTATAAAGGTGAGAATGTGTCCTGATTTTTTAAAGAGAGGAACATAATTCTTAACAGAAATTACAGGTTTTTGTCGCTAACGAGGCAATTAAATTAATGTTGTATTTGAACACTTAGAATACATAAAATCTCTCATTCAGGTATGTGAAAGGTATCTCTTATGTGGGTTGACTCAAAATGCTTGGAATTAATGATCAATGAGAACTAACATGAGTTAAGAGCCAAGTCTTGCCAAATTTCTTAGGTGTCTTTTTTATAGAGAGTAAATAAATATTTCATAATGGAACAAACATGGTGAAATGAGAGCTGCATAATATTATATTTATTTGATTTGAAGGTGGTGTCATAGCACTTTCATCACAAATGGAGAAAAAAATTCAGTGTTACCTTTAGCTATGTTCTGCTGAGAATTTTATGTGATTTAAATGAAGCCATGTGAGATCTATTTAGCAAACTTGGAACAAGTTTAAGATCTGTATTTACCAGAATGCACACTCCATGAAGGCAGGGCATTTTGCTCTCTGATTCACTGTTTGAGTCCCAATTCTTAGAAAAGTGTTTGCCTGATACATGTACTAAATATGATTTTGTTGAATAAATGCAGAAAGCCTGGGGAAAGGGAATACTATGTAAAAATGGGTGTCACCAGGCAAACAGGAACTCCAGTCCTTCTCAGGTGTCATTTACCTGATCATAGAGTTTCCAGTGAGTTGGTTCATGTTGATCTCAAATTTATTGTTGGCTGCCATATTTTCTTACGTTTTTACTCTATATGTCTTAGTTCAGCCTACTGTAATGAATCACCATAGACTGGGTGACTTAAGCAACAAACATATCTGTCACATATCTGGAGGCTGGGAAATCCAAGATCAAGATGCTGGCAGATGTGGTGTCTGGTGAGGGCCTGCTTTCTTGTTCATAGATAGCCGTCTTCTTGCTGTGTTTTCACATTGTCGGAGGGGCAACATGGCTCTTGGGGATCTCTTTTATAAAGGCATTAATCCCATTCATTAGGGCTCCACTCTCACAACTTAACCTAACCTGAATTTTCTCAGGATGGTTTCACCTCCAAATACCATCACACTGGGAGTAAATATTTTAACATAGAAATATTGAGTGTGACACAAACATTTAGTCTAGATCACGTCTAAATGTTACTTAGTCTCTGATGACAGTAAATGTCTATAAAAGACACTACTGCCTCTGCTTAGGTGCCTAAATGTAATCTCTACTAATGATTCCTGGGTTGAAGCTGTCAGCTTCAGAAGCCAAAAAGGGAAAGAGAAGAGTAAGCAAAATGCCTGCACGACCTCCAACATGCATGAAAAAATTTTTGCAATGGGGATTTAAAATGCTCAAGGCTGGGAACACCAGTGTTTGGACAGAATGCTAACTCCTCTGTGTAGAAGCAACCTCAAGGCAGTGAAATAGAATACGTTTTTGGTATAACTTTATTGTAAATGCAAATATTACATATCATATAGCACCACTACTGTTGCATTCCTACCTCCACTGTGACTTCCTGTTAAATGCAATTGTACCTTCTCTGTAAGTATTTTCTTTTTCATTGCTATGTAGAAAATCATTAACAAAGCATAGGTCATACTGCTATTCTTAGAAAGACCTCCTTGCAAGGTTGGCCCTCAGGAGGCATCTGGTAACTTCAATTTGCCACCATTCTAGGAACTGATAACTGTAGCTCCCTGTGTCTGAACAGTGCAAACATTATGGTTTATGCTGAATACCTACTTTCTTTCTGAGAGTCTGCAATATTAATACATCTGAGGCTGAGGGCTTTTACATGACCAGCCATGAATAGACACTTCAGGCAATAAGGCTGTAATGAATTCCTCTGGTAGATGATGTTTTACGTACATTGTTACAACTTGTTGCTTGAAGTGTTAGGTGTGTCTTGTGTGACTACACCATGATAAATCTGTTGGAAGCTTGAGTCTAGTTTTCTCTGAATTTCACCCCAGGTGCAAGAAAAGGTGACTTCTCTTTGCTGATTTTACTTTGTATTCTTTTGCTAGAATAAGTCATAGCCATAAACATAATTATATACTGATTTCTATGAGTGTTCCTAGTGCATCATTAAACCCAGCAGTATTTATGGGGACCCCTGACCCAATTGCCAAGAAGTGAAGCAGATTAACCACTACAGATTTTATCTGAGACTACATTCTCAGGGTCCCTGGAAATGATCGTAATCCAACTCTTTTTTGTCTACTTGCTTATTTAAAAATACCCATTTGACGTTTTAAAATAACTAAAAGAGTATAATTGGAATGTTTGTAACACAAAGAAAGGATAAATGGTTGAGGTAATGGACAATTCATTTACTCTAATGTGACACATTGTATGCCTGTATCAAAATATCTTGAGTGCTCCATCATGAGATATTATTTTTTACTTTTATTTTTAATTAAATTTTTCTTTTTTACTTTTACTATTATTATTTTGTTAGTATTGTATTTATTTTTCTACCATTATCTTATTGGATCATACTTGATTTTTACCTCAAATTTGTTTGTTTCCTTGCTAATTTTTTAACTCTTAATTTTATAGATATATAGTAGGTATATATAATTATATATATGTTAATATAGATTATACAGAGATTATATAGTAGGTATATATTTTTTTATATATTATATATATTTTATATACACCTACCATATACCCATTGGTATGGTTTAGCTGTGTCCCCACCCAAATCTCATCTTGAATTGTAGTTCCCATAATCCCAACCTGTCATGGGAGGAACCAGGCGCAGATAATTGAATCATGAGGGAGGTTTCCCCCATCCTGTTCTTGTGATAGTGAGTGAGTTGTCATGAGAAGTGATCGTTTTATAAGGGGCTTCCCCCTTCGCTGGACACACATTCTTCTCCTTGATGCTGCCATGTGAAGAGGAACATGTTTGCTTCCCCTTCCACCATGATTGTAACTTCCTGAGTCCTCCCCAGCTGTGCTGAACTGGAGTCAATTAAACCTCTTTCCTTTAAAAATTACTGAGTCTCGGGAATTTCCTTATTAGCATCATGAGAATGAACTAACACACGCATAAAATTAAAAGTAAAAAAAAATTAGCAAAACAAGCTAACAAAGGCATTTGTGGTAAAAAAAAAAAAATCAAATATGATCCCACAAGATAATGGGAGAGAAAGAAATACTAATAAAATAATCGCTAAAAGTATTGAACTTACCTATTTAATTCATTGAGGTGATTAATACAGCTACATCATTATTCTTCATAATTCCTTGGACATTATGATTAGTCCTTAGCATGCATTATCTCGTTTAAGCTTTACAAAATTCCGTCTTTAAAATCATAAGTTCAGAAATGAAGAAACCAAGGCAGTGAGAAGATAAACACCATGTCAAAAATCCCATTGCTGAAAATTAGTGAAGTGGAGAAAGGTAGTGGAGTAGTGGGAGCAACAGCTTTGTGACCTCAGAGTCTTGGTGCTCAACACTACATAGGCTCAAATTTTCCAATCTTTAGATTCATCCTCCAATCAGATCATTACGTATTTGCCTTAAACCAGTCATGATACTCCTTGTAGGTCTCTTTTAGGGTAATTCATGTTTTTTTCACAAAAAATTCCTGAGTTTGTTAACCATATGAACATATATGATGCACACACCCACCAGCAGTCCTCCAGATACCAGAAATATGTCTGAATCACAGGAACAAAAATGAGTCAAGCTTGTGTTAGGGACAAAACTAAATTTTTTATGAAAGCATTTGAAACTTTGCCGTAAAGTTCATTATGTTCTCAACTTGCTGTTGCCAAAATCTTTGAGAGCGGGGATTAGATCTTAGATATACTTAACTCTTTAACACCATGCACAGTTTCTGGCACATACTAGGAACTTAATTTAAAAATAATGTGGTTGGCGACTAAGCAAATGAGTGCTGGGCTACAGAACTTGCTTGAGGATTTGGTCAGATGGAACATGGTCCTGAGAGTTCTGTTTGGAGTCACAATTTGGACTAGAGGTTTGGACAGCAAGTAGAAGTGTTTCCACATAATATTCACAGCTGAAACATATGTTACAAATTCATAAAAATAAACACTGCTAGAAACCACACTAAGGGAAAAACTTATTTACAACAATAGGAAAAGTGGCTGAGTGAATTCATATTATTGATCTCTTAGGAGGAATAAAGTACATCTCTTCCATGATGCATTCCATAAGAAAAAGCAAGAGGCAGTTTTATAAGTATAAATGATTACATTGTTATTAAAATATACAAATATACATGTGTGTGTGTAAATATATATATATATATATATATATACACACATATACTTTTTTAAGAAAAGGAAAGATACATATTAATCTGTCCAGAAAGGTACAGAGATTCATCTTATACAAATGGAATGGAATGGGTTCAGGGGAATCTTTAGCTACTTTCATAAATATAAATATTTATTTCTAGCCATGGTAAGATTAGGGATGATTTTTGTAGTTTATAACTATTTTTACCAATATACAGACACATAAACATGATGAGTTAGACTGATGCGTCTTGGTACATAAATATATTAATGTTATATCAAGTGAACAATTTTGGAATTTCAAAGGAGCAGCTTGTTTATTGAGACTGTCTATGTGTATGAGAGATACACATGTGTATATATATCTGGAAGGTACACTAAACTGATGTTTTGCGGGTGAATTTATGTAGGACTTTTATTTTACAATTTGGCTATTGTAGAAAATTGCTTGCAGTGAACTAGTTTATTTTACTGTGAAATAAAGAAAAACTAAAAAGGCAGTATTAGGGTTGGCATAGCAGAAGCAATAATTCTGTCCGTAATGACAGCTAGGAAGTAAACGCTGTCCTTTTATTTATGGAAGCAAAGGTCTTCTCTAGGTCCGAAAGGATGAAGTAAAATTCAGACTTCTAAGTCTGGCATTCAGGAGCCCCTGCAATCTGGCCTCAATATAGCATTATGACCTTGAGTCCCATATCTCTCATAAATTCCATTCTATAAAATTGTTTTGTTCATATCCTCAGAATGCACTTTGCAGAGTACTACTCCCACAAATATCCTCATACCAACTTTTATTACCTGGAATGACATTCCTTCTCCTCTATACCTTTTGTAGTCCTATATTCTATCCTTATTTGAATTCTTTCTTTTCCTTAAAAGCCATGTTTTCCCTGAAATCCAGTGTGGAGTTCCAATCCAGCTTGTGCAAGCTAAAGAGAATTTATTTCACCCAAAACATTCATTAACATCCTAGAAACAGGTGATGAGATGCCTTAAGCCTAGCCCCAAATAATAAAAATGTCCCAAAGTTAATACATATTTGTCATGTCCCACTTCAATATTTCCCATATACATATGCATACAGAAAAGCATAACGGGATCATCTACACACTGGAACAAATACTTAAGAACACTGCAAAGAAAGAGAAAGAAGTGAAGGTTTATCATGTTTTACTTCAGGGATTCCACAGTTCTATTACACTGTTATGATTTATTATAGATTATTAACATACTGTGATTGAAAGCATCTCTCAGTTAACCCCATGATATTCCCCAGAAAAAGCCAACTTTCCAAACTGACTAGTTGCCAAGTAAGGAACGTATTAATGAGAGGTCAAGAGTCGAAGCATGGAAGTCAGATGAAATCCTGGGTTAGGAATTCACCTCCTCTGCTTACTAGTTGTGTGGCCTTAAGTGAATTAAGTAACTTCTCTGAACCTCAGTTTCTTCGTTTATAAATTAGCATTGGTAATAATACAGACTGCACGGAATTATAAAAATTTATCATATAATACATGCAAAGTTGATGTTGGTGACAAATCCACTCCCTACCACTTACGGGCTCGACTGTCCAAGCTCCAGCTACCAGCCCCTGCTTTTCCTTGGCTGATACATTTAATTGTCTGTTCTGCCTGCAAACAGGGCAGGTTGCAGGTTTTCTATCTCATCAGCAGGACTCAACTATGACTGTTGGGCACTGTCAGTTAAATGCCCCAATGTCCTCTTCCTAAGGCAGGATACCTGTAAAGGTCATATCCTACACTTTGTTTCAGATTCCCACAGGGAAAGCAGGCCCAAGATAGGTTGTAATTATCTGACAACCTATCTTCCGTAGCCTTTTTACCTATTGTCTTATTTTCCTACTCCAATACTTATATTTTTTAGAATCATCTCTTTATTAAACCACTTGTACTCAAATCCTTGTTTGAGGACCTGCTTCTAGGGACCCCAAAAGAGACCATCAAGGGTATGGCATAGAATAAGCATTTGGCTAATGTTAAGTTCTGTTCTATGATTATTACTTCCATACTATTTGCATTCATAATTCATAGTATGTTTTTCACGTGATTCACCTTCCATACATCAAAAGAAGGCAAGCCTGGAAGTATAGTAAATCCTATGTAGAAAATGGAGAAAAGGAAAGGCTTACAATCCTAATTATCTAACGATGACACTGCTGTCAATGAAGCTGCCAAAACTACTGTGAGGGAAAGTGGAATGTCCCTTTTGTTACATGAAGAAAAGAAAGGCCCAGGGTACCTAGTACGTACCAAACAAGTTAGTTCTCATAAATATTTCCAGTAGTTCCCAGTTTATTGCCATTTGTGTATTCTACATTTGAAGCCAAAAAACCTAATTCATCCACTGAATGTCTGCTCTGGAAAGTCATCTCTCATACTGGTTTCTTCTACACCACCACGTATTTGTTATACATCACGTAATGACTAGCATGACTACTTTGCTCCTTATTCATAACTATATTCAATTGAGCAAAAGGTAATCGATAATTCTTATAGTGAAATACAATGATACGTAAATATTATGATTTACTAACTTCCTTCACATTCATTCTCCCATTACAGGCTTTCAACCAAGCTATGAAGCAGTATAAGTGTGTATTAGTAGCCTCATAAAACAGACAAAGAACCTATGATTTAGAGAAAATAAATTATTTATTCAAATGCATAGTCAGAATGTTGAGTCATTGAACTGGATATAACTTTTTTTTTTTTTTTTTTGAGATGGAGTCTCACTCTGTCGCCCAGGCTGGAGTGCAGTGGCGTGATCTCAGCTCACTGCAAGCTCTGCCTCCTGGGTTCACGCCATTCTCTTGCCTCAGCCTCCCGAGTAGCTGGGACTACAGGCGCCCACCACTATGCCCGGCTAATTTTTTTTAATTTTTTAATTTTTTTATTTTTTGGTAGAGATGGGGTTTCACCGTGTTAGCCAGAATGGTCTCGATCTCCTGACCTGTAACATTCTTTAAATTATATTACTCCTTTCAGAAAACTGACTTAAATTGTCTAAGTATCTATCTAATACTGGTTAAACAATGAGTACAAAGTAGTCTAAAAGTTTTAAACACACATAGATTCAACAGACTTTAATCTTGCTGACCCTGACCCCCAGATCCAGGCTGGGTCCAATGCCTATATTCTTACTTACCACTCTTGTCACACCATCTTTTTCTGGCCTGTGCCTCGCAGTTTTTCTACTTGTACATGCCAGGTGGAGTAAGACAGAGACCATAGTTCGTTTGCACATGGTGGTATACCAGTTGTCTGGGGCAGTGCCTGGTACTGAAGTAGAGGGTTCCTAAATATTTATAAAATGCATTACAGATTAATCTTTCTGCACATGTACCATGTTTCTTGTATGGAAGTGCTGATTTATGAATATGTTTTCAAAAGCCATTATAGCTTCCTGATAAGTATCTACTGTTATGCCTACTTCCATTATAACCCAAATGAGGTTAAGAAAATGTTTTCTGTTAAGGAAAAAGTATGCCCAGTGTTTATGAGGTCAATGGGGCTGTGTATTGTTGTAGAAAGAGAATCTGTGGTCAAAATACCAATTTGAATTCCCAGTCTGCATTTCTACTTTTATACTGTAAAATGTAGATAATGTAACAAAAATTAGGAGTTTGAGTCTCATTTTCTGTAAAGTAAAAAATGATGTTAATTTTTGTGATTGTTGGGATGAGAATAAAAAGTATATTAAATGACTTTGCATTAAAACATTCAGTAAATGGGGCAATTATTCTTTGATCTTGATGTTTGATCTTTCTTCATGTCATTTATAAGCTAGCAAGTCTGTTGGTTTATGCGATTATTGTCTGTCTCATCCGCAGTCAGAATGGAAGCTCTATGGCAATAGAGACCGTTGTATACACTGCTAATTTCCTAGTTAGAACAGTGCCTGAGACAGAGTAGGTGGTTAATTACTATATATTGAATGGAAGGATGTCACGATTTTATAAGTTGGTGACTCATTAGGCATGCTCACTCTACGCCAAAACACATGGATAAATTTGAAAATATCATTATGTTTTATCCAGCCAGGGTTGGACTTTATACCATGAAAATTCACAGGATTTTAGGTCTCCTGGGGATGAATTAAGATCATAATGACTCAACTTTTGATGAATCTCAAAGTGCACAGGATAGTCATTACTCAGGGAACATTCTACTTTGGACACTTCTGCATTCCCCATTTTCTTTTTAGGGCACAGCTACTCATTCTACAAGACACACTTTAAAATGAAGAAGCTGGGTCTGGGAGTGACTGTGTAATGTCCCCAAAGGTATCCAACTAATTAACAACAAAGCTTGATTCAAAACCAGGTCTCTTGATTAAGATTTGTGCTCCTCCTACTCTGCCAACCAGGTTTGAATTAGTAACAGAGTATTTAAAAAAAAAATACTATGTGTGTCAATCACTAGTATTTCAAGTACTCTGGGAATCTGCTTAAATATAATTCTTAGGGTAACTTCCTTTTTCCCTCTTCCCCAGCTTTTTCTCTTTTGTTTGTGTATTTTGTTTATTTTTATCTCTTCATATCTCTTGCTTTTTGAATGGTATTGTAAATGACAAGTTTTCATTTTTATGAAAAAATATTTTCTTCAATGTAATAGAGTAATCTTGATAAATACTCAATAGCACTAGTAATTTATTATAGCACTTCTGCAATGACAATTCAAAATTATACATATCTCATGGAAACACAAGTAACTTATGATCATATTTACATAGTTCATACATAAGCAAGGAACAACAAAAAGAATCTGTAATTTATCACTCTGCCTGTGGCCAATGTATTGAGACACAGCTTTGTGATTTGAAAATCACAATGTGTATTTTTAGAACATATCTAAAAAGTGTGTTCCCCTTCTAATAAAGTTTATCCATTCTTAAGGCAACATCCCCTTACAAATATTCTACATTTTCTCCTCTAAAGTTGCAGGGTTTTTTTTCAACATGAAAATCTCATTTCCATGAGAAAAAGGCAGCTGTGTTCCTAATATAGAACTGAAACATGACTGCTTTAAAAGTGGGCCCTGACACATTGATTCAAACTTTTCCCATCTTGTTAGCCATTCAGTGAAAAGGCAGTGATGGATTGTGGAAAATGTAAGAAGTACTAAAAATATATTTTTCACCTAAGCACACTGTTTTCTTAAAAATAAAAGAAGCAAAATAGTGAAACAGTTGTCTTTACTCAGTACTATTTTTTCCCTATTGTTTTTTCATTTATTTTTCTATAACTGAATCTTCACTCCAGTTGAGATTTCCATCATGTTTCACAGTCGCTAATGGAACGACCAAGCTCACTTTGAAAAAGGAATTTCAGAGATTAAATTCATTATAAATTGAAATAGGACATTCTAATTAAAATGAATACTTTTCAAAGGAATCATCAGTATTTCCCAGGTGATCCTTTCTTGCTGCCCTTATTTCTCTTCATAGTACATATTTTATAGATGCTTTAAAGCTGTAGCTCAAATGAATATATCCGTGCACCAATACTTGGTGGAGCTAATCATTCTTAACTGTGAATAATTTTGGAGTATTAGAAATGACACAGGCAACTTTGAGTAAAACTCGTTCATTTTACAAAAGGGGAAACTGAGGCCCATAGAGGGCAACATGAATTTTTGTTTGAGAATATCTATATTTGAAATTTTGTAGCTCTGATAATATTAAGGAGGATGACCATAATAATGCTACGCCTGTCTGACTGCAATCCAGTATAAAATAAGAAAAACATCCAAGTGAATTCTACTGACTAGCATGCTCATCCATCTGAAATTTGCTTCATAGGCAATGCATATCAATAAAAGAATGCAGAGAATAAATTATTTTCTTTCCTTTTAGGGAGTTATTTAAGGATTATTATTAGAAGCCAAGTTATTGCTAAGTTGTTTTGCAGAATTAATTCCTGAATATATATATATGAGTTATATGATGCTCAGTCTTCAATATCACATTATATATTCATATGTACTAATATGAATATATAATTATATTTGTATGTAATATATAACTATATTCATATGCGTTAGCATGAATATATAATTATATCCATATGTTATATGAATATTTGTATATATTAACATGAATATATATAATTATGTCTTTATATTAACATATATAATATGAATATATATATATTCAACTCATAAGAGTTCAAATAATGAGGATAAACTGCCTAGAGCTTCACAGTAATTATGTAGCAGAATATGAACGTCCCAACAGCTTCTAACACTGTAGGAAGAGCACTTGATGACTTGCTCC
Source organism: Macaca thibetana thibetana (assembly GCF_024542745.1). Taxonomy (NCBI): domain Eukaryota; kingdom Metazoa; phylum Chordata; class Mammalia; order Primates; family Cercopithecidae; genus Macaca; species Macaca thibetana. The sequence goes on from NC_065582.1 coordinate 174,646,600, forward strand.
TATTTAGGGGTCAAAACTAATTGTTTTGTCCTTATACTGGGACAGATTGTTGAGATTGTTCCTATATGGCTGCTTTAAAAATAAAACTAAAATATGGACTTTATTTGAATTTGAACAGGTTTTCCATTAATGTCCCTTATCGTTCTAGGATTTAATCCAGAATCCTACATTGCATTTAGATATCATATCTCACAGCTTTTTTTTTTTTTTTTTGTCTTAGACAATTTCTTCATTTTCTCCTTGCTTTTCATGACTTTGACATATGCGAAAAGTATTTATCAGTTATTTTGTCAAACGTCCCTCAATTTGGATTTGCTCAAAGTTTTCTCATAATTAGATCGAGGTTGTACATTATTGGGAATGATACCAAAGAGGTGATAAGTCTTTCTCATAAAGACTAATTTTCAAACAGTAACCAAACCAGTGTCGGAAGCTTCCATCTAAAGATTTCAGATGTATCATTCTTTATTTTTCTCTGAGTACCATCTGACGTTTTATATTCTAGTTTCAGGAGAGATTAATCTCAATTACATATAAGGAAACTGAGGCCCAAGAAGATGGCAGGACTGAGCATCACATAGCTCCTGAACAGATTTATGCCTTAAATTTCTTTCTTCAGAGCCTTAGCTCACAGATTGCCCAGCAAAGTTCACTGTGAAAACTTTAGAGCCTCATGACCTCAGGGTGTCCTAATAAGATTCATGTGAACTCAACATTTTCTTTCATTTCCAGCCACAAGGCCCTAATTAGACATGTTGCTTTACAGCTTCATATGTAAGATTCATGAAGAATGTTTCCTCAGAAATTCACCATCAGTGCATTGGGCTTCCATCTTCTTTATTCCTCTACTCCTAGGGAAATTTCGTCTCCACATGGCCATGAGGGAAATGAGTGCTTCTTAACCTAATTGGAATAAGGTACACCAATGCTCAGAGTTGAGCGTTCTTGGTGTGCCTTCTATATAAACCTGAGTCCTGAATAATGATTTGGCTCTGCAAAAATTGGTGCCTTGGAACCCTGCTGAGGTGCTGCCATCAAAACAGAAAAAAAAAAAAAAAGAATCAAACGTTACTCTGAATGGAGTCTTAATAACAGTTGGAAACTTCAGCCTCCTGCCTATAATTTATTTACAAAGAATCTTTTTGAAGGGAACTATCTTGGAGAATTCTATGTGGCTTTGATGTTTGCAAAAGTAACCCTGTAAAGACAGACGGGAAGAAGATGCATAGAAACACAGATAGATACACCTAAAGGTAGAAAATAAAACAGATTAAAATAAGAAATCTGTCCAGTATCTCATATATCAGCTTTTCATTCTTACATTTTTCCTATGACCAAATCCCTACCTTAACCCTAGTCACTGTTTAATCATCTGTGGCCAGTGCTTTAGCATAAGTTATTCCATAGACACTTTTAGAAAAGGATTTTAGAGAAAGTAGATTTTCTTCTGGGCGAGAGGGTTTTGATGTTCAGAGTATGTTCCAGGGAAGGAAATACAGCTAATATAGCATATATTACAGATGGAATTGTGTTCCCCAAAATTCATATGTTAAAATCAGATTCCCGATTGGCTGTGCTTGGACACATGGCCTTTGATAAGAAAATTAAAGTTAAATGAAGTCGTCAGGGTGGGGCTCTATCTTCTAGGACTAGTCTTTATAAAAAGAGTAAGAGACACCAGGAAGAGACCTCTTTCTCTCTCTCATTCTGTGTGTGTGTGTGTGTGTGTGTGTGTGTGTGTGTGTGTGTGTACATGTCCACAGAGGAAAGGCCGTGTGAGGACACAGCAAGAAGCCGGCTGTCTGCTTGCCAGGAAGAGAGGCTTCATCAGGAACCAACCCTGCTGGCGCTTTGATTTCAGATTTCTTGGCTCTAGAACTGTGAAAAAAATAAATGTCTGTTGTTTAAGCTACCCAGTCTGTGGTATTTTCTTACGGCAACCAGAGCTAATTCAGGGTACATCATTAATCCAGTGATCACAGTGGGCAACTGAAGTGCAATTTCCCTGGGGAACTTCCAGAATTGCTGCACCTAAGAGTTACTTCTTCCCAAGGGATGAGGAATGTTTGTACATCAACTGGAATATCTCTACACCCACTCCTAATAGGCGTGGGCTAATGACTACTCCCGTGAGTCATTAATTTCCCCAAAATTTCATTCAGAGGCACAGTGACTATCCGCAATTTTGGAAAGAAAGGGAGACCTTAAGAATGCATGCAGATATTTGCAGTCGGAAGCAAGTATGAGCATAGTGAAAGTGGCTGTGGAAACGAGCAGGGCTCTAGCAGTACCTCTCATGTCCAAGAAATAGACTCCACTCTTAATTCTAGGAGAGTTTGTGCTTTTTAGTTTATCCTACAGGGAACAGGATGTCAGAAAACTATAATGTGTGTGTGTGTGTGTGTGTGTGTGTGTGTGTGTGTGCGCGCGCGCGCGCGCATATGTAATGTGTGTGCATGTGTGTATGTTTGTACACAATATATGTGATATATTACCACATTGCTCCAGGAAAAGGGTAAAAATGAGGTCATACTACCACTAATAGACTTGACTGCGCCCTCAGGTCCACCTGCCTGCATTATCTCCAGCCCCAGCAACATCCTCTTCTACTTTACGGCAAATCCACAGAGCGGTTCACAGATTCTTATGAGTGTTCTGTTACTAATACAAACCAACCATCATGCCCTTCTCTTCTGGATTCCATCGCTTTGGTAAGAGGTTTTTTTTTTTAAAAAAAAATATTATTATTTCTTTAAGTTCTGGGATACATGTACAGATCATGCAGTTTTGTTACATAGGTATACATGTGCCATGGTGGTTTGCTGAATCTATCAACCTGTCATCTAGGTTTTAAGTCTTGCATGCATTAGGTATTTGTCCTAATGCTCTCCCTCCTGTTGCCTCCCACCCCTGGCAGGCCCTGGTGTGAGATGTCTCCTTCCTGCGTCCATATATTCTCATTCTCCCACCTATGAGTGAGAACATGCAGTGTTTGGTTTTCTGTTCCTGTGTTAGTTTGCTGAGAATGGTTGTTTCCAGCTTCATCCATGTCCCTGCAAAGGACATGAACTCATTCTTTTTGATGGTAAGAGTTCTGACTGAGGTCTGATGCCTTTGAAACTACAATAATGTACTTGCTCAAAAGCAGTTTCAGAAGCTGTCAGTGGGATCTGCTCTTCTTCAAATCAGCATTTACTTTATCTGCACCTTTCCTTCTTCCCCTGACTTTTTTACCTAAGCACCGTGATCTGTTACAGTAACATAAAATATGAGCTTTGTCACACCACAGTTGTAAGTTACTGCAAAAGTCCTTCACATACACTTTTAAAATCAAATACAAAATGGTATAAAGTGATAACACTTTAACTTTTTAAAAATCAGATAAGGGGCTGGGCACAGCAACTGGCACCTGTAATCCCAGCACTTTGGAAGGCTGAGATGGGAGGATCACTTGAGCCCAGGAGTTTGAGACCACCCTGGGGAATATAGTGAGACCTCATCTTCACACACACAAAAAATAATTTAAAAAATCAGCCAGGCCTGGTGTCATATGCTTGTAGTCTCAGCCACTCGGAAGGAAGGCCGAGGTGGGAGGCTCACTCGAGTCCAGGAGGTCAAGGCTGCAGTGAACCATGATCATGCCACTGCACTCCAGTCTGGGAGACAGAACAAGACCCTGTCTCTATTTTTTTTTTAAATTAACTTTAAACTCTTTTAGAACTCAGCTATAGAGAGTAGGAAACTCAAAACATTATAATATACTATGAATGAAGTATCATATTACAATAAATATAATCTGTGACTAATATAAAAGTTTCCATTTAGAATAGTGACAAAAAGTTATGCAAGATCTATGAAAATACATTTTAAATGTCTCTGAGGAACACACAAAAAATACTTCAGTGGGATAAAAAGGCAACCTATATTTCTGGGTATAAAGACACAGCATCCTAAAAATGTCAGTTCTCCTTCAAAAGAATGTATTTTTGTATCCTGATAAAAATACTATCAAGATTCAACTGGAACTAAGTAATCTTGTCCTTAAGGTGAAATGGAATTTTTTTTAAAAAAATTATGAATAGTTAGAAAAAAAATGTTTAAGAAGAAAGGTAATGAGAGAGTATCTAGTTATTATAAATTGTCATAAAACTGTAGGAAAAGATAGTTTAAAAATTGTTGAGAGAACTGGATAGCCATCTGAAAAAGTTTTAGAATTAGAATATTTACTTTGTACCTCACAAAAAAGATTTAAATTAGGAAAAAAAATACATGTTCCAAAAAATTAAAAAATCACTTGATGTGAAAAAAATTCTAACATAAATCCTAAAAGTTGTCAAAGAAAATAGTGTAAATACCACTACACATAAACCAAAAGAGAAAATTCTGCCTTTAAAAACCCCATAAATATTAAAGTCAAACGACAAATAAAAAAGATTATATGAATGCTTCCACATAGTGAAGTTTAATTACAGACCAGTTAGTTTAATTTAGTATGTAAATGAGCACTTAAAATGAAATAAGATGAAGATCAGCACCCATTTAAAAATGAGCAAAAAACATAAACAGAGTATACAGAAAAAGACAAGTGGCTTTTAAATATGTAAAAGAAAATGTTTACCCTCAGTCCTGAGAAAAATCGGAAGATACAGTTTTTATCATCATGTTGCCAATATTTAAATGCTTGGCATTAGCGGTAATGAGAGTGTGCGAAAACATTCTTATTGTTGATGTGGTTGTAAATAGTGAAAATCACTCTGGAAGACAAATCATACTTCTAAATATGTATACCTTTAGCCTGAACAATTATGTTTTTAAAATATACCCTACAGATATCTACATATGTAAGATGTTTTTAAAGTAGAAGACAATTCATTGCAGCATTGTTTGTTAAGAGCAACACCCTGGATAGAGAAACAAAATCAATTACTTGTCCTTCAATTGAGACCTAGTTAAAGTATGATACATACCTGAGATGCAAGATGAAGCTTTAAAAACAAGGCGAGAATTTCATTACTATTTAGATAAGAAAAAAAAAAAAACTCTTAAGATCCTTTCTCAAGTAAAAAAAGCAAAGCACAAAGAGTAACAATGCTATGATTTGTATAAAACACACATAAGTTTTCTTGTAGCTTCTTGAAAAACAGGAATGGGAGAGAGAGGTGCTTTTCATTATATCAATTTTATCTATCATGAATGTCAGCCTTGTGCATATATTACAGTTACCAGCTGATGTATTTACAAAGTAACAGTTTTAGTCTTCAGTCTTGTTCATTTCTACTGTATTTTTGTTTTCTATTTAACTGATTGATGTTCAGTTTTTCATTTTGTACTCTCTTTCACTTTATTTACTATGTTCTGCTTTTCTGGTTCTTGAATTTCCCAATTTATTTGGTTATCCATTCATTTTGACCTTCTTCCCATCCTCTTTGGATTCAATTGTCTCTTTCCTTAGGTACTTCATTTAGAAGTTTCCTCAATGAGCCGGGCGCGGTGGCTCACGCCTGTAATCCCAGCACTTTGGGAGGCTGAGGCGGGCGGATCACGAGGTCAGGAGATCGAGACCATCCTGGCTAACACAGTGTAACCCCCCCCCCCGTCTCTACTAAACACACACACACACACACACACACACACACACACACACACACGCCGGGCGTGGTAGCGGGCGCCTGTAGTACCAGTTACTCGGGAGCCTGAGGCAGGAGAATGGCGTGAACCCAGGAGGCGGAGCTTGCAGTGAGCCAGAAAAAAAAAAAGAAGAAAGTTACCTCAATGAGAGGCTGAGAAGGGTCACAGCTTCCAGCATTTTACACATTTCTCATGTGTATAAATTGTTTCACAATGTTCACAATGTTTCTTTAACAATTTAACTAGAGGCGAATTCGGACATCTACCCTAAGCTCATATTGTGTCATTTTTTTTTTTTCATTTTTCATGTTTTGATGATGGCTTACTTTAAAATAATAATTATTAAGATTTTGACATGGTTTTCTTTATCTATCCTTGTTACTCTTATGTTTGAAAAACATTGAAGTGCAGATCCCATGGCATTTTATCCCCATATACTCACCACATATCTTGAAAAAAACATGAAATGTTTTCTTACATCATTATAGTGAAAAGAACCACAATTAACAAAATTAATAATTATTTCTCACAATTATCTAACATCTATTTAACATTAAATTTTTATAATTGCCTGAAAATAAAAACACCTCTATGAAGTCTTTTTTGTGATCTAAACAAGATCCATGCAATGCATTTCGTTCAAGTTTTCTGTATTCTTATAGTGAATGTGTTTTTCTTTTAAGCAGTAAGTACAAAGGTGTGTGGGAGATACCAGGTTAAATTATTTTCTTTTAATTAGAGCATTCAATCTGTTTGTAGTTAATGTAAAAGGTGGTTTGGTTTAAAACTCATCTTGCTATATGCATTCTATTTGTTTCACAAGCTGTTATTTTTGTTTTATTTAAATATGTGGGTGTCAGTTTTTAGAGTATTTGATTATTCCATTTATCCTCTAATTTTATTCATTTGCTTTAATCTTACTTTAGGAATTACCCAAGAAATTACTACATACACTCTTGATTTATTAAAGTTTAATACAAATACATAAGAAATATAAGAAACCTTAGCCTCATTAACTCCCTATCCTATGTTATCCTGTACTTTAATTCTATGAAGAGATTTAAAAGTTCACATATAGTATTATTTAGTCAATATTCATTTGAATGTAAGCATATATATAAAATAAAATTTTATATATATATACACACACATATATACCCCTAATATTTATTTTCTTCCTGCATCTTCAGCCTTCCATTTAAGATTATTTTGACTTTGCCCGAAGGATATTCTTTAGTATTTCTCTCAGTGTGAATCTAACGGTAACAAATTTTCTTAGTGTCTTTGTTTGGTTAAACATATGTTTATCTCATCATCATTCACTTACTGTTAAGATATTTTCACTGGATATAGATTTCCAGGTTAATAGTAATTTTCTTGCAGCACATTGTGTATCACATTTCATAATGTTTCTGGTTTGTCTCTGAAGTCTGTTGCCAGTCTTAATTGTATTCCTTTCAAGGTAATAAATATTTCTTTTTCTTTTTGATTACTGATATGGTTTCGCTGTGTCCTCACCTGAATCTCATCTTGAATTGTAGTTCCCGTAATCCCCAGGAGTGACACAGCTGGAGGCAATTGAGTCATGGGGGCGCGTCCCCCATGCTAGTCTCGTGATAGTAAGTTCTCACGAGATCTGGTGGTTTTATAAGGGGCTTCCACCCTGCACCGGATTCTCGTTTTTCTTCCTGCCACGAAGTGAAGAAGCGTATATTCACTTCTCTTTCTACCATGATTGTGAATTTCCTGAGGCCTTCCTAGTCATCCTAAATTGTGAGTCAATTAAACTTCTTTCCTTTATAAATTTACCCAGCCTTGGGTATGCCTGTATTAGCAGTGTAAGAATGGACGAATACAGTTCCTTTGGTGGTTTGTTTTCCATCTGCCTTGAATTTGTTTTTGTCTTTGTTTTTCTTCAGTTTTTCTTCAGTTTTTCTATTGTATGCCTAGTGGGGTTTTTGGTTTTGTTGTATTTATCTTATTTGAATATCCTCTCCAGATACGTTTCTACGGCCTCCTGAATCTGAGATATTTGATGTCTTCTGCCAATTTCAGATTATTTAGGGCATGAATTATTTAGATATTGTTTCTTATTTCCTCATTTTTCCTTCTGGGATACCATATTTTATACTTTGTATATTTTTTCCGTATTAAATATGTATTTTACAATATTTTGTATATTTAAATGTTCTGTTTCCAATTTAGTGTATATATTTTCTGCTGTCCTATATTCTACCCTAAGCTATATAGTTGACCTTTACCTACATCTAATTTATGTCTAATCATTGTTTAATCTGTCAGGAAGTCAATTATTTGAGTTTATGATTTAAGTTATTACAATATCCTGTGAGTATATATCTATGGTCTTTTGATTTTCTTGTTGTTCTATGATTATTGCTTTACTTTTTTTTGAAAGCTATACATGGTATACAAATATTTTAGAGATAATTTGAAGCTTAGCATGTGACTATCCTCTTCCGGAGGGGACTTGGTTTTTCCTATGGAAAGTGGCCACAAACCTGAAGTATCAACTTAATCTAATTTTAGAGACAGATGTGATTGACAGTTGGGCTTCAGTCTTTGTGTGAGCTGGTCTATTCCTTACTTTAATTTTGGGATGCAGCTTTTTGTGGATCCAAAACCAGCTCCCCTGCCCCAACTCTGACTCCGGTATTCTAGCCTCTCTCTGCCTCATAGCCCAGTGATGCTGCTGTAATCAGCTCAAGCTGCTTTAACAAAGTATCTTAGGCTGGGGGGCTTAAACATCAGACATTTGTTTTATACAGTCCTGGAGACTGGATATTCAAGATCAAAGTGCCAGCATGGTTGGGTCAGTAGTTCTGGTGAGGAATTCCTTCCAAGTTGCAGATAGTTGGCTTCTCCTTGTATCTTCACATGGCAGAAAGAGAGTGAGAGTCCTCTCTGGAGTCCCTTTTATAAGGGCACTAATCCCACAGTGAAGGCTCTACTTACCTGACCTAATCACCTCCCAGAGGCCTCATCTCCAAATACCACCAAATTGGAGGTTATTATTTCAACATATTAATTTTGGCAGGATATAAACATTCAGTCAAAAGCAGACACTAGCAAACTGTCTGCTTGGCTTCTTGGTATTTTAGTAGCTTTTTCTGGAATTCTATCATTTCTGTTAGGAGAAAAGAGCTTTTTAAAGTCAGTTTCACATTCAACATTTGTCCTTCTTCTGGATTGTGGTCCCCATAAGTCTTACTGTCTGGTTTCCTTTCTGGTTCCTTTAAACATATATGTAAAATAGTATTATCCAGGGTTTCTTAGTTGTTCACACTTTCAGTGTTTCAGTGTTGGTAGAAATTACCTGTGATCTGATTACAGGAAGTTGACATTTTCAGTGTACTTGTAAAATTGACGGCTGTGCATATTAAAGCCTTCAGAAATTTTTATTTTGCTTAGTGCATTTTTCAGTTACATAACAGTTTAATTTAGTATGTAGATGTTTATAATTTATCAAATTATATCCTTTGTAGTTCTTTGTGCTTTTGAGACACAATTTTAGAATACCATTTACACTGTCATGAAAATTTTAATTCAGTTTGAATAAAAGAAATTATAGTTACAACATGATTGATTTTTTCTGTTTTCATTTGACAAGGAAGAGGGGAATCAAGTTTCAAGTCCTCCAAGTATCAGATTTAGTTTTGTAAAGAAAACCAGGCAAACACTTGTAGAAATACACTTGTAGAAATTCCTTTTCATATGTGAATGGAATACTGCAAGTCGGGAGCTCATATGTGTTTACCTGATTTTTTCCCCATGATTGATGTTCTTGTTTTTAATTAAGAAAAACATTATTCTTGTGTTTTGTTTGTTTGAGAAGTAAGTCTCAAATCATAGTGCAGAGTACACACCAAAAACAAATATTTTAGGTTTGAAAGCAAGTTGAAAAGTTACTATAGCCACAGAAACAATAGGTAATTTGTTTAATATATTGCATGTACAGGTATCTCCGATTGTATTTTAGCAGTTTACTATTGGTATACACTGAATATTTATGTTCCCTGAAAATTCACATGTGAAAACACTCCCCAGTGTGATGATATTAGGAGTTGGGGTCTTTGGGAGGTGAATAAGTCTGCCCAAAAGGGATTAGTACCCTTACAAAAGAGACTCCGGAGAGCTCTTACATCCTTTATACCATGTAAGGACACAGCAAAAAAATTGACCATCTATGAAGCAGAAAGCAAGGTCTCAGCAGACATCAGATCTTCCAGAACTTGATCTTGGCCTTGACAGCCTCCAGAACTATGATAAATATATTGTTTATAAACTAGCCAGTCTATGACACACTGTTATAGCAGCCCAAATAGACTATGAAAAATATATATGTCTACTGATGTGTGATACAAGAACATAATATAAACTGCTGGAATCTCCATTTATAAGCCATGGCAGATTCTTTCGGCATAAAATTAGCATGTTTGCCACCTGGATTCACATATTATAGAGATTTGGTCTGATACACCTTGAAACGTGGAAATGACGAATTTTTATTCAATATATTAAAATTGCATATGTAATTTAGGCAGTTTTCTTGTCAAGAAACTTCCTCTATTATTAAAACATGTGTTTCAGCTTTCAATACCGTTTAGGTATCTGTTTCCTCCAAATGTCATGTTGAAATGCGATCCCCAATATTGAAAGTAGGGCCGAGTGGAAGGTGTTTGGGTCCTGGTGGTGGATCCCTTATGAATGGCTTGATGCCCTCCACATGGTAATAAGTGAGTTTTCACTCCATTATTTCACACAAGAGCTGGTTGTTTAAAAAAGCCTGGCACCGGCTGGGTGCAGTGGCTCACACTTGTAATCCCAGCACTTTGGGAGACTGAGGCGGGCAGATCACCTGAGGTCAGGAGGTTGAGACAAACCTGGTCAACATGCTGAAACCCTGTCTCTACTAAAACTACAAAAATTAGCCAAGCGTATTAGCGCACGCCTGTGGTCTCAGCTACTCCTGCCATGTGACATATCTGCTCCCCTTCACCTTCTGCCAGGAGTGGGATCTTCCTGAGGCCTCAGCAGAAGCTGAGAAGATGCTTGTGCCATGTTTGTACATCCTACAGAAACGAGAGCCAAATTAACCTTTTTTACTTACAAATTACCTAGTCTCAGGTATTCTTTGTAGCAAGAGAAAAAGGAACAACACAGCTCTAGAAGAGTCCGAATGGGTCCTTGTTATTTATTACTGCCTAAAATAAAATTAGTACAGCGCACTTACTGGTAATTTTAACTTATTTTTAACTTAAACTATAAATTGAACCCCTAATGTATTCACAGAGAATAAGGAGAAAACAAACCATTCTCAGTGTAGTATATGTTTAACATGTTCAGGAATGAATAAGTTCAGTAAAAGGCTAATGGACATAGATTAGAACAAAGATCAAATCAGGACATTTCCTAAAATGTTCATAATTTAGCAAATGCAATAAGACAATGGGAAAAATTATCCTTAGAGAAAACATTAGTATCGGCACTTGTTTCATTAGAAAGATATTTATTTAAAAGCTAGTTTTCAAAGATGCAGAATATATGGCTCCACTTCAAGAAGCACTGAGCAGGAGGCTACAAGAGAGTCTTGTTTGGAAATGTCTTGAATTACTAACCCATCTGTAATTCTAACACAGCTAACTGTTGTAAGGAAATTTGATTTTATAATTTAATATGGAAAATAAATTGTTATTTAATCAGTGATTCTCTGACTCTCAAGCCCTTCTCGTAACTATAATTAACATTAAACATGCATTTTTTGAATGCCTAGGGCTTGTGGCAAGCTCTGTGTTGAGATATGGTGGGGCGGGGAGCCTGAACTATCAACCTTCACACAGTTGATAGTCTAATAAAAGGCATAGATAAACAAATTTTAATGGTGTAATAATAGATGTTGGTGAAGTGACAACCAGTGTCTCAGGTGGTCAAAGAAAGTCTTTTGAAATAGCTTTAATGATCTGGGTCTTGAACAGCAACAGCATTGCCAGTGCCCATCACTTAATGTCCTCCAATATTACCTTGGTTATCACCAACTGACACATGACAAAATGGGAGCAGAGAAATGGTAAGTCACCTAAGTTGACATGACAAGTGAATACTAGAGATATTTTTTATTCCAAGATCATGATATTGCTTTATTTATTAAAAGTGAAATGTTGACAAGGTAGATTGTGTTAGAGGGAGATCCACGATATCACAATAGCCCAAATATAGAAGCAACCTATGTGTCTGTCAATGAATAAATGTATTTTAAAATGTGGTATTTATATTCAATGGAATGCAGTACCGTCTTAATGAAGAAGGAAATTCTGTCATTTGCGACAACATGGATTGAACCGGAGGACATTATGCTTAGTGCAATAGACCAGGCACAGGAAAACAAATACTGAATAATCTCACTTATAGGTGGAGTCTAAAATAGTTGCTCTCATATAAATAGACAGTAGAAAGGTAATGACTAGGGGCTAGGAGGTTGGAGGAGAGAGAAAAGAGGACTAGAGAAAAGAAAGATGTTGATCAAAAAGTACATAGTTTCAGTTAGACTGGAGAAACGAGTTTTAGAGATCGACTGTATGGTGACCACAATTAGTAATAATATAGTGTATATTTTAAAACTGCTAAAAAATAGATTTTAACATCCTCACCACACAAAATGATAAATTAGTGAAATGATGGATATGTTCCTTAGCTTTCTTTGACCTTTCTCCAGTGTGTACATGGATTAAAAAATCACATTGTACATCATAAATATATACAATTATTGGTCAGTTAAAAAAATAAGTAAATTTTTTTAAAAAGACAAATTTTTACTAATATAAAAAAAGTAATATTGAATGAAACAGCCAAGACTTGAACACACTGAGTTGGCTCTGAAAGTATACATCCTCAATCCTTATGTTATACTTTTGTGCAGACAAACTTCAAAATGACCTCAAATGAACCCAACTCCTGGTATATACGTCCCTATAAAATCCCTCTCTTTTTGAGTATAGACTCAATTTAGTGATTGCTTCTGATCAATAGAGTACAGCGAAGACGATGGGATGTCCCATCTGCAACTTAATTACTTAGAATTGCAACTTCAGTCGTGCTAACAGACTGTCTCTGTTGACTTCTTGGTGTGCATGCTTGAATGAGGCAAGCTGCCCTGTTGGAGAGGCCCGTGTGGAAGGGAACGGATGACTGCAGGGTGTAGGATGACTACACCTTCCAGCTAAGGAAATTTTATCTTTCATCCTAACATCCCACAAGGGGCTCTGACTGTCAATCCTGCAGTGCATGAAGAAATGAATGCTACCAAAAATCATATAACTTTGGAAGCAGATTCTTTCCCAGTGAAGTCTTTGGATGAAACCCTAGTGCTGAGCAGTATCCTAATTGGAGCCTTATGAGAGACCAAAAATAGAAGACCTAGCCAAGCCATGTCCCTTTTACCTGACCCACAAAACTGTTAGGCAATAAATGCATGTGTTTTTCAGGCCCTCAAGTTTGTGTTAATTTGTTACACAGCAATAGACAACTAGTACACTCACTATACACGATCCAGAACTATTTTACTTCTGTGGGTAGATTCTTCTCCAGATCACCATGTTTTGGGTTTAGAGCCACAGAAATAGGACCGTTTTATTTCTTGTCTCTTTCTCAGAGTAAGAAAGAAATCCCAAGCTAGTAGGCCTGATATTGCATACATCTTGGCAAGTTACCAAAATGACAACTTTTGACACATTTTTTTCTGGACCCCTGGATATTCACTTCAGATTAGCCAAACTTTCTACCATGTCATCCTCATTAATCCTGGTTAGTCCTAATTCAGATATAGTTTGGTATACTAAATAGTTCTGGACTTTGGAGCCAATTATGTCATGATCTGGGAGTTCTCTCTACTACCTGCTGGTTCCCAATCTACTCATTTAACAAATGAGTAAGCCTGTATAGGTTACTATGTTAATTAGAAATGATAGGTTTTCTCATTATATAATAGGTATTCTTTTATGCCATTAGTGGGTCTTCAATTGCTGTTAACTCTAATCAGTTTTATCCTTATTATTGCACATCCTTCAAAATCACATGTCAGTTGGTTGACCATCCTTGTGTGTTTCTATTCACTTTAAATAGCTTACTTATACCCTTGTGGATGGAAATTTAGCTAGTGCTTACAACTGGGTCATTTATTCACCAAGTCTTGAACATTCGCTGTGTGTCAGGAGGTGTTGTTGGTTTTGTTTTATAAACATTAGAAGCCCATGACAGTGAGACATTATTAATAGCTTCACATCTTCGAGGGACACTTGGGGGCTTAGAATCAGGAATACATTCTGGAGTAGACTCTAGGTTAAAATCTAGCTCCTGCCTCAAAGTAGAGTGTTACTTGGACAACTCCACATCTGTATCTATTCACCATTACCTACAAATGCATGGTGGTAGGTGGAATTCTAAATGGACCTCAGTGCTTCCTCACCCTAGTATACGCTTTTGTGTACTCCCTTGCGTAAAGAAAGAAACTGTAATTATGAATGTCCCCCCTGTGTTTAGGTTATTTTATGTTGCAGAGGTGAAGGTGTTTTAAAAATGTGATAAGGCCTCTCATCAGTTTATTTTAAATTAATCAAAATAGATGCTTTCCTGGTGGGTGCTGATCTCATCATATGAGAGCTATGAAAGAGGATCCAGAGGTCATGGATGAAAGAAAGCAGATAGGGCTGAAGCAGCAGAGATTTAGTCTTGCTCGTCTTAAAGAATAAACCTGTCATATTATAGAGAGGGCCATATGGCAGGGAATGGAGACTAACCTCGGAGAGCCTTTGTTCTGTAATCAAAAGGAACTGAATTATACCAACAACCAGTTAGCCTGGAAAAGCCTCATTCCATACTCTGATTTCAGCCTTGTGAGACCCAGGGCAGAGGACCCAGCTAATTTTGTATTTGGAATCTTGACCATGAACTGTGAGAGAATATATTTGTGTTGTGTTAAGCTGTAACACTTGTGGTAAATTGTTATGGAACAATGGAAAATTAATATTCATACATAAAATATTTTCCTAAGATAATGTCTTATGTTATAAATGTTTCTTTATTTAATAGTTTGAGTCATTAAACTTATATCACTATCTAGCCCAAAATGTTTTTTGTCATCTAACCCCAATTCTGCCAAGTCCTTCTAAACCAAATCAGGTAACAAGCATTTGTTCCATCCAGTTCAATTTGTGTCCTTATTTGGGGTTGACCCAGTTAAAAACTGGTCAGCAATTAAGAGATAATTTGCCTGAGTCATCATTCTTGGGTGCTCATTTCTGAAAGAAGGCTTTGTCAAAATGTCAGTCTTTGTATTCTGCTGTGCCTGTAATCTGGTGGCTTTCCAGTTCTTGCTGAATAAGGAACTAAATGTGCATTTCTATTTTTGCTAGTAATCTACGTGCATGACATAGTAGAGTTGAGAACAGAGCTTACCAGTGCTCTTGCTCCCTTTGTGCTGCATACTGTAAACTAGAAGTGAGTTCTAAGTTGGAGAGGCCTGTGTGGAAGGGAACAGAGGGATGACTACACCCTCCAGCTAAGGAAATTTTATCTTTCATCCTAACATCCCACAAGGGACTCTGACTGTCAATCCTGCAGCGCATGAAGATATGAATGCTACCAAAAACCATATAACTTTGAAAGCAGATTCCAACATAGAAACTAGATCGGCTTCTTTACATCCAGACTGTTCATTTTAAATATTAACAAATATTAACAGTGTATCCTGGGGACCAAGAAGGGCAACAGTCACAAAATTAGAGTGGTTGCACCTGAGATCTTCACTGACAAAAGGGAAGCAGTGGGCAGTGTGGGGAGAGGACCTCACAGCACTGGGAGTAAGAAAGCCCAAGGGGAATAAGCTACGATTCCTGTAAGGTGTTCGGCCTTGAAAAAAAATTATTCAACATGCCTGAGCTTCAAGTTCCTCATATGTACCTGATGAATGAATCCCTTTGCTCTTTCTCTTCATGTCAGAATTAGCCTGAATAAATAGATGTGTCTATTAATCTCCACTAAGTCTCTCTCATCCATCCATTCTCTTTATCCCAACTTCTTTCGCACTTTTCTGGCCAACATAATTTTATCTGGACTCTTTAAACAGTCTCACTTTCTCCACTTTTTATCTTCCAATTTGTCTTTGATGCTGAAGCCAGAATTATCTCTCTCACATCTATTTTTGTAGGTGATTATTCTCCTCCTTCAAAACCTCCCATCGTTCTCCAGATTCCTCATTTTCCATGGCATAAACTAAGACGACCCCTTAGCATCCCACACAAAAGTGAATGATGATGTCAATTTGCCAGAACTAAAATCCAATGCACACTATGGTCCAGCTACAGAGGACTACTTCTAATTTCAAAATAGGCTTCCCTCTCCTTGCCTGTTTTCAGGGTGTCTTCCTCCTCCTTCGTCTGTTGAAATCTATTCATCTTTCAAAGACCTATCCAGCATGAGTTGCTTTTGGAAAGTCTTCCCCTTCATATTGGATAAAGTAGATGCCCTTCCTCTGTGTTACCATGGCAGGCATATAGCTCATACAACTACCATAACACCAGTGCAGTTGGTTTAAAACAGCTGAACCCGCCCAAGCTGATCTAGGAGCACCACGGAAAAGAAAAATTGCGTGTTTTATTATTATTTTATGCCCTCACTGAACTCTACATGAACACTGAAAGCTCAGTAAATTGCATGAAGGGATAATAGTTGAATGAATGAGTGGATGTGGTAATCATAACAATAAATAAGTTTTTGATAATTTGTAATGTTTGGTGCTATGCTAAAAGCTTTAAATAAATTAAATCATGTGATTCTTATGATAGCTCTTCATGGTAGACACTGTTATGTTCTCCATGGTGTGATGTGTTAAGCCTAAATTTATCAAAGTATTTCCTCTAAGGCAAGTAACAACAAGTAAGAGGAATGAGTTAAGTGAATGACAGAGTTTGTTCCATACTTAAAATGGTTTTATTTTCCTTCGCTAGACAGCATATACTAACAAATGTAGTATTTGTGTCCTCTGGTATGTTATAATTCTCAAAGGAGGTCATCCTAAATAGTAATACTTATTGCAGAGCATTGTAAAAACCAAAAGGGTAGAATATTTTGGGCAAATTGGTGGGTTTCAGAGGGTACTTTTGTTTTAAAAAATGGGTATTTAAATACTTGATAAAAATCATTTCCTTATATTTTGATATTTGACTAATATTAAATGGGGGTTTCTAAAATTATCTTTTGGATTTTTGTTCTAAGTTTATTATATTCATTATAAACTCTCTCAACATAAAATGAAGTAATATTTAATGATTTCATGCATATTACTTTCCAAAAGACTTATTAATATAAGAAGGTTAAAAGACAACCGTAGAGGCAGGGCATGGTGGCCCACACCTGTAATCCCAGCACTTTGGGAGACTGAGGCGGGTGGATCACGAGGTCAGGAGTTCAAGTCCCACTGGCCAACATGGTGAAACCTTGTCTCTATTAAAAACACAAAAATTAGCTTGGTGTGGTGGTGTGCACCTGTAATCCCAGCTATTCAGGGGGTTGAGGCATGAGAATCGCTTGAACCTGGAAGGTGGAGATTGCAGTGAGCCAAGATCACACACTCCAGCCTGGGTGGAAGCCTGTCTCAAAAAACCAAACCAAAACAAAAAACACATGGACAATAGCGTCTAGTGTTTCATACCAAATAACGTGTGTAAGACATTGCCTAAAAATTAAATATCACAATGTGCACAGTTATTGAAAATATCAGATTTCTTCTAACCATCTTATATAATCCTATATATTTTGCTGATTTATATAATTTTTTTTTTGAGACAGCGTCACACTCTGTCACTTGACCTCCCAGGTTCAATTAATCTTCCCACATTAGCCCTCCCCTACCCACCAGTAACTGGGAGTACAAGGGTACATGTCTACTCCGGGCAAATGTTTGTGTTTTTTTGGTTTTGAAAAGGGACCTCACCATGTTGCCCAGGCTGGTCTCCAACTCCTGGACTCACCCGATCAACCCACCTAGGTCTCTCAAAGTCCTGGAACACAGGACCGAGCCACTGCACCAGACCACATCCTGTATGTTTTATGTAAGTTTTCTTGACGTTTGTCAGTAGACTCTGCTTCTGTGAATTTTTCCTACAACTCAGTTAGTCTGCCACACCTTATTTTTTGTGTTCCTCATGTGCAGGAGGTATCTGAGAATGCAGAATTTTGGAGTGGAAGTAAGGAACCATAACAGATGTATTCATGAACTAAGTCTATTTCTTTGACTTCCAAGTACTAGATTTTTAACTAGATGAGCTTATCAAACTAGGACAGTATTTTCCTACATTCTAGAATATAGATAAAATGGACAAAGCTAAAGTTGTTTAACTGTGCATTGCGGAATGAATTAGCAAGACGAGTCTTGATACACATGATATTCTCAAAGATGCATGCCTGTCACCACTCCCTTTTTGTTCAGGAACCATTCAGTCTTCCCTGAGATCCTGGAGCCGTGATAAGATTGGAAGATGGGCTACATACATTCCCACTTCGTATGACATTAACTCTCTTTCACCATGATTAATGCCATTGCGTGTATTTCTTTGTAGTAGTGGAGAGGTGGAGGCCTACAAGCAATGTCTAAATGATAGAGGCCTGTGCAAGGTGCTATAGGAATAGAAGAGGAGCTCACTCAGGCTGGAGAAAAGCCAGGCGGCGGTACTAGAACACAATCAAGGTGTTTCAGAGTGAGTTGAGAGTAACAGTGTGAGAAGGAATTGGAAGCTGAGGGAGCAGCACAGTAAAGACCTGGGATGGGAAATGCCAGAAGTTTATTCAGAAGAAGAGAGGCGATATTGCCGGAAAAATATAAGGACTATGTTATGAGGCCCCTAGAATACAAACCCCCGCATGAACACTGAGCTGGCAGCACCAGCAACAGACAAGAAATTATTTAACGCCAACCGTACATTTCAGGTGATGATTTACAAAAATGTTCCTAACGAGAAAGAAAGATAAGGGCACTTGCTTCAGTAACTTGACATGAATAAACAGTCGTTCTCTCACTGAAGGTAGAATTTATCAGAGGCACAAGAAGGGAAAATTTCAACATTCTGTCTTTGAACAACATAAGCCAGCTTCTTTTGGAAACTATACAAAGCTTCTCCCCAGGAATATGTTAGGATTTTTTTTAAAGTCTTTTGACTTTGGCAGGAAAGTAGAACGATTCATGCTAAAATGGCTCAGCTAACACAAACACTTGATTTTTGCCTGAACGTTCATTCCTAAGAAGCATAAAGTGTAAATATAGTTCTCTAATAAAGCTCAGTGGAGCTGAATGATGCTTTAAGGGCAAATAACAACCAGGTTGTATTTTGAATCTGAAAATATAAAGAAATGAAGAACCCATAGAGATTATTTAGCGTAAACTAACAAATGATACTGAAATGTAATGACCCCCAACAGACACATACTGAGTTGTGAAGTACATTTTGCTTGAATACCCTAGTTACAGTACGTTATAGTTTTCCTAGTTTACCCTTTCTGTTTTTGTGAAAAATGTACTTGTGATAAAAACATACCTGATACTGAGCAAAGCTGCTGTTCTTCCCTCAGTTCCAATCAAAGTTACTATCTCTGGAAAAAGTAAAATTTATTTTCCATGCAACAGCTGTTCTTATAGACTAAGAGTTCTTTTTACTTACCTCCACTCAACAGACTCACTGGATTAACCAATGCCTTCACTCCCTCTGGAATTTACAGTGACTGATGCTCATTGCATACTGAATGCTTCTAGGCAGTAGGGCCATGCATTTCTGGTGCCAGACTTGAGTTATCCTACCAATAGCAAAGATTTTTTTCCAAATCTGTTCACACAAAGTGTGCTTGCTGTTGTAATTACGGAATTTAATGATTAAGTAGCATGCACAATCATGCAACATTAGAATTGAATCATTTGGAAAGACTAATAAAAGTTGAGCTATTACCAAAAAATAGTAAACTACATGTGGGTGAAATAGATTTAAAATAGGGGTAGTTTTCTAAGTTCTTGTCTCTCTTAAAGCAGACTGGCAATCGCAGTAGATAGGTGGTTGTGTAAAAGAAATGGAGCAAAGCTCCTTAGTTATCCACACACATTCTTTTGACAGTCTCAATCTTCATGCATCCCAGCAAGAATTTCTGGTGCTGCATTTTCACTTCTTGGTGTAAGAACTTCTATTTTCAGAGCCGTTTTCCCCACTAGCTCTGGAAGCCAGAAATTCCTCCAAATTAATATTCCTTGGGGATACTCTCAACAAATGATTGGCAGGAGTATGTATATAAATATTCTAATCCATAGCCCCATGGGTAAAATATCTTTGAAGGACATATTCTATCTGGGGCCTAGATTTTCCCAGTGTGCTCAAATTTCACTTACACACAGTGGTAACTGACCTCACAACTAACCCATTTACTGGATGCCTTCCATTCCTTGTCTCTCATTTCTATTTTCCTATCAATGTTTCCTAGAATCACCCCCCAATAAACTATTTATACTAAAATCCTCTTCTCATGTTTGTTTCTGGTAGTCTTGGTCGGCTTGCACTGACATAGCAAAATACTATAGATAAGTGGCTTAAACAACGGAAATTAATTAGCTCATAATTCTGGAAACTGGAAGTACAAGATCAGGGTGTCAGCATGGTCAATTTTGGGTGAGATTTCACTTTGTGGCTTGTAGATGGACCCTTTCTCACTGTGTCCTCACAACAAGGAACGAGATCCCTCCCTCCCTCTCTCTCTCTCTCTTTTTCTTTCTCTTCTTCCTCTCTCTCTTCCTCTTCTTCCTCCTCTTCTTCCTCTTCCCCTTCCTCTTCTTCATTTTCATTTGTTCTTCACTAATCCCATTATGAGATTTCCACTCTCATTATTTTATCTAACCTTAATTAACTTCCAAAGATCCCATCTCTAAATACCATCACATAGGAGGGTGAGGGCTTCAACATATAAATTTGGGGAAGGACAAAACTAAGTCAATAGCATTTTAAACCCGAACCTCCAAAATTCATGTCCTTCTCACATGCAAGATATGTTCATTCTGTCCAACTGTCCCAAAAGTCTTAATTCCAGCACCAACTCTGAAATCTAAATATTTGAAATCAGATATAGGTGAGACTGGAAACACAATTTTCCCTGAGGCAAAATTCCTCTCAATCTGTGAAATTCTGAAACCACAGAAGCAATATTCTTATAAAATAACAATTGCAGGGAAGGCTTAGAATAAGTACTGCGATTTCAAAAGGGAAAAGTAGGAAAGAAGGAAAAGGTGACAAAGCTGAACCAAATCCAAAACCTACAAGGCAAATTTCACTGTATTTTAAGCCTTGAGATTGATATTCTTTGGTTTTATGTTCTTCCAGATCCATTGAGCAGTGGTTCCAACTCTGCAGCTCTGGTGAGCTGGAGTTGGATCCCCAAAGCTTCCAAGATTTCACAATTAGCCTCACAACTAATCCATTTACTGGATGCTGTTATCCAGCATGTTGAAACTCAAGTTGCAGCCTTGATAAAGACTGTAGATAGATTAATGCATAAATTTATATGTGTTTGTGTATTTATGTATCTCTTAAAATAAATTTTACAAAATATGTGTAATCTCAACAACTTTTAAAGGTAGCTCATCAACCAGGATTTTAATTTTAATTTTAAAACAATCATAATATTGTGACCAAATCTTCTGATTCCTTAATTAAAAATAGATATTTCATCAATTTTGACACTTAAAAGAATTTTAAGTATCATTTTACCCCTCTGCAATCTCACTAGATTGAAAAAAGCCAAACACTTCAAATATACATAAATATTGAAGTAATGTAGTTGTCAAAGGCACATAAGTAAGATAACATATTTTTTCTATGTACTTCAATATTTTTATTTTTATTTTTACTTTTTTATTTTTTTTTTGAGACGGAGTGTCGCTCTGTCGCCCAGGCTGGAGTGCAGTGGCGCGATCTCGGCTCACTGCAAGCTCCGCCTCCCGGGTTCACGCCATTCTCCTGCCTCAGCCTCCCGAGTAGCTGGGACTACAGGTGCCCACAACCGCGCCCGGCTAATTTTTTGTATTTTTAGTAGAGACGGGGTTTCACCGTGGTCTCGATCTCCTGACCTTGTGATCCGCCCGCCTCGGCCTCCCAAAGTGCTGGGATTACAGGCGTGAGCCACTGCGCCCGGCACTTCAATATTTTTAAAATAAAATGATGCAAATCTATCTAAAGCCTCACTTCTCATATTTCCCCTTCCTGTGCCTCCTTCCTCATAGGAACCCACTATGCTGAAGTCCGTGTCCATCATTGACATGTATATGCATGTGTAGTACTTCTGTTGTGTAGATATAAATGGTGGTAACGTAGATATGGTGGCACTCCATTAAGGCACTCTCTTTAGGTCTCTCGCATGTATCAGTTGTTGACCTCAGCTTGCGATGGCTCATAGCTGTGTCCTTGGCTGAGCATTGCCTTCAGATACTGTGCATTGCCTTTCCCTAATTCGGTCAAAGGTTTGCTAATTCAGAGACATGTATGTCAAGTCCCTTTTTTCCAGTGTGGAGTAATGCTGAATGCCAACTTCAAAAATCCCTTGTATTAGTCTGTTCTCATGCTGCTAATAAAGACATACCCAAGACCGGGTAATTTATAAAGGAACAAAAGTCTAATTGACTCACAGTTCCACATGGCTGGGGAGGCCTCATAATCATGGCAGAAGGCAAATGAGCAAAGTCACATCTTACGTGGCTGCAGTCAAGAGAGAGCTTGCGTGGAAAAACTCCCCTTTATAAAACCATCAGATCTCTGAGACTTACTGTCACAAGAACAGCATGGCAAAGACCCACCCCCATTATTCAATTACCTCCCACCAGGTCCCTCCCACATCATCTGGGAATTATGGGAGCTGCAATTCAAGATGAGATTTGGTTGGGGACACAGCCAAACCATATCATCCCTGTAGATTAAAATGTAATCTCAGTTACAACCGTATTGCAACTGAGCATCTAGCTTTGCCTAAGTCTGTTTTTCTTACTTTCTTGTGCCTACACTTCCTCAACTGGTTTAGATTTATATCCCCTACAAATCTCATGTTGAAATGTAATCTCCATTGCTGGAGGTGGGGCCTGGTGGGTGGTGTTTGAATCACGGGGGCCAGATTCCTCATGAATGGCTTGGTGCCCTCCTTGTGGTAATAAGTGAGCTCTTGCTCTGAGTTCATGTGAAATAAGGCTGTTTAAAAGGGTATGGCACCGCATCCCCCCTTGTTCCTGCTCTTTTCATGTGATATACCAGCACCCCTTTGTCCTCTCTCATGATTGAAAACTTCCTGCGTCCTCACCAGAAGCTGAGAAGATGCCAGTGTCATGCTTGTGTACCAGTTTTCAAGTACAGCCTGCATAACCACTAGCCGATTAAACCTCTTTTCTTTATAAATATGTAGCGTCAGGAATTTCCTTATAGCAACAACAACAAAAGAACTAAAACAGAAAATTGGCAATGAGCAGGGAGGCATTGCTATAAAGATACCTGAAAATACAGAAACAGCTTTGGAACTGGATAATGGGCAGAGGTTGGGACAGTTGGGGGTTCAGAAGAAGATAGCAAAACACGGGGAGGTTTGGAACTTCTTAGAGGCTGGTTAAGTGGTTGTGACCAAAATGCTGATAGAAATATGGACAGTGAAGGCCAGGCTGATGTCTCAGATGTAAATGAGGAATTTATTGGGAACTGGAGTAAAGGTCACCCATGTTACACCTTGTCAGAGAACTTGGTTGCATTGCATCCACATCCTAGGCTTAGTAGAAAGCTGAACTAAAGGGTGATGACTTAGTGTATGTAGTGGAAGAAATTTTCAAATAGCAAAGAATTCTAGAGGTGGTCTGGCTGCTTCTAACAGCCTATGATTAGATATGGGAGAAAATAAATGACTTAAAGTTGGAACATATTTAAAAGGGGAGGGGAGTATAAAAATTTGAAGAACAAATTGCAGCCTGGCCACGTGGGAGTAAAGGCAAAGACATTTTCAGGAAAGAAATGTGAGTGGGCTGTGGAGCAACTTGCTGTAGTGATTAGCATGACTAAAAGGGAGCCAAGTGCTAATACCCAAGGCAATGGCAAAAAGACCTTGAAGCCCTTTTAGAGATATTTGAGGCAGCCCTTGCTATCACAGGCCTGGAGAGCGAGGAAGACTGAAAGGTTTCTGGGGCCAGGCTCAGGGGGCTACTTTCCTACTCTGTCTCGGGATGCTTCCTGCATCCTGGCCTCTCTGGCTTCAGCCTCAGCTCAAAGGGACCCAGATACAGCTTGAACACCACTCCAGATGTCACAAGACATAAGCTTCGGTGGTTTCTATGTAGTGTTAAGCCTGCAGGTGCACAGAATAGAAGAGTGAAAGCAGCTTCGCAGCTTCCACCTCAATTTCAGAGGATGTATCAGACAGCCTGGGTGCCCAGGCAGAAGCCTGCCACGAGGGCAGAGCCCCAGCAGACTCTACTAGGGCAGTGCCAAGGGGAAATGTGGGGTTGGAGTCCTCACATGGAGTCCCCTCCAGGGCACTGTCTAGTGGAGCTGGGGGAACAGAGCTACGTGTCTCCAGACACCAGAACAGTAGAGCCACCAGCAGCTTGCAGCCTGAGCATGAAAAAGCCTCAAGTATAAAGTTTCCAAAGGCTTTAGGAACCTGCCTAGAAAACCAGTATGCCCAGGAGGAGATTATTTTGGAGTTTTATTTTTTACTGCTTGTCTTCCTGGATTTCAGAATTACATGGGGTCTGTTGCCTAATTCTTTGGGTCAGTTGCTTACTTTTGGAATGGATATGTTTACCCAATGCATGTACTACCATTGTATCTGGAAAATAAGTAACTTGGTTTTGATCTTACAGATTCGTAGGTGGAAAGAATATGTGTAAGTCTTAGATGAGACATTCAGCTTTGGACTTTTGATTGAGTTGATGCTGGAACAAGTTAAGTCTTTTAGGGATTATCAGGAACAGATGATTTTATTTCCCAATCTGAGAAGGACATGAGATTTGGGAAGTCAGGGGTGGAATGATATGGTTTGGAAGTTTGTCCCCTACAACTCTCATGTAGAAATGTAATTTCCAATGTTCGGGGTAGAGCCTGTGGGAGGTGGGAGGTATTTGGGCCATGGAGGCAAATAATTTTGCGTGAATAGCTTGGTGTCCTCATCATGGTAATGAGTAAGCTCTGTCTCTGAGTTCATGTAAAATCAGGTTATTTAAAAGAGTGTGGCACTTCCCAACCCCTTGCTTCTGCTCTGGGCACGTGATACACCAGCTCCTGTTTTGCCTTCCATCATGATTGAAAGCTTCCTGAGGCCTCACCAGGAGCAGGTGCCAGTGCCGTGCTTCCTGCACAGCCTGCAGAACGATGAGCCAATTAAACCTCTTCTTTTTGTAAATTATCCAGTCTCAGGTATTCCGTTTTAGCAACACAAGAAGAGAATGAAACACTTTCCTAAGGAATTCCCCTCAAAATATTCTGCACCCAGCTATCCATCTCAGAGTCGGCTTCCAGGGAACCCAACTGAAGCAAAATAAATAAATATATTTGTTATTTTTGTGTGCTTTAAAATTTATATAGGTGGAGTCATACTGCTTTATTCATTCTTTTATGATTTTGAGATGTATTCATATTAATACATATGAATATAATTTACTGCTATATAGAATATGATTATATAAATAAACCATGATTGAATTATTCTCTTACTGAGAAACAGTTTATTCCACTTTCGCTATTACAATCACTGCTTCAATGCAACATTCCTTACTTTTTCATATATGTGAGTGTTTTTCCCAGCATACACATCAAGACAGATACTACTCATCTAGAGATTATATAATTCTACAAGGTACCAGCCATTTTTCAATAGCTTTCCAAAGTCATAATAGCTGTAGTAATTTTTATTACTATCAATAATACTCTCACCATTTCTCTATAGCTTTGCCAAAATATTTGGTTAAAATATTAGCATATTAATTTTTGACAATCTATAGCAGTGAGAGATGAAATCTTATTTATTTCAAATTTGGATATTGATAATTTTTAGTGAGAATAAGCATATTTTAATGTTTTATTTTCTTTTTGGCCATTTATATTCTCTGTAAGTTTTCTACAGTTTCTATTTTTCTATTGTTATATTGGTCTTTAATTGATTTATATATATATGTGTGTGTGTATATATATATATATTTTTTTGATATATTAGATTCAACCTTTGGTTGGTTACATGCCAGATGTGAGATATGACCTTTTATGGTGTTCATGGTGTCTTTTGTCCTGTAACATTTAAAAAATTTAATATAATCCAATATATTAATCTTTTTTGTTGTAATTTTTTATGGTTTATGTAAAAAATTATTCTTTATGCAATATTATAAAAATATGTTTTACATAAGACTTTTACAATTTTTCCTTTACATTTAAGCTTTTAATGAAGCGTGAATTGACTTTGGTGTGGAATTAAAAGAGATCTAGTGGGAAAATCTGTGGTTCTAGTACAAGTTCCATTTATGTAATAAAATGGGATATGTTTCATTTGTCATTTCTGTCACAGTCTAGCTCCTTGTTATTTTATTTTTTGCTTTGGTCTGCTCCTGAGTTTATATCATAGGTATTTCTGTTGATTTCTATGTGCATATTCAGTAATATTTAGGTGTCCTAATGAAAGTCTATCAGTATTATTATTTTTCAAACTTGCTTTTGATTTTGTTAGATGAGTATTTATTTATTGATGTTAGTTTGTAGATGCGTATTAGTCTGATGTGTTTTAGTTTTGTACTCATTTTTGAGTCAGCTTTGGTGAGATTTTTTTTTCTAAGCAATTGTTCCTTTGATTTAAATTTTCCAAAGCACTGTGCAGTTATTCATGTTTTTAAAATTATGTATTAATACAAATCTCAATATCTTCCTTATATTTATTTGTGGTGTCATTTCCTCTTTTGCTGACCAAAGTCTTTATATATATATATATATATATATTTTAATGGTTATATTCCTTTTTTCCATAGATATATATTTTCACCGTACCTGCTATTGACTTGCAGATTCTCTTTATTATTACTTATCTCTGTATTCTTGTGCATGTCTTATATCATTTCTCATATTATTTATATTTGTTTTACTTATTCTGCTACTAATATTTTAAGTGTATTTCTTAGATCATTAATTTTTAACATTTTCTATTTTTCAAAATTTCCATTAGGGCTATAAATTTCACTCTAAGTAGTACTTTAACAGCATCCCACAAGTTAGATACATAGTGATTTTGTTATTATTTAGTTATAAATATTCTAAGTTTATAACAACTTTATATTACTTATAATTATTTTAACGTTAAGTTGTTTCAGTACTAGTTTTACACCTTCAGACTTACAAGTATATGAATTTGAGTTAACTCAATTTTCTGTTTAGAATAAATAATATATTTACTTACAGAGAGTTAAATATACATTTACTCCCATGTATTTACTTCTAATGAAGTAAATATATTCTTTAAGGTGTTCAGTGCAGCATAATATGGAATAACAATCAACAGCATCACTTCCTTAATTCTACATATCATACATTTTTTAGGTTATTAATTGATTGGTTGATCAATATAATTTACTCCTATGGTTTTACTTGGTGAATCAATCTTTTTTATTTTATTGTAGTTAACCCTTCTGTCTTAGTCAGTTTGTGCTGCCATAAAATAGTATAGACTGGATGGCTTATAAGAAACAGAAGGGTATTTATTTTATTTCTGGAAGGTGGAAGTCTGAGATCAAAGTGCCAGTGTGGTCATATTTTGGTGAGGGCTATTTTCCCAGTTGCAGGAAACCATCTTCCTTGCATCCTCATCCTCATGTGGTGAAAACAGAGCAAGAGTTTTTGGAGGTTCCTTTGAAAAAGGCACTAATCCCAGCATGAGATTTCACCCTCATGAGCTAATTATCCTTAAAGGGTCCATCTCCTAAAACCATTGCAGGGGGAATCAGGATTTTAACATATGTGTTTTGGAGGAAGAACAATATTCAGTCTAAAATACATTTTCTAAGTATTTTCTGTAAGACATGAAAAAATGATCTAATGATCTATTTTTCATACTTCTTGCCTTTGTCATAGTTATTTCAAAACTAATTTTATTTTTAGCTAAACATATAAGGTAAAAAAAAGTCATATCATAATCAAATTCTATGCATGCAACTTGAGGATCTCTGAAATATTCTTCTTTTTTAACGTTTACCAATAAATTAGAATCAGATCGTTAATTTTAAAATTTAATATTCAGTTTGGAGAATATTTAAGAGAGCTAAAAAGATCTGCTTTAGTATTAAAAGATTAAAAAATAATGAAAAATTTGAAGTAGAATGTTTTTAAAATTCAGCTGTTTTAAAGGCAGCTATCCCATCACCTAAGTTAAAAGACTAACACATATTTATTCCTGATGTGACCCTTACTGGATACCAAATAAAAATCCTTTAAAATACACAAACATTTTACCTTTTCAATCATCATTAAAACAAAATTATCTAGTTAGCTGCATGGTGAAGACGGTGAGTGGAATTATGACTCACTTTAAAAAAAAAGTTTAATTTGCCTTTGCAATATAATTATTCCAAATCCAGTTACTATTATTAGCAAAATACAATGACAAATCAATATGGTATCTTTCATTCAAAAGGTTTATGCTAGTGGGGAAGAAAGAAAAGCATTAGGAAATGATGTTCTAAGTTGAGGAGTGCTGTGGAAATGCAGAAGGCAATTTAAATTAGCTCTCAACTGAGAATAGAGGATAAGGGTAGAGGTCTTTTCTGATAAGATGTTACACATCTAGCTTTATAACAATGAGTGGCATTGTTCTGGTGAAAATGGTGTAGGCGGTTTGTGTTCAGGAAGGTTCCTTGGGAAGCAGGGTTTCAGGCAATTTCCCTCAAGCAGACTGTTTGGGAGTATTCTGAGGAGCTACTTCTGTCAAGAAATGAGTTTGGGAAGCAGCAGTCAGCAGAGGAAAATGTTGGGTTGATGTGCAGTTTAACAGGGGACACATCTGATTCCATGGAGTCTCTGGAACAGAGATGGCCCTTCAGAGATACCTCACATTGGAGCAGGGACCAGTCTTATGTAGACCAGTGACCAAGATGGCTTTATCATTCCCCTCAGTTGGACTAAATTGAGACAAGTTTCTTCCTGACTATAGGTACCTGCCTTCCCTTTTCTTAGAACGTTTGCTTTGGGAATCTTGTAAGTATAAATTATTCTACTGTTGCTTTGAGATATATATCTTTACTCAAACTCTTGCCAGTTTTACACCTAGGAATGTCTTTCCCAAGGACCAGGGAGCCATCCTTTAGAAATGCAATCATCAAGAAAGACAGTACCTGTATCCCCCCAGTCTTTGTGAAGGGAAGGAGCCTAACTTTAATAAGCACCAACTAGTAAACAAAGATGACTTAATCACAGTGATCAACCTCCTCTCTCACATCCTCTAGCATTTTTTCACTGTCTTCCCTAGTGCTTAAAAAAATCTCCTCTCTTCTTTTAGTGGAGTTCAGCTTAATCTTTCTGCCCTATTGCAATAGTCTTTGATAAAGTTGTTCTTGCTCTTTTACATTTCTGGTGTAATTTTTCTTTTGCTCCCATTATTTTGGGCAGGTTACAACAGATGGAGAGGTAGAACTGTGAGCAAAGCAGGTCCGTTTTTCAATAGGCAATTTCCAAGGAGTAACTCAGTGCATACTCCCGGCAGGTGGGGAAATGACTACCTCTGGCCAAAAGTGCAAGATCTGAGCACTGTAGCAGGGATCCACTATATGGGCATTTGAAGAAGACTTTTAAAACAAATTCAACTGTTCATAATTTTATAGAACACTGGACATTGAAAGAAAAGGCTCTAGTAATGTCTTCACATAACAGACTTTATGTTTGAAAAATTCATTAAGAAATATGTCATCTTCCAGAACATTTGTAAATTTTCTCCAAAAGATGGATATTCATCTTTGCAATTTGATTTGCCTCTATATAATCTATAGTTAAATATTCTGTTATTTAACATCATCATGCTCTTTACCATCTTGTGGCAAAAACTCTCAGAGCCAACACGAAACTGCCACTGTATCATTCCTTCCTTGACTGCAAATTCCATGGACAATGATATGGTTGAGATTAAGCTGTATGAGTTTAATGCAAATCTCCATATACTTTTGAAGACTTCAGGTAACCTAGAAAATAATGGTAAAATGGCAAGTTAAAGATGTGTATAGAATGGGTTTTTATGTTGTTAAATTGAACATTAAAGCTTTTTTCAACCTTTGGAATTATTTCTACTGAGAAATAGCAAGCACTGGGAGACATCTGCAAATCACAAGTGTGTAGCTGTAAAAATTTCCAAACGATAAGAACATTCATGTAGCACCATACCAGTCAGTAAACTTGTCCAGAAACATCCAGAAGCTCCCTCTTACTCCTTCTCAATTATTTTCCTTATTCTCTTCCCCAAAGAACCACATTCTCTTCCCTAAGTGTAACCACTATTCTGGTTTCTCACACCAGAAATTGCTTTTACCCATTTCTCCAGTTTACCGAAATAGAATAATAAAATATGGTATCTATTGCATCTATTCTCTAAAGTGTGCTTACAGTATTTATATGGTTTATTTGAAATTCACTTGCTTTCATGGGTGTATATTATCCTTACAAATAGTAGTGAATTTACTGATCCATTCAATTGTTGATGAATTTTTGGGTTGTTTCCCAGTTTTGGTTATTTTTAATAGTATTACGAACCATCTTGTATTTTTTGGCACACATATGTAAGCATCCCTGTTGTGTATATGCTTAGGAATGTAGTGGCTGGGTTGAATACTATATTATATTGTATGCTGGTATGTAGGTTTATCTTTAGTAAATTCTGACAAGCAGTTTTCAAAAATAGTTATAACAATATTCTCTTGTGGTATATGAGAATTCCTCATGCTCCACATTCTTGAAAATACCATTTACAGTCTTTTTAATTTTGGCAAATCAGGTAATTTGTAGTGGTATGAATTATTTTATTATAGTTTTAATTTGCATTGCATTTATGATTACTGAGGTTGAGAAATTTTTTAATGCTTTATTTGGATATTCTCTTTTGTAAAGTGACTTATCAACTATTTTATGCATCTTTCTATTATAGTTTACACTTTACAAGTTATTTGTAGAAATATTCATATATTCTGCAAACAACAACTGTGCCAGTTACTATTGCAGGAAAATCATTTCCCCTGTGTGGCTTGCTTTTTTGCCTCCTTATGGCATATTTTAAAAATTGGAAGTTTCTAATTTTATTATAGCTCACTTTATAAGTCTTTCTTTTCTTGTTAAAACTTCTCTACATTTCATGTTCTTAAGGGTTAATTGGTGATATATAGAAATATATTGAGTATTTTATTTTGTGGGTTAATATATTTAGCAAGATTAATTCATTGTTTATTGTTGGCCGTCAATCATCTCAATTTATTTTATAATTTAGTATATTAATCATTGATAATTTAAACCACATGCATGATAACTGATTTCCTGTGTCTTGCTCCTGTTTGTTTTCAATTACACCTTTCATCTTTGTGTGTTTGGTTATTTTAATAATCTCTGCATAATTATCTCTTTTACCAGAAACGTTGAGCTTTCTGAAAGTAAAGCAGGAAAAGGCAGGAGCAGTCTTAGATCATATTTATCATATCAGAAATCGAGATCATTCAGAGGTGGGCTTCGATTTCTGTGTGTTAATATGTTTCTGGTGTTTTATTACTTTGAGGCTATCTCTTCTGAGTCTCAACTCAGACCTAAGTTTTTATCAGGACTCTCCTCTCTGGTAAGCTCTAAATTCTATTTTTTTTTTCTTTTTCCAGCATTGTGAGATCCTCAATAATTCCCAGTTCTCTTTAGAAATCAGCAATAATTCAACTGGAAAGGCAGACTGAAATGAGCTTGCTTCTTTCTTAGATCCTGACCCCACAAACCCTCATTGTATATTCATAGTTCCCCAATTTATTCAAACTAATTTTAACATAAATATTGTGAAGCTTTATTTCCTCTTACTTAGTGAAAAAATTGGTGTGAGCCACATGATTAGCAATTGTTAAAATGTAATCACTTAAAGGACTGAAGTTCTTATTGGATTCTAAGAAATTCATTAAATAATACCCCTGTTTTGACCTAAAGATTGAAAGTAATTGAAAGACACAAGAGTCAAGAAGATGTGAGATAGGTGATGGGCAGGACTTGTTTCCTGGACAAGATAGGAAACCAGCCAGAACCAGCAAGTGGCATGAAAAGCAATGTCTCGTTGCCCTCGCTGCCCATCTTCATAAGACACTCCCGCCAGCGCCATGACGGTTTACAAAAGCTATGGCAACACCTGGAAGTTACTGTCCCTTTCCAAGACAACATCAACGAGTAGCTGCCTATTTTCTAGAAAGTTCTGAATAACCTTCCCTTTAACTTGCATGCAATTAAAAGTGGGTATAAATACAGCTAGCCAACATCTAGGTGTATTTCTCAGCCCATTGCCTATAGGCTAGCCATGTTACTCAAGGAGCAGCTACTGAGCTGTAACTGCAGCAGCGATAAAGCTGCCTTTTTTCCACCACTGGCTCACACTTGAATTCTTTCCTGAGCAAAGCTAAAAACCTGCCCTGTGGCAGATGGAGACTACACATAGCTTTATTACCAAATTAAACCTGATTTGGAGATTTTGGCTTACATGTGAGGTAACAATCTACTTCCAAATAAGCATTCTGTCTATTTGTCATTCAGTGATAGGGTGGTAACGAAATGGAATGAACTCAAGAAATTTTCAGCTCTCAACCGCTTACCACTTTGCAGGGGCAGAACCTGTACACTTAAGCTTATTTCATGTCTGAAACCAGAAAAAAAAAATCAGATTTTTGTTTTTGTTTTGTTTGTTTTGGCTTCTGGATTCTTCCCTCCCAACCCTGTCAAAGTGGAACCGAACCAGTTGGGTCTGAGCACTTAGCCCACATCCAACAATCAGATAATTTTCTTTTCCTCCCCCCCAAAAATATTAGGAGCAGATGAAATCATGTCTGCTGTCAAACAGAGTATGTCTTACATGTCAAAGACATAATTTTGTCCTAAACGAGGAATGTATCCAACAGACTTGTGATTGAAATGCATTCAGGATGCATAGCTAATGATCATCCACTCCGATAAAAATCACAATTTGTGGCAAATTCTTTTCAGCTTCAGCAATGAGTGAATTCGTCTATTCTCTTTCAGCACATTTTGCAATAAGATTCTTTTTTAAGGTGGCTAGAATATTCTGTAACTTCACATTAGGTCTTTGCTTTCTGCCGCACAGTTCCTGTTTGTTTCTTTACTACCCTGCTGGCCTTACCCATATTTGCTTGGACAATTCTTCATTCAGATAATTGTTCCTGTCTTAGAGTTGACCCAGAACTGATTTCTGAGAGAAATTCTGGACCTGCCATCCCACATGGTGATGACCCTCAGAAAAATACGTGGTAACTATTTTTTGGCACAAATTATTGTTCATTAGTTTTTAGGAGTATGATGTCCTTGCCCTTCACCCAGTTGATTGCTAAAGCATATGCCTCTATATTCTATTAATAAAATAGAAGAATATCCAGATCTTGTGTACTTGACAGGCAATAACACCTAGAACTTTCCACTGCCATCTCATATTCAAAGTTCAGTCATGAAAAATAATAATCATAAAAAACAGATATTCAAGTCATGTTACTGACTGAAGGCTTGGCATACATTTCTGTAGCAAGTAAAGCCAACAGTGATGCAATATAATGTAGCCAAAATAGTGTGGACTCTAGTTAAACCACTTAGAATAGAAATATGTTTCAGTCATTTGCACATTAGGTGTAGAAGTGACTTCTGTGTACATGTTTCATCTTTGTAAAAATCACAATATGGTTGTTTTAAGGAATAAAATCATAAGTACATAAAATACTTCAAATTATTTCTAGCACATAGAAAGTTCCGTAAATTCAGCTTCCCTATTTTGATTTCTGTACCTAAGCTTTTATTATAGACATCTTTAGAACACTTACATCGATTATGACTTGCATAGATGGCAGATATTCTGTTTATTCACTGCTATGCTTCTTATAGCTCCCCATAAAATAAATGTTTAATAAGTACTTTTTGAATGAATGAATTTTGAGTAAACCTCTGATCTTGCCATTTGATATATTTTCTAATGGCCATTTTTGAGGAATCTGATGAGTTATAAAAAGTGTGATATTATTGCATTTATTTGGAGCACAATGTCACGAGTAATGTTTATACAATTACACAGCCTCACTATGAGTTCATAGATAAAAATGCAGAAATGAATATTGTTTATGCATTTAAGAAGTTCTAGTATTGAGAATATTGAGGCAATCTATATAAGAATGAAGAGTATATCTTGAATCTGGATAATATAAAGAAAACTCTAAATTTAAGTTGCTAGTATGGCTTGTTTGGAGTGCTTATGAAGAGACAAAAGGAAACATTAAACTTACATACACACACCCCTACACACATGCACACACACAAACTCATGCACGCACACACATACCCCCTCTAATGCATGTGATTCTAATTACATTCTAATTTGTTGCTCAGAAAAAGAAGTTTTGTAATTGCCTTTTGCAGTAATACTGGATTATATTTGGTGTGAAATTCAGCATTTGCCAAATTCAAATCTGTGATTAATGCTAATGCCAGTTTCACATTGTCAGCAGACAGTGCACCTGCACGCACATTTCCAATGACAAGCACCATATATTACCTTCAAATCAGCAAGGATTGTTTCCAAACCTGGAACTGATTGACCATATATTAACTTCCAGTGTTAGTATGTGTTGCAAGCTTATTCTAAACCTCTTGGAAGGCCACATTTTAAAAACAATAGAGGAAACAAATCGTGCTTAAAAATAAAAGCTCGAAGTCTACAGCTGAAGGCTTAAGTAAGATAGATTGGGTTCTATGATCATGAGGACTGTGAATGGATTCCTTTTTTTTTAATTTTCAGTGCAAGATAAGGCAGAAAAGAAAGACACATCTAGAAAATTAAAGATACAGTTCCTGTTCTTCTGTAATACTAATAAAGAGTGAAAATATAGCTTAGTTAAAATATTTTTATAGTAATGACAGTTTTCTTTTTTGAGACAAGGTCTCACTCTGTTACCTAGCCTGGAGTACAGTGATGCAATTATGGTTCACTGTAGCCTCAACCTCCTGGGCTCAAGTGATTCTCCCACTGAAGCCTCCAGAGTAACTGAGGCCAAAGCTACGTGCCACTGCACCAGGCTAATTTAAAAATGTTTCTGTAGAGAGAAGACCTGTCTGTGTTGCCCAGGCTGGTCTTGAATTCCTGTGTTCAAGTGATCCACCTGCCTCAGCCTCCTAAATTATTGGAACTGAGATTATGGTCATGAGGTCAGTCTGTCCTTCTCCCTTCCCTTCCCTTTTTTTTTCTTTCTTTTCTTTTTCTTTTTCTTTTCTTTTTCTTTCTTTGTCACCCAGGGTGCAGTGGCGCAATCTGCAACCTCCCCCTTGCCACCAGGTTCAAGTTATTCTCCTGCCTTAGCCTCGCGAGTATCTGGGATTACAGGAATGAGCCACTACTCCTGGCTAATTTGTGTATTTTTAGTAGAGATGGGGTTTCACCATGCTGGACAAACTGGTCTCGAAGTCCTGACCCCAAGTGATCCCCCCTCCTCAGCCTCTCAAAGTGCTGGGATTACAGGTGTGAGCCACCACAATTGGCCCCCACTCACACTTTTCTAAAACTGTGTTTTACAAACTTTTCCTCATTTTGTACTCACTACAGCATTAAAGTTTTTCCCTTTGATACAGGCAAGGAATCTGTCTAGCTGAGAAGTATCAAAGGGATAAATTGGAACCTGGTCTTTAGTCTCCATGAGGCCCCTTATTCCACAGAGCTGGCTTTTAAGAATATGTGGATTATAAATATTCACGAAAAATTAAGAACTGCAATTTGCCTCTGTACATGAGTTATCATAAGGAAAACTGTTAGAATAATATCTGGCTAACTGCTAGTACTTTTTGGTCATTTGTTGTTGAACTGTTATTATTGGTCATAGTTTTGATATTGTCATTATCAATGTTCTAAGATAACTGGGCCAGCCCAAAGTCAGTAGTTCTTCTGACCCCAAACATAGATAAACCAAGCAAAAAGAAGTAAATGAAGACCACCATAGCAGAGTTTGAGAACATCTGGTCACCTAACATTCGTACAAATTTACTGTTAATGATAAGCCCAATATGTTCACATCTTGACCAAGTTGGCTATCTGATAAAAGGTGATTATGTGAATTGAGTTTGTCACTGAGCATGGTTCTCAAACAGCAAAATGATAAAATAAAGATCATTCCAACCAGTTACTTAAACAGTTTATGAATTTCTGTGTTGTTTATAAGGCACATCTGCATGCAGTAACCTGCTTAAACTTAGGAGAATTCCTTTTAGGATCCCATGCTTCAGTGTAGAGGTCAATGAATTACAGCCCATGGGCCAAGTTTGGCCCTCTATGATTCAAATAAGGCCATGCTTACTTCATTTGTCTACATGCTATCTATGGCTAATATTGCACTACAACAGCAAAATAGAGTAATATCAACAGATACCATTTGGCTATATATATATATGTGTGTGTGTGTGTGTATGTGTGTGTGTATATATACCTGTATATAGGTATAGGTATATATATACAGGTATATATATACACACATATACTATTTTGCCCTTTACAGAAAAAAATTCATTGACTTGTATTTAGGTGGACATCATGATTTAGATACAGTCATATCACAAAAATAGGTAATCACATACACACAAACAATAATATGTAAGCACCTCAATCACCTGCAATCCAGCTTTCAGGGCCAGCCTGGTGGGAGCAGTAAGTCTAATTGTCAAACATTCACTCTTCGGATTAACACTGCAAAGCCCAAGGAGAGGATCTCTACCTTTGCATACTCAAAAACAAGCAAATGGCCCAACAGATGTAAAAAATAAACAAATAAAAAAATAACACATTGCATCAAAAAGTCAAAGTTGCATGTGTTATGCCTCTTCTGCTATACAGCTTCAGAAGTGTAAGGGTAAAAGAGAACAAATTAATTAACTAGTTATATTAGGGTTCTGCAGAGAAACAGAACAAATAGGAGATATATATATATATATATATATATATATCTCTGGAGATATATAATATATATATTTTATATATATATATGCACTTCTTAGGCTTCACAGTCATGTGAGATAAGCCCTTATACTGTCTCTTTGTTAAAAAATATATATGTATATATTAAATATGTATATATATTTTTTTTCCCCAAAGAGAGAGAGAGATATATATTTTTTTACAGAGATAGTATAAGGGCTTATCTCACATTACTGTGGAGCCTAAGAAGTTGTATGATATTCTTGCTGTCTACAAGCTGGAGACTCAGGGAAGGTTGTGGTGTAAATGCCAGTCCAAGCCCTAAGAACCAGGCATGCTGGTAGTAAGTTCCAGTTCAAGGGCAGGAGAAGATAGGTGTCAAGGCTCAAGCAGTGAAATCGAGTGAAAATTCAGCCCTCCTCTACCTTTTTGCTCTGTACAGGCCCTAGATGAATTGGATGAGGCCCACTCAAATTAAGGAGGTCCATCTGCTTTACTCCGTTCAGTGATTCAAATGCCAATTTCTTCTGAAAACACCTGTATAGACATAACCAGAAATAATATCTAAGCAGATATCTAGGCATTTCCTGGAACAATCAAGGGTTCAGGGATTTACACATAAAATTAATAATCACTCAGATCAAATCTTCAACATGAACACAGTATATTCTTACATAACTTAAGTATCTTTTTTTCAGTTGAGCTAGTGTCCATCTACTCTTTGCGTAAAGTTCCAATTCCTGCTTTGGACATACTGACTAATTAGCATGCTACTTGCATATGGTAGTCATACATAGCAACTAAGGAACATTCTGTAATTTACAATAATTCCTATGACTCTTACATTTATATACTTGTTGGTCTAGACATAGCATGCATGAAGTGTGATATCAATTCCTTAATTTGGCAAGTAGATACACATTGAATGTGAAAATTAGGAAGTTATATTTTATAAGAATAATAAAAATGCATTTTAAGATCTAAAATAATTTTGATATAAAATTAATATTAAACTTGCATTTTAGCTTATATGATGTCAGTTTTGAATATTTATAAAGAAAAATATTTGAGAATAGATATAATTCTAGTGTTTATATTTTATATATGTTGAAATTTAAATTTTGGATAAAATATTAACATTTACTAATCTCTGACTACATTTACATTTTATTTTTGGTCAACTGGACAGTTATAAATATAAAAAATATATAAATATTGACTATAGAATATGGCAATGCTGATGAAATGAAGGTAAATCATGAAGTAAATACATAGTAATGTATTAAATATATATGTCTGTAATCATCCAATCATCATTCTTTCATAAGTACAACACCCAGACATGCACAATAATAATAAATTTGGTCTTTTTTGATATTTTTAGACTGACTTTGACTTTCAGTCACCTAAAAGCTGTACACATGTTTTTGTTTTGAAGGTATATTTATCAATATAGGAGTTATATATTTATTATGTATGTGTTTATTAGTTTTGGATGTTCAACTCTTTAAATGTATGGTAAATCGGTTTCCTTTTTTATTTCTCTCTCAGTCACCATAAAAGTTAGGTGAAGCCCTGTTCACATGAATGGACTGAAATTCATATTGAAATGTCAGTAGCTCCCTCTACTCCTGGCTGTTTAGGCTTAGACTTGATATCCTTATATGTAAAGGAGGACGTCGTCAGTCCCCTCATTGTATTTCTGAGATAATTACATAAGCCAACGTCTGTAAAAGTGTCTAGCACTTAGCTCATGCTAGTTTCTTCTCATAAACATATCACTTGAACCTCAAAATAATGAGGTTGGTTTCATTAAGTGCTCTGTTATTCTTTAATAAATGATAAAAATGAGATTCTGGGAAGATGGTACCTACTGGAGATCACAGTCAGTGAATGGTGGATATGAGTCCATCATGCATGACTTAATAGGATAACAGTAAAAGGAAGTGTGGCCCTTGGGATCAGAAATCCAAGTTTGAGTCTCATCTTTACCATTCAATGGTTATGTGACCTTGAACAAGGAATTTAAACTTCTTTATTGTCAATTTTCCCAAATGTCAATTGAAGTTTAGAGTAGCCATCTATAAAATGTGAGGATTAAATAAAGTAGCAGAAAATACTACCAGATGTATGTGATTTATATGGTTTCAATCTTATGCCTCTCAATACTGTGCTCTTATTACATTCAAAATGTGCTTTTTTCAGTAGGAATATTTCTTCCAAATAAATTTTCACCTACATCCCCAATGTTATTGATACATAACATATAAAGAACAGCCTTGGATGAATTAGAACAGAGCCCCTGTGTATTGGAATGTCACTTCTTTTCCTTACTCTCCAGGACTATGGTGGCTCCTGAAGGCATTTTCTTTGAACCTGAAGGGTCCAGGAAACAAGGTTTGAAATATATGCCCTAAAACCACTTTCCTTGTTACATCATTGCATACATCTACATACGAAATAATCCGCAGTGATAGCTATTTTCCTGAAGCAGTTCTGACAGCTCAACTGAAGAATAATTTTCCATCCGCCTCTGCTGGCTAATGTGGCCATTTCTGCACATCATGAACATGTCTCCCCACAATGCCTCCCACTTCTCCTTCCGCTCCCCATCTTGTTCCAAGACTGGGCCAGCACAGCATCAAGCATCCATATGACCTTGGCTTACCTTGACTCAATCTAGCATCCACGTAAAAACATTCTGAGACTCCACATACCAGACAGTGGCTGGCTGTGTGCCACAGTTTAATTGCCAGCTTAAGTCACTTAAGTTTCATAATTCTAGAGCAGCGTTTTACACACCTGCAGTTTTTCTTTCTTTCTTTCTTTCTTTTTTTTTTTTTTTTTTTTA
Source organism: Macaca thibetana thibetana (assembly GCF_024542745.1). Classification (NCBI taxonomy): domain Eukaryota; kingdom Metazoa; phylum Chordata; class Mammalia; order Primates; family Cercopithecidae; genus Macaca; species Macaca thibetana. The sequence continues at coordinate 174,686,339 of NC_065582.1, forward strand.
GATTTTCATGCAAGTCTAGATTTTGCCAACTCTGGCATTTTTCAGTAACAGCGCATTTCTCTCTGACAGTCCCATTGAAAGCAAGTGGGGCTTAGCACCTTTCAACTCTGATATTGCCTTTGGCTCTCACACAGATGTCTATCATTTCAACTTCTATTTTCAAGGTTCAGGAATGTATAAGGTTTGGAAGACTGAACTGTGCCAGTAATCAACATAAATCATATCATGTCACTCTACTGCTTACTATTCTCCAATGGTTTCTCATTGTACTCAAAACTCTTTGTTTTCCTTCAAAATATGCAAGTTCTGATCTCACCCTATTCCTACAACAACATTTAATACTATGATTCTTCTCTCTCTCACTCTGCTCTATCCACAATGACCTACTTTCTGTTTTGCTGCCACCCAGAGTTTATTTCTGTAGCAAAGTCTTTGAGCTAACTCTGCTCTGTCTAGAATGTCTCTCTTCCTAACTTAATGTAGCTGCTCCTTCACGTCATTCAGATTTCTGTTTACATATCACCTCCTCACAAAGATGTTTGCCGACTACCTACACTAAATTAGCTACTGAGAAACTTCCTGTCGCATAACGCTGTGGTAATTCTGTACAAACGCCTACCTGTACTTCTTTAATTTTTAAAATGATTACATTTTGGGGTTTGTGTTTGTTTGTTTGCTTCCCCTTCTTAGAATGCAAATTCCATGACTGTGGGGGAACTTCTATGTTTTGTTTACTGCTGTATATTCAGCAAATGAAACAGCCTGACACACAGTAGGGATGAGTAAATATTTGTTTAAGTAACTGCCTGGACCACCAACAGTATCTCTATTCGCGGAAAGCCAAGTCTCTTATTTTAGTATTATATTGGATGTGATGTGGATTTGCACCGTTTCATTTGTTATCATTTCCATCTAGTCACACAAAATATACTGAACCAACTCTTTGTGGTTAGGTAGAGTTATAGGACATTTTTGGATAATTCAGTGTGAGTGGAAGTGATCTGTACCAATTTGGGATGGGGCAGGGAAAATCCCCTCACCATTCTACTTTCTCCTTTCCTCACTTTGGGGACTGGCTGACCAGAGGCTGTGTGCCAGGGTGGGATCAGAAGATGGAAGTAGTGTGCCTATGTGAGTCATCACACTAGACATAGCTGCCATGGAGAGTTGCTCAATCCACACTGGACTTATTGTGGGTGGAAAACAAACTTGTCTGTGTGATGTTGGTTACCACAGCATAAGCATAACCTATCTGGAGTAATGAATCCATACAGAGTGAAAAGAGCATAGGCTCAAGAAATACCCAGAATGAAAGCCAGCTTAAGTTGTTTGATCTATCTAAGCTGCTACTGGTATGGTTTGGCTCTATGTTCCCACCCAAATCTCATCTGGAATTATAATCCCCACATGTCGAGAAAGGGACCTGGTGGGAGGTGATGGGATCATGGTGGTGATTTCCCCCATGATGTTCTAATGATAGTGAGGGTGTTCTCATGAGATCTGATGGTTTAAAAGTAGCAGTTTCCCCTGTACTCCTCTCTCTCTCCTACTGCCGTGTAAGACATGCCTTGCTTCCCCTTTACCTTCCACCATCATTGTAAGTTTCCTGTGGCCTCTCCAGCCAGGTGGAACTGTGAGTTAATTAAACCTTCTTCATAAATTACCCAGTCTCAGCTAGTATCCTTATAGCAGTGTAAGACTGGACTAATACAGCCATGAAATAAAGTGTTTAATGTACATGCACACTTTTAGGTAGTTAGTCATATAAGTACTTGGGACAAGTGTTCGTTAAATTTTAGTTCAAGATTAACATTTCCAGAAATAGAAATTTACCTATTCATTAAATTATACAATGCAACTTTGAATCTTCTTGCATTCCAGCCTTGATAGAATGAACACCAGCCCCTTTGTTCTCAGAAAGGGGTCCTGATCCAGACCCCAAGAGATGGTTCTTGGATCTCTCGCAAGAAAGACTTCAGGGCGAGTCCGGAGTACAAAGTTGATTAAGAAAGTAAAGTGGTGAAAGGACGACTACTCCTTAGACAGAATAGCATGTTCCTGAAGATAACAGGAGGAATGTGTCTGCCCTAAGTACAATGCTTGTGTGTGTGTGTATATATACACACACGTATATATATATATGTTTATATATACACGTATATATGTGTATATATGTGTCTATATATAAGTATATATACATATATATTTATGTGTATATATGTGTATATATACGTGTATATATATGATAAAAATAGATCTTGGGGAGATGTGCTCTGCTACAAAGGTTCGTGATACAGGATTATTTTTCTTGATTACTATATTTTGCAAGAACTGATATTATTATCTTTAAAGCAAAATTAGGAATGCCTTTGTTCTCCAGATATCGGGATATCGGGACACTCCCAAGTCGGGGTCCGTTTTAGTAAAATTATTAATTTGTTCCCTTAACCATAAATATCTAGAGGCTAGGAATGCCTAATTTTCTAGGAATGCAGCCCAGAAAGTCTCGGCCTCATTTTCCTAGTCCTCATTCAAAATGCAGTCACTCTGGTTCAAATGCCTCTGACACCTTCATTATTTGTCACTTATTCAATGTTAATATTGGTCATACTTTAAGATGCCAGACATTGTTCTAAAAGCACGAAGGTGAATAAAACACCTTTTCCCTCTAAAACATCTCTTACTTCAATAGTTAGGATGGGCATGCAGGTAAATAAATTTGATAAGTTGAGACAAAAATAATAAAGGCTATAACAAAGACTCCATCTAAATGGAAGAGGTGAAGTTTGAGCTGGATCTGAGGTTTTTTTGCATTATATTTTTCATGAATATTCTCATTCATTTCACCATTGATTCAAATCCTTTTTAAAATTTCTTTGGGTCCCTCATTCAGCAATTATCCTCTCCTCTTTCTTGGTATTACTTTTTTTCCATAACTCATTCTATTTGCCTTAAAATATCTTATTAAAATTACAAAGTAAAACAAGTCAAATCAAATCAAAAACAAATGAGCAAACAAGCATCCTTTTTTTTTTTTTTGACGGAATTTTGCTCTGTCGCCAGGCTGCTGCAGTGCAGTGGTGTGATCTCGGCTTGCTGCAACCTCTGCCTCCTGGGTTCAAGTGAGTCTCCTGACTCAGCCTTCCAAGTAGCTGGGATTACAAGCATGCATCACCACGCCCAGCTAGTTTTTGTAATTTTCAGTAGAAACAGGATTTTACCATGTTGGCCAGGATGGCCTCGATCTCCTGACCTTGTGATCCACCCACCTTGGCCTCTCAAAGTGCTGGGATTACAGGCGTGAAACACCGCGCCTGACCACAAGCATCCTTCTATAGATACTGCTTGCCAGTAAGCAAAGTTTCTCAGTTTCTTGATGATATCTACCCCATATCTCCACTAAATCACCTTCCTTTCACTCAGAAATTCATTCCTTCATTCTTTAACTAAACAAGTATTAAGCATCTGCTGTTTGCCAGTCACTATAGTTGGCATTGGAGATACAAACATGATTGTTGTTTATAATATAAAGACAAGATATTTAGACAATAACAAAAACCCATGCACCTTTACACTGTGACATGTTTGTATGTCTTTGCATCTGGTATGCATAGTTCTATAAAACTATAGAAGGGGAGTCATCTAACTTCAGCTAGAATGTCAAAAAATGATTTCTCAATGAGGTAATCTTTAAAAGGAGTCACAAATTTAATGAAGAATGGTTTCTTAGACATGAGAAAGAGAAGACATTTCAGAGCAAACGAACTTGGAAGACAGCAGTGTGTTCAGAAATGGACTTAGATTGTAATTGTGAAAAATGAAGTATTGAGAAATGTTTAGAAAACTACGGGAATTTAAGTAAGGAAGTCAGAGAGCAGGAGCTATGCAGAATGGCACCTCGCTTGCTTCTATGACGGAGCCCATGAAAAGATGACCCAGTGTTCTTAGATCGAAAATACTAGAGAATGAATACGATTTGGGGAGAATATACTAAATTCAGTTATTCACATATTGGCTTTGAAATGCCTCTCAGTTATCCAAATGCATAATCCACATAAGAGCTTGGATTTATAAAGCTAAGATAGAAAGACTTAATAGAGGGTGTACATTTGGAAATATCACAACAAAAATATACAAACTATAACACTTGGGGTAAGATTATTTTCCAGAAAAGATTATAGCATAAGAAATGGGTTTAATATTGGCTCCAAGAAAGTCCTCATCTCATTAGAAATGAAGAATGAGCCAGTAAAAAAGACCAAAGAAGAGTTGGTAAGAATAGAAAGAAAACCATGTGGTTTTAGAGCTAGAGAAAGTCAGAGTTTATGAAAAAATGCCTGCCACATGCTTAAAACTGCTGAGAGCCCAAGTTAAACAGGTAGCAATGAGGGCTCTTTGGTAAAGAGCATGAGAATTATTACAGACCTCAACAAATGGAGGTTCAGGAAGAGTGGAGAAGGTAGAAGCCAAGTCTGATTGAAAGGAGACGTGTAAAGGGAGAACTTTGGAGACAGAACTTATCAGCTGTAGATGACTTTCTAAGAGGCTTGGAGGCAGGGAGAAATTTACACAAAATGGACACATGGCACAAATGGTCCAAGACACCCCTACCTGATTTCTTTTTTCTCTGTCTTGCTTTGCACACATTTGTATTTACAAGGAAAGGAACACATACTAATTGGAATTTATCTCCGGAACTCCTGCTACCACTCACCTTATCACCTTCCTGGAAGTGAATATAAGTGACCCACAGAGGTCAGAAGGCCTCTTGGATCTTCTTCACCCCTTCCAACTCTAAGCTCCACTCTAGTATAGAAGTGCCACTGTGTTCTTGGGGGTTTCATTTTGTTCCTAATCCAATTCAGAAAATTTTTTCTCATGAAGGCCATTGTGAAAGGAAAGAACTTGAGTTTTCTGGGGAAGTCAGAGATTGTGACCAATACGTCTCATGTCTCTCAAAGTATAAATTTCAGAATTCAATAAATTGATAAGTAATAATGTTTTATTCAATTCCTTAAAAAGTAAGATGTACTATATTTTTTGCACACAGTCCATGAACAGATGTCAGAGATTTTGATATACCCTCAAGAAAGCTTCTGAATAAAAACTAGAAAAAAACAAAACTAAACAAAACAAACATTTTGCAAAATATGAGTAAGTGTCCATTCAGTATTTTTAGATAAACACTTAATACCCCTGATTTATAGTTCTGATTCTATCTCTTTTCACTGAGCAGTTTTGGACAATCACTCTGCCCTGGAACCTCATTTTCTTAATTTGTCAAGAAAGGAAAATTTGCCTAAATTTTTGTTTCAAGTGTAACATTTTGCAATTTATACCGGTATATTTTATAGTTAGATTTTTGAAAAGATACAAAGTCTTTATTCTGTGCATCCCATTGTGTTCCTTAATAAAACAGAGTTCTCAGACTGAAGAGGCCTACAAGGTTGTGTTAATTCATTCCTCAAGGAAACTATGATAGGGTGAAACAATTAGCTATGTATGTCATTAATGCAGTAGAAGTGCTGTGCTCTGATTATAAAATGGAAGGAAGCCATGAGTATCCAGAAAAGAGGGAAGAACAATTTCTCCCGAAGGCAGCTATTCTGGGAATCTGATTAATTTCACCTGTGGCGTCATCCTGACCCGCCAATCATGAGAAGATTTCAAAGATAGGTTACCTACCACCCACCTGACTGTAGTCTCTAAGGAAGTTAGGAGCTGACAGGAGGAGGAAGTAATATTGAATGTAATCTGTCTTGACTTTGTAGGAGGCTGAAATGATCATTTCCTAGGAGTGAAGGTTACGTAAGAGTAACTAGACTAGGAGAGAGATGGTTTTCTTACTTGCTAGGGAAGGTGAGTGATACTAATCAAAAATAATATGTATTAATGAAACAATTCTAGTATCTTCTCCTGTTTTTAACTTAAAATAAGTTCCCCTGCTTCATTGTTCTTCTTTGAATTATTATGTCAACACAATAAAACACAGCATGGCCTCCGCCATAGAGAAAAGAGAATGAGTCTATTTTACAGATTCAGTGCAAGACAGTGTGGGTTCAAAGTCGGTCACCATCTCTGAAGAAGAGGGAGACTCGAGCAATTTACTAACTGTCCTAGCATTAGTTTCATCATATGCAAAAGGAACCAAGCTGGTGACTACTTCTAAGCTTGCTAAAATAATAAAACTTTTACAAATGAATGAATGAATGTGAACAAATTAAACTATACCTAACATATAGGAAGTACAACATTTAGTGTTATTGTCTATGCACTTAGCATATCTACCAAAGTCTGCACTTGTAAAATGTACATTTCTAAAAGCCTATATAATTTATAAATAATGAAGTTGTATTAACATTCATATACCACACACAGCACCCCAAGACTGAGTGGTAATATTGGCTGTAAAAACAAATCTCATAGGAGAAGCCACTGAGACAAATGTTGCCATTTGTCTTTAGTGCTGTCTAGGAGAGATTATATTTTATAAAAATAAATTGTCTCTCCATGTCTGCAAATCTGACCATGTGGTAGAAATGTGCACAGTAAACCATCATGTCTCAGTAGCATCCACAGTTTTGATTGGACTGGCTCTGCTTTGGCTCCATGCTTGTTTTAAAATAACTTTCTGATTATGATTTTATTTCTGCAATAGATTTGCCATGCAGAACAAATGCACTGACCAACAAACTTTGTTATGTAACCCACTTGATACATTACATTTCTCAACGTAAACACTAATCTAGCAATTTGGTATTCTGGTTTATATGCAACCTTCTTGTGTAAGGAACTAGCATGGCTTATTCCTCGGAAGCGCATTCGTTTTCAGATGTATTACTAACTTTCTTAGTTTATAGAACTATTCCCTGGAAATGGATGACATTTCCAAATGACCAGCATCATTGGCAGGTATCTCTGGTGACTAGCCAGGCTTCTCCAGGAAAAGTTCTTCTGTAAGTGTCCTTTCAAATTCTAAGAGAAGGTCTCCAGTCATAACACGAATTGGATAAAAGCTACTCTAGGTCTTCAGCAGCCTCAATACAGCTTACCTTCAGGATTATGAATACTGCTATTTTTGACCAGTGATATAATTCGATACAACTTACTTCTTCACACACCCTTTTCTTGTCCACTGTTCTCAATTGTTTTCACTCCTGTTCTTTCCTTAGAGTTGACTTACCCAGGTGAAAAATGGGTAAGCCACAGATGGCTTGAGCTAGAATGAACCAGAAGGATGAGGGCAGATCTCAGCTCCCCTACTTGTCACGGGCAAAGTCATTGTCAGAAAAGAGGATTCCTACAGTTCTGGTTTGTTCTCACCTATTCTCTAGTGTTATTTTAAACCACATTTTACTCTACTTAAAATTCTCTAGCCTAAAAAACATCAGGACAATGAGTCCTGAGATGAAATGATATCAAGCGTCCTTGAAACTGGTCATTGGGCCTCAGAGGAACATATCCACCTGTTTGAGTAGTTAACATTTGTTTATGTGTGCATGGGGTTGTGTGTGTGAATTTTGGAGGGTGTGATTAACTATTTCTCTTTAACTAGCATAAATAGTATGTGTGTATATGTTTGACAACTATTATATTACTATGCTTTTCTATATCTTTATTTTCTTATTCATAAAACAGAGATAAGAGCAATAATGCCTGCTAAAGTTTCTTAGGAGAATTAAATAAAATAATATGCCTAAGGCATTTAGTGCAGTGTCTCACACATTTGATCACTCTCTGAATACCAGTGTAGCAGTTTTTTTATAACATTTATGTATCACTTGTAATGTATTTTTATTATGGCATCAATTCGATACTTATGATAATTTCTTGTCATTCCTTACTCTTTCCATAATTTACCATAATTTACTTCACAGCATTTATTCCCTTCTAGTAGCAGAAAAATTAATTCATTTCTAATTTTTATTTTCGATCCCAACCCACTAAATTATAGGTCCTACCAAGGTGGAGCCCTTCATCTCTTTTGTTCATTACTGTATCTTCAGTGCCTAGATCAGTGCCTGACTCATAATAATTGGACAGTAAATATTATTGGGGTGAATGACAGAAAGGCACTTTTGTGAGGTGGGTGGAGCAGGGGTTATTCTCCCTGTATTGCAGCAGAGGAAGGTGAATCGCTAAGTGGCTTTAACATTTACCGGAAACTGCACAGCTAGAAATTCCCAAAGCCATGGGTAGAATTCTGGTAATTCAACTGAGCAAAGACTCTGAAGAGGAAAAACATATTGGATCATCAGAAGCAATTTAGTAAGAGAAAATTCACTTGAACGATTGAGACGAGGACAGGCTATGGAAACTCTTAAATTTCAGGCTGAAAGGCTGGAAATGCACTAACAAGACAGTGGGAGTCATTAAATGTTGAAGATGCTATAAATGGCAGAGAGAGGTTGGGTTTTATAACTTCCACATTGAAATTATTTTATCATCCACCAGTATATTTATAATTTAACACACTATGGGGGAAGAAGTGTTTATACAAATATACACAGAAGGGTTTATAAAAATATACACTCCATGATACACAACATGTCCTAACTCTACTCCTCCTCTGCTACAACATGCAAAAATGGACGTGCCTGACATGTGACCTTGGGCAAAGACAGCAAGTCCTAGACCCTTCTGGTAGCTGGCCATGAGATGCTTAGGCAATTGATATTTCTGGACAGTGATAGGACTTTTACTTGAAAATACCAAATGCCTTAGCAAGTAATAGCGTATACTTCAGAGACTGCTGCCTCCTTCTGCAGATTTGTCTATCACTATACCTGCACCGTGCAAAATGTGCACATATCTGTTATACTCATCGGTGTGAACTACTGACAGTTCCTGAAACACTGAGCTCTCTAACATGCTGGTTTCTTTCTTGCTACTGAAAGACTCTGGAAAACACAAAGCCTTTAGCTCAGTAGATGTATCACAGCAAATGCTGGGAAAAAAAAATGTGTGTGTGTGTGTGTGTGTATATATATTTACATATATAATTTGTATTACATTACATTACAGGTATGTTATATACTACAGTGAAACATTACATAAGTATTCATTTTTGCAAACATGGCTTCTATTTTTATTTTTATGCTCAGCAGTTATCTCCAGCAAATATCTATATATCTTTCTAAAGCTGGATTTTTCAAGAATTCTTTTGCTGGCCAATGCCTTTGCCTTCATCTCGGAGTCTTGACCTTGCACAGATTTCCATTACACTACCCTAGGATGTTTTACTATTCATTTTTTATGTATGTGTAAGTCTCTCATAATATGTTTATTTCTTCTAGGGCCTGGGTTATATCTTCTTCATTTTTGTATGCCCGGTTCTTACAAATCCTGGTATGTGGCTGGTGCTCAGTTATACTTTTACTCTCATGAAATATGTACATTCCCCACAATAGATATATCAATACCAAAATTACCTCTGTCTTGGAAAATGTTCAGGAATTTTTTTGTCAGGCTTTTAAACCATGGAGTTGCTTTTTTTTTTTTTTTTTAAGGTTTTGTAATGAATTCCATTATAATTCATTTGAGGGGTCTATTATATTATTTTGAAATTGTTTTTTTTTTTTTTTTTTGAAAAAGTAGAGGTATTTCTGATACCTTAAACATTTTTTACTGGAGTGGCTATGGAAAGCCTTCCGCCTTCTGCCTTATGGACAATAGATAACTTTTTGCCTATTCAGAGCTTTGCTGGTTGCATTTAGCACAGTGAGATGATGCATGTTCTTCACAGACATCAAAGTGGCACTCAGTCTTCCTTGGAATTTGTGTGATTGCTTCTTTTGTGTTCCTTAAAACTCAAACCTTCTGAAATTGCCTTCTCAGTGTGCACCAGTAACTTGTATATGATTTGTATCAACTACATTCCACCTCAGGTGCTGACCATGCCTTTGAGGTGACTCACTTGAATTGCCAGAATCCCAACCTAGACCTTCCGGGAAAAAATTGCATTCACCATTCCCTCTATAATAAATTCTCACACAGCCTAATATAAGGTTTTGAGAAGTAATTAAATTGCCTTGAAATACACACATGCACACATGTACACACATACACACACACATTTTGCTGTTCTTACATGGAAAACCTGCTGGAGCAGACTTCCCCCTCTTTACTTCCTCTTCTTTCTACTCCTTTCATGCGACCCTTTGGTAGGACATTTCTCTTTCATACTACTTCCATTTATTTTATCTAATCCCATTCTAATGGAAACTAGAAAACAGACTGAAACTACTCATCAATCACATCATTCTAATCAGTGTAGCTGGCCAGAGATAAAAAGTCATCTCTGCAATAAATGCTTCTTAGTGGACTTACCTCTCCTACCCCACTCCAGATATAATTCAGTGTTTCTGGTTATTCTTTCACTGTTTTCACTAATTCTTTTTTTTTTTTTTTAATTTTTAAGACAGGGTTTCATTCTGTTACCCAGGCTGGAGTGCAGTGGTATGATCACAGCTCACTGCAGCCCTGATCACCCAGGCTCAGGCCATCCTCCCACCTCAGTCTCCTGAGTAACTGAGACTACAGATGCACACCACCACACCTGCCTAATTTTAAAAATATTTTTGTAGAAATGGAACTGCACTATACCGCCAAGCTGGTCTTGACCCACTGGGCTCAAGTGATCCTCCTGCCTTGTCCTTTCAAAGTGCTGGGATTATAGGCATGAGCTACCATGCCTGGCATGATCTGATTGAATCAATTTACGTTGGAGGTGAGGTATATTGAACATCAGCTAATTTTGAGGCCAGGTGCTGGATGTATGTATGCAAATAAGCATATATAGTATTATTTAATTGTCATAATGAGACTTTTAAAGAAAGACTGTTATCTTCATTATTAGTCGTTAGAATGAAGTATACTGCTTCATGCAAAAACCCATTTACATCTATTACAGATCTATGAATGTTCTATTTCACAGAGTATAATAAAAATAATAAAACAGATTAGTGGATGTCAAGTACTTTTTAAAGTAAAAAAAGTTCTATAGTAATAATTTAGACAAGTACTCTTCCTTCTGTAAGTCAAAATTCTGTTTAAAAATAAAATAAATCGCATCTATTTACCCAGGCATACATAAAACATAAACACATATTTATTTCCAAACTCTGATAATCATGACTCATGGTATAATCAGAAATAATTTTTACTTTCAGGAGAACCAACTATTTTATAAGTTCCTCATATGTATTTTATAACTTCACACAAGAATTAACCATTCTGAGCTGATGAAAGTAATGCATGTAGAGTATATTACATTTCCAAAAGCACTTAAATATACATACGTGTGTGTGTGTGTGTGTGTGTGTGTGTGTGTGTGTGTAGTGTTAGTTTCCCAAAGGAAGTATACCTTTGGCCCATATCTCATTTAGTCTTTTACAAATACTAGGATTTTGGGCCGGGCGTGGTGGCTCAAGCCTGTAATCCCAGCACTTTGGGAGGCCGAGACGGGCGGATCACTAGGTCAGGAGATCGAGACCATCCTGGCGAACACGGTGAAACCCCGTCTCTACTAAAAAATACAAAAAACTACCCGGGCGAGGTGGCGGGCGCCTGTAGTCCCAGCTACTCAGGAGGCTGAGGCAGGAGAATGGCGTAAACCCGGGGGGCGGAGCTTGCAGTGAGCTGAGATCCGGCCACTGCACTCCAGCCCGGGCGACAGAGCCAGACTCCGTCTCAAAAAAAAAAAAAAAAAAAAAACAAACAAACAAACAAACAAAAAAACAAATACTAGGATTTTGTACATAGAACACTCGATCAACTGATAAAATCCTGGAACTATGGAAATTAATGGATTTCTCCAATATCACTTGTATTGGAAGTGACAGGGCCAGGATGGAGCAGGAAGTGTCTGTTCTTTTCATAGTTTTAAGCTTCCTCCAGTTAATGAGAGTGACAAAAACAGAGGACTGAGCTAGTGTTCTGTTTTCTAAAGCTTACTTTAAACCTCTTGGCCATTGTTATTTTACATTTTCAGGGCTTGAATGTGTGATGATGTTCTCTGCTCAGACATCAACACACTCCAATTCCAGTTGGTCCCACAGCATTGCCAAGAATATTTTTGCATTTCCCTCATCTTCTAATTTAATTCATCTGCAGTATCTAGTTTAACATTTTTCACTTTGCTCAGGCTTCTTTCTCATCCTAGCAATAACCCCCTCATTATTAACAGGTGACCTAACCTCAACATCCACAGAAGTAGGGGAAATAATTGGATGAAAACTCCGCTGATCTTTTGCTGTGAAGGTAGAGGGACTACTACTTCTTATCCAGGTCATCACTTTGGTCTCTACCATTTCTTCCTTTGGAGGAAGCTGATTTATTATTATCCCTTTAAATTCTTCATCTCAGAGAATCTTCACTTCTTGCTAGTTCCTTCCCTTTTGTAATTAACATGCTCAACTTGATTCCATTTTTAAAACAGTCAAAGAAACCAATAAACCATCAAAAACATCAATAATTGGCTGGGCATGGTGGCTCATGCCTGTAATTCCAGCACTTTGGGAGGCTGCAGTGGGCAGATCACCTGAGGTGAGGAGTTCGAGACAAAACTGGCCAACACGGTGAAACCCTGTCTCCACTAAAAATACAAAAATTAACCAGGCATGGTGGTGGACACCTGTAATCTCAGCTACTCAGGAGGCTGAGACAGGAGACTTGCTTAAACCCAGGAGCTGGAGGTTGCAGTGGGCTGAGGTCGCACCATTGCACTCCAGCCTGGGTGACAGAGTAAGACTGTCTAAAACAAAAACAAAAACAAAAAACCATCAATAATAACCACAATAACATGGTGTTACTCTGGGAATTCACTTTGGAGATTTATTGTCTTTAAGAACTTTTGTGAAATGATGCATGAACAAGTTTATCCATTGTATCCTTACTGGCAGTAGAAAAAAGCTGTGAGCCCATTGACAATCTGTTAATAGAGGACTGGGTAAATGATAGAATAATGTCATGGCATGAAACTGTGAAAACAAACAAGCTCGTTATGGGCTGACATTGGAAATACAGTTGAACCTTGAGCAACACAGATTTGAACTGTATAAGTCCACTTATACACAAATTTTTATTCACCTGTGCCACCCCTGAGACAACAAGACCAACACCTTCTTTTCCTTCTCATCTTTAGCCTACTCAACATGAAGGCAACAAGGATGAAGGCCTTTATGGTTATTCACTTTCACTTAATAAATAGTAACTATATTTTTTCTTCCTTATGACTTTATTTTTCTTTACTGCTATCTCTGAATGTACCTTTGATTTTCTTAGCAACATTTTCTTTAGCTTACTTTATTATAAAATACAGTATTTAGTATATATAACATACAAAGTATATGTTAACCAACTGTTTATTATCAGTAAGGCTTTTGATCAACAGTAGGAAATTAGTAGTTAAATAATTGACAAGTTAAAAGTTCTATTTAGATTTGTATCTGCACAAGGGCTTGGCACTCCCAACCACCTATTGTTCAAGGGTCAGCTGTATTTGCAGCATACACTGGCAAGCAAAAAGGGCAAGAAAAAGCAAGAAGCAGAATTATATAAATATAAAAATATACTTTCTGTTATTTTTCTATAGGATGAAAATACAAGAATCTATATTTGATTTGGATTTCCTTATATAAGTATAAGGAAACTTAATGAAGTTATATAAGAAACAAACTAGTGGACATTGAGGTGTAGTTAGAATGAGAGCTTGGCAAGAATAAAGAAGAGATAGACAGAGATTTCTCACTATATAGGTGTATTAGGGTTCTCTGGAAGGCCAGAACTAAAGGATAGATGTATATATGAAGGGAAATTTATTAAGAAGTATTGACTCACAGCGTCACAGGGTGAAGTCCCACAATAGGCCATCTGCAAGCTGAGGAGCAAGGAAGCCAGTTGTGGATCAGTTCATGTCCCCAAACCTCAAAAGTAAGGAAGCCAACAGTGCAGCCTTCAGTCTGTGGCCAAAGGCCTGAGAGCCCTGGCAAATCATCGGGGTAAGCCCAAGAATCCAAAAGTTGAAGAACCTGAAGTCTCATGTTTGAGGGCAGGAAGCATCCAGTATGGGAGAAAGATGGAGGCTGGAACACTCAGCCAGTCTAGCCCTTCCGTGTTCCTCTGCCTGATTTTATCCAAGCCATACTGGCAGCTGATTAGGTTGTGCTCACCCAGCTTGAGGATGGGTCTGCCTCTCCCAGTCCACTGACTCAAATATTAATCTCCTTTGGCAATGTCTTCACAGACACACTCATGAAAAATACTTTGCATCCTTCAATCCAAGTTGACACTCAGTAGTAACTATCTTCTGGAATATTTACTTATTCAGTTTCTGTGTGTATTTGTGCATTGTATGTCGTCTCCTAAAATTGTAAATTCCCTGTAAGCAGAACCTTCTTTTGGTGTAGACTGAATATACTGGCATTCAGGAGTGCCTGACACATAGTAAATGCTATAGTTGGGGTGTTTGTGTCTTAAAATCTCATGTTGAAATGTGATATCCAGTGTTGGAGGTGGTACCAAATAGGGAGTATTTTGGTCATGGTGGTAGATCCCTAATTAATAGATAAATGACCTCCTTTGTGGGGAACTGAGTGAGTTTTCGCTTCTTTTAGCTCCCTGTAGAACTGGTTGTTAAAAAAAAAAGCCTGGCACCTCTCCCATCTCTCTGGCTTCCTCTTTTGCCGTATGATCCTGCACACAGCAGCTCCCTTTGCCTTCTGCTATGAATGGAAGCAGCCTGAGGCCCTCACCAGCAGCAGATGCTGGTGCCATTCTTCCGGTACAGCCTTCAGGATTATGAGGCAAATAAACCTGATTTCTTTATAAATCACCCAGCCTCAGGTATTATTTTATAGTGACACTAACGAACAAATGGACTAACACAGTAACAGTAAACATGGATTAAATAAGTGATTGAAAATATGTTGACTGAGAAAGTAGATTAACGAACAAACAAATCCAGCCTTTGAGTTCAGTCGTTGGCTTGGAAGTGGTGGTCTGCTTAGGAATCGATAGGTGAGATTCTATGAACCTATCCCCAAATAGCCTGAACATGTCAATCTAGTGCAGAATGTCACAATGTGCATTTTAATTGTTACCCCTGTTGTCTGGATCCTGCAGTCCACAGATCACATTTTGAAAATGTCAGTGTTGTCATTGCATAGGTGTCGTAAAATGTTACCATAATCCCTACCAAGGAAGTTTTGGATCAAGGTCTAAAACCAAGATCTTGGTTATTCCCACCCAGTGACCTTTATTCACTAATTTAATAACATATTTTGTGCCAGACTTCACCCTAGATGACAGGTTACAGCTGGGAGCAAAATGGAGAGGAAGCCTTTGCTTCTCACAGAGCTTATGTTAGTGTAGGCGAGACAGGCAGTAAATAAGTAATAAATAACCATACTGCAATTCCCACTCAGGCCAGCTTCAGCCAGCTTCTTCAGCTTTTATTTTGTGGTAGTTGCAAAATACCTGCAATTGTCCTGGGGAATTTATTTTAGACATTGATTTCAGTTCACTCAGTGATTTTATATATCCTGTTCTTTGAATAGCCATATCCCTGGAGAAAGCCTGCATTGCCCATATCTTCCTTCTAGTAAATAATTAAAAGCACTCAGCACAGGACAATTATCAGGCTGCTTTTCCTGGGCCTGGCCTCCTGCCCTCCTCAGAACACATGAGCTTATTTTGACAAACATCATTGGTCCCCAAAGCATGCTTATTCCTGGTAGCAAGTTTAATGATCTGAAGATTGCAGATCATGTCCCCTTGCAATGTTAAGCATTTATAGAAAGTACCTCCTACATCCTGCAATTAAAGCACCTTCTGTAAAATAATTAGTCACAAAGATAGAATGTCAGGTGCTTTTAGGGGTTAGCAGGATGACATTAATTTCAACAGTAATTATTCAGACAGGCCAAGATCTTTGCAGAAAGCCACTCAAAGAAGTAATTTTCATTCTGCCAAATTTTATGTGTGCATGTTTCATTGTTTCAAAACAGTTAACCAAAGTGTCAAGGTGAAGGATGCCAAATAGGTATGCACAGAAGTGAGAGAAATCTGTGGAACAATACTGTTTTTAAAAGATAGTCTAGTACAGTGGGAAACGTCTATGAGTAAGGATCACTTGGAACTAGTTAAAATTCTTTTATCTGCTCCTCTAGTGTGATCTTGCCAGGTAACATAACCCTGCCTGTTTTGTATCCACATCTGCAATAATAGGGGGAGTAACACTTTCCTTGTGGGGTTATTGCAAGGATTGCAGAGGCTAATATGCAGATATGCATAAAGGGATAAAAGGGAATGAAATAAATTACAACAATGAGGATACTAAAAAGCCAGTAATGGCAGAATGTAAGACCTAGAACAGATTCTCAAGATGCTAGGTGGAAATGCTTCATTCTAGAAATAAAAGATTGACATTGCATTGCCTCAAGCCCTTTGGACCTTAGCCAGCACATGTTTTTCTGGAAAAACTTGGAAATATAACCCATGTCTTAAGATACCAAATGTAGTGTTTATGCACCCCAACCATTCCTTCCTCTTCATTCTCAGGTATTTTTAAAGTACATCCCAAAATATTTGTGATTTGTTTCACAGATAGTTTCATTAAAAGCTGTCAGAGAGGAGGCAGAGCAAGATGGTGGAATAGAAAGCTCCACTGATTGCCCCTGCTCCCTGCCACACAAGGACACCAATTTAACAATTACCTACACAGAAAAACATCACCATTTAAGAATGAAAAATTAGGTAAGCTCTCATAGTACCTCTTTCGTATTGCTGAAAGAGGCACTGAAGAGATAGAAAATGCAGTCTTGACTGGCCTACACCCCCCAATCCCCAGAATGCATCTCAGAGGACTGAGCAGGGAGAACACAGCAATTGTGAGGCATTGAACTCAGGGTTTTCCCTTTAGAGCAGAAAGGAAAACAAGACCAAACTCAGCTGATGTTTGCCCATGGAAGGAGCATTTAAACCAGTCCTAGCCAGAGGGGAATCACCAGTCTCAGTGGTCTGATCTTGAGTTCCTCCAAACCTTGTCACTGAGAGCTGGAGTGCTTTGTGTCTCCAGGTAAACAAAAGGCAGTCCAGGCCGTGAAGACTACAACTCTTAGGCAGGTCCTAGGGCTCAACTGGGCTCAGAGACAGTGGATGGGAGGAGCGCGTGACGTATTGTGACACCAGCTCTGAGGCAGCCAGGGGCATGCTGGCATCACCTATGTCCTAACTCCAGGCTATACAGCTTGCAACTCAAAATAATACATCCCTTTCTTCTGCTAGAAGAAAGGAGGGAGAAGAGTGGAGAGAAGTTTGTCTTGCATCTTGGGTACCAGCTGAGCCACTGTTGGATATGGCACTGGTCCAAGTCATGAGACCCCTGTTTCAGTCTCTAGCTCCAAAAAGACATTTCTAGACACATCTTGGTCCAGAAGGGAACCCACTGGCTTGAAGGAAAGACCTAGTCCTGGCAGAATTCATCACTTGGTAATTAAAGAGCCCTTGGACACTAAATAGCCACCAGGGATACCCAGGTACTATGTCGAGGGTCTTGGGTAAGCCTCTGAGATTTTCTGGCTTCAGAGAACAGAACAGCCACAGGAGGGTAGAGCACCAAACAGCAGACTCTTGGGGTCCCGATTTCAGGACTTGACTCTTAGGTGGCATTTCTGGACTTGCCAAGGGCCAGAGGGGAGCCCACTGCCATAAATGGTGAGTCTTAGGCCAGGCAGCATTCACCACAAGCTGACCCAAGAGCCTTTGGGCCTTAAGGCAACATTGGCAGCAGTTGGTAGTACTCCTTGTGGCCTGATGTGATGGTGGCTACAGGGTGAAGCTCCTCTGCCTTTGGAAAGGGGAGGGAAGGGTAGGAAGGAGTGACAGCTGAGCCTCAGTACAGTAGAACACCAGGTAGATGTCTTAGTTTTTGACTTTAGTCTCTAACTCCTGGATGGCACTCCTGGACCTCACCAGAGCCTGGAGGATTTTACCATTCTTAAGGGAAGGACTCAGATATGGCTGGCTTTGCCACCTGCTGGTTGTAGAGCCCCAAGGCCTTGAGGAAACATAGGCAATAGCCAGGGAATGGTAGCAGTAGGCCTTGGGCAAGATCCAGTGTTGTGCTGGCTTCAGATCTGACCTCACACAGTCATAGTGGTGGTGGCCATAGGGGTGCTCATGTTGTTCCACTCCCAGCTTTAAGTGGCTCAAATCAGAGAGAGAGACTGTGTTTTGGAGAAAGTAAGGGAAGAGAACAAGAGTCTCTGCTTGGTAATCCAGAAAATTCTTCCAGATCTTGTCCAAGACCTTCAAGGGAGTACCTCTGTGAGTATGCAAGAACCACGGTGTTACTGGGCTGGGGGTGTCCCCTAAAGCTGATACAGCTTAGATCACAACACCCAAGTCCATTCAAATATCTGGAAAGCCTTCCTAAGAAGAATGGGTACAAAAAAGCCCAAACAGTGAAGACAAAAATAAATACCTAACTCCTCAATACCCAGACACCAAAGAGCATCTGATAGCATAAACACCATCTAGAAAATCATGACCTCACTAAATGACCTCAGACGAACTAAATAAGTTACCAAGGACCAAACCTGGAGAAACAGAGATAGATGAACTTTCAGACAGAGAATTGAAAATAGCTGTGTTGAGGAAACTTAAAGAAATTCAAGATAATGCGGAGAAGGAATTCAGATTCATATAAATGTAACAAATTTATTGAAATAATTAAAAGGAATCAAGCAGAAATTCTGGAGCTGAAAAATGCAATTGGCATAGTGAACAATGCATCAGAGTTCTTTAATAGCAGAACTGATCAAGCAGAAAAAATAATTCATGAGCTTGAAAACAGATTATTTGAAAATATACTATCAGAGGTGACAAAAGAAAAAAAAGAATGAAAACCAATGAAGCATGCCTATAGGATCTAGAAAATAGCCTTGAAAGAAAAATTCTCAGAATTATTGGCCTTTAAAAGGAGATAGTGTAAAAGATAGTTGTAGAAAGTATATTCAAATAAATAACAAAGAACTTCTCAAACCTAGAGAAAGATATCAATATTAAAGTACAAGAAGCTTATAGAACACCAAGCAGATTTACCTCAAAGAAGACTGCCCCCAAGGCATTTAATAATCAGACTCACAAAAGTCAAAGATGAAGAAAGGATTATAAAAGCAGCAAGAGAAAGAAATAAATGATATACAATAGAGCCCTAAAATGTCTGGCAGCAGACAATTTAGTGGAAACCTTACAGACCAGAAGAGAGTGACATAACATATTTAAAGTACAGAAAAAAAAATACTTTTACCCTACAATAGTATATCCAGTAAAAACATTATTCAAACATGAAGGAGAAATAAAGACTTTCTGAGACCAGCCAAAGTTGAGGGATTTCATCACAACCACAACTGTTGTATTAGTCCATTTTCAAACTGCTATAAAGAACTACCAGCGACTGGGTAATTGGCAAAAAAAAAAAAAAAAGAGGTTTAATTGTCTCATAGTTCTGCATGGCTGAGGAGATCTCAGAAAACTTGCAATTATGGTGGAAGATAAACGGGAAGCAAGCACCATCTTCAAAAGGTGAGTAATAACAAACTCCTTTGAGCTAAAGGAGCAGATTCTAACCCAACACAAGGAAGCTAAGCACCTTGAAAAAAGAGGAATTGCTAACTAGAATAACCAGTTTAGAGAAGAACATAAATGAATGGATGAAGCTGAAAATCACAGCACAAGAACTTCATAAAGCCTGCACAAGCATCAATAGCCAAATCGATCAAGCGGAAAAAAGGATATCAGAGATTGAAGATCAACTTAATGAAATAAAGCGAGAAGACAACATTAGAGAAAAATAAATGAAAAGAAATGAACAAAGCCTCCAAGAAATATGGGACTATGTGAAAAGACCACATTTATGTTTGATTGGTGTACTTGAAAGTGACGGGGAGAATGGAACTAAGATGGAAAACACGCTTCAAGATATTATCTAGGAGATATTATCTAGGAGAACTTCTCCAACCTAGCAAAACAGGGCAATATTCAAATTCAGGAAATACAGAGAACATCATAAAGATACTCCTTGAGAAGAGCAACCCCAAGACACATAATCATTAGATTCACCAAGGATGAAATGTTAAGGGTAGGAAAAAATGTTAAGGGCAGCCAGAGAGAAAAGTCAGGTCACGGACAAAGGGAAGCCCATCAGACTAACAGCAGATCTCTCTGCAGAAACCCTACAAGCCAGAAGAGAGTGAGGGCCATTATTCAACGTTCTTAAGGCAAAGAATTTTCAACCAAGAATTTCATATCCAGCCAAACTAAGCTTCATAAGCAAAGGAGAAATAAAATCCTTTACGGACAAATGCTGAGAGATTTTGTCACCACCAGGCTGCTTTACAAGAGCTTCTGAAGGAAGCACTAAACATGGAAAGGAACAACCGGTACAAGCCACTGCAGAAACATACCAAATGGTAAAGACCATCGACATTATGAAGAAACTGCATCAACTAACCAGCAAAATAACCAGCTAGCATCATAACGAGAGGGTGAAATTCACACATAACAATATTACTTTGAAATGTAAGTGGGCTAAATGCCCCAATTAAAAGACACAGATGGGCAAATTGGATAAAGAGTCAAGACTCATCAGTGTTCTGTATTCAGGAGACCCATCCCATGTGCAAAGACACACATAGGCTCAAAATAAAGGGATAGAGGAATATTTACTAATCAAATGGAAGGCAAAAAAAAAAAAAAAAAAAAAAAAAAAAAAGCAGGGAATGCATTGCTAGTTGCTGATTAAACAGACTTTAAACCAACAAAGATCAAAAGAGACAAAGAACGACATTACATAATGGTAAAGGAATCAATGCAACAAGAAGAACTAACTCTCCTAAATATACATGCACCCAATACAGGAACACCCAGATTCATAAAGCAAGTTCTTAGAGACCTACAAAGAGACATAGGCTCCCACAGAATAATAGAGGGAGGCTTTAACACCCCACCGTCAATATTAGACAGATCAACAAGACAGAACATTAGCAAGGATATTCAGGACTTGAACTCAGCTCTGGACCAAGTGGATCTAATAGTCATCTACAGAACTTTCCACCCCAAATCAACAGAATATACATTGTTCTCAGCACTACATCGCACTTATTCTAAAATTGACCACATAATTGGAAGTAAAACACTCCTCAGCAAATTCAAAAGAACAGAAATCATAACAGTCTCTCAGACCACAGTGCAACCAAATTAGAAATCAGGATTAAGAAACTCACTCAAAACTGCACAACTACATGGACACTGAAGAACCTGCTCCTGCATGACTACTGGGTAAATAACGAAATGAAGGCAAAAATAAAGAAGTTCTTTGAAACCAGTGACAACAAAGACACAATGTACCAGAATCTCTAGGACACATTTAAAGCAGTGTCTAGAGGGAAATTTATAGCACTAAATGCCCACAAGAGAAAGCAGGAAAGCTCTAAAATTGACACCCTAACATCACAATTACAAGAACTAGAGAAGCAAGAGAAATTCAAAAGCTGGCAGAAGATAAGAAATAACTAAGATCAGAGTAGAACAGAGGGAGATAGAGACACAAAAATCCCTTTAAGAAAATCAGTGAATCCAGGAGCTGGTTTTTTGAGAAGATCAACAAAATAGACTGCTAGCCAGACTAAGGAAGAAAAGAGAGAAGAACCAAAGAGATGCAATAAAAAATGATAAAGGGGATATCACCGCTGATCCTACAGAAATACAAACTACCATCTGAGAGTACTATAAACAACTCTATGCAAATAAACTGAAAAATCTAGAAGAAATGGATAAATTCCTGGACACATACAACCTCTCAAGTCTAAGCCAGGAAGAAGTAAAATCCCTGAATAGAACTATAACAAGTACTGAATTGAGGCAGTAATTAATAGCCTACTAACCAAAAAAAGGCCAGGACCAGACAGATTCACAGCCGAATTCTACCAGAGGTACAAAGAGGAGCTGATACCATTCCTTCAGAAACTATTCCAAACAATAGAAAAAGAGGACTCCTCCCTAACTCATGTAATGGGGCCAGAATCATCCTGATACCAAAACCTGGCAGAAACCAACAAGAAAAGAAAATTTCAGGCCAAAATTTCTGATGAACATCGATGCGAAAGTCCTCAATAAAATACTGGCAAACTGAATCCACAGCACATCAAAAAGCTTATCCACCATAATCAAGTGGGCTTCATCACAGGAATGCAAGGCTGGTTCAACATACATAAATCAATAAATGTAATCCATCACATAAACAGAACCAAGTACAAAAACCACATGGTTATCTCAATTGACGCAGAAAAGACCTTTGGCAAAATCCAGCTGTCCTTCATGCTAAAAATTCTCAATAAACTAGGTATTCATGGAATGTTTCTCAAAATAATAAGAGCTGTTTATGACAAATCCACAGTCAATATCATACTGAATGGGCAAAAACTGGAAGCATTCCCTTTGAAAACCAGCACAAGACAAGGATGCCCTCTCTCAGCACTCCTATTTAACATAGTATTGGAAGTTCTGGCCAGGGTAATGAGGCAAGAGAAATAAAGGATATTCAAATAGGAAAAGAGGAAGTCATATTGTCTCTGTTTGCAGATGACATGATTGTATATTTAGAAAACACCATCGTCTTAGCCCCAAATCTCCTTAAGCTGATAAGCAACTTCAGCAAAGTCTCAGTGTAGAAAATCAATGTGCAAAAATCACAAGCGTTTCTATACAACAACAACAGAGAGTCAAATCATCAGTGAGTCCCATTCACAATTGCTACAAAGAGACTTAAATACCTGGAATACAACTTACAAGGGATGTGAAGGAACTCTTTAAGGAGAACTAAAAACCACTGCTCAAAGAAATAAGAGAGAGGATACAAACAAATGGAAAAACATTCCATGCTCATGGATAGGAAGAATCAATATTGTGAAAATGGCCATACTGTCCAAAGTAATTTATTGATCTAATGCTATCTCCATCTGTGACTTTCTTCACAGGATTGGAAAAAACTACTTTAAATTTCATATGGAATCAAAAAAGAGCCCACATAGCCAAGACAATCCTAAACAAAAAGGCCAAAGCTTGAGTCATCATGCTTCCTGACTTCAAACTGTACTACAAGGCTACAGTAACCAAAGCAGCATGGTAATGGTATATAGACCAAAACAGATACATAGATCAAGGGAACAGAATAGAGAACTCAGAAATAACACCACACATCTACAACCATCTTATCTTTGACAAATCTGACAAAAACAAGCAATAGGGAATGGATTCACTTTTAATAAATGGTGTCAGGAAAACTGGCTAGCCATATGCAGAAAACTGAAACTGAATTCCTGCCTTACACCTTATACAAAAATTAAAGATAGATGAAAGACTTCAATGTGAGACCTAATACCATAAAAACCTTAGAAGAAAACAGAGGCAATATCATTCAGAACATAGGCATGGACAAAGACTTCATAACTAAAACACCAAAAGCAATGGTAACAAAAGAAAAAATTGACAAATGGGTTCTAATTAAACCAAAGAGCTTTGCACAGCAAAAGAAACTATCATCAGAGTAAACAGGCAACCTACAGAATGGGAAAAAAGTTTTGCAATCTATCCATCTGACAAAGGGCTAGTATCCAGAATCTACAAAGAACTTAAATTTACAAGGAAAAAACAACCCTATCAAAAAGGGGGTGAAGAATATGAACAGACAATTCTAAAAAGAAGACATTTATGTGGCCAACAAACATAGGAAAAAAAGCTCATCATCACTGGTCATTAGAGAAATGCAAATCAAAACCACATTGAGATACCACCTCATGCCAGTTAGAATGGTAGTCACTAAAAAGTCAGGAAACAACAGATGCTGGAGAGAGTGTAGAGAAATAGGAACACTTTTACAGTTGCTGGGAGTGTAAATTAGTTCAACCATTGTGGAAGACAGTGTGGAGATTCCTCAAGGATCTAGAACCAGAAATATCATTTGACCCAGCAATCCCATTGCTGGGTATATACCCAAAGAATTAAAAATCATTCTACTATAAAGACACATGCACATGTATGTTTATTGCAGCACTATTCACAGTAGCAAAGACTTGAAACCAACCCAAATGCCCATCAATGATAGACTGGATAAAGAGAATGTGGCACACATACACCGTGGAATACTATGCAACCATAAAAAAGGATGAGTTCATTTCCTTTGCAGGGACATATATTGAGCTGGAAACCATAATTCTCAGCAAACTAACACAAGAACAGAAAACCAAACACCACCTGTTCTCACTCATAAGTGGGAGTTGAACAATGAGAACACATGGACACAGGGAGGGGAACATCACACACCAAGGCCTGTTAGGGGGTTGGGGTCTAGGGGAAGGACAGCATTAGGATAAATACCTAATGTAGATAATAGGTTGATGGGTGCAGCAAACCACCATGGCATGTGTATACCTATGTAACAAACCTGCACATTATGCACATGTACCCCAGAACTTAAGGTATAATAATAATTTAAAAATCATTCTGCAAGTTTCTAGGAAGTTTCAAACTATCCCATATCTTTCTGTCTTCTTCTGACCCCTCCAAACTGTTCTAATATCTGCCTGTTACCCAGTTCTAAGGTTGATTCCACATTTTGATGTGTCTTTATAGCAGCACCCCACTCCCAGTACCAATTTAATGTATTAGTCTAGTTTCATACTGCTATAAAGAACTGCCCAGGGCTGGATACTTTATAAAGAACAGAGATTTAATTTACTTACAGTTCAGAATGTCTGGAGAGACCTCAGAAAACTTAATATCATGGCAGAAGACAAGAGAAGCAAGGTACCTTTTTCACAAGGCAGCAGGGAGAAATGCCAAGTGAAGGGGGGAAAGCCCCTTATAAAACTATTAGATATTATGAGGAATCACTTACTGTCAGAAGAGCAGCATGGGGAAAACCACCACATCAATCACCTCCAACCAGGTCCCTCCCTCAACATGTGGAGGTTATAATTTGAGATGAGATTTAGGTAGGGACACAGAGGCAAACCATATCACCTGTCCTACAAGAAATACTAAATCTACCTTAATCACAAAGAAAATATTAGTAATAATAAGTAATCACTTGAAGGTACAAAATTTATTGGTGGTGATAAATACATAGAAAAACACAAAATATTATGACACCATAACAATGGTATGTAAACTGCTTTTATCCTAAGTGGAAAGACTAAATAATAACCCAATGAAAAATAATAACTATAACTTTTTAATACATAGAACAACAAGAAATAAGTGGAACTAACAAAAGTTAAAAAGCAGGGAGATAAAGTTAAGGTGTAGAGTTTTTATTAGTTTTCTTTTTGTTCATATGTTTATGCAAACAGTGTTAAGTTATCAGCTTAAAATAATGAGTTATTAGATAGTATTTGCATGCCTCATGGTAACCTCAAACCACCAAACATACAATGGGTGCAAAAAAATTATAAAACAAGAAACTAAATTATATCACCAGAAAAAAGAACACCTTCAATAGAAGAAGACAAGAAGAAAAGAAAGAAGTAAGAGAACCACAAAACAACCAGAAAACAAATAATAAACTTGGAAGAGTAAGTCCTTACTTATCAGTAATAACATTGAGTTTAAATGGACTAAACTCTCCAATCAAAAGACAGACTGGCTGAATAGAAGAAAAAAGCAAGACTCATTGATCTGTTGTCTATGGGAAAAACACCTTGCTTATAAAGACACACATAGACTGACAATAAAAGGATGAAAAACATTTTGTATGCCAATGGAAACTAAAAAAAAAAGCAGAAGTAGCTATATTTATATCAGACAAAATAGATTTCAAGACAAAACCTATAAGAGGAGACAAATAAGGTAACTATATAATGATTATGGTGTCAATTCAGCAAGAGAATATAAGAATTTTAAATATATATGCACCAAAAACTGGAGTACTCAGATATATAAAGCAAATATTATTAGAGCTAAAAGGATAGACTCCCATAAGATAATAGCTGGAGACTTCAACACTGCACTTCTAACACTGAACAGATCTTTCAGACAGAATATCAACAGAGAAACATCATACTTAATCTGCACTGTAGATCAAATAGATCTAATAGATATTTACAGAACATTTCACCCAACAGCTGCAGAATACACACTATTTTCCTCAGCACATGGCTCATTCTCAAGGATACACCATATGTTAGGTCGCAAAACAAGTCTTAAAACATTCAAATAATGTTCAGTAGAAAAAGAGAGGTTTAATTGACTTACAGTTCAGAATACCTGGGGAGGCCTCAGCAAACTTACAATCACGGCAGAAGATGAAGGAAAACCTAGGCACCTTCTTTACAAGGCAGCAGGAAGGAGAAGCAATTCAAATAATGTTTTAAGACTTGTTTTGTGAGCTAGCATATGATGTGTCCTTGAGAATGATCCATGTACTGAGGAAAATAATTTTGAAATAATATAAAGCATCTTGTATTGAAGTACATTATATTGATGATATTATGTTGAAATCAACCATCTTCTCTGACCACAATAGAATAAAAGTAGAAACTAATAAGAGAATTTTGGATACAAGAGAAGTTGAGTTATATTCATACAAATATGTATAAATTAAACAATGTGCTCCTGAATGACCAGTGGGTCTATGAAGAAATTAAGACGAGGGGGCGGAGCAAGATGGCCGAATAGGAACAGCTCCAGTCTCCAACTCCCAGCGCGAGCGACACAGAAGACTGGTGATTTCTGCATTTTCAACTGGGGTACTGGGTTCATCTCACTGGGGAGTGCCGGACGATCGGTGCTGGTCAGCTGCTGCAGCCCGACCAGCGAGAGCTGAAGCAGGGCGAGGCATTGCCTCACCTGGGAAGCGCAAGGGGGAAGGGAATCCCTTTTCCTAGCCAGGGGAACTGAGACACACAACACCTGGAAAATCGGGTAACTCCCACCCCAATACTGCGCTTTAAGCAAACAGGCACACCAGGAGGTCATATCCCACACCTGGCCGGGAGGGTCCCACACCCACGGAGCCTCCCTCATTGCTAGCACAGCAGTCTGTGATCTACCGGCAAGGCAGCAGCGAGGCTGGGGGAGGGGCGCCCGCCATTGCTGAGGCTTAAGTAGGTAAACAAAGCTGCTGGGAAGCTCGAACTGGGTGGAGCTCACAGCAGCTCAAGGAAACCTGCCTGTCTCTGTGGACTCCACCTCTGAGGACAGGGCACACTAAACAATAACAAACACAGCCGAAACCTCAGCAGACGCAAACGACTCTGCCTGACAGCTTTGAAGAGAGCAGTGGATCTCCCAACACGGAGGTTGAGATCTGAGAAGGGACAGACTCCCTGCTCAAGTGGGTCCCTGACCCCTGAGTAGCTTAACTGGGAGACATCCCCCACTAGGGGCAGTCTGACACCCCACACCTCACAGGGTGGAGTACACCCCTGAGAGGAAGCTTCCAAAGCAAGAATCAGACAGGTACACTCGCTGGTCAGAAATATTCTATCTTCTGCAGCCTCTGCTGCTGATACCCAGGCAAACAGGGTCTGGAATGGACCTCAAGCAATCTCCAAGAGACCTACAGCTGAGGGTCCTGACTGTTAGAAGGAAAACTATCAAACAGGAAGGACACCTACACCAAAACCCCATCAGTACATCACCATCATCAAAGACCAGAGGCAGATAAAACCACAAAGATGGGGAAAAATCAGGGCAGAAAAGCTGGAAATTCAAAAAATAAGAGCGCATCTCCCCCGGCAAAGGAGCGCAGCTCATCGCCAGCAACGGATCAAAGCTGGATGGAGAATGACTTTGACGAGATGAGAGAAGAAGGCTTCAGTCCATCAAACTTCTCAGAGCTAAAGGAGGAATTACGTACCCAGCGCAAAGAAACTAAAAATCTTGAAAAAAAAGTGGAAGAATTGATGGCTAGAGTAATTAATGCAGAGAAGGTCATAAACGAAATGAAAGAGATGAAAACCATGACACAAGAAATACGTGACAAATGCACAAGCTTCAGTAACCGACTCGATCAACTGGAAGAAAGAGTATCTGCGATTGAGGATCAAATGAATGAAATGAAGCGAGAAGAGAAACCAAAAGAAAAAAGAAAAAGAAATGAACAAAGCCTGCAAGAAGTATGGGATTATGTAAAAAGACCAAATCTACGTCTGATTGGGGTGCCTGAAAGTGAGGGGGAAAATGGAACCAAGTTGGAAAACACTCTTCAGGATATCATCCAGGAGAACTTCCCCGACCTAGTAGGGCAGGCCAACATTCAAATCCAGGAAATACAGAGAACGCCACAAAGATACTCCTCGAGAAGAGCAACTCCAAGACACATAATTGCCAGATTGACCAAACTTGAAATGAAGGAAAAAATCTTAAGGGCAGCCAGAGAGAAAGATCGGGTTACCCACAAAGGGAAGCCCATCAGACTAACAGCAGATCTCTCAGCAGAAACTCTACAAGCCAGAAGAGAGTGGGGGCCAATATTCAACATTCTTAAAGAAAAGAATTTTAAACCCAGAATTTCATATCCAGCCAAACTAAGTTTCATAAGTGAAGGAGAAATAAAATCCTTTACAGATAAGCAAATGCTTAGAGATTTTGTCACCACTAGGCCTGCCTTACAAGAGACCCTGAAGGAAGCACTAAACATGGAAAGGAACAACCGGTACCAGCCATTGCAAAAACATGCCAAAATGTAAAGACCATCGAGGCTAGGAAGAAACTGCATCAACTAACAAGCAAAATAACCAGTTAATATCATAATGGCAGGATCAAGTTCACACGTAACAAACTTAACCTTAAATGTAAATGGACTAAATGCTCCAATTAAAAGACACAGACTGGCAAACTGGATAAAGAGTCAAGACCCATCAGTCTGCTGTATTCAGGAGACCCATCTCACACGCAGAGACATACATAGGCTCAAAATAAAGGGATGGAGGAAGATTTACCAAGCAAATGGAGAACAAAAAAAAGCGGGGGTTGCAATACTAGTCTCTGATAAAATAGACTTTAAACCATCAAAGATCAAAAGAGACAAAGAAGGCCATTACATAATGGTAAAGGGATCAATTCAACAGGAAGAGCTAACTATCCTAAATATATATGCACCCAATACAGGAGCACCCAGATTCATAAAGCAAGTCCTTAGAGACTTACAAAGAGACTTAGAATCCCATACAATAATAATGGGAGACTTCAACACTCCACTATCAACATTAGACAGATCTACGAGACAGAAAGTTAACAAGGATATCCAGGAATTGAACTCATCTCTGCAGCAAGCAGACCTAATAGACATCTATAGAAGTCTCCACCCCAAATCAACAGACTCTACATTCTTCTCAGCACCACATCGTACTTACTCCAAAATCGACCACGTAATTGGAAGTAAAGCACTCCTCAGCAAATGTACAAGAACAGAAATTATAACTGTCTCTCAGACCACAGTGCAATCAAACTAGAACTCAGGACTAAGAAACTGAATCAAAACCGCTCAACTACATGGAAACTGAACAACCTGCTCCTGAATGACTACTGGGTACAAAACGAAATGAAGGCAGAAATAAAGATGTTCTTTGAAACCAATGAGAACAAAGATGCAACATACCAGAATCTCTGGGACACATTTAAAGCAGTGTGTAGAGGGAAATTTATAGCACTAAATGCCCACAAGAGAAAGCAGGAAAGATCTAAAATTGACACTCTAACATCGCAATTAAAAGAACTAGAGAAGCAAGAGCAAACACATTCGAAAGCTAGCAGAAGGCAAGAAATAACTAAGATCAGAGCAGAACTGAAGGAGATAGAGACACAAAAAACTCTCCAAAAAATCAGTGAATCCAGGAGTTGGTTGTTTGAAAAGATCAACAAAATTGACAGACCACTAGCAAGACTCATAAAGAAGAAAAGAGAGAAGAATCAAATCGACGCAATTAAAAATGATAAAGGGGATATCACCACTGACCCCACAGAAATACAAACTACCATCAGAGAATACTATAAACACCTCTACGCAAATAAACTGGAAAATCTAGAAGAAATGGATTATTTCCTGGACACTTACACTCTTCGAAGACTAAACCAGGAAGAAGTTGAATCCCTGAATAGACCAATAGCAGGCTCTGAAATTGAGGCAATAATTAATAGCCCACCAACCAAAAAAAGTCCAGGACCAGATGGATTCACAGCTGAATTCTACCAGAGGTACAAGGAGGAGTTGGTACCATTCCTTCTGAAACTATTCCAATCAATAGAAAAAGAGGGAATCCTCCCTAACTCATTGTATGAGGCCAACATCATCCTGATACCAAAGCCTGGCAGAGACACAACAAAAAAAGAGAATTTTAGACCAATATCCCTGATGAACATCGATGCAAAAATCCTCAATAAAATACTGGCAAACCGGATTCAGCAACACATCAAAAAGCTTATCCACCATGATCAAGTGGGCTTCATCCCTGGGATGCAAGGCTGGTTCAACATTCCAAATCAATAAACATAATCCAGCATATAAACAGAACCAAAGACAAGAACCACATGATTATCTCAATAGATGCAGAAAAGGCTTTTGACAAAATTCAACAGCCCTTCATGCTAAAAACACTCAATAAATTCGGTATTGATGGAACGTACCTCAAAATAATAAGAGCTATTTATGACAAACCCACAGCCAATATCATACTGAATGGGCAAAAACTGGAAAAATTCCCTTTGAAAACTGGCATAAGACAGGGATGCCCTCCCTCACCACTCCTATTCAACATAGTGTTGGACGTTCTGGCTAGGGCAATTAGGCAAGAGAAAGAAATCAAGGGTATTCAGTTAGGAAAAGAAGAAGTCAAATTGTCCCTGTTTGCAGATGACGTGATTGTATATTTAGAAAACCCCATTGTCTCAGCCCAAAATCTCCTTAAGCTGATAAGCAACTTCAGCAAAGTCTCAGGATACAAAATTAATGTGCAAAAATCACAAGCATTCTTATACACCAGTAACAGACAAACAGAGAGCCAAATCAGGAATGAACTTCCATTCACAATTGCTTCAAAGAGAATCAAATACCTAGGAATCCAACTTACAAGGGATGTAAAGGACCTCTTCAAGGAGAACTACAAACCACTGCTCAGTGAAATAAAAGAGGACACAAACAAATGGAAGAACATACCATGCTGATGGATAGGAAGAATCAATATCGTGAAAATGGCCATACTGCCCAAGGTAATTTATAGATTCAATGCCATCCCCATCAAGCTACCAGTGAGTTTCTTCACAGAATTGGAAAAAACTGCTTTAAAGTTCATATGGAACCAAAAAAGAGCCCGCATCTCTAAGATAATCCTAAGTCAAAAGAGCAAAACTGGAGGCATCACGCTACCTGACTTCAAACTATACTACAAGGCTACAGTAACCAAAACAGCATGGTACTGGTACCAAAACAGAGATATAGACCAATGGAACAGAACAGAGTCCTCAGAAATAATACCACACATCTACAGCCATCTGATCTTTGACAAACCTGAGAGAAACAAGAAGTGGGGAAAGGATTCCCTATTTAATAAATGGTGCTGGGAAAATTGGCTAGCCATATGTAGAAAGCTGAAACTGGATCCTTTCCTTACTCCTTATACGAAAATTAATTCAAGATGGATTAGAGACTTAAATGTTAGACCTAATACCATAAAAATCCTAGAGGAAAACCTAGGTAGTACCATTCAGGACATAGGCATGGGCAAAGACTTCATGTCTAAAACACCAAAAGCAACGGCAGCAAAAGCCAAAATTGACAAATGGGATCTCATTAAACTAAAGAGCTTCTGCACAGCAAAAGAACTACCATCAGAGTGAACAGGCAACCTACAGAATGGGAGAAAATTTTTTGCAATCTACTCATCTGACAAAGGGCTAATATCCAGAACCTACAAAGAACTCAAACAAATTTACAAGAAAAAAACAAACAACCCCATCAAAAAGTGGGCAAAGGATATGAACAGACATTTCTCAAAAGAAGACATTCATACAGCCAACAGACACATGAAAAAATGCTCATCATCACTGGCCATCAGAGAAATGCAAATCAAAACCACAATGAGATACCATCTCACACCAGTTAGAATGGCGATCATTAAAAAGTCAGGAAACAACAGATGCTGGAGAGGATGTGGAGAAATAGGAACACTTTTACACTGTTGGTGGGATTGTAAACTAGTTCAACCATTATGGAAAACAGTATGGCGATTCCTCAAGGATCTAGAACTAGAAGTATCATATGACCCAGCCATCCCATTACTGGGTATATACCCAAAGGATTATAAATTATGCTGCTATAAAGACACATGCACACGTATGTTTATTGCAGCACTATTCACAATAGCAAAGACTTGGAATCAACCCAAATGTCCATCAGTGACAGATTGGATTAAGAAAATGTGGCACATATACACCATGGAATACTATGCAGCCATACAAAAGGATGAGTTTGTGTCCTTTGTAGGGACATGGATGCAGCTGGAAACCATCATTCTTAGCAAACTATCACAAGAACAGAAAACCAAACACCGCATGTTCTCACTCATAGGTGGGAACTGAACAATGAGATCACTTGGACTCAGGAAGGGGAACATCACACACCGGGGCCTATCATGGGGAGGGGGGAGGGGGGGGGGGGGGAGGGGGGAGGGGGAAGAGATTGCATTGGTAGTTATACCTGATGTAAATGACGAGTTGATGGGTGCAGCACACCAACATGGCACAAGTATACATATGTAACAAACCTGCACGTTATGCACATGTACCCTACAACTTAAAGTCTAATAATAATAAATAAAAAAAAAAAAGAAATTAAGACGAAAATTGAAAAATTTCTTCAATCATATGATGTTGGAAACAGCATAACAAAACCTGTGGGATACAGGAAAAGCAATAATAAAGGGGAAGTTTATGGCTATAACTGTCTACATCGAAAAAGAGGACAAACTTCAAAGCATCTAGTGATGCATCTTAAAGAACTAAAAAAGCAAGAGCAATCCAACCTTAAAATTAGAAGAAGAAATGAAACAAAACAAAAACAAAAAGCTGTCGAGACCAGCTCAGTCGGGGAGACCCTAACCCAGTGGTGCTAGAGGAATTAAAGACACACACACAGAAATAAAGAGGTGTGAAGTGGGAAATCAGGGCTCTTACAGCCTTGAGAGCTGAGAGCCCGGAACAGAGATTTACCAACGTATTTATTAACAGCAAACCAGTCATTAGCATTGTCTCTATAGATTTTAGATTAACTAAAAGTATCCCTTATGGTGAAACACAGGGATGGGCTGAAATAAAGGGATGGGTTGTGATAGTTATCTGCAGCAGGAGCATGTCCTTAAGGCACGGATCGCTCATGCTATTGTTTGTGGTTTAAGAACGTGTTTAAGCGTTTTTCTGCCCCGGGTGGGCCAGGTGTTCCTTGCCCTCATTCTGGTAAACCCACAACCTTCCAGCATGGGCATTATGGCCATCATGAGCATGTCACGGTGCTGCAGAGATTTTGTTTTTGGCCAGTTTTGGGGCCCTGTTACCAACAAAAAGCTGTTTTTTGGGGAAGTTACACAACATTAACAAACTGACTAAAAAAAAGATTCAGATACATAAAATCAGAGATGAAAAAGGAGACAAAACAACTGATACTGCAGAAATATAAAGGTGTGTTAGTGGATACTATGAGCAACTGCATGCCAATAAATTGGAAAATACAGAAAAAATTGACAAATGCCTAGACACATACAGCCTATGAAGACTGAATGAGGAAGAAATCCAAAACCCAAACAGGTCAAGAACAAGTAACAATATTAAAGCCATATTAAAAAGTCTCCCAATAAGAAAAGCCCAAGACTTGATGGCTTCACTGATGAATTCTCCAAACTTTTAAAGAAGAACTAATACCAATCCTATTCAAACTATTGTAAAAACTAGAAGATGAGGACATACTTCCAAATGCATTCTATAAAGTCACTATTACCTTGATCTCTAATCCAGATGAAGACAGCAACAAAAATAACATAACTACAGGCCAATTATCTCTGATGAATATTTATGTAAAAATATTCAACAAAGTACTACCAAACCAAATTCAGCAATACATTAGAAAGATCATTTATCATGACCAAGTGGGATTTATCCCTGGGATGCAGGGATGACTCAATATACACAAATCAATCAGTTTGATACTTTATATCAACGAAATGAAGGATAAAAACCATACAGTTATTCTAATTGCTGTTGGAAAAGCATTTGATAAAATTCATAATCCATTTATAATAAAAGCACCCAAAAAACTGGGGATAGTAGGAACATACCACAACATAATAAAAACTGTATACAACAGACCCACAGCTAGTATCATACTGAATGGAGAAAAACTGAATGTCCTTCCTCTAAGATCGGGAACATAACAAGGATGCCTGTGTCACTACTGTTATTCAACATAGTACTGGAAGTCCTCGCTAGAAGATGATCAATGATATAAAGACACCCAAATTGGAAAGGAAGAAGTCAAATTACCCTTGTTTGCAGATGATATGATCTTATATTTGAAAAAAACTTAAGACTCCGCAAGAAAGCTGTTAGAACTGATAGATAAATTTAGTAAAGTTTCAGGATACAAAGTCAACAAACAAAAATCAGTAGCATTTCTATATCCTAACAGAAAACAATGTAAAGAAGAAATAAAAAAATTAATCCCATTTACAGTAGTCACACATAAAATTAAATACCTCAGAATTAACCAAACAAGTGAAAGATCTTTGTAATAAAACAGAAAAACATGATTGAAAGAAATCGAGGAGGGCACAAAATAATGGAAAAAATATTCCATGTTCATGGATTGGAATAATCAACATTAAAATGTCCATACTGCCCAAAGCAATCTACAGATTCAGTGCAATCTCTATCAAAATATCAATGACATTCTTCACAGAGATAGAGAATACAATCCTAAGATTTATATGGAACTACAAAAGACCAAGAATAGCAAAAACTGTCCTAAGCAAAAAGAACAAAACTGGATGAATCACATTACATGACTTCAAATTATATTACAGAACTACAGTAACCAAACTAGTATGGTACTGACATAAAAACAGATACGTAGAACATGGAACAGAATAGAGAACCTAGAAACAAATCAATCTACCTACAGCAAACTCATCAATAAATTAGCCAAGAACATGCATGAGAAAAAGACAGTCTCTTTAATAAATTGTGCTGGGAAAACTGGATATCTATATATGGAAGAAACAAACTAGACCCTTATCTCTCACCACATACAAAAACCAAATAAAAACGGATTAAAAACTTAAACCTAAAACCCCAAACTACAAAATGACTACAAGAAAACATTGGAGAAAATCTCCAGGACATTGGTCTGGGCAAAAATTTCTTGAGCAATATTTTACAAGTACAGGCAACAAAAGCAAAAATGGACAAGTGTGATCACATTAAGTTAAAAATCTCTGCACAACGAAGGATACACCTAACAAAGTGAAAAGGCAATCTACAAAATGGGAAAACATTTGCAAACTACCCATCTGACAAGGGATTAATAGCTAGAATACAAAAGGAACTCAAACAATTCTATAAGAAAAAATCTAATAATCCGATCAAGAAATGGGCAAAAGATTTGAATAGATATTTCTGAAAAGAAGACAAAGAAATGGCAATTGGTCTTTGAAAATATGTACAGATCATTGATCATTAGAGAAATGAAAATAAAGTCTAAAATAAGATATCTCACCACAGTTAAAGTAGCTTACTTTCAAAACACAGGCAATAACAAATGCTGACCAAGATGAAGAGGAAACAGAACCCTTGAACCCTGTTGGTGGGAATGTAAATTAGCATAGCTACTGTGGATAACAGTTTGGAGGTTCCTCAAAAAGAAAACACAAAAACTGGGACACCATGTGATCCAGAAATCCCTCTGCTGGGTATATAACAAAAGAAAGAAAATCAGTATATCAAAAAGATATCTGCAGTCCTATGTTTGTTGTAGCACTGTTTCCAATGGGTAAGATTTGGAAGCAACCTAAGTGTCTATCAATAGATGAATGGATACAGAAAATGTGTTACATGTACACATACACAATGGAGCATTACTCAGCCATAAAAAAGAATGAGATCTAGTCATTTGTAATAACATGGATGGAACCATAGATTTTTTTGTTAAGTGAAAGAAGCCAGGCCCAGAAAGTAAAATGTGACATGTTCTCACTTATTTGTGTAATCTAAAAATCAAAGGAATTAAACTTATGGACATAAAGAGTAGAAGAATGGTTACCAGAGGCTGGGAAGGGTAGTTGGGGGATAGGGAGGAGATGGGGATTTTTAATGGGTACTAACAAATAGCTCGAAATAATGAATATGACCTACTATTCTGTAGCCCAACGAGGTGACTATACTTGATTATAACTTCAATGTACATTTTAAAATAACTTAATGTGTAATTGGATTGTTTTAATTAAAATGAATGCTTGAGGGGATGGAGACCTCATTCTCTGTGATGTGTTCATTTCACATTGAATGCTTGTATCAAAACATCTCATGTACCCCATAAATATATACACCTACTATGTACCCACAACAAATTTTTTTAAAAAGGAAAAACTATATGTCATTATGAATCAATAAGATATAAAATTGGGAAAACAGTCATTGACCCTACCACTGTTCAATTAACAAATAACAATAACATCAATGCTAATTTAGTTGCATATATATAATATATATGAATGAATATATTGCAAGTCAAGAAGAAAGTGGTGAAATAGATGTATTTTAAATTTTTGTAGTGCTACATATTAAAGGAAAACACATGCGTGTATTTGAAACTGTTTTTAGGGGGATTACGCTCAGAAGTTCAGTAGATTTATTCTTATCTCAGATTTTTTTCCCCTCATGATTGGAAAATGTACAGATTGATGTCATTCTATTTATTTGGTAATTCAAAGTAAAGTAGTTTGGAAATGGTTAATTGCAGCAGATGCATCCTCCTCTTCCCCGTTTTCAGAATGAGTGGATTTGGGGTAATCATATTTCCATCACTTAAGGAGCCAATTTTCCTTTTCTCTTTCCTCATTTGCTCTCCTTTAATACACCTGCTACAGAGTAGTTAGCAGAGGGGGGTTTGAATAATAACACTACTTTACATGTATATATGGCCTTTCATCCAAGTATCTAAAAGCTCTCTGTAAACACTATCTTGCTATGTATAGATTATTAGCATCATTTAAAGCTAGGCAAGTGAGGACTGTGCAGGTAAGTGACTTGCCTAAGGTCACATATTAAGACTATAGTGTTGCTAGAAGGAGGCTTCTGGTCACTTGAGGATTTTGTTTCCCGGTTGACCCAGCTAAGGGCACCTGTCTGCATTAAACCTCAGAGTTCTCATGTATCTCTTCTAGAGTACCATTTATTACATTCATATAACCCACCATTACACTCTCTTCTTCCATCAGATGTTTTACCTCATAATCCATCTTACGACTTTCTGTCATGTTGACACTTCCTATAGTGCCACATATCACTATAATTCTCGAGGTTAAAGACAGTGTTTATGACTATCTCTCATTTGAGTTTTATTTCCACATCTTCAAACCTGGCTCAATGGAACATAATGCAGTACTTGAAAAGCCTAATTTAAAATAAAGAGAGAATCCACAATTCTTATTTGCAAATCTAATCTGCAGGATAAATGAAATGTAGAGGTTGATGGTAATGGAATATTGAGGTTGGCAGGTGGAAGATTTTAAAACCTGGAAATGGAAAAGGCATTTCTATTCAATTATATAAGTATGGTATTTATCATGTTTGCCTTCTAGGAGGATGAGGTGAGGCTACCTCTGCTACAAAATATCCACTGTAGAATAACCCATTTTAGGAGAAAAAAAAAATCTCAAGTGTTTTTCATTTCTAAAAGGGCAATTTGTTATTAAAACAGCACAAAATACTAAGATATGTGAATGCATATGATATGGTTTGGTTCTGTATTCCTGCCCAAATCTCACATCAAATTGTGATACCCATTGTTGGAGGAGGGGATTGTGGGAGGTGACTAGGCTATAGGGACAGAGTTCTCATGAATGGTTTAGCACAATCCCCTATATAAGTACTATATAGTGAGTGAGTTCTCGTGAGCTCTGATGGCCTAAAAGTATGTGGCACCTCCCCTCTCTCTCTTCCTCCTGCTCTGGCCGTGTAAGCTGTGCCTGCTTCCCCTTCTCATTCTACCATGATTGGAAGTTTCCTGAAGCCTCCCCACATGCCAAGCAGATGCCAGCATCATGCTTCCCATAGTGCCTGCAGAACAGTGAGCCAATTAAACCTCTTTTCTTTATCAATTACTCAGTCTCAGGTATTTCTTTAAAGCAATGCAAGAACTAACACAGCATGTAAGGTAGCCGGCATAAGTGGAAATACCATTACTGCTTGTTTTCTTTCTTGTCACTCAGAAGTAAGTTAAATGCTCTCACTGGGTCCAAAGAAGGGAGACACCCCAAAGCCATCTTGTGCAGTGTGCCCATAACTGGAAAATAAGAGGCCTTGCTTTTGGTTTCAGCCCTTTTTCCCTGTGTGACATTTGGTGGGTCACATATTTTCTCCTGAGCGTAACTCCTGCAACTAAAATAAAAAGGGTTACATCAGATGACCTCTCAAGTTTGTCCCAAATGTAAACTTTATGACTATTCTATAATTCAGCCACGTTATGATTGATTATGGGAGTTGTAAACTGTGACATCAACTTGCGAATATTACCTATGTTGCTCCAACCAAACTACTACTTCTTTTCTTCCACAGCTGCCTTAATTCCTCTATGTGCTAATACAGAAGCCATTAGCCACATATGGCCATGAACACCTGAAGTGTGTCTAGTCCAAATTATGATGTGCTGGAGGTATAAAATAGATGTCATATTTTAAAGATAATTTTAAAACTAATCTGGAATGTTACTGTACTTTTTATATAAATTTAATACTAAACATATGTTTTGAACATATCAAGTCAAATAATATAAAATAAATTAGTTTTATCTGGTTTATTTTGCTTAATGTGGCTTTTAGAAAGCTTTAAATTAGTTATTCTATTTGTATTTCTTTTATACAATCCTACTGAGGATACTAGTGGGTATAATGTATGCATAATCAAGCTGCAAGGTTTTAATTTGAATATACCTAAAAACACCATCTTATGCAATATGCTGATCTCAGCCCAGTCTCACATTATCATTCCTGTTTTACAAAGGACACTCTAACAGATCAACTGAGTGGCCCAGGAGGTCTGTAAAAGGTTGCGTAGTGCCTGCAACTCAGATCTACTACAGTGTACTTCTTAAACATCATTGTTTAATTTTAATTTATAAGTACTATATAAAAGATTCTTCCCTTTTCCTCTCATTCTGGTGAAGTGATGTTTTAAAAATATTTTTCTGTTATTTTTAAAGAATAATCCTTGATTCCAGCATTATTTGATTTGATTCTAAAAATTACACTCATCTGATTAATAATTTTGGAATCTGAGACTGCACTGTGAATTGCATTAACCTTTCTCCCCCAAGCTCTGAACAATTGAGAAATAAGACAAAAGAATGGCAAAGGTGGAGTGGTAGGAAAAACATCCCCTTCATCATTCAGAAGGCTTGGGTTGCTGGACTGCTGGGCATGGGTTTTCATCAGTGGAAAATTAACATAAGAATGACATCCACTGCTCCTTTGAAATCCCTTTTTGAAAGCACTGCTCTGTAGCTTACGTTTTGTCCCCAGAAGGCTCTGAAAAGTGCCAGATGGGACATTAGTTATACAAATTCCACTGTCAATTTACACATCTCTAAAGTCATTTCTTACTCTATTTCTAATCCTAACTTAAACCTAGCTGCATTGTCCAATAGAGTCTATCAACAATTCTGCATAAAATAAAATGTTTAAAAATATGTTTTTATATTTTATATTCTATATCTATAATCTATTATATATCTATATATTATATATCTATACTTCTTATATATTATATGTCTATTATATATTATATATAGATATATATCTATATTTTATATATTATATATTATATATATCTATATTATATATATCTATATACAGATATAATATATATTATAGATATATAAGATATAATTTTTGTATTCTGTAATATAATACACAATGATACTCAGACAATAAAATGCCAAAAACAGATATATGCCAAATTTAAATGTAAATTGTCTCTAATTGCGAAATTCCCAAGCAGAAATTAAAGTTGAAAGATTATTCCCCATTGCACTTTAAGTTCAAGAATATTAGTCTGAAGTTATTGAAGTTTGAACTCAAATTGTCTCGAGTTAAAATTTAAAGTCTAACATTAATTATTTTTAACTTTTTATTCTTTTCAGCTTTAGTTAGCAGGATTGCCAGATTGTCAATACATAGGTTAGGGGTGTGTGTGTTGCGGGGGGGTCCCTTTTGCAACTACCACCTGAGCTCTTTCTCAGTGGAATGGTATTCCTAGTGGTTATATTAATATAATACCTACTTTTATGAGTATCACTTTTTAATAATCCCTAAAAGTGAAATGCACACCCAGGAGTATCAAAGCATTGGATTTACATCCACTGAATTTCGAAACCAATGTTCAACTCTTAAAACAGCTATCCAGAAAATATCATGGTCCCAGAGCCTCTATTTATCTTTGACAAATACCATAGCTTAGACTCAATGATATCTGAATAAAGCATGACAGATGGAGGACAAAGAAAACAAATGCTTTATTGCTTTTGTGTTACTTAGATATTGTCCCTTTCTTCCAGTTGTCCAAAATCCATAACAAGTATATTTCAACTTGGTTGAGATAAATCCTCAATTCATGCCTAATTTTTGCTTTATCTATTAGTCATTTTTCAGGATAGGGGATGGTTTGGGTAAGGGTCTAGACATGCATACCGTTTGTAATTTGATTTTCTCTTTTGAGCCTTATGTTTCTGGTACTTCAGTGATGAGAACAAGATCTTTGCAATTATATAATATGCCACTTTAATGAGCTTAGGCATTTTCAGTTTTAACGGAATTGTCATTCATTGCCTACCTAGGCCTGGCCTGAGCGCTTTAAGCTGTAACTTATTTAGTGCATTTTGGTACACCCAGAACTCGCTGGCTGCCTTGAAGTTTAAAACAGCAAGGCCTGTATTTATTACAGAAAGATTCTTACCTCAATGATTGTCACGCATGTCTATGTTTTCTTTGATGCTGCTTAGGAAAACTTTTCCTATATAGTTTGCCTTGACCATAAGGCTCCTTCCAAGTCTGCTGATGCTCTTGCTGTTGTTAAGCTCATACCTTTGTTGAGTACTCCACTGCCTGCCTATGTAAGCTAAATGTAGTTCGAAGCCAAGCTGCGGCTGAAGAACTCTGATGTTATCTCATCTGAGTCATCTCCATTTCACTGAGGCCAGAGTGGCCCACATTTATTAGAGTAGCTGTGTCTTCTAGGACCAATTATGAAGCCCATGGATTTTACTGAGGCCTGAGCATCCCCACACTCTAGTATGCCTCTAAAGATACAGTCATCTTCCTTGTCAAAGTCATCTAAAACTGCAGCCATCCATCAAGGTCAAAATAGCCTATGGACTGCTAAAGATCATTGGCTAAGATTCTGCCGTTAAAAGACAATTACACAACTTTAAAAATCTGCCTAGTCTAGCACCTGTCTCCACCACCATCGAGATCAAAATGTTTGGCCCACCCACCGAAGACCAAAATCCAAAGACCTGACACACCAACACAATCATTCCTCAAATATTTTTCTCCAAATATTATTTTCTTTCTGTGTCTCATTTCTTGAGTTTTTTTGGTCCATCCACCCAATGTGAATATCTGTAGGTACCAGAAACCTCTATTCTCCGCTTAGGTTGTAAAAAAATATCTAAGAGATATAACAAAGAAATGAAAAATAGATGAAAAAATTGTATCTTTACTACTAATAAAAGCTAGGTGGATAAAAGGGCTTATGGGAGACATAACTGTAAATATCCACCTACACTCAGTAAACCCCAGAATTATCTGAACTCAATTTTCCAGTCACAGGCAACACTGAACAAGACATGTTTCTACAGGTAGAATCCCTGCCCAGGTAAGGGCTGGGGCATAAAGAGTCAGAGAAGTCCTTTCTCTGAGACTGTCTCACTACAAAAGAAGAAATAAGGAACTTAGTTGATTATAACCAGTTACTCTTCTCAAGTTACTAGTCACATGAATCATTCCGTCTCTGCTTTTGAAGGCAGAGGGAAACTGGGAGAGTTATGCTACTGGTGGTCTATCCAATATAAAGAAAATCCCAGGGTGAGAAAATACCATCATGCCAATTATAAATTTTACAAAAGTATAAGGTAACTATACATTGATCCAAGCTTTCTCTTTTATCCCTACATTCCTATCATGCATGATTTTATCTAAATCAATGTATTTGAATAAAGGTCAAATTTGTTGACTTCATATTCTCAGGTATTCACAGTTTATAGAAAAAACAACTTTTTTCCAACTATTTTCCCAAGCTTCTATGACATTTATATAATATCCGAGATTTCATTTATATTGACCCACCAAATTGTTTTTTTTTTTTTTTTTTTTTTTGAGACAGTTTTGCTCTTGTTGCCCAGGCTGGAGTGCAATTGCGCAATCTCTGCTCACTGTAACCTCCGCCTCCCGGGTTCAAGCAGTTCTCCTCCTGAGTGGCTGGGACTACAGGTATGCGCCACCAGTCCCGGCTAATTTTGTAGTTTTAGTAGAG
This sequence comes from Macaca thibetana thibetana, assembly GCF_024542745.1. Taxonomy (NCBI): domain Eukaryota; kingdom Metazoa; phylum Chordata; class Mammalia; order Primates; family Cercopithecidae; genus Macaca; species Macaca thibetana. Next base: position 174,729,191 of record NC_065582.1, read on the forward strand.
ACAGAGTTTCTCCATGTTGGTCAGGCTGGTCTCAAACTCCCGACCTCAGGTGATCCACCCGCCTCCCAAAGTGCTGGGATTACAGACGTGAGTCACCGCGCCCGGCCCCAAAATTTTTTTCACATGTTCTGCACTATTCAGCCTGCATGCCTTTTTTAATGCCTCACCAGGCAGAAATATCACTTTCTGAACTGTATTTGAATCATACTCATTCTACAAAACCCAGATAAAATCCTAGTCCTTTCAGAAAACATTCTTTTAAATATGCAATATCCAAGTAGAATACCTTTTCTTATCTGTGATCCCCACGGCATTTTGAATTAATAGTGTAGAACTTTACACTCTGCCTTACATCATCGATGTCTACCTTCCTATTTGTTTCTCTTTCACAAAACAGTTTTATAAGTTTTTAAAGGCCCACAATCATGTACTTTATCACCTCTGAATGTCCACAGTGGCTGTTTGACTCATTCTGCATTATAACCCTCTGCTAATGTGCGTTAAGTTAAATTCATTGTTCCAAACATTAAAATTTATAAAAGAGAAAAATTTAAAAAAAGAAACTGTAAAAGAGGCATTAGCTTAGCAATCTGTATTCATCAAGTTACTTCACATCCAGTGGAGGGAAACCCAGTTCAAATCAGTTTAAATAAAAGAGGAAAATATTGGCTGATATAACTGGGAAGTCTAGTGGTTAAAGCCAGTTTCAGGCAGAAGTGGATTCATGTTTTCAGACATTGACATGATGGCTTCTTTCTCTTCTTTTCCTGACTCTTTGCTTTTGCTTCATTTTCAGACAGCTTTTTAAAAAAATAATAACAATGGCAAGGAAGCATCACCCAGCTTTAAGCCCACCTTAAACTTCTCCAGTTTTATTCATTCCAGAGAAAAACAGGCCCTTTTTCCCCTGTGTGTCCTGGAGTAAACTCGGATTCACTGTGTTCAGTTCGTGTGTCTCACTTGAACCATATGCTTCTGTTCTTGTTTTAGACGCGGGATCCTCCTTCGTCATCCAAGCTAGTGTTGAGTAGCCTGATTGTAACTCACTGTAACTTCAAACTCCTGGGCTCAAGTGATCCTCCTGTCTCAGCCTCCAAAGTAGCTGTGACTAGAGGTGGCACCACACACCCGGCTAATGTTTTAAATTTTTTGTAGGCCGGGCGCGGTGGCTCAAGCCTGTAATCCCAGCACTTTGGGAGGCCGAGACGGGCGGATCATGAGGTCAGGAGATCGAGACCATCCTGGCTAATACGGTGAAACCCCGTCTCTACTAAAAAATACAAAAAACTAGCCGGGCGAAGTGGCGGGTGCCTGTAGTCCCAGCTACTCAGGAGGCTGAGGCAGGAGAATGGCGTGAACCCGAGAGGAGGAGCTTGCAGTGAGCTGAGATCCGGCCACTGCACTCCAGCCTGGGTGACAGAGCAAGACTCCGTCTCAAAAAAAAAAAAAAAAGAAAAAAAAATTTTTGTAGAGACGAAGTATAACCACGTTGTCCAAGTTGGTCTTGAACTTCCAGCCTCAAGTGATCTCCCACCCTGGCCTTCTAAAGCGTTGGCATTACAGACATCAGTAACTGTGTGCATTCCATATACTTCAACTGGGATACTAAAACATTTCATCTGGATCTAAGGAGTTAAAAGTAGCTTCACCTGCACCTCTCTGAAACTATGTTATTGCTAAGAATGGATGAACTATTTTCTCAAAGGAAGGCATGTGTACAATAAGTAGTGTATGTCCATTAAATAATTAGAATGATGGCCACTCCTAGTGCTCCCATGGACTAGTTATTTGAACTTATGCTAGGCATTAATGCTCTTTTAAGCTTTTCATAAGATTTCCTGAGGATTAAATGAGACTTTAAATAAAGCACCCAAACTACGTAACACACTCTATAAATGCTAATTCCCTTAAGATACTTCCTGTACATATTTCTTAGGGTCATACATATTTAACATAAAGTCATTCTGAAAAAAATTAATAAAAAAGAAGAGAAAAGGGGATGGTGATGAATAGATGAGAAAAGACTACTGAAATATGTTATAAACAAACAATAATGTGAATGTCAGAGGCCATGTATATGAAATATTGCATTGAAATAACTTTGGGCTAAAATATATTGTTCTGTGAATGCAGCTAATAATGACAAGTGACAGCGCTACCTTGATTATGTCCTTTGCTACTGTGAAATCCATTGCACCTAGTATCTTTCCTTTATTTTTCAAAGCTTACATACTCAGGATACTTCAGAAGAAAATGTAGACATAAATGGTATTGGTCGTACTGACATTCAAATAAGTACATTATCTTCTCCTTGTTGTCTTATAACTCTTACATCCATTGCACCACAAATAACTCTTTATACTGAAGAAGAATTCACTCAGGTTAACTTTTTCAACAAAGAGCATATGCTTACATTAAATAAACAGGCACCTCTGCTTTCTAAATGGATTTAATATTGTTGAAAGATGTCATCCAATGGTGAGTGGTGACAATTGCTAAAGATATTTTTTAATGATATGGGCCCACATAGGAAACAACACATTGAGGGCAAAGCAGTTCTGAATTAATTCCAAATCATGACTTATTTGGCTCTTGTGAGCTACTCTTTATGCTGATTAAAAACCCTCTGTTTTCAGCCCTGTGCCCTCCACTCTCAATTCTGTTCTATAGTACAACTCCAGCTATCTTCATAATGACATTTTCCAGACCTACTTTTCTGATCATTTCATTGCTTAAGTTGATTGTAAATTTGCAGAAATTTTGTTGCCTCTTGTTAAACACAGGTTAGTGTTTTATATTAAAAACACAATTAGTAAATGTATAACATTTATGACTTCCTAATTAATTTGTTGGATGTGTATACCTTTTACAAGGCACTGTGCCAAGATTCAGAGATGCAAGAAGAGTAGCCTCTGCCCTGAAGGGGCCTCCAGTCTAGAGCTTGGTCTTGTTTCTGAAAGTATGATTTGGTGCACAGCAGAATTGCCATATACTAATACCTAATAAGGTAAACATGAATTGCATAGTCAAATAAACTTGGGAATCACTGGATTAAACAAAGTGAAATAGATTTTGCTATTGTAGGACTTTTCTACAACTTTAATATGCTAATATGTTTTGAAGAGCTCAAAAGGAAGTGAAATAATCAGTAGTTTCTGACCTAGCCAAAGAGAAGAGCCATTTTTGGAAGGGTGTACCTTGTAGAACTAAGGTATAGACAGTATACGAGTTTGAGAAATAATGCACCAATGGGATAATTCTCATCTTTTTGAGGAGGTGTGTTTTGTCATTTCTCTCCAATTTCCTCCTCTATAATAGCCGGCGAGAGACTAAGTCACTTCCACCCACTCTTTCTCCCTCTTCTAGGTCAAGTTAGCTTCCAGCTAAAAGAGGAAAATTGGACAGTTTCCAGAGCACTGTATTCATGAGCCAACCCCAGAGCAAATGATGCCTAGACATAGATATATGCTTAAGATATACACTTTTCAAAAGTTTTGTGTTATTGACAAATAATAATTGTACATATTTATGGAGTACCGTGTGATGATTTGATTCATGTGTACGTTGTGAAATTATCAAATGGGATTATTAGCATGTCCATCTCCTCAAATATTTATTATTTATTTGTGGTGAGAACATTTAAAATATTCTTCTATAGTAAATTTGAACTAAACAACACATTATTAACTATAGGTACCATGCTATTCAATAGATCACCAGAACTTATTTCCCCCGTGTAAGTGAAACTTTGTACCCCTTAACCAATGTCTCCCCTTTCCTCATCCACCCCACCTCCGGCCCCTGATAATCACCATTCTATTCTCTACTTTTATGAATTTGACTATTATAGATTCCACATATAAGTGAGATCATATTGTGTTTGTCTCTGTGATTGAATTATTTAACTTAATGTCTTCTAGGTTCATACATGTTGTCACCAATGACAGAATATTTTATTTCTTTTTCAAAAGCTGAATAGCACTCCACTGTGCATATATACACATTCATCCATGGATGGACACTTAGTCTTTTTATTACCACCTGATCTGCCTTATGAGAAATGTTAAAATATACTCTTTTAAGTAACCATCCACCAGTTCATTGTGAAGAGACTATTCATTCTTTTAATGTATTTCTTGTGGCAATACTTTTCCCCTCAGAATTTAGTGTTGTTTAAAAGGATAGTGTGAGTAATGGAAGAGAGTAATTCCATATAAATCAACCCAGGAACAAATTAGGGTGATAGACTTAACAGAACAAGGGCCTGGCAATTGTAAATCCTTTGTGTTGTCTATTACTCTGTGAGTTTTTGTCAAGGCTTTCTCTAAAAAACTTACTGCAGATTATCATTGTTAACTGTGGATGTCTGAGGCATACTTTATCACTAGAAGAGACAACTTTTAAAGCTTGGAACGAAATTCAGTGGGCGGTATTATATCTCTGGGTTTTTGTGAAGCAGTAATTTAGCTTCTTGGAGGAAACCAATTCAGATAAAATACAAACCACTGATACCACACAATGTCACTTATTACACTGAATACAATGTTCTTTCTGATGTTACACACCCATATAAACACCCATGCATACACATAGAGCACAAATTTATCCATATGGCACCCTGAATTTAAATCTTTACCAACATTAATGTTCTGAGTATAAATAATAGATAATAGCAAATGATAACAAATACAATTATCAAATTATCTTTTTTATACATTTGCTCTTGGAGATCTTATGTAAGTTTTTTCAGAAATCCTCATTGTGTCATTGTGATTACTATTAATTTCTTTTTCCATAATCTTATGGGCTGAATTTCTATCTCACTATTATACATCTTCACCTGGATAGCTCTTTGGTGACTCCAAATCAACCAGCCTCAAATTGGACTCATAAACCTTCTCTTCCTAAAATACTCCTATTTTCATGTTAACTATCTTTAATTTTTCTCTAGTCCCTTTCCCCACCCTCCGGCCATTCATGCTTAAAATCTCTTTCTTCCCTTTTCACCTTGCTTGGACTGGTAGATGCTCTCTTCATTATCTAATAAAAAAGTCACAGATAAATCCAAAAAACATTTGATACAGGGAGACAACGATCTGAAACTTCATTTTGACACAAGCATTCCATTTAATGGGCATTATTAGACTACTGCTATGAGCTACATAATTACAATCTAGCTGCATGACCTTGGGAAATTTATGTGACTTCTTTGTGTCTCATTTTCAAGAGGAAGTGAGAAATCTTAGCCTCTGAGGTTTATTGGGGGAATACAAAGAAATGATGTGTACAAACTTGCTTTGCAAATCGGAAATGAAGGAAAGTTGCAAATGACTTAGCCATATCTGTTCTATAACATCGCTGATACCACCTTAGTTTAAGCCGTTATGACTCTTTTTCTTCTAAAATACTATTGCTGTAGACACTTTGTATCTCCCCTCAAATTCATATGTAGAAAACTAATTCCCAATGTGATGATCTTTTGAGGTCGGGTTTCTGGAAAGTGATCAGGTTATGTGGGCATAGCCCTCAAAAATGGAAATAGTACCCTTAAAAAAAGGGTGACCTAGAGAGTGACCTTTGCCTCTTCCACAATGTGAGGACACAGTGAGAAGTCATCTTTGAACCAGGAAATCGGCTCTCCCCAGACACCAAGTCTGTTGGGTCCTTGATCTTGAACTTGCCAGTCTCCAAACTCTGGGAAATAACTTTCTGTTGTTTATAAGGACAGTGTGGGTAATGGAACAGAGTAATTCCATATAAATCAACCCGGGAACAAATTAGGGTGGTGTTATTAAATGCAGCTCAACTGGACAAAGAAAAGTATTAAAATTTTAACAGGTTTTCTTTCCCAGCTCTGTGGGCTTCTTCACTAAGAATTGAGCTTCTATGCATGCATTCATTCATTCATTCATTATTTTGCAAACTTACTCACTTATTCACTTAACTAACATTTAATAAAGACTATAAAGGCAAATGACTCAACACTATGGCATGGGGTTGAAATACATGCATAACCTGAAGCTTATCATTTGAAAAGCAGTGATCACACTTGCTATAGAGAGTTGATATGAGTTAAAGAGATAAGCCTACCAGCACAGCCCTTGACATCAAGTAGCAGATGTTTGCTGTTGGTTACTATGCCTTTATTAGTGTTAATGGTTAAAATACACACATCCTGGCAACCCACCCTGTTTCCTCTAGATAGAAAACACAGTCTTCCTTATACAAACATTTTTTTCTGCCTAAATAGCTAAAGCTCTATGATACATGCTTATACATAGGCATATTCATTATGTTCCCATGGATTTTGATATTGAATAAATAAACATTTAATGAATAAAACTTCCTGAAAATCGTATCGACGTGAAAGTAAATTGTTTTAAAGCTATTTAAAAACTCTTAAGGCAACAGGCTATCAGGATGCAGACAGGCAGCTTGCATTCATATCAACATCCATAAAATAGAATAATACCCCTTCCACCTATTTTTTTCCTAGGCACTTAGATTTTTCTAACCACTCATTTGCATTTACTTTGAATCCTTAAGGGGTTTTCAAAAATAGCTCCTTTATAGAAAGCAAATTAATCAACAGACATACAGCTCTCACTGGGAGCAACATCACACGGAACTTCCACATTGATGAATTCACGACTGCAGCAAACTCAGCCCTCAGCCCCCTTCATACACACACATACACATATTTACCTTCTCCTGCCTTTCCATGTGTCCAAGGAAGTTGGCTGAATAGGCCTGTTGGTGATGAATTACTTTGCAACTGCATTATGAAGTTAGAATAGAATTCAGTTCAACAGCTTGCTTTTCTCATATTTGATTAACTTGAGCTCACTTCTGTGGTTCCCTACAGTGCTTTCTATAAATATGTGCCAGAAGAACAACAATTCTAGTCATAATTTATAACAATCTGCTCCATAGACCCCAGTATATACCTCATATATACAAGGCTGAAGTATGAAGATTGCAGGTAGTCAACTGTTTTTGACATAGAAAAACAGCAGTTTCTATGACTTTACTTAAGATAACAAATGTCATGACTTTGTAACTGTTTGTTCTCCGGTTTCTCCCACTGGTGGACTGAGAGCTCCTTAAGGATAGATGTGTCTTTTTCTCTTTTGGATACATGGCTCTAAGCACAGTGCTTGGCACAACACAGGTGCTCACCAAAGCTTTCAGATGGGACATAAACTGTCCTTTAGAATGTTCATGTGCCTTATGATGGATGAACTACAGAACACTCTTAAGTGTAGGAGAAGCAGGGAATATCAGAAAGGATAACTGAGTTATTCTCTGAGACCAGTGTTGGGTCAATAGAGCCACCACTTACTTTTCTTTAGTTTTACAGAGGCATAATTGACAAATAAAAAAATTATGTATTTATTTTGTACAACATATTTTTATATACTTATGTATTGTAAAAATGAGTACAATAAAGCTAATCAACATACTCATTATCTCACATAATTACCTATTTATTGGTGGTAAGAACATTTAAGAACTGCTGTCTTAGCTAATTTCACATATACAGTACAGTATCATTAACTACAGTCCTCAGGCTGTACATTAGATCTCTGAAACGTATTGATCCTGCTGAACTCAAACTGTATGCTTTGACCAACATCTCTGAACTTGCCCCATTCCCTAAACATTTGTAGCCACCATTCTAGTCTCTGCTTCTGTGAGTTTGATTGTTTTAGATTCCATATATGAGTGATATTATGTAGCAATTGTTTGTTGTGGCTTTTTCCACTTAGTATAGTGTCCTCCAGGCTTATCTGTGTTGTCACAAATTATAGAATTTGTTTCTTTTCAGAGGTGAAATAATATGTTATTGTATATACAGACCACATTATCTCTGTCCATTCATCTGTCCATGGAGACTTAGGTTGATTCCCTATCTTGACTGCTCCTAATAATGCTGCAGTGTACATGGGGTTGCAGAATTTTTTTAGGTACTGATTGTATATTCTTTGGATATATACCCAGTAGTGGAATTGCTGGATTATATGATAGTTCTATTTTTAATTTTTTGAGGAATCTCCACATTGACTTTTCTAATGGCTATACCAGTTTCCAATCCGAACAGTGAACAAGGGCTCCAATATTTCCACTTTCTCTCCAACACTTCTTTTTTTTTTTTTTTTAATTCTGGTCATCTTAATTCTGTGAGGTGATATTTTATTGCGCTTTGAATTTATGTTTTCCAGTTTATTGTGACAATGACATTGAGTGATTTGTGTGTGTACCTGTTGACCATTTGTGTATCTTCTTTTGAGAAATGTCTAGTCAAATACTTTGACAATTTTATAATTGATTTTTTTTTTTTTACTATTAAGTTCCTTATATATTTTGAAAATTAAACCCTTAAGTGGGGGAAGGCAGGGCAGTCAGGGGACAAAAGAAAAAAAAAAGATTAAACCCTTATCAGATGTATAGTTTGCAAATATTTTCTTTCATTCTGTATGTATATTCTCACTTTGTTGTTTCTTTCGCTTTCAGATGCTTTTTTAGCTTAATTCCATCCTATTTGGCTATTTTTTTGCATTTGTGCCCATGTTTGGGGGGTAATGTACAAAAAATGATTGCCCAGAACAATGTTGAGAAGCTTTTACCCTACATTTTCTGTTTTCTTCTAGCAGTTATACAAATCAGGACTCATATTCAAATCCTTAAACTATTATGAGTTTATTTTTATATATGTTTTGTGATAAGAATTCAACTTAATTTTCTTGTGTGTGAATGTATAGTTCTTTCAATACCATTTATCGAAGAGACTATTTTTTTCCCTATTGTGTGGTCTTAGCACCTTTGTTGAGAATCAATCAACTATAACTGTATAGATTTATTTCTAGACTCTGTTGGTCTCTTCTATTGGTCTATATGTTGATTTTAAATAAGTATCATGATGTTTTGATTTCTATAAATTTGTAACATATTTGGAAATCAGGAGTTTCATGGCTCCAACATGGTTATTCTTGTTCACAATTGCATTGGCTATTTGGAGTCTTTTGTGATTTTATAAAAATTGTAGGTCTTTTTCTGATTTCTTAAAAAAAAAAGGTCTGAAGTTCTAAGATTTTGATGGGCATTTCATTGAACGTGTAGATCATTTTAGGTAGTATGGACATTTTAACAATATTCTTTCAGTGTGTAAACATGCAATATCTTCTTTATGTGTGTTTTCTTCAATCTATGTTTTATAGTTTTCAGTGTACAGATCTTTCAGCTCTTTGTTTAAATGTATTCCTAAGTATTTTATTATCATTTTGATGTAATTATAAGTGGGACTATTGTCTTAATTTCTTTTGGATAATTTGTTATTAGTGTGTAGCTACACAAATTTTTATGATTTTTGTATATTTCAACTTTACAGAATTAGTTCATTAGTTCTATTTTTTTTATTTCCTTTAGGGTTTCTTATATAAAATAAAATTTTCTTAAAAAAATCTACAACTTTAATTTTTCAAATTTTGGTGCTCTTTAATTTTCATCTTCTCAATTACTCTTACTAGTACTTTCAGCACTATATTGAATAGAAGTGTAGAGAGTGGAAATCCTTAACTTGTTTCTAATCTTAAAAGAAAAGCATTCAGTTTTTCTTACAGATTATGGCATCCACTGTGGCCTTGCCACACATGATCTTTATTATGTTGAGTCACATTTATACTTAATTTATTGACAGTTTTCACCTGATGTAAATGACGAGTTGATGGGTGCAGCACAGCAACATGGCACAGTATACATATGTAACAAACCTGCACGTTAAGCACATGTACCCTAGAACTTAAAGTATAATAATAATAAAAAATAAAAATTAAAAAAAAAATTGTTGAATTTTGTTAAATGATTCTTTTCTCTATCGAGATGATTATGTGCTTTTATCACTCATTCTATCGTTATGGTGTAACACATGATTGATTTGCTAATGTCAAATAATGCTTGCATTCCAACCACACACCTCACCTGATAAGAGTGTATGATCCTTTTAATATGCTGTAAAATTCAGTTTGTTAGTATTTTGTTGAGATGGTTAACATCTATCTTCTTTGGAATACTGGCCTGTAATTTTATTTTCTTGTTCTGTCCTTGTGTTGTTTTCATGTCAGTGTAATAATGCTGGCCTCATAAAATAAGTTTGGATATGTTCCCACTTATTCAACTTTTTGGAAGAGTTTTGAAGTATTGGTGTTAGTTCTTCTGTAAGTGTGACAGAATTTACCAATGAAGCTATAAGACTGTAGGCTTTTCTTTCTTGAGAGGTTCTGCTTTCTGATAAGATCTCATTACTCATTATTGGCCTGCTCAGATTTTCTGTTTCTTCCTGATTTCACCTTGATAGGTTGAATGCTTCTATAAAATTTTCCGTTTCTTCTAGGATATTCAAGTTTTGGTGGATAATTGATCATTGTAGTCTCTTATAACCCTTTGCATTTCTGTGGTAACAGTTTTATGTCTAACTTATTGCTTATGGATTTATTTGAGTCTTCTCTTTTGTTTTTCTTAGTCTAACATTTTGTCAATATTGTTCATATTTATACTAAATCAACCATTAATTTCTTTTGTTACTGTAGTCTCTGTTTCACTTATTTCTGCTCTGGTCTTTATTATTACTTTCCTTTTGCTAACTAAAGTTTGTCCTGCTTTGTCTATTTCATTGAGTGGTAAAGCTAGGTTGTTTATTAGAGATTGTTTTCTTAATATATACACTTATTGCTATGACCTATCCTTTTAGAATGTCATTGCTGCATCCTATTGATCTGGTATGTTATATTTTCATTTTCATTTATCTCAAGATATTTTTTGATTTTCCTTTTCATTTCTTCCTTAAACCATTGATTGCCCAGAAATGTGTTATATAATTTTTACATATTTCTGAATTTTCCAGTTTTCCTTCTATTATTAATGTTAGGTTCACAACATTGTGCTTTAGAGTAAATATATATATATAAATTTAATCTTCTTAATACTTTAAGACTTGTTTATATTTTAACATGTACTATATCCAGAAGAATGTTTTATGTGTACTTGGAAAGAATGTGTATTCTGCTGTTATTGAATAAAATGTTCTGTGTATGTCTGTTAGTTCCATTTGATCTGTAGATGCTGTTTGAGTCTGCTGTTTATTGATTTTTCTATTTGGATCATCTATGCATGGTTGACAGTGGGGGTACTGAAGTCCTCTAATATTATTTTATTGCTATTTATTTCTCCCTTCAGTTCCATTAACATTTGCTTGATAATATTAGATGTTTCAACATTGAATGTCTATTTATAATTAACATAGCCTCTTGATGATTGACCATATTATCATTATGTAATGACCTTCTTTGTCGCTTCTGTAGTTACCAAATCGAAGTATATTTATCTAATATTTGTAGCCAATACTGCTCTTTGTTTGATACCATTTGTATAAAATATCTTTTCTATCTCTTCATTTTTAGTCTATGTCTGTCCTTAAGTCTAAATGAATCTCTTATAGGAAGTATACACTTGGGTCTTAATTTTTTATTACTTTTAATTCGTGAAGCCACTCTGTATCTTTTGTTAGAAAATTTAATCCATTTACCTTTAAAGTAATTATAGGTAGTTAAAGACTGACTACTGCCATTTTCTTTATTGTTTTTATACTGTTTTGTAGTCCTTTTTTCCCCTCTTTTATTGTCTTGCTTTGTGATTTGAAAGATTTTGTAATGGTATGCCTTGATTCCTTTCTCTTTATGTTTTGTATATCTACTACAGGTTTTCTTCTTTATAGTCACCATGAGGCTGAAATTAAACAACTTATATTTATAATTGTCAATTTTAAGATAACTTCAAATCTATATGAACATATCACAAATTAACTTCCCCTCTCCTTATATTTTATATGATTAATATCACAATTTACATCATTTTATACTGTGCAACCATTAACAAATTATTGTAGCTGTAGTTATTTTGTCTTTTAAACTTTATATAATAGTTAAGAGTGATTTATGCACCAACATTACACTGTTAGAGTATTCCAAGTTTGAGTATACTCTTATCTTACTGTAAGTTTTATAATTTTATATGTTTTATTGTCATCTGTTAGCTTCATTTTGTTTCAACTAGAAGAATTGCATTTAGCATATTTTGTAACATAGATCTAGTGGTGATGAACTGCCTCAGTTTTTGTTTGTCCTGGAGTGTCTTTATATCTCCATTTATAAAGAATAGCTTTTCCAGATATGGTATTCTTGTTGGCAGTTTTTTATTTTTTATTTTATTTTTTCCAGAACTTCAAATGTGTCATTCCACTCTCTCTTGGTCTTCAAGGTCTCTGCTGAGAAATGTGTCAATAATATTACATATGTTTCTTTATATGTGATAAGTTGCTTTTCTCTTGCTATTTTCAAAATTGTCTCTGAGTTTTACCTGAGAATTTGATTGTAATGTGTTTTAGTGAGGGTCTCTTTGTATAAATATATTTGGGGTTTATATTTGGCTTCATGGATATGGATGTTCTTTTCTCTCTCCAGATTCAGAAAGTTTATTATTTTTTAAATATGCTTTTCTTACCTTTTTCTTTGTTCCTTCTATGTCTTTCATAATGCATAAATTAGATATTTTTATCGTGTTCTGTACATTACATAAAATTTCTTAACTCTTTTCCATTCATTTTGTTGTTTTTCCTCTAGGTGGGCAATTTCAAATAAACTCTTTAAGCTTGCTAATTTTTTCCAGTTTATTGAATCGGATGTTGAAGCACTCTATAAGATTGTTTATTTCCATCATTAGGTTCTTCAGTTCTAGAACTTCTGTTTGGTTTTGTTTATGGCTTATATCTCTTTGTTGAACTTATCATTTTATTCATATATTGTTTTCCTAATATTTATTTGTCAATCTGTTTTCTTGTAACTCATTGAACTCTTCCAAAACTATTATTTTAAATTATTTGTCAGACAGTTAATAGATATGCATTTCTTTAGGGCTGGTTACCCATGTTTTATTTTCTTTCTTGGGTGGTGTCATATTTTTCTTTTTATTAATAATCCTTGTGTCCTTACATTTTTGTCTGTGCATTTGAAGAAGTAAGCCACTCTTCCACGATTTACAGATTGGCTTTGTCACAGAAAGACAATGTCACCAGTCACCAGTAGGTCTATATAGATATTATTATGGGTAGGCTGACTGTTGAGGTCCACTATCAAGCTTGCTGCAGGTATTCTCAGGAGGCAAGTCTGGTGCCTGACTCTGTTGGGGTGAGCCTGGTCCATTGGAGTGGTTTTGGAGCTTGGTTCTGTGTGGGTGGGCCTGGTAGTTGGCTCTGTGAGTACAGACCTGGATTCTGGAGTTTCAGGGTCTGGCCTAGCACCCAGGTTTGTTTGAGTCAGCCTGGCAACTGGGTACATCCATATAGACATAGACCATGTACCCAAGTATGTGGGGATTAGTCAAGAGGCTGTGTTTACAGGAGCTGGCCTTAAGCCTGAATCCACAGAGATCTGTCCTGAGACATTCTTTCAGCCTGAGTAATGTGGGCTAGCCTGGTGTTGGGGTGGGCCTGATGCTTGGGTCTGCAGGGGAAGGCCTGGGACCTGGGTCTGCAGGGACAGTTCTTAAGCCCTTGAGTCCATGAGGCTCACCTGGGTCTTAAGTCCACAGGGACTAACCTATAGCCTGAAGCCACAGGAGCTGGCGTGGTGCTGGAACAGTCCTGGGGCCTGGGGCTATTGGATTTGCCTGGTGCTAGGGTTCATTGGGGTGAGGCTGGTGCTGGATTTCACAACAAGATCTGATGCTCACTTCACTCTCCTTTCTCCACACAAAGGGTATCATTCTCTACAATGTGCTGCCCAGGCTCAGAGAAGGGATATCATGTGTAATGTAAAAAATGATCTTCCTTCTCTCTTCAATGTGTATTTTCTTAATTCTCTTTTCCACTTAGGGACTGTATCTCTCACCTGGATTCCTTAGTTCTTGTTATATATTTTTGTGTGTGGATAGTTATTCAAACTGATATTTCCTTGTTCAATAATCAAATCAATTTGATTAGCAAGAAATTGACAAGTGCCTAAATCCCCTATCTTCTGCTATCTTACTGACGTCTGGCTAGCAATAGAGGCACTTTCAAATATAGGTTTTACTTACAGCTGGATATTCGCAAGATCTAGGCTCTTTCATTTAATCGTATTAATCTCATCATAATTCTTTCATCAGTTAGATGAGGCTGGTATATTATCAAACATTTATGATTATTTTTATCTATAGTTTTATCTATAGGGCATCTTTTAGTTTTCCTGCACTGCCTTTTTCAATAATCAAACAAATTTGATGCCTAAGAAATTATAGTTAATCTCATTTTATAGATATGAAATGGAGTTCAAGGTCATTTAGATAATAGACAGTGAAACTGGATTCAAGTGAAGGATGTATAGCTTCAAAGTCAGATGTCTAACCACATCATTATGATGTTCTCCCCCAGGTATACCTGGCAAAATAGAGATAAAAATCATATAAAAGGTAAATGCTCATACATCTTAAAAAATAACAATAGTTACTATATTAGGCCATTTTGCATTGCTATAAAAACAAACTTGAGGCTAGGTAAAAGAGATTTAATTTTCTCAAGGTTCTGCAGATTATATAGAAGGCATGATGCCACCATCTGCTTGATTTCTGGTGAGGCCACAGGAGCTTTTACTCATGGCAAAGGGTGAAACAGGAGCAGGCACATCTCATGGCAAGAGTAGGAGCAAGAGAGCAAGGAGAGAGAGGTCTCAGACTCTTAAACAACCAGACCTCGTGTGAACTAACTGAAAGAGAATTCGCTTATCGCCAAAGGGATGGTGCTAAACCATTCATGAAAAATCCATCCCCATGATTCACTCACCTCCCACCAGTCCTCACCTCCAGAATTGAGAATCATATTTCAATATGTGATTTAGAAGGAGCAAACATCCAAACCATATCAGTTATAATTGATCGTGCACCTATGTTTATGCTCTATCTTAAATATTTTATTTATTGTACATATTCATAAAATACATCTTGAAGTTGCCATTATTTTTACCACTTAATGAGTAAACTGAGGTTCAGGAAGAAATGATGGCCCACAGCAACTCAACTGTTATATAACTGTTAAAATTTAAATTAAAGTCATTTTTATTATATGCATCTTTTGTATTCCATTGTTTCACATTAATTACTGAAATGTAATTATATCAATTATAGTTAAAGACAAAAAACACTGAACTAAAGTATTTACATCATTCTTGTTTTAAGTATGTAGAATATAGAATCCCATAGATATATATATTCAAAATATGGTCCTAATATCTTAAATTGACCATCTAGTTTATTTATTCCTCAAAATTTCTAATCTATAACATGAGAATAACCCCAGCTCCATAATTAAATGGCATATCACACTTCAGGAGCTATGTGAAACATGCACATGGAAGACATAGTTTTCATAATTCTCACTGCTAGGGCATCACATAAACTAGCAGGTGTATTAGCAAAGTTTTTACTATTGGAAAAGTAGTTGTTATAGGAGATGAACCCCTTCTAGAAATTAACAACTTTGTCACACTTGTAATCCCAGGACTTTGGGTGGCTGAGGCAGGCATATAACCTGAGGTCAGGGTTTGAAACCAGCCTGGCCAACGTGGTGAAACCCCATCTCTACTAAAAATACAAAAATTAGGCTGGGTGTGGTGACTCATGCCTGTAATCCTAGAACTTTGGGAAGCTGAAGTGGGTGGGTCATGAGGTCAGGAGATGGAGACCATCCTGGCTAACAAGGTGAAACCCCATCTCTACTAAAAATACAAAAAATTAGCCAAGTGTGGTGGCACGCGCCTGTAGTCCCAGCTACTTGGGAGGCAGGAGAGTTGCTTGAACCTGGGAGGCGGAGGTTGCAGTGAGCCAAGATTGCGCCACTGCACTCCAGCCTGGGTGATAGAGCGAGACTCCATTAAAAAAGAAAAGAAAAGAAGGAAGGAAGGAGGGAGGGAGGGAGGGAGGGAGGGAGGGAGGGAAGGAAGGAAGGAATTAACAACTTTGGATGGGACTGAAGGCTAAAGGTGGGCAATGTGTTTAACAATGACACAATCCCCAATTTTATATGGTTACAAAATGAAACTATAAGCTGAACCTGTTGAAAAGGTAGAAATATGAAAAATATGATGTTTTAAGGTTGAGCTCAGTTGCTTCAGAACTTGTGAGTTGTGTGTCACCTGCTACTGTTTCATATCAGGAAGGCTCAAAATCCTCATTTCACAAATGATAATGAGAGCAAATGCCCTCAATTTTATTGTTAAAAGCTTCAAGTAGAGGATGAATAGCAGTGTGCACTATAGAGCAAGTGGAAGGTACCTGGCACATTTGCCTGAATCTTTCCTTGGTCTCTTTATATGAAGGGGCTCTATTTCTTTTTAGATATCTTGTGATTTACTTATCTTTGGCTGTCTTGATGAATTGTAGTTTCTTGCTCTATCTCAGTGCCCTTCATTCTTGTGTGTCCAAAGACACCTACTTTAATATTTTGGGTTCATTTCTCACAATTTTTATCTTGGAAGTTATTCACTACAAATTATTTTGATTGAACAGTTCTCCCTAGTTTGAAAAATATGTTGTTTTGCACATCATGCAGAAGGGTTCTCACAGTAGCTATGCTCTGCTAACTAATTCTGCTGCTTTTTGAGGATGGGACTTGAGACTTCCTGCTTTTCCTAAACATCTTAGCTTCTCCAGACCCTGATTTATATTTTTATTAATTTCATAATCCCTAAGTCATGACACCCTTAATATTTTGTTCCAGTAATCTGAATTACTTCTCTAAATTCTCCATTGCACTCTATATTACACTATATGTGAGTGTATTATATATATACACACACAAAGTATGTATTTATATTATATTTAAGATTAAATTATCTTTATATGTAGCACTATATGTAGTGTAGTATATATAGTTGTGTTAATCCATTTCACGCTGCTATAAAGAAGTAGCTGAGACTGGGTAGTTTATGAAGAAAAGAAGTTAACAGCAATTATGACCAGGAGGCCTCAGGAAACCTACAGCCATGGTGAAAGGAGAAGGGGAAGCAAGCAAGTTTTACCATGGTGGAGCAGGAGAGAGCGAGAACAAAGGCGAAAGTTCCACACACTTTCAAACAACCAGATCTCTTGAAAACTCACTCACTATCATGAGAACAGCAAGGAGGAAGCTCTCTCCCATGATTCAATCACCTCCCTCCAGGCCCCTTCTCCAATTTGACATGAGATTGGGGCGGAATGCAAACCCAAACCATATCAAGGGAATAATATATATGGTTGCTCACTAGATTCTAGACAAGGTCATTAGATTCTAGACAGCAGATACTTACCAGATTTCAATTAAGAAATTGTGAATACTGTGAAAAAGTTATTTATTTTATGAATAAAGTTCATATATTTATCTCCCCCAGAAGAGTTTAACTTTCACAGGTCATACCCCGTATAGCTGGGTGTAGCAGAAATAACACCACTATTCTGAGATGAAAAATCTAGGGACACACCAGGGTCAAACATTTTTCTCCAAGGTCACAATCACACAGTTACTGAAAAGAGAGGCTGCAACCAGAACTCAGGTTTTCTGACTTGAATCTAGGGCTCCGTCTCCTACTTTAGGAGTCGCCGGTAGGCACATTCATTATAGACACCTTTATATTTAGCCTCTCTTCTAATTTAGGCCCGTGTTTTCAGTATTATTCCTGGCAATTTAGATTGTATTCACTGTTGATATATATTTCCAAATATATGCAGTAAATTTACATGAATAAGATGCCTTGCTGAGTGGAAAATCTGGATTATTATGTCCTGAAAGCAGATCAGCACAACCATTATATGCACATAAAAATAACCTTAGGGTTGTTACTATGAATAATATGTTTTATCACCATTAAAGTAAGATTTAGACATTTAGCCTTTTCTCGCTTAACAGGCTGTTCATTTTAGTACAGGAAGACTCTTAATAAAAATGATTAATGAGGCAAATAGCTATTTTTTATGTACACTGTTTTTTTTCTTTCTAAAATTATGTCTCTTCTGAAAACTCAGCCTCTCTCTTTTCTATAAATTAAAGGCCACTCTTTGGTCCAAAAGAAAAGACAAACAAGTACATTCAAAAAGAGATAATCTTAAATATTGATGTTATCTCAGATTGTTATTGGATAAAATTCTCTTATAAACTCACCAGCTGATAAAATTAAACCTCTATGAGGTCTCTCTTCTTCTAAACAGTATTTCAGCTGGCAAAATGTCCAAAAATATATATGACCAGGGTTAATTCAAAGAAATAAAGCAGCAAGAATGAAGTAAGGAAGCCTTCCTTTTTAATTTAAAATTCATATAGAAAAGCAGGTTCAATAGGGATTAATAATCTCTTGAACAATCCAAATTTCCTATTCAGTACAAGACAGAATTACTTATTGCCAGTGATTCCCTCCAATTCAGTTCCTCCTTAGATATTGATGTACCATCCTTTGCTCTACGTATCCTCTCTTTCCATCGATAGACAGATGGTCAGGGAATGGGGCAAATATTTCCAGACAGAATGAGATGTCTCTGTTCTTAGGCCACCCAGGGATACCTTCATTGAACATTGTTCATAGTCAGCCTTTGAGCTGTCTCTCCCAGTGATTCTTTCCTCCCTGGTAATCCCCTCCTCCACTGAAGAGGGCTCACCTATGTAACCAATAAGGTATTTTGGAAATGGCGAAGTATGACTTCTGAGGCTGGGGCATAAAATACATTGCAGCTTATTTCTTGCTTTCTTGGTTCATTCTTTCTGGAGAAAGCCAGTCATCATATCTTAAAAACACTTAAATGGTACTGTGGCTAAATATCTGAAGAACTGAAGTCTCCTGCCAATAGTCATGTGAAACAGCCACCTTGGATACGGGTCCTTCTGACCCAGTCAAGTCCTCAGATAACTGGAGACCTGGCCGACATCTTGACTGCAACTGCGGAGAGTTTCTGAGCCAGAAGTGTTTAGCTAACCTCCTCTCGGATTCCTGACCCTCAGAAATGGTGGTTATTTGTTACACAGAACTAGATATAAGAACAGAAGTAGTAATAAAACATTAATAAAACTATTTACATAGTACTTTTGCTAAAACATTACATTTTTAAAAGATGAAACAGATGCTTCCTTACTTTCTTCATTCTTGCTGCTTTATTTCTTTGGATTAACCCTGGTCATATATATTTTTAGACATGTTTGAGCTGAAAATCTGTTTAGAAGAAGAGAGACCTCATAGAGGTTTAATTTTATCAACTGGTGAGTTTATAAGAGAATTTTATTCAATAACAATCTCAGATAACATCAATATTTAAGATTTACTAAACACATTAAAGCCTTTTACCTTTTAAAAAGGTGTATCACCGCAAATATTAAATATTACTGGCAAGTCAGAAAATAGGCCAGAAAGGTTTATTGAGTAACCCAATGCCACATGGCTGATAAATGGTAGAGCATCAATTCAAACTCAAGCCTAGAGAACTTCAATTAATTACATATTTCATCAGACTATTTTCAGAGTTTTAGTGTCCACTATTCAGTTCAAACAGCTGACACACAGGTAGACATGGTAATCTATTCAACATTCCAAATCCAATTCCTATGTTCTTCCTAGTGTCTTGCAGGAAGGGTCATCAGAGCTATTTCTTGACTGTGATGCAATCTTTGATACATTACCTCTTCCCACCATTGACAGTCTCCCTCTGGGATCCAGCCACTCCTTCTCCCATGTGCCAGGAACATGGGGGTATATACCACACTCAACCTGGTTGATGTGGGGATAATAAATGGGTATGCAACAGCACAGACCCTTTTCTCAATTGGAGATTATGCTGACCTCAAGCCAGTTTCCACATCCTCTTCAGGCTAAGCTAAGGCCTATGTTGCAGCGTCACTGCAGTTCAACTTCTTGTTCTACCCAATGTCATTTTATTCACCTCCCTAGGGTTTTTCTTTCACCTCCTCAGTGTTTTTGAAAACAATCCTCAACAAGTTTCCTCCATACAAATTTTTATTTCAGTCTATTTCCCACGTAACCTTTACCATATGTCTCAATTCTCAACTCGTTTTCTTATTTTTGAAATGATTGAGCTGGCCTGGATGCTTCTAAGACTGATTTTCACAGGGTGGTCCCAGTACCAACAGCATTTTTGTCATCTGGGAACTTGATGGAAATATAAATTCTCCTACTCCACCACAGGCCTCCGAATCTGAACTTGAAAGATGGAGCCACACAACATGTTTAACAACCCATCCAGATGATTTTGATGAACCATAAAGTTTGAAAATCATTGTTCTAAGATTTAATCTGGGTTCTTAAACCTTTTGGCTTTCAGTTGCTATCATATAAATGCCCCTCAGCTGGTTGATCCTGAGTCTTCATTGAATTGGATCACAGGCAATTTGAGTTTGACACAATGTAAAATCAGACTGCAATGCAGTAATTGTTCAATGTAGCCACTGGACACTAGATTCTAAATTTTGCCGGAAGGCAAGGTTTGCTCCAGGTAGGCTGGTGGGTACAAAAAGGTATAAACTTTAGCATAAGGAGATCAGTGCTTTATCATTATGACCATATGCAACCTTTCAGAGGTCGCTTTACCTTTCTGATCTGCAGTTTTCTCATGTTTATGATGAGTTTATCTGTTCATGCACTGCCTCCTTTACAGAATTGCAGCAAAAATAAAATGGTATGATTTGGAAAATAAAAGAAGCTTGCAATCACATGTTTTTCTTGGGGGAATGGAAGCTTACATTTTCTATAATGTTTTTAACAGTACACATGTGTATGATTATAAACACCAGTACTTACTGTGAAGCAGGTTTACTGGAACTGGTTAACTCCTTATCTGAATTTGGTGAAACAGAACATTCTCACACACAAGTCATACAAAGCTCATTTACTACATACAGGGACAAAAGAAGCCTAGGATCCACTCTGAACCAGTTGCTCAAGACTCAAGAAAGCTTCCCAAGGTGGATGCAGTCTTAAGTGCCTTGTACCACAACTAGAGCCTCCAAAAAGCAGTCCACCTTCAGTTACACACCTCAGAGGCAATGTGACTCCCTAGGAAAAGCTTGAAAAGACATCTTGCTCCTATGTGAGAGAGGCACAAAGCCCAGATTCTCCTGGGCAATTTCCCTCTATCTCAAGATGTTACATTCCCTAGGAGGGACAGGAACAGGGCCAAAGCTATTTCAGGTAGTTCCTCCTTACCTCAGGGTGTTGCATTACCAGCACATTCCACAGCTATTCTTAAGAACCATGGGTAAAGAAGGCGGGGAGAACTGGGGTGGTCCAAAGCCACTCAGAAGTATTCAGTATTCTGCACAGGCATGCATTGATTACTTATTATGACCTAGGCATATCATGATAGCATATAACATTTAATTTATTTAATTTCTTATAAGAAACATACATTTTACAGAGGGGAAAATTGGTAAGAAAGCTCTTACATATCAGATCTACTATTTCAACATAAAAATCTGTTTGCAGTCATAGTTGAGTTCTTATCCGTTAGTGCCTCCCTCATTTTCTGAAACAAAGGAATTTAAAGATTATTAATAATAATGATACTACTAATAGGTAACACTTTCATAGGTCTTACTATATACACATACATGTATGCATGTGTGTATATATGTGTGTTTATGTGTGTATGTGTATGTGTGCATTTATGTGTGTGCATATTTTTGTGTATGTGAACTGTATATATGTGTGTGTATATATGTGCACGCACATGGGCGTGAATATATTAATAGTTATTAATATTAACCTAAATTTACAGACTAAAATAAAACTAGACCACAGAAAGTTTAAATAGCCTATCCAAGGTCACACAGCCTTGTAGGAAGAAGAACTAGGATTTAAACCTCAGGAGGCTAGTTCTAAAGACTCTGAGCATCATCACTGTGCAATCTTGCCACTCAAAGTAAAATAACAGCTTTCTGACATTATCTCAGATAAATTTACAGACTTTTGCACCTTATTTTTATCACTTTGGTGCACAGTAAACTATACATTTGATCTTGATGTGATAGGTTGAAGCATGGTGAATAGAAATGGCTTTTAGGATTTGTCAAAGATCAGGGAGGAAGTATGATGGCTAACATGGCCAGTGGATTCAGAAATGGAAATTTGCATAAGAAAATACAATAATCATAGAGCATCCACAGTTCAGATTTCTTGAAATATAGTCTAGTTATTCTAAAGCCCATGTATTAAGTAAACGTGAAAATGGGCATGGTAGACATCTTTCATCATTACATCTTTTCTTCTTGGCTTATGGAATCTTTCAAAATCTGCTCATATTTTGATAGTTTTTCACATTAAGGGGAGACACTGTTGCCAAATAAACAACAATGACCTCTGGCTTCCTCAGACTTCTTTACTGTGACATAAATGTGACGTAGGTTTAGCTAATCAGAACTCATGTGAGAGGCTCATGAGAAGGAGAATGACATGAAGAAGTATCTATGAATGGGAAGAGTGCTCTTCTAGACAGGGTGTCAGAAAGGTCGGCTGTGATGAGAGCTCTTCATATCCTGTCCTGAATTTGATTAGTGGCAGTTGGTGATGACAGTGTTGTTTGTGCCACCCCAGTCTTCTAGCATAATGATGTTTACAGCTGTGCTATTCCTGGCCTCATTTTCTTGAATGGGTAGCATCTAATGCTGTTTCTCTGCCCTACTTGGAGGTTCTGTGAACTACCTAGTTGTTTTAATAAGCACTGTTTGCTAGCTAGGATCATGCACCGCTTATTCATTGCTCTATAATTAACCAACCCAACCAAAATGTAGTGACTTAAAACAACCACCATTTTGCTATTTCTCACAATTCAATGTCTTAGCAATACAGGTTGGGTTCAGAATGAAAATTGTTTTACCGGGCTTTTCTAAGGTCATTGCTGTGGCTGCCATTATCTGGGAGCTTGGCTGCAAATAGATGATAAAATATGGTCTCAAAACACATGACTAGCCATTATCTGGGGCTATTTATTGGAGCATCTAGGGATTCAGGACTCCTGAACCAAAATGAAGGTCCGGCTGCTATTTCCTTTGGCCCAATAACGAGATGCACATGAACTCAGAAGGAAGAGAGTTTTTATCTCTGTAACTGGTTACAGGGAGAAGGCCTGGAAATTATCACCAGACCAACTCAGAATTACAAAGTTTTCAGAGTTTATGTACCTTCTAAGTGATATGTCTACGTCTAATCGCACATTCATCTACAGACATAAGTGATTAATTTATTTTAATCTAGAACTAAGGTCTGAGTCCTGAAGACCTTCCTCTGGAGTCTCAGTAAATGTCCTTAATCTAAATGGGTCCAGGTGCTGGAATGGTTACCCTTATCTCGTCTCTTGTTAAATCAGGGAGGTTTGAAGAGTTCCTTCAGACTCTCAATAAGTTTGTTTGTGGAGGCCTGAGGAGTTTCTTCGGACCCCCAGTAAAACTTATTTAACCCTAAATGGGTCCTGTTAAGAATTCCTTCACTATTTTGTCATGTTTTAAGGCCCAGGAGAGGCCTAGGAAGAACTCTTGATGGGCTTTTGTTACACCCCAGCCTTCGTATAAGGGCACTGGGTTTTAGTATTTAACTTAACCACGCAGTCAGTGCTGAAACAGTTATGGAGGCCTGCCACACTGAGGCCAAAGCTCAGAAGTCACTTACCACTGCTTCTCCCACTTCTGTTGGTACCTGATGGTAGGACATTAAGTCAAATCTTAAGGATCTTTTAATCTGAGTAAGAAAAACTTACTCTAAAAAGTAATTATAAAACTGACCAGATATAATGGAGGTAAACGTTGGGGATGGTGATATCACAAGCAATACAGGAGAGGATATAGCAGAGGCAAGGAGGCGTGAAACAGAGTGGTGTGTGTAATTGCAAATACTGTGGCTTAGCTGGAGTGGATATAATGACATGAGAAGCAGCTGGAGATGTGGACAGACAGGAAAAACAAACAAAAAACAAGGAGCAAGTTCACAAGGGTCCTTCTGTGATAGGAAAAGGAATTGGACTCTGACTGAACAGACAGAAGTTTTAATCAGTGGTAAAATCTGGTGACATTTTTGCTTTAGCATGATGACTCTGGCAACCATGAGGAAGATAGATCTGAGAACACCAAGAACTTGCCTACCCTGGGGAAATCCCAAGGGCATCTTAGAGGCATCTAATGGTGTGTGTTTCTGGTTTACATCAAATACACATCCTGGAACACTGTCCACCTGAATATCATTAAGTTGTATTTATGCACAGTTTGAACTCCTAATTGGAAGTGTTTACATATGTTAAGGGTGGGATATTTGATTTGTCTTTTTCTAGTTTCTAAAAAAAATTTTTTTAAAAAATGGTTCTTAACCTGTGCCTCCATAACTACTCCCTCTATACAAACAAATTTTAATTTAGACTATTAGGTCAAGCTATTTTCTACTCAAAGGCTAATTTGAGACTGAAAGATGAATCTAATTTTGTGGACAATATAAAAAAATCCCGTATCAATATGCCACCCACAGTCCCATGTATTTTACCGTGCTTACTGTTGATTACTTTAAGTAAGTATCATTATTGATAATTACATGTTTATCAGAATACATATTTATGATCTGTTCTCACCACCAGACTGGCAGCCCCCTGAGAATAAACCATGTGGTTTTTCATTTATTGCACTCACACTTTTCTTCATGGTGCATGACACATAAAATCAATGAAAATGTGAGCATGATGAAAGGGGAAGTAAACTCATGTTGTTTAAGTTCTGTTATAGAAGCTAATGCTGAAAAGAAGCTATGATGTAGTGGTGAAAGCAAGGTCTTTGGCGTCAGATAGACTAGGATTCAAAAGCTGACCTTGCACAGATGGTTGTGTAACCTCAGACAATATGTTTTAGTTCCCTAGACTGGTCATAACAAATTACCACAATTGAGATGGCTTAAAACAGTAGAAATTTCTGTCAAAGTTCTGGAGGTCATAAGTCCAAAATCAAGAGCTGACAAGGCCACAGTTCCTACAAAGCCTACAGGAGATAATTTCTCTTTGGCTTCCCCAGCTTTTTCTCGTGTCTGGCATCCCTTGGCTGTGGCAGTGTACTCTCCAAACTCTGCCTCTGTCTTCATGTGGCCTTATTTCCTGTGTCTCCATGTTTGCTACTTATCTGTCTCTCATAAGGAAACTTTTATTAGACTGAAGTTCTACCTAGTATGACTTCATCTCCATCCTTACTTTAATGACACCTACAAAGACCCTATTTTGATATAAGATCAGAATCACAGATACCAGGGATCAAGTCTTGGACATAATTTTTGTGAGGACAAAATTGAATTCATCATCATGTTATTTTTGGAGGGCTTCCGTAACAGAATCCCAAGGATTGAGTAGCTATAACAACATATAATTATTTTTTCAAAGTTCTGGGGGCTAGAATTCTCCAGCCAAGGTAGACCCAGCCTCTGGAAGCTAGGAGGAAAGAACCCTGTCTTTGAGGTCATTCTTTTAATTTATTGAAGGAAAACACATGTTCAAAGCCAGATGGTTTTATTAGCCTGTCATGTGGAATCATACGAATCTGACAGTCTTTGTTTATTTTATTCCATTTTTGTCCTCTTCAGATAAAGCTGGCAGCATTTCCGCTGCTGCAACTCCATCTCTGTTTCCTGGCCTCTGATAATATGCCTGATTAGATGCTTGAATTACACTTGTAGTCTCTTTATAAAAATAATTTTTCAACCAAACCATTGATGTTCTCTGAACAACATTTCTCACTATTTTGCAATATGGATAGGCTAAGAATTTTACAAATCTTCAAGTTCTGGTTCCTTTTTGCTTAACATTTCATTCACTTTATCTTTATTCCTCTGATATTGCTAAAGTCAGCAAAGAAAATCCAGGCTGAACTTTCAACCATTTGCTTAGAAGTCTTCCCAACTAAATATCAAAGTTTGTCAGTTTCCAATAACATATTCCTCATTTCCTTCTGAGGCCTCATCAGAATCACTTTGAATGTCCATATTCCTAACAATTTCTTCAGGGTAATCTAGTAGTGGTGAGAGATAATATGCATCTCAAAACTCTTCCAGGCTCTACCCATTACCCAGTTCCAAAGACACTTCTACATTTTAAAATATTTGTTATAGCAGCACTCTACTTAACACTAAAATCCGCTGTAGTTTGCTATGGCTGCCAAAACAAAATACCACAGACTAGGTTGTTTAAACAACAAAAAAATCTATTTCCTCATGGTTCTAAAGTCTGGAAGCACAGGATCATGGTGTTGGCAGAGTTGGTTTTCTCTGAGGCATCTCTTCTCAACTTGCAGATTGCTGCCTTCTTCTTGTCTCTTTGCATGGTAGTCCTTCTGTGCACATACATCCCTGGTGTCTCCCTTTGTGTGTTAAATTATATCTGTCAGATTAAATTAGGACCTACCTAGATAATCTTGTTTAAATTTAATTACCTCTTTAAAGGCTATACTATGTTTTCAAATACAATCTTGTTCTGAGGTAATTGAAGTTAGGGCTTCAACACATAAATGTCGGGGGAAAACAATCTGTAATACTGACAAAATCTCCATGCAAGTTCAGAGATAAATGAAAGAAACATAGTAGGTGACATAGAGGAACTCCTCCTACCATGAACTAAACTAAGTTATTGAGTGTTGCTTAGCATGAATCTCTGAAATGATGATCAGCAACCTAATCACTTTTTGTGAGAAGCTCCAACGAGTGTGCCCTACCACTAGCCTTTAAAATCACAATGGGATTATAGGCTTTCTGCATGCCTCAGCCACATGGAAATAGCAAGATAGAAGATGATAATCAGCTCTGTGAGCTTTAATTTAAGAAGATAAAGAGAATCCACAGGAATTGTTAAAGACACCCCAAATCCCAGGGAGAAGAACATGGGCAAACACCCTCCATGACATTATTTGGCTGATACAAGTAAATGAAGCCCTGGTACATGAGAGAGGCAGAGAACCTCCCTCTGTGACTCACTTTTCATGGAGATCTAAGCAACCCAGTCTGAGGGAGAGCCCTTTGATTCTCCCACTCTGTGGAGATAACTTGGAGAGAGGATTAGAAACACTGAGAGGAAAAGACACCAGGAGAAGCTACAGGCATTTTCCCAGACCCAGGACTGAGAGAAAGACACCATTTTTTTTTTTTTTTTTTATACTTTAAGTTCTAGGGTACATGTGGATAACGTGCAGGTTAGTTACATATGTATACCTGTGCCATGTTGGCGTGCTGCACCCATCAACTCGTCAGCACCCATCAACTCGTCATTTACATCAGGTATAACTCCCAATGCAATCCCTCTCCCCTCCCCCCTCCCTGTGATAGGCCCCGGTGTGTGATGTTCCCCTTCCCGAGTCCAAGTGATCTCATTGTTCAGTTCCCACAGAAAGACACCATTTTTAATCCAAGTGAATACAAAGTCAGGCATTTTTTTTTTTTTTTTTTTTTTTTTTGTCAACTTGGCAGTATAGCCACACAGATATTTTAGTTTTGGGCTCTGGAGAGGGGTAGGAGCCTTCACCACCAGAACTGTGGAAAGCACCTCAGCAGAAGGTGGTGAAATTGTGGTCTCCCCCATCACAAGCCATGAGCAGAAGGAGAGCTGCTACAGCTGCAGTTCCTTCTGGATGACGAGACTTGCAGCCAGGGCCTGTTTGATGAGCAGGCACATGTTTGTGTGTGTTATTGCTAGTTTCCCCAGCCTGCTTCCCTGAGATCACAGTGCAGTGGGGCCCTCTCTGCTTCACCCTCAGGCAGAACTCCAGGCATTCCAACAGCACTCTTACCTGGATTAGCAACCTGAGGGGCCACACCCTTCTTGTACAAAGGCTATGGTATAAAAGGGCCCTCTCTGTTCCATACCCAGGCATATCTGCAAACATGCAGAGCACTCTCTCACTGGAATCAGCAGCCTGATGCACCTCACCATTCCTGTACATTGATTTTAATGCAGTGGGTCCCTTTCTGCTCCACACTCAGGCAGGTATCCAGGTATTCAGAGAATCTGCTCACATAGACTAGCAGCCTGAGTCACCCTATCATTCCTGTGCAGAGATACTGGTGTACGAGAAGTGGAGTGCTGTTATAACAAATATTTTAAAAAGTGGAAGTGTCTTTGGAACTTGATAATGGGTAGAGACTGGAAGAGTTTTGAGACGTATGTTGTAAAAACCTAGATTGCCCTGAAGATACTGTTGTTAGAAATATGGACATTCAAGGTGATTCTGATGAGGTCTCAGGATGAAATGAGGAACATGTTATTGGAAACTGAAAAACATTGATATTTAGTTGGGAAGACTTCTAAGCAAACTCTCTCTGCTTCATGCCCAGGCAGATCTCTAAGCATATGAAGTACCCACTTACCTGGTTCAGCAACTTGAGCCACTCCACCTTTCCTGGGCGTAGATTATGGTACAGCATTGCTATCTCTACTCCAAGCACAAGAGACAATTTCAGAGCTTGAAGACCAGTCTTTTGAACTAAGCCAGTCAGACATAAATAAAAAAAAAATTCAAACAAATGACCAAAGTTTTAGAGAAACATGGTATTATGTAGAGTGACCAAACCTACAAATTATTGGCATTCCTGAGAGAGAAGGAGAAAAAGTAAGCAACAGGAAAAACATGTTTGAAGGAATAATTCAGGAGAATTTATTTAATCTTGTTAGAGAGGTAGACAAGATATAAGAAATAGAGAGACCCTCTGAGATATACAATACAAAGTAAACATTACTGAGGCATATGGTCAACAGACTGTCCAAGGTTAATGCTAAATTAAAAAGCTTAAAAGTGGCTAGAGAAAAAGGTCAGATTACATACTAAGGGAAAATTATCAGGCTAACAGTGAAATTTTCAGAAGAAACCTTACAAACCAAAAGAGATTGAGAGCCTTTTTCAGCATTTTTAAAGAAAAGAAATGTCAACCAAGAATTTCATGTTTTGCAAAACTAAGCCTCATAAGTGAAGGAGAAATAAAATATTTTCCAGACAAGCAAGTGCTAAGGGAATTTGTTAACAATAGACCAGCCTCTCAAGAGTTCTGTGAGTTTTAAACAAGGACATGAAGGAACAATACCTGCTACAACAGAACACACCTTAAGTACATAGCCCACAGACCCTAGAAGGCAATCACACAATGGAAACTACAAAGCAATCAGCTCAAAACTTAATGACAGGATTAAAACCTAGTGCGTCAATATTAACTGTGCATGTAAATGGTCTAAATGCCCCCATTTAGAAGGCACAGAGTTGCATTTTGGATTAAAAAGTAAGACCCATGCATCTGCTGTCTTCAAGAGACTCATCTCACATGTGATGACACCCATAGTCTCAAAGTAAAAGGTTGAAGAAAAACCTATCAAGCAAACAGAAGACAAGAAAAAGCAAGGGTCACCATTCTTATTTCAGATAGAACAGACGTTAAACCAACAACAGAAAAATAAAATACAAAGAAAAAATACAAAACAAATATCTGATAAACAATTCAATTCAACAAGACTTAACTCTTCTAAATATATGTGCACCTAACATTGGAGCACCCAGATTGATAAAACAACTACTTCTAGACCTATGAAAAGACATAGCCACACCATAATAGTGACAGACTTCAACACCCCACTGACAGCATTAGACAGATCATTGAGGCAGAAATCTAACAAAGAATTCTGGATTCCAATTTGGCACTTGATCAATTGGAGCTAATAAACATCTACAAACACTTTCTTCCATAAACTACAGAATATACATTCTTTTTATCTACACATGAAACATCCTCCAAGATTGAACAAATGCTAAGCCATAAAGCAAGTTTCAGTAAATTAAAAAAAAAATCAGAATCATATCAACCATATTCTTGGACCTCAGTGTGATAAAACAGAAATCAATACCAAGAAGGTCTCCTGAAACCACATAATTACATGGAAATTAAACAAGTTGCTTCTGAATGACTTTTGGGTAAATAAGTAAATTAAGGCAGAAATCAATTTTTTTTGAAATAAATGAAAACAGAGATCCACCATAGCAAAATCTCGGAGATGCAGCAAAAGCAGTGTTAATAGGAAAGTTTATAGTGTTAAATGCCTACCTCAAATGTTAGAAAGATCTCAAATTAACAATCTAACATCATACCTATAGGAACTTGAAAAACAAGCACAAATTAACCCCAAGGCTAGCAGAAGAAAATAAATAACTAAAATCAGAATAGAACTGAAAGAAATTGAGACCCAAATACATATTAAAAAACAACAAAACCAAGAATTGGTTTTTTGAAAAGACAAAGAAGATGAATAGACTGCTAGCTAGATTAATGAAGAAAAATACACAGAAGGTCCAAATAAGCACAATTAAAAACAATGAAGGTGATATCACAATTTATTCCACGGAAATACAAAACATCCTCAGAGACTATTATGAAGGTTTGTATGCATATAAACTAGAAAATCTAGAGGAAACTGATAAATTCCTAGAAACCCACAATAACCAAAGATGGAATCAGGGGAAAACTAAAACTATGAACAGACCAATATTGAGTTTCAAAATTGAACCAATAATAAAAAAAATTAACCAAAAAGAAACATTCCAGATGGATTCCTAACAGAATTCTACCAGATGTACAAAGAAGAGCTGGTACTAATTCTGCTGAAACTAATCTAAAATTTCAAATAGGAGAGACTCCTCCTTACTAATTTTATAAATCTGGCCTCACCCTGATTCCAAAACCTGTCAAAGACAACAAAAAAAGAAAACTACAAATCAATATCCCTGATGAACATAGACACACAAATCCTCAAAAGTACTTGTGAACTAGTATTTTGTATCCAGCAGCACATGAATTTACTATAATAAATTAGGTTTCGTTTCTGGCATGCAAAGTTGGTTCAATACACACAAATCAATGAATGTGATTTACTACATAAACAAAATTAAAAACTGTATAATCATCTCAATAGACAAGAAAGGAGCCTTTGATAAAATCCAACATCCCTTCATGATAAAAACCCTCAACAAAATAGGCATCAAAGGGACTTACCTCAAAATAATAAAAGCTGTGTATGACAAACCCACAGTCAACATCATACTGAATGGGCAAAATCTGAAAGCATTCCCCTTGAGAACTACAGCAAGACAAGGATGTTCACTCTCACCACTCCTATTCACCATAGTACTGTAAGTCCGAGCCAGAGTAATTGGGCAAAAGGAAAAAAAAAAAAAAAAAATAGAAGCTATCAAAATAGGAAAAGAAGAAGTTAACCTATCTCTCTTTACTGATGATATGATATGATTCTAGACCTAGAAAACTCTAAAGATTCTGTCAAAAGGCTCCTGGAAATTATAAATTACTTCAGTAAAGTTTCAGGATACAAAATCAGTGTACGAAATTCAATAGCATTTCTATAAACCAATAATGTTCAAGGTGGGAGCCAAATTAATAAAACAATAGCATTTACAATAACCACAAAAATACCTAGGAATACATCTAACCAAGGAGATAAAAGATCTCTACAAGGAAAACTATAAAACACTGGTGAAAATTTATAGATGAAACAAATATAAAAGCATCCTATGCTCATGGATTGGAAAAATCAGTATCATTAAAATGGCCACACTTCCTAAACAATCTACAGATTCAATGCTATTCTTTTTAAACTACCAAGGTCATTTTCTTGAGAGAATTAGAAAAAAACTATTCTAAAATGCATATATAATCAAAAACTAGTCTGAATATCCCAAGCAAAAAGAACAAAATCAGAGACTCACATTATCCAAATTTAAACTATAATATAAGGATATAGTAACCAAAACAGCATGGTACTGGTACAAAAATAAAACAAACACACACACACACACACACACACACCATACACCAATGACACAGGTTAGAGAACCCAAAAATAAAGCCATACACGTACAGCCATCTGATCTTCAACAAAGCTGACAAAAATTAGCAATAGGGAAATGATAACTTATTTAATAAATAGTGCTTTGATTACTGGCCAGTCATATGCAGGAGAGTAAAATTGGATCCCTACCTTTCGTTATATGTGAAAGTTAACACAATTTAAATGTAAGATCTCAAACTCTAAGAATCCTAGGAGAAAACCTAGGAAACACCATTCTGGACATCAGCCTTGGGAAATGATTTATGTTTAAGTCCTCAAAAGCAACTGCAACAAAAACTAAAATTGACAGGGAAACTTAATTAAACTAAAGAGCTTCTGTACAGCAAAAGAAACTATCAGCAAATAAACAGCCAACCCACAGAAAGGGAAAAAATATTCACAAACTATGCATCCAACAAAGGCCTAGTATCCAGAATCTCTATCTCTATCTCTATCTCTATCTCTATCTCTATCTCTATCTCTATCTAAATTAATACAACAAGCTAAAGCAACCCCATTAAAAAGTGGGCAAAAGACAGACACTTCTCAAAAGAAAACATTCAAGTGGTCAAAAGACATATAAACTAATAATGAAATGGCAGACCTAAATGCAACCATATTGATATGAAATAAATGTAATTCTTCTAAATACAGTGATCAAAAGCCATAGATTGCCAACTTGGAAAAAATGCAAGACCTGACAATGGACTTTCTACAAAATAATTCACTTTAAATATAAAGATACTGATAGGATAAGTGTTTTTAAAAGACAGTGCCTTAGTCCATTCAGGCTGCTATAACAAACTACCATAGACTGAACGAATGACTTGTTAACAACAAAATTTCTTTCGTATAGTTGTTGAAACTGGAAAGTTGAAGAGATCAAGGAACCCACAGATTTAGTGTCTGGTGAAGGTCTGTTTCCTGTTCTTAGAGTGCACTCTTCTTGCTATAACTTCATGTGGCAAAAGAGTTCTGTGGAGTCTGCTTTATAGGAAACTTACCCTATTTATGAGGTCTCCACCCTCATAACCTAATAACCCCCTTAAGGCCCCACCTCCAAATATCATCTCATTGCTGATTAGATCTCAACATAGGAATTTTGGAAGTAACTCAAGCATTCGGTCTATACCAGAAGGAAAATGTGATACCATAAAAGAAAAAAGGCACTTGTCAAAATAAAGCTTGAATAGAAATTTTAGTATTAGAAATGTTGTACTCTATAACAAGAAAAATTAGGAACAAAAAGAAAAATGACATAGTAATGTAACAGCCAATTTACTAAGAATACATGAAATTTGTAAGTGTATATGAACCTATCAAGAGAGGTTATTACATGAAGTAAAATCTGATAGAACTAAAAGTATAAAGAAGCAAATCCAACAACTTTCATTAGAAATGTTATTATTCCTTGTTCAGTAATCTTCAGAACAAGCAGAAAAGTAGAAAAATAGAAAGGATGTAGAAAATCTGAACAACCTTTACAATGAATTCGATCCCTTTGATTTTTATAGGTGGCTCTATCAAAAGCAACAAGAGATAACTTATTTTAAGTGCACAATTTTGCACTTAACTGTGTTCACAGAATTGAACATTTGGCAAGATAGACTATATTCTGGAACACAAAATTCAACAAATTTAAAAGACTAGAAAACATCCAAATTATAGCTTTTTACCAAAACAGAATTATAACTGAAATCAGTAACAAAAAGAGGTCTGAAAAGTTTACAAATATTTAAAGGTTAAATAGACTTCTTAAAAAAATCCATGAGTCAAGAAAAATTCAAAAATAAAACTTGAAAGTCCAAATAAACATTTTTATATATATATATATATTTATATTTATTTATTTATATATAAAACCTTGTGAGATGCTGGTAGAGCAGTGCTCAGGGAAAAACTTATGTCATTAAATGCCTCTATTAGAATACATACTAATGTTTTAAATCAGTAATCACTCCTTTTATCTAAAAAAAACTAGAGACATAAGAGCAAAATTAAACTCTAAGCAAATACAATAAGATAAATAATAAAGATATTATCAGAAATCAATTAAATTGAAACAAATAGTAGAAAATACAATAAACTAAAGCTGGTTCTTTGAAAATATCTAAACAAAATGACTAATAAAATGTGAAAAAATCCAAATAACGAATATCATGAATGAAAGGAGGTGAAACTACTACAGACATTACAAACACTAATCAGGAGTAATTTCATACATCTTTAGGATAATAAATTCATTATCTTAATAATACTGTCTCAAATAGGCCAATTCTATAATAACACAAAGAGTTCACTATGAAGAAACTGATAACCAGAAAAATCTTATCTATAATAATTAATTCTTACTTTACTAACTTTCAAAAATAAAACCTCAGGACAAAATGGCTTACTCATTATTCCTACCAAATATTTTAGAAAAAAATCATATCAATGATGTACAAATTTGTGAAGAAAACAGGATGCATGTGCATATTCTGAACTCATTTTATAAATCTAGAATGGTCCAAAACAGACTCAAACACTAAAGATCACTACATACCAATATACCTATGAATATGGATGTAGATGCATGACCGTAGATGTGACTTATGAATGTAGAACATTCAGAAGGTTAACAAATAAAATACAAAAATATGGAGAATAATGCATCACGATCAAGTACTATTTATCCTGATAATGCAGAGATTTACTATTTAAAAATCAATTAAATGTAATTTATCATATCAGCAGAATAAAAAATGTATCATCTCAATAGATACTGAGTAACTATTAAAATTAATTATCTGTTTATTATAAAAGCTGTTAAAACAAAAAATAGAAGGGAAAATCAGTAACTTGATATGTTATGATGAGAGACTGCATAATCCCCTCCTAAGATTGAAATGAAGGAAGGATGTTTTCTCTTACCTCTTTAATTCAATATCATATTGGAGGTCCTAGGCAGTATAAAAGGGCAATCAATCAATCAATCAATAGGGTATGAATTGGAAAAGAGAAATTAAAACTGTTTCTATCAACAGATGGTATTATTTCTTGCATAAAAAGTGTCAAGCAATCAACAAAAAGACCCTTGAACTAATATATTTCACAAGTTTTTAGTATTTAATATCAATATTTTTTAAAATGTTTAAAAATATTTACATATTATCAATGAAAAGCTTGAATTGAAATTTTTAAAACTAGCCTTCAATACTTATGTATGTAACTAGTAAAATATGTGGAGAATCTTGCACTGAAAACTGCATTATGGTGATTTAAGGAATCACTGTATACTTAACTAGAGAGTTATACTGAGTTCACAGATTAGAAAACGTAAGATTCTTAGATGGCAGTGCTTCCCAAATTGATTCATGGATTTAATGAAAGCCAAATCAAAATTTCAGCAGAAGTTTTAGTAATTAAGAACAAATTGATTATAAAGTTTATATGGAAAATCAAAGGCTTGAAATAAAATGATTTTGAAAAGTGAGAATGAAGTTGTAGAATTCATATTCCCTGATTTCAAGACTTAGTATATATTTGTAGTACTCAAGACAGTGTGTCATTGATGAAGGAATAGATACACAGACCAGTGAAGTAAAATAGAGTACAGGAAAAGTCTCTCTCTCTCTCTCTCTCTCTCTATATATATATATATATATACAAACACACATACATATATCAGATATATCTCATATATGATGTATATATCAGATATATGCCCCCCAAAATGATCTCTATTGTGTATCTCACACAAAAATGACTACAAATTGATCATTGACTTTACTGTAAAACCTAAAACTAAAAAATGTTATGGTCTTAGGCAAAGAACACAAATCATATATCTTTAATGTGAAATAAATAACAGGATCTAGAAAAAAGTAAATATAATTAAAATGTAACACTTCTACTCTTTGAAAGGCCCCACTAAAATAACAAGTAGACATGACAAAGACTCAGAAGGAAGTATTTGCAAAACTTATAGCTGACAAAGTACATATATAACAAACTTTCAATCTCAATAATTAGAAAATGAATAACCCAATTAAAACATAGACGAAAGATTTGAAAAATATCTCACCAAAGAATATATACAGGTGGCAAGTAATCACATAAAATACATTCAACATTGTATATAATATATGATAATATGGTATATAATAAAATGATGTTCAACATCATATATTGACATATACATATATGTAGTTATTTTACATTCTATATTGTTGTTTAGATGTTTGTGCCTCCTCTAAAATTTGTGTTGAGACATAATCCCCAATGCAACAGTGTTAAGAGGTGGAGTCTTTAGGAAGTAATTAGGCCATGAAATTAGCCATAGATGGGATGGGGAACCTTATATAAGGGCTGGAGAAACCTAAGTAGACCCTCTTTTGTTCTACCATATAAGAACACAGTATTCAAATTACCATCTTGGATGCAAAGCCTGGGCCTTCATCAGACACCAAACCTGCCAATACCTTGATCTTGGAATGTCCAGCTTCCAGAACTGTAAGAAATGAATTTCTATTATTTTTAAATTACCTGGTCTGAGCAAGAATACAGAACAGCTGGAACATTGTACATTGTCTAGTGAGCACAAAAATGGCACAGCCATTCTGAAATCAAACATATAAATATCATATGACCCAGGAATCTCACTCCTAGGAAATAACCAAAGAGAAATAAAAACTTATTTTCACACAAAATCCCATAAGTGAATGTATGCATTGACTTTATTCACTATCATTGTCATTTGGAAGTAATCCAGATACCTTGGATCTGGTAAATAGACAAACTGTGACCCATGTCTACTATGAAATACTATTCAGCAATAAAAGGAACAAAACTATTGATACAGGAAACAACATGGATGAATCTGAAATCTGTTTTCTTAACTGAGAAAATTCAGACTCAAATATATAACACCAGTTGTATGATATCCTAGAAAAGGCAAAATATAGAAACAGAAAACAGATCAGTGGTTGTTGGTACAAAATTAGTCTTCCCCAGCTACTGGTTGGGGTGAGGCGGCCCAATTAAGAAGTCTAGGTTTGGTGGAGCTCACACACTCAAGGAGCAAGATGCCTGTCTGAGACTCCACCTCTGGCTGGACAGGGCCAGTAAAACTCAAACCAGCAGACACTTCTGCAGACGACAAGAAGGACCGATGATGTCTGCAGTTTTCAACTGAGTGGTCCCAACTCACTGGAAGAGTGACCAGGACTCCCTGATTATGGAGTGGAGGAGGAATTTATGACAAAAGTACAACAAGAGGAAAATTTTGGGGGTGGTGAAACTATTTGGTTTTTTGATTATGGTAGTAGTTATATGATTGTATGCTCTTGTTAAAATTCAGAACTGTAAAAATGTAATTTTACTATTATAAACAAGTTAAAAAAGTGAATAAATATCATATAATAGGAAGTGACAATGAAATTATGAATCTAGTAAATAAGACAAGAAATGGACTTTCTAGCTGGGTATGGTGGTACAAGACCGTAGTTCCAGCTACTTGGTGGGGTGAGGTGGGAGGATCAGTACAGCTCTGCACACGACCAGCGAGAGCATAACTGCTCAAAATCAAAGGGATGGAGGCATTGATTTACCAAGCAAATGGAGAACAAAAAAAAGCAAGGGGTTGAGCTTGGTGGGGATCTACCGGAAAATGGCAGCAAGACTGAGGGGAGTACATCCCCCACTAGGGGCAGTCTGACACCCCAAACCTAACAGGGTGGAGTACTGGGAGGATTGGACCAGGAGAGAGAGGTCTCTGCAGAAACTCTCCAAGCCAGAACTAATATTTCAACATTCTTAAGATAAGTTTTTCACCAAAAAGAACACAGATAAGAAATGCTTAGGTTTGAGCCCAGGAGGTTGAGGCTGCAGTGAGCTATGACTGTGACACTGCACTCCAGCTTAGGCAACAGAGTAAGACCCTGTCTTAAAACAAGAAAAAAAAGAAAGAAAGAAAATAAAAAGAAGTGAAGATTTTCACTGGGGCAATATTTGTGGAAATAAACAAACATGAATAAATTCTATGTGTGTTTTTCGAGTTTCACTGACAGGTTTTGCAATGTTTGCATGTCGTGGTTGAGGGAAAATGATACCAGAATAGCATCTACTTTTTGTCTTAATCAGTGGGATGAGTCTTAAGGTAATTTACTGAGAACAGAGAAGGGAGGATAGGTTGACAAACAAACATTTTCAAGTGTATTTTGGAAACTTTATTAAATGCCTACTCAATAACAGTATGTGGATTTTACCCACACAAATGAACCTATCCAATGGAAATTTTCTTAATTACTCAACGTAACACACACATGCACACGAGCATCAAATCAAGTTGGCTTCCATCCCTGAGATGCAAGGCTGGTCAACGTTCACAAATCAATATAATCCAGCATAAAACAGAACCAAAGATCCCTCAATAGATGCAGAAAATGGCTTCTTTTGACAAAATTCAACAGGCCCTTCATGCTAAAAACGCTCAATAAATTCGGATTGCGGGCACACACACCCCCATACACATACACACAAACATACCCCAGCCTCCGCTACTAAAGATGAGAGGATAGTCTAGTTAACCAGGAGGTTATGAGAGTTCAGATAAAGTTTGTCCCCTGGCCTGGTAACAGAAGCACAAACTTCATATCGAAGACAGTCTTTGGCCTGAGCCTAGAAAAACAGGGAAGATCTGTCTCCTCTGAAAACAGGACTATAATAGAATCCCCTTTGCGTGCCAAAATTTGTATTTATTTATAATGAAAACAAAAACATGTATATGCAATAC
Source organism: Macaca thibetana thibetana (assembly GCF_024542745.1). NCBI lineage: Eukaryota > Metazoa > Chordata > Mammalia > Primates > Cercopithecidae > Macaca > Macaca thibetana. The sequence goes on from NC_065582.1 coordinate 174,767,904, forward strand.
TTGGTGAACAGTAATGTGCCATATAATAATTGTCTGTCCCACCATTACTGTTGTTAATGTGTGCATTATAATTCCCTCAATCCATGCACTCTTGCTGTTAAACCTGGGTTTTAAAACTAACATGTGTAACAGGATAGTGTTTCTTGACACCAGAATCAAATACCTTAATGATGTCAATCTAACACATATTTTATGCTGTGGTATGTTTCATTGCTTTGGTCAGCATGTAATTAAGAAGCAGGACAGGTAATGGAACAGAGTACTGGTCTGGGACTGGGCAGATTTGTGTTCTGGATTTATACCTTCCATTAATTAACTCTGTGACCTTGGACAAGGCTCCTTCTCTCTCTGGTCCTCAGATTTGCCATCTGTGAAGTAAAGATGCTGGATAACATGCTCTCCAGGTCCCTTTCCCATATATCGTTGTGTGCAATTATCTGAGCTGAACTGACCAAAACATTTCAAACAGAACTTGCCGAAGACTTTATAAGCACATGGCAGAGCCAGAAGAGAAAGTTTTCAGCAGGGGTTCTCACAAATTTGAGCCCTGTGGATTAGTGAAGGGAACCCGGCACAGCTGACCCAGGCCAGGGGGATGCACAGGGCTGGATTGAGGCTGTGTTAACATCTGGCCTTGAGTGGTGACAATTTACTGAGGAAGATGATATAACAGATTGGTCTGGACTGAAGCTGTTATTTCAGAAGGTTATGAATCCCAAGCCCTCAGAACAGATTTTATGGACAAATAAATTATATCAATAATAATAACAATGGTAGTCCAGTAGTTATTGTAACAATAGCTGGGTTAATTGTGTGTTTACTCTCTTCAGCAGTCAGACACTATTAAAAGAAGTTTGTGTGCATAAACTCAGATAATCTTCTCAGCTCTGTATGGCACATACTATTATTACCCCAAATTTACAGATGAGGAAAATGCCCAGACAAGTTAATTCTGTGGCTAAAAGTCACACACTAATAAGTGGTAGAACCAGATTTTTAAATTGAAACAGTCTATCTCTTTAGTTAGGGATTGCATTAACTGTGCTACAAAACACATACATACACACACACACATACACACACACAAACCTTTTCATAGAGACATACATTGTTAAACATAGAGTACATTAACAAATTCAAACATTTTATCTTTATTTTTTAAATTTTTACTTTTATAGCATTTTACAGTAGCATACACCTGCTTCTGGTTCACCCCTTGACAGAACTAGGCATATCCCTGGAGACCCTGCTGAAATGCCACCACAAATTACATTACTGACTCCTTCAGTGGAAGTAATTCTCTGATCTTCTGCTCTCTCACACCACTTTGAGTGTGTTCTTACCATTCCTACTCTTGTCAGCTTTATTTCAGTGATTGTTTACGTAGGCTCATGAAGTCTGCTTATGAAGTAATGAGTGTCCCAGGCTCGAGGCTGATGTTCCACACACTTTGATATACCCAGTCTTTTCTAATGTTCCTGGAATGTTCCTGGTAAATAAAGAATAATGAATAAATGAATAGTAAATGTCATTTCAAGCCTGAATCCCAGCACTTTGAAGACGGGTGAATCAGAATAAATGAACACAGTAGTCTCTAAAAATACGTGGCGGGCGCCTGTAATTTGAGGCAAAATGGCGTGACCCTTCCAGTGAGCTGAGATAAACCCGTGGGCGACAGAGCGAGACAGACTCCGTCTCAAAAAAAAAAAAAAAAAAGCATCATTTCAAATGACCCTTCCGATAAACCCGTGAGCTAAGCAGGCAGCATTCATCATCACCATTTTTCAGAAAATGCAATGTGTTTCAAAGAAGTAAAACATGTTCTTTAAGTTCTCTCCAGTAACCAAACATGTGGACCAGACTGGAAGCCTAAGTCTTTTGACTCAGTCCAGTGTCCTGCTAGCATTGTTACAATTCTCCCAGGAGCCGGGATAAATGTGTGAAGATGTGAGTGCTTGGAGGTACTTTCAGGGTGGGAATAGGGACTGCAAACTCCCTGGACAGTTGTTTCTCTGCTTTGCACTGCTTGCACACCAACCAAAAAATGAGGCATAAATAACGATGGAGATTCCAGCTTTAGGGTTCTTTCATTCACTTGCTCACTCATTCATTCAATAAAATTTTGTTCTTTGAGTGCCTACTGATTTTCTGCTACTATTCTTCTTTTAGACTATAGCAAAACAAAAATAGATGAAGTCCTTGTTCTCATGGAGCTTATGTTTCAGCAGGGAAGACAGAAAATAAGTATATTTCCATGCCAGATATTATTTCTATTTTTCCTATCCACCCATAATAGACGCTTAGAGAAGATCTGGGGAGTAGATAACAGGAAAAGTAGATGAAGGGAAAATAATCACCCATAGAAGTTGAGGCAGTCAGTTGGGCAGACAGCCAAGGTGGAGTTTGCAGCAGCGACCAGGCTATCTCCTATGCATGCACATTCTTGTGGTTTTGCTGGCACCTTCTTTGCAATTTTAGTCCTAAATTTCCTGAAAGTCGTCTAAGGCTTTGTCTAATCTTTGTTCTCCCAGACCTTCCAATGGTTTTGCATGCGTTTCTTCTATTAAAATTTTTCTTCTTAAAATAACTACAGAGTTCTCTGCTTTCCTGATTGAACTTTGAATTATAATGTTAGGTAGCAATAAATTCAGTGAAATGTGAAGAAGTAGAGTAAGTGGATACAGTGTGGTAGCGAGTGAAGTGCTTGATTTCAGAGATCATAGAAACCTTGACTGAGGATGTATCATTTTCAGAGAGACCTGATTCAAGAGGCCATGTCAATATCTGAGGGTAGTACGTTTCACTCCTAGACGATGACAAAACAAGAGACAGATTGTGAGTACAAAATTGCTGTCTTCATGGCAGATCTTCAAGACAAATCTGGTTGTAGGAGTGTGAGAATAGGGAAAATGGGTAGAAGATGAGAGATCCAGGGCTCCATTCGTGGAGAGACTTGAGGGCTATGGCAAGGCATTTGGATATGATACTCAAAAGGATTTAGAGAAGAGGAGTGACATGAAGGAATATGGACGGGGCACTCCACCCCATGTCAACAGAGCCTGCATTAGTTTATCAACTGTGCTGCCATATTAACAGCTAATACATATGCAGAATTATAAAGTTTACAAAGTGATTCTGTATTATTCCTTCATTAGATCTTAACATTAACCCTGGTGGATTAATATTCTGGTTTTACTGGTTAGGAATTAGAAATTATGAGAACTTGAATTGTGGACCCGAATTAAACAGGAAAGTGACAAAGCTGAGCATCAAATCCAGGTTTCCTGGGCCACAGTCAAAGACGCATTCTGTGAGGTCACAAGTGGCTTTGTTTCTTTCTTCTTTTCCCTTTCCAACTTTTATTTTAGGTTCATGGGTTACATGTACAGGTTTGTTATATGGGTAAGTTGTGTGTCCTGGGGTTTGGTGTACAGATTATTTTGTCACACAGGTAACAAGCATAGAGCCTGATAGGTAGTTTGTTCATCTTGACCCTCCTTTTAACCTCCACCCTCATGTAAGCTCCAGTATCTCTTCCCTTCTTCATGTCCATGTGTACTCAATGTTTAGCTCCCACTTATAAGTGAGAACATTCATATTTGGTTTTCTATTCCTGTGTTAATTTGCTTAAGACAACAGCCTCCTGCTGCATCTATGTTGCTACACAGGACATAATTTCTTTTTTTATGACTGTGTAGTATTCCATTGTGTATTTGTACCACATTTTCTCTATCCAGTCCATTGTCGATGGATATTTAGGTTGATTCTCTGTCTTTGCTATCATTAATAGTGCTGCAGTAAATATACATGTGCATGTGTCTTTATGGTACAATGATTTATATTTGTATGGGCATATATGTAGTATATATTGCTGGAATTCCTGGGTGGAATAGTAATTCTGGTTTAAGTTCTTGTAGAAATCTCCAAACTGCTTTGCACAGTGGCTGAAATAGTTTACATTCCCACCAGCAGTGTATGAGAATTCCTTTTCTCAGCAACCTCCCCAGCATCTGTTATGTTTTGACTTTTTAATAATAGCCATTCTTTCTGGTGTGAGATGGTGTAGAGTTTGTGTTTCTCTAATGATTACCAATGTTGAACACTTTTTCCTATGCTTATTGGCCATATGTATGTCTTCTTTTGAGAACTGTCAGCTCATGTCCTTTGCTCATGTTTAATGACGTTGTTTGTTTTTTGCTTGTTAATTTGTTTAATTTTCTTATAGATTCTGAATGACTTTTGTGACATGAGAAAGAACTGCCCTCTTTTCACTGATCAAATAATAGCAGTTATTAGTTATAGATCCTTTATATGTTGCAAGGCATTGCAAAGCAATGGACCCAAAACTTGATGCAGGCAGAATGAATCTGGAGTTTGTGTGGTTAAGGTTCCATGCTATTCAGCAGTGATTTCCCAAATGTGCATTCAAAACAGCGAGGCTTCAGTCAACATGCAGATTCCAACTCAAGAGGACTGGATCAGGTCTGAGATTCTGGCTTTCTCACTAGCACTCAGGAGTTTCTAATGCTGCTTGCCCACAGGCCAGGCTCTACAACACAACACCGAGTAACTGATCAATCAAGACATAGCTTTGAGCCTACATTTCCTGCTTGGGTCTGTGAGAATAAGCTTATAATGACTTCATCTCATCTAAGGCCAGCAATATGCACTCAAATGTTTGAAAGGAAAAGCGATTTCTATCTTTTAACGTCAACTGGTTATCAACTAAATTTGAAATTGTTTGCTTTTGGTGCCAGAACATCTAGCTGTAAACAGTATTCAACATTTTTCTACATGTTTCTACCTTAAAATTCTAAATGTATCTATATGTTTTACTATGCTGAGAATAAAGATTTCGCAGATTGACTGTAGCCTATAAAAGGGTTAAACATTGTTATTTTTCTAAACAAGAATTTTTAAAGTAAAACAATTAAATATATTTGAAGAGTTAGAAAGAATACATACCTATTTTTGTGTATACGCTTCATTATAACTGAAGAATGATCTTAGAGAGTTACATTTTATTACTTCAATGACTTTAAAGTATAAAATATGGCCATTTTACTGAATTATTGAGTACATTTAATTGCAGTTGTATACTGTGAACTATTGATCCAATAATTATTCATGTGGACTATTAAAATGGGTTGATTCATTTTTTATTTTACCTTTTTTAAGCAATGCTTATATATTATTTACAATTTGAGAGCTGGGATTAAGCTTTTTAGTACAATACAGTATTTCTAAAGTAGGGCAGGTCTTTGTGGGAGTCCAAGGTAACATTGTATAATCAAAAATTAAGCAACTTTAAATTTCAGCAGCCAAAATGTACCCCTTTTCTTCACTTAAATGTTTTAATTGCAGGGGTATTCACTGGGACTTATGAACTTTCCTGATATAAATGGAATATTTAATATGAAATATAAAATAAATATTTTAAGTGTTCTGCAGATTTCTTAAAAAATAATTGAAGGGGTGTTCCTTTTTATTTCTCTCTACTTGTGTTTGTGAATTTTTTTTTTTTTTTTGGCTCCTAGTAAAGAATTTCTTCCTTAATTCAGCCATTTTTCCTTTTTTAAATTAAGAACAAAAGTATTGGGTCGGTGCAAAGGTTCAGTAAGGGATATTTTAAATATAACAAAATACTCTGTAGGTCTCGTGTCTTACTCTTGCTTTTATGTACTCTCCTTTGATCGGCAGTGCATCAAGCACATTTTCATGTTTAAGTGCTTATTGTGTATCTAGTTCTCTTTTGAGTGATGGGATACACTGACACTCATTATGTAACCACTATGTGCAGGTCAGGTAGCTGCCAATATTTTATGAATACCATCTCATTTAAAATAGTTATGTCATTAACTCCTTTGTATAGATTAATAAAAGAAAAGGGAAAGAAAGTCAATTGAATTTCCAAGGATGTAAATCCAGGAAGGAACAGAACTCAGATTCATAAGGTAGCTCTGATTTTTGCTGGAGTTTGTTTTCTTTCAACTCTACCATCATCTTACTTAAAATATTGTATGGTTGCTTTTCTCAACCAGGATGCAACCGTAGCACATAGGTCTTTGGCAATGGCCAGGAGACTGTTCCTTGCAGAGGGAGCAGCTTTAACACAAGAGTACAGAAGGCCAGCAACATACCCTCAAATGTTTGAAAGGAAAAGCGATTTCCTTTCATGCTATATACAACCCATTTGCTGCTAGTAAAGGAGTTGGTTTTACATTTTACAAATGGCATAACCCAGACTTAACATACCCTCAGGAATGAACCCTCAGGTCTTGAGGTTTGGGGAGCCAGTGGAAGAAGGCAGACCTTGCACGACAAAGAAAGGAATTTAAATATTAACCTAGGAAGAAATGGACATATGTTCATCAGCTTAGTCCTGTGATCATTGCTATGACCGTATACGCATGTTAGGAAGGAATGTGAAGGTCTATCTGGGAATGGAGAGGAATAAATGGCAAAGAAACTAATGAGTAGTTGAGATGACAGAGTACTAGGGTGCTAATTTGAGTGCTGCTCACACTTTCTTGTGCACTTGAGTCCCCTGGGGATGTTGTGAAGATGCAGATTATTATTCAGTAGGTGTGGGATGGGGACCCAAATTCTGTATTTCTAACGAGTAATGTTAATGTTGCTGTTCCATGGAACAGATGCTCCATAGCAAGAAATGAGAACAGTGATTCTCCAAGTTTGATCCCTAGACCAACAGCATCAACATCACCCCAAAACTGGTTAAAACTGAAATTCTCTGGTCCCACACTGTATCAATGTAATCAGAATGGCTGGAGTTGGATATAGACATCAATAATCTGTTTAAACTTCTAACAGTTTTATTGTTCAGTTTGAAAATGAGCCAGTGACTGAGTGGAGAAAGTGGGGATAGATGAAAAAAAGAAAAAAACACTTGTAATATGTATTTAGGAAGAAGAATCAATGGGGGTCGGTGACTAAGTGGAGCTTATTTAGATTCTGATTATGTAAAAAGAGTTCCGAATGACCTAATTTTATCTCCAAACCCTGCTTTTTTCCCCTTAAATATGAAAGTTTTAATAATCTTTCTGCTGATAGCATAGGTCATGCTTAGAAAAATCTAACGTCTTTTTTCAGGCAATTAAGCAATTTCAATACTCACTTTAATTAACAATTGTGCCTAAACAAAAACTTTTTGCATAAAAGAGCTTCTAATGAAACACGAAAATTAGTTAAGAAAATACAGGGTGGTAATATGGAGTAAGAATGATGGAAATGATGATTTCCTAAACAAATAAACAAAATTGCTTCCAATATTTATTGTAAACCACCCATGAAATATCTGGTAATCTAAATGGAATGAAAACATTCTTGCTGCTTTATATAATACTCTATTTCATGTTAGAGAAAGAACTTTAATTAGAATATCACTGGTGTCAAATTAGTAATAAATGTTTAAGACAAACTGAGATAACGGGACTATGAGAACACTGCCACTAATGTAAAATCTGCTGTAAATTGCCAGGAAATTTACATTTTCCATTAGCACACAGTCATAAGCATAAAAATGATAAAAGGTTACATACATTTTAGATGTTCTTTAACTCAGTTGAAATTATTGCAAAGAAATGGTGTATTTAACACTTAAAGTTTCTGGAGTTTAAAAATGCATCAGTTTGAGTCCCTGTACCTTTACCATTTAGCTGTGTAAATCTTGGGAATACTGTGTATGTTAAGTCTGGGTTATGTCATTTGTAAAATGTAAAACCAACTCCTTTACTAGCAACAAACGGGTTGTATATAGCATGTTGAATGGCAATGTGACTTTCTGAGAATAATGCTATGAAGGTACATATTAAAGATTCTCAGCTCTAGAGTTCTAAATGAATGCCCTTGGACAACAAAATCTGTGTCTCTGACTCTCAGATTCTTTATTTGTAAGATAAAGATGCAATGACTATCTCAAGAGTGGTTGTGAGAATTGTATGAGATAATGCAAGTAAATCGAGTGGCATGCAGAAGGTATTTCATAATAGCAATTAACACCGTTATTAATGGACATGAAGATATTTTGTATACTCTGTGAACATTAGGGCACATTCTAATTAATTATTTCTTTTGTCTCACAAGCATCTTTCAGACACTTCACTTGATAATGTAGACACAACCATACTCTCTTTGGGGGAAAATGAAAGTGAAGAGTATCCCAGGAGCAAGTAAAAACTGCAAAAACTCATAGCATTTATTGACTCCATCCAAGCTCCTGTGCTAAGAGACTTGACCAAACTCAAGCACACTATGTAGCACCTTAAGGCTGTGGCCTTAGTTGCTACAGGCCCCTTTAAAATGCCTACCAGAGGAAGCTCACCGCTCCTAGGATAATCAGGTATTTATTCCAGCCAAAACCTGACGATGGGCCTATAGGTCCCTTAACTGTTACTTTAGAAAGCTTGCAATTATAAACCCCTTTTCTGCTTCTTTGAGAAGTAAATCTTTTACCACCCAGAACTGATTCCTCAAGGACCCCAGAGTCGTCTCTTTGAAATGAGAACATTCAAGGGGATAACTCCAACTTCCCAGTCCCTGTGGGAAGGTAAGAACTTATTTTGGTGGGAGCTTTGCTCTAACTTGTGCAACCATCTCCTATCACCACAGTGCAGCCAACGTGTTTCCCGTCCTGATGTGTGCCAATTAGCGAACCTGTATGAACTGGTCACAAGAATGAAACTGCCACTCCGTGCCTTCCAGTGCCCCTGCTTTAGTGTACCTCAGCTTTTAAAACGTCTCCTGCTTTTTGTTTTGGCAAATTTGAGCTCAGTTTATACTAGACATTCTTCTATTCCATAGTAATGGTGACTAAATAACATCTGTCTTTACCACCATTAACTAGTGCGCGACTTTTTTTTTTCTTTGGCATAAGGCATGGAACAGTTCAGAGAGGGAAGAGTGGAGGTTCCTATGAGTAGTTCTTTTGATGAGTAATAAAAATGAAATAGAGTGAAGCTTGTAGAGTTGATTGGACCAGACTTGGAAGACCTAATATTCCATAATGAGGAGTATGGAATACATTCTGAAAGGAATGAGGATACATAAAACTCTGAATGGAAGAGTTCCTTTGTGATAACAGTATAAATTCCAGGAATATTAGATTTGTCTGAATCTCTTCTCTCTGTTGTCTTTATCTTTTCTCTGGTATGCTGATTTATTACCACTCTTCTTCTCCGTAATCATTTAGTATTCATGCCAGGAAAGTCCTTCATATTGAATTTAAATACATCAAATCTAAGTTTCTATATCCATGCTGAATCTTGGTTGTTATATACCTGTGTGTAGACAGGACTTCTTCAAGCCTATTTGAACCTGAACAGGTGCTGCAGAATTGTTAAGGGTTCTCTAAATAGAGGAATTTCTGTTGATCTAAAAAAGTTGTTCTGTAAATTTTTTTAAATCTAATATCAGAAATCAGCAACAGGGTATCTCGAATGCTTACTCATTATGACTTGCAAGGACTCCATAAGTCATCTGAGACATCTGCTCATTATATAAGTCCAAGAGTATTCTAGGAAATAATTTCTGTAGACCTGGGCTTTTCTAAGCAATGAACTAGGGATATAATGATGAATAAGGTTCTATTACACTCTTAAAAGACACCACACATTAGAGAGAAACTTCAAACAGAAAACTGTAGTGCAGCATACACTTGGTTTCATTTAAGTAGTGCTAAAACTTATCTGATCACAAAATTGATTGAAGTTCTTGTAAAAAGTAGAGCTTACAGGTACCTCTTCTGGAAGTTCTCATTCAAATTTACTTAATTCAGGTCCAAAAATATGTTTTTAACAAGATTTATTTTTTTTTCTTTTTGGTTTATTTTTTTTTGCATAATGTTTTTGTTTTTGATTTGGTAAATTTTACAAATATTGAATTAAATTTTTCAGGACATGTAGGAGTTCAAGCAGCCTAGGTGAAGGTGAATATATTCTAAGCTTGGTGAAAACTCTGTTCCAAAATACAGAGACAAAAATATAGCTCATGCATTTGGGAAAAAATAAGTCACTGGGTGTTTATGTAATTAATATGCAAATGCAAAAGAGGCTGAAGTTGAAGCTAAAAATGTAAGTATAGGACTGTCAACAAAGGTCCTTCTAAGTCTTGGCATGGAATTTTGGACCTACTTATTGAATGGCTTTAAACAGAGAGTTGACAAGTAACAGAGTGAAATCCAAACTAAAGATGAGTTGACAATAGTTTCTGGATTACTTAAAAGGCTCTATAGAGTAGTCCTAGAAAGCTCTGCTGAGGGTGTATTTTAACATATTATGGAAAGACTTTGGGGTTTGAAATCTGCCAAATCTGGACTCTTTTCTGCTACTGACCCTCAATGTGTGTAATTAATAGTGCTAACTTACTTCATCACTACAACAGAAATAGTCATAACTGCCTTTCAGATTTCTATGAAAAATCAATCAACAAAAAGCAGATGAACAACACAAGCCTCACGTGAATGTGGTGGTGACATGACTTGGGACAGAGAAATAGTGGAGCATTCGAAAGGCTGTGCATATGTTACTTGATTGAATTTTCATATGATTCTGAGATAGTGATTGTTATGTTCATTGCATAAATGAAAAGGATGAGATACAGAAGAGTTACATATCTTGTCGAATAAGACAGACAGAACTAAGGCAAGTAGCTGTCGAATAAGCCAGAAAGAACTAAGCCAAGTAGCTAGCCAAGACTTAAGCCCAGGTCTGAACTTCAAAGCTGCAGCTTCTCTTTTTGTCCACTTCACCCTGCCCCTCCCTGCCGCCAGACCAACCTGCCTAATGCCTAGAAAGGACTTAATGTGTGCTCTTTCTCCTCTACACGTCTTCTTCACCTTTTCCACACCCAGATATAGGCAGATAATATACTCGGATTGTACATTAAACCTCTGCTTGTCAACTTAGAGAGTTTGGTCTCCCCAATTAACTCAGTGCTGTTGAAGTATCAAACTATGCTTCACTTACACAAGCTTTTATGAGCACATGAAGACATAAAAGGTAGTATATAGACATAAATCATGGTTTACACCACTGAAAAAACAAAAATACATTCTGTTTGATCCCTGCTTTTAATGGAAAAAGATATTATTTTGAGGGATGATGAGAATTGGCTCTGACATCAGAAGGTCTAGGTTCAAAACTTCAGGTCTATCACTTATTGTGTCCGTGAACATGAAAATATACTCAAGTCTCAGCATCCCAATCTATGAAATGAAAATAATCCTAATATATATTTCATCACTTATTGTGATTAAGTTAAATAATCTCTGTACATGTAAAATACTTAGGGCCTGGTACATGGTACACAAGAGATTTTAACTGCTATTATTATCATTATCATTTATTATCATGATTATTATGATTATTTTTATAGGTTCTAATATGGTTATGGTATGAGACTTGGAAATAACTCACTACTTCTCAGGTAAAATTGAGTTCAAGTTATAATAGTTGCTAAAAGGGAGGTATAATTCTGAATGATTAAGAACGAGGCTTGAAAGAGGACTTGTTGTCAGGGTAAACAGTGCCCTGGGTTAAAAATAAGATGATCAGATTTTAGTCTTGTGTCTGGGACAGGCTTGCTGGGTAACTTTGTTCCTTTTAGCTCTCTGAGCCATTCTTTTCCTCAGTAAAAAGGAGCTCATGATTCCCCCCCACCCCATACTTCTCTCCTTCTGTTGCCAGGAGACTCACGTGGGACAGCATTTGTGAAATAGCCAAGATTCCTACGCACTTCCCTGGGCCCTTCTGCAGGCAGAGCCCCATAGGCCAGCACAGACCATCAGCTCTGGTTTACCCAGGTTCTCCAAAGACATGCAGCTCTGTGGCCATCTTCAGTTTGCAGAGATCTCCATTTCCCCAGAGAGCTCAGTGACTCTCTTAAGAGCTTTGATTCTTTCACACTAGTTTCATCTGGCCAAGTGTGTACTTTAAAGCTTGCCAAGCTTTGATCAAGGATGGTTGTCTCATGGTTTCATTGTCAAAGTCCTTTCCTCTATGTTCACCAGTATCCTGCTGTTTTCTGTTCCTCTAACATTTGGCTAGGCAGTCATCCCTTAGGTGTAAACATGGTCTGGGTTTCTCCTGTTCTTGTCCCACATTTATGCTCAGTTTGCATATTCCCTAGTGAATTTAACTTCTGTATCCTCAAGTCAGATTTTCCAAAGATCTTAACTAAAGCCCCTAGGCCTCTTTCTAGTGTTTCCATCATTCAGTCCAATAACTCATAAGAGTTTGTCTGACAGTATGTGGATACTCTCAGATGTCAAAAGATTCCTCAATATAAAAAATCAAAATGCAATGTTAATGTTATTAAGACATAAGCATGATAGCAAATTGAGTCCTTAACTTGAGCTGTCCCCCAACAATGAAATTCCTGGGTTGATTGGCTTTGATGCTAAATAGAGTTCATGCACTGATTCTCATGAATCACAGGGGAAACGTGTGCACAACAGGCAGAGTATGGGAAACAGTGCAAAAGCCAAAATGTCAAAACCTCAGCTCCATGGAAGTCCTTTTACCATATTGTTTCTAGATAACTTTCTTTGAAGCAGCTAAAATCATCATCGTAAAATGATCATGAATACAATATCAGGAACATTATGATTTCTTAGTAAAGAGTTTAAAATGATGATGATAATGATAATCATAATGCATAAATCTTCACATTTTGGCTTCTCAAACAGGCAGATCTAGTTTGAAATGCTTTACTGAGTCATGTTGTGATATATTTATTTTGCTTTTATGGAAATTTCCAGGAAGCTCTTTCATAAGATAAAAGTTGGAGATACATGAAGCAACTAAAGCAAGATAATTGAGGACACTTAGTCCAGGAATAGGGCTACTTTGATACAAGGGCATAGTTTCTTAAATCTGAATGTGCCACATGTGACTGGCAACTCAATAGAAGTTATTGATCAGCACTTATTTTGAAAGGCAATTTGCTTCCTCATGTGTCAACCTCTACATACCTATCTCCATTTAGCAGTGATGATGCTCTATTTGTAATTGTCTTTCTCCTTATAATGTAAGCTTCCCAAGGGTAGGAGTGATTTTTCACCTGCATACTCTCACCAGCTAATAGCATAACCAGTGGAAACCTGTGGCTCTACGAGAGAGAAGGAAGGAAGAAAACACTGACATCTGCAGAAAATAAAACTCAAGCAAAGCACTCAGAACTGAGTGTTACAGGCCTTAAGACCATCAATGTAGTGGTTGAAGTCTCTATCAGAAATATTAATAAAGTCTTATTTTGTACAGATCCTTAATGCCTAAACTTGGACTTTAGAAGCTCTGCCTTCGCAGTCAAATCTGGACCACGTCTTACTGCATGGCCTTGAACAAGTCATATCATCTCTTAATTTTTGTTGATAAATGAATTTCCTCCTTAATGTTCCATTCTATCGGGGGAATTTGAAGATTAATTCATTAATGTACTTTAAGTGCTTCGATTAAGTTTGATTGTCATAGGCTGCAGATATTCTCAGCAGTCCCAATTTGGGAATAATTCAAAATCACTTCTTTCTCAACAGAATTCTGATAATTATCCCAATGTTCTCCAAGAAGTGCCATGATATAGGATCCATTTCCAAAATAATTAATGCTTCCTTTCTAAAAGTTAGTCTGGAGACATTAATATGTGCACTGTTCATCTCAGTCATCCCTTAGATGAAGCAGCCCAATGTTAAAACTGATGATGGTGCTTTAAAGATCAGCGATCCCTTCCCCACCTTTGCATAGCCAGGAGCTAGGGCTCAGGGAGATTAAGTAAATAATCCAAGTAAAAATAAACATTCTTTAGCAAGCTGGGTATGGTGGCTCATACCTATAATCCTTGACTTTGGGAGGTCAAGGTGAGTGGATCACTTGATCTCAGGAGTTTGAGACCAGCCTGGGCAATATGGTAAAACCTTGTCTCTGCAAAAATTAGCTGGGCATGGTGGTGCATGCCCATAGTCCCAACTACTCAGGAGGCTGAGGTGGGAGGATTGCTTGAGCCTGGGAAGTTGAGGCTGCAGTCAGCCATGATTATACCACTGCACTCCAGCCTGGGAGACAGAGTAAGACTCTATCTCAAACAAACAAACAAACAATAACAACAAATTATTTAGCAGAAAATTAAGGATTTAAACAAGACTATTTCTTGAAAAACAGGAGCAGATTCCTCCCCCCGATACTATCCTGTACCCTCTGTTAAAGATAAAAAAAAAAAAAGATTACCTAAAATACTGCAATTCAAGGTCTTATCTCCCATTAGTGACAGATTTTCTATGTTCGATGGAAAAAACAGGCTTAGTTTAAGAATAAACACTGAGAATCAATAATATTTAAAACGTGTATAGTGCTTTGTGAATATTTTTACTTACACTAACTTATTTAACTTTTGTGACCTTCTTGCAAGTTAAGAACTATTATTGCCTACTTACATGATATACTATCGTTTTCTGTGGTGGTCCAGAGTGTAGCTATGACTAATCACACAATGAATGTTGTACAACCATAAAAAGGAGACAGAGTCCTCGTACATGCTACAACATGAACAAGCCTTGAAAACGTTGCGCTAAGTGAAATAAGCCAGACAAAAAAGGACAAATATTGTGTGGTTACGCTTATATGGAATGCTAGAATGGGCTAATTCATAGATGGAAAATAGGTTAGGGATTATCATGTGCTGGGGAAAACATGGTGATTTATTGCTTCGTGATTTATGTCTGGGTGATAAAAATATTTTAGAAATAGATAGTAATAATTATTGTACAACATTTTGAATGTCATTAATGCCACTGAAATGTACATTTAAAATGGTTAAAATGAAAAATGTTATTCTTTATATATTTTACCATAATCCCAAAACCAAAAAGGAATTGGTCCTGGAGTATATAGGGCCACCAGGCCTTGTACACTCATTCTATCACTTCCTGGCTGTTTGACATTTGCCAGCTCCTTATCTTTGTGTTTTCCTTTATAAAATAAAGCTAAAAGTAATAATTGCATGTGGAGATATTATTATTAATAAGTTGAGGAAGCTTAGACATAATTTCTTCAATTTCACATAGTAAATTCCTGGCAGTGTCTTAACTCAATCTTAGTTTCTTTCATACTCAAAGTCTGCACTCTTTTCACTTTTTACCAAACTGTTAAAATTTAAATCGTAGATGTCCTATATATGGTGTCAACTGAGAAATGCAATCATTATGTTCTCCAAACATTCACAATCACTTTTCAGTTAACATATTCATTGGGATGAGACTTAAACCCTCAGAGACAGATGTATAGAAATAAGATAGGGAAGAAGGTCTCATGGAACATAAACTTAGACTTGATGTCTAATAGAGATTATGTACAATCACAGGCAAGCTAGTTATCACTTGGATTTTAAAACTTCAATTTTCTGGCATGTTCCTGTACTCTCAGCTACTCAGCAGGCTGAGGTCAAGTTGGTCAAGGCTGCAGTGAGCTGTGATTGCACCACTGCACTCTAGTCTGGGCAACAGAGCGAGACCCTGCCTCAAAAAAAAAAAAAAAAAAAATCAACGTTCTCTTCTGCGAAATATGTGATTGAAGAGCTGAGATGATCTCTTTGTTCCCATCTAATTAAAACTTTCCAAAATTTAAATAACATAATACATGCTTTTCTGTGTGTGTGTGTGTGTGTGTGTGTAATATAGAACTTCTTTAATTACCAAAATAGCCCCTATAAGACTGATACTTATTATTTTATTTAATAAAGGAGGAGATGTCAAAAAAGACAGTAAGAAGTTTGCACTAGATCATAGCAGATATTAATTGCTGGAGATATCATACAATTCAGGCAGTCTGGTTTCAGGGTCCATATTATAAGCTATCAAACTGTGACTCATTGTAGAAAGAAAATGGATATATGAATGTGGACATTATAAATGGATGGGAATTGATGATATATTTGACCCATTTGTCCTACCCATTTGTCAATGTGAGACAGCAAGAAATATTGATATGTCAGACGTGAGTTTAAATCCTGGACTATTATCTATCTGACCTTGGTCAAGTCACTCAGACTCTCTGAGTTCCACCTGCAAAAGCTGTAATTTTGGAAGAGAAATATCTAATTTATAGTTTTCTTCTGTGATTGTTTTTATAAAGACAATATATGTGGAATATCTGCCATAGAGTAAATGCTGAATGAGTGTCTATTGCCTGGCCATGGTGGCTCACACCTTGATATGATTTGGCTGGGTCCCCACCCAGATCTCACCTTGAATTGCCATAATCCCCACATGTCAAAGGCAGGGCCATGTGGAGATAACTGAATCATGAGGGTGGTTTCCCCGTACTGTTTAGTGGTAGTGTGAATAAGTCTCATGAGATCTGATGGTTTTATAAATGGGAGTTCTCCTGCACAAGTTCCCTTGCCTGCTGCCATGTTAGAAGTCGCTTTGCTCTTCTTTTGTCTTCCGCCATGATTGTGAGGCTTTCCCAGTCATGTGGAACCGTGAGTCCATTAAACCTCTTTCCTTTATAAATTATCCAGTCTTGAGTATGTATTTATTTGCAGCATGAGAATGAACTAATACATATGTGTACTCCCAGCGCTTTGGTAGACTGAGGTGAGAGAATCACTTGAAGCCAGGAGTTTGAGACCAGACTTGGCTACAAAACAAGACTCTGCATGTACACCAAAGAAAAAAAATAAATTAGCTGCATGTGGTGACAGGCACAAGTAGTTCCAGCTAGTAGGAGACTGAGACTCGCATGAGTCTGGGGCTGCAGTGAGCTAGGATTATACCACTGCACTCCAGCCTGGGTGGCAGAGTGAGGCCCCCTCTTTAAAATGAAACAAAACAAAAAATAAGTGACCATTATGTTTATTGCCTGTTATGGCTGAACATGTCTAACACAGATCCACTGATTTACTTTGGTTACCTGCTCAGTTTTAACATTTGATTGAGTTACGCAATCAAATGTGACTTTTTGTATTTAATCTCTTATTTAGTGTTTCATTGATTTCACTTCTCATCTGTGAAGACTACCCCTAAATGGAGTGAAATACATTCATTCGAAGCCCACATGTATCCAAGTTAGACTTTTAGGGTTTGAGAGGGTGGATTAAGCTCTTTGTATTGCCCCAAATGCCCTGTCGTCTGGACAAAATCTGTCTGTAAGGATGGAATAATGTGCCCTTTCCTTGGTGGTATCATTTTTATAGATGTTTTAAGCTAGAAATGACCTTCTAGCTTAATGCGTGCCTCTTCTTTGAGGAAAGAGTAATGTTCATTAGCAGATTATTCCTGTTATTTTAACCTGAAGTGTTATATAAATTGTTTCTTATATAGCACACACACAGTGTTGAGTGTTCTACTAACTTCAATGGACATTTGAAAGAAATGAGATGTGGTCCCTATCCTCAAGACTCCCACAGACCAGCCAAAAAATAAGACAAATGGTATGCAGCAGTAGTACCTGAAGGCAGTCACAATCTACAGATTTTCCCTGCTGCCTGTCAATACCTCCATACCGATTTTAAAAGCAATGACCAGTATTTGAGTAGGCATCTGCAATTTACACATTTCTTCTACAGGCAATGTCTTTTATTTTTAATAATAGCCCACTAGGCAGCATACAAATTAGCATTACCATTTCTGCAGCTTATAGAATTTATAAACATTATCAGAGTCATAGGCTAATAAATATGAATAATTGAGCTGGGATAAATCCCCAATATTTGTAATAATCACCAATATTTGTAACCACTGAACCAGTCATCTGCCAATCCCCATTCTCTCTGTCTTGAATACCATTCTCTGTTCCATAGGTGCTATGTTTAATTAGGAAAGATATTATATATGTTCTGTCTGAAAAAGGTTAAATCGTCTCTAGAGTAGATAGGTTTTAATAAAATGGACAATGCCTTAAGTCAAAAAAAAATAAATCTGGATTTTGATTTCAATAATTGATAGGATAGTTTGAGAATGGGAGACTTTCTGGCTATTCTTTCATTCATCTTAATTTGTGATCCATATAGCTAATTTTTATTCATATGCCTATAATTATCACTGTTACTAAAAATTTTATGCGTAAGAAATTAGCATTTCTGCAAGAATAACTTTTTCTGTCTAGGTATAGGGAGAGGGGATGCTGTGATACATACGAAATATTGAGGGTGTGCAAAGACCTCATATATTTGAAATTTTATCTTGGATTTGATCCTTGGAACCATCACACTCAGACACTCAGACATTGAAATCACTGTGAATTTCCCAGATTGGTGGAGAAGAGCCATCACTGATCAGTAGTATCTTTCTCAGTGGGCAGGCAGACAAATTTATTTCAATCCAGAATAATATTATCTTTTAAGGTAAGAAATTCCTCCAGAAATACCTTAGAGGATCCCCATGGATTAAAACTGGGAAATGATATTATGTCAAAGGTGTGGCTTCAGATCAACACACACACATATATATTACAATACGTACCACATCATTCAATATTCCTCTCAAGTTTTTTCATCAGCAAATTCAAAAAGGAGAATGCAGGGTTATGAATCACTAAATCCTATCTGCACTTTCTTGCTGGGGGTGATTAAACATGTAACTTTTGTGGAGATTATGCTTCAACTCATCCAGGGTGTGCCAGCTACTTCAAAGTGTGCTCACCCCGGATAAACCTTACTAGAAATAAAATGCATTATTTTTTCTGTATTGCTATGTTTGCCTCACTCTCTGATTATTTTAAACTTTCATTCCGTTTTCTTCATATTGATACTACAGTCAAGTATAGCATTCTTTCTTCATGTCTACTTGTTTTGTCTAGTTTTCTTCTAGTGTTTCCTTTTGTTTAATTTTTTTCTCCTCAAAGATTCTGCTTTCTTTGTTTTCTTGGAAATTCTAATAATGTAATTCAAGTTCGGTTTTTACTAAAGAGATAAACAGAATTTTCTTCTATAGATCCAAATGGTGTATAAATGGTAGTTATAGTCTTAAAGATAAAAAATATTAGTGATGGTAATAATATATAAGCAATAACATTATAGGACAAGTTATACTTTTGTATATATTATCACATTTGAGTTTTGTTAAGTTAGGAAGAACAGATGGAATTTATAAGTTCAAAAATGTGGTGTTTTATAAATGAACAGATTTAAATTATATAAAGAGCATTAAATATTTAAAGCATTGACTGGGCACAGTGGCTCACACCTGTAATCCTAGCACTTTGGGAGGCCGAGGCGGGTGGATCACCTGAGGTCAGAAGTTCAAGACCAGCCTGCCCAACACGCAAACAGGACATTGCCAAGCCAAACCACCACTTCCATTTTTGTGATTTTTTATTGCATATTCTCTTCACCACATTTCGTGGTTTTATCTTAAAATAAAGCAGCTTATTTTTAAGTTAACGGATAAGACATTACTGCTTAGAAAATGCATTTCTTGCCCCTGGGTGCTCATGCAATGACTGGACATTTTCCAGGGTATTGGCACATTCTAAAACATTCTAAAATATAGGTTGGTACCAGATGGCCATACATTTTGTCTACCATTATTTTTGACAATAGAGAGACAGTAATCATTTTTCTGGCTCCTGTTTTTTCTAGATGTCTGACTTGATAGTTTGTTTATCAAAATGAGTGTCCCAGACCTGGTTTATAATGATGCTTTCTGCTATATGTTCTATGTATAGCTTAAATTCAGCTATAAGTAACCTTTGGTATTCGGTCTAAACATATTTGTTCGTTTTGTTTAGGTGAGTAGACTCTGATTTCCAGCAACATATTCTTAAGTCCACCTTGGAAAAGGTGATATTCCAAATACTTTGAGCTATTGACTGGTTCATGTAACTATAATAAAGGAAAATAAGGTAATGCACAATCAATGAGAAGATTTTTATTCATTCCTAAAGCTTCTATAAACATGATCTATGACTTTACAATGCAAAACATTCCAAAAACAAATGCTAATTTACATGACTCTTTTATTATTTATTGAATTTTTTCTTTGACTTTATTTGATCTTTGCACTTTGTTCTACTCATTATAAGAACTGAAATCTTATGTCTTTTTCCTTCTCAGTAAACATTATAAATAATTCAAAATATTTCAATGCCAGAGAGGCATACTGGGGAAAAATAACTTGGTGTTTCACTCCATTTTGTTTGCTCTTCAGGTCACATAGGGTGGTGGTCTGGAGGGAGGAATAGTTCACTTTTAAATTACTAAGATTTTATCCAAAGTTATAATACCTTTTTAAAATTTACATTGTGAATGTAAAGTTATACAAATAAAAAGGAAAATGAAATAGGTCACATAAGAGAGCTACAAGACATAGTATTAAATTAATTGAATAACTATAAGAATTAAAAATAATTGGGACTAAATCTACTTATATCAAACCAACATTTTTCGAAGCCAAGACGGAAAAATGGAAATGTTTCACAGAATACACTGTATATCCAGCACTCCATTTTCTTATAGACCATTCATTTACTTAAAATATTTATAGCATTTGAATCTATACCTAGCAATGTGTTAGCATTAAAAATTCAGAATAATATAACATGACTCCTGTCCTAAAGGATTTTCCTGTTAATGATTAGAATAACTTTGTATGCAAATAACAGAGTTGGTTAGGTATCACAAGAGAGATATCAATGAGTGATTCTATGAAATAAGAAAGAAATGAAAGCATATCTCATGATGGAAAATAGTCAAGTTTAGCTGAAGAGGGAGGCATTGCAGTGGGGTGTAGAAGGATGAAGAAGTGTCCGCTTTGAGCATAAGTGGCCTGGTGTGTTAATTCTGGGAATATGAGTTGGCATGAGGAGTGAGTGTATTTTATGAAGATGGCAAGTGTTGGTTCGGAAAAGTAATAGCAATACAAGGAAACGACGCTAAGTTGACTAGAGAAGCCATACCTATTATGGGATTTAAGAAACATATACATGACTTGTATTTAGAGCAAGACAAAAGATAGATCTTGCTGTATGTTTAGATGAAGAGGCTAAGAGCAAAGATGTTTTGTCATAAAAATAGATGAGATACCTAAGGCTTATGCTCAGTGTTTGCTGGTCACAAAGTGACTACTAGGATGATCTTATTTATGAGCATATTTACTTAAGGAAAATAACACCATGAAAATAAAGGTCATTATCATTAATTTCCTGTAACACATCTGGTACTGTGATAGGCGTGTATATGCACTGAATTTCATTATGTGCAAGAAGGTTACAGTTTTATTTCCTGTTTTCACATTCATTCTCCAAAAGTAAAACTCAAAACTATTTACAATCCCTTGCCCTTCAGTTTGCTCTTCTGCAAGAATGACTTCAAAACAGCTTCCCTCATATATTGTTGAGAAGTGCAACAGGAAAAAAAAAGATAAAAGCAGTTAGAATTTGAACCCTATGGCTCTTTCATAGAACGTTTAACTGTCTGTCATAAGAAAGGCGGAACTTCAGTTAAAAGAAAGATTTACTGAGTGCCTAATGGTGATGTATATTGAGATAGATACAGGATGGTGAAAATAGAGATCTTTGTCTTTGGAAGCCCAGTATAAATACTAATCTGGGGTTAAGCCTCAAAGAAATGAAGAAAAGAGGGTAGAATCAAAGATTCAGACAGAGTTGAGATAGACTGTACAGGTCATCCCAAGGTTTAGAGTTAGTAAGAACCAATACACATGCTAGCTACAAAAACTGGGGTTAAAATGCTGGGACTTGTGTAGTCTAGCATAATATTCTCATACATGATTTCGATACTGCTGTTTCATTTAAAAACTGAGGGATGCATCCCTGAATGGGTGGATCCCTTACAAATGTAAATAAGGGTCTCTCCTGTTAGTTATTTTGTCACTCAATGATTTAAGCAAATAGGTATTAAGCGCCAGCCATAAACCCAGATGAGTTTTATATGTGGGAGTACACTGGCAAAGGTGGTGGGCAGAGGCTCTAGTCTATGTGATTACATCTGTGGGGAAAACAAGTAGCGTAAGGGGTACAAGGGAGAGGAGTATTATGAAAAGGAAGTGCAGAATATAAAGGATAACATTTTAGGTGGGCATAGTTTCATCTGGCACTGGGATCTTAATGATTTTCCTTAACTCTACAAAAATAATTATATATACTGCAGAGAAATGTCACACAGAACATCTTGACTTTGTAGTGAAAGGGCTTGGAGCACTTCATTAGTCTAAAACTATCCACATTTTGCTGCCTTTCCAGTCCCATATTTTGCTTCTTAATTACCACTATTTAAATGGCCTTTCAAGATCAGCTGTAAATTAAAATTGATCTACTGTCAGCAATCTCCGACAGTTGGCAACAGACTGTTGGTACAGATGAAATTCCAGTTGCATAGTGTCTTTCTGAGAAGACAAAAATGTAATGAAATGAGCCGACTCGGCAGCTTGGCACAAAAGGCAAAATGTGATTTTTTTCTCCAGTGGGAGAACTTAAATAACTAGCCCTGTTTGGAAAATGCAAATAAGTGTGTATAAATAAGGAACCAGAGCTTATGTCTCTATGTCCTTCATGAATACCTGTATAATCGTTTTCTTTTATCTAAAACACAATATTCCTTTTGAAATAAGGCTTAAGGATATGCTGATATGAGTATATATTTTGGAGTTAGAATTGAACTGAAATCTTGCTTTGTCTCTGACTAATTGTGTGATTTAGAGAAACCAACGACACTTCATGCCTCAGTTTACTCAGCTGAAAATGCAAGTCAGTAACTACCATATAGTTGTAATAATTAAATGGAAAAAAATACAGGAAATGCCAATGAAATAGCTAGTGTAGTGCCTGGCACAAGAAAGGGCATATTAAAGAAAATGATGAAATCATATATGAAAGGTATGATCAGAACCCCTGAGTTATTCCTAGGAAGCTAAATCCCTATGTATTCATACTCTCCTCCAGCCTTATTATTTACTGACAGCAGAGCTGAGCTGTCTAAATGTGGCTAAGAACTGTCTTATCACCCCCTCCCCAACATACACACACACACACACACACACGCACACACACACATTTAGTACAGTCAGACTTTTGGCCTTTGCTCTTAGAGCCTTTTGATTGTAGATGAGTTCAACAAGCCTTTTCTGGAACTTTCTGCAGCAGCTGTGATTATATCTAAGGTAAATCCTATGTTAGAAACTATAGTTCTGAAACATACTCATCGATTTACCCCCACTCACATTTCCTTTGGAAGGGGTGGAAGATTTCTCAGTTGATGTTCTGGGAATGGCACCTAGTCACCTGGAGTGTCACCCTCCCCTCATAGTGCTTCATAGGACTTTGCAGAGTCAGGATGAGAGACTCTACTTCTGCCTTCTTGGAGAGGGGAGTGACAAAAGTTTTGTTTTCTCTCATTTTTATAAAAGTAACATACATTTTAATTCTCTAGCCTCAAAGGCTCTGTCATTGAAAAATAGCTTTTACCCCTTTCAGAGTCTCTACATATGTGTAGAAAGCAGTTCTGCTGTTTGGGGATGATCATAGTACCTTCTCTGTTTTCCTCATGGCTAAATCCCAGCATGTAGGGTTACGTTTGGTACATAATCAGCCTTCAGTAAATATTGGTCCACCAAATTTCATAATTATGAGAAGATAATATTGAATCTACCTAGGGATGTTGGGGCAAAAAATTCTCTGATGTTTATGCTTAACTGGGAACTTCTCCTTTCATAACCGCTTGATCACTTACATAGATTTCAGTACTGCCATTAGTTTTCGAGTTAGTTTTCCCTGGGCTGGGCTAGCCCTCTTCTTCTATGAAGGAAGAGACTTGTGTATTTTCCCCATCTTAAGTACGCGTTATTCCTATGGAGCAGTGCCCAAGCTTGAAGGTGTTATAGATCAGATTTTTTTTATGTCACATGACCAGAGGCTACATAGCTGTGGGAAGACATAGCTTTAGAAAGAGGTGCTCCGGAAAGACATTCTATTGATAAAGGAAGGAGAAAGGTAAAGGTCACAAACAGAATTCAGGGGTTACTAAGGTCCTATGAAAATGACAGTAAAGAAGAAACATGAATAGTAGGCAGCAGGAATGATAATACTGTTCACTGACTTGGAATCCGTGCTGTGATATTGTTAAACTTGATTTTCTCTACAAAAAATACAAAAATTAGCCAGGTGTGGTGGCACACACCTGTAGTTCCAGCTACTCGGGAGGCCTGAGCCTGAAAGGCAGAGTTTGCAGTGAGCCAAGATGGTACCACTGCCCTGCAGCCTGAGTGATACAGTAAGACCCTGTCTCAAAAACAAAAATTAAAAAAAAACCTTGATTGTTAAGAAGAATATTGACTTTGTTTTACTCTACTCTATTAACAATATGCTAAATGACTATTACATTATAGGCATCAATTACAGAGAAGTATCCACAAATTGGAGCTCATTTGGTTATCTGAAAGGAATGGGGCCGGAGTAGTCAGGGATTTGGTCATAAGAAAGATAAATTAATTTGGGTTCTTTTAATCAAAAAGACAATTTGTTAAAAGAATATTGGGAGCTCAAAGAACGGATGGGCTGGAAGATAAAACTTGGAAAATGTGAACAGTAGTCAAGGGATCTCCATGTTGGAGAAGCAGAAACCCATATCTAAATACCACATTACAGGCACGGTTTGGATCATACCATTATAGCTGCAAGCACTACAATGAATCTCATCTGATAACTGTTGCAGTCTTCTTAATGCTTTTTAAAGATTAACAGTCCAAAAACAAATTTTGATTATGGCTAGTAGAAGGAAGACAAAGATCCTGGTTTTCCACAATGAGAACATGAATAGAGGGATGTTGTAAGGAATTGCTTCCTTAAAAGTCTACATACAGAGAGAGTTTTCCCAAAGGGCACAAAAACTTAAATGACAAAAAAAAAAAAAACCAAACAAACAAAAAATTGCACATATTGATAATGGTGAATCAGGTAGCAGGTCAGTCCCCAGGAAAGATCCATAAAATATTTACCTATAGATGATCTCATTGCTAACACAGAACAATCTTCTATTTCCTGTATTCAACCAGTTACCATGTCCTGTCAGTTCTGCTTCCTGCATAATTTTAAGTGTCTTCTGCATGTTCACTGTCAATATGTCATTAAGATTTGTATGTCTTGAAGAGGATAGAGGGATGGTTATGAATGGCTGGGAACGGTAGTGTTGGATGGGGTGGGGAAATGGGAATGGTTGACGAGTATAAAAAAATAGAAAGAATGAATAGAACTTAGTATTTGATAGCAAAACAGGGTGGCTATAATCGATAGTAACTTCATTGTATATTTTTAAATAACTAAAATAATATCATTGAATTGTTTGTAGCACACAGGATAAGTACTTGAGGTGATGAATACCCCATTTATCTTGATGTGATTATCATACATTACATGCCTGTGTCCAAATATCTCATGTGTCATATGTATGTATATACTATATACCCACAAATTTTTAAAAGTGTTAGGTTATATCTCCTGAAATATCTAATTTCTAAAAATACCTTCTTTATCAGCCCTTACACTTCTTCCATCAACTATCTACAATTTTTAAAATCAAAATAAATGTATTCTTCATGCTCACACCATACTTACTCTTGTCAAATCAACTTCTCTTGAAAGACACTTTAGAATCTCTCTACTACATAGTACATATCCCTCACTTCACTCATCTTTACCTCGTTTATGCTCCAATGATATTGAAGTAGGCATAATTCCTCACTCATGACCTAATTTCACACATTTGTGATTTTTGCAGATGCCAGCTCACTCTGGCTCATTGGCTTTGATATCTGACCCAATTTGGATACCCCCAAATTTATGCTCCTTCTTTAACTTAATCTTAAGCATCACTTACCGAGTGAAACTTTTTCTAACTTTTCCCTAGGCAGTCTGACATACCTTTCCTTTATACCCCATCTTTGGAACACAGTTTACCTTAAAATGTAATTGCTTATATCTGCCGTTACGTTACATTATGATTTCTTCAAGCTTTTAAAGAATATCATTTCTTCTCTGTAGCTAGACTGCAT
This sequence comes from Macaca thibetana thibetana, assembly GCF_024542745.1. Taxonomy (NCBI): domain Eukaryota; kingdom Metazoa; phylum Chordata; class Mammalia; order Primates; family Cercopithecidae; genus Macaca; species Macaca thibetana. Next base: position 174,793,915 of record NC_065582.1, read on the forward strand.
AGCTTAGGACCTAGTGAATAGTGAGGTCCCCCAAATGTGCCCTGATTACATAAATAATAAACTGTACCATGATACCTCCTTGTCTGTGCCATTGCTCTCCTGTTTGTTTTAGATGAACTCTATAGCTGGAGAATAAAACAATGCATTCTTTACTCTGTTTTGTCTAAAGACTTTTTTCCCCTCTTTTCCATACAACTTCTTTCAAACTTTAATGAATGCACTTATTACTATTACCACAGCTGAGAGAATAGAGAAGAGAACAACAACGACAAAAAAGTCTCATTAGTCTGGAAAACTCCAAACACCAAAAAGGTGGTCCTAGAAATAATAATGAAATATTATTATAGGGCTTAATTTTTTTTTTTTTTTTTTTTTTTTTGTTTTTGTTTTTTTTGAGACGGAGTCTCACTCTGTCGCCCAAGCTGGAGTGCAGTGGCCAGATCTCAGCTCACTGCAAGCTCCGCCTCCCGGGTTTACACCATTCTCCTGCCTTAGCCTCCCAAGTAGCTGGGACTACAGGCACCTGCCACCTCGCCCGGCTAGTTTTTCGTATTTTTTAGTAGAGACGGGGTTTCACCGTGTTAGCCAGGATGGTTTTGATCTCCTGAACCTCGTGATCTGCCCGTCTCGGCCTCCCAAAGTGCTAGGATTACAGGCTTGAGCCACCGCGCCTGGCTATTATAGGGCTTAATTTTAAAAATATTTTATACTCCTCATCACCTTTGATGTTCTCACAATCTTTTACTAATTCATTAGTATCTATTAAGTGTTTCCCATGTGTTAGGCTTTGTACTATTATGGAGAATAAATTAATGAGGAAAGAGGGTATAGTTTCTGACCACAAAGTGCTTTCAACCCTTCTGGGCACCAACAATATGATAATCATGTAAAAATGGAGAACTCCAAAGGAGAGGCACAGGGCCCTACTAGAGCCCATCTGCGCACAGTGTTATCCATAATACAATAAACTATAAATACAATTACTAATACAATTAAGAACTAGGTTTAGCTTTAGTGTCCATACGCAAAAGATAATAATACAAGTTGTACAAAGTTCTTAAAGTGAATCAGCTTATTTATTCTTCATCGAAATGCTTTAGGGTGCATATGATTACCATCTCAATTTTACAGAAGGGGAAAGTGGGGCGAAGAAAACAAAGGTTAAGTAAAGTGTCTAATGACCCCTCAGAACATCAGAGATGTAAACGGTTATAGGACTCAGAGCTTTCTCTTTTCTTTGATGAAGTCTCGCTCTGTCGCCAGGCTGCAGTGCAGTGGTGCAGTCTCAGAACTCAGAGCTTTCTAACTAGAGCCATTGCTCTTTTTTTATGAATGAGAAAGCTTAGGCTGAGATTAATTAATTAATGTGTCGATGACTATCCACATGTGGAAGTGTGGATCTGAGAAACCAGGTCAGCTGATTTCAACTCTCATGCTGCTTGCTCTGTTGCACCCCCTCCTGAGGTTGAATTTTCATTTGCCTTTTAACGCTTTGCTATGAATCTAGTGATGTGACCGTCTTACATGTACCAGCCTGATTAATGAATGATGTAATCCGATAATTACTGAGTAGCTGCTACTGCTCCAGACGTTGTTCTAATCATTACAGATACTATAGTAAATAAAACAGACAAAATTCTTCCTCACGGAGTTTACTTTCTAATAGGGGAAAGAGGCACCTGTAATCATTAAGAATATTCCATGTTTCAGATCAGAGCTGTCCATGCCTGTTCTCACCATGCATTCAGTACATTCGACACAGAATATCTAGTCAACAGTGTTTAGAATTAGTCTTGCAATAGCTGGTTCTGAGACTTGGGGTTTTTTAATGTTTTTATCCTTACCTTTTCTCTTTTAGAGTTTGCTCAGCTTCACAGCTAAGTTGTATCCTTGGTTTTCTGCTTTGAACTTGGTTTTCCTGTTTGTCAGGAAACTGCATGCTTGGCTAGTTCCATAAGAACTTGGGCATTCATTCATGCACAGTAACTGCCTGGCTCCTTGCACTGCTGTCCATCAGAGGCGTGGATGGACGTTCAGAATTCAGAGTGCTGCTGCCTGCGGGTGCCTGCTTGGTTTGCTGAACCTACCCTCAGGAGTAGTAGCTATTTCCTTGGCCTTGACCCACACTGTGGAGTCCCCCAGCGTTTCTTGGAGTGGTGACTGCCTTAATCTTATGTTACTGTGCTTTCATGGAGTTCATGAACAATCAAGAAGTAGTTCAGAATCCTAAATATCTTTCTCAAACAGATCTTAATTATTGTGTAACTACTTAATTTATTATTTTCCTCTTTTTGGTTTTGAAATTCCCAAGTATTCAAAAATGCGCATGTATTTTTATTATAAGAAAACACATTGCCGTATTAGGATTATGAAATTGTGGGTGACTTTTTTATTTTGTTTAACTTTGTCCTATTTTGCAAAAAAAAAAATAAGAACACGAACAAAATAATTATTAAAATGTTTAGCCTTCCCTTGCTTACTTATAAGGTATATCAGAATAATTTCCAACTCTCTTAGCTGTTCAAACCTGATCTTTTCAAAGATAAAAGGAAGATGTATTATTTATGGGATGCTGACCTAATGCTTTGTGCTTTACAATAGCAACCTAACAGATCAGCCCAATATCTGCAGCTGTATCCCCCTCCAAGAGTTGTATTCCTCCCTTGACATCTAGGCATTCAGGACTAATTGCCACTCTTAATTGTCTGCAGTTCTTTCCTGTAAGACCTATAAATACAAGCCCAAAGTGCTTTACAGACAGGCAAGACCCAGCAATCATAGAACGTCATTCAGTTGGAAGTGGCAATTAGACATTTTTAACCAGTTTTTTAATACAAAATGGAGTAATTAAAACTTGCACATTGAAGGAGAAAAACGCTTTTGAGATTATGTTCATTTTATTAAGCTATTTCAAATACTGAAGTTTATTGCAATGCATAGTTCTTTCTTTTTCTTCCTTTAATTGAATTTCTGGCACTAACAACTCAGCGAAATGAATGCCTGACCCATTGAAAAAGATGAAGTTATGTGGAGTGTTTATTTTTAATTGGTATTGTCCACGAACTCATACATATCCACTAAAATTGCATAGAATCAGATTTCACTCTTTGATCTAAATATTATGGTTCAGCCACTAAAATTATTCCAGAAATGGCTTAACCTATGTCAGCTTCACTTTTAGGTTAGTATCTCATTTTTGTTTGGAAGGTCAGCAGTTTCATGCATGGTTTGTTAATGCTATAACCAGACATTTGGTTAATAATAGGATTATCCAATATGACTCTATACCATATTTTATTTAGTTATTAACAAACTTTTATTAGTGTAAATACAGAAGAAATGTACATCATTCGATCCAGTGGGTATCTGTGCATGTTGAGTTACAACATCAAGATGGCTAAGTAGTGAAATCTGCATGGGTTTTGAAGAGCCAAATACTATGCTATCTGCTGCTAAGATTCTTAACATCACTAAATTTATTTTAATATATGCAAACAAGATAGATATGCTAATAAACTCTTTACCAATGAACTCCATTTGTGGTCTCAGAACACAGAGTCTACTTCTCTTTTATTATTCCCCTGGATTGAATTTCATTTTGATACCTGATCTTCAGTCTTTTGCCTTCTCTATTTCTTCCCTCTTAGCTATTACTACTCCGCAGCTCCCTAGAACACATTCTCTAGATTGCAAGATTCTTAACATAATCGCATCTGCAAAGCCCTTTTTGCCATGTAAGATAATATACTTACAGGTTGCAGATATTACAATGTAAACATCTTTGGGGTCTGTTATTCAGCCTATCACAAACTCATGAGCTAAGCTAAAAACAAAATAAAACTAATACAAGAAACATCCAACTAGGGACGATAATGTTAATATGTATAACTGGAAACATGGCTCATCAAAACTAACATCTAAACCTAGTCAATACTCTCTTGAAGTCGTGAAGAGAAAATAGGAGAAATTGACATGGGGAGAAAATTCAGAGTCCCTGTGAAACTGTCTGAGACTCCCTCTCAAGGACAGCTCCTGCTAGAAAATTCTCCAATGCCCCTTCATTTCCATCTGTGAATACCTACTACCTAAGATTATCTTAGGAAAATCTCCTGTCACAGACAGATTTATACACACAGTTTAAGCCTGCCCATGTCTCCCATGCTTATGGCTTTTAAACTCATACCACAATATCCATTCACTAAAGAACAAATGAATAATTCTGGTGTCTGAGAGTTTTCAAAGATTCACCAGAACTTGTCCTGTTTCAATTCTACAGCTCATAGATGAGGAAGAAGAATCAGTGCACAGAGCCAAATTATATATTTACACAAGTCTATACAATGGTATCTACAATTAATGAAAAACAATAAATTGAGTTTATTCCTGAATGTCAATATATTCTATGACAGAGGTGGGTTATCAACAAGGGACTATCCTGTGACCCCAATAAATAACTGACCCAGAGTTCCTTGAGGCTCTCAATTCTCGGTCTTTCTCTTAAGATTGAGTGTTGCCATCTAATTCCTTTAAAGCCCTCTATGGGCTGGCCTTTGCCTGTACTTTTCATCGGGCTTTAAACTGTCTTCCCTTTGCTTTCTATAATTTGGTACATTCATTTTCCTTTTATCCTCCTTATGTTCCAAGCACATACGTCTCTCAGTACCTAGGTCCTTATTCTTTCTTCCCTCTGTTGATAGTTATTTGCCCCTAGATTTTCTAAGAATGAATCCTTCTCATCATTAAGAGCTTAGCTGAAATTTTACTTCCTAAGAGAGACCTTCTTTGATAGCCATGTTCCATTCTTCATTCCTGAATTTCTCATCCTGGGTAATTCTCTACCTTACAATTCTGTTTTCTTTTATGCTTTCTTGTTTGGAGATAGGGTCTTGCTATGTTGCCCAGGCTTGCATGAAACTCCTTGGATCAAGGGGTCCTCCTGATTAGCCCTAGACTGGTTTTTATTTTCTTTGACAGGACTGATAACTCATTTCATGGGGAACCTAGAGAGCTGGGCAAGGAGTAGCGGGTGGCCACCATCATTCACGAATGTGAGACCTGCAATCAAGAAGCCATTATAATTTGTTCCTGGGTTTAATTACAAAAAAAAAAATGTCATTATCAGAAGTAACATATTAAGAGGGTATGCCAGGAGAAAGCAAGGATGTCCAGCCTAAGATATATTTCCGTCTACAAACTAGATTAGACACTGAAAAGAAAAGCCAATCTCCAAGGGAAATGGACACGAAAAGAAAACCCAAGGGAAGGTGCAAAACAGGCAGTTGAGAGAAGCAGGAAGTGTTTCCCAAACCAAAGTGCAAAAGGCTGAAGTGCTTTTATTTTGTTTTCCCTCCTTCTCCACACCTTCTCCTCCCCCCACACTCCCATCTTCTCCTTTTTCTCCTTCTCCTCTTCCTCTTTTACCTTTTTCTCAAATTTGTCAAGTTGATTGCTATGGCCACACTAAGACTGTTTTTAAAATCTAAAGCAGAGTTACTGTGATGAGCCAGGCATTATCCAAGTCATTTTGAGCACAGATATTTACAAAACTGTTACTTACCCTGTAGGAGCTTGTCATCTATTAATGTTTCAAGGTAAACCCCAAAACTCCCTGAAGGAAGCAGATCTATAAGAAATAAAGGATGCAGACAGGACTGTATTTCATAAATCAGCCATCGTTAATCAAATAAAAATAGATACACAGAATTCTACCAGGTTTAAAACTATAATTTCAATAAACAATGCAATTATTAAATATGTTACGGAATGGTGACCAGGCGGTAGTGTACTTATTTCTTTTGAATTGTCACTAAAATGGATCACTAGACAGATGACCATAAAAACTTTCAGAGAATATCAAATCCACCCTCCTATTTTGTGGAAGAGAGAACTGATAGATGAACTGACTCTCTCAAGGACCTACAAATAGCTCATGGCAATTCCAGGATGAGGGTCAATGCCCGGTATCCTTTTCATGTAACCACATTGCCTAATTTGCTGGAACAACTACTGTTCAAAGATTTGCCCTGTCATAATCCAGATGCTTAATGCATAAAAAGGTGATCCTGAGACTAGTGTTTTTGCATCAACAAACAACATGATACCCTTTCTTAACAGAACAAGGGATCTGTTAAAAATCAAGCATGTGGAATCAGAACAGAATCTTTCCCACAGACAATTCCTTTTCAACCTGCTTTAGTAAAATATTTTAGCATCAAAGTAAATAAGAAGATGTTGCTACCTAATAAATTGGGGCTATATTCTGCTAAATGACAGTCATCACATGAAAACATTTTCATTAGTGGCTTAAATGATATAGTACCTAGGAGGGGGAAGGCAGAGCCTCTGAGGCCAAAACCAATTTTAATTAATATGGGTGCCTCATTTTATCTTCCAAGTTGTATAGCAGGAATTATTTATACCCTTTTCCAGAGACTTTCAAAAGGAAACCAGTCTTCCATAAGTTATCAAATTTCAGGAAAAAAAAAATAGTCTGCTTTAACCATACGTGAGATTATTTCTTCATTTTTGTAATGGAATGATGATAACAATTTCACAGGGATAGTGAGAAAATACAATAAGAGTAACTGTAGATTGGTCAATGGATACATAATTTCAGTTAGATAGAAAGAATGAGTTTGAGAGACCAATTGTACATCATGGAAGCTATAGTTAATAATACTTTTAGTCTAGAAAAATGCTAAGAGAGTGGATGTTAGGTGTTCTCACTATAAAAAATAGTGAGATGGGAAGTAATGCATATGTTAATTAACTAGATTATTTGCTCCACAATGTATATACTTCATATTGTACTTTATAAATAATACAATATTATCTGTCAATTTAAAATAAGTAAATGGAAAAAAATCTGGGTCTCATTTTTTTAAAATCATTTACACAACAAAGATTATGGCTTCCACTATATTCAAATTGTAAATTCTGATCAACTTTTAGTAACATTCAAAGTTACAAATCCTACAGTTGCTTACAATTGCCTTTGGATTTAAGGCTAACTTTTTAGCGAGAAAAAAAAAAAGTTTCTCTTTTTTCTCTCTAAAAAGTGCAAGGAGGTCAGTTAAGAGACCAGAGTCTAATCTTGTCTTTTTTGCAGCCAATCCAACTTTTCACCTGTCCTGGACTAATGCACTATTTCATTTGAAGAATGAGAGCCAATGCTCGCCAAAAAGAAGAAATTTAAAAGGATTCAAAATAACATGACTAGGCAATCAGAGAGTTTTTTCAGGTGAAGGTTACACAGGAAGGGCTTTGGATTATCAGCAGGAACAGGATAAGTAGAGAGGACAGAAAATGTTAATATTTTAAAATGATTAGCAACTCTGTGTACCATATGTTCTCCCTTATGTGTAAGTGTTTTGATATTTTAATATCGTTGTTATCTGCTTTAATCTGTTTGGGGTTTGAATTATTTTGCATATCCATAGTCAAAGAAATGGAGTTGGTAAGAATTTTGGTAAGATGTACACAGAAAGGTAATCTTTGTCTATATAAGTGAAATCTTCTGAAAATATTTATTTATTTATTTATTTATTTTATTTTATTTATTTTTTATTATTATTATACTTTAAGTTCTAGGGTACATGTGCATAACGTGCAGGTTTGTTACGTATGTATACTTGTGCCATGTTGCTGTGCTGCACCCATCAACTCGTCAGCACCCAACAGCTCGTCATTTACATCAGGTATAACTCCCAATGCAATCCTTCCCCCCTCCCCCCTCCCCATGATAGGCCCCGGTGTGTGATGTTCCCCTTCCTGAGTCCAAGTGATCTCATTGTTCAGTTCCCACCTATGAGTGAGAACATGCGGTGTTTGGTTTTCTGTTCTTGTGATAGTTTGCTGAGAATGATGGTTTCCAGCTGCATCCATGTCCCTACAAAGGACACAAAGTCATCCTTTTTTATGGCTGCATAGTATTCCATGGTGTATATGTGCCACATTTTCTTAATCCAATCTGTCACTGATGGACATTTGGGTTGATTCCAAGTCTTTGCTATTGTGAATAGTGCTGCAATAAACATACGTGTGCATCTGTCTTTATAGCAGCATGATTTATAATCCTTTGGGTATATACCCAGTAATGAGATGGCTGGGTCATATGGTACATCTAGTTCTAGATCCTTGAGGAATCGCCATACTGTTTTCCATAATGGTTGAACTAGTTTACAATCCCACCAACAGTGTAAAAGTGTTCCTATTTCTCCACATCCTCTCCAGCACCTGTTGTTTCCTGACTTTTTAATGATTGCCATTCTAACTGGTGTGAGATGGTATCTCATTGTGGTTTTGATTGGCATTTCTCTGATGGCCAGTGATGCTGAGCATTTTTTCATGTGTCTGTTGGCTGTATGAATGTCCTCTTTTGAGAAATGTCTGTTCATATCCTTTGCCCACTTTTTGATGGTGTTGTTTGTTTTTTTTCTTGTAAATTTGTTTGAGTTCTTTGTAGGTTCTGGATATTAACCCTTTGTCAGATGAGTAGATTGCAAAAATTTTCTCCCATTCTGTAGGTTGCCTGTTCACTCTGATTGTAGTTTCTTTTGCTGTGCAGAAGCTCTTTAGTTTAATTAGATCCCATTTGTCAATTTTGGCTTTTGCTGCCGTTGCTTTGGTGTTTTAGACATGAAGTCTTTGCCCATGCCTATGTCCTGAATGGTACTACCTAGGTTTTCCTCTAGGATTTTTATGGTATTAGGTCTAACATTTAAGTCTCTAATCCATCTTGAATTAATTTTCGTATAAGGAGTAAGGAAAGGATCCAGTTTCAGCTTTCTACCTATGGCTAGCCAATTATCCCAGCACCATTTATTAAATAGGGAATCCTTTCCCCATTTCTTGTTTCTCTCAGGTTTGTCAAAGATCAGATGGCTGTAGATGTGTGGTATTATTTCTGAGGACTCTGTTCTGTTCCATTGGTCTATATCTCTGTTTTGGTACCAGTACCATGCTGTTTTGGTTACTTTAGCCTTGTAGTGTAGTTTGAAGTCAGGTAGCATGATGCCTCCAGCTTTGTTCTTTTGACTTAGGATTGTCTTGGAGATGCGGGCTCTTTTTTGGTTCCATATGAACTTCAAAGCAGTTTTTTCCAATTCTGTGAAGAAACTCATTGGTAGCTTGATGGGGATGGCATTGAATCTATAAATAACCTTGGGCAGTATGGCCATTTTCACGATATTGATTCTTCCTATCTATGAGCATGGTATGTTCCTCCATTTGTTTGTGTCCTCTTTTATTTCACTGAGCAGTGGTTTGTAGTTCTCCTTGAAGAGGTCCTTTACATCCCTTGTAAGTTGGATTCCTAGGTATTTGATTCTCTTTGAAGCAATTGTGAATGGAAGTTCATTCCTGATTTGGCTCTCTGTTTGTCTGTTACTGGTGTATAAGAATGCTTGTGATTTTTGCACATTAATTTTGTATCCTGAGACTTTGCTGAAGTTGCTTATCAGCTTAAGGAGATTTTGGGCTGAGACGATGGGGTTTTCTAAATATACAATCATGTCAAAATATGTCAATCATGTCATATACAATCATGTCAAAAATATTTAAATATACAATCATGTCAAAATATACAATCATGTCATATACAATCATGTCAAAAATATTTATTTTTGATTATTTATGTTATGTTATTTATGTACTTACTGAGGTCGAAGTATATAAGTATCATTGAACCAAGCAATTACTTTGAAAGCAGAGTGATTCACAACTAGAATTTCATTTGTCTACTTTAAAAGTAACTGACTTCACTTAAATATGCCTGAATCTCAATTTGTGGTAACTCAGTAACTCACTGAAATAAATGGAATAACAACATGCCCATTACAACTCTGCACACATTCTATGGTGTTTGGGTAGTGACTTATATTTTAAGTATATATATATGTAAATAAACATGTACATATACATATAAAAATACACAAGTGTACATGTATAAATATACACAGGTGTATATTTACATATGCATAGATAGTGAATCTATGAATACATTTTAAAGCCATTAGATGCAGTTGCTAAATTCATGAGAGATGATGTGCTAGGTCTGAAGAAGGACATAGCATATTAGATATTAAAATAGAAGTGGATGATAAAATGAATAGACAAAAATGACCTAGTCTTCTAGGAGCCAAGGGTCTTTGAATAGCTCAAAGAAATCCTTCAGGCCGGGCGCGGTGGCTAACGCCTGTAATCCCAGCACTTTGGGAGGCCAAGGTGGGCCGATCACGAGGTCAGGAGATTGAGACCAACCTGGCTAACATGGTGAAACCCCATCTCTACTAAAAATACAAAAAATTATCCAGGCGTGGTAGCAGGCACCTGTAGTCCCACCTACTCAGGAGGCTGAGGCAGGAGAATGGCATGAACCCAGAAGGCGGAGCTTGCAGTGAGCTGAGATGGTGCCACTGCACTCCAGCATGGGCAACAGAGTGAGACTCCGAAAAAAAAAAAAAAAAAAAAAAAAATCTTTCATCATTTTCCAGGACGTAATTTACTCAACAAAGCGAATTGTTTTTTCTCATTGAGAGATATATTTGAAGAAAATAATAGGCTCACTTCTTCCCTTGACTAGGAAAATGACCCCCTGCTTTCAGTAAAATTTTTGTTCAGGTCTTTTTCAAGATCTATTTGTAATTCAAACAAGCTATCAAATATTTGCCCTAGAAAAAGACTTTTTCCCTTTTATGAGAAAGTCAGAAATTGAATGTTTCAAGAAAATGTTACTATCTTGAAAAAGCATGGAGTCTTCTATTGACAGAGGGTGGCTGTAAAGGGAAGATGATGTGCTCTTAACCATGGAGTGACTGGGGACACTTGCACTTACTAGGTCTCCTGACACTAAACCGATTTTGCCAAACCCTATCTCTATTGGCATTCAAATGATGCTGGGAGAAATAGCCCATAAATTAACTGTTACTTAAATTATATCACCCTTTGTACTCTTTAAGCTTTCAGAGTATATATGTTGATTTATCAGATTTTGCTCATGTGTGCATTTATTCATTAATTTATTTAAAAATTTATTTAAAAATTGAAAATATTTGTTAAAACCCTACATGTGACAGGCATTTAGCTAGGCCTTAAACACACATCGTGACTGTGATAGGGCTTCTGACTCAGAGGGGTTTCCAGAGTCTAAGAAGCGAGGCTGATTTGTAAGCAGAGTGAGTCCATGCTTCAGTTCCATTACTTTCAGCATACCTCTGTTCATTGAGCAGTTCAAATGTGCCAAGCAACATGCTAGGAACTAGAAGTACAATACAGAATGAAGATGTTTTTCTGCTCCTTGTGAAACTTAGTCCATTGGGGCATACAGATAAAAATAGGTCATTTTAGAGTAATACTGTTTGAAGAAGAAATGAAGTTTATTCTGAGCAGGAGAAACAGACTCAACCAACAAAAAGCATAGCACTATGTAAATTGAATGTTCATATGGGGTAATAAAATAACTTAATCTTCATAATTGTGAACGGTAGACCCTACCAGGGCAGTTGTTTACTTCATAGACTATTCTTCAGCTTAGAACTGTCCCATAGGTTAAAAATAAACTGCTTCTTACAGCATGAGATTAGAAGTTTCCAAAGATGGCCTTCCTTCAGGGCGTTTTGAATCTGAATTATACAGAGAAGACAATATGATGGGGTTAGGACCCCATGAATTCTAAGTTTGAGACAAGAAAACCAGAGAAAGAGTAGGAAAAAGGAAGTTAGGAAGATGCCAGTTAGCTGAATTGGCTACAATGTATGCATGTGCTGGCAAAGAGAGACAAAACCAGAGGACCCAAAAGACAGACAGGAGTAATCGTAATGAACAACCTAGCTTCCTCACATGAGCATCTGAGATATCTTGGAGGTGCAAGTATAAGATAGTGACATGAAACTATCTGGATTCTATATTTTCAATATTTGAACATCTGTTTCCAAATTCTTACTTAGTCATAGATTTCAAATATCAGAATATTGTGGGCTGAAAGTTTATTGGTTTCAAGTGAAGGACAGATGATGTGGTCCTCAATGTGAACAGCTGAGATGTGAACTACCAAAGAGATATTATGGCTTACAGGAAAACCAAGGCATACTTTTCCCTCTAAAGTGAATATCACTCATTATTTGATATTATCTATTTAAACCAAATGCATAAATCCACATAGTTATGTGGTATAAATTACTTTTAATCACAGAGCCAATAATTCAACATGATGTAAAACACAAATTTGTATATTACAGTATTCGTGGAAGAAAGAAGAAATGGAAGGTAGAGAATGATTAGGTAATGAAGGAGAGAAGGATAAGTAAGCTTTCATAATAGGTCCTTCTATTTGCTTTATTATTAGTTATAATTTAATTATATTATACAATTAAAATAGCTATAATAGCTAAATTAATAACAAATATATATTGTCATAAAATGAAGTTTACACAGTGAGAATATATTTTTAGAATCTCTACTACCAAACACATGCTTAATATACCCAATATGTTATAGTTGAAACTAAAAGAAGTGGGTGAAATTAACTTGATAGGCTTATTTATAAACAGGAAGCTGGTGTGTCTTGTGAAAAGTCCATCAGGTAGATAAGAGAAGAAAAAAGGCTAGGCCTAGGAGATTGCATTTTTATTTTAATGTTCTTTACTGCTGAAAGGAGAATTTTCATATTGCAAAGATAGTGTAAACTGATATGTTGAATATTTTCCCCAATATTACTTTCTCCAGTAGTGTCACCAATGAGCCAAGTGTCTACCTTGAAGAGAGGTAAAATAAGAAACTGGAAACCAAACCAAACCAAACAAACAAACAAACAAAAAAGGGAGATCAGAATACATAAGAACCCAGGGTGACATAGGTACAGTAGAAATTAGATATAGAATGAAGGATTCCAGAGTTGAGGCTGACACAAGGCAAGCGTGGGAGGAGTTCACCTTCAGTGAGGCGTCTGCTATGCGATAGTAGAATGGGTTAAAATTCAGAAGAACCCCCAGGACTGCACACATGCTTTCAAACACATGGCTTTAAGAAGTAGCGATGTTAAATCTGGTAGCATGTTAGTGTATAAATACAAAGATGTGCACATTTAATGCATGAATTTGAATTTTGACAACACACACACTCATACAGTCATGCATTGCTTAATGACCAGGATGCATTCTGAGAAATGCACCATTGTACAAACATCATAGAGTGTATTTACACAGGCCTAGATGGTATTGCTACTACAAACCTAGGCTGCATGGTATAGCTTATTGCTCTTAGGTTACGAACCTGAACAGCATGTCGCTGCACGCAATACATTACACAGTTGTAACACAATGGTAAATATTTGTGTATCTAAACATAATGGAGGTAAAGTCTGGAATGATTGGAAATAGCTATAATTTAGGAGAGACATTAGATTTATAATTTCAATTACTAGAATTTCAGCTTTATTCTAATATTTACATGGTGGTTAATTTATACAGAATTAATGTATTATGCACATACTATGTACTTGACTGTCTTCTAGAATAGGAATTACTATCCTCAACAGTTCTGTCTCTCAAGGAATTAATGACTTACTGGGAAAGAGAGACAAATAAAAAAAATCAATTGTGATGCAGAAAATGAGAGTTTCTAAAGGGATGACTCAGTGGTGCCATAAGAATAGAAAGAAGGGAAGCCTAATCCCAAAGGGAAATGGCCAGTCAGTGCTTTCCAAAGATAAATTTATACTGAGGCTTAAAAGAATAAGAGTTAGATGAGCTAAAAATAAAGTACAGAGACTGATAAGAGTTGAGATGGCTTTGAACATGAAGGCAAAACTATGAGGCTGCTGAAGGAAGTAGAGGCATTATCATGAACCTGGGAATTCACATTAAGAATAATGCAGAGCCCTTGAATGTTAAGGAATAGAGTGGTGAGACAAGATTGACAGTTGGAAACCAATGCATTTATTTCGATGTGAAGAAGTAAGCAACAATCAAGACCAGTGTGTTATTAAGATTTGCTGCATAACAAATTACCTCCAAGCTTTGCTACTTAAAATAGCAATGCTACATTCTCTTCAATGTAGCTTCAGGTCAGTTGGAGGGCAGCTGAGCTAGGCTGGTCCCAGTATGAGTTCTTCCAATCCATGTGTTTCTCATTCTTCTTAGGCCAGTGGGCAAGCTGGGCATGTTCACACAGCGGTAGCAGAGATGCTAAAGAGCAAAAGAAAATTAATTGTATCTCACAGACTACTGCCTCCTCCAACATAGTAGCCACTTACTACCTATGGCTATTTAAACTTAAATTTTAATTCATTAAAAGTAAATAAAATTTATAATACAATCCCTTTAACTGCAGTAGACACATTGCAAGTGTTTCATTGCCAGGTAATTAATGCTACATTTAATCACAAAGAGATGAATATTTCCATTATGACAGAAAATTATATTGGTTATTCCAATATAACATTTTTCTAAGAATGAGAAAATCTACTTGCTTACGATTTCCACTTTACAATGCCCATATTCAAAAGTTCCAGAGACTTGTCAATATGCATCTATCAATTATTGTGGATATCACAGTGACAAAGGGTGAAGAAAAGCATTCGGCGCACTATGAGGCCATAGCAAAGGTGTGGATACAGAGAGAAGACTCGGGATCACATAACCTAGGAAGCAGTTGTTATGTTATTGTGAGGGGTAGTGGTGGCTGTGATAAAGAAAGTAAAAATGGAGAGAGAGATAATTTACTACCTGGAGAGATACTAAAGAGTGATTGTGAGTATGACTTGATGATCAATTGTTTTGGATTAGTGGAAGAAAGCAAAAATGATGTCCAGGATTTTTGCTTGGACAACTAGGTAGACAGTAGTACCAAACACTGAGCCAGAAACAAAACATATAGTTGAATGCTTAATGAGATAAAGCACACTACTTCTAGAGCAGTGCAGAGTACTAGAATAATACAGTACTTGGTTCAAATTATAGTATTTATTAGTAGTGATGTTATTGTTGTCATCATTTCTTATGTGCCTATTATTTCCTTCTCCATTCTCCAGAACTGCTCATATGAATTCGCTATTCTGATTAATACTGTTGCCGTCCACTTAGGCTCCTAAGCACATAGCAGATTTTCAATAAAAGTTAGTTGGTTTTTTTTGTTGTAAGTACATGGTGGATCAATAAATGTAAAACTTTTTTTTTTCTTCTAAAAGCAGAGGAGAGAGCTCTTGAAAATGAATTCCTTGAGTTTTAAATTCCATTTGAATGTTGTTACTTTAAAATGTTGTGCTATAGTCATCAAGATTATACTTTCTTTTATATACTTTGGTTATGTTTCAAAAAATCAGCTCTTTGGACTAAAGTTCTCTCTCTCTTCATTCACTCAGTGCATGCTGATTTACTAATCCAAAGCTTACAGGATCCTTTAAGAGTCAACACACAATCTTTTTAGCAAAATCCATACCCTTTCTGCAAAGTTTGAGAAAAATAAAGCATTGAATCTCTTAGGCATGTGTCTAAGCTTTTTGCTTATTTGTTTATGGATTGCTTTGTTGCAAGGTTAGAGGATTGTAGAGGGAAAGATAACTTAGTGAGAAGCCAATTGCTCTGTGGGATGGATAAGCAGACTTTTTATAAAGTCCAAGTTGATCCCTATGTTTGCCCTCAGCGTTTATCTTTAGTTTTCTTTACGTTAAAAAACTTCAAACACAGCGTGGCTTTACTGGATTTATGAATATCTGTAGTAACTGATAGATGTGAATCGATAACTCTACAGAACTTTTGAATCTGGGCATTAGATTTTCTAATTCTAAGAAAAATAGTAAAGGAACAAAGTTTCACTTCAGGATAAATAAAACGAAAAGTGTGCTAATACTTATTATGTGCTTATTATATTACCTGCTTACAATTTGTCAGGTCCATTTTACCTTTTTACCTGTCCTGTGATTTAGGAATGTCAAACTGTTTCCAGATGCAGAAAAGTGGGGCTTGGGTGTTTTGTATAATGAGCTGAAGATCACATATATATTATGTGGTATAAACTAGATTTGGACTCAATTCCGACTTTCAAGTTTGTGTTCTTAATCAATTTGCTACACTACGAGACATCTATCATTATGACAGCATGTCCCAGTTTTAATGAGTCCATACTAATTTAAATAAATTTTAATATTAAAGCTCTATTTTCTTGAGTGCCTTATTGGTTTCGTATACACTTTTATCTTGTTATTCACAAGATTTTCATCAGAGTTGCCCATTTTCCTGAGATCAAATAATTAGAAAGTAGTGGTAGAGCCTTTTCTGAAACACAGTTCTCTTGAGTCATATTTTATGCACTTCCTCCCTTCCTGGATTTATTTTTAATTTTATTGCAATAAGCACACTTAACATGAGATCTACTCTCTGAAGAGATTTTATGATATTGTTATCTGCACAGTGTTATACAGCAGATGACCAAAACTTATTCATCTTGGAGAACTAAAATTTTATATCTATTTATTAGCCCCCATGCCTCCAGCTTCTGTCCAGCACCATCCTGTTCTTTAGTTCTAACAGTTTGACAATTTTAGGTATTTATGTAAGTGGAATCATGCAGTATTTGTCCTTGTATAATAGCTTATTTCATTTAGCAAAATGTGCTTTAAAGTTCAGCTCTGTTGCCATATATTGCAGAATTTCTTCCCTTTTTTAAGGTTGATCAATATCCCATTGTACGTATACATGGGCCAGTCACAGTGGCTCACATCTGTAATCCCAGCACTTTGGGAGGCTGAGGCCAGTGGGTCACAAGGTCAAGAGATAGAGACCCTCTTGACTTTGGGAATGGTGCTGCAATGAACACAGGAGTTCTAATACCTCTTTGAGATCTGATTTCACAGGGATAAGAATAGTCTCTTCAAAAAATTATGTTGGAAGAATTGGATATTCACGTGCAACAGAATGAAATTGGACATCTGTATAACAAAATTGGCAAAAATCAAAAGAAGTGGATTAAAGATTTAAATATAAGATCTGAAACTGTAAAATTTCTAAAAGAAATCATAGAGGAAAAGACCAACTAAATAATCGGTTTTCACAATGATTTGATGGATATGACAACAAAATCACAGGCAAGTGAAACAAAAATAGACAAGTGGAGCTACATCACATTAAAAAGCTTCTTCACAGCAAAGGAAACAATCAACAGAATGAAAAGCAAACCTCCAGAATGGGAGAAAATATTTGCAAACCATATATTTAATAAGGGATTAATTTCTAAAATGTGTACTCCTACAACTCAATAGCAAAACAAAGAAATTAAAAAAAAGATGCTAATATGACTAAAAAGTGAGCTAGGGACTTGAGTCGGCATTTCTCCAAGAAGACATAAATATAACCAATAGATATATGAGAAGAGATTTAATGTAACTTGTCAGAAAAAAAGGCAAATTAAAACTACAATTAGATATCACCTCACACCGTTTTAGGATGGTTATCATTAAGAAAAGCAAAAGACAAGTGTTGGTGAGAATGTAGAGAAATGGGAATCCTTGTACACTGTCGGCAGGAATGCTAAATGGTACAGCCACCAAGGAAAAACAATATGGAGAATTCCTCAAAAAATTAAAAATATGACTACCATGTGATCTAAAAATCCAACTCTTCATTTTTATCATGGTTTTGAATTCAGGAAGATATGAGGATGCACATGCTTCTTGACTTCAAAGAGCCAGGGTATTAAAAGAAGGAATAGGACCCATTTCTGGCTCTTTTTTGGAAGTGAGCAATGATTTCAATTATGCTTTCAAGAACTAAGAAGAAATTACTCTCTAGTAATGTCACCACTTCCTGCCTTTCTGTCTTGCCCCCTTACAAACTTACAAGGAGAGTTTTTGCAGAAGACTGTCTTTCATTATTTCAATGAGATTTAATGCTGAAAACACTACATACCACTTACAAACCATACAACATTGGGAAAGGCACATAGTTTATTTTAACATCACTTTGTTCATTTTTAACAATAAAACCTATCTCACAACATCCCTTTAAGCAGAAATGAGCTAAATCCTGGTGGTTAATTAAACTCACATCAAGACATAACTGACAAATTGATCTCCAAAACCAGATTTTTATATCAGAAAGGAGAATGGTAGGTAATTAATAATAACAACAGTTAAAAACTAATATGGCGTCTTCCCCCTTTTTTCCTACTTTTTCATTCATTCTATTTCTTTTTCTTCTTCTCCCTGTATCTCTTTTTAATCACTTCAGTTCAAAATCAATTAGATGTCTCCAAGCAAGGTAGGCACTTGGGGGTTGAGGTTGATGGAGGGGTGTGGAAAAATGAAGTTATGGCCAGGGCTGTCTATCAGAGTTGGACAACCACAGGGTAGAGGTAGGGCCCACCAATCCTGGTGACTACAGTGACGTGTCCAAACCTCAGGATTTTGAAGTGCCTGTTTGCCCATTGGGAGGGCAGGTGCCTTGGGGTGTTGTAGCCTTAGCCTAGCAAGAGTGAGGATGTCACTGTAAGAAGAGACGTCCTACTGTGTGCAGTGTTGGAGACTATACAGGGGGATGAGGGTGTCTGCAAGGGGGTGAGAGTATCTAGCAGGGGTGTTAGGAGAGTCTTTACATACACGGTGTTTACTTGAATGAGTGAATATATTAAGGAAAATGGGATTTAGGCTTCTCAACATTAGATAAAGCTGTAGCACACCTAGAGTAAACACTGAGATGAATCCTGAGGTGTTGGGATGGAATTGCAAGTACTGATGTGAACTTTTCAGATACATAGATACATGGATGCAGATGTCAATGTGAGTGCTTTGATACATGCATATATCCCCTTGATCTACCCACTGCAAGTGCCTGAGAACAGCTATATCCAAGAGCAGGGAGTGAGCACATATCCTGAGCTTAATTTCCAGACATAATTCTCTGCTGAAAAAAACAGAGCTTCTTAGAAAAATTACTGATTCCAGAGTTAAGACAGGGAAAGTACAAGATGAATCAGAACATCTCATTGTGCCAAAAATAAGAATTTGCTCCAAGAATGATAAGGACCCATGTGAAAAGGACACAGAAGAGACTCCCAGTAGGCAAATCTGGGAACATTTAAATATCACTCATTCTTAATAGATGATAATCTATTGAATAGATTAAGAATGATCTATATGCTTATACTGTAGTAAATAAATATTACTATATTTACTACAGTAAATAAATTAAAGTACATAAATTGAGGATGTGATATTTTATCAACTCCAAGTACCTCCCCCAAAATACATATCCATTCAAAGGAAATTTTTTAAAAATAACTTTCCAGCAGAGAAGATTGGCAGAGATCACATTTGTTAAATGACCAAAGTGAACATCACCAGAAATGGGGCAAATCAAAACTGTATCATCCAATAGGCTGCAATGAGATGAACATAACATTAGGTCTGTGATTTGCTTGTTAAAGATGCATAAATGGAAACTAATCCTGAGGCAACATCCCACAATCCCAAATCATGGACACTCTAATAAACAAACAACAACAAAACCTCAAAGAACTGTCCTGTAGTCTTCAGATGTGTTGAGGTTATGAAAGTCGGAGAAGGTTGAGAAATTTTTTTTTGCATCAAAGAAAACCAAAAAGAAATGAACTAAATACAATGGGTAAATATGGACTGCATTCTTTTGTCATAAAGGATATTGTTATAATAACTGGTAAAACTTGAATGGGATCTGAGGATTAGAGGGCAGTAATGTGCCAGTGTTAATATCCAGATGTTCATGGTCATATTGGAGTATATAGGAGAATTCCTCCTTTGTAAGAAATACACAAGAAAGCGTTAGTATTTACTGAATATTTTCTACCTACTAGAAAAGTATACTCTATTTAAAGGCTTTATATGGTTTAATTAATTTGTATCATCATATAACCCAATGAAGTAGACACCATTATTATTACCACTGCACACAAGGGAAATTGGAGAATACATGAAGACAGGAGCTGAACAGTTTTCCTGGTTCCAAGACCATCTCTTTGTCACTAAACCACCAATCTCCATTACTTTTTGGCAGAAGTTGCCTGATTTCCCAAGGTTTCACAGCCTGTCTGTAGCAGAGCTAATATACTGATTTCTTCTATTTTTTACTCTCAGCTCTTTAAATATGTCACAGTTGTTTTTTTTCTAATTATTATTTCACTTTAGGTTCTGGGATACATGTGCAGAAAGTGCAGGTTTGTTACATAGGTATGCATGTGCCATGGTGGTTAGCTGCACCCTTCAATCCATCATCTAGGTTTTAAGCCCCACATGCATTAGCTATTTGTCTTAATGCTCTCCCTCGCCTCACCCCTCACCTCCTGATTGGTCCTGGTGTGTGTTATTTCCCTCCCTGTGTCCACATGTTATCATTGTTCAACTCCCACTTATGAGTGAGAGCATGCAGTGTTTGGTTTTCTGTTCCTATGTTAGTTCGCTGAGAATGAAGCTTCCAGCTTTATCCATGTCCCTGTAAAGGGCATGATCTCATTGCATTTTATGGCTATAATGTATTTCTTTTTTTTTTTCTTGGTCAAGAGGTTGTGTTTTCTTTTCTTTTCTTTTTTTTAAAACAATTTTATTTTAGATTCAAGAGTTACTTCTATGTCACATAAGTATATTGCATATTGGTGGGGCCTCTAGGTAAAATAGGTAATTTTTCTTTCTTTTTTTTTTTTTATTATACTTTAAGTTCTAGGGTACATGTGCATAACGTGCAGGTTTGTTACATATGTGTACTTGTGCCATGTTGCTGTGCTGCACCCATCAACTCGTCAGCACCCATCAACGCGTCATTTACATCAGGTATAACTCCCAATGCAATCCCTCCCCCCTCCCCCCTCCCCGTGATAGGCCCCGGTGTGTGATGTTCCCCTTCCCAAGTCCAAGTGATCTCATTGTTCAGTTCCCACCTATGAGTGAGAACATGCGGTTTTTGGTTTTCTGTTCTTGCAATAGTTTGCTGAGAATGATGGTTTCCACCTGCATCCATGTCCCTACAAAGGACACAAACTCATCCTTTTTTATGGCTGCATAGTATTCCATGGTGTATATGTGCCACATTTTCTTAATCTAGTCTGTCAATGATGGACATTTGGGTTGATTCCAAGTCTTTGCTATTGTGAATAGTGCTGCAATAAACATACGCGTGCGTGTGTCTTTATAGCAACATGATTTATAATCCTCTGGGTATATACCCAGTAATGGGATGGCTGGGTCATATGGTACTTCTAGTTCTAGATGCTTGAGGAATCGCCATACTGTTTTCCACAATGGTTGAACTAGTTTACAGTCCCACCAACAGTGTAAAAGTGTTTTTGTTTCTCCACATCCTCTCCAGCACCTGTTGTTTCCTGACTTTTTAATGATTGCCATTCTAACTGGTGTGAGATGGTATCTCATTGTGGTTTTGATTTGCATTTCTCTGATGGCCAGTGATGATGAGCATTTTTTCATGTGTCTGTTTGCTGTATGCATGTCTTCTTTTGAGAAATGTCTGTTCATATACTTTGCCCACTTTTTGATGGGGTTGTTTGTTTTTTTCTTCTAAATTTGTTTGAGTTCTTTGTAGGTTCTGGATATTAGCCCTTTGTCAGATGAGTAGATTGCAAAAATTTTCTCCCATTCTGTAGGTTGCCTGTTCACTCTGATGGTAGTTTCTTTTGCTGTGCAGAAGCTCTTTAGTTTAATTAGATCCCATTTGTCAATTTTGGCTTTTGTTGCCGTTGCTTTTGGTGTTTTAGACATGAAGTCCTTGCCCATGCCTATGTCCTGAATGGTATTACCTAGGTTTTCTTCTAGGGTTTTTATGGTATTAGGTCTAACATTTAAGTCTCTAATCCATCTTGAATTAATTTTCGTATAAGGAGTAAGGAAAGGATCCAATTTCAGCTTTCTACATATGGCTAGCCAATTATCCCAGCACCATTTATTAAATACGGAATCCTTTCCCCATTTCTTGTTTTTCTCAGGTTTATCAAAGATCAGATGGCTGTAGATGTGTGGTATTATTTCTGAGGACTCTGTTCTGTTCCATTGGTCTATATCTCTGTTTTGGCACCAGTACCATGCTGTTTTGGTTACTGTAGCCTTGTAGTATAGTTTGAAATCAGGTAGCGTGATGCCTCCAGTTTTGCTCTTTTGACTTAGGATTGTCTTGGCAAGGTGGGGTCTTTTTTGGTTCCATATGAACTTCAAAGCAGTTTTTTCCAATTCTGTGAAGAAACTCATTGGTAGCTTGATGGGGATGGCATTGCATCTATAAATAACCTTGGGCAGTATGGCCATTTTCACGATATTGATTCTTCCTATCCATGAGCATGGTATGTTCTTCCATTTGTTTGTGTCCTCTTTTATTTCACTGAGCAGTGGTTTGTAGTTCTCCTTGAAGAGGTCCTTTACATCCCTTGTAAGTTGGATTCCTAGGTATTTTACTCTCTTTGAAGCAATTGTGAATGGAAGTTCATTCCTGATTTGGCTCTCTGTTTGTCTGTTACTGGTGTATAAGAATGCTTGTGATTTTTGCACATTAATTTTGTATCCTGAGACTTTGCTGAAGTTGCTTATCAGCTTAAGGAGATTTTGGGCTGAGACAATGGGGTTTTCTAAGTATACAATCATGTCATCTGCAAACAGGGACAATTTGACTTCTTCTTTTCCTAACTGAATACCCTTGATTTCTTTCTCTTGCCTGATTGCCCTAGCCAGAACTTCCAACACTATGTTGAATAGGAGTGGTGAGAGAGGGCATCCCTGTCTTGTGCCAGTTTTCAAAGGGAGTTTTTCCAGTTTTTGTCCATTCAGTATCATATTGGCTGTGGGTTTGTCATAAATAGCTCTTATTATTTTGAGATACGTTCCATCAATACCGAATTTATTGAGTGTTTTTAGCATGAAGGGCTGTTGAATTTTGTCAAAGGCCTTTTCTGCATCTATTGAGATAATCATGTGGTTTTTGTCTTTGGTTCTGTTTATATGCTGGATTACGTTTATTGATTTACGTATGTTGAACCAGCCTTGCATCTCAGGGATGAAGCCCACTTGATCATGGTGGATAAGCTTTTTGATGTGTTGCTGAATCCGGTTTGCCAGTATGTTATTGAGGATTTTTGCATCGATGTTCATCAGGGATATTGGTCTAAAATTCTCTTTTTTTGTTGTGTCTCTGCCAGGCTTTGGTATCAGGATGATGTTGGCCTCATAGAATGAGTTAGGGAGGATTCCCTCTTTTTCTATTGATTGGAATAGTTTCAGAAGGAATGGTACCAACTCCTCCTTGTACCTCTGGTAGAATTCAGCTGTGAATCCATCTGGTCCTGGACTTTTTTTGGTTGGTAGGCTATTAATTTTTGCCTCAATTTCAGAGCCTGCTGTTGGTCTCTTCAGGGATTCAGCTTCTTCCTGGTTTAGTCTTGAGAGAGTGTAAGTGTCCAGGAAATTATCCATTTCTTCTAGATTTTCTAGTTTATTTGCGTACAGATGTTTATAGTATTCTCTGATGGTAGTTTGTATTTCTGTGGGGTCGGTGGTGATATCCCCTTTATCATTTTTTATTGCGTCTATTTGATTTTTCTCTCTTTTCTTCTTTATTAGTTTTGCTAGCAGTCTATCAATTTTGTTGATCTTTTCAAAAAAACAACTCCTGGATTCATTGATTTTTTGGAGGGTTTTTTGTGTCTCTATCTCCTTCAGTTCTGCTCTGATCTTCGTTATTTCTTGCCTTCTGCTAGCTTTTGAATGTGTTTGCTCTTGCTTCTCTAGTTCTTTTAATTGTGATGTTAGAGTGTCAATTTTAGATCTTTCCTGCTTTCTCTTGTGGGCATTTAGTACTATAAATTTCCCTCTACACACTGCTTTAAATGTGTCCCAGAGATTCTGGTATGTTGTATCTTTGTTCTCATTGGTTTCAAAGAACATCTTTATTTCTGCCTTCATTTCGTTGTGTACCCAGTAGTCATTCAGGAGCAGGTTATTCAGTTTCCATGTAGTTGAGCGGTTTTGATTGAGTTTCTTAGTCCTGAGTTCTAGTTTGATTGCACTGTGGTCTGAGAGACAGTTTGTTATAATTTCTGTTCTTGTACATTTGCTGAGGAGTGCTTTACTTCCAATTATGTGGTCAATTTTGGAATAAGTGTGATGTGGTGCTGAGAAGAATGTATATTCTGTTGATTTGGGGTGGAGAGTTCTGTAAATGTCTATTAGGTCTGCTTGCTGCAGAGATGAATTCAATTCCTGGATATCCTTGTTAACTTTCTGTCTCATTGATCTGTCTAATGTTGACAGTGGGGTGTTGAAGTCTTCCATTATTATTGTATGGAGTCTAAGTCTCTTTGTAAGTCTCTAAGGACTTGCTTTATGAATCTGGGTGCTCCTGTATTGGGTGCATATATATTTAGGATAGTTAGCTCTTCCTGTTGAATTGATCCCTTTACCATTATGTAATGGCCTTCTTTGTCTCTTTTGATCTTTGATGGTTTAAAGTCTGTTTTATCAGAGACTAATATTGCAACCCCTGCTTTTTTTTGTTCTCCATTTGCTTGGTAAATCTTCCTCCATCCCTTTATTTTGAGCCTATGTATGTCTCTGCATGTGAGATGGGTGTCCTGAATACAGCAGACTGATGGGTCTTGACTCTTTATCCAGTTTGCCAGTCTGTGTCTTTTAATTGGAGCATTTAGTCCATTTACATTTGAGGTTAATATTGTTAGGTGTGAACCTGATCCTGCCGTTATGATATTAACTGGTTATTTTGCTCGTTAGTTGATGCAGTTTCTTCCTAGCCTCGATGGTCTTTACATTTTGGCATGTTTTTGCAATGGCTGGTACCGGTTGTTCCTTTCCATGTTGAGTGCTTCCTTCAGGGTCTGTTGTAAGGCAGGCCTAGTGGTGACAAAATCTCTAAGCATTTGCTTATCTGTAAAGGATTTTATTTCTCCTTCACTTATGAAACTTAGTTTGGCTGGATATGAAATTCTGGGTTTAAAATTCTTTTCTTTAAGAATGTTGAATATTGGCCCCCACTCTCTTCTGGCTTGTAGAGTTTCTGCCGAGAGATCTGCTGTTAGTCTGATGGGCTTCCCTTTGTGGGTAACCCGACCTTTCTCTTTGGCTGCCCTTAAGATTTTTTCCTTCATTTCAACTTTGGTGAATCTGGCAGTTATGTGTCTTGGAGTTGCTCTTCTCGAGAAGTATCTTTGTGGCGTTCTCTGTATTTCCTGGATTTGAATGTTGGCCTGCCCTACTAGGTTGGGGAAGTTCTCCTGGATGATATCCTGAAGAGTGTTTTCCAACTTGGTTCCATTTTCCCCCTCACTTTCAGGTACCCCAATCAGACGTAGATTTGGTCTTTTTAGATAATCCCATACTTCTTGCAGGCTTTGTTCATTTCTTTTTCTTCTTTTTTCTTTCGATTTGTCTTCTCGCTTCATTTCATTCATTTGATCCTCAATCGCTGATACTCTTTCTTCCAGTTGATCGAGTCGGTTACTGAAGCTTGTGCATTTGTCACTTATTTCTCATGTCATGGTTTTCATCTCTGTCCATTCGTTTATGGCCTTCTCTGCATTAATTATTCTGGTTATCAATTCTTCCACTCTTTTTTCAAGATTTTTAGTTTCTTTGCGCTGGGTACGTAATTCCTCCTTTAGCTCTGAGAAGTTTGACGGGCTGAAGCCTTCTTCTCTCATCTCGTCAAAGTCATTCTCCGTCCAGCTTTGATCCGTTGCTGGCGATGAGCTGCGCTCCTTTGCCGGGGGAGATGCGCTCTTATTTTTTGAATTTCCAGCTTTTCTGCCCTGCTCTTTCCCCATCTTTGTGGTTTTATCTGCCTCTGGTCTTTGATGATGGTGACGTACTGATGGGGTTTTGGTGTGGGTGTCCTTCCTGTTTGTTAGCTTTCCTTCTAACAGTCAGGACTCTCAGTTGTAGGTCTGTTGGAGATTGCTTGAGGTCCACTCCAGACCCTGTTTGCCTGGGTGTCAGCAGCAGGGGCTGCAGAAGATAGAATACTGCTGAACAGTGAGTGTACCTGTCTGATTCTTGCTTTGGAAGCTTCCTCTCAGGGGTGTACTCCACCGTGTGAGGTGTGGGGTGTCGGTCTGCCCCTAGTGGACGATGTCTCCAAGTTAGGCTACTCAGGGGTCAGGGACCCACTTGAGCAGGCAGTCTGTCCGTTCTCAGATCTCAACCTCCGTGTTGTGAGATCCCATCGCTCTCTTCAAAGCTGTCCGACAGAGTTGCTTGCGTCTGCAGAGGTTTCTGCTGCTTTTTTGTTGTTGTTGTTGTTGTTTAGCTGTGCCCTGTCCCCAGAGGTGGAGTCTACAGAGACTGGCAGGCTTCCTTGAGCTGCTTTGAGCTCCACCCAGTTCGATCTTCCCAGGGCTTTGTTTACTTAAGCCTCAGCAATGGTGGGCGCCCCTCCCCCAGCCTCACTGCTGCCTTGCTGCGAGATCACAGACTGCTGTGCTAGCCATGAGGAAGGCTCCTTGGGCATGGGACCCTCCCGGCCAGGTGTGGGATAAAATCTCCTGGTGTGCCTGTTTGCTTTAAGCGCAGTATTGGGGTGGGAGTTACCCGATTTTCCAGGTGTTGTGTGTCTCTGTTCCCCTGGCTAGGAAAAGGGATTCCCTTCCCCCTTGCGCTTCCCAGGTGAGGCGATGCCTCACCCTGCTTCAGCTCTCGCTGGTCGGGCTGCAACAGCTGACCAGCACCGATTGTCTGGCACTCCCCAGTGAGATGAACCCAGTACCTCAGTTGATAATACAGAAATCACCGGTCTTCTGTGTCGCTCGCGCTGGGAGTTGGAGACTGGAGCTGTTCCTATTCGGCTATCTTGCTCCACCCCCCGGCTATATAGTATTTCATGGTATATATGTACAGCATTTGTTTATCCAGTCTATCACTGATGGGCATTCTTTTGAATTGTTTCCATGTGTTTACTATTTGTAAATCCTTCATGACCAAAATACACCCCACCAGCTGCCATCTTCAACACTGGGGATTGCATTTTAACTTGTGATTTTGAGGGAACAAGTATCCAAACCATATCATTCCACCTCTGGCCCCTAAATTGCAAAATATAATAAACTCTTCCCAATGGTCCCCCAAAGTCTTAACTCATTCCAATATCAAGTCCAAATTCCAAAGTCTCCTGAGCACTTTCCTTCTACCTATGAGCCTGTGAAATCAAAACCAAGTTATTTACTTCCAAGAAACAATGGTGATACAGGCATTGGGTGATCTTTTCATTCCAAAAGGAAGAAATTGAACAAAAGAAAGGGGTAATAGGCCCCATGCAAGTCAGAAACCCATCAGGGGAATCATTAAATCTTAAAGCTTCAGAATAATCCTTGGCTCCATGTTCCAGATTCAGGGCATGCTGGTGTAAGCGATGGGCTCCCATGGTCTTGGGCAGCTCCACCTCTGTGGCTTTTCATGGTTCAGCCCCTGTGGCTGCTCTAATTGGTTAGAGTGGAGTGTCGGTGGCTTTTCAACACTGAAGTTGCAGGCTGCCATTGTCTCTACCATTCTTGGGGCTGAAGAACAGTGTTCCCCTTTCCCACAGCTTCTCTAGACAGTAACCAAGTGGGGACTCTCTGTGATTGCTCCAATCCCATACTTCCCCTCAGCACTGCCCTAGTGGAGTATCTTTGTGGAGTCTCTGCACCTACAGCAAGCTTCTGCCTGGGCATCTAGGCTCTTCCGTACATCCTCTGAAATCTAGGTGGATGCTGCTAAGCTTCCTTCACTACTGCATTCCACATGCCTGCAGGCTTAACACCATGTGGAAGCCAATAAGGCTTATGGCTTACACCTTCAGCAGCCCTAGGTGTACCTGGGGCTCTTTGAGCTGAGGCTGAAACTGGAGCAGCTGGGATGGGAAGAGTAGCCTCCTGAGGTGGTGCAGGGCAGTGATGCCCTCTTCCTAGTTCACAAAACCATTTCTTCTATCCTAGGTCTCTGGGCCTGTGATGAGAGAGGCAGCCTTGAATTTCTCTGAAATGCCTTCCAGGCCTTTATCCCATTGTCTTAGAAATTAGCACCTGCATCCTCTTTAGTCATGCTAATCTCTCTAGTAAGTGGTTGCTCTGCATACTACTTAGATTCTCGTCCTACCACAGGGCCAGGCTGCAAATTTTCCAGTTTTTATACTCTGCTTTCCTTCTAAATATCAGATGCAACTTTAAATCATTTTTTCCTCCTGCTTCTGATGTAAGCTGTTAGGAGTGGCCAGACCACACCTTGAGTGCTTCACTGCTTACAAATTTCACTTAGAAATTAAGAATGGACTAGATCATCCACTCTTAATTTCAAACTTTCATGGAGCCCTAGAACATGGACACAAGGCATCCAAGCTGCTTTCAAGGACATAACATGGGACCCTTTGCTCCAGTTTTCATTAACTTCCTCTCTTCCATCTGCAACCTCATCAACTTGGCCTTCTTCTCAGTCCATAATTCTATCAACACTTTGGTCACAGCCACTTAACAAATCTCTGAGAAGCTCTAAACTTTCCCTTATCTTCCTGTCTTCTTCTAAGGCCTCCAGACTTTTCCAATCTCTGTCCATTACCCAATTCCATACTTGCCTCCACATTTTCAGGTATCTTTATAGCAACACCCAACTCCTGGTATCAATTTTCTGTCTCATTTCATTTTTGAATTGCTATAAAAGAATGCCCGAGGCTGAGTAATTTATGAACAAAAGAGATTTAATTGCCTTACTGTTCTGCAAGCTGTACAAGTATGGCTCCAGCATCTGCTTCTGGTAGGGCCTCGTGAAGCTTACAATCATGGCAGAAGGAGAGGGAACTGTCACAGGGTGAAAGTGGGACCATCAGAGAGGAAAGGTGTCAAACTCTTCTAAACAATCAGACCTTATGTGAACTCAGAGTGAGAACTCACTTATTACTACAAGGATGGCACCAAGATTTTCATAAGGAATCCACTCCTATGACCCAAACACCTCCCACCAACCTCCACTTCGAACACTGAGGATTACATTTCACCGTGAAATTTAAAGGGCACAAATATCTAGACCATATCAAGTCTCAAGTTGTGTTTTGCCATACCTCCCAAGTAACCTGAAAATTCCCAGTGATAACAGGACTTATTGAAGCTTCCTTTGATATCTCAAATATCTTAATAGTGCATGAAGATTAATAAACTTTTCTTGCACAGGGCCTCACCCTCTCCTTGCCTAGTCTACCAGGCTGCCATTATATCAGCATCATTTCTAGCAGAGATAGTTGTATAAATGTTATTGAATATCTATGTTATCATGATACTTCAGCCTTACATCTTAATATCAGTGAAAATAAATGATCAGGCAGGAAACTTGGCTCCAGATTATTAGGCTACATTGTCATGTTAAACAAAATGACTGATTTCAATATGCTTTCCTGTTAAATGTGTGTATGTGTGCATGTGTGTATGGATGGATGTTTGTACAGCTATGTATATCTATGAATTGGTATCAATTACTTTGCCTTGACATATTCGTTTGTTTCCATGCATATGTAAATCAAAAAATCGTCATCTCAAATAATTCAGTAAGCCAGTCTTTGGAGCTATTTACATTAGACCATGGCTCTATATTACGACCACAGCCTGCTATCACAACACCACATTCTTTCCCATAAAGAAGTTTCCAATCTGTTTTGAGCCCAAATTCTCAAAGACATTCATCCATTCTTGCTAATGTACTAAATTGATGAGTGCCTAGGACAGACTTGTGAATTGGCAAAGTCTTACTTCCATAAGTTTGTTGTTTCTTTCAGTATGTATCTGAATAATGAGAAAGAATGCATTCCATAATTTTTAAATAGTGCATAGCAGTGCAATGTGAATCCCCAAATCTGTCCTCTAGTAATTTGATCACCTAGTAAGATACATTATATTTAATTAAAATAAAACAAGAAATGCAGTTGGTATAGTTGATTCATATTAAAATTAAAGAGGCAAGTATTTCTTAAATATTTTACTGAGTAACATCTTAAAGAAGTGCAAATGCTACAGTGTTAGCGTTACTTATCTGAGAAGCATCTTAGTGTCAACTTTGGATTTAAAAATATTGATTTTCTCCACATCTCACAATATACCTTTGTAACAAACCTGCTTATGTATCCCTTGATTGTAAAATAAAAGCTGAATACAAATTGTTGGTTTCGAATCTTTTGATAGATCCATGGAAAGTTATACTCTCCCAACTTTTCAATCTCACCATCACCAAACTGGGGGAAAGATGGAGGGCAAATCTCTTTTTATTGGAATTTCATTAAGGTTAAAAGATCTAATGACTGTAAATCACTCCACATAGTAAATGCTCAATAAATGAGGGATATTATATTTTTGTAATGCTTTGTGCCTAGTGAAATTTCTTATCTGTACAAAAACTATGAACACAAAAGTAACCAAAACCACAAGACAAAAATAATGAAAATACAAACTATCCCCAAATGTTTTCATTCTCTTATTGAATGCTTATGACCATTTCACTGGACAACTGAATTACATTCCCTTAATGGTTTACATCATGTGGTTCCTCCCTTTGTAGGTAAGCATTAGGTTGTAATTCTATTTTTCTCCAAAAAATGTGCAAACTTTTCTCTACTTAAAAGACAAATTTGGGAATGGTCACCTCAGTTCAATTGGGAGCTTTGCTGAATGAAGCCCAATAAGAGTTGCTCTAGTTCTGGTTTGCTTCTACTCTAGAAGATACTAATCTTAAGATCTTTTTGAAAATTTGTGCTTTGATATGTATAAACCTTCTGCTTAAAACTTTAGTCTGTCACCTTGTGTAGATCTAGAATTCTCTAATTTTACTCAAGGAAATCAGCCATGTCTTTTAGTCTTCCCAAGTCCCTGTAAAATACTCTGCTGGTGTTTCTGTCACCCAGAAGTAAACATTGGTGAGTGCAAACCCAAGATTTTCTTGCTATTTTCCAAGTTCAGCATCAAGAAATTCTTTTCAGAATGTCTGTACAAGTCAAATCACTTATTCAAGACTTTCCCATGCTCTTGAGTCTTAAGTCTCCCCAGTTCGCACTGTCCCAGAAGATTCCTGTTGCCTTCAAATAGATACATTCTGTATTTTACTAGTTTTTGGAGAAAGGAATACTTTTTTTGTACTTTTCTAGTTGTCTTTCTGTATTTTACTGATTCCAGAGAGGAATAACCGTATCCTGCTATCAACTCCCTCCCATTCAAAAGTCCTGATTGGTTTTTTGTTTTTGTTTTTGTTTGTTTGTTTGTTTGTTTGTTTTCAATCTCTTGTGACTACATATTTTATTTACTTACTATTTCTTGCATGGCTATTCTCTATTTTAAATCTGACAATTTTGATAAATTCCACAGAAAGTTTAATCTGAGGCTTATTATTTTTGCTGTCTTATTAATCGATTGAAAGCCAATTCACATTATGTACTTTGATAATATTTGACTGCAAACTCAAATGTACTTGATTTTAATCTATGAGAGTTGTAATGTGCTTTTATTTGGAGTGTTTTTTCCAGAGAAGCTTTGTTTCTGCCAGTGTCAGGAGGCTCAACCAACTTGGGATGATTCGAGTTGTCCTTGAGATGCCCAGCTTAATCTAGGAATCTCCATTTCAGCTCACCCATCTTGCAGCTGGCCCAAGAATTAGCTTTCTAAATGCAGCATTAACTGTCGTTTACCATCAGAAATACCTGCATCCTCCTTTCTTATTGTGGTTTCAGCTCATTTTTGCTTTTGCTCTTTTCATATTTTGTTGTGGTTGGGTTCCTTTAACAAATTACGATTCTTTCTCTTGAATAAGTTATGTTCTGTTGAGATGATCCTTCAGGATACATAATCAGTCTATCATATTAGCAATTTTTGAAGAAGGTAAAGTTTTTGCCAAATTGTACTTATGAAGCAGAAGTAATGGGAATTTTCAATGAATTGAGCCACACAAAATAAATAAATAAATATTCTGTTACATAAAGAATTGCTATGTGTCATATCTAAGGATATTGTAAAAAAAAAAAAAAAAAAGAAAAAAGAAAAAGAAAAATCATACTCCTAGGGGAAAACAAAAAAAAAGGGGGGAGGGGCTGGGCGCAGTGGCTTATGCCTGTAATCCCAGCACTTTGGGAGGCCAAGCAGACAGATCATGAGGTCAGGAGATTGAGAACAGCCTGGCCAACATGATGAAACCCCATCTCTACTAAAAATACAAAAATTACCTGGGCATAGTGGCGTGCGCCTGTCATCCCAGCTACTCAGGAGGCTAAGGAAGGAGAATCGCTTGGACCTGGGAGGCAGAGGTTACAGTGAGCCGAGATCACACCACTGCACTCCAGCCTGGAGACAGAGTGAGACTCCATCTCAAAGAAGAAGAAGAAGAAGAAAATTAACCACATAAAATATTCAGTTGTGAGCAAAAATTGGCAATTTTAACAAATTAAAACTATTAAAATGGCAACAACATAAAAAAGAAAAATGAGCAAGAGCTATACATGCACATAATGAAAAGTAATTATGTGAATTATTGCAAAAAGGTAATAAATACATTGAATACTCTCTAACTCTTTATTATTTGGGAAAATGCAAACTTGAGTTCTTTCGGGAAAAGGACATTACTTCTTGCCCTTTTGATCTTGGTATTGGCCATGTGAGCAATTTTGGCCAATGGAACATGAGCAGAATGGCAGCATAATCTAGCCTTCACTGGCTGAGATCATACACTAGATAAGCATTTATATATACATACAATAAAACATTTATTAGATACTTTGTAAAACATTTGTGAAAAATTCCTAGCAACAGTTTGTAATGGCAAAAAAAAAAAAAAAAAAATATTAAAAAAAGTGGAAACAATCTACATTCCCGTTAACAGAATTATGGACAAATGAATTGTGATATATCTATTCAATAGAGTCTTCCAAGAAAATAAACATAATCTGCGTTACACACAATAACACTGATGAAATCTCAAGAACGCAATGCTAAACAGTAAAAAGCATCAACTAGAAAATGTATGATTCCGTTTACATGGAGTTCAAAAACACAAAAGAAGCGAATTGTTTAAGAATGTGAGATCACATTATGAAATTATAAATGAAAGTAGAGAACTAAAATAAAAAATAGTCAAGGGGGTGATAGTAATGAATAGTGTTGCATGTCACCAGAATCTCCCTGCCAGGAATGTGGGCTGCTGACAATAGAGTCTAACAGACTCTGAAACAAAGAATCAAATGAAATTAGTTTAGTTATGAGGTAAAGAAAACCTTAACACAGTGGGAAGGTGAACTGAAGAAGGAAAAAGAAACAATCAAGGGGGTAATTGAAGCTTCACCCCATTGTGAAACATTGAAACACTGCAGTGCCACGAAGTTTGAGTTACTGCATTCCTCCCCCAATGGAGGAATAAGAGGGCTTCTGTATTTTTATACCCACTGCTCTCATTCTTTAAGACATTCTCATAAGACATTCATTCTGTGGTGCTTGTGACTGACCAAGCAGGTGGCGAAGTGAGTTAAAAGATGCCACACAAAAAATCATGAGCTAAAAAAATGTTTTCTGTCATTTGGCAGTTGGGCCAGGATCTGCTAGAATGCTTCTTTGAAGGAAACATGCACACTGGACTAATCAAGATAAAAATTATAAAATACAATTTTAGGAATAAAAATAAGGAAATATTTTTAAAAAATAGCCAGAGACATTTTAAAATTCATTGTCTTATAGAAAAGAAATGGATTATAAAATTAAAGTCAAAACACAACTAGCAATTTGTATTTGTTACCATATTTAGAACATCCATTAAGATAAATTTCTTACCACATAAAAAACTTACATCAATTAATAAATGTATGAGAATGCATACTTCCTTTCATCATCAACAATATTATGTGATATTGAAACTATTACTTGTGTTATTACCTATAAGTTTGTGTAGACCATCATTATTTTACTTTTATTTGATCTTTTAATGAATAAAATGTGCTCCAATTTATTCATTAAAAGGTCAAGTAAAAGTAAAGTAAAACAAAAGTGAAGCAAATAAAAATTAAAATAATAAGGGCATATACAAACTTACAGGTAATAACACAAGTAATAGTTTCAATATCACATAATATTGTTGATTATGAAAGGAAGTATGCATTCTCATACATTTTTGGAGGAAGAGTAAATTGATGCCATCCCATATTTTGGTTATATTTATCAAAACACCAATTTTTTTCAAATGTTCTATCAAAACTTAAAATGTATAGAATCTTTCCTTCAAAAAGATCATTTCTTGAAATTTTTATTTTAGTTATACTCTCCGTGCACCACAAGGTATATACCATTGTTGCAGCAACAAAGGAATATCAAAATCAAAATCAAAGGAAGCAAATATTTATTAGATTAAAAATACTAACAGTTTTGTTCCTGGCTAAAGAAACTAGTAATTTAGCAATGGGAGAAAACAAGTATTAAAATGTCACCATTTACCCTTTCATACAGATTAAATTTTGTACCATGTATGTTTATTTCTATGTCACTTATGACTGGAGAATGAAAGTCAGAGAGAGAAAATCTGGCATCCTTAATCCAAACTATGAATTGACTCAGAGCTGGAAGAATGGTATTGCCCTGGTGTGGTGGCTCATGCTTTTAATCCCAGCACTTTGGGAGGCCAAAGGAGGAGAATCAGTTGAGCCTGGGAGTTTTAG
This sequence comes from Macaca thibetana thibetana, assembly GCF_024542745.1. Taxonomy (NCBI): domain Eukaryota; kingdom Metazoa; phylum Chordata; class Mammalia; order Primates; family Cercopithecidae; genus Macaca; species Macaca thibetana. The sequence goes on from NC_065582.1 coordinate 174,828,576, forward strand.
ATCAGCCTGGGCAACAGAATGAGAGCTCATCTCTACAAACAAATTTAAAAATTAGTTGAGTGTGGTGGTATGCACCTATAGTTCCAGCTACCCAAGAGACTGAGGCAAGCAGATCACTTGAGCCCAAGAAGTTTAGTCTGCAATGAGCCATGTTCATGCCACAGCACTCCAGCTTAGGTGACAGAGTGAGACCCTGTCTCTAATAATAATAATAATAATAATATAAATAATAGTCTTGGAGGCTAAGAGGGATAGCTACATGGAGCCAAGATGCAGGAAATGCAATAGGTAACTATCTTTAGCCAGAAAATACTAACAAGAATGATACTCTTGACATGCATATTTCTGCAGTGAGTGAACACCAAAACTGGAAAAAGAAAACGGACATTTTTCTAATCATTTCCCATGAATCTCTCATCTTTGCACCACTGACTCCAAGACTGAAGTTCCAGATAGGAACAGTGATTGAATGAAGCCAGGGTATCTGTCCCTGGCTGGCTGTTAAAGGCCTTAGAAAGAAAGGATAATGCCCCTTCTGTGTCCATACCTGGGGGCTGCATACCACAAATCTCTAATATCACACACAATTGGAGATCCACTAATGTAAAATTAGAATTAGATTCTGAGACAAAAAAATCAATCACTACAATTATTTTTCTCAAGTGAAAAATAAAACTGTTAAAAATAGCTTTGACAATTAGTGGAACACTGTTCGGTATTTTGCAAAATCATCTTACATAATAGCTCCATTGATGTCTCTATTCCTGAGTTATTTCTATATAAGAATTTATCCTATGGAAAACTGAGATCACGTTGGTGTAGTTGGAGAACACGTACATCCAATTCATTTTCCCCTGTGCGCTTCATGATGTTAATTTTTCTGTCCCACAGAGATAATGTTTCAGAATGATGTCTGGTGTGATTTTTCTCTCCTTAGTTCCATGCTGTTCTGATTGTTTAAAAAATCTTTTAAAGCAATAGAAACTACAGTCCTCCCTTAATCTTTTTTCACATCATATATGTTACCTATTTTAGAGAATTATCCTCACCTCCTCTGTGTGTGTTTGCTGAATTTGTATATATTACGTTAATTTACGAAGCCATTACCTTTCTCATGACTCCTGTGGAGCGTGTTACCTTCAGAAAGGACCTTTCAGCTTTCTGATTGATCTCCTGGGAGGCTTGCATTTCCAAGTAGAGAAATGTCTCCTTCAAATATGAAATATGGTTCAGATTTTCTACCTGAAGGCCATGAGCTTGAATTCAATAATTCTAGAATCTGCCTCAGAGCATGAGCCTCAGAACTGCATTTGTTCATTTGTGTTATTCTCTTGGCCAAAAAGATGTAGACATAAGATGCAGTGTTAGCTGGCACTGCCTTCAGACCCCTGCCTTTTCTGGCCACTTCCTTCGTAGTCCCCAGGTTTCCTAGTGGCGGGAACCTGGAGATGCTGCTCTAACTTCCTGAGCCTATGAGTCCTCATTTGTTTTCCATAGCAGTTGTACTAATTTGCCTTTCCACCAACAGAACATATATGTGGCATGTGGGAGGAAGTGAAAGCAATGTGGGGCAGGGCAGTGAGAAGTGATGGAGGGTTGGGGGCTGGCCATCAAGAGGGCCCGTGGAAGCCTGTAACACCAAGCACACTCAAATTTAGCGATGGCCTGATACAGGTAATGGAACTTGGCGGTAATATTTTCCATCCTCTGATAGAAATTAAAGTGTGCAACTTGGAAAGCAAACAATAAAAGTTTAAAAACGAAGCTGTGTGTGGAAACAACGTGAGACTACATAATTGTACGCTGCCCTACTTCCCACCCTAAGCTCACGGCTTCCATCCTTCACTGCCACCTCGTGGAAGAGAAGAACATTATTTAGGGCATGTTTGCTGTAGGGCAGAAATATTAACACTTTTATTTTAATGCCTAATGTTTAATGTTCCATTATTGCAATGCTAAGCATGTGTACTGTTCAAGGTCATCACCAAGGTCTGATTGCAAAAATTCAAAAAATTGCATCCTCAGGCATAAATGGGTTAATACTCATCTATTATCTGTTTTTATCGTGTGTTTCCTCCCATCAGGTGGTAGGCAGAATACTGGAAGAAGACATGGACAGACAAATCCTCCATGTCTTTCTTCTCTTTCTATATCTCTCTTTTTTCCTTTTTATTCTTTTTCTTATTAGAGTTTAGTTGTTTTATAAAATGCTCTATTTTAAACATATTTTCCTGAACATATTATAGTGAGTTTAAAGCCTGTGTCCAATATCTTCAATACCTAGGTCTCCAGTGGATTTTTCGTATTATATTCTTTTGTTTGGTTTCTATTGAATAATTATTTGTTTGTTTTCTATTTTATCTTGTCTCTTGTCACACCCATTGATTTTATGGAACTGATAAAATTCAATTCCATCTTGATATCAGAAATAAAAATTGTTAGAGACTAAAGATGATGTCTTTATCTCAGAGGACTTATCTTCTTTTAACATAGAGTGAGACTACAGGATATATAACCTTGGCTTAATGGGAGACTGAGATAATTTGGGGGATAGATTTTAGTATTGAGGAAGCCTGGTCTATTTCAGTTGCCTCAACTAAAACCCTGGGTCTTACAACATGGTCCTATCTGGCATAGTCCTATGTACTACTTAGAGTTCTGATCAGTTTATAATATCTGGCTGCCAATTTCTGCCATTTTGACTTCTTCATCTCTTACCTAACACCACTCAAAAACAGGAAAATGCCCTCAGGGTACGAACAATGCCAGAATGTGGGCTCATCTCTCTTGTTTTCTCTGAAATCTTGGCCTTTCAAAGTTTGTTCATCTTGGTAGCCAATAAGTCAAGATCTTGCCTCTCCAGCACCATGTCTGCCACATTTACAGTGGAGCCTCTACTTTCCGGTTGTTCTATTATTCTACAGCTTCAGAAGCAGAAAATTTCTCTGAGGAAAAGGTGTATAGTATAGAATGAGGGGCCCACCTCAGTATGTTTCACTTCACTTGAGGGTCCTGCACATTCAAATCCTATCTGCCTTTGTTGCTCCTTTTGCCTTTTTCCTCATTTTGAGTGGATTTCAGCTACCACGCTGGGGAAGGTAGCTGGTGTGATTAAAAAAATTCATTGAAAAAGTAGAAGGTTCTTTACAACCATTTTGTGTTTCTCCAGTTTTTGTTGTGGTAATGGGAAGGTAGAATCAGATTGAGGTTTGTGACCTGTCTTTATCTCTTACTCTTTCTCTTCCACTATTATTGGCTTGGCTGGCTTCAAGATTTCTCTGAGGTCTGTGAATGAGGTTATTTAATATGTAAGGAAACAAATTATATCTTTGTAACTAAGCCATTTGAATTACTCTATTGTCATACTGCTATAAAGACATACCTGATACTGGGTAATTTATAAAGAAAAGAGGTTTAATTGACTCACAGCTCTGCATAGCTGGGCAGGCCTCAGGAAACTTACAATCATGGCAGAGGCAAGAGAGAAGCAAAGTCACACCCTACATGCAGGAGGTGGCAGGAAAGAGAGTGAACAGGTGAAAGGGGAAGAACCCCTTATAGAACCATCAAATCTCCTGAGAACTTACTATCATGAGAAAAACATGGGGCAAACTACCCCCATGATCCAATCACCTCCTATCAGGTCCTGCCTTCGACACATGGGGATTATGAGGATTACAATTTGAGATGACAATTGGGTGGGGACACAGAGCCAAACCATATCATTCTGCCCGGGCCTCTCCAAAATCTCATGTCTCTTCACATTTCAAAACCACTCATGTCTTACTAGCAGTCCCCCAAAGTCTTAATTCATTCCAGCATTAACTCAAAAGTCCATTGTCCAGAGTCTTATCTGAGACAAGGCAAATCCCTTCTGCCTATGAGTCTGTAAAATCAAAAGCAAGTTGGCTACTTCCAAGACACAATGGGGGTACAGGAATTTGGTAAATGTTCCCATTCCAAACTGAAGAAATTGGCCAAAACAAAGGGGCTACAGGCCCCATGAAAGTATGAAACCAGATGGGGCAAGTCTGAAACCAGGTGGGGTAGTCGTTAAATCTTAAAGCTCCAAAATGATATCTTTTGACTCCATGTCTCACATTCAGGTCACAATGATGCAAGAGGTGGGCTCCCATACCCTTGGGCAGCTGCACCCCTGTGACTTTGCAGGGTACAGCCTCCCTCCCAGATACTTTCATAGGCTGGCATTGAGTGTCTGTGAGTTTCCAGGCACATGGTGCAAGCTGTCAGTGGGTCTACCATTCTGGAGTCCAGAGTACAGTTGCCTTCTTCTCACAGTTTCAATAGGTAGTGCCCCAGTGGAGATTCTGTGTGGGGGCTGCAGCACCACATTTCCCTTCTGCACTCCCCTAGTGGAAGTTCTCCATGAGGGCTCCACCCCAGCAGCAAACTTCTGTCTGAACATCCTGATGTTTCCATACATGCTGTGAAGTCTAGGCAGAGGTTCTCAAACCTCAATTCTTGACTTCTGTGCACCTGTAGGTTCAACCCATGTAAAAGTCACTAAGCCTGGGGACTTGCATCCTCTGAAGCAACTGCTTGAACTCTATGTTGGCTCCTTTTAGCCATGACTGGGATGCAGGGTACCAAGTCCTGAGACTGCACAAAGCAGCAAAGCCCTGGATTCGACCCATGAAACCATTTATTTTTTCCTCCTAGGACTCTGGGACTGTGATGAGAGTGGGTACCATGTAGACCTCTGTCATATCCTAGAGACATTTTTTTCCATTGTCTTGGAGATTAACATTTGGCTCCTTATAACTTATGCAAATTTCTGTAGCTGGCTTGAGTTTCTCCCCAGAAAATGGGGTTTTCTTTTTAACTAAATCATCAGGCTTCAAATTTTCCAAACTTTTATGCTCTGCTTCCCTTTTAAACATAAATGCCAATTTCAAATCATTTCTCTCAAGTTCAAAGTTCCACAGATCTCTAGGGAAGGGGCAAAATGTTGCCAGTCTTTTTGCTAAAGCATAGCAAGAGTGACCTTTTCTCTTGTTTCCCAGAATTTCCTCATCTCCATCTGAGACCACCTCAGCCTGGACTTTATTGTCCACATCATTATCAGCATTTTGGTCAAAACCATTCAACAAGTCTCTAGGAAGTTCCAAACCTTCCCACATCTTCCTTCCTTCTTCTGAGCCCTCCAACCTGTTCCAACCTCTGTCTGTTACCCAGTTCCACAGTTGCTTCCAAATTTTCAAGTATATTTATAGCAGCAGCCCACTCCCAGTACCAATTTGCCATCTAAGTCCATTGTCATACTGCTATAAAGACTTCCCAAGACAGGCTAATTTATAGAGGAAGGAGGTTTAATTGACTCACTGTTCAGCATGGCTGGGGTAGCCTCAGGAAACTTACAATCATGGCAGAAGGAGAAGGAAACACATCTTTCTTCACATGGCAGCAGCAAGAAATGCCAAGGAAAAGGGGAAAAGCCCCTCTTAAAACCATCAGATCTCATGAGAACTCACTCACTATCACAAGAATAGCATGAGGGAAACCATCCCATAATCCTATCACCTCCCAACAGGTCCTGTCCTCAACACATGTGGATTATGGGGATTACAATTCAAGATGATATTTGGGTGGGTGCACAGAGACAAATCATATCACCATTCACTCCAGATAGTCTGTTTCCAGGACTCTGCTTTGAAATATTCAGTGCTTGCAATGATTGGAAAATGTCATCCTTTGAAACTCACTTTTTTTTTTTTTCTTAATACCAATTCTTTTAGGAAAAAAGCTAGGTAAGAGTCATTATCGTGTAGGATATGACCATCATTGGGTTTTAGCAACAATACTGTCAAAATTTCCCCAAAACTTCCCCAAAACACAAATAAAAGATCTTTTCTGTTTTCTATGTGCCAAATCTATAACGGGCCTTTTTATCCTCTCATGGGACTTCCAGGATAATCTTACATAGTACCTCCATTTGAGATACATGAAAATTAAGTCTCTAAAAACCACAATCTGGGCTGGCTGCAGAAGCTTATGCCTGTAGTCCCATATTTTGGGAGGCCTCAGGGGATGAATCACTTGAACCATGTGTTTGAGATCAGCCTGGGCAATATGGTGAGACACCCCATCTCTATTTAAGAAGAAAAGTAAAGTAAAGAAAACCCACAGTCTGTTCAGAATCACTCAGCTAGGCTTGTGCTTCAAATTTAGGGCTGATCACATTATTTGTGCAATGTCAACCATAGCAATATTTACCCCCAATTTTTTCAGGGAACATGCATGCAGTATGAGATTAAGAAGTTTTCTATTAAAATAAATGTTTCCATAATGAAATTATCTTGCCTAGTTGGGTGATTGCACACCTGCTGTGGAGTGAATAGTGTATCAGCATGTTTATAGCCCTAAGACCTCCGATAAAAAACACCAACCTTAAATACTCAGAAATTTTCAAACTTATTTGAACTCAGAATACTTTTCTTATGTGATGCCTTTTAACATTACATGGCCTACAAATGTTCTATATAAGCACTGTTGAGGAATGTTAACCACATTGTGTAATTTTGTAGTTTTCATACAGGTTTTAGCACACTCCCAGCTCACCAGAAAGAGAATAGGATCAGAGAGGGGCAGAGTACTAGAAAAAGTATTTAGCTTTCTAGAATCTCTAACAAACAAATTGTAGTTTAGAGTCAAACTTCTCTCCCATGAAGAGGCAAGAAAATCATCAGGACCTCTAACCAAAGTCTGGGGGTAGTGATCTGACTAATACAGTGGGGTAAGTTCTTCTCAGAGGCTCTCAGAGGGTATGGGGTACCAGTCCTCAAGGCAAATTGTCACAGAGTCTGCTATTACTTTACTTGCCTTTACTAGCATTAGCTCAGGAAGTGGTTGGGGTGAGCCTTCATCTGAGATTCACTGGGGGAATTTAGGTTTCACTGTCTCTGTCTTAATTTGGTCTTTAAGTCTTTATCCATATATAAAATAGGGTAATGGTACTTCTACTGTGATGTTTTTAAAATATATGTGTAAATACTTTGGCATTCATTCCACTAAAGAACAGTTTCTATGTCCACTCTCCTTGAATCTGGGCCAGGCTTAGTGTCTCTCTTGTAACCAGAACAATGAAGCAGAAGTGATGCTGCATAACTTCTGAGGCAAGGGCGGAAAAGGACAGGAAGCTTTCTATTTGTCCTCTTGGAAACTCACTCTGGGAAAACCAGCTGCAGTGCAAGGTCTGACTAGCTTGAGGCCAACATCCTGGAGAGGCGATCTATAGGTTCACACCCCAGTTGTGTCTCCAACCTGACAGCGAGCACCAATGGCTAGCCATGCAAGTTCATGATCTTGGAGATCCAGACCCTCTGCTTTTCTGGTAACTACAGCTGCAGCCAACAATTGGCTGCGATCACATGATCAGTCTCAAACACGAGCCTTCCCTACATGAAAGTCTTCCATAACTTCAAACTCACAAATTTGTGAATCAAATAAATTGGTTGTTTTCAGGTCTCTAAGTTTTTGGTATAATTTTCTGCACAGCAGTAGTAACTGAAACACCTACATCTCAGGGTCATTTTAAGAATTAAATGAGATAATAAACATAGATCACTAGAGTGGTCATTGCTCAACACAAAGTATATTGCCAGTACATCCACATCCAGATGGTTCCTTGTTTACCAACCGATACACTAGTCCTCAGGAGAAATTGTTATAAAAATTGACTATTTTTGTAATAAAAATAATCTGAAAGGTTAGAAGTAGTCTAAGAGGTCTAAAGTAGTTTTCTGAAGAAGTTCATTGTATCAAAATGATAATATTTAGTATCCTGTTTCTATATTTTTTCTATTATTCGAAATGTAACAAAGGAGTAAATATGTGCATAACACAATAAAATAAGAGATATTTAATTTGGTATGTAGATCAGGGTTTTTCAACCTTGGTATAGTTGACACCTTGGCCTAGGTAATTTTTTGGCCTAGGTAATTTTTTGCCCTGGGCCTGGGGATGTCCTGCACATTTTAGGATGTTTAGCTGTACCCTTGGCCTCTACCTACTGGATACCAGTAGAATCTTTTGCCTATAGTTGTGCGACCAAAAACATATTTATGTTTTGCCCAGTGTCCTTTGAGGGACAAAACTGGCCCCGGTTTAGAACCACTGGTGTAGATTGTGGTGTTGTAGAGGCTAGGTGGATCATAATTGGGGGTTTATATGTTATTTCCAGATGAAATTGGCATTATTTGCAGAGTCAGAAGGTAAGGCATGTCTCTAAAACTGTTTTCTCTCCCTCTCTAGCAGACTACCTACAGCTGAATTAAAATATTGTGAATATTTGGTACTTGAGAAGTCCTTTCTCAAGGAGACTGGAGCGAGGGGGGAAGAAATGCTTACAGCAAACCAGTACATTTTTTCCTAAGTAGGGGCCATCAAAAGTAGAGCTGTATAGACAACAGGCTAGGAAGGAGTGTGGTCACTGAGAGACCAGTATGAGGACAGAGCACAGGAAGAACACAGAGAGAAGGTCACAACAGAAACAATTTAAACAAAAGTAGTTTATCTGGGTACAGGACTCTCAGAAAGGCTCAATTGCCAAGGCAGGGTGCAGATATTAGGCAGAATTGAGTTCAAAGTCAGTGTGCTGCATTTTCATTCAGAAAGCTAAGTATTTATTAAAACTATCTTATCAAAGAATATATATGCATTAAGGAAAATGTAGTTAACCTTGATAAGTGAAAAATGTCACTTATCAAAAAATAATCCATGTGAAATCAGGTTTTTTAAAAAAAGTGTAGAATACAATAATTGCATAGAAATATACAATAATGTGTACAGTGGTGATTTCTGTCTATGAGATCTTTTAAAATTTTATTTCTTAGGGTTCTCTGTAGTTTTTCAATGTTTTTACATGTAGTTATTTTGTTTTAATTAAAGATAGGGGATAACAAATCATAGGAAGGATTGAGTTGTAGGCTGCGGCAGTGTTTGGGGCCATAAAGAAATGTCACAGGATGAAAAGAAATAAAGTGTACTCAATAGCAATGACATAGAATCAACGTAAATGTCCGTCAATGACAGACTGGATAAAGAAAATGTGGTACATATACACTATGGAATACCATGCAGCCATAAAAAAGAACAAGATCATGTTCTTTGCAGGGACATGGAAGGAGCTTGAGGCCATTATCCTCAGCAAACTAACACAGGAACAGAAAACCAAATACCACAGGCTCTCACTTACAAGTGAGAGCTAATTGATGAGAACACATGGACACATAGAAGGGAACAACACACACACAGAGACCTTGTGGAGGGTGGGAGGAGGGAGAGGATCAGGAAAAATAATGAATGGAAACTAAGCTTAATACCAGCATAACAAAACAATCTGTACAACAAACCCCCATGACACAAGCTTACCTGTATAACATACCTACACATGTATCCCTGAACTTAAAAGTTAAAAACTATTGAAGTGTGTTTTTCTGATGTCCAGAACTTTTTTAACATAAAGGTACACCAGTCTAGGAAACCTTAATCCCTTTGTTATTTCCTTTGTTGACTGGACTCTGCCCTGTTAGTTGTGCATAGCTGCCAGATAGAAAAGTGAATTCAAAGTGATAATCCAGTTGATCAGAAAGTGGCTAAGATTGTCTTATTTTTTCATGTATGCACTAATTTCTTATTCCTGTTTTTAACTATGATCCACAAAAGGGAATAAAGATGCACTAAGTGTCTAGAAATAATAAGACTAGGTATAAATATTACTGTATGATTTTTGAGCGATTGAATGAACTCTACTAGATTCCAGACGTGGGCTTTTTTATTTAATCCCCATACATTTGTCAGTGAGATTTTAGTATTTACCCTTTGCAAATTACAGAAACAGGTTGAGACACATTAAACAATTCATTTTAGTTCCCGACCTGGTAAGTGGCAGAGCCAGGATTTGTAACAAAGGATTTGTATTGATTTGTCTGAATCTAAATCCCGACTTTGTCCACTGTGCCTTGCTGCCAGTAATCATGTGAAAAATTTTGCTGAGTGAATTTATATATTTTTGACTTCTGGGGAAAAACAAAAACAACAACAACTTATTTTCTATGCCTTAAAACCCAATGGCAGGCTTCAAATTTCATTTATTTCTGAATTTGAATTTATTTGCCTCCAGCTCCTTAAAGAGTCAATTAAAGAGAGCCTAAAGTTAGTGAGACTTTGGTTTAACATTTCAGCACAGCCTACGCATTCTATCTGCGAACTCCATCACAGAAGAGTGAAAGTCATCAAATTTCATTTGTTATAACATTAGTTTAGGAAGATATTTCCCCTCTCACCAGCTAAATTGTCTTTTACTTTGTAAACTGTTTCTATTTTTCAACAATAACATTACAATGTGTTCAATTCTAACCACCCTGCTGCTCAATCCTTTATAAACCCAAATAAAGAAATAGTTATATAACCAAGAAACATCAAAAAGTAAATAAAAGGCAGATATTGCTTCAGATGATTCTCCATTCGCTGAGGACAAAAAAGCAATTTTACGTTTTATATTTTATATTTATTATTGTATTATTCTTTTGTTTACCTTGTAAAAAGTGGAAGCCTGATAGCATCTGTTACCCTCCCACAATTTAATTACATATTCCATATCTTTATTCTCACTTGGCACTGTCTTTGCTTGCCTAGAGCTGTCTTACCCACCACTTCCAAGTTCATCTTGCATGATTTTTGTAATTGAGTGCGTGGCAAGTTAGCTACCTCCATCCTTAAATTGAACATTTCATAGTTTGAAAGCACTTCTAATAAACTTCCTTGAATCTGAATCCCCATTAGTTCCCCATCTTCCCCTGATGACTCAATTATCTCCTCAGGGGAGAATCTGTTCAATACCAAGAATTACCTTTCCTCCACAGAGGGGGCCTAGAAACAATGGCTCTGAAACCCTCTTTCTTTCACTCTGTGTCTTCGATGAATAATTTATATTTGTGACAATCTGTTTTCTGTTTTTCCTGATTCTTAGCATTGAAAACTATATAAAGAATATATTCACCCTATCTCATTACTTTCCACACAGAGCACTGAAAGCCTCCTAGTCCTAGGTACCCCTTGGATTCACCTTCATTCAGGGTTAGAAAACAATAATGAACTTTCTCCTATTGTTTTAAGGTGTGTCTCTTCTTAGTCAAAGATTTGTTATTCATTAAAAAGTTAGAAGCTTTCTAGAAAAAACAAAGCACTTTTTTTCCTGTGCCATCACTTTTCTTAATATGAAAGTATTACCTGCCAATTGTAGAAAAAAAAATAGAAAATGCAGAGAAGAATACATATAATCTGCCCTAAACTCCACCATCATGAGACGAGTAATTGAATACCAAATCAGAAACATGCACTCATACACATACAATAAATTGGACACTATCTGTATTGTAGGCACCAATAGTATACTACTAATTCATCTCTTTCATCACACACATTTAAAAACTCATAGATGCTATGCACCGTGAGTGCTCTTTCCTTAATTTACTGTATATAGAAGTTCCTCAGAGGTATCTCTCATTTGGGTTGAGAGGTTAATAGGTTTTAAAAGAGCAGAATTATGGTGACAGATACTCAATATTTAGTGAGTACCTTCTAGGTACCAAGCACTGTGTTGGTCCTGGGTTGACAAAAACATAGAATGTGCTTTCTGCTTTAAAATAGTTCATGAAGCAATAAAGCAATAAATACGGTATGAAGTAGGTCCTAAGATATTAAAAATTATGCTTTGAATTCAAAAGAACTTTTGTTTAAATCTCTTGTTTTTCTTGCAACTATTGCTGACTTATGTTTATGTTGTTGTAAAGAGTAGAACACTGTCATATTCCCTTATTACATCATTTGAGAATAAAATGTTTAGTTTGGTTCCTTATAACGAAACCTGGATTTGAAGCCCAAGCATACAACCTGAACTTGAGTTGATGATAAATAACAATTCTGTAAAAGTGGATACTTAATTTGGGGATCACTAATTTTCATTGTATTGTTCTGCTGAAAAACCTCTATTGGTTCCCTGTTGCTAACAAATGGACATGTCTTAGGCAGGATTCCCATCTCCTCCAAAATTTGGGTCCATTCTTACCTTTTCAAGTATATTTTCCACTCCTGTTACCCCTGGGTCCTGGTGTTCCAGTAAACATGTTTGCTATGTTCTGTTCATGCTCAATTCTTTCTGTCTTCTCTTTTCTCCTATGGTTTCCTCTGGAATACAATTCACATGCCCATGTGACTTCCACTCTCCAATTGACTAACTCCAATGCACAGTCCTCTCCTCTGCGAGTAGTTGGTTTGACTGAAACCCCATGAAACTTTAATGGTGGCTCTGTAGCATGAACCTCTCCTCCCCTGGTGAACAATGAGACTCTTCAGAGAAGAGCTTGAAGCACTGCTGCTTCCTTCTCACTGCCACACATGTAATTGGGACTCAGATGTGTCGAAATAGTGAATTAATTAGTTTCCTTTTCTTACAGCACATCTTTGAAATGATTGCCCAACTATATTGATTTTAATATGCTTCCAAATATAAAATAATATGGGCTACAAAGCAAACTGAAATATGAATGTAAACAGAATAGAGTAAAAATCGTGACATAAACTTATAAGACAGCAAAATGGAATGTAAATATATATATTTATATTGTGGGATATATATGTCTCACAAATGTTCAATATAATAACCTGCAGAAGAGAAAAAATAACTCCTCCTCATGTTCATCTTTTCTGTCCAGAATAATTTCCTTTACATAAAAAGGCATAACTAGTATATTTTAAGTGTTTTTAGCACTAAGATTTTGAGACAGTCTATTAGAGTGAGAAAAGAATTAGACTTCAACAAAAAAGACGTTCATTCAAGTCCAACTTTCTAACATACTGTATGGAAACCTTGCAAAACTCACCTGACCTTCTATGTCAATTTCTTCACATGTATTATAGCAACGATATCAAGAAATCATGGAGAGGATCAATAAATATATTTTTGTTAAATTTTCATAGTAAGTTATGGAACCCTGCTATAAACATGAGGTATTATTACTGAAGCAAGTACCATTTTCAAATTATTTGTGGGTTGGAAATCATTTTTTAACAGAATTCAAAACGAATCTAGAAACTAAAATTGTGATTTTCTTTAAAAACAACAATGGAAATATCAAAATATTCTGAGACTCATCCCTGAATTAAACTGTGTCATTCCACTGCAGCCTCTGAATGATAGATAGGCACACTGTTCTTCTGTCTTAGCTCAAGCATCAGTTTGTGTTTGCTGATGATTTTGTGTGTTGAGTTTGATTACTGTTATTTCTACTGAATAACTCTGACATCATAGTGATGGTTTTGCCTTAGCTGAAGGTCGCAGCCGTCTGTAAGTAGTGTCTATAATGCATGTCACTATCCATAACTGCAATTAACCCTCTCTCATGCTGCATTTCTTCCATTCAAATCTTTATACCAATACCATAGCCTTTTGCCTTTTAAAAAACGATAGGAATAGTAGTCCTTCAATCATTGAATGACGAGTTAGTACATTGTAGCTCTCTGTGTGCAGCAAAAATGACAGGACATGTAATGTAAATTACACAGAACAAAGGCTTTGAGGCAGGGAGATGCAACCTGAAGTCTTAATGTCACCTCATTGACCTTGAAAAAGTTATCTCAATAGTGCTCAATTCAACTTCATCTACAATACGGAAATAAATGAGAGCATTAATGAGCTCATCGGGTTGTTGTGAGATCTTTAAATTAACATGCGAAAACTCTTTATAAACTATAAGATAATGCTCAAATATTATTTATTATATTGTAAAACTGCTTTCAGTTCTTTAGTAAGTCTAAATTGGGGGCAATATTTTTAGAATTATTGAATGAGAAAGATTTTGGAATTCCTGAGGGTGGTAGCAACACACAGAGAAATGGCTTGTTAATATCCACTGGGTAGAGCAGCAGAGTGGCATCAGGACCATAAAGAATGCAGGTGACAAGTCATAGCTGCTTGCCTTCCAGGAGGGATCTAACCTGCCTCTAACTACCTGGCTCCAGAACAACACAGTTGCATCTCCAGTCCTGACTGCTTAAAACAGCTATTCCCCTGCTCTCTCTTAATCTTTGGCATCTATATGATATCCCAACACCTGACTCGTAGCAGATTATTTTCCTATCTGGAAAGTGACCCATATGGTACCTGCCAGGCAGCTGCACTGAAGAGACTGTGCCTCAGGCCTGGGCCCAAATGTCTTGGGTTTGACCGCTGTCTCTGACATTGGCTGATTTAGGAATTTGGTAAAGGAACTCCATCTTCCTCAACTTGGGTGTCCTCAGTTTTCAGAAATAAAAAATTGGGCTGGGCGTGGTTGCTCATCCCTATAATCCCAGCACTTTGGGAGGCCGAGGAGGGCGGATCACGAGATCAGGAGATGGAGACCATCCTGGCTAACACGGTGAAACCCCGTCTGTACTAAAAATGCAAAAAAAAATTAGCCAGGTGTGGTGGTGGGCACCTGTAGTCCTAGATACTCGGGAGGCTGAGGCAGGAGAATGTGAACCCAGGAGGCAGAGCTTGCAGTGAGCCAAGATCATGCCACTATACTCCAGCCTAGGTGTCAGAGAGAGACTCCGTTTCAATAAATAAATAAATAAATAAATAAATAAATAAATAAAAATTACATCACAAAGGACTGAAATAATGGTTAAGTGTGATAACTGAAAGTGCAAAATAATTGCCTGATGACACACATTCAAAATAACAGCAAGTCCCTTCAGAAGTTGTTGCCTTCTTTCGAAACTTCATGAGATTCTTAATTTTGCATTGTCTTCAGAGGACTTAAAAAACCACAAAACTCATAGTGCTATGCAAAGATCTGTAATAGTTGCTTAAGAATAATTTCAAATTCCAGTTCTAGCTTATTGGTGAATAATACCTTCATTCTAATGACTCTTGTGGCACAGAACAAACACCAGGATGCAACTAGGTGACAAGCCCTGACACATGTTATTTGGGGTTTGAGGCAGGTTAATTGCTGAGCTTTTGGAAATAATATCAAAGTGAAAATTACATTAGTCTCATTGAACCCAGAGTCAGCATTAGAGAACCCTAGGATCTGAGTCTTCATAGGATGTGATCCTAAATTGCAAAGACTGTGTTTCAGGAATTTTGTCTGGGGTCCATGAATCTGCATGATTAACAGGCATCCTGAATGAGTTTGATTGTGGTTGTCCAGGGTACAGGAACCACATTTTAAGATGCTTTATAACAATTTTTCACAGAGAGGCTAGCTGTAGCCCCATGACAGTAAAGCTGGTGAATTAAGTCTGCTCAAGTAGCATTAATGTTATCTACCATGATAGCGGAATAGAAAATTTATGAAAGTGGCACAATCTGCTGAGGCATCTGGGATTGCTAATTTCATCATCTTGTGCTATTTTCAGGTGCTGAAAGAATAGAAACAAAGTTCGATGATGAAACAGCTTTTAAAGCACAACCAAAGCCTGGTATTTTTTTTCCCAGCTGGTGAAATAAGATCTACAATGCATTTTTAAAGTTTTGTACATTATTATTGTGCCTTCCACATACAACAACATAAATGTAAAATTGAGTGAAAAGTGAATGTAAAAAGAAAAACTAAAAATAATGGCATTTCAAAGCTTAAAGTAAAATATATTGTGAAGAAAAATATTCATAGATTTTACTGTACAAAACCTTTCTATAAAACAAAAATCTTATAAATGTGTTAAATGATGAATTATAAACCAGAAAAATATTTGTAGTATGTATTAAAAATTAGGTGCACATATATTTTTATATAAATAATTCTGAGTCAACAGAAATTAGTATGTACTGCAACAGAAAAAAGAGAAAGATAAGGATCAAAATCTTAAAAGAGGAAATACAAATATTAATAAACAAAGAAAAATATTTAATCTCATTAATAGCATTTGATTTTCTGAGAGGTGCTACAGAACATAATAAAATTCATCCTGGAATTCTCAATCTTTTCCTCTTTGCTACATTTAGCATGATTTGGAAGTCGAGAAGCAAGCGAGCTTTCAGAAATTGCTATCACCTGATGTGAGTCCCAAAGAATCGATGGAAATCAGTGAGATGAAGACAAACTCTCTAGCCAATGGAAATCACACTGAGAAAGGAAAGCCTGTGAAAGGAGTATAAAGGCAGGCAGCTTCAGGTTGCTGCAGAGTGAAGTGCATGGGTAGAATTGCCTGAAGCTGAAGCTGAAAGGCAAGACAGGTGACTGAGAGTCTTAAATGGCAAGCTATGGAAATGGTTGTGTAATATGGGCAGGGAGACATTTTCTAAAAATGAACTAAAGTGCTGCCGAGCGCGGTGGCTCATGCCTGTAATCCCAGCACTTTGGGAGGCCGAGGCGGGCAGATCACAAGGTCAGGAGATGGAGACCATCCTGGCCAACATGGTGAAACCCCGTCTCTACTAAAAATACAAAAATTAGCCAGGCATGGTGGCGGGCGCCTGTAGTTCCAGCTACTCGGGAGGCTGAGGCAGGAGAATGGTGTGGACCCGGGAAGCGGAGGTTGTAGTGAGCCAAGATGGCGCCACTGCACTCCAGCCTGGGCGGCAGAGCAAGACTCCGTCTCAAAAAAAAAAAAAAAAAAAAAAAAAAAAAGAAAGAAAGTGCACCTTTAGTCCCCAGCTACTTGGGAGGTTGAGGAGGGAGGAACATTTGAGCCCGGGAGGTCAAGGGTGCAGTGAGCTAACATCACACAACTACACTCTACCCTAGTCACAAAGCAAGACCATTTCTCAAAAATAAAAAAATATAAGAAAGAAACACAAGACAGAGCAAAACAATAACAAGCAACTGAAAAGACCAGGCTATCCATGTATTTTTCTGTTTTTATTCCTGCATCCATTTTTGCAATAAAAGTTTATTAAGCAATGACCATCTGCCTCTTTTTCATAAACTATGAGTCAAATGATGTCATTCACCTGTTCAAAGTCCTGCTATGTTTTGTTTGGTTTCACCCACCTGCCTCAGTTAAAGTCATCATTATGAGTATAGTTCTCAGAACCCTACCCAAACTCATATAAAAAGGGAATCAGATAAAAGTGAATTTGAGCCTGTAATCCTAGCAGTTTGGCAGGCCAAGGCGGGTGTTTGAGATCAGCCTGGCCAACATGGTGAAACCTCATCTCTACTAAAAATACAAAAATTAGACGGATGTGGTGGCTAATGCTTGTACTCCCAGCGACTCAGGAGGCTGAGGCAGGAGAATCACTTGAACCTGGGAGGTGGAGGTGCAGTGAGTCGAGATTACACCACTGCACTCCAGCCTGGGTGACAAGAGCGAAACTCCATCTGAAAAAAAAAAAAAGTAATTTTAAATTAAATGGAAGGTATTAGTTTATTCTTGGGAGCTGTATCAAAACAATGGAACGAAATGTTAATATCTCCCCACCTACCAAGCCCCATTGGACCAAACAACCTCTCTTCCTCCTTTGAAGCTCTAGCCTATGGATGTTTATCTCCAGAGTCACTTTAGTAATCAACCCATTGCTTTTAAGGATAAAGGGAAACTTGTTTATGAGTATAGAGGACTCTTAAGACTCTCCTATATTCAGTAGTGGAGAATTCCAGTTCCAGGATAAAGAGTAGCGTGAATGCCTCTTGCATTACCCACATCTTATAGGAAAATATTTGCATGTGAAACCGAAATTACTGGGCTCTAGGAAATGTGTAATTCCTGCCATGTTAAACAGCTAAGGATAAAGGATATGGGGTCAGTCTCCAGTGGTGGATTACACTGAGCAAGACCTGGGTCTCTAAGAGAGCAGAACTTGCGAGAATGCAGTAGCGGTATTTTGCAGAAGCGAGAAGCAACCCAAAGATGAAATGAGATGTGAGCCGATTGGGCACCAGGTGTATTTGTTTCCTAGGACCTACTGTAACAAATTTTCATGACCTAAGTGGCTTAAAACAGCAGAAATTTACTGTCTCACAGTTGCGAAGGATAGAAGTGTGATTGTCAGGGTCATCCTCTCACGGAAGTCCCGAGGGGAGAATTTGCCCCAGGCCTTCTGGCTTCTGGTGGTTCCTGGCAATTCTTGGAGTTGCTTGGCTTGTACACTTCTCACTCCAATTTCTGCCTTTGTTAACACAAAGCGTTCCCCCTGTGTGTCTCTGTATTTGTGTCTCCTCTTCTTGTAAAGACACCAGCCGTATCAGATTAAGGGCCCATTCTATGCCAGCATGACCTTATCTTAATTTGGCTACATTATAAGAGTCTTAAAAAAAAAAAAAGATTACATTCACAGGTACTAGAGGTTAGGACTTGAACATCTTTTAAGGGGACACAATTCAGCACACAGCACTAGAAATCACTCACTTTTGGGAAAAGTCAATATGATTTTTTTTTTTTTTTTGACCTGTGTATACTTCCTGGAATTCATTGGGAATCCCTGAGGGAGGAAGACCTGTATACACAGCCAATATGGCAGGCAGGGTCTTGGGCTAGATTTAATGCGATTGAGAGAAGGAAAAGAGGTTGCATTTTTACACTGTGTTTTATGAAGAAATTGTAGTGATTACAATGAGAAAAGAAGTAAGGGGGTTACTTCCCACCATTATAAATGACAATCTATGCCCATTTAATGTGCAGTAATATTTCCAGATGACTCCTGGAGGATAATGTGATGGTGTGGCCATCAACAGGTACCCAATCGTAAGTTGAATCTCAGAATTAGAAAATGGTTCAGAAGAGCAGGTTCTAGTTCCAGTTCTGCCACTTACTAACTGCACTACCTCCGAGTGGTCATGTAATTTCTCTGCGTCTCAATTATCTCAGCTAAATCCAGGTCTAAAAATGCTTATTCTGCCTAACCATTGGGTGTAGAAATGCTCACTAGAGGTAATCCCATGTTAAATTTCTGAATAAAACTTAAAGTGCATGAGAATGCTTAGAAACTATTCCCAATTTAGTTTGTCTTTTGTTTTCTAAATCTTTCTTTTTTCCAGGATGACTTGATACTATCAGAACAATATTATTTTCTAACAATACAACTTATTTTAATATATTATTGCCATCCCAAGTAAGTTATCCTTAGATCGATAAACCCAAATATTGGTCCTTAGCTCTTGATCCAAAATAATGGTCAGAAAGTCTGCAGTATAATAATCATAATGATGATAGTAAGTGCCACATGAGGCTTAAACCTATATCCTTGAGTTAGATATGATACCATAAACATCTTTTAACCAAGCTTACTTGCTTTAAAACACAAACACCTATTTATCTACACATAGACAAGATTTGCAAATCTCACAGAAATGCCAGAAAGTGATAAAGCTGTATTTGGTCTCATAGAAGCTTAGTAGTAGCCCAAGAACCTGAGAGTTGGTAAGTGTCAGGGGCAAGTTTTGTGCTATATGTATTATGTGTGACTTCAGATCCTATGCATTTA
Source organism: Macaca thibetana thibetana (assembly GCF_024542745.1). Lineage (NCBI taxonomy): Eukaryota > Metazoa > Chordata > Mammalia > Primates > Cercopithecidae > Macaca > Macaca thibetana. The sequence continues at coordinate 174,848,008 of NC_065582.1, forward strand.
AATTCAAGCTTTAAAATTCTGAAGTCCAAGAATTGTTTTTTTTTTCTACTTGCATTGCATATAGAAATGTTGCTTGTATAACATTTCATAGTGATTAAGTCACTTTTTTGTGATGGATTGTTATAGATCATTATGAATTATGGAATGAATGTGAATATTGTAAAACACCATTTCAGAATCTTTCTAAAGGATTACTTGATTTTTTTTCTAATTTGACCAAGTAAAATGATATGCTAAGTTAAAGAATCTGTAATATAAAATATGTCTTTGTCCCTAGATGTCCTACTAAGCTGGAACATGGAGATTTTTATTTTTTAAATAAATGTACTGCCTATTGTATTTTACAAGTATTTATTTAAAGTTTATTTATTTAAAGTCATAGGTAAGAATTGAGTGAAGTTTTCTTTTTGATGATGTCTTTGTCAGTTTAGTTATACCAATTGTTCTAGCCCCAAAAGTGTGCTTGCAGATCCCTTCCTCCCTTTTTTTTTTGTATGATCAGAAGTAATTCATGTAACCTACAAATAATTTGTTACTTGAAAGTTTGAAAGCACCCACCTATAAAACACTGCCTGGAGCAGACATTTTGAGGTAATATGATAGTCTTAAATATTTTCCCTTTCATTGATCTTTTCATTTTTTCCTTTCTTGAATCAATTTGCAAAATTAATATTGTGTTGAAAATTATTCATTAAGTTTTTCCAACTTAGCATAGATTTCAATTCATTTATATTTTAAACATCTCATGTGTCTATCATTATATTTCTCTTTTCTAATGTTTGAGTACTACTGAATTATACTTGATAACATTTTCCATAACCTCTCTTCAGATCTACGTTTTTATCCTTTTAAAATGTTTATTTATCTATTTCTTTCCTAGAATTCTGAGATAATGTCTCATCTTTTTCTTGACCACTTCACCATTCTTAACTATTGATTCTTCTGTCCACTGAAACAATTATAACTTTTCATTAAAATCATCTAAAGAAAAATGTTTTTTTGTGAATATTTCCTAAGTTCATAATGTTTCTTTATAACTCTGTATTTAATTTCATGTGTGAGTAAAAAAAGACAAAAGCTTTTGCACATTATAATATACATGAACATAGAAAACCAAGTTTCTTCATATTCTAAAAGGAGTCTGAGTCTTCATGAGCTACCAACTAACTGCTGGTAACCAAGCAAGTAAAATCACTGAATCCAAATCCATTCCAGTTGACATAATGTGATATATAATTACTGGACCTTTAGGTAAATGATTAATCCTTCAAGTTTCTAACCATTGCCCTCTCTTCTCCAACAGAATCTGGATTATGAGTGTGTCTCTGCGGTTTAGAACAGTTGGCAGCCTCATCTGCAGAGAATCTTCCAGTGTCCCTAGTCCCAGAAGAGGAGCTGAGTCAGCTACTTTTTCAGGTGACCACTGAGGCACAATCTCCCCAATCCCTGGAGTTCTGCTCCAGAAAATAGCAACTGTTTTAGCTCAATCTGAGGCTATACTTGTAACATCAAATTTGGTGGTGATGGTGGTGGGTGCAGGCTTAAAATAAGAGAATCTAAATTGGAAGTTATTAAATCTTCCCAAAATAGTATGCTATTTACATCTTGCTGAGTTAAATTTTTTTCTAGCATTTTGTCCTATTTTTTTTCAGAATATATATTTTGGAAGAGTATCACTGTTGTTATAGATATATCATGTATACATATTTTTTTCCATTATCATTACACAGTGACATTGATGCTCTCTTCTGGAAATAGTTGAGTTATACCAACAATGATAGCATACTGACAGTAGGGATGTTTACTTGTCTATCCACACACTATTGTCTTGCTTCTAATAGCACAACTTCTCATTTCTGGGAGAGACTTTATTGCATATTATTGAGAGAAGCATAATTCACCCATATTCCCTTGCTTCTGTCATGAGGATGGGTACTTGACTAAAACTGACTAATAAGAATGTTCCATCCTCTTTCCCAGAGTAATGTGTGTAAGGAGGGATGTTTAACCCACTGTACAAAGATGCTAGGAACAATGACAACATTTAAGAAATATTTAAATTGGATTTTTTTGCAGTCATTTTCCTCAGATACATGGAGAAATCTGTCTACAAAAGGTAAAAGGCAACCTACAAAAAAAAAATCAGTGATACCAGGTATGAACAAATAGGGAATTGTGATGCTATTATGTCAGCTCCCATTCCCGTTCCACCTCACTTCAGATTTGGTTCTAAAACCAAATCAAACCACGATCTTTTCAATTATAGTCTAAATATATCATCTGTTTTATCATTAAGACAGTTTTCATTGGGTTTTAGATACTAAGGACTAAAAGAGTTCTCATGAAAAAGACAAAAGCTTTTGCACATTATAATATACATGAGCATAGAAAACCAAGTTTTTCATATTCTAAAAGGAATCTGAGTGTCTTCATGAGCTACCAACTGCTGGTAACCAAGAAAGTAAAATCACTGAATACAAGTCCGATCCAATTGATATAATGTGATATATAATTACTGGACCTTTAGGTAAATGATTACTGTTTCAAGTTTCTAACCATTTCCCTGTGTTCTCCAACAGCATCTGGATTATGAGTGTGTCTACGCATTGGTTGGCAGCCTCATCTGCAGAGAATCTTCCAGTTTCCCTAGTCCCAGAAGAGGAGCTGAATCAGCTACTTTTTCAGGTAACCACTGAGGCACAATCTCCCCAAATCTTGGCTGGAGGCCAGGTAAGACAATGCTGCCCACTCCAACAAGGCATGGTGAAGACATCCCAGGCAAACTCATTGCCAGTGTCGCTCCAGCATCAAGACTTTCTCAGTACATTTAATGGCATCAAAATATGCACCCCACGTTTTGCCATGCCCTCATCCCTCCCCCTGGGTTATTTCCAGGGAATAGTTAGACTACCAGTGTTGACTCTTCTTGTTGCGGGCCCATTGCCCTTTTACAGTGGGTATTTTCTGACAAACCCTTTACTTATTCATATTCCCTCCTTAATATACTTTTAAAATCCTTTTTAAGAATATGGAGATGACTCTTTGCTGGTTTATAATACTGGTGCAGATTTCTATTTTTATGACTCATTATTCATTTCAACGAGCAATTGGGAAATGGGATGAAGCCCGGATCAATTATGTTCAATTATTTCCTTTGCTTGGGAGTCCCATGGAGCATTTTTAAGAAGAAAATCTTTGAAAACAGTTACAGCTTTCATAATTATTTGTCTATTCAGCTTTTCTACTTGTTATTGAGACACTTTAGGCAACTTGGATCTTCTGAGAGAGAAAAAGATCCTTTTCACTGGGATTTTCAAACTTTATGTTAACAGCACAGAGTTGTACATTTTACTTCCTTATGATGTTGAAATCTCCACAATATCTGCTGTTATGTCTCCTCTTATATCTCATTTCCTGACAGTCTCTTGTTTCCCTTTTGTGGATCCAAGTAGTCAACACTGCATTCAATTAATTAAAGTTTCCTAAAAAACAAATCTTGAATTTGTTTTTTTTTTTTTTTTTAATTAATTTATTATTATTATACTTTAAGTTGTAGGGTACATGTGCATAAGGTGCAGGTTTGTTACATATGTATACTTGTGCCATGTTGCTGTGCTGCACCCATCAACTCGTCATTTACATCAGGTATAACTCCCAATGCAATCCCTCCCCCCTCCCCCCTCCCCATGATAGGCCCCGGTGTGTGATGTTCCCCTTCCTGAGTCCGAGTGATCTCATTGTTCAGTTCCCACCTATGAGTGAGAACATGCGGTGTTTGGTTTTCTGTTCTTGTGATAGTTTGCTAAGAATGATGGATTCCAGCTGCATCCAAGTCCCTACAAAGGACTCAAACTCATCCTTTTTTATGGCTGCATAGTATTCCATGGTGTATATGTGCAACATTTTCTTAATCCAATCTGTCACTGATGGACATTTGGGTTGATTCCAAGTCTTTGCTATTGTGAATAGTGCTGCAATAAACATACGTGTGCATGTGTCTTTATAGCAGCATGATTTATAATCCTTTGGGTATATACCCAGTAATGGGATGGCTGGGTCATATGGTACATCTAGTTCAAGATCCTTGAGGAATCGCCATACTGTTTTCCATAATGGTTGAACTAGTTTACAATCCCACCAACAGTGTAAAAGTGTTCCTAGTTCTCCACATCCTCTCCAGCACCTGTTGTTTCCTGACTTTTTAATGATCGCCATTCTAACTGGTGTGAGATGGTATCTCATTGTGGTTTTGATTTGCATTTCTCTGATGGCCAGTGATGCTGAGCATTTTTTCATGTGTCTGTTGGCTGTATGAATGTCTTCTTTTGAGAAATGTCTGTTCATATCCTTTGCCCACTTTTTGATGGGGTTGTTTGTTTTTTTTCCTTGTAAATTTGTTTGAGTTCTTTGTAGGTTCTGGATATTAGCCCTTTGTCAGATGAGTAGACTGCAAAAATTTTCTCCCATTCTGTAGGTTGCCTGTTCACTCTGATGGTAGTTTCTTTTGCTGTGCAGAAGCTCTTTAGTTTAATGAGATCCCATTTGTCAATTTTGGCTTTTGCTGCCGTTGCTTTTGGTGTTTTAGACATGAAGTCTTTGCCCATGCCTATGTCCTGAATGGTACTACCTAGGTTTTCCTCTAGGATTTTTATGGTATTAGGTCTAACATTTAAGTCTCTAATCCATCTTGAATTAATTTTCGTATAAGGAGTAAGGAAAGGATCCAGTTTCAGCTTTCTACTTATGGCTAGCCAATTTTCCCAGCACCATTTATTAAATAGGGAATCCTTTCCCCATTTCTTGTTTCTCTCAGGTTTGTCAAAGATCAAATGGCTGTAGGTGTGTGGTATTATTTCTGAGGACTCTGTTCTGTTCCATTGGTCTATATCTCTGTTTTGGTACCAGTATCATGCTGTTTTGGTTACTGTAGCCTTGTAGTATAGTTTGAAGTCAGGTAGCGTGATGCCTCCAGCTTTGTTCTTTTGACTTAGGATTGTCTTGGAGATGCGGGCTCTTTTTTGGTTCCATATGAACTTTAAAGCAGTTTTTTCCAATTCTGTGAAGAAAGTCATTGGTAGCTTGATGGGGATGGCATTGAATCTATAAATTACCTTGGGCAGTATGGCCATTTTCACGATATTGATTCTTCCTATCCATGAGCATGGTATGTTCTTCCATTTGTTTGTGTCCTCTTTTATTTCACTGAGCAGTGGTTTGTAGTTCTCCTTGAAGAGGTCCTTTACATCCCTTGTAAGTTGGATTCCTAGGTATTTGATTCTCTTTGAAGCAATTGTGAATGGAAGTTCATTCCTGATTTGGCTGTTTGTCTGTTACTGCTGTATAAGAATGCTTGTGATTTTTGCACATTAATTTTGTATCCTGAGACTTTGCTGAAGTTGCTTATCAGCTTAAGGAGATTTTGGGCTGAGACAATGGGGTTTTCTAAATATACAATCATGTCATCTGCAAACAGGGACAATTTGACTTCTTCTTTTCCTAACTGAATACCCTTGATTTCTTTCTCTTGCCTGATTGCCCTAGCCAGAACTTCCAACACTATGTTGAATAGGAGTGGTGAGAGAGGGCATCCCTGTCTTGTGCCAGTTTTCAAAGGGAATTTTTCCAGTTTTTGCCCATTCAGTATGATATTGGCTGTGGGTTTGTCATAAATAGCTCTTATTATTTTGAGGTACGTTCCATCAATACCGAATTTATTGAGCGTTTTTAGCATGAAGGGCTGTTGAATTTTGTCAAAAGCCTTTTCTGCATCTATTGAGATAATCATGTGGTTCTTGTCTTTGGTTCTGTTTATATGCTGGATTATGTTTATTGATTTGCGAATGTTGAACCAGCCTTGCATCCCAGGGATGAAGCCCACTTGATCATGGTGGATAAGCTTTTTGATGTGCTGCTGAATCCGGTTTGCCAGTATTTTATTGAGGATTTTTGCATCGATGTTCATCAGGGATATTGGTCTAAAATTCTCTTTTTTTGTTGTGTCTCTGCCAGGCTTTGGTATCAGGATGATGTTGGCCTCATAAAATGAGTGAGGGAGGATTCCCTCTTTTTCTATTGATTGGAATAGTTTCAGAAGGAATGGTACCAACTCCTCCTTGTACCTCTGGTAGAATTCAGCTGTGAATCTATCTGGTCCTGGACTTTTTTTGGTTGGTAGGCTATTAATTGTTGCCTCAATTTCAGAGCCTGCTATTGGTCTATTCAGGGATTCAACTTCTTCCTGGTTTAGTCTTGGAAGAGTGTAAGTGTCCAGGAAATTATCCATTTCTTCTAGATTTTCCAGTTTATTTGCATAGAGGTGTTTATAGTATTCTCTGATGGTAGTTTGTATTTCTGTGGGGTCGGTGGTGATATCCCCTTTATCATTTTTAATTGCATCGATTTGATTCTTCTCTCTTTTCTTCTTTATTAGTCTGGCTAGTGGTCTGTCAATTTTGTTGATCTTTTCAAAAAACCAACTCCTGGATTCATTGATTTTTTGGAGGGTTTTTTGTGTCTCTATCTCCTTCAGTTCTGCTCTGATCTTCGTTATTTCTTGCCTTCTGCTAGCTTTCGAATGTGTTTGCTCTTGCTTCTCTAGTTCTTTTAATTGTGATGTTAGAGTGTCAATTTTAGATCTTTCCTGCTTTCTCTTGTGGGCATTTAGTGCTATAAATTTCCCTCTACACACTGCTTTAAATGTGTCCCAGAGATTCTGGTATGTTGTATCTTTGTTCTCATTGGTTTCAAAGAACATCTTTATTTCTGCCTTCATTTCGTTATGTACCCAGTAGTCATTCAGGAGCAGGTTGTTCAGTTTCCATGTAGTTGAGCGGTTTTGATTGAGTTTCTTAGTCCTGAGTTCTAGTTTGATTGCACTGTGGTCTGAGAGACAGTTTGTTATAATTTCTGTTCTTGTACATTTGCTGAGGAGTGCTTTACTTCCAATTACATGGTCAGTTTTGGAGTAAGTATGATGTGGTGCTGAGAAGAATGTATATTCTGTTGATTTGGGGTGGAGAGTTCTATAGATGTCTATTAGGTCTGCTTGCTGCAGAGATGAGTTCAATTCCTGGATATCCTTGTTAACTTTCTGTCTCGTTGATCTGTCTAATGTTGACAGTGGAGTGTTGAAGTCTCCCATTATTATTGTATGGGAGTCTAAGTCTCTTTGTAAGTTTCTAAGGACTTGCTATATGAATCTGGGTGCACCTGTATTGGGTGCATATATATTTAGGATAGTTAGCTCTTCCTGTTGAATTGATCCCTTTACCATTATGTAATGGCCTTCTTTGTCTCTTTTGATCTTTGATGGTTTAAAGTCTGTTTTATCAGAGACTAGTATTGCAACCCCTGCTTTTTTTTGTTCTCCATTTGCTTGGTAAATCTTCCTCCATCCGTTTATTTTGAGCCTATGTATGTCTCTGCGTGTGAGATGGGTCTCCTGAATACAGCAGACTGATGGGTCTTGACTCTTTATCCAGTTTGCCAGTCTGTGTCTTTTAATTGGAGCATTTAGTCCATTTACATTTAAGGTTAATATTGTTATGTGTGAACTTGATCCTGCCATTATGATATTAACTGGTTATTTTGCTCGTTAGTTGATGCAGTTTCTTCCTAGCCTCAATGGTCTTTACATTTTGGCATGTTTTTGCAATGGCTGGTACCGGTTGTTCCTTTCCATGTTTAGTGCTTCCTTCAGGGTCTCTTGTAAGGCAGGCCTAGTGGTTTTGTAATGGCTGGTACCGGTTGTTCCTTTCCATGTTTAGTGCTTCCTTCAGGGTCTCTTGTAAGGCAGGCCTAGTGGTGACAAAATCTCTAAGCATTTGCTTATCTGTAAAGGATTTTATTTCTCCTTCACTTATGAAACTTAGTTTGGCTGGATATGAAATTCTGGGTTTAAAATTCTTTTCTTTAGGAATGTTGAATATTGGCCCCCACTCTCTTCTGGCTTGTAGAGTTTCTGCTGAGAGATCTGCTGTTAGTCTGATGGGCTTCCCTTTGTGGGTAACCCGACCTTTCTCTCTGGCTGCCCTTAAGATTTTTTCCTTCATTTCAACTTTGGTGAATCTGGCAATTATGTGTCTTGGAGTTGCTCTTCTCGAGGAGTATCTTTGTGGCATTCTCTGTATTTGCTGGATTTGAATGTTGGCCTGCCCTACTAGGTTGGGGAAGTTCTCCTGGATGATATCCTGAAGAGTGTTTTCTAACTTGGTTCCATTTTCCCCCTCAATTTCAGGCACCCCAATCAGACGTAGATTTGGTCTTTTTACATAATCCCATACTTCTTGCAGGCTTTGTTCATTTCTTTTTCTTCTTTTTTCTTTTGGTTTCTCTTCTCGCTTCATTTCATTCATTTGATCCTCAATCGCTGATACTCTTTCTTCCAGTTGATCGAGTCGGTTACTGAAGCTTGTGCATTTGTCACGTATTTCTCGTGTCATGGTTTTCATCTCTTTCATTTCGTTTAGGACCTTCTCTGCATTAATTACTCTAGCCATCAATTCTTCCACTTTTTTTTCAAGATTTTTAGTGTCTTTGCGCTGGGTACGTAATTCCTCCTTTAGCTCTGAGAAATTTGATGGAATGAAGCCTTCTTCTCTCATCTCGTCCAAGTCATTCTCCGTCCAGCTTTGATCCGTTGCTGGCGATGAGCTGCGCTCTTTTGCTGGGGGAGATGCGCTCTTATTTTTTGAATTTCCAGCTTTTCTGCCCTGCTTTTTCCCCATCTTTGTGGTTTTATCTGCCTCTGGTCTTTGATGATGGTGATGTACTGATGGGGTTTTGGTGTAGGTGTCCTTCCTGTTTGATAGTTTTCCTTCTAACAGTCAGGACCCTCAGCTGTAGGTCTGTTGGAGATTGCTTGAGGTCCACTCCAGACCCTGTTTGCCTGGGTATCAGCAGCAGAGGCTGCAGAAGATAGAATATTTCTGAACAGCAAGTGTACCTGTCTGATTCTTGCTTTGGAAGCTTCCTCTCAGGGGTGTACTCCTCCCTGTGAGGTGTGGGGTGTCAGACTGCCCCTAGTGGGGGATGTCTCCCAGTTAGGCTACTCAGGGGTCAGGGACCCACTTGAGCAGGGAGTCTGTCCCTTCTCAGACCTCAACCTCTGTGTTGGGAGATCCACTGCTCCTTTCAAAGCTGTCAGACAGAGTCGTTTGCGTCTGCAGAGGTGTCTGCTGCGTTTGTTTAGTTTACTGTGCCCTGTCCCCAGAGGTGGAGTCTACAGAGACCGGCAGGTTTCCTTGAGCTGCTGTGAGCTCCACCCAGTTCGAGCTTCCCAGCAGCTTTGTTTACCTACTTAAGCCTCAGCAATGGCGGGCGCCCCTCCCCCAGCCTTGCTGCTGCCTTGCCGGTAGATCACAGACTGCTGTGCTAGCAATGAGGGAGGCTCCGTGGGTGTGGGACCCTCCCGGCCAGGTGTGGGATATGATCTCCTGGTGTGCCTGTTTGCTTAAAGCGCAGTATTGGGGTGGGAGTTACCCGATTTTCCAGGTGTTGTGTGTCTCAGTTCCCCTGGCTAGGAAAAGGGACTCCCTTCCCCCTTGTGCTTCCCAGGGGAGGCAATGCCTCGCCCTGCTTCAGCTCTTGCTGGTCGGGCTGCAGCAGCTGACCAGCACTGATCGTCCGGCACTCCCCAGTGAGATGAACCCAGTACCTCAGTTGAAAATGCAGAAATCACGGGTCTTCTGTGTCGCTCGCGCTGGGAGTTGGAGACTGGAGCTGCTCCTATTCGGCCATCTTGCTCCGCCCCTCTTGAATTTGTTTTTAATTTACCTATTATCAGTTTGCAAATCTTACTTTTCATATTTATTTACCTGGATTAACTTCATTTACTTTTGATTTTCTACATCTAAAGTTAAGTTCTGAATTCCACTATTTTTGTTCTTTGTGTAATTACATCTTTCAGAGTCATTTTTTTTTTGGCTAATGCAACCATAAATCCAATTTATTCCACTGATCATCAAATACTTAATCACCTATATCTTGCCAACCACTGTGCTAGACACTGGAGCTAAAGTGGGGAAAATGAATAAACTGGCTTCTTTTTCAAATGTCATTTAAATTTATGTGAAAGATAGAGATAAAAACTATAAGTGAATCAATAGTTGCCAAGTGTTAGAAATGTGAAGGAAATAAAGAACAACATTATGATGGAAAACAAACAAACAAAAAAAACAAAAGACCAGTTTCTAATTTACATAGGGTAGCCTTTAATGTTCCTCGGGACAAGGAAATATTGGGCCAAAGGCTGGAAGTGGAAAGGGAGATGGCATGGGAGAGAAGTTTAGGTCAGTGCAGCCTGAGATGAATGAGCAGGGGTAGGTTTCCATGAGATGAAATTGATAATACACACTAATTCACACAGACTTCAGTTTTCCAGTGTCCCTCATCACTGTCTTATACTCACAAGGCATTTTTGTTTTCAAATCTTCCATTCTTCCCTTCATTTCCAACTCCAACACATCTTCCATCATTCTCACAATAAAGACATCACTTTTTACATTTACAGAGGAAAACAGAGACACCAGACAGGAATTCTCTCAACTTCCAGCTAGCACACTTGCAAAACAAACATCCTTGCCACCCTCTTTCTTTCACACAGGAGGAAATAGCATCTTCTCTACAATGATCATTTTGTCTGTATGACCCATCTTCCTAGGAACTCATCCAATCGCATTCAGAATCATTATTCTGTATCTTTTAATGGCCCATCCCCTTAGCTTTTTTCTTTTTAGTTAAATATACTAAATTATCTCTCATGTAATTAAACTGTCCTTCAGTTTCTCATTTCTCTTCATTGACCACTTTATGTCTCCCTTCCCTTTTAGAAGTGTTTTGTTTCAATAAATATCTTTAGCGCTTTGCTAAAACTGTCTTTTGCATATTGCTAATATCATCATTCTTGCCAAAATTATTGGAAAATGTTCAGACTTTGACGTACTTGATATACCTCAAATATTTGATCAACAACTATTTCTTCAAACACTCTCTTCACTCTGCATCTGGAATGCTAAAGATTTATTCTCCACTGTCCAATATCAATTAATTTATTTTCATAGTTATTTTCTCTTTCCTTACCTTAACTGTTTTTGTTACTCATGATTTTATCCTAGAGTTGCTTCTCTTCATTCTTTCAGCAGTTCTTTACCAAGCACCCTACTATCCACTGTATAATGTTCTCCAGTGGCTTTAATTTCCCTAATTACACCCCACCATCTATTCTGTGATAGCCTATCTCTCTCTCTCTACCACCCCCCCTTCTGTCTCTCTCTCTCTCTCTCTGTCTCTCAGTATTAAAATTTGCATAAAACTCTACTTCTATTGACCAACACTTGGGTGTCCCCTGGGCATAGCTATATGAACATTTCTAAGCATTCTAGAATCATCGTCTTTCTACTCTTATCTGCTTGTGCTGTAACATCCCCTCTTTCAGTAAATGCCATCTTCATCTAAGTCATTCTTTATACCAGAAATTTGAATGTCATTTAGCAGTCCTTCTACTTCCTTAACTCATACAATAGATTATAAGGACCCAGTGACTCTGTTTCCCAAGTGTGCACCACATGAGTTTACTTCTACTTCAATCCAGTTTTACACAATTCTTTATGTCAAGTAATTGTCCTCTCTCAAATTTTCCATTTATTTATTTGAAAATCTTTGTTAGAGTGACAACTATTTTCCAATCTCTATTCAAGGTTCTAGCGACTTATCAGCAAACAAATCAGATGAACATTTCTGCTCTTTCAAGGCTCACATTCTGGTGGGGGAGAGGGTGAAATTAGCAGTAGGTATAATACATTATTGAGGAGCATCATTACAATTGCTAAGTGTTATGGTAATTTTTGGTCACAGAGAGGATTAGGTAAAACATATTTAGTTATTCTAGTCCATTTTAAGCAGATAATATCTTAACTTCAGTTATATCTGTACATTTTTTTTTTTTTTTTTTTGAGTCAGACTTTCACTCTGTCTCCAGGCTGGAGTGCAGTGGTATGATCTTGGCTCACTGCAACCTCTGCCTCCCAGGTTCAAGCGATTATCTTGCCTCAGCCTTCAGAGTAGCTGGGATTACAGGTGTGCACCACCACACCCAGCTCATTTTTGTATTTTTAGTAGAGATGGGGTTATGTTGGCCAGGATGGTCTCAATCTCTTGACCTTGTGATCCACCCGCCTAGGCCTCCCAAAGTACTGGGATTACAGGCATGAGCCACTGCGCCTGGCCATATCTGCACTTTTACTTCTCTCTTTCCACATACTTTATGTTATGGATGATAACTGTTACCCATTTTCATGTTATGTATACATTAACAATTGTTACTATCGATATTATTGACATTTCTGTCTTTCAGTTTTTATGCCAAAATTATGAGTAGTCTGCATACCAACATCACAGTAATATAGCATTCTGTATTTGTCTTTAGAGTTACCTGTATGAAGTGGGTTTTATACTTATGTATGCTTTTATTTTTTTGTTTAGTGTCCACTTGTTTCAACTTGAAAATCTCCCTTGATCGTTTCTTGTAAAGCAGGGCTGCTGGTGATAAACTCCCTCAGCTTTTGTTAATATGGGAGAGTCTCTATCTCTGCATTTTTTTTCTCCTGCATATTTAACAGAGCATTTTTACAGATATAGAATTCTTAGTTGAATTTATTTTTCTTTAAGCACTTTGAATATGCCACTCCACTTCTTTCTCGACAACAATGTCTCTGCTGAGAAATTCACCGAAGTCCTTTGGGAACTTTCAGCCACTTTTGTCCAGTTACTTTCAAAATCATCTCTGTCTCTGACTTTTCACGATTTGATTATAGCGTGTTTTAGTGTAGACCTTTTTGGGTGGGTCCTATTTGGATTGTGGGTGGCTTTATGAATCTGGATGTTCATTTCCTTCCACAGATTTGGAAAGTTTTCAGCTATTACTTTGTTATATGTGTTCTCTGCGTCTTTATCTTTCTATTCTTCTTTTGGAACTCCAGTAATGTGTCTGTCAGTTCAAATGATGGTGTCCCTTAAGTCCTTTAAGCTTTCTTCATAGTTATTTATTTTTCTTTTGTTATTATTTTTTGTTCTCTGACTAGTTTATTTCAAATGATCTTTCCGTGAGTTCACTAATTATTATTCTTGATCAAGTCAGATGTTTAAGCTCTCTATTAAATTTTTCACTTCAGTTGTTACATTCTTCAGCTCCAGAATGTTATTTTGGTTTCTATCTATTTTTCAAGCTTTAACTCTCTTAGTTAATACTCTGATTTTTTTCCTGTATCATTTTTCTTATTTAATTTAGTTTTCTATCAGTGCTGCTTTTTAGCTCGCTGAGCTTCTTCAAGGTGAATACTGTAAATTCTTTGCAAAGCAATTAATGACTCTGAATTTATTTAGGGTTAGTTACTGGAGATTTATTTCATTAGTTGTTGTCCTATTTCCCTTCTTCTTCATGTTCCTTGTAGTTTTAAAGTGATGTCTGTGTATTTGAAGAAGTAATCACCCTTTCCAATTTTTCCTGACAGGCTTTGACAGGGAGAGATCATCATCAGTTATTAGCCTGGGTAGAAATTCTGGAAACCTCTCAAATATTTTTCCATGAATGCACATGTTTCACTTTTCTTTCTCTTTCTCCAGGGAGAAGTTTTAGAATTTTGTGCCATAATTCAATCCTGCAAAGTTGTTATGGGTGCTTGAGTGTAAGGTGAACTTTTCTCTTTTATTCCTTAAAGAGATGTCTCAAGAGTGTGTGCTTTGTCCCAATCCTACAAAGCAGAGGCAACTTCTGACAGCAATGCTGTTTGCCGAGATTCTTGATGGGTGCTGAGATCCATGAAGGCTGGTACATTATATGCAGGTTAGTGTCGTGGACATTGACAGCTGTGATCAGTACTGGGTGCTGATGTCTGTGCTGCCTCCTGGGGGCACCACTGCTGGAGGCCACACTAACTCCTGTGAGCCATATAGCAATTTGTGCCAGCCCTGTGATCAGCACCAGTGCTAGGGGATTGTGCTGGCTACTGGGCACATGTATACTTTTGACTGCTGAGATTCACCTTTCTCTCTGCTCCATTTTAGCCACCTCTATGTATTCCAACTATGAAAGGGCCCCAACCACCCTGGGTGAGTAAAATCAATAGTGAGTCTCTTGAATAGTGCCCCCAAAAGGGCATCAGTTACAACTCTTGCTCTTTCCTTGTTGGACAAATCTCTGATCAAGACTACTTCTCTTGGCACTAAAGTGTGCTGACTTGGGGAAGCATGAGATGTTGGCAAAGTGAAACTTATCTTCTTACTTGTTCCAATGTTACTTCTTGGTCCTGTGCTCTTTGGAGTGCTGCAATTTCTTATCTGGATTCTGAGGTTCTTACAAAGGTATTCTGGTTGATAAATAGTTGCTAAATTCGTGATTCTATAGGAAGAAGATATCTGATACCTCTTATTCTACTATCTGGCTGGCATCACTCTCTTTCTTTTTTTTTTTAAACTCCCTGGTGATTTTGATGTTAAACTAAGGTTCTGAACTACTGTGTAAGAGTTCTTAACCTGTGCTTCATAGACCCCCAATTTGGAAATAAAATTATTTAAAAAATTTTTGTTTTCACTAACCTCTAACTTAAATTTAGCTTGTCCTTCTATTGTGAACTTAGATAACTAATCACAGTAATATATGCGGTATTTGTGACTTTGCTACTGAGATAATTTATAGATGAGTTCAGATTATATTAAAAATGTTTCAGATATCTTAAGATTATTTATATTCATTATTACTCTGCTATCCTGTTATTTATGATACCTGCCACTAGATATTGTTATTTCATACATTAATAAACAAACATCTGTATTACTATATTACAAATTGGTTTTATGTTAATATTTTAATAGTTACATGTAAATGTAACTGTAATTTCTTGCTATCTTAGTTATTTATTTTATGCAGCTCTAACATTACTTTTAGGAGAGAAAGGATCCATAGGATCAATTTCATAGTCCAAGAGTTCATATAGAAACTCTTAAGAACACAGAACCTTAAGAATATTTTCTAAGGAGACCTTTCCTTTTCCAGGGGTCCTAGTTCACAGACAGCCTAGGCACAGCCAGACAACCATCATCAGCAAAGTCATCTCTAATCACACAGTAGGCTGCACCCTTGTTAGCCTAAAAATCTATACGTTGAGTTCACTAACAACACTAATTTCAATTTTGCATGTAGATCTTTTTATTAAGGCCTGTTTTCTTGAATCTTCAACCATTTTCTGTTGGTGTTACATTTCCACAAGGCCTCATTGCTCCAAGGGTACAAATGAAAAACATTAAAATTAGAAAGTCACTTTGTACCTAAAGATAATGCACTTTCATCATCTAGTTATAACATTTTTGACAGTGTTTTCCAATTTGTTCAGTGAACAAAGCCATAAGTATTTTCTTAATTTTAACTCTGCAAAGAGAGTCTTACCTTTAATTCCACTATAGAACTTATCAGTGTGAGTATTTTCAAATGTTAGGTTAGACAAGTTCTTTATCATTCAAGAAGACCTATAATACTCTTCACAAAAATTTTGAGGGGCCACCTACAAACTGCTAATATGCCGGGCTTGATTTAATCTTCAACTTCTTTATGAACTTTGACTTACATTCTAGGACATAACCAGATGTGATGTTTCTTCTCTTAATCTGGAAACCTATAGAAGCCTGTCCACAAACTTCTTTTCTAATAATAGTGATATTTAATTTAAAAAATCTAATGAATTTCAGCACCTCAGTGAATAATAGTATCAATTAGGATTGAAAATACTCAAATCAGTTTTTTTAAGGTGATCCTTATAGCATATGAAAAACACTGAAATTCTGTATTTGACAATATTTTCATCAAAATTTATATTTGAGTCTCTCTTTAATATTAACAAATAAGTGATGTTTCCCATCACTTGTCATAAGAAAGTAAAAGGCAGAAAAAAATCACCACTTGTGCCCAAAATGAATAATGTTCCATTTGTTCTACCCACATCTGATCTAACTCAGAGCAAGGAAAACAACTAGCAAAGATAGGTTAGAAATATTATTTAGCTTTAGTGTAGCAGCAAATTATAAATTAGTTACATTTTCATTCACTAACTTCTCTTTATGCCTTGTTCCTTTAAAACTCCCCCAATATTTTGGATTCTCCACAGAACTGAATTCTCAATATGCCTGGAGAAATACAAAGGAAAGACAAAATAACATAAGAAAAGCATCCTAAAATTATCATCAAAAATCTAACTTGGTATGATGGTTAATTTTGTGTGTCAACTTGGCTAAGCCATTATACCCAGATATTTGGCCAAACATTATTCTAGATGTTGCTGTGAAGTTATTTTTATATAAGATCAATATGTAAATCAGATGACATTGAATACAGAAAATTTTGGGACACATCCAATTATTTGGAGGTCTTAGTAGAAAAAGACTGAACTGCTATTCTTTTCTAGGTCTCTACCTTACTGTCATCCTCTGAAATTTTTAGATATGTAATTGTAAATAATCATACAGGCTAATTTCTTTTTATTATTATTGTTATTATACTTTAAGTTCTAGGGTACATGTGCACAACGTGCAGGTTTGTTACATATGTATAAATGTGCCATGTTGGTGTGCTACACCCATTAACTCGTCATTTACCTTAGGTATATCTCCTAATGCTATCCCTCCCGCCTCTCCCCACAATAGGACTCGGTGTATGATGATCCCCTTCCTGTGTCCAAGTGTTCTCATTGTTCAATTTCCACCTATGAGTGAGAGCATGCAGTATTTGGTTTTCTGTTCTCGTGATAGTTTGCTGAGAATGATGGTTTCCAGCTGCATCCATGTCCCTACAAAGGACATGAACTCATCCTTTTTTATCGTTGCATAGTATTCCATGGTGTATATGTGCCACATTTTCTTCATCCAGTCTGTCATTGGTGGACATTTGGGTTGATTCTAAGTCTTTGCTATTGTGAATAGTGCCACAATAAACATGTGTGTGCATGTGTCTTTATAGCAGCATGACTTATAATCCTTTGGGTATATCCCCAGTAATGGGATGGCTGGGTCAAATGGTATTTCTAGTTCTAGATCCTTGAGGAATCAGCACACTGTTTTCCACAATGGTTGAACTAGTTTACAGTCCCACCAACAGTGTAAAAGTGTTCCTATTTCTCCACATCCTCTCCAGCACCTGTTGTTTCCTGATTTTATAATGATTGCCATTCTAACTGGTGTGAGATGGTATCTCATTGTGGTTTTGATTTGCATTTCTCTGATGGCGAGTGATGATGAGCATTTTTTCATGTGTCTGTTGGCTGTATGAATGTCTTATTTGAGAAGTGTCTGTTCATATCCTTTGTCCAATTTGTGATGGAGTTGTTTGTTTTTTTCTTGTAAATTTGATTGAGTTCTTTCTAGGTTCTGGGTATTAGCCCTTTGTCAGAAGAGTAGATTGCAAAATTTGTCTCCCATTCTGTAGGTTGCCTGTTCACTCTGATGGTAATAGATGCAGAAAAGGCCTTTGACAAAATTCAACAGCCCTTCATGCTAAAAACACTCAATAAATTCGGTATTGATGGAACGTAACTCAAAATAATAAGAGCTGTTTTTGACAAACCCATAGCCAATATCATACTGAATGGGCAAAAACTGGAAGCATTCCCTTTGAAAACTGGCACAAGACAGGGATGCCCTCTCTCACCACTCCTATTCAACATAGTGTTGGAAGTTCTGGCTAGGGCAATCAGGCAAGAGAAAGAAATAAAGCATATTCAGTTGGGAAAAGAAGAAGTCAAATTATCCCTGTTTGCAGATGACATGATTGTGTATTTAGAAAACCCCATTGTCTCAGCCCAGAATCTCCTTAACCTGATAAGCAACTTCAGCAAAGTCTCAGGATACAAAATAAATGTGCAAAAATCACAAGCATTCTTATACACCAGTAACAGACAAACAGAGAGCCAAATCAGGAATGAACTCCCATTCACAATAGCTTCAAAGAGAGTAAAATACCTAGGAATCCAACTTACAAGGGATGTAAAGGACCTCTTCAAGGAGAACTACATACCACTGCTTAGTGAAATAAAAGAGGACACAAACAAATGGAAGAACATACCATGCTCATGGATAGGAAGAATCAATATTGTGAAAATGGCCATACTGCCCAAGGTAATTTATAGATTCAATGCCATCCCCATTAAGCTACCAATGAGTTTCTTCACAGAATTGGAAAAAACTGCTTTAAAGTTCATATGGAACCAAAAAAGACCCCGCATTGCCAAGACAATCCTAAGCCAAAAGAACAAAGCTGGAGGCATCACGCTACCTGACTTCAAACTATACTACAAGGCTACCGTAACCAAAACAGCATGATACTGGTACCAAAACAGAGATATAGACCAATGGAACAGAACAGAGTCCTCAGAAATAATACCACACATCTACAACCATCTGATCTTTGACAAACCTGAGAGAAACAAGAAATGGGGAATGGATTCCCTATTTAATAAATGGTGCTGGGAAAATTGGCTAGCCATAAGTAGAAAGCTGAAACTGAATCCTTTCCTTACTCCTTATATGAACATTAATTCAAGATGGATTAGAGACTTAAACATTAGACCTAAAACCACAAAAATCCTAGAAGAAAACCTAGGTAATACCATTCAGGACATAGGCATGGGCAAGGACTTCATGTCTAAAACACCAAAAGCAACGGCAACAAAAGCCAAAATTGACAAATGGGATCTAATTAAACTAAAGGCTAATTTCTTAAACTCTCTCTTGCATATATACACACACACACACACACACACACACACATATACACATATATATGCTTATATGTGAATTATATATTTAATTATATAATAATAAATATCTGGGTATAATGGCCTAGCCAAGTTGACACACAAAGTTAACCATCACACCACATTAGATCCTAATTGATAATTTTTGGATGCTTTTCTTAGGCTATTTTGTCTTTCCTTTGTATTTCTCCAAGGCATATTGAGAATTCAGTTCTGTGATGAATCCAAATTATATATAAGATGTATATATCTTATATATAAGTATATGATATATGTTCCTAAATATATTTTAGGATATATACAATTGGTGTGCTTCTCTAGAAATCCCTAACTCATACACTTGGTGATATAAAAAAGTCATATAAAGGAGAGTATTTCATTAATGCATATAAAGAAGAGTATTTCATTAAGTAGTATTTGCATTACTACTACTACTATTACTATTACTACTACTACTATGTGGTAGTAGTTATTTTGTCAGACCAGTCAAAATTGAGCTTAAAATTCTACCTGTTTCATAATTAAGAAAAATTGGCAGCTGGGCATGGTGGTTCATGCCTGCAATCCCAGCACCTTGGGAGGCTGAGGTGGGCAGATTGTTTGAACTCAGGAGTTTGAGACCAACAACACGGTGAAACCCCTCTCTAATAAAAATACAAAAATTAGCCCAGGAGTGGTGGCACATGCCTGAAGTCCTAGCTATTCAAGAGGCTGAGGCATGAGAATCACTTGAGCCTGGAAGGCAGAGGCTCTGTGAGCCGAGATTACACCACTGCACTCCAGTCTGGTGACAGAGCAAGACTCTGTCTCAAAATAAAGAAAAAGAAAAGAAAAAGTTGCTCCAGCAGTCACTGTGGCATTCCAAATGGTTTCCATTTTAGAGATCTCCATTTCACTGGCTTGCTAATATCAGTCACAGTACAATCATTTATTCAACCATGATTTATTGAGTGCCTCCGTATTAGTCTGTCCTCACTCTGCTAATAAAGATATACCCAAGACTGGATAACTTATAAAGGAAAGAGGTTTAATTGACTCACGGTTCAGCATGACTGGGGAGGCCTCAGGAAACTTACAATCATGGCAGAATGAAGCAAACATGTCCTTCTTCACATCATGGCAGCCCAGATAAGTGCTATGCAAAAGGAGGAAAAGCCCCTTATAAAACCATCAGACCTCGTGAGGACACACTCACTATCATGAGAACAGCAACGTGGGGGTAACTGCCCCCATGATTCAACTCCTCTCACCAGGTACCTCCCATGACACGGGGAGCACAGCCAAACTATATCAGCCTCCTATGTGCAGGCTTCATTCTTAGGACTTCTAATACTGTGAAATGAGACTAGATATTTCCTTGTGGAATTTACATTGTAGTCATGGGTATAAAACTACAAAAATAAACAGGGAAGTGAGGGAAATAATTAGAGATGATGATACGTATTTAAAATGAAATAAGCAGAATCCTGGGAGGCATAATAGCATAGAGTTATTCAGGGAAGGTTTCTAATGGAAAAAATAAAAAACTGATACTGGAGGACACAAAAGATCCAGTCAAGAGTAGAGCCAAGAGAACACTCCATGCCATGAAAACAACAAGTGCAAAAGCGTGGGATGGGACAAATCTTGAATTACCTAAAGCTGCAGCTTCAGGTTAATGAATGAAGGAGGGATGCAATGGCACAAGATATGGGGCTTTCTGGGGCATGGAATGTGATGCAATTGAAACACCTCAAGCATAGGTGATAGGAGACATTGACCTGATAAGTTATTTAAAAATTACTGTTTACTGTATAGATAAGACTTTGTAGGAGGGTTCGAATGGAAGTTCAGTTGCTTGAACTTGGCTATTGCAGTAGTTCAAGCAAGAAATTATGGTGGTTTAAGTTTACTCTTAGTAGTATATCCGCATGGTACTCTTATTCTGTAAAGGGCAACAACTGCCTCTGAGATCACCAAGATTTCTTCAATGTAAATGTTGCTTGATGATTTGCAGTAGTGGCACATCCAGGGAACATAGCCTAAAAATCCTAAGAGACAGAAGAACAGCCAACTGGAAAATACCTCAAGGTTTTCCTTAACCCAATTAATTTTAAAAATCCAAGTATAGTATTAACTAAAGTGTGCTATGAATTTGTAATCTGAGTATAATCCTATAATATGTATGTATTATATGTTATAAAGTCCTATATATAATAATATATATGATAGCTTGATGAGATAATATGTATCAATAAAGAATATTTTAGCCTAAAATACACACCAGAAAACTTGGTACCAAGGTCTTTATTTTTTTCATGTAAAATAAAATTCAAAGTTAGGAAGTCATTTAGTTAGGGCTGGGTCAGTAGCTCAAAAATTTTAGAGCCAATATACTCTTGCCTTCTTCCCATGGTCATAATATGATTTTTGCACCTCCAGCCATCGTATCTGAATATATCTGGATTCAAACATTGTAAAAGAGAAAAAGTAAAGAGGTGGACTACTGCCTATGTCATTAGTAAAATCGGTGCCAATTTTTCAATGTCTTAATACAGAGAAGCTTTATAAATGATTTCACTGTGTATAACCTCTATCATAGATTTGCCAAGGGAGAAAAGAGGTTGAAAGAAACACATGTCTACAGTTGTAATACTTGATTTCAGGTTTTATTCCAAGTTAATAGTACAAAATTATTGAATTGTTTTTATTGTATGACATTACATAAGTTAAAAAAGTTGACATTTAAATACAGATGGGCATAGTTTTAAATTATGGTTCAAACCACACAGCTTTGTGACCTTTTAAAAAGATATAGCCTCTAGAGTTTAGTTTCCTAGTTCATGAAATTTTGTAACAAGGATTAAAGATGGTGTTTATAAAGGATCTAGAAACCTACCTGTTATTCAATAAATGGTAGTTTATTTTTTTATTCTTTATATATCCACATATATCTCCAGTACCCTATTCCTATTTTATAAGCAAAGTGAAGTGTAAATTTTAAAAAGAAAAAAATGCAGTAAAATCTCAAGCCTAAAGTTGGTTGAAGCCATGTTGCATGTGTTTCTCCATCTGTAAAATGATAAAGATAGACTGGGCTGTCCCTTCAGTTACTTGCAATTTTAGTATTTACCTATTTCTAGAAGGTTACATATTTCAAGACAAAACAAATAGAAAACACATTGAACAAATCTTAGGGCAGTTGTATCCGGACACCTAGGTGGAGCAGATTACAAATTTGTGCAGTGAATTTGACCCTATTGTTTTGCCACATTAGGCAATAAGGGTAACAAGTTGTTTGAATTTACTAAAAAGAGAAAGCAGTTCAGTTTTGTCTTTGGATACATTTATTTTTTCTGGAACTAAACTCAAGTGGTAAGGTATTCTATGAGTTCTTGACAAAGGGTTCTGAAGAACAAAGTGGACAATATCTTTAAATGTGGTTTTACAAAGTATCAGAATGCAGTTCAACTGATTGAATCTTAGAGAAAATATCTCTAGAGGCAGAGAGAATTACTAGAAAATTGTAATGGAGTAGAAGTAGTTGTGTGTGGGCCTGAAATAAAGTGACCTAAATACTTTCCTGAAGCAAGGCTCAATACACTGAAAGCCTGGCTTAAGGCAGAGCTAAAAATAGATGAAGTTTCTAAAAAGGAGAAAAATAGCACTGTCTCCAAAGAAAGTGCCACGGAGCCTAATAAAGGGATTAGATAATTAGATCTTTTTTGTTAAGTAAACATTGTCCTTAATTTAGGGATGTGATGTGAGGTTATTGAAATCTCTTTTGGAGCTGACCTAGAATCTGTGGAAAGAAGGAAGGAAGAAAGAATAGAAGGAGGGAGACAGGGAGAGAGGAGGAGCAGAGAGTTAAAGAAGGAGGGAAGTAAGGAAGGAAATAAGAAAAAAAAAAGAAATAGTAAAAGAATGAGCCTCAAATTTAGAAAGAAACAAGTAAAGCTATCTCTTCATGCATAACATAATCCTATACATAAAAAATACCAAGCAATCTATTTTTATAAGTATGACATTTAATAAACCAATTCAGCAAAGTTTCAGTGTACAAGGTCAACATGAAGAAATCAGTTGTGTTTCTCTACATTAGCAACAAACAAGCCAATGATACCAAAAACTTCACTTGATGTATGATAGCATCAAACAGAATTAAATACATAGGGGAAGTTTTACCCAAAAGGTGAAAGACATGTACATTGAAAACAATACATTACTGAAATATATTAAAGAAGACCTAGATAAATGGAAAGATACCCTGTGTTTCTGGAATTAAGATTTTAATATAATAGTAATATTACCTAAAGCATTTCATAGATTCAGTGAAATCTCTATCAACAGGTTTTTTTTTTTTTTGTTTTGTTTTGTTTTGTTTTGTTTGTTTTTGGCCTAAATGGGAAAGTTGATCTTTAAGTAATATTGAGAAGGGAAAAACAAAGAGGGGATTCACACTGACTGATTTTAATGTTTACTACAAAACTACATTAATCAAAACTCTGCGGTATTGATATAAAGTAAGAGACAAATAATTGAGAGTTCAGAAATAATCCCATATATCTATCACCAACTTTTTAAGTAAGGGTGTCAAGATTATATAGGATTTTGATAAGAAAATGTAGTCTCGTCAACAAATGGTACTAGATAAACTAGATAGACATTTAAAGAAATGATGTTGGACACCTACCTCACATTGTGAAAAAGAAATACCTCAAATCAGACCAACAACCTAAATAAAAGAATGAAAACAATGACACTCCATAAGAAAACATAGAGGAAAATTTCTATGACCTTGAATTTAGTGATAGATTCTTAGGGCATCAAATGCATGAGCAAAAAAAGATAAAAATAGATACATTGGGCTTCATACAAATTTGAAACTATTGTGAATCAAAGTACTTTAATAAGAAATTGAAAAGACAACCTTCTGAATTAGAGAAAATTTCTTAAAATCATGTCTGTGATAAGGATCTAATATGCAAAATACATAAAGAACACTTGCAATTCAGAAACAAAAAGACACCTGTACCAAATATCACATGTAACCCAAAAATGCATACACCTACTGTGTACCCACAAACATTAAAAATTTTAAAAAAAAGACGAGCAGTTCAATCAAACAGGCAAGATCTTGAATAGAGATTTCTTTAAAGAAGATACACGAATAATCAAAAAGCATATGAAAAGATGCTTGACATCATTAATAATGAAGAAAATGCAAATCAAAACAACAATGAGATATTTCACACCCAATTGGATGGCTATAAAAATGTAAATACCAGGTATTGTCAGAGATGTGGAAAATTTATATGATTCTATATTGCTGGTGGAAATATAAACCAGTTCAGCCACTGTAGAGAACTTTCTGGTGATTCCTCAATATGTTAAACATGAAATTACCATATGACACACAATTGCATTCCTAGATGGATACCTAAAGAATGGAAAGTAGGTACCCACACAAATATGTGTACGCACATTTTCTTAATGGTATTATTCATATTTGCCAAAAGATGGAAATAACCTGATGTCCATCCATGGATGAATGGACGAAAAAATTTGGTATATGCATACAACTAAATATTACTCAGCATTAGAAAGAATTCCCATACTAATAGGCCCTTCAACAAACATGAACCTCAAAGAAAACATGTTAAGTGGAAGAAACCAGAGCGAGACACCAAAGGTCACATATTATATAATTCTATTCATATGAAATGTACACAATAGGTAAGTCCATAAAAATCGAGTGGGTTAATGGTTACCTGATGCTCTGTGGACTAGAGCATGGGGTGTAATTGCCTTATGTGTATGAGGATGCTTTTGGGTTGATGAAAATGTTTTGAAACTTTTTGGAACTAGATAGAGGCATAATATTTTGAATATACTAAATGCCACTAAGTCGTTCACTTTACAATGGCTAAATGTATGGCATGTGACTTTCACCATTTTTTATGGGCAAATGATTTGAATAGATATTTCTCCAGGGATGATATACTAATAGTGAATGAACACATGAAATATAACTAGGTATTAAAGAAAAGCAAATCAAAGCACAATGAGACACCACTTCACACTCACTAGGATGGTTGTAGTAAAAAGAAAGACAATTATTTGTGTTGATAAGGATGCAGAAAATCATCCTCATATTTCTCTGGTGGTACTGTAAAATTGTACAGGCTCTTTGAAATCTAGTTTGGCAGGTTTTTCTCAAAAATGAGAACACAGAGATGCCACATGACCCAACAAATACACTCAGAATATGTAACCAAGAGAAATTAAAACACGTCTGCATAAAAATTTATGCACAGTTGTTCACAGCAATATTCATGGTAGCCAACAAGTGGAAGCAAGTCAAATGTCCATCAGCTTATTAACTTTGAAAATATGCATTGAAAGATATCGAACACAAAAGGCAATATATTATTTGATTTCACTTATATGAAATGTCTAATTGGGCAAATAAATAGTGACAGAATATAGATTAATGACTTCCATGGGCTGGGGAGAGTGGTTATGGGGTAGTCTCTGTTGATGGGTTTCTTTGAGAGGTGATGAAAATATTTTAATATTAGATGCTGGTAATGATTAATCACCTTTGTGATTAAACTAAAGTCTTAGAATTACTTTCAAAGGATAAATATTGTGCTGTGTGAATTATATCTGAATTTTTAAAATTCTCAAAAAAATTAGGTGTCTGAACTAAGTTTCCTTCACTCCCCGAAATCCTCTGCATTACTATGCTCTGATATTTTCAAGCAGAGAGACATAATTAAAAAAAAAACAAACAAACAAACAAGAAAACCATTACAAGCTACTCGAACCCTGATGAGATTCTCACAAATCCCTGAATAAGCTATCGTAGTCTAATTCAAACCTCCCTTTCATGGTGACTGTGATGAATGGCAGAACTCAATATTTGTGGTCATCTACAATGAATTAGATATATGGCGATTTGGTAAACTACAAGTACCGAGTCTTCATCATAATAGTAACAGTTAAGTGAAAACAATGACTGGACTTTATCAAGTGAGTGATGCAGGGAGGAATATTGAATACTTTGCTTTTGTTTCCAAGGCCCACATGGTTCTTTGTCTACTTGCCTTTGCTTCTTTTCCTCTCTAGTTCCTTAGCTGGAGTTAGTGTGTTCCTGACTTACCCCTGTCTACCTCTGGGGTCTGGATGGTTTTGTTTCTATTCATTTACCATGAGAGTTTGTTGAACTCACTTGTGAGTCTTAAATTTGAATAAAATTACACGATAGTAGGGAAGTCACAAGGAAGTATGCTTAAATCTCAGTTCAAACCTTTACTAGATGGGTGAGCTCAGTATAAGCATTTAAAGGTCTCTGATATTCAGTAGAAATACTAATCTCATAGGCTTGTGCTAAAATTCAATGAAATGTGTGTGTGGGCCCTACAGTTTCTAGCACAGATAAATATTTCTCATGTCCTACCTTTCCCTGTGGCTGAGTTGAGTACAACACACACAAACCCATACCACGGCCAATCCACAGAGCCTGTCTTGATCCTAATTCTGGTCTACTTTTCCGTAGATGTAAGAAAACAAATGACTGATCCCCACCCTCTTCACACTCCAGGCTGTTCCAGGACTACAACCCAATAAAGCCTCTTCATTCATCCTGAGGGCACCTGAGGGCAATGCATCCAGAGGGAAGTTGACAGAAAGGGAGGCTGCTGGGTAACCAGACCGTTGTGCAGGAACAGTTAATTATCAAAGCTGCAGGGACTGAGGAAAGGAAGAGATCAATTTAGCCTTGAAAATGCTGCCAGGGTGAAGGTAGAAAACTGAAGTGAGCTGATGCTTTAATCTGACAAAAGATTTCCATTAGATTAAATTTATCTTCCAAATTTAGAACAAAGAACAGCATGCTGTTTCTCTGAGTGAGCCTTAAAACAGTATGAGTAAAACAAAATCTGTTCCACATCCTTGCCAGCATTCTAGTAGGTGTGAAATAGTAGCCTGTTTTGGCTTAAATTTGCACTTTTCTGTTGACTGTGTTGAGCAATGTCTTTTAACATGTTTATTGGACATTCCTATCCCCTTTTTAGAGAAGTACTTTTTGAAAATATTTGACCATTTTATTGAGTTGTGTTTTTTTTATTTATATCAATTTTCCATATAATCCAATAAAAGTCATTAGAAGTTTCTTCTCAGAATTATGCCATTGATATCTTCTCATAGTCTGTGGTTCTCTTTTTTTATGCTTTATGTTGTTTTAAATTGATGGTAAAATGCATAGAATATAAAATTTACTATTGTAACCTTTTCTTGTTTTTTAGACAGAGTTTTGCTCTTGTTGCCCAGGCTAGAGTACAAAGGCAAGAACTTGGCTCACTGCAACCTCTGCCACCTGGGTTCAAGCGACTCTCGTGCCTCAGCCTCCCAAGTAGCTGGAATTACAGGCACTCGCCACCATGCCCAGCTAATGTTTGTATTTTTAATAGAGACGGGGTTTCATCATGTTGGCCAGGCTGTTCTCCAACCCCTGACCTCAGGTGATCTGCCCATCTTGGTCTCCCAAAGTGCTGGGATTCCAGGTGAGAGCCACCTCACCCGACCTGTTGTAAACATTTTTAAGTGTATAGTTTGGTATTGTGAAGTATATTTACATTGTTGCACAACCAATCTTCATGTTTTTATCTTGCAAATCTGAAACTCTATACTAGGTAAACAACTCTGTATTTCTTACTGCATCTAGCCACTGGTAACCACCATTCTGCTTTCTGTTTCTATGAATTTGACTACATACCTCATGTAAGTGAAATCATACGGTACTTATGGTTTTGTGGCTGGCTTATTTTATTTTGCATGATGTCCTCAACATTTATCTATGTGGTAGCATGGATCAGAATTTTCTTCTTTTTTTATGGCTGAATACTATTCCATTATATGTATGTGTATATATATATATATACACATACACACACACACATATTTACATATGTTTGCATGTGTGTATATGTATGTGTATATATGTATCTGTGTATATATACATTTTGTTTATCCTCTCATCCATTAATGGATGCTTGGATTGCTTCCACCTCTTGGCTATTACGAATAGTGCTTCATTAACAGAGGTGTACAAACATCCTTTTGAGACCCTTCTTTCAATTACTTTGCATATATACCCAGAAGTAATATTGCTGAATTGTATGGTAATGTTATTTGGAATTTTTTGAGGCATCACCATACTACTTTCCACAGCAGCTCCACTATTTTACATCTACTAGTGGTGAATAAGAGTTGCGATTTCTTCACGGCTTCACACTTTTCTGATTTTTTTTTGATAGCAGCCATCCTGATGGGTGTGAGGTGACATATCATTGTGGCTTTAATTTGCATTTCCCTGATAATTTTAGTGATGTTGAGCATCTTTTCATTATGTCTGTAGACATTTTGTATACCTCCTTTGGAGAAATGTCTATTGAAGTTATTTACCCTTTTTAAAATTTGATTATTCATTTTTATTGTTCTTGACTTACAGACATTTATTATATATTTTGAATATTAATTTCCCACCAGATGTATGATTTGC
This sequence comes from Macaca thibetana thibetana, assembly GCF_024542745.1. Lineage (NCBI taxonomy): Eukaryota > Metazoa > Chordata > Mammalia > Primates > Cercopithecidae > Macaca > Macaca thibetana. The sequence goes on from NC_065582.1 coordinate 174,876,346, forward strand.
AAGTATTTCCTTTCATTCTATAAGTTGTTTCTCATTCTGTTTATCATGTCCTTTGATGCAAGAAGTTTTTAATTTAAGACTAGATTAGATTTATCCATTTTTTAATTTTCTTTCTGATTATTTTAATGTCATATCTAAGAACTCTGCCAATTCCAATATCATGTTTTTGTCTAAGAGTTTTATACCGCTTATATTTATGTCTTTAATTCATTTTGAGTTAATTTTTACATATGGTGTAAGGTAAGATTCTAATTTCATTATTTTGCTTGTAGAAATACAATTTTCCCACCACCATTAGTTGAAAAGATTGTTCTTTTCCCCATTAAATGATCTTGGATCCCTTGTTGAAAATCATTTGACCATATACGCAAGGGTTTTTTTCCTAGGCTCTTTATTCTATTCCATTGGTTTACATGTCCGTCTTTATGCTATTTACTGCACTATCTTAGTCAGCTAGGGATGCTCTAACAAAATATCATTCAGTGGGTAGCTTAAATGAGAAAAGTTCATTTCTCTCAGTTCTGGTGGCTGGAAATTTCAAGATCAAGGTAACAGTAGTTTTGGTGTCTAGTGAGGGCCCATTTCCAAGTTCATAGACTGCAATTTTCTCACTATGTACTCCCATGGTGGAGAAAGGAAGCAAGTTCTCTTGGGATTCCTACAAGAACACAAATTCTATTTATAAGGGCTCCACCAGCATGACCTCACCTAACCTTAATTACTTCTCAAATATTTTCGTTTCCTAAAACCACCAAATTAGTAAGGTTTCAACATAGGAATTTTGGGGAGATATAATCATCCTAGCCATTACACACACTCTTTGGAATACAACAGCTATTTAATAAATTTTGAAACCAGGGAATATAAGACCTTGTTCTTTTTCAAGATTGTGCTTGCTATTTGGAGTACTTTGAGAGTCCCTATAAGTGTCAGGATAGATTTTTCTATTTCTGCAAAAAATGCTGTTGAGATTTTGGCAGACATTGCATTACATCTGCAGATTGTTTTCGATAGCATTGACATCTTAACAGTATTAAGTCCATCCACGTGAAATATCTTTCCCTTTATTTGTGGCTTCTTTAATTTCTCTTGTAAAATTTATTAATTTAATTTTATTTTCTATTGACAAATTAAGAATTATATATATTATATATTTATCGCATAAAATGTAATATTTTGATATATATTCACACCGTGTGATGATTAAATCAAGCTAATTAGTAAATTCATCACTTCATATACTTATCTTTCTGTGGTAAAAGCATTTAAAGTCAACTTTTTAAGCAATTTTTCAACAGGAAATGTATCATTATTAGAATCACCATTTTGTGCAATACATCACTAAAGCTTATTTCTTCCATCTAATTAAAATTTTGTACCCTTTCATCAATATCTTCCCTTTCGTCATCCACCCCCACCCCCAGCCTCTTGTACCTACCACTTTACTCTCTATTTCTATATATTCAACTTTTTCGACTTCACAAATTATTTAAATCATGTATTATTTATCTTTCTGTGTCTGGCTTATTCAATTAGCGTAATGTTCTCCATGTTCATGTTATCACAAATGACAGAATTTATTTCTTTTTTAAGGCTGTATAGTGTTCTTTGGTGTGTCTATACCACATTTTCTTTATCCATTTACTTAATAATAGACATCTGGATTTCATCCATATCTTAGCTTTGCAAATAATGCTGCAATGAACATGGTAATCCACATATCTCGTATGCATGCTGATTTCTATTTTGTTTTTAATACAAATCCAGAAGTGATATTGCTTGATCATGTAATATTTTTATTTTTAATTTTCTGGTGAAACGCTATACTGTTTTCCATAAAGCCTTTACTAATTTACACTCCCACCATCGGTGCATGTGTGTTTTCTTTTTTCACATCCTAGTCACAAATGATCTTTCATTTTCTAAATAACAGCCCTTTCAACAGGTGTGAGTTGATATCTCTTTGTGGTTTTAATTTGCATTTCGCTGATGGTTGGTGATGATAAAATTTTTTCATATGTCTATTGGCCACTCGTATGTCATCTTTTAAGAAATGTTTATTTATGTCACTGGCCCAATGTCTAATTGGGTTGTCTTTTTGTTATTGACTTTTGCTATAGTTTAGATGTTTATTCGCTCCAAATCTCATGTTGAAATTTGATCCCCAGTGTTGGAGGTGGGGCCTAATGGGAGGTGTTTTGGTCGTGGGGGCAGGTCCCTTATGAACAGATTAATGTGCTCCCTGTGGGTGAGTGAGTTCTCTCTCACTCCATCAGCTTCTGCAAGAGCGAGTTGTTACTGAAGCCTGGCAGCTCCCCTCTCCCTCTTGCTTCCTTCCTCGTCACGTGATCGCTAACCACAATGACTTGCCTTCACCTTCTTTGTTTTATGAATAGAAGCAGCCTGAAACCCTCACCAGAAGCAGACACTGGTGCCATGCTTCTTGTGCAGGCTGCGGAACAGTGAACCAAATTTATTTTCTTTATAAGTTAACCATCCTCAGGTATATCTTTATACCAACACAAAACATACTGAATCAGAAATTGGTACCAAGAGGAGCATGTTCCTATAAAGATACTTGAAAATGTGAAATCAGTTTTGGAACTGAGTAATGGGCAGAGTTTGGAAGAATGTGGAAGGCTCATAAGAAGACAAAACAATGAGGGTAGGTTTGAAAGTTCTCTAAGTTTGAAACTTCTTCAAGATTGTTTAAGTGACTGGCACCAAAATGCTGAAAGAAGTTTAGACAGTAAAGGCCATGCTGATGAGGTCTTAGGAGAAAATGAGGAAGTTATTGTCAACTAGAACAAAGGTAACCCATGTTTCCCCTTAGCAAAGAAGTTGGCCACATCGTGTCCATGTCCTGAGGTTTGAGGAAGGCCAGACTTAAGAGTAATGACCTACCGTGTCTGGAGGAAGAAATGTCTAAGCAGCAAAGCATTCAAAACTTTTAAGAGCTTATGATCAGATATGGGTGTGGAGGACTCACAAAAATGTAGAATTTATAATTGAAAGGGAAGCATAGTATAAAAATTTGAAAATTTTGCATCCTGGTTATGTGGTAGAGAAGGAAAGAGCATTTTTAGGAGAGGAATCCAAGGATGCTGTGATGAATCCACATGCTAGAGAGATTTGCATGACTAATTAGGGGCCACGGGGCAGGTGGTAAAAGTCAAGGCCCCAAAGCCATTTCAGAATTCACTGATACTGCCTCTCCCATCCCAGGCTCAGAGGCCTAGAAGGGTAGAATCATTTTGATGGACAGACTCAAGGTACCACCTAAGGATGCTGCTCCTCACATTGTGGACATTCAGTCTCTAGCAGTGGCCCAAACAACCCCAGATGCTATTCAGGTCACCTCTGCCAAGAACTCAAGCAATTAGTCTTGGTGGCATGCATGTGGTACAACATCTGCAGGTGCCAAAAATGCAAGATTGGTAGAGGCTGTGGCTTCCTCCTAGATTTCAGAGGATGTATCAAAAAGCCTGGGGTCCCAAGAAGAAGCCTTCCACAGGAACAGAGCCAAAAGAGATAGCCTGTATTAGAGCAGAGTCTAGTAGAGCTGTGGTAACAGGGCTGCCATGGGGATCCTAGAATTTCAGAGCCAGTGGCAACATGCTATGTCAGCCTGGAAAAGCCACAGGCAGGCACCATATTCAAATCCAGAGAAGCAGCCATGTGACTGTGCCCTGCAAAGCCATGGGGGTGGGGCTGCTCAAGGCCTTTGGAGCTCAACCCTTGCACCAGTGTGCACAAGATGCAAGGCATGAAGTTAAAAAAATGTATTATTTTGGAGCTTTAAGATTTAACATCTTTCCTGATGGGTTTCAGAACTGTGTAGGGACTGTTATCCCTTTCTTTTGGCTAATTTCTCCTTGATGAAATGGAAATGCTTACCCAATGCCTGGATAGTCATCATAAATTACCCAGCCTGGGATGGGAAGGGCAGCATCACTCAATTCTGAAATACCTTTGGGGACTTGACTTTTACCACCTGGACCCCCATTTAGTCATGCAAATCTCTCTAGCAAGTGGATTGTATATTGGAAGTAAATAACCTGTTTTATATTTTACAGGCTTATAGCTGGAAGAAACTTACCTTGAGTCTCAGTTGAGACTTTCAACTTTGGACTTTTGAGTGGATACTGAAATATGTTATAACTTTGGGGACTATTGGGAAGGAATTACTGCATTTTTCCAATATAAGAAGAGCATGAGATTTGGGGGACTGGGTTCAAAATGGTATAGCTTGGATGTTTGTCTTCTCCAAATCTCACGTTGAAATTTGATCTGCAGTGTTAGAGATGAGATCTAATGGGAGGTTTTGGGGTCTCAGGGAGAGATCCCTCATTAATAGATTAATGCTGTCCCTCAGAAGTGAGTGAGTTCTCTCCTTACTAGTTTCTGAAAGACCTAATTGTTACAGAGAGCCTGGCAGTGACCCCCTCCCTCTTGCTTCCTCTCTTGCCCCATGATGTCTGCACATGCTGACTCTATGAACAAATTAATTACGTTCCCTCAGAGGAGAGCTGGTTGTTGAAAAGTGTCTGCCACATTCCCTCTCTCTTTCTTTCTCTCTTTCCATGTGATCTCTGCATAAAGCAGCTCCCTTTTACCTTTCCTTATGAGTGAAAGCAGCTTCAGTCCTTCACTAGAAGCAGATCCTGGTGCCATGCCTTTTGTGCAGCCTGAAAAATTTTGAGTGAAATTCACTTCCTTTATTTATAAATTACCCTGCCTTTAGTATTCCTTAATAGTAACACAAAGTGGACTAAGACACATTGTTTGGGTTCTTAACCTCCATTACCTGATGTATTATTTGCAAATATGTTCTCCCAATCCATGGTTTGTCTCTTCACTCTATTAATTATGCCCTTTGCAGTGTGGCAGCTTTCTAGTTGGACGTAATCCCACTTGTTTCTTTTGGTTTTTGTTGCCTGTGTTTTGGGGGTTATAACTGAGAAATCTTTTACCAGAGATCAATGTTGTGGAACATATACACTATGTTTTTCTCTAGGTGTTTTACAATTTCAGTTTTTATGTTTAAGTCTTTAATATCTTTTAAGTTAGTTTTTGTATATGTTGTAAAATAAGAGTGGAATTTGATTCTTCTGCATGTGAATATTTGGTTTTCCCAGTACCATTTATTGAAGAGATTGACATGTCTCCATTATGTGTTCTTGTAATTGATGTTGAAACTCACATGAGCATAAATGTATGGGTCTATTTCTGGGATCTATATTCCATTGGTCAATGTGTCTGTTTTATCCAGTGTTATGGTGTCTTGATTACTATAGCTTTGTAATAGATTTTGAAGTCAGGTAATAGGATGCCTCCAGCCTTTCCCTTTTTTATCACGATTCTTTGACTTTTCAGGGTGTTTTGGCATTTCATAAAATGTTAGAGTTATTTTTCTGTTTGTGCAAAAAAATGGTATTGGCATTTTGACAGAAATGACATTGAATCTGTAAGTCTTGGGGTTCAACATCTTACTAATATTAATTCTTCCAATCCTTGAACACAAAATAATTTTCCATTTATTTGTGCTGTCTGCTTTTGTTGTTATTAATGTTTTATACTTTTCAGTATATAGATTTTCCATCTGCTTCGTTAAGTTTACTCATAAATAGTTTTTTTTTTTTTTTGAAGCTATTGTGAATGGATTTTTTGTTTTAGTTCTTTTTCAGATAGTTTGTTGTTAGTGTGAAGAAATGCTACTGAGTTTTATGTGTTGGCATTGTATTCTACAACTTTGTTTCTCAAGTCTAACGTTTTCTTGATAGTCTTGATTTTTCTATATATGAAATTATGTTATCTGCAACTGAAGACAATTTTACTTCTTCCTTTTCAATTTAGATTCCTTTTGTGTTTCTTGTCAATTCTGTGGCTAGATTTTGGGATTGAATAGAAGTGATGAGAGTAGACATCCTTATTTTGTTTCTCATCTTAGAGGAAATGATTACAGATTTTCACTATTGAGTATGATGGTAGCTGCGAGTTTATCATACATTACTTTTGTTGTGTTGAGGTAAATTCCTTCTATGAAGTTTTTTTTTTTTTAAATCCTCAAAGAGTGTTGAATTTGATCCAATATTTTGCAGCATATATTGAAATGATTACATGTTTTTTTGCCTTATTCTGTATTATATTTACTAACATATATGTTTATATGTATATATATATAAACATTTTTGCATCCCAGAAATAAATTATCATTAGAAATATTGGTCTGTAATTTTCTTTTCTTCTGGTGGCTTTGATATCAGGGTAATGTTGACTTCCAAAATTACTTTGGAAATATTTTCTCTACTTCAGCTTTTGAAAAAAGTTTTGAGAATGATTGATTTTATGTACTTAAATGTCTGGTAGAATTCCACCATGAAGCCTTCTGGCCCTGAGTCTTTCTTTGAAAAGAAAGTTTTTTGCTGTTGTTGTTGTTGTTGTTGTTTTAATTAATTCAATCTCTTTACTCATTTTTCGGTGGGTTTAGTTTTTCTATTTCTCTTTAATAAGCTTGTTAGATTGTATAGTTTACCTGGTAATGTCAAAAGTATCAAAATCTAGTTGTAAATAATATATTCAAGTGAAAAGCTGAGAAGAGCCGTCTAGGAAACACAGACTCTGGAGAAATAGGGTTGGTGCTCCAAAGTTAAAAGATAAGGTCTTGCTTTTATAGGAAAAATAAAAAGAAATTTAACAGAATTATTATTATTATTATTATTATTATTATTATTATTATTATTTTGAGATGGAATTTCACTCTTGTTGCTCATGCTGAACTGCCTCAGCTTGATCTCGGCTCACCACAACCTCCACCTCCTGGGTTCAATCGATTCTCTTGCCTCAGCCTCCCGAGTAGCTGGGATTACAGACATGCATCACTACGCCTGGCTAATTTTGTATTTTTAGTAGAGATGGGGTTTCTCCATGTTGGTCAGCCTGGTCACGAACTCCAGACCTCAGGTGATCTGTCCACCTCGGCCTCTCAAAGTGCTGGGATTACAGGCGTGAGCCTCGGCGCCCAGCTGAATTATCATATACAAGGCTGGTTTATGAGTTACAACAACTTAGTTACAGTATTTTTTTCTTTTTTACATGGCTTGCTTTTATTCCATTTCCAAATTAAAAGAGTATGTTTAATATTCTATCTTAGACAATGTTATAATCATGAAGTCTTTGTATGAGAGAGGTAATAGGGAAGTTACCCTATAATGAAGATCAATAGTGAAGAGGGAAGGGGTCTTTCTTGGCACACTTAAGCCAATTACATTTCACAAAACATTGTAGGCAAGCAAGAAATAAGTCTAACATATAATCATAGAAACAAAAGTTACAGCTGCCAAAGTTACAGTGGCCAAAGAATAACTGCTTGCCATGTGACTCAGGACCCATAGTCATTTTTCTTTAGTACTCAACATAACTTAAAATTCCAACAGCTTTGATTTTGAATTGCTTATTTTCACAGTTCATAGTAGTCACTTATGATCCTTTACATTTTTGTGTTACCAGTTGTAATATCTCTTCTTTCATGTTTTATTTTATTTATTTGAATCTCCTCTCTTCTGTCTAAGTCTGGCTGAAGGTTTATCACTTTTGTTTATCTTTTTAAAGAAGCAATTCTAAGTTTTACTCATTTTTCTATTATCTTTTGTATTAGTCCATTCTCATGCTGCTATGAAGAAATACCTAAGGCTGGGTAATTTATAAAGGAAAGAGGTTTAATTGATTCACAGTTCCACCTGACTGGGAGGTCTCAGGAAACTTACAATTATGGTGGAAGGCAAAGGAAAAGCAGGCATCTTTATCACAGGGTGACAGGATGGAGTGAGTGCAAGGAGGAGAAATGTTAGAGGCTTATAAAACCATCAGATCTTGCAAGACTCACTAATTATCACAAGAACAGCATAGGGGAAACCATCCCCATGATTCAATTACCTCCACCTGGTCCTGCCCTTGATACGTGGGGATTATGGAGATTACAAGTCAAGGTGACATTTGGGTGGGGACTCAGAGTGAAATCATATCAATCTGCCCCTAGGCCCTCCCAAATTTTATGTCCTCACATTTCAAAACACAATTATGCCCTTCCAACAGTCCCACAAAGTCTTAACTCATTCCAGCATTAACCCAAAGGTTAAGTCCAAAGTCTCATCTGAGACAAGGCAAGTCCCTTCCACCTATGATCCTGTAAAATCAAAACTAAGTTATTTACTTTCTAGATACAATGGGGGTACAGGCACTGGGTAAATACACTTATTTCAAATGACAAAAAAAATGGCCAGAACAAAGGAGCTACAGGCCCCATGCAGGTCTGAAATCTAATAGGGCAGTCATTAAACCTTAAAGTTCCAAAATGACCTCCTTTGACTCCATGTCTCACATCCAGGGCATGCTGATGCAAGAGGTGAGTTCCCATGGCCTTGGGCAACTCTGTCCTTATGGCTTTGCAGGGTAAAACCCCCCTCCCAGCTGCTTTCATGGGCTGGCATTGAGTGTCTATGGCTTTTCCAGGTGAACAGTGCAAGCCATCAGTGGATCTAGCATTCTGTGGTCTGGAGTATGGTAGCCCTCTTGTCACAGCTTCACTAGGCAGTACCCTAGTGAGGACTCTATATGAGATCTCCAACTCCACATTTCCCCTTTACAATTCCCTAGCGGAGGTTCTCCATGAGGGCTCCGTCCCTGCAGCAGTCTTCTGCTGGGACATCTAGGCATTCCCATACATCCTCTGAAATCTATGCAGAGTTACCAAGCCTCACTTCTTGACTTCTGTGCACCCACATGCTCAATACCTTGTGGAAGCTGCCAAGGCTTGGGGCATACAGCCTCTGAAGCAATGACCCAAGCTGTACATTGGTCACTTTTAGCCACAGCTACATCTGAAGCAGCTGAGATCCAGGGCACCAGTTCCTCAGGCTGCACAGAATAGGAGATTCCTGGGGCCTGCTTATGAAACCGTTTTTCCCTCCCAGGCCTCTGGGCCTGTGATGGGAGGGGCTGCCATGTGGGTCTCTGACAGGCTGTAGAGACATTTTCCCCTTTGTCATTTGGCTCCTCGTGACTTATGCAAGTTTCTGCAACCAGCTTAAATTTCTCCCCAGAAAATAGCTTTTTCTTTTCGATCACATCATCAGGCTGCAAATTTTTCAAACTTTTATGCTCTGCTATCTCTTGAACGCTTTGCTGCTTAGATATTTCTTCTACCAGATACCCTAAATCACCTCTCTCAAGTTCAAAGCTCCACAGATCTCTAGATCAGGGACAAAATGCCTTCATTCTCTTCGCTAAAGCATAGCAAGAGAGACCTTTACTCCAGTTCCCAATGAATTCCTCATCTTCATCTGAGACTACCTCAGATTGGACTTCATTGTCCATATCACTGTCAACATTTTGGTCAAAGCCATTCAACAAGTCTCTAGGAAGTTCCAAACTTTCCCACATTTTCCTGTCTTCTTCTGAGCCCTTCTTGTACTGATGTTGGGCTTAGTTCTTTTCTTTTTCCTTGAGGCTTGATGTTAAGTTGCTTATTAGAAACCTCTCTTATTTTTTGATGTAGATATTTAGTGATGTAAACTTCCTGCTTTAAACTGCTTTTGAAACATCCCATAAGTTCAATATTATGTGTTTTCATATTCATTTGTCCCAGGATATTTTCTGATATTTTCTTTGATTACTTCTTATATGCCTTGGTGTTCAGGATTGTGTTAATTTTCACATGTTTGTGAATTCAACTCTCCTTCTGTTACTAAATTCTAGTTTCATTTTATGATCAAAAAATATAATTGATATGATTTCAATATTATTAAATTTGTTAAGACTTGTGGCCTAATAAATGACTTATGTTAGAGAACATTCCAAGTACACTTGAGAAGAATGTGTATTCTTCTGCTATAGCATATAATTTTTTACACATCTTTCCTAAATCCATTTGGTCTAAAAAGTGTTGTTCAAGTCCACTGTTTTTTGCTATTGATTTTATGTCTGGATGATCTATTCATTATTGAAAGTGGAGTCTTGAAATCACCTGCCATTATTATCTTGCTGTCTATTTCTACCTTCAGATCTATTGCAACCTGAGCATCTCAGATCTGAAGATCTGAAACTGAAAATACTGCCAAATCAAAAAAATGTATGAATGCCAACATAATGCTAAAAGCGAGTGCCCATTAGAACATTTTCAAGTTCAGATTTTTTGATTTGGAGTGCCCAACTGGTAAGTATATGATATAAATATTGCAAAATTCAAAAGAAAATATTTGAAGTCTGAAATACTCCTGATCCAAATCACTTTGGATAAGGAACATCTATAGTCAACCCATAATATTTGGTTTCTATATTCAGGTGCTCCAATGTTTAGTGCATTTATGTTTAAAATTGATATATTCTCCTGATGAACTGACCTCATTATCATTACATAATTATCTTCTTTGTTGATTTTTTACCATTTTTGACCTAAAGTCTTTTTTAGCCACCTGTTCTCTTTTTTTCTAATTATTTGTCTGATTTATCTTTTCCTCATCTCTTTATTCTCAGTTAAGTGTGACCTTAAAGCCAAAGAAGGTTTGTTTTTTTTTTTCTTTTTTGAATTCTTCCAGCTACCCTATGTAGCTTGATTAGGGAATGTAATCTTTTTAAATTTAACAATTATTGGTAGGTGGAGGCCTAGTACTGTTATTCTGTTAAATTTTTACTAATTTACAGTTCTTTTGTTTCTTCCAATGTCATCTTTATTTGTGATTTGTTACATTTTTAAAGGAGTATGTTTTGATTACTTTCTTTTTTGTATCTACTGGAACATTTTTATTTCTGCTTATTATAGGGCTTACATAAACATCTTAAAATTATAATACCCTAAGTGAAGCTGACAATAGCCTAGCTTAGATTACATAGAGACATTCTCTGCTTATTCTTCTCCCCCCCTTGACATTTATGCTATTAATTTTATACTTTATGCATATTTGTCTTGTGTATATATTAATCAATTTTATAGCTATAGTTCTTTTAAGTACATTTGACTTTTAACTCTTATACTACATTTAAGAGCAATTTACACATAACTTTTTGTTTTTTTTTTTTTTTTTTTTTTTTTTTTTGAGACGGAGTCTCGCTCTGTCGCCCAGGCTGGAGTGCAGTGGCCAGATCTCGGCTCACTGCAAGCTCCGCCTCCCGGGTTCACGCCATTCGCCTGCCTCAGCCTCCCGAGTAGCTGGGACTACAGGCGCCCACAACCGCGCCCGGCTAATTTTTTGTATTTTTAGTAGAGACGGGGTTTCACCGTGGTCTCGATCTCCTGACCTTGTGATCCGCCCGCCTCGGCCTCCCAAAGCGCTGGGATTACAGGCGTGAGCCACCGCACCCGGCTACACATAACTTTTAAATTATTAGATTATCGTGAATTTAACTATATATCTACCTTTTGCCAGTTACTTGTATAACTTTATGTCTTTTTGTATTGTTTCTTATTTTAGTCTGCTTCATACTGCTATAACAGAATACCAAAGATTAGGTGATTTAAAATGAAGATAAATATATTATCTAATGGTTCTGGAGGTTGGAAGCACATGTTCAAGAAGCTGACTTATGGTGAGGGCCTTCTTGCTACATAATTTCATGGCTAAGGGCAAAGAGAGTGCTAGAGAGATCAAGAGGTAAAACCTACAGCTTCAAGCTATTTTATAATCAACATTAATTCATTAGCTAAGGTAGAGCATTCATGACCTAAAAATCTCCCATTAAGTCACACTTCCCAACACCCTTGCATCGAGGATTAAGATTCTAACGAGAGATTTTTGGGGACATAGACAAATCATAGTATATATTGTTCTTTGTTTAAACTCAAGGAACTCTCTTTATGGTTCCTTGTATGTCTGGTTTTATCATGCTAAATTCCCTTAGCATTTGTTTGTATTGGAATCCTTTATTTCTCTTTTATTTCTAACAAATACTTTTGCTGTTATAATATTCTTCATTGACATTATTTAAAATTTTATTTTAGCCCTCTGACCGTGTTATTCCACTTTCTCCTGGTTTGCAGCTTTCTGTTGAGAAATCTCCCAACAATCTTATAAAAGGTCCTTTATATGTGACAACTTTCTTCTTTCTTGTTGCTTTCAAGATTCTCTCTTTGTCCTTGACTTTTGACTATGTAATTATTATGTGTCTTGATTATTCATTTTTAATTTATCTGTTTTGAATTGGTTTTCTGAGCTTCTTAATACATGTCTATATCCCTCCAAATATTTGATGGGCCTTCAGACAGTATTTTTTAATAAGCTTTCTGTCCGTTTTTTCTCTCTTTTCTTTGTGCTCCTTTCACAATTCCTATATTCATACATTTGATGGTGTCCTAAAAATCCCTTATTCTTCCTTTACTAATTTTCAATTTTTATTTTTTGGTTCCTCTAATTGGCAAATTTAAAATATTCTGTCTTCAAGTGCACTAATTTGTCATTCTGAATGATTGAATCTGCTTTGGAAACTAGTAAGTTTTTTTGTTCTGGTATTGTAGTCTTTAGCACCATAATTTCTGTTTATATTTTATAGTTTCTATTTCCTTTTTAACATTTTATTTTACTTATGCAGTATTTTTTCTAATTGCATTTCAATGCCTATCTGTATTTTGTAGGATCTCATTGGATTTTTTAGAAAGTATTATTTGGAATTATTTTTCAGATAATTTTTACATTTCCATTTCTTTGGGGTTAGATATTAGAGCTTTTTTTTCCTTTGTTAGTTATGTTGTCTGACTCTGGTTATTCCTATAGCCTTGCATTGGTATCTGTGCTTGAACAAACAAATCTCTTTTTTGGTCTTATTGACTGGTTTGCCAAGTTAAAGTCCTCTTCTGTTAGGTCTCTAGGTTGGTGGGATTGGCTCAGAAATTACAGTTCAGTGGGATTGCATTCATGTATCTTGGCCGATGTTGAATTGACAGTGGTGACTACAGTTGGTGACCATTACCAGGGGCTCTAGTGGATGTGAGTCATATCTGGTCCCTGGGCAAACCAGACCGTCTCCAGGCCCTTGATCTGTGTGGAGTGCTTTCAGTGAGATAATGGTCCACTCTGAGATTTTAAGAGATATTTCAGATAACCATGAACGCTTATGGATATGGCTTCCTTCCAGTTTCTGGGAGGGCTCTTGTTGGATCACTGATGTGTCTCTGAGTTGGACACACTTCCACATCTATGACTGAAATTGGCTGGAACTGAGACACAAGATTGTTTCATGATCTACAATTGAGACCAAGATTTTCAAGGCTGTTGCTGAGATTATAGATATATGTATCTCCTAGTGATTTCCTGGGTGAGCAGGCCTACTCTTACACAGTAGTCAAGAAGGGCTGTAGCCAGTTTATAGGGCTATTTAAAGATAAAAAATGAGATAAAGGTCAAGGCTTTACCCCATAGAAGCAATGCACAATGGGCCTCTGTCCAGGTCTCCAGGTGGGCAGAGCTACTTTCAGTGTGCAGACTAGTGGGGCCATGACCACGATCCAGGGCCACTTGAGATATACTGTGGTAGTGAAATTGGCAAGCCTACCATGGGAACTCAGACAGGCATGTCTCCCAGAGGGAGCCTGGGTAATCAGAACTGCACCAAACCATCTGTGAGGGGCTGAAACTGAGCTTCAAGACTACTTCAGAACTGATGGTGCGGCCAGTGGTGGCAAGTCTGTTCCAGTCGTACTAGGGGTGAGAATCTAAGCAGACTTCAATGTGAGCAAGATTGCTCCAAAACTGTAGCTGAAAGGGGCTGAATCTGAGATTTAGGGCCACTTCAGGATCTGCTACGAAAGAGGTCAGCAAGCAGGTCCCTGCATGTGTTCTAGCAGTTTCCTGTATAGGCAAAATAACTTCAGGACTCCACCAGAGAAGGGTTAGTACCCAGACAGGGCCCCTTCTGGATCAGATCTGAGTTGGAGCCCAGTAAGACTATCCCCTTGGCATAGAGTGTTGCACCTTTCAGTGGTTCTTTCTGCCATTTGGATTGCTCTATGACTGCAACCAAGAGGGGCTGGAATTGAGTTTTCAGGACCCCTTCAGAATCTGCTGTTGACTGGAAGCTAGCTAGCCTATGAAGGCAACAACAATGTGCAAGTATCTCAGCAATTTTCTGTGGGGAGTACTCCCAGACTGTGGCAGAGGGGCTGGAGCCATGATAGAGCTCCTTCAGGATCTGTGTGGGACTGAGAGTGGCAAGTCTGGTGAGTGATAAACACGAACTTATAGACAGGAGAGTCTCCCAGCAGTTTCCTGTGGCTTTGGGATTACTGCCTGGCTGCAGCAGAGAATGGCTAGAGCTGAGACTGGGTCTCTTCAAGATCTACTGTGGACAGAAGCTGGCATATCTGTCTCAGAGGCTCAGATTGGCATGTCTTCCAGGGGTTCTATGTGTGAGTGGGATAACTTTTAGGCTGCAACAGAGAGGGTCTGAGACAGAGATGGAATTCCTTCAGTATCTGCTGTGGGATAGAGTCCACCAACCCTGTCCCAGTGGCACAAATGAATGAGTCTTTCTGGGTCCTTGATTGAGCTGTACTAAGATGGGCCACATCTGAGTGGGACTGGAGACAAAAGACATGATAACTTCTTAACCCACAGTGGAGACCAATGTCAGTGGGTTTGTCTGCCAAGGCGCTAGTGTGCATGATTCTTCCTGGATGCCCTGACAGATGGTTCTGATACCAGATTCAACTACTCAACTTGAATCTATATGCAAGCATTTTGGGGAGTGAGGTTATTTCTGGGTCTGAATCCAGAGCCAAAATGAGCAGGCCTGCCACCTAGCTGTGGGTCTGGACTCTCAAAATGACCCTCTTAGGTTTGGGGCTCCATCAGGATTTCACAGAAATGCACCTTAACCCCAAGGCTCCCATGGAGAGACTTTATCCATGGATGTGTGCAGGCTTCTTGTTATGGGGAATATGAGTGAGTAATCACGTCGTCTACCATCTTTCTGACATCACCCCCCACCTTTTTTATTTCTTTCACAAATGTTTTGCAGTTTTCAGGGTGAAAGCATTTTTCCTCCTTGGTAAACTTTTCCAAAGTGTTTTATTATTTTGGTGCTATTATAAATGAAGTTATCTTAATTTGCTTTCCAGTTAGCTCATTTTTAAGGTATTGAAAAGCAATTGATTTTTTGTGTTGATTTTTTATGCTGTAACTTGACTAAATTTCTATATTACTTTTAACAGTTTGGGGAGGAGACATTTAGGGTTTTCTACACATTATATTATGTCATCTGTAAATAGAGATAATTTTACTTCTTTTTTCCAATTTAGATGCCTTTTATATTTTTCTTGCCGAATTGCTCTGGCTACAACTTCAGTACTATGTTGAATAAAAGTGTTGAAAGTAGGCATCCTGGACTGGTTCCTGATATCAGAGGAAAAACTTTCAGTCTTTTATCACTGAGTATGATGTTAGCTGTCAGATATTTTTTTTTCTTTTTCACTTATAAACACTGTTTTATTTCAGCAGAATTTTAAAATTTTGATAATTATATTTTATATGAAGTAGATGAAAACTATTACATTTCCATATAAGGCATATATGTGTATATACTCATCATATGTGAATAATGACATAAAGACCCACAGATAGATACCTACATACATACAGAGATACATACATAGAAAGACATCTTTTTTGGTACTAAGAAATTTTTTCCTGCCATGAAGTTTATGACTATAGTTTTCTCTAATATTTTTCCTAGAAATGTTAAGGCTAGAGCTTTTATTTAGGACTTTGATCTATTGAAAATTAAACTTTGTATTTGGAGTGAAGAGCGGGTGAGGTACATTTTCTTTCAAATGGATACCCATTGTTTTCCAGCACTATTTGTTTTTTTTTTTTGTTTTGTTTTGTTTTGCTTGGTTTTGTTTCTTTCTCCATTAAATTAACTAAAACCTTGATAAGAAATGTATTGATGAGATGTGGGTGAGTCTATTTCTTTGCACTCTTTTCTGTCACACTGTGTATAGGCTCATCATCATATCAGTGACTCACTATTGCCATATGCCTATGTCCTCACTAATGGTACATTAATTTACATGTGTTAGGCTTATAGTAATTATTGAAATCAGGTCGTGCAGGTTCTGCAAAGTTTTTATCTTTTTTAAGATTGTTTTGCCTATTCTACATTATATGCAATGCCATATAAATTTTAATGATAATTTTAATGTGGATTTCTTGAAAACAGCATACTTTCTATTGGCATCAATTTGATGATAATGAACATCTTAAAAATACTGTCTTTCAATTCATAAACAAGGTATACTTCTCCATTTATTCAGGTATTTGTTGTTATTTTTCAGTGTATAGATCCTGTGTAGCTTTTGTTGGATGTCTTTCTAGGTATTAGAGGTGTGATCCTATCGTAAATATAATGTATTTATTAATTTAATAGTCTAAGTGGTTACTGCTAGTATATCAGAAGTCCACTGGTATTTCTATTTTGACTCTCTATCATCAGACTTTTCAAAATGCACTTATTATTTTAGCAGTTCTTTCTTCATTATTATTTATTATACTTTAAGCTCTAGGGTACATGTGCATAACGTGCAGGTTTGTTACATATGTATACTTGTGCCATGTTGCTGTGCTGCACCCATCAACTCATCAGCACCCATCAACTCGTCCTTACATCTGGTATAACTCCCAATGCAACCCCTCCCCCCTCCCCATAATAAACCCCGGTGTGTCATATTCTCCTTCCCAAGTCCAGGTGATCTCATTGTTCAGTTCCCACCTATGAGTGAGAACATGCGGTGTTTGGTTTTCTGTTCTTGCGATAGTTTGCTGAGAATGATGGTTTCCAGCTGCATCCATGTCCCTACAAAGGACACAAACTCATCCTTTTTTATGGCTGCATAGTATTCCATGGTGTATATGTTTTAGCAGTTCTTTCATCTTCGATTTTATATTGAAATAATGTTTGAGTCACAAGAGTTGTAGGAAAAATACAGATGTCCCCTTTACTCTTTACTTAGTTTCTCCAATAACATCTTGCAAAGCTATACTATAATATCACAAATGGGTTAGTGACATTGATGTAGTCCATTAACGTTATTCATATAGTCCCAGTTTTACTTGTATGTGTGTTCACACAGACATGCATATATGAGTATGCATGCATTTGATTCTGTGCAATTTTTCTTTTCTTTTCTTTTTTTTTTTTTTTTTTTTTTTTTGAGACAGAGTCTTGCTCTGTCGCCCAGGCTGGAGTGCAGTGGCGTGATCTCGGCTCACTGCAAGCTCCGCCTCGCGGGTACACGCCATTCTCCTGCCTCAGCCTCCAGAGTAGCTGGGACTGCAGGCGCCCGCCACCATGCCTGGCTAATTTTTTGTATTTTTAGTAGAGACGGGGTTTCACCGTGTTAGCCAGGATGGTCTCGGTCTCCTGACCTCGTGATCCACCCGCCTCCGCCTCCCAAAGTGCTGGGATTACAGGCGTGAGCCACTGCACCCGGCCAAGTTTATCTTCTGTGTTGGCTTATGTATCCACCACCCCAGTGAAGATGCACTCTTATATACACATGCGCACACACACACACACACACACACACAAATGTCATTTTATATATATATACATATGTATATATACATATATATAGCAACTGTCATTACAGAGGTAATATCATTAAATTGTTAGTACTAAAAAATTTCAGAAATTTTCTAGTTAAATGTCTAATTTTATAGATGATTAAAACCTGAAAATACGGATAGACTTGTCAAAGATTATATACTAAATGAAAGAACAGAAACTAAAGAAAATGCTCTTAAACTACCAATTGTACATCCATTTAACTCACCTGCAGTTTGTTGATAGTCTAATATCTTTTACCATACAAGTGAAACATAATATTCAATCAGTTTTATTATCCAATTATTTTTTTTTTCAATTTCATAACTGCATACATTATGGCAAGGAGAATGGGACTTCTCGAAGTCATTTTGAATAGTTTTAATTGACTCTCCCTGGAAAGAATGAGGGATAAATAAATATCAAATACTGTTAATATTTATCAGTTAAGTGTAAAAATAGCAAAAGATCTGAGGGAAGTGAAGACGAGAGGTCAAAGTAATCCCCCATCTTCTCCTCTTCCCTGCCCACATATTACCTCTCTTATACAATCGTAAGGTCCACGTCACTAGTATTTCAGGATTGTAACACACAGTTAGAGATTAGCCTAAAAAAGCAGAATATTTGGTAAGAGTGTAGAAAAAAGTTTATTACAATTTAACAAAAAATGAAGATTTTAAAAGAAGAAAAAGACAAAAACACTTATACAAGCTTCAGAAAAAGCTGGCATGAGGAACAAGACTTATGGTGTCATTGGTCGATTTTTTCTCTTTTCTTTTAGAAATAATTTGACATTTCCCACCCCATTGCTTTCTATAATTCAAGCTAAGGAGTATTACAGAATTCTGTCATCGTTTTTAAAAATAACATTTTTTCTTTTGTTTAGTTTTATCTTCTTCAAATGTCTGACTGCCTTTTTTTGATATCCTTTATTTAGCCTGTCTTCCCACCTTCATGGATTCAGTGTAAACGGCAATTTCAGCAGATCTGTGGATAGCCAATTTCCATTAACAGAAGAATGACTAAAAATAATAAAGAAAATCATAATAGCAGCTAACATTTATAGACCTGACTATGTGGTGGGCCTTCTCTAAGTATAATTTCAGTATACAATTGTAGGAATCTTATGTGATAGATAATAGTGGTATGGATTTACAAAATTTGACTGTCAAACTGCTAATAACTTAAGAAGTTGGGCCCACAAATCCTGGTCTTTCTGATTCCAAAGTCAAATAATTTAATATATGCTACCATTGCTACACATCCTTAAAACAAAACTTCCCTAGAATTTAAGTATGCCCAAGTCTTGTCATGGCACAGATTCATGCCTTTCCCTGCAGCAACTGAGAATCTCTGAACTCTTGGATGATGGCAGCAGTTGGTCTCTCTGGATGGTCCTCATTGAGGAGCTGGATGCAACCAGGGGTGAGTGCTGCCTAACAGATTTTCTGATCAATATTCTCTGCAGAGAACTTCTTTGAGGTAATCAGTCATGTTGGATTGATGCTCCCTTGGTAGAAGCATTAGTTGAGTGATTTGGCCAGGTCATTGTTGTTTTTCCTTGTCCTTGAGATTCTATCATATTGTTATTTGTCATGCGTTGAATGCTAGTAGCAACGAGTTTTTCTAACTTAGTGTTTGCAAGCAAATTGTCTCAAACACAGTAGTTCCAATTACCTTCATATGTGGTCTGTATGAGTGTCAATGAAATGCAAGCAGGTTGTTCACACATTATTTATATAATCTACAAAAGATGTACACATTTATGTGGATTTGATGAAATTATTGTGCTGCAGTCATCTGTTGATTCCGAGATTTATCATTAGCTCTGTTCTGCTCCTTATAGCCACGCTGACCTCAATAGATGGCTTTTTACGGGCTTTCTTGGAAGCTGGGATTTTTATGATTCACCTGGCGGAAGCATAGGCAGGAGACTGAAGGGCCGTAAGAACATAGAAGTAAGGGCATTTGTCCCATTTTTTTCTTCTTCTTCAAGGTTTTTCTCTGGCAAGAAATCTGTGCTCTATAATTTTAGAACCCGTTTGGCAGACTCCCCTTGATTCTAATTTTCACTGGGCAAAGCCATGGACCTACCTTGAGATCTGAGGACATTGCCTTCTCTCTTATATTTTTATTTTGGAGGGTGGTAGCAGCTTACCTACTTTCTAAATTGCTTCACCACCTCCTGTGTGCCTGTCAACAGTTTTATCACCCAGGTATCCAATTCTTTACACTACCCTCTGTTTGAAAGGTGTATAGATTCTGCTTTTCTAACTGTGGTTTGTTTGATGCACTTCGAAACTGGCTAGAAGCTCTTAAGTGAGGAGAATAGCTTGTGTTAGCTACTGGAAGGTGAGCTACATAATATCTAGCTGACCAGAATGGAGAATAGAGGGCTCAGAGATGGCAGATCTGTGAACTTGAGCAAGGATGAAGATACTCGTTATTTCCAGATAGGCCTGTTTTACATACATTGTCTGGACAAACTTATAAAATATTTATTTTATTCTTGAAGGTGTCCCAGCTTGGACAACAAATCATGTGGTCACTATATTGATGCTAAATGAAGTCCACAGTGACTGTGTAAGACTGAGATTCTAGGCTCAGATGTGGTGGAACAGGCAGCACCAGGCTAAGATACCTGAGATATAATAAGCCTGCAGAGATGGCAGTGGTGGTGGTGGCAATGCCCAGTTAGGCTTGGCTGGTACCTAACTCCTTAAAAATTGCACAAAGAGGAGTGGGGGTAATGTGGACTGGGTCAAACAATAATAAAATGGAAGAAAGAATTCAGCAGAGCAAGAGAAATTGAGGACTGACAGGTTTTGTAAGCTAAATGTGGCCTCAATAAAAACAGACGGACCCAAAATGCAGACAGCAAATGGTGGCAACTCTGTGTTCACACTTGGTTAACTAGACACACCAGAGACCCCTCCTCGGAAGATGGATCTGGTGCCAATATTTTAAGTAACCCAGACTTGTCACTTCTCAGGAAGCCCCTCAGGAGAATCAAATGGAAGGGCTGTGGAAATGGGGGAGTCAAACGGGGTTGGGAATTCAAACAGCAGACAGGTTGCATTTTAAAGACCAGGTCTACCCCTCCTGAGCTTTTATTCTGCCACATTCTTCACTGAATAAGAATGACTTTTCCATTTTTGCTGCCAATCAGTTCAATATTTATTCCATCTACTCTACCAAATATTATTTTTTAAAGCACTGAACTATGGCAAGAGAAGACAGCTTTCGAAATAAATGATTATGTCCTAGAATTTTAGGAAGGTTGGGAAGTCATTTAAAAGTTTCTTCAAAATTATTCATCTGTCTCTTTAAAATATTGATCAGGTCTAGAGTTTCCTTTGCCAACTGTACTCTTTTAACAGAGGCATGGTTTTATGTGCAGTTACATTAATAATCCACAAATTTCATCTTCCAGATTCTATACTATCTTCCTTCCTTCTTTCCTTCCTTCCCTCCGTATACAATTTACTATTCATAATGTTCCTCTCCTGGAAAAGTGGCAGTTAAAGAAGAAGAAGTTAAATGGGAATGTATTATTTCATGATGTCCACAATCTAGAAATATGTAAAGAGTTTTTTAACAGATAACTATTGCATTAAAAAAGATATGTGCTAAAGTAGACATATGGACAAATCATATATAATTACACAAAAAAAAAAGAAAAAGGGAGAGCTAAAAATTCACCTTTTTTTCTACTGTAGCCCTTCACAAAGCCCATGTTTTGTTGTTGCTGTTGTTATTTTGAACATAATGTTTTTATCTTCATAGTCTTACAAGGAAGGTAGTATTTTTCCTTTTTTTTTTTTTTTTAAGATAGAAAACTGAGTATCAGAGAGATTAACTTTCCTAAGATCAAATGGAGATAATAGCAGAGCCGGAGTCCCATCTAGGCTATCTTTCCTTACAGGTGACTGCATGGGCAACCAGAAAAGGATTTGAAGGAAAAGTGAGGCATAAGAATGGTCTTCAGATGCTACTTATTAGGTGGCCGGAAAGAGAAGAGCATTCTAGGTAGACAGAACAGCAGCAGCAAAGAGATGGTTTAAAATAAAAGGGCACATTTAGGTTAAAGGAATGAGGAAAAATTTGTACAGCTGACAAGCAAGCATTAATTCTTACTAAATCGTAATGTGTAGTGGAGTGGGGTGACGTGTGCTTTATTGAGCTGTTGATTTAATAAGTAATATGATACTAGAGTAAGCTGTTTCCATAAAGAGACAAATGACTTCTATATTTTTAGAGTTTCCAGTCACTATATTGTCAACAGAGTATGCCAGGAGAGCACAAGGGAGGATTTCAGTCTCCTGGAACATTTCATAAACTCTTCTTTAAATGCATCTTGTCTGCAGGGTCCACAGCAAAATTGAAAGAAAGTAATTTATTTTCCAAAGTCTTATTGCTATTTAGAAGAAGTCTGATGCAAAACATCAAAATGAATCTCCAAACAAAGTGCTCTCTCATTATATTTGTTTATTGCTACAAAGTTAAAAGTTTCATTCAGAATTACAACATGCAGTGCAACACCACAGGGAATACCTATAGGCATCCTTGTTGTAAAGTGATTGTATCACCCTTAGGGCTCTATGCAGTGATTATAACTTACATTTAACACTACTTTAAGGTTAAAGTCTAGTGAAATAAAGATGTAATAACATTTTAAAACAATAGAGCTCATACATTGAAAAACAGTAAGTTATGGATTTCCAGGAAAGGGAGGCTGAAGAGTATTTTAGCAATGGAACGGGGTTGCTAAAGCAGAAAGAGTTGGTGTAGAACTATGTGAGGCATGGATGGAGTGCCTGCTAGCCATTCTAGGCCTACAACCTTTCTCCGTAAAGGGCCAGATAGTAAATATCTCAGGCTTTGCTGGACAAATGGTCTCTCTTGCGACTGTTTAACTCTGCTTTTATAGCACAAAAGCCTCCACAGACAAACAGTCATGGCTATGCTTCAATACTTAAAAAAATAATAGCAGGCCATAGTGTGCTGATCTTTGTTCTAAGCCAATTAAAACCTCATCTGATGCATACACCCCATTCATAGCATTGTGGTGTGTTGTACATTAATGCATCTTAAGGAAGGATGCCTTTAACCATTCACTTTCTTATATAATTCCTTTTTCTATTGATTCTGGGTTTAACTATTTAATTTAGTTTGTTCAATGGGATTTCAGCAAATGTGGCATCAACAGAAGCTAAATAAGTAGTCGTGCATCAGTACTTGCCTTCCTGGAACTCACCTGTCACATGTTAAGGAGCCTACTCTAGACTACTCTATAATGAGTTACCACATGGATAGAGATGCCCAACCAAAGTGCAACTTAAGCCTAGACAAGTTCTTAAGACCATCTTAGACCCTCTAGCCTCAGTTGAGCCTCCAGATGCTATAGCTACATGAGTGAACCCATAAAAGACCAGCAGAATAATTGCCTTTCTGAGTTCAGCCAGTCCACAGAATTTTGAGAAAAAATCCCACTAAGTTTTGAGGCAACTTGTTGTGTAGCAACAGATAACTGATAAATTAACTTCTACCATTTATGAGCATCACGTTTCATGATACTCTTAAAAATCAGGTATGCAGTATGAAATTTGAAACTAGTAGACTGGGATTTGAATTTAGGGACTCAGCATCACCAATGCTATGACCTAAAGTTAGACTCACACCTGTTTGCCTCTCACTTTGCTCATCTGAAAAATGAAGATATTAACAGCACACAGAGCTGCCATCTTCCCTGTGATCATCTTTAAAGTGGCACCTGACATGGATCAGAAAATGTGCTGGATGCCTTACGGTTCATATCACTAATTTTCAGAATTACCACTTAAATATAAGAGTTTATGTAAGTGTGTAAGTGTTTATATAAGTATATAAGTGTTTATGATGTAAGTATATAAGAATTTATATAAGTGTGTATTTTAAATATTGCCTAATTTTCCATAGTTCCTTTCAAAGTGGTTCCAACAATTTGTATTATAGCCAGCAATGTGATTCTCCAAATATTCTTCTTTTCTATATATCATAACCATTTTGAAAATGTACCATACTGATAATTAAAAATGGTATATTGGGATTTTAATTTGCATTTATTTAAATTTATTAACATCCTTAGACATATTTATATGACATTTTAATTTATTTTCAATGAATTCACTTTTGAGATCCTCAATTTTTTTTCCAAGTGTCTAAGAGTTTAAAAATAGATATTTAAGTAAATTAGCCCTTTGCCATCTGATATGATTTGGCTGTGTCCCTCCCCACCAAATCTCGTCTTGAGTTGTAGTTCCCATAATCCCCACGTGTCATGGGTGGGACCAGGTAGAGATAATTGAATCAAGGGCGCAGTTTCCCCATTCTGTTCTCGTAATAGTGAGTTAATTCTCACAAGATCTGATGGTTTTATAAGGGGCTTCGCCTTCACTGGGCACTAATTCTTCTCTCTTCTGCTGCCTTGTGAAGAAGAACGTGTTTGCCTCCCCTTCACCATGATAAAGTTTCCTGAGGCCTCCCTAGCCATGTTGAACTGTGAGTCAATTAAACCTCTTTTGTTTATAAATTACTCAGTCTCAGGCAGCTCTTTATAGCAATATGAGAACAGACTAATATACCATCTATGTGGAAAATAACTTTTGACACGTGATGTTTGTGTTGGACTTAACATTTTGTCCATTTGAGGATGCAGAATATATTAATTGTTTTATGTAGTCAAATTTAGCAATGTATCTATCATTTTGTGCATTTTGGCTATATTACTCAGAGAGGCCTTTCTCATCAATATTCTCAATATTTTATTTTTTTATATCATTTAGTATTTTGATCCTTAATACTTAAGTATTTTATTTATTGAGTATTTTTCACATAAGAAACAAAAGAAGGGCTGGCACTGGGACTCACAGCAGTGATCCCAGTGATTTGGGGGACCGAGGTAGGAGGATTGCTGAGGCTAGGAGTTTGAGGCCAGCCAGCCTGGGCAGCAAGCATGACCCCATCGAAAGGGAGGAAGGGAGGAAGGGAGGAAGGGAAGGAGGGAGGGAGGGAGAAGGGGGAGAAAAAGGAAGGAAAAGGAAGGAAAGGCCAGACACAGGGGCATGCACCTGTAGGCTCAGCTACTCAGGAGTCGAAGGCAGGAGGACTGCTTAAGCCCAGGAGTCAAGGTTGCTGTGAGCTGTGATTGCACAGCTGTACTCCAGCCTCGAAGACAGAGCAAAACCTTGTCTCCTTGTCTCTAACCAAAAAACAAAGGAAGAAAAAAAAACAGGAAGGAAACAATAAGAAATATTAGGGTTATGGTGTTTAATTTATTTAGTTTGGGGATTTTTTAGCTCTCCTTGCTATGCCTGCCACCACAGATTGCAGCTAGTAATTTTGATGCTATTCATTCTTTCTCCACTTCTCATACTTAGCTGGGAATGTTTTAGAATTTGATAGTCTATCCTAATGATCTGTCTCTCTCAAGGCCTGAAATATAAAATTATTCTAACTGCTGGAGTTTGATCACACATTTTGATAGCTAATATGCTTGTCTTAAATTTTTTCCTTCGGCCGGGTGCGGTGGCTCAAGCCTGTAATCCCAGCACTTTGGGAGGCCGAGACGGGCGGATCACGAGGTCAGGAGATCGAGACCATCCTGGCTAACACGGTGAAACCCCATCTCTACTAAAAAAAAAAAATACAAAAAAAGTAGCCGGGTGAGGTGGCGGGCGCCTGTAGTCCCAGCTACTCGGGAGGCTGAGGCAGGAGAATGGCGTAAACCTGGGAGGCGGAGCTTGCAGTGAGCTGAGATCCGGCCACTGCACCCCAGCCTGGGCGGCAGAGCAAGACTCCGTCTCAAAAAAAAAAAAAAAAAAAAAAAAATTTTCCTTCAAACTTTAAATGCTAATGTCACATATAGATTTTCCCATATAAACTTTGGAATCAAATCACCTAGTTTCAGGAAAAAATAAATGTTTTTTCTTTTTTATTGTATCACATTAGGTTCACTGATTAGTTTAGAGAGAAATATCATTTTTACAATTCCAACTCTTGCTATCCAGTCATAAAATATGTCCTTCCATTTATTCATGTCTTCTCCTATGTTCCTCAAAAGAGTCCTAAATTTTATTCATGTGTTTTCTGAATCCCTGAAGTTCCACAGGTATTTAATTGTCTGCTACTGTTGCTGTTGCAATCCCTGTTGTTGCTGAAATGTGTTCTTTGTATGATATATCCTAGCTTGTTATCATTTGTGTAAAGGGACACCATCGAGTCATTATTTGCCAGTGACATTACTCAGTATTATTATCATTACTAATGTTTTTCTTAATTTCATAACAGGTGAGTTGGAAGTAATTAAAATGTACTGTTTCTACTTCCTCTCAACACGGTGATCCTGCTGGTTGCTGGTTCAGTGCTAAACACTGAACTCTGGGACTAGACTCCCTGTGCTTAAAATCCTTACTTTATATTTAAGTTTCTTGACTTCTCTATGGTTCAGTTTTCTCATCTGTAAAATGGAGATAATAGTACCTTCTTCATAGGGGTGCCAGAGTACTAAGCAAGTTAATGTATGTAACATATTTAGACCAATGTTTTATGTTTAATAAAGACTGAACTGGTGTTGTCTCTCTCTTTACTATCTCTGGTACTCAGTTTCATCAGTATCACAGCAATAGGAGTGCCCACTCTGATTTGCCTTTGAAGGGCAATTTAACAGTTTTGTGGTGTGGTGTAAATGAAAGTGCTTTGCAAATTGGCACTATAAAAATGCAAGATGATTGTAAACTGCCAGAACACAAGTGCGTTTTTTTTTAATTATTATTATTTAGCTAGCATTTACTATGTCCTGGTAGAATTCGAGAAAAATGTAAAACCCAGATTCAGGTTTTGTCTCATTTATTAAGAAGTTTTTCATTTTGTCTTCCATGGGATTAAATCTAGATGTGAGATCCAGATCGCTGACTCGCAGTTCTTTCTCTACATAGTGCCGGCGAGAAATAGTGATGAGGATTATTTTTGTGAACAGACCAAGTGTCCCTTTACTGTAGTCCGGTTTTGTATGCAGAGCTGGAAGGAAACATACATTGTTAATAATACTTAAGAGATCTTAGTATCTATCTCATGCCAGACACTCTGCTAATTATTCACTACACTTTCTATTACACACAAAATTTAGTAAGTAGGACATATTATCATCTGTAGTCCACAGATAAGTTTACTGTATTAGAAAGTTTCAATAAAGTAACCAGACTCATACAATTGAAAGGTAGAAACTGGAATCTCAGTCTTCTGAATCCAGGGTCTGTACTCTTACATACTTCTTTGGACTAGGACAGGTGTGGTGTGGCTTTTCTGCCTTCATTTCCCAAGCCATTTCTCCTTTTCCCTTTAGAAATTTAGTACCTATAGTATCTATTCTGAATATAAGTATTTGGTCTTCAGAAATAATCTGGCATTGGTCATTTATATCTGAATATCAAGTGCAATCTGGTAACTTTTCACAGGATGAGAAGAAGGGAAAGGAGAATTAGCAATTACCGATCCTATGGCATTCATTTCATTGCCTCTTAGAGGTAAGTTTTTCCAGTTTACTTTATCATTACAAATAAAGACACTGAGACTCGCAGTTAATAAGTCATTTGCTCAGTGTCACACAGCTCAATTCTGTGACAATGACTTAGATTTAAGTCACCGAGACTTAATTTTCTCTGAAAAATTGAGAGTGGTGTGTCCTGTTAAAGGAATGTTAGATGTTAGAGTTTCTCATTTGCCTTTCTGAGAGCAAAATAGAATAAGCCAGATTGCATTAGATGGCCACCTCAACTTGGTTCTTGCTGCTCCTTTCAATGTCTTGTAGATTCGAATGCTTAGCAGTTAAGAAGCATGTGCTGCATTGACCTTATATTAGAGGTATAAAAGCAAGAGATGGTCAAAACACTGATCTGCAGGTTGGAAGAACATTCACATTAGACTTATCCCACTTGTCCCTGGAATCCTGAGAAAATGCACAACATTAAAGGAAATTTGTGAGTGGTAAAATACATAGAACAAAAAGTTGTAATTCAACACATTATACTTCAATTATTGGCAGAAATTTTCCTTACTAGGATTTTATGACTACAATTTTATCAATCATCATCATAAATAGGGTACTCTGTGATAACAATAATGATAATATTGACAGAGTAATAATAATGATAATGTTGACAGAGGGTTTACTTGAGTCTGAGCACCATTTTTAATATTTTATATTCATCAAATTGCTTAATATTTCCAGCATGAAGAAATAGAGGCTATTATGATTCCCTTCATTTATATTATTAGGTAAAGAAACTGAAACACAGTGAGATTGTGTAACTGGCCCTAAGTCACTTGGCTCGTTAGCTGGAATTTGTGATCAGCCTGGTTTCAGAGCCAACTATTATGCCATATACCTACTTTTTCAAAATGGCTTTAGTCTGTTTTGTTGTTGAAGGTGATGATATTGTTGTGATTTTTAGTACTCACTGTAAACATTCCTTAAGTCCTGGAATGCAAAAAAAAAAAAAATTAACTCAATTAAATATAAGTTATCAATTACATAGTGTAGGTTGTTTTCCATTTTTGTATATTGTTCTGTCATTGTCTTACTACTATTTTAATTTTGTAACTTTTCTTTGTAAGTTCCTGTCTTTTTTGTAATGTATACTAATACATAATAATGATTATGCTTAAGTGTTTGCAAAATTCACCATTTGGTGTTGCGCTCTTTTATTCCTTTTTATTGTATTTTATAGGGTTCTTTGCTTTAAATTCTTCTTGAACTGAATTTATTACAGTTAATATCACATAGTCCTTGCATTCTTAATCTTTGTGCTTGCCTGTATGAACGTAATAATTTTCTTACTAAAATTTATTTATATCTATTCAAGATGCATAATTTTTTAACTTGCAGTTTGCATTTTTGAAGGGAGGGTAATATTCTCCTTTTATTCAATTAGGAAGTAATCTATACAACAGGGCACAATGTTTTTAAGTATATACATTGATAAATTTTGTTAAATACATAGCTTTGCATGACCAAAACCTACATTAAGGTATGTAACATCCAACCCCCCAAAAGTGCCTTTGAGCCTCTTTCCAATCATACATCCTAAGGCAACCTCTGTTTTGACTTATCTTCTTATACATTAGTTTTGCATGTTCTTTAACTTTTTGTTAAATAGCATCATACTTTAGCACCATATTTACACACATTTTTATGTGTGGATTCTTTTTGCTCACCACAATGTTTCTTAAGTTCATTTATGTAGCTGTGCATGTCAGTAGATTGTAATTTTAAGTGTTTTACATGTTTTTTTTTTTTACTTTTACTTAATAGTGTTTCATTGTAGAAATATACCACCAGGTTTTAATCTGTTCATTTTCTGATGGGCATTTGGATTATTGCCAGTTCTTGGCTGTTAAGATTACAACACTATGAAAATTCTTATGTAAGTAAGGCTTTTTGTGATTACGTGCTTTTATTTCTACTGAGAAATTACAACAGAATGGAATTCCTGGGACATAGGTACAGTCATCCCTCAGTATACTCAGGGCGTTGGTTTTAGGAGCCCCAGGTACACAATAATCAGTACCTATGCAAGTCCTATATTTTAGTTCAGAGTTTGGTTGAAAAAAATCTGTGTGTAGTAGATCCATACAGTTCAGACCTGTGTTATTTATGGGTAAACTGTCATTGAATGTTTTACTAGCGATTTCCAAGCAATTTTTAAAAGTGGTTGTACTTTTCACCTCCCGCCATTAACACTTGCAAGGCAAGTGGCTCCACATCCTCTTTAAAAGTCTGTCCCGTATTTCCTAGTTGTTATTTTTTACTACTCTATGTATGAAATCATTTATTTCTGTGTTTTCAATTTGCATCTTTCTGATGACTAAGCATGTTGAACATTTTTCTCATAGATTCATTGAACAGTACTGTATATTCTTGTCGAAGATATATTCAAGTATTTGACCCTATGTTCCCTTACCTGTGTTGTATGTTGTAGTGGACCTGAAAGACATGCCATCTAGATCCCGCGTTAAGAGAGGATATTGGATACATGCGGGTTTGATTCAGCTGCAGAGAGCTGTCTGGTAAAAGGACACATCCTTCCTGTGGATGGCCTATATCCAAAGATTGATAAAAGGGATTTAAAGATGTGCCCATTTTAGCTCAATTCAGACAACAACTCTGAACCAAATAGGCTTCGGAGTTGCCCTTCAGACTGGCTGAAGCTCGTTAGGCCTGCATCATAGTTTGGCTTCTTCTTTTGCAAAATATTTCTGTCTCTTCTTCCTTTTCTCAGGACGTTGATCCCTAACATATATTTGCATATTAAAATATCAATCTTAGTATCTGTGTCTTAAAAAAAAATCACAGTTATTTTTACTGTGAGATGTTTGAGAAATTAAGTGTGAAGATAAGGATTAGTTAAAAATTATTTATCACCAATCTGGTCATGTAGACTCATCACTGTTGGTCAGTATAGTACAGACACATCTTGGTACTAGGTAGTGTCAAACTGGGACCAGGCACCCAAAGTTTGACAGTGCGAGTAACTGAACTCTGGAGGAAATAAAACACTAAATCCATGCAATTCTGGTATGCTAAGGTTAAGACTTTGGATCAAAAATAATGGGGACATTGAGTGTGTCCTTTAAAATTTTTAAAGTTCAAACTCCAAGCCTGCGGAAGTGGCTCATACTTTTCTATTAATATCTAGCACATCCTCATTATAAAATGACCAGGAAAAGGCTTTTACTTCTAACATTTCTGTATCCCCTTTAGAATCTACCCCACTACCCTTCCTGGCTCCTAGGTAAGCCACAACTGACAGTAGCAAAGTCATTGCAAAACTTGGCTCACTGACCAAAATGGGGTTATTAGGGCCCCCAAATAATAAAGACTATATGGTGACACTTAACTTCCAGAACTTAGATAGTTGAAACTATCATAATGAGAGGTAGGGTTGAAGTGGAAGAAAAATGGACTGACCTACACAGACTTATGGGGATGTTTAAAAAAACACAGTTTCTAAGGACAAAATAGATGAGTTGCCAACAAACAATACTCAACTTGTAACATTAGAAAATAATTACAGGCCTGGCACAGTGGCTCACGCCTGTAATCCCAGCACTTTGGAAGGCTGAGGCGGATGGATCATGAGATCAAGAGATTGAGACCATCCTGGCCAACATGGTGAAACCCCATGTCTGCTTAAAGATACAAAAATGAGCTGGGTGTGGCAGTGCACGCCTTTAGTCCCAGCTACTTGGGAGGCTAAGGCAGGAGAATTGCGTGAACCCGGGAGGCAGAAGTTGCAGTGAGCCAAGATTGCGCCACTGCACTCCAGCCTGGTGACAGAGGGAGAATTCATCTGAAAAAAAAAAAGAAAAAGAAAAAGAAATACAAAGGATGTCCAGAAGGGTGAGGACAGTCACCTCAATTAAAAAAAATGTCACGAGCCTTTGGCAAATAGCTTCCAGAATTGTTAGTAATACTTTTCTGGTTTTTATAAGCAAACTGGTCTGTGGTAATTTGTTATAGCAGCCCAAACAGTCAAGACACCCTTGCGGTCAAGAGAATGGATCAAAAACAAATTGCATGTCAAGTGAGATGGCTGAAATCAGTGCCTCCCTTAAAGTACTAATGGATGCAGAAGTTGTGGGCCCTGACACATATCCATGTAATTTGTAAGTCTGGCCCTTGCACAGTGCAGATGGATCCTGGAGCATGCAGTTATCTGTGAATGTTACCTTATAGATCAAATAGGACTTTGCACACATGATTAAGTTAATAATTTTGAAATGAGAGATTTTCCTAAATTGTACTGATAAGTCCAATGTAATTGCGATAATCCTTATATAAGGAATACACGAGGAGCTAGAGAGGGGGAGGAAGACTATATTGAGGGAAGCATAGACAAGGTAGTAGATTTGAAGATGAAGGAAGGGGCTACAAGCCAAGCAGTACAGGGAAAAGCTGAAAAAGGCAAGGAAAGGGATCTACCTCCAAAAGCCTCCATACGAAACCATCTCTTCCAGCACTTTGACATTAGTCCAGTGAAATTGGACTTGATTTCAGACTTTCGACACCCAGAAGTGTAAGATAATAAATTTGTGCTATTATAAGCCAGTATGTGTACTTCAATTTGTTACAGCAGCCACTGGAAACTAATACACGATTTACTTTTGGCACTTTAAAGATGCTATTCCACTTTCAAGACTCTGGATAATGAAAAATACGTCAACTTTTGCATCCTTGTTCATGGTACAAAATGTCTTTTCCTCTAGCTGCTTTTATATTTTGTTTCTTTATTTTGGTTTTCAGAAGTCTGACTATTAAATTCATTAATATTTTATTTCTGTATTATATTAGTTCGTTCTCACCCTGCTAATAAAGACAAACCTGAGACTGGGTGATTTGTAATGGAAAGGGGTTTAATGGACTCATAGTTCCACGTGGCTGGGGAGGCCTCACAATCACAGCAGAAGGCAAAGGAGAAGTAAAGGCACGTCTTACGTGGTGGGAGGCAAGAGAGCTTGTGCAGGGGAACTCCCATTTATAAAACCACCAGGTCCCTTGAGACTTGCTCACTATCACAAGAACAGTATTGGGGAATCGGCCTCCATGATTCAGTTACCTCCACCTGGCCCTGCCTTTGATATATGGGGATTATTACAGTTCAATGTGTGATTTGGCCAGGGGGCGGGGGGACACAGAACCAAACCATATCATCTGTGTTTATCCTGCCTGGCATTCACTGATCTATAGATTAGTGGTTTCAATAACATTAGGAATATTTCACTCAATATTTTTTGAAATATATTTGCTTGCACTATTTTCTCTTTTACTCCTTTATGAAACCCGAATTTCATAGGTATTACAATGTTTAATACTATTTTATAATTCATCAAAATTCTGCCAGTTTTAAAAATCACTTTTCTTTTGATTAATTTTGATTACGTTGACTTCCTGTTCACAAATTCTTTTTTATACATTGTATAATTAACCATTACTGTTGTTACTACTGTTTTCTTTTTTTTAATTTCAGCTATCACGTGTTTTACTTCCAGGAGCTTCGTTTAGTTATTAAGGCTTTTATTTAAAAAAAAAAAATCAGTTTGACATTCCTCATATTTTTCTGCAAATTCTTGACTAACTTTTTCTTCAAATTTTTAACATGTTTGACATAGTTACTTGAAAGTTCTTGTCTTCTTATTTCAACATTTAGGATATATAGAGATCTATTTTTACTGACTAATTTTCTCCTGACCATAGGTCATATTTTTCTTCTCTTCTGAATTCCTAGCAGTATTTTGTTCTGTGCTGGTATTCCGAATCATATACTGAAATATTTGAAGTTCTTTTATCTTCCTTTGTAGAATGCTGGATGTGGTTCTAGTGGGCAGTTAAATTATGGAAGGATTGTCTTGGTCCTGTGGTAACTTGGGTTTAGGCTTTTGAGTGCTATTTCAATCTTTCCTTGGTGCTGGGATTTAATGCTAGGCTTAGGATGTTCTTACTCCAAAATCATGGTGCTTCTGGAATTTCAGTGGAAAGCTAAAGGGATTTATCAAAACCCTCTCCAAAGCACTTGGACAAAGCACAAAGGATGGCTTTTACTAATTGTGCTCGACCCTTATAGTCTCTTAGTTGTTGCTTTCAGCTGTATTCCTGGGATTCATTACCTGCACACACACATTTCTGGAGTCAAATAAGAATTAAGATGAATTTCTGTACAGATTTTGGAGCAGCTCCTTCTACAACATCTTTCTGGTATACCCTCCCTGAATTTCTAGCTGCTTTAGTAATCCCAAAATCTAACCCCTTAATTCTTTGTCCTAATAAGACTAGAGGCCGGGCGCGGTGGCTCAAGCCTGTAATCCCAGCACTTTGGGAGGCCGAGACGGGCGGATCACGAGGTCAGGAGATCGAGACCATCCTGGCTAATATGGTGAAACCCCGTCTCTACTAAAAATACAAAAAAAAACTAGCCGGGCGAGGTGGTGGGCGCCTGTAGTCCCAGCTACTCGGGAGGCTGAGGCAGGAGAATGGCGTAAACCCGGGAGGCGGAGCTTGCAGTGAGCTGAGATCCGGCCACTGCACTCCAGCCTGGGCGACAAAGCGAGACTCCGTCTCAAAAAAAAAAAAAAAAAAAAAAAAAAAAAAAAAAGACTAGACTTTCTGCTTGAGCTCTCTTATCCTTGAACTTTCTGGACTGGAGTGTACCCTCAGAGGGAATTCAAGCTTAAAATAAAAATAAGAAAAAAAAAAAAAAAACCCACCCCAAAGCCTCAAATAGCCTTTTAAACCCATCCACCCTCATTAAGAACATTTTCTAGCTCTCTCACTGATGCAAACATTAACACTGGCTTAGTTTTGCGTGTGATAAGGTCATTTCAGAGCATATTCCATCAGAAAACCCCATCAACTTCTCTATCACATGGTTCAGCTTCTCTGTTTAGCATACCACAGAAGCTAGTTATAAATAATCTCTGGCTTCTTTGATCATCTCCCCTTAGGAATAGTACAGGAAACTCCATATCACCCTGTGGTCTGCATAACCTTTACTTTCTAGTTCTGTAGCATATTTATGATTATACTCAAAACATTTGACTCATAATGTGTATATGATCAAATACAATTTCTCCCTCTACAGAGAAATAAGTTATTCCATAAAACTAGGATTTTTCATAGAAATTCATGTTTGTGTGAGAGGTGGGGAACACATTAAGAAACTAGTATTTGGCCAGGTGCAGTGGCTCATGCCTGTAACCCCAGCACTCTGGGAGGCCAAGGCAGGGGGATCACCTAAGGTCAGGAGTGCAAGACCAGCCTGGCCAATGTGGTGAAACCTAGTCTCTACTAAAAGTACAAAAATTAGCTGGGTGTGGTAGTGGTGGCCAATAATCCCAACTACTTGGAAGGCTGAGGCAGAGGAAGTGCTTGAACCCCCAGGAGACTGAGGTTGCAGTGAGCTGAGATCTTGCCATTGCACTCCAGCCTGTGTGACGAGCGAAACTCCATCTCAAAAAAAGAAAAAAACAAAAAACAAAAAAGAAACTAGTATTTAACTTCCTTATTTAAATTCTTCTATCTAATTTTAGGAACCAGTTGCTAAAGATAATCTGTACTGTAATAAGCATAATAATAGTAGTGATAGATAAGCTATTGCTATAAATAAAAATAGTGATAAAAGGATTAGATTTAGCCTCGCAAATTTAAATCTAATAAGACCATTAATATTAACAAAAGCAGCTAATGTTTATTGGGTGTTTACAGTGCTCTAAAAATTTTATTTAACTAAATCTCTTATTAAGCCTGTGAAATCATGAGATTTATAAAAACATTAAAATATCATTTAGTTCATTTCTGCAAATATAAAAAAAAGAGTATGACACAGTAGTCTCACACATCTTATCACCCATTTATCTACTAAAATTTTGTTAAATATACTGATTCTTGTATATACAGGGTAGAATAAAGCATTCCTGATGTCCTCTGTAATGACAGACTGAAATATAAACAAGTATATTACAATGGAGCATGTTATGCACAATTGCATACACAGTATAAAAGTCATACAGACAAACCAGGAAAAACTGGTTGAAATGTTGAACTTTTCAGAAAAGAAGAATTAAAATAGTCAGTGAATGTTTCCTGAAGTAGATAAGTGTCACAGATCAATTCATGTTCAAAAATACATAAATACATCTACTTTCTCTCCCTTCCCTTACCCTCATGTGCACGAAGTGCACCTTGATCTTGTGTTTGGCTAGCTGGATTTGCTCTGGCCAATGGACATTAGCAGAGGTGACCCAAAGAGAAGCATAAATACCGTTGAATGGTTAAGTTTACTTCCTGGAGCTCCTGAGTTTCATTACGAAAAGAACATGCTTCAGTTAATCATAATCTAAAAATGATGTGGAACAGTGCTGAGCCCAACCTGCATCTTGGTGGCAAGCCCAGCTAGTTAAGCCTGAATTAACCAAGTCCCAGTGGACTGGCAAATGTGTGAGACTAAATACTTTTGATGTATCCCACCGATACTTTGTGGCTATCCGTTTTATAGCAAAATCTGACTGATAGGGTAAACCAGTAGATTAATGCTCTTCATCACAAAACATATTTAATTCAATATATCTATTATCTTGCAAAGATTTCAGTTGAACCCTTATCAGGCTATTAGTTCCATCCCATTATTGGAACTAATACATATTGTGTATTTTCCTATTATGTACATGACTTACCTCTGTAATTATATAATGTTTTATTTCTTCCTAGAGTAAAGGGAGATACTAAAACTTCTCACCTAGATACAGAGTTGCATGTTTTTTTTTTCCATCTATAATAAGCAGGGGTAAGAAAAAATATAAACAAATATATGAGAATACATAATCAGCAAAATATCTTCTTTTGTGTCAAGTTTAATTTACACTGAAAAACTCAGCAATTGGCTCTTACAAGATCTGATCACTATGCATACTTTCAAGCTATCACTTGTGCTTAATACAGAAAATACTTAAGGAATTAAAAGTAACATTTTGTTAATACAACTCATATTTTTAGTGTGAGCACATGCTATTTTAAAATGGTTTATTCTGACAGATTCTTATTTTCGAAAAGCAGCTAAAAGTGCCAAGGGAGATAATAAATGAATTTACCTCCCTTCACCTATCTCTTTTTGACCTTTATCAAAGTCCACTTTCTTCTCCTTTGGGGTAGAAAAAATGATTCATATTGTCTCCCTCAACCAAGAAAAAAAATCTGAAGAAAGAACAAAAAAAAAGGAACCTTCGTCTGATGATGAAACAATAACTAATTGCACTATTAAGTAACCTACACAAACCTGGTGGAAAAAGGTGAGAGAAAAGATATTTCCTTGAGAAATATTCCCAAAGGTTTGATATTAATCAAAGTACGTGTGATTCAGAGAAAGAAGAAGAAAGACCTGAGGAAAGATAGGCCGTAAGGAGGCTTCATGGGCAGCACCCTGAGAATTTTTAAGTGTTTTAAGAATATATTCTCTTGGATGTTACATCCCATTAATCAAGTCACATGAATGCCTTATAAATTAACACCAGAATTGTGTTAGCTTTGAGGAAGATAGCCAACCAAAAGCTCCTAGCACTCTTTCCCTACACACACACACACCAATGAATAAGCAGCTGCATTTTAATCAAAATAACTAACAGTACTTTAGAAGAGCAAAGAAGCAGCAAAAATCCTGTAAAGCACAGAAACCCAAGACGGCTTCATAGAGGAGAGCACACCTTGCCTCTGCCACTCTACCCCCCAATTCTGGAGCAGCCAAAACCAGGAGGAACTCACTCCTTTTCCTTAAGGGGTAAGCAAGAAGATACCGTCAGCCCCCATAGCCACTGTGGACATTTACAGTCTTCATCACTGGAGACTGCTGTAGT
This sequence comes from Macaca thibetana thibetana, assembly GCF_024542745.1. Lineage (NCBI taxonomy): Eukaryota > Metazoa > Chordata > Mammalia > Primates > Cercopithecidae > Macaca > Macaca thibetana. The sequence goes on from NC_065582.1 coordinate 174,913,372, forward strand.
CCCCACAGGCTCTGAGCCCAGCAAAGGGAGCTCTCCAGAGCCTACAGACAAAGCTGCTCCCAGAGAGGTCAACACTGCACCCCATGCCCTCCCCACGGCCTGTAGTACTACTGCACTGCACCACCATCTTTGGACTAGAGTCACTGCTAGTGTGTCCTGCTCCAGGAGTGAGTGGTAATTGCACTTTCTATTTATGAGACCTTCCACCAATGCAAGATGCCCACCTGGTGTCATGCCATCTCTGAACCAAGCTGCTGCTATGCCTTATCCCCTAGGACCAAGACACTACAGAGCTACTCCATCTTTTTCTCCAGTCTCTGGTGAACCCTCCATTTAGGGCCAAGCTGAAGTGACACTGTGCTTCCCAGTGACCTCAGGTTTCTGGCACACTAGAGCAGTCATGCCTCCTGGTACCACTGCTGACAATGTGCCCCAGCTCCCAGGGATCTACAGGCTTCATTTACCTATGTCGCCACACTTTCTTGAGCCGAGCAGATGTGCCTTACATCCCAGAGAACTGGAACCTTGGCTAAGCTGTGCCACTCCACCTTCCAGGCCAAACAGCCATAGTGCCATGCCTACATAGAACTGGACTAGCCCCCTGAGGTCAAGCTGTATACATGCCTTGCCTTTCTGGGAAGCAGAATAATCACTGTTTTTCTCCCCCCCCCCTTGGGCCCAAGCCATGTCTTGAGATTTCTGGGTCCTTCCAGTGGTTTTATCTTGCCTCACAGAGCAAAGGATACTACTGTGTCCTCCCATTCCAGGATCCACATTTACAACTTTGTGGTACCTCATCCCCTGGAGCCCAAGTGGTATTGTTTGTTCGTGGTCTCCAGTTGCAGCTATGCATTGCTCTCTGAGGCCCCAACCTCTAAAGCACCCCTTCTTCTTCAGAGTCAACGCCAGTGTTGTGGCCTTCCTGCCAGGGACAGAACCACAGTTACGTCATAACTCCCTGGGCCCAAGCTGCTGGGGTATGCCTCAGAGCAATAAATCTTGGCTTACTGGAAAAGCAGCATCCACTCCGGGCTTAGTTAGTGAACCTGTGCCTCATGTTCCAGGTGTTACAGGAGTTTTGCAAGACCCTGAGACCAGGAAACTGGCACCACAGTTTCTCTGAACACCTGAGCCCTGGATCCCAGTGCCTCTGTAGCTGCTTGTGGGCCATGCCAACCCCAAACCCAAGAAAAATCCATTCAACTATGAGTTCCAGTTATGAACCTTGAAAAAAGATTAGACGAATTGCTAACTAGAATAACCAGTTTAGAGAAGAACATAAATGACCTGATGGAGCTGAAAATCACAGCAGGAGAACTTTGTGAAGCACAAGTACCAATAGCCGAATCAAGCAAGTGGAGGAAATGGTATCAGATATTGAAGAACAACTCAATGAAATAAAGTGGGAAGATTAGAGAAAAAAGAGTGAGAAAGAAACACACAAAGCCTCCAAGAAATATGGGACTATGTGAAAAGATCAAATCTACGTTTGATTGGTGTACCTGAAACTGATGGGGAGAATGGAACCAAGTTGGAAAATGTTCTTCAGGATATTATCCAGGAGAACTTCCCCAACCTAGCAAGGCAGGCCAACATTCAAATTCAGGAAATGCAGAGAACACCACAAAATACTCCTTGAGTAGAGCAACGCCAAGACTCATAACTGTCAGACTCACCAAGGGTGAAATGTAGGAAAAAATGTTAAAGGCAGCCAGAGAAAAATGTCAGGTTACCCAAAAAGGGAAGCCCAACAGACTAACAGTGGTTATCTCGTCAGAAACCCTACAAGCCAGAAGAGAGTGGGGGCCAATATTCAATATTCTTAAAGAAAAGAATTTTCAACCCAGAATTTCATATCCAGCCAAACTAAGCTTCAAAAGTGAAGGAGAAACAAAAATCTCGAGAGCGAGAGCAAGAGAGAGAGAGAGAGAGAGAGAGAGAGAGAGAGAGAGCCATAGACCAGTGGAGCAAAACATGGAGCACAGAAATAAATCCAAATATTTATGGTCAACTAATTTTTGACAAGGGCACCAACAGGACACAATGAGAAAAGGATAGTCTTTTCAATAAATGGTGCTATATGCATGAGAGTAAAATTGGACCCTTATCTTACAAGATACACAAAAATGAACTCAAAATAAATGAAAGTCCTAAATGTGAGACCAGAAACTATAAAACTGCTAGAAGACAACATAGAGCAAAATCTCCTAGACATTGGCCTTGGGAATGGCTTCTTCAATATCACACTAAAAGCTCAGACCACAAAAGCAAAAATTAAAAAATGGGACTAAAAATTTCTGCACAGCAAAATAAATAATAAATAAGATGAAACAGCAAACTATGAATTGTGAAAGAGTTGGAAACTATGTATCTGATAAAGAATATCCAACATTTGTAAAGAACTCGTACAGATCAGTAGTATAAAAACAAATTCATTAAACAATCAGTAAAAGGCCTGAATAGATATTTTCTTTTTCAAAATGTATATTGAAATGGCCAACAGGTAGATACAAAGGTGCTCAACATAATTAATTACCGGGGAACTGCAAATCAAAACCTCTATGAGATACTGATACGGGAGCAGGACAAGAAAGTGCTGGGAGAAGAAGGGTGGGTCCCTGACTAGGGCTCCCCCCCCCAGGGCTTGTGCCCACGAACATAGGTGAGGACAAGCATTTCTGTTTTCCTGCCCATATGTTGCATTTCCCAAGACCACCCTGGCCTGCCACGCCCCCATTCTGGCCTATAAAAACCCTGAGACCCTAGCGGGTATGCACACAAGTGACTGAATGTTGAGAGAAACACACGGGCAGAAGAAGACACAAGCAACTGGATGTCGAGAGGAACACACCGGAGTAAGAGCACAGCAACAGTTACGGGCAGATGTCGGCAAACTGGCAGGCCATCAACCAGTGGAATGATGCGGAGTTTGGCCTGAGTGGTTGGAGGGGAGTCCGGCCACTGAGAGGCCCAACTCCAGGCAAAAACCGCTTTCCCACTCCATCTCCCTTCTGGTTCCCCCATCTTCTGAGAGCTACTTCCACACCATAAAACCTTGCACTCATTCTCCAAGCCCACATGTGATTCCATTCATCCAGTATACCAAAGCAAGCCACCCTGGAATACAGAAAGCCCTCTATCCTTGCTATAAGGCAGGGGTCTAATTGAGCTAACACAGGCAGCCTACTGACAGCTAACCTGAAAGAGCGCCGTGTAACACATACCCACTGGGGCTTCAGCTGTGAACATTCACTGGTAGACACTGCCATGGGGTCGCAACCCCACAACCTGCCCGTCTTCATGCTCCCACTAGAGGTCTGTGCAGCGGGACACTGAACAAGTGAGCCATACCCCCGTCGCATGCCCTGAGAGGGGGACAAGCAAACTTTTCCCATTTCAATACCACCTCACACTTGTTAGGATGCCTATTTTCAAAAAGTCAAAGATAATAAATGTTTCTCAAGGTGTGGAAAAAAGAAAACTCTTATACATTGTTGATGAGAACGTTTATTGATACAGCCATTGTGGAACAACAGTGTGAAGGTTTCTGAAGAACTACCAGATGACTCATAAATCCTTCTTCTGGGCGTACCTTCAAAAGAAATAAAATCATCTTTATTTCAAAAGAAATAAAAATATCTGTACTTTTATGTTTATTGCAGCATTATTCACAATAGCCAAGACATGGAAACAACTATACTATAGCTAGATAGATAGATAGGTAGATCAAGATAGATAGATAAATAGATAGATAGATTGAGATAGATAGATATATTTTATATGCATATATAAACTATCTTTCTGTTTTTAAAATGTTAAGAATTTTTATCAATAAAAGATGTTGAAATTTGTCAAATGGTACTATTGCATAATTGAGACAAACGTGATTTTATGCTTTGTTCTGTTAATGTGATGTCTCATGTCAATTGATGTACATATGTTAAACCAGCCTTGCATACTAGTGATCACTCACACTTGGTGATAATGTATACACATTTCGATATGTTGATGGATTTAATTAATATTTTATTGAGGATTTTTACATACGTGTTAATCAGAGAGGCCTGTAGTTTTCGAATTTTTTCTGTTCTATATTTTATATATACATATATAAACATATATGTATATTATGTATATATAAACATATATCATATATACATACATGTCTATATATATGCATGTGTGTATATATATGACTATGAAGTATAAGTGTGTGTGTGTACATAAAACTATAGAATATTATTTAGCCCTAAAAAAGAATGAGATCTTGCCATTTGCTACAATATAGGCTGGAGAACACTATGTTAAGTGAAATAAACCAGACACAGAGAAAAATCATACTGTATGATCTCCCTTCTACATAGAATCTTAAAAAAAATTGTTTATACAGATAGAAAACAAACTTGTTACCATGTTCGTGGGTTGGGGTGTGGGGAGGAAATGAGGAGATACAGATCAGAGGATCCAAATATGTAGCATGAAGAAATCTAGAGATCTAACATACAACATAGGAATTCTAGGCAATAAAATTTTCCTGTATTTCTGATTCATGCTAAATGAGTGCATTGTAACTGCCTCTGCCACAAAAGCAAAGAAATGGATAATTATGTGAAGTGATGTGTATTTTAATTTGCTTCACTCTAGTAACCTTTTTACCTTGTGTATGTATCCCATAGTATAATCTTGTGTACCTTAAATACATACAATAATATTTTCCTTAAAAAAAATAAAGTTAGCATTGATTCTGACTTTCTTATTTTGGCTTGCTTAAAGGCTTTGTTTCAAGGTGGATAACAGAGTTCCAAAGGGAATGTGTGATGTTGTGGCTTGGGAGACTATCACTCCTCTTTCTCACAGTGCATATTCTTAGTATAGTAGTTCTGATTTCTGACCCAAGATATAAGTGATTTGACTCTGTCGGGACTTCCTGGTTTGGCTTTCTTCTCGGGTGCATCCTAAGCATTGGAACAGGAACTGGCAGTTAGAAGATACTCAGCAAGTACTGGTTAAAGAAGGGATTATGGAGTTCCTATTAAAGCTAATGCTCTAATCTCATATTTGGAAGAATTCTTGTAGTAATAGACTAAATAGAGATTCAGGAAGCAGTGAGACTTGTTAGAGGAAAACTGTAGAAATAAAGCCAAGATAATCTGCTGACTGGTCAGTGACACAGATAGTGAAGGTGTGAAGGGATAGAGAGAAAGACCTTGTAGAGATAGCCCTATTCTCTCTGAATTTCTTCCTGGCCTTAATGCAGCTGCCTTCTCCACCAAAAAATATGTATATAAGGAATGTTTACGTGTTCATTGATCCGTTCTTTTAACCAAGTTTTTTTTTTTTTTTTTTTTTTTTTTTGCTTTGTGTTACCTCTAAATTAGACTCCAAGAGCATGCAGTTTATTTGGTGGGTGAAGGAAACACCAGTAGCAGGGGGAGAAAGGGGACAGAGAGGAGGACATGGCCACTGCCCATTGTCAACATGAAATCATGGTGGGTGATGGGCTTAAATCCACTGAGGATTTAATAAACGTAATGACCAGACCAATTTTTATACCCAAAGGCAAATTTTTATTCTTATTCTGTTGTTCATCTCAAAATATGTCTAGCCACTATTTAATATCAGCTTGTAAGGTTTTTTAAAGAAAATCAAATAAGAATTTTTTTTTATATCTCAATGATATCAATATAGAGATGCTCCAAATTTAAATATATAAATCCATGCTCATTAAGATGTCCCTAGGAATACATTAAATTTCAAAGATTAAATCTCCTTGCAAGTTAAAACCCAAAGATTTCCAAAACTAAAGAATTAATTCTACAAATTAAATGTTTTCACCTTTTCAGCTAAAAATGCAAAACAATTGTTGTTCAGGTTCTTGTTTTGCTTAGATTTAGCCAGAGGGTGGCGTTCCTGATATCTGAGCTCCCTCTTCTTGACATGGCTATAATTCCTTCATAGCACAAGAACCGATATTAATTCAATGCCAAATATTACCTTACAATCAAATGAGATTAGAGTACATATGAAATTATTACAGCACTGAAATCTGACAGCAAAATTTAGAAATAAGATTGTCTCCAGATCCAAAAACAAAATTACTTTTCCAGATCTCAGTCTTTGGTGCTGCTAAATACCTAAAAATCAGTGTTATTTGTGGGAAAGATAGTAGAAGGAGATTTTTTTTTCTCTTTAATCTTGCCAGGATGTCAGGCAATCTATTTCAGGATTACAAAATTTATAAAGTACATCCCTTAATTCAGTCTTTAGCAGTATCCCAGTAAGAAGTTGATTTGGACAGAATGTATTTACCATATCTAAGGGGAAAAAGCATCCCATGAACACTGTTTCTCCTGGAGCAGGTGTTGGAAAATTATGACCCTAAGGAATTACCACTTTTTGGGCTGAGTGTGGTGGCTCTCGACTGTAATCCCAGCACTTTGGGAGGCCTAGGCGGGTGGATCACCTGATGTCAGGAGTTCAAGACCAGCCTGGCCAATGTGGTGAAACCCCATCTCTACTAAAAATACAAAAAATTAGCCAGGCGTGGTGGTGGGTGCCATTAATCCCAGCTACTTGGGAGGCTGAGGCAGGAGAATTGCTTGAACCCAGCAGGTGGAGGCTGCAGTGAGCCAAGATCACGCCACTGAACTCTAGTTTGGGCAACAAGAGTGAAACTCCATCTCAAAAAAAAAAAAAAAAAAAAAAAAAAAAAACCACTTTTTTCGTAAATAAAGCTTTATTAGAACACAATTATACCCATTCATTTACATGTTATAGATGACTGCTTTCTTGGCTTTATATAGAGACTATATGTTGTGCTAAACCTAAAATATTTACCACCCAGCCCTTCACAGAAGGATGTGCTGAGCTCTATCTTAGTGGCCTTAAAAATGTTGCTAAGTTTAGAAAACCGTGATGGCGGGAGCCCAGGTCCCTGGATCAGAAGCTCGGGATCACATATGTTTATTTCCTGGCATGATTATTCAAAACCTATCAGTTTCCATTTCCTTCCATGCTTCTAAAATCTCCATGTTTCTAAAATCTCAATTCTTCATTGTTCATCAACTCTTGCTAATGGCACAGCCTCTACCGTGTTTGAGGAGTGGTCTCGTGCCACTGGAGCAGCTGTCAGAAACTGGCTATGGGATAGCATGGGTCCATGAAATTCTCTTGTTCTAAGCGTTTTTCAGCTGGAGAATCTTGTTCAGCAGGTTTCGGTACTGAAGGTGCTAATTATGTTCCTGCAATGTGTGCCATTAGGGGCCTAGCAAAGAAGAATGCCTCTTCTACATGTTCTTCAAGGTACTGTCTGCCTTTTCTTTTCGGATATTCCAGGCCTCAAGAAGTGTCTCTTGCTGCTACATCTTTGATTCTTTTATTCACTAGTGGCTGCACTTCTCAAGTTGTGCCTCTCTCTGCTGTTCTACTCCTTACAGGGGGCCTGGCTGTGGTTGTAGAATTTGGTCTTTTTCCTTCTCAAACACACATAAGCCTGGCACTTGTTGTCTGAATGGAACCCCTACTCTGTTTTTACTTCCCTTTTGCTTACTGCCTTGGATATTTTTGTTTTTATATATTCCTAAGTTATTAAGTTCTGAGTTGGCCAGATGTACCCAGTGTTCAAATTAATATTATTTACCACCTTGGGTTAGATAATCCCACTCAGGAGATTCCTCTCCCATAAAATAAACATCTAACACAGGCCTGGAAAATCTATTCTATTTAGCATGGCTTCCCATTAGTATCCTTCACCTTTGCTTTCAGTTCTAATTTCATAAATTTCCGGAGCATCAGGACATAAGCATTATTTAAGTGCCCACTTACAACACCACAGGATCACCTTGAGGTTCACCCTGTAATTCTGTGAAGATTTCTGATTCTAATCAGTCCTTATACAATCGCCACCTTCCTTTAAGTGAGGAATGGGATCAAGTGCAGCCAACCTAGTACTGCTTACCAAAGTTTGGTACTAATAACTTAAAATGAAGCCCCCATGAGTGTTCTCAAGCAAAAGCAGGTGGCAGCCTCCTATATCTTCTTTCTTTCTTTTTTTTTTTTTTTTTTTTTTTTTTTTTTTTTTTTTTTGCCTTTTTTGAGACAGAGTTTCACTCTTGTCCTCCCAGGCTGGAGTGCAATGGCGTGATATTGGCTCATTGCAACCAATGATCTTGGTTCACTGCAGTTCTCCTCCCTCAGCCTCCCAAGTAGCTGGGATTCAAGGTGGCTAACTTTTGTATTTTTAGTAGAGATGGGTTTCACCGTGTTGACCAGGCTGGACTCAAACTCCTGACCTCAGGTGATCCACCCACCTCGGCCTCCCAAAGTGCTGGGATTATAGGTGTGAGTCACCGTGTCCGTTTGCCTCCTGTATTTTCTATGGCCCTAGTGCAACATGTATGTTATAGACGATTCCTTAATAGTTCAAGGTCTGTAACAGCCTGCACCCTAAAGACCTCACAATAATGACGAAAGTAAGGCTAATTTTGTTTTCTTTAAAATGCTCTTGTAGAAAAAGTGACATACTTTTAAAACTAGAATATTTTATAGAATGTTAATGAAAAGAGTCAAACTCTGTAAAATCTTTGAAGAGATTTATTCTGAGCCAAATATGAATGACCATGGTCTGTGACATAGCCCTCAGGAGATGCTGAGAACATGTGCCCGAGGTGGTTGGGATTTTATATATTGTGGGAGGCAGTGAGGGTGTGGGGGAGGGGAGACTTTCAGGTAGATTTTTAAATTTTCTGGTTGACAATTGGTTGAGTTTTTCTAAACACCTGGGATCAATGTGCTACAGAAAAGGGGTCTGGATCTAGATCACAAGAGAGGGTTCTTGGATCTTGCACAAGAAAGAATTCAGGGAGAGTCTGCAGTGCAAAGTGAAAGCAAGTTTATTAAGAAAGTAGAGGAATAAAAGAATAGCTACTCCATAGACAGAGCAGCCCTGAGGGTTGCTGGTTGCCCATTTTTATGGCTATTTCTTGATAATATGCCAAACGAGGGGTGGATTATTCATGCCTCCCCTTTTAGACCATGTAGGGTAACTTCCTGATGTTGCCATGGCATTTGTGAACTGTCACGGTGCTGGTGGGAGTGTAGCATTGAGGACGACCAGAGGTCACTCTCATCACCATTTTGGTTTTGGTGGGTTTTGGCCGGCTCCTTTACTGCAACCTGTTTTATCAGCAAGGTCTTTATGACCTGTATTTTGTGCTGACCTCCCATCTCATCCTGTGACTTAGAATGCCTTCACCATCTGGGAATGCAGCCCAATAGGCTTCAGCCTCATTTTACCCAGCTCCTATTTAAAATGGAGTTACTCTGGTTCACATGTATCTGACAGTGGTACTTGGAGGTGGGGCTTTTGGGAGATTAGGTTACGAGGACAGAGAACATTTACGAATGGAATTGTTGTATTTACCATAGAGGCTTCAGAGAGCTCCTCACCCCTTCCATTATGTAAGGACACATGGTAAAGATAACTGTCAACCAGAAAGTGGTCAGTTATCAATTATCAAATCTGCAGGTACTTAGAATTCCAAGCTTCTTCCCATTCTCATTCCCGGTTCTCATTCTCTCAGAACTGTGAGAAATAAATCTGTCATGGCCACGCAGTCTCTGATACTTGGTTATAAAAAGCTTGAACTGACTAAGACAGATGGGTTAAGTAGTGCTACAAAGTCCACTAGGCATCAAACCCAAGTATTTCCTTAAACTCTGATCCAGTTCTCAAACAGTATGCTGACCCATCTCAATGAAACAGTTCAAAAAGATAAATTATAAGATAAATATTATCTGATAAGATAAATATTATCTATTCAGAAAAATTAATTATATTAATTCACTTTGGATAGTGGAATTACTTTGTGAAACAAAAAATATACACAACTGAAGTAAATTGGGCAGAACCTGGCACAATCACGATGTAGAAGAGTTATTTTTGTTTTTCTCTCTTTTCCACTTTCATTAATTATTCCTCATTCCCCACCTCACTGACCTTGCCAAAACCAAATTTTTGTCCTATATTTCCTCTCCATGGGTGATACTAAGCCACAAATTTTACAAAATTCCTATCCACGTTTGTTAATTCTACTCCTAATTCATATCCTTACCTTTGACATAAGTGGTATATCATGTTAGTTATTACTACTTTTATATAAACATTAATTTACATAAACTAATGTTCTATATTAGTTTCATGTTTTATACTCATTTTATATATTAGTTTATGTAAATTAATATGATTATATAAAACTAGTATAGAACATACAACTTTTATGTTTTTTGTCTCCTTCTACCACATTACTTCAAGTTTATATTATCTATGACCATATACTTGTGATAACTTATCACCTGCAACACCCATGCAGCAAAATTTATTTTCTATATTACACCCAAGAAAATATTTGATGATTAGATTATGTTATAACTGCCAGAAGACTTCTTTCTGCCTGCCGCACAAAGAAAGACCATAGCATTGCAGTAAAGAAAGAGTTTAATAGACACAAGGCTGGGCATGCCAAGTGGAAGATGCAGTTAGTACTCAAATCAATCTCATTCAACACTTGTAGCTTACGGTTTTTCAAATGCAATTTGGAGGAAAGGGTGGTGGTTGCTAGGCTTACTACTGATTGACTGGGGTAAAGATGAATCATAGGAGTTCAAAGCTGTCCTCTTGCATGCTGAATCATTTCTGGGTAAGGCCACAGGAGCAGGCTTGGCAGGTACAGGTGGAGTCATGGGTGGTAGACATTCAAAAAAAAACCCTGAAAAGATATCTCAGAAGGCTAATCTACTGTAGTGGTGTTAGGTGCAGGAATGGCTGGCCATCTATGACTATACCTTAGTGGAATTCAGGTTCCTCTCCTCCCTCAGCCTGATAGACTTTCATTAGCTTTACAAAGGTGGTTGAATTTTGGGGAAGGGCTATTATCATTTAAACCAGAGCCTAAATGTCTCTCTAGCTTGGTCCAAAATCCCAGGAATAATTAAGGGAAAGGTAAGATGGGGGTGGGGATGGGTTAGATCACTATACAGTTATTTTTACTGATATGATTCTTGCAAAGGTGGTTTCACTATTATTACCTACATGCTTAGAAATGGTTCAGTGATTGCCGTTTTCTCCCCAGAGTTAAGTCTCAGGACTACCTGGCTCATGTTTAACCCCTAAGCCCGACATTTTGTCTTTTTTTTTTTACATGATTTGTCTTGCAGAAATGAATAAATTAGTGTATTACTTGAAAAAGGCCACATCCAGTAACCTATCTGACTGTTGTTCAACCATCGAGTCTCAGATGAAATGTTTTTGGGGGAAGCCTTAAGTTATATTGCAGCTCCCCACCTGTACATATCTTGCACCTATCTGGTGGTCACTGTAAGGTTAGTTTTCATACGAGATGTCAGGCTATTTCCATGGAGATGGTGCTACCTAACCCAGTGTTGATGCTGTGAAAGGAGAATAAAAACTTGGGACCCCAATTCACTCTGCCAAAAGAAAAAAATTAACCTGAAAGCTGAGTCATGCAAGAAGCTGCCTTCCCTTTTGTTTCTCATCAGGTAGTTAGTGATAGAAGGTTAAATATCCCTATAGGTAGCTACTCTATGTTCACCTTATCTTATGTAAAGTGCCAGTTAGTGAGTACCAGATGAATCCATAATTGACTATTCTCCTACCTACTCCTTTTCTCTTGCAATGTGTGGATTCAGTAATGTTACCATATCCTCCCTCTTTCTCATCTACCCTGCTTTCCCCCTTTAAATACTGAAACCCTCAAATTTATCTTTAGAGAAGAGCACAGATCTGTCTCCCTGGCATATTCCTTAACCTTGGCAAAATAAACTTCTAAATGGTTTGAGACCTATCTCAGGTACTTTTTGGTTTACAATGCAATGTCACACAGATCTCAGCAATGGCCCAAACTTCAGAGAAAGCATCCACTATAAATAGAATGACCAGGCATCCTTGTTTTCCAGGATAGCCGTGGTTTGTACTTAATGCTCCTGCCTAAAGAATCCTGTAAACCAACAATAAAATTGTAAGGCCACCCAGCCTTCTGAGTGGACTTTCTTTTTGACCAGGGCGATTTTAAATTTTAACCAGAGAGACTGGTTGAGGTCATGGTGGTTAGTGGGGGTGGACCATTTCCCTTATATTTGTCAGACGCCTGTGAGCCAGAGAAACTCCATTTTAAATAGGAGCTGGTAAAATAAGACTGAAACCTACTGGGCTGTATTCCCAGATGGTTAAGGCATTCTAGTTCACAGGATGAGATAGGAGGTCAGTACAAATACAGATCATGAAGACCTTGCTGATAAAACAGGTTGCAGTAAAGGAGCCAGCCAAAACCAAAATGGCAATGAGAGTGACCTCTGGTCACCCTCACTGCTACACTCACTCCAGCCAGCTCCATGACAGTTTACAAATGCCATGGCAACATCAGGAAGTTACCCTACATGGTCTAAAAAGGGGAGGCATGAATAATTTACCCCTTGTTCAGCATATCATCAAGAAATAGCCATAAAAATGGGCAACCAGCAGCCCTCAGGGGTTGGAATAGCCATTATTTTATTCCTCTACTTTCTTAATAAATTTGCTTTCACTTTGCACTGCGGACTCTCCCTGAATTCTTTCTTATGCGAGATCCAAGAACCCTCTCTTGGTGTCTGGATCAAGACCCCTTTCCGGTAACACCATCACATTGTGGGGATAAGATTTCAAAATATCAATTTGGGGGGAGTGACACTAATATTTAGTCCATAATATTGCTTTGTTTTTAATTATTTCATTTAGAAAATGGGATGATAAAGCTTCCAAGGCATTGTCAAAAGATGAAATGAAATATGATACGTTGTTTGTTTAGCATTTTGCTTGATGCTGGATAGATTCTCCAAATGGTGATTGTCGTAGTATTTAGGCATTTACTTTCTAAAATGTGAAACTAGAGGACTGACAATCAAAAAGAAAAAATATCCCCTGAGCATTTGTTTATTCAAGTATAAAATTAAAATAACATAAACCAACCTAAAGGACATACGTTTCTAGTCATTTGGAATAACTGATACTGGATGTAATTTCCTTCTGTAAGTAGCTAGAAAACTGGACAAATATATAAAGCAATTATTTTCAGACAGCATAAAATAATGAGTGTTGGATTGTTAGCTCTGAAAGAAAAGAAGCAAATAAGGTGAATCGGCCTGGGTTTTGTCCTGCAGGTACTTTCCACAATGTGGTTGAGGGAGCAGAGGTCTCAGTTGAGAACATAAAAAACAGTTTGGGGAGGCTGAAAGAGTTAGAATTTTCAGGATGAGTACTATAAAAGAGAGAGCAACACACACACACACACACCCTCTAAAAATCTGCATAGCTATCCCCTTGAACATATTGCTGCAACATAGAGAATGTGATTTGAAAAGGCCAGGCAAAGAAATATCAGAGTACTATTAGGTAAAGAATTCTCAGAGCTGGAAGATACTAATGTTGCTATGAGTCAGAGCGGTTTCACTGAACCCCTGAGACAGTCAGTAGAGACCTGAGAAGGCTAACACTTCAGGGGTAGGGCTAAACAAACCCTGGGGTAGAAGCTTCTTAGAGCTGCCACAACAAGAGTCCAAAGGTCAAGCCATATCAATAAAATGTCAATGTCTTCCAAAGCAATGCTCTATATCCTTTTAAAGAAGATGAATTTCAGATGTTGGAAAACATATAATTCACAGTGTTTCCTATCCAATCAGAAATTATTAAGCATGCCAAGAAACAAGAAAAAAATAGGACCTACAATCAATCAATAAAAGCAGAGTCAAAAATGATAGAGAAGATGATGTTAATGGAAAAGGACTTCAAAACAGATCTTATAAATGTGTTTTGTATATAGTTTAAAGCCTATATATATATATATATATATATGAAGAAAATAGAAGATATAAAAGTGAACCAAATGGAAATTATAGAAATTCAACATTTAGAAAAAAAAATTACTGGGTGAGTATAACTGCAGTTTAGATTCTACAAAGGAAAATATAAATGACCTTGAAAACACATCAAAACTGGCTTTTAAAAACTGAAGCAAACTGATAAATAAAAACTGATAATGAACAGACTTAATGACATGTGAGATAACATTAAGTGATCTAATGCATGTGTAATCAAAATGACCCAGGAGCAGAGAAAAAAAATTGCTTGAAGAAAAGTCTTTTTTTTTTTTCCAGTTTAATGAAAGCCATAAACCATAAATCCAATAACTTGATCAGATCATGAATAAACTTTCAACCAAAATAAACATACAGAAGAGTACATTGAGGCATATCAGAATTCAATAGACTGAACACTAATGATATAAAGAAAATGTTAAGAACATGTAAAAGTGAAAAGACGTTGTACCTAAAAGGAAACAAATATAAGAATGATCTGCAATAGATAATTTTATGTGTCTGTGTGGAGAGTGTTTTGGATGAGGCTGACATTTAAATCAGTGAACCTTGTGTTAAGCAGATTACCCTCATAATGTGGGTGGGGCTCATAAAATCAGTTGAAGACTTGACTAGAACAAAAAGACTGGCTTCCCCAAGGAAGGGGGAATTCTCAGCAGCCTACCTTCACACTTCATCTGCATCATTGGCTCTCTTGAGTCTCTGCTCTATGGCCCCACACAACACTGCAGATTTGGACTTTCCAGCCTCCATATTTGCGCGCGCGCACACACACACACACACACACACACACACACACACACACACACACCCTATTGGTTGTTTCTCTGGAGAACTCTAATACTGCAGCAATCAATGCAAGCCGGAAGACAAGAGGCAACATATTGATGCTAAAAAAAAAGTTGTGTACCTCAAATACTAGCTTCATCAACAATATGAAATAAAAATGAAGGTAAAAAAATTTTTTTAGACAAAAACGGTCTGGCAGAATCTGTTCCTCTCACAAAATTAGTTAACGGGGCAGGCACAGTGCCTGCAACTATTTGAAAAAAACATGGTTAAGGAAGTTAATTAGGAGGAGAGGGAAATGGCTTCCAATGAAAACTTTAATTTACACAAAGAGATGAAAAGCATAAGAGATAAATATTTAGGTAAATAAAAATATTTCCTGTTTAAAATATTTTTAAATATAATTGACTATTTAAATAAGAAACAATAGTGATACATATTGGAGTGGCAGAACATATGGATAAGTGAAATATATGAAAATTGGGTAATAGCCAACTAATGGACACTAAGTTCCAAATTCTCTCTTCCTTGTGTATAATATATTAGGGAAAATCTTTTAAGACTTTACCAGATGGCCTGATATTAGGCTTAATCAGTAGAAAATGCTAGAGCATCACTGGAATACAAAAGCATTTCTCTTCCGGGCATGCTCATCCTGTTGGATGAGAGAGCACTTGTTTTTACCAGTGGCCAGTGGCCAGCAGCAGCAAGGCTTCCCTTTGGCAAGCTCCCCCTCACTCCAGAGGGCAGACATACAGCAAATCCTATTTGGATGACAACTCGCTAAACTTGTGAGCCATGAACACGTCCTCTTCCAATCAGTCTGGATTGCCTACTAGATTATGTCATGATCTATATTATAGAAAAACCTGCCTCACCTTCCACAGTAGAAAGTTGCAGCATCTCACTCAGCTAGATGTCAATCAATTTACACACAAACACAAAATTCTTGAATGATGGGGAGAACAAGTCACCTTCAGGAAATGATCTTACACCATTGTCAGAAGTAAACCCTTTATATCATCCTCCAAAGAGATTTATGGTCCTCAAAAGAGATTTATGGTCATTTGCTAGAGTGACCATGTATTTGGAAAAGAAAATACAGAGATTTGGCTGGGGAGCATAAGAAACAGGCTTTAAGATGTCAGTGCCTGGGAATCCAAAATGCCTTTATGACCTACCAATAAAAATTGGGGAAATTGGAGTTCACGGTCTTCAGGTAATAGGTCAAGTTTCATCTCAAGTCTTACTCACAGTGGACCCAGTTAGTGCAGAGACTCATTCTGTGTTTATTTCCAAGGAATTAAAAAGAGGATATCACTATAGGGTCCTAGGAGCATAATAGTGAATAATACTATCAATATAGTGTGACAAAAATTTCAGAAATGTAATTTAAAATGTGCAAGAGTTTTGGAGACATCAATATAAAAACAGAAGATTAAAAATTTGTAATAGCTCTATGTCTAAAATAGAAATTGAACCCAAAATTGAAAGCCATTTTAAAATAAAAACATCCAAAGCTGGTTGGCTTTGTCAGTGAATTATCTCAAACAATTAGGGTAGGAATACCAATAGTACACTTTTTTAAAAAATAGAAGAATAGGAAATACTTTCCAATGCATTTAATGAGACCAACATTACTATAATACCAAAACTAACAAAAATATTACAAGAAAAAAATCATATTACCATCCAATATTCTTAATACACTTATATGCAAAAATCCTCAGCAAAATACTAGTTAATATTATCTAGAAATATATAAAAAGGATGATGCACCATAACTAAATGGGTATTATGCCAGGAATATAAGATTATAACATTCAAAAACAAATCAGTGTAGTTCAACACTTTAATGGAATAAAAAGAAGCTAATTACATGATAATTTCATAGATACGGAACAATCTTATGATAAGTTCAATATATATTCATGAAGATAATACTCAGCAATCTAAGAATAGAATAAAACTTTCTGAAATTGTTTGAAGACCTCTGAAAAACACACAGCTAATGTTATTATTAATGATGAAAGACTGAATGCTTTCCCCCAAAGATCATGAACAAGGTAAAAATATACCACTCATTTCTTTTACAATGACTAGCACTAAAAATGCTAGTCATTGTAACAAGCCAAATAATAATATCAATAACATAATGGGCATCTACGTTGGAAAACAATGTAACGGTCTTTGGGTATTTGTTATTTGTTTCATAGATGGTATGATTATGAAGCAAATTTTATTAAATTTATTTTTAATAGCTACTAAAATAAGTGAATTATCAAAGTTGTAGAATAAAAGATCAATATATAAAATCAACTATATTTCTATACACTAGTAACAATCGGAAATCAAAATTAGAACAATGTCATTTACCATAGTATGAAAAATTAAATATTCATAGATAAATTTGACAAAGTATAATCTGAAACAATGGCAAGTGAAATTTTAAAAATTTAAATAAATTAAAAGATTACTGAGTTCATGGCTCAGACAATTCAATATTTTAAAATGTCAGTGCTCCATAGATCAATGTATAGTTTCAAGGCAATGTTTATCAAAATTTCTGTAGAGCATTTTGTAGAAATTAAAAAACTAATTCCAAAATTCATATAAAAATGCAAGAAAATAGAATAAGTAAAACAACTTTGAGATATAAAAACATATTGTTTGAGAATTTTTACTATCTTGTTTCAAGAGCATTATAAAACTACGTTAAGCAAGACAGCATGCTATTGCTATAAATAAACTGGTAAAACAAATAGAAAACCCAGAACAAGAGCTACAAATTTAAAATCAGTTAATTTTTGACAAAGTGACAATTCAATGGAGAAACATAGTATTTTTAATACTTGGTACTAGAAAATGTGAATATTCATATGGAGAAAAAAAGAAAATTAGAGCTTTGCTTCTCACATGTCCAAAATGAATGCAAATTGGATTACAGACTAAAATGAAAAACCTAAAACTATAAATTTATAGATAAAAGTAAACCAGTAATGGAGATGACAAAGTGATGGTTAGGCAAAGGTTTTTAGACAAAACCCATTAACATTAAAAAATTGATAAATTGGACTTCATCAAAAGTAAGTATTTTACTTTTCAAAAGACACTGTTAAAAGAATAAAAAGATAAGTTACATACTAATATAAATGATTTAAAAGAAGAAAAAGACAAGTCACAGGCTAATATAAGTGATTAGCAAATCATATATTTGTAAAATAATTTGAGTTCAGGATATACAAATAAATTTCAAAGGTCAATAAGAAATCAAACTAGTAAACAAACGGACAAATGTCTAAATAGACATTTCTCCAAATAGTATATACATACAGAAAATAAGCACATAAATAGATACCTAATATAATTAGTTATTAAAGAAACCCAAATTAAAACCACATTAATATTTATATATATATATGTATGCCTAAAATTTTAAAAAATCCAACCATACCAAATGTTGGTGAAGATGTGATTCAAATGAAATGCTCGTGAAATTGCAGGTAGGAATATAAAGTGGCACAACTACCTTTGTAAACAATCACCATTTAACTAAAAGCTAAAAATACACCTGCCATAGGACACAGATACTGCAATCCTAGGTATTTCAAAAATGAAAGTGTTTTTTTTCAAACAAAGGCTTCTGCATAAATACTTGTAGTGGCTTCATTTTCATTTTCGATAATCAAAAACTGGAAGGAATGCAGTCTATCAACATGTGAGTAAACAAATTGTATTTTCATATAATGGAATACTCTTCAATAAAAAGAATAAATTATTGATATACATAATGATATTTTGGATGACTGTCAAAATAATTATATTAAGTATGTCTACTGAAGAATCACAAGGTTAAAAAATTTGCAAAGGAGAACTTTGTTTCTTCTTAAGAGTTGTATCCTGCAAAGTGGCCACTCAGACAGGCTAGGAAGCACAGTCTCTCACAGAATCTGGAAACAAGCACTTTGAGTGAGGGAAGAATAAGACCAGAATTTATGGTGAATAGGGTGGCTGAATATACATATTTAATAATCTATAAGTGGAGTCCTAATTATGAAAGGAGAAATGTGCACATGTGCAATTGAGCCTTGTGCCTCTTCATGAGTGGAATGATTTAAAAATAGCAGCATGAGCATGATCTAAAAGTGGAGTTTTCAACCCACTGACATCAAAAGGTGAAGCCAAGGATGCAAAAATCCTTTATGTGCATCCTCTCCAAACTAGTCTGGTGATCATGGTCAATTTTTAGGAAGAGCTGCACTGTAAATCTGGTGAGCTGTCACATCTCCTGTTGGCTTCAGATGATTGGCCTAAAGAGATAAAGGAATGTGTTTTACATTTTTTGTTTTTCAGAGCTGGTTTCTGTTTACTCCTTGGGAAAGCACTCTGGTTAAAGATTAATAAAGGGGAGTTATACTGAGGTGTATCCAATCTCCCATTCTGTCATGGCTGGGAACTCAGTTTTTGAAGTTTCTCTGGGTTCCCCTTGGCCAAGATGGAGATTAGGATTCATTCAGTTGATTTTGTTTTTATTTCTCAAGTGAAAAAAGCCACACCAAAGAGTACATATTTTGGGATTTTGTTTATGTAAAATTTGATAAAATGCAAACTAATCTAAACTGACAGAAGCAGGTTACTTATTGCCTGGGTAAGAGGATTAGCAGTGGGGACGGGAATGTGCAGAGATACGACAGTATGCAGGAGAAAACTTTTGGCTGTGATGGATTTGTCCATTATCTACATGTAATAGTGGTTTTATAGGTGTATACATGTAACAAAACTTATCAAATTGTTTGCATATTTTTACTTTATTGTATGACAATGTTATTTCAATAAAGACATTATAAATGTAAAAACAACAACAACAAAAAATAGTCTTCAGCAAAATTTCAAACTTCCTTTACAAATCCCAATTTTAAAAATGAAAAGTCAAGTCACACAATTGGAGTATACATTATTAAGTTTATCTGAAAAAGAACTTACATTAGGATATATGAATAACTCATGCAACTCAGTAGGAAAAATCAAGCAAGCCAGCTTTTAAAATGGACAAAAGACTTGAATAGTCATTTCACTAAAGAAGAATATGAGAATCTGGTAAGCACATAGCAGAATATTTAACATCATTATTCATTGAGGAAATACAAGTTTAAATCACAATGGGATGTCATGAAAACCTGCTAGAATGGCTAAGATATAAAAGACTTAGAATACCGTGTGTTTGGTTGCTATGTGGAACATTGTTAACACTCAACATATTTTACTGATGAAAATCTAAAATGGTACAACCACTTTGGAAAACAGTGTAACAGTGCCTTATAAAACCAAACATAGATATGCCATAAAACCTAAAAATTTGACTTACATTATGTAAGAAAAATGAAAATAGATAGCCTTACAAAAGCATGTACATGAAAACTGATAGCCCTTTATTCACAAAGGGCTCTGTCTTAGTCCCTTCTCACACTACTATAAAGATATACCTGAGACTGGGTAATTTGTGAAGAAAAGAGCTTTAATTGGCCACAGTTCTACAGAATGTACAGGATTCTGCCTCTGGGGAGGCCTCAGGAAACTTACAATCATGGCAGAAGGCAAAGGAGAAGCAAGAACATCTTCACATGCCGAGCAGGAAAGAGAGAGAAAGGGAAGGTGCCACACAGTTTACAAGAATTAGATCTCAGAAGAACTCTATCAGGAGGTACCAGTAGGGGATGGTACTAAACCATTAGAATTGCCTGCATGATATAATCACCTCACACCAGGCCCCTCCTTCAATACTGGGATTACAATTTGACATGAGATTTAGGTGAGGACACAGAGCCAAACTATGTCAGCCTCCAATGGAGATGCAACAAATCTTTAATAGTTGAATGTGACAGATGGACAGGAGGCAAAAAGCAAAGAGCGAACAGTTGGCACAATAAGAAACATTGGAAAATCTACGCAACTAATTGCCAGGTGAAAGAAACCAGACAATAAAGAATGTATATTATTCCATTTATATTAAATTTTAGAAGAGATAAAAATAATCTCTAGTGACAGAAAGCAGATCAATGGTTGTGTGGGGCCTGCCTTGGGGAGGAGATTGACTGTAAATAGGCAAAAAGAAACATTTTGGGGTGACAGAAATGTTTTCTATCTGATTGTACTGGAGGTTTCATGGATGTATATATTTGTAAACACTCATAGACTCATGTACTTCTAATGGGTACATTATATTTTATGCACATTTCCCTTCATTAAATTTATTGAAAACAGCAATAGCAGCATTGTATTAGCAACATTTCCCTTCGTTAAATTTATTGAATAGAACAATAGCAGCATTGTATTAGTTTTGCCAGGGCTTAATGGAGTCTTAATCAACATAAATTAATTTTGTCACAGTTCTGAAGGCTAGAAACCAAGATCAAGGTTTTGGCAAATTTGGTTTCTCTTGAGGTCATTCTCTTGGGCTTGCAGAAAAGCTGCCATCCTTCTGTGTCTTCATATGGCCTTTACTCTGTATGCATGCATCTCTAACATCTCTCCCTTTCTTATAAGGACAACAGGCCTTTTGGATTAGTGTACAACCTTAATAATCACCACCTGAAAGACCTTATCTTCAAATACAGTTACATTCTGAGATACTGGGAGTTGGGACTTCAACATTGACCTTTGTGGGAAACACAATTTATGCCATTACATTTCACCCTCTAGACCTCTATATTTCTGTTCCTCTCACAGGCATAATGCATTCAACCTCATCCCAACAGTCCAAGAGTCTTAACCCATCGTAATAATCTTAAGTCCAAAATCTCTCTAAATATAATCTAAAGTGTGTATGAGATGCTATTCATACTGAGGCAACGTTTATTTCCAGCTGTAAACCTATGAAACTAGTCTAATTGTCTGTTTCTAGAATATAATGGTTGGACTGACATAGAAGAAGCATTTTCATTTCAAAAGGGAAAAGTCATGAAGGGAATCATGATTTCCAAGACAGTCCAAAACCTATCAGGGCAGATCCATTAGATTTTAATGCTTGAGGGTAAGTAATCATTTTTGGCTTAGTAGCTGTGTCCTCTAGATCCATGAGGAAGGCAGCCTCACCTTCCAGGTTCACAGGTGTGGCAATGTTGCCCCCTTCACTTTGTGTGGCATTCCTGTCCCTATAACCCTGTGTAGAAGCTCTATCCCAAGGTCCTAGGTGTCAGCAGCCTGGCCTGCAGAAACTGAGTCGGGCCCATCCTCTGGCTGAGGCAAAGACAGCTCCACCTTTGGGATCATTCGTTTAAAAAAAGTTAATTGGCAAATAATTGTGTATATTTGCAATGCATAATGTGATGTTTTGGTCTGTGTATACGTTATAGAAAGATTTGATAAAGCTAATTAACATATTTATTACCTCACCAACTTATTACTTTTTGTAGTGAGAACGCTATAATCTATTTTTCCAGAATTTTGAAATATACAATGCATTATTATTAACTGTAACCATCATGCAGTGCAATAGATCACAGAAAACATATTCCTGTAGTCTAACTGAAACTATTTACCCATTGATCAACATCTCCATTGCCCCCTTTGGTCTCTGGTAATTTTTGTTTCTCAGACTGACATGTTTTAGATTCCACATATAAGTAAGACTGTACAATACTATGTGTATTTCTTGGATAGGCCTCTAAAAGCACAAGCCACAAAAGCAAAAGTAAACAAATGGGATTGCAGCAAGTTAAAAAGCTTCTGCACTAAAAGAAAATAACAGAATGAAGACACAAACCACAAACTGGCAGACCATCCCTTGATATGAGACTGATATCCAAAATATATGAGAAACTCAGAAAACTTAATAGCAAAAAAACAAAAACAAAAACAAAATCGCGGTTT
Source organism: Macaca thibetana thibetana (assembly GCF_024542745.1). NCBI lineage: Eukaryota > Metazoa > Chordata > Mammalia > Primates > Cercopithecidae > Macaca > Macaca thibetana. The sequence continues at coordinate 174,935,956 of NC_065582.1, forward strand.
AAGACTTGGCAAAGGATCTGAGTAGACACTTCTCAAAAGAAGATATATGACTGGTATCTCTCAAACTCCACTCCCCAGCCACCCTAGCCTCTGGTAATCACCATTCTACAGTGTGTATATCCTTCAAAATATCATGTTGTATATTATTAACATATATAATTTTGTCTGTTGATTAAAAAATTAAAAAATAAAAAAGAAGAGATATGAATAGATATGACATTTAAAACAATGCTCAACATTTTTAATTATCAGGGAAATGTAAATTAAAACCATAGTAAGACATCACTTCACACCTGTTAGAATGACTATTATCAAAAAGAGGAGTGATAACAAGTGTTGGTGAGGATGTGGAGAAAAGAAAACCCTGGACACTGTTAGTGGAAATGTAAATTAGTGCAGCCATTTTGGAAAAGAGTATGGAGATTTAAAAAAAAAAAAAAAAAAAAGTAGAATTTTCATATGACCTTCCATTTCCTTGCAGAATAACTTTGGTTTTTGTTGTTGTTGTTGTTGTTATTGTTGTTTATGTGTGTGTGTGTGTGTGTTTTTTTTTTTTTATTTTTTTTGCAGCTGAGTACCTCTATTGTCTTATCCTATAGAATCCCAGAAATCCTATATCCTTACTTTATTTTTACCATCTCTTTTCCCGTTAACCCAGGCCAGCAGTGTTTCTTCCAATAAAGCTATCTTCATTTATAGCCTTGACTTCTGCTGACATGGCTAATTAGACCTATGAGTGACACCTGTCATTGTTTCATGGAGTAATTGTCCAGCCACACCCTTGGTATTCTCTCCCAAACATACTTATTCATTTTTTAAAGTATGGGATGAGAGAGTTTTCCAAATATCCAAGTGTTGGTTCTTTTCTTCTTAATGATTTATTTTCTATTTATCTCACTCCTCCTGCATTTTACTATAAGCAGCAAAGAGAAACCAAGTCATGCCTTCAGCATTTTGCTTAGAAATATCCTCACCTAAATATCCAAGTTTGTCACTAATGTGGTTTGGTTGTGGTTCCAAATCTCATGTTGAAATATAATCCTTAATGTCAGAAGTGGGGTCCGATGAAGGGTATTTGAGTCATGGGGCTCAGTCACCCTTAGTACCATGGTCCTGACCATGGTAATAAGTGAGTTCTCACTGTTAGTTCATGCAAGATCTGGTTGTTCATAAGAGCCTGATATTTCCCCCACCCTTGTTCCCTCTCTCACCATGTGACATGCTTGCTCCTTCTTGTCTTCCACCATGTGTAGAAGCTTTTTGAGACCTCACCAGGAGCATATGCTAGAGTCATGTTTCCTGTAGAAGCCTGCAGAACCATGACCGATAATAAACTTCTTTTCTTTACAAATTACCCAGCCTTAGGCATTCCTTTATAGCAATGCAAATGGGTAAACAGTCATAATGTCTACTGTCTACAATACACTAGAATACAATTTGGCCAAGTTGGTTGTCAGTTTATAACAAGAATCACTTTCTATCTAGCTTTTGATACATTTTCTTCGTTTCTATCTGATATTTCACTAGAATCACCTTTAACATTCATATTCCTTTTCACAATTTCTTCAAGACAATCTAGATGTTTTTCTAGCATACATCTTAAAACTCTTTCACCTTCTTCCCATTAAAAAGTTACAAAGCCCCTTTCATATTTTTATGTATTTGCTATAGCAGTATCCCACTTCTCCATACAAAAATCTGTATTTAATTGTGGTTCTTTAGAGAAACAGAAACAAAAGAGTGAATAAACATATATACACTTGAAGGAATTGGCTCACATGACTATAATGGTCCAAACTTCAATAGAGTCTACTGTATTATAGGCACATTTCTCTTAGTTGATTCAAATGTAACAATAGCACTTACTATGCAGGATTATTTGATAAATGATCGTTTTTTATGATGTACAGTTTTGACACATAATGAATGCACATTTAATGACAGTTTATTTTATCTATCTACTGGGTTTTATAAGTAAACATGGCTCCTTTGACTGGTTGTCTTTTTAATTTATATTCTTACCTCATGAATTTATATTCTCAGTGGAAAGTCAGTCTGTTTACTCAGAGCTCATGAGATTAATCAACTCAAATTATGAGTCACAAAATCTCATGGATTCTTAGCATATTTACACAGCAGATGATAATTTTGTATTCTTGAATACATTAAATCAAGCCAAAGGTCTGACATGGTGAGCACTGGGATTTCTAAAAGACTTTGTTTTTCTTTTCAGAAAACTGATTGGGGCAAACATATCTCGAATCTAACAGCTAAAGCCAGATGTACTTAGGAAAGAGCTCACAATCTATGGGCAGATTGAACAGCATTCCCTGCACCCAAAGAATAATATAAATTATGTGTCCAGTAAATAGTTGTTGAATATATTCTTGAAGAGCCGCTTTTTATTTCATTTTTATAAAGCAACACAGCACCATCTTCTTTATAATTATTACCACTGTAATTCCATCTGATTAAATTGAAACAAACTACTATGTCATAAAAGATTCCTCTTTTCAAAGAGTTTATAATTGCAGTAGAACAAAGATAAACCATGCTTATTTTCAGAATATAGTTGAACTTTAGAGGATGTTACATGATTAAGTGACAAAATCAGTGCTAGGAAAGAAAATCCAAAGATGTTCAGTAAACAGAAATATCCTAGTGGAGTATAGTAGTCAGAATGTTTTCGTAGTACAAGGTCACGATTATAACCCCAAAACCATGAGGAGGTAATCAACTCAATTATCTTAAAGCAGAGATGTCCTGCATATAAGACAACTTTTGAATAAAATATGCCTCTCCAGCAAGATTACATCTTCTGTCTAGCTGTATTTTCAGAAAAACCATAATTCATTTCCTAATATTATGCCACTTTGAGACATAATAATATTTGGGATTGCAAGATGTTTTATTTAGAATAGCTATATATTGCTTTACTGGCCTATAAAAACAAGTTTATGTTTATTATATTACATGCCAATATTGGTGGGGGACAATGCTCCATTCACTTAGGAACCAAGCTGATATATGTTCCATTATCTTGCAGTTGCATCAACTGGAATGCAAGAACATCTAGGTCTCTACAACAGAGGAAGAAATAGCCATATGATTAAGCAGACAGCTCTTATACACTTTTAACCAAAAAAGTATATTCTCACTATTGTTTACAGTCCACAAAACATGTAGTCACATGATCCTAACTGTGAAGAGGTTAGAAAATATGGGCAAGTATTTAGAATGTGTCTTTCTGATTATATCTCTGCCCAAGATTGCTCCCCTGATCAAATAATCCTTTACTCCTTTCTTCTAACATGTAGAACATAAATAATGTCTTCCCCAAGGTAGGCAACTCAAGTTCCAAGATTGAGCCAGGAAGCTCATTATGCTCAAAGTCTGAAATCTCCAGATACTGCACAATAGTCACTATAAGTCCATACTTCTTTCACTCAGTCTAGACAACTACAAACAAGAAGCCTAATTGTCACTTACAGACATCTAATAAAGAACAGAGAAAGAATAATAGGTTAGTTATGGTTCTTCAGAGAAACAGAACCAATGAGAGAGAGACAGACAGACAGACAGACAGATGGATAGATACTCGTCTATTTCCAATTGGTTTCAGTCTCAATAACTCATTGTAAGTTGAAAATATGATAAAATGCATTTAATACACCTAATCTACTAACAGTATTCAGGTTAACCTTTTCTAAACATTCTCAGAACACTTACATTAGCCTTCAGTTGGGCAAAATCATTTAACACAAAGTTTAACATATAATAAAATATTTAATGCTTCATGTAATTTATTGACTATTATACTGAAAGTGAAGAATAGAATTATTGTATGAGTGCTCAAGTATAGTTACTATTGAATGGATATTGCTTTCATATCTTCATGAAGTTGAACAATTATAAGTTGAACCATAAGTCCGGTTGGTGTGTGTGTGTGTGTGTGTGTGAGAGAGAGAGAGAGAGGAATTGGCCCACATGATTATGGAGGCAGAGAAGTTATATGATCTGCCATCTACCAACTGGGGAACTCAGAAAACTGATGGGGATTACCTCAGGTGGTAGATGGCAGGTATGAGCCTAAATGCCCAAGAACAGGGATCACCGACGTCTGAGAGCAAGAGAAAATGAATGTCAGAGGTCAAACAGGAAACCAGTTTTCCCCTCCTCCACCTATTTGTTCCATTTAGGACCTCAGTGAATTGTATGATGGCCACCCTCACTGGTGAGGGCAATCTTCTTAATCAATGTATTGATTCAAATGCTAATCTCTCCCGGAAATAGCATCACGGTCACAACCAGAAATGTTTTGTCAGCTATCTGGGTATCCCTTAGCCCAGGCAAGTTGACACATAAAATTAACCATCACAGGTAACTATGGTAAATACTCCCTTCTCACTGGTCCTTAGCAATTTTTACATACCACTGGTCAGACACTGCATGCTCCCTTTACCCAGGTATGAACCTGTTTCTTAATTATATTATGATTGTACCCTTTAGAAGGATCTCCTTTACCTACAGGACTCCATGATCCTTAGCTCCATCTTATTGATGTGTCTTTGCTTCCCACTACCCTCCTTTACTACATTTGAAGAGAGTGTAACGGGATATATCCTCCTTGAACTGTACTAATTTTGTACTGTTTACTTTTCAATCAAAGAATTGTTGACTCTTAAGAATTTTTTAAAAATAACTTTTAGTGTAGGGTGGATGAGTTTTAACAGTTCAGGTTTCTTTAAAAAATCAGTGGGATTATTATGTATTTGATTGATTCCAGTCAGTTCCATGTTCCAGTAACCATTACTGGATTTCTCTGTTGAAGAAAACATTTTTTTACTGTGCTATATTTCAGTGATTTATCACCAGCGTGTTCTCTCTCTCCTTCTCTTCCTCCTACTCCCTCCCACCCCCTACCCAGTTGATGCCATGGTTTCCAAAAGGAAAACCATATTCTTAATATGACTATTGCACTGAATAATTTTTATTTAATATAAAAATATAGTGGGGTCAGTATATTCTTAATTTAAATTTTTGGCATTAAGCACTTAACCAGTTAAGAGATTTTGGATGTTATTGTGACACCTTTACTCTAAGATTTGTCTCTGAGATGACTCGTTTTTATTTTACTTTACATTTTTAACTTAATATATAATGCACATAGAGTACAATTTAGCCAGTGTAGTTTACAGTTCTCTGAGTTGTGTCAAGCACATGTGGGAATGTAATCACCACCAAAATCAAGATATCGAACAGTTCAATCACACACACACAATACTTATTCCTCCCTTCTTGTTAAACCCTCCCAATGTAGAGCTGCTGTCAATAACTGAACTAGTTTCTGTTACTATGGTTTTGCCATTTTCACAATGTCATATAACACAAATCATATACTATCTAGCATTTTGAAGCCTGCTTCTTTAATCTAGCACAGTGAATTTGATATTTATTTTTAGTTGTATATATATCAGTAATTTGTTTTCATTTATTTCACTGCATGTGTATACCACAGTTTTTTTAACCCATTGTCAAGAAGCAAGACATTGAATTTGTCCAACTTTTGATGATTTTGGATAAATCTTCTATAAACATTCATGTTCAAGTTTTTATATAAATTTAAGTTTTTACTTTAAATTTCACTTGAGAGTGTAATAATGGGTTACATGAAAAGTATATGTTTAACATTGGAAGAAACTGCCAAACTAGCTTCCAAAGGAGTTCCATTTTGCGTTTGCCTCAGCAATATGTGAGAGTTCTAATTGATCCTTATCCTTGCCACCACTAGGCATTGTCAAGTTTTTATTTCTTTTTGTTTTGTTTTGCCATTCTAATAAATTTTAGTGGTATCTCATTGTGGTTTTGGTTTGCACTTCCTTTGTGACTAAGGGAAGTATGTTGGACATATGTTCATGTACTTATTTGCCTTCCATATGCCTCCCTTGTTGAAGTATCTGTTTACATCATTTACCCATTTATTAGTTGGTGATTTGTTTTCTTATTATGATGTTGCATGCTGAGTTAGTTGTTATTCCCCCTTCCTCTATTTGGTTCAAGACAGAACAGTAGGGTAAAATGCTTTTACTCTGCTATCTTTTAACTGGAAATTGTGCTTCTGTGTTTTGTAAACGGCACCAAAACTGCAAACTTTCACAGTCTCCATTGTTTCCTTCTACCTGAGGGATAGAACACACAGATTTCAGCTAGGAACATGTTAATCCACAAAAATAGGCTAGATTTCTCCACCTCCTTTCAGCTAGATTTGACTCTGTGACTAAGTTCCCACCAATTAGATGTACGTGGTTGTGGTGAAAGCATCTTTTGCAAGTAACATAAAAGTGAGAGCACCTGCTCTTTGTCCTTTTCGTCTTCATGTTGACTAAAATGTGGTTTTGGTGGCTGGTGCTCCAGCATCCATGTTGGACCTGAAACAGCCTGAAAGTTGGTAGTAACTGATGGTGGGACCACAAAATAAAAGGAATATGAATCCTGACAATAGGAAGCCATCCTGCTAGTTTTCACTGCTTAACATGAGATGCACATTAGCTCATTTAAAGCAGTTTATTTTGGCTTCTTTAGCACTTGTAGCTGAGCTAAATCCAAGTCGATAAAGGACCAAAGGATGGATGAGCATCTATAATCCCCAGCACTTTGGGAAGCTGAGGCAGGAGAATCCCTTGAAACCAAGAGTTTGAGACCAGCCTGGGAAACATAGTGAGACCCTATCTCTACTAAAAATAAAAATAATAATTAAAAATGTATTATCCACACATAGTCGTGCCACTTGTAGTCCCAGCGACTCAGGACGCTGGAGGAGGAGGATTGCTTGAGCCCAGGAGTTCAAGACTTCAGTGAGCTATGATCACAACACTGTACTCCAGCCTGGGTGACAGAGTTAGACTCTGTCTCAAAAAAAGAAAAAAAAAATCAAACCAAAAAAACAAAAAAGAAAAGAAAAAGAACTCAGACAATCCAGATTTCCAGATTTCACACTTCAGGGAAATTAGAATCTCCTCCCAGGTACATAAAACGTTATAGATCAGAAAAATACATAAGTAGTAGAATTATTCCAAAAGAAAATCATTATTCAAAGACAGGGATTTTGTTAGGCTATCCATCTTTGAGATGGTAATGTCAGAACCTAGCTCTAAAGACAAAGGATAAAGAATTGGTTGCAAGGTGGGGGTATGTAGAGAAGTGAAGGTATAGGGGAAAAACTTTTTTTTTTTTTTTTTTTCACTTGCATAATCTAGTTACGCTTAGTTGTGTTTGAATATTTGGCCATATTTATTTAGTTACATATTTAGTTATACTTGAATATTTGGCCATATTTGGCTAATATTAGTTTTCTGAAACCCAATTCTTATGCACAGGTTTAAGTTTAGGGTGAGGGTTCACCTGTCTCAAGGAAGGACTGCACAGTGCTCACTGCATTAGACTAGAACGTGGAAGCAGCCACTAAGTGCATAGAGACTCAGAGCTCCTATGATGCTTGTAATGTACTCTATTCTACAGGTACTCGCCATTATTGTGGTCTGTATTACTTTTTTTTAAGTTTTACTTTATATTTGAATGTACCCTCAAGATTTGTTTACACTGTAGATTCCCATTGCTTGGTGAGATCAGAGAAGGTTTGCAATAATATTTGCTCAATGAATAGAAAAATACATCACCCTCATCTGAGCATCTGGCTATAGCCCTACCTTTGGAGTTTTTTAGGTATATGCTTAATATTTGTCCATTCATTCGACATGCCCTGGCCTCAGATGAGGTGGGATTCACCCCTATTCCTTGGCTGAGGGCCATTGGCAGAGCTCTTGCCCAGCTTCTCTGTATTCTAGCCCCACTGGAAAACAAAGGAGATTCTGACACATAGTGCCTGAGTACTAGGCGATGTGTGGCTGAAGAGTACATGTAAATGTTCCAGCCACTGAGGACCTCACACACTGTCCCTGGATACAAAGAGAAAGACATGTAACCACAACACTCTCTGACAGTAAGAAGAGCAAGTGAAGTGCGTTTTGATCATAGAGAGAGAAAAAATTCAGAGTGTGCATGAGATCAGGGAAAGTGAAGGTAAAAAGTTTACTCTTGAGTATGTCATTCAAAAGGCAGATACTGGGAAGTCTTACATTCCAGGAACGTGGACTGACCTGATTAGAGGGGAGTCAAACTGCAGCGTGAAATGGTCCCATTTACCTTTTCTTTTGTTATTTTGCTGTGTCAGCTATACTTGCCCAGATGTTATTTGTCCATTCAGAAAGAGATTCAGATGACCATAGGCAAAAGCCTTCAATTCTCTGTTCTGGTTTCAGCTACAATTCTCCCCTTTCCTGTTTGGAGTCTGGGTTCTTAGATAAGTCTCCTACTAATACCTTGGACATATTTTCCAAGCACATAATTATTTTCACTCTAAAAAGATGTTGTGTTGAACTCACTCTCTGACTCTTTGTGCTTTTGGTACCCTGGCTATATTACCCATTCCCTTACTACTTCAGCAAGGATACCTGCCTGATCTCCAAATTAAAACGCTTGCATTTTTTTTTTTTTTTTTCTGGAATGTTTCTTTTGGCTTCTGGAACATATGGGAGGTGAACACTTCACACCTCATGGGGCAGCCCTCAACCGTACATGGATGTGAGTTAATGTATAAAACCAGTTTCATAGACCCTCAAATAGAATAGAGATGTGTGCCCTATACAAGCTTCCAGAGTTTACCAAGTGGAATTGACCTGCATTAGTGTTGTCTAGAGGAACAGAATTAATAGGATAAATGTATATATAAAGAGGACTTTATTAAGGAGTATTAACTCACATGATCACAAGATAAAGTCCCACAATAGGCCGTCTGCAAGCTGAGGAGCAAGGAAGCCAGTCCGAGTCCCAAAACCTCAAAAGTGGAGAAGCCAACAGTGTAGCCTTCAGTCTGTGGCCGAAGGTCCACGAGTCCCTGGCAAATCATTGGTTGGTGTAGATCAAATAGTCCAAAAGCTGAAGAACTTGGAGTCCAATGTTTGAGGGCAGGAAGCATCCAGCATGGGAGAAAGATGTAGGCCTGAGGACTCAGCCAGTCTAGTCCTTCCACGTTCCTGTGCCTGCTTTTATCCTAGCTGTCCTGGCAGTTGATTAGATGGCAGCCACTCAGATTGAGGGTAGGTCTGTCTCTCCCAGTCCACTGACTCAGATGTTAATATATATTGGCAGCACCCTCACAGACAAACCCAGGAACAATACTTTGTATCCTTCACTCCAACTATGTTGACACTCAGTATTAACCATCACCATTGCCAATGGCAAAACTACTCTGACAGTGCACCCTGAAATGTTGCTTTCTCTTCCATTTATTTTTTTTACTTTTACTATTATATATGACATGAATAGAGATTTAGTGCAAAGAAACAATTCTCTCATTTCACTGCATCCCTGTTCACTAATTAGGTGTTTTTATTTTCCCGTGCTGTTCCTCATATGCATTCATAACTGTATTTGTATTGATCCTTATCTAATTTAATTTATGTTCTTTTTGTTACATAATATTCATTATTTGTGGTTGCATCATGTTCTTCTTGAATTGATGTTCCTTTTATTTCCTATATCTCCATTCATCTACCTGGGGTTACTTCAATTTCCACATCAACACCTTATACTTGAAACTTCATCTTAGTCTATGTTTATAGGGGAATGAAAAACTAGACACTCAGGTTAAACATTTATTCTTTCTCCAAACATGGTAGATACCAACCCATGATACAGGTCTCTTGGGTGTTACCTGAGTCTGCCCAGAGAAGCTATTTCTACTTCTCTACCACGTATCTTAAAAACAAACAAACGAAAATGTAAATGTAGCTCATTCATGAAACTGTAACTAGTTCAAGGTAGAATTGTAATATTGCTGCTAAGGATCTATTGCTTTGATCTTTTACAAATTAAATGAACCTACTTTTTATTTATCCACATCTCTAAATTGATTGAACAAATATATAACCAAATTAGCACGTGATCCCAAGAGAATCAGATCTAGATATACACATTAAATTAGAATTCCTACCTCATTGGGAAGCATCAATTTTTCGTTGGTTTTAGTTTCTTCTTGGAAATTTCTGTGTGAGTATTTTCTTCCAGGTGGCTGTGTATGATCTGATTTTTCAGACAATCAATTCTAAGCTAAATGAAGTTGTTTTCAGTATATTTGTGAAGTCACCTACCATTCATGTTTAATAAGAGTCAGAAAAACCATGGTGGCTGTGTGAAAAATGCAAGATCGCTTAACTCTTAAAAGCTATATAAATGTGAAAATGACCAAAAGGATAAGTGAAAATAATGGAGAAGCTCAGAGACTGGTTTGCCTCTGAAACTGATATAATAGTTCAAAGTGATTAAATTTATTAATTACCATTTACGAACTCCATTTTATTTGAGTTACCCATTAATGTTGTAAATATAGCATGAAATAAATATGCTGGGAATATCCCTGGATTTTTTTCTTTAATGATAGATTGAAGAAAAGATTTGCTTCCTGTGAATGGGAGAAATAGACACCCATTAGCGCTATTCTTTGTGAAGAGAAAACCAGTTTCAGAGCTATACTAGGATGAATGGCAATAAAGGTGATGTAACACAATTTTGCACTTTCTATTTTACTTTCGTAAGTTTAGGAAGGGTGTTCCTTCTTGTGGGAAGAAGACCACGCACCAATAGAATGCAGATGTGAGGAAACAAATTCTTCTGTGATTGGTTTTCTTGCCTTTCAATTTTTCTGAGATGTCTCCATGCAGCCTTTCTTCCCAAGGCTAGACACCCATATTTCTTTCATTTATTATATTTGTGAACCGTATTTCAGAACATCAAAATCTGGTCACTTCATTATGTACTCTTGTCTACCACTCAGAAGGAAACACTGATTTCTGGTATTGTCTGATGGCAGGAAAGGTTTGCATTTACGACATCTGGATCCCTCCATCCAGCATTAAGAGAAATTGTAGCTCCTGTCAGGGAGGGATAATGAGGCACAAGAGAGATGCTTGGGAAGAAAGATTTCAATAGGTAAATAGAAATTTGACTCTCATAAAATGAATATATTGCCCCACAGAGGCAGAATCGTAAGATGATCCCCAAGATTCCTGGTTTTTGGTGTGTGTTCATTTTCTCCCAGTTATTCAATCAGGTACTAATGCAGGTGCTGCTGCAAAGGAATTTTGCAGGTGTCATTACGGTCCCAGATTCTCCCTCAAGGGAAGGCAGTTATCCTTGGTGAACTTAACCTAATCAGGCGACCCCTTCGAAGATATATTAGAATCTTCCTGGAAAGATAGTTTAAATATGAGAAGAATTGGACAAAAGGGAGATTCTCCATTGCTGGCTTTGATGATGGTTGTATCTGTGCAGTAGGAAAAGATAGGTGGACTCTAGGAACTGACGGTGACTTTCAACCAAAAGTTAGCAAGAAGACTTGGACCTCAGTCCTACAGCTGCAGGGAACTGTATTCTTCCAACGACAGAATGAGCTGGTAATCAGGCTCTTCCCCAGAACCTCCAGATAGAATGTAGCCCATCTAACACCTTGAGTGCCTGCCCCTGAAGGGAGAACACAGTTGAGATCTGCCTAGACCTCTAACCCGTAGAACTCTAAGATAATAAATGGTGTGGATTTGAGCTGTTACATTTGTGATAATCTATTATGAAGCAATAGAAAATAAGTATACACCCACAAACTCTGACAGAGTGTCACTCTCTTTCCTGGCCTAGCAAAGCACATGTCACTTGTTACTGAGGTAGTTTGCTTGTGTGCTAGTTGCCCTCAATTAATTTTGAGAGCTTCTGCTCATACAAAATACACAGTAGCATATTAAGAGCCAGGATCTGGCATCAGACACTTCGAGTTTGAGTCCTGATTCTGCCACCTTCTATTTGTGTGACCTTAACCCTCTGGCTGTCAGTATTATTATTTTTAAGTGGATAAAATAGCAGTACTCATGACCAAAAACTTATTTTCATGATATACACATAATGCTTAGCATGCACCTTTGCCTATGTTAGGTAACTAATAAAGTATAAATGAATGCACAACTTAATAGAATCCGAATTTTAAATTAGTGAGCATTTAGTGAATACTTTATTTCAGCCACACTGTAAAAAATTTTTTAAAAAATGATAGGATGGAAAAATGTCAAACTCTTACTTGAAAAGCCCTTCTAATGAAATAGGATAAGCTGACACATCTGCAACTATATCACCAACTAATGTGGCCAGTAAAATAGTAATCATGAGATACTCGTAGCTCTAAGGAAGGAATGATGCAGTCCTGGCTTCAATGGAGGTAAGAAAGGGAAAGAAATGGCTTTCTTAGATATGTTGACATTTACCTTGGGATTTTTTTATAATACTTTAAGTTCTGGGATACATATGCAGAATGTGCAGGTTTGTTACATAGGTATACACGTGCTATAGTGATTTGCTGCACCCATCAACCCATCATCTACATTAGGTATTTATCCTAATGTTATCCCTACCCTAGACTCCCACCCCCAGACAGGCCCCAATGTGTGATGTTCCTATCCCTGTGTCCATGTGTTATGATTGTTCAACTCCCACTTATGAGTGAGAATATGTGGTGTTTCATTTTCTCTTCTTGTGTTAGGTTGCTGAGAATGTCCTTTTCAATGTCCCTGAAAAGGACATGAATGCATCCTTTTTTATGGCTGCATAGTATTTTATGGTGTATATGTGCCACATTTTCTGTATCCACCCTATCATTGATGGGCATTTGGGTTGGTTCCAAGTCTTTGCTATTGTGAACAGTGCCACAATAAACATACGTGTGCATGTGTCTTTATAGCAGAATGATTTATACAGGCAACCTACAGAATGGTAGAAAATTTTTGCCATCTATCCATCTGACAAAGGGCTAATATCCAGAATCTACAAAGAACTTAAACAAATTTACAAGAAAAAAGAAAAATCCCATCAAAAAGTGGGCAAAGTATATGAACAGACACTTCTCAAAAGAAAACATTTATGCGGCCAACAAACATAGGAGGAAAAGTTAATCATCACTAGTCATTAGAGAAATGCAAATCAAAACCACAATGAGATACTATCTCACACCAGTTAGAATGGCGATAATTAAAAAGTCAGGAAACAACAGATGCTGAAGAGGATGTGGAGAAAGAGGAATGCTTTTAAACTGTTGGTGGGAGTGTAAATTGTTCAACCATTGTAGAAGAAGTGTGCCGATTCCTCAGGGATCTAGAACCAGAAATACCATTTGACCCAGCAATCCCATTACTGGGTATATACCCAAGGATTAAAACATGGGTTTTAAAGAATGGATACACATTAGCCAAATAGCCAAAGACTAGAAAACATTCTAAGCAGACCAAGTCAATTATACAAGTTTTTGAGATAATATTGTAGAAAATATTAGACCTTATTCAGGTTGTAGTGGCAAAAATAACACTTAACCAGATTAAGGTCACAAGATGATTTATTGAATTATTTTAAAGCATATCTGAAGGAGAATCTCACTTTAGGCATGGTGAAATCCAGGGACTTATGCAATGCTGTGAGGGACTTCCCCACTCTCCCCCTACTTCCATCCCTACCTCCCCTCTCTTCCTTTGTTCTTATTTTTCCCTGCTCCCTCTCCACTCTTCCTCAGCTTTTCTCTTGACATTTTAACTTTTTTCTCAGGCAGAATCACTTCAGCTGGTGGAAATTATGATTTATAATTCTATGCCTAGGTCCTAATGATTGACAGGCTAGAACAAAGAAAGATTTTCTGTTTCCCAACAACCATGCACCAGTTTTCAAAAACAACCTCCACTGGTCTTTATCTGCCCACCTCAAATTCTACTGTGTGGCCTACTCATGTCCCACACTTATCTTGGTGGAGGGCAAGCAAGGTATTGCAACTGACAATCTCCAGGAAAGCACATAAAATGGGGGATGAATGGCTCAACTATCCAAAGGACTGCTTAGGCTAGTCACTAAGTTAAATGCATGGAGAAAAGGTGAATTAGGAAAACTAACCACAATAAAGGGGAATCAATTTTGGCCAAGTGGAAACATATAGAAAATGTAAAAGATTTTGATCATTGGAGCCCAAAGTGGGAGGAGTTGAGGTGGAAGGCAATAAACTAGAAATGGGTCAAATTGTGCTGTATCTTACACCACACTAAAATGTTTCAACTTCATTCTGCGGGTAATGTGGCATCTAAGGACTCTAATTAGTGTAAATAATTGGTTGAATTTCTAGTTTCAAACTATGATATTGATTTCCTGGTGGAGAATGAACATGGCTGATGTTTGCCGGGGTTTTTGGAAGTCACACAATACCAGAGGCTCTCAATCCAAACTAAGGTAACAGCACTCAGCAATGGAAGTCCAAAGACAAGCCCTATAGGAACTACTCAACATTTCACTGGCCTTCCACTTAACATTCATCTTCTTTAAATGCACAGCTGCACACAGTCACATCTTCTAACACAAAGGTCAACATGAAATAGTACTCTCAAGTAGCACATCAAAACAGCCTTTTGAGATTTGGCATAATTGCTTGCTTAAGTGCTTGTATATTACATGATCTTGCTTTCAGAAGTTCAACATTGCTGCCAATTCTCCTTTTTTACAATTTCTTTTCTAAAATTTTGCTAACTTCCGATAGCTAAAGATTTCTTTTGTGCAGGAGGGCCTCCAGACTATTATTATTTTAGAATTTTAATTTCAGTGTCTCTGCATAATTTTATACCTTGAAAAATTCATTCAGGGTAAAAAAACTGCTGCATGAGCCAGATCCTTATATTCATTTGTTCTTTACTTCACTAATACAGTCAGTCACCAACTTATTCATCATCCATCCGCTGTGTACAAGGCTCTATAAAATGTAGTGTGGTTTCCAAGATGGAAAAAACCAAGTGTCCAACTATTGAGAATTTAGAGTGTATTGGAAAAGTGGCAAGGTGTTCTCCATGATTTTCTATATGGGAAAAGGGAGCCAAGATCAAACCCTACCATAAAAAGGTGTAATATCTGAAAGCTATTGCAAGATTTCTTTTTTTATAATGGGTGAATATTGCAGAATAGAAAAAAAAATGCTTTTGCCTGAAACTTGTTGCCCAAGGCACACGTAGACTCACAAAGTCTCAAAACGGTTCAGTTCATTTTCTTACAACCTGTCACAGGTGGGATTCTTCAGAAAGTTGACTCACCTGGAGATCTGCATGAGGAAAGGTTATTAGGAGGTCCTCTTGGAGTTAGCATCTGTGGAAGATAAGGGAAAGATGAAGAATTGAAGAGAGAGAAGTCAAGGAAAGATTCAGTCTCGAGGGATACCTTACCCAGCTGTGTGGGGAGTTCTGCAGATGGGACCACCCTCCAGGGCTGTTCTGTGTTGGAGTAAGAAGGCCAGGTCTTTACTCCCCTGTTTCAATCAGTCATTGAATACTGGCCACCCCAGAAAGGCTGTAACCTTGAGCAAATAGCCTCTTCAAGTGAGACAGTCCTCATGGGAGGCTGATAATACAGGGTTATCTGCTGGAAGTTCTCCTGGCACCTGGTTTATGAAGTTCTTTATTTCTGAATCAGGATCTGTGAACCCCATTATAACATCCACTATACCAACATTGTCTGTGAAATTGTGTAGATGTTAGATGGAAATACTAACTTTTGTACCGTTTAAAATCAGTTTTCACTGAGCATTTACTTAGGCTAGGAACAAAGTTAAATGCATGGAGGAAAAGATCTCTGAATCAGAAGCACCTGCACAGGATGCTTCTATGAGCATGATTTAATCTTTTATTATGCTTTGCTACTAAAATTTGCACAGGATGCTTCTATGAGCAGGATTTAATCTTTTATGCTTTGCTACTAAAATTAGGAATTGGTAAAATTAGAATTTTTAGTATGAGCTTTATCCTGATACACACCCCAACTCTCCCAATATGTCAACCATAACTTAATTTCAAATCCAATTCTTGAACCTCAACACTAAGCCAAAATACTACTAATACTAACTAAATTTATTAAGCATTTGCTCTGTGCCATGTACTATTCTGAGCACTTTTACATGCAATAACTCATTTCAGCCTTACAGAGATTACCAGAGATTTACTGGTGTGTATGATATGATCTTCAGCTTATAAATGAGGAAACCAAGGTACAAACGGGTTCAAGCACCCTTCCACAGCTGCATAGCACTTAAGACAGTGGAAATTTGAAGCTTAAATACATTCTCTGCCATTGAGGACCTCAGCATTATAGAATCTTGTAGTTGAAGGATTGTATTAATAGCTAAGGGGTTTCTTTTTTTTAAAAGAGGAGAAAAATATAGAAAGTAAATAATTTCCAAAAAAAAATGTGTTACATGTTGACTTCAACTAGATACACCTATATAAAACATAAATATATGTGTCATTTCAAATTTTAAGCAGGACAAGTTACTTCTGCTGAATCCTAATTCACACACAGTTATATTTTGAGTTCTAGATTTACACATTTTCTGATAAAAATATTAATTATAAATATAACATGCAAAATATTATTCTACTTCTGCATGATTTTTCACCTTAAAAAAATCTTTCTCCAAAATTGTTTCTCCTGTGAAAAATTGTTTTCTCCAAAAATTGTTTTCCTGTGAAAAATGTCCAAATCCTCCCTTCAGGGTTTGAAAGTTTTCCAAAAACTTGAATTCTTCTTGGCAGAAGGCAGACTTTCAAGAGAAAACCAAATGCATAATAATGAGGGATGTCTGTGTAATCTTTTTTTATTATTAAAAAAATAAATAAAAAATTGTTAGTACTGGCTGAAAACTTTATCTTATTTTACCAGAACTGTTTATGAGTCCTATTAAATTTTATTCTGTCATTAGTCAAGGCATGCTTTTTTCAGCTTTCCAAAAATCCTTGAATAAATGATGGACTGACTGACCTTACTCTGTGAATTCACTCAATAAGCAAAGCACTTACTATGTGCTGTGGGTGCTGTTAGGTCCTGTGGCTCAGAGGTCCCCAAATGTTTTGGCACCAGGGATCTATTTCATGGAAGACAGTATTTCCATGGACTGGGGGCAGGGGATGGTTTCGGGATGATTCAAGCACATTACATTACATCTGTCTTGTACTTTCTTTCTATTATTATTACATTGTAATATATACTGAAATAATTATACAGCTCACCGTAATATAGAATCAGTGGGAACCCTGAGCTTGTTTTCCTGCAACCAGACAGTCCCATCTAGGGGTGATGGGAGACAGTGACAGATCATCAGGCATGAGATTCTCATAAGAAGCATGCAACCCAGATCCCTCACAGGCACAGTTCACAAGAGGGTTTTTGCTCCTATGAGAATCTAGTGTCACTGCTGGCTGATCTAACAGGAGGTGGAGCTCAGGCACTAATATGAGCAATGGGGAGTAGCTGTAAATACAGATGAGGCTTCACTTGCTCAACTGTGGCTCACTTCCTGATGTGCAGTCCAGATCCTAACAGGCCATGGACTGGTTGGGGACCCTTGCTGTGGATGCGCATGGAAACAAAGTGGAAGCTCTGCCCTAAGTAGTTCATGA
Source organism: Macaca thibetana thibetana (assembly GCF_024542745.1). Classification (NCBI taxonomy): domain Eukaryota; kingdom Metazoa; phylum Chordata; class Mammalia; order Primates; family Cercopithecidae; genus Macaca; species Macaca thibetana. The sequence continues at coordinate 174,953,520 of NC_065582.1, forward strand.
TCAATTGAAAAGAGACATGTAATAAAATAATTACAATAAAGTGACAAATAATATTCATATCTAAAAAGCATGTTTAGAATAATGGAATGAGAAATGAGCAATTCAAAATAAAGACCAGTAAAATAGCAGAGTTTTATTTTGTTATCTGAGCATTCTTAGATTTTCTTTGTTTATTCCTCATCTGTATCAGTAGTCAACAGATTTTTCTTTAAAAAATCAGATAGTAAATATTTTAAGCTTTGTGCCCCATAAGATTTCTATGGGAACTACTTGATTCTTCCACTGTAGGGCAAAAGCAGCCATAGATAATATGTAAACAAGTGAATGATGCTGTCTTCCAGTAAATCTTTATTTCTAAACTAGACAGCAGTCTGGATTTGGCCAATGGGCTACAACGCACCTACCCTAGTTCTACATGAGCTTAAATTTTGGTGTCCTCAAGGCGGGGTGCAATGACTCATGCCTATAATCCCAGCACTTTGGGAGGCTGAGGCAAATGGATCACTTGAGGTCTAGAGTTCGAGACCAGCCTGGACAACATGGTAAAACCCCATCTCTACTGAAAATACAAAAATTAGTTGGGTGTGATGGCAAGTGCCTGTAATCCCAGCTTCTTGGGTGGCTAAGGCATGAGAATTGCTTGAAACCCAGAGGCAGAGGTTGCAGTGAGCCGAGATCACGCCATTACACTGCAGCCTGGGTGACAGAGTGAGACTCCATGTCAAAAACAAGTAAATAAAATAAAATAAATAAATGTTGGTTTCCTCAATTTGGGGATTATTTTCTTCTCACTCTATATTCCCCCCTTAGGTGTTGCTACCTACTTCCATGGTTTCAAAGGCCATCTGTTTTCCAAGATATTCCAAATGCATACTTCAGACTTGATGCATCTTCTGACATCCAGATCCATTTATCTAGGTTCCTGATGAACATTGTTTTCCTAGACTAGCTCACATTTCTGTCAAAATTAAGAGAGTTCATCTCACCATCTCCACTAAGCCTCTCACCCAGACCTTGCTCTGAATACCTTTCTCTCTTTCCAAAAATAGCACTTCTAGCCACCTTTTATTTATTAATTATCCAAACTGCTTCCACATTTTTATCTTTTTTCTTTTCTTTTTCCATTCACCTATTTGCTTAAGCCAGAAAACTAAAAGCCAGACATAACACCTCCTTCTCCATTACTCCCCATATTAGGTTTTCAAATTCAGTTAAGTATAGCACTAAAATAGCTCTCAACTATAATCCCCTCTGTGTATCACCACGTTCACACCACTGCCATACCAAGTTACCATCACTTCTGGCATGGACCGCCTTGATGCCTTTGTAAAGGGTTTCTCAGAATCCAGTCATCCACTCTTATGCTCTTCTACTACATGTTATATCCATTCTAGAATTTCTTTTTTATGGGAGGGAGACAGGGGCATGCTCTGTCATCCAGGTTGGAGTACAGTGGTGCGATCCTAGCTCACAGCAGCTTCGGCCTCCCAGGCTCAAGTGATCCTCTCACCTCAGCCTTCCGAGTAACTGAGATTACAAGCGTAAGCCACCATCCCCAGTTAATTTTTAAATGTTTTGTAGAGAAGGAGTCTTGCTACATTGCCCAGACTGGTCTTGAACTGCTGGCCTCAAGTGATTCCCCTGCCTTGGCCTCCCAAATCACTGGGATTACAGGTGTGACCCACTGTGTCCAGCTTCCAAAGTGACCTTTTTGATAAGACCTCTGATTATGGTCATCCCTGCTTTAAACCTGTCAAAAGATTCCTTGGGCTCTATGGATAGATCCACATCCTTATTACTCTTCCCACACTGTATCCTTAGCTCATAACCATGTTTATTAATTTCCTAGGACTGTTATAAAAATAACCAGAAATCTAGTGCCTTAACACACATTTATTAACGTATAGCTCTAGAACCCAGACATCTGAAATGGGACTCAAAGCTAAAATCAAGATTGGAAGGGCTGTGTTCTTTCTGGAGGCTCAGAGGAGAATTCATTACCAGGCCTTTTTCGGTTTCTAGAGGCCCCATATTTACTGCTGTGTGGCCTTCAGTCAGTAATCACGTATTTCCGATCTCTGTTGCTTCCAGTGTCACATCTTCTCTTGCTCTGCCTCTCCTGCCTTGCATAAGGACTCTGTGATTCCATAGAGCCTGCCTGGATAGTCCAAGATAACCTCCTCATTCCAGCATTGATCTTCACTTAGTCACACGCGTGGTGTTTCTTTGCCAAAAAGTTAGCATGGCCACAGGTGCTGGAGATTAGAGCATAGGCTTCTTATGGGGGCTGTTCTTCTGCAAACCAAACTTCATCTCTCAATTTTCAGGCTCCTAACACACTGGCCTTCACTATCTCATTGAAAGCCGCTATTTTCTCCTCCTCCTCCAAGTCCTCTGCACATGATATGTCCTCTCTCTGAAATTCTCTTCCTTCAACTCCGCCTTTGGCTAACTCCCAATGACCCTTAATATATTAGTATACATATTTCTTCTCCAGAGAGAAACTTTATTTGACCCTCTTAATCCCTTTAAAGTTAAGTTAACCTTAATTTATTATCTTATATCCTCCTATATTTTTGTGTTTTCACATGTTTCAGAGTTGAACTTAAATTCCAGCATAATTATTTCTTTGAGGTCTGGGCACTCCATTAGATTGCAAGCTTACTAAGGGCAGAGCACTGTCCGTATTTACCACATGTTATACTAAGCACCTAACACATTGTACCTGCTCACCAAATATGAATGGAATTAGTCAACAGTTTAATAAAAAATATCAATTTATTAAAACATTAATATTTCAAAAAGGGTAATGAAATATTACCCTTTGATCATAATTTTAAATGATGACTAATTTTAAAGACAGAGTATCAGGGGATCAAGATATGTTTTAGGAGATGGGGAGCATCTTTTGTGAAAGTTTGAGTAAGAGGACATTGTTCAGGAATTACAAATAATTTGAAAAGACTGGAAGATACATTCCCATAGTTGGTGGTGGCAAAAGTAGGACTAAGATGTAAATAGAGACCAGATCATAAACCGTCTATAACATTTAAGATGCCATCAGTGGCAAATAATAGGTAACCTAACCTAAGGCACTTAAGGAATACAAGATTCTAATCAGTGTCTGAAAGTAAACTGTCCTGGATCAGATTCAGTAGCTCAAAAGTATTAGGGTACTGGGTTTGAATCTTGGGCATTCTCTTGGTTTTTCTCTCATTGTTGCAATGGCTGCCATAGCAACAAATATTCTTAGTCCCTCAGAACAATGTCCCAGATATGGAGGGAGAGAATGGGAGAAAAAGGCTCCTGACTTGCATTAAGCTCCTCTTTTTTTGTAAAGGAGAAAAAAATATTTCCAGAAGCTCCCAGTAGATTTTTCATTTTGTTTAGGGATACCTATTTAGCAAATAAAAATACAAGATGCTCAGTTAAATTTGAATTTCACGTAAGCAATAATACTGTTTAGTATAATAATCAGAACATACTTATACTAACAAAAAGTTACTTATTTGAAATTAGAATTTTACTGAGTACTATGTATTTTATCTGGAAATTCTACTCTTACTTCAATAGTGAGAGTAGGATTATATATGCTCACCCCTAGACTAGTCACAGGTAAATATTAATGTGGATGCCATGATGAGATTAGTTTCCTGGGCCTGGGCACATTGCCAAAATATGGGTGTAGTTAGCAAAGTCAGGAAAGACTGGTTGTTACATGAGTACAAACTGTGTCAGCCACAGGATCTGTGTAAATTGGTAAGGTGGTTTTATTCCTGTCTGTAGATGATGTGGAAGTGTTGAAGGATTTAAGCAAAGAACTGATATAATTAGTTTGGAAATTCGTGTAAAGATATCTTCTCTGGTAACGTGCAGATTGGTAAAATTAGAGGAAGAGATATCAGATAAGAAGCTATGACATTAGATGTGTTAAAGAATTGTGAAGGCACTTGAACCTAAGAAATAGCAGAAGGAATTTAGAAATATGTAAGAGGATTATATATGCATATTTATTGATCATAGTTGTCAAGATTTCAGACTTTGGACTAGAAATGTTTTTGCGTTATATTTTGGCTTTGCTGTAAAATATGTGTGTAAGTTTCTTTATCTTACTGGCCTTAGTTTCCTTATCTCTAAACATGAAGATAATAAAACTATGTGATTTATTATGGCATTGAATGAGGTTTCAGTTAGTCAGGGTTCTCCAAAGGACACACACACATACACAGTGTGCATGTATATATATTCTGCCCACTTTATATAAACATTTGTATGTGTGTGTGCGTGTGTGCATGTGTGTGTGTGAAAGGGAGTTTATTAGGAAGAACTGGCTCACATGATTACAAAGTCCCATGAGAAGTGATTACAAGGTGGAGGATGAAAGAAGCCTGTAGCGTGGCTCCCCAGGAAGCTAGTAGCATGGCTCAGTCCAACTTCAAAAGCCTCAAAACCAGGAAAGGTAACAGGACAGCTTCCAGTCTGAAGCTGAGGGCCTGAGAGCCCCTGGAGGGTTTCTGGTGGATCCCAGAGTCCAAAGGTCAAAGAACCTGGAGTTTGCTGTCCACAGTCAGGAGGGATAAAAAGACTTACTGCTCTGGAAGACAGAGACAGAGAGAGAGAGAGAGATACACAAAAAGGAAGCCAAGTAACCTTACCGCCCTCTTTGTTTTGCCTGCATTGTTCTATTAATAGCTGCACCCATGGTAGATTGGATGATGCATAGTCACACTGAGGGTAGTCATCGTCTCTCAACCCACTGACTCACTTGTCAATTTACTTTGAAAATTCCCTCACAGACACACCCAGAAACAATGCTTCACCAGCCATCTGGGCATCCTTAAATCCAGTCTAGTTGACTGACAACTAATATTAAAAACAAAGTGAGCCTAATATGCATTTAATGGATGTTAGCTGCGTTTATTATTTTGGTTTTACTGTTAGTTTTGTCATGTATTATGACAGGTATGATACAGCGTTGAAGATAAAAGATAAAAATTCTCCCCAACCTGCTCTACCCATGATCTTTCCCATCTCAGGTGATAACAACTCCTTCCTTCCAGATGCTCAGAACAAAAACTTTATTGTTACCACTGATGTCTCTTTCTCTTACATTCTATATTCAGTTTTGGGGGGATTCCTTCTGGCACTCAGAATATATTCAGAATGCATCCAGAATTCTGCCATTGCTCACCACTTCCCCTGCTGACCCTCTGGTCTGAGCTGCCATCATCTCAGTGGATTGGGGTGAGTATTGCTCTAATAGACTTCCCTGCTTGTACTCCAGTTCCCTGTTGTCCATGCTCAGCACAGTGGCCAGGGTGCTTAACCACTAGGTCAGATTTTGCTGATTTTTGCTCATTCCTGCAATGGCTTCCCACTCTACTAAAAATAATAGCCAAAGTATTTAAACTACATGACTGATCCCCTGTTTGTTCGCCGACTTCACCAGCTGTGGCTCCTTTGCTAACTCCACTTGGTCCTGGTTGATCTGTCTGCCCAGGCTACTCTTTCTGCAGATATTTAAATACCTCATTGTTTAACTCCTTCGAGTTTTCCTCAAATCACACCCACTCAATGAACCCAACTTCAGCTACCTTATTAACAATGTCAAGCAACTATCACCAGCCAAAGTGCCATTCAATATTCCCTTCATCTATTGTGTCTTTTTATCTGTTTTTCCCATGGCCCTGATTGTATTCTAATTTACAACATAGTTTACTTATTTGTTATAATTATTGTTGGTTATGTGACTCTTCCTGTCTAGTTAGAACATCTTTATATGTTTTGTCCAATGACATATCAGAGCACCCAAAACAATGGGTTTTGGGTATTCAATACAATGCAATGACTAGTAGGTACTCAATAAATATTGGTTAAAAATACTAAGTTTTTACCATATGTGGTCACATATATGTCATTCACTCTTGCTCTTTATGTTTTAAAAACAAATAACTATTAAATACTTACTCTGTGTTAGGCATAGTTCTCATTATTTTACATGTCATTGAATGCTTACAAGAATTTTGTGGTATGCATCTTTCCTTAGCAGTGAAACACAGTGGTTAAAGGCAGAAATTAGGGATATAGCACAGCAGAGAAAATCTCAGAATTTCAAATTATTATGCATGGATATAAGTCTTGGCTCTGCCACTTACTGGGTATAATGCCTTGAGCAAGTGACATAACCCCCTCTTGCCTCAGTACCTAGACTTTCTTATTTGGGAAACCAATACAGTCTATTGTAGTACAGCCCTCATAATACCATTGTTACTGTAATGGAGTTAACACATCTAAAGTATTAGAATGACGTCTGGAACAGAGTATACACTAAACTAGTGTAAGCTATTATTCTTACAATTAATATTTTGTCACTTTTTCACATTATGGACGTGAGACTTAGAGAAGCCAATTAACTTGGCCAAGGTCACATAGATAGTGAAGAGGCATTTAGGCCTTTGACCCCAAAACTGTGCTTTTAACCACCATGCAACAAGAAACACAAAAAGAAAAGTCTTTTGGGGGGAAATATAATGAGTTGAAATATGGATTTTTGTATCTTCACCCCAGGATATTTTCCACCTAAATTTAGACTTCCTAGAAAATATCAAATTTCTAGCTATATGTTTAATTTTCTCTCCAAGCTGGCATAAAGCAGACTTGATCTTTGGAAGACAGCAGGGTTCGTGTGATTATTTTCATGGCCTTTGCCAAAAGTCAGTCATTTAAGCATCTTCACGGCACAAGACCAACTGCTTTATACATCAGCTGCTCTGTGAAAAAGTTGAAAATGTGATAGATTTGCTGACAAGCATATTTTATGTTTGATGTGCATATATTTTTTGCAATGATAAAAATAGCAGCCCTTAAGAGTTACTGAGTAGTTTGTTTTCCCTTCTGTCTCTTGAATATTTTGATCTTAAGAAAGAGCAGATGTCTTGCTCGTTTTCACCTGTGTTTCCAGTTTTAGCTTCCACAGTATGCATTGCTTCATTTATAAGAAAATATTCCTACCTACTGTGTGCAAAGTTGAATGTATGTTGTCTTGTGGGCAGACTCAAAAGCATCAAATATTGCATTATAATCTGGTAGGAAAAATGGAAAACCATGAATGCGTCAAATCTAGCAGTAACACCTCAGTGCAAGCCATAGTCATTCTCATCTAAAGCACTGCAATAGCCTACTCATGCTCTCCCAGATTCTCTAAGCCATTCCACACTTAGAAGCCAGAGTGATTTTACTGCATTGCATACCTAACCGTGTTTGTCCTCCACATAAAATCTTTTAATGGCTTCTCATTGAAGTAAAATCCAAAATCTTTTCCATGACCAGAAAGGTCATGCATGATCCTGCCCCTGTCAATCTTTCTTAGACCAACTCTTACTAATGCCCATGCTATTCTGCCAAACTAGACATGATTTATATCACACCATCCAAACTTGTTCTGGACTCAGGACATTAGTACTTACTGTCTCTAGATATTGCATGTTCTTTTCACAGATTTTCATATAAATAAACTCCTCAATACTTAGAAGCCAGTTATATTTATTTTTGTATTGAGGCCTCATAATAAATATTTTCAGTTATACAGAGAAATTCTATGCCTCTTATTCTCTGCTGTATCCTCATTGTTCAAAGTACCAATCAATTATAGGTGCTCCCTAAGTGACTGTTGTTTTCTGATTGACTGACTGATGAACTGACTATGAATATATCTGCAAAAAAAGTAAAGGTTCCTCAGTGCCAATATAGAGTCATAGAGAAAATGTTAGGGATTCCATGAGAGGGTGCAATCAGGCTAGAATGGTTATCGTGGACTGGTTCATTGAGAAAGAATCTGCTGAATCAGATCTGGCATAGGTAGTATCATTGTTATTTTTGTCATGGGTAAATATTTAGTGTCTGCTATGTGTGAAACAGTATTCTAAGTCTATTCTAGAAACAGTATTATTTAATATTCATAAAAACTCGGTGAGTTAGGCGCAGTGGCTCTCACCTGTAATCCCAGCAGGTGGGTCACTTGAGCCCAGGAGTTGGAGATCAGCCTGGGAAATATGACAAAAATGCATCTTTACAAAAAAAAAAAAAAAAAAAAAAAAAAAAGAATTACGCTGGTGTGGTGGTGCACACCTGCAGTCCTAGCTACTTGGGAAGCTGATGCTGGAGGATTGCTTGAGCCCAGAGGTTGAAACTGCAATAAGTGTTGATCATGCCACTACACTCCATCCTGGGCAGCAGACTAGACACTTTCTGAAAACAAAACAAAGCAACAAAAACAACTCAGTAAGTCACTTTTCATTTTAAAAGCTACGACTGAGGGCCAAAGAAATTCTGACACATACAAGTTGACATCGTGAGCAGCAGAGCAGGAATTTGAATCTACACAAACGGTAGACTCCTTGCATTCAGTGGCTTTTCTACACTGGATTTGGACAAGTGGGGACAAAAGAAAAAGCCGATCTAGTTGGAGGAAAAAGTCTTATCACACGCATGGAAGAGGGAACATCTAAATACCATATCAGGAGTATGTTAGTTGGTGAACCAAAGGGATAAACAGGAAGTTTAAAAGTCAATTGGAATCAGATCATTAAGGGGCTTCAGTAACAGGCTGAGATGTTAGAGTGACTGTAGAACACAGAAGGCATGGGAGGCCTTTGGAGAAGAAGTTGGTATGGGCTTAATCTGGGCTTTATCTGAATCACTATTCATTTTACAAGTATCCGGGTTTTAACTTGTAAGATCACTCATTTGAAAATCTTGTTCGCGAAGGGAACAAAGTGAGAAGGGGTCTAGGGTCAGGAAGAATAATTAGGAATTGCAGTGTTTAGGACGAGAAGCAACTGATCTTTCTCATACTACTACTAACATGTTTCCCCAAAGAATTGTGGCTCAAAAATATTTCATTCTCAATAATTTTTATATTGCCACTGTCAGTATTATTAGCTCTATTTTGCAGGTAAAAACAATTTAATTTAAAATAATGATATTCAGGAAGGGCAAGTGATTAAAAAGCCCAAGATCAAATGATGAGCATGACTGAGAAGGGAAGATTTTCACGAAATTGTTAGGCAAAATTGGGGAAGTTTCCCCACTGAGGGAAGCATGGTTCCTGCAGCGCTTACCTCTCATAAAACAGCTCTATGTTGAGTTCCTTTGCTGGTGCTGTCTCTATCTTACAAAGCTGCAGAACTGCCAGGAAGCAAGGAGCAAGAACATCAGAGCCAAATTCCTGGTTTTGAATACCAAGCCGGGCTTTCCATCTATTTCTCTCTAAAGAATGTATTTAACAGTACTTTGTCTCGGTTGCAAAGAGCTGTTTGTTTTTTTAAATCAAATCAATTAAATTGTGTAAAGTGCTTAGACCAACTCCTCGTATCAAATAAACTCTCCCAAATATTTTATTGTTGATGATACTTACAATAATTCTGCGAGCGTTACTATTTTTTTAATACGTGAGAGAATTAAAGCTCACACTAATGATGCTGTACCTCAGGAGTATTAATGCCTGAAAACAAAACAAAACAAAAAAAACCTTGTGAAGAATAATAAATACATTTTCATTTCTTCTGGAAAATGTGAGCAATATCGCAAATGGGGAAGACTGGCAACAATTGTTAAATTTCCCTATACCAAAATATGATAAATCCACATTTCCTTTTCACTGTGAGGGGAGGATGATAGATGATAAGAAAGAGGTTGTGGGTCTCCCAGAACAAACACATTCACAAAAATCCACTGGCCAGGCCCTGCTCTTCAAGAACACTGCCTTATCCAGTCTTACCCACTTCCTTTGATCTCCTGCGTCTGATTTGGTCAGGGTTCAAGAATACCTCTGGAGTCAAGCAGACTAGATCAGAACTTTGCTATTTCTTTACTAGCTGCGTGAATATAAACAAGCTGCTTAACCTCACTTGACCTACATTTTTTCATATATATAATGAGCAAAGTGATTCTTAACTTCGAAGAATCTTCAGGTTCACAATTTACCATGTAAATGTGTGCTGTGCTTAATAATGATTACAGAAACATTAGCAATCACTATTTCTTGGTACTTACGGGTATTCCAAATATTCTGGATGATGGAAGTAGTTTAAATTTGAGGTGAATGAAAGCATTTTCTTGAAATACTGTTAATATAATTATCCAAGTTTTTTCTTTTTCTTTTTGTAATCTTCATTTTTTACTGTTTCTAAAATTCTGTCTTTGCTGTTTCTCCCTGTTTGTTTCATCCATCCTATCCGAAGAGATGTTGTCAAGATGCAGTAAGATCTAGGAGAATGTCAAGCACAATGTGTGGTAGGTTGCGATCGCTAACCAGTGATTCTAAGTCTCATCAGACAGGTCACATAAATTTGCTGAACCTCAATATCATAATCTCATAATATACCGTTTGCAGTTATGTAGCAACATTTAAAAATCAGTGGATAGAAAACTGCCTTGCACATAACACAAGTTGTTAGTTTCCTCTCCCTTTTCATCTCTTTTATCATTCTTCTGTCTCTGGATTGTCAAGGGACACTATTTCTCATTAGCTGTCTCAGCAGATATTCTTAAATGTCCTTGGGACTCAACATATACTCTGGGGAAGCATCAACAAAACCAAGAATTAGTGGATGAGGTGACCTGAGATGGGTTGAACTTTCCTAAAACCTTTGGGAGCACTGTGGGGACATGCACAAACCCAGCATTTATTCAATAATTTCCATTATTAATGCATCCAAAGCCTTGTATTCTCTTGAAGCAGTGGCTTCAAGGCCCACAGCCATCTCCCTCCACCTCCTCCCCTAAACCACTTCTCTGAACTTTGATCTGATGTTCCTATCATTTGCTCTGTTCCAGCCACTGCCAAGCCTTCCAAGAGACCTACTTTACCCTGGAATTCCCTTTCCATCCAGGGACTCTTAACACACACTCTGGGCCTAGTATGCCTTTTGCCCCCTTTTCTTTCTTATTTTTCTTTGTCACTTTTTACCATCTGACCTACCAATTTATTTCATGTATTTCTTTGTCTGTGTCTTTCATCACCCTCTATCCTATGAAGCCCGTGAGGCAGGGACGTGGTCTGCTTTGTTTACTGGGTCCAGCATGTAGAAGTTGCTCAGTACATACTGCCTAATGACTGAATGGTCAGAAGCATTTAAACTTGTTCATTTAATAATCACGTTGTGAAAATGGGAACAGCATGGTGAACACAAAGAGGTATTCCATGAAGTGAAGACACTGATCTTAAAGAAAACAAATACTAAAATAATCGCGTGTTATAACTACTCTTGATCCTAGCACTGTACCTCCTCAAATACAATCCTTGCCCTTCACTCTTTCTGGAATACTTGTGCAACATCGCAAATGGGGAAAATTGGCAATAATTATTAATTTTCCCTATACAAAAATGTGATAAATTCCCATTTCCCTCTTCACTGAGAAGAAGGTAGGATAATAGATGATAAAGAAGAGGTTGTGAATCTGGTCTGTAGTATGTTAGAGGGTGCCTGCCCCAGCAGGCTCCTGGCTGAGTTTTGCCAGTGGAAGGCAGTAGCATGAGTGCAAAGGCCAAGAGAAGGGAGAAACAGGGCATTTACTAATTTACTTGCTTCTCTGCCTCAGGCAGTGGTTGCATCTTCTCTATGCTGTGGGTTCCTTGTAGCTCCTTGGTGACAATGTCTGACTTGCCTCACTTTCTACCATTGTTTTCTCAGCTCCTCCATCATCTGTGCAGCCAATGATATTCTCTCATTATATTTTCTCCTTTGAAATCTGAAGGCACTTGGGGCTGTTTGTTTGTTTTTTCCTTTTTTGCTTACACTCTGACTGGCGATGCTGAGTGCTCTTCTGGGAATGTGTATCTGTGAAGCACGTTACAGGGCCTCTCCTGGCCCAGTGGAGCTGTCCAATAAGAGGGTTTCCTAAAGCAGCAACAGATTACTCTTTGAGAAGGGGAACATGAAGAGGAGTCAACAACAATAGCAAGGGCAGTGAGCCTTTGAGAAAATGAAAATGACTTACGTGAAGGCTCTGTGCCAGGAGATAGTTGAGGTTCACAAATGACAGCACTGCAGAGCACATAGAATGAGTAGATGAAGTGAGAAGCATTTGGTCAGTCATCCTGATTCCTGCTGACAATTCATAGGTCTTTTTCCTGTAATTCACGAAGCTCCACAGAAAAGTTTTAATCAAGGAGGGTTAAAGTGGCGTTCTCATCTGGTCTGTACTTTGTAAAGATAAGTAACTGCAATATATAGGCTGCAAGATGCAGCCTGGGCGACCAGGTGGGAGGCTGGGGCTGCAGCCCAAGTGCCGGGGCCGAGTGGTTTGGCCCAGGATAGTGGTTGAGGCTTAGATGGGAAGAGAAGAGCCAGAAAACAGCCCAGTCCTGAGCTCATCTCCTCACTCTTCCTTCCTCTGCAGACTGCTGGCGTGTTCTCTTTGTTGCTCAGTCTGAGAGGTGCTGCCCCCTCCAACGGCTTTATTTTTATGTTGGCGCCTAAAAGCCTCACCTCAAAGAGAGGAGACTCTGGAGACAATGTGAAGGACAAGCAGGCACAGAGATACTTCCCTTCATCCACCCTTCCCACAGACCAGCTGAAGCAAAAGTTCAAAATAACTCCAAGCTGTTAGGAAAAAATTGCCAAAACCACTCCTCTTTCTCATGTAGTGACAAAGTGCTGCAGGGCCTGCCACGTTTGATTGTTCTCATTCTAGGCCTGCTTCCCTCTTCTCAGGTGGGCTAACTTATTTCCTCAGCTTTGCTTACATCTGTCTCTCGGGGTATTTCAGGGGCTCTAAGACTAATCTGGTCCTCTCAGTAAAGACTTTTTGGGAACTACTTCTATTGCTTTTTGCAATGTTCCCTGTCACACAAGAGCAGTTTTCTGCCAGTGCAGAAAACTAGAACCAAATGATACCAACTAATAAATAAGGCTATTTCATGGTTGGCGAAGAAGCACTAGACTTGAAACCAGACAGTGTTTTACTGAGGTCACGCTGTTACTCCATCACCTTGGAGAGATCAACCAAGAAGCGGAGGCTTTGTGTCACAAGTGTAATATTTACTCACAGATACTGGACATAGTGATGAGACAGGCACCAGGGCTTCATACACACTGTTCCATTTCAACCTCCCAGTGACCCTTAAGAGAAAGGCTGTTTATTTTGTCCATTTTCACAAGTAAGGAAACCAGCTCAGAGAGATTAGGGAACTGGCATGAAATCACACAACTGGCAAGTCATAGGGAGGAAATGAAACTCAGGCTTTCTTATCTCAAATCTTTGTTCCTACTATGACCCCTTCAATACAAGCTAGTGCCAGGAACATTGGGGTGAGAGCCAAAAGGATCTCAATCTGACGACTGCTTCTCTGCGTTGCCAGCTGGGCGATGTCAGGCAGGCAGCCCAGCCTCCCTGTGCCTTCCTCTTCCTTATCTGTGAAATAATGATGCTTTTATTATTTTAACTCATACTAAACCTTTTGTTGCAGTGTAGACCTTTACAAGATGCAGGGGACTGTGGAAGATTTCATGAGACAATTCATAGAAAACATCTAAACTGCGCTGTGGTCTGCAATTCAGATTGCACATTACGCGGAAATTTATTTCAGCCTTGTCTCATAACTGTGCAACTCTAAATGCTTAACTTAAAACCTCTGAGTCTCACACGTGTACAGTGGGGTCAAATTTGACTTACCTAGAAGTTTTGTAACGAGGATTAAATAAAAATAATGATCATACAGAGCAACCCACATGTGGTAAGTGTATTCTCCTCTCTTCAGGTAGGACTCACAATCTTTCTATTTAAGCACTATCTGTCTATCTACCTCATGGTATAATTGAGATTATCCCCTCGATACAATTAGTGTGCTGGAGAAAAAAAAAGCTCAAAAAATACTATATGGATGCTAAGGATTACTATCACTAAATTAAACTTTGAATTCTGTGAATAATTAGAAAGAATGAGTAATTAATGTCATATACTAAATTACCTAGTGTTTTTCAGTTGTATCTATTTATTTATTCAGGGCCCTTACTTTGATGAGCCATTATTTATTTTTATGTATAAAAGACCAGTGTATTGCTTATCTTGTCTCTTTATAAGAATTGTTGATCCTAGCAGAAAGAAGAATATTTTTTAAATGAGCTATAACCAGTGGATATAAATGCAAATTCATAAACTCTAATATTCTTTCAGTATCTTTTCTTCATCATTTCACAATTGTTATTCCATGTGCTGATGATCAATCCCCTATTTCCGGGTGATTGCCTTATTAATGGCAGAATGATGAGAAAGGAATTAAATATTTGCACTAGGGGCTATGCTTAATTGAGTTCCTTCTCTGCTTATTGCAAGCTTCTGGTTTTGAAATTAAAAGCAACAAAAATGATGCCATTTAGAAATATAGCTAATATGTGAAGTTGTTTAAATATGATAGAAATTCTACAGAGACTTGGACTTTGAATTTCATGTTCAGATATGTGGTGTAATTTTAGAAACAAAGTGTAATTTATTTCTAATTTTAAAAATTATCCAAGTTATATTGAGTTTATACATTGTCACCAAAACTATGTCAAAAACTGAGGGGTGAAATAAAAAACAATATAAACCCAATAACAGTTTAACATACCATATCATCTAATTAACTTACACAGCATCTTAAAGAAGGGTCTGTCTTTATTCTTATTAGCAGAGACTAAACTGAAATTCATTCATTTATTCAAGCACAAATATTTATTAGGACTCCTTGTTTGACAGCAATATACTTGATTCTGGGGATGTAACTGTAAACAGAACACTTAAGACCTCTATTCTCAATCTACTATTATTCTAGTAGTACAAATAGAACATGAAAAAGTAAATGCATGAAGGACAGGTAACTGTTAATTGTATTAAATGTTGAAAGCTGAAGATAAGCCAACTATGGGAAAATTCTGGAAGACTCCAGAGGGAGAAGCAAGTGCAAAGACCTAGAGAAGGAAGAGAAGAAACAAAGGAGGCAGGCATGACCGGAGCCAGCCAACAAAGGCATTGCATGGGGGACACATTCAGAGAGGTGTGTAGGTCGAGGTCAGACCATGCAAAGCTCTGTAGATGATGAAAAGTTACTTAGATTTTTTTCCATTGATAATGGGGAAGTAATGTAAGAGTTGAAGCAATGTGGT
The DNA here is from genome assembly GCF_024542745.1 of Macaca thibetana thibetana. NCBI lineage: Eukaryota > Metazoa > Chordata > Mammalia > Primates > Cercopithecidae > Macaca > Macaca thibetana. Next base: position 174,968,666 of record NC_065582.1, read on the forward strand.
TATTTAATTTTTAAAAAAATGTTACTTTGGCTACTATTATCTAGAAAATGGACAAGATAGAGCAAGAATAGAAACAAGGAAATCAGTTAAGATGCTACTAAGGTGGTCTGAGAGAGAGATAATGTCAATGTGTGTTAGGATAGTGCTATCGGAGGAGATGATACACAGTGGCTTCTAGAAACAGGACTGGTGTTATATTAGATATGGGAGGATGGACGAAGGGATAAATTATAGATTTTCCCTTTAAATACTTGATTAAACCCAATTTCACTTACTGGCAAGAACAACTCTGGACATTAAAGATTTTGTTGCTTTTTATAACTATTTTTTTATTTTTTGACGGGACAGGAAGGATTAACTGTTCCATTTGGACATATTGTTTGAATGTAAAATGTAAGTTAAATAGACAGTTGAGTATACACCTTTGAAATTCAAGATCTTTATCTTACACGTACCAATTCGGGTTGTCATTTTCTTAGTGTATTTAAAAACATAGGCCAGGCTGAGATCACCTAAGGGGAGAGTTTGTATAAGGAAAAAAAGAGTCCCTAAATTTGGGGCAGGGGATTTTTGATAGTTAATTTATGTGTCATCTTGACTGAATTAAGGAGCACACGGGTATCTAGTTAGTCACTATTTCTGGGTATGTCTGTGAGGATGTCTCAACATGTCTCCGCCAGCCCAAAGATGATACAATATTTCAGTGAAGTATGCATTGCATCTTATCTCAATTGATGCAAACTCTGGATGATACAATATTTCAGTCAGTGGATTCAGTGAAGTAGATGTCCCTCCCCATTACGGGTGGGCATCATACAATTTGTTGAGAGCCTGAATAGAACAGAAGGCAGGAATAGAAGAAATTTGCCCCCTTTTTTCTTCCAAACAGTTTGAATTGAGATATCTCATTTCATCTTATTTTGCACTTTTACTGGGATTTACACCATTGGCATTCCTAAATTTTAGGCCTTTGAACTCAGACTGAATTGTACTACTGGCTTTCCTGGGTCTACAACCTGAGGACAGCAGATCTTGGGACTTGTTGGCTTCCACAATTGCATGAGCTAATTCCTCATAATAAATCATATATATATATATATATATATATATGTATTCCTGTTGGTTCTGTTTCTCAGCATAACCCTGGCTAATACAGGATTAGAGGCTTAGAGAAGATAAACAATTTGCTCAACATTTCATGTCTAGTAAGTGGCAAACTTAAACCCTACCTCACTCTAAAGCCCATGCTTTTATGTTTTATTGCCTATTAGATGATATTTTAAGAGAGGTTTTAAAAATGAATAGACTTTTGATATCCAGGGATGCGGAGAAGGGCACTACAGATTAAGGATGCCATAATATTTATAGCACAAAAGCTGAAGAGGGCAGAGAGTGCACAGAGAACGGTGATCTTGTTGTTCAGTTGGTTTTAGCATAAGGTTTTAGGGGGAAATATTAGGAAATAAATTCATCTAGTATGCAGGGAAATGGGGGAAACCTATAGGTCTTCTCTTCACTGACTAGAGATTTAATAGAGGTGGATGAAATTCTAACATATCAATTCCTAAATACAAACCATCATGCATTTGGATGTTTTACTGTTATTATGTATGTGATTGCATGTGAAAGATAACTAGTACTTCTTCTCTGTGACTCCCAAAGGTAAGAGACATTTTTCAGAGAGTTAGGTTTACACTCAGTTGATAAAATAGTCCTGAAAATGTCTGACCTCTCTAAAGGGAAGAGTTTCAAGAAAATCTCAGTAACCACACATGTCCAAAAACTCACTGGATTTAGCATTCAGGAAGAATGTTCCTTATTTGGCAGCATTTTTCCCTTTAAATGTTCCAGTAGATGGCTAGCTTTAATCCCAAATAGTCAAACTATTTTTGTTTGCATGTTATTTTGAGAAGCCTTTGTTTTTCTCCATTCCTGGTATAGTTTTACATTTATTATAATTACTAACATATAGGAGTAGAGAAAGATAGAATATACTTTTATCTTTTCCTTATTGCTGTGTGTTTATGGCCTCGTAGATAAAGACTTGCTGAGAGACAAGTCAGACAGGAGCATAGTGCTTTACAACAGTCAGGAAAAGAATTGGGAAGAAGGGGAAAGAGGGTATAGAAGTAAGAAAAAAAATTGATGGACATTTGCATTCACTGCAATTATATGAAATGAATATGCAATCAGTGCATTGTTTTCATCTATTCTTAATGTTGGGTCAAGAATGTGGTAGATGTAGATGTAATATTAATTACAATCATTCATATGAATTGTTTAATTCTGCCTATTTTGTTATGCAACAAGATAAAAACAACTATGTTTATGAAACAGGCTAACTTGGTTGAAAATTTTACTTAATTTTATGTAGCTCTGTTAAAATTGTCTTCATTACAACAGATTAATGTTTAGAAAAGAACATGAGTTTTGAAGTTAAAACTTAATTTGTTGAGCTTGCGTATCTGCAAATTATGAGCTATGGGACCCCTGACAAGTAGTGTAACTTTCTTCAGCCTCAGTTTCTGATTTGCAAACTCAGAATTAAATATTATTGTCTTGTTTCAACACTTAAAGACCAAGTGAGATGATAAACGTAAACGATCATGGTGCCAAATTCAATGAAAATCACTTCCTTTTCATTAAAATGAGATTTGGTGAGAGAAAGCGCCATCTTTTGAGGTCTTGGATACTATGTTAGTTGTTAGGGTTATCATAATAACATACCACAGACTGAATGGTTTAACCAGCAGAATTTTTTATTTTCTCACATTTCTGGAGGCTAGAATTTCTAAATCAAGAGATCTTTGATTTCTTCTGAGGCCTCTCTTCTTGGCTTGTAGATGGCCATCTTCTCCTTGTGTCCTCACATTGTCTTCCCTCTGTGGGTATCCTAACCTCTTCTTCTTGTCAGGGCACCAGTCATCTTGTATTAGGGTCCACCCACATAACCTCATTTTATTTTGATGGCCTCTTTAAAGTCCTTTCTCCAAATACAGTCACAATCTGAGTTACTGTGTGTTAGTATTTTAACATATGAATTTTGGGAGACATATAATTCTGCCCATAACAGATGGATTTGGGATGAATAGGTTTAGATAATTTTAAGTTCTGGTGTGAGTTTTTGTACCTTTGTTCATGCTTTCAAATTGAAGTTTAGTAAACAAAGAACAAAGCAACCAAATTCAAGCTTTACTAGGAATGCAATGAAATTTAACCAGGTGAGTTAGAGAGAATATTTGACATTAAAAGCAGCATACAGAACTAGTGAAAAAGAACAAGATAAGATCTATGTGTGAGTGTGTGTGAGTTTATTTGTGTATGAATGTATTTGTGTGTATGTGCAAAGGAGTGAGATTGTGAGTATATGTGAATGAGTGATTTTTGTAAGTTTGTGGATGTGCACTGATGTGAGTGTTTATGTGTGTCCCCGGAGTATGAGAGGAGAGATGATGTCCTCTGAGAAGAGGAACAATGCTATGAGTAAGCACATGCAGTTGAAAGACAGGTACATAGCATAAGTGGCACCACAAGAGAACAATTAAAACACAGTTATGCTACCATATGATGGCATGAGTTCTTATCTCCTTCTTCCTTTTGGAGTTGAGAGGAGGTTTTTTGTTTGTTTCTTTTGGTTTTGGTTTTGTTTTTTTGTATAATTTCAGCTGAAGCTAGGTTGAAGTACTGTATTAGTATGTTTACATGCTGTAATAAAGAACTGCCAGAGACTGGGCAATTTATAAAGAAAAGAGTTTTAATTGGTTCACAGCTACACATGGCGGGGGGGGGGGCCTCAGTACACTTATAATCATGGCAGAAAGGGAAGCAGGCATGTCTTACGTGGTGGCAGGCAAGAGAATGTGTGTGAAGGAGACACTGTCAAACACTAGTAAAACCATCAGATCTCATGAGAACGAACTCACTATCACAAGAACAGCATGGAAGAAACCACCCCATGATCCAATTACCTCCCACCTGGTCCCTCCCTTGACACATGGGAATTACAGGGATTACAATTCGAGATGTGGTGTGGGTGGGAATACAGAGCCAAATCATATTATTTTCACCCCAGCCCCTCCCAAATATTATGTCCATTTTATATTTCAAAACTAGCCATGTGTTTCCAACAGTCTCCCAAAGTCTTAATTTATTCCAGCATTAACCCAAAAGTCCAAGTCCAAAGTATTATCTGAGACAAGCACAAAACTCTACCTAGGAGTCTGTAAAATCAAAAGCAAGTTACTTACTTCCAAGTTACAATAGGGGTATGAGCATTGGACAAATTCCCTCATTCTAAATGGAAGAAATTAGCCAAAACCAAGGGGTTATAGACCCCATTCAAGTCCAAAATCCAGCAGCGAAATCATTAAATCTTAAAATTCCAAAATAATCTCCTTTGACTCCATGTTTCACCTCCAGGTCATGCTGATGCAAGAGGTGGCTTCCCACAGCTTTGGACAGCTCAGACCCTCTGGCTTTGCAGGATTCAGCCCCTGCAGCTGCTCCCATGGGCTGGCATTGTATGCCTGCAACTTTTCTAGGCACATGGTGCAAGCTGCCAATGGATCTAACATTCTGGGGTCTAGAGGATAGTGTCCCTCTTTTCACAGCTCCATTAGATAGTGTCCCATTGGGGAGTCTGTGTGGGGACTCCAACCCCACATTTTCCTTACACACTGCTCTAGTAGAGGTTCTCCATGAGGTCTCCACTCCTGCAGCAGACTTCTGCTTGAACATCCAGGCATTCCCATACATCCTCTGTTGACTTCTGTACACCTGAAGGCCAAACACCACTTGGCAGCAATCAAGGCTTGGGGGTTGCACCCCCTGCAGCAATGACTTGAGCTGTACTTTGGCCCTTTTAGCCATGGCTGGAGTAGCTAGGATGCAACATGCCAAGTCTCGAGGCGGCACACAGCAGCAAGTCCCTGGGCCCAGCCCACAAAACTATGTTTTCCTCCTAGTTCTCTGGGCCTGTAATGGAAGGGGCTGCCATGAAGATCTCTGACGTACCCTGGAGACATTTTCCCCCATTTTCTTGGCAATTAACATTGGATTCCTCATTACCTATACAAATTTTTGTAGGCGGCTTGAGTATCTCCCCAGAAAATGGGTTTCTGTTTTCTACCACATGGTCAAGCTACAAATTTTCTGAACTTTTATACTCTGTCACCTCTTGAACGCTTTGCTACTTAGAAATTTCTTCTGCCAGATATCCTAAATCATCTTTCTGAAGTTCAAAGTTCCACAGGTCTCTAGGGCAGGGGCAAAATGCCACCAGTTTCTTTGCTAAAGCATAACAGGAGTGATTTTTACTCCAGTTCCTGATAAGTTTCTCATCTCCTTCAAAGACCACCTCAGCCCGGACCTCATTGTCCACATCATTATCAGCATTTTGGTCAAATCCATTCAACAAGTCTCTAGGAAGTTCCAAACTTTCCCACATTTTCCTGTCTTCTTCTGAGCCCTCCAAACTGTTCCACCCTCTGCCTGTTACTCAGTTCCAAAGTTGCTTCCACATTTTCAGGTTATCTTTATGAGAGTACCCCACTCTACCGGTACCAGTTTTCTGTATTAGTTCATTGTCACACTGCTACAAAAAACTGCCTGAGACTGAATCATTTGTAAAGAAAAGAAGTTTAATTGATTCACAGTTCTGCATGGCTGGGGAGGCTTCAGGAAACTTAGAATCATGGCAGAATGGGAAGCAGGCACATCTTATGTGGCAGCAGGTAAGAGAGAGCATATGAATGAAGAACTATAAAACACCTATAAAACCATCAGTTCTCGTGAGAACTCATTCACTACTGTGAGAACAGCATGAAAGAAACCACTCCCACAATCCACTCAGCTCCCATGGGTCCCTCCCTGAACATGTGGGGATTATGAAGATTACAATTCAAGATGACATTTGTGTGGGGACACAGAGCCAAACCGTATCAAATACCTACATCCAGTGCCATGATATGTAGTTGGCACAAGCTTGCCAACCAAATGAGCACCTGGAAAGGGGTATATGGAGGGATAAAATTCAGCCTACACGCCGGGTGCGGTGGCTCAAGCCTGTAATCCCAGCACTTTGGGAGGCCGAGACGGGCGGATCACGAGGTCAGGAGATCGAGACCATCCTGGCTAACATGGTGAAACCCCGTCTCTACTAAAAAAAATACAAAAAACTAGCCGGGCGAGGTGGCGGGCGCCTGTAGTCCCAGCTACTCGGGAGGCTGAGGCAGGAGAATGGCGTGAACCCAGGAGGCGGAGCTTGCAGTGAGCTGAGATCCGGCCACTGCACTCCAGCCTGGGCGACAGAGCGAGACTCCGTCTCAAAAAAAAAAAAAAAAAAAAAAAAAATTCAGCCTACAGTCTGCCTGCCAAGCCATGAGCCCATCATGGAACTATCTCCTCCTGAGGAAAGGAGTGCTTTGTTTTGTTCTGGATTTTTATCTCTTATTTGAATAGAGATGCTTAATAGGCACCTCATAGCCTTGACTACCCCAGTGCCTCTGGCCTCACTGTCATCTCCAGAACCTAGAAGGGAAGGGCCAATAAGGCAAGAACATGTCTCTAGAATAGCCAGTACTGCATCTCTTATTTTATACACTATGAACCATAAGAATTGACTCACAATTTTTAAAAAAACTATAAACTAAGAGAAAGTAATATCCTGCAATGGTAGACTGTTAAAGAGAAGATAGGCTAATCCCTCCTGACAGTTCTGTGTTATTTTTTGAGAAGAAACACTACTCTTATAAAGACAGAACTGTGAGTAATGTAGCTTCTCCATAAATGTACATGTATGATAACTTTTGACTACTTTCTTAAAATATATCCCAGATTTCAAATCCTGCTTTTATCCATGTCCCATGGTTTTTTGCTGATAGATTCAGGATTAATGTTTCTGCAAAGTAACAATGCACATCTCAAAATACATCAGCCTTATCTTTCTTATCAAAATACATCTGATATCAGTTAGAAGGTCAACATACTTTCTAGGCATCCTGAGACCAGGGTTATGATACCAAACTTCTGGATAATCTTGAGAGACACCAAGTCCTACTGGAACTAAAACCTTATGATCCCAAGCATGGCCCTTGAAAGCAGCATTTTATTGCTGCTAACTTGAATCACCCCTCTGGTCTGCATTTTTTCATTTAGAAGAAAAAGAGACTATAATATGCAAATAGTCTACTCTTGCAGATGTATAGGAATGTATGGTATACAGTAAATGGTATACCATATATTGGTATAACAAACATTGATGGTATAAAGTAAACCATCAAATGTATATGAATGAATAAATAACAGGTAATATGCATGTTGTTAAGATGTATTGAGATGGTATTATATCTCCAAAGTATTAAATCTTTAAAAGATAAAAGGACTTAACATTATTATAATACCTAATATATACATGCATATATAATACATAACATAGCATAATATAGAAATATTATAACAATATAATTAATAACATAATACAGCAATATTATGTTATAGATAAAAAGATTGAGATGAAAAGATTGAGATTAAAGGAAATTGTGGGGTTTTTTGCTTTTCTGTTTACCCAAAGCCTGCTTCTTGGAAACAGGTTGGAAATTTGAATCAGATCTTTCTTTTACCCAGTCCAGGGCACATCTATTATTTTTTCCAACAAATACATGTATGAGAAGCCCATCATCTGCAAATGTATATACTAGAAGCTGCAAGAAAAATACCACTATTGCCAAGAGAAAATATGCCAGTGATTATTTCCCAGCAAGACTGGGAGACAGCAATCGTGGCTGAGCAGTGGTGGAAGGCAGCTGGAATGATGAGCCCAGTGTATCTCCCTGATGTTTCATGTGACATTTCCCCACATACCTCTGAAAGGATGATGGATCTGCAAACACTCCAGGTTTACATTAAAAATAATGTATATTAATACTTCATTATTAAAGAAGAGTGTAAAGTTTTCTAATCACATGTGATGTTCAATTTTTATTTTATGAGAAAAATAATTTAGATTTTAAAAGCAATATTCTAGAGGCACTAGAATGCCAGGTTAAAGACTTGGGGATTTTTTTTCTAAAAAATAAAAGTAGATAGAAATGTATCATCCGTTAACACATGGAACCTAGCAGTTTCTGAGCTTTCTCACACATGTCTTGCTTATCCACAGATCTGGCCCCACCTGACAACGACCCATCATTTTAGCTTTGTTTCAGGCTCTAAGATTCACCAATAGACTAAGGAGATTTAAGGAGCAGTGGTTCAATCACTAAGGAGATTCAGCACCAAAGCAGTGCATTTTCTTGGTCTGGCTTTTGGCATTAGCTCCAGTAATTCTATTCAGGACTCATTCGTGTTACCATATCTCCCCATTCACATATCCACTTCCGGAGCTGGGTATGTATTTGAGCTTGAATCACTACCCAGTATATCAGCAAAGTAAAGGAGACCTTTATTATTTGAGCACAAATGGGGAAAGTCCAGATCCCCATGACAGCAGGATTATATTTGAATCCCCCAGCACATACTAAATAACAACTAAGCATATCTTAAGTACTGACCAAATGCTAAATTATATTCTCAGTTAGGAGCAAGCTAATGTTCTCAGGCTAAATCCAGCCTGCTGCTTATTTTCATAAATAAATTTTATTGAAACACATTCATGCTTCTTTATTTACTTATTGCCTGTGTCTGCTTTGCTCTGAAACAGCAGAGTTGAGTGGTTACGAAAGAGATGGTATCACCCATTAAAACTACAGTATTCATTATCTACCTCCTTATAGTGTGTCTGCTAATCCTTGTTCTAAGCTTCGTACCTAGGTTAATTCAATTTAGTATTCACAATTTCATGATGTAACAATATTTCCACATGTAAGTTAATGAGGTAAAGCTGTGACAAAGCCAAAGATTATATAGCTAAGAATCAGCAGAGCCAGGAGTTAAACTTAGCCCATCCACTCTGGAGTCTATGCACTTAAAAACTATAAAACTATAGTTGTATATATTTTTACATGTAAAATAGCTTTATTTAAATATAATTTACATGACATACAATTCTTCCATTTAAACTAGACCATTCTGTTATGTTTAGAATATTCACAGAGTTGTGCAAACATCATAACAATTTTAAAGCATGTGCCTAACCCAAAAAGAAATGTTACACTCATCAGCAAGATATACATTTTCTCCACATCCTCCTCAACAATTTTTATTACCTCTCTTTTTAAAATAATCATCCCAGTGAAAGTCAAGTGATATCTTATTGTGGTTTTGATTTGTTTTTGCCTAATGACTAATGATTTTGAGTATTTTTTTCAGGTGCTGCCTAGACATTTCTATATCTTCTTTGATGAAATGTCATTTGAGAATATTTGTTCATTATTATTTGGATTATTTATTTATCATTGACTTATAAGAGTTATTTGCATACTCTACAAGTAAATTCTTCAGATATATAATTTACAAATATTTTATCTCATTGTGAGGGTTGGTATAGTATTAGAAATGCAAAAGTATTTAATTTTGATTATATCCAAGTTACTCTTTTTTTGTCATTTGTGCTATTATTGTTATATCTAAGAAAGTTATAGCTTTCCTTTTTATATTTAGGTTTATGATCAATTTTGCATTAATTTTTGCATAAGGTGCAAAGAAGGGGTCCAACTTCACTCTTGCATAGGAATATCCAATAGGTTTAGCATCATTTGTTCAAAAGATTATTCTTCCTCATTGAATAGTGTTCTCATGCTTTTTAAAAATCAATTGATCATAAATGTATGAGTTTATTTCTGGACTCTCGACTCTATGTATCTATTTAATCAGTAACACAGTCTTGGTTAGTATAGGTTTATAATAAGGATTTAATCAAGAATTGTGAGTCATCCAACTTTGTTCTTTTTCAAAATTGTTTTGAATATTTTGAGTCCTTTGATTTGTGTATCAACTTCAGAATGTTTATTGATTTCACCAAAGTAGCCTACTGGAATTGGAAAATATTGTGTTGAATATGTAGATTAATTTGAGGAGTATTGCCATCTTAATATTCCATCCACAGTTCCATAAAATTAGTATGTCTTTCCATTTCTTCAGGTATCCTTTAATTTTTAAGTATAAGTTGTAGCTTTTAGTGTTCAAGTTTTAAACTTAAAAAAATCTTTAAAATTTTTAATGTTTTCTGTACTAACTTGAATTGTGTTCTTGATTTTATTTTGGTTCTTTGCAAGTATAGAAAATACAATTAATTTTTTTGGTTGATATTTGCATTAGTATGCTCTCATGCTGCTATGAAGAAATACCCAAGACTGGGAAATTTATAAAGAAAAGAGGTTTAATTGACTCATAGTTCCACATGGTTGGTAAGGCCTTAGGGAACTTACAATTATGGTGGAAGGCACCTCTTCACAGGGTGGCAGGAGAGTGAATGAGTGCTGAGCAAAGGGGAAAAAGCCCCTTTTAAAACCATCAGATCTCATGAGAACTCTCTCTGTTACTATCACGAGAACAGTATGAAGATAACTGCCCCATGATTCAATTACCTCCCACTGAGTCCCTCCCAGGACATGTGGGCATTATGAGAACTGCAATTTAAGATGAGATTTGGGTGGAGACACAGCCAAATCATGCCAGTATTATAGCCTGAAACCTTGTTGAACTTGTTTATTAGTTCTAATAACTTTTAGTGGATTTCTTAGAATTTTCTATAAGCAAGATTTTGTCGTACGAGGCTAGATATAGCTTTATTTCTGATTTTCTACACTGGATACATTTTATATGTCACTTTTACTTTTGTGTAATTGCATGGCTAGACTGTTAAGCACAAAGATTGATATACATATATAGCCTTTATGATGATGAGAAAGTTACTTTCTAATTTTAATATTTTGGGTGTTTTTATTATAAAAGCATGTTAAATTTTGTCAAAAGATTTTTTTAATTATTTGAGATTATCATGAGGTTTTTGTCTTTTATTTTATTTATATGTTGTATTACATAAATGTATTTTTGGATGTTAAGCCAACACTGAATTCCTGTGATATAATCCATTTAATCATAGTGAATACTTTTTTAATATGCTACTGGATTAAATTTGCTAGTATTTTTAAAAGTATTTTTGTGTCTATATTCCTAAGAGATACTGTTCTGTAGTTTTCTTTTTTGTAATATCTTTGTCTGGTTTTAGTATTAGCATAATACTGACTTTATAGGTGGAGTTGGGAAGTGTTCCCTCTTCTTTCATTCTTGGAAGAGTTTGTGAAGAACTGATATTAAGTTGTGTCTATATGTTCATGAGAATTCACTGGTGTATCAATGCGAGCCTGAGTTTTACTTTGTGAAAAGTTTTCTAATTACAATTGCAATCTTATTATTTCATATAAGTTCATACAAATATTCTATTTCTTCATGAATCAGTTTCAGTAATTTGTGTCTTCCTAGAAAATTTTCCATTTCAACTGTATTATTTAGTTCTGGCATAGTATTATTTGATAACCTTGCTTTTTAAAATGTATTTAAGGCCAGCAGTCATGACCATTCTTTCACTCTTGATTTTGGTAATTTCGGTCTTCACTCTTTTTTTATTTGTCAGTTTAACTAAAAGTTTTTCAAGGTTGCTGATGTTTACATAAAAAACAAACCTTTCCTTTTGTTGTTTTCCGTTATTGTTTATTTTTCAATTAATGGTCACTCTAATCTTTTTTAGGTTAAATATTCTGCTTGTTTTAAGGTTTCTTTGTATTTGTTTCTCCGGTGTCTTAAGATGGAAGATTAGGTTATTAATACAAGATCATTCTTTAAAAATATAAACATTTATAGTCATAAATTTCCCTCTGATCAATGATTTACCATCATCCTGTAGATTATGGTATAATGTGTCTTCATTTTCATTCATTTCAAAGTATTTTTTATTTTCTTGTGTGTTTTTTGACCCATTAATTATGTAGAAATGTGTAGTTTAATTTCCACCTACTTATGAATTTCTCAAAATTTCTTCTGCCTTTGATGTATAATTTCATGCCATTGTGGTTGCAAATCATCCACTTTATGATTTCAATTATTTTAAAGTACTGAGGCTTGTTTTATGACTTAGGATATGGTCTATTCTGGAGACTGTTCTATGTATACTTGAAAAGAATGTGCATTCTGCTAGTGTTAAGTAGAGAATTCTCTATAGATGTCTGTTAGGTCTAGTTTGTTTGTTCAGTACTTTGTTCTAATGTTGTTCACATCTTCTATTCATTATTGAAAATGACATATTAAAATTTCCAACTTTTATCATAGACCTGTCTGTTTTTACTTTAAATTCTTTCAATGGTTGTTTATAATTGTGACATCTTTATGATGGATTGCTCATTTTATCATTATAAAATGTCTCTTTTCATCTCTAGTAACATCTTTTGTTTTAATGCCTAGTCTGGCGATAGTAGAGCCACTCCAGATTTCTTAAGGTTGCTATTTGCATAATATATCTTTTTCCATCCTTTACATTCAAATTATTTGTGTCTTTGAATCTAAAGTGTGACTCCTGTAAAAAGCATTTAGTTGGTTATTATTAAGTCTGACAATCTTTGTCCTTTGATCTGATTGTTTAAAGCATTTGCATTTACTATTATTATGGATGTATTTGGATTTATGTCTTCATGTCACTTATGTGTTCTACATGTCAGATGCCTTCTTTGTTCCTCTGTTCTTTCTTTATTGCTTTCATTTGCATGTGTTAAGATTTTCTAGTGTAACATTTTAATTTCTTTAATGATTTACTCAGTATACTTTTGAACTATTTCCTTATTAAGTTCTGTTAGAATTATAGTAATTTAGATCCAGTAAGATATAGAAACATAAATGCTATACATTCATATTTCCTTTTCCTTTGTTTGTGCCAAAATTGTTATTCACATTTTATCCTCATAGATAGCATATATATTATATATTATATCCATAATAGTATGTTATTATAATTATGACTTTTATATAGTTTTAAGTCTTTTAAATAAGTTGTGAGAAGAAAGAAGATCAAGTATATACTACTGATCATTTATTATTGATCATTTTTGGTTCCCTTGATTTCATCTGTGGATTCAAGCTACTCTCAGGTGTTACTTTCTTCCTCCAACATAGCTTTGCTCCCCTTCAACTCCTATGTGATGTTTATGTCATACATACATTTCTGTTATAGACCCAACTACAAAATATATACATATTGTTTTCCATATTTACTTTTCAAATCAGTTAAAATAAATGAAAATAAATATTGATTTAAACTGTCTTCTATAATTACATAATTACATTTACCATGTTCTTTTCTTCTTTATGTGACATAAATTATATCTGGTATAACCTGCTTTCAGTTTGAGGAATTTCCTTTAGTATTTTCTCTAAAGCAGGTGTGTTAACTGCAAATTATCAGTCTGGCTTATCTGTTTATTTTGCTTTCATTGTTAATAATAATTTCCTTGAATATAAGGTCCTCCCTGGACATTTGTTTTCTCTCTTTCAGCACTTGGAACATGCCATTCTCCTAGATTATTGGCATCCATTGTTTCTGATGAGAAGTCAGCTATTATCCTTATTGAGGTTTCTTGTACCTCATTTAAGACTTGTATGTGTTAAGTGATATTTCTCTTGATAATTTTAAGATTTTTCTCTTTGCTTTGGCTTTCAAAATTTTGATAATGCTGTGCTTTGTTGTGGATCTCTGTTTTAATTTGTTTTGGAGTCTGTTGAACTTCTTGGATATGTATATTAAATTGTTCATCAAATTTTGGAAGTTTTTAGTTATTATTTTTTAAATATTGTTATGTTCTCTTTTCCTTCTGATATATATGTTCATCTGAGTCTCTTTTCCTTGTTTTCTTCATTCTTCGTTTATTGTTACTCTTCAAAATGCATAATCTCTATAGGTGTATTTTCAAGCTTTCTGATGCCTTTTTTCTCCCACTTCAAATCTGCTTTTTAGCCCATTCTATTGAAAACTGATCTAAAAAATTCTATTGTATTTTTTATATTGGTTATTGTAGTTTCTAACAACAGAATTTTCATTTGGTTTTTATTTATTATTTATTTATCTTTGATATTGATATTTAATAAAACAATGTATTCACATCTTTACTTTTTAAATCATGTTTTTTTTTTAGTTGTTTGAATGTATTTATAATGGTTCCTTTGAAATTTTTGTTAAGCTGGCTATCTGGGCCCCTCACAGACAATTCCTGTTTTCTCTTTTTCTCTGTTGATGGTTAAAAATGTCCTGTTTCTTTGCATGTCTCATACATCTTTGTGTTGAAAATTGCACATTTTAGGTAATATAGTATTGCAGCTTTTGATACTGGTCTATGTGTTGTTTTTTGTTTTTGTTTTGTTTTGTTTATTACTTGCTTATTGGTTTCTTGACTTGGATGTACTATTTTTGTGAAGTATCTATCCTTTGCAGTGTGAAACCTGTCATGTCACTTTTAAGAGTATGCACCTTTGGGCATGTGCACAGTCACTCTGAGTTGACAGTAATTTTTAGCAGGAGTTATGTCACTCTCTTTTTCTGTAATCTCTCTGTTAAGCTCTTTGCCTCTGTTGATAACACACCCTACCCTTAGGTACCACTAATGCTGGTTGTTTGCTTTATTCTTTCTGACGATGTCCTGAGGCATAAATTGCTCCACAGTCTGATCCAATTAATCTCAGGCCCTTTGCAGATGTAGTTCCTGAGGTCTGTATTTGAGGTTTGTTCTGACACCAGGATAGCTCTTCTTAGACGTTTCTTTTCCCACTCATCTCCTGTAAACCAGAAAACCTAAAGTTTAGCTTGTTCTCATAGATCTACTAACCTTCTCTTAATTCCTTAACACTTCTCTTTGCTTTTGAGAGTGCATTTAGGTTTGAAATTCTCCAGACTCTTGAAAATAAAGGCAATTCCTTTGGTGAAAGCTTTGGAGACTTCTTTATGGCTTGGTTCCTGTGCCCTGGGCAAAATCTCTGAGCCATTGCTGGTGGTAGGGAAAATAATGAGCTTTTCTTAAGAGTGACACTCACGTTTGATAAGCATAATGCTGGATGATGATATTAACCTCTGGTCTTTTCACTTTGTCTCGGCTGGTGTGGAACTGCTGCCACATGAACAAGTTATCTTGAGGCCGATTGGGTCATCAGTATATTCAGTTTGTTGCTTGTGGGGTGGAGCCTCCAAACTATCAGCAGGGATTGTGTGGTAGAAGGCAGCCCTGACCCTCTCAGTTGCACCCATCTGGAATTTAGCCTTTGTAACATGGGTTAGGGTGGGATGAGAATCACTGGCACACTGCTCCTCCCAGGGAGATATTATAGCCTTTAACTGGGGCCTGGAGGAGAGGGAACCCCATCTTCCCAACAATATCTGCCAAGAGTGGTGCTTCCATTACACTGAACTGGGGGAACTGGGGAGAAAAGGAGCAGATAGTGTCTTAAGTGCTACAGAGTCTTGCTATTCTTATTGATATTTATTAGATTTTTTAAAGTGTTTATTTTTTCTTTGATCTTAGGATAATTTCTAGACACTGTAAGTAGTTGATTTCATTTTTTGAAATAATTTTTCCCAGTTATGGTTGTTGCATTGTTGAGCTTCTTATGCCATAATTCCATGAAAATAAGGACTGGGAGCCTATTCTTTTAAACCATGTGTTAAATAAGCCAAATCTCACTGAATGCATGACTGCTGACTTAAAGCATGCATGAACAAATGCTATGAGAGGCCCTGGATCTGCAATACACATTGAAGAAATTTTAAGTCGTGATGGCAATGGGAACTTGAAACATCTTTAAATGTAGAGCTTGCTGACCTTAACGGTTTTCAGTGTGCTATGTGGCACAGATGACACTCTGAGCTGAACAAATGTTGCACTTTCAGACACATCCCAGCATGTCTAGAGTAGAATCACTTTGCATGGAGGAATAAAGAGACTTAGGTGGAAAGATTCTTCTTAAAAAAAGCGAGACATCCAACAAAGATTACTGGAATTCCATACATGAACAGAAACTTCATGGTACATTCCACATCAGGATAGTTTTGGGAGAGCACTATTAAAAATCAAGAGAGCACTATTAACAATTAAGCCAGGCAATATGCATAAACCTTGACTGTTCTCGGCAAACAGAATGTGAAGCCACCCACTTGTGTGGCTCAGTCTCATACTAAGCATCTTGCATATAGAATAGTGAGATGCCATCAAGACAAGTTCATATAAACCTTACAACAGAGTGGAGGAGGAGATGTTAATCAATTAACTATATAAAAATATAATTGTTAACTCTGATGAAATTATGAAAGAAAATGATGAGGAGATCTGAGAATATTTACTGGGAAAATCAAATATAGGCTTGGAATTCAGAGAGAGTTTTCCTTAGGGAGTTTGAACAACTAGAAAAAATATATGTATATGTATATGAATAGGCATCAATTAAATTAACAAGAAGAATGAAGAGAGCACCACGCAACAGGAAGAGCAGGTGCAAGAGACAAGTTCCCCAGGTAGAAGGAACTTGACAGATTCAGGAGAAAGGAAGAATGGTACAAAATGAGAATGAACAAAAAGCCAGCAACCAATTATAAAAGCTCTTTTATGCTATGGCAGAGCTTTGGGAAATCACCAAAGTGTTTTTTTTTTTTTTTTTTTTTTTTTTTTTTTACATTTGTGTGTGTATGTGTGTTTTATTTACATTTGTGTGTATAAGTGTGTGTGATATGTGTGTTTTATTTACATTTGTGTGTGTGTGTGAGAATGGTGTGTGTGTATGTAGTGTGTGTGTGTGTTGAATATTCCTCCTTAATGCAGGGAATAAAAAAATCTTGAAGCAGTACTCTCATGATTGGAGTCTGTAACAATAAAATGGAGTGTTTAAAATATTATTTACCATCACCTGTTTTATATCCAATTACATAGACCACAAAGCATTGGTGCCATGAACTCAAAATGTCTTGCAGAATTCTAATGATAGGTTTGACTTGTGATTTTGTTACAGCGTCTACTCAAATTGAAGAAGGGGCTGGAAAATAACCTGACCCCCTTCTACTTCTTCAGACCATTGTCATTGTGCAGACCTGTGCTCTTGTTCATGACACTGTCATTTACATGAATTATTTTCTAGGAAGCTATTTTGTCCCTGGCACCCCACCCTGTGGATATGTCTGGACATGTAAGAAATGAAAGGAATTTAAGCATAACGTTTTCCCTATAGACTTTCATTTCACAGAGTTCTAGTTAACTATGCCTAGTTTTACCTAAGAGCACCCTGGTCTTTGTGGATGGGAGTAGAAAAGAAGAATGACTGTGACAGGGAGTCCCAGAAATACAGCAGCTATCTTACGGAATCTTAGAAAAAACCATATATGCATTCTAGGATGTGGGTTGTATTCAGGTCCACTCCACTTTTCTTATTCATTTGAGTAAGCAGGGAGACCAGGCACATACTTACTATGGACAATTACCAGAGCCCAAGATTCCATCATCTATAGGTAGAGAAAACTACTTTTCCACTGTAGGAGAAGAACGGGAATAAATATTTGTTAAAGAATAACCCGAATTTTCATCTAGCCTGAATCAAATAATTCCTTATGAGGTTGTTTCAAACACAGAGCAAACACCGATGGTGATCATATCAGAACTATTCTCTCTAGCAGACAGTGTGCCCTTGTCCTCATGATAACCTGACCCAAATTCTCCAAATTGAAATTTGAGAGGCAACTTGCAAAATTCATCTTTGAAAATCCAAAATGAAAGATAAAAAGGTATTGGCACTGCCTTTACAATCTATTAGTATTATTTGTGAGTTTTTCACAGCCCATGCAATAATATCCCGAGCTTTTTTCGGGTACTTAAAATTATCAAGTTAATTTACAATCTACAACTTTCCTTATAATGTGGCTTTTGCCTATAACACAATCCCTGTCCTAACCTTTGACATTTAGATGAATGCATTCTCATCTTTCAAAACTGAGATCAGTAGACTCTTTTCTTGGCATATAACCAGTGTTTGGAATTTAGTAAGTGGCTAATAGTATTTTTGTTAAATAAATACTCATATCTAAAGCCATTATTTTGCAATAAATTAATTTGAGACCCAGGGAAAAAAGTGACTTATTCCAAGTCACACCGTCTCCTTAAAAAATATCCAGAAGCAGCGACAAATAGATGCAAACTTCAGGTTGCCAGTGATCAGCAACATGAATCTACTTGGGTCCTTTTATAAATACTTTCTGGTTAGCTTTTAACAAATAGATTGGCTTATAAGGTCTTGATTTTAAAAATATTTCTTTAATAACTTAAGACTACGATACTCTTAAAGTCACCTTCCTCATTTTCAGGTCTTTAGAGTAGAGTGAGTTTTGGTCCCCTTGGTCTTTAGTTATATTAAAAGCATTTGGCAGAAAAACACATTTGCCATAAGCCCAAGATATGGAGTGGGATGAACCTGCTGTCAGATAAGGTTTATGACAAGCCGTGGAATATCTTGCATATATAATCACATGATTGCCACAGGCAAATGACTAGAAGCAGGGAAAATTTAACTTGATCTCATGAACATCTGAGGAATATTTTCCTCCCTGGGATGTATTTATCTTTTTTTTTTTTTTTTTTTTTTTTTTTGCCTTCCACACCCTATCTTTCCTTAGACTTCCCCTCTACCATTTATTCCAGGTAGTTCAAATTGGCTTATTCCCTTGTATAGCTAGGCTTCAGGAGGGGTGTGGAACTCCAGCCTAGGCATTAAGCATGTCTATCTCCTAGCAAAGAAGGAAGCAGTGCCTGACACAAACCATTTCGAAAAGATTCAATTCCACAACTTTCCCTGGAACTCTTAGGACAGGGGATCATCTTTCTGCTGATCTTGAATATAGAAGAATGCTCTTAACATGCAAATGACTCCTCTCCTGACACCAAATCAGTCCATCAGAACTGACAGTTGAATAACTCCAAAATCATTTAAGGCCATCACATATAGTGATCTCTGAAGCCAGACCACTGAGAGGAATTCTCATTTAGGTGAGCTCAAATTTTTGGTTCTTTTCTTTCAGTGGTTCGAATGTGTTATCTGACATTTGCAAATGTGAGTGAGGTCTCTTGCTATTCTGAGGAACTCTTTAAGGAGGTCTCAGAGACTGAAGATAAGACAGTCAGGGGAGGAAGGTGGGTTATGTGCCACCCATAAAGGCAGACATAAGGGGAAGAACAAGCAGGAACATGACACAGGTCCAAAAGGTCTGAGCAATGAGCGAGAGTCTCCACATGGGAGCCAGCAGGGAATGTGGCACCATCCTTCCCCTTCTTTTGCATAGCATGCTAGTGCTTGTAGTGTACTCCTTTATACAAGATCCTATCTGCCATGGGGGTAGGTATCAGCAGCCAGACTCTACAGTCAGTACTCAGAGACTGATTTTCCTCAGATTGTATCATTAGAAAATGGTACGTCCAGAACAAATAAGGTCAAGCGCCTGTGACAGTATGGGCCCTCAATAAATGCTAATGATTTTCCTTTAAAGAGAAACAAAGGGGAAATGACAGGATTATCACATATACAGTTTCAGAAGTTAAAAGTAGTATGGTATATTTGGGTGACTGACAAGTAGTTTGGATGTAATTACAGTAAAGTATATGACAGAGAATGTTTAAAAAAAAAAAACAAAAAATGAAGAGATGTCAGTTGAGGCCAGGCTGTGGGGTTCTATGAATGCTTTGTTAAGAGGGATATACTATGTTCTTGAGGAAAATAAAGTATATTAAAGCAATTTCTTTAAACTTTCATTTCTTCCTAAATTTAATTCAGGGCTTGTACACATGAAATGTAAACTGTCCTGCACCCTAGCTCAGAACTCTCACTTTCTATGTAATATAAAATAAAAAAGTTACATCATTAAAATCTATTTGGGTAGCTTTTCAAAAAAATATTTGCTTAGTATACTCTGTTTTATTTATTTAGCAAAGGGGAATAAGGAGATAATTTTCTAGCTTGGACTTTGTTTAACACCTGATAGGGAAAATCAAATAGTCGTTCTTCGTGGGATGATTTTGAAACTAATTTTCCTACACAGCATAGTTTCAGATCTGCCACTAAGATGCTGTGTGATTGTGAGGAAATTATTATTTTTTTCTTCTGGACTGGAATCTCTTTACATACAAAATAAAGGGCTTGGATTTGACTTGAGCTCTGATAGACGGTCTATTCCAGGTCCAGTATTGTAATTAGGAGTACATGAAATTTTATCAGGCATGGTGGCTCATGCCTGTAATCTCAGCACTTTGGGAGGTCAAGGCAGGCAGATCACTTGAGATCAGCAGTCTGAGACCACCCTGGCCAAGATGGTGAAACCCCGTCTCTACTAAAAATACGCACACACAGAAGTTAGCTGGGTGGGGTTGTGGTGCACATCTGCAGTCCCAGCTACTGAGGAAGCTAAGGCAGGAGAATCGCTTGAATCCAGGAGGCAGAGGTGGCAGTAAGCTGAGATTGGGCCACTTCACTCCAGCCTGGGTGACAGAGTAAGACTCTGTCAAGAAAAAAAAAAAAAAAAATTGTTCTTAGTGAACAACCAAAGTAAGTGTATCTAGGGAGGAGGCACTCAGAAACATCCCCCAGGGAGCCAGGGTTTATAATTTAGAGTGGACTCATCTCTGGGAAGCAGATGATACCATGATTGTGTGCACTAAAACAAATGATTCATCCTGACCCTTGGCCATGGGCTTTACTCATGGTTAACTGATGAAGATATGCATTTGTTAATTTTTATTTGGTGGTTCTGCTGATTGAGTCCTTATTTTGATTCTGTGAATGAATGTAAGTTGTCTGGAGCCAGGCCATCTGACAGATGTCTCATCCTCTTTTGATTTATCTGTGCTACTTCCCTTATTTGAAAGAGGGAATTCCGCAAGTGGAGTAATAAATACAGTGATTTACTGATAAATGAATTGATTTATTAATAGAAAGATTATTTAAAGAAATAGTATTTCAGTCTTAAGCTCAGTGAATGTTAGGAGCTGATTTCCACTGCGTATTTCTTGCCAACCCTTTTCAAGGATAAGAACACCTCACAGAATCATCTGCTTTGATATAAAACCAGATGCATCAGCTGCTTGACTGGAAATGAATTTGGAGTAACTCAGGCATGGAACACGAATAGGCTAATTCAAGTACTGTAGAAGACGTTAGCCCTTCTTTTATTTGACATTCATTCCTGCCATTCCATTTATCTCAGATTGATATTTGACACTTTCTTTTAGGATTTTACATAAGCTGCATCTTGGCATGCACATAATTGAAACAATGACGCATATGTAAAAGCACTACTATACATCATATGTTTCACTGTTTACTTAGATAATATCAAGCTTACTGAGCTACTTAAGAATTTTCTTTTCACAACTTTTATGGAAAATATATTGTCACTCTTTACCCTGATGTTATGGGCTGAATTATCTTTTTCCATAACTTAATATGTTGAAGTCCTAGTCACTACCTTAGCACGTGATTTTGCTTGGAGATGGCCTTTAGAGAAGTAACTAACGTAAAATGGAGTCATATAGGTGGGCCCTAATCCAATATGACTGGTGTCCTCCTAAGAAGAGGAGATTATTGGCCAGGTACAGTGGCTCACACCTGTAGTCCCAGCACTTTGAGAGGCCGAGGTGGGTGGATCATGAGGTCAGGAGTTCGAGACTAGCCTGGCCAACATAGTGAAACCCCATCTGTACTAAAAATAGAAAAGTTAGCTGGGTGTGGTGGCAGACACCTATAATCCCAGCTGCTTGGGAGGCTGCGGCAGGAGAATCACTTGAGCCCGGAAAGTGGAGGTTGCAGCGAGCCGAGATCATGCCATTGCACTCCAGCCTGGGCGACAGAGCAAGACACCATCCCAAAAAATACCAAAACCAAAAACAAACAAACAAAAAACAAAAAAGAAGAGGAAATTATAATATAGACATACTGGGGAAAGACTGTGAGGACACAGCAAGAAAGTTGCTGATATGTAAGCCAACACACACACACACACCATACATATATCTATACATATATGCAGGAATATATGTGACATGTGGTATATATAACATATTACATATATATACATGTATACATACACATTCATATATGTACACATACATATACATACATGTTTTTATATACATACGTATATATGTATTTATAGTTTCTTTCTGCCTCCAGATTTCAGCTAGCAGTTAGTAGTGTTGTGATGAACAGCATTTACATGTCTCCCGCTTTATATTTTTGCACGGTGTTTGCACTTCTCCTCTATGAAATTTCTGTGTATGACCCTTTTATACTGTTCTTACTACTTTCCTTATCATTTTGTTGTAATCTATAGATTAGGCATTTTATTCTTTAATGTGGTTTATTTACTTCAAATATATCTTTGTCCTTCTAAATTACTCCTCATTTTGATGTGAACAAGTTTTTCTTTTTATTTTAAATGTCCGGGAATATTGTTGTTTTCTATTGTGATTAATTTACTTGATGATCAGCTCAGAAAATTTGCCTCTATTCCTGAATTGGATAATATTTGCTGATGATTTTCTAAAAATTTTACAACTTACTATCTTTCCAATTTTGATATCTGGGATGTAATTCAGTTTATGCTATGTGTTTATTGTTATCTTTTTGGTTTATTGTTTCTAAATAACAAGTAGTCTTCGAATAGCTAAATAATTCAAATTTATTTAGAAACAGCTCTTCCATTCCACACTATTTTAGATGTGTACATACATACATATATATGCAATATATATATATATTTAACATTTTACGTATATAGGTAAATATATATATTTCTTTGAGCCAGGTTGTATTTTTAACTCATTCTGCTATATCGACATACATATCTATTCCTATATCAGAATCAGACTTATAAATATAGTTGCTTTACAATATGAGTTAATTGCTAGCCCTATTAGCATTCTCTTCTTGGTATTTTTTCATACTGTGATCCCTTGATTGAGGTAAACTTTAGCATCATTATGTAAATATTTAAAATAGATCATGTAACTTATTTATAGTTATGAGTAAACACATGAAGTCAAGTAGACAAGTTATTATTTCCAATAATTTTCCCAAGAATATGGTAAGCTAGTATGTTGCATAGCCACACATCATTTTCTCTTCTGGAAAATAAATAACCTTGTCTTAAAAGATGAAATTTTGCTTCTATTTCTACAATATCACCTCCATTTTGGGAGGAATCATAGGTAGTTTGGACCTCTGTTCTCTGTCCTCTGTATCTATGAGTTTTCTCAATGTCATTTTTTCTAGCTTGTAGGATACTGGGGAGAAATATCTTCATTTTCCATTAGCATTACTAAGTCTATATTGTTTGAAATTGATTTTACTTCCCCATGGATTTTCCAATTGTTGCTATAACACTTCCCCATTTGGATTTTCCAGGAGATCGAGACCATCCTGTTGTGCCCGTATAAAAAAAAAAAAAAAAATACAAAAAAAACTGGGGCGAGGTGGCGGGCGCCTGTATTTTCTTGCGGAGAATTTTTGCAGTGAGCTGAGATCGTATTCATGTCTGTCATATTCATGTCTGTCATATTCTCTCTCAGCTTTTATCTTGATTGTTGTTATTTTATCTTGCACCTGCTTATACTCTAACTCTGTGACATTTTCTTGTAGAACAAATACATAGTTTTATGTCTTTTTTTAAATAAACAACCTAACTTGATGCATTTTATTAATGACCACAGACTCTACATTTTTTATCAGTTTGCTTGAAAAAATCTTTTCCCATATGCCTTGTATTCCTCCAAGCCTCCTTCTGAGTTGTCTCTGTTTTATAGTGCCCATTACATTTTTTGTTTTTGTTTGACTTTCTCTTATTCTCTTGTGTATCTATCTTTGCATCTCCCATGGATCTATGTTTGCAAACATGTCAGGGCCAACAGTTGGACTAACTCCAGTGCCCATAAATCTTGTTCTGCCTACTCTGACCCATTTACTCCTGTTACAATGGTATCCTGTCTGGTTCAGAATTATTCCAGATTTTTTTTATTTTAATAGGTATTATTATTAATATTAGCATGAAAATAAACCTGGAATTGTGACAAGGATGTGGAACAACAGCAATTGTCATGCATTTTAGATAAAAATGGTATACTTTGGAAGACAATTAGGCTGTTTCTTACAAAACTAAACTTACTCTCACTATATGATCCAGCAATTAAACTTCTTGGCATTTCGCCATGGTACTTGAAAGCTTCCCCTGCAGAAAAACCTGCACACATACTTTTATAGCAGCTTTATTCATAATTGTCAAAACTTAGAAGGCACAAGATGTTCTTAAGTCGGTGAATGGATAAATAAACTTTGATAGATTCAAACAATAGAATATTATTACTGGATGCAGTGGCTCACACCTGTAATCACAGCTATCCAGGAAACTGACATGAGAGGATTGCTTAAGTACAGGAGTTCAAGACCAGCCTGGGGTACATAGTGAGACCCTTTTCTCTAAAGTGTTTTTTTAAAAGCTGAGCTTGGTGACACACATCTGTAGTCCTAGCTATTTAGGAGGCTGAGGCTGAAGTGGGAGTATCACTTGAGCCCAAAAGTTTGAGGATGCAGTGAGTTATAATCATATATGTGAATAGCTACAGCACTGCAGCCTGGGTGACAATGCAAGACCTTGTATCTTAAAAAAAAAAAAAAAAAATACATGCACTCCCATGTTCATTGCAGTGCTATTCACAATAGCAAAGACATGGAATCAACCTAGTGTCCATCGATGATAAATTGGAGAAAAAAAATGTGGTATGTATATACCATGGAATACTTTGCAGCCATAGAAATAATGAAATAATGTCCTTTTTAGCAACATGGATGGAACTCCAGCCTGGGTGACAGAAAGAGACTGTCTCAAAAAAAAAAATGATATTAACTGTAACTGTTTTATAAGTCCACCAATATAATAAAATCTGTTGGTCAATTAATACATACATAAATTAAAACATATTTTGTACTCATCTTCAATCTCTAACCCACTTTGAATAGTAAGTCCAGTGGTCAGTCACCATACAATCAACTCCTTCACTGTCGACTTAGGCCAAGGCAAAGCATCTTATACTGACGACAAATTGGAGAGTAGGATAGGATTCCTTTTGCCTGTCATCCAGTACTCTGCTTTCAAATTAGCTTTATCTTCTTCTAAATTAATGTTTCTTAAGCCATCTCTCAAGAAAACATCTGCTGTTCACCATCATCTGAATTATGTGAGAACTCATTACAACCCCAGATTCAGAGGAAGCACTACTGTAGATTTACAAAATAACAGGGATGGGGTGGGGATGAGAGAACAGAGAATTTGTAATTGTAACAGATTCTTGAGGGCCATCTAAAATTTGACCTGAAAAATTTGAAGCCATTTGTAATTCTTCTCCATTGTCCATCTGTGGCATATTTAATACACTACATGACTGTATGTATAGCCTTACGGCTTTTTCTCTCTATGTCAAAAAAAATGGACTTCTTCCAGGACATAGAGTTTATCCTTGTAGCCCACATATTTTATCTGATAAGAATGGAATTTATAATTGAATGTCAAAGCATAGCAAACAACGAAGGGAGGGAGAAAGGTGCAGAGGGGAAAAAGCACATCTATTATTTCTTTTGTTAGGAAATCATTTCTTGACACTGATGAGGATGCTACCCATTATCTAGTTAACACAGATCCTACAACTCTAAACTAGGGGCAGGGAGGGAAGTTGAGCTACAGCCTTTGCTGCGTTGATCCTGAGAAGGCCTGATGTTTTGAGTCAGAGTGAAATGTAGACATTGTTTAGAGTTATGTTTCACCAATCAATCCCATTCTACTTGAATTTAGCAGAAACCTTCTGGGTATTGGTTTATGGTCTTTGGTTACCAGTTATGAAATTCTATATATGAATATTCATAGTTTACACTTTGCCTTGGGCTTTCAAGTTAGATGTTTTTTAGTTGAAAGAGATTCAAGTGATGCTACCATGCTTCCCCCTTAAATAGTATTCTTCCGCCAGGTCTGTTATTGAGAGCACACAAAAGAAAGAGGGAGAAAAGAGCCAAAGAAAATCCCATTAGTATGCTGACATATATAAACACTCATGAAAAAACAGTACTCTTTCCTAAAAGGGAGAATTCCAAAGGAGTAAACTTGGGGTATCTACATGAGTTTTCATTTTGTTATTCATTTAGCTTTTAGATCGTTAGATTTCTGGTAATGTATTCAGGTTGATATTTTCATGATACAGTGGATCAATGTCCTCAATTTAAGCAACCCATAGTTAGAGGAGAATCTTCTTCTCTGATGACATAGTTGAAGTCATGTGATGTAACACATTGTTTATCGTAATTATCAAATATAACAGTGATAAGCATGATGCATCCTTTCATTATTTGCTATTTTCGCAAACCTTTCATATATCACAGAACTACTGATAAACAGTGAACTCTGAGAAAAAAAACAAATGGAATAATGAAAAGTAGGAACAGTCAGAAAGAAGGCTGAGGCGGAAAAATGAACTGAGAAAATGTTATTATGTTGGGACATTTGGGAATCATCAATGAATGTTTTTTTTTAACTCAACTTCCATTGACTTTTCAGAAAACTAGCCAGATTGCAGAAAAATTAGAAAGCCTTTGCTGTTCCCCAGGATAAGAATCCCCAAGCCAAGCCCTGAATGTTCCCTGTGATTTTCTCATTAGTGTACTCATGATGCTTTTCCCTTCTTTGAATGGACCACCCAGCACCCCATGAATCTTCAAGATCATCAGTCACAATGGGACCAGTTCCTCCTTTGTTCACCATTGCACGTCTGGATTGACAGCATTCTTTAGCATATCCACATTGGATAAAGCCTAGGTTTCCAAATTGCAGAGTGAATTGAAGACAGAAAATTATCTTGACGTGGTTTCTATTTTTTTTTTTTTTTTTTTAAGAACGTACCCGCATGAGGCGCAAAATGCATCCTCTGCTGTAAGCGCTTCACGGGGCAGTTTTTCAAATTAATGCAGTTTAACTATTACATTAACTTAATGGCTATTTTCCCCTACTTTAACCATGTTAAATGTGCCGGCAATAATGAGCTTCTAATGCTGTCTCTTTTAAGTCTCAGAGGCATCTTTAGAGCTGCTGCTTATCTCCTGGATCATAAAGCTGCATAATTTAGTATTCAAACAATTCATTTAAAATGGAAACCCTCAGAATTACCATAAGATTACTCAGAACAAAGTGATCTTAACCCATCGGTTTGGTTTATCTCCAGTTACCAAATTGGCAAATGAAAGTGAGGTAAATAAAAATGTTGGACTGAGCTTCAATTTGCTTCTTTTGAATAGTAGCCTCTATTTTCAGGGATATTAATATAGGTTTGATAAAGTGGGTGCTCTCAGTTGGCATCATCCCTTACTAGTTGTGACAAATCAGGACTTTAATCTTGTTCTAGATTGTTAATGTCAGAGCTACTTCTTGCACATTATTGGCTTAGTCTGACTTTAGTTAACTCGTTAACTTATTTCTAATTTGAATCCTAGGAAAAGTTTTTGCCACAGGTTGGAGTGACCAATGACTTTTTGAACATGTAAAATTTTGTCATTTAAGAAGTTTTCCAATTGCTTTGGGGGAGCTTTCCAGTTGCTAAGGCTTGCTAGAGTACTTCAATTTCCAGGATATCCTGAATTTAAAAATAAACTATAGATATATCAGAATTTCCTGAATGTCTAAAGATGCTTCAACCCTACTAGAGAGTTTGAGTCTTAACAAAATTCTCCTGTTTTTCAAACATATGTATAGTTTATTTTAAGGAAAAGGTGAATTTTTGCACTGAATTTAAAATTTTTATTCTGGAATTTGAGTGGCAACCTGGTTTTGACTTGTATCTCCATACTGGGGAAGGAAGGCTATTTTTGTGATATAAGTACTATCGTTCAGCGTGGCATTCCCCAAGGTGTGGCATTTGGGACCCTAGTAGGTGTTGCAGAAGTAAAGGAGAAGTACTGTATAGACAGTAGAAATGATGTGTTAATCAAAGTTAAACTTGTTTTTTTCCAAAAATACTTTGGCCATGTCAGATCCTGGAAGAGCCTACAGTAGAGATTAACACCATTTTGTAGGAAAGGGCCAGATAGGAAATGCTTTAAGCTTTTCAGGACAGATGGTCTCTGTTGCAGCTACTCAACTCTAGTATTGAAGTACCAAAGCAGTTGTAGATGATATGGAAAGGAAAGGGCATAGTCGTATTCCAACAAAATGTATTTATAAAAGCAGATGCCGATTTGCCAACCTCTAGGCTGGGGACCATGAATCTCTAACAGAATAACTATTTATTTTACCATGAACTCTTTTTATTTTACCATGAACTCTTCTATTTGTTTAGTTTGAGCATCATCTTGCAAAACTATCATGTTTAAGAATATCCATTGGGATAAGGTAGTAAAATGGGAAGAGTGAGCTTTAGGATCAAAGTGAGAAATGCTATAGTCGTAGTGCTTCCACTTGATAATCTTACAAACTTTGACAAATCACCTAATTCTTACAGCCACAGTGAAAGCTTTGTGAAGTAGGAATAACAATTTGTGCTTTATATAGCTGGTCTGAGGGTTAATGTTTGTGGCACATGCTTGCTGTCAATAAATATGAATCCCCTTCAAACAGTACTTTTTCAAATACTATTGTTATTGAATTCAGTGCATTTTACCTTTGTGGCTACTTCTGTTTTTCTTTAGTGTCCAACAAGTGAACATGTAGTCTCCTAATGTGAACTCTCTAAATGTGCAGTGAGCCAATGCATTGTTGTCTCCAGTCATGAATCACTTGGCATTTTACGGTGTGACTGGACTTCTGTTGAAGCAATTTGGCTGATTTTAAAGCTCAGGGGTTCTCTTTAATTTTCTTGTTGAAAGTTTATGAAAACATGCTGGAAGTTTAAATCAGGGCTTGTCATGTCACTCACTTTTCTCATTATTATTTTTCGAATAGTATTAAGCATTTATAGAGAGTTCAAAATATGGCAAGCCCTATTTTCAGATTTTTCTATGTATTAACTCATTTAATTATCAAAATAATCCTATGGGGTAGTTACTAATCTTGAACCAGTTTTTAAAGAAACTGAGGCACAGAGTGACTAATGGGGTGTCCAAGGCCACACTGCGGATAAGCAGAATACCCAGGATTCTGAACCGGGTGTTCTGCCTCAAAGCTGGCTGTACCAACTGCCCCTACTCTTTCTCTACTTTGGAGAATAATTTAGTGACTTCCTCAGGAGAATCCTTATTGAGCATTTGCTATGATACCTCGGCTCTTCCAAATGAGATTATTTTATATCTTGGAGGCAGTGTTGTATATGTACATTACCCAGGCTTCAAGGTTAGATAAATCTTGATTGAATTTGACTCCACCACTCACCATGTGACCTTGTGGCACTTAGCATTTCAAAGCTTCAATGTCTACAAACAAAAGTTGAAGAAAATTATACCTACCTTGTCTAATTTTTGAAGAAAAGATTAGTTACAAAATCACAGTCCCAGATACTTAAGAGGTCTGATAAGTGCTTTCTCAAGTGAATCCCTGAAAGCCAGTAACTGTAATTCTAGGATGCACTTGAGAAAAAAACAAAAACAACAACCACAGAAAAAAAAAAAAGAAAAGAAAAGAAAAAGAAAAGAGCGCTTTGACCCCAGCAAACCTTCCCTTCTCCTTTGAGCAACTTCCTTTTTTTCTCACTAGCAATCCAGTGTTCTCATGCCAAATGTTTTCAGCAAACAGTAGTTATTTCCTTGCATGTGATTAAGATTGGATTTAAAAATCTCTTTTATGATGACATCTTATTTCATCTTCAAAAAATCTGAGGAAGGAAATCATTGCTACCCCATGTGTAAATAAGAAATCAGATGCTTACAACATAAGTTACTTATATAACCGACCACTAAGGAGAGGTGATACTGAGTTCTCACTCCAATTCTGAATAGTAGCCAACATACAAAAATGCCTCTATAATTGTCTTTGTTTACTAGAATCTAGCAACCGTGAAATGTGCTATAGGCACAACAGTATGCAGGCAGTCTTCCTTAATGAACTTCAGAAAATTTCCTTTTTCACTAATGTGAGATTTCCCATTCACTCCGCCAGTCTTCCTCAGGTAGATTTTGATCTTAGAGCCTTTTTCCAATCTTCAAGAAAGAAAGAAAGAGAGAAAGAAAGAAAGAAAAGAAAGAAAGCCATATCTATTTATGTACATCTAAGTTAGAAACTTCAAACGTACAAATGAAAATAACTAAAACACTACACACAGACAAAGTTGCATGTATGGTCTTTTTTTTTTTTTTTTTTAAAGGATATTCACATTTGTTAATTTCTTAGACCATATATAACAATTGGGTAAGATAAAAAGGTGTATATTTTCCTGTTCACAGGGGAAGAACAGAGAGTTAGACAAATTAAATGTCTGTATCTAAAGTCTCATACATTTGAAGTGGCAAAACGGAAACTAAAAATGGCCAAGGAGAACATTTAGGATTGGCCCATTCATTAGCCATTGTATTCTCTTTCAAGTTGGAAAGGTTAGGATGCTGTAAACTTCATCTCGATAGCCTCCCTTGCTGCTACGGCTCTAGGTGATCTTAGCAGACATTTGGAAGACAGGAAGAGGTTGGAGGCTATTGTCTTAAGACCCTGGCTGTGAGTGCTGACTCACAAGGTAGTGGATGAGGTTTTCTCACAGCAGCTCTTCAGTGTGTGTTCTCCTCCCTGAGTCTTGAGAAGTTGACGCTAAGGGACATTCCTGATGTGGCTTCCTGATCTGAGGATTTTAGTTGCAGTCACCATTCCTTGCTTACAGGTATCTGTCAGCCTCCTTCCAGGAGAGCTCTGATGGGCTCACAGAGGCAGCAGCTCCCCTCCTGGATGGGTTTGGAATTGCAATGGAACTCGCTGGGAAGGGTCAGCCTTTAACTTGTGCCTTCAGGCTTTGCAGTTTTGGAAGCACCCCGTTCCTCGTATGAAACCCTTTCCTGGTCAACACTTTAGTGCTTTCTGTTCCTTGTACTAACATCATATACCATTCTAGGTAACCCGGGAGGCAGAGCTTGCAGTGAGCCGAGATTGCGCCACTGCACTCCAGAGCGAGACTCCTTCTCAAAAAAAAAAAAAAAAAAAAGAAAGAAAGAAATGACCTACTCTGCATTTTCTTAGGATCAATGCACTTCCTCCTTAACTTGTAGCTGAGAGAACTTAAAGCCTTCATAGGTATATAGAGAAATGAGGGTAAAAAAAATAAAGAAACATATATGGGATCTTCCTCTCTGTTCTTGGGTAAAGTACGCATAATACCCCTTTAGATTCATAGATCATATTATGCTTTATGAAGTATTTAGACTATCTCATTTGATTCATGCAAAAGACCTCTGAGGTCATCATGGCAGATGTATTAATTCATATTACATTTCTACCCATTAGAAAGCAAGGACCTTTAGGAAGATGGAGGATGCTGTTATTTTCTCTCTCTGTGGATATCTTTAGCACCTGGCTGTGTCTAGCACAAAGTGAGGCATATTACTAATAAAAGTCAAATGAATTAATTAGCAAATTAAATACTAGAAGGCTAGTATTTTGCCACAAAGAGAGAGTAAATGGTCAAACAAATATTTTAAATCCAAATCCTATGTTCATGTTCATAAGAGAGCAGGTCCATTAATGGAATTGATATAATTCCTCGAGAACCTGCATGACACTTGTCAGGCAAAAGAGGCTATTGTGGGGTGAGATCCAAGAAACTCAATACATTCCCTAGACTTAGATTCAAGTCTAGCTCTGTCACTTCTTAGATTGTGACAATTCTCCAGAGCCTCAGTTTCTACACATGTAAAATGAGAATGTCAATAGCTACTTAACATATTAAGATTTTTTTCCTTGTGCACTTTTACACATGTATAGATGTGCCCATTGTTAGCCACAGATGGATTTTGCAATACTTATCATTACATTTTTTAAAAAAGGAAAGGCGTGAAGCATAAATTCGAATGGGCTGAGTACTGATTTGGAACCATTGGCATTCTTTTAAAGTCTTCATTTACTGTTTATAATTTATAAGGAGCACATACCGCCCACAGCATTTTGAAGATTATGCAAATGTAGCCTAAATGTATCTCCTATATTCAAAGAAGTTGCTATCTCCCACATGTCTGCCTTACTGTAGCTGAGAAAAATCACTGTTTTGCCAAGATCCTAAGTTAGAGCCTTCTTTGAACCCAATTTGTATGGCAGAGGAAAGTGAACTGCAGTTCAAGTGATGGGGCGTTGGAGTCCGGGACAGACCTGCTTGGTATTCTCCAGCAATTCAAATGTCTCAGAGGATCTAGATTTCATTCTTTATAAAATGAAGAAGTTGGAGTTGATCTTCATGTTCATGTCCTGCTCTGTGATTCTTAGATTTCAGGTGTGTGTATGTGTGTATGTATGTGCGTAGTTTTTAGTTTCATTTTTTAGGTGTATTTTTGGAGATCTTTATTTAAAAATTCATTTATATGCAATCTCAGCTATGATCTGAATCTTACAGTAAAATAGAAATTCTCACTGAAAGAGGAAATGAAACACCCTCAGAAAATAACTGAAATAGATGAGAAGTATCTTTATAAAGCTGCATACAGGTGAAAGGCCTTGACTTGATTCTCTGAGATTTCAAACTCTCTAAGTTATTACCTGAAAAAAATAAAGTGAAGTCTCTGGCAGGACTTGACTTCTATAAGACTGTACAGGTAAAAGCTGATCTAATCTTCCAGACTCAGTTACAATCCATAATCACTAAATCCCAAATAAATGAGTCGCTAAAAACTTATAAGAATGTCAAACTCACATTTTGTGTGAGTTTGTGTGTTTTCACATTTTATGTGAAACTTATGTTTTGTGTGAGTTAATGTATTTTTGCATTATATAACTTTCGTATTTTATAATTTCACCTCTTTCTCTGTTTTAGGTCATAGACATATTTCAAAAAAACACATGATCCTGGTATTCTCGTTTTCCCGTCGTAACCAGGATTTAGCCTGAACTCCTGAGTAGATGAAGGGAGACGGTTAGGTAGTATCATAGCATGGAGGATGGCATGTTTCTGGCCAGTAGTTGCCATCATTCTTCAGATGGCACCTGCTGAAGTGAGCACTCCTGTCTGGTCCTCTCTCTCCTTCACCTATTCATGCTCATATGACCTGAAATATCTGTGTTCCCATCTGTTTTCTGGTCTCTGGATGCATGTTGACATCCTCAGTGCGATCTCTTTGTCCTGGTCTGTTGGATACTGAAGACCAAACACTCCCCCTCTCAGCTAAGTTTTGCTCCCTCCCCCTAAAGATACTGAAAAGCTAGCCATGGTCTTGAACTTTCTAGGAATGAAGGATCCTGAGCATAGCTGCCTCTTGGCTTCTGTATTACTCCTGGTCTGCTTTCAGGCTGTGATTTTAAGAAGACTTTTTTAAGGAGGTGGCAACATGGCATGTTCCTTCCTGGGATTATCTTCCCTTTCTCTGCCATTTGGAGCTGACTATTGGGTAGTAGCAGGAAGGGACAGAGAACAGGGTGCTTCCCACAAGAATATGATCCTGTAGTTCTCCCATCTGATTGTCATCAGTCTCCTTTATTTCTGGGATCTAGGTTTTATGTCTCTTTGGCCATGAGAAGAAAAGCTGGCTCAGGAAATATTCCAATTCTATTGTATGAGCCAGAATGTCTGCTTCAGGAATTCAAAAGCTAATAAGGAGACTATTTTGTTCTTAGAGTCCAAATTTTACGGAGACAATAGATACAATATGAAAGGGGTACAGAAAAAACAATGGTTACTACTTCTCAGTGGTATCCCAAGGGTATTGTAACTGTATAACTTTTCTACTGATTATTAGGCAAAATACACTTGGACTGGTTGGAAAGAAAAGGGTCGTTGTAAAAATTCCTTTACTCCTCTAAACTTGCGTAGGAAAAATCCCCTTAAAAGAGAAGCAAAATGTTGAATAGTACACCTAAAGTAGATGAATTGTAAAAGCTGTCAGAGAATGAGAGAGCTTGAGAGAGAGAGAGACAGAGAAAAAAGAGAACAAGAGAAAAAGGGAGAGAAAGAGAGGGAGGGAGGGAGAGTGAGAGAATATTACTGACTTCATTAATGTGAAGGGTAAGGTCATGGAAATCTCCCAATTTGGAAGTCCCTAAGCAAAAGGAAGTAAGTCATATATTTTGAGAAGAAAACATGTATGGATTATTATTAATGAACATAAACATAGCAAATTTTAAAAATAAACATTTAATCATTTAATTAATGTTAATATATATTTGAATAATAAAGTACATGTTTAATAAAATTAATTGCAAATATTAAATATTTATTTAAGAAATTAAATAATAAATTCACTATAAGAAAACAAAATATTGTTTGCCAAATACTTCATTAAATATATGCATCACATCTTTTGATTTTCACAATGCTTTGAAATAAGTGACATTTGTATTTTACAGATAAAATACAAATTCAGAAAGTACAATGGCTTAATCCAAATCACAAAAGTAGTGAGATACTGATAAAATTAGGGTTTCACAGCCAGGTCTGTCTGACCCCAAAACCAATGTTCTTTTCAGGCCACTTTATGTGCTGACAGCGGGCTTGGAAGAGAAACCTGACCTACAAATTATAACCCTGAAAAAGCACTAGTTTTGTTTTTCACAAAAGAAGATCACAATTTTTAGCATGAACTCTGTTTTGCTGTTCAGTTTTTAGGTGCATTTAAAATCTGTGCAGCCATGTTGAGATGAGACAGTTCCCAGCCCTGCCTCCAAGGATGTGTGACAGGGGCATGGCTCACTGTTCAGCTGCCGAGAGTTCAAACCCCTTAACGGAGAGGGAGCAAGCAGACAAACGGGTGCAGAAACCAGGGTGAGCGCTTCTGGGCTGTGGCCTCATGGCAGCGTCTAGGGGTGGGTATCTGTGACTCCCCAAACCCAAGTGAGTGCGTGTTACAGTGCACCCTTTTAGCCTTGCTGTCCACAGATAGCTTAAGCATTAGACAGTTCAGTGGACCCTTTTGACACCCAGGTCCTTGTCTGGCATCCAGGAAGAATCAGGTTGTACATGGACTTGAAGGATGAATGTAGGGGTTTTATTGAGTGGTGGAAGTGGCTCTCAGTGGAATGGATGGGGAACTGGAAGGGGGATGGAGTGGGAAGATGTTCTTCCCCTGGAGTTTGGCCATCCAGCAGCTGATCTCTCTGATCATATCTAGCCAAACTCCTCTCGGTGTTTAGATGCTCCTTCTCTTCTCTCCTTTTCTGCCATTCTGTTCTGCCATTTGTCTGCTCATCTGCTTGTCTCCTTGTCTCCTGGAGCCTGGGGTCTGGGGTTTATATGGGTGCAAGATAGAAGGCATGGGGGGCCAAAAGGCAACTTTTGGGGCACAAAAACAGGAATGTCTGTTCCCATTTAGGGCCATGGGTATCCAGGCATGTGGGTGGAACTTTGCCATGGAACTGCCTTCTTCTACCCAGTATTTCCATTTCTCCTGTCCATATTGATATCCCACTAACAGTCATAAAGTATTTGGATGAACTAGCCTTGACCCTTGGAATTTCCATTTGGTAGCACTTTCAGATATGTTCTCACAGTACCTACTGAGTCACTTGAAGAATCAGTTTGGAATAGAGTAGAATGTTATATAGTTAATAACAAAGATAGTTAAGAAATAACTGAATTTTTTTAAAATGTGTTTTTTGGCCAAAAAATAATTGTGATAAATAGCGGGGTTAGTCTGTACTGCCTCTGGTTCTCTCAAATTCTCCTAAAGAGGAAGAAACTCAGCCCAGAAAATTTTAGGGAACTCAATTCCATATTAAGAACATGTTATCATTAGTTATTGCATGATTTGAAGCTAAGTCATCCTGTCATATTTGTCGTATTTACTATTTATTTCCTACTTTTTGTGGGGATATGCATTTATTATTGTACTGAATCCGTACCCATGTACTAATACCATCCATTTTGAAGACAAAGAAAATAAAAATGGTATCAGATAAATGCATTAACTTTCCTAAGTTTCCATATCTAAGAAATGAAAAGTTTGGGATACCATTCCAAGGTCTGCTTTGTTGTACATCCAACAATCTTTCCCTAAGGCCATGTTTTGACTATTTTCCTGGTACTTGCCTGTGACACTGAATTTAATCATAGAATTTTCAAATTATCTA
Organism: Macaca thibetana thibetana; assembly: GCF_024542745.1. NCBI lineage: Eukaryota > Metazoa > Chordata > Mammalia > Primates > Cercopithecidae > Macaca > Macaca thibetana. The sequence continues at coordinate 175,004,865 of NC_065582.1, forward strand.
TTTAAAACACCAAAAGTCACTTTCCAGAATCCTTCTTATCAATGACCTTCTTAGCAACGGTCTCTGAATGCTGGTATTCTCATTTTCCTGTTGTACCTAGGATTTAGTCTGAACTACTAAGTAGATGAGAGGGAAGGGTTAGGTAGTATCATGACATGGAGAATGACATGTTTCTGTCCAGCAGTTGCCATCTGCTAAAGTGAGCAGTCTTGTCTGGTCCTCCTTCTCCTTCATCATCCATGCTAACATCAGCTGAAATACCTGTGTTCCCGTCTGAATCAGTTATTTGTAAACTCCAATTCTATTGGATATTTTAAAATATTCTTTTTCTTTTGCAAAAATTTCCATTTTTCCTGTCTACAACTCTTGAGCAGAAAATGTCTTTAAAAATATTTCTGTATATTTTGCCCCCAATAATGGTACTTAGCATGTACCAGGTATCTAATAAGTTTATTTAATAAACAAATGGATCCTATGTGTGAGAGATTAAACTAACATCTGAGATACAAATGTAACTAAACCTCGATTCCTATCCTCAAGAGGTTTATAACTTGGATTGGCATGCATATGTATTTGCATTACCATAACACAATAGGTCTGGGGCGAAGTTTGATTTGTGTATAAAATGTTGTGGTCTCACAGCAGGGGTGAGAAATTTGAGAAATATTGAGAGTGGGAATCAAGAATAACACTCAGAGTTTTAGCTTTCATGCCTGGGGTGGGTACTGGTTTCATTTCCTGAGAAGGAATATCAAGGAAGAAGAGAATGGAAGAAATGGAGTATGAGGTTTTATAGAAGTTACCTTTCATTACACATCATAATTAGCATGATCACTGACTTAAGGACAAGGCAGAAAAGGAAAAGTGGAGCTCAAGAATGGAGTCCTGGTGAAGATTAAGTTACAGGAAGAGGTGTCATGGAGATATAGAGAATACTACTCATGCACCCTGCAGCACTAGTGTCATCAAGGGGTCTTAAAGAGGTTGGCATCTGATAACTGCAAAACTCTTAATATTAGTTTGTTCTCATGCTGCTAATAAAGATATACCAGGGACTGGATCATTTATCTAGGAAAGAGGTTTAATGGACTCACAGTTCCACATGGCAGGGGAGGCCTCACAATCATGGTGGAAAGTGAAGGGGAAGCAAGATACATTTTACATGGCAGGAGACAAGAGAGCTTGTGCAAGGGAATTCCCATTTATGAAATCATCAGGTCTCATGAGACTTACTACCATGAGAAAGGGGGAAACCACCCCAGTGATTCAATTATCTCCACCTGGCCCTGCCCTTGACTTGTGGAGATTATTACAATTCAAGGAGAGATTTGGGTCAGGACACAGCTGAACCATATCATTTTTCCCTTGGCCCCTTCCAAATCTCATGTTCTCACATTTCAAAACTGATCATGACTTCCCAATAGTCCCCCAAAGTCAAAACTCATTTTAGCATTAACTCAAAAGTCCACAGTGCAAAGTCTCATCTGAGACAAGGCAAGTCCCTTCTGCCTATGTGTGAGCCTGTAATATCAAAAGCTAATTAGTTGCTTCCTTGATACAATAGAGGTACAGGTATTGGGTAAATACATCCATTCCAAATGGGAGAACTTGGCCAAAACGAAGGGCCTACAGGCCCCATGCAAGTCTGAAATCCAGAGGCAGTAAAATCTTAATTCTCCAAAATGACCTCCTTTGACTTTATGTCTCACATCCAGGTCACACTTTTGCAAGAGGTGGGTTCCCATGGTCTTGAGAAGCTCTGTCTTTATGGCTTTGCAGGGCACAGCCTTACTTCTGGCTGCTTTCATAGGTTGGTGTTGAGTGTCTGTGGCTTTTCCAGGTGCACAGTCCAAGCTGTTGGTGGATCTACCATTCTAAGGTCTGGAGGACAGTGGCCCTCTTCTCAAAGCTCTACTAGGCAGTGCCCCAGTGCAGACTCTGTGTGGGGGCTCAGGCCCACATTTTCCTTCCACACTGACCTAGCAGAAGTTCTCTGTAAGGGCCCCGCCCCTGCTGCAGACTTCTGCCTGGACTTCCAGGCATTTCTGTAAATCCTCTGAAATCTAGATGGAGGTTCCCAAACCCCAATTCTTGACTTCTGTGCAACCAGAGGTTCAACGTCACGTGGAAGCCTCTGCATTGAGAATCATTGCAAACGTCTGCATTGAGAGATTAATCAGACTCTAGCATGGCTTTTGGCAACTTAAGGTCATGTCCCTGGGAAGAGTCCATGCCTATCCCCCTTTCTCTTAACAAGCCTGTCTGAGAAAGCTCAAAACTGCCAGGATAACAGGATAATTTATATCTGTTCCAGTCAAAGCTTAGTGATAGGTAGATAGGGCCCTCAACCCTCTTAGAAAGCAATAAAAAAAAAAAACTTGAAATAACAAGGAACCACCTATTTTCTTTGAAAAGCAGACACCTAGTTCCATAGACCTTAACACCTTAACTTACACCACAGCCCTCTGTGATAAAGACAGGAGACATTTGTTTCTTCTCCAGATAAGCACCAATTCACAAATCCAATTGGCCTTTTCACATGAATCAATCTCCCTTGAAAACTTTCAATGCCCTTCCTAAAGGGCATACCCAGCCTTTAAAAAGTCTCCAGGCTTTGTTTCAGGAAAGTTGAGTTTGGATCATGCTGAATTCTTCTCCTTATTGCAATCATTATTGTATAAAATCTATACTTATCACTGTAATTAGTGTTCAGTTTTGTTTATCTTTGACACTGGACAAGAGAAAGAGATGATGCTGTTCAGAGTCTTTTGTATGTAACAGTCCTTACAACCCACCCTATTGTTTAATTGTCCACAAACTACATAGGAGGAGAGAGAGGCATAGAAAAGCTAATTTGACCAAGCTTACACCTCTAGCAAATGACAGCTTGGTCTTGAGCCCACACAGTCAGATTTCCATTCTATATATTCTTTACTGGTCTTTCTTAGGTCCTTAAAGGCTGCTATTGAGAGGAACAATCATATAAGGGCTTTGGATTTGGGACTACATGTGACACTTTGAGGAACACTTGACTCTCATGGAAAGCAAGTCTCAGTAGAGTGATATGGACAGGAAGTATGCTTTTAAAAGTTCTTATCAGAGGCAAAGAGATAAACTCTGTGGTAGCTTTGGAGTACTGGGAATAGTTTAAGAGAGATATGCTTTGAAATAATGACTGTTAAAATCCCTGTATACACACACACACACACACACACACACACACGTATGCAAATATAATATATATATATTTGACAAAATGGAGCTAGTGTAGTAGGGATAGATGGGCCTGGGATGAGTTGCTGATGACTGCCTTTATGTATATAGCAAGTGAGGCCATACTATTATTTAGAGAGACTTAAACAGGAAGGAAATACTATGATTTAGAGAGGACTTAAACAGGAAGGCCATATTATGATTTGGAGAGACTTAAACAGGAAGGAAAGGATCAGTAAATTAATAAAGAATTCAGCTAGCGATGATATTAAGGTAATGTTAAGCCACTAAAGAGAATTGAAGCTGATATTCAAGAGCTTCAGCATCTTTTGCCTAAGTTTTAATACTCTAAGATGTATTTGTAACTTGAACCATATTACACTACTTTTTTCTTCTTTCTCTCTTTATTTCTTGGATTTTCTTTTTCCTTTTTTTTTTTTAATTTTGTAGGTCAACTAGTTGAATATCAGCAATTTCTTGTGACTTAAAAGAAATGTTATTAGGAATTCTATTAAAAATAATAATCCTGGTATTTTACTTTCCAATAAATTCTCACTCATGAGTTTGCTATGTAAAACAGTTAAAGTTTAATTGTGTTTCTATGTTGAAGAGAGGATGATTGAGAGTGAATTCTGGGAACCGAAGTCATCTGTGCTCTGCCCCCTCGTGTTGGTGCTACTGTATCATGCAGTGGCTTTGATGGGGCTAGTCTGGAGAACTACTGCAGTGGAGGGCAGGAGGGAGGAACCTAGAAATGCAGAAGTCTGGGTCTAGATCCATGTTCATCTCAGTGACCAGGTCACCATTCTGTATTATGAGTCTCAGCTTCTTTAGTATAAGATGAGAAGAGATGGTCACGTAGCTTTTAAAGTCCTTTCCCACTTTATCAAGTGATCTTTAAAGCAAGCCCCATAATTAAAAGAAAACAGTGCCCTGTATATGAGTGTGACTTACTGTTGTGTAGATAATTTCTGGATAGTTTTTCTCAACCTGATTTGATGGATTACAAATTGGCAACAGCATGAAACTTCTGCAGATGTTAATTTCAAACCCAGATAGAAAAACTTTGATCCATCTAAGCCTGGAGACTTCTTGGCTTGATAAGTGTTTCTATCTTCTGAAACCACGAGAAGAGGCTAAAGGGAAAAATTGTTACATCCGTCTTCCATCTCTACAATTTCACCATACTGTGTTCCCTTTCCTCATCTGACCAAAAAACCCTTTATTTCCAAAGGGAATTACTGCTCCTTTCACTTTGCTCTTTAATTCTCATAAAACAAAAGGTGATTCATGTATTTTTTTTGATCCTGGTTCATGAAAATCCTTAACATCAATTATTGAAGAGCCTTTCTGTAAAAAGTACAGAAAAAAAATCCTTTCTGCTTTAACTTTTCACACTGAATTTGGGAAGAAAAAACATGTCTTATAAGAGAAAGCACTTAATGGCACTGATTTCAAATTAAACATGAACCCAATTAATGCAGATTTTTCCCCTTACCTGATTTGGGGGGCTGTGGGTGGAAGGAAGGTCTTTATAATGAATAATATATAACTGAGACTCATTTTCAAACCTGGGCTTGTAAACATTTATTTGTGTAAATGCATATTTTTCCATTCAGAGAATGCATATTATAAAAGCTGTTCTGCTCTATCAGTTATAGTAAATACATGTTCTGAAAATCCCCCAAATACCCAATTTTCTGGCAATGGGAACTATCTTATTAAAATGTCATTTTAGTTTACGGAGTATTGCTAGAAAAATAACAGTTATGAAATAAGCAATTTCCTACTTAGTGGAGAAGCCCTTTCAGAAGCAAAATTGATAGAAGGGGGAAGTTGCTGTGTGCCACAAGATCCCCATGGTTGCAAACTCCCTTGCTGAGCTCTGAGGGACATCAGCCTCATAAAAGTGCACCACATGGATTCAATACATCAGACAGACTTGGAATTGATCTCAACTGGGTGACACTGGACATTCATGTAAGCCTGAGTTTTCCCATGTTCTTTGAGGTTATTGTTACTACTATTATGCTTCTTGGGAAAATCACTAGTGTTTTCATTTCATTTTACTTTATTTTCTAGGTAATATGTTCATAAGTTTAATAATCAAAATTATAAATAAGTATATAATTATAAAAATCTAATAAACCAATACATAATAACTCACTATAGATATCCACCTGTACCTTACAGCTTCACCATCTAAATATTGGATATCTTTCCATCAACTACATCAGTGCTCCTTATTTTTCTTTATATTACATTATATGCGTACACCATGACTTATTAAATCAAACCATACATATGAATGTTTAGGCCAGGAGTGTCCAATCTTTTCACTTTCTTGGGCCACATTGGAAGAAGAATAATTGTCCTGAGCCACACATAAAATACATAAACACTAACAATAGCTGATGAGCTTAAAAAAAAATCGCAAACAAATCTCATAATATTTTAAGAAATTTTACGAATTTGTGTCGGACTGCATTCAAAGCTGTCCTGGACCACCGTGGCTCACAGGCCTGTGGGTTGTACAAGCTTGCTTTAGGCAATTTTCAGTTTGTTTTAATCAAAATAATGTTGAAATGAGTAATCTTGTACCTTGTACGTCGATTCATCTACAGAATTAATTTCTAGAAATAGAACTATTGGGCTTACCTATAAGAATTGTAAGAATCAATAATTCTCCCAGTTATTTTAGACTTTGCTTTTGTGGTAACTAAGTTTCTATATGTATATAGGCCTATTTCTAGTCTTTCTATTCTAGTTATTTAATGTGGCTTAAATTCATGTAGCAGTTCAAATACTCTTTTAATAATGGTGTCTTTTTAATACTTTTAATATCTGCTCAGGTAGTCTTTATTCATTAATAATTTTGATTCATATAATTTTCTGAATATTCTTGATTCATTTCTTTTTTACCAGAAATGTTATTTTTTAATTTTATTTTTAAATTGTATATAAATACACTTATTTAAGAAAATACATACTTTCTTATGATGATAACTATATTATAATAATTTTACCAATTTTAGCTGCTATAAATTTATTCTATGTCAGGGTTTATAAATTTTGATAATAATGATCTTTGGATGTAACTTAACCTTAAAAATCTTAATAAGAAATCCCTTCAACTTTGATGAGACATTAGGGCTCTAGGACTTGAAGCTAAAGTGACCATAAAAACCTTTATATGGCTTTTCTCATCTGCAATTTGATTCCTGGTGTCAAGCAAGACCATCTTTCTTCCGTCCTATCGGACTTGTCTTCCCTGGTTTAATTTTATTTATCTGATTCATGCAGTAGAGATGGTGCACAATCACAATCCTTTTACCATGAGAAAACAAATTCCAAGCAGTTTGCTTTTTTAAGTTTTGAGAAAAATTGTGTTTCTATGTTCTCTGATCATATATTTACCTTTATACACATACAGGTTCCTTTTTCTATCCCACCACAACTAAGACTGATCTTACCATCCAGTGGTTTAAACAAAATTCTGTTTTTGGTATCAAGTGTTTTAGATGGACAGTTCTTCAAACCTGATTTTCAAAAGAGTCCATAAGCTTTATGATATTTTAGACTAATTATTAACTAGAACAGAAAATTTGGCCTTTTAGGTTTACAGTGATTGTATCTTATTCTATGATCCCACTGAATGGGCTCATATTAATGCTATTTGCTTTTGATTATTTACAATCATTTTATGTAATTAAAATTAGAAGACAAAAAATATTAGCATTTTTATAGAAGTAATATTACATTTATAGCTTAATTTGGGTTAATTTGAATTACTTACAACATTTAATGTTCCTATCCAAAATTATAATACTTACTATTGTATCTATCCATAAATATAGATTGTAGAGAGATAAATAGTAGATAGATAGATAGAACCCCACTATATGACTGAATTCTCTAATTAGTTGCAATGATTTTTCAGTTGATTATCTTCAGCTTTCCAGATAAACGATAATTTTCCTGCCAGTAGTGATTGTTTTAATTCCTACTTTCTCATTTGTAAACTTTTATATGATTTCCATTATCTATTTATGTTTGCTGTTTGCTTGTGTTCAGATATATAATTACAAGTGGGCCTTCTTGTTCTTGACTTTAGTCAGAATATTTTGTGGTTTTTCTTCTATGGATGTTGGCTTTAAGGCTGAAATGGAAATTTTGGATTATCTGAGGAATACTTATATTCTTAGTTTATTTTGTAATCAATAATTGATGTTGGATTTTATCAAAGGCTACTTTAATGTCTATACATGTAATCCTATTTTTCTGTTAGTAATATGATTATTTATATTAAAGTATTTCTTCATTTTGATTCATTCTTATCTTCCTGAATATTATGTAATGATGCCCTGGTTTTAAAATACTGTTAAAATCTGCTTGCTAAAATTCTGTTTATAATTTTTGCATCACATTTTTCTTATTTAATTAATTTTGGCTGTTTCCTCCCGTTACAATAAAAGGTCCAAAGGGAGTTATTGCTATCACTTTAGTCTTCTCCTAAAACTCTTGCACTGGAAATTATGCCTAGAACATTGTAATTGCTCAAAAATAGAGATTTTTTTTTTCATTCAATAAATCGACATTTTTTTCTGTTTGTGTTTTTTGTTGGAGTTCACCGTCAAGTTGTGTACACTGCATGTAAGACTCTGAAACGATTTAAATAGTGTTGAAGTTATCTCTGTTTTAAAGTTATAGTTTAAGTCAGAAGGTTTATCTTAGAATTCTAAAAGTGGTTTTGCAGCAGTTAGAAAATTTTATGTGGCTAGGTTAAGAGACACTTCCTTTAACATTTCAAAACAGATTTCTATCTTAACACAGGCTGCTTTTTTTTTTTTTAACTTTAAGTTCAGGGGTACAAGTACAGGTTTGCTACATTGGTAAACTTGGGTCATGGGATTTGTTGTACAGATTATTTCATCTTCCAGTTACTAAGCCTAGTACCCATTAGTTATTTTTCCTGGTCCTTTCCCTCCTCCCACCCTACACCCTCCCAAAGGCCCCATTGTGTGTTTTTCCTCTGTGTCCATGTGCTCTCATCATTTAGCTCCCACTTATAAGTGAAAACACGTGGTATTTGGTTTTCTGTTTCTGTGTTAGTTTGCTGAGAATAATGGCCTCCAGCTCCATCCATGTCCCTGCAAAAGACATGATCTCGTTCTTTTTTATGGCTGCATATGAGTTTATTTTTTAAATGTCTATGTAATAGTGAACCATATTTGTATGTGTCAATTTTTCTAAAGTAATACATGTTGAAAATTTGCTCATATACATATATGAAGCTTTTTCTCCAAATATTGAACCATATTTGTAGAAATACCATATATCCATATATCTATCCAATATATAAAAACTATCTGGAACTAATATATTCCTAACTAAACTACACCAACAACAATAAATAAGTCACACTATTCCTCTTTAAACAATATAAAATTTTGTTTTTCTTGTTTTTATAATTGATAGAAATGGAATTATACTATTTTGTGGTCATCTATATTTTAGCTTAATTTCTTTCTAAATTCACCCTCTTTGTTGTGTGTGTTTGTAATTTATACAATTTCATTGCTGTACAGTAATCCATCCATTGAGTTGTTAGCAGTTTCTTGTTAATGTGAACAATCCTGCTATACATATTGTTGTCCATTTCTTCTGGTATTCAAGAATTTCTTTACAAGCTATTTCTACAAATGGAACTGCTGGTTTGTATTATGCAACTGCTCAACTTTAAATTCTCATTTGTTTTTCAAAATGTTTGTAACAATTTACAGTCTCACTAGCAATGTACCAGGGTTAAACTTAGGGAATATTCACGACTAATATTTGGTATTAGCAGACTCGTTAATTTTCGCCAATCTTGTATGTAAAATGCTTTCCCAATGTTGTCTCCACTTAGATTTCCCTATGTACTAATGAAATGGAGTTCATTTTATTTGCTTTTGCTTGCTTCATATGTTTATTGCCCATTTTCCTTTCTTCCTCATGCAATTTCAGTCAACTACTAACTTGATTTCTTTAGTGGGTATGGTGTTTTTCAGTTATCTTCTTTTTCTTCTTGTGACACTTGGCAATTTTTAAATTCTCAAATATCTTCTGAGTTGTAAACATATTGGCATACAGTCATTCACAGATTTTTTTTCTTTTTAAAATTTGCCTTATCTCTGCTTACAGTTTCGCCTTTAATCCTAATACTGCTTCTACGTTTTTCTTGTATTTCACCAAAGACTTGTTTCTTTAGCCTTTTATTTGTCTTCTAATAGAAGACTTTTTGCTTCTGTTGGGCTTCACATGCCAACACCAACTAGAGGCCACTTTATCCCTCTTAAGGGTCCCCAGCTTAATTCAGGAATCTCAGGTTTACCACCCTACGGTGCCAGATAGATCGGATGCTCATATTGGGATTTGAGTTCAAGAAACTCTTGCTTTATATGTTTGCTTATCTCTTCCTCTTCTTGGTTTTTTGTTCCTTGGTTTATTGTTGTTCTTGTCATTGTGGTGTTTTTTTTTTAATTTGACACTTATGGAGGTTCTTTAATTACTAATGAACCAAACAGTACTCTAGAAATAATATTTTTATAATTGTTGCCGAAATAAGTGTAGTTAGCAGAAACTTTTCAAAGATATCTGCCTAACACATTGTTAAAAAATCAAAGTATCAGGCATTTATTTTCAAAATTTCTGAATATTAAATTCAAGTGTATCTCTTGTAATTATCACACAGATTTTGCTTCATTGTAACAAATTTTCTTAAAAGTGAGTTTAGTTTATTGATATTTATGGATACGCATATATAATAAGTTTTACTTCTGTGAGTTCGTTATATATAAAGTTTCTGATTTTATACCCTATAAAGATTTTTTCATTATAAATCTTTTCTATCTTTTCTTTACTTTTTAGTTTTTTCTGAATCTGATATTTTGGAAGGCTTGTATGTTGGCTACCTTAATAATCATAATTTGTATAAAACATCCTTATATTTCTATTTCTTATATTTTCTTAAATTTCTATTTCTGAAGATTGTATATATTTGTTGCTTATTGACTAAATTGAACAAATTAAGAGCTCACAATTAAACATTGCCAAACAGGTAAAGGAATTGGTTATAAATGAGTAACAGTAAGAAAAAATAATGAAGAACATATTTAAGGCTCCCTGAGGAGTTCAGATATTGAAGTTGTCATACACAAAATATGGAATAACTGCTATGTTGAATGGTTAAAAAAGATAGGTCATGTGTGGCGGCTAATGCCTGTGATCCCAACACTTTGGAATACCAACATGAGAGGATCATGTGAAGCCAGAAATTTCAGACCAGCCTGGGGAACTGAGTGAGACACTTCTGCCACCACTCCCGATCTCTAAAGAAACAAAAAAATTAGCTAGGCATGGTGGAGTGAATTTGTAGTCCCAGCTATTCAGAAGCCTGAGGTGGGAGAATCACTCAAGCCCAGGAGTTCGAGGCCTCAGTAAGCTATGACCACACCACTGCACTCCAGCCTGGTGACAGAGGGAGACTTCATCTCCAAATAATAATACTACTAACAACAACAACAACAACAACAACAAATTTGAAGCCAAAGATTGAGTAAAAACAGAGACCATAAAAATGTTGGGCAATTATGAAAATGATCTAAAAGGAACTCTTGAATATAAAAATAAATAAAATTAGAAAAATGAGGTAAGACATAGCTTAAAAAAAATAAATATCAGACAAGACCAGGTGCATTCACAAAGATATCATTGTAGAAAATCATGATATAAATACACGCATAGATAGATAGATAGATAGATAGATAGATAGATAGATAGATAGATAATTATTCAATCTTAAGGAAAAAGGAAATATTGCCATTTGTGACAACAGGAATGAACGTCATGGACATTGTGCTAAGTGAAATAAGCCAGACACAGAAAGACAAGTATCACATTATCTTTCTTATATGTTTAATCTGATACAGTCAAACTAATACAAACAGATAGTAGAATGGTGATTGTCAGGACAAGGAGGATGTAGAAAAAGGGAGATGTTGGTAAAGTGCACAATTGTATACTTGAAATTTGCTAAAAGGGTAGATTTTAAGTGTTCTCACCACAAAGAAAGGAAGGAAGGAAGGAAAGGAAGGAAGGAAGGAAGGAAAGGAAGGAAGGAAAGGAAGGAAGGAAGGAAGGAAGGAAGGAAGGGAGGGAGGGAGGGAGGGAGGGAGGGAGGGAGGGAGGAAAGGAAGGAAGGAAAGGAAGGAAGGAAAGGAAGGAAGGAAGGAAAGAAAGAAAGAAAGACACCACCACCACAACAAAAAATACTAGCTGGGAGTAATGGCATACACCTGTAATCTTAGTTACTCAGAAGGCTGAGGCAGGAGGATCACTTAAGCCCAGGAGTTTGAGGCTTCAGTGAACTGTGATTTGCCACTGCACTGCAGCCTGGTGATAGAATGAGACTCCATCTCATTTAAAAAAAAAAAAGAAAAGAAAAAGAAAGAAAATGGTAACTGTAAAGTAGTAGTAATGCATATATGAATTAGATTGATTGTGGGTATTATTTCACAATGTGTTTATATATCATATCATCAATGCCTTAAAAATAAACATAGTTTTATTTGTAAATCATACCTCAGTAAAACTGGAAAAAATAAATATTTTAATTATTATTTATGCTTAGAATACAGTACAGAGAAGCAAGTAAATGGAAAATATTAGACCATTATTAAGGATACAGAGGACAGGCTGCAATATTTTAAGGAGATAATTTTTTGGTGATTAGCTGAGGCCTCTAGAGCCAGTAGCCATCAAACAACTAAGCACCCTGGTGAATAGCAGTGGATTTTTCAGCTTGTCAAGTCTTCACCTAACTGCATCCCAGTAGAAAGATAGAGCTAGAACCAATAAGCTAAACTGTTTCTGAATCCCTGACCTACAAAAACTGTGAGATAAAAGTTTGTTGTTCCCAGCTACTATGTGTTGAAGTAAATTTTTATATGGCAATAGACAATACATTGTTTAGTGTTTTGTCAGCTTGGCCTACTATAACAAAAGTACCACAGACTAAGTAGCTGAAGCAGCATGACTTTATTTCTTTTTCTTTTTTCTTTTCTTTTAGGCAGAGTCTTACTCTGTCGCCCAGGCTGGAGTGCAGTGCGCGATCTTGACTCACTGCAAGCTCCGCCTCCCGGGTTCACGCCATTCTCCTGCCTCAGCCTCCAGAGCAGCTGGGACTACAGATGCCCGCCACCGCGCCCGGCTAATTTTTTGTATTTTTTAGTAGAGACGGGGTTTCACCGTGTTAGCCAGGATGGTCTTGATCTCCTGACCTCGTGATCCGTCCTCCATGGCCTTTCAAAGTGCTGGGATTACAGATGTGAGCCACCGCGCCCGGCCCAACATGACTTTATTTCTAACAACTCTGGAGGCTGGAGAGTCCAAGAGGAAGGTGCTGACCAATTTGTTTCTCTGGTGAGAGCTCTCTTCCTGGTTTGCAGACAGGCGGCCATCTTCTCACTGTGTGCTTAGTTGGCAGAGAGGGCAGAGAGGAAGCAAACTGTTCCCGTGTCTCTTCATAAGGACCCTGATCCCACCCGTATGACTCCATCTAAAACAAATTACTTCCCAAAGACCCTATCTCCACACCTATTCCCACTGGCAGTTAGGTCTTCCACATTTTAATTTGGGGGAGACACAATTCAATCCATAGCAATACAAGAAAAACATTAACCTTCGAATATATACATGAGCAATAACTATTAATTGCATTAAGTGCAGAAACTCCTTCAAAGCCGCAATAACATCAATGACAGATTTCAAATTAGTTGGGTCATTTAACAGAAGCATTCTCCTCCAGAATTTGTTTGATTTCTTTCTGGAACATGCTCATGTTATCACTGCCTTCTTTTTTTCCCTCTCTCCTCTTGCAGATAATTTTTATAAGTAAGATTATTCCATTGTTTTTCACTCAGAAATATGGTATGGGCATCTTTGCGATGTAATGTAAAAAACAAACATGCCTCAAATTCTATACAGGCTACAGAGTATTCCATTAGTCAAATAGCCATCATTTGTCTACCCTATCCAATATTGATGAGCATTTAGCTTGTTTCCATTGCTTTGATTAACAAAAGTGAGATGAAAATCTTTGTACATTCATCTTTGTAGTACTGCTAAATTACTGCCTTAGGAAATGTTTCTAAAAGTATAACTGTAGAAGCCATGGACATAGCATTTCAAATGATTTATTTTTCTCTTCCATTTGCAAATTATATGCTCATCTTTTTCTGGAGTGATACGTTTATACCCACACACCAAAAAAAGAAAAAAAAAAAGGAAAAAACTATGTTAACTTCCTCCCTAACTCACTTCAAACATATTTTTATGTTTCTTGGTTTTATTGTTTATTCAGACAAAGGGTGAGTTATGCTTGACGTTTCCTTCATGTCATGCTTTTAAAAATGTATTAGTTTTATATAACGTCAGATTAGTTTGTAGCACTGTTTGCTTCCCTCAATTTTATGACATTTTCTTTGAATTACAAAAGTAGTACATAATTTTGTAATAAGAATAGCTATAATAGTATAAAACTAAATTTGGCTACAGGCACCTGACGGTGCTCACCAGCAAAAGGAGAAAACACACACTCTTTGTTGTTGTTCTTACTTCCCCTCCACCATTCTTTTCTATTTTCTTGTTTCAGCAACCAGATATGTCCACTGTTGGAGCAGTCTTATGATTCAAATGGGTAGGGCTTTTGATAGCATTAGCCAATGTCGTCTCAAGAGAGGGAAAAATGCACACAATTTAGAAAGTTGGTTCAATCCTTTCCGCTGAGAAGATCTTGGGAATTTCCACAGAACGATGAGAAACTGACTATCCACGAATACCATGGATACTGATTGGGCTTGTATAACCATGTGGGTGAATCTAAACACTGGGCACTAGCACAGAGGCCACGAGAACCTAAGTGAATATCTGTATGCCCAAGCTAGAGAAAAGGACCTTCGAGACACCAAATGCTGGGACCTAGGCAATGTATTAGCAAAGTACAAGCAAGCAAGAGTGTGTCATCATTTTCTTGGACAGGGTCGGTCAAGGAACAGGAGAAGGCCCAAACAAATGTTCGAGTTTGGACTCCTTCCTTTTTGTCTTTGGGTAGATGGGAATACCAAGCAAATTGAATTATATCACGTGTTTTTAATTTCAAAAACGTGACATCTATGATATCATGACTATCATAGAATATTGATGCCCTTGATACTCAGATTATTTCATTCATTCATTTATTCATCAGTTCCTCCAGTTAGTAATCCTTGGCTTAATAAACATTGTGAATTGAATAATGGACGGACACAGAAACTGCTCTTGCAAAGCTTAGAGTTGAATATGGATGGCAGGTATTAAGATATTACAGAAATCCGTATATAATTTGTCCATCATCCAGAATGAGAAGAGTACCTGAACAGACTCATTATCAGCTTTAGCTAGTCCTTATCTACTCAGGATCTCAGTTATACATCAGTTCTTAGAAAAAAAAAAAAAAGGTGGCCAGGTGTGGTGGCTCAAGCCTGTAATCCCAGCACTTTGGGAGACCGAGGCAGGTAGATCACGAGGTCAGGAGATTGAGACCATCCTGACCAACATGGTGAAACCCCATCTCTACTAAAAATACAAAAATTAGCTGGACATGATTACGCGTGCCTGTAGTCCCAGCTACTCGGGAGGCTGAGGCAGGAGAATCGCTTGAACCTGGGAGGTGGAGGTTGCAGTGAGCTGAGATCATGCCACTGCACTCCAGCCTGGCAACAGAGCAAGACTGTCTCAAAAATAATAATAATAATAACAAAGTAAATAAAAGGGGGTGTCATTTATTTGGTGATTTTGGTAAGCATGAAAGAAAAAAGGACTTTGCCTAGTCTAACGTAATATAGTGACCTCCTTTGCCACCCTTTGCCTTGCTTTATCTTATCTGTTTTTAAATAAATTTTTTATAATACCTTTTTCTTCTTAATTAGGATGTCAATTCCGTGAAGACAGGAACTTGACTTTCTTCACTATTTTATAGTACTTAGAAAAGTTTAAAACAATTTTATGTGCTAAAAAATATGTGCTGAATAAATGAATTGACTTATTTACTAACTCAGGGCTGTTGAGCATGTCAGTATCTGAACCATCATATTAAAAAATGAGAAAATCTTGAACACATGTCATATTTACTTCTACAAAGGCTGGATGTTAAGGACTGTGAGACATGCAACATTTAACTTCTCAATTCCTTTTTCTTCTCAATCCCAGAAACACTTCCTTTCCTTCTCTTTAGCCAGTCAGAATGTCCTGACTCTAGACTTGAAGCTCTTTGTGGCAGCAGCCTCTTTCCCTTCGCTCTAAACTCAATGCGGATGCTTATCCCTCCTGTTCCTGTGGATATACACACTGCGGGTCTACATCTATAGATGGACAGTGCAGCTTTGCTCTAATGTCAGTGTTCTTATCAAGGCACAGGAAAGACATATCCAAGTTGATAGCGTGAAAGTAACTCTGCCCATAGTCATTAAGAAACCCTTTCCCTCTTTTAACACGCTTCCAAGTCTCGTGGAAAGCTGTCCTTAATTGTATTCCCACAGCTTCTGTTACTTAATCTCTTATGTAAGATTTAATGTTTTTGCTGAAATACAGAGATGTCTCAATGTTCAGTTTTTATCTCAGGCAAACCCACTGAATACAACTGCTTGCTACCCAAAGCCTTCTTTCTGTCTAAGCCACTATGAAAGGTGAGTTCTCCTTTTCCTGTTGGATGTCATCTGAATGGGATTCCCCCACTGCTTATGCCCAAACTACAATCGTTTGTATTACAACGATCACTTGCTCACTGTAACTTCAGTAGCAGGCATTAAAGCTGTTTTCTTTCTTGTTGAGATTTTGCTATTGAACTCTTTCATTTCCTCTTAAGTAGGTATTACATTGTGCACCATCATACAAATAGACGCAGCATATATTTGTCAAAAGAAGGTTCAATGGGAGAACCTTTCTTTGATTCTGAATTCTTCTAATGCTACTCTTTTCTTATTTTAAAAAAGATTATCTCCTTTTACTTTTTTCCAGAAGGTGTAGCTGTTCAGTTTAACTCAACTTCTTACCTCCATTTTAGCAAAAATTTGTTGAACATGGACTACAAGATTTACATTCGATAGTCTGGATAGAGAGATTCTTTCCTTATTGATCTAATTAATATCCTTTTCCTCAAACTCAGATGTTAGCCAAAGGTTTTTTTTTTCCTTTTTTTTTTTTAATACAAACCAGCAATATATTGATGGTAAATTATAATTCAACTGACATTTGCTACAGGAGTCATAAGTGGAACAGTATTTATGGGAAAAGCAGTGTAAGCTTGCCTAGACCAGACTTGCAGACCCAAATAACATCTTCCTTTTTTAGTTCTCTCGGATATAAAAGTGGTCAATTTCATTTATGAAAACGAGCCAACTCTAGAAATGTCAACAGCGTTTTTGGTTGTGGAATAGATCCCTGTGTCATGAGTACAAAGAGTTTGTATTTTAGCCATATCAGAGGCTGAGCACGGTACACAGTTCCAAGGTTGGCTGCTAAGCCTCCTCATCCTAATTAGGAATTGTGTCCCCTGGTCTCTGGGAACCTCACATTGTCAGCTGATTCCAGAGAACACTTAAAATATCTAAATTCATTAAAAGGAATGGTTATTACAAATCACCTCCTTTCCTTTGACTTTACATACAGTCACTCTACATCATTCAGGCATTGAATATCCATGCTGTGAATTATTAAGTCTTTCATTGCCTCATCTCCATCTTGATGTCTGACTTCTGCCTTTTTGAAAGTCATTAGAAATTTCACTGAGGTGGACAAAGAAAAAGATAGGTAGCATATGTCCCTTAACAGAAGATCTGTTAGAAAAAGTGCTAGTATATTGAATAACAACATCCATATTTTTAAGTATATGTAATGGATAAAGCAATATGGTAAATCTAATAAAATAATGATTGTGGTCACTTTTTTATGCAATAAGTATCGTATGTATGTGTCAAACACAAAAATAGACACTCTTAATATAGTGTTGACAAATAATAATAAACAGTAACCCATTCTTCAGAATCTTGCATTCTAGTTGGGGAAAAAAAGACAAACAATAAATATGCATGAAAATTTTAGATAACTATAAGCACTAAAAGAAAATAGTAGGATAGAGGGTCATATGATCAGGGAATTTCTTTTTTGTTTTGTGTTTTTTGTGAGACAGGGTGTCAATCTGTCACCCAGACTGGAGTGCATGATGCAATCACAACTCACTGCGGCCTCCACCTTCCAGATTTAGGTGATCCTCCCACCTCAGCCTCTCAATTAGCTGGGACTACAGGAGCATACCACCATGCCCCGATAATTTTTGGTATTTTTTATTTTTATTTTTTAGAGGTGGGGTTTCACCATGTTGTCCAGGCTGATCTTGAACTTCTGGACTCAAACAATCCACCCACCTAGGCCTTCAAAAGTGCTGGGGTTACAGGCATGAGTCACTGTACCAGGCTGGGGATTTCTTTAATAGTGAAATAAATGTAATGTTCAATTCTGACATGGAAATACTTAAACAATTAAAGAATAAATGTGACCCAACTCAGCAGCAGGTCAAATAAGAAGTTGGGTCACTATATCACGTAGTAATTCCACTCCTAGATTTATACCCAAGAAAATTTAAATCCTTTATATACACAAAAATACATACACAAAATGTGTACACAAATGTTTATAATACCAACATTCTTAGCCAAAAAGTACAAACAAGTCAAACGTCCATCAACTTAAAAATAGATAAACGCAATGTGGTCTATACATGCAACAACGTCACTAAACTTTATAAACACTATGCTAAGTAAAGAAAGACAAGCACAATAGGTCACATACTATTTATATAAAGGTTATAAAGTTATATATACTGTTTATATAAAGCTCCCAGAATTGGTAAATCCATAGAGGTAAATATTGGAGTAAGAGGTTGGCAGGCTAGAGGAAGAAAGGAGAATGACTACAAGTGGGTATGGAATTTATTTTTGGAATAATTCATGTTTAGAAATGAGATGGTGAGGGTTGCACATTTGTGCGAATATTCTAAAAACCATTGAATTGTACAATGTGAAAAGATGAGTTTTATGATATCGTGCATTATATCTCAATGAAAACAAACTTGGTACCTTGTTTGCCTGCTGAAGAAATAATATTTTCCAAACCAAACTTTGATTATGTCATTCACCACTTTAAAAATCAGTTTCTCTGTGTCTATAGGACATAATTCAAACACATAGGATCAACACCCGAGTTCTTTCTTTGTGTGTAAGACAAAGTCTTATTGAAGTTTCTCAGGCTGGTCTGCTTAGCTCCTAACCCTCTGGTCTCAGCCTCCTGAGTAGCTGGGATTACAGGCACATGCCAGGGTGACTGGCCTACAAATTCTTTATTATCTGTCCTTTCCCTAACTCTCCAGCCTCGTCTCCAGCTACTTCTCTCTACCAGTTTCTCGAGTCATAAAAAAGACTTGCATTTGCTTTTATATGCCATGAGCTCTGTGCACATTAAACCTTATCAACTCATGCTTCTTGAAATAGTTTCCCCCACTCCTTCACCTAGTTAAATGGACTTGTCCTTCAAAACAGAATACAAATGTTATGAAAGTGACCTCCTTCAAGAGCTCACAGCCTAATTTAGAAACACTTGCCCTCATGGTCCTGTGGAATCCTCTGAATGTCATAGACCTTTTTCTGAACAGTGTAACACAGAATTTATAATACAATGAGTTCCTATTTCTCCACCCCCTCCTTTACACCACGTTCTCTGTGAGAGCAGGGATCATTCATGTTTTCCTTCGATGTATCTCAACACTTGTCAGTGTGAGTGAACTGAGTGTTCAGTAAAAATATTGTGACTTGAATATGCATATGTTATTTTTAAAGTCAAAAAGAGTGAATGAAGTCATAAATAGAGTGTTAAAAAATAATGGAATATGTTCTGAACCATGGTGAAAACCTAGATTTATATCTTGGAGGGGGAAGCCAAGGACATCATAGGTAAGAAAATATGGTTTGTTGGGAAGATAATTCCCTAACTTATTACATGTGAATCCATTGTATGAGGACAACCATAAAATTCATTGCCCATACCAGACCATTTATAAAAGTAAAGTAGGATGCTATTATGCTTATTCTGGGTCAACAAATGTAAACCACAACTTTCTGGGGCAAACCAAGATGATGTGGCCCTATCAAGTTTTATTTTACCCTTCAATTTTTTTCTGGGTATTGAAGTGACTTACAGATTTTTGCTGTTATAAATAGGTTTTTTTCCCCAGATAGCTCATGACTCACTTCCTCATTTTAGTCAATTTCTGCTCAAATGTCACTTATTTAGAAAGGTCTTCCTTGACCTCTGAAATAGCTCCATCCATAATAATCTATGTTAGTGCTAATCACTGTCAGACTGCCCAGCGAGAATGCAAGGTCAAGAAGATAATGGCTATTTGTCTGCAAATTCTGGAAGGGTATCCAGATCATAGTAGGTGCTCAATAAATACTTGCTTATTTAATTAACAGATAATGCTATTATGAGCATTCTTGAGTCCAAATATTTTCTTTATCTTTTTAAAAGATTAACTGATAGGAATCAGATTAACAAATAAATACCTTTACAAGACTCATTTTATGTTGCCAATTTTTTGACAAAAAGTTATAACAAATTTTTAGTGATAAAGTTTTTGTATGCTCACTTGTTACGTAACAAAGTTTTGGTCAGTGACACACTGAATATATGATGGTGGTCACATATGATTGTAATATTGTAGTTTTTCTATGATTTTTATGTTTACAAATGTTTAGATACACAAATACCATTGTGTTACAGTTGCCTACAGTATTCAATACAGTAACCTGTTGTACAAGTTTGTAGCCTAGAATCAGTAGGTTTATACCATACAGCAAAAGTGTATAGTAGGCTATGCCATCTAGATTTATGTAAGTACACTCTGTAATGTTTGCACAATGACATAATTGCCTAGTGACATATTTCTCAGGAGATAGCCCTGTCATTAAGCCTCTGCTTGTACATGCCATGACTGTATATTAAATATGATGACACATGTATATTTTGGCCAATTTGTTAGGCATAAACCACAACAAAACCAATAAAACCTCCCTTTCTGATATATCAAGACCACACTAGTTTGATTACAAACCAAAATTATTTAATAATTTTCAATAATGAGGTTTATTTGCTCTATATTAACATTTGAAATGTGTACATTTTTATGAAATACCCGGTCCAGGGATTGACAACATTTTACAGATTAAAGAAGATGACTTGCTGAGTTGACAGTTGACAAGCCAACATAGGTCAGAGGGAAAAACCTATCTTGCAGGAATAGGGAATGCTTTTATTTTAGGAAAAAAAAAAAAAAAGCTTGGCTGGGCATGGCGGCTCACGCTTGTAAACCCAGAACTTTGGGAGGCCAAGGCGGGTGGATCAGGAGGTCAGGAGATCAAGTTCATCCTGGCCAACATGGCGAAACCCCATCTCTACTAAAAATACAAAAAATTAACCAGCCGTGGCGGTGTGCAGCTGTAGCCCCAGCTACTCAGGAGGCTGAGACAGGAGAATCGCTCCAACCTGGGAGGCAGAGGTTGCAGTGAGCCGAGATTGTGCCACTGCACTCCAGCCTGGGTGACAGAGCAAGACTCTGTCTCAGAAAAAAGAAAAAAGAAAAAGAAAAAAAAAGCTTATCAAGTAGAAATGAAAATAATTACATAATTTGGTCATATTGAGAGACATTGTGTGGATCTACCAGAACATGGAAAGATATAAAGAATATGGTTTATATCCTTCTGACAATAAGAATAGTTAAATAACTTTATTGAAACTGCATATATACTATGTTTCCCTAATGAGAGGACCCCCACCTGCCTGTAATTACATTATTACTTTTTAATTATGTGAAGATGGAGTAAATAGTAAATAAGTGGTAGGGCCTTTTGGAAAAGGTGAGGAAAAGAGTTGGGGAAGGTGAGGAACAAAGAATATGTGGAAAAGGTGAGGAAAAGAGTTGGGGAAGGTGAGGAACAAGACAATGAAGGGGAGAATTTGAGTCCTGTGTATAAACTAGTTGCCTTAAGCTTATATGCAGGAGTCAGCTGATGTCAACATATGGCTTGGCACCTCAATTGAGTGGGAAGGGCTCACAGAGTGTGGGCTCTACCCTGTACTCCTTGCTTATTCAGTTCATCCTCAGCTCCAGCACAGCCTCACCAGTGCAGAGGACAAATGACGCTCATGAACTTGCTCTATCCCATTCAGTCCCCAGATCCATCAAAATGCAAAATTCCCATCAGTGATTGATCTGGGAAGACGGGGGTGAGTCTTTCACCAGCATATCAGTAAAAGACACATAAAGAAGTTTTTAGGCACCAAATGTCCACTGAGCTTCTGCCTTCTTGTCCTGGGCCCATCGCAGAGGTCAGTCACCCACCTCTGGTCTACCCATCCTTGCTACTGTTCATGGTAGCTTCCTATTAATATAGGAGCTCCCTATGTCAATTTATTCCATAATAACTGTTCTTCCTGGCCACAGAGCTAGTGTCTGCTACAAATTATACTCTTCAATTCACTACACAAACCTGTCATTGACGGCTTATGTGCCACCATCTAGAATTTGAAAACATATAGCTAGTGCTACTGAGGTCATGACAGTAAACATATCTTTTAATAACAGTAAATGTTAATGAATTAATATACACATCTAGCTAATGTGCTTGTATGTCTGTGGTGTGTGTGTGTGTATGTGTGTGTGTTCTTTTCTGTGGTCAATATTGGAATATAAAGTTTTCTCTTTCAAAGTAAAGTCACTTTGCTCATTAAACAAGCAAACAAAACCCAACAGATAAAAAGCCCTGTTATAGTTCGCTCTTCTTTAATTTCAGAATAAAATAAAACTTACAGCTTAGCATTAATTACTTTCATGATCTAACCTTCACCTACTCTTCCAGACTGTATTATTCTGTTCTCACATTGCTATAAATAAATGCCTATGACTGGGTAATATATAAAGAAAAAAGGTTTAATTGGCTCATGGTTCCACAGAGTGTGCAGGAAGCATGACTGTAGAGGCCTCAGGAAATTTACAATCATGATGGAAAGCAAAGAGGAAGCAGGCACTTTTTTTATTATACTTTAAGTTCTAGGGTACATGTGCACAACGTGCAGGTTTGTTACATATGTATACATGTGCCTTGTTGGTGTGCTGCACCCATTAACTCATCATTTACATTAGGTATATCTCCTAATGCTATCCCTCCCCCGTACCCCCTCCCCACAATAGGACCCGGTGTGTGATGCTCCCCTTCCTGTGTCCAAGTGATCTCATTGTTCAGTTCCTACCTCTGAGTGAGAACATGCGGTATTTGGTTTTCTGTTCTTGCAATAGTTTGCTGAGAATGATGGTTTCCAGCTGCATCCATGTTCCTACAAAGGACACGAACTCATCCTTTTTTATGGCTGCCTAGTATTCCATTGTGTATATGTGCCACATTTTCTTAATCCAGTCTGTCACTGATGGACATTTGGGTTGATTCCAAGTCTTTGCTATTGTGAACAGTGATGCAATAAACATACGTGTGCATGTGTCTTTATAGCAGCATGACTTACAAGCCTTTGGATATATCCCCAGTAATGGGATGGCTGGGTCAAATGGTATTTCTAGTTCTAGATCCTTGAGGAATTGCCACACTGTTTTCCACAATGGTTGAACTAGTTTACAATCCCACCAACAGAGTAAAAGTGTTCCTATTTCTCCACATCCTCTCCAGCACCTGTTGTTTCCTGATTTTTTTAATGATCGCCATTCTAACTGGTGTGAAATGGTATCTCATTGTGGTTTTGATTTGCATTTCTCTGATGGCCAGTGATGATGAGCATTTTTTCATGTGTCTGTTGGCTGTATGAATGTCTTCTTTTGAGAAGTGTCTGTTCATATCCTTTGCCCACTTTTTGATGGGGCTGTTTGTTTTTTTCTTGTAAATTTGATTGAGTTCTTTATAGGTTCTGGATATTAGCCCTTTGTCAGATGAGTAGATTGCGAAAATTTTCTCCCATTCTGTAGGTTGCCTGTTCACTCTGATGGTAGTTTCTTTTGCTGTGCAGAAGCTCTTTAATTAGATCCCATTTGTCAATTTTGGCTTTTGTTGCTGTTGCTTTTGGTGTTTAAAACATGAAGTCCTTGCCCATGAGCAGATACTTCTTATATGGCCAGAGCAGGAAAGAAAGAGAGGGGAAGGTGCTACAGACTTTTAAACAACCAGATCTCATGATAACTCATTCTCACCGTAACACCACCAAAGGGTATGGTGTTAAACTATGAGAAACTGCCCCATGATCTAATCATCTCCCACCAGGCCCCACCTCCAACATTGGAGATTGCTATTCAACCTGACATTTGAGTGGAGACACAAATCCAAACCATATCACAGGCTTATGTAATACTATGCATACCCTTCCTTATCTGCTCTCCCTTCTGTTTTTTTCTCTTTTTGAACAGCTACTCTAACCACCATTGTCTTCTCCAGGTACCATAAGTGCAATAACCTGAATGTTTCCACTATCAAATCTTGACTCATGTCCTTCTCCCAATCTGTCTGCTCCTCACAATCTTTGCATTCTGCAAAACTCAGCTCAGATAACATCTATTATGAGATGTTTTTCCAATTTTCTGACACAAAGTAATCATACATACTTAGGCTTTTAACATTGCCAAACCTCTCCTTAGCACTGATTTCACTTGATCTTCAAGCATGTTTGAGTTTGTGCCTCCTCCAGTGTACTGAAAGTTCTATGAAGTGAGAGACATGGTCTCATTCACTTCAGTTTCTCCCAAGTGTTACGCAGACAGAAAACTCTCTAAAACACTAATGCTCTTGAAGTTTAGCAAATAGAATATGAAGTTCATGTTATAATAAATAAGAAAACTAATGTTTACCAAGGAAATACTGTGTCTGGCACTTCAAAGTGTATTCTTTATCTATTCCTCATATATATTTGGGACATGTTGGTGATTCTTTTGGCTCTTAAGTTCACTTGAGTTAATAGTTGTCCTTCTTGAATTCCATCCTCTCATTTCTTTTTTTCTGCATTGACACTTTCTTTCCTAAGATCTGGTTGAGAGAGAACAGTATGATGTCATGCCATTGTTACAAAGGTCCCTAAATATCATTTATCACTCTACCTTGTGGACTTTCTGGGGCTTTTCAACAGACAAGACTATCTTTATGAAGTGCTCATTACTTTGCTAACAGTAGCTCATCTGCCACAAACTGTTTTACCTCCTGCAGCTGAGCGAAGAGTGAAGGGTAAATTCCTTGAGATGTGAGTTTTAAGTGTTAGTTCAAACATCATGATCCATAATTAAGCTGAATTTCAAAGCAGGAAGCAAATGTATACAAGGTAGAGATTGCTAGATGCAATCAGTTATCTCCTTCTTAGTAGCATAATTTGCTTTTGTGAGGAAAAAATATATGAGTCCATAATCCCAGTGGTAGGAATTCTACACAAACCCTGGAAAGCGGAACTGTAGGAAAGCTTCCTCTTCCTGAAGCCAGAAGCAATTGGGAATTCTGTGTGTGTCCCCCCCATGATCCAGACCCCTTCTAACAGGAATATTCATAGGGTTTCTAATATTGGAATATATTTTACCTAAAATAATTGTTGATCTAGTCTACCCTTAAGTTTTCTACAGAAACAAGTTAGACCAAAAGACACTTGCAGCTCCATGAAGACATGTGAGATTTTGCATCCCTTTATGATGTGGAATGACAGGTGTAGGTTAATGGATGACTCTATGAAAACAACAACAACAACAACAACAACGACAAAAAAAAAAAAAAAACGAAAAATGGAAAGCCAACCATGTCATTGCCTGATGGTATAAAATAATAACACATTTTCTGTTTTATGATGGAAGGGTCATGTGGCATAAGTACTCAATGTTCCTGCCAAAAGCATCGATCCAGATGGAAATATTAATTATTTGACCAGATGTGTGACAATGTCACTCTGAAAGGTGGTTTCAGTATGCTGTACTGACATATATCATCACAGAAATTGCACTGCTAATAGAATGTATCTGAATTAGTGGCTCTCCAGTGGGACCTCAATCATTTTGAACCATAAAGAATGTAGGATTTTAGAGCTAGAAAAGACTTTAGATCCTATATAGTCTGAAAGTCTCATTTTATACAAGCAGCAGCTAAGGCTCAGTGAGGTAAAGTGTATCACATGGGCCTGTTGAGTTATGTACGGCAAAATTGAGAATTGATTTTGGACCCTGGAGCTACCTAACCATACAACTATGCTCTATGATCTTAATTCAATTTCCATGTATTCCTCTATTTGACTACACCCAATGTATTGTTTAATTCATTGACATCCACTATGTGACTGGCACTGTACAAGGCCGGGGGTAAACACTAGTAAAGAGACGATTTCTGCTTTTGAGAGTGCTTACCTTCTAGTGGCTAGTGTCAAACAAAAATGAAATATACTGGACCAAAGATAGGTACAACGAAGGAAGTGCAACAAGATAACATCGGAGATAGTGCCTGGATTGAGGCAGCTGCTTTTGGTAGGGTGAAGAGGAAAGGATGTGCCATTTTGGTTCATACTCATAAAAATGATGAAAATAAGCCAACAAAGTGATGAAAGATGTTTCCAGGCAGTGAAAAGACCAAATGCACAGTCCGTGTGAGCTTGGAGAGGAAGAGGAACAGATGAAAGAATAAGATGGCTGCAGCACGTTGAGCTATGGAGACCACGGACCATGGTGGGAAGAGAGGAGTAGAAGGTGGCCAGCTCATATGAGACCTGGTGAGTTGGATTTTATTCAAAGTGCAATGAGAAACCTTTGGGGGAATTTACTCAAAGCAGCAATAGACTCTGATTGGTAAGCACCTATTGTGCATAGTCTATTCCAATACATGTACTTTTGTGGGCTGCAGAACACTCTTGTAACAGACACTATAGAAAACACCTCCCACCCACTTTTATATTCAGTTAAAATTTACTCAAGTTCCTATTTTGAGTTAGTGGTCAGCTTGTAAAACCTTCGAGACAAACCTTTAGCTGAATAGTTCATCTACTTATTGTTGGTTTTTCTTTTAATTCCCAGTTTCTCCTCTTGTTCACATTTTGCATTAACATGGTATACTTGTTAGAATTAATGAATCAATATTCATCAATTGGTATTAACCAAAATCCACATAGTTTATTACCATTATTGTTATCATTAAAATGTATACTTCGTGTTGTTGTACAGTCTATGTGTTTTGACAAATGCAAGATGTCATGTACCCACCATTGCAGTATGATACAGAAGAGATCATTGTCCTAAAAATGCCCCGTGCTCCACCAATTCATTCCTCTACCCCTACCTGAAAACCCTTGCTAACCACTAATCTTGCTATTGTCTCTATAGTTTTGCGTTTTTCAGAAAGTTTACAGCTGGAATAATACAGTATGTAGCTTTTCCAGACTAGCTTTTCTTTCTCACACAAAAAATTACGTATTAAGGATTCCTCCATTTTTTTAACCTTGACATCACATTTCTTCTTGTCATTGAAAAATTATTTTATTTATACACATGCTATAGTACGTTTATCCACTAATGTTTGGAAAGGTATCTTATTTGCTTCCATGTTGAGGCAATTGTAAGCAGAGCTGCTAGAAACATTCATGTATAGTGTTTGTGTGAACACCAATTTTCAATACATTCAGATAAATATCTGGGAGTATGATTCCTGTATCATATGATAAGAGTATATGTAGCTTTGTAAGAAATGGCTAAACTGTCTTCCAAAGTGGCTTTGCCATTTTCGTTCCCACCAGCAATGAATGAGAGCTCCTGTTGCCCCACATCCTAGCCAACATTTAGTCTTTTGAGATTTTGGCCATTCTGGTAGAAGCGTAGTGGTATCCCATTGTGTTAATTTGCAACACCCTAATGATGTTGAGTATTTTCTCCACTCGTTTGTTTTTAAAGAGTAAGGTATACATTACTCATTCCTATAATAATATAACCACATAATAAATATAAGCATGGTGATGCTGTATTATTTCTGTTTATCCACTATATATTTAGCACCTACTGCATTCTAATGTCTGAGCCAGGCACTAAGGAAAGAGGGTATTCAGACAGAACCTCCCTTTCTTCTAGGAGTTTATGGTCCATCAGCAAAGACAGACATATAGAGAGCTGTGGTAATAGGAAAGGCAGGGGTTATGAGAGCCTCAGGAGCAGGATCCAATTCTTTCTTAATAGGTTCAGAGAACTATCTAAAGTAAAGATTTCTACATCAGAGTTAGAAATTAAGCAGAAGAAGTTATCAGTTGATGGTCATGAGGTAGAGTCCAGGGTTATCCAGTCTAATCTCTGAACAAAACAAGTAGAGTTTGGTGGTGGTGTCATGTTAAACATGCACTGAGAGATGCATGGATCTAATATAGACTAATATTAGGAAGAGCTGAGCAATTAAAGACAGTTAACCTATCTAAGTTAATTTTCCAATAATGTAGGCTTATTTAAATATTAAGTCCACTTATTATAAAAGTTCATAGCATGTATAAAATACAAATAGTTTTGGTGGCAATGTCATATGGTTTTAGCACAGTTTGTATCTTGTCTATTTTAAAATAGCTTTTTAAATTATAATTTTATTACATGATGGAAATATAACAAAATACAAATGTGTAAAAAATTACATAAGAATCTCATACTCACTAATTATAATTATTTATATCATGATTTATATTTCATGCTTTTAACATGTATGTGTAGATATATGCATTAGCAAAATTGATCGCTTAATGGTAGTTCATTTTATTAAGTAGAAGGTTGCAACATCATTTTTAATGACTTCTGAGTAATCAGTCTATGAAATGAACAAAGCATGATTAATGTACAAATTCTCCCTTGAAGGTTGGTTCAGACACTTCCACTTTTCCATATTATGAATAAGTCTGAGGTTAAACGATGGTATAAAATCTTTGGAAATCAATTCATTTATTTTAGGAAGCTAATTCTTTATGAGGTTAAATTGTTGGGTCAATATGTGTATGCTTATTTACTGTGATAAGTATCAATAAGTAATTAAACAAGTCTATAGAATATGAGAGTAATGATAGCATATATACATACATTTATATAATGCACATGCACACATATATATGGATGTTCATTGTTACTATCCCTGTTTTTTCATTTTACTCTTTGCCAGTATGATAACTAGAAAATGTCTGTATTGCTTTATTTTGTCCTAATTATCTCCTGCCTGGTCCAATATTATATTTCCCAACCCTTTCTCTTGCTTCAGTTTTTGTCACTGACAACCTCTTCTCCCCAGAACAGCCAAAGGATATCTTTAAAAAGTGTCTCTGTCTTATCACTGCTCCCACCTAAAATCATTCAATAAGGTCTTGTTGCTATTATAATGAAATTTAATTGGTCCTATTAGATAGAATTTCTCCCTACCTGCCTAACCCAATTTCGTACTCCGCCTATCAACCCCTTCCCACTGCTTCTCCATCCCGCCCTCTTGCATTTTACCCACAATGTTCTTCTTTCTGTTCCTTAGGATCTTAAAGTTGCTCCCGTGCTGCCTGGAACACTGTTTCTGAGATAGTCCATGACTGACATCTTCTCCTGATTCAGGTCTCAGTTTACATATCCATACTCCAAAGGGGTTTTCCCTGAGTAGTACACTAAGCAAGGGAGCCTCTGCTCCATTCCAGTGGCTCTGTGTCAGATTATCCTGTTTTGTTGCATCAATACCGCCTACTGATATTGACATTATCTTGTATTTCTGTTTCCCATTTGTAAACAAGTGCCTGGGACATTGTCCTGGTTCTCTGTTCTGCTTCCACACTAGCACCTAGGTTGTTCCTGTCATATCATAATCAGTACACAATTGTTGAATGATTGAATGAACTTTTAAAAACATATTAGAAAAATCACTTTTAATACATGGTTTATTTCTGTAATGAATTCATTCCATTTTTGTTACTTCTGTAATTGATGCCTATTCATAAACTTTAGTCCATTATTCTACTAAGTATCCATCTTTTCTTCTTTTTACTTATAAGAATTCACTGGCATACAAGTAATACTCTTTTCATGACATTTATTTTAAATATTTCCCAATCATTTGCCTTTAACTTTTTATAATGATTTATTTGGTACACTATTTTTTACATTTTTACTTGTCAAATTTATTAGTATTTTTACTTTTTGCCTTCTGACTTTGGAGTTCAACTAGTGAAGTCCTTTCCTAAGAATTAATATCCATACATGTCTATATTTTCTCCTAGAGATATTGTACTTAAATTTTAATTAACATATTAACAAATGTGTAAATTATTTTTTTGCAGATGATGATATCCTAACCAAATTTTATTTTTTCCAAAGCAACCTTGTTCCAATATGTTTTTGAATAATCTGTTCTTTACCAATCATTTGAATTGTGAAACATCACTTTCTAAACTCAAAAATATGGTTCAGTCTTTGTTGTCTTTTCTACTGAATCATTTTACTTATTTATTCCTAGATTGTTATTGTTCAATTTTAGTTATTTCAACTTCATGAAATTTAGCAATAGTAAGACAAGGCATTCCAATAGTTCTATATATTTTTGTTATGTTGACTCTTCTGGATTAGCTTAAAGATATTTTACCAAACTGGCCCAAAAACCCCATTGACACTAAAACTGAAATTTTGTTTTGTTTATTTGTTATTATTAATTGTGGTAGAATAGAAAAATGTGTACATTAATTCTTCTTCATCAAGTCCAGAATCTAAATCTCTACTAATATCTTTTAATGTAGCTTGGGTATCCTTCATACTTTTTAATATTTTTAAATTATAATCAACAATTCCTGAATATAATATATCTTGATCAATTTATTCTCAATTTTTATTTCCATTTAATATAGAATTTTATGTCTTGAAGTGGTTACAGTATAATAAAGAAAATATTATTTTTTGCCTCAAAAATTAGTCATTTACTGGATAAAGAAAATGTGGTACTTATAGAATACTATGCAACCATAAAAAGGAATTAGATCATGTCCTTTGCAGGGACATGGATGAAGCTGGAAGTCATCATCCTCAGCAAACTGACACAGAAACAGAAAACCAAACACATATTCTCACTCACAAGAGGGAGTTGAACAATGAGAACACATGGACACAAGGAAGGGAACAACACACACCAGGGCCTGTTGGGAGGTGGGGGGCAGAGGGAGGGAACTTACAGAATGGGCCACTCGGTGCAGCAAACCACCATGGCACACGTATACCTATGTAACAAATCTGCACGATCTGCACATGTATCCTATTTTTTAAGAAGAAATAAAGACATTTTTAAAATTAGTCGTTTAATTATTACTACTTGTTACCACAAACTTTTTAAAGCCAAATCTATTGGATTTTCATTGTAAGCATTCATACTATTTCCTAATGGTTTTTGTAAATTTTTTTGGGAAAAAAAATGCTGAATAACAGAGGTAGTAGCTGGCTTCCATTGTAATTGTTATTTCAGTCTTATTTTGTCACATTTTCAAGAGAATCCTTCTGACCAGAATTATTCAGAAATACTTTATTACTGATTCATGTTCTAGATTATACACACAATTTGTTAAAACCTGCAGGCGTTTTTCTTTTTAGCACTATAGACCTCTTTGCCCTCAACTAAGTGTCTCTAAATTGCTTAGTGTGTGATTTTTTTCTCCTTTGCTCTTAAATCTTATTATTCTATCCTCTATCTAATATCATCCATCACAAGCCTATTGTGATTTCTTCATGCTACTTCTCAACTCCTTCAAATAATTCTTTAGGTAGAGGATATTCCCCTTTAATGTAGAGCCAAATGAAGAAACATTTGAAAGCTATTTACTTTTCAAATTAATTATTTAAATTAAACTTAATTTGCTGCTATGCTATCATTGAATATGTTTATCAGATGTGTAACCATCAGGCAAATGAACGAGTGATCATATGATCAGAGACGACTTAGAGGATCCATGTAAATAGATCATAGTTGAGAAACATTGTTTTAAAGATAGTTCTAGTATCAAGATTGATCCTATGATAACCTGTCCCCTGCATCTGCTCTCCTAATTTAAAGGTGCCTGTAAAAATTCAGAATTAAAAAATAATGTAGAAGGGTTGACTCCTTTGAACCATACATACATTTAATAAATTGGGAAGAAATAACAACTATTTACTCTGTCTTACCTGCTTTCTGTGATACACTTCAGAGTTTACTAGAGATTAACTTTTCTTTGTGGTTTACTGATCGGAGTGTATAAAAGAGAGAAGCTTAAAAAGAATAAATAAACGAAAGAATGAAAAACCAATGAATAGATGAAAGGAAGGAAGAACAAAGAAGCATAAAGAAACAGAGAAGGAAAATAGCATATTTTCACTTGCTGGAGAGAATAAAAAAGACCAGATACTCTCAGATCACCCTGATAACATTATCCTGAGTAATCTTTAAAAATCATAACAAATTGAATAAAGGCAACCATAGAAAGCTGTGTGTGTTTGTGTATGCAAGTGTGGCACACACACACACACACACGCACACATACACACAAACCCCTAGCAACCACTGGAAATTAAATACTGTATTCTTATGGAGGCAGCTCTCTGGTTTCATTGCCATCATAATTTATTAAAAATCTCCACATCAGCATCTCCGTTAACCTTCTCTCAGTGGAAGTTTTTACAAAGGTTTACAAAAGAAATAAATGCTAAATATGACGACTATTGCAACTTTGTACCTCTCGTTGAAATCTAACAAAATGGGTTTCTAAACAATGAATGTACAGTAGAAACAATGCCAACGGATTTTAAACAGCCATCTGGTGTAATTATTCATGCTCCCTAAAAATAGGCTATTTGAAAACGTGCGAAGTTCCTTTCTGATATAATTCCATGGTCTAACAACACATGAGCTGGCAAAGAGAAACTAAAGAGGCTTTCAACAGGCAGGTCTAGTTGTTTAACTTCTTTTGTTGTGCAGAAAAAGACCCAAAACTTAGATTTCAAAGACATGTTGTACATCTTCATCTTCCATTTTCAAAGTTATCCCACTGGTGCCTTTCCTCCCCTTGCTATCACTACTGTTGATATGGGTGCTTATTTCCTCCAAATTACACAAAAGCAAACAGATCCCTAGTTCATCTCAACTCCATCACCTACCTCTTCAGTCAATGCCCTATACTGTTTTGCATTCATCATTCACTTGTTCATTCATTAAGGAACTTTCATTGACAGTGTATTAAAAATGTCTTTTTTATAGTAACAATATTCCTTCTTTAATTGAGACAATATAAACATCAAAAACAAAGTGATTTGCTTTCAGTTTCTTGGATAAATAATGGTAGAACTCAAAAGAATAGAGGCCTCCTGAAAACTGCTTATTTCTGAAGTTGTTTCTCTGTTTTTGTTTTTGTTTTTCAAATTTAATTTGAATCAAGCTCATACATTCCTTAAGCTAGAGAGGCTGGGTCCCCCACACAATATTTCCAAGTTCATCTAATATCCTATTAAAACAGCCCTATTCATGCACCTTTACCATCTACTTTTTCTTACTTTTCTATTTTGATTAGTTTAATTAAGGAGACTACACTCTAACATAAACATGGACAGCTTTATTATCTCAAGAATGGCTATAATTGTATTCTAAGCTCTTTCTCTTGTTTTCAGTAAGACTTGACTGAAAGTTCCTAAAGCTTAGAGTATAACTAAGGGCATAATCTTCTATTTCACAATCAGCCCACCTTTCTCTATGTTTGATCAGGGTTTGAAAGGGAAAAAGAAGCCCCCTTACATGCTCAATTATGTAGTAGGTGTGGTAATGTGTCTGCCTCATTCATGATGATCTCTGGCATCTCCAACTTATCTTCCACTTATTCAATGTATGTGAATGGGAATCCTAATGGTGGAATACTCAAGCACAATCCTTTCTTCTAGGCATAAGTGTCCCTTGTGGCCTGGCGCTGCTTTTCTCTAGCTTGCAGTGGGCTCCCACTCTCCTGAATACCCAGTTTCATCCACTCACATTCCCTGAGCACTGGCAGAACACATCTTCCCTTCATCTCAGGAAACAAAGAGGGAAATACCACCCTTACCAACTTTTCTTTCTCTTTTTCCTTATCTCTTATAGTTACAGGGTAGGTTATCAAACCTTCTGGCTCCCCAGTAATTCAACCTCAACTCAGTATGTATGTTTTATTTTCCTTTTAAATTATACCCCTGAACTTGGAGACTAACTCATTAAAGTAACACAAATAATACCCCCTTCAAGGATGTCCACACCCTCATTGTCAACATCTGTGAATATGTTACCAAATATGTATTAGAACTCTTCAGAGAAAAAGAATATGTCTACACACCCACATAGACACACAGAGAAAAAGAAAGAGAGAGATACTCCAGGATATAGACTCCTGTGATGATTATGGAGGCTAAGAGTTCCCTCTCTCTGCCCTCAAGCTGGAGACTCAGGAAGGCTCGTGGTATAGTTTTAAGGCCTTAGAGCCAGAGAGTTGATGGTATAAATTCCAGTCCAAGCATGAAACCCTGAGAACCAGGAGTACCTAGAGTGAAAGCAGGTTAATGTTCCATCTAAGCAGTCAGGCAGAGAAATGACTAATCCAACCTTCCTTTTCCTTCTGTTCCATTCAGGTCTTCAACTGATTGGGTGAGGTCTGCTCACATTGAGGGGTGCCTTCTTCTTCTTCACTCAGTCCACCAAGTCAAATGCTAATCTCTTCCAGAAACATCCTCACAGAAATCTTGTTTAATGAGATATCTGGGCCTGCCATGACCCAGTCAAGCTGACATATGAATTTACCCTGACACATGGCAAAAGAGAATTTGAAGTGGTGATTAAAACTATGGACCTTTAGAAGGGGAAATAATTCAGAATTATTCAGACTATCCAATCTAATCATATGAGCCCTTAAAAGCAGAGGATCTTTCCAGGTTGAAGTAAAGAGAGAGACTTGACAAAGAAGATAAGGTTACAGGTACTAATCGACTGTTGCTAACACTGAAAAGGGAGGAAGGGAGCCACGAGACCAGAATGAAGGTGGCCTTCGGAGTCTTGGAACAGCTGCCTGCGAACAGTGCAAGGAAACTGGGCTTCAATTCTACAACACTGAGGAGCGGAATCATGCCAACTCTCTCAATGAGCAAGAAAACAGATTTTTCCTTGGAACATCCAGACAGGATCACAGCTCTACTGATACGTTGATTTTAGTCCAGTGAACTCTGTGTTCAAATTCTGGCCTGAAGAACTATACGATAATAAGTTTGTGTTGGTTTAAGCTGCTAAATTTGTGATAATTGGTTCTAGCTGCAGTAGGAAACTAACGTATTATTTTCATGTGCTCCCTTCCACATACAGGAATATTGTAGTTCCATTGGTTCTTCTAAAGTGGCACCTTCTGGGCAGTTGTATGCAATAGTCCAGGTTCACAGCAAGCACCTCTCTGAACCTAGAACACAGAGTTCTTAATGCCATTTTCTGAGATATGATCTCTAATTCCCAATTCTAAGAAAGTTCTGTTATTTCTATACAAATCATCCTCAGTACTGTATTCCATGAGAGAATGTTACCCATCTGTGATAGTTAATTATACGTGTCAACTTGATTAGGCCACAGAATGCCCAGATGTATGGTAAAACCTTATTTCTGGGCTGTGTCTGTGAGAGTGTTTCTAGACGAGATTAGCATTTAAATGGATGAACTGAGTAAAGCAGATGGTTCTCCCTAATGTGAGTAGGCATCATCCAGTTTGTTGAGGACCTGGACAAAACAAATGGGCAGAGGAAGGTTGAGTTTACGCTGCCTACATGGTTGAGTTGGAACATTGATCTTTTGCCCCTGGTGCTCCTGGTTCTCAAGCCTTCAGACCCAGATTATAATCTGTACTACTGGCTATCCTAGATCTCCAGTTTGCAGACTACAGATTGTGGGACTTTTCAGTCTTTATGTTCACATGAACTAATACTTAATAATAACTTCATTTGTGTAGATTAATTGATCTATGTTTGTATCTGTCTTTACTGGTTCTGTTTCTCCAGAGAAGCCTAATACAAAATATTGAATCTATGTAGCATTTTCATGACCTTATATTGCCTGCATCATGCAAAACATATTGTCTAGATATATGTGTTCATTTTAGAAAAAAATCCAAGTCTTATTCATCCCGAAATCTTTCATAAGGCATCCATGTGATTTGTCACAGATATGCAATATTTCACTTTTGAATGAATGAATGAATGAATAAACAAAGAATATTGAAGCAAGTTTTCTTTTTTTTAATTCCATCCCTCCTTTTTTTAGTTAACATCTTGGAAGTGAGATTTTCCCTGCTCCCGCTCTACCTCTCCCATCATGGGTCTTCATTTTGGTGTCTCACATACTTTATTTCAAAGACCACTTCTTCCAAATAGCTTCCTTTCTTACCACCTCTACTTGCAGCTCTGAAACTTTTATATCTTATATTTTTAATTTTATAAATTAATAGAAATTATAATCATAAAAATCCAGTGGTTTTCCAATCTAAACAATGGAAGGAAGGAAGGAAGGAAGGGAGGGAGGAAGGGGAGGGAAACATGTAGGCCTCTTCCCTTCAGTTTCCACATCTATACAACAGACACAATATGATGAAATGTACAATGTTGTTATAAAAATCCAAAGAGGTGTAGTCTATGAAGTATGTGAAGTGAACAACCTATAACTAGTGTCCTTCTTATCCTTCCACTGTTTTTGTCTTGCCTTGCAGAAGGCATGATAGACTGCCTTAATTTCTCTAGTGACATAAAATTTTCACTGGCGTATCAGTCATTCAAAGAAGAATTGGTACCAATCCTACTGAAACTATTCCAAAAGACAGAGAAAGAGAGAATCCTCCCAAAATCATTCTATGAAGCCAGTATTATTCTAATACCAAAACCAGGAAAAGACTTAACAAAAAAAGAAAAGTACACACCAATATCCCTGATGAACATAAATGCAAAAATTCTCAACAAATTACTAGCTAACCAATCCAACAGCATATCAAAAGGATAATACATCATGATCAAGTGGGTTTCACACAATAGATGATGGGATCATTGAACATACACAAGTCAGAAGAAGCCATACATCACATAAACAGAATTAAAAGCAAAAATCATATGATCACTTCAATCAGTGCAGAAGAAACATTTGATAAAAATCCAACATCCCCTTATTATAAAAACCCTCAACAAAACAGGAATAGAAGGGACATACCGCAAATAAATAAAATCCATACATGACAAGCCCACAGCCAACATAATACTGACTGGAAAAAAGAGTTAACAGCATTCCCTCTGGGAACCGGAAGAAGACAAGGATGCCCACTTTAACCTCTTCTGGTTTTTTGTTTTTTTTTTTTTGTTTTTTTTTTGTTTGTTTTTTTTAAGACAGAGTCTTGCTCTGTCGCCCAGGCTGGAGTGCAGTGGTGGCGATCTCAGCTCACTGCAAGCTCCGCCTCCCGAATTCACGCCATTCTCCTGCCTCAGCCTCCTGATTAGCTGGGACTACAGGCACCCCCCACTACGCCAGGCTTTTTTTTTTTTTTTTTTTTTTTTTGGTATTTTTAGTGGATATGGGGTTTCACCGTGTTAGCCAGGGTGGTCTCAATCTCCTGACCTTGTGATCCACCCGCCTCGGCCTCCCAACGTGCTGGGATTACAGGAGTGAGCCACTGCAATCGGCCCACTTTAACCACTTCTATTCAACATAGTACCGCAGTCTTGGCCAGAGCAATTAGAGAAAAAAATAACGGGCATCTGTGCTGGAAAAGAGAAGTCAAACTCATTTTTCACCAATGTTATGATTGTATATCTAGAAAACCCTGAAGACTCATCCAAAAAGCTCCTAGATCAGATAAAGAAATTCAGTAAAGTCTCGGGATACAAAATCAATATACATGAATCAGTAGCACTGCTATACGGCAACAGCGACCAAGCAGCTGAGAATCAAGAACTGAATCCCTTTTGCAACAGCTGCAAAATAAAATACTTAGAAATATACTTAACCAAGGAGGTGAACAATCTCTACAAAAAAATCTACAGAACACTGATGAAAGAAATAATAGATGATACAAATGGAAACATGTCCCATGCTCATGGATGAGTAGATCAATATTGTGAAAATGACCATACTGCCAAAAGCAATCTACAGATTTAGTGCAATTCCCATCAAAATGCCACCATTATTCTTCACAGAACTAAGAAAAGCTATCCTAAAATTTCATATGGAATGCAAAAAAGAACCTGCATAGCCAAAGCACTACTAAGCATAAAGAACAAATCTGGAGGCATCACATTACTCGACTTCAAATTATACTACAAGGCTATAGTTACCAAAACAGCATGGTACTGGTACAAAAATAGGCATGTAGACCAATGGAACAGAAGAACCCAGAAATGAAACCAAATATAGCCAACTGATCTTCAACAAAGCATACAAGAACATAAAGTAGAGGAAAACTGGCAAGCCACATGTAGAAGAATGAAACTGGACTCTCATCTCCCAACTTATACAAAAATCAACTCAAGATATATCAAAGACTTACATCTAAGACCTAAAACCATAAAAATTCTAAAAGATAACATTGGAAAAACTCTTCTAGACATTGGTTTAGGCAAAGAATTCATGACTTTGGGGACTAGGGGAAAGGGTAAGAGGGAAGAAGGATAAAAGACTACATACTGGATACAGTGTAGACTGCTCAGGTGACAGATGCACAAAAATCTCAGAAATCACTACTGAAGAACTTATTCTTGTAGCGAAAAACCACCTGCACCCCCAAAACTATTGAAATATAAAAGAAACAAAATTGAAAACAAAGTCACTTACAGTGGATATTTTTGTCCAAAATGAATTGAATGTAAATTCATGGATTTATTCCTGGATTCTCTATTCTGTTCCACTGCTTGGTGAGTCTGCCTTTATACCAGTATCATGCTGTTTTAGTTACTATAGCTTTGCAGTATAATTTGAAGTCAAATAATTGGATACCTCCATCAATAAAGGTAGATCAGTCCTTCATGGGAAAAACAAATCAAAACAAAGAAACCCTGATGTGTAGCATTTGCTGACTTTCTGATTTGACTCCATGGCAATTGTCAAGCTACCAACATTTGATGTCAAGTTCACAAATAATAGTCAATTCTCATGATCTAGGATTAGCAGGCTACAGTGTACCATGGAACTTGTAGGAAATATTTGACTAAATGCAGATATATATAATTTATTAAATAAGACATCTCAGACAACAGGGATAGTTCTGAAAGTAAATTGTAGCTTCTTGAACAAAAAAGAATGGTGAGGATTTTTGCAAGCTATAAATGGAAACTGTTCTTATTTACTTGGAATAAGAAAAAAGCCCAATTATAAATAGGTAAGCCGTTTAGAGTCAATGATTCAGGTGCTTTAAATTAAATATGAAAGTAGAATATAAAAGCTGTATGGGAACTTAACAATCAAAATCATCTTCTTTATTTTAGGGAAAAGCATATTGAATGCAAAATAATTTGTCTGTTACAAACAGCATGTTTATTCTATAGCCAAGAATATAATTTCTAGATATATTGATGGTTCTGTGTTTACTGCATCAATAGCTTAGGTGAACAAAATGCATCAAATGATCTCAGAAGAATAATATTTACCTTAATACTGTTGTATATTTTTATTCTTCAGATAAGTTTTTATGCTATGTCTTCAAACCATATGCATTCATTCACTCATTGTGCATCTATTCAACACTTACAGAGTATGTGCCTACTACTCATCAGGCCCTATTTCAGGGCATAGAGCATATGCTAGTAAATAAAACAGACAAATTAGAAGCTGGAGGCATCAAATTTTTTGACTTCAAATTATACTACAAAGCTATAGTAACTAAAATAGCATGATTCTGGCATAAAAGCAGAACTCATAGACCAATGGAACAGAATAGAGAACCCAGAAATAAATCCAAGCATTTCCAGTCAACTCATTTTTGACAGAAACACCAAGAACCTCTTGGGAAAGGTCAGTTTCTTTAATAAATGGCTCTTGGAAAACTGAACATTCACATGCAGAAAAATGAAACTAGACTCTCCCCATTTACAAAAAAAAAAAAAATCAAAATGAATTGAAGATTTTAATGTAAGACCTGAAACTACAAAGCTACTAGAAGAAAACATTGGGAAAATGCTTCAGGGCATTGGTCTGGGCAAATATTTCTTGACTAAGACCTCAAAAGCACAGGTAACTGAAGCAAAAATGAACAAATGGAATTACATCAAGCTAAAAAGCTTAAAGGATAAAATTAACAAAGTGAAGAGACAGCCTACAGATTCAGAGAAGATATTTGCAAACTCTTCAACTCACCGGCAATTAGTAACCAGGTTATATAAAACAATTTTTTTGCTTTTTTCTAATTAAAAGAAAAGTTACCTCAGTTTTTCACTTCTTAAACATAAATGGAGCTACCTTTTTTTTTATACGGAGTCTCGCTCTGTCACCCAGGCTGGAGTGCAGTGTTGTGATCTCAGCTCACTGCAAGCTCCGCCTCCCGGGTTCATGCCATTCTCCTGCCTCAGCCTCTGGAGTAACTGGGACTGCCGGTGCCCGCCACCATGCTCGATTAATTGTTTGTATTTTCAGTAGAGACAGGGTTTCACCATGGTCTTGATCTCCTGATCTTGTGATCTGCCTGCCTCGGCCTCCCAAAGTGCTGGGATGGATATTGCTATTTATTTTAAGCAATTGTGTTGAATTAGAACTATACTGGGAGTGGAAGGAGTATAAATTTGCCATGTGATTTCCAAATGGAGGAAAAGCTACTGTCAGCATGTGTTTTATTTTTAAATTTACACTATAGTATGATTTTTCCCCAACATTAT
This sequence comes from Macaca thibetana thibetana, assembly GCF_024542745.1. Lineage (NCBI taxonomy): Eukaryota > Metazoa > Chordata > Mammalia > Primates > Cercopithecidae > Macaca > Macaca thibetana. The sequence continues at coordinate 175,045,114 of NC_065582.1, forward strand.
TTTTACCTTGCATATACTGGAGTATTTATTTCATCTTTTAAAAGCTTATGTTTCTCGAAAAAAAAAAGGCAACCCAAAAGCAAAAAAAAAAAAAAAAAAATCCGATTAAAACTGGTCAAAAGCCAGGCTTGGTGGCTCGTGCCTGTAATCCCAGCTACTCTGGAGGCTGAGGAGGGAGGATCACTGGAGTCCAGGAGTTTGAGGCTGCAGTGAACTATAATCACATCATTCCACTCTTGCTTAACAGGAAAAAAGGGGGCAAAAAATCTAAATAGACATGTCTCAAAAGAAGACATACAAATGTCCTACAGGTATATGATGAAAAGCTCAATATCACTAACCATCAGAGAAATGCACCAAAACCACCATGAGATATCATCTCACTCCAGTTAAAGCCATCTTTATCAAAAAGACAAAACAAAACAAAACAAATTCTGGTGAGTATTTGGAGAAAGGCGAATGCTCATACATTGTTGATGGGAATGTAAAGTAGTATAGCCACTGTGGAAAACAGTATGGAGGTTCTTCAAATAAATACAAATAGAACTACCATGTGACCCAGCATTCCCACTGCTGGGCACATACCCAAAAGAAAAGAAATCAGTATATCAAAGAGATATCTGCATTCCCATGCTTATTGCAGCACTATTCACAGTAGCCAGAAATGAAAAACAATATAAGTGTCCATCAACAGTTGAATGTATAAAGAGAATGTGGTACATAGACATAATGGACATAATGGAATACTATTCAGCCATAAAAATAAAAATAATGCATTCCTGTCATTTGGGACAATATGGAAGGAAATGGAGGACATTAAGTGAAATAAGGCAAGTGCAGAAAAACAAGTGTCACATATTCGCACTCACATATGCGAGCTAAAAATCAAAAAATTACTTTGTGGATGTAGACAGTAGAATGATGGCTACAGAGGCTGGGATAAGAAATGAAGAGAGGGAGATCAAGAAGGGTTGGTTAGTGGATAGCAAAATACAGTTAGATGGGAGTAAGATCTAGTGTTTAATAGCACCAACAGGGTGACTATAGTTAACAGTGATTTCCTGTATATTTCAAAATAACTAAAAAAGTGCATTTGGAGTTTTCCCAACACAGAGATGCTAAATGTTTGAAATGATAAATATTTCAACTACCATGATTTGATCATTATACATTGTATGCTTGTATCAAAATATCATATGTATCCTATATTATGTATCCAAAAATTAAAAATATTTTCAAAAAACAGACAAGTTCCCACCCCCCAAAAAACCAGATGTTACTTATATTAATGGGCCTTGCATTCTAGTTGAATTTGTTTAATGACAACGAAGAAAATGAAGAATTATAAATTGTCAGGAAGACAAGGGTGAAGAGGAAAGATTAGTAGAGAGAATATTATAATGGCCCAATACATAGTTATGTATTGGTTAAAGATTTTGAAGGAAAGAAGGTATTTGAAGGTGACGTCTAGGTTTTTGACTTGAACAGTTGACGGAATTATAATGTCATTTATTGGAATAAAAAAATGTGCAGAGATGTTGAATTGAGAGTTCTTCTTTAAATATATTAATTGTGACATAGCTCTTGAGCATACAAACGATACATTGACTCTGAAGCTCAGGTAACAGAGAATGGCTTTAATTTGTTTTGTGAGTGTTAAGCATACAGTTGTTTTGGAAATCCGCAAAACTCAATAAGTTCATCTAGGGAATGATAAGAGAGAGAAAACTGTCTTAAAATATGAGCTCCAGGCTACTGCAAAAGCACTCACTGGAGTACCTTTAAATAGAGACACACTGAAAAGTAAAATACACACACACACACATACTCACACACACACATATACATATACACAAAAAGGATGAAGGAGGAATGGAGAAAGAGAATCACTGACTGTTTTATACATCTATTAGGTAGTTTTCAGACATCATCTCATTTAATTTTCATAAATATAAGGTATCTATAAAAGACAAAGAAAAAAAAGATTGAGGAAATCTGCTGGTAAAATGTGTGAAAAATTGGGAGATATTAAACAAATAAAATGTTTTAAGATAGCAGAAGTTTCATTTCTGCCCAACCCTGCAGACAAGTAAAATAAAATGAGGACTGAGACTGACCGTTGGATTAACCATGCAGCGATCACTGGCAACCTTGACTAAAGCAGTTTCAGTGGTATGGTGGAGAGAAAAATAGGATAGAAATGGGTTCAAGGAAGAACAGTAAGTGAGGATATAAGGACAGCGAGTAGAGTTTTTCTAGTATTTTTTTTAGTATTTCTTGTAGTTTTCTCTCAGTGATCTAGAGAAATTAGGAAGTAGCTAAAGTGACAAGAAATCAAGAGAGATACTACATAATGTTTGGTAACATCCAGCATTGCATAATACAGATGTTTCTTGTATTTTGATCTGTAACCTTAACTCACTTATAATACTTTATATTTCAAAATAATAAATAACATTGATATTAAAATTACTATTTAAGGAATTTATTCATAGTGAATATTGTGGCCTTATATTCACACAATTGTAGAAAATACTGTTTAATTTACATGGATGCATGTTGTCTACTAAAGACTACATAAAACTATGTTAATTCTTCTTTAAAAAAATACAGATGTTTCTGCAAAGAAAGTTGGATGCTCTGGGAGGGAGGAGGATAATCACAGAAGTGAGAAATATGAGTACACAAGAGTTTATGGGATCCAATGCACGGACCAAGAATTTGGTCCTCCATGGGAGAGGGGACAGTAAATCTATTGCAATGGGAAAGGAGTTAGGAATATGTAGAAAAGGGGGAACAAAAGGCTTAGATACAGATAGATTGGTGAACATGAAGATGTGCAAGTTAGAGAATTCCCATATGGTTTTTCTAGTGAGATACAATGAATTTCAGAGGGCAGCTTGGAAGTTTTGATGAGACTATGAAGAATTGAGGATCAATTTATTCTAATCCAGAGCTATTTCAGTAAATAACCCTGGGAAAAGAGTGAGAATAATGAGAGGTTCCCATTTGACCTAGGAAGACAACTAAGATGTAAACTTGATGAGGTTAATCCTAATCTTCTAAGAAAAAGTAGATAATCAGTTCTTATAGATTGCTTCATGAGCAAGGCCTCTTATATTCTGTGTAACAGTGAAGTCTTCAGTGCTATGAGGAGGCAACTGTTGATAAGATTCAGTTGAGCTCTTTGAGTTCATTTTTCAATCTCCTTGAGGAGCAAAAAGAACTCTAGGGATCTTCTTTAAAACCAGATCTACAGGAGATAGTGAAGCCAATTGGGAGAGATAGTCTAACCTGGAGCTTCTGTGAATATGAAAAGCTCAAAATTAAACTTATAAAATCTTTCTTATATGAGGCATCTGACCTGTAGAAAGGATTGTAAAAAAAAAAGACTCATTGTCTTAGTCCATTTGTGCTGCTGTAACAAAATAGCACAGACTGTATAATTTATGAACAGTAGAAATTTATTTCTCATTATTCTGGAGGCTGGAAAGTTCTAGATCAAGGCACTAGCAGAAGTGGTATCTGGTGAGGGCTGCTTTCAGCTTCCAAGATGGCATCTTGTTGTTGCATCCTCTGGAAGGTAGGAGCACTGCCTTCGCACATGGCAGAAGACCAGGAGAACAAGAGAGTGCTCCCTTCAACTTGGAGCCCTCTTAAAAGGGTGCTAATCCCACATGTGAGGGTGGAGCATCATAACTCAATCACCTTACAAGACTGCAACTGTTAATTCTATTGGGTGAAGGAATAGTTTCAACATAAATTTTAGAGGGAACACATTCAAACAATATCACCTACCAATATTATTAAAATAAGAATGCTGTTTTCACATATTCTCTACTGTTGAAGCAATGATCAGAATTGGAAATCAGTCAAGGCTATCTCTCTGCCAGGATGGGTCTTCAGAGTCCTGTACCCGCCACACTCTGATCAGCCACCTCCTATGTACTGGAGTCAGCATGAGAGAAGAAAATGTCCTGAATACATCTCTGCCTTCAACACACCTCCATTCTGCTGACACATGTCTCAGAAATGAACTCCTGATTTCCCCTCAACTCCGGCACACCAACATGCTTTCCAAATCCTAATCCCAGCCAATGAATCCTTGTCTTTTCTTATAGGCCAAATATAATGGATCAACCTACTTGGTCAGTTCTAAATTTAAAATGAATCCAGAAATTTCTTCTCTTTTCGTTGCTTCCATCGCAACTCCTGGGCCCAAGTTTTCATCATCAGTAGCCAGGATTGCCATAACTGATATCCTTCTGCCCTTTAGCCCAGGTAGTCTATTTACAACACAGCAGCTAGGACGATCCTTTAAACAGGTTTAGATCAAGTCATGTCACTGCTTTGCTCAAACCCTCCAGGGAGTTTACATCTCATCACCTGGCTTCATGACCTGTGGTCCTCCCCTCTCTGATGTCAACTACCTTCCCTTTTATCCTCATTTAATTTTAGCTGTGCTGGCTTTTCTATTCTTCCCTCTTCCAAGAAACGTTTTCCTCACATAGCAAGGATCTAACTCCTTCTCCTCACTGCTCTGCTGCTGCCTTTTCATACAGCCTTTCATTATGCCCTCCCAACTTGATGTTGCAGCCACACCCAACCACCTCCACCCTGCACACTTAATCCTCTTAATGCCCTTTACGTTTTTCCTGACATTTATTACCATCCGACGTACTTTATATTTAACATACATTTTGTTTATTGTTTCCACCCACACCCCCAAAATTATATAAATTATATTCTAAGAAAGCAGAGATTTTGATCAATATTTGGTCTCCAGCACCTAAAAAGTCCTCAGTACATAGTAGATTCTCAAAGAATAAATGAAGGAATTAATGAATTTGCAAACTCTGATGTACGCAATGCTCTTACCTGAGCACAATTACTTTTTAAAATGCAGCATGCTTGTGGAGTTCAGTTTGATCCAGTTTGTAGTCATCTAAGTGAAAGTTTCCTCTTGGAAGTAATTCTATAAGCCATCAGCTCCCTTAGGGATGCTTTTATCAGTTCTGAAAGCAAGTTTTGCCACTCATCAGCTGTTTGCAGGAGGACTGAGCAGACCTCTCTGTGCTCAGCATTGGAAGCCTCTCTCACCGCCCTCCTGGGACATTTGCAGTTTCAGGAGTATTTCTTGCCTGCTGCAAAGCTCCCTGTTTGGCTCTGCCATCTGCATCAAAAAGGTCACCTCTAGTTACTTGTTATTTCAATATGCATCCACTTCAACTATTTTTCTCCTTCACTTTTTTCTTCCCTTGACCTGAGTTAATCCACTCATTGTCTGCCTCCCACTTGGATCAAACCCCCCCTTCAACTTTAGTTCTCGTTCTGGCTCTGCCTTTGCAGACATCCACAGGGATTTTGCAAGAGTCAGTGTTCAAAGACCACTTTTTTCAGGTCCAGGCTCAATTGTTGGCCAAAGAACAAAGAAGAGTGAGCTACTGTCCAAGGAAACAGCGCTAGTGCTGAGTAGTCCTCTTTCTAACAATGTCCCACTTGTCTGCAGAAATCTGAATCTCTGTATTAAGAAAAGGAGGGGGGGCGGAGCAAGATGGCGGGGGGCGGAGCAAGATGGCCGAATTGGAACAGCTCCAGTCTCCAACTCCCAGCGCGAGCAACACAGAAGACAAGTGATTTCTGCATTTTCAACTGAGGCACTGGGTTCATCTCACTAGGGAGTGCCAGACAATCGGTGCTGGTCAGCTGCTGCAGCCCGACCAGCGAGAGCTGAAGCAGGGCGAGGCATCGCCTCACCTGGAAAGCACAAGGGGAAAGGGAATCCCTTTTCCTAGCCAGGGGAACTGAGACACACAACACCTGGAAAATCGGGTAACTCCCACCCCAATACTGCACTTTAAGCAAACAGGCACACCAGGAGATTATATCCCACACCTGGCCAGGAGGGTCCCACACCCACGGAGCCTCCCTCATTGCTAGCACAGCAGTCTAGATCTAACCCCAAGGCAGTAGCCAGGCTGGGGGAGGGGCGCCCGCCATTGCTGAGGCTTAAGTAGGTAAACAAAGCCGCTGGGAAGCTTGAACTGGGTGGAGCTCACAGCAGCTCAAGGAAACCTGCCTGTCTCTGTAGACTCCACCTCTGGGGACAGGGCACAGATAACAACAAAAGCAGCAGAAACCTCTGCAGACGCAAACGACTCTGTCTGAGAGCTTTGAAGACAGCAGTGGATCTCCCAACACGGAGGTTGAGATCTGAGAACGGACAGACTGCCTGCTCAAGTGGGTCCCTGACCTCTGAGTAGCCTAACTGGGAGACATCCCCCACTAGGGGCAGTCTGACACCCCACACCTCACAGGGTGGAGTACACCCCTGAGAGGAAGCCTCCAAAGCAAGAATCAGACAGGTACACTCGCTGTTCAGCAATATTCTATCTTCTGCAGCCTCTGCTGCTGACACCCAAGCAAACAGGGTCTGGAGTGGACCTCAAGCAATCTCCAACAGACCTACAGCTGAGGGTCCTGACTGTTAGAAGGAAAACTATCAAACAGGAAGGACACCTACACCAAAACCCCATCAGTACGTCACCATCATCAAAGACCAGAAGCAGATAAAACCACAAAGATGGGGAAAAGGCAGGGCAGAAAAGCTGGAAATTCAAAAAATAACAGCGCATCTCCCCCGGCAAAGGAGCGCAGCTCATCGCCAGCAACGGATCAAAGCTGGATGGAGAATGACTTTGACGAGATGAGAGAAGAAGGCTTCAGTCCATCAAACTTCTCAGAGCTAAAGGAGGAATTACGTACCCAGCGCAAAGAAACTAAAAATCTTGAAAAAAAAGTGGAAGAATTGATGGCTAGAGTAATTAATGCAGAGAAGGTCATAAACGAAATGAAAGAGATGAAAACCATGACACGAGAAATACGTGACAAATGCACAAGCTTCAGTAACTGACTCGATCAACTGGAAGAAAGAGTTTCAGCGACTGAGGATCAAATGAACGAAATGAAGCGAGAAGAGAAACCAAAAGAAAAAAGAAGAAAAAGAAATGAACAAAGCCTGCAAGAAGTAGGGGATTATGTAAAAAGACCAAATCTACGTCTGATTGGGGTGCCTGAAAGTGAGGGGGAAAATGGAAACAAGTTGGAAAACACTCTTCATGATATCATCCAGGAGAACTTCCCCAACCTAGTAGGGCAGGCCAACATTCAAATCCAGGAAATACAGAGAACGCCACAAAGATACTCCTTGAGAAGAGCAACTCCAAGACACATAATTGCCAGATTCACCAAAGTTGAAATGAAGGAAAAAATCTTAAGGGCAGCCAGAGAGAAAGGTCGGGTTACCCACAAAGGGAAGCCCATCAGACTAACAGCAGATCTCTCAGCAGAAACTCTCCAAGCCAGAAGAGAGTGGGGGCCAATATTCAACATTCTTAAAGAAAAGAATTTTAAACCCAGAATTTCATATCCAGCCAAACTAAGTTTCATAAGTGAAGGAGAAATAAAATCCTTTACAGATAAGCAAATGCTTAGAGATTTTGTCACCACTAGACCTGCCTTACAAGAGACCCTGAAGGAAGCACTCAACATGGAAAGGAACAACCGGTACCAGCCATTGCAAAAACATGCCAAAATGTAAAGACCATCGAGGCTAGGAAGAAACTGCATCAACTAACGAGCAAAATAACCAGTTAATATCATAATGGCAGGATCAAGTTCACACATAACAATCTTAACCTTAAATGTAAATAGACTAAATGCTCCAATTAAAAGACACAGACTGGCAAACTGGATAAAGAGTCGAGACCCATCAGTCTGCTGTATTCAGGAGACCCATCTCACATGCAGAGACATACATAGGCTCCAAACAAAGGGATGGAGGAAGATTTACCAAGCAAATGAAGAACAAAAGAAAGCGGGGGTTGCAATACTAGTCTCTGATAAAACAGACTTTAAACCATCAAAGATCAAAAGAGACAAAGAAGGCCATTACATAATGGTAAAGGAATCAATTCAACAGGAAGAGCTAACTATCCTAAATATATATGCACCCAATACAGGAGCACCCAGATTCATAAAGCAAGTCCTTAGAGACTTACAAAGAGACTTAGACTCCCATACAATAATAATGGGAGACTTCAACACTCCACTGTCAACATTACACAGATCAATGAGACAGAAAGTTAACAAGGATATCCAGGAATTGAACTCATCTCTGCAGCAAGCAGACCTAATAGACATCTATAGAACTCTCCACCCCAAATCAACAGAATATACATTCTTCTCAGCACCACATCACACTTATTCCAAAATTGACCACATAATTGGAAGTAAAGCACTCCTCAGCAAATGTACAAAAACAGAAATTATAACAAACTGTCTCTCAGACCACAGTGCAATCAAACTAGAACTCAGGACAAAGAAACTCAATCATAACCGCTCAACTACATGGAAACTGAACAACCTGCTCCTGCATGACTACTGGGTACATAACGAAATGAAGGCAGAAATAAAGATGTTCTTTGAAACCAATGAGAACAAAGATACAACATACCAGAATCTCTGGGACACATTTAAAGCAGTGTGTAGAGGGAAATTTATAGCACTAAATGCCCACAAGAGAAAGCAGGAAAGATCTAAAATTGACACTCTAACATCACAATTAAAAGAACTAGAGAAGCAAGAGCAAACGCATTCAAAAGCTAGCAGAAGGCAAGAAATAACTAAGATCAGAGCAGAACTGAAGGAGATAGAGACACAAAAAACCCTCCAAAAAATCAATGAATCCAGGAGTTGGTTTTTTGAAAAGATCAACAAAATTGACAGACCGCTAGCAAGACTAATAAAGAAGAAAAGAGAGAAGAATCAAATAGATGCAATAAAAAATGATAAAGGGGATATCACCACCGACCCCACAGAAATACAAACTACCATCAGAGAATACTATAAACACCTCTACGCAAATAAACTGGAAAATCTAGAAGAAATGGATAATTTCCTGGACACTTACACTCTTCCAAGACTAAACCAGGAAGAAGTTGAATCCCTGAATAGACCAATAGCAGGCTCTGAAATTGAGGCAATAATTAATAGCCTACCAACCAAAAAAAGTCCAGGACCAGATGGATTCACAGCTGAATTCTACCAGAGGTACAAGGAGGAGCTGGTACCATTCCTTCTGAAACTATTCCAATCAATAGAAACAGAGGGAATCCTCCCTAACTCATTTTATGAGGCCAACATCATCCTGATACCAAAGCCTGGCAGAGACACAACAAAAAAAGAGAATTTTAGACCAATATCCCTGATGAACATCGATGCAAAAATCTTCAGTAAAATACTGGCAAACCAGATCCAGCAGCACATCAAAAAGCTTATCCACCATGATCAAATGGGCTTCATCCCTGGGATTCAAGGCTGGTTCAACATTCGCAAATCAATAAACATAATCCAGCATATAAACAGAACCAAAGACAAGAACCACATGATTATCTCAATAGATGCAGAAAAGGCTTTTGACAAAATTCAACAGCCCTTCATGCTAAAAACGCTCAATAAATTCGGTATTGATGGAACGTACCTCAAAATAATAAGAGCTATTTATGACAAACCCACAGCCAATATCATACTGAATGGGCAAAAACTGGAAAAATTCCCTTTGAAAACTGGCACAAGACAGGGATGCCCTCTCTCACCACTCCTATTCAACATAGTGTTGGAAGTTCTGGCTAGGGCAATCAAGCAAGAGAAAGAAATCAAGGGTATTCAGTTAGGAAAAGAAGAAGTCAAATTGTCCCTCTTTGCAGATGACATGATTGTATATTTAGAAAACCCTATTGTCTCAGCCCAAAATCTCCTTAAGCTGATAAGAAACTTCAGCAAAGTCTCAGGATACAAAATTAATGTGCAAAAATCACAAGCATTCTTATACAGCAGTAACAGACAAACAGAGAGCCAAATCATGAATGAACTTCCATTCACAATTGCTTCAAAGAGAATAAAATACCTAGGAATCCAACTTACAAGGGATGTAAAGGACCTCTTCAAGGAGAACTACAAACCACTGCTCAGTGAAATAAAAGAGGACACCAACAAATGGAAGAACATACCATGCTCATGGATAGGAAGAATCAATATCGTGAAAATGGCCATACTGCCCAAGGTTATTTATAGATTCAATGCCATCCCCATCAAGCTACCAATGAGTTTCTTCACAGAATTGGAAAAAACTGCTTTAAAGTTTATATGGAACCAAGAAAGAGCTCGCATCTCCAAGACAATCCTAAGTGAAAAGAACAAAGCTGGAGGCATCACGCTACCTGACTTCAAACTATACTACAAGGCTACAGTAACCAAAACAGCATGGTACTGGTACCAAAACAGAGATATAGACCAATGGAACAGAACAGAGTCCTCAGAAATAATACCACACATCTACAGCCATCTGATCTTTGACAAACCTGAGAGAAACAAGAAATGGGGAAAGGATTCCCTATTTAATAAATGGTGCTGGGAAAATTGGCTAGCCATAAGTAGAAAGCCGAAACTGGATCCTTTCCTTACTCCTTATACGAAAATTAATTCAAGATGGATTAGAGACTTAAATGTTAGACCTAATACCATAAAAATCCTAGAGGAAAACCTAGGTAGTACCATTCAGGACATAGGCATGGGCAAAGACTTCATGTCTAAAACACCAAAAGCAATGGCAGCAAAAGCCAAAATTGACAAATGGGATCTAATTAAACTAAAAAGCTTCTGCACAGCAAAAGAAACTACCATCAGAGTGAACAGGCAACCTACAGAATGGGAGAAAATTTTTGCAATCTACTCATCTGACAAAGGGCTAATATCCAGAACCTACAAAGAACTCAAACAAATTTACAAGAAAAAAAACAAACAACCCCATCAAAAAGTGGGCAAATGATATGAACAGACATTTCTCAAAAGAAGACATTCATACAGCCAACAGACACATGAAAAAATGCTCATCATCATTGGCCATCAGAGAAATGCAAATCAAAACCACAATGAGATACCATCTCACACCAGTTAGAATGGCAATCATTAAAAAATCAGGAAACAACAGGTGCTGGAGAGGATGTGGAGAAATAGGAACACTTTTACACTGTTGGTGGGATTGTAAACTAGTTCAACCATTATGGAAAACAGTATGGCGATTCCTCAAGGATCTAGAACTAGATGTACCATATGACCCAGCCATCCCATTACTGGGGATATACCCAAAGGATTAGAAATCATGCTGCTATAAAGACACATGCACACGTACGTTTATTGCGGCACTATTCACAATAGCAAAGACTTGGAATCAACCCAAATGTCCATCAGTGACAGACTGGATTAAGAAAATGTGGCACATATACACCATGGAATACTAAGCAGCCATAAAAAAGGATGAGTTTGTGTCCTTTGTAGGGACATGGATGCAGCTGGAAACCATCATTCTTAGGAAACTATCACAAGAACAGAAAACCAAACACCACATGTTCTCACTCATAGGTGGAAACTGAACAATGAGATCACTTGGACTTGGGAAGGGGGACATCACACACTGGGGCCTATCATGGGGAGGGGGGAGGGGGGAGGGATTGCATTGGGAGTTATACCTGATGTAAATGACGAGTTGTTGGGTGCTGACGAGTTGATGGGTGCAGCACACCAACATGGCACAAGTATACATATGTAACAAACCTGCACGTTATGCACATGTACCCTAGAACTTCAAGTATAATAATAATTAAGAGAAAAGAAAAGGAACCAAGAGGTAATATTTGTTGAAATCTACTTTGTTCCAAGGATCGTGCCTAGAGCATTTTTTATAGTGTCAAATAATTAGGTGGTTAGTAATCAATTCCATGTAAAATGAGGCATTAAAAAAAAAAAAGAAATATGATGATGTCACTGTCATGCTCAAAACCTTTCATTGACTTCTTATTTTTTGTAGACTAAAATCCTAACTACGGCCAACTGGGGCTTGTACATCTGCCTGATCTCATACACCAATCCTCTCACTGCTCTCTTACCCTCTGTCACCCATGGTTAGAACTCATGTCTTTTTGCAAAAACTCCAGTGTCTATGCATTTACTGTTTCTTCTGCATGACCTGCTCATCCTTCTTCCCACACATAATCCCTTGGTTCCTAGTATCTCTCATTCCAACTGTCATCTTTCCTGGAAAACCTTAGCTGACCATTCTACCTGATGGCTGCCAAGTCTGGAAACAGAGAAAACTGTGTAACAGAGGAAAACATCGAAGATGGTCTATCAACGTAAAATAATGGTATTTTGATGGCTACATCTTATAGGCAACTTGTATTTAAGTCACATCCCTTCAATTATCCCTAGTTCTTTATTTTACACATTTCTATACATTAAATGTGTTTGTTTTCATCATTTCTGTGCCTCACAATAATATCTGTTCCCCGAGGATGGAGCCTCGCTATGTTTACTGCCAGCTCCCTGGGGTCTAGAGGCATGCTGTTAGAGAATTGGCAGCAGTTAACTCTGGTGGAATGAATGAACTGAGCAAGTAGAAGTGCAGACAATGTAAATAACATGTTCAAGTTCACAGAGCTACTAAATGGTTTAGTCAAAATTTGAAGCAAGTTCTGATTCCAAAGTCAACATTTCTTCCACCACTACAGATTGAATTCCCTTTCTTGTCTTGTGGTTGTTTAAAACTGTAAAAGCAACAGGATATGAATGGAGAGGATAGTCAACAATGAACCTAAAACCAGGCCACTGGCAAATGAAATGGAAGCAGCCCTGGTATAAGGTGAGGTGACACCACATCAGGAGGGAGCAGAGACTTGGGAGTCCCAGGGAGCCATGTCCATCACCTACTTCCTACAAGTTTTGAACTTGAGTATTTGTGTTGACTTTCAGTTTCTTCAGCCACACAATAAAAACTAGAGTAACTTGTAAAATGATCATATTATCCATCCAGCCTCTGAGACTCAGACATCCTAAAATCAAATTCTGATATCATAATACAAACACTGACCATGACCAAATAATTTGAACTTGTTAACCCAATTTAAATTTAAATTAAGATAATACAAATTAAATTAGAGATGCAAATAATATCTTAATGTAGGTTCATCAATTGTGAATAATGCAAGACTGTTGGGAAGTGTCAATAATGAGGAAGCCTGTGCACAGATACATGGAAAATCCCAGTGCCTTCCTTTCAGTTTTGCTGTGCAACTAAAACTGCTCTAAAAAAAACAAGTCTTAGGCTGAGGCAGGCGGATCACGAGGTCAGGAGATCGAGACCGTGTTGACTAACAAGGTGAAACCCCATCTCTGCTAAAAATACAAAAAAAATTAGCCGAGTGTGGTGGCAGGCGCCTGTAGTCCCAGCTACTTGGGAGGCTGAGGTAGGAGAATGGCGTGAACCCAGGAGGCAGAGCTTGCAGTGAGCCAAGATGGTACCACTGCACTCCAGCCTGGGCTACAGAGAGAAATTCCATCTCAAACAAACAAACAAACAAAAAAAAAAGTCTTTTTGTGAAAAAAGTATGCTGGCTACAAAGAAGATGCTGATACTCCTCCCTGTTGAGGAAGTCCCTGATGATTGGCATTTCTACAGAAACCACTTGGTATGATTGTAAGTTATAAACAAACAAAAGCCTCACATATTAAAATTCAAAAACCTAGTAAAGAAGGTCACCCCCTTCAGTGGCTTTTAGGAGATAAAATGGGATTAGGGCTCTCTCTTTTCTCTCATCCAAGCTTCATCTTTATTCTCACACATTTTATAGAACATAAATTATGACAAAAATAGCATATGAAAGATAGAATAACTGTGTGTTTATTCATATTATCTAAATTCCTTAGCACATTGGTCAATTTATGCAAGTAGTTTCGTGCTACTACAAGTTTTGCGTCCTCTTTTTCTTTGTCATCATCATCGTCGTCGTTTCTGTAGGAGATACAGAAGTATTCCTTTCTTGAAGACAGAGACTATTTCCTATGTATACTTCTCATCTATTGCTCTACTAGAATTGAAAAGCACTACTACATGCTTACAAACTTTTTTTGTGTTAATTAATTATAAACTATTATAATAATGTGAACTTGTAATATGGCTTCATATCAGTTGTGCCTATGACTATATACTGGAAGATTTTAGTGGAGAAATCTAGCAGTTTTCGATGTTTAAAAATAATCAACAACACTGATTCTTAAGCTTTAGAATCACTCATTCCACAATATTTTGTTGATCTTCACAACAACCCTGCATAGCAGGCAGGTAGGTGATCATTCTATTCTGTTTGGTCCTCATGGAAGCCTTCCCGGGCCTTATCCATTTCTCCTCCCATGATCTTTCATATTTCAAAATTCTCAATGAACTTCTTTTACTCATCTTCTATGTTTTAGTCAATACATATTTAGAGCTAACAAAATATTTTCTAAACATTTCTTAAGTGCCCACCACGAAAGATCTAGAGATAAATGAGCATCAACTTTGGAGCAGGAAATTTGGATTCTAGGAGAAACAGGTACGTGAACAGCATAACCCCAAATTCCTCATGCTACCCTTGCCTGCAGGTACAGTTGGATCGATAAAATAATAAAAGCAGAAAATCCTCCTTACCTCAAGCCTCATCTACAGACTCAGCAGAAATCTAGCCCCAGAGATTCTTAGTCCACATAAATCAGGATCACCTGCTCTGTACTTCTTGGCAAGGCATATTTGCCAAAGGGTGGGCAAAACATGGACTGAGGAACCTCATAAAAATCCCTGAAGTGGGCCGGGCACGGTGGCTCACGCTTGTAATCCCAGCACTGTGAGAGGCCGAGATGGGCAGATCACGAGGTCAAGAGATCGAGACCATCCCGGCTAACATGGTGAAACCTCGTCTCTACTAAAAATAGGAAAAAAATTAGCCAGGCGTGGAGGCGGACGCCTGTAGTCCCAGCTACTCGGGAGGCTGAGACAGGACAATGGCGTGAACCCAGGAGGCAGAGCTTGCAGTGAGCCAAGATCGTGCCCCTGTACTCCAGCCTGGGCAACAGAGAGAGATTCCATCTCAAATAAATAAATAAATCCCTGACGTTCATAGAAAAGGATTGTTTCGGGAAGCAACATCTCAGTAAAGTGCAAGACTGCTAGGAATTAGCTCATCAAACCAAATGGTGATAGACGTTTCGAAATAGGAGAATTTTAAATCACAGTGCTTTCAATGATAGGGAAAAGTTAGAGACAAAGATATTCTTTAAGGAAAATAATATATTGTTAAATCCACTTGAGTACTACCTACAAACTAGGTTTCTTCACACATTCCCCTAGCATCTTTCCATCTAGATAAAGACATGCCTTTGCATACATAGGACTTGTAAAAATTCCTTTAAAAGAATTAGATGGGTACTGTAAGCTCTAAGCTACAAATATAGGTCAGTTTTTTTAAAAAAAATATACTTAAAGATGACTTTTGCACAGAGAATCCACTAACACCCATGCCTTCAATATTCTCTGCTTGAAATTTGGAAAGGTGTAAGTATGCGTGCGCGTGTGACATGTCTTTCCACTCATCAATAGCCTATCTGAAATGCTTCAGCAGCCAAGTGAAATGGAGACTAAGGACATCCACTGAGACAAAATCAAGGGAAATGGTGAAGAATGATGCCTCTTGGGCTAATCTAATTCAGCAGCCAGTAGCCAATGGTTGGGGCAGCATTTTGCCCTTCTCCCCTTGAGGATACCCGTTTGTGCATATGAGAAGCATTTAGGGATTTCAGTAAGAAAGCGCCTCTCTTGTTTGGAGCTGATTGACTGTGACTGCACCCTGCCATCACTTCATGGTGTCTGCCTTGACTCTCATCATTTGATTTTCCCAACAACTCTATAAGGTTTGTTATGTTCATTCTATTTCATAAGAGAAGAAAACTGAGGTTCTAAGAGTTTAACAAAAGGACCCGAGCTTTCAGAAGACACTAAGTGGCCAGATTTGTATTGAAAGCCCAGGCTCCTCTAACTAAGAGCTATAAGAATTGAGAGCACACGTTTGCTATTTCTGGTAGGTAACCTGTCTCCTGATATCCACAGCATTGTGTAATCCCCTCCACTGGAAGGTGCACAGGACTAAATAACTCACTTTTCATAAATAGAATACGGCAGAAGTGATGGATTTTCATCTTTGAGGTTAGATTTTACAAGAGTGTCCTCTGGAGGAAGCCAGCTGCCCCGTCATGACAGAGCTATGCAGAGAGGCCTACATGAGTGAACGTAGGAGATCTTTTGAGATTTTCTCTTAACCAAGAGAGTGAGGTGGTAAAGATTTTCTAAGGCCCACCAACAGCCACCAAAATAGAACATTTTAAGTAGAGACTAGAGATGACCACAGCCAAGACTGATATTTATTATCATTATTATTATTATTATTATTTTGAGTCTTGCTCTGTGGCCCAGGCTGGAGTGCAGTGGTGGGATCTCGGCTCACTGCAACTTCTGTCTCCTGTGTTGAAGCAATTCTCCTGCCTCAGCCTCCCAAGTATCTGGGATTACAGGCCTGTGCCACCACACCTGGCTATTTTGTTTTTGTACTTTTTGGTAGATTTGGGGTTTCACAATGTTGGCCAGGCTGGTTTTGAACTGGCCTCAAGTGATCCGCCTGCCTTGGCCTCCCAAAGTGCTGGGATTACAGACTTGAGCCACCGTGCTTGGCCCAGGGCTGATATCTTGACTGAAATTTATAAGAGACCCTAGCCAAAACCACCTAGCTAAACTACTCTCAAATTCCTGATTCCTAAAATCTGGATAATAAAAGGTATGTTGTTCTCAACAACTGCTTTTGGGGGGAATTTTTAATATAGCAACAGATAACTAATATGATATTGCTCTAGAAATCTACTTTTTTGGTGTTACTGAAGTGTAATGAATAATATATGTCATTTCCAAAAACTTCATCATTATAATTTCTAAGAATTTCAGCATTATACAAAATTCTTGTGAAGTACATGCCACCAGTTTAAAGACAAAATAAATTTATGTATCATAAAACATAGCAATAGGTGATATAATTTACATGAATCATGACATGTTTTAGCCCCGACTTAATTTACAATTAAGGATCATTTACCTACCATGGTGATAATGCAATAAAAAGATAAGAGTGGATGACAGATTCATTTAGGAAATTAAAAGATATTGACTTTAGGATTGATTTTCTTGGTACATGGGGGTGAGTAGCCAAGAAATACCAGGGATATGGAGGATGTTTACATTTTTATCTTAAGTGCGTCAAAATGGCTTTTAGATATAATTTTTGGCTAATTTGGTGAAACTAAGAGAAATGTAATGTAGAGATAGAGTCAGACCTATTTCTGTTTTATTTTCCAATTTTTATTTGACCTCTAAATTTCCTCTCTTCTACTATTTCCTATCTCTTAAGAAATTTAGATTTTAAGTACCATTTTCTGGATTTACAAAGTATATCCTTTCCAAGAACTTACTCATTTATTACATGCATGTGATCCCTGTGAGTGAGGCACTATGCTCACTTTATAGACCTGGTGAGTTCACGCATTAAGAAGAAGTAACAATAACTTATCTGATTTATGTGACTAAAGACAGATTAATCGGTGACTTTTACATTTCCAATTAAAAATTGTTTGTCTCCTATGTATATTTATTTAGGGTTAAGGATGAATAGCTTGTTAATTTACTTAAAACTAGAAATTTGAAAGCTTCTCAGGTTATGTTATAGTTTTTTTTTAATTCTTTCTTCTCTTCAAGCTGTAAGTCAAGCTGAAATATTGAAGTCGATCAGAATTAACCTGCTGTCTCCTGGATCCTGTACAACATTCCCCTCACCATGCAAATTTAGTCAACAGAAGGTCAGGTTCAAAACCCTAAAACAACTGTCATGGTAATGATTTTGAAGTAAAGAAACCTATGACTGGGACTGCATCTAGACATGGTTACCCAGCTAGACTTGGCTATTTAATGATTCTGCCCTCTTGACAGTTGCTTCCATCAAATCAGTTGTGTGATAATCTACTTTAGTTGGCAAAGTAATTTATATTCCCAGCCTATGCAAACATTACAATAACATTATTACTCTTGAGATGTTTACGTTGAATTAAAATTCATGTAACATAAAATTAACCATTGTATCTTATTATTTGTTTTTTATTTATTACTAACTTGGGGGAAGAAGTTCAGAGGATTTTTTATAATAATTGTATAAATGTATGGATATAATGTAATGTGTTTCAGTACATGCATACATTGCGAATTGATCAAATTAGGCTAATTAGCATACTCACCACCTCAAAAGTTATTATTTCTGTTTCGTGAGAACATTTAAAATTCTCTCTTTTAGAGCCCGCATCTCCAAGACAATCCTAAGTGAAAAGAACAAAGCTGGAGGCATCACGCTACCTGACTTCAAACTATACTACAAGGCTACAGTAACCAAAACAGCATGGTACTGGTACCAAAACAGAGATATAGACCAATGGAACAGAACAGAGCCCTCAGAAATAATACCACACATCTACAGCCATCTGATCTTTGACAAACCTGAGAGA
The DNA here is from genome assembly GCF_024542745.1 of Macaca thibetana thibetana. NCBI lineage: Eukaryota > Metazoa > Chordata > Mammalia > Primates > Cercopithecidae > Macaca > Macaca thibetana. The sequence goes on from NC_065582.1 coordinate 175,063,633, forward strand.
AACAAGAAATGGGGAAAGGATTCCCTATTTAATAAATGGTGCTGGGAAAATTGGCTAGCCATAAGTAGAAAGCTGAAACTGGATCCTTTCCTTACTCCTTATATGAAAATTAATTCAAGATGGATTAGAGACTTAAATGTTAGACCTAATACCATAAAAATCCTAGAGGAAAACCTAGGTAGTACCATTCAGGACATAGGCATGGGCAAAGACTTCATGTCTAAAACACCAAAAGCAACGGCAGCAAAAGCCAAAATTGACAAATGGGATCTCATTAAACTAAAGAGCTTCTGCACAGCAAAAGAAACTACCATCAGAGCGAACAGGCAGCCTACAGAATGGGAGAAAATTTTTGCAATCTACTCATCTGACAAAGGGCTAATATCCAGAACCTACAAAGAACTCAAACAAATTTACAAGAAAAAAACAAACAACCCCATCAAAAAGTGGGCAAAGGATATGAACAGACATTTCTCAAAAGAAGACATTCATACAGCCAACAGACACATGAAAAAATGCTCATCATCACTGGCCATCAGAGAAATGCAAATCAAAACCACAATGAGATACCATCTCACACCAGTTAGAATGGCGATCATTAAAAAGTCAGGAAACAACAGGTGCTGGAGAGGATGTGGAGAAATAGGACACTTTTACACTGTTGGTGGGATTGTAAACTAGTTCAACCATTATGGAAAACAGTATGGCGATTCCTCAAGGATCTAGAACTAGATGTACCATATGACCCAGCCATCCCATTACTGGGGATATACCCAAAGGATTAGAAATCATGCTGCTATAAAGACACATGCACACGTACGTTTATTGCGGCACTATTCACAATAGCAAAGACTTGGAATCAACCCAAATGTCCATCAGTGACAGACTGGATTAAGAAAATGTGGCATATATACACCATGGAATACTATGCAGCCATAAAAAAGGATGAGTTTGTGTCCTTTGTAGGGACATGGATGCAGCTGGAAACCATCATTCTTAGCAAACTATCACAAGAACAGAAAACCAAACACCGCATGTTCTCACTCATAGGTGGGAACTGAACAATGAGATCACTTGGACTTGGGAAGGGGGACATCACACACCGGGGCCTATCATGGGGAGGGGGGAGGGGGGAGGGATTGCATTGGGAGTTATACCTGATGTAAATGACGAGTTGTTGGGTGCTGACGAGTTGATGGGTGCAGCACAGCAACATGGCACAAGTATACATATGTAACAAACCTGCACGTTATGCACATGTACCCTAGAACTTAAAGTATAATAATAATAAATAAATTTAAAAAAATAAAAAAATAAAATAAAATTCTCTCTTTTAGCTATTTTGAAATATTCAAACATTGCTATTAACTATAGTTACTGGGCTGTACAATCAAACACCAGGGTATACAACTCATCAGCATTGAGCACATTCATAATATTGTTCAACCACCATCTCCGTCAGCTTGCAAAACATTTTCTTCACTCCAAAAGAAAAACTTACACCCATTAAGCAGTCACATGCCATTTGTCACCCCCTACTTCTAGCCTCTGGCAACCACCCATCTGCTCTATGGATTTTCGTATTCTGGATATTTCATACAAATGAAATCATACACTCTGTGGTTTTTTGTGTTTGGCTTTTCCACTTAGCATAATGTGCCTAAGGTATATCCATATAGCATGTTTCCATACTTCATATCTTTTAATGGCTTAATAATATTCCATTGTTTGTATTTATCACATTTTGTTCACCTATGTATTTGTTGATGAACATTTGGGCTGTTTCCACTTTTTAGATATTGTAGGCAGGGCTGCTATGAACATTTATGTACATGTATTTGAGTATTTGTCTTTCAATATACTAAGTGTCCTACAGGATTTTTTTTTTTGGAGACAGAGTCTCCCTCTGTTGCCAGGCTGGAGTGCAGTGGCCCGACCTCGGCTCACTGCAACCTCCGCATCCCAGGTTAAAGCTATTCTCCTGCCTCAGCCTCCCAAGTACCTGGGATTACAAGCGCCCGCCACCACTCCCAGCTAATTTTTGTATTTTACTAGAGATGGGGTTTCACCATGTTGGCCAGGATGGTCTCCATCCCCTGACCTCGTGATCTACCCGCCTCAGCCTTCCAAAGTGCTGGGCTTACAGGCATGAGCCACCGCAACCGGCCTGGATTACTTTTTAAAACAGAAGGGGGTTGGCAAAGAAGTGACCAGGAATGCCTGGAGGGTTTCAGTTGAATGTACTCTCGCATGATTTCTTATTCGCTTGTACTGTTTTGTGAATTTTCTCACCATTACATCTGCAGAGTTTATAGAGATGCTTGGAACACAGTAGATATTTTCTAAATATTTTTGATTATCACAAGCTTTATTTTCTTGCTTCATGCTGCTAGTATAACTGTCAAAAATATTGCTCAGCTAATTATTTTTAATTTAAAATGAGAGCACCCTATCTTATCTAGAAAAACAATTTCCACAATTTGCTTAAAATATTTACTTTTCTACTCTCTCTTTTATGAACTTTCACACTTTATTAGATTATCTACCACCTACTACTTTCTTAGTGAAGCTTGTTTTCCTCCAAATCTTTGGAAGTATTTCCAAGGGAGTCTCTAAATAGTAAGTAGAGAAGTGCCTTGACAAGCTTGAGAGATTTCCGTATTTCCTGTTATTGTTAGTGATACCCTTGTTATTAGCATGTTTTGTATCTGTCAATTATGTGTCATGTGTTTTGAATTATGTAAGAAGGATTTTACAGCAGCACATATAACAATAGGATAGTTACAACATGCTGCTCTTATTCTTCAGCTGATTTGTTATTTAAACTGAGCCCAGTGGAAAAAGTCGCTTGTATTTTTCCTCTTGGTTTTATGCTTTCCTTTGCATTCTTACAGAACCAAAAGGTTTCTTTGTAACATATGACTGTTCTAAAGAAGAAAAGTGCCATAATATTTAAACTTACATGAGAATACTTTATTTTGAAGCTATCTTACAATAAACGAATTTTTCATAATGGTAAAAAACTGGTATTTTTTGTGAGACACGGGAAAACAATAATTTTTCTGCATCCTAGGCACAAAGGTCTGTTTTTAAATTTTTATTCTCTAGTTTGAATAGGAAGTCAAGATTTGGAAGGAAACAGGGCTGAATCTTATGATTACGGATTCAGGACTTAGAAAACAGGTGTTCATCAAGCTGAAAAGAAAAAAAAAAAAAAAAGAAAAGATATAGTCAAGCTTTTCATAGAACCTGTAGAGAAGCCAAGGCTTGTATTTCAGTCATCTGTACAAGAACAATGAGTTATGTTTCAGAACACTTTGTTCATTTGTTGGAGTATAAAAATAGAGAAAAGGATGGAAGAGTGTCTTAGATCTGTCTTCTTAGAGGGTTCTACTGCTGAAGCTAAGATGGGGTAAACATTTTAAGTCTGGATGAATAATTATTTGCATATTTTAATGGCCTTGCCAAGTAGAATCTTCATAGATTTGTGTGATGACTATTTAATTAGCAGAGTGAATGTGTTCAAGATGATCAATCCTCTGGCCCGGGACCATTCCTGTTTTCTCTGCTTTTCATGAGTATTCTATGAAATAAATGAGTTAGATGAGTATTTTATGAAAAATACATTTATCTCAAAAACACTGAGGGCACATACCCACATTTCCATCTTTCAGCTTCTGTTTTCCTGTCACCTGCATCTGAGGATGTGGATGAACTTCACCTCAGGACCATCTAGTTTCTATACAAACCCTCATTCATGCTCGAAGACAATTCAGAACAGCACAACCCAACATTGGGGTCCTATGAATTGTTTGGCTTCTTAACTGTCCTCGACTCTCCTACTTTGGTTTGGAATGCTAATTTTATTTTAGATCCCTCTAGAAGGGGGCAGATACAGCTTGCAGACCTCTCCAGATCTGATGAGAAGGGTAGTTACTTCAGCTGGATACAGGATGCATATGTACTTAGCCACTGTTTCTCAAACTATGAAACATATATTGCCTCTGGTACATATCACTTCAAAGTTAATTATCAGTTGTTTGAAGGTTAAGTTTATTATAACCTTCTAGTGGCTATGACATAGGTATATGGTAATACGCTACCCCCCGCCCTCCACTGAAGGACTCATCGATAGTCCAACCCTAATCACTGTAACCACCACTCCATACACTTCCTATTCACTTAGCTCTTGACATTCTGTCTTGTCAATCTCCCCGTTATTTCCTACCTAGTACCACTTAATTTAAGGTGTCCTGTCCTAGGCTTCACGAGTGATAATAACTGCAAGGATGTGTAGACTAGCTCAGGGTTGTCACAGGCCCTGTGCCATGACCTGTTCAGAATATTTACTTGACCCTGGCTTTTCGAGATTCTAGCTTCGTTTTGTGTGTGGCTCTTTTTATGACAGGTTTGCTACTCCAGTCATTGTGAAAGTCAGCCCTGATTATCTGACTTGTTGCTCAAATGTTGGCTCTTACATTACTTCTCCCACTATAGTTTCACATTTAGAAAGTCAGTGTTTCCCATCTCATTCCTACTGAAGATCAAAACAGATCCCTTTATTCGGTCCTCGATACCTCAACACTGCCCGTCGCAGAAGAAGAGGGATTATTTCCAGTGCAAGTGCCTCTTCTTGCTTCTAGTCTCCTCTTCTTCACTCTCCTCCCTCTTTTCTATCTCCTTATATGTCCTTGATATACATTGAGGGATTATTAATAAGTAAGAACAAACACACAAACAAATAAAACACGTAAATAAAAGTATAATTTCTATCGTTTTGAGTTCTTTAGGGGACTCACAGTCTTAGCAGGGAGAGATGACATTAATAAAATTCAACAAGCACTAAGGCCACAAACAAAACACCCCATATGTGGAAAACATAGTTGTAGGCATAGTTTGTGTGGGAAGATGAGGCTAAGGAGAACATAGAAATAGTTCTAACACACCCTGCTATTGAATTGCCACCTAGTGGGGAGAATACAGATAATTCATGGCAGCTTAGAGCAATGTGTTAGAAATTTAAATGTGATTGCAACAGGCAGTGAATAGGAAGTCAGTTTACTGAGGTACTTGAAAAATATTTCCTGAACAAGGCATTTAAGCTCAACCTGAAAGGATGAATAGAGTTTTATTTACCAGAGAAATTGGAGAATATTGCAAGATTGATTTCATTAAGCAAAATGCTGTAAAAGCATCTTGTTGTCATGGGTGTTTAAAACTTAATAATTCACCTGGAAGATGTAGATATTTTGATTAAATTGAATAAAGTATGCAGTTTTATTTAAGTTTATGGGTCAAAGATAATTGTTACAATTTTTTCACAATTATCAGCAAAGTCTTTAGTCATCCATAAACATCAGCCAACTGAAGTACAGCAGAGATAACCTTGAGGAAATTAGCATGATTCAGTAGGAATTAAGCAGCTTGGGTTACTAAGAACATTTTTACAAGATGGATGGGCACAGATTTCACTGTTGGATCAAGATGTACTGTTGCTACCTAAATGCTATGTGACTGGCTTTTTGACAACAAACTTAGGGAGAAAATATGATAATGTCTCATTTACAGATGAGAAAAGCAAAGTAAAAGAAGGCAAGTGATTTGTTGAAGGTCATAAAAAAGGTGGTCTGGAATAGAAGTTAAATTAGAACAAGCTCACTCACCAAGTCGTTCAACAATTTTTAAATATAACCAGTAGCTTGGGAGTTTCTTTCTGTTTTCCTTTTAGGACTAGAACGCCTCCCTACTTAACTCACATTAATTCTTTTGTGCTTCTGTTATGTCCTTATCTCTTAATTCTCCTTGAATGTTTTGTATTCTGTCATATTTCTCTGTCTGCACATGACAATATCTATCTTTTTCCCTTGTATTGAATAACTTAATCCCCACAGCAATCCTGTGAAGCAGGGAAGAAATGCTGTAGTTATTTCTGAGATGAGGAAAGTGAGGTTTGAAATGTTAAATGACTTTGTCAAGGGCATCAGGCTTCTATGGAACAAAACAGGAAAAAAAAAATTGGACTATTTTTACTGCAAAATGCAGCATTCTTTCAAATCCTTATATGTAGCATTAAGCTGTGATTATGTCTCAGAAACATCCCATATTTATTCAAATTATACTTTATATTTAGACCAACTTTACATTTACAGAAAAATTGGGAATATAATACAGAGAGTTTCTTTCTATCTACTCTTTCCACATAGTTTTCCTTATTGTTACTATGTCACCTTTGCATGGGAATTAGTTACAGTTGATAAACAAATATTGATACATTATTATTTTCTAAAGTCCACACTTTAATCAGATTTTCTTACTTTTTATTTAAGACCTGTTTTTCTTTTTGTTTTGTTTTTCTGTTTCAGGATGCCTTATTATATTTAATCTTCTAAGGCTCTTCCTGGCTGTAACACTTTCTCGGACTTCAACAAGACTTATCACTGTTGATGTTGACCTTGATCACCTGGCTGAAATGGCATTTGTCAGATTTCTCCTCTGTAAAATTACATTTTTGTTCCCTTTCTGTGGTATACCCTTTGGAAGGAAGTGACTATGAGGGACCCACACTTAAGGAATGAGGAGTTATGCTCCCCTTCCTAAGGATAAAATAGCTACAAAAATTATTTGGAATTCTTCTGCATGAAGACATTTGTCTCTTCTCCTCTATTTATTTAGTCAGTCATTAATTTATATCGGTTGGATGCAAAGATATTTATTTTATACTTTGGGCTATAATTTAATATTACTTTATTTTGTTGTTCAAATTGCTGCAGATGTCAACATTGCTATTGGTTTCTTTAAAGTAAAAATCAAATTTAATTTAATTTAATTTAATTTAATTTAATTTCTTTTTTTTTTTTGAGATGGAGTCTCGCTCTGTCGCCCAGGCTGGAGTGCAGTGGCCGGATCTCAGCTCACTGCAAGCTCTGCCTCCCGGGTTTATGCCATTCTCCTGCCTCAGCCTCCCGAGTAGCTGAGACTACAAGCACCCGCCACCTTGCCCGGCTAGTTTTTTGTATTTTTTAGTAGAGACGGAGTTTCACCATGTTAGCCAGGATGGTCTCGATCTCCTCAAATTTAATTTAATTTCTAAATAATAATTCTTTGATATGTAGGCAATTGATTGACTTACATATTTGCATATAAATATATATAAAGAATATTTACACAAATATAAAGAAACATATAAAAATATAAGAAATGTCTATATACATATATAGAAAATATATATATAGAGAGAAAAGGTTTAATTGACTCATCGTTTTGCAGGCTGTACAGCAAGTATGGTGCCAGCATCTACTTCTGGTGAGGGCCTCAGGAAACTTTCAATCATGGCAGCAGGTGAAGGGGAAACAGTATGTCACATGGTGAGGGTGGAAGCAAGAAAGGTGGCTTGAATGTTCTATATTAACCTTATATTCTGTGAGATTGCTATATTTGTCTATTAGTTACAAGGAGTGCTTTTGTCCACTTTTCCTAATTCCCTACATAGACAATCATGTCATCTGTGAATAAAGATTTTTTGTTTCTTCCTTTTAAATCTGTATGCTTTACTACCTTTTCTTACCTCATTGCACTAGCTAGGACTTCTAGCGCAATGTTGAATAGGAGTAAAGAGAGAAGACATTCTTGCCTTATACCCCATCTTGGGAGAAACAATTAAGTTTCTCACCATTGAACAGACGTTAGCCAAAGAACTTTTGTAGATGTTCTTTATGAAGTTAAGGAAGTGCCCCTCTATTTTTAATTTGCTAAGAGTTTGTATCATGAATGAGGGCTAGATTTCGTCAAATACATTTTCTGAGACAGCTGATATGATCATCTTATTTTTCCTCTTTAGCTTGTTGAATAGGTTAACTATAATGATTGATTTCCAAATGTTGAAACTGCCTTCAATACCTGGGTTAAAGCTCACTTCACCATGGTGTATAGTTTTATTATATATTGTTAGATGCTAGTTACTAATGTTTCTTTAGGAGTTTTGCTGTTTGTGCTTATGAAAGATGTTAGGCCATAGTTTTTCTTTTTTGTAATTTTCTTTCTGATTTTGGTACTAATGTAATGCTGGCCTTGCAGAATGAGTGATTTAGAAAGTTTTCCCTACAACTCAATTTTCTGGAAAAAAATTATAGAGGATTGCTGTATTTTATGTTATTATTTTATTAAAATATTTGGTTCAATTTAAAAGCATCTGAGCCTGGTGCTTTCTTTTTATGGAAGGTTGTTAATTATCAATTCAATTTTATTAACATAAATAGGTTTATTCAAATTACTTATATCTCCCTGTGAATTTTGGTAGTTTGTACCTTTCATAGAATTGGTCCGTTACATGTAAGTTGTCAAATTTGTAGGCAGAGTTACAAATAGGATTCAGTTTTTTCCCTTTAATGTCTCAGGATGATTGGTGATGATCTCCTCTTTCATTTCTGATGTTGGTAACTTGTGTCTTCAATCAAAATTGTTTATTGGTCTTTTGATAAAAACAATTTTTGATTATGTTCATTTTCCCTTTGTTTTACTATTTTCAATTTAACTGATTTCTGTTCTAATTGTTTTCTTTACAGTTGCTTTAAACTCCAATTGCTCTTTGTATAATTTTGTTTTTAAATTTTAATTGCGAGAAAACAGGTGGCATCCCCAGGCACCATTAGACTGCGAATCAATGCTCAGTATTCAACTAAGTTTTTCTGTTTCTTAATCAGTCAAGACTACAATCCAAGGGACCAAAATTTCTTCTAAACTTTTAGAGAACGTGTTATCTTTTTTTGGACATAGATCACAAGTCAAATTTCATTGCTGTGTTCTACCAGTGTGTTGTGTCTCTTCTATGCCAGCAATCACTTCTTGACTGTACAAAATATTCCATTAACATTTAATGCTTCAACCACACTCAACACAGTATTTGGAATGTAGGAGATATTCAATCAACATTTGTCTAATGATTCTGAGTCATGTACTGTGGTGACCTAAAGATGGTGTAAGGCAAACATCAATCCCTTCCAAGTAGAAGTAGCATGCCTGGTCAGCTCATTTCTAGAGGAAAAATACCTTACACACATACAAGGAGGAAAAACAGGGAAAGTTAATGAAAACAGCAAATGTAGAAGAATGCTTCCTTTTCCAGAGTCACAGGAAATCTGTAATGGGGTGATAAAGCTACCACACCTTTACCCCAGTTGAACAGTAATAAATATTTTGTTATGTAACTAGGAGTTTATTATAACTTTGCCACTATGGTAAGATCCACCCTCGGTTATCTGGAATGAATGTGCATCCAAAGTCCATATCCATTTCCTTTGTTTGGATATAAAATAGAAAACACTGCCAAAGGGGAAAATCAGGCCATGTACAAAAGCAGCGGCTTCTAAAAGGCAGGGCAATCTGCTTTTATAGTTTAAATTAGCGCTGTCCTGAACATGAAAAGAAAATTAAGTGAATCATTTATAACGTCCACATACAGGAGTAGGCAGGTGATTCTCATTCACATAAGTCATCGCCTACCTTTTCTGAAAAAAATCCCTTTTTTTCTGTTAATTATTTACTTCATCTACTCTTGTCTTTCCTTTCTGAGGGGAACTAAAAACAATACAGTAAAACCAGTTTGCTTTCCCTGTAGGTATCTGAGATAAACATGAAACAATGTAGCTCATCAGACTGAGCTTATCATGCAGCTGGTGGGCGAGAGTTCATTAACTATTCCATTCAGTCATCAGTGTTTCCGAATGATCTATTCTATGTCAGGTCCAAACCATGTGTTTTATGTTGGTTACATAGTTTAGCTAAAAAGCAAACTGATATGGATTGTGTCCCCACTCAGATCTCACCTTGAATTGTAATAATCCCCAAGTTTCAAGGGCAGGGCCAGGTGTTGTCTTGGTAATGACAAAGTCTCATGAGGTCTGATGGTTTTATAAATGAGAGTACCCCTGTACAAGCTGGCTCTTGCCTGCCACCACGTAAGATGTGACTTTGCTCTTCCTTTGCCTTCTGCCATGATTGTGAGGCCTCCCCAACCATGTGGAACTGTGAGTCAATTAAACCGCTTTCCTTTATAAATTACCCAGTCTCAGGTATGTCTTTATTAGCAGTAAGCGACTCATACATAAACCAAACAAACACCATATTAAACTAGAAAAGCTCTCTAAAGAATGATAGAACATGGCAAAGCCAACATTGAACCCAGGCTATCTAATCTCAGTGCTTATCCTTACTGACTTTCACATATTATGGACTTTCTTTCTCATGTAATATTTAAAGAATATTAGATGTAATGAATGCCTGGTCTGGAATATTTGGTAAATATTTCCTGCATGAAGAAACTAGTGAAAGATAAAATAACTTTCAATAATATTAGAATACTAAAATTATAAATACAATCAAATAAGACTTTCTATTGTCAAGAAACTCTATTGCTGTGGGGGGGGGGGCATGAATCTTTAATTTTTATGTAATCAGATGTGTGACTTTATACAGATTAACCAACAGTTGCAGGAACCCAAAAGAAATAGCATTAAGTAGGCCTGGAGGTAGTGAGATAGATTTATAAAGAAAAGTTGACATTTGAGTTGGACCATAAAGTTGAATATGATTTTACCAGATGAAAACTACATAATGGCATTCTCCGCAGATGGATTGAACATGCAGACATTGAGGTAAGATGCAGTTCGGTGCATAAAGGGAACAGTTGGTATTTCTAGGTAAATAGTGAATAGAGTTCATAGTGGCTGAGAACTGTCAAGAGATATCATTAGGAAAAGTCTAAACTTAGATTACTATGACCGTGTGAATTTGAGGGTAATGGTGCAGTACCAGGCCTGTAACAGGTGTTCAATAAATGATTTAGAAATGAATCCTCTGATCTTTCAGGTAATGAGGAGCCCCTAGAGTGTTTAATTACAGTTAAACCCTACAAAGATCCTACTAGCTCCTGAGTAGTAGAAAAAGAAAAGCGCAAGAGAATAGAAGGGAGTCTGTGCTCAAGGAGAGGTACTGACTGTAAGACTGAGGTTCGGAACCCAAGAAGCATTTCACAGACTGAACCACAAGGATTGCTTATGTATCGAACGGGAAGGAAAGTGGCAGTCTCCAACACATTCTACGTGATGCTATTTTCAAAGGAGGAAAGAATAAGGAAGTCCATGTCTGACACAGCTATACAAATAATAATTTTTATAATCATACGTATCCCCTAGTGAGTAAGAGTGAAGCCAAAGACCTTAGAGGAATCCCTGCTGGCACAGATATACATAAAATGATAATAAAAAATAAAAACAGGATGTTTATATGGTAGCCTCTTACATGGTTTCTTCTCTGTCATCATTTAGAATAAAAGTGGCAACTAGTTTTTCTTCAAAAAACATACATAATGAACAGAAGAGATATCTTCCACTGCTTTTCTTATTAGAAAAAAAAAAGAAAAAACCCACAAAACTCTTCACATAAACAACTCCCTTTAGTCCATCCACCTCTCCTCCTTCCCCTGACTAGGAGAAGTGTCCAGACTCCAACATGGCTTTTATTAGACCAAGACTATGTTCCTAGAGTGACCCCAGCATACCCCCACCTCTTAAAATACCTGCCTGAAAAGATTGCCAAAGAGTTTACTGTTGGTTCTAGTCAATATATGAACATGGGCTGACTTCCCATTTTCTTTAGAAAACTTACAATTTAACATCCTTTCCCTGCCCCATTGAGATGCATCTCTTGTAACCCAGGAATGTCTTTCTCAAAACCCTGGAAGCCATCCTTTTGAAATGTAATTATCGCCACAGATGGAAACCCTATCTCCCAATCTCTGTGATGTTAAGGGTAGGAGCCTAACTTCAATAAACACCTTTAGCAAACACAGATCTCTGAGTCACATCGGCCACCCCCCAGCAGCATTTTAAAAGCCTCCTTCCTATCTTTTGTTTCAATGAAGTTAAGCTCAGTTTATAGTAACCTCTCTCTGTCCTACTGCAATAACTGGAAGAAAATTTGTCTCATGTCAACATGAGTTCAGCGCAAAATTTTTCTTTTGCATGAGCTATCTGTATACTTGCCCTCTACCCTGCTTTGAGCAGCCCTTGACATATACAGGGCAATCTACAAATATTTGTTGGGCAATTTTAAAAGTAAATGATTTATTTTTAAACTTAACATTGCTTCTGAAAAGACATTGAAATATTTCAAGCATCGTCATTCCAATTTGGATTTTTTTTCTAATTAAAATTAGGTTTTGCAAGTCATTGTGTTGTCTCTGATTGTTTACTTGATAGCAGGGAAAGATATCCTGTCTCCTGCAGAGGGGATTTCCTCTCCTACACTGCTGATTAGAAGATCAAACAAAATGACCTCCACATCAGTCTTTGCCATCATACTCATTTGAGTTCTGATTTTCCCTTGATGTTAGAAGTGATTCAATTAATAGCATACATGGTGGTATATTGTAATAAGGAAGTGAGTTTGGAGCAAAGGGTCACATTTAGTTGAAGCACACAATGACTGCTTTTTTGACTGTTACTAAGGTTTGCTTTGCTCCCACCAAAACTCCTGTTAAAATTTGATACCCAATGTGGCTGCATTGCATTGACAGATGGGTCCTAGTGAGAGGTGTTTGCATTATGAGCGTGGATCCTTCATTAATAGATGAATGCCCTCCCATGAGGATTGAATGAGTTCTCACTCTCACTAAAATGAATTAGTTCCGGGATGAGCAGGTTGTTAAAAATAGTCCGACTTTCTCAGTTTGTTTCTCTCTCTTCCTTCCTCTCTTGCCATGTGACCTCCTTACACATACCAGTTCGCTTCCCTTTTTGCTTTCCACCATGATTTGAAGCAGCCTGATGCCTACAACAGCTGCAGATGCCCAATCTTGAGCTTTCCAGCCTCCAGAATCATAAGCCAAATAAAACTCTTCTCTATAATCAACCCAGTCTTAGATATTTTGTTATAGCAACACAAAACAGACTAAAACAACTGGATTCCTCTTGTTAGACATTTTCATCTGAAATCCCTACATCTCCAGGCATTGGAACTGGCTCCTGTATGCATATATATTTTAGACCATGTGTTAGATAAGTACTTCAGAACAGTCTTGGCTCATCATGCATTTCCTGAAACCTCTAGTAAATATTGCAAACTACTGTCATTCCAGTCACTCCATTGGACATTAAGGATACAGATGAAAGACTCAAGGAACTCATAGGTTGATTAAAAACAAGTAATATCAGAGAATAATAGGAACCATGAAAGAAGTAGAAGCACACAACACGGGCAATCACCTGTTTGAAGGTCTATGACCTTCTTGACAATCACTGAGTGAGATCAAATTGACAAGAATCTGCACCTAGAGTTCTTTTTAGGTGAAAAGGCACTTACTTTCAACAATAAACTCAGAAGGGAAAAGAAAACTTTACTTCAGCCGCTAGATGATAATATGAAATAGATCCATCATATATATTAGAATAGCAGCTTATTTATTCACGCTGACTTTGGTCTCATGTTGAAGAAGGTCAAAGCACTCTTCCCATTTGCCCTCTGTTAAAAGCTTTCAAAAATGACCCGATGAAAGGTGGGGTTGCAGAGTGGAAAGGATCAGTTCTTTAGAATTTATAAATGCACTAAAATAGAATTCAAACTTTTGCTGCAGTACATTACAGATATAGAAACCTAGAATTGTAAATAATAGAAATGTGGCATCAGAGGCCCCTTTGAAATTATCTGAAGCTATTTTAAAAATTACTTTATAGTGGTGGAAACTATTCTTATAAAAGCATTAATAATGGGCCCAAGAACTATTTAGAAACAGAACTGTCCTAAATTCAGCTTTGGAGTACAGGGAAAATATAGGCAGATTCTCCCTCACATTTGAGATTTTCTTCAAAGTAAAGGGGTTCCATCAGCATAAAACCCCTGCCTCTGTTTGCCCCTATCTTTCCTCCCATGGGAGATGGATTGCTTATCTAATTAGTGTATGCAAAAGCAAGCCCAGGGCATATTTAGCCAAGGTGCTCCCTTCTTTTTCTTTGGGGCAGACCTCCTTACGTAAGGCATGAATTTTTATAGCTGTTGGCTATGCAGTGAGCTCATTCCAGAGACCAGGCAGTCTGGGAATGGACTATGGTGCCCCATGGCTGCCGGGATGAGAATGAAAACTCTAAACTCTAAGTTCAGCTTTGGGAGGCCCACTTGACCAATATTTTCTCCATTAGTAATAGTAATATTTTGATCTCTTAATAGGATCATGCTGATAAACTAACGCTTGACTCTAGGAAAAAAAAATCAGACTTGCAGCATCTGCAGACTTCTGTGGTATAAATACCTCCACCTAGACTCATTTCATTATGACCATGACGTCAATGAATGAGGACTTGAAAAGACATGCACACAATTAGCTCTCATAAGGTTACACAAGACAGATTCAGCTCACACTGTCTCTTTCCCATCTTAGTCTTTTACCTCATTCCTCAATGGGTGCAGAGCTCAGAGAGAAAAAGTGTTATTTAGCAGGCTCTCTCAAACACCAGTATTTAGATTTCTTGATTTATAGTCAAATGCATTTCCCACTATACCACAGAGTCACTTGGAAACTGGAGTTTCACTGCTCATTATATAATCAAGCATATAAGCAGTTTATATATAAATATATATAGTGTATACCTAGTATATAGTGTCTTGTATGTATGTAGTGTATGTATTGGAATGTACACAAATATGTAGTGTGAGTGTGCATATATGTACACACATGTAGTGTGTAAAAATGCATATGAAGTGGTTGCATAGGTATACATATATTGTTAAAACTTACTGAGCATTTTAAATGACTGGATTTGAGCCTATGTAAATTTTACCTCCATAAAATAAATTTTTTAAAGTTAATTTGTTCACTTAAACAAAATAGAAATATTAGATTAAATGAGGCACAGAAACCACTGAGATGATAATGGGTGGTTGTTTTATTGCATCCGAATCTTCAGCTTGGCTTAATTCCATGCTTTTATTATGTGACTTTGCTATGACTTCAATGATGTTGAGTGCCCATTTGTGCTAATTTGTTTTTTTTAAAAAAGAGAAATAAATGAAAAACAACCGTGGAACATTGCCAATAAAAATTGTTATTCAAAAAGAGTGATACAAATAGCCAAACGGTGTACCATCTATAGACATTAATCTTCTTCAAGCTATAACAAACACCTCTGATTCTTGAACTGGCTGGGATATTTTGATGAGATAAAATTATGCATTACTTGTCCTTGGCAGCAGATATCAAACAGTTGAAAATTGTATTAGGTTTATAATTAAGATATTACTTTGACATCAAAACCTCTTAGTGGACTAGATCTCAATTAACTTCCTGAACTCCTGGCTCCTTAATTGATCATCTCACCTTTGTATTTTAAACAGAAGTTTGTAAATATTATTTTTCTTTTCACCAGAGCTGTGACTTCTGTTTTCCTCCTTCCCCTGGGCTATATTGCCAAGTTAATTGATATCATATTATATCTCCATCACTGGAATTATAACCATCTGGCTTCTAGATACACATCCATACATATTATATATACACAGATGTTAAAAAACCTGAAATATATATACACATATATATTTATATATGCACATATATACATATACATATGTACTTATGTATTTTAAGTTTTTAGCCTAATAGTTTATATCACAAGATACTTTTATATCATCTGAAATATCTGCATCTATTACTGAATAAAATCACCTGATGTTTAAGTTACATTTTCAATTACATATAAGTAAACTCCTACAATAAGCATATATAGACACATTTGGTCATGCGGAGGTATTCATGATTGACGAAAGTGCTACTTTTAACCAACTGCCTAGAATTTGCACTCCTGTCTCCTAACTGTCCCTGTAGGGAGCGCTCCGTTCACAGCAACAGGGCTGCCATTACTGAAAGCAACTCTGAAACTGCAGTTTTTGAGGAACTGCCTTTGGTGCTGACACTTGTCTATGCTAACCAGTGACAACGCTTGGCAAAATCTTGGTCCTCTGAGAGTTCACTGAATATCTCGAAACTGCCAAAAGCGTTTGGAATCAAGAATAATGAAGATGGCTGATGGGAAGCTGTGGACACTGCTTGAAATCAGTGACTCCGTGGTACTATAGCACCATGAGGCTTTATTTTGCTCTGCGGCTTCTAACCTGAGTCTGAAGTCAGGGCCAAATGCAGAGTTCACAACATGCTTTGAGCAAATGCATATGAAATCTCTTAATTGCCTTCTTTGGCTACACTAAAAATATTTATAATAATCACTGGAAGCACATTCACTTTTCTCTCTTATTTTTAACCTCTCCTGGAAGATCCCTGATTAATGAAAATGGAACACAATAACTCTTCAGCTTGACAAAATGTAGTCTATATTTTCTATTTCACTTCCATGGAATTACAATTTTAAATCTTTATGTACCTTAAATGTGAATGGGGTACATAACTCCTATGACCCGAAGTTTTGGTGAAGATGAAGTGATAACACATGTAAAACACCTGATCCGATATCTGCATAAAAGGTGTGTGCAATATATGTTATGATCTTTTTCCCACTCTTCTCTCCTTCACCTAATAAAACTTTTGGGGTATTCCAACATTTGAAATGATTTTGTTAATCCAAAAAATGATAAATGTTATATAATAATAAAAAAAAAACATTGCAGCCAATTTCTACCCATCTTAAAGCAGAAATGCCAACAGTTTTAGGGATTTTTGTGCACTGCATGTAACACTCTTTTGTTCCCACCCAGAAAACTCTTTAGCTTTGTCTAATACCAACAAAACAGCTGAACGTGAAGTAAAACATTTTTGTAACATTTATATCCTTACATTTTGGTAGGTGATGATAAAATACGGAAGAAAATAGGGGCATTTCAGACACATTTAAAAATAGAAACATATTTTGAGTTGATTGGTTGAAAAATGATTCTGTTTGTTTTATTCTCTTAATTTTAGGGATGACAAAGAAAACTGGTAAGCAAAATATAGGCCAGGCTTTTCAAACAGTATCTCATTTCAAAAAATACTGTTTGAAAATAAAATACTGTTCCATTTCAATAATGAAGAGAAGGTGCTGCAATGCTAATTATGCAGAGTTTGAACTGAGCATGTACCTGAGCTGAAGTTACAGTCCTGAGGATCCCATTGCTTCAGGGGTCTCCCATTTACAGGCAATGTGTGCTCAGTGTGCACTACACAGTGACTACATTGTGAACACAAATGGCAGAATTGCAGCATTTGCATGAACCTGCCAGTCTATGCTGCATTTTCTCACACAGGGTTCATAATAACCATAAAAACTTTTTTCAACCATACTATTCTACAGGTAACAGATGAAACCGCCCTTCCAAAGGAGTGACTGTTTTAAGTGAATAATTTAATTATATAGACGTATTTTTGTTTCTAAGAGGAAGGCATGGTTTTGATGTGTCTGTTTGGGAAAGTGGACCAGAATTGAAAAGGCATTCTGAGAATTCCTTGACAGATGTCATGTTTTGCTTGATGATTTGCATTTACGGAGGAAAGCTTAGAATGGCCTCACCAGGCACCTGCAGAGGAGATTCTCACCATTTATTTTTTATTTTGCATCCTTGCTCTTACATGTAGGAGCACTGCCTGTTGTGTCTTGCTACAACAGGAGTCCCCCATCTCTGGGGAGTGGAGATTCTACCTCTTTATCTTAGTTGGCATTAATGTTACATTTCCTGGAATTATTTTTGAGGAAGTTGAAAAGTCTGTATGGGGGGAAGGTGGGAGGGAGAGATGATTTAAGAGCTAACTGCATACATCTGAGGGAGAAGATATGTATGGCTTTGCAAACACTTTAATGGAACACTGGTGTGGAAAGAGTCTTCAGGATATGACCCTGATGGCCTGGGATTCAGATAAGAAGAGTAAGTGTTCTCAGAAATAAAATCATGCGAGAGTATATGGTAGAGAAATGGCCATGCTCAAAATGAGACATGGGATTTCTGAAAGACAAGGCATCCGAGAGATAAATCTTTCAGATTCTTTGAAGGGTGGAGCTACCTAATATTTAATTATAAATTATGTGTTGATTGGATCTTTGCTGTTACCTACTTGGCATTAAGTCCCAAATTTAATTAAATTCTACTTGAAGAAATGATCCTGTCAGAACAGTGCCTTGAGAAAATCAAAGTAAAATAAATTTTGTTTAATCTTTGGGTCAATTTTTGGTACTGAAAAAGAGAACAGCTATAAGAAACAAAAGGGGGAAAATAAAAAGCCGAGAGAAAGCCAAATATTGAGTAGGAAGACATTATAAGAAACACAAGCTCTTGTAAATGCTGGAAAATAGTAGGAAGTGAGTGAGTGATGCTGAGTGGTCCACTATTTCTATATGAAATTGGATTCATTTTCATTAAGTTCCATCATTCTGTGTAAGTCCAGTCTAGAAGGCTTGGGGATGTCTAGGAAGATGACATGTTGATAGCAATTTCACTGTTTCCACTTTGGGTTTATTACAAGATTATTCTCAATTACCTCTACTTTTTCAGATGTGGACATAGCTCTCCAGAGGCTAAACATACAATCCAAACTCCTAAGAATGCTATAAAAAACGTAGAGGCCCAACCTTCTTTTCTCACCTCATTATCTAAAACTTTCTCACCCACACTCTATGTTTTAACAGTTAAGACTTTTCAATAGTCCTATTTAATTTAAAAAAAAATCCAAATTTGATCTCTGAAACAACAGGAGGTAATGACACCATTACTGTAGAAAAACAAAAACACTTTTGAGATGGCGTTCACAATACCCTTCTTCTGGGAATAAATTAGTATTAGTGATTTTCTGCTGCAGTTTAATAAGATTAAGCTATATTCACCAACCCACCAACCCAGTTGACTGCCAGCTTACTGTTAGTCAAGAATCCAGTGCCCTTTAAGGAGACTTTCTTTTCTTCTAGTATTTAACATGATTATTGATATTTAATAGATAATCTAACAAAGCTACCTGTTCCTTCTCTTGCCTGGTGAAATACTAACCAAGAGTAAATCTTTGAATTGGCCACTGGAGGCTTTTAAAAAAATCTGTCCTGCAAGACTAATAAAACACTGGCCAATGCTTATAACTAAATTGTCGGAAAAGTTTTCTTTAATATATGCCGGAGAAAATTATAGTTGCTTCAAAGCAACCAAATGCAAATCTGGAACCCAGATATTGCTGGAAGCTAGAATTACAAAACATGTTTTGGAAAACAAAACATTATGTATATATTAATACATACACATAAAAATAATAGATAATATTGTGAGGTTTGGGAAAATATATCTTAGAATTCCCTGTTGGAGTATATTATCCACCTGCACTGTATGACATAATAGCTACTAGGCATATGTGGCTATTTAACACTGGAAATGTTACTTCTACTAATTGAGATTTTTTTCTAACACTTAAACCCTTACATTTTGCAGATATAAATGTTGTACATTTTGCTGTAAGTATAGAGTACATTTGATTTTAAAAACCATTACTAAAGCAGAATTCAAAGCATCTGACAGTGTTTATATTGATTACATGGTAAAATAATATTTTTAATATATTAAATTATAATACATTAATCAGTAAAATTAATTTTAGCTTTTTCCTATTTTTTGATGTGACTACAAGAAAACTGAATAATATGCAGGTAGTTTGCATTTGTAGTACACGTTATATTTCTGTTGGATAGTACTATTATAGATGATAAGATGTTTTCCCACTTTGAGTTTTTATTTCATTTATTTTTACCTTTCCTTTTATCTTTAAGAGGGCTTGCTAAAAATTGTGGAGGAAGTTTTAACTCAAGTTGGTGTCAGATGGTAGTAAATGGAGCCTTCTATCTCTTGACAAACTAACAAAGAAAAAATTTACTGGAATTAAAGCACTGCGATATTTTTTTTGGTTCCAGTTTTTCAGCAAATGTTTACCAAATTTCTAATATATACTAAGCACAGTGCTCCATCCTGGGGATACAGTGAGTAAGCATGAGGGTGTGTTTTTCTCCCCTCTTTGCAGAGTAAGTGCATGACAGGTATAACACTTATGAACAGCAGCATGGAGCAATATCATACAAAGAGGTCCTGTGTGATGCTATTGGGAAATATCCAGTAATCTTGGTGAATAACCCAGAGAAATAACTAGATTGGAGAGTTTTGAAATGGACTTTCTGATATAGTATTTTTTTATCATGATGCCTTGGGATGGAGATATATATATATACACCAAGGAAAGAGGAATTCCAGGTAAGAATTCTCTTTAGTTAAGGGTCATTCCTAGAGAGAAATTCAGCCAAAAGTCATCAGTAGCCAACCTTTGCAAGTATGAGTCAAAGAGAGAAGCAACAAACTTTCACTCACTACCCACTGAAAACATCTGAGCTTGAATCAGATCCTGGGCTTTAATTTGACTAAGAGTCCTGAATATTCATACGGCCTTAACTTGAATTGTAGTTATTTGGTTATTACCTGGATCTTTAATGTCCAAAAGGGATGAGGAGATGGGATCTTATCTAACACTAATCAGGAAAGTTGTGGAATTGTTCTATAATTCTAAACAAGAAAAAGTACCATTCTAGAGAGTAAATTTGAAGTAGCAATGGAAGCAAGAATGAAACTAGCTTTTGTATTTACCTTTGAAAGCCTAGTTTGGTCAATGAAAGCAGTTTCACATTTGGTATTATACTGAAATTACTAGGTCACAGGCATGCTTCTCTGCTCTCATTTTAAACTCATTCAGACCTTAATGTTTCCATCTTCGTGTGCTGAAAAATGATTCAATGTTGGGTATACACTAGTCATGCAATACAGATGTTTAAGAAATGAATAAATACTTTTAAAGTGTGTTTGTAAGTGTGTGTAATGTTTGTGGAAAAGATGTTATTTAATAAAAATTTTAGAATACATACCTGAGCCCGGAATATATTCAGTAAATATACTTAACAGTTGGGAAGTTGGAAAGGTAATTTGTCATAGTTTATCAGCAGCAATGAACTGCTAATCCCACATAGAGTTCAGAGGTCTAAGGGAATGAAGTGTCTTATGCCCTTATCAACACTTATGAGTGAATATTTAGCAACTAAGCTAATCAGAAAGGGCTTACATCATCAGAATTAATAAGGATTTAAGACACTTGATTGAGTCAAGGGAAATTTTTCAAAGTTATCTGCCATGTGCTATTGATCTCTCAGCAGTTCATTAAACACCTGAAGCAAACACTGCCGTGAGCCAGCAGGACAGTGGATGGAAATGCTGAAGATTTACAGCTCCAGTGAATCTCATCCATCAGGTATATTCTTTGCCTCTTGTCCAGCCCCAGCTTCATCCCAGACTATTTTTATTTTAACTTCTGTTTTAGGTTCACGGATACATGTGCAGGTTAGTTATGTAGGCAAACTTGTGTCATGGGGGTTTAGTGTGTATATAGTCACCCAGGTACTAAGCCTAGTACCCAACAGTTATTTTATCTGATACTTATCCTTCTCCCACCTTCCTCCCTCAAGTAGGCCCCTGTGTCTGTTCCCTTCTTTGTGTCCATGTGTTCTCATCATATAGCTCCCACTTATAGGTGAGAATATGCCATATTTGGTTTTATTTTCCTGCATTAGTTAGCTAAGTATGATATCCTCCAGCTACACCCATGTTTCTGCAGAGGACATGATCTCATTGTTTTGGATGGCTGCATAATATTCCATAGTGTATACGTACCACATATTCTTTTTCCAATCTACTGTTGATGAGCATTTAGCTTGATTTCCTCCAAGGACAGGATCTCATTCTTTTTTATGATTGTATAGTATTCCATGGTGTATATGTACCATATTTCCTTTATCCAGTCTGCTGTTTATGGACATTTAGATTGATTCTAGGTCTTTGCTATTGTGACTAATGCTGCAATCAACATACATGTGCATGTCTCCTTATGGAAGAATAATTTACATTTTGGGGAGTATATACCCAGTAATGGAATTTCTGGGTTGAATGGTAACTTTGTTTTTCAGTTCTTTGAGAAATTGCCACACTGCTTTCCACAATGACTGAACTAATTTACACTCCCACCAACAGTGTCTAAGCATTCCCTTTTCTCTACAACCTCATAAACATCTGTTATTTTTTGACTTTTTTTTTTTTTTGAGACAGAATCTCACTCTGTCACCCAGGCTGAAGTGCAGTGGCACAATCTCAGCTCACTGCAGCCTCCGCCTCCTGGGTTCAAGTGATTCTCCTGCCTCAGCCTCCTGAGTATCTGAGACTACAGGTGCCCATCCCCACACCTGTCTAATTTTTGTATTTGTAGTAGAAATGGGGTTTCACCCTGTTGGCCAGGATGGTCTCGATCTCCTGACCTCATGATACACCCTGCTCCGCCTCCCAAAGTGCTGAGATGCGTGAGCCACCTCTCCTGGCCTTGACTTTTTAGTACCAGTAATCCTATTGCAGACCTCTTGTCCCACTGTTTGTTGCTATTTCCTAGTCCTCTCTGTATGCTCAGAAGGTCTCTTAGTGACTGATGGAAAGTCAGGTAAATAGAAGGATATCCAGTACAAAGGTTGAGAAAATCATGCAACATGATGGCCTTTTTCCCTAAAGCATATTTGGCCAGAAGAGAATTCTGGATGGGAGGTCAAACAGTGTTTTCCATATTCTTTCCATATTCTTTTGTTCACCTATTTGCATCCCGCCCCACTCCCCACCGTTGCAAGTCCAAGTTAAGCCATGCCTCTTATGAAAAATCATCCACAGCCACCCTGTCTCATAGCCATATGCTAACTGCTGCTAATTGCATAATACAGGTGCATCCTTTAAGATACCAGGAAATACAAAAATTAAAGAAACATCATACTTAAGCACGAATAAAAGTTAAGGGTGATATTGAAAGTTGGTGAAGAAATTAAAATTACTTAATTTTTCTTTTAAGTAGACAACAACTGATAGACATATCCAATCTCCTAATTAAATAATGGCAGTTAAGTAGTACATGGAAGAAAGAAGATAGATAAAAAGATAGACAAATTCAAAATTATGTTTAATAACCATGTTTCCATTAACAAGATCCTCTTTTTCTGGATCATTTACCAATTTACCAATTAGCCACCTACACTGCCAACAAGTTTGCTACCTAATTGAGGAGAGGAGACTAACAGGAGCCAGGCCACAACGTGAGAGATGACAGCCTACAGTAGGTGACATCTGAACACAGAGTCATGACACAGCTGAGCCCAGCTCTGAGGGAGGCACTCGTTGCTGGCCAGGAATATCAGCAGAAGGGACTCTTTTGGAGCTAATGCTTATGACAGGCTGAGTTGTCTGAAACTGTGACTATTTTCAGAGACGGGGTCTTTTAAGAGATAACTAAAATGAGGCTTTAGGGTGGGCACTAGTTCAATATAACTGGTGTCTTTATAAGAAGAGATGTGGACACAGAAAAAGAGGAAAGACGATGTGAAGATACAGGGAGAAGATTGCCGTCCATAAGCCAAGGAGAGGGGCCTTCAAAGAAACGAAACCTGTCAACACCTTGACTTTGAACTTTTAGCCTCCAGAATTGTGAGAAATTTCTGTTTAAGCTACTCAGTCTGTGGCAGTTTGTTACAGTAAAACTAACAAACTAATACGGGGGGAAGTGCCTGTGAAGGTAGCCTACATATATGATACATTAGCAGGATCTGAGATTATCAAGTGAAACAAAGTAGGGGGAGAGAAACTTTTCCAGGGAGAGCAGCACATGCAAAATCACAGCAAAGACAGAAGGTACAGGGCATTCAGACGTCTCTAAGTGCATTTGACTGGAGGCCAGGATGGATACAAGATGGCAAGATGAACCTGGGGCTCTAAACAGACTTCAGATTTCAGAGGGCATCAAGTGATTGCTCAATAGGAGCCACTGACTTTCTGCTGAAAGGAGAAAAAGAGTGCTTTGCTGTTGAGGATGACACACTGGTCAAGTTGAATTTCACCCTCTCTGCCTACCCCAGACCATGGTTATTATTCTCTGATTCATGGCTCACCACTCTTCTCACCTCTAATGGGGAAAAGCCCCATGGAAGAACTCAAGAAGAAAGCCACCTTACAAAGGGGCATTAATTAATTGGCAGGGAGTCTGAAGGGGTGCTAGAATAGATTGATCACAACAGATGGAGATAAGTCGCTTGAGGAAGTGAACAGCTGGATGGATCTATGTTTCTTTTCCACGATTGCAAATTTATAACAAAATTAATAGAACTTATCACCAGAGATTGATGGCATTTCAGAAGCAATGAGCAACCACATGGGTGAAACATTTTATTATGTATATATGAACACAGTCATTAATTAAAACAAGTAATGCTCTTACAACTATGGAATGGATGACTGGATATGTCAACAGAATTCAGCTATAGACAAATATTATTTGATATATACAATTTAGAGTTGCATATTTTGTAAAGTAAGTTTTGTTAACAAAGAAGACTAAGTCATATATTTTGGAAGATAAAGCATTTAATAAGGATTAAATCCATGCATTCAAGAACCATACTTTCCTGGCTCTAATTCTACTTCTACTATTTATCAGTTATTTAATCCTCCAAAAGTCACACAGACTCTCAGAGCTTCAGTTTTCAATTTTTAAAGTTAAAATAATTCTAAGTATTGTACTTTACATATATATTATATATATATATATATATATATATATATATATATATATATATATATATAGTATATGCTGGGTATGGTCATGCATGTTTGTAATCCTGTTTACTTGGGAGGCTGAGACAGGAGAATCACTTGAACCAGGGAGGTGGAGACTGCAGTGAGCCAAGATCACCTCGCTGCACTCCAGCCTGAGTGACAGAGTGAGACTCCGTCTCGAAAAAACAATTAATAATAATTATTAACTCACTTTAGTGATCAGGAAATTGAGGCAGAGAGTGGTTAAATAACTAGCCCAAGGTCACGGAACTATTATAGTCAATGACAAAGCTGAGATGCCAACCCACGCAATTTCTCTCCAGTGTGTATATTTTCATTATGCTCTCCAATTCCATATGATCATTAGCACCTTCATTATTATTGTAACTTCCTGGTATAGGCACACATTATCGGTTCATTAACCTACTTGAATTCCAGGTCTTTGCATTAATCCAGTCTCACCTTACACTGCCTTAAGCAGGTTGTCTCTTAAACGAGGCACTGGTTCTCGCTCTCCTATCCAGAATTCTGGCTGGCACTTTCTGCCCTCAGTCTCAGTTCCTCTTCATAATACCTCCATCTGAATGCTCACTGGTAGCTGAATTATGGTGTCTGATAAATGCTTCTCTTGCTCAGTTCTTTAGTCTTGCTTTGGGAACATTTCCGACTTGATTCGGTCCCTTCCCTTAAAGCTTCTTTTGGGGGACACAGCTCCCCCCATGACTCTGTAGCTACTTTCTCCTGATTGGCACCAGTCGACTCCTCCCAGTACAAATGTCTTTCTTCCCTCTTCTCTAATATGTAAAACTTCTTGCTTTCAGACAAGATAAGGGAGCTTTATGTAAAAATACAGGGGGAGTGAAGGTTGAGAACCTGGGCTTTGGAGTGGGGAGATTTCCATTTGAACCTCGGTCCTACCATTTATCATCCACTCTGCCATGTGGACGACACTCCTCCCTCCCTCAGGGTTGCTTTAGATATTAAGAGAGATAACATATGAAAAGGCTTTAACAAAAGTCCTAGTATACAGTAAGTGCTTAGTGAACGTTATTTTTACAATTTTAATTTTAATTGTGCTAATAGCACTATAATTTATGTTTTCAGAAATACCGTATGTAAAAGCGGCAAACAGCAAGCCATGTTTGATCATGAATTTCTGCTACTTACAACCTTCGGAAACTCCTAATTGCCTCCTAAATGGGTTTCATAAGTTGGCACCTTTTAATCTCTTTAAACATGTAGCCTCCCATCTCTCCCTTTATGCTTTATACTTTAATAATAAGTGACTTACTCTTTCTCAAAAAACACCATATATCTTTGCTCAACATAGTGTGCCATTTATTCCTAGAATCTCCACCCACTCATGTTCTCATCTAGAATGTTCCTACTAAAGCTTGTAAACCACTGCAACAAGACTCTTCCTTCCAGCCTTTTCTGAAAGCCCAACACTATCTTTCCCAATCCAAGAAGGGAGTGATCTTCTATGTGCCACCAATGTACCTTAAAAGTTTGTCTCATAGCAGATGCATTTATCACATGTTGTTCCTTCATTCTATAACTTTTACCAGGTCTGTTTCCATGCAGACTGATCTATGGTTGGATCAGTAAGTGTGTCTAATTCAGAAGCTAGTGTTAGTATGTCCAATTGCTCACAAATGTAAGTTTCGTACTCCAGTCTACCCTTATTATTATTAACGGGTGTATTTTGGCTTTTATTTGCTTGAAACTTTATTTTTCAGTGAGTTTGTCATCCAGGTCATGGCAAAAGGAATGTTACCCATTTGGCTTCTCTAAAATAACTCTGATGTGTGGGCTCTGCACCTTGAGAAATGAGCAAGGTGTAAAATTTTGGAAACAAGTTATGCATGGAATGATTTTGGCTTTTGGCAGAGCTTAAACAGATGCTTGTAAACTGTGCTTTTCTAAGCACAGGCCATGCTGGCTCTTTTTTTTAATCTTAGTGACTTGCCACTTGCATTACACAGTGCAGCTGGTTTTTCATTGTGGAGTTGGCTTTACAAATGTGTGGCATGATCTAGGGACTTTGAATCTTTGAATCGTTGGAATATTTTCACCATGGCATGTTACTGCAGGCTATTGTGACACTGGCCAGGGTTCTGTGCTAGCTTATGTAGAAGGATGCCCCAACAAATGGGAGTCCCAACAAATTTGGAGCCTACCTGTGGGTACAGGTCCCAGCACCATGATCTTGACCGGTACTTAGTTTATGTGCATGAAGAACAGGGACCATGCAAAGAGTAGTGACCTCAGAGTCATCAGTTAAAAGGGTCAGCTGAGGCAAGAGTTTGATTAGAGACAACATATCATCACTAAAGAACTTTTAGGCCTCAGTGGTTGAGGAATATATGCCGTGCTTAGTCTGAAAGAAAGTGAATTATGAGTGTGTTACAGAGCACAAGGGTAGTTCTAGGTTGAAATTGTTAACAGCAGACCTAGGGAAGAGGCTAAATTGGCTGCCAAATTTTAGTTAGTATTCAAGTTGAGGAAGGAAATTGCAGGTCTAGAGCCAGCACCAGCGTATAAGTCTGTTCTCACACTTCTGTAAAGAATATCACCGAGACTGGGTAATTTATAAAGGGAAGAGGTTTAATTGACTTACAGTTCTGCATGGCTGGGGAGGCCTCAGGAGACTTATTATCATGGCTGAAGGTGACATAGGCATGTCTTACATGGCAGCAGATGAGAGAGAGAATTGAAGGAAGTGAAACCATCAGATCTTGTGAGAACTCACTATCACGAGGACAGCATGGGGGAAACTGCTCCTATGATCCAGTCACCTCGCACTAGGTCCATCCCTCAATACATGAGAATTATGGGGAATACAATTCAAGATGAGATTTGAGTGGGGATACAGCCAACCATATTAACCAGCTTTTCCATGAGGTCAAGTTCAACTAACTCACCCTCCCACTGTCAACACTATCTGGTGATAAATTAATTCTGCATCTCTTAATTACTTATAAGAGGGGAAATCCTCTCAAAGAAGGGATATTTTTATGTCTTAAAAATTTCAAAGATAAATGAAGGAGAAGCAGCCTTAATATTTCAGAACTGAAAAATGCTTCGTCATAAGAAAGTTTGGGGAACTCCATTTACTTCGTAGAACCCCCATTCAGCAGACAAGGAAGCCAGGAGGTTGGGAATGTTATGAGTGGAAAAGCAAGCTCAAATCCATTCTGACTTACCAGGCAGTATTTGTAAGTAAATTTTATTGATATAGTAAAACAATCCAGAATTAATATCTTGGTGAGAAAGTTTTCCAATTGAGTTAAAATTTCAATTATTAGATTTTTAAAAAATAGCATGAACTGAATGATATGCCAGCAAGGTCTCCACCAAGATATCCATCTTCTTTCAGCACAATACTAAGTTTCTGCTGCAGTCTTAGGCAATACAAACGATCTGGTTGAAAATATTTTTCTCTGTGAAACCTCTTTTAGAAGCCATGATGGATTGCTCTGTTTATCTACTTCTCAGAATAAATGCCATTGCTATGATAATCTTTTCTTTAATAGTAACTTCCTGGAATTTTTTAAATAGTAAAGAACATCAGAGAGTCAATGCTAAACAAATACAACTTCTGAGACCATGAAGAAGAAAATACACCCCTTCCAATGCGAAAGAGTTTGATTTTCAAATGCTTAGAGATCGCTGTCTCATCCAATGTATTGAGAATTCTTCCAACTGAGACCAAGTGGCCAAAAAATTAAATGAGTGGGAACTTTAAAATCTTTTAAATTTTAACTCACAGGTACCAGAGAAAAAAACTGATTTGAACCTTAATTCTTTGGAAGCATGATATTTAGACTTTAAGTTGCAAAATAATGTAATCTCTCTATTTTAATATTGCTCCAGTAATGTTATAGTAGCAAAAAAAATGTTATTTAAATGTGGGTCCTCTCATTATTGATATTTTGTGATTGGAGTATAATTATGTTATCACTCAAAGTCAAAATTGTTCTCCTACTAGGCTATTTTGGCAATGTTACTTATAAGAAAATGTGAGCCAGAAAATCAAATAGAGATTACATTTTCAGCCTTAGAGTTGTTTTAACCAATGTGCTCTTCTGACCCATTTTAGAGTCTACAGGGGCTGGGGAAGGTCAGTTCAGTTCATTGATAGTTCTAAAGGGTATTCATTCCAAGAAGTATTGTTGGCATTAGATGTGGGACCGCATCTGGGAACGGGAAGAACTGGCCTGTTAAACTTGTGTTCTTTTCCCTGGGCAAGAAAAGCACAGTTCTAAGAGAACACAATGTGGAGGAAGGAAGGAGGGAAATACTTCTCCTTTCTTGTGGATTGAGATCAGTTAGTGAAACACTCTGCTTCTCTCTGTCTCATCACTCATTACATCACGGAAAAGTTACTGACTAATCTTAGAGTCCATTGGGAAGTAATAAACTACATTCTTGACACAATTTCTTTTTCTTTTTGGAGGGTCTGAAGCCTATATTGCTTTTTGTCATATATTGCACAGTTTTCTTTCCTTGAGAGCAGAGGCTTGTAAAGGGATAGCAATACCTGCAGATGGAAGAGTAAGGCTTTCTAATTTAAAGGCAGGACCCAATAGCAAAGGGTCTATCTGCATGAGAAATGTACTATGTCCTCCAAATTCTGCTTTCTCATTGATAAAGATGAGATAACTGCTTCCATCTAATGATAAGCTAGTTTATTTTTGAGAATTGTTTCTTCTGCACCATCAAACACACAGAGTAGGGAAAATTTCAGGATCTTGTGCAGAAGGAAAAGGACCTAAAATGAGTCAAAGCTTGTTATCTGGGATGGATGTGCCCACCTATGGGACAGTAAGGAGAGGGAATACAGGGTGGCCACGATTACGTGGGGTGTGATAATTCAGGATGCTCTTTGCATCTTGAAATAACTCTGAGTCAGCATCAATTGTCCTTGTGTGCCAAGCTTAAATGAGGCAATGCTGGAAATGGGGCTGACTTGTTCCATTTGTGTGTGTGTGTGTGACATCACCCCAAACTGCTGTTTAGTGAGAAACAAATCCTGAATTCATTAATGCTTTTTATTCTTGCATGTATTTCCCTACAGATCAAGTCCTGGAGAAGTTCAAGACAGTCCCCATGAGGCAGTTAATGGTGAGATAGCCTGGGACTATACAATTTTGTGAATCGTGCCCAGTGAAAACACTCAAAAATGTATCAGTCACCCTTATCAATCAAGGCCTTTTTGGCTCAATTTTAAGCTTACCTAGAACAACAAGAAACTTTGTCTACCTTTGAACATGCTGAACTTCAGCTGATTGAGGTCTCCCATATTTTTCTACTGGACTGATCAATATAAAGACAAGCAGCACTATCACCTCTTTCATTGTAAACATATTTCTCTTGACTCAGCCAAGCATCCCACTAAAACCTTTCTGTGTGTCACAGTACTGATGTGTTCTCTATGTGAAGCAGAAGGAGCAATGGCGTTCTCCTGGACTGGAGTTCTAGGCTGGACAGTGATACATACTACAATATTTTTAAATTAATTTCCTGGCATGTTTAAGCCTCAGGACTTTGTTATGTAAACTGAAACATCACTGTAGTTTCATGTTGGTTATTACGAACAGCAAGACTACAACTCTGAAGCCACCCTACCCATGCTCAAGTCCTAGTTCTTCCTCTTATTAGCTCCAAAGACCTTACCCAAGTTAAATAACTACTCTATGTCTGAATCTCCTCATCAGTAAAATGGATATATCAAGTGTATTCCTATATCATAATGTTGTTCTAATAATAGATGAGAGAATAAATTTTAAGTTATTAGAGTAGTGCCTGACATATAAGTAGTGCAACACAAATGTTGTTACTAGTTTTAACAGATAAAACCCTCAAATCTTCTGTTTGGCATTGAAGACTCTGCATTAATGTATTAATCTGTTTCTTAACATCCACTGCATGTACTCTAGGGCAGGGGTCTCCAATCCCCTGGGCCATAGACTCGTACCTATCCATGGCCTGTTAGGAACCAGGACGCAGACCAGGAAACCAGTAGTAGGTGAGCGAGTGAAGTTTCATCTGTATTTCTGGCCGCTCCCTCTTACATTATCGCCTGAGCTCCACCTTCTGTTAGATCCGCCAGCCATTACCACTAGATTCTCACAGGAGCATGAATCCTATTGCGGACTGTGCATGGGAGGGGATGTAGGTTGCACGCTCCTTATGAGAATATAATGCCTGATGATCTGTCGTTGTTTCCCATCGGCCCCAGAGGAAACCGATGGTTGCAGGAAAGCAAGCTCAGTTGCAGGAAAGCAAGCTCAGGGCTTCCAATGATTCCACATTATGGTGAGTTGTATACTTATTTCATTGTGTATAACAGTGTAGTAATAATAGAAATAAATTGCACTATAAATGTAATGTGCTTGAATTATCCTGAAAACAGTCCCCCCATCCCAGTCTGTGGAAGAATTGTCTTCCATATAACCGGTCCCTAGTACCAAAAAGGTTGAGAACCATTGCCTCAGGGAACACAATATTTGCCAACATCGTAAGGTCAGGCCCGTGTCTAATCCATTGTTTTATTTCTAGTATCTATCCATGCTATCTATGTAAAAATATATATATTGAGTTAGTGAATTAATCGATGCCACACTAAAATTTACCCTTGATCTATCTTTGTCAGAGACATTTATATTTCTGTGCCTTTATGTTCATAAATGTTACTTTCTGGGTGTTCCTCTCCCACTTCTTTCCCAATATAACTCTGACCTGTGCTTCAAGGTCTAGTTCAAATGTCATCTGTTTAATTAAGATGCTTTATCTGGAAAGGGCATCATTGTTCTGAAGTGAGAGAGAAATGAGGGGCGCAACTGTAGCAACGCTTTCCAAAATTGTGCCGGAACAGAGCCCAGCAACATGGAACAGGGGCAACAGGACAATATGGGGCTTGTGTTCATCCTGAGGAAGGTTTGGGGGACTTTAGCCTTGCCCCTCAAATCTCCTTTTGATAATCCAGAAACTTTTGTTTTTGGTGCACTTATTCTTTAATAGAAAAACCTAACAGTTTCCTTGCTGCAAGTAGAGATCATAAAAATACGTTTAGAATATTTTGCTAACTTTCATGTTGGTTCTATAACTCACATTCTAAGTTACAATGTTGTATTTTATATGCCTAAGAGCTGCATGACAAGTTCTCTAAATCCTGGTCCAATCCAAATGCTTACTCTTCACTCCTCCTCTAAAGAAATTCTAGAAACATCATTGCTTGAAGATGAGGCAAAAAAAAAAAGTTAACACAAGAGAACTGGCACTATGTTTATATATGCATTAAAACAAGAAAATGTATCTTGCTTTCACATTACTTCTTTGTCAGAAAAGCATTAAAATCGTCGTTGTATAAATAAGTAAACAATGGAGGCACAGAGGTTGCAACAATTAAAAATGAAAAAATAAAATGTAACGAGTTGAGTGCAGGGCAAAAATTCTGAAACCTACTCTAATTATTACAAAGTTGGTCTTTTATTCATGGTATCTTAATGTTAATGGAAAGTAATCTGTATATTTTAATTCCATGGCCAAGATAATTTAGATGAAAGTGTTGCAAGTCCTCATTATTAATAACCACCCATGAATATTATGACAAGATTTAGTTTTTTGCCCTGTAGTTATAGTTCAGCTTCCACATTCAAGCTGGCCTTTAATTTCTTAAACCCCATTTTGGCTAGGGAGAAAAATATCAGGAAAAAAAAAAATACAGCCTTAAGGGAAAAAAGTATAATAATTATAGTATTAACTCACAAGAAAGCTTTGTGCTATTAATCTGGAATCTGGGCCTTTAGCCCACATATCCTTAACATAAATACCCTTTTATACAGATGAAAAGTGCAGAAAACTGAAATCTGAAAAAGTCAATTATTCCCGAGCATTCTCCAAAAGGGAGAAAAGCCAGTACTTTACGCCAACTGGCAACTTATATGAGTCTAAAATTGAAACTTTTTTCACTGTTTAAGTTCTAGAACAGTGGTCCCCAACCTTTTTGGCACCAGGGACCAGTTTCATGGAAGACAAGTTTTCCACAGACTTATGGGTACAGGAGGATGGTTTTGGGATTAAACTGTTCCACATCAGATCATTAGGCATTCGATGCTCATAAGGAGTGTGCAACCCATATCCCTCACATGCGCACGGTGGGGTTCACACTCCCATGAGAATCTCGTGCCCTGCCGCCATTGATGTGATGGGAGGCGGAGCTCAGGTGGTAATGCTCTCCTGCCTGCCACTTCCTGCTGTGCAGCCCAGTTCCTAACAGACCGTAGACCCACACCAGTCCATGACTCGGGGGTTGGGGACTCCTGATCTAGAAGATATCAGCATGATAATATCCTTTTGAATTCATTTATACACTGAAAGCTTATTATATTGCAGCTACTGTTTCAAATACATGGCATAAGAGTCCTCACGTCCATGTCTTTTCTATATAATTCTAAACTCCCTGAACAGACTTTTTGGCAGAGAGGTGGAGGCCTGATCATCTGACTCCAAGGACTTCCCAGGGATTTTCAAAGTGGGCCCAAGGACAGAGAGTCAAGCCCTTTTCCAAAAGTGGCAGCTACAGGGCATGTGACTCAAGGGATGGCAATCATCATGTATTTCAGCATTTCTGGAAAGGGAGAGCATAAAATGGACATGCAAAGTCAGCAAAGACAAAGACAAGAAATATGAAGACAGCTCTTGGGTAGTTATGAAAGTACTGGGATCCTTCCAATCTATTTTTTTTCTTTTTAAATAAAATATTTCAATTTGTATTTATGCCTCTTTAAATCAAAACTTGCCTTACTTATGCAAGAGTCTAGTAGTAGGGAAGAAAAAGCACGGTATCTTGTAGTAAGTGCAATAACAGAGAAATCTAGGGCACTGTGGGAGTTTAGAAAATAATTCTCTGCAAGAGCATTGGGAAAGCAATATTTACTGGGAAGGTGTGCTAAGTGATAATTTTTTATTTTGTTTTTATGTGTATTGATTTGTTTTAACATTTTGTAGAGAAAATCTGGAGTTGTGGGTGGGAAAGCATACAACATAGGCACACTAAGGACTTTAGGAAGAGGAGGAAATTATCAGGATAAGCCAGAGTTGAGAAAATATGAAACACAAGAAAATTCATAGTGATCAACAATGGTGAAAGCAGAGGCTCATGTTGAAGAGTAAGAGGAAATAAGCCTTTAAGACACTGTATCTGAGTTCTTAGTTGTAAATACTGTAGAAAAGTATGTATTGGATCAAGCAAAATGGCTCACTTGCTTGAAATATGGGGGAATAAATCTGTGTAAGTATAGCTGATCAGCTGGTTTCCTGACAATTCTTGGATGGGTCATCCTAGTCCAGAGCATCATGGAAAATTGTCCACACAGCTTGAGTGATTAATTTAAGGGTTTACACATGTCTCAACTCAGAAATCCAAGCTCTACCCAGGACTGTTCTAACAGCAGTTCTAAAAGACTGTTGCATTGGAGGCCAGGAAAATGTGAAGCTAGGCCGTGTTTGGACACATACTCTATCATATGGAGAATATCAGCCTATAGCAGGTAAACAAGAGCCCAGCACAGAAGAAAAGGCAGAGCTACAAGAAGACAGTGCCACATTTTTTTCATTGGAATCTATGTACCCATAGGTAAGATCCACTCATCCTTCTGAAATACCGTATTTTGATCAATTTGGCTCCAAGGGGCTTCTGTTACTTGCAATGTAAAATATACCAATTACACTCTGAAGCTGGAAAGGGTCACAGTGTGTTTGTCCTATTGGATAAATGCATATTCGCTTTGCAATTCATGTTATAAAATTGATTTAAGAGCTAGGAGACAACACAGATAACATGTGCACCAGCTTACATTGTGTCACAGATGAGAAAATTGAGAAATAAAGCAGGCAAGTAGCTTTCCCCATACAAGTTGAATTGATACCAGAGAAATCTCTTCATTAGCAATTGGTAGGTATTCTATTTCACAAGAGTATACATGTGCCATTAACTATGCATGATTGCATATGTGTACACACACACACACATATATATATATGCACACACAGAAGCATATATATAAACGGCAAAAATCATGTACCATATATGTTTGTTATATAGTATGTTCAGACACACATGTATAAACCTAATGTAATTAGTACTATCGACAGTGACTCACTTGACTTCAGAGTGGTTACTTTGCACAATGAGAACAGAATAAATATATATGAACTTTTGAATCACTGGGTATAGCTCATTGACCTGAAATGACACCATGGCAGAGAAGGCTTATTTCAGGGTAGAAGATCCAAATCAATTCTTCGTATAATTTTATCTATTGCTCTTTTCAATAATTTAGATGTTGTTATTTCTTTGTTTCTTTAGGTGTGTTTCCATTTTACTTTCAGGATGACACCACGAGGTCTAGGTGATTGCTTAAGCTCATTACTCAGGGTGCCATATCACTGCTGGTTAGAATATTTCTTTGGCAAGTGTTGTTACCTTACCATGTTCACCAACTTTATATAGCATACTTGGTTCAGATTTGGAAGCACTGTTTTTTTCCCCCCTCATTTAAGCGGCTTATGATTAGGGAGGCTGACAAGAATTTAGCATGAGTAAGCCTCTGGCAGTGAGAACAGAACTTCTTAATGCTCAGCAGTTAGCACCAAAGATATCAGCACTTGACAATGGAATTAAACTGTCTTTTGACAACAAGAGTTTATGATGACAATCTAATTGTTCTTTCTCCCAAAAATATCAAAGAGAAAACTGTCCTGTCCTAGCAGCACAAGGAAGGAATAAAGAATATCAAAATCTTACTATGTTTCATGCACCTGTTAGAAAATATTTTTTAAAATTACAAAAATTAAAAATGAAGCTCAAGGAAAATTTAAAACACTCCAATTGAAAAAAGTATTTAGAAAGAATGAATTTTTCAAAAGCTGTAAAGACTTGATCATATAGTAGAGGAAAGAACAATAATTTTAGAATGCAATAGTCCTAGAATAAAAAACAATAATAAATCCTGGATTTATGATGTTTTTATAATTTATCAACATAATTTTCTAAGCATCAGTCACACCTCATATGTCTTAGATTAGGATTCAAAATTTGAGGCATTAGTTTAGAGCAATTATGTCCTAAAAACATACAATATCAGAGAAACATATGTATTGAAAAAGAAGGGAGGTAAGGAAAGAGGGGATGTCACCAAGTTGGTCAGTATTTGTTGTCAAGCTCAACGTATAACACAAAAGCATTCTCAGGCTCTTCCAGATGCCTAAGACAACCTCTTAGAATTGAAAGGTGGTTTAGGCATCATCTACCTAGTGTTTCTACAAAATTCATGTCCAATGTGTATTATTGCTGGGCAGTGACAGATCCAGTTCAAGAACTTTATCTTATATGTGAAAAAACAAAAAAATGGTAAAATAAATTGTTCAAGGTCACATGAAGTTTTTTTTGTCAGAACTGGTTCTAAATCAGGTCACTCTCCACTCTAAAGCCATTTTTTTTTTTTTTTTTTGTCTGAAGCAACGTCTTCCCAATTAATCACTCTCTGTTCTTCTTGGACTCCACATAGCATCCTAAAGAGCAAGAACAGCTCCTCTCTTATATTTATATTTATGAGGGCCCACTCTAGTGCCAACCACAGAGTAAAACATAAAGTGACTGTTGTAGGTTGAAATGTTTCCCTAAAAAGCCCATATGTTGAAGGTCCCTAATGCTTCAACGCGTGCCTTTATTTGGAAGTAAGGTCATTGAAGATATAGCTAGGTAAGTTAAGAAGAGGCCATCCTAGAGTACAATGGAACCCTAATCTAATGTGACTGGTATTCTCATGTAAAAAGGAAATTTGGACATGAAGGTGCACACACACATACACACACACACACACACACACACACACACACACATACACACACACACACACACACACACACACACACACACATACACACACACACACAGAGAACACCATATGAAGATAAAGGCAGAAATAAGAATGATGCTTCTGCACAGCAAGGAATACCTAAGACGGTTAGACAACTACCAAAAACCATGCAACGGCCATGGAATGGAATGTTATTCTGCTATATAAAAGCAGAACGTTATAGAATATGTGCCCACATGATGAACCTTGAGGGAATCAAGCTAACTGGAATAATATAGTCACAGAATGATAAGTGCTGTATGATCTCACTTACATGTGCAGTGTAACAAAATCAAATTCATACAGGCAGATAGTAGAATGGTGGTTACCAGGCAGGGATGGGGAGCAGGGGAAATGAGGAGCTGTAGGTCTGAGGATACAAACTGGCACTTATGTAGGGTGAGTAAGTCTAGAGGTCTAATGCATAGCAGGAGAATTATAGTTAATAATGTTGTATTGAATATTAGAAATTTACTAACAGTAGATTTCAGACACTTATATCACACATACAAACAAAAAGAGTAACTATGTACACAGATGGATACGTTAGTAATCGTTTCAGTATGTGTATATATATATTAAAACATCATATCATACACCTGAAACATATATAGCTAAACAGCAGCATAACACACATAAGAAAAATAAGCCTAGTTACATCTATCTGTATACTTTTTATGCAAAGACGCCATTGGGCATGAAACCACATAGAAATCATGTGAATAAGAGCACACTACACATAGATTTTTTGACTTTAGTTTTCTCATCTCTAAATTTGTATAATAAAATTTTACTTTCAAATTTGTTTTAATGGTTAAAAAAATGTACACATGCAAGGAGAGTTATCAGAAATGGACAGCCTCTCAAATTCTGTCAATTTGGAAATGGAAAGATGGTTCTGATCTTATTTGTGTGAATCCTGAAGCATCAAGATAATTCACATTAAATTTTTTGAGTTAGTTACTCCCAATTTGATAAAACGAGTTCATAGCATTTTGGGGAATGAGCCTTGACAACTGTGTCCATCAAGAAATGCCCTCTAGTGGACGTTTTATCCCCACTCAGAGGATACTCGGGAGGATCTTTGTCTTTCATTTTTTTCTGTGGCACATTTTACAAGTTAAAAAATACGTATTTTTTCAGAACAGTCATTAATACATTAATTTACTTCTTGAAATTTACTATCTTCAGATAGATTACATAGTGTTTTGATCAAATTATCTAAAACAAATACTGGTAAAATACCTACTAGTAACTCATACATCTGGATTTTATTACTGATTCCAAGGGTGACCTTCAGCAAAATCTGATTTCTTCATATTCTTTTCCTCTACTTGAAACATGAGAGTTCAAAATACCTAACATCAAGTAATCTAGCTGGAGAAATCTCAACTTTGTATCTAATCATAGTACACTTGATAGTAAAGAGAAAACAAGAAGTCCCTTCTGTAATATTTACCTAGGTATATCCTATACATCTAGTTTCAATAAGCAGAATAAATGCTGCATATATTAAATAGTCTAATTCAAACATACTGATTTGAAAGCAAGACTCCTTTTGTATATACTGTCATGTTTTATATTTCAGGGGGAAAAGAGTGAAGATTTGAGAATCAAATTTTACCCTGGGGAGTCCCTGATATAATTCCAGTTTGCCCACTTCAGAAGATTAATCTTGAAAAACTTAGGGAAAGAAAAAATGTGTAAAGATGGCTTTAAAAAGGAAAAGGTAGAAAAACATAAATGTAGTAAAATAACAATTTAGCTACAAGAACTGAGCTACAATTTGTTATTCAGACTGTAGAAGAAGATATTTATGAGTTTAGAATATATTCTATATTTACAATATTTGTATATTTGTTCTCTTATTCTTGTTATTTCTATTTTGATTTACTTTTATCTAATGTTATATATAATGTATGGTACCTATATATAACTTACAAAAATGAAAAAATATATAATAAAATATTTTGGGATGCATGCTGTAAATCTGATAGTTAAACATGATCAATGAGTCTTTGAAGCCCAGAAATAAATTTATGCATTATATATACAGTAACCTGATCACCAGTAAGGATGCCAAAAAGACAAAATAGGGAAAGGAGAATAGTTTTCGACAAATTGTTTTGGAAAAACTAGGTACCCCCATACAAGAGAATGGATTTGGACCCTTCACATACGCTATACACAAGAGTCTACTTAAAATGGATTAAAGACAAATGTCAGACCTGAAATTATAAAACTACTGAAAAAACAATAGGGAAAAAACTATACGACATTGGTCTGGGCAATGCTTTTTTGGAATTGAACCCAAAAGCTCAGCCAACAAAAAACAAAAATAGACAAATGGAAATTCATCAAACTAAAAAGCTTCTCCACAGCCAAGTAAATAAGTTATAGAGTAAAGAAGCAACCTGTAGAATAGAAAACAAAATTTGCAAGCCAGACATCTGATAAGGGATTAGTATCCAAAATATATTAGAAACTCAGAGAAAACTCAATAGCAAGAAAACAACCTGATTACAAAAAAACTGAACAGGGGATCTAAATAGGTATTTCTCAAAAGAAGACATAACAATGGCAAACAAGTATGTAAAAAATTTCTCAACATCACTAATTAGGCAAATGCAAAGTGAAAGCATAATGAGATATTACTTCACGCCCATCAGGATGGCTATTACATATATAAAAAGACAATGTATTGGCGAAGATATGAAAAGAATTTAAACATTTTAGTACTATTGGTGAGAATGCTGACTGGTAGAGCCATTTTGGAAAACAGTAGGAAGGTTTCTCCAAATATTAAAAATAAAACTATCATATGGTCCAGCAATTCATTTTCTGTGTCTTTGTGTATATATACATACATACACACACACACAGTCAATAAATGATTGAAATAAGAATCTCAAAGAACTATTAGAATGCCCATGTTCATTGCAGCACTATTCACAACAGTCAAGATATAGAAACAAAGAAATATTACTCAGCTGTTAAAAAGAAATGAATTATACATTTGTTACAGCATGAATACAGCTGGAAGACACCATTCTAAATGAAACAGCCAGTCTCAGAAAGGCCAATACTGTAGGATTCTACTTACATGAGGTATCTACAATTTTCAAACCCAGAAAATCAGAGAAGAGAGTGGTAGTTGCCAGGGTCTGGGTTAGGGGAAGGAGGAGTTGTTATTCAAAGGTATAAAGTTTCAATTTATGCAAAATGAATCAGTTTTGCAGATTTTCTGTACAACATAGTGCCTATAGTTAACAGTACTGTATTGAGTATTTAAAAATTTGTTAAAAGAGTAGATCAGATGTTAACCATTCTTACCACACACACACACACTCACACACAAAAGAGACATAAGAAAATTTTTGGTGGTGATGAATGCACTTCTACCTTGATTACACGAATAATATCATAGATGCATGGGCATGTCCAAACTCATCACACTGTACAAATTAAACATGTGCAAAGTGTTTTGTTTGTTATCGATTATTCCTCAATAAAGATGAGGAAAGAATGGAAGGGAAGGGAAGGGGAGGAGAGGGGAGGGGGGAGG
The DNA here is from genome assembly GCF_024542745.1 of Macaca thibetana thibetana. NCBI lineage: Eukaryota > Metazoa > Chordata > Mammalia > Primates > Cercopithecidae > Macaca > Macaca thibetana. The sequence goes on from NC_065582.1 coordinate 175,103,797, forward strand.
GGAGGGGAGTGAAGGGAAAGGTGGAAAGAAGGAAAACGAAATCATGTAGGTAGCATTATGTGCAGGTGAAAGTTACCAGGCTTTCGGAAGACAGGTAAGGTCTTCTCACTTGGAGATTTCTGAAAAAATAAAAAAAAAAAAAAAGGAAATAAGTTTTAAGGAAATGTTAAGCAGAGTTGCACACTAATGTTACAGTTCAATGAAACTGACAGCAAATAATCAGACATACAGTCATTTCCACAATACCCAGAGTAAGATTTTTATCTGAATATTTTCTGCTCTCAGTTTATATTTTACGTGATTATCTGCAACTCTGAATTTATGTAATGATATCTTAATCCTAATTCAACATTCTGTAGTATAAAAACAACAACAGATTGTGGCTCAGAAATAATAAAATCCTAAAAAACAAGTATGGTAAAAGGTACCCTTTATGTCCAATGGGTCATTGTAATGTAAGCCCAAGTAGGCAGATTTCACAGGTGTGGTTTGATTGACAATAGTCTTGCTCCCCCGCCCCTTTCTCTTGAGAGTAAGTGAGACTTTTTCTAGCTGCATTGTTGGTCTACATGCAGCATACTGGCTAAATTTTAGGGAAAAATGTCCCTTCCTAGAAAAGAGAGCACAATTTGGCCTCCATGTGATACATCACCCATGATAAATATGTATGTGTGCATACTATATATATATATATATAACAAACATATTTCTTGCTTAGACACATCTTATCAGACAATGTCAAATAATCGTGAGCCCTTTGATAAAATATTAAAATGTTAATCTTTAAAACATTTATGGAAAATAGGAAGGAAAGGGAGAGGAAATAAACAACAGTATTCACTAACGTTCAGTTATGCATTTGTCCTTAATATTTTCTTGGGGGTATGTTTACAATTTGAAATTTCATGTTCCATGGACAAGCTTCAACCACATCTGACATGTGTGCCTTCCAAACGAAACGCAGTAGATGTTTGTTTCTTTTCTATCACACTAGAAGACACAAGATATTTGCAGATGAAATATCATTGTGATTGTCTCTGAAAGCTAAATACATATCCAAAAATGTTGATTGCAAAAAGCATTTGGGTGGCCAATGTTCCCATAACTTAATGAGTCTGGGAAAGCAAACTAATGCTTATGAGTACTGTAAAATTAAATTCTAAATAGGTGTATTGTTGTTCTTATGATAATGTCACTACTAGTCTCCCTATGTGTACTGCTGTGGGGAGAAAATATAAGATTTTTCTTAAAAAAAAAAAAAGAATGTTCAGAGACTATTAGGTTAAATTAAACATTGCTGTAGAAAAATAAATGTTAAGTTTATTGATTCATATTTCATGACAGAAATGATGTCAAGGTCCCATTTCAAGGCCCCCATACTTGCTGTTCCAACTGTCTGGAATGGTGTCATTCCCAAATACATCTAACTCTTTCCTTTGGCCCTCCAGGTCTCTTCAAATGTTACCTTTCTCAAAAGTCTTCCCTGTCTACCTTTCCTAAATTTACTACCTCTTACCCCAATATCACATGTGTCCTGCTACTCTATGTTATCGTTTATCACTACCTACAAACCTATTATCTATGTTGCTTGTTTACTATGCTAATGATAGGTTGTGTACTGTCTGCCTCCTCCACACGGAAGAAAGTTCATGAGAAACATTTGTTTATTGTGTTCACTGTTACATCTCCACGTTCTAGACTAAGGCCTGGCATATACCTGGGGCTTAATAAATGCTTTTTGAATAGTACATATAATTTTATTTGTCTCTCACAACCAAGAAAAGTAGATATTATCTGTGCCCTTAGCTAAATAAACAGAGCACCCAAAGATAGTAAATAACTTACTCCAAACCTCAGAACAAGGAACATTCTCTGAGAGATTAAATATGGAAAAAGGAGAGCGAGGAAGCTGGATGACACAGCTGAGGTGGGCTAAGAAGAGAGGTCAGACTTGTTATGTGGTTACTCAAGGAGTTAGGGAGATGTCAATGGAGAGAAAGCAGGAAAATGAATTTTAGATCTTAGCAGAGATGGACAGAATTACAATGCAACATCTATGGACAGAGGGAGTTCCTGGAAAATGGAGATGTTCAAGGACGATGTGAATAATCAGAATTCAGGGCTGTTGCAGTGATGATTATATTCTGAGAAGGAACATGGATCAGATGTTTTTCAAGGACCCTGCACGATTTCCAAATATAAATTTTTAATAACACTTGGCTGCCAATGACGCCAATTACTAAGCTTCTCTGGAAAAAGAAAGGCTGGGATTTCCAATAGAAGTAACAAAAAAATCACGTTGTTCTATTTTGAAAAACTAAATTATAGCTCCAAGGAGAAAGCTTGGGGACGATGGAAATAGCCTTCGCAGAGCAACTACTGTACTGTGCGAGTCACTCCACAGTTTCTATTTTTCTGCATATCCCCATTTCAAATGAGGATCCTAAGATTAGAAGTCAAATGACCTGCTCAAGGTGAACACAGTGAGAACAGTGCAGATGTAAGATACAAGGAGCCTTTCAACTCACTCCCAGCTCTATACTTTGCCAACTATGTCCTAGCTAGATTTGTTAAAAATAGGAAATAAATTAGTTCAAAAATATAGATAAATGAACAGAGAACAACTTAAGAGTATTTTTGTGGCTCAGATAAAAAAATCTGAAACTTTGTAAATTAGCTTTGCTTATCTTAGAAGAACAATTTAAAAGTATTTAAAACCACTTGTGATGATGAGTTCTGAACTTGAGCTAAGCAGAATTGAAACAAGCATGCACCAGTCAGACTGCATTGGCCATTTTTTTTTCCACATTAGAAGTTGAAAAATGGTTATATGTTTCAGAATAAAACATTCCAGTATATTCATAACTTGCTGTATATTTTTAAAAGATAGGTAACTTGGTAACTTGGTTGATTGATTCATTTATTACTCATAATTTTGTTTTAATATATCACTATGTTTTATACAGCTTTATGTTTGTCTTTTGAATTTTTAAATCATAAAGAAGCAATGACTCTATGAACTGTAGAAATTAGAAAAAAAAAATCCTAATTTACTACTCTTAAAATCTTTGCTCTCCAGGAATAAGCTGTGTTTATCAAGCAACTTGGTATGGATTTATTAGTCAGCTAATAATGCAACAACAACAAACAGTTATATAGTATTTGTTCCATGGCTACACTTTCCTATATAATTAATTTAATCTTCACTTCCAATACAACATACTATTGCATTTCCACTTAATAACAGTGGAAACTGTGGCAGAGATGTTAAGTAATGTGCTCAAGGATACACAACTAGTGTTATATTTAGCACTGTACTAGAAATTTGGGGGAAGTAAAAAATTCTATTTTAGATGTATTACCCATCCTTAAAAAACAAACAAAAAAAAAAACTGAACTACTTGATTATTAAGTCAATTAATACATGAGTGAATGAATGGATCAATAAATTACATAATTAATAAAAGAGCCAAAGAACAATGTATATTATATAATCAAATCCTATCTTTGTGGTGACTAAATTGAATTTTTTGGAAATCTACAGACAAAGGAATACAGAGGAGCATTGGTGTTGCGGGGAAATGAGGTAACATGGAGCTTTATAAAAGCAGAAGTAATCTAATTAATTTAACAAATAGATATTATTCACATCATTCTGGAGAGTCATCGGACTACATTTTGCAGCTATAGAAACATGCGTGGTATGTACTCAACATATGTCTAGTGGGAGAGAAAGACTGTAAACAAATAATTGCAAGAAGGTTTGGTTTAGGCGATGGTCGAATACCAATAAGATGTAGAAGTCTTACAGAAGAGAAAGGCAAGACTGAGTGTTTTTTAAAATATTGATAGAAAATGCATATGGATAACATCTGTAATTCAATTAAAATTACCATTCGTGGCAAAGAGTTCTTGTGCCAGTGTCCTCGTGCTTTAAATTTGCTTGAACTCATTTTTTAAACTTCAGTGAATGTTACACCTGAATGTTGTATACACCCCATAAATAGGAAATGGACTTTAGATTGGTTTTCTGTTTTCTATGAAGCCAAATGTCGTCTATGTCATTAGAGTAAATTAGTGCTCTAAGATTATTTATTTAACTGGAAAAATATGCAGATGCCAAATATTCACATGAACATTATCATGTGAATCTAATTTCACATTTCAGAGAATCTATCTATACCAATGGCACAAGAAGGACTACTATGTTAAAATAAACATGTTTTGTAACTGAATTTCCCTTGCACATCTGTTTTTATATATTTGTATATTATTCATCTTTTAAGAAAGTAGGAGATTATTGAGATTTAGCATTTTAAGTGGAGATGTGTCTAAGGGACTCAGAACAAATGTCAAGAGTGACATCTGTCTAAGAGCACAATTACTTGCTTAATGATTCATAATTTGTGTCCAGCAATGCATGCTGTGATGGACGGAAGTGTTAAATACTTGTAGTGAAGATTTCAGATGATACCACCACAACAAAGGGCATTTAGATAAGGCCAGAAATCAGAGGACTTTTACTAGTTATCAAAAAATTGAAACGGCAGTTGATGAAGATTCAAAAAGTACAGAAATTAAAATTTGAAAACCTCCAAAGATTATCAGACAATATAGCATCTGGGAATGGAATTAGAGTGGCATAGAAAATAATTATTATGTCAAGTTCTATTGTGGGATTACATTTCTGTTATTAAACCAATTTGGTCCTTCTTTGAATCCATAATGCTCATTTTGAAATCAATTATGTAGTTTTAGGGGAGGTGGAAATGAGGAAAGGGAATGACATTTTTTAGTTACAACTAAATTTCAACAAAATTCTAGGCTTTTGACAATGCAATGAGTTAAATGTGAACACTCTCCTTAAGAGAAAGAACACATTTGAAGACATCTTTATTTGATACACATAGAGTATGCACAATATTGTCTTACAACTTGTGTATCCTTCTTATATATGTTACCGTAATGTATGTATGTGGACCATTTCTGAGTGAAACCAAACAATGAGTAGTATTTACTGGTGAACAAGTTCATGTAGTGGACCTTTTCTGTCCAGATTCACTGAATTCCTCCTTTGCATGCAAAGCAGCCCATAATCAGGTGCCAGAATAGTTAATTGAGAGTCTACCTATCAAGAGAGCAGAATCAACTAGAAATTGTATTTCAAATCAAAAGGATATTGCTAATTGTCATATTGCTAACTATATGCACTTTTTGAATATGAATATTTAAGCCACATTTTTTTTTTTTTTTTTTTTTTTTTTGAGACGGAGTCTCCCTCTGTCACCTAGGCTGGAGTGCAGTGGCTCAATCTCTGCTCACTGAAACCTCTGCCTCCCAGGTTCAAGTGATTCTACTGCCTCAGCCTCCCAAGTAGCTGGGATTATAGGCACGTGCCACCACACCCAGCTAAATTTTTTTTGTATTTTTAGTACAGACAGCGTTTCAGCATGTTGGTCGGGCTAGTCTCAAACTCCTGACCTCGTGATCCACCCGCCTCAAACTCCCAAAGTGCTGGGATTACAGGTGTGAGCTACTGCACCTGGCCTCATTTTCTCTGGAGTTAGCCTGGATAGCTATGTAGGATAGTTGGGATACAGCTAACTTATCCCATTTTGGAAAGAGCTCTTCTTCAATAATCTAGGTGGTGGCTTTCCTCAGTTTACTTAATTTTGCTGCTTTCAGCATCATCTTGTTAAAAATAGGGTTTCAGAATACCCATTTTTCAAAGTGATACCTAGTTTCATTTTGTCCCTTTCCAGCTGTTCCTTTTCTGTTTTTGCTGAATCTAATACCAAAGCCCTTACAACTCATCAACCAGGGTAAGAAGCTGTCAGTTTCTAAGAGAGAGTGATCCAAAGAATCCCTGAAATGATTATAGAGAATGAAAGTGAACACAAGTATGGGATTCTAAACAGGGCTTTGCTTATCGGCCCTTTATCCTCTTCTGAAGGGACTCTAGTTTATTTACAGCTAAGACCTTGGAAGAACAAGTGGACTTAATTTCTGCCCACCGAATCCTCAGCATAGTATCTATGTAGCCTCTCCATTCTGCTTTTACCCTCCAGTTTGTAAGGTGTCCTTCATAAACAGGACATGTCCTATAGAACATCCTATGGAAACATGTCCTATGGAAACATGTCCTGTAGAACATCTGTGTTTACTTGTTCCTCACAGAGATTAAAAAGGAGAGAATCAATATACAGCCGTTCCAGTTTATCAAAACTAAACAAGCACTAAACTGTACCTTTAGGAAACAGAAGAGGAGTCCTTAGACTAACCCAAGTTTTCCTTTGACATGTTTCTTCTAACGTGCACACCTTTTCCGAGAGTGAAGAGGTAGTCTATTTGGATAATAATAGAATCATTACAGGCCAATATTTAGAATGTGCCTGCACTTTACAAAAGAACTTTTGAACGATCAGGGAAAGCAACAGAATGCATTGTCAAACTGTGCACTAAAAAATAAAAAAAGTTTAACAGTAACTCAAAAGCCAAAGTGTTCTCATGTCTAAAGATGGATTTCCCTGTCAACTCAGTGCCCTGGTCCCCTTACGCAGTAGCAGTAAGTACAATTTATTAATCAATTGAAGGGTGAGAAAGGCCATTGCTAACAATATATCTTAAAGGATAAGGTATATTCATTTAATTTCAAGTAAACTCTAACGTCTTTACATGTGGTAATTCAACTTATGGAGTCTTTATTTGTATCTCTACAAAGAAAGAATCAAGTAAAAAATGTAGACAGATATTCCCATGTTTCAAAGAAAGAAGAGCAAACACTTTGTGTGATTATCTGGGTATATGGAATACTTATAAATGAATTTTTTAATGGATGCATTTGCAGTATCATCTACGTATGTATGTATATTTCCATTTAAATACTTATGATTTTCTAGTGGAGCATCAAAGTGTATTAAAACTCATTAAGAGGTCAGAAGATTCTGGTTTAAGCTCTAACTCTGATAACAACCACAAAATTTTGAAAAAGGCAGTTATTCTCCCCTTTACTCACCTTCCACCTACGCCAGGCTTTCCTGGAACTTTCAGTAGTGTTCCCCAAAACAAGACCATTTCAATCCTTGAAGTGCTAGGAAGCTCCCTGCACTAGCAACCACCAAACATCAAATTTAACCCATTTCTTGCACTCTTTCCTATTTTTCCCTGTGACTATGAATGTACTGTCCTTTGTATCATTTTCCCATCGCTACACAACAAATTAGCACATAAATAAATGCTTAAAGCAGCACAACTCCTTATCATCTCTAAATTTCCCTGTGTCAGAATTTCTGGGATGTCTAGCTGGGTCCTCTGCTTCAGTATCTCACTGGTCTTCCTCAAGTAAGATGTTGTCTGGGGCCGAGTTTTCTTTTTTTTTTTTTTTTTTTTTTTTTTTTGAGACTGAGTCTGGCTCTGTCGCCCAGGCTGGAGTGCAGTGGCCCGATCTCGGCTCACTGCAAGCTCCACCTCCCGGGTTTACGCCATTCTCCTGCCTCAGCCTCCCGAGTAGCTGGGACTACAGGCGCCCGCCACCTCGCCCAGCTAGTTTTTTGTATTTTTTAGTAGAGACGGGGTTTCACCGTGTTAGCCAGGATGGTCTCGATCTCCTGACCTCGTGATCCGCCCGTCTCGGCCTCCCAAAGTGCTGGGATTACAGGCTTGAGCCACCGCGCCCGGCTGGGGCCGAGTTTTCACAGCCAGTTCCAAGCTCATTCGGTTTGTTGGTAGAATTAATTGCTTGCGACTAAAATGACTGTGGGCCTCAGCTCCCTGCTGGCTGTTGACATGACACAAGGGGCCACTTTCAGCTTCTAGAGAGTGGCTATAGTTCCTTGCCATGTGGCCCTCTTGATATGATCTCTACCTCAGGAAATCTTACTCTTCCAAAGCCACCAATGTATAAAGACTCTCCACAGGAAGGTCTAGGTACCTCTTGAAGGACTTTCACCTGATTAAGCCAGGCCCACTCAGGAGGACCTCTCTTTGGATAAAATAAACTGTCTACAAATAAGAATAACTTTGTTGCTTTCTTTTTGTTTCCTATGTACTTTTTTACATTTTAACTCATTTTATTACATAGCAACTCAAATATAACATTGAATATATTTGTGGTAGTACATTTTTAATTTTTGTTGTCGTTTTTGGCTGGAAATAAAGTACAGTGCTTCTAAGCATCAAAATATATGTGTTTACTTTTGATTTTTAAATAATTATCATCATTAAATTTAGAATGTTTATCTTTCTGCTATTAGTTTGTTGTGTGAATTTTTGAAAACACCAAGGAGTATAGATTTTCTTAGTATGTTACTTGCACCTATAAAATGACTTACTCTTTAATACCTAATGTGATATAATTAATTAACATATTTTATGATCTTGACCATATATATGTCCTTGTAATACATGTCACCCCATATTTGGTGTATTTAGAAATTTCTAATATTTTTTCCTACATATGAATGAATTTTGCCCATAATTTCCATTTCCATGTGTCACTTATTCTGTTTTGGTTTTAATAACTAAAATGAGTTGGAAATTTTATTCTGTCTCTATTAACCTAAAATGGTTTTACATGATAAAGATTACCTAGTTTTTGAAGTTTTATGAAAGCATCAGAACTTGCTATTAATATTTAAATTCTTTTAGGTCCTATATTTCTTCTAAAATTAATTTGTTTTGTTTTTTAGTTTGGTATTTCACTTAACTGGAATACAGTTGTTCATGTTTTAAAATTTTTTAATCTTATTTTTTAAAGTCTTTTCTTAATAAAAAAGACCAAATACTCAACTATATGCTGTCTACAGGAAACTCACCTCTTGTTTAAGGACATACATTGATTGAAGATGAAGCCATAAAAAAGGATACTTCGTGCAAATAGACACATTGATCAATGGAAGAGAATAGAAAGCTCAAAAATGAACCCATATGTTTATGGCCAATTGACTTTTAACCAAGGTTCCAACAGTACACAATAAGAAAGACATGGTCTTTTAAAAAGGCTGTTGGGAAGATTAGTTATTTACATAGAATGAAATTGAACTTTTTCTGATACCATATACAAAATTCAACTCAAAATAATTAAAACTTAAACATAAGATATAAAACTATAAAACAAGTAGAAGAAAACAGGGGAAAAGCTATACAATGTTGGTCTAGCAATGATTTTTTAGAATTGAGCCCTAAAATTCAGACAACAAAAACAAAAGGGATAAGTTTACTAAAAACTAAAAAACATCTGCACAGCAAAGTAAACAATTAACAGAGTGAAGAGGCAACCTACAGAATGGGAGAAACTATTTGTAAGCCATACATCTAATTAGAGGTTAATATACAAAATATATTAGAAACTCAAACAACTCAATAGTAAAAAAACAAATAACCTGATTTTTAAAATGGCAAAATACCTGAGTAACCATTTCTCAAAAAACAGATATGAAAATAGCCAATGGAAATGTAAAAAAAAAAAAAAAAAATGCTCAACATCACGAAATATTAGAAAGACGCAAATTAAACCTACCACCTCACAATTGTCAGAATGGCTACTAGCAAAAAGCTGAAAGATAACAAGTGTTGGCAAGAATGTGAAGGAAAAGGAAACCCTAGTACACTGTTTGGTGGGAATATAAGATAGTAAAACCGTAATGCAAAAGAGTATGGAGGTTCCTTAAAACACTAAGAATAGAGTTCCCTTATGTTCTAGCAGTTCCCCTTCTGAATATATATCCAAAGAATTTGAAATTGGCTTATCGAAGAGATACCTGCAATCCCATATTTATTGCAGCATTATTCATGATCCCAGATGATGGTGTCTATCAACAATGAATGGTTAAAGAAAATATGGCATATATACACAACAGAATCCTATTCTGCCTTTAATAAGAGAAATTATGTCATTTGTGACAACATGGATGAACTTGGAAGGCATTATGCTAAGTGAAATAAGCCAGACACAGAAAGACACCACATATTCTCACTTATATGTAGAACCTAAAAAAATCAAACACATACAAGCAGACAGCAGAATGATAGTTACTTGAGACTAGAGAGTAGTGGAAATGAGGAGCTGTTGGTCAAAGGGTACAATAGTTAGATCGGAAAAATAAATGATAAGTATTTGAGGTGACAGGTATGTTAATTAGTTTGATTTAATCTTTCCTAATTGTATACATATATCATACATCACTTTGTACTTAATATTCAATTATTTGTAAATATCCAATAAAAACTAAGAATAAAATTTAAAAGACTGCAAGAGGAGAAAACATTTCTTTGTAAATAATGTTAGTGCTTAATTTTTTAGAATAAAAATGTCAAAGAGAAAACATACCTTTTACATAATTATTTTTAAATTTCAACTTTAAAATATTGTAAGAGGCAATTAAAAAAGTAAAGTTTTACATCCAGTTTAAGTTCCATTTTGATGAAGATGAAGAACTTTGGAGTCTAATATTTCAGAGATTCATCTCCAGTTCATTTAGTCACAGTGAGACTCGGCCATATCTCTTCACCATTAGACTTCTGAGATTTTTCCTCTGTAAGATGGGAGGAAAAATATTCACCTGATACATTAGGTATGACTTTTAGCTAAGTTAATTTACGCACAATGATTAGTATAGTTCTGGGTCCATACTAATGGTTATTTAAATTACAGCTTTTTGGTGATTTTAGCAATAATTATGAGGGGAAAAAATGAGAAATTTAGTAGTGTTTTGTGTTCATAGCTGGTGTTCATTTTATTCACACAGGAAATGTAGGGTGGCAGGAAGAATAACAATTTTCATCTCAATTTCGTAGATGAGACGTCTAAGACTCATCCTGGCAAAGTGTTTCATTCAAGGACATGTAGGTAATCAGTAATACAATCAGGCCTGGAATTGGTACTGAGTTGACTGCAAACTCAGTGTGTTTTAACCTCAATCTACTATATTTTAGTGCTTCTGAGTAACTTGTCTTTTGCATTAATACTCTAAAGATACTTGAGGGAAAAAAAGAGGTGTGTAAGATAATTTGAAAAGAAAGCAATTGAAAAACTGAAGTCAAGAGGGCAAACTCTGAAGACAATACACCGGTTCAGAAAAATGAAGGGGCTATTCTAGTAACTCACTTGTGTAGGCTGGCAGGGACAGACATAAAATGCAAGCACACGAGGTCAAGCTTAAAATAATAAATGCCTGCGAGGCGGATTCCTCATTATTATTGTTATTTAAACAAAGACCCACAGCTGTTAACTGGACCTTTGGCCTAAATCACAGGCTTCTTTATATGTATGTTGTGAATTTCGCTAAAAGGGCTGTTTTAAGTTCCGTTTTAAAAGAAATGAAAGTTAAACACACACACACACACACACACACATTGAATAGAGCTCAAATTTGTTCAAAGCTTCAAGGTTTAAAAACTTAATATTCTCAGTTCTCTACCTTTGCCTCCCAAAGTGTTTAAATAACAAGGAAACAAAGGAAGAATTGCTACAGATATGAAATGTCAGCTAATGCATTCCATTTTGTAGAGGATCTCAATGTTCATTCAAGGAGAATTGGGGTAAAGTGGGAGAAAAATGTTGAGAGAAAAGTTAAGAAATTAGTTGTCATTTTAAACATCAGACCTTCTATCAGGTACTTCATATATCTTGGTTCACATATTTTAGTCAATAACATTCTTAGAACAACTTTGTGCAGCAGATATCTTCCCCTTAAAGACGGTTGGCAAACAGCAAACTGTGGTCCAAAGACCAAACCCAGTCTGCCATCTATTTTTATAAATAAAGTTTTATTAGATTATGGCCACCCTCATTCACTTACATATGTCTTATGGCTGCTTTTGAGTTATAATGGCTGAGCTGGGTATAATTCTGTAACCAAGAAGATATGTCCAGCAAACAACATACCTACAATCTGGTCCTTCTCAGATAATTACTGTTGAGTCTTTGATAAGGAAACTGAGACTCAGTGAAAGGAAATACTTTGTTCAAGGTCAAACAACGTTTTGTTCTTTGGAGGTAAGGGTTGATCTCAGAGTTTCCTGGTTCAACTTGTAATGAAACTGAAAGACTTCTCCAGGTCGAGCCAGATGTACTTTCCCTTAAAATTGTATGAAATGGTTTCTTAAAAGAAACCATACAATTTGAGAATTTGAGAATATAATTTCATCTTAGAGAACCTGGTGTTGTCATGGGGGAAATGTGCTTTTCAGCATCTGAAAGACTCAGGAGAGCACTAGGTCCCCTCATACTTGCTGTTACTAACCCCTATTTTAGTTGGTGAAAATTAAATGAGGAAAAGTTGATAGTTATGTTCTGCAAACCAAAAAGGAAATATTCACATGTGTGATAATAGTTTTCAGTGCCAGGTCAAAGTTTTGTTTCTTTGCTAGAAAATGTGTTCACTTTCAAAGGATTTCCTTTTAAATATGATGCCTCCTGAGGATACATTTTTTAAAAAAATTTCCTATTACCCTGCCCAGGCAGAAGAGGTGAAGCAAAGCTGCTGACTTCAGCCTCAAGCCGATAAGGAGGAAGAGCTTGGTAGGCAAGAGGAAACATCTGGCATGAAAATGTGAATTTGTGAACCAAGTGTGTGTCTCTTAAAATGTTCCCATTAAAATTTGCCTTGCATCATCTATAACTTCCCACTGATCATGAGTTTTTGGATTTTTACCCCATGAGATCATCCAATCAAAAGGCTATGAGAATGTCAAGTTAATAAATGAATGTATAGTGAAAAAAGCTCACAATCTTCTGCCCAAAACACACTAATTCACATGCTGCTGCCTTACCAAAAAGCTGTGTGACTGTGCAGCTGTGCAGGGACTGAAACATCAGTGTCCTTATTTTAAAATGGGGACAACTTCTGTCCCCACCTGCCCACTGAGGTGTCGTGAGGATCGAAACAGATAATGCAGCAAACATTATTTAAAGCTGTTAGAAATCATGCAAAGTAAATAAACACCATCTATATGCCTAAGATGATGATGATGATGATAATGAAGACAATAATGGTAAAGGTAATCAATCCAGGACATTTTCTTTCTTTTTTTTTTTTTTTGAGAGAAAAGGGGTGCTGCTAATAATTACTCTGGGACAACCCTGTTAAATCAGGATAGCCCCCAAAACACTGGGGACAGGACTGCAGCCACTCTTTTTAAGCTGATCTTAACGTGTTTAATTGCTGAAGATCACATCACAGTCTGGGGCTAGAGAGGAAGAATTTATATCTCTTTCCAGCAACGTGGTTGATCTAAGAAAGCCTAACTTGAAAAGAGGATGGGGGAAGAAGGCAAGTGGAAGGATTGACCCTACAGCCCCACCATTGCTAGTTACTTAGTACAAAGTCATTTCTGATTAGATAGATCTACCTGTGTATCTCGCAAGCCCCTCAAATTCAGTGCTTTCAAACCCAGCTCTTCTTTCCACAAACTTCTTTTCTAAAGACTCCTTTATTTATGAAGTTATACTAAAATACCCTTTTCCATTGACTGACCCTTCTTTTATCTGGCAGAAAGTTTGTTACTTTTGCCATCTAAAACTGATTTAAGTTTCCCTTTGCTTGTTCAAGCTGACTTTCACTGATTCTGTTCACATGGCTTATCATACTTTACCTTAGGTATTACAATACCCTTAATCTGACTTTTCGGCTGGTAGCTCCCATTCTTCCAACTTGCCTGAGTTCTCTGTCTGTTACTCTTAGAGCCATCAGGCTTAATCATTTCTCATCATTTTCTCTTCCATACTTGTACACGATGGTATAATAGGTGTATCTCTCACAGTGCTTGAACCCTGTGCACTTACACTTAATGTTTGCCCAACATTCATACACTACCCTACATAAAAAAAGCTATTTGAGATTACAGTGACAAATCGCACAGGGCTTGAAACAGAATACAGACTGAAAAACTCCTCCTTGAATAGCAGATTGTGTATACACATTTCTGTGAACATCCACTATATGCCCAGGGATGATGCTAAATGCTTCGGACTCCTACACAAAGAACAAGGAGAAGGAGAGAGAGAAGGAGAGGGAGAAGGGGAGGGAGGGAGAAGGGGAGGGAGGGAGGGAGGGAGGGAGGGAGGGAGAGAGGAGAGAGAGAGAGAGAGAGAGGAGGAAGAGGAAGAAGAGGCGGCAGAGGAAGAGGATAAACTTTCTCAAGAATTTTTCTTTTTTTCCCATAAAGTTTTGTCATAATGAAAGTCTTCTGGGTATATTTACATTTTCACCCTCAATTTATACATATAGGGATGATCATATCTGACTTTCTTGGAAAGTCCTGCTTTCAAAAAGCATATTGCATACTATAAACCTATAAACCACCGCCACTGTGATAGATATTTAATATCTAGTTCAGTGGATCACAAACCCATTTATGTGATAACACTCCTGGAAGTCAGAGTCTCTACAGAATTCTGTGATATGATGGTTTTATCATATATTTAATTTCATCATGTAAAATGAGAAAGTATTTGCTATCAGAAAATGTGATTTCATGACCGCATGGTATATAAAAGTCATCTTATTATGATGGGCACTAGAGAGAAAGTAGCAGACAGCTTTTCAACCAAACTGTCACTGCTTTTGTTTTTGTAGTTGTTGTTGATGTCTGCTTACTTACATTATGTGCAATCAGTTTTTTTCTGTTTGCACATGAGAGTAGCTAACATTATCAGAAAGAAATTAAGGAAAAAGACCTCAAGACTGACATAATTCGAAAAAATTAACTTAGCTTTTTCTCTGTATTTGCAACACATTTGTATGGCCAACCACCTTGCTCCTGTACTCTGCAGGCATATAATTTAAGATTTATTAGCTCAAAATCTTAAATTTAAAAAAATCAGATTTATTTCATAATTGTTGCCCATTATGAAACATAATTTACTACTAGATCACACTCCAAGTGATATTCTTGCTTTTTTTTTTTTTTTTTTTTTTTTTTCCTCCAAACCTGAAACGACCAAAGAGGACACTTAGTGATTTCGGAAAAATGAATAGCAGAAATATGAACCAGCCACATGGATGAAACGTATTCCATAGCTGAGCCCTGAAAGCAGAATTAGTTAAGTCATTGGCTCAAAGCAATATGACTAAGGTTACTAGAGGATATGGCAGGAACGGGCTTTATATTTATGGTATATTTAGTGTGAAAAAGAAAACTGAGGAGAAAGGTCATTGAGTGGGTTACTTTGTATTGTAGTGAAACCTTGATATGCTGTAAAATAGGCAGCACCAAGAATTTTGAAGAACTCAGGATTTGGGGTCAGAGAAGCAGGCTGGAATTCCAGCTTTATTGTATTTGGCAGTCAATTAACTGCTGCCAGTCTATGTTATCTTTGCTTAAGTGACAATAATAATAACTGCATATGAATGTGTGTGTGTGTATGTATATATATATATATAATTACCTCACTGAATTTTATCAGGATTAAATGTATAATTGTTGTATGCAAAAATTGTTGACAACCACTTAAATACTAACACCAACAAACAGAAACTATAAAAGTGATGAATCATATTATATGGTTATTTCATTTTATGTTGACATTTAATACACATAGAAGTTTTAATTTTTTTAAAAAAAATTACACATATGGTAAATGCATTGAAGAGATCAGACTTTGGTGATATGAACTAGGTAAGATTCAAGCGATAAGTATCTCTTGGTGATATGAACTAGGTAAGATCCAAGCAATAAATCTCCAGGTATTCCCTCGGATATGGAAAAGCGACACCAATGATACTGTTTCCATCAGCACCGCAGCTTAATTTATTTTCATGATATAGTACAATGTTTTCTTTCGGAAGTCTGAAAACCCTTTTATTGGAAAATTAGGTCATTACAGCTATTGTGTTATTTCCCTCCACCTTCCTCCAATGTGCTGAACAAATCGCCCCCAGGTCAGGAAATCATCAAACAAATGAGAATGCTTACTACACACACTTATGTGTCCACAGCTGCCCTTGAATGATTTTTGTATCTGTTACCATTGTGGTTTCAAGTAACATTTTTCTCATTTCACTTTGGATGATGTCCTCCAACAAATATTTGCATGTAAACGGTAAAAAGAAATTTTTTTTTCTGATCTAATTATATGATGCTTTTACTTTATTTTCTCCTCCTCAAATTTAAGGATGCTCAGTGACCATAGGAAGAAGGTACTGGATTTTCAAAATAACATTTGATGAAAGCAATTGCCATGCAGTGATGAGCACAGGTTTGGGAGGCTCAAGACCTGGTGTCACATCCTGACTCCAATTTGTGTAAGCTGTGTTGCTCTGCTCAAATGATTCAAACACTATGAACTGCAGTGGCACATTGGTAATACCTACTTCATTGGTATGTAAGATTTGAAAATGTTCATAAACCACCAAGCACTATGTAAGCATTAGTTATTCTTATTATGACTTTTTTATTCCTTCTATAGGGAAAAGAGTCCTAGAAGTTATAGCTAGGAATTCTAGTTACTATACAATTCCATAAACAATGTTGTGAAAAAGCTTAAATTCTAAGATCAAAGATAATATTTATTCAGTAGGGTTTATATGTATGTGTATATATACATATATTTTTACTCAGAACAAATATGGTCAATAAAATGGGTTACAATTGTAAACACAATGACCATTAGTGTTTAAAGTACAAGTCAGCCTAGCATGTAAAATAACTTTATTGAATAAAATCTTTCCAGCTACATAATATCTAAAGGTTACTGTGTTAATACACACACACATGGAAATAGCATTGAAAATAAAATAAATGAAGATGTTATTAAGTTCAAATGATGATGAAATTGCCCCCAAGAAATGGAAGTAGGTAAGCAGTAGAGAGCCAGTGGTCTTCTGAAGTCTGTAGCCCTGGGGCCCTGCCCAGTCTCAGGTAGTCCCCTCAATTCAAGAGAAATTTAAATGCAATGGACTATAATCCAGGTCTATATATTTCCAGATCGGGTTATTTTCCCTTCTCCTTGCCTAGTGCAGATAACAAAGTTTGGTTCTGAAATTCCCCAGTGGACTGTTTGGCCTGGCTTTGGGCCCCCACATAGAGTGAGAGAGTAGCCATGCAGTGAGGGCTTTCACCCCAGGGAAGGTGATGGTTAACTGTTCAGAAGATGTGCACATGAGATAGGACGAGTCTTTGCTTCATAAAGTGTTCTGTGTATTGTGAGTTGTTTCACTTCTCTTTCTCCCCATATCAAATTCTAGTAAGGTCTAAAAGTGAATAACAAAAAACAGACTTCACAACACCTTTCTAAATGATTCCCGGGAGGAATTCCCACCCAAATTGAGAACCTTGTAGTTTTAAGATGGTTGTTGCTGAGGTCAGGCTCTTAAGAGCAATCTGAGAACCCCTTTCTTTCATCTGAACTCAGACTATGCCCTTAGACACAGAAAAGAAAGTGGTTTCAGTGTACAAAAGCTGAAAGGCTATGTTGTAGACATGTAATGTTTCATGGACTGCAGAGTACCTGAAGCCTGTGCCTATGTACAGAAAAACCATGTCCCTAATTATAGGTTGATAGAGGCCAAGATTTAACTTTCCAATCCCTCAGAAAAATATAAAGGCCTGCGACCTTGCCTACCAGCCAAGGAATGTGTCTGGTCTTAGGGATAGCAAAAGACCTAGGAATGGAGAATTTTATGTTCTTGTGGGCAGGAGGTGCAGTAGGAGAATCAGCTACCAGGGATGGCCTACAGCACAGTGGAGATCTCGTGTGCAGTGCTGGAAGCAGTGGCAACAGCATTCAGGCCCTCACTAGATTAAGTCTGCAGCTTCATTTGTGCAGTGGTTCTGGTTTAGGAGCCTCTCCTTATTTCTGTTCTTTTGAGTCTGATTCTCCAATCTTCCTGGAAATCTATGAATCATTCCCTATCTTTTCAGGAAGCATTTTTTTTTCTGTCTAAAGAAGCATTCACTTGGTTGTGGTATGGACTGCATGATTATGTCCCCTTCCCACTCAAAAAAATACCTATATGTTGAAACCATAACGCTCAACGGGATGGTAGTAGAAGGTAGGGCCTTTGGGAGATGATTAGATCATACAGGTGGAGTCCTTATAAATGGGATTAATGCCCTTGTAAGGAGAATTATAAAGAATTTGCTTCCGCTTCCTCTGCTCTTAGTCATATGAGGAGACACGGAGAAGACATCCATCTGGAAACCTTCAGGAAGTGGATCTTCACCAGACACCAGATCTGCTGGTACTTTGCTCTGGGCTTCTCAGTCTCCAGAACTGTGAGAAATTGGTGTCTACTGTTTAAACCACTCAATCAATGGCATTTTGTCATAGCATCCTAAACTGTCTAGTGAAGTTTGTATTGTTTCAACCTAAAGCCCTGAATGATGTGAATGGTTAACCATTTATAAACCACTGAAGGTGACTCAGCACATTATCTTGTACATGGTGAACCACTCATACCAGAGGTTAGTAGGTTTTTCCAGTTAAACCTTCTAATCATGCAGTAGACATTGGCTGTGCACCAATAAGTGCCAGGTACAATGCTCGGTGCTGGGGATACAAAATGACACAAACCTAAGTCTCACCCAGGAGCTCATCATCTCCTAAAAACAAACACACAAAAAAGCAAATCTATACATTTATGTGTTAGTACTAAAACAGAGGTATGGTCCAAGATTGATGTAAACTGATGATCTTAGTTCTTTGTTGGTTATACACATTGAAAATATATTCTTACGGTTTATGATCTTTTGTTTCACTTTTTAAGGTGTCTTTGATGTAGGGTTCATTATATTGTAATTTGTAGTTCTGTGTCATGTTTAGAATCTTCTAAAATCCAGGATTATTAAAATGCTTACCTATATGTTTTTTGCCTAAATGTTTTAGGTTTTCTATATATTAAAAATTAATTTAGCAAATGTTTTCTTGAATCTATTGAAGTGATTTTATGGTTCTTCTCCTTTAATGGACTAATGAAGATAATTACTTTAAAAGATTTTTTAATATTAAACTATACCAGCATTCCTGGCATGCACCCAAATGAGTCCTGAATCTTTCATCTATTACTGGAATCAATTTGTTAATATTTTGTTTAAAATTTTACAACTATGTCCATAATTGGAATTGCTATATAATTTTCATTTATCATCTGTCTTGGCTTGGTTTGATACCAAGATTATCTCAGCTTCATAAAATAAGTTCAAGTGAATCATCTGTTTCCAAGCTCTCTGGAACAGTTTGTTAAATTTGGAATTAATTCCTATCTTGAATTATTTCTTGAAACTTGACTATAAAACCTTCTGAGTAAGCTGCCATTTTTGTGAGTAGATTCAGCCATTTCTCTCTTAAGAATCATTGTATCTCTGCTATAATTACATATCGAATATAAAAAGCATTAATTGTACCACTTATTATACACCTCCCCACTGCTCTTATTCTTCATTCTAGTTCTTCTCTCAGCAATTCACCTTCTTTATGTGTTTTTCAGAAATGGCCATTTTCAGGAGAATGGCGTGAACATGGGAGGCGGAGCTTGCAGTGAGTCGAGATCAGGCCACTGCACTCCAGCCAGGGCAACAGAGCAAGACTCCAGTCTCAAAGACAAAACAAACAAACAAAAAAACCAAAAACAGAAATAGCCATTTTATGTACTGTCTGAACTGATTTCATCCAAACTTCTTTTTTTCTATACCACTAAAGAAACTGAGAGAATGGAGCATATCTAGGTTCAGGAAATGACCCTTCCATATATTCAGGGCAATGATGGTTCCCCTCTTACAGAACACATGCACTATCCAATTCCTGAGTGTCCATTGAGAGAATATAAGGTCTTTTCTGCAAAATCATTTGCCAGTATTCAAAAAGCAATTCTTATATACTGACTCAGAGCCAGGATCTGGGATGAGTAAAGAAGGTACATGATCCTCCTCCACCATTAACCTTCAATGTTTCACAGTGTATTAGTTCATTCTCACATTGCTATAAAGATACTACCTGAGACTGGGTAATTTATAAATAAAAGAGGTTTAATTGACTCACAGTTCTGCATGGCTGGGGAGGCCTCAGGAAACTTAGAATCATGGCGTAGGGCAAAGGAGAAGCAAGGACCTACTTCACAAGGCAGCAGGAGAGAGAGAGAGTGCACAGAGGAAACTGCTATTTTTAAAACCATCAGATCTCACAAGAACTTCTTCATTATCATAAGAACAGCATGGGGAAACCATCCCCATGATCCAATCACCTACCACTAGGTTCCTCCATCGACACACGTAGATTACAATTTGAGATGAGATTTGAGTAGGGACACAGATTCAAACCATATCATTCTGCCCTTGGCCCCTCCAAAACCACATGTTGTTTTTTGTTTGTTTGTTTGTTTGTTTGTTCACATTTCAAAACCAATCATGCCTTTCCAACAGTCCCTCAAAATCTTAACTCAACCCAGGGTTAACTCAAAAGTCTAAGTCCAAAGTCTCCTCAGAGACAAGGAAAGTCCTTTCCACCTATGGGCCTGTAAAATTAAAAACAAGTTAGTTACTTCCAAGATATAATCGGGGTACAGGCATAGGGTAAATGTTCCCTTTCCAAATGGGAGAAATTGGCCAAAACAAAGGAGCCACAGTCCCCATGCAAGTCTGAAACTTGGCCAGGCAGTCATTATGTCTTAAAGCTCCCAAATCTCCTTTGATTTCATGTCTCACATCCAGGGCACGCTGATGCAAGGGGTGAGCCCCCAAGACCTTGGAAAGCTCTGCCCCTGTGGTTCTGGAGGGTACAGCCCCTGCAGCTGCCTTCATGGTCTGGTATTGAATGCCTGTGGTTTTTCCAAGCACATGGTGCAAGCTGTCAGTGGATCTACCATTCTGGGGTCTGGAGTATGGCAGCCTTCTCACAGCTCCAATAGGCAGTGTCCCTGTGCAGACTCGATGTTGGGGCTCCGACCCCACATTTCCCCTTTGTAATGCCCCAGCAGAGGTTCTCCATGAGGGCTCCACCCCTCCACCAGACTTCTGCCTGAACATCCAGGCATTTTAACACATCCTCTGAAATCTAGGCAGAGATTTCCAAAGCTCAACTCTTGTCTTCTGTGCACCCACAGGTGCAACATCATATGGAATCCATCAAGGCTTGGGGCTTGCACCTTCTGAAACAATGGCCTAAGCTGTATCTTGTCCCCTTTTAACCATGGCTGCAACTAGAGTGGCTGGGGTGCAGGACACCAAGCTCCAAAGCTGCACAGAGACGAAGGGCCCTGAGCCCAACCCACAAAGCCATTTTTCCCTGCTAAGCCTCTGGGCCTGTGAGAAGAGGGGCTGCTGTTAAGATCTCTGACATGGCTGGGCACGGTGGCTCAAGCCTGTAATCCCAGCACTTTGGGAGGCCGAGACGGGCAGATCCCGACGTCAGGGGATCGAGACCATCCTGGCTAACATGGTGAAACCCCGTCTCTACTAAAAAATACAAAAAACTAGCCGGGTGCGGGCTACTCGGGAGGCTGAGGCAGGAGAATGGTATAAACCCGGGAGGCGGAGCTTGCAGTGAGCTGAGATCTGGCCACTGCACTCTAGCCTGGGTGACAGAGCGAGACTCCATCTTAAAAAAAAAAAAAAGATCTCTGACATGCTCTGGAGACATTTTCCCCATTCACTTGGCTATTAACATTTGACTCCTCATTACTTATGCAAATTTCTGCAACCAGGTTTAATTCCTCCCCAGAAAATGAGTTTTTTCTTGATAGTCAGGCTTCAAATTTCCCAAACCTTTATACCTGCTTCACTTTTAAGCATAAGTTCCAATTTGAAACCATCCTTTTGTGAATGCATGTAACAGAAAGCATTCAAAACAATACAGCTCATTTCTTGAATGCTTTGCTGCTTAGAAATTTCTTTTGCCAGATACCCTAAATTATCTATCTCAAGTTCAAATTTCCACAGACCTCTAGGGCCGGGGCAAAATGCTGCCAGTCTCTTTGGGAAAGCATAGCAAGAATTACCTTTATTCCAGTTCCCAACAACTTCCTCATCTCCATCTGACACCACCTCAGCCTTGACTTCATTGTCCATATCACTATCAGCAGTTTGGTCAAAACCATTCAACAAGTCTCAGTAAATTCCAGACTTTCCTACACTTTCCTGTCTTCTTCTCAGCCCTCCAAACTGTTCCAACCTCAGCCTGCCACTTGGTTCCAAATTCGCTTCCACATTTTCAGGTTATTTTTATAGCAGTACCCTACTCTGGTTACCAATTCTCTGTATTAGTTCATTTTCACACTGCTATAAAGATACTACCTGAGAATAGGTAATTTATAAATACAAGAGGCTTAATTGACTCACAGTTCTGCATTGCTGGGGAAGTCTCAGAAAACTTACAATCATGGCAGAAGGCAAAGGAGAAGCAAGAACCTTCTTCACAAGGCAACAGGAGAGCGCACAGGGAAAACTGCTATTTTTCAAACCATCAGATCTCATGAGTTTTCATATTATCATGAAAACAGCATGGGGCAAACTACCCCCATGATCCAATCACCTCCCATAATGACCCTCCTTAGACACGTGGGAATTACACTTCAGGATGAGATTTGGGTGGGGATACAGAGCCAAACCAAACCATATCACACAGTGTTTTGGGAGGTGGACAGTTGATACACCAATAATTAAAGCAATAAGGTAAATGCAGAGACAGGAAGCAGGCAACCCAGAAGACGCAATATCCAAATGCCTAGCGATGAGATGATGCAGTTGAGGAGTCAATTTGTCCTCTAGATACCGGAAACCAACATTTTGCATAGGACTATTACACTTTTAGCAGTATACATTCTTTAACCCAGAAACTCCCTCAGTTCCTGGCAAACCAGGTCAATTGGTCACTCTATCTAGACCTTCAGTGCCTAGCACAAACTTGTCCAAACTTACAGCCTGTGGGCTGCATGTGGCCCAGGATGGCTTTGGGTGTGGCCCAACACAAATTCATAAACTTTCTTAAAACATTATGAGGTATTTTTTGTAACTTTTTTAAAGCTCATTAGCTATCTTTAGTGTTAGTGTATGTTATGTGTGGCCCAAGACAGTTCTTCTTCTTCCAACGTGGCCCTTGGAAACAAAAAGATTGAATGCCCCTGGCCTACCACTATATACGGCACAAAGATGAAATCCAAAGGGTATACTTAATTAGTTGACATATGATCTAAGTAATCATGAACAGTAAGTTTTAACCAAGCATATGGAAAAGGGATTGCGAGGCTGTCTGGAGGAACAATGCAGGCAGAATTGCTAGAGAACATGGACATGGTTTGAAATTGTAAGTCATCCTGTGTGATGGAAGGAGCAGTGAGTATAGGAAAAGAGTTGGTGATAAGACTGCAGAAATAGACAAGGTTCAGATGATAAAATTCAGGTTGAGGAGTAAGGGCTTTATTTTATCCTATAGTCAATAAGAGGATTAATAGGGAGGCATTAACAGAGTCAGCTAGCTCTGAGATAATATGAGCATAGGAGTGAAGAATCCAAATTTCTTTACATATTTGTATATATAGGCATCTTTGTATATATTTGCATTTTGTATATATAGACATTGAATTGCCTGTTTTTGTTTTCAATCAGGACCCCATGTATGACAGAAGAAAAAGTCTCAAGTTGGAGTTAAAATTCTCCTGCATTCTGATCAGATTCTGCTACCTTCTCCATGCGACCTCGGGCAAGTATCTATATTTCTCCAGACTTCGGAATTCTAAAAGGGAATTCTTAAATTTTAAAAGGGAAACAGTGGTAGCTATTTCTAAGTCTTTTGTAGAAGACTGTGAGAAAATACCTACAGACGAGCTCTGAAAAATGTCAGGCAACACAGAAATCTAGGTTTGGAATTTGGAGTTGGAATGACTAATAGATTGGATGGCTAATGGTGTAAGAGAAAAATGACTGAAAAAAAGGAACCATATTCATTAGCAATTGAAGTTACTCTTGAATTGGCTGTGCAACTTCAGCAAAGCTATATAATAGTCCTATAACTTGAGATAACTCAACAATAGCACAGATGGTCACAATTAATGTTAATTATAGATAACTGACACATGATATGAATTGGCCTATGATCCCAATACAAAAAAGAGTCACGTTTTACCTGACATGGAAGTTGGACTAACTTACAAAAGAGTTAACAGTCCATGAGTCTGATATAATATGTTTGATTAAACGGTGCCTATCAAAACCTCTGCTACTGAATTCCAACAAGCATCTCCCTTGCTCCCTGAGTGAGCCTTTATCACCCTGGCTATCAGCACTGTGAACATTCCATTGTTTCTATTTTCTTTGAGATACAAACTTCTAGGTGCAAGGGGGCTGCAAGTGTTATTTTCACCTATGTATCTCCAAATACTGCAATCACCTTACATCTGGCCCATTTCCATGATGTCTGCTCTAAGAACCCAGTAGCATAAAGGTCATGGCTTGTTTGTTAAGAAATTCTGGGTCACTTTGGTTTATTTATCTTTTTATTAACGTAAAGTTAGAAATTATACCACGTCTGTTTCAATGAACAGAATGTTTGTGTTCCTCCCCACCAAATTCATATATGTTGAATCCTTAATCCCAATGTGATGATATTCAGAGGTGGGGCCTTTGGCTGGTAATTAGGTCACAAGGGTAAAGCCCTCATCAATCGGATTAGTACTCTTAATAAGGAGAGGCCGAGGAGTTAGATAGCTCTCTTTCCTTCCTTCCATGTGAGGCTACAAGAAGGCCGCCATCTGCGATCTACAAGAGGACTCTCATGACAATCTGAGCATCCTAGTATGCTGACCTTGCATTTCCAGCCTGTAGAGGTGTGAGAAACAGGTATCTGTTGTTTGTAAGCCATTCAGTCTGTGAGACTTTGGTATACCAGCCCACACTGGTTAAGACATCTGTAAACATAGCTCACTCAGAATAGCAGAACTCAAAATAAGCACGTGGACCACAGAGGTCATATGAGTTGAGGATCCTTGCATCTTGTGTGTCTTGGGTTTTGGTCTCAGGTCTGCTGCTAACTGCTGGTATAACCCTAGGTAAGCCTCTTGAATACTCTGGAGCCTGAATCCTAGTTTTTAATCTGTGAATTGAAGAAAGGTAATTTTATTTGTTTCACCCATCTGCTGTTCTATAAATAAATGAATTACGGTAAACGTGCTTTGTAAACTAAAATGTTTAGCAGGGATATGAGACTTTTAAAAAGGATGAGAAAAGTTACAAATTTTAAGTCAGAAGTTTGATCTTCCACCTCCATGTTGGGAAATGATGGACGAGGCATCATTAGTATCTTAGAGGAGTTCAGAGTTTTGCTCTCGAGTCAGAGTGCTGAGGTTCAAATCACAGTACCACATTTTGCCAGCTATGTGTGTGGTCTGAGACAGGTTACTGAACACATTATGTTTCAGTTTCCTCATCAGATAAGTGTGGGTGATATTAATTGGTTACGATATTAACATAAGAGTGTGAATATATATCAATAGAGTCTATACTATGTAGTTGATCTGAGTGTTAGGTGAGTTAAAAATCTGCAAAGCCCTGTGATCAGAGCCTGGCACACTGACATTTCTCAATCTGTGGTAGTCATTATATTTGCTTCAGTTACCTTTTCCAAAATCAAAAAGACTAGAATACCTCTGCCTAGAGCAAAATATAATGAATTTTAAAATACTTTGTCAACTTCAAAAGACAGTTCAAATTTCACTAGTATGTACGAATAAATACTGATGAAATGCATTTTGCTCAGCAGGGTGGAATTCCTGGATATTGGGTCACACACACATGCACACATACACACATAGGGCCAAACCCACTCACACACGGTTACATACTCAGACACACAGACACACGCACACACACACATACAGACACACTCTCATACACATGTACAAATGCACTAGAGTTCTGATCTGCCTCAGTGCAAAATCCACTTCCATTTTTGAATGTTAAACCTGGAGGAAAAAGAACTAGGGTCTTCTGGAAAATACACAATTTAATTTGTTTTCAGGGAGTCCCCTATACCCCAGAGATCATTAAGCTACAATTTAGAGTTATTAATCTTGAACAAGGCAACTCTTTTTCCTTTTTGGGTACTCAGTTATTTCAACTATAAAATGAAAAACTTGGTACATAAGAGTCACTCTATGAATATTTGTGGAATGAAAATTAAATGATCAAAAAGTAAAATCATGAGAAATTATTATTGCTATGATGTGTTTATTATGACAAAATCTTTTGAGGGTGCATTTTTTAGAAAAATTCTGTTATGCAATGATTCCCAAAGTCAACCCAGCCCACAATTACCTTTTTTTCTGTAGATGACCAAAATATTCATAAAACTCAATAGTTAGGAGTGAATGTGTGTGAAAAAGTTTGTCCATGAGACTCCAAGTCCTCTCTCTTGGGAATCTCAGGCCTCTCGTTCATACACTCATTCAACAACTCTTTGCAGAATACCTCCTTTATATCAAAAATTGGCTGATAGACAATGATAGAAAAATGAAATCGACAGGTTCCTGATTTTAAGGCGCACAGTCTGAAGGGAGAGTGGGAAGATATACAGTGGGTGTGGCAAAGACTTTCTGCAGGTGGTAATGTTTCAACTGATGGGAAAAGTAAGCAGGAATCCATCAAGGTTTTAGGGTGTTCTGCCAGTGGGGTACAGATTGCCAGAGACTTTGTTAAGTAATGCTCTATGTGTACACCCGAAGTGCAGGAGCATTCCTGCCATGGACCATGGGCAGAAACTCAAGGAGACTGAGCCACAAAATGCAGTAACACTTAAAGGCCTCTCTCTGACATGAAAAATACCATCTGCTAACACCTAATTGACCAAAGTATGTCCTATGGCCAAGGTCAATGTCACAGGGCAAGTCACATGTCAGGTGAACCAATTGTTTAATCTTATTGCAGAAAAGGAGTAAAAAATTGAGAACAAAAATATAATCTTCCATACTAACTTTATTAAGCTGATAATTTAGTAGGACCAATGAGCTTCGAATAATAGGAGGTGAGATTAAAGCCTAAAGTAGGGACAACACCTTGTGATAAACATAGTTCACACAGGTAAAAACCTGGGAGTTCTTTAACACTTTATTTTCTCTTTTCCCCAAAAGTTAGCCACTTTCTACTTCATGTGAATTCCATTTATAACACTTAATAGTGCTTTGCAAAGTATCTGACATAGAGTTGGTATTCATTGCATGTTTGGTAAATGAATGCATGTATGATTGAATAAATATATGACCATGCTGCCAGCCATTTCTTGCAAAGTCTGTTGAAACTAGTCTTGAAGAAAACTTTCTTCAAGTAGGTCACGTCCAGCTATAAGAAGGAGACAGTCAAATGGAGCACAAGATAGGCCCAAGGATTTGGGATGCTCAAGTTGTGGGTCAGAGGCCGATGATACAAACAGGAACTGGGAAGACACAAAATAATATGGAGCAGGGCCAGGGAGCAGCATGGGCTCTAGAAGACTGACAGTCACCATCACACTCATGGGAAAGGAGAGGTCAGAGAGGGCCAATGGGCCTGCTGGGTAAACAATCAGGATTTGAAGATTCAAAAGAAATAAAGATGATTGTAAATGCAGAACTAGAGTTCACAGAGAAGCTGTGCAGTGCACTGGAATAAATACTAAATTCTGGCTTCAACTCTGTTCCTGACTACTCTTAGGCCGTTATGCAAATCATTTTCTCTGTATAAGCCCCAGTTTCTTCCTAGGATAAATTCCTCCATTACAGAGGCTTTTGTGAAGCTCAAGTGAGACGATATATATGGACATACTTTGGAAATGACAGAATGCCTAATAAAGGTGAGAAGTTGGTATTATTTTGCTCACTGAAGACATTGGAAAGAGAGTGATCATGAAAAAAATGTCAAGATGCCCCTGATATTTTTAAGTACTCATTCACCTGTCTGCCTCCACGAATGACTTATATGCTCTTAGATTATTGAGATGTCAATGTGTTCTCTATATCCTCCTTGTAACTAGCTCATTAGCTGATTCCATGTGGTGTACTAAGTATTAAAGCAATTAATAAAATAATTGCAAACAACCTTAGTGCTGGCCTCTTTGTAACCCAATTTCCCAATGACAGTGATTTTATAGCTAGATCCCTTCCCCCCACCCTCCTTAGAGCTGGGACTCCTGCCTTTCTGACAGAGAAATCTAATGATACAATTCAGTTTAAAAAT
Organism: Macaca thibetana thibetana; assembly: GCF_024542745.1. Taxonomy (NCBI): domain Eukaryota; kingdom Metazoa; phylum Chordata; class Mammalia; order Primates; family Cercopithecidae; genus Macaca; species Macaca thibetana. Next base: position 175,131,931 of record NC_065582.1, read on the forward strand.
TTCTTAACTCACTAAAGTCTAGAAGAACGAAAGCATGATATTCAACACTATTCAACATATTCTCTCTTCTCCCTACCTTTCCCATTTCATCTTCCACAAACGCATACAGAGCCACTGAATTCTAGAAATGCTCCACACTCTTTTCAAGTCTTAAAAGCTTCACTGCTATTCCTTGTACCTGGGATTTTCTTGTCGTTTCTCACTCGACCTCTACCCAGTAAACTTCAGTTTACTCAAACAGTCAAAGCTTACACATCTATTTTCCTCATTAGCCCAAGACAGAGTTTCACAGTCTTGTCTCTGCTGGCAACCACCACATCTCCTGGAGTGACGGGTATGTGAGTGTTCTCATGGCTAAAATTACTTGTGTTTATTTCTTATCACCAGCACCCACTGCAGTGCTTAGAAAGAGAAAACATGCTCAATATACGTTTAATGCAAAGACAGAAGAAAGAGTATTACTTTTTCCAGTTGTAGCACAGGAGATATTCCTGGGAGGACGTCTAGGAAAGCATTTCCTATGGGTCTTTACATAGTGATCCCTATGGCGTAGAAGGAAAAAATAAATAATAATATTAAAAGATTCTCAATTTTGCCCAGCCCTCAAGAGCTTATTTCCTATGGAACATTGACTGTATGGAATTAAATTAGATTTTATCAAATAGTAATTTGCCACATATGTAATACATGAAGGTGTGTGATTGATGTGGAATCTTGAAAAACCATTCTAAATGTCAGAAGGACAAATGGATTAGTAGAGGTATAATGTCTGGTCATAGATGTGGCTCTGTATTAAGTTGGCAAAATCAAAGCCTTACTTAAAGGTAAACTACCTCACTCCTTAAGTGTCATTACCAGTAAGACCAGCATAGTGGAAACAACTCAATTGTGTTGAATTCAAGCTATTTAATCGGCTTCCTTTGACTGACTCTTCAGAGCGTTTGTTACTATCCTTGCTGGTAAATATGTGACCCTGGATGTTTTATCACTTTAATTTTTGTATCACTAGAAATTAAGTGTATTTTAATATTTGATATTTAGGACCAGGCTCACATCTGTAATCCCAGCACTTTGGGAGGCCAAGGCAGATGGATCACTTAAGGTCAGGAATTTGAGATCAGCTTGGCTAACATGGTGAAATCCTGTCTCTACCAAAAAACACAAAAATTAGCCAGGTGTGGTGGTCCATGCCTATAGTTCTAGCTATGAAGGAGACTGAGGTAGAAGAATTGCTTGAACCCAGGAGGAGGAGGCTGCAGTGAGCCTAGATCACACTACTATACTTCGGCCTGGGTGACAGTGTGAGACGCTGTCTCAAATAATAATAAAATATTTAGTTTTAATATAACTAGAAATGAAACTTCCCATAGAACATAAATGTATCTTTTCCTTGCCTTTTTTTTTTTTTCCATTTTAAGGCTATAAGTTACTGTCATGAACTAAACTGTGTGTCTCCCAAATTCATGTGTTGAACCTCTAGCTCCCTATGTGACTTTTTTGAAGATAAAGTTTTTTTTCTTTTTTGATTTTTGTAGGTACAGTCTTTAAGGAGGTAAGGTAAAATGAGGTCACAAAGATAGGTCCCTAACTGAGTAGAACTGGTGTCCTTAGAAGATGAAGAGATACTAGAACTCTCTCTCTCCCTAGTGCACACAGCAAAGGTCAGACAGAGAGGCCTCATCAGACACCAACTCTGAAGGCACCTTGTTCTTGAACTTCTGACTTCCAGAACTGTGAGAAAATAAATTTCTGTTGTTTAACCCACTCAGTCTATGGTATTCTGTTATGACAGAGTAAGTACACCAATATAGCTACATAGAGTGGAATACATAGAATTTAAATTTACATTGCAATATGTTTTAACATATGCATATACTCATATAACCTTTCCCCAGTCAGAAGAGAACATTTGCAACATCTCGGAAAGCCTGGCCTCTCTGCCACCTCCCAAGGCAGTCTGGCTTCAAACTCCCACCCGGGGCAACTGCTACTCTGATTTCTATCTCCATAAATTAAGCTTTGCCTATAACAGAATTTCAAATAAATGAAACCTTACAATATGTACTATTTTGGTCAGAATGTAGTAGCTCAACATTATCTTTTTAAGATTTGCCCATGTCATTTCATTCATACAAATATTGATATTCCTGAATGGTATTTCATTTAATAAATATGTCATACTTTATTTATTCATTGTCTTGTTAATAGATATTTGAATTATTTTTTATTTTTATTTGTATATTATGAATAAAGCTGCTCTGAACATTCTCATAAAAGTCTTATTGTGGCATTTGTTTTTATTTCTCTTGTTAAAATAACTAGCAGTGGAATAGTTTGATCACTGAATATTTACCTTTGTAAGAAAGTACCATAGTACTGCAAAATGCTTGTAATGTTTTACATTTTCTTTTCTTTTCTTTTTTTTTTTTTTTTTTGAGACAGAGTCTCGCTCTGTCGCCCAGGCTGGAGTGCAGTGGCCAGATCTCAGCTGACTGCAGGCTCCGCCTCCCGGGTTCACGCCATTCTCCTGCCTCAGCCTCCCGAGTAGCTGGGACTACAGGCGCCCGCCACCACGCCCAGCTAGTTTTTTGTATTTTCTTTTTTTTAGTAGAGACGGGGTTTCACCGTGTTAGCCAGGATGGTCTCGATGTCCTGACCTTGTGATCCACCCATCTCGGCCTCCCAAAGTGCTGGGATTACAGGCTTGAGCCACCGCGCCTGGCCTGTTTTACATTTTCAAAAAAAAACAAAAACAAAAAACTGTTTTTATAGTTCCACACTCTCACCAACATTTTGGTGTAGTGGCTTTAGCTATTCCTGTGGATTTGTATTATATCACAATTTGATTTGAATTTGCATTTCTCTGATGATTAATAATGCTGAGCACATTAAAAAATGTAATGTGCTTATTGGTCTTTAGGTATCATTCCCCTTTTTTTTTTAATTGCAGGAATTCTTTTTTTCCTGCAAAAAGTTCTTTCTCAGATATCTGTGCTAATGATACATTTTAATTTTATTAAAAGAGTCATTTGATGAACTGAGGAATTTAATTTTTATAAAGTTCAATTCATTACTTTTTAATGTTTTCTGGAACTGTACTTTCAAAAAAGTCTTTATCTACTTTGCCTTGATCACAGACATGTCCTTCCTGTTTTCCTTTAAACACCATAATTTTAACCTTAAAATTCATGTGTCAGATCCATTCACATTTACTCTTGTACATAGGATGAACCAAGGGCTGACAATAGTTTTTTTCCTATGGCTATTGATTTGATTCTGCAAAACTTATTTAAAATTATTTAAAAAGTGGGCAAAGGATGTCGGATATGAACAGACATTTCTCAAAAGAAGACATTCATACAGCCAACAGACACATGAAAAAATGGCCATCAGAGAAATGCAAATCAAAACCACAATGAGATACCATCTCACACCAGTTAGAATGGCAATTATTAAAAAGTCAGGAAACAACAGGTGCTGGAGAGGATGTGGAGAAACAGGAACACTTTTACACTGTTGGTGGGATTGTAAACTAGTTCAACCATTATGGAAAACAGTATGGTGATCCCTCAAGGATCTAGAACCAGAAGTACCATATGACCCAGCCATCCCATTACTGGGTATATACCCAAAGGATTATAAATCATGCTGCTATAAAGACACATACAGACACATACACACGTATGTTTATTGTGGCACTATTCACAATAGCAAAGACTTGGAATCAACCCAAATGTCCATCAGTGACAGACTGGATTAAGAAAATGTGGCACATATACACCATGGAATACTATGCAGCCATAAAAAAGGATGAGTTTGTGTCCTTTGTAGGGACATGGATGTAGCTGGAAACAATCATTCTCAGCAAACTATCACAAGAACAGAAAACCAAACACTGCATGTTGTCACTCATAGGTGGGAACTGAACAATGAGATCAACTGGACTCGAGAAGGGGAACATCACACACCGGGGCCTATCATGGGGGGGTGGGAGGGATTGCATTGGGAGTTATACCTGATGTAAATGACGAGTTGGGTGCTGGCGAGTTGATGGGTGTAGCACACCAACATGGCACAAGTATACATATGTAACAAACCTGCACGTTATGCACAGGTACCCTAGAACTTAAAGTATAATAATAATAATAAAAGATTTGAACAGACTTAGAAAAAAAAATGTTAATTTTCTTCCTTGGTTTGTTGCCTTTTGTTGAGAATTAATCAACTTGATAATTATAGGTACATTTGTAGAAACCATAATCTGTTACATTAATCTATTTGTTTATCTTTATGCAAAATTCACACTCCTTTGATCACTGAAGCTTTATATTAAATTCAATTTTGTTCCTTTTTAAAACAGTTTTGGCAATTATAACTTTTGAAATGAATACATGACTTTTACAATGAACGTATGACTTTCAAATCATTGTGGCAAAATCCTACTGTAATTTTATTAGTGTTGTATAAAATCTATCAATCTGAAAAGAACCAACCCAGGAACAATATTCAATCTTCAAAGCTGTTAATATGGTATATTTTTGCATTTATTTGAATCTTTAAATTTATTTCAGCAATGCTTTATACTTTTTATTAAGTTTTATAAATGTGTCCCTTAGTTTATTCCTAACTTTTGTCATCATTATGTTATTGCAAAAGCTACACATACTATTTGTTTGCTTGTTTGTTTTCTTATTGCACTGGCCAGGTGCTCCAACACAATGGGGAAAGCAATATCCCTCTTAATGGATGGATATTATTGTCCTGTTTTTTATTATGGCTACACTATTAAATAAGATCTTAGCTGAAGATTATTTATACATGTCTTTATCAGACTGAGGAAGTCCCCATTTATTCTAAGTTTGCTGAGAATTTGTATTAAATATTTCTGCATTTATTGAAATGAAACTAAATACATTAGTCATTTCAATAATCTGTTAATATGATAATGTATATTGATTGACTTTGCAATGTTAAACCAACCTTGCATGCCTTGAATAAATGTGACTTGATTACAGTCTATTATCAGACATAACTTGTTAATATTTATTTTAAGAATTTTTGCATCTGCTCCTGAGAGAGATCCGTCTTGAGATTTGCTTCATTGTAATATCTGTCTGGTTTTGTTGTCACAGTAATGATAGTTCACAAAATGAATTGGAAAGTGCTTCCTTCTCTATCTTCTGAAAAAAAGACGTGCAGTACTTTAAATATTTGCCTGAATATATTAAGGAAGCTATGTATGCCTAGAGTTTCCTTGACTAAAATATATTTAATCAGAAACTAACTTTCTTTAATAGATACACAGCTTTTTCTATTTTGTCTTGAGACAGTTTTGGGAATATGACTTCAGGGAATTTTTCTATTTAATTTAACTTGAAGAGTTTATTACAAAAGTTTTCATAATTATCTTTTGAGATTCTTGTAATATTGTTAGAATTCTTGGTGATGCTTTCTCCTTCATTCCTGATATTGATAATTTGTGTTTTCTCTCTTTCCTTGATCATTTAATCTAGAGGTGTATTAATCTTATTGGTCCTTTCAATGAGTGATGCTTTGTTTTTGTTGCCTGTTTGGTATTCTTGTTTATGTGTTTTTATTTTCATCCTTATTATTTCCTTTCAGTTATTTAATATCAATTTACCTTTCTTTTCCTAGTTTCCAAATGTTTAAATTTACATTATTAATCTTCAACCTGTCTTCCTTTTTAATTAAGTCATTTGAAGTTATAGATTTTTCTCCAAGCAATACTTTAGCTTAATTCCACAAATTTTATCTAAATATTATAGTCATTTTATATTAGAAATTATACATAATTAATTTTAAATTATTTTATCTTGCATTATTTTGTATTTAGTATTGATTTAATTATAAATAATACTATTATAGATTATTACTTTGTTCCAGTTTATTACTAAATATTTTGGGTATTTTTAGAAATATTTAATTGGCTTCTAATGCAATTGTATTGTGGTCAATATGTTTGCTTTAATTTTAAAGATTATTGAAACATTTTATTGTCCAATATAAGGGCTATCTTGATGAATGTTTCTGACATTTAAGAACAACATGCATTCTGAGATCTCTGTTGCCAAGACCTAAAACTAGTTCCATTTATTTGTCCCGTTTTTCATGTGATTGTTGTTTGCACAAGCAAAGAATAATTCCGAAATCCATTATCCATCATAACCAAAATGGAAGTGCCTTTTTGTTTGTCTTGAAATTTAATACTAAATCATAGACATTTCCATGACTAGCAAGTAGCTCATAATCTTTGGGCTCTTATTCCAGAAACAAAGATATACTTTGCATCCTGAAATATTTGTTATTTGAGTGGATGTGGAAAAAACAACAACCAATACAGATTATGGACTAACTCTAGAGGAAGGGGCTCTGGTGGAATATGGGAGAGCTGCAGGCCACTTTCCACACAATCACTATTGCCAGGTTGTCAGTCTGAAAAAATAAAAAAATAAAAAATAAATTAAATAAAAGCTCTTGCAAGAGAGACACAGCTATTTAGCATCTCAGAAATAAAACAGAAAAGTCTAAAAACAGAGAGAACATTCCCTGGTGAGTTAGATGCAAAGGCTAAGGAGAAGAGAAACTAGGGAATGCATAAGATCAATAATATCAAAATAACCACACAAGGTTTAGTTGTCTTCTGTTAGTAATTCTTGTAGTATGCTCTAATGGCAAGTTGTGTTGTAATCGCTAGAGTTGCTTATTAAAAATGGGCATCCAAAGGCCCCACCTGTGCCTTTTAATAACAAAGAACACTGCCATTTGCTATTTGTCTTGAAGCATACCGAGTGCTTCCAATGGATTATCTTATTTAATTTTTATAGCCACATTATAGGATAGTTCTTATGAAAAACAACCACTACAAAAAGAACCTGAGGCTTAGATAAGAACTTTGTCTTCTCCAAGTTCACAGAAGCAAGTAGTGGAGTATGCGAATCTCGTGCACACTAAGGTTTAGAACAACTGGTTTAGGGGTTTAATGAAATGAAAATGACCCCAAGATGATAAAGGGATAATGAATACAGTGTGTGGGATAGAACTACACAAAAACTGCAGTCGGTAACAATATTACGATTGTGCCTATTTGTACCTGATCTGCTCTTCTTTGTTCATTCTTGGAAATAAATCAAGGGGGAAAGGTGTCTGGAAGCCAAGGTCAGTACCCACCCAGGAAAAGGACTTGGCCACATAGCTTGTCAGAGTTTTAAATCAGATGATTGGCACCTGGAAGACTTCCATCCTAGCAGGAGAGCAGAGTCCCTACTGTAAAGTTGAGGAAGAAGTTGCACATGGATAAACTTTGGTAGACAGGTAGCATAGTGATATACTAGAATGGGCCCAGGAGGAGCATCTACCGGGAAAGTGTCATGCAAAACAATTCCAGACCCGACGTGCCAGTGGCATGAATAATAGTAATGTTCTCCTTGCTGTGGTTAGGTTTGTCATTGTGTACGGAGTTTGTTCTTTCCAGTGGGTTCTTGGTCTCGCTGACTTCAAGAATGAAGCCGGGGACCCAGCGGCAACCGGCTCGGGACCCCTTCCACGCTGTGGAAGCTTTGTTCTTTCGTTCTTTACAGTAAACCTCTCTGCTGCTCACTCTTTCGGTCCGTTCCACCTTTAAGAGCTGTAACACTCACTGCGAAGGTCGGCGACTTCATTCTTGAAGTCAGCTAGACCAAGAACCCACCGGAAGGAACCAACTTCAGACACATGACCACTGAAGAGGAATGAATATATAGGTGAAAGGATCTCAGGGAAGCAGCTAAGGGGGCTGTCAGAAAGATTTTTTCCCGCTTGGCTTACCGCAAAGAACTATCTGTTAGGGAGACCATACATTATTTGGGTTAAGTACATGCGTATATGAGTCAAATATGTACAAGTTGCAAACATGGGTTTGCATTTACCAACTCCATAATTCAGGACATTTTTAACCCTTTCTGAGCCTTCAGTCTATAAAATGAAAATAATTCTTTTCAGAGCATTTTGAATAATTAAATTAAATCATATCTAAAACACTGACAGTCAATAAATGTTCATCCCCTTATACTGTTTTAGAGAAATAGTGCTTACAAGTGTGTACTGTGGTGTCACTGGCCAAAGGAAGATGTCCAGGTGGTACATGAGTCTCTGCCCAGAAAATTCAGGAAGTCCCAACTAAATGGAAAAATAGTCAGGACTCAGAGATCAGAACAAGCAGTGCATCTGGAATCTCTATTTCAGGCAAGATTTCAACCTAAAAACAACTGTCACGTGTCTTTGAGATATCCGACTTGGATACTAAGTGCCAAGAACAGGAAACATGATTGATACTGAAGAAAGAAAACACACATAACAGCTGATTCAAGGAATCTTTTTATCAGTGCAGAAGCAAGTGAGCCTGGCAAAGGCAAAGGCTGGCTGAGATTAGGGTTCCTTAGCTACTTGTTCCTGAGACAGAACTTCTCAAATAAGTTTAAAACTGTATTAGTTATCCATTGCTTTGTAATGGATTTTGCCAAAATTTACCAGCTTGTGGCAACAAATATTTTATTATTCCACATCATTTTGTGGGTCAGGAATCCGGGAGTGGCTTACCTAGGTGGTTGTGGTTCAGGGTCTCTCATGAGGTTACATCAAGCTGTTGGCTGGGGCTGCAGTCTTTTAAGTTGTTGACGGGACTCAGCTTCTCCCCAGCTGCTGGCTGAAGGCCTCCGTTTCTCACCCTATGTATCTCTCCATAGTCTGCCTAAGTGGTGACGTGACAACTAGAGCAATAGATTCTGGGTGATGTCACACTACTTTTATGACATGTGATTTCTGTTTAATTCTATTGACAGAAGTTAGTCACCAAGTCCAGCCCACATGAGATGGCACAGGTTTGCACAAAGGTATTAAATCAGGGGACGAAGCTATTTGGCACCTTCTTTAAGACTGGCACCACAGGAATTGTGGTGCCACATTTAGGGTCTACTGTTTTTTCTTGGTGGTGATGAGGGGGTAATTACAAGAAATGGAGTTACGGGAAGGCTCAAATACTGATGGTAAAAAGAGCTCTAATTGTGTGTAGGTTCTGACTATTTAGCTTTCGAATATCAATGCCTATTCTCATCATCTGTGCACAAGTATTTCAACCTCTGAATTACAGTTTAAGAGAATTCCTTTTGTAATTTCATGTAAATTGTATGTTTTGTGTTTTTTAAAAGGAAACATATTGTTTAAAAAATAGAAAGGAAATAAAAGTTCTCTGCAATCACCTCACCCAGAGATAATCACTATTAATACGCGGATGAACACTTTAGACATTTCTAAACCATATAAACACATATAACTATATATTATGTAATTGTACATAAATTTACAATAATATTGCACCTACTTGTAAGCAATAGCTTTTTTCATTTGATGGTATGTTATGAGCTATTTTCCATGTCAATAAATATAACTCCATACCATCATTTTTAGTGGCGGCAATATGTTGCATTGTATGGATGCTCTATAATTACTCCTCCGATCACTTGTTATTTGATATTAAAGTTGTTTCATATGTGTGTGTTTTATAGAAATAAAATGCACGGCTGTAGGAATGCCCAGCTTAAGCCAAACCCAAATTATAATGCTTTCATTATCATTGCTTTCTGTCCTTTTCCATACTTTTTTATAATACAGTGAAAATGTCAGTGTTTCTCAGTTATTTGTGAAAGATTTTAAATATTTTTAAGGATTTCAAGAGGCCAGAAAATGCAGAGAAATGTGTAATACAAGAGTTTTCCTGCCTTCTGGGTAGTGTGAACTTTATTAATTTGATAAGATCCAGAGCTTATATTCTCTCCGTTCTCTCATCTTATATAACACATTGAAGATACAAAGAGACATTTAACAATCATTGGTGAAATTAGCTCCCCAGACAAAACCTTAGTTTAAAAATGCACTGAGTACCAAGCACTTGACTCCTGGCTGTATCTCAGTTGCTCCATGCTTAATCATTTCTCCCCATGAAAGTATATAAAAACTACCCTTGGATCACATAACTATGGTGACCTTATCATTCATCACCCAAATGGGACACTTTAGAGAGTAAAATCAGAATTATTAATAATTATATGGGACAATTGGCATAACCAAAACTGTCCCAGGCAAGCTGGGACATACAGTCAACCCAAATAGATCAGTTAAGGAAACTGAGGCATAGATTGCTTATGTGAACTATCAGAACTCACAGCTAGTAAATTACACATCGCCTGTTCCAGATCCATTCCCTTATCATGGATTTCTGGGTTCCCGAATATCTTTGCAAGTTTGTTCTCTGCAGGTGCCACTTCTTCCTATTAGGTGGGATCTCATGTCTTTATTGGAAATGCTTACTTTATTGGAAATTACTTTCTTTATTGGAAATGCATATATATATGCACACACACATCCAATATATTGGATATATTATATAAATATAATAAATATATTTGTATGAATATATATAATATCTATATATGTATGGATTTTTATACATATGAATACATCTATATTTTATATATGGATATGTGTATAATATGGATGTATTTCTCTTTCCCCAGATGTAATAAACAACTATTAAATAGTGAACGTCTTCTGCATTTTCATGGAATAGAGAAAAGTGCAGAGGGGTAGTTCATAGGTCCACCACTAGAGAGAGTGCTGGCCAAGAGTTAGTGTCTGTAGCCTGGAAGTTCCGTGCTTTATGAAAAAGGAACAAGAGCGGAATTTGTTCCCTTATGTCTCCAGGAGAATGAGAAACTTTTGTATACAGCAATAGACTCTTTCTCCCTACTTCTATGTCAAACTTTGGTTTTTTTTTTTTTTTTTTTTTGGCTGTTGACTGAATTCTAACATCTATCAGTAACTTTTGCTGCTCCATCTGTGTCTTTTTTTCCCAGAACCCTCTACTGTTTCCTCCTTTTTTTCAGGAGGGTCCCCCATTCCTCACAGGCCTCCTATCCAGTTTAGAGAGTATTTGAGAGGTTTTGTGGTTGCATTGTCTTAGAAAAGGAGCCCACATCGAGATCCCTTTGCCTCCACTCTTAAGCTGATTCGGCACAGTGACATCTTGAAACTGGACACACTACTAAAGCACGTCCTGCTCTAGGGACCAGGGATTATTGACTCTTTTCAGCTTTGAGTGCCTGCTGTCATTCCATCACATTTCCGTGAATGTCTGGAACACTATGCCCTTGGCTGCCTACAGCTTGGATCTGACAGAATTATTGAGATCCTAGCATCTAAATCTACACAACACCTCTACAACCTCTCTGCAGGAAACTGATGGATCTGCATAGAAGGGAAGCTGTTGAACAGTCAACCATGCCACTGCATTTGCCCTGATTTTCTGGAAAGACCATCACACAGCTAGCCAGCCTGCTTGTGCATATATAGCTTGACAGTCAGCCCAGTGGTTACCCAGCCCCGCACAGAGAGCCCACCAGATACCCTGTTGGCCCTCCATGCCCACTTACACTGGGCTAGAAATCCAACCTAGTGCCCTCATCCTCAGCAAAAACATGTCACCACTATCACAAACCTCTGCAGCTTAAGTCATTGAGGCAATCCCAGATATCACTAATGAGGATAAAAACTGAAGAAACTGTATGGAGGCCACACTACTGAGTCCAACTGAAACCAAAGCCAATGCACCATACCCAAACAACCCATAGGACTCATCTATGATTTAATCCATAAAATTAGAAAAAGCAACCCTTCCACTAAATGCATAGATATCAACAGAGAGACACGGGAAACATGGAAAAAGGAGGAAAAATAACTTCTCCAATGGAGCACAATAAGTCTCCAGTAACAGACCTCAAAGAAAAAAATATTTACAAAATGCCTGAAAAACAATTCAAAAATAATGATCTTAAGAAAATTCAGTGAGATATGAGAGAACATAAACAAAATTTCAATGAAATTAGGAAAACAGTTCATGATTTGAATGAGAAATTCAACAGAGATAGGTATTATATAAAAATAAACAAAGTCTTGGAGCTGAAGAATTCAAAAATAGAAATTTAAAAAATACAATTGAGAGCTTCAATAACAATCTAGATAAAACAAAAGAATTTTTAAACTTGAAGTTTTTTGAAATAGCCCATTCAGAAAGAAAAAAAAATAATTTAAAAAGAATTAAAAAAGACTATAAGACCTCTAGGACAACATTAAGCAAACAAATATTTATGCTATCAAATTGTCAGAGGGAGATGAAAGGGAGAAAGGCATGAAAAACCAATTTAAAAAATAATAGGTAAAGACTTTCCAAGTCTTGGAGAAATATGGGCATTCAGATCCAGGAAAAGTGAAGGTCTGCAAAGACATAACACTCAAAAAGTTACCCTTTAGATCACGTTATAATGAAGCTGCCAAAAGTCAAAGACAAGATAAAGAGACAATTCCAAAAACTACAAGAGAAAAGCATAAAATCATGTATAGGGGCTCAACATAAACCTTATAGGCCAAGAGAGAGCAAAGTGATATATTGGAAGTGCCAAAAGGAAAAAAAAAAAAAAAAAAAAAAAAAAAAAAAAAACGCCAGCCAATAGTACTATATTCAGTAAAGATATAATTACTATCATGAAAACACATGAAAGTATAATACCAATAGAAATAAATGCATAAATCAAACTCAGAAGTTTTCAGTGATATGGTGCTATGTAAATCTTTCATGCCTCTAGTATGAAGATTTAAAGTCAAATGGTAAAAACAACAACATACAACAACATACAGGTTTACAATAGTCTATTATAACTACAAGACTATGTTAGCCCCATGTTAAGCATAAAGAAAGAAATTACAGCAGATGAATGAATGAAGCAAAGAAAGGAAACAAAGCTGAGCATACAGAAAACCACCATATTAGAGAGGCCAACAGCAAAAGAATAAGAGAGGAACAAAAACCTACAAAACAACCAGAAAACAATTACCAAAATGAGAGGAATATTTCTCGACTTATCAACAATAAACCTGAATGTGAATGGATAAAATTTCCCAACCAAAAGAGGCAGAGTGGTGAATAATTTTTTAAAGACCTTACTATATGCTGCTTGTAAGAGACTCCTCTCCCTATTAAAGACAGACTGAAAGTGAAGGAATAAGATAAGATACTCCATGCAAATGGAAACCAAAAAGCAGAGAAAGTAGCCACTCATTTCAGATAAAATAAACTTTAAATAAAAATTTTAAATGAGATAAAGCAAGTCATTGTGTAGTGATAAAAGGAGCAACTGAACAACAAAAATAACAAGTGTGTATACATATATCTATGTACATATATATACATATAGATGTATATATACACACCCAACACTAGTGCACCCAACTATATAAAACAAATATTATTAGATCTAAAGGGAGGGACCGGCTATAACACAATAATAATAAGAAATATCAATACCCAACTTTCTACAATGGACAAAAAAATTTAACAAACATTAGGCTTTAACTGCACCAAATGAATCTAACAAATATTTACGAAACACTCCATCCAGCAGCTTCAGAATATGTATTCTTTTTAACTATACAAAAAATATTCTTCAATATAAATGATATGCTAGGCCACAGAAGAAGTATTTCAAATTTAACAGGATAAAATTAAATCAAGTTTTTTTAACCACAATATTATAAAACTAGAAATTAACAACAACAAACAACTTTGGAAACTTTCACACAAATACTTGGAAATGAAACAACATGCTCTTAAATAACCAATGGGTCAGTGAAGAAATTAAAGGGAAATTTTAAAATAATTATTTAAACAAAAGAGAACAAAACTATGTTATCTCAACACCTATGAGCCACACAGAAACAAAAAAAATTCTAAAAAAGATGTTTGTAGCAATAAGCACATACATTAAAAATACTCACACCTGTAATTCAAGCACTTTTGGAGGCTGAGACAGGTGGATCATGAGGTCAGGAGATTGAGACCATTCTGGCTAACATGGTGAAACCCCATCTCTACTAAAAATACCAAAAAATTAGGTGGGTGTGGTGGCACGTGCCTGTAGTCCCAGCTACTCAGGAGGCTGCGGCAGAAGAATAGCTTGAACCTGAGAGGTGGAGGTTGCAGTGAGCCAAGATTGCGCTACTGGACTCCAGCCTGGGTGACAGAGCGACACTCGTTCTCAAAAAAAAGAAAAAAAAATTTAAAAAGAACTTTAATAAATAGCCTAAAGAAGCACCACAAGAAACTAGAAAAACAAGAACAAACTAAACTACAAATGAGTCGAAGTAAGAAAATAATAAAGCTCAGGGCAGAAATAAACAAAACAGAGATGAGGGCAATAAGCAAATAAACAAAACAGAGATGGGGAAAAAAGAATATTAGCAAAATTTTTTAAAAGGTAAACAAAATTAACAAACCGTTAGCTAGACTAACTAAAAATAAATAAATAATAAATAAATAAATAAAGAAGATGTGAAGAAGTAAAATCAGAGGTGAAAAAGAAGACATTCTGATGCATATCACAGAAGTACAAAGGACTATAAAAGACAATTATCTACTACTGTACACCAACCAATTTGATGTCATACAAGGGATGAATACATTTCTGGATACATAAAACCTACCAAGATTAAATTATAAAGAAATAAAAAATGTGAACAGACCAAAAATGATTGAGACAATTGAATCACTAATTTAAAAATCTTTCATCAAAGACAAGCACAGGACCTGGATGGCTCCACTGCTGAATTCCACCAAACATATAAAGAAGAACTAATATAAATCCTTATTAAATTATTCCATAAAATTAAACAGAAGGGGAGACTTCCAAACTCGCTTTACAAGGCCAGCAATACTCCGCCTCCAAAACTGGACAGGTACACACAAAAAAAGAAAACTACAGATGGTAACCCTGATAAACATAGATGTAAAATTTATCAACAAGATACTAACAAATCAAATTAAATAACACATTAAAAACAGCCTTCACTATAATGAAGTAGGACTGATATCAAAGATACAACAATGGTTCAACATATGCAAATTAAGAAATGTAATACACCACATTAATAGATAAAACGACAAAACCTTATGATCATTTTAATAGACGCAGAGAGGTATTTGACAAAATTCAACATTGTTTTATGATTAAAACTCTCAACAAACTAGGTGTGAAAGATACGTACCTCAACAAAATTAAGGCTATAGATAGCAAACTCTCATATAACATTACAATGAATAGGAAAAAGTCGAAGGCTTTTCTCGTAGCATTAGGAACAAGACAAAGATGTTCAGCTATATGGCTTCTATTTCATATAGTACTAGAATTTAGAGCAATTAAGCAAGAGAAAGTAATAAAGAGCATCCAAATTGGAAAGGAGAATATCAAATTATCATTTGTAGATAACATAATCTAATATATACAAAATCCTAAAGATTCCACCAAAAAACTGTTAGAACTAATAAATGAATTTAGCAAAATTGCAAGATACAAAATCTACGCAGAAAATCAGTAGTGTTTTTATATGTTATTAGTGAACTATGTGAAAAATAAACCAAGAAGCCAAATCCATTTACGATAACTATTAAAAAACCCAAAGATACTTAGGTATAAATTTAAATAAAGAGAGGAAAGATCTGTGCATGGAGAAATACAAAATGTTGATAGTAGAAATTAAGAGTGAAAATAAATGAAAAACCCTATGTTCATCGATTGAAAAACATTGTTAACATGACCCTGTTACCCAAAGTAATCTACAGATTTAACACAATGTGTATTAAAATACCAATAGCATTTTTTGCAGACATAGAAAATACAAGAATTCATTTGGAAACACAAAAGAGCCTGAATCACCAAAGCAATCCTGAGCAAAAAGAAAAAAGCTGCAGATATGATACATCTGACTTCAAAATATATTACAAAACTATAGTAACCCAAACAGCAGGGTGCTGACATAAATACAGACACATAAATCAATGGAATAAAATAGACAGCCTGGAAATAAATGAATACACCTATAGCCAACTAATATTTGCCAAAGGTGCCAAGAACACATATTAAAGACAGTCTTTTCAATAAGTAGTGCTGGGAAAATTGGATATACGCATGCAGAATAATGAGACTAGATTCCTACCTCTGACTATATACAAAAAGCAATTAAAAATGAATTAAGGACTTAACTATAAGACATGAAATTATAGAAGTCCTAGAAAAAAATCACAGGGGAAATGCTTCACAATATTGGCTGCAAAAGAATTTTAAAATTATACATGAAAAGGAAGGCAACAAAAACAAAATTAAACCAATGGGATTATATCAAACTAGAGATATTTTATACAGCAAAGGAAACAACAGAGGAAAGAGAACCTATAGAAGAAAATCTCTTTCTTTTTTTTTTTTGAGACGGAGTCTTGCTCTGTAGCCCAGGCTGGAGTGCAGTGGCCGGATCTCAGCTCACTGCAAGCTCCGCCTCCCGGGTTCGCGCCATTCTCCTGCCTCAGCCTCCTGAGTAGCTGGGACTACAGGCACCCGCCACCTCGCCCGGCTAGTTTTTTGTATTTTTAGTAGAGACGGGGTTTCACCGTGTTAGCCAGGATGGTCTCGATCTCCTGACCTCGTGATCCGCCCGTCTCGGCCTCCCAAAGTGCTGGGATTACAGGCTTGAGCCACCGCGCGCGGCCGAAAATCTCTTTCAAACTATAGAATTGACAAGATGTTAATTTTCTTGAATATGTACGAAACTTAACAGCAAAAAGAATAAGTTGATTAAAACATGGCCAATATACCTTAATAGACATTTCGCAAAAGGAGATGTACAAATGGCCAAAGGTATACAAAAAAAATGATTACCGTCACAAATCATCACAGAAATGCAAATCAAAACCACAACGAGATATTACATCACGCCAGGTAGAATGGTTGTTATCAAAAAGACAAAAGAAACCATGTGTCGGCAAGGATGTAGAGAAAAGGATGCATTTACATATTCTTGGTGGGATTATAAACTAGTATAACCATTATGGAATACAGCACGAAGGTTCCTCAAAAAATTAAAAATAGAACTACCATATGATGAAGCAATCCCATTACTGTGTATAAATTCAAAATGAAAGCAGCTGGAGAGGAGGAGGTGGAGCATGATGGCTGAACAGAAGCCTTCAGCAATTGTCTCCACTGCAGGAATACCACATTTAACAACTATTTACGCACACAAATAAATACCTTCATAAGGAACAAAATTCAGGTGAGCCATCACAGTACCTGGTTTTAACATTATATTAAGAAAAAAGGCACTGAAGAGGGTAGGAAAAACAGTCTTGAATCACCTACGTCACCCCATCCCTTTTCTGTGGCAGCAGCCATGTGGTGTGGTGTGTAGAGAGAATCTATTCACTTGCAGAAGAGAGAGGGCAGTGATTATAGTAGTTTGCATTGGAACTCTGTGCTGCCCTGTCACGTAGAAACACAGGGAAGGACTCAGCTGGCTTCCATTGAGGGAGAATTTAGACAAGTCCTAGACAGAAGTGAACAACCCATCCCAAAAAGTGGCTCAGTTTCCAGCAGGCCCTGCCCATGGGCAGGCTGGTCTTGAACTCCTGACTTTGTGATCCACCCACCTCAGCCTCCTAAAGTGCTGGAATTATAGGCATGAGCCACCACGCCCGGCCAGATGATGTAATCTTATATGTGGGAAAACTTAAGACTCTACCAACAAAAACTATTAGAACAGATAAACAAAGTAAAGTTGCAGAATACAAAATCAACTTACAAAAATCAATAGCATTTCTATATGCCAACACTGAATAATCTGAAAAATAAATCCAGAAGTAATAGATAAAAATTGTGGTACATAGAAACAATGGACTACTATTCAGCCATTAAAAAAATGAATTCCTGTCATTTGAGACAACACGCATAGAACTGGAGGATGTTATGTTATGTGAAATAAGCCAGGAACAGAAAGACAAACTTCATATGTTCTCATTTGTTTATGGAAGCTAAAATTCAAAACAATTAAACTCATGGAGATGGAGAGTAGAATGACGGTTACCCAAGGCTGGGAAGGGTAGTGTTTGTAGGGGTTTGGGGGAAGAGGAGGTGGTTAACGGGCATAATATATTCAGAAAAATACAGTTGAATAGAATTAACAAGATACAGTATTTGATAGCACACCAGGGTGACTACAGTCAATAATAATTTATTGTACATTTCAGAATAGCTAAAAGTGTATAATTGGATTGATTTTTTTTTTGGTAACACAAAGGATAAATGCTTGATGTCATGCATATCTCATTTACCCTTACATGATTATGCATTGCATGCCTGTATAAATATATCTTATGCATCTCATAAATAAATACACCTACTATGTACCCACAAGTATTAAAAATAAAAAAGTTTATTTCAGCGCTATTTACAGTGGGCAAGATATAGAATCAACCTAAGTGTTCAACAATGGATGCATGGATAAAGAAAAAGGGGTATATATACTCGATGGAATACTTCAGCCATAAAAAGCAGTGAAATTCTGTAACGCAACAACATGAATGAATCTGGAAGGTATCATCGGAGTGAAGAAAAGCTAGGCACTGAAAGGCAAATACCTCATCTCACTCATATGTGCAATCTAAAATAAAAGTTTTTTAGGCTGAAATCAAAGAAGCAGAATGCAGAACAGTGATTATTAGAGATGGGGAAGTGGGGCAGAGGAAGAAGAATGCGGAATGACTGTGCAACAGGTACAAAGCTCCTATTAGGAGTAATAATTTCTGGTGGTCTGCAGCACAGTAGGGTGACTATTGTTAAGAGTAAAGTGCTTTACATTACAAAATAGC
This sequence comes from Macaca thibetana thibetana, assembly GCF_024542745.1. Classification (NCBI taxonomy): domain Eukaryota; kingdom Metazoa; phylum Chordata; class Mammalia; order Primates; family Cercopithecidae; genus Macaca; species Macaca thibetana. The sequence continues at coordinate 175,150,727 of NC_065582.1, forward strand.
TCGAAGAGAAGTATTCGAATGTTCTCACCACAAATAAACAATGAATGAGGTGATAGGTACACTAACTATCCGAATTGAATCATTATATATGTATCAAAACATCAAATTGTACCTCATATTTTAAGTACGATAAAAAATGTGTCAATTTACAAAGAAAGGACGGGCGCAGTGGCTCATGCCTGTAATCCCAGCACTTTGGAAGACCAAGGCGGGCGGATCACGAGGTCAGGAGATCCAGACCACGGTGAAACCCCGTCTCTACTAAAAATACAAAAAATTAGCCGGCCAAGGTGGTGGGACCCTGTAGTCCCAGCTACTTGGGAGGTTGAGGCAGGAGAATGGCGTGAACCCGGGAGGTGGAGCTTGCAGTAAGCCGAGATAGCGCCACTGCACTCCAGCCTGGGCGACAGAGACTCCATCTCAAAACAAAACAAAACAAAAAAAAAAAAAAAAAAAGGAAATAGGACTATTCCATATTCCTTAACACAAAGAAAAATTCAATGTGAGCCTGAAAACAGTGACTGAGAATAGATCATATTTTATGTATGTCAGGCCTCGGAGCCCAAGCCCAAGCCAAGCCATTGCATCCCCTGTGACTTGCACATATACACCCAGATGGCCTGAAGTAACTGAAGAATCACAAAAGAAGTGAAAATGCCCTGCCCCGCCTTAACTGATGACAGTCCACCACAAAAGAAGTGAAAATGGCTGGTCCTTGCCTTAAGCGATGACATTACCTTGTGAAAGTCCTTTTCCTGGCTCATCCTGGCTCAAAAAGCTCCCCCACTGAGCACCTTGTGACCCCCACTCCTGCCTGCCAGAGAACAACCCCCCTTTGACTGTAATTTTCCTTTACCTACCCAAATCCTATAAAACAGCCCCACCCTTATCTCCCTTCGATGACTCTTTTCGAACTCAGCCGCCCGCACCCAGGTGAAATAAACAGCCATGTTGCTCACACAAAGCCTGTTTGGTAGTCTCTTCACACGGACACACATGACATTTTGGTGCCGTGACTCGGATCAAGGGACCTCCCTTGGGAGATCAATCCCCTGTCCTCCTGCTCTTCGCTCCATGAGAAAGATCCACCTATGACCTCTAGTCCTCAGACCAACCAGCCCAAGGAACATCTCACCAATTTTAAATCGGGTGAGCGGCCCCTTTATTACTCTCTTCTCCAACCTCTCTTACTATCCCTCAACCTCTTTCTCCTTTCAATCTTGGCTCCACCCTTCAATCTCTCCCTTCTCTTAATTTCAATTCCTTTCATTTTCTGGTAGAGACAAAGGAGACACGTTTTATCCGTGGACCCAAAACACCTGCGCCAGTCACGGGCTGGGGGAAGGCAGCCTTTCCTTGGTGTTTAATCATTGCAGGGATTACTCTGATTACTCACCCACGTTTCAGTTGTCTGACCACGCTGCAGGCACACCTGTCTTGGTCCTTCACCTTTAGCAGCAAGCCCCACTTTTCTGGGGGAGGGACAAGCACCCCGACCCCTTCTCTCCCTATTTCTACCCCTTCTCTGCTTTTTTGGGGGTGGGGCAAGAACCCTGACCTCTTACTTTTGCACCCCGATCTCTTATTTTTGTGCCCCAATGCCTTATTTCTGCTCCCTGACCCCTTTCCTGCTTTTCTGGAGGACAGGAACCCCTGAACTCCTTCTCTCTGTGTCTCTACTCTCTCTTTTCTCTGGGCTTGCCTCCTTCACCATGGGCAACCTTCCACCCTCCATTCTTCCTACTTCTCCGTAGCCGGTGTTCTTAAGAACTTAAAACCTCTTCAACTCACACCTGATCTGAAACCTAAATGCCTTATTTTCTTCTACAATGCCGTTTGACTCCAATACAAACTCAAGAGTAGTTCCAAATAGCCAGAAAACGGCACTTTCAATTTTTCCATCCTACAAGATCTAAATAATTCTTGTTGTAAAATAGGCAAACAGTCTGAGGTGCCTGACGTCCAGGCATTCTTTTACATATCAGTCCCTCCCTAGTCTCTGTTCGCTTCTCCCAAATCTTCCTTCTTTCCCTCCCGCCTGTCCCCTCAGTCCCAACCTCAAGAGTCGCTGAGTCTTTCCAGTCTTCCTTTTCTACAGACCCATCTGACCTCTTCTCTCCTCGCCAGGCTGAGCTAGGTCCGGATATTCCCTCAGCCTCGGCGCCACCACCCTGTAATCCTTTTATCACCTCCCCTCCTCACACCTGGGCTGGCTTACAGTTTCCTTCCGCGACTAGCCCTCCCCCACCTGCCCAGCAATTTCTTCTTTAAAAAGTGGCTAGAGCTAAAGGCATAGTCAAGATTAATGCTCCCTTTTCTTTATCTGACCTCTCCCAAATTAGTTAGCATTTAGGCTCTTTTTCATCAAATATGAAAAACCCAGCCCAGTTCATGGCCCATTTAGCAGCAACCCTGAGAAGCTTTACAGCCCTAGACCCTGAAAGGCCAGAAGGCCATCTTATTCTTAATATGCATTTTATTTTATTACCTAATCTGCTCCCAACATTAAATAAAACCCCAAAAATTAAATTCCAGCCCTCAAACCCCACAACAGAACTTAAAGAATCTCGTCTTCAAGATGTACAATAATGGAGTAGAGGCAGCCAAGAAGCAACTTATTTCTGAGTTGCAATTCCTTGCCTCCACTGTGAGACAAACCCCAGCCACATCTCCAGCACACAACTCCAAACACCTGAACCGCAGCTGCCATGGGTTCCTCCAGAACCTTCTCCCCCAGGAGCTTACTACAAGTGCCAGAAATCTGGCCACTGGGCTAAGGAATGTCCACAGCCCGGGATTCCTCCAAAGCCGTGTCCCATCTGTGCGGGACCTCACTGGAAATCGTACTGTCCAACTCACCCAGGAGCCACTCCCAGAGCCCCTGGAGCTCTGGCCCAAGGCTCTCTGACTGACCCCTTCCCAGACCTTCTCAGCTTAGCGGCTGAAGACTGACGCTGCCCCATCACCTCGGAAGCCTCCCATACCATCACAGATGCTTTGGGTAACTCTTACAGTGGAGGATAAGTCTGTCCCCTTCTTAATCAATATGGAGGCTACCCACTCCGCATTACCTTCTTTTCCAGGGCCTGTTTCCCTTGTCTCCATAACTGTTGTGGGTATTGATGGCCAGACTTCTAAACCTCTTAAAACTCCCCAACTCTGGTGCCAACTTGGACAATATTCTTTTATGCACTCCTTTTTAGTTATCCCCACCTGCCCAGTTCCCCTCTTAGGCCAAGACATTTTAACTAAATTTTCTGCTTCCCTGACTATTCCTAGGCTACAGCCACACCTCATTGCTGCCTTTTCCCCCAGTTCAAAGCCTCTTTCACATCCTCCCCTCATATCCCCCCACCTTAACCCACAAGTATAGGATAAAACCTAATCACCCTTACCCAACTCAATGCCAATATCCCATCCCACTGCATGCTTTAAAAGGATTAAAGCCTGTTATCACTCGCCTGCTACAGCATGGGTTTTTAAAACCTATAAACTCTCCTTAAAATTTCCCCATTTTACCTGTCCAAAAACTGGACAAGTCTTACAGATTAGTTCAAGATCTGCGCCTTATCAACCAAATTATTTTGCCTGTCCACCCTGTGGTGCCCAACCCATACATTGTTTTGTCCTCAATATCTTCCTCCACAACTCACTATTCCATTCTTGATCTTAAAGATGCTTTTTTCACTATTCCCCTGCACCCTTCATCCCAGCCTCTCTTTGCTTTCACTTAGACTGACCCTGACACCCATCAGGCTCAGCAAATTACCTAGGCTCTACTGCTGCAAGGCCTCAAGGACAGCCCCCATTACTTCAGTCAAGCCCAAATTTCTTCATCTGTTACCTATCTCGGCGTAATTCTCATAAATACACACTTACTCTCCCTGCTGATCGTGTCCGGCTAATCTCCCAAACCCCAATCCCTTCTACAAAACAACTCCTTTCCTTCCTAGGCATGGTTAGTGCGGACAGAATTCTTACACAAGAGCCGGGACCGCGTCCTGTAGCCTTTCTGTCCAAACGACCTTACTGTTTTAGCCTAGCCCTCATGTCTGCACACAGCGGCTACCACTGCTTTAATACTGTTAGAGGCCCTAAAAATCACAAACGATGCTCAACTCTCTACAGTTCTCATAACTTCCAAAATCTATTTTCTTCCCCCAAACATCGCTCAAGACAATGCTTATGCTGGTAAGGTAGCTAAAAAAGTAGCTAGCTTTCCAACTTCTATCCTGCAAGGCAGTTTTCCTCCTTCACATCGGCCACTCCCACCTACTCCCCCGCTGAAACTTATACCTATCAATCTCTTCCCACACAAGGCAAATGGTTATTAAACCAAGGGAAATATCTCCTTCCAGCCTCACAGGCCCATTCTATTCTGTCATCATTTCATAACCTCTTCCATGTAGGTTACAAGCCGCTAGCCCGTCTCTTAGAACCTCTCATTTCCTTTCCATCATGGAAATCTATCCTCAAGGAGATCACTTCTCAGTGTTCCATCTGCTATTCTGCTGCCCCTCAGGGATTGTTCAGGCCCCCTCCCTTTCCTACACATCAAGCTCAAGGATTTGCCTCTGCCCAGGACTGGCAAATTGACTTTACTCACATGTCAGAAAACTAAAATATCTCTTAGTCTGGGTAGACACTTTCACTGGATGGGTAGAGGCCTTTCCCACAGGGTCTGAGAAGTCCACCACGGTCATTTCCTCCCTTCTGTCAGACATAATTCCTCAGTTTGGCCTTCCTAACTCTATACGGTCTGATATTGGACCAGCCTTTAATAGTCAAATCACCCAAGCAGTTTCTCAGGCTCTTGGTATTCAGTGAAACATTTATATCCTTTACCGTCCTCAATCTTCAGGAAAGCTAGAACAGACTAATGGTCTTTTAAAAACATACCTCACCAAGCTCAGTCACCAACATAAAAAGGACTAGACAATACTTTTACCACTTTCCCTTCTCAGAATTCAGGCCTGTCCTCAGAATGCTACAAGTTCCAGCACATTTGAGCTCCTGTGTGGACACTCCTTTTTATTAGGTCCCAGTCTCATTCCAGACACCAGACCAACTTAGACTGCACCCCAAAACACTTTCATCCCTACTGTCTTCTCTCTAGTCATACTCCTATTCACTGTTCTCAAATACTCACAATGCCCTGCTCATGTTTACACTGCTGGTTTACACTGTTTCTCCAAGACATCACAGCTGATATCTCCTGGTGCTATCCCAAACCGCCACTCAAAATTCCCTCTTAAAGTAAATAAATAATCTGCTGGCAGGGCTATGCTGAGCCTCCTTGGGCACTCTCTAATTAGATGTCCTAGGTCCTCCCAATTCTTAGTCCTTTAATACCTGTTTTTTCTCCTCTTATTCAGACCTTGTGTCTTCCGTTTACTTTTTCAATTCATACAAAACCACATCCAGGCCATCATCAATCATTCAATATGACAAATATTTCTTCTAACGACCCCACAATACCACTCCTTACCACAAAATCTTCCTTCAGCTTAATCTCTCCCACTCTAGGTTCCCATACCGCCCCTAATCCCGCTTGAAGCAGCCCTGAGAAACATCGCCCATTCTCTCTCCATGCCACCCCCCCAAAAATATTGCGCCACTGCACCACTTCAACACTATTTTGTTTTATTTTTCTTATTAATATAAGAAGGCAGGAATGTCAGGCCTCTGAGCCCAAGGCAAGCCATTGCATCCCCTGTGACTTGCATACCCAGATGGCCTGAAGTAACTGAAGAATCACAAAAGAAGTGAAAATGCCCTGCCCCACTTTAACTGATGACATTCCAGCACAAAAGAAGTGAAAATGGCCGGTCCTTGCCTTAGGTGATGACATTACCTTGTGAAAGTCCTTTTCCTGGCTCATCCTGGCTCAAAAATCTCCCCTACTGAGCACCTTGTGACCCCCACTCCTGCCCGCCAGAGAACAACCTCCCTTTGACTAACTTTCCTTTACCTACCCAAATCCTATAAAACGGCCCCACCCTTATCTCCCTTCGCTGACCCTCTTTTCAGACTCAGCCCACCTACACCCAGGTGAATAAACAGCCATGTTGCTCACACAAAGCCTGTTTGGTGGTCTCTTCACACGGACACGCATGACAATGTGTTAATGAGAAGTACACACAGGCCCAAGTTTTCCTTATGTTTGTTCTCTATTTCTCGGACATCTGAAGGAAGTAGATAAGATATGGGAGCATGAAGAGATCCAACTTCACTTCAGGAATTCTTTTTTTTTTTTTTTTTTTTTTTTTTTTTTTTTTTTTTTTTGAGACGGAGTCTCGCTCTGTCGCCCAGGCTGGAGTGCAGTGGAGCGATCTCGGCTCACTGCAAGCTCCGCCTCCCGGGTTTACGCCATTCTCCTGCCTCAGCCTCCCGAGTAGCTGGGACTACAGGCGCCCACAACCGCGCCCGGCTAATTTTTTGTATTTTTAGTAGAGACGGGGTTTCACCGTGGTCTCGATCTCCTGACCTTGTGATCCGCCCGCCTCGGCCTCCCAAAGTGCTGGGATTACAGGCGTGAGCCACCGCGCCCGGCCACTTCAGGAATTCTTATTTACATTAGAAGAATTAACTGTGAACGATTTCTTTTTCTTTTTGTTAATTTGAAAGTCACTGTCAGGAGCTTGGAGAATCTTGATTCTATCATGGAGGATAGTTAACACTCCTTGTTGCATGGCATCAGTGACTACCTATGTTCCTGTAACCATTTCTGGGTTTAATTAAAATGTTGAACACTGCAGGGTTAAAGACAAGACCATCAGATGCATTACTAGGGAACTCTGTCAATTTTACATTGATTCATTAGTTCTTACCTTATGATTTATGCAATCCCCTATGAAACCAATTATTACACTGTCACTTAATGCACATTTCTAGATCTTGAACATGATGGACTCATGAGATTTTTTGGAAATGCCTTCTTAAATCCAGGTTTAAAAATGTGTGTCTATTTCTGAGTCTAAAATACCTGTCAAAAATTCTAGTAGGTTTAGTTTGTTCTGACTCATTCTATGAACCAGTGCTGTGTTTTAATGGCTCCTACCTTTTATCTAAGCATTGATCTGTTTAATAATTCAATACATTTTTATTTCTCGTTTATTTTGTGATAAGCATTGTGCTAAATACTTGTTTCAAATCACTATCATTGAATATTTGGTATCTGTGTGGTCTCCTTTTTAAAAATTAAAAAAAAAAATTTGCTCACCAAGTCTTCAAGAACCTAGTTTCCCCAGAATTCTTAGCTAATCATTGCCAATGTTTCTCTGATATCAACTTCCAGACTTTAAAATAAATATCAGATATATAATTTATCTATCACAGACTAGACACCTGAACTCAAAATTATCTAAAGCTAAGCTATGTTTTTAATTTTTTGCTGAAGAGTTTCCTTCTCTTGGGACCTTGTTTTTCCTCTACTTCTCCTTTGAGGATCATATGAAAGTCTTTTGAACCTTTCTATTGACTTAGATTAATTCTGTAGCATGTCCTCACTTCTGTGTTCTAGGTTATTTCTTTTATAGCCCATCCCCAACTTTTGGTATTCTTGGAAATGAGAAAAGGGGGCAGTAAAAAGTGCCTTTTAGGCATTACCGTGGCTGCTCTGTCTTCCTCTGAGTGATATCTTGCTTCTCTCTATGATTTTTATGGGGATAGTCACTTTTTTTTTTTTTTTTTTTTTTTGGATACAGAGTCTCACACTGTTGCCCAGGCTGAAGTGCAGTAGAGTGATCTTGGTTCACTGCAACCTCCACCTCCTGGCTTCAAGCAATTCTCCTGCTTCAGCCACCCGAGTAGCTGGGACTACAGGCACGTGCCACCACACCCAGCTAATTTTTTGTATTTTTAGTAGAGATGGGGTTTCACAATGTTGGCCAGGATGGTCTGGATCTCTTGACCTCGTGATTCTCCCGCCTCAGGTGTGAGCCACCAGCACTTGGCCCACTTTTGTTTTTTGTTATATAGGCACAGTATTTCCAACAAGCCACAGATATTATTGTTTCTGTACTTGAACCCTTATGCCTTAGTCCCAATTACAGTAGCCTTAGCTACCTGTGACATCTTGTTAGGTTATATCTACTGTGCTATGCATTGATGATCCTGCTGAGTATATGCAGTAATTCTAGTATAATAAAATAATGTTTCCGGGCAAGATTATATATAAAAATCTTCAAAGTCAATTATCCATTCAATCTTAATAGTTCCAAATAATGACCAGAAATCATATGTGGTTCTATAGTATCAAACCCCATGATTTGGAGGGGCTATTTGTGTATGATTTTTGCGAATATTCCTTAGTAAAATTGTCTATTTTACCTCAAAATCCTGCCTTTGGTTACCTAACAATGGGTTATTTTTAAAAATAATTTGCAAAATTGCTATGCAAGAATGTTTGAAACCACACACTACAGTGAATATTGATTGAGATTGAGTACCTACATCATGAAAAGCTGTGTCTTTTCCCAGAAAACTTACTATGAAAAAAAGAAATAAACAGCAATTAAAATAAAACAGAGCCAAAAATGCAGGCGTATCTCAGAGCCCTAAGGTTATTTTGTTTTGTGTTACTTTTCCTTCCCTTTAATTTTTCTTTTCATATTTCCTTCTAGAAACCCTGTCTCCCCAAGAGAAAAAGTCCTCATTGTTGCAAGATCACTAAAAGATTTACAGAAGAAATGTGCTCTTTTGTTTTTGTTCTTCATTCATCTTCTTTCCTTATGCTAAAACAAATACATTTGCATTCTGAAATCAACAGCATCAGTCAAGTATGCTTTTCGTAGACTAACCTCTAAAAAACGGTTTCTTTGAACCTTTTGGAGGCTTTGATGGTAAAACTGAAAAGTCCCAAACTATTTTCGTTCATCCCACTTGGAATACATCAGAAATTATGTTGCTGAAATTAATGCATGCCAGTTAGTCTTTTGTCTTATTGGCTTTGTGTCAATTTCGTCAGTGGTTTTATTTGTTAAATTGTGCACATCCTACATGACTTTTTTTTTTCTTTCTTTTTTTTTTTTTTTTTTTGAGACGGAGTCTTGCTCTGTCACCCAGGCTGGAGTGCAGTGGCCGGATCTCAGCTCACTGCAAGCTCCTCCTCTCGGGTTCACGCCATTCTCCTGCCTCAGCCTCCCGAGTAGCTGGGACTACAGGCACCCGCCACTTCGCCCGGCTAGTTTTTTTGTATTTTTTAGTAAAGACGGGGTTTCACCGTGTTAGCCAGGATGGTCTCGATCTCCTGACCTCGTGATCCGCCCGTCTCGGCCTCCCAAAGTGCTGGGATTACAGGCTTGAGCCACCGCGCCCGGCATGACTTTCATACAGAAAGCTCCTCTTGTTTCATGTTTATTTAGGGCTTCCACTTGAAATATTGCATTCTTAGCCTCGCAATTCTCCTGTGGTAGAGGCAAGGATGGTATTAATATTTCCATTTCACAGATAGTGAAATGTATATTTAATTGGAATTAGCAATTTGCTAATTGGGCTATAAGTCACCTAGCAAAACCAGAACGTGAACTCTGGTCTTATGATTGCATATTCAGTGACATTTCTATATCTCCTTGGCACCAGATCCAGCATTAAGTAAGGAATACGGTTAATGGCTATTCCGTAACCCAAAAATGTCTTTCTAAGTCTGCTTCATCTTGAGGGCATCACCTCATTTTCACCCTTCTTTTTGTACACATACTTTCAAAAGTATTGTTCAGTGACAAATAATGCTGTGGAAAAAATAGCAGGAGAGGCAATATAGTTTTTAGATGGCCCAGAATCTAAATCTCCCCATCCCCAACTAAAACAAAGAGAGCAACTAAAATACCTAAACAAACACGAATGGACAACTTACAATAAAACTGGGTGATTGGATAGCCCCATAAATCCCCAAAATGTAAGCAGGTGTGGACAAACAACCAACAGCTGTGAGACTCATGCTACACAGCATCTGTGTGGTGGAAAGAGACTCATGTGACACCAGCATCTGCGCATAGAAAGAAGAGAGAAAAATGGGGCACCTGGAAGTTTCAAAAGAGAAGAGCTGCAAAATTGCCACAGGTATTGTTGCAGTTTGCATTAACCAGGAAAAAGACAATGAGAGGGATATTTGCATAACAGGCTTTTTTTAGGAAGTGATTTTGGGATCCATGCCTATGGAAGGGAGGGAAGAGAAGTAGCACTGGGCAGAGGGAGTGGAGCTGTAATAGAATTCTAAAGAGGGCTTCAGCAAATCTCCTGGGAGCTCTGGAGTTGGACTGGATAATTAGAGTTGTTCTAAGATTGGGCAAGGTTGCCTGGATGTTATTATTTTTCTACATTGATTAGCCATTAAGTAGGAGCTAATCCTACAAAGCTTTATGACCTTGGGTGAGTAAGATTATTTTAGCTGTGGCAATCCCCACAGTGAGTCGTAACAGATGGAGGCCCATCTTTTAGCAATACTTTCAGCAGCTGAAAGAATAAATCTTTCATTCCTGAAGAGGAATTTAAGCAGTGCTTCACTGAGTCACCAAAAGCACTTATTGGGAAGTCTGAGTATAGTAACCAATACTGAGAGTCTGTTCCATAGACTTCAACATAGGGGTGAAGTAAGAGTTCTACAGTAATGCGTTGGAGTGGTCTGAGACCTGTGTATGCTCTAAACTAAAGACTTGAAGCTCCATACTAGGACAAAGCCATATGCTAAGAAATAGTTGCTGAAAGAAGACTACAAATTGAGCAGAACAGGCCAAACAGGGACAAAGAAAAGAGAATACCCCCAAAATATTGGAAGATACCATCAGAAAGTATAAAGCCATTTTTTATTATATCAAAATATAAACAACAAAAATAACAGCAAAAGAAGATGCCCTAGGGTAGTTAACCTTAAAGCAGCTATTCTATCCCACCGTCTTCCTTTTAAAAGTACTGGAAAAGTAATTTTATGCAAAATGAGAAACACAAAAGAATTCTATATGAAGTAATTGTAAGAAAAAGAAAATACAAGGAGCAGAACAAAGTCTGTACAGACAATGAAATTCTGCCAGAACATATGTCTATAAAACAGATTTTTATCTGCAAACTATTTTAAAGCAACTTAAAGAAATTGAGAAATTAATAGAAGCTTTGAAAGAAACTGTTAAGCAAAAGAAGTTCAGAAATGATGTGATTGGAGGAGAGGAGTGTTTGAAAAGCACAAACCAAAAATAAAATTCTAAGGCTCCCCAACCATTTGAATGAACTTCCTCCTCAGCCAGGGCACTCTAAAATTTAACCTGAAATACTGGTTCAGGCCATGACCTGAAGTGGGCATCAGCCATGCCTCATTATCCCCTCTAGCTTTAACATCAACACAGACCTTAAATCTGATAAAACTTATGGCCAAGTTGGTTTTACCAAGAAATGTAAGTTTGTTTTAACACTTGATAATAAATCAATGTAATTTTTCATATTAATAGACTATATATAAAATATGATGATCTCAAGAAATACAAAGTATTTCATAAAATTCAACATCCATTTATGTTAAAAGCTTCCAGAAAACTAGATATTAAGCAACCTTTATCAAGCTGATGAAAAGCACCTACAAACTCTCTAGCCAACAACAGTCTTGATGTGAAAGAATGACTGTTTTCCCTGTAACACTGAAACAGTACGAGGATGACTGGTCTCTCAATTCCTATTCAACATCCTACTGATATTTTTATCAAATGAAATAATTCAAAAGGAGCCAAATCATGAATAAGCTCCCACTCACAACTGCTGCAACGGGAATAAAATACCTAGGAATACAGCCAACAAAGGACGTAAAGGACCTCTTCAAAGAGAACTACAAACCACTGCCCAAGGAAATAAGAAAGGACACAAACAAATAGAAAAGCATTCCACCCTCATGGATAGGAAGATTCAATATCATGAAAATGGCCATACTACCCAAAGTGATTTATAGATTCAACACTATTCTCATCAAACTACCATTGACATTCTTCACAGTATTAGAAAAAGCTACTTTAAAATTCATGTGGAACCAAGAAAGAGCCCATATAGGCAATATAATTCTAAACAAAAAGAACAAAGCTGAAGGCATCATGATACCTGACTTCAGACTACTACATGGCTACAGTTGAACATGCAGACTAATAGAACAGAACAGAGACCTCAGAAATAACACCACGCATCTACAACCATCTGGACTTTGACAAACCTGTCAAAAGCAAGCAATGGGGAAAGGATCTCCTATTCAGTACATGGTTCTAGGAAAACTGGCTAGCCATATGCAGAAAACTGAAACTGGACCCCTTCTTCACACCTTACAGAAAAATTAACTCAAGATGGATTAAAGACTTAATGTAAAACCCAAAACCATAAAACCTCTAGAAGAAAATCTAGGCAATACCATTCAGGACATAGGCATGGGCAAAGAATTCATGACAGAAACACCAAAAGGCCATCTGAAAAGGTCTAATATCCAGAATCTACAAGAAACTTTAACAAAGGCCTGAAAAGATAGTCAAGAAATGCAAGAGATGGAGTAAGTACATTTGAAGGGGTATAGGCCACCATATAAAAAATAAACTCATAATTAATCAGAGATATAAATATATAACTTAAAACTATAAAACACTTAAGAAAACAGAGAATATAATCTGTATAACTTGTATAACTTTGGGTTGGCAAAATATACCAATTCTAATATTTAAAGTCAATTCTAATATATGAAATAAATTGGCAATACCAAGCTGATTTAAAGCAACACGAGCTCTCATTCATGGCTAGTGAGAATGCGAAAATGGTATAATATAAAAATATAAGGCCGGGCGCGGTGGCTCAAGCCTGTAATCCCAGCACTTTGGGAGGCCGAGACGGGTGGATCATGAGGTCAGGAGATCGAAACCATCCTGGCTAACACGGTGAAACCCCGTCTCTACTAAAAAATACAAAAAACTAGCCGGGCGTGGTGGCGGGCGCCTGTAGTCCCAGCTACTTGGGAGGCTGAGGCAGGAGAATGGCGTAAACCCGGGAGGCGGAGCTTGCAGTGAGCTGAGATCTGGCCACTGCACTCCAGCCTGGGCGACAGAGCAAGACTCCGTCTCAAAAAAAAAAAAAAATATATAAAGCAACATGAACTCTCATGGTTAGTGAGAATGAAAAATGGTATAGCAACTTAGGAAAACTGTTTGGTATTTTCTTATAAACACACACTTATAATATTATCCATTAATTCTACTACTTTTAAGTATTTATCAGGGAAAAATGAAAATACATGTTCAAACAAAAACAAATAATATATGTGAAAGTGCTCATTTATAATTGCCAAAAACCAGACACAACCCAAATATCTATCAAGTAGGGAATAGATAGAATATGGTAAATCCATATAACGTAATTGATTTAGCAAGCAAAGAATACATAAAAAAAAAAAAAAGGACGCATCTCAAATGCACTGTATTAAACAGAAGCCAGATTTAAAGCTACAATATGGTCCTGATGATTCTGATTATATGACATCCTGGAGAATGAAAATGATGGACATATAAAAATATATCAGTTATTGCAATGGGCTTGCAGAGATGAAGGAGAATGACTCCAACAGAGTATTCAAGAATTTTTGGGGGGTTCTACATCTCCTTTATGGTGGTTGGTACATGAATGTGTCTGTCAAATGTTATAAACCAAACATCAAGAAAATGACTTTTATTCTGACCAGAAATGGCATTACAGTGGCATCACAATAAATCTGATGGTGGAGAGAGATAAAGAAGGAGATAGAGAGAGAAACCAGGTCTAACCCATTGGTAATCTTGTGTGTAGCGAGTGAAGAAATGAACATAGTCTAGTAGAGGAAATTGAGGAGGAAAAGTAAGGTACAAAGAGAATTGAGAGTGGTATCTTGAGAGCCAAAAAAGGAATATAGTCTCAGATGAGATAGACCACTACATTATGCTGTGATAGGGTATGCAAGGAGACTATTAGCTGCTGGACTTAGTAATAGAGAAGGGACTAGGAGACAGACAAGAACATTTTCAAGATCTGGTGGGTTAATAATGGGTTCAAGAAAAAGGAGATGTGCAAATGAAGAGTGAGTAAAGAAAACACTTTTTAAAGAGCTTTACTGTAAACAAGCAGTGGAGTGGGACTGGAGCCAGAAGGCAAATGAAACCAAAGATTTTGTTCTGTTGTTGTTGTTGTTGTTGTTGTTGTTGTTGTTGTTGTTGTTTGAGACAGAGTCTCGCTCTGTCGCCCAGGCTGGAATGCAGTGGCCGGATCTCAGCTCACTGCAAGCTCCGCCTCCCGAGTTTACACCATTCTCCTGCCTCAACCTCCCGAGTAGCCAGGACTACAGGCGCCCGCCACCACGCCCGGCTAGTTTTTTGTATTTCTTTTAGTAGAGACGGGGTTTCACTGTGTTACAGGATGGTCTTGATCTCCTGACCTCGTGATCCGCCCATCTCAGCCTCCCAAAGTGCTGGGATTACAGGCTTGAGCCACTGCACCCGGCCTGTTCTGTTGTTTTATGATAATATTGCATGCTGTTATGTTGATGTGAATGATCTAACAAAGAAAACAACAGTGATGACACAGGAGAGAAAAGAATTGCTGAAGTGAAAAACTTGAATAAATGAGAAGAGGTGGGATCCAGGTCATAATGTAGTCCAGAAGAATTAGAAAAGAAGATACAGATCTGGGAGAATCTGAGAAGTCTTGTTTTCAAGATAAGGCTGGTTCTTGCTCAAGGTGGCCTGTCTAATTTGGAAAAGGATTCCACTGGTATTGCAAGGTAATGCCAGAGGTTACAAGAAGTAGTATGAAGTGCCAAAGAGATGGAGGTAATGAGATCTAGATTGGAGGTCTGAGTAATAGATAAGGAATTTATATTCAGGCAAAACCTGAAAAGATAGTCAAGAAATGCAAGAGATGGGGTAAGTACATTTGAAGGGTATAGGGAAGTAGACCATGCTCAGAAAGGTAGACAAGAGGCTTACCCGTAGGCATTTGGAGTTATACTACAAAATTTAATATTACATCACTGGATTTGAACCAATAATCAACTGTGAATCACACCTAGCCAAGACTTCTATATAATGTCAGGCTTTGCCAAGATTGACTAAGAAATTAGGAGACCCTGGGCCTGTTATATGAAGGTTAAGTGTGACTATAGCTAATGAAACTGCAGTTGCTAGCAGTGTTAAGAAAAATATTTATTGACTTGGTTCTACTTGTTTTAATGGATATTTAAAATATGTGCAAAGTGCAAGTGGATTGATTTTGAATGTCATTAATTCTTTGCTAGAGTATTGAAGGAAAATGGCAAGCACAGAACTATGGAACCGTAACAGATAAATCCTTTCTGAATCCAGTATTAAGCCATTCTTAAATGTTATTCTTATTCCATGTTAAAGTCCAGATATTTTTCCCCTTTTGGAACACCTCATTGAAATGATGGAACTTATTGGAGGAAAATGTGATTCAATAAGTGAAAGTTTATTCTACATCTGACTTTTCAGGAAGTCTAAAGCCTCATTTATACTTTATCGTAGGTTGTAAAGTGCTTTAAATTATTTGATATGTTATTCTCACAATGAAATGATTTTTTTCCTCATTTTACAAATGCAAACGTTAAGACCCAGAGAGATGAACTGCTTTGCTTTAAAATACCAAGCTAATAACAGAGCCAGAGCGAAACTCCAGGCATTCTACATTCAAATCTAATGATAGATCTGCTACAACTGTGTATCACATCATTGACCAATCATTGCAAACGTGTGGGGTATGTGCACAGAAAATTTGCATTCTCAGTGCTTGTTGCCAAATACGATTTGGTGGAATGTGTCTGAGGAGTTCGTATTTTAACTTCTTCAACCTATCTGAAGATTCTATCCATCACATAGCTTCATTCAACTCCACGTCGTGGCACACAGGGTCGTTTGGGAGCTTCCTTCTGCACACTGTGCCTAACCATAGAACCCTGAGGAAACAGTGTGTAATGAAAACAGCACAAGCCTTGACACAAGGAAGCATCATCGCAATGCCTGCTCTGCCACTCTCCTGCCAAATGGCCTTCAGCAACTTAAGTCATCTCTCTTTGAGCCTCTGTTTTCTAATTTCTAAGAAACTGACCTAACCTACAGAATTGTTATGAAGATGAGAACATACCACACTCAGCCAATGCTGTTTCTTACAATGACCAGAAATAAAGCTTTAGAAACTAAAATGTGGCAAATATATACATATATATATACACACACACATATATATGAATAAAAAAATCACAATTGAAAGAATGTGGTAAAAAGCAAATGAGCTCTGCAATTCATCTGTAAGTTCTTTTGGTTTAAAATTTCATTTTAATTTTGGCACAACATTAGCAATCCATTGAAAATATTCTGAAATAACTCATATTCAGAGTTATTAAAGAAAGTTGATGGGTTTCACGCGCACGCTCGCACACGCACACACACACACATCCACCCACCCCTGTAGGTTGTGCGTTTTAGCAGACCTAAATGTAAACTTCTGGAATCCAAAATAAACTCCAAGTTGGTGATATCTAAAATAAACCCCAGTATGTTACTGTCTGCAAAAAAGAACTGTGAGAAAGTCTGTTCAGAGGATAATGATAGTGACTCAAATCCAGCTTGGAAGCGAGGCCTTCCGTGGGAGACAGAAGATGAGGGGTAATGTGGGGTGATGTCCTGACAACAGCAAGTCAGAGTGTCACTCCAAATGAAGCTCATTAATTCTTTTTGCCCCAAAGCCTGAACCTTATCATTGTCCCTCTCACAAGAGGCTTTGCTGGAGGCACCATGCCTCTTCTCTGCAGAGTTCTTTAACTTGCTCAAGACACTTCAATTTTGCAAGTTGAGTTGAGGACACCTGGTAATGAATGATTCAAGACACACAGGTGGCCCAGGACTGGGCCTGGCAGGCATATTCCTGGAACAGCGCCCCCGTGAGGATCCTATATGCAGAGGGAGAGCAAGCCAGTAGTTAGATTCTTGCTTAGTCAATTATGCATAATGGCTGTCAGTTAAGTTCTTCTGTTTGTGTCCTCATGGAACCTGGGGAGGGGAGGAACCAAGGCTGTGATGTGCTCAAGGGTAGCACTCTTACTTTAGTGGAAGCAGCTGCAGCCCAAGACTTGCAAGCTGAGTCTTCTCTCTGCAAACAGAAAATTCTGTTTGTTGTCATATACAGAACGAACTCCTTAGCGAGACTACAATAAGATCTTCGTGATGTTCATTTGTCTCTCAGCCTGAATTTCCTGCAAATTTTCTACATGCATTGGGTGCTTCAACAATGGAGGGTGACTGGTAAAGGTTGAATTGTGTCCCCAGAAATTCATATGTTGAAGTCTTAACACTAAATACCTCAGAATAGGACCGTATTTGGAGACAGGGTCATTATATTTAATGATATATTTAGTTATGATGGGGTTGTACTGGAGTAGAGTAGGCCTCCAATCCAAGACTACGGTGTCTTTATAAGGAGGGGAAATTTAGACACAGAGACACCCACACAAAGAGAATACTATGTGAAGATGAAGGGGGCAAGGATTGGGGTGATGCTCCTAACACGTTAAGAAATACAGAAGATTAAAGACACATGCACATGTATGTTTATTGCGGCACTATTCACAATAGCAAAGACTTGGAATCAACCCAAATGTCCATCAGTGACAGACTGGATTAAGAAAATGTGGCATATATACACCATGGAATACTATGCAGCCATAAAAAAGGATGAGTTTGTGTCCTTTGTAGGGACATGGATGCAGCTGGAAACCATAATTCTCAGCAAACTATCACAAGAACAGAAAACCAAACACCGCATGTTCTCACTCATAGGTGGGAACTGAACAATGAGATCCTTGGACTCAGGAAGGGGAACATCACACACCAGGGCCTATCACGGGGAGGGGGGAGGGGGGAGGGATTGCATTGGGAGTTATACCTGATGTAAATGACAAGTTGATGGGTGCTGACAAGTTGATGGGTGCAGCACACCGACATGGCACAAGTATACATATGTAACAAACCTGCACATTATGCACATGTACCCTAGAACTTAAAGTATAATAAAAAAAAAAAAAGAAAAAGAAATACAGAAGATTGCCAGAAAAATCATCAGAAGCCAGGCATGAGGCACGTAACTGATTTTCCCTCAACATCTTCATAAGGAGCCAACCTTACTGACACCTTGATCTGGAACTTCTGGCCTCTGGAACTGTGAAAAATACAATTCTGTTATTTAAGCCCCCCAATCTGTGGTCCTTTGTGATGGCAGCCCTAGCAAATTAACAGAATTATTTTGGCCTCCAAAAAGGGATATTCTCAAATTCTAGCATTTGCACGTGTGTTTTCAGATCATCAGGGAGTTTAGGGAACAAGGTTTAGAGCCAGACAGAAGTGGCTGTGATTTCTAGCTTGACCACTTTCTGATTGTGTCATTCTAAACAAAACACTTTGGAGCATCTGCTTGGAAATTTTGAATCACAGTGGTTAACATTATGGCCTTGGGCTTCACAAAGATCTGGTTACACATTCCAGCCATTCACCCACTGAGTAGCCCAGATATGTTGCTTTTCCTGAATGTGTTCTTGTTCCTATAAACAGTACAATACTTACTTTCCAGGAGGCTTGTGAGGATTCAATGTCATAATGCACAGACATCTCAAACTTGCTGCTTTGGCGTCATCACTACTCATAAGGAGGAGGCAGGGATTATGTTCTCCTGGGATTCATTTCTCTTCTGTTTTATCTGGACTATTATGTTTATCCTGCAGATTCCACAGAAGGGTGTCCTTCTCAAGAAAGTCTTGCCAGTCTGGTCAGCTGTGACCTATCATCTCACAATGGCTTGTTCCTAAGAAGTGCGTGCACCCACACTCATGCCCACACATGGACACTCATATTAACCTGTTTTTAAGTAGCTTATGTACATGCATACTCTCTCTGCTAGACCATGTCTTTTGAGGCAGAGATTTTTTTCATTTCCATATATTAGCTTTGTACAGAATAGGTTTTCATTAAATATATGATGAATTGATAAATGAATGAATAAATGAATAGCAAGTTTCCAAGTAAGTTTCAGGAGGGAGTTCTATTTTTCTATTCTTTTCCAAATATCCATGGCTGTTTCTTCCGCTGCTGCTGCTGTATGGCACCCTACAGAAGGAAAATTTGAAAAGAGATGCCTTCCAGGGGTGGGAAAGACACTGGTCAGAAGAACCAAAGTGGACTCTGGGTAATGTATCCCTTACAGGTGGCTAGATCTTTTACGTTACAGTACTCTACCTTTATGAAACAGTCTTGTAAATGCTATCTAATTTAAATACCACATCATTTTACTAGATAAGCCAGAAGGATATTACTTCTCTATGTACCAGTGAGGAAACTGAGGCATATAACTTCTCCAGAATAACATAAGCTAATCAGAGACAGAGCCAAGTCAAGAACACAGTCTTCTAAGATGGCCTCTTTTTTGACTTTTCATCTTACTAAAACTTGCTGACTTTGATTTCATAGGGCTGATTTCTAAAATAAGGACTTAATTAGGCTTCTAACTGAGACCATCCAATAGATGTCTTAGTAAAAGTCATCATGTGTGGGTTCTGAGGACTGGTTTTCTGGGAACAATATGCCCTTCGAAGATAGGAACCTAAACATAACTCATTCAAGTGGTGGATGAAACCTCCAGGGCTGTAAAGCAAGATTCTAGAGCAGAACATCAGGTCAAGAGTAAAAGATACTTCCATGAAATCCTAATGATGGTCCTAGCTCTGAATTATTAATTGGTTGATAATTTTCTTATCTCTCTGAGTCTCAGGATTCTTATCTGCAAAATGGAAATATGATCTGCTGTAATTCAGAGTTCATGACAATTGATTGTGATACTGAAAATGAAGAGTACCCCAAACGTCTGTGGCAAATATGTAAAAGACTATTAACCTTGTCTTAGTAACATTAGGTTCTAAAAATCAACAAATACAACTAAAATTGTATAAGCTGAAATGACTCCCCAAAATCTTTTGGGAAAGTACAAAATTAAACACTATTTTTTTTTTATCCACCTAACACAATAAGCTTTCCCTCCTGTATACATACAAATTGGTCTCTGTTTCCTTGAGCCATAGAAGACATTGTTAATTTTCTTCTAAGGAATGTGTGAAACAGGAAAAAATATGAATATTTACTACAAGAATCAGACAACTGAAGCAACAGCACATTCCTCTCTTGTCACACTCAATCAAGGACATATTGAGAGAAACAGAGAAATGAGGGGGAGAATCACCTGTGCTCTATTCATTGTCATATTCCATCTCTCTCCCCCTTCATTATCATTATTATCAATATCATGATTATTATCCTGTCATTTGCCAGCATGCATAGTTTAATCATATAAATCATATGTGTGTATGATGCGAGATCATGGTGTTTAGAAATCAGAAGCCCTCAGTTGTAACTGAAGTGAATACTGTGAGATGAGCCTCCAGTCATTATTCAAAATGCAGTGACTCAGTGCTTCCCATTTTAGATCGCACAGCCCAACCCCACCTAAGATATAAATCCTAAGGTTTATAAATTCCATCGTGTTTTAGCTTCCCTGAGATTTTTGACTCAGCTTCCTGCCCTGCCCTCATCACGTTCTAGTGACATTCCAGTGGCTGTTAGGGAAGACAAAGTATAGGATCTGAGAAGAGCAGCGTCCAAGGTAGGAATTCGCAGGGGTGGATAACTCCCATCTTGGTGGTTGTGCCAGCCTGTTCCACATTTAACACACAATGCATGGGACTTGCAGGTTGTGTGTGTGTGTGTGTGTGTGTGTGTGTCCTTTAAATACACTGAGTTGTATTCACAATCTGAATGTAAAGAACTAGCAAACATCTGAACTGAGCTTCTTTGGACCAAACTAAGACTCAAAGCAATTTTCCTTTTAGTGATTTCAGAATAGACACTGATCAGGTTAACTTCTGCAGACCCTTCCCCACCTTGGGGTGGTAGAGTTTCAGTGGGTAGCAGTTAGAGCTCGGGACATACTAGTAAACCAAGGTAGATGCCAGGCTCTGCTCAAAAGCCGCCACTGAGAAGAGTTTTCCCCAAAACCACTTTTCTCAACACTGGGCTCTTCCTTCCCCACTCTTTTCACAGGATTCCTGTTTGCTATTTCAGAGATACTATGGTTCTTATAGACAGTGGCAGCAGGCTCCCAAATCTTCTTCTTGCTTTTATTCTCAGCATACTCCAATTTATCTCCCACACTGTAGCCAGAGGTAGCTTTTAAATTGTAAATTTGACAAAGTAATTTACTGCCTAAAACCTGTCAGTGTCTACCAGTTACCTTCAAGACAGCATTCAAAATCCTTAAGAAGCCTTTCAAATCACTTGGCAAGCCAGCCCAAACAACCGTCACGCTTTATCTCTTACCACACCTTCAGAGAGTGCTGCCAGATTAAATTAGAAACAGAGAGGAGGCCAAAAAAAAAAAATGGCAAGAACATATAAAAAACAGTTTCCTCTGCTTTCTCTAACTATATGGAACTCACATATAATCTATGTTAAAGCCATTGCCTCTTCACCGCAGTTCTGTTAAAGAAGAAAACCCTAAACATCTGACTTTTCACTAGATCATTAACATTTAAAGATGGGAAAGACACAAAGCAGATTTTCTACACCTTTCGTGAAGACCTACACCTCCTTAGTCTTTAGGAATCCAACTTTTTAAAAAATCTGATTTAAAGGTGACCGGGCTACCTGCCCTTGTTTCTATTTTTCAGCGTCCTTCAGAAAATCTGTGTTAGGTTCAGTAAGCATGTAATGAACACTGAGGCTTTCGTGCCTACGTATTACTGGTGCTGAAATGGATTCTGAGTGAAATTCTGATCTACTTTATCCAGTCTGAGTGAGTGACGGTGTTACATGGTGCAACAGTATCTATGTTTCTCTGCAAAAGGCAATCAGTCGTCGGCTTAAACTCAGTTTGGCTAGTGCACATTCAATTAAAAAAAAAGTGGTCCCTGAGCCTCACTACCTTCCTAGAGAGAATCAAGTCACAGAGAGAGAGAGAGAGAGAGAGAGATACATATACACAGAAGATTGGCAGCTACTGTATATAAACCATTTGGAAAACACCATACTGGCAGACCTTCTGCAGATACGCAGCTGACAAAGCGGGCGGTTGTTGAACTGTAATAACCAAATAAGCAGAAATGAGACACTTTCTGTAAATAATATCATTAAGCACCAGACAGATGATTATGCTCAAGTGAAATGCACAGTGCATACTTTTTATTTAATACTGAAAGCATTTCCAATTACTTTCCATCAATGTTCTCATAAAAGCTTACGTATTATAGTAGATGTATGTAATCTGCTAAGTGATTTGAAAGTAAAATATCTGATCCAGACTCCAGAAACTAGAGTGGCCAGGCCAGATACACAGAAGAACTTCTACTTTTGCCTGGAGGATGAGATAATATTGCACGTTTCATTCATTTAATTCATTCAACAAATGTGTATCAAACCTGTAATATATGGCAAGTACATTCCTCAGTGCTGAGGATATATTACTAAGTGAATCAGAAAATAATCAAATTGATATCATAACGGGACTGACAGATAATTATGAGGCCAAGATTTATAAGAACAAGATAATTTCTGTGATAAGTACTATGAAGAAAATGAAGCAGAGTATAACAAAGAAAGTGGTGACAGCTAATTTAGATAACAGAGGCAGGGAAGGACAATTGATAAAATAGAATATCAAAAGCCATGGAATGAAGATGCTGCTTAGAATATCAAGACCAAGAGAGCCAGAGACGCCCACACCCCCAAAATTTCTTGCCAACCAAAAATGAAAAGGAGTAACCGTGATTTCCTATTTCACAAGAAGGTACAGAAAAATAGCTAAAAGAATAGAGCCAGAAGACTTAAAAAAATATAATAACGGCAAGTAACTTAACATGTCTACCATACAATAGACAGTTCCAAAGAAGTTTTCAAGCATTTTCTTGTTTCTCCTCATACTGGGAATGTCAAGGAGGTTACTAATATTATTCTTACTTTACTGATAAGAAAAATGAAGCTCTGAGCTTGATTTTTCCTTGGGTTACACAGCTAACCAATGGCAAGGCAAAGTCTAAAACAAGAGGAAGCAAACTACTACCAGCAGGCTCAATCCAGTTGGCCACCTGCTTTTGAACACAAAGTTTTAAGGGAACACAGCTTCACTCATTCATTTGACTCCTGTCTATGGCTGCTTTCAAGCTAGAACAGCAGAGATGAGGAACTGCAAAGAGATAGTAGGTATTGCCATGCCTAAATTATTTACTATCTGACTCTTTTTTTTTTTTTTTTTTTTTTTTGGCCAATCCTTGATCAAGAACAAAAGTTTTCTGATTTTGAGTATAATTTACCTTCCTGTACATGACACTGTATGAACCTATTTCGCGTTTTCATATTCTTGATCCCTAATTGGAAGATTGAGTCCTGGAGGAAAAGAGCATATTTTCAGTGTTGTATCCTGGAAAAATAAAATGCATTTAGTAAACATTTATTGTCATCACTTGATTTACATTAAAACAAAAGACAACCAAGTCACAAATTTATGTATACATTAAAAATTTTTTAGCAAATCTAGCTATTCTTTTATATTCTACTTATTTCCTAGTGCATCCAGATTACATTTTCAGCACTCAAAAGAAGGACCAGTCCATATTTGCATAATGAAAATCACAGACAAAATTTTTAATCAATGTGTCATTTGTTTTAAGTACGGTTTCTCAGTGATACAGGAGGAAATAGATGAGAATGGAAAATTAAAGAAAATAACTTAATTTCATGTCTTAGAAAAAAATTAGTTGACCTTTGAGTATTCAGTTTATTCACCAGGACATTACTTTAAGCATTTCACAAAATATGATTACTAGTAAAAACTTTGAGTTTATCATTAGTTATTTCATTCATTCATGAAACATAATTAAATGCTACTCTAGCTATTTATTGTTGTATAATACATTTCCTCATAACTTAAGGCTTAAAGTAATCATAATTATTTATTAGTGTCTCTCAAAATTCTGGGGTTTATGTTCAACTTGGTGTTTCTTACTTTTTGTGCATTTTTAGCTAGACAGTGAGTAGTACTGAAGTTATGCCAAAAGCCTCTATAACACATGCCTGCTTGTTGACATTGACTACTGGTAGGGATCAAAACTAGGAATGGAACACTTACCTATGGACTTAACCAGGTAACTGGTGTGTCCTTAAAACAAGGTACCTGGGTTTCAATATTCACTATCCCAGGAGCAGGAAGTCAAAGTGACTAAGTTCTTGTACCCTGGGCCTGAAAGCTGTCAGAGGGTCCCTTTGTCTATAATCTATTAGAAGCACAGTCACAGAGCCCAGTTTCAAGGGAACATAGACCCCATTCCTCAATAGGAGAAATACCAAAGAATATCACAGTAAGTTTTTTAAACCACCAGAGGCTGGCCACCAACTTCAAATTATGAACATTTCTCCAAAATGCAAAATATACTCATTCCCAAGATCTCTTAACAATTTTTTTTTTTTTTTTTTTTTTTTTTTTTTTTTTTTGAGACGGAGTCTCGCTCTGTCACCCAGGCTGGAGTACAGTGGCCGGATCTCAGCTCACTGCAAGCTCCGCCTCCCGGGTTTACGCCATTCTCCTGCCTCAGCCTCCCGAGTAGCTGGGACTACAGGCGCCCGCCACCACGCCCGGCTAATTTTTTGTATTTTTAGTAGAGACGGGGTTTCACCGTGTTAGCCCGGATAGTCTTGACCTCCTGACCTCGTGATCCGCCCGTCTTGGCCTCCCAAAGTGCTGGGATTACAGGCTTGAGCCACCACGCCCAGCCTCTTAACAATTTAATAGCATATTGGTGTCAGACTCATCCTCAAGGTTCAAATATTTTTATTTAAATTAGTTTCTTAAAGTGCAGATCCTTGGCTTCTGGTTTCTCTCAATCTAAAAATGTATAAACTGGAGACAAATTATCTGACCACTGCCCCCATCCCTGCTCCACACCACACTCAAAATTGAATTGTGGAACAGATTCAGAATAACTGCTACTGACCGTGTCTTAGAAAAAGAGAAAACAGAAAGCACAAACAGTTACTGGTCCATAGCAATTCTGAAATCCAGCCAGACACATGTTCTGTAGGGCCCTTTACTCCTTCATAACAGTGATTCTCTCAAACTTTGGCCCTGTGCTCAAAGTTCGTGGTTCCTTCCTATAAGTCATTCATCATTTTTCATAAGAAAATTGACTTTGCAACGAGTAAAACTTCTCAACCTGCTTCCCAACACCCTTTTCATTTTATACAGCCTCTATTTCTTTTCTTCCAAGTAGGTGGTGCTTCCACCAGAAATTTATTTTAAAATCTTTGTGAATTTTTTTTACTCTTATGTGGGTTCACTCCATTAGACTTAGCCAAATCACCAAGCTCTTTTAGGAAAGCTCTTCTCCACCTTGAGTTTCTTGTGAAGCTGCTGTTAGAAAATAAATTTTTGGAAGCCCTCTTGTTTAATGGAAAGGACCTGTGAGGTGTCACCTTAAAATCCTCAGAGGCTCTTTTATTTCTTTGAAAGTTTTTGTGAGCCACTGCTTAAATTATTATCAGGTGACAGAACATCCTACCCTGTATTTGATCTTTGACCTAAGCCGTGTGTAATTTTAGAATCATTTGCTGTCTGGAGAGACTGGGAATTGAAAACAGCTTTAATTTAAAACACAGCAAGCCCTGAATGCTTTTTATTTAGCATTTTACCAACACACTGGCTGGAAATCTTAACTAGATCCTTGAGATCTTTAGCTGCATTTCCTAATTATGACATTAACACAAGTGACAGTATTGGTAGACTTTGCCACCACACAAGTATCCTCTTTCCTCCAGCTTCCAGAAACATTATCCCATTTTTACTTTCCTCTAAGCCCTGTATGACAGCCCTCTTGAAATATTTTAGGCTTTTACTAGCAGCCTCCTCAAGGTCTTTCTATCCCTTCCCCATTGCTCAATCTCAAAGCCAATGTCAATTTTTAAAAATTATGGTAGCATACCACATTTAGTATTGTAATTTATTCCAAATATCTATTTTTATAACAAATTATTCCCAAGTTAATGTTTCAGTTTCAGCCAGACAGTTGCTAAGTTCAAGACATTGCAAAGGTCTCTGCACTTTCATGTCTAGCAGGTGATCCACTGGGACTTCGGCTGGAGCTGATAGGTGGATCATTTATACACAGCCTCACCATGTAGCTTGGACTTTCTTCCAGCATAGTTGAGTTCTAAGAGCAAATATTCCAAGAAGCAGGAAGTAAAAGGTGCCTTTCCTTAGGCCTTGACTCCAAAACAGGCACGGTGTTACTTCTGCCATATTCTATTGGTCAAGAAATAGCAGATCACAGATTCAAATGGAGGATACATAGACGTCACTGCATGTCACATAATTTGGAGGCTGGCTTTTTTAAACTTTCACAAGTTGCAACCATCTTTCAGAAACTAGTTTATGCACTTTTAGATGTTATAAAAAATAATCAAGGCATGCAGCATCTCTTTGAGATTGTAGTCTAAGATAGTTTTGTTTTGTTTTTATCATGTCAAGTTAATTAAGCTATACCTTTCCAGAATCCCCTTCCTTATACAAATCCAGATTAAGTTTGACACAAGGAAAATTAATCATGATATAGAATGTGGAAGTGAAAGAGCCATTAGTATCCAACAAATGTTGATTTCTGGTGACAAAAACATTGCATGTTTCATGTTATTGCTG
This sequence comes from Macaca thibetana thibetana, assembly GCF_024542745.1. Lineage (NCBI taxonomy): Eukaryota > Metazoa > Chordata > Mammalia > Primates > Cercopithecidae > Macaca > Macaca thibetana. Next base: position 175,177,496 of record NC_065582.1, read on the forward strand.
AGGTTGTTGCTGTTGTGGGACAGTAGCTGGGCTTGGAGTAGCTCCATCACCTTTGCTGGATTTCCTCTTTCATCTTCTCTAAGTCTCGAACCAGATGAGAATTTAGCCTTGTGGCAAAGGACATCATCTTCTTTTTATGGCCAATTGCATTGCTGATGTTGGAGGCAGTGAAGATGTGGGTTCCTGTTTCCTTCTAAGGTTCTTGTTTTCTTTCCAGATTCCAGTTGTTCCTTTATGTTCCCAGTTTCACTTTTATATATTTTCCCTGACTGCTGGCTTTACTGACCTTCAATGACTTTAGGTCTACCGCCAGATGCTGAAGGAACAACTTTTCTTAGACTTCTTCACCTCCCACAATTATGTGTGGCTTACCTCCAAAATCAATCCTCTACTTCGTATTACTTATAGTAGGGCTGCTTACCTGGTAGAAACCAAACTAACTCAGGCAGAGAATGATGAGTAAATTATTACATTTATAATACAGAATAATATGCAAGATATGTAAATGAGTAACTAACTATAGGATGAGCAAAGCTTTCACAGAAGTGACATTTTATCTGGGTCCTTTTCATTTTTCCCAATGCAGAAAAGTCAGGGCATAGTATTCAAGGTAAAACAAACAACATTGATTCCACTGACTTTCAAGTAATTGACTTTAAATAAATCACCTTTATTCACTGTAGCTGGTACTTCCTTCAATCGTATACTTTGATTGTCACTAGACTTCTTCTGTTTAAACAGCATATGAACTTCCGTTTGATCAGGAAAGCCTTGGGATCTGTAAAACCTTAGTCACAACTCCTCCTTCTGATTTTTTTTTTCAAACATCTCTATCGAAAGCTGTTATTTATTCCCGGCCATGACATGGCCAGGATAGAGAAATCTTAATAACTTCCTAGTTCTTCCTGAGCTGGCTCTCTGTGACTTTGCTTGATTACCCTATTTGTAGTGCATTCCCAAAACTTCAGGCACACCATGCACAAATGTGTGTGTCTTTATAAAGCACTTTCTCAAAGGGAGCATCAATCATTGCTCAAGCCAAATATAGAGTGCTGCTGTTATGGAAGAGTTATTTATGAAATTGCCATCCCTGGGTTTCAGCCTCCATTATGTCTCAACAAAACTGTTGGACTTGGAGCAACTTGTATAATTATCATATGCCTCAATTTCCACAACTGTAAAATAGATAATATTATCCTTAACAAATGCTGTTGGGGTTGTTGGTGATGGTGTTGGTTGAATTAAAATGAATTTGAATAAATTAATTAATTTTAAATTAAAGATTAAGTAAAATGTATCCTTTTGTTCAGTATCAGCCTTTGTTTCTATCCCATTCATGTTGGGAAGTAAGAACACTGCAACCTAATAGTCTAGAATTTTACTCCTTAATCTCAGAGTTTTATTTCTTCCAGCGCTACTGAGGATTAGAAAGAATGTATATAACACAACTCAGATACTGTCTAATGAATTCATTATAGGTGCTCCACGTAAGAGATCCAGTTGGATCTGATGTAAGTTTGAGATGGTTTAAGATGATTTAATATGATAGAAGGAGTTACTCCAGGGAATCTAGGAACACTGATACACTGTCTTGGATGCCTGCTTCTTTCTACAAACTATTGCTCTAAATAATAAGGCAAATAAAAGGCAGAACAACACTTTACCAGTAGCTGGATCTCTGTCCCAAACAAGAGATTATAGTGAGGTCTGATGCACTGTGTGGAGACAGAGTTTATTGAGAATTAAGACCAGGGTAGCTTCATTCTCTCTAAGCTTAAACTTGAAACTCACCATCCAAAGTATTTCACAGAGCGGTGATGGAAACAAAAGTGAATACAGAGAAGTAGAAATCATGGGAGAGTGTACTTGTGCCCATATTAACTCTAGACTGGCCTATGCTTTCCCATATACAACCGTAAACCTGAATCCAGCATTTACTTAGAAGAATAAAGAAAGTGTACAAAGAAAGAGATGCCTAATATGGCTGGAACACTGTACTATTACTTCTCTGGCACGTGGAAACAAAAGTTCAGAGAAAAACCATACATAAATGTATCCCAACTTATATATATATATATAAAAATATATACTTTAAAGCTATTCCTTAGGAAAATAAAGCCCATTCAGAGGTCCCAGTGTTAGGAAATCTTCCCGCACTGGTATCAGGAAAGAGGATAGTGGAAATTGTGTATTTAACCATGACTTATTAATAACATTATCTCATGAGTAGTTATCTTCATTCAGTATTCATTTTACTTATTTGTTTTTCCTTGGTGAAACGGACCAAGACACTTTGGTGTTCATTCTAGTTCTGATATTAGGTAGCTGAGTGACCTTAAACAAGGTTTCTCTCTAGCACTCAATTTCTACATCCATAAATAGAAGGTGTGAACCAGATAATTAGTTGTTTCCTTCTCAGAGCTAACATTCTGGTAGATAATCTAGTTACCTAGCTTCCTGTAAAGTACTTTTAAAAATTAAAAGTATGTGCTTTTATTCTCTAGGAAATAGTTTTGCACCACACTCTTTAGTTTAAAACTCTCTGCGGCATGATTTTTCTTTTAACAGACACAAAATCTTGGTGATTTTGCAAAAGTTAAAAATAGAGTCTCTTTGAAAATAGGAGAGTCACGTTGTTTATAAATAGCAGGCCTTCAACTCTGCAGCGTATTCGGTCAGAAAGAGCAGTTTAAACTGAAATGCAGAGTAAAAATAAAACTACTTAACTAGTTTTGCAAGAGTCTAGCTAAGAGATTTAGATTTCCTGCCTTAGCTAAAGAAAGGTATGGAGATGAAAAATTGAGGATTACCAGATTTACTGCGAACAGGAAGGTGCATCTTTAATAATTGCCTATTTTATAAAGAGGAGAATGAGGCTTAGAGGAATTATTTTTTAGGACTGTGCCCAGAAAAGTGGGAGGCTTGGATGAGAATCTGCTTGATTAGCTCTTTCCATTCCATCATCCCCACTTCTGAGACAATCGTGGAGCACACTGCTTATCCAACCACATTCTTCTCACTCAGTTAACCCTAAACTAAAATATGAGACTGAAGGCAGGAGGATCTGTTATCACTGAAGCATGTCTGCAGAGAGGTACCCCATAGATTAATCAATTAGATAAAATGTATTTATCAGAGATTTTATGCATGGTGTTGTGAAATAAACTTTATGCAAAATGCAGTCTTTGGTGCCAGGATGCCTACACACTGTTAAGGCAAGATCTTATCAAATTAAATGTCAGAAATATATAGTGCCCAAAGAAATACATAATATTAATTTCTAAGCATTCACCTTGTATCTGGCTGGTGGTATTCCATGAGAACTTTATTTTATTTCCTTTTTGCTTTTCTGAATATGTGTGACTTTTACAAATGTTATGAAATGCACAATATAAATTATCCAAGAAGCAGTTTTCTTAGATACAGATATAATCAACTTCAGACAAAAAAGGTATGGTTGCCTGACTCTTTCGGTGAATTAGTTTGTGGTATTTTCAATAGACTTTAATGTTTAGAGAAATTTTAGATTTACAGAAAATTTGAGTAAAAAGTCCAAAGTGTTCCCATATATATTCTCACACCCATCCCCTCAGTATCCCCTGTTATTAATATATTGCATTGATATGGTACATCTGCTGTAAATGATGGACCAATATTGTGTTAGATAGAGTTTACTATTGGTGTTGTACATCTATGCTTTTTGAAACATGTAAGACGACATGTATCCTCCATTATAGTATCATCAGAATAGTTTCATTGCCCTAAACATATCCTGCACTTTACCTCCTCTTCATACCTCCCTCTCTCCCCCGACCTCTGGCAATCACTAATTACTTTTACCGTATTCATAATTTTGCTTTTTCCAGGATGTCATATAGTTAGAATCATACAATATCCTTTTCAGAATGTTTTCTTTAACTTGGCATATGCATTTAATGTTTTTCCATGTCTTTTTGTGGCTTCATAGCTCATTACCCTTTATCTCTGGATAATATTCCATTGTATGGATGTACCACCTACATTAATTCATGTATTGAAAATCATCTTGGTTACTTCCAAGTTTGGAAAATAAAAGTAAAATTGCCATAAACATATGTGTGCAAGTTTTTGTGTGGACATAAGTTTTCAACTCATTTGAGTGAAACTCAAGGAGCTAAATTGCTGGATTACATGGTAAGAGTTTCTTTAGTTTTATAAGAAACTGACAAACTTTTTTCTAAAGTAGTTGCCATTCTGCATTTGCACCAACAATGAATGAGAATTCCTATTGTTCCACATCCTGAGCTACAATTGGTGGTGTCAGTGTTTTGAACATAAGCCATTCTAGTAGGGATATCATGGTATCTTATTTTAATTTGCAATTCCCTGGTGATATATGATGTTGAGCATCTTTTAATTTTTTTTTTTTTGTCATCTGTATATCAGTGAGTTGCCTGTTCCCCATTTTTAAGTGGGTTGTTTAATTTTTTATTGTTGAGTTTCAAAGAGTCCTTGGTATAATTTGATTACTACTCCTTTTTATGTAATATGCATTTTCAAATATTTTCCAGTTTTTAGTTCATCTTTCTATTCTCTTAACAGTTTATCTTGCAGAATAGAAGTTTTAAACAATTTACTGAAGTCCAACTTATAATGATTTTTTTCTTTCATGGATTATGCTTCTAATATTGTATCTAAAAAAGTCAGGACCACATCTTAGGTCATCTAGTTTTTCTCTACTGTTATCTTCTGGAATTTATAATTTTTCATTTTACATTTAGATCTATGATTGATTTTGAGTTAATTTTTATGAAAGATAGAAGATCTGTATCTAGATTCTTTTTTTTCCTATATGTGGATGCCCAGTTGTTTCAGCACCACTTTATTTATTATTATTATTATTATTATTATTATTATTTTAAGACAAGGTCTTTCTCTGTCACCCAGGCTGGATTGCAATGGCACAATCACAGCCCACGGTAGCTTTGAACTCCTGGACTCAAGTGGTCTTCTCATCTCAGCATCCCAAGCAACTAGGACTACAGGTATGTGCCCCCACACCCAGCTATTTTTTTTGTTTGTTTTTGCAGAGATGGCATCTTGCTGTGTTGGAAACCATCCCAGACCAGGTGTGCATGTGTGTGTGTGCATGTGTGTGTGTGTGTGTGTGTGTAGGGTGGGAGGGTGTTCAAATGTATTCTGGAGAGCTGGGAGTACCAAGGGTTCATAGGACTGCTATACTACTTTGTATAATCCAAAGGGAGGAAAGTCTCCAACAATGAAAACGCAAGGTACATGGGCAGAGTTAACGAAGCATCACATTGGCCAAAGGAATGATAAGAAAATGAATTTGCTGTTGCATATGAGGGCAATGGTTTGTAAGGTAAAAAGCGTAAGAGAATATCCCACTGCTTTTGTAGGCAGTAGAACTCTTCCTGACCTTTTTTTTCACTGTTGCCCTTTCAAAAATCCCACAAGAGGGACTGCCTCAGAGAATTCACCCATGTATTCATTCATCCAATAACTCTTTTTATGGGCCACATTATACTCTGCCTACTATTCTAGATGCTGGGGGATATATGTGTGAAAAAGATAGTAGAAGTTCTTCTTCCAAAGCACCATATACTGCTCCACACTGTAAACTTCTTTAAATGCTTTTGTCCTACCATTGCTTCAATAAGCAATTCAAATTTCCTTCTCTTGTTTACTGACACAAATATTCCTTTAAACCACCTGCCACCCCTGTGCACTTCTTAACCACTGGTATCTTAATTCAGTTTTCTCCTTTGACTCAAGAACATCTGAAACATTGTTTTCTACCCTCAACATCATGAAACCCTAAACATACAGGTTCCTGTCTTGCTGCTGGAGTGGGACATTTGGATTAGTATGTGACATATTGTACAAATGCAACTAATGCATTTACCTTTGAGTTTTCTGCTGGTTTTAAAGATTAAACATATTTCAGTTCCAGGAGAAAACGGGATGAAGTGTCATGAAAAAGGTAGGGTCATTCTGTGAATTGATCCTCTGGGGGAAAGGGCTGTGATATGGTTTAGCTGTGCCTGTACCCAAATCTCATCTTGAATTGTAACTCCCACAATTCCCATGTGGGAGGTAATCGAATCATGGGGATGGATCTTTCCTGTGCTGTTGTTGTGATAGTGAATAAGTCTCATGAGATCTGATGGCTTAAAAATGAGGGTTCCCTGCACAAGCTCTCTCTTTGCCTGCTGCCATCCACGTAAGATGTGACTTGCTCCTCCTTGCCTTCTGCCATGATTGTGAGGCCTCCCCAGCCATGTGGAACTGTGAGTCCAGTTAAACCTCTTTCTATTTTAAATTGCCCAGTTCTGGGTATCTCTTTGTCAGCAGTTTGAAAATATACTAATACAGGGTGCTTCATGAACTGGAATGAAGGGAACTTCTAGAGAAGCCTATGCAGGACCTGGAACAAGTGCCTCACACCCAGGACATCACACAAAGAGGGGAGGCTGGGAACGTTGTCAAGGCAAGAAACTACTGTGGACCAGGCATTTTAACTGCAGTTTTTCCTTAACTGAATTATCAAAATAGCATGGAGATATAGCTGTTGCTGTCCTTCACTAAGGCTCAAGAACACCAGGTAATTTCCCCAGGGTTACGTGGTTCTTTGTTGGCAGAGCTGGAATTCAAACGGAGGTCCGTTCTCTATGGTTTTAAGCTTTTAGTCTTTCTGTTGCTACACACTGCCTCTCAAAGGTGGCAAGACATCCAGAACAGAGCTTCTATTTCAGTTTGTAAAATAACACACTATCGTAGGTTCTGTTGCTGCTCTGCTCACCTCCCTTGTCACTAATCATCTCAGCACCTGCCAACAGTCTCTCACTGCAGGCAGGTAGGGCTCTCTACCTGAGGGCTTTTTCTTAGCCTTCACTATAAGATGGAATTACTGAGGGTTGCTGCTTTGGGAGTGTCCCCCTACTACTGACAGATACAAATTCAAGGACAAGAAGCCCAACTTCCTCAATCCCCAGGTAGAATAACTCTGTGATAAGCTCTACGGAGTTCCCTGGCATAGTTGAACTCAAGTTGTCCACACATTAACTCAAGTTCTAATCTCCTTCAAAACACACCTTTTATTTGCTTCTTACCCCGATTTATCTACCTTCCTCCTTCCCTTACTAGTGCTTCCTGGGATCATCTCCCAAATTCCTAGACACACCCTTTGACTCAAATCCTAGTCTCAGGAGCCAATTCTGTATAAACCCAAATAGAAATACACTTTTTACCTGAGACATAATGAATGCAGGAGAAAAATTTGACAGATGGTAAAAGATCTTTAAAATTAAAGGTATCCCTGCCTATAGATGAGCTTCTCATTCTGTCTCGTGCTTTTATTTTTCACTGCTTTTCCTTATGATTAGCATACTTTTGATAACATGAAAGCATTCCTCTTTTGTATCAAAGGAAATACAATCTAAAAGTGTTTGAGGCAGCGCTAGGTTGGGATTTAAAGAGTGAAAGGCTAAAACAGTCCCTGACAGATTCCTGATTGTGTTCCTGAGTTACACTTTGCTGAAAGAATGGGTCTACCATGGGAACACTCAGCGGACAGTAACCATGGAGGGCCTGGATGTACCAACATGCTCCCACCATGATCTGGTTCAAGGTCAGGCACATCTGGTAGAGACGCAAGAATGTGTTTCTCAATGTATCTTTACATAGAATACAGGATCACAAACCATCACTTCTTGGAGTTTGTCCTGTGGACCTCATTGTCCATAGCTAAACACTTTCAACAGTCATTCTATTGTGAGTCTTTTCATAGTAATATTTTTTGGAGGGTAGGAGAGGGCCCATCAGTCATGCTAATTAGCTACCATCTTAACCTGCAGTAATAGTGATGCATGGAAATACGGGCTGGCAGTGAGTCTGAGAAATGTGTCCAAAAAGAACAAGCTGACTGTGTCAGGGTTGGGATTAAGGGTAGGGGCTTAGTACCTGAAAAGTAAAAGCGCAGCCTCTTAACAATAAATTTTAAACCTACACATCCTAATAGAGGAGGCTGCTGATAATGTTAGGACTTGCTCTCATGAGAGAGGGATAGGAGTAGCATAAGTACATTCCATCGGGGTTGTAATTTATTTAGTAAGTTGTGGGATGGATAGAATCTATCAAGAAGCAGCAGGGGAGTGAGCTAAGATGAGTTGGGTAAAACAGAGGAACCTGGTGTGAACAGTCTCTGATGACCCTACTCTCCTATTTTGGAAGGCAGTGAGGAGAGAGCCACTGAGCAGGGGTGACAAATCTTCTGAGGAAGAGATGCTAATTCTAGCTCTATGCAACTAGAAGATGTTTCTTAACCTCTCTGCACCTGAATTTTCCAGGCTGTCAAGCAGGAATCTTAGTATGTGACACAACTATTATGGGAATTAAAATGAGATACTGTTTATCTAATTCATGGAACATCATAGACAATAAATAGCAGTTCCTTTATTATTACACACAATAACCATTCTTGTGGAATTGAATAAAACCCTTCTTACATGAGTTGATTAAAAGATTCAATTTTTTGGCTGATATACAGAATATCCTCTGAAGATGCTTTAAAAAAAAACTGAAATGAGAAAGCAGTCATTGTTGTGCTCAGAATTTATTAATGCATACAGTTAACTATGCTAGACAAAATGCTTAGCTCCCAATAGTGCTTACCATTGTAGACAAGATTATTCTGTCACAGAGGCAGAAGGCTCAGTTAGGGGAAATATGTCTCATTCAAAAAAAAAATGGAATAATTTGATAAAGTACCTTTCAGTCGTGGAAAGGAACAGAGACCTCAGTTTGTCTGTTGTACCATAGATCTCATGGAAAGGGGGTTCCAAAAGAAATAAACCTGAAATTTACAGATAAAATCAATAGAGACACCTGAAAAGTGCAAGATGACCCCGGAGAACACCTTCGTTCTGGGAGGATGCATCTCATCTCATCTCTCTGCAGACTCAGCCCAGCCCTTGGTGTCACATTCTTCAAGTGATGGCATCAACAACATTCATTTTTCTCTCCCTGCTTCTTTTGAGTCTTGTGTCAACACACAGTAGCTGGTGAATCTCCTCATTATGTTTCTTAATTTCAATAAGAATGTATCCGGTCCAACTCCTGAGAGCATCTACATTCATTGCATTCTGTGGGGAAGGAGAAGTCAATCTTTCTATATGGATTTCTATGAAAATGAAGCATGAAGCTAGAAGTACTTTTTTTGGCAGAAAATGATTTTACAAATACAACTCTCTGCCTAAATATACTGAAAGAATAAGGATCTCTAATTAGTTTTCTAATGCAATTGTGTTCTTATAATATAGGTTCCCACTCTCAAAAGAGTAATTACAAAAATAATTGTATTGAGAAATGAGGTAGCTCTTTGCAGGTAAGGAGGTTCCTCTTTTACTGAATGTCAATCACTAGATATGCTCTCTCTTTAGAAAGAGATCAAAAATAGAAAAGAGAAAAAGTAACAAACAACAACAAAAAACAAAGAAATAAAAACAAAACAAAAAGCCGTTCTGTGGTACTATGCATGGTTTGTTTAAGAAAAGGCCTCCAGGAAGGCTCTCAATTGAAGTTCATTGAAAGTTTAATTGAAGTTATTAAATTACAGCTTTTGGCAAAAAAATAAAAAATAAAAGAGATTGAGCAGTAATTTTTGAGTAATATATAAGCAGATTTCTCTCTCTCTTTTAGTGATTAGATTTACCATGTTCACTCTCAGCCTCTTTATAAAAAGGCATAGACATGCCACTTTGAAAATAGGGGTGGATGTTTGTTCGTTTCAAGGAAAGGTTCACAGAGGATATTAACTGTCCAAAGATACTAAATTGCTACTAAAAATCATAAAACTACATTAAGACACATTTGATTATGTTTACGTGTACACGTCTCTCTACATATGTATTTATTTATACACATACTCACATATATTTCATATATATGTGAGTTATATATATATATATATACACATATATATATATATATATATATATGTGAGTATGATAGAAAATTTTACATTTTACATTCTTCAAACCGAGGCAAAGACATCATCTTCACTGACATTGTTTAGGGGAAAGCTAAACTCTTTCTTCTTGCACAAATCTTTTCTTTCTTCCTCAGGTAGGAAATACATTTGAACTTGAATTCCTGAACTGCCAGAGCACGTTCCACTGTCAGACCGTGCTGAACATTCACGGTTACATAATTCCTGAACATCTATTTGTATGTGAATAATTCAAAGTGCTTTTGAAGAAATGCTCATAAATGCTTAATGAACAAGAAAATATTTGTGAAGGGTAAATCTGAGAGATGGGATGGAGAGGCTCATGCATTCGCTCACAGTTTTGAAGCCAGTAATTAATCAGAGATGACTGGAATGAAAGTAGTGTAGCTACATGTGAGGTTGCCACCTCCCATTCACGCCCTTACATTTGTGTGGTAAGAAAGAAAGCACGTGATGAAAACGGGCTCTTGCGTATTTTCTTACTCAGTCTTTGGCCCTTTATCGTATCTCAGGACTGGAAATCCTGCTTTAAAGAAAAGCAACTTTAGGAATTGACTGTGTGGATACATGGAGAAAAGCATTCTAGTCCAAGGACCGAAGCTTAGGTGTTGCATTTTATTTGAAAAATCATTATTTTCTTTTTATTTGTTTATTTTGGTAAAAGTCCCATTAATCCCAGATTTACCTTCTATAAGTGTGTACATTTCTGGGGGTCCTGGTGTCTGTCAGGTCGTATGTGCTCAAAAAATCTTTGTATAGTCGAAATCGGAGTCAAAGCATAATGGCTTTACCTTTCTAAATCTTCTTCATTTTCCTTTTTCTCTTTCATTCCAACTAGAAAGCAGCTAAGATAATTATAAACTTGAGTCTCAAGTTTCCCGCTGAACCACACTGACTCTCAAGATTATAGATGTTCTTCTTCGTCACCTTAAAATGCTTCCTCACGTACATTACCTAATTTCATTTTTACAGTAACATTTTCAGTTGTGTGTGAACAGCCATTTCTATAGATTAAATATATGTAGGTCTGACAGGTTTGCTCAACCACTAATTGGAAGAGTTGAATTTGAAACCATATCTTTGATTTTAAATCAATATAATTTCTCAGATGCTGTTTCATCATGAGGAAGTAGGCATAAAAGGGATAAAATTATTACATATAAGTTTCCTGGCATTTAGAAAATATGTAGTAGATGATAATGTTATTATTATTTTGCTGGTAGTAATGCAGTATGTGGCTCTGGCTAATGAGGAGTTATATATACTAGAATTTCAAAATAATCAACAAAGTCTGTTAATTAAAAAATAAACTTTGTTTAGAGGCTATGACTAACTTCATTATCAGAGAATTAGAGAAGGTATTAACCCCAGTTCTAATGTAATGCCCACCTAAATGAGTATAAGTCAGTAAAACTGAAGAATCACAACAAGATAATCAGGAAATCGTTCTCGACCCCAATTATAATACTCAGAAGGGGATAGGATGAGGGAGTGGAGACATTTGAGCAGATGCAGAGAACAAACATTTTATGAATAATAAGGGAGAGACTTTCCATCAATGCTAAGTCCTGAAAGTCATCTTTTTCTAACCAAAGCCAGAGGCGTTGGTAACACTCCCACAGAGGACATTTTGAAGAAAGCGATCTCAGAATTTCTGCAGAAGACTTGTTCACATAGAAGGAGTGCCATACCTTCATTATTTCCAGAATGTGTGAACTAGCAAATAAAACAAAAATAGCAAATTTTAATTGTGAGACATTGCAAAATTGGTCACAAAAATCTTTTCATGTCTGCAGCACACTCTCTTGTGCTATGTGGCAGTGCAAATCACCTCCATGAAGGTATCCCGTAAAACTGAGTTGGCCGTGTGACTTCCTTTCGTCAGCAGGGCTTCAGCAAAATGCTTGAAGCAGAGACTTAGGGAGTACTGTTGCACTGAGGCTATCCTCTTGGCTGTTCTTGGAACCCTAAGGTTGCCCTATGAAAGAGCTCAAGCTAGCCTATTGGAGCCAGAAAGCCAGACTGAGGAGAACCAAGGCATCCCAGCTGACAGCCAGGCAGTTACCAGATGTATGAGAGAGACCATCTCAGGTGCAGACATCAGCTTGTCTCACAGCTTACCACAGACGCGTGGGAGACCAGATCAGAAGAAATATCTGTGCAGCCTCCAGTATTGTGAGATGCAGAAAATGGCTGTTGCTTTACATCTCTAAGTTTTGTGTTAGTTGTAATGCATCATAAGCTAATAGATATAATGCAAAGTACTGAGACCGCATGAAGACTGAGCCAGCAAGGTCTTTATAAAAAGATATCAGAGAAATTTCAGGTAGAATGATTGAGAAAGTGTCATGTTTAGTTAGGACACTGGGCAGCGGCTAGATCCAGAAAATCTCTTCTTTGTGGTGGGTAATGTTGCACAGCTTGTTAGAGAGAGAGAGCTGAATAAGTTCCTCATGCTTAAACTCTGCTCCTTAGGATGAACAGCCTCTCTGACCTCTCAACTGCAGTTTTTTCATCTATAAAAGAAAACATAAAGACATTTTCCCCCCTTATATTGTCAACTGCTTAGTACGCCATCTGGGATCTCAGGAAGGCTCGATAAAATTATGGCTGTTTTAGCTTTGATGATTATAATAATGCATTCTGGGGTAAGAATTCTACTCTCAAAACCAGAACTTCCTTTCAGGAGCTACGTGAGCTCTGGATCATGATTGGACACACGCTGCACAATCAGGATTTACATGTTCTGATAGATTGAAGAGTTTGAAAAGCGCCATCACAGGGCAGGAGACTGGGAATCAGGAAGCAACAAAACAAAGATTTAAGGCTAATGATTTAATGGGGTGGGGATTCATATGAACGCCAGTCACACATTGAAGCAATGCTTATTTGCTTCCTTGTAACTTGGAAGTTCCACTACGTAGGTTTAGAGAATTAGGAACAAAGCCACTGAAATTTGATTAGTCTAATATGTTTACTTTTTTTCAAAGGATTCTCTTATTGTCCATAGAAATTTTCCCTTAAAGTTCTACATTCGGGGATTAATTTAATATAATGAAGTAATATTTATCTGTTAAAGAAATGAACTATAGATGGATAGATGGTTAGATCTTGGAAACTTATTTTAACAGCGGTTTTATAAACTTAAATAAGCAGGAAAATAAATAAGCTCGATTTTCTCTCAGACACATACTTAATGGTTAAAAAGAGTCATGAGACTTTTGCTTCTAACCAAATAATAATCTAGATCTATTTTAAAAATAAAAAAGAAAATTAAAGAAACAGTGTTCTACACAACATGAAAATGATGCGAAAAAAATCTTTAGAAATACATTTATATGAATAAACAAGGTTGTAAGAAAATACTAGAAATCCTCAGGGCTCAAAATGATGTAGAATTCTCACTCGTGAGTAACAAATTGTCAGTGAAGCTTTCAGATGCCCTACAAGTGTTGTATAATCCCTGCTCAGCTTGAGCCTTCTTTACAATACAACACATCAAAGGGACACAAGGCAAGACCCTAGGCTTGTGAAAGGGGAGCAGTTGGCACAGAAAGGCTGAGAATAAGACCCCATAAACCCAGGACTTTATGGAACCCCATTCTCAGTGAACATCCAGACAACAAAAAATCTAACCTTGATGTCCGTATGAGTTATCTTTGGGAATAAATGGAAGAGAAAGCAGAATTTTTCTACAGTTTCATACAGAAAAAATTTCAAACTTTTGGAAAAATATTATGCCAATAAGACCTCCTAAATAATAACAAGCATAAAATGGTAAGTAAAAGACTGATAAATGCAATTACATGGAATATTAAAATTTACTTGATCAAAATTAACTATTAACAAAAATAGTGGAGAAAGAAAAAGAAAACTTGGAATAGTTACCACACTTACAACATTTACAAATGATTTTTGAAATCAGTAAAAACAACAACAAAATTACCTAATAGAAAAATGGCCAAAAAACATGAACTATGTTTTAGCAAAATGCATGTTGCTAAAAAATGAAAATATGCCAGCCAATAAATAATAAATAGCTAAAATGATCCATTTCAATAGTAATCTGGAAAAAACAAGTTACAAACCACAGTAAAATAATATTTTAGTCTGGGCATGGTGGCTAATGTCTGTAATCTCAACACTTTGGGAGGCAGAGAAAGGAGGATCCCTTGAGCCCAGGTGTTTGAAACCAGCCTAGGCAACATAGAGAGACCCTGTCCTAACGAAAAATTTAAAAAAATCCCTGAGAAATTGCCACATTGTCCTCCCCAATTGTTGAACCAATCTACATTGCCACCAACAGTGCAAAGGCATTCCTATTTCTCCACAGCCTCTACAGCGACTACTGTTTCTTCACTGGTTAATAATCACCATTCTTACTGGCGTGAGATGGTATCTCATTGTGGTTTTGATTTGCATTTCTCTAATGATCAGTGGTGATGAGCTTTTTTTCATATGTTTGTTGGTCACATAATTGTCTTCTTTTGAGAAGTGTCTGTTCAGATTCTTTGCCCAATTTTCAACGTAGTTGTTTGTTTCATTTCTTGTAAATTTGTTTAAGTTTTTTGTAGTTTCTGGATATTAGACCTTGTCAGATGGATAGGTTGCAAAAATTTTCACCCATTCTGTAGGTTGCCTATTCATGCTGATGCTAGTTTCTTTTGCTGTGCAGAAGCCCTTTAGTTCAATTAGATCCCATTTGTACATTTTGGCTGTTGTTGCAATTGCTTTTGGTGCTTTAGTCATGAAGTCTTTGTCCATGCCTATGTCCTGAATGGTACTGCCTAGATTTTCTTCTAGGGTTTTTATGATTTTGAGTTTTATGGAGTTGATTTTTGTATAAAGTTTAAGGAAGGGGTCCAATACCATTAGACCCAGCAATCCCATTACTGTGTATATACCCAAAGGTGTATAAATCATTCTTTTGTAAAGCACATGTATGTTTATTGCAACACTATTTACAACAGCAAAGACATGCAACCAACCTAAATGCCCATCAATGAGACTGGATAAAGAAAATGTGGTACCTATGCATCATCAGATACTATGTAGTCATAAAAAGGAATGAGATCATGTCCCATGGAGGGAAATGGATGCAGCTAGAAGCCATCATCCTCAGAAAACTAACACAGGAACAAAAAACCAAACACCACATGTTCTCACTCATAAGTGGGAGTTGAACAATGAGAACACATGGATACAGGGAGAGGAACAACATACATCAGGGCCCGTTGTGGGGGTTGGGAGAAAGGGAAGGGAGAGCATTAGGACAAGTACCTAATGCATGCGGGAATTAAAACCTAGATAGCAATTTGATAGTTACAGCAAACCACCATGGCACATGTATACCTATGGAACAAACCTGCACCTTCTGCACGTGTATTCTGAAACTTAAAGTAAAATAAAATTTTTTAAAAAATTAAAAAGAAATAGCCAGGTATGGTGATGTGCGGAGTATTCCCAGCTACTTGGGAAGATGAGATGGGAGGATTGCTTGAGCCAGGAGGTCGAGGCTGCAGTAAGCAAGTTTTCACCATTGCCTTCCAGCCTGGGTGACAGAGAGTCATCTTGTCTCAAAAACAAACAAAAAAAGAAATAACATTTTATAACTTCTAAATGGGCAATAAAGTTAAAAGTCTGACAATTCCAAAGTTTAGCAAAGATGTGGGAAAATGGGAGCCCTTCAACACTAGTGGTATCAGTATAATTGGTAAAACTACTTTGGAAAGTGATTCAACATTACCCATAGATGTTTAAGCAAATATATGATGATTAGCAATTTTACTCCTGGATAAACTTTGCTTTCTGTGTCATGAGAAATATGTATAAGAATGTCCTTGTTCGTATCATTGGTAATAATAAACTTGAAGATTATTTAGTATGAAAATGGAGCCAAAGTCTGGCAATAGACACAAAAGGGACTACCATATGGCAATAAAAGTAATTAATTAGATCTGCATGTATTGGCATGAACTAATCAAAATATTGAATGAAACAAAGTAAAATACGGAATAAATCTAGAATGATAGTTAAATGAAGTTCATGACCACATAAACCTAAATGACATGTCATAACCATGGATAGAGAATAAGGGATCACATTGAACTTAGAATTTATGCCTTCATGGAAAGCATGGGAGTGAGATGAGGATGGAGAGCTTAGGACCTTCAACTCTATTGATGATACTTGATCTCTTGAGTGGTGATGACATTCATATGTTTATGACATTGTCCTTCATAAAGATTTCCTGCTTATGAAACATTATATCATCAATCTTTTATAAAATGACTTGAAAGGCACACACCAATTATACCAAAATCATACTGTCATTACCTCCAGGGAGGGGAAAAAGAAAGGGATTTGCAGATAGCAGGCAAGAAAAAGTAACTCTGTGTCATTTAAATATAAAAGTTTGGTCCTTAGCTCAGTCCCTCCTCATCTAAACATACTTCTTAGGTGATTTCATCTACTTCAGTGCTTTGAATATAATTTATATTACAGTGAATTAAAAATCAATATTTCCTGCCTGGTGTCTCCCTGGAATTCCAGCCTCAGATGTCTAGCTGCTTATTTACCATCTCCTCTTAGATTTGTAATAGGTATTTCAATTTTAACATGTCCAGAGAACACGCGGCAATGTTTCTCTGCAAAGGGCTTGGTAATCAGTCTTCCCTGTTTCATGATGGACATCACCAACTGGTCAACTGCTGTGCCAACAACGAGGAGTTACATGCTTTATGGTCTGTTTCTCTCTCTGTGGTCTTACCTCACCCAATCCATCAGTAACACTGTTAAATTCTAGTTCCAAAACCCACAAATTCATTCATTTCTCTTAGTCTTCACTCTTACCACTGTAAACTAAGTTACCATCATCTTTTGCCTGGACCACTGCAAGAGTCTCCTGACTATTCTATCTGACTCCAAAATTGCCCTCCCATAGGCCATTCTTCCGAAATATTCTGAAGAACTATTTTAAAGGTAGATCATATCATGTCACTTCTTGATGCAAATCCCACAATGGAATCCTACTGCACTTAGAATAATACCCTGGTTTGCCAAGCTTTATATCTGGCTTCTGCCCATACCTCCTGCTCCTTCTTTTCCCATTCTTCCTCACTCACTACATTCTAGCCCCACTGGCCTTCCTCCTGCTGTTGACAATTAAGCAAGCATATCTTGCCCTTAATATGTCAGTGCTAGGTTTTCTTCCTAGCTGGGGCTCATGCTGTCCCTTACTGTCATTCATGTTGGAGCTTAAGGGCCACCTCTCAGTAGGCCTGCCCTGAGCACCCATCTAAGGTTGTCACCTAAAAATTCTCTGGAATTGCCTCACCTTAATTTTCTCCATAGTTCTTATGACTGTTACATAGATTTGTTTAAATACTCATTCTTCTTCTCTCTCTCCAAAAAGTAAAATCACACACATGCCTAACACTGATTATGTGCCTGGCCCTTTTCTGAAAATTACAAGCGTGTTTACTCAGTTAGAACTCAGCACAATCCTTCAAGGTAGGTGACATTATTATCCCCATTATACAAATGAATAAAATGAAGTATGGAAAGATTAATTTACAGCTACCAAGCACCACAGTCAAGACTTGAACTCAGAAGGCGGGCTCCAGAAACCAGACAATACACCCCTATACTCTACCACTTCCTCTGTGCACACAAGTCCTCTTGTCTTGTGTTTTTCTTATTTTTTTTTTTCTCTCTCTCCATTGTCACCACTTAGAACAGGGTATGGTACATAGTGACTACTGAAAAAGTAATTGTTGAATAAATGACAAATAAATATATTTTAAAGAAAATGCATGCTGATATTGCTTGCTGCACATACACGCGCACACAACAAAATTCTGTGGGACCTTGAACAACTCAAATTTAACTTATCTCTGTTTCAGGTTTCTTCATCTGCAAAATGGAGATAATGATTTAGCCTATAATACAGAATGGTGGGGATTAAATAATTTAATATGCATAAAATATTTAGTATAGGGCTTGTGTGTGTATATATGAATATTATATACGTAGTCAATAAATGTTAGTTCTAATAATGAAGATGAAGATGAAAATAATGATGTCTAAACATGGATGGTAGGAAAATTTTTTTTACTTTCTACTTTTCTTCATTTATCAAATTTCCAAATGTATAACTATGTTATCTAAATATAAATATCTGCATATCTATTTTATTTTCTAAGTTCTTTAGTTATTTGTAAGAGAAACACCTAAACTGGCGGGATCCCTCCGATGTGATCATCACTTTCCTAGCTTCAGAGCTGCCTAGAGCACATCTGCGTCTCCTCAACAGAATCGTGTCTTATTCAAAAACTGTCATCTGGGGCTGCAACATGTCAGGATTCTTCTAAAAGCAGGGGAGGCTGGGTGCAGTGGCTCAAGCCTGTAATCCCAGCACTTTGGGAGGCCGAGACGGGTGGATCATGAGGTCAGGAGATCGAGACCATCCTGGCTAATCTGGTGAAACACCATCTCTACTAAAAAATACAAAAAACTAGTTGGGCATGGTAGCGGGTGCCTGTAGTCCCAGCTACTCGGGAGGCTGAGGCAGGAGAATGGCATAAACCCGGGAGGCAGAGCTTGCAGTGAGCCGAGATCCGGCCACTGCACTCCAGCCTAGGTGACAGAGCGAGACTCTGTCTCAAAAAAAAAAAATAAATAAATAAAATAAAATAAAATAAAAGCAGGGGAACAGAGGTGAGAGCATAGCCCAGAAGCATAAGAATATAAGATGTTCACATTCTACTGAAGAAATGATGGGATATAGTTTGGCTTTGTGTCCCCACCCAAATCTCATCTGGAATTGTAATTCCCACGTGTCCAGGGAGGGACCTGGTGGGAGGTGATTGGATCCTGAGGGTGGTTCCCCCAAGCTATTCTCATGATAGTGAGTGAGCTCTCAAGAGATCTGATAGCTAAAAGTGTTTAGCAGTTCCCTTTCACGCTCACTCTCTCCTGTTGCCTTGTGAAGAAGATGCCTGCTTCGCCTTCAGCTTGCACCATCATTGTAAGTTTCTTGAGGCCTCCCCAGACATGCAGAACTGTGAGTCAATTAAATTTCTTTTCTTTATAAATTAATCAGTCTCAGGTAGTTCTTTAGAGCAGTGTGAAAATAGACTAATATGGAAAAATTGGTACCAGGAGTGTGAAAATGGACTAATGCAGATGGCAAGCAAACCAGGGCATGGTGTGTGCTGAGTTCTATGATAGGGGAGCACCAGAGGGCCCAAGAGTAGAGTCACCATACCCTGGGATGCCCATGTGTTCCCTGGTGCCAGGATGGTCAGGTTTAGAATTGGAACATTAGTTTTACAGGGCCACCTTGAAAGTTTGTCAAGATCTACTCTTTTATTCTCAATCACTTGCAGAATTCTAATATGTCAAGCAAAGGCACTAAAAGTTGGTCTTTTCCCTATGATGATGGTCTATTTCCATTTCCTCACACAACAACCCTAAGAAATAGAAAGTATTGCATCCATTTTATGAATCAAAAACGAAGGCAAAAAGGTTAAGGATTGCACAGCTGATAAGAAGAGCAGTTCCAAAATCCGTGTTCAAAGATCACAGACACCTTGAAGTCAGAAGTCGCTATGCCAATTATTAGCAAATGTCTTTGGGCAAGTTATTCACTTCTTAGTTTGCCCATCTAAAAATGGCCTAATAAACATTCTACGCACTATTTCTGTAGGGACTACATGGCATGATTCACACAATAGTGCTTTATAAACTATACGGTGGTTTAAACTTAAATGGATAATCACAGAAAGCAACTATTAATTAGTTACTTTAATAATACAATAGTTACAGAATCATTATTATCAAGAGCCATCTTAATGTTTTTTCAGGTTATCTTAAATAAGGGCAATAACTAGGCTAAAGGATGAGAGCAGAGAGGAAATAAGAACTATTTTAGACTCCAATTTTAGTACTTGATCAGAATCAGAAGTCGATCCTTCAGGTGGGCTTGTGATTCAGAACAGTGGTGAGGAAGGGCTGGGGGACCATTCTTGTTCCCCTATTTTAGCATCACGTGCAATATAAAAAGGATGTACTCAAGAGTGGGGATTGGACTCAACAAGTGGAAGCTCAGACTGAGGCAGGTTCCATCCCAGTCCCAGAAGCACTTTGTTACCTTAGATATGTGATGTATATATTCTTTGTTTTCATTTTTGTGTGATTATAAAAGGTAGATATTACTATTGTTTATTTTCCATAAACAATTTCTGTTAAGAGTTTGGTGAATATCCTTATTTATCTTTAAAAATTTATAGATGATAATTGCTCTTCTAAAGCATGTATTTTTTAATTTAATGAAAAAATGTGCACACTTTCTCACATCACTTAATATTACTTTAATATTATATATTACTTTACTAGAGAAATGTATCACAGTTGGCTTAATCATTTACTTTTTATCAATTTGAAATTGTTTTTAATTTCTCATAATTGTAAATTATAAAATATATTATTATTATTTTTACAAGTATATCTTTCAATATCCTTAGAATAAATTCCAAGATGCCTAATAAATTCCTAGATGCATATATCCTGGGACAAAAAGCATCTTCACCTTTACAGCCTTGGCTATTTACTGGCAAAATGCTTTACTGAAAGGTTAAACTATTTAAAATTTTACCAGACACTTGTGAGTGCCCATTTTCCTTTGCTTTTTTTCAAATTTGAGAATTATAGGTTTAATACCTTCTCATTTTAATAGTGCTTCTGTTTAATTTTAAGAATAATAGTAAGGTTAAACCTTTTTAATAATGTGCTTATTACCTTTGAGATTCTTGTTTGTAAAGTGTTTTCAGGAATCCAGAATGGCATTTACTACTGTCTGTAGGGCTTTCCTCTTGGTTGTGCCATGGATCCCAGAAATAATTACTTATTCTTGCTGGCCCATCTCTATTATTTCTCCTGATTTTCTCTCCTAGTTAATGGCACATATTATTAGTCTAGTTAACTAAGGCCCTCTCCAAACTCCATTAGATGTTCATTTCACTCTAAGCAGGCATCACATTTTGATAATTCTACCATTTAAACATCTCTCATCCCTGTTTCTGCTGGTCTATCCCCGGTAAGACTGTCCTAGGAGAGTTGCTGATCATTTCTCAAAGAGGCATTTCCAGTAGCTTCTCAGGAGGAATTAGAGCCTCAGATTCCCTCCCACAACATGGCTGTCCCTGCTTGTGCCAGAACGATTTTTTCAAAGTGCAAATATGCTTGTGACGATTCTCCTTCCTTTCTCTTTGTGCTCCTGTGGAACTTTATATGAATGTCTTTGATATTAATCTTCCAGTGAGTTTTGGATACCTAGCACTGGTAGCAGGTAATGGGGTTTTAGGTGTCACATGAATGGACACCTTTATTTCACTACTTAGGTGTATTTGTTTTAAGGCAATTGAAATATTACGATGTATCTAATGAATGATAATGTGTATTCTTTACGAATGTTTTACGATTAATAAATAATGAAAAGATTGATTGAATATGTCCAAACAATTCTCCAAGATGAAATATCAGTTACTAAAATTTGTGAAGCTCTGTTTCATGTTGTGGGGTTCATTGTATTACAGCTGTACTTGGGGCTTGATTTCTGATGAGCAATGAGCTCCAAGGTACAGGAACTCTCTTTATGAGTTGTTTATCCTAGGCATACATTCTTAAAACCCGATACATTTTACCTAAATAAAAAATGAATAAATAAGAATATTAACCTTATTTTTTCTCTTTTTACCTCAACATTTATTCTTTGATCAATATTGACTAAGATTTTGTGAATATGAATGAAGTAGAGAAGATAAATTTGTGAGCGTGTTTCACCCTTCTCTACAATTTTATAAGTACCCAAGGTCCATCTTTTCCTTTTGAGTCTGTGAATTCCTTACCTTTCCACATCATTTTACTGATACCTATATGAATCATATTTGAGATTTTTCAGGGCACCTCTTTTAAATATTCAATTATGGTATTAACAATTAAACTTGGCTTACAATGGCAGTTATGCATCGTTTAACAATGAGTATATTAATATTTTCTGAGAAACTTATCATTAAGTGATTTCATCATTGTTTGAACATCGTAGAGGGTGCTTACACAAACTTAGATGGTAATACCTGCTACCCACTCAGGTTATATAGTACAGCTTATGGCTTCTATGCTACAAGCCTGTATAGCATGTTACTATACATAATACTGTAGACAACTGGTAGCACAATGGTAAATATTTGTGTATCTAAATTTATCTAAACATAGAAAAGGTATGAAAAAAGCATAGGGCCTGTTGAATTCACTGCAGAATACTATCACTTCATTATTATTTTATTTTATTTATTTATTTTGTAAACACAGTACTTTGTGAGCCTGCAGTGGCAGATCACTTGAGGTCAGGAGTTCGAGACCAGCTTAGATAACATGGTGAAACCCCATCTCTACTAAGAATTTAAAAATTAGCCAGGTGTGGTGGCACACACCTGTAGTTCCAGCTACCCAGGAGGCTGAGGCAGGAAAATCACTTGAACCTAGGAGGCAGAGCTTGCAGTGAGCTGAGATTGGGCCACTGCACACCAACCTGGGCAACAAAGTGGGGCTTCTTCATCTAAAAAGAAAACACACACACACACACACACACACACACACACACACACACAATACCAATTCTTAAGCTATTACAAAATATTTAAGTGGAGGAAATTCTTCCAAGCTCATTCTATGAAGCCAACATTACCTTGATGTCAAAATCAAAGAAACAAAAGAAAGAAAGAAAGAAAGAAAGAAAGAAAGAAAGAAAGAAAGAAAGAAAGAAAGAAAGAAAGAAAGAAAGAAAGAAAGAAAGAAAGAAAGAAAACAAAACTACAGGCCAATATCTCTGATAACTGTAGATGCAAAATCCTAACCCTCAATAAAATACTAGCAATCAATTAGAATGGCTATTATCAAAAAGACAAAATAATAACAAATGCTAGCAAGGCTGTAGAGAAAGGGAAACTCTTCTACACTGTTGATGGAGACATAAATTAGTACAGCCATAGCCACTATGAACAACAGTACAGAAGTTTCTTAAAAATTTAAAAATAGAACTACTATGTGATCCAACAATCTCATTACTGAGTATGAATTCAAGGGAAATAAAATAAACATGTCAAAGAGATATCTGTATTTCCACGTTTACTGCAATACTATTTACATTAGCCAACATATAGAATCAACCTAAGTTTCCATCAGTAAATGAATGGATTAAAAAAAAAAAAAAGTGGTAGGCTGGGCGTGGTGGCTCACACCTGCACTTTGGCAAGCAGAGGCAGGCAGATCACGTGAGGTCAGAAGTTTGAGACCAGCCTGGCCAACATGGTGAAACCTTGTCTCTACTAAAAATACAAAAAAATTAGCCAGGCGTGGTGGCATGTGCCTGTAATCCCAGCTACTCAGGAGGCTGAGGCAGGAGAATCACTTGAACCCAGGGGGTGAAGGTTGTAGTGAGCCGAGATCATGCCACTGCACTCTAGCCTGGGTGACAGGGTGAGACTCCATCTCAAACAAACAAGCAAACAAACAAACAAACAAAAAATGTGGTATATGGTATATATACACAGTGAAATACCATTTAGCAAACAAACAAACAAAAAAATGGTATCCTGTCATTAGTGACATGCATGGATAAACCTAGAGCAAATTATGTGAAGTGAAATAAGCCAAGCACAGAAGGACAAATACTGCATGATCACACTCACACATGGAATCTGAAAATGTTGACCTCATAGAAGCAGACAGGAGAATAGTGGTTACTACAGCTGGAGAGAATGAGGACATGGAGGATGAGGAGATATTAGTCAACCAGTAAAAAGTTCTAGATAGAGACGAGAAATAAGTTCTGGTGTCCTGATGCAGAGTAGGGTAACTGTAGTCAACAATAATGTATTGTCAGCTTCCAAACAGCTTGAAAAGAGGAAATTGAATGTTCTAACCACAAAGAAATGGCAATTGTTTGAGGTGATGGGTATACTAATTACCTTGATTTGTTCATCAGACAGTGTGTATATGTATCAAAATATCATCCTGTGTTCCATAAATATGTGCAATTATGTTTCCATTGAAAACAAACAAAACAGTAAAAATATGGCATAAATGAGAAAAATCGTACACCTGTATAAGGGAATTCTGGTGAACGGAGCTGACAGGGCGGGAAGTTGCTCTGGGTGGGTCAGTGAGTGAGTGCTGACTGAATGTGAAGGCCTAGGACATGACTGCACACTGCTGTTGACCTTATCAACACTGGACACTTAGGCTACATTAAATTTATTTTTAAAAATATTTCCTCAATAATAAAGTAATCTTTGCTTAGTATAATTTTTTTTAATTTTACACACTTTTAACTTTTTAACTTTTTGCTTATTTTGTAATAAAACTTAGCTTAAAATACAAACACCTTGTATAGCTAGCTGTACAAAAATATTTTTCTTTATATCCTTATTCTATATGCTTTCTAATTTAATTTAATTGTTTTTACTTTTTAAACTTTTTTATTAAAACTAAGACACAAAGACACACATGAGCTAAGGCCTACATAGCATCAAGATGATCAGGACGTCGCCAGGTGATAGGAAGTTTTCAATTTCATTTTAGTCTTACAAGTCCACCGTCGTATATGCGGTGAATGGTTGACTAAAATATTGCTGTGTGGTACATGACTGTATATGCATTCACAGATTATCTGTAGAGAGGAAAACTCATTTAATATCTTAATAAAGTATAAATAGAGTTTGGCCTCTAGGCCTTTATAATTCCATTAACAGAAAATAGAACACTACTTATTCATTTGTGATCTCCACACTACATTTGAATAATGGGGAATCTCTAGGGGTTTAAGTTTGGAACATATATCTGTATGTGACAGAGATGAATACCTAGATGCTTTGAGCCCCAGATATAATAAAGAGCAAAATAAAATGCAGCCGGAGCCCGGAAATGCCCACCATTCCACAGTCCCTTAAGTAGAGCTTTCTGTATTGTACAAAGCTCAACTTTGGAAGAGAAAAAATACTCTGCAGGCGAAGTTCCCCATCACAGTATTCCTCTATGTGAATGGAGATTCACTTGTAAGTGACAGACAGAAATATAGCTCAAATGGGTATAAGCCTAAAAGATAATTTTTGCCTCATGTAATTGAAAACCTTAGTGGTACCTTTGGCTCAGGCATGGCTGGATCTAGATGCTCAAATAATGTCAGTGAGAATTAGTCTCCTCAAACACTTTCTCTGGACTAGAGGCCCTATAAAAACTTTCTGTCATCTGGCTACGGTGAAACCCAGTCTCTACTAAAAATACAAAAACGTAGCTGGGCGTGGTGGCGGGCACCTGTAGTCCCAGCTACTTGGGAGGCTGAGCAGGAGAACGCCATGGACCCGGGAGGTGGAGCTTGCAGTAAGCCGAGATCACGCCACTGCACTACAGCCTGGGTGACAGAGTGAGACTCCATCTCAAAAACAAACAAACAACAACAACAACAACAACAACAACAAAAAAAAAAACTTTGTGTTTTAGTTTTGCTCTCCCACGACATACAGCAAGTTTGGCAGCTCCAGGCTTATCTTATTGTTGCAACGAATAATCATTTTGGAAAGAGAAGATCTATTTGAATTGCTGCATGTACTGAGATGCAGCAGGGACCATCAAATGAATGGTCCTTTTGGAACGTCTCCTGATATCTCCAAGTAGACCACTTACTGAATATTTATTCTGTGGTTACTTTACTCAACACATTTACTGAGCACCTAATGTGTATCAGGTAATCTGTTACACAGTTGCATGGCAGGTAGGTTGCTCTTGTATTCCAGTATTTTGCGGGAAGTGCTGGAAGAATCATGGGCATAGTAGGGGCACGAATAATCCCATAGATGCGCAAAGGGCATCTAAGCCACTCTGAGGAGGTCAGGAAAATAGGAAGGACATGTTGGAGTCACTTAGATAAAGAAACTTTAGAACTTGACCAATCTTTCCTGTTATTTTGTGGTAGTTGTGTTTGCTCTCATCCCTGCAACTACTGGCTTTATTAGCATCTGGGGGGTCTGTAGGGCAGCCTTCATACAGAGAAGGCACAGTTCTGCCTAGAAGGTCTGTTTGTCTTTTACCCGGGGAAAATAGTATTTGGAACCTAAAAATACATTTTTCAAAATACTTCTCTAATGTATGCAAATTTGTTTTACATTTTATTCATTATTTATTAATGAATCATTTGGTTATTTCCTTTGGCGAGCAGAATTTTCCAGTATTTGAAGATCTGAATAATGTAGAGATAACTAATAATGTTATTTTTTTCCAGTATGCGTATTTCTGACGCAGAAAGATTCTTACTGAGGGAAAATAAAAACCAAACATATTAAATTGCCGTTGTCTGGAAAATGTGATGGGAAAATGCTCTAGATTAATTGGAAAATTAATGACGAGGCCAGGAATAAAGTAATAAAACACTGTGATCTCTCTGTTAAGCCAACAGCAAAAGGGGCAAGTTGGCAGAACTGGCTTCTTTTATTGGTCTTCCACTATTCAGTAGGTGAATTTGGAACTTAAGCCTTTAGTTTCTCTGTCCCATCCCTTCATTATAAAAATAAGGACGTCAGGCCGGGCGCGGTGGCTCAAGCCTGTAATCCCAGCACTTTGGGAGGCCGAGACGGGCGGATCACGAGGTCAGGAGATCGAGACCATCCTGGCTAACCCGGTGAAACCCCATCTCTACTAAAAAATACAAAAAACTAGCTGGGCGAGGTGGCGGCGCCTGTGGTCCCAGCTACTGGGGAGGCTGAGGCAGGAGAATGGCGTAAACCCGGGAGGCGGAGCTTGCAGTGAGCTGAGATCCGGCCACTGCACTCCAGCCTGGGCGACAGAGCAAGACTCCGTCTCAAAAAAAAAAAAAAAAAAAAAAAGGACGTTTTGGTGCTGACAATAGAGCGATCAATGAATCCACAAAATTAGTGTCAAAGTAAGACCAAGCAAAGTGTTTTTTTTTGTTTTGTTTTGTTTTGTTTTTTGACAGAGCCTTGCTCTGTGGCCCAGGCTGGAGTGCAGTGGCGCCATCTCGACTCACTGCAAGCTCCGCCTCCCGGGTTCACGCCATTCTCCTGCCTCAGCCTCCGAGTAGCTGGGACTACAGGCGCCCGCCACCACACCCGGCTAATTTTTTGTATTTTTAGTAGAAACTTGGTTTCACCGTGTTAGCCAGGATGGTCTCGTCTCCTGACCTCGTGATCCGCCTGCCTTGGCCTCCCAAAGTGCTGGGATTACAGCTGTGAATCACCGTGCCCGGCCTTGCATTTCATTAGAATAATTAATTTCTGTGGTTTTTAGAAATCTCTAATCCCAAGATGATACATGATCAAATCAACCAGGGAACATACTGTAAGTCCAAAAGCTACACACAAAAAAAATTGTTTTGTACAAATTAGACTAACAATAAGGACTGAAATAAAGGAAAACCAATAATACCAATTCTTAGAATACTGCATGATTTTTATACTTACATGAGTAATTCCATAGTTTATAAGTTTCCTAGACAGAGTGCTTATATTCAGGCTGCGGCTAAGTGAATTCACATGAGGGCCTCATTGACTGTTGTCAGTATCTGTTCTGGTTAGTCACAAACTGGGCTAAGCCCGGGAGGAGGAGGTTGCAGTGAGCCGAGATGGCGCCACCGCACTCCAGCCTGACAACCAAGTGAAACTCTGTCTCAGGAAAAAAGAAAAAAAAAAAAAGAAAAAAAAAAGGAAAACTGGGAAGGGGACCGCCAAAGTGGATTAAGAATAGCCACAATGGCACATGAATTTACTAATCCTTCTATATAAAAGACTGGGCCTTAGCATATTCAATATAAAATATGGCCCTAACCAGATTCAAAGTATTGCAAACATTCTAAATCTCAACAAATAGCTGCTTGGAATCAATGTGCCTTTTTACAATGCTCCCTGCAGGAGGTAGCAGTGCTATACCCACTTCCCATGGACTTTTTGTTTTCCTTTCATTTTTCACTTTTCAGAACATTTGTTAACAAAGATGTAATCACATCACAAAAAGCATATTGCCTACCGAGTTGATAAGGTCTCACCAAAATGAAGATTTTTCTCCACTCTGTCTTAGCATTTCTAGAGACTGTAAATCAGAACTTTGAAACTGTATTTACTATTTTTCTGCTTCCAAATTGAACACCACTATGACCTGCTGATCTTCTCCCCCCGCCCTTTTTTTTTTAAGATGGAGTCTAGCTCTGTTGCCCAGGCAGCAGCACAATCTTGGCTAACTGCAACCTCCGCCTCCTGGGTTTAAGCGATTCTCCTGCATCAGCCTCCTGAGTAGCTGGGATTACAGATGCCCGCCACCAAACCCAGTTAACTTTTGCATTTTAGTAGAGACGGGGTTTCGCTGTGTTGGCCAGGCTGGTCTGGAACTCCTGACCTCGTTATCCACCCGCCTCGGCCTCCCGAAGTGCTGGGATAACAAGTGTGTGCCACTGCGCCCAACCTTCTCTTCTTCTTATTTAATGTATTTACATATTACCTTGGTTATAAGAAGAGACACAGTGGATAAGGCTATCTGTAGCACATCTGAATTCATCCACTCTGGTGACAAACCCTTGGAACTCACTATTGGCCTTTGGGGGGATCCTTGAGTAAAATCAATGTTTAGAGTTTTAGAGAACGATTCTGTCAACCACATATGGACTGCTTAACCTTCACCCTCCCGAACAGCACACGGTGAACTGTTGTATTACACATGACGGTTGTGATTTAGTGGAAAGAACATTAAATGTGGAGTCCAACCAAACTGTGTTCCAGTTTGACTTTATCTACAAGCTAAATGAACAACCTTGACAGAAGCTACCTAAGTTCTCAGTATTCCAGTTTATCTACTGCAAATGTGCTGTTATCTGGCCAGTTGACTCTCTGACTTGTCTAACAGAGCACAATCACTGCAAACTGTCCATGGACGGAAACAAACCAAGAAACGAGAAATTAGTTCCTTGCCTCTTTCCAACAATGTGCTTCTTTTCATCACATTATTACACTTCATGTAGTCTCAAGGGTGTCACCTCACAGCCACCCCTCACTGTTCACAGAGCAACACCAGTGTAATGCATCCAAGCTATCATCACCCCTCACTTGGACCGAGGCAAAGGCCTCATACCTGACCTCCCTTTGTCCACAGTTGCTCCTAACAGTGCTTCCTCCATGGAGTCCCCACAGTAATCTTTCTTAAATGTTCATGAGATCATGCCATTCTCCTGCTTAAAATCTTCCCAAAGACTTCCCCTCAGACCCTTAGTGTGTAACCCGAGGTCTTTGTTGAGTTCACAAGACTCCGCAAAGCCTCACCACCACCTACCTTTCTGACCCCATCTCTTACCATTCTCCTCTTCACCTCCATCTTTCAACCTTGCTGGTCTTCTTTCTGTTTCTCAAGTACGCCAAGCCCTTTTTCAACCCACCCTGTGGCTTTTGCACACTCTGTTCTCTTCTATGCATCTTTTCTCTGTTCTCTACTTGGATGACTTCTTGTCACCTTCAGATTTCAGATCACTTCTTCTGAGAGACCGTCTCCAGGTACCCTTTCTGAAGTACTCTTTCTCCAGCATCTGTAACTTTCTTGGCAATGCCCTATTTATTTCCTTCATAGTACGAATCACAATCTTAAGTTACCTTCTAAATTTAGGCTTACCCTTCATTGTCTGTCTCTTCCCATTACAGCATACGCTCCAAGAGATAGGTCATCTGACGCATTCATTGCTCGATCCTTGGTTTCTTGAAGAGTGCTTACACTTAGTAGGCTCTGGGAAAACATTTGGGAATATACGGCCCTTTGTAATTAACCCCAGGATACCTCTTCTGGATCACCAACCGCCTTCCTGTCTATGTTCCATCATCACCAACAAAGTTGATCACTTGGCTCTGAACATTTGTTTTCTTCATGAGGAAAATGCCTTTGCATTGCCTCATCTTGCATACACATCTTTGGAGATATGCTCCATCAGCATCTTCTCCCAAAAGCCTCGACATCCTCTCTAAATTGTGTTATGTGGCCTTTCTCCATGATCATATTACCTAAGGCGTATCTTTGGTATTTGCTTACCAAGTATATTAGAATGCTTGTGCAGAGTTCTGTCTCGCCTCCACCGTTTTATACTCTGCCATAGGCCAGAGACAAACTTAAAAAAAAAAGAAATCTGTGTATTCACAATATCCAACAACCTGCCTGACACATAGCAGGTGCTAAAAGAAAATGTAAAAAACACATAAAACACATGGGAATGAGGGAATGGGGCCTCATAAGTCAGCTAAAACAAGTAAAAGAATTAAACACGTGAAAGTAGCAGGAAAAAGGCAATGAAGTCATCTCTTTGGTCATTTCCGTGAGTGTCTACCTCTCATGAACATTATTATGTGAGGATCTGTCGTATTCTAGAGATGAGGACCTATGAAAAATATAAGCACATTTGCAATGCTCTGTGCACTCAACATAATTTTTTTCACTTGTAGATCCCCAGTAGGTAGAGCACTAGATGAGCTACAGATGAAATAAACAAGGCAAAGTTTATTGTCCAAAATCAAACAACCATGGAAACGACAAAAACTGAAATTTACACTCAAGGTTTTTTCTATAAGCCATACACGTGTATGGCTACATTTTGTTCCCTCTCCCAGCCTGGAAGGAAATCATGGTGCATTTAATACACATGCTCTAAGTCGAGGCCTAAGTGCATTAGGCCTTTTACCTTTGTTGGATTGGTGGCCCAAG
Organism: Macaca thibetana thibetana; assembly: GCF_024542745.1. NCBI lineage: Eukaryota > Metazoa > Chordata > Mammalia > Primates > Cercopithecidae > Macaca > Macaca thibetana. The sequence continues at coordinate 175,208,304 of NC_065582.1, forward strand.
TTAAATTTATTTGTTCAATTGTTTCTCATCAACTGTTATTTTAAGTTCCAGGGTACATGTGCAGGATATGCAGGTTTGTTACATAGGTAAATGTGTACCATGTGCTTTGCTGCACCAATCAACCCATCACCTAGGTATTAAGCCCAACATCCATTAGCTGTTCTTCCTGATGTTCTCCCTCCCCCCAGCCCCCTAAGGCCCCAGCGTATGTTGTTTCCCTCCCTGTGTCCATGTGTTCTCATCTTGTTTAAATTTTTGACAGAGAATTTAATATTATGGTGTTTCTGTCTCCCTGATGAAATTAGAGACGATATAACACAATTTTCAAATGATAAAAATAGAATTGCCTAATAAAAATTAGAACTTTATTTCAGGCTAAATTAAATTAACCAAATCACAGTGAATGCTGGTGGAGCCTTCACGGATTTTCCATTTCAGTAAGTCTTTAAATTGTTTTTCAGGTACCCAAACATCTGAGACACAAGATTTTTTTTCAGAACACTATCAAACCTGAAATTTAAAATAACTAAGTGCCACTTATATGTAGCCATACAGTAGTGAATGCCAACTGCTTAAGACATCGTGTGTGTGTGTATGTGTGTATTTCCAACACCCTGCCCCAGAGAAAATCCAGCTCCTTCATTTAGTCTACAAATCATCAGTTTTTCACTAGAGCCTTCACCCACGTATTAGCTAATCCAGGAGGAAGGTGACTAAATTAAGGATAATGTAGCAACCTTTCACTGAGGCGGTCATACCAGGGAACCTATAGGTAATGGTTGTTCTAAAAGTTCTTATCCAAGAAGCCATAGGGGTAGAGGAAGAAGCTCACTGTGTCCTCACAGAAGCTGTGGGTTGGGGGAGGTCCTCGGGTGCACGCAGTACATCCTCTGGGTCCTTGGTGGTCCATGCCTGCGATGGCTACACCAGTTGATTCAATGGATTAGTGGATCATTATAGAATGATTATCTTATTCACTGATCCATTGAAGAAACAAGTATAGACAGTGGATTAGTGGTGCACTGCCTCTGAACATGTTTTGGAAACTGTGTGAGCACCTCTAGGAGTCCGTGGTTCTGACACTGAGTCCAGAAGACTTCATCTTTAAGGACTCCTTATTCTTCATTCCTTGCTTTCAAAAACTTCATGGGGTCATCTGGGTCTCCTGAATGATACATCCAGGCCCTGGGAAGACAGGGATGCTGCTACTTGTTCACTGTCCAGCTGCTTCCCACAGATGCAGCCAACAAGGACTTGTGTCATCACCTTGCATCAGCCAGCACGAGACTGTGATGGCTACAAGTAGGGTTCTCGTAGAAACCTGTGGTCCCCCACATGTATGTCAGAGAAAGCATGGCACCGCCCAATTTGTTGCGAAGCTTTCCCATACCTATTTGGATTTTTTAAGTCTTTATCATCTGCTTAGGTTCCTTATCCATGGTGGGTAGGGGGAGAAAATTAAAGACCCTGGATCCTGATCTACTTCTTTTAGTAAGTCCTTTTTTTCTCCTATCTATAGGAAATTTAAAAAAAATCAAAATTTAAAATTGTGTACATTAACATTTCTGTTCTAATCGAAAACTTTATCATTATTCCCTTTTTTTTTTTTTGAGATGGAGTCTCGCTCTGTTGCCAGGTTGGAGTGCAGTTGCACAATCTCGGCTCACTGCAACCTCCGCCTCCTGGGTTCAAGCAACTCTCTGCCTCAGCCTCCCAAGCAGCTGGGATTACAGGCACCTGCCGCTATGCCCAGATAATTTTTGTATTTTTAGTAGAGATGGGGTTTCACCATGTTGGCCAGGATGGTCTTGATCTCTTGACCTCATGATCCATCTGCCTCAGCCTCCCAAAGTGCTGGGATTACAGGCATGAGCCACCGCGTCCGGCTCATTATTCCATTTTTCTAATTGAAGTTTATCGTCATTCCATTTTTTCCAATGGAAAATTTATCATTTTTTTCAGTGAAAAAAAATGTATTTCACCAATAAGGTATCAAATTTCTACATTATTACAATTTAAAAAATACTAATCTATCCAGCAACGTCATTTTAGAGATGAGGCCCAAACAAACTTTGCGAATTTCCTAAAATCTCAATTCTGCTCCTTACAAAAATTCTAAGGGGCACTAATATTTCATCCCCTAAATTAAGCGTAGATGGTCATTTGAATAATGAGAATTAGGGATTGGGTAAGCTATAGAAAAATGCAAATTTTAAGAGCACATTGGGTCTCTGAAAATCTCTACCTTAGGATTTTGGGTATCTGAATTTGTATAATTTAAGATTATAACACGCCCAGGAGTGAAAATGCATTCCCTTATTCACTAATCAGTTCATTTGACCAGCCACTCACTCACTGTTTCTTAATTCATTCAACAAGAATATGTTAATTATCCACCTACTATGTTTTGACCACAGTGCCAATAAATGTTTAGGGTTATTGAAGTATACATTTAATAAAACATGGTCTTTTCCAGCAAACAAAACTAAGGGAGATAGAATATGCAATACATGTTTGTAAGTACTATAACTGAGATATTGAGAGAGTGCTAGGAACACAGAAAAGAGAGAGATTAGCTGGAACACCAGAAGAGCGACTATATAGGAGATAGCATTTGAAAGGACCTGCAAGGAAATTTTTACTGAATGCGGAAAGCCATAGAACTCAAAGCAAGAGCTAAGGTGTAGGGACACAAAAAAATGGAGCACTTTGTATTGAGGTGTCCTTATTTTTTAACTTGGAGTTTCTGATAATAGCCAGTGTCAGTAACCTTCTTTATATAGCAACCTTACTATTTAAAGCAAATCAATGACATAGCATGCTGGAAATAAGAAGTAGATAAAAAGTAGACAGATGACAGGAGTTCTGGATGTATGTGCTTGTTATGCCAGACTAGTTATGTAAACTTGGGTCAGTTAGCCTCTCTGAAAATAATTTTTTCCCAGAACAAAAGTTTTTAAATTATAAGGGATAGAGCAATAATAACAATTAAATGATAGCACCTTAAGTTATTCAAGGGCTACTGTAAAAGTGTGTTTGAAGTTACTATCACATATTTTTAAACCAATTAATTCTCACAATAACACTATTATGTAGAGGCTATTATTTTCTCCATATTCAAAATAATAATCAGTATCAGTGGATCTCAATTTTTTGAGACATAAGAAATACTTAGTGGTGGGGCTGGTTGTTGCTAAAAACGCTGTTTCATGAACTGGTACTACTTCTTAGAAATTTTATTTACCAGATCTGTGGTTATCTGGCTTGCCTTCTCCTCAGAACCACCTGGAAGGATTTTCAAATGTCTGAGGCATGGCCTCCACCCAGATAAATTCAAGCAGAGTATCTGGACGGTGGTGGTTTCAGTTTATGTATCTCCCCAAAGGATGCTCACATGCAGCTGCGATGGAGAACGCTTGCTTTAAATCTGCTCATCCAGCCTCCAGATTGGTTCTGCTGTGCTATGGAAATCCCTGAGTGTGAGGAGCTATAGATGAAGGAGGAAAAGAGAGGACGAGTTGCTGAGGTAAAGGTAATGAAGGCTGAGGAATGAATGGGGAAACCCATTCTGAAGATAGGAAATTAGAAAAAGGCTGTGTGATTTGCAGATGAAGGGAATTGAGGAGGTGAGGTTTTAGATTGTTTATGTGAGCAAGTTGAGCCAGTATTGCAAATTGAAGACAGATTTGTTTTTCCACATACCATGAATGAAATTCAAGATATTGGAACCCAGGCTTAACTATAGAGTTAAACAAAATCTTTTATAAAAAGTAGAAATCCCATCACTTTTAGATAGAGGCAGTGGTGCCTGGAGCGGGAGGGAAGAAGAAAGCTGAGAGTTCTGAGTAATAAAGCAACAGGAGGTAAGCTTGCATTTGGATCTTAATTAACATTTTTATTAAAAATCATGGAAAAAAAGATTAAACAGAAATGAAAACAGAGGACGAGAAACCTGCTGTTGATACTTAATCTTAAAGTGCTAAATACACAGATTAGAAGAACAACAACAATGCAAATTTAACTAAAAATCTTAAAATGTCAAAAAAGGCATGATTATTCATTCCACCAAATAACAAAGAATAAAAGGATACCATTTCTGTAGAATGAGTGATGGCAAAAATAAGGAAAAGTCAATCATTCCCTTGGGGGAAAAAAAAAGAATACTTTTGTTTTAGTCCACTTCTAAATTGTCTTCATTTTTTCTTGCCTTGAGCTCCTTTGACTCTGAAAATGGAAAGAGCAGATACACATGTGGGTTTGAAAGTAATATGTAGTCTATATATTTATGTAGATTCTGTCTAATGTTCCAAACAACCTTATAAGATAGGCACTATTAGATCCTTTTTATAGACGAGAAAACTGAAGCTCAGAGATGAAGCTCTAAGACGATACCTCTTCAAGATCATGTGGAACGTGGGAAGATGGAATTCCAGTGTAGGTCAGTTCCAAAGCCTGAACTAGCTCCACTTTAGTCATCCAGTAAGTGTGGACCTCATGTTGGAAACCGGAGTTAGAATTTCAACCCTTCACCCAACCTATGTGTAGCAATAGACTTGCCACACTTAACTACCACACTCACCACTTGTTTGAGATTCAATTATCTCAGGAAGGAAATAAGGCAGATAATAACTAGCTTCCATGATTGCAGAGGAAATTGCACAGGGTCAGGTCCGTTAAATCACCTTTGTTCATCATTCTGTTGCTAAATTTTCAAACATATAGCAAAGCTGAAAGAACTATACCGAAAACATCCATATATCCATAAACGGAAAATCTGTCATTTGCATGTTACTATACTTGCTTTATGGCATGTCTGTCCATCTGTTCATCACTCCATTCATCAAACCACATTGTTTTTAATGTACTTTCTAGTAACTTGCAGACATTGGTACACTTTACACATCTGAAGTTGGTTTTAAATTCAAAATGAACTTTAAAAATGCAAGGATCATCATTATTAAAACTATACTTCTTATTATAATAATTTCTTCTGTCACATTGAACAGTCCCCGTCATAACTGCCTGTTTCTTGTTGTGATAGTATTTGTCTACTCTGCTGTGTTACTGGGCTACACTTCCTAACAGCTGAGGAAAGATAAAAGCTGAAGTTCATACGGCTCACGTTTTTGGTTTGCCCAGGCGCTATTTGTCATTGGAAGACATACCTGCTCTGTGGTCTCAGCACCACCTAATTCAGTCTAGTTCATCCCTACTCCAGTTACTTTTTTTGTATCTGATCATTTTCCAAAGTATAGCAATGATAATGTGTGCCCCATGTAGGGAATTTACTAGAACATTCCTACAAGGGCAGGGTAGGAAGGAAAAAGAACCAAGCAGTTGCCATGGATAGTGTCAGTTGCTTTACATTTCATTCTACAATATACAGGTGAATAATACATTTCTATATTCTTATATATAATCGAACATGTACAATATATTTCACCTATAATCAAATTGGTTATAGATTTTTCATCACTTCGAACACAATATGCTTTCTTGCCTTTTCAAAGTGGTTTTTAATTTCTCCTCAATTGACAAGTGTCCACATGACCTCTCACCTCTTCCCTTTGCAACTACTTCACCCTCCTCTAGGATGACCAGTGTCTTGTACATGTTCCACCAATGCCTTCTCCAGACCAGTGACAGTATAATTCTATATGGAGAATTACACAGTACCTATGCCAGGCCAGTGACAAACAACACTTATTGATTGTTTATGCGTTGTAATACATATGTAATTATATACATTTATATATTGTATAAGTACATTATATACATGCATATATAGTATATATGTGATGTATAATACTTTTTATATGTAGTATAATACTATGTATATATAAACAAATATACAATATATAAAGTACTATATATAGTACTTATTACTTATACAATATATGCATAGTATTATACTATATAAAATTATTTATATATAAAATAAGTTTATATTTAATTTTTTATAATTTTTATAAGTATATACAATACATTCATAGTATTATACTTATTGTATAAATACAATAGTATTTACTATTGTACGATAGCATTATACTATTGTATAAACACAATAATATTTACTATTGTACGATAGCATTATACTATTATATAAGTATAATATATACATAGTATTATACTTATTGTATAAGTATAATAGTATTATACAATGTTATTATACTATTGTATAAGTACCATATACAATATATACATAATATTGTACTCATTGTATAAATACAATTGTATTATACAATAATACTAGTGTATTGTACTTATACTATATATATTATATTATATATACATTTATATAATGTATATATAATGTATATATTGTATTTGTATCATATGTATTTATATATTGTATTTATATCATAAAACATTAATATCATAGAATATGTACATATATTTCAATATGTATGTATATAGCTAAATTTCATATGTATGAAGAATACATGTATAACTATGATACATAGATAAATACTTTTATTTACCTTTCATTCATAAATAAATATAATTCTATTTCATCAGTGAATCCAGAGGTTATTTTTATTTCAGTGAAATGTTTCAAAAAAAGAAAAAAGAGAGACTCGCCAAATCTTAAATACAGCAGAATAGAATAGACCAATGCCTCTAGGTTAATTGAGAAAATTGAAGCTACTTGCATCAGAAAGGTGAGGGAGCCAGTGGATCTTAAGGAGGCAGTGGTGTGATGTGAGCTCTCACTGCAGTTACTGAGAAAAGGTAATCATTGCCACTGTCATCCACACACCACATAATCTTATCATCTGACTAAGGAAAAGAAAGTAAATATCACCTCCAAACATGCATATTTTAGCCTCCGTGGAGGTGCTAAAGAATGAAGTGAACAGTCACGAATTCGAGAGAAGTGCTCTGATTCACACATTGACATCTGGCTTGGCTCCATGCAGTCTTCACAAAATGTGCAACAAACTCCCCAGAAGCTTTCTGAGTGTTGGCAGTGGCACCGGGAACGAAGCACGAAGCAAAATATTAACATCTCGCACAGCAAGTAGGTCACACCCTGTGAATTTCAGGAACAAAGTGCCTCTGTTTCCCCAGAGTGTACGCAGCTGACACGGCCTCCTGCTCAGCTCATTACCGATGCTCTGATGACCTCTCCCGGAAGAATGTGCTGACTTGTGTTGGCATTGAAAAGATGCTCAAAAGATCAAAACAACAAAATCATGTGAAAACAGCCTCTGCAGACATGAAACACTTCTGTTCAATGATGCCTGAACTGGGGGCGGCTCAAAGACGTGTTTCCCACGGAGAGTTCTAAGTCAGTGTCGCCTTTTGCTGTGAGTGCCACGGCATCGGAGACAGATAAGAAGTTGGCGAAACATATGCCAGATCTCAGGGATGGTTATATCTCTCCAAAGGAAGATTGGAGCTGCGGAAAAACTCAGAGGCTGCCTCCCCAGGATCTTAGCACGGTCTCAGTGAGAGTCACATTTTTCTGCTATCCAAGTCATAGGTACCTTCTCTAATGAGAAAATTTACAAATGATATAAAATTACTTGGCCTCCTTTGAAATCATCGACCTCCATGACAAATTTATTTTCTTTCCCTGCGGTGGTTAACCAATTAGAAATTTAGCACCAGAAGGGGTACTTGTTACAAATGCAGAATCCTAGACTTTTTAATTTATTTTATTTTATTTTTTTATTTTTTTTTTTTTATTTTTTTTTTTGAGACGGAGTCTTGCTCTGTCACCCAGGCTGGAGTGCAGTGGCCGGATCTCAGCTCACTGCAAGCTCCGCCTCCCGGGTTTACGCCATTCTCCTGCCTCAGCCTCCCGAGTAGCTGGGACTACAGGCGCCCGCCACCTCGCCCGTCTATTTTTTTTGTATTTTTTAGTAGAGATGGGGTTTCACTGTGTTAGCCGGGATCGTCTCTCGATCTCCTGACCTCGTGATCCGCCCGTCTCGGCCTCCCAAAGTGCTGGGATTACAGGCTTGAGCCACCGCGCCCGGCTATTTTATTTTTTAATACATGACATGTGTCTCTCGGTTTGCATGCATTATCTCTCAATGCTATTCTAGACCCAGGCAAGTTAAATACTATTGTCCCCCTTTCACAGGCTATAAGGCTGAGGCTTGACAAGGTAAATCATCTTGTTTCAGGTCACAACATGTTAAGGGACTGCATGGCAGATGTAGCATTAAAAACCAGAGCTGTCAAATGCTAAAGCTTGGACTTTTTTCTATGTTGCATGCATTTGGTGGCAAAAAAGTATTAATCATGATTTTTTTAAGTTCTAAAAATATGAGTTACATAGGAGATATGTTTTACAGCAGTTTTCTCAAACTTTAACACAGGGAATCTTATTAAATGCAGACTTTGATTCACCAAGTCTGGGCTGGGGTCTGGAATGCTGCATTTCTAGCAAGCAAGTGTTGGCAGTGGCACCGGGAACGAAGCACGAAGCAAAATATTAACATTTCGCACAACAAGCAGGTCACACCATGTTGAGTTTCAGGAACAAAGTGCCTCTATTTCCCCAGAGTTTACGCAGATGACATGGCCTCCTGCTCAGTTCACTACCAATGCTGTGGTGACCAGATTGGAGCATGAAGGTTTGGAGCATGTAATCTCAACAAATAAGACTCTAAGCCCTTGTAGATACAGTGACCGAGAGTATTTGCACTAAATAACAAAAGTGGCGGGTTCTGCTGAGAATCAGTGTGTGCTTTTTGTTTGTTTGTTTTTTGGTCATCGCTAATGATCATTTCTAAATTCATTTTCACAGAAGGCACATTAATTCCACTTTATTCAACCCATCAACAGAGATTCAGTGGCTATCTATAAAAATGTTCATAGCTAACATTTTTCAGGTGCTTTACACTTTAAATGTCTTTTTATGGGTGATCTTATTCAGTTCTCACAAAAAGGAAACAAAACTAAGTACGCATTGTCAGTGATTTGATTTTAATGTGATAAGTTTAAGATTTGGAGAAATTAAGTAACATACAGCTGACATGTGACACAGATTATATTAGAATATACATTTTTCTCACTCCCAATATTATACCAAAGAGTAATTTGTGAGACGTCGATGGAAGGTGTATTCATTTACTGGGGCTGTCACAAAGTACAGCACACTTGGCGGCTTCGATAAAATGTATTGCCTCACAATTCTAAAGGCTGGACATCCAAGAACGAGGTGTTGGTAGGGTTGACTTCTTCTGAGGCTGTGAAGGAGAAATCGTTCCATCTCTCTCTCTTAGCTCCTGCTTGCTGGTGGTTTCCTGGCAATCTTTGTTTTTTGGCTTGCAGATTCATCGCCCCAGTCTCTGCCTCCATGTTCACATGGCATCTGTAGGTGTCAGATATGGTTTGGCTGTGTCCTCACCCACATCTCATCTCGAATTGTAGCTTCCATAATTCCCACATGTTGTGTGAAGGACCCAGTGGGAAATAATTGAATCTTCGGGATGGTGTCCCCCATACTCTTCTCGTGGTAGTGAATAAGTCTCATGAGATCTTACGATTTTATAAGGGCTTTCCCTTTTCGCTTGGCTCTCATGTAAGATGTCCCATTGTTCTTCCTTCTTCTTCTGCCATGATTGTGAGGCCTCCACAGCCATGTGGAACTGCGAGCCAATTAAACTGCTTTCCTTTATAAATTATCCAGTCTTAGGTATGTCTTTATTAGCAGCATGAGAACAGACTAATACAGTGTCTGTGTCCACATTTTCCTTTTTCATATAAGAACTCCAGTCATGTTGGATTGGGCTCACCCTACTGCAGCACGACCTCATCTTAACTCATTACATCTGCAACAAACGTATTTCCAAATAAAATCAGATTGTATAAGGTGCTGAGAGTTAGGACTCCAAATAAGAATTTTGGGGGTAATACAGTCATACTATAATTTATAACACAATTCATAACATAATTCGTGTTGCCTGGCCCCGTCTCAGAATTGCTTATGATCAACTTGAGCCAACAATGGGGCACAGAGGAAAATCATGACCCATAAAGGGCAGGAAGGACACTTTCCCAGTGAGTCTTGAAGAGTTCTGAGAAGGAGAGAGCTAGTATTCCCCTGGGAAGAGCAGGGCAGCTTTGATGAACAAGTTGGCAACCCAGGTTACCCCTGGGTATGAGTAAAATTTAGAAAGGAAACTGAAGAGTATCGCAGCTGACAAGAAAGTGTTTTGCCAAAGAGAAGAAGAAAAGCAACCCTCAAACCTGTTATAGACTTTTTTTTTCAAACCCCAAAACAGGAAATTAAAATTAGAATCAAATAACACTGATTTTATATTTATTTCTGGAGGCAAAAATAAAACAACTTTGAAGTCTAGTCTTAGTTTGTAAAATGAAAATACCAACTCCAATATTGTAGGAGTTGTCTTTAATTTTTTTTTACAAAAAAACAAAAACAATATATGTCAAAGCATGTATCTAACATCTAAATACACATCTGGGGTATGTTGCTAAAAATAAAAAAAAAAAACTAGATGTGAAGCAAGAATGAATAGTTACTATTATTGCATTCTAGAATCTAGGTGACTTGATTTTTACACTTGGAAATTATAGCTAGTTTTTTGTTAGATTAAAACAAACTCACTTTTTGTTTACAGGCTTGTGGATTTCAGAGGTCATGTCATCATATTAATTGACAGAGGATTTTGAGACTCCAGCAAGGGATTGTATTTAAACTCCTCTAGACAGTTTCAGAATTTGCAGTTCTGTGTGTGAAAATAACTCTTTCCCAGTGAGGAGAATGACATCTTTGGGGAGTTGTCTTTGAAAGGATGTAGTCACCAAAATTCACAAAGAAATATTCACACCCTGAACAGGGACTATCTCACAAGATAAATAGCCATGTTCAGGCAGAAATGCATTTTGACAAGGTCAAAGACTCTCTCCTTATTCCTGAGGCCCCTGTTCCCTGGGACTCCTGAGGTTCCCTGTCTGAGTGGAGGAGCTTAGGGACCGGTGGAGAGAGATAACTCATTAATTCTGTCAGTAGCAAGTCTTCACCTCTTAGCTTTCATAGACTGTCTTAAGTAAAAGATGAGCTGTTCTCTATGTTCTTATTCCACTCACAGAGTGATTTAAAAACAGGCTTTTCTATTTTCAACTCATACCGTCCTCTTCATCTGATATTCACAGGCCCCATAAATCTACCTATTCCCCACTTCTTCCAATGTCTAATCAATGTCTCCCCTGCAAAAAGCCTCACGTATAATCAAATTGGTTATGTATTTCTCATCACATCAAACACAAAATGTTCTCCTGCCTTTTCAAGGTTGTTTTTAATTTCCCTTTCATTGACAGCTGTCCATGTGACCTCTCACCCCTTCCTTTTGCATCTACCTCACCTTACTCTAGAACAGCCAGTGCCTTGCACCTATTCCATCAGTACCCACACTAGGCCACTGACAGGCATTACTGAAGAGTCACAGCACAACATCCTATCCTGCTAAGCTTGGATGGGTATTGACAGAAGTCTTTCTTCTTCTTCTCCTCCTCCCTCCCCTCCTCCCCCTCCCCTCCTCCTCCTCCCCCCTCCTCCTCCCCCCTCCTCCCCTCCCCCCCCTCCTCCCCTCCCCCTCCTCCTCCCCCCTCCCCCTCCTCCTCCTCCCCCTCCCTCCCCCACCCCATCCTCCTCCTTCCCCTCCTCCCCCTCCCCCCTCCTCCTCCTTCCCCTCTTCCCCCACCCCTCCTCCCCCTCCCCTCCTCCTCCTCCCCCCCCCTACTCCTCCTCCCCCTACTCTTCCTTCTGTCCCCTCCTCCTCCTCCCCTGTCCTCCTCCTCCCTCCTCCTCCTTCCTCCTCTTCCTTTTTTTTTTTTTTTTTTGAGACGGAGTCTCACTCTGTCCCCCAGGCTGGAGTGCAGTGGCCGGATCTCAGCTCACTGCAAGCTCTTCGTCCCAGGTTTACACCATTCTCCTGCCTCAGCCTCCCAAGTAGCTGGGACTACAGGTGCCGGCCACCACACCCGGCTAATTTTTTTTAATTTTTTGTAGAGACGGGGTTTCACCACGTTAGCCAGGATGGTCTCGATCTCCTGACCTCATGATCTGCCCGTCTCAGCCTCCCAAAGTGCTGGGATTACAGGCTTGAGCCACCATGCCCGGTCCCTTCTTCCTGTTTAATACAATTGTCCAGGCAAAGATTCTGATGGGCAGAAAGATACAAGTGAAAGAATGGCAAGGATAGAAGTGAGAATGATGAACATGAATACTGTTTGTAGAACATTGAGGGATATATCATGGGTAAAGGGAGCACAGATTTCAGGTTCATGAGAGACCTGATGTGAGTCTAATTGAATGACAGGAATTTGACACTCAAATCAAAGGCAGTATTCAGGAGCATTTTAAACTATTTTTGGTGTACCAGATGGTGTACCAAGAGTTTCCTATGTGCTTTCTCACTGATGCCACTCCACAACTTGATAGACTATTATTGCTCCCATTTTGCAGAGGAGGAGCCTGCATCCCACATAATGTATTCACCTTGCTCAATTGGCAAGAGCTGAAACAAATGCAGTATTCTTCCTACAATGCCATTGTAGGAAGGTGGAGACAGTAAACAGTTAAGTTTTCCTGGTTTCTTATAAGAAACCTGTTAGCTCTCTTGCTAACATTTTTAGACCTTCATTTTGCTCATGTTCTCCTAAATTGTTTTTAAACAAATTTTTAGCTCTTTATAAAACAAATTATGTACTTGAGAAAAGGGAGAAAAATGTGATAGTTTATGATGAAATTACATCAATGTAAACCTGAAATTTTCCAAACTAGAGAAATTATGTTACTGCTGGTCAAGTCTCTGGGTGAAAAATACACCATTTATATAGGATAGAATCTTCTTGATCGTTTATAGGCAAGTCTACCCAAATCATGGCTGATTTATCATCCACTACTTAATTAAAGTTCCTTCTAATAGGCTTTGATAATTGCAGGCATTCATTATTTTCCTCAACATAGCCAAGAAGTTTGACAGAAAATTTTATCACATGCATTTTAGTTATCTTCTTGACCATCAATTTCTATGAGAAGACTCAAAACTTCAAGGAAGATACAGAAGCCACCATCGAGCTCAGTGAGAAAGACACAGCCCAGAGTTCTACAGATGTCATCCATTCACTAAACACATATTTATTGTTTGCCTGTGTGTGTCAGGCATTATTATATAATCCTGGAATATAAGAGTGAACCTTGGTCTTATAGCATTATATTCCAGGAAGGTAAGACATAATAAGACATTAATATTATCAATACATAAAAGTACACAATAAAATATTTGGAAGAAAAAAATAGATGAAGACAAAGGGGATAATGAATGCTGGGATGAAGGGATCTTTGCAATTTTAAGTAGGGAATTCTGGGTAGGCCTCATTGAGAAGATGTTATTTGAGCAATGTCTTGAAGCCCATTTGAGTTAACTATGTTTGGAGAAAGCAATTATCAAAGTTCCTCTTAAAGGCCAACTTGGACTGGGTTGAATCGAAGAGGAATACATCTGGGTTTAGGGTTAGTTTACAAGGAGAACCCAGTTAATGTGTAGTATGCAGACTGGGCTGGCTGGGCAGAGAAAGCTAGTAGTACATAGAAGTATAAATAAGCTCAAGTAAGTGGTGAACAATGAATTTCAGTCCAGAAGAAAGTCAGAGATACTTGGTGCTTCTTGAAAAGCAGTACCAAGTATCAGACGTAAAGGGCAACCTAATTTTATTAGGCTGTTAGGATTGCCCTAGCAAAGTACCACAGACTGTGTGACTTGAAAAGTAGAATTTATTTTCTCACAGTTATAGAGGCTAGAAGTCTAAGATCAAAGTGTTGGAAGGTTGAGTTCCTTCTGAGACCTCTCTCTCCTGCTTGCTGATGGCTACTTCTGGCTGTGTGATAACTTAGTCTTTCCTCTGTATGCATACACCTCTAGTATCTCTCTGTGTATCTAAATTTCTTCTTCTATTAAGAACATTAGTCCTGTTGAATTAGGGTTTCCTAGTCTCTCCAATGGTCCCATTTTAACTTAATAACCTCTGTAAAGGCTCTATTTCCAAATACAGCCACATTCTGAGTTACTGGGTATTAGGGATTCGGCATATGAATTTTGAGGAAATACAATTCAATCTATAACGCTGGTTTCAATGCAAACAAGTGAGCTGAGATCAGAAGCCAAAATTATTAGAAGGAGGTCATGAATCAGAATTCATAATGAGAGTTCAAGGAGGTAGTTTTAAGCCTAAAATTTCTGGGCTGAAAAAAGTGAATTGATTAGGATAGTTGGTGGCAAATTAACCCACAATGCCCTAGAGAGCTGCTTTTTATTTGTCTACAGTGACAATGTGGGAAGAACAACAAGTTGATGGATGAATGGTGACATCTTCAAGGGGAACCAAGGCAATGAATGAATATATCCAATAAAACGATATGCTGAGCAAATGGATAAAGTTAGGTATGAGGCTAAAAGTATGACTAGGTTTGCCCAGGAGGCATTTTGTATGATCCATTTTTCTTTTTTAAAGGCATTTGGTGTTCTGAAATGGAGTTGGATTCCAAGGAAATAACAGAAAAGAGGAAAAGGGGAAGGTAAGGAAAGAGAGAGAGAAAGAAGGAGGTGGAAAAGAATAAAATGAGGAAGAGGAGGAGGAGGAAAAAGAAGAAGGAAGAAGGAGAAAACAGAGAGGGGATAAGAAAGGAGGAAGAGGAAAAAGCAGAGGAGAGGCTTCAATAAGAGGACCACACAAAGGCAGGGAGTTGAATTACACAGAGTTGAGGTATAGCGTTTGCTGAAGGATGGCTGAGAGATAGAAACTTACAGAAATAAATCAGAGAAGACACAAACGAATGAAAAAACATTCCATGTTCATGAATAGGGAGAATCAATATCATGAAAATGGCTATACTGCCAAAAGTAATTTATAGATTCAATGCTATTCCCATCAAGCTACCATTGATTTTCATCACAGAATTAGAAAAAAAAAAAACAAAAAACAAAACGCCTGTAAATTAACATAGAACCAAAAAAGAGCTCTTATAGCCAAGACAATCCTAAGCAAAAATAACAAAGGTGAAGACATCATGCTACCTGACTTCAAACTATACTATAAAGTGACAGTAACCAGAATAGCATGGTACTGGTACCAAAACAGATATATAGACCAGCAGAAGAGAAGAGAGGCCTCAGAAAAAAATCCATACATCTACAACCATCTGATCTTTGACAAAGCTGACAAAAACAAGCAATGGGGAAATAAATCCCTATTGAATAAATGGTCTTGGGAAAACTGGCTAGCCATATGCAGAAAACTGAAACCAGACATCTTCCTTACACCTTATACAAAAATTAACTCAAGATGGATTAAAGATTTAAATCTAAGACCTAAAACCATAAAAATCATAGAAGATGTAATCCCAGCACTTTGGGAGGCCGAGGCAAGTGGATCACCTGAGGTCGGGAGTTTGAGACAAGCCTGACCAACATGAAGAAACTCCATCTCTACTAAAAATACAAAAATTAGCCAGGCGTGGTGGCGCATGCCTGTAATCCCAGCTACTTGGGAGGCTGAGGCAGGAGAATCTCTTGAACCCAGAAGGCGGAGGTTGCGGTGAACCGAGATCACGCCTTTGCACTGCAGCCTGGGCAATAAGAGTGAAATTCCATCTCGGAAAAAAAAAAAAAAAAAAAAAAAAAAAAAATCATAGAAGAAAACCCAGGCAATACCATTCAGCAAATAGGCATGGGCAAAGAAGACATGACTAAAACACCAAAAGCAGTTGCAACCAAAGCCAAAATGGACAAATGGGTTCTAATTAAACTAAAGAGCTTCTGCACAGCAAAAGAAACTACCATCAGAGTGAACAGGCAACCTACAGAACGGGAGAAAATTTTTGCCATCTAGCCATCTGACAAGAAGCTAAATTAATTCAGAATCTACAAGGAACTTAAACAAATTTACAAGAAAAAAAAAACCATCAAAAAGTAGGCAAAGGATATAAACAGACACTTTTCAAAAGAAAACATGTATGCAGCCAACAAACATAGGAAAAAAAAATAGCTCATCATCACTCGTCATTAGAGAAATGCAAATCAAAACCACAATGAGATACCATCTCATGCCAGTTAGAATGGCGATCATGAAAAAGTCAGGAACAACAGATGCTGGAGAAAATGTGGAGAAATAGGAACATTTTTACACTGTTGGTGGAAGTATAAATTAGTTCAACCATTGTGGAAAACAGCATGGCGATTCCTCAAGGATCTAGAACCAGAAATACCATTTGACCCAGCAATCCCATTACTGGGTATATACCCAAAGGATTATAAATTATTCTACTCTAAAGACACATGCACATGTATGTTTATTGCAGTATTATTCACAATAGCAAAGACACAGAACCAATTCAAATGCCCATCAAAGATAGACTGGCTAGAGAAAATGTGGCACATATACACCATAGAATACTATGCAGCCATAAAAAAGAATGAGTTCATGTCCTTTGCAGGGACATGGATGAAGCTGGACACCATTATTCTCAGCAAACTAACACAGGAACAGCAAACCAAACACAACATGTTCTCACTCGTAAGTAGGAGTTGAACAACGAGAACATATAGGCACATGGAAGGGAACATCACACACTGGGACCTGTCGGAGCGTGGGGGGCAAGGGAGGGATAGCATTAGTTTAAATACCTAATGTAGATGACAGGTTGATGGGTGCGGCAAACCACCATGACACACGTATACCTATGTAACAAACCCTCACGTTCTGGATATGTATCCCAACATTTAAAGTATAATTTAAAAACACACACACACTAATTGGCAAATAAATAAACATTATTTATGTGAAATAGATATTACTAGTAAAATACAAGTTCTCATTTTATTTATTGGGGTTCAACTTGCTTCTCATTAAAAAGAAGGAAAGTCTGCTGTTGTGCCTAAATGTCACTAGCAAAATCTCCTACTTTTAGTACTTAAAAAAAAAAAGGAAAACTATAAAAGATGAAGGGACTTCCAAGATGTCACAATCAATATATTTTAATTGTTCCCAGAGGAAGTTGTTTTTGTTTCTTCTTGTTTTTCTGTAGTTTGTTTTGGGGGGAAAAAAAGTATTTGCTTATTTATACTTCATGGGAAAAGCATCATTAGCATTTTGTATTTTTTGGTAGGCTTTTCTTCTTCCCTGGGAATTATTTTACATCTGAAAGGGCATTATTCCTCAATGCATAAAGAGAAAGATTTCAGAAAACCTTTTCTCTACAGCTCTCCCCTCACCCCTATTTTCTTTTCCCAACCCACATATACATAGAGTCTGTGATAAGAGGCCAAGGAACAACCACAGACATTGAGGGCATTTGATTTCTAGTCTGAAAGTCACATACTTTCCAGTAATGACAGCCCTTCCTGCAGGGAGTGGCTGCAAAAGATGGTCACTGTCAGAGATTCCAAAAATGAACATGGGAACTTATATTAAGGAACACTCTTCAGATGGATGTAATTGAACATGTAAATTGGATTTACACACTCAGGTTTTGGGAATAGTGACTATAAACACAACATAAGACTCGCATTCACAAAATTATAGAGGACTATATACATACAAATCAGCTCTCATGGAATCTTTGAAAATGAGATTGCATTTCTTCAGGATTTACCACACAATCCATGCTGGATAACTGCAGCAAATCGAGCATAGCTGAAAAAATATGAAATGCCCACATGGCTATTTCTTTTCCCTGGAGGTGAGGGGTTTGCAGGTGAAGTTTTTACAGAGTGTTTAAAATATAATGCAAAGGAGATCCCTAATTTTTTTCTTTTTCCCATTGGTGTTGTAGTCTGGATAAATCACACCCTTTGGCATTTGCATTGATACAACAAGAACATACCATGCAGCACAAATAGGCTCATTTCCATAAAACGGCCTTTTAAAATTAGAAAATGTATAATTCATTTGGGGTGGTTATTACCGCTTTTGGGATGGATTTAGACTTGTATTTAAATGCAAATAGCTGTATTTTTTTTCTTCCATTTACACATAGGAAGCCACAAAATTTAGGAACTTGAAGATACAACCTTATTCTTAACTATGACTTCCGGATTACAATATCAATAACTAAAGAGATTTGCTTGGTCCAGTAAAGTTTGCAGCTGACTTTACCATCTTAAATTTGGTCTTCTTCACTTCCATAAGAGAGTACCCATTGTGCACAGGAGGAAAGTGAGGCCCAGACAAGTTAGGTGACATCTCCGGATTGCACACTGAGGATGTGGCAGAGCTCTAACTTCTATCCTGATCATGGGGCAAATGGACAAACATAAACAGCTAGAGAGAGTCAAGAATGGGAACAAGGTAGCCAGAAAATGGGTGAAAGGGAGAGAGAACAGAGAAGCAAGAAAAATTTTAGAAGGCAGAAAATATCTAAACAAGGAGGGCCAAGAAAACTATTGAATAAGAATGCAGCACTTTGCCTGTCACCTCTGACCCTCTGAGCTGTGCTCCAGCTCCCTGGTATTTATAGATGGAAAGGCTAGAGAATCTTTATGATGAGTCACTGACCCTAAAACCTGGTACCTCCTATTCAACTGTGCTGCTTATGCATCCTTTATTTGAGCAGGCTGTTTATCCTGTGGTCACCTAGGCAGGGGGACATATCTCTATGCCTTCTTCTGAAACATGTGGCTCATGTTTTAGTCATTAATGCTGTAGCTCCACAAAAAAGCCTTGTTTCTGATTTCTGGATTTTTGCATATCCTAAGAAGTTCTCACTCTATCTTTGTCCCTACTCCTGAATACCCTCATTCTTCCTTCATCTGGCCAATTCCTACTCATTTTCCAAGACTACACTAATGCTGGAGTCCTCTAAGAAAACTCCTGAAATTTACTTCCATCATCAACCAGTCTAGACCACCTCTGCTTTCTCAGCCCTTATAGGTCAGTGGGAGCCCGAAGACTCTACAGTTGAAATATCCGCTTCTCAGCAGCCTTCCCCACTGGGCTGAAGACCTCAAAAGCAAGGGTCCATTCTTCTGTATCTGCATATCTCCAACCAGTGCTACAGAATTCCATACATATTTATGGAATCCTAATTCTGCTGATACTATCTGTGTGACATTGGACAATTACTTAACTTCTCTGAACCTCCATATACTCATCCGATAAATGGACCTACAGTAGGGATAGCGTGAGTCCTACAACCACTTGTAAAGGTAACCTGCATGGGACACGAACAGGTCTCAACAAATAACAGCCATTATGATTACTATTGCTAACTTGAAGTTGATAAATAGATATTTTAATACTAGAGACCCTCCTTCAGACTTTGTCATTCAGGCCTTTAGATATCAGTCCAGCCATCAACTAAATTCTTTTCTATACAAAATATCCCCATAACTCTAGTCCCAACTGTGCTACTATTATCAAGCCTGTTTTACAGAACAGAATCATCTGGTCACCCAGGGCCTTTTATTTCCCCAGCCTCAAGAAGTCTATTCAAATGTTAACATTTATTCTACAATAAACCAGCTTCACTGGGGTATCTGTGAAACCACCTTTGCAAAAATTATAACAGTGAGAAAACTATGACAGTGAAAGGGACCTTACTTAACCAACTTCATCTTGTCTTTAACTCTAAAACTGCCCTTGGTCATTCCTGGGCATGGGTCAAGCTAACTTTCAGAGAAATTTAGTTTACAGGTTAAATGATAATAGCCCTTCCTAAAACTAAATTGCCTTTGTAAAACTGAAGAAAAGCCATCAGGTTAGTAGGATGAGAAGGGCCTGAATTCTGCTAAAATCTAGGCTTAGTTAAACAATAACCAACTGTTGTTCCAGAGATCACAAAACTTGCAACTTCCCCACATACTCCTGTAAATAACATCACTGTTGTAGAACCTAAGATTAGCCCTTTGAAATGTCTTTTCAAGTATTTGCATTTCTGATGACCAGATAGCCCCACCCAAAGCAACAACTCCTTTGTGGCCCACACCCAGCTGATTCAGGGCAGGAGGACCATTTTCGACACCTCTATGATTGCACCCCAACCAATCAGCAGTACCCATTCCCTACCCACCTACCCATGAAACTATCCTTGAAAAACTCTAGCCTCTGAATTTTTGGGAAGGCTGATTTGAGCAATAATAAAACTCCAGTCTCCTGTGTAGCTGGCTCTATACATATTAAACCCTTTCTCTATTGCAGTTCCCTGTCTTGATAAATTGGCTCTATCTGGGGACTGGGCAAAGTAAATCCATTAGACATTTACATCTGTTTGTCAGCAATGGCTTGAATGATCACTATTCCCCCAGAGACTGAATTAAATATGCTAAGTTTTCCTTTTCTCTGTTCCTCATTTTCTTTTTGGCCATATGAGGAGGTTGGACAAAACAGATTCCAACTTTCCTTTCAATTCTAACTGCTGATTCTCAAGACAAAAAGCGTTTCATCAGGGACTTAATTTAAAAAATACCTGATGTAGCCGTGGAACCTGAAAAGCCTCCTGGTGGAATAATCAGGACTGAGAGGAAGCACCTGTTTGAAATTGAACGTGACACTATTCTTTTCTGAATCTTCTATCCTCATCTGAGAAATAAGTGGCAGGTGGCTGCATGGCTCTAATGTGGGTCTACAACTGTTCCCTGAGGGCACATAGAAGACGTGTGGGGAGGTATGTTTATTGTCATACTCACACAGTAAGTGAGGCTGGGATGCTAAGCTACTCACAGTGAGGAAAACGTTCCTGCATGCTGAAGGACTGTCCTATTGAAATAGAATTGTCACCATTGAGGTCACCTTTGCATTGTTTCAAGGATACCTATAGGATATTCCAACTTTAGCATTTTGTAAAAGGCTAATTGAAATAATAGGTGCTCAAGACATTTGTGTTTAGAAGAGTTTTTCAGTTTTGCAATGCTGTGACTTTTATAATATTGCATAACTCTAATTATCCTTGAAATTCTGTTCTTGACCTATATTAGAAAGTAGCAACATTTTTCTCCTTTTAAGCACTTGGTTTCCCGAAAATGCTCTGCACACTCATTTCCTATAACCTTTCCTTCATGAGCCTACATCATAGCCTCACCACATCTCAAAGTTCCAGCTATCAGAATTGGGGGAAATGCAATAGCTAGGGACTGATTTGTGAATTTTAGTCTATAATTAAGCTGTTTACATCTTCAGTTCTAGGAAGAAAAACTGAAGATGGATCACCTCGGGCTCTGGCATCACTAATTCTCCTATTTATAAAATTATCTTTAAAAACATATATAATTTCCAAGTTCCTTCTTTGTGTCAAACACTGAAGTAGAAGTTTTCCAAACATTATTATTAAGACAACACTTCACTTGCAGATTATTTCCCCATTTTCAAAATGAGGAAAGTATGTTTTAGTGAGATTTGTACATTTGCCTAAAATACACAGATACTAGTGATGGATCTAAGTTTAAACATACATCTGTTCAAATCTGTTTCAGAGAAAATTATATTATTACATTCTGTCTTCAGTTAGATTTACAAGTTTGGTGAGCAATTTATTATTTCAATCAAGAAAAAGCTGTGAAATTTTTTCATATTTATTCTATAGGGATATTAAGAGTATGCAGTTTTTTTTCAATGATGATGTCTATTTGATACTGCTACATACTTTTCAAAGATAATTTTAAACTAAAATATTTTAAAATGTATTTCCCCACAAAATTCCCGCTAAGTTCCAAGTAGTCTGTATGACTCACAGTCCCCAAGCCCCAGTTCGTAGAACTGAGAACTGAAAGAGGGTCAGAGAAGTGGCGAAGCCTGGAGGAATTGTCGGAAGAGAAGATCATGCTTGCTGGGGAGTTCAGAAGAGCTCCCACAGCATCCAGAATGAATGAGTTGTGAATTCTTGGGTGCATTTTCTGCCTCACTGAAGTGCTGATTGATTTGGTTTGGTTCTGTGTCCCCACCCAAATCTCATGTCAAATTGTAATTCTCAGTGTTGAAGTGGGGCCTGGTGGAAGATACTTGGATCATAGGGGTGATTTCTAATGGTTTAGCACCATCCCCCTAGTGCTGTCTTGTGAGTGAGTTCTGGTGAGATCTGCTTCCTTGAAAGTGTGTAGCACCTTGCCTTTCCCTTCCTCCTGTGCTAGCCATGTAAGACATGCTTCCTTCCTCTTCATTTTTCACCATGATTATAAGTTTCCTGAGGCTTCCCCAGAAGCAGAAGTCTGCACAGCCCTCAGAATCATGAGCCAATTAAATCTCTTTTCTTTATAAATTACCCAGTCTTGAGGTAGTTCTTTATAGCAGTGCAAGAACGGGTCCTTACGCTGATAAATGTTTGAGAAGGGGGTTGGAGGGAAGCCCTGAACAGTAGCACCTGCTAATTCCTCTGGTGTGAAGATCTCCTCCATGTCTATCTATAGCCCCTGGCCCACCCTCGTCACATAGTTGGGCAGAGATGTCCTTGATGCTGACTCCAGCACATCACTCCCTGCATCCCATGTACTTAAAGTGGCAGTGGGCTCACAACTCTCATTCGTTAGTCAGAAAAGGATGTGATAAACTTTGACACCATGGGATGAGCCTGGCCACATTCCTGCATTTGCATATTCATGGACTCACTCATTACACTGAAATTGTGATGCCAAACTCTATACCAGGTACAATGTCAAGACCAGGAGGTAGAAAGGTTCAGAAAGGTGACCAGGAGCCAGATCCACCAGTTAGGAGTGGAAGACAGGCACAGACACAGACAGTTACAATACAGAGTTCTTAACTATTTCTTCACTATTTACAGTTCACTGTTTCCTCACTTCCCACTGCCCTGCATACCCTCACACCCACCTTCCCCAGCTTAGATTCCATGAATACACTCTACTCTGCCTTCGCTTCCTTCTCTCACTTGGTAGCTGCAAAATGCAGCTGACACGTTTAACTGTTTCCAGGGAATTGCCAAAGAACACGTGACAAGCAGCAGATACCATGCTAAGCAAGCAAGCTATATGTATGTCCTCATTTAACCCTCACAAACAATCTTACAAAATGAGCCGTATTATAACCTTCATTTCAGAGGAGAAACTAAGGTAGGAAGAGGTCAAATTACTCATCCAAGGTCGCACAGTTCAAACATGACAGGCCCAGAATTCTGAATTAGAATACTGAACTACTTTTAGCCTCACACAGTGTCTGAAAGGGCAGTGATCTGGTGGAGGGATTACAGTATTCGAGAAAGTGGGAATACAAAAGAGAGTGCTTGAAACTAGGCATTAAGATATCAGGATTTTAATCCCAGTTCTGCTAATGAGTCGTCAAGGGACTTTACAATGTCACTTCCCTTCCTGGGACCTCGGCCCTTCATCTGAAAAGTAATTGGGTTGTAACTATGATATCTAAGTTTACAATCCAGAATCCTATGAGATGGTTTGTGCCCGCACTGCGGAAGGCATCTGCTCCCTTACAAACCCTTCATGAAGAGCATAAACCCTAGTGGAGGGTCCCTACCATGGGATGAAACGAAAGCGCCCTATTCCTACTCTGTAAAACAATAACAACTTTATGTATTATAGTAACAAGGATAATGCTGTTATTATTAACAATCCCAACCATAACTTTCACTTACTGAGCATTTAGAATGTGTCCAGCATTACGGAAAATGTTTCCCTAGGCATTATGTAATTCAACCTTCACAGCAGGTTGGTTAAGCAAGTATTAGCATTAGCTCATTTTACAGATGGCAAAGCAATGACTCACAAGGGTTAGGTAACTGGTGCTGTTTCCTGTTGGTTGCAAATGATATGATATGTTATTTATTCATTTATTTATTTATTTCTATTTATTTATTTTTTTTGAGACAGAATCTTGCTCTGTTGCCCAGGCTGGAGGGCAGTGGCACGTTTCTGGCTCACTGCAACCTCTGCCTCCCTGGTTCAAGCTATTCTCCTGCCTCAGCCTCGCAAGTAGCTGGGACTATGCCACCATGCCCGGCTTTTTTTTTTTTTTTTCATTTTTAGTAGAGATGGGGTTTTACCATGTTGGCCAGGCTGGTTTTGAACTCCTGATCTCATGATCCGACTGCCTTGGCCTCCCAAAGTGCTGGGAATACAGGCATAAGCCACCACACCCTACCTGATATGATATTTATAATGTTGCCCTAAACCTCACTGCACCCTTAGCTACACTTACATGCGGAATAAAAGATGAGGGAAGTGAGGAGAGCTGCTAGCGAAGGGTTGGGGGTTGAAGATGGGCTGGGAATGCAATGGTTACCATGTGTCTGTTGTGCATAGTAATTATTACTTTAAAATTCTAAATGCTTCACACATGTTTTTAGGCAAAATCACAAGGTTCCTCTATTATGATCGCTCCATTACAATCCTTTGTAGCCCTTATTGCTTCTATTTAGGTATCTTGTGGTCATTTCTGTGGACCACACTCTATTTTTTCCCACATACTCAGCTTACAATATTATCAAGTACACCTACCAATTTAGAAACCTGCATCCTGAAAGTGACATTTTAAAGTCTGGCTTTCACCAGGTCCCTTAGACCGAAACCATTCCCATGAGTGGTGACTTGCAGCTCTTGAGTTCCGTTTCTCACACACCTTTGGACAGGAAGGTGCCTCATCGGTACCAAGGCGTTGTCTTTCAGCTTTCGGGGAGAGCTGTGACTAACTATCCAGCCCGGCCTTCCAAGGAGGCTACTTCCTGGTTCAGCCCAGCTCTCAGACTCCTACAGAAAATGGTGCGTTCACCAATGGGAAGTGATGGGCTCCTGGCCTTGAGGGTTACTGAAATAACTGTAATCCTGGAAGGTAGAATTAAGCTTTGTCCTCATCTGTTTCATAACATTTTGTATCTCTTCTTGCCTCATGCATATCTGTACTGCAATCATTTGATTTCAAAACATCCCGGGGCAATGCAAAAGCCAGGTTTCGGGACAGACATGCCATATTAACAGGTCATGGTTGATTGTGAGCTGTAAGGTTTGGGCACATCCGTAAGCTTGCTGAGTCTGTTTTTTCTTCATAACATAATACTAACTATACATACTCCACAGGATGTTTAAGAGTCTTAGGTGATCTCACGCATGTAGCTACCTTAGGGTAAGGTTGGCCCAACATATCACTGTTACTCCAAGATGAGTAATATGAACTTTCAGCCTACAACACTACCAAGAGAACTAATGAAATGCCAGGCAACATTAACAGAAATGTGGTGACCAGGAAAAAGACAACGAGAGTTATGGTTAAAGTTAGCTGGTCAGATCAAACCTGAATCCTGGGGTCTCCTCCAAGGATTACACACCGAAAGTGATTTTGGCAAGCAGACACACAGTCAGAGGACAACGGCCAACACTGGGGAGGGGATAGAAATAAAAATAAACGATGTTAGAAAAAACTGAGATAGTTTATCTGAAGTAGGCAAAAGTTGAGAGTGCAGGAAAGTTGTCATAGCACACAGAGGGTGCCACTATGAGGTGCCAGGCTTAGTAGGTAACAGATACAGAATAACTGGGCTTAGTAGATAACAGGTAAAGAAGAAGGTATTCCAGCTCAAAATATAAAAGAAGTTTCCTAATGTGTTGACCTCCTTCAGCCGTCAACAAATCCTCCTAGCCCAAGAGTTTCTCTTATGCTATTGAGTCATACATCTGCATATTTTACTTGTATCCTCTTAGGCAAATGAAGGCATATACATAGTTTTACTCAGCAAAAATATTCATGAATAGCTGTGCATACATCAAAAGTAGATATGAATCATCTTTTATCATTGGCCTACATTAATCTCCTGTGAGCGCTCTAAATAATTCAACTTTGATTTTCCTGGGATCAGGTTCAATCAGCCAGGTGCTCTTCCATCCAACATTAATGTCTTATTTTGTCTACTCAAGAAGGAAACCAGCAGTTGTCCCTTTCTCTTTTTCTGCATAATCGATTTCCTCTTTCTTTGGGATCAGTCCGATTAAAATTATATATTACTTTTTCCATTAAAAAAAACCCTGACTTGATTTTGTATCTTAACCTCCAGTTATTACCCCAGTATTTGACCCTATTTACAGTTAAATTATTCGAATAACGGTCTACACTACTCTCTCCAAATCCTTTCCTCCTGTTCTCTCTCGAGCTCTCTATATAGATCTATATCTAATCTATATCTATATACATCTCATATACATATATATGTATACATCATATACATATATTTGCCTACTAATCCACAAATGTTACTTCCGTTTTATTCACCAAGGCCTTCCGTATTACTTATTTAATGCCTAATTCTCAGTCCATCTGGCTTGATTTATTAGCACTTTATACACTAGATCTGTCAGTCTTTCTGGCCACATTTTCTTTACTTGACTTTCAGTCAACACATTCTCCAAATTTCCTTCAGGGCAGGCATTTTTTTAGTGACTATGTTGTTCCTTTTTGCCCTTAAGACCTTTAAATGAGTCTCAGTTCTTGGATTTCCTTACTTTGACCTGCTTTCTAGGGGACATTTAGATGCCCAGTTTTACATATTATTCCTGTTCTGGAAACTCTCAAATGTGCATTTCTAGCAAGGATATCTCCCTTGAACCCTGACTTGTAGGTTCAGCTGTCTACTTGACATCTCCCTTAGTGGGGGAAGAGACATTCCTAACTGGGTATATCTAAAATTCACTTCCTGTTATTTCCCATGCCCTGCTCCACCTCTCCATCTCAACTAATGACAACTTTATTTTCTTAGTTGACCAGGTAAAACACTTCAATGCATTTGTAAACTCTTTTCCCTCACCCTTCAGATGCAATTCATCAGGAAATCCTGTTGGTTCTCCCTTCTTCATATATCCAGACCCGACCATTTTTAGCACATCTGTTCCTTGACTCAAGCCATCATAATTTCTCTCCAGAGCATTGCAATAACTTCTAAGTGATCCTCCTTCATTTTACACATGAGCCAAGAATGCTTTGTAGTCAGAAGCAAGAGTAATTTTTTATAAACGACAAATCGGGTCAGGCACGGTGGCTTATATCTGTAAGCCCAACACTTTGGGATGCCGAGGCAGGTGGATCACCTGAGGTCAGGAGTTCGAGACCAGCCTGACCAAGATGGCAAAACCCCGTCTCAACTAAAAATACAGAAAAATTAGCCAGGCCTGGTGGCATGTGCCTGTAATCCCAGCTACTCGGGAGGCTGAGGCAGGAGAATCACTTGAACTTAGGAGGCAGAGGTTGCAGTGAGCTGAGATCAGGCCACTGCACTGCAGCCTGGGCAAAAGAGAGAGACGCAATCTAAAACAAAAACAAACACAAACAAACAAACAAACATAAAAATAAGTAAATGAAAGATAAATCGGATTACATCATTCTTCAGTCCAAGGGTGTCCCAGCTCATTCAGAATAAAAGCCAAATTCTTTAAAATAATCTGCAAGTCCCTACGCGAACTGTCCCCATGACCTCTCTGCCCTGCTCTGTGTTCTCCCTCACTCTTCTCCAGCCACACTGGTCCCTTGCTGTTTTATGCACTCATCAAGCATGCGGTTGCCTTTTGGTTTAACACATGCTCCTCCTTTCTCCAGAACTGTTGTTCTCTCTCAATTTCCATGGCTGCTCCTTCACCTCCTTCAAGTCTTTACTAAAATATCACCCATGCCTTCCCTGACTGAGCACCTTTTTCAGAGGCACACCTTTCCCTGTCCCAGCACTGATTAGCATCATTCTCCGCTTTGTTTTTATTCATAGACTTGGTCATCATTAAGCACATTTTATTTTTGTTTATTTTCTGTCTCTTTCCTCCTGGCTACTCAATCCTATAAAAAAGGAATGTTTTCTTCCTCTTCTGTTCTCTACTCCATCTTTAGCACCTAGAATAAGCCTTGAATTGAATTGTTGTTTCAAGCCACACTGAGGCGAGAGGAGAAAGCAGTTACGGGAACGCAGTGAGAGTTGAAACTGTAGGAAAATGCTGCCCACAGGAGCTGCTGCAATCCAAGAGGAGCACCTTGGCTGTGGCCAAACTCCCATGAGGCAGACAGGGAACCCTAGGAACCAGTAGCTCCCGGCTCTTCTTCCTTTGATCTCCCATTCCTTGCTGCTATATCCCATTGACCAATTCCAACAGGAAGCCAGAGCATAAAAGCCCATTTGAGGCAGTCCACACTAGGCAGTCTCTCAGGATACCTTTCAGAGTGGACAAAGGTAGAGAGTGAACGTGGAGAGGCAGACAGAATGTACCCTGAAAAATCAGAAAATAAGCAGCGAATTAGAAAGAGATGCAATGCCTTCATTTTAATTATAGAAATCACTGGATTGTCTTCAACTGAATGAATTTGTGGTACCTCTGTGATGAATGAAGGGGACTTGGGGAGGAGACATTGAACCAGAAGTGTGTTTTGTTCTGCTTTTATTTACCTACCATAAGTTACTTTATTGAACAAGAATGACATTAGAGAGTATGCATTTGACTTAGAATATCTGTCCCAAAAGGGATTTTGGATGGCTTGCTTAAATGCACACAATGCAATAAGTAGAAACATAAATTGCATTGAAGCACATTGCACTTGAATACAGAAATGCTGGGAAGGGCAAAATTCTTTACTAATGTTTTCCTGGACTATTCTAATGAGCAAAGATTGTGTTAATGTTGGATTTTGGCTTTACCCTATTTCCAAACAACATCAGCCCGCTGAACAAGAATTTCACAACTCCTGAGCATTTTTATTGTGCTCGCAATTGCCTGGGACATCAAAGCCCTGGGGCCCTGGTCTGCAACTGCCTGAGGCCATCTGTGACTTTGGCTCACAGCTGAGCCTCTCATGACCCTGTTTACTTTCAGCTTAGATATGCTGTCTTCCATTTGATGATAGTTTGATATCAAACATAAACCAAGTCCTAAACCTAAATTAAATGTGTAGATTAAACTAAGACTCGACATTTCTTCAGTGTCACATTTCCCTTACTAAACAATCTGATAATCATTTACTCAAGTTTATAGATTTCAAGCTAAAGGTTGTAGAAATATCTAAACATCATTCTACAGTTAAGTAAGCAGCAAGTCCTATTGCATTAGTCACTAGATCAAATGTGAAAAGGTCTCCAGGAGAGGAGAATGTTTGAAATGTTTTGAGACTCAGCCCCACCACTTTCTAACTGGTGAATCTGGCTAAATTATAAGCTTTTCTGGGCTTGATCTCTCATCTGCAGAATGGGAATAGTAACACTAGCACTTAGTTTACTGTGCTGTTATATGAGGATTAAATGAGTGAACATTTGAAATGCTTAGAATAGTGGCTGGCACAGAGTAAGCACCCTATGAGTGTTGACTAAAATACATTACTATATTTTCAACTTTCACTTTACAACATTTTCTCACTGATTCTGCTAAAAAAAATTAAGAGGTTACTAGTAGCTTTTGAGAAAAGTATAGTCTGTTATATAAGGATATTTATGTGATATATAAGATTGCATTGCTTTCACAAAATTGATTTTTAAATCTAACTGGTAAAATAAATAAATTAGGAGAAATAGTAGGCACAATAATGCTTTCCCACAACCCACAAAAGATGTTCATTCCCTAATGCTTGGGACCTGTGCATATGTTTGTTGTTTGTTCTTACAGAAACAGGGTGATCTGGTTTGGCTGTGTCCCCACCAAAATCTCATCTTTAATTTTAGTTCCCATAATTCCCACGTGTGATGGGAGACACCCAGTGGGATGTAATTGAACCACTGAGGCAGGTCTTTCCCATACTGTTCTCATGATAGTCAATAAGTCTCACGAGACATGATGGTTTTGTAAAGACTCGTCCCCCTGCACACGCGCTCTTGCCTGCCATTATGTAAGACGTGCCTTTGCTCCTCCTTTGCCTTCTGCCATGATTGTGAGGCCTCCCCAGCCATGTGGAACTGTGAGTCCATTAAACCTCTTTCCTTTATAAATTACCCAGTCTTGAGTATGTCCTTACAGCAGTGTGATATCAGACTGATACACAGGGCCTTGGAAGATGTGAATGTTGGGATCTCCAGATGGGAAGATAATCCTGGATTATCCTGGTAGGCCAAATATAACCCTTAAAAGAGAACAACCTTTCCCAGCTATGGCCAGAGGGAGACTGACTATAGAAGCACAGTGGGCGAGATGCAACATTGCCAGCTTTGAGGACACAGAAAGGGTCCATGAGCCAATGAATATGGGTGGAGTCTAGAAGCTGAAAAGGGCAAGTCAACAAATTCTTCCCTGGGTCCTCCAGACAGCTTAAGTTTAGGTCAATGAAACCAGATCTTGACCCATAACTGACGCATACCTGTATGATCATAAATCATAAATGCATGTTGCTTTAAGCCACTAAGTTTGTGATAATTTATGATAGCAGCAAAGACAAAAGTGATACAGGAGATAACAACTGGCTCATGAAAGTATTCTCACTTTAAATAATGTTTTCAATAGTATTTGTATATCTATATTAATTTGCTTTTATTGGGAGGTGTGTGTGAGTAATTGTTTTCATAATGGGTTTGCCCTGTTTACATTTCACCTATCCTTCAAAACTAAGAAATTGATATACCAGGAAATAGTGAAGAGGCAATGTGATTTAGAGTCAGAGATACCCGGGCTTAGAGTTGCCAGATTAACCAAATAATATTTTTAAAGTATGAATATATTCCGTGCAATAATTGCAACATACATATAATTAAACAACAACAGCCGAAAGAGCATGCATTATTTATCAGAAACTGAAATTTAACCAAATGTCTTGTATTTCACCTGCCAGTGCTACCTGGATGAGAATCATGTATGTCATAAATATAAATGAACCCTTAGGCCAGTGAGTCCCAAACTGGGCTGGATATTGGAATGTCCTGTTAGAGCCTTTATAAATCCCAATGCCCAGGCTGGTGATTTAATTAAGTAAATCATTATCTCTGAGGGGAGGACAGAGGAATGAGCATGTTTCAAGTTTCTTAGGTAATTCTCAATGTGCAGGTAATAACTCACACAATGGTTCTGTGACTATATCGTATATGGGAATTACCCAGGGAGCTTATGAATATGTGAGTTCCTGGTTTTATCTTAAAAGATTCTGATTCGGTAGGACGGGAGGAAGGGGGATTCAAGAGCTTCCGTTAACCAGCATCTCAGGTGATTTTGATGAACTATCAGTGACTCACACTTTAAGAAACTTAAAACGTCTTGGAACGTGTGGCAACCATTTTAAGTACAAGGAAACTCACTGCACAGGTTTTATGAGGATCATTTCACTTAGGTGTACACACTGTAGAAATTTACTTTACACGAATTGCTAAAAATATAATTGTTGGATTCCTTTTCTTTTTCCTTAAGTTCTTCAATTGCCTTAAAGCTTTTCTTAGTTTCTTTAGCTCTGTTGAACCCCACCTCTCTCCCCTATCTTCCTGTAGGATCAGGAGTTTATGCCACGTAGCTGAATCCAAGTTAAACTCATCTTAAGTTATTCTCTCTGATTTCAGGGTGGTTGATCCTGCCTTCCCCATGTGTCTACACTTTTCTATTCATTGGTTGAGGAAACAAGGATCACCTACTTGGTTTTACTGTTTAATCCATCGAATGATCCTGAAAGCTTGATGCTTTTGTCTCTATTGTCTGACACAATGCCATGTCTTCATATGATTTCCATCTGGAATTTAAAACTCAGAGAAAATTGTCACAGCAAAGGCAGACACACACAACTCTGTGTCTCTCTGTCTTCGGGACCAATATGCTTTCCATAAAGTACCCCACCTCTCCTGAAACTAAGCCAGGGGCTGATCTCATTTTTCAAACCTTTTCTGTTACTACCCCCTACCAAGCCCAGTTCCACTCCCCCATGAGGTTCAGCGCACAGCAGTCATTTGGCAGTACATTCCCATGGACTGAATGACCCATGCATTATGGGAAACACACTAAGCTCGGAAGAAAGGCTTTTTCCTCCTTTTCCTTAATTCTTGGCGCCTGCACTTTCACAATTCCTGCTTGGAAGGACATGAGTCCAAGAAGGCCGGCATCTGTCCTTCTATGCCGGGGCCACCTGGGGCTTGCCTGAATGGCCCAGGCCCACTGGGTTTGAGAGTCAGGAAATTACTGCCTACGGGGTCAACTAGGCCCTTCATAGAAAAAATAGCTGACATTGTTCTGACCATGGGGAATAATATCTACAAATAGCCTAACGTTGTTTGAAGGAACAATAGCAGCACAAATTACTGCTTCCCCCTGGCCCCCACCCCACGAAACAGATAGGGCTTTACTTGTTACAAGTAACAAACTCGAGTGTTTCAGTTGATATAAGGAACATTTAACAAGTAGAACACCCTGGATTCTATGTGTGTTTTCCGTTTCCCCAAGTTCTCTGACTGATACGTTTTGTATATGGGCAAGAGCAGAGATTTTGGTATTGGAAGGAACTGTGTTCGAATCCCAGCTCTATCACTTAATAGATGCAAGCCTGTGAAAATGTATTGTAAACATTTTCGAGTTTCTATAATCAGGAGGCACTCTAGTGGCGGTATTGCTTTGTCTTTACTCTGTACCTAGAAGTTGTGTGATTCTAAGAAAAGTATTTCTATCACTCACTCTGAGGGAGTTCCAGGGTCCTTCTCAGGACTCTGCCAGAGACAGCCTTCAGCTGAACAAATGACCACAGGTATCAGAGACAGAAGGACAACTGTGGTGCAAGCTGAGGTTTGTTGGCACAGGCACTCGAGATAGCAGAAACATGAGTTAGTCAGTCTTCTTCTCCATCTGACGTAGCCTGCATGTCACCAGGACACATCCCTGAAAGGAGAAGGGTATGCAATACACTGACTTGTAGTGAATAGGAAGCGGGAGCCTGCCTCGGGGTCTAGACTCAGAGGATACAGATCTTGGGACACAGAAACTCAAGGAGGCCACCTTGGCCAATTACAATTTAAAGTCAAAGTTGAGGTGTTGCCTATCCTTTAGCCAAGAGATTATCTTCTCTGTGTCCCTCAATTTTATTATTTTGAATAAATAGTATTTACCTCTGCAGATGACACTTATGAAGTATGTGACATTTTCTTATAATCATTAACGTTTCTTCCAAATCTTTCTGCTATAGAAATTTCATGGGCTGACTGTGAAAAGAGGCAGAAATGTCCTGCCAAGATGTAACCTGTGTTGGTAATATGTCAGGCTAGCCTCAGTTTTCTCATCTGTAGAATGGTAATGAAATTATAATATTCATGGCAAGTACTAAATGAGACTGGTTGTAGAAAAGTGCTTTGTAAATTATAAAGAACATAGAACGATAGTTGTTTCTTTTTTCTTTTTGTTGTTTTATTTTGTTGCATTTTCTTTTTCCCCAGTCTTCTGTCCTAATTCCCACAGGGCAGACAGTGTGTCAAAGATGGTAGTGGCTGCAGCTTTCAGAAACACACTATCTGTGAAAGTCCACTGGGGCAGCCAGGGGGAGCTACTTGCAATTAGCCTTAGGAAGCAAGTCCCAACCAGCTGGTCTAACGTTACTCATCAGGTAACTCTCAGCAAGCAAGAGATTTAGAGTTGGTTTGGCAACAGGATCAAGACAGAGTCGGCAACCTAGTTTCTATTGCGTCAGGAAACACAGGTTGTATAATGTTTCAAAAGGCCGGTTGGTACATTGTCAGAATTTGTTTAATAATATACTTTACGATATTTATTTTTTCCAGTGTGTGTCAGGCAGCATGCTAGGCATTTGGAGTATAGGGGTAGGCAAGACTGAAACCATCGTTTCCCTAACACAACTAGCAGAGAATTAAAAAATTCAAAAAACCTACAAAAAGATAAGACAAAAGTTTATTGTGGGCGTATATTATTGTCCTGGGATTTTTTTCTTGCAACCTTACCATTCCATGATTTTGAATGGATATGATCTCTCTCTTATCTCCAGCATTTACAGATGTACAGCAGGAACCAGAATATGTCAGGTTTACATAGGTGTATATTGCTTTTCTCCTGAATCAATTGATATTCCTTTGGGATGAGGAGCTAGGAAGACAAGAAACACCTAGGACTTCCAGCTTCTCCCTTTCCTTGTTCAATTAGGAGCCTGGTCAATAATGGATCTCAATACACAGAGGGAAGCAGAAGGATAAAGGAAGCTTACATTAT
The DNA here is from genome assembly GCF_024542745.1 of Macaca thibetana thibetana. Lineage (NCBI taxonomy): Eukaryota > Metazoa > Chordata > Mammalia > Primates > Cercopithecidae > Macaca > Macaca thibetana. The sequence continues at coordinate 175,242,359 of NC_065582.1, forward strand.
GGCTCAGCGCAGTGGCTCACACCTGTAATCCCACCACTTTGGGAGGCCAAGGCGAGCGGATCACGAATTCAGGAGATTGAGACCATCCTGGCCAACATGGTGAAACATGGTCTCTACTAAAAATACAAAAATTAGCTGGGTGTGGTGACACGTGCCTGTAGTCCTAGCTACTTGGGAGGCTGAGGCATGAAAATCTCTTGAACCCAGGAGGCAGAGGTTGCAGTGAACCAAGATCGCACCACTGCACTCCAGCCTGGCAACAGAGCGAGACTCTGTCTCAGAAAAAAAAACAAAGCTTACATTATCATTTGAGCTGGATCCAGCAATACCTGAAGCCAGGAGAACCCTAGGACCTGCCTCCTAAAGTAGTGATCATTGGGTGTTTTGTCTTTTGCTACACACACACACACACACACACACACACACACACACACACACGAGTCTTAACTGACCATGCAATTTTTTTTGGAAATACGGTATGCCTGCCCCAGAAACTGGGCCTCCAGCTCTACCAGATGGCTAACTGGAAGAGACCCTGGAAGGAGCCTTCAGTGTCCTGCCAGCACAGAAATAAACCATCTGAGCTCCTCACCTGGCTCAGGCCAGGTAACAGGCAACCTGGGCTGGAGAACCAATGGCCAGCCTCAGCAGAGCTGGTGAATCAATCCTAAGCTTCTTGGTGTATACAGATGGCCCTTCATGTGAAGCTGGTCATGGAGGGCTCCAAAGGGCTTTCCCGTGTCAGCACCTAACTGTTCCAAAGCAGCTACCCCTCAACTTCCCCATCCTTAACAGAAATACCTAGCAGAGGAAGTAGCATGCCACACTATTCCCATTGCCTTTACCCCCGGCAAGCATCACTGCTTCCTGCAGTTAAACAGTCTACCACCCACATCATGTAATGCTGGTTAAAGCTCTTAGCACAATACCTGTGATATCACAAGCAAGTAATGAAAGTCAACTATTCCTATTAAATGATCATTATGTGAAACAACTAAAAAAGTCTAAAAGCAGTATGTGAACGTAAATCCTGAGTGCAAAGAAATAAATTAATTCAACTAATGTTTACTAAGAGCCTGTGCATGCCAGGCCCGGTTATAGGGACTGGTGAAATAGTTGTAGACACGATTATATAAGGTTTCATATAAAGGGAAATTACAAATAAGCCCCCCAAACAGCATCCTTGTACTTACAGATTTTATGTCCTGCTGGGGAAAAAAAAGACAAGTGAAAGTCAATAAACAAACATACCACGTAATTTCAGATGGAATGAAGTACTATGAGGAAATATAAACCAGAGGAAAATGATGGAGTAATAGGAGGTCACGTTGGGGAAATGCGTTTTAGAAGTGGCTGTCAAAGTAGGTCTCTGAAGGTGTGGAATCTCAGAATGAGGCCAGGGAGTGAACTCTATAGAGGTTGGGATCATGAAAATTCACAGAACCAGGAGAGAATGCAAAGATTCTGGTACTGGAATAGTCTTGAAGTATTAGAGGGACAATAGGAGGCCAGCATGGCTGAAGAACATTGAGAGAAAAAAAAGTCAAACAAGTGAGATTGTAAGCAAGCAAGGGCCTGAGCACATGGGTCTGCTGAAAACAGTAAAATCTTTGAATGTTTTTTCTAAAGGAAATGAAAAACCATTAGAGAGTTTACACAAAGGAGTGATATGATACGATTTACATTTGCTAAAGATCATTATTTAGTTTGCTTGGGCTGCCATAATAAAATGTCACAAACAGCGTGACTTAAGCAGCAGCAGTTTACTTTCTCACAGTTAGGGAGGCTGGAAGTCTGAGATCATGGTGTCTCCAGGGTTGAAGGCCTCTCCTTGGCTTGTAGATGGCTCCCTTCTCCCTGTGTCTTCATGTCGTCTTTCCTCTGTCCACACAGCAAGTGTCTGCATCCAAATTTTCTCTTCTTATAAGGACACCAACTATGTTGTAAGGGCTCATGTTAAAGACCTATCTGAACTTACTGTCTGTTCAATAGTTGTATCTCCAAATACAGTTGCATTGTGAGGTACTGGGAATTACAACTTCAGCATATGAATTTTTGGGGTCACAATTCATTCAGCCATAACAATTACTCTGGCCACTCTGGGGAGGATAACTGCCTGAAGGAGGCAGTGGTGAGGAGCAAAAACAAGGTCAGTTGAGAGGCTATTTCAACAGTCTAGGTGAGAGATAATAAAAGCTTGGACTCCGGTAGGGTTACTAAAGAGGTGGTGAAAAGTGATCAGATTAGGGGTATATTTGAAGTTTCAACTGACACAGCTTGAAAGTAGGTTGATAGTATAGTACCAGGAAAAAGTAATTGAGTGAGTCATGTTGGTATTTATCAAGATGTGGAAGATTAGAGGAGGAGAAAGTTGGAAACACAAGGATCAAGAACGGCATTTTGGACATTGTAATGTTGACATGCCCATTAGAGGTCAAGAAAGATATTGAACATGGAGCACTACCGAAAGGTCAGAGTCCTAGTCACTGACACATAGTTGGTCTGTGAAGCCATGGGCTTGGGTAAGATCTCTAAGGTAGGTAGTCTAGATCAAGCGTGTCCAACCCACAGTCCATGGATCACATGCAGCCCAGGATGCCTTTGAATGCAGCCCAACACAAATTTGTAAACTTTCTTAAAACATTATGAGATTTATTTGTGATTTTTTTTTAGCTCATCAGCTATCTGTAGTGTTAGCGTATTTTACATGTGATCCATGACAATTTTTCTTCTTCCACTGTGGCCCAGGGAAGTCAAACAAGTGGACATCCCTGGTCTAGATGGAAAGAATGGCTGGCCACAGAGCCCTGTAGATACTAGTGTTTCAAGGAAGAAAAGAGGAATAGAACCAATCAAAAAAGACTGAGACATAGCTCCTGAAGGGGGAGAAGCAAGAGAGCATAGGACTCATGCAGCCAAGTGAAGAATATTTTGAAGAAAGACTGATCATGCTATATGCTGCTCAGAGACTACAGAGACACTGAATCTAAAGGAGCTGAAGAATTGGCCCTTGCATTTGGCAAGATGAAGATTGTTAATGACCTTTACAAAAGACATCAGTGTTTGTCAGATAAAGAGAGACCAAAAAGTGAGAAAATGAATTCAGCAAATAAATGTGTTGAAGACCTTTGCTATAACACAAAGCAAAGAAATAGAACAGTGTTGGGAGGAAGTTTTGTCAAAGAGAGTTTGGGAGTATTTTGCTTCTTAAGGTGGGAGATATTAGAATAGGTTATTATTTTAGCAAAAAAAAAAAAAAAAGAATAATTCAGATGAAATAAGGCACGAGACAATTTCAGGAAAAAAAGAATTATGAAAGAAAAAAAGAAAAAAACCTTAAATAGCAAAAGCAAATGGAACCCAGTATACACGTGACAGGTTTGGCCTTGATAAGATCAGGAGCAGTTTATAGTAGGAAAACGTAGATGACTTCATGTGAGCCGAATCTTACTCTAGTGTCTGAATCTATGTGGACCCCTGTATATGTCCTTTTCATCTCATTATCCAAGTTTAAGTAGAATGTCCTGAACTTCCTAACTCTGTCCACAGAACTCACAACAAATAGCTAGAATTAGAAACTTTCTTTTTTTTTTTTTTGAGATGGATTCTCACACTGTTCCCCAGGCTGCAGTGCAGTGGCAGCTATCTCAGCTTACTACAACCTCAAACTTTCATGAAACCCAAGAATAAGAACTTAGGAAGTCATTGACCTTGCTTGGCTCTACAAAGTTTTCCATCAGTTCTCTATTCCTTGCCTGGTATACTTTATTTTAGCAGTAGACTTCCTGGTATGCTTTGGACTCATTGAAAAGCCGTAGCGCAAGTTAATCAGTGCCTGCCTCCTAGTTAAGAACTGGACTGTGCTATCAAAGGTCAGGTGACAGGCAAAGCGAAATGACTGCCTGGGACTAAGTATAGAAAATCCCCTGAATGAAAAGAGGAACAAGAAGAAGAACATGAGAAACAGGTTTTAATGAGTGCTCTTCCTTGAAACCCAGTTCTTAGGAAGTTAGCTTCACAATTATTAAGTATAATATTTTCTTCTGAAAAGAGCTCCTGGTTTAAGAGAGAAAGGCCAGGGTATGAATAGCAACTCCACCCCGTGATCTGTGTGTCAAGTATTTAACTCATCTAAGATTCCTTCTCTCCATGGGTAAAATGCTACTAACAAGCATCCCTCAAGAGGAGGAGTTTGGAGGTTAAAAACGTCTATAAGTAGAAGTCTTGGCAGGTGCTCAATTAGGGTCTATTTCCTTTAAATGTATCTTCCTTGTTTAGGTTAATTAAGTGTATTGACCCATTACCAAATGGCCTAATAAACTAAATTTTGGCAGGCACTTAATGAATTTCAGGTAGTTTCAAGATATTATGTGTGATACATTAATCACAAAATTTCCCCTGTTCTCCGGGAGTTCATTATATTCCAAGTGATAGGGTGACAAGTAGAGAATTACTACATGTTAGTTTACAATCATGCAGCCATTGCCATCATCCCTAGCATTTACTTGGATGGCAGAAGGTTGAGATTTTGAGAGCGATCTGCAGCAATAGACTAGAGGAATCTGTATTATTTATGTAATCAATGAATTTCCATGCAGGATTTTTTGAGGGAAACTCCCTATTAAGGTGCTATGGTAACATATATGAGATGGAGTCCCTCCCCCCTTATAGGAATAATGTAATTCAGAATCTCAATCAAATCTACAGTCATTAAGTCATTCAGCACTCTTCTGGGTGTCTGAGTACAACAGTATGTGATAGTATCTACTGCTGCACTCAAACGCCCACTACTTCAAATACAATTATTTAAGGCCTTTTGCAGATGGATCTTATGTGCGAATGGGAAACATAAATTTTATAAATAACTAAATATATACAAATCACATCTATATTTAAATATATACTCGAAAACATAGCAAGAACAACAGAGATGAACTTCAGACAGGTTGTGTGTGATGCCAAAATCCATAGACTTTCCACTATACTAGGTCTGTAGGCCATATCCATCCTAGGTCTTGTTTCTATGCATAAAATTTATTGGAACACAGTCCTGCCCATCTGTTTGGAGGTTATCTATGGTTGCTTTCCAACTGCAACAACAAACTTGAGAGAAGTTGTAATACCCACAAAGCCAAAAGTATTGATCATGTGGCCTTTTACAGAAGAAGGCTCCTGGCTCTTATGTTATACTACGCTGGGCACAACATGAACAGAGCCATACAACCAACCACATCAGTTAGGCCAGTTATGGCCATAAGCAACCAACAGCCCAACTAAAAAGTGGGGGAGATTATATATGTCTCAAAAGACAAGGAGTTGGCAGTAGAATAGTCTCATCGTAATTATAAAAGTCAATTGCCATCACCAGTAGCATAGATTGTTCTCTTCCATTCTTACATCTTTGGTCCCCATTTTCTCAGGATAGCTGTCCCAATGCCAGATGTCACATGAAATGACAATGTCCAGAGGAGAAAAAAAACAAGCAACCATACCTTGTGTCCCATTTTAAGAATGAAACAAACCTTCCCAGACCCTCCAGGTAGAGATCACTCTTTGTTGTTTCTTTGATCAAAATTGTGTCACATACTCTATTTTCTTTGTTTCTTTTTTTTTGACAGTTTTGCTGTGTTGCCCAGGCTGGAGTGCAGTGGTGCAATCTCGGCTCACTGCAACCTCTGCCTCCCTGGTTCAAGAGATTATCAGGCTTAGCCTCTTAGTAGCTGGGATTACAGGTACGTGCCACCATGCCCAGCTAATTTTTTTATTTTTAGCAGAGATGGGGTTCCATCATGTTGGTCAGGCTGGTCTTGAACTCCTGACCTCATGTGATCTGCCTGCCTTGGCCTCCCAAAGTGCTGGCATTACAGGTGTGAGCCACCACGCCCAGCCCACATGCCCATTTTCAAAACAATCCCTTGCCAGAATAATAAGATCAATATGACTGGCTAAGTCCAATCATGACTCACTCTCTGAGGCTGAGAAGCGATCCACTTTTCCCTGAAATAGAAGACTTCCCCCTACCTGATGAAAATTGGGTGTCTGTTAGAAATGAAGAAGGGGACAGAGAAAGATATTAATCGTATCTGTTATATCAACAGAAATAAATAATAGACATTTTTATAAAATATTACAAATGAAGCACTGAAATGTAAACTCTATGAAGGGAGGAATTCTTATCTTTCTGGTTCACTGCAGTAGCACCAGGGTTAAAATAGTGCTTAGCATAGAGTAGGTGCTCAATAAATAAATAAATAAATATTGATGAAAAATATGAGTGCATTTTTGAGAGTTGGGGAAGGAACCACAATAAATCTAAGTGAAAAGCTGTTATACAATGACAAGATAACAGTGCAATGCCATATTGCTATAAACTTTGGTTTGAGTGATCCCAGCCATCCACATAAGATAACTGGCAAGTGAACACAGGTGAAGAGAAATTCTAGGAGAGAGTGAAAATCCAGCTGGAGAATCATGGAATTCAAGGCCCATTAGTCCATTTAAATCACAGAAAATGTCCTTACCTTTGTCACTGGGTCCAGAGTACAACCTGGACAGAGGGAAAATTTTTGTGATTGCTTACCTCTCTTATTTCCTCATATGCTGACAGCAGCCTAAAAGAAACACAAGACTCTCACATAGAGAAATGGGCCACTTTCAACAATATTTACCTTGGCTATCTCAATGCTTGGTTGTGTAGGTTGCACAGAATCAAATAATTCAACAACTTGAGAACTTTTATTACACATATTCATGATCTGTGAGACACTGGACTAGGTTTAGGGATAAAAGAGTGAACAAACAGACAAGTAAAAAGCACGTAAATCAGCATAAAAGAAAAACGCATCAGGGAGGGGTTTCTGGAAAATGTTACTGCTCAGTTGAGGCCTGCAGAACGACTGGGAAGTTAGCCAAATTAAGAAGGGTGGAGGAGGCAGTCGTGCAGATGGAACCAGGCACCCAGGCTCTGAAATGAGTGTGTGGCATGCCCATGAGACACCGCAGATCTGAATTAGGGGGCAGCAGACCCAGGGATGAGGCTTAGCTCTGAGTTAGACCCAGTTACTTCATTCATTTATTCACTTATAAATAGAGTCTCTCTGAGGTTGAAAGACACCCAACCCTCCTTAATTTTTGGATAATTGTGATGTACGAAAAATAGACAAATACTCAAAAATATTTTCATTTAATAACGACTCATTTTACGGAGGAAGATATTACTATAATAATTATTTGAAAATGAGGGTTATAAAACAATTTGTTAGGTCACTACAGCAGGAGTTGTCAGACAATGGGTCATAACTATAAACTTCTACGAGAAACCTTCCCCCACCCTCAATTCTGTAATTTTATGTATTACTGCATATATAATTTCATTTGGAGACATTAACAAGAGTCTACATTTGAGGACATTGTTTACTGTAAAACTCAGGCCTAACAGTCCTCACTCAAGTACCCAAGTCAATGATTCATTTAAAAAATACCTACTATGGGGAGAACTTTGTAAAGGCTGGATGTGGAGATGATGGTGGAAAAAAAACACGTATGGGACTGTCCTCGTGGATCGTAATATTTATCTTTTCAGGAGAAATATACATATTCAAGAAACACAAATGATTCAATTACTTCATATAAAGTTAAGTGTTTTGAAGACAAAAAATCTATCTTTAGGTCTCAGTGTCTGTATTTATAAAAAGAGGGGGTGATAAAAGACTCTCTTAATGGACCCTGAGGTTACAAGTAAGACTGGTTAATTAGTCTACGGAGAGGAATGCTGCTCGGAGCAGGTTAGGTGAAAGGCATTTGGAGATGGTTGCTGCAGCAAAGGGGCGGGGGATTGCTCAGGAAACACAAGGCAGAGCTCAAAGCATCTACTCAAGTCCTAGAAGTCTTGGAAGATAATAGAGAAATAGAGAAAATAATAGAGAAATAAAAAAGAAATGGTAGAAACCTCCTTTATAAGCATTGTTTCCAGAGAAGTTTAGAAGACAAGGGGAATCTGAGAGGCAGCCATCTGCGTTTTGTAACGTCACAGTTGAGAAAACTATGGTCAGATTCACCAGAGGTGAACAGACCCGCCCAGTGCAGGGAGTGAGTCAGCAGGAATGGCATTTTACGGAATCCGGTAGACTCACTGATTTTTCCAGAAATACAGGTTAGCTGAGTCGGAAGAGTTGCTTCTCCAGCCAAGGAATTCCCCGTTGCATGTAAATGTTTTTCATCCAAAAGGATGAACAGAGTAGGAGCTTGACCTTCACAGGTCATGAGTCTAGACCTCAAAGAGATGGATGTGTTTATCCGATGAATAATGCTAGCAATAAACAAAAAAGAAGAAAGAAAGAGGTTGTGGATAACGCATGAGGAAAAATGACTCTTACTGCCTAGAATGAATTACGAAGTATAAGATCTAAAGGAGGGCTGGGCGCGGTGGCTCACGCCTGTAATCCCAGCACTTTGGGAGGCCGAGGCGGGTGGATCACAAGGTCAGGAGATCGAGACCATCCTGGCTAACATGGTGAAATCCCGTCTCTACTAAAAATACAAAAAAAATTAGCCGGGCGTGGTGGCAGGAGTGGTGGCGGGCGCCTGTAGTCCCAGCTACACGGGAGGCTGAGGCAGGAGAATGGCGTGAACCCGGGAGGCGGAGCTTGCAGTGAGCCAAGATGGCGCCTGGACGACAGAGTGAGACTCTGTCTCAAAAAAAAAAAAAAAAAAAAAAATTTTTTTTCTTGAAGTGTAACTTCTATCTAGAGGGGCATCAGAGCATCTTGTGATTTTTTTCCCGCCATGCCCTCTCTGAACCAAATTTTAGGTCTTTAGCTTCCCAGAGCAAAATCCCTGGGAAAAGCTGAGAAGGCCAAGTAATTAAGAAGCGGGACTCTAAGCAAGTATTCTTGATGTCCAAGCTAAATGACAATCATTTAGCACTTTCGGGAAAATGAAGAGAACCTGACTCCTTGTTATTCCTCCACCATTGTAAAAGGAAGCTTTGATATTTCTTTGCAATACCACAGCAGAAACTTCGTTAATTATAATATTATGCTTTTTGACAATGAAATGAACCTCCAGAAGTAGGCTTATTCATTAGGATTCTAAGTGCCTTTTAATCTCTGCCATCAATGCTCACTTTCCTTTTCACCCTTCCCAAACATTCCTATGTAGATATGCCTCCAAAATACGCACAGTTTGACCACATACTTTTTATCTTGTGTCTAATATTTCCACTATCTCAACTTACAACAACAGCAAAATTTCAATAAACTCTGTATTAACTAACATTTTCTAAATTCCTTTTTTGAAGAAAAGGTATATTCCTGTATTTACAATTTTCTACAAGAGCTCATGATGATGGTAGTTCACCCTGGAATCTGTGCTTTTTAAAAATAATTGTGTGATGCACTTATTAAAACACAAACTATTTTTAGGACTTCAGAGTTTTCAGGTTGCATTCAAATCCATTATTTCACCTTGTTTACTCAGCAACTTCGGATTCCAGCATGTGGAGCACAATTTACTTAGGCGGAAATGGAGGCCCAACATTTCTAAATGACTTAAGAAACTGAGGCCCAAAATGTATAAATGGTTTGCTCAAGGCCATACATCTCCTAACTGATAAAAATACGCATGCTATCAATCAGGATTTAGAAGCGCAAAACCCATGCTCTATCCATAGTGTTGCTTATTAAGAAGAAATAAGCAAATAAATAAATTAGTAAACAAAAATAAATTTTAAAACTAGCATATGAATACCCTCCCCAATTAAAAGAATATCACATATGTCATTTAAACCTGAGAAAATTTTAATGAGCTGATAGAATTAGAATCCAAAATTATTGTGAGCTGAACATTTAATACTGTAGTTCATATTATTTCTGTATTGTTTCTCATTTAGGCCATGAGTTTCTTCACCCTGAGGTTAAGGATTGTTTTATTAATGTCTGTGCCCAAAAATCAATATGTCGAATACATTAGATGATTAACTTAGAATGAGGGAAAAAAACTTTAATATTTTGAAGCAATAAAGATTGGCTACGATCTCATTCCTTCCTAATATCTAGGACAATTTTCCATGAGTCATTATGGAACTCATTCTGGCTCCACGTCAGAGAAAAAGAAACAGAATATTTGGAGTCCAGACAGGCTTCAATTTAAATCCTAACTAAACTACTTACTAAATGTTTTTATAAGTTTCTTAACATCAATTAATTAAGAATTAGGCCTCTTACCCAACTTCAGTTTTTGTTTGTTTGTTTGTTTCATTTTTCAAATGAGGATAATAATATCTCCCTGGTGGAAATGCTATAAAGATTAAATACATGTGTAATATATTTAAAGCACGTAGCTAAATGACGGGTAGCTCTTATTTATACACTGTCGTTAATAAGAAAACTCATTGCAATAATATTGCCAAATTCTTTTCTAAATTGGCTAAGATACATTCTGCAAAAAGCATTGGCCTGATTTCCTACTCAATATAAGGTCTTAGACAATTCAAGGTCTTCTGGGCCTCAGATTCTACTTCTGTAGAAGAAGAAGGAAATAAAACAAGTAGAAAAAAGGAATTGGATTTCATGACCTCAACCACCACTTTCAGCTCCTGACATTCATTATTATATAACTTTTGTACATAACTCTATTTTTACAAGTAACATTTATTGGGTGGAGAAAGTTTTCCTGGTTATATTGTGCTTTGTAAAAATCTCAACTCCGGTTCACATCAGCAAATATGATTTCTGACAGGAAGTGGACTATTTAGTTGATCTCTGGAGGTTGAGAGAGATGGTGTTGATAGTTGCTCAGAATAAGATATGAGGATGTTAAGGAATAAAATAGGTGAACACAGACAGGAGACAGGAGCAGAACTGGATGAAATCTAACACTTTAGCTAAGAGAGTACATATGGGAAATGGGTGAAGAAATCTGTGTAAATATGCTGAAGGGCATTAAAGACAAGAATAAGTAAATAAAATTTGATATTAAAAATGATGAGGAAGCAAGTAAATCATTATCCCATTTGCGTTACCAGGAAGTGGTCTTTTTTCAGATACTCTTTCCCTCTAGCACTTAATTATTAACAGAAACCTTTGATACTAAAGAATGAAGGTCATACATGGAATTCGAATTCTGTTACTCCACATACTCTTCCCAATTTTGAGTCATCAAATGAAATTCTCATTGAGCGTTCACTTCAGGTAGGGCATACTATTTGATAGCCTTTGCAGGGGGATGTTAGTGAAGGTAGCCGACTCAACATTGGAACATATACATTCAAAAGATAATGACTCTGCAGACTCAGATTAGGTAAGGGCAGTTTCTAGGTCAAGGATAGGTTTCGGGGTGGGGGAGCTGGAGTTTAAGTTGGCTCCACACAGTGATTCAGGGACAAAAGATGATGGCAGATTTGCCACCTCCAACAGGATGCTTGCCTGGGTGGAAAAATAAAATGTAGGGGAATGGATGGAAGATTTTCCTGGACCAAGCCTGGAGGAAGCTCACATCACTTCTCCCACACTCCATCACAGTGAGATTTGTTCTGTAGTCATACTCTAATGCAAAGAATGCAGAAAGATTTGGCCAAGCTCTGTGACCAGAGAAAGAGCATACAGAGCGTTCAGTGAGCAGGCTGCCCCAGGGGCAGAAGGAAGCCTAAAGGAAACTGCAGCACAGCCGTGGATACAGGCATGTGAAGAAATGTCTTTCATACATGGTGCAGTGTATCCCACATAATCAGGGAAACCTATATGCAAAGGAGACTGAGAACGTGAAAGTTGGGGTGGATAATTAATTTGCAACCAAGACGAGTAAGCAGGAACAAGACAGACCTAAAGGGATGTATTCAATACAGGAAATTTTCATGGTATAATCCACAGGTGACTTTAGTAAAACACATCTGAAATGAATGTAAAATACCTTTCCCAGTTGCAAACAGAATCTTCTGTTAGGTTTTCAAGATATCCAGAGGTGAGAGTAAATTACCCACTCATCAGAGAAAACTTTATTGTGTGCCTTCTCCAAGGAGCATCCCTGTCACTCTGACCCCTAGCATGCTTTCAGTGCACTGACAACAGATTTCCATTGTCCTTCTGTCTTCCATAAGTACAGTGTGGCAAGAATGCTTTCCCTCCTGTTTACCACTCTATCTCTAGTACCTAGAATGGTGCCTGGCACAGGCTTCAATTAATATCTGTTGAATGCATCGATTCAACGGATATTGATTGAATGAGTGAGATCATTCTTTGGTGATCTAAACAACAATGGACTAACAGAAAGTCAAAGCCAGAAAGGATATTAAGAAAAACTGAGTTCAAACTCTTTCTTTTCTTTCTGCGTCAGAGTCTTGCCTGGTCACCCAGGATGGAGTGCAGTGGCTTGATCTTGGCTCACTGCAGCATCTGCCTCCCGGGTTCAAGCGAGTTCCTCAGAGTGATTACAGGTACACGATACCATGCCTGGGATGTTATGTTATGTTATGTTATGTTATGTTATGTTATGTTATGTTATGTTATGTTATGTTATGTTATGTTATGTTATGTTATGTTACTTTTAGAGATGGATTTTTGCCATGTTGGCTAGGCTGGGCTTGAACTCCTGGCCTCAAGTGGTCTGCCCACCTTCCAAATTGCTGAGATTACAGTCATGAACCGCCCCACCCAGACTTCCATTTTTCTTAATATAGAAAGTCTGAACTCAGTTTTTCTTCTCCAGTTTTTCAACCTCCAGGCTGAGGTGAGCTGCAGTGAGCTGAGATTTCGCCACCACACTCCAGCCTGGGCAACAGAGCAAGACTGTCTCAAAATGAAAAAAAAAAAAAAGAAAGAAAGAAAAAAAAAAATAAATAAAACAAAAGGAAAAAAAAGAAAGAAAGGAAAAAGAAAGATGATCCCAGCACTTTGGGAGGCCAAGGTTGGCAGATCACTTGAGGTCAGGAGTTCAAGACCATTCTGGCCAACATGGTGAAAACCCATCTATACTAAAAGTACAAAAATTAGCCAGGTGTGGTGGTGCACACCTGTAATCCCAGCTACTCAGGAGGCTGAGGCAGGTGAATTGCTTGAACCTGGGAGGCAGAAGTTGCAGTGAGCTGAGATCACACCACTGTACTCCAGCCTGGGCAACAAATGAAGTGGAGTCTCAGGGGAGGTAACAGATTTCTCCAAGATGACATACATATTTTTAAATGCAATGTAGTGCCTTTCCACTATGCTATATATGCTAACAAGAATATCATGATATCAAGAATATTATAAATGGCATCAAGAATATCATAAATAATATCATGTAACCATAAGCAGATTCTTGGAGACTTTGGATATTTTTGCACTAACTTAAGAAAATGTAATATTGACACATACTGTTATTTGCAAAATTCATGTGGTGTTAATTGCCACGCAGTAGAATATTTCCTTTTCTAATGCTGCATGCCTAGCATGAGAAGCAAATGTGAAAGCTATATGACAGGAAATGATTGAGGTCCTTGTAACATAATGAGTCATCAAAATCAAATAGATAAGCACCTCCCTTGACTCTCACTTAGGCAATTGGGAAAAACATAAGCACAAGGAAAGAAATGCAGTGATACTAGAGGGAGTTTAATTTCCTTGTAAATCGTAATAATACGAAACAAAAGTAAATTTTTTAAAAAGTTGAAAACTATCATAATTTTAAAAGAGAATGATACAATTCAGCACTCACAAAGGTACAAGATAAGAAACATCCCAATATTGTGTGGAAATATCTATGAATGGCCTATTTTGTTTTTGTTTTTCTTTTTTGACCTAACATTTCCATTTCTGTGCGTGTGTGTGTGTATATACATATACGTGTTCCATATTTGTGCGTGTGTGTGTATATATACATATACGTGTATATGATAAAAATACTAAAATTATGCCATATATAGACATATGCAAGGACAGTTGGGATATATTTTTACTGGTCAATGAGAAAAATATTAAAAAGATGCCTTCAAAAACATAAAACTCAAATAATAGAGACAGCAGGGATAGAAGGCTATATGCTTTATTCAAAGCAAGTGCCCTGGTTTTAATCCTATTTTAGTCATAATTACACTTCAAAATCCTTAAAAACTCTGTTAATTCTAGGATCTATAAAAACAAAGATGTTCTTCTGCCAACTTTGTACCCTCATGTGACTAATAAGGTGAGAAAGATAAAGCTTTTAAACAAACATTTACAATTCAACGTGCTAGGAAGAAGATATTGTGCAATTACAGAGAAACAAGTTCTATTGGATGAAAGAACGAGCTGACCTCTTTAGGCCTCAGTTTCCTTATTTAAAACATAACCATGACTGACATTTTCCAGTGATATTTAATATAAGAAAACTTGTAAAACTATACCTTATCCACAGAACACAAAGAGCATTTCATGCAAAGCAATGCATACTTTTGATTTAAAATGTCTTTTAACAATACTTACGAAGGAACACATTAGCTTAGTATTAAAGTTTAATACGCAATCAGCATTGAATAACATTACAAATGTTAAGTGAAGTTATAAGACAAGGTGTACAATTTAGACCAGAGACTTTTGGAAGATTTCACACGCTTTAGCTGGTGACAGGTTCAATGTTGATGCTATGTGCTCATGTGTCAGGATATGCTTTGTTACCTTTTGAATATTTTTGGAATGGTCCAACTTTTGTTTAAGACAGATTGTCCCACATAATAGAAGTCATTATCTTAATATATTTGATAATTTTTTTACATTTCTATTGAATTATTTATATCTCTGAGAAAAAAAATACTACTACTGGTGACTTTTTTTTGCCCCTAGAACTTATTGATACCTCTTCCATGACAGGATTGAATTGCTAGTCTTCGAAATCCCCAATTCCTTTTTTGTTCCAAAATAGGAGGAGGTACAGCCTATAACATCCTTTGTAGATCTAGAACTCATAAATGGAAAACCCCATTTGCCAGCAGGTGGGATTTATCTATTAAAGCATGTATACATCAACCCCTCCAACCATTCTTACATTAAATCCATCAGAAAACAGATGTTTATTGAGTCTGTACAAAGTCCAAGTCCTTTTTTATACACTGGTGTATACAGTGTAACAGCAAAATCTTTGTTCTCAGGGTACGAGTGCACACATTCTAGTAGAAAATGTGAACACTTTCTGTGAAATATGTGAATACTTCTAGTGGAATCCTTTAGCTGAATAATTACACAAATATATAATTACGTATTGGGAGAAGAACCATAATGGAAGAACACAAGAAACTACTGCTATAATGTATAACCAGAAAATCTGACCTCAGGAGGAGAGTTTAGGGAAGTGTAGTTTGCTTGAGCTGAATTTGGAAGATTGGAAGAATGACCAGGTGTTCATTCTATTCAGCCATTCTTGCCTGTTCCCTGTTCCTTACACACAAGAGAAATACTCCTGCCTCCGGAAATTTGGGGCTTATTTTTCTCTCTGCTTGGAAAGCTCTTACAGAAAAATCTGCACGGCTAACTCCCTCACCTCCTTCAAGTGTTGCTCAAAAGGTATCTTATCAATTAAGCCCATCAGGGTATCTGTTTTTAAAAAGGCATTCTATAGCATTCTAACACTTGATACTCCAAATTCCCCCTATACTGCTCTATTTTTTTTTCCATGACACCTTCAAAGTTACCATAATTTTACTTTGTTGGAAGTCAATTTTGTAAATTAACATGCTAGCTGTAATTTCTATGAAGAAAAATGTTTTCTCCGCTTTGTTCACTGATGCATTTGAAGTATTTAAAACAGTGCTTGGGTATCGTTGCATGTGTTTTAAAAGTTAATTAGTAAATTGTTTAATAAATAAATTGTACTGAGTTATGGTGAATACAAAACATTAACAAAATGTTTAAGAGGCAGCTAACATAGTATCTAGAAGATAAGCTATACATTTAAATGAATATATTAGGGAGAAAAGAGTTAAAATCAATTATCTTACTTTCCATATGCCGAGGTCAAAAGAGAAGAGTAAAGTAAACCTAAACTATGTAGAACAAAGGAAACGACTAAGACATAAGAGGAGATAAATGAAACTGAAAGCAGAAAAGAATTGAGAAAATCAGCAAAAACAAAAGTTGCTTGTTTTAAAAGATCAATATTGATGAACCCATAGCTACACTTAACAAGAAAAAAAAAGTAACAAAATCCACAACTACCAATTATCAGAAATGAAATAATGAAAATCAATATTTTATAGATGTTCTGAGTTCAGTGAGCCTCTCTAGCAAATTAATCAAACCCAAGGAAAGGGTGTGGGAACCCTTATTTACAGCCAGTTGGTCAGAAGCACAAGTCACAACCCGTGCTTGCAACTGGCATCTGAAGTGGTGAGCAGTCTTGCAGGACTGAACCTTCAACCTGTGGGATCTGACACTATCTCCAGGTTGATAGTGTCAGGGGTGAGTTAAATTGAAAGACACCAGCTGATGTCTGCTGCAGAACTCATCGCTGGTGGAGAGAAATCACTCCATGCATTTTGGAGACCAGAAGTGAAGTGTTCTGTGTTGTGTTGTCGTGGGAGTAGCAAATAACACTTGTTTTTTTTTTTTTTTCCTATTTCTCTTAGAGCAGCCGTAGAAAATAAATACAGCCATACCTATATTATAGAAGGAGTCATTCCTGGGGATTCAATCTGGAACCCAATAATTCTATGACCACCTAGTACTGCTCATTAAGTCCCTTTTTGCACAGATTTTTTTCTGTTTCCTGCAGTGAAGACAGATTGATTCAGAAATGCACTGATCGGGAAGTCAGAGAATGTGGCTTTCTAGGCTCAGCTGTTTTGCTCCTTGGCTTTGTGCTTTGAGTAAGCCGTGTGACTTCTATGAGTCAACATTTTCAATCTATAAAGCAAGCATTTTGCATTAGATCGATGATTTTTTAAATGGCAATACCAAAGATTGATTTAGGTGGATGTGAGTTATTTTTATTTTTATATTCACATATAAATTTTTATTTTCCATGTTTGATGAGTGATAGTGGTTTTCCAGGTCTGGCAGTGTCTTAAAATTTCCTTAAAAATAAATAGTCTAGAATTGTTTTAAAATAATAATTTAAACAAAATATCATATAGATTCAGGGAGTCTTTTGATATGGTTAAAATAGTGAAGGTGGTATGAGAAAAACTGAAGTTTAGGAAACAGTGAGAGAGAAAATGCCTGGCTTCTTCTCTGCACTTATCCAATCAGTAACCAATTTACTTATTCATTTATTCATCCATTAAATATATAAATATTCATGAGCATCTTTCAAGCACAAGGCCCCAAATAAGAGCACACTAGGAACACAATAATGAATGTGATACAGTCCCTGACCTGAAATACCTGAGTGGGGTAGGGGAGACAAACTTGTTCCAAATGGTAATATGGTATGCTTGGAACATTAACAAGGACATAAATATGGTCCTACCAGTTTCTACTTTTGGAACCTCCAGGCTTTCCTGAAATTTATCCTCTTCAAAAGCTACCAGAATGATCAATTTAAAACACAACTCTAAGCGTGACACTTCTTTTGTTTAAACCAGCACTTGACAAACTGTGATCCCAGAGCAAACACATTTTACTGTCTCTTTCTGTAAATAAAGTTTTATTGAAAGTTGTGCTGGAACACAGCCATGCCCATTCATTTCATATTGTTTATGGCTACTTTCACGCTGCAAAGGCAGAGTAAAATAGTTGTGACAAAAGCTTCAAGAAATCCTAAAATATTTACTATCTGGTCCTTTATATAAATGTAATCTCTATTTTTAAATCCTTCTTCTCCTTTCAAAATACTTCTCTCACAGATCTGCACAATGGGACTTGGCTTTGATTAGAATATTTCCCATCTTTCCTTTGGTCTCCCAACATTTCCATATCTCATTCATCTGATCAAAAAGCCATTGGCTGTGCCTTTCAGGGCTATGACCCTTATTTTGAAAGAAAACAATACCCTCTCCAAGGTCTGAGGAGGCTAATGTCAAGCAGCGCTGCCAAGTGTTTCCATATTCGACACATATTCTTCATAATTTTCATTTTGGTGTGTTGGTTATTTCCTTTTATTGAAGTTTTCTTTTCCTTTTTTTCTTTTTCTTTCTTTCTCTCTTTTTTTTTTTTTTTTTTTTTGTTGCTGTTGGTAGTAAAATTTAAAGAGGGCAAAAAGTAAATATTCCTTCAGACTGCCATCTGAAACCAGATACAGCTTGATCAGGTTTTTCAAGTCTGTATCTGACACAAAGGAACATGTTTCTTGAGCTTAAAAAGTGTGAAGTCTGGCATTGGAGTACTCAATACAGTTAGGTTGAATGAATTAATGCACAAATCCCCATCATTTCACAGATGCAGAAGCTGAGTGAAATGTGTCGATTTGGAGTCTGTTCCAGAAAATACCAATCAACCATTTGACCTGTTATATTTCAGGAGGCTCTTGAAATAAAACTGGCTCCTGCATACTTTCCTGCGAAACGCCCTCACCAGCAGCCGCCAGCCATGGCACATTTGCTTCCTTCCTGTGCGTCTCTACATCGAACACCCACTAGTCAAGACAAACCCGAGAGGGGAATTATAACTCCCAGGGAAAGAGGGGGACTCTAGAGACACCAAGAGTAGGGCTGCAATTTCAAACTGGGTCATGAGGCCTCAGGGACCTGTAGGTGGTGAAGCTCAGCTCTGCCAACAGACATTCCAGCCCTGCAGAGGTGTGGGAAAACTGGTTTCTGTTTCTGTTTTAAAACCTTGTTATATTCGAACTATCTCTCAAAAGCAATAGTCCGCTGAGCTTAAGTCTTATACTGAAAAATGATTTGAAACCTTTAAAATAAGCAAGCATGTTAAAGTTATAGGATGGTACTTGGCACCTAATGAGTCATCTTTTGCATGTTACGCAAATTTCAAGACAACACCAGATGTTGGGGGAGGATCACTCTCCAGAGAGGGGAAAATTACTGTTTTCTGATTTTTAAAAAATGATAAAAACTATCGCTTACAGACAAAAACTATTAAATTTGGGGGTAATTATTGCTTTCTCTCTGTGTGTGGGTGTGTATGTGTGTGTGTGTGTGTATATATATAATATATATTTTTCTTTCTGTGTGTTCATGTCTCATATATATCTTATTAATTACTGTAGACTCAGCACTTAGTCTACTTTGTGACATATATGAGATACTAAAATATTTGGAGAAATAATAAGTGAATGAATGTGCCACTACAGACACAGAAACAGTACTAACCCAGGGAGAGGAACTGGGAGGAACAAATGGAGAGCTTCATTCAGTCACCTGGTAATAGGATGTTTATACTAGAATATTCTAGAAACATGTCCCTAAGGACTGTTAGGTAGGACCCACTGTATCTGAAGCCTATGAACCCAAAACGAGTGTCGTGTGGGAAGACTTTGACTACTGTCATATAAATGCCTGAGAGAAATTTCGAATACATGTCACAAACTGTCGATTCAGCCATTGTCATGATTTTTAAATAAATATTGGTAGCCTCCTACGGTTAGAGATAGAAGAAGATATACATCCTCTCCCTAACAATCTGGCAATCAGTCACTGTGTTACAATAGAAACAAGCCTTAGTCCAAATTCCTCTAAATGTTTCAAAATTTATAAGCATGGCAAAAAATGTGGTTCAACCTATTCTTATAAAGAAGTCCTCACTTGCCACATTCAGGTACTCAGATAAGCACTAAAAAGAAAATAATTACTTTGAGGTTTTAAAGTTGGTGCATTGGGGGGGCAGAGCAAGATGGCCGAATAGGAACAGCTCCAGTCTCCAACTCCCAGCGCGAGTGACACAGAAGACCAGTGATTTCTGCATTTTCAAATGAGGTACTGGGTTCATCTCACTGGGGAGTGCCGGACGATCGGTGCTGGTCAGCTGCTGCAGCCCGACCATCGAGAGCTGAAGCAGGGCGAGGCATTGCCTCACCTGGGAAGTGCAAGGGGGAAGGGAATCCCTTTTCCTAGCCAGGGGAACTGAGACACACAACACCTGGAAAATTGGGTAACTCCCACCCCAATACTGCGCTTTAAGCAAACAGGCACACCAGGAGATCATATCCCACACCTGGCTGGGAGGGTCCCACACCCACGGAGCCTCCCTCATTGCTAGCACAGCAGTCTGTGATCTACCTGCAAGGCAGCAGCGAGGCTGGGGGAGGGGCGCCCGCCATTGCTGAGGCTTAAGTAGGTAAACAAAGCTGCTGGGAAGCTCGAGCTGGGTGGAGCTCACAGCAGCTCAAGGAAACCTGCCTGTCTCTGTAGACTCCACCTCTGGGGACAGAGCAATAACAAACACAGCCGAAACCTCTTCAGACGCAAACGACTCTGTCTGACAGCTTTGAAGAGAGCAGTGGATCTCCCAACACGGAGGTTGAGATCTGAGAAGGGACAGACTGCCTGCTCAAGTGGGTCCCTGACCCCTGAGTAGCCTAACTGGGAGACATCCCCCACTAGGGGCAGTCTGACACCCCACACCTCACAGGGTGGAGTACACCCCTGAGAGGAAGCTTCCAAAACAAGAATCAGACAGGTACACTCGCTGTTCAGAAATATTCTATCTTCTGCAGCCTCTGCTGCTGATACCCAGGCAAACAGGGTCTGGAGTGGACCTCAAGCAATCTCCAACAGACCTACAGCTGAGGGTCCTGACTGTTAGAAGGAAAACTATCAAACAGGAAGGACACCTACACCAAAACCCCATCAGTACATCACCATCATCAAAGACCAGAGGCAGATAAAACCACAAAGATGGGGAAAAAGCAGGGCAGAAAAGCTGGAAATTCCAAAAATAAGAGCGCATCTCCCCCGGCAAAGGAGCGCAGCTCATCGCCAGCAACGGATCAAAGCTGGACGGAGAATGACTTTGACGAGATGAGAGAAGAAGGCTTCAGTCCATCAAATTTCTCAGAGCTAAAGGAGGAATTACGTACCCAGCGCAAAGAAACTAAAAATCTTGAAAAAAAAGTGGAAGAATTGATGGCTAGAGTAATTAATGCAGAGAAGGTCATAAACGAAATGAAAGAGATGAAAACCATGACACGAGAAATACGTGACAAATGCACAAGCTTCAGTAACCGACTCGATCAACTGGAAGAAAGAGTATCTGCGATTGAGGATCAAATGAATGAAATGAAGCGAGAAGAGAAACCAAAAGAAAAAAGAAGAAAAAGAAATGAACAAAGCCTGCAAGAAGTATGGGATTATGTAAAAAGACCAAATCTACGTCTGATTGGGGTGCCTGAAAGTGAGGGGGAAAATGGAACCAAGTTGGAAAACACTCTTCAGGATATCATCCAGGAGAACTTAACCAACCTAGTAGGGCAGGCCAACATTCAAATCCAGGAAATACAGAGAACACCACAAAGATACTCCTCGAGAAGAGCAACTCCAAGACACATAATTGCCAGATTCGCCAAAGTTGAAATGAAGGAAAAAATCTTAAGGGCAGCCAGAGAGAAAGGTCGGGTTACCCACAAAGGGAAGCCCATCAGACTAACAGCAGATCTCTCAGCAGAAACTCTCCAAGCCAGAAGAGAGTGGGGGCCAATATTCAACATTCTTAAAGAAAAGAATTTTAAACCCAGAATTTCATATCCAGCCAAACTAAGTTTCATAAGTGAAGGAGAAATAAAATCCTTTACAGATAAGCAAATGCTTAGAGATTTTGTCACCACTAGACCTGCCTTACAAGAGACCCTGAAGGAAGCACTCAACATGGAAAGGAACAACCGGTACCAGCCATTGCAAAAACATGCCAAAATGTAAAGACCATCGAGGCTAGGAAGAAACTGCATCAACTAACGAGCAAAATAACCAGTTAATATCATAATGGCAGGATCAAGTTCACACATAACAATCTTAACCTTAAATGTAAATGGACTAAATGCTCCAATTAAAAGACACAGACTGGCAAACTGGATAAAGAGTCAAGACCCATCAGTCTGCTGTATTCAGGAGACCCATCTCACATGCAGAGACATACATAGGCTCCAAACAAAGGGATGGAGGAAGATTTACCAAGCAAATGAAGAACAAAAGAAAGCAGGGGTTGCAATACTAGTCTCTGATAAAACAGACTTTAAACCATCAAAGATCAAAAGAGACAAAGAAGGCCATTACATAATGGTAAAGGGATCAATTCAACAGGAAGAGTTAACTATCCTAAATATATATGCACCCAATACAGGACCACCCAGATTCATCAAGCAAGTCCTTAGAGACTTACAAAGAGACTTAGACTCCCATACAATAATAATGGGAGACTTCAACACTCCACTGTCAACATTAGACAGATCAACGAGACAGAAAGTTAACAAGGATATCCAGGAATTGAACTCATCTCTGCAGCAAGCAGACCTAATAGACATCTATAGAACTCTCCACCCCAAATCAACAGAATATACATTCTTCTCAGCACCACATCGTACTAACTCCAAAATCGACCACGTAATTGGAAGTAAAGCACTCCTCAGCAAATGTACAAGAACGGAAATTATAACAAACTGTCTCTCAGACCACAGTGCAATCAAACTAGATCTCAGGACTAAGAAACTCAATCAAAACCGCTCAACTATATGGAAACTGAACAACCTGCTCCTGAATGACTACTGGGTACATAACGAAATGAAGGCAGAAATAAAGATGTTCTTTGAAACCAATGAGAACAAAGATACAACATACCAGAATCTCTGGGACACATTTAAAGCAGTGTGTAGAGGGAAATTTATAGCACTAAATGCCCACAAGAGAAAGCAGGAAAGATCTAAAATTGACACTCTAACATCGCAATTAAAAGAACTAGAGAAGCAAGAGCAAACACATTCGAAAGCTAGCAGAAGGCAAGAAATAACTAAGATCAGAGCAGAACTGAAGGAGATAGAGACACAAAAAACTCTCCAAAAAATCAATGAATCCAGGAGTTGGTTTTTTGAAAAGGTCAACAAAATTGACAGACCACTAGCAAGACTAATAAAGAAGAAAAGAGAGAAGAATCAAATCGATGCAATTAAAAATGATAAAGGGGATATCACCACCGACCCCACAGAAATACAAACTACCATCAGAGAATACTATAAACACCTCTATGCAAATAAACTGGAAAATCTAGAAGAAATGGATAATTTCCTGGACACTTACACTCTTCCAAGACTAAACCAGGAAGAAGTTGAATCCCTGAATAGACCAATAGCAGGCTCTGAAATTGAGGCAATAATTAATAGCCTACCAACCAAAAAAAGTTCAGGACCAGATGGATTCACAGCTGAATTCTACCAGAGATACAAGGAGGAGTTGGTACCATTCCTTCTGAAACTATTCCAATCAATAGAAAAAGAGGGAATCCTCCCTAACTCATTTTATGAGGCCAACATCATCCTGATACCAAAGCCTGGCAGAGACACAACAAAAAAAGAGAATTTTAGACCAATATCCCTGATGAACATCGATGCAAAAATCCTCAATAAAATACTGGCAAACCGGATTCAGCAACACATCAAAAAGCTTATCCACCATGATCAAGTGGGCTTCATCCCTGGGATGCAAGGCTGGTTCAACATTCGCAAATCAATAAACATAATCCAGCATATAAACAGAACCAAAGACAAGAACCACATGATTATCTCAATAGATGCAGAAAAGGCTTTTGACAAAATTCAACAGCCCTTCATGCTAAAAACGCTCAATAAATTCGGTATTGATGGAACGTACCTCAAAATAATAAGAGCTATTTATGACAAACCCACAGCCAATATCATACTGAATGGGCAAAAACTGGAAAAATTCCCTTTGAAAACTGGCACAAGACAGGGATGCCCTCTCTCACCACTCCTATTCAACATAGTGTTGGAAGTTCTGGCTAGGGCAATTAGGCAAGAGAAAGAAATCAAGGGTATTCAGTTAGGAAAAGAAGAAGTCAAACTGTCCCTGTTTGCAGATGACATGATTGTATATTTAGAAAACCCTATTGTCTCAGCCCAAAATCTCCTTAAGCTGATAAGCAACTTCAGCAAAGTCTCAGGATACAAAATTAATGTGCAAAAATCACAAGCATTCTTATACACCAGTAACAGACAAACAGAGAGCCAAATCAGGAATGAACTTCCATTCACAATTGCTTCAAAGAGAATCAAATACCTAGGAATCCAACTGACAAGGGATGTAAAGGACCTCTTCAAGGAGAACTACAAACCACTGCTCAGTGAAATAAAAGAGGACACAAACAAATGGAAGAACATACCATGCTCATGGATAGGAAGAATCAATATCATGAAAATGGCCATACTGCCCAAGGTAATTTATAGATTCAATGCCATCCCCATCAAGCTACCAATGAGTTTCTTCACAGAATTGGAAAAAACTGCTTTAAAGTTCATATGGAACCAAAAAAGAGCCCGCATCTCCAAGACAATCCTAAGTCAAAAGAACAAAGCTGGAGGCATCACGCTACCTGACTTCAAACTATACTACAAGGCTACAGTAACCAAAACAGCATGGTACTGGTACCAAAACAGAGATATAGACCAATGGAACAGAACAGAGTCCTCAGAAATAATACCACACATCTACAGCCATCTGATCTTTGACAAACCTGAGAGAAACAAGAAATGGGGAAAGGATTCCCTATTTAATAAATGGTGCTGGGAAAATTGGCTAGCCATAAGTAGAAAGCTGAAACTGGATCTTTTCCTTACTCCTTATACGAAAATTAATTCAAGATGGATTAGAGACTTAAATGTTAGACCTAATACCATAAAAATCCTAGAGGAAAACCTAGGTAGTACCATTCAGGACATAGGCATGGGCAAAGACTTCATGTCTAAAACACCAAAAGCAACGGCAGCAAAAGCCAAAATTGACAAATGGGATCTCATTAAACTAAAGAGCTTCTGCACAGCAAAAGAAACTACCATCAGAGTGAACAGGCAACCTACAGAATGGGAGAAAATTTTTGCAATCTACTCATCTGACAAAGGGCTAATATCCAGAACCTACAAATAACTCAAACAAATTTACAAGAAAAAAACAAACAACCCCATCAAAAAGTGGGCAAAGGAGATGAACAGACATTTCTCAAAAGAAGACATTCATACAGCCAACAGACACATGAAAAAATGCTCATCATCACTGGCCATCAGAGAAATGCAAATCAAAACCACAATGAGATACCATCTCACACCAGTTAGAATGGCGATCATTAAAAAGTCAGGAAACAACAGGTGCTGGAGAGGATGTGGAGAAATAGGAACACTTTTACACTGTTGGTGGGATTGTAAACTAGTTCAACCATTATG
The DNA here is from genome assembly GCF_024542745.1 of Macaca thibetana thibetana. NCBI lineage: Eukaryota > Metazoa > Chordata > Mammalia > Primates > Cercopithecidae > Macaca > Macaca thibetana. The sequence goes on from NC_065582.1 coordinate 175,267,637, forward strand.
GAAAACAGTATGGCGATTCCTCAAGGATCTAGAACTAGATGTACCATATGACCCAGCCATCCCATTACTGGGTATATACCCAAAGGATTATAAATTATGCTGCTATAAAGACACATGCACACGTATGTTTATTGTGGCACTATTCACAATAGCAAAGACTTGGAATCAACCCAAATGTCCATCAGTGACAGACTGGATTAAGAAAATGTGGCACATATACACCATGGAATACTATGCAGCCATCAAAAAGGATGAGTTTGTGTCCTTTGTAGGGACATGGATGCAGCTGGAAACCATCATTCTTAGCAAACTATCACAAGAACAGAAAACCAAACACCGCATGTTCTCACTCATAGGTGGGAACTGAACAATGAGATCACTTGGACTCAGGAAGGGGAACATCACACACCGGGGCCTATCATGGGGGTGGGGGGAGGGGGGAGGGATTGCATTGGGAGTTATACCTGATGTAAATGACGAGTTGATGGGTGCAGCACACCAACATGGCACAAGTATACATATGTAACAAACCTGCACGTTATGCACATGTACCCTCCAACTTAAAGTATAATAATAATAAATAAATTAAAAAAAAAATAAATAAAGTTGGTGCATTAATATGACAGAGGATGAAGTCACCTTTCTGGCCAGATCAAACAACAGAATCCTTCAATATATGGGACAACTGAAGTTAGCTCTAATCGTAAACTTTCTGAAGATGATTGACCATGAAGCTTCTGGATTTTTATCCCACATTCATGCAAGGGCATTGTAAATGTCTCACTAGGTATTTACATCATAAATACCTTACTAAGGGTCTTACCTTACTAAAGGCATCATAAATGCCTTACTAGTCATCCTCATAGTTTGAACATTACTCATTTCACCAATGAAAAATTATTTCTAATATGTCATATTTGCCAATTGATCAAAATTAATGGTTTCTTTTGTGTAGCTTTTGATAATGATATCTGAAGCACTTACAGACAACCACTATGGGCTGTTGGTTTCCGATTCAGCACTTCCTATGCAATTTAACTGCCACCAAAATGTAGATTAAAGTTAATTTGTAAATATATGTGTTTGTGCATATATATATATACACACCCACACACGTATATATGTATGTACATAACAGTATTTATACCACAGCATTTTAAATTACCATACAAATGATGTACAAAAATTCAGGGCAACTAGGTAAAGCTGAAACTGGAGCAAAACTCTAAACTTAGATTTAATGGTGATGTCATAATTTGATTAATTCATTTGTACAATAAACACGAAAAATTATGTGCCAGTACAACTCGGTTCATTGTAGATACCCTTTTACTCTCTGGATGCAATGCATTAAGGGTAATGTACTTTAAATTCATGCTTCAGTGTTTTCGTAAACACATTTCTATAAAAATATTAAAATAGAGGGACTCCTCCCTAACTCATTTTATGAGGCCAGCATCATCCTGATACCAAAGCTTGGCAGAGACACAACAAAAAAAGAGAATTTTACGAACAATATCCCTGATGAATATCGCTGCAAAAATCCTCAATAAAATATTGACAAACCAAACCCAGCAGCACATCAAACAGCTTATCCACCATAATCAAGTGGGCTTCATCCCTGAGATGCAAGGCTGGTTCAACATACGTAAATCAGTAAACATAATCCAGCATATAAACAGAACCAAAGACAAAAACCACATGATTATCTCAATAGATGCAGAAAAGGCCTTTGACAAAATTCAACAGCCCTTCATGCTAAAAATTCTCAATAAATTCAGTATTGATGGAACGTATCTCAAAATAGTAAGAGCTATTTATGACAAACCCACAGCCAATATCATGCTGAATGGGCAAAAACTGGAAGCATTCCCTCTGAAAACTGGCACAAGACAGGGATGCCCTCTCTCACCACTATTCAACATAGTGTTGGAAGTTCTGGCCAGGGCAATCAGGCAGGAGAAAGAAATAAAGGGTATTCAATTAGGAAAAGAGGAAGCCAAATTGTCCCTGTTTGCAGATGACATGACTGTATATTTAGAAAACTCCATCGTCTCAGCCCAAAATCTCCTTAAGCTGATGGCAACTTCAGCAAAGTCTTAGGACACAAAATCAATGAGTAAAAATCACAAGCATTCTTATACACACCAATAACAGACAAACAGAGAGCCAAATCATGAGTGAACTCCCATTCACAATTGCTTCAAAGAGAATAAAACACCTAGGAATCCAACTTACAAGGGATGTGATGGACCTCTTCAAGGAGAACTACAAACCACTGCTCAATGAAATAAAAGAGGACACAAACAAATGGAAGAACATTCTATGCTCATGGCCAGGAAGAATCAATATCATGAAAATGGCCATACTGTCCAAGGTAATTTATAGATTCAATGCCATCCCCATCAAGCTACCAATGAGTTTCTTCACAGAATTGGAAAAAAATAAAGTTCATATAGAAACAAAAAAGATCCCGCATTGCCAAGACAATCCTAAGCAAAAAGAACAAAGCTGGAGACATTATGCTACCTGACTTCAAACTATACTACAAGGCTACAGTAACCAAAACAGCATGGTACTGGTACCAAAACAAAGATATAGACCAATGGAACAGAACAGAGCCCTCAGAAATAATACCACACATCTACAACCATCTGATCTTTGACAAACCTGACAAAAACAAGAAATGGGGAAAGGATTCCCTATTTAATAAATGGTGCTGGGAAAACTGGCTAGCCATAAGTAGAAAGCTGAAACTGAATCCCTTCCTTACACCTTATACAAAAATTAATACAAGATGGATTAAAGACTTAAATGTTAGACCTAATACCATAAAAAACCTAGAAGAAAACCTAGGGAATACTATTCAGGACATAGGCATGGGCAAGGACTTCATGTCTAAAACACCAAAAGCAACGGCAACAAAAGCCACAATGGACAAATGGGATCTCATTAAACTAAAGAGCTTCTGCACAGCAAAAGAAACTACCATCAGAGTGAACAGGAAACCTACAGAATGCAAGAAAATTTTTGCAATCTACTCATCTGACAAAAGGGCTAATATCCAGAACCTACAAAGAACTCGAACAAACTCACAAGAAAAAAACAAACAACCCCATCAAAAAGTGGGCGAAGGATATGAACAGACACTTCTCAAAAGAAGACATTTATGCAGCCAACAGATAGATGAAAAAATGCTCATCATCACTGGCCGTCAGAGAAATGCAAATCAAAACAACAATGTGATACCATCTCACACCAGTTAGAATGGCAATCATTAAAAAGTCAGGAAACAACAGGTGTTGGAGAGGATGTGGAGAAATAGGAACACTTTTACACTGTTGGTGGGACTGTAAACTAGTTCAACCATTGTGGAAGACAGTGTGGCGATTCCTCAAGGATCTAGAACTAGAAATTTTTGACCCAGCCATCCCATTACTGGGTATATACCCAAAGGATTATAAATCATGCTGCTATAAAGACACATGCACACGTATGTTTACTGTGGCACTATTCACAATAGCAAAGACTTGGAACCAACCCAAATGTCCATCAATGATAGACTAGATTAAGAAAATGTGGCACATATACACCATGGAATACTATGCAGCCATAGAAAAGGATGAGTTCATGTCCTTTGTAGGGACATGGATGAAGCTGGAAACCATCATTCAGAGCAAACTATCGCAAGGATAAAAAACCAAACACTGCATGTTCTCACTCGTAGGTGGGAATTGAACAATGAGAACACTAGGACACCAGAAAGGGAACATCACACTCCGGGGCCTGTCATGGGGTGGGGTACGGGGGAGGGATAGCATTAGGAGATATACCTAATGTAAATGACAAGTTAATGGGTGCAGCACACCAACATGGCACATGTGTACATATGTAACAAACCTGCATGTTGTGCACATGTACCCTACAACTTAAACTATAATTTAAAAAATCCTCAAAAAAAAAAGAAAAAGAAAATCAATCATACTGATTTTTAACTCAAATAACTGTATCTCAAGGGCCTTAGAAAAACTTTTTTTCTGATCGCTAAGCAAAATCAAGTTACCACCACCTACTGGTTGCTATGTACTGGTTTTGAACTTGTCTTTGGATTATTAGAATTCTAAAATTGAACATTTATAATGATACAAAGTCATAGTGGAGACGATTTAACCTGTTGGGTGACAATTGTCCATCAGCCTCTTATATTTCTGCACATCTTCTGAGCAAAGGACTAACGTTTTTTTCCAGACTGTCATTTCTAGTACTTGTGTATAAAAAAGAAAGAAAAAAGAAAAAAAAAACTGCCCTGGGAGAGAGAGAGATTTTCTCCTTCTGGAGCAGATTTGTTTACTTTCCTGGGTAATAAAAATAATGTATTTTTCTATGGCAAAGATTAGGCAGATTTTCTACAGTCTCTTGATATAAAACTGAGGCTTTCTAATCTCTGGGATTTCTTTTCTGAAACATACTCTACTGTATGATAAGACAGTATTTTCTCCTAATTTTCTTGATCTTTGAAAATGGAGGCTTAGGGAACCAGTGCAAAAATAATATTCTAGCCACTGATATAGCTGTGAGTATTACACTACCTTTTATCTCTGACCCAGGACTGTTGTGTCTCCTTCCAGTCTCCATGAAACCGTGGCAGGCTAGCTTGTTAGTTTGCAAGTAGGGCGAAACCTAAGACTGTCCATAATGTTTACATCCCCCCATCCATCATTCCAAATATAGAAAAGAGTAAAAACCATTCACACTTTAATTTCCTAGTGTCCAAAGACAATTAATGTAAAAGTGGCTCCAAATAAAACACATAAGACAATTTGACAACTGAAAACTGAAACCTCCCTTTCACTGCACCCTGAGGCACCATGGAACAGTGCAAAGAGCATCATAGGACTGAGAATACAAAACCATGAGTCATGAGTTCTAATCCTGATTTGGAGACTCACTAGCCAGGGGACTTGGGATAAATCTTATACTCCTTAAGGGCCTACGTTAGTCCTCCATAAAATAGACAAACATTGCATTGACCCCATCAAGCTTTGGTTAAAGACAATTGTATTATATATGTAGATGTGCAGCATAGAGCCTAATACACACTCAGCAATGGCTAATATCCTTTATTTGTAGTGACTTAAATGTTTTGGCACTTGGCTTCTAATTTTTTCACTATAATAAGATGAATTATACTTTCATACATTTTTACATAGTCATATATTATCATAAAGTCTGGTTATCTACTCAGCATTCCTTCTCCAGTCTAACAGAACCCTATTTTATTCAGACAGTCAAGCCATCCTCAGTTCCAGAGATGGATCCCTAGTAGTCTAAACCAATATGTTCATCACATTTGTGGGTAAATGTTACTGGTTCAAAACTGATTATATGACCTTAGATAACCCTGTCAAACTGAAAGGAAAAATGTAGGGGCTATGGTTGAAGAAAGTGTCATGAATTGAATCATGTCCCCTGGAAAAAAGATTTGATGTTCTAACCTCAAGCATCTCAGAATATGACCCTATTTGGAAATAGAGTCCTTAAAAATATAATTAGTAAAGATGAAGTCATACTGAAATAGAGTTGGTACCTAATCCAATATGATTGTAAAGGTGTGCCTTAAAAAGCAGATGACCACATGAAAAAACAGAGACCCAGAAGGAAAACAGCATGTGACAACAAAGGTAGAGACTGGAGGTCTGCCGCTACAAGCCAAGAGCATCAAAGGTTTCTGTCAAAACACTGGATGAAAGATGCAAGAAGCATTCCTCTATAGCGTTCAGAGGTAGTGTGATCCTCTCAACACCTTGGTTTCAGAACTCCAGCCTCCACAACTGGTAGACATGCATTTCTGAATTCTTTTTGTTTGTTTGTTTGTTGTTTTTGCGTGTGTGTTAAGCTACCCAGTTCGTGGTACTTTGTTGTAGCAGATTTAAGAAATAAATACAGGGCTGGGCGCGGTGACTCATGCCTGTAATCCCAGCACTTTGGGAGGCCGAGGCGGGCGGATCACAAGGTCAGGAGATCGAGACCGCGGTGAAACCCCGTCTTTACTAAAAACACAAAAAATTAGCCGTGCGTGGTGGCGGGCGCCTGCAGTCCCAGCTACTCGGGAGGCTGAGGCCGGAGAATGGCGTGAACCCAGGAGGCGGAGCTTGCAGTGAGCTGAGATCGCGCCACTGCACTCCAGCCTGGGTGACAGAGCGAGACTCCGTCTCAAAAAAAAAGAAAAAAGAAAAAGAAAAAGAAAAAAGAAACAAATATAGGAAGATTTCCTCTTTTCCTAAAGTAGGAGAACAGAAATAGCAGCTATCTTGTAACCGTGAGAAGACCAAACCTGAGGATGAAGCAGATGCAAGAACAAGAAGGCCGAGAGTTATGATGGAGTCTTGACCTTCCAAGGATGAAATCTCAACCTTTTTCCATAAAATGGTATTCTTTTTTACTGAACAAGCCAGTCTGAGTGACATTTTTCTGATACTTTCATAAGTATGGGAAACACACACACACTCTCTCTCTCTCTCGTGTGTGTGTATATATACTTTGGTTTGGTTGTGTGTATATATATACACACACATACACACACATACACAGACATATGGTGTAGTATGTATGTTTGCATATATATACATATATATTTCATATATATGTTACACAGACATAAGTGTGCTGGCACTTGATTTAACCACCGTTTATGGTTGTACACGCATTATCTGTGCTGTTCTCTGTTTTATACAAAAAATTTAAAATAGTTTTCTTTCCTCTAACTTTAAGGCTCTTAAGGATCAGTGTTAGGTTTTGTATTATATAATATTCTGAGCTGTCCTTATGGTTTGTACTTTATACGCCCTGATTCTGTTTTAGCGCCTACCACTCTACTTGGTAATTATTCATTAAATTCTGGTGTCCCTCTGTCTGCTTGTGAAGCCAGAGCATGTATTCTAATGCTGTATTTATAGCACCAAACTCGAAGTATTTAAGCAAGCAATGTTGGTGGAATGAATAAAGAATATTTGCCATTCTTTTCTGAAATCTTGAAATATTATTAACCAGCTCTCCTCTCATTTTTTTTTTTTTAAATTGCGAGTCTTCCTTCTGTCTGTCACTCACAATGAGTCAGACAACAATGACATGCTCCATTTATTTCAAGCATTCATGCCTCAAAGTTGCCAGGTAGACTCAGCATTGGAATAATGATAGGGAATTCTCTCTCTCTGTTAGTGTTAATAATATTCATGGCAAAAAGTATAGAATTTTCCCATGAGGAGAAACCTCTTTCCTTTTTTTGTGAGTATGATGAATGCTCAGTTATGAATGCTCAGTTATGGATATGGCTCTGTAGTGACATATTGCAAAATTATTTTTCTGCCTTTCATGATATAATTTAAACTCTTTGCTGTAGCAAATGATGTCCCTTTTGATCTAGACAACTTAGATCTTCTGATTTCCCTCATTTCTCCTTATTCTATTAATTGGCTGCCATCTTCATTGACCCAGGACTTTCCTGGTTTTAGCACTCAAAGTTCCCTGTCCCAGGAAAAGTGTCCGATCTAACAAAGACTGTTAGTCACCGTTTTTGGTTTCTCAACTTCCCTCTATTTGACTGTGACATGCCTCAAATAATGGAGTGTAACATCTATTTGTTTTTGGCACATGGTTGGCACAAAGTGTTAATAAATAGGCAAATTAATGACTGAATAAAAGGAGCATGTCATAGAAGAGTTTTGGTATCAAAAAGATGTGGACTAAAATCTCAGATCAGTCATGTTGGACTATACAACTGACTTCATGTTTACTAAGCCTCAGTTCCGTCATGAGCAAAAGGGTGGGCGGGCTGGGGGAGGGGAAGAAGAATAATAAGAGCTACTTCATTGACTTGTCCTAGGAATAAGATGAGACTATGAGCTCCTAGTAGCTTGTAAATCACTTGCATGCAAAGCTGTGCTGTGTTAATTATAGCAATCTCACATAGGTACCCAATAACTGCCTGTGTAATTAGAGTAATACTTTATGCAAAATGCTTAGGGCACAGTAGATGCTTGCTAAATGAATGCTCCTGTTAGTGTTGTTATTAACATTAAAATGAATGACAAATATCTTGATTACCCAAAATATACAAGTTGCTGTGCTTAGTTTGGGAGAGATGAACCTGAGGAAAATAAGGTGTACTCTGGTTATAGGGCTGGAGCTGTGCTCACTTTGCTACAATGCAAAGCATGATTTGATAACTCCCAATTAGAAAATGGAGCTTCAGGCACAGAGTATGTATTCAATGGGACACAAATATAAGTTAATGAAAAAGTAACTGAGTAAAAATATGAAAGCTTGAGCTAGTACAAAACACAAATACTTTGAAAAGTGAGAAGTCCTGAGTTCCCATCCCTATCCTGCTTGTACTTAGAGTGTGCTTTCAGGAGTTTAATTACTCTCGCGGGTATAAATTCCTTATTTTCAAAACAGGGCAACTTAGTCTCACTTTGTTATTTGTTACCATTGTTAATAGTCAAATACATTTTTCAGACATTAAATTTCCCAGCTACAGAAGTTCTTCCCTTGTGTTGTTAATGCCTCCCAATATGGCTAAGCTTGTGCTTAACTGAGAATGTAGTGTGAGCCAGTCAGAATCCAGGGCTTCTACTATTCACGTAGCAAGATAAACCAAAGGATACCTTAAACCACAGTTAGGCTAACTAAGCCAATTTAATCTTTTTAATACCTGCTGGGAAAAAGCAAAATGAACCAATACTTCCTTGTTGAACAAACTTCCTGTTGCTATGGCTAGATCATTTTTTATTTACCTAAATAGTCACAGAGGGTATTACTGAATTAATAGGACTCTGAGTTCCTTGGAATTTACTCTCAAGAGCCCACCTGTGTTAACATAGGCACACTATAGAAATAATTGCCAAAGCACGAGTTAGAAGTAAACGACCAGGCTATCTGACTGTGAGATGAAAGCCGGTGATGAGTGAAATTCCTGGGAAACTTGGCTTTTCCTAACTTTTGAGATTAGTCCTTATTCCTGCTATATTGTGAGTTAAACCTTCTCACAGATAAAAAGCAAAACCAGAAATCTATTGCCATGAAAATAGGTGTAAAAGAAAGCCTGGGTAACGCATCATATATTCAAGTTCTCCAACAAGCACTGGCTCCTTTTCTTTCTGTCTGCCACTTTTTCATGCATTAGCCATTTATTCTAAGATATTTATAGAGCATCAGTCATAGACAGGGCTGGACGCTAGAGATAAAGTTGAGAGTAAAATCAAGCAGGAGTTTTACCTTCAGAGAAATTGTGTGGGGAAGTAGATCTTTATCCACTAGGCATTCAGACAAGTCTGAAAGAGCGAGGGAGAGGGGCACATGCTATATAGAAAAGCACACTTCTCCTCAGTAGCTTCTACAAGTGGGTTCTGGCCCATTCCTAGAATTCAGAAACGATGTCTAGACAAAGACAAACCTGCACAAATATGACCAGGAATGAGGTCACGGAGGATGGGATGGAGGAGCTTTCCAGGACATAGGAATAGCATTTATTGCATTGGTGCAGAAGTAATTACAGTTTTTGCCAATGCTTTTAATAGAAAGAACCTAGGAGTGGGGAAGAGTATGGCCAATGCAGAGAGCTGACAGAAGGCCAGTGTGGTTACAGCCAGAAATAAGGTACAAAATGAGACTAGTGAGCAGGTAGACATCAGAGTAAGAACAACATTATTGACCGTTTCAAGGAGCTTTGGCACTTTCCTACAATGTTGAGAAGACAACAAAGACAACACCCTCTTTTTAAAAGAGGGTGCTAGACAATTAGATTTACAGTTTAGACTTTTACTCAGGCTGTGTTGCATCAATTAGCAAAAGGCCAGAACAGATGACAGTAGACTGGTTAAAAAACTATGCTCATGATTGGTTGGACTAATGAAAGAGTGATACAAATGTAGAAAAGTGAATGAAGTTGGAATACCTAAAAAGAAATGTTATTTGAGTGAAAAATAACAAATGCATACCTTAAAAAACTGTGCAAGGTTTGAAGGCCCTGCTAATAGCCACCTCCTTCCCCCATGCAAAAGAAGTATCACATGTCAAATCACATGACATTATTATATTTGTAGGTCAAATAAATGGCTGGATATTGGCAATTTCATAGGGTTTTCTCTCTTTGACAGGCGTTCCTTACTTGATATCCATGGTGATTCAACCCAGTCAGTGAAACATAAAATATGGACTTAGGGGCACACACATCCTTTTTCTATTTAACATGTATACTGGGATTTCTCTTGCTATAGGCATCTGTAGGTTCAGGCTTCTGACGAAACAGTGGCTCATCAGAAAGCTTGGTTCAACACCTTTCTTTGATGGGCTAGAAAATTGCTTGAGAAAGGTTAAGAGACCTTAAGACTAAATAAAATAGAATAATATAATGTAACATAATAAAATATAAAATAAAATGTAATAGAATCCTTTGAGCACTAGCTAAAAGTAAATCCTGAAATACTGGAGAATATTTTTGTAAAATGATTCAAGTAGAATACTCTGACCTTGAGGAAAGTGGTCTGCAAGACTTAGGATTGCAAGGATAGAGTTAGATGCCTTTCCAAATCAGGAGAAAGGGGACACCTAGAAGAATCAGAATGACTACAGAATCTGGGTGGATAAGGATACACCCGGTGGATGCTCTGAGGCCTTGTCAATCTGTTGTTACTTTTGTGACAGAGTATCGCTGCATGGCACCTTTTCCTTAGAGTACCATTCCCACACATGCATTCAAATAAATTCACACTCTCATCTCCACTGACCCGTTTGTCAGACATACCAAAATGTGGGCTGACCCACATGACCTTTGTGCTGAAAAATATATATGATGAGGATCATTGGGCCTCACTCTGACAAACCTGGAGTAACGGTTATCCTTTGTTTTTCCTTTTCTTCTTTATCATAATCATATCAACTGAACCACATCTGCCATTCCGAAACATAGACTTTGTTCTGGAGAACAGGAGGGACATGCAGAGCTGTTGTTTCAGATTCTTCAAACAGTCATTGAGACAAGATCCTGATCCATAGAGACACAAAACTCTATGGAATACCTGCTTTGTGCTAAATTTGGAACAGAAGTAGTTTCATGCAACACCCGTAACCTCCTTTAAGCCATTGAACTTGAAAGCAACCCGCCCAGTCACACAGCTAAAATGTAACAATCAAGATTCTTCCAAACTTGTTAATTAAGATATATTGTATTATGGAAAAATGCAAAGAGAGTGGATGTTAAGTGTTCTTACCACAAAAATGATAACTATGTGAGGTGATGCATTTGTTAAGCAGCAAGATCTAACCATTTCACAATGTATATGTACTTTAAAGCATTATGTTGCTGGGCACAGTGGCTCAAGCCTGTAATCCCAATACTTCGGGAGGTCGAGGTGGGTGGATCACCTGAGGTCAAGAGTTCGAGACCAGCCTGGCCAATATGGCCAACATGGCAAAACTCCATCTCTACTAAAATACAAAAATTAGCTGGGGGTGGTGGCCACTGCTTGTAATCCCAGTTACTCAGGAGGCTGAGGCAGGATAATCACTTGAAACTGAGAGACGGAGGTTGCAGTGAGTCAAGATTGCTCCATTGCACTCCAGCCTGGGCAAAAAGAGCAAAATTCCATCTCAGAAAATAATAATAATAGTAATTTAAAAATAAAAACAAAAAAGAAAGTATTATGTTGTACGTGATAGATATACAATTTTTTTCAATTAAAAAAAAAAGACTTCAACCCAAGTCTGTGCATCTCAGGAATTAGAGACTAGTCACTTCCCATTCTATAATGTTGCCAGAAGGAATCTAGCTAGCATCCTTCTCTGGAGATCAGTTAGTTATCTCCAGGAATTCACTCTCTTTATCATCCTTTAGACTTAGCCACAATGTTTCTCCCTCTGTGGATACTTTGGTTAGGTTTCTTGGAGGGCATTAAAAAAAAAAAAATTTGAGGGAAGCATCATCCAGTTAAATAATTGACGAGAAGCTAAAACATGCCATTTTGTTTTCAGGCCAACACTATCCCAAATGAGCTGGTTGCAATGAACTTGTAAACACAACAAAGAAAACAGAATTCGCATAAGTTCTCTGCTAAATTCTCCCATATTGACACTCGAACATCAGGGCTATGAAACACGCAGGAGATGTAAGGGTGAATCAAAGTGCACTCCTTAATTTGTACCACACCAGCTCAACAGTAAAATGTGATTTAATTTACTATATAATTTGCTTGTTCAACAAAGCTGAAAGATAACTCACTTAGTGCCACTTTGCTTATAAGTAAGCCGGTAACTGGCGGTGAACTTCCAGTGAATGGTTTTGTTGTTGATGCCAGAGAAAGCTGTTTGAGTGGAAAATACACAAAATTAAGGGCCTGCTGCTGTAGTATTTGCAATGCACTTCCTTTGTCCTCATCAAGTTTATTTCTGCAAAGAGGCAATTTCAGCCCTTTGTTTTTCTAACTCGATGAAGTCACTACGTCTTGCTCAGTGGCACACGGCTAGGGAAAAATGCATTCAGCCAAATTTAGAACCATTTGGAACTCACGAGTTGTGAATTTTGAACCAAACTTGAATCTTTTAAAAGCTCATCTGTTCCACAAAGCATGCCAGCTCGGCTAACAGCCTTGCAGCCTGGGCTGTCCTCTGAGGGCTAAGCTGGGGTCCCCAAGTCCCTCATGTTTCTCCCAATTGACAGATTGGAGTATTACATGGTGCAAAAGCTTAGATGCAATGAGATAGGTGTACTACAAAACTCCAAAACCTACAACACAGAAGCAGAGATACCCCAAAAAGATGAAATAGAGGTCTCTTTTGTGTTTTGCCAATTTCTTAATATTTTCTATATGTCCTTAGAATCTATTTGTCCTTTTTGTCCACTAACACCATTCTGGCATAGACCCATATTAGCCCATATCCGCACTAAGCTTCAAAACCAGTCTCACTCCCACAGGTCTCTCCCACCTACGGTTCATCATGCGTATTCTAATCAGATCAGTTTCCTGGAATTTCTGCTTGCACGTCTCATGCCTCTGCTCAAAGTCCTTTTATTTATTTATGTGCTCACTTGTTCTTTCATTCATGAGTCTCTCCTGAGCAGCTCGTGTGCACCAGCAACTCCAGCAGGGAAGCTAGAGTATCTGGTGCACAGGGACTCTGGGACAGGAAGCCCTGAGTAGAAGCAGAAACAACAGCCAGCCTTGTATTTATGCAGGTCAGGTTTTTTGTTTATTTGTTTGTTTGTTTTTTAAATCTCAGTGTGATATGCGTCCTGAGAAGAGAATTGCACTGCAATGTTAGGGGTACAGGAAGGTCTGAGGAAGGATACCCAAGGCCTGAATCCCAGAGGCGAGGTTGTTCTCAGGGAGACACCGGAGTGCAAGGGAGGAAGAGTGAGAAAGGAAGAGTTGTCTTAATAGCAGAGACAACCTGTGCCAAGGAGTGGAAAACAAGAGCATGACAGCAGCTCAAGCGACCTCATTTGGGTCACAAACTCCTTCACAAAGCCTGCAGGTGTGTGCATGTCTGAGTGTTAGCAAGCAGGAAAGCAGTGTTGATGATGGAGTGCTGCAGGAACAGTGGAAGAAAGTGAAGCTGGAGAGGAAAGTGGGTGCCAGTTAATGGAGGCCCCATGACTGCCTGCTAATGAGCTTGGACCATGTCCTGAAGATGTGGAGCCATTTTACCTGATGATTCATCCTCATCTACAGATCACAGTCCCAACGTCTTGGCCCAGTATTCAGGGCTTCCTATAATTTGTTTCCAGCCTATCTAGAAAAACTAATCTGTCATTATTTCCAGGAGCAGACATCTTCACCCAGCTAATATATAGAGAGAGCATATCACAGCCCTCTGCCTCTGGTCTCCACATTAGTGTTCACAGCACTGGCCTCCAACTAGAACCCTTGCTGGCATCTATTTTTCAGGGGTGTGTGGCCTGTTGATGTCTCCTGTATGTGCTCCTTAAACAAATACTGTGCATCTAGCCAAGCATAGAAATAGCAGTTAAGAGTTCATTGATTCATTCAATAAATACTGAGCTTGTACAGAACAGAAACTGTCCTCGATACTGAAGCAACCATAGTAAATAAGACAAAGCCACTGTCCTCACAATGCAAACATGCCATATTTGGAGGAAGAAAAACAAGTACATGAACGATTCAAATAGAACTCAATAGAGAGCAATATGATGGAAGAAATACGTGGAGCCACCAAAAGGCACAAGAAAGAAGCCTAATTTGTACTTGAATCGTCAGGGAAGGTTGCCAAAGGAAATATTATCTGAGCTGAAATCTAAAGGATTAGTAAAAATTAACAGAAGAGAATGGGAGAATGTGTTAGGCTGAGGGAGAAGCACACACACAAACCAGGGACTAGAGATGTTGGTGCACTTAGGCAATAAAGCCATCTCAAACTGGCTACAGCATGCAGTGCAGAGAGAATAGTCGAGCTGCTGTGAAAGGAGAGGGAAGAGCAGAGTGGGTAGAGATGCTGCTGCATAGCAGTGATGCTGCTCAAGCCAGCTTATGTGCTAAGTCCAAAATTGTCTTCATCTCACTGCCTATTTAGCAAAAGAGGCTGAGTAAGCAAGAGCTAAGTTGAGAGGATGGGGATCAGGCATAGAGAAAGGACTATATTCCGTTTTGCTGTGGAGGGTTCAGTCAGAGAGGTGGGAAAGACTATAGGGAAAGTATGCAAACCTTCTGAAAGGTAGGAAGGTTCTGCAGGGCCTCAGGGGAGAATAGCTGAAGGCAGCCGTTCTATAACCCTGAGGCAGAGGGCAAGGAGTAGGCACAAAGGAGTGTGGGGGAATTTATCTTAAACACGCTTGTTTACTTACGTTGACCAGGAACTGACCTTTGATCATTGGTGCGCTTGATATTCCCTGAAAGGGGAACAATAAATGTTAATTACCTACAGGCTGTGTGGGCTCCAGGTTTTCAGCATTGTGCCTGCACTGAATAAAAGCAAGCAGCTCCAGCTTCTTGGGGCTGCTGTCTGGCCATTAGAACCAGACAGTGACCTAGCTGCTCTAATATTGCATACCTGTGTCTGAGTACTCATTTCATCCATCCACCGGGGTCTGCAGGACAGACTCGGCATTTTTCACCAAAGGCTGCAATGATAACAGTAATGCAGTGATTATGATGCAGTGATGAAAGGCAGCTGCTGTCGTTTCCGAGGTGGAGCGTGCTGATGATCTCCTGCCCCACATCCTGTAGCTCACCTGAAGCTACAGGCAAGGTTTTCTTCATACACACATCTTCCTACCTGTAGGACCTATATCTCCATTGCTCTTCTTCTGGAAGCAAGCTGGCTTTCCCTAAAGCACACAGGAAGCAACTAAAAGGTAGTGAAGGGATAAGGAGGCAATATTCCTGGGGAGAATCCTTAACCAACAGAACATGAGAGTCAGTGGATGTGTGCCTATCTCCTGAAACTCCAGGTGCCTGGTTCCAGTTCTCAGCATGCTGCCAGCAAGATGAGCCCCATTTGTCCAGGGCAGTGACCTGATTTATATGGCTTTCCTCCATCCTTTCTCTGACTTTTTCCATTTTTCTCACTTTTGATCCCAGGAACCACTTTCCAAATGAATTACTGGAACCCAAATCCTGGTCTAGGGGTCTGATTTTGAGAAATACAGTCTTCAGTACTGTCACCTGACCTAACATAGGCCTCCAGAAGTAAGTTCCTGTCACTTTACCAACTTCCAGGACAACCTTCACAGTTTTTAAGGGAGGTGAGACCGGACATTAGTGCTGAATTGTAAAACTGTCCTTTCAGTAGGGTGTGTGTGTGTGCGCGCACGCATGTGGGTAGAGCTGTGGTGCAAAGTAATTTTGTTACCAATGTCATGGTCAATAGAGTTTATCACACATCTGCTATAGAGGGTAGCTATAGGGGATGATTGCTTACATAGAGGCCAAATGGAGACAGTGACAATTGCCCAGAGAAAAGATATCGAAGGCCTTAACAATAGCAGTGACAGTGATGACGGAGAGGAGGAAACAGATTGCAGACACATTGGGAGGACTTAGTTACTCCTTATCATGATGGGTTCTGGGTCTCCCTCCAGAAAAACATGATTGACACAATGAGAATAATAATAATGTAGTGAGAGTCATGCCAATGCCCTAATGAACCTGAGCATGATGTGCCCAGAAAATCAATTTCCTTGGAATAACTCAAGCAAAGCAAAACATACAAAGAGTACAAAGAGTGCTAGGCGCTAAGCATGCAATTATAGTTTTCTGAGTTTAAAATTATGTTTGGGTATATGGTGCACAATCTCTAAAATATAATTACTAAGGAACATAGTTTAATTTGTATCAGTCACAATTTACGGCTTGTCTATGTTTATAGAAATGATTATGGTTTGAAGCTTCTTGTGCCTTCCTTGATGCATAAAAAATGATTATCAAGCCTTCAGCAGCAGCCGCCTTCCCTGAGAATTGGCAGCAACGGGCCCTTTAATCAGGAACAAGATCCTACAGAGCCAACGTATGCAAATATGCAATCTCAGAACAACAGCTCACTTTTTATAATGAGAGAGTTGGAAAGAACCGTAGTGAACCACAGGAGCAAGTGCCCACCTAAGAGAATGCCAACAATTCATGGTTACTAAGCATGGAAGTCTATACTCCCTTCTACATCATCTTGCCACATCCAAACACAAGCCAGTTTCTGCCATCAACGTAGCATGTTAATATTGTCATTGTTTGAAATAAACTGTCATATTGATCAGCTGCCAGCCATTTTTCCAAAGACTTTATGAGAAGAGACTCCAGAAGGTTTTCAACTGTTGATGATTATTCATCAATGCTGCCATTAACTCATACATGATATGACCTCAGGCACACCATTTAACTGCTTTGGGTGTCCAATTTTCTCATTCTTGTAATAAGGGGGTTGAACAAAAGGCTTCAAAAGGCCCCTCTAGCTCCCAAAGATGATGTCTCCATATGAATAGAAGTATGATAATTCTTTGAAAAGCTATTCAATGTGAGTATACACATTCACACATCATAGATGCATGCATACCATATTTTAGCTGTGAAATCTCAAACGAAATAGGATTTAACTTATACATAAGAAAGAGACAAAGAAATACAAACAATGAGTTTGCATGGCCTTATGTTTAATATGTCACTTAGATGCAGCTTCGGTGTCCAAATTTGTCAAAAACTTTACCAGAATAGATTCTGGTAGAAAAGATGTGAAACTTACAGGCATGCATCTCTTATTATGGGGCTGCTCCCACCCGCTTCCTAAAAGCAATCCGTCTGTTAGGTCAACCAGCGGCTGCACCCTGTTCTTTGGAAGGTAGTTATTTTTTTTTTCCACAAGAGTAAAAGGTATTGAAGAGAGCCAGAAGAGAAGTGCGAATGCTCTTGAGACAATACTCAGATCTGAACATCATTATTAGGAGGCATTCAGACAGTTCTTCATAGGCTCAAAGTGCTCCCCAATCATCACATTAATTTTGTATGAGCTGAATGCTATGGAATGTGTTACACTACACCCTGAAGTCGGTTTGAAAACTATAAACACTTCCTTACAGGATAATTGTGTAAGAAGTCACTTTCTCTGAGCTCCTGAAGAATAGTGTCTCCCAGGGGACTTATTTTTCAGCCAACCACAGGAGTCCCAAGAGCAGAAGGGGTTGGTTGGGGTCATAGACTACAAATGCAGTGTTCAGTAGGAGGATCAGTGGGTCATTGAGATGGAGACATTTGAGCAAAGATGTGCAGAGGAGGCAGAATGCGGCCATGAGGATACCTGAGGCAGGCGCAATTCTAGAAGTGGGAAGATCTGAAGCAAAAGCTCTGAGATGGAAGCCTGTCTGATGCCTTTGAGGAATATCAAGGCCAGTGAGGCTGGAACAGAGTGAGTGAGAAAAGAGTAGGAAGATAAGTTAGAAAGGTAACAGGAAAGTAAGTTTACAGAGAATCTTAGACATTATAAGGGCTTTGGCCTTCATGCTGTGTTAGGTGAGAAGCTACTGGAAGGGTTTAAGCAGTGAGTCATGTAGTTTGTTTAACAGCATCACCCTGGCAGTGCAGTATTGGAGCAGTCTGTACAGGGGCAAGAAAATGATCAGGAAGATCAGTTAGGAGGCAAATGTAGTAGTCCAGGAAAGAGGAAATGGAAATAGTGGCTCAGAATAAATAGTTCAATAGAGGAGAGGAAGATGAGATTCTGAATATACATTTTGAAGGGAGAATTAAGAGGACCTCAATTCTGAAGGTTTGAACGTGGGATATGATAGAATAAATCTGAATGATTCCAAGATTATTGACCCGTACACCAGAAGGGTGGAGTTGCCATCAACGGAAATGGAGAAAACTGTAAGTCATGGAAGATAAGTCAAGGATCTGGGAAGAAAATGCTAAGTTTAAATGGACTATTGGAAACCCATAAATACATTTCAGGTAGACAGTTGGATATACAAGTCTACAATTCTGGGCTAGGCTTAAATATTTTATTACCAAAAGCATCCAGGTAGAATTCAACAACAAAACAAAAAATAACAATAAAACTATAATAGGGCCCAGAATATCCCCCTTCTTGCTATATCCCCCAAAGAAATGAAATCAGCACCTTGTAGAGATATCAGCACTCCTGTCTTCATTGCAGCATTCTTTACAAAGCCAAGATATGGAAGTAATCTAGAATCTATTGGCAGATGGATGGATAAATAAATTTTAGCCTGTGTGCACATGCATGCACACAGGAACACACACAGAGGAACATAATTCAGCATTACAAAAGGAGATTCTGCCATTTGCAAAAACATGGATAAACCTGGAGGACATTATGGTAAGTGAAAGAAATCACAGAAAAATATGACGTGATTTCATTTATGAGGACCCTTAAAAAAGTTAAATACATAGAAAGAAAGTAGAATGGTGGTTGCCAGGGTCAGGGACTAGGGGGATGGGGAGATGTATATCAAAAGATACAAAGTTGCAGTAATGTAGGATAAGTCTAGAGATCTAATGTATAGCATGAGTACTGTAGTTATTAATGTTGCATTGTTTATTGGAAATTTGCTACAAGTAGATTTTAGGTGTTCTTAGAAGGTGGTAATTTGATGAACTGTAGTAATCATGTATAGTATGTCATGTATATTACATGTATATTTTGTATATATGTATATCAAAACATTATATTGTCCACCTTAAATATAGACAATAAAAATAAGGAAAAAAATGAAGCCATTAGACTGAATGAGAGCAACACAGAGAAGTGAGGATGGAAAGAAAAGAACAAAGTAGCAGCCTGGATCCCTGAGGCCTTGCAGGCTGGAAGGAGACATTAGAAAAGTACATCATCAAAGAGCCAAAAGGCAGCCACTGGAGGTAGAAGTGAAACTAGGAGAGGACCCTGCTGAAAGCTAGGTGAAGAGAGGACGGTGCTGGAAGCCAGGTGAGGAGAGGACCCTGCTGGAAGCCAGGTGAAGAGAGGACGGTGCTGGAAGCCAGGTGAGGAGAGGACCCTGCTGGAAGCCAGGTGAGGAGAGGATCCTGCTGGAAGCCAGGTGAGGAGAGGACCCTGCTGGAAGCCAGGTAAGGACAGGATTTCAAGGAAGAAGAGGGAGTGATGGTATCAGACATTGCTGAGAAGCAAAGTAGATGCACATTGACAACTGATGACTGAATCAGACTGAGAACTGAGGGTTTCAGGAGGAGTCGGGAGATGGAGCCAAAGCTTTTGCTGCAAAGGGAAGAGAGGTGGTACTTGTTTGGGAGAATGTGGTCAGGAGGAATTTTTTTTTTCTCTGTTTCAAAGATTAAATAAATAGCAGTACGTTTGAATACTGAAGTGATGAGGATAGAGGAAATCTTTAACTATCAGCAGAGAACGGAGGTTTCCCGAAGCAATGTGATGGGACACTGTGTGCTGCAAAAAGACTGCCTGTTACTATGGTTAACACCCAGGAAGTCAGGGTATCTGGTGTGAAGGCCACCAGGTGTGCAGACAGTGAGGTGGCACTGGGTGACATTATTTACCCAATCTGCCATTCATACTTTACTATGTCTCACAATCTCTGCATACTGTTCTCCCACTGATTCTTCGAGGTGCAACCCACAAGCTACTTTGTTCAAACTTGAGCTGTCCAGTTACCCTCTGAGGTGATTATGAAAAAAATCCTAAAGTCTGGCTGGATTTTTTTCTTTCAACATAAAACTAAACATTTGCTTAAAGCACAAGCAAAATAGTCATGAGACAAGAGAGAAATTCAAGGTCAACAAGCTTTCTTTAGAATTACACAGCTAGGAAATTTAGTTTAAAAGGTTGTTTCAATTTTGGAAATTCAAAATAATAAAATTTTAGTTTGAATTGCACATAAGAAGAGAATTGCCATCATGTTTTTAGTGCAGATTAAGTCACAGAATCTTAGTCTTCCCCTGCCCCAGAGCCACATGTTCTGGTCCCATGATAGCAGCCTAAAGACAGCACAGGAAAGTCACATTTCTGTAGCTGCTGGTAGAAGTGACTAGAAGTGCAAATTCGAGTCTTGTCAGTGGAGAGAAGCTGCAAATAAGATCAGAGAAACCATAGCTGATGTCAGTGTGCATGTAAAAATATAGAGTCGGAGATCCACGAGCATCAGCAGCAGTTGAGAAAAAGTCAGGAAAATTTTGACCCTCTTAATCCCCCATTGCAACCCCTCATTCCAATCTGCATATCTAGAATACAATTCTTTTTTCTTTTTTTTTTTTTTTTTTTTTTTTTTTTTTGAGACAGAGACTCTCTCTGTTGCCCAGGCTGGAGTGCAGGGGCACCATCTCGGCTCACGGCAACTTCCGCCTTCTGGGCTCAAGCAATTATCCTGCCTCAGCCTCCTGAGTAGCTGGGATTACAGGTGTGCACCACCATGCCTGGCTAAGTTTTGTAATTTTAGTAGAGATAGGGTTTCACCATGTTGGTCAGGCTGGTCTCGACCTCCTGACCTCGTGATCCGCCCACCTCAGCCTCCCAAAGTGCTGGGATTACAGGCGTGAGCCACCGTGCCTGGCCTGGGATACAATTCTGATGCCTCCCCTAATGTATGAGACCCATTGCTTGCTCACTTATTGGCCTGCTTCCTTCTCTGTATCCTTGAACCCTAATTCCACCATGGGTTATATTTGCTCACCCCCAGATCTCTGCATGTGCTGCACTCCCCTTACCTGACATGCCCATCATGCTTGCCTGTGTCAAGCTAACTCTTTTACTTTCAGGTCTCAGAAGAATGGTGACTTCCCACCAGAAGGCTTCCTTGACACTGTAGCAATCTTGGAACAGCCAACACTTACACAGCTGTTACTATTCATGAGTTACTATCCTATGAATATCATAGAGATTGACACACTCAACCCTCACAAACAATATTATGGTTATTATTATTTTCATTTTACAGACAAGAATCATTATGCACAGAGAGGTCAAGTAATTTTTAAAGTCATACAGCTGATGAATGTCAGAGCCAGCATTTTCAGAGTCATGCCCAGCCAGTCCACATCTGGAGACCCACTCCAAAGCTTTATTCTAGGATGTCCTTCATAAAAGGGTGTCGAAGTTGCAGATTTCAGCAGGTTTATTGTATTATTTTTCACTTGTAAACAGTTTTCCCACGGGACCTGAGTGTGCTTATAAACATGTAAACTCTAACCTCCTGAAACTGGGTGTGTGTGGCCTGGTTGCTAGAATCAACTTCAAATGGCATCCTATGCTATCTTAAGTCAGGTAAGAAAATAAAAATACATTTAGTTGGACGATTTACTGATAGAAATGTAGAGTGGCTGCTTTATCCTCCTAGTATTTAAAATAACTCCCTAAACATGTCCCGGTCATTACCACTTGTGTTGATTACATGGAAAATTATTTCACACAGAGGCTTCTTAGTGTGCACGTTGGTTAGGTTTATTTTGCTTTAAGGTCTATGATTTGACTCATTAATTCATTCATTAATGAAGAGTCTAGCTTTTGGCCAAAAACCTATGTAAATTATAGAGGCTCAACCTGCCAGGCTTTAGAGAGGAAAGCTGCCCCACTCACACCAGGCTTGAACTCAGCCAGGGTATCACAGTCTTTGGAGCTAGTTGCAGTCGATGATCCAAGCCCTCCTAGTGAGGTCTTTGACTGGTCGTGCTCTTCTCATATTTGCATTTCTTACCCAGGCACCATTATTCTTCTTATTTTTTCTCTATTTTTTTGAAACTATGTCTCCCTCTGTCACCACGATGAAGGGCAGTGGGGCGATCTCAGCTCACTGCAATCTCCACCTTCCGGTTTCAAGCAATTCTCCTGCCTCAGCCTCCCGAGTAGCTGGTATTACAGGTGTGCGCCACCACGCCCAGCTCATTTTTGTATTTTTAATAGAGACAGGGTTTCACCATGTTGGCCAGGATGGTCTTGCTCTCTTGACCTCGTGATCTGCCCGCCTCGGCCTCCCAAAGTGCTGGGATTACAGGTGTGAGCCACTGCGCCTGGCCTACCCATCCTTCTTCTTTTCCTTTTTTTCCTTTTCTTTTTCTTTTCTTTTCTTTTTTTTTTTTTTTTTGAGATGGTGTCTCGCTCTGTCGCCCAGGCTGGAGTGCAGTGGTCGGATCTCAGCTCACTGCAAGCTCCGCCTCCCGGGTTTACGCCATTCTCCTGCCTCAGCCTCCCGAGTAGCTGGGACTACAGGCGCCCGCCACCTCGTCCGGCTAATTTTTTGTATTTTCAGTAGAGACGGGGTTTCACCGTGTTAGCCAGCATGGTCTTGATCTCCTGACCTCGTGATCCGCCCATTTCGGCCTCCCAAAGTGCTGGGATTACAGGCGTGAGCCACCGCGCCCGGCCCCCATCCTTCTTCTTATCTGAGGTATTGGTGCCAAGGTCCGCTTCTAAGCCCTTCTGCCGAGGGAAGACGTGAAGAGTATTTCCCCCAACTCAGACCTAATACTCAGTCTTTTTTTCCTTTTGTGGCCCTTTCTCTCTTTCCCCTCCCGTTCATGAAACTGTAGGAGACTCTGTTAAGGGTTTGTCCTCAACAGTGAGAAAACTCCCATGTCTGCGCTAATCACCTGACCCTCCACTCATGCGCTGTTTCATGGCGAGGAATGGAATAGGAAGAGCCAGCATTTTCTCTAATTTAGACCATTGTTTAAGTAAGTGATTAAAGGCTTGTTATTTCAATTTTGACTTGTTGCTTTAATCAGCTACTCTGGTGACTGACAGTTAAGCTCTGAAAATTCATTCAACAAATATTATGTCTTATTAATAGTATTTTGTGAATACAGACACACACACGCTATATTATATACATATATATAAAAATAAGTATATATTATCTGTATATATAAAAATACTAAGTATATTATATATGTATATGTAAAATATACTGTATATTATATATGTATATGTAAAATATACTAAGTATGTTATATATAAAAATACAAAGTGTATATTACATATGTATATATAAAATATACTAAGTATATATTATATGTGTATATACAAAATGTACTAAGTATATATTACATGTATATATCATACATAAGTATAGAATATATGTATATAATATATAATATATCAGTATATTATATAAAATATACTGGTATATATTATATATAAAATAGATAGGTATATATAAAAAAATAGGTATATTATATATAAAATATATATAGTATATATTATATGTATATATAAAATATATAGTATATATGATATGTAAATATGAACTATATAGCATATATTATATAGTATGTATAAAATATATATTATATATTACATAAGTATATATAATATATGGTATATATTATATATAAAATATATGGTATATGTTATATATGTGTATATAATATATAAGTATATATAATATAGCATTATAGATACCATATAAAACTATATATCATATGTATGTGTATATATCATATACGTGTGTGTGTGTGTATGTATTCAACATACATTAAATCCACAGAAAGCCAACACTCTAAGAAAGAACCTCTCAGGCTCAACACTATTAACAGTTTGGACCAAATGACTCTTTGGGACATGGGGAGGAGGCTGTCCTATGCATTATAGCATGTTTAGTAGCATCTCTGGCCTCTACCCACTGGGTGTTAATAACAACCTCCTTCCCCAGCGGTGACAACAAAATGTCTCCAGACATTGTCAAATGTCTTCTGGCAGCGGGAGAGGGGGCAAAATTAACCCCACTGGAAACCGTGAGTCTAGAAAGTTATGTCAAGCGTGGGTCTAAGTGCTATAAATATATTAACTTCACAACATCCTTATGAAGCAAATACTATTATTATCCACTTTTCATATGAGAAAAACAAAGCATGAGTTTATTAAACAAATGTGAGGTTCACAGCTAGGAAGAGGTAGATGCTGGATTTTAGCTTAAGAAATATATCTCAGATTCAGGACCCTCAAGACAGACCCTCAAGACAGGACCCTCTCACTGCAACATGTGAGAGACTGTTCTGAGAACATTAACAAAATGAGGCTAACTCTGTTAGGCGTTCAGTGAAGGCTTCAGAGAAGAGCCATCATTTGAACTGAGATGTGATAGAATTACAATTCTGTAAGTCAAAAAGGCTGTGCACACATTCAACACCCAGAACCAATAAAAATCTTCAGCACTGCTCTTTCACCAGGCAGGTGAACTCCCACTCTCTGTGTGCACATCTCGCTCACTTCCCTTTCTCTGCATATCCTTATCACATCCACCTTCTCTACATAGATGTTCCTGAGACTCTCTAAGAAGAAACTCTTGACACATCTTGCCTGAGTTATTCTTTTGGCAATAACCAAATTCAGCCTCCTGGCATCTCGCCCAACATTTTGTATCTCTTACATAACTTAGTTGGTAATCTGTCATCCAGTCCTTTTTGCACAGGCACTATTTATGGCATGATAAAAAGAACATTTGCTGTAAAGATAAACGCCATTGATTTTGAATCCAAACCAGACACGTCCCTCATCATTATATTCAATCTCTCAGATCCTTCGTTTCCTCTCCTATACAATCGAAATAATAATACTCCTCTAATAAATGTGGCAAAGTACTTAACTTTCTCCTCAATATTTATCTTCTGTATAGTGTCTTGCATAATATTCAGAAAGGTGCTTCAGATGTCTCATGAATTTGCTTCAGACTTTACTGAATTATGCATATGGGCTCAGTGTTAAGAGAACATAATAGCAAAACAAACTTCCTGATAAGGGAAAAGACAGAAGGAGATGTAAAATATGTGCAACCATCTTTCCAGGCCCTCATTGTGGAGCATCACTGGGACACCCACGCTCCCAACTGCAGACTTCCCCTACCTATGCTAATATGTTCGAGGCATGCCCTGAAGTGTTTACTACTAAAAAATGAGAGAGTCTTGAGTCTCAAAAATATAAGAATTTAAGTTAATTCAATATGGATAAATGAGCATTGCTGACACTCCTAAAAATTAGTATGACCAAAGAAAGAGAGTGATAGCAGTCAATCTGATTCTCCGTTGGCATGAGTGTTACTGTCTGCACTCAGTTTTTGTTAAAAAAATATTATTATTCGTTATATGTTCCATAGATCTCAGCTCACCTCAACCTTCACCTCCGGGGTTCAAACGATTCTCCTGCCTCAGCCTCCTAAGTAGCTGGGATTACAGGTGCCTGCCACCACGTCTGGCTAATTCTTTCTATTTTTAGTAGACATGGGGTTTCACCATGTTGACAAGGCTGGTCTTGAACTCCTGATCTCGTGATCCACCTGCCTCAGCCTCCCAAACTGCTGGAATTACAGGTGTGAGCCACTGCGCCCTGCCCCATAGAACAAATTTTAAGAGGATTTTGGAGACAAATCAGTTTTAGTCCTACTAGCTGTTTGACTTTGGGTAAATTAACTGCTTAGTCTCAGATTTCTCATCTATAAAAATAAGAAAAACGCAGCAGCTGCCATCAATGCACCACTACTCCAACTGCCTTTAGACTTCACCTTTAATAAAGACTTATACAAATCGTCATTGCAATCCCTTCCTGGGTCTTTTCCTGGGCAAGGGGTTCTGAGATCAAGGACAGAGAAAGTTCTGAGTGTAGCAGATGTTAGAGACCCGGGAAGCCCCTTACCCAAGATGACTGGAGAGTTGGTTGAGAAACATCCATTCACTCTCACCCCTTCACTACTTTGAAATTTCTCTGAAGCAATTTACATTGTATCCCAGAGTTCTCCAACAGCATTATCTTGCTACACAGGGATAATTCGCTTGAGAGAACATCATTTATTTGCGGCTTTTCTTTCTTTGTCTTACTTCCTCACCCTCCTACCTGAAAATCCTGGGATCCTTCAGTTTCTGAAAGAATGCAGAACACAGCAGAGGATAATATTATGTAACATCTGAGTGATTTTATGGCATAGGCTTGGCACACTTCTTGGCCTAGTTTATCGGTTTGGATTCAATCCGAAATCAGAAGCCGTTGGAGATATATCTGAAGCAATTTATTGCAAGGAATCAGCTTACATGATTGTGGGGCTAACTAGGCAGGTCTGAAATCTCCACAGCAGGTTGCTGGGAAGGTTGGCTGGAACTCTTGGGCAGGAGCTGGTGGTGCAGTCCACAGGCAGAACTTCTGCTTCCAAAGGAAGTCTCAACAATGCTTTTAAGACCTTTCAACTGGTTGAATCTGAGCCACCAAGATTATTTAAGGAAATCCTCCCTTACTTAGAGTCAATGAATTATGGACTTTAATTTACAAAATACGTTTATAGCAAGCGTTGCTTATTAGTTCATTGAAAAGTGGGGATTGAAGTCTAGAGAAGTGAACATATTAGACCATCAGACCCATAAGTGCTCAAAAATTGTCAAATTATTAGTTTTCTTTACCTTGTGTTATTAAAAATAACTATATTTTGTTTGAATATATTTAATTATAGTTTATTATATAATATTTGTAGGAAAAATGTATAAAAAACAAAATAATACTCGTTTACAAGTCATCCATGAAAAGATTACCCCACTGGCCATGCATTTTACCTGCACCACAATGCCTCTGTTTTTACCCCCTTACACTGCATACCCTTCCCTTAACAGTCTATAATGAGCATATTCTTATCTAACAGATTTTTTTAGGACTTTAGATATTCTAATAACTATAAAGTATTTTATCATTTATATACATCATTTTATTAATTTTATACTCTTTGACAGTTCTTCCTCCTTTGTACTTCTTTGCTGGATCTCCTTGTATATAAATATTTACCTGCATGTTAGGATAAGTTCCTATTTATTAACTAGTCTAGTTGACTCTTGCAACTTGTTCTGCTAGAGGAATAGTTTCTGACGCCCTAAAGCATCCCCTATATGTACTGAACTAACCTCTCTCCTACATATCTACGATGGTACTACTAGTTTTGGGGTATCCTTGAGAGATGTTGGAGAAGAGTCACTGAAGTCATTTTCTGAGTACCATGATTCAGATGAAGATACCCAGCGAAGAAAAGCTGGTAGAAGATTTGAAAAGGTGACCTAATTCTTTTCAAAGTTTGTGGAGATTAAAGTTGCCAACTTATTCCCTTCCTCTACAGATTTTTAACAGAAATTTTATAAGTAATTTATTTTTAAAATCTAGAAAAGAAGAAGACAGATCAATGGTTGTTCAATATTACTGGAAGAAGAGACTGTGGTTATCAAGGAGTAACACAGGAAGTTTTTCAGGTGATAGAATTTTTCTGAATTCTGATTTAGGTGGTGGTTAAATAACTCTACACGTATGTTAAACTCTACATCTGCACGGAAAAGAAGTCGATTTTACTGCACAATAATTTAATGAGAAGGAAAAAGAGGAAAATAGGATAAATAGAATGAAAAACAAAAAAAATGGGTTATGGAAAGGATTTTGTGCAGGAGGATTAAAGCGCAGTCTTCTGAAAGTTTAATGCCATAATTTAGAGCACTAAACATTTCAGTTTTCCTCTGAATCTTTAGATTTAAGGACTTCAGAGTTTAGTATCATCATTTACAACCAAATAAAAAATTATGATTTCACTTTATACAAGACTTCTCTAAATGAAACAAACTTTCTCAGTAAAAAGATCAATCTTTTCTACATTGATTATTTTCAAGTGAGAATTTATTTACATTTTTAATATTCATTTTCTAAACATTTTCCACATTCACACTTAGATTAAAATGTTCAGCTAAACATTCAATCATTCATATGCATAGTCATCAAGAATTGCATAAGGAATTTCAGCATCATGTTAAAATATGGAAACTCAGTAGAAATTTTGAAGTTACCTTAACGCAAAACTTAATCACTACATTTTATTTTATAAGTTTGGCGGACAGAGACTAGAAGCTATAGCTGCCTTGGTTTTGGACCCAGGAGATCCAATCTGTTCATTGGCTTTGACCAGCCTCTTGGGAAGATTTAAGGTGAGGTTTCTGCAAATAACTGAACCAACAGCTGTGAGCTATGATAACCTTCTGAAATCTGCGTTCACATGTTGTAAAATGGTCCTCACCTGTTATCAATGGTTCTGTATTTCTGTTCTCAGGCGTACAGGTTCTTTGGGTCAACCCTGCTTTTCCCTCTTTCTCACTTATGGTTCTCAAGAATTGTTGTAGAATGTGCTGGAAATGCAACATCCTGAGATAGACAGGGACTGACTGGACCTGCCTCAGTTCTGTTACAGTTTCCCCCAAAACAGGATGCCCTTCACTGCTTTAGCCCAGAGGGTCATGTTTCCCACAGGGTATAAAACCCAGAGTGGGCTTCTTTCTGAAATCCCTTAGATATGGTGCAAGTGAGGAATGGGCTGATGAGACTCCATCTGCCCTGGCATCTTTCCTGAGCCTTGGGGTCTGACTCAAAATGAATTCTAGCCTTCTGTTGTCCCTAGCTGCCTATCTGAAAGTAATAAATCTGCTTCATGTAGCTTGTGTGTGTGGGTGTTTTGTCTGACTGGACTCAGACAAATTGCTAACCGGTGCACAGCAAACCTGCTTAACCACATGCACTCTCCTCCACATCATGGACAAGGGTCTTTGAAGTTGTTTCCAACCCCTGAGGGCTGTGAAATCTGTGGGGTAAAGAAGCTTTTCCTTATGGCTCTTGAGATTCACAGTAAATAGATGGTAGAGTCTCATTCAAGCCACTCTATTTTAAGGTGCACTGCGTTGCCCTCTGCTCTCCCTCCTCATCTGGCACTAACTTCAGAAAATTTTACTTTAAACCTTTTAGCAACACTGTTTGTTCAGCTATTTGTTTGGGTGGGAGAAGACAGATGAGCACAAGAGCAAGATTTCAAGGTATTCTAAGGTGATTTTAAGAGCTAGAAAGGCCTTCGTATGTCACTTCTCTCTCTGTCTCCACCTTCGTCTTAGTCCAAGCTTTCCTCATCTTGCAGACATTTTTTATGGGTGTCTCCCAATCCTCCTGTCACATTAATATGATTTCTCCAGAGATGTTCATCCCTTTTGTGAGTGATGCAGGCAAAGACAAGTCCAAGACAAAATAACTGGCCTTCAAAGGGCAGTCTCCAGCAGGTGTAACTTAGAGATGGGAAGTCCATGGACTCTGAAGTGTTTTCTGCCAATGGCAGTTAGGAACAGCCCTGCCAAACACAAGGCCAGCAAGGTGGTAGCTTAAGACCCCAAGCAGAAGATGAGTAAGTGTTTGCTATAAACCCACTTATCTGATGTTAATACTTAATCCTCTATGTCTTCCTCTTTCACATTCTCTGGTACTATGACGAGACTCAGTGAGGATTAGGAGTCCATGGGTAATATCCCTCTTTCCCTCATGAGTTTGAAAATAAGCGTAAGAATCAGGGGAATGAAGATCCAAAGAATCAGCTTTCTAGCTAACTAAACCAGTGTGAGAGGACATGGACACACATCTGCAGCCATGTGAGTTTGCAAACTTTCCCTTGAGTTAGCAGACTCCCCTGTACAGGTGCTGGCATGGATGGACCACTCCAGGCCTTGCCTGCAAGGGCACAGCAGGGAGACAGACCAGAATGCACGTGTCCAATGCAGAGGGAGTGGGCTTCCCCAAAGATACCTGGCTCCAACTCCAAAATTCACTAGTCAGAGAGGCAGCCCTCCTCCCATGGAAAAGAATGAGTGAGGGAAGGAAGAGAAACCTGGAGTGGTACTTCAGCTGAAGTTCCCCACTAAGGCTACCAGCATGCCAGGGAAATTAACATGCATCCTCTCCCTGCATCCAACCTGCAGACCCTGGGCCTTTTATAGGAGACAGGCACATGTAAGATGACACTTAAGCTAAAGTAGGTGTTACCTCCAGAAGGCAGCTTGGCTGTGCCAGGGGAGATGTCAAGGCTAGCAAGGAGAATGTGAGGGTATTGCGCACTTAATTGCGAGTCCTGGAAATTCAGAGTTTTAGGTTGTAATGTCATGGTGGAAATGTTAGTAACTTAATGGCAGAAAGACAGAAATCAATTCTTGATACCACTATACTCCCAGAAAAAAAAAAATCTGCTATTTTAAAGTCATGTGGAGTATGAGATAGCCTGTAAAATAACCCAGGACCCCCCACGGGGTAACTGCCTCCAGTGTGCTCTATTTTATTAATATTAAGGATGGTGGAAACTCCCTTTAAGGGCAATGCAAACTTTTCCACCAAAGTATAGGTGTGGACCAGCTGGTGGGTGAAAAAATGAAGGTGTCGGAGACTGAGAGCCTTAAAAAGTCGGCAACATGATGGCATTCCTTTCAAGTCCCTTATTTACTCTATCTTAAAAATTCACAAGATTTTTGACAGTCTTTCACACAATACTTTCATTTTTGCTTTGATATAAAAATAGGACTTAAATTACCCACCATTAAGAAAATGGATGCTTTCTGGGAGGATGTGGTGTGCTTTGCCCTTGGTCCTGCGCATCCCAGGCAAGTCTCTGAGTAACTCCCCAGAACTCATTCTGTCATACACAGTCTCAGGCTTGACAAACACTCTTTATATGCAGTATCCATTCATCTATCCATCCCACAAATATTTACTAGCAATAATTATTCATAAGGCATTCTATGTGTAAGATATAGTCAAAATCTGAAGGAGTGATGACTTCTAACAGATGAGTTTAAAATTTTCAATAAAATACAATAAAAAAACAAATGCCACCTGTCTTTTCCAGTAATTGGTAGATAGTAGACATTTTTAAAGGTATTTTATATCATTATATATTTTCATTATTATCCTAAGAATGCATTGGGAACAAAGGCAAATAATATTGGATTTTCACTTGGAAAGAAAGGGGAATCTTAAGAGTCTTAGCCAAACAGAAACAAACAAACAAAACAGTTGATGGGAAGGTAAATTAGTTCAACCATTGTGGAAGACAGTGTGGTGATTTCTCGAGGACCTAGAACCGGAAATACCATTTGACCCAGCAATCCCATTACTGGGTATATACCCAAATGAATATAAATCATTCTATTATAAAGATACATGCACGTGTATGTTCACTGCAACAGTATTCACAATAGCAAACACATGGAATCAACCCAAATTTCTATCAGTAATAGACTGGATAAAGAAAATGTCGTACCTGTACATCACAGAATACTATGCAGCCATTAAAAGAATAAGATAATGTCTTTCGCTGGGACATGGATGGAGCTGGAAGCCACTATCCTCAGCAAACTAACACAGGAACAGAAAACCAAACATTGCTGGTTCTCACTCATAAGTGGGAGCTGAACAATGAGAACACATGGACACAGGAAGGGGAATAACACACACTGGGGCCTGTCAGTGGGGTGGGGCATGGGATGGGAGAGAGAGCGTCAGGAAAAATAGCTAATGCATGCTGGGCTTA
The DNA here is from genome assembly GCF_024542745.1 of Macaca thibetana thibetana. Lineage (NCBI taxonomy): Eukaryota > Metazoa > Chordata > Mammalia > Primates > Cercopithecidae > Macaca > Macaca thibetana. The sequence continues at coordinate 175,299,456 of NC_065582.1, forward strand.
ATTCCTAGGTGATGGGTTGATAGGTGCAGCAAACCACCATGGCACACATTTACCTATGTAACGAACCTGCACATCCTGCACATGTGCCCTGGAACTTAAATAAAATAAAATAAAATATAAACAAAGAGAAGAAAAACACAACAGCAACAAACATTCCCTAGTGCCCTGTTATTGTGACGTTCATTAGGTTGAAGATCTTTTAGTTAATAAAATAAAAATCTGTTGCCTAATCTCAAACAATACTGCACGTAAGAATGACGTAGCTTAGCTTAGTTATGTCTAGGCATACTCATTAACTTTTCGATCTATTAAATAATGTTACACCAACAAGGACATACACTCCTTAAATTGGCAATTATTCTGTAGCATCTTTGCTCAATAGAAATACAATGCAAGACACATGCACAGTTTTAAATTTTCTTTTCTTTTCTTTACTTTTTTTTTTTGAGACTGGAGTCTAGCTCTGTCACCCAGGCTGGAGTGCAGTGGCACAATCCCAGCTCACTGCAACCTCCCCCTCCCGGGTTCAAGTGATTCTCCTGTCTCCCCCTCCTGAGTAGCTGGGACTACAGGCACATGCCACCACACCTGGCTAATTTTTGTTGTTGTTGTTGTATTTTTAGTAGAGACGGGGTTTCACCGTGTTAGCCAGGATGGTCTCCATCTCTTGACCTCGTGATCCACCCACCTCAGCCTCCCAAAGTGCTGGGATTACAGGTGTGAGCTACCACACCCAGCCAGGTTTAAATTTTCTAGTAGCACATTTAAAAAGTAATAAGAAACAGGTGTATTTTAAAAATAAAATATATCCTAAATATGGCCATTTCAGCATGCAGTCAATATGAAATTATAAATGAAATCTTTTATATTGTTTTCTATTGTATTCAAAATCCAATGCATATTTTATACTCACCCATATCTGTATCCTAACTAAATGCATCTCCTGTGCTCAATTGCTGCAGTGACTCGTGTCTGCCATATCGAACAGTGCAGGGACAGACTACAAGGCTTTAGTTAGAAGTCCAAGAAATCTGCCATGAGGAGCTCATCATTAAAATGAAAGAAGTGTGTGTTTAAATTTTATTTTAATCGTGGATACTGATAATCACAATACTCAGTGGAATTCATTCTAAATTTGTTGACTTCTTCTTAAGCAGCATAAATTAAACAATATTAGTTTTGGGTAAAAGTAGTAGTTATGAACGTCATAAAGGGCAGGTCTGAAATAAATCAGTTATTTGTTCTTATCCTGAGTGGTTCTGTATTACTAGGGTTTTTGGTTATTTCTGTTGCTAAGAGCTTTTATTTTCTGTCTTTTCCATTATTATCAGGGCCTTGTATACTCTTAACTTATTGCCATGGTGTTTGGTTCCTTACTCTAATATACACGCACATACACACGCACAAACTTACACTCTATAGAAAATGTTATGATATGTGTTAATATGTACATAAAAATAACGTCTTTTTGGCGAGAGAGACTGAAATGTTCTCCCATAAGTAAAAAATGCTTTATCAACTTCCTGTTGCCTCAGCTAACCTCAGGATAGTGGTAGTTAGAAGATACATGAAGTTCTTTCCAGTGAAGAATTACAGTGTTTCTTTATTCGAATGTTTACTTATTTTGATGTGTCATATTTAAATATACAAGGCAGTTTTCCAAAATCCCATAGAAACTATCAATGCTTTTTTAGAAAATGCCATTTGAATATAAATACATTTAATTTTTTCTCATAGTATTAATTATTTTTGAATACAGAAAGACCCGAGGATATTTAGAATGCTTGTTTTTAGAAATATAATACCCATGGAGGTATTTAGCTCCCCTCTGAGAGTTTAAACATCTCATTTTTGTAATCACATTATTAACACTGTCACTACAAAGAAAATTTCAAGAAATAGAATAGCTATTCATTGGGCACCACTCAGCATAAAAGTACAATAAATTCATACAACATAAAGAATGGGAATACAACTGAGGTAACAATAACAATATGATAATGGCATATGATCATATAACATTTATTCTATTAATACAATAGGAACAATAATATAATAGCATAATATATAATGTAATAATATAATATTAACACATGCTACTATTATAATAATGTAACATTAACTGCTTAGTATATCCCAGGTAGTATGCTAAATATTTTATATTCATTTCATCCTCTAATCCTCACACTGACCTTGGAAGGTATGTGCACTTATTCTACAGAAAGGAAACAGGCAATCTGAGAGTCATGCAGCTGTGTAGTGATGGAGCTGGGATGAAAGAAAACACACTTCTCTCTGACTCTAGATCCAAACTCTTAACCATTGTGTCACACTATCACATTTTGTCAAATTACATTTATTGGAGGAGCAAACTGACCAAAGAAGGAGAATGACTATAAAAGGTGTCATTCTAATCTAATCAGTGTCATTGCCATATTCAGAAACCAAGTCTTCTTACTCAGGGCCATGTTTATTCAACAATGATGGTCTGAGTTTATTAACCTAATCACAGGGTGTTTTTATAAATATCAGTTGTTCTACAGCAAAGAAGAAACTATTCTTGTTGCAGCATTATTCACAATAGTCCAGATAAACTAATTGGCCAGTGACAGATAAGAAAATGTGGTGTATGTGCATATATATGCCAGTGACAGATAAGAAAATGTGGTGTATGTGCATATATATGCCAGTGACAGATAAGAAAATGTGGTGTATGTGCATATATATGCATACATATATGTGTATATATACATTGTTTATATTTTATATCTGTATCTATATCTTTATCTATATATAATTCCACCTTAAGAAAGGAGACCCTGTCATTTGCGACAGCATGGATGAGCCTGTAGGACCAGGTGCAGAAACACAAATACTACGTGATCTCACTTATATATGTAATCAAAAAAAGTTGAACTCACGGGAGCAGAGAGTAGAATGGTGATTGTGAGGAACTGGGAAGAGGACAAAATGGGTTGATGTTCGTCAAAGAGTACACAGTTTTAGTTAAGCAGTTGAATAAGTTCTGGAGATCCAGCGTAAAGCATGGTGGCTACAGTTACTAATACTATATTGTATACTTGACATTTACTGAGAGAATAGATCTTTAATGTTCTAACTACAGGTAGAAAAATGGTAATATTGAGCTGATGGATGAGTTATCTTGAGAGTGATAAACAGTTCACAATACATACATAATAAAAGCACCACGTTTTAAGCCTTCAATATGTCCATTTTTAATTTTTCAATTCTTGTGATCTTTATTCACATGCAATTCCAATCAGGTGGTTACCTGGGCAGAGTCTGTAGTCTCTAAGACGTCTTCCTTGTCTTTAATGAATATAAACACAGACGTTCTGGGCTCTAATTCCCCTTCTATCACTTCCTTTTGCACACTAGGGTTTGTAGGTAACTCCTGAGAATATCTGTCTCTTCACCCATATGTAGAGATATGCAGCATGGTGACTGGATCACCAGTACTTGTCAAGATGTGTCACAGTGTGGCACTAGGTTTGTCACACTAATAAATAAATTAAATAATAAATATTTATTCCTTTGTAAACTGTTCATCACTTCTTCTTAGTTGTCATTATATGCCTGTGTTTATTCCCAGTTTTGTGCCTTGACCTTGAGTAACTTTATCTTCCTTCACCAATAAAAATTCAATGGATCCCTCAAGGCTAGTGTAATTTTGTTCACTTTCCCAGGCAATACTGAAATCAGCCTTCTTCATATACACATTGTGCATTGTGAAGTGGTCACCTGCATATGTATCTGTTCTTTTGTGAATAGCATCAGACAACCACACTTGGTTGCAATGCCAGTTCATGCGCTGAGCCTTACACAGATTCTAGGGTCCTGATAAAAGATAGGTTGCTAACAAGGTATGTGACCTTGAGCAGACACCCTAGCCTCTGAGGCCAAAATCTCTCAAAATAAAATAGGGATAATGCCTAGGATTTAAGGGTTAAAGGCCCAGCTAAATAAAAGAGAAAATAACAAATTGTTAGCCCCGTATCCCTTCTCTGAGCTCTACATATTCTCAGACATTCATTCCCTTGACTGCTTTTCCTTACCTCCCACATCCTATGGATTAAAAAGTCCTCTGTGGTTACTTCCAACAAACTTTGTGAATTGAACTATTTCTTAACAATTTTATCACTACCCTACCAAGGCAAGCCACTATATTCTTTCATCAAATTCTTCAATAGCCTCCGTTCTTGCTCCCTTACTGTTTATTTTCACTTTAATATATAAATCAGATCATGTTACTCTATGATATGGTTCGGCTTTGTGTCCCTACCCGAATCTCATCTTGAATTACAATCACTATAATCCTCATAATCCCCATATCAGGTGGATGTAATTGGATCATGGGGGTGGTTTCCCCGTGCTGTTCTCCTGATAGTCAATGAGTTCTCATGAGATCTGATGGTCATAAAAGGGACTCTTCCCCCTTCCCTCCTCACTCTTCTCCTTCCTGTCACTTTGTGAAGAAGATACCTTGCTTCCCCTTCACCTTCCGCCATGATTGTAAGTTTCCTGAGGCCTCCCCAGCCATGCTGACTGTGAGTCAATTAAACCTCTTTCCTTTATAAATTACCCAGTCTCAGGTAGTTTTTACAGCAGTGTGAGAATGGACTAATACACTTTCCTACTCAAAACTCTAATAAAAAGTGTAGAACGCATTATGATATGGTCTGGGTCTGGGTCCCTGCCCAAATCTCATGCTGAAAGGTAATCCTCAATGTTGGAGCGGGGACATGGTGGGAGGTGACTGGGTAATCGGGTCAGATTTCCCCTTTGGTGCAGTTCTCATGAGAGTGAGTGTGTTCTCACTAGGTCTGGCTGTTTAAAAGTGTTTTGCACATCCTCCCTCTCCTTTCCTCCTGCTCAGGCCATATAAGACATGCCTGCTTCCCTTTCACCTTCTGCCGTGATCCTAAGTTTCCTGAGGCCTCCCCAGCTATGCTTCCTGTACAGCCTATGGAACTGTAAGCCAATTAAACCCCTTTTCTTTATAAATTGGCCAGTGTTAGGTATGTCTTTATAATGGTGTGAGAACAAACTAATATATATTATAAACAAAATTTAAACTCTATTGCTATGGACAGAGTCCTACATGGTCTGGACTCTGCTGATACCTCTAACTTCATTTCACACCAATAGCTCAGTCAGTCGATGCTGATTATGGGACTTACTGCTATTCCTGTAATTCACAAATACATTCCTGCCCCGGGGTTTTTTTAGTCCCAGTTCCATCTGCCTCCCTTTTCATTATTTACAAGGTTTTCATTCTCGGTCCCATGAGGCATTTTTATATATTTCCACTTGGGAGAGACCTTCTTTCCCTGTGACAAGCCAACTAGTCTCCAATTCCATTAGTCTCTATCCTTTACTCTCCTTTATTTTCCTTCATAACATTTATTTCCAAGTATAATTATATTATTTATCCATTTGTTTGTTTATTGCCAGCTCACTGTCCTAAAATAAACAAACTATAGAGAATAGAGACTATACCTTTTGGACAATGTTAAGAGTGCCAAGTAGGTTGCTTACACTGTGTGCTCAATAAATAAATAGTCTTTGAATAAAACATAATAACATGTGCCAATAATAACCACTATACAGATTGATAGCAATTATAGCATTTTACTGGGCATGTCCATTCTAATGTCTGTGTTCCTCATTTCCTTTGGAGGATGAGAACTGTGGCTTACTGATTCCTAGTGTTTCTGCCATCTATGGCATGTATTACATAATTAGAAAATATTTAGTAGTTTAAATACCATTTGCTAATTGTCAAGCTTTGTATCATTTGAGTCTCAGCAATTCAGTGAGAGAATCAGAGTTGCTATTATTTCTATTTTGCAATGGAAAAAAATGCCAAGAAAGGAGAAATGTTAAGTCCATGGCTGTATCTAAAATGAAAGACAGAAAGGGAAATGCCAGATAAGGCTGGAGACATAGGTTGCAGCCAGATGGGGAAGCACTTTGTATACCATGCTTAGAAATTTGGACTTTATCCTGTAGTATATCGCAAAACAGTGACTCAAATTGCCAGTATAATAATCACATTCAGTTTCTTATTCCATATAACAGTTCTGAATCTACACTTTCCATTTATGACATCTAAACATGCCATTCAACTGAAGAATTGGCAAATCTCTTCTCTATTCTGTATTGTGTGGCTGGCCAAGTACTTCCCCTATTTAATTCAGTGAAACTCCCAGTGGTTTCCATCAGTGCAAGGTCTAAAAGATTAAATCAGTTCAGAATGTCCTCTTTTATATATATCTACTAATCATTTACTTGTTCATACATCCACATATCCATTTAGTTGATTATTCATATTTACTGAGCACCTATTGTAGTCCAGAAACTTGAGCTCAAAGTCAAGTATTAAGTTTTAAAATGGCTATATATATAACAGTATGTACAAAACACATATATATTTGAATATTTCAGATAGGTAGAAAATTTTATTCAGAAGTCACAACCATCACTCATGTGGCACTTACAATAGCCACAAAAATTAAGAATATAAAATCGTAAAGTTTAAAATGCTATATAATCGACTCATTCCCAATGTAAACAAATGTACTTTGTGTATTCATGGAATGCTTACTATGTGCTGAGCATTAGGTATACAAAGATAAGTAGAAAGCTTATGCTTTCTAGGAGCAGGTCTATCTGTTTTAGCATTGGTGGGAGTGTAGGCTGAGCAAAGGGAAAATATGAGCAGGCAGCCCTCACCATAGACTCATGGGAGAGACACCTTTATCATCACCCACCACACTTTACAGATGAGGAAAGTGAAAGTCCCTAGTTAGCCAAAAACCAAAGACGACGTTGTAAGTGGCAACACCAGAATATGAATATCGTTTACCAGCTCTAAAATCTATCCCTCTGTATATATATATATATATATATGTCAATCCCTCCATAGTCAGAGACCCACCCAGGTCAAGGAACAGAACATGGATCCCACCTTTCAATGAGAAGAGAGTCAATAACATGTTGTAAGAACAGCGTGGGGAGTGAAAGATCTTTACCGAGCCATCTGGGGGAACTACAAGAGTTGCCTCGGATGCAATGAGAAGAACACAGCATCCCTTTTGAGATATTTCTGCTTAAAATGTATAATGTGAAACTAATTATGGGGAAATACATGACAAATCAAAACTGAGAAACATTGTACAATTAACTGACCTGTATTCTTGATGCATATCAAGAGTATGAACTTTAAGGAAAGACTGATGAGCTATTCCAGCCTGGAATAGTTTAAAAAGATGGGGCAACTCACAGCAACGTAGGATTCTGAATTACACGCTTTCACCAGAGAGGACATTATTGGGACATTCCTAAAACTTTGCTGGAGTTTGAAGATTACATGATAGTAATGTATCAAAGGTTACTTTCCTGATTTTGATATTATTATGGCTATGTGGAAGAACATTCTTGGTCAGAAGCAATAAATACTACATTGTTAAGAGGAGATGTGGCATCAAGTTAAAAATCCTCAAAGTTCTTTGTTCTACATTTGCAACTTTTCAGCAAGTTTGATATTTTTGTAATAAAAATTTTTTTGTTTGTTTAGAATAAGCAAAGCAATACCTAGATACCCCAGGTCTTATCCACCAAATCTAGCTAGAAATGTGTTCCAAATCTTGATTTCCTTTGGAATATACAAAGACCAAGGACAAGAGGAAAATTAAATCACAACCTTAGTAAACATGTGTTCTATTGGAGTTTATTGTTGATTTATTATTTAGTTTTAATTTGGAGAGAAACTAGTACCTGCCTTATGCTCCAATCAGAAAGAACAAAACTTGTTTCCTAAATAATTCACACTTTGATTGACTAAGATCACAGCAGGTAGTTTAGAATAATCAGTTCAAAATATGTCATAATACAGTTTTTCAGAAGGATCACACAGAGTCAGAAACTTTCAACAATCTATTTATTTGTGTTATTCTCTGCTTAGAAGTTCTGCTATTCAAGTCAAGATTATGCTTAGGTGTTTTCAACTTACAAATATCACCTGTTACTATAAATGAAGTTTGCTCTTAATTGTTCATTAAATTTTTTATGCTTATAAAGCCACAAGATCTGCTAGTTAATCTTTGAAAAAGAAAACCTGATAGAGAATAAAATATATTTTGAAAATAATATTATTGAATGATAATAATAATGTTTAAAGCCTCAAATCTAACACATTTATTTTGTGTATATTTTCTTTAGTTTTCATGTACATGAAATGTCTTCTTAGAAGCTGTGGAATATCTACACCACTTTTTATTTTTATTTTTTCACCTAATAAAGCATTGCAAGCAGTTATCCATATTGTGTATGATTGTCATAACTGTCATTTTTAGTGGCTAATAACTCATCTCCTCACTGCAGACTGGTTTGCTCGGGCTTCTCTCCCAACACAAGCTTTACTTCTAATTCAAACTTTGCCTTTCCAAATGATCCTCAACTCCTTGACAGTGATCTTTCCTGCCTTTGAACATTAGCCACATTTAATGCATTTCCTCCAGTTGAAACTTGTCATACATCACCAGTGTTGGAAAGTCTTTTCTTTTTTTTTTTTTTTTTTTTTTTTGAGGCGGAGTTTCGCTCTGTCGCCCAGGCTGGAGCGCAGTGGCGCGATCTCAGCTCACTGCAAGCTCCGCCTCCCGGGTTCCCCGCCATTCTCCTGCCTCAGCCTCCCGAGTAGCTGGGACTACAGGCGCCGCCACCACGCCCGGCTAATTTTTTTGTATTTTTAGTGGAGACGGGGTTTCATTGTGTTAGCCAGGATGGTCTCGATCTCCTGACCTCGTGATCCGCCCGTCTCGGCCTCCCAAAGTGCTGGGATTACAGGCTTGAGCCACCGCGCCCGGCCTGGAAAGTCTTTTCTTTCCACAGAGACCTCTTTTGTCCAAACTGGCATCCCCTAGCCTCATGTGGCCGTATAAATTTAAAATTAAACTAATTAAAATTAAATGAAATTTAAAATTCAGTTTCAGAATCATGTTGGCCACATTTCTACTGCTCTATCACCACATGTGACTAGTCCCTATTATCTTAAAGACAGCACAGATTTAAAAAAAACTTCCATCATTGCAAAAATTTCTTTTTTTTCTTTTTAATTCACAAATAATAATTGTATATATTTATGTCATGCAATGTGACATTTCGATATCTTTTTACATTGTGGAATGATTTAATCACACTGAACTATCCTATCCATCACATCACATACTTATTATTTTTTGAACGTTTAAATATACTCAAGATGTTTAACAGATAGTGCCTCCCTGGATTGTGAGTATCTCACAAAGCATTATGTTTTAAGAAGTGAGTCTTGAAATTCCAGGTGCAGGTAAAGGTGTCTGGAATGTGACATTCTCATTCAGAGTGCAAATTGATGCAACCACTTTTGAGAATGATCTGGTGATATTTAGTAAACTTGAAAATGTACAATCTTTACTATGATCGTTAATTTTATGTATGAACTTGATTAGGCTTAGGGATGCCCATATAGCTGGTTCAACATTATTTCTGGGTGTGTCTGTAAGGGTGTTCTGGAAGGGATTAGCAAATGAATCAGTGGACAGAGCCAAGAAGCTCTGCCCTCACTCATGTGGATGGACCTCATGGTATCTATTGAGGTCAGACTAAAAACTCAGAGAAAGAACAAAAGCTCAGAAAAAAGGAAAAATTTCTATCTCTTCTTGAGCTGGGTCATCCATCCTCTCTTGCCCTTGGACCAGGACATCTCCTGCCCTTGGTCCTGCCCTTGGTCCTGCCCTTGGACCAGGACACCAGTGGTCCTGGTCTTTGGGCCTTGAACTCAAGCCAGGACTCACATCACTGGCACCTAGTTTGTGGACCTTCAAACTTGGATTAGGATTACCTTAGTTCTCAAGTCTTCAGGTTTGGACTGGAACTACACCACAAGCTTTGGTGGGTCTCTAGTTTATAGATGAGAGAACATGGAATTTCTCAGCCTTCAAAATTGAGTGAGCCAATGCCCCATAATGAATCTTTTTCTATGCATCATATATGTCCTATTGGTTCTGTTTCTGTAGAGAACCTTGATTAATACATTTATCAATTTCACTTTTCCACTTCCACATATATACTCAAGAAAGAAACTCATGCTCACATGCATACCATGACTTACAAAAAGGTTCATTGCAGCATTTTTATAAAAGCAATGAATTATAAACAAAATCTAAACGTCCATCAATGGGGTATGATTAAATAAACTGAGGGATATTCATATGAGAGAATAATATATATACTTAAAGTAAATGAAATAATTAAACTTGTTTCAGGATGGAAAGATATAAAATACACAATATTGAGTGAAAAAACAAAACGGTGAATAAAATGTGATGCCATATTATAAATATTAAGGCTATATATTGTGTGTATACACATACTATGTTGTAATAATAAAAACCATGGACAGGGTGGACATACAACAGATCGATGATACTGCTCTCTATCATGGTAAATAAAGGTGATAGGGAGAGCAATGAGACGAGGAAAATATATGGGATGGAAACAGCATTTGTTAAAGAGATCAACAGAATTATTACAGCTGACATTTTAAAACTATGAAAAGACCATGATAAAACGTTAGCACTTGCTAATAATGAGTGGTGAACAATTAGGTATATTTTAGGCTATTCCTTAAATTGTCCGTCTGAGTTTTACCTCCCTGCTTCCAGACAGCATTCTACCCTTTCCCATCTCAGAATGGTAGAATGTTCTTACCAACTGGGCAACACATTTCCTTTTTCTCTTTCAAAAAATAATTTTACAAACTTTTATTTAAAGAGAACAGATACTCCAAGGTGGTGGAAAATAGTAAGTGAGGAACACTGAGGATCCAGACTAATGTTTCTCGAAGTGTGGCCCATGGACTAACAGTATCAGCATTTCCTGGGAATTTGATGGAAATGCAAATATTTAGTCACAAGTAAAACCTACTCAACCAGAATCTCCGGAAGTGCAGCTCAGCAGTCTCAGTTTTAAAGTTTCTGGGTCATTCTGATACATGCTTTTGTTTGAGAACCACTGTGCTAGGGAAAGAGTAGATAATTTTGACTTAATAAGACTGGTAGTAAATATTTTAGGTTTCATTGACCAAAAGCCAAAGGGATCAGAACATACCCATTGAAAAGAGAGAGCAAGCAGGAATTGTTAAGGTACAGCACCCCTGCCACTGGTAAAAGGGGCTCATTCACATCTGGAAGCAAATTAGATTAGCAGTTATTATTTCTGGGGTGCAGAGCTCAGAGGGTTTGGGCGGTGGCTTTCCTTCCTCCCACTGAAATCTTTCTTTAAAAAAACTAAGTGTAGATATACAATGCAGTCAAGAGACTCAAACAGGGACAGAGATGATGACATTGAACATCTTAGTTGTTCTGTGGTTGCGATGTTTAGTTTTCCTGAGACCCACGATCCTGGAAAATAGCAAGCCTTAAGATATCTCCCCACCCTCTTTTGTGTTAGGAAAGGATTTACTGCAGAGAACTACACTCCTCCAAACAACTTAGGCGAGACTCAGAGACCACTCTCCAACTCTTGCTTATTGATGACAAGCCAGATATAGACACTTCAAATGCCCACTTAGCCTCATAAATGATTAGCTGAAATTTGGTACTAATCTGCTACACACAAATTCACAATCTATGACAATCTGCAAACCCACACTCTTCTGTCGTGTAAACTTTCTATTACAATAGAATGTTAGAGGTCTAAAAGGATTCTTAACTTTGCATTCCTAAAATTCAGAAAGACTAAAGATTTCATCTGAGTTTGTATAAGTTTCTTGTTGTGATTATACCTTTCTCTGGGGAAAATATTCAGAGGTTTCCTTAGATTCTCACAGATTTTTCAGAACACTTGTAGAGATTGGGAGACTTTCAGAAATGGCAAACTAAGAAATCGGGCAGATGCTCTCCCCAGCAAAGCAAAAACTTAAATAGTAAAAAGTATTTTTAAATATCACTTAAAATTTCTGAACTTGTCCAAAGGGCATATAGCAAATGGCAAAATATCCAATCAAGACGATCTACTAAATCATGGTAAGAAAACCAGGAATTTATGACATTGGGAAAATGAATAAAATCAGCAGTGAAAGGGGGCCATTATTACTGAGCTAGTATCGAGATTTATCAAGTAACTGAAAATGGAACTACCATCCATCCAAGCAACCCCACAACTAGGTATCTACCCAAAGGAAAAGAAATCATTATGTAAAAAAGACACCTGCGCTCATATGTTTATTGCAGCACTACTCACAATGGCCAAGTCATGAAACTGACCTAAAGATCCATCAGTGGATGACTGGATAAAGAAAATATGGTATGTATACACCATGGAACACTTAGCAGCCATAAATATAGAATGAAATCATGTCTTTTGCAGCAACATGGATGGACCTGGAGGTGATTATCCTGAGTGAAATAACTCAGAAAATCAAAACCTACGTTTCCTAACTTGTAAGTGGGAGCTAAGGACTGAGTACACGTGCACATAAAGACGGAAGTAATAGACACTGGGGGCCCCAAAAGGGGGATAGCAGGAAGGGAGTAAGGGTTGAAAAATTAGCTATAGGGAACAATATTCATTGTTTGGGTGATGAGTACACTAGAAGCCCAAACCACACCATTATGCAATAGATCTATGTAACAAACCTGTATATGTACCGTTGAATCTATAGTTTTTTTAAAATAAAAATAATTATTAGGGTCCTACATAAAAACTGAAACAACAAATTAGGTAGCTCAGATGAAATGGACAATTCCTAGAAAGACACAAATAACTAAACTTATTCAAGAATAAATATAAGATTATAATAAATGATACAAGTGGAAAAATTGAATTAGTAATTCTATAAACTTTCCATTACAAGGAAACCCTAGGCCCAGTTTGTGTCACTTCACTTCCACCAAACAAAGATGTAAAATGATTCTTCAGAAACTCTTCCATGAAATAGAAGAGGAAGAAGTACTTCTCAACTCATTCTATGAGGCCAATATTATCCTAAAAAACAAAACAGAAAATAGTATCACAAGAAAATTGCCTGCCAACATTCCTTATGGGCATAGGTACAAATATTCTCAACAAAATACTCGGCAACCGAATTCAGCAACATCAAAAGTAAATAAATAAATAAAGAGGTTAAGTCATGATCAAGTAGAACTTATCCCCGGAATGCAAGTTTGGTTTAACTTCTGCAAATTAATGAATATAATTTACCATATTAATAGAATAAAGTACAAAAAAATGGTCATTTCAACAGGTATAGAAAAAAAATGGAAAAATGTGATACCCTTTCATGATAAAAACACTCAACAAACTAGAAATGGAAGGGAATTCCCTTAACCTTCTAAAAGGTGTCTATGAGAAATTCAGATAATATCATACTTAATGGTGAAAGAATGAATGCTTTCCCCTTAAGATTAGGTACAAGACCAAGACAAATATATCTGCTTCCATGACTTTGATTCATCATAATACTGGGGTTTATAGCCAGGGCCATTAGTCAATAAAACGAAATTTAAGTTACCCACATTGAAGAGGAATAAGTAAAATTATCCTTTCTAAAAATGGCGTGGCTTTGTATATAAAAAGTTCTCAGAAATCCATTGGCAAAAAAATAGAACTAATAAACTCGTTCAGCAAAGTTTCAGGATATAAGATCAAAATGCAAATATTAATTGAATTTTACACATAAAAAATGAGCATTTTGATATAAAATTAATAAAATAATTCAATTTACAGTGGCATACAAAATAAAATATTCAAGCACAAATTTAATATAATAATAATAGTGTTTTTGTTTTTTTTTTTTTTTAAACACAGGGTGTCGCTCTTTCACCCAGGCTGGAGTGCAGTGGCACAATCATGGCTTACTGCAGTTTTGACTGCCTGGGCTCAAGTGATTCTCCCACCTCCATGCCCTGTGTATGTGGGACTACAAGTGTGTGCCACCATGTTCAGCTAATTAATTTTTTCTTTTTCTTTTTTTTCTTTCTTTTCTTTTTTTTTTTTTTTTGTGTATGTAGAGACAGAATCTCGCTATGTTGCCTAGGCTGGTCTCAAACTACTGTGCTAAAGTGATCCTCCTACCTCAGCCTCCCCAAGTTCTGGAATTACAGGCATGAGCCACTACACCCAGCAAAATTACCAGTAGATGCAAAATTTTTGTATAAAAACAACAAAATATCATTGGTAGAAATTAAAGACCTACATAAATAGAATAACATCACATTATCATGAAATAAAAGACTTAATATTGTTAAGATGGCAACACTCCCAAATTGGTCTACACATGCAACACAATTCTTGCTGCCTTTTTTTTTTAGAAATTGACAAATTTTTCCTAAAATTATTAGGAAATTCCAAAGTACCACAAATAGCCAAAACAAAGAACAAAGTTAAAGAAAAAAAGTTGGCAAACTTGCTTCCAACTTTCTGACTGATAAACAATACAAAGGTACAGTAATCTAGACAGTGTAGTGCTGGCATTAGTATAAATAGATAGATCAATGGAATGGAATTGAGAGTACAGAAATAGTTCCTTACATTTATGCTCAATTGATTTTCAAAGAAGTTGCCAAAAAATTTAACGGAGAAAGAAGAGACTTTTCAATAGATGGTGCTAGAACACACACAAAAGAATTAAGTCAGACCCTGACCTCACACCATTCATAAAAATTAACTGAAAATTGATGTGTTTATTTAGAGACAGGGTCTGGCGTTGTCACCCAGGCTGAAGTGCAGTGGTGTGATCACAGCTCACTGCAGGCTCAACCTCCCAGGCTCAACTGGTCCTCCCACTTCAGCCTCCCTAGTAGTTGGAACCAGAGGCACACGCCACCACAGCCAGCTAATTTTTGTATTTTTTGTAGAGACAGGTTTTGCCATGTTGCTCAAGCTGGTCTCAAATTCCTGGGCTCAGGTGATCTGTCCACTTTGGCCTTCCAAATTGCTGGAATTACAGGCATAAGCCACTGTTCCCAGCCTAACATAAATTTATTGTAGACCTAACTGGAAAAACAAACACCATAAAATTATTAGGATAAAACAGGCATAAATCTTCATGACTCTTTTTAAAAGTAAAAACTTTTGCACTGCAAACAATACTATTAAGAAATGAAAAGCAACTAGCAAAATGGGAGAAAATATTAACAAACCACATATCTCCTTAGGACTTTTAAGTAGAAAAATGTAAAAGATGTATACAACTCAATCATAAAAAGACAATTCAATTATAGGAGAAAAAATTTAAATTTCTTCAAAGAATGCATACAAATAGTCAATGAGCAAATGAAAAGCTTCTTAACACCGTACGCTGTTAAACACGCAAGTAAAAACAATAGCGATATCACTTTATACCAATCGACTGGTTCTAATAAAAAAAAAAAAACCACATGATTACAAGTGTTTTGTAAGGTTGTGGAGGAATTGTAACCCTCATATATTTTTGGTGGAAATGTAAAATGATACAGTCACTTTGAAGAATAGTTTGACAGTGCCTCAAATTATTTAACATAGAGTTATATGACCCAGCAATTTACTCCTATGTATACATTCAAGAGAATGGAAAACAGATATCCACAAAAACTTGTAAACACTGTTCACAGGAGAACTATTCATAATAATCAAAGAGTGGGAACAATGCAAATGTTCGTCAGTTAATGAATGAACATATAAAATGTGGTATATCTATTTAGTGGGATATTATTTGGCCATAAGAAGAAATTATTTGGTAAAACATGTTAGGAAATGAATGAACCTAGAAAAGATTATGCTAAGTAAAAGCAATCACAAAAGACTCAAATATTGTATTATTCCATTTCTGTGAAACATCCAGAATTAGCAAATCAATAGAGACAGAAAATAGATTAGTGGTTACCTAAAGCTGAGTGGGAGGAGAAAGTGCGAAATGATTGTTAATGGATATGAGATTTATTTTACAGGGGAAAAGTGTCCTGAAATTTATACAGATGTTCCTGGACTTATGATGGAATTAAATTGCAATAAACCCATCATAAGTCAAAAGCACATTTAATACCCTGACAAACCCATCATAAAGTTGAAAAATGGTCAGTGGAACAATCCTAAGTTGAGGACTGTCTGTATTGTGGTAATGGTTGTGTAGCACTGCACATATTCTAAAATATGTTGAATTATACACTTTAAATAAGTTAATTGTATCCTATGCAAATTATATTTCAGTAAAACTGTTAATAAGAAGTTGTAGTTAGTGGCTACCACGGATCATAGATCATAATGAAAAATGGCAGATAAGCAGTCCTGTCTCAAAACAACGGCGGATTAGGAAAGTTTAGTCATTTGTATACTTTATAATAAACCAAATACAAGTTCAGCAGACTTCTAACATCCTGCACACTCTTTCATCCCCAAGCTTGATTTACCCCAAATGTCACTCTTCTCATGGGGTATTTAGAGTCTTGCCATTTCAGAGGTATTTTTTTTTTTCTTCCCATTTTGCCTCAGAACTATCCTTTACAAACACAAAGCATGACATCATATATAGAGTTGTTCACATTCCCTACCAGGTGGGAATCAATCATGCCATATGTAGTTTTGTTTCAATTGTATCCACCAAGAACATAGCAGCTTCTCAGTAAATGCTTGTGCAAAAACAGGTAAATAAAGTCCTCCATCAGTGGTTGAAAATTTGTGTACAATCAGCTACCATTAGACAGAAAACATACTTTGCTTCATGTACATAGATGTTTACCAAAGTAAACTGGTTGCCAACATTTAAATGTTGGGCATTTCCTCATAAAAACCCACATTTCTAGGCTCTTGAAAATTTGAAAAAAAATTGGACTTCTAGTCCCACATGGTAGCAGTCAATGGAATAATTGCTGTATCCTAATTTGCCACAGCCCCCACCATTCTTGTCTATACATTCATGCATTTTCATTTACTTATAACATTTACATTGCTTCCTGGTCTACGCACACATTTGATATTATGTGATTTCTGTGTTAACCTGTAACACATTATACAACTTTCAATGAAAAAAATAATTCTATTTTTGTTCTCTTGAAATTGCCTTAGGACTAAGACTGCCATTACAATGGCCCCAGAGCTTCCAGATGACGTGTAAGTGAAACAAGTGGATGAGTCATCAGAACCTCTGTGCCTGTCATTCACTCCAGTATCAGTGTTTTAAGGTGCACCTTCCAGCATGAACCTTCTGAGTCACTGCTTAGAAAGTCTGTGGTTACCAAATTATTTAGTAAATAATTTATCTTATTTTTCTCACATTAGTAAAATTACCATAATTTTGTTTTCCTTTTCTGTTTATTAATATCTCTGGGTTCCACTTGCAAGTCCAGAAAACTTTCTCAGGAAGCAGGCTACCTCTGAAGCCATTCTCCTTCCTGTCCTGTTCAGAAATTCCTGTTCTTCAAGTGGACTCATTTCCTTTCTGCCACTGCACCTGTTACTCAACCACCTTATATGCAGAAAGATAAGAAGGGTGACCCCACCTTCTTATCACCATTTAAGTGTTCAAGTATTATGTGTACACTGATGGCTTCAAACTGTGCATTTGTATCTCAACCTCTCCCCTCAGCATCCAAGGCACACATCCAGTGTTGATGTTTAATCTTAATTTTGATATCCCATGGGCATCTCAAATTCGAGGTTTTGTTACCATTATCCACTCCACACATATGGTCCTCCTGTAGTCTTTCCAAACTCAAACTGGCAACCCCATTCCAGCCTAAGCAACTTCCACCTGCCTTAGAGGCACAAAACTCTGCAGTCTCCTGTGATTCCTCTCTTGCTCTCACTCCCCACATCTTGCTCATCAGCAAATTCTACTTGCTCCTTCAAAATGTATCTGAATTTCCCACCTCCACTCCCAACTCCTGGTCCATGCCAGCCTCTTCTCTTAACACTGCAAGAGCCTCTACAGTGTCTTTCTGCTTCTGGCCTGCTCCCACATCCCTTTCAGTGTGTTCTCAAAATACCCATCTGAGAAATTCTCATGAAATATGTCGCATCTCACTCCTCATGCACTGGCTTTTCCATTTACTCCAGACTGCAAGCCAACAACCTTGCAGTGGCCTCAAGGCCGGAGATGATCCAGACATATATCCTCTCTCCAGACTTTTCCGTGTCCTGTTCCCCAACTTCCACTCCGCTGAGTGGGACTCCTGATAACCATGGAATGTTCTTTTCTCAGATGTCTGTGTGACTAGTTCTATGTCTCTTTATTCAAATTCTGCTTTCTCTATTAGGGTTCCATAGCTACCTCTTTAAAATTATTCCTCCCGTACTTCTGATCCTCCTTACCTAATTTACTTTTTGGCTTAGCAGTTGTCACCATCTTTATATTTTGTACTATATATTATATACATCCTATATATACACACATGCATATGTGTATACTTATATAATTTTACATAAATTTATAAAATTATATAGAAACATTTATATTTTTATTTATATTAACAAATTCTATATAAAAACATATATTTACTTTTATGTATTTTATTTGTTCATATATTTTTTCAGATTCACTACATTTTGCTTATTCAATGAGTGTAAATTCAACGTCTATCTCACTTGCCAGAATATGTAATCTCTGTGAAGACAGATACCTGTATTGGTTGTGTTTCCAGCTGAATTTCCAAGGCTGAGAAAAGATCTGGCACTAAGAAGGCTCTCAAGAAATTGAATGAGCCACTTCAGCCACATCCCATTGGCTAGAAGCCTGTTGCAGGGACCCTGATCTAACTGCGGGGTACCCTGGGAAGTGCGGAGGGACAGAGAGAGGTGCTGAGCTCCAGTCATCTCTGTCATTTATAGGACATGAGAATAATCAGTGCTGGTCCAACCTACCACCCGTACTGCATGTCCAGTGCTATGCTGCCACATCCCACTTGCATTCTAGATCATTCCTTTCAGTAACTTGTACTTTTCTGCCCTTCATTTTCACCTATCTTGGAGGCTCTCTAAGGCTGGGCTTGCATTTGCCATTTTTGTTCCTAACTCAAGCCACCTTCCAGTCAGGGGAGAGGTGGTGCTGGTAAGAAATGCCTGAGGAGACAGCCTTTCCTTCCTCTATTGTGAGGGAAAGTACCACTTCCTTCTTTAAATAAAGGCAAATTAATTTATTATTAGAAATTTGGAAACTTTCCAGCCGTGCGCGAGCGCGCGCACACACACACACCCTTTTAAAATGCTCCATGTGCTTTATCCCACCTCAAGACTTCCTCAAGCTTGAAACTACCTTAATCCACATCCTGCCTTTAAAATAATAGATTTGCCTGAGACACACTGAACTAGAAATTCACCAGTGGGGCAGAGTACAGACAATAAGAGGCCAGACACTCCGAAAATTAGAAAAAATTTCCATACAAAGAGATGAAAGGAGAAAAAATACATATTTTTTTTCTGGACACATTTATTACATCCCAGTAATTCCAAGTTCCAAGACAGTGAAAACTTCACCCTTATGTCACTCTACAGAGCCTAACACAGTGCCTGACTCACAGGAGAAGCATCGTATTTACTTGCTGAATGATTGAGATGAATGCTGGTCTGTGTGCTTGGTTCCATATCTATATATTCAGAATCTGATTCATCTGTGAAGCTTATTATCATTCTATTCTTCTAATAAGAAAACAAGAATTCCCAGAGGCAGAGTAACTGGCCCAGCATTGCACAGGGAGTAAGGAATAGAGTTGGGAATGGAGTTCTATTCACTAAATGTTAATTCTCTTTCACCTTCTTTACCACTTACAGCCAAATTTTCTTACTTTTTTCGACGACATCCCACTGTTTAGTAAGTTAGTGTGAGCTCATGGCCAATGCCTATGAGAAGCTTTGCTTGGAGACAGCCAGCACAGAGCAATCAGCTGCATTTGGAATGCATTGTTCTGAACTGATACAATGAGTTAATTAGAGTTAGTAGGGCCCTCTGATGCCTTCACACAAAGTATGGAAGGAGAGGTCTGGAGATCCTGTGCCTGTTCTGTTAGAAAAAGAGAAGTAGGGACCTACACAGATGTCTCCTACACAGCCACAGTCACCGATCTACATGTGCTTATCTATAGGGAGATTGATAATTATTATGTTAATCAAAGTAGCCAGCTTTGATCTCCCACTTAGTGCCTGCCAGCCATTATGAATTCAGTCTTTTGTCTCACTTAGTCCTCATATAGCAGTTAAATGACTTGCTCATGGACACACATATCAAGGTGTTCAAGTAGGAATAGCAGTCATTCCAGATATATCTAATGACAGGCACTGATACTTTCACCTCGATGCTGGAAACTATGCATGGACATCAATGTATGCAAACAGACAAACACACAGACTCACGTGCAGACATTCTGCAAGCATGAAATATTTGAAGGCTGTCTCAGCAGATCGGAGGGCTCTGCATGTTAAGAAAGAAGACTCATTGGTTTCTAATACCCCATTTCAGTCCCAAAACAGTGCTCAGAATGGAGACCCAGAGGTGTGGCAGGGAAGAAAGAGCACCGGCAAAGTAGAAATTCGTACCTTGTAATTTGACTGTAAGTCACCCTTCAACTAATACCTAATGTACACAGCTTCCTATGAAACAATTTCCTTATTAATGTCCCTATTTCCTCCCTCTTTTATTTATTCTACTCATTTTCCAGTGGTAGAGAAGGTGAGAAGGAATTAACATTTAGTGAACATCTATTGTTATCTGAGGATTTACATACTATCTCATTTAAGAACCTTTGGGAAATATGTACGATTGTCCCCATTTTACAGATTAAGGGACTCAGATTCCAAGCAGAAACTCTCTGGAAATCACATATCTAGTAAATGGCAGAGAAGAAAGAGAAGGCAGGTATCTGTGCCTCTAGAACCTATGCACTTTCTCTTACACTTTGTAAATATTCTCACCTAAGATTGATTGACTTCTGACTGTATTTCAGCACTGTTCAAAGTTCTTGACCTGAAGTCATGGCATCTCGTCCTCATAAAATCCTCCAAGGTGGTTTATGTTATTTAAAACACGGTGACAATGAGGATTAGGTTGCTAAAGTGATTTAACAAACATCATGCAGCTGGAAACTGTAGAGCCAGAATTCAGGCAGGCTGATTCCAGCACCCGGGATCTCATACATTACGATATGCTCCCTCCAGAATCGTGTATGTGTGCTATACGTAGCACAGTTAGCAGCCGAACAAAGAGACTAGTTCAGAGCACCATTTACTTCCACACTCTCAGTATATCAAAGGAGCTGTTTCTCTGGAGGAAAGAAACCCAACTATGTCTGAAAATATGTGTTTGTGTCCATATCTGTTTTTTTTGCATTTAAGACAGCCGAATTAAACATAACCCTGAATAAATGCCATGTTAGGACAAGCATGTTTTGGGGAGGGAAATAATTTATTAGTTGCTGCTAAGCCTGTCTTTCGCTCAATGGTTTCCTACATCTGTGTGGATTCAAGTCAGGAGTTATTCCAGAACATTGTTTGTCATGTAGATAAACCGTTGGCAATGTATTTGTTATATGCTCAGCTCCATGCATGATGCCTAAATGCTTTACATCCTTGTTGATATTAAATTGAACTAAGGAGGTTCTACTTTAACCGTAACAACAATTTCCTTTTATGACTATTAAGAAGAGATTATCTGGGGCCAAGCTAGGGAATATTCGAGCAAGAGATTCCTCCAAGAACAGAATTCTAAAAGAAGTCAGCTTTGGGGCTTGTCCAATGGAGAGAGTGTTACCAGCAGATCTTATTCAAGTATAACTCATCCAGAAAAGCTAAGCCAAAATCAGGATGGAGGGAGACAGAAGCAAATGTAATGGATAAGAACAACATTCGAGTACAAAACTTTGTAAGGCTAGAGAGACGTGGGACTGGGGTTATTTAAATGACAAATATTTTCTAGGAGATAATCATTAAAAAAAGGTAAATGGAACAGGAAGAAGCAGGAGAGCATAAAACAGAGGTTGTTGAGCACTGGCATACCTTTGGAAAATACAGATTGACAGAATTCAGCCTGTACAGTTGCTGTGTCGAAAAAGCACCAAGAGGATGTGAAGACCCTGTACAGGTTGTCTTGGGTGAGGGATTGCCTGGCACTGGGAAATATTCAGCTTGTGCCAGTTGCAACAGAAGCCTTCTTAGCAACTTCTCTCTGAAGCAACACAGCTTGGAGTGATCCCGAAGATAGGGATTGGAAGAAAGTAAGGCGGGGAAAACAGTGAGGGAGAAGGAATTAGACAAAGAGGGACTTGATCAGCCATGTGCAGCCAAACAATCTTCCCCTTTTGATCCAATAAAGGACAGGAACTTAGTTTGTCATGAGCAGGAATGACTCATAGTCATTGCTAGATAAGAGCTGTTCATTTTTATTCATCATGTCTTTAGCCTGAACAAGCCTCTCTTTAAGTTGTTGTTCATAAGGTAGTAATTACAATGTCCTCTACAACTCAATGATGGAATCAATGGCTACGCTGATAAGAAACATCATTGCTTTATGTCTTTTTAATGCTGCCTACTTTATTAACATAGAGAAGCTTAGTGATTACAAGCACTGACCCTAGAGTGAAATGACCAGGATATAAATCCTCGTTCACATGCTGTGTGATCTTAGAAAAGTAGCTCTTTCTTTCTGAGCTCCTGTTTTCATCTCAGTAAAACAAAGAATAAATATGAGAATCAGAGTGCTGTAGTAAAGGTTAAAATGTGTTAGTTATATACGTAGAGCACAGCGCATTGCATTTGATATGTTAAGCATTGAATAAATGATAGGAAGCCTTCATATTATAAGACGGGCTGTGAAAGTATCACCAAAGGTACTTTGCATTGTTGTTTTATTGTTAATGATGATGATGGTGACTGGTTTCTTTGTTCCCTTCGGTCCGCTAGTGGAAAAAAGGTATATCCTATAGAAGGTAAAAAAAAAATGTTGGCAAAATCACACATAGTGTTTACTATGGGTCAAGAATGATTCTATATTTCAGGTATTTAATTTTTACAAGCCACCAAGGGGGAGGGGGCATGGTCAAAGTAGTGTCAATATCCCCAGGACTGACCAAAGAGCCAAACTCACAAAAATATCAGCGTCTTTCTCAAGAGTTGGAAGTCATTTAAATAAGACCATGTCTGAAGGTAAATATTTGTCTTATAGAGCTATAAAATTGTATTTACATATCACTCAATACAGTATGATGTTTCAAAAAGTATATAATATTAACTTACTTTATTGACCCCTTTCATTTTTAAAAGTGTCCAGTTTGCACAATAATTATATAGTCACATACATTATGACTTTTTTTTTTTTTTTTTACAAATAAATCCAGTTGGTTTGCAATAAAAGTGACACACTGTAAAAGCTCTAAATGAGGCAGAAGTAGACTGTTAGCAGCAAGGGAAAGGGGTACAATTCTGATTCAATGATCTAGTCACAAATTTAGTTTTGAGTTTTCTAACAGTCATAGTAAAAATATTATATGGCCTGTGGTGTGCTACTCATTCACAAAAACAAAAGAAGTACAGATATTAAGTTTTTTCTAAAAGCAATTTTATACTTGAGAACTCCTACAGGAGACAGAGAACAATGGATGATGAAGAGTGGTAGGTCAAGCCATGATTAGTATATTTGAGCATGCTGTTCCCCTCTGCTGCTAATTTTTGGAATGAGTGAAAATGATAAATGGAAGGAATGGGATGTGAAAATCTATTTCTATCATGTTTGCTGGTGAGATATATAGAGATACATCTATATAAATATATAGGTATGTTTAAAATATATATTGAAGTATCAAGGAAGTTGTTGCATGGCCTTATCAAAGTTAATTTACAACACTACAGTAAAGTGAAGTTTCATCCTAAGGAAAAAAGTATATAGAACAGTAAACTAGATTTAGAAGGGAGAACAACAATTGTAACAAAAACCAGCCTTAATCCCAGAAGAACCATGGGTGTGTCAGTATCACACAGTGACTGTCCTCTACATCTGATCTGTACATATTTCTATCAAGTATGTTATACCAAGTCCTTGAATGACTCAGGCAAAATTTGAAACCCATCTTAAACATCCATCACTGAAATTCAATTCAGCAATTCAAATGAATTCATTAGACCTATATTCATCAGGACAGACCTTTAAAAAC
Organism: Macaca thibetana thibetana; assembly: GCF_024542745.1. NCBI lineage: Eukaryota > Metazoa > Chordata > Mammalia > Primates > Cercopithecidae > Macaca > Macaca thibetana. The sequence continues at coordinate 175,323,629 of NC_065582.1, forward strand.
ATCACATGAGTGAAATCAAAGCTAATTACAGAAAGACAAAACTCATATGATAATATTTGTATAAAATATTGAAAACGTCAATATATTGTTAATGAATTAAAGCTTTACTATTTGACTGGTAAGTTACAAATCAAGGTCGTCCTATTAATTGTCTTCTGGAAAGAAGGGTGTGATCTGAGATGGACTGGGCAGCAAGCATCAACGGTACAATAATGTTATTTTATTAATAACAATGTGTGAAACAGATATTATAAGATGCTAATACCTGTTAATTATAAATGGCAAGCACACAGATGGTTGTTAAATTATTCTCTTTTTGCTTCTGTATTGTGCAGTATTTGCTTTTAAAAATAAATCAAAACATACCTATTTAATATATTCATATTGAGAGCCAAGCACACCTGCTCTGGGATTCCTGAGCAGTTTGTGGGAACACAGACTTAAGGTATGAGAGGTGTTCCTCCGTCTGTCACAAACTACACTGCTTTGGCTACCCTAAGGCCCAGAGCAGTCCCTAGGAAGGACCCTGGGTGACTGGCATAATGAGATGCACACTGCGGAAGTGGAAGTCTGAGTCTGTGTCTGACCCTCCATTTAGATGCCCAGAAATATTTCTAGGCACTTTTAACATAGCCTGGGTTCCTCTTTTGACTGCACTGTAGACTGACATTTTCTGGAAACTTCCTTTAGCGATCTATAGAATAATGGATAAAGATTGTTCCAACCTAAGTGTTTGACACTTGGTAAGCCCTCAGTAAATTCGTCTAAGCAGCAATTGTTAACGATACCTAGATTTCCCTTATCTGAACTCAAACCATCTTATCAACGAGAACATACATCAAGGTTGTCCAACCTGCAGCCCAGGGGCCACATGCAGCCCAGTACAGCTTTGAATGCAGCCCAACACAAATTCATAAACTTTCTTAAAACATTATGTTTTTTGCACTTTTTACTTTTAGTTCATCAGTTATTGTTAGTATTCATGTATTTTATGTGTGGCCCAAGACAATTCTTCTTCTTCCAGTGTGACCCGGGGAAGCCAAAAAATTGGACACTCCTGATATACATGTTGAGAAATTCAAGTCCTAAGGTCATCACTACTTTTTTGAAGAAAAATGATTTGTGGGATGAAGATTCTCACACTCAACAGGTAAGATGTACATCTACCAATAATACGGATGTATGTGAGCCTGCTATCTTCTCCTTGAAGAATCTCCATTATTAAATTGTCTCCATTGTTACATTTGTTAACCTGGCTAACTTTTTTTGTCCAATTAACTTAAATTATCCAATTGTTTCCATTGTTAAATTTGTTAACCTGGCTAACTTTTGCTCATTCTTCAAAGCTTATGTTGTCGGTTCCAGGAAGCTCCATTTCTTCTACCAGCATTCCCAGGTTTGGTTACAGCCCCCAAAATACCCTGGGCACATCTCTTTTTAAATATTCATCAAGTGGCTTTTGTTTTATTTTGGTAGCGAAAATGTAAGAGAAAACTTTCTGTTTTTTGAGTAGTAATGTATTTTCCCAATGCTGACATTGTACCATGTATCTGTTGATTGTATTGCATTATCTTTCAACTTTACGTAGAGTTAAAGAAAACTCCCATCTCATATGCTGAGTAGATCTAGCTACAGAAAGTCTGGCTTGCTTACACTTTTTTTTTTCTTTTTCTGGAGACAGAGTCTCGCTTTGTCTCCCAAGCTGGAGTGCAGTGGCGCAATCTTGGCTCGCTGCAAATTTTGCCTCCCAGATTCAAGTATTTCTCATGGCTCAGCTTCCTGAGTAACTGGGACTAGGGGTGCCTGCCACCATACCCGGCTAACTTTTGTGTGTGTGTGTGTATTTTTAGTAGAGGCGGAAATTCACCAGGTTGGCCAGGCTGGTCTCAAACTCCTCACCTCAAGTGATCTGCCTGCCTCAGCCTCCCAAAGTGCTGGGATTACAGGCACGAGCCACCGCACCCAGCCTGCTTACACTTCTATGTAAGGAAACAACCCCAGCCTCTGTTGTCCAGTGGCTATGGCTGACAGGCTCAGGAGTGGTCAGCTAACAAAAAGACAACCTGCTCTTAGGGTGACCTCTGGCCTAGGGCCAGAACTGACACTTATTGTAGTTAGCATTTTTTCTATAGCTCAACAGGTACCATGTACTAGGCTGAGCACTTCCCATACATTTTCTGGTTTATTCCTCACAACAATCCAATGGGAGTAAAAACTATAATTCTCCCTATAGGGCTATGAGAAAATTAAGATTCTGAGAGTTTAGCAACTTGCTTAAGGTCAGAGATTTAAGAAGTGCTGGAACTAGATTATTATCTGAAGTCTGTGGGACTCCAAAGTTAAATTCTTGTGGCCTGGTGTGTAAAAGATAAGTCTTGACATCAAATTCCTCTCTCACAAATGTGGAATTGGTCAACATGGAGAGATCATAGTCATTATAATTGGGTCAGAAGTTAAGAGGATGTCTTATGTTAGAGCCCCATTCAGTGAGGCCATGGGAAGTCAGGAGAGAGTAGTTAAATCCATGCAAAGAAAGTTTGATGCCAGAGAGAGGAGAATGGAGAAGGTGTGCAGAAAGAGAAGTCATCAAGCCAGTGACAGATGACTATTAAGAGGTTCATGAGTTCCTCCAGCTGGGGGTCCTGGGTCCTGGGTCATTTTGGGACCTTAAGATTACTCTGTGTGTGTGTGTGTGTGTGTGTGTGTGTGTGGTCCTCCCAACCAAAAAATTCATCTTAAAATAGCCCAGAAGAGCATAGAGGAAATATATATTACATCATTGCATCTCATGTTTGCATGTCAGTGAGGTAGTTTTCACTGTCCAATATTTTACAAACAAGGAAATTGAGGCTCAGAAATATCAAGCCACTTGCTTAACATCATGGTTTGAACCTAGGCATGACTGCCTTTGGAATCTATCTTCACAGGTTCCAAAATGGTTTCTAAGAATGATCTAAAGACTAGGATAGCATGGTGTCACTGGCTGAGATAAATGCTGTGAGATGGGGTAGTTTGACATTTTTGCCTCTTACTTATGAATCAGGCTTGAAACGGATCCTTGAGAGACTCTGGTCACTATGGTTGACAAGAACTGAGCTCATTCAAGGGTGAGTGGGGCAAGTGTATGCAGGTGGTTTGTGCATATAAAGGCATGAAATTGTGTGGGTCTCTATGGAAGTGTCAATAAATGGACACGCCTGGATATTTCTGTGCATGAATATATGCATGAACATATTTGTGCCAAACTATGGGAATGTGTGTGTGTGTGTGTGTGTGTTTAATCTGTTAAGTTCTAGGGTACATGTGCACAATGTGCAGGTTTGTTACATATGTATACATGTGCCATGTTGGTGTGCTGCACCCATTAACTTGTCATTTACATTAAGTATATCTCCTAATGCTATCCCTCCCCCTTACCCCTTCCCCACAATAGGACCTGGTGTGTGATGCTCCCCTTTCTGTGTCCAAGTGATCTCATTGTTCAATTCCCACCTATGAGTGAGAACATACGGTGTTTGGTTTTCTGTTCTTGCGATAATTTGCTGAGAATGATGGTTTTCTGCTGCATCCATGTCCCTACAAAGGACACAAACTCATCCTTTTTTATGGCTGCATAGTATTCCATGGTGTATGTGTGCCACATTTTCTTAATCCAGTCTGTCACTGTTGGACATTTGGGTTGATTCCAAGTCTTTGCTATTATGAATAGTGCCACAATAAACATACGTGTGCATGTGTCTTTATAACAGCATGACTTGTAATCCTTTGGGTATATCCCCAGTAATGGGATGGCTGAGTCAAATGGTATTTCTAGTTCTAGATCCTTGAGGAATTGCCACACTGTTTTCCACAATGGTTGAACTAGCTTACAGTCCCACCAACAGGGTAAAAGTGTTCCTATTTCTCCACCTCCTCTCCAGCACCTGTTGTTTCCTGATTTTTTAATGATCGCCATTCTAACTGGTGTGAGATGGTATCTCATTGTGGTTTTGATTTGCATTTCTCTGATGGCGAGTGTGTGTGTGTGTTTTGATGCATAAAAGAAACTTTGTTATTAACAAAATCTATTGACAAAATAAAAATTCCCTGTCAGTTAGGCATTTGGCCTAAACCAGTTTCCCCAAGGTTTTGTTTTAATAGAATACATCAACTCTGTATTTGCCAAGATCTGAGCCTACACTAGATGGAAGAATTGCTTATTTCATTGACCTTGAGCTTTCTAGGGCTTTTTATCTTTTTGCTGATATGCTTAATTATAAAGAATTGAAAAAATTTCTAGGGATCCCACATGAACATCTAAATCATGAAATATAGTGGCATCACTAACATATACACAGTACTCTGTGGCTCACAAAGTACTTTCGCTTCTGTAATTTTATTTGACTCACATGACAAATCTGCGAAGGAGGCGTTTTTACATGACAGAAACTGAGGCTCAGGAACACGAAGCTATGCAACCAACGGGACTCATTCAATGAGGGGTAAAAAGAGAATTCTAAGTCAGGTCTTCTTTATCCCAGCCTACCCTATTAAAAATGGGCCTCCAAAATGTTTTCTTATTTTACTCATTCTCTTCCCAGTAAACCCTCCTCTCTTCATTATTTTTAATTGGTTTCTGCCCAAGAGTTTTATGTGCCTTTTGGTAATGCACAGCTTCCTAGCCTTCATGTTGAGGAAGTCTCTCTCATCTCTTTATTTTGTCACTGTGGCCGAAAGATATGTCTTCAGCCTGCGTATAAACTCCTTTCAAGGCTCCCTCAGAGCTTTGCCTGGTTTCTATAAGACAGAGCGGTGTTCTCAAACGTGAGTAATATACAGATGCGTTCTGCAAAAACATACCTTCTCATGGATGCCACTCCCCTACCAAGTGTTGGCTGGATAATTTTATTGTAATGTAACAAATATGCATATACACAAACTCATTATAATCACCATAGGCTTATGGGTCTTATACTGGTATAAACCTAAAAATATTTACAAAAGTCATCACAAACAAAATTATAAGAGAATTATGATTCAAAAGATCAACATCAGATTCACATGCCCATGGATATGATTTTGCTAAAACTAAATGATCTGTTTGCATTATGACTATAGTATTGAAGGCTTTGGCGATGTGTGTGTCTTTGTGTGTGTGTGTGTGTGTGTGTGTTGTCTTTATCACTTTGGTGTGAATAATTCAAATCTTTCAACATTTTCTTCCATTTGACTTATGACTGTGTGAGTTATAAAGTCATTTGGTTTTTATTTGAAGCAAATGTATTATTTTCCTATTAAATTTGACTTTGGTTCTTTTCCCACAATTAAAATCATGTTAGCTGATGGCAACACAATGAAAAGCACACAAACATGGGGAAGGAAATTACTCAGCAATATGTAGTTCCAGAGTACTACAAATGAGGTTATGAAGTCCTCTAAATCATCTAGAATAGATTAAAATTAATTTTTAAAGATTATTTTCAAATCCATCACTAAATTTTTATTTTATTTCCTCTTTTTATAGATGGAGGGCGTACAAATGCGTTTTGTTATGTGCCTATATTACACAGTGGTGACAGCTGGGTTTTTAATGCAGCCATCACCTACACAAGTGTATTTTTCTCCATTAAGTAACTTCTCTTTCCTCACCCTCTTCCTACCCTTCTAAGTCTCCAATGTCTATTACTCTACTCTATGTCCACAGGTATACATGATTTAGCTCCCAATTAATAAGTGAGAACACGTGATATTTGACTGTTTCTGAGTTATTTCACTTAAGGGAAAAATATTTTTAAAAAAATCTTTAGAGAGAACTCTAAAACAGCAATTGAATAAAAAACAGCTCTAGCAAAAGGAATATTGAGGTTTGTAGATTCCTATAGCCTAAAATAAGTTGGTTAAATGAGATGGAGCCTGCAGAGGGCACTTTCTAATAAATTAACATATGTCATATCCAAAATAGTCTTGTGACATAGCTATCTTTATTGCTTTTGCCTATCAGTTCCTGGGAAGTACAATAGCATATCTAATACCACAAAGCTACAAGACATCAGATCCAGGTCTGGAGCCAGTTTTTCTGACTTCAAGAGCATAGTATAGAGAAAAGGAGACTAGAGGAGAGGTTGTGTACACCTGCTTAGCAGAAAGCAAGAGGGAGCTGATAGGGAAGGCATTCCTGGGAACTCTTAGACCCTAAGTAAAGCTACAGACCAGAGACTTGTAAAGTCTCCTTCAAAATAAACTGATGTGATTGTCTTCCCAAGGCTTTGTCATATTCAGATGACCAGTTTCGACTCAGATATTGCCAAGGAAAGGGTTTCATGATGGGAAGCTGAGTATTAGGTTGGTGCAAAAGTAATTGCCATTTTGCCATTACATTCAATGGCAAAGCAGCAATTACTTTCGCATCAACCTAATAATTTGTACAGTAGACTCAGGTACAGGAAGCAAAAACAAACAGTAAAATCCAGAGGGATAAATATGACCTGGGTGAAACTCTTCGATGTAGAACACAGAAAGTAGGCTACTCAAGTCTACCTTGAGAAAAGATAAGCATGAGGAGGCATGGCTTCGGTCCCATTCTTGAACTGCCCAACTCTCCAGTGTAGAAATCCAGTAAAAGAAGGGCTCACATTTCAGAATGTAGGGGAAGGACCTCTGAATATTCACGTCTTTAAAAAGTGAAAGAGAACACTGGCAAAAACTGCCAAAAGCTGCCTTTTCAGGACGTAAGATGATAACAATCAAAGCAATATTTATTCAAGAAACACGGCTGAATCTCAGTAAGCACAGAACCTTGTAACCATTTCATGTGCCCTAATCTCATCAGTCTTCCAAGCTCCAAAGTAGTCACTAAAGCCAGAGACTTCCCACTGCAGTAGCCGTGAAGGTAGCAACATGCCTACGTGCTACTGGAGTGGGCAAAACTGGGTGGACCTCTGAAAAGTCCTTCCCCAAAGGATCACCTCCATTTGATGGGTCTAGAGCTTGCTGAAAAGCTCCATTTTCAGAGTTAGTCTTTATTTGACATAACTCAAAGCTTGCTCAGCACTATCTACAGGTATTTGGCAAAAATAATCAGCCACGATCATTTAACATCACAGTTGCCACAGGAGCATTACCAGTTGTTACTAAGAAGAGTCTGATCAAAAAACTTAAAATTGAGTAGCTTGAAAACCTCACACATTTAATATCTTATGATTCTGGAGGTTAAAAGTTTGACACCAATCTCACTGGCTAAATTGAAGGTGTTAGTTAGAAAGTTTCATTCCTTCTGTGGGCTATATGGGAGAAGGCATTTCCCTGCCTTTTCCTGCTGCCAGAGGCTGCCTGCAATGCTTGCCTCAGAATCCCCTCCTCCATCTCCAAATGAAATCAAGTTGCATCTCTTTGAAAACTCTTCCACAATCACATCTCTCTCTGACACTGCCTCCTTTCATTTTGAAGGACCCCACTACTGAGCCTGCTCCAATAATCCAGGATAATCTCCCGCTTTTAAGGTCACTCAGCTAGCAACCTTGACTTCATGTGCAAACTTAGTTCCCCTTTGTCATGTTGTATAAATGACTCACGGGCTTGAGAAATTAGGATACGGACATCTTTATAGGGCTATTATTCTTCTCACTTCACCATTTGAACCAGCAATTTCATTCCTAGATATAGCCAAGATAACTGAAAACATATGCCCATTAAAAAAAATGTGTATAAGAATGCTCTAAGAAGCATTATTTATAATAGCCAATAAGTAGAAATTACCCAAATGTTCATGAACTATTGAGTGGATAAAATGTATTATATCTATCAACTGAAACATTATTTGCTCATAAAAAGAAATGAAGCTTTGATACATGCTACAACATGAATAATCCTTGAAAACATTATGGTAACAAAATAAGCCAGATGCAAAAGGAAACTAATTATATAACTCCATTTATATGAATCCTACGAATAGGTAAACTTATAGGGAAAGACAGTAGATTACTAGTTTCCATGGACTGAGAGAGGAGTCAGAAGTAACTGCTTATGGGTATGGAGCTTTGCATATGTGAGGGGTAAGGGGAAGAGTGATAAACGTATTCTAGAATTCGTGATCAATGCACAATTTTGTGACTATAAAAATCACTAAATCTGCCAGGCGCGGTGGCTCACACCTGTAATCCTAGCACTTTGGGAGGCCGAGATGGGTGGATCACCTGAGGTCAGGAGTTTGAGACAAACCTGGCCGACATGGTGAAACCCCATCTCTACTAAAAATACAAAAAAATTAGCCAGGCGTGGTGGCTCATGCCTGTAATCCCAGCTACTCGGGGGGCTGAGGCAAGAGAATCGCTTGAACGCTGGAGGCAGAGGTTGCAGCGAGCTGAAATCGCACCATTGCACTCCAGCCTGGGCAAGAAGAGCAAAACTCCGGCTCAATAGATAAATAAACAAACAAACAAACAAATAAATAAATCATACCCTTTAAAAAAGTGGACTTTATGGTATGCATTTATATTTCAAAAAAGACATAACAAAAAATTAGATAAAAAAATTTAGATACAGATTTGGAACCAAAGCTGGTAGATAGTGATTTTCTGTGTGCATGTGGTGTTTGGGAAGAGGGTTGTCACAAAGCATTTCTCCCTCAAGAGCCTAGTAGAGAAACCCAGTATGGGAATAGTGGTCATATGGACTCTTCCTCCTAGCCATCCTCTCATCTCTCCATTTCTGTCTCCATGAAACCCATACCATTGTTTCCCACATTTTACAAGAAGAGAAGTTAGGCGTTGTTCCCATGACCACACAACTTACCAGTGATAATCTTGGATCTGAGTCTAGACTTGTCTGGCTCCAACGCCTGTACTGCTTCCATTATAATAAGCAGCTTCTGAGCACTGTGCAATCATCACCTCTTACCAGGAGGTGAACTGAAATCAAAGCAACAACCACAATCACAAAAGGAACAATAATAACAACAATAACAAAGCAGGAACTGAAATCAAAGCAAAAACAACCACAAAAGTTTGCCAATAAAAAAGCGCTGCTTCCATTCACACATCATTGCGGTTATGGCCATAGCACATATTAATGATACTGAAAGTTAATCACGTGCAACTCCATTCTGAGTTTAGTCTAAAGTCTTTTATTTGGTCTGTGCTTCCATGATTATTATTCTAATTGGAGAGGGTTTCTGAGGACTCTCAGAGACCAAGAAAGCACTATATAATGCTGTTGATAACTTTTTCAATCTTTCCCCTTTATTATCAATTAATATTTATAAGTATCTAGAAAGTTCACATCCCAGCATTTGAGAACTGCTTTATGAAGTGACTTGTATAGAAGGCACTGAATGTGTGTGCATGCATGCAACTCTTAAATCTGAGGTTAATTTAGGAATTTATTGGATTCACATTTCATTAACCCATTGGCAGAATGTTATATAGGTATGTGACCTGAGTCCTCAAATCCAAGCGTTGAGATATTAGTATTCATTTATTATGTGGGTAGGTCACTCAGGTGAAATGGTTCTCTGCTGTTAGGCTGTGGGGATGACAGGTAATAAATGAATAAAGCACAGTCTTCTGAGATTATTTATAAAGGCAAAAGTTGGCAGGACGCGGTGGCTCATGCCTGTAATCCCAGCACTTTGGGAGGCTGAGGTGGGTGGATTACCTGAGGTCAGGAGTTTGAGACCAGACTAGCTAACATGGTGAAACCCGATTTTTACTAAAAATACAAAAAATAGCCAGGCTTGGTGGCACACGCCTGTAATCCCAGTACTTGGGAGGCTGAGGCAGAGGAATCGCTTGAATCCAGGAGATGGAGGTTGCGGTGAGCCGAGATCACACCACAGCACTCCAGCCTGGGCGACAGAGTGGGACACTGTCTCAAAAAAAAGAAGAAGGAGAAAAAAAAAAAAAAAAAAAATATATATATATATATATATATATATGTGTGTGTGTGTGTGTGTGTGTGTGTGTCTGTGTAAAAAGGCTAAAGTATTTTCTACCTGCAATAAAAGCGGCTTACCCATCTTGGGCAAACAGATGTTATCAATACTTTTTACCTTGTTCTAAAGCTTTTGAGACACAGACATTATGTAATGACTTCTACTACAAAAGGTAACTCCCCCAGTGTGATAAATCATTAACAGTGCCCTGAGTTATGTGCTCGGTGTTCTCAACAATATGGGCCAGGTGTATCAGTCACTTTGATCCCAGAGCCAGAGTTTAGACCTCAGATGAACTTCTGAGACAATCTGTTAAAAAGACATTAGGGATCTTAACAACCATCTAAAATTCAATACTTTCATTAAAAAGTTGAGGTCCAGGAAGGTTTACAAACATGCCTGAGGCCCCATATCACATTAAAGGAAGAGCCAGTTGAGAATCAAAGTTTATAAATTTATTTCCAACACCATTGAACATCAGACGTATGCTAGAAGCGGGGGATACTGGCTCGCTTCCAATACCTTACAGTTAAGAATAGATACAGCAGATGAATTAATATCCGTATAACAACACTACAGAGGCTCTGGAACAAACTGCCTGGGTTTCAATCTCTGATCCTCTGCTCATTCTATAGGGTAACTGATTTTCATCTCCTGAAAAATGGGAATGAATACTGCATCTATGTCTTAAAATTGTTGAATAAATTAATTGCTACAATACCTTAAAAGCTCTTAGAGCAGTGCCCAGCATACTGTAAGTAATCAGTATGTCTTAGCTATCATCACTATAAATGTCATCATCATTGTCATCATTACATGGACCATGATACGGACCATGATATGGAGTCTCGCTCTGTCACCCAGGCTGAAGTGCAGTGGTGCAATCTTGGTTCACTGCACCCTCTACCTTCCAGGTTCAAGTGACTCTCCTGCCTCAGCCTCCTGAGTAGCTGGGATTACAGGCACCCACCACTGCGCCTGGCTAACTTTTGTATTTTTAGTAGAGACAGGCTTCACCGTGTTGGCCAGGATGGTCTCAATCTCCTGACCTCATAATCCGCCAGCCTCGGCCTCCCAAAGTGCTGGGATTACAGGCATGAGCCACCACGCCTGGCCAACTAAAACGTTTTAAATCAACATTCAGATAAGAAGTCCAGGGTTGGGCGTGGTGGCTCACGCCTGTAATCCCAGCACTTTGGGAGGCCGGCGGGATCACCTGAGGTCAGGAGTTTGAGACCAGCCTGGCCAACATGATGCAACCCTGTCTCTACTAAAGATACAAAAATTAGCCAGGCACAGTGGTGGGTGCCTGTAATCCCAGCTACTTGAGAGGCTGAGTCAGGAGAGTCACTTGAACCTGGGAGGCAGAGGGTGCAGTGAGCAAGATTGTGCCACTGCACTCCAGCCTGGGTGACAGAATGAGACTCTATTAAGAAAAAAAAAAAAAAAAAAAAAAAAAAAAAAAAAGTCCATACTCTAGCCTTGGAATCCCAACTAGAACTGGAAAAAAAAAAAAAAAAAGATAAAGGAAGGTGTAGCAGACTACAAAAAAAGCCCCGCAAAGATAACAACTCCTCATCCCTGTAATCTGTAAATGTTACTTCACTCAGAAAAAGTCTTTACAAATGTGATCAATTTAACATCTCAACTTAGATGGATAGAATATCCTGTGATATCTACCTGTGCTCTAAATACAATCCTAAGTATCCTTATAAGAAAGAGGCAGAGAGTAATTGACAGTTACACAAAGAAGGCTATGCGAGGACCCCGCAGAGAGGGACACGTGATCGTTGAGACTGAAATCATGAGGCCACTAGCCAAGGAATGCTGGGCTGGCAGCCACCAGAAGCTGGAAGAGACAATGAACAGATTCTTCCTTAGAGCCTCCAGAGGGAGTGCAGTCTGCTAACATCTTGACTTGGGCTCAATGATTTTGTATTTCTTCTGGACTCCAGAACTATAAGAGAAAAGAATTGTGTTGTTTTAAGTTATCAACTTTGTGGTATTTGTTACAGAAGTCACAGAAAATTAATGCAGAATACTTCCCTGGAAGAAGGGGTTTTTGAGATGTATACCATTGGATGTGTAAAATGTAGCGGGGCAAATAGGAGAGGAGGAATTGAGTATATAAAAGGAAAATGTCTGAGAAGCCTCTACGTTTGTAACTTTGTAAAGCTGGAGCAAAGATTATCTATAAAAGAGCTGTTGAGGCCGGGCTCAGTGACTCACTCCTGTAATCCCAGCACTTTGGGAGGCCGAGGTGGGCGGATCACGAGGTCAGGAGTTCAAGACCAGCCTGATCAACATGGTGAAACCTCATCTCTACTAAAAATACAAAAATTAGCCAGATGTAATGGCATGTGTCTGTAATTCCAGCTACTCAAGAAGCTGAGGCAGGAGAATCACTTGAACCTGGGAGGTGGAGGTCACAGTGGGTCGAGATTGCACCATTGAACTCCAACCTGGGCAGTAGAGCGAGACTCAGTTTCAAAAAAAAGAAAGGAAAAAAAGAAAAAGAGTTACTGAACATGAGGCCAGGGAGGCACTAGGAGAAAGATTATCAAAATCATGTGTGCTTATCTTGAGTTTGAAGTTTATTTTAAAGGCATGATATTTGGGCATAATCACTTAATACAAAAGAGGATGAGGAATTAACAACCGTGGTCTCTCCTGAATACATTAGAGCCAAATGTTTCTCTTTAAAAACAAAGCAAATAACCCCTAGATGTAGTAATGGTACTTGGAGAGGTGTGGGCAAACATATTCCATGTAAATATGTGACTCATCCAAATTGCTATTACTGAGAAGTTTCTTAGGAACTGGGCAGTGTTTGAGGCCTAGTAACAGCAATAGCCATAGAGATAATGCAGTATGTCAGAAATAGATTCTCTGAGAGTCAAGTCTGAGAATAATATCTATCTTGGCAATACCAAGTTAATATGAAATATCTTTTGTTGCCAAGTTAAAAACAGAGAAAGACCATTAGGCAAAGCACAACAAAAACCTGTGATTAATTAAGAGAAAACTAGTTGACTTCCCTCAAAGGGTCTATTTTAAACATAAATTGAAATAGAATATAGAATTGTTCTGGGTTATTTTTATTTTTTCATTTCAGTTTGATTAAAAAAAAGAGTGATATTTATATCACTAGAAAAACTCCATGGGATATTGTGTATGCTATTTATAATGTTACTCTGCAATACAGCAATACTGGAGCCTTCTATGTGTTTCTCTGCAAATCCATTTCAAAAATAGCATTGATTTTCTAGAGGTTGCAATTTCTTTTCATTTGATGGTAACCAGATTTGTTCCCAAAATGACCTTTCCTGGACTTGAGGCTATATTGCCAAAAGCAGGAGTAGATAACATACATTTCCAATAAACATCATGTGATCAGAAATCAATGGGCGTTCACTTATTGTGTGGTTACTTTCTTCAGTAACTAGTGTGACTTGGAAGAATCTCTGAATTGGGCTTGACTCTGCTGGAAGGGAAGTAAGTAATGATCGCTTGCCACTTGCCAAGCCCTACGCAAGTATTTCAGGCACATTACTTCTGTTTCTCCCGGCAACCCTATGCCACACTTACTTTATCATTTCATATTATAGGAATCCTAAGCTTAAAGAAAAAAAAACTTGCAAGTGTTCACACAAGTTCACACAGAATTGGAATTCAAATTCAGATATTGTATTTAAACTCTTATTGGGCAAAAGGGAGTTATAATCCTAGGATTCTTTTGTTGAAAATCAATGAAAAGGATGCATGAGATATTTTTTTAAATGCCAGGATATAATTACTTCAGGTCCCATCACTTCTTAGAGTCCAGTATACTCCTGAGTTCATGGCAGAAGACATTAATGGCTCATCAGCCTTTCAAACCTAGGAATAACTTGAGAGATTTCACATAACTCATTACTTTAAAATTTATTGGACTATATTTAAACATGAAGAAGTGGAGTGAGTTGTCCATTAAACCCACATATCTACTACCCAGATTCAACAGTTACCAAAAGTTTGTTTTTTATAATTGATTAATTGGTCCTTTGTTTTATTCTTTTCCTGTAATATAAGAAAGCAAATCCAACTCACTTTTATTCCTACATTCTTTTGTATATATCTCTAAAAAAGATGGGCATAATCTCACATAACTATCACACCATGATAATGCCTAATATCACTCATTTCTTGATATCATCCAATATCAAGGCATAATCAAATTTATCTGCTTATCTCTATAAGACCCTTTTATGGTTATTTGGTGAAAACATGTCTACAAAACCAGAAAGCAATGTCCATTCATTACATGTAACTATTAACTCCCTCCTTTTTTTCTCTCTTTCTCTCTCTCTGTACACCATTGCTTTGTTTCGTTTGAAGTATTTTTGCAGGAGGTGATAGTATGGGAGCAAGATTTCTTTGGTTTTTTTCATCTTTTCTGAATGGGAAAATGTATCACAATTAATTCATGGGTTTTAAACACTCGGTATGTCTCAATTGATTCTCTGCTTAATGCTCATCATTTCATCTTGAATCAGTAGGAAATCATTTAGGTTAGATCCTTGGTCGTGATAGCTTCTTTGCTTACTGAAACAACATAATATCCCGGGCTTGCCTTTTTTATATCAACCATTTCTCCAAATGGCAGTGGTTGCTTTTAAGCAAGAAAGCTGATAGGAGAAGCATAGGGAATGAGACCAAAATTTGGACAGTAGAGGAGCTCATTGAAATGGGATGTCATTACTTCCAGGGTGTCTTTTTATATTGTAAAATATTTTAACAGCAAAAAAATTCATGTGCTCATTCTTGTAGTCCACTTTAAATGTAATATTTGAGGCTTATTAATCTAACTTTATTTTAGATCTGCGCTTCTTTTCTCATATGTGGAAAATCTTGATAGTCAACAAAATTAATTACTTACGCACTGTCCCAAAATTCATTAAATTGTTTTATACTAACAAGAAGAGAATCACTGCTAACAATTAGATCCATGTATACATCTTAAGAGTTTGTTGTCACTTTATTTCTCCTTAGAAGATATGGATGATTTTGTTTGTCCTTAAAAGATATGGATGGTTAAAATGTAGTTTTCTAAAATAGATTGAAATCATTATTTTTCTGTATGTAGTTGTGGCACTAACTGGAAAACAGTTTCATTTCTCTTAGTTTATTTTGAGTTTCCAGAAATTGGTTTCTTTCCTTTTTAATTAGTTATATTGTTTGGATCTGTAAAACATTTTATAGCTCGAAAGCCAAAACTATATTCTAAGATATATGTAGAAAATGTTTACTTTCCTCTACTATAGATGACCAGGTTTTGTTAGATTTCGGTTTACCCTTCAGGTATTTAACAAACATAAGATTATGTTTATTATATTACTTCTGTAAGGTATATGTATCTCATTAATTCTCTTTCTTACTCAAAGTTAGCACAATCCTGAGTTGTGCCAATGTTGAGAACAAACAAAGAACCCAGCAACCAACACTGAGAAGGAGATGCTTGTACAGACAGGAGGAAAACCAGGAATGAGTGATATCTTAGAATTTAACTAATGAAAGTATTTCAAGGAGGAGAGAGTGGTCAACTATAGCAAATGTTGCTGTAAGTCAAATGAGAGTGAACTGTTGGATTTACCATTTTGGAAGTCATGTTTTGATAGAGTGTAGAGATGACCACCCAATTAGAGTATACTAAAGAAATAATGAAAAGCGGGGAGTTGGAAATATTAAGTGTATGCATCACTTTTGAGAAATTATTCTGTCAAGAGGAAGAGAAAACATGATAACTGGATGAAAGAAGTGGAGTCAAGTGGAATTTTTGTCTTAAGATGACAGAAATAACAGTGTTTTCATGTTGATGTTAGTGCCTTTGGTTAGAGATGACGGAGGCGGGGAATGATGCAGAAGAAAGATGATGCAGGGATGTCTTGAAAGGGGCATGAGGAAAAATCTAGTGCCCCAGGGGAGAGGTTAGTCATACGGAACAGCACGGACAACTTATGTCTAGAAAATAACAGAAGTAAAAATAGAGTTTATGAGTATGGGCAGTGGTTGCTGGATATAAAAGTTGAAGGAGTTTGTTCAAATTTTCCGAATGCCTCTATTTTATCAGAAAAAGAGACAATATGAAGGTCAGCTGAATGGGAAGGAGAGGGTAGAGATGCCAGATGTATGAGGAGAGAGGAAGTGGTATGAATGGGTATCAGCTGTTTCCTTCAATGCCCTTCTCACTCTTACTCTCCAAAGGACAATATGTGAGTGAATTAGTTTGTCCCCATCCAAAACAAAATATTGCCATGGGTGGTCTGTTGCAATGCTACCTCACAACGGATAAGTCTTGATAATATCAAACAAACTCATGGCCACCTGAGGCCAGAAATTTGTTCTATGCTATAATTGGTTATAACCAGAGTGGCGGGATTACAGGCTGCAAGTCTTGGGAACAGCAGGCTGAAAGTTCCACAGCCGAGTCCTCAGAGCAGAGGTGCTGTGAACAGAGCCACATGCCATGCACTGTCCACTTCTGACCCACAACCCGAGCTCCTGCTCTGCACCACCTGCCTTTCTCTTGTCAGTATCCTTCTTACAGCCTCTGTTTTAAGACTTTTCATTGTAATGAGAGTAAATTTGAGCAATTCCAAATGAAACATTCAGCTTCAATGGCTATAACCTATGAATCCACGGCCTCTTGTCTGAGGTGTCAGTGAGACTTGGTATCAGTGGGCCGGCAGTTAAGTCCTGTTGGCCTCTGAGTTCATTTGCTGGCTAATTAGGAAAAAAATGTTTAATGTACTACAAAGCTCAGGGGGAGCCCTTGACCAGTTTAAGCAGTTCTCATTTGTCCTACAGGTCAGACAATGGACTCCTAGGGTTTAGAGAGTGAGTTCTGTTGGATCCCAGAACATCAACTTTTCTTTTGTTTCATTTATTTTTGCAGAAGAAGAAAAGAAAACTGCACATCTTCAGTAAAAAATAGCACAGCACCAACCTGTGATCCTGATTATGGAAATTCCATCAATAATAACTTCAAGAAAGCACATTTTTCCTATTACTCTTTCAGGAAAAAGAAAGAACTGCTATAGATGTTTTCAGAGATAGTGCACGAGGAATTTCCAAAGAAAACTACATCATGGTGGAGTGGGAACCTAGGGGATGTGCTGGTCCAGTGCAAAGAGGACAAGGCTGGAGATCTGGAATGTGATTCATGTAACGAGTGTTTGACCTCAGGTGAGTCAGCGAACCTTTGTTTTGTCTTCTGCAAATGGAGATAATAATATAAACACCTCTATAAGAACTTGTTAGAATCCGTTGAGATATTGCATGCAATGCAAACTTTTTAAAAGAGTAAAGCTTCCTGTAAATGAGTTTGCCTGATGGCCCTTACCTAAATTATAATCCTTTGTCTGTGGAATCTGTTAGGAGTAAAGAAAGGATACCAGGGAGGGAAGGAGAAAAGAAGAAATGAAATAAAAGTGAGAAAAGAGAAGGAGAAAAGAAGGGAGGAAAGAGATCACCGGATGAAATCGCAGCAGGAGCATGGAGTGGGAAAGCAGTGATTTTATAGAAAAGAAACTTAGCAGACACAACTTTAGCATTGCAAGCAAGGTTAACATCACAAATAATGTCATGGTGATGGCATGTGCCCTTCATACGGTGTGTTAAGAAGGGCATGTCATCTCTGTAAAGGATTATTTCCTAAAACCCATAACTCCAGTCTAATCATGAGAAAAACATAGACAAACCCAACTTAAATGGCATTCTGCAAAATGTCTAACCAGTACACTTCAAAAGGGTGAAGGTCATGAAAGACAAGGAAAGACCGAGGAACTGTCACAGACCAGAGAAGATTAAGAAGCAGTGACAACAAAATACAATGTGGTGTTCTATAGACTGGATTCTGTAACAGAAAAAAAAAAAAGTGAAATAAGAATGTAGTCTGTATTTGTCAATAGTGTAAATTTACCAATAGTACCAGCATTGGTTTCTTAGTTTTGATAAATGTACCAAAGTGATGTAGCAATAGCAACAATGTAGGATATTCACAATAGGAGAAATAGTAAAGGATATAATGGAACTCTCTGTATTATCTATGCACCAATAATTATTTATTTATTTATTTATTATTTTCTAAACCAAAAATTATTCCAAAAAATGATTTATTTAAAAAATGTTTATATTCTTTGACCAAAAACCTCCATGTTTTGGCATTTATTCCAAGGAAAGTATCAGAATATTACCAAAGAAGTATTAACAATAAAATTAGATTGTGATTTATTACATGGAAAACTTAGAAATCACTTTATGTTCAAAAATCTGGAAACTGATACCAAATTAGGGGATACAATGTGATAGAATATTATCTAGTTATTAAAGATCAGTCTGTAGCAGCAGATCGGGGGTTGCCTGGGCCGGAGCATGTTGTGGGATTGACTGCAACTGGAGTC
Organism: Macaca thibetana thibetana; assembly: GCF_024542745.1. NCBI lineage: Eukaryota > Metazoa > Chordata > Mammalia > Primates > Cercopithecidae > Macaca > Macaca thibetana. The sequence goes on from NC_065582.1 coordinate 175,341,977, forward strand.
AAAGGCGGGAGCTTCCTGAATGATGGAAATCATCCTGATCGTGGTGATGGGCACATGAATGCTCATCAAAACCGTGTGTGCTAAATGGGTTCATTTTGTTCTGTGTGTCTTATACTTCAATAAATGTTTTTTTAATTAAGGGGAAAAAGACTAAAATAACCATGAAAATGACAATAAATGTGTATATATTTGTGTGGGTTTGCTTTGATTAAAAAATAAAATAGTTGCTGAAGCACCAAGCCTTAAATATTTGTGGGAATAAAGCATGCTATTAACAGATATGAATATAAATGTGATAGTGCTCTTCAAATTTCCAGAGAAGTATAAAGCACTAGCTCTATTATAATACTGTTAAAAGCAGACTCCTACTCCAAAAAAAAGATTCACTTGTTTTTGTTCAGTGAATCTTTGTCTTGCTTATAAAAGTAACAGAAAATAGCTGCATTAGAGGAAATTGTATGGGGAAGAATTTAAGAGTGCGTGCTATAAATTGAAGAGATCTGGGTGCAAGTCCTGCCTCTATGACTCACTAGACAAGTGTCTTTGGCAAATTATGTAGCTTCTAGTTTCTCAGTTTTCTTATCTTTAACATATTACTATAGAGTTGTTGTGTAAATTAAAGGATATAAAACTTTTATTTAAATATGTATCAATGTCTAGCTCAAAATATGTAGTATACACTAGATATAATTACTACTATTACAATACTATATTATTATTATTAGTGCTACTATGTCTGGCCACAGTAGACTGATAGAACGCCCAAGGCTATGGAACACCCAAGGCTTTTTCACCAATTTTTCCACCGGACAAGTTCTAAAACTATTCTAATGCTAGCTACACATTGAAGCACATGTTCAGCCCTTGTCAATATGGCAAAAATATCTCATTCTCTCTTTCATCTACTCACCTGTCCTTAGCTTAGAGCAAGTACCTGGAGAGTACCTTACAGCTGGTCTCATTTTTTCTTCAACTCGATGAGACTTTCACCTCTTACCTTTTCAGAGCATATTTCAGAGGAATACTGCCTATATATAAAAATACTTCAGCCACCTGGATTTTTTATCTATCCATATTCTAAAAAATTATTCAGTGTGATAGATATTACCTGTTGTTTGGAGAGACAGAAATGGGTTTGGAAGGCAAAAGGACCTTGATTCAAGATATATTTTGAATTGCCAAATGATGGCAATATATCTTGGGCACATTGCTTTACATCCCTCAGCCTCAGTTTCTTTATTTGTCAAGTGTGAGTAATTTTATTTTCTTGTGTATTAAAATAAGTAACACAATTCATTCAAAATAGCTACAAGGTGACCCATACCCTTGTTAACAAAGTTAATATGTATAAAGTAATTGTAAAGGCTGAGCTGAAGTTTTGATGGTATTTTGATGATCCTATAAATGGGGACTCAAGAATACCAACAGTCACCCCTATGCTCTTTCCAAGGCTGTGGCAGGACCTATTTCCCAAGGAAGGGTTACCTGGGGGGGCACACGTCATGGTTGCAGTAGCTGCATAAATAACAAGTTCACTTTAGAGCAGAGTTCATGTAAAACTGGAATCCACCGCTTACACCTGAAGCCTATGAAGCAACATTACTTGCTTTCAAAAATCATTTAAAAAATACTACCATTCTCAGTGTTTGTGGAGGGGGTTAGAAAGAGCACTGGCAGTTGGCCAAGGACAGTCCTGACTCTGCATACTTACAGATGAAGAGCAGGGTGTCAGAGAGGCTGTAGAGGGGTAAGCTGGATCTGCAGAGGACCCTCCCAAATCTATCCACCTAGTAGTATGCAAAGAGGGCAAGAAAGATAGGGTAGGGGAACCCCCACTGACCTGTGACCATGCACTAGCTAATGTCCAGGTATATGACTATTTGTTTTATTGTATTAGTGTATGTATACACTAATGTATAGTGTATAGTGTATGTATTCCCCATATGTGTGTGTGTGTGTGTGTGCGCGCGCATGGGGCTAGAAATTAAGGGAAGGTAGTCAGGTAAGGAGATGGGTAAAGGCAGGTGTGGCAGAGAGAGAATGTGCTAAGAGTCCTCCTGCCCCTATCCGTAAGGCAGGAACACATCTAATCCTCCAGCAAGCCTTTGGTAGATGGTACTGCAGTTACCTAATGCATCCAGTTCCTCTCTTTGAAGCGTCAGGGTAGGATGGCATTCTCCTACCCGTCTGGCCAATCAAATGAAAGCAGAAGTGATGCACATGGCTGTGGGCAGAAGGAATTAATGACCAGCATTCCCTTCTCCATCCACCCTCAACAGGCTCCACAATTGTGGGAGCTCGTGTTGCTCTAAAGCAGCAAAGCTCAGCCACCGCATGAAGGACAGATGCCTGGGAGCACTTGGTCACAAATTGGACCTGGTGTAAATAAGTAAATCTTTGTTACTTTAAACCACTGAAATCTTGGGGGTTGCTATCACAGTGTAAACCAGCATAACTTGACTGACGCCCAACCCTATGCCTCATCATTAGAGTCCAGGCAAATGAAATGATCTTTTAGCTCAAAGAACATAAATTCTTGTGGAGGAAGATGGATATATACAAGATACTCAGAATCCAGGATGAACCCCCCAAAAATGTTTGTTTCTCTCTTCCACCCCCAAATTCTACCTGTCCCTAGACCTCTGCCCCTAGTTGAATGGTGTGGCTCCATTAATGATGAGAAACTTTTCAACTAGTAGCCATTTATCTAGCACCTGTTTTTGAATACTATAGGTCGGTCTCCGTACCAGGAATGAAGGATGCAGCAATGCATGTCTGCAGTGGTGGTAGGGTGAAGGGGAAATACAGAATACATTTTTAAAAATAAATAATGTTTTATTTCTATAGTCCCGGCTACTCGGGAGACTGAGGCCAAAGGATCGCTTGAGCCCAGGAGTTCATGGATACAGTGAGCCATGATCATGCCACTTCTCTCAAGCCTGAGTGACAGAAACTGTCAAAAAACAAAAACAAAAAATAATGTACAATGTACTTAATGCTAACGATGTGAAAACAAAATGAAGCAATGGGATGGAGGAGAATAACAAAGATTGCTATTTTGGAATGGGTTATCAAAGATGGACTTTTTAAGGGAATGACATGAGCAGAGACTGATTTAGCTGTGTGACGGAGTCCTGCCAAACCGTGGGAAAGGCAAGCCGGGCAGAAGAATCTATTAAGTTTGTTTCTCACTCTAAACATCTGAGACCTCATGTGCAGATGATGACTTTTGGCGGCCCTGTGGATATTTGGAGCTGACTGGTGATAATTTGAGGATAGGCAAGTTCTGATTGTGACATTTCAGGCAGAAGAGCAGATCAGGTGTGAAATCTACAGTCTCCACAAATCCACAAGTAGGTGGTGACTTACTCCACTGGTGGTCTTGACTACTCGTGTCACCAGCAGAACTGGCAATATAACTTGAAGGGCTGGGTGCAAAATAAAAATATACAGCCTCATATTTTAAAGATTTTATAATTATTAAGATGACAGCAGCAGCACATTCAGCCTGGAGCCCTCTGGGACCAAACAGATTGCACAACCATGAAGCCAACACTAGTCAGTGGGTACCCATTTCCTTAGGAATATGGTGGAAATGCTTGTGGCCAAGAGTCAAGGGGTTTATTTATGAATAAAGGTCAGGAACAGGATTGGAAATGATACCTGGTGCCAAGAGTAAGGAAAGACAGAAAGCAACCTTGCTAGAGAGGGAAGCAGGTTGAAATAAGCAAGTAAACATAAAAAATATCCTAAAAGAGTGTATAGGTAAGAAAAAGTAAAAGAACATGGATATTTGCAACCAACGTGGCTTCGAAATCAGGCTCCACTAATACCAGTAGTTCATTGTTAGATGATGCACTTACTACCTGAGAATCTGTTTCCTCTCCTGTAGAACGGGAATAATTCTACTTACTGCATGTGGTTTTGTTAAGATTAAATTTGTAAAAGAACTATTCTTCTCAATGAAGATCACTTTATTAATTCTCTTTTCAAACAAGAGGTCAACAGGAGAATAAAAAGAAATCAAGGTATCGTATGGATCAGGATTCATAGATGCCTAGAATCCCCTGTAGTCAAGTAAGTCTTCTGATCCATCCCTTACCATTCTGCATCCTCACCATGGCCTTCTCTCTTGGTATGAGCAGAAAATGTACCCTTTGATAGTAGCAGAAAGTGTAATAAGTAGTGGTTGGGATTCACTGGTTCATCAAAGGTTTGTTGCATTTCACTTAGTCATATATCCCCTTTACTCACTCTCATATTCAGTAAATATTTATAGAACATTCAGTAGGCACTGGGGACCCACAGCATGGAGATAAAGGATACATTTCTGTTCTCAAGGATGCCCCTGACTAGTGGGGCAGGAAGAGAAGTAAATAAATGATTGCAATGAAAAACAATGGATGCTAACAGAAGGGAGTCCAGGTAAGGTTCTGAAAGCAGTTGTCAGAGTCCAGGGGACCCCATAAGATTATAGGATGTTGGGAAAAATGTGAGCAGGTGATGAGTTAGAGCTCCCTATAAAAATTAGTAACAAGTATACTATGCAGCCATAAAAAAGGTTGAGTTCATGTCCTTTGAAGGGACATGGATGACGCTGGAAACCATCATTCTCAGCAAACTAACACAGGAACAGGAAACCAAACACTGCATGTTCTCACTCATAAGTGGGAGTTGAACAATGAGAACACAGGAACACAGGAAGGGGAACATCACACACCCAGGCTTGTCAGATGGTTGGGGACTAGGGGAGGGATAGCATTAGGAGCAATGCCTAATGTAGATGTTGGGTTGATGGGTGCCACCATGGCTAACACTGTGAAACCCCGTCTCTACTGAAAACACAAAAAATTAGCCGGGCGTGGTGGTGGGTGCCTGTAGTCCCAGCTACTCGGGAGGCTGAGGCAGGAGAATGGCATGAACCTGGGAGGCGGAGCTTGCAGTGAGCCGAGATTGTGCCACTGCACTCCAGCCTGGGCAAGAGAGAGTCTGTCTCAAAAAAAAAAAAAAAAAAAAAAGAAAAGAAAAGAAAAAGGGGAGGCTGGGCACAGTGGCTCATGCCTGTAATCCCAGCACTTTGGGTGGCTGAGGTGGGTGGATCGGCTGATGTCAGGAGTTCGAGACCAGCCTGGCCAACATGATGAAACCCCATCTCTATTTAAAAAAAAAAAAAAATTAGCCTTGTGTGGTGGTGCATGCCTGTAATCCCAGCTACTTAGGAGTCTGAGGGAGGAGAATCACTTGAACCAAGGAGGCAGAGGTTGCAGTGAGCCAAGATCATGCCATTGCCATTGCACTCCATCCTGGGCAACAAGAGCAAAACTGTCTCAAAAACAAACAAAGAAACAAAAACAGAAAACAAAATCAAAAGCAGGAGCTCAGAGTTAGAGATTTGAAGATGCCAAACTGCTGGTTTTGAAGATGGAGGAAGGGGCTGTGAATAAAGAGGTAGAAACAGTCATAGGAAGCTATGGAAGCTAGGCAAGGGAATGGGTTCTCCTCCTAGAGCAGGCTTGTCTAACCCCAGCCCGTGGGCCACATGCAGCCCAGAACAGCTTTGAATGAGGGCCAACACAAATTCATCAGCTTTCCTTTTTTTTTCTTTTGAGACTGAGTTTCACTCTTGTCACCTAGGCTAGAGTTCAGTGACTCGATCTCTCAGCTCACTGTAATCTCTGCCTCCCAGGTACAAGCAATTTTCCTGTCTTAGCCTCCTGAGTAGCTGGGATTGCAGGCACCCACCACCACACCCAGCTAATTTTTGTATTTTTAGTAGAGATGAGGTTTCACCTTGTTGACCAGGCTTGTCTCGAACTCCTGACACCAGGTAATCTGCCCACCTCAGCCTTCCAAAGTGCTGAGATTACAGGCATGAGCCACCGTGCCTGGTCCCTAAATTTTCTTAAAGCATTATAAGAATGTTTTGAATTTTTTTTTTTTTTTTTTTTTTTTTTTTAGTTCATCAGCTATCATTGGTGTTAGTGTTTCTTATATGTGGCCCAAAACAATTCTTCTTCTAATGTGGCCCAGGGAAGCCAAAAGTTTGGACACTCCTGCTAGCGGTTTCAAAGGTAGCATGGCTGTGCTGAGATCTTGATATCAGCCCATTTCAGCTGCTAACCTCCAGAACTGTAAGAAAAAAAAAAATGTGTGTTACTGCAAGTCACTATATTTGTGGTAATTGGTTATAGTAGCCATAGGAAACTAACACACCAACCAAAGCCATCAAGACCTACAGCATCCCCCAGGCTTTCTGCAATGCCACACCTGCAGAAGCAAGTGTGCTTCATGTTTGGACAAGAGAAGAAAAATAGCCAGGGTTCCCTATGAGGGACGGTCTTCCCTTCTCACAGAAAAGCAAACTGTATGCAGGCCAACCAACAAAGTTAGGAGCTTGTCGGCATCCCCAAAACGCTGGGAAAGACATGCCAAAGCATGGATGACTGGGGGGCACATGGGAGAGGAGGGCAGGGCAGGGTTGAAAGAACCTGAAAGAATTTCACCAAAAGCTGAAAGAAAAGGCAGCTGGTCATATATTAGCAGTTAATCAGGGGAAGAGAAACAGGGAAAGAGACATTATTTCAGTAATATCAAGGAGTTTGCATTGGTAGAATCTGGGAACAAATAACAATGATGATAATGGCTTATCACGGACCCTCGGGCGTGCATGGCTACAATCTTCATGTGTGTGACACTGAAATATTTGCCATCAAGTTGTCGCATGTGATACACAACTAGTATTTCACAATCACACAATGAGGTGAAGTGGAGGGCTGATGAGGCCACGTACTACGCTAGAGACAAATGAGACAAGTGTCTTAGGGAGAATACTAACACAGACAAAAGTTTATTGTTGAAAGGTGTGGTTAGTTCTCTAAGGAACCATAGGAAAAGAGTCTATTATTTTTCCCTCAGGGTCGGGGGTATGCCTCATCTCCTGGTGGCTGCTCACATCTTCCTTCTACTCTGATGCCACCTATTTTTACTCTTTCCACATTCACCAGCCCTGCGCTGAGTTCCACTTTAGGATTCTCTGCTGACTAACGCTATGTGTAACCTCCAGAAAGCTAATTACACCCCATATCTCAATTTCCTTGATTGGCTTAAATAGCAGTTAATTGATCAGAGGTTTCTGGAGATTAAAGAAAACTACCCATTAGTCACAAGAAAAAGGTTCTGTGATTAGTCAGATGACAGGAGGCTTTCTAAATGTAAGGCACGCCTAAAGTCGCTGACAGTCTTCCTGTCAGGCGCCGAACCCAGCCTGTTGCCTAGCAGACCCGTCTGAGCCCTGATTTACGCCGACAGCCCTAAGTGGGAAGCAGGTTGAACAGGGAGGTGTCCCTTGTGTGTCATTTAAAATTCAATATCTCTATTTTCATGACTCATTATTTCACCACTGAAATTGGGCTCAAGGGATATCCATCTCTTCTTTCCTGGCTAATCCTTGCATCTCTTTTCTTCTTCTGAAGGTTGTCTTGCTTATATTATTTCAGGACTTATCACATTTGCAGTGCACTGTTGAGTACAATGACTACATCATATCATGTTTTTTTCTCCATGGAAGGTCTCCAGATCCCTTGACACTGAAGGGCCATGGCCATAGCAAGAGGATTCATAGCGATGTGATGCAGAGTTTCTCAGGAAAAAAAACAAAACAAAACAAAACTGCAAAGTAGGATTAACCAAAATTTGGCAATCAGATCAGGCTTGGTTAGGAACCCAGCATGATAGAAACCCTGAAAGTTTTAGATTAAATAATCTATCTATGCTATGTCTCATTATTTATCTCAATGGAGGGAAATGAACATTGAACTTCTTCTGCCATGTGTCTGGTCTCAGGCTATGGAATTTGTGTGCTGTATTTTATTTAAGTTTACTTAATTGTCCCAACAAGCTGTGGCCTCTCAGTAAGGTCATGACATAAGTATCATTATTCCTGCTTTGCATTTCTGAGAACCGTGACTGAAACAAGTTAAGTCACTTGTATCACTGATGAGAAGCATATTTTGAAAGCATTTCTGTCTGAGGCTGAAGCCTGGCCTTTTCTGTGACATCAGTTTGCTTATAAATCATTTTGGAAATCTGATACGGGAGTTTCCAGGAGCTTCGAAAAAGAGGGTTATTTCCCAGGCCAGGAAGTAAGAGATAAAGATAAGTCATTTTTCCCTAAGAGTTTAAGTAATTCTCAGAACAACTCTATAACAAAGATATCAATCTCCTTATCTTGGGTAGGAGAAAGCTGAGGTTCAGGGAATTTACATCCTTTGCAGGTAGAAGTGGTCAAAGTTGATGCTAGGATTTTACAATAGCCTAAAACCTGTTTTCTTCACTTTTTAAAAAAGTTTTATATCATACTTTATCCATCACATAGCCAAAACACCCACCAATATTTGGTCGCATTATTCCAGCCTATAGAATTCAATGATCCAAAGTACTAGATACCCATTCCTTTCTCCCCCCAGACATTCTTTGTCTCCAACTGCATCGCTGAGAATGTAAATGTCAAGTAAGGAGTTATGGGTCCTGTGACGTCGTCACTAATTCAGGCAGCATTACTTCCAAATATTATCCTAAGTCGATGATGGCTTACAAATTATTTTTTTCTTTTTTTCCAGTCCTCCACCAAATCAAATCCATCTGCTCTGCATTCCAATACATCCTGACACTGCCACCTCCAACCACCTCTACCACACCACCATGCTCCACGACATCACTCTTTTTCTTTTTTATATATAATAGTAACTTCTTGCTAATTCCCCTGCATCTGGTCTCTGTTTTTAGTGCCACTTACCTTTCCAATATGTATTTCTCTTAGCTTCTTCCTTACAAACAGAATCCTAATTTTGTTTGAAGCAATAATGTGTGCATAAGAAAAACCAAAAACAAAAACAAAAAAACTCCCCTGATTGATACTGTTCTGCCCAATGAGACATCAGCCGGAGTCTCTTGCTGATTTTTTAGGAAAGTTTTGTTTCCCAACCATTGGAATTTTTCTACCGTATTGCTTCCTTCTTTTTTCTGGAGTGTGGAATCAATGCCTGGGAACACAGTTACTATTTTGCAACCTGAATGACAAGAACCACATGCCAAAGATGGTGGAGCAGAGAGCTAGAAGACCTCGAGTCCTTCATGACTTCAAGGAACAGCTGCACAGGTCTTGGACTGCTTATGAAACTCATTTAATTTGCCTTGAGGGTGTTGAGCTAGAAGAAGGAGAGAATAAATAAAAGACCATTCATGGTCTCATGACCTCAGCATTAATCTTCAAGAAAACTTCACCTTCAAATCAATTAGTTTGCTGTCAAAATCATCTTTTAAATTGCAAGTGATAAGATTTGAATTGGCATGTATATTAATAAATTAGCTACCATAATTTGGTCCGTCATTGTAATAGTTTTACTATCTCTCAACTTAGCTGGGTTCAACTACATTTTCCAGATTGTCTATCTTGTGTTTTCCCAGTTAGGATGGGCTATGAGGAAGATTCTGGGAAGATTTTGGAAGAGAAGCATTTTGTAGCTCATAGTTTTTGTTACTGATCTGCTGACTCACTTCATTGGCATGAAGCAGCAGCTATAGGTCTGAGATTTCTCTGCCTTCCCTTAGATCACTCCTTCAGCTCATCTAATTCCCATCAGGTGTACATTTAGCTCTGTGAGGCAATGGTCCTACCTTCTGCAGGACACCCTTTCCACTACCAAAGTCAGAGGCAACAAGAATGGATGGGCTTCAGTAGATTTTTGTGGTGCTCCATTTCATACTTATAGGGACCAGCATACTCATGATCTTCCTTTTCAGAGTTCCCCCCCTCTAGACTTTAGGCTTCACCAGCACATATGGAGACAGCCTTTAGACACTGCTTAACCAGCTTCACAATTATATAAGGCCAGTTCCCTGTAACATGCTCTCTTATTATCTCTATCCATCCATCTATCCTAGAGGGGCTGCATCTTTGGTAAACTCTAACTGATACAGTCACTATTAGGTTGTAATTAATAATAAATACGGCTAACATGTATTGAACTACCTATTAAGTGCTAAGCACTTCTCTGAGTACTTTACACCCATTTTACCTCAGGACAGTCCCATCAAGTCAGGGACTATCTTCCTCATTTTACTGACAAGAAAATTGAAGCAGAAAGAGGTTAAATAACTTCCCCAAGTCACACAGCTAGCAAGTGGCAGAGCTGGATTCCAACCTGGAAAGATAGACTCCAGAGATCACATGTTAACTACTGCCCAAAATCGAGATCATGTAAACTTCACTGTTAGAGCTCATCTCTCCACTGGTGCCTTGACTTGGAATCTCATCATAAACGAAAAATAGTTTTCACAAGTGAAGCAGCACATACATGAGAGAGGTAAGAAAAAGCAGGCAGTGAGCATGCATTGAACAGTCTCTGTGTTCCAAAAACTTTGCTACCTGTTGTGACAGATGTAAAAGAAATGTAACATGTTCCCCTCTCTCAAAAATTTACAACCTAATGAAAAAGCTGATCTGGAACCTCCTGAGATGCTGTCCTTTCAACTCAGGCTAACCCCCACTCCAGACTAACCCACCTCATTACTCTATGGTTGCCCCACAATCTGGCAAAGCTCTCGCCCTCTAACATTGTTTATGCTGGGTCTGAAGTGACCTTGTTTTGGGTCCTTTCACTCATGCTTCCTTATTTATTCCTGGGTTTGCCTATCTCCTGAAATTTTGCTTCCGTCTTTATTACAATTTCCAGGTACCTGACAGTGGGCTAGGTAGGATTGCTATAAGCCTTGATAGTCTCCCTTGGGCCTCATTTTGTTCTTCATCTCCAGATCCACCCTTGCTTGGCTGGCTTGGGTAACCAATTAGTGTGTTCAGGCTCCAACTCTTTTTATCAGGTGCAGGAGAGCTGCTCCCTCAATCTCCACCCCAATTACAGATCATCAAGACCATCCATCTATACATAAACAATATCAGCAAATAAAGCAAGGAAGAAGTGAGTGAAATAAAGTGTACATTCACACTGACTTCAAGGAGCCAACCTTATGGTACCATATTGGACACTTCTCTGGGGCCAAATGTGAGGTGAGATTCTGGGGGCAAGAACGAAAAACATGAATAGATGCTCATAGCAGAAGGAACTGTGGATAAAACTCAAATATAGTTTGAGAGGATGGGACAGAGTCAAGGAAAAGAGTGGACATGACAGATACACTAGTATGACATGTGACATATAATAACATATATGTAAATAAATAATAACAACTTCAAGTTAGACTTTTATAAAAGCAAATACATAAAAGAGGACTCAATACAGAACATGACAGAATCCAACTTAATTCTGACAGACTGTCTTATTGCCTCTAGACTATTTTTAAAAGGCCACATGCACCTCAAAACTTAGGTGAAGTGTCCTCAAATGGGCCGTCATGTATCCACCAGCTTCTCTGTATTGTCTCTCTTAAACTCATGACAATGGTTAGTAGGATGGGGAACAATGATTCCTATCCATGGATAAGTGAGCAAGTTAAATCTCAAGAGTCCCTAAAATCCAGCCACCATGAGATGGTAGTGAATTGAGCTCCTCACTTGAATTCATGGAAGTGGTCTAATAGAGTTTTGTACTCCCTATTCTTTGGAAACCATTTTTTTTAAAGTTATTAAGGTTGTTAATCTCATCCCTTTAATTGGCATTCTGTTTTCTTGAAAAGAATACCTGTCACACAGAGATGCTAGTGAGGTTAAGGAGATAGGGTCTTGGGCTGAGAGTCAGAGGCACAAAATCCACTTCCTTCATCCCTGATTCCCAGGGTGACCTTGGGCAAATGACTGAAATGATCTGTGCTTTCTGTTATTCCCTTTGTGAAGCAGAGGAAACGTAGCCTGTGTTATGAGCAGTGCAAAGAACAGGTGGATAAGACTGTAAGGGCTTCAGGTTTAGTGAAGAGAAAAATACCTGAGGGGAAAAAATTATCATGCACATGCACAAAATGTAATTTATGGTTAAGCCCGAAAAAGCTGGGTGAAGTTCTCCTTGATCTTATACACAAAGGTACAAACTGGAAGATTCCTGAACCAGTTCAGTAGTTCTTTTATTTCTAGATTTAAGTTTTAGCCAGCATGTGATTGATACATGTTTTTATCCAGTCTTGTACAATAACCCAATCACAGAAATAAGAGAACTGAAATATCTCCTCCCTGATGTGGGAGTTAAAAAGTGTAGAGGTCAGATTGTACTTTCCTTTTATTTACTTATTTATCTATTTATTCAGATGGAGTCTTGCTCTGTCCCCTAGGTTGGAGTGCAATGGCATGATCTCAGCTCACTGCAACTTCTGCCTCCCAGGTTCAAGCAATTCTCTTGCCTCACCCCCCTGAGTAGCTGGGATTACAAGTGCCTACCACCACACCCAGCTAATTTTGGTATTTGTAGTAGAGATGGAGTTTCACCATGTTGGCCAAGCTGGTCTTGAACTCCTGACCTCAGATGATTCACCCGCCTCGGCATCCCAAAGTGCTGGGATTACAGGCATGAGCCACCATGCCTGGCCAGATTGTACTTTTAGATCTGAGTTTTTGTGAGCGGACGGGAAGACTTATCTATTGCCCCATTTCCCCATGTTTATTCTCTCAGTATGCAATTGCTCAATACTCATATCACAGCAAGCATGTATAACATAGAGGCTGAGAGCCTGGTTACTCAGAGAGGGTTCCTGGAACCAGTAGTATACTCATCACCTGGGAGCTCAATAGAAATGCAGAGTATCAGGTTCCATCTCAGACCTGCGGGATCAGAATATGCATGTTAACACTGGTTTAAGCACTGGCTTAAAGTAAAGGCTTGAAGTCAAACTAAGTTCAACTAACAACTTGGCCTTTTACTTGCCAAATTATCTCGGGAATGAATTCGCCTTTATAAACCTCAGTTTACTGTCTGAAAATAAAGATAATAATAACACCTGCCTCAAAAGTCTGTTTTGAAAATTAAATAGAGCTTTACATTACACAGTGCCTAACATAGGGGTGACTGTCAATTTATATTAGTTAATTTATCATTATTGTTATTATTATTATTGTTAGTATTAGCATATGACCCCTACTTTATGAGAGACTATACCCATAGTCTAGAAAATATGGACTAATAGGTGTACAGATTTACTATGAGTACCACGAGACATTTTGTTCCAGATATTTGTGCCACAGGTCCATAGCTTTTCACCTATGAGACATCACCCAAACATTAAAACCATGTTTCCTATTTGCTCAAAAATGCACAGAAACACTATCTGTTGGATGGATAATGGATATATAGAGAGAGATTTTTCTATTTTCATAAACATTATTTTGCTTTTGTTTTTGTTTTCCCCATTTTCTATTTGAAAGTCTTACTTCTGGCACCCACAATGCACCCACAAGTATCTGAGGCTCAGCTCCAAATCGAAGATCTAAGAAGTGGATCTCAGGTCAGAGAAAGACCCACAATCTGTAGTAGTATCAGTCAAAATGGAAACAGGCCAGAAACAGAACATCTAGATATGCTGAATTGAAGTAGCTGAGAGTGGAATAGGAATGAGATGGGTTATGTCAAACCAGCTACTAAGGACAAATAAGACAAACATCAGATTTCACAAGGATCAGTTGGGGAAAAATTCTGTGAAAAAATATGTTGCCTACATTGTTCTCCTTTTAAATCAACTTTTCTTTTTAACTTTTTCATGCTGTCTCTTCTCCCCCTGACAGATCTCTAAATTTTTGAGTTCCTCAAGTTCTATCTCCAAACCCCTTATCCACTCTCCCTGAATTCTTTTCTTAGGTGATTTTATGTAGTTTCCTCTCTTTAAATACCAGCAATACAGGAAGACTCTCAAATTTGCATTTCTAGCCTTGAGGACTCCCCGCGTCCCAGCTCAACTTCCCGTTCAGCATTTTCACTTAAAAAATCAAATGGGATCCTAAACAGAACACTTGTTCACCCATGCCACCCCTGCCCCCACCAAAATCCACCATCAACCCAATTATCAAGGCCCCAAACTGGGAGGAATCCTTGATTTGATTTTTCTTTTCCTTTACCCTAATTCTGTCCATCAGCAAATTCTATGAGCTCTTCTTCCAAAAAGCATCCCAAATCTGATCTTTTGCTATTATCTTTGCCACTGAAATCCCAATCCAGGCCAGCATAGTTCATCCCCCAGATCCAGTGCCATTATCTTGATGATGGTCCTCATCTCCACCCACGTGTCTTACAGTCAGCTCTGCACACGGATGCCTGAGTGACCCTTATAATCAGACTGTGTAAGCTTCCCTGCATGAAACCATGCCCCAGGTTTTTTACTATGCCCTACAAGGCCCTTCACGAAGTGGCCCCTGCTTCTGTCATGAACTTCATCTCAGGCCACTCTTTCTCATCCCAAGCTCCAACCACACCGACCCTCTTGCAGCCCTTGGAATAAGCACACTGAGTGCACTCATTTCAGGACCTTTGTATCTGCTGTTCTTTCTATTTGAAGTGCCTTCTGTAAGCCTTCACATGACTGCCTTCTTCTTGTTATTTAGTCAACACAAATGTCATCTCATTTATGTTGAGATGATATTTGTGTGGAGCTTTTCATCCCCAGCAACTCCCTCAGGCACTCTTTAACTTATGGATCAATTTTATCTTTTTCACACACTTTTGAAAAATTAACATTATCTTCGTAATGTATTTTTGGTTGAACATCTACTTCTGTTTCTTTCTCTAGAATGTAAGCTCTTTGAGGGCAAAGATTATGTCTCTCTTGTTTGCACCAATACCTAGAGCATTGTCTTGCATGTAATAGGCACTTACTATACACGTGTTGACCAATTGATCTTGTTTTGAATGTGCAGGTTCAGCCTACTATATTTATGCTGTCTTATATCTGAAATCAGCTGACCTATGTGGTTAGCTTAAGAGCTAATGCTCGATGCTAATTAGGAAGCAGTGTGGTTTCTTGAACAACAGCTAAATATTTTTATGAAAAAAATGAAATATGAAGACAAAACTCTCATGTGCATGCCTTAGTTGTTCATTTCTTTAGAACATAAAGTCTGTTTGCACACACAAAAAAAGATGTATCCAAAAATGATTCCAAAAGAAACCATTGTTTTGTATTCATCAAAAGAAAGAAACTGTGTTTCACGTTGTTAAGCATGCAAGAATTTTCTGTGTTCAGTGATACTGGTAAGGCTGGAGAGTTGAAATGAAAATTTCTCTTGGGATAAAAGTAGTGAACTGAAAAGTAGTAAATCAAACACTCTTCATTTCTATTTCTCAGGGTCTGTGTATAGAAACCAGCATCTAATAACATCTACAGTGTACATACCTGGGAGTATAAGCTTCATGAAGGCAAGGGCATCATCGATTATTCATTATCATTTTATTCCCTAGCTATAACTCAGGGCTTAGGATGTACTAATCACTTATTAAAACTTTGTTGAAAAAATAAAGGGGAATTCTGTTATAAATGACATTTTGATGTTGCTATTATGGGATCTTTTATTTCAGAAGCATCTCCAATATACTAAGTAATGCACTAGTGCCTTGTAATAAAGAATGCATCAGAAGAGCAGCACTTTATGGTGGACAGCAAATTGCAAGGAGCATCTGTAGGTCTTGACCCTTATATGAGATCTGTCTCAGTGTAACCTTGAGCAAGTCTCATAACCTCTTAAAGCCTCTGCTTTTCAAATAAACAGAGAACCTGGTGCTGCATAACAATAGCAGCTACATTTCTTCCTGGCACGAGCTATGAGTCTGACACTCTACAGGGTTTTCTACATGTGCAGTTTATTTTTATTTTTATTTTTATTTTATTTTTTTTGAGACGGAGTGTCACTCTGTCGCCCAGGCTGGAGTGCAGTGGCCGGATCTCAGCTCACTGCAAACTCCGCCTCCCGGGTTCACGCCATTCTCCTGCCTCAGCCTCCCGAGTAGCTGGGACTACAGGCGCCCACCACCTCGCCCAGCTAGTTTTTTTTTTTGTATTTTTTAGTAGAGACGGGGTTTCACTGTGTTAGCCAGGATGGTCTCCATCTCCTGACCTCGTGATCCGCCCATCTCAGCCTCCCAAAGTGCTGGGATTACAGGCTTGAGCCACCGCGCCCGGCCGAGTTATATTTTTATTATTAATATCGCCTTGAGGAGGTTATGGCATTTGCCCACTGTCACAAGTTCAAGGACTCTGAACTTGAACTCAGATCTTCCTGACTACCAAGCCCATGCTTTTGGATCTCCATCTCATGCTTCTCTACTTAGGCTGGCCATGTGCCCAGGTTTGCGTGGGAGAGTGCCAGCCCTGGCTGATCACCATTTGATATAGTTTGAATATATGTCCCTGCCAAATCTCATGTTGAATTGTAATCCCCCGTTTTGGAAGTGGGGCCTGGTGGGAGGCATTTGGGTCATGGGACAGATCCCCAACGGCTTGGTACTGTCCTTGTGATAGTGAGTGAATTCTCGTGAGACCTGATTGTTTAAGTGTGTGGCACCTTCCCTCCCTCCCCACTCTCTCTCTTTCTCCTGCTTTCACCATGTGATGTGCCCCCTCCCTCTCCAACCTTCAGCCATGTGTAGGAAAAGCTCCCCGAGGCCTCCCCAGAAGCCAAGGAGAGGCTGATGCCATGCTTGTACAGCCTGCAGAACCATAAGCCAATAAAACCTCTTTTCTTTGTGAATTACTAAGCCTCAAGTATTCCTTTATAGCATTGTGAGAATGGCCTAACACACTTTTCCCACTGATCTTTTCACTTTGCAACTTGTGTTCCCTCTCCATTAGAGGCAGCCATCAAGTAGGTTCTGTTCCCCTTCCATCTTTACTACATCCTAGAAAGAGTACAGAATCAGCTGGCCACAAGGAAGCTGAAGGGGAGAGTGATCACTGCACTTTATTAAAGGAATTTGAGTGATATGGTGTGTTATGGAGAGTCAGGTAGCTTTGAAATGAACACATCCAAATTTATTTGCCAAACTGAGAATGAAAGAGCTAAAGTGGTAATAATGATGATGATGTTAATAATATTAGTAATATGATAATAATGATAATAAAAACAATAAACACAACAATCATAGGAGTAAATATAGTTTTCTAGCCTCAATAATTTAGACAATTAAGTGTTCATTCATTAGCAAATCCTTAATGCACAGTTACTGTTCATCAGAGAAACTGAGTGGCTTTGTGTACCATTCTTTTATGTGAATATCCTAATCTCTGAACCACTTTCTTCCCTCTTATCTGTAAAATGGGAATAATAACCTCCACCTAATAGAGAGTGATGTGGCTACTATTCAAAGAAAAAACAATTATTGAAGGAACCATCCCCTAGCTAAGCAAATGTTTGCCTCTCACTCTTTTAATTCAAGTACCATGGCATAGTTATTCATAAAAGTCAGTGTGTTTATGCATTCTTTCACTCAACAAATATTTATAATATGCATAATATATGTCAAGTACTTTTCCAGGGGTATGAAAATAGGGCCGAAGAAAACAAAGAAAATTCTTGCTTTCAAATTATTCATATTCTAGTGGGAGAATACAGGCAAAATACATACTTAATGTAATACAACAAAAAAGGCAGTGAAAACAAATTTACAAAGGTGAGAGGATGAATAGCAATGGAGGGGATGGTGCCACTTTAAACAGGATGATCAGGGAAGGCTTTCTTCTGGGGTTGACACTGGAGCAAACAGGTGAAGCTGGTGACAGCGCAGACGATGCAGGTGCAGAGACAGAGTTTCACGTGGGGAGAGGAGTGTGTGCACATGGGCTGCGGTGGGAGTGGGGACCAAGGAACAGCAGGAGGACCTGTGTTGCTAGGAGAAGGAAGGCAGCAAGAGAAGTCAGAGGCAGAGTCATCAGGGCTGTGGACCATGGCAAGGGGCTGGTGATTTATTGGGATCCTATTCCCAGTGTGATGGAAACTGTTGGCGTGTTCCGTTGAAGGTCGGTTAATAAAGATCATTAAGACAGAGCTAGCGTTTGGGTGAATACTAGATGTTAAGCAGCATGGATATAAACCTTGTACCAAAAGTTACTTGCTGAAGCAAACCAGACTGGTCTTGACCAGGTCGAGAGACCATGACAGCACAGTGGAAGATTCCACTTCCAAGGGAGTACCTTCAAAATGAGTTTTTATGTGGCAGATAGGAGGCCCCAGCTTGCAGACCTATCCAAGATCCATGATGGGACATGAGGCATTATGTGATCAGTGCAAATGAATCCTGTGGAGATTTCTTTCCAGCCAGTTGCCTTGAATGAGAAGACCTCAAACTCAATTGAATTCCCTGGGCCAGGCTAGGGCTTCACAGACACAATTTCATTCAGATCTCACAACAGCCCTGTGGGGTGGAATTTCCAATTCACACTTTGCCTGCGAGGAGTTGAGATGGGAGATGGTAAGTGATTTGCCACGTTCACAGCTAGAAAGCATTGCTTCCGAGACATGGAAGCCCACCTTCTCCCTACACAGCCCCTGTGTGTTTGTGAGCCCCTAGACACCTCCTCTTTGTCCCTTTCATCGTGCAGCAATAAAACCTGCCAAAGGATGACTTAATGCCAGTAATAACCACCTCCCCACTGCAGGGGCCTCTGCAGTTTACCCAGCTCCTTCACACTCATTTTCTTCTGCCCTCTGCGAGCCCGTTCGCACCCTCCCTGCATTTTATTTTCACAGGCATGGCAGGTACAGGATGTGATAAATACTCTGAACAAGGAAACATTTAGCCTAAGCCAACAATTATCGGCAGCATCTATGACGAATGACTTAATATAACCCTGAAAAGCACAATGTGATGACTAATTTGTGGTTAAAGGTAGTTGGAAATTTACTTCGTAAAAAATTACATGGAAGTAATGTGAAGTAACCCGATTAACTTTGAAAGAGAGAACAAAAAAAGAAAAGGTGGGGGGGGGGGCAAAAAAATACACACATAATGATTTACTCCTCTTTGCAGAGGTAGCAATAAAGATAAGAATTACAATCCCAAGAGCAGTTTGAGAGGGAGTGAACATGTTTCATTTTGCATACTGGATGCAGAACACGGATCAGAGCAGGAAATGTTTAAGTAAGAAAGCTCTGGGGCTCCATGGACTTAAGCAGACCCTTTGTTTTAGATGGGAAAGGAATCTTTGGCTATCTAGTCTCTACAGTTACCTGATGAAGAAACTGAGGCATACATACAGGATCTTATTTGGGGTCCATTGAGTCAGGGCCTTCTCCTCGGCAGGGAGGAAAACGCAGCATGTTTCCAGAGAAGGATGCAAACTCGGAGGTCCTGCTGGCCTGAGCTCACTGGCTTCCTCTGGGCCACTTGGGACAAATCACCTAACCTCTTTGAGACTGAAATGTTTTATAAGAAGACCATTGTAATCCCAGCACTGTGGGAGGCCGAGATGGGCGGATCACAAGGTCAGGAGATCGAGACCATCCTGGCTAACACGTTGAAACCCCGTCTTTACTAAAAATACAAAAAATTAGCCGGGCGTGGTGGCGGGCGCCTGTAGTCGCAGCTACTCGGGAGGCTGAGGCAGGAGAATGGCGTGAACCCGGGAGGCGGAGCTTGCAGTGAGCCGAGATCGTGCCACCGCACTCCAGCCTGGGCGACAGAGCGAGACTCCATCTCAACAACCAAAAAAAAAAAAAAGAGAAAAAAAAAGAAGACCATGAATGACAATACCAACTTCCTAGTGTTGTAAGAGTTAAGTGGCTTATTGCATGTAAAATACCCAACACAATGCCTGGCATACAGTAGGTTCACCAAAAAATGTTCATTCCTTTCTTCCTCCGCCTAGTTATTGTCTTTCCCCGTGGAAGTCATGAAAGCCATATCAAGCCTTTCTTAGTTCTCTAACCAATTCCACACCTCAGGAAAAAAAAAAAAAAAAAAAAAAAAAAAAAAAGATTGACATTAACCTCATGTTTCATTTCTTAGACTGCTGTAGCAAACTATCACAAACTCGGGGGCTGAAAAGAGTGGAAATATTTTGTTTCACAGTTCTGGATGCCAGACGTTTGAAATCAAGGTGTCATTAGGGTTGGTTTCTTCTGGAGGCGGCAAGGGAGAATCTGTTCCATGCCTCACTCCTAGCTTCCGGTGGCTGTGAGCAATCTTGGCATTCTCTGGCTTGTCAATGCATCACTACAATCTCCACCTCCCTCACCTGACCTTCTCCTCTGTGTCTATATGTCTGTGTCTCAAATGCCCTCTCCTTTCTTTCATAAGGATACCAGCTACTGGATTTAGAGGCTATCCTTAATCCAGGACAACTTAATCCTGAGATTTTGAAATTAATCCCATCTACAAAAACACTATTTCCTTTTTTCTTCTTTTTTTTTTTCTTTTTCAGATAGAGTCTCACCCTCTGTCACCCAGGCTAGAGTGCAGTGGCACAATCTTGGCTCACTCCAACATCTGCCTCCCGGGTTCAAGCAATTCTTCTGCCTCAGCCTCCCGAGTAGCTGGGACTGCAAGTGTACACCACCATGCCCGGCTAACTTTTGTATTTTTAGTAGAGACAGCATTTCAACATATTGTCCAGGCTGGTCTCGAACTCCTGACCTTGTCATCTGCTCACCTCTGCCTCCCAAAGTGTTGGGATTACAGGCGTGAGCCACCGTGCCTGGCCCCAAAACACTATTTCTAAGTAAGTTCACATTTACAGGTACCAGGGGTTAGGACTTAGACATATCTTTTTGGGGAAGGGACACAATACAAGCTACTAAAGAGAGAAAACAACTTGTGTCTCTTGGGGACCCTCTGATTTCTCATACCTAGTACAGTGCTTGTAACCTACTAAGTTTTCATTAAATGTATGTGGAATACATGAACACTGTCACTTTAAGACTTCCCCTCTGTGATCCCACATTCTTGCCAGATGGCCCCTCCAACCCTGAGAGCTGCAGCTTTCCCAACCACCTGATCATCCCACTGTCTGTACTATCATCGAAGCTCCACAGGAAGCCAGGCCCCTGGAAGGCACAGCTCAGCAGGACTGTGTGACTGTCCCCAGACAAGCTGCATGGCAAGGTGCCTACATGCTGTTCAGAAAAGCAGAGCAGGCCTTGTTTCTGCTGAGCTCCATGGTGACAAATGTCAGCGACAATGCTGTCTGCTTAGGTGACCTTCCTTCCCACAGGGACATTGGACATAGTACATTCATGATTACTAATGCCTCTGCCTCTCTACACCTTAACTTTGCTTATGAGTGTTCTTACTCTCCTGAATCTTTTTCTCCCTCCCCTTCCAATGGTGTCTTTATCCCAACTATCAAATTCATCCCACTCTAAATATCTTCCTTAACAATAACTCCCCAAATAACCCAATCTACTTTCTAGCTAAATATATACTTTCCTAAAGTTCCTATTTATTCTTTAAAAGATTTAACACAATAGTAAATAATGACGAGTTTAATTACTTGTATAATGCTCGGCTTCCTGAACTATCTATAAGTTACATGAGGCAGATCTTTGTCCATTGTATAAATAGAATGCATCTCCAATGCCTGGAGCTAGAAGATGCTGAATGTGTGGAATCGACCACTTGAATCTGCATGCCACACTTTTTGTCTTAGCCTTTAGTCCTCTCATTCACACTTCAATTTTCCAATTCCCCCCTCATTCACTGTAAAGTATGTTCATGATCTACATTATTGTACACATCAAACTTGGTTTCCCAATATCCAGTTCATCATTAAGTCCTATTCATGGAACTATCAAATAGCCATTGGCTTCATCTTTCCACACTAGTAGGTGGATCCTTCCTCCCTGTATTTGTTTGCTACAGCTGCCATAACAAAGAGAAGTGGCTTTAACAACGTAACGTGGCCCTAACAAAGATGGTGGCTTTAACAACATAACTTGTTTTCTGGAGGCTAGAAGTCTGAGGTCAAGGTGTAGGCAGGTTTGCTTTCTTCTGAGGCCTTTCTCCTTGGCTTCTAGATAAATGTATTCTCTCTGTGTCTTTATAATGTCTTCCATCTGTGTATATCCATGTCCTAATCTGATCTTCTCACAAGGAAACCAGCCATATTAGATTAGGGAGCACACTAATGACCTCATTTTAACTTAATTCCCTCTTTAGAAGCACTGTCTCCAAATACAGTCACATTCTGTAGTACTGGAGGCTAGGACTCAAGATACAAATCCTGGTGGGTGACAAATTCATCCCTTCAGACTTCAGTTCAAACAGTACTTCCTTGGAGAGGTTTGCACTGATATTTCAAATGAGGTCAGACTTCCCCATTACAGCCTCTTATAGCAGCCTACACTGTAAATTCATGGCATTTACCATAGTGATAATTTCATATGTGTGTGTATGCAAATATTCTATTTATGTGTATCCCTCTACTAGATTATAAACTCCATGAGGGCAATGGTTGTGTCTGGTTTTTCTTGTCATTAATAGGTCCAGTGCCCAACATTATCACTTCTTACTATTCACTCTTTATTATCTTCATCCTTTCAATTTCTAGGATACCACAGTTCCTTTTTTTCTCTTTCTACTCCTCAAGACTGTTCAGGATTCTTCACTCTCCTCCTGCTTTTGACCTACCTCTTGGATATTGTTTCTTTGAGATTCTATCTTGATCACTTTCTCTTCTTGCTCAATGAGCTCTATCTGGGAAATTGTCAACACTCTCAAGGCTTTAGTAAATATCCTGTTCTCTTATGACTTCCAAATTTCTTTTTCTAGTGTGGTTCTGCCTTCATTGATTCATTCCTGTATTCCCTACTACCTACAAGTTATTTTAACCTTACCCACGCCTCAAAAACATGTTCAACAAAGCAATTACATTTACCTTTAAATCTACTCTACCTCTATTTCTTGGCTTACTGAATGGCATCAATGTACACCCAGTTGCTCCAACAATAATATATAGTACAGGATCCCATTACAAATGTAACAGATAAGAATATAAAGATTATCCAATCCAATTTCTCTCCAACATCTCAAACTCAAGTCTGTTGACTCCTGTGTATTCCTTGGTTCATTTCTTAAATCAGACACTTACTATTTCTCTGTAGCCACAAGAATATTTAACTAATAAAAATCCAAATCACTTTTCTGCCTAAAACCTTCTCTTGGGACCCCATCCCAACAGGATACACATCTGTCTGTTTAGCCTGACTCACAGAACCCTACATGAGCCAAAACACACTTATCTCTTTACACTGATTTCTTACTAACTTTCCGATTTTTCTGCATATCCTGTTGTTTGGCTAGCCTAATTTCTCATCTGCCTTTGAAAAGGCCAGACTTCTCCACATTCCTGTATATACCTCTCAGACCTCACTTTAGAAGTGTGGATTTGCGGAGGAAGCCATTAGCTGTCACTCTTCTTGAGAATATCTCAGCTGCAGAAAACTGCCTTGCCCAAGGTCACACCTCCTTCCACGGACAGCCTGCATTCATTGCTGATCAACAATTCTAATGGGCCTTTTCAGCTCCAGAGCTCCTTTTAGTGTTGGCTAAAGACTTTTATGGGGCTGTATTGCTGCTCACTTTCTCCCTCTGCATACTCCTACTTCTGTACTTTTCTCCACAGGTGTGGATCCCAAGGGAACTCCTGGATAAAACTTCTACTCTCTAATCTCCATCTCAAAGTCAGCTTCCTTGGGAACCAATCTGTGACAATGGATATTTGCAGATGTACCCTCTGCTTGAATAGCACTTCTGAACATTCTTTTCCTGCCCAAATTCTTCGCATTCGTCACATCCCAAGTCATATGTCACGTAGGTACTGCTGACAAAGTGAGTCACATTCTATTCTCTCCCACTACAGCACGTTTCACTTTTCCCTGATTCCAACACATATTACACTGCATTATAATTATTACTCAGATATTTTCATTTTCTTCTCTAGTAATTTTATACTCTTTAAGAATGTGGTATTAATTATCCATTGCCGTGTAAAGAATTGCCACAATCTTGTTGGCTTAATACAAATAACACTATTTAATATTCTTTTGCAGCTCTGTAGGTCAGATATTTGGGGGAGCTTAACTAGCCTTTTTGCTCAGGGTCTCCAAAGACTTAAATCAAGATGTCAGTCAGCCTGGCTCTTCACTAGAGGTTTTGGGAAGAATCCACTTCCAACTCATGTAAGTTGTTGGCATAATCTAGTTCCTTTTGGTTGTAGGACTGATTTCCCTATTTCCCCACAGCTATCAGTGGAAGTCAGTCTTGGGTCCTAAAAGCTGTCTGCTCTCCTTCTCACATGGCTTCCTCCAGCTTCAAAGCAAACAATAGTGCATCTGCCCCTTCTTGTGCTTTGAAACTCTCTGGCTCCCATTTTTGTCTCCTTTTTCTTCACCAGTCAGAGAAAATTCTTTGCTTTTTAGGTCTCATGTGATTGGATCAGGTCCAGATCAGGCCCACTAAGATATTATCTATTTTATAATGTCAACTGTGTCATACAACACCATCACGGGTGTGGTATTTCACATTCACAGTCATCACTTCTAGGAAGTAGAGCATGGATTCCTGGTGGAAGTTCTTACGACCGCCTACTGCAGATAGAAAGAGCATCTTAATCACAGAGTATGTTTGTCAGTGCTCAGCAGAGCTTCTTATATAAAAAATATTGATGCTCATGTCCACTCTTAGGTTTAACTGACTTCAGTTTCCATGAATATGACACTATTAACTCTCTGGTCTTAGTTGCATGCATAGCCAAAAAGCAAAACAAAACAAAGCAAATAAGCCACAACAAAAAGCACCTCAAATTGCAAATAAGGAAATAAAATAACAGTAAGGAAGCAGAAACTAGACTGAAGGGCTCTTGTGATGAGCATTGACCCACAGGAGAAAAGATAAAAAATAAAAGGGAATTGTCATGAAAAGAAAGAAAACCCTGTTGAATAATCTAAGTGCAGTTTTTCAGTTTTGCATATTTTATAGTTGAGTCTATCAATCTCCAAGGTCAAAAAGTGACCAAAGTTGTTTTACTATTAAAATGCCTTGATAAGATTAATTTTAAAGAGCAGTCTGGTTTGGAGCAGCAGAAATGCAATGCTCACTAATTTGCCCCTAGAGTGTACTGTGATGAGCTGGCACTTTTGATTTGGGGATGGAGTCATTCACGTGATTCTATTTATGTATTTGTTTATGTAAATCATTGCAGTGTTTTCAGGATTGCTTTCTGTCTACATATATGCCAATGACTCTAATACTTTTTGGTAATTACAGCTTCCTCCCTTTCTCCTGCTGATTGCAGCCATTGCTTCCCTTTGTGCTTAGATGCACAAAGTGATGACAAAGGTGGACAATTGTTTCTGGCTACAGTTCACTGAATAAAACTCTTCCAATTGATTCAGAGCGCTGATGTCAAGCAAGAACCTATACTTCTTGACACTGCATTTTTTCCCAGTGAATAATAAATCACTGTGCTTCCACCAACAGATTCTTTCCCTCTGCCTTTCTCTTTTTCTCTACCATTAGTCATGCTGGTAGAGCTCACCGCCTGCCATTTGGCATGCCTCTGCAAATGCTCTTACCCATGTAGAGGTGGGTTTGGTTTCACTGAAGTTGGGGACATTGCTGTGCTTACTTGGGTCTGAAACCCACCAGCTGTAATCTTTTTAAAAGTATTTTTTGACTGTTCATACTTATTACAATCTGTTTTATTCTTGGTGCAAATTTTTCAAACATTTCTATTATTACATTTTTGAACTTCAGGTAACAGAAATATGCTTCAGAATAAAAGATACAAGTAGAAAATATACAGTGGGTAATCTTGAAGGGAGAACTAGTGTTAGCTAATTGACTTGTGTATGATTCATATACCATAGCTCCTTTAAATAGCCCAAGAAATCTAATAGTGAAAAGTATGCCTTGTGCTCTTTAAATAGGTGGAAAAGTTAGACTAAGAAAACAGAAGCAACTTGCCTAGGTTGCTAACCCACTAAGTGAAAGATCTTAGACTCGAAATAATGAGTATCTGATTGTAATGCCCTCAACATTTTCCCATTTATGTTTCAACTTCCTACTTGATTATGCTATTTTATTTCATCTATGTATTCAACATTCAAAGAATCCCTACTATGACCCCGACACTGTGCTGGCAGCAAAGTATTCACACAGGCAAAGACACAGTACTGTCCCACAGATGCTCATAGACCCCCCCCCCCCCCCCCCCCCCCCCCCCCCCCCCCCCCCCCCCCCCCCCCCCCCCCCCCCCCCCCCCCCCCCCCCCCCCCCCCCCCCCCCCCCCCCCCCCCCCCCCCCCCCCCCCCCCCCCCCCCCCCCCCCCCCCCCCCCCCCCCCCCCCCCCCCCCCCCCCCCCCCCCCCCCCCCCCCCCCCCCCCCCCCCCCCCCCCCCCCCCCCCCCCCCCCCCCCCCCCCCCCCCCCCCCCCCCCCCCCCCCCCCCCCCCCCCCCCCCCCCCCCCCCCCCCCCCCCCCCCCCCCCCCCCCCCCCCCCCCCCCCCCCCCCCCCCCCCCCCCCCCCCCCCCCCCCCCCCCCCCCCCCCCCCCCCCCCCCCCCCCCCCCCCCCCCCCCCCCCCCCCCCCCCCCCCCACCATAATCAATGTCCATGCAAATAAATAATTATGATGCAACTTCTTCAAAGTATTGTAATAAAAATAGTTTCGATGTAGGTCTATCTAGAGCTACTCTTCCAATGCAGTAGCCACTACTCCTGTGTGGTTATTTACATTTCAATTTGAAAAAATTGAAAGTATTTTATAAATAAATGTAAGAATTCACCTTCTCAGTTGCAGTAACCACATTTCAAGGGTTTGATATTCACATATGGTTTGTGGCTACTGGATTGGACAACACAGAACATTTCTATCACTGCATAAAGTTCTTTTGTACAAGGCTAGTCCAGATGATGAGTTAGAAAAAACCTTACAGAAAGTAGCTCTTGAGCTGAGACTTGAAGACTAAATTAGAGTTTCCAGGCAAACCAGCAGAGCCAGGAGATTCCAGGCTGCGGAAAGAAAATGTGCCAAGGCAAGGAGATAGCACAAGAAGGTACAGACTGTCCAGAAAGATGCAAACAAATCAGATCAATTTAAAATTTTTGAAGGGTGAGCTGGCATAGGCAGCACAACATGGATTGACTGGAAGATGGGGGACTCTTCACTAATAATTTCCTAGGTCACTGTATGGGATATGTATGTCATAGGATGGAGTGCAGATTTTCTCTTATAGACCAATAGTTTTCCAGCCTTTTTAGTTATATAACCTTTTGTTTTACTTGTCTAATAATACATCATTAGGAACTTCTATACAACAGGCAGATACAAATAGAAATGCTCAGTTCAAACAGGGCAGAAGTCTTTCCACTCAGGAACTTGTGGACCTCGGAGACACCCTCATTCCACCCTAGTGTTCTGAAAAGCTAGTGGGGACTCTAGAGCCACTGGAGAATTTTGACCATGAGGCAGGTGATCTGAAGCTGTGTATTTGGAAGCTCATTCTGCTCCAATGTGACAGACTGCTGGATGGAGATAGGACAGAAGTAGGGATGGATGAGTACAAAAGCAGGAAATAGATGAAGAAAAAGATAGTTAAGTATTGTTTTTAAATAGGGGGAGAAAGGACAATGTAAGGATCTGAAAGAATCTGGAATACAAGGCAAAGAACAAACATTCACTAACAGTCTTCTTTTTTTTTTTTTCATGGGCAATTTGGCAGCTGTTGGTATCATTTTTTACGATGTGGGATTCTAGAGGGACATTTTACTTATTGGATGATTGGTTTAAATTCTCTATTCTTCAAAAAATAGCAGGGCAGGGAGGGTGATGGTTTACATTTAGGCCTTGAGTTACTGCTCTGTCATTCTGTCAAAGCCTGAGGGAATATCAAAAAAGCCCTTCTATTCACTTCAATGAATAATGTATGTCGTATTTCTTTATCCTTCCCCATAGCAAACACCAATCAGAAACATCAGAAACAAACAGACCACAGAAAACCAGAGTCAAAACCGGCATTTTGTCAACTGATTAGATAGCAGTTAGTTTAATGCTAACATTAATCAGGGTCTGATTACTCCATTGTGAGGAGCAAGGACTTTGTGCAAAGATTAATACACAAGATCTGGTTCAGAATATCTCTGCAGAAACCCCCATGCAGTAATTAAGAAGAACACAAAATGAAGGTTATTGATCTGTTATGTTATTGAGAAACAACATAATTGATATGTTAAATCTTAATTGTTCATTCCAAAGTAAAAGAGACAGTTCTCACAGATCATTAGTAACAAGGTTTTTTTTTTTTTTTTCCTCTGTTGTTTTTATCATTTAAAACAAAATATTGAGTTCGTATGTTACCCTACTTCAAATAAGCATTGATTTAATTGTCAAGAAATCTTCATTTGTAAGTATTTAAAATTATCATTCTTTGGACAAATCTGAGGCAATAGAATTCAGACTTTGGAGTCAGACAGATTCTACTCATCTGGCTTTGGGGAATCAAGTATGTCATTCAACCTGTCTGGGCCTCAGAAATCTCTTTTATAAAGTGGCAGTGATAACGGCCTCCTCACCAATTTGTTAGAGGGATTCAGGGAGAAAGTCAGCGTCTCAGAGCCAGTCTAGCACACTGCCTAGCAGCAAAGACAATGGATCAAAACTGCTGTCTTTCAAACCCAGCTTTGCCACTGATTAGCTGTGCAATCTTAGAAACATTACTTAACCTCTCTGTGTGCCAATGTCCACGTCTCTAAAGAGGAATAATAGTAATAGGCATTTCTGACAGTGTTCTTGTGAGGATTAAATAAATGAAGTGTTTGGAAGGTGGTCATGAAAATTATGAACACTAGATAACTGTTCATGTATTGCTATTATTTGGAAGTGTTTAGGAACATAGCTGATTCTTAATAGATATCAATTGCAGCATTTCCCCCTTTACAGCTGGATGGTCAATGATTTAAACCAGAGCCCTTGCCTTTTTTTGTATATATGTGGAAATGAACAGGAAAGGAGACAAATTAAAGCAAGGTCTCGTGTCTGTTTGCCTTGTGCAATGGTGTAATCTCAGCTCACTGCAACCTCCGCCTCCCAGGTTCAAGCAATTCTCCTGCCTCAACCTCCCAAGTAGCTGGGATTACAGGCAGCTGCCACCATGCCCAGCTAATTCTTTTTTTTTTTTTTTTGTATTTTTAGTAGAGACGGCATTTCACCACATTGGCCAGGCTGGTCTTGAACTCCTGACCTCAGGTGATCCACCCACCTCAGCCTCCCAAAGTGCTGGGATTACAGGTGTGAGCCACGGCGCCCCGTCTACGTTGTTCATTTTACATGGAGCTTCCAGGAAGCATCCTTTTGCCTAATTTCTTAATGTGAAAAGATAACATAGGAAATATGAAGAAAGCTTAATGGAGAAAGACAAAGATAAATAATTGAGAAATAAAGACTCAAGGAGAAATAGATTGCTCTAATCAGGAAACAGATTCCAATTCATATCTTGACAAAAATTTGAGGGCAACTTGCCTTCAAAAAATCAGAATAGGATGTTGGAAAAAAGAAACTGTAAGATAACAAGACATCTTGGGGGTAAAAAATACTACATGTAAAATTAAAGGGAAAAAATACATGGGCTAAAGGTAAAGTCAAAGAAATTGCACAGAACTTAGAAACAAAAAGATAGAGAAGAATGTAAGAGAAGAGACAAATCCAGTGGTCACAACATTGAATAAAAGGAATCCTGGACAAGAGTAATAGGGACAAGGCAGGGAAGGATATTACCAAAGATATAATACAAGAAAAGTGTCTAGAATTGAAGAAAATGGAAATCTTCAAATAGAAAATGTCCCAACCACAAGATACAGCCATACTTCCACTAGAATAGTTAATATTTAAAAATAAATATGGAAAAATGGAAAATACTAACTGCTGATGAATATTCAGACAAACTTACACTTTCATGCACTGCAAGTAGAAATATGAAACAGTATAGCCTCTTTGGAAAAAATAATTGTCAATACCTTATAAACATAAACAAGCGATTACCAGATAACCCTAGAGTCTTACTCCTAGTTATTTGCTCAAGAAAAGTCAAAATATCTGGCCACACAAACACCTGTAAATAAAAGTTTATAGCATCTTTATATGATATCAAGAAGCAACTCAAAGGACTATCAAATCATCAGCTGATGATTGGATAAACAAATTTGGGTACATACCAACAATAGAATACTACAGTAATAATAAGAAACAAGCCATTGATATATTCAACAACATGAATAAATCTCAAAAGTATTATGTGACAGACGTGAGACACCAAGGTCTATATACTGTTTGAGTCTATTTATGTGACGTTCTGGCAAAGACAAAATAAAGAGATGGAAATAAGGTCAGTGGTTGTCAGAAATTGGAGATGAGGAGTTGAGATCAATTAAGAAGGAGCAAGAGGGAACTACTGGTGTTGCTAGAAATATTCTGTTTCATCAGATGATGATGAATACATGATAGTATACCTTTGTGAAAACTTAAACTGTACTTCAAATGAGTAGATTCAATTATTTGATAACCCTTCAGCAAATATGATGTCAGTAAAAAGGAAAAGGCCCACTACGTGCCAAACAACATGATTTTTTGAAAGCTCTCATTAGATATGTCATTTAAAAAATTCAGGCCAGGTGCAGTGGCTTACGTCTATAATACCAGCACTTTGAGAGACTGAGGCGGGCAGATTACCTGAGGTCAGGAATTCGAGACCATCCTGGCCAATATGTTGAAACCCTGTCTCTACTAAAAACACAAAAATTAGCTGGGCATGGTGGTGGATGCCTGTAATCCCAGCTACTCTGGAGGCTAGCACAGAAGAATTGCTTGAACCCAGGAGGCGGAGGTTGCAGTGAGCTGAGATGGCACCACTGCACTCCAGCCTGGGTGACAGGGCGAGACCCCATGTCAAAAAAAAAAAAAAAATTAGAACACTAATGATCAAACAAAGGACCCATAGTCTTCTGGAGAGGTCAGGATATCTTCAAATACATCAGGAACACTGGATGCCCGAAAACAACAGAAAGGATTTCTGAGATGTAAGGGCAAAACAGTTTCCAACCCAGAATTTTATACACAGCCAAATTGTCAGGGCAGATAAGAATGAAGTTTATTTCTCACATACACTGTTAGGAAGTTCCTTGAGAACGTACTCTAGCATACAAGAAAATAAAAACAAGAAAACATGACCACCAGAAAGTGGTAAAACCAACACAGGGCAGTAGAAATGGGAAGTCTAGAGAATATTGTTAACAAAGCCATTTTACAGGGCAAATAGTCTGTATTGGGTTAAAAGAATGAAAAGAGTGATCACCCCCTAAAAAGGCATAAATCAGAGCAGATAGTAAGGTTGGAAATGTAGAAAGAAGGGGCATAAGTAGGCTGGGCGCAGTGGCTCTGGCCTGTAAACCCAGCGCTTTGGGAGGCCGAGGTAGGCGGATCACTTGAGGTCAGGAGTTTGAGACCAGCCTGGCTAACATGGCAAAACACCATCTCTAATAAAAATACTCTCTCTCTCTCTCTATATATATATATATAGAGAGAGAGAGAGAGAGAGAGAGAGAGAGCCAGGCGTGGTGGCGAGCAGCTATAATCCCAACAACCCAGGAGGCTGAGGTACAAGAATTGCCTCAACCCCAGGATGCAGAGGTTGCAGTGAGCCGAGATTGTGTAACTGCCCTCCAGCCTGGGTGACAGAGCAAGAGTCTCTCTCTCTCTCTCTCTCTCTCTCTCTCTCTCAGAAAGCACAATTTGCAAGAAAATTTTAAAAAAAGAAAAGAAAACCTTGCAAGAAAACAAAACTGAATAAGAAAATTGTGATCCATATTTGAAGCTATCATGAAATATTGGAAGAGAAACTCAGCAGGCTTCAGGAAGCACATTCCAGCGGGTTTCAAGCACACCTCCATGTCTATATCTGAGCATAATGTCGGGGGACAGGCAGGGTCAAAGAGGTTTCCCTTCATACTGGCAAACACAGAACGATGCTGACATCACTACATGCAAATCACACAGATTCGCTGAGAAAACTCACTGAAGTTGAAAATGAAACAGCAGAATTACATATTTGTGAAAAAAATCAAATTTGAGCATTTGGTGTAAAGAATTGATCGGATGTGTAAGATTTAATGTTTTCCTTTTATTATCAAAATGTAAATCCGGCACATAAAATTAACAAGTAATTGTGTGGAATTAAAACAGATTTGTTGGATATGATATAAACTCTAAGCATAAACATTTACCTGTTTCCCCACTATCTTCATCATTCAAGTGAAATTGTTAGCAGGAAGATATGCCAGGTTTATCTCTGGGACTGAACTATCAGCCTCCCCAGCCCTCCCTACCTCTGTATACAACACTGTACCTCTTAGTGTTACGGAGTTTGAGATGACTCTCTTAACAGGATCTTCATTTACTGATATTACTTGCTGACAGCTGGCTCTGATTCTGTGAATACATAATGTTCTTAAAAAATTGCTAGCTGGGCTTCAAGATATTATATTATCCTACCAGAATAAATATTATTTTAAGATCAGAGGAAGGTTCTTGTTCTTTATTAAATTCCTTATTAAACATTTAGTGTTCATAAATTTGTTTAATATAGTTGCTGCCTCAGCATTCATTTTTAGGCCTGATGTAATTTATTTGAAACCCAGGCATGCCATGTCACCATGTAACCTCTGACCTAGTTATAATTTCCCCTCCCCTATGTGACTGATAGATTCTGCTTGTTCCTCATCCCAGTGATGCAAAAACCCTGCATACCCACAGCTGCTGACTATGAGCAATCTAATTGTGAACCTCAGAGTCACGTAAATAAGTTCCTCCTTTCACACATATTCTCTTTAAACTAGCCAGTCCACAACCTCGTTGGAAAAGCCTAAGGGATAATGCCAATAGACCTTAATGGGGGCATAGTCCCACAGGTTGGGTCCTGTGCTGGTCCCCTGCTGGTTGAGCTTTTCACCTTCTCTGAACTTCCCATCAGCACCTGTAACCTCTCTGGGACATGTACAAAATATATACTCTTTCTATTTCATGCATTTTGGCTTCACTTTCTCATTATATCTCACCTGAAACACACACTCAAACCTAACATTTCCCCTATCATGGCTCTCCTGGAGAGTTGCTATCTTGACTTGGGGTCACTCTCAAGAGAGAGCCCTCAAGACCAAACTCCAAAATATCATTACAACACTATTCTATTGGAAAGCAAAATTCTGATCGACTTAAGTAGCCTTGGTGGTCTATGGTAACTTTCCCGTACATCTGGATCAAATACATTATGTCCCTCGATCCACTTGAATAGTATGTATCCAAATATTCATCTCAGGTAAGAAAAATGGAGGTGAAATGTGCTTAAAGTTCCCCAGTTCACTTATACAGTGGTATATCAGTCATTCAGCAATGCTTTATCAAGCATCTAACGTGTCAGTCACAGTGCTACATAATGGAGACATGATAGTGAACAGCTCATTATGTGATCAGATTTTGTTGATGAAAACTCATAGTTGGCTACAAGACAAATACATTAGAGGGCCAAATGGCAGCTATTAGAAGGCAATTGGATGTTTAATTGAGAGAGAATGGAAATGTGTAAAATCAACACGACTTGATGCTTGGGGAGAGGAAGAAGGAGGTATCAAAGACGTCTCCCACATTTCTAAATTCTTATTTGGATGATGTTCTAAGGACAGCTTCTGATAACAATCATGTTGGGGTACTGAAAATAATTTTTTTTCAGGAAATCCCTGGAAAGCCTCTCATTAGGATGGGGAATTGCCGCAGGCACTTGGCTTATCTCAAGAGTTTGCATGCTCGTAAATTCATTCAACTCCAAGACTCACTAATTACACCCTCATATTTTAAGCTTATTATGGAAGAAATTCAAACCACATGGGCATCTGTCTACAAGCCAAAATTTGCTCAAGATAAGCCAATAGTAATAACTTAACTTCAGGCCTCGTGGCTCTTGAACATATTTAAACCTTGATGACTTAAGAGAGAAGGAGGCTAATAAATAGCTCAGAGTTCTTTCCAGATGGAAAACAAAGATTTCCCTTTTCCTGATTTCCCCTTAAACTTGTCATTATTTGGCAGAAATGGTCAAAATAAATGCACCATGCTGCAAAGCAGCCAACACATAAGAGACCAGATAGCAGCAAGACGAATCCACTTGTCTAGGCAGACATATGCTCTGAGCACAGATGTTCAAGAAATGAAGGGTGTGCACTTGTGATAATGTATTGCATCATTTCTTTGACCCCAAGATAAAAGCAAACAAAAGAAGCAAAATGTGCCACTCATCAAGCTATAAAAATGAAACCTGCCACACGAGCTCTGATCTATCGCATGAATTCTCCTTACCAGAAAGATGGAGTATTTTCATCAGAATGCCAGCTATTCATTCCTTCTTCTGCCTACACATCTGTTTGAAAGAGGAATGTGGCCAGGGAATAGGAAAGAAAGGGTTTTAATTTAATTTAATTTAGCTAATCCATCAGACCACATTTACAGACCTATACCAACCTCCCTAAAGCCTGGGAAAGAGGGAACACCAACCAGCCTCTATTGCAACAACTTTGGATGTATCCCTTTACTTTCTGCTCATAGCAGCTCTACAGGGGTGCGGTTATCTTTCTTATATTCAGATGAAGGAGTTTACCAAGGTCATGTAACTTACCCAAGGACACATAGCTAGGATCGAAATCCAAATCTAACTCTGAAGTTCATATGGTCCTCTAATTCTCATTCATTCTCAGAAGTAGACAGTCTATAAAATACAAAGCTGTATGGTTATAGTATATGTAAATAAACAATGTAAAATGATACAATGTAGCTCACATTTAAATACTGGGTCAGGTAATGCTTTGCATAATACTATAGGGTTTCATAGGTGAAAACACAGGAATGTGAAGGGGGAGATGTACGTGTTTTGGTATCAGACCACAGTCTGTCACAGCTCTCACTCTTGCATGCTGTGCTACCCAGAGCAAATCTCCTAAGCTCATAGCTGCAGGTTCCTTATCTAAAAGATGTAGTTTTCTCATCTCATAGAGTTTTTGTGAGGATTAAATGAGATGATGTGGTTAAATTACCTGACAATATGTCTGGTACACAGTATCTGTCCCCAAAATGCCAACTTCATGTTACTTCAAGTTAGAGACACTGTGCCATAGACAAATAAAAGAGAGATTCATTAACCAAGTTAACATTCGAATGGCAAGTTTCAAAAGTTCTCATGATGAATGTATTTATAAACCAACCTATAGGTATGTATATGTCATACATATTTGAGTTTTTGTATTTGTTAAAAAATAGTTCCTTTTGAAACCTTGTGATAATTACATCTATCAGAGACCTACTTACCTAGTCCTCTGCTAGGGAAAAAAAATGTAATTTCTTATTAATGTCACCAACACAATGGTTGAAGCACGCATGTACATTTGCGGCCCAGCTCCCAGGAAGATGAGTGTAAATGCAGCAATTAGTAGCATGTTGCACTAGGCTTCAAAATCTTACCTGCCATTCTTATGAGCACAAGACCAATACTCAGACACAGTTGTGCAGAGAACAAGGTCATCTCTGGTTAAATAAAAATTAGTTTCCATTAAAAAGGTGAGAAACTGTAATTATAGAAAATTTACAATACGTAGGAAAAAGTACAAAACGATTCCCCAAAGATATTGCCTCTCTATAATGGTTGCTATGCAGAGATTGTTTATATTATTATAATTTTATTAAATGGACCCTGCCATTTTACTCAGCGTTTTCCTTCAACATCACAAGGTAATTTTTAGCAGAATGGTTGAGTCTGTGAAGACAGACTGTGATATCCAGGCTTCTCTACTAACCAGCTCTGTGTCCATGAGCTGATCACTCAGCTTCTTTAAGCCTCAAGCCTTCTCATAGGAAGTGAGGATAATAACAGTAACTACCTAATTATAGGGCTGTGTGAGGATAAAGTGAGATGATCCATGTAAAACTCTCAGAGTGCTGGGTAGAGAGTAAGAAATCAATAAGATTAGTATTATTTATAACTGGTAAGATGTTTTCAACTGAAAATGACACAAACAAATTTCAATTGACTTCAGCAAATGGAAGCACATTTACTTTCAAAATGGTAGCCTACACATAGACCTGACCAGAGGCTCAATCACTGGGGAAACTCTTGCTCTGATACAAGTTACGCACGTGGAGTGACAGGACAGCTGCAGGGATGCCAGTGCTAGCCCATTGCTTCACGGCTCCAAGGCGGCCTAGAGTGAGAACTTACTGCCCTCAGTGCCAGTTCACAAGTCCCAGGATTTTCATGATTGGATGGACCTGGGCCATTTACTTATCCAAAACAATGACTGTTGCTGAAGATATTTGCTGCTTTGATTGGCTGGTTGTGGTAGACTAAGTAATGATACCCCAAAGGTATGAATGTCCTATTCCCCAGAATCTGTTACCTTATGACAAAAGGGATTTTGCAGATATTATTATATTAAGGATTTTGAGATGGAACTATTATCCAATGTGACTACAAGGGTTCTTATAGCAGAAAAGCAAAAGAGTTAGAGGTCGCAGTACAAAAAGCACTGTGACAGTGGAATCTGAGATTGGAGTGATGTGGCCACAAACCCAGGGCTGCCAGAAGCTTGTGCAGGCTGGAAGTGGCAAGGAACATATTCTCCTTCCAGAGTCTCCAAAAGGAACTAGCCCTGCCTGCTGATGTTTCGATTTTAGTCTCATGAAAACCGCTTTGTACTTCTGACCTCCAGAACTGTAAATCACTAAATTTGTGTTAATTTGCCACAGCTGCAGCAAGAAAGCTAATACACCAGTCTGTGTCACAGTTTTCACCCACACTGTGCTCAGACTACATGATTGAAAATGAAGGAGACATGAATATACAGGAGGAAAACAGAAATTCTGTTATTAGAAGAGAATGAATACTGGGGGCAAAAGTCCACAATGTTCAACCTATCAATATTGGTTTTGTTGCGGCTACTTTTTGCTGTTTTTTTTTTTAATTTTTATTTTTTTTTGTAAATTCTGCATATACACCATTATGGTAGCTGAATGAATTCTTGAGTAGCTTTGCCATAGTGTGTTTACTTATTCTTCTGCACTTACACGTTGGATCCTTGAAAGGAGTTGTCTTTCTTTGTTCACCCTGGACATGCATGATGTGGGGATAATAACACAGTGCGGAGAGATCAGCATAATAAGAGAGTGGTATGTGATTTTCCTATTGATCACTTCACAAAGAAGGTATATGCCAGTAGTAAAGAACTCGATCTTACAAATGCAAAACAGTGAATTATGACATATTAAATGCTAAATTTTCCTCTTTCACTTGTTCATCTTGAGGACCTCACTTTTCCTCCTTTGACTCTTGAATTCATAGTCTATGAAGCAGCTGGAGTTGAACAAATGGAGTGAGCTCAAAGCTGTCTTCTAGCTCCATTATTACATGGAACTAGATTGCAAGGGAAGCACATGGTCTACTTTGGGGCACAGGGAGATTTTGCGGAGGTGTGTTGAAGGGTTCTGGACTCAGGCATAATAAGACAATATTACAAAGAGAGATGATCAAGAGATCAGAAGGACTAAACCGCAGGGCCAGCGGCACTACCACCTAGTCTTCTCTTCTGTGTGATGTAGCAACAGTGGAATTGAATTCTTGGCCAGTATAGTAGAGGAAGTTTTCAGTGAGAAAATGGTCTGGAGAAAACTGTTATTTTTCTGGAGTAGTAGTGATAGTGGTATATTAAAATTGCAAACAGAATAGTCTCAGAGCTTTTCTGATCCAAATTCATTCTGATAGTCTCTTATAAAGGGGTTTTGATAATCTGACAAAAACTTCACGGGCGATTTTGATTATCCCCATTTCCCGAGGTCATGTGGCCCAGAGAGCCCCATCTCTGCCCGTTGAAAACCGGCGTCCAGCTTACATTTAACTTCCTTTGTGGTTCTCCATCTTGATTCTGAATACCAGTCTCTGAACCAATTTTTCATATGTAGGGACCCGGTGGACAATGGAGAAAGGAGAAGAACTACCCCTGTCACCCCACTTTTCATCTATGGCCTTTTTGGGGGCCAGAGCACAGGCAGAGCTCTATGATTATCTATAATTAAGATCACTTTTCCATCCCTGAAGCAACCTCAGACTGAGCGGCTTAGGCTACAGAGGCTGTCTGAAGTCTCAGAGGTACAATTTCAACTTCTCCAGTAAAATACATTGAAGAGAGAAGTCAAATTCTGCAACTCAAACCTGCTGTCTCTCATAGTGAGATTCTGGCCACTACAAAATATGGCAAAATTCAGGAACTCAATTTTCTCTGACATCCCAGCATCAGGTCCTGACAGGACAAGCTGTTTAATTATCTGTCTGGCAAAGCGGGACAAACATTTTTGTTGAGTTAGTGATGGTCAGTGGTGGTAGATGCTTTATCTACAGAAATGTCTATCATCTAGTCTCATTTTGGGCTGTTGACCAGCTATTTTCTAGGCTGCTGTAAAAATAAAACCATCTTTATTTTTTGTGGTACTATTTTTACTATTTATTAACCAAACCAAGCATGCAAATCACTGGAGATTTAGTGATTCAGCAAATGATAATAGAACCCTAAATAACAAGAGTGATGGGGGCACAGTAAATCTCTGCTTTATCTAAAACATTCACTTTTGAAACAAGAAATGATTTAAAAATTAGAAGACTGTGGCATGATTTTTACAAGAAAAGGAATAATTAGAAGAGCTATATTTATTACTCCATGTCAAGAATTATGCTACGTATTTCACATTCATTGTATTATTTAATCTTCACAACAAAACTTAGAACTATGTAGATTTTATGGAATTGGAAAAATGAAGGAAAAAAGCCAGAGTTCATTCAGTAAAATGATTTTTACTACCTATTCTAGTTTATACATGAAAAGTAAAAAGCCTCCCTCTGCCTTTTCTGGTACAACCATGACCTGTCTCTCGGTTTAAAGAATATTTGCATTCCCAAGCAAATATTCTAGGCTTCTTTCGTGACAGAGTTGAGGAAATGATGGTGTCTAGAATAGAGACTTAGTCATAACCACAAATCACTGTCTACCCAGCCACATGCTTCTCTGGTACATTTGGATTGTGTGATTTTGGACTTATTTTTCCCCACTGACAGAAACCTACATCAAATTGACAAAAGCCAGTGGTATTGTTAAGACCATAACGCCAATGAATAAAGAACTTAGTGAAAGCATCTTGGGGCACTTGACAGCTGAATCACCCAACAGGAAATATGCAGAGCTCTGCTGGCTTTTAAAAAATTGGAACAAGGGGTTTAGAAATGGTGTCAGGATACCTACTCTATCTTTCCTTGGTTCTTCGGTCTCTACATCATACTCTATGGCCTGGCTTACTCCATGTAGCAGAAAACTTGTCTTCCCATGCCTGGAGAAAAACTGACTCACATGCATTCTGGTCTCAGGTTTAGAAATTGGCTCACCTTATGTTGGGTGCCCATCATCTAAAGTCAGAGAAATAGCTCTGTAAGATCGGGGTACCTCCAACACAAACAACACAAATGAAGTAGAAAGATAAAATGTTCCAGAATAGGGGGACTGCTGATCCAACAACACCTTTGACATGCTGTGGGAGGGCGCTATGGAGGTTCACAGCCAAGAGGTGAGGGAGAAGCTTCTGGTAAGTCGAATGCAAACATTCCGGTGCTGCATTTTCAAACTCGAAGTAGGTTATTGTCAAGACCTCCGAGCTTGCATGCATTCATTTATTCATTTCTTAGACATTTCCTGGTGCTGAAATAGAAGGAAAAACAATAATAAGATATGATTTCTATCCTCAGCATTTACTGCCTCCCTGGAGAAATAGACAACTATACTAATGATGTCAGCATTGTGAGCCCAGTGTATTAACGAAGGCTCACGAAGGGTGGTGTTTTTCATGCTGTATGTTGAGACCCACTGGCAGGTCATTAAATCAATTTACTGGGCTGCAGACAGCATGTTTTAAAGGAATAAAATAGGCCAGAATATATCAGGGTGCGTTGTACTGCAGTAAAGATACAAGAGTTTGGTAAAACAATTGTGTTCTGATTGCACAGGAGGCTCTGTATATGCGGGTTTGTGTACCAGGTCATGTTGTAAAAGGCGTTTCTGACTTCAGGTCATCATCAAAAATCTTCAAATGTCATCAGTATAGTGTGAGTAGGAGCACAGAGGAGAGACATCTAGATGAGATTAGTAGGAGGTAGGAGAGGAAATGTTTTCAAAGAAGAGAGCTCTCATGCTGAAACTTGGGCAGTCATTCCAAGAGAAAGAACAGCTTGTGAAAAAGGCCCTGAAGAGTGAGAAAGGAGGGAAGATTGATAAAGACCTGTGGCTGGAGAGTAGCAGAAGGAGCCTGCAATGGGTCAGGCATAGGGCTTGAGTCCCTCAGTCTGCCCATGCAGGAGGAAGGACTGATGCTGAAGAATAGGGAAGTGGGGCACATACTTATCATGAAAGGTAGAACGTGATAAGGATAATTAGGATAAAATGCTATGCAGCTTTAGAGTAGTCCAAGAATACCTACCGTTCCTTAGAGAACCAGAGATAGCTTTATTGAGGAGGGAACATTTGTGAGTTATCTGCAAATACTTTGAGTTTGGCTCAGGAATCAACTATGTAGTGTTGGTGTGGCTGCTATGGTGAGTCAGGTAAGTAGGAGAGGCAGACATTCCAATAAAGTTTTAGAACAAAAGAAAAGGGGGAGCTATCAAATTGGTACACAGCTACCCAAACCAATTGTAGTGCTTCTTTAACGGAGTTCTAGGTACAATGTCAAATAAAGTTTAATTCACTATTTGACATTGTCCTACATGCACAGTGGAGGACCACATCCACAATCTGGCTGCCAGAACTTATATCCACCTACTTTCTCTGTGAATTCAGCCTAGTTGCCTAGTCTCTCTGTGCTGGGGCATCCATATGGCCACAAGTGGTATCTGTGGCAGCCAATGAAGTGTGCTGTTCAGATTTTCATTTAAGAACAAACTTGCCTTTTAGTTGCAAGCAGGGCCATTTGCAACCAGGCTTCAGCTGCAGAGTGTTTGGAGTCTACTGCAGAGTTCAAGCTGACACGAAGATTTGTCAGAAGCCCCAAATCAGTGACAGAGCACAGCAAGAGCGTTAGGGATTGGCCATGTTTATCCAAAGTGGAGCTCTGCAAAAATGCCACCTTTTTCCTTGGGTTGCCCAAAATCTTATCAGAGCCGTATCAAAATTGGAGGCTAACTCTACCAATCCTGCCTCCTGCAGACTCTTCTGTTTCAAGCTATCAGATCTGCTTTGTGGTCTGAAGCCTTTCCTCATGCAAGTCCACTTCCTTCCCCTTTGTCTGTCACAGGCAAAATGTCCCAAGAAGCCTCTTGCCCTCCTAACAGTGTCTGAGCATCTGCTTCCCTGAATGAACACAATACCTAAATGTTGGGCAGCCCCAGGTCTCAGTCCTTGAACTGCTACTCTTTCAACTCTCGTTTCCTGGATGAGTCAGCTCAGTTTCTAGGGTTTTTAATACCATTCTTACATTGAGCATTGCCAAATTTGTGTCTCCAGCCTAAGCAGTCGGCTGAACTCCAGACACATATATCCAACCCGTATTTACCACCTCCACTGGATATTTAATAGGAAACTCAGACCTAATGAGTCCAAGTCCAATCTCTTGTTCTTTTCTCCCAAATATGTCCTTCCTTCAATCTTAAGCATTTTAGTAAATAGCAACTCCATATTCCTGGTTGCTCAGGGCAAAAATTCTGGTGTCATCCTTGATTTCTCTTGTTCTCTCATAACCCACATCCAATCCATCAGCAAATCCTGTGAGCTCCACATAAAAATACATACTGAACCTGAGCAGTTCTCATCATCTCCACCAATAAAACACTGTTTCAAGCCACCATGCCCTCTTACCTGGGTTATTGTAATAGCCTCCTATTGAAACTTCTTAGTTCTTCCCTTTTCCCACTCAAGCTATCCTCTTTACAGAAGCCAGAATATCCTTTTAAAATGTAAACCAGATCATTTTCTGCACAAAATCTTCCAACAACATCTGTCACTCAAAATAAAGCCTTAATCCTCAAAATAGCCAACAAGGTCTTATATGATCTGGCCCCTTCTTCACAATTGCTTTTTGTTCACTCACTGATTTTAACCACACTGGTTTCATTGCTATTCCCTAACTACTCCAATATGCTCCTATGTCAGAATTTTGCACATGC
Organism: Macaca thibetana thibetana; assembly: GCF_024542745.1. Classification (NCBI taxonomy): domain Eukaryota; kingdom Metazoa; phylum Chordata; class Mammalia; order Primates; family Cercopithecidae; genus Macaca; species Macaca thibetana. The sequence goes on from NC_065582.1 coordinate 175,384,170, forward strand.
TACTGTCTTTGCCTACAATATTCTTCCCTAAGATATCTGAATGGTTCTCCATCCTACCTCCTTCAGAATTCTGCTCACATGCACCCTATAAGTGAAGCCTTCTGCTGTGGTCTGAATATCTGCATCCCCCCAAAATGCCTATGCTGAAATCTAATCCCCGAAGTGATGGTATTAGGAGGTGGGAATTTTAAGAGGTGATTAGTAGGTCATGAGGGTGGAGCCCTCATGAATGAGATTAGTGCCCTTATAAAAGAGGCCCCAGAGAGCTGCTTTGTTCCTTCCACCATGTGAGGACAGTGACTATGCCACCATGTGGCAGTGAGAAGGCACTAGCTATGATCAGAAAGCGAGTCCCTCACCAGACTTCGAATCTGCTGGCACCTTCATCTTGGAATCTCCAGCCTCCAGAACAGTGAGAAATAAATGTCTGTTGTGTGTAAGCCACATGATTTATGGGTTATAATAGCCCAAACAGACTAAGACACTTTCCCTGAACTCTGTGCAATATTGCACTTCCTAGAACTCTTTTTCTCTTCTCTACTGACACTTCTTTATAACATTCTTAACATCTAATAAAATTGGCATGTTCAGTTTTTCTCATTTCTCTCCTCTTCTCTACTAGAATGTAATTTCCAGTATAATTTATACGTATTTTATTCCCTATTGTATCCCTGATGCTGAGTTCAATATCTTACACATGGTATGAAGCCAGTAAATGTCAGGTATATAAATTAATAAATTAGGATAATAAGAGTGCCAACCTGGTATATGGGTCATGACTCTCAGATAGTTGATGCAAATTACTTAACACAGTGCCTGGCACATAGTAAGTACTCAACAACTATGAGCTTGTGTTAACCTTAGTCATTATTCCTCGTCATGAATATATGTAAAGTAGACATTTAAATGGTAATGTCCATTCTCTGGACAAAACTTGACAGCAATGATTTGGGGTAGGGGCCCCAGAGTCCAGGCATCTCTCTATGAAATAATTTGTTCAAATTCTTTTACAGAAAACTTTAGGAGGAAGCAACCCATGCAGATGAAAGTAACTAAACTTAATCTACAAAATTAGAACTCTAAGTAGTTTACCATTTTTTGGCGGGGGGGACAGAGTCTCGTTTTGTCGCCCAGGCTGGAGTGCAGTGGTGCAATCTCGGCTCACTGCAAGCTCTGCCTCCCGGGTTCACGCCATTCTCCTGCCTCAGCCTCCTGAGTAGCTGGGACTACAGGCGCGTGCCACCACGCCTGGATAATTTTTTTCTTTTTTTTTTTTTTTTTAGTACAGATGGGGTTTCACCGTGGTCTCCATCTCCTGACCTTGTGATCTGCCCCCCTTGGCCTCCCAAAGTGCTGGGATTAAAGGTGTGAGTCACCACGCCCGGCCAGTTTACCATATTTTTAACAAATGCATTGTACTATACTACTGTACAGTAGATTTCTAGTGTAAATGCCAATCTCTTCCTCAATAGTGTGAGAAACTTTCGCCAGAGGTAATTGAAAGACAAGACTCTGGTTTGGTTTGCCTGGATTTCTCCTCTTTCATTGCCTAAGACTGACAACTGTGACTACTTTTTTTTTAACAGATGTTTTCAGAGTGTCTATTATGTCAATACAAAGTCCTAAGCAAGGGAAATTTAACAGCTAACAAGATGATAGGCTTGGTTCCTACCTTCATAAAGCTTATAGTTTATCAGAGAAGAGGGGCAATTAAAAAGGGAATTAGAGTCAACAAGCGCTATAATAGTGAAAGTTCAGGATGCACGTGAGAGAAACTAACTTAGCTGGAAGCTGGGAAGAAAGACGGGAGAAGATTTGTCTTTGTTTCCCAGCAGAAGTGACATTGGAGAAGAGTGTGAAGTTACCCTGGTAAAATTTTTTACTAGAAGTTATTTTAATATTAGTAATACATGCTGCACACTGGTTCGATAAGGAGCTTGAGTTATTCACGGAGTTTTTCCTTTCATCTTCACAGGTGTACTTTGGAGCAAACTTGCATGCAATTATTGATTACCACTTTGAATTGTAATTAATTAGAGCTATTAAAAACATATATACATAAATATACATATGCATATATATATATACACACACACACACACAAACATATGTGTGTTTGAGCGTATTTGTAAGCCGTTATAATTTATCCATATAAAATTGTTTACTTTTATTTTAGGTTCGGGTGTACAAGTAAAGGTTTGTTATACAGGTAAACTCATGTCATGGGGGTTTGTTGTACAGATTATTTCATCACCTGGGTATTAAGCCTAGTACCCAATAGTTATTTTTTCTGCTCCTCTCCTTTCTCCCACCGTCTCCACTCAAGTAGACCCTAGTGTCTGTTGTTCCATTCTTTGTATTCATGAGTTCCTACCATTTAGCTTTGAATTATAAGTGAGAACATGTAGTATTTGGTTTTCTGTTCCTGCATGCATTTGCTGAGGATAATAGCCTCCAGCTCCATTCATGTTTCCACAAAAGATATAATCTCATTCTTTTTTAATGGCTGCATAGTATTCCATAGTGTATGTGTACCAAATTTTATTTATCCAATTTGTTACTGATGGATAAACAATAGGTTGATTCCATGTCTTTGCTATTGTGAAAAGTGCTGCAAAAACATTTGTGTGGATGTCTTTATGGTAGAATGATTTGTATTTCTCTGGGTATAGACCCAGTAATGAGATTGCTGGGTAAAATGGTAGTTCTGCTTTTAGTTTTTGAGTAATCACCATACTGCTTTCCACAATGGTTGAACTAATTTACACTCCACCAAGAGTGTATGCATGTTTTTTTCCACAAACTTGTCAGCATCTGTTATTTTTTGACTTTTTAATAACAGCCATTCTGACTGGTGTGAGATGATATCTCACTGTGGTTTCGATTTGAGTTTATCTTATGATCAGTGATATTGAGCTTTTTTCATATGCTTGTTGGCCACATGTGTGTCTTCTTTTGAAAAGTGTCCGTTCATGTCACTTGTTCACTTTTTAATGGGGTTGTTAGTTTTTCTCTTGTAAATTTTTTAAAGTTTCTTACAGATGCTGAATATTAGACCTTTATCAGATGCATAGTTTGCAAAAATTTTCTCCCATTCTGTAGATTGTCTGTTTGCTCTGTGGATAGTTTCTTTTGCTGTGAAGAAACACTTAAGTTTAATTACATGCCATTTGTCAATATTTGCTTTTGTTGTAATTGCTTTTGGTGTCTTTGTCATGAAATCTTTGCTGACTCCTATGTCCAGGATGGTATTACTTGCATTGTCTTCCAGGATTTTTACAGTTTTGGCTTTTATATTTAACTTTTTAGTACAACACGAGTTGATTTTTGTATGTGGTATAAGTAAGGGGTACAGTTTCAATCTTCTGCATATGGCTAGTCAGTTATCTCAGCAACATTTATCGAATAGGGAGTCTTTTCCCCCATTGCTTGTTTTTGTCAGCTTTGTCAAAGACCAGGTGGTAGTAGGTGTGCAGCCTTGTGTCTGGGTTCTATATTCTGCTCTACTGGTTTATGTGCCTGTTTGTGTACCAGTGATATTTTTTTTTTTTTAAGAAAACTCCTGGCAAAGGAGTTACCTTGGTAAACTTCAGGTGGCTTCAGGGAGATGAGAAATATGTAAAAGGGCTTGGAGCCTTGAGAAAACATGAGGCCTCCAAGTCTTAAAAGTTCTGATAGGCATTCTTGAAGGCAAAAAAAGGCTCATTCGTTGTGTTGCATGAACAGCTAATCCATAATGAGAAGAGTTTCTCAGAATCCTATTACTAATTGCAGAACATCCTCAATTTGTCTTTAATAAGTGTTTAAAGTTAACTTCGAATATCAATAAAGAAGTGTTTATTTTTTGACAGTATACTCTAAAAATGTCTGCTAATCACTTTTAAACCCCAGCTAAAATTATTTATCTGTCTTCATGGCCATACAACTCTGCCTCATTCAAGTCCATAGTTGGCCTTGAGTTTGAAAATTGACCTTGTTTCTAGGCTGCAGTATGTGCTTATTCTTCCTTCTCTTTATGGGAAAAGTTACTTGCTAGTGGAGGTGGAACTGAACATAGATTCTGAAATAGACACAATATGAGAAACTTGATACTTCCTTCCACTACCAAGCCCAAGCAAGGGATGCCGTACAAGGCATTAGGTAACCTCCTTAATCTCAGGAAATACACAGTAAAAAGGAAGTGATAAGGCCTATGTTTGAGTCAGTTCATGCTGCTATAACAGAATGCCATAGATAAAGTGCCTTAAGCAATAGACATTTATTTAGCACAGTTCAGGAGGCTGGGGTTCTGAGATCAGCGTGGATGCTTTCCTCTTGGTTTACAGATGGTCGTGTTCTCACTGTCATGAGGACATGTCAAAGAGAAAGACTTCTGGTCCTTTTTAGCCACTTAAAAGGGCATTAGTCCCATACATCTGGGCTCTAGTCTCATGATCTAATTACTCCTCAAAACTCCACCTCTAAATATCATTGCATTGAAGATTTAGGCTTCAGTATATAAATTTTGGGAAAACACAAGCATTCAGTGCATGGCAGAATATAAATATCAAAATAAAATTTAAAAAATAGTAAAAATTACAAACTTCCTGAAATGATGAGGGAATTGCCCAAAGAATGTAATAGGAAATCAAGAGAGAGAACATGAGAGTCTGAAAGAGCACCTCAGAGGAAGAACAGTTTAACCTGGGTCATGAGTAAGTAATAGGATCCTGATAGATGTGTAACAGCTGGATAATCCAACATAGAGAGAGGAAAGGTGCCAGGGTGAGAACACAGAGGTGAGAAAGAAAATATAATTAAAGAGGTACAGAGAAGCCTGTGATTAGTGTTCTGGGGATCAGAAGAGACCCTTGTACCCTTCTCTATGCTGGCATAATATATATTCTCATTCATTCCTTCAAATATGGAATGATTATTAAATGTCTAGGTTTTTTTTTTCAAACTTTTAGTATAAGATTTTAAATCAAACTAAGAAAAATATATTTAAAGAAGAAATGCATGAATTACAATAATAAGCTATTTTTTAAATAGTTTCAGCTATTTAAGTTTGAAGCTCAAGAAATTACATGTTTAAGTGCCTAAGTAGTCTTCAGTTGACTTTTAATTAACCTCTTTTGCCATTTCTCATCCAGGGAAATTGGAAAATATTTTATAGTCAAATAAAAACTTGCTTTATAAAAGAATTAAGCAAATTTGAGCCACTACGATAATCTTTCAAAACATCTGATATTTGTAGCTGAATCCGGTTAAATTGTATTTATTCTTTATCAGTCTTAGTTATCTTGGCATTGCTCTCGTATTAATAAGATTCAGACAAAGCCTAGCCTTGCAGTGTAAAAGTGATAGAGAAAATCATTTTCCCTAGTCAAGTTGAATCTCATTTGTTGTGATTTCTTTCCTTTAGATTCTGATGTTTGCAGGTGCTTTTTGTGGAACATTATTTAAAACATGTCCTCCTGAGTGTACAACAACCACTTCATGAGGATTATTCTTCTTCTACCCTGTTTGCTTGCAGTGGAAGTTTCATTCATTCAGCTTAAACTAAATTTCAATAAAGAAAAGGAAGAGGTTCATTTTTAACACTTCCCCCCTTAAAAAATAATAACAAGACTATGTTTAATTTGCCTAAAAATAGATATAGAGGTCATGGCATTCAGTTTTCACTTTGATGATTGTAAGGAGAGGCATCTAGCCTCCTTGATGTCCCAAATCATGAGTTTCTTACACCACCCATGTTAACTTGTCACCTAAAAGGATTAACCGTTCTATTAGAGTGGGCTAGGTTGTCCTGCAGTAACAAATAAACTTTATAATCATGGTGGCTTAGCCCAACAGAAGTTGATTTCTTTCACACACAAAGTCTAATGCAGTTGGCCTAGGATCCTGGGATGACTCTCCATCCAGTGACTCAAGGATCCAGGCTTTCTTCACCTTATAATATAGCCCCTTAACCTGTCACTTCTAAGGTTGCTTCAGCACAGGGATAGAGAGAGGAAAGAAGCAAACCAGACTGTAATTGCCTCAGCCTGGAAGAAACATGTGTCATTGTGCTTACAATTCATTAGCCAGAAAGAGTCACTTGGCCTCAACCTCATTGCAAGGAAGAGCGAGAAATGAAGGGGAGCACATGGAATGTGAGGTGAGCAACAACCATCCCTGTCTCAATTACATAGTTAATTACATTTGACTCTATGCTAAGTCAAATACAGAAGTTCATGGAAAACATGGAATTTTTATCACATCGAAATCACTGCCAAAAACCAAAGTGTACATGATTTGGAGACAGAGTATTTTTACCGCCCGGTTTGCCATATTTCAGGAATAAGACCATTGGCAGATCCCACAGACACTCTGAGCCTCAATATCTTCATCTGTAAAGTGGAGAGAATGCTGGTATAAGTCAGTTGAGAGGACTATAAGTAATGACTGCAAAGCATCTAATTAAGAGCCTGCTAAGTGTTAGGTATCCAGTTTTAAAACTGGCAATTATAATTATTGTATCTTAATGACAATAAAATGGAGATATCATTATTATCATGGAAAATAATTAATTAGTTTTGTTATATTTAATTTATCAAGAATAATGCAATAAATTTTCAAATAAAAGCCTCCATGAGACTTCCTAGCTGAGTTCAGAAGCAGTTTTGACCCTGCATTTAATTTACTGTTAGCAGCAAATATGGTATATTATTACCTTCAGAATTTCTCATTTGAGATGAAAAAAAAAATGAGCTGTTAAAGTAATTGTAAAAATTTTAAAGGGGCCTCAGTGAAAGCAGAGAGGTGAGTTTCCATGGCGATATCTGAACAGTGTAAGAGAACGGAAGAAGGGAAGGGGGGCATTTAATGAGCAGTTACATGATGTTAAACGGTGTGCTTGGCACTTTGCATCCAACGTCAACCTAAACACAGGAAAATGATATGACATCAGTATGATTGTCACAGGTTTATGGAAGAGCAAACATACTCAAAGGAAGAGACTCTCCTAGCGGACCACCTAGATTGTGGCCCCAGTGCTGTATGACCTGCCTTTGCCTGTAGCTGGTGCCCAGACTCTCCTGACACCAACGAATCTCCTGTAATTCATCTTCTTTCTAGCCCTTCATGCTCAAGGTCTCTCATTTCCCTGGGTTTAGGGTCTGATTTGTTCCCAGCCTTTCTCAGCACTCCTATAGATGTAACATACAAACCCCTGTCTCCAGCATGGCCTCTCACCAGGACACAAGGTTCCTACTTCTTTGTGGTAACAGGAAAAAATGTCCTCAGATACATTGTCTTGGCTCTTTAGAGATAGTTCCTTCTTAGAGTAGAAAACCTATGACAAAAGTGGAGGTGGTAGATTTGTGAACTCACAGTGCTCCAATCATCCTAGGAAGGGTTGGTTGGGCAAGAATTCTCCACGGGTACCAAATCTCTGGGGAATTTTGAGAATGGAATACTCGTATAGTCTCAAAAGGTCCTCCACCGACTGCATAGTGGTTGAAAAGGGGAAAAGTAGTAACTACACAGTGGCATAAAGAGACGGCACTTTGACAGTGTGATCAAAATTAACATTAGCAATAAGGAACAGATGGATGTCACATGCCTCTAGATGTGTGCATGGAGAGGGAACACCATCACTTATGAGTATCCCCATTGGGATGCATAACCTGAATCTGATCATAAAAAAGCTTCAGACAAACCCACATTAAAGAATATGCTACCAGGGTCCTGTGTTTATTAAAAATGTCAGTGTCATGAAAGTGAGAAATACTGAAGAAACTTCTGAATTAAAGGGAATTCAACAGACACAGTTGCTAAATGGACCAGATCCCGTTTTGAAGGGAAGAGGACTTGCGCATTATTAGGACGATGACAAATATGGCATATAAAAATGTAGATTAGATGAAAATATTATAACAATGTTAAATTTCCTAAATGAAATACCATTGTGGTTAAATTATTTAAAAGAATATTCTTAGAGAATACACATGGAAATATAAAAAATAAAAGAACAACATGTAGCTAATCTACTTTCAAATGGTATAGAAAACAATAATTTTAGAATGCATATTTCACACGCATACGTGTATGTGTATGTATGTATGTGTGCATTACTATATTTAACAATATTTGAAAGAGAGAAAAGGAAAAAAAATAGAGGATGATGAAGCAAATGTGGCAAAATGTTAAAACGTGGCGAATCTGAAAAAAAGCATATGCAGAAGTTCTCTAGAGGCTGTTTTTTTCCAGCAATTCAATGAGCTTTAGGAGTTTAAACAAATTGAAGTTTCTATTAATAGCTAGCAATTACTGTGTGGCCATGCTTTGCTATGGATTGTCCTAGGCAGATCACTGGCATTCTTTCTAAGCTTTTTCGTAGCTGTAGGTGTGGAAATTGCGTTTTCATTTTATTTTTAGATATGAGGAAACTGAAACAGGATATGCACCCCACAGGAAGTGTCAGGGTCATGGATTTGAATTCAGACCTGGCTCACGTCTTTGCACAACAGAATGAGACGGTGCATGTGACGCCAGGCAGGAAGAGGTAAGGTTCCAGCCTTTAGGGGCTCGTAGGGGCTCATACCCCATAGGGAGAGTAGAGAGGGAAGACAGACAAGTAGTTGGGTACACAGTGTGGTGTGGTAAGCACAGTTAAATTTTTTTTTTTTTTTGAGATGGAGTCTCACTCTGTCACCCAGGCCGGAGTGCAGTGGCACGATCTCAGCTCACTGCAACCTCCACCTCCCGAGTTCAAGCAGTTCTTCTGCTTCAGCCTCCCACATAGCTGGGACTATAGGTGTGCACCACCACACCTGGCTAATTTTTGTATTTTTAGTAGAGATGGGGTTTCACCATGTTGGCCAGGCTGGTCTCGAATTCCTGACCTCAAGTGATCCCCCTGCCTTGGGCTTCACAGTTAAATTCTTCTAACCTGAATTTCTAGAACACCTACTGGGGGCTGTTGTCATGCCAGTCTCTTCTGCCACTAGAGACACATGTCCTGTCCTCCTAGAACTTACACTGAAGTGGATGTGACTGATGTTACAGTGAATAACTGCTGTGGTAGCACATAATAGGGAAATCTATCCAGACTATGAGGCTAAGGTGGGCTTCTTAGAGGGGATGTGAGTGTTGCCTTACTTAAGTTCAGAGGTGGAACAGCCTGTGAAATTCCATTCATCCCTGAGTTCTAAAGACTTGGCATATAGGAAATTCACAAGCTGTTGACTCTGGAAAAGTGAGATACATGTTTTCTCTACTCTGCAGAGTCTATACTATTCTTGAATGAATCAATGAGTGAATGAGTTCCCTTCTGTGATTCGTAAGGAACCCAGGGCAATGAGGTCTTCCAGGATGTCAGCCTCTCTGTCATCCTTCCAGGTCACAAGAAAGAGCCAGCAGGTTTCAGCAAGCCGTTCCCTGGCTGATCTGGTGGTGAGAAGAATTTGGGGGTGGCGGCATGGTGACTAACCACAGCCAGGGCGATTCCTGCACTCCCTGGCTTCCGTGTTTAGCTTTCAGATTAGAGGAAATGCTTCATCAGGAAAAGCTGCTTTGTTCTCTCTCGTTCTCTTTTATTTTTTTCCGAGTTATTCATCACTTTTTCAGTCCCTTATTCTTGGAGGAGAAAACAAAGCCATCTTGTTGAAGCTCTACCTTAGGTATTATTCTTGCCAATGCCTTGCAAAGCCAGCAGCCCAAATGCTTTGCAGGTCAGATACAAGGGCCCATTACCATCAAAGATTAAAATCAGCATAGCTGCAAAACATGAGGCTCTTGGTTTTATTCAGTGCTTTTCTTACATGGTCTCATTGCATTCACAGAGTAGTGTTACAGGAGGTTAGAGACCCTTGGAGATAAAACACAGGGATTTCAACTTTTTGGTGATGCCCCAAGAACCTGGGAAGGAGCCTCCGGGCCTGCCCTCTGGGAACAGGGGCTTCCTCCAGGGATGGGAAGCCCATCTGGCTCATCTCTCTGCCCTTGGCTTAGCTGACCATGCAACTGCAGCTGCTTGCTTGGGTTTGTTTCATGCATGACAGTTTCAGTTACCTTTCACTCGAGAAATAGATCTCCCCGCTAAAAGAAAATGTTTGAAGACTATGGATCAGTTTCAATACCTTCATATTGTTGATTAAAAAACACAGGCCCATGTTGCACTGGCCGTCCCTTTGCATCTCACTCTGCGCCTCAGTGAGCTTTCTCAGCTGTGCTACGCCAATGGGCATTTGCAGACCTCTTTTCCATCTTTCAAATTGTTGGCATCTCTCAACTATTCACATTTGTGGATTAATTTGTTAAATATCTTTCATTGTTATTCTAGTGGAGTTTAAGGAGGAAGCAACAACAGGATATGTATATACATATACATATACATATATATACACACATACACATATACATATACACACACACAGAAAGAGACAGAGAGAAAAGCGTTTTGCCTCATTGAGGGACTCCTCCCATTGCCTGAAATATTCACCAGAGACTTGGAGCTCCAAGGACTTGAGGAAGGCACCACAGTGAGTGGTGGAGTCGAAAACTGGAGGATTTGGTTGAATATTTCTATCACTAGCGCCTGGACTCTTTCCCTTCCCCTGCCAACCAAACATCCAAGCATCTGTCCTTTCTACTATGTCAGGAAAAGGGATTTTATTTTGTGGAGACTTGAAACAGGAATTCTCTACCCTACTTAGAAAGAATAAGATTAAGTAAAGCTTCAATATCCCAAGGGAAATAAAGAAGTTATTGAAAATAAAAAATTAGAACCAAATACCATTGAAAACCTAATTAGAGAAGAGCATTAACACTTCTCTCCTTAAGGAAACATTGTTAACTGTTTTTTCAATTTGTATACCTTTTTTCCCCAACAAAAAGTGTGCAATTGTTGTTAATAATAAAAGACATGATAATTAAAAAACAAAAAAGCAAAAAACAAACAAGCAAACAAAAAAAGCACAGGCTCAGAAAGGGACAATCACTTGCCTAAAATCTCAAATCCACTTAGTCCTTAGAGGCAAAGAAGGAACTAAGTGTTAGTCTTGGGTATCACATCAGTTTCTTCTCCAGGGTATGCAATTGCGGTATCTGGCTCAGGTGACCACAGTGAATGTAAAAACCCAATGATTGACCCAAGAGGAAAGAAAAACAATTTTAAAAAGTCCTGACAGCTGCATTTCTGGAATGTCCCCACCCCTTCCTCACACACCTGTGGCTGCCTGAGCTTCTGACACTGAGTGGTTATGGGAGGCCTGGTGTTTCCTTATGGCACTGCCACTGGTGCTGATGAACCAGTTGAGGCAGTCACTTTTACCTCCCTGAGCCTCACTTTCCTCCACCGGAAACTGATTTAGGGGACAATAGTTCAGCACTGTCTCTTCTGGCTTCTATGTTCTTCTGGTTAAGAAAAAACTGACAACGTTTCCCCTTGTCCGGACTTCGCAAAAGATTGAACATGAGGCTTCACTGATATCCTTGATGGAAACATTTTCTTTCCAATGTAAAATGATAAAGCCTGGTCATGTGCAAGTTGCTCCCAGCTGCTGTGCCAGGGAGAGAAGGGAGGCATGCAATCAGCTTCCAGATAACGGAGACAAGCTGCAGCGCTCAGGGCCCAACTGAGAAACATATAAAGAGTGATTATATAATGAGTGTGTGTGTATATATATGTATTTACATATATATATATATATATATAGAGAGAGAGAGAGAGAGAGAGAGATTGTTCTATCTACAGAAAAGAAAGATTTTTCTGTAGAAGATAGTTATCCCCTGAGAACCAGGAAAGCTGTTGATACAATTCACAGAAGTCAAAAAAGTCTCCAAACTACATGAAGTTCCCTTAAAAAGGTAGGCTTGGGTTTCCCTGGTCTATGTATTTTGATTTGCATTTCTCTGATGGTGAGTGATGATAAGCATTTTTTCATGTGTCTGTCGGCTGTATGAATGTCTTCTTTTGAGAAGTGTCTGTTCATATGCTTTTCCCACTGTTTGACGGGGTTGTTAGCTTTTTTTTCTTGTAAATTTGACTGAGTTCTTTGTAGGTTCTGGATATTAGCCCTTTGTCAGATAAGTAGATTGCAAAAATTTTCTCCCATTCTGTAGGTTGCCTGTTCACTCTGATGGTAGTTTCTTTTGCTGTGCAGAAGCTCTCTAGTTTAATTAGATCCCATTTGTCTATTTTGGCTTTTGCTGCCATTGATTTTGGTGTTTTAGACATGAAGTCCTTGCCCATGCCTATGTCCTGAATGGTATTACCTAGGTTTTCTTCTAGGGTTTTTATGGTTTTAGGTCTAACATTTAAGTCGCTAATCCATCTTGAATTAATGTTTGTATAAGGAGTAAGGAAAGGATCCAGTTTCAGCTTTCTACTTATGGCTAGCCAATTTTCCCAGCACCATTTGTTAAATAGGGAATCCTTTCCCCATTTCTTGTTTTCGTCAGGTTTGTCAAAGATCAGATGACTGTAGATGTGTGGTATTATTTCTGAGGACTCTGTTCTGTTCCATTGGTCTATATCTCTGTTTTGGTACCAGTACCATGCTGTTTTAGTTACTGTGGCCTTGTAGTGTAGTTTGAAGTCAGGTAGCATGCTGCCTCCAGCTTTGTTCTTTTGGCTTAGGATTGTCTTGGCAATGCGGGGTCTTTTTTGGTTCCCTATGAACTTTAAAGCAATGTACTTTAAAAGTCACTTTTTTCTCTCATAGAGAAAAAGGATGGTCTTACGGCTTCTCCACCTGTGCCTTTTTTTTTTTTTTTTTTTTTTGAGATGGAGTCTTGCTCTGTCACCCAGGCTGGATCCCAGCTCACTGAAACCTCTGCCTCCTGGGTTTAAGCAATTCCCCTGCCTTAGCCTCCCAAATAGCTGGGATTACAGGCACACACTACCATGCGTAGCTAATTTTTGTATTTTTTTAGTAGAGACAGGATTTCACCATGTTGGCCAGGCTGGCCTCGAACTCTTGACCTCAAGTGATCCGCCGACCTCGGCCTCCCAAAGTGTAGGGATTAATGGTGTAAGCCACCGCACCCAGCTGGAATGGTTTTCATACTGTCTGCCTCTTCCTTCCTTCTTCCCTTTCACCCAGTAGTCTCTCTCTCCCAAAACAATACAACTTTTTCCTGCTTAATCCCTACTGAGAACACCAAGTACATTTATGTAAAAAATAATGACAATAGTAAAATTCCCGAAAACCATAAAAGCAGTTAAAAACAGAAGTTTGAAGTGTCGATGCTCCATGAAATTACACTAATGTGATGAATTCTAGTGTTGGACATCACCTTGCTCTTTCACGAGAATAAAATGCTATTGTATAAGTGGTTCATCTGTGTTTTTTAATGGTATCTATGGATCGTTTCCTTTCTGTGAAGGTACAATGTTTATTTTCATAGTCATAAAGAAAATTAAAGAATGTCTACACAAGTTTTAAAATTCAAGGCGTATGCTAATATTCCCACTTTCTTTTCCACTATGGCCAAAGAAAATTATATATATAAATTTGAGAATGTTACTGTTGTCATTATATAATTATATATATAATGTATAATACTTCAAACTTTTGTTTTTTACTGCTTTTATGGTTTTTGGGAATTTTTACTGTTGTCATTATATAATTATATATAATATATAATAAAATTATATATAATATAATAAAAACTATATATATATAATTATATGTACATATTTTGTTGTTGTTGTTTGTCTTATTGCAGGTTGATAATATTGACCAATTAACCAAGTGTAGCAGTCTGTCATATTTTCCACACATACCGTAGGTTAGAGTTGACCAGTCACATTTTTCCAGTGCACTTGCTATGAAGTGTGAGTGCTCCCTCACACCTGCTGAATCTGTGACTTTAGGCACTTTACTTCTCTGAACCTCGCTTTCTTCATATGTAAAAAAGAGATAATAGGACTTCATAAGAATGTGGGGTCGACTAAACAAGAAAACATGCAGGAGTGATGCCTTACATACAATGGGCTCTCTATCTGTGGTGATTCCCTTTCATCTCACCAGGCAGATTGGTCTGATGAGCTTTGTAGTGCGGGCGGCAAATATTGTAATTCCCGCTCTGTGGTGGAAGGGACTGAGCTCACAGATATAAATAAACTGACCAAGATCACGCAAATGGTGTCAGTTTAAACCACTGTTGCTCCTTTGGGATTAATTGTGCCTCCACGAGATGTTTGGCAATGTTTGGAGATTTGGGATTGTCACAGCTGGGGAAGGGGACCATTTATACTATTGGCACCTAGTGGATAGAGGCCAGGAATACTGATAACCATCTTTCAGTGCACAGAAGAACACCCTATAGCAAGGAATTATCCAGAGTAAAATGTTAATAGTGCTCTTTCCAATTCACCTCACATTTTCCAAAATAAAGCAAAGCACCTTGTAAAATGAAAACATTATTTTTGTTATTTGAAAGACATGGTAACATAATAGAAAACTTTAAAATTTGAAGTATCTGAGTCTATTCTTAACTCTCCTACTTACTAACATTTAATCTGAAAATTTCAGGCAAAATGAACTCACCCGAGCCCTGGTTTCTCTATTTGAGCAATGTAACAGGGCATTTCAACCGTAAGAAATAATTTAAATGAATGGTTGAGTATGGTGCCAACATGTAGTAGGGGCCCAGTTCATGACAGGACAATATAATAATGACAGTAGATATGGGAGGAGATTAATGGAATAACTTTCATTTTTTTAACAAATATTGATTGAATTTCCATTATGTGCTAGGCACTGAAGATATATCTCAGTCAGTTTGGTTGCTATAATAACAATATCATTAACTGGGTAGCTTAAACAACAGAAATTTATTTCTCACACTTCTGTAGTCAAGAAGATCAATGTCAGAAGGCTGCGTGGTAGAATTTGGTGAGGGCCATCTTCCCGGTTTACAGACAGCTGTCTCCTCATTGCATCTTCATATGACCGGAGGAGGGGGGGAGAGAGAGAGAGAAAGAGAGAAAGATTGAGAGAGAGAGAGAGAGAGGGACAGAGACAGAGAGCAAATGAGAGAGAGAGAGAGGGACAGAGACAGAGAGAGCAAATGAGAGAGAGAGGAAGCTCTCTCCTGTCTTTTCTTATGAGGGCACTAATCTCATCATGAGAACTCCACCCTTGTGATTTAATTACCTTCCGAAGGCCCCACTTATAAATACTTTTCCATTGAGGTTCAGGGATTTAGTATATTAATTTGAGGGGCACACAAACATGCAGTCGATCACAAGATGCAGAAATTAACCAAACAGAAAGAGCCCTGACATCATGGAACTTATATGGTGGAGGACAGAAAATAGACAAGCAGGAAAAGTAAGAAGAGAAGTCTCTTAATATAATGCAGGTGGTGGTCCTGGAGGTCTTCTAGGAAGAGGCAACTGGAATAATGATCTGAAGGCTAAGAAAGCACAGGAGTGAAGAGGAAAATAAAGGGTATCCTTGAGAGAAGAAAGAACAAATGCACAGACACTCAGGCAAGAGGTGTTTGAAGATAGCAAGCAAGAGGGTCATGTAAACCCATGCACTGTCAATCTGAGTCTGCACTGTTTCAACCGATGATCAGTCTGATGTGCTCACTAGACTTAAGACCTCTTCAGGGTCAACATGAGAATGCCCATGTCTGGGGTACAAGGTTGTGGCTTTTCTGCAGAGAGACCATGCTTCCCCACACTGCAGCCTCTTTTACATCATGACTCTGAGAGTCTGCTGGACCACCAGCCCAATCAGAAATGTTCCATCCTCCCCTCATCTCAATGGGAGAGTTCTGGATCCCTCTAACGCTCTCCCAGGTCTGTGGAGCTGCTCATACTGCCTCAGGCCCACTGTCCAGCCCCCTCCCTCCACAGATAGTTCTACCTCATCTCTGTCCCACAGATAATTCTACCTCACCTCTGCCTATGTTGAAGGTGTCCTTGTGGAGTGCTTCTCCGGGACTGGTGGCCTGGAGAAGGATGTCATCCATTTCCCCACGTTCTGACTTCCCCAAACCTTCCTGAATCTTTTTAAAACTTCCTTGTTTCCCAGTCCACATCCCAAGCTGAGGAGAAACGAGGCCCCCATTATCTCAATTCCTGTATCTATTTCTGTCACTGAGCTCTTTTCCAAATGTTGCTGAGGCCAGAAGCAGCACATTTCAGCCTTCACTCTGTCATAGCCTGAATCTCTCCACCTCAGTCATACGGAAAGTCAGCTCTGCTGGCTTCTGGTCCCTGCTGAATCTACAGAAACTCATGAAATTATTCATCCTTTTATCAAGGCCTGACTTTAATACTCACCTCACTACACAGGGTCTGTAACAGAACTCAAAGTTAATCAGTGATTGTTGTTCCAGGCAGGACTCTGAGGTGATAAACTCTATCGTTTTGGAGTTCTCTTCAACATGGTACCAGGGTACCTGAGAAATACGAATATTAGAGAAAGCATCTGAAAAAAAAAATCAAACATTTAAGTCTATAAAGCTGCATTATCCCCAAAAGATCACTTGCATTATTAGATAGAATTGTTTGCCAGACTGGACTAAATTTAGATTTTTCTCCATCACCCAGTGAAATGGGGGCTTCCGAGAAAGACTAGAAAGAAAATAAAGATATCCTTTTCTCACATTTTAGTGTATTGTGAATGCATGTGACCCTAAAACAGAAAAAAAAAAATAGTTGCATTAATGTCAATCTAGAGAGTTCCCAAATTTGAGGTAAACAGAAAAATAGAATTGTTTGCTTGTTTCCCTAAATGAAAGAGGAAAATCAAATGGGAGGAAAGAATCTTCCCAAGTCGTCTATGGGGCTTGGGCTGTATAGTCACATTCTTTGTGCCTGTCTTTTCCTTTTCTTTATGTTTGAGACTGGCCCTCAGTGCCTGTCCCAAATTCTGAGAGCTGTCCTGTTAATTGCTGACTTGTCCATTTCTTGCCAAGAAGGCTCTGGCTCTAGTAACAGCTGCTGATTCTAGTGCCCAGGCTTATGATTAGGGTTGCCAGAAAAAAAAAAATTGAGATAAACAATTTTTTTATGAATATGCCCAAAATATTTTATGAAGCATACAACAGAAAATTTTTGTTTACTTGAAATTTAAATTTAACTGGGCTTGTTAAGTTTTCGCTTGCTTAATCTGGCAACCCTACCCTGAGCAATAGCAAACCCAGACCCTGATCACATGCCACGTCGAAAGGGAAGAGGGTGGCCATGTCACCATCCATCCACAATGGGCCTCATTTAAGACTGAGAGACGGAATTGACTTCACCTCCAACATTCATAGTTGTATACAGATAAATGTAAATATAATTATACTCAAAAATATATTCAAAACTGAGGTTTTGGGAGGAGAAGACTGAAAACACCCAGCCATCCTGGGTCTCACCATGGAAAGAGGAGTGCCTTCCTTCTATATAAATATAATTGAACTCGACAAGGGTCTCGTGAGTAGGTGTCATATTTATTTCACAAATGGGTAACTAAGATTCGAGGGGTAAAAAACAGTGTATTTTAGTTAAAAGTCACTAGATTTATAGCATTTAAGTATTTGAATTTCAGATAAACTCAGAAATGATTAGTATTTTATTTTAGTTTTTATTTATATTAATTTTATATTTCTAATTGTTGTGGGTATGCAGTAGAAGTAGATATTTATGGGGTACATGAGATTTTGGAACAGACAGGCAATGCAGAATAATTACATCAGGGTGAATTCATCACCTCAAGAATTTATCCTTTGTGTTACAATCTAATTATACTCCTTTAGTCATTTTAAAATGTACAATTAAATTATTATTGGTAATGGTCACCCTGTTGTGCTCTCGAATAATAAGTCTTATTCATTTCTTCTATTTTTTTTTACCCATTAGCCATCCCAACTGCCCCCATATCCCTTCACTGCTCTTCCCAGATTCTAGCAACCATCCTTCTACCCTCCATCTTCATGAGTTCAATTATTTTAAGTTCCCACAAGTAAGTGAGAACATGTGAAATTTGTCTTTCTGTGCCTGACTTATTTCAGTTAACATAATGACCTCTAGTTCTATCCATGTCACTGCAAATGACAGATTCTCATTCTTTTTTTTTTTTTTTTTGAGAGGGAGTCTCCTTCTGTCACGCAGGCTGGAGTGCAGTGGCGATATTGGCTCACCGCAAGCTCCGCCTCTCAGGTTCACGCCATTCTCCTGGCTCAGCCTCCTGAGTAGCTGGGACTGCAGGCGCCCGCCACCACCCCCAGCTAATTTTTTGTATTTTTAGTAGATACGGAGTATCACCGCATTAGCCAGGATGGTCTGGATCTCCTGATCTCATGATTTGCCAGCCTCGGCCTCCCAAAGTGCCGGGATTACAGGCGTGAACTACCGTGCCTGGCCGATTCTTACTCTTTTTTATGGCTGAATAGTACTCCATTGTGTATAAATATCATATTTTCTTTACCCATTCATCTGTTGATGGACAATCTTGGCTATCCTAAATAGTGCTGCAATAAACATGAGAGTGAAGATATTTCTTTGAGAGACTGATTTCCTTTCTTTTGGGTATATACCTAGCATGGGGCTGCTGGATCATCTAATAGCTTTATTTTTAGTTTTTTGAGGAACCTCCAAACTGTTCTCCATAGTGGTTGTACTAATTTATATTCACAGTGTATGAAGGTTCTCTGTTCTCCACATCCCTTCTACCATTTGTTATTGCCTGTCTCTTGGATAAAACCCATTTTAACTGGAGTGAGATGGTATCTCATTCTAATTTTGGCTTCCATTTATCTGATGATCAATGGTGTTGAGGATCTTTTCATTTTTCTGTTTGCCATTTGTATGTCTTCTTTTGAGAAATGTCTATCCAAATATTTTGCCCATTTTTAAATCGGATTGTTAGATTTATTTTTCCTGTAAGAGTTGTTTGAGCCCCTTATGTATTCTGGTTATTAATCCCTTGTCAGATGGATAGTTTCCAAATATTTTCTCCCATTCTGTGGGTTGTCTCTTGACTTTGTTTCCTTTGCTGTGCAGAAGCTTTTTAACTTCATGTGACTCCATATGTCCATTTTTGCTTTGGTTGCCTGTGCTTTTGGGGTATTACTCAAGAAATCTTTGCCCAATCCAATGTCCTGGAGAGATGCCCCAATGTTTTCTTTGAGTAGTTTCATAGTTGAGGTCTTATCTTTAGGTATTTAATCCATTTTGGTTAGATTTTTGTATATACCAAGAGATAAGAGTCTAGATTCATTTTTCTGATATGGGTATTCAGTTTTCCCAGCACCACATATTGAAGGGGCTGTCCTCTTCCCAGTATATGTTCTTAGCACCTTTGTCAGTAATGAGTTCACTGTAGATGGATGGACTTGTTTGTGGATTGTCGATTCTTTTTCATTGGTCTATATATCTGTTTTTATGTCAATACCATGCTGTTGTGGTTACTACAGCTCTGTAGCATAATTTGAAGTCAAGTAATATGATTCCTCCAGTTTTGTCCTTTTGGCTCAGGATAGCTTTGGCTATTCTGGGTCTTTGATGGTTCCGTATCAATTTTAGGATTTTGTTTCTATTTCTGTGAAGAATGTCATTAGTATTTTTTTTATAGGGATTGCATTAAATCAGTAGATTGCTTTAGTAGTATGAACATTTTATCAATCCATGAAATTAGGGTATCTTAGAAATTTTATGTCCTCTTTAATTTCTTACATCAATGTTTTATAGTTTTCACTGTAAAGAGTTTCCACTTCTTTAGTTAAGCTAATTCCTAGGTATTTAATTTTATTTGTACCTATTGTAAATGAAATTCTTTTCTTGATTTATTTTTCAGATTGTTTGCTGTTGGAATATTGAAATGCCACTGATTTTTGTATGTTGATTTGGTATCCTGCAAGTCTACTAAATTTATCAGTTTTAATAGTTTTTTGGTGGTCTTTAGGTTTTTTCAAATATGAGATCATGTCATCTGCAAACCAGAATAATTTGACTTCTTTCTATTCAATTTGAATGTCCTTTACTTCTTTATCTTCTTTGATTGCTCTAGCTAGTACTTTCAGTTGTAGAGCAAGCTCAACTATGTTGAGCAACAGCAGAGAAAGTATTCCCAGGTATATTAAAGCTCCATTGTATTTTATTTGTGTCTTTTCCCTTGCTGCTTTTAAGATCCCTTTTTTAAAAAAAAATTATTGACCTTTGCGACTTTGATTATTAAATGCTTTGAGGTAGTCTTCTTTGGTTTTATATAACCTTCTTATACTTGAATGTTGATATTTTTCTCTAGGTTTAGGAAATTCTCTGTTATTATGCCCGACTGAATAAATTTTCTCCTCTATCTCTTCCTCTACCTCCTCTTTAAGGCCAAAAAATCTCTTAGATTTGCCCTTTTGGGGCTATTGTGTAGATCTTGTAGGCCACTGGTTTTTACTCTTTTTTCTTTTGTCTCCTTTGACTCTTTATTTTCAAATGGCCTGTTTTCAAGTTCACTAATTCTTTCTTCTGCTTGATCAATTCTGCTATTAAGAGACACTGATACATTCTTCAGTATATCAATTGCATTTTTCAACTCCAGAATTTCCACTTGATTCTTTTTTGTTATCTCAATATCTTAGTTAAATTTATCTGAGAGATTTTGGAATTCTTTCTCTCTGTTATATTGAGTTTCTTTTGAGTTTCCTCAAAACAGCTATTTTGAATTCTCTTTCTGAAAGGTTGCATATCTCTGTTTCTCCAGGATTGGTTCCTGGGGCATTATTTTATTTGTTTGGTAAGGTCATGTTTTCCTGGATAGCCTTGATACTTTCAGATGTTTGTCCATGTCTGCAAGGAGGAGTTCAGTATTTATCGTAGTCTTTGCAGTCTTGGCTTGTTTGTACCCATCTTTCTTGGGAAGGCTTTCCAGGTATTCAAAGGGACTTGAGTGTCATGATCTAAACCATATCTCTATTAGAGGGTACCCCAAGCCCAGTAATGCAGTGTTTCTTGCAGAACCGTAGAGGTACTGCCTTGGTAGTCTTGGAAAACATCTGGAAGAATTCTCTGGATTACAAGACAGATACTCTTGTTCTCTTCCCTTACTTTCTCCTAAACAGAGTCTCTCTCCTTGTGCTGGAGTTGGGGGTGGGGTGACACAAGTTCCCCTGTGGCCACCACCACTTGAATTGTGCCAAGTCAGACCTGAAGCCAGCACAGCCCTGGATCTTGCCCAAGACCTGCTGGAACCACTCCCTGACTATACAGCCTATGTTCTCTCCAGGTCCTGGGGCTCTACAATCAGCAGGTGGTGATACCAGCCATGTCTGTGTCCTTCCCTTTAGGGCAGTGAGTTACCCCAGATCCCAAGTGGGTCAAGAGATGCCATCTGGGAACCAAGGACTGGAGTAAAAACCTTAGAAATCTACCTGGTGCCCTATACTACTATGACTAAGGTGGAACTGACACCACGAGACAAAGACTTTCCCATTCTTCTCTCTCCTTTGCACAGACAGAGGAGCCTTTCCCCATGGCCGCCACCACCACAGGTGCACAAAGAGTACTGTCAGGCTACCTCTGGTGTTCGCTTCAGGTCCAAGGACTCTTCACCTTGTGGTAAAGGCTGCTAGGCCTGGGACTCACCATTCAAGACAGAGGACTCCCTTCGGTAACAGGGCAGGTCCAGAAATGACTTCCAACAGCCAGGCCTGGAAGTGGGGATCTCAAGAGGCTGCTTGGTGCTCTACCCCACTTGTGGCTGAGCTAGTATCTGATTTTTGGTTCTTATGAAGGTTATTTTCTTACATAGATATTTGTCAAATTTGGTGTTCCTGCAGAGGAAACAATTGGTGGAGGATTCTATTCGGCTATCTTGCTCTGTCCCTCTTTTAGAGTCCTGATTAGTATTATTAAATTTCTGATTTTATCTTTGGGAAAGTAATATGTATACTGTGAGTTAGATGAAATAGTCCATGATTGCTGTACACAGATTATCAAATAGCACTACAGAAGATATTCAAAAGATAATGATTACTGACATTAATTTCTATGGGCAAGTTTCCCATAAAGTGATGCCTTGACTTAGGTCACAGACTTGATATATAGGACACTCTAGGTCACATGAATAGAGTTGTTTAGTAAAGTAGATTTGAAGTCATGTCTTGTTCTCAGGTAATTCCTTCAGGCTAAGAATTGGCCTCCCATACAGTCCTATTTTCAAAGGCAAATTCCACTGAATTACTCTAGTAATACCTCAAGTTATGAGCCTCTTTTAATGAATTATATTTATTGAATCAATTTTCCCATAAACAGTGAGCTCTGGGGCCAAGGACATGCTGTGGTTTTATTATAAAGGCCTTCTTTGTGGATAGACCCATGCTTTGCTCATCTCTGAGAAAATGTGGGCATAATGTTGCCTGAGGGAATATCAACAAGAGTTAAGGGAAGGACATGGGAAAACATAATGAGAAATAAATGTTTGTTGTTTATAAGCCTCTCTGTTTATGGTCTTTTTGTTATAGCAGCCTGAACAGTCTAAGAGAGCTGCATTTTCTTAGGTAGTTCAAAACAGATAAGATAGTCGCAAATTATATCAATAATTATAAAATGTATATTTATATCTGTATACAACCTATCAGAAAACTGTCAATGTTATAGATTTAATCAATTTCTTCTTTATTTATGTCAGTTAATACATTTAATGCATTTTACAGATACAATGACCTCTCACACATCAAAAAAATTACTGCAAATCAATTGAAATGGTTGCATTATCAATCAACTATTAATCAGACCAAAGAACCCAGTTGAGACTTCCACAGTGAGTTAAATGCTAGCAGGTATTTATCACCTAGGTTTCTCTTACGATGAAGATCGACAGATTGTGCCAATGAGAATGTTCATAGCCATGCTTTTTTGTCCAACCTGGTGTCTCTCTCTCTCTCTCTTTCTTCACTACATGGGTGTCATGGGGTATGTTATGGGCTGACTGATGTCCTCCCAAAATCCGTATTTGAAGTTATAATCCCCAGTACTTCAGAACATAACCATAATTTGAAATAGAATCTTTAAAGAAGTAATTAAATTATATAATATCATTAAGATGGGCCCTAGTCTAATGACTAGTGTCTTTATAAGAAAAGAAAATTTGAACACAGACATGTACAGAGGGCAATCTCTGTGAAGACAAAGGGAGGCCAAGGCAACCTACAAGCCAAGGAGAGACACTTGAAACACATCCTTCCTCATAGCCCCCAGAAGGAACCAACCTTGCTGACACTTTGATCTCAGATTTCCCGCCTCCAGAAGTGGAGAAAATCAATTTCAATTTTTTAAACTGCCCACTGTGTGGTATTTTTGATACAGCAACCCTAGCTAACTAATATATGATGTTTAGCCTCAATGTATAACTTAAGTCATTGTGTAACTTTTGTATCTCTGTAAAATTGTTTGAGTCTTCCATAGGTTTTATTTGCTAGGAGATACAAGGCTAAGTTGATCTGTCAGTCTTCATCCTAAATTTTGACCAGTCCATCATGTAGCAAACCCATTTACACTCTATCCACCTGATTCTTGTCTATGGCTCCTTGAGGTGATGGTCCCTAGCTGTTCTTAGTGTAATTTCTACCTCCTTTCAGATGCTTTTTGCTTCTCCTTCCCTAGTATGCACAGAGGTAAGTAAAAAACAAAATAAAACAAAAAACCAACTTTTTTTTTTTTTTATATGGAGTCTGGCTCTGTCGCCCAGACTGGAATGCAGTGGCACAATCTTGGCTCATGGCAAGCTCCACCACCCGGGTTCATGCCATTCTCCTGCCTCAGCCTCCCAAGTAGCTGGGACTACAGGTGCCCGCCACCACGGCCGGCTAATATTTTTTGTATTTTTAGTAGAGATGGGGTTTCACCGTGTTAGCCAGGATGATCTCGATCTCCTGACCTCGTGATCCGCCCGCCTCAACCTCCCAAAGTGCTGGGATTACAGGCGTAAGCCACCACATCCAGCCAAAAACCAACTTATTAATACCTATAAACATGTACTTGGAGAAACAAAACATATATACCAATAGTCCCCTACTAATTTAACTTAATTGGAAAATTGCATTCACCCTTTTTTGTAGCATAATTATCATCTCATACATTTTAATGAACTTATTTGTTCGTTGAATGTCATGGCTTTCTTATAGACTCAATTCATTCCAACTAGTTATAGTTTCTTTCTTTGGATGCTCAAATTGTTGCAGCTTGACTAGTGGGGGTCTTGTTAAGCTATCTTGTTTGTCCTTTCAGTACAGCTCTACACATTGCCACAATTTCCTTGTTTTCTGGCAGCCACTCCAGCTCATAATCTATCCAAATTTTGCGTCATCCCAAGACACCCAAGACATGGAATCAATTGTTCTCCAAGGTGCCTTGGTTCTCTGTAGTTCAAGAACTAAATAGTATTAGGGCATAAGATGTGGCCACTCACTGTCCATAAGCACTGGGGGACAGACAGAAAGACAGAAAGAACTGAAAAAAAAATGACTTCTATATAAGGTCATGAAGTTCACAACTACATTTCTAATTTAGCTTTATGATTAATCAATCATTTTAATTTTTTCCACTCCAATATGCCTAACTTAGACTTTAACCCATCACCCAAACTGTAATTGTGCCCCATTTTATTTTTAGTTTCTTTTTATGTCTCATTGACCAATGTGACTTTGTAATCATTTTATTGACCCTAAAGAATTCAAAGTACCTCATAAACGGCCTCTATTTATTCTCCCTCACCTGTCACTATATCTATGAAGCAATTCATCCCCTTATATACATGTCATGAGCATCAACACATTCCAATTTCATGGAGTTATGTTTTACAAGCTTATGGCTCAATTTTCTAAAGACGCAATTAACAGGCTGAGTGACCTTTACCTTCATCTATAATCTTAAAAAAATACTAAGTATGAAAAAGAAAAAGGTCTTGAATGTTATGATTCAGGATCGTGAAAGGTCCAAGATCAAATCTGCTTTGTTACTTACAGTGTCTTCACAGGATGAATATGGAGGGAAAGATGAGGTAATTGTTCTATAAGAAACAGGACACCAAACCTCACTCAGTCAGGTTGTTTTTTCCCCATCTGAACCTGAAGATTAAAAGAGTTAAACTGCATAAAAGCACTTGATAAATTTAAACCGTGTATAAGTTGTCAGAATTTTTATTACAAATTACCAACCATTATACTGATTGAATTAATTCAAGCATTAAGCTGTTAAGATGATCATGTAAGTGCAGTCGGCAAGTCCTCACAAACTGTATATCCTGGATTTCCAGTTTAGTGCTTTATTTACCACATTATGCAGCATTTCAAATATGAAAATGAATTCCATGGATGAGAAGCAACCATTCAGCCATGGGCCAGGCTATCATCTTTGCCTGCACACCTGTCTGGAAGAGATTCAACCGGAAAGGCCCCACTTACCTGAGATAAAGGCCAGTCCAGGAAGGACTGTGGTGCCAGGTGCTTTACCCATAAACAGTACAGCACATGGCTGCATTAAGGTTGTAAGGCACACAAGGCTTCCTGGCCTATTTTATTCATTACAGTTTCCAGGGATAACACTCCAAACTCTGATTCAGAGGTATACCTTTGTTTTCATTCCAACATAACCAAAGAAAGAAAGCTCATGATACAGCAGTTTAATTACAGTATGCAAATTTTTATGCTTCCATTTCCTTTTGTGTTATACAGGTCATACTTTATTTACAGGGAAGGAGACTACAGCTCAGGAAAGAGAGAGTAATCAAAGGGGGAGGATGAAAACAAACAAAGGATGCAGTCTGTACTCAATCACAGCGATGTGGTTGGAAGGGTGATAAGGGATAAAGGGACACGAACTTGCAGTCACAATTGCCATTATGTGACATCACTGATCAAACCTTTGCTTAAGCTATGTCTCTTTGGCTCAAGAATAAAGAGCATGCACTGCAAATAATAAATGATTCCTGTAAATTTACTTTTAGTTTACATACATTAAAGTGTCCTCTTCCTCTCCTCTTCCTCTTCCTCCTCCTCCTCCTCCTCCTTCTTTTTCTCCTTCTCCTCCTCCTCCTCCTTCTTCTCCTTCTTCTTCTCTTCCTTCTTCTCTTCCTTCTTCTTCCTTATTCTTCTTGAGGCAGGGTCTTTCTTTGTCACTGGGACTGGAATACAATGGCATGTTCTCAGCTCACTGCAACCTCCACCTCCTGGGCTCAAGCCATTCTCCCACCCCAGTAGTTGGGACTAACAGGTGTGTGCCTTTATGCCTGGCTAATTTTGCATTTTTTGTAGAGACAGGGTTTCCCCATGTTGCCCAGGCTGGTCTCAAACTCCTATGCTCTAACCATCCTCCATCCTCACCTTCCCTAAGTGCTGGGATTACAGGCGTGAGCCACCATGCCCAGCCTCCTTTTTCTGATACACAGTTTTTGTTTATTTGTTTGAAACAGGATCTCACTCTGTTGCTCAAGCTGGAGTGTAGTGGCCACAATCATGGCTCGCTATAGTCTCACACTCCTGGGCTCAAGTGATTCTCTTGACTTAGCTTCCTATGTAGCTTGGACTACAGGGGTGTGCCAATCATAGTTAGCCATGGCTGGCTAATTTTTTGTTTGTTTGTTTGTTTGTTTGTATTTTAGCTGGGATAAGGTCTTGTTATGTTGCATAAGATGATTTCTAACTGGGCTCAAGGAATCCTCCC
This sequence comes from Macaca thibetana thibetana, assembly GCF_024542745.1. Taxonomy (NCBI): domain Eukaryota; kingdom Metazoa; phylum Chordata; class Mammalia; order Primates; family Cercopithecidae; genus Macaca; species Macaca thibetana. The sequence goes on from NC_065582.1 coordinate 175,410,796, forward strand.
ACCTCAGTCTCCCAAAGTGCTGGGATCACAGGCATGAGCCACTGCACCCAGACTGTTTTATGAGGTTTGGCAAATGCCTAGAGTCATGTAGCTACTTTCTCAATCAGGATACAGAGTAACTCCAGTGATACACAACAAAGACTATTTCTTTATGTTCAAATACGCCATCTCCACCTATCCTGAATCTCTGGCAACTACTGTCAGCTCTTTATGCCCATAGTGTTATCTTTTCCAGAATGTCATACAAATGTGTAGCTTTATTCATTTAGTATAATGTGTAATGTATTGTGAATTCCTCCACATTTTTGTGTATATCTGTAATTTGTTCTTTTTTATAGTCCTATAGCATTGTATTATATGGATACACCAGTGTTTGTTCATGCATTAGTCAAAGAACATTTGGGTTGTTTTCATGTTTCTGTGACTACCAATGAAACTGCTATAAACATTTATGAGCTTTTGTATGACATAAATTCACTTCGCTTGAATAAATACCTATGAGTAGGATTGTGGAATCATATGATGAGCATGAGTTTACATTTATAAGAAATTACCAAACTATATTATTAAAAAGTCAAGGGCCAGGAGCAGTGGCTTATGCCTATAATCCCAGCACTTTGGGAGGCCGAGCTGGATGGATCATCTGAGGTCAGGAGTTCGAGACCAGCCCGGCCAATTTGGTGAAACCCATCTCTACTAAAAATACAAAAATTAGCAGGGCATGGTGGCATGTGCCTGTAATCCCAGCTACTCAGGAGGCTGAGGCATGAGAATCGCTTGAACCTGGGAGGCAGAGCTTGCAGTGAGCCAAGATCATGCCACTGTACTCTAGCCTGGGTGACAGAGTGAGACTCTGTCTCAAAAAAATTAAAAGGTCAAAAAATGACAGAAGCTGGCAAGGTTATGCAGAAAAGCAAACACATATATATGGCTGGTGGGTGTGTAAATTTGCTCAACCATTGTGGAAAGCAGTGTGGTAATTCCTCAAAGAGCTAAAAACAGAACATTCCACCCAGCAATCCCATTACTGGGTATATACCCAAAAGAATATAAATCATTCTATTGAAAAGAACATATGTATGTTCATTGCAGCACTATGCACAATAGCAACATGGAATCAACCTACATACCTATCATTGGTAGACTGGATAAAGAAAATGTGGTATGTATATATATATATACACCACATTTATACACACACACACACACACACACACATAGACACACACAACATGGAATACTATGCAGTCATAAAAAAAGAATGAGATCATGTCCTTTGCAGGAACATGGATGGAGCTAGAGGCTCTAGAAGCTATTATCCTTAGCAAACAAATGCAAGAATAGAAAGCCAAATACAGTATGTTCTTACTTATAAGTGGGAGTTAAATGATGAGAACACATGGACACAAAGAAGGGAACAGACACCGGGTTCCACTTGAGGGTGTAGGGTAGGAGTAGGGAGAGGATCAGATAAAATGACTACTGTGTACTAGACTTAGTACCTGGGTGATGAAATAATCTGCACAAGAAACCCCCACGACATAAGTCTATCTATACAATAAACCTACACACGTAATCCCGAACCTAAAATAAAAGTTTTAAAAAAAGAAACTGCCAAACTGTTTTCCAAAGTGACTATACAATTTTGCAATTTCACCTGCAATGTATGAGAGTACTAGACTAGTAGAGAGTCTACAACCTCAATATCTCTTAATATTGTTAGGTATTATTGTTGTGGTTAATAGTATTATTATTGCAATTCTAATAGTTGTGGAGTGTCATCTTATTTTTGTTTTAATTTGCATTCACCTAATGACTAATGATGTACATATTTTCACTTGCTTTTGCCATCATATGTTTTCTTCAGTGAAATATCTGTTCAAACCTTTTTTCTAATTTTAAATAATTTTTCTTTCTACTGAATTTATTAATTTCTAAGCTTATGTTTTTTTGTTTTTGTTTTTGTTTTTTTTTGAGATGGAGTCTCACTCTGTTGCCAGGCTGAAGTGCAGTGACGTGATCTTGGTTCACTGCAACCCCCGCCTCCCGGGTTCATGCAATTCTCCTGCCTTAGCCTCCCAAGTAGCTGAGAATACAGGCGTGTGCCAGCACGCCCAGGTAATTTTTGTACTTTTAGTAGAGATGGGGTTTCACCATCTTGGCCAGGATGGCCTTGATCTCTTGACCTGATGATCCGCCCACCTTGGACTCTTAAAGGGCTTAGGATTACACTGCGCTCAGTCTGATGTTTTATTAAGTAAAAGCTACTATGATTGTAGTCAGAATCATAATACATAGAATTTGAGTTAATGATAGCAATATGAAGCTAGATTTTAAGAAGTCAAAAGGCTTACGCTTCTAGATCACAGCTTCTCAGAGTTTAGTGTGCAAGCAAGTCACGTAGGGATCTTGTTCAAAATGTGGGTTCTGATTCGTCAGGTCTGGGTGGAGCCTGAGAATGTGATTTCTAATACAGCCCCAGGTGAAGCCAATGTTTCTAGTTGATGCAACACATTTTGAGTAACAAGAGACTACAGAAATCTGGAATCTGGTTCAAATTACCTTTTTAGAATCCCAAAGCTGAACAACACTCAGCATGTAATTATGTTTTCCTTTTTTTTGGAAGAAATAGAAACATGTAATTAACAAATACATCAAGATAGTTTTAGCTCCTTGAAGACATAGTGCAAACCTCTAGAACTTGAATAGGTATGTCACAAAGTCCCTGTAACAAAAACCTGTCCAAAAATTATGTTGTCATGTTTAATTGGTTAAAAAAAAATCATGGGGGGCTCCTTTCATTGAACTCAATCCAATGAGAAAATAATTCTGTTCATTGCTCACTGGAATGATTTTTTTAACCCCAAAATATTTTAATGTAGTCGTTGGTTGCAGTCAAAACTTCCTGTGTCCTTCTCCTATAAACATTGGTGTGGGAGCGGATGAGTGGTGTTCAAATGGCCTAGGACCTTACCTAAATAGCATCATATACAGGGGATTGTAAATAATGTGAGTACTATATAAATGTTGCTTCACATTGCATAAGATATAAAATAAAGTGACGGTAGAAAAATCCTTTTATTTTGCAAGTCTTATTAGAGCCTGGAATTTTTGTCTCCGATTTTGGCAATGCAAACACTGGTCTTTAAGAAGGTAATTTGTATTTTAAGGAGTAAGCAATATGATCCATTGAGATTCAGGAAGAAACTATTAGAGTTTCTATTTTCACACATTTTTAAATTGAAAAAATAAGAAAATTATATTACACCAATGTTTACTACATCACTTGACACATGGACCTTCATTTAGTCTCTATGTCATAGACTTACCTTGAAGAATTTCATTTTGGATATAAGTTTGAAATATTTTGGGGACATCCAAACAAGGACGTCAAGGAAGCAGCTAGACAAGTGATTACAAGGGAGAGAAGGGCAGATCCATAAACCAAAAAGGTGTCTGAATATAGAGGGGAGCAGATGGGACGCCTTTGGTGACAAAAGCAAGTGTAACTAGGAGGAGAGTGTAACATTTAGAGTTTTGGTACAAGAGGAAGAAACGAACAAGAACTGAGAAGGAGGCAAGGGTCAAGGGTGGCAACAGAAGCAAGCAGGTTTCCAGGAAAAAATGATAGCGTGTCAAGAAAGACTGATTAACCACATTAAATACTGCTAGAGGGTTGAGGAAAATGAGGGCACGATGTGCCTACTGGATTTGGTTACACGAACACTATGGTGACCTCAGTAAGACAGCAGCTATCTCAGAAGATCCCGTGAAAACTGGAAGCTGTGGGTCCATGTTTAAGCAAGGACATTCTCTCCTTTGGTTGTTAACAAAAGTTGATTTTATCCTGGTGTAAAGAAATACACACATCTTGTTTTAGTGTGCTCAATGTGAACATTTTTGAAAATCAAAGAAATGCAAAAGTCGACAAACAAAATATTTTTAAATCAATCACTAAGAATCCTATTATCTAAAAGCAATCCCTGTAATAGTGCTGTGTCTCACTTCTGTGCTTCCTCACTTGATATGTTTTTATTCTTTTAACTTATTCTGTGTAATTGTGATTATATTTTATGCACTGACTTTTTCACTTCACTTTTTAATAAACATTTTCCAAGTTTTAAATGCTTTGTAAGCATAATATACCATAAAGTGAGCATACCATGGAGATATTCATCCCATTTAGGTGGTTTCCAATTTGAAGGCTGTTATAAATAAAGCTGAAATGAGCATTTTTCTGTATAATCCTTTTCCCCAATTTTTCTAGATTATTTTCTTACAGAGAAATATCTGCAGGGAATTTTATGAGTTAAATGTTAGAAGGACCCTCAAACTCTAAGGGCCTATTGTAAATGAACACCTGTGTGCTATGGATTGAAAAGAGGAACCCCAAATCAATGCTAAAGTAAGATGATAAACTCTCAGTGGTTTTAATTCATTAACTCCCATGGACACACCTCATCCCAATTTCCTTTCTCACAATTTAGAATCTTACTTTTCCACTTCCTCCTCCGAGTTCATCTGGAACTTTCCTAATACTGAGCAGAAGAACATAACTGCCAGTAAAATGAGAGGGAGAAAGGAGAATAAGAGGCAACGAGAGAGAAGAGAAAAAGAGGGAATGGGAGGAGGAAGAGCAAAAAGAGGGAAAGAGAGGAACATAAGGCCACTTGGTGCATTAATTGATATGATTTGACTGTGTCCCCACCCAAATCTCACCTTGAATTGTAATAATCCCCATGCAGGGCATGGCTCAGTGGAGATAACTGAATCATGGAGTGGTTTCTCCCATAGTGTTTTCATGATAGTGAACAAGTCTCACGAGATCTGATGGTTTTATAAGGGGTTTTTCCCCATTTTGTTCAGCACTTCTCTTATCTGCTGCCATGCAAGACATGGCTCTGCTTCTCCTTTGCCTTCTGACATGATTGTGAGGCTTTCCCAGCCACATAGAACTGTGAGTCCATTAAGCCTCTTTCCTTTATAAATTACCCAGTCTCAGATATGTCTTTCTTAGCAGCATGAGACCAGACTAATACATTAATTTTTTAAAAGCCTTTGAGTTTTGTGTAATTTATATTTTTCTCCAAACACTTCCATTTTTTTAAGGCTGGAGCATTGTCATAGAAGACACATCGACACATCAATTTTAAGTTATTTGACAACCAAACTTCTTTTTCTGTTACCCCACTTTCTCCCTTTCGAGAAACTCCTCTTAGTGAAGTCTTCGTGAAACGCTCCTGTCTATAACTTAAAAAGAAAAAGCAAAAGCAGCTCTTCCTACCCTGTCCTGGGTCAACAGGAAGCTGGCACGTGAATTGGGCTTATCCAGTTGTTAATTAATTATGGGGTTTGTATCCTGAGACAGTGGCCCAATAATGCGGAGGCCTCAGCAGCCAGCTCATGCTTCTGTTGTGACCCCTGCTGCAATCTTCGATGATCAGCTCCCCTGTTGATTACCCATTCCTAAGTCTGGTCCTCCTGCTTCTTGTTCCTTCTATAGATCCCCAAGAACCTTTCCAATAATCTGTCTTTTTACCGAGTCCATCTTTGTTGCTTGTAAAGAAGCCTCTGTCTGAATCAGGCAGGCAGAACAGGGCCTCATTTAGAAATTTGGACTTTAGAGCAATGGGAAACCACTGCACGAGTAAAAACTTTCTGCACAGGACTGATTGCACAGGGGGAAAACAGAGACATGGAGGATGAGGGGAGTTAGTAAAAAAAAAAAAAAAAAAAAAGGAAAGAACAGAGAGAGAGAGAGAAATGGGAAGAAGTAGAGGTCACACATGTGGAATTGCCCGGGAGGGCGGGGAGCAGCCAGAAGGCTTCAGAGAGGGGCCGACACATCGAGATCAAGAACATTCAAGGACATTCTCACTTGAGCATCACACACAGACTCGGGGGACCAGGAAGTGAAGACAAGGACTGAGAGACTGTAAAAACGGCATGTTTCTGAAAGCAATGGCAAGGGCAAATGAGGATGCCGGGAGAGACATGTTATGCCTTTCCTGAGCGACTTTGCAGGGCTTCATGTAGCTCACTTCAGGGCAACAGAAAGAATGAGCAGTTTGGTAATAATATGTCCTTCTGGCAGCCTCTGACTCCGCAATACTCATCTCCAACATATTCGACACAAAAAGGCCACCCCAGCATAGAGCCATCTCTCGTTCTTACCTTCTAGAAGAGAGTTCCTTAAACTTCACTGAGAAGATTCACTTGCAACTGTGGTTAAAAATTTAGCTTCCCGGCCGGGCGCCGTGGCTAATGCCTGTAATCCAGCACTTTGTGAAGCCGAGGTGGGTAGATCATGAATTCAGGAGTTCAAGACCAGCCTGGCCAAGATGGTGAAAACCTATCTCTACTAAAAATACAAAAATTAGCCAGGTGTGGTGGTGGGCACCTGTAATCCCAGCTACTCAGGAAGCTGAGGCAGAGAATTGCATGAACCTGGGAGATGGAGGTTGCAGTGAGCCAAGATCTGACTACAGGGCTCGAGCCTGGGCAACAGAGTGAGACTCTGTCTCAAAAACAAACAAACAAAAAAAAAATAGCTTCCCAGTTTTTGCCCCTGGAGATTCCGATACAGAGGGTCAGGGTGGGATCTGAGAAAAATTTTTTAACAAGTTCTATCACATAATGCTTGTCATCATAAAAGTGTGGAAAACACTACTATATAATTAGTTACTTGATGCAGGTGTGTAATAGATACCTAGCAGGGTCTATCAGGTGTCTATTGGAGCAGGGGCTACAGGAGAGGATTGGTTTAAAGTAAAAATGATGCTTTCCCTGCCATGGAAAGAATTACAGTCTTGTGGGATGGACACAACTATTCGTAACTAATTTGGATACAAGCCAAACTACAAGCATAGGAGTGACCGTCCAGTTAAGGGGCTATAGAAGACAGAAGACAGCATTGAAGGGGTCGATGGCAAATTGTGGAGACTTGATGAGAAAGGAGGCCTTTGACCTAGGGCCTAAATGGACTTGGAGTAAAAATAAAAATCAATCCCTTTGAGGCCGGCACTGGAAAGAGAATATCCTGGAGGAAGAAGCACCTGGTTCTGGAGCTCCGACCTTGTTTTCAGATCCTCTCTTGCTTTGCCTCCTTCTCTGGTTCCACTATCACCATCCTGCTGGCCTCAGAGGGCAGCAATCTTCAAACACTCTGGCCCAGACAGAAAAAAAAAAACAAAAAAAAACCCTTTCCATGAACTCTGCATTGTCCAGCTGAGGCTGAGGTAAGGCTGAAATTAAAAATAATGAAAATCAATAGGCCCTTTGCTAAATGCTGAAGAGCAGAAACAAGGAAATAAACAGTCCCATAAAATCAAAACTTCATCTAAGAGGCCCACTCCACCCACATGGGACCCCTAAGGAAAGGGAATTATTCCTGACTCCTTCTCTTCCTATGTCCTGATCTCCCTTGACTTGGCAGGTGCTATTTTCATCTTTGTCTATCATTTGGACTCCTAAAAGTCTAGACAAGGAGAAGGAGAATCATTCTCCTTGGATCCAGCGTCTGCCCTCCCAGGCCCAGCCTCCTGAGTTAGAACTCACCTCTCCTCCAAGTAACTGAGAGCGACTGACTTTCCTTTCTGAGCTTCAATTTCTTTATGGCCTTTCAAAGAACACCATGGCGACTTTGTCTGAAATCAGGGCTGGATGCTATCATTCATTAACTGCATAAATTCTGTCTAGGCATTTAACCTTTCTGAGTTACTATTTTTCTGTAAGTAAAATTAAAGGTTTATATCAGAGTTTAGCTCAGTCCCATTTCTGATCTGTCTATAATTCTAGGGACATCCACGGGCATGACTGAAATTGTTCATAGTATATATTATGCCTCAGTAGTAACGCCTTAAATGAAATAGCCTGAACCTAAAAGCTCAAGTCTAAGAGGAGGGCTCACATACCTAAACTCCAACATCCCTCTTCTTTTAGAGAGCACACCCAGTGTGTGGGAAGGGAGCTCTTGGATTCTCTACTTCTCTATGTATAGTATTTAAAATGCATTAGGAGTGAGGGACTCCAGAAGACCTTTCTCTCTCTGGCAAACTTAGCTGCATGCAAAAATAGCATACTGGACAAACAGAAAAAGTGAGTCATCAGCTTCTCCTTCAGGCCCCCGCATCCAGTGTCTGAACCATTAGAAATGAAAAGCAGGATTCAAACTAGCCTCATGGCATCAAGCAACTTTCTAGGATCTACAAACCATAGTACTTACGACTTCCTTTTCATACATAATATGTGCACGGGGCTTTAGTATGATGATGATGATGATAATGCTCAAAGATGAAAAGAACTACAATGGAAATAACAAAATGGCTTGAGGTGTCTTCCTTGGCATCCCCCAAATCTATCCTTTTGCTGAAGTTCACACTACCCAATACACGTTTTTTTAATCATTAAAGGAGCATAGAGCATTAGATTCTACTTTAACAGGAGGTCTATGAGAACTGGACCTAGAAAATATAGAAAAAACAGAAGCTGGATAAAAATACTTCCCAGTGAGAGCACGGAAGTGACCAAAACTGGGAAACCATGCTCCAATGATGAATCAAAGTTAGAAGGCTTGGAGGGCAGGAAGCAAATATTCACAGCTGGGTATGGAACCAAGAAGTCCAAAAGGAAGGCACAGAGGAGAACTGACAAATTGGAGAAGATGGGTGAGCAGAAAGTTAGTCTGGGGAAATACTAGAAAACAGCTCTACTGGCCAGGCACCGTGGCTCACACCTGTAATCCCAACCCTTTGGGAGGCCGAGATGGGCGCATCACCTGAGGTCAAGAGTTTGAGACCAGCCTGACCAACATGGAGAAACCCCGTCTCTACTAAAAATACAATATTAGCTGGGCGTGGTGGTGCATGCCTGTAATCCCAACTACTCAGGAGGCTGAGGCAGGAGAATCACTTGAACCCGGGAGGCTGAGGTTGCAGTGAGCTAAGATAGCTCCATTGCACTCCAACCTGGGCAACAAGAGTGAAACTCCTTCCCCCCCGCCCCCCTAAAAAAAAGAAAAAAGAAAAAACAGCTCTACTACTACTACTACTACTACTACTACTACTACTACTACTGATAAGCGGCCTTTTAACATTCTCATGGTGTAGGCCATGGAAACTGTCAGGAGTTCTATAAGTCAATGCAACCTTTCAAAAAGAGACAGCAGGTTAGTGGGCTTTTTTTTTTTTTTTTTTAATTTTTTGGCTACATGATGTCATAGGCTTCCAGTTGAATTTGATTTCTACCACTTAATTGCATATTGCTGATAAATAATTTACAACAAAGTTAGCAGCATAAAACACCACACATATATTATATCACAGTTTCCATGGATCAGGAGTCAGGCCTAGCTTTGTTGAATCCTCTGCCTCAGAATCTCATCTGGAAGCTGCAATCAAGGCTTCAGCCAGTGCTACAGCCTCACTTCAAGGCTGGACTGGGAACACATCCTTTTCCAGGCCCATTTGGTTGTTGATGGCATCCTGTTTCTGGCAAGCTGTCAGGTAGAGGGCCTTGGCTTCTTACTGGCTGTCGGCTAGAAGTTGCCCTCAGTTTCTGACTATGTGGCCTCTCCCGGGGACAGCTTACAGCCTGGAAGCTTGCTCCTCACAGCCAGCAGGAGAGCAATGTTATAATCACATCAAATATAACCATGTACCTGCAATCACATATATCCCATCTGCTTTGCCATACTCCATTGGTTAGAAGCAAGTTACAGGACATGTCCATACTCAGGCCAAGGGGATTATCAAAGAGCATGATTACTGGGAGACAGGGGTCATGGGGAGCACCTTAGAGTCAGTCTGTATGTCACACATAGAGTTTCTTGTTGGTGTGTGCTATTGATGCTGCTCTTCTGTTCTCCTTGAGAAACCAAGCAAAGACAGCACAGTACTAGAAATGAGCTACCTCTCATAGTGAAGTATAGGCTGCCGAACCTGAAAATGGAGCTCTCTAGTCATACCAGGGTTAATGAGACACAGTTGTTTCTCCTTTCTGTAGACTACCTGCTGCATTTCCTTTCCCAGAAAACCAAAGCCTTCATTTCCCCAAACACTGTAGACAGAAATCACTAACTAGATTAAATGAGGGGAGTAAGCAAACAGGGAATAGTATAAAGATCTACATTTGGGTTCCCTAAACCACCTGCACAAGTTGCAGCAGAGCTTGGCAAAAAAGCCTCGTGGAAAAGACAAGGGATTTGGTTGACTTGACATGTGTCAGCAGCATGATGCGGCTGCCAAGACCAGTGAAGGCAACTGGAGGCTGCGTTAGACTCAGTATAATTGGTGTAGACAGAGGGAGGAGACACGCCTTCCTCACTCTGTACTACTCTGACCACACATGGAGAATGATGCTAATGGCAGATCTCATGTGCTAAGAGAGACACGCATCAAGAGCACTTGCAAAGAGGACCCCCAGGAAACCAAGGACATTAAAACCATGGGAGATAATAAAATGGATAAGGACTGGGAATACCTATTCTGCAAAGACAAAATCCTAAGCTGAATAGTAGCATGGCTGTCAGGCACTAGAGGGCTGTTGTATGGATGAGATATTAGATGGTTTTATATGAGCCTAAGGGATATAACTAAAACCCATAGTGGAAGTACGGGAGGATTCAATTTCTGCTCAGCGTAAGAAACATTCTCCAGTCAGCACAATTGCCATAGCAGATAATATATGCTTCTTATTGGAGGTCTTCACTGAGTCATTCACTTATTCCACAAACATTTATTAGCTCCCAAACTGCCAAGCTCCAAACTATGCAGACACCCAACAGAAAAGATGCATTTCCTGAATGCACCTTGAATAAGACAAGCAAACAATTTCAATACAAGACTAAAAATGCTAAATGCTGAAGTATCCAACAACCCCCAAACCTCAGATATTTCTTTCTTGCTCATGTCACATGTAGGAAGCCACAGCTCAGGTCCCATGGTTCTATGTGCCTTCTCATTCTGGGGACCAAACTGCAGAAAATTGGCACAGGAAAAGAGCAATGAAGCTGGTGAAAACTTATAATGCCTTTGAAAATGTCCTCTCGGAAGGGGCTAATCTGCTCACCCTCCATTGACTGAAGAATGTCACTTGGCCAAGCCTGGCACCAGTGACAGAAAAGCACAGGCGGCCACTGAAAGTCATATAGCAAGATGCAGGTATGTCTCTTCCTCTATGGCGACGCAGGGAGCAGATGATCAGGAAAAAATGAACTAATCAACTCTAATGCCCTTGGAGACATGCTGGGGTAGGTGAAAGAAAAATCTAGTCCTTTTCCCCAGAAGAAATCAGAGATTGTGTGGAAAAGATAACACTTCAGAAGGATCTTTGAAGATGGTGGCCGTTCTTCACAGGCTAGGACTATCACTGTCAGTTTCTAAAGTCACTATATTCACACATATATGCATTATGCAGAATCATACATTTCAATGTGAATGTTTATGAATGAGTTAGCACTGGTCTAAGCAGGATAGTTTTATTGGCTGGAGAGAAAGGTGAAAGAGTGAACAATCGAACTTTCCACTTGGGGAGAGAAATCTACAGAAATTTAAATGAGGTAAATGAAATTTTACAGTTGAGAAATTATAGCTGTGAAGATCTAGGTTAATCTGGGGACGAAAGTGGGTGAATCAAGAGGAAAATATAAGAAGCTGGATTTAATTAAGAAACCTAGAAGGAAGATATTAAGAGCTGTTGTCCATGAGGAATAATACATGAAAGATTTTTCTGTCATTTTTGGTTTCAAAGGCCTAAATTATGGTTTTTCCATCCTCCCCACAAAACTGTATCTGTGAAAATTCCGCAGATAGAAGAATAACCATGCTGATTAAAGTTTGTTTATTTCTTTATAGGAAATTTTTATTGTCTGGCTACTGGGAGCAAAACAATTTTCACTAGGGTAGAAGATAAAAATTGTCCCTTTTTTCTTAACTGTGGCCAGTGAACCAAGGGAATTTGGATGAGACAAGAATGGGCACTTGGCCTAAAACACTTAATTGCTCACATTGTGCACCCTTTAATTTTTAATACATTTTATTTCTGCATTCAGGGAGTAGTTGTTACTTTGTTTTGTTGTTGTTGTTGTCTTCCTCTTTCCCCTGCTGCAAAGCTATTCTTTTAGAACTTTTGCAATGAACACGCTAAATGCCAACTGTACCATGCAGTGCCTGTGAGAATAAGTGCTTCCCTATTCGTTTTCAGCTTGAAAACTGCCTTCTTCTTCTACAAGGAAAAAATACAATTTTAAAAATTAGTGTTCGGATCCTAACAAAATTATCACAGTATTTCCCACTAAAGCTAGTACTGGGGCACAATTAGGGGCCAGCATAGTGAGTTTCAGTACTTGTGAATTGGTAAAGTTGTTGTGCAAGGCAAAATATGTTGAATGGAAGTTAGAAGGCCTCTTTGGATTTCTGTGTCCACAGTTGCTAGCAATGTACTTTCGGCTAATCACAATAACACTGAACACTTACTCTGTGCCACATTTGACTTGAAGCTTTTATGGGTACTAACTCATACACTCCTCATAACAATATTATATGTGGGGAGCATTAATGTTTCTATTTTACACATTAAAAAATTGAGTCACAGCCACCTATCCCAAATATATAGAGACTTTTTAGAAATCAGTAACAAAAATACAAACAAGTCAATAGGAAACAATAGACGAAAGACAAAAATAGGCAAGTCATGAAAGAAGAGATCTGAACAGCCATTAAACACTGTAACTAATTAAAAGTAAACTAAACTAAAAGTATAGCTAAGTAAAAGTGTTCAACTTCATTTGTCATCACAAAATCCAGTGAAAACCAAAATGACACACTACTACCCACTCAAAAAAAATGGCTAATATTGCAAAGACTGATTCTACCAAAACCTTTGAAAAAAAAGCAGAGAAACATGACTGGTAGGGTGTGAGTTGGCCTCACTTCTTTGGAAAGCAGTTCAACATTAACCACTTAAGTTGGGCATGTGAAAGTCCTGTGATGTGACAATCTTACTCTTAGGTTTACACCAAACATATGCTTGAAATCGCGTACCAAAAAGCATGTATATGAGTATATTATTCAGGGTTCTCTGGAGGAACAGAACAAACGGTATATATGTATATACGAAAGAGAGTTTATTAGGAAGAATTGGCTCACACGATCACAAGGCAAAGTCCACGATATGACTTCTGCAAGCTGAGGAAGAAAGAAGCCAACAGTGGCTCAGTCTGAGTCCAAAAGCCTCAAAACCAAAGAAGGTGACAGTGCAGTTTTCAATCTGAGGCCAAAGGTCCAAAAGCCCCCAGCAAAATCATTGCTGTAAATCCAAGACTCCAACAGCAGAAGAACTTGGAGTCTGATGTCCAAGGGCAAAAACCATCCAGCACAGGAGAAAGATGAAAGCCAGAGGACTCAGCAAGCCAACTTATCCCACGTTCTTCCACCTACTTTGTTTTTGTCTGAGAGAGGACTGCTGGCAGTGGATTGGATTGTTCCCACCCACATTGAGGAACATGAGGTCTTCCTCTCCCAGTCCACTGACTCAAATGTCAATCTCCTCTGGCAACACTTTCATAGACATACCCAGAAACAACGACCAGCCATCTAGGCACCCCTCAATCTAATCAAGTTGACACCTAATATTAACCATCACAAAGAATGTGCATGAAACGATGATTTGTGAAAGTCCTAATTGGAAACAGCACAAATATCCTCAACAGAAGGATGACTAAGAATATTGAGTATATTCATACAATATGACATTATTCAGCAATGAAAATGAGTCTTAGCCCATGCAACAACATGGATGAACTTCATCACAACGTCAAAAAAAGGACTGAGATACAGAAGGATGCTATATGACGGTAGTGAAATAAAGTGTCAAAGATTGAAAAAGTAAGCTCTAGTTTTAAAATTCAGGATAGTGGTGACTTTGGGGAAAGAGGAATATTATTTCTATTTTTTGTAAATTTCCCAATCAGCTATAGTGAACAGGTAGTAATATACAATGAAACAAATGCAAAAGTAAATTTTAAAAATTCAGCTTCACCCTTGAGTGCTGACATGTGGAGGTTGAAAAGCAATGCAGAGTCTTCTCGGGTATCATCTGGGCCTGCAAATGCTTCTTTCTCCCGTCGTGCTTTCAGCAAGTTCAGTGGAGAATTGTGCTGTTCGAAACTTCTCCATTGAAACTAAACCTGTGCTTCCTGGATGCGTGTACAGATCCCATTTCCTTTCTGAAGCTTCCCCTTTTCTGATCAGCCAGCTAGAAGCAGAACTCCCTTAAGCCCTTCCATTAAAGCCATGTTATTTCCATAAGTATGTCAAACATTTCGAGAGTTGGTACCCATTTCTAGAACACAGTAGTATCCATTTCCTGACTGTTTAAACGATTTAATAATTGGTAAGTGCTCAAAATTTGATTTGGAGTTATTTTACTTTCTTTATTCCCTATTATAACATATAATATAAAAGATAATGTAAAAGTCACACAAAAAATGATGAGAAAATGTTCTAAAACATGACTTCAGGATGCTGTTTCAAATGTTAAAAAATAACATTTTTTCTTTACTTTAAAACGAATTTTAACATTTTAGTATTTATGAAATGAAGATTATCTCAAGATTGATGGCGTTTTAGCACTGTTGTTGATCAAGCAGTCTACATGATGTTGATGTCACTGCCTGACATTGATGGCCTTGCTCCTATTGGTAGGCAGACTTAAGCTGGCCTCCAGTGATCCTAACCTCCTGGTATTTATGCTCTTGAGTAAACTCTTCCCTCGAGTATGAGATGAACCTAGTAACTTGGTTTTTTGTTTGTCTGTTTTTTGAGACGGAGTCTCACTCTGTCGCCCAGGCTGGAGTGCAGTGGTGCAGTCGGCTCACGGCAACCTCCGTCACCCGGGTATTAGTGCTTCTCCTGCCTTAGCCTCCTGAGTAGCTGGGATTACAAGCCTGCGCCACCCACTCGGCTTTGTGTTTTTAGTAGAGACAGTGTTTTGCCATGTTGGCCAAACTGGGCTCGAACTCCTGACCTCAAGTGATCTGCCTGTCTCGGGCTCCCAAAATGCTGGGATTACAGACATGAGCTACCACACCCGGCCCTAGAAAGTTGTTTCTAACAAACAGAATATAGCAAATATAACAGGCTATCACTTCTAAGATTAGATTACAAAAAGACTATGGCTTCTATCTTGGGCATTCTCTTTTGCTATCTTACCTGCTCACTTTGATGAAGCCCCTATGAACAGAAGCCACACGATGAGATGCTAAGGGAACCTCTGGAACAGCCAGCAAGAAACTCAGTCCAACAACCTGCATAAAAATACATTCTACCAAAAGCCACACTAGTTAGCTTGGAGGCAGATCCTTCCCTGGCGAGCCCTGACATGACTGTAGTCCTGGCTACCACCTTGATTATAGCCTGGGACACCAGGAGCCAGAGGACTCAGCTAAGCTATGCCAAGACTCCTGACCCAAAGAAGCTGTGAAAGAATGAATATGTGTTGCTTGAAGGCATGAACTTTGGAGGTAATTTGTTATTCAGAAAAAGTTAACTAACACTCATGCTACCATTACTTCAATTGAGAAATCAGTGTTATTTGAAGTACGTATGGTGAGTATAACTGCTCTTTAAAACATCATTTAAAATGCACTATGATTTCACCTTGGAATGAAAAGGTAGCATATATGAAAGTAAACAAAAACCAGAAACAGAATACTGGGGTATACTTGTAGCTTTATAAAGTCAATGTCCTTATTTCTAGGAATAACCAGGAAGTATATATTCTCTTGCAAAGCAACAACCAAATCTTTGTGGGACTGTATTAGTTTGCTAGGGCTACCATAAACACAGTATGACAGATTGGATGACTTAAGCAACAGAAATACATTATCTCTCAGTTCTGGAGGCTAGAAGTCCAAGAGCAAAGTGTCAGCGGGGTTGGTTCCATCTGAAGGCTGTGAGGGTAAATCTGTTCCACGTCTCTCCCTTTGGCTTGTAGATGGCTGACTTCCACCCATCTTCACATCGTCTTTCCTCTGTCCTTATCTCTGTGTCAAAATTTTTCCTTTTTATGAGAACACAAGTTATGTTAAATTAGTGTCTACCCTAATAACCTCATCTTAATTTCTTTTTCTTTTTCTTTTTTTATTTTATTTTATTTTTTTTAAAATTTATTTATTATTATTATACTTTAAGTTGTAGGGTACATGTGCATAACGTGCAGGTTTGTTACATATGTATACTTGTGCCATGTTGGTGTGCTGCACCCATCAACTCGTCATTTACATCAGGTATAACTCCCAATGCAATCCCTCCCCCCTCCCCCCTCCCCATGATAGGCCCCGGTGTGTGATGTTCCCCTTCCTGAGTCCAAGTGATCTCATTGTTCAGTTCCCACCTATGAGTGAGAACATGCGGTGTTTGGTTTTCTGTTCTTGTGATAGTTTGCTAAGAATGATGGTTTCCAGCTGCATCCATGTCCCTACAAAGGACACAAACTCATCCTTTTTGATGGCTGCATAGTGTTCCATGGTGTATATGTGCCACATTTTCTTAATCCAATCTGTCACTGATGGACATTTGGGTTGATTCCAAGTCTTTGCTATTGTGAATAGTGCTGCAATAAACATACGTGTGCATGTGTCTTTATAGCAGCATAATTTATAATCCTTTGGGTATATACCCAGTAATGGGATGGCTGGGTCATATGGTACATCTAGTTCTAGATCCTTGAGGAATCGCCATACTGTTTTCCATAATGGTTGAACTAGTTTACAATCCCACCAACAGTGTAAAAGTGTTCCTATTTCTCCACATCCTCTCCAGCACCTGTTGTTTCCTGACTTTTTAATGATTGCCATTCCAACTGGTGTGAGATGGTATCTCATTGTGGTTTTGATTTGCATTTCTCTGATGGCCAGTGATGATGAGCATTTTTTCATGTGTCTGTTGGCTGTATGAATGTCGTCTTCTGAGAAATGTCTGTTCATATCCTTTGCCCACTTTTTGATGGGGTTGTTTGTTTTTTTCTTGTAAATTTGTTTGAGTTCTTTGTAGGTTCTGGATATTAGCCCTTTGTCAGATGAGTAGATTGCAAAAATTTTCTCCCATTCTGTAGGTTGCCTGTTCACTCTGATGGTAGTTTCTTTCGCTGTGCAGAAGCTCTTTAGTTTAATGAGATCCCATTTGTCAATTTTGGCTTTTGCTGCCGTTGCTTTTGGTGTTTTAGACATGAAGTCTTTGCCCATGCCTATGTCCTGAATGGTACTACCTAGGTTTTCCTCTAGGATTTTTATGGTATTAGGTCTAACATTTAAGTCTCTAATCCATCTTGAATTAATTTTCGTATAAGGAGTAAGGAAAGGATCCAGTTTCAGCTTTCTACTTATGGCTAGCCAATTTTCCCAGCACCATTAATTAAATAGGGAATCCTTTCCCCATTTCTTGTTTCTCTCAGGTTTGTCAAAGATCAGATGGCTGTAGATGTGTGGTATTATTTCTGAGGACTCTGTTCTGTTCCATTGGTCTATATCTCTGTTTTGGTACCAGTACCATGCTGTTTTGGTTACTGTAGCCTTGTAGTATAGTTTGAAGTCAGGTCGCGTGATGCCTCCAGCTTTGTTCTTTTGACTTAGGATTGTCTTGGAGATGCGGGCTCTTTTTTGGTTCCATATGAACTTTAAAGCAGTTTTTTCCAATTCTGTGAAGAAACTCATTGGTAGCTTGATGGGGATGGCATTGAATCTATAAATTACCTTGGGCAGTATGGCCATTTTCACGATATTGATTCTTCCTATCCATGAGCATGGTATGTTCTTCCATTTGTTTGTGTCCTCTTTTATTTCACTGAGCAGTGGTTTGTAGTTCTCCTTGAAGAGGTCCTTTACATCCCTTGGAAGTTGGATTCCTAGGTATTTTATTCTCTTTGAAGCAATTGTGAATGGAAGTTCATTCCTAATTTGGCTCTCTGTTTGTCTGTTACTGGTGTATAAGAATGCTTGTGATTTTTGCAAATTAATTTTGTATCCTGAGACTTTGCTGAAGTTGCTAATCAGCTTAAGGAGATTTTGGGCTGAGACAATGGGGTTTTCTAAATATACAATCATGTCATCTGCAAAGAGGGACAATTTGACTTCTTCTTTTCCTAACTGAATACCCTTGATTTCTTTCTCTTGCCTAATTGCCCTAGCCAGAACTTCCAACACTATGTTGAATAGGAGTGGTGAGAGAGGGCATCCCTGTCTTGTGCCAGTTTTCAAAGGGAATTTTTCCAGTTTTTGCCCATTCAGTATGATATTGGCTGTGGGTTTGTCATAAATAGCTCTTATTATTTTGAGGTACGTTCCATCAATACCGAATTTTATTGAGCGTTTTTAGCATGAAGGGCTGTTGAATTTTGTCAAAAGCCTTTTCTGCATCTATTGAGATAATCATGTGGTTCTTGTCTTTGGTTCTGTTTATATGCTGGATTATGTTTATTGATTTGCAAATGTTGAACCAGCCTTGCATCCCAGGGATGAAGCCCACTTGATCATGGTGGATAAGCTTTTTGATGTGTTGCTGAATCCGGTTTGCCAGTATTTTATTGAGGATTTTTGCATCGATGTTCATCAGGGATATTGGTCTAAAATTCTCTTTTTTTGTTGTGTCTCTGCCAGGCTTTGGTATCAGGATGATGTTGGCCTCATAAAATGAGTTAGGGAGGATTCCCTCTTTTTCTATTGATTGGAATAGTTTCAGAAGGAATGGTACCAACTCCTCCTTGTACCTCTGGTAGAATTCAGCTGTGAATCCATCTGGTCCTGGACTTTTTTTGGTTGATAGGCTATTAATTATTGCCTCAATTTCAGAGCCTGCTATTGGTCTATTCAGGGATTCAACTTCTTCCTGGTTTAGTCTTGGAAGAGTGTAAGTGTCCAGGAAATTATCCATTTCTTCTAGACTTTCCAGTTTATTTGCGTAGAGGTGTTTATAGTATTCTCTGATGGTAGTTTGTATTTCTATGGGGTCAGTGGTGATATCCCCTTTATCATTTTTAATTGTGTCGATTTGATTCCTCTCTCTTTTCTTCTTTATTAGTCTTGCTAGTGGTCTGTCAATTTTGTTGATCTTTTCAAAAAACCAACTCCTGGATTCATTGATTTTTTGGAGAGTTTTTTGTGTCTCTATCTCCTTCAGTTCTGCTCTGATCTTAGTTATTTCTAGCCTTCTGCTAGCTTTCGAATGTGTTTGCTCTTGCTTCTCTAGTTCTTTTAATTGCGATGTTAGAGTGTCAATTTTAGATCTTTCCTGCTTTCTCTTGTGGGCATTTAGTGCTATAAATTTCCCTCTACACACTGCTTTAAATGTGTCCCAGAGATTCTGGTATGTTGTATCTTTGTTCTCATTGGTTTCAAAGAACATCTTTATTTCTGCCTTCATTTCATTACGTACCCAGTAGTCATTCAGGAGCAGGTTGTTCAGTTTCCATGTAGTTGAGCGGTTATGATTGAGTTTCTTAGTCCTGAGTTCTAGTTTGATTGCACTGTGGTCTGAGAGACAGTTTGTTATAATTTCTGTTCTTGTACATTTGCTGAGGAGTGCTTTACTTCCAATTACGTGGTCGATTTTGGAGTAAGTACGATGTGGTGCTGAGAAGAATGTATATTCTGTTGATTTGGGGTGGAGAGTTCTATAGATGTCTATTAGGTCTGCTTGCTGCAGAGATGAGTTCAATTCCTGGATATCCTTGTTAACTTTCTGTCTCGTTGATCTGTCTAATGTTGACAGTGGAGTGTTGAAGTCTCCCATTATTATTGTATGGGAGTCTAAGTGTCTTTGTAAGTCTCTAAGGACTTGCTTTATGAATCTGGGTGCTCCTGTATTGGGTGCATATATATTTAGGATAGTTAGCTCTTCCTGTTGAATTGATCCCCTTACCATTATGTAACGGCCTTCTTTGTCTCTTTTGATCTTTGATGGTTTAAAGTCTGTTTTATCAGAGACTAGTATTGCAACCCCCGCTTTTTTTTGTTCTCCATTTGCTTGGTAAATCTTCCTCCATCCCTTTATTTTGAGCCTATGTATGTCTCTGTGTGTGAGATGGATCTCCTGAATACAGCAGACTGATGGGTCTTGACTCTTTATCCAGTTTGCCAGTCTGTGTCTTTTAATTGGAGCATTTAGTCCATTTACATTTAAGGTTAAGATTGTTATGTGTGAACTTGATCCTGCCATTATGATATTAACTGGTTATTTTGCTCATTAGTTGATGCAGTTTCTTCCTAGCCTCGATGGTCTTTACATTTTGGCATGTTTTTGCAATGGCTGGTACCGGTTGTTCCTTTCCATGTTTAGTGCTTCCTTCAGGGTCTCTTGTAAGGCAGGCCTAGTGGTGACAAAATCTCTAAGCATTTGCTTATCTGTAAAGGATTTTATTTCTCCTTCACTTATGAAACTTAGTTTGGCTGGATATGAAATTCTGGGTTTAAAGTTCTTTTCTTTAAGAATGTTGAATATTGGCCCCCACTCTCTTCTGGCTTGGAGAGTTTCTGCCGAGAGATCTGCTATTAGTCTGATGGGCTTCCCTTTGTGGGTAACCTGACCTTTCTCTCTGGCTGCCCTTAAGATTTTTTCCTTCATTTCAACTTTGGCGAATCTGGCAATTATGTGTCTTGGAGTTGCTCTTCTCGAGGAGTATCTTTGTGGCGTTCTCTGTATTTCCTGGATTTGAATGTTGGCCTGCCCTACTAGGTTGGGAAAGTTCTCCTGGATGATATCCTGAAGAGTGTTTTCCAACTTGGTTCCATTTTCCCCCTCACTTTCAGGCACCCCAATCAGACGTAGATTTGGTCTTTTTACATAATCCCATACTTCTTGCAGGCTTTGTTCATTTCTTTTTCTTCTTTTTTCTTTTGGTTTCTCTTCTCGCTTCATTTCATTCATTTGATCCTCAATCGCAGATACTCTTTCTTCCAGTTGATCGAGTCGGTTACTGAAGCTTGTGCATTTGTCACGTATTTCTCGTGTCATGGTTTTCATCTCTTTCATTTCGTTTATGACCTTCTCTGCATTAATTACTCTAGCCATCAATTCTTCCACTTTTTTTTCAAGATTTTTAGTTTCTTTGCACTGGGTACGTAATTCCTCCTTTAGCTCTGAGAAATTTGATGGACTGAAGCCTTCTTCTCTCATCTCGTCAAAGTCATTCTCCGTCCAGCTTTGATCCGTTGCTGGCGATGAGCTGCGCTCCTTTGCCGGGGGAGATGCGCTCTTATTTTTTTAATTTCCAGCTTTTCTGCCCTGCTTTTTCCCCATCTTTGTGGTTTTATCTGCCTCTGGTCTTTGATGATGGTGATGTACTGATGGGGTTTTGGTGTAGGTGTCCTTCCTGTTTGATAGTTTTCCTTCTAACAGTCAGGACCCTCAGCTGTAGGTCTGTTGGAGATTGCTTGAGGTCCACTCCAGACCCTGTTTGCCTGGGTATCAGCAGCAGAGGCTGCAGAAGATAGAATATTTCTGAACAGCGAGTGTACCTGTCTGATTCTTGCTTTGGAAGCTTCCTCTCAGGGGTGTACTCCACCCTGTGAGGTGTGGGGTGTCAGACTGCCCCTAGTGGGGGATGTCTCCCAGTTAGGCTACTCAGGGGTCAGGGACCCACTTGAGCAGGCAGTCTGTCCCTTCTCAGATCTCAACCTCCGTGTTGGGAGATCCACTGCTCTCTTCAAAGCTGTCAGACAGAGTCGTTTGCGTCTGCAGAGGTTTCGGCTGCGTTTGTTATTGCCCTGTCCCCAGAGGCGGAGTCTACAGAGACAGGCAGGTTTCCTTGAGCTGCTGTGAGCTCCACCCAGTTCGAGCTTGCAGCAGCTTTGTTTACCTACTTAAGCCTCAGCAATGGCGGGCGCCCCTCCCCCAGCCTCACTGCTGCCTTGCCGGTAGATCACAGACTGCTGTGCTAGCAATGAGGGAGGCTCCGTGGGTGTGGGACCCTCCCGGCCAGGTGTGGGATATGATCTCCTGGTGTGCCTATTTGCTTAAAGCGCAGTATTGGGGTGGGAGTTACCCGATTTTCCAGGTGTTGTGTGTCTCAGTTCCCCTGGCTAGGAAAAGGGATTCCCTTCCCCCTTGCGCTTCCCAGGTGAGGCAATGCCTTGCCCTGCTTCAGCTCTCGCTGGTCGGGCTGCAGCAGCTGACCAGCACCGATCGTCCGGCACTCCCCAGTGAGATGAACCCAGTACCTCAGTTGAAAATGCAGAAATCACCGGTCTTCTGTGTCTCTCGCGCTGGGAGTTGGAGACTGGAGCTGTTCCTATTTGGCCATCTTGCTCCGCCGCCAGCTAACCTCATCTTAATTTCGTTACCTCTGAAAACACCTATCTCCAAATTTAGTCACATTTTGTGGTATTGTGGGCCACAACTTCAACATATTAATTTTGGCAGCATACAGATCAATCCATAAAACCATGTAAAGTAACATTTCGTAGGTTCTGGAGATCCAGATGTGTATGTCTTTGTGGGGGCCATTATTCTGCCGACATCAAAAGTGAATGATGAAAGAGAATCCATGGGGACCTTCCTACTGCTGCAGTATGAATGGCATGTCACCCCTGTGAATGGGACACAGCTATCAACTACAGAAATAAAATAATGTGCTCTGCACAAGGAACACCTCCCAGCCTTGATCATTCAAACAAAAATGGACCAATTGTTTGGTTTTCCATTGAGGGCCTCTTCTTCTTGCTCTGCCTGTTCAAGGTCACTTGCTTTGCAGGTAAATACAAGTCAACTCAGGAAACATCCACAGCTCTGGGAAATGGCACTATTTGAAACCAGTGGCAGAAGGAATATTCTCTGGATTCAGTTATTCAACATATATTGATGTTCAATATGAATACATATTGAACCATGAACAATGAATAATGAACAATATTGAATACAACGTATATTGATATACAATACAATATATTGATGTACAATATGCCATAGGCCATATACTATTAGTGACTTTCAACTGAACATTTACCCTAAATCTCAAAATATTCTATTATATGTAAATATCATTGTATTATTTTATTTAAAAAATGAGGTTCAGGGAGGATATGTAAGTGGATTTGAAGGAAAGAGATTCAAACATAGCAATATCTGACCCCAAAATCTTGTTCTTTGACAACATTCTTCTTTCACTATGATTTTCAAGCACCAGTGACCTCTGGAGCACATGTTGTTTGTTCTCAAGAACTGTTCCCTTAAAGCAGGTGTCCCCAAACCCCGGGTTGTGGACCAATACTGGTCTGTGGCCTGTCAGGATCTGGGCAGAACAGCAGGAGGTAAGGCAAGCCAGCACTGCCTTCCTGAGTTCTGCTTCCTGTCAGGTCAGCGGCGGCATTAGATTCTCATAGGAGCCAGAACCCAACTGTGAACCATGCATGCGAGAGACCTAGGTTGTGCGCTCATTTATGAGAATATAATGGTAAATGTAATCAGCTTGAATAATCCCCAAACCATCCTCCACCCCACCCAGGTCTGTGGAAAAATTGTCTTCCTCGAAACCAGTCTCTGGTGCTAAAAAGGTTGGAGACTGCTGCCTTACAGAGTCTGCAATACAGAGGTCATTCATTCAGAGTACTTAAGAGAGTTGAGGAGCTTTTTTTTTCTGTATTAATTCTTTCTGAGGAAGGTAGAACCATCTGATTTAATTCCTTTTTGTAATAACAGCACACATACATTCAGTGTGTACTCTGTGTCAGGAACTTTATGTGTGATAATATGAGAAGGGTATCATTATTTTCCCCATTTTCCAGAGGAAGAAACTGAGGTTAAGTAATGTGGGTGAAGTTATAGAGCTAATGTTGCAAAGCTAGAATCTGCTGGTTCCAGAACCTGCCCTCTTGGGGTTTGTGATGTTGACTGCATGTCTATTTTGGGGGAGCTCACTTCCTGTTCTTTTTCTACTTATAAGTAGGACCTAAAAGACATAGGCTACAAACACGATAGACTCACAAAAACATCAAGAAAAAGCCATAGCCATGGTAACAATTAAAGAACAGGACAGTGCATAATGAGTGCTAATTATGGGCAAAGGATAAGTGAATTAGGAGCCAGACAAGAAAGGGATACAGAAAGCTCATCGGTTTTGCAGCTTTAAATCAGCCACAATGAATGATACCCCTCTTTCCTGCTAATGCAACAAAGACTGAGACAGATGAGAGCTAAGTATCTCCTTTATTACCAATAGAGGCTGTGATGGAGGGTATAACCGTGACAGAGCCAAGATACCCACTAGCTGAACCCCAGAACTAGGCACACTGACCCAGGGAGGAAGAGGCCACCCCAGACCCAGGTAGATCTCTCTCCTACAGGGAAGCATCCCTGAGGAGCAGCAGAGAAGCCTCGCAGGCTAAATGCTCCCTGATGCATCTCATTCCCAAGAGGAAGGACAGAGCTGATGGAAGCATTTATAGCCATTCTTCCCCAATTTATCAATAATAAGTCCCGCTATCTCCTGAGGCAGGCACAGTGTTTCTGCCAACTCAAAGTGGCTTCCAGGAAGAGGTGAATCCATAAAGACAAGCAGACTCCATAGCCGGAAAGGGCATTATACACTCCAAAGAATACACCAATACTTCTCTAATGTTTAGCTCCATGAGAATAAGGATACTGTCTCTAGCTTGCTTATGCATCTCCAGGGTCTACCCTAGTGCTGGACGGAGACTAAGAGCTAAAGAGTTAAGTGATGCTGGAATGAATGTGTGACCCTCGACAAAAAAGCTGATCTGAAACACCACATAAAATCAAGGGCCTCAACATGAGATAAAGTTTGCTGGAAACTGCATCTCTATAACAGCTTTTATGTTTAAAGGATGATTATATGTGGGGAGAGAAAAATAATTACACTGAGAACTGAAATTTTAAGCATAGCATTTTCCTTTGTCAATTAGTTGACTCAGGGCAATTATAAAAATATCATGAATATGGGATTTAAATACCTTATGGATAGTTAAATTCCTGGAATGTAAGTACATATTGAAGGCATGAAGAACTCAGATCTCTTCTTCATTTGAAGAAATGACGTAAAATATAGTGGAGTCCTCTTTCTAGTTTTAGGAAGTATATATGTGCAGGTAGAGAATGGAAGGAGAGAATTCTATCATGAGACAGGAAGAAAGCATAGAACTTGACTTTGACCTGTTTCTAAATCCAACACTATTAGTTGCAAGCTGGAACATAAAACCTTTAAGAAGTTACTTCTCTGTACGTAAAACTAGGGGAAAGGAAAGGAGAGTATTCAAATCTCTCAGCATACAGCTACTCAGTAAATGTCATGTTTTTATTTGCCTCTTCATTTCTCTTTCTTGTTTCCCATACCATCTAATAGATTTTTCTAAGATTGCACAAAAGAGTTATTTTTCATTAGTTTACAGAATTACTTTACAATAATCATTATGGTGCATATATTGAAATATCCTAACTTGATTATTTTAAATATGAAAGCTTTTTTTTTTTTTTTTTTAATTTAAGAACTAACTGCTGGTACATATACACCATGGAATACTATGCAGCCATAAAAAGGAACCTGACAGTGTCCTCTGCAAAGACATGGTTGGAGCTGGAAGCCATTATCCTCAACAAATTAACACAGGAACAGAAAGCCAAAAGTCACATGTTCTCACTTATAAGCAGAAGCTGAACAATGAGAACATGTGGACACAGGGAGGGGAACAACACACACTGCGGCCTCTCAAGGGGGTGGAGGGAGGGAGAACATCAGGAAAATAGCTAATGCACGTGGGGCTTAATACCTAGGTGACGGGTCGATTGGTGCAGCAAACCACCATGGCACACGTTTACCTATGTGACAAACCTGCACGTCACATCCTGCACATGTATCCTGGAACTTAAAAGAAAATTAATTAAAAAAAAAAAAAAAGAACTAATTGCCTAAGCTTCAAAGCATTCTACAAAATATTTATTTCCACCACAAAGCAGGTTTATATATGTATATAAACTATATATATGAACTATATATATAAACTATATATATGAACTATAGATAAACACTATATATAGCCAGCTCTTATAAGTGTCATTGTAAACATTTCCAAAAGAACAGTGTTCCAAAGTCTATGGAAAGAGAACTCTACTATTGTCTAAGAGACTTCTTGTGGCATTAGTGCTATTTCAAATCTAGAATTAAAACAAGGCTTTGAAAGGAAAAGCCAGCACCAGTGGTTTTCAGGGACAATACGGACATACTCTAGAGGACTTCAGTGGGGACTCCAAGACAGAAGGCAGCTGCTAGAAACAGCATGTGCTGACTGAAGCTGAGAGTTCAGAGTAGGAGGTAAGGGTCTGAGAGTCACAGTTCAAATGCTCCTTGGACCTTCCTATTACAAACAGAACTGGGAACTCATGAGAATGATTAGACTGAATTGTAATTTTTCTGTTCATGCACATCTGTGAGCTCCTAAGTAAGGGATTGAATTTCATTCTTCTTCATAAATCTCTACCCACGTACCTAGCACAGAGGCTGCTGTTTGGGAGGTACCTAATACATATTGATTCAACTGAACTGATGGGCCTGCCAGGAGAGAAAACTTTTTTTTCTTCCTGAAGAGTGTGAGGTTCCCAGTATCCTTGAATAAGGCCTAAAAGAGCAAATCATCAAGATCTACTCATCAAAAGATCAGCCAGCTTTGGTCCCAAAATCTAAAATCAAAGAGAGTACCACAATTTGCCATTGCCCTGAAGGTATTCCAGCACTCAGCAGGCGCTAGTAATTTGAACAAGGGGACCCCTTCAAGCCTGCAATACTGCAATTTTTGTAGGACTGATATGTGTAATTTTGACCACAGTTTAACACAGGATAACAAATAAAAGCAGTATTTTATTTGTCTATGGTTGTTTATCTAACACAATAGACTATAAGCTTTTTTCTGAAATTGTATTTACTGTGATACTTTATCTAAATTAACTAAGTGTTCCTCCTCCGCAGTATCATCTGCACAGGGCCAAAGTCTCCATTAGAAGTCTTAGGCACATTGCCCAGAGCTTATGGTGCCTTGAATGCTTCCCAAAAATGATTTAATTTCTTTTAAAAATCAGAAAAATATAAACTTTTAGGTTAAAGAAGATATTTAAATAGAGAAGAAAATATATTCACCTGTATGCTAATGCAGTCATAAAATATAATTTTAACTTGGCAAGGCAGGGAGCGGGATTCATAAAGGAAAACATCATAAAAGTCATAACTGGACCTTGTAACCACATCTGCCAAGATGTGTCAAAGTTGGTGTTATAAAGTAGATAATCTTGAAAATCCTGTTTTTGGGGAAAAAAAGTCAGTCCATTTGTCACAGATGGATGGATTGTTGTTACATACACAGAGACAAAATTGGGAGTTGGGATGGGGTGGTGGGGGAGGCAGGAGATGGGTGAGCTGAGTTGGAAGGAACAATGATCCTCCGTGTTTTATGACTGTGACCCTCATTTCCTCTCTCACTAGCAGACTGCTGTAGCTAATTAGCAAATCAAAAGAAACAGAAACAATTCTAGACCTCAGCACAATCAAATTAGTGGAGTTATTTGAGAATATCATTTTCACACAGTGCAATCATGCTCTCTTTGTTTTGGTCAAACGAGTGAAAATTATCTTTCAAACCCGACGCCCTTCCCTCTACCCAACTGGCTCTGTGGATAGTGGCATTTCCTATCTGCTCTCATAAGTTTTACAGATGATCTTTTTCTATTAAGACAGGAATGTACAATGTACAATTAAACAATACCCAACAAGCTTCCCTTTTAAAAATACATTTGACTTTTAAGGTGATTCAGCATTAAGAGCCATTAGTACATCATCTAAATCAGGGCTTGGAAAGTTTATTAAAATTGGATTTTTAACCTGATCCCAATTTCCTTTGCAGATAAAGAATCCCACTGGAGTCTTTAATATTCATGCTATTAACCTGAAAGATTCAAACAACCATGATGGGAAGAGAGGCTATACAGGGCTGCCCACTAGACTAAGGTTACAAATAAAATCCCATTGAGTCTGGGCAGGTAGACTACTGTGGATTCTGTGCATCTTCAAAAGGAGCAAATTCTCTCTTTTTCTCCTCTCCGCTTTACCTGACTTCCCCCTCTCCTATTACATATTTTGGGGGAAAGAGAAAAACTACAAAAATAGCAAACATAAGCACACTACTCAATTACATAGAGCACTGGACTAGGAGTCTAGTTTTTACTGGAAGGGTGGTTTCCTCCTCTAGTGCTGTAATAAACTCCCTCAATTATAAAACAGGGAAGTCTGGGCTAATAATCTCTAAGACTGGTTGAGAAGATGCACTTTGGAGTCAGGTGAGAACTATTTGAATATCAATCCTACCACTTATTAGTATGTCACCTTGAATGTGTCACTAAACTCTTCTAAAGCTCTGTTTCCTCATTTATAAAATGAACAAAAGGTGCAGCTCATATGATTCATTTTGCATCGTACCTGGCACTGGAAGCCTTAGATACACGTTAGCTGGTATTATTACTGATCACTGCCCAAACGCATAGGTCAGTTGCTTTTGTTTCTATTTCATGCCTTTTCACTCCTTGAGCCTTTATCTTCTTCAGAACAATTTACAACTGTGTTAACTGATGCCTGTGAGTTTCTGTAAAGATAGGCTATGAGTGCTAGCCTTGTTTTTCCTTGACATAAGATTTTATGCTCCCTTAGGGCAATAGAGATGTCTTAATTTTTCATCTCTCCCTTGGTAACTGGCATAGTGTTATACACATACCAGGTGCTCAATAAAGACTTGGAGATCTGAAAATATTAGCAGTACAGAGATCTTCCACGAAAACCCTCTCATTTTTCAGTTGTTGGCACAGAGAAAAAGAGTCTTGGGCCACACATCTATGACTGACAGCCACTTCGCCAGTCCACTACCACCGTGTCTTCCAGGAGCCTCTATTCTCATGCCTCTGGCTTTGAAAGAGAAACATGTTTGACTCAAACCCTGCCTCCTCGAGGGAAGTTCCATTTACAAACTTTGTTTTTTCTTGAGAGCATAGTATATTTCAGATACCATACAGGATTCTGGGATTCAGATACCATGCAGGATTCATCATTAAATCATGATACCAGAGCTCAAAGCATTTATAATCTATCAGGGAAGACAGATCCCTAAATAGATGTTTCAATAATGTGCTTGTGTTGTTACAGGAGAGCTAAGCTCTGGTACTATATGAACTTCTGGATAGGAAACCTAACTCATGACCAGAAGACTTCAGGAAAAGCTATTTAGGAGCAGTGGCAAATGCCTGGACTCACACACAAAGCTAAGTAAGAACAAAATAGGCAGTTGATATTTTTATTTATCTGAATGTAAGAACATTGATTATTGAACAATGAACAATTGCTCAGATTTTAAAAGAAATGAGGAAAAGTAAAATGCTAGTCCTCAAATTCCTGTCACTTCACACATGTGCCCTGCAATCATTTCCTGCAAATGGAAACTTCTAACAAAAACTCTGGGCTGGAAACCTGGGGTTCCAGTTTCTTTCAAGGTCTTGTGGTAGGGAACTAAGTAGGTCAGTAACCTGCGTTTGGCTTCCAGGGTGCAAACAGAATCATTGCTAACCCCCTTTGTGTCTCACAATGGGTAATGAAATTCATACTATGGCACCAAAGCACTTTGAACTCTTTAGAAAAAGTAATCATATCAACTTAGAGCATCAAAACTGTCCCGTATTTTGAAGGACTCATGATCTGCACTGTGCTTGGCTGCTGGTGGAAGCTTAAAGACACCAGTAATTGGCAGAGCTTTATCTTAGACTTCCATTTGACCCTCACAACCTCACACATGATTTTACACAGCTTCCTGTAATGGGGGAGAAAAGCACTTCTTTTAAATCTAATGTTAGTTGAAATGCTAAGGCTTTCAAAGTGGGGCTTTAAAGTCACTTTTTAGAAATTGTATTTTTTTTTTTTTTTTTTACTTAAAATAGACATGCCAACATTATTCTGACTGAAAGAAGTAGACAAGGTCATTCAACTCCTAAAAGCTTATTTTCCAAAAGCACAGTTAGGTCTCAGCTTTCGGGGTGCTTCCGGCTTTATCAAAAAGAGAAAATACTGGTCACTGTGTTTCTTTCTCAAAGTGCCGACGGTAATCTGTGTATGAGATAAGGGGCCAATTTCCTATAGGAACCTTCTCTTAGATGGGAGAATATTTTTAAATTAAACAATGTTAGTGTAATATATTTAAAGGTAAATCACAAATTCTAAGTCTTCCAAATATTTATTTACTAATATGTAAGACATGGAAACTATAGAAATCTCATTAAAGGAAGTTACTTTGATGAAATTTGCTTTTGGGGGGGTATGATTGCTGTTCGCCCTTGAGGGCAATTTGCTTTGGCTCAGGTAAGCAGGCAAGCCCGTTTCTCCAAGGCGATTCCAACTCCACGCCCCTCAAAACCTTAAATCTTAAATTGAGTTATTGGGTGCAGGTCGGTTCTCCCACAGAACCTCCCAGCTTCCGGAACAGAGGGGCGGGGAAGAAAGACTCTGCTTTTTATTTCAGAGCTGACGTTTGCAATCCTAGTGCACTAGCAAAAAAAAAAAAAAAAAAAAAAAAAAAAAAAAAAAGAAAGAAAAGAAAAGAAAAAAAAAGAAAAAAGAAAAAAGCTGAATTTCAACCCCCAACAACCCCACCCCAACACACACCCACCCCACCCCCCACCCCAACCCCCCAACCACAACCAAACACACCCAACCCAACAACACCCACCAAAAAACAAAACCCACCACACCACCCCACCACACCCCCCCACCCCACCACCACACCCCCCACCACACCAACAAACAAACACAAAAACCACACAAACCCCACACCCACCCAACAACACACCACCACAAACCCCAAACCCACCACCCCCCACCACCCCCAACCCCCACACCACCCACACACCAACCACACACCCCCCACAACCCCCCACCCCCACCCCCCCCCCCCCCACACCCACCCCCCACCCACCACACAAAACAACACCCCCACCACCACCAAAACCCCACACCACACCAAACAAACACAAACAAACAAACAAACCAAAAACAAAAAACCCCACCCCCACCAACACCCCCACAAACCCCACACACCACACCCAACCCAAACCCAACACACCACAACACAACCACCACACCCAACCAAACACAACCACCAACACCACACACCCCCACCAAACCCCACACAACCCCCACCCACACACCCCCCAAAACCAACCTCCGCGCTCTTCTGGCAAATTGGCGTCCACTCTCTGACGCGAAACCAAAGGAGGAGTATTCAATGGCGACAGGGCGCTCTTTGAAGCCGGCTCCCCGCGGGGATTCCGGCCCAGGCCGCCGCCGCGGTCCCAGTCCGGCTGCAGAGAGAATTGGAGAGGATGGAACCTCCTGCTTCCCGCGGGGCGGAAGGAGCGCCAGCGCCTAAGGTGGGTCACCTGCCGGGAA
This sequence comes from Macaca thibetana thibetana, assembly GCF_024542745.1. NCBI lineage: Eukaryota > Metazoa > Chordata > Mammalia > Primates > Cercopithecidae > Macaca > Macaca thibetana. The sequence continues at coordinate 175,442,266 of NC_065582.1, forward strand.
GGGAACACTGGTGGTGCAGACGCACGTGGGAGGAGCACAGGTCCCGGGTACAAGTGCCGAGCTGGCGACTTGGGGAAGAGGTAGGCTCGGGCTCAGACCAAGCAGGCGTGAGGGAGTAGACCGGACGTCCCAGGTTTGCAGTGACGGCGGAATCACCCACCCAGCCGCCTCACCTTTCTGGAGCGCTGGTCCTTTCCCTTGGACTGAAACCCGAGGGGCCGCCGCACCGGGTGGGTGGGACCGACTACTCCAGGACCCGCTGTTGGAGCTGCGTGCCAGGCGGGGCTGTGCCGAGCAGCTGAGCACAGAGTGGAGCACCAGGCACCTAGCCGGCCGGACTCGGGTTGGCACCCAAGCCGGCCGGACAGCAGTGGGCGCTCGCGATCCTCCTCTGCCCAACGCGCCCTCCCTCCGGGCCCGGCCTCCTCCGTCCCCTCCTTCTGCTCCTGCTCCTCCTCCTGCTCCTCCCCTCCTCGGGATTGAGCACCAAAACGCCCGCCTGCAAGGTCCTAGGCGCGCTGGCAGCCAGGAGTCGCCGCCACCACCACCGGGTCTCAGTGGGTGCCTGCGCCTTTTCCCCGCCCGCCTGCCCCGGGCCGTTCAGAAACTTGCTCCACCCGCCGCGGGTGCTCGGCAGTACTGCCCATGGCCCAGCCCAGGAGCCTATTTAGGGCGCCGGACGGGCTGGACAGAGGCGCGGCTCAGGTGAGTGCGGCGCGCGCGGGGTGGGAGAGTGGCAGGACGCAGGTGTTGGGGGCTCCGAGGAACCTTAGTCTGGCGTTCTGGACTTCGGGCAAGTGCAGAACCCAAGAAGAATCGGGGCTGGAGCAGGTGGAGTGGATGCAGAGGGAAGCAGGAAGAAGAGGCTGGGGATTTTCCCATCCTCCTCACCTCTTACCCTAACACCTCTGCTCTGGAAGTCCCGAGGGACCGGTTGATCTGTAAGGACAGGGATCCGGATTTCTGACTCTTACTGGGTTGGGTGTTTTTCCCCCCAGCAGAGTCGGGAGGTTCGCTCCTGCCAGCTGCTTGGCGACCGCAGCTTCAACATAGGACCCTGTGGGCCAGCGAGAGCGCAGCACTCAACGGAACCTGGGTACCACCTGGGGCCAGAAACTGGGGCGATGACACAGCCCGCAAAAGTAACTCGGTCGAGGGAGCCTTTGGAGGTGGAGAAGCCTTGGTCGGGTTTGCCTTTGCATTTGGTTGGAGATAGGCATCTCCCAAGGGAGAAACTGAGGCGACAGCCCTGACAATAAGTAATCCCCAATGCTAATTACGTGAGGGTCTTTTTTTTTTTTTTCTTGTTACTTTTTACTGATATTTTTTCCCCTCGTGGGTTTCTATTTCCGGGCCCTTGGGCAGCGGATGGAGGTGAGGGATGGCGGGGCGCGAACCTGCGGTTGGAGCGCCTAGCCCCCAGATCCCAAGAAGGGTTTTATTCGCGGAACTTGACCTCGCCAGGTGCGCTCTACCAGCCAGGGGGCGGACCACGCGCTGCTCCTCCTTCTGGCCCCAGCCCGTCCCGGGAAGCGGAGGACAGACCCAGAACGTAGGCGGATGATGGGAAGAAGCAGCTAGAGCCAAAGCCGGGTGCCGGCGCGGGATGGGGTGTGCTGGACTCTTGCAGTTATTTGCCGGCGCTATAGGGCTTCCATCTCTTTCCCTCCCCCGGGAGCCAGCGATTCATCGCACACTCAGGGTGCTCTCTTGGGCCGGGGGTTGCATCCTTCTCTCTTCCTCCTCCTTTGCAGAGCCAGTGGTACCCTTGCCTCGCCTTGCGCGAGTCTCGCTCCTCCCTTCCCCACAACGTTATCATGAGCTATTTTTTTATCTACAACTTATGCCAAGATGCTTTTGGGGGGATTCTAGGGAGGCCACTCCAAATCCACTGTCTTTGCGCTGCGCTCCGAGAAGCAGTTTCTTGCTAGCATGGAGCAGCCTCAAGGAGTGGCGGGGAGGGGAGCCGAGAACGGAGGAACCAGTCCGCCCTCTTCTCCCTCAGCGCTAGCCCCGGAGGGAAACCCCACCACCACCAGTTCGGCTGCGCCTTCCGCCACTAGCCCAGGAAGAGGGTCCCCAGACGAGTCCCCACGCTCTCGCTCTCAGGCACTGGGTGCTCGGGGACTGCTGAGGCAGCAGCCTGGCACAGGCAGGATCCTTCATTTCCACCCGTGCGTTCTCGCTTTGCAGGCAAATCTCATTTTATGTTGTTGAAATGCTTCCACCCAAGGGTTAATTCCAGGAATTCCATCTTAAAAAAAAAAAAAAAAAAAAAAAAAAAGGAGGGAGAAATAACCCAACTTCTTCTGCCGCCCTGCATTTCTAAAGCAAAGCGCATCCTTTGGCGTTCGGATTTTTTTCTTGCTTTCTGCATTCCTGGTAATTTTGGGTAACACTGGGTGCAATTAGAATAAGACTTACCTACTAAAATTCCAAGAAACGCGCGCTTGGCTGCAAATCCCTGCCTTACCCTTCCCTTTGTATATCCGGCGCTTAGATTTTCCCCCACAGGATTGCAGAAATAACATATTGAAATGGACCATTGTGTTACATAAGGTTTTCTCCAGCGTTAAGCGGAGAAAGAACAGCTTCTAAAAGAGTCTCTCCAGGTTTTTGGTTAGCCCATCTAACTCTTTCAGCTGAGTTTGACAAGGATGGACAACTTCATGACTAAGCACTCTTAAGTGAAAGTGGTTAATTACAACAGCAGCATAGATGAAGATTCCTTAGTGAGGCTTATTAAGCTGTGCTTCTAGACTGTGGATCCTCTGTGAAGCCACAGGGTATACAATGCTCTGCAGTTTTAAGATGGGAGATTTTTGTTCTGAGAAGCTGGTGAGAAAGTGGCACCTTGAGATGGCATCGGAAAAAGCAAAGGATTCTTTACTTTCCTGTCATTATGTCTAGGATGCAGCCTCAAGTCCTCCCAGAGTTCCCCCAAAAGTTGGAGCATGTACTTTTCTTATTAAAATAAGAAATTATTTTGCTGGAAAAATCCGGGGGGCGGTGTCTCTGAAGGGAAAAGTCACATGGAAGCTTTTCTTGCCTTGAATTGAAACTTGATGTTGACTAGGAAGGGGCTAGAAAGATGGCCTGGGTGGTGTAAATGGTTTCATCCGTGCACAGTGCCTTTCGAGACCACGGCATCTACCCATGATGGCATATCCCCACTGTGGTTGCTAAATCGTGTCTGTCTATGGGGGCTAAGGTTTGGAGGAAGGCACAGTAAGATGTATTGGGTGTCCTGATGAAATTGAGCCTGTCCCCTGGGTCAGTGCTCAGGCACCAGGTTTCGGGGCCTGCATCTAAGCCTGGGACCCTGTGTTAGAGACAGTTGTTGTAGGAGGAGTGGTAACATTTTAGCAGCTTCCAGGGAAATGCAGTAACTTTCCAGCTAGTGTTGGAAAAAATCAGGGCTAGTCCTCATTTTTTCCCTCAACCTGGCTACTTGACCTCGTGCTTTCAATTGAGGCTGCTCTTTTCTTACGGCAGAAGGCAAGAGAGTGCTAGCTGGATTTAAAGTTAACTTCTTAGCCCATGACCTTGGGCAACAATTTCTCCCTCCCTGAGCCTAAGTTTCTTCCTCTGCAAAATAGTGATGAAAAGATTATTATAAGAAAGTGAGAAAATGTATACGAAGTGCATCTTGCTGATTATAGGACACTTGTGCAATTGTAAAGGGTAAAAAATACAAAAAAAAAAAAGTTTTATCGTAGATCTATTTTAATGTTCATTTTAATTGTAGTTTGCATATGTCTGAGTAAATTACATATGCTAAACATTAAGTGGGAGAGATTTCATATAATTGGCCAGTGTCTTCTTGTGATCACCCCACCTGAATGCTACAAGCAGCGGGCCTCACTGCTTCTCAGAATGATTCCTTTCTTGTTTTCAGGATCACAGTCAATTTTTCGAGTTTTTTTCCTTTTAACATAATACATGTGACGTGTCTTAAGAAAATCTATTTGAAGAGAAGGCCCTGATGTTAATTAATCAAAAAAAGGAGAAAAGTCATAAATGGGCAGTGACTCCACTGGGGAAAAGTAAAACACGACCAGTGTCACGAGATGACCCGGGCCCCCCTGGTCTAAATCTTTCATCAGTATAATGCACTGACTCCCCATTGCATTTTAGGTGTTGTTCCAAACTGTCTCCAGAACCTAACTCAGTGCCTGCCTGGCACTTAGACATTCAATAAGTATGTTTGGAATAAATTGAATGAATGATTGGACTGAATCTTCACAGCAACCCTGGAGAGCAGATGGCGTCATTTCTATTTTAAGGATTTGGAATCTGCCGATCGGAAAACTTAATTAATTTTCTAAAGGTACAAAGGATTCCAGACTAGAATTCAGGCCTGTCTGTTCTTATTCCACTCTGCAGTCGTGCCTGTAGTGCCCTCTCTCTTCAGACTCACTTAAAATCCTTCTAAGCAGTGGGAACCAAACGTCCTATTGAGGAAACACAAGCTTCCCTTCGTAGAAGGGTTTTTTTTATGGGAGATGGGCCTCTTTCTCCTTGTCCATATCTCCCAGCCCTGAACTAGGGCTTAGTTGAATGATCCCACCTGGGGCCTGGAATCTTGAAAGACTAGCTAAAGGACACAGGGACACTGGAGTGTTTGTTTACCACCTTGGGTCATGGATCAAGTGGCATTGGCAGCGGTAGGCATGTCCCAAGCTGTGGTCCCAGAGATGCCTTTTCTGCAACACCATCTTGACGTGCCCCTGGTGCCCAGGTTCCTTTCATTCCTTGTCATTTTCCAGTCCTGGCTTTTCAGCTTCTCGGCAATTCCTAGAGGCAACCCACAGTCTTCAAGTGAATTCCCTTTCTCCCTGACTTAGCCAGAATTGCAACCTGCTGATGTACAGCTTCTCCCCATTCATCTTCAGGCCTGTCTCCAGCATGAAGCATCCTTACCTTCCTTTACCCTTGGGGAATGAAGTCTATAGCTTTTTCAGATCGTTAGAATAATATCTACTGGGCCGTAGTTTGTCAATAGTTATGTGCTACTACAAGAGGTCTAGAAAAATGAATACATTATTCTTCCAAGCGATAGCCTGAACATAACAGAAATAGATCCCTGTGGGCATCTTTCTTTTTCTCTAATACATGCTTTTTGGTAGTTTTCCAGCAGGGGTCGCAAACTCTAATGCCTTCAGCCAGGCAAGTAACAGCTTGAGTGGAACAGGACTTGGGCCCTGTGCCTGAGTAAGTGGGGGTTGTAGTCCAGATCCAGCACAGGGGTTGCAGGCGGGACTTCAGGTCTGCTCTTGCCAGATCTGGTTATGTTTTTTTTTTTTTTTTTCCAAGATAGACTGTCAATTCACAGTTTTATGTGAAATCTACTCACTTTCAAGTGCCAGCAGCTAATTCAATATTCCTCAATAACACCATGTGGGCCAAACCAAACATTTCTGTGTGTAAGCCTTATATCTGTCACACAGGCCTCCAATGTATGGCCTCCCAGTTTCCAGGGACATAAGGGAAATTTGGAATATGAAATTCAGGAGAGTATGTTATTCAGAATATCGAGGCAAGAGTGTAGGGGCATGGAGTGCAGACGGTGCTCTGGTTAGTTACTGTTTACATTTACAGAGTGAACCTCTGTTCGGGATGTTCCTTCTTCCTATCTCTGTGACCGGTTACAGCAATCGCATTTACTCCTTTAACACATGTTTATTGAGTTCCAGCCATGTACTGCGTATTGTTCTGCTCACTGGTGACACAGTAAGGAACAAAACAGATGGAAGTCCTAGCCCTTGTGCTTATCTTCCAGCGGAGGAGACAGACAAAAAGCAAGACAGATAAGCAGAATCTCTCCTAGTTAGATAGTGATGTGCTAAGGATTAAAAAATAAATAAAAACTCGGGGAAAGTGATAGGAAATATCAGGATACTGGGGAGGAAACTTAGGCTGTTAGCCAGGGAGCTTGCAGTTCAGGCTCTGGCTCAACATAACCCAAAGTTAAGTTTCATTATCCAACATAAATATTTTCTATGTGGGAGTTTGATTGTCTCCTGGGACTATCATCTGGTGCGTAGTTTTGGATATTAGGCTATACTCTCAATTTTAATAAAATTGACTATTGAGCACGTTTATTGTCTGCATTGTACCCGGCATTGCATTACGTATTAGAGTACATTGATGAACAAAACCAATCAAGGAGTACTCTGCAAGGAAATTACAGAACAGCATGAAATACATTAAACATGATCTCAAATGATTAGGCAACTAAAGTGATTGAGGACTGTGGTAAGGATGCCTTAACTGTTGAGTTTTCATACTCAGAACTCTGACGTTCAGCAACCTTTTTTGACGGCATCTCACTCTTGTCGCCTAGGCTAGAGTGCAGTGGCGTGATCCCAGCTCACTGCAACCTCTGCCTCCTGGGTTCAAGGGATTCTCCTCCCTCAGCCTCCCAAGCACCTTTTTAATTGATCTTTTATTTTGTTCCAGGAACAGTTTACTTCTGTGCTTATTAACTTACTTTAGGCCTGCTCCCATCGTCCATGGAAATTTTTTTGAGGCTTCCATTTCTTTATCTGGCAATGATATTTTTATTATAAAATTTCATTTTGCATTATGAAAAGTAGTTTTTAAAATGTGTTCCAAGTGTAAAGTGTGTTTGTGCCCTTTGAGACTCTGGTACACCTTCTTCCAAATCTGTCCCCACCTTTGCTATTGATTGCTGTTCACAAGGCAGTTGTGCAGGAGATTAAAAAAAAGTTCTTGTCATTGATGAATCTGCCGTTGAGTATGGGAGTCGGGTAAATAACCGAGTCTCTGCCTGTCTCACGAGATGGACCATCTCAAGAATATTTCCCTTTCATCACCCTATTTCTTTCTTTCATAGTAACAATTTCTTCAGTAATGTAATTGGTAGCAAGTATGTTTATCTGGAGTCACCTTGTTACTTGATTAGCTTATTTGCTTACTTTCTCACACTCTCCCATCAGAACATGTGCTCCAGGACAGCAGGGGCCTGGAAGTATATGTTTGCTCCAGTTCCTAGAACAGTATATTGCTCAGAAAAGAAGAAACAGGCAGCATTTCTGTCTGGGGGAGTCAGGAAACGCTTCATGGTGGAAGAAATATTTAAGAAACGAGAGAGACATGGTGAGAACAGCCAAAGAAGAATGATAAAACACAGTCAAAATTGCATAGCCCTCAAGCCTTTGTTGAAAACTCATTTGTCTATTTTAGGGATTCCCAATACGGTCAGTCCAGCTGAATAACTGGCGTATTAATACAAGCCCTTTGCTGAATAGATCCTGGTCTGCTTGTGCAAAAGCACTCTGGCATGAAAAGAATGTGGTAGATAATTCCTTACTTTCACATAATGTGACAATACCCACCGCCTATTTTATCTCTCGTACCCAGTCCTGCGAGGGCCACAGGGGAGCCCTTACCATCTTCATTTGGTATTGAGGGAAACTGAGGTACAGGACTGAAGAAACTTTTCTTAGAGATGCCCAGAGTAAAGGGGGCAGACTTGATCCAGGGACAAGATTCTCTACCTGCTGCGAGCAGTTGGCTCAAGGTGGAGATTTGTTAAATCCCTGGAGAACTGAGTAGCCTACATTTTCTATAAGCAAAGAAATACATTTAGATGTGAAATATTCACATCTCCTTTCATCCCTCAAGAACTTCTATTTCAGCATTTTAGGTCTTGTCGAATTTCCCCTAGAATTCCTGCAGATGAAGTACTTGTACACCCTGCAGTAGGTTGTTTTATGTAAATGTCTTCGTTCTTTAGTTTAGGAGGGTAAATCAAAGTTCTGTATCAGCAGTTAAAATACAGGGAGAGAAAGGTGATTTCAGATGCAGCTGAAATGAAAAGACACGCTTGCCTAGCTGTGCTCCGGAAAACACATACTTGTGTGGCAGGGAATGAGAGTGGGCTGGGAGCCTCCTCTGGAAAACTGGCTTGCACTTTACTTGAATTACTTCTAAAACCAGATCTTTCCCAGTGTCCTGGGTAGGAAGGAGGGGGAGGGTGTTGGTTACAGATTTCCGAGATTAGATTTTGCAGCTATTTTTGTGGTTGAAAGAGCATGACTTTGGAAGTCATTTATATTTGAATTTCTGGCCTTGTTCTTACTGGTTGTGTCACTCTGAGTAATAGACGATTTTTCTGGGCCTCAGTTTTTTTCCATACTCCCATGAGGATTGAGGGAGATGGCCAATATGTAGTGCCTAGCACAATGCTCAATGTGTTTTGTCTTGTGTAGATTTGCCAGATTTAGCAAATACAAATACGGAACACCTAATTCAATTTGAATTTAAGACAGACAACAAATAATGTTTTAGTATGGTATGTCTCAGATACTAAAAAGTAAGAAATGTGTCATGTTTATCTAAAAGTTCAATTTAACTGGACATCCTGTATTTTATTAGCATCCCTATTCTCCTAGTAGAAGTTCTGAAAGATTCTTTTCTGAAAGTTCTTGTGCCATAGGAAGATAAAGAAAGCAGTGTCGTCTTCAAGATGAAATGACTTGTCCAGGGAGTACGGTCCAAGGCGAAAGAGAAGGGCTGTTTTCCTTGGTGAGCTAAGCAGCAGAACAATCAAACCAAAGCAAGCTTATTTCTTTGCTTAAAAGGACCAAAAGAAGTGTAGACCAAAACAGAACTCTGGGCATTGAAGAAGTGAGCCCGATTCTTGCCTATGTCACCAAAGCACAAGCCAGATTATTCTCAACACCCTTCAAGAAGAAGGTATTTCAACCCTGTGAGGCCACCAGGGTAGTGTTCATTCCGCTAAGATAGAACCTGATTAAATACTAACATTGCTCCAAGCTCGTTACTGTAGGGCTGGAATCAGGAAGACTAGCCTCACACAGGGTTCCACTGAGTACACTGAAGGGATCCTTTGTGCTTTGAAAACTCACACCTGAAATTGCTCCTGCAATAAAAGCTAATAAAACTGTTAGAGAGCTTTTCAGACTCGCTCCCCACAAACAGATGAACACAGATTATAAATTGAGTCTGAGATCTCTCCTGACTCCATGCTGTTCTGAGGAGGGCTGTGAAAATGTTGCATTTCCGTTTCAGGCGATAGTCTAATGCGGAACTAAATTAACAAGAGTTTTGTTGCATGTGGACTTTCCAAAGCAGAGTTTCATGCTTTCTTCAATAGTGAGGTATTGCTTTATGCCAAAATAACGGGTTCCTCTTGCATGTAATATCAGTGACTCCTCGTTTAACCTGAACTTCTTACTAGCAGGGTGTTTACGTGAAATACGGGCCAGAAAGAAGGTAGAACAGCATTGTGATTAGTGTGAAGGCTTTACCAGCCAGAGAGATCTGGTTAGAATCTGCTATGCTCCTTTGCAGCCATGCCGTAAGAGGCGAGCTACTTTACAGCTCAACATCTCAGTCTCCCCCTCTGCAAAATAGGCTTAATTAAAATTATAGCACAGATTTTATTTCATGTGCATTAAATTAATAAGTTATGTCATGCACTTATACAATGTCTGGTTCACTGTCAGAATTTGTTTTTTTAAAGATGCCATTAATGATGAGGGAAAGCAAGGAAGGCCTCTGGATTGCAAACTCAATGTTCTATCACAAAGACCACAGACTAATTTGTTTTATAAATTATATTTTTAATGGGTTAAACGTGCCCCTACCATATATGTTTTCTTACTAGAAGGCCCCTACTTTTTCTTTTTTAAAAATTTTATTGTATTTTATTTTATTTTAAGTTCCAGGATACAAGTGCAGAACATGTAGGTTTGTTACACAGGTAAATGTGTGCCATGGTGTTTTGCTTCACCCATCAACCCGTCATCTAGGTTTCAAGCCCTGCATGCATTAGCTATTTGTCCTAATGCTCTTCCCCGCTCTCCCGCACCCCCAACTGGCCCCGGTGTGTGTTGTTCCCCTCCCTATGTCCATGTGTTCTCATTGTTCAACTCCCACTTACGAGTGAGAACATGCGGCGTCACAAACTAAATTTTATGCGTCATATTCATGGGAGAGCGTCTCAGTCTTTTGCCCTTTGTTTCTTTAGTCTTAATTTATATCATGCAAGTAAGCACTGTTATTCATTTTCTAGGCCAACAACTGAGATGCAGCAATGTAGCAAAATATGGAAGGAACAGTGAGAGGAAGATGCAGAAAAAGTACAGGGAGAGGAAGAGAAGTGGGGAGATAAGATGAGATGGACGGAGGGTGAGAGAAAGGAAGAGATATAAGACAAGAGAACAGAAAAATCATGAAAAGCAGAAAGAAGGATTTGAAGAGCATAGAAGTCCAGTGACGTTTTGTGACAGGGTGGGCTTCAGCAGCCCCTGAGTAAACCCCAGTGCAGCCAGGCCACTCCCTCTCCCTGCCTCAGCAGAGCTTCTCAGAACCCCAACACAATGCCTCATGACCTTGAGGGAAAGACATAGAAACTGTCGGGTTCCAACTAGAAAGCATATGGAGCATGATAGGAAAGGGAGCCATGTACCTTCTCCCCAGTCTGTTTCTGTGACAGCCGAACATCACAGAGGAAAACTGAAGACAAGGAACCTGAGTGCCATCTTGTGGAGGGACAAGCCATGGTGCCCCTGTGGGTCCTCTCACTGTGTGTGGGTTTGGTTTGGTTTTAATGGTTTGCATGGTGTATCCTGGCCTTCCTCCTGTCCCTAAGCCCCACCTCCTGCTCCGTGGGAACTGAGTCTTTCTGGGGTGATGAGTACATTGATGCCAGTCATTCTGTGATGCAGGATCATTCTTGGGGTCAGAGCTCCATTCGCAGTTTGAAATTCATGGTGGCTCTGGGCACAAGAGACTTTTCCCTGATCCAAAAGGGAGTGTAGTATTTGGAGCATTTGACGATGGGGAAATGACTTGGCATCATTGAACTTTGGTCGCCTTATCTGTCAAATGGAATTATATTTCCTTATGGACTTTTGTTGTGGGAACCACATTTTATGATGTATGCAAAGCACCCGTGAGAGAGCTTGATATGTAGTTAAGTGTCTATAATGTGGCACTTAATAGTAATGATTATTTTTCTTGCTGGTAAGCCTGATTTTGATTGAAAAGCAGATTACAAATGTCATCATAGATCTAGCTGCTTATTGCCTTCCAGTCCACCACTGCCTTCTGGCCGATCCTCCCCTCCAGGTGGCTAAAGTGCCACAGTGTCCCAAAGCAGCCGATCTCATCACTCTGCTCTAAAGTAGGAGGAGAGCAAGGTGCAGGGGGGCTGCGCGGAGGGGGGCTCTCTTTTAATCGCAGAGGAAAATCTTTCTCAAATGACAGAATATTTTCCCCTTGTGTCCCCTTGGCCAAAAGCTAGGTCACAGGCTCATAGATAAAATAATTACAGCATAGGAAACTGAGGCAGGAAGACATTTGAAGCAATGAAAAAGGAAAATGAATCGACTATGGTAACTCTGAATTGATCCTTCTTGCCTTCGGGCAACAATTACACTTCTGTTCGTATATTAAAATTGGAGATTGATCCTGCTTAGCTTCATCACTTCTCTTTTACTGTGGTCTTCAGCTAAAACACAAATCTTATATCTTTCTGGCTTCTGTTTTGTTTTTCCTTCCCAGCTCTGTCATTTTTACAGCCATTTGCAATCTGCAATATTTCTCTCTGTTAATCTCTCTTGCTAACCGGAGAAATCTTTGTAAAACACAAATATAATCAGGTTATTGCCCAGTCCTGTAATTCAGAAAGTTCCATGGATTTCCATTATTCATAATATTAACGTTTAACTGCAGGACTTTTAGATGCAGGAAGAGGTCAAGTCCCAGGCACATCGCTTCATCACAATATCACCTTGGGCGGGTGAATAATCTCTCTAAACTTCAGGTATTCTTCCATGATTTTTAATTATGAATTTTCATACACTCACTTATTAACATTTAATTTGTTCTAATAGATAAAATTGTGGGAGGATGGGGACTTTGTCTAGAGCTCCCCACTCCAAAAATCTGTCTCTAATCTGGACCAGTGCCTGGTAGACAGTGGTCACCCAGGAAATAATTGTGGAGTGAAAAACCGTGCAACCTAATGCCCTCCATTTCGTAGAATAGCCAGGATTAAATACGATAATGCATTTACTTATTATTTTAATTAGAATGCATTTTATGAACTTAGAATGTTTAATACACATAGTGGGTGCTTGAAAGCTAGCTCTCCTTTTAGGTTTTTTTTTTTTTTCAGTAATAAAAGTATTGCTGAAATTCAAGTTCTGCAGGATGGCTCTCACATTCTAATTTATTAAGCCTCATCATTAGCCACTCTCTGTTCTGTACACATACCTCATCATCTGACCTCAGGACCACCCTTTGTTCCCAGATAAATCAGGAATGTGAGCATTCACACCCCTGCACATGCTGTTTCCTATGCCTGGAACTTCTGTACGTTCTCCCTTTTCTTATCAGGTTCAGACTGTATCATTCTTTACGGGCTGTCTAGCTCTGTCCCAATACACTGCTCCCTCTCCATGGTAAATCACTGCCTGTGTGCCTTTTGCCTTGGATCTCTCTCTTCCAGGTACTTGATGGAACGTGCTTTCCTTCCTATTTGGAGTTCAACAGGGCCATGCAAAAGCGAGGGGAACTGATATGTGGTCACCTGGCCTGAAGCTTTTAAGAGCCAGCCCATGCTTTGTGCCTGATCTCCTCCCCACCAGCCTGGTGACTGGCACTATGCCAGAGAGTACCTGCTCTGTCTTTCTGCCTCTCTGAGAGACAGAGCGGTGTCCTGCCACCAACCCTCATGAGACAAACAGCAAAGGGGGGAGGGACAGAGATGTAGGTGCTGATCTCAGGCTAACCTGACATACCCTGAAGGAGGCACCACCTCTCCAGTCCTGGAGCTCTCCGACTTGCGCAGGTGGCATTGTTGTCATTGCTCATTGACTTGGCTGCATCCCTCAGGAGACAGCTCCCAGACAGCAGGACAGAACCCCGGTCATGCCCCTTCATGCCCCTTCACACCTCTTGTCCAGAGTATAAGTCCTCGATCCCTGAGTGAAATATGGATTTATGTATGGATTTATGTGGTGAGAGGGGATGAAAGGAGGGGTCTTTGGTCATGGTTGTTAGGAAGTGAAAGTACCATTATGATAAACAGAATTATCAGTCTTTGAGGGGAGGCGGATCTTTTCTCTCAGATTGCCTGAGTTCAGATTGGCAGCTGTCTTTTGTCATCTCATGAAGGGTTTAAAGTGACCTGAAAAAATGTCACCTGGGTAAGGTCAATGCTACCTGCACTCTGCCCTTCCCTGGACTCTCTCATAGGAGTTCGTATGTGCATCAGCCCTTCCCCAACCAGGAAAGCACCTGTTCTAGGAACGTTTTACACTTTCAGTCGTACTGGAGCAGCCTGCTCCTGCTGGCTTCTCACCCCCAGACAAGTCTCCTTAGCTGCACATATTTCCGCAGAAACACTCTCTCTGCAGTGTCATCGGGTCATTTGGTGACACAGACCACCAGGCCCTATTCATTTAGCCAAACCCATGTGTTTGGTTTAAGATTGTCATCACCTGCTACTTTTTCTTACTTTAATTCTTAAGGTTCTCTGCTAAAGGCAGCACAAAGGCTAATTACCTTATAATAGTTGTCCTTTAGAAACACTAGATTAAGAGCCACTTTATGCTTTTTATTCTGCTTTTCCTTTGTCATCTGTCTCTGCATAGCTATCAATAGAGCAGCATTTTTGTGCTTTCACTGGAGAATGTTTCTTTCTTACTCATCAATTTTCAGAATGTTGTTTCTTTCTTTACTTATGACAATTATTTAAGCAGACAAAAATAGCTGTCGTTAAACTTAAATTATTACTGATATTTTTCTTTCACTTTTCTCTTCAAGTTAGTATCATTGAGCTATTATTGATTGAGTGAATACTATTGAGCAATTATTTACTGTGAGTCTATCACATGTCAGGTGGGCTAAAATGTTTTTTCTATAATATTTTACTTAATTCCACCTAAGAAAACAGGCAAGACAGGGAAACTAGGCCCAGAGTGAAAAATAGCTTCTTCAAGGGCATGTAACTAACCCAGAATGTAAACCCAAGATAATTTAAACATGATTGCTTTGATCTTTCTGCCCCATCCATTTATTTCTCTATTTCCCTATTTACATACTTTAGCATGGACATTAGTTCAAAGCGTTGAACTTTGTTTTTGTCCTCACCAGACCCCTGAGCTTTCCTCAGGTGCCTTCTCCATGAAGCATATTCCAAATTTCCTTGTCCCAACCTCCTTAACGTTGATGAAATAGTGTCTGTTCCACAGTTTCCTTCATCTCCTTGGAATGGTAGTGTTTGCTTACATATCCATCTTTCCCCCTTACACAGTGGGTTCCCTGGGATGGGACCTAATTTTCTTCCTGTATTTCTGGGCTTGGTTACCTATGACCCAAGCAAGTAACATCTAACCCTCGGGAGTGTCTGAATTTGCTGATCTTACATTGTGGGAGTGAAGAAAGGGGATAATAATTGTAGAAAGAAATCCTGGATCCTAACTTTGTGACTCACAGTATTAAAATTCTCTCTCTCTATGAATCTAAGCATTGGAAGAAAAACTGTGAAAAACCAATCCAGAAATTTCAACACAATTTCCAAGGCTTTATTTAACATGAACTACTGTTCTTTGGCCAAGCCTACTCATCTTCCTTGGCATGTTGGACACTAATCAATCTGTTGGTTTAGATTTGATATCAATCTGCAATACAAAGCCAGGCCTGAGTGTTCACACTAGCTAGTGGGGGAAGTAAATATGGTTGTTAAAGCATAAAAGCAATGGGACTGATTTGACCAAGGCAGCCACAATCAGTTTTATTCTTTAGACGCCTCTGAAAACTCATCTTTATGGTAGCATGCTATGGGCTGGAACATTTCAGGACCTCTAGGCATTGCTTCCTTCATTAATGTACTGATGACCTTGAGAAGGTTGTGAGAAGCAGGAAGTCTTGAAAACTTAGTTCATCACTGGAACAATCACACACACGTGTATATGTGTACACACACATACACACACACAGAGACACAGCAATTATATGCCACAGGCCCCTCCTGAAAGGAGATGGAACCAGGACTTGATGAATGAACCTTGCTGAGGTCCCGTCAAATGTAATGAACATGATAGAATAAAGATCTACATAGCCAAGGCTCTCTTGCCTGCAGTTATACTGCTCTGCAAGTGCCTGACTGCAGAAGCTAAGCATGGTCAGGCCTGGTTAGTACTTGGGGTGGGAGACTGCTCAGGAAGATCCATTGTTTTATGCTTTAAAAAAAAAGAAAGGAAAGAAGCCTATCTCATGCAGCCTCCTGCTTGTCCTTCATTTCTCCTCCCAATATCTTTGCTTTTCCTTCTTTCTCATTAAGAGTTAGAGGAAGAAGTGCAGTTATTAACAGATGATAACTCATGTTCACATGGTTTTTGTTTTTATTTTGAAACACAAAGCAATCTATTTCTAATTGTAGCTCTGCTATCATTCTTCTTACCTCATAACACATGAATAAGACCAAAATGGTTTTCATGCAGATCTCTCAGTCCATTGTCTATGAGTCTCTGTGTTCTTCCCACAAGCATCCTGTCCTTAGCCCTCTCACAGCCCTAACCCTAATGTGATCATGGCTGTTTGTGTTTTGTTTTGTACCTTCTCTCTCTATTGTTCCCTCTCCACACCCTATACCCTGCATGGTCCCAAGCTGTTTGAGGGAAGAGATGGGGTGGGTGTCAACCGTGTCTCTAATTTCTTAGTGCCTGATGCACCGTACACTTATTTAGGCCTTGACTCTGAATTGTGGATACTCTCACACCCTGACACTTTACAAAGTTTGCTTCTCCATTTGCTAAGGAAGAGGCTGAGTGTCATATGTGGCACAAACCAGGAAACTAGACCCCCGTGGCAGCTCTCAGTCCTCGGCTCTTGTCCTAAGCAATTCTACTCACTCCCAATCGTCCATACCTCATTTAAGCCAGCAGAAGCCTTAGAGCCAACTGCCTTCCTCCAGCCTAAAAGGTGATTAAGTTGCATGTTTGGTGTGGGGATAAGGGAAATCTTGTCCCACCACATGCCCCAGGTTGAAAGGATTCTCTTCTAATGGTTATTGTCACTGATAAACTTTTTATAGAATACTTATCTTAGTTAATTAGGGCTACTATGACCAAGCACCATAGGCTGGATGGCTTATGAACAACAGAAACAGACTTCTCACAGTACTGCAGGCTGGAAGTCTGAGGCCAGGATGCCAGCATGCTTGGGTTCTGGTGAGAGCCCTCTTCTGGGTTGCAGCCCCTGCTGAATTCTCCTTGTATCCCCACATGGCAGAAAGAAAATGAGCCAGATTTCTGGCCTCTTATAAGGGCACTAATCCTATTCAGGAAGTCTTCACCCTCATGACCTAATTACCTCCCAAGGGCCTCACCTCCAATACCATCATGATGGGGATTTGATTTTAACATATTAATTTTTAAGGACACAGACATTCAGTCCATAGGAGTACAATGCTTTCTTATTTGCCTTGTTTCATTCTAGTAATGGTTAAGCATTCTTCATAGATTATTTCTCAGTCTAACTGATCCACCTCTCAATCAGGTCCTAGGTTCAATGAATATTCATTGAATGAGTGCTAAGTATGATCTGAGTAGAATCAGAGCAGCAAGTGCAGGTCGAGAGGACCTACCCAAGGAAACAGCCTCTTTTCCACTAAAGGCTGTATTCTTCCCCCTCCCCATCAAAAAGAACTCAGCAGCTTAGAAGTTTGATATATGGTGCTACCTTTAACCTATAAAATGTTAGACTGATGCCCACACTGGTGACAAAACTCTGTGGTTAGCTTTTAACAACAATCACTGTGGCTAGGAATTTTGGATTCCGTAGCTCTTGGAAAATCCTCTTGAAATTTTGGATTCCAAGAGAGCTAAGCTCTCTTGGGGTGATCAGCCCATATGTTTCTCAGTCCTCTAAAGCATTCATGTTTTAGATTGATCTTATATGATCTTAGAATTTATGACCCAATCATTTTACTCTGTAAATAAGTCTTAGAGTATCCCTGTGTCTTGCTCACCGTCACATGGAAGTCAAGACAGAACCAGGGACTAGACCCCAGCTCCTATTTCCCAGTTCAGCACCCTATTTACCCTGGTGCTTTGGCCCTTTCAAGCAAAGAAGACTTCATGGATATGCATATTATGTGTCTGAATTATTGATGACCTGAATTGAAGCTTTATCAGTTATTGGGATATGGAAGTCTGACAGTGACAAAAACTGAAATTTGGTGGGAGTTTTCTACGCCAGCCCTGCTCTTTAACAGTTTACACAGTCACATCTCCTTTGATCCCCATGACAATCCCACGAGGTTGGTGCTGTTACTATCCCCACATTTCAGATGGGAAGATGCACATAGAGGTCGCATGGCTTGCTCTTGGTCATATGGAGTCAGTATGGGTGCAGCCAGGACTCAAACCCAGGCCCTTAATCACCAGCCTCCCCACTCTGAACTCTTGTGATTCGTCTTGATGATTCCTGAACTTCTCCTTCTGGCATTACTTTATTTAAGTAATCATAAATAACATTTTAAAAGTATAAAATGTAAATCATTTTGCATCCACATGCAGAAAGAACGAATGACCAGGCCACTGATGGTTTAACTTGACATACACCATTGCATTTAAATCTGAAGATAGTGTAATTATAGTAAGAGATAACAAGAAATTACAGAGAGGGCTGTGTGGAGTGCACGATCTAGGTGTTGTTTCTCTGGATAGATTACGTGGCATTTAAATATTTCAAGATTAGCAAGATGAAAAAAACAAGCATCTCCTGTTTAAAGTAAAGCTTGAGTCAGAAGCAAATGAGATACTAATTTATTTGTAGAACCTGAGCATCAGTATAATGAAATATTCAACTTGAATGACACTTTAAAAAAATTTCAAGCAAGGGACAAATGGAAATCACAGTGGTGTGTATAGGTAGGTGGGCCAGAGGAAATAACCATGTACTATTGCTTTATTCAGTGCTATCATATGAACTGCAACAGTGTTTTCAGAAAAGGAAAAATGTGGTCAATATAAAATCAAAACCCACTAGGGAATACTACTTGTATTATTTCTATGCCAGTTTTCCCTTTGAGCTCTTTCAGGCATAGATGCCGCTTTGTCATTGCTCTACCCCTGGTGTTTTTCATGGTGCCTGACAATACGAAGCACTCTCTTAAATGTTTGTTTTTAAATGATCATGATAAACCAAGACCACACGTATCTAAAAAGAAAGATAATAAAAAGCTCCTGGGCCAAAACTGAACAAAAGTTTCCAAGTTACGCCATTAACTTTTCTCAAGTCAGAGCCTGTACATAGTGAAGTGACATTGCTGAGATTTAAGTTCAGGACTGTATGCTTCATCCTAATGCCAGGGCTATTTTTCCTCTCCTTTTTTTTTATTTTTCATTTTTTATTGTTTTTTTTTTTTTTTCTGGAGATGGAGTCTCACTCTGTCGCCCAGGCTGGAGTGCAATGACGTGATCTTGGCTCACTGCAAACTTTGCCTCCCTGGTTCAAGCAATTCTCCTGCCTCAGCCTCTGGAGTAGCTGGGATTACAGGTGTGCACCACCACGCCTGGCTAATTTTTGTATTTTTAGTAGAGACGGGGTTTCACCATGTTGGTCAGGCTGACCTTGAACTCCTGACCTCATGATCCACCCGCCTCAGCCTCCCAAAAGTGCTGGGATTACAAGCATGAGACACCACTCTCGGCCTCCTCTACCCTCTTTCTAAATTTCTAGGCAGAGGACTGAAGCTTCTCAAGCTGTGGGTCCTGTAGCCTCATCCACACCAGCACCTGCCATGGCAAATCTTAGCATAGGCTGAGGTTTTCCTTGTACCCCATTTAGCTTTGTCTCCTACTGCCCTGAATGAATGCTCCCATGGGACTTTCTTCTGAGCACGGCCAAGTCTTCTCCGAGATTGTGTTCAAACATGGCCTTTGCTGTGAGGTCCTTCCAGGCCCTCCCTGACCCTCTGCCAGCTCCCATCTCTCTCCTCTGGGCTCTTGAGTTTCCACGGATGGATCTATGTCTACTCTGAAGTCTAGTCATTCATTCCTTCCACGTGCATCTTCCACATTATAAGGTGCTCCTTGAAGACAGGGACGGGATTATTTCGGTGTCCCCAGGAACTCAGTACAATTTTAGAAACATCGTAGATGCCTTGTAAGAGTTTGAGTGATCACCTACGGGCAATGCATAGACCTTAGGCATTGCTCTCTGCAGACTTGCCATTCAGTCTTTTTTATTTTTATTTTTTTCCTTTTCTTCACTTTACTTGGCAAGTTATATCCATTTATGAGATTCCTAAAAATCAGCACTTTTCACATAAGTATCCATAGTTGAGTTTTGAAAAATGTGAAGATCAGACCACTCTGGTCCCTGGTCTCTGACAAAATCTGCCAGAGTTGGCAGCACCTGCTTCTTTAGCCAAACCACACACACAGCTGCTTGCCACCATCTCCCACCAGCCAGCTGGCTTCATACATAGATGTCACCTGCCTAAACCTGGAAGCATTTGAGTGCCGCCCCGGAAAGACACACAATGGAGGAAGTCCCAGCCAAACTGTTTTGCTTTCCTATTTATTCTGAGGACCACGTACTAGTCAGCTAGGGCTGCTATCATCAAATGTCATGCAATGGATGGTTTAAACAATAGACATTTTTTTCCCACAGCTTTGGAAGCTGGAAGCTCAAGATCAAGGTGTCAGCGGAAGTGGTTCCTCATGAAACCCCGTTCCTGGCTTGCAGAGGGCCACATTTTGGCTATGCCTTCACATGGTGGAGAGAATGAGAGAGAGAGAGAGACAGAGTGAGCTCTGTTTTATCTTCCTCTTCTTATCAGGACACCAATCTTGTCAGGATCGAACCCTGCCCTTACAACCTTATCTAAACCTAATCATCTAAACCCCCCACCTCCAAATACCATCACACTGAGGGTTAGGGTCTCAACCTATGAATTTGGGAAGGGAAAAAACATTCAGTCCATAACAACCTGGCTCAAGGAATGAGACAAATCATCTCTCCCTATTTGCCCATTTCAGGGGAAACAATTTACTTCGGTTTGTATAAATTTATTTTCAGCTGTGAATTATTCCAATCTTCATTGCCCCCCCAAAAAAGGACAGATTTTGGAGGGCACATAACCTCCATGTGTATGGAGGTTAGTAAGATGCAAATTGGGAGACCCATGTTTCTGAGTCAGTTCAGTCCCTGCAGGCCTGACCTTGGGGTTCTTGTTCTCTGCTTACCTCCGTTTCTCTATCTGCAAAATGATGAGACAGAACAAGATGATGGCACGTGGCTGTTTTGCCTCTGATGCTTTGTGTGTCTTTCCTGATCATTTCTGGGTTAACACAAAAGATTTGTGGGTACTCACCATCTGCAGTGTGATCGATGACCATCCACCCCATCCAGGGGAGCTTCTTTAGCTAAGATGGCACCTCTCAGAGGCTCAGTCACCCCTGGAGCAGGGGCTGAAGCCATGCACCCCAGAGTGGGCCCAAGGCAGCCCAGCTCCTGTCTCCTGTCTGTTATGGGGTCCCTCTTCCACTCAGTTGCACTGAGTAATAGGAGAAGCCCTGTCTGTCCGCCCTCCTGTCACAGAGCTCTGCTGCGCAGTGCCTGAGCCAGTGTGTTTCTGCTTCTAATGAAGGATTTATTTAGGTCACTGCTGCCTTCAGCGCACAGCAATGCAGATTAAACATGTTGAGAAGTAACTCCTCCTCTTCCTTCACTGGGGGCCTGCCTTACCACTGCACACACCTGGCTGCTCATCATTCATTCAGGAGCCCTTTCTGAAGGACCCACGGCCACTGCGTGCCCTTCCACAGAGAACTGAATTATTTCTATGTGTCACTGTCCTTTCTTCTTTGAGCCTCTGTCTGGTTGAGTCACTGCAGTACTTTGCATCATGAACAAATGTGTTTGACTAATTATCATCCCAGGATCCCATTTATAACACCCAGGATTTTTCTTTTTAAGGGACAAAAATAACTACCATGATTTGAGAGCTTACCACAGGCCAGACAGTATGGCAATACCCTAAGCATGCCACATGTACTATTTTATTTAATCCTCACAGTAAATATGTAGGGCCAGTGCATTCAATCTCAAACTCCAAGTTTCAGGGCTGTCTTGCAGATTTTAAGTTACAGAGCTAAGATTTGAGACTGGGTTTTTGGCTGTAAATCCTGTTAATTCCCAGAGTCTTCCCTCCATCTCCTGCCTCCCAAAATACAAACTCGGCAGCCAAAATCATCCCTGTCTATTTTGTCTACCACAATTGTTTTCAATCCTAGAATTAAAAATATACTACCCCAACAACAGTAGGAAACAAACAAATAAAAATCAAAAGACCTTGCCCATCTCTCCCCCGGGCCAAGAGTATCAGAATCTGAATTGGCACCCATATTCTAAGCTCACAGGGCTCTAGCCATTCCAAAGACTATCGAGGGTTAGATTAGCTCCTCTGGAAATTTATGAGGAATACAGAATCCCAGGCCTCTGCTCAGGCCTCTTGCATTAGAATCTGCATTTGTAACTGGCTTTCTAAGTGACATGCGTACATATGCATGTTTGGAAAGCACTTTGCCTGATGGTTGTAACTTGCAGCCACAAGTCTCCCCCAGGAGGAAATCTTTAGTTACCTCTCATGTGAACTTTTTATCCAAATCCTTGGGCCCTAATCCTTCACCTGATCTGGGGAATAATGTTGTGTGCGTTGACTTGTTGCATTTATCATTCTCATTTTATCAAGGAGCACTTAGAGGTTCACAAATAACACTGAGATGGGAATCCTTCTCCCAGTGAGCACACCGTGCTACCTTCCTTGGCTTGCCAAGGCATCTCCTTCCTTCGATTTCAGAGAATTCAATTTATTATCCAGTTAAACTTTTGTAAATATGGCACCTCTCAGACATGCAGAGAATTCAAGGAAGCATAGAAGTCTAGAGGAGGAGATATTCGAATAGTCCTCCTCTTTTTCAAGGAAACAATGGGGCCAATTACTCTAACTTATCCCCCACTGCATAGTAAATTGGTCCAAGAAAGCTTATTAACATTATGTGGCCTGACTTATGATCCTTTCTACCCTAAACTCTTTTCACCCCATCCCACCTCACAGCAATTACCATAAGGAAATCCAAACAAAAGTGAATGTCAACATTCGTTGAAGATTGACATGTATAAGCAATTTCAAGAAAATAAATATTTATGTAGGTCTTGAAATATCACTGTCCTCTCATAGACTGACAGGCACAAACTGAATCTATTTCCAATTTCACTGTTTCCAAAATGACCTGCCAAGGATGAAAATCTGACACCACTGCGAGGTGCTCTTCAGTAGCTGTGCAAAGATGAAAGTGAAGACATTTTTCGTTCTTAACAATGAAAAAATAATCTTATACTGTTGATTGTCCAGAAGTTTGGTAGACTAAAAAAAATGACAGTTCTGTTGTTCAACCTGTCTTTCTCATGTTTCAGTGTGTTCCAGAAAATTAAATCACTCAACACCATGGGATTCTTGGAAAGAAGCAGTTCTTGCATAACAGTATAATAAATCTCACACTTCTTCTATCTCATTGTGGTTTTAAGTAAGCTCTCCCTCGCCTGGAATGCAATCCCCACTGCCCAAGGGAAAGCATCACCATTCAAAGGGGACAAAGGCACACCATGGACTTTGAGGATGGCCAGTGGAATATTTTAGTTTGATATTACCAGGTTCTGTGACCTTGAGGAGGTCATTTAACCTTAACAGCATGTTTGCATTTCTGTCATGGCAGATATGAATATGAAAGGCAGGCCATTAACATTTGTTGAATGACTGTGTGCCAGACACTGTGCCATGTATTTGGCATGGGTCATCGTATTTAATTATGATGACACCCCTATCAAGAAGATTTAAGCTCATACTTGCAGAGGGGAACATGGAGCCCCAGAGAGGTTAGACATTGACTGAGGTCAGTTAGCAATAAGAATTCTAGCCTGGATCTACCTGATTGCAAAAATCTTCTTTGTTCATCTACTACTCTCCACCACATTTTTATTGCTTAAAAATATAAAATAAAATGAGAACAATCACCTCTTGTATTGTTGCAAGTATTAGAAGAAATAATTTATACTCAAGTGCTTGCCACCTGGCACCCAGTGAGTGCTCAGCAGGTAATCTCTTCCCTTCTAACCCTTTTGTTAAATCCTATAAGTGACTTATGGTTGTATGTTTTGATCATCCCTGCTACCCTACAGGAGATTCCTACCTGTGACAGTGTGTCATCATCTCTTGTTGAGGGGCTGTGAAGGTGTCCTACAGACCGACAGATGGCAGGCATCACTGTTCCAGATTCATTAAATGTACCTCTTGTAAAATATCCTAGTTATTTCATTTCATCTATGAATATGTTCCAGCAGTGGGACTGAGAGAATATATTATAGTTAATTACATTTGAAATCTAGGTCATGATGTGAATTATGTAATAAGGAGACATAAGGAGAAAATGAAAATATTTTTGAAGGGTTGTTTCATAGCTTCCCCTCCTTTTTTAATCCAAATATTTTCTAGGCTCTCAGGTGATGTCGCCCAATCACGATTAGAAATGCTGAGTCCCCCTTTCAACTTCTGCTTTCTGCTTGACTCTCTAGAGACAGAAGTTTCAAACCCTTAAAGTTTCTCTTGCTACTGTGTTAAAATATGTTCCCAGTACCTTCCAGCTATTTGCCCGTCTACTGCATTTGACAAGTTCATTCAGCAAACAAAATGTCTAGAACGTGCTATATACCAGAAATCATGCCAGGCCCTAGAGGATAGAGTAGAGCAAGGCAAGACCTCCATTTGGAGGAAAGGCCTCCTTGGAAAGGAGTTTGGATTTAATTCCAAGTGCAAGGGAAGCCTCCATCTGGAAGAGTCTGTGGACTCTCCATTGGGTTTCCCATGCCTGGCATGTGGCTACTGTCTTCACAGTGGGACTTGAGGAAGTTCACTGTTGCTGATAGGAAGGACTTCAATCTTCTCAGTTCATGAAACTCAGGCCTTGGGTTTTCACCGTAGTACCCAGAAAACAGCCTCCCTGATAGAGGGAAGTAAACAGAGAGGTAGCTGGATCTCCCCTTGGGACCTATTAACCCATCTATAAAAGGAAGGCGGAGGTTCATTGTGCCCATCTTAGCAAGTCTCAGGTTTCATAGAAATTCCGTCCTTCATCAAAGAATTGGTGCAAGGCACATATTCAACAGGACCAAAGAAGTCGAGCCAAGTTCATTAACAACTTGCTCACTATCTCTAGACATTGCCAAGAAAAGTGAAAGGGACAGTGAAGTACCTGGCTAACTTTCTAGACACATGACTTCATTTCTCTGAACCTCACTTTTTAAAATAATAACATGACTTACCTTGAGGACTTGCAGTGAGGATTACAGCAAGCCCTGCATGGAAAGTTGCCAGCCTAGTGCCTGCTGAGTAGCAATTGCTGCAGACGGGAGCTGCGATCATTGCTTTTGCCAAGGTTGTGGCCTCTGCTTCAGGTGCTATGGAGAATTCTGTATCCATGCCCATGTCAGCCAAGGGCTTCAACTGTCAAAAGTTCCCATTTGTTTACTTTTATCTGGTTTGTTTCTTGAGGGAGAAGATCGAATTTGCCTTTGTGCTGCCTGCAGGTTCAAACCTGTCTTCCTGGTTCTTCTCCTGTTTAGGAAGCTCCTAATCTGTGAATGGGTAGGGAATCTTGCTTTCAGGAAAGTGTGTTCCACACTTAAAGGGCTCTCAGATCAAGAATTGCAAATGTGCTCAGTGCTCTCTGTCTCTATGCTCTCTAACTCAATTGCCACCAGTCATATGTGTCCTTGATATGTGCTACACGGGTAAATATATACACACTTGGATTTCGAAGACTGGGTAGAAAAAATGCAAAATCCTTCATTAATTTTATATAGTGATTAGGCCAGGTATGGTGGCTCACGCCTGTAATCCAAGCACTTTGAGAGACCGAGACAGGTGGATCACTTGAGGTCAGGAGTTCGAGACCAGTCAAACCCCATCTCTACTAAAATTGTAGTACAAAAATTAGCCAGGTGTGGTGGCACACAACTGTGGTCCCAGCTACTTGGGAGGCTGAGGCACAAGAACCACTTGAACCCAGTATGCAGAGGTTACAGTGAGCTGAAATCATGCCACTGCACTCCAGCTTGGGCAACAGAGGAAGACTCTGTCTCAAAAAAGAGAAATTATATAGGTGATTATATGTTACAGTGATAACATTTTAGATATGTTAAGCTATGTGAAATATATGTTTTAAAATGTGACCCTTGGAAAATGTCTGAATGCATATGTGATACAAAATATATTTATATTGGACAGTCCTGACACACATTGTTTCATTTCCGTCTCAAAGTAATCATTTGAGGCAGGTGGAATTATTACCATTTTACAGATGAGGCAACTGAAGCTAAGAGAGGTTAAGTCACTTTGACCAGGGTCCAAACTGGAGACAGGAATCCTGACTCCAGAGCCTGTGCAATTCATTTGGACCCTTCTACTGACCAGAACAAATGAGCAAGTTTGACCCTGTACTGCATGTACCCTGTGTGTCAGCTGACACTGGAAGTTGGTGGTCAGGGAGTTGTCATTGCTGGGTAGATTTTGTTGGGTTTTTCTTCTTTGGAGTCCCCAATACATTGTCATTATTTTACATTACAAGCACTTACTCGAAAGACAGTAATAACAGCAACTAGACTACAGAACTGGAATTCAGGAGCCAAAAGTCCTGGGAACAGATTTACTATGTGACACTGGGCAAGTCATCTTGGGGTGTGAAAGGCAGGGACTAAGTGACCCCCTTCTTCCCTGATGTTTATAATTTCACTGTCAAGATCAAGGTGGCCCACAGGAATGGCTTTATAGGTTCACCTGAGCTTAGGAATCTTTTTGTTTCTGAGAGTATTACAAAAAGGACCAAAAATCCTTTCTGTGCCCCTGGGAAGTCCAAATTATAAAACCACAAGAGGAAGTTGGCTCCCAATGCCCATGGTGTGCATGTAATATAAAACAGGTTACACTATATTTCGATATTAATATATGTGTGCATACATTTACACACACACATATATACTTACACACGTTTTTACATATATACATAAAAGATACACATGGGGCATATTTATAAACATGATATATATGCTATATATAGTATGTGTGTATGTATATGTGTGCATATATACTTGCATATGTGTATATAAGATGTTAGCCAATTTCTTTCTCTATAAGTCTCAAATATTTTTGAATGAAAAAGGTCTAGACATAAGTAAATACATTTTTAGAAAGGATTAAAGTACAAACAAGGAACTTTTAAGCTACTTAACTTCCCAATATGTTGTTGTTGTTTTCTTTCATGAAGGACAAACTATATTTAGTTTCTTCTTTACTGTGTGCTGGTAATTCCCCTTCAGGAAAGAAACCTCAGATGTACACTACACTAACCAGGATGCCTCAGGTTAGAGTGGAGGGAGCATAAACAGTCAGATAATATGAATTTCAGATCTGGCCTCTGCCTCTACACTTAGGTATCAAATAATATGAATGTGTTGTTCCCTGAGTCTGAACATGGAACTATAAGATGGGGATAGCAGGCCGGGCGCAGTGGCTCACACCTGTAATCCCAGCACTTTGGGAGGCCAAGGCAGGTGGATCACGAGGTCAGGAGATCGAGACCATCCTGGCTAACATGGTGAAACCCCGTCTCTACTAAAAATACAAAAAAAAAAAAATTAGCCGGGTGTGGTGGCGGGCGCCTGTAGTCCCAGCTACTGGGGAGGCTGAGGCAGGAGAATGGCATGAACCCGGGAGGCGGAGCTTGCAGTGAGCCAAGATCGCGCCACTGCACTCCAGCCTGGGCGACAGAGTGAGATTCCGTCTCAAAAAAAAAAAAAGCTGGGGATAGCAGTGAGCAACACACAGCATAGCTCTCTAAAGGGTAGTAGTTTGTCCGTCTCTCCCTTGACCAACCTGTTATACCTGCACACACACACACACACACGCATACACACATACAGACACACCCAAACATGATACATACATGCATACATTCTCACATCTCAAATATGTAAGAGCCAAGCACAACTGGTACATTTGGTTGAACAACCTGGATGACTTGAGAAGGAAATGAAATTCAACCGAAACACCCTGAAACCATCAGTTGACTAAAGCAATTGACCCGTTAAATTGAGCTCACCAATCGGTAGAACCAACCTGAAACATCATCGTTCGTGGTTATCCTTTCTAAAGCATTCTTGATTTTTTCTTAAAGAGTTACATCACTGATCCCTCAGGTCCCTTCTCCAGTGCACTGTGGTTCTCTAAAGGCTTCCGTCTGTTTGATTACTTGCTCTTTAATATGTTTTTCTAAACAGATAACACAATATCTGAGAAAGATAGATCAGCTGGTTGATCATAAAAATGGATGTCCTGGAATTTGTTCTTCCTTTATTCATTCTGGACAAGTTTTAAACTGATGAAGTAAATTTTGAAGCTACTGTACAAAAGATGATGGGTCCTCTTGATGGAGAACATTTTTACTACCTTTGTAAATCCCACAGTCCCCAAGCCAGGCCTGTCTCTTACCCTTCCCTTAATGTGTTTTAACAGAGACGACTCAAGTGAGAGCATCCAATCACTTCTTTAGAGGACAACATGACAGACTGAGTATCAGCTCCTTGAAAACATAAACCATGGACTGGTCTGTCCTGTGGAACCCTGAAACATCTAGGCCAGCAGTTCCTGTGTCCTTTACTGCCTAAATGTTATAAATCTTAAATAGGTAAAGAGGAGAAGTTTTGTGAAAAAGAGGTGGTTGTGGATAAAGAACCCTGAGTTTAGAGTTTTCAATTTGGGCTCTGAATTTTGAAAGACTAATAGAATTGTGTCCTTAGACAAGGCTACCCTCTATAAAATGGTGGTGACAGGCCAGGTGCAGTGGCTCATGCCTGTAATCCCAGCACTTTGGGAGGCCGAGGCGGGTGGATCACCTGAGGTTGGGAGCTCAAGACCAGCCTGACCAACATGGAGAAACCCCATCTCTACTAAACATACAAAATTGGCCAGATGTGGTGGCACATGCCTGTAATCTCAGTTACTCAAGAGACTGAGGCAGGAGAATCACTTGAACCCCGGAGGCGAAGGTTGCAGTGAACTGAGATCGCACCATTGCACTCCAGCCTGAGCAACAAGAGCAAAACTCCATCTAAAAAAAAAGAAAAAAAATGGTGGTGACATCTGCCCTGCCTTCCTACCTTACAATGTAGGATTGTAGAGACAATAGCTGAGCATAGTATGAGACCACATTATCAATAGTAAAGCTTTGGACACGTGAAGGCTTTTTTGTACGTTGTAGTAATTTCACTTGTTTATCCCTCCAGGCCTACTTCAAATGTTTCCACCACTGTGAAACCATCCCCAATTATTTCAGGCAAAATGAATGAACATGTGTCTTCGTAGTACCCTACCTAAATTACAATCATAACATATACACCCTGATGCCTATAATCAGGCTGCATCAATTAACTTTTGCCAATTTCCTGCTGCAATACAAATCACTCCAAAACTCAGTGGCTTAAAACCACAATCATGCATCTTCGCTTATGAGATGGGATGGCCGTATGTGTCTCTCATCCTCCCCCGGGACCATGGGCTAGCCAGGGCATATTCTTCTCATGGCAAAGGCAAGAGTGAAAGAGGGTGAGCCAAAACACACAAGACCTCTTGCAGCCAGGCTGGGGACTGATATGTTGTCACATCTGCTCATATGCTAGTGGCAAGGCCAATTCAAGGGTTGGACACAGGGTGAAGAATTGGGACTAATCATGAAGTCTTTCATACTAATTTACATGCTTTGTTAGATTACAGCCCCTGGCTGGAAGAGCAGGGGGCAGGAACAAAGCCTGCTTCTATATCACCTACCCCTCTGCCAGGGACTGGTGAGTAGTAGCTATTTTATTGATTTTTGCTGAGTTCCGAAGGGTCTTCCCAACCCTTTCCTTTATAGTAAGGGTTAGCACGCTCTGACTGGGGGGCCAAACCTGGCCCGGTTGTATGCAGCCAAACAGCTAAACATATAAATGATTGCAAAAAATAATAATAGTAAAAAGGAAAATAATATTTAATGACACGTGAAAATTACATGAAATTCACTCAGTGCCCATAAATAGAGTGTTCTTGGAACACAACCACACCCATTCCCTTGTGTGTTGTCTATGGCTGTATTCCATCTATAATAGCACGGTTGAAGTTGGAGTTGGCCTAAAGTATGTCCCTTAAAGCCTAAAATACTTACTCTCTGGCCTTTTGCAGAAAATGTTTGCCATCTGCTCCTGTATAGGATAAGAAACTGAGAGTCCCGGGGGGTTGAATATAGTCCTCACTGCAGAGTGGCTACAGAGTTGTTAGTTGAATTATTCCTGTCTTTGTTATATGTTAATATCTTCCCTTTTTGTTCCCTAGTAATTGAAGGCCTGAAACTCCCATGTGCCACTGACTAGGAGGCTTCCGTGCTGCTGCGCTTCATGACCCAGCGGCGCGCGGCCCAGTGAAGCCACCGTGGTGTCCAGCATGGCCGCGCTGCTCCTGGGCGCGGTGCTGCTGGTGGCCCAGCCCCAGCTAGTGCCTTCCCGCCCCGCCGAGCTGGGCCAGCAGGAGCTTCTGCGGAAAGCGGGGACCCTCCAGGATGACGTCCGCTATGGCGCGGCCCCGAACGGCTCTGCCCAGCAGCTGCCTCAGACCATCATCATCGGCGTGCGCAAGGGCGGCACGCGCGCGCTGCTGGAGATGCTCAGCCTGCACCCCGATGTGGCGGCCGCGGAGAACGAGGTCCACTTCTTCGACTGGGAGGAGCACTACGGCCACGGCCTGGGCTGGTACCTCAGCCAGATGCCCTTCTCCTGGCCACACCAGCTCACGGTGGAAAAGACCCCCGCGTACTTCACGTCGCCCAAAGTGCCTGAGCGAGTCCACAGCATGAACCCGTCCATCCGGCTGCTGCTCATCCTGCGAGACCCGTCGGAGCGCGTGCTATCTGACTACACCCAAGTGTTCTACAACCACATGCAGAAGCGCAAGCCCTACCCGTCCATCGAGGAGTTCCTGGTGCGCGACGGCCGGCTCAACGTGGACTACAAGGCCCTCAACCGCAGCCTCTACCACGTGCACATGCAGAACTGGCTGCGCTTCTTCCCGCTGCGCCACATCCACATTGTGGACGGCGACCGCCTCATCAGGGATCCTTTCCCCGAGATCCAAAAGGTCGAGAGGTTCCTGAAGCTGTCGCCGCAGATCAATGCCTCGAACTTCTACTTTAACAAAACCAAGGGCTTTTACTGCCTGCGGGACAGCGGCCGGGACCGCTGCTTACATGAGTCCAAAGGCCGGGCGCACCCCCAAGTAGATCCCAAACTACTCAATAAACTGCACGAATATTTTCATGAGCCAAATAAGAAATTCTTCGAGCTTGTTGGCAGAACATTTGACTGGCACTGATTTGCAATAAGCTAAGCTCAGAAACTTTCCTACTGTAAGTTCTGGTGTACATCTGGGGGAGGGGAAAGAATTTTAAAAAAGCATTTAAGGTATAATTTATTTGTAAAATCCATAAAGTACTTCTGTACAGTATTAGATTCACAATTGCCATATATACTAGTTATATTTTTCTACTTGTTAAATGGAGGGCATTTTGTATTGTTTTTCATGGTTGTTAACATTGTGTAATATGTCTCTATATGAAGGAACTAAACTATTTCACTGAAAAAAAAAAAAAAGATTTTTCTGGAGACGCTATCTTTTTTTGAATATAATTAACTTGCCCCCAACTCAAAATAGCTGTCTGTGTTGCACTCATTGCAAAATCTAAATTCTTTTGTTACTTAAAAAAAACCACGTTTTTTATGGCTATTATAGTCGTCTCTCTCCCCTCTCCTTTCTGCATTGCTCTTTTTAATTTTCAATGTCTCATTGTGATCATCAGATTTATTTTTACTTGGATTGTAAGATTTATCTCCTTGATGATTCCTTGCCATTTTTGGAGGTCACGGTTTTACCCATTCCCACGTGTAAACTTCAAGTAAACGAAGCAATATTCAGGATGGAGAAGCAGTTAGTGACTGGCTAGAAGTCCCTTGGGATCCATCTTGACCTCAAAGAATATTTGCATACGCTTCTGATCTCAGCAGTGGTTGAAACCTACAATAAAGAGGATTAAACCCTTGGCCTTCAGAATGATCTTGGGCCTGGGTACTTTGCCCCAAGTGGCAGTTGGCCTCCAGAAAGCCAATTAGAATAGAAAAGAGAAACTGCAAAATCTATGTGTGTCTTCATCCTGTAGGTTCTGTGAAAGGCTGACTAAAAGGGTAGTAGTCTTTTGCTTAGTTTAAAAGTGCTTACTTCCTGAAAGATACATTGGCATTATAGACATATATTCCATATGCACTGAGACATAAATATGTGTATGTTTCAAAA
This sequence comes from Macaca thibetana thibetana, assembly GCF_024542745.1. NCBI lineage: Eukaryota > Metazoa > Chordata > Mammalia > Primates > Cercopithecidae > Macaca > Macaca thibetana. The sequence goes on from NC_065582.1 coordinate 175,473,767, forward strand.
TCAACTCTAAATTTGGAGTCCTGAATGTGAAAGAAAATGTAAACTCCCAAGGGTTGAAGTTAAAAAGAGAAAAGGGCAGAGTTGAGGGTAGCACCGAAGAGAGCCACTGTACCTGCCCCCAGAGGAGAGGCTGGAGTTCATTTTCACTTCTGCCCCCGAGCAGCCAGGTTGTTGGAGATGGTCACATAAACCCGTCTTATCCTCAGTTTTTTCATGCATTCTTCATGCAGTCAGCCTTTTACAAAACTAAACACATCGGATTTTAGTAAAAATAAAACATTTATTACAGTAAAAGAGAAAATACAAACAAGCAAAATAAACTGGTTTCCTGACATAGTTTATACCGAAGGAAAATGACAGAAATGGATATTATTAATCACCTCCTACACTTAAGAACTCATTGAAATTTCTCCAAGCCACCCCAGGATGCAGATATTATTATGGAAATTTCAAATAGGAGAAAATAGGTCCAGAGAACATGAGAAACTTGCCCAAGATCACATTGACTATAAACTCAGGCTTAGAGGCTACTCAGAGTCAAAGCACAGGTTATTTATGTATTTACTTTTTACCCAACTCTTTCTGAGCTCAGAAGGAAAAGCCCAGACTCAGAGCCAGTTCTTCCTGACCTGACTTGACATTTCTTCCCAGGTGCCAAGTATCTTCCATCCTAAGAGGTGTGTCCCAGCTACAGGAAGGGCAAGAAGCAGCCTGCATTTTTCTCAGCAGTGTTATCAGGGAAGTGAGTCACCTTGGTATGTTTCAGCAGCTCCAGCCTGACCTGACCTTAGCATGGCCTATGCCTCACCCCATATCATGCGCAGAGAGCAGAGAGGATGCCTTCCTCTTTATAATCCATTAAAGTTGTCATTAAACCATCATCTCCCCCGGAGGAAGTAGCGGAAATATTTACAGCAGGCCCCTGGTGGACTGGGTACTTCTCAATAGGCAGACAGCCTCCCTCTGCAGCACATCGTTGGACCTTGCTTGTACCGTACTCGTTGAAGAGCTGAAGAAATAAGAGGGCTCAGAAAGGTTAAGTCGTTTCCAAGCCTGTTCAGGAATATGGTGACTGAAAGGAAACTGCAATGAGAGTCTCTGACTCTGAAGAAGATGCTCTTTGCAAATGGCCTGTATATTCCTGTGCCCTGACAGGGATGGTCTGGTTGAAGCGTGAACTGTTGTTGCAAGAGGCAGCGGGGAGGAGTGGAGGAAGACAGGACCGGCACATGGAACATAATCTAGCTGCTGGGACTGGCATAGTTGATGGAGGGCATGGTCCAGTGTAAAATGATTAGTGAATGTAAATCCAATGTTTTCATTTGGGGGTGCAGAGCTGTGGCTAAAGGAATGTTCAAATGAGTCTACCATGAGCAAGGGGTCAGAGGTCCTAGTGGCACTGTATGTTCATTCATTTTTGGTACAACCCCAGCCAGTCATTGAGAAAGTACACAGGGTAAGAAACCTTCACTCCAGATTTACCCAAGGTATTTATTAATAGATATCACCGAGCACTGTCAAATTCAAAGGAGGCCCTGTAGTAGACCCTGGCCTGTCCTGATAGGGCCAAAATGCAGTGACTCGGGAGCCTAATAGACACCCAGTCCCTCCCAAACATGCCTCCTACCAACTCCATTAACAGAGACAGATGTCAGTGGAAGGGGTGGGGCTCCTGTCCAGACCACTCCAGCCCAGGGACAGCCTGGGGGATCTAGGTGGGTCCTTCCAGAGAGGCAGCTGAGAGCAACTGAACCAAGCCTCAGCTATTAGATTTGGAATATTTACACACTTGACACTCCAGAGTCAGAACAGCCCCTTCCATTTCCCTTCCTCCTGGAATCAGATAGGGTTGAAATCCTTTTAACACTATTTGGTTATCAGCTCACAGCCTGAAGGTTTGCGAGTTTAAGAAAAGTGACATGCCTCTGAGCACAGGGTGCTTTACTCCTTCTGTGCTGGGAGGCTTACCCAACTGAAAGGAGATGCAGGGTAGGGGAGGCCAATGCCTAGTGTGCCTGCTGCTTACAGGGGTGGAGTCACAGGTCACCATTATCCATTAAAATTTTACTTTTTTGAGCCCCTACCATATGCTCAACATGGTATTAAGTCCTCAAGAATATAAAAAGAAAATACAACAGGAACTAGTAGACATTAACTGTTTGTTCTGGACTTTAACAAAAATCCAGAGGGTCTTGGAGTACAAGGGGAAAGACATTTAGCTGTGTATAGACTGGGTGGGGCGATATGTTCCATGGTTTGACATTCGGTTCAGCAACATTGCTGAGAGAAATCAACTAGCCCCCTTATAGAGAAGAGGAAACTGAGGTTTTAAAAGTGGTCCTGGCCGGGCACGGTGGTTCACGTCTGTAATCCCAGCACTTTGGGAGGCCGAGGTGGGTGAATCATGGGGTCAAGAGTTCAAGACCAGCCTGACCAATGTGGTGAAACCCCATCTCTACTAAAAATACAAAAATTAGCCAAGCATGAAGGTGCGTGCCCGTAATCCCAGCTACTTAGGAGGCTGAGGCAAGAGAATCACTTGAACCTGGAAGGAAGAGGTTGCAGTGAGACGAGATGATGCCACTGCACTCCAGCCTGGGTGACAGAGCAAGACTCCATCTCAAAAAAATAAAATAATAATAAAAAATAAAAAGTGATCCTGACCTCATGTCACTTTTTTCAGAAGAAAGGATTCTTGCTCCCTCCAGGGAAATAGTCCAGAAATGGGAAATGTTGACATCACGTATCACAAAAGAAGTTGAAAAAGATCAGAGACCCTCTCCAGAATGTCATTTGTCAGAAATATTAAGAAATAGAGAATCTTCCCAGAGGTCACATGGCAGGGCAGGTCACTTAACTTGTGGGCCACAGAAACCCTGACCCTCCTATGGGAAGGTTTCATGGAGGAATCGCCATAAAGCTGGGGCACGAATGGCAGTGGTGTCACCAGAGCAGGGCATTCTGAACAAGGGAAACTTGAGACATGAAGACAGTGGTCATTGGGAGAGACCGGGGGTAGAAGGTAGAGGTAGGCAAGAGATTTGTCTAAGTGGCATGTCAAATGTGTTAAACTCAATGAGAAGCTACTGCTTTCCAAGGCTGGAGTGCTAAAAGCTTACTTAGCAGGCACCCTTGTGAATTTGGCTCCTGTGCAGGTGTATCTGTTGCATAAAAATAACTATCATTTGTTGCACACCTGCCATGTGCTTGGTATTTTAAATATATTGCTTCTAACCTATATAACAACTCTAAGAAGTAGAACATGGGCTACTAATTTTACAGAAAAATAAACTCAGAAATTAAAGGGCTTGCCCATGTTGATAGAGCCATTGTTTCTTACAAATGAAATTTTGTCTTCGGTGTCTCTGTTCCCTTTCAGTCCATCTGTTTGTGGGTAAGTGGGGGATGACATAAAGCATATGTATCTGTCTATTAGGCAGAGCTGTAAGGGAAATTATGGGCATCTAGGATTTGGAGTTGGACAGTTAGGGTGACGCCAAGATCACCTTCAAGCAAAGCAGTGGCTGGGATTTGATGCAACAAGGATGTGACAAAACATGCTTCTAACTGACAGCAGCTCATTTTGGAAGACTGAGCCTGAGTTAAAGGCCAGAGCAACGTAACAGAGTTCTCCAAACAGCACACAATGAGAGAAGGCCAAAGCTAAAGAGGACATCACCAGATTTAGCTGCTTCACTAAAGTGTTTTGATGTAGAAAATGAACTTGGTGCTTTAGTTCTCCCTGATGTCAAGACCTTTATTCCATTTTGCCCAAATTTCCCAGTTAGATAACAGTAAAGAGAGAGAGCCGGAAGACCTGGGTGTGCATCCTAGCTGTATCAATCACTGGCCATGGGATCTTAGATTCAGATTCTGAGAACCTCCATTTCCTTCTCCATAAAAATGGGCAGATACGTACTATACTCTGTTTTGGGGAAAACTCAAATTCAATGAGATAAAGTAGGTAAAAACTATAAACTCAGTACATATGTTGTTTAGTGGTTAAAAACATTTGGGACTTTAGGAGACAGACCAAAACTGCTTTTGAACCAGTCGGCAGAAATGCACTGCCTTTTTTCCTCCTCTGCTTCCCAGCTATGTGACTGTAGCTATTGCTGTTAATGCTTCATCCAGACCTCATTTACCATGGAACTGCTCTCAACTGCGGCTGCCACAAAGATTGTCTTCTGGTGACTCGCCCTGACTATTTTCTGAAGGATTTCTCTTAGTTGGCAGGAGTTTCCTTACCTGAAGATGCCCGGGAAGTGTTGCCCACCCTACTCTCCTGCTTTCCTAGGGTTAGGGCATGACTAATGATTGACTGATCAATGTGGGATGGGGCAAGGGGGGTAGTAGGGTAACTGTTCACCCTCATTGCCTCTGGGCAGGACAACCTCTGTTGCGACTCATGCTCAGAGCTCCTTGTGAGATCAGGCTGAGGCTAGACTTCTTCTGAAACCCTACTTTTACTTATTTCTTCTCAAACTTCATCCTTTTCCCACATTACCTTACCCATTTCTTCTGCTACCCTATTCTCAGAAAATGTGTTTCCCAAGAATACAGGAATCCCCCCTCAGGCTTTGCTTCTAGAGCATCAACTCTAAGGTTTTAACCTTGCATGCATGTTTTCTTCTCTCTGTATTTTAAATGCATAATGTGATCAACCCACAGAGTTATCAGAATTCTTCCAATTAAATGAGATACAGCAGAGAATGAGTCTATTTTATTGGCTAGCAAATAGCAAAGTGTTAAATACAATAATGGATGAAATTGTTACCAAGTAGTAGGCTCTTTAATTAGCTTATCAGACTACCAAAATAGTATAATGCATCAATATCAAACTTAAATTCCAACTTCATAAAACAATTCTGGACCCAACAAAGATGAAGGTATTACTCCATCTTATGTAGCAATATGTTGTATTTCTATTGTTTGATAGATAGTCCACTTAGAACTAACACATGGATGTCTCTTCCTTTTGATTGCAACCCTCTGGCACTTAACACTGTGCCTGGCACATGGTAAGTAAGGAGTATTAATGCTTGTTTGTGGATTGAAGGGTAACTCTAGGTCAGCTGTCAGTTTTATGCGAAAGCCCCTTCTACCACATCCCAGTCTCATGATCTGGCCCACCTCCTGGAAGTACCCTTTCTGGCCCAGACACTGGTAGGTACTTTATAATATGCTGTTTTATGTAATCTTCACAAACCTCAGGGGAAATAATCAATTCAAGCTTCCTGTGTTTGCTTACCATTAGATCCCCAATAAATAGTAACAATACTTGACATAGGAGCTGTAAATATTTATTAATCAAAAAATCACTCTAATACCCAAGCTCTTTTCACTATGCCTTACTATATGACCTCTTCTTGAATACTGAAACAGTGGATAGTTCTCCAAGGTAACCCATGATATCTCCAAACTGGCTATTGAAATTCATACTTACTGTACCTCGACCTACATTCTCTCCTGAATCTGAGTTCTACCACACAGTGCCATAATGAACAGGTCTAATACCACTTTCTCACGTTGGCCTACTGAAAAGAGCTCTGACCTTGGATTCTGAAGACCTGAATTTAGAAGTTTATCTCCCAGCCTTTTTCACAGCTATGTGACCTTGGGCAATTTCCTTAACTGCCCTGAACTTCCAGTACCTTTCTGTAAAATAGGGATAATGATGCCTTCCTCACAGAGATTCTATGAACATTTTATGGAAAATGGACAATGGACATATAAGAGATCACAATTTCATAAACTCTGCAAATATGTAAAAGTAAGTCTTTCTAATTCCTATTTAGCTCTCATGACTGGTATCATCTTTGACAGAAAGTAAAGGAATAATACTCACGTTTATTAAAACCTAGGTATTATCTCATTTAACCTTCATATCGACCTATAAGATAAATGCCACTATTTCACTTATTTTATATATGGATGGGGAACCAATGCACGGAGACATTAAGTAATTCGCCCAAGGTTACATGGCTAGTAAATGGTAGAGCCAGATTTGTCTCCTGCGTATTCTCTTCATAACTAAAATGCTTTACCTCTAGGCTATAATGCCTGTAAATGCAAAAGAGAATCTCTTCTCCAACATGTCTGTTCATAGAAAGAGCTAGAAAACAAAGAAAGCAAAGATAGAGATCAGAAACTTAATATAAATATCAGAAAAAAAGGCTGTGGCAGGCAGAATTCTACAATGGCTCCCTTGGTTTCCACCTACCTGTATACAAACCCTGCATAGAACCCTCGCCTTGAATGTGAGCAGAAATTATAAATAAGATGCGGCATTTACTCTCTTGGTTAGAGTACTTTACATGGCAAAGGTGATGGGCTATAAAGACATTGTGTTATGTAAGACTCCAACTTATCACACTGGGAAGATTCTTCTACTGGTTTTGAAGGCATCACCTGCCATGTTGCGAGAGTAGCAAGGGAGTGCAGTGGCCAGTAGTAGCTGAGAGTGTCCCCAGCCAATATCCAACAAGAAAGCAAAGATCTCAATACTCCAGTTTCAAAGACTAAATTTTTCCAACAACAAGTGAGCTTGGAAGATGGCCTCAAGCTCCGTATAAGAAAGTCGTCTGACTGAAATCTTGATTGCTGCTTGGAAAGGCTACAGCAGAGGTAGGATGTGCTCGAACTCCTGTCACAGGGAAATTGAGATAATAGGTGTATATTGGTTTAAGCTGCTAAGTTTGTAGTAATTTGTTACGTAATAGGTAATTAATTCAAAGTGTAAGTCTATTATCTGGTCTATTCATCTTACCTCATGCTCACTTTTCTATATGCTCCCTTGAAAACAAACAAAATGTATGGATTTTTGTTGCCCAAGGCTTGCATTCCCATTGTATATTAACCAGAGCCTAATAGCAAGGTTATTCAGAGATGACAACTGTCAAATTTTTATTTATATTCTTTAAGATAAAACACACACACACACATGACTGCGGCTTCATCAGTTGATAGAGTTGAAAGGGAACTTACAGGTCATTTTAGCCAAACTTCTCTTTTTATAGAAGGATTTGAGGTCTGGAGGACTAAAGTAATGTAGGTAGCAGCAGAATCCAAGGGAGATCTCAGAACTACTTTGTAATATCTATCACACTGTGTATCTGTTGTCTAATCCCTTGCTCTCCAAGTGAAGGTCTGTTGCTTACTGTGCAAACCAATGCGCCACACAGTTCTCTGCATAAAGCAGATACTCAGCTGAGAGTTGATTGAGATTATGCTCCTCATTTAGTAGCGTTTTTGGTGCAGCAGGAAAAACAATAATGGCTAAACAGACCGGGTGTTCCAGTTACCTAAGGCTATGTAACAAACCACTCCAAAACTTAGTGTATAAAGAAACAATCTATTACCTCTTATGGTTCTATGGGTAAATTGGAAACATCTGGGAAAGTCTTGCTTGGGGGTTTACCTGGTTGTAGTCAGGTGGTGGCTAGGACTGTAGTCATCTGAAGACTAACCTCATCTGGATGGCCAAGATGGCTTCTTTAATCACATGTTGGGATGACTGCAACACCTCCATGTGGCCAACTTGGGATTCCTCACAGCACGGCCAACTTAGAGTTATTGGTGGAACTTTTTATATGGTAGCTGGCTTTCCCTAGAATGTTCCAAGAAACCAAGGCAAAAGCTGCAAATGTTACATAGTGAAACTATTGCCACATTTAATGTTTCAACAAGGCCAGCCCAAATTCAGTGTGGGAAAAGACCATATAAGAGGCAGAATAATAGGAGGAGTGTTCACAGGGAGGCCCTCTGTGGAGACTAGCTTCCATACCTGGTTGTTCCTCGACAATAAAATGGACAGAACACCTGCTTAATGGTTATGTGGTCATACTTAAAAAGGGAGATTAATATAAGTGTAAGCTTTCAGGATATTAGTGTCCATTACACAAATGTAAGTTATCATTATTATAAGTCCTTGGGCTTGCTATGTAATTTCAACTATTTTGACCTAAGGAATGTGGCCAGTTCACTCCTCTTTTGATACTGTGTGATGGTGATTAAGTGATTTTGCATAGATCAATTTATTCTACAAGTAGAATCAGGCATGCACAGTATGTTGCTTCCCCTGAATTTTTTTATGGCTCCACCAAACCACGTGAAGAAAAGATACACTTAGAACAAATTACAGGCTGGAGTCAGCTTGGAAAACTTTGTGTTATATGAAAGCACAAACCCTGACAGACCTGAAAAACCTCTTAGACAATTTGTCAGACATAAAAGACTATTGCTGAGACATTTAACACTGGATACTAAAAGCTGTGCACAGCATTCAAAAGACAATATATGGCAGACTCTATTTCCACTTTCTTTAATTTGGAAGTTCTATCTTTAGTAGCAATTTACATTTTCCACACAATTAAAGACTGTACCTAGTTCTGATTTGCACTTCAAGTATCCAATTCGACTGTGATTTACATTTTCTTCTCTGTTTATCTGTTTATTTTCCTCTCAGTCAGAAAACGAGGTTTTAAATTTTGGCATCATCACTTAAAATCTGGGTAATGATGGGCAAATTTGATTAACCATTTCAGAGGGTCAGTTGGCTGATATGTTAAATAGGAATATGATTTTATTTCAGGAATTGTGGCTCTTGAAGCCTATGAGCATAGCCAGGCATGCAGTAGATATTGAACATGTACATATTCACTGATCTTTTAATACACTTTTTGTTGGTTCATTCAAAGGGTCTGTAAATAGGAATTCACTTGCGACAATAGAACAGCCCTTCAGATATCATTGTACCACCATGAATGTCAAGGCCAATACATCTAAAAATCAATGAAATTGTATTGTGCCTCTAATGGTAACCATTTACATAAGTTCAAGCCATGGGCAAATGTGATATAGTGGTATAGTAAGAATTATGCACAAATGCTCCTTGACTTACAATGGAGTTATATCCCAATAAATCTGATTTATTGAAATATCTTGATAAGTTGAAAATATTGTAAATCAAAAATACATTTAATATCCTAATCTATTGAACATCATAGATAAGCCTAGCCTACCTTAAACATGCATAGAACACTTACATTAGCTTAAAGTTGGGCAAAATAATCTACCACAAAGCGTATTTTAGAATGAAATGTTGAATATCTCATGTCATTTATTGAATATTGTACTGAAAGTGAAAAACAGATTGGTTGTACGAGTACCCACCACTAGCACATACAGCTGAAAGCACACTGGGCCTGAAATATGTTTGAAGCATTGAACTAAAATTAAGTTTTGAATGATGGGGATGCTACAGCACCAGGGTCATCAATTTCTCTCTCTTCCAGTGAGCCTTAAGAAGAGCTGATAGAAGGCACTGGAACATGGACGCTTGTTTATGGGTCAGCAGCAATAGGATTTTTCAGGACTATACTAAATGTCAGTTTACCCCGGTGAGCATGTGGCTGAATGGGAACTACTTCTCGCTGCCACTGCTCAGCCTTGCTAGAGAGTATCTTACTGAATATCACTAGACCAGGAAGATACCAAAATTCAAAATTGGAAATATGGTTTCTACTGAATTTGTATGGCTTCTGCTACTATCACAAAGTCCAAAAATAGTAAGCCAAATCACTGTAAGCTGAGAACCATCTCTGTGTTGGTCTTCAACTTGTTCTTGACATACAGCTTCTAAAACCCTTGGAATTTCCTAAAGGATAAAAAGCAATAAAGCACAGAAAGGAGCCTTTTGTTATTCAGAACAGGCCCCTTTCAACCACACCTGAGTTAACATTGATGAGAAGACTTTTGTAAAACTCCTGGATAACCACAGGATGGGAGGTGGTTGCCAGGGGAACCAACCACGTGATTAAAAGTTCTGAACTTTCAGCCCTAGCTCCCACACTCCCCCACTTCCGATCTCCATGAAGGAAGCGGGTGAAGAGGGACTGAAGATTGAGTTGATCACCAATGGTCAGTGATTTAATCAGCCATACCTACTTAATGATGTGACCATAAAAACCCAAAAGGACAGAGTTCAGAGTTTCCAAGTCGATGAACATTTGGGGGTGCTGGGAGGATAGCAAGGGCAGAGAGGCCATGGACACTCTGCACTCCTTCATTCTGCATCTTCCCATGGCAGAAGGTGGAAGGGCAAGGGACTGTGAGAGCAAGAGAGCAAAATATGCTGAACTCACTTTTAAAAGAAACCCACTCTTGTAACAGCTATTTCACTCCCTTGATAATGACATTAATCCATTCCTTCAGGCTGAGCTCTCATGACATAATCACCTCTTACGAGGCCCTGCCTCCCAACAGTGTTGCATTGGAGATTAAGTTTTCGACACATAAATTTTGGGGACATATTCAAACCATAGCATTCCATTCTTGGTCCCCCAAATGTATGTTCTTACAGTGCAAAATACATTCATTCTATCCCAATAGTCTCAGAAGTCTTAACTTGTTCCAGTCATCAACTGAAAAGTTCAAAGTCCAGAGTCTCATCTAAATCAAATATAAGTGACACCAAAGGCGCAATTCATTGGAGGTAAATAATTTTTCAGTTGTGAGCCTGTGAAATTAACAAGGTACACGGTTCCAAAATACAATGGTGAAACAGGCACAGAACAGACACTCCCACTTCAAAAGGGAGAAATAGACAAGAAGAAAGGAGTAACTGGGCCCAACTAAGTCCAAAACCCAACAGGGAAAACAACATTCAGTCTTCAATCTGGAGAATCATTTATTTTGACTCCATGTCCTGAATCCGGAGAACAAAGTGGGTTAGGAACTGGGTCCCCAAAGTCTCAGGCAGCCCCATGCCTAGGACTTTGCCGAGCACAATCCATCCAGAAGCTATCATGGGTTAAAATTTTGCACCTGCAACTGCAGGGCTCCTGGAGCTGCATTCCAGTGGCTTTACAGTTCTGGGGTCTCAGGGGCTGTTCCACTCTCATAGCACCATTAGGCTTTGCACTAGTGTGTGCTGTCTGTGGTGTCTACTCCTGTGACAGGTCTATGTCCCCAGACTGTCCAAGACATCCTTTGAAATTTAGATGGAGGCCATCTTGGCCACACAGCTCTTGCATTTTGTTTGTCTGCAGAATTAGAATCGCATGAGTTCTCCCGAAGTTTATGGCTTGTAACTTTGGGAACGGTGGGCAAAGCCACACCTGGACTCACCTGAGCCATAGCTGGGGTGGCGGAGGGATGCTGCACCAGAATTCAGGGATCCCTGAATTTTAGATGTCACAGGGCAGCAGATTCTGAGGTTCCATGGGCACTTCTTTGAAAACCTTGCCTTGAAGTTTCTAGCTCACCTGGGATATCTCTGAAATGCTTTCAAGAGCATTCTCTCATTGTCTGGTTAAATGGAAGCTGGCTTCCTTCTATCCATATTAATCACTTTAGCAAATGGTCACTTGGCCACACTCTTAGTGTTCTCTCCCAAGCATGTTTTTTGTTTTTTGTTTGTTTGTTTCTTTCTTTCTTTTTTCTATTCCTGACATGTCAGGCTAAGCTTTTCCAAGTCTTTTCATTCTGCTTCCCTTTTAATTATAAATTTCCTCTTTGCATCACTTCTGACTTCTATCACTTCACTGTAAGCGGTTACAAGTAGCCAGGCAAGTCTTTCAATATCTTGCTTAGTAATTTCTTCTACCAAATATCCTATGAGGTTGGTGCAGATGTAATTGCGGTTTTGCCGTTACATCCAATGGCAAAAACCAGCCTAAGAGTTTATCACTCTTACTTAAATTGCACCTTCCATAAAGCCCTTGAAAATGGACACAGTTCAACCAAATCCTTTGTCAATTTAGGACAAAGATAGGCTTTATTTCGGTTTCCAATAAATTATTCCTTGTTTCTATCTCAGTCCTCATCAGAGTGGCTTTTACTGTTCATATTTCTACCAACATTCTGATCATGACCACATAAATAAACTTTAAGAAGATTCAGACTTTTCTTACAGCTATTCTCTTCTTCTGAGTCCTCCCCACAACAGCCCTTAATGCTCTGTTTATGGCAATCTAGGCTTTTCCTAGCCTGCTTTCCTAAATAATTCTAACCTGTGCACATTCCCCAGTTCCAAAGCTGCTTTCACATTTTCAGGTATTTGTTATAGCAACATCATCACTTGTTCAGTACCAATTTTCTGTCTGAGTCCATTTTATTTTGCTATAGCAGAATACCACATATTAAGTAATTTATAATGAACAGAAATTTATTTGGCTTATGGTTCTGAGGACTGGGGAGTCCAAGAGCACTTGAGAGCCTTAGTGCCATGTCATCCAATGGAACAAGGCATTATAGATGAGGGTGGGAGTGAGAGAACATGAGGGGGGCAAACTCACTTTTCTAATAAATTTAGTCTTTGGTAACTAATCCACTCCCTTGATAATGACATTCATCCATTCATTAGGGCAAAGCCTTCATGACCTAATTACCTCTTGTTAGGCTCCAACCCCAATCATTGGAGATTGAGTTTCCAACATATGAATTTTTTGAGATACGTTCAAACTATAACACATATCTCCCATTTGTCAGCTTCTGAGTTGTATCTTTTATAATAAACTTGTAATCTTATGTAAAGCACTTTTCTGAGTTCTATACGCTATTGTAGAAAATTATTAAACCTGAGAAAGGGGGTTACTGGAACCTCTGAATTTGACTTCTGACTTGCCAAGTCAGAAGCAATGATGACACCCTAGATCTTGATACTGACTTTTGAAGTGGGGGCAGTCTTGTGGGACTGAACCTTAGCCTATGGGGTCTGATACGATCCTGAGATCGTACGAGTTAAATGATTGAGCTAAATCATAGGACACCCAGCTGTTGTTTGCCAAGAATTTAAAAATTGTTTGGTGTGAGGGAGAAAAAAAGCACACATTTGATGACTAGAAGTGAAATAGTGGTGTGGAAGTTGAGTAAGTATAAAGAAAAACAATTTGTTTTATCCTGTGTAACAAACAAACACCATTTTTGAGATAATTATCAGGATTATAAAGATCATTTTGTTTTTCTGAAATATTCCAATGATGAAGCAGAAAAGGCTGATAATTTTCCTGTTTTTCCTTCTTACACACAGACAGATGCCGATTAAAGATAATTTTCTTAAAAAACTTGTTCTACTAACTAGTCGAGAAATTTACTTCTTCTTCTAAAGATGATTGTTAACTGTTTTTTAAGGATGTAAAATGACTATTTTCAATTATCTATCTTTTTTTTTTCATTTTTACCAAGGTGATTCCTTTAAAATTAAGTTTTTTCCCTCTCCAAAGGAAATAGCCCTACTTATTATTATTATTTTTTCTAGAGAGGGGGAGGATGGCAAGTTTGAAAAGGACAAAAAGAATTCTAAAGGTGAAGGGATATCTCAACCTTGCCCATCTATTTATTAAAATCCAATCTTACCCTTATTCACAATTGTCAAAATGTAGAAACAACTTATGTCCATCAACTGATGCATGAATAAACTAAATGCGACATATTTATACAGTAGAATATTATTTAGGCAAGAAAATGTATGAAGTTCTGATAATGCCCTGCAGCAAGGATGAGCCTTGAAAATGTTATGTTAAGTGAAATAAAACAGATAAAAGAATAAATCTCATATGATTCCACTTATATGAAATATCTATAATGGGAAAATCCATAGACATGGAAAGTAGATTAGCAGACACCGGGGCTGGCGGGTGGGCAATAAAGTGTTACTGCTTAACACGTCTAAAGTTTCTGTTTGGGTGTTGAAAACTTTTAAGAAATAATGGTGACAAATGCGCAACATTTTGAAAGCAATTAATGGCTCTGAATCATATATATAATCATACACATGAGATTAAAATGGCAAATGTATGTTATATAAATTTTACCATTATGTGAGTGTGTGTGTGTGTTTCTGTGTGTGTGTCCCAAAATAGGGGAAAACATTCATCTTGGGTTCTATGTGGACTTTGAATTTAATTGCAAGCAAGTCAACTATGTTCTCGACTCATTTGTAGGATATGCATAAAATCTTCTATAAAAATGCTAAATCTATGCATCACTGTTGCATGACAATTTCAGTTTCCAATTGCTGCATTATTTATCAGTTTATAGATGGGAAATAAACATGGTACTTAATGTGAAAAGGCCTAATTACACCCACATTTCATGTGCCTAACTTGTGACTTAGCTTCAAACCAAATAAATCATTTACACTTATAAGTTAAACTACTGTACAAGCAGTTTTCAATTTCTCCCATCCTGAGAACTATATTATTGCCTCTCTAAATCACATTGTTCCCAATCTACCTGTGAAATGTTCAGCAACACAACCTCAGCGTGAATGCATCATCAGTCAGCAATTTCCAGGGTGGAAATTAACCCCTTGCCCTCTCAGTTCTGTTAAACAAAAATTCCTGATCACGGGTTGGGCATAGCTGCCCAAACTGGAATAAGTACTAAATAAATGAGTTCCTTAATAGTCGAAAGCAGATAGTATACTTGAGCTGTAATAAAATTAACCAAAAGAATACATTAACAAGGGTTGGGTGTACCTTGAAATTCTTTTTGTTTTGTTTATCTCCATCTGACACACACAGGCTAATTGAGCAGGTATCACTTTGTCTTGTATGTCAACTGCCTGCTAGATAGTAAGTGAAAAATGTTATATAATTGGAAATAAGACTGACTATATATTTAACGTTACATAGAGTTAAGTGTATATATATGCAGTCTTACATGGAGAAAACTTGACAACTTAGAATCTGATTTGATTCCTTAAATAATAGTTTAGTTGTTTAAAGTAAGTCCTGGGCAACTCTGGGCATTCTCCTACTAGAGGCCAGTAAATAGGAAGTTCAAGGGATTTGGAGGCTGATCAAGAAATAGGATACGATCCTGAAAGGCTGTAACACCCAACAAGCCTTATGGGGCAGTACTTGGACAGGGTTGCATAACAGGAAAGTCCTTACAGCACGAGACCATCTAGTGGTTTGTGTGCCCAGTTGATGCTGCTGAACAGTAAGGCTGGGTCAGAAAGCTCCCGAGGGTAGCAGTTGATTCTTCTGAATTTGTAATTACAAGGCCCTATCTTATCAATGGGTAACGACTGTCTGGTGAGGTTTCCCGGAGTATGCAAAACAAACAGGCTACAAATGACTTGTTTGGGTTATATTTTAAATAACTGGATATGCAAAACATTTGACTTTGGAGCGAGTGGAGTTTTGAGCTCAGGGATCTCAGCTTTCTGCGAAGAAATGAACAACCCAGTAGCCAATACGTAGAGGCCATCTTTGGCTCACTTATATAACCACAAGAAACTAGAGTGTCTACCTTATATAGGAATGGATTGTTCATCTTTGAGTGGACTTCTGTCAACTCAGAAGATCCATCATATGGCTTGTATTAGTTTTCTATCACCACGGAAACACATTACCACAACTTAGTGGCTTACACAAGACAAATGTATTATCTTACAGTTCTGAAATTTGGATGTGCAAACTCAGTCTTGGTGAGCTAAAATCAAAGTGTTGTCAGGAATCTGTTCCTTCTGGAGGCGATGGGGAGACTGTTTCACACAGTCTTTTCTAGGTTTTAGAGTCCATTCTCATTTCTTGGCTAGCGGTCTCACATCAAATCACCTTCCTTCAGACTCTGAACTACCTCTGCTTCCCTCAAGATTCTTGGGACCACATTGGGTTCACCCAGATAAGTTATCTCCCCATTTCAAGATTCTTACCTTTGTCATACCTGCAAAGTCCCTCTGCCATGTAAGGTAACATATTCACAGGTTCCAGGGATTAGGATGTGGACATCTGTGGTGACATTATTCAGCCCCCGCAAGGGGTGCTGGGAAAGACACAGACTCCAGGTCTGTGAGGAGCCTCAGGTTCAGGACACAGATAAAAGGAAGATCAGTGGACTCCCTTCAAGGCAGCCTCTAAACTGCACTGAGTGACATCTGGAAGGGGGTATAGCTATTTTCAAACATACAGGTAGTGAGGATGAAATTTATGGTTTTAACAACTCAAGTTCTTCTAGCCCATGGAAGCATTCTGACTCCCAGCTCTGGAGCAGTTTAAGAGATGGAGCCAATCAAGTCAGGCTTGTCTTCCTCAGGTTTCTTCCTCTTTGGACCATACTGTTCTGTGTTCCCTGTTCAAAGTTTGGGCCTCTCTGTACCCTAAAATCCCAGTGACTGGCAGGTGGCTCAGATGCGGTTCTTGTCCTGGTGGAGCTTATGGCCCAGTGGGAAAGACATAAATATAAATGGAGACTCCATTTCCTTCCAGGACCCTGAGCATCTTGCCAAACTATTGGTTCTGCAGCCCATGCATTGACGCATAATTGCATGTCTAGCCATTTCTTCTTCCAAGTAAAGTGCACAACCAGGTGCACTGCTCAATGTTCTGTTCACTGGGAGGTTTTCCCTTTACTACTGTCCTTCATGGATGTTCTGGAAAGAAGCTGTGGTGCTGCAGCTGTCCACATTTGGTGGTATCTGCATATTATGCAAAACCATCTGAAGCCAAATTCAACTGTTCTCTTCCTCTGTCAACTGATCATAGGGTACTATCCATGAAGCCACAGGTGCAGGTTAGAAGAGAGAAGGCAGGGTAGACAGATTAGGGACCATGGGCATTTGGGTCACTTCTTCATGTAATTTACTTATGCCTTCAGGACCTTCTTGGGCCTGAACCAGTATACAGAATTTCCTTTGGTGATGAAGTATTGTACTGCATGCCTAACCTTATGGCTTGGTAGGTCAGGTAACACCCAGTTCATGATAGGTAGCTCAGATACTTAGTGGCCCATAGTCAAGCATTCAGTTTCTACTAAGGCCTAATAGCTGGCAGAGAGGTGTCTCTCAAAAGGAGAGGAGTTTTCTGTGGATGATGGCAGAGCTTGCTCCAAAATCCTAAAGCCTATACTATTTGCCTATGGGGGCAACAAACATTTCCATCTGCTACTAACACTTCGAGCATAGGTTATTGTGAAACACACAATATGATTGAACCATTATTCTATAATTTGGATCTGAGGGGTCCAAGGCTTGAGAATGTCACCTAACCTGATGGAAGTAAGCCAGTGCCACATGAGGGCTGAACACACAAACCTAGAGTCAGGGTTATGGGTTCAAATCTCAACTTCTCTTCTGTCTATCTAGAGTGGAAATGTCACTAGACAGATAGAAGAGAGTTTGACCCTGGACAAGTTCTTTGACTCCCAGTGCTTCATTCCATTAGTGTTAGGATGGCGATGATAATGGCAATCTCTCACTGGATTATGGAGAGTTTAATAATTGAATGTATGGAAAACTCTTAAGAACTCTTCTCGTATGATTAGGTGATGAATAAATATTCATTATGATTGCTGCCTCATTTTAACCTAGCTCTCTACTCAAATACCTCCTCCCTATAAAGGTTTCCCTCACCACCTTATAACTTCTGATAACTTTTGATTTTCACTGTACTTGATTTTTCCTCATAGAACTGATCATTACTAGATATAGTAATAACATATACTTATAGAATAAATAATATTTTAAATGTTGCCTCTTATGTTTAATTTTTTTTTTTTACCAAATGTAATTCATTTAAATCATTCTACAGATATTAACTCACCATCTACTATGTGCCAGGAACCATTCATGGAACTAGAAATTTAACAGTAACTAAAAGGTAAAATTTTGTTCACTTTCTTTTCTGGTGTTGACTTACTGACCTTCACTACCAGGAGCCTGTCTCCATGAGGGTAGGCACGTTGCGTCTTCGGGTCATTCCTGAAAACTCAGAACCTAGAACAGTTGACTATCCCATGAAGTCAACACTTAGTGAATAAACAAATGAGTGAATGAAAAATATTTTTATCTGGCACATGGAAATTGCCACCAGGGAAGAAAAGAGGAGCAAACCTTGAAGCTCTTTAACACAGAGAGAGCTGGGTAATGGAATGCATCTGAGATTTCCTCCTTATGATTCTGCAGGGTGTGCACTTTATGTCTATTCTTAGTGTGGAAAGTGAGAATCAGAGACAGCAAACAACTTCTTCAAGGACACACAGTTAGATGCAAACAGAGTCGGAATTCTAATCCAGGTCTATTTGACCAGCAGCTCTGCACTTTACTTACTATATCTGTGCAGAAGAGCACTGAGTTACAGACCAGTAATGAGAAGAAATAGTGAAGGGTTGGTAAACACCTCAGTTACATAAGGAGCTTCTCTAGGCTGTGTGCATCACCCCACACTCCATCTAAAATAGATATTGGAGATTTTAAACATCTAGGGTTTAGATACCTGAAAAAAATAAATCATTTTAGTGGTTTATGAAAAAGGAAGGAAGAAGAAGAGAAGCAGCAGCAGAAGGAGGTGGAGGAGGAGGAGAAACAGCAGGAAAGGGAAGAGGAGGGAGGAAGGGAGTGGAAAAGAAGAAGAGAAAAAAATGAGTAACCAGGCGGACATTTAATTGGCCTTTTGCTCACATCAGTATTTCATCCTTGGCCACCAATTGCACACTTGAAGTTGTTTACCTTCCTGGAGGGATTTCTCAGTCGTTCATTGTGAAGGATTCCTAGCCTCTCCTCAGTGGACAGCCAAGAGCCTCCTCTCAGCTGGGAGCCTTCCTCCCCTTCACTGCAGTCTCCCTGAACTGCTTCCAGAGCCCAGCTTCTCTGGCCAGTGGCCAAGGACTCAAACAGGCACTGCTCTTTCAGCACAGAAACACAGAAACCAAGTGCCTTGGTACAAACAGAAAGCTGCATTCTTTGGCTGGGATCTGGGTGAGATAATTACCCCGCAAGGTCTTCCTCTCATCTAAGCTGTTGTTTAGCTAAACAGCACAACAGGGTTTGTGGAAAGTGCTGCATAAAGGTTCAGTTCATTCATTTGTTGAGCCTGTGATTAGTGACGGTGAGTCTCACCTCCCTGAGCTACAGATTTCCTTCTCTGAAAAGGGTCATAGAACTAGATTATCTTTAAATTTCTGCAAAATTCCAAAACATGATAATTTATCCTAGGTATGAAAGAGGAAAATGTAAGAAAAAGAGAAATTTGGTTCCTCCTCCCTGGCCCCTTCCCTTCCCTTCCCTTGTCTTCTCTTCCCTCCCTCCCTTCCTCCCTCCCTCCCTCCTTCCTTTCTTCTTTTTCTTCTCTCTGTCTCTAATGTATCAAGATTTTAAGTAAATAATTTCTGGATGAAATTAGTACCTTGAAATTTTGAAGTTGTCTTGGGTAGAAACCAGAAAGATATCCTCTAAAAAGCTGTAGACATTTTATTATGCTCTTTACATGACGAAGCTTGAGGACTCCTTTGCGGTCACCTTTTTCTCTGTTCATTATTTACAAATCTCATTTCTTGAGACATCATAGAGGAATTCAGCGATGGGTTTGGTCATGGAAACCTATTTTCCGTTTTCCATTTTCCATGCTACACTTGTTAGTCGTTTCGGTGGTAGGAGTTGCTAAGACAGTGAGTTAACCTTGTCTTGGCCTAGAGCTGGAGCCTGGTAAAAACTGGTGAAATTGACTTAGAATGTGTTCTGTGGTCTATACCTTATCATTGTAGAAATGGATAATCTTTTTTTTTTGAGACAGGGTTTAGCTCTGTCACCCAGGCTATAGTACAGTGGTATGATTTCAGTTCACTGCAGCCTCAAACTCCTGGGCTCAAACCATCCTCCTGCTTCAGCCTCCTGAGCAGCTGGAACCACAGGTACATACTACCACACCCAGCTGGAGATGGTTTTTGAAAGTTTGTTTACTGATATTTCCATATAGGAGAAAACACAAATGAAAGAGAAGCTGAAGACTCTGATTTCATTAGAGATATCGTGAAGTTCTGGGTAGAGAAAGACTTCTCTGGGGTCCAGTGAAAAAGTAGCTCCAAATGGGGCAGAGCCAGTGTCCACATCCCAGCCCCCTTCCTCCTCAGATTTGGAGACGGTGGGGGCAAGTGGCATGAGGGATAATTGTGCCAACGTCACCTGGATTCTCTGTTGATTTTGTGTGAGCTGGAAACACACTTTTGTGTGTAAACCCTTTGGGATTTAGGGGTGCTGCTGTTGTAACACAGCCAAAGCTTTACCCAATTAACATAACCCATAGGACAAGGGCAACGAGTGGACTAATCGTAGGCACAAGGTATTCTCTTTTTGCAAATGAAAGAAAGAATCAGAAGATGCTGATGAGAGGAAGGATACCCTGCAATCAAGTGAGAAGGGCTCAGTGTCACTATCCGTTTGGATTAAATGTCAGTGTGACCTTGCGTGGACAGAATTCATGTCTTTGGTGTATTCTGTCTCCTTGAAGCTTAGCAATGATTCCTTAGAAGGAAATGGAGGCTGGGGTTTGAGCCCAGGACTATCTCACACTAAAGCCAATGTTCTTCGGAGCATGCAACACTGACTCTTTTTTTCCATTTTGCTCTGCTCTGGACTCTGTGCCTGCATATGCATCATTTTAATATATGTATAATTATATCATGTTATATATTTTATTATCATAGCACTAGAGATAATCAACTTTCTCTACTAAAGACTTTGACACATTCATAGCTTAAAAAACAACACAACAATAACTAGTGTTTGAAATACTTCACAGTTGGTCCTTCTATAAAAATATTCTTTTGAGTTTGAAAATCCTTAAGCTCTTTTTCCATAGCTGTGGGGGCTGGTAGGACTGAAAGGATTTCAAATGTAGAGGAATTTTTATTTCCTTGGCAATCTCATAATTCAAACAACTTTAACTTTTAAATGTCACACTTGTGATGTACTATAGGTAGTCATTAATAAACATGAATGGGTTTTTGAGGTTCAGAAAAGTGGCAGTAAATAAAGGGATGGAAACATTGACAGAGAGAGCAGGTGCATGCTATAGGGAGCTCCACTTTCCTTGCTGGCTGACATTTGCACAGAGTTAAGGTCAGCCATGTTGGCTGTGATCTTCACAGCCAGCAGGGGAGTTTTCTAAAAGTAAAAGGCTCCTGGTGTCATTCCCCACTTACACACCTTGATGGCTGCCCATTGATAGAAGATCATTTTGCTTTTTTTGTTTCTTGGCTTTTATTTTCAATGTAGCATTCAAGGCCTGTTGTATGCCTGGCCAAACTTAACCTTTACCGTCCTCTTTCCCTGCTTTTCTATATGTTGGGCTGCAGTTCAAGCCACAGGAGTGCTAGACACACTAGCCTGCATTCCCAAACACGCCATCCCTTTTCACATCTCTGTGCCTCACTCAAAACATTTTCCTCCTGTTGCTTCCCAGCAATGTCTTGAGTGACTTTCAGAGCCCACCTAACACATCACCTGTTGAGATTGACTTCCCCTGGTATTCCACAATAGAAGAACTCAGCACATCTGTGACATCCACCAAGCACTTGACTCTCATCTGTAGGAAAGACTTTACCATTCAGTGTCATTGTCCCTCCCCAGCAGCTATGCCTTCACCACCTTGTTTTGTTGCATTTTACACAGCACTGGCGCATAGATGGTACTCAACAAATGTTTGTTGAAAGAATATTTAGATAGTTGATAGATAGATCATAGATATTGAGGTTCCTCCACATTCCTTAATTTAATATTTTCTTTCTCCACATTGAGCAGAAGACTCGCTTGTAAGTTCAGTGGTGTACTGCAGGGCAATGGGAACAGTCTTCCTGGGGTGCAGGCAACGAGGGGTGCAGGCAACGAGGGGTGCAGTGTTTGTGTAGAGTTTAAAAACAGTAATAAAAACAATTAAAAGTGGGTCTACTTTTTGTTATTACCATGCACTTGTAATGCTAATCAATGTCACTGGTAAAATATCCCCCTCTTCAGGCCATTCCTGCCCTCTACCCCTCCTGGTTAGGCCAGGGTCAGGATCTCTCATTATTTCCTCCCCTACGCAGAATCCTTCTATCCTGTAATATGATTCTGTAGGGCTTCTCCTAGAGATCATTCATCCATTCATTCATTCAACACATGTTTATACAGTTTTTAATATAGAGCAGCATTGCTAGACAAAAATGAGCACAAAAGCAGTACTCTTCTTGTCTTAGAGCTTGAATTGCATTTGGGGGAGACAGAAAATAAAATGAGTATGTATCACATGCACACAAATACACACACATACACACGCTTTGGGGTGGTAATTGTTTGAGAACAGTAGCCCAAGATGATGTGACCCTGATGGAGGAGGGGTGCCTTCAGAACGGTTTTCAGTGGCAGCCATTGTGTCTGGGGTGGAGCAGGGTGAGATGAGGTATGAGTGAAGAGAAGGGGCCAGAGATGTGAAGAGCAGGAATAATACTTGTAGCAGAGAGAAGAGCAAGTGTGAGGACATGGGGTGGCACACAGGTATTATAGAAAAACACCTGCCAAATACTCACAAGGACAACAGGCATTATGTTTCTGCTGTCTTTTAAATCCCATACTTAGACCTGTCTCTTCAGTTCACTTGTTGATATGGTTTGGCTGTGTCCCCATCCAAATTTCATCTTAAATTGTAGCTCCCATAATTCCCACGTGTTGTGGGAGGGACCCGGTGGGAGACAATTGAATCATGGAGGTGGTTTCCCCCATGCTGTTCTCATGGTAGTGAATGAGTCTCACAAGATCTGATAGTTTTGTAAGGGGAAATCCTTTTTGCTTGACTCTCATTCTCTCTTCCCTGCTGCCATGGAAGATTTGCCTTTCACCTTCTGCCATGATTGTGAGGCCTCCCCAGTCACATGGAACTGTGAGTCTATTAAACCTCTTTTTCTTTATCAATTACCCAGTCTCAGGTATATCTTTATCAGCAGCGTGAAAATGAACTGATAACACTTGTGTTCTTTGTAAACTCTCCTGATTTTTTACCTGGAGACAGGGTGAAGCCCAGCAAAAAGATGGAATGTGTTTTATCCCAGTGCCTGCTTTGATGTGGCTGACTCTTTTCGGTGGTAGTGCTGGGCATTTGGACACAGACAGAGGGTTCTCTGTCTCTCCTCTCAATTGTCATCCCTGGTTCTCCATCACATGGTCCAGATGTGCAAATGATAGGGCTCCAATAGCTCTCCATCCCCTCTCATCAGTATTTCATTATTAGAGTGTGGTTCATGTCATCTGGTGCCTTAATTCAACAGATAAAGCAACTGAAGCTCAGAGAAGCTGGGTTGCTGACATGGTGTCACATAGCTATGTAGTGGTAGTGATTGAGTGAATAATATGTGTCACCCTTCTCTAATCACAAAGCATATGCTGAACATCGTGAAAGTCACTTTACACAGACCATCTCTTCTCAACAGTCTTGGATGTTAGAGAAAAAAAAAGTGTAGTGAGGGAGCCTAATTAAGTGGCTTTTTATCAGACATTTCAATAAGAAAATCTCCTTCTCCTTTCTGTGTCTTGTGTTATCTCCAGATACATACTCTTTTCAAAATATGTAGGTCCATTTTTATAGGTGCTTTTGAAGACAATGCTATGGAGATGTTAGTTTTTTGCTTTAATATTTTGCAAGCATCAGACCCATCTACATAACATCTGGCACAGCAGGCTACACTTTGTAACCATTAATACCCCAAGCCTGTGGGTCAGTAATCATTTGTGTAACTGATTCAGCGTTAGCCAAGACCACAGACAGTGCCAGAGAGGGTGGAACTGGAACCTTAGTGTGATATGCTTTGATAACCATTAACTAGCTGCAAGCTGAAAATTCTCCTTCTGGGCCTGCTATGCTGTTTGTTCTCTTCAGTTTGAAAAGTGATAAATGAAAGGGCTGTATGGGCAACCTTAAGAAATATATGACTAGAGTAAAAAGACTTTCACTGAGGCCCATTGTACTAGAAGCAGGTGGGGAAAGTTTATACTCTCAAAGCTAAAATAATTCCTAAGTAAAGGTATGGATAATTACTCAGACACTCTAGGAATATTTTACAGGTAATTGTGATATAAGTGAACGACTTTCACCTATCAAATTTATTTATATATATGTATATGTATATTTTATAAATATGTAGGGTTTAACACTGATGAGGATCTATCAATCTATCAAGTTGAGGATCTATCCACTTGAATCTCAAGTTCAAGTGGTGGAAATATTCAAGAAAGCAACTGAACCATATGTATCAACGTCCTTAATGGGGTGTTTTGGTGAATAATTCTAGTTCAAGAAATCTGTTTTTAGGAAATAACAATACCTGAAGGAAAGATGTGTGAACAAATATTTTATTAAATGATAGTGTAAAGTGATACTGAAAGCAATTGAAGTATCTATTAAAAACACATATGCTCTTATATGCCTTAAAATTATATATACAGTTGAGTCTTGAACAATGTGAGGCTTGAAGGCACCAATCCCCAGTGCAGTCGAAAATCTGAGTATAACTTTTGACTCCCCAAAACCTTAACTAATAGCCTACTCTTGACCTGAAGCCTTACCAATAACATAAACAGTCGATTGACATATATTTTGTATGTTGTATGTATTATAGATTGTATAATAAGCTAGTGAAAAAATATTAGAAGAAAATTATAAGAAAGAGAAACTTTTTTACTATTTACTCAGTGGAGAAGTAGACCATCATAAAGGTCTTCGTTCTGTTTGTCTTCACATTGAATTGGCTGAAGAGGAGGAAGAAGAGGAGGGGTTGGTGTTACTGTTTGAAGAATGTCAGAGGCAGAAGAAATGAAGGAAGTAAAAGGTGAGACAGGAGAGACAGGAACCCTCAGTGTAACTTCACAGAAATACAACTTAATTTTGATTTGATATTTTACTTTTTCATTTCTCCATGAATGTTTCTATATAGTCCCAGTCCTTCTTCTGACATTTGCTTTAGTGTCAGTGCCTGTATCACAGAAGGGTTCATGTCATAAAAAGAAAACAGAAGCAGTCTTGATTAACCAAAACTCTTCTTCCAGATTATCCACTGCCAATTTGTTTTCTGGCACTACTTTTTTTTTCCATCTTCTTCCACACCATTGGGCACTGGTTTGGGAGCACTCAGGTCCATCGATTCATCTCTTGTTAATTCCTCTGGTGTGTTGACTATTAGCTCCTGACTTTCTCCAAGATCCATATAGTGAAACCCTTCAAAACTGTCACCTCCCTTCCTTTGCCATATTCACAGTCTCTTTCATGACTTCCTGAACTGCCTCTGTCATAAATCTTGTGAAGTCAAGCACAACGTCTGGACACAGTTTTCCCAAGCAGGAATTTATTGTCTCGGGCTTTCATGACTTTTCTCATAGCAACGACAGTATAATTCTTCCAGACTTTCGGAATGTTCTGTGTCAAAGTTCCCTTCCACAGTGTTGGCAACCCTTTCCATAGATCACTGTGTGTAACGAGCCTTAAAGGTTTGTATGGCCCTGGATCTAGAGGCTAAACTAGGGATGTTGTGTTTGGAGGCAAATAGATCACTTTGGCACCACTGTGAGTGTTTAACTCAGGAGGTTGCAGATGGTCAGAGGCATTGTCCAATTTCAAAAGAACTTTTGACAGTCCTTTACTAGCAAGGTATTTCCTGACTTTAGAAACAAAGCATAGAAGGAACCAGTCCAGAAAAAGGGTTCTTGTTGTCCGGACCTTACAGGTACACAACCAAAAGACTGTTGGCACTTCATATGGGTCCCATAGTATTTCCAAGATTTATGGTATTGCATAAAACACAATGAAAAATATGCAAGAATCGTAAAAGATCACTTTTTACTGTGATTTGCAATTTACCAGAGAGACAAACTGCTCAGGGGATATGATTAGTGTGTAACCCAGCATTTTAAGATGATACTGGTAACACACGAGCTTGCCTTAATTGCAACAGGAGGTGGCTACAAAATTATTACGATGGTACAGTATTACTACTGTTAATTGTATCCAGTTATAACTTAATACTACATCTTTACATTTGTTTGCCTTTCTCTTGATTGCAAATGGTGCCATGTTTTGTCTGTGTGTGCATATATTTTGCGAATTTTTAACTTTTCATAATAGACACAGATATAGTAGTAAATGATAAAATAGACTAGTATTTGCATATATTTATGTTTCATGACATAGTTAACCTTTCTTAATTGTTTTCAGTATTTCCAGGCAATGCGATTGGTCTGTGAGTTTTTTCAAATTGTCACTTCAAATCCCCCCCAAAATTTCCGATATATTTATTGAAAAAGATCTATGTATAAGTGGACCACCACAGTTGAAATCCACGCAGCTCAAGGCTTAACTGCCCTGCTTGAATGTTTTGCAAGCATCAGGCCCATCTGGCATAGCATCTAGAACAAATCTTGATCCAGAGAAAATGCTCTACAACCATTAATATTTTAAGCCTCTGGGTTGGAATATCATTAATCATTTGTGTAAGTGATTGAACATTAGCCACACCACAAACAATATCAGAAAGGTTGAAATTAGAACATTAACAGGGTTTGCACTGATGACGACATTTTGCTGGCCCAGGTGTGGTTATGTAGAAATTCTTACACATTTCATGGTACTAGAGATTGATAATTGTTTAAATGTTTTGATACCTATGGTTAATTTCTGAGAATAAAACCCAAAGGAGGAATATGAAAACAAAGAGCAACAAGAGAAAGTCTTACTTCCAAAGATATATATTGTTAACATTTATAATAGTCAAGCTTATAAACAAATCAAATATCAAGTTTTGTTTTATGTAACATAACTTACATAACAATTCAAATTATAAGACAAGGTTAAGTAACTTATGGCATAGAAACACAATGGTGTATTGTATAGTCTTTATAAGCACATGGAGTTTTTTCTTTCCAGAAAGCCACATAAAATATTGAAGAGTATTTTAATGTTAGTTGAAAAATATAGGACAAAAAGGATACAATTATAACACGTAAAAATATTATTCTCTGTACTAAGACAATACGTTATTCAAAACACGATTAACTGGGTGGGGTTTTCTGGTGAGGCTGCAGATTTCTTTTTTTCTTTTTCCATCCTGCCTTCTCTTCCACTCCCCACACAGGTTCTTTGTCAGTCATTAGAAATGAAAATGAAATAACATTAAAGATGTATAGTGTGTCTTTAGGGGAAATAAGCAACAGTCAATTAAGAACACATAAAGGCTATCAGTGCCTTATCAATACCCCCATTCAACACACTCATGGAGAGCAGCTAGCATTACAAAGGAATTCACAGAGAGAGTGTGCTCTCCTAAGAGGTGATGAGGACTGAAAATAAAAATAGATTATTAAAAGACTTAGAAAAATTTTTGAATGAGAGGTGCACAAAAGATTGTTGAGCTCAGCTAGATATTTAGAAAAAACACTTAACTATTGAATTTGATTTTCCACAAAATGCCTCTCAAAATCATTGTCACAAAAGCGTCAGACTGGAAAGTAGCAGTGTCCAGATTTTTGGGTTTCTATTAAGTTCTGCCCTGTGGATTCGAAAGGCTGTTACTTGAAGAAATGGGTAAGACCATCTCTGTATGACTCCAAGGGGCTGCATCACCTCTCTAAGGAATATATTTTTATTAATTTAAAGCAGTCTGTGCCAGTGAGGATACCAACAGGAAATACAACAAATTTAAATTGAGATAATTTGAGATGAGTTCATTAAAGAACTAACTACAAAAGTATGAATGGGCTATGGTGGAACCACAGAACATATTATGAAAAGCTGGGCTAATAAAAGAAACAGTGGGAAAGACAGTTACCAGTACTCAGTAGTTTGAGAGTAGTAACTTCAATCAGGGCTACACCTGGGGCCCATGGAAATAAGTAGCCTGATTTCCCCCTCCTACCTGCCAATATCCTGGTGGATGCCGGCTAAATCCATGGGTCAAACTCAACTGGAAGCAAAAATGCAGTCTTGTCTATCAAGTGATGGGCATTTGGGTTGATTCTATGTCTTTGCTATTGTGAACAGTGCTGCAATGAACATATGCAAGCATGTGTCTTTATAATAGAATGATTTCTATTTTGGGGGGTGTATACCCAGTAAGAGGATTGCTGGGTCAAATGGTATTTCTGCTTATAGATCTTTGAGGAATTGCCACACCATCTTCCACAATGGTTGAACAATTTACACTCCTACCAACAGTGTAAAAGCATTCCTTTTTCTCCACAACCTCACCAGCATCTGTTGTTTCTGAACTTTTTAATAATTGCCATTCGGACTGGTATGAAATGATATCTCATTGTGGTTTTTGTTTGTATTTCTCTAATGATCAGTGATGGACACATGGTGGGGAACAACACACACTGGGGCCTCTCGGGGGTTGCGGAGGAGGGAGAGCATCAGGAAGAATAGCTAATGGATGCTGGGCTTAATACCTAGATGATGGGTTAATCTGTGCAGCAAACCACCATGGCACAAGTTACCTTTGTAACAAACCTGTATATCCTGCACATGTGTCCTGAAACTTAAAATAAAAATTGAAGAAAAAAATAAAAATAATGTAGTCCATAGAAATCAGCCTCCTGGAGGAAAACGCAGGGTGATGAAGAAGGATCCAGAGAGCCAGACAGAAGCTGGCCTGAATACAGCCCAAACAAGGAGGAGCCAACCCCACAAACCAGTATGTTTTTCATCGTTAGCATTGGTGAAAACAGACTGAAGGATCATTTCTTTGGGAAAGCTAAACTGTATTAATTTGTTTTCATGGGGCTTATAAAGACATATCCAAGACTGGGCAATTTACAAAAGAAAGAGGTTTAATTGGACTTTCAGTTCCATGTGGCTGGGGAAACCTCACAATCATGGCAGAAGGCAAGGAGGAGCAAGTCAGGTTTTACATGGATGGCAGCAGGCAGAGAGAGAGAGCTTGGCAGGAGAGCTCTCTCTTCTTAAAACCATCAGATCTTGTAACTTACTCACTATCATGATAACAGCACAGGAAAGACTTGTCCCTATAATTCAATTACCTCTCACCAGATCCCTCCCACAACATGTGAGAATTCAAGATGAGATTTGGGTGGGGATACAGCCATACCATATCATAAACAGAGCATGGTGTTTGGACCAGATGGCTTAACATTTTCCAGTTACTTCTAAAACTTTATAATTCTAAGGTACCTCAACTAAACTAGAGACAAATAAATAACCAATGCAATTATATTGCATATTATGGTCACAAACTCAAGTCAGGAAAATTGAGCTCTTTATCCCTTTTATAGAGCAATAACCTTTTCTACCATCCACAATGATTATCTCTGGAACACTTTTACAAAGCAATAAAACCAATGGTTTATTTAATTGAAGTATGGGTGTTGATGATCAACAAGCACTACCTGGGATGAATATGTAATGAGAGCTCTTTTCATGTGGCACCCAAAGACCAGGATGTATCAGAAATACATTTCAATAAGAACTAACATACATTAAGTGCTCATATGTGCCAGGTACGAGCCATGAACTTTGTATTAACTCATTTAATCTGGACAAGAAGCCCTTTAAACTACATTCTTTTGTTGCTCTTTCTTTACCTATGCAGGAAAGCAGCCAGGGAAATGTGCTACTCAGATCTCTTGCAATAGAAGGCATATTTTGCTTGTAGTCTTACATGCTGACCCTTGAAATCCATTACCATGACTGTTGAAACCACACTTCCTGAAAACTGCCCCCAGACCAGTTACTGAGCACAACAGGGCACTTCGTTCCGTCTAGGTAGAAGCAGGACTGCTTGAACGGTTTTGGCTCAAGCTCTTGAACTCTATCAGCCTGGCCAGATCTTTCTTGAAACTGTGCTACAGTCAAAAATCCTTCCTACTCAAGACTTTTTCTTTCTCTCTCTTCTTTCACAGTTGTCAGACCCATATAGAGATCTGACAGTTCCCCCACCCTTCCCTCCCTGCTATAGACTGAATTGTGTACCTCCCCTCCCCAACCCATATTAAAATGTTGAACCCCTAATGGGCAGTGTGATTGTAGTTGGAGATAGAGTCTTTATGAGATAATGAAGGTTAAATGAGCTCATAAGAGTGTGACCTTAATGGGATAGGACTGTGGCCTCTCTTTATCTCTCTTTCTCTTTACCATGTGAGGACTTGATGAGAAGGTAGGCGTTTGCAAGCTAGGAAGAGAGTTCTCACCAGAAACTAAATTGGCTGGCACCTTGATTTTGGATTTCCCAGTTTCCAGAAGTGTGAGAAAATAAATTTCTGTTGTTTAAGCCACCTGGTCTGTGGTATTTAGTATGGTACCAAAAGCTGACTAAAACACTCTTCTAATAAATGTCTTATGTGTTTAATCATATCTTGGCACTGGTTCTCAGTGGACCTGAACCAAATGCATGCACCATCATAAGTCCTAGGTGTTCACCTAAATTCACCAACCTTGGGGGTGGCAAAGCTGAGGTGCAAACGCAGGCAATGGAAATCAGGAGTCTCCATCTGCTTCCTCTCTAAGCCGTGTTGCCTCTTGAGTTATTCAGGAGCTTAACTTGCCTAGGAACACTTTTTTTTGGAACACCTTCTCTCCCCATTTAAGCAAAGCATTTCAGCCTTTATCGTTTTTTTTTTTTTTTCCCCTGACTTGAAATCAGACAGCTGTTGCATCCTGAGACTTCTTCACTAGAGCAAAACTTGCCTCTGGTCTTTTATTTAATTCCGTGTGGTGGCAAGGGTTTAAATGCCTCCTCACTGTCACTCACCTGGACAGATGAGTTAGACAGATGTGTATGTAAACGGGCTCCAGCAGTTATCAGCTGTGAGACCTCAGATGCCTTGATGGCCCTGAGCCTTTGTTTAATTATGTGAAAAAGTGAGAATTAGCCATTCCTGAGTCATGGGTCACTTGGAGGACTAAGTGAGTTCACATTTAAGGATGGAGGACTTTAGCTGGTACATAAAGATCATAAACAATATATCCCACTCCTATCTGGGTACCTCTTTTGATTTATTTGAATCAGTTGCTCGTAAGTTTGTTTCCCAGAAGTGAATGGAACTACTCTCACTCAAATGGTACCTTTTCTACTCCTTGCCTGAGATTTCCGAAGAACAGATGGGAAATTCCATTCAGAAGCTTTGCCTGGTTTGACATTTCCCCATATGTTCCTGTGGGTCAAGAGAAAATGTTTTGATGTCCTAGCTTGGTTATCTGGATCCCAGAATTACTCATGAACTTCATCTTCAGTTGCTGCCACTGCCTACATCTGAAGCTGCCTGAAGGGGAGAAGAATGAGTCAAGGAGGTCATTCTTTGGCACTACAATTTGATCTTCAATGAAGCATACTTCATTTTCAACTATTTCTAATTGTTCTTTGCTTAAACCCATCACGGAAAGTTAAAGAACAAGTTTCTGTTGTTGTTGTTGTTGTTGCCATGTTTAAAATTGAATAATAAAGGCAGGGCTCTAGTCTCAGAACAGAATGGCCTTTACTTTGAAGTGGGTAAAATTTGGTTCTGCTGCTAATGAGCTGTGTCACTTTAGACAATTTTCTTAATTGCTCCGTGTTTGATTTCTTCAATTGGAATCAAGAATGATTTTCCTTTCTTGGGATTTATTGTGAAGATTAAATGAAATCATGAATGTAAAGGTCTACGTTGCTGACTTGCAGAAGTACCTAAATAAATGCTCATGTGTGAGCCTGATATTCTAATTAAGTTGCTGCCCTCACCATCTCTGCTGTGTTCCACATTATAAGTCCTCAATGATCTTCAGGGTTTTCAAAATCTTCTAGTAGAAAATTTCCATCGTTTTATTTATTTCTAAGGAAGTATAGATCACCCCTGGGGAGTTGGCAGTCCCACGTATGACTAATATCATTGGTAGACCTTGTTATAGGGGTGTTATTTTGTTGTTTTGTTTTGTATTTTTGTTTAAAGATTTTTAAATTTTTTCCATTGAATCTAGGTTCTGATGATAAATCACAGTTTACGCCATGTGATACCCCTCTGGCTCTGTTTATTTCCTTGCCTATTTGATCTTTAAATGACTCCTTTGAAGTTTGCCAGAACACCTGGAAAGTGTCATCGAATAGTCCCTTGGTTATCACCTGCATTATACAATCCATCCAGCAAGTACCTTTTCCTGTTGCTACAAATTCTGGAAGTATTATACTATACTCTTAAGAACAATGAATCTTATTGTTTTCTTAAAAGGAGTATTGTTGAATATTTTGTTATTCCTAAAAACCTTTCTTTTAAATTATTGTTCTCCACTTCACTTTCTTTCTTTCTTTTTTTTTTTTTCTCTTTTTTGTGAGACGGAGTTTTACTCTTGTTGCCCAGGCTGGAGTGCAGTGGTGTGATCCTGACTCACTGCAACCTCCGCCTCCTGAGTTCAGGCGATTGTCCTGCCTCAGCCTCCTGAGTAGCTGGGATTACAGGCACCCGCCACCACAGCTGGCTAATTTTTTGTATTTTTAGTAGAGATGGGGTTTCACCATGTTGGACAGGCTTGTCTCGAACTCCTGATCTCAGGAGATCCACACACCTCGGACTCCCGAAATGCTGTGATTACAGACGTGAGCCCCCAGGCCCGGCTCCACTTCCCTTCTTAATGGGCCTTTGGGAATGACAAGCTCTGATGTCAACAAGTACATGGACACAATGCACCACAATTTCTTGATAATGCTAAACTCCTGTGGGGTCGGGGGGCAATCTTGGACTAGGTGACTGCATCTCACAGTGAGATGGGCCCATGGCTGAGGTAAAAGGGTGCTGTGAAGTAGCACAGCAATTGATTGCTTTCCTGAACTGTAAGTTTGTGCTAATGGCTTATGTACTATAATAAACCATTATAGTAGTCACGAGAAGAGGAGCAGCCTGGAATAGAGTAGATGTGTTTCCATTCAGGAACAAGGTCTATCTGGATACTGCATACTACAGTATGCCATTTGATACTTCTTTTCTGCATGAGTCTCCCACTGAAAAGATAAACTAAAAGTTAAGTAAAATTAATTTTGGGATCCTGAGAAGAAACCACAAGTGTCAGCTCACACCTGTGTCTTTCTGACATCCCCACCCCAGAGTGGACCCCAGGACATCCTATTCAGAATCAGACTTATTCCTGTGTCTAAGCTATTTCTGCTCAAGGCAAGAAATATGTGAGCAGACTCAGCCCCCTACTCATGTGGGAGTCTAGCAGTGTGGTAATGAGCCTGCAATTCTGGCTTCATCACTTGGTAACCATTTGAACTTGGGCAAGTTACATAGCTTCTGCTGTAGTCTGTGTTCTTCCCAAAATTTATATGTTGATACCCAATCCTCAATATAGTGGTATTGGGAAGTAAGACCTTTTGCCAGTGATTAGGTCATGAGGGTGGAGCCTGCATGAACAGGATTAGTGCCCTCATCACAGAGGTTCCAGATAGATCCCTCTCCTTTCTGCCATGTGAGGTAACAGTGAGAAGGTGGCTATCTATGAAACAGAAAGTAAGCTCTCAGTGAACCTGAAACCTGTTGACCCTTTGGCCTTGGACTTCCTGGCCTCCAATACTGTGATACATACATTTTTGATATTTAAACCACCCAGTATCATATTGTGTTATAACAACCTAAATGAACAGAGACAACTGCTCTGTGCCTCAGTTTTCTTAGCAGTAAAATGAGAATGATAATACCCATTTCGATGGTTTATTTTGAGGGATAACTAGGGTATGACATTTGAAGTGCCTGCCCATGATAAGCCCTCAATAAATTTAACCTATTGCTATTGTGACATTTTTTCCTCTCCCCAGATAGACCCTGTTCCCGAGTGGAAACACATTTCCTCTATTCCAGGCTGCACCTGTTCTCATGCAAAACACGATCACTGATATCCAAAGTCAGACTACACGGGGTCATGCTTAGTCTCACTGCATCTTAGTGACTTAAGAAATCAATTGCATCTCCAACTTACCTTTCTCATCTGTAAAAGTGGGTCTAATGCCATTAGAGGTGTTGTAAAGATTAGATCAGCTAATTCATGTTAAATGTTTAACACAACCCGGCCAGGCACGGTGGCTCACGCCTGTAATCCCAGCACTTTGGGAGGCCGAGGCGGGCAGAACACGAGGTCAGGAGATCGAGACCATCCTGGCTAACACAGTGAAACCCCATTTCTACTAAAAATACAAAAAAATTAGCCAGGTGTGGTGGCAGACACCTGTAGTCCCAGCTACTTGGGAGGCTGAGGCAGGAGAACGGCGTGAACCCGGAAGTCGGAACTTGCAGTGAGCTGAGATCGCTCCACTGCACTCCAGCCTGGGCAACAGGGAGAGACTTTGTCTCAAAAAAAAAAAAAAAAAAAAAAATGTGCACATATACTTAAAAGTTCTGAAAGAACAATGTATTGGGTCTGCTCATTTAAGAATCCCATCTGTGTCCACCAGCTGATGTTAATTATTTTACTTCTACAGCAACTTACTAATTCGTTCACTAAAGTTTTTTGTTGTTGTTTCTGTTTTTGCTTTTTACAGGTCACTGCTCTGAGAAGTGAGGCCCTCACTTTTTTTTTTTTTTTTTTTTTTTAATGGTGGAGAGTGTTTTTCTTCAAACAAAGATTCATGGCAGGCATCACTACTTCTGTTCTGACTGCTTTCCATAGAACATCAAAATTCATCTAAAGGCATTAAATACATTTAAATGTTAAAAAATGGAACTCTACCAAATAAATATTCATAAAGTGCAATTTACATAATGAAAATCTGTGCTTAGTGAATACATATAAAATAAAACCTCATTGAACAGGTACAGAATTTAACCAAGTTATAAAATTCATTAACCAGTGAACATACTCATCCATTAACAAATTAATCATCTTTCTCTACTTTGAAAACGAATTCATATCTGAATGGCTAATTATACAAATCCTTCCTCACTGAAGACATTAATATAGGAACATTGAACGTGGAGGGAAGAAAAGTGGTAGCTAATATATTTTTATTTTTTTTGTTTAACAGCATTATATGCTGAGTCTTCAGTGAAGACCCCAACATAAATTGTGCAATAGGTGAAAGACGCAACCTTTTAATTTTGTTTTGTTTTTCTTTTTGTGCATTTTTAACATTTAATAAATGTCAGTGAACATGTTTAATTTTCACAAGAATCCCAGTGGGGGTAGGAATCATTAATCCATTTTACAGATGAGGACCTTAAGACTTAGAGAGGTTTTATTGGTTTAAGCAGGATTGAGTATCACAAGTAGACCTCAGAGCAGGGACTTCATTCCAAGGGCTGTCTGATTCAGAAGTCTGTTTTCTTCACCTATACCCTGGCAAGCAGTAATATTAACCTTGGTTACAGCCATAACTGATACATGTTAGCTGAGCTTTAAAAATAAATTCCTCTTTCAGGTGTTTGCTACGTTCACACACTTGCTGCCCAAATCTGCTACTTGTGATTCCATTCTTGGCAATTTTACTGTCCTCATCTCATGAGCAAGAATATGGTACTTAGCCCTCAGCAAAGCACTAATATGAACATGGTTTTATCACACTAGGATTTCTTTAAGTTACAGTTAAGGGAAGCCCAGAGGCCATTTTCCTTAATACTAGCTAGAGTCAATCAATTTCTTTTCCTTGGAGAGAAGCAATGCATTCCTTTAAGGAAACTGAAGGAGGCTGTGGGTCATAGAAATTCAGAGCTTAGTATATCACATATTCTCTCCCCTCATTTCCTCAGAGCTCAGGAAACACACACCCTCTTTCTTATCATTTTTCTTGGCTGTTTTGAGTAACCTGGGGTAAAGAACAGGGTTTAAAGCTGAAAT
Organism: Macaca thibetana thibetana; assembly: GCF_024542745.1. Taxonomy (NCBI): domain Eukaryota; kingdom Metazoa; phylum Chordata; class Mammalia; order Primates; family Cercopithecidae; genus Macaca; species Macaca thibetana. The sequence continues at coordinate 175,509,316 of NC_065582.1, forward strand.
AACACCTGCTGTGAGCTGAATTATGTCTTCCCCAAATTCATGTTTCAAAGTTGTAACACCTAGTACTTCAGAATGTGAAGTTATTTGGAGATAGAGATTTTAACAGAAGTAATCCAGTTACAGTAGGGTTATTAGGGTGGGTCTTGATTGAGTGATTGGTGTCCTTATAAAAAGGGGGAATATTTGCACACAGAGACACACATAGAGGAGAGACAATGTAAAGAAACATAAGGATAAGGTGGCCATCTAAAAGCCAGGGAGACAGGCTTGGAACTGATCCTTCCCTCATAGCCTTCAGAAGAAATCGATGCCACCCACACGTTGTTCTTGAACTTCCAGCCTCCAGAACTGAAAGACAGTGACTTTCTGTTGTTTATGCTGCTCGGTGTGTGTTGCCTTGTAATGGCAGCCCTAGAAACTCATAATTCAAGACTCAAGGATCTTGCCCCATCTGCCCTTCCCTATCCTGATCCGGTCTCCTTCTCCTCCACTCCCCAAATATCAGGTGTGTAGATGTCTGTGTTGTCTTCCGCTTCCACTGACAGCCCCTCCTAACACTGAGCTTGTCCTTGTGCAGGCTTCTTATAAATACTTGTGGGATGGGTTTAACTTGCAAGGAACACAACTGGAGTGAGGCATCATCAAGAAATTCATTGAAAGTCCGCTGGCCTGGTCTAGGTCACACTTCAAATGATGAGTTTGCTAATTAGAGGCAGAAAACTGGTCACTCTGCATCCTAGAAAACAGTATTAAAAAACAACTCTAGGGAAAGTGATTAACACCCTTCTGTTCTCCAAGTGGCTGTGCCTAAGTGGTAGTGGAGGAGAGAACATGGTAGGATTTGTTCAGGCGAAGCTTACCTCCCTGGATCTCAGAAAATTATGATTTCTAGAGTGACTAAATGTTGGGAGATTGATAAAACTTGGCTCATTAAAGCCTTTAAATCTAGAATTATAAATATACTTGGTAAAGTTTTTTTTCATAGCGATAAAGCATATTTTCTTGCATTCTAAGACAGGACACTTGAAAAATTATCTTTATTTTTGTGATATCTTGGGGGATCATCATATATATCATTATGCTGAATTGAAATGCTGTTTAATTTCATAAGTAAAGGGAACTCTTACATGATGTTGATGAGAATGTAAATTAGCGCAGCCATTATGAAAGTCAGTATGGAGATTCCTCAAAAAATTAAAAATAGAACTACCATATGACTCAGCAATCGCAACACTGGGTATATACTCAAAGGAAATGAAATCAGTGTATCATATCTGCACTTCCATATTTACTGCAGCATTGTGTGCAATGGCGGCCAAGATATGGAAACAACCTAATTATTCATTAATGGATGAATGGATAAAGAAAATGTGGTACATATACACAATGAAGTACCAATCAGCAATAAAAAAATGAGGAAATCCTGCCATTTGTAACAACATGAATGAACCCAGGAAACCTCATGTTAATTGAAATAAGCCAGTGACAGCAAGAAAAAGACCGCATGACCTCACTCACACAAAGAATCTAAAAATGTTTGTCCCGTAAGAGTAGAAAGTAGAATAGTGGTTACCAGAGGCTGACTGGTTAGGGAAAAGAAAAGTTTGAGGAGATGTTAGTCAAAGAATACATATATACACTCAGATAAGAGGAATAAATTCAAAAGATATATTGTACAGCATGGTGACTATACAAAATAATATATATTATACTCTGGAACAATGTTAAGAGAGTGGATATTAAGTGTTCTCATCACAAAAATAATAGCTATGTGAGGTAAAACATTTGCTAATTAACTAGATTTAACTGTTTACAAAGTATATATGCTACAAAACATGTATGTTTTACATGATAAATATATACAAGTTTATATGTCAATTTAAAAAGCTAATTTGGAAAGAGAAAAGCAATGCAGTGGAATCCTAAGAATAATTTTAGGTAACTAAGATTTTACCTTTGACTTCTATAGACTACTGTTCTTTTGAAATTCCAGGATTTTTTGGAGACAGTTTATGTTAGTTGCATATTTTAACACACATTTGTAAATCAGAAGGGTTTTGTTAGAAAGAAATGTTCTGTTATCACTGCAAGTCATAAACATAATGCTTAGCACATGTTAGCTTACGTTTTCTTCAATCTATCTCTTCTCTAACTTCATTCTATCTCTTCTCTAACTGATTGGAAAATACATTGCCACATTGGTTAGAACTATGAATACAATAATCCTCAACGGATGCTACATGATGGCCTGAGAGTGGTCCTTGGAGAGTTGTACATGAGCTTTAGTTTCTGAAATTTTGTAGTAACTTAAAGGTGCGTGTATATTTGTGTGTGTGTGTGTGTGTATGTGATGTGTGTGTGTCTGTGGTGTGTGTGTGTGTGCCCTTCTTGGCTCTCAGCCTGCTTGTAAGTGGGTGATAAGTGCTGTGCTTTAGACAGACATGCGTTGAGCCTTACTGGAATCTCTGGCCAAAGTTGCTCTAACAAAGTACCACAGTCGGGGTGGCTTACACAACAAAAATGTGTCTCAGAAGTCCAAGATCAAGGTGTTGTCAGGGCTGGTTCCTTCTGAGGCTGTGAGGGAGAATCTGTCCCACACCCGTCTTCAAGCTTCAGGCGGTTTGCTGGCAATCCCTTTTCTTCGAAGGCTTGGAGGACCGGTACTCTGATTTCTGCTTTTATCTTCACATGTGTGCTTTATCTTTCTTCAAATTTCATCTTTTTAGAAGGACACTATTTATATTAGACTAAGGCTCACCCCAGTGACCTCATTTTAAGTCTTGTAAAAAGCCTTTCTCCAAATACGGTGCATTCTGAGGTACTCAGGTTTAAGACTTCCGCATAAGAACTTTGGGGTGGGGTTCAATCCAGAGCATTTGGCATTACCAATGATGAACTCTGTCAGTAGGAATGTCACTTGATTGTCTTTAGTCTCAGTTGCCTCACCTGTGAGGGAAGGTAAATATTACATAAACTCCAAGATTGCTGTGATAGTTTTTGAGGCTATATGAACAAGTGCTCTGTGACTGTCCAAGTGCTATTCATGGTGATGAGACCCAGGAAGCGACCTCACACTGCAGTAGAGCATGCAATGTGAATGCATAGAGCAGTTGTGGGGGCATCTGTGTCTTAATTCCTAGTAAGGGTCCCGAACAACTTTTGAGAAGAAACTACTATGTGTCCGCATGATTCTACCTGACCGGAGCTCAGGTTTTCCTGGCTTGCCAAAAAAAAGCTTAATTTGTTGGTCTGCAAGCATCTATTTGCTCATACTGAGCATCTCCCTTTTCTTTCTTGACTGAAAAATAATAGGGGGATGTTCATTGTGGGTGAGTCTCAGGGGGGTGGCACGGTCTGTGGGTTGAGCCCTTAGGAATGAAAGGATTCAAACAGAACCAAAAGGAGCTCTTCTCTGGAAGCATTCGGAGGACCCTGAAGGCTGCACCAACCCACCTGAGGCACCTAAGGGACTGGACAGCTGAAATGCCCTGGAAGATATATCTCTAGCAGGGCAGTGTTCACCTAGAAGGACAGCTAGGATGGGTGCCTTAGACCACACACCAGTAGAAGTAGGCACGGGCACCCTTGACTCTGGTGCCACAGCTCATTATAAGCATCTGGGAAACTGATCAAAACATCCAAGAAATAATACTGGAATGATAGATGGACTTTGAAGGGGACTGAAATGACATGATTGTACTGGAAATTTAGATCAATAATGCTTATGGAATTCCATCTGTATTCACAAGACAAGAAGATTGGGGAGTGTCTAGATTCCACATTTACAATTTAATGTCAAACTTATAAAGACCTGTGAGATCATTGTTATTTCCTACTTTAAATACGAAACAACAGTATCTCCTGTTAAGCTATTTGCCTGCGTAAGTGTTTCCCAAGCAATTCCTGTACCTTCTGTAAAGTTCAGGCTACTCGTAGCCACTACTTGTACTTTTTTTGTATTCAGTATGTTTTTTAAATTGATTTCATCTTACTTAAAGTTGTCTTCAGAAACAATATACAGAAAATCAATGGTTTTCTATGATATGATGCATATATATGTGTATGTATATATGCATGTATATACATATATGTATACACATATATACGTATACATATGTATATATACAGGTGTACACATACATATATATGTATGCACATGACAATTCTAAGTGACACATAGAAGATATAGTTAATTGAACTGAAATTCATATAACATACACTTTGCCAATAATTGTCAGGTCGATTAGAGATGGGAAAGAAAGTCTGAGGCCAGTGGCTTTGTGTGCATCTGTCATACATGGCAAGTCAGGAAGTCTGAATGCTGGAATCACGCCTGACACACACTGGAAAGTCTTTCAGTTCCACAGAATGTTGGCTGTCGGGTGTGGGGTACATAACCATGATCAGAGGGGAGGTGCTGTCGGAACAACTCTCTCTCTAGGGAAGTGCAGGAGTTCAGGGAGGAAGCTCCGCAGGAATTTGGTGCACCGGCTTCCCCCAACACTAACTTCAGTTTCTTTCTCCTTGTGTTTTGTATTTGCATGGGCTAATTTCCCCTTATCATGTACATCTCCTACCTAGTTATGCTTCTCTAACTGAACTGGCTGCCTCAATTTCTTCATGTGTCGTGCTTTCCTTCTCAATCTAGTGCAATATGAATTATACCATTTTCTCCCCGAATGATCCTTGCATTTCCACACAGACCTTACGGCTGTTTCCAGCATATTTTGGCCTTACCCACCACACCCTTGTGTTTGGAATACTTCCTTTCCTTAATGTCTGTAACCCCCTCCATTCCCAGGAATTGGCTCCTCTAAGCAGAGTGAGGCAGGGAGGAAGACTGCTTTGCTCAGTGTTATATCCCAGGCACTCTATAGTTCCTGGATCAATGTCCAACCTTTTAGGGGAAGGAACTAATGAATGCCTGTATTTTTCCAAGTGGAAGACTTGGATTCCATTCTCTGAGATGCTGTCAACTTTAGTGGGCTGCGTCACACTTTAAATTCCCCTGGATAGTAGCCAAGCTCTGAAAATGTTGGCTGGAAATCTTCAAATGCTCTGTGAGTATTTGGTCCTGACTCTGTGAATCTCCTGAGTATTAAGGAAGTAGATTTCTTCCATCCTCAAAGCACCATGGCTAACAGCCACACTTGGGAGTCAGACTGACCTGGGTTTTAATTTCAGCTCTACACATAGTAGATGGTGACCTGGATCAATCTGAGCCTCAATTCCTACAGTTGCAAATTGGAAAAAATAACACCCACATAATAAATACTGACATAATACCCACCTGTCTCAATTAAGCTAAACTAAATGAGATGATGTATAATCACTTTTGCTATGATGTGACGTAAGAGTTTCTAAAATATCATTGTAACTGTGTGATTACGTCGTAGGAACAGCAGGGTTTATAGTAAGAAAAATTGGGTTAGGGGCACAACACTCACAAACTTTATCACGGACACTTTTTGCCTAAAAAGGTAAAAACCTCATAAAAATAGTAACACCATTTCACACTTATTAAGAGATGGAATATCAATAAAGATGGCCCTTGATCTTGAAAAGGACCTGAAGTTTGCATCTTCTGAGCCATTGTGAAGTGGAGGAAAGGAGGTTATGCGAAGTTCGATGGAAAGTCGTCACACCAGATGTGACAGGCTCACTACACAGGCTATGGATGGCAGCGACTGGGAGATGCTCAAGGCATTGCCTGTGTACATTGTGTGTATTTCTACATGCCCCAGCTCATGCGGGTGCAGTTTTCTGTGTTTACTAGTGTTTCTTGTGGACAAAATCCTGCTAAGCAAACACGAAATGTGCATTATACTCCAACTGTCCCCTGATAGATCAATTTTTTGGGAACATTTTTGGATGACAAAAACAAGCATATCAGAATTGGCTTTAAGTAAAGGGCTAGTAGAGTCCCTAACTGGCAGGAGACATCCAATATATGTTTTGTTTTCTCTTATTAAAATTTCCATCCCTCTCCTTTAAATGCTGATCTTCCCAAGGGCAGGAGCTATTTCGTCCACATTTGTGCTCCCGGTGATGGACACCCATTAAGCAATCCAATCAATAGGTATCGTTTGGCTGTTAGAGGCAAGGCAGAGCTGCAGTCTATGGGGAAGGGGCTGCTGAGACAGGGACTCAGACATAAGAGATGATGCTCAAATCCCGATACCTGATGTCCCACAGATAAGAACAGGTCTAGAATCCAGCTGACCGAATGATGGACCCGAGTACCAACCCAGGCTGGGCCAGGCCTGCAGGCAGAGGGGCAAGTATTTCTCACTGAGGGAAGCAGAGGGCTCTAGAATCAAGAACTGGCCGCGGTAGTGCAAACAAGAAGTCTCAGAGAGGTGTCAATGTCACAAATCTAGTAAGTGGCAGAGTCAGAACTTGACCTCAGGCAGAACTGCCTTCTAGCCAGTGCTTTTCCCATTATGTCACTACTTAAGAATGCCTATGACGAAACTAGTGAAATCCACAAGGCAGGTACCACCATAGCAAAACAAACTTTGTACCTTACATTTTATCATCCATCCTATTTAATCTTCAAAAAGATCTTGCGATATAAGATTGTGATTTTTATTTTAAAAATCAGAAAAAATGACCTCAGAAAAAGAAAGTGACTTGTCCGAAGACTCAGGCAAGGATGTAGCATAGCCATGAGGGTCTGGGTCAGCCTCTGGTTCTTTTCTCCTTTTGGGGGGCTGGGCAAGAATGCTATGGGCTGCTTGTGCCACACAGGGTGGGGAATGGAGGCAGGAAGAGTTAAGGGAAGAATAGTAAATATCAGATGCTGTCTGTTCTTGGCAAAGGGCATTAACTATATCATTGCAGAACATCATTCTGCTCTTTCCCTAATGGAAGCATAAATATGGCCTTTCTCTGCAATGAGCAATTTCCTTGGCTCTGCTGACACAATGGGAAATATCCTTAGTGAGAAAATTAAATATTGGTGTCACAGGACTATTAGAGAAACAAATGGTATTACACATTCCTCCTCCTTCCTCCACTGCCTTGCCATCTTTTCTCAGGCTGGCATGAAGCCCTGAGAAGGGGCTGATGTCCCAGCCGCAGGAGTAGAGATGTTTGAGATGTCTGCAACATGGCGTTGTAAGGTCATTTGTTCATTACCGATGTGACATACTTTTATTTGGAACAACATGAGGTTTTACTGAGAGATTGTGATTCAAATTTGTGAGCTCCAGTTCAGCCTCTGCCTCTGAGTAGCTTCAAACTTAGGCAGGTTACTTAATCTCCCTGAGCTCCAGGTTTCTCTGGGCCTATTCCTTCATCTATAAAATGAAGATGATCATTATCAATTACAATTGTCATCATGAAACTACCTCCTTCACTGGCTTGTTTCAGAATGAATTGTGTTAGCAGCCCAAGTCTAGAAAATAGTATGCCTAGTGCAGTAGTACACACCACACAGGAATGTGATTCTTTTTTCTTTCCTAAAAGCTCCCAGGGCCTGCGCTTCACAATGTGGAGGACACAGACAGTGTCAAGCTTCGCCCTGACCTTCTAGAGTTCACCACAGTGCAGCAGGCACAGAAATACAGGTGCGGGTGACTCTGCAGCCTGCAATTTTGAGAATGCTCACCGTGTGTAGAGGCCTTTGTAGAGTCTAACCACATTGCAACCACCATGGAAAAGTGCTTATACATCTAGAGTCCATATTGAGCAAAACATGACAAAAGACTATCGTAAGCTAATAAAAATGTAAAATATATCTAGATTGCATTCTACCAAATGTTATTAATATGCATTTGAAAAAAATATTGGAACTTATAAAAGGAAGGCACTTTATTTGGTCTGAAGACAAAGCATGGTGCCTATGGGAGTTCAGAGCTCTTACACTACCTCTGTACCTCCCATTCCTAACACCCACAGTTTGACAGTTATGCGACAAAACAAGTCCCAGAGAAACATCTGCCTCTTTGGCCCCTTAAATAAAAGTTAGGGTGACTGATACATTTTGTGATGAGATGAAACCCAGTTAGGGAATGACTGTCCAAAACTACACAGTGTTACCCAGAGAGACAACAGTAAATTTAGTGCCTCAAAAGCACACACAGAGGGTTAGCAGGGAATGTAGGAAGAGAGGGTGGAGCTATTCCCCAAATGTATCATTAAGAGTCAATCCCGGGGGCGGAAAAGAGATAAATATAGAAACTAACACAATTTGGCAAGATCAAAAAAAAAAAAAAGCTGATCATCGCTAAAGTGAGCGTGGCATGCACTGCTCTGTTGAGGGAGGAGAAATGAAACGGCGGCAATGCATTTCACACTAGACTTGATAATTTTTGCTTCTGCTTTTGCTCAAAATGTACACATCTGCCAAAGTCTAAGATCTGAATATCTTTTGAAATAGAAAGCAGAGCTTTGGGGGCTGGGGGCATACAATTCATCTGGAAATGCATTTTTTATTTTTATTATTGACTCATGCACAAAAATGCTTACAAGGAGGTAGAAGGAAGTATCTGACCTGGTTTCTGATGGTAAAGATGTAACAGTCAAGGTGGAGGTTTACCCCATACCTCAAAAGAACTCTTACAAATACTAGGCCCTAGGTGCTGAAGGCATCATTGAACTAGGCATCACCTAGTTCAAGCTAGAACCATCTCTCATGTGTGTGTAAGAGTGTCTCCAAATTAATCTCACTGCCTTTGTTTCTACTCTGGCCACATCATCATTCACCATCTATGCAACAGCCGAAGCAAAAGGGGGTTGTTCAGTGTCCCTGTTGTGTCATGGCGCCTTTGCTTAAATCCCTCCAATGCCTCTTTATTCCTTGTGAAATCAAATGGAAACTCTTGACCTGGCCCGCAAAGTCTTCCCTGATCTGGATCCTGCCTTCCTCTCTGACTTCCACCGCGACCTCCATCTCTCTTGCTCACTGGCTTTCCTGCTGTGCCTTAAACACCCCAACTTTGTTAATCCTTCCCATCATTCGGTTCTCAGCTTCAGGAGCACTTGTTCTGAATGATTTTTGTTTTCACCACTGCCTGTAGGACAACTCATCAGTTTCTGTCACATCCTTTTTTTTTTTTTATTTTCTTCTTAGAAATTGACTCTATCCGAACTTATTCTGCTTAATCTGCTCATTTATTTTCTAGTTTGTATAGTGCCTGTGGACACTCTACTAGAACATTGGTTCCATGGCAGCCTGAATCTCCTCTGTCTTGTTTATACAAAATCCCCAGTGCCTGAGATATACAGGCGTGCAATAAACATTTGTTGAATCAATAAATGAACTTACTTAGTAGATCTACAAGGTTTTCAAATGGTCTGGGGACATCTGGGAAGCTTTTATACGAGAAAAGTAACTAGAACGCTGACAGAAAGTCAAACGGTTAACTAAGTAAATAAAATGCGTTCTGCACCTACAATGGAGTCTTTTAACATATATAATCTCACTTGATTTTTCGCTTCCACCCTACGAGGTAGGCAGATCGTGAACAACATCATCATGTCCACTTCACACAGCATCCTTTAGTTCCCCAGGATTATGCACCTAAGACAATAAAAGATGGAGAGGAAGGAGTTTAGAGCAGGGAAATTGGAGCTGTTCTTCCCATTAGTGAGGTTTCCAAGAGCTCACAAAGCTCTTCCACATCTATTATTCTATTCAGCTTTTGCAGCAACTCTGAGAGATGTTTACTCTGCCTGGCGGTGAGATGACAATGCCACAGGGGGCAAGTGCAAAGGGTATGGAGTAAGGAACTTAGATCATGTCTCAGCTGCTCCCTTAATTGTGCTATGACTTGGAGAAAATAATTTAACCACTTGTGCCTCAATTTTCTCTTCTGTAAATGAAGAGATACTTATTTCCAAAATGGAGGTGAGGATTGACTACATTAATCCTTTAAAGCTATTTAGTATGGTGCATGGAAAGTGTACAACTCAAAGTTATTACGCTATGGTTATGATTGTTTTATTAAACCAAGACTCAGGGAGTAATTAGACTCACATAAGGTCATATAGTAAGAAAGGAATGGATCAAACTCAGATATGGCTGACTCTAAAGCTGAATGTAGCCACAGAGCCAGGGTGGGCTGCCCTCCTCTAAAAAATGCAGTCACTGATAGTCAATTCCACAGGTAAAAGTGTGATTTACACACTTGGACCACTCCTGGTCATTATCATATGTGCATATTTATTTTCCTCAGTGAGGCAATAGGCACTTGGAAGCAAGGATTGACTATCTACAAAGCAGAACTTAATGTTGGGTGCTCAACCACAGCTTGTCAATTCAGAGGCTTTGCCCTAAACTTTGTCCGAAACCATTTGCCTTTCTTATTATAAGTTCCACTGACTGTGGAGGTAAGTTTGCCTCTAAAGCAACATTGTTAGGGTCCCTATGTCATTCCTTGCCTTGCCCAGGTATGGACTCTGGTTTTTCATCTCAATATGAAGGAGCTCAGTAAGTTTGTGTAGGTCTCCAAGGCCATCTCAGCCATCAACAGAAAGTGTCACTGCTGTTTGATTGTCTAGAACAGTAGCTCAGGTGGCACCTGCTCATCTGTGGCTTTGACAGTGTTTATAATAACAAGCTTGACTTGAGCACTTGCCTACTAAGCCTTGAGCACTTCAGAGGCAGAGATGGCTCCACCTTCAAGAAAGTATATTCTAAGGAGAAAATTGACACCCAGGAGATAATTACAAAACAGTGAGTGAATTCCCAATTCCCATGGAAAAAAAGAAGAATAGAAGGGGAGCAGAGGAAGCACCTGGTAACATTAGGGAAGAGGAAATCACTCAGTGGTGGCTTTCTGAAGAAAGTAATGCTCAAACCGAAATTTGTAGAAATAATAGGAATTATGACACCACCTAATAAAGGTGGAAAGATTATTTTGTGGGTGAAGGTGGGGGTAGTTTTAACAAAAGCATGGAGTCCTGTTGCACACAAAAGCGGACAGGGTGGGCCATCACCTATTTTTGGTGCCTGGAAGATGAAGATCAGGGCACCCAGTATCAGCATGAGTCTCTAAGTCTCCTACATGTTGTGCTAGGGTGCTGAGATGTTTTCCTGCAGGTGTGGGGGGATTCAGAAGACAACAGTGAGGCAGTGCAGAGGCAGCAGCAACAGCAGCACCTACTCATGCCGAGCACTGTGTTAAATCCTTCATAAGCATTATGCCGTCTTTGCAAAAACCCAATTAATTGATGTGGATGAAATAAGAGCCCCAAAGATGCCCACATCTTAATCCTCCAAATGTATATATATATATATATATATATATATATATATATATAACCTTATATTTTAGAAAGAGACATTGAGAATGTGATTAAGTTAAAGATCTCGAGATGAAAGTGTTTTCTGGATTTTTCTGGGTGGGCCCAATTCATAAGGACACATGTCCTTATAAGAGAGAGGCAGGAGGGTCAGAGTCAGAGGCAGAGATTGGGGTGATGTGTGGTCATCAGCCAGGGGATGCTGGCAGCCTCTACAAGCTGGAAAAGAATAGTAGTAAATGGGTGAGCTTCCAGAAAAAACCAGCTCTGATGATCCAGTGTAGACTTCTGATCTCCAGAACTGTAAGATAATACACTTGTATTTTTTCAAGTCACTAAGTTGGTGGTAATTTGATATAGCAGCAATATAGTAAACTAATACATGGTATGATAAAGTCATCTTCATTTTAGCAATGAAGAAACTAAGTCTCAGTGGGGTTCGTTTGTCAAGACCATAACAATGCTAAAAAAATGGTAGAACTAGTATCACAATCAAATTGCTCAAATTCGCTCTCCAGTACTGCTACCAACAATTTTTGTTGGCTGAATTGAAAGTAGGTTCTTGTCAATTCCTTTCCCTTTCCATTCTTGGCAATCCCCTTTATGCCATAGTTATCCCCATAAATGTGTCACTCTTTACAAAATAAATGAGAACACAGAAATCTTTGACTTCTGCCAAAAAAAAAAAAAAAAAAAAAAAAAAAAAAAAAACAACTAAAGGAAGGGGGGGAATCACAGGTTATTAACATCTCAATGAGATCAGAAAATCTGAGTTTAAAAATTAGATTGGGTGATAAAAAGCACATTCTTCATAAATATTTAACCTCCGTCAGCATGACAGTAATTAGAGAGTTGAGCTGAGCACACTACTGGCAGCAGGCTGTCCTGGTTTCTAAAATGGAAGGCCTCCTTTTGCAGCTTCTATGAGAAATAAATGATAAGAGCTCAAGAAAACAAAACACTGCATCAGCCACCAACATTTTATTTGAAATGCCACCAAAATGATGCATTTTAAATTGTTGAACTCCTAGCAAATCTGCCTTCTATTTTAAGGCTATAATGGACCTGAGGACTATATATCACCATCTCAAACAGTTATCCTATCTCATTCTTCTATATTCATTCTCTATGCCTTTTGGGCAAATTGAATTCCATAATGGCCCTGATTTGTTCATGCCTCCCTGAGTGCACACCCTTTGCTAATGCCCTTCAACATCGACTCTGACTCCAGGTTTGGGCACGTGGTTTGCTTTGGTCAAAAAGTAGAAAGCCTGGACGAGCTTACGAGATGACAAAAGACATGTAGTCTAGTTGCCTGTTGACCCTAGATGGCAGCAAGCTAACTGCCACCCATGAAGGTCAACCATTATACACTATCCAGCCCCAGAAAACCGCCCACTGACTGACTACTGACTGCAATGATAACGTGAGTAAGAACAGCTCAGACTAGCAGAATCATCTGACTGAACCCAGCCCAGACTGTCAATGTGCAGAATCAAGAACTAAACATACTTACAGTTTCAAGTCACCCAGTTTTAGGTCCACTTGTTATGCAGCAAAGGTTAACTGATCTACTTCCCATTGCATTCAGGCAGCTCTTGTGTCTTCACATTTAAAATTAACAAAATTAAATAATCCAAACAAAAGGAAACAAACTTACAGCTCATCTTTGCAAGCAGCTGCTTTGCAGCCACAAATCTATACCATTGCAGGGGAGTAACCTGGTCACAAGCCGTCTCTGCCGCTCTCTCTCCATTCCACCATGTCCCCAGCTTCACTTTTACAGCCAGATCTGTTGAAATGGTTGCTATTCGACTTCTTTACTTCCTCCTCACTCTTTGCCTGCTCTAGTCTAGTTCCTGCTCCCACCTCTTCACATTACTATTTATACTGAGTTTTGTTAGAACTCTATTATTTGGTGACAATAATACAGCAGAAATCAGAACGGAAAGCAACAGGGACTCAAACTGAATAAACTAACAATCTAAAAAGGAACGTTCTCATTAGGATATAGAGTGTGTCAAATAACCCAAGAATGGAGTCCAGATGAATCTAGCATTTCAGCCACCTCTAGAACCAAATTTTCTTCTCTCCATGTTTTACCTTTGGGTCTTTCCACATGTTTCCTTCTCTCTTTTCTCCTGCTGCACACTGACTGTCTCTTTCCTAAACTGAAAAACAGAAAAAAAAAATGATGTCAGTCAGTAACATATGAATTGCATCATTCTAGTGCAAAAGAACAGCCAGACCTAACTGTCCTCTTTTAATGGAATCCACATTCCCTGAAGACCTCTTCAGTTGGCCCAACTTGAGTAAGACACCCACCTCTGTACTGACCAGCTGTGACCAAGATTTGGAGTCATATTCTAATTACATGGAATCTCTCTTGATAACCCTATGGATAGAATTGGGGGATGGAGGCATAGATCTCAGAAAAGCAAATCTCAGCAATGTGGTGGGTACTAAGTTGACAAAGGAATAGGTATCCACTGCCATTCACCTCTTGGTTCCCAGCCTTGTAGTCTTTCCATAGACATAGTTTCAAAACTTCCATACCCTATATGATCACATCTTCCCACTATAGGTTTTATTATAATAGCGGCTCTCAGAATTACAACTTTATTCTTATTTGTATAATTACGCAATTAACGTCTCTCTGTCCCACTAGTTTATATTTACTCAAAAACAAGGGCAAGTTTGTCACTTGGCTAAGGTCCTGGCCCATCATAAGAACCCAGTACATATTTGCGAGTGACTAAACAAACAAAAAGTGATTTTAAGATTTGGAATCCAAAATTATGTCATTCTTCAAAAAAGCGATAAAATATGGTGGATCTGGGCCATTGTGTTCTGATTCCACAATATATTATCTCTTTTGTGAGGAGAGGAGAGTGAGACATCAAAATATTGAATAATTCATCCAAGTTCACACAACTAATATGTGGTAGAGTTTGGACTTCCATCTCTATATTTTTGCATAAGAAACTCTGCTTTTGACTATTCCACTCTATAGATTTTTCTAAGCATGCAATGGTGGGAGGAAAGCAAGATAATGGCATTAAACTTCACCAAAAAAAAAAAAAAAAAAAAAAAAGAAAAAAAGTTGATGCAGCATGCACTGGTCATTGATCTGGAGAATAAATCACATTCTGTTAAACAAATATAGCAAGGTGAATAACAGGATGAATGGAGCGCATGAAGATGAATTCTCAGAATCACCTCTTTGATTGCAGAGTGAAACTCATGGTCAGTCATGTGGTTGCACATGATTCTGCCCATGAAGAGGATTTTTTTTATGTGTATACCTTTACATCCTTGTACTAGAAGTCTTTATTATCTAGCATAGAATCTTCCCCTGGTCTGAGCCATATTCTAATTGAGTGTCCCTTAGAAAGAAGACTTAGGAAGAAAGACAAGTTGAGGGATATAAGCAGGAGTCTTTTGGAAAGACATGCTGGTTCACATTTTCTTAAGTCATCTGATTTCTCCCGGCTAGCCCTAACCCACATTTCCGTCATCACCTCCAGTTACCTGGGGTCTCAGATAACAGCAGAAAATCCGTCTTTTTATAAATGTATGTTCCTGATATCCAATTAGCTTATAGCATCTAATTTAAAAATAACCATGCACATAGTATGATGAACTGATGAAATACCTTTAATCATTAGTGTCAATGCACACATCTGAGATGAAAAATCAGCAGGTTAGCTTCACCAATGAGTTCACTACAGTGAAACAATTGCAAACTCCCTAGTCCAGAGTGAATCCATTCTCATTGCTCTCACTACTCATGACATTGTAACTCTGAACATCTGCTACTTATAATACTGCCTGTGGCAAAGGTATGGTGCTGTGATTAAGAGCATGAAGTTTAGATGCAGAGTATGTG
The DNA here is from genome assembly GCF_024542745.1 of Macaca thibetana thibetana. Lineage (NCBI taxonomy): Eukaryota > Metazoa > Chordata > Mammalia > Primates > Cercopithecidae > Macaca > Macaca thibetana. The sequence continues at coordinate 175,524,455 of NC_065582.1, forward strand.
AGTTAAGTGCTAACTCTATGCTGGGGCTTAGAAACCAATAACCCAGGATACAGTGCTTGGTAGATGCTGAATTGCAAAAGAGACCTCAAGCTCTGGCTCTCTGGCTCTGCCCTTACTGCTCACCCACGGTCTCTCCCTAAGCATGGGATACAGTTGTTATCTGAAGTTTTTGTGTTTACCTAAGGTCAGGATCTACTAAAGAAGAAAACAATTACCCCGTCTCTTCCCTGAGTGTTCATTAACTGAGCACATACAGAAGCTTGTTCACTCTGCAAGCCCAATAGACTTTGCCCCAGACCACTGCATGCTCTCAACCCATTGAATTCCCCTAAAAATCATTTACTATCATCCTACACATTTCCCCATGTATCACAGAGGATATATCACCATCTGTACCCCATTGAAATATGAGGTAATTACCCTGTAATTCTCTTTGTGCACATGGTAGCAATATATTTGTAAAGACTTTTCTCTTATTAATCTGTCTTACTGTGAGTTTATTTTTCAGTGAACTTTCCAAGGGTGGAGGGGAAATTCTGTTGGCATCAACATCTAGTACCCACTGACTGTGTGACTTTAAATAAGTTACTTGACTCCTAGGTGCCCAAGGTTCCCCATTTATAATATGGGTAATAATAGGGTTATTGTCATGGTTAAAGGAGATTAAATAGTGTGTACCCTTTTTATAATATGTGATATATGATAGTTATCAATTCATATATTTGTTCAAAATACTCTTATTACGAATAATAAAATCCAACTTTAGCTAGCTGAGACAAAAATGATTTATTGTAATGATACAGGTTTATAGAAACCAAGACTAGAAATAAGATAAAACATGGAAATAGTTGAATGTAGAAACTCATATACCATCATACATTCTTCTTGCTGAAGACAGGCTGAAGACAGGAGCATAAATGGCCATAGTCAACCCTTTTTGGTATACTTCTCAATTCAAACAGCAGCCAGACTTAACTATAATATTCATTTAATTCTCAATTGCCAGTTAAGCTATTTCATTGGCATGGTTTTGGGTCAGGTGCTTAGCCTTGTTTCAAGGCACAGTGGCCAAAGGATGGGATGCAGTTATACCAATGGACATCTCCCAGAGTAACCACATAGATGGAGTAGGGAGGAGAGGAGAGTTTCAAAAAGGCACAGAGGGAAGGAAACCGTTCCCGGTAAAGAGGAACATTAGTTTTCTACCAAGACTCTGATTTAATATCTTTGTGGCAGAATCTAAAAAACAGTTTTTAGTCTTCATTTATTTGGCTTATCAATAATGGCTGACAGGAACAAGTCTCCTCGAAATTTTGTCTTTCTTTGGAGGCTGTGACATCAATTTCTCGTTGTTTCTACTCTTTCATTGCCCTTTCTATGTCTACATTCTGTATACTCCTCTCGTCGATCCTATAGTTGAATATTGGAGTTTCTCTAGACATTTTTTACCCTGGGTATGTTCATCTTTGTGTATTTTTTTCTGGGTGATCTCAGTCACCACCAGTTTCAGAACCCATCTATATACTGATGACTCCAGCTTTAGATCCAGAGCTTCACACTCTCCACTCAACCTTTCCACTTCTATATCCTCGTATCTCAAACTTGACATGACTAGAACAGAACTCAGGGCTTCCCTTTTGAATTTGCTCCCAATCTGTTATTCTCCCACTTGGTATTTTATGCATGCCCTCTAGAAATAGAAATAGGCACAAAGGAGTATCACTGACTTTGTTTTTTGTTTGTTTGTTTGTTTGTTTGTTTTGGATCTGGTTGGACAATCAATTTTGCTTGCTGAGCAGAAGCTATCCCTGGTAATGGATTATCTTTGTCTATCTCAGTTAAAGACATTTTTGCATACCCAGCACAATATTTTCTTGATTCATTTCTTAAATATGAGCCAGCATTGAACCAAAGCAAGCCAGTGGTTTCTATTGGCATTTCTTGAAGATCTTGCCTAGAGGGAAGAAGTGGGATGGTCAAGGCGTTACGGTCGTGAGGCATCTCGTTACAAGGGAGAGGCAAAAGGAAAAGGGTAGTGGGGTTAAGGTTGCTACAGTGAGAGATGGTGACATGAGAGGGAGATCTTGAAAGAAGCTCATCAGAGGCGAATCTACTCAGAATAATGCTGAGAGTGATGAGAGTTTAGGAGAGCTTCTGCGGAATGTGGCACTTGAACAGTAAGCGGAGAACCCATAACAATTTCCTCAATTGTCCCTGAAAGCAGTGCAGGAGCCGACATCACTCTCGTACATGGAGGTAGGCTGCTAGCCACCATGTCTCATCGCTGGCTGTAATATCCCACTGGTCTATTTTTATCTTCGTGCTTTGGGACCAGGACCTCCCAAGGCATTTTCTTTATTTTCATGTGCAAAGAGGGAGAAGACCAAGTTGTAATTGAGATGTAAGACTTCTATTTTAATGAGAGTCCCATTTAGAGTCATTTTAGAAAGATGAAAGGGAATTCCTTAAAATCACAATAATAGCTTAACAGGGAAGAGTCCATCAAATGCCAAAGAGATTGTTCATTTGGGGTCTTTAAAGTGTATCTGTGTCTTCAAAGCTGAGTTGTTGGCTAATACTGTAAGTAAATGTGAGAGATGTGAAGTCTAGTTGAGTATATATGGACTGTAAATTTACATGAAAATCCCTTCACAAATAAACGTTGAGCTGTGATGTTCAGAGGTGCTGAGGGACGTAAGTCACACAGCTAGTAAAGTTCAGAACTGGGATCCGACGCACTGGCCATCTAACTGCAAGGGAGACATGTCCAACAAACACTGAGGTCAGAGGCAGGATATTCACAGGAATGTCTAAGCCATAGTTGAGAAAATTCTCCAGCCCCTGCACCTAGCACAGAGTGTGTTTCTTAGTAGGAGTTCACTGCTTGTGTCCGGAGTGAATAGGAAACCACTGGATCCTGCAAGTCTCTGAAATCCACCATGGCCGCCCAGTGATCCCAGTGAAGATTGACATGGAGGATCCCACAGGCAGCTGTCAGTCTGGCGTCTGGAGGGAGCGATCAATTAGAACTCTGGGTATGCCTCTTTTTTTAACTTTTTAATTTTTAACTTTTTTGTGGAAAAACAGAAAGGAAACCACTTTTGCATAGGAGATCTCAACATATTTTCTAAACGTGCCTAGAAAAACAGGCATGTGATTGTTGGGACCCCAGATGGATTTCTATTAGGGAAAATAAATATTAGTGCTTAAATCATACTATTTGAATTCTGGGGTGAGAGAGTTGGAAGGTATTCTGGAAATCATCTAATTGAACTATCTCATTGTACATTTGTTAAAACAGGCCAGAGAAGTGAGACCTTAGGACAAGTGTGTGTAGAAAAGGGACTGTTGTGCCCAAACACCTTGTACCCCAGGAGATACGATGCAAATTTCACCCCTTCTATCAATTTTGTTGGAGCAAGTGATTTTTTTTTATATTCCCTCATATGCCTAGCAAAGAAATCAATTTTTAAAGAGAGTTATAGTTTCTTTAGTTTTGCTTATTTTAGTTTTGCTTATTTTCTCATAATACATCATAATAATTAATATATATTCATCAAATCAAATGTAAAAATGTGTGAGGATAGGATGATAATGATGCTAATAATAAATTATCCTTAGTCCTTTCACCCGAAGATAGTCATTATTATGATTTGGCTGTACATTTTCTTCTACTCCTTTTAAAGGCATAAGTCCAAAAGCATAAGAGTATGGCTTAAGAGTATGGGCTTTGGTTTGAGGCAAACAAGACTCAAATCCTAGCCCCATACCTAGCAGCTGTCTGACTCTGCTGGAAGCATGTTTTGACAAGGTTAGAGTATTAACAGTACCTGTGCAATATGGCTGTGAGGATTAAATATTGAAATTTTATTTCAGTATGAGGTCAAAACATACAGAGTTCTTAGTTATAGATTTTTTATATATGCTATGTAATCTACAATTAAAATATACAACACATTAATATCTATAATATAAAATCATATATCTCATTTATGCATGTCTAACAGTACAGTCAATTTGATGCTCTACTTCGAGTTGTCATTTTAGGATAAGAAATTTTCATAATGTAACATTCACATTCAAACATCATTTTTAGGGCTAAAAATAAAAGGATATGCGTAATCAACCCTCTTTGTTGACATTTAAGCTCTTTCAAGATTTTTGCAATTATAAATAATGTGATGAATATGTTTATATACTCTCTTTTTAAGGGTATATTTTAGAAATGGAACTATTGAATCAAATATTATGGATATTTATAAAGCTTATGATACATATTGCTGGATGCTCTCCCAAGGGGTTGCAACAATTTACACAAAAATTAGCAATGCATGAGATTTTGTCATCTTTCAGCACACTTGAAAGCATTTCATACTGACATTTCAAAAAAATCTTTGCAAATGTATTTAAGCAATGAAATTTCATTGTGATGATTTTAATTTTGCATGACTTTGATTACTGGTAGATTTAAACATATTCTCATTGTTTTTTAAACAAATGCACTTCTACTACGGAAGAGCTATTCTTTTCTGATTTATCTGTAAACTTCCAAGTACATTTTCTTGATCTGTTTGAGCTGTCTATTCATTATTGATAAAGGTTTCTGCCATGTTTGTTATAAATATGCTGTCTCAGTAATAAATTTGCATGATCATTTTATATACCATAGGTTTGTTTTGATTTACATTAAAAGTCTTTTTTATTTCATCCACCCCTTTTTATTTCATCCACCCCTTCTGGGATTAGAAGGAACTTCAGCCCCTACAGCAGTAATTTTCAAAGTATGATCTTTAGATTTCCATCATCAGAATGATCAGATGTTCTTGTCAAAATAGGCAGGAGTAACTCAGAATCTCTTAGGGTAAGCTGGAAACCTGGATTTCTGAAAGCTCTTTGTGATTCTTATTTTTGCTAAAGTTTAAAAACCACTGCTCTAGAGATTTGAGCTGCTCTTCTCCCTTAGTTTTTAGAAAATACATTTTTAAATGTATTTAATGGTTATTATGTTAGTAGTTTTAAGGTGGTATGTGATTGGTGGGTGGTATGTGATTTTTTTATTCTGAAAAGAAGAGTTAGTTCATGAATACATGTAACTTTATAAATGAATTTAACAATTAAATTGTTAAATAAATATATTGATGTATTGATTATTAAATAAATATATTGAATATTTTTATATTATATGTAGAATTGTTAATGTTTAGGGAGCATATTTCTGCTATTTATACTTTGCTTCATCTCTCTTTTTAGACTTGGGTCAAAATCATACGGATTTTTTATTTTGTAGCTTTATAGTATTTTAATATCAGATAAGATTAATTCTCCCACATAAGACTTCTGTTTCAAAACAATTCTCTGCTATTTTTGCATACTTATTTTTTACAAGATAAATTTGGATTAATCTTTTCCAGTTAAGTAGACAATCTGTCATGATTTTAATAGAAATGCACTCTACATTAGAGCTATCTGAAAAGAAATAATAGTTTACAGTCTTTAAGTCTTCTAACTCAGAAATATGATCTACATCCTAGTGATTCAAGTGTTATCTTATATTTCTCAGTAATATTTTGGAGTTTTCCACAAATAGCCCTGCATATTTCTTGTTAAAAGTGCTCCTAAGTATTTCCTTCTTTTGGTTGTGGTTAATGGAATATTTTCTGATGAAGATTTTTAAATACATTTTTTTGCTGAACATACATGTGTTATTTACTCAGTTTACTGAGTTTTCATTGATTATGGCAGTTCTTTGGGTAATTCCTTTGGGTAAAAAGCATCTGTAATAGTAATCTATGGCTGCCTGGCAAGTCACTTCAAACTGTGTGACTTTAGACACAACATTTATTATCTCAAGATTTCTGTGGGTCAAGAATCTACTCAGTGCTTAGCTGGGTTCTTTGGTCAAGGTTTTCCTTTTGTTTTTAAACTTCACTCCTATGTTCATTGCAGCACTATTCACAATGACCAAGATCATTAATTTGCCCAAGTGTGTGTGTGTTTTTTTTTAATTTTGGCTTTTATTTTAGAAAGAGGGGCTATATGTACAGACTTGCTACATAGGAGTATTCTGTGATGCTGAGATTTGGAGTACGGGTCCTGTCACCCTGGTAGGTAGCTTGTTAACCCACTCCTCTCCTTTCACCCTCTACCGGTCAACTGTGCCTATTGTTCCCAAACTTATGTTCTTGAAAGGCTGTATTCAAGATGTAGAGAGGGCAGCTTGAGTCATCTTGAGGCTTACCTGGAGGATGAAGTTCTTCTAAGCTCATGCACGTGGCTTTTGGCAGTACTCAGTGCTTTATGGGCTGTTGGAAGCCCTTTGTAGCCTGCTAGCTGCTGACTGTGAGCCAGCTTCAGTTTCCTGACATGTGGACATCTCTGTAGGCAGCTTGCTTCATAAGACTGAAAAGAGTCAGAAAGAGCAAGAGAGAGAGAGAGAGATTGAAGTCACAAATTTTATAACTCAACCTTGCAAGTGGCATTCTATCATCCTTGCCCAATTTTGGTTAGAAGTGAGTCACTGGGTTAAGTTCAGCCCATACTGAAGGGAAGTGATGCACAAGGAAGGAAAACCAAGAGAGTGAGGATCATTGGGTATCGATCCTGAAACTGTCTACTGCAGTACATTTTGAATAATTTAACAAATCAACAATTCCTACTATAATTTTAATTCCAATTAATTTACTACATCTACCACCAGGTAATCACAAAAGTAGTTCACTCTCTTAGCGAAGACTACAAAATTGGACACCTCCATTCAAGAAGGCCACAACTGATTGTGTGAATTTTGGGTTGCTCTTGTAAAGCTTCTAGTCTGGACTGAGCACGACGTTCTCAGACCCAGAGGATGGTCAGCCATAAAGTTATCACTTTGGACCAGGCTAGTCCTATGTATTCATACCTTATTCCATCACACAGTCCCAGATAAGGAAAATGAAAGTCAGGGTACATGGATGGAGAATTATATATAAAATTATAGTGTATGTAAAGGAGAGAATGGTATTTTGCTCCCCAATCTCCTAATCAGAGTTGGATTTTACTTTATTAGTGAAGAATTAAGTTGCTGTCTCTTTCATTTATTTTGAAATAGAAAAATGAAAGTTCAAGGGGTCTCTCTAGCTTTCAAAAGTTTGCAATCCAGGACTCTATAGGCACTACAGGAAATGACACTAATCACTTAAGGGACTTCTTTGAAACTGAGTGCTTTATTCCATCTTCAAGGAGAAAGAAAATGGAGTCAATGATTCCCTCTTGCAACAATAGACATTTTGTCCTGCACTCAGTTGAAAGGAGAAAATGAAAGAAGTGTTAAGTGAGAATTGACAAGTACTTCTGCTGGACTACCAAAGGAAGGTGATAATGAACTCCCGAGTTTTTACAATGTCTCCCTCTATGATCATATCCATACTCTCAAGATGCATATTTCCTCAACCAAACACAGACAATAAGCCCTCTATGTTTCTTTTTCTCTTGAAAATTAGGAGGTTGAGTTTAGAAATAATGAAAATGACTTGAGTTAGTAGCAAGACTATGCACTGGAGGGAATACAACACAGGGTCTGAAATTTACACCAGGACTTGAATCCAACTAATCCAACTGCTTAATTCCAAAGTCACGGTCCATGTGACCTTGAAAAACTCCACTTTTCTGACTCAGTGGTCCCCATATTCTTCAATGGTAATCCCTTGCTTATATATTCATCCATTCACTCATTCAATACATACTTATTGAGAACTAATTATGTGCCAGGCATTATTCCTTATTCTAGAGATGTGGTAGTTAAAAAGAAACACACACACACACACACACACACACACACACACACACACACACATACAATGTCCTATTAAGGAGATGTAAGTGACAAGATATGTAAATAAATTCAGTAGTGATATGTGATAAACTGGGTTACTGTGATAGCCCTGGTGATCAAGAAAGGCTTCTCTAAGGAGCAGAGTAATCTGTATATTTTATAGATGGGGAGACGGAAGCCAGGAGAGGAGATAGGAAGAGGCTGAGGTAACACAATTGGATGTTAGTGTAGGATATTCCACATGCAGAGTTATCTGGGGGCTCTGTGTTGATGCATCAACCTCTGACCTGTACCACTGAAGATATTACTGGCACTTTTGAGTCCAGCTTTGCCCAGTTCTGGAACCAAAGAAATCCTGATCTGGATGGACATTGCCTGACTCTCAGCAGAGCATTTTCTTATTCTTAGAGTTTTAACAACTCCCAGATCCTACAGAGCGCCAGTCCAGAGCATGCAGGAAGTAGAAAATGGAGTGAGGGCAGTGGAGAAATAGACTGGGGACAGTGGAGCCAGGCATGGGAAATCCTGCTGCCCCCAGCCCTCTCCCTTCTCATGCACTCTCCCCATTCATCATTTTGACTCTCAGACCTGATGCAGTCTCCTGCATGGCTGGCTCCCCTTTCTCATCAGATAAAGCCAGACACCCTCCATGAAGAGGTAACTTCATGACCTGCACCTTGGTCACCACTCCATCTTTCACTACTGCTTTTATCCCAACTCCTCTTGTAACAGTCTGAAAAAAAATTAAGCTTGTTGCCATTTCATAAATAGGCCATGCTCTGTCAGCCTCTGAAATTCATGCTTGCTTTTTCTATGTGGTTTCAATATCCTTTTATTCCCTGATCCACTCAAAACATGCCTATTCATCCTTTGATCCTCAATGTTGACGTCACCACCTCTGGCCAGCCAACAAGGACTTCCATGGCCCAGGCCAGGTGCTTAGCTCAGCTGTGTGTTTTTTGCTCACTGCATGCTTAGCTTCACCATGGTGCCGGTCCCCTTGCACCCATGCACTGGCTTTTGTCTTTTCATGTCTCTCTTCCTCTCTCATTAGACCATAACAAAGTCTCCCAGAGCCAGGCACAGTGGCTTGTGCCTGTAATTTCAGCTACTCTGGAAACTGAAGCAGGAGGATCACTTGAGGCCAAGTGTTTAAGACAAACTTGGGCAAGATAGCAAGATGCTGTCTCTAAAATAATAATTAATTTAAAAGCCGAGCATGGTGACATGTTCCTGTAGTCTCAGCTACTCTGGAGGCTGAGGTGTGAAGATCGCTTGAGCCCAGGGGTTCAAGGCTGCAGTGAGCTATAATCACACCACTGAACTCCAGCCTGGGTGACAAAGCAAGATCTTGTCTCTAAATAATAATAATAATAAAAAGTATCCTGAAGCAAGGACTATGTTTATTTCACTGTGGAATCCTTAGAGCCTTACACTGTACTGCAATGGAATGAGCACCAATACATATTTGTTGAATAAACTGATGGATGAATGTTTGAATAGAAAACCATAGATGGAAATCATTAGGTCTCCTCAATATTTTAGGATTTTTCCCCTTTATTGAGATAAAATAAGCAATCAAAGTTTGATATGTTTAAGGTGGAAAACATGATGTTTTGATATATGTATATATTGCAAAGTTATTACTACCAGCTGATTAACATATTGATCCACTCACATATGTATTTATTTATTTTTTGGTGGTGAGAACATTTAAGATCTACTTTCTTAGCAAATTTCATGTACACAGTACATTATTATTAACTATAGTAACCATGCTATACATTAGATCTCCAGAACATATTTTTTATGGTTTGGATATTTGTTCTCTGGAAATCCATGTTGAAATGTAATCTTCAGTGTTGGAGGTGAGGCCTGGTGGGAAGTGCTTGAGTCATGGGGTGGATCCCTCATGAATGGCTTGGTGTCCTCCCATTGGTAATGAATTCATGTGAGGGCTGGTGGTTTAAAAGAGCTTGGCATCTGTATTAGTCTGGTCTTACATTGCTGTAAATACCTGAGACTGGGTAAATTATAAAGAGGTTCAATTGGTGTATGGTTCTTCAGGCTATACAGGATGCACAGCAACTTCTCCTTCTAAGGAAGCCTCAGGGAGCTTTTACTTATAGTGTCAGAGTAAAGGAGCAGGCATCTTACATGGCAGGAGCAGGACCAAGAGAGAGAGGGTAGGTGCCCAGACTTTTAAGCAATAAGATTTCATAAGAACTCCCTATTGGTGATGACAGCACCAAGAGTGAATGTGTTAAACTATGAGAAACTGCCCCAATGATTGAATCATCTCTGAGCAGGCCCCACCTATAGTATTGGGGATTACATTTCAGTATGACATTTGGGTGGGGACACAGATCCAAACAATATTATTTCACCCTTGACCCCTTCCAAAGCTTGTGTCCTACTCACATTGCAAAATACAATCTCCCAATGGTCCCCCCAAGTCTTAACTCATTCCAACATTAACTCAAAAGTCCACAGCCCAAAATCACACCTGAGACAGCGTAAGTCCCTTCTGCCTATATGCCTGTAAAATAAAAAAACAAGTTAGTTACTTCCAAGATACAGTGGAGGTATAGGAATTGGGTAAATATTCCCATTCCAAAAGAAAGAAATCATACAAAAGAAAGGAGCTACAAACCCCATGCAAGTCTGAAACCTTAAAGCTCCAAAATAATCTCCATTGACTCCATGTCTTTATCTAGGGCACACTGGTGTGAGGGATGGGCTCCTGTTAACCATCACAGCTCCCAAAGTCTTAGGCAGCTCTGGCCCTGTGCTTTTGCAGGGTTTAGCCCCTGTGGTTGCTCTCATGGGCAGGATACAAGCTGCTGGCAAATCCACCATTCTGGGGTCTGGAGGATGTTGGCTCCCTTCTTACAGATTTACTAGGCAGTGCCCCAGTGGGGGCACCAACCCCATATTTTCCCTTCATACCCCCCAGTAGAAGTCCTCCATGAGGGCTCTGTTCCTTCTGGGTGCTTCTGCCTGGTCACCCAGGCTTTACCATACATCCTCTGAAATCTCGTAATGCTATCCCTCCCCCCGTCCCCACCCCACTACAGGCTCCAGTATGTGATGTTCCCCTTCCTGTGTCCAAGTGTTCTCATTATTCAATTCCCACCTATGAGTGAGAACATGCAGTGTTTGGTTTTTTGTCCTTTTGATAGTTTGCTGAGAATGATGGTTTCCAGCTGCATTCATGTCCCTACAAAGGACATGAACTCATCATTTTTTATGACTGCATAGTATTCCATGGTGTATATGTGCTACATTTTCTTAATCCAGTCTATCATTGATGGACATTTGGGTTGGTTCCAAGTCTTTGCTTTTGTGAATAGTGCCACAGTAAACGTAAGTGTGCATGTGTCTTTATAGCAGCATGATTTATAATCCTTTGGGTATATACCCAGTAATGGGATCGCTGGGTCAAATGGTATTTCTAGTTCTAGATCCTTGAGGAATCACCACACTGTCTTCCACAATGGTTGAACTAGTTTACAGTCCCACCAACAGTGTAAAAGTGTTCTTATTTCTCCACATCCTCTCCAGCACCTGCTGTCTCCTGACTTTTTAATGATCGCCATTCTAACTGGTGTGAGATGGTATCTCATTATGGTTTTGATTTGTGTTTCTCTGTTGGCCAGTGATGATGAACATTTTTTTGTGCGTCTGTTGGCTGCATAAATGTCTTCTTTTGTGAAGTGTCTGTTCATATCCTTTGCCCACTTTTTGATGGGGTTGTTTGTTTTTCTCTTGTAAATTTGTTTGAGTTTTTGGTAGATTCTGGATATTAGCCCTTTGTCAGATGAGTAGATTGCAGAAATTTTCTCCCATTCTGTAGGTTGCCTATTCACTCTGATGGTACTTTCTTTTGCTGTGCAGAAACTCTTTAGTTTAGTTAGATCCCATTTGTCTATTTTGGCTTTTGTTGCCATTGCTTTTGGTGTTTTAGACATGAAGTCCTTGCCCATGCCTATGTCCTGAATGGTATTGCCTAGGTTTTCTTCTAAGGTTTTTATGATTTTAGGTCTAACATTTAAGTCTTTAATCCATCTTGAATTAATTTTTGTGTAAGGTGTAAGGAAGGGATCCAGTTTCAGCTTTCTACTTATGGCTAGCCAGTTTTCCGAGCACCATTTATTAAATAGGAAATCCTTTCCCCATTTCTTGTTTTTGTCAGGTTTGCCAAAGACCAGATGGTTGTAGATGTATGGTATTATTTCTGAGGGCTCTGTTCTGTTCCATTGGTCTATATCTTTGTTTTGGTACCAGTACCATGCTGTTTTGGTTACTGTAGCCTTGTAGTATAGTTTGAAGTCAGGTAGTGTGATGCCTCCAGCTTTGTTTTTTTGGTTTAGGATTGTCTTGATAAAATATCTAGGAATCCAACTTACAAGGGATGTGAAGGACCTCTTCACGGAGAACTACAAACCACTTCTCAATGAAATAAAAGAGGACACAAACAAATGGAAGAACATTCCATGCTCATGGATAGGAAGAATCAATATCATGAAAATGGCCATACTGCCCAAGGTAATTTATAGGTTCAATGCCATCCCCATCAACCTATCAATGACTTCCTTCATAGTGTTGGAAAAAACTACTTTAAAGTTTATATGGAACCAAAAAAGAGCCCACATTGCCAAGGTAGTCAGGGTTTAAAGATTGACTATCAGACCTAAGGGGAGAATGCAGAGACTAATAGTTAAAGTCTAGCTTTAGAGTTACAGTGTTCGATGTTCATTTCCTAACTCCATCACATACAAAGTGGATGAATCTGAGAAAACAATTTAACCCCTTGTTGCTTCCATTTCCTCCTATGTCAAGTGAGGAAAACAGCTCCCTCCTTGCTAGGATTGAGTGAAGAATAAAAGAGTTGATTGTGTGTAAAATGATTAGCATGTTCTTGGCTCAAAGTAAATAAGGGATAGACAGAGAACCTCCAACTCACCAAAGGCAGGGATAGATAAAGGTGTGTGTATGGAATCTGTAGCATGAGGCGCATGTGAGCCCACTGGGCTCAGTCATTCCTGCACCAGGGGCAGAGTGACCCTAGGTCATATCCAGGTGTGAAGGAGCTCTTTGTAATAGCAGAAGGGTCAAACTTTTCTAGCTTTGCTGGGAGGATAATGGGTGAATCTGAGTGTGAGCCAAATCCTTAAGAGGCTGCAATATTGTCTGCTTCCAAGTAGTTCAGGATAGGCCTTAATCCTATCTTTCTTGAGCTCCTCATTCTCAGCCAACCAACAGAAGGGAAATTCCTAACCCTTACGAAACCAAAAACCATCATTTTGCCAGATTAATAATCTTTGTTTGTTTGTCTGAGTTCTAAATTCCCAAGACACACTATTTCCATGCACATCATTACCAAATGTAAACATAGCCTCTGTAGTAATGATGTTTCTGGGTCTGTGGTTCAAGCCCCTTTATCAGGGAGGATTTTCTCTTAGGCAAGATATGGTCAGTTGTTACCATGTTCACGTGAATTACCTTCCCTTGTTTCTGCACCCTGGGATAGTCAAATGAATTATCAGGAAGTATCAGTTTATAAGGAAGATGTTGTTTGATTATTATGTTATTTATTTTCTCTCTACTTTGATTGCATTTATCTGGAATTTTCTTTACCCCACTCCCCATCCCTATCTTCTAAGTAAAAAGACAAGACTTCAGGGAATATAGAAAATTACTTGATAATGTGGGAGGATTTAGTACCAAAATTTTACTTTGTGCCTTTAATATTACCCAAGTCAGCACTTGAATGCTTTGCTGCTTAGAAATTCCTTCCACCAGATACTCTAAATCATCTCTCTCAAGTTCAAAGTTCCACAAGTCTCTAGGGCAGGGGCAAAATGCCACCAGTCTCTTTGCTGAAACATAACAAAAGTCACCTTTGCTCCAGTTCCCAACAAGTTCCTCATTTCCATTTGAGACCAACTCAGCCTGGATTTTATTGTTCATATCACTATTAGCATTTGTGTCAAAGACATTCAACAAGTCTCTAGGAAGTTCCAAACTTTCCTACATTTTTCTGCCTTCTCCTAAGCTCTCCGAAATGTTCCAACATCTGCCTGTTATCCAGTTCCAAAGTCACTTTGACATTTTCAGGTATCATTTCAGCAACACCCACTCCTGGTACCAATTTACTGTATTAGTCCATTTTCATGCTGAGAAGATGGGAGGGATTGGTACCAAAATTTTACTTTTTGAGAAATTTAGCTAACCATAAATTCCTCATCCAGTTGTGTAGTAAGTTAAAATTGGTTCCACAGTCAACAGCCTTCATGGAGACAGCGCACAAGCTATTCAAGGCAACATGTCAAGCAGTGTCATGAGGCTGCTCACTCACCCCTGGAAAAAATAATACTGAATGGGAAACTCATCCTGGGAAGCAAAGAGGCTCTCTCAAGGACCCCTAAAATCAGAGTTCATGACATCAAACAAACATAGTGTATTAGTCTGTTTTCACACTGCTGATAAAGACATATCCAAGACTGGGAAGAAAGAGGGGATTAATTGAACTTACAGTTCCACATGGCTGGAGAGGCCTCAGAATCATGGTGGGAGGTGAAAGGCACTTTTTACGTGGTGGCAAGAAGATAAAATGAAGAAGATGTAAAACTGGAAACCCCTGATAAAACCATCAGATTTCTTTTTTTTTTTTTTAATTATTATTGTACTTTAAGTTCTAGGGTACATGTGCATAACGTGCAGGTTTGTTACATATGTATTCTTGTGCCATGTTGGTGTGCTGCACCCATCAACTCGTCAGCACCCATCAACTCTTTAAAACCCTTCTTTTTAAAACCATCAGATTTCTTGTGACTTATTCACTACCATGATAACAGTATGGGGAAACCGCCCCCATGATTCAAATTATCTCCCACCAGCTCCCTCCCCAAGTCTACGGACTGGTGCCTGGCATCCCAGCTGTTCCAGCCTTGGCTGAAAGGGGCCAACGTAGAGCTCAGGCCATGGCTTCAGAGGGTGCAAGCCTCAAGCCTTGGCAGCTTCCATATGGTGTTGAGCCTGCGATTGCACAGAAGTCAGAAATTGAGGTTTGGGAACCTCCACCTAGATTTCAGAGAATGTATGGAAATGCCTGGATGTTGAGGCAGAAGTTTGTTGTACAGGCAGGGCCCTCATGAAGAACCTTTGCTAGGACAGTGTGGAAGGTAAATGTGGGTTCTTAGCCCCAACACTGGGTCCCTACTGGGCCTCCTAGTGGAGCTGTGAGAAGGTGGTCACTATCCTCCAGACCCTAGCATGGTAGATCCACCAACAGCTTGCACCATACACCTGGAAAAGCCACGGACACTCAACACCAGCCTGTGAAAGCAGGCAGGAGTGGGGCTATACCCTGCAAAGCCTCAGGGATGAAGCTGTTCAAGGCCATGGGAGCCTACTTCTTTCATCAGCGTGATCTGGATGTGAGACATGGAGTCAAAGGAGATCTTTTTGGAGCTTTAAGATTTGACTACCTGGCTGGATTTTGGACTTGCATGGGGCCTGTGGCCCCTTTGTTTTGGCCAATTTCTCGCATTTGGAATGGCTGCATTTACCCAAAGCCTGTACCCTCTTTGTATCTAGGAAGTAACTAACCTGTTTTTGATTTTACAGGCTCGTAGGTGAAAGGGACTTCCCTTATCTCTGATGAGATGTTGGACTGTGGACTTTTGAGCTAATGCTGAAATTAGTTAAGACTTTGAAGGACTGTTGGGAAGACAGGATTGGTTTTGAAATGTGAAGATAAGAAATTTGGGAGAGGCTGGGGCAGAATGATATGGTTTGGCTCTGTTTCCATCCAAATCTCATCTTGAATTGTAACTCCCATAATTCCCACGTCATGGGAGGAATCTAGTAGGAGGTGATTTGGATTATGGAGTCGAGCCTTTCCTGCACTATTCTCGTGATGGTGAATGAGTCTCATGAGATCTGATGGTTTTAAAAAGAAGGGTTCCCCTATACAAACTCTCTCTTTGCCTTCTGCCATCATGTAAGATGTGACTTGCTCCTGCTTGCCTTCTGCCATGACGGTGAGGCTTTCCCAGCCACGTGGAACTGTAAGTTCAATTAAACCTCTTTCTTTTGTAAATTTCCCAGTCTTGGGTGTGTCTCTATCAGTAGTGTGAAAACAGACTAATACAAACATGTAGGAATGGGAAGAAAGGAATATCGCAATATTATAGTCAGTGTCTCAGGAAGACTTCTTCAGCAGGGTGGCATTTTAGTCAAGGCATAAGGGGATATGGCAGTAAGTCCTGTAGATGTTTGTGGGAACAGCATTCTACTCAGAGGGAACAGTAAATGCACAGGAAGATACAGGGCACATTTGAAGAGAGCAGGGGAGACCTGTGTGGCTAAGCTGAACAAACAAAGGGAAGGGGCTTGGAAATGGAATTGGAGATGGCAGCAAGAGTATCCAGAGCCTGCACGGTCATGAATTAACTGTTTTATTCATTCATTCATTCATTCATATATCTATTTATTTTTGAGACAGGGTCTCACTCTGTCACCCAAGCTGGAATGCA
Source organism: Macaca thibetana thibetana (assembly GCF_024542745.1). Taxonomy (NCBI): domain Eukaryota; kingdom Metazoa; phylum Chordata; class Mammalia; order Primates; family Cercopithecidae; genus Macaca; species Macaca thibetana. Next base: position 175,540,808 of record NC_065582.1, read on the forward strand.
GTGGTGCAATCATGGCTCACTGCAACCTCAACCTCCAGGGCTCAAGTGATCCTCTCACCTCCATCCTTGAGCAGCTGGGACTACTGGCTTGCCCTACCACACCCAGCTAATTTTTAATTTTTTGTAGAAACGGGGTCTCCCTGTGTTGCCCAGGCTGTTCTTGAACTCCAGGACTCAAGGGACCCTCCTGTCTTTGCCTCCTAAAGTGCTGGGATTACAGGCGTGACCCACCATGAAATAACTGTTTTTCACAACAAGTAAGATCGGAGAACCACTGCAGTGTTTTAAAGGATGACTAAGATGATGTGGTTTATATTTTCAAAGCATCATTCTGTCTCTTAGGTAGACTAGAGGAGAAAAAGCTCAGGAGCAGGGACTTGCAGCCCTGATCCAAGCAAGAGACGACGGTGGCTTGGATGAAGGTGGTGGCAAGGGAGGAGCTCTGCAGTGGTCAAATTCTGGATATAATATAGTGACAATTCAATGCCCATTCACTGAGTTGTTGTTGCAAGGAGTACATGAGTAACTGTGTAAAACATTTCCAGTAATGTCCTAAGTAAGTGTTACTTGTGTTTCTGCCTATGGATAGACGCACCATTATTGGTGATAGCACATTACAAAATTTTGCTAGCACAAAACCAGTAGTTTGATCTCCCTTTTTCCCTCTTAACATTTCTCCCTCTTTCCCTTCCTTCATTCCTTTCTTTTTCTTTTTCTTTTCTTTTCTTTTTTTTTTTTGGGGGGGGGGGCGACTCTTGTCACCCAGGCTGGAGTGCAGTGGCACCAACTTGGCTCACTGTAACCTCTGCCTCCTGGGTTCAGGTGATTCTCCTGCCTCAGCCTCCTGAGTAGCTGGGATTAAAGGCACCTGCTGCCATGCCTGGCTAATTTTTGCACTTTTAGTAGAGACGAGGTTTCGCTATCTTGGCCAGACTGGTCTCGAATGCCTGACCTCCGGTGATCCACCCGACTCAGTCTCCCAAAGTGCTGGGATTACACATTCCTTTCTTACTTTATTTATTTCTCCTTCTTTTCTTCCTTTCCTCTTTCTTCCCCTTTCCCTTCCATCTTTCATATATTAATGTATCCATTCAAGGGCAGATAGTTATAATGATTGATCATGTGGGTGTGGAGTCATACAGACTTGGATTGGCCGTGCCATTTAACATCTGTGTTACCTTAAGTAAGATTAAGATTCTCAACTTCCAGGAGCCTTAGTCTCATTATTTCTAAAGTGAGTACAACAATGGTATCTACTGTAGGTGGTTGATTTGAAGATTGGGGTAATTCACAGAAAACCTGTAGTCTGGGCTTGATGCTATAAATTGTCATTAAAAGCTGACTTTATTATTTATTGTTGTAACAAGTCTGTATTGCCACTAATAACCATTGTGTTTCATATATATAAAGAAAGGGTGCAAAACATATTTACATAGCCCCAGCTCTCTACCAGCTCAGAACTAGAGGGGCCCAAGGAAGCAGCAGAGAGCAATAACAGATAAGTCATCTAGAACAGCAAAGCAGGGAAACATATGGTGTGCTATCCAGTGGTATCGAATCTAGCCCATGAATTTGTGGAAGCCTTTCTGCTGGAGGAAGTAATGTTTAAACTCAACCCTAAGGGATTAGTTGAAGTTAGGCAGAGGTTTCCCAGCAGTTTAGGCAGAAGAAGAAATGAGAACAAAGATTCTGAGGCAAAATATGGCATTATCCAGTCAGAAACTGTAAGCTGTTCCAAGAGAGATTAGTAGAAAATCCTTCTGACAATCAGGTGGTTTTTTTAAACTGGTGAAATGAATTAAGCATTTGAACATCTTAAAGCTGGATTTCTTCTTTCACAATTATTATCTTTGGCCTCAGAAGGAACTCATGATTATAACACCTGTCTTAGCTAACGTCCAAATGATGATATCAATTAGAGGGAAAGAAAAACAAATTCACCACTCTGCCCCACAGCCTCTCCTCCTGTGCCCCAAACCTTCACAATTTTTGTTAACAGCAGCAGTATCACCCAGCAGTGAATGAAACTTACTTTCTTTGACAGCTCCTTTTCCATGTTCCCTGGCTGTCCTTCCCATGCAAGTATGTGCTTGCATACACACACACAAGCAAACACACATAAATTCACCCAGCTAGACACAGAATTATGTCAATTGTATCTCCACTGCATCTCCTTTTTCCAGCTCCTTTTAGTACTATTGCTGGATTCATATTATGACATCACTCAGCAAGAATATTGTAACAGCCCAACAACTCATCTTCCTACACTCCTGCTCCTAGAACAGGCTAGTGGTTAGAAGGCCACTGCTACCAGATTAATCTTTAAATCAAGGGTCAGGAAACGTTTTCTATAAAGGGTCAGAAAGTAAATATCTTAGATTTTATGGGCCGTGGTTTCTGTGTTGCAACTACTCAACTCTATCATTGTATTGCTAAGGCAGCCACAAACCCGATATGAATGAGTGGGTGTGGCTATGTTCCAATAATAGTTTATTTACTAAAACAGAGGCCAGATTTGGCCCTGCTCTTAAGTAAAATTCTTAGCAACACCCCACAACGTCTTCCCACCCATACCTTCTGTAGTAATGTCCCCAACCTGAAAGTAAACATACTCGCTACCATTTCTCAGTTATCATTTCAATCACTTTTCTTCTGGTGTCCCCCACCTTCTCACTATGTCTTTACCTTTCTGCTTCACTAAATATTCTCAATCTTCTCAACATCCCCTATTTGGGTGTCTCTCCTGCCAAGTTGCCTAATTACACTCTCGTTGATCTTTCAGTTCCGTATCTGACACTGTTTCCTTTTCCCAGGAATCTTCCTTATACTGGGAGTTCATCTCAGAAGGTCAGGAAAAAGCTTTTGGGCATGAACGTTCTTACTAGTAGATTTCAGTAGGAAAGAACATGTTATCATCTTGACAGAGACGTTAAGACCGCTGCTCTTGACCCACAAATTATTTGACTCTCTTTGCATTGAGGAGTGGGGTCTTTGAATTGAGAAGTTGGGTACTTGATCCTTCCTCTTTGACCACAGGATATGGACAAAAGAATCTGTGCCAGTTTCTAGGCTCTGGATGAAGAGAGTGGAATCTTTCACTTTCTGCCTCTTAGAACGTTCTGTCTGGGAACCCTAGACACGTTTAAAGAGTCTGACATTTCTGAGACCTGCTACCGCACTGGAGATGCTAGGTGTTAGTGCTCAAGTCAGCAGTCTTAACTGAACCCAGCCTTCGAGCCAAGCCCATCAAAGCATGAGCCATATGAGTAGAGTCACCTTGGACTCTATAGCCCATCCACCAGCCACAGAGATTGGAATAACCTCCATCAGCAGCACAGGGAGCGGGATAATCATCCCTGCCCAAATTCCTCACCAACACAATCATGAGATAAAACAAAATGGTTGTGTTATTAAGTCATTACATTTTTTTGGCTGGCTCATAACACACAATAAATGAGCACAATGTAGATTTCTAAATGAATGAACCTGTTGTCCTCAACACTTTCCCCAAGCCAGTAAGCTTTTCACATTCCTGTTTATTTTGTCATTGATCTCCCTCCTGCCCAGAATGCGCTTCTGCTGTGATTATTCCCGTGTAGTCTTCTCTTTATTGTCTATTAAAAGCCTAATTTTATTTTCTATCCATGTATAATATCACTTCCCCCATGAAGCCTTTTTTTATTTCTGCAGACAGTTTTTGACTGATTCTTTAAAGTTCTCCAGGTACATGATTTATAGATTCATCATTGTAGCAGCTGACTTGTTTTCTGAAATTTCTTTTAATGTAGCTGCCTTCCCTAGCTTAGTTTTTGATATAGTTGTTGAAAATTAGTAGCCACTTAATAAACCTTTATTGAATGATTCAGTGCCAAAGCTGGGATTTGCACTCTGGTAGTTGGCATATTAGGTTAAAGGTATTGAAGAAAACATAATCATTTACTTAAAAATCTAACAAAAACTATCCCTATCCCCATCTCAAAAGAAAAGATAAATGGGTTTTGATATTTCCAACATATAATGTATGTCAGAAAAAATATGGAAGCTAAGTTTTGCTGTGATAATAAGTAAACCCTAAATTTCATAGCTTAAGATGGTATAGGTTTAATTCTCACTCATGCTACAGTATAACACAGATTAGGCAGTTCTCTTTGGCAAAATATTCTTAAGTGATTACCCATGTATTCAGACTTGTATCTTACAACTCTGCCAATGTTGGAGCTATTTTTCTACAGACCAACAGACAGAAGAAAGGGAGTATGGAGAAACATGTACCACTGTGAATTGTCTGAGTCAGGGTGACATATGGCTTCTGCTCACGTTCCGGTTGGAAGACCCTTAATTACGTGGTCTCCACCTGCATAAAAAAAGTTTGGAAAATGTAGTCTTTCCGTGTATCCAGGAAGAGAAAATCATGTGGCAAACACATATTGTCTCTCTTGCAGAGGCTGTATTGGTTAGCATTTGATGAGAAACAACCCCAAATGTAAAATAATCATGTATTTATTTTTCTTAAAATTATTTGAGTCAGCTGAGCGATCCTTCAGGTCTGTGTTGCATCATCTGGGACTCGATGGTCTAGATTAGTAGTTTCCAAATGAGCCAATTTATATACTTTCTTTCAACACCACCAGGGGATATTTGGCAATGCCTGTACACAGTTTTGTTTGTCATAACTGGGGGATTTTATTGGCATCTGGTGTATAAAGGCCAGGGATTCTGTTAGTCACTCTACAATGCACAGGACAAGACCCTGCAAAAAAAGAAACTTCAGGCCCAAGATGTTAATAGCAGGGAAGTCGAGAAACCCTAGTACAGGATGACCTAACTCAGATGTCATAGGCTGTTGAATCTAACGAGGACTCAGCTGAGAGGGGTGGACTCTCTTCTATGGGGCTTCTATCTTCCAGTATGATGACAAAGGCTTCTTTACATCACAGTCTCAGTGTTCTAAAGAGCAGCAAGAAATAACAGTTCTAATATGTAAGCATTTTTAAACCTCTGTTTAGATCTACTTTTCAACATCTCATTGGCCAAAGCATTTAATCTCTTGAGGGGAAAAGCTGAAAATGTGGACCACTTTGCAAGCTAAAAGAAAGATCTTGTGTGAAAGTTGTAGTTCCGTGCTGTACTCTTAAGCGCTGTGTAATAAATATGTGAAATAATTCAATGCATTACAACAGTGTGTAATTATTATCTCCTCTTTACACAGAGCATTCATAGTGATTTGTGATGGTTTAGACTGTGAGGTATGATGTCAAACTGCCTGGGTTCAAATCCCAGCTCCATCATTTTGTATAGAACATAGGGTAAGCAGCATACTTTCTCTGTACTTCTATTTCTTCATCTGTAAACCATAAACAATGACAATAATAACTCCTTTTGAGACGGTATCATGAGATATTATATGTAAACTACTGAGTACTCTCTGGAATATAGTAAGAGCTTAATAAATAGCATGTATTAATTGTTGGTAAGCGGTGTTATTTCTCTGATTTTGGAAAGGAGCCCAGAGGGGTTCTAACTCCTTTGATAAAATGGCAGACTTTTTTCCTTTTCTCCTATTCTGTCCTAGATCGCAGATGAAGAAGTGGCAATAATGAATCTTTATTTTTAGCTTGTGATGATGTGAGTGCTGAGCCATCATTATCATTCAAGTCTCTTGTGATTGAAAAAGACTAAAAGGCACCTATAGGCACTATTAACCATCTGAAAGCCATACACATGGATGGGAATTAGATGTGTACTCTGTCATATTGGAGGACAGAATAGATCCATTGGGTGCGAGCTATTAGGAGTTTCAGTTTTACTAAATGTTAAGGACAAACTTGTTAACAAACAGCATCAACCAATGAATGTGCTGCTCTAGCACCTTAAGTTGGTTTCCCAGAAGCAGTTCCTGATATGATGACGTACATGTACATCATTCTCCATGTAAGTAGAGAATGGAGAAACAGAAAATAAAATGAAGATGGAAAAGAGACCAAGGAAATCTATCATATCAAGTATGCAATATCAACCCCTGGAGAGTGACTTGGGCTGCATCCCAGAAGGGAGCCTTGGAAACAGTGAAAATAGTGATAGTCACTCTCAGAGTTTCTGAATCAGAGCAAGACAACTGGGATATTTATACTCCTGCCCTCATCACTGGTTAAGTCATGAGGAGGAGTTGGTATACATTCCCAGATACTTCTGGTTCTATGAGTTGTTATGTATGCAGGCAATGAGGGTCCTGGTAGTCTGAGGGCAGCCCTCTAATTGCTACTGTTGGGAGCAGAGGCACACCAGAAGCTGGTAGACGCCAAAAAATAGTGAAAGAGGTTTTCAGGAATATCCTTTCAGCACTGAAATCACCAGCTCTGCTTTGTCTGTTTGTTGTACTCAATTTCTGGAGAGATCCAGGCAGAAGCTACCAACTTCAACACCTATTTTGACACCGAGAGTCATTTAACAAAGGCTTTCTTTAGAATAATACATTACTATCGCTTGGTTTTGCTTGGCAACCTTTGAAAACGAAGTGCTTAAAGAAAACCTTCCCCCAAATATGTAAGCCTAGTCTCCAGATGACTGTTGTCTGCCTGGGCCTTCTCTGTGGTGATTCGCGGGCTCTGACTTCAGACAGACTTGGCTTCTTAATCCTCCTTTGAGCTCTTTGGGCTGAAAAATTTTGAGTAAATCACCTAAAACCCTTGTTCCTCCATGACTTCACCTGTAAAATAGAACCAGTAATACTTACCTCTTGGGTCTAATAAGATTTATCTACCTAGTTCACAATAGGCATTTTTGTAAACACTGTATGCATTTCTTTATTCTAAATTTGAAACAGGAAAATTGAAGACAGAAAGATTAAGTTGCCTCTCAAGTCACTTAGGGAGAATAGGGATTATGAGTGTTCTACTGACTGTTTCCCTAGCACAGTTTTTAATGTATCATTTTATATGGAAAATGAGATAAAGCCAACTAGAATGTAGAAAAACAATAGATGAAAACCTAGCACCATTGCTGATGTCACTACTGTTGTGGTTGTTGTTGTTGTTGTTATCATCAATCTGTCCTACTTCCTAGCTATTGGACCTTAACAAATTGCTTACTTAGGTTATTTGTGCCTTGGTTCTCTCTGATACAAAACATGAGCGCTGGGCTACATGGGCATAATGTCCCTTCCAGTTCCAACTGCCCACCATTCTAAAAGGTTGTATTAGTCCGTTTTCATGCTGCTGATAAAGACATACACAAGACTGAGCAATTTGCAAAAGAAAGAGGTTTTATTTTATTTTATTTTATTTCTTGAGAAGAAGTTTCACCCTTGTTGCTCATGCTGGAGTGCAATGGCACAATCTCAGCTCATTGCAACCTCTGCCTCCCAGGTTCAAGCGATTTTCCTGCCTCAGCCTCCCGAGTAGCTGGGATTACAGGCACCTCCTACCATGTCCTGCTAATTTTTGTATTATTAGTAGAGATGAGGTTTTGCCATGTTAGCCAGGCTGGTCTCGATCTCCTGATCTCAGGTGATCTGCCCTCCTTGGCTTCCCAAAATGTTGGGATTACAAGCGTGAGTCACTACACCCAGCCACAAAGAGGTTTTAATTGGTCTCACAATTCCACGTGGCTGAGGAGGTCTCACAATCACAGTGGAAGGCAAGGAGGAGCAAGTCACATCTTACGTGGAGAGCAGCAGGCAAAGAGAGAAGTTGTACAGAGAAACTGCGTTTTTTTAAACCATCAAATCTTGTGAGATTCATTTACTATCATGAGAACAGCATGGGAAAGACCCACCCTCATGATTCAATCATCTCCCACCAGGTTGCTCCCACAATGCATGGGAATTATGGGAGCTACAAGATGAGATTTGGGTGGGGACACAGAGCCAAACCATATCGGGGTAAAGATGAAAAGAAAGCATTTAGGGCTTAGGAGCCTAAGTGCAGTGATATGAGTGGACTTACGCTTTTGTAATAGGTAGTGAGGCTCCAATGTCCACAGGTGGAAGTGAGAAAACATAGCCGGTTGCCAGTGGAACTTGTATTCTCTGGTGACTAGTTGGAAATAGTGTTTATTTGTTTCTTTTTAAGGTTATTTTCAATCCTGAGGTTTGGAGATTTGGTAGTGATTTTAAAAATTATAATTCGTATGAAGGTTACCTGTCAGGTACTGAGTATCTAAGAAGGAAAAGCAGCCACAAATCAAGCAGAATATTGTGCAGGAAGCTACTTTTCCCACAAACACCGGGAGGTTACAATACCACAACTGAATAGCTCTTTGAAATACTTCACTAAATTACTCTGTTGGGTACCCCTTATTAAGCAATCTGCTTCAGAAAGTTCTTTATTTTCCAGGACTGGCAAAGTCTCACAATTTCATTATGCTGGGGGACTTGGTGCTGTCTCTTTTGAGAGATTCATCTGCCTGGCGAGTGGCCCATATTACCTTCCTTGTTGGGCCTTGATAAGTGTCTCTGAACTAAGGGAAAACAATTTGTACAACTCTTCCAGTCAATTGGAGGCTGAACTGTGGGATGGAACAAAGCTCTGTTCCATCCCACAGTGCCAATTTGCCCTTATCAAGTGCAACAGAGAAAATGTGGTGGCGTGTTACTGCGAGAATAGGAAAGCACTCCCAACAAAACGAAAAAACAGTTATTGGACTCGTTTTATCAACCCAGGGCTAGCTCTGCAGCAATTTTCATACAATTACGCCACGTTCGAATCGCCTCACCATATGGCTGGGCATCGATCGTTTTGCTGTGATGATAATTTAATATGTAATGTGGACGTTTGCTTGTTTTGTTAATAAAATTTTCATTTTGGTGTTCTGATTTCATCATAGAATGTCATGAGCATTGACAGATTTTTTTAATAAAAATTGTTAGCATTTGTAGAATAAAAATCCCTTTCACAAATGTCATGCTATTTGCACTTTCATAGGAAGCCTGGAGAAGCTTGGGCTGGCATTATTTAACCACAGGAAGAGAAAGACTCCCTGAGACTGAGCAGTTCCTAACTCGCCCGAAGTTCAAACCAGAGGTAACTTGAAGGCCAGGCTTCAGTCCAGGGCAGTTTTTCAGTGTGATATCCTTTCCATGCTGGGACTCAGGTATTCCTTTAGAAGTGTACTTTACAGGGATCCTATTGTTAAATATTCTTTTCAATACATCTCAACATATTGGGAAAACACAAGTGTAATTAATAACTAAAAGTCCTCCTGCCCATGTTATGAGCTCTTCAAGGCAAATCACATAGCCTGGAGGCCAGAGACCAGCTCATGTAGATAAAGATAAGACAGCCACTGATGAAACATAAAGAGGTTATACAAAAGGCTAAACTGGATGACAGAGATGCTTTTGTTTTTAAATTGTCTTTTCCAGAACTTCTAGGATTCCATGCAGTTATCTCAGAGCCCACTGCAGGTGCTGAGGAACAGGATTTGGGGCTTTCTACTCTCTCCCTCAGAGAATGTGGTTCCACTAACACCTGTTTTTAAACATAGGATTTTCATGAACATTTTCCACTGGTAAGAAGATCTACTATAGGACAAAATTTTTGCAACAACTGGTCTAATCCAATTAACTCTCTTTTTAAAAATGAAGAACTCAGATCTGCAGAGGCCATAGGACCTGCCCAAGGAGAGAAATCTTTTTCCTGCAAGAACATCTCATCTCCTGACTCCCAGTTCCATTGACAGGATTAGCATGGAGACCTGGTATCTCAATACCATTGATTTTAGGTGCACTTTGGTTTTACACAACAGATTTATCTAGAGGACAGGAGTGCAGAGTTGCTAGAAAATACATAGTTCATAGTGAAGCAAAAGAATCTCTACTTTGAGGGTTGGAGGAGAGTAATTCCTAAGTACCAGTTATGTCTCTAAGGACATTTTCTTCACTAACCTTTTGTTATTAATTTTAATTTATTATTCCATGATTGATTTTCATCTGTCTGTCCATTCCTACTATCCTTCAGTTACCTGGTCTCTCTGCCTTCTGTCTTACTCACATCAAAATCATTTTTCTTGCAATTACTAAAAATATCTTTCTGACATGCAAACCTGACTATGTTTCTTTTCTGCTTGGAACCTGTTTTTTCTTGGACGTGGCAACATTCTAATATCTAGGATGGCTCTGCTCCCCTTATTTACACGTCTCTGGCCAGGTCTCCTGCTCTCCAAGCTCTAGCTACAACCATCGATGTTTTTCCTCTGCGTGTTCATAACTGCTTCACACATAGACACCCTGGCATAAGCAATGTCTCCTGTCTAGAATGCCCTTGATGTTCTTTTTTTACCTGGAAAACTCAAGTTTCAAGATTTATCTTAAGAATTGCATATTTCAGGAACCTTTTTTTTTTCCCTATACCCAGCATGTGTTAGATATTCTTTAACACACCTTTATCTAGCAATTTCCAGATTCTAGTTAAATCTGCTCCTGGGAATATATCTCCCATTAGTGAATTTTTACAGGACAAAGGCTTTTTGTTTTTTTCTTTCTCAATCTTCATAACACATAGTGCAGGGCTTGGCACATAATAGGCACTTAATAAATGATTGTTGAACTTATATGCATCTATTCCTCATCTAATATATTAGTTAAGACTCCTCAGTTTTAGGTTAATAATTTTTTTAAGAAATAGTAGCTGATACAAAGTAAAGTCAAAAGAGCTCTCAGTGAGGGTGTGCAGGGGTATTTTATAATATCCTTGAGGGGAAGTTTAATTGGGCTTTATGGGGGTCAGAATACCAACAGAATGAAGTCCCTTCCTCTCTTGGAGGCCTCAAGTTCTCTCAGCCCTGCTTCTTTCCAAGGATCTGATTAATCATTTGCTTGATTTCTCTCTGAGGGTCACCTTTATCTGCTTCTAAGTGCATATGGAGAGAAAGAATCCCAATAGCCCTAGCTCAACCTACCATCTGAGCCTAACTTGAAACTTCTGAGTCTTGGTTTGAAAGGGAAAGAACATGACTCTTTCTACTAACTAAGACTAACAGACTCTATTCTAACTAAGCACTGCCTATGGGTCAGGGATGGCCTAATATGGTTACAAATGTGTAGGTTACATTTACCCACTGATTTGCTCTGTTTGAAGAGAAAGGGCTGCAGGCTGCACAGACATCTCCAAAACTAACAGCTCCAAGCAAGTGATATGGACCAAACTTAGGCATTCTAGAGCAAGACAAGCATTTCCCCAAGTATCTGCACAGAATATTAGTTCCACAGGGTGATAATAGTTGGTAGGAGAGAAACAATGGTGCAGTTCAGCAAGTCTGAAAAACGCTTAAACAAACTTAAATCTGTTTCTTTACTGAAAGGCTTCTCAATGACTTTGTCATGCAAATGTGATTTATGAAATGGTAAAAAGAGAATATCATCTGTTGCATTCTCTGGACTTATTTGTCCAGAGAAACATTTTTTTTCTCCCCCGAGAAACACTTTGTAGCATTAGGGTTCTGTGGAATAGACTTGGGGAAGACTGAAGTAATCATATGCTAATTATCTCACTCCATTGGTGGATATACATACTAATCAATATGTTATACTTCACCAATTTAGAGTAATGGCATTTCCTGAAATGTGTTTAAGAGTCTTTGAGGGACTTTAAATTCGTCTTCCTGTTTCCTCCTTCCAGCAATTTGGAATCGTGATTTCCCCAGTGACGATCACTCAGGTGGAATTTTCTCTCTCCATTCAGCTGTATGCCTAATTAAGTGACTGCTATGTTTTTAACAGGTTTGACTTAGGATGTCAGCACTACTCCTTCTCCTGAAGTTGTTTTGGTAAATAGAATTGTATTGGGAAAACAGAAGCCATAGTTGTTTATAGGGACACATCTGAAGACATTTACATAATGTTTCCATGTTAATGATTGGTTCAGACCCATTCATTGAGTACTTATTGAGTATTTGCTTGATTCTGGGCTCCGGACTGGGCATTGCTGATTGCAAGATGAGTAAGCCTACAACCTAAGTAGCATAGCTCAGCTTTTAGTAGAGGAGAGAGACATATCTGCAGATAACTTCTGAGTGTGATAAATGCCTTGGTAGATGAAAGAAAATGATAAAGAGCTAGCAGACAGGAGAGAAGGATTTACTCTGGGAGAGGTTGCAGAAAACATTCTGCAAGGAAAATGACATCTATTCTCTGTTTTGATGAAAGAGTGAGTGTTCTTGATGATAATAAGAAAGGAAAGCTTTTTATGTGTAAGACAGAAGGAAAGTGAAAGACAAAACCCTGGATTATGCTAACAATGAAGTGGCTGGCAGAGGAAGTGAATCCAGGCCAGGAGACTGAGAAGGAATGACCAGAAAGTTGGGAGAAGAACAAGGAAGAAGGATGTCCAGGTAGACAAGGTAGAAGAGGGTTTCAAGCAATTTTAATAACAATGAAGACAGGATCAAAAGGATCAAATACTGCTGTAGACAATCCAACAGGATACCAAAATTGGTTCTAGGTTAAAATTCCCCAAACTTGAGCTTGAGTACAAAGACAGCAATTTGGGCTCCCATCAACTGTTTCCATTATATGTCCCCAATGAAAACCTCACATTTATCCGTGATAGAATAGTGTAGGCTGTTATTCCTGAGTACATGCAAACTTACATGACACAAACATTTCAAAGCCTGAGAATAAAGGGAAGGGATGGAAATCAAAGGGGTCTTTGATTTGACCTTTGGTACTTGATCTTCCTTCAAAAAAGCACACACTGGGTGTTAGGAGACCTACAATTTATATTGGATCCTATGACGAAGCAACTGTGTGAATGTAGGAAAATCATTTCATCCTCTGGACCTGGGTTGCCTGTTCAGCACTGGAGTTTGGCTGGATCTCTATGGCTTCTTCCAGAGAATCAAAAGTCCCTGTGATGCCTTATGCGGAGTGATGGGGACTTTATACTCTGCTATATACCAACACTTACAATGTACTCTTTCTCCCTCCGTCACAGTTCAAAGGGGAAGTAGAATTTCAGACAGATACTGAAGATATCTTTACACAAGGCTGAACCGAGTTGGGTATAACTAGTGACTGGAGAAAGGAGAAAAGGCAGGAGATTTTTTTTTCTCCCTTACTGATGAAGAGGACACTGTGACTTGCTTACTTGCCTCAAGCAAGTTTCTTCAATTTTGCATATTATGTACACATTGGTGCATAGCTGATTGCCCCAAAACTTCATGGCTCAAAGCAAAAATACATAGTTATTTTCTTTCACTACTTCAGAGGGTCAGGAATTTGAGATCAACTTTTCTAGCTCAGATTTTTCCTGAGTTTATCAGATCTTGGCCAGGGTAGTAGTCAAGGCTTAAGTGAGTCTAGAAATCCATTTTCAGTCTAGCTGTCTCATGTGGCCCCTGTTAGAGGGAAGACTGAAGTTTTTACTACTGGAACCTCTCCCCTAGGCTATTTGAGTGCATCCTCAGGACACAATGGCTGGCTTTTTCCAGAGTGAGCAATTGGAAAGATGACCTAGCCCCAGAAGTCACACGTTGACCTTTGCTGTATCCTATCAGTCACATGGGCCAGCCTGGATGCCCCATACACCAGCATGAGTATCCTCAGGAAAGCATCACTGGGGGTCACGACTGCCTACCACACTCTGTACACTTCACCTTTTCATGCTAAAATGAAGAAGATGACGCTTAGTTCTTTACATCCATGCTGCAGAGAATATGCCCATTCAGGAGGCGTTAGTTGTCTGTCTCTTGTTGTCCCTCTCAAAGCAGTGTGGAATAAATGGTATTACAGAGAGACAGGGACACTGCTCTAGGAACAAGCAGGAGGAATTCCCTTCTGGCTAGGGAATGGCTCCATGAAGAAGATGGAGTTTTTGAACTAGACCTTTGGGGATATGTAGAGTTTGAACAGTCAGAAAATATTGGGATGGAGTAGAGTGGTGGGAAAAGTCATTCTAACTAAACACTGGGATGGGCATGAACAGAGACTCAGAGGTAAAGGAATATAAAAATTGTTTGGGAAAGTTGAGCTTTCCTGAAATGGCGGGTCTGTGTGTTTGTGTCTTTACACAACATGCCAAGCCAGGCAGAAGAGGAAACAGGAGCATCAGGGCTGGAAGTGCAGTTAAAAAAACCTACTACACAGTCAGGATTCTAAATGCCAGAGTCAGGATTAAAGGCAGAACTCGTTTTCTGAGCTAATCTTCCTTTTTGGAGATGATATGTTGAGTAAGTGCATTTCCAAACTTTAGTCATTTGCATGTAATGACTAGAATGTAATTGTAACTTTTCTCATATACAAGTGTGTGGTGGGCAGCCCCTAAGATGTCACCTATGACCCCTGCCTTTTGGTGACTCCCTCCTTCGTGCGGGTGGGCTGGATTTAATGACTCACTTCTCATGACTAGAATGAGCTGCATGTTGTGAGCTGCCTGATGGCGATGCCTATGTGGCAAGGTACTGACGTCTTCAGTCGACAGCCAGCAGAACACAGAGCCCTGCAAGCAACCATGTAGAGAGAGATTGGAAGCTGAGCTTGCAGGTCTCAGACTGGAGAAGAGGGCAGAGGGGAATGCGCAAGCCTTGGAAGGACAAAGGCCCATCCCAGTGGACACTGACACTTTGATACTAGCCCCATGACAGACTGTGAGCTAGGAACATCCGCCAAGCCACATCCCACACAGATTCCTGGCTCACATAAACCGAGACAATAAATGTGTGTGAAGTGGCTAAGTTTGGGGTAATTTGTTATGGAACAATAGATAACGAATACACATGTGCCACCCGGACAATGATTTACTTAAGACATCTGTCTTCAGATCAACTTTTTAATATAAATGTATTTCTTTAAAAAGGAAACTTTATATTTCAAAGTAAGAGATTGATATCAATTTCCATAAACAGGTTAGTGTGTGAGACCTAAAATCAACTCTTTAATGCTAACTACTATGTTTACTAACATTACTAATATTCCTTGAGAGACATGAGCTGATTGAAAGACACTGGGTTTGAATTCCATGTTCCCCTCTTGTTAGCTGTGTGACATTAGAAATATTTCATTAATGATTTGAGGCTTTTCTTCTTCATTTCTAAAAGAGATAATTTGACTCGATTTTCTAGTATGTTTCAGGATTAAACAATTACTGTGAAAGCACCTATAAATAATAATGATGATGATAATGATAATTGCCATGTTTTATAATCTTTAACAATGCACCAAGTGCCTCATTTTGCCATTCAGGAGAAGTTTCAGAGAGGTTTAGTAACTTGCTCAGGATCACAGCTAGTGCAGTGGTGAATGAGAATTCTAATCCGGATCATTTTCATTGTGAAGCTCTTACTCATTAGTATTACAGATTAAACACCACACGCAGTGAGCAACATTCAAACCATGTTGGTTCTTTTTTCTGGCTTAGAAATGAAACTTTGCAGTTTTCCTGCCTCTACTTTCATGTAATATGGAACTTTTGTTCTCTGTCAGGTTCAACTCTATTTCTGGGATCACTCACTGTTTACTAACGAGGTTGTTGTCAAGATCCAATTTTTCTAGGTTCATAGCAGCTAGTCAAACATCACTCTAGGTCAACTGGGGCTGTCTGCAGTAATGATAAAATCTATGCCTTCAATTTCTTAATTAACTAAATACAATGAAGTCTTAAAATTGATCAAAGCAGAGTCTCCTGTGGAATTAATTAGAAAATTATGGGGGAGGACTTGATGATTAATCCAGACTTCATAAACCTACTGGGAATTTTATAAAAGCTCAAAATAAAACACAGACTTGTGTTAAAAATTAATTTATAATGTGATGACCACTTCAGCCTTTTTCGTGACAGAGTGGGGGGTAGAGGCCGGCACTGTTCCAGCCTGCATCTCAGGATGCTGTCTGAGGAGTGCTGTCACTGACATTCTGGGATAACACTGAGTTTTGAAGAGTGTTCAGTGGCATTGCCATGGGCAGACAGATGGAGGTCTTTTATAAACTCCATTAGCAGCCTTCCCCCAACAATGCCTGCAAACATCACTACTGACACTATCATTTTCCACGAGCATTTTGAATTTTTTTCTATCTTACGGAAGTAGAAATAAAAGCATTTTTAGAAGATTTTGCCATGTATATGTCCTGTTACAAAGCAATATGCAAAACAAGAATGCTTAACATGGCTGCAAGAAACATCCCACAGCTTCTTCGCTGCAAGCCAAAAGCACCCATGCACACCCATTCCATACAGGACCCTGCATCTGGCCCTCTGGAGGGGCTATGGCTAAGGTACCTGTTTATGCCTTTGTATTAGTCCATTCTCGCACTGCTGATAAAGATATACCCAAGACTGGATAATTTATAAGGAAAGAAACGTGCTCGCAGTTCTACATGGCTGGGGAGGCCTTGTGACGACAGCAGAAGGCAAAGGGCATATCTTACATGACCACAGGGAAGAGAGAGAATGATAAGCAAGTAAAAGGGATTTCCCCTTCTCACTCAAACCATTAGATCTCATGAGACTCATTCGCTGCCATGAGAACAGTATGGGGAAAACCAAACCGCCCCCATGATTCAATTATCCTTCACCAGGTCCCTCCCACAACACGTGGGAATTATGGGAACTACAGTTCAAAATGAGATTTGGGTGGGGACACAGCCAAACCATATCAGCCTTCCAGGAGCCCACGGGTAAGCAGAGGGTTTGGACATGCACAGACAAATCCAGGAAAGTGGGTTTGATGTTCAGACCAGCAATTGTGTGGAGCCATGGTAGCACGTGGAAAAATGTGATTATTTCTATCCAGGGGCCTGGAAATCTTCCCTGAGGGACTGAGGCTGGAGCTGAGTTGTGAAAGAGGAGAGACTGTCACCAGGCAAATTTAAGAAAATGGCATAAACCTTGACTCGAGGACAAGGGCACATCCAGCACATTAAGGGAACTGTACGGGTGCATGATGTCTGGAGTGCCTTATTTTCTTGGGTCTTGACACATTAGAAGTGATAATTTTTCTATAATAGCACTTCTGTTATGTTGGCTAAGGCAGAATCTTTGTGATAGTGAATTAAAAATGCAATTAGTAAAAGAAACGCAATTAGCTATTTTACATTGTGTTCACATATGCAAATTAAAAAGGAGACTTGATATAGTTATGTAGAAGAAACAAAGGTTAATAAACAGCAGGTTGGACTATCATTATCTGTATATTCCTAGGGAAAGGTAGTGTCTGCATCAGTAGGGTAAGAGAAAAGAAGGACTGCATGTCAGCTACTTGGCTATGTGACTGGATCACGTTTGGCTTGGTTGGATTCCAAAGCTCATGTTTCTTCCTTTTCCCTCCACTTTGTTTTATTACTATTTGAGTTTTTGGTCATTTCAGGGCGTTGTAATTTCTGGATTTGAATACTAACATATGAAAATTTATTAATGGTTATTTTTGGTTTCATGTAATTTAGCTAACACCATACATCAACAATATGACTGTCAACAGTCATAGTACAGTGTGTACAACTTAGATTATCTGATTGTCATAATCTTAGTTTTTAAAAACCTGCCAATTAATTCAAAGCACAAAACTAAGCCTACTAATCATTACTTTTCAAAATTAGAAATTACCAACATTTACAATGGAGAAAACTGAACAAATTATATTGTATTACTATCATGGAGAATTAAGCAGCAAGTAAAAATATTGTATTAGAAGAATATTTAACTTACCCACCCCCAAAATAAAAGAATTTGCTATGAATGCCTTTTTTGACTTTTTACATATCGGGCAAGTATTATTAATAGGAAATTTATTATTATTTTAACTAAGCAGATTTAATAAATACTCCACAAAATTTTTACATTCCTTCCTATTTCAAATAGGGGCCTTTTGCTTTAAGAACAAAGTACAATAAATAGTTCTAAAAATAATACCAATGCATGATTAATGATCCTCTCATTTATACACGTTAGGTGAATAAATGCGAGGATATTTGTAGCAAGAGTGGCAGTGCAGACGTGGGAATGAGCTCTGGAGCCAGCAATTACTCTGAGACACCTTTTATTTTCAGCCATGGTTTCTGCATTTACTTTTGTCACTTTTTCTTTGCCCTTTGTGGCTCATCTTTTTTTGCGCAGACTCGTGTGGTGCCCCATCTGCTGTGATTCACCCCATTCTAATTATGCAGCACACATCCTGTCGCTATGAACCACAATTTTATCAGTTTTTATAATTAATCAGAGCCTTGCAGATAAAAGATGCAAATGCAACATTTTAAAAAGAGATGTTATTGCTGAAAGCAACTCACACAGGCCTGAATGCATTCGATACTCATGATGATTTGAAAGAGAGGGAAAATTCACATATTTAACTATCTGGGTTTCCTGGAAGGCTGCTTGGCCCGAGGCAAGAACAGTAGCCTTAGAGTCAGGTCACTGCAGTTCTGCCCTTTACTAGCAAGGAGACTTGGGCATGTCAGTTAACCTTCCTGACTCCCAATTTTTTCTTCTTTATAATGAGAAATAATCCCTGGTCTTCCTCCCAGGTCTGTGAGCCTGTCACTTCCTACTTAACTGAGTCACTTTCCCCTTTTGATTCAAATGAACCATCAGTTTGTTCAACAGCTATTAGTAACCACCTATTTATATGAGGCCCAAGATTTGGAGACCTGGAGTCCAGTTATAGTTCTGTCACTGAACAAGTAAGTCAGGCCTGATATTTCATTGTCCTATGTTTCTACTTTTGTAATTAGCAAACATTTATATAATATTTATAATGTATCAACCACTATTCCAAGCACCTTATAAACATTGATTTAGAATCTCCATTTTACAAATAAAAAGAAACTGAGGAAGAGGAAAGTTCAGGAACCTGCCCCAAGTCACATGACTAGCACGTGTTGGAGCTGGGATTCAGAGTCTATGCAGTTAACTATGGCCCAATGCTGTCTCTCAGTGATGTCAGTATACCTTCCTTATTACCCCCAGTATGAGACAGTAGAACGAGCACACTGTTCATAATGGAATACCTCAGGTACTAATTAATTCCTGCCTCGATAATCATCATTTGTGTGACCTTGGTCAAGAAACAGACATTTTTGGTACAGGTGCAGTGGCTCACGCCTGTAATCCCAGCACTTTGGGAGGCCAAGGTGGGCAGATCATCAGGTTGGGAGTTCAAGGCCAGCCTGGCCAAGATGGTGAAACCCCGTCTCTACTAAAAACTATGAAAAAAAAATTAGCCAGGCACGGTGGCAGGTGCCTGTAATCCCAGCTACTCAGGAGGCGGAGGCAGGAGAATCGCTTGAAACTGGAAGGCCAAGGTTGCGGGGAGCCGAGATCGCACCACTGCACTTCAGCCTGGGCAAAATAGTGAAATTCTGTCAAAAAAAAAAAAAAGAGGGAAAAAGAGAAAGAAAGAAAGAAAAGGAAAGAAAGAAAGAAAAAGAAAGAAAGAAAGAAGAAAAAGAAAGAAAGAGAGAGAAAGAAAGAAAAAGAAGAAAGAAAGAAGAGAAAAAAAGAAAGAAAAAAAAAGAAAGAAAGAAAGAAAGAAAGAAAGAAAGAAAGAAAGAAAGAAAGAAAGAAAGAAAGAAAGAAAGAAAGAAAGAAAGAAAGAAAGAAAGAAAGAAAGAAAGAAAGAAAGAAAGAAAGAAAGAAAGAAAGAAAGAAAGAAAGAAAGAAAGAAAGAAAGAAAGAAAGAAAGAAAGAAAGAAAGAAAGAAAGAAAGAAAGAAGGGAGGGAGGGAGGGAGGGAGGGAGGGAGGAGGAAGGAGAGAGAGAGAAGGAAGGAAGGAAGGAAGGAAGGAAGGAAGGAAGGAAGGAAGGAAGGAAGGAAGGAAGGAAGGAAGGGAGGGAGGGAGGGAGGGAGGGAGGGAGGGAGGGAGGGAGAAAGAAAGAAAGAAGAAAGAGAGAAAGAGAAAGAGAGACATTCTCGGTCCTTAAATTTCTCACCTATGAACTTGAAATGACACCTCCCTCACTGAATTTCTAAGTGGATTAGAAAACATCCTATCTTTGTAAAGTACCTGCTAGTGTAACCAAATCCATATTGGGCTGCTTGAAAACCCGGCTCGAGACAGGATTGGTGGGAGGAAAGGCAGGTTTATTCTGAGAACCAGCAAACCAAGAAGATGGTGAACCAGCATTCTAAAGTACTATCTTAAGTCAGCACAAAATTCAGGCTCTTTTAACGTTAAGGTCAGGGGGAAGAAAAGTGGGTTGGGATCAAGGGGTGACCAACAACCACAGATTATCTGGATGGCAAGGAGAATCCAAGGAGGTTAGAAACTTCTTTGTCCTTGGTCAGGTCACAATGTTTCCATAAATCTTTAACAAACATATTTGTTTATATGCTTCCGTATTAATCTCAGACTTAGTTTTAAAAACTACATGGTTGTTGTTTTTGCATAGTATCTCAGTGCCCTAAAATTACTGCAGCCTATGTACAAGAATGGGTAAAGTCCCCTTAAACAAAAATGGACGTAGTTATGTTCATTCTTTTGCTGCTTCCGTTACACTAGGTTATGTGAAACATGGAGAAGGCTCAAATGCCTCTCCCCTTCCCCTTTCAGGAGATAATAGCGATGGAGGAGAGATAGGAACATTTCAGGGGAAGGTCTGCAGCATTGCTAATAGTCACTGCCTTATATTGTACACCTTCCACCTGCCAGACACTTGCGTAGGCCAGCTCCAATTTCCATGAGACAGCTCAATAAGATTTGTACATTTACCCCCATTTACAGTTCAGAAGATGGAAGCTCAGAGAGGTTCAATAACTCACTAAGGTCATAGAGAGTACCTGACAGAAGGATTTGTCCACGATGGTTCTTATGCTAAAGCCTCAACTCTTGCTGTTGTTCTGTTTTCTGTTAAATGCCGTGCTAATTGTGACCTAGCAAACCCATAAGCCCCCTGAGGCCAGAAACTGTATTTAATCATTTTTTTGTGTGTCTTCCATTCTAGACAGCATCATGAATGGGATAAACACGAAGATATTAATAGTTAAATAAGTGAGTAGGCCAGGTGCGATGGCTCATGCCTATAATCTCAACATGTTGAGAGGCTGAGGCGGGCAGATTACATGAGGTCAGGAGTTCAAGATCAGCCTGGCCAACATGGTAAAACCCTGTCTTTACTGAAAATACCAAAATTAGCTGGGGACATGCCTGTAGTCCCAGCTACTCGGGAGGCTGAGGCATGAGAATCTCTTGAACCTAAAAGGCAGAGGTTATAGTGAGCCGAGATCTTGCCCATGCACTCCAGACTGAGCAACACAGCAAGACTCTGTCTCAAAATAAATAAATACATAAAATATATAATAAAGTGAGTAAGTAAACACATCAAAGATGCTGGGCATGGCCGCCTTAGATTCTACTTGGTTTCTCAGGTGAGTAGAGGGCAGGGCCCTGAGCTGACCATAAACCTCTCTTGGGCCATCTGGAATGGGTGTGACTTCCACACCAGAATGACAAGCCCCACCAACTGCAATCTAGAAGCCACCTGATGCAGCAAACGAGAAGGGGGAGAGGGGCTGACTGACTGACTCCTAGCAAAGCTGGAGCCCCACCATATTCATGCTGCCCCTCAGCTCCCGGCTGTCAGATCCTCCAGATAAGTGATAAAATAGGAAATTTCCGACTCTGCTTACTGAACACCAAAACACTTACATTTTAATATTCAGGGCCTCTGGCCTCCCGCCAGATCAATACAGCGTGATCTCTCACAGAAAATCACTTCAAAATGATGCCCCACTGGCAAGGTAAGCAGCTGATCAAATTCTTTGAAGATCAATGGCTGTACCCTCGGGAAAGGAGGACGCCTTGTTTTCTTACTGCAATTTGAGGATTGTGCTTACCCTTGCAAGGAGGGTACCTTTGAATGAGTTAGTAGGTGATTTTTGATCTGGGTCAAAAAAGGAAGAACTTTGCAAGGGAAGGCAAAATAGGCTGGGAATTGCAAGAACAAGGAATACCATGTGCAAACACACAGGTGAGAGTCTGAGCACTGAGAGCAAAACTGGATTTACTGAGCATCTACTTTGTGCCAGATACCATGCAGGGAGGTTTACATCCTCAACATAATGCTGGAAGGTAACTATTTTTTATCCACATTTTATGGAAGAAAAAATCTGCGGCGTAGAGAGTAATGTTAAGCAACTTCCCTGAGATGACTTATCTCTGCATTGACAGAGTGCTCGCATGCTGGGTTAGCTGATTCATAGCGTGCCCTTTCCAGAAAGACAAGCCAAATACAGAGTCTGGCCTTTTAGCTCTCAAGTTCTGTTCTCAGACACTTCTTCATGGGAGGGCATTTTTGCTTGTTTCTTTGTTTGCTTTTTAAGTGACAGTTTTACAACTTGGTGAGTGGTGTGGTCTGGAATTACAGGTTACAGGAGATTTGTAAAGGTTTATTTATTTGTTCATTTATTTAATGTATTTGTAATTTTTGTAGAGACAGGGTTTCTCTATGTTGTCCAGGCTGGTCTTGAACTCTTGGGCTCAAGCGATCCTCTGCCTCAGCCTCCCAAAGTGCTGGAATTACAGATGTGAGCCACTGGGCCCAGCTAATTTAAAAATATTTTATTTAGTAGGAGAAGTGGTAGTGCCTATGTTCTGTTTGCAGTCCTTGGAGAAGCTGGCTGCTTTTATGGGGATAGGAGGGGACAATTTCAGAGGCTGAGATGGAATTTTAGTAGGACACACCATATTAGATATCTGCCTCTGAGTGTGAACTATGTCTCCATCCAGTAGGACATTATTTTTTCATTTATTTATTTATTACTATTTTTGAGACAGAGTCTCACTCAGCCGCCCAGGCTGGAATGCAGTGGTGCGATTTCAGTTCACTGCAACCACTGTCTCCCAGGTTCAAGTGATTCACCCGTCTCAGCCTCCAAAGTAGCTGGGATTACAGGCACCCACCATCAAGCCTGGCTAACTTTTGTATTTTAGCAGAGACGGGGTTTCACCATGTTAGCCAAGCTGGTCTTGAACTCCTGACCTCAGGTCATCCACCCACCTTGGACTCCCAAAGTGCTGGGATTACAGGCATGAGTGAGTCACTGTGCCCAGTCTGTGTATTCATTCTTTACTCTTCAAATAAGCATGTAGGCCAGGCACAGGGGCTCACGCCTATAATGCCAGCACTTTGGGAAGCCGAGGCAGGCGAATCACTTGAGGTCAGGAATTTGGGACCAGCCTGGATAACACAGCAAAACGCTGTCTTTACCAAAAATACAAAAATCCGCTGGGTGTGATAGCATACACCTATAATCCCAGCTACTTGGGAGACTGAGGCAGGAGAGTCACTTGAACCCCAGTGGTGGAGGTTGCAGTGAGCTTGTTGCACTCCAGCCTGAGCAACAGAGCAAGACTCCATCATATACACACACAAAAGTCTTTTAATACACCCTCGGCACCAAATATAGTGCTAGTCACTGGGCACTCACCTGACAAGTGACCTTCTATCAATCCCTAAGAGGACTTACTCTCAAGAGTTTAGCGCAGCAGGCAGGAAAATGAGTCCACGAAAGTGAGAATGCCTGAGAGGATCAGAGAAGGAAGTAAGTGATGGTGCCTTGGGTATGGTTTCAGCAAAGAGGAGCCCACAATGTGCCAGAAAGTTTTCGGAGGGAGTGATGGAGTGCTTGCCATCTGGCTTCAGAGCTGGGACAAGGCCTGGGCAGCAGCCTGAGGACCTGGGAGTACATCAGAAGCTAGGGACAATGACTCCAGGCTGAGCACCTGAAAAATGAAAGGTCACCCAGGGAGGGTGTTTCCGGGCGCAGAGGCCACCTTGGGCTTTCTGGTTTTGAAGAAATTGGCTTCTCTTGAGCAACAAAGTTCGGGCTTGTCAGTTATAATCCATCTTGTAAGGCACTGGTTCTGGTTAGGATTTAAGGACTCAAACAGATGCTATATAATGTGGCTCCTCAAAATCGGTTCCAGTTCATTTAAAAATGTTTTTTATTAAGTGCCTATCCTTGTACGCAGGAGGCCTTTTGTAAATGCACACCCTGCGTGATACAAATTTGGCTCTCTTCTCCAAGTTATTGCCTCAGTCTCTTCAACCTCCTTTCTTTGCTTCTGATTCTCTCTCTTTCTCTCTCCCTCCCACCTCTGTCTATCTGTCACACAAACACATACACACACACACTTATTTTCAAATCCAATTTTCTCTGTCTTTGTTTCTCTCTGACTCCCTCTGCCCCTCATAACCTTTCTCCTCATCAGTCTAATCCTAAAACCAATTTGCTAGGGCTACTAGGATCCCTGTGCCAGGCAATGGTCATAGCACAGTAGAAACACTCCTTTGCATGTGCACTGGGCTTTACAGTTTATGAGGCAATTCTTACTTTTGCATCAGTTTTCTCCATTAATTCTTGCTACAGCCCTGAGAGGGAGGGATTCAGCCCTCTTTCAATTCAATCTGTGCTTAGAGAATCCACCAACCACGTTCTTGAGGCTGCTGTCAACGTGGATATGCCTGATGAGTTAGACATAGTCTCCTCTCTTTAGGATGCCTTGACAACCATCCAGAAACTTGTGAAAATCCAGATTCCAAGACTCTTGCATGGGATTCTCAATTAGCAGATGCAAGGAATCTGCATTTTAAGGAACTCTCAGATTATTCCAATGAAGGTGACCTACACTTAGAGAAAAGTGCTTGTCTTAGTCTATTTTGCATTGTTAGAAGACCACAGACTGGGTAATTTATAAAGAAAAGAAATTTATTTGTCACAGTTCTGGAGAATGGGAAACCCAATATTAAGGTGCCAGGATCTTGCCAGGGCCTTTGAGCTGTGTTATGCCGTGGCAGAAGGTGGAAAGGTGAGAGGGCACCCACATGAGAGCGCAAAAGGAAGGGGGTTGAACTCGTCCTGTTATCAGCAACCTACTCCTGTGAAAACTAACCCACTCCTGAAATAACAGCCATCATTCATTCATGTAGGCAGAGCCCTCATGACTTAAGGAGGATTAAGTTTCCAACACACACTTTTTTGATGGAATACATTCGAACCATAGCAGTGGTCTAATGCAACACTTCTGCAACCTTGATATGCACAAGGGCTGCCTGGGATGTTGATAAGATGCAGTTTCTGAATCAGCAGGTAGGACCTGCATTTCTGTGTTTCTAACAAATGCCCAGATGATATCAATGCTTCTGGTCTAGGGGCCACACTGGGTATAAGCAACATCCGGTTATTATTTTTCTCCTATATTTGCAGATCTGGAAATCATGGCGATAAAGCTGAACTCAAGGGGTCATGTTGTTTTACTACATGGTGCAGGGATTCCTTATGGGAGATACAAGAAATGAGGAGAATCTGGGACTTTTGCATTTGAATCCTGTAAAAGACACAGGATGGAAACAGGGTCTAAATTTTTCAGCCTTTTGGAAGTCCTGCTCACTCATCTCTTCCGGTTAGACTGGCCCACTCGCCTGCTATGTGGGCTCTCACCACTGTCTTCTTTCCCCAGGACTGGCCATCACTTCACTCCTTAGGAAGCCCAGGACCATGGAATGTTTATTGCAGATAGAAGCCCAAGGGCCAGAGTTAAAATACTGGTCCTGGCAATTCTAATCATGTGAATACAATATTGAGAATATTAATGATTAAGTTTCATTACATTTCCCTGAACCTTAGTTTTCTCTTCCATAAAGTGAAGATTATCTCTGCATCTCAGAACAGCATAAACATAGACATGGAGTCAAGAAATAGGGTGGGTAGCAGAAAGCTCTTAACGTGTGGCTCTTACCCATGTAAGAGAGGTGAGGGTAGAGGTCAGAGCCCTGGCCAAGCTGCTGCTGGAGCCAGGAATCGAACTCAGACCCTCTGCTGTGGGTCTTTTGCTCTTTATTGTCACTTGTCCATTCACTGTTCTTCATGAGCTCTTGAAGGGCAGTGACTGTGAAGATTCATAATGATGAAAGCACTTAGCCAGTTTGGGGGCACATGAGAAATGATCCATAGAGTTAGAATCACCCTCGTCATCATTACTAATATGACTTACCTAGTTTTCATGCGTGGCACCTGGCACCCAGCTCCATGGAAGCCTGCTGCTGGGGCTTGTGTGGTAGCCATAGAATCAGATCAAAAATGTCGAATGTCTTCAGGGCCTATTTCCATTTAATTTCTGGGCATTGAATGAATTATCCTCAGAGCCATGTATTACTGTTTAGAATCTGATTATCAGAATCTGAGCAGCCTCTTTCCTGACACCCTGGAGACTTGCTTCTTTTCACTTACATCTGTGCTGTCAGCCTCTTCCTCATGGCTGGGCAGCCCTGCCTGGGGCTTGGCCCCAAGATTGCAGCTGTCCTGTTCCCAGAGAGTGGTTTCCTTTCCCTGACTCCTCAACAGGCAATCTTCTGGCCCAAGTGGAGCTGATGCCCTGCTCTCCATGTCTATTGAAACATACCTAGAATAGAAGCCACATTTTCCCCGCTTTTTAAACAACAGTGCAAATGCTCAGGCTGGAGTGCAGTGGAGCAATCATAGCTCACAGTAACCTCAAACATAGGCTTAAACAATCCTCCCACCTCAGCCTCCTGAGTAGCTAGGACTACAGGCACACACCACCATGCCCAGCTAATTTTTAAATATTTTTGTAGAGATGTGGTCTCATTATGTTGTTCAGACTGTTTTGAACTCCTGGCCTCAAGCAATCCTCCTTACTTAGCCTCCCAAAGCTTTGGGATTACAAGCATGAGGCACCATGACCATCTTGGAAGTTATCTTTAGACACAGGTATAGAGGAAGCTAAAGAGAAGATTTCTGTGAATACTTCTGTATCTTAACATCTTTCAATTGTGTAGTGAGTGTCATTCTAGCTCCTTAGATACTCTTAGGTTCCTCTTTGGCAAAATTCAGATGATCACACCCATCTACTAGGGTAATCATGGTGATCAAATTATAATGAAAAAAAAAAAACAGAGACTACCAGATGCTCAGACACTGTGCTAAACTCTGAGGATTCTGTCCATGATTTCTAGAAAGAAGGTCTTATAAATATCCACATTAATAGATGGGGAAACTAAGCAAGAAAAGTTATGTAACCTCCCCAAGAGCACCCAAGTGCTAAATGCCTTTTGGCAATGATCTTCACTCATATTTTGCAGATAATCGGTCTCATTGCTCTTAGAACAAAAACAAAATTCTAGCTCTTTGGTGCCGCTTACAAGGTCCTGCATAAGTTGGCCCATTCTTGTCCCTGTAGCGTTGGCTTTTGGTATTTCTCCATTCTGCTTGAGCCGTGATGTTCACTTGGGCTGGAACACTGGTTGTCCATTCTTCTCTGTTCATCGTCACCCTTGGACTGGTTATACATCTTTTAGGAACTGTAGAAGCTTGGTTTGTTTTCCATGAAGTCTTTGCTTGAACCTCACTCTTCCAAGTAGACTGCTCCTGACAAGGGATTCTCATCCCCTTCCATGTTTGCCTTTCACTAAGTAGTGAGCTACATGAGGAGAAGATCTTTATCCATTTTATTTGCAATTTTACTCCTAGTGCCTAGCAAAGTGCTTGGCCCAAATAGGCAGAGTTTCAAAAAATAGCTGAGTGAATAAATCCTCTGTTATTTTCTCTTCTTGACCCTGTCCCCGGGTACTAAGGTTATACTTCACTGAGGTTATGTGACATAACAGTATCATTCATATATTTGCGTAGATCCCATTCATTTCTTCTGAGGATGCTAGAAAACAGATGCTCAGTGAATACATGCTTAAAATCAAATCAGAGAATATTAGATTTAAAAGACTCATTCATGATCATGGAGTATAAAAATCTCTGCTCACAGATGGGGGAGTTGAGACACATTTTTGAATTGATTGATTTTTAAATGTTGAGTATAGACACATAAACACACACGTAGAGAGAGCACAAGCTTTGCTGTCACACATTTCTGGGTATGAACTCTAAAAGTGTCACTAATTAGTTTTATGACTTTCTATAATTTATTTAACTTCACTGAATCCCAATGTTCTCATCTGGAAAAGTGGGCTTATAATAAATAACTCAAGAGAGATTTGTGGGAGTTACAGATAGAAAGCATCAACTAGGAGGCTGCTTGTAAAGGTCCTTGAAACTAGCATTAAGTATGGTGCAGGCTCAGTCCTGTGGTCAGCCTGGGCAAGCCCCACCCTGCTCTACCCTGCATTAACTGGGTGATTGAACAAGTGACTTAACTCTCTGTGCCTCAGCTTTTTCATCTGTCAAAAGGAGGTTATAATAATTGTACCTACTTCACAGAATTGCTACGAAAATGAAAGGTCCTTATTGAAAGCACAGCACACACACACAGGGAAAATAAACAGGACCTGCTACATTGGAACGCACAGCAGATGTTGGCTATCACCAGGAAAAGAAAAGGGCTTCTGAACTATCTTAGCTACAGGTCTGGCCACGTGGGCACTTGAATGGCTGAGTATAGGAGTCATCATGAAATGACCCGGCCACCTCGGCTACTGGATTCTGGCCTATTGCAGGAGAAAGTGCATCATTTTTCAGCCTGACACCCTTTGTTCATTGACCTAGCAGAAAAGTTGTGACAGACGCGCTCTCTCTGAGAGACTGATCCTGAAGGAGTCACAATATGTGGCCAGCAGTGGGGAGACTGGACTGCTATTTTGTTTGTGAGTGTTATTGCCATTTCTGTTTCTAACTCAGTGAGAAGGGAGATGCTCACAGAGAAACCCCTTGCAGATTTTGGGAGATTGGCCATGTGGAGTCGGTGATGTGGGCCAGGGAGAGATAATGGCTTTAAACTGCTTCCTCCAAGTTGCCCAGTCGAATGCCTGCACCAGGACCAGATGTGCAGAAAATCCAGGGGTTCTACATGCCCATTGACTCTCCCAGGCATTCTTTCTCGTCTTTGGGGCTTTCTTTATGTATCCATGTAGTCACACTTGGATTCATTCAGCAGAGATTTATTGGTAACTGCTACATTCTAGGCACTGGACTGCCATAGCAGCAAACAAGTGAGAGTCATCACCCTCGGGAAATTCGCAACCAGAGGGACAGTCACAGAGGTGTGTAGGAAGGGCAGTTACAACTGCAAAAGAAAGGAGCACAAATGAGGAGCACAGAATCAGCCCGGGGAACAGGCTGGGAAAAGCTCCCTGGAGGAGGCAGAATGGAATAGAATTAGGTGCACCACCCACTCAAGACACAGGGTAGCCGAAAACCAGAGAAGTAAGTCTTGAAAATAACCTACCTCAGTTCCCCCATTTAATGGACGGAGACAACAAAGGAAGTCAGAGCAGGGGAATGCTGAGCTGCATAGTGTAGAATATGTAGGTGTTTAGGTATCTAGACATCACAGTTTGAAGTAATTGTAAGTGACTTCCAATGTCAGTGACATTGGAATGTGTTGTCTATCACATCAATTTGATTCATATACGGTGAGTGGTTATTAAGCAGAAGTAAGTTAGTGAAAAGGTAACCATATAAGTTACGAAACACATCTGAGGCACTTTTGAAAGTGAAAGGGGAAATCATAATTGTCAGGAAACAACAGGCGGCAAACAAGGCTTGTCTTTGTAAAAAAAAGAAAAACAAAAAAGATGTATGACCATCTGTGTAATGGTTAACAGTGGGAAGTTGGAAGTCGGAAACGTGGGTTCAGAAACACATTTTCTCCACTCTGGATGCGATCTTAGAGGTCAGGCTCTGAATCTCTGGGGAATATAATGCTTAAGCATGATCATTTTTCTCCTGTGTTTAGGGTTGCCAGATTTAGTGAATAAAAGTAGACTGTTCAGTGTAATTCGAATTTCAGATAAACAATGAATAATTATTCTAATAAGTATATCCCAAATATTGCATATCATACTTGCACAATCATCTCTTGGTGTCTATGGGTGATTGGTTCCAGGATCCGCCACAGACACCAAAACCTATGGATGCTCAAGTTCCTTATATAAAATGGTGTAGAATTTACATATAACCTACACATATCCTCCAGTAAACTTTAAATCAACTCTAGATTACTTATACTACATAATACAATGTAGATGTCTGGTAAATGGTTGTTTACTGTATTGTTTAGGTAATAATAACAAAGAGTGTCTGTATATGTTTAATACAAATTCAGTTTTGTCAAATATTTTCATTCTGTGGCTGGTTGAATCCACAAATGCTGAACCCATGGATACTCGGGAACAATTGTTCTAAAAATATATACATACATATAATATGTGTGTGTATATATAGAGTTTATATAGAGAGAGTTTTATACTATATATACAGTTATATATGTGTGTATATATACATATATATGTATATATATAAATTAGTCTAGTTGGTTCTTTATCTACACACACACACACATGGGTCAACTGTATTAAAAATGTATACATACATACATACATACATACAATATGTGTATGTATATAGAGTTTATATTATATATAGTTTTATACTATATATACTTATATACCTAGTTTTTATATATAGTTTTATAGTTATATATCTATGTATTTACATAGTTATATATTTATATGTTTATATGTCTATAAATAGTTAAATATTTATATGTTTATATATCTATATATAGTTAAATATTTATACATAGTTCTATTTCTAGTTTCTAATTTTATATATGTTATATATAAAACTATGTATGTAAACTAGATATGTTACTATGTATAAAATAGTTGCAAATATATAAATATATATGGTTTTTATATAGTTTTATATAAAAACTATATATATTTTTAGATACATAGTTTATCTGGAATTCAAATTTAAATGGACAGCCTATATTTTACCTGACAACCCTAATTTGGTTCAAACCCTAGTTTTTCCATGTTTTAATTGCATCACCTTAAAGAGGTACATTAGTTTCTAGTGGCCTTTAAGTTGCTGTGAGAGGATGGATATAAAATTTATAGTATAGTCCCTGACACATGTTATGCACTCAAAAATGTTAGACACTACTAGACAACACTGCTACTACTATGATTATTATTTATTTGACACATATTTTTGAGTACCTACTATGTGCCTTATCTCTAAAATGGAGGTGAATCATCTCCTTGAGGAATTATCACTGGGCTTAAATATAATGTGATGAGTATATGATATGGATTTGGATCTGTGTCCCCACCCAAATATCACTTTGTAGCTCCTATAATTCCCACGTGTTGTGGGAGGGAGCAGATGGGAGATGATTAAATTATGGGGCAGGTCTTTTCCAATGCTGTTCTTGTGATAGTGAATAAGTCTCATGAGATCTGATGGCTTAAAAATGGGGTTTCCCTGCACAAGCTCTCTCTTTGCCTGCTGCCATCCATGTAAGATGTGACTTGCTCCTCCTTGCTTTCTGCCATGATTGTGAGGCCTCCCCAGTCACATGGAACTGTGAGTTCTCAGTTATACCTCTTTCTTTAGTAATTTACCCAGTCTCAGATATGTCTTTATCAGCAGTGTTAAAACAGACTAATAGAGTAAATTAGTACCAGTAGAGTGAGGTGTTGCTGAGAAGATACCTGAAAATGTGGAAATGACTTTGAAACTGGGTAACAGGCAGAGGTGGGAACAATTTGGAGGGCTCAGAATAAGACAGGAAAATGTGGGAAAGTTTGGAACTTCCTAGAGACTTGTTGAATGACTTTGACAAAATGCTGATAATGATATGACTAATAAGGGCCAGGCTGAGGTGGTCTCAGAGGGAAATGAGGAACTTGTTGGGAACTGGAGCAAAAGTGACTCTTGTTACATTTTAGCAAAGACAATGGTGGCATTTGAACCTACCCTAGAGATCTGTGGAACTTTGAACTTGAGGGAGATGATTTAGGGAATCTAGCAGAAGAAATTTCTAAGCAGCAAAGCATTAAAGACATGACTTGGGTGCTGTTAAAAGCATTCGGTTATATAAGGGAATCAGAGCACAAAAGTTTGGAAAATTTGCAACAGGACAATGTGATAGAGAAGAAAATCACATTTTCCAATTTCATCAAAGTCACATTTCATGAGGAGAAATTCAAGCCGGCTGCAGAAATGTGCATAAATAACAAGGAGCCAAATGTTAGTTCCCAAGACAGTGAGGAAAACGTATCCAGGGCATGTCAGGGTCTTCACTGCAGCCCCTCCCATTACAGGCCCGGAGGCCTAGGAGGAAAAAGTGGTTTTGTGGGCTGGGCCCAGGGTCCCGTGCTGTGTGCAACCTAGGTACTTGGTGTCCTGTGTCCCAGCCACTTCAGCCATAGCTGAAAGGGGACAATGGAGACCTTGGGCGATGACTTCAACCTTCAAACCTCAAGCCTTGGCAACTTCCACGTGGTGTTGAGCCTGCCAGTGCATAGAAGTTGAGAACTGAGGTTTGGGAACCTCCACCTAGATTTCAGAGCACGTATGGAAACACCTGGATGTCCAGGCAGAAGTTAACTATGGGAGTGGGGGACTCATGAGAACCTCTGTTAGGGCAGTGCAGAAGGCAAATGTGGGGTTGAATCCCCACAGAGTCCCTACAGGGGGCACTGCTTAGTGAACCTGTGAGAAGAGGTCACCATCCTCCAGACCCCAGAATGGTAGACCCACCAACAGCTTGCCCTGTGTGCCTAGAAAAGCCACAGACACTCAATGCCAGCCCATGAAAGCAGCCAGAAGGGAGGCTGTACCCTGCAAAGCAACAAGGGTGAAACTGCCCAAGACCATGGGAGTCCACCTGTTGCATCAGCGTGACCTGGATAGAAGACATGGAGTCAAAGGAGATCATTTTGGAGTTTTAAGATTTGACTGCCCCATTGGATTTAGGACTTGCCTGGGACCTATAGCACCTTTGTTTTGGCCAGTTTCTCCCATTTGGAATCGTTGTATTTACCGAATGCCTGTACTCCCATTGTATCTAGGAAGGCATTAACTTGCCTTTGATTTTATAAGCTCACAGGCAGAAAGGACTTGCCTTGTCTTGGATGAGACTTTGGACGATGGACTTTTGATTTAGTGCTGAAATGTGTTGAGACTTTAGGGGACTGTTGGAAAGGCATGATAGGTTTTGAAATGTGAAGATATGAAATTTGGGAGGGGTCAGAGGCAGAATGATATTGTTTGGCTCTGTGTCCCCACACAAATCTTATCTTGTAGCTCCCGTAATTCCCACATACTGTGGGAGAGACACGGTGGGAGATGATTGAACTATGGTGGTGGGTATTTCCCATGCTGTTCTCGTGATAGTGAATGAGTCTCACAAGATCTGATAGTTTTAAAAGTGGGAGTTTTCCCTGCACTAGCTCTGCCTTTGCCTGCCCCCATCCACGTAAGGTGTGACTTGCTGCTCCTTGCCTTCCACCATGATTGTAAGGCCTCCCAAGCCACGTGAAACTGAGAGCCCAATTAAACCCCTGCCTTTTGTAAATTTCCCAGTCTTGGATATGTCTTTATAAACAGTGTGAAAACACACTAATACAGGATACAATTTGCCTGGTGCAAATCTATTGCCAAATTGCAAATCTATTCAGTTCATTAGCATTGAGTCCAACTGACTACTTGCTGTCTCTACTGAGCCCAGATCTGCTTTCTCTATCACAGTCACATATCTACCCTGCAGGAATAGGACTATGGGGAAGTGAGCAAGGCACTTGCCTTAAGAGCAAAATTTAAGCAGTTCCAAAAATCTCAGTAATAAGATACATAATATATTTATATTTTATTTCGATATATTTAATATGATATCTAAAAAGGAAAATTAATGCCAAAAATCCATGCTAAACAAAACGCCATATTTTAAAGGCAGGCAAGACCAGACTCTACACTTGCATGACCTGGTCTCACTTGACTCATCCTACTTCCAGCCCTGCTAGCCCTGTCACAAGTGATTTAGACTTTTCTTCTTGAAAAATGACCTAGAAAAGAAGGACATCCTCTATTGCTGGTGGTGAAGACAAAGTAAAAAACGTGTCTGAAAGAGTTTGAGTTCTTTGTTAGAATACAGCATGTACCAGGTTTAGTCCTTTTTAGAGGAAACTTCTGAGACAAAAACATTTTAGTTATCTTACTAATCATTTATGGGAGAAATGGTATTTTTCCTAGTAATATTCCCAAATTTGAGAGACATTTCTGAAGGTCTTACAGCTTATCCTTGAGAATTTCCAACATTACAAGTACCTCTGTGTTTGCTCTTATCTCAATATATTGAATTTTATAGAGAGGAGGTATGTGTAATTTCCTTCCATGGCTATGAGCTTCTAAGGGTCACCTAGTCTCCAACACCAAACCTGGCATGGATAAACGTGAAAGAATGTGAAGTGACTCATAAAGTTATACAGAAAGTGAATTGCCTAAAGCTTATGGTGACTAGAAACTTGAAACATTTACTCCCACATTCCCCCCTTCCTTTAAAAATATTTAATATTTGAGGAGAGCCTAATAGGATGAGTCACTGCTTCACTTGCTCACAGGCATCATAAAATTTGTGTAATACAATTTAATCAAGTTCTCCAACACTTTGTAGTTGATACCATTAGTACCATTCTGAGATGAAGAGGCAGGTTAAAGGAGATAAACCACTAATCGAAGGTCACAAAGCTGGCACTTCAACTGGACTCCATCCTTTGCCATAACACCATGTGCCAGCACCTCAAGTCCAGAGAAGAATGGGATCTAAAAGTAAACTAATAATGTGGTATGGCTCATCCTCCAAGGCTCAGGTCCAATATGTCCTATTCCATGAGGTTTGCTAGACACCCACTTGTTTAGAATGACATTAGCCTTCTTTATCATCTGAATTCACTGGCAGTATGTAACTATGGACTTAATTACAGTTATCAGTATTTAAACTAATTTTTTCTTAGTTGGGTTTATGTCACCAGATTTTTAGCCACTCAAGGGCCAATCTCTTGTCTCATTGTTGAAGAATTTTATCTATCACAATTTCAAATCTTAAATTCAAGCCCAAAAGGTAGAGAGTTCATATATTGAAGGATTTCATTTTAGAAGGTCTTGAATTTATAAATGTAGACACTAAGAACTAGAGAGGTTAGGTAGTTTATACAAAGCCACACAACTAATTTGGCCATTCATAGATATTTATTAACTATTGCATGTGAGGCACAATGAAAAGAAAGACAGAATGAAAAGAAGGAAAGAATGAATAAATGAGATCATTTCTGTCAAACACTACCTGGGGCAAAATACAACAGAAAGATGTAACAGAGAGTGGGTGGGGGCTGCACTGTGTTATGTAGGGAGGTCAGAGAAACCATTTTGAAAGAAGTAATAGTAACATGAAGACCTGAAAGTGGAGAAACAGGTGATTGTGCAGAGTTCTAGGGAAAATGCATTTCATGAAGCAAATGCAAAGATCTATGGTGAAATAAGGCTGCTGTATTCAAAAAGTAGATGAAAACATTGGGTCTGGAATGCAGGAAGCCACAAAGAGTTGGGGTTTGACACCAATATAAGGGGAAATCATTTGGGGGTTTTAAGCAGGGAAACTGCAGGATCAAATTTACATTTTACAAGAGTAAATGTAGTGAACAATGGAGAAGCAAGACTGAAACAGAGACCAACTAGAAAAGCATTTTATTATTAACTGAACCAGGTTTGGAACATAGTCTTTGGGCTCCTCGTCCATCCTCTGTCTGTCTTCATGTGTTCCTTCTTGCTGCTCCTCTGGTTTTCTCTTCATCCTAAAATATCTCTTTGGGAGCATCTCTCACCACGGATAAGGCATTTTACTTTAGAGGTAACCCTGGTGAGTAGATGAGATTATGCTTTTAGGGTTTTTGCGTTGAATTGGATTTAAGATGCAGTTCTGAAAAAGAGGTTCTGAACTGTGAAGCATCACTGTGCAGGATGTTCAGCAAGCCACTGCTCCTTAAGCACCTACACTGCTTCTTGGTGTGTCATCTTTCCAAAACAAAACAAAGAAACAGGAGCAAGTGAAGCTCCTATGGGGCTTATTTCTGTAGGTTTCTACCCCTCATTGTCCTTAGTAGTACAATATTTAGAGACCAGCCAGTCAGTGAAGTAGATTGAAGAATAGAGTGGCCACACTGCCCTATGCACGTTGGCTAAAGGTTATCAGTATGTTCCCTCATTTTCCCTAGAAATGCTAAATGATTTCCCACATCCTTCTTGACATCTTCCATGTCGAAGGGCTAGCAAGTGTGGATGCATTGTGTGGATGCATTGGGAGGGGCTCCAGCTGCCAACAGCCACTGAAATTCTAGGCAGAGATTTTAGCTGACTCCAAGGAGGAATTACCAGCTAATATTATTATAGCTCCCTTTTGAAAAACGTATTTTTATAGCCTCATAATATGCATAATTTTGATTAACTCTCAGCATTAACCTTGTGTTGTTTAAACTTGTGACTAGGCCCTCTGAGGGTGGGGACCCTGGTATTTTGCAAGGAAATGATCAGTGGAGAGAAATGGGGGATGTGTGGGTCTCTGGTTGGCAGTAGAGATCCTGGAGCTGGCAAAAGGTTCCCAAAAAAGTTAAAGGGAGTTCCCAATCAGAATGGGCATATCAGAAAAAAAAAGTAGGGAAGAAAGACAAGTGACTGGATAATGAAATGAGAAGAATAAGAGAACGAGACTGATACATGATCAAATCCAAGCCCACTGATAGCATCTCATTTAATCTGCTCAGTAACTGGGCAAGGACAGATTTCCTGTCCTTGTCCTGCAGATATGACATGGGAGACTCTGGGATGTGAAGTTGACCGTTCAGGTCATGCAGATGGCAAGAGGCAAGGGCAGGCTTTGAACCCAAGTATGCCTGATGACATGGTCTTGTCCTATAAAGGATTTATGATGTAAAAAGAATGTACGGGAATTAAAAGCAATGCACCCTCTGTGTAGGACCATAGGTAGGAGAAGCTCTCTCTGGAACTCCTCCTTTCAGGATGGACAGGCAGGGAGCTCAGGAATGAGGGACCTCAAAGCCTTTGATTGCCCCTGCCTGTGCAAGTAGCTGGGGCTTAGTGAAGTTTTCTGGGAGGCCTGAGAATCTTCAATTTCTAGGAGTTCAGAAGTTTCAGAGTAGCTCGTTAACAAATTTCCGTTTCTCTAAAGCGTTTGACTGTTTGATTCTTTTTAAGTTACACTTTCCTAATCCTTCCTGACAGAAACTATATTAAACAAGATTCTTCTGGCTACAAATGACAGAAGTTCAATTTGAGAAAAAATTGGGAATTTATTGACTTTTAAAACAGAAAGGTCGAGGAGGTTAAGCTAGCATCAGGTACAACTGCATTCAGATATTCAGTGGTCACCTGGATGCACGCATTCAATAGTGTCATCAGAATGCAAACAGTTTCTCCCTCTCTAGACCTACATGCTTAAGTACAGAATTCTTTTTTGGGCACGCATTTTTAAAGAATGTTATGGCTACTGTGGCTCTCATTGAGTCCAGAGAGAAAACATTGTGTGTTCCTCAATAACACTAACACACTTTGTAATGTCTCTGATGTACATGTGTTGTATCATATGTCCATTGATAAAATAACCAATAAGGCCAAGGGTGTAGAATGCACTCATTTACCAGGTCTGCCTATAAGCCCACACCTGGACTAAAAGTCCGCACCTGGTCTACAGGCAAACACCTGATCACAAGATGACTCTTTGACCTCAAGCTTATTCCTGGAGCTGGGAGGTAAGAAAGCATTGGATGGACTTGAGGACCTCAGACTAACAGTCTGTGGGAGAGAAGGAAGGGCTGGGTTGATAAAAAGTAGATGCTAGTGTCAGAAGATAAAGTAAATAATTCTGGAAAGAAGTACAAAATGAACAGTTGCCCCTATAGGCCTCATATTATCCTAATCTGCATTGAGCCTTTTAAAAATCTTTGCTCTTCAAAGAGTGGTTTGTGGACTGGTAGCATCAGTGTCATCTAGGAGCTTGTTAAAAAGCAGAATCGCAGGCTTCACTGGGGCACACTGAATCAGAATCTGCATATTAACATGATCCCTCTGAGAGCTATGTGAATACTGACGTTTGAGAAGCACCGATCTAAACTTTGTCAAGCACTATTTTATCAATGGACAAATATTCCTTGGGTAGGAAAATGAACCTCAGTTTGCTAATGAGGAGATTTTGATTCCGAAATACAGGCTGTGTCACTAAGCTTAGTAACTCTGGACTGATTATTTTTTGCTTGCTGTCCTTTGCTTCTGTTTTCATGTCAGGAAAGTGTGGGATTTGGATTGGAAAATCTCTGAAATTTCTGTCAGTGTCTGACCTTTCAGAAGCTAGTTTTCCTAGGTATCAGAAGGGAGGTAATTTGAGGATTATAAAAAACATAATGAAGGGTTTTCTGCAACAGTCAAAAAAGAAAGATGCATTCAGAGGTAGTCTTTGGAATACAAAATCAAGATTTCCAATTTAGAATTCAACCAAGTTCTACACTCACGGTTTTAAACAGTGAGTCCAAGGAACGTAGAATTCCAAGGAGGCGACAACATGTTGAAAATTCTTAACCTGATGGTATGGTTCTAATAGGTTCTACAGAAACTCAGATAAAAGATTCTTGTACCTGGTACAAGAATCCAGGTAGCTGTCCTGGAGGAGGCAAGTTATAAATTTTGCCTGGAAAACTACATAGGATTGGATTCTGGGAAGCCCAAATAAAACTCCACAAAGCTAATGCTTACCTCTTCTCATTCTATTAATCATTCCTTAGAAAATAAAATTAAAAAAAAGCAATAACAACTCCAATTAAATAATAGCAGCTACCACTTCCCGTGGTAATTAGAGAGATAGATCGCATGTAATTAATCCGGAGCCCCCAGAAGCTACTTTCACCCTTCAGAAATTGGCTCTCAGCCGTTCCCTTTGCAATGGAATGCTGGGGAATTTTAGTTGTCTTTTATGTTCAATGTGTTATTAATAACCAAAACACCTCTGTGTAAAACATTAATTGCCTGTCTGCCAGCTTGCACCTGAATTTGAATACTTGGTCTATTGAAACGAAATCCATTATCATGCTTTGCTGGGTAACTGACCTCACTGGCAGAGCTTTAATGAAATCCTTGATGAATCTGATGCACACTCTTTATCCCATATGGAGGATTTGTCAATATAACTATCGTCCTCAAGAAGAAAAAAATACATTTTAAGATAGAAAGCAAAGGAAAGCAGGCTCCATCCCACTTGTGGGATGCTACTTGTTTGTGAGCAAGCATCCCAGGGAGCAAGTTAAAGAGATAATGACTTTGGTAAAACTTGACTTGAAATGGAAGTTTGGAAGGGGATCCCTGTTAATAGCTTGTCACTGCCTTTGTTAGAGGAAGCCCAGGGGGAAATGGAAGAGATAGCAAGCCAGTGTGCTCATTGCAAGTCTAGCTAAAAAGCAGTGAGCTCTGTTGAGAGTAGATCTTAAGGGTGCAGAAAATTTATCCTGGATGAGCTAACCCAATGTTATGACTTGCAGCATCATTTATAAATGAATGACCTTCAAACCCTGAACTCCAGTCCTCACCCCTCACTGTAACTCTCGAGCATCCTTGGCTTCTCCAGTTCATTCTTGTATTACTTGGGGGCACAGTAGCAAAGAGATGGCACATGTCAATCCACAATTTAAACTCTGTGTAAGTGACCATGATTTAAACCAAAAGGACTATACTTCCAAAGGTTTAGGTAGAGTTCAGGAAAACCAAAAAGGGACAAGACAGAACCCTGAACTAGCAATAAAGGGAGCACTTAGAGCCCTAGACCCGAAAAGGCAAGAGGAGAACAGAAGGGGCTACAGTATCTGTAGAAGAAAACAGAGGAAACAATCATCAGCCAGGAGCTGTTGCCTTTGGAAGAGGAATGCAGTTAACCCTTGCGGGCCACACAAGCGAGGAGCCTGGATGATCTATGTCACTCACGTTCTCTTCTGGCACTTTTTATTGGATAAAACCAACTGGAAGAGACGGAGCATGGAGGTCCATGATACCATGGTCAGTCTCCCAGGATATCAAGCCTGATGGAAAAGATAGGAGAATCAGTGGGAGGGTCAAATAAAATATATTCTACACAGCTGGTTAGTGCATACCTCAAGCCTACCAAGCCCCAAATTGAACTCGTGATCTCTTTTTACCATGTCCCAATCCTTTGCCTACTCCCGTCTTCCACATCACAGGAATGAAATCATCAGCCACCCTGAGAGCCAAAACCTCAAAGCTACTCTTGAGTGCACCCCCTTTCCCTCACCCCCAACTTGCTTTCTTTCAGCAAGTCCTATAGATTGACTTCCAAAGCATGTCTTTAACTTAGCCCTATCTCCACTGCCTCCATTCTGAACTAAGCCACGTTGCTTTCCCTAATGGGTTATTGCAGTGGTCTCCAAGTTGCTCTCTTGCTTCCACTCTTCAGCAAAATCCATTACTGATGCAGAGCAAAATCCAGACTCCTTGTTTATCCTTACAAAGGTCTGTGTCATGGGGTCCTCGCCTATCTTTTCACCATTATTCCCTACTGCTCATTGCCTTAGCTACACCCTTCCTGCTCTACTGGCCATGCCCTGCCTTTCAAGTAGGTCAGATGTATTTCAGCATAAGGATCTTTGTATCAGCTATTCTTTTCACTTGCAAAGTCTTTTCTGAAATCACACGGCATGCTGTTTTTGGTCTTCAGGTATCAAATTAAACATCATTTTTGCACAGGTGCTGTCCAGACCATCAAATCTGAAGAGGCCACTGGATTATTCCCTATCATGTTGCCCTGTTTTAGCTTCTTATATATTCATTCATTCATCTGTTTACTTGTTCATTGTTTCTGTTTTTTTTTTTAACTTTAATTATCTGAGGCTTTCACCATAATATGAAGCCCAGGAGGTCCATGGCCTGTCCCTCTTGTTTGTGTAGGAGAATAGTAAGAGCTCAGAAAGATATTTCTGATGCAATGTTTGGGAGCAGTGGATATTAGTATATTTTTTCAAAAATATCCAGACTACAAGTAAAGGGAAGGCAAAGAAAGAATTCTGATTTGTGGATGCAGATTATGTGAATTAAAATCTGAGCTCTATCACTTAAGAGTTAAAAGACACTATGGGAGAAATTACTGTTTGTGTCTGTCTTTTCATCTGTTAAATGCTGATCACAATGTTACATATTTCATAGGGTTTGAGAGGTTTAAATCAGAAAATGCATATAAGATTCTTAACAAATTGCATGGCAAAGAAGTTACACCCTAACAATATTGGCTGTAATTTTATATCAAACAAGATTTTTAGTGTTGTTAGGGTGGGAACCAAAAATTTACAAAAGAAACACTAAAAATGACTTACGTATTTCAATTGACAAGAAAACTCCATTCAGGGTTATGTTTGTTTCCTTCACCATTATATAACCAGAGCATCAGATACATAATAGAACTCATTTGCTGCAAATGGATGAATGAATGAGTAGATGATATGCAGCGTAATAGAATGGGAACATTTGTAATTCAAACAAAAGTAATGTGTTCACTAAAAAAAAAAAAAGGTATTTATTGGGCTTCAACTATGTGCTGGTCAATGTTTTAGGTAACAGAAAGACATCAATGAACAAAAAAAATTGAAACTTAGATTGAGAAAAATAATTCAGGATAGGAAAATAGGGTGTGCTGAAGGGTTCTGATTTTCAACAGGGTTGTCACAGAAGCCCTTATTGGGAAGGTGACATTTAATAAAAGCCCTGCAGAAAGTGAGGAAGCAAGCTGCACATGTATGTGAAAGAACAATATTCCTGGTATAGAAAGTGTATGTGCAAAATCCCAGGAGTGACAGCATGTCTGATGTTCAAGGGGCAGAGAGGAACCCAGCTAGCTGAGGTGGAGGAACAAGTAGAGACTGAGGCCAGAAAGGTCATGGTGGTCAGAGAGCATATGACTACCAGAACCATTGCAAGAACTTCGGCTTCTACTGCAGGTGAGAAATGGATTTGTGGAGTAAGTGTATAATGGAGTGATGGCATCTGAATGACACTTGCAAGCACTCTGTGGTTGCTTGCATTAAAACAGACTGAAGAGGTGCAAGTACCAAAGTAGAGATACCAGTTAGAATGATGTGGAACAGAATGGGAACAAAGGCAATGGTAAAACATTGGTCACATTCAGAATTTGCTGGCAGATGAAATAAGGCTATGAAAAAGAGAAATGTCTGAGACAACACAAGAGTAGAAATGCACATTGGGTTTTATAACCATTTTTCTGAATTTCATTTGGTGATGTGCCCAAGTCTACTTTTCTTTTCAAAGATGATGTCTTTGAATTTTGGTTGTTCCAAAACTTTGTGAATCCAACTCTTCAACAAAGAGTCAGAATGAACATACCATGTGTCTAAGTGACCTTAGTCCAGCATGTCTGGACAGGTATGGCAGGATTTCTCAAAGTATGTTCCTTGTAACATTTTTCCCATGAAATTTTAAAGAATGTTGCAGGAAAAAAGTCACATAAGTTTCTTAAAGATAAAAAATTAATATTAAAGAAAAGTGTTAAATATTTGCTACCAAATTGATCAGAGCCTCTATTATATAACTCCGTGTTAATTTTCAAGACCATAGCATTACC
The DNA here is from genome assembly GCF_024542745.1 of Macaca thibetana thibetana. NCBI lineage: Eukaryota > Metazoa > Chordata > Mammalia > Primates > Cercopithecidae > Macaca > Macaca thibetana. The sequence goes on from NC_065582.1 coordinate 175,583,186, forward strand.
AGGGTATTATAGGCTAAGTTATTTTCTCCCAAAATTTATGTATCAAAGTCCTAACTTCTAGTTCCTCATAATCTGAGTGCATTTGGAGATAGCGCCTTTAAAGAAGTAACTAGGGTAAAAGGAGGTTATGTGGATAGGGTCCAAATTCAATAAGACTGATGTCCTAATACAAAGAGATTAAGACATGGACACATATAGACACAGGGAGAAGATGGCCATCTACAAGAGGAACACAGGGAGAAGATGGCCAGGGAGGGACACAGGGAAAAGACGGCCATCTGCAAACCAAGGACAGAAGACTCAAAAGAAAGTTAGCTTGCTGACACCTTGATCTTGGATTTCTGGCCTCCAGAACTGTGAGAAGATAAATTTCTACTTTTTAAGCCACCCAGTTTTTGGCATTTTATTATTACAGCCACAGTAAGCTAACACAGAGTGTTTTTTTATTCCAAAGGAATGGGAGAGGGAGGGCATTCATCCTATGGGAGGACAGCTCTATGCCTTGGCATTCATAGGAAATTAAGATCACTCAGGTACCATGAGAGGCAATAGATGGGTGCATGATTACAAAGTGTCTGAAAGGTAGAAGAAGTGGGTCTTCGGTTACCAATGGTAAAAAAATATCATCAAAAAGCAGAAAATAAAAGCATATCAAAGAGGAAGAAAATAAGGTTTTACATAAAACAGACATGTGATGGTTAATATCAACTGTCAACTTGATTGGATTGAAGGATGCAAAGTATTGTTCCTGGGTGTGTCTCTGAGGGTGTTGCCAAAGGAGACTAAACTTTGAGTCAGTGGACTGGGAGGGGCAGACCCACCCTCAATCTGGATAGGTACCATCTAATTAGCTGCCACTGGGACTAAAATAAAGCAGGCAGGAGAAGACGGGAGAGCAGCCTTGCTTAGTCTTCCAGCCTTCCAGCTTGTACTGGGTGCTTCTTGCCCTTGAACATCAGACTCCAAGTTCTTCAGGTTTTGGACTCTTGGACTTACACCAGCGATTTGCCAGGGGCTCTCGGGCCTTTGGCCACAGACTGAAGGCTGCACCGTCAGCTTCCCTATTTTTGAGGTGTGGGATTCAGACTGATCCAACACTGACTTCCTTCCTCCTCAATTTGCAGATGGCCTGTGATGGGGCTTTACCTTGTGATCATGTGTGTTAATTTCTCCTTATCCCCTTTTCCTATATACATATATCCCATTAGTTCTCTCCCTCTTAAGAACCATGACTAATATAAGACACAAGGGATATTTTCTATTTCCTCTGAAGAAAACACATTGAAGATTTTAAAGTAAAACAAGGAGACCACACCCACCTAAGAATGCACCATAGATTCTTAGATACCCAGAGACGGTACTATGCCATGATCCAACAAGTGGCTTTCCCTATTTAGCTGTTAAATTAGACTAATTCTACATCCTACTTTTAGAAATTTGAGAAGAATGGATAATTACAGAATCCATGCATGCTAAACCTAGCATGCTTATGATACGCTCTGCCCCTGTTAATTGCATTATATTTTGATAGTTTCTTAAAATAAGACTGCTAGCAAAGTTCTAAAAAGGTGTGCATGCATGTATGTGTGTTGAGAGTGATGGGTAATACACTATCAAAGGCTACATTCCGTAAAAATCGATTCGTGGGAGAACTTGCGGAAGGGTGTGCTAAAAAAAAATATGTACAGAAGAGTTTTCTTTCATCCAACTCAGTTGATTCACAGGTCTTTAAGGCTGTCCCATAAATTACCACAAGAAGGAATTAAATACTCTTCCTGAAGTGTTTCTTTTTTATAAGTGTCATGAGCTGCAGAGATAATTAATTTCTTCCCTGTAGACTTGTCTTAAACACCTGATGAGGTATTACAAAAAGAAATTTCATGTTTCATATCAGCACTTTCAGATGGTATCATTAACTACTAGACTAATCGTGAAATGGATCACAAGATAGACATGCATATAGAACTAGTAGAAAGTTTCTAGGAAGAATTTGGCATTTAAAATTGTATGCACTGAATTCCTTTGAAGCAAACCTGAAAATGGGGAGATACTAGCTTGAAGAACATAGCCCAATAGTGAGATAATTTTAATATTCTATTAATTTTTGAGGGCCCTTTCCTCTGAGTATACATTAATTAGCTCTATATAGACCTCGGCGTTAAGAAATCTTGTCTTTATGCCTCATAAAATACATGCTTATGAATGCAAGTCCCAACTGCTTCTTCCCATTTCTAAATATCTTCCTCTTACCAAAGCCTTCACGGCCATCATAAACCTCTCCCCATCTGTACTATCTGTAGAATTTACATTTGATACGTTCTATAGTATTCGATATATTTCATACTATTCTACAGTATTAATTTTAAGGCTTATTAAAATAAATTAGGAGGCTATGGATATAGAAGAGGACTCAAAAATAAACTTTGCCTACTCTTCTGTAAAATAGGGATATTATTGCTTTCCATGAAGTATTCTTGTGGAAGTTAGAGGGAATGTGTAACAAATACATAGTGTCTGCTAGGCATGGTGTCTCATTCCTGTAATCCTGGCAATTTGGGAGGCCATGGCGGGAGGATTACTTGAGGCCAAGAGTTTGAGACCAAGTTGGGCAATACATCAAGACCCTGTCTCTACAAAAAGTATGAAAATTAGCTGGGTGTGGTGGCCCACACCTGTAGTCCTAGCTACCCAGGTGGCTGAAGCAGGAAAATTGCCTGAGCACAGGAGTCTGAAGCTACGGTGATTTATGATCACCACTACACTCCAACTTGGGTGATAGAACAGGACCTTGTCTCATAGATAGATAGATAAATAAATAGATAGATAGATAGATACATAGACAGAGTCAACAAATGCCGCCTTCTTGTTACTGATGATATTATCATCAATCCTTATTATAACCTAATTCATGCTTCTCATTTTGTAAATGAGTGATCTAAAACTTTAACAAGGTCCCATTTGAATGTCATGGAAGAAGACAGACCAGGGTTGAAGAATACTACTTACCAGCCCCATGAATATTGTGAAAGGTATTTGACCGCTCTTCCATACCTTAGAGGAAACCTCAGTTGTTTCATCTCTATTTTGAGGGATAATTTTGAAGATTAAATAATATAACAAGTATAAGCAACCTATGTGGAACCTAGCATATTTTAGACACTTAATAAAGGTTAGAAAAGTAAAAAATGAAATTAAAATAACCATAAGATAAAATAAGTAAAAATATTTACATCCAAGGAGGATAAAAATTATTCCTTCCAGGCCTTGGTGACTGATGGGAAGTTGGAAAAAAAATAAGAGCATTCACTCTGTAATTCTGAGCTATAATAACACTAGGAAAAACAAATTTGATCATTTCACCTAAATAGGATGATGACTTAGAAACCAAAAGAAAGAACAGAGTCCCTTTGGGGAAAAGATTGAAGCCAAGGGTACAGGCTGACTTTGACTACTTGAGGAAGTCACCAGTAGTACATATTCGAGGTGGAAAGCAGGGGTAGGGACAGGGCACTCTTTTCTTTAAAAAGAAAAAAAAAAAAAAAAAGCAGGGTTCACAATGTAAAGGAGGACTTTTCTGGACTTTCTTATACTTATTTTACAATTTAATATTATTATTATTTAAATTACCCATGAGAAAGGTGGATACATCATATTACAGTGTTAAGACTTCTAAAGGCATTAACCCGGCCCTGGTGAGCTAAATGCCAACCTGTTATTAAGATAAAAGTAAATGAGGTGCTTTGTACTTGTGCCAAATCCCAGACTGTAATCAGCAGAAACAAATAGAAAATCTGCTCCAATACACTCTTGTCCTAAGCTCCTCAGCAGAAGGAAACTGGAAGATAGCAAAGCCACACTCTATGAAGTCGTATAATAAGAGCTATTAAGTTGAGTGGGGTCAGGGTTGCTGCTTACAATACAAATTATGTATTACACAACCTCTGAGGCATCGTTCACCTGGTAGTCATTGTTGATGTGTAGAGTTGTAATGCAGTTTTTAGGCCAAATGGAATCAAACGACTTGAGGAAGTAGTGATTTTGTATAATTGGCACAAAGGTGCCACATACTGGCTATTCATTGTAGGTTGGGTAAGGAGAAAACTCATCCTAAAGTTAACCAGAAGGTGACATTTTTTGGCTAAAAAATAAATAAATAAATAAAGTCAAGAAAAATGAAGAAAAAGTTAGCAAGAGGGCAAAAAATAGAAAGAAATGATCAGGGTTCTTTAGGCACTGCTTCCCCTCCACAATGCTAGGACAAGCCCAGAGAAGTTGCTACTTGTAATGATGTCTGTGAGTGGAAGGGTGTTGTATATATTTGTAAAACCCGGGTGTGTTGTCAAACCAACAAAGATCGAGAAAAACCCCCGTCTCTACTAAAAATCAAAAATGTTGTCAAAAGAAATTTGATGGAGACAGAAGAGTAGTCTGATGGAGACAGAAGAGTAGTCTAGAGTGTCAGATCAGATGGATGGGTAAAAAATTGAGTATTTACTCTTGTTTCTGATTTCTTAATAATCATCATTCACAATGCAAACCAAGACTTCAAGCTCAACAAGATAAATTCAACATGTAAAAGCATGCTTACTCTCACCAGAAGCTGCAATAAGTGATGGCAGAGGAATATAAACTCCAGATTAAAAGAGTACACAATAGAAGCAGCAGTCAAGGGATATCAACAAAATTTTGGAAGTGGCAACTCACATGGGTTGGTGGCAACCGACTTGGCAAAGCTGAGAAGACTGAGAGCCAACACAGTGGAACTGATGTTGGGGGAGAAGCAAGGAGAGACTCAACAAGAAACAAGCTAAACCCCAAATGAAATGTTTCATAAACTGGGGGCTCCATGTGCCTTAAATGGTTGGACTTTTCTTGGGGATAAAGGAGAAAGACTGCTTAAAAGACGTATGTATATTGCAGCACTATTCACAATAGCAAAGACTTGGAACCAACCCAAATGTCCATCAGTGACAGACTGGATTAAGAAAATGTGGCACATATACACCATGGAACACTATGCAGCCATAAAAAAGGATGAGTTTGTGTCCTTTGTAGGGACATGGATGCAGCAGGAAACCATCATTCTCAGCAAACTATCGCAAGAACAGAAAACCAAACACCGCATGTTCTCACTCATAAGTGGGAATTGAACAATGAGATCACTTGGACACAGGAAGGGGAACATCACACACCAGGGCCTGTTGTGGGGAGGGGGGAGGGGGGAGGGATAGCATTAGGAGATATACCTAATGTAAATGATGAGTTAATGGGTGCAGCACGCCAACATGGCACATGTATACATATGTAACAAACCTGCACGCTGTGCACATGTACCCTAGAACTTAAAGTATAATAATAATAAAAATAAATAAATAAATAAATAAAAAGACCATACAAGGAGCAATTGCATTCCTCAGTTCACCTGCTGACAAGTGTAGTGAGGCAACTGACAGAAGACCTTCTCTTTGGAGAAGATGCCATTAGGTACAGCCAAGAGCAGGAGGGAAGTCCGGATGGAAATAAGGGCATTAGGAGGAGGTCAACAGAAAAAGAAATGAGATGCCCAAGCTCCTGAACTTGCTCCTCTCAGAAAACACTGGCAGTCAGGCTCCTACCACTGTGGTGGAACATTAGAGGACTGTTGCTTGAAGAGATAGACTGAGAGAAAATAAATTTCTATGGATGTTACCACTTGGAAGGTCAGTAGTGAAACGGTAAGGTTGGCCTGATTAATTGGCTGCAGTGATCCAGTCAACAGTTGCCACAGGCATGAAGAGCTTTCCATCAAAATTTTGAACTCTTCACTTTAAACAAGAACACGAAGGAACAGACATTTGAAGGAAGACTCTAAGATCAAAGAATGATGTCATAATTAGAAACACAGGTTTTAAAAAATGAGTTTGATGAAAGCAGAAACATATAAGCAGCATAAAAATCTATCATTTAGATTCTTAGATAAAATAAGATACTGCATATGAAACAAGATCAGGAAGCTGTAAAAATATGAACATTCAAAGAAAAAATTTTATAGGAAATTGAAATGTTAATAGCAGCAATTAAAAGTTTCAATAAACTTGCTAAGCAATAAGGTTAAAGAAAATTGCCTAAAAGCGTAGCAAAAAGATAATAAGATGAAAAATGGTGAAGAAAAGTTTAGAAATTTAGAGGATCACAAGAGGTTCTATGACTGATTAGTGTAAGTTCTAGGAAGAAGCAGCAGAGAAAAATGGAAGGAAGTTTTCTAAGGAGAAAATAAGAAATTACCTAAAATTAAAGGGTATATATTTTAATATTTAAAACAGCTTACCACATCCTCCCTCCCTACAAAAAGGAAAAAAAAATCTATAAGAAGGCACGTCATTGTGAAATTTCAGAAAATAGATTTAGACAACGTCTTGAAAGTTTTCAGAAAGAATGTAGAAGACACACAGAATTAGGAATCAGAATGGCATCAGACTCCTCCAAAGCAATATTAGAAACAATAGTACAATGACTTTAAAATTCTGACTGAAACTGAATTCTGTAACCAACTAACCTACCATTTGAGTGTAACAGTAGAAGACATTTTTAAAGTCCTCAAATATTTAAGCTCCCAGGATTTTAAAAAGTGAATCCATTGGAGATAATAAACCAAAAAAGAAAAATTCCCCCAAATAAGAGAGCCACACAGAGGACAGGTGAAGGGGATCCTAGGAGTGAGGGGGGATCCCCCCAAAATGCCAATGCAGCAGGTCTGGGTGGCAACTGCTCAGACTGTAGCAGAGTGGCTGACGGTGCAACGGGGTTATCTCACAAGAAACAAAACCAAAACCAACCAGCAAACAGTAGTCTGGCAGGTTACTTCCTATTGAGATGAGCTACACTAACTGTTACCGAGTTTGATTATACCTCCCACAAAGTTGGACCGTCTGTCATAATGTTGGGTGTTGAATGAACAGTTCATTTGTTTTTTCTCAAAAAAGCATATAAAGAACAAAACAATTTTTAAGTCCTGGAAAAGTGAACTATACGGAGAGAAAATGTAATGAAGTTTGCATAAGCTAAAGACTGTAAGTGCTGAATACTGTTTGATCCGAAACAGATGCTAAAACTATGTTGAGCAGATGAAGGAGATGGAGTTGGTGGAGGTCTGTGTTTAGGATAAGGAGGAGCATGGTATTTCATCTCCCTCTGCAGCATATCAATAGATAATATCAAAGGCCATAAAGCAAATCACGGCCAGCCTGCTCTCCTACAACACATGTCTCCGGAATGAGAATTGCTTTATATGTGTTTTCCACTCATATATGTAGAGACCTTGTTGGTCCATGGGAGAGTTTTTTCAGTAGTTATTTGGAATTTATCGAAGGTAAACTTTCTTAAAATTTAAGAGGAAAGAATTACCAATATGCAAAGATCTAAAGAAAAAAAAGATGAAAACTTCTATCAAAATGCCTTCCTTCAGGAAAAATTGTGACATTTTAGTGCCTTTAATAATTATTACAATTTCCATTAACTTAAGGTGTAAGGGGAAGCTGAGGAGATATGGATGAAGAGTGTGCAAAGTCATTTCTTTCTGTATTAGGAAAAGATTGATGATGAAGTCTACCCCTTGAGAAAGATTTTTAATTTTGATGAAACTGGTCTCTATTAGAAGCAGATGCCCCCAAGAGTTAACGTTTTGAAGAGGAGAGTAAGAGCTTCAGGGAGTTAGGCTACACAAGATCCAAGCACTGTGTTGCTGGATGAAAATGACACTGGAGATTTATTTGTGTGACTCATTTTATTACATTTGATATTTAGTTGATGCTCTACATTTCAAAGTTTTGAGTGGTCTGCCCTCAACCCTAGTTTGCTCATAAATCTGTTATTTTTAGCCCTCAACTTCTGGAACCCTCAGCCTTTTAGGTAATATATTTGCCATCATAGCAAAAAGACTTGTGCTTAAAACTATGGAGATAAATGCCAGAAGAAACAGCTAAAATAGATTGAAGTATTGTCTTTGGAGAATAGTAATTGAGAATAGGGAGGTATGAGAGCATGAGAATCCTCTTTTCTTTAAAAGCCTACTATGTATAACTTTGATAAAAATAAATTTTAAGTACAATAATAACTTCTAATGAAAACGACTTGAGCAAAGAACATCATATGTCTAGGAATATAATACATGAAACTGACATCCCACTTAGTAATATCATTCAGAAATACTAAGCATATCTTAACAAGCAGTATTTAAACATATAACTGAGCTCTTAAGAAAGTAAACCAAGGACAAAAAATAAAGAAAGAATTAAAAAACAGGGTTGCAGGTGTGGGCTCAGCTCTCTGGTGGGATGGAGAGGAAAGAAGAGTTGAGAAGTTGCTTTGAAGTCTCAGCAAAGAGAGACATTGGGACTGGGACTCAGACATAAAGCCAAGACCCTCGAATGGCTTTACCACAATTAATTGACATCATATCTGTCCTCACACTTAAAATTGACTTAAAAAAATACTTGTCTATCTTTTATTTTGGCCTGGACTGTATATAGAAGAAAAAAATGTCACCTGAGATTTTTTGCTATAACTCTGTTCTTGTGGATGTTTGAGAATTAAACTTATACTAGCTCCTTCAGCTAATAAGTTAGACCAAAATGAGGTCCCAGGCTGGTGATACCCTGGGGTGTCTGGCAACGACAAATCCAATGCATATGTTTACCAAGGCCACTCAAGAGACCATATGTAACACCCAGCTGAATGTGGGTTCACAGCACACAATTACAAAATCCGGAAAGAAATAATCCAATTTTTAGCATTTCAACAAATGTTTATCAAGACCAATTCTGTGCCAGGCATTGATCTTGGCACTAGGATAACAGCAAAGAAGAAAAAATTAAAAAAAAAATTTCCTCAGAGGAACTTATATTCCAGTAAAGGAGACAAAGTGCAGACCCAACAAAAACTTCAACAGAATTAAATTCCCCAAACTTTAGAGGGCAGAACTATTGGATAACCTACGAAATACAAACATTGCTAAAAGAGAACACTAGCGTGTCCATTAAAATAACTAAATAGAAACAAAAATGAAAAATACAATCATAGAAATAATAACCAAAACCAATTTCGAGTGATGGGTTAAATAGCCAATTTAACAGAGCTGAATGTAGAAACTGGCAAATAAATAGAAGAAAATACTTGGAGTGCAGTAGGTGATATCCTGGGGTGCCTAGACAAAAAGAAGAGACAATATGAAAGACAGATTGAACTTTGAAGAAGGGAATGAAAAAATCCAATTACTCTAGAAAGAATGAAAGATAATATGCAAAAAATACAATGAAGTGTTATTCGGCCTCAAGTATAAAAGAAGATCCTATCGTTTGGGGTGACATAAATGAAACTGGAAGACATTATGTTAAGTGGAATAAACCAGACACAGAAAGAAAGATACTGCGCGATCTAATTTATCTGGAATGTAAACAGAAGTTGAGAACAAAGTAGAACGGAGATTACCAGGGGTGAGAGTTGGGCTGTGGAGAGATAGGACAAGGAACACCAAGTTGCAGTTAGGAGGAGAAAGAAGCCTGGAGATCTAATGTATCGCATGAAGACTATAGTTAAAAATATCCTATCGTATACTGGAAATTTGCTTTAAAAAAGTAGATTTTTCTCTTTTTTTCATTTTTTTTTCCTTTTTTTGAGGTGGAGTCTACTCTGTCACCCAGGCTGGAGTGCAATGGCACAATCTCGGCTCACTGCAAGCTCCGCCTCCCAGACTCACACCATTCTCCTGCCTCGGCCTCCCGAGGAGCTAGGACTACAGGCGCCCGCCACCACGCCTGGCTAATTTTTTGATTTTTAGTAGACGAGTTTTCACCCTGTTAGCCAGGATGGTCTCGATCTCCTGACCTTGTGATCTGCCCCCCTCGGCCTCCCAAAGTGCTGGGATTACAGGCGTGAGCCACCGCACCTGGCCAGATTTCTCTTTTTAACACACACACACACACACACACACACACACACACAAAGAGTGTAATGATTGATACGTTAACTTTCTTGGTCATAATAATTTCACTCTATATTTGTACATCAAAACATCATGTTTTGTACAACTCAAATATATACAATAAAATAAAAGTAAAAGTGAAAATAAGTGGAACAAAAGAAAGAAATAATGAGGTACTGGTAACGTCTCAGAATTTATGAATGTCATGTTAGAGATAAACTCTGGCATTTTCTCTTTATGTTGATAGGTCTATAGCATCCTGTGCATTCAAACAACATTGCAAAATGTATATTCTATTGCTATTTCCTGTTTATAAACTGTTTTTTTCTTTCTTCTCCCTTTCCCTCTTCCTTCTTTGTCTTCCTTTCTTTCTACTTTCCTTACTTCTGGCCAAAATTCCTTGAGTACCTGCTCTTCATAAGCACTATTGAGAATGCAACGCAAAGACTTGATGGAGAGTGTATTCCAGCTGGGAAGAATTTCTAGGTGAGCATGGTCTAGAGAGAAAAGCTGAGGAAATCATGCAATCATGGCCTCATCTGAATATTTTGTTGTCTAAAGAGTCCATTGTGTTAGCATCCAATTGATTTGGTTACATAACTACGATGACAAATTTAATCTCCAATAAAATGTGTGTATAAAATAATGGGGTGGAGGAGGAGAGAGACGTAATATTAGGTTCTGTGTGTCGATATGTCTCTATATGTATATATAAATGTGTGTGCAGGGATAAATGCGTGTGTGTGTGTGAGTATACACTTCCTCATGAGCACATGCACACAAGCAAGGAACAAAATATGCCCAGTTTCTAAAGCTCTTGTTTCTGTAACTGGTCACAAAGTTACAGTGGGTATTTACAACTTTTTTTTCCCATCAGCCATTCCAAGTTTCCTTTGCTCTCAGCCAGGACCTCAGCTAGTCAGTGTTTTTGTTTTTGTTTTTTTGAGATTTGAGTTATTTATTTATTTATTATACTTTAAGTTCTAGGGTACACGTGTATAATGTGCAGGTTTGTTACATATGTATACATATGCCATGTTGGTGTGGCCTGTCAGTGTGTTTTGTGTGTGTGTCATTGTTGCTGTTGTTTGCTTGTTTGGTTTTTGCTCTGTTTTGTTTTTGTCTTGTAGAGTGAGCCACACTGTCATGTTTGAAGGGTCTTCATCCTCAACTATTAGACATGGAAATACAGAGAGGAGCTTCAGGGAATCTCCAGGGCTCTAGACACAGCCCTGACTCCCCATTGTGTAGCAGCAACCCTTATTCCCCTTGGTAATTGGAATCAGTCATCCCAGCCAGTGGTACACGTCCTTGCTTTCCTAACCTACTTTACAGGACATAGTGAGGGCTAGTTGAGATAGCATATAGATACTGAGTACGAGGTATGTAGTAGGGTCTCTAAAAATAGAAGCTCTTCCCTCTTGAGTTTTCCTTCAGATAACACTTACATTACTGTTGATTACTGCTGGGGTTTTTAAAAAAGAGGTTTATTAATTTAAAAAATAATAATAAATATATTTTCTTCCTTGCCTGTGTTAAAATAGTTTGGGAAATAATGTGTGTGTGTGTGTGTGTGTGTGTGTGTGTTTAATGTTCAATTATCACCTTCATTAACTACTGAGGCCATCCTGAAGGATGTAGCTTCAAGGACGAGCCAAGCTCACCTTCTGAGCTTCAGGATTCAGCAGCAGATTGACCCATCTATTCCCAGCAGCACAGCAGAGCAGCTTGGCCAAGCAAGTCTGGCAGCATGAGGAGCAGAAGGGAGTCCGTGCTCTCCAGGGGCAGCCAGCTCTTAGAGGAAAGCAGAGGTCAGAGCCAACCAACCCCAGTTGATTCTTCCCAAATTTACCAATTAGGTAATTCAGCCCACCACCCCCATTCCCCTCCCCAAGGAGTATGAGGAGAGGAAAAGCTGGAAATATGATGTTAGCTTATGAGAAATCCCTCAAAAAGGACCCTGGGGTCGAGTGTCTTACCACATTGTAGCAGTTACCATCCTAAACACATTAGGATGGGCCACATCCAGCCATCCCTCCTGAATTTGCAGGCGTGAATACAGTGCACGGCACTCATTGGTGAAATATGACCAGCCTTGCTTCCTAAGAGGAGCAACATGAGGAGCCCTCAAAAAGGATGAAGACATTGGCCAGGTGCAGTGGCTCATGCCCAGCACTTTGGGAGGCCACGGCGGGCAGATCACTTGAGGTCAGGAGTTTGTGACCAGCCTCGCCAACATAGTGAAACCTTGTCTCTACTAAAAATACCAAAAATTAGCCAGGCATGGTGGCATGCACCTATAATCCCAGCTACTCAGGAGGTTGAGGCATGAGAATCGCTTGAACCTAGGAGGCAGAGCCTGCAGTGAGCCAAGATTGTGCCACTGCACTCAGCCTGGGCAACAAAGTGAGACTCCATCTCAAAAAAAAAAAAAAAAAAAAAACCAGGATGAAGATGTCAAGTCTCAGGTACTCCAGAGTCTGGAATCCTCTTGTGTGGAATTTTAGTTCCTTTTATCACTGTTTTATCCAAGATCCTATGACTCGTCTATTCAATAGTGTTTTTTTTCAAAGCAATCTGTTGGGATAAAGTCCAGTCCTGAAAAGGATTAAAACAAAATGTAGATTTAATTATATTTGTAGTCATTTGATAGGGAAAAATACATATGTAAATAATTTTATGTGTCAAGACCCAGAAAGGATTTGGATACTTCGTACGTTAGGAACAAAACAAACACACATTATTCTGATGTTCTTTCTTTAAATCCCCAAATCCCTGTATTTCTGCCAGGTGTGACGGTGCTTTTCATTTCAGCAATGAATACACAATGACACCACTTCTTAGAAAACCTAGACCAAAGAGAGGGTTATCTCCCCAGCCATCCATTTGTGCAAACAATCTCTCCTTCTCATGTTTCCCCTCCCTTCCTCTCATCTCAAACATGAACCATCCTGTCTTCCCAGGGAACCAGGGTTGGAGAGCCACTTTCTTTTCACACAGTCTGAGGCTCTGTTTTTAGTGACAATTGTGCTGTGTCCTCTGAAGGAGGCCATCTTTTCACCTTGGCGGAGGTGAGTATCTCATTACCTGTCAAGATTTCTAAGTTGGCTCCTTTTATTGTATTGTAACCCACACCTTTTGATTCTTCTGCTCAGGTGCTGTTGGTGCCAGAATCTTTTTCTGGGGCTAGGGAGATGATTTCACAGCCTTGCTGGGGCCCCTTAGGAGATACTTGACCAGGGTCCTGATGACTTGGACATTGTTCACCCTCCGTCCTTATCATACCTCACCAGCTCCATGTGGCGAATGCATTGTAAGTCACAGAATGTTGACATCATTTCTCAATTATTCACTGTTTCCCAAATAATGCAGAGGATTAAATAATGAAAGAAACAGGGTGACCAAAAATCCTGCTAAATAGGCTCATTATTTGCAACCCAAATTAACTTTTCCATAGATCATTAATGCCAGCTTAGTCAGCAGTATAAAGACATTCACGTATCTAGAATCAATTTATTTACCTTGATTGAAATAAGAAACAGAAGATAATTGCAAACCTTCCAATGACCTTATGAATCATTATAAATCCAATTACTTCCCTTTCTTCTCCAAACTGAGAAAGTACATTATAAAAAAATTAGGTCACTTTTCATATCTATGGAACAAACTTAAGCCCAAGGGGATAGTATTAACTGGGGAAAAGATCAAGGTGAAGGAACTATTGGAACTATTGGAACTATTCCAATGCATTGGAAACTGTGAAGCATCAGTCGTTTTTAGAACATGTCTTCTTTTGATGATCCTGTATGTTCCAATAAAACTTTATTTACAAAACCGAGTCATGGATCAGATTTATTCACTCCTGAACAATAGGCATTGTCGCCTATTTTTTTTTTCTATTGTGTTAAGAACACTTAACATGGAAAGTACTCTCTTAATAAAGTTTAAGTGTACAATACTGTGTTGTTATCTATAGGCACTATGATGCACAGCAGATCTCTAGGACTTATTCATCATTTATGAATAAAACTTTATACCTGCTCAGCAACAACTCCTCTCTCCTCCCTCCCAGCAGCCACCATTCTATTCTCTGCTTCTACGAGTTTGACTCTTTCGGATTCCACATACAGATGAATTCATGCAGTATTTTCCTTTCTTTATCTGGCTTATTTTTTTAAGCATAATTTTCTCCAGGTATATACAAGTTGTCACAAATGGCAGGATTTCCTTATTTTTTAAGGCTGAATAGCATTCCATTCGTATTGTACCACATGTACAATTAGGTTTTTTCCATAGCTTGGTTGTTGTGAATAATGCTGCAATGAACATAGGAGTGCAGACAGTTTTTGCAGGATCTTGCTTTCAATTATTTTGGATAAATACCCAGAGGTAGAATTGCTGGATCTAAGGATAGTTCTATTTGTAATTATTTGAACATTTTTTTTTTTTTTTGAGACAGGATCTTAATCTGTCCCCCAAGCTGGGGTGCAGTGGCGTGATCCCAGCTCACTGCAACCTCTCCCTCCCAGGCTCAAGCAATCCTCCCACCTCAGCCTCCAAATACCACACCCACCTAATTTTTTATATTTTTAGTAGAGACAGGCTTTCACCATGTTGCCCGGGCTGATCTTAAACTTCTGAGCTCAAGTTATCTGCCTACCTAGACTACCAACGTGTTAGGATTACAGACAAGAGCCACTGCACTCAGCCCAAGGAATCTTCATACTGTTTTTCATAGCAGCTGCAGCATTTTGCTTTCCCACCAACAAAGTACAAGGGATATAATTTCATCGTCACCAACACTTATCTTTTTTTCATTTCTTTTTTTATTAAGAGTCATCTTAACCGGCTTAAGATAAGATCTCATTACGATTGTGATTTGCATTTTTTGGATGATTAGTGATATTGATCATCTTTTCATATATCTTTTGGCCATTTGAATGTCTTCTTTGGAAAAAAGCCTATTCAAGTCCTTTAAAGCTATTAAGCTACTAGAAGAAAACATAAAGGAAAAGTTTTATGACATTGGTCTAGGCAATGATTTCTTGGCTACAATACCAAAAGTACAAGCAACAGAAGCAAAAATTGAAAAGTGGGAATGAATTAAACTAATATGCTTATTTATTTATAACAGTTTATTTATAACAGCAAATAAAACAATCACCAGAATTTTAAAAAAACAAACTATGGAATGGACATATTTGGCCATCAAGCAGCTAATGAAAGTTACTCTTCAAAATACATAAAAAACACCTACTACTCAATAGCAAAAAGCACATAATCTGATTTAACCACACAGCCACCTAGTGAGGCAAATGTTAAAAATTGCTCTTTATAGACTAGAAAAGGAAAGTTGAAGAAGTTAAGTAGCAAATCTGAAGTTACCCACGCAGGGACTCAGAAATTAAGCCCAGCTTGCCCTGACTGCAAAGTGCACACATACATATACACAAACACACAACACATACATATACACAAACTCACAAGTATGGTAGTTTTTTGACTGTGAGAGTCACGATGTTTAGCACATATTAAGCTCTTACTATGTTCCATATACTGTACAATCCCTGAAAATACAGCTCCAAGAAAACCCCAGCTCTCATGGTGCCTCCATTCCATTCAGATAGGCTAACATTAAAATAATAGTTATAAAAATATAATTCAATAATTCTGGTTTCTAGTCTGAAACACAAAGAGCTTAGAAGTCACCACATCTGTCTTCCAATGAGAGGGGAGCTGTATTTGGAGGTAATTTGGAGGCAATTGCATATAAAGCAGGTAAATTGCATTAAATGAGGTAATAAAGGTGGGGCCCTGATCTGATAGGATTTGTGTCTTTATAAGAAGAGACACCACAGGATCCGCTCTCTGAATACAGACAGTCAGGAAAGGCTGTGTGAGAACATAGCAAGAAGGTAGTCATCTGTAATCCAGGAAGAGAGCCCTTCTCACAATCTGGATTGACCAGAACCTTTATCTTGGACTTCCACCCTACAGAAGTATGAGAAAATCAGTTGCTGTTATTTAAGCCACCTAGTTTATAGTATTTTTTCTATGGCAGCCAGAGCAAAATGTGTGACAAGGGATAGGCAGTTGATTGCAAACAATCCCTCATTTTGGTGCTTATTTTCCACAAGACCTGGCTAAGTTCTTCTGGGGAAATCCCAGAGGGAGAGAAGGAAGGAGGAAGAAATGTTGACTGGGATTTCCTCTAAGGCTAAGAAGACAACAGAGAAGGCAGATCCTGAATATATCAGATCTGTGAAGCTAGAGGGGCTCACAGGATGGCAAAACCTTACAGAGAAATGGTGTGGCATGTATCAGAGCCCAGGTCTGAGACAGAGCAAAGATTTCTGTGCTCCCTGGGCTACATGCCTCTTGATCTTCCTGCTTTAAGGACTTCGTAGACTGAGGCACAAGGATATTAGCAAGAATCATAATTAAAACTCTATTTCCTATTTTTTAGGCACCACGAAAGCCTCTAAAACAATTTCGAAATCTTCAAAGGAGAATGACTACTACGAATGACTAATTTTTCCACCAGTTCACACTAGCGACTTAGAGTCAGATTTAACATAATTTAAAGGAATGATAAATGAATGTGATATTCTTGTCGACTCTGTTAGTGTAGTAAGATACTCATCAGCCATATATGAAAATGCTATGTGGGTCAGACCAATATGTAGAGTTTTTTGGGTGAAGCAGAGGGTGCAAAAAGAAGTAGAGAAAGGAAGGGCAGGGATATGTTTTAACAGAGATTGGAACACTGTTTTGCCAGCGTCCATACTCAACGTTCAAGTAGCCCCAGGGAGATGTTCTTTAATCAACCCCACTTTATAGCTGCTCTCTTGGCTGTGTCTCCAGACATGTTGTCCAAAATCTGGATGACATTTAATGTTCATTCCTGCCTGGAGGGGACAGGAATAAAGCTATTCTGTAAGATGAATGGGACCTCTGGATTAAACCCAACTTCCTCTCATGGGCATGGCTCCCCTTTCTGAAGACATATGCAAGGTCTGCTGATTGCCACGAGCCAAGAATGAGCTGCTAAAGAGAAAGGAAGTTGCATCCTTCTCTGAGACAAGAAGTCCTAAATGCAGCCCATACATACTGGATTTTTGGTCAGCAGCATTTGACTCTGATGATCAAAAGTCAACCTGCCAAAATGAGGTGGGTGAAGCAGCTTCGCATATGGAGTTGCCTTCCTTGGAAGCACTCCCTTAATCCTCAAACCAGAGGGTGTTAAATTGATAGGTTGCTCCGATGTCCTGCTATTTATTGCAGACGAGTGTCACGGGCTGGGTGGGATTCATTGTGAGAAAGGACTCGAAGGGACAGTTAAAGCCTTGAGTTCAAATCTTGCCCCAGTGTTTCTGTTACCTTAGTATCTAACAGTAAAACATGCCTTCTTAAATCTTTGGGAGAATTGAATAAAATATGGTAGACACAGCCACTTTATCAACTGTAAAGCATAGATATTAGGTCTTGCTGTACTTTTACAAATGGTGTTGGTGATTATAGTTTAGTGCCTTTAAATAATGTAAATAAAATAATAGAAAATATCACGCAGTGCCTACTATTGCCAAAAAATGTACTATATTCTAAAAGCTTTACATATTTTAATTCACTTAATCTCCATGCTAACTCTACATGGTAGTTACTTCTATGATCCTGCTTTATAGAAGAGGAAACTAAGGCATAGTGGAGTTAAGTAACTTGCCCAAGGTCATACAGCTTTAAATAGTGGTCCTAGAATTTAAAACAGATGATTTTTCCTTAGAGTTCTTAGTTTTACCACTGAGTTGTACTGTTTTTCTGAACTCTCATCTCCAAGTATTCTCCTATTTCATGTTGCTTTTTGTTTCTTCTTGATGTCTTTGTCCAGTCATTCTCTCAAAAGCCATTGATGGAAAGTCCTATGGGTCACAGCACAGGTCTAGGCCCAGTGTGGTGGTGACTATGGGACACCCTTCCTTCCAAGCCCCTGAGAGGTGTGACAGCATCTGCATGAACATGACTTTGCCTGTATGTGATGCTCATTTGATGTGTTAACTTGGCTGGGCCCTGGTGTTTGGTCAGGCATTTTTTTTAGACTTTTGGGATGAGATGAATATTTAAATCTGTGGACTTTGAGTATAGCAGATGACCCTCCATACTGAGGCTGGATCTCACCTAACCAGCTGAAGGCCTGAATAGAACAAGAACTGACCTCCTTTGAGCAAGGAGGAATTCTGCCAAAAGATGACCATTGGAGCCTACTGTAGCTCATCTGAGTCTCCAAACTGCCAGCCTGCACTGTGGATTTTAAATTTGCAAAGCCTCCACAATCATCTGAATGAATTCCTTAAAAATCAATCTATCTATGTGTTTGTGTGTCTCCAGTTAATGTATTAGTATAATTTGTGGATGTGTGTAATTAAAGATCCACCGAGAACCAACAAGGAAATTTCTTGGACGTTGATGCAGATAACGAAATAGGCAGCAACATGGCACGTGTCGTCTTCCGCTTTCTCTCAGAAGATTATCCTGATAGTTCCTTAGTTCAGCCACAGCTAAAAGATTTTGATGTTCATTAAGTGGCCCCTTTACTTTTCAATATAGTGCCAAGAATGGCAAGAAAATAATGCGCTGAGTGGAGTGAGGGTGGCTTGATTTGAAGGAGATGCCAGACGTCTTATAGCACCCACACTCTGCCATGCCTCAGAGCTCACTTCTCATGTCTGCCAGCTCTACCTGCTGCTGGACATCTGGTGTAGGCTCATGCCAAAGGGATCACTTCTAGTGAGGCAAGGAACCTTAATTGATCATTCTTCTTTTTTCTATCTGTGCTCCTGAAGTTTTGCTCAGTCCTCACTCATCCAGGACACATTAAACATGATGATCAAAGCAGGAGAAGGAACAGGGAATGTGGTGTCAGGAAAGCAAAGTCCAGAGGAGCTTCAAGAAATGGAGAAGAGGCGGTAAACACATGATACCTGTGTAGGAATACAGGCCGGCTTTCCTGAACTTAGCGACAGGCAACCTTAAGGGAGGCAGAGCCAGTTCCATGGAGGGTGAAAGGACCTTGATATTAGCAGGTTTGAAATGGAACAGAGGAGGTGAAAATCAAGAAAATGTGGATTGGGCTTTCCATAATCTCGGCAATAAAAGATTTTAGAGTCAAAGGCCTCTCTCTCTCTCTCTCCCCCCCCCTTTTCTCTCTCTCCCTCTTTCTCTTTTTTTCTCTCTCTCCCTCTCTTTCTCTTTCTCTCCTTCTCTCTCTCTTCTTCCCATCCCTTCTTCTCTCCCTCCCATTCTCTCTCTCTCTCTCTCTCTCTCTCTCTCTCTCTCTCTCCTCCATCCCTTTTGCTTTTCTTTTGTTTTAGACATGGAGGAACTCCTCGAACATCTTTCCATGTCGAGATGAAAAAGGCAATAGAGATGAGAAGTTAAATTAAAGGGATAATTGATGGAGTGAGAAATGTCTTTAAGGAGGTTGAAGGCCATGGTATTTAGAGCAGAGCTGGAAGAATTGTGTGCCAAGTGCTCCTGGCACCGTGGGTGCGAACCAGCTCCATCACACCTGGATCCGCTTGTTAGTTACCAAATGTCAAGGAAAAATACAGAAACTTTGGCAGTGTTGGTGCTCCTTCCAGATCCCCTCACATTCCTTTTTTATTTAGGTATTTTCTTGGTTGTTAATTGGTTTGTTTGCTTCTTTAGTGTCCCCTCAAGGTACCCTCAAGTCTTCTTTGGCTTCTAACACCAACACCTTTCCTAGGAGGAACTGCCATTGAGCTACCTGCAGGTACAGGTAACAGGAAGTGCCTGGGAACTTCGTCCTCTTAGGAGGCTTGGCCAGTAGCAGAAGATGCCGGGATATGCAAACCCAATTTCTTTGCTTGGTAGGAAGACTCAGAGGCACACTCTACAGTTAAGAATTTTGCTCTGGGAAGAGCCCAAAGCCAGTCCTTTATGAGATTTTGCCTGAGACCTTGGTCTTGCATGGATTCCTGCCCTTCGCTTTCTGCTTTCTACCTACCCTTTGGTTCTTTACTTCAAGACTTTTCTTAAGAAATTCCTTGCAAGTAAATCCTCTTTTGAATAGACTTCTGTGGGCCACCACCTAAAACAGATGCTTTTGAACAGAGCCTTAAAGGGCTAACTCAATAAGATGGGTTGGGAAAGAAGATTTTAGGCAGATTAATTAGGACCAAGGGTTCAAGGATGAGAAAGTACCAAGGAAGAAAGGGCAATGAGACCACTGAGGTGAGCCTGAGGGTGAAGATGGAGTGACCAGCCTTGAGGAGTGTCCATCCTGGTGAGGAAGACGGACTTGGCAGTGGGACAATCAAAGTTTCAAGTGTCTTTTTTGTTTTCCTTTTGAGATAAGAGTGTGGGGAGAAGGATTAGATTTTGGTTGGCAGGATTTTGTACTCCAGCTCTGGAGGGCATGTCTGCTTCTGCTAAAAAGCCTTGTGATGAGCACCAGCTGAGTGCCCCCAGTGGGCTGTGGTTCTTACCTAGAGCAGAGCAGGAAGGCATGTGTTCTCTAAGATCTCTCTAAGTTCTCTAAGACCTTTGCAGCAGAAAATGGTAGAAGCTCCTTTAGCTATAGGACCACGAAACTGTGCAATTCAGAGAGGGAGAGCTAGGTACTTGAGGACTTATAAAAGCTCTCTCCTCCTGTGGGGATGACATGACTGCTGACTCTCCAGTGGGCATTTTAGATGCAGAGTAAAAGGGCTGAAGAGGGGTAGGTGGGAAGTCATCCAGACACAGCCAACAGCCTAAGGCTAAGACAAGAGCATTTGGTCCACAGGAGAAAAGATGAGTCCAGAATGGCCACAAACACTCTGAGTGTGAACAAACGTGTTGAAAGGGACACTGAGTTGTAAGTGGGTTCATGCCAATGGGTCTAAACTTGATTATTAAGGTAGGAGAGTCAATGGATCTTAATAGTGGAGGAATGCCTGGATCTCTCTGTGCCTTAGGCAGGTGACTGACAACAATAGTGACAAGGAAGGTAATTTGCCAGCCTCACCTCCACCAGCACAGGTGAGTTTACTCTTTGCGTTATCTCACCTGGGTTGGGAACCCATTCTTTAATCAGAGTCTACTTCTGATAAAACAAATTCGGTATTTCAATACACTTATATTTCTAGGCAACCATGCCAACTATGTTCCCTAAAGGTATTCATGCACAGTTTGTTTTTCTGTCTTTTAATTTGGTAAATTGCCCCGTGAGACTGACATATATGCTCATGTTTTGTCTTTTACATTTTTTCCTCTAACTTTGCTATTTCTTTAGATATCTGTCTTGCAAAACCAATAATTAGCATACAATTAAATAGAAAAGCAATCAACCCAGGAAGACGCCTCCTATAATTTTCCACAATCTTGCCTCAGCCCTCTATCCCTTTTATTGTTTGATAACTCAAGCCTAGGTAGCAAAACATTCAATTATGAGCAGTCTCAATACTGAAGGAGTACCTGAATGGGATACAAAATCAAACAAATTAATGCTGTCTTGTTTCTCTTGCAGCCTACAGAGATTGGGCATTAGCAGGTGTCAAAATGTGCACACTGACCTCAGGCCTGATGGAGTTGATAATGAAGGCAACCTGGGCAAGCAACCTTGCAAATAATAGAGAGAGGCTCTTGTTGCACTTCTCTTTGCTTTGCTGTGAAAACATTTGCTTAGGAGCAAAATGGTATATTTCCAGACCAGTTTATTGAGGCAAATATAGTTCTAAGGGCAATGCTAATCATTGGTAAGAGAGGCAGCCAGAAGCTATTTGTGGAAGTTTGTTCTGTGCCAAGTACTTTATGAATATTATTCCTCATCCTCACAGTAATTCTGCTGGTGGATCTATTGTCCTCATTATACACTTGAAAAAACAACGACTTAAAGTTTAGCAGAAACGTATTGTGGTGTATGGATGAAGAAGAGGAGAAGAAGGAAATGGGAATTTTAGATTTTCTGGGTAAGAACACAAAATGGGGAAAGAGCTATCCACTATCATAATATGAAATGATGTTTTTATATTATATACTAATATAACTATGCAAATTAAAAATTGTTTCAATATTAGTAGAAGCACGAGAAACTGAAACCAATCTTATTTTCTTGCAGGGCTTGGAAAGTAGATCATGTATTCTGTGGGTCAGAGCTAATTGAGGTGCAGAGGACCCTTATGCATGACTCCAATCTCAGGAGAGGTTTAGGAGAATCAGGGACCCATGATGTTCAAGTTTTTCAAAGTGGAGCATGGCTCAGAAAGAACTGAGAAATGCTGCATTACACCACACATGCTTGTACAAGGTTAGGATGACAGGGACATATTTACTAGTTAATTTAAAAATCATCCAATAAACATGAATCAGTGTCCTATTTATTGAGCAACTACTACTATGTGCCTGTCATTTTACTAGATGCTGAGGCATCACAGTGAAGAGAACAGAGTCCTTGCCACAATTACACTCTACTGGGGGAGCAGATAACATGTAATTAATGAAAATGACAAGATATAAGTGATATGAAAAAACAAAGCAAGGTAGGACGATTGAGAGTGAATATGAGAGCACAGCGTTCCAAAGGGTAGACCTGGTGGGTGATTGAAGTTATGCTACTTGAGTCAAGACCTCAGTGAAGTACAGAGAAGCTCTTCAGAGAAAGGCTCTGAGAGGAAGACATGCCTGTCATGGTCTGGGAATAGTGAGGGGGCAGTGTGCCTGTTGGTTACAAAGGAAGGAGGAGAAACATAAATTAAACTACACTGCATCTAACACAGAATCCCAGGAAACTGAGGAACTGAGGAACTGCTTCCCTTTTTTTTTTTTTTTTTTTTTTTTTTTTTTTTTTTTTTGAGATGGAGTCTCGCTCTGTAGCCAGGCTGGAGTGCAGTGGCAAGATCTCAGCTTACTGCAACCTCTGCTTCCTGGGTTCAAGCAATCCTCCTGCCTCAGCCTCCCAAGTAACTGGAACTACAGGTGCATGCCACCACGCCCCTCTAATTTTTGTATTTTTAGTAGAAACTGGGCTTTACTATGATAGCCAGGATGGTCTCCATCTCTTGACCTTGTGATCTGCCCACCTCAGTCACTCAAAGTGCTGGGATTACAGGTGTGAACCACCATGCCCGGTCCTTGAGAGATGAATTTATTCATTACTGTACTGGTGCAAATCAGTAAGGATATTATATTTATTTATTTCAATGTTTTATTCTTAATTTTAATGGACACATAATAGTTGTACATATTTATAGTGGTGACATTTTAAGAAAGTGCAATGTTTAAAGTTTAGGCTGTTGAGTCATATTAACTCAACAAATCCTTCAGGAAGGGGTCTGGGGATTAGTTGTGAGTCAGATACAGTTTTCCAGCAGGGCTTGGTACTGATTTTCAATGAAACTCTGTCACTGTTCTTAGAATTATTCACACAATACAGGAAAGAATATCCCTGCCAACAGCTTCCTCTACAGGGTAGAATGAAATAAGTAACCACCAATATGGTAGAGGAAAAAGCACACCCAAAAACATTGCCTTAAAGGGATTTGGGATTTACCCTTGCCTTTGTCCCTCACTTAATATAATCTCAGAAAAGGTAGGTAATCTTCATGTGTTTCAGTTTTCTCACCAACAGGATGGAGGTTATGATACCTACCTTGAGAAATCTGGGGGACAAATAAAGCAAGCTAAAAGACTGTGACTACTGCGACTGGCCCAGGGCCTGAAAAAGGACATTCTCCCTATCCCCAGAAACAGGAATGAGGTAGGTAGGACAGGACTGTAATTAAGGATGATTCTGAGGGACGCAACTAAGAAGTATCAGTCACTGTAAGAACAGGAGGCCAATTGTAAGATAAATTTTAGGTTCACACATCAGAGATTCTAAATATCTACTCCAATTGACCTAGACAAGATGAAGACCAGAGTCAGTAACCAGTATGGGGAAGCATCAAGGAAAGCCAGGAATGGGGAGTGAGAGCAGGTCAGAAACTGGGGCCAGAGCACAAATCCTTCGGTGGCTGGAGGAATAAGTGGCAGGGGCACCTGGACTGTCTTTAAGGCTTCCGAGCACCTGTGAGTGATGTACTGTCCTTCACTGAGTCATTTGTTTTCTATTTTTTGCATTTTGTTTTCTTTTGTTTCTTCAACAAGTGTTTTGAGTGTGCCCGATGTGCCAGTGCTGTTCTAGCTACTGGAGATAGAGCAAAGAATAAAATAGATGTTGTCCCCACTCTCAACTACCTTACATGATCCCATAGGGGATAAGCAAGTACATCAAGGAATTTAAACAACAACCACAATATGTTGTGTTATAATAAGTAATATTAAAATAAATAGAAAAGTTGCCTAGTAAATGACTGGGAGTTTCTTAGCTTGGTTGGGGAAGGGTTTTTCTCTTCCCTGATTTTATTTGGAAAATTTTAAAATTGCAGAGATTGAAAAAATAGAATACACATGTACAACACTCATGTAGGTTCATGATTTTCACATAGGTTATCACACTTGCCTTTCCTTTGCTGAACACTTGCAGGCATGATAACACGTTATCTCTAAATGTTGTAGCGTTTGTCCTATAAAAGTAAAGCGCTTCTTCTATATATCACAATATCATTACCATAACCAAGAAATTTTAAACTTATTCAATAACATATAGTGCCAGGTTTCAGGCTATGGGATCCAGATAGGAAATATTTTTACACTTTGTGGTTTAAGACGCAAAATCAAGGATATGATTAGGCAACTATACAACAAAATGAAAAACAGTTGCCTAAAATTTTATACTGATGAAATTTAAAAATATAATTGAATACTTTTTTTCTAATACAGGCCTATGAAAAATAATGATTTTTGGGGGGGAGGGTGGGGTAATATTTTATTTAATGGGATTCAAAGTTTTTCTTTCCTATCATCAAATCAATTGTAAATGTTCAACTGTTAATGCTGGCCTATAGTAAAGTTTTACACATTTGATCTTTAAAGCTTTATTTTTTTACAATTAGGTACTATCAAATATTGATATCAGTCCACAGTCGCATAACTGGCATATTCATCATTTGGAAAATCCAGAATTTTATTAGACTATTTTCTATATTTGCCTTTTTATGTGCCATTACATTACAGATTAATCACTTTCAATTGAAGGTTAGGTGGAAGTTCCTCAACTAAACATTTAAAGAGGTTTTGGAATATAAAAATTTATGCCAGGTACAGTGGTTCTGCCTGTAATTCTAATACTTTGGGAGACCAAGACAGGAGGATAACTTGAGGCCAGGAGTTTAAGATCAGCCTGGGCAACGTAGCAAGACCCAGTCTCTACAAAAAAATATAAAACTTAGGCAGCTGTGATGGTGCATACCTACAGTTCTAACTACTTGGGAGACTGAGGAAAGAGGATCTCTTGAGTTCAGGATTTCAAAGTTATAGTGAGCTATGATTGCTCCACTGAACTCCAGCTTAGGCAGCAGAGTGAGACCCCCTCTATTAAAAATAAACAAATGGAAAAACATTCCATGCTCATGAATAGGAAGAATCAATATCATGAAAATGGCCATACTGCCCAAAGTAATTTATAGATTCAATGCTATCCCCATCAAACTACTATTGACTTTCTTCAAGAATTACAAAAAAATACTTTAAATTTCATATGGAGCCAAAAAAGAGCCCACATAGCCAAGACAATCCTAAGCAAAAAGAACAAAGCTGGAGGCATCACGCTACCTGACTTCAAAGTATACTACAAAGTTACAGTAACCAAAACAGCATGGTACTGGTACCAAAACAGATATATAGATCAATGGAACAGAACAGAGCCCTCAGAAATAATACCACACATCTACAACCATCTGATCTTTGACAAACCTGACAAAAACAAAGAATAGGAAAAGGATTCCCTATTTAATAAATGGTGCTGGGAAAACTGGCTAGACATATGCAGAAAACTGAAACTGGACCCCTTCCTTACATCTTGTACAAAAATTAACTCAAGATGGATTAAGACTTAAACATAAAACCTGAAACTATAAAAACCCTAGAAGAAAACCTAGGCAACACCACTCAGAACATATGCATGGGCAAAGACTTCATGACTAAAACACCAAAAACAATGACAACGAACGCCAAAATTGACAAATGGGATCTAATTAAACTAAAGAGCTTCTGCACAGCAAAATAAAGTATCATCAGAGTGAACCTACAGAATAGGAGAAGATTTTTGCAGTCTATCCATCTGAAAAAGGGCTAATATTCTCAATATACAAAGAACTTAAACAAATTTACAAGGAAAAAACAAACAACCCCATCAAAAAGTGGGCAAAGGATATTAAAAGACACTTCTCAAAAGAAGACATTGATGCAGCCAACAAACATGGAAAAAAGCTCATCATTACTGGTCATTAAAGAAATGCAAATCAAAACCACAATGAGATACTATCTCATGCCAGTCAGGTAACAACAGATGCTGGAGAGGATGTGGAGAAATAGAAATGCTTTTACACTGTTGGTGGGAGTGTAAATTAGTTCAACCGTTATGGAAGGCAGTGTGGCAATTCCTCAAGGATCTAGAACCAGAAATACCATTTGACCTAGCAATCCCATTTTGGGGTATGTACTTAAAGGATTATAAATCATTCTACTATAAAGACACATGTACACGTATGTTTACTGTGGCACTGTTCACAATAGCAAAGACTTGGAACCAATCCAAATGCTCATCAATAATAGGCTGGATAAATAAAATGTGGTATATATACACCATGGAATACTATGCAGCCATAAAAAAGGATGAGTTCATGTCTTTGCAGGGGCATGGATGAAGCTGGAAACCATCATTATCAGAAAACTAATAGAGGAACAGAAAACCAAACACCACATGTTCTCACTCATAAGTGGGAGCTGAACAATGAGAACACATGGACACAGGGAGGGGAACATCACACACTGAGTCCTGTCAGGGGGTGGGGGATCAGGGGAGGGATAGCATTAGGAGAAATACCTAATGTAGATGACGGGTTGACGGGTGCAGCAAAGCACCATGGTACATGTATACCTATGTAGCAAACCTGCACGTTCTGCACATGTACCCCTGAACTTAAAGTATAATTAAAAAAAGAAAGAAAACACAAAATCAATGCCAAAAATCTACATTAAATAAAACATCAAAATTAAAAATAAAATAAAATTTTCCTGTACTTATGATCTTGTCTGAAAGACATTGCTGGAACCGTGGTTTGAGCTCAGAAAATTTAGCTGTTGCAAATTTGTGAAGGGATAACGATATTCCCGTTTCTATTAATTTCTGATAACAGGGGATGTTAAAAAGCCAGTTAACATTACTTGTGAGTCAAACAACATTAATTGTCATTGAAATGATTTTACTACCACCGAGTAAGTTCTAGACATCACTGTTTCACCTTTAATTTTATGTTAAATTCATTTCAACACATTATCAATGTTACCACTGCAAAAACTAATTTCTAAATCCTTTCAATGTTATATAGTAGTGGTTGAGGGTAGATTTTCTTGTTCAAAAGATTTTTAATCTTGGTCCTGAACTCAAAACAAATGTAGTAAAACTTTAAGCCATTGAACTGCTGTGTAATAGAAAAATTCAAAATATTCAGGTTTTATCGCTGACAAAAATAAAAATAAAATAAAATAAAATAAAACCGCAACAACAACACAGGCCTGAAGATACAATGGTTAAGTCCATTAGATCAGGTGAAGTTCACTGTTGACATTACGCATTCAATAACACATTAAAAGTTCAAATTTTTTTACAAAGTGCATATTGATTAATAATACAAGAAATTACCATAGGGTTTAGATATTTACATTTTCATGAGCTGTATAAATTTGTCCAAGTTAACTCTTTTCTACTTCACATGCAATTTTTACCATCAGGTATAACCAAACTTAGCATATTCCAATTAACTTTCACTGAATTAGTGTTTTCACTACTTCCTTGAAAATATCCTCACCTGCAGTTTTTCCATACAGCTAATGATAAAGGTGAATTCTTCAGTCCTTAAAACTCATCACTGATGACTTTATTTTCTCAAATAAACAACAACTAGTAAACAATATTGGTAGCATCTGTAGACTCATCAAGAGCCAAGAAAACCAGTGAAATGCATTAGCAGAGCTTCTTAACTAGCTACTCATGTCGCTCCCAGCATCATCTCTTCCATCCACTATCCTCTCCAGAGCCTATCAATCTAAAGTTTATTCTCTCTGGATACATTCCTTCCACTGCTGCGATCAAACACAATTTAATTAACTCATGATTGGTAAGTGTTTTGTGTTGCTTGGTTAACAAATAAGGCACTCAAAAATTTACTTCGGTTGAAACTTCATTTTCATTTGTTATTTTTGTGAAGAACATTTGTTGTTATAAGCTACTTAGTTTCAAATGTTCTTGTTTTTCTAACTGCTGCTTTCCTGTGAGTTCATTGGGAATTTGATGAGTGCTTGGTCTGATAATGTTGATGCATATTGTACTTTTTAGCACACATATGGCACACTACATAAGAAACACAATGTTTTGACAGCTAATTTAATGATAAAATAATCCACACTCCACTGTGCCTTAAAAATGCAACATTCAGAGTCCACTTTTCCTTTCGTATTTTGAGAAGATGAGTGTGCTCTGGGAGTTAAGTAAAATAATATGGAGATGCACACGGAACTCAAAACTCTGTGGAGGTGTAATTGTATCACTGACATTAACTGTGGGCAAACAGGAGTGTGAATCAATGAAGCACTACATATGGTCTTTCTTCCAACTACTCAGCTCTGTCTTGTATGAAAACAATCATAGACAATATGCAAATAAATAAACATGGTTGTTTTCCAATAAACTTTATGTATGGATGCTGAAATTGGAGTGTCATATAATTTTCATTTATTATATGAAATATAATTATTTCATATAGTATTTTATTACTTTAATAATAATAATTGTGGCTATTTTAGTAAAATTACAAGAACATTATTATTCTTTTCATTTTTTTAACCAGTAGAAAATGTAAAAATCATTCTCAGTTCATGAAACACAATAAAAATAGGGGGCAGATGGATTTGGCCCATGAGTTTGTCACCCTGATCTAGGGCTGTCTTCCTGCCTTCTTTAGCATTCTTTCTTTTGTTCTTTCATTCTTTCTCTAATTTCGCCCTTGTTTCTCCCTCCCGCCCTTCCTTCCTTTGTTCATTTCTTTCTCCTTCCTTTCTTTTGCATTGTTTTGGGAGTATCTTCAATATTGTTTTCTTTTCATTTAGAAATGATCTCAAGCTAACATACACAGTATAATAAACATTTTTTCTCTCAAAATAGGTTGCTGGGATGGTGCTCCACTATCACTGAATATTTTATTCTATCAAGAAGGATGTTCTCCAAATAGCCACAACACAAACATTCAAATTAAGAAATTAACACTGGGCAGAGGTGGGGAGGTCGCTTGAGGTCAGCAGCTCCAGATCAGCCTGGGCAGCAGAGTAAGTTCCCTATATCTACAAAAAAAAAAATAATAATTTTAAACAATTATCTGCATGTGGTGGCATGGGCCTGTAGTCCTAGCTACTCAGGAGGCTGAGGCAGGAGGATCTCTTGACTCCAGGAGGCTGAGGTTTCAGTGAGCTATGATCACACCATTATACGCCTGCCTAGGTGACTGAGCATGACCCTGCCTCTAAAAGAAAAAACAATTAACGCTGATGCATTATTGCCATCTAAGCCTCACATATCACCATTCAAATGTTCCCCGTGGTCCTTTATAGCAAAAGTACTCATTTCATAATAAAGGGTTGCATTCATTTGTCATGTCTTGTTCGTCTCTTTCAATCCATAAGACTTTTTTAGTCTTGGCTGGACTTTCATAACCTTGACACTTTTTAAATTGATGCATAATATGCATTTTTCTGGGGTACAGGTGATATTTTGTTACTGCATAGAATGTGTAATGATAGGTCAGTTTACTTAAGATAACCATCCCCTCAAGCATTTATCATTTTGATGTGCTGAGATTTCAAATCCTCACTTCTGGCTATATTGAAGTATACAATACATTGTAGCTAACTATAGTCACCTCATTCTACTATCAAAGGCCAGAACTCATTCCTTCAGTCTAACTATATGTTTTTAGCCATTAACCCACCTCTTTTCATTCCCCCTCCCTCCCGACACACCCACATTCTTTCCGGGCCCTGGTATCTATCATTCTACTATCTGCCTCCATGAGACAATGAAACTGGACGTCACTATGTTAAGTGAAATAAGCCAGAAACAGAAAGACAAACATCCCATGCACTCAACCTTCCCATTTTTGAAGATCCAAGGCCAGCTGTTTTGTACAATGTACTTCGATTTGGGTTTGTTTGGGTTTTCTTCATGACTTTGGGTTACATATTTCTGGCAAGAATATCAAAGAATTGGTGTTATGTTCCTACTGCCTCTTATCAGATGAAACTCTTTCCATTTTTTCCATTCATCAGGACACTTTTTAAAAAATTTCTTGATTAACTCAATTTCTGCCATGCTTCGTCACTATGAAGTCACAGTTTTACCCTTGGAAATCAAAAATAATATTTTGGGGAGTTACTTTGAGACTGTTCCATTTCTTATTAAACTTTTATTTGTTTACCTTTTAAATTACTATGTACTTTTGGTTTCCTTGGTAATCCAATGGGTTATAATCCCTACTGTCACTATTATTTTGATGCTCAAGTTTTCCCTGATATGCTCAGTGGGATCAACTTCAACTTGGTTTCTGTGTCCATTGATGTGTCCTCATCATTCGTTGAGTACTTCCCGACTTTGTCACATAAGCTGTCTCTGACTTATCTTCTACTTTCCTTGCTCCAGTCCTGGAATCAGATATTTCCCAACAAGCAATGGTTACTTTCCATTGAAAATTGGCCTTTAGAAGCCAAAATCTGGGTGCTGAGTGTGGTTATTTTTAACGAACAGGCCCTCCCAGGGGAAATGCTAAGGGTCCCAGGCCCTCTCAGTGGATGGTGCTAAGGAATGTATATGAATGTGTTCCCACACACACATTAACATCTACTTTCTATCTATATTTAAACCCATAAGTTCAATACAAAAATTCCTATTCCGGTACAGCACCACAAGGTTCACTTTAGTCTTTCTTTCCTTGTTTGCAGTTCCTTCTCCGACAGGAAGCTGTCTCCCATTATCCTTAATAAATTTACCTATTTAATCAATCTTCTCATGGGAACTGATATTATGGTCACTGCCCTTACCTGGCACAGGGCTCATCTCATCATCAAAACTTCGTAGAGTACCTGCCGTGTCCCATTCAATGTACTAAGCATTTGAAGATCAATAGCAAATAAATGCAGCCCATATGTTTCTAGGAAAGACTGCCACCTATCCCCCCAAAGGCAAACAAACCAAGACCTAGTTCAATCCAGAAAGTATACTCTAAAGGTGTAAGGCTTGTGGGGCCACCAGAGCTTATAATAAGGGAATGTGACCTGGGCTCTGAGGCCAGATGTCCTTAAAAAGTGGGGATTTTAGTCAAATCGAACAAAGTCCTGTTGGACCTCACAGAGAAAGGGGCAGACAGAGTGAGAGAAGTCTATAAGAAAAGCAGCAGCCAGATAGATAATGTAGAACCTTTGGAACATAGGAATTTGTGCAGTGGTATCAAATGGGAACGGAAGGGAGAGAGCGGAGGGGAGAGGAGGGGAGGGGAGAGGAGAGGAGGGGATGGGAGGGGAGGGAAGGGAAGGGGAGTGGAGGGGAGGAGAGGGGACAGGAGGGGAGGGGAGAAGAGGGGATGGGATGGGAGGGGAGGGGAGGGGAGAGAAAGGGAGGGAAGGGAAGAGAGATCATCCCTCGTATGCGGGTTTGATTATATTGTGATTAAATTTCCATCTTCAAAACATCCCTCTGTTTATAAGCCAGGAGTAAGGTTTGTATGAAGGGAGACGAGTTAAGGGAGAAATCGCAGTAACTCAAATAAAAGAAGAAGGTAGCCTGTCCTAGTGGGATAGTTGTAATGCCCAATAAATATTTTTTGCATTCATGCATGCATGAATAATGAGTAGACTCACAATGCCCTTCCCCGACAATATTATTTTCCTTCTTTCAAACTCGGACTCATTATTCACGAGGATTCATGTGCCATCTCTTCTGTGACTCTTTCAGTGCCATTCCCACATTGACCTATTCGGGTGGAAGGAACCACTACAGTCCTCACTGGGACTTCCATTTTCATATTTTGTTATAACACCAGCCACAAGGTGTAGAAAACTCTGTGTTTCCTCATCAATATTTACCACTAGACTTTGTTCTCTTTAAGGTTATGGCCAGTATACCCAAATATAGCTGGGGCAGAGATGTTTTTATTTTCAGAATGAAGGATTATTTTGTGAAGTTCATAAGGGCAAAGGATATTTTCAATTGTAAGTGAAGTGTCACAGACAAATGGAGAATGGTTAAAAGTGATTATTTAGAAACCTATTTCTTAGTATGGATTCATCCCCTAATTTGTACTGTGACCTTGTCCTTGGAGGAGGTGATATCTTGCCTTTGGTGAACCTCAATTTTCTTACATGCAAAATAAAAAATAGCTATTAGCAAGTATTGAGTGAGTCCTTTGATCCAGGCACTTTTATCATGAAAGTGCATAGCCTGTTAAATCTTCCCAACAATCTTTGGAAGTAGATACAATGTTTTCTTCACATCACAGTGATGAAACAGGAGATTCAATAACTTTCCCATTGTTGCACAGCCACAAAGTGGCGGCATTAATGTAAATGTAGGCAGTATGCGACCAGAGTTGGTGTTTCACAGCCATGCTGTCATTTGAGAATTGCAGTAACAATCTCTGAAGATGCTCTTTCTAATCTGGCATTCAGTACTGCACTGATGCCAAGGACTAGAAGGCTGCTCTTACAGAGACAGAGGTCATCTGGCTAAGGATAGAACAGAACGCATATATACTGGGGATCACTGTTCACAGGGAAAATTGTATTAGAGAGAGATAAAGGATTGTTTCACGTGCCATTATATTGCTGATGATCAGAATTGAGGGATGCACTGAAATAATAGGAATATGTGCAAAATGCACACTTTGATTTCAGATACTGAATCCAACACACCGGAAACTGACTTAGCAAAGAAGCATAATGAAGTGCCAATATGAAACTAACACACCCATCAAAAGCAAGCATTTTTATACTGGTAGGTACAATAATTAAACTCAATAGTAAAATGAAAGAAGAAATACACACACGAAAATGAAAGTCCGTTTGATGCTCATGTTAGGAATGTAAAGTACAGCCAAGGAGATTGTCAGACCCTTCAAGCTGGTCCCACAGATAACGAATAATGTGGTGGTTGGTTTTTCATGATTTCTCATCCTCACTGTCAGCCGACAACTTGATAAAATGGAATAATTCCAGGTTTATTAGCGTCAAAGCACATTTAGGTCTCCCGTGAGAGACAGGTAAAAAGCAGTGAGGCGAGGTGCTTTTAAAGGCCGCCAGTTGCTAATTGCAGGTGTGGGGAAGCTGCACAGGCTCAAGTGACAGGAAGCAAGGAGTGGTGCCGTGAAGCTGGCCATTTTCCACCTCGAAGCCGCTAGATTTCTAAAAGCCATCTCACACACCTCTGTCGCGTAAAGCCATTCCCAAACTCAGAGGGGTGATTTACTCCACAGGGGCTGCATCTTGGAGACTGTTGCACACAAAGTAAAATGGCTCCTGCCTGAGAAAGCACCCTTTTCTCCTGATTTGTTGGTTTTAGGAGAAAATGGAAAAGCTTGTATACGCACACTCAGAGGGAGTGTCAAGGAAACAAGCACACCAGGGAAAGGGAGGAAAGAAATCGCATTTATAAGCAGCTACTACAGCATTTCACTCAAAGCTCCCAATAACTTCATAAACTGAACTTATTATTCTCCTCTTACAAACAAGGACCTAAGGTTTAGAAAATGTACATGATTGGCCAACTCAATGCAATAAGAAGGCAAATCACCAGCTCGTGTTCTCTGACCCCAAAGCCCATACTTGTTTCATAACATGATGCTGTTTTCCACTGAGTTGTGTCAAAGACAAGCTTGTTTTCCATTTTTACATAGGTCCTCATTATGTGTGTTCAAACAATAATTATTTCTTGACTCAGATTTACAAACCAGTTTTTGTTCTCAAGCAGGGCCTGAGGGATTACTGCTTATTTCCGAATGCATTGTGTGGTAAAGCCTCTAAATGGTGAGAGACCAAGAAACAAAGATTGGACTGGACAGGTGGTATCCAGTTAGAGGACAGAAAAACAATGCTTATTCTTTTGGATGTCCTTTTGGACATCAAATATTTGAGTGGTTGGGTCTTTTCATAGGGTTTTCTAGTCTCCTCCATCTTTCCTTCTCTTTTTTTTTTTTTTTTTTTGAGATGAGTCTCACTCTGTCACCCAGGCTGGAGTGCAGTGATGCCATCTCGGCTCACTGCAACCTCCACCTCCCGGATTCACATCTTTCCTTCTCTTTAGTATGTAGTGAAGGTCTGAGAAAAATGTCCCATTAGATGAAGAGCTGAACCAGATGATCTCAGAGCTCCTCTGAAGATTATATACACTCAAAACAGAACTTCCCTAGGAAACGCATGGAGATTATTTCTCGAGAGAAAAGATTTTTATCAGCTTCTCTGCTAGTGCTGACCATAACGCTATACACTAGGCCTTGGGCTAAGTTGTTTATTATCAAGAGGAAGTGGATTAAGCAAAGAAGTTTATTTCCATGACAGTGGCATGAGAATATTTATATTTGCTGAAGTTCAAAGGACCGACTGCCTGGCATTTGTTTATCCTCTTCCTCTGAGGAAGCAGTTTTAATGTTGGCTGCAGGAAGAGAGGCTACTATGGACAGGTTCCTTTATCCAACACGTTATAGTCTTTTTGACTCAAGGACTTTGATTAGCACTGTGTACCCTTATTTGTCATTAACTTTCTCTCCTCTTATTAGGCTAGGTATCCTTTGAAAGAAAGAACTGTGAAGCTCTCTGGTCTTGCACAAACTCCTGACCCTTTAACACTTGGTTCCTGTTTTTCACTCTGTTCTCAGGGTGTCTGAAGTGCAGTGGGAATGAAAGCCAGGACCTAGAGCAGTGGGATGCCTGACTCTTATAGGTGCACTGTTAATAAAGACGAATGGGGTTCGGAGCAATGGCTCACGCCTATAATCCCAGCACTTTGGGAGGCCAAGGTGGGTGGATCACTTGAGGCCAGGAGTTGGAGACCAGCCTGGCCAACATGGCAAAACCCTGTCTCTGCTAAAAATATAAAAATTAGCCAGGCATGGTGGTGTGCACCTGTAATCCTAGCTACTCGGGAGGCTGAGGCACGAGAATCACTTGAACCTGAGAGATGAAGGTTGCAGTGAGCCAAGATCGTGCCACTGCACTCCTGTCTGGGCGACAAAGTGAGACTCTGTCTCAAACAAACAAACAGACAAACAAAAATGAATGGGAAAGTCAGCTGGACAAATGACTGCCAGGTGAAAGTGTAGGCTGTGCACAGATCAGACAGGGTGCCCAAGTCAGAATGGTGAAGGAGAACCCCAGCCAGAGCCATGCAAGGGCCAGTCCACAAAGATAGAAATTCCCACATTAGCACTGAGATGTGGGGATGTACATAGGTGCAAACCCATTGCATGCCCATTTAGTGTGACCTGAAGAGCCATTTCTTTCCAATTTTCTTTTTTTTTTTTTTTTTGAGACGGAGTCTCCCTCTGCCGCCCAGGCTGGAGTGCAGTGGCCGGATCTCAGCTCACTGAAAGCTCCGCCTCCCGGGTTCATGCCATTCTCCTGCCTCAGCCTCCCGAGTAGCTGGGACTACAGGCGCCCGCCACCTCGCCCGGCTAGTTTTTTGTATTTTTTTTTTCAGTAGAGACGGGGTTTCACCGTATTAGCCAGGATGGTCTCGATCTCCTGACCTCGTGATCCGCCCGTCTAGGCCTCCCAAAGTGCTGGGATTACAGGCTTGAGCCACCGCGCCCGGCTTCTTTCCAATTTTCTTTAAAGGCAAATGCCAATCTGCTTAGGCCACACTTTTTTTTTTAAAGCAGGTTAAGGCCTTGCTGTCTGGTGACTGCTTATCAGAGAGGCAGGTGGGCTGGCTGTGTTTGGAGGTCTAGCTTGCCATTCTCTAATCCACTTCTAGCCAGTGATCTTTAGGGACGGCTGGGAGACCTGGGGCCAAGGCATCATGACTTTGCTTAAATCAACCACCAGCCATTGCTATACAAATTCTGGTAGTTTCTGGAGACATGAAGGCCTACCAACTTTTTGAAGTGTGATGCAAACGGCTTCTGTCTTATGAAAGCTTTTGTAATAACTCAAACTTCAGATAGAATCTCCCATTTTGTGACTACTTCACACAAATTCCCAAGGAAAACAGCATTTGAGAACTGCTGCAGAGCTACAATGATTTATTTTCCTACTTTTGTCTCAGATTAGGTCCCCAAACAAACTTCTTGCTGCATTCAGTTGGAACCTCAAACTCTGTGTGTATATATATACACATATATACACACAAACATATACATATATATACACACACACATATTTATATATATTGTTTTTTTGAAGTCAGACCCAGCTAGCTTCAAAGGTCAGCTTTGCTTTGTACCAATGGTACAGCCCTGGAAAAATGGTTTTGCTTCTCTAAGCCTCAGTTTCCCTGTTGTCAAAACTGAAATGATTTGAAAACCCATCTCGAAGGGCTATGATGAGGACTGAGTAAGCTGGCTCACTGTAGAGTAAATACAAGTCATCCTGTCGCTTTTACTTTCCCTCACCTTCTAGCTGGATGAGGTACACATTTATAGGATTCTAGAATACAGTTCTCGTCTCATTAACACTAACTCATTTTTCAACATCCAACTCTAAAGTTACTTTATTTTATTATTCAGTAGTTCTTTTCTACCCTTCCCCTGGGGAATGGAATGAATTGAATGGTCCTGTGTTTTGATTGCATTTTGCGTCTGTTGTAATACTTACGCTGTTTGAGAATCACTCATTCGTATGCTTGTCCATTTAACAAAGATTTATTCAGAATCTCTTATTTCCCAGAACCTGGGACTGTGCTAGTTGCTAGTGATACCATGAAAATAAGCTGTTCCTACCCTCATGGAACTGTTTCTTCCCTTGGACTTGAATAAGAACCACTCACTTGAATTACAATTATCCAAAGTAGTGTCTGAATTAAATTCCATCCAAAGACCAGCAGGTGATGGTGCTGCTATACTACACTGGAAGCACGAGGGAGTATGGTTGCAAATCAAGACCTGCATCTGCCCCCCTTTCATAGTGAAACTTTGAGAGACCCCTCCTCAAGAGGGTGGACAGGGTCGGCAGAAAAATAGAGTGAAGTGTAAGGGGGAAGGGGTCTCAGAGGGTGGGAGGGAATGTGACCTTTCTTCCCCAGAAGAGAAGCATATATAACAAACTCTCTGAAATATACTGTAATTGATCCCCTCAAAGAATGAAACATGAAACACTCAATACAAGAAAAAATATATAAGGAGGGCCTGCAGGCTCTTCGATTAGACTGCGTGGGTGTGGATCCCAGCTGCTATGGACTGTTTGTGTCCCTCCAAGATTTGCATGTTGAAATCTTATCCTTCAGTGGGATGGTATTAGGAGGTGGGGCTCAGGAAGATAATTAGTTCATGAGGGTGGTGCTCACAGGAATGGAATCCGTGCTCTTATAAAAAGAAACAAAGAAAGATATTTTTCTCTGGGCCCACATGAGCATTAAACAAGAAAGCAGCCATGTGGTTTTCCTCAAGCTCAGCAACTTTTAATTTTCTGTTTTGTTCATGGAGCTGCCATTGTATCCATCACGCAGACAAGTAGCCACAATTCTCTCTCTCCACTGTGCCAGTCCTGCTGCTCACCCCTCCCCAGGTGAACCCTGGATCCTGCCCCCAATCAGTCAGCAAGATCCACAGTTTCTTCCCCTGCTATGCCATCTGTATCCTACTGCATTAAGCCACCACACAGTCCCTTCTGACTGCTCACTATTCGGGGTCACCATCCAGACTGCTGCAGTCACATCTAGAATGTATCCTCCTATGTCTGGCTTCGAACATTCCCAATCAATCGTTGTCAAACTGCTGTAAACCTGCAGTGTGTCTCCAATGCCTTCTTAGTGTGGCATTCAAGGCTCTATACTCTTGTCTCTTTTTGCTCTTTCTCCACAAGTATCTACTTTCCACAGCATTGAAAATCCTAGATAAAATGTTTGGCGCAGTGAAATCCTCATACACTGGTAGGAAAACCTCGATTTTAGTATTGGCTTTACCAGTAATTTCTAATAAATGTGATCATGGGCAAGTTATTTAAACTTGCTGAACCATAGTGGATTTATTTTTTTGTTTTATTTACTTTTTAATCTAAAGCAGAGGTAAGCAAACTATGGTCCTTGAGCCATCCAGCCTGCTGCCTAGTTGTGTAAATACAGTTGTTTTTGGAACACAGGCATATCTATTCATCTACCTTTTTGTCTACGGCTGTTTTTGCATTACAACATCAGAGTTGGGTAGTTATGACAGAAACTGTCTGTTCCACAGAGGCTAAAATATTTACTGTGTGGCCCTTTACTGAAAAAGTGTGCCAACTTCTGATAGATAAAATGATAGCTGATATTTCAGTATGTTTTAATACTTCATGATTGCAAGTAACTAACTACATTATGTATATACAAATTCATGTAATATAAACACTAGTGAAATACTAAGCTGTTTAATTCCTTGTGTATTGCCATTTACATGGTAGGGAGTGCAGACAGGTCACCTCATCTCTTTTCTTCTCAATTTCTTCATTTGTTGAATGATGCTAACGTGTACCTCTTATTGTATCTTATGATGTCTAAAAGCAAAAATACTTGAAAAATTATCTAATGACATCCCTGGAACAAGATAGGTATCTAACAAGTGGCACTTTTCCTTCCTTGAATCTTCTTAGCTAGTTAATGATAAGCTGTAAGCAGAAAAGGAACACAATGTCTTTCTTATTTAACAGGTCTTAAGATAAACTCCCACCACTCCACATGAATAGCCAATAGCCGAACACGGCTTTGACATCTACATGAAAACATGTCATACTTCTGCACGTGTCCTGCTCTCCTCCCTTCCCATTACTCTGCCTCATCATGCATGAAGTAGACAAATACAATATGCTTGCATAATTACAGGTCTTACAAATAGGCTCCTTGGGCCAGGTGCTGCTATCCAGTGTGTAGGATGATGACAGTCTTGAGATGCACCAATAGGATCAGAACTTTTGGGGGCAGGAATAAAAGCAGCTTATCCTCTGAGCATCTTGTTTGCCTCTGACACAATTTTGGAAAGAGGATCTTCCCACCACATTTTATAAAATATCCATCCCAAGGAGTAAATGAGGAAGCCATGACAATGTGCTGCTCAGTCATTTGTTTGGGGCGGAAGTAGCTAAATGACAGCATTGGCTGGTATACCTTTGGCTCCTCCATCATGTGTGTGCTGAGGCCAGGCTTTCCCAGAACTGCTCACAGCCAATGACTGGGGCAAATAGAGTAGAGACTGAAGTTCTGGCTCGCGGAATGTGGGATGCCTCCAATGGTGACACTGGCTGGACGACTTGCCATTTGCCTTGGCAAAGCATTCATAGACCAGTGCTACAACCTGAGACTCCTCCTATGCAGTCTTCTTCCTGCTCCCTCTCTCATGACAGGTGCCAGACTTGCATCACAGTCTGAACACTCTCCCTGCCCTTCTGGCTTACTTCCCTTTACCCCTTCACAAGTGTTTCAAACAATAAATCTCACAGTCCAGTCTCAGGTTCCATTTCTCAGGGAACATGAACTAACCTGCAAACCAGGAATGATCTGAGAAAGTAGCTGGTGAGATGGGGATTGG
Source organism: Macaca thibetana thibetana (assembly GCF_024542745.1). Lineage (NCBI taxonomy): Eukaryota > Metazoa > Chordata > Mammalia > Primates > Cercopithecidae > Macaca > Macaca thibetana. The sequence continues at coordinate 175,623,047 of NC_065582.1, forward strand.
TTACTGCCTGTGTCACTGACTGGCTGGCTAAGACATGCCATCCTTACAGATACGTGGGCACAGATAGTCCCTAGCACAATATGGCAGCCTAGTTCCTGAATATTTCATTGGTAGTGTTTTAGGACAATATCTTGATGGAGGGACCCCACTTGCAAATGTGATGTTGCAGGTATTGGGAACATATGGCACACACCATGTTCATAAGAAGGGTAGAATCAGCTAGTTATAGTTAAGCTGTATAAATGCCCTACTGAGGGATTAAAATATATTATAAAAAAGGAGAGTTAAAGACTAAGTGTAGAGCCAAAGGAGCACTTAGATGGTGTATAGAGAGACTCTTATTTTCTGCAATAGAAAAGCAGATTTGGGACTTGACAGAGTCACACAGTTCCATACACAATTAAATGCTCAGCCAAGACGGGTCTGTCATGCTAAGCTTAGGGCCTTGGAAGCAAAACCTTGGTCCCTGAAACATGGAATAGAACATGTAAGTGGAAATCTTAAAGATCTGAGGTTCAAAATCCTCTGGACCCTCACAGCATAGGACTCAGTTGTCATTTTCTATAACAGCTAGCATTTCTGCTGGGCTAGACTATACTGCATAGACCTCAAGGCAGGTGTCTCCTACCTCCAGTGGATCCCCCCATTCCCTTCGCCTGCTGCCTGATTGATAACTAGGTTTAAACTCCAGTCAACTGGGAGGTGCTCAGTCTGACATGGGAGGAGAGAGAGCACATGCCAAAGCAGCTATAAGAATTACCCTGCATGCACCAGCAGGAGTCAGACGGATGCTGCTGGGGTTGTATTTGGAGAATACTCCAACAGAAGATCCGAACTTAAGCCTGGATAGGTATAAAGTTTTGAATTGGTGGCACATTTTTAGGATGTGGTGTTTAACCCCCTGGCAAGGACCCCAGGGGATTTGGCACAAACATAACTAAGTTGGCCCAAGTTAAGCAAAGTGGAAATTTAGTTGCCTTGGAGGGTGGTGGAAGAAGAAATAAAGGGGCTGGAGGGATGGACATGCTGAATCAATATATTATATGAGGCCACATGACCCACCAGATATTATATTCCAGAGGAAATCAGGAGAACACCAGTTGCTAAGGACATCAAGGACACACTGCTAAGAACTTCACTAAGACATCGAGCGGTGGCTCTCCTCTGTAGGCCAACACTGAGACTTGGAGGGGTGATCTTAGCTGGGCTTGTTAATGTCCTGGGGACAATGGAGCCTTGAAGTAAGAGACGCAGGTGGTAGCATTTACTAGCCAGAAGCCAGGGAATGTGATTACTGTAATGATGATCAAGGTCATAGGGACAACCAAGGGGATTCGATCTGCCATTGTGGGAATAGTTAATAGAATACGATGTCCCTTGGAGTAAAATGGATAGGCAGTTAACAAGAATGCTATTGGTATCTATATGCAAATAACAACAACAAAAAAGCAAGAATGGAGGAGGAGGAGATGGAAGCAGTCCCTCTAATAAAATGCCATGATGCCTGGCTCAGTCCCAGGCTCTGAGACCAACTTTAAAACCAGTCCGTGGAGTGAAGAGGTAATCGATTTGCTAGCAACAAGGACTCTGCAGCACTGCAGCCAGTATATCCTGTAGTATTTCTCCAGTCCCCTCCCAAGGTACCTCTAGCCATCTGTAGGGAGATTGTGTCCTGGGGGAAGGGGAACACCCACACATTTCAGGGACTACTGGACACAAGTCTAAACTGCCTCAGCTAGCGGAGGGACTTGGGAACCCACATGGAGAAGTGGGTTTGTGCTTCACTAGGATGTACTTCTGTGGCTGTGGAGGTCCCCTGCTGGATCTGCCTCCAGGAGCACCAGTTGCAGGAGTGTGGGTGACTGACAGGCCACCCAGCTACAGCCGCTGTGAATGCTGAGACCAAGTTCCCTTCGGACTCGTCCCTGCCAATGACTGAACCTGACAGTGATGCTGGTTCTGGCCCATTTGTCCTCGTGCGGGACACTTCTGAGGACCTTCCACTCAGGGGCTTGCATCCACTGGACTGAGTTTCTCAAACTCCTGTCCAGTGGCCGGAGTCTCTTCCCACCGAATCCTTCCTTCCCATTTCCTTTCACAAATATGTGACCATCACTGTGGTCTGACGGCTCTCCCCACTTACTGGTGATCCCTCACCCTTTGTCGTTCACAAATCTCCCCCAGTAAATCCCTTCTGTATACAATTCTGTCTTGGCATCTGCCCCTCCATGGATTCAAACTGACACACTGAGTAATCAGATAAATGGAGCTAGCAATCATTTATTCAGTCCTTAATTCATTCAGCAAATATTTAACGATCCCCTTTTTGTGCCAGGTACTATGCTGAGGATACAGAGTTTAACAAGTTAGTGTCCCTGTCCCTTCAGGAAAAATCGACTAAGTAAATATTATCCGATCTATTCTGAGTAACGTGCACAGTAGCAGCGGTTTAGCAGACGAGCAGCTTCCACACACTCAGAGGAGGTGGAGAAGAAGAAAGAATAACTGGACCCTTCCCAAAGGAGCACTTAAGAAGACGAGTCACAAAATCAGGGGCTTGGCAATACTCTAAATACACAGACTGGAATGACATTTAACCACATTAAGAAATGTGTTAAGATTAGAGAGGATTTGGTTCAGTCAATTGCCTCAGGTCTTTTCAGAAATGTTCTTCGTGACGAGCAGGAATTTTAATTCTGGGCGGGAGGTGGGGGCGGGGAACTGTTTACCAAACCTATTAAAGTTTTGCATCCATCACCTGAGTAAACAAACGTACAAGCCAAGGTGTGAGGGAAGCAGGGGCCCTGCAAAGAATTTGCCAAGGAATAAAGTATTGAAAATTCTAATCATGTATAAAAACTGCTTATCACAGCAAAGTGATCCCATAAATGCCTTGAATCTGTTATAAAACTTTATGGAAATAAGCCCACTGCATCATGTGAACATGGATATTTCAGAACATTATGGCATTGAAGACCATAATGTCAATCTCACGGGGAGGGGGGCATCAAGACAGAAGTCGAGAGTTGGGAAGGAGGTTATCTGCTTCATTGCTGGGTTCCAAATGTGAGTACCAAGCTACCAGCAAATAGCTGTCTAGTATTATCATTGTAAATTGTAAATGGGAGAGGCTAATACACCTGTAAGCATCTCATATCTATTCCCTTGTTTGGGTTTTGAGTCCACGTTGTGACAGCTGTTGCGTAGATATCACCTCTGTACACAGAGAGACACTAGGGTAAGGGAAAACTTAGCCAGGTCACATCATTTATGGCAGAACATATAATAGGACCTGGGTGTTCCATCCTGGACTTTCACTACCCCATACCATGCATGTGCATTGTTCCTAGGAAATGTCTAAAGATAAGGGAATAAGAAAAGTCTTTTTATTATGGGTGCACATCATTTTCCTTACACGAACTTGTTTAATAACTTTCCATTAGAAATATCCTTTGTGCAAATCGGTGCCTCTTATTTAAGCCGCACCATCTTCCCTAGTAAGCTAAAAATATTGTTAGGAAATTACCCTAAAAAGACCTACAGATATCTGACCGAAGCTCTTAAAGTTCTGAAGCAGCCCATTGATCATCACCTATCTCACAGGAGCTTGTTCAGGACGGTCCTGTTTACCCGGAGCCCAGAAACTCTGCCAGTTGTGAGCCACGGCAGGCGGGAAGAGGAAGCCGCCTCATTCATGAAATTCCAGTTGGGTTCAGCTTGGCTCTGTTTCTGCTCCCCATAGGACACTATGGGGTTTCCATGCTGAATTCCTCTCAAAAGGCTGTAGATCTCAGGTTTCCACATCAGAGCTCTCTATGATTCTTCCTATGTGACATGCAGGCATTGTTCTAAACCCTGGAAACTGGCGGAGGCTACTTGACCCATCTGGGAGGGAGACAGCCTGAGCTTTGGGGGCATGAAAAGAGAGCGATCCATCTCTCCATGGGTGACAGTGTATGGCTCTGCTGGCTCCCTGCTCCAGCAGTTGCCCCAACCCCTGCTGGGGAAGGGAACAGAGAACAGAATGGAAATCTGGGAGCTACTTTTGTCACACTGATGCAAGCTCATAAAACTGGGAACTTAAAGTGCCTTTGTTTTTCTGAATCTTCTAGACTGGTGATGTCTGTTATTTAGCTTTCAAAGGGAGAGCACACAATGGCCACTGAATATTGGGAAAACAAGTTGCTCAAAATTGGAATCAAAGTAAAGGCCCTTAATAGTGTGACATGCCTTGAAGATCACAAGCAATTTGTAACTGTTAAAAATGCATACTCCACACCCCCTGAGTGTGCAGTGGAAGCAAAGGGGGCTCACAGTTGCCAACAATAAGAACAACAATAATTATAATGATTGAAGCTAATAGGTTGAACACTTACATTTGTGAGACACTATTCTAAGGACTTCATAACTGACACTACTGGATCTTCATGATAACACTGGAGGCTAGAAACTAAGAGTGCCTCCATGGGACAGAGCTGAAGGCAGTACACAGACAGGTTTAGCTGACCAAGGTCACACACCCAGGATGCAACAAAGTCAGATTGACTTCCAGGTCACTGGCTTCCTTAATCTTTCTTAAAGACACTAGTGCTGGGGAGCACCCTCCAAATTATCTTATTTTATCCACTGCGACAGACAGGTGTTATCCTTTCTGATTATTCCTTCAGACAAACAGAACTTTCGGAAGTAAAAACATTTCAATTCTTGCCCCTTGGCACACAACTGGGCAAGTGGAAGACCATAAAGTTTCAGTACTTTCCCAAAGTTCCAGACAAGTGACAGGGCATAAATTAAAACCTTGTTCAAGGACTATGGTATTTACTTTATACTATGCATCCTCCCATCCCATAAGGTTGTGTCCATAACCCCCAAATTTTTGTAAACCAGCCCCATGTTGAAAAGAAGCTATATTTCACAGAGATTTATAAAAATACAGCACAATGATAAAATGGACAGTGGTGCAGTTGGCATTGCCTTAGCAGTTGAGAATTTATCTGACAACACCCTTAATAGACAAGGATTTCTGTGACCGCCTTTAATTTTTGCATTTGTCCTTCCAATATAACGAGTCACATTCTCAGGATCCCACAGCAGAATTTACATTTCTGAAAGTCCACGTTTTCTCCGTTAAGAGTTAGCCTTTGGAAGAATCCTTCCCAGGCCAATTAATTGAGTATACTCTGCCTGTTTACAGCTTTGAATTTTGAATCATAAGCTGTATATACTTCATGCATATAAACATAAAAAAATACTGATAAAACACAAACTAGGTTCTCATTTTTGTCATCTTCCAGGTGGAAAAGGTGTCAATAATTTAAGTGACTTTCAAATAGTGGGGAGACTACCATTCTTCTCATCTGGAGGACCAACCTTGATAACTCAATCTTGAAAAACTAATTACAATAGAAAATATTAACTTCTATTGAATATTTTTGATGTATCAGAAAATAATTTGATCAATTTACGTGTCTTTAAATTCTCAAATCAATGTTAACAGATAAATGCTATCATTATTTGAGTCATACCTGTGGTTCCCAGTCAGGAGCAATTTTGTCCCCAGGGGACATTGGCAATATCTGGAGAAATTTTTGGTTGTCACCACTCGGGTAGCAATATGAAGCTGTTATGGGCATCTAGTGGGTAGAGTCCAGGTATACCACCAAACAACCTACGGTGCACACAGACAGCCCTAAGCAATAAAGAATTATTCGGCCCAAAATGTGAACATTGACAAGGTTGAGAAATTTCATAATAGACTTAAGAAGAAATAGAAAATCTGAGTAATTCAAATGAGATTCAACAAGTTGAATCAGTAACAAAAGTCCTTCACTGCCAAATAAAAAGATAGCAAGGTGCTACAGGCAAGTCTCACCAGGAATCCCAAATTCAATCTGGTTAGTATAATCTTGATCTCTAAATCACACAAGGACATTTCAGAAATAAAAATTATAAACTCATTTACCTAATGAATTATAATGTAAAATCCTTAAAACATTGTAGCACACTAAACCCAGCAAATACAAATGAATGCTCCCTGACCAAGTATAGTTTATCTTAGAAATTCAAGGATGGCTCAACATCAGGAAATAAGCTACAGAAAAAGTATGTAATCTAAATAGATGTAGAGAAATATTTGGAAAAATCAAGTTTTATTTTTTTAAAACAAAGGTTTTAGAATATTAAGACTATAAAAGAATGTTGTAAATTGACATCAATTAAAGACTTTTAGCAAAGATTGTGCATAATGATAAAATTTAGAAACATTTAAATTAATGGAACAAGAATTTTGGCTATCACCACATATTTAGTATTGGGACTCTTCTCTAAAACAAAGAGGAAAAAGAAATATGAATATAAGAATCGGAAATGAAGGGATTATATAAAAATGCAGGCAAAGCTACAAACAAACTACCAAAACTAAAAAGATTACTAGGTTGTTGTAAATAAGATTAGCATATGAAAAATCAGTGGCATTTTATACCCTATCATAATTATTTAGAAATTTGTAATGAAAATAGCTCATTCACTATAACAAAAAATCATAAGGTTCTCAGTGACAAATTTAACAAAAATATAAAACACCCTTATAGAGAAATTGTAAATGATTACTGAATGATGTAAAAAATACATCATTCAGTGGACAGCTATTAAAATGTCCATGAAAGTAAAGATTCAATATTATAAAATGTCAGTTCTCTTAAGTTAATTATAAATGCAATACAACTTCAATGAGTTTTTACTGGAAATGATCAAGTCATCACTGTTATTTATGTAATAATATAGGCCCACAAAGCCTGTAATGGGTTTGATGCAAAGAACAAGAGGGGAAGAAATGTCCTATGAGTTACGATTTTTCAAAATCTTATCCAAAGCAAATGGATACTTGCAGACAAATGGATGAAGAGAAATGAAGAGTGATCAGTAAAGCAGCTCTCCATCTATATGTTCTAGATGATAAGGTACTATATGATGAAAATTTCATAGCCAATTGATGGTGCTGGCAGTGGAAGAAAGATCATTAATTCCTTATCTCACACCATAAATAAAAATCAATACCAGACATATTTTTAAAGGTCGGACATGTTAATACTTACAGAAGCAAATGTGGGAGGAAATCTTGAAAACCTTATGGTAGAAAAAGATCTATTTTAAAAAACTCAAAGAATGCAAACCACAAAGGAATTTTTCTAATTTAAAATTTTCAGTTTAATTAAAGACTGAGAGAAGTAATTGCTGATTCCTATAACTACCAAATTGTTAGCTTTCTAAATTTATAGTTTTTACAGATTCTCATGAAAATGTTAACAACAAAAAATAATAGAATAATTAATTTTATACAAAAGATACTTCTGAATAGCCAGGAAGCAAATTCATGAAAAAATAATCAACCTTTCTGCTAATCAGTGAAATAAAAATAAGAATCACACCAAGAAAGCCACTTCATACGCCTTCCAATTGGACAGAAATCTTACAAATTCTATGCTAGAGAATGGGAAAAATCACACCCTGGATGAAAACGGTAGACTCAGGCAACTGCCTTTGAGAGCACTGTGCTAATATCTCATCGATTTAAGATGTGGGTTTGACTGACTCCAACAGATATCTACCAAGATATAAATCCAAAAACTTTTGAACCTGTGCACAAGGCCACATACCTAAAAGTTGATGTGGAGGGCTTAAGTTGGAAAAAGTTGATTCTGCAGGTGGGAGAAATTTACAAGCCACCCTCTTCATGGACTTATAGTCCCATAAGGAGTGGGATTTTGGGAGAAATAGGAAATTCGGAGGGTACTGGGGTCTGGTTCATGAGGAACGCAGAGCTGTATTAGCAGTTCTCACCTTTGGGAAAAACCCCAGTGCCCACGCTTGGCACAGAAGCAAAAGAAACACAACCTTGAAAAGAAGTTCAGGCCTTAGACACTGATCATATTTGCAGTGACTTGTGTAAGCCAAAGATCTGAGGGCACAGAGACCTTCCTCAGTATGCAGATCCCTATGAGAGTAGCTGGGAATTTCATGATGCCCAGTAAGAGGTTGATCAGATGACTAGCAGACTCTTCCACCAACTTTACAGTATTGGTTTTAATTTAATTTTATTTAAAAAGTTAGTAACAGGGCTATTTTTGCAAACCTGAGTTTGGAGAGTGATATTCACTCCAGCTATAGACACGTCCACCATTTGCAGCTTATCCATGGAAGCCTTGGTGAGCCTGCAACCTTGGACTAAACGTTCAGGTCTTAGACACTCCTTACTCTGCACTCCCTCTGTTGGAGCAATGATCACATTATGTTTAATGGCTGAGATTATGCTCATCTCCCCAGTCCCAGGGTCTAGCGTGCCTGTCATACAATAGCCACTCTGGAAATTGCAATGTCTGCCTCCACAGTGTCTGGTCACACCACTCACATTTCTCCTCTTACACCAGCAGGGGTGTCTGGGTCTCATACAAGACAATTACATTTTAGAACATCATTTGGAGGTTTTTTTCCCCTCAACACTCCAGATGTTTTTCATTTGATCCTACTATATATTAAAATCAATTGTTTCTTCATCATATTTCTTCTGAGTCTAGCATTAAATACTGTGCCAATCAAAACACTATAGAACCAACTGCCACCTTCAATGGCCTAATTTTGAAATTACAATCCCAGGGATATGTTTCGAACATTTAGTGTCAACCTTTTTCTCCTGCTGTTCCTCACAGGCTATTACACTAATGAGCTTTATTATCTGTTCTATAACCATCACTAGTTACACAACTCCGTGGTCATTGCATAAGAAAAACATCATAATAGGAGAACAAGGTAAACTTAATAACATATTCTTTGTTCTCCTGGTATATGTAAGATAATGGGCAATTTTATTTCGTTTATTGACAACATAAAGAGTTTGATGTGATCCGAGCCCTCTCTGAGGCAGATAACTACACGCTGGAGAGAACTTGCTCCCCACCAGGAGAAATATTCAGAAATGGTGGCTGGGAAACAGAGACTGGACAAACCAGGCATTCTTACATATGTTGTCTCACTTTGACCTCCCAGAGGCACTCAACACAACCCTGTGAGGCAGGTGGTGTTACCCTCTTGATAAAAGCGGGAAAGAGGCTTTATCAGTGTGAAAATGACTTGTCCAAAAACATCTGAAATGTCAGGGTTGGGTGTCAAAGAGAGCTGTGTAATCGTTACTCAGAGTCTTAAATGTCCAACGTCACAGACATCTCTGTCATTACAACTCCTTCTTATCTTTCATCATTCAAGAAATATGCCACCTCCTCCAAGAAGACTTCTGTGACTGTCCTAACAGCCCAGAGTGATTTTAGTCTGCAGCAAACAGTTTGGCTTTGGAAGTTAATTTTTCTTTACCCATCTGTCCTCTTTCTAGGAGAAGTTGTCCTTAATCTTTCAGTTGGAAATAAATCTCCCTTCTTTGGAAAATTGTGTTAGGCCATTCTCGCATTGCTATAAAGAAATACCTGAGATGAGGTAATTTATTTTTTTAACAAAAGGTTTAATTGGCTCACAGTTCTGTAGGTTTTACAGGAAGCACTGTGCTGGCATCTGCTTAGCTTCTGGGGAGGCCTCAGGAAGCTTGCAATCATGGAGGAAGATGAAGTGGGAGCAGGCACGTCACACAGCTTCCGGGAGGGTGGCCACAGCTACACCCAGAGAGCTCCTACCCCGCCGACTCAGAAGGGGCAGGGTTCCTGCTTGTTCCGACTCCCACCTTCTCCGTGGAGCAGGAGGCCCAGGTCTGCAACCACAACTGCACCCAAGAAAGCAGATCCTGCCTGCTCCAGGTCCCCTACAAGAGCACAGGGGAGCTCGGATTTGCAGCTGCAGTTTCGGTGGCTACAGCTCCTCCCAAGAAGGTTGGACTCCTGCCTTTCTACTGAGCAGGAGGCCTGGGTCTGCAGCCATGGTTTGGGTAGCTGCCGCAGCACACAGGGAGCTCCACGGAGTGTGCAGCCCCAGCCACACCTCCCTGCTGCAGACACTGCCATCACAGGTATTAAGTTATACAATCCTCCTACCAGCTCTATGAAGAAAATACTCATTCCCATTTTACAGATGAGAGAATGGAGGCACGGAAAGGTTAAGTTTGCCCAAAGTGACACAAGCAAGCATATCTTCTTCAATTATTAGAGTTGGGATTCAAACCTAGGCTATCTGCCTTTTAACAAACATTGTTGAAAGTATGGGTCACAGATACTATAAATTTAAACCTGGGAATACTATACTCTGTAGAGTAAACCAAGTAGCCTACAATAAATCCAAATTAATTACTGTGACGCTAAACTCACAGCATTTCTAATGGAAAAGAAAGGAAGGAATACTTACTAAGCACGTATTTTATAACTGAAAAATAAATGTTACTTCAGGTACTGATATTCATAACAAAGAAGTTATTGTCACCATATTACATAAGAGGGAATAGAGGTTAGAAAGATTAGAAGATGTGCCAGCTGCCCCTCAGTTCATTAGAGGCAGGACCGTGATTTGAACACATGGCTCACATGAGTTTTGTGTCTAGCATCTTAGTGAGAGGTGCACCCTGTCACATGCCACGGAAACTGATACCAGAGTCGTCAGTGTTCTCTTTGCAAAACAGTCAGTGCAAACATTGGTTGCTTCCTACCAGGAGCTCTCATTACAAAAGTCACTAAATCAATCTAAAAGAATATTTTTGGCATCGAAAGAGTTTTCTATTTTTATCGCAATTTACCAGTTTACTATGGTTCATATTATTGTGTGGTGCTTTGCAGTATTTAAGGACAATTTTTGGCTCCCTCTTAATTTTCCTGGGCTTCTCTCCTACTTTTCCTATTGCTGAGAAACAGGTTGGGTTTGCAGAAATGATAGTGTGTAATTTTTTTCCCTTGGTAAGTTGCTGGAAAGCCCACATTCACTGTATGCATTGTCTCCTCTTTGTGATCAGTCCTTCTGCTCTGTTAATAATTAGAAAGATAGTGTCCCTGTCTTCCCTTTGCTTAGAAAAATTATAGAAGCATCTCTTCATCTTTTCCCCATTTTCCTTTCTTGCCAGCAAAGTATTCTGCGCTGATCAAAGGTATTTTATTCAAGTGTCAAAAGTGCTTCTAGGGGTGCTACACTCCAGAAAATTCAATGTTGCACAAACACAATGTATGTATAATTTATGGATAAACAGAAAGAACTTGGCAGGTGCTTTTGATGAATACTGTGACAGTTGTAAACGCTCCCAGTTCAGGTTTTTATGGATTTAAAGGCCAGATTTTAGTGACCAGGTGCCTGAAAAAAGTGATGCTGTTTCTCCTTCTAATTCTGGCATAAAATCATAGCAATGGCAAATGTTATTATATGAACAACAATCACCACAAAAATAAAGTAGAACTATTCCTATGAGCTACACTTCTATTGACTTGGAGGTTCACTTTCTTTTTCTTTCTCTTTTTTTTTTCCGAAAGTAATTTGTTTGCACCTGTCACCTTTCAGCTCTTTGAATAAAATGCTTTGTGTGAGAAGCCTTCAGAGGGATAGTCCTATGCCATAACTGAATATAAAAGAAATGCATTTTAGTTCAGTGTTACCTTTAGTTCAAAAAAACCATTTAAAAGCTTTATGAAAATTATAGTCCACATCAAGATCATAAGCCTGAATCACCTCCTACCCTCATACACACACACTTTCATGTAGATAGAATGAAATATGTAACAAAGAATATGAACTACCCAGCAGCAAAACAGTGCAGTGTCTCAACATCTGGATATCTTCTTTTTTTTTTTTTTTTTTTTTGCTATTGTTGTTGTTTTCAGCTTTCTCCCTGAAAATGTGATTTTGCTGCTGCAGAGTGTATATCTAATGAAATTAGTGCAATCATTTGCAGGGGTAAGTAGTTAATTCTTAGCAACTGATAAAGACCAAATCCTTTATCCCTAATATTGTTTGGCTCTGTGTCCCCACCCAAATTTCATCTCAAATTGTAATCCCCATGCGTAGAGGGACGGACTTTGTAGGAGGTGATTGGATAGTGGGGGCAGTTGCCCCCATGCTGCTCCACTGAGAGTGAGTGAGTTCACACTAGATCGAATGAGTTTAAGGAGTTTGGCAGTTCCCCCCTTGCTCTCTTTCCCTCCCGCCACCGTGTAAGTGATGCCTTGCTTCCTCTTCGCCTTCTGCCATGATTGTAAGTTTCCTGAGGCCTCCCCAGTCATTTGGAACTGTGAGTCAATTAAACTTCTTTACTTTGTAAATTACCCAGTCTCAGGTAGTTCTTTATAGCAGTGTGAAAATGGACCAATACAACCCTACTATGCAGAATTTCTTAAAATAAATGTAGTTAGGTCTCCATTAGGTGCTTAAATTACTTCCATCATATCTCCATCATGTAGTGCCTGGCCAGCTCAGGATAGAGACGCACTATGTTTTAAGGCCACCCTTTAGAGACACTTCTCTTATTTTGAGTCAATTTTATTTCTCGATATTGTATCCACCACCCTTCCATTCATTCATCCATTGATCCAAGCTTATTTCCTGAGAATCTGAAAAATAAGTCAGACACCACCTGTGCATGAAATGCCTTCTTATATTGGAGGAAATCTCTTGCAGGCTATCTGAATTTTCACTTTTCCAGTGTACGCACTGAGTTGTTTCTACCATATTTATTTTGAGACCTAGCTCAGAGCCAGTCCTTTTTCTCCAATCACCATAGAATTCTGAATGTGCCCCTAGCATCTCTCTTCTTCCAATACCTCTGATACACCTACATTCACAGTCTGGATCTGTTAAGAATGCTTCCAGCTGCAAGGATAAAAGTCCAACAAGCATTGCCTTAAGCCTAGTGTATATTTATTTAGTTAACGAACATGATAGAGGTAGGCAGGCTTAAGGTTATTGTGGCAACATAACGTTACCATCCATAACCAAGGTTGTTCTAGCTTTCTTCTTTGCCTTTCATGGCTTGTGAAGTTTGTCTTACTTCTCTTAACCTTATTATTTCAAAATGAATCTACGTAATTCCAGATATCATAGCCTCCATCAAGGTGAAAAGCGAAGAAAGGAGTGATGCCAGATTTCTGTCTTCTTATTTCAGTCCTTGTATAAGGAATCACAAGGCTATCTGAAGATTTTAAATTGTCCCCCAGTCACTTCCGGCTGTAGGGTAGGAATCATAAACTGGGGATATTGCTAACCATGAAAACTAGTTAGCAAGGAGGAAAGTGGCATTAGTGACTGAGCAAAGGCAGGAATGAACTTGAATGAATAAGCAAATGAATGAAGGAGTCAATCTTGGCTTGAGTCCCTGTACTGTCATTTATATTCACCTTGAGCAAGACACCCCAGAAAAAGGACCTGAAAGAGAATAAGCTCTGTAGATGTGGCCTCCCTAGGACAGAGCAAAGTAGGATTGACACCTTTTTGGTCCCGACACCATTCTTCTGTGAGAACAAACAAAAATGTGCTAACTTTTGGGCCATTGACTTTACTTTTGGATGTAGTATACTTATTACAGAGCAAATACCCATATATTTTAATCTGTATTTCTGTCAAGTCCCATCCAATTGTTGACTTTGTCTTGACTTGATTTCATCTGGTCATTTCATCAAGCTTCATTCAGCTTCATCACATACCTATAGGGAAACAGTACGTCTCATGTGTCTATATTCAACAAATTCACAGCAATGTGGGTGAGGAAAGAGCTTCAAGATCCCCTAGATACTTACACCATAGACCAGTCTTATCCAGGAGGGATATGTTTCCAGACCCCTACCAAATACCTGAAACTTCAGATAATACCAAACCCTATTTATACTGTTTCTTCCTATGCATACATACCTATGGTAAAGCTTAATTTATAAATTAGACACAGTAAGAATTAACAACAATAACTAATAAAATACAACAATTATAACAACATACTGTAATAAAAGTTATCAGGGCCAGGCACACTATGGTTAGGACTTCAAGATTTGAATTCTGGGAGCCAAAAATTCAGCCCATCACTTCTCCTGTGTAACATGGTCCATTAAGGATGTCACATGGGGAGAGAATCAGGGTGCAGTGGAGAGCGATGTAAGTCACGAAGTTGAGAGACCCGAGTTCAAATGCCAGTTCTGGCCCTTATCAGCAGCATGACCTTGACAACCACTGCGGGCCTCAGTGTCACCTCATGTAAAATGAGATCATAGAAATACCTTACTATGTGACCATAGTAAGAAAGAAGTGAGATGACACAAGTAAGGTTCTCAAAACAGTGTCTACCACTGAGTAAATATTACATTAAAATTTGCTTTTCTTTCTGCTTTTACATTGTGACCAAATGTACAAATCCTATTTTTCTATTTACTCCATATAATTGATTTTTTCCAAAAATATTTCCAAATGCCTTGTTGAATTAAAAAAATACTTTTCCTTCCCACACATCTCTGATCTATCTCAACCATTAGCTCCACCAAAGATAGCAATTGTTTTATTAGAAATAATTCATTCTTCAAGAATCCATTCGGAATGATCCTCTCTACATGTTTCCAAATCAGTTCTATATTTATTTAGCCCAAAAGTCTTTTTTACTGTTACTTCTCATTTACCTTGGTTTGTGATTCTAGAAACCCATCTATTTTCTCCCTCTCAACGACAGTCCACGATGTGCGTGTGTGAACACACACGCATACACATACTTTTTCAATTCACAAGGGCTTTATTTTCTGTTTCACTGTCTTAAGATGGTCCCATTTTCTATGTTCTCACACGATGCCTCCATGGAGTCAACAATACAATTTCCAAAGTGAGTTCTGCTCATGAAAAAAACCAGTGATTTTTAAGCATTAGTAGACACAGGACACTTTACAGAAAATGCTCTCTGATGTTTGACTTTACCAAGATGACACAGCTGGTAAGTGCCAGAAATACAATCTGACCCCACAGATGGTTTTTAAATATACACATTATTTTCCCAGCGTTGTGTAGAACCTGAAGAAAATAAATTTTGTTCAGACCTACTGTGTTCAAGAAAATTGTAGCAGATTATTCCATAATAACCTTGGATTATCTTGTTTGTGTGTTTCGCAAAAGTCCCAGTGGTTGTGGGCGTGCAAGCAGGGACTGATGTGAGATTGGCATCTCTGCTAACGACTTAGGCTTGAGAATAAGATCAGTTCAATTTGGGAGAGGCGAGACTTATTTAATTTATTTATAAATACTTTATTTACATTGCTTGAGAATATGACTTGGCCAGTTTTAATCTTAATCTGATTTTTATGTAGGTTGACAAAGGGGAAAAAAATAAAAATCATTAGGCAGCTTCTCTAAGCTTCCAGTTTCACAGCAACATAAAGTCACAGCTGACTGCCAGGCCCACACATTGCAGGGATTACAGGGTGTGACGGCAAAGTGGCTCTTTGAGAAATGAGATGCTGCATATTTCATTTTTTTTAATATTGCCATCCTGCCAGGAATTGCTATAAAAATGTCCCAAGTTCTGAAATGGGAGGGGGTGGATTTTCCAAACAGCTGCCAAGTGATGTGGAAGTCCCTGAGCTTGTACATTGCCCATTTGGGCTGTTGGCACAGCAATGAAGCATCAACCAAAGTATTTATTAAGGGCCCAGCTGTCCTGGCTGCCACACAGATGCTCTGCAAACAGCCAGAAATAGGAGCAGCCGTGCTCTCAAGGATTGGATTGATAGGGGCTGACAGTTTCAGGCCAAGAGTCCAGGTATGTCATTGTAGTCATGGGCAGCACAGTGTGGCTTAAAGAATTCATTATTTTCCCTTCATTTTTTAAAATGGGGCCTCACTATGTTGCCCAGGCTGAGCGCAATAGCTATTCATAAACGTAATCATAGCACACTGCAACCTCAAACTCCTGGCCATAAGCAATGCTCCTGCCTCAGCCTCCTGAGTAGCTAGGACTACATATGGGCCCACCACATCAAACTTCCCCTTTCAATCTTAAATGCCCCTCATGTGATAGGCAGGACAAGAGGCATTACCTTTCTTTTACATGAGAGTTTATGTAGACTGTCCAAAGCTCCGTATCTTGATAATAGCAATGAGGAATCAAACTGAGATCTTAGGAATACACAATTTTGTGCTCCTTGTAATCTATCCAAGTGGCTTCTCCAAATACACTGACATTAAAGCTTTTATAGAAGCATTTATCTGAGATGCAAATCACAAAATAGTAGGATTTTAAATTAGAAAGGGACTTAACATTCTGAATTCATCATTTTTTTTTTTTTTTATAAAGGACTTGAGCTTTCTGACTTGTCCCTTGCAGTACGTTGGGCTTAGAACCTAAGAGGTCTGACAGAGCCAATGAACTTTATTTGCATTTGAATTGGGAATTTCGTGGGACTAGATCTCTCATTTATTATTTTTTCTTCCTGGTCAAAGTTTTTCTTGCGACTCTTGATTCGTTTTAGGCAGACTTAAGCATTGATTGCCCTCTGACACAGGAAAACCCTCTAGGTGAGTGGGAAGAATATAGAATTTTCTTTAACATTGGAAACACAAAGGGAGAGAAAATGTAGTAAGCCTGAAGTTTTCATCTTTAAAGTATTGGCTTGATTTTTCCAAACCTTGGAAAGTTAGTCCAAGAAAAAAAATAATAGTTTGAACAGAGTAAGCCCCCTTCATAAAGCAGAGCCATGAATGAATCAAAACCACACAACTTTCTAAACCTAACTGAAGTAGGAGAGAAGAATATCAAAGGGATAGGCATGCCAGAAAACTGAAATTCAGTTTGGGGTGCAAGGTGTAAAACTCTGGAACAACAAAAATTAGATCCACAGAGCACTGATACATGATGAATTGAAATTGTTTTTTTCGGTCATCCTCCATGAAAATGAACTGAACTGAGATTAAAAAGTCCAAGAAACATCCGTCTCCAGCTTCTTTACTTACAAAAAGATTAAGAAAGTCACACACCCACATACAGACACACGTACCTAGGTTAATTTATTTAGAACAGACCAGCAGGATACATAAAATGATGTTCTCATTTTAATCAATAAATCAGCATTTATTTATTATAGATCACAATAATAATAATATAGTATGATTAATAAGACATAGTTCCCTACCTTCAAGGAACTCTGAATATAGCTAGCAAAATAAGGGCATAAGTAATCAATATACAGTACAGAAAACGTTGTAGATTTACTTGAAAAGTATCATGGGGGATGAAGAGTCAGTTCTGCAATAGCTGGTAAGGGATGCTCATCAGGGAAGACTTGGTAGGTGATATGGTCTGACTCTATGTCCCTACCCAAATCTCATCTTGAATTATAAATCAAATTGTAATCCTCACGTGTGGGGGAAGGACCTTGTGGGAGGTGATTAGATCATGCGAGCAGTTTTCCCATGCTGTCCTCATAATAGTGAGTGAGTTCTCATGGGATCTGATGGTTTTATAAAAGGCTTTTCCCCCTTCCTTTGTCACTTCTCTCTCCTGCTGCCATGTGAAGAAGGACATGTTTTCTTCCTCTTCCACCATGACTGTAAGTTTCCTGAGGCCTCCCCAGCCATGTGGAACTGTGAGTCAATTAAACCTCTTTGTTTTATAAATTACTCAGTCTCAGATATTTCTTCATAGTAGTCTGAAAATGAATTAATACACTAGGGGAAGTAACATTTAACAAGTAGAAAGATAGGAAATGACACTCCAGAAAGAAGAAATTGTGCAATGACATCACAATGCATTAGAAGCATCAGAAAGCATTGTTCAGTGAATGCTGAGTATTCTGCAACATATGGAGCAAGCTGTAGGAAGGGATAGTTCAAGATGAGTTGGGAGAGAGGGAGTTGGTTTGCACCACATGTTGAAAAGCCTTGGATGCCTGGTGAAGGATCCCAGGCTTCATCCTGGATGCCACATAGCAGGGGTATGACATGTTTCCATGGTTGTGCTAGAAGATATTGACACCAATAATAGAGGGGAAGATGCTCATGGGAAAAGAAAGTCCAGAGGCAAAATATTCCTTTAGGAGGACATGGCCTTAGCCTAATTAAGACTTAATAAGAGCTTTAACTGGGTATCACAAATTCCAGCCTGCTGACAATGTCATCTCATAGAAATGTTTTATTTCGCTTTCAAAGGGTTAAACAATCAAATATGTTGTCACTCCTTGAATGAATACCCCTCAAATTGAAAAAGGCTCCACTTACAGACAGTTTGCATATGTGTGATAGGAAGAAGTCAGAAGGCAAATCAGAATATGATATGCAGAGTCCAAGTACTCGAAATGGAAGGATGAACTTAAAACTAAGAGTCAATAGCAAAAAACTGTCATGCTAAGCATTTGATGATTTGTGATATTGGTATAAATGGTATCTTTTAATTTTTCTTTTCCATATCTTTCTGATATATGAAATGCAATTCATTTTCATACTAGCTTTTTATACAGAGGGTTTGCTAAGTTTATTTATTAATCCTAATAATTGCTTCATAGAGTCCTTTGGATATTCCATCTATATAAAATCATGGTGCCTGCACATAATAAGGATTTCATTGCTTCCTTTTCAATGCTAAACAATTTATTTAATTTTCTTTCCTTGTTACATTGGCTAGGAATTCCATTAAAATATTGAATAAAAGTTGTCATTATAAGTATCTTATCTCATTTTTTATTTCAGAGAGAAAATTTTCAACTTTTTTATTGAGTATGTTAAGTATGTTTGCTCTAGATTTATTTACTTATTTGTTTAAAGATACTCTCCACAAGATTGTGTAAATATTTCTTTGCACCCATTTTTAAGGGCTTTAATTATGAAAAAATATGAAGTTTTATCAAATATTGTTCATATCTTTTAAGATAATTATATAATTTTTGTACAATTTTGCTTTTTTGTTTCTAGTTTTTTGATATTAAAATTTTACATTCTTGGAATAATCCTTACTTTACTGTCATGTCATCCTTTTTACATTTTTCAAAATTCAAACTGCTAATGATTTCTGTACAACTTTGTATTTATGTTCATGAGATATTGATCTATAATTTTCTGTTCTTATAATGTCCTCATCGAACTTTGCTATTAAGGTTTTATTGCCCTTATAAAATGACTTGAAATATTTGTCTTTCTTTTACTCTCTGTTTTTGAATAAAACAAAACAAAACATTCTTTTGAAAGATTATACCAGTTTGCGATGTGTCTGAAAAATAGCTTGTCCTTAAAAGTGGACTTTTCAAAAATATAGATAGATATATAGATAGCTTCATAGACCGATGCAACACACCCACCTAGCAGAAATTAGAGACAACAAAAGGCCTGTGTTCAAGACAAAGTAAAGTTGCTGGAAAGCAAAGGGGAGAAAAAAATAATGCACAAATGTACATACCTCCTTCAAGCTGCTTGGAACCTCCTGTTAAGGAGGCCAGGAAATTTTAGGATGGGAAATAATTTGTGTTTCTTCTACAATTCATAGCTAAAAGTGCTAGAAATAAATATGTCCTTAAGATAATTAATGGCAAGGAAATTATAGATATTAACAATAATAATAATAATTTAGTCCATTGAGTCATGTTAGCCAATTTTCTGGATTGAATATAGCATATTATTTTTATCAAATTTCTAAAGTTAGCACAAAATTAAAATGCCAATGACAGGCAATGTTGTCAAAGTTTTGCTGAAATCAGTATGTTCAGATATTACTGGTGATATAAATTGTCAAAACTGTTTTGGAAAGAAACATGGAAGGTAATTATTAAGAACAATATATACAGTCGTAACATTTGAAGTAGACATTTCGCTTCTGAGAATTTAAATGAAGAAAATTATCCTAAAGCCAAAAGCACTGTATATTTAAAAGTGTTCATTGAAGCACCATTCACAAGAGGCAAAAAATATGGAAATATTATTCAATAGGACAATTATGAATGAGTTGTCACACATTTCACAACTGGAAGATAAAACACAGACTAGCATAACTATTGAGACATGAAAAGTTTAACTGATATCATGTTTATGAATACAAACACACATGTAAATTATTTTTCCTGCTATGTGAAAATTATGTGTGTGGAGGAGTAAAAATTGGGAGAGAACAAAGACAAATAAACGCTATGTAATGTGTTTGGGAGGTAAAATTTTTCTCATATTTAGACTTGCATTAATGATTCTATAAGTATGTTTATGTAAAAAACAGCATATAAGATGGCTATAATTGATTGAAATCCTATATTATGCTAAGCACTGTGCATGCTTTATCTTCTTTAATTCTCACAACAGCCTATAAGGGAAATACTACTAAGATTCATCTTTTCATTGAATAATTATTTTTATTTTCAAATTAATACAATACGTACTTTCAAAAGATCAAGTGTTATGACTATGGCTATCAAGCATAGAAGCAATCTCATGTCTCTTCCACACCAATGCTTTTTCATATTTTTTGTTATGAATCCCTAATATTTATAAATCAGATAATACTACCATTTTTAAATTTCAGCTTTAGATATTATTCATTTATTAAAATGTAGCCATTATTTAAAAATGATTCTTGAAAGAAATGCATGAAATTGACAAGCCCTTGGAATCATCAAGAAAAAAAGCACTGTATATTTAAATTACTGATACAGGAATGAATAAAGGGAAATCATATATATTCCATAGATATTAAAATTGTAATAAGACAATATCATACACAATTGCATAAAAATATACTTGAATATCTTCTCTTATTTTGATGCTCTGTTTTATCAGAACTAGTATTAAACCCTTTGTCAGATGAGTTCTCCATTTGATTGCATCAGAAATGGGATAAATTTATAAAAACATTATTAAAACAGGGAAAAAGCTAGTATTTAATAAATATCTATAGCATTATATCTATTAAGAAATTTAATTTGTAATTAAAAACCTCTTATAAGGAAAACTTGAGGCCTGGGTGATTGTGTTGATGGATTCTTTTAAGCCTTTTTGGAAGATACAATGCCAAACTTCCCCACTTCCAGTTCTGTTTTTGTTCATATTTTTCCTTTTCTTTTCTTAACAAATTTCCTGCATTCTCATCTTCATCTCAGCATTTGTTTCTGGAGAACACAACCTGAAATATCCACCAAAATAGATGTATAACAATTTTCACAGTGGCTATATTTATGATAGTTAAAAACCAGAATTCATTCAAATTTCTATCAAAAGGAGAATGAAGTAAGTTGTATTATATCTAGACAATGGAATACTACACAGCAATTAAAAAAAGGTATTGATACATGTGACAATCTGGATGAGTCTCAAAAACTGTTCATTACACCAAAGATACCAGACCAAATGATACACATTGTTTGACACCATTTATGTGATATTGAAGAATAAGCAAAAACAGTCTATGGATGGCTCACACCTGTAATCCCAGCACTTTGGGAGGCCGAGATGGGTGGATCACGAGGTCAGCAGATCGAAACCATCCTGGTTAACACGGTGAAACCCAGTCTCTACTAAAAATACAAAAAATTAGCCGGGCGTGGTAGCGGGCGCCTGTAGTCCCAGCTACTCGGGAAGTTGAGGCAGGAGAATGTCGTGAACACGGGAGGCAGAGCTTGCAGTGAGCCGAGATTGTGCCATGGCACTCCAGCCTGGGCGACAGAGGCAGACTCCGTTTTAGAAAAAAAAAAAAAAAAGTCTTTGGAAATAGAAGTCAGAAGAGTGTTGACTTCTGGTGGCTGTGTTCGATCTGGAAGTAGTAAGAGGGGCCTTCTGGTATAACAGATATGCCGAATACCTTGATCTGGGTGGTGGCTGCGTAGCTATATATACGTATAAAAATGTTCGATCTGCACATTTAATGTGGCTAAATTTTACTGAATGTACATTTTACTTCGTTTTAGACACCGATTCCATAATAAGAAGGATAGAATGCCTGGGAGATGCCACCAGAGATAATGTGCCTGCTCTGTTCTCCTGCGTCTTTAATCCATCTCTTACCTTGTTTTTCCATGGTACAGGGAGACTCATCTGCCTCCACATCTGTAAGCGTCCAGCTGAGTTTGACAGGAGGCTCATCGTCACCAGACTGGAGAGTAAGACAAAGGAAAAGTCAGAGTGTTCTCACTCTCACCTTCTTCCCCACCTTAGTTAGCACCCCTGGCAGCAGCTGGAGACCCTCAACTCCAGCTCCAGTGGGCAGGGCCATCATGGGCTCAGCTTCCACTGGAGATTTCAGCCCCCAGACGCTGCCCACCTCTGTGACTCCAGATTTGCGCTGGTGCTAATCTGTGGGTTCCTCATCACCCTCTCTTAGGTTCCTTACCTCTTTCATTTTCTGTGTAACTAATTCACTGCATTTAATTCTCTCTGCAATTTCTCTTTTCCTCTTTAGACCACCAAACTGGGGAAAATAGCTATGGGCCATAGCAATCAAAACAAAACACTGCTTATAAAAATAAATGTTCAAAATGCAAAGTGGATAAAAGGAATGGAAATTTGGCCTTCAGATGAAGGGAGATCGTCATAGGTGATGCAATATTTAAACTAAGCCTTGAAGTTCACCAACTAGAAAATGATAGGAACTTACTTCAGATGTAGAATCACTATATGGCACAGAGATCTGAGAATGTATCCCGGTTTCCTGTGGGGGTTGGGAGGAGACAGTATAAGTAATTGTTTTGGTGGATAAAGAATGCATTAAGAAAACCTGTGAGGGATGAGGCTAGAAATGTAGCTCAGGGGCAAACTGTACAGCTACAAGTTGTGAACAATATACCTCAAAAGCTGACTTCAACCATATGTAGTGGGAATGTTGAGGTTGTAATGAGCAGAGATCATGACATGTTCACATGCCAGAAGGATTTCTCTGGCACAACCAGAGTGAAAATATTTGAGAGAGAATGGAGGCAGAGAGACCCATTAGAAATATATGACAAAGCGATGGATGGCCACATGGTTACTTTTTTGACGGATCTGTTTCAAGATGTTCTTCCAAAACAAGTGAAAGAGCTATTCAGCCTTATTTAGTCTTCTAGTAGCAATGGGCTAGGTAATTGAAATGAATACTCTCCATAAAAACAATGAAGAAAGCTCGAAATTAGAATTTAAAAATGTATCAACAAGAAGAAAGCAAGCGACCCAATTAATAAAAGGGTCAAAAACTTTAACAGACACCTCACCAAAGAAGATATAGAGAAAGAAAATAAGCTTATAAACAGATGCTCTACATCATATATCATCAGGGAAATGCAAATTAAAGCGATGAGATATCATGGCATGCCTATTAGAATGACCAAAATCTAGAAAACTGACAGCACCAAATTCTGTCAAGAATGTGGAGCACTGGGAATTCTTCATTGCTGGTGGGAATACAAAATGGTAGTCCACTTTAAAGACAGTTTGGCAGATTTTTACAAAACTAAACATATTCTTACCATAAGATCCAAAAATCATACTCCTTTGCACTTACCCCCAAAGAACTGAAAACATACATTCACACAAAAATCTTCACACAGATGTTTATTGCAGCTTATTTATAATTGGTCAAACTTGAAAGCAAACAAGATGACCTTCAGTAGGTGAATGAATAGATAAATAAACTGTAGCACATACAGACAATGGAATATTATTCAATATTGAAAAGAAATGAACAAACATGCATGAAAAGATATGGAGGAAATGTAAATGTATATTGCTTAGTGAAAGAAGTCAATCTGAAGACTTCTCACTGTATGATTACAATGATATGACATTCTGGAAATGTCCAAACTATGGAGAAAGCAAAAAGATGAGTGGTTGCCAAGGGTTAAAGAGGCAGGAGGGATGGATGGACAGAGCAAAGAAAATTATTAGTGCAGTGAAATTGCTCTGTGTGGTTCTCTGGAAGTGGATACATTCTTATACATTTGTCCAAATCCATAGGATGTACAACACCAATAGTGGATCCTCATATAAACTACCATCTTTGAGTGATAATGATGGATCAATGTAAGTTCATCAATTGTAACAAATATTTCACTCTGGTGGGGAATATTGATAATGAGTTAGGCTATCCATATGTGGAGGCTAGGGGTATATGGGAACTCTTCACACTTTTCTGTCAATTTTACTGTAAACCTAAAGCCGCTCTACGAAATAAAGTCTATTAAAAATAATCTTAGGCATCACAAGGCTAAAAAGTTGGTGAGGAATGACCAAGCCAAGTTCAAGCAAAGGTCTAGAACCCAGACATGTGAGCCTAGCACTTGAGTTGCCTTTATCTTGGGCCAAGTTTCTACCCTGGAAGAGGAAAGTCAGAGATGAAGTTGTAATATTGATGACTTGGATGACATGGGAGGACTATAGGGGTGGAGTCCCTGACAGGCCCACATCTACCTGGTGCTGGACTCAGATGGGCTTTCACTTGGCTATTGCTACAGTGGTATAGCATGCAAATCATCACAAAACTAAGTGCTTAATAGCAATAATGCATTTCTAGCTCAGTTCTACACGTGGTGGTGGCTTCTCTGCCCTTGGCTGAGGTTGCTGGGTTCACATCCAGGATGTAGGTCAACTCCAGCTATGTTTCATACATCTGCCACCCTCCTTCCATCAGCTGCTACCCAAGGTGGGGACCAAGAAGCACCCTCCAAGCACATGTAAAGCGTTCCTTGCTCATGTAACCCCCCACTTGCATTCTATAAGTCAAAGCAAGTTGCAGGCCAGGCCCAGGTCTGTGCACCCTTAAGGGAAAGGGCAGAGGAGTGAAACTTTTCTGGAAAAAATTCCAATCCACCCTAAAACCTAAATGTGAATGATATCAAAATAATACTTTTGGAAGACAATCTTGAGAAATATCTTAACAGATTCGGAGCAGAGAATCCTTTCTTAACCACAATGCAAACAAAAGAGGGATTGATAAGACTAACTGCATTAAAAGAATTTCTATTATTAAAATATATCACTAAAGAATGAAAAAGGTAAGCCACGTAAAGAGAAAGCATTTTTGCAACACACATAACTGAAGAGTTACTTGTTTCTGGAATCTATAAAGGTGTATGATCAGTCAATGAAAGAAGAAAAACGAAAGAGAAGTATTAAGATGTGAATGGACATTTAATTAAAGAGAAACTTCAAATGGCTAATAAAAACATGAAAAGGTGTTCAATCTCATTATTACTCAAGGAAATGCAAATTAAGCCAGAGAGAGATATTATGTCACACCAAAATGGCCAAAAGAGAAAGAAAAAACAATATCAACTGTTGGGGAGGAACATTTAACTCACTGAAGAAGAGAGTGTCTATTGGGAAAACCATTTTGGAAAATTCTTGGCCTTATCTAGTGACCTAGCAATCCCATTTCCAAGCACATACCCTAGAAAACTGAGTGCATGTGCACTCAGAAGGTTTGCTTGAAAAAAATTATTGAAATTTTATTATCAAAAACACAGATCAGAAGAAAACATAAATGTCCATTAATAGTTGAACGTATAAACACACTGTACTTATAAAATGGCATTTTACACAGCAAAGAAAATGAATAAACAAAGGCCTATGCAACAGCGTACAAGAAACTTGTGAATGTAATGAAAAAAGTCATATTCAAAATTAATACTTGTTTATGAATCTTTTCATAGAATTTTTTTTTCTTTTTTCTTTTTTTTTCTTTTTTTTTGAGACGGAATCTTGCTCTGTCACTTGGGCTGGAGTGCAATGGCATGATCTTGGCTCACTGCAACCTCCGCCTTCTGGGTTCAAGCGATTCTCCTGCCTCAGCCTTCCTCATAGCTGGGACTACAGGCACACACCACCACACTAAGCTAATTTTTGTATTTTTAGTAGAGACAAGGTTTCACCATGTTGGCAAGGATGGTCTCCATCTCCTGACCTCGTGATCCACCCTCCTCGGCCTCTTAAACTGATGGGATTACAGGTGTGAGCTATTGCACTCAGCTAGAAAATTTATTAAATGATAATAAAAACAAAAACAAATGGCATTGTTCATTTAAAAGAAGATAAAAGAAGGAGACCCTGGAAGGTGATTATATGTGCTTTAGCTTTATAATATTTAGAAGGTTCTACATTTATGTTTTGTACACTTCACTGTGTATTATTTTTTTCTCAATAAGAGCATTAAAAAACAGAAACCTTGGTGCTTGTGTTAGTTTCTTAGGACTGCCATAACAACATCTTACAGACTGAGTGGCTTAAACAATGAAAATTAATTTCTTGCAGTTCTAGAGGCTAGGGGTCTGAGAATCAAAGTGCCGGTTGTGCTGGCTTCTTCCAAGGCCTCCCTCCTTGGTTTGCAGACAGCCACCTTTTCCCCATGTCCTCATGTGACATTTCTTCTGTATATGTCTATTTCCCAACCTCTTCTTATAAGGGCACCAGTCATCTTAGATTAGGGCCCACCCTAATGACCCTATTTTAATTCAGTTACCTCTTTAAGGATCCTGTCTTCAAACACAGTCACCCTCTGAGGTACTGGAGGTTAGAACTTCAACATATATTTTCCCAACGTATATATTCCCAATATATTTTGAGAAGACACAATTCAGCCAAAAATAGTGCCTAAACATGCCTCATAAGAAAAGTCATCACTCCTCTTAACTTGCAACAGCAAGCTCTGCTCGTGATGATGTTTCCCGGGTAGTATCAAGGTGGCTCACAGTCAAGGCATGTTGACTATATGCCAGGCACTGCTCCGAGGGCTT
Organism: Macaca thibetana thibetana; assembly: GCF_024542745.1. Classification (NCBI taxonomy): domain Eukaryota; kingdom Metazoa; phylum Chordata; class Mammalia; order Primates; family Cercopithecidae; genus Macaca; species Macaca thibetana. The sequence goes on from NC_065582.1 coordinate 175,649,644, forward strand.
CACCCCGCATTCACTCATGTGGGTGAAGCCAGCAAAATAGGAATATTCCACTAAACCTGCAGCTGGGATTTGCCCAAAAGCAGCAAAAGGAGAATTCCTATAAGAGAGTGCCCCAAACAATCTCAACATGGGGCCGGCTGAGATTCCAAAAAATGAAGCACTAACTGCCAGGGTGACCCATCCAAGGCATTTATTAAAGGAACTTACATACAGAGTGGGTCACAGCAAACCTTGTGATGAACCACGAGAGAAAAGGCATGTTCTACCCAGGTATGTCTGCAGCAAGGGGTCAGTGTATAGCGCGTATATGAGCTCTATACACTGGAATTTGCTTGGGGCTGTGGCTAGATTCTTCTAGTGTTTTGGGCAACAACCTAGATACCTGTGAATGTTTCTAGTGTCTGGGAATGTTTAAGACCTTGGGAATGTTTAGTGCCTGAAGAATGTTCAAGGCCCTGGTTTGAGTTCGAGCCTGCTGGGAAGAATTTGCAGCAGCCTACGTCACAGAGAGGCCAAGGCACTCTGATTTTTAGTCAGTACACGGAAACAAAGTGGGGGAACTGGGGACCCTACAAGGGACTTTCATAATTCCCATTTCACAGATGATGCTACTGATGTGCAGAGATTTTAGTTACACCGAGCAAGGCCACATAGACAGGAATCGTGTAGATGGGACTTGAATGCAAAAGTTTAGACTTCGAAATCTTTCCCTATCCTCTGCACACTGTGCTTAATCTCAAGGTAAAACGCTAGGTGGAAGGAGTAGTTTTAAAGGTGTGTGGGGTGGGTGTGTGTGTGTGTGTGTGTGTGTCCACGTGTGTGTGTTTATGGGAGAGGGAGAGAGAGGTGAGAAATTCAGAAACTAGAGTTCTTAGGAGAAACAGAAGAGAGGAATTAGGTAGATGTAGAATCTTTGAGATGCTCTGTAGGAAGCCTGGCTATAGTTTATTTGACATAATCCTCTCTTAGTCATATCCTCATGGGACTTGTAAGCGTATCACTTGCTTCACAAACTTTTTCAACAGGGATTTGCATTTCTCTTAATAAGCTTTTCTACTGAGACAGGAAAAGACTGCACAAAACACAAAATGTTGCACATAATTTCAGGTGATCTCAGTGTCTCCAGGGTCAAATTTCAGAGCTCTTCATGTTATTCTTGTCTTTCTAATAATGAAGGGGAAGTAAAAGGAAAGCAAAACAGAGCCTGTCCTGGAGAATGATTCCTTGCAGCCTTGTTAACCTGGAAGACAGACACACACCATTTCTCACCGCTGTGCTCCGTTCACACCATGCGTTTTTAACCGACCTTACTGGGCACCTGGGAACACTTTGCAGAAAATCACACATGCTTCCGTATTACATGCAATAATCTCCATGTTCTTGAGGCCCACAAGAGAATAAGACAATTAGCATACCAGAGATATTAATCTATAACATGAGCATCCATACATTTTCTTGACAGATTTAATTTTTAAAATCAATATTCTTTTATTTCCTGCTAATTCATGGATTATTTAAACAAAAAAAGTTTCTCTTTGTAATTTTTAAACAAAATGATCAACAGAGACATTACTAATATGCCCAGTTTAATGCAGAATTTTTACGGGAGAATGTTCTGCCCTTCGTTTCCTTCAAATTGTTCCTTTTCCTAAATGTCATTATTACTTCCTTCACACTTTTAAATAGTCATCCAAGTTTACATAGCTTAGTGGTTAGTGGCATCCACTTTCAGGTGAGAATGGAAATCTTTTGGGAATGTTCTGGGAATGTTCAAAGCCCTGGTTTGTGTTCCAGCCTACTGAGAAAAACTTGCAGCTACCTAGGCCACAGCTGGATTTAAAGTCAAGACTTTGCTACTTATTGGCCATTTCTCAGCCAGTAGATTACACGGTGAGCCTCTTTCCTCATATTGAAATGGAGAGAATAGTAGCATCTCCACACAGGGCTATGTGCATATTAAATGAGAAAGTTCCCATCCAGCACTTGGTACGGGTGTGCCCCACAGAGAACTCCCAATAAATATTAGCATCGTCATATCACTGACTGTTTGTGTCTGCACTTCTCTGAACCTCCTCTCCCTGGTCTCCTCCTTCTCTTCTCCCACACTGCAGAATAAACAAAGTCCCCTGAGTTATCGCATCTAAGCCTCTGAGCATTTCCTGGAGCGAATCTCACCGTTCAAAAAAAAAAAAAAATCATTACTTTGCCATCCTATTTCTTATCAGAAAGTTTTGTGTTTTTTTTTTGTAAATCATGCTTCTTTCCTTACGACAGTTCTATAAAATCATGGTGTTGGGAATTGTTTTTCTTCTGGTCCTAATTAATCAAATGTCTCCTAAATCATCAGATTCTACACCTACCCACCCCTCTCAATAGTTAGTGTATGTATTTTACGATTCTCTCTTAGCAAACCTGGACTGCAGATTTAGATTCATTAAAATTGATTAGAACCTAAATATTTATCTTAAATACCACCATTCAAATGAAAACTCCACCTCTTTATTTGTTTTAAGATTCAGGAAATCCTACAGAGAAAAACAGATGAAGGTTGGAATTAACCTATACCGAGCACGGGAAAGCACTGTGATTTCATAATAGCCAGGGCCCAGGAATATGCATTAAATACAAACTAAAATGGCTACAATTATATTGTTCCCAGTACAAACCTTTATCTCCTACTTAAAGCAAGGGTAAATAAATAATACAGTTTGACGTAGGTTTTATTTGCTCTCGACAATTTCTACCAAAATAAATTAGTCCATTCTGACCAAAATGACTCCCATTTAGATATTTAAAAACAGCCTAAGGATGCACAGTTCTTTCAGTAAGCTTCAGACGAAGCATCTCAGAATAATGGAAGCAATAATGAGAGTTACAATAGGTAATCTGGGTGGCCAGAGAGAGAAAGAGAGAGAGAGAGAGAGAGAGAGAGAGATTCTGTTGAAAGTTTGTTTTGTATGTACTAATTATTTGCCACCCAGAAATGTGGTAAGCACTGGGGTCACCCAGATAAACAAAACAAAGTCTTTTTTATTTTTCCTAAGAATCTCATAAATCATCAACGGGTAATTACTGTCCAAAGTGTTAAGTAAAATCACAGATGCGTGTGCAGAAAGCAGGGCTCTCCATCCACTCTGAGAGTGCCCAGGAAATCTCTGTGCATGTCACTGCAGAAAGGAAACTGAAAATCTGGCAGAAGTAAGGCAAGGGATAGAAAAATGAGAGAGGAAAGAATAACAGTAACACAAGGAAAATCACATGCAAACTAAGCAAAAGAAGCAGAATATGATGAGGGAACACAAGCAACTCAGGGTTTCTGAGCTCAAGTGAAACGTCTAAGGGATCAGAGAGGAAGCTGTCCAGGTAGGTGGACTGGGACCAGCTCTTCATGGTCTTACTGGGGAATTTCCAGACACTTAGATCTTACCCAGAGTGCAACAAGGAGGTCTTATGTGATTTTAAGACACACAATTTATCTCTGTTGTTTCGTATAATTATTGTTCAAATGTTCTCATTTGTAATTTTCCTTAATTTGTAATGTTTTTAAATGGTCATATCTTTTTGATTAATTTTAAAAGAACTACTTTCCCAAAAGTAGTCCTTTTTTGATGACATCATTTTTGATGACTGTCTACCTGCAAAATGAGGCAATTTCCATACTTTTTCCTGGCTCCCTTCTTCATTCTATTTTATTTAATGTTGAAGTCTAGACTTACATTTTAGATTTTCATTCCTTAAAAGTCTCATTACCATTTTGTATTACATATTTTGTCTTTCTAATAGTTCCCCAGGAAGGGTTGTATAATTTCTAAGCTGTTGCCTATTTTAAATGTTATTCTTTCTAAATTTTGCACATAAAAATAATAACTTGTCTAAGAAATAAAGACTTGGGTAACATCCATCATTCCCTAAACTCAAGCATTTTTCCCAGTACTTTTGGCTTATCCTGTTTAGTTCTCTAAAAACAAGTACAAAACTGGTTTAATTTCTCTTTCTCTCTCTCTCTCTCTCTCTAAGTAACATTTATTTACTTTTGTACTTTTTACTGGATATTTTCTTTTTATTTGAAGTTCAAGACTTTATTCAGATTTGGCTATTTCAGTATTTATTTCTTGGTACTATATACATTTTCTAATCTTCAGATTTAGTTCTCTCTTCAGCTCACAGAATTTTTCTTCTACTATTTCATTGACTATTGCTTCTGTTTCATTTACTCTGGTATATTTGTCAGGATAACAAAGGAAGAGGCTGCCTCTCATAACAGAAACAGAGCCTGATGGTAATTCTTGCAAGGACAGAGCTATGCTTGAAAAGCGCAGTCTCTCTGAACAAAGTAAAACTTGGACCTCATTTATGGTTTTGATAAGCATGGGACTAAGGGTTTGAAGACTTGTGGAAGTGAAGGTTCCTGGGGATTGTTAATATTTTGGCTGTGGAACCCAGTTATTAGAGTGTGGCTGTTGCTGATAGGCTGACTTCCAGAAGCATGGGATTCCCGCTGCCTGGCTGGCTTTCAAAAGTGTGGTTATTCAAAGATTATTCATTTTCCACAGTATCCTCTTGACTGATCTTGACTAGCAACTCGAGGCCCCTCTTTTAGTAAGATGCTGCCACACGAGCTCATGTTCCATTGTGTCCGCCGGTGCAGGTTATGAAGGGATTAGGTAGACACTATTTTTCTAAATGCCGCCCAAATGTAGATCCTGCATTGTAATCCCACAGTGTATTTATTTATCTCTGCCTGTACGTGCGTTATTTGTCAGGCTTGAGCTCCTGGGAAACAGGGATTGTGCAATCTAGGAATTTACTAGATTACTGAAATCTAGTAAAATTACACTCTCTTAGAGTGAGTAATACATTGAACTTGTCAGGACTGAAGTTTAAATAGTAAGTATCTAATGGTGAAGTTTTAGATACCACTTGGAGGGAATTTGCAGAACGAGTCCTTCCTAGATACATCATTTGGGTATCTAGGTGTTCTCTATTATCAGAGTGTTTATCAGATGGGTGTTCATGAAGGAAAACATAGTACCACCACCACCAACAAAACCAATTCAAGTCACACTGGTCTCTGATCTCACTTGTGCATGCTTATCACAAAGTTCAGTTTGAGAACATTCCTTATTCTTTCAGAGTATTTTGTTATAACAGGTCGTTGTGTGTATGTGTGTATTTTTCATAGAGTCTGCAAAAAATATTCTGCTATGTTACATATTTTGTTCAATAAAAACATTGTAAATGAGATTCTTCTAAAAAATCCTTTGTAATTTTTAAATTACGTTAAAATTTTAATTTAAATTTTTGATTAAATCATAATTAAAATAAAAACGTAATTAAAATATAAAGCTATTTGTTGAGTATTAGACAAGTACATGCATAAAATCTGCTTTTGAAAAATTAAGAGACTAAAATTACCAATATGTGTGATTATGAGTGCTCACTTAATAAAAATTCAATTTTCTTTATTATAAAGTCCATATTTTCATTATGAATTTAGAAAGGTTAAGGGAAGCACTCACAAAAAAACAAGTAACATGTAACCAAGTCTGAAGCCTGAATGAGAATTTGTCATTGGCTGAATGGCAATGAATACACTAATGAATCTGAGTTATGTATAATTTGAATCTTGCGAAGAAGCTAGTCCTCGTGTCACTGCAGGATTAAAACATCAAGCAGTCCATGTTCTAGCGAAATTAAGTTTGAAATAGGAAAAAAAGAAAATCCGCCTTTTCTTCAGTCTGTAGTTTATACCATGGAACCCTTAGCTAGGTTGAAAGCTGCTTTAACCCACACACCTCTTGGCAATAGATTCTGAACTTTCACAGGCCAGTCTGCCTCTATTTCCTGATTTCAAATTTCCAGGAGCTTTCTGGCATGGTGCTTGAATGTATATTCTGCCTAATCCTGATGCCAGATTGGGAACGGTATAGAGTTTACAAGGAATCATGAGTTCTAAAATTAGGGTGATCAACAAGTCAGGTTCACTCAGGGGACTGAGATGTGGTTCTTGCAATGTTAAAACTGGGAAAGCATAAGTTGTTCCCCAAAACAATTTGTTCCCTCTGTCAAATGAAAAACAAGTTTGCTCAAAGAATGTTTCCTCCTTCTCCTTCTCCTTTACATCCCTCCCTCCCTCTTTTCTTCTTTCTTTCTTTCCTCCCTTTTCTTCCTTTCCTTCCCCTCTCCTCCCCTCCCATTTCCCCTTCCTTCCTTCCTTCCTTCCTTCCTTCCTTCCTTCCTTCCTTCCTTCCTTCCTTTTCATGCTGAGTTTTCAAGGAGCTCCAAAAACAGACTTGATCTAGGAGCTCCAACCCTCACATTTTGCCATTTAGCTTTTATTCTTTTGGTGCCTGACATTCTTTCAGATGTATCACTCTGATGGGTGATAAGGGTGTGGGGGGCTTTAACCACTGCGTGATATGAACTTGAATCAGCAGCCCAATTATCTCAGGGACTCATGATTATAAGCTAGAAGGGAGCGTCGGAATTCCAACTCCTCAAATGAATTGTTTTCTGTAATAATTTCCTGGATTCTAACTAAAACATATATTTGTGAGATAATTAATGGCAGGGTAAGCTAAGCTATACTATTTTTGAGCTGGTGAGGATGTGGAGAAAAGAGAAGCCTTACGCTTTGTTGTTGAAAATGTAAATTGTTATGGTCATTTTGAAAAAACAGTGTGAAGTTCTTGCAAAAATTAAAAAATAGAACTATAATACAACTCAGCAATCTCAAGTCTGGATATATATCCAAAGGAATCAAGGTCTCATGAATATGCCCGCACTCCCATGTTCACTGAAACATTCTTTACACTAGCTAAGATATGAAAATAACCTAGGTTTTCATCAATAAACAAATGGATAAAGAAATGTGTGTGTGTGTATATATATATATATTTTTTAATGAAGTATTATTCCACCATAAAAAAGAAGCAAATCATATCATTCTGAAAACATGAATGAACCAGGACATCATGCTAAGTGAAAAAAGTCAGACACAGAAAGACAAACACTGCATAATCTTACTCATATGTGGAAAGAAAAGCAATTGGGCCAGGCATGGTGGTTTATGCCTGTAACCCCAGCGTTTTGGGAGGCTGAGGCTTGTGGATCACCTGAAGTTAGGAATTTGAGACCAGCCTGGCCAACATGGTGAAACCCATCTCTACTAAACATCCAAACATTAGCCAGATTTGGCAGCGCATGCCTTTAATCCCAGCTACTTGGGAGACTGAGGAAGGAGAATCACTTGAACCCGGGAGGTGGAGGTTGCAGTGAGCTGAGATCTTGCCATTGCACTCCTGCTTGGGCAACAAGAGTGAGACTCTGTGCAAAGAAACGAAAGAAGATAGGAAGAAGGAAGGAAGGAAGGAAGGAAGGAAGGAAGGAAGGAAGGAAGGAAGGAAGGAAGGAAGGAAGGAAGGAAGGAAGGAAGGAAGGAAGGGAGGGAGGGAGGGAGGGAGGGAGGGAGGGAGGGAAAGAAAGGAAAGAAAGAAAGAAAGAAAGAAGAAAGAAAGAAAGAAAGAAAGAAAGAAAGAAAGAAAGAAAGAAAGAAAGAAAGAAAAGGAAAGGAAGGAAGGAAGGAAGGAAGGAAGGAAGGAAGGAAGGAAGGAAGGAAAGGAAGGAAGGAAGGAAGGAAGGAAGAAAGAAAGAAAAAAAAGAAAGAAAGAAAGAAAGAAAGAAAGAAAGAAAGAAAGAAAGAAAGAAAGAAAGAAAGAGAAGGAGAGAAAGAAGAAAGGAAGGAAGGAGAAAAGAAAGAAAGAAGAAAGAAAGAAAGAGAAAGAAAGGAAAAGAAAGAAAGAAAATGAAAGAAAGGAAGGAAGAGAGGAAGGAAGATGGAACTTACGGAAGCAGAATGGTGGTTTCTGGGGGCTAAGACGGGGAAATGGGGAGATGTTGATCAAGAGGTACAAACTTTCAGTTATGCAAACTGAGTATGATCTGAAGATCTAATGTATAGCATAGTGACTATAATGAGTGATACTATTTTATAAACTTGGAATCTACTAAGAGGGTACACCTTTAGTGTTCTTACCACACACAACAGCTATTATAATTATGTGACACAATGGATATATTAATTAGCTTTATTGTGGCAATTATTTTACAATACATACATATATCATAACATCAAGTTGTACACCTTAAATATATCTAGTTTGTGAGACATATCTGAATGAAACTCCGATAGGGTTTGGATCTGTGTTCCTGCTCAAATCTCATGTCGAATTGTAGTTCCCATTGTTGGAGGTGGGGCCTGATGGGAGGTGACTGGATCATGGGGATGGATCCTTCATAAATGGTTTAGCACCATCCTTTTGGTGCTGTTATCTTGAGAGAGTTCTCATCAGATCTGGTTATTTAAATATGCGTGGTGCTTCCCTGCTCTATCTCTTCCTCCTATTCTGGCCATGTAAGACGTGCCTGCTTCCCCTTCACCTTCCTCGATAACTGTAAGTTTCCTGAGGCCTCCTCGGAAGCTGAGCAGATGTATCATGCCTTTTGTACAGCCTGTGGAACCATGAGCCAATTAAACCTCTTTTCTTTATAAATTACCCAGTCTCAGGCATTTCTTTACAGCAATTCGAGAACGGACTAATGTAAACTCTATCAGATAATCCGTAACTGGAAGAACATTGGCAGCTCAATTGGAAGATAGTTTTTCCAATGTTTTCCTGCAAAGCAAAGACTTCCTTGGAAGGGCCAAGTCTGGAGGTGAGAGTGCCGCAAAGCAGGCTGGCCTCTTGGGCTCTCATTCTCATTTTACTTAGAGTAGCTTTGATTTAATCTGGTGGGTAGATAAAGTTATGTGCAATATTTCGATGAAGTATCTCACATCCTAAAATGGGGGAAATACTTAATTGTCCCTACTCCCACATTTTATAGAGTCAAATAGTAGAGTCAAAAAAGGCAGGAGAATTTGGGAGGGACAGGAGAGATGGGTGCATGATGTCTGTGGGTACATTGCTTGAAATCTACATCTCTCTCCCCAACCTCAGTCGTCAGGTTCCTCATTTGAAAAAGAGAGAGAGGATAATGCTCCCACTCTACAGTTCTTACAAGGAGTCTCGTCACATATATGAAAGTTCCTTGGAAAGCATAGGGAATTAATTACTAGGGTAAGCTTTCTGCATAGACTCCTCTACATTCGACGTAATCACTCAGTCACTGTATTTCTTCTTAGGATCTTTGCTTTTTGCTAGGACTCACACTCCCATGCAGTTTAAGGGTTGGAAATAAGCTCTGTGACAGGGTGTGGTTTCTACGACCTCCTTGAAGGAAGGAAGTATCAATTTCCCACTCATTGATCAAATGTCACCACAATTATCCTGCTGCTTGAAATAGATCTGGCATTTTTTGAGCATGCATAGCTCTGAAGTTCCTATCAAATGTTTTTCTGCCTCCCTCTTTTGAGCCTCCTTTCTCTGATGTCTTTGGTTAATTTGGTCTGGGACTGAGGTAACAGTCATATTGCAGCTTTTTGTTCTATTCCATGCTCTTTAGTGAGTTCCAAAGGGGCTGAGTAGGAATAAGCTGCTCAGTGATTTTCTCTGCATGCTGGGAGTTTACACAGCCTGGTCTGTCTGCCCTAACTGGTATTTATGACATCTTCCAATTGTATGTCATTCACAGATTGCATTAAAGGGCTATTTCCTCTCTTTCTCAGGCCTTTAATGAAGAGATGAGTGAGTCTGCAAAGTGTCACATTTTAAAGCCTCCTTCCAGCTGCAAACGTTGCTGGTGATATCTTCCCTTTGTTGATAGTTCCTCAGTCACTTTTCAATTTGTGGGTTACAAACAGTTTTTATCAAGGTGAGAGAGAGAGACTAGTATTTTGCTTTCTTGTAAACATGTCAGAGAAAGTGAGAAGAACAGGAAGCAGGTCCCTCTGAGTGAACCCTAAGTCTGCCCCTTCCTGTGTGACTGTGGAAGAAACTTTATGGCCTTTTGGCCTCGGTTTCTGAAAATGAAACTGGAAATATTGATAAAACCTTCCAGGAATTATTGTAAAGATTAATTGACATGAGATAATACAGAAAGCACACTATTCAAGGCACATTTTATATCAGGAACTTAAAGGTTGGTTCTTTCTTTTATCTCAATAATTTATGTTTACAGATATTGCTTGTGCCCAGCTTATTGTCCCTTGTCTGGACCATTTCAGCACAAGCCAGCCCAGCTTGCAATCACCAGCATCTGCATTTTTGTGCCTAAGTGCTTTCTTTTCCCAGGGAAGCTTGTTTTGCTGTCCAAGCATCAGGTGCTGATGAACCAAGGAAGTAACATTCAACAGGCAGCTGCATTTAACCAATGAACACAGCAATAGATGCATAAATGCTCTTTCCTCAATCTTTGGTTTGGATAACTCAGGTGTTTATTCCTCCCTGGCTCCAAGAATTCTTCCAGCAGGCTTGAGTTCCAGATACCCACAGTGGCTTCATACACTTCCTTTATCCCCTGCCTTTCCTTCTCTGTTCTAAGACAACCTGAGATAACACAGTCTAAGAATATACCTAGCGCAGTGTGAGGTGCTTAATTTTTTAAAAAATGGGTCCTCCTTTGCATCTTTTCATGACCCTGGAAATGTTCACGTTCAGGTCAGACACTTATTTATCGGGTTTGCACCTACAGTAGGATTTGTAATCCATTGAAAGATTGTAAATAGCTTTTAAGATGTCTATTGATACTTGAGAAAGTATGACTAACTTCCATGCAATGCACCAAGAAAGGTACTCAAAATTCCTTTGTCATTACTAAATATATAATCTATACAAATGTTGATTACCTATTGTAACTCTTATTTTTTGCCCGGCAGAGAATTGTGCCGCAAGGATAGTCCAATATCCAGAGAACCAGGGTGGTAAGTAGTCGGTGACAAATGGGGGTGGAGATAGTCTCAGTCAGAGGCCACAGGAGGGGACTGAATGTTGGTGGAGGGGACTCATCATCAGGTGAAAATGACCAGTCCAAGAACTTAGGAGTGGGGTTATCACAGCAAGAAGAAGCGTACCGCTAGCACAGAACCTGGACCAGAGGAAGAGAATCCAGGAATGGTGAGATTGTGCCAGCAGAACTGCAGTGTTCACAGCTTACCTTTCAGCACAACCCAGGTTTACAGCTTTACAGGAGTCACCAATTACTGAGTGCTAACTAGGAAATGGGCAGCAGAGCACACATTGGCAGACAGGAGGAGAGGCAAGAGAGAGGCCTTGTCAGGACTCAGAAAAGAGGGCAGCGCTACCTCATCCAGTATCCTATTCAATGTAGGAGTGCCTGTGTCCTTGAATTCCATCAATTTCACACAGTGGCCTCTTTTCTTTTTGTCATAGTGGCTTCACTGATGACTTAACTCCCTTCTAGACACAGGCCTCACCTGCAGCTCTTCCATTGTTGGCTGACCTGGAGCAGAAAATAGGATGCTTAATAAATAGTTCCAGAATTGGTACAATATGGCCTATTTCTAGGTCAGCTGTACCTGGTGGGGAGGGAACAATGGCCTTGTGGTTAAAAGAGAAAGTGACTGACTACCAGGAGTGTCCTCTCTTAGATGGCTAATTAACCAGAGGCCTGGGAGCCCACCTCCCAGAGCGTTCTCTGAAGATGAGACAGCAGTGGTGGTGCTGATGCGAGCTGTGGGGGATAACTTTAGATGTCCTGCACAGAGCAGGTTACACGAAATGCTTGGAGGAGAATGACTGCTTTAGCATTTATACAGTACACAGCATTGTACTTTCTCACTGCTGCGGACCTTTGTAGCAAGGGCTGTTTAATCCAGTAGGACATTCAATCAAATCCTTTTGAAAGTTTCCGGCGCTACATGTTCCCTTTATCCAAGCAGGTCACCTTCCCAAGTCCCTGGCCAGGCAGCCAGAGCCGCATAATGGCAGTCTCGGTGCCCTTGCCTGTGCCAGAAGCTCCCCTTGACCCTTCCGCCTTGACCCTTCCCTCAGTCCACTTCCGGACTATTTTCTTTTGACTGTACTATTTATAAAATCCACAATTTGTCAAATGTCTTCTATGAAATATTAAATACACACAGGAGCTGAGAATGTGAGCTCCTGAAAAAATGATCTTGAAGTTGAACCCCAAAGATAACCTTTCCTAGCCTTGTGATCTTACTCAAGTTATTTAATCTCTCTTAGTCTCAGCTAATTCATGGCTAATATGGAGATACTAACATGTAAGTATGCAGAAATTTTAGCTGTTATTACTGTCACTAACTGCTACTTTTTATTACTAGCATGTAATTATAATATTCAATGTATAATTGAATAGATCATGGCATATCATGTATTATTATAAGCTATGCATATTTTTATAAGTATAATTATACAGTCGCATGTCACTTAACGCAGACGATACCTTCCAACAAATGTCTTAGGTGATTTTGTCATTGTGTGAACATCGTAGAGTGTACTTACACACATCTGAATGGTATAGCCTATGTATTAGTCAGGGTTCTCTAGGGGGACAGGACTAATAGGATAGGTGTATATATGAAATGGAGTTTATTAAGGAGAATTGACTCACATGATCACAAGGTGATGTCCCACAACAGTCCTTCTGCAAGCTGAGGAGCAAGAAAACCAGTCCAAGTCCCAAAACCTCAAAAGTAGGGAAGCTGACAGTGCAGCCTCTAGTCTGTGGCCGCAGGCCCAAGAGCCCCTGGAAAATCACTGATGTAAGTCCAAGAGCCCAGAAGCTGAAGAACTTGGAGTCCGATACACTAAGTAAGCTAGGTAGACTAAAGTCTCCACACTCCGGATTCTTAGGGGAGAAAAAGAATTACATGCAAAGGAAAGAGGGTCCTGTAAAAAAAAAAAAAAAAAAAAAAAAAAAAAAAAAAAAAGAAGAAGAAGAAGAGAATGAGAAAAAAATATATGGATTTGGGAGTCAACATTTCTAATTCTAATGACTACTAGCAGTGTCACCACGGGAAAATTATTGTCTTCCTGAATCTTGGTTTCTCAATTTGTGGAGACAGCTGCTCTCACAAATGACATTTACAGACAGGACTTTGCAGAATGGAATTTTTTTTTTTTTTTTTGCATTGGGTTAAATCATTAAAAAATTGGAAAAAAAAAAGAGTTGAAATTAGAGCTTGGATCTTGAATTTCTCGGAGTAATGAACAGTTATTGAGACTCCGGGCCACGGGTGGTATTCAGAAATCCTGTTACATCCACCTGCCAGGTAAGAAAGCCCTAGCTCCAAAACCAAGTACAGGGAGTATTCACTCATCTAGGTTGGAGTTCTCAATCTTGGCTCTATTAACTTCTTATGCCTATTATCCTTCGTTTTAGGGAGCTGTCTTGATAATGTAGGATGTTAAGGAGCAGCCTGGGCCTTTGCATGCTAGATGACAGTAGCATTTTCTCCTACCCTAGTTGTGACAAGTAAGCATATCTCCAGCTATTGCCAAATGCCCTCTGTGGGTGAAAATTGCCCCATAGGAGATCAAATCATGTTGGTTAATTGAAGGAAGAGCAGGAGGAAAGAGAAAGTGATTTGGGGTCACACAATCTTTGGAAGAAGGGACGCAGAATGCTTACTTTCTTGGAAAGATTGTAGAATTCAGGATTGGAAGAATTCCGCTGGGCTCCAGCTTTGCCCCATTCCTGGCTGGGTGAGCCCCACCTGGACAAGCAAGTTGCTGCTTCTGAGTCAGAGTGTTTTCAGTGGGGACATAGGGTGTTAGAGACCGAATGTGTGTGTTTTTCACAAAATGTATATGGCGAAGGCTGAACTCCCAAAGTGATCATATTTGGAGATGAGGTCTTCAGAAGGTACTTGAGGTTAGAGCAGGGTCCTCATGATGAGTCCTCATGTTGGGATTAATGCCCCCATTAGAAGAAACACCAGATCTCTCTCTCTCTCCCCGCCCCCTCCCCCGTACCATGTGAAGATGCAGGAAGAAGGCAGCTGTCATCAAGCCAGGAAGTGGGTCTTCAGGACCTGACCTTGCTGGCACTCTGATCATGGACTTCTAGCCTCCAGAAAACATCATTCTGTCTTTTAAACCCCCAAGTCTATGGTACCTTTTGTTATGGTATTGGTATCAGACTTCGGTAAGAAAAAATATCATTGACAGGTAATAACTTTTCTTATAGTTCAAGATTGTTAAAGAAATTAATTGAAATACTGAAAACTGTAAAGTAGCATATGATATTTCAGTTTTTATTGACAGTTACTCATTTCAAGGACATTTAGCCATGAACTGCCTTTGAAGTTTGGCAAGCACTGGTCCTACTAGACCAGATTTGCTGAAGAGGTGATATAATTGTAATTAGTTAATTACTGGCACGCCACGGAAGGCTGCTAAAAACTTGAAATGAGTGTATACTTCATTACTTCATTTACTCATTTCACGAAGAGTGAACAAGTCAAACTCAGAGCTTGCTCTCCTCATACACCTTATATTCAGGTGAACGTATAAACTCGACTCACAAGATTTAGGTAATACAGGCATGGAACAGGATAAAGCCATAAATCATTTTATTACAATTTTTAAATGCTTTGTTGGAGAAGTCCAGAGTCCTATTACAACACATACAAGGAAAAACTTCTTTCTTAAATAGCACTGGTAAACTTGTTTACATCTACTTTAAATAATCAAATTGGTAAGAAACATTTCTTCATAAATAATATGTAAATAAAACTTAGGTCAGGACAAAGAATCATGATTTCCTTTAGTGTATTACTAGAGATTGTTAAAGGTAAACTTTTACTTTTTACATGTACTATGCGAGAAATTAAAAGTTAAATGGGCAAGTACTTCTGTTTATGATTTTGTCAGAACTACACAGTGCTGGCTGAGAAACGGCTGGTAATGCACAGGGGGCTGAAGGAGAGCCAAAAAGAATGCACATCTCGAAAGAATGTTTACTCAAAAGACATTGATGAGACTCCAAGCATGTGTCAGGCCCTGTGCTGCTTGGCAGAATACCTAAGTCTCCCGCTGCCAGAGTTTATGGTTTGCAAAGCTCTCCTTTACAAAACCCTATTTCATTCACTCCCTCGTTCATTTCTCATTTGTTTACCAAATAAAATAAACTATAAGGCAAGTAAAAATTATGATCCCCATTTAATAAGTGAGACAACCAAGGTGCAAAGAGGATCAAAGACACATCCCCGAGCAGCATCTCCTAATTTACAGAGCAAGGATTCACATCAGAGTTAGTCTTAGATTCCATACAGTGACCTTTTGTTTTTCCACATGGTACTACCTTCCATCAAAACACACGGCCCACAAAAGTCCTGGTAAGTATGCAACAGAAGCAGCTTGATGTGTTATAGTTAACTAGATTGATGCAATTGGTTACCACAAAAATTTATTTTCTAAATTGTCCAGTTCAAGCCCTTTCTAAGCCATAAAGTTCAAATTATCCAATGTTTTATCTCAACTCAATTTACTTTTATTCAATACAGTAGAGTTTCATGGAGTATATGTACTTCATATATGAGCAAAACGGCAAAGAAGGAGATGTCCAGGGCTCTTTGGGTATCAGGCAGCCATCCATTTTGGCAGAGCATCATCTTAGGAGATGAGATTATAAGAATAGAAGGATGGGTTGAGGTTTTTTGAAGGATTGGTGATTCATGGTGTATTCATCTGCCCGGGCTGCTATAATAAAATACCATAGGCTGGGTGGCTTAAACAACAGAAATTCATTTTCTTACAGTTCTGGGAGGCAGACATTCCAGAGCGAGGCCTGACAGAGCTGGTTTCTAATGAGAGCACTCTTCTTGGCTTACAGACGGCTGCATTCTCACTATTCCTCCCATGGCCTTTCTGCAGCATGTGTGCATCAAGAGGGAATGAGTTTTCTGGCGTCTCTTCTTATATGCACACTAATCCTGTTGGGTCAGAGACTCACCCTTAGAGCCTCATTTAACCCTAATTACTTCCTTACAGGCCCCATCTTCAAATTCAGTGACACTGGGGTTTAGAGCTTGTGGAAATTCAAACATTCACTCCACAAAATTCCAGTGCTGGCTTTCCCAAATTTACATGTTTTTCTCATGCAAAATGCATTCGTTCCATTCCAACTGCCCCAAAAGTTTTAACTAATTTCACCTTCAACTCTAAAGTCTAAAGTCCAGCGTATCATTTGAATATCAGCTAAATCAGGTATTGGTGAGATTCAATGCATGATTCATCTTGAGGCATCATGAGGAATGAAGGTAAGATTCCTCTGTAGCTATGAACCTGTGAAATCAGATAAGTTTTGCACATCTGAAGTACAATAGTGAGACAGGCATAGGGTAAACATTCCCATTCCAAAAGGGTGAAATAGAAAAGAGGAAGGGAAAAAAAATCTCCAGAGTCCAACATCTAGCAAAGGAAACTTAATTAGGTCTTTAGGCTCAAGAGTAATCCCCTTTAGTGGTATGCTCTACACTTGCACTTGGTCCCACAGGGGCAGCACCCCATCCAATGGACCTGCGGGGCAGGAGTCCTGCCACCTTGGTTCTCCAGAGAAGTTCGGGGTCACAAAAATTTAGACCATAACACATGGTTAATTCTGTAGGCAATGGGAAGTCATTGCAAACTTGTAAACTTGTATACCTAAAACCGACACGTACAAAATATTGTTTCAGAAATACCAGTTTGGTTTGAGAGTAAATGATAATTTGGGTTGAAGAAAAGACAAACCAAATGAGATGAACTAGGAAGGTCTTGTAATGATTCATTTAATTATTGTCCCCATTTATTCATTTTATATTTATAGAACAATGGTTATTTATTGGGTGGCCACTCATAATTGCAGATGCAATAATAATGGAACAGGCCAGTTTCTGCTCTCTCGGGGGACTTATTTTTTAGCAGGCAAAAAGATCTGATCAAAGCAAGACAATGAGGTAGGGTCCAGGGATAATGGGAACCCTGACTTAGAAGTCTGACAGCAAAATCTGTATCTGCATGATGTAATTTGAACAGATGTAGGGAATATTGGAAGTGTCTAATAAGGTATATTTTAAGGAGGGAGCACTCTTTTTGTAATCTTTTTAGTGTGAACATAGGAAGTTAGTGGCAGTCATCTTTTATTTGGGGTTATTGAAATGTTAGCAAAATCTGGTGTCAGTACACCGGCTGCTTCAACATGGCAAATAGCCTAAGGCAAGCTAAAGTAAATTGAACTCCTTCTTTTATTCCTTCATTCAACAAACATTTACTGGATGCTGCCCATGTGTCAGGTATTATTTTTGGTACTGAGGCTATCAAGGTGAACAAAATCTACAAAGTTCCTGCTTTCCTGGAGCTAACATTCTATATTGAAAGAGACTGAAATTGAACAATAAATAGGTATATAATAAAGTTTCAGATTGTGATTTTGTGCTATGAAGAAATCTCAGATGGGGTAAAGGACCACAGGGTGACAGAGAAGTGCCCCTTCAGGAGGCATGGGCAGGGAGGGCCTCTCCAGAGGGTGGGCATTGAGAAGAGACCTGAACAAAGTGTTCAGTTGTTGAGTCACTTCAAACCTTATTGAGTCCCCAGTGCCCAAAGCCTGGCTGTAGATTCTAACAATAAGCTTAAAAAATTAAGAAACAGGACGGAATCACAGCAGTCCACATAGGGCACTCTTCCTTGTCAATCTCACATGAAACTCTTTCTCTCTCTCTCTCTCTCTCTCTCTCTCTCTAGCATGCTCCATTTTTCTCCCCCAGAAATCATTTATCTGAGAATCATAGAATGTGCAATTGTAGAAAAATTGGATGTTAGGAACATAAATAATTTTATGGAGGTAGAAGTCATCCCCCACCATTCACAAACAGCAATTAACTCCATTAGCAAAATCTCCACTTTGTTATTGCCCAAACTGCGTTTGATCTCTTTGCATGGTGGAAAACTCCCAACCATGAAAGTTGTCAATTACGCTGGCTAACTTCTACCTGCCAGTCATAGGTACGGCCACTGGACTCTAACTGTACAAATACAGTCCTTTCTCTTCTACCTGTTAACCCTACGGACATCTATGTCCAGGTGAAAAACACATCTACTTTTCCTCAATGTTGCTGTAGAGTTGACTCACACCCATGCCTCCTTCCTCTGGACCACTTCCCCCATTGACTGCTCTCTTTTGCTTTTTTGTTTATTTGTTTATTTTCTTTCTCTGGAACATTTGCTGAGGATTTACCATAAACCAGGGGCCTGTAGAAAATTCTTACAATTTTACATCGTCTTGGCATCTAATTCAAATACAAATTTAACTTGCTCATACAAGAAGCAGGACTCAGCCACCCTTGACATAGTTTCCAGTTCTAAAGCCAAACTCAAATGGTTCAAGGTGGTGGCCGGAGATAACAACTAGCAGACTGGACTCCCCGTTTTCCAGCCACTTCCCTTAAACAAACCATCCAGGCCTTTCCCTGTGACCTTAAAGTGGTCCACACCCCATTCTCTCATGTGCATTGCCAGCTGCCACATGTGTGCTCTCTTACTCTATGTGACTCTTCTTTCCTGCCTTGCATGACCCAGGGACAAAGGACTTCCCTTCAGACTCATTGCACACCCCCTGCCCAGAATCTGTAAGTAAAAATCTTTAAACCTTTTCCTATTGTGGCGGTGGATGAAATGTGCACTTTCTCTCTGAAGAACAAGGGTTGGCTTTTCCCAACCCAGCTGGGTTTTCCCTGGGGTGCCCAAGAAAACACAAGGTTGGACTCCCAGCATCAGGTTGATGGTCCAGCAGGCATAAACTGCACAGGGGGCAGGCAAGAGTCACAGGATCCTGCCAGTATAAACATGTTCCCCATGTGAGGAATCCCCTCGTTCTGAGTTAAACAGCTAAGCATTAGACTGTCCACCAGGCAAAAGAAGTATTCCATGAAGAACATGCTTCATGCTCCTATGTCCAGCTGCCCTTCATTTCCCATTAGGGCAGGGCTGCAAACCACTCAGATACTGGCATTCAGTATAGCTGCGTGTGCTCCAAACATGGGTTCACAAGGCACTAAAATATCAGATCAATAAGACATAGTTCCTGATCTTAAAAAGTTATCATCTATTGGTCTGGCACGATGGCTCATGCCTGTAATCCCAGCACTTTGGGAGGCTGATGGGGGTGGATCACCTGAGGTCAGGAGTTCGAGACCAGCTTGCCCAACATGGTGAAACCCCATCTCCTCTAAAAATACAAAAATTAGCCGGGTGTGGTGGCACACACCTGTAGTCCCAGCTACTTGGGAGACTGAGGCGGGAGAATTGCTTGAACCAGGGAAGCAAAGGTTGCAGTGAACCAAGGTCATGCTACTGCACTCCAGCCTGGGCGACAGAGTGAAACTCCATCCCCCCCGCCGGCCCAAAAAAAGCCGCCATCCATCAGAGGAAATAAAGGACTTTGGGAACAAAACTGTCACAATGTGAAAAGGATTATTTTGATAGAAGGCAATGAGCTCCACAAGAGGGGAAAAAGCCATGGCAGAGATGGTCAGAGTCAGTCAGCACATGGCAAGGGTAAGTTATTTCAAACAGAGAGCACGAGGCACACAGGCAAAGGCAGGCTCATGTGAAAACATACGGGGACTCCTCCTTGGAACTGAAGCTTAGTATGTCTGAAGATTGTCCCAGAAATCATGCTGGAAAACTAGGTATGCAGAAACTTCATTGTGCCAAAGATCATTCCATTGAGTATAACCAAGATCAAGGTGAGTTTGGCCATACATTGACTATAGGACAATCCTCATACAAAAGAGGATTGTTACCCCATTTGTTTCTGGAAACTAAAGATTATAATTACTCTTTCTGAGATGCATTTAAAATGGCTTAGATTTCATCTCTTCATCCATTGTATCACATGACTTTCTCAAGTTCAAGGTGATAGCTCCTTGAGAACGTGGACTAGAATATGTTCCCCTCACACCTCATGAAGGGAATAGCAATCATGTAAGTATAATAATTATAATAATAACATGTGTTTGGCATGGTCAAGTTTGCAGAACGATGTCATACAGACTATTTACTTTGAAGAGTAGACATTTTCTTCATTTTATACATCAAGAGAGTTGATGGGGGTCCAGAAACATCACCTGGGCGGTCCCTACGATGCAAATAGCAATTTCTAGAGGCAGGGCTAGAATGCAGGTCCTCTGGCTTCAGGCTAATGCAATTTCCTCAAATGTTTAGTGATTACTTTCCTCAGAGAGAGTAAATTTGGGTGGTGGAAGGAGACATAAAAGAAAACCACCTATTATTCGATGACCAACTGAGCTACTAGTCACTACACTGCATTTATTTCTCATCTATGACCCATTTACATTGCAATCACCAGGTTTTTGTAGAAAGAGTCTGGGAGCTGCTGTCAGCTTCTTGGAGTCTCTTTAGTATATTTCTGAGAATGTGGCTGCCTCTGAATGCAGGCTGTGCAACACGCCTCAGTGAGCATGGATAAGAAGCATGGACTTTGACTTAGATTACTACAACCCATGTGAACAGTCCTCTCTAAGGCAATGTCCTGTCAAGCAGTTTGGATAAAATATTGGCCTTTAAAGGTACTAGACATGAGTCCTTTTGTCTATTTTTTCCTTAAGAAAATCACAAGATGGAGAGAGAGTTGTCATTTAATGCCATACAAGAAGGTGTTATATCATAATGTTAACAACTAAAATGATGTCAAGCTAAAGAATGTGATTAATACATAACTCTAATTCTTAAAATTAACTTTTGTAATAGGCATTTTAAATCCCCTTTTTTATGACTGAAGAAACTGCCAGAGAATAAAAAAATGAATAAAATATTTTAAGAGCACTTGCTGTAGTTTAGACATTCTAAGAGGTTTATATATACAGTCATGTATCTCTTTTGTTTGTTTGTTTGTTTGTTTTGTTTTTTTGAGATGGAGTCTCACTCTGTCGCCCAGGCTGGAGTGCAGTGATGTGATCTTGGCCCACTGAAGACTCTGTCTCCCAGGTTCAAGTGATTCTCCTGCCTCAGCCTCCCAAATAGCTGGGACTACAGACATGCACCACCACACCCGGCTAATTTTTTTATTTTTAGTAAGGACGTGGTTTCACCATGTTGGCCAGGATGGTCTCGATCTCCTGACCTCGTGATTCACCTGCCTCGGCCTCCCAAAGTGCTGGAATTACAGGCATGAGGTACCGCGCCCAGCCTGTCATGTATCTCTTAACAGTGGTGATACATTATGATTATGAGAAATGGGTTGGAAGGTGATTTCCTTGTGGGAACATCATAGAGTATATTTACACAAACTTAGGCGGCAATGCCTGCTACACACCTAGGCTATATGGCAGTGCCTACTGCAGCTACGCTATAAATCTGCACAGC
Source organism: Macaca thibetana thibetana (assembly GCF_024542745.1). NCBI lineage: Eukaryota > Metazoa > Chordata > Mammalia > Primates > Cercopithecidae > Macaca > Macaca thibetana. Next base: position 175,670,934 of record NC_065582.1, read on the forward strand.
ATGCTACTGTACTGAATATGGTAGGCAGCTGTGCCACAATGGTAAGTATTTGTGTATCTCAACAGAAAAGTGCAGTAAAAATACATTGTGAAAGATAAAAAATAGTATATCCAGATAGGTCAGCTCCGTTATAATCTTATGTGCATGTGTTGTTAACCTAAATGTTATGATGTGGTATGTGACTGTATTAATTTATTACTTTTTATAGCCACCCTATAAGATAGTTACTATTTTCTCTGTTTCACAGACAAGATTCAATGAAGGCCACACAGATTACACAAGTTGCCCAAAGTCACACAACTAGTAAACATGGAAGTGAGCTAGCAAAGCTGGCGACAGCCCCATGGTCCTCCTACAATAAATTGTGCTAGGCATTTTCATTATATGTTGCCTCATTCACTCTAGTTATTCTCCCTTGGAAACAGGTATTGGGATTCCCTTACTCTACATTCTACATGCTAAGAATCTGAGGCTCACAAAAACTAAAAGACATATCCAAATTCACATAGTTAGGACATAGCAGAGCTGGTACTCAACTCCAAGTATTCTAACCATCGCATCCCATATTGTTTTGCATCTCTAGGGTTCCTATTAGAATTATGCCTTTTTTAATACCAAACCAATGGTCATTTATATTCCAAAACTTACATGAAGACAGTTATAAAATGCATACAATTTTTCACTTTTATACAGGCTAATTTCATTTCTGTTTTAAAAATTATGATGTCATTCTTTAAAATAATTGCTGAGAAATTAGTTGTAAGAAAGCTTGTTTTTATTTAAATACTCAGTCTCTTGGAAATAGAGTGAGTAAATATTCCAGGGGCAAATGTGACAGGCTCGTAGGCTGCTGAACTTTGTATTGGGATCCCCTGGCCCTGTGGATCAAGAAGTTGACCTGCCAAATAGCGGGTATGATCAAACATATATTATTTCTCAAAACCAAAGCACCCTGGAAATTACCAAGTCTATTCTCACAAGTCCTTGGGAATTTTCTTCCATAATCCTTTCTTATGGTTTTTAACACTGGGTCATATTCCTTTGAATCTTACTCTCTTGTTTTCTTTGGCTCTTAGGAGCTTAGAGTTGGCAGATCCTTTCTTGATTTCAGTGAAAGTACTATTCATGAGACACTTCTTTCAGAGGATGTTTTAGTTGTCAAACCTTGTGTCTATATATATATATATATATATACACACACACACACACACACACACACACACAAGCTACCAAGCTATACTTGCTGGCTTAATTTATTGTGCAAGAATTGACGATCAGAGCTACATTTTTTTTTAACAAATTTCATCTGTAGCTTCTAGGTAGAGGCAGATTTTAAAATACTAAAACATTGAATTTTAGTTTTATCCCTACAATTTATTTTTTATATAACCATTATTATGCACTAAGCATTACGGTCCTAGCTTTCCTATCTCAAAACTTTATGGTTTGTTATCTATCATGGAAGATTGTTTTGGAGATTAAGACCAATTATTCATTTATTCATTCAGTCCCTCACGCATCATCCATTCAATAAATATGATCTGAGGGTTTACTAAATACTGATTATTCTGTCAGTCATTGTAAATGATAGAGGTGACAGTTCTTTCATTCCTATTCACAAGGAGTGCACAGTCTACTGGGAGGAAATGAAGTGCATAATTAACAGTTAGTGTCATGACTGCTGATAGATTATGTGCAGAAGTTGTAGGAACACTGAGGAGTGAAGGGGAGGCTTGGTATCTAACATTGGTTGTGTTGAGTCATGGCAAGTGCATAAAGGAATCAAGATACTTTGTTTTCTGAGGAAGAGAAAACTAATCATTGACTTGATGGATGAATAAGAGTGAGCCAGGTGTGGCGGGGCTGGGACAGTGGTGGAAGACTGGTTTACTATTTCTGCAGATACACACCTAGGACAAAGTTTGAAATGCTAATAAGTGTTCAGTATTTTGAAGCTCTTTGATTCTAAATAAAACAAACAGAAAAACCCAATTTGACCTCAAACCATGCCTTTGGTTGTATGTAACCAAAGCTCTTACTTTTCAGTGTTTAACACTGAATCTCCACAGCTTCCCAGACATAGAGGATGTCCTTTGAAGTGCACAAAAGATAAGATCCTGTGGGGACAGGACTTTCTGAACATCAAGAGATTAATTTACACCACCACAAAATAAAATCAGCCTGCTGCTAATCAAAGTTCCAATTCTTATTTTCCAGGGCATTTCACAGGAGGATTTTCCCACTATGGAAATAAGTAAAAGATATTAGAAAAACCACTCTTGTGCTACTTTGGGATGAAACAAACAACAGAGTTGTTCTCTGATGGGCAAGTTAGCAGGCTGTCATTGATACAACTCCACAGAGAGAAAGAAGGTAACATTCCAAAGAGAAAAAAAAAATGCTGTTGCAGTCAAGTAATTCAACCTATTTATATATCTCTTTTTACATACATCTAACATGAGTGCAGTGCTTTGTTGGTGTTAGGATCTGACTGCATAAAACCCACTTAGATTAAAGGTGAGCATTGGATAATGAAAAGAAGATGAGCATTTTTATTTAGTTTTTATTTTGTCACTTAGGAGTGACCTTGTGCAGTTCACCTTTTGTGCACTGCCTTGTCCATAGCACTTTTGACAACCAAATAAAGCAATGGAGGTGAAGTTACTTCGGGTGCAATAATGCAAAATAAATGTAAGACACTGATAAAATTAAAGTTAAAATATTCCAAAGATGAATTCAACTTGATCCTTACTCTGAACCTGCATTCACAATGCTGGGAATATAAAAAGGAGATACCCATGGATATGTCATTTTTGCCATTTGTTGATTGGTAATAGCTACTATTGCTTCCCCTTTCAGGCTGCTTATTAGTTTCTTGGCTTTAGTTGGGAACTTGATCTTGATTTACCTACACAAAACTCCCCACTTTGCTCTTTCCTCATTTTCAAAATTATTAAGGTCAAAGTCACTCATCAGTCTCTGACATAATGAATTATTGTTTGTGCATACGTGAATGAATAAATAAAATTCAAGGTCTTCATTTTGTAGAGGTGGTTCTATCAGTGGTATCCTACGAGCAAGATCCTCAGGAGGAAGAATAATGTCTCTACCTAGCATGTTCTTGGTACCAAGCAGACGATTATGTGATGTTGGTCACCTTCTCTCATTTTCCATCATTGTTCTCACCCTCGTTCATACTTTTGAGGATACAAGTGGAAGTAGGAGCATTATTATATTGGTATTGAGTCCCAAGGCCTAATTTTGTCATTTGTTAACTGAAGGAATTTGCTAAAATTAATTAGATCATTGAGTTTCAGGTTCTCCCTGTGTGAAATATGTATCATTTACTCCTTTTAGAAGAGGCCATAAAACACTGACATGCATCAAGTAGTAATTGGAGAGCTCAAGGACACTAAACTGCTTCTTCATAAAAGGAATACAACGTTGGAGGGAGGAGCAAAGGGATCAATGTTATTTTGCTGTTTATGCTTGGTCTGTATTATCCTGACACCAGAGTGCATGTTGGGCTGGTTTGTTTTTCATTTGGGAGGTGCTGTAGGCTGAGAGAGTTATATATGGGAGAGAAGGATAATCCAATATTCTCTGTAATTTTTCTAAAAAGAATCTGGAAGAGAATAAATCTGTATTAATTAGGGTTCTCTAAAGGAACGGAAAAAAACAGGATAGACGTATACATGAAGAAGAATTTATTAAGAAGTACTGACTCGTACAATCTCAAGGTGAAGTCCCACAATAGGCTGTCTGCAAGCTGAGGAGCAAGGATGCTAGAGAGACAGCCCCTGGCAAATTACTGGTGTTTAAGTCCAAGGGTCCAAAAGTTGAAGATCTTGGAGTCTAAGGTTCAAGGGCAGGAAGCATCCAGCACAGTAGTAAGATGAAGGCCAGAAGACAGCGAGTCAAGTCCTTCGATGTTCTTCTAACTGCTTTATTCTAGCCACACTGGCAACTGATTAGATGGTGCCCACCCACATTGAGGGTGCGTCTGCCTCTTCCAGGCCACTGACTCAAATGTTAATCTCCTTTGGCAACACCCTCACAGACACACCCATGAAACATACTTTGCATCCTTCAATCCACTCAAGTTGACTAAATTCTAGATGTTCTCCCTGAAACTTTCCTTGGTATTATAGGAAACTCTGGTCAATCCATCTACTCAGTAACCTGCCTGTGTCCTGGAAGGAAGCACGGAAGAGGAGGAGATGGTGACAGGACTCATGATAGTCCTACCTGTTGCATAAATCAGTGAACTTATGGTTATGACTTTCACTTGGCAACTGATTCTGCTGGGCTATTCTCCCAAGAACTTGCACAGAGGGGTGGCAATGGTGAAATGCAGATACCTGTTCTCATCGGATTGTCCCCTGAGCAGACCTGTGAGAACCCCAAGGCAGAGCCAGGAGAAGTACCATGAGCTTCAAATGGTGGGGATCTTCACAGGAAACTTGTTAAAATTGAGAAGGAATATTGAAAGAAAACAAAGAGACAACAATTAAGCAGGATGTTCTCAAGGCAGGATCATCCAATGTCATGAAATAACCATGGAAAGTAACAATCTCTAAGGGAAGTTGAAGGTTTTTCCTACCTAGTCAAATCCTACTCCTATCAAATTTCTTCATAAATGTTTCTAAGATCTTAAATCAAGGCACATCTGTCTCAAATTTTTATTATTTTTCCAATTATGTAAGTATATGTAAAAAATACACATTTTTATGCTTTTAAAATTTGTGTAAGTGGTATTGGAACAGAAAAATAGGAAATTGTAAGTCAAATAATTAGAGAAATGCCGCAAGGTGTCTGCAAGATTCCTCATGAGCTTCAAATTGCTATGAATTACATATTTCAAAAAACAAAAAGTACTCTTCAGTATTTACCAATCTTACATGGCCATGAGTTAAAAGAAAACAAAGAAACAAACAACAAGAACAAGAATAAATAAACTGCATAGTTTATGTTGTAGCGAGATGATCAAAGAAACCTACTTTGGCATAAAAATAAGACGTTGAACTGAAGATGTAAAGGGATCCTAGTAGTGTCTGCATTGACTAGCCCAGTTCCCAGGACAGGAAGGCTGTAGGATTCAGGAATGAAGTGAATCTCGAGCTTAGCTCAGGTGTCCAGTTGGGATGAGCATTTATTGCTATGCTCCCTTGGGAACATGACTGTGGCTGCAGGCAGCCAGGCAGGATAAGGGTCCATGTGAGCTGAGGTCCCTTGAGGTCTGACAGAGGCAGTAGGATGAGCCTCTACAGAGGAGGCTCCCCAGTCCCAGAAGGCATCTTCACAACAGCCCTAGTAGGATAGCTGTGAAGATGAAATGAACCAGGGGTGAAGGCAGCATTTTGTAAATTGCACTGTCGGTTCTGCATACCACCACCTCTATGTTAGGGTATTTAATGAGATCATTTAAAATACACACAGCCAACCACTCTTGAGGCTCTGTTCTTTATTGACAGGGTTCTCAGTATTCCCCACATATTGACTCTCTTAATATTAATACTATGACCATCGATGCTATTATTTAACACTATTACCGGCACTTGATATGAAAGACAGGAAGACTAAGTAACATGCCTAAGGCCAGTGGTTTCTGAGTGGGAGTACTGGGTTCCACCCCAAGCCATCTGACTCCCAGCTGAGATCTTATCCTTGCTGCTTATCCCATCATAAGCCTATGAGCAGCGTATTATTACTCTCAGCTTATAAATGAGGAAATTGAGTCCCATGGAGTACCTGTAATTGCCTAAAGTCGTACTGCTGTTTAGAAGCAGATCCAGGACTTAAACCAAGGCTCCAGCATTCTGTCTTTGAGAGAAAGATGCCTCTGGAGGAAGGAGCTGGGGTGACATGCTCAGCAGCTGCCCAACCTTGTAATCCCAGCATTGCATATACACACTCAACGTTTGGAGATAATCCCCTTCCGCTCTGGGTGTCTTGCATCATTTCACTTTGCTATTAACCCCAGCTACATAATCAACTTGAATGGGTAGAGTGAAAACCTTTTGGGAAAAGCAGGCGATACGGAAATAAATATAATATTTTATATTTATATAATAAATTATCCTTTCTTGAGGAGCCTTTTATATCAACTCTTCTACACCATTTGGTTCTCCCAATACCTGTGGAGAATAGCTGGTTGCTTTTCAAAAGTGCACCGGATTTAGATTTGGATCCGATTGAATCCCAGTTCAGCCACTTAAGAGCTTAGTGAGCATACGTAAGCCCCTTTCATCACTTGTGTCAAAGACTCTCCTTTAGAAAATAAGATTAATATGACCAACTCATGCAGTGGTGAGGAATGAATTAAATCAGTATTGACTGAGTGTTGTTCAGTACCTATCAAGTTCCCACTGTGTGCTGAGTGCCAGCACAGACAATCCTCATTTTGGATGAATTTGGTTTAAGTGTAACAGGTAGAAATCATTGGCTCAGGGGTGCATCAAACTCTAGGTAGTCTTGGACAAGTCATTTAGAGTCTCTGGATTTCCAATTCTTGCTCCTTAAAAGCAAAACAAGACTCTGGCATCATTATTAGCAGTTTTCAAATTGTGTTCCGTGTGTCCCAAGGATTTCACACATGTTCCTTGGGAACCTCCCATTAAAGATGTGGCAGGGGTCAGTTTCCAGCACCATAAGCCCTCCTTCAGATGTAGCTGCTGCCCATAGGGAGTAAACACACATATACTGTTTGGCCTGCAACAGTATGTGTTTTTGTTTTAAATATAGCTGAATTTACAAGTGTGCGTGTGTGTGTGTGTGTGTGTGTGTGTTTAATTCATTTTCTCAGTTAAAGAAAAACCAAATGACTACCACACAAAGAGTATGACATCGTAGTGTAAAGCAGATCAGAATTTGCCTTCTAGCCACGTGACCATAATATGCGTTTAACCTCTCTGAGTTTTAACTTCTACATCCATAAAATGAGATAATGCTATCTCATAGAATGGTAATAAGACTTAATTGAATTATCTTTTTTAAATGCCTTGGCTCAGAGCTTTGCTAAATACAGGTTAATTTATTGCTCTTCACAGCATCTTGGGGAACAGAAATACCCCAGCGCTTTGTTCTCTGGGTCTTTAAATTTAACCAGAACTTTGAAGACTTTTTTGTGTATGATTCACTGAAAAAAAATGATTCTACTTCCTACCTATCTTTCTTTATGAAAGCATGGTCTGATTTTGACATTTTCAGTTTGAAATATATTATATTTATAACACTGAAATATATTATATTGATATATTTGTAATTCAAAACACATCTTTACATTGAAATACATATATATACACACATACACATACACATATATAATCACTTTTGAAAAACTAATATATAATTAAGGTACTTTCAGCCAAATCAACATTTTATGATTATTAAAAACATCATTTCAGGGTTTTGTACGAACACCATCTATCATTTTATATTTGGATGTTTAGGATTTACTATCTGTCCATTTAATACGTGATTCAAAAGACTCTTACTGTGCTCACAGCATCAAATAGGTATGTATGAAGGTCTTCTAAACCCCTAAAACCTCCATTACCTTGCTCTGCAATTCCCATGAATGTGCAGAGAGGTGGCTGTTACACCGAAGTTTGAAACTTTTCCAGCCTCCAGTTTGCATTTCAGGGCAATTTTTGTTTCTTTTCACAGTAAAGCTGCTTTCCATCCTTAATGCAGTGAAAAATGGGCATTAAAGAAAGATTCTCTTTCTAAATAAAATAAAATGGAGAAAGTACAGAAGGCCTTTATTGAAGGATGAAGAGGCATTCACTTGGGGAGATCGCTAGGGTCCTTAAGTGATGCTGCCTTTGATTAAAGCGATGCTGTCAAGTGAGTGAGCCTGGGGATGAGTCAGAAAATCCAGCTCCCAGCACCGGCCCTGCCTCTTAGTCACTGAATGACCCTCTTTCGTCCCAATCTTTTCAGCCTACTTGCAGGGCTCAGCTCAAGAACTGAAGTGAGAATTCACTGGGATAATGAATGTAAAATTGTGTAGGAAATGATAAAAGCATAATTTAAAAAATATATGGAATTATAATGATGTACTTACACTTCAGTCAAATTTAAGAAGCTTACTAGTTTTGAGTGTAGCTTCTGAAGAATGACAGACCTCTATGAAAATTCTAACCTAGACATCTCATAGCCTTTATTTTTCATTTTTAACTGAATTGTTCTATGAATGTTTTTTCTCTCCTACAAAATGGGCATAATAAAAACACCTACTCAAGAGAACCAAACAATGAAATGATTGCCTAATGCTTAGCCCAGTGGCTGGAACAAAATAAGCCCTTAATAAAAGTAGTGAAAAGGGAATGACAGCAACAGTTCCGTCAAAATATCAACCCAGACAAATAAATGAATATGAAATTCCACTTTTCAGGGTATTTTAACCTGGAATCTTGGCCCTAACACACCAAGAGTTAAATGTCTACATATACAAACTAGTGGACATTTTTATTGACTGCTTTCATCAAATGCATTAGTTTCATTTACTGTCAGATAATATATTAGCAACTAGTAAGTTTAGTTAAGAACATCAGATAAGTTTGCTTGTTGATTCAAAGCGTCAACCAAGGGTTTGCCAAAGGCAAACAAACAAATTAAGAAAAACCCTAAAATATAAAAAGCTCAATAAAACTGCGACTTTCCATATAAAGCCAAAATAGTGGCTCCATGAAACATTGCTCTTTTGTGTTTCTGAAAGAATATATAGTTTAAATTTATGTTTAAAAAAATGGTGTTTATCACATACATTCTCTGAGCTTTTGCTATGGCTCTAATAACCTATCTCACAAGATACTTCTGAGGAATTAAATGGGATATTGTACAGGAAAGGAATGGGAAGAAGGTAGTTTTTCTCAGTAGAATGAGCTCAAGTGCCTATAGGTCACCAAGGTGCACAATAACTAAGATATTTGTTCCTCACTCCATGGGTAACTCACTGGGCAGTTTCTCAAATGGGGAAATCAGCACATAACCTTAATGAATTATCAAGGGCAGTAATAGACTCGCATTAAGATGCTTTTTAACCCAGTTTGAAAAGCCTTTCTGGAAGAAATACCTTCTGAATCCTGAATGGCAAAAACATATTTATCTGGGTGACAAATTTTGTAGACGAACATCAGCAACAAGATAGGAGGATGGGAAACATTCCCAAGGAAAAAACCAGGAAGTGTGTTTCTTAGTGAGAAGGGAAGAATGGACGACGGGATAAGATAAGTACATTCATGTGATTGTACTCTTAATTGTTTCTTTTAACATGAGAAAAGAAGTTTAATCAATGGGCAGAGATGTATGTCATTGGCAAACATACTAGATGCACTGCACAATTATCAGGTAGCCAAATATGGTCAAATAGACCCATTTTCAAGATTCCTGAATTAATTCAAGAAATTAATGTCACGCCTTCAGGGAACCAAATACATAGCAACTTTTTCTGATTAACACACATTGATGCCCTCTGATGATGGAACCACAGATTTGCCTTTATTCTTGGGTTGCCTTCACTTTGGACCTTAGATTGGATCCTCTTAAATTCAATGGGGAATCCAAAGAATGATTGAAAGAAAAATGGGATCTGAAGGGTGAGATGCTGCTTCTTATATTAAGGTAATATAATATATATACACATATATTATATACACACACCTAATATAATACATAAATATATATATATATACACATATATTAGGTGTGTGTACATATATGATTATAATAAATAATTATTTATTATAATAAATAATTATAATGAATAATACATTATATTATTAAATAATAAAATATAAAATAATAAATAATAATATAATGTGATGTATTATTAAATAATAATTATAATAAATAATAAATAAAATATATATAAATTATAAATATGTACACACACCTAATATAATGTATGTATTAGGGTAATATAAGAAGCAGACATCTCACCCTTCAGATCCTATTTTTCATGTAACCATTCTTTGGATGCATTCCATTTTTCTTCCTGGCAGAAAGAAAACAAAGAAAGAAGTGCAACTATAAAAAGGAAATTTACCATTTCCTAGGGTCACGGGTCAGTGAGAAAATAAAGAAGAAAATTAGTTTAAGTTCCTTTTGAGAATGGAATCGGTTAAATTATAGTGATAGAGCTGAAGCCAGTAGGCTTACCTACCTTGTTTCCTGTCCTCTGTTAATTCTCTAAGCCCGTCTGGACCAATATGACTATAGTATAGGTTTGGCTTGAGCCCCAGGGTTGCCACGAGCTACCCTAACTGGTACTCCAGCGTTGACCCTGTTCTTAAGGTCCCACCTTAGTTTCAAAGCTCGCATCTTGAACCTCAGTTCTGTTCTAATTTTCCTATGTTGAAGTCCCACTTTTCTTCCATATTAAAGTTTTCCTGATTCTGAGGCCAAATAATTTTATCAATAATTTTAGTCTTTAGTTTTCAGCCTTGGAACTCCAGGACTATGTGGGATGGGAGATAGTGTTGCATCTGTCTGTTAATGTATAAGTTGTTTCCACACATGAACAAGGAAGAAATGTGCTGAACAGTCTATGCAAAGATATGAAGTATCAGGGATCATGAAGATTTCAGGGAACCATTTGTAGATTAATATGCCTCAAGGATAATGGACATGAAGAAGAACTGATAGGATGTTGTTAAGAAAATGGTTGGGATTACAGAGGACTTGAAAAAAGGAGAACAGTTAATGTATTAGTCCGTTTTTATGCTGCTGATAAAGACACACCTGAGACTGGGTAGAAAAAGAGGTTTAATTGGACTTACAGTTCTACTTGGCTCTTGGGGAGCGGGCTCAGAATCATGGCGGGAGGCGATACTTTTTACACGGCAGCAGCAAGAGAAAATGAGGAAGACTCAAAAGCGGAAACCCCTGTTAAAACCATCAGATCTCCTGAGGCTTCTTCACTGCCACAAGAACGGTATGGGGGAACTGCCCTCGTGATTCAAATTATCTCCCACGGTGTCCCTCCCACAACACGTGGGAATTATTGGAGTACAATTCAAGGTGAGATCTGGGTGGGGACACGGAACAAACCCGTATCAGTTAACAAGCTAAGACAACTGATCAGGTGAGAGATAATGAGGACCTGAACTCAGAAAATGGCAATGGAATTTGAAGGAGAAAATGATGCAAGAGATATTTAAAATGCAAAATCCACACAATTGTCAGTTCATTGGCTAAGGAGTGAAAGAAATATGGATGTCCCCTATGTCTATCACTGTCCTATGCAGCAACTTTCTCTCATGCACTGGTCACTCCTCCAGTCACATGGTCAGATGGGGGAGGGATGGAATCCCGATTGACCAATCTGAGTACCTCATCCTGTTAGGCTTGAGTGGCAGGAGGTGTCTCAGGCACAGCCAGTACTGCCATAGAATTTCTGGAACAAATGAAATAATGATCTGCTCTTTTCTATTTGAAATTTAAGCATGAATTAACCCCAGTGCTAACGTTTGACAACAGACTGAGAATAAAGTTAACCCAGAGAAAATCAGAGGCAAGAGAGAGGAGAAGAGCAAATGCTTGGTGATATTGTTAGAATCCTTAAGTCTGGCTGAGTCAGAAGCTATAATCAAGCTAGACAGACCAATAAATTCAGGCTTTCAGAAAGCCTTTTTGAATCGTGTTTATATCACCTAAAAGCAAGAATCCTGGCCTATGCAATGGAGAAACTAAAGATAATTCTGAGGTTCTCAGCTTGAGCATTTGGGAAAGAGAGATAAGATAATGTTAATGCCTTGAGGACCACCATGTAGAGGAGAAGGTCTGAGTGACAGCACAAGTTCTATTTGAACTTGTAGCAGTTGAGGGATTCATCAGTAAGGCTAATCATCAGCTGCTATTTTGACTGTGAAACACTCACATAGGTCCCAAGACCGTGGGATGACCACGGAAATAACGAGTGCTAAGCACAGGAGTGAGTGCAATAAATCTAATTCTATCGCATTCTCGCTGATTCAAGAAGCATTGCATCGTGCAAGAAGGTAGAAGTGGAATTGTCAACAACAACCTCACCGAGTTATCTATTTCAAATTCATGATTCAATACCCTCAAATATTTAAGCACTAATAGTGGTAAATGATTCCAGTCACACTTCACGACTGATCACAATATCTGAGAATGGTCCAAAGTGTATGCTTTTTCATGTGGGGAGACAGGGATTTGGAGACAGGACAGAGCTTAAGTTGGAAAGTTTTGGAGTAGGCTTTGGGCTTTGTAAGTGTTGCTTCAGCTGCTGTGACCAAGAATAACTCAAGCAACAACATGAAGCCCCTAATTCTAAGTGTAATGCAAGTAGCTTTTCTCTCCCCAATGTGTTCTATTGATTGCAGACAATATGTAATTACCTTCTGAGACATACTTTTCCCATCTTAACTCCCTCTACATGTGAAACGAACTGTAACAGACAAATTAGGTTTTTCTTTCTTTCCCATCACCTAACTTTCTTAGCTTTTTTTCTGATTTGATGATTGTCTCCTCCTCCCAATACAGCAATACAATTGAACATTAGTGGTGTGCTACAAGGCCAGATGAAAATAATATGAAATCTAATGCAATATCTAGAGCACTACTAGAATAGAATGCCAGATCTGAAATGGCCTCCTGAAATATCACATCTCAAACCCTTATCTTAGCTATTAGGAAATAGAGAACCCAAAAGCAGATGAACCATCCAAGTAAGCCCCACTCCTTGTTAGTTACAGGGCTGCACAAACATTTCAGGTCTCTTGACTCCTAGTTCTTTCCATCACCTTAAGATTTGCCTCTAGGTACTGAATATATTGTACATTATAGGCATTTTACATGTTTTTTTGTCATACTAACAGCCCATCTTGATGCAAATTGTTTCCATCAGAGCATGTGTATCCCCAGCTTAGCTTTATTCCATTAGCCCATCCTGGACCATCTTTGTGGCAAAAATGGCACACCAGAGGATGTATCAGCTATGTTATCACAGACATACTGGCCTTTAATTTCCAAAATCGGGGAACCTCAGCCAGTGTACATTTTAGGCACACACATTCAGGTATTTCTGTATTTAAATAGTTCTTGTAGAATAATAATCATCTTTTACATTTGCAGAGAAGTTTACAGTGTGAAAAGTACACTCAGGGAATCATTTAGAAGTCAAAATTAGGTAAGATTTGTAGGTGCAAATGCTTCTGTCAGAGAACAGACCTGGAACACCTGTTTAATTCATTTAAGCAAGAGATGCTGCTTCATTTTTCAAAACAATTTCACTAAAGAATATTGAAACAAGAATAAAAAATGTAAAATGCCATCCACAAGCCAATTGCCAAGCGAAACTACCATTTCTTGTTTTTCCATGTTTCTCTTTTGAATTGGCCCACTCACTCTGTGTGTGTGTGTGTGTGTGTGTGTGTACACACATACTCATTTATGCATTTATGTTTAAATTTAAAAAAATGACTCCATATTATTTTCCCAATTGTTGCAGTATCTTTATAATAATCTTGGTTACTGCTTGTTCAATACTCAAAAGAATGGATACAATAATTAAACACAGCTTTTCTCCATTAATGTTACTTTTTTGCAACTAGGAATGAAATAGGGGCAGGGTGAAAGGTTTCCAATGCAATTGTTGCTGTTGTTGTTGTTGTTATTTTAATGAAAACTGAATGAAAGCAATAACTGGGGAAATAAATGAAGACAACTCAAATGAGAACAGACTGTTTATTTAGAACTTGCTCTATCAGGGAGTCAGCTCTGTCCGTTGCATTTGGTACAGGCTTAAAGGCACACAGGGTAATGGAGAAGCTTTATAGTGAAAACATGGGAAGACTTCCGGTACACTCAGTTGAAGGCTGGGAAAGCTGAATGTCAACTAGAAGCATGTGACTGGTTTGGGGAGTGCATCTGGTTGGTCCTCAGTTGGAAGTAGAAACAAAAATTAGGGCAGCTGGCAGTCCCTGTCCAAGTTCTTATTTTTTTGAGCCAATTTCTATAAGGTTGTGGTTTGGATCCCAGGGCTGGTTGCTGTAAGGAATTAGGGGTCAGACTTCTATGGTTAAATACCATCTGGCTGTTGGTCGTTTGTGTTGTCAATGTCTCACTGATAAAAGTCAGCTTGATTGCCTACTGCCAGCATTAACCTCAGAAGTAGTCTCTAAGTCTGAGTGTGAGCAAAGTCTAAATGTCAAAGAATGCTATTGTAGTAAAATAGAATACCTATAATAAATTCCTATATTTACACATTAACAGCTGTTTACTAAAACACATTTTATTAAGAATTGTTATTCAGCCCAAGTTCCTAAATAGTGACCAAATGAACCCTTTTTTGTTTTATTTGCCTGTTTCTGATAACATAAATATGTTAATCAATTAAATTGATCCAGACTTGGTGTGTGCTATTTTTTCAGGCAGTCTCAAATGCTAACTCAACTACCCGATGGCTCAATATATTTTTTTTTTGGAATCAGTTCACAGTTTTAGCGGTAATTGTTTGCCATTAATCCCACTGTAGATCCTGGATTTGCAGTACTTCTGTATAGTTTCTTATGTCATAAGTACATTTAATGTTAAATGTACATTTGAAAAATATATAATTTATGCATGGACAAATTACAAATAATCATAAAGTGTGTGTAATCAAAACTGAGGTTAAGAAATAGATTAGGCTAGTATCTTCAATGGCTCTGTGAGCCCATTCCCAGTTTTACTTTTCTCTCTTTCTCCAGAGGTTATCATTATTCTGATGTTTTGTGAAACGAGTATTCATTGTCTGCAGACTGCCTGTTATATTTTGTCTCTGATTTGCGATTCTTGCTCTATGCACTTCTATAAGACTCTTTTGTTTAGAGTTACTGGTCCTTCCAAGCGCTCTATTATTTCTCCCAGATGTGGTTTAGTGGGGACAATCACTCATCAATGGAGCAACCCATAAATTGAAGAGACACAGACTTATTAGATGTGATAATGCCCTCCCTCACGTCCATTTATAGGTGGTAGAAACAGGTATCTTAATAAAGTCATCTAGTCAAAATATCAGAGGAAATTATAGGATATATAACCAGTGTCCCTAGGTTTTCTTTTAAACTAATTCAGGTTTCCTATTGTGAGCCTTTCCCTGAAATTTCTCCATACTCTGTGTGATATGATAGTAATGGTGGCACTATTTATTTCATTTTGAAATAAATCTGTGTCATTATGGGAGATGGTGAAGGTATTATTATTTATTTGGCTGATGAGCAAACTCAGAAAAGACAAATGCTGACCCAAGAAGGCACAACTACAAATAGGAGAAATAAATTCCTCTGTAGATTTCTATTTTCAAATGCTATACTTGTTCTTCCTCCTAAAACCTGGTACATCCCTATATATATCATTAATGTCAATAATGTAGGAGAAAAAACTGTCTTGTAGCTATTGTCCTTGTTTGAACCTGAAGGAATAAGCATTCTAAATACGGGCTTTGATCTAGAATAGCCTAGAACGTGAACTACCAATTCCTAATAAACTGCTTTAAAAAGTAGTACTTCATGGAGCTAGTATCCAATCCTCCGCGAATGCCCATACACCACCAAAGAATTAGCTTCACATTTGTCTATCATGTATTAATTCATCTTTTGACAAACACTTAATAGCAGTCTATAGAACATGCAGAACGTAAATTATTAATACCATTTTGCAAAAACGTAATTCAGGCTCAAAGGGAAGTGATTTGACTAACTTATAGAACAATTCAAGTGCGGTCTTACCAATCAGGGTTCCTCTTTGAGCACAACGATCCCCTCTGTTTTCTACAGCGTGACTGAAGATGTGGTCATTTTAGCCTTTATTAGTGCTTAAAGTAGAAGCTGACCAACAGAACCTGTCAATGTCTAGTTTTGGTTGATCAGAATTATTTTTCGGGGAAAAGGAATATACATAATCATTTTTACAAAACAAACTAATATGCAACAAGAAAATTCAAGTCAAGATGGAGTAAATGTTGCTATTTTGGCTATTCAATCAATTGAATGAACCCGACAGACAATCAACAATGCTAATTTACCACTAATATGTTGCTGGCTCAACACTGTACTCTCACAAAACATAAAGAACAGACAAACTTCATCCCTTGCTTGGAGGAGTCTAAAAATCTTGGGAGAACAAAATCATACCCAAGGAAAATAATGCAACATAGAAATTTTGGTTCTTAGCATAAGTGTTCTATAATACATGTACCCAATATTTGTGACACACCTTTGGGCTCATTTGGGCTCCAGGACTGTGCTACGGGCTTTGTGTTCTCTTTTGGAAACTGAGACTCAGAATAGATGATCAACTTACCTGAGATCCCACAGTTAATCCGTCGCGGAGATTGGAATTTTTAACTTGTAACATATACGGACATCTCAAGCTCCTGGTTATAGTAAGGATATATCCTACTTCATTATTCTAGTTTTGAGCTTATATCTTGGAGAGATTGTGGTTTTGGCACAACACATTAAAAAGAAAAAGAAAAACAGTGCACAAGAAAGGCGTGGGATGTGTGTATGCCTCTGCAATAGGAAAATTCTGTGCTCAGCTTCTCACCTGAAAGATGGTATTCCCATGCTTGCTGGCATTTGACAAGAGAATGGTGAGTTTGTAGCACTGACCAATCAATTGGAGAACACATCTTAAGTAAGATGTAGGGGAAAAACAGATTTTCCCTGGGTGACTTCATCAGACACCTTTTTTACATAGAGGAAGAGGTCACTTCAACTCCATGCTGACACTGCTTTCTGAGTTTTCAATAAGTTTCTCCAGGAGCATCTTTGTATCTTAAAAGTTGCAGTTTTCCATGTGACATTATTCTAAGAACAGAGCGTAAAATGTAACTGCTTTGGTAACATTTTGCAGCACATCAAGAAAGACTTTGATGTCCCTGTGGTTTCAAAACTCAAATAATACCAATGTATTATCTCTCTCGCTCTCTCGCTCTCACTCTCTCTCTGGCTCTCGCTCTCTCTCTGGCTTTCGCTCTCTCTGGCTCTCACTCTCTCTCTGGCTCCCACTCTTGCTCTCCCACTCTTTGTGTTTGTGTGTTTTCCTGAGTCACACTTGTATTAATCACAAGGTGCTGACGACTCGACATACATTCCTTTGCATGGTATTCAGTCGATTCAACTGATACTTTTAAGAGCCCAGTCATATATCAAACGGGAAGAAAAAAGGGTTGATAAAAATAAATTTCCCACTGTTGATAGCCAGAGCTTTAGATCTCCAAAAATTGTTTCTAGCTCTAAGGTAGCGTTACTTCAAAGAGACGAAAATCATCCAAATGGAGTAGAAAAGCCAGCTCTTCCTGAATTCAGCTCTTCAATAAAGGGAAAAGAAAAGCATCTACAATGTTAATCAGAGTGGGGAGGGAGTGAAGAAAAAAAGTTGTAGGAATTTTTACAGTATGTTTGTTATTTCCTTTTGGACACAGTGCTCCAGGAAGCCCAGCAAGGTGATGATCCTAAACCCCTAGCAGATGGTCTTTAAAATGATCATAAGGATTTTCTTTCATAATGAATATCAAGAATCCTATAGGATTTACAACAAAAACTATTCATACATATGAAAAGACAGATGTTTCTTTAGATGCTGCTCAACGTTTCTTTGGCTGAAGCCCGGAAGAGCCATTAGCTATGACTTTATTTTCAAGCAGTTGAGTTATGTGAGACTTTAGTCTCAACTAATCAATGTCAAAACACCTTTTAAATGGAAAACATTTTTTTCTCTGGAGTGGAGAATGGAGGGCATGTGTTTAGGAGGTCAGGGAATTAAATCCACTTTCGCATTTTTTATTGTTGCACAAGACTTGGGAAACGTCAGGCTTCTTTTTTCAATTCTATGTAAATGAAGCAAGACACTGTTCAAAGCAAATATTTTCTGCCTAATGAGCAGCGCTTAGACTGATGACTATACAGAGAAAGAGTAAATTCCATGGTTTGTATATGACAGAATTTTCCGTGCTGCTCTGGAGGGCAGGAGTCTGAGGTCTAATCTGGAATCTATCACTCCGTAGCGCTGTTGTGAGTTTAGACAAGGCATTATCTTTCTCTGAGTTCATAGTGATCAACATCAAAGGAAACCTGGAGTAATTCAGCATATCACAAATCTAACTCCCCAAATCACTTGAAGAGTTTTTTTTTTTTTTTTTTTTTTTTTTTTTTTTTTTTTTTTTTTTTTTTTAATGTGTTTGCTAAGATCCAAACCTACCGTACAGAATCAGAATCTTTGGGAAGAAGGTTTTGAGAAGCTATAGCTAACAACAAAAACAAACCTCCCCGGTGATTTCTAATTTCCTCACCTATAAGAGAATGGAACATGTGTTTTTTTCAATGTTGGATAAATGCATGATCTGTTCTAGGGTAGAATATTATGGATAGTGGTGCTCATGATATTCCTAAAGATAAAAACAGTTTTATTATTAATTTTAAAATTCAGAATATGAATATGCACTTGCATTATAATATAAAGGAATGTTTTTTTTTCTTCTTCCATTTCTTCCTGCCTTGCTTCTTAATATGGAATAGTTTAATGCCAAACATTTAATGCAATTTATTTTCTTAAAGAAGCTTCAGAGAGGTGAAAATGATCCAAATGGAGTAGAAAAACTTCAGCTCTTCCTGAATCACACTTCTATCAAGGAAAAAGAAAAGCATCCACAAAGTTAATCAGGGTGGAGAGGGGGTGAAGAAAAAAAGCTTTGCTAGTTGAATTAGAGGAAAGAGTTCTGAACTTAAGAGTTAAAAACCCCCAGAGTCCCCACACCAGGTGAAGAAGGTGGTCACCCCAAGGACACAAAGTGCCAAAGTTACTGAGCATGTCTGAAATATTGTAGTAACCTGGAACTTGCATTTTGATGCCATCCAGGGAGATGGGAAATAAAGCCCAAGTCCAGTACATGTCAGGTATCCTAACGGGAGACCTCCTAAACATGACGTCCCAATAAGGCTAAACCTTCCTTGGAAGAGTGAATGTTAAATAAACCGTACACTAAGGGGGTCACCTGCTTTCATGCTGGCCATGGGCAATAATAAATCCTAACAATTCATTATCATAAACCTCTGTTAATATAGGTTTCTAATAAAATATTTTACTGCATGTTTCTTGTCATAATATTGGTTTTTTAATTCAAAAAGATATATCATTGATGTCTCCCAGATGGCTGACTTCGACAAATTCAAAATCTCACTGAAGCAGTGGAAAGAGGCACAAAGGGTACAAATGTTCAGTGATAAAGTGAGTAAGCTGTTGAATTCTAATAGACAGCATGCTGATTTTCGTTAATAACGTATCGTTGAAAGCTAAGAGAATAGAACTTGAATATTCAAACAACAGCCAAAAACTATGTGAACTGGTTGATATATTAATTAGCTTAATGTGGTAATCATTTCACAATGTGTACATATATCCTTATGTTGTATACCGTCAATATACATAATTTGTATTTGTCAACCACACCTCAGTAAAACTGGAAGACAATGGGAAAAGTAACATTCTCAAAGAAGTTAAAGATCTAAAGAACATAAACACTCCAGTTTGTTCTCTCTTTATCCCTCTGCATTCTTCTTTATCTCTCACATCCGCCCATGCACATATGCACAGCCTTTTTCTCTCTACTTTCTTATATGCACTACCTCTGCTTTTTTTTTTTTTTTTTCCTCTCTCTCAAATCCTGTTATCAGTTCAGGATTCTAATGACAGAACAAGAGGAGTGGCTACTCTTTGAACATTTGTTTTACTATCTTTCTTTATGACACTTTGGAGATGAAGTTTTCCCTTTAATGCTTGAGAATGCAAAAATTTTTAGGCCGGGAAAAGACACTCTTGTAAGGAACGGCACATATAACATTCATCTGATGGAAGGATAAATGTTAGTGTGGGTTCATATTCCAGTTTTACCTTCCCCCTGCTGTATCATATGAGACAAGCCATTTTTGAGCCTGTTATGGAAATAAGCCAGTAGTGATAGCCCCAGTGTATTAGCCCCAAACTGTCCCCATATTGTTTACACCTTCACAGCAAGCTAGGACAATCAGCTAAAGCCTATTGATGTTAAAACTAAAATTTGTGCACACCCAGTTTCTTTAAATATAGTTCAAATAATCACATTGTTAGCCATTTACAGCCTACCTAGTCTGCATGCCCTGCAAAACTACACTCAACATCTGCTAATTACAGATAAGCAGATGACCTTTGTAGCTAAACCCTCAATTCCTGCCTCTTTTTATAACTCTTTGACTCAGATTCCTCAGCAGCTGCTGAAAGAAGAACATTACTTACGTGAGCTCCCTCTATGATTTTCTCCTTTTCCTGAAGAGATCCTTTTCTCCATTTTCTTCTGCATGTGACTTTGTGCCAGTGTCCCTGGAAGATCTCCTGGTGGAAGGGATTCTTTCATGCAACTCTATGCAAGCACAGCCCAACCAAGCAACGTTAGTGCCTCTCACATTCTTGTTTTTCCCTTGATCAACGCTGGAATCCTTGAATTTAACATAATCTGTTTTGAAATGATGGTATATTAGTTATCCAACAGTGATGTTTGGAAAGAGCCTGGCATCACACCTGATATTTAATTGAAGGTCATTAAATGTGATTCTCTTCTCTTTGTAATGGGTCCATATGTGGTGTCATTTGCACAACAGAAAGAAAAGAGGAGTGGCAATTATTCTGTCATTTGAGTTAAAGTTTAAGAAGGCCTTGTCAAAGGCTGGATGAACAGAGCTTTAGAGATGGACAGGGAAGTTTTGATCCATTGTTTTCTTGTTTTTTTTTTTTTTTTCGGATAAATTCATCAGAATCTATCAAATATTTACATTACTTAGAGCTTTGAGGACACAACCCTAAAGAGGCTAAACTTCATTCAGTATCATTGTCCATAAGATGAAAGTTAGCATCAAATTTGAGAGAATGCTTCTTGATGGGACAGGATATAAGAAATATTTTCAAAATACAGATTAAAAAGCAAATTGGGCTGGGTGTGGTGGCTCATGCCTGTAATCCCAGCACTTTGGGAAGCCAAGGTGGGTTGATGGCCTGAGGTCAGGAGTTTGAGACCAGCCTGGCTAACATGGTGAAACCCCCATCTGTACTAAAAATACAAAAATTAGCTGGGTGTGGTGGCGGGTGCCTGTAATCCCACCTACTAAGGAGGCTGAGGCCGGAGAATCGCTTGAACCTGGGAGGCGGATGTTGCAGTGAGCCAAGATTGTGCCATTGCACTCCAGACTGGGTGACAAGACCAAAACTCTGTCAAAAACAAAAACAAAAACAAACAAACAAAAAAACAAGCAAAACAAGCAGATATATTGTTGCTTGCATGGGTCATGGCAGCGGAAGTGCCAGATGTGACCAAAACTCACAGGGTGAGAGCTCATTCAGAGAGAGGTGTGCTCACAGCACACATCACCTCAGCTGAACAACCAAAAATGTTTCTGCCCCAAATTATTAAAGCCAGATGTTTGTAGTTGTAAAAAGGAGTAGTTTACTAGAGTCAAAAGCCCACTTCCTCTTGAAAGTGCTGTTACCTGGCCTGTATTACTGTGTGTCCCCTATATCTCCATGGATATTAAAGAGCTCAGTTCCGTGATGGCTTTTCTACTGTCTGCTCTGACAGAAAGACAACAGTCACCACTGAAATACATAGAAATGTCACCACCTCTCTCACAAGCACAGCTTGTTGGCCTTGATGAATGGAGTGTATTACAGGCTCTCCATGAGGATCTTCTTGTGAATCTTCTAGATTTGTGTGACCTCATCATTCCACTATGACCAATTCTTTCAGAATCCTTATCCTTCAGGAACCCTGCTTGGTTCAGCATGGGGCATCATTTTATCCTGGCTTCTGAGTTTGACTCTAGCGGACGGTGATGTGGTTTCACTGTGTCCCCACCCAAATCTCACCTTGAATTGTAGCTCCCATAAATCCCACGTGTTGTGGAAGGGAACTGGTGGGAGATAATTGAATCATGGAGGCGGTTTCCTGTATACTGTTCTCCTGGGAGTGAATAAGTCTCTTGAGAACTGATGGTTTTATAAAGGAAACCCTTTTCACTTGACTCTAACTCTCTCCTTGCCTTTCATCATGTAAGATGTCCTTTAACCTTCTGCCATGATTGTGAGTACTCCCCAACCATGTGGAATTGAGCCCACTAAACCTCTTTTTCTTTATAAATTACCCAGTCTCATGTATGTCTTTATCAGCAGCATGAAAACAAACTAATACAGATGGTTGGCCGCATACTTTGGGGTCCTTGCCAAAGAGTTCAATCCTATATTGTGAGAGTGCTCTCAGTCAATGCATTTTTGCTTGCCCAGGCTTGTGTTTCAATCCACCTGGTTAAACACTCTCAAAATCCAGTTCCAAATTTCCAGGATCTGGTCCAGCATGCAAGTGGCTGAGATGTTACTACTCCATCCTGACCAAAGTAAAACCTGAATAAACTGAAAAAGTTAATAATCCTTAGCTCCATCAGAAAAAGTGAGGTCACAGGGCAAACTGCTCTTCCTCAAATTAGAGAGACAGACAGCAGGATACAGAGAATCGCAACTTGCCAGAGCATAAACCATTTTTTGGAAGCAGCACCAGTAAGGCAGGAAAACCTAAACTTTTAATTGACAAATTGTTCTGGTAGACAAGTCTAAGAGTTAAAAATCCCAGGGGGACCTAAACATAGAAATGTCCCCACACTTTTGTGACTTTTATCTTCAGGAACTCTACCAAATCCTCACAGTGAATACCAGAGAAATATTCCCTCATGATTCCAACAGAGGGAGAGGAAAGGGAACCATTTAGAAAAACAGAAGAGCATTCTGTTCTTAAGAAGAACTGCCCTCAGGAGAAACTTTCCACCAGAGCCTAACCTGATGTTGTTTTATCAGAGCCTAGCCTACCTAAGAGAAAAGTAATACCCAATCCCAGCTTCTTCTAGCCATCCTGTCTTGCCTAAGGCAGAGAGGAGCCTGTGCAACACTGGTGAACTTCACAGCGCACAAGCTCGCCATAAAACTGAACCCTAATCACAGAACTGTAGTGTGCTGCTGCTCCCCAAGCCTCGTCACTACATCCCTGAAGGCCTATTTACTGCAGTTTCTGTTACCCAGTATGTCATATTTATCTTTCAACAAAAAATTATAAGGCACACTCAATGGCAAAAATCACAGCACGAAGGGACTAACTAAACATTAGAAACAAAGTCAAATGTGGCAGGAATGTTGGAATTATCAGACCAGAGATTTAAAAAATAAACATGATTAGTATGCTAAGGGCTTTAATGGAAAAAGTAGACAACATCTAAGAAAAGATGGATAATGTAAGCATAGAGGAGTAAATTCTAAGAAAGAATCAAAAATAAATGTTAGAGATCAAAAACACTGTAACAGAAATAAAGAATGCCTTTGATGGGCTCATTAGTACACCAAACACAGCTGAAAGAAAAATCTCTGAGCTTGAGGATATGACAATAGAAATGTCCAAAACTGAAAAGCACAGGATAAAAAAGATTGGGAATAAAAACAGAACAGAATGTCCAAGGACTATGAAACAACTATCAAAGGTATAACTTGTATGTAGTGAAAATAACAGAAGAAGAAGAAAAGGGGAAAAGAAAGGAAGACATATTTGAAACAATAATATCTGAGGATTTTCCTAAATTTATGTCAGCCAAACTACAGACCCAGGAAGCTAAGAAAAAAGTCTGCCAGGAGCAGTGGCTCACACCTGTAATCCCAACACTTTGGGAGGCTGAGGCAGGTGCATCATGAGATCAGGAGTTCAAGACCAGCCTGGCCAAGATGGTGAAACCCCATCTCTACTAAAAATACAAAAAGTATCCAGGCATGGTTGTGGGCCCCTGTAATCCCAGCTACTCGGAAGGCTGAGGCAAGCAGTTGCTTGAACCCAGGGACAGAAGTTGCAGTGAGCCGAGATCGCACCACTGCACTCCAGCCTGGGCAACAGAGCTAGAGTCCATCTCAAAAAAAAAAAAAAAAAAAAAAGAAAAAGAAAGAAAGAAAGAAAAGAAAAAACATTAAGGAGGGGAAATGCCCCCAAAAGCTGTATCTAAACATATCATATTCAAACTTCAAAAATAAAAAATAAATAAAAATTATTGGAAAAAATAGAGGGAAGGAAGCACCTTACCTATGTAGAAACAAAGATAAAAATTTTATCTAATTTCCTCAGAAATCAATCAAACAAAAACAAGGTGGAGTAAAATTATTAAAGTATCGAAAGAAAATAAAGACCAACCTACAGTTTTTTACCCTCCAAAATTGTCCATTGAAAGTGCTGAAGAAATAAAGACTTTTTCAGATAAACAAAAATTGAGATAATCTATTGCCAGCAACCCTGCCTTGCATGAAATAGTAAAATAAGTTTTTTAGAGAGGGGAAAAATAATACCGGTCAAAAACTTAGATCTACATAAAGAAATGAAGAGCATCAGGGAATGAATAAGTGAAGGTAAAAGTTTAAAGAAAAACTTTTATTTGTCTTATTTCTAATTGGCCTACAAAAACAATTCATTCAAAATAATAATAGCAACAATGCACTTGATCATGTGTGTTTATGTGTAGATACATGTTTTTGTATGCTCATGTACAAGTGAAAGTAATGACAGCAATGATACAAGGGACAAGAGAGTGAATTCGTGTATCAGTCCATTGTAATAAATATTTTGTTATTAAAAGGTACTTGTACTACCTGTGAAATGGTATATCATTATTTGAAAGTAGACTTGGCTTTGTTGTGAATGTGTAATGCAAACTTTACAGGAACCACTCATTTTTTTTTAAAGAAGTATAATTTACATGCCAAAAAAAGAGAAAATGGAATCATCAAATGCTCTATTAAAATGAAGAAAGACAGATAAATAGTGAAAGACAGAAAGAGCAACAAGGAACAATGGCAAGAAATGCCACACATAAATAGAGTCAACTAATCCTTGACAAAGGAGCAAAGGCAATACAATGGAGCAAGGACAACCTTCTGAACAAATTGTTTGGTAACAACTGGATGTCCACATGAAAAACATCAAGAGATAGAACTTACACCTTCTCAAATATTATCTCAAAATAGATCACACACATGAATACAAAATGCAAAACTATAATAACTAGAAGATAATATAGGAAAAAAAAATCTAGATTACTTTAAATATGGCAATGACTCTTAGATACAACGCCAAAGGCACAATCTATGAAAATATTACTGACAATCTGAACTTCATTAAAATTTGAAACTCTTGCTCTGTGAAAAACAATTTCAAGAGATCGAGAAAACAAGCCACAGACTGAGAGGAAATATTTGCAAAAGACACACCCATCTCATTTAAAAAAATCACCTTAGACATACAAAGAACTTTTAAAACTCAAAAATGAAAAAAATAACAATTCAATTAAAAATGGGCAAAAGACCTGGACATGTCACCAAATAGAATATACAAATGGCAAACAAACATATAAAAGATGTTAAATAGCATATGTCATCAGGGAACTCTAAATTAAAACAACAACGAGATAAAACTGCACACCTATTAGAATAGACAAAATAAAAGTCAATGACAACACCAAATGATGGGAATGATGTAGAACAACAGGAACTGCCATTCACTACTGGTGGAAATGCAAAATAATACAGCCACTTTGAAAGACAATATGGCAGTTTCCTACAAAACTGAACGTACTCTTACTATAAACTCCAGCAATCTTATTCCTTGACATTTACCTAAATGAATTGAAAAATATTATCATGAATGATTATAGCAACTTTATTCATAATTATCCAAACTTGGAAACCACAAAGATGCCCTTCAGTAGATGAATGGATAAACTGTGGTACATCCAGATAATGGAGGAAAAAAAAGAAAGAAAGAAATGAGCTATCAAGTCACAAAAAGAACTGGTAAAACTTTGACCGTATATTATCAAGTGCAAGAATGCAACCTGGAAAAGGCTACTCACTGTAACATTCCAAGTACATGGCACCCTGGAAAAGGCAAAATTACGGAGACAGTAAAAAGGCAAGTGTTTGCAAGAGAAGGGGAGTGTATTAGTTGATTCGCATGCTGCTATGAAGAAATTCAGAGACTGGGTAATTTATAAAGAAAAGAGGTTTGATTGACTCATAGTTCTGCAGGGCTGGGGAGGCCTCAGGAAACTTATAATCATGGCAGAAGGGGAAGCAAACACATCCTTCTTCACATGGTGACAGCAAAAAGAAGTGCTGAGCAAAAGGGTTGAAAAACCCCCTTATAAAACCATCAAAGCTTATGAAAACTAACTCACTATCATGAAAACCGTGTGAGTAACTGCTCCAATGATTCAATTACCTCCCACCAGGTCCCTCCCACAACAGAGGGAGATTATGGGCAATATAATTCAAGATGAGATTTGGGTGGGGACAGAGCCAAACCGTATCATTCCATCCTTGTCCCTTCCAAAATCTCATGTCCTCACATTTCAAAACACAGTCATGCCATTCCAACAGTCCCTCAAAATCTTAAGTTATTCCAGCATTAACCCAAATGTCCAAGTCCAAAGTCTCATCTGAGACAAGGCAAGTCCATTCCACCTATGAGGTTGTAAAATAAAAAGCAAGTTAGTTACTTCCTATATACAATAGGGGTACAGGCATTGGGTAAATACACCAATTCCAAAGGGGAGAAATTGGCCAAAATGAAGGTTCTACAGGCCCCTTGCAAGTCTAAAATCAAGCAGGGAAGTCAAATCCTAAAGCTCCTCAATCATCTTCTTTGACGCTATGTCTCATGTTCAGATCATTCAGATGCAAGAAGTGGGCTCTCATGGCCTTAACCGGCCCTACCCCTGTGGCTGTGCAGGGTACAGTGCCCCTCACTGCCTTCATTGCTGGCGTGTAGTGTCTGTGGCTTTCCCAGGCACACAGTGCAAGCCATCAGCAAATCTACCATTCTGGGGTTTGGAGGATGGTGGGCCTCTTCTCACAGCTCCACTAGGCAGTGTCCCAGTGGGGACTCTGTGTGAGGGCTCCAACCCCACATTTCCCTTCTACACTGCCCTAGCAGAGGTTCTCTATGAGAGCTCTATGCCTGTAGCAAACTTCTGCCTGGACATTCAGGTGTTTCTATACATTCTCTGAAATCTAGGTAGAAGTTCCCAAATTTCAATTCTTGACTTCTGTGCACCTGCAGGCTCAACACCAGATGGAAGCTGCGAAGGGTTGGAGGTTGCACCCTCTGAAGGCATTTCCCAAGCTGTACCTAGTCCCTTTTAGCCATGGCTGGAATGCAGGACACCAATTCCCAAGACTGCACAAAGCAGCAAGGCTGTGGGACTGGCCCAGGAAGCCATATATTCCTCCTGACCTGTGATGGGAGGGGTCGCTATGAAGACCTCTGACATGCCCTGGAGACATTTTCCCTATTGTCTTGATAATTAACATTTGTCTCCTCCTTACTTAAACAAATTTTTGCAGCTGGCTTGAATTTCTCGTCAGAAAATGGGTTTTTCCTTTTTATCACATTTTCAGGCGACAAATTTTCCAAACTTTTATGCTCTGCTTTCTTTCTAAACATAACTTCTAATTTCAAACCATATCTTTGTGAATACACCTAACTGAATGCTATTAGCAGCACCATAATTACATCTTGAATGTTTTGCTCTTTAGGAATTTCTTCCACCAGATACTCTAAATTATCTCTCTCAAGGTCAAAGTTCCAAAGACCTCTAGGACAGGGGCAAAATGTCACCTGCCTCTTTGCTAAAACATAGCAAGAGTCATCTTTATTCCAGTTCCCAACACGTTCCTCATCCCCATCTGAGACCACTTCAGCCTGGACTTCATTGTCCACATCACGATGAGAATTTTGGTCAAAGTCATTCAACAAGTCTCTAGGAAATTCCAAACTTTCCCACATCTTCCTGTCTTCTTCCGAGCCTTCCAAACTGTTCCAACCTCTGCCTGTTACCCAGTGCCAAAGTTGCTTCCACATTTTCAGGTATCATTACAGCAGTGCCCCACTCTCTGCGGTACAAATTTACTTGAATTACTCCATTCTCACACTGCTATGAAGAAATACCTGAGACTGGGTAATTTATAAAGGAAAGAGGCTTCATTGACAGTTCCGCAGGGCTGAGGAAGCCTCAGGAAGCTTACAATCGTGGCAGAAGGGGAAGCAAACACGTTCTTCTTCACATGGCAGCAGGAAGAAGTGCCAAGTAAAAGGGGGAAAGCCCTTTATAAAATCATCAGCTCTTCAGAGAACTCACTCACTATCAGGAGAACAGCATTAGGGTAACCACCCCCATGATTAAATACCTCCTGCCAGGTCCCTTCCATGACATATGGGGATTATGGTAACTACAGTTCAAGATAACATTTAAGTGGAGACATAGCCAAACCATATCAGGAAGGTAGTGGGAAAATAGGCAGAGCGCAGAGAATCTTTAGGGCAGTGAAATTATTCTGTATGATAATATAATGGTGAATACATGCCATTATACATTTGTAAAAGCCTATAGGACATAGTGAACCCTAATGTAAACTATGGGACTTGAGTGACATTGTGTCAATGTGGGTTCATCAATGGTAATAAATTCACCACTCTCATAAGGGATATTGATAGTGAGGGTCTGTGCATGAGGAAAGGCAGAGGGTATGTAGGAACTATCTGTACTTTCCATTCCATTTTTCTATAAACTCAAAAGTGCTTCCAATTACAAAATTTATTAATTTTCATGATTAAATCACGCTGCTATAAAGACACATGCACACGTATGTTTATTGCGGCACTATTCACAATGGCAAAGACCTGGAATCAACCCAAATGTCCATCAGTGACAGACTGGATTAAGAAAATGTGGCACATATACACCATGGAATACTATGCAGCCATAAAAAAGGATGAGTTTGTGTCCTTTGTAGGGACATGGATGCAGCTGGAAACCATCATTCTTAGCAAACTATCACAAAAACAGAAAACCAAACACCGCATGTTCTCACTCATAGGTGGGAACTGAACAATGAGATCACTTGGACTCGGGAAGGGGAACATCACACACCGGGGCCTATCATGGGGAGGGGGGAGGGGGGAGGGATTGCATTGGGAGTTATACCTGATGTAAATGACGAGTTGACGAGTTGATGGGTGCTGACGAGTTGATGGGTGCAGCACACCAACATGGCACAAGTATACATATGTAACAAACCTGCACGTTATGCACATGTACCCTAGAACTTAAAGTATAATAATAATAATAATAATTAAAAATAAATAAATAAATAAATAAAATTTATTAATTTTCAAAAGACAAAAAAATCTGTTCTAAGGCCATTCCTATGGCATATGTCTGTGCTTGCTAGGTAGTTCTTTCAACTACTTTAAGGTATGATCTCTTTAATCCTATCAAGCCCAGCCAGGTTTTGCTTGGGTTGTACTCTAGTTGTTAATCAGTCATCCAAAAGAAGAGATGGGTGACTGAAGGGGATCCCTAGTTGCTTTGTTGGGGGAATGTTCTCTGCAGTTTCTTTCTGCACAGGGAAAGTGCTAGCTCTTAGGGTGAGGTGGATGAACTAAGCAGGCTCTGGTGGTTCACTGGAGTCTGTACAGCTGAAATCCTTTGGGGAGTCTATCCAGATATTCCCGTTCCCTATTACAGGTTCCCAGGTTTTCCCAACTAGGTCCCTTATTCTAGCGTCACACAACTTCTTTAACAGAGGATTTAAATGTCGCTAGTGCTCTCCACTCTGACAATTAAATCCTGTGCTTCCTGTGCTTGCACCACAGCTGTAGACACAGCTGCAATATACAAGACACTCTTGCAATATACAAGAAAAAGAATTCTTTTTATGCTGCAACAAGGCCCTCTGACTCTCACATTTAGCCTTTAACTGCCTGTTGACAGTTTCTCATTATCCCTCCATAGACATCCAGGACTTAGTAATAACCCACACCTCCTCTGTTTTTGTATTGTATTTTTTAGCTAAATCCGTTTCCAATATCTGCATCATTGCACACACAAGGGTATGTCCCTTGACATCACCACAAAGGACATATTTAGCAACTGGTAAATCTGTCTGTGCTGGGGAGTTTCCCTAATGCACATATCCCTCAGAACAGAGGCCTCTTTGCTGGCTAAGCAGTGAGTGAGTAATGTAGCCCCCAATCTCCATCTCACTGCCTCCCTTCTCAAACCACTTTCAGTACCAACATTGCAGGTCCTCCAAGAAGTGACACCAAGATGCCAAGACAGAATTAGATAGATAGATAGATAAGAAAATTCTCTGGGAAAATGTCTCCTAGGGATAATGGAAAGATGGAGCAGGATTATGCAGAGAGAGCCTTCAGTCAGGGGTGCAGGTATGGCACCTAAGTATGGAGAGAAGCAAGGAGGGAGGACTTCAGTCCAGCGTTGAAAGCAGATCATTCAGGCTGATGGAAAGTCCTAAAGTGAAGATTGCCTAGAGGGGGTCTCACGTTGAGCAGGAATGGTTTGATTCCTGGCTTAGTCTGTTGTGTGTTATTATAAGAGAATATCAGAGTAAGGGCTATTTATAACGAACATACACTTATTTGGCTCATGATTCTGAGGGCTGGAACATCCATAATTGAGAGGCTGGCATCTCATGAGGACCTTCCTGCACCATCATACCGTGGTGGAGGGCATCACAAGAGTGAGCGAGAGGGAAGGCGGTCGTACTCCTCTTTTTATTAGGAATCTCCTCCTGCAACAACTAACCCACTCCTGCAGAAACAGCATAATCCATTCATGAAAGCAGAGCCCACATGACCTAATAACCTCGTAATGGTCTCATCTCTCAACACTATTGAATTAGGAATTAAGTTTCTAACATATTAACTTTGGGAGACACATTCAAACATAGCAACTTTAGTACCTGGCCATGCTTGGTCATCAGCTGGGAGCTGACCAGGGAATACACCATATGACTTGGGTGGATTTCTGTCCTTTTGTTTTTTTTAAAGGGATGGTCTCACTCTGTCCCAGGGAGAACTGAGCAGTGTACTCCCCACACTTGCAAGAAGGAAACACACTTTCAATTTAATTTTAACTTGTAACCTCCCATGACACAATTTGTTTCTCCATTTCCTATTTAGCCTCTGCCACTTTTTACACACTGTTCTCAGGTTGGTAAATGAAAGTAACATCCTGTTGACCTGCAGGCAACAAGCAGGTGTCTTATTTTAGCTTTGCGAAGAATTTTTGGGATCGTGTGTGCAGTGGGCACATTTGTCAGTCTGATCATAATCTGCACACACACAATGTTAATGCACATGAACAGGCACACATTTAACTCTGGGGAAAACTGAATACAGAGAAAGCTTCTGGTGTGTAGTTGCAGGAATATCTCATGGCCTTTATATCCAATGACCAGTGGGTGATTATCAGACTCAAAGTCATTATAAGTCTTGGGATTTGGAGTTTTCTAAGAACTTTTGAAGATATATCTAATTGTCAAGCATTTTTGCCCATTAACATAATGTGATCATAAAGGGGACAAGTGAAAAAGGTAGATGACTTCTTCAAGATGACCTCTTGTACTAGTTAGTAAATCCTCACAGCTCGTAAGATCCATTTTTCATCCCACTTGTCAACTAGTCAGATAGGGTAGCAAGATCTTTCTTACCGATTGAATAACATTAAGTGTTTCCTGGTAAAGCATGTCTGAGAAACAAAATTCAAACAAGTGTCTCTTCTGCAGGACACAATGAAATCTTTCATTTGGTGCTTTAATAAGTATTGTGATGTTCAGGAAGAGGGGATAGGAAGCAGCATTAGGCAAAGGATGTTCCCTAAAGCATTCTTCCTTCATAAAGCATCACCCAACATTGAATCCCTATAACATGCACAACCGGCTCAGGCTAATGCCAAAGGAGTTCTGTATCTGCTACTGGTTGGCTGGATGACTATCGTTCTCACTTTCTGTATTCTCATCTGTATGATGAGAAGACTCTTCTTGGCCCCACTTGCTGGAGCTCCTTCATTGGCAAAGAAGGGTGGACACTGTGTCCATAGTGAGTGTTAGGAGGGCAGGAAACCTCAGCAGGTGAGGGTGTAGGAGCAAATGAGAGCAGCCAGGGTCTGTGGGTTGATATTAGTCCTTCAACATGTACTTCCGTTCAGCAAGGAAAGAAGTATAGAAATTAAAACAAGGCACTTACAAACATTTAGAGCAATTGGATAATGCTGAGATAGTCAAGTATGGGTGAGAGGACATAGGATTCTCCTCATTTTTATTGTGTTTTGTAAAACCAAATGGGAGGGGAACTAAATCAATACTGATTCTCCCCCATGAACACTTTAAGAAAGACTACTCTATAGGACATCAAATCCCCTAATCATAACACAATTTTAAATATTAGATCACTACAAAGTGGGTTTTCTTTTCCATATCTGCAATCTCCTACTTTGAAAAGCTTCCCTATGCTTTAGCTACGTGGGTACGGCTATTGTGCCACAGATTCTATGTGACAGCCCTGAACATGGCAGGTGAGCTCACTGCTTATGTAGGTAGAACAAGGGCCAAGTGAGGCAGGAAAGTGTTAGCCAACCAGTGAATTGTCTTCCTGCCCTGTCTTTTGTGAGCCCCAATTTTGTTTAGCTTTCCCCAATTCTGAGTCAAGCTCTTCTTCCCATGCTCACACCATCCCATACTACTTTTCTTGGATGACTGTATCCTGGGGGACCCCCACTTAACAAGCCATAGTTCTGTCCCCTTATTGTTATTTTTGTTTGTTTGATAAGAGAGAATTTGTACTGAATCAACACCTGAGGCAAATCCCACCTTGAGTGATTCCAAGGAGAATGGTGAGAGAAATAGTGAATACAATTCAGTAAAGAGAAAAGACAGGAGGAGGAGGAGGAGGAGGATGAGGAGCAGGAGGAGGGTGAGGAGGAGGAGGAGGAGGAGGAGGAGAAGAAGAAGAAGAAGAAGAAGAAGAAAAGAAGAAGAAGAAGAAGAAGAAGAAGAAGAAGAAGAAGAAGAAGAAGAAGAAGAAGAAGAAGAAGAAGAAGAAGAAGAAGAAGAAGGGGAGGAGGAGGAGGAGGAGGACGAGGAGGAGGAGGAGGGCGAAGAGGAGGAGGAGGAGGAAACTAGATACTAATAATAAAAACTAGGTTAGGGCCAGAGTTAACACGCAAGTAAGAAGAAAATATGCAAGTCAGTAGATAAATGGGTAAGAAAAAAAAATTCAGGAAAAAAGGCTGGAGGCATTCACAAAAGGTGTTTGCCCAGGAGTCAGGCAGTATCTGGCCTGGAAGATGGTCTCTGCACTAGTCTGTGTCTAAATCCACTTCTTACAGAAACATACCTTTCAGCTAACATCTGGAAAGAATGTTACAAATCCCCGTTTTTCCATTTTGGTGCAGTCTATGCAATAGTTCCAGGGTTTTTATCTCCAGATCCTCATTTTATTTATCTGTAAAAGGGCTGCTATTGCTAATCTAATGGATTTTTGGCTATAAAGCAGTCTGAGGAATAATTGCCCCTGGTATGAACATAATGTAGGCTGCTTAATGTTTTTAGGGTGGGGTGTGCCCAGTTACATATGATAGGTTATATAGACACTGCAGATTTTATGTTCTGAAATGGCCTTAGCATCCATTATCCCACACCAGAGGTACACACAGAGTAAGACAACAAGAAAAGGCAAAATGCCAAGGGAGGAAGATGCATATCTACACAGAATAAATCTACTGCTGTCAGAAGCTCAGAAAAACTCTGTCAAGAGAGATGTCAAGGCTTGATTCTATGCACACAACAGAAAGTTTCAGGCAAGAATTTTCTGTACATAGCATGTGTGTGTACAGTTGCTCAGAAAAAGTACAGGAAAAAATAGCTCTTTTAAAACTGATGTAAAGTTTCTGATTCTTCATCCATCCATTCATCTACTCAGCCATCCATCATCTATTCACCCACTCATTCTCCATTCACCCATTCATCCATCCATCTGCCTATCCATCCATTCATCTATTCACCATCCACCATCCACCCACCCATCCATCCATCCATCCATCCATCCATCCACCCACCCACGCATCCATCCATCCAAACCCTTCCACCATATTTTTCAAAGTTGTCTTTCTTACCATTGTGATACATGTTTATCTTATGTTACTCCTAAATAGTAAGAGAGAGGAGAGTGCAAAATATAGTTAAATTATTTCAATAAGCACACCTAACTTCTAATTTGAGACCTCTTTTTTCTTTTTTCTTTTTTTTTTTTTTTTTTTTTTTTTTGAGACTGAGTCTCTCTCTGTCACGCGGGCTGGAGTGCAGTGGCGCTATCTCAGCTCACTGCAAGCTCCGCCTCCCGGGTTCACGGCATTCTCCTGCCTCAGCCTCCGAGTATCTGGGACTACAGGCGCCTGCCACCACGCCCGGCTAGTTTTTTGTATTTTTAGTAGAGATGGGGTTTCACCGTGTTAGCCAGGATGGTCTCGATCTCCCGACCTCGTGATGCACCAGCCTCGGCCTCCCAAAGTGCTGGGATTACAGGTGTGAGCCACCGCGCCCGGTTTGAGACCACTTTTCATCCTCCTCAGTGAGGAGAACTTAACCTTAATTCATTCAGAATAAACAAAAGCATTTTAGAATGTTCTCAGTGAAGTTGGGGATTCCTGTCTGTTGTTATGTCTCTGGACTGATCTCTTTAAGCTTCAGGTCACTGAGCCATGCCAATCATATGACTGTGAGAGCATGTGGTCCTTGCTCATTGTAATCTATCCACTCTGGCATCTGCTGACCTTGTCCATGTCTCTCCTGGTCCCCAGTCATTAGCCCACAGAGGTCTTTCCATATCTACCTTCTTGATCCTTAGGGCACTCAGCCAACTTACTCTTTTCCTAACTTCTGTTCCTTTCCATGAACATGAGACACTTGAGCATGCTCTCCTCTGACACTCCAAGGCTGGGAAAATTCAAGAGCCCAGCTCAGACCCTCTTTTTATCCATATGCCACTCCGCATTACTGACTATGCATACCACTGCCATGCTCTGCAAGAAAATTTTGCCAGGTTCCTGGCCAGCTCCCACCACTTACTGGTTGGTTGTGGTAATGAACCGCATGGCCTTTGGTCATTAGATTCTTAAATATGTCTCTATAGTTTATATTTTTGAGTTCTTTCACTGTGCCCCTCTCATAGACCCAAAAGTAGGGGGAGAAATTGGGGCCTAGGTCTCATTTGCAGGAGGGACAACACCCATGTCTTAACTGTTGCTTCTCTATATACTTTCTCCAATTCTGTCTGTGGGAACTTTATGGACTTCAAGAGGAGAAAGGTAACTCTTTTTCATCACATGTTCTTTGCAACCTATCGGTCACAGTACCTTTCATGTTCTGATTCTTTCAATATTTATGCTATTTTGAAATAAAACCTTGACTTCCAAGACTATTTATGCCATGAGTTTCAACAGATTATTTGGAAAAGCAAAAATTGAACATTAA
Source organism: Macaca thibetana thibetana (assembly GCF_024542745.1). Lineage (NCBI taxonomy): Eukaryota > Metazoa > Chordata > Mammalia > Primates > Cercopithecidae > Macaca > Macaca thibetana. Next base: position 175,706,379 of record NC_065582.1, read on the forward strand.
CTTGTGTGTACAAGTGTGTTTGTTTCCACTAAAACAACTCCTTTACCTGAGACATGGAAGTCCAGGAGTGTAATACACAGGCCTGTTGGGGTGGGGTGGGAAACCTTTGCTAAGGTGTCAACTTATCATCCTACCACAGGCCCTAGGCATGTGAAAGCTTGGAGTCCTGCTTCACCTCCTGCAGCCACCCTCCACTTGTGCTCTGTCCTCTGCTTTAATTGCTCTCAGAGCCACTTAAACCTGACATATTGCTCTAAGAGTCTATGACTTTGACAGAAATTCTTGCTTTATTGTAAATGCCTTTCCTATATGGAAAACTCCTATGCTTTCTTCCAAACCCAATTCAAGAGTTTGTGTCTTCAAAATCTTCCTTGAAATTCCTAAACTAAATGGAGCATTTTATTACCACCAAATTGACTATTTGAAACGTACATTTCCAATATTTAATATAGGGCGTGGCACATAGATACTCAGAAATTAGCAGAACGGAGTTTCTAAGTAAGAAAAAACAGTGAAGAGAAGGAAATAGAAAGTATTATTTCATACCCCAGTGAGTAAAGTGCTAGTAAATAACAAAAGCTAACAAGAATTATGCAAGTTATTAGGAATATGAAGGTAATACTAACTGGTACTGAAGTGGTGCTGCCATGTGCCAGATAATGTTCCAAGTGACTTATTTAAAATACAGCACCATTCAATTGGCACTATTAATATTTTCACCCTCTATTTATAAATGAGGAAATTAGATCACAGAGATATTAAGTATCTTGCCCAAAGTCATCCAGCTAGTAATTGGCAGAGTCAGCATTTGAACCCAGGACTCTGGAAACAATGCACTTAACCAACCACTCTGCACACACACAGTCATTTGAAATAAATTTTACACAGCTCCTGATAGGCAGGAGCTCACCCAAAAAGACAGGAAACTAACATGCTTATAAATATTTAAAATTCAGAATTTTTGAAGACAATGGTAGAAGTAAATACAGTGTATTCATACAACCCAGGGGAAGACATGGTGATATAGCTTGGATATTCCCTCCAAATCTCATGTTGAAATTTAATCCCCAGAGTTGGAGGTGGGGCCTGGTGGGAAGTGTTTGGGTCATGAAGTTGGGTCCCTCAGGGCTGGTGCTGTCTTCACCATAGGGAGTGAGTTCTTGAGAGAGCTGGTCATTTAAAAGTATGTAGCACCTCCCCCATTCTCTCTCTTGACTGCTCTCCTTCACCTTTTGCAATGATTGTAAGCTTCCTGAGGTTTCCCCAGAAGCTGAGTAGATGCCAGCTCCATGCTTCCTGTAAAGCCTGCAGAACGATGAGCTAATTAAACCTCCTTTCTTTATAAATGACCTAGCCTCAAATATTTCTTTATAGCAATGCAGAAATGACCTAATACACATGGGATGATGGCGTTCCCTGCAGACTTCTTGAAGGAGTGATGAATAAGAGAGTTTTGTAATAAGGAAAAAAATATTCCAAGCCAGATGAACAGGACAACTGCAAAACTTAGCAAGGAGAAGCAGCTGTGTGCTTCCACAAACAGTTAGAGTTTTATCAGGCTGGACAAGAAATAAGACAGGGACACATTTGGGATTTATCTGGTGGTCTCCCGGATCCATTTGCCTGGATAAGCATTCATTTAACTGACTCTGGGAACAGCAGAGTCCATACTGAAGCATGGCAAACAAGAAGGAGCACAGGTTTTGAATTTAGAGACCTGGGTTTGAACAATGTCAGGACATTTTGCTGCTTTCTGTTTATTATCATCTCCAAGGCCTTGTCTTCCAAGGTGCAGCTACGGTTGGACAGGCCTGAGTCATTCATTCATTCATACATTTATTCATTCATCCATCTATTGAATGTAATTTCACTGGGCATGCATGTTGAGCCAAGCCCTCTCTTCTAAATGATGCAGACAGAACAAGGAACAACATTCCCACTGTCTCGAAGCTTACATTTTTGAGTAATAGCAAGTAATCAAGTAAGCAGTGGCTGCCGTATAATTTTATGGAGTGATAGCTGGAATGGAGACAATACAAGCAAGGTACTAGGATAAAGCATAGCAATGAATGGGGTATGACCCCATTGATGGGATAGATAGAAAAAGTATTTCTGGGGAGGTGACATTTGAGTTAAGACTTCAAAAATACCACTGGACTGTTCATGCTAAAGTTTAATGTAAAATGATCCTAGATAGAGGAAATAGCCAATGCGCTACTCTTACAGAAAAGCCAGCTTGGCATTTTCAGGAATCAAAAAGAGGCCAGCGTGGCTAGTGTGTCGTGAAAAAACAGACCTAATAGGAAACAAGGTCATGGAGAAAGGCAATGCCCAAGGGCTACTCTTGCGGGAAATCTGTACTTTTACAGTGAAGCTGATGGTGAGTCATGCAGGGATAAAAAGAAAGGGGTGATGTGGTCAGCTTTGGCATTTTCAAGAGCTCTCTCGATTGATAATCTGTTAGGTCCAGATAAGAGATAATGTTTCTAATCATTTTCACCCATTCTCACAATGCCAGAATGAGGCGTGTGTACTTGGAAAGCATGGAGTAAACCTCTGTTGAGCTGATTCAGTCTCAAAGGAGCAGCACTGTAATGTCGAGCTCAGTTTTCTCATGATGTTGAAGGTTCCAATGCACATGGAGCTGCAGGTGCAGAGGCTGGGGTAGTCATGGACTGGGTGCAGTCATTTATGTGCATTTGTACTCTATGCCATCACCAGAGAAGTGTGACTTGCAAAAAAGGCAATTAAGTTGTAGATGCTGTCTATTCTACTTGCTCCTTTCCCTAGAGTTGAGACTCAATTAGCACCCATCGAAGACCTTGTCCTTTTCTGTGTTTTTATTGTCCAATTGGCCTGCTTCTAGTCCAGCCGATGCCCTGGGTCTTTGGGTAGGACCTGGGTTTCTGTCTTTTTCCTCAAATCTGATTTACAGTTTGGATCATAATCTCAAAAGACACAATCCCAAATGATGAAGTCTCCAAAGATCGAAATCTCCAATTTCTAAAATCCTGAAAATCACAATCACAGGATAAGTTTGTGCATCGTGTTAGGCAGAACTATTAGCTTGTCATTGTCTTTATGCAGAAGAAAATGGATTTCAAGTGAATCCACAAACCATAACGACAGATCTGAAATTGGATATGATCACGATATCCAAAAGTGAATGTCAAGGTGTTACCAAAAAGTTGTCCCCTTTTATTTTCATTAAACCTAACACATTTGGTGGAAAATTCAGATGAGTGGATTTGCCACATGATAAGGCAACAAGAAAAACATCAGTTTAAACATGTATTTATCCGCATTGGCATTCCTTCCAGCCGATGACATTCCAGGAGATTTTAATGAATTAAAACTTCATTTGTCTGAAAAAACCAGTGAAGTTACTAACTGGAAACAATTTTATGCCTAGTACGATAAGACACTTTTGCAATTGTATTGCTGTTTGGTCACTGGCATTGTTCCTGCCAAATTTGTGGTCTCTATATGAGTACGTACAGAATGGATTTCTGCATACCTAAAACACCATAGAAGCGTGACACAGAAGATGGTATGACTTAGGGAAAGCTCACATCAGTGTATATTGAATTATAGAAGAATTTTGGACAGGAGCAGTGCCATGTAGAAAATGAATGTGAACATATTCCACTAAGAGAGTCATATCCTAAGAAAAACAAACAAACAGACAAACAGCTATTCATCCATGATGGTAGTAGTTTTTTGAGAGCATTGCTGCCTTCATATGAATGCCTGTCCATCTGGTACTGGATTTCTTCTCTTTGAGATTGTTTTATGGTATTGCCTAACATTTAAGGGGTCTCTAATCCGCATCTTGTCTTTTGGAAACTTCAAAAATTTTCTTTTGCTGTGCAGAAAGCTCTTTAGATTTAATGAGATCCCATTTGTCAATTTTGGCTTTTGCTGCCATTGCTTTTTGGTGTTTTAGACATGAAGTACTTTGCCCATGCCTATGTCCTAAACTAATGGGTACTACCTATGGATTTCCTCTAGGATTTTTTTGGTATTAGGTTCTAACATTTAAGTCTCTAATCCATCTTGAATTTATTTTTCTGTATAAGGAGTAAGGAAAGGATGTCCATTTTTCCAGCTTTCTACTTACGGCTAGCAAAAGGTTTGTCATTGGTCTATATCTCTGTGAAATGGGGATGGCATAAAATTCCACTAAGAGAGTCATATCCTAAGAAAAACAAACAAACAGACAAACAGCTATTCATGATGAAAAAAAAGACTTCAAAATATGGTTAATGATTATAAAACTTGGCCAGCTTTTATGAGCTATCTATGCAATTGCATATAATGTACCCCCGTAATTACCCTTTTTTGTTGAATTCTTTTAGTTATTTTTGTTTTTTTCTTTTTTCTTTTTAAAGATTTTTCACTATTCTAAATTCCAAGCATTTTAAAATAATTTATTATGCTATGATTTCATCTTTGCATCATTTCTAATACTGGACATATAAATCATGTTAGAGTGCTGATTCATTTTATGCATTTTTCACAAATGTGATTCCATGAAAATGTATTATCACAACATTGACTTTGCGTGTAAGCATTGTGTGTGTATGTAAAAATGTTGAAATTTCCTCAATAAACAAAGGGATGTGCTTTTTGTACACCTGCGTTTGTGAAATATAACATTTCTCGAGATGTTGGCTGTTTCTGAGTGACTGGTAGTGTGATGCGGAGGTAACCTGTCAAGGTTTTTGAACAGTTTCATCAGAAGACTTGGGTTGTCCATCATGGTATTTCAGATGACTGCAGTTATAAAGCTGGGTGCACACAATTAACCACCATAGTGATATGCATTCATACACTTCTCTTTTTTTTCATTTTTTTATTATACTTTATGTTCTAGGGTACATGTGCACAACGTGCAGGTTTGTTACATATGTATACATGTGCCATGTTGGTGTGCTGCACTCATTAACTCGTCATTTACATTAGGTATATCTCCTAATGCTATCCCTCCCCCATTCCCCCCACCCCACAACAGATCCTGGTGTGTGATGTTCCCCTTCCTGTGTCCAAGTGTTCTCATTGTTCAATTCCCACCTATAAGTGAGAACATGCAGTGTTTGGTTTTCTGTTCTTGCGATAGTTTGCTGAGAATGATGGTTTCCAGCTGCATCCATGTCCCTACAAAGGACATGAACACATCCTTTTTTATGGCTGCATAGTATTCCATGCTGTATATGTGCCATGCCACATTTTCTTAATCCAGTCTGTCATTGATGGACATTTGGGTTGGTTCCAAGTCTTCGCTATTGTGAATAGTGCCACAATAAACATACGTGTGTATGTGTCTTTATAGCAGCATGATTTATAATCCTTTGGGTATATACCTAGCAATGGGATGGCTGGGTCAAATGGTATTTCTAGTTCTAGATCCTTGAGGAATCGCCACACTGTCTTCCACGATGGTTGAACTAGTTTACAGTTCCACCAACAGTGTAAAAGTGTTCCTATTTCTCCACATCCTCTCCAGCACCTGTTGTTTCCTGACTTTTTAATGACCACCATTCTAACTGGTGTGAGATGCTATCTCATTGTGGTTTTGATTTGCATTTCTCTGATGGCGAGTGATGATGAGCATTTTTTCATGTGTCTGTTGACTGCATCAATGTCTTCTTTTGAGAGGTGTCTGTTCACATCCTTTGACCACTTTTTGATGGGGTTGTTTGTATTTTTCTTGTAAATTTGTTTGAGTTCTTTGAAGGTTCTGGATATTAGCCCTTTGTCAGATGAGTAGATTGCAAAAATTTTCTCCCGTTCTGTAGGTTGCCTGTTCACTCTGATGGTAGTTTCTTTTGCTGTGCAGAAGCTCTTTAGTTTATTTAGATCCCATTTGTCAATTTTGGCTTTTGTTGCCATTGCTTTTGGTGTTTTAGACATGAAGTCCTTGCCCATGCCTATGTCCTGAATGGTATTGCCTAGGTTTTCTTCTAGGGTTTTTATGGTTTTAGGTCTAACATTTAAGTCTCTAATCCATCTTGAATTAATTTTTGTATAAGGTGTAAGGAAGGGATCCAGTTTCAGCTTTCTACTTATGGCTAGCCAGTTTTCCCACTGGTGCCAAAACAGAGATATAGACCAATGCAACAGAACAGAGCCCTCAGAAATAATACCACACATCTACAACCATCTGATCTTTGACAAACTTGACAAAAACAAGCAATGGGGAAAGGATTCCACGTTTCTCTTTTTGACCTGTTTCCTCATGAATACAGTTTGCCCGTGTTTACGCTTGCAAGAATATTTGTTATATTGACTATTTTGTTATGTAAAGTGGACCATGAAGTGTTTTGTTTTATTTTTGTATGGTTCTCCACTAAATCCCCCTTTAAACATGTAAATGAGTGTATTTTAGATTTTAAAATTATACTTTTCCAGAATTATATTTTCAAGATTCTAGATTTTGGGGGTTTTGTTCTTTGGAAATTTCATCATTTGGGATTATGGTGTTTGGGATTGCATCTTTCCCCTGATTTATTCCTGGGATTGCTATCTTGTTAACTGTTGTCTTGTCCGTATTTCTAAATTATCATTACAGGTGGAGATTTCTGATATAAAGAATAAATGTCGGCCAGGAGCGGTGGCTCATGTCTGTAATCCCAGCACTTTGGGAGGCTGAGGCAGGCCAATCACCTGAGGTCAGGAGGCTGAGACCAGCCTGACCAATATGGTGAAGCCCTGTCTCTACTAGCACTACAAAAATTAGCCAGGCGTGGTGGTGCACACCTGTGGTCCCAGCTACTTGGGAGGCTAAGGCAGGAGAATTGCTTGAAATTGCTTGAACTCAGGAGGCGGAGGTTGCAGTGAGCTGAGATTGCGCCACTGCACTCCAGCATGGGAGACAGAGCAAGACTCTGCCCCCCTCACCAAAGAAGAATAGATGTCGCCTTTGTGTTAAGCAAAGGGGCTGCAGAGTTGATATTTTTTATTCTAGCAGAGATATCAATACTTGTTTAAAGAATAATGTCAAAATGTGTAATCAATCAGTGAGAAATACAGAGGTAATCCTTGGCTTCATGAAGCTTTGGGTCCACTGGTAACAGGTGCTGAGAGAGAAACCATTCCAATAGGGAAGGATCAAATCAAGGAAGTCAGGCAGAAAAGTAAGAATGACTCCAAAGTCATTCTTTGGACAGATCTAAATCAATGACATTAAGGGGAGCAACTTGAGGTGAAGAACAGACCGAGGGGCAGCATAGCAAGACTCCATCCCTAAAAATAATAAATTTAAAAAATTGAGAAATCCCAGAGCTATGAAAGGCCAAGGTGGGGTGGATCACTTGGGGCCAGGAGTTCAAAACTAGCCTGGGCAACATAACGAGACCCTGTCTCTGCACAAAATAAAATTAGCTGGGTGTGGTGGCACATGCCTCTAGTACCTGCTACTCAAGAGGCTGAGGTGGGAGGATCCCTTGAGTCCACGAGTTTGAGGCTACAGTGAGTTGTGATCTTGCCACTACACTCCAGTCTGGGTGACAGAGTGAGACACAGTCTTTAAAAAAGAAACAAGCAAAAAGCAGAGAGGTTGTCTGCTGACAACCTGCATCAATGGGCCGGAAGAAACGTGCTTCATTTTATGGCAACTCTGCTGGGGAAAACTTTTTGAGAAGGGACCACTAGAAGCCTGGAGTGGATTCTGACACACATCTTGGAAACTGATCTTGTACCCCTGATTCTCCTAGCACTAGAGTCCCTGATGGACTAGGATAATTTACTTTTTTTTTTTTTTTCATTTTCCTTTTTTTTGAGGCAGAATCTTGCTCTGTCACCCAGGCTGGGGTGCAGTGGCACGATCTTGGCTCACTGTAACCTCTGCCTCGCGGGTTCAAGTGGTTATCATGCCTCAGCCTCCCAAGTAGCTGGGACTACAGGCATGCACCACCATGCACAGCTAATTTTTGTATTTTTAGTAGAGACAGGATTTCACCATGTTGCCCAGGCTGCTCTCCAATTCTTGGCCTCAGGTGATCCACCAGCCTTGGCCTTTCAAAGTGCTGGGTTACAGGTGTGAGCCACCGTGCCTGGCCCCTGCACCTCCATTATCTGGGTTCTTTCCCTCACTACCCCCAATATTCATCTTCTGCTGCTTCTTCCCTTTCCTGATGATGGACTTTCCTGATCCTGGGTCTTTGAAGCGGGACTCTTCCTCATCTCTGGCTAGGCTGTCTCTGAGCCTTCCCCATTTCTTCTTCTTAGATCACAGTGGTGGCCTCAGTGTTGGCAGCTACCTGTGGACTGTGCTGCCTTACACAGCTCACAAATTCAGCTTCTGGTTCAGAAGATGAGTCCTGATCTCATCTTCTCTGCTTGTTTTCTCCCCAGCTGTTCTCCTCCTTCCCCCATGGGTGTGATCAGTCTCCATCCATGGTTCTGTCTTCTATCCAGACTGCTGGTGCTAGTCCCAAACAAGACCTAGGCTTTACTTTCCCATTACGTTAGTGACCGCAGCTACATAATTGTTGTCCTGCCCTGTTTGATTTAGAAGTTTTCTTTTCCTTCTCCTTCTTCTTTTAACATGTCCTATATATTTTTGTATCTTTCGTCAGTAGCTTCAGGGTAGAAGCCTTCAAGACAGTGAGTTCTTAAGTTTCGGCTGCTTGTTCTCCACTCCTCAGGAAAACAACAATAAACAAACAAATAACACCAAAACAAACACTTGGCATCTGTATCTTACTTCTGAAGGTGATTGACAAGTGTGGAGAGATCCTCAGATGGATAATTCTCCATTACGACATTCATGTCAAAGGGAGTCTCGCAGTTAACAGTAATAGTAACTGTCGAATAAGTATGATTCCTACTTTGTCTTACCGAAGAAAATGCAGACAACTAGGTTAGAGAGCTAGGAGGTGGAGGGGTTCTGTGAGCAGAAACTAGCCTATTTACTCTAGTAAAGCTTCATGGTCCCAATACAGAGCTCATAAGAGACAATGATTTAGCAGCAGCAACCTTTCTCTGTGCAGAGTAAAACTGAAATCTGAAAGACGGATATTGGCCCCTGGGTCATTCGTCTTTGAAAGATACTTTCTTTACAGAGTGCAGAAATCATTCAAAAATGTAAACCGAACTCTGGTTTCCCAAGCATTTACATAAATCAATATATATCAAATGGCATGCTATTATATAAAAAAGGAATGCGTTTTGTTGCTGGAATATATAGTGCCACATGACATGCATGAGCATGGCTTTACATATCACTTTTCACTTAGTCATTCAAGAGATGGAAATATTTATATTCAACAAGGAAAAAATATGATTGTTTCAATGCAGGAAATAGCTACATATGGAAACAAAAATGGAGAGCCAAGGGAATTATTTGCATTATTTGAACTAAGAACAAGAACATATAACTGCACTTGAAGCATGCAGATAATTGAATTAGAAGTGCCTATGCTTGATATTGTACCAACCATTCCTATTCATTTTATTTCTTAAATACATCTCAAACCTTTAACTTCTATTTGCAACCCCCCTGCCACTTCTTGAGTTCAGATATTTATCAACTCTTCCCTATATCAAAGAGAATAAACTTAGTGATTTAACGGTTGTGCAAAATTTTCCCCAAATTGTAGGGATTGTAGAAATTGTAGAGATTATTGGGGTCACTATTGGTATAGGAATGCCATCATTCTATTTTCCCAAAATAAGAATATTTTAGAAGCACATATCCACCATCACCCATGTTTTGTAAAACAAGTGATAGATTTAATGCTGGAAAAAAAAAGTTTACATTATAATTTCAAAATGTGTTCTTTTTTAATGTTTTAATTGATACGTAATAGTTGTACACATTTTGGGGGTATATCTGATATTTTGTTACTGGTATACAATGTGTAATTATCATATCAGCATCAAAAGTGTGTTCTTTTCAATTTAGTGCATTGAGTTTTAGTAAATGGAATGAATTCAGTATAGACTTTATTGTTCTCGTCTTGCCGGAGATCTGTGAAAAATTTCCTATGGAACAGCAGAGTCCAGGAAAGCATCAGATTCACACAAATTCCTCCAATTGATCCTCACACAGTCTTCTACCAGGTCTTCCAAACTCCATTTTTTCCCACCCTGAATCCTTCTTACTACTTCAGCTAAAATGATCCTCTTAAATATGCAAAATAGTCATTTGTTTAAAAGCTTCTGAAGCCCCCTGTTCCCATTGTCTTCAGAATAAAGTTGATACTCTTTCCTAAAGCAAACTTTCTAGGTTCTGGGGTTCTGTACTCTAGTGGTTTCACTTTATCTTTTTAGAGCTTGCACTTTGAGTGGGCCAGCAACATCAGATGGTGTCTAGCCCCCTACACAGGCATGCTTTGTCATCCTCTTTTATTTTTGCAAACACTGTTCCCTCCATCTGTTCTCACATGAAAAATTCCTTCCCCAGCCTTCGTGTCTCAATTCTAGTACAAACCTTCTTCGCACTGACTCCCTAGGCTGCATTTTTACTCATTCATTCAACAAATGTTTATTGAGCCTTTATTGTATGCCAGGTGGTTTTGGTGAGGCAGGGTTAAGCAGGAGACACAGCAGCAAGTGGAGCAGATAAAACCCCTGCCCTGAAGGAACTTACATCCTTAAATGTTATTTTTATTAATCAACCAGTGCATCTTACATACAGTGCCATCATAGTATGAGACCATATGACTTCTCTTCCAAACCACAATTATTTTGAAAGTAAAAGACATGTTATTAATAATTATAGGATAAGCCAGGTGGGGTAACTCATGCCTATAACCCCAGAACTTTGTGGGGCCGAGGCGGGTGAATCATTTGAAGTCAGGAGTTTGAGACTAGCCTGGCCAACATGGTAAAACCCCATGTCTATTCAAAATACAAAAATTAGATGGGTTTGCTGGTGGGCACCTCTAATCCCAGCTACTTGGGAGGCAGAGGCAGGAGGATCACTTGAGGTGAAGATTTCAGTGAGCCAAGATCGTGCTATGGCACTCCAGCCTGGGTGACAGAGTAAGACTCTGTCTCAAAAAAAATAAAATAAAATAAAAAATAGAAAGAAAAAATTATAGGATGAAAGGTGTAAACCAGCACTATACACAGATAACTGGAATGATTGAGTACCAGATTGTGTCACTATTTGTTAGACTTGCCCAAGAAATTTGTATGCACAGCACCTAACATATACCAGGGACAGGGATGACAAGCACAAATACACTGAGTGATTCAATACATAAGTGAACAAATGAACAAATGAAAACCCCATACAGCCAAGACAATCTTAAGCAAAAAGAACAGAGCTGGAGGCATCACACCACCTGATTTCAAACTATACTACAAGGCTACAGTAACCAAAACAGCATGGTACTGGTACCAAAACAGACATACAAACCCACCAAGCAGAACAGAGACCTCTGAAATAACACCACACATCTACAACTATCTGATCTTCGACAAACCTGACAAAAACAAACAATAAGGAAAGGATCTCCTATTCAGTAAATGGTGCTGAGAAAACTGGCTAGCCATATTCAGAAAACTGAAACTGGACCCCTTCCTTACTCATCATACAAAAATTAACTCAAGATGGATTAAAGACTTAAATGTAAAACCTAAAACCATAAAAACCCCAGAAGAAAACCTAGGCAATACCATTCAGGAAATAGGCATAGGCAAAGACTTCTTGACAAAAACACCAAAAGCAATTGCAACAAAAGCCAAAATTGACAAATGGACAAATGGGATCTAATTAGACTAAAGACCTCTGCACAGCAAAAGAAACTATCATCAGAGTGAACAGGCAACCTACAGAATGGGAGAACAATTTTGCAATCTACCCATCTGACAATGGTCTAATATCCAGAATTTACAAGGAACTTAAACATATTTACAAGAAAAAAACAACCCCATCAGAAAGTGGGCAAAGGATAAGAATAGACACTTCTCAAAAGAAGACGTTTATGTGGCCAACAAACATATGAAAGAAAGCTCAACATCAACTTATTATCAGACAAATGCAAATAAAAACTGCAGTGAGATAACCATCTCACACCCGTCAGAATGGTGATTAATAAAAAGTCAGGAAACAAAGATGCTGGCAAGGCTGTGGAGAAATAGGAATGCCTTTACAATGTTGGTGGGAATATAAATTAGTTCAATCATTGTGGAAGACAGTATGGTGATTCCTTAAGGATCAAGAACCAGAAATACCATTTGACCCAGCATTTCCATTACTGGGCATATACCCAAAGTAATAAAAGTCATGCAATTATAAAGACACATGCACACGTATGTTTTGTTTAGTTTTGTTTTGTTTTTGAGATGGAGTTTTGCTCTTGCTGCAAAGGCAGGAGTGCAGTCACACGATCTCCGCTCACTGCAACCACCGCCTCCCAGGTTCAAATGATTATTCAGACTTAGCCTCCCAAGTAGCTGGGATAATAGGCACCCACCACCATGCCTGGCTAATTTTTTGTATTTTTAGTAGAGACAGGGTTTCTTCATGTTGGCCAGGCTGGTCTCAAACTCTGACCTCAGGTGATCTGCCCACCTTGGTCTCCCAAGTTACTGGGATTACAGGTGTGAGCCACTGCATCTGACCTCACATAAGTTTATTACAGCACTATTTACAATAGCAAAGACATGGAACCAACCCAAATGCCTATCAATGATAGACTGGCTAAAGATATTGTGGCACATATACACCAGGGAATACTATGCAGCCATAAAAATTAATGAGATTACGTCTTTTGCAGGGAGATGGATGAAGAAAGCTGTAAGCCATCATCCTCAGCAAACTAATACAGGAACAGAAAACCAAACACCATATGTTCTCACCCAAAAGTGGGAGTTGAACAGTAAGAACACATGGACACAGGGAGGGGAACCTCACACACTGGGGCCTGTCAGGCAGCGAGGGGCTGGGGGAGGGATAGCATTAGGAGAAATACCTAATGTAGATGATGGGTTGCTGGGTGCAGCAAGCCACTATGGCACGTGTATACCTATTGATTCTTACAGTGACCTTACATACTAAGGATTATTGCTTCTGAACCTCACAGAAAAAATGGGATTCTCTCAGAGTGGCAGTAGAATGTTAAGTAAAGTTTGGTGAAAATAAGAAAAAAGGGATAGTTCCACTCTACCCTAAACAATAACTGAAACACCAGTTTAACCCAAATTTTCTATAAGATGCTGAGTAAATAATGAGTGTGTAAACCCCTCTGTGATGGTCAATGGAGAAGCACACATAATCAGGCTCACATTATCCTCACTCTGTTTAAAAGGGCCTTCTGCTGTTGGTTCTATCCCCACAAGGAGAGAACAGGAACTAGGGCTTGGACTCCAGGGTCAGACATTGGGTGTCTAAGTCCAATTCTGTCATTTTCCAGCTATGGGATATTAGTCAAGATAGTTATCCTCCTAACCCTCGATTCTCTTATTCATATAATGAGGATAACTATAAGGTTACTGTGAGAATTACATAAGATAATTTGTATAAGAGTACTCAGTATGATGCCAAGTCTACATGCTTAGTCCCAAACTGACAGCTGTTGTTAGGGCCACCTTCGTGAATGAGTGACCTGTGGGGTCGCACAGAGCGCAGAACCTGGTTCTCAGAAGGGTTCCTTGCTGGGTTTAATTCTCTGAGATTACTGTCTCGAAAAATCTTAATAATTTTATATTTCAGCTTGTGTTTTGTAAGTGGCATTCAACGGGACAACAGAGCATGCTTTGAGTACTGAAGATAAGAGCAAGAGGTATGCCCATCATTCCTTGCCACCCATGCTGTAGAGCACTGCAAATCCCCATGAACACAGAATTCTAGTAGATTTGCATTGCATGGTAGTTCAATGAAACTCAAAGTCAGCACAGTGTAAGAGTGTACACCTTTGGGTAAGCAGAGATGCTGATAAACCAGAGACACTATGCTTTGGTTTTGACCAGAACTTGCTTCAAGCACAGAAATGTGTCATTTAAAGAAACACAAAAGACTAGGTAACCCTATCACATCCTTTCCTACCCCTGTTTCTTTCCTGTATTAGACAACAATTTATGCTGAAAATGATGACACAGAAGGAAAGGAAAAGAGAAGGCAATCATACATAGTTCCTTTACCTTTCAGTCCTTCCTTACTCAAGCTGAAGGCAGAAGGTGTTGGTTGAATATGCTCAAAAAAAGAACTAAGAGAAAAACAGTTGAGTTAGTTTTGTGTATCATTTCCACTATATGTGGTCAGGATGAAATATATACTTACATAGGAGTTACAAAATATGAATTGTATAAATATTCTTATACCAACATTGAAAACTGGTATTGCACAATATGAAGATAAATGGGAAAATTCATGCTAATAATTTAAAATGTTAATTTTCTTTTATTGAGAAGAACGTTAAATAGCAAATGAAAAACATGACAAGTTGAGAGACAGAGACCACAGAAGAAAGGAAACAAATTTTATTTTAGTACCTTTAATGGCACTGTTTTTCCTGTACTTTGATTAAAGGAGCCTGCATTTTCAGTTTTCACTGAGCTCAACAAGAAATGTGCCTGACCCTGCTCTTGTTGCTGTTATTATTATTGCTTTATTCTGAGAATGAATCTAGGCATTCTTAAATGCCACTGCCTCCAGGAAGGCAGCCCTGATTGACTGGTCACAATCAATCTTTCTCTCTCTCACTCTCTTGCTTAACCCTGTATAACTTTTATTAGATTTCTGTTTTAGCACAAGCCCTCAGCATGATTTGTATATACATCTGTCTCACCAACTAGGCTGTGTCCACCTTAGGGTTGGCAATGTGAGTCCCAGAATTCTCAACCTCACTGTCAGCCCATGCCAGTAGTTAGTTAATGCTTTTTGACTAGAATCATTGGCATCTCCGCGAACTGCTCATCCAGATGTGAATTTTTCTTCATGGATTCACCAGGATGCTACATTTTGATTGAATCAACCGAATACCCTAGAAGCATCATGCCATCACTTTTCTTACAGTTTTCATCCACATTTTGGAGTCAGTCTTTTGATCTTAGGCAGTCAGGACAAGACACAGGTTTCGTTTGCTGTTTTAAAGGTAGAACTCTTTTACTAGAAGCGGACCTCTTTTTCTGGGGGCAGCAAATAGATTGGCTTCCTCTCCTAATTAAATCTCTGAGCTCTTCTCTTCCTCAGAGCTGAGGCTCCAGTTTGGTGAGTGACTTGTGCGAAACACAGTGCTCTTTCTTTCTCTGTTAGCGGAAAAAGAGAAGCTGGTTGCTAAGCATAGACTGTCTGGTCTTGGGGCTAGCATTCTAAATTGCTTCCTGCTGGAGGGGTCCTTGGAGTCATAAGTGACTGGCAGGTGCCCAGAGCAGATGAGACCTTCTGTTGCTCTTGAAGCAAACTCTGCGCTCCTCATCAAGACTTGAGCCCACCTTGATTTAGCCCCTGGTCTCTGGTGCCACTGCCTCATGCCAAGCCAATGCCCCAGTGGTGAACATTTAAGCTCTCTGGGAACACCTTGTTGGTAGACACCGGCTTTGCTTGTGCAGACCCCTGCGCTCTGGGTGACCTTAATTTCCTTAATCATCTCCCCCTCTACACAGCCTATTCACCTCCTTGGTGAATTCCTTCTTTAAGGCTCATCTTAAACATAAAATATGGTTATTTGCTTGGGAATATAGAAGAATCTTTCTCTCAAACCTGTACTAGAGAAAAAAATCCTGTTGAGGTAAATATAAGCAATAAAATCGTAAAAACCAAATAGAACTAGAAACAATATAAGTGTGCGATCTTGTGATAGGAATAGTCTTTCTAAATATTGTATCTGAGGCAGAAATCATAAACAAAAATGTCATAGAATTGAACACAGAAAAAAAATAAATTTGCATATTAAAGCATTACATACACAATTAAAAAGCAGATGATAACCCATAATTTGCCTAGATCCATGAATTGATGAATAGACTCAGTTTTTAAAGTTCTCTAACAACTCATTAACAAAGACACCTCCCACAGAAGAAACATGAAAGATTAATTCATGAAAGAAGATATGCAAGAAATGTTTTTAAAGATCATAACATAAAAAGTCTTTCTCAGAAGCTATTAAAGAAATGCAGTTAAGCTTTGCTCTTTTACTAGTATAAGTCCAGCAAAGAAAAATTAAATACTATTATCTGGGGTGGATTAGACTATTGCTCAGCAAATATTCATTCCCTGCCAATCCATTGATTCAAGGGTTGTCGTATGATTAGCTTTAGTACCACGGTGAATGAATTATATTTCCTCAGCCCTTAACTTAAGACTTAGCCACATTTCTTGCTTTAATCAATGGTACATATACACATATTTTTTGAGCAATAGCATAATGCGTGTTCACATGGTAAGAGTTTCTCTTTGCATACCCGTCTTTTACCATGAAAAGAACATACTTCATGTACCTACTTGTTCAGAGAGGATGAGAGACTAGTGAAGCAGGCCTATATTTTGGAGCTAAGCCCAGCCTAGATCAGCCAAACTTGAGCCAACACATAGACAAGTGAACAAGAAGTTATTTTTATTATTACAAAGAATGCCACCGAGTTTAAGAAGGTTTGCTACATAGGATGATTGATACTTAACTGGAACTATGTTTGATATTGGTAAAAATATCAAGAAATTGCTTTGGCCATTCTAGTAGGAGGATTGAGAAACGTAAAAGAAGGGAGGAAAGAGGGATGATGGAGAGAGGAGGAGAGAAAGACAGAGAACATTATGGCACACTGCTTTTTTACTGAGTTGGTATGCCTAAGGGAAGTGGAATTAGGCCATGTAAGAGGAGCAAACAACAAAATCCAATAATCAAGCAAAAAAAAGGATGCAGATTCTAAATCCATATTGCTAAACAGAATCATCATGTTGCAATGATAATGGCAATGAGAATAACTTGCACCCAAACAGTATTTTTAAAAATACAGAAGTTCCTCATGTAGTTGTCAAATTTTAACTCATTCCCATTTTACAGATAAGAAAACTGAGACTCGGAAGTTCTACCACTTGCCCAAGGTCACAGGCAGTCCTGAAATTTGTGTAAGGGTCTTCTGACTCCAGAAGGAGTCCTTTTGTGTGACATCTGCATCCAGTTTTCCCTTGCTGGCTTGGAGTTTCTCTGCACGTCTCATCCACAGCATTTCCTGAGACAATCTAACATGTGCTACTCTTGTAAGTAGGGGACATGGAGCTTGCTAATGATCCTATCTATACTAATTATGAGCAACCCTGGTTTGGAAAATCTAACTTACCCTCTTCTCGGATCTTGTCAAGTCCCATTATGGGGCACTGCCCAGAATATTTCTCATGAAAGGATAATAATTACTCGTTATTCAAAGGATTCAATTAGGGGCCTTTCATCAAAGGGTCTTGAGTACTTGCTGTGCTCCTTCAAAAGTAGCGATCATGTTTACAGAGAGAGTCAGAGATAAAGGGCAGCATTTGAAGATTAAACGTTTCATGTGCTGTATCAGGGACGATGCTGTCCACATAGAGAACATCCAGGAAAACAAGCCTATCCTTTGAAAGTCACAAATAGAAAAGACCAATTTGAATTCTAATCTTTCCACTACAACACTTTGTTTAGGGATATGAGAGCACCAAGAACAGTTTCAGCCAAGACTGATTTGATAGCATCTACAGAGACAACCTCTATTCACTGAGAGGGGCAGGTGTGGAGAGCAGAAAGAACAGCAGGTGTCGGATGAGGAGTCTGGGTTTACCTGTGGCTGCTTACAAGCTTGGGGAGTTTCAACAAACCTCCTGCAACTCTTTGGTTTGTTTGGTTTTCCTCCTTTCCTTCCTTCTTCTACCCCTCTGATCCTTTGTTAACATGTGTTGGCCTACCGTGTATGTGTGTATACATGCATGCATGCACACGCAAAATACAGCAGTAAAAATCTCAGTTGATGACAGCTAGAGCAGCCAAGCACTGATTTTAATCATATGCATAAAAAGCCCAGAAGCGCGAGCTTCCACGGGGGTGAGTGAGCACTACAGAGTCACACTTGCGTGGTTTCCGTTTTCTTGTCTCTGTCAATACATTGCTCTGCACTTGCATTTCCCACCATGCCTATACTGATGATAAATTCATTGTCATGATGATGATGCAGGTCACAGATATCCCTTCTCACCTTCCCACCAGCAAGAGGCTCTTTCTATGTTTCTAAATATACCTGCATCCCAACCCCAGAATCCCATTTTGATTAAGATGCCGGCCTATTTGGAAACACACAAATAGCCTGTTTTTGGTGGGAGGATGGGAAGGGGGTATCTGTGACCTGCAGCATTATTACAATTTTGAAGATCTCTTTTTTTGTGTGTCACTTGCAGCACTAATTACTGCGTCTTCCAAAGTGCAAGCAGCAGAAAGATGACATACTGAAGTTGATGAATTTGAGGACACATTTGGAAAGAAACTTGTTACAATGATGTGGTCAAGGTTTAAGGAAGGCAAGGAGGGATGTCTCGGTTCTGGGTGCTGGTGATAGCAGGGACCTGTTATCCCCCACAGGCCAGAAGGCATGAGGGGAGAAAGTGGATCTAGCACCCAATGAGAGAATTGCTTTAAAGGACCTTTGGCAAGAGCTGGGGCTTTGGGAGTGGGATCAGGAAACTTGGGCACCCAGCCCCAAAGGAGCCAGGAAAATAAAAGCTCCAACTTGGCTTTCTTGGTGGTTTTAAGGTCTTACTATTGCTCCCGGTCTTCTACTCTCGCCATGACCACCCTCCAAAATACACCTCCACAACCCAAAGCGCAAGGGCATGATTGCCCATTGATATAAACCATTGTGAGCAGCTCCCTCTCAGGGCACAGAGCAAGTGGAAAATGGCAGAGCTGTACCTGGTGCTCAGCCCAGTCCTGTTGTAATTCTGCGCTTTGCTCTGCAGTAAGTGGATAGATAAGGTAGAGAAATATGCTGGGTGTGCAGGGTGAAGGAAGAGGATTGTCTGGGGTTTAAAAACATATTTATGAAGAACAGAGAAGGAAATACAATGTTTAAAGTTAAGAGGAAAAAAAATGAGGAAATAAGCATGGAGAATGGACATCTTTTTGCTGTTTTGAAATGGAGGCTGACAGTGAACACATCCTGAGACCCACCACATTTCAGGGGCAGTGCGGGCTGCAAGACTCAAGAATAAACTGCTATTCTGGCCTTTTAGAACAATTAACTCAAAAAAGGAATTAAACAGATTCCAAACAGGCTAAGAGAATGGTCTCAGAGAAATGTATGGAAACTCTAAGAACCACAGATTTAGCCTCACATATTTTGGCAGGACATGGGGCCAAGGGTTAGCTACTGCACATGAACTTTGAAATAGATGAAATTGCTTTCAGAGAGTTAAAGCTAAATCTATGCTCAGCAATGTGATTTTCTGTCTATGGCCAGTGAGAGAAACCCAGGCAGAGACTATAAGTCAGTAAAAGCGAGAGATGAAAATATTGTCCATATACAAAGATTTGTGAAGTGTCTGTTTGGAAAGTCAATATTTTACACATGTGGTATCATTTTAATCTTCACAACAATGCTGTACATACAGCTTCATTATTTCTATTTTACATGTGTGGCACCTGAATCCCATAGAGGTTAAATCACTTGCCCAAACTATCACAGCAGGTGAAGGGTCAGAGAAGTAAGCTAAATGCAGGTTTCTATATTCAAAGCACTACTCAGGGAGATGGAGTTGGAAGGCAGCCAAAATTTTATGAAAAACAACCCAGTGAGAATAATTTTATTATAAAGATGATAGTCCATCCTATTTCTTTGCTTCATCACCTATACAGAAAAGCCTGCTCTTGGCAGAGTTTTTATAGCATGTTCCAGAAGACAGAGAATGTGGATCTATGGTGTACTGCATTGATAATGGCTATCAAAAGATATTTTTGCCTGGTACCATGGAACATGACTATATTTGCAATAAGAATCTTTGCAAATAGAATTAAAGTAAGGATCTTGAGAAGAAATCATTCTGAATTAGGGTAGTCCCTACATCCAATAATAAGTGTTTTTATTAAAGGCGGAAAAAGAGTTGACAAATGAGAAGACACAGAGGAGACCATGTGAAGATGGAGGCCAGGAACACGGTGCTGCTGTCACAGAAGCTACCAGAAACCAGAAGAGGAAAGGAGGGTTTATCCCTGGAGCTGTTACAGGGAAGATGGCCCTGCTGTCATCATGATTTCAGACTTCTAGCCTCCAGAACTGTGAGAGGAAAGAGTTTCTGCTGCTATAAGCCCCGAAGTCTGCAGTCATTTGTTATTGCAGCCCAGTGAAACTAAAACAAGAACTTTTGGGCACTAAATAAATGTTCTTCCCTATGGAAAATGGAGGAAGGATTCACCATCGTATTCCTCAAGCTTATTTCTCTGCTTAGCTCAGAGTCCATGCCTTCCACGTGACCCCTGGACTACTGTGACAGAGCCTGACCCCTAGCAGGTGTTCAATAAATACTTTTGGAATGACTATATGGCAGCCATTTTTGTCATTAGTAACTCTAAGTATTTGCTTCTGGGTATTTAGTACTCAATGCTTCCTAAGCCCAGTTTGAAGAGTATCGCATATAGTTTTCTCCAGACTTGACAAGATCATTGCAAGGAAAGTATTGGTGTTTCTATCCTGCTTCTAAGAAGACCAAAACTTGTAAAGAAAAAATGAGCTGCCGACTTCTGGTTAACAACAGGTGGGACACAAAACAAGTCTGCCTTATTCCAAAGCCTACATTCTAACCTCCACGTGGCAGCAGGTTCCATCTAAACTCTAAAAGAAGTTCCCCTAAGCAGAGAGACCATTTTGGTCTTCTTGGGGTATGACAAATTTGAAAGGTAAATCCTGAAAAGTTTGGATTTCAGCAAGGAAATGTTTTGGTAAAAGCCACCTTGATCCACAGGCAATCCTGTGACATTACTCACCCCTTCTTTTTTATCTATATCCGAAGGACTTCTGCAGTTAGAGCCAAGATAGCTGGAGTGTGGGCTGTCTCAGTGAGCAGTGGGGCCCAGGCTCCTGGAGATGGGTGAGTACTAGGTAATACTTGGACAGTTGTTCCCTAAGCTTTGAGATTCTTTGATTCCATGAGACCACCTCACATGGCTGATTAAAGGATCAAAGGATAGAATGGATGTCAAAAGGCTTTGACAAGTTCTCAACTATAGGAGAGAATAAATATTAAATAAGTTAGCTTTTAAAAATGGCCCCACATACCGCCTAGAAGAGAGTAAACATTCAATATTTGCTGTGTAATTACCAATTTCTCAAAAGCTCTTTAAGGCAATTTAGTAAAATAAGAATTTATCTTATATTTGAAAACATTTGGACAACATTATAATATTAACTTAGGAAAGTTACATAAATCCTTCGAGCTACATTTGCGAGAATGAAGTGAGATGATGTTTGAAAATTCCTAACACTGCTTCTGACACATAGCAAACTTGAGATAAATGAGACCATTTTCTTATTTTAAGACATGGGCTGTATAATATCTATGAGAGAAAAACTCCAAAAGGCAGGTTTTAAAAAATTTGTGCTTGAAGAATATTCATGGCATAGAAACAATGCTCAAGGTATAAGGCATACTGGAGAAGGCAGAATGCAGACATGTATATATTTGTGTACATTGTGCAATGCTATTTTGAAAAATATATATTTGAAACTGACATTTAATAATATAAATGTGTTATGTTTGGGAATGCCTGTGTTTGTAGCTGCATGGTCACATGTATAATCTACAGACGGATTCTCATATAACAAATATATGTATTTACTACAGATGAACATTGAATTCAAAAATGTTTATTAATTCCTTCTGTTGTCTGTATCATAATTCACTTTGAAATTACTTCTGTATGAATAATGTGATGTTTGTAGATAAAATTTAATATTTGTGGGGAAAATTTAATTTAATTCTAGGCTATTATTTAGCATTTAAATTATCATTAGCAAGAATCATCCCTTTTGGAGTGGTTACATGACACTCATAATATTGTTGCTAAAATCTACACCAGAGAATGAGCTAATTAATAAAAAGCTTGGTAGAAATTAATGTTATTGGCAAGGGGAGTAATGTTCAAAATGATTAGATTAGGACATCTACCAAGCTTACATGAAAATTGTAAATCCAGCTGCCTAATGTCATCTATGCAGCATTTGAGGTCCAGGGATGCACTGGTTGGTTCTAAAGCTGCAGGCCCTGGAGGGCTGTCATCAAATCCACCCATAAGACTGGAAGACCTGCATCCATATATCTCTGAGCTCAAGTTTCATGACAAGTATTAGTCTGAGTGCTTTGGGGAGGGGAGTTGGGAAGGGGAGTTTCCTGAGCTAAGGACAAGGTAGTGAGATTGTATTTTTGTGCCTTTGTACGGTGACTTGCTGTACAGTTGGCAGAATTTTCTGGAACTCTTGATATATTGTAACAAAACACTTTATAGTGAAGTTGAAGAGGAGGTAACCTATTGACTCCCCTAAGCTCTCAGAGAAGAGCTCTCCCAGCATATACCCACCAAACATATGCCAATTAACATCTATGCCATAAATTCTGGAAACAGAGATGATAGTATTTTATCAAGTATTAATGTACTATAAATGAACCATTTACTATGTAGTCGTCTATATTTCCAGGCTTCTTAGTGACCCCGTGTGTGTGTGTGTGTGTGTGTGCACACACACACAATTTTTATATACATGCATAGGAGTTTAAAAGAAAAATATAGACATGTTCACAGTTCACAGAGATTACCTGTAGATATTTTTATTTTCTTCTTCATCCTTTTAAAAAATACTCTAAATTTCTTTCAATAAAGCAAACATTTTATAATAAAAATGCAATAAATGCTATGAAAATCTGCAGTCACACTTCACAGTTGCAGATTTGCTCAAAGGAAACAGATGGCTGTTAGCCCTGTAACATTCTGTCTCCTAAAATTAGAGCCAGAGACTCCTGTGTGATCCATTGCACAAAATGGATTCCAGATTCAAAAATGCAAATAGACATAATTGCAAATCATTAACCTAATTGTGACAGTGAGGGTGGATCTAGTCAACACAATCGTTTATTCAATGACATATATTAAATGCAGACACTGTTCTCAAGCTGTGTACAGGGCAGTTTAGAAAAGAAACGCGTTCCTGCTCTCATGGAACTTTCTGTCGATTTGAACAACCTCAACAGTGATTATTGGTATGTTGCTGGTATCTCTTTCTAGATAAAAGTTCCACAAAGGCAGAGATCCATCTGCCTTATTCACAATTAATTTTCTAGGTCTTTCCACATGTGTGTCATGTAACAGGTGCAAATAAATATTAGTCAAACTGAAATTAAAAGAATTTGCTAAAGAAATTCAAACCAATGGAAATCAGCTCACTGGAATTTTTGAGTGGCTGATGCCAGGCATGTAAGTTCCACAGTAAGAGCAGCATGTGGACTCTGAGCCCCTAAGGGTCATGTTGTCTCTGAAGAGTCAAGTCAGAGTGTGATACATGCCACGACAGAGATATACAGAAAGGACACAACTAGTCAAATGGAGAGAAAGGTAAGAGGACACAAAAGACATCTTTTGAGTTACTTGAGAGCTGGATTATTAAAGGATAAGAGTTAGTTGGATAAAAAGAGGAGAAAGAACATTCTAAGCAAGAAAAAGCAGCATGTGCAATTGTATTGATAGTTGGTATATTCGTCTGTTCTCAAGGTGCTAATAAAGACATATCCAAGACTGAGTAATTATAAAGAAAAAGAATTTTAATGGACTCACGGTTCCACATGGCTGCGGAGGCTTCACAATCATGGCAGAAGGCAAAGGAGTAGCAAAGGCATGTCTTACATGGCAGCAGGCAAGAAAGCGTGTGCAGGGTAACTCCCATTTATAAAACCATCAGATCCCATGACACTTATTCACTACCATGAGCACAGTATGGGGGAAACTGCCCCCATGATTCAATTGTCTCCACCTAGCCCCACCCTTGACACGTGGGGATTATTACAATTCAAGTTGAGATTCAGGTGGAAACAGAGCAAAACCGTATCAGTCAGAACAGCACGGTATATTTCAGTAATTGACCTTTTAGCCTGGTTAAATATGTACAGGGTTTGCAATCCATAGTATGGAGGTAGACTTTTGTCATAATGGAGGACATGAGTTAACCATGGAAGATTTATAAACGAGGACTGACTTAACAAGATATATTTCCATTAACCCTTTTGGGAAGCTGTATATAGGATGTCCTCTGGGAAGAGGGGAGGACAAGAATGGGTGGAAGGAATGCTAGTAGGGAGACTGTTGGGACAGTCAGAGCAGGAGATGGTGAGCCAAGGTCTTGAGAAGAAAAGGAGTGGATGGAATTAAGGGCTATTTCTAAAGTCATATTGGCATTATTTGGTGGAATCACTCACTAAGGCAGCAAACATGTGTTGAGTTACAGAATAACTCAAAATATATTAAGTTCAACAGTCATGTCAGGTTAATTAAATAAAGTACTTTGGAAAATGTCCACTCAATGTAGTGTTTTTAGAACACTTGTGAAGTGCGTTTTTATCTCAGAATGCTGAATTGTATCTAGTTTAGTTGAATAACAATAACAACAACAATAATTATTTCTTGTAATCTTTATGACCACAAAATTCACTTTATCGTCTCAAAACCCTATGACCAAGAAAGATGTTATAACCATCCCCATTTTAAAAATAAAAAGAGGAAAATCATGCTTGTACAAAGTAAGAAACTTCTATAATGTCAAATATTTAATAAATGATGCAGTGTGTGGGTAAATGTGTGTGTGTGTGTGTGTAAATGTGTGTGTGTGTGTGTGTGCATATGCATATTTTTTAAACTCTAAGTCTTAGGTTTTTCCACCATGTAAAAAAAAAGTTTAAGCTTGTGCCTATGACATCATTATCACTTAATCTGATCATGATTAGACCTCTAATAGCAACAATGGAGAGTTGAAAGAATGTTATGGAAAATTCACATATATCATAATTTTTGCTTCAATAAATTTTATTTGAAACAAAGCAATGTTTTTAATTGCAAAGCATGATTTAAGGCAAAGAGGAAGTTATCATTCTTTGACCCAGATTGAACTAACCAGCATTCCCTCTGCTTATGAATTCACTTTTTATTAGGTTGATATGATCAGTTATTATTTTAGAATAATAGTAGTGAGTCTAAATAGCATAGCTTTAACATGACACAAAGAATTGAAACAAAACAATGATGATCATTTCTTATTCTTGAAAATACCATTCCTGTTGGCCATGACTTCAAAAGCAAAATTTTAGGTTCTATCAGATGGTTAAAAAAGAGAGCACAAGAAGGGAATACCAAGTATAAAATGGCCCAAAGACTTATTGATTTTTCTCTGATTTGTATACCAGTGGACAAATTTGAAAATGAAAACATATCCCTTGCATCCTATCTTCGTCCACTGAACACAACTTCAAACGTCATCCATTTTTGTCTTCCAAAACTCTTGCCCCACTATTATCACTCTCATTCAGCAGCTGAAAGGATATTTTGAAAAGAATATTAGAGTGTATTTCTCTCCTGATTAATGCCCACCAATGGCCCCCATTTCACCTGAAATTGAATTCAAAGTTTTTGTTCTGTCACACACAGCTCACATTATGTTCTCTGCCTACTTCTGAAACTTCTCCAATCTCTAGACTTTTATCTTCTTCTGTGCCTTACCTCGGCCATTCTATTACAGATTCTTTCCTAAACACTCACTATTCTTTCTAGGCTTTGTACTACGTACACCCAAAGTACCACACTTTTAGTAGCTGGAATAAATAGAACTTTCTACAAACTTGGACATGAGAGGGAAAAGGAGTGACAACGTCTGTAACACTATGTTTTTAGTTTGTCTTTCTTTACTTGAAGATGTTAATAAACTAACACTATTCTGGCAAACTGGAAGCAACATTGAGAAAATAAGATTGTTTAGGGAGCAATAGTAATTATGCCTTAATAATGACTGAGTGTATTTAAATTGTGATATCAGCCTCTTCTCTCACAGACTGAAGTAGAAAGCAAGAAGCTGGCTACGGAAATAGTGGGGCACCGGCCGTGTGATCCATCCTATAGTTTTACAGAATGGATAGCAGAGCCCTGGGAGAAATGGAGTCTTAAATTTAGGATGTTGATCGGTCAACCAAAAATATCCAACTGGATATAAGGCCAGTGGCAAATATATGACCTATGAGAAAACAAAAGGGCACTTCCAAGACCCAAGGCTAAGCAATTGTAAATGTTTATAGTCATGTGAGGTAAATAGAGCTGAGCGCAGATTTTGACAGAAGAAATAAAGAGCCAAATGATATGGACAAAAGACAGGGAAATACTGGGTAGAAGAGGGCAGTTCCCCAGCAAAGACCCCATCCCCAAGCCTGGAAACCCACAGCCCTAAATGAAAACAAGCATTTCTGTTTTCAAACCCAAGTGTTGCCTTTTGGACCTCCATGCCCCACTATCCGGTACCCATATAAACTCTAAACCCCAGGCTCCATGGGCAGATGAGCAGACAAACAGAGGAGCAGAGGAACAGAAGGGCGGTGCCACAGAGAAAGAGAGACGAGAAGGATTGTCTGAACATTGAGAGGAGTTTGACTGGGGTTGGTTAGAGAGGAGATGGGCTGCAGGACAGCAGAACTCCAGGGGAAGATCATCTTCCCACTCCATTCCCTTTCCAGCTTCCTATCCATTCCACTAAGAGCCACCTCCATCACCTAATAAAACCCCACCTTCGTCATCCTTCAAGTTAATGTGTGACCTGATTCTCCCTGGATGCCAGACAGGAACCCAGGTACTAAGAGGGCACTGAGCTGGTTAACACTTCAGCTATCGGTGGGCAGCAGAGCTAAAAGAGCTATGTAGCACACACGCTGGGACTTCAGGAACGGTAGGCACCCACACCTAGATGCTACCATGGGGCCAGAGCCCAAAAGCACTCACCCTGGCTCCTGCATATCTGCATGCTCTCCCCCACAAAAGGAGTTTTTATGTGGGCAGCCAAAGAGAGGAGCCACACACGTCTGTGTCATATCCTGTGAGGGAGTTCAGGGAACTCTCCCGTTTCACTTAGAGCTAACAACAAGCACGGGATTCAAAGGAAGAGGTGGAAAGATCCAAGGGTGAGTGGAAAGCTGCAGAAGAAAAAAACTTTGCAATGTATGTAGCAAGCAAGTGGCTATATCAGGGATACATAAATAACTCTCGTGAATCAACAAGGTAAAGATAAGTAGCTAGCCCAATAGAAAATTAAACATGATGTCCAAAGAAGAAGGAACACAAAAGATCAATAGATGTATGATAAGCGGTTCTAGCCCAGTGAAATGCAAATTAAAGCAACAATAAAATACTACTTTTCACCTACTGATTTGGTAAAAATGGAAAAATTTATAATAGCCATTTTAGGAAGGGGGCTGGGAAACAAAGATTCTTTCAAATTCTGGCAGGAATGTACATTTGCAGAATCCACTGGGAGGGCAAAATGGCGTTATTTATGATTCTAGGTATCTATCCTTAAGAAGTATTGTCACTAGGACTTGGAGAATCATGCATACAGATGCTCATTGTGACATTACTAAGAAGCAAAAATCAGGAAACTAATGTCTTTTAATAAGAGAATGGCTAGTCATCCTGGACATTGCAAAGAACACTAAGTGGCCCCCAAAATAATGAGATATATCTATATTATTACATATAATTCTCTGAGACATATTGCTATTTGAACAAAACAGTATGGTTCCAACTGTAAATGTTTATAGTCGAAAATCACAGTTAAAAAAAAAAAGCCCTATGGGCAAACAACACTATGTGCATAAAGGCTTTTAACATCAGGCTGGAAAGAGAAGAGACTCTACACTTCGTAGGTCACTGTTAATTACCTGTGGAGAGTGGAGGGGCCTGAGGCCAGGAGTTAAGGAGGATCTCATTTGGTGTGCAGTGTTTAAATGAAATTCAGACTGACTGAACATGTTGCGACAGACTGGAAAGTTGCATAATTTAAAGAAAAAAAGAAGTGAATGAATGTGCTGGACTGACACGAGCATATATTTCTGTTTCCAGTTCTTAAGAGCATCACGTGAAACTTCTAACAATTACTTGTATTAACATTAAATTGATTTATTTTTTAAAGCATTCATCTAAGGAAATGTGATTATAAAGAGAAGTGAAAAAGGCCAACAGAACAATCAAACATAGCATTTTCATGTAACCTGTGATTATAACTGTAGAGTATGAAGCAGCATTTTCCAGAAAATGTTAAAAAGAAAAAAAAAAAAAAAGCAGGCATCTGGCTAATCTAAGCTGCAATAGCTTAGATTAAGCTGCATGTGTAAATTAGACGTAATAAGTAGAGAGTCTCTTTATCTATATATCCAGAATATCAGTTGCTTAAAATAAATAAGTAGCAGAACTGAGATGCAGGAACCTCAGTGCTTAGACTTGAGTTTACCTAGTTCATATTGACAATGTATAGACGAATAAATAGCACGCCAGAGTGCAAGGTAAGGAACTTTTTGTTGCAGGCAACAGTAAGTGACTGTGGTTAAGAGGAGCAAAAGGAGAATGAACTGGATAGATAAACATGACTCACAGATGAGTAAGAATAGCTGAGAAACCAAGCTCAGAAAGAGGACTTTGGTAGGAATCCAGGTAACTGTGCTATAAAACTGAATATCACTTATTAGATGCTAACTTTATTCTAAGAGGCTCTAAAAATAGAATGTATTCATTGAGTTCTTGTGATATTCCCAATACTCCCTCTAAGCATAATAAATCCTTTGTTTTCTTTCAACAGAAAGAAACTCTTATCTATAAAATAAACAGTTTGTTAATTTTATAGATAAACAAACCATCAATGGATAAGACGTAGAATTGGGAGTCAAACCAAGCAGTCAGATTCCAGAGGCCACTCTGTTAATCACCATGAAAGTGTGCCTCTATTATGCAATCAGAAAACCCTGTGTAGAATCGTCACTGAGGAAATGGCAGCTCAGTCAGCTACTACAGAGCCTAGCCACTCTTGGCATCCTCTGCGCAGTGAACTGGGCAAAAGGATGCACGTACCCCCTGTGTTCAACCTTCAAAACCTGCATGATTATTCATGCATTCTCTTTCACCACCTGCATACAGGACATCAATGCCCTGGATGAACTTGGAAGTCACACGTTGATGATACTAGGATCTCGAACAGCCTGGGTCCCTGGATGACTGTCTAGAGCACAACCCCTCACCCGTCAATGTCATATCAGCTTAAGGAAGAAGTTCATTTCTCCCATGACAAAGCACTGAGATTTAAATATTCATCTACCATAGCAACTAGTATCATCTTAACTAATATATCCAGGCATGAAAAATGTAGAAAAGTACAGAAGTGAGACTGGATGTCTGAAGGAATCTCCCCAGAAGAGGTAATATCTGAAATTTAAAAAGGAAACAACTAAAAGTGTACTGAAAGTTTCTCCTAAAGTGAACTGCATTTTAGAAAGAATCTGGGTTGGAAGATAAAGGGCTTTGTGAGTAGGCAAGGACTCAAAACTGCTAGAATTTCCCAAGCTGTCCAGAAGACATGCACTGATAGGAAATGCCAGCACTGGAAGCGTGCGTCGTCTTCAATTTCATACTGTCATCCAGCTGGGTTAAGTTCAATGTGCTTTCCTGGGCGTCTGCTGTTTGCTCAGGGCCCTGTGTTAAAGCCAATGGGAAAACAAACAAAGAAGTAAAATTCAGTCTTTTTTTTTTTTTGAGATGGAGTTTCACTCTTGTTGCCCAGGCTGGAGTGCAATGGCACAATCTCTGCTCACTGCAACCTCTGCCTCCCAGGTTCAAGCAAATATCTTGCCTCAGCCTCCCACATAGCTAGGATTACAGGCATGCGCCACTATGCCCAGCTAAATTTTGTATTTTTTTACTACAGACAGTATTTCTTCATGTTGGACAGGCTGGTCTTGAACTCTGCCCACATTGGCGTCCCAACAGTCTTTTTTTCTTTCAAGAACTTTCCATCTTAAAGAAGGAGGAATGGACTTGACCTTGAATGAGGTGGTGGGTGGTAATGTTAGTTTTTCTCACGTGTTCTCACCTTTGTTTGGCTTTCTCTCATGAGTTGGAATGTAAGTGATATGAACAACAGCCAGAGGACATTTCGAGTGACTATAAACCAGATATCACTGAGATTTCAGGAGGAGAATCTCCATTCACAGATTATTTCTCCTGTCCTAGTAATTTGTCTGTCAAAAGTGGATTCGATTTATTTATATTGAATGTTACTATGTACTGAATATATTTACATATATCTTTCTGTGTATGAAACAAGATGTTTCTAAGACTGGCATTACTACAGTCATTTAAAAAGGCAATGTACAGTTCACAGTGAACCTGTTTGTCCAAAACTATCCCAGCAAAAAGAGATGGAGAAGGGATTTGAACCTGGCACTGTACCATATACTCCCAGAGTTATGTCCACTCCCCTGGAGTTTCCATCTTACTCCATACCCCATTTCATTCCCTTGAGATTTTATTTTATTTTTTTTTAGACAGAGTCTTGCTCTGTTGTCCAGGCTGCAGTGCAATGGTGCCATTTCAGCTCACTGCAACTTCCACCTCCCAGGTTCAAGCGATTCTCCTGCCTCAGCCTCCTGAGTACCTGGGATTACAGGTGCATGCCACCATGCCCGGCTAATTTTTGTATTTTTAGTAGAGGCACAGTTTCACCCTATTGGCCAGGCTGGTCTCAAACTCCTGACCTCAGGTGATCCGCCCGCCTTGGCCTCCCAAAGTGCTGGGATTACAGGCATGAGCCACTGTGCTTGGCCTCTCTTGAGATTTTTCTAACCTTATTTTCTCTCTGCCAAGTTGCTGTTTCCCTTCAGAGCTTCCCCTTCTTGAGATTGAAATCTCAAGCTGCAACTTACACCTCACTCCACTTCAACAAACCTGGGAGGGAGGGAGGAAGAAAACAGAAAATAGCTCAGCAGATGTTTCCGGATACATTTTTTTTTTCAAGTGCAAGTTGCTAATGTGGAAGTTTATTTTGGGGCCTGCCAGTGTTAGCAGATGTTTGAGAAGACGAATACCTGCTTAGGCAATTATACATAGAAAGTGATAGCAGCTTTGCATAAAGAGGCAGTCTTTAAAAATGGATAATATAAGAGACTTTCTCATACAGATTCAGCATGCTTTTGCTAGATTAATTCTTGGGGTCTGATTTGGACCCTATATTTATTCTTGAACTTTTATACTAATAAAAATGAGGCCACGCCAAAGGAGAGGTAGAATAGATTGTGCCTACAGATGCCAGCTAGAGAATATAATTAGAGAAAATAATGCCTAGAAACTCTGACTCTCAGAGGCTGGAGATCCTATTAATTGCTGCTATGATGTTTTTGGACATAAATATTTACACTCATTTCTCATTAAAATTCTCCTTCTTAAAATATTAAACCCAGACGTCTGATTGCTGGATAATTACTAGCAAAATAACACATCAAGACTTTCAAGAAATTGAAGGTGTACATTTTCCACTCTGGGTATTCTCACGGTGGGGAAAGTAGATACCCAACAATTCCATTCAGCAAATATTCACTGCATATCTACTTAAGTACCGAGATTCCAAGATAAGTAGGAAACAGCTCCAACTCTTCAGAAACTTAAATCTCCTAAATATCGAATAACAAACTGATAGATTCCATAGACCTCACATAAACATTTCCTCCTGAATGAGGAGTAGTTGGAGGAATAAACTTTAGACAAGCTTAAGGCCTGCCTAGACCTACAGGATGAAAGCATAACCAGGAAATTTTCTTTTGAATGGTAATGGCAGGTTCATAAAAGTGTTCTGATGTGATCTTCTCTAAGATCCGTAAGTATCATGGGAAATGAGGTGCTTTTCTTGGAGACTTGATTGATGGACAGGAGAGTTTTCCCTTTAGTTGGCAAACATAGTTGAGATGTCTGCTTTGATCACGGTCTATATATAGATTTACATCTGACATTCTTTACTGCACTTGTATCATTTATCTGAGTGTGCCCATAATTTTCCAACAAGCAGTATATCCCTGTGTCCTCAATGTGGAAGGTTAGTGTCTGTCAAGGCATTCCACCATTTGGCATCTCTCTGTGTCTTTCATTTCACTTCCAGTGACAACCCTAACCCACACAACAATACCAACCCTCTAAGGGGTACCCAGATGTGCCAAACTACTTTAAAACCCCATACTTGGCAGATACTTCTCT
This sequence comes from Macaca thibetana thibetana, assembly GCF_024542745.1. Classification (NCBI taxonomy): domain Eukaryota; kingdom Metazoa; phylum Chordata; class Mammalia; order Primates; family Cercopithecidae; genus Macaca; species Macaca thibetana. The sequence goes on from NC_065582.1 coordinate 175,738,589, forward strand.
TCTGTAGGGAAACCATTTGCCCCCAACTTTTGCTTCAGAGCAATCAAGTGTTCATTGTTGAAGACCATGCACTGGTGTCTCCAGATCTTGAAGATCTTCCTGACCCATTCTTTGTCTTTTCAGGGTGCCAAGTACCTAACTTCTATTCTTGTCATTACCCTACAGCATTCATAGTATAATTTGCATGCACATCCCCCCAAATAGCTGTGACTTCCTCAAAGATGGGAGCATGCACCATATTCATCTCTATAGCTCCTCCCTCAGTGTACACCTGGCACAGAGTGGGGGCTCACTGCAAATCGGTTGTACTTCTGCTTTAGTCAGAACACTTTCTCATGGGAATAACAGCTTTCAGAATCACTGAAGCACTGAAAAGAGAGTTTTGATTCACTCCAGTGGGAAGCACTGGGTTGTGCTGATCTCAGATGTGATTCCATCCAGTGACTCCAATTTCTAGAACTTGACATTGTTTGATTCTGGCTCCACTCTTTCTGAGGACTGGCCTTATTCACATACAGTTTAAATGGGTTTTTGCTAAGTTGTGGTGGCATGATGTTCTGGGAATGCATTCTTGTATTTTGTGACCTAAAAGAAAAGAAAGAACATGTGATCATATATAAATTCTCAGTGATCATTCCCAGAGGAGATTCTGATTGGTCAGGCCTGGATCTCAATGCTGACCCCCGAGGGCACTCGCTGGTTACACGGATAAGCTAAGATTGTTGGGGGCAGTTCTGGGAGAGTGATCTGCCCAACTCAACAGCTATAGGGTACTGTGATTGTCAGCCACAAATAAGCCACACAGTTGGGGCAGGGGGGCAAAGAAAGAAAGCTATTGAGTGGGACCAAAAGAAGCAGAAAAGGGGCCTTCGACAGACAAAAACAAGAGTTGTTTGTTACTCTAATTACTTTAGCATTGTGTGTGACATATAGGGAGTGCTTAGTAGATGTTCACTTACGGAATGAATTTGCAAACGCATAGATTGGAATTTTTCTTTCATCCCATCAATGATGTACATATACATAGAAACAGCTCAGTCCCGTGTGTTTTATGATTGTAAGTTCATTCCTTTGTTCAAGACCCAGACTCTCTTCAAGCTCACAATATACACTATTCAGCTTCCAACAGAAAATTTTCATTTAAATATATTAAGAGATTCTCAATTCAGCAATCCAGCTGGACTACTTTTAGCCTTCTGCCCACAAGCACAGGCATCAATCTGTTTCCTACAAAGTGTTGTTTGCTGTGATAATCTCACCTCCATCAAATCCTCCTATCTTTAACTCCTTGTTATTAAAATTGTGTACAGAAAGCTCAGGGAAAATAAAGCCATGGGCTGAGAGTATCTGGCAATATCATACAGTAGAAAGGAAATTAGTTTAAGAAATTGAGACATAGTGTTAGGTGTATCTTTAAGTCTAACTCACCTTGGACATGCCACTATTTTATCAATAAAGTGACAATTTCATTAGATGATTATGGTCAGCATTAATTCTCTAGATTCTTTTTTTTTTTTTTTTTCAGATGGAGTTTTACTCTTGTTGCCCAGGCTGGAGTGCAACGGCACGATCTCGACTCGCCGCAAACTCCGCCTCCCGGATTCAAGCGATTCTCCTGTCTCAGCCTCCTGAGTAGCTGGGATTACAGGTATGCGCCACCATACCTGGCTAATTTTCTATTTTTGGTTGAGATAGGGTTTCTCCATGTTGGTCAGCCTGGTCTCAAACTCTCGACCTCAAGTGATCCGCCCAACTCAGTCTCCCAAAGTGCTGGGATTACAGGCATAAACCACCACGCCCAGCCTAGAAGGTTCTTATAACAGGTACATGATTTGGGAAACCATAATTTTATCTAAACCAGCAGAATCCAAAATATGGCATCTTCATTAGTCCTCAAGACTAACCTGGTTACCTAGCCAGCAAACACACAATTTAGCTCAGTGCTTTGGGTTAGACCAAAATATATGACTCCACCTAAATTTCCAACTTTTCCTTTTACTCTGTGTTCGTCCACTATTTTAGGCCACTCCCCAAAGAGCTGATGTATTATTCTCTAAGAACTCTATTTACTTTTCGACTTCTATAGCTTCGCTTACACAGTTTCTTACACCAAGAAAGTTTCTCTCCTCCAGGTGTACCTGTTCGTATCCTATTCATCCCTCAAGGTCCAGCAAAAGACAACCTGCTCTGCCAAGTGTTCCTATTTTCCAACTTGCCTTCTCTCATCTGGATGCTTTTCTCCTTTCCCATTGAGCTCTTAAAACTCTTTGCTCGTACTTTGGAATAACAGTGAACGCATTCTACCTTGTGTTATTTAGGGCTTTATCGCCTCTGTCCCTCTGGAATGCAAGCACCTTTCGCTTAGGATAGGATGTTCTGTGCAGTTGAGCACAGATGGGTTTTTCAGGAAGCCGAGTCATGATCAAATGCCAGCCATGCTGCTGCGTCCTTGGGGAATCACTTAATCTCCATGATCATCGTATTCCTTATCAGTAAAACGAATAACCACTGAAATATGGGAAAGGCAAAATGAGATCACCTAAGTGAAAGCGCTTGGCACTCTGCTTCAAACATGGAGCACTTTTGTTTTATAACACTTACTTGTAGTGAATACTCGTAAGATCTGTTGATGTCTTTCCTCTTTGTTACACTTTGAAGAAAATGCAAATTTCTCATTAGGGCTGACAAGGCTGGACGTCATCTGACTCCTGCTTCTCCTCTCTGACCTCACCTTTTTTTTTTTTTTTTTTTTTGGTTTGTTTTTAATACCTTTATTTGGCTGTGCTTGACATACAATAAACTGCACATATTTAAGTGTAAATTTTGTTAAATTTCAGCATATATATACACTTGTGAAACAATCACCACTATTATGATCATTGAGAATTCGTGCCCTACAAAATTCCCTTGTGCTCATTTGCAGTGTCTTCTTTCAATACCTTCCCTGATATCCCCTTTTTCTATCTTCAGGCAGCTACTGATCTGTTTTTTGTCGCTGTACATTAGTTTGCATTTTCTAAGATTTTCTATAATAAAATCACGCAGTCTGTGCTCATTATTATCTGGCTTCTTTCACTCAGAATATTTATTTTGAGTTTATCCCTACTGTAGAGTGTATCAATAGTTCATCACTGTTTTATTGTTGAGTATTATTCTATTCCATGGATATGCCATAGTTTGTGGATGAACCTTTGAGCTAATTCCAGATTTTAACGATTGCAAATAAAGCTGCTAGGCATATTTATATGCAAGTGTCTATGTAGACATATATATTCATTTTTAAAAAATACCTAATAGGGGTATGCCTGGGTCATATGATAGTAGAAGTTTAAGTCTTTAAGAAATTGCCAAACAATTTCCAAAGAGTCTGAGCACTTTACATTCCCTCCAGTAGTGTATGCAAGTCCTATTTGCTCCATATCCTGGTCAACACTTTCGATCATCAAACCTTTTAATTTTAGAAACTTTGATAGGTGTATAATGGTAAGTCATAATGGTTTTATTTGCATTTCCATGGGGGTAAATGATGATGTTCATATTTCCATATGCTTATCAGCTATTCAAATGTCTTCTTTAGTAATGATTTTGTTCAATCATTTTTCTATCTTTTAATTGGGTTGTTTTCATATCATTGAGTATCGTAAGTCCTTTATATATTGAAGATATAAGTTATTTATTAGATATATGCTTTGCAAATATTTTTCCAGTCTGTGGCTTGTCTTATTCCCTTAACAATGTCTTTTGAATGGTAGAAGATTTTATTTCTGATGAAGTCTTATTTATCAAATTGTTAGTTTATGAATTGTACTATTGGCAGTGTATCTCCAAAGAAGTTTTTGCATAGCCTAAGGTTACAAAGAATTATACTACCTTTACTTTTAGAAATTTTATAGTTATTCATTGCATTTAGGTGCATGATACACGTTGATTTAATTTTTATATGGTGCAAGGTATAAATAGAAGTATAATTTTTGTATATGTATATTTTATTTTTCAGTACCATTTGTTGAAAACTTTTCTTTCTCCATTGAATTGTTTTTGCATCCTTGTCAAACATATATGTACAGATCTATTTCTGGCCTCTTCTGTTCTATTTATTTTTTGTCAGTCTTTATATTAATTCTACACTAAATTTATCCCTCTAGGTTTGTAATCAGAACTGAGGTCTTAAAATAAAGTATTATTTGTCTTCTTTCTTTTCAAAACTGTTTTGCTCTTTTAGACTGTTTGCTTTTTCACGTAAATTTATTATTATTATTATTTTTTTTTTTTTTGAGACGGAGTCTCCCATTGTCGCCCAGGCTGCAGTGCAGTGGTGCGATCTACAAGCTCCGCCTCCCAGGTTCACTACAAGCTCCGCCTCCCAGGTTCACGCCTTTCTCCTGCCTCAGCCTCCTGAGTAGCTGGGACTAGAGGCGTATGCCACCACGCCCGGCTAATTTTTTTGTATTTTTTTTAGTAGAGACGGAGTTTCACATAAATTTTTAAATAAGCTTTTCAATTCTTAGAAAAAAGTAAAGACTGTTGGGATCTTGTTGGTTTGCATGTAGTCCATAGAACAATTTGTGAAACATCAACATTTTAAATACATAAAATCTCCTTACATATAAACATGGTGTATCTCCACATTTATTTAGATCTTTATTTCAGCACTATTGTGTAGTTTTCAGTGTAGATGTCTTTTATATCTTTTGTCAGATTTATATCTAAATATTTTATATTTTCATGCCATTATTAACGGTACTTTCTTTATATTTTAATTTCTATTGTTCTTTGATAGGATATAAAATACAACTGATTTCTGTAGCTTAATAACGTATCCTAAATGCTTTCTAAACTTACCTATTACTTTTAGTAGTTATCATTTTTTTAAAAAAGCGTAAAAGATACATTGGATTTTTCTACATAAATGATCATACATCAAATGTGCAATTTTTTAAAAAATTACTTCTTTCTTTCCCATGTAAATGATTTATTTATTTTTATCTTCAGTAGTAAGGGCTCAAACCTTTAGTACAATGTTGGATAAAAATAGTAACATTGAGTGAGAGGGTGAGACTCTCCTGATTGTATGTGGGAAGCATTCAGTCTTTTATCATTAAGTATGATGCTAGCTATGGGTATTTTGTAGATTTTTTAAAATTAGGTTAAGGCCATTCTCTTCTATTCTTACTTTTCTGAGAGTTTTAAAAATGGATATTGAATTTTGTCTTTTTTTTTTTTTTTTGCACATATATGGTAATATAGACTTTCTTTTTGTGATTTGTTAATATGGTTAATCATATTCACTAATTATAAAATGTAAAACCATATTTGCTTTCCTGGGATAAGTCTCCTTTACTAATAATATACTGTCCTTCTTAATATTGCGAATTTTGATTTCTTAAAAGAGGTTTAGAATTTTCGTCGGCATTTGAGAAAAAGATTGTTCTGTAGTTTCATTTTCTCATGAAATGTGTATTTGGATTTTATCCATACAATATGGATTCAAAGAATGAATTGGAAAGTTTTTTTTTTTTTCATTGTCTAGAAGAGTTTGTGTCAGATTATTTTTACTTCTTCATTAAGTAATTTGTGAAATTCACTAACAAAATTATCTGGATCTGGACATTTCTTTGTGGAAATATTTTCGCTAAAATTAAGTGCCTAATAGATACAAGGATATTTATGCAGTCTTAGTTTGTTCGAGCTGCTATAACAAAACACCATTAAATATGGTAGCTTATGAGCAACATACATTTATTTTTTACAGGGCTAGGGACTGGGAAGCCCAAGATCAAGGTGCCACAGATTCAGTGTCTGGTTAGGGCCTCCTTCCTCACAGATGACACCTTCTTGCTGTGTTCTCACATGGTGGAAGGGCAGACTTAACTCTCCAAGGTCTCTTTTATAAGGGTACTGCCAATCATGAGTGCTCTCCTCTCATGACCTAATCACTCTCCAAGGCCCCATCCCCTGATACATCATCTTAGAGGTTGGGATTTTAACATATAAATTTTCAGAAGACATAAACATTCCATTCATTGTGCCACCTATTTTTGAGTATGCTTCAGTTTGTGTCTTTCAAGGAATATATCTATTTCATCCAGGCTATCATTTTTATAGATATAAACTTATCTGAAATATTTCTTTATACTTTTAAAAAAGTTTTATCTTAACTGACAAATAATAATTATCCATCTTTCGTATCTGTCATATCTGTACTAATGTCACCACACTCATTCTTATAGTAATTTTTAAAATATTTTTCTGTTTTCTATTGTATTTATTTTCATTCTAATAATTTTCTAATACTTTATCTTTTAATCTGTATTCATAATTATTATCTTTTCTCTGTTTCTTTTGGGTTTAAGTTGGTTTCCATTCCCTTAAAGTAGAAGCTGAGGTCTTTGATTTGAGACCATTCTTCCAATTAGATACATACATGTCATTCCATAAGTTACCCTTAAATTCTGGTTCAGTTGCATCCTAAATATTTAATTATGGGTTGAGAGGATTTGTTTGTTTGCTCTTTTTTAGTACTTTAAAGACACTACCCAATTGTCTTCTTACATGCTTCATTTTCTTTGGGTTGTTTGTTTGTTTGTTTGTTTTTGAGACTGAGTTTCGCTCTTGTTGCCCAGGCTGGAGTGCAATGGTGTGATCTCGGCTCACTGAGACCTCTGCTTCCAGAGTTCAAGCGATTCTCCTGCCTCAGCCTCCCAAGTAGCTGGGATTACAGGAACTGCCACCATGCCTGGTTAATTTTTATATTGTGAGTAGAGACAGGGTTTTGCCATGTTGGCCAGGCTAGTCTCGAACTCCTGACCTCAGGTGATCTACCTGTCTCAGCCTCCCAAAGTGCTCGGATTACAGGTATGAGCCACCACACTTGGCCTTACATGCATTATTTTCAATGAGGAAACTGTTGTTACCCTTAGCTTTGTTTCTCTATAATATTTTTTTCTCTGCTTTTCAGATATTTTGCTTTATGATTAGTTTTAAGAAATGGTATTATTATACATCTTGGCATAGTTTTGTTTTTTCTTCCTGTCTTTATGGCTCATTGAGTTTCTTGAAACTATAGGTCTATTGTGTTCATCAAAATTGGAAAAAAAAATTAGCTATTATTTTTGTCAATGACCCACCGCCCCATTACACACACAACCTCTCCTTTGAGGAATCCAATGTCACATACCTTTGGTTATTATGTTTTCCCACAGCTAGTGACACTCTGTTCACCTTTTTATAATTCTATTTTTCTTCCTATGATTATTTCATAGTATTTTATTGTCATACTCCTTTTTTAAATGTAATATTTAATTTACTTTTATTCCCATTCATTGTAATCTCAGAAATTATTTTCAAATCTAGGAATTTAATCGAGTCTTTTATATTCCTCCCATTTCTCCACTTTACTTTTTAAACATGTAAGAAAGAGTTGTAATGAAGATCCCCAACTTTTTTTTTGTTAATTCTAACATCGGTGTTAACTCTTGGTCAATTTTTATCTATTGACTTATCTCCACATGATAAGCTATATTTTTCTGCTTCTTTACGTGTTTGGTTCATTTTTTTAGGATGCTAGACACGGTCATTTTTACTTTGGTAGCTATAGGATACTTGAGCCTTTTGTGGGGAAACAGTTGAGTTACTTAACAGTTTAATTCTTTTAGGTCTTCCTTTTATTATGTGTTATTGGGGAACATAGTAGTAGTCAGTCTAAGGCAGTTATTCCTCACTATGAATATTCAATTCTATTCCCTGTGGATTTTGTGGTGTCCCAGTGTAGCTGGTAAAATCAAGGACTATTACCCTGCTGTGTAAGTGCTGGGTACCAGTTCTTCCTGGTGGTTCTTTACTTGGCCTGTAGTAGTTTTTTCACTTGTATGTTCAAATCAGTACTAACATGAATATTGGAGAGGAAATCTCTAAAGATAACACACGTTATTTCTCAGTGCATGCCTTTTATCTCCATTTTCCTGTCTTGTCAAGTTAATTATTTGGTTTCCTTGGGCTTTCAGCTCCATCTCCTCAACTCACGAAGTTCACTGAGCTCTATTTTACTTCCCACTCCCTACAATGTGTCTTGAAAACTTTCTCAAGGCATTAAGCAGGGGCAATCTTAGGGCTTCTCATGTTTATTTTCTGTCTTTCAAATTCATTCTTCCGTTTTGCTTGGTATATAAAGTCTTGTAGAAAGTTATTTCATATATCCTGCTTATTTCTTGTTTTGCTAGTTTCAGATGATAACTGATTTCTCTTCATGTATAGACATATTCATTAAGTTTTCCTTTCCTTCTCTTGCACATACCTGGTTTATTCACTTCTCAAGTCCTTTAGACTTGCTTTTATTTTATTTTATTTTTCCTGCCTAAAATACTTTACTCAAGAACTCTACAAGGTGACTACTTCTTATTATTCAGGTCTTAGTTCTAATGCCAGCTTTTTGAGGACACTTCTTTTGGCGATGTTAATAAAGCAGAACATCCTCACCAAGTTATTTCTATACCAGTGCCATGCTTTTTGTTTTCATAGCACTAATTTCCATCAATAATTACTTAGTTGATTTGTATACATATTGTCTCTTGTTAATTATTAAAATGTAAACTCCTTGAAAGCAACATTCTTGTTTACTTTACACATTATATTCGAGAACCTACAATAGTGCTGACACCAAGAAGTTTCAATATTTGCTAAAATATTACATTTTAATAATTATGTAAAATAGGTTTATAATACGTGCATATGAATGTTTAGACAACTAAAGTGGCTTAGAAAAAAAATTTTATCTCACATATCAAATGAGCCCAAAGTAGAGTAGTTTCAAGATTAGTTAATTCAGTGGCTCTGTGACATCATCAAAAAGGCAGGTTCTTTACATCTTTCTGCTTTGTCATCTGTACTGCATTGATTGTCATCTTGGCCTGGTCTCCCTTTTGTTCCCAATGGCTGCCATAGTTCCTAGCAGCAAGTAAAAACCGCTTTCAGATCATAAGAAAATGCTATTTTCCTCTAGCCCTTTTAAAAGGTGAAGAAAAGTTTGCTAGAATCTTTTTGATGACTTTCCCCGCATCTCCTTGGTCAGCCATTGGTAACCATTCCCAAATTAATTGGTGGTAGAGGGAATGGAAATTACCAAGTTTGGCTTACACCAGTTAAGATTCGGTTTCATCCCAGCCCTCCCTTTCCAAGCTGTAGGTTCTGTTGATGGCTCTTTTCCCATCTCTCCCAAGCACTTAGCTGCCTGAAGTTGTCAAGAATAGAGTTCTCTCAGGGGAAACAAAAAAAGCAAAACATGGGAAGTATGTAGTTAGGTAGGCTGCTACAGATTATTTTATTAGAATAAGAATGTGTAATTCAAACATTTAAATAAACTTATTTTGGCTCCTTTAGATAAAGTCTCAACTGCTTTAAATATTTGCTAGAGTGTGAGACAAGCCTTCTGATGTCAGCTGAGTTAAACAAGGTTTTTAGCTTGCATTTCTAGTCTTTCACTTTGTGTAGCATCTCCAATTCTCGACCTTCTTTTCTGGTATTTTGCCCACCGCTGATGCACATTGTCAACTGAAAATACTGTTTTCACAAACTTCCAACAAGCTGGCAAAGGGATTTCTAAAGTGGAAACATATTTCTTTTTTTCTGTTTAAAAAATAGAAATTTAATCATAGTACATTTCTTGTCATTTTATATCCATTCAAAAATATTTACAGCTGATTCTATTTACAGCGAATCTACAAATCTTACTAAATATTTTGAGTAAAAAGATTATGCTATGCTTAATTCATCTTTTGCACAATTCTTGTACTCACAGTTAATAAAATTATATTATTTCATTCCAGGGATGAATCCTAAAGATCACCTCATCAACTTTGGTGTTGAAAGTGTGGAAACTGAGTCTGAGATTAATCAATTTCATCAAAGTCAAATGCAGATGTGTGTTGGAGCTGACTCGTGTCAATTCATGAGAACCAATTGTGGGCATCTATCCCTCACCCCATTTTCAGTGTTGTCAAATTGTTACCCTGAAATTGGCTATTGTGGGAATATTTACGTGATGGAAATTGGCAAAATGCTACCAATCAGGTTTTTATTTTTTTTTCTTTCCTGAAGCAAAGAAATGAAAAATGAAGTAATGGTTGTTAAACATTTACCACAGCACCACACAATTAGTAACAAGCAGGGCAAGATACAGAATAGTAGAATTTAAAGATCCAAGAAGGTTGTTATAGCCATACACCAGTAGAAGTCACTAATATTGATGCTTATTTTTATCGCCATTATTGTTAGGTTGGTGCAAACCTAACTGTGGTTTTTGCCATTAAAAGTAACTTGCTGGGCTGGGTGCGGTGGCTCATGCCTGTAATCCCAACACTTTGGGAGGCCGAGGCGAGAGGATCACGAGGTCAGGAGTTTGAGACCAGCTTGGCCAACATGGTGAAACACCGTCTCTACTAAAAATACAAAAATTAGCCAGCCATGGTGGCACGTGCCTGTAATCCCAGCTATTCAGGAGGTTAAGGCAGGAGAATTGCTTGAACGCGGGAGGCAGAGGTTGCAGTCAGCTGAGATCACACCACTGCACTCCAGCTTGGGCAACGGAGCAAGACACCATCAAAAAAATACAACAACAACAACAAATAACTTTCCCATTAAAAGTAATGGCAAAAACCATGACTACTTTTGCACCAACCTAACAACATCTCCTGACTCAGAGTCTAATCTCCTTTCCACTAAATTATGCTGGTTCCTATAACCCATTCATAACTATCCTTCTCCCCTATTTGGTGGATTTATTTGTGTCTAAATAAAATTTGGTTGGACATTGTTTCAGTTAGGGTTTTGGTGGTGGAAAACAGAAAAAATAATGTAAACAGAAAGGAATTTACTGGAATTTATGTACTCACTGGAAGAAATCACAGGAAAATACAGATCAAGACTTGGAGAATGGGCAGAAACCAAAGGGATCTGGCAATCGAAACCAGAATCAAGGTAATGCCTACAAGACAAAGACTGGTCATGACCATTGCTACTGGTGCTACTACCTCATTACTGTGTCTATTGGATGAACTATGGAACATAGTTTCTGCGGCATTAATGCTTCTTTGCACTAACAACTCAATATTTAAACTCTGCTGATGGCTGGACGCAGTGCCTCACACCTATAATCCCAGCACTTTGGGAGGTCGAGGCAGGTGGGTCACTTGAGATCAGGAGTTCAAGACCAGCCTGGCTAGCATGGTGAAACCCCATTGCTACTAAAAATATAAAAATTAGCCAATTGTGGTGGCACATGTTTGTAATCCCAGCTACTTGAGAGGCTGAAGTGGGAGAATCGCTTGAACTTGGAGGCAGAAGTTGCATGACCTGAGATTACACCACTATACTCTAGTCTGGGTGATAGAGCAAGACCCCGTCTCAAAATATTAAAAAAAAAAAAAATTGAAAAAATATTCTGGTGAAAATATCCTGATTTGTCGAAATTGAGTCATGCTGTGACTGCCATGTCATAGGAATCTCACTTTGCTTCAGCTTCCATAGTAAGAGGGGGAAATTGTCCCCCATAAGTATAATTCCCAGTGGCACATTCACCCCAAAATTGGCATAAGATTTGGTTGCCTGATGGCAAAAGTGAAAACAATAAACAAACGTTACCTGTAATTGTCATTGTTAAAGACTGGAGGAAAAAGAAGACACAGTGTATTTACTGTATTTATATAATGTGAGGAGAGACAGAGGACATTACAGGCATAGAGCAAGGCAGAGGGTGGCCATAGGTAGCCATGAAACCTTTCAAGATGGCATTGTTTCAGTGAATTTATTGTTGTTTAGGAATGAATTTTTTGTCCTAAAGAAGCATATTCAGAAAGTTGAATTTTTCAAATTAATGTAGAAAAATAAATGGCTCAGCTATAGGTTTCATAATGGACTCTCGAATAGTCATTTAAAAAAAAAAAAAAGACTTAGGTATTAACTAGAGACCAGGAAAAAGAAATATTAAAAGTTAGAGCCAAAATGTTCTGGGAAAGACACTTGAAGATAGCCAAGATAGCCACATACAAATGAAAACAATAGGTATCAATGTTTATTCTTCATGTTAATGTCCACCAGAAAACATCCATCTCAGAGGAACCCCTGAATCACAAGGTAAGCATGACAACTCATGTAGGGAAGAACAACCAGCCCCTGTATCCTCAGCCACCCAGTGCTTGGAAAGTGGGCCCGTGATCGGGATAGCCATGGTGTCAGGGAGGCAGGTTATAGCTTGAGTATACCAGTATGGATTCTTACCACACCTAACCCCAGGTCTCCTGCTGCTGTATGCCCAAACTTTCAGAAGCACAGATGGACTTCAAGCCCTTGATATGGCTCCATCCTTTGAGCAGTCTAGCCTGCAACCTGGAAGCTAGGCTGTGTTGGGGTCAGTGGTTGACTTGAAAGCGGTATGTCTTTACTGGGACAGACACCCATCCCTGACATATGTTTGCCTTCCCTATCTTTAATAGCTTTGCCAGCAGCAATTTGCGAGGGTGTAGAGAGTACCTGATTAATAAACACAGACTTCACTTTTAGCTTATTTCTCTCTTAATTCAAAGAGCCCATGAGAAAAACAATCGCCTCCAACTAATAGTTAAAATAACTACTCCTTAAGATTATTTTGAAAATTAGCATATACAAATGACCATAATAATATCTAGCATGTGGGATATTCTTAGTGATGCTTACTCCCCTTCTATTGTTATTAACTATTATGATTATTAACAATAATGTGATCACTACTATCATTACCATTCCCATGGCATTTCAATGGGACAGAATTTTTACTTTGTTTTATATATCATGACCCAATTAAGTTCTGAAGTTTCATTTTTATTAACTTTAGGTGCTCAATAATTCGTTTCCACCCAATATAGCAGACCAGACCTGCCCAAACAGAAGAATGGAGGATGGCATTTGAAATATGTGTATTCTTTATGAACGTCACGAGGAAGAGGTGCTTCCTAGGATATATTAAATCTACAGTTGGGGTTCATTCATAAGATAATACAGGATGCAAAGGAACAGCATTGATTAAGTGCCAAGTTGGTACCATGTGCTCTGCTGCATGTTAGCTCATTAATGCGCAGAACAACCTCTGACTTCCTGTCAGTGATTCTAATTTACAGGTGAGGCATTCAAGCAAATAGATGTTGAATCACCTGTACAAGGTCATGTATTTTGTACATGACAGGAAGAATATCTCCTCCCAGTTAAATTAATTGATGCTATTTGCTGTATGTTTTAATCCTAATAAAGGGACCATATACAAGTCTCACAAAAAGCAAAGCATCTACTCTCTGAACTCAGCTCAAGAGCAGGAATGTTGAAGGTGACATTCAGACCCTGAGGCACATCGTCACTGTCGGCTGAACGTCCCAGTTAGTTGCTTCTCTCACTGTGTCTTTCAGAATAGCCTATTTTGGTCCCAAAGCCATCAGCAAACTTGAAATAACTGAACCATGTAGCAAGAGCTTATAAAAACAATAAAAGAAAGAAAGAAATGCTTGCAGAGACAGGTGCCTTCCTTGTGATTGTACAACTTGTGAAACTCTCAACTCCAAAGGGGAATTCCTCAAGGACTCCTCTGTACCTGAGGCTGGTAGGAAAAGAATCAGAGGCACAGGTCAGTTTCTCTTTCTGCTTTTGCCTTTATCTTTTATGGTGATTCATCCTGTAATGCGAGTCAAATAAACTCACTATGGGTTTATTTTTACTGTTTATTTTTGGCCTGGTTATGGTAGATCCTTTTCGCTCAAATGCGCACACAAATAAAAAGCCAATTCTAAAATACCCTTTGGAAAAATCATGCTCTCATGGAAAAATAAAGTATGAATTTTGGAATCACAAACTTGTGTTCAACTCCTGCTCTGCCACTTCCTCTCTGTGTGACCTTAAGCCTATTCCCTAATGTCTTGGAAGTTCAACCCTAGCTTAGGTTAAAAGATATCATGAGGTATCATGAGAATTTTTTTAATGGAGTTGCAGACTTTTAGTGTGATATTAAATGAACATCAAGTTCTCCCATTTGTTCTCTCTTCTCTCAGTTTGACCATAACTAGGTGGGCCTTATTTTCAAAAAGAGAGTAGACTTGGAGGCAGAAAATATGAGCTCCTGTCCAGCTTCTAGCTTTCCCTGACCATGTTCTGTTAGCAGGATGAGATAATAGGATATAAACAAATGCATAGAAAAAACGGATTTGCTCGCCTGAAATCTTGGACCACCCCATCACCTGCTCATATCTCAGTTTTCATGAGAATAATGAACCTTAGGCCGTCTGCCAAGGTAGCAAGTAGCTACCAACCCCAACACAGATACTAAATGTCCATGTGACCTTGAGCAAGAGGCATGACCTTGAGCAAGAGACATGACCTCTCTGAATTTCAGATGCTCATATCTAAAATGGGATTAATTATAGTATCCATGTCAGAGGGCAGTTATGAGCACAAAATGAGGCAGCACTGAATAAGCAGCATCTGACAACTTACACTATACTTACTAGTTATTTTTAATTTATTTTTTAAGGGAAACTTAAATTTGAAATGGCTGTTTACCTGTTCATTCATGTGTCTGCTCATGCCTGTAATCCGAGCACTTTGGGAGGCAGAAGCAGGTGGATCACCTGAGGTCAGGAGTTCAAGACCAGCCTGACCAACATGGCGAAATTCCATCTCTACTAAAAATACAAAATTAGCCTGGTGTGGTAGCACATGCCTGTAATCCCAGCTACTTAGGAGGCTGAGGCAAGAGAATCACTTGAACCCGGGAGGCAGAGGTTGCAGCGAGCCAAGATGGCGCCACTGCACTCCAGCCTGGGCAAAAGAGTGAAACTCTGTCTCAAAATAAACAAATAAATAAAGAATTTACTTAAGCATTGATTCAAGAAGTATTTCTGGAGCAATGGCTGCATACCAGGCACTGCTGGCAGTTTAGAGAAGTGTCAGACATGGTGACTGTCCTTTAGGAGCTCACAGGGGTAAAGTACAGGGCAGAGGTGCCATCAGATTCAGGATGGTGGCAAGTGCTGAAAATGGAGGCGTATAAAGAGTTTGATGAGAGCACCTAACCTCTGGGAGAAAATAAAAAGGAACTTGAGTCTCCAGTTCTCACTGACGTTCCGTTGAAATATTGAGTGATATTTTAGGAACTGTTGCAGATGATCTCACATGTCATGCCTTCTCATGATGGAAAATGTTTCCAATTTATATTTCATTGTGGCTTTGAATAAGCCAAGGTGCCAATAAATGAACAAAATTAATTATAAGCTGTTTTCATTGTGGCTTTGATTTTCTAGATTTTCATTGGTTGAGAAAAATCCTTGCTCTAGAAAGGCTGTTTCACCTGCTTGGGAACATTTCTATGGCTACTTCTACCAGAAAACTTTTTCTGCCAGTTTGCAGTTGAAAGGAGCATTTTTGCAGTCAAAAGATATCATTTTAGAAAGTATGAGAAGGAAGAACAAAATCATCCACACTTCCTTTAGAAAAATCTAAACAAATGGGTAGTGTGACCTTAACAGGTGAAATAATTAAGACTGAGTTTTAGAATATTTTAAATCATGCACACGCATATGTTTCCCTCTCTTCTGCTATATCTGGAACACAATAAGCACTGGTTTGAGAGTCAGGCTGGAGACTTAGCGTCATCTCTAATTAGCCATGTGTTCTTGAGCGAGTCAAAACCATTCTGAGTCTCTGTCTCCTCATTTGTAAAAAAGAGATAACTGTAAGACTTAACGTTGAGAAAAAACCCTGTAGTCACTGAATCATAGAAGGCATTTAGTAAATAACATCTATTAATGATGGTGATGACAATGATATGATACTTTTTTTTTTTTAATCTGAGCTGCTTATTTTAAATGAAGTCTGTCAAAAAACCTCCTCGCAGGCTGCACTAGCATGTGATTATAAATTGAGTTAAGAGATTGGAAATCTAGAATAGAGATATGAGATAATGGTCCAGGAGGAAACTGGAGAGTGAGCCTTTAATAATTTCATTAGCCAAAGAAGTGCTTGAGCATGTAAATATCCCCAGTGGATCTTAGTAAGACTGTGTGAAACTGGGAAAAATCAGAGAACTCTGGGACTCTAAAAGCCACCTTGCATCCTCCTAAAGGTTGTGAAAGGTTCTGTCTGTTCCTTCCTTAGGTGGTTGAGTCTTCTGATACTTCAATCAGCCAAGGGGAGCTCATGGAGGGCCTCCCTGAATCAGTGAGAGAGTCTGAGACTATATGTCTCACCTGGTAAACTATGAAAATTTCATAGGTGCACCAACTACCATACATCCATGTGCAAAATCAGGTGTGGGTCAAAGGGAGTGTATTAGTTCATTTTTACACTGCCGATAAAGACATACTCAAGACTGGGCAATTTACAAAAGAAAGAGGTTTAATTGGACTTAGAGTTCCATATGGCTGTGGAGGCCTCAGAATCATGGCGGAAGGCAAAGAGGATCAAGTTACATCTTACATGGATGGCAGTAGGCAAAGAGAACTTGTGCAGGGCAACTGCCATTTTTAAAACCATCAGATCTTGTGAGACCCATTCACTATCATGAGAACAGCACAGGAAAGAACCGCCCCCATAATTCAACCATCTCCCATGGAGTCTCTCCCACAACACGTGGGAATTATGGGAGCTACAAGATGAGATTTGGGTGGGGACACAGAGCCAAACCCTATCAGGCAGTATGACACTGTAGGATGATGCCTGCCAGGTTAAACGTGGAGCTGAGTGGGTTTTACGGTACAAAAGCCTGAACTGCAGAACATCTTGGGTAAGTGGTAAGAAGAAAAGTGTGATGAATAGCTAATTCTGGAAAGCTCAGGAGTTTTGTCTAGCAAGCACATAAAAACTGCAGGAAGGGCTGGGTGCGGCGGCTCACACCTGTAATCCCAGCACTTTGGGAAACCGAGGAGGGTGGATCACGAGGTCAGGAGATCGAGACCATCCTGATTAACACAGTGAAACCCCGTCTCTACTAAAAATACAAAAAATTAGCCAGGCATGGTGGCAGGCACCTGTAGTCCCAGCCACTTGGGAGGCTGAGGCAGGGGAATGGTGTGAACCTGGGAGGCGGAGGTTGCAGTGAGCCAAGATCACGCCATTGCACTCCAGCCTAGGCGACAGAGTGAAACTCCATCTCAAAGAAAACAAAAAACTGCAGGAAGACATTGCACAGTTCTTCAACAGCAGCTTGGTGCACAAATGCAAGAGACAGCTCCCCCCCTTTTAGGGGTGATTCTGTAACTATTGATAACTTCTGAATATTGTAATACCATCATATTCAGCAACAGAAATTCTAGCACTTGACAGCATCCTGATTCCTCACAAGGGTTTGGAACCACTGAGGTGGGGAGGATGAAGAAAGACCTGAATCATGGCTAACTCCCAGGCCTATTTGATTTATTAATTATCTATTGCTGTGTAACAACTACCCCAAAATGCAACGACTTAAAACAGTATGCACGTATTACATTATACCTTCTGTGAGACAGGAATCAAGGAATGACTTAGCTGGGATACCTGCTTCATGGTCTCTTATAAGGCTGTAATCCAGGTGCTGGCTGAGGCCAAAGTCTTATCTGAAGGTGCAAGTGGAGAAGGATGAATTTCCACTCATTCAGATTATTGCTCACAGCATTTTACTTCCTCATGAGCTCTTGGCCAGATGCCAACCTCTGTTGCTATCAACATCACCCTCTTCATAGAGCATTTCACAACATGAAAGCTCAAAATTAGCACATAAGAAAGTAAGAGAGAAAGAGTACCAAAGAGAGCAAAACAGAGTGCTAGCGAGACAGAAATCAATCTTTTATAGTCAAAATAATGGAAATTACATTGACTACTTTTGTTAGATTTTACTCATGAGAAAAGGGTCATTAGGTCAAGCCCCTGCTCTAGGAAGGGAATATAAAAAAGGTTTGAATATGAGGAAGTGAAGGTCTGTAGGGGCCATTTTAGTAGGCTGCCTGCCTTAGTTCTTTTGGGCTGTTATAACAAAAATGCCATAAACTGGGTGCCTTATAAATAGCAAGCATTTATTTACCACAGTTCTAGATGCTGGGAAGTAAAGACTATGATGCTGGCAGATTCGATGTCTGGTGAGGGCTCTCTTCCTGGTTCATAGATGAAGCTTTCTTAGCATCCTCACATTGAATAAGGGGCCAACTAGTTCTCCAGGTTTTCTTTTATAAGGGCACCAATCCCCTTCATATGTGAAGAGCCCTCATGCCCTAACCACTTCCCAAAAGATCCCACCTTCTAATGCCATCACTGTAGGGGTTAGCATTTCAACATGTGAGTTGGGGGAAGACAAAAATTCACACCACAGCATCACCTACCACATTTGATACAGGAAATGTCAAGTTGTAAGGATCCTGG
Organism: Macaca thibetana thibetana; assembly: GCF_024542745.1. Classification (NCBI taxonomy): domain Eukaryota; kingdom Metazoa; phylum Chordata; class Mammalia; order Primates; family Cercopithecidae; genus Macaca; species Macaca thibetana. The sequence continues at coordinate 175,756,988 of NC_065582.1, forward strand.
TCTCCTCTCTCATCTTCTCATTTATTTTTCTATCTATCTCATTATTTGGGTTCTGATACGGTCTTTGGAAAATACTTTTTGCCCCACGCCTACTTCGATGTATTTTAAAAATATATATTTTTTGGTTCTGAGAATCTCTCAGAGAGTGAAAACAAACCAACAAATAAACAAACAAGAAACCCAAAAAATGGCCATTGGAATTCCCAAAGTTAGACCTAATTCTAATATAAACTAATTACACCGTATTGTGAACTAAGGAAAAAATACTTTATTTTCTAATTCTCATTTTCTTTAGCTGTGAAATGGAGCTACTAGAGAATATAGTGTAGTGATTATTCTAATGGAATTTGGAGTCAGATATTCTGGATTGGATACTAGATTTCTCATTTCCTAGCATTACTTCATTGTACAAAAATATTTTACATTTTTTGTCTTTTTAAAATTCCATAACTCACGCGATTAGAATCTGCATGCAATTTATAGATGAGGAAACCGAAGCTTAGAGAAGTAAAGGTTCCAGAAAAATTCTTGGCATCCAGCACGTGGCATAAATTGTGGCTACTATTAATTTTTAATTTTCTTTTTAATATTCTATTTGCATATGAAATGTATAAAAATACATGCACAAAGTCATCTCATTCAATGATTGTTGAATAAAGAGATGTTTTGTTAGATTCTTATTAGCAATTCAGATTAGGGGTTAAGCGTGTGCTCTAGAGAGAAACTCTCTGGACTCAAATACTGACTTTACTATTTCCCAGCTGTAAACCTGGAAGGAATAGATAAGAACACGAACTGTGGAGCCCAGCTTACTGGTTGCAAATCCTGGTTCTATCACTTAGTAGCTGGGTAAGCATGGTAAAATTACATAACCTCTCATTGCCTCTATTTTCTCATCTGTCAAATAAAGAGAATAGAACCTACCTCTTAGGTTTTCTAGAATACTAACAAAAATAAATGTTTTGATACTTAAAACAATGACTAAAGCAAAATAATTATCACCAGATGTTAGCTTAATAGCTGATTCCTGTAGTTCTCTGGATGGCCAGCACTTGCATGGAACAATTGTGAATCTTATTTGTAGACTTCTATGATTCAAATGCTTTTATCTGTCCAAAGTTCATGTTGAAATTTAATCCCCAATGCAATAATATTAAGAGGTGCGGCCTTTGGGAGGTGAATGAGTCATGAGGGCTCCAGTTTTATGAATAGGATTAGGTGCCCTTATATAACAAAAGGACTTGAAGAGAGTTTTCCCTTTCTGTCTCTTCTGCCACCTCTGGAGAATGCACCAAGAGAAGGAGACAGCAGCCCTTACCAGACACATATTCTGCTGGCACTTTGACCTCGGACTTTACAGCCTCCAGTATTTTGAGTAATAAACTTCTGATCTTTACAAATTAGTCAGTCTCAGGTGTAAGATATCCAGTCTAGGTATCTTATAGCATCAAAAGATGAGTTGACACATAGACTAACAGGTCAAGCCTTACTAATTAAGTGATGCTAGATAAGCCATGTTCAATTTCTGTTCCACGGTTTTCCCATCTCTCCCATACTGAGTCAGTTTCTTTAGTGAGAAATAAGAACATATACAGTTCTGGAGCTGAATTAATAGTTTTATTTAATTGTCTTCCTCCTTTGTCTTCCCTCCCCCATTTCTTTCTTTCTTCTGTGTTTTGAAGTCCTAAGTTGATATATATGACCAATAACAATGTACTCTCCCTGAACCTGGATCAAACCAATACACAATGGGCCACTTCACTATACAATATACATATACATACGCATGTCTATATATGTGTCTCTTTATATATATATATATATATATATATATATATAAACTAAAGGACTATTTGCTATGGATCATGATTTATGTAGATATTTTCAGAGTATTCTTTGATTTCTCACAGCAATGCACACATTTTTCTCAGTTTTCAGATGATAAAGCAAAGAATTAGAGAATGTTATTACCAAGCACAAAGATTCAAGCAGAGAAGTGAGGCTAGTCAATGAGCCTCATTTAGAGTTCTCATTCTCCTATATTTTGGATAGTATATTTCCTATGTTCATCGAAGTTCCTCCTAACATGCCAAACCTAAAAATGCTTGATAAAATATAGTAACTATTTAAAATGCATGGATGAGTTGATATCAAAGTAAAAGCAATTGATCTCTGGTGGGCAACAGTGATAAGACAGTGTGCGTCTGGGGGTGGAGTGAGCACTGTATCTGCATTGACGTGACAGGGTGGAGAAAGACCCCACAGATGCCTGGTGACCTAGTGTCTGAATTCAAATGCGTTAAATCTGAAGGAGAGAAATCCCAGGGTTTGGGGAAAAAAAAAAAAAAAGGAGTTAGATCATTGATAAACACACAGGAAACATTCATGAAAACTGATCTACTACTAAGTTAAAAAGCAACAGTCTCTTCAGTTTCAAAGAATAACATACAGCTAACATTTTTTGACCACACAAAATAAGTAACAATATACTAGCAGTTATATGAATCTCAGTATGTGCCAACCACTGTTTTAAGCACTTGTATACACTTACTGAGACCTCATGCCAACTCTATTTTGTAGATAATGAAACTGAGACCAAAAGTGGAGAAATGTCTTACAATGTCTTCCCAGGGTTAGGCAGCTGAGGAGTAGAGAGTTAGGGTTCCAATGCCAGCAGTCTCGCTCCAGGCTCCTGCCTCTCATCACTACAGTTACGGCCACTTAATTGCAGGGACTTTAAACTCCAACATGTAGTAGTTCATGACATACAGACACACACACATGCTTTGAAATGTTAAATATTAAATAAAATGATGTTATAAAAATTAGAAAACATTTAGAATTTAAATAGAAAAATTATTTTTGTAGAATTTTTCTAAAGTAGTACTCAGAAGGAAGTATATAGCCCTAAAAGGTTCTATTAAAAAGAAGAAATAGGGAATTAACAAAATAAACTTCCAAATTTAGAAGTCATAATATAACTAAAGAGATGAACAAAGGTAATGAAAAATGTGAAAGTCCAAATGAATGATGAGAAAAATCACCAAAGGAAGTATCAGTACTCTGACAAAAAAATGAAAATTAAGACAATCATTTGGTGAGATTTAAGAAGAAAATGTAATAGCATAATTTAAAAGATTAGTAATGAAAAGTTGGTATTAAGAAATAATCTGGAACTATATACATGTGTTGGTGACTAAAATTATAAACAGGCTTCGTGAGGATTAGGAAATTTAGAAAAACACTTACCCTAATAAGTTTGGAAATTTAAGCAACAAATTTTTAATATTGGGATATATGTGTGTATATGTATGAATATACATACAAATATGTGTACAGCTGTGTGTATATGTAAATAAACTTTCATAACTATCTAAGAAAGTAAAAAAACTCAGTGATCTCATTATTTGTAAACATTAAGAAATGATAAAATAATAAAAATAACTCTACTGTTTTAAAAATAAATGAATAGTTAACATTTCTGCCAATAAATTGCCAGACCCTAATGGTTTTACATATTCCTAAGTAAATATTAAGAAGCTACATGTAGTATTATATAAAAATATGCTGTAACCAAATAAGATTTATTCTAGAAATTCAAGGTCAATTCGACATTAGATAATCTATTATTGTACTTAGTGATGTTAACATATTAAAAGAGAAAAATATGGTTATATCAACAGATGCAGATAAACACATTCATTATATAAGCATGTGATATAAAAATTAATAAAAATGACCCATTTATAAAGCTAGAATATTAAATATTATTATTAAATGACGAACACTTAAATTTCACTTGTCATATTCCCTATTCTAAGCCATTTATATATGCTTATTCATTTAAACCTCACATCACATAAGTTTTCTGAATATGAATGTTATATATAAATAAATAATTTTAAAAAGACCAAAAACTTGTGACAGCTATGAACAGAAACTTCTCAAATGAGGAAATACACATATTTGAAAAGATGCTTAGTGTCATAATTCATCAAATACATATAAAGTAGAAACACAAAGATATATGATTTTGCGTTTACCGGATTGACAAAATTTAAAAATCTTTCATTATCCCGGGCTGATGAAAATGCAAATCATCAATCATCAGGAAATCTTACATACTCTGCTGTGCAAGTATAAATTTTTATAGGCACATTGGTAAACAACAGGGCAATTGACCTATCAATTTAAACTTGCACTTGCATTACAGGAAACAAGCCAGAAGCTTAACTAGTACATGTATACCCCAGAGAACATCTGTACCTTGAAACACAACATTCATAGCAATATTAATACTAACACTCACGCTGATACTGATACAGATACCGTACTGATATCAATACTAATGCCTAACATGCTACATAGTGCAGTGGTTCTCAAATCCTAGGTACTATCAGAATCACCCAGAGGGATTATTAAAACACAGTTTGCTGGGCCGCATGCCCAGAGTGACTGATTTCGTAGGTCTTGGCGAGGTCAGAGAATCTGCATTTTTATCAAGCTCTCAGGTGATGCTGATGTTTCTGCTCCAGGCACCACACTCTGGGTACTATAAATACTGTAAATGCCTTCTATGGGACAGTTGCAGTTCTAAGTGCTTTGCACATGTTCACACTATTAACCCTCATAAGAATTGTATGAATAGTAGATAAACTATTATCTCGCTTGGACAGATAGAGAAATAAAGGTATAAGAGGTAAAGCGAGCTGCCCAAGGTTATACAACCAGTTGGGATTGAAACTGGGGACCTCAGGAGTTTGTCCCTGTCTGTGTAATTAACCAAAAACATTTAGGAGTCTCTGGATGGATAGGTGGGGAAACACATTTTGAAAGGAGAAAATGTCAAGTGAAGGCTTGGCAGGGTGAGTCCTTTGGGCGCATTCAGGAAGTAGAAGTGAGGCTGGGTAACTCGAATACAGGACATTGGAGGCAGAAATAAAACTTGAAGAGAGTTAGAACAAGGTAGCCAAGGGTTGTATCAACAAAGGATTTTGCTCTCCAGGTCAGAATCTTCAGACTTCATTCTGATGATTACAGGAGCCACAAGAAGCCTCAGGCAAGAAGGGATAGGATTTGATTTACACTTTTAAATACAAGGTCTATGGAAGAGCATGGAGGGAGAGAGGTTGGAAAAGAAGAGAACAGTTTGGAAGGTGTTTGCAACAGTCTTCATGAGAGCCGATAGCAGCTTGGGCCGCACAGGAAGGAACAGCACAGGGAGGCTGGGGTAAGAGATATTCAGGTACAGCACGGCAGGATCCAGTGGCTGACTGGGGTAAGGAGAGAGAAATGAGGTTTAGGCTAATTCCCAACTTCCTGATTTAGTCAACTTGATCATGATGATGTCATTCACTGGAGGGAGGCGTTGGCACTGGGGAAACAGGCCTTGCTCAGTGGTGGGTCTGAAGTCCCTGTTGGAAGTCTTGGCAACGTTTCCTCTTAAAAACAAGAACAGCTTGCAATGGCTTTCAACTCAAGAAGCCCAGAAGACCTGGTTTGCATCCCAGCTCCAACACTTATCGCCTGTGTAGGCCTTGGCATGGATCCTCTCCATGACTCAGAATGAACCCAACTTCACAATATTGTTAAGAAAAGTGCATGCTGTGATTGACACGCAAGTTCATTTAACATCTTGAGAGTCAGCTCCAAGTGAGATGCTGATGGATACAGACAAAATCCCTGTTCTCGTGGAACTTATAGTCTAGTGGGTACATAATTATAAAAGCAAAATAGAATATGCCATCCATAGTCACCCCGTCAGCCTTGAGCCCCAGGTGGAAACAGGGAGTCAGTGTGATAGGATGGGCCGTGGATTGAAATGATCCCCTGTGGAGGCCTCCCACACTGGAAGTTACTATCCTCAAAGGCAGAGGTCAGCCTGATTAATGTCTGCATCCCCAGACCCAACAACAACAGTGTCTGCCACATAACCTGTATTCAATAAATGTTTGTTGAAGATGAAAATGAGTGAGTTCAGCAGTTTTCACTGGTAAAAAGTGCTGAGTCTGGGAAGAGCTCTGTTGCTGGCGGCAGGCACAGTTCACAGGGTCTTATCACATAACTGCGATGGGCTTATGTGGTTTCCATGCTCACTTACAACATTTCAATGACCTACTTAGCTTTCCAAGTCAAAATAAAGAAGTCATTCTGTAAACTGCAACATGATGTGCTGTAGAACATGAAGGTTTCTCTCTAATAGGTTAACAAAATCACCTGCAATATCACCAAAACATCACTACAATTTTGGGAATAATATGATGCCTTGAAACTGAATAATTTATTTGTACATTTGCTGACAATGTGCATCTCTGACATCCCATTATTTTCAATTCTGCATCATTTTCTGGTGTAATGTGGTCTCCGTTCTGCCACATTATAACAGAAATCTATTTAATTTCTCACTCCCTGAAATTTCAAGAGAGAGTTCCCAAGAATGCCATTCTTACATCCAGCAGCAACTACATGTTGAAGAGTGGTGATCCAATTCATTCTTGCAATAAGCCTAAGGTGTAGGTACTCTAATTATCTCTGCTATACAAATGAGGAAACAGGGTTATGTAAGTGACTGGAAGGGCCTACGTTGTGAGAATGAAGCACAAGATGGTTGGTTTCAATATTTCCTAGGTCAGAAGCATTTCCACCTTATTGGTCTCATTTGGTATTTCCTGAAACTCTGTGAAACAGTTTCACGCTCATCTGCAGTGATTTTTTTTTTTTTTTTTAATGACTGAAGGGTTAGGAAATTGTAGAAGAAAGATAGATCTATTATTTATTGAACAACTACTACATATTCTGTACTTTATTTTTAAAATTTATTTCTCACGCTACTCTCAGAAAGGACATAACCTTATACCATTTGTTCCTTCAGTTTGAAGGTCAGGAAACAGAAGCTCAAAAATGTTCAGTGACTTCAAGGCACAAGACCATTGAGTGACTGAGATGTGACTTGAACTCTTTGTTAAATGCTGAGCACCATTGTCTTTTGGATTGGAGTCATTTCTTGTGTTATTCTAAATTGTGCTGCTGGACTAAGTCAGTCCATTGAGAAATGCATTCCAGGACAACATGATCACGGCCCTTAAAGAATTGCATTTGTCCATATATTCTTTTGTTCAAAAAGTGACACATTTTATTTATTGTTGAGCTGGTGGAAAATATTGTTCATTTAATCAGGATCCCTGTCATTACAGCACATGAGAGAATTTTTGTTTTTAGGCTTCACTACCTGAAAAGAGAAATCCACGACTTCTAATCAGCTGATTCATGGCTTTGTATGAGATGATCTCTGGGATTCTTCTCACTTAATGTCTTTCTTTTCTTTGGCCATGGATAAATTTAGAAAAGAATTTTCAGCATATCTTTAGCAACTGTACAGAATTACAACACTAGCAACCATCCAGTCCCCTTTTGGGAATGAGCCATTTTAGGGCAGGAACCAATAGTTCAGGCTACTTTCCTATCCTATTTTTTTTTCCTTTGTCTCAATTTTCTCAATAACAATGTTCTTATATATCATATGCTATTGTAATATCATTTTGGCGTTTTGTTGAGTTAAATGCATAAACATTGGTATTCATTATTATGTATTAATATATTAAAATATGTATTATATGATTTTTATATGTAATATTATTATGTATTAAATATGTAAACAATAAAAAACATTTCCCATGTGTAATATTGCGATACATATATTGGTTTTCATCCATGGTTCCTGGCTCATACCTCCCATAGCCCTTATTACAGTCTTTTGTTAAAATGTTAGGGTGCTTTAGGCTTCAGAAGCAGGTCTCAGAAAACACAAGCAGATCTGACCTTTGCCCACCCTCCTTTCACTAGTCCAAGGCAAGACTCTAATTTTTTCCCACCTTTCTGACTATGAATCATATGACCCTCACTTCAGAAGCAGCCCTGTCCCATACCCTAGAGAAAGGATAACTGCACATTCAGGCCAAGATAAATCTGAACAGACATGTCAGGCAGGGTTCCCCCACTCAGTCTAGTATTATTACTTCATACGCTTTTATTCCAATCACCTTTCTACACAGTTATCAATTGTTCCTGTCCAATGATGTTTCCATAAAAGAGAAGAAGAGCTTCTGGATGGCTGAACATATGTCGGTAGAGGTTCCTGGAGGGTGGTGCTCCCAGGGAGGGCATGGAAGCTCCACACTTCTTCCCCCATGCCTCATCCTATGCATCTCTTCATCTGTACCCTTTGCAATATCCTTTATAATAATCTGGCAAATGTGTTTCCTTGAGTTCTGTGAATCACCCCAGAAAACTAATTGAATGCAAAGAAGGAGTTGTGGGGAACCAAACTTAAAGGCAATCAGTAGATAGTGCTGGAGTTGAATTGGAGGACACCCAGCTGGTATTACCAGGTAGATAGTGCTGGAGTTGAATTGAAGGACACCCAGCTGGTATTACCAGGTAGATAGTGCTGGAGTTGAATTGGAGAACATCCAGCTGGTATTACCAGGTAGATAGTGTTTAAGTTTAACTGGAGGACAACCAGTTGGTATCTGCTGCAGAATTAATTGTTAGAGAGAAATCCCCACATATTTGGGGGTCACAGAAGTCTATTGCTGATTACTGTTGAGTGAGAAAATAGAAAAAAGGCACATTCTATTTGTGCTGAATATTTTCACAGACCATGAAACAAGCCATCTTCAGAAGCCAATCTACATTTGGGGGTGATATTTTCTAGGAAGTCATCCAGAGAGATAAACTGTACAACAATGATGACAACAATAAAAATAATGAATAATTAATGTGATGACATATTGTGTGTTTACAATGTGCTCATTGTGCTCAATTCTTCCCCTTGTATTTAATCTCCATAATAAACTTAGAAGTAAATATAACCAACCCTTTTGACAGATGAAGAAGTTGAATGTTAGCAAGATCGGAGCTTGTCCAAGGCCACCGCCTGGCAAGGGGTGAAGCTAGGGTCCATCCCAGGTCTCTCTGCCTCCAGACCCCACCTTTTTCTCCACTAGGTCCTGAAAGGAGCTGAGCAGTAGAGTAAGGTGGGGAGGAGGGAAAGTGAAGTAGACAGTGTATGGCCACAAGAAAGATTTCATTCAGGACTCTGGTTTCAATTCAGTTGTTTTCAGCTCCTTGAGATGGATGACATGACCTGGTAATATGTATTGTATTTGCTACCCTGCAGAATTGTTAATTCAAAAAGGTGGGAGATTTATGAGTTTTGCACAGTCCTGTTTCATAGCTCAATGTGGAGCTTCCCCAGGGAGGCAGTTTGAGAGCACTGACTTTTCTGTGGGGTCAGCACACTTTTAACTGAATTGGCCCCACAGAAGAATGAATAAGGCATGGCTGAAATGGCATCAAAAGCAATTGTCACCAGCACCCAAGAGAGAAGGGAATAGTTGGTGACAGGCTGGAATGCAGCTCATACTGAGATTCCCAGGTCAGGGGAGCGAGTCCACCGTCTGCTCGGCCAGGTGGGGGTGATTCACCTCCCCTTTGTCTATTTAACTTGTAGTTTATATTTAAAACAACATACACCCATTATAAATAAATTAAAATACACAGAGAAGCAAAAAAAATTAAAATTTGTCTTATCCTCCCAGACGATTACTGTGTGAGATCATATCCTTCCAAATCTTTTTCTATGTAAATACAATTACAAGATTTTTAAAAAAAAAAAAGAATTCTACTGCATCTGCTATTTTAAGAGCAGCTACTTTTCTTTAAAAATATATTGTGAGCATTCGCTCATGCCCATAAATTTTCCACTACAGCAGAGGTTAGAAATTCGTGGCTCACAGTTACTTTTCTGTTTTTTGCATAGCATCTTGACAGACTAAGTAACTTAGTCTGGACAGCATGTGGCAGACTTGGTATCAATTTTAAAAGCTTATCATTTACTGTTTTATCATAGTCCTAGCTCACAATTGCATGTAACTGCTTGGCTGCTGTAGGTGCCTGTGTGAGGCTCTGGCCCTACTAAGTGATGAGAAAGCTTTGAAAGCTGTGTGAGTTTCCTGTTGCTGCTGTAACAAATGACCACACACTTCATGGCTTAAATCAAAACGTATTTATTCTCTTACGGTCCCGGGGGTCAGAAATCTGACATCGTTCTCACAGAGCTAAAATCAAGGTGTCAGCAGGGCTGCATTCCTTTCAGAAGCTCTAGGGAAGAAGCTGTCTCCTTGCCTTCTCCAGCTTCTAGAGGCCGTCTGTATTAATGGACTCAACGCCCCTTCCCCTTCCTCAAGGTCAGCAAAATAGCATTTGTCTGACTTTCCTCCACCATAACCTCTTATGGTCACATCCAGGAACGTTCTCCACGTTTAGAGATGTATGCAGTTAGATTGGGCCCTCCTGCATAATCCAGGATAATTTCTCTATTTCAAGGTTTTTAACCTTAATCAAATATTCAAAGTTACCGGTTCTGGAGATTAGGACAGGGACATCTGTGGAGCCATTATTTTCCCTGCCAAAGATGGTATACCATCGTATCACTCCAGGTCTATCATTTACTTAACTTGTCTCCTATTAACGTATATTTAGGGTGCTGCCAACATTTTGCTTTATAAACAATCCTTCAGTAAAAACTGATATAACTAAATCTTTCCTTAGCTTTGACTGTTTCATTAAAGAAAATTACTAAAACAAGATTTCCTGATTAAAGTGTATGCCCATTTTTAAAGTATTTCCACATTCACATTCAGGGCTCAATACATATTTTTAGGTACCTACTTTGTGCCAGGCATTGTTCTGAGTAGCAAGAATTTACTAGTGAACAAAACAGAAAAAAAAAAAATAGTCATTCTCAAGAGTTTCAGGTTATGTAGTATCTCGGTGGTTAATTGTCTTTTAGCAATAGTTCAACTACTTTTGGTGCTAATTTTACAATTGCCTTTATTCAATTCTTTTCTTTCTTTCTTCTTTCTTTCTTTCTTTCTTTCTTTCTTTCTTTCTTTCTTTCTTCTTTCCTTCCTTCCTCCCTTCCTTCTTTCTTCTTTCTTTCCCTTCTTTCCCTTCCTTCCTTCCTTCACTTCTTTCATCAGTCTTTAAAATATATATATATATATTATAATATAGGTATAATTAGAATACATATGTATTCTAATATATCAAAAGCAATCAACTAAGCTGGAATGTAAAGGAAAATACATATGTTTACACTGAGAAAATCCAAGGCTCAAGACGCATTTCTACCACGCAGTAGCGGTGTGAACTTGGAAATGACCCCTGGTCTTTATCAACCTATGTGATGAAAATAGAGTGCATTCTACGTGTTAAGCAACTTTTCAATCACTTTACATATATTATTTCAGTTAGTTCTCACAAAAACTCATGAGTTAAATGTCCTTAAGAATACCATTTTATAAATTAGGAGATGAAGACACAGAGAGGTGGAGTAAACTGTCTAAGGTCACACAGCGAAGAAGTATTAGAGTCTGGATTTCAGCAAGGCAGTCTGACCTCATAGCCTACACTCATAACCTTCTTAATCCTTGCCATGGGTTAAAATTTGTTCCCCCGCTTTGAAGTTCTAACCTCCAATACCTCAGGATGTGGTTGTATTTGGAAATAGGGTCATTGTAGATGTAATTAATTAAGAGAGAGTCATGCTGAAGTAGAGTGGGCCCCTAGTCCAAAATAACCAGTGTTGTAAAAAGGGAAAATGTGGACGCCTGCAATGAGAACATCATGTGAAGACGAAGGAGGGAGTGGGATGACGCTTCTACAAGCCAAGGGATGCCAAGAACCACCGGCAGCTAAAAAGAGACAAGGAAGGATTCTCCACTGCAAATTTCAGAGAGAGCTTCGTCTTCCCAACATCTTGCTTTCAGAACTTTAACCTCCAGAATTGTCAGAAAATACATTTCTACTGTTTTGAGCCACCCAGTCTCCATTGTGGACCCAGATCTCCATTGTGGAGATCAACTGATTTACTTTTAGCTTATAGATGACATGAATCATATAACCAACCCTGTCTTACTTTTCTTTGGTTCTGAGGAAACTCAGAGCAAGGTAAAAATTGTAGGGCTTTAGGGGGTGCATTCTAGTACCTCAATGTCTCTATCTAGACCCTAGCATTCCAGTTGTATTTTACCTTTATTCCAATATCCTTATTTATAGAAATATTACTGTATCACATGCAGGTTTTTAACAAACTTACTTTTAATTTTAAAATTAGTTTTAAAATTTAACTTTTTAAATATTAACTTTTTTTACTTTTGGTCGGAAAAACTGCGATTACTTTTGCACCAACCCAATATAAAGCACACAAGTTGAGAACAATTTCTAGAAGGGAGAAGAACTTGCCTAGAATCAGGAGTTATTTCTAGTAGATGCTGAGCTAGCACCTAACCAGGCTGTACACTCAGTGCAGTAGGATCTCTTCACCATGGTGCCTTGAGACAGTGAGGGTCAAGGAGGTGGGTCCATACACCAATTTCACTCCTTTTCCCACCTTCTCTGCCTCTCACAACTATCACAGATGAAAGACCCCATCTCATGACAACACAATCTTGACTCTGCTTCTGAAACCAACCTTGACTGAGGCAGCATAAAGAACACCAATAGTAGGTCAGCGTGGTGGCTCACACCTCTAATCCCAGCACTTTGGGAGGCCAAGGCAGGTGGATCATCTGAGGTCAGAAGTTCGAGACCAGCCTGACCAACATGATGAAACCCCGTCTCTACTAAATACAAAAAATTACCTGGGCATGGTGGTGCATGCCTGTAATCCCAGCTACACGGGAAGCTGAGGCAGGAGAATTGCTTTAACCTGGGAGGCAGAGTTTGCGATGAGCCAAGATTGCGCCATTGCTCTCCACCACGGGCAACAAGAGCGAAACTCCATTTCAAAAAATAAAAAGAAAGAAAGAAAAAGAAAAAAAGAACACCAATAGTACAGATTACCCATCTTAAAAAAAAAAAAAAAAAAAAAAAAAAAAACTTGTGTTTTAGTTTCAGCACTACATGTGAAGGTTTGTTACATAGGTAAATTCATGTAACAAGGATTTGTTGTACAGATTATTTCATCGCCCAGGAATTAAGCCCAGTACCCAATGATTCTCTTCTCTGCTCCTCTCCCTTCTCTGACACCCTCCACCTTCAAGTAGACCCTAGTGTCTGTTGTTTCCTTGTTTGTGTTCATGAGTTCTCTTCATTTAGCTCTCACTTATAAGTGAGAACATCCAGTATTTGGTTTTCTGTTCCTGCATTAGTTTGCTAATGATAACAGCCTCCAGCTCTATGTATGCTTTGAAAAAAAATTATCTTTGTCTTTTTTATGGCTGTATAGTATTCCATGGTGTATCTGTACACATTTTCTTTATCCAATCTGTCATTTACGTTGATTCTATGTCTTTGCTATTGTGAATAGTGCTGCAATGAACATTCACATGCACGTGTCTTTACGGTAGAATAATTTACATTCCTCTGGGGTCATGTGCGGTAATGGGATTGCTGGGTCAAATGGTGGCTCTGCTTTTAGCTCTTTGAAGAGTTGTCATACTGCTTTCCACAATGGTTGACCAAATTTTCCGACCAACAGTGTATGTGTTCCTTTTCTCTGCAACTTTGCCACTGTTATTTTTTGACTTTTTAATAATACCCATTTGTGGACATTTGAATTTATCTTCCTCCATAAACCAGGATCCAGTCACTCTATCCATGATGCTTTTTTACACAACCTAGCACCTATAAGAAGCTCACTGACCAGTAAAGCTGCTGAAGTGGTGAGAAAAAAAAATGCAGGAATCGAAAGATAGTCTTTGATCCTATTTCTCCTACTAGCTGAGTGTTCCTGGTCAAATCACTTAGCCACCTGGGACACGCTTGGTTCTTCATCTGTGAGATGGGAATTTCTACCCCACAGGAAGGTTGTGTGGAAGAGAGATTCAGTGTCTCCTCACACAATTTTGGCGCACAGTAAATGTTAGCCCTTTTCTAATACTCTTGCTTCTATTTTCCAGCTAATTGCCTCAGCCTCTGCTGCTGCTGTGAGCCCACCAGGAAGAGCTCTCATGTCCAAGAGCTCTGATGTCCATGATGAATTAGGGTTCAGCTTTCCTCTCTCTTCTATTGCTTTACTCCACAAAGGCATAAATGTCAGAGTCACGGGAACAAGAAGACAATGGCTACCCTTGGGTAGGAGACAGCAGACCAGGAGGGAAAGATGGTTCTTCCAATCTCAAATCAGCTGTCATCATCCCAGCTTGTCTCCTTTGACAAAAGCAACTTGGGGAGTTCTGGATGCTCAAGCCATCAGCCTGTCCGGGGTAACATGTTCATCTCTTCCCACTTGCTCTGTCTTTGTTATTGTTAGGACAGGATGTGTGAAAATCTGAACAACCCCAGTGACCAGGGCTCAGCAGTTTATCAAACAAAAGCTGACACATTTCATCTGAACAATTTTATTTCTCTCTAAAGCACCATAACACAAAAAAGCTCAGATTGGTAGTGTGATCTGTATTGTGATGGGTCTTCAGGCTTTGCTGTTAGAGAGAGGACGCTGGTACTTGGAGGCAGCAATGGGACAAGAGAAAGGAAAGAAGTAGCTAACATTCCCTGACGACCTGTGTGTGTCAGGCACTGGGCTGGGTAACCTGTGTTCTCCATCCTTACTGTAATCCTTATATTGGATGTGATGACCTTCATTGCATAGGTGAAGACTGATTCTCTGAGAATAGGCATTCATTCCATCTCTCCCTTTAGAAAGTACGAAATGAGGTTTAATTCCTGGTACATCACTTTCCTCTACATGAAATTCTCCCAGCCTGCAGATAAAAAGCTTAGGTTCTCATCCTGTCTCTCCTACATAAGAGCTGGGTGAGCCTGAGCAAGTCTTATAGGTTTTCTCTGAGCTTCATTCTCTCATCTCTAAAACTGAAATACTTGTTTTAGCCCTTGACTACTTCTGGGGTCACTGTGTAACTCCGTTAAGATAATCCATCACCAAACCTTGTGTGCCAGGGATCCACAAGACCACGCCTGCATTCGGAGTTTCATGAGGACTTGCGGGACTCTGCATGTATAGTTGTACTCACAACTACAATTTATTATAGTGATAGAGCAAGGATACATGGGCAGAGCATACAGGAAATACACATAAGACGAGTGTGTAGGAATCCATGTCAGGCTTCTTTATGTTCTCTATTTCCTATGAAGGATTATTCAGAGCACACCTTCCCCCAGCAGTGAAAACACAGATACCTGTGTACAATGTATCTGCCCAGAGAAATCTATCCGTGGGTCAGTGCCTAGCATGTTTATTGAGTGCTGGTCACAAGACGCCTTTGCCTAGCACAGTCCAAATGCCGCACTCCCAGAAGGAAAGCAGCATAAACCATACAATTTGCACAAACCATCTAGTCACAACAAGCCACATTTAGTTAGGGAAAGTTTATATCCACGTGAGGAACTGTATGCCAGCCAAGTTCCCAGAGACAATCCAAAGGTCAGCTTGGCAAGAAGGCCTTTCTAAGGAGAGCAGTCTCCGCTCTGCTCCATTAACTCTTTTCTGCTTACCAGGGTACCAGTGAGAGTGAAAAGATGCTTGTGGGCTGGTACCACAGGACAAGAGGCCACGGATCATCCAGAGTGTGGACTGAAAAACTGGGCCGTGAAATACTGCACGGCCTGGCAGGTCGCAGACCCATCTTAACTGGTCCAGTTTAACTCATGTTGTCTACAAGTACAGTTTTCAAAATTGAGTTCTGATTCCACAAGTGTGTTATCCAAAAGAGAATTTCCGTGTCTGGTGTTTTTAAGGGGAAAACAGACTTCAAAATGAAGGCATTATTGAAAAATAGATTCACTTTATTACATGCTTTGTCTTTGGTTGTGCATGTTTAACTCTAACATTGTACTCAAATTACCACGACTGAATTTTAATATTGTGAACAGTCCAACAAAGAGGTTATTAATTAATATTTCTAGCCATCTACAGCCCATTAAATCTGCTGCTTGTTAAAGGCAGTATAGTTTCAAGTTCAAATGACTTAAAATAATGAGCAGAATTCATTTTCAGTTCATTAACACAGTTGTCAGCCTTCCTGGGCAGGTAGCAGTAGCGTCAGTTTTACCGCCCACAGATGAAGCTGCCGAGGACGGGGACATCCCCTTCCTGGGTCTCTGTGCCTTCTTCATTCTTGTCACATTTCTCAGCAATGTGCTCTCTAATTCTCTGATCTTTTGACATTGGCATTCACTGGAAAAAGGACATTAATCAAAACATGTATGTTGAAATTTTATTTAAGCAGAAATAAGGGCACTCATAAGTTCAGGTATCTGTGCGAGCGTTTTCATTAGAAATGTGCAGAATCTCCAGCTTGGCCTCTGCATAGAAGCAAGTTACTCCCACGGGGAGCCAGGGCAGGCAGGCTCCAGCTCTGGCTCCTTCCTCCTCCCTGTGCCGGTGCAGCTCTGCACCTTTGCACCTGGATGCAGCTGGGGGAGAGTCGATCCAAATGCACGTTCCATTTCCTCAGAAGCATTTCTGCTTTACACTTCTCTGCCAGCTCAGTATTTTTTGTGAGCAGTAAATAAAATTAAATATATAGAGTATATATGTGTACGTGTATAAATGTGTATGTATACGTATGTGTATATACACAGATATATATATATGTGTATACACATGCATGTAGAGAGAGACAGAGACAGAGACAATTGAATGGTGAGCCCCATCTGAAATATAAGTCCTCGTCCTCACCTCCAGAAGTTCTGAATATGACCTTATTTGGGAAAGGGCCTTTGTAAATGTAATTGGGAAATTGGGGGATTAGGGATCTCAAGATGAGATTATCCTGAATTATCCAGTTTTTTCCTAAATTGAACATCAAATGTCCTTACAAGAGAAAGGCAGAAGAGGTCTGAGACAGTGAGGAGAAGGCCGTGTGAAAACAAAGACAGAGGGTGGAGCGATGTGACCACACACCAGGGAATTCAGGAACCACCATAAGCGAGAAGAGGCAAGAAGGGATTCTCTCATTGAGGCTTCAGATTCCCAGCCTCCAGAACTGTGCGACAGAAAACTCCTACTGTTTTAAGTGACCACGTTTACAGTAATTTGCCATGGCAGCTCTAAGAAACAAATTACTATACACACACACAAACACACAGAGTCACACATGCACACACATGCATACATGCATATATATATATACATGCACACACATTTTATATTCACATACATATTTACACATAGAAATGTATACCCACGCCCAACACAGGCCTGGCACACACTTTATATTCAATAAACCTCATTCCCTTCTCTTCTCCCTGTGCCGATCTGCCTCAGTTCCCGAAAGTAAAGGTGGCTCTGGAAAATCAGCACCCCATTGTACCAAGTGTCCCTCATCTGATTTCAATGTTCGCACAGAAGAACTTCCCTAGCACTTTGGGAGGCCGAGGTGGGCGGATCACCTGAGGTCAGGTGTTCAGTAACAGCCTGACCAATATGGCGAAACCCCATCTCTACTAAAAATACAAAAATTAGCCAGGCATGTTGGGGGGCACAATTCAATTGTCTCTGTCTCTCTGTCTCTCTCTACATGTATGTGTGTACACATACACATATATATATATCTGTGTATATACACATACGTATACATACACAATTATACACATACACATATATATATATCTGTGTATATACACATACGTATACATACACAATTATACACATACACATATATATATCTGTGTATATACACATACGTATACATACACAATTATACACGTACACATATATATATATCTGTGTATATACACATACGTATACATACACATTTATACACGTACACATATATATATCTGTGTATATACACATACGTATACATACACAATTATACACGTACACATATATATATATCTGTGTATATACACATACGTATACATACACAATTATACACGTACACATATATATATATCTGTGTATATACACATACGTATACATACACATTTATACACGTACACATATATATATCTGTGTATATACACATACGTATACATACACATTTATACACGTACACATATATATATCTGTGTATATACACATACGTATACATACACAATTATACACGTACACATATATCTGTGTATATACACATACGTATACATACACAATTATACACGTACACATATATATATCTGTGTATATACACATACGTATACATACACATTTATACACGTACACATATATATATATCTGTGTATATACACATACGTATACATACACAATTATACACGTACACATATATCTGTGTATATACACATACGTATACATACACATTTATACACGTACACATATATACTCTATATATTTAATTTTATTTAATGCTCACAAAAAATACTGAGCTGGCAGAGAAGTGATAGTCCCAGCTATCAGGAGGCTGAGACAGGAGAATTGCTTTAACCCGGGCAGTGGAGGTTGCAGTGAGCCAAGATCTTGCCATTGCACTCCAGCCTGGCTGGGCGACAGAGCAAGAGTCCGTCTCAAAAAAAAAAAAAAAATTTCTTCTTCCTGACTCAATCCTGTCACCCTCTGAACCAAGATGTGCAGAACGCCTTTGTATTCAGCAACCTCTGGGCTGAATACAACTTGCAGAGGCCTCAGGGAGCCTTCGTCAGTGGCCCAATGTGGTCCAGACAAAAGGACCCACTTGAGGAAACACATAAGTCCTCATAAAATCTACTGCTTCAGTTACCTGGAATAGATGTTCTTCAGGCCGCTCCATACGCCACAGTGCTATAAGTACACACGCACTTAAATAGCCTTTGCCACACGTCAGACTCTGCAGTGAGCTTTTTTTATACAGTAACTTATTTAATGCTTATATTATTTCTTCATATGAACTACTATTATTATCTCATCCTATGAGGAAGAAACTGAGGCATAAAGAGATCACAGAGCTTGTGTGCAGAGGTGCTGGAGGTGCAAACACGGCAATGGGTCTCCTGGATCTGTACTTTTCAACACTGCCTGAGACTGTGAATAAAAGAGAATCCTGGGCATATTTCAGCCCTTTCTCACACCTAAACATATCCTAGTGATGTATTTTTTGTTGTTATTATTTTTTCTTCTCTTAATCACACAGGATTTGCTCATTTGGAAACTGGTTTAAAAACAGAAGGGGTTTTTTTGGTTTTTTTGTTTTTGGCATCGGCTACTAAAAAAGTATTAAATGGAGTAAACATATTGGTTATGATATTTCCTGTGGGGAACTCTAAAGATTTTTGGAATATACTGTAATCTCCTACAATGACCTTTTCTAAGGCTCTGCAAAAAAATTAATAAAGAGGAGGAAACGGAGATGGAACACTTACCATGTTTGATTTTTCATTGACTTTGGTGTTGCAGAGATGTTAAGGGTGTCCTATCGGGGGACTCAGGGAAGCATCACAGTTGAAGATTTGCCACGTGTTTTTATTCATTCCTTTGGCCCTTCCAGCAGAGGCACCTAGAGTCTCAGGGCTAGAGGAGGGGATACCTCGTGCCACTTGTGGATTCTATAAAGACAGAGTTCTGTTTTCCTAAACACATTTCAGATCTTTCTCTGTCCACTTTACTCAATCCTCCCTGAAGAGGTGGAGTCACTCACCAGACTGACAAATTCAGGAAAATTGTACCGGCTTAGCTCAGTCCCTCATTTTCACCAGGTCCTCGTCGGCTTTGGAGAGCTGGAGCAAGGAGCCAGGAGTGGCATCTTTCTGGTCCATTCTCACCCGGCGGTAGGCCATGTGAAGAAGTCTGCTGTGGCAGAGGTTTCTGGTTTCTGCACCCCATCTTTTTGGCTCACAGCTGCAGTAATTCAAGCTCAGACTAGTATGGCAGAATCCTCCCTCCAAGACACATTGCAAGTCTCACCGCTTTTTGCCTCTGGGACTCTCTGAAGCTGAATGAGTCTGTTTGGCCAACAAATTTGTGCAGCAGAAATGCTGGGCATAACCAGGCATGGTGGTTCACACGTGTGGTCCTAGCTACTCAGGAGGCTGAGGTGGAAGAGTTGCTTGAGTCCAGGAATTTGAAACCAGCTGGTTAATATAGTGAGATCCCTTCTCTATGAAACATTTAAAACATTGGCCAGGCATGGTAGTGCGCTCCTGTAGTCCCAGCTACTTGGGAGGCTGAGGCAGAAAGATCCCTTGAGCCCAGGAGGCCGAGGCTGTAGTGAGCTATGATGGAACCATTGCACTCCAGCTTGGGCAACAGAACAAGGCACTGTCTCATACAGAATAAAGAAATAAATGCTGGGCAGTTAAATCTCTGTAGGCAACCCTTAGTCCGTGGGAAAAGGAGCAAGTGGCTTCCTGCTCCAGCTTCTCCTCCTTGAGATGACAATTCTGTGAGCATGCTTTATTTTTTTCAGGGTGTTTGGAACAATTGAGCCTCCATTAGAACTGACCTTGATAAGACACTTTTATGCCAGCTTTTTCTCCTCCCTAATCTCATTCCCCACCCACCCTCATTTTTGCTTCCTGGAATCATCTCCCAAATAATCAACCGACGTCCAATCCTTGTCATGGTTTCTGACTTGTGCAGAACCCAGCTTGAGACACTGCCTGCTTCTATAAATTCAGTGAGCTCACCGATCTTGCACTGACACCAAGCTAAGACTTCCAGGCTTTGGTGGCAACAGAGCTTCTGTCTGGGCCTCTACGCTTATCTGGTTTTACTTCTTAAATCACTTAGATTTTGGAAGAGAAGAATTGTGCTCTTTTGGGGACGGATACTCAAAGACTTCAGCATGCAGAGGTTTTTAATACATTTATAGTATTTCACAGTCTGCAAAGTGATTTTGCATCTGTGACTTCAATAAGGTGAGGGAGACACACACACACACACATACACACAGAGCAAAGGTCTCAGCACAGCCACTCCATACCTCTGTGACCTCAGGCATGTCACAAACTCAAGTGTTAAATAAGGGTATCTAAAAAAGAACGCTCCCTTCAAAAGGTTCACTTTGAACTAGAAACAAAAACAAAAACAAAAACAGAGAAGTATAAATTATTGACAGAAAGTACTTGGATTTCCTCCCCCCCCCCCCCCCGACATGGAGTCTCACTCTGTCGCCTAGGCTTCAGTACAGTGGCATGAACTCGGCTCACTGCACACTCCACCTCCCAGGTTCAAGCAATTCTCTGCCTCAGCCTCCCAAGTAGTTGGAACTACAGGTGCACGCCACCATACCTGGCTAATTTTTGTAATTTTAGTAGAGACGGGGTTTCACCATCTTGGCCAGGCTGGTCTTGAACTCCTGACCTCGTGATCCACCCATCTTGTCCTGCTAAAGTGCTGGGATTACAGGTGTCAGCCACCATGCCCGGCCAGTTATGTGGCCTTTAAGTCCCCAGTATGAGCTACCAAGATAGCACTGGGAGCTGGATGGTAAGTAAGAGTCTCCTCACCATTGTCTGGGCCTTGGCATCATTTTGGATTCTTGGCTAGGTTGCCTAACATCTCTAGGTCCTGGCATCCACATCTGGAAAATGGATATAAAGACACTCCAATCCTTTTCTGAAGCAGAGTAAGAACAAATACAACGAGGTAGGTAAAGCAGTTAGCAAACAGCTAGGCATACAGCTGGTCCCTAGTAAACTCTAGACATTTATGTTAGTGATCCATTGTTATCTATATATTACTACAGAACTTACTGGTTCTAATAAAATAAATGAACATGTATTATGTCGCACAGTTTCTGAGGGTCAGGAATTCAGGGGCTACCTGATTGGTTGGTTCAGGCTGCTAGTATCCCATGAGATATCAGTCAGAGGACAGCTGGGCTGCAGCCATTTGAAGCCTGGACTGGATTTGGAAGATCTGATTCCAACGTGTGGCCCCTCATGGCTGGCAAGTCAGCATTGGCCACTGGCAGGAGACCCAGTTTCTCGCCACAGAAACCTCTCCACTGAGCTGCTAGAATGTCCTCATGGTATGGCAGCTGGCTTCCTATATGTATATGCATATGTATTTCTATTTCTATTTCTACTTCTACTTTTACTTCTGTGTTTCTATATCTATCCCAATGTAGTTTAAGGTAAATTTTAAAGCCATCAGTTTCAACCGTAAGAGCAGAGAGGAATGAGATGTCACTAGGAACTTCCTGTGATCCTTCCAAATGAGTATATTCTATTTGGGTAAGCAGAAAGGTGGCAATAACAGGTGCGAGGGCAGGGAGGAAGGAGAGGCACATATCTGAAAGACAGATGGATGAAGGCATGGGGTAGAAGACTCAAGCTGGAAAGAACACAGGGAGAGGCAAAAACAGATGCCAGTGGAGGAGGGAGCAATGAGGTCAACAGCAGATTATTGGACACATTTCAGCAGGAGTCTAACCGGATCAAAGTGGCCACAACTAAGATTGGTATAGGCGCAATGCAAAGGAGTGGGGCAGCTTGACAAATCCTGGAGGCAGGAGACTGTTCAGTGTTTCAATACGCATTTATTATGAGCAAAATGCATGTCATTGCAGGATAATGGGTACTAATTTACCCAAAGACCCCTTGAGAGAACATCTTAAGCTCTGCCTTCTAGACAAGTAGAAATTAAGATATGACGATACTTGTGAGTGATAACTCTGAGCTGACAGCCCATGCAATCTTCCTGGGTTCTGGTGATTATAGCCAAGCCTGGGCACACTTTGAGGGAAGCCTTATGGCAGCAGACACTTTGCCAGCTTTTCTTGAACAACATCATCAGGATCATTGAAGGAGCTTGCATTTGCATTGCTATGTACAGGAATCTTCACCTGACAGTAACTGAGCAGCATTACCTAATACCGAACATCATCATTACCTGTTATCCCGGGCCCACCTCGTGAATCCCAGAATGGAAAGCAGCAAGGTGAAGGGGGCGGTGCTTGTATTATCTAGAGTTGGACTGACTCAGGTTCAAACCCCAGTTGCTTGATACCTATATTTTTCATGAACTTCTGTTTGTTTCTCTCTCTCTCTCTCTGTGTGTGTGTGTGTGTGTGTGTGCGTGTTTTAAGGTAAGCCAATAACTACTAGAATGACTGCAGTCACAATTAAATAAGAGTCTACTTGAAAATTATCTTGCTGATGGTAGAGGTCAGCTTCCTTCCATTTTGCTTCACTTCTCAAGTCACATAACAGAGAAAGTACTGAAAGGAATTACGCATTAGTCTCTGAGGATGGTGACCTTTAAGCTGCAGTGACGCCCCACCAGGCAGGTCTTGACCCTGAAGAATATTATTGACCAAGTGGGGTTTCCAAAATCCATTATAGGTCACTCAGTTGCTACTATGTTGTTCCTTTTTTAACTCACGTACTGGTGATCTTGAAATCTGTCCCTTAAATTCTGATTATAACACTCTCAGCATGGTGACCTGTGTACCATTCTGCTTTTCAAATGCATGTTTTCATCTATCTCTGATACTTAATCCAGGCCCTATCCAGAGCTTATCCTTATTTAACTTTTCTATTTCAGATTGACCATTTAAAATCTATTCTCTGGTATGAATGAAAAACAAAAACAAAAACAAAAACGCCCAGTCCAAACACGCTATATTACCTGTGAACCAAGCACAAAAGCTGCTCTTGGGGGACACAGGATGAGAAAGAATTCAGCATCTGTTATCGAAACCACTAAGAGTCTGGGGTTGTTTTATTACAATAAAATGTTGTCTATCTTGATTAAATAAATTAGAAGGTTTGGGTTTAACACCCATGTCATATTTAGCAAATAATCAGTTCCAGATCCTTGGGCCAGAGAACAGCAATGAGGCTCCCATCCACACAGGAGGGTCTGGGAAAACAGGATCTGGGTTTCAAACCAAACTGAGAGAAGTTCGACGTGATGAAGCCTAGGGGATGGAGGACCAGAATTCTGATGACTAGGAGTCGATTTGAATCAAAGGAAATGGTATTTAGTGCTTAATCTGAAGAATAAAGCACCACAGTTGAGTCTGAAAGAAATGGCTAAAAAATTAATCTCAAAGGGTCATGGGGGGAGAAAAACAGCTGCATATATAGGGCTAAAATTATGGATGCTTCAGAGCTAAGGCCTTGAATCAGGTGCTGTGATACCTGGCTCATCTGGTGCCCTGAGTATACAGTAGGGGGTGGGCACAGACCTCATGGGACATTGCTTCTTTGGGTCATGGTTTTCTCTTCCTTTAATATGAAAATAATTATATTTATCTTATATTTAGTACTAAACCATGTATGGCGAAAAACAAAAGGCAACAACATAAATGTGCAAGAATTGCATATAAGACAAATTCCAGTTGAGGTTTCACCTTAAACAGATGGTGCACCCTTCCCGGACTTCTGCAGGACAATTTTCTCATCATGTGAACACACTTACAAATTGTTCCAGCTGTTCCAAAATCCCCATCCAGGTCTGTAGCCAGGCAGAGATTATAGTGTGCTCTGACTCCATTACGTTTCTATTAGAATTTTCCACTCTCAGCAGGGGTTCTGCATTCTAACAGCTCATTTGAGGAGCCAGGGACAAGAAATAATTTGTGATTTGGACAAAGTAGGACAGCCAAGGGAGTATTGTTCTGTTTTGTTTTGTTTCCCCAGCTTTATTGTAGCCTAACTAGTATACAAAAAGTTTCACATGATTAATGTGTACAATTTGGTGAGCTTGGACATATGTACAGACTCATGTTATCATCCATCACCACAATCAAGGTAAAAAACATTTTCATTGCCTTTAAAAGTTTCATTGTGACCTTCTGTGTGCATGTGTGATAAGAACACAACATGAGATGTACTCTTTTAACAAACAAATTTTTAAGTTCACAATACCCTATTGTTAACTCAAGGCACTAGAGGGTGTATCAAGTATCTAAGATAGTCTAACACAGAAAGAGTTTCTTGTTAATCAGGTGACAACTGAAAGGTAACTGGTTGCAAAGCACAGGTCTAGAAAACCTGTTTCCACCAGATGGTTTTTGCCATTGTGGTGTCATTAGGGAGCTGCACTTTATTTTCCTCTCATCTGCATATTTATCGGGGACTTTCAATGGGCCAAATATTGCTAAAAGTAATTTCAACTTTTCATTTTCTCAAGAGTTCCTTGTATAAGGGACATGACATTATCCCCTATTTTTAGATGGAGTTATTAAAGCAAAGGGATACACTTAGGGTTATGCAACTGATAAGGATGGATGAGATGCTGAACCCAAGCAGTTTGCTCCAGACCCTCACTCGTACCCTCGGGACTGTATCCTACATTCATATGTCTATGTGTTGAGGAACTAACATGGTTCTCAAAATTGAAACAGCAACAGATTTACTGGGAAGCATCACAAAATGCTGATATCTAGATCTCGTTCCATGTATACAAAGCACACTTCTCAAATTCAAGCATTTTGTTGCCTCCTTTATAGATGATGTTCATCTATAGGTCACTTTCCTCCAACCCCCACCTCATGCCTTCACTTCACCTGCCAAGATCATGATAACTGCTCCTTTAAAAAAATTTGCGTAAATAAACAGTTGTATAATTGAATGCAAGAATATATGAATTGTGGCTGGATGCAGTAGCCATACCTGTAATCCTAACATTTCAAAAGGTTGAGGCAGAGGGAACGCTTTAGCCCAGGAGTTCAAGACCATCTTGGCAACAAAGTGAGACCCCCCATCTTGACACAAATTTAAAAAATTGTCTTGGCATGGTGGAGTGTGCCTGTAGCCCCAGCTAATCAGGAGGATGATGTGGGAGGATCCTTTGAGCCAAGGAAGGTGAGACTGCAATTAGCTGTGATCACACCACTGGACTCTAGCTGGGGTGACAGAGGAAACCCCATCTCAAAAAAAAAAAAAGCTTGAGGTCTGCTAAGGGACAGACTGCCTCCTCAAGTCAGTCCCTGACCCCCATGCCTCCTGACTGGGAGACATCTCACCTCTCAACAGGGGTCAACAGACACATACAACTTCAGCTGTCATGTGACAGGTGATCCTCTGGGAGAAAGCTTCCAGAGGAAGGGACAGACAGCAATCTTTGCTGTTCTGCAGCCTCCACTGGTGATACTCAGGCAAACAGGGTCTGGAGTGGACCTCCAGCAAACTCCAGCAGACCTGCAGCAGAGAGGCCTGTTAGAATGAAAAGTAACAAACAAAAAGGAATAGCATCAACTTCAACCAAAAAATCATCCACACAAAAATCCCATCCGAAGGTCACCGGCATCAAAGACCAAAGGTAGATAAATCCACAAAGATGAGGAAAAACCAGCACATAAAGCCTGAAAATTCCAAAAATCAGAATGCCTCTTCTCCTCCAAAGGATCACAACTGTCACCAGCAAGGGAACAAAACTGGACAGAGAATGAATCTGATGAATTGACAGAAGTAGGCTTCAGAAGGTGGGTAATAACAAATTCCTCCTAGCTAAAGGAGCATGTTCTAACCCAATGCAAGGAAACTAAGAACCTTGAAAAAAGGTTAGAGGAATTGCTAACTGGAATGAACCAGTTTAGAGAATAACGTAAATGACCTGATGAAGCTGAAAAGCATAGCATGAGAACTTTGTGAAGCATACACAAGTATCAATATTTGAATCCATCAAGCAGAAGAAAGGATATCAGAGATTGAAGATCAACTTAATGAAATAAAGCATGAAGATAAGATTACAGAAAAAAAGAATGAAAAGGAAAAAACAAAGCCTCCAAGAAATATGGGACTATGTGAAAAGACCAAACCTACGTTTGATTGGTGTACCTGAAAGTACAGGGAGAATGGAACCAAGTTGGAAAACCCTCTTTGAGTTATTATCCAGGAGAACTTCTCCAACCTAGCAAGACAAGGCAACATTCAAATTCAGGAAATACAGAGAACACCACAAAGATACTCCTCGAGAAGAGCAATCCCAAGGCACATAATCGTCTGATTCACCAAGGCTGAAACGAAAGAAAAAATATTAAGGGAAGCCAGAGAAAAAGGTCAGGTTACCCACAAAGGGAAGCCCATCAAACTAACAGTGGATCTCTCTGAAGAAACCCTACAAGCCAGAAGAGCATGGGACCAATATTCAACACTCTTAAAGAAAAGAATTTTCAACCCATAATTTCATATCCAGCCAAACTAAGTTTCACAAGCGAAGGAGAAATAAAATCCTTTATAGACAAACAAATGTGGAGAGATTTTGTCACCACCAGGCCTGCCTTATAAGAGCTCCTGAAGAAAGCACTA
This sequence comes from Macaca thibetana thibetana, assembly GCF_024542745.1. NCBI lineage: Eukaryota > Metazoa > Chordata > Mammalia > Primates > Cercopithecidae > Macaca > Macaca thibetana. Next base: position 175,784,147 of record NC_065582.1, read on the forward strand.
AACACGGAAAGGAAAAACTGGTACCAGCCACTGCAAAAATATACCAAATTGTAAAGACCATTGACATGTTGAAGAAACTGCATCAACTAAAGGGCAAAATAACCAACTAGCATCATAATGACAGCATCAAATTCACACATAACAATATTAACCTTAAATGTGAATGGGCTAAATGCTCCAATTAAAAGACACAGACTGGCAAATTGGATAACAAGTCAAGACCCATCAGTGTGCTGCATTCAGAAGACCAATCTCATGTGCAAAGACACACATAGGCTCAAAATAAAAGGATGGAGAAACATTTAGCAAGCAAATGGAAAGCAGAAAAAAACAGGGGTTGCAATCTTAGTCTCTGATAAAACAGACTTTAAACTAACAAAGATAAAAAGACACAAAGAAGGGCATTACATAATGGTAAAGGGATCAATTCAACAAGAAGAACTAACTGTCCTAAATATATATGCACACAATACAGAAGCACCCAGATTCGTAAAGCAAGTTCCTAGGGAACTACAAAGAGACTTAGACTCCTGCACACACATAGTGGGAAAGTTTAACACCCCACGGCCAATAGTAGACAGATCAATGAGACAGAAAATTAACAGGGATATTCAGGGCTTGAACTCAGCTCTGGACCAAGTGGACCTAAGAGATATCTACAGAACTGTCCACCCCAAATCAACAGAGTATACATTCTTCTCAGCACCATATTGCACTTATTCTAAAATTGACCACATAATTGGAAGTAAAACACTCCTCAGCAAATGCAAAAAAAAAAAAAAAAAAAAACCGGAAATCATAGCAGTTTCTCAGACCATACTGCAATCAAATTAGAACTCAAGATTAAGAAACTCACTCAAAATTGCACAACTACATGGAAACTGAACAACCTGCTCCTGAATGACTACTGGGTAAATAATGAAATAAAGGCAGAAATAAATAAATTCTTTGAAAACAATGAGAACAAAGACTCAATGTACCAGAATCTCTGGGACACAGCTAAAACAGTGTTTAGAGGGAAATTTATAGCACTAAATGCCCCCAGGAGAAAGTGGGAAAGATCTAAATTTGACACCCTAACATCACAATTAAAAGAACTAGAGAAGCAAGAGCAAATAAATTCAACAGGTAGCAGTAGACAAGAAATAACTAAGTTCAGAGCAGACATGAAGGAGATACAGACATGAAAAGCCCTTCAAAAAATCAATGAACCCAGGAGCTAGTTTTTGAAAAGATAAACAAAATAGATAGACTACTAGCCAGACTAATAAAGAAGAAAAGAGAGAAGAATCAAATATGCCAGACTAATAAAGAAGAAAAGAGAGAAGAATCAAATAGACACAAGAAAAAATGGTAAAGAGGATATCACCACTGGTATACGCATTGGGTTGGAACAGGTCCTTTAGCTTGGAGGAATTTGTTATAACCCACCTTCTGAAGCCTACTTCCGGATGGTATTGTATTTCCTACAGACATACAAACTACCATCAGAGAATACTATAAACACCTCTACACAAATAAACTAGAAAATCTAGAAGAAATGAATAAATTCCTGGACACATACACCCTCCCAAGACCAACCCGGGAAAAGGTTGAATCCCTGAACAGACCAATAACAAGTTCTGAAATTGAGGCAGTAATTAATAGCCTACCAATCTAAAAAAGTCCAGGACCAGATGAATTCACAGCTGAATTCTTCCAGAGGTACAAAGAGGAGGGGGTACCATTCCTTCTGAAACTATTCCAAACAGAAATATTTTCTATTCCAAAATAGAAAAAGAGGGACTCCTCCCTAACTCACTTTATGAGGCCAGCATCATCCTGATACCAAAACCTGGCAGAGACACAACAACAAAAAAATAATTTCAGGCCAATATCCCTGATGAATATCGATGCTAAAATTCTCAATAAAATACTGGCAAACAGAATACAGCAGCACATCAAAAGGTTTATCCACCATGATCAAGTCGGCTTCATCCCTGGGATGCAAGACTGGTTCAACATACGCAAATCAATAAATGTAATCCATCACATAAATAGAACCAGTGACAAAAACCACATGATTATCTCAACAGATGCAGAAAACACCTTCAATAAAATTCAACAACACTTCATGCTAAAAACTCTCAATAAACTAGATATTGATGGAATGTATCTCAAAACAATAAGAGCTATTTATGACAATCCCACAGCCAATATCACACTGAATGGGCAAAAGTTGGAAGCCTTCCCTTTGAAAACCAGCACAAGACAAAGATGCCCTCTCTCACCACTCCTGTTCAACACAGTATTGGAAGTTCTGGCCAGGGCAACCAAGTAAGAGAAAGAGATAAAACAAGATGAGAGGAAGTCAAATTGTCTCTGTTTGCAGATGACATGATTATATATTTGGAAAACTCCATCGTCTCAGCCCAAAATCTCCATAAACTGATAAGCAACGTCAGCAAAGTCATGGGACACAAAATCAATGTGCAAAACTCACAAGCATTCCTATACACCAACAATAGACAGAGAGCCACATCATGAGTGACCTCCCATTCACAATTGCTACAAAGAGAATAAAATACCTAGAAATACAACTTACAAGGGATGTGAAGGACCTCTTCAAGGAGACAAACAAATCAGTGCTCAAGGAAATGAGAAAGGACAAAAACAAATGGAAAAACATTCCATGCTCTTCTATAGGAAGAATCAATATCGTGAAAATGGCCATGCTGCCCAAAGTAATTTAGGGATTCAATGCTATCCCCAACAAGCTACCATTGTTTTTCTTCACAGAATTGGAAAAAAACTACTTTACATTTCATACGGGACCAAAAAAAGAGCCCGTATAATCAAGACAATCCTAAGTAAAAAGAACAAAGCTGGAGGCATCACGCTACCTGACTTCAAACTATATTACAAGTCTACAGTAACCAAACAGCATGGGACTGGTACCAAAATAGACATGTAGACTAATGGAACAGAACAGAGACCTCAGAAATAATGCCACACATCTAAGACCATCTGATCTTTGATAAACCTGACAAAAGCAATGGGGAAAAGATTCCCTATTTAATAAACGGTGTTGGGAAAATTGGCTAGCCATATGCAGAAAGCTGAAACTGGACTCCTTCCTTATATCGTATACAAAAATTAACTCAAAATGGATTAAAGACTTAAATATAAGACCTAAAAACCATAAAAACCTTAGAAGAAAACCTAGGCAATGTCATTCAGGACATAGGTATGGGCAAACACTTCATGACTAAAACACCAAAAGCAATGGCAACAAAAGCCAAAATTGACAAATGGGGGTCTAATTAAACTAAAGAGCTTCTGTACAGCAAAAGAAACTATCATCGGAGTGAACAGGCAACCTACAGAATGGGAGAACATTTTTGCAATCTATCCATCTGACAAAGGGCTAATACCCAGAATCTGCAAGGAATTTAAACAAATTTACAAGAAAAAAAAACAACTCCATCAAAAAGTAGGCAAAGTATATGAACAGATACTTCTCGAAAGAAGACATTTATGTGGCCAACAAACATACACAAAAAAGCTCAACATCGCTGGTCATTAGAAAAATGCAAATCAAAACCACAGTAAGATGCCATCTCACACCAAGCAAATGTCACATGTGCAATGGACTTTGACCATAAGTGTGTCCCTTAGCCTGCTATTCAGCTGTCCCTGTTTGTGTTACATCTGTTATAACAGAGAGTCTGAAATACACATATCTCACTTAAAGTCCACTAAACAAGTTTACATTTTAAACTGAGGTCTCTTTTACTTCTTTCTGAATTCCAAACCTTGAACTTTTATTATTCTAATGTCCGTTTGTTCAGAACGTGCTGAGTTCCTACAAGTTCATAAATACTATCACTTATTTTCACAAATCTTAATCTTATGAATTAGAAACTGAGAGGCCTCAGTTTCTGTATCCTTTCTATATATCCTTTCTATAACTATTAAGTAATTGGGTTTGTCAGGGTTTTACCAGAGAAGCAGAATCAATCAGGCAGATCACAGGTGGATTGAATCCCCTGGACACAACTTTTTACAGTAACTGAGCTGGGTTCCATTGATTACGTCAGACGCAACAAGGGGAATCTCTCTTTTGACTAACTTAAAAACAACTGATGAGGAATTTTAAGCCCATCTGCAATATCACTTCACATTGGCACCTAGGCTAGTGTTTGTTGAAATAGATAAAGATTGTAGCAGACTTGACACATTAAAAATTCATCACAGTAGTAGAGTTGACCCCTATGGTGCTAAAACAAGCCCAAATTTCAACACATCACACTGCCTTTTACCAAATGGTTCCAATTATTTATTTTTTGTCTTAAAGACAAAATACTCTCTTTACTCACAGTGTTTTACCATGGAAATAATTTTCAAGGATGAAGTAGAGACACAAGGCGAGCCCATTAAAACTTATACAATGGGTTTGAGTAGGTTAAGGAGAACTCTTTCCACATGAAGATAGCATCGTTTCTCTAACTTCTATGGCAAACGAAAAAACACAGAACTTCTGGAAAGCAGGTATGATATAGTTTTCAAAGCAGTGAGTGCAATGGTAGATTGGAGAAGGAGTAAGTGTAATAAGGCTCTTCATTTCTGTAGTGTGTAATATCCATTTTTAGTAAGGCAAATAATCACATCCTGTATCATATTTGGAATTAATATTTGATCTATTATCACCTTTATTATTAAATTCCTTGTAGATCTGCTCATCCTATGTTCCACCCATATCTGTAGTTGTTGTGAATTCAAACCACCTTGGATATCTGCTTTTTCTACGGCAGACCCAAAACATTTCATTTCATCCAAAATGACAATGTCAAGGCTCAGTAAAAAGCTGATGCCAGCCAAAAAGCAAGGAATAAAATGAACCAAAAAATAAAAATAAGAAGATGCAAGAACTTCTGATAATAAAAATAAATAATATTAAAAGCATCAATAGGCCGGGCGCGGTGGCTCATGCCTGTAATCCCAGCACTTTGGGAGGCCGAGGCGGGCGGATCACGAGGTCAGGAGATCGAGACCATCCTGGCTAACACGGTGAAACCCCGTCTCTACTAAAAATGCAAAAAATTAGCCGGGCGAGGCGGCGGGCGCCTATAGTCCCAGCTACTCGGGAGGCTGAGGCAGGAGAATGGCGTGAACCCGGGAGGCGGAGCTTGCAGTGAGCCGAGATCGTGCCATTGCACTCCAGCCTGGGCGACTAAGCGAGACTCTGTCTCAAAAATAAAAAAAAAAATAAATAAAATAAATAAATAAATAAATAAAAGCATCAATAATGTGGTCCCCTTTAAAGTAAGGTCTGTAATGCTACATTCCTAGTTGCAATGAGCATCATTCCCAAATTCTAGCATAGCTATCACTAATATCAGGAATCATAACCCAGGACCGTAGAGGAAGGTGGACTTATGTGTACAGCCACATGTTTAAAAGCCCCCAGGTGTTTTAAAAGTTTTTTTTGTTTGTTTTTTGTTTTTTGCTTTTTGCAGAGATTGTTCCAACAGGTGAAATGTTGTATCTGAAAAGAAGTCACATCATTTCTGTAGTGATGCTATGTGACAAGATAAATGACACTTTCCATACATTTACGGTTTTTCTTGTACCAGTCTCTGGGACAGAACTATTATCTCCACTCAGAATTGCTTGCAAGGGCAATATCCAATATGCAGGCGCTACTACAAATAAGAAATAAAATACAAGAAGAAGATTGATTAAGACATCGCACTGCCCAAAGCAACGACAGGTAAGATCATAGGAAGCAGTGCAATATGTAATAATTCAGGGCCTGGCATTTGGAGATAAAGAGCCTGAGTTGGAATCTTTATTCTAAAACCAGTTGCCTAGTACTAGGAAAGTCACGACCTTTCTATGTGTCTTAGTTTCTTCTTTTAAAAAGTGGGCTAATAATTCCTACTCACAGGATTTTATAATAGGCACCAATTATTTAAAAGATGTTGCTACGATTTGAACGTTTTTTGCCCTCCAAATTCATGAGTTGGTAGTCTAATTCCCAGTGGAACAGTGTTGGAAGGTGGTGCCTAATGGGTGGGGTTTAGATCAGGAGGGCTCTGCCCTCATAAATGGATTAATGCCGTTATAAAAATGGCTTGCAGGAATGTGTTTACTCTCTTTGGCTCTCCTGCCATGGGAGAAACAGTGTTCCTCCCGCCAAAAGTTGCAGCATTCAAGATGCTGCCTTGGAAGTGGAAACCAGGGCTTTACCAGACACCAAACCTGCTTGATCTTGGACTTTCCAGCCTCCAGAACTGTAAGAAATAAATTTTTGTCCTTTATAAACTACCTAGTCTCAGGTATTCTCTTACAGTTGCACAAAATAGACTAAGACATAAGCCAACTACTAATTGCAGCAATCATGCATTATATATATGAGTTCTAGCAATATTAGCTATTATTATTTCCCCAATTAAAAGGAATTTAGGAGGCAGTTCAAAAAATGTTGAGCAGAAGTTGTGGGGCCTCTTCTACTAGTGACTTGAAATGGGGCTAAGTGTGTCAGGAGACACATGTAGAAGCCATGTCTACTTTAGGGCCTGGGTTTCTGAAGCAACACGAAGTGACAGCCTGGAGACAGGTATAGGGCTGCCCTGACGGGGGCAGCCTGCCCATGGGTGTCATGTTAACCTGCTCATTGAGATGAAGTTGGGGTTCTGTACAAAGCGGGACCTCTCAGAAGTCTGCTTTCTTTCAGCAGGAGAGTACAACACTGTGCCCAGGCTGTTCAGGGTGATCAAGGGGTGCTTAACAGTTGTTCTTGGAAGGCACATATAGTTCAAAAGTTCATTAGGTGGCCGCACAAACAGCACACCCTGTGTTGATTGATTGGTCCTTTCCTGTGAGCGGGCAAACAGTGGGCAGGCTGAGGAAGTGGATGGAGAGGAAAGAGCCCCCTTGAATGGGCGTTGGCCACCAGCCACTCTGAAGAGGTCCAGAGTTAAGGGGCATTTCCTTAATTCCATAAACACTCGAAGATTGCTGCCAGGAGCGCCTCCCTGTGCGAGCAGCGCACCGTCCAAGGTGAATAGAAAAGACATGAGCAAAACCAAACAGCAACAACAAAAGGCGGCTCTGAGGGAGCGTTCTCAAGTGCCAGGAGATGGTGGTTTGTGGCTCCCAGAGGCCTATGCTTTTGCTTCTCTGAAAATCATTTTCTGTCCCTAAGCTAAACTTAGCTTTGTTTTTCAAAGCTAAAGTAACAACAAAATATTCTGTGTTTATGTGAAGCTGTAGCAGACAGCAGGCCTGACCCCTATCTTTGTGAGTTAGTGAAAACACCGATCCTATAAACACAGAAGTGTTTAGTCTAGCTAACAAAAAGACATACAAAATACAAATAGGAGACACACACACACACACACACACACACACACACACACACACACACATATATATATATACACAAAATGATGTTGATAAATCGTACTGCTTTAGGATTAAAAAAGATTCTTTTAAAGATTTAGATATTCTGGTATTATACTTGAACTCCCCTACAATATGCCTGTCGAGTAATTTCCCAACCTTGGATTACAAATTATTTTCAGGAAGAGAGAGCTTATTACCTCTCAAGACATCTCTGACAATTGGAAATTTTCTTTGCATAAGGCCAAAATCCTAATCCCTGGGGTTTCCAATCCTCGATTCATGTTCTACTCTGCGTTTCGTTTCACGTGGAACAAATCCAAAATGTCATACTGCTGCATGTGAGTGGGCAAATTTATTTCAGATTCCTGTGTCTCAGCTTTTTCTTCTGTAAAAAGAGGGTAATAATGATATCTACTTCATAAGATTTCTGCAAAGATGAAATCATCCATATAAAGGGTTTAGCATCAGACTTGACACTTGGTAAGTGCTTGCTAATGTTAGGGTTTTCTTTAAGTTTTAAGTTTCATATGACAGTCTTTCAAACATTTTGTGAAATTGGTTATATCGGTTGTCATTGCAGAAATGCAATTTGAGATATAATTAGATTCTATTAACTTAATCCAACTCATCAAGCCTTTAGGTAGAATCTACTCCTGGCCAGAGAATGAACTGAGTACTATGATTAGAGCAAAGATGAATAAAGTACAATCCTGGTTTTCTGTGAAAATCGGTGAGCACCCTCACTGTTTAGAATGCAGTGTGATGATGAAAAGGGTTTCTGGACATGCAGAAAAGGGAGCAGTAAATTCTGACTCTGGGAGCCAGAAACATCTCCATGTAGGAGGAAGTGGTGGCATTGGAGCTGAGTCTTTGATAAACACCCCAATGGCTTATGCACCAATGGTCATTTTCCCCTCTCCAATGCATTGAGCAGTGCCTGGTCTCACTGAGCGGAAGATACTGAACCTAGAGAGCATCACACCTCCTTGGAGGACCTATCCTTCATATAGGAATGCCAGCTATTTTATATGTCTTGAAGGGAGTTGGGAAACATGGGATTAGTCTGGAATCTGCAATAAAGAACAGAGCCGGCCGGGCGCGGTGGCTCAAGTCTGTAATCCCAGCACTTTGGGAGGCCGAGACGCGCGGATCGCGAGGTCAGGAGATCCAGACCATCCTGGCTAACATGGTGAAACCCCGTCTCTACCAAAAAATATATATACACAAAAAATTAGCCGGGCGCAGTGGTGGGCGCCTGTAGTCCCAACTAGTCGGGAGGCTGAGGCAGCAGAATGGCGTAAACCCGGGAGGCGGAGCTTACAGTGAGCTGAGATCCAGCCACTGCATTCCAGCCTGGGCTACACAGCGAGACTCTGTCTCCAAAAAAAAAAAAAAAAAAAAAAAAAGAACAGAGCCCTGTCATCCCAGGAAAGTGGGCCGGATTCTCCATTCACTCTGTAAATTGATAGTGTGGATCAAATGACCTCTAGATTCCTTCAATTTCCAAGCCACGGGGCCTGCCTGGCTTTCCTCTGGAGTGCAGAGCCAGCCACAGAAGACACAGAGGGCATCAGGGTGGAGGGCAATGTGAAGGCAGAAAGTGGAGAAAGAAATAGTTAGAGACTACGAATTTTACACCATAAATACTTAAGAGAGGTTGTGGATTGTGATCATTTCTTCAAATCAATTTAAATCTAATCATAAGCTCCCTTGGGCTTGGATAAGGTATCACATTTTTATCCGTGTTTCCTGAGGATCCTTTAGGCTTCCAGGTCAAAGAGAAAACTCTGCTTTTGTTTTGGTGCAAAGGCTGAAGCTACAAAAGGAGGTTAACTTCAGACAATTCTGCTTTTAGTCTTGCAACACCAACAGCCTCTAAAGAAAGGGTGGCCCAAGGGCTTAAATCAAAGTGAGAAGAAACACAGCAAGAACAAAGAATAAAGTAGAATTTAATATCCCAGCAAAGTATTTCACAGCAATTGTCAACTAGTTGAGTTGGAGAACTGCTGAAATGCTAGAAAATTATTAGTTGTGTGTCTTAATGGGATTCTGCAAAGGTTTGGGGCCTCTGGGGTCTTGACACATCTACAGGCTGCTGCCCACCTCCCTCTTCTGATTCAATCATTCCTCTTTTGACTTTATTTTGGGAAATGCCCAATTTTCCCTCTACCTTCCTTCCTTTATTTATTTATTTATTGTTTTGGTACTTTAGCCCTTCTTATGCGAAGCAAACACATATGACTGATGTTCTTAATGTAACTGCAAAATATTCCAGGAAATGTGAAGTTGTGTTCAGTTCAGTATAGGAGTCAGTACCCCAGAGCGTTGGCCTTCTTTTTTCTTCTGATTAGATGTCCATTGTTCTCCTTCGGTATCATTTATTCACAGACTCTTGGACCACCTTTAGTCCTGCTTCAACCAGGAGAATTGTTTATTCTTTTCTTTGGTTGCTGAAGCCTTGCATATGGTACTTGCATTTTATCACTTTCAAGTCACAGATTTTTTTTCCCCTCCATTACAACACAATGGGCTCCTTTGTCATAAACTCAGAAGTTCAAGGATGTCTGAGAGACGGCAATTTCAGTAAGACTGATGAGGTGCAAATGAATACACGCCCCTCTATCCAAGTGCAGATGGAGTGTAGAGAAACAGGATATCTCAATTTTGGGGATGAATCACAGGTATTGAACACTGGAAAAAGTTTTGAAGAAGTAATAATTTTGTGGTGCTGTTATGCATTCTACCAAATAAAAGCAAAAAACTACATTACAAGTACACTCCAAGCACAACAGCAATCAGGATAATTACTGCATTATGTCTGCAGCAGAATATGAAACTATATGGAAGCAGTAAATTGGTCAGCTATCTTTGAGAATTCAGTTGAGTCTGTCAAAAAAAAAAAAAAGGAGAACTCAGAGTACTCTGGATACATTAAAGACAAAATTTTAATACATATTTTACTGTGTTCTGAAAGAAATCTTAACCACTGGATAGAATATTGTTATTATGGCAGTATTTAAATTATTAAATTGAGTATAGATGCCCCAAATGAGAGGTTATAAGAAACAATACTGGAGTTTAATGCTCTTAATAAATCATAAGAATATTAATTTAACATTTCCCAAAGAGTCTGAAGCTAGTTAACTGGGAAAGGCTAAGATGAATTGTGTGGCCTTGAGCACACGTCTTCCCTTTCTTTGGCCTTGCTTTCCTTATTAGCCAAATAAGGGATCTGAACTAGAGGAGATCTGAAGTCACTTCCAGGTCCACCATTCGCAGTATGAAGGATATAATAATGATTGTCCTTGGATTGATGGAATCCCGTATAGGAAATAAAGCGTGTGGCCTTCAGCAAACCCTCTCACTTCACCCAAACTCTGGGAAGGATGGAGTGTGGGAGAGGGATGTCTTACTCAGAAGATATCATACCAGTTTCATAAGATAAATATCTGCAACCATTCTTTTTAAATTCTTTCCACACTAAAATATTGGAAGTAATTTTGAAAAATTATTTCTAAAATTTCAGAACTGCTTTTATATTTAGTCAGACCCATGAAGGCCTAGGACAAAGGCTCCTAACCTATGGTGTTGGACTTCCAAGGACAGGATTCAGACATGCAGGGATTCCCAGGAATCAGATGCAGATTTTATTTCCATTTGTTTGTTTATACGGAGATGTACATGAATTTATATACATATATATAAAAATTCATATAATATATAAAATATATAATCAATATGTATATAAATTCATGCAATCTACACATAGACACACAAGTGGAAATAAAATCTGCATACAATTTTAATACATATAATTTATTTTATATAAATTATTATATATTTATATATAAATTGTATATAAATATATATAGCATATGTATAAATTTATCTATTCTTCCACACTCACAGAGAAAAGGTCAACAGATTTCATTATATTTTTAAAGGGACCTAAACCATTCAAATGTTTAGAAGGAACTACTATTCTCGGGGAAGGTACAAAACATTGAATTCATGAGATGTGCTTTCTAGGCCAATTTCTCTCACTGAATATATCTGTAATTTTGAATATAAAAAATGATTTCCTCTGAAAGATGAGAAGAGTATCACTTTAAGGTCCAAATTCTACTTATATTTTCCAAACTATTTTGAAATTGAATGATGTATAGAAATTCATTTAGTTCTTCCACTTTTCTTTATAGATGAAGAAACTGGAGGTCTACTTCGCTAATGAAGTGACTATTGGCGCAGGCAGGTAATAAATGCCCACCCTATCAGACTTGTCAGGTACTTAACAGCAAATATTATGGTCTATAGTATCGAACACTGGTATAGAATATAAGCACATCCTATAATTTCCAGCTAATGGAATATACCACGAAACAATAAAATTACGCCTATTTTAAATAAGGTAACATTATCATTTGTGATGGACTGGGTTGCTACGTAGGAAAATCAACTGAACAAAAACAGTGTCATTGCTGCATTATGAACGCAGAATCTGACCCTGAACAGGAACTCAGGAACTCACACTAGACCTTACGTTCAGTAAAAAGTAGAAGCTGCATTTAAAGCCCAGACATTTTATATGTGAAAACCGTGACTTAGCTCTGCAATATGTCTTTCATTTAGCATCAATCTAAGAGACTTTTTTAAAATTATTATTTAATTCTAAATTACATTCGTTTTATAATATGAATTGAGTTCACTTTGTATACCTTCAAAAATAACATATATTTCTCCTTTTAAGTTTTAAATAACTCATAAAGCATATAATAGGAATTATTTTCCATAACTTTTTAGTTGCTTCTTTGTTATTGTCCTATTTATGTTTCCATTTTCTTCAGTCACTTTGAGATATATGCATTTTGAAAAAATAACCCACTCATTATTATTTATTGAAAGCACCCAGCTGCTAGAACTACATGGGTTTTTATTTAGTTTTATTGTGTTCGGTCATGGTACTTGGGGTGACAAAGACAAAGATTACAGAGACTACGCCTTCAAAAACTTAGTATTGAGGAGATGGGTAAATAAACTGGCAATTATAGTACAATGTGCTAAACTCAGCAGTACATTTTTAGGATAGCTTAGTACACATTTTTTTTACAATAGTAAATAATACTTTTGTTGTATTACTCTTCCAGCCTCTAATTTGTTTATAATATTTTCTTGTATTTTCTTGATTACATTTGCCAAATGTTTGTTTTTGCTATTATTGTCATGCTCTTTAATATATTTTTCTATAATTATTTTTAGTCAACGTGTTTTATATTTATAAATCACTGGCTGGTAGTGATTGAAAAAAGACTTTAGAACAAAGAACAATTAATCCCTAGATTTCTAGGCAATTGATATTGGCAAATATATTGAGGAGGAGACAGGGTTCTTCTGCAGATTAATAATCATCTGGTTCTCTTCTAATATCCTTTTAGATAATAACCTTACAATAGGCATTCATGCCCTGAAGAACTCTTCTGATGAGGTTCTGGGAAGCTAGATGTTAGCATTTACCAGTTGGGTTGGGTTCTAATTATAACCATGCTATGTAGGAGAAAAAATAGCTTTGCTTAAGTTGTCCTAGCCCCTTCAGCTTTACTCTCTGCTCTTGTGAAAAAATTGAGATTCCTAACACCAACCTCAGAAAAAGGATGCAATGCATCCAAAAGGGGTGAAAATGTAGACCACAAGATCAGATGTACAGCTCTACCTTATTTAAATGCCTCACCCCAGCTTGGTGGGAAATCTAATCTCAGTCTATGTTGAACCTCACCATCTGCCGGGTGTGGCCCAGATGTCTGGAGGTCTAAATGTCAATCAGAAGAAGGAGCCAGGGCCTCTGAGCTTCATGCTATCCTGACCACTGTGACACCCTCATTACCTCCAACACTGTGGCTCCTGGAAGTCTAATGGCTTTGCTGGCCATCCAGGGGTCTGCTGCAGAATGGAGCTGACCATAATAAGGAAGGGTATAAGTGCTCTTCACCCAGAGGGCAGCTACCTCCTTTCAAACCCACACAATCACTCTCTCATTTCCCTTGTTCTGCCTTTCTCTTCCCTGACTTCTCTCCTTGCCCCCGGAGCTTCACTATTTCTGCGCTTCTTTTCCACCAAGATGGTTTCCAATGAGTCTAGACCTTTACAAAAGAACAAAAAGTGACATTAATATCTTGCAATTTCTGTTTTCATATTAGTAAGAAATTCCTCGAGGTGAGGCATTGCTGATGGCTTTTCCACAATTTGAATCAGGGCTACAGGACCTGTAGAAAGGACAAACATCAATGAAAACATTGTGATCATTTGTCTTAGCACACGTTATAAAGTGTTGGTTGCTCAAAAATGGAAAAACAGGTCTTCCTTTCTACAAAAATATTCAACGATTATTTAATGGGTATAGTGTTTCCATTGAGATAATGAGAGTGTTATGGAGATAGATATCAGTGATGGTTACATAGCAAGGTGAATGAACTTAATGCCACTAGACTGAACACTTAAAAATGGTAAAATGGAAGAATTTATGTTTTGCATATTTTGCTACAATAAAAAGTAGTAAGTAGTTTATCCATGATACACAAATTAAACAATTCTTCAGCTAACTGGTCAAGGTCCTCCAAAACCTCTTTCAACCTGCCCATCATTCTAAACGTCTTCTATTTGTATTCTTTAAGTTGCACTGTGTTGGTGTCATGTGAGAGATGACCTAAATCTTTTAGTGACTTACAACAACTAATATTTGGTTCATACTCGTATCAAGTGCTTGGGTTCTGCTCTAAGCGACGGGTTCATTCAGGATGGCCTACCCTATCTTCTCATTTTAGGACTCACAAGGAGAAAGAATGTGACATTCTTAAGGTAGAGAGCAGGAGTCCAAGAGTCCTGGTGGACCTGGGAGAAACTTGCAGTGACTCTCTCAGCTTCTGCTTAGAAAGGACACATCCATACTTCTTCCCATTCCATGGGCAAAACCATGTCACATGACCAAGCCCAACAACCACTGGGCTTGGCCATGTGACGTGGTCCTCTGTACAAAAGAGTACAAATCTTTTGGTGCAACCAAAATATACTCTTTCCAGGAAGGTAGGAAACGGGAAGTTACTACTTTTTAAGCAACAGTGAAATATACTTATATTAGTCTGTTTTCACACTGCTATAAAAAACTGCCCAAGACTGGATAATTTATAAAGAAAAGAGGTTTCACTGACTCACAGTTATGTGTGGCTGGGGAGGCATCAGGAAATTTATGGCAGAAGGTGAAGGGGAAGCAAAGACCTCCTTCACGTGGTGGCAGGAAACAGAGAGCTAGCAAGAGCAAGGAAAACTGCCTTGTAAAACTGGCAGATCTAGTGGAAACTTGCTCACTATCATGAGAACAGCATGGGGGAAACCACCTCCATGACCCACTCACCTCCCACTGGGTCCCTCCCTCAACAAGTGGGGATTATGGGGATTATAACTCAACATGAGATTTGGGTAGGGACACAGTCAAACCATATCAATATTGCAGTCCACACTTTCAGACACAAATACTCACTTCCCTTCCTTTCAGAAACAAAATACCCAGACAACAATCTAAAAATGGTACCAGGCTGAAGGTCCATCTTACAATGGTTTCCACCTCAAATCTGAAGGTGGCTCCTCTTATCCAGAGACCTATAAACTAAAATAATAGATGATATTCTTCCACACACCCAAAATGCACTGAATGAAATGGGATGGGATAACCACAATCAACACCCTCATTTGTAAAGGGGAAAATAAGCAGAAACAGAGGTCACCAGGCAGTAACAATTTTGAAGTTCTCTTGGGTAAACAGTGATCATCCACTGTGTTGGGGCGGGAAAGGCTCCTTGATCAGTCCCTAGTCCTCCCTGGGAGTAGCTCCCCAGTCCACTGTTCTTCTGGCCCTTGAATCCAAGCTTTGCAATGTCTTACCTTTCCATTATCATTTTTGTAAAAATTTTAATTCACAAATAAAAACTGCTATGGTATACAAGTTGTTGTAAAATATGTAAACATGTGGAATGGCTAAATTTAGATAATTAACATATGCTCTACCTTACATACTAATTATTTTTCGTAATGAAAGCACTCAAACTTTACAGTCCCAGAAATTTGGAAGAATACCATACATAGATATTAACTTTAGTCACCATGTTGTATAATAGATATTCTGAACTTACTTCTCCTAAGTAAAATTTTGTATCTTTTGACCAACATCATCTCAACTACTCCACATCCCTGTAAACCTCTGGTAACCACCATTCTACTCTCTACTTCTGTGAGTTCAACCCTTGATATGATTTGGCTGTGTCCCCTCCCAAATCTCATCTTGAATTGTAGCTCCCATAATCTCCACATATTGTGGGAGGAATCTGGCGGGAGGCAATTAAATCATGGGGCCGGGTCTTTCCTTTGCTGTTTTCATGATAGTGAATAAATCTCACGACATCTGATGGTTTTAAAAAGGGCAGTTCCCTTGCACACACTCTTGTCTGCCACCATGTAAGACATGCCTTTGCTCTTCCTTTGCCTTCCACCATAATTGTGAGGCCTCCCAACCAGCGTAACTGTGAGTCCATTAAACCTATTTCCTCTATAAATCATCCAGTCTTGGGTATGTCTTGTATTAACAGCATGAGAACTGACTAATACAACTCTTTTAGATTCCACATATAAGTGAGATCATCTGGTATTTTGTCTTTCTGCGTCTGCCTTACTTTACTTAACATAATTTCCTCCACGTTTATCCACGTTGTCACAAGTGACAGGATTTCCTTGTTGTTTAAGGCTGAATAGTACTCCATTGGGTGTGTATGTGTGTGTGTGTGTGTGTGTGTGTATACATATATCACATTTTTCTTATCCATCTATCTGTTGAGACACTTAGGTTAATTTAATATCTTAGCTATCATGAATTTTGCTGCAATGAACATGGGAGTGCAGATATCTCTTTGACATATTGATTTCATTTTCTTTGGATAAATACCCAGTAATGAGATTACTCGAACATATGGTGGCTCTCTTTTTAATTTTTTGAGGAACCTCCATACTGTGTTCCATAATGGTTGTACTACTTTACATTCAGACCAACTGTGTGCAAGGGTTCCCTTTTCTCAACATCCTCTCCCACACTTACCTTTTGCCTTTTTAATAGTAGCCATTCTAGGCTTGGCGCAGTGGCTCACACCTGTAATCCCAGCACTCTGGGAGGCAAAGGCAGGTGGATCACTTGAGGTCAGAAGTTCGAGACCAGCCTGACCAACATGGAGAAACCCTGTCTCTACTAAAAATACAAAATTAGCCCGGCATGGTGGCGCATGCCTGTAATCCCAGCTGTTCAGGAGGCTGAGGCAGGAGAATCATTTCAACTCAGCAAGCGGAGGTTGCAGTGAGCCAAGATCACACCATTGCACTCCAGCCTGGGCAACAAGAGTGAAACTCTATCAAAAACCAAAAATAGTAGCCATTCTAACAGGTATGAGGTTTGGACGTATCTAAGGGAGCACTGGACACAAACCTCTTCTTGGGGTACACACAGCTTTCTCTGCATGCTTTCTAATCATAGTCAATTGGGGGCTTGTGGTAGTAATCCTCAAAGAAGCCCCCTAATAATCTCACCGTGTATTAAAGACGCTTTATGCCCCTTCCACATTGTAACAGGGTTAGTTTGTGTGACCAACAGTATATACACTTTTCAGCCACACAATGTATTCTATTCAGCCATTGACAATAGTGCTTTAAAACTATCTGAGGATATCCGAATTTGTTTACGATTTATTTTTTAGATGATAAAAGGCAGGTTGCAAAATACAATATTCTCTGATTAAAAGTAGTTGACTCTGATGATGGAATTAAGGCTGATTTTTAGTTTCTTGTGCTTTCATTTTCCACATTTTGTAAAATTAAGGTTACTTCACTTTTTGTCAGAAAGTAATGTTAAGTATTCCTTCATAGAATGTTCAGGATGCAGAGGAATTCAAAAGTCAGATGCTCTTTGAAATATCTTGGTGCATATAACAGCCTGTCTGTAATTCTTTTTTAATTGTCGAACATGTATCGCTTTAAAACCAATATTTTATAGTATAAATTTTAATTTTACTTTGTCATTGTATAAGAAATGCTATTCCTTAACTTTAACACTTTAACGTTGGGGAGAAGAAATTGGAGTGTTTTACATGATTTAAATTTTGGCCACTAGTGCAAAAGCAGTGTCCTGAATACTGACCCTCACACCCTACAAGAGAGATGAGATGCTCTCCTCCTACATTGTCAAATGGAAGGCAATAGATTTTCTAAGTGGCCCAGCTGCCTTTCAAACCCTCTGGTCAGCGGGCCAGGCAGCCTGACAAAGCTCAGTACACAGCACTTCAGCCTGGGAGCTCCTTTGCAAGTCATGGGACACATCTGTTTTAACGCAGCTGAGCCCTTCCTGGGCTGTATCTACAAATTCCAGCACCAGCAGTGGGACGGCTGGCCCTATTCGTATTTGCAAGGCTTTTGCTGGATCCATTCTGGAAATTCCCAGGGCCAGGCAATCTTGGTCCTTTGCTAGGCTGTAGTTCTTGCAAATCCTGATGTGCAGCTGGCCCTGATGAGCCCAGGAAAGATGTCATGCGAATGTATCTCCACGCATGCCAGCACTGTCAGTGAGGCATGCATGGGGACATACTCACGTGACATCCCACATGTCCCATTGAACAGAGCGCCTCAGGAGCCAGGGGGAATTTGCTTTTCAGAGTGGGCTGAGGGGGCCCCAAAATAGCATCAACTTATGGAGCTTGAGTCCTGAACCAATAGAGCTATAAACAAGACTTAAAGAAGATGGGAGAAAAAAATTCTGCCTTATTGCAAGTAAAGATCGTCTTGGGAAATGTCACTTATATCTGAACAACCAGAATCAGCCAGACTCATTCAGCAGTCACAGGTCATTTTGGGCCAGAGCAGCTTTTCTGGGCAGGGCAGAGGCTGCTGCACCTGAATGTGGACTGAAAAATAAAAGTATGCTCCCTGCAGGAACTCAGTCCAAGAGGGAGAGGAAGAAGAGGATGGAAAGGGTGGAGACCCACAGGCCACCCCAAGCTGGAGCAGGCCCTAACTGCAATGTTTACTGTATGGAGAGATCAAGGCACCAAGCAGAGAACCTACGACGAGAGGAGAATAAGGGTCTGTGCTTGACTAGGCAGGACTTGCCCTGTTTCTTCCTGTAATCTCTCATCTTCTCCACTTTGCTGTGGAATTGTGTCATTCCTGCCCACCAGGAGGTGAGAGAGTGAGGGAGCAGAGAGGAGCCAGAGCATTAGCCTCGTGGTGCTTTCAGCCTGTGGAATAGAACTTCTGGAGTGGGGAAGATGTATACTCCTGCCCTGTAATTAAGGGTGGCCTAAGTGTTTTCTTAATGGAAACAGAGAACTGGGAGTCAGGGAGCCATGGTTCTAACTCATGTTCTGGGTCATAGTTTCCTCATCTCTTGTTTGTTCCTACATTTAAGGAGTATTCATCTTGGACCAGGCATTGTTATAAATGGAACTTGGGTTAAAAAGATGGATATAAGAGCGGAGCGTAGTGGCTCACACTTCTAATCCCAGTGACTCAGGAGACTGAGGTGGGAGGGTCGATTAAGGCCAGGAGTTAGAGGCCAGCCTGTGCAACAGATCAAGATCCTGTCTCTGCAAAAAATAAAAATAAATAAAAAAATAAAAAGTTAGCCAGGTATGGTAGAGCAAGCCTAGTGTCCCAGGTACTTGGGAGGCTGAGGTGGGAGGATTCTTGGGCCTGGGAATTTGAGGCTGCAATGAGCTATAATGGCATCACTGCACTCCAGCTTGAGTGACAGAGACAGACCTTGTCTCTAAAAATAAATAAATAAATAAATAAATGGCCATAGTTCAGTCCTTCTCCATGAGGCACAGGAGAGAAGATGGTCATGGAAATGCTGTGATTTCTAGAACCCTTTTAACTTTCAATTCTATGTATCATGTAACAGTCATCACAGTGGGTGCAGCAGCTCTAAGTCAAGGAGAAGATGGAGCTGCTTCTTAAACTTCTTCCTAAGAAGGTTTTTAGCCTTTGGAGAACAGCTTTGACTCCAGACACAGAAGTCTCAAGTGTATCCTCTTGAAGGCAGAGCCAATATCAAGGTTATGGAGAGGATGAAGATGTTCACAAAACTGTGAAAATAGAGAAGAGGTGTAGAGGTTGGGGATGGGGCAGGAGAAGGGACCAAGGAACAGAAACAGAAGCTCCTATTTGTAAGAGCCCATTGTTCCTGACACAGGGAACTCCTAGCATTTAAGTTGCCAAATGACTCACATCCCCGCACATGGGAGGCCAAGGCAGGAGGATCCCTTGAGCCCAAAGAGTGTGAGATCAGCCTGAGCAATATGGTCAGACTCTCATTTCTAAAAATAACACTAATTTTTTTCAAGTTGCCAAATGAATTTCAATCATATTAATAACTTGTTTAACATAACTTACTTCAAAGGCCTCTCTCTCTTCTCAAAGTCTAAATAAAAGGTGGCTTATAAGAACAGGTACTGTCCGGTCCTGCCTCCCTCTTGTACTTTCTCCCCTTGAAATCCAGATCTGAAAAGACCAGATGTCTTTCCCTTCCCTGAATAAGTAACAAATTGCCTTTCTTCCTCTTTTTTATTTTTTTTTTATTTCCATAGATTATTGGGGTACAGGTGGTGTTTGGTTACATGAGTAAGTTCTTTAGTGGTGACTTCTGAGATTTTGGTTCACCGATCACCTGAGCAGTATACACTGCACTCAATTTGTAGTCTTTTATCCCTCACCTCCTTCACACCCTTTCCCCCAGAGTCCCCAAAGTCCATTGTGTCATTCTTATGCCTTTACATCCACATAGCCTAGCTCCCACTTATGAGAACATATGATGTTTGGTTTTCCATTCCTGAGTTACTTTGCTTAGAAAAATAGTCTCCAATCTCATCCAGGCTGCTGCAAATGACATTAATCCATTGCTTTGTACGACTGAGTAGTATTCCATCATATATATGTATATATATATTTCACAGTTTCTTTATTCACTTGTTGATTGATGGGCATTTGGATTGGTTCTACATTTTTGCAATTGCAAATTATGCTGCTCTAAATATGTGTGTGCAAGGACAACTTGCCTTTCTTATGTATGTGCCAAACTTCCTCTCTGCTGGGAACCCTCACCGCCCCTCTTCTGACCCCGGACTCCTTTCAATTTGATTTCTTCCATTCATACCTTAGGAATCTACTTAGTCTCTCTCCTGGGAAGCCTCCGCGGACCTTCCTGAGAATGCCTGAGTCCCCTTCTCCACCCCTCACAGCCTGCCCACGTCTTCGCATGGCACCCAACTCCTCATTCACTGCGTCCTTCATGATCCTGTGAGTCCTGCGAGGAGTGGGCCAGACCAGGGCTGTCCTATCCCTCACTATATTTCAGAGCTTGAAAAAAAGAATGAACAACACATATTTGCTGTTTCATGCCTGAATTTTAGGCATTTTACTTAACCTTTAAAATAAAGCTGGAATTGGGGAAATGGGAAGAACCATGATTACCACATTTCACAAATGAGCAAACTGAGGAGAGAGTTTAGGTGGCAGGTCTGAGTTTAAAGTTTATTAAGACCAGGTGTGGTGACTCCTACCTGTAATCCCAGCGTTTTGGGAGGGCGAGGCAGTCAGATCACCTGAGGTCAGGAGTTCGAGACCAGCCTGGCCAACATGACGAAACCCCATCTCTACTAAAAAATACAAAAAATAGTGGGGCTTGGTGGCGGGTGTCTGTAATCCCAGCTACTTGGAAGCTGAGGCAGAAGAATTCGCTTGAACCTGGGAGTGAGGTTGCAGTGAGATGAGATGGCGCCATTGCATTCCAGCCTGGATGACAAGACCGAAACTCCGTCTCAAAAAAAAAAAAAAAGTTTATTAAGATATGGGGCAAGAACTATAATGTGATCTTTGTGATGTCCAGTTGTTCACCATACCCACCTCTTGAGAAAATGAAAAAGAAATTATTGTCCCATGATCATCCTACAGGATATGGAAATAAAATCTCTCAGATGCTAACTTCCTCCACAGAAGTTGGCTTTACATGTAATTAGTTCATTTAGACATGAAAGCAATTATATATTTTTTATATATATATTTTTATATATATGTGTGTGTGTGTGTACTCTATATACACACATACATATATAATTGCACACACTCATACATATGTGTGTGAATGTATACCATATATTTACAATATAATACATAAGATTTTGAGCTTTTCCTACAAAGTCCTATAGCTCTTTGAGGAGCGTTGACATTTTACTCTGCTAAGATTTCACACTACGTTCTGCTCAGAGTAACACATTTTGCCAGATTCACTTTTAAGTGCTGCCTATGAATTTTTTAATATATTTATTTGATGGCATAAATTCTAATCATTTTAAAATTTGCAACTACCTGCTCACTGGGTGATGTAAAAGTAGTAGCCAAAGGTACTTTTCAAAATAGTTCATTAGCCTAAATTTCATTCCTTTGTTTGCTGAGAAAAATTGGTATTCGCACATTATGTGAAAGATGGTATATGCAAGTACTGTGCCAGAGTCTTAAGATACAGTTTCATTTCAACCTTACAAATTCCTCTTCATGGTAAAGATTATTACCATCATTGTACAGAAAAAGAAATCAAGAATTGAATGTCAGAGGTTAACATGCCCCATGTTTTATAGGCAGTATTTGGCAGAATTGGAACTTAAATCCAAGTGGACTGTCAAGTCCATGCTCTTTCCTTTTCTTTTCTAGAGTTGATCATGCAAACTTGATTGTGCTTTGTTCATCGTCCAGATATCAAGTACTTAGATCTGCAAAAGAAAAAATTATATGGAGAGAAAATCGTTGGGAGAATACCCAAAATGGGGTTCAATGCCCAGATCTGGACTTCCCCTACTTGTTGACCTTGAGAGCGTTAACGGTGCTTCATATACAATGAGGTTATTTGTCCAGAAGCGCAGCTAAATCAGGATTGATTTGTGTGGGCACCTGGGTTCTAAGCTGTTTTCCTTCCATCCTGCCATGCTACCTTAGATAACTGACTTCACTTCTCCACGTTTCCATATTCACATCTGCAAAAGCCTGCACCTGGAATCCAGAGATCTGCAAAGTGCCTTGCTGCTACAAAATTCCATCAGTTTTATCCCAGAGAAACATATCTTTTATTGTTATTGTTATTCACTTTCTCTTACCACTGAGTTTCAGTTTTTACTTTCTTCCATGTATCTCTTTTGTACATCCTCAAGTCCACCAATTAATGAAGCATTTGGTCTTTTCCTATTCTTTAAAATAAACACAAGTATGTGTTCAACCTGTTTGCAGGCACTCAATCTGTTGTGCTGCACTGCACTTTTGAAAAATATGCTTTCTCTTAAACTCCTGTCTGTTTTTGAACACAGACACGTACAGATGTGTCTTTCCCAGGCAGCAGGAGGTGTTGTTCATGGCCAACCTTTTTGGTAACTGTCACCGTGATGGCCTGTAAGAAAAGATGAACTGACGGAGAGTGCAGAATTGAATGCTTTGTTTTCCTTTTTTTCAGTTAAAGGGGAAACACATCATTTAGACCATTCTGTTGAGCTATAGATCTTTTCCTGGTTGGTTTTCTTGCTGTAATAAGTATTGATGTTAGAGAGGAGAGAGACAGAAATGGCCAAAAGGAGGCTGATAACCAACTAGAAATATTTCTACCAAGTGCTTATACCTTAGAGGGATCATCAAGTTTTAGTGTCAGTTCCTCAATATTTACATTTGGAAACTGTTTTCTCAGGTGATCAGGTTCAAGAAGACTGGAATTTTCTAACCAAACAAATGAGGGATTGGTAAAATAGCTGTGTCGTTTACATATTTGTTGGCACCTACATGTGCGGAGGATTCTGGCAGGTGTAGATACACAGTGTAATTCACAGGTGTAGTCTTTGGGTTCAAGAAGCTTAAGGATCAGACGGGATACAGACAACTGGATAGAAGTCAGCAATGCAATGCGATGCATACACCATTGCTTAGAGACAAGCTGCAGAGAGCTGTAAGGAGTTCATTTCTGCTGTAGCCTAAAGTACACGTGCAAAGAACAAAATGAAATTGGAAAAGTTGAAGATCTTAAAACTTCTAAAACATGTAAAGAGTTTGGATAGGTTGGCACAGTCAGGTCTTCATTTTTGAAAGATCTTTCTGATTACAGCACGGAGACCAGTGAAGACTGACATGAAGGAAAGAGAGAGCAGTCCAGGTGTTATGATGGTGCCCCAGCTTAGCAATTATCCCAGCAGCAGAGACGGGGAGACGTGGACAAGTAATTACAAAATAGAATTAATGAGACAACGGAACATTTTCTTATCTGTGGAGATGGAGAAGAAGTGTCAGAGACTAACCAAGTTTGAGACTCAAATACATGAAAGGAAGTTGCTGAAAATCAGTAACATAATAAAACAAAAGAGGGGCTGACCCTTTGGGGTTTTCCCTTCCAAGTTATTGGTACTCTTCAGTTCACTGATCATTCATTGACACATCTATTCAACAGTTATTTTCAAGAACATATTACATTTTGGAAAACAGTAGGGAAACAAGTTTCTGCCTTCCGAGAACGTACATTCTAGTGGGAAGGCATATAAAAAGAACAAATTAAAAACAAAATATTATATTAAAGAGGTTTAAATACTGTGAAGAAAAAATACACATGGCAAGCAAAAAGAGTGATGGTGTGGTGGGCTGGGAGACGCATTCGGTCTGGACACTTTTATGGGGCTATCATGGAGCAGAGCTCTGCTTTTCCTGAAACCAAGAGTCCTAGGCAGCTGGGTGTGTAAGCTTAATGGGAGCAGAGACAAAGGGGAGTGGGAAGGGATGGTTTGCTCTAGTCCTGAAGACCCAGGATAAACCATCTTTATCCTTTCACTGGAACTTCCTTCCCTCACGACCAGACTTCTCATCTTCCCTTGTCCAGACCTTCCCTTTTTTTGACTGCTGGATGCACAGGACAGAGGGATTATTTGCAGGACACACCTTGGCCAGGGTTCAGTGGAGCTCACCCTCATCCATTCCCACACACTGAGAAATAACAGTCCCACATACTGAGACTTTACTACATGACAGGCCTTGGGGAAGTCTTCATATCTGCTAGCTCTTTACGTCTTCAAACCTATCCAGGGAGGTTGATTTTGAGCAAGTTATTTCAACTTCCTGAGCTCCAAATTTTTTGTGTGCCATACAGGCATAGAGATGGCAAATAGGAAGTAAACCACCAAGGGACTGAAGGTAGGTTTTTCTGATTCAAAAATCTGTTGTTCAATGGTTAAGAGCCAACATTTCAGGCTGGAGTGTGCAAATAACTAAATTTAGCCCTCTGAGATTTTTTTTTTTTAACTTCTTAAAAGGGCTTTTAGAATGAGCCCTTTCCCCTCCCACAGTGCCAGGCAAATACCAGATGAACATTCCAACTGGGTTGCAATGTCACCTCCTCTGGAGGCCTTGCTTGACCTCTATAGTAGAAAAGTCTTCCTTCTACATCCTCAAGCATCTTGTCCATGTCGGTACCATAGCAGTCATCTGGGAAGGCAACGGCACAACCCTGTTCATCTCTGTGTCCCCAGTTCCTACCAACTGACTGGAAACAATGGGTTCACTGAGTTGGTTCAATGAATAAATGGGTTACATCAAAGCTCCGCCTGCCTGAGATTGCCCCTACTATCCATGGTGACTTGTCCATTTCTCCCCTTTACTCAGTGAATCTTCGGAGCACATCCATGGCTGGCTAATCATTTTCCCTGTCGGAGTGGTAATTCACATTTGTTTTCTCACTCAGAGTGTGACTTTATTTCTGAACTTAAGAAGCATCAATATCCACCTGTGTATGGCTATCTGCAATCTTACTGTCATCCCAATCTGAAATGTATAGAAACTAAAATTAATGTATGTATGTATCTATCTGTCTTGCACCAGAGGCCCTCACAGCATCTGGGAATCTTTTTAATCTTTCTTCTTTGAGTACACAAATTTGAGACTTGATCTAACACTTTATGTTTTTAAAAAATCAGCTTTTATCCTGTGTTGTTGTTTTCTGATTGAAGAAAAAAAAAACTATTTGAAGATCAAGCCTCTCTGTCTGCTCTGCAGAACAAACACAGTGACTTTTTGTGTTGTTGTTGGCTCCAGATTGTGGGCCTCTCTTTCATCTCGTGATAAATCTGGAGTTTTATGTTCTCTCTTCAATGGATGAAGTGAAAGAATCTAACAGAGGATCCCCATGGGGATCTGGAGGAGGCCATACTGCATAGAGAGACTTAAAACTCTGTGTGTTTGGAAGGAGAAGGAGAGGAAAGCAAGGTCACATTTTTCCATTCCTCGTGTGTGTGCTGGACATTGTGCTAGGCTAAATGGTATCTAATTAACCCACTCAACAACCCTGCCTGGAAAGTATGTATAATCTTAGTTTGACCCTACAGTAACTGAGGCTGAGTAGGTTTAGGTAGGAAGTCTATGGCCACACAGAAGGCATACAAGGTGGGGTTTTTATTAGGTACCTGTTAGGTACTGCTTCTAATCCTTTTTCATTTCTGCAACTGCTTCAGTTACCAGTTCTGCAGCCACACAGACCAGCTTCAAGGTGGTGCAGACTGATGGCACCTCTATCAAGCCTAAACTGGGTGGTTTCTCCTCTATTCCAGGCATCTCTGTGGTGTAGGGGTGCCCTGTCTGTGTGACCTGGCCATGAGGCTGTGAGTAACTTTGATGAAGATGCATGGAGCTGGCCCTCAAAAGGGTTGCTCCTTTCTTTCCCAGGAATGTGGTCCCAAGGTTCATTCCATATGACTTTTCAGATTGTGATACAGGATTGGGCAACCAGTCCCTATGCCAGTGGTCAGCATCCCATGAACATCTTCTACTGGCTCCTCCCTCCTTCTCTGCTTCACTCTTGTCTATCTTGTCTGCTCCCTCAGACCACATGTCCCACTAATGCCCTCACACGTAAGCTTTGTCTCAGGCTCAGCTTTCTAGGAAACTCAGGCTGAAACAGAACTCAAACCCAAGCTCAGAATCCATGTTCTAATTGTCTAGCATTTCTCAAGCTTGGTCATCCTTTGTGTCCTTGGGGAGATTTAAATAATACAGATGTCTGCACCTTCCTCCAGACCTAGTGATTCACATCATCAAAGGAGTGCTAAAAATATATGGTTTTTTTTTTTTTTTTTTTTCCATTTCATTTTACTGTGTTTTGCTTTATTGCCCCATAAATTCCAGAGATGATTCCTACACAGAATCAAGTCCCCTCATCCAGACTTTAATGGGTTCAGACAAGGTCTAAGTCTAGGTCCCTTTCTCTTTGCTATACTCTTAATATCTAGTACACTCTGGGATCACAGCAGACACACAAGTAAAAATGCCTTGCCCTTTTCCTCCATGTCTTAAAAAAATGTTGTTGACATGAATGTAACTTAATGATGTCTTCATAGAGGAATACAAAATCTCACTTCCATTGGAGAACAGCTTTCTTAGAAAAGTCAGAGTCCGTCCTCCAAAATCTTGGTCCCTGGATCTGAATTATTCACCAGAATGCTAATCATTACCTCAGGCTTAATTGTCTACCCAAAGTTAGGAGCCCCATGAGAGGAGACCCAAGGGTGGGAAGTGTAAGACACTACATATTAATTGACTTATTTGGTAGCATAAAGGCATCATAAATTTTTAATTCCCAAGCTCATAAAGAGCATGAGCTTGGAAATTAAAAACATATGCTTGAATGTCTAATCCATCACATGGAAACATTTCTGGGCTTTAGTTTTCTCAGTTGTCAAATGAGAATGGAAACATTTCATTGTTAGTGTAAGAATAGAATGAGCTAATCTTCAAAAGTCCTTTAAAAGCCATAATCTGATCTACATATGTAAGGATTTTGCAAAAGAACTGAGAGTCTCTAAAACAGGTAACACATCTATATGACCAAGTTATTTTGCTCTTCCAGAAATCTTGGAAAGCGCAACTGATATTACTGACATTTTGCTACCATTATGTTGCTTTATCTGGGACAGAAGCAACCTTTGTGTTTTAACTCACATTTTTTTTTTTTTTTCATCTGACTACTATGCTATCTCATAGGGGGAAATGATTAGAATTTGTGCCAGGAACTCTTGTAGGCCATTCTGTCATCACCTTCAGAAACATTTAAACATGGTCTTCTGTGTGCTTTCCTTAAAATGGTTGCAATTTTGTTGAAAGCAGCATGATCTTGAAAATGAAAATTATTTACTTAACCTTGACCGTACAATGATTCGTATGTCAGGAAATGGTGGCCCTACAGACAATCTGTAGTTGTACATTTTTGTGGACAAATTGTTAACTGGTCATTTCCAGTAGGTGTAGTAACATTACGTCCAAATGCAGGTTGCTTTTCTTCCTTTCTTTAATACAAACATTGCCAATAGCTTTAGCATTTTGATTCAGAAAAATACTTGTGAATTTCTTGGGTTAATAAAATCATAACATTTATGCAGGGGAGTTTGATTTATCGTAATTCAATTCAATCAGCGTTTTACTGAACAACTTTCATGTGCCAAATTCTGGGACACAATTGCTGAAAAAAAGTAACAGCTCTAACTTTTTATGTGTATCACAGTTTAAAACCCTCTAGTTGCCTACAAAGACATCACCCAACTTAACCCTGACAACTGTTTTCAGGGTTAAACAATTGAAGTGTTATGCATGTTGTATCGATAGAAAAATTGATGTGTAGGGCAGGGAGAATTAAAATCAATGGATCAAGGATAATATCTCCAATGCTGTACTAGGCACTAACATGCTTAATTGTCTCAACAAACCTCTAGTGTAATTATTTTTGCTATTCCCATTTTATTGAAGAGAAAATTAAGTCTCAGTGAGATTCACGTATTTGCCCAGGGTCACACAATTAGAATAGCCCCAGGCTATCTGACTCCAGTTGTCACTGACTTTTTATGCCAATGGAAGTCATCAAAATGATGTATTAAAAGTGAAACAAAGAAAGCCACCAAACTCATTCAAATGCTACTCAGAAGGTGAGCTGCTTCTGAAACAAACGCGCTTTGACTCCTGCCCCAACACTGGTCTCTCCCATTGTGGGGATGTGACTGTCAGTTCTTTTGCTGTATTCTTTGGCATATTAAAACCTAGCTCATTTACATCACTGGAATCTGGCAGGGTTCGTTCATCACTCAATATCAATTCCATCCTCTCTCTAAAGAGCACAGAATCATTTTTAATATAAAAATATTGTATAATTCATAGTCATTGCAAGGAGGTGTCATTCTTTGCAGAACAATCTGTCTCTGCTTATGCTGTAAGGGCTGAGAGGTGATGTCAAGGTCAAAAGACTTGGTGCTTGGTGTCCATGGACAAGCCACTTAACCTCTGCGAGTTCCAGTTTCCCCTGCAGTCACTGAAGTTACAGGACGTCAAGCTGATACCTCAGAAATATTATTTTGCCTCTTGGAGCTACAGTTCCACATCTGCAAAATGGGGGAGGGGAGACAGTGAACAAACTAGGTCACCCTGAAATCTCACCCAACAGTAAAGTGGAAAGAGTGCTGATGGAGAAATGGAGCAAGGAGATGAGGACACTCAAAAATTCATGCCAGTTCACTTAATAATTTGGTCTAGCAATTTTTGTTCATACCAGCTGTCTTGGGCAAGCACTGGATCTAAGGCTGAGGCTGCAAGTGTGTTCCAGGAATTGTGCATAGCTCTGGATGACAGAGACAAGCCGGGCTCCATCCTGATCATGACACTTTTATTCGTTTGCTAGGGCTGGCATCGCAAAGTGCCTCAGAATGAGTGGCTCAGACAACCGCAACTTATTTCCTCACAGTTCTGGAGGATAGAAGTCTGAGGTCAAGGTGTCAGCAGGGTTGTTTTCTTCCGAGGGTTTGCAGGTGGCTCTCTTCTCCCTCTGTTGCACCTGGTCTCTGTGTGCATCTGTAACCCAATCATCTCTTCTTATGAGGACCCCGTCATTGGATTAGAGCCCAACCTAATGACCTCATTTAACATGAATCACCTCTTTAAAGACCCTATCTCTAAATAGTCACATTCTGAGGTACTAGAAGGACTTCAACATGAATATTTGGAGGTCACAGTTTAGCCCATAACAGTAGTGTGGCCTCAGAGGAGGAACTTACTGAGTCTTCATTTCTTCGTCTTTAAAATGGCAATTACGATTTTCAGATTAAAGTTGTGTCATCAATTTCAGTAACGATGTACTTTAAAAAGTTGAATACAATAGATACAATAAAAATGACTTCTTTCTGTGACTCAGGGTGGCCTGACAGAACCAGGCCCAAGCTCAGTGGATTTCCATATTATATGCTTATCTCTCACTCATTTTCCAGGGTAGGTGGCTCTCCTTCAAGCAGTGATTCAGGAATCCAGCCCCCTTCCACATCTTGTGATAACCTAATCTTCAAGAACTAGCCTCCAGGATTGCCCTAGGAGGAGATGAAAGCATGAGAATGCTCAGGAGACCCTCACAGGCTCGCTTTCCATTGGCCCAAACTGGCTGTGTGGCCCACCTTGGGGCATGGTGCCCCAAAAAGGAAGTCCCCAGGTGGGAGTCCTCTTCCCAGCAACAATTCTACATTATGAAAGAAGAGAACAGGTATTGGGGGCAGGTAGTCATGTACATCAGTCAGGGCCCTCACAGGCAATGACAGACAGCAGGCATGGCCAAACTGTGGATGCACAGAGCCTTTAAGAAAGGAACAATTTGCAAAGGGATGGGCAGATTTTGAGAAAAGCACACAAGGGCATGGGTGATATGGAGGGACCTCGCCATTCTTAGGCTAGAATGAGCCAGGGAAAGGGTCGATCTCAGGACCCAGAGAAAAGAAAGGGCTGCCTAACAGGAAGAATAAGCAGTCCCTGGTTAACACACTCAGCCATCATGACCATGCAGAAGGAAGCCAAGTGAGACCCCCACCATCATCCTTGGCTCCATCCAGCCTCATGCCTCCTGTCAACTCGGTTCCCCTCAGAAGCCAGAAGGAAAGGGCTCATTGAGACCACATGTGCTGGGTGGCCTCAGGGTTCTGGACAGAGGGTGGAGAGTGGACTGAAGGGGCAGATAGGAGAAATGCTGTGCAGCGCGTATGCTATTGTCTGAAACAGAAATGAAAATGACACTGGAAGTTTCGGAGGTCTCCTGGGGCAACTTTGTTACTGCTTTTAACTCCCTACACTCTCCTTTCAGGCCGGCAGGTGAGCAGAAGTGCTGGAGGGTATGTCCTGCCACTGTGGAGCTGGCTGGAAATAGGTGTTGACTGGCTGAGGGGATGCAAGTATTAAGGGACTTCCTGGTGTTTCCCCATTTCCCACAAAACCGGACCTCCTCCTCAGGTCCCACCTGGTTCCACTCACCCTCCAGCATCAGAAGGACTTCCCCCAAAATCAGAGATTTCAACTCCAATTTAGAGCAAGGAAGACAAATGATGCACCCTCAAGGTTTCTGATACCAAGAGCCATGAGGGTCCCACAGAACCTGTGTTAATACAAATTGCACGCTTCTAAGTGCAATGTATTAGGCCCACTTCTCAAACATTTATTAGTGAATCTTCTCTTTCCCCTCACACTTTTTCCAAATAAAGAGACAAAGGATGTGAGAAGCTAAATAGCGCATCCTGAGGTTTCTGAGCTGGTTAGTGGCAGAGCTGGAATTCTGATGCATAGATCTTGCTTTATTTTCTGCACCTCCCCCACCCCCCAAACACACACACTCCAACACTCACACTCCCTCACACACTCACACATTGTGATCTCCAGCTGTCCAAGAATTACAATTTCTTTCTAATTTTTATCAAAGTCACCACCACCTAATAACAGAGCAGTTTCCACCATAGTTCCTGGTACATAGGAAGTGTTTAAAAATATAATCTCCTTCCCTTCATTCCCTCTATGTCCAGACTCTCTCGCACACACACACTCACACACACATGCACACACACAATGCCCACATACACACATATATGCACACACTCACACATGCATACACATGCACACTCACACATATGTGCACACACACAATCAAACACACACACACAGAGCAGCCTTGAGCTGTGCAAGAATCACTTTGCTTTCCTGCTTCCCCTCAAAACGACATCCATCTGACATCACAGCAAGGGAGGGGAAAGACTGTGGCACTGCCTCCCCTCTGCTCCAGGGTGAGAAGTGAAATGGACCCTCTGCAGCCTGGGCTCTCTCTCTTTCCAGGCCACACTGCACCTGCCTCACTGGATGTTCCTGATGTTGTCGATACATTCTCCATCCTGTGAGGTGGCAAGGTCTGGAATGAAGGAGTCCATAATCCCCATTTCTGAGAAGGAATCCTATGATTTTACTGGGTTAATTTCCATGTATTAGAATCCCTAGACCAGCCTATTAACCAGGACTCATTAATAGTTATCTGTCTGGACATATCCACCAACTCTGTGGAACTGGAGAGGGCAAACCCTCGTCTTCACAGCCATGGGCTGAGGAGGGAACTCTTGCTTGGAAAGCCCTTGATCAAGGTCCAGGCACCTTTAGGAGGCAACAGGGCAGGGCTTGCTCTCGTTTTCTCTTCCTCTCTCCTTCCCTGCCTTTCCCATGCCCCCTACTTTCATCAAGGAATCAAAAATAAGGTAAAAGAATATTTAGGTGAAGAAGAAATCAACACAATGTAAGTGGCTGCCATTTCCTAGGATGCTGCGGTTCATGTCATGTGGAAAGTTATGGGGGTTTCCATCTAAAGCAACCCCTCCTTGGGTTGCGCACGGACAGGTGATTCACCGTGTTCATCTCAAAGGTGATGAAACTATAGGTCAGACAACTTCAGTGACCTGCCCAAGAGCCCACAACAGGGCTACCAGGAATACATTGCAGGTCTCCAGGTTGAACTGAGGTTTTTCTCTCTAACTCAGCTTCTCTTTGCATGGCACAGTGACAGTGCAGTAAATGGATCAGCCCAGCCCGCAATAAGGAAGGAATGAAGGAAGCCCAACTCTTTAAGGAGCACAGATAAGGATCACAACTAAAAATCTGCTCCTTTAAAATCCAAATTTGTCATTCCTTTGGATGAGGAATTGGCCTAACAAAAATTTTTGTGGACACTTTTGCTGCTATTGCAGGGAAAAGAAATTATAGTAATTAAAGTGTCATGGATCAAATCTGACAGGAATGATGACAAGAGTTACTTTTAGCTACAAATGAAGAACACATGTAATTAGAAGTAAAGTGAGATCGATAAAGGTTATACAAACCCCAGCTGGAAAAAGACTCTGGTATTAAAAAAGCAATTAGTAAATGAGCAAGCACATTAATAAGGCAAATATTTATTTTTAGCAGATCCTGGAATCAGTATGCTTCAAAATCAAAAGGATCTACAGTTGATGATGAAATAAAACTGTGGGCAAACATCTCCAGGGAGGCAGCAGATTTCTTCAACTGGTTTCCAAAATCTGGATATAATGGAGTATAAATGGACTCACTTATGAATAAAAATGTAACAATTATGATGGCATTGTCAATAATAATAATAATAATAATAGTAGGTACATGCTACATGATAAAGCACTTTCACAAAAGCAGCCAGCTCCAGCTAATTTTTTTTTTTTTAATGTGCTTCCATTCTTTCTTCATCCTTCCCTACCTTTCTTACTGGTCATGTTACTGGCACTTTTGGGAGGGAGGGGCGGGGGGAGGCAGGGTCTCACTCTGATGCCCAAGCTGGAATGCAGTGGCACAATCTCAGCTCATTGCAACCTTTGCTTCTCAGGTTCAAGCTATTTTCCTTCCTCAGCCTCCCAAGTAGCTGGGATTACAGGCACACACCGCCACACTCAGCTAATTTTTTTGTGTATTTATAGTAGAGAAGGAGTTTTATTCTGTTGCCCAGGCTGGTCTTGAACTCCTGACCTCAAGTGATCCACATGCCTCGGCTTCCCAAAGTGCTGGAATTGCAGATATGAGCCACTGCACCTGGCCATTATTTGCACTTTATGCCGACCCCTCTTGATAAACAAGACAGACAGGGTTCTTACCTTCACAAAGCAAACATTCTGATGGGGTGGGGGTAGACTTTAAACAAAGTGGGGGGGTAGACTTTAAACAAATAATTACATAAGCAAGATTTTTTTGTTTTAAATTATGACAAGCAAAGAAGTGTTGAAATGATAGACTCTAAGGCCGGGCGTGGTGGCTCATGCCTGTAATCCCAGTACTTTGGGAGGCCAAGGTGGGTGGATCACGAGGTCAGGAGTTTAAGACCAGCCTGGCCAAGATGGTGAAAAGCTGTCTCTACTAAAAATACAAAAATTAGCTGGGCGTGGTGGCGGGTGCCTATAATCCCAGCTGCTCGGGAGGCTGAGGCAGAGAATTACTTGAACCGGGGAGGCAGAGGTTGCAGTGAGATGAGATCGCGCTGCTGCACTCCAGCCTGGGTGACACAGCGAGACTCCATCTCAAAAAAAAAAAAAAGAAAAAGAAAAAAAATGATAGACACTAAAGAGTCGGGGTCAACTTTGAAGGTACCCAGGAAGGACCTCTCAAATAAGATCACGTTCAATCTCACAGTCAGGCAGAAAGACCGTGGGGGTATCTATTTCTTGTGGTTGCTGTAACGAAGTATCACAAACTGGGAGGCTTAAGCAACAGAAATGTAGTATTTCACAATTCTTGAGATTAGATCGGAGATCAAGGTGTAGATGGTTTGCTCTCCTGAGGTCCTCATATTTTCTTCTTTCTGTGAGTGTCTCTCTCTGTGTCCAAATTTTCTCATTATGTAAAAATATGGGCATGTAAGATTACAGTCCACTCTAAAGACCTCATCTGAGGTTGACCATCTGTAAAGACTCTAATTCCAAATTCACATTCATAGGTACAGAGGGCTAGGACTTCAGTGTCTTTGGGTGGGACATTATTTAATCCATAACAATGAGTCACACATATTATGAAGCAAAGGAACACAAAGAGCCAAGGCCCCAAGGCAAGAGGGAGTTAATAAGCATGTAGTTTTTTGAAACAATAATCCATGCAACAGCACTCTTTCAAGTGTATACATGCCTTGTACACAGAACTAAGGATGTGGTGGAAGATCTCCAACCTGAATGTAGAGAACTTGTGTCAAGACCACTTGCACTTCAAGATCCTGGACAAGTCTCTTTGCACTCGGAAACTTTCCCTCACTCTCCAGAAAAGAAAATGAAGAATGCCCCACTCCCAGAGATGGAAAGTGTAAATGCACACGAAAGTGCTTGCTACCCATTCAATGCTTTACAATATAATATAATATGGAAAAACTCCATATGGAGAGAAATTAATTACAAGTCTGTCTGGTTCATGTTAATGATCTGGAAGAGTAGAGTGTGTTTATATAAACTCTGGTACAGGACTCAGCTCTGCTACCTAAAGAGTTCTTGGTTATGCCTGGAAAAACCCACCTTTTTCTTTGTTTCTTTTTTTTTTTTTTTTTTTTTTTTTTTTTTTTTTTTTTTTTTTTTGAGACGGAGTCTCACTCTGTCGCCCAGGCTGGAGTGCAGTGGCCGGATCTCAGCTCACTGCAAGCTCCGCCTCCCGGGTTCACGCCATTCTCCTGCCTCAGCCTCCCAAGTAGCTGGGACTACAGGTGCCTGCCACCACGCCCGGCTAATTGTTTGTGTTTTTAGTAGAGATGGGGTTTCACCGAGTTAGCCAGGATGGTCTCCATCTCCTGACCTCGTGGCCTCCCAAAGTGCTGGGATTACAGGTGTGAGCCTCTGCGCCAGGCCTGAAATACCCACCTTTTAAATTTGAGGTCTCAAAGCCCTGTTAGAGAGACAGCAGGCCATAATGACAAGGGTTTGGCACCTAGAGCTAGGGAGACAGGGTTAAATTCTGGTTTCACCACTTATCCAGCAGGTGACCTTGGGTGAGTCCATTCACCTGTCTGAATGCCACAGCATTCTTAACTCTATTTCTCCTAAGCAGTGGGAGAAATAGTAGTGCTTACCTCATAGAGCTGTTAGGAAAATTAAATTAATGTTGAAAGGTACATAGATTAGTTCCTGCAACAAAGTACTAATAAGAGCTTGAGAAATAAACATTGTACCTTCTTTCCTCCCACGTAGTCGGCTTGTTGTCATTAACTGTCATTCTCTCTGGTTCTATTTTGCCTTATTCTCCTTTTTCATTTTGGCTAATCACCTAATTATTTCAATAAGAAAAACCAATCAAATATGAATGAACAAAACGTCTATGGCTTACAAAGTGATTGTGTATATACTCTCTGATTAACTCACACTCCCTGATTTAAAGTAAACAAAACAGTGCAACCAAGGTGAGCCCTAAGGCACTAGGGATGTTGGCAAATCTGTGTTGAATGTCTGTGGTGTCTGGATGCCAGGGGAGCCTGTGAACTAGATTCTGAATTCTGGTATTGAATCCAACTTCTGATGTTTTCAAATTGTGCCATGGAAAGATAACCACTTCCCACCAAAACAGAATAACAGCTAATATTAAGTGTGTTTACCATGTGCCCCACACCACTTTCAGCGCTTTACATACAGTAACTCATTTTTTCTTCGAGAATTCCTATGTGGTAGGTACCATGCTTTTCCTCACTTAAATGTGAGGAGACAAAAGCACAGAAGATTTAGTAGCTTGTTGAAATGGCACAGCTGGGAAGTGTCGGATCCCCTTTCTACTGCTTAATCTTTAAGATTGTGAGAGGACTAGATGAAATAACATTCAACACAGCATCTAAGATTGCATTTTCAGAGATGGCTACAGCAGTATGCTCCATTCTACATGCTGTGCTGCCTTGTGACCTGGCCATGTCCTCATCAAAAGCCAGAGACACGTCTGCCTTTTTTGAAGCTGGGTTGGCCTTCTGACTTGTTTGGAACAAACAGAAATGTGGTAGAAGCGACACTGTGTAGCTCTAATAAGGCTAGATTTGAAGCTTCTGGTTTCACCTGTTTGGAACACAACATTTTGGAAGCCAGCTGCCATGCTGTGAGGAAGCCCAAGCAGCCACGTGGAGAGGCCACATGGAAGAGGATCAAGATGACTGGACAGCAGTCACAACTGAGCTGCCAGACAATGGCCTGTAGTACCAACTTCTAGTCATCTTTGTGCTCTAGACAGTTCTAATCAGAAAACAAAGATTACCTGTTTAACCTACAAAATCATGAAAGAAAATACACTGTTATTGTTATAAGCCACGAAGTTTTGAGATAGTTTGTTTCTGCAGCAATTAATAGTCATGATGGTGCCAACTGTTTAGTTAGCAGTTGATAAGACATAGCCATGATTGTTGGTTTTAGGTACATTAATGAATCAGCATCACAGACTTGTGATAAGCTACCCAACCTCCTACAGCTTTCAAAGTAATGAGTGAAGGCTCGAACTCTGGTTTTCTAACTTTGAAGTCTACGCTCTTTCCTTGACACCTGCATTTCTCAAGTGTGATTCCAGATCAGACTGTTTCTCATCCCTGTTATCACCCTAGTCAACACCAGCATCACCACTCCCCTGGGCTGCAGCCACAGCCCATAAACCCATCCTCTCGGCTTCCAAGTCATTCTCAGAGCTGCCAGGTTGATCTTTTTAAAGCGTAAATTGGATGATGTCACTCTCCTGCTCAGTGCATCTATACTGAGAATTAGGTCCCACACTGCACAAATCTGGCCCTGTCTGGCATCCTGTGGCTCCTGCCAACCTCCCCCTCACTCCCTCTGCCCAGCCTCACAGCCTGCTGGTCTCTCTGCCTGACCCACTCCCCCACACCCTTAGTTCCAGTCTCCGTCCAAATGCCACCTCCACAGCGATGCTCCCTGGACTCCATTTAACTAAAACACCCTCTGAACCCCAATCCTCTCCTCCTCCTGCTTCTTTGTCTTTCTATTGCTCGTCACTATTAAATTCATATATTTATATCTTATGTTTTACATGCATATAAAATATATATCCATTTTCTTATTTACTCTGTTTCTGAGTTTGATGGAGAAAGAAACTTTGTTCATGTTTTAATCATACATTTCTTACTGCTTAGAATAGTAACTGCCTAGAATAAAGGGAGCTATGGTTTCAGCATTTCCTAAATACTCTCGTGTGGTCTGTCTATGCTTTGGCTTTGGTTTGGAGTTCCTGATTAACCAACATGTAGCAGAAATCTCTGTATTCTCACTGTTGTCTCTTCAGTTCAAGTGGGTGCTTTGTGGGCGTGGTCTGTCTATTCCAGGGCTTGTGTGAATGTGGCACTGGGTACCCACTATACACACACTTTTCCCTGTTCAATGATTGACTGGCTGACTGTCATTACCACAGGAGCCTTCGTTTTCCCTCTCTCTTTGGGTCATCTCTCATTACTTTAATAAGGAAGAACAGAGCTTTGACTGTGCCATGACCTTAGTAAGACGATGGCTTGGTCTGAGATCTCTGTAAGTAGTTAGTTCCCAGTCTATTCTATCAGAGCAAGTTCAGGATGCTGGCAGAAGAAACAATGGAAGACTTGAATGGTGTTGGAGATCATTTTATGTGGAGAAACAGGCTCAGGCTCAGAGAGGTTCTGATGTGCTCACAGTTGCACACTTAGTCATCGGGAGAGCTAGATTCAAACGCACAAGCTCTTGCAAGTCTCCAAAACCAACCCTCTCAAAGGCTGTACTTTCAGTCACCACCTCCTGGGTGGGAAGGTCTGCCATTCTCCCCACGACCTGCAGAGTTCTTCAGGGCATCTTCTGGAAGTGTTTCCTCTCTCAGCTATAAATTCTGTACAATTTTTTGTTAGGCCATTCCAGATCAGATACTATACAACTGTGTTCTTCAGTACAGTATCCATTAGCCACAGGTAGCTCCTGAGCACTTAAATGTAATTCGTTTAAATTGAGGTATGCTATTAAGCATAAAATAATACTAGATCTTGAAGGCTTAGTAAGAGAAAGCAATGCAAAATATCACATTAATAATTATACTGATTACACGCAGAAATGATAATATTTTGGATAACATGAAATACGTTATTAAAATATTTTTACCTGTTTCTTTACACAGGTTTTTAACGTAACCACTACAAAATTTTAAATCTCATATATAGCTCAAATTTGTACATTACATTGTATTTCCCTTAGACCTCACTGGAAAACAATACTGCAAGTTCTCACTCATATACACTTGGATGTAGAGTGTGGAATCACAGACAATGCAGACTAGAAGGAATGAAGGGATTGGAGAGGGGTGGATGATGAGAAATTACTTAATGAGTACAATGTATTTTATTTGGGTGATGTAGACCCTAAAAGCCTTGACTTCATCACTATCTAATCTACACATGTAACAAAATTGCTCTTGAATCTCATAAATTTATACAAACAAAAAAAGACAGCACTGTTATAGAATATCTTTATTCTTATTCTATGATCATTCAAACAGTAAGCCATTTGTCATATAAATATACACCTCATATACATACATGTATACATACACCCATGTACATATATATACATGTACACATACATACATATATGTATAACATATGCACCTTATATACACCGTATATACAAAGTCTTTCCCCAGTTTCCCTCTGCATTCTCCTCTTCATCTTATAAAACATCCATTTATGCCCTGTAAAAAGCCACCCCAGCCACCCCTAGACATATGGCACCATTGCCTTGTCCAGCTTAAGCATATAGTAGAATATACCTCCCTACTTTCCTCAAACACTATTTTGTAAAGCTTATGACTTCTTCACTCATGGAAATCTCATATGTCCTTTAAAATCATGCAAAATGCTACGTTTTCCATGAAGTCCCCTGAGGGTTTCTTCAATAGAATCCTTTATAACCAAAGCAGCTTACTTACTCTTCTCTCAAAAAAAAAAAAAAAAAAAAAAAAAAAAAAAACTTTTAAAAAAATGTTTTCTCCTGCCTCAAATATCTATTACCATGTGTGCCTCTCATACACTTTTCTAGGCAACTTGAGCATAGAAGGTATTTATCCAACAAATATTTATTGGGAACCCAATATGCCTCAGGCATCCCATTAGCTCTAGGATTACATTAAATAGAAAAATAAATACATTTATTTTCTTTTATTCTCACTCTTTATTTTTTCTGATGCTAAAAAGGGATTGGAACTGCAAGAGACTCACTGGAAGAAATGCTCATGAAGGATAAAGAGGGCGAGAGCAGATGCAGGTAGGAAGACCCTTGGCCATGACATAGATGTGACACCTGTAAAAGGAAATAGGGAAAGGAAGACGAGACAGGAAAAGCCTCAGACCTCAGAGCCATGCAGAGAAAGTCTCAGCCAGGTGTCAAGAAGGCATCTGCTATCGTCTGAATGGGTGTGTCCCACCAAAATTCATATGTTAAAATTCTAAACCCAAACCTGACGGTATCAAGACATGGTGCCTTTGGCAGGTGATAAGGATGAAGCCCTTATGGATGGATTCATGCTCTTGTAAAAGAGGTCAGAGAGCGGCAACACCCTGCACGCATCATGTCTTCCACCATGTAAAGACAGAAAGATGGCACTGCCTGGGAACCAGAAAATGGGCCCCCACCAGAAACAGAATCTGCCAGCACCTTGATCTCAGACTTCCTAGTTCTCAGACCAGTGAGAAACAAAAATCTGTTGTTTATAAGCCACCCAGTTTATGGCATTTTTTGTCAGAGCAGCCTGAATGCACTATGACAGCATTTTTGAGCCAAAGTCACCTGTTGGAAGAGGCTTCCATTGTAGGGCAGGAATGGACCTATACTAGGAACCCCACCGTGCTCAGTGTTTGTCTGAGAGCAGCCCCGGGGAAGTGTGGCCTGAGTGTTTATGTGGCCAGCTGGGGAAGATCTGAGGATGCAGCGGGTTTCGTTGAAGGGACACTGTCTCTTTGCAGTAGGTTCTCTTAAAGAGATATCTAACTGGGGGACCTCCATGACATGCAGCCCACTTCTTTTCTTAAAAGATCCAGGTGACTTAAAATGTGGCATGCAGGCCGGGCGCGGTGGCTCAAGCCTGTAATCCCAGCACTTTGGGAGGCCGAGACGGGCGGATCACGAGGTCAGGAGATCCAGACCATCCTGGCTAACACGGTGAAACCCCGTCTCTACTAAAAAATACAAAAATCTAGCCGGGCGAGTTGGCGGGCGCCTGCAGTCCCAGCTACTCGGGAGGCTGAGGCAGGAGAATGGCGTAAACCCGGGAGGCGGAGCTTGCAGTG
Source organism: Macaca thibetana thibetana (assembly GCF_024542745.1). Classification (NCBI taxonomy): domain Eukaryota; kingdom Metazoa; phylum Chordata; class Mammalia; order Primates; family Cercopithecidae; genus Macaca; species Macaca thibetana. The sequence continues at coordinate 175,824,759 of NC_065582.1, forward strand.
AGCTGAGATCCGGCCACCGCACTCCAGCCTGGGCAACAGAGCGAGATTTCGTCTCAAAAAAAAAAAAAAAATGTAGCATGCAGAGTGCCAGCATCAAGGTTAACTCCAGACTTCAGAGTCATAAGGTCATGAGTTTGAACCTCAGATGACTACTGTACAGTTGTATAATCTTAGGGAAACAAGTTCATTCTCTAGGCTTCAGTCTTCATCTGTAAAACAGTTGTTGACTGTTGTTTGTTTACTCAAACACCTCACTGGGTAGCTACGTAAAACAATAAAATGCATATAAATCATAGCTCCTACAACAACATGTTGCATTGATATTAGTAATGATACCTATTATTGTTGCTATTGTCATTGTTTAATTGTTCGTACCCTGAAATATCAGAGTGTAAATATATACACGAAATCCATCAAAGAAAATGAAAATAAAATCCAGATATGCTAGGGATATGGATAAATCTTATATTTCCTGGCAGTCTTTCTTGAAAGGGAAATATTAGCTGTTACTTAATTCTAAATCTCCAAAAGGAAAATATCTTTTTCCATACTGGAAATGAAACATTCTCAGCACTAAAATCGAGAAGATATTTTTCACAGGGTACTCAATGGCGACAGGAACTTATTTATCCTGCATTTCTCTTGGGCCAGGTTGGTACATCTCCCAGATTCTGTGCTCAGTAGAGGTGGGTTAAGTTGATCTGAGAGACAGGAATGCAGTTCCAGAACCATAACTGTGCTTCCCTTCCATAAAAATACAGGAGCTTTCAAAAAGCTCTTCAGGTATCAATATGAGTACATTTGGGAAAATGGAAACATCTTAGAATAGTTTAGCCTCTTATTTGTAGTATCATGAGCACTCTAGGAGCTTTCTGGAGATTTCTGGAGATCACTAGGAACTTGTGGATGGAGGGAGGTGAAGACGCTGACCTTCGACCCACAAACATCTATGTTTTGATGCCAGTTCCCTCCATTCTTCCCTCTACAGATTGTTGGGAATATATATGTCTTCCCTGAGCCTGTTTCTCCATATGCACAATGTAGATAATTATACCTTGGCAGAAGTGTTGAGAAGATAAAGCATTTACAGGAAAAGAAAAAAGGAAAAAAAAAAGTAGAACAAAATTGCCTTAGCTTGGGTTCCCTTGGGAGCAGACAGACAGGGACAGATTTGAGGGCAAGAAGTTAATTTGTAAGATGAAAGCAGGAAACCCAGATAAGGGGGTGTTATAAGTTTAATTATGTCCTGCCAGCATTTATATGTTGAGTGCCTAATTCCTAATATTTCAGAATGTGACTATATTTGGAGACAGGGTCTTTAAAGAGGTGATGAAGTGGTCATCTGGGTGAGCCCTCATTCAATATGATTGGGGTCCTTATAAAAAGAGGAGATGAGGACCCAGGCATGTGTACAGAATGAAGTCCATCGGAAGACAGGAGGAGAAAATGGCCATCTACAAGCCAAGGAGAGAGATATCAGAAGGAATCAACCCTGCTGACACCTTGTTCTCCGACCTCTTGCCTCCAGAATTGGGAAAGAATAAATTTCTACTGTTTAAACCTCCTGGTCTGTGCTACTTTGCTAAGTCAGCCCTAGCAAACATGTACAGGGAACTGCCACAGGCAAGCTGATATGGTTCGGACGTTGGTCCCTCCAAATCTCATGTTGAAACTTAATTCCCAGGATTGGAGGTGGTACATGGCGGGAGATGATTAGATCAGGGGGCAGGTCCCCAGGGTGGATGGGTCCCCAGGGTGAGTGACTCAGCACCATCCTCTTGGTGATAAGTGAGTTCTCGCTCTGAGTTCACATGAGATCTGGTTGTTTAAAAGAGTGTGGCACCTTCCACCACTTTGCTCCCACCCTCACTGTGTGATAGGCCTGCCCCCCCTTCACCCTCCACCATGATGTGAGCTTCCTGAGACCTCACCAGAAGCAGATGTTGGTGCCATGCTTCTTGTACACCTGTAGAACTGTGAGCCAGTTAAACCTCTTGTCTCTATAAATTACCCAATCTTGGGTATTTCTTTATAACAACACAAGAATGGTCTAATACAGAAGGGAAGGAGGCTATACTGGGTACACTGATTAGCATGGGACCAGCTATAGCCGCTAGCCTCAGTCCCAGCGAGAACACTAGGTAACTATATATAGTTATCTCACTCTCAGGGCGGAGAAGCTGGGGGCCCACCCAGCAGGCTCCATCCATCACTGGTCACGGGCTCTGCCTGGGAAAGTAACTCCCTGGCCTGCCACACACTGTCAGGCTGAGCAGTTTCCGAAGTGTAGAGCATCCTCAGGCCAGAGCACTAAAAATTCTTACAGCCTTGGAACCTATGAGTGCCCAGGGCACAGGCACAGTATATCTATGGCATCTTGTACCAAAATGCTTAGTAAAACCTAGTTACAAAATATAGTAATGCACTGCACAAGGCTATTTGGGTATACAAAAGTGATCCATAAGATGATAACAGAGCCAAAAAATTTATATCTCCTGGTGACCTTTTCATGATCCTGATCCTGCGTATGCCTAGGCTAAGGTGTGTGCTTGTGTCTTAGGTTTTAACAAAAAAAGTTTAAAACATTTCAAAAAGTTGAAAAATTGAAACACAGAGAAGAGTTTATAGAATAAGAATAGAAATAAAGAAATATTTTTGTACAGCTATGCAATGTATTTGTGTTTAAATATTATTACAAAAGAGAGAAAAGTTTAAAAAATTAAAAAGTGTATAAAGTCAGAAAGTTACAGTAAGCTAAGGTTAATTTATTATTGAAGAAAGAATTTTTGTATACATTTAGTGTAGGCTAAGTGTACAATGTTTATAAATCTGCAGTTGTGTACAGAAATGCCCTAGGCTTCACACTCACTCACCATTCACCTACTGACCACTTGCAGGGCAACTTTCAGTCCTGTAAGCTCCATTCGTGGTAAGTGTTCTTAAAAAGTGTACCTTTTTATTTTATTTTATGCTGTATTCCTAGGATATCTTTGTACTAGTCAGGGTTCTCTTAGAGAAGCAGAACTAATAGGATATACACACACACACACACACACACACACACACACACATATGTATGAACATATATATGTATGTTCCTATTAGTTATGTGTATATATTAGTTCTATTATGTGTATTAGTTATATATATGTGTGTATATATGTGTATATGTGTGTGTATATATGTATGTTCCTATTATTTATGTGTATATATTAGTTCTATTATGTGTATTAGTTATATATGTGTATATATATGTGTGTGTATATGTGTGTGTGTGTATATATATATATATAAAAAGGGGAGTTTACCAAGTATTAACTCACACAATCACAAAGTCCCACAATAGGCTGTCTGCAAGCTGAGGAGGAAGAACTGGTCCAAGTCCCCAAACTGAAGAACCTGGAGTCCAATGTTTGAGGGCAGGAAGCATCCAGCACAAGAGAAAGATGTAGGCTGGGAGGCTAGGACCATGTCTCCTTCTCACGTTTTCCTGCCTGCTTTATATTCCCTGGTGGCTGATTAGGTTGTGCCCATCAGATTAAGGGCGGGTCTGCCTTCCCCGGTCCACTGACTCAAATGTTAATCTCTTTTGGCAACACCCTCACAGACACACCCAGGATTAATACTTTCTGTCCCTCCATCCAATCAAGTCGACACTCAGTATTAACCATCACAACCTTTTTATGTTTAGATGTATTTAGACACAGAAATACTTACCATTGTGTTACAATTGTCTACAATATTCAGTACAGTCACATGCTGTACAGGTAAGAGCCTAGGGGCTATACCATATAGCTTAAGTATGCAATAGACCAGACCATCTAGGCTTTTGTAAATACACCATGTTCACACAGTAATAAAGTCACCTAATGGCGCATTTCTCAGAACCTTCATTGTTAAGCACTGCATGACTTTAAACAAAGGCAACATTAATGAATTCAACACATACTGTTTCAACTGGCCCTGGGCCCCGTTGTAGGCTCTGGAATTACCCAGATGACCCACGCAGATCAGAATCTTGCCATCCTTCAATGTGGAGTTTGGATGGAAATGAGGTGGTCAGAGGAGATAGAAAGAGAACTTTTAACAAACAGGTAACTCTAAAGAGTGATAAACACTATAAAGGAAAAAACGCAGGACAATGAGATGGACTAATTGACACAGGGTCACCAGTATTTGTAAGGAAGAAGGACAGAAGTGAAGGAGTCCTAGTACATACTCCTTCACACAGAGGGAGAGCAACTTGATTTATCAAGGGACTCAGAATTCAAGGGAAACCCTGAGTTTGGGGCATGCACAAATTTTTTTCTGGAAGAGAAGAATGTGGAAAGGGAGGACCCTGAAGAACTATGCAGAGAAGACACAAGTTCAGTTTTTTAAAAGGCAGACAAATGTACTCTGAGGGCAGTGACCTTTGGCTAGTCCTAAATTGTCTTCTGATATTTTTACGAGTTTTAAACTTTCAGATGCGTAAAAAGCTTAGTATGTGAAGAACAAATCACTAGAATTCACCACAGAAGGAACCAGTGGGCCTACCGATATGCATTTAACTATGTTCTGGCCTTGGGAAAATAATTCAACAGCAAAGTGTCCACAGGTAGTCTCTGAACCCACTGGGCTTCTGTCTAGTTCTGAACCAGGGGAGATTTTGCCCCCAGGAGACATTTGGCAATATCTGGAGACATTTTGATCATCACACCAGGGAATGCTACTGACATTTGATGGTGAGTGGCCAAGCGTTCTGCTAAATATCCTAAAATGCAAGAATAGCCCATCTACCCCACCATGGCAGAATTATTCGACCAAAACTATCAACAGTTCCAAGGTCAAACACTTCAGGAAAGTCAACAACGCTGGGCTTTACCCCCTCAACTGCAATATTGAAGTTCATCTTCTCTCGTTTGTTCTTCCAATACCTAAAACAAGGCCACAATCATTAGATGACAAATAAACATCAATTATCATATAAGAAATGCTGGTCATCAGGGCAGTGTGATAGAATAGAAAAAGAACAGGATTCAGCAGCAGACACCCCTGGTGCTTCGTTATTTCGCTTACTACCTATGTAACTTCGGGTGTGTGGCATGGTCACTCTGACCCTCAGTTTTCTTATCTGTCCAAAGAAGGCAGGTGTAAATGTAGCGTAAACACACATAACAAGCAGCAGAGTAGATCCTCAAGTCTTCTGTCTCACAACCGCCACCCCTACCCTGGTGGCTCAAACAGCATTACTAAGTCACTCTACGCTCACTTCTAATTTTGAATCAATAAAAAATATATTTTAAAAATTTTTTCTTCAATAGATGTCAGTCTCAATTGCTTAATCACTTTAGTGGGAACTGGATTATAAGAATTGAAATCAGAAAGAAAGTGTAGACATTACTTTCCAACATTATATTTTTCAGCGGTTTTCAAATTTTTATCCGTAAGTTCTTCAGAAGGAAGACAAACCTGAATACAGAGAGGGGATGAGCACATAAAAGTCAGACTTCAGAATCAGTAAAAATAATCCTGTTTGGAAGAGGGTATTTTTGTTGCTGATGTTTTAGTATTTGTTTTTGTTTTTCCCCTAAAGGTGTATTCTCCCATTAGATAAATCAGTCGGCTAGCTAATCAAAAATGAAAGACAAGAAGATTTAAGTGGTTATAACGAGTCCTACAAGCTCGGCTGTGGATCACAGTGAAACTGACAACAGTGAGAGCTGGTTGTCCCAGTACATGCTCAGAGCCAGGTGTTCACCTGAGGGTAATTTGTTTGTTTCATTCTCCCGCCAACTTCTCAAAATAGTTATTCTTCTTTCCATTTTACAGATGGGTAAATGATGCTCAGTGACATTCAGCAACTTGTCTGAAGCCACTGAGAAAGTGCTGGAACAACATTATTTAATATTTCAAATATTCGCACACATTAATTCATTGAATGTTCATTCATATTGCCTGTAACTAACTTGGAAATGTTTTTCTTTCTGCCTAGTTTTTTTTTTCTTTCCAATAAGTAACTGAAGGCTCATATAGATTGCTGAATGCTTTCAAAATGATGTCTTTCTTAGGAGAGAGTCAGGAGGGGTCAGTTCAATGTAGTCACAAGTTATGATAGAGAAATAGAAAATCTGGAGTTGAGACCCAGTTTTGCTTTACAAAAGCCACTTGACATGCCTTGCCTTAAAATCTGCACTTGCGAAAAGGGATACTAATGATGCATAGATGGACATAATTTAACAAAATACCTCAATTACCTTTTTGACACCTCACAACAACTCTTAAGCTGGTTACATCAAGGACTATCAGCTACAGTCCTGTTGCTGTTCCTTCCACAGATTTTGCATTCTTCAAATCTGAAGACTGCCTGTTATTTTTCATTATGTAATCTGGATATAGTCAGTGGCTGACACATAATAAGGTTTCTGTAAATGTCTGCTGGCTAAAAGAATATTCAATAAAAGTCTAGAAAAGAATGTCTTCCCCTAATATCTTGTATGAGCTATTACAGAAATTTAGTATCATTTTCTGTTCCATTTTAAACAATCAAATAAATGAACACCATTGCATAGGATGTCAATAACATTATTGAAGTCAAAGTCATTTCTGAACTTGACTTCCCATATAATGCAGAAGGAAGGATTAGCAATACACCCATAGACAATGATGATGATTTACTGTTTGCAGGCTATGTTAGTCACTGTCCTAACACAGGGCCCAGGTATAATATTCCATGGCTTGAAATCTATGTATTACCTTAAACTGACCCGTGTGCTAAACTTTAAGCTCACATAGTCAACTGCCTATGTGGCATTTCCACCTAGCTGTCTAATAGATATTTCTAATTTAATGTGGCCACAACTGAGATTTCAATCTTTTATTTTTTTCCAAAGCCGCTTCTCACCTCGGCGATCCCATCTTAGGAAATGACAGCTTCATTCATTATGTGGCTCAGGTCAAGAGCCTGAACATCCTCCACGACTTCTCTGTCTGTATTCATATCATCCATATTCAATGTATCAGGTCATCCTGTGGGCTCTACTTTGAAAAATACCTAGAATCTGACCATTTCTCTCATCCTTTATGACTACCATTGGCTCCAGCCATCATCATGTCTCTCCCGCACTGTAAAAATAGCCCTAATTGTTCTCCCAACCATGACCCTTGCTTGATCATGGCTACAATGTCTGTTTTCATCACTTCTCTCTTCTGATATTCCATATTTCAGAAACTTATCCTTAGTCCTCTCCTGTGTTTGTCTATGCCATTCCTCATACATGCTTGGAGCCTTTATTTTTATTGTTTTCCCAGCCTTAAATTTGGTGTCTTGTTCATGCTGCATTCCTAGTGTCTAAAACAGTGTCTGGTACATAGAAGGAACTCAATAAATATGTGTGGAGTGAATAAAGCGGGTATCATGTAGACTAGTTGGAAAAATATCATTGATGGTCACTCAGATTCTTTCAAGTTTGAAAATGCCTGTGTTCCTAAATTTGAACAACTTTAAGGAAATAGCCCATCATATATGTTTGATTTGAAATGTTACAAGTAACAACACATGATTACAAATTCCAGACTCTTCATCAAAATATATGCCTACCAGGAACCAGGTTTTAGAAAAACAATAGAACCTTGGAGTGATAATTCAGATTTCACACACGCTTCTATTTGGAGAGGAACCTCTTTCTGTAAGGAGAGAAGATACATCTTGGCAAAACAGAAATGCTTTGAACAAGAGAAATTAAACATAATTAAAGGTCACAGATTAAGTATAGAAGTTTACAAAAGAAAAAGTAGTATGTGTGTATATGTGTGTGTATGTGTGTGTATGTGTGTGTCCATATGTGTATGTGTGTATATGTGTGTGTGTGTGTGTGTGTTTTCCAAAGAACATTCAGTAATGGCCGAATGGAAGTATGACTTTGAGAAAGTTTAGAGGCAAAAGAAAGATAAAAATTAAAGTTTTTCCTTAGTTATAAACAGAAATGAATGCTTGGATGACAATTGCTAAAAATGTTTAATTAGAAAGAATAAAATTAATTTGTGTTTGCATTCAAAAGTATGTACTACTTTAACCTTTGTTTTAATTTGGGTATAACCTTGCCTGAGAAGAAAAATAGTAGAAGTTAATTAATATGAACTGTCTCTCTAATAAAATTTGAACATTTCAATTTAAGGGAACTAATAAGCACAATTTCCTTTCTAGTCCAGATTTTCTTGTTTCTCTCCTTTTGGAGAATGCTTCTAAATTTTTCCTAAGCTTTTTAAAATAGAAACTACATTTCCCCTGGAGGCAGCTAAGAAAATTTTTTGCCCAGAGTCTAACCTTAAATTTGTTAAATCTTTTTAATTATAAAAACTTCACAAGAGGTTAAAACAAGTATATGGTCTCATCAATAACATTTTTCAAGTAAATACCAATTATATGTAAATGTAGAAAGTGGTACAAACAGCATCTCTAATCCAAAGGGAATGGAATCCCTCTCTAGAAATGGTGGTCTTCGTTTTCTGGGTCTATTAGTGCTAAATAGTTCAGTGAATTTTGAGCTTCAGGTTTTCCGTTTGCAAATAGAAGAGAAATTGCCCCAGCTCTCTCTGCAGTCCCAGAATATTTCAAAAATCCAATCAAATAACAGATGAAAGAGCATTTTCAGTAGGTTACCATCAGTATCTCATGTGCACATCCATACAGCCACTCATGGGGAAGCAGAAGACAAAGCTTCTTTATTAACTACGTGAAGGTCACGTCTCAGGTGCACGTCTCTCACGAATGTGTTTACGTCATGAAAGTCATCTTTGGCTCACAAGTGACGCACTCCTACTGTTCCTGTCTCTAGAAAGATGGTCTCATTATGGCAAGAATGATTTAGAGGTTAATATGCTTAAAATAATGATGTAAATAAGAATTTTTCTCAGAAAACTATTTTTAGTAACACTTTCTTGGGGCCCTCAGTTCTGAAAACCAGGGTGATCAAAACCGTGTGCTTCAGCAGCCAGTCCTCTGATTTTTCTCTCTGGATACCAAGAATTTGCTTCAGCAAATCATTTGCAGCTATGATCAGTTTCAGAGAGGCCGACATTGAAGAGATGAGAGAGTACTTTCCTGAGCCCAGTTTAAATATTCCCTTCCCCTTGGGAGTTCTTGGCCACCTATAGCTTCAAGAATTCAGTTTGGTTTGCTGTTCCATAATACAAATGTCAGCCAAGGCCAACATCTCCTTAAAATTTACATAAAATTGATGTGGAGTGTTCAATGCTCTCCCCAAATGTTCTACAAACTTCTAAGACTTCTTAGAATGCACCCTTTCTGCATTTGCATTCTCGTTCTGCTGGACATTTGCTCTTTTTTCATGAATAACCAATCATATCTCATCCCTTTTTCCACTCTGAAAGTTATGAGAAGGAAATTATCCTCTTTATTTTTAATATAAAAAAAAATCACACCCAGCATTTGTGATCTAGCACTCTTTAGTGGACTTGGCAGATAGATGATTTGCGTTTTGTTTGTTTGTTTGTTTGCTTGTTTTTTTATTTTTGAGATGGAGTTACTCTTTCGCCCAGGCTGGAGTGCAGTGGTGCAATCTCACCTCACTGCAACTTCTGCCTCCCAGGTTCAAGCGATTCTCATGCCTCAGCCTCCCGAGTAGCTGGACAACAGGCACCCACCACCATGCCCGGCTAATTTTTTGTATTTTCATTAGAGATGGAGTTTCACCATGTTGCCCAGACTGGTCTCCAACTCCTGACCTCAGGTGATCCACCCACCTTGGCCTCCCAAGTGCTGAGATTACAGGCGTGAGCCATCGCGCCTGGCCTGAGGGTTTTCTACCTATTGTAACAATCCAGATTGTAAAACTCAATTTCAGCCACACCACCATGGGGTTAAGCTGCTTCTGTCCCTCAAGACTGGCCCACCTAGAGTCCCTGGATTTCTTATTCAGAACAGCTGTGCTCATCAGCCATCATATGTGTACTCACTCGCCCTCTCTGTCAATACCACACATCCTCAGTTTTACTCCTGGCCTCTAGTGGCCCTCAAGGACTGGCTGTGGCTGTGGTAGGATGGTCTCTTCCTTCCCTCTTCCCCATCAGATCGTGTAAGTGAAGGTCAGCAATGTGGAGATTCATTTTCCTTCCTATATACATTATCACAAACTTCTGTTTGCTTTCTTGAAGGGAAAAGGTGACTCTTGTCAATTTTTATAAACTGTTTTTAATGTACAATTTTAGGTTAGATTTACAGAAAAGTTGTGAAGATTGTGGAGAGTTTCAATAAACTCCACAACCAAATTCCCCTGTTGTTAACATATTTACATTAATATGCTACATTTGTCAAAGCTAATAAACTGATATCAACATTATTAAATAAGTTCCTGCTTTATTCCAGTTTCCTTATTTATACTTAATGTTATTTTTCTATTCAATAATCCCATCTAGAATACCATGTTATCCCGATCAGTTTTGGTATTAAATAAACTTTGAAGAAATTAATTCTGATATATTTCCTGTGGAGTTTCTCAGAAACTGTTGATTACTCTCAAACAAACTTCAAATTAATAGTAATAGTAGTGACAATAATAGTAATAAAAATGAAGTTTTGGAAAACCCACACCATAGCTGATGTGAGATTATGAATCTGAGAGGGCCTTTCCTTTTTTATTTTTTATTTTTTTGAGATGGAGTCTCACTCTGTCACACAGGCTGGAGTGCAGTGGCGTGATCTTGGCTCACCGCAAATTTTGCCTCCCAGGTTCAAGCAATTCTTCTGTTTCAGCCTCTCAAGTAGCTGGGACTACAGACATGCACCACCATGCCTGGCTAATTTTTGTATTTTTAGTAGAGACGGGGTTTCACCACGTTTGTCAGGCTAGTCTCGAACTCCTGACCTCAGGTGATCCACCCACCTTGGCCTCCCAAAATGCTGGGATTACAGGAGTGAGCCGCCGCGCCTGGCCGGGTCTTTTCTTATTGTGCTGTCAATTGTGTTGTCTATTTTACCAGTGATGACGCAGTGCCCCAGAGAGCAGGTAACCTTTTTCTTGTTTCCATTGTGTATCAGTGATGAGATCAGGGCTAGAACCCTTGGCAGATATTTTTGAGCACTCTTAATTTATTTTGCTAATCATGAGTCCTGCCATCCTTAAGCAGAAGACAGAAAATTCCCATCCTCACCCTCTTGCAGCTAAAGTCAGAGCATGTGACCTGCTTTGCTTTAGTAAGACTTGGCGTGACAGGTCGGGAAACAGACCCAGGTGCTCCCTCAGGTACCCATTGATTGACTCATAGGTGAATGGGGTTGCCTGGAGAATTCCTCCAGTGTGACACACCCTTGCCCTGGCTGTTCAGCATCAGAGGTCCACTTTCTGCCCATCCAGGGAATACCTGGGACTACACGGTATCTTTTAACCAATTCCTTTTCTGTTTAACCACAATAGGGATTCTATTGCTTTCAGCTAAGGATTCCAATGGAGCTGAAATTCTCAGAAACCCTTCCCAAGAGTAATTGTATTTATTTCCACTACACAGTCAGTCTCTGCAAAGTTTAATTTGTAACAAAGTGGTGATAGTCTTGAGTATCTTCTCCTTCCTTTGACTCCACTTAGACTTAAAGGAAAATTTTAGGAAAAGGGAAAATGTGTTGGCATGTGTATGCGTTTGTCAGGACTGTTGTAACAAAGTACCACAAATGAAATGGTTTAAACAACTGAAATGTATTGCTTCACAGTTCTGGAGGTTAGAATTCTGAGATCGAGGTGTTGGCAGCGTTGGTTCCTTCTGAGGGCTATGAGTGAAGGTCCTTTTCCAGCCCTCCTTCCAGCTTCTGGAGCTCTGCTGTCGTTCTCTGGTGTTCCTTGACTTAGAGAAACATCATCCTGATCTCTGCCTTCATCTTTACATGGTGGTCTTTGTGTGTGTGTGTGTGTGTGTGTGTGTGTGTGTGTGTGTGTGTGTGTGTGCCCAAATTTCCTCCTTTTAGAAAGACACTAGTCATACTGGATTAGGTCCTACCTTCATGATTTTAACGTGATTACTTCTGTGAAGAACCTATCTCCAAATAAAGTTACTGCAGATAAAGTACTGGAGGGTAAGACTTCAACATATAAATTTTGTGGACACAGAATTCAGCCTAAACAGCACCGATTAAGCGATTACCAGCTTATTGAAAGCTAACTCCTGCAAGGTTGTAAGTACTATGGATGCCGTGGTGCTCTGAAGGGGACTGACAACCAGAGAAAGAGACAGTGCTATAGTCTCTGGCTCCACCAGTCAAGATGAAGAGTTTATTATGACCAAAAATCAGTTGGGGAACCAAGATGTTCACTGATACTGGATACTAGGCATGAGCCTCGTTTCACAAACCTGGATATGCAGGCAAGTTTTGATTGGGAAAGTCTCAAAAGTCTAAAACCTGAGTAGGGCAGTCAGTTGGCTCAAGTCACAGTAAACCAAAACAAGGAGATACGTATTGACTTGTGATTGAGAAGAAGGCAATCTCATGTTGGGGTCCTTTATGAATTTTCTGTCAAGAAACTGGAGTCTAGATCCCAGGTTTGGGGAAAGACAGGAAGGTTTCTGCAGGTGATTATGACATTAGAGAGCCTTCAGTGTCTTCTCTGGAAGAATCCAGTCATTCTTTCCTTCTTCCTCCTTCATTCCCCACTGCTCCACGTCTAATCAATAACCAAGTCTGTCAATGCCAGTTCTTTCATATCACCCATGCCCATCCTCCCCTCTCAATCTCTACTGTCACTGCCACATTGCAGGCCCCTCATTCCTGGTTCAAATTATGATAACAACTTTACTTTTTCAAAGTATCAGCATGACTTCATTTCTGGTTTTCACTTAATTTTTTTGCTTCTTTAAAATTTATTTCAGTGTCATAGGTAAATACGTTTCCAATTAATTGTTTTCTACTAAAGGCTCCTCAGTGGTCTCCATACAATTTATTGAATAATCTATGTTTCTCCACTGATTTCATGCCGCCTCCATCATATCCCAACTTCCTGTATGTACCTTGTTCTAATTTAGATTCTCTTTCACTCATCATTTTGACAATTCCTGTGCCAATTTCTGTTTTAATTAGAGCAGGCTTATAATATATTTTAATGTGTAACGTTAAATCTGCCTTTTTATTACTCTTTTATTTCAGTGTTGTCTTTCCTGTTGTTATAGATTTGTTTTCCAAGACAGACTTTAAAATAGTTGTCAATTAAAAAAATAATTGGGATTTTGATTGGAAGTGAATCGAATTTGTAGATTAAATGTGGGCTAATTGTCACCTTCACAGTACTGCGTGTTTCCTCCTCACAAGCTAGGTGAGTTCCTTCACCTGCTTTTTCTTTCATGGTACTTCCACGAGGTGTTTTCCGTTTTCATCCTAAAAGTTCTATGTCTTTTTATTAAGTTTATTTTTATCTGTGTTCATATTATTGCTGTTGTGAATGGAGTTTTTCGGGTTTTATTTTTGTTTTAGTTTGCATTATGAGAAAGCTATTCATTTTTATATATTTATTACTACTAACTTTATTGAACATTACAATTTAATACATTGGTGATTCAATGAGTCTTGTTAGGTTTTCCCAAAATGCAATTGCATCACCTTCATTACATCATTTTGTACCTCTGTCAAAGCTGACCTTAAAAAATTAGAACACGTGAAAGACTGGTGATGAGGACCACATAGAAACAAGAACTGAATTTGAAATTTAATAAATAACTTTATTAGCTTTGTAATGAAAACTATGATAAAGAAATAAGCAAGAATAAGACAACTATGTTAATATAATTATGAATAAACCACACCAATATAGAATTCCCAAAACATGAATCACAGACAGGAAATAAATGAAAAGACATTCAACTACACAGGAAACTGAAAAATATATAAATAAAACGAATATTTTAGCCTATCATATCAGCAAAGATTAGAAAGATAAGTGACTATGGCGATGAGGAGAACATGGCACTCCTACAATGATACAGGAAATAGAAAGCAGTATAACTTTTGGAGGAGAATCAAGCAATAATACACAAAATTTTTATTGCACATATCTTTAACCCAGCATTTCTTTTCTGTTAATTTTTCCATAATTTATTCAGAAAAGTCTGTAATAACACATGCTGTATGGATGTTCAACACAGCATTTTTTATAATAGCAAAAAACTTAATGTTCACCCGTAAGGAGCTGGTTAAATTAATGATAGTACCTGCATATAACAGAATACTCTATGTCCATAAATAACAATGTAGAGCTGTATTTACCCACATACAAAGGCATTCAGAACATTTTATGCAGTAATAAAGTAATATAATTATTATAATCCTATTTCTCTAAAGTTGTTTTTACGTTTATATACTCATATAACTTTCAAAAACTGCCACCCCTGCTTAAAATCAATTTAATGTCTGTTCATTGGGAAAACTATTCAAACTTTTTATTACGCCTCACAATCCAGGGCAGCTGTCCTGTCCAAATCCAGCTTTGCTCCACCTCTGCTGTCCTAAGTCATGACATGGTTCCTTCCTCATGTGCCACACTGGTGTCTCTCAGTGCTGTGGACATGCCAAGATCTTTCTCATTTCGGGACCTGTGTCTGTTCTTTACTCTTCCTGAGCCATTCTTCCCTAGTTTGTGGCATCCTTTAGGTCTCAACTGAAATACCATTTTTTAATCAAAGCCTTCTTTGGTCACTCGATATTAACCTCCCCATTCGCTAGTAGTATAAGCAGTTTTTCTCCCCACATAGCACTTGCTACAACTTTTAATTGTTTATTTCTTGAGTTGTTTTTCTGCTTATTATTCACTCCTGTCTTTATGTTGAAAATGCAACAAAACCAAGGACTGTCAAATTTCTCATTCATCATTGCCTGACACATATTAGATGATCAATACATAATTTTAATTAGTGAATATGCATGAAGAAATAATGGTGGATAGTCTCTGAAATGTTAGTGCTTGTCTCTGGGCATTAAGATTTTTGGTCATTTTAAGTATCTTTCTTATATACTTCTGTATGGATACCAAAATTAATTTCATATTTCTAAATATGAAAATCTTCTGTCATTTGTACATATGTATGTATATATTAGCCAGAAATCTTCAGAGAAACAAAACCAATAGAATATGTAAAAATTTATAGAATGAGATTAATTATAAGGGATTTACCCACACAATTATAGAGGCCGAGAAATCCTGTAATTTTCTATCTGCATGGTGGAAATCCAGAAAAGTCAGTGATGTAGTTTCAGTCCAAGCCCAGAGGCCTAAGAACCAAGGGAGCCAATGATTTAAGTCCCGGTTCAAGTCCAAAAGCCTAAAGACCCACAGTGCTGATGTCCAAGAGCAGAAGATAGATGTCCCAGCTCAAGAAGAGAGAACAAACTCACCTACATCCACCTTTTGGTTCTATCCACACCTTCAACGGATTGGATGCTGCCCAGTCACACTGGTGAGTGTGATCTTTATATATATTCTCTCTCTCTCTCTCTCTCACACACACACACACACACTCTGTGTCTGTGTGTGTGTGTGTGTGTGTGTGTGAGACAGAGAGAGAGAGAGAGAATATACATATGAAGATCACACTCACCAGTGTGGCTGGGCAGCATCCATATATGAAACAGAGAGAGAAAGAGAGAGAGAGAATATGTGCTTTGTGTGCATTTGTGTGCTTCTTGTTTTAAAATGCCTATCTAGTCATATTCCTCCATAGCTTCACTGTCACTCACAGAATAAATTTTCAACACCTTAGAATAACATTCAAGTCTCTTACTACTTAATGTCCCTTTTAAATCTTACTTTTCTAGATTAATTTATCCTGACAGTTTACCCTGAGCTTCAACCACAATGGAAACTTCCCTGTCCAGGATGACACATTGA
The DNA here is from genome assembly GCF_024542745.1 of Macaca thibetana thibetana. Classification (NCBI taxonomy): domain Eukaryota; kingdom Metazoa; phylum Chordata; class Mammalia; order Primates; family Cercopithecidae; genus Macaca; species Macaca thibetana. Next base: position 175,840,619 of record NC_065582.1, read on the forward strand.
ATTCACTCCTCCCTGAACTCTTACTAACAGTCCATGGTGTGCTTTTCTCTGTTTTTCTCCCTGTTGAACTCCCATTATATTCATATCAAAAAGATAGTATTTAGTCCTGTAAAAAGCTAGTTCCTACTAATCTGCATAGCTGATTCTACCTCTAGAGTGTAAACTCTTTAGGATGGGGACCTTGTCTTATTCAAGTTTGACTTTGCAGTCTAGAGAATAGTATATATTAGGTATCACATATGTAACTTGGTTAAGTTACAAATATCTTTTACAAACAGAATGTTTTGATTACATTTTAATTAAAAAAAATAGCCCCCAAATCAGTAGCTTGAAACAACAGTTAGCATTGTATTAGCTTCAACTTTTTCTTTGGGTTAGGAATTTAGAAAGGACAATTTGGCTTCAAAATATTTGTGAGGTTGCAGTCAGACAATAGATGGAATTAGAGTAGTGAGAGACTGAGACAATTGGCTTGTCATCTTTCCCTCTCCATGCACTATCCAGACTTCTCCATATGGTCTCACCACATGGACTAGGTTGAGCTTCCTTACATAATGGCAGTGTCAAAGCAGTCCAGCTGCTCACATGGCAACTCAGGACTCCAGGAGTAAATGCTCCAGCTAACACAGAGGATACTTTATTGCCTTCTGCATTCTGGCTTCAGAAATCAAGTCAATCATCTCTGCTGCATTCTATTGGATAAGAGTGAGTCACTAAAACCAGCTGTAATTCTAAGGTTCTAAGATTCTATCCCGTGTCTCAATGGGACTGTCAAAAACTTTGTGAAGACATTCTGAAGTCCCCATACATTGTCTTCTGAACCATGGCTACACCCCCTGAGTAAACACTGGGTGTTTTACTAAAATTACTAACAATTAATGCTAGAACTATGTTATCAGCTTAAACCGAAGGCATCCTCCTTGCACATACTTTTTCAGCCTGTTAAATAGAAAACAAACACAAGAAAGAAGAAAAAGCATCTGGAAGTGATAAGACTGCAGTTCTGTTTTTAATAATTTACAACTGATGCAGAAGCTGCTTTCTTCGTGTGTCAAAAGTTATGTTCCTCGAGATCATGTCCTTTGCAGGGACATGAATGAAGTTGGAAGCTGTTATCCTCAGCAAAATAACACAGGAACAGAAAATTTAGCACCGTATGTTCTCACTTAAAAATGGGAGCTGAACAATGAGAACACATGGACATATGAGGGGGAACAACACACACTGGGGTCTGTTGGTGGAGGGGTAGCGGGAGTGAGAGCATCAGGAAGAATAGCTAATGGACACTGGGCTTAATTCCCAGGTGGTGGGGTGATCTGTGCCGCAAAACGCCATGGCATACATCTGCCTCTGTAACAAGTCTGCATGTCCTGCATGTGTACCCAGAAACTTAAAATAAAAGTTGAAGAATAAATAAATAATAAAGTGTAAACAGTTGGGGGGGGGGGGGGAAGTGTGTTCCCATCCTAGATACACAGAAATCAAAGAGTTCTGTCGGTTAAGGAGTCCCTCTTTAGATCTGGGAGATGCTACTCAAGTAGATATATTGATGCTTAGTCCCAAATATATATAGTAGATTTTACAACAGTCAGGAATTCTGAAACCTGTTATAAGGCTTGGTTCTCCAATCCTGTATCAAAGACAGGTCTCAGGCAGCCAGGTAAAGAGCAAGCCCCCCATATTTCTTGTGAGAGATGGCAAAGTCCACCTCAAACTAGAGATTCAGCCAAACTTGATGGTTCTGGATGGCAAAGGGGTCTTGAAGATCAAACAAAAAAATTTGGGAGCTCTGAACTTGGCTAACAGAGGACTCAAGGGAAGGGATAAGTTTCATAATTACATTTGTTTTAGTCACTTGGGCTGCTATAGCAAAATACCATTGGGTACCTTATAAACAACAGAAATTTATTTCTCACAGTTTTGGAGGCTAGGAAGTCCAAAATCAAGGTACCAGCACATTCAGTGTCTGGTGAGGTCTCATTTCCTTGTTCATAGATGGAACCTTCTCATACGGTAAAAGGGGCAAGGCAGCTCCTTGGGTGTCTTTTATAAGGGCACTAATCTCATTCACAAGGGATCCATCCTCATGACCTCATCACCTCCCAAAGACCCCACCTCCTAATACCATCTGACTGGTGATTGGATTTCAATGTATGAATTTTGCGGGGGACACAAACATTCAGAGAACAACAACATTAAAAAAACATGTTTTATAGATTTATGTATTGTACTTGTTTCGAGGGCTGTCCTATGGAGATGAAATTCAATAAAATATTTGCTGACTTCCTATTTATATGAGGCCCTCCACCTGACACAGATTGGTTGCAGAGAGCACACAATTTGGCTGGTTGGGAGGAGCACTGAGGTTGAGAGTTAAGCTGAACCCTTAGGAATGTAGAGTCTATCAGGAAGTCTGGTAAAGGTTATGGGCTGGGCACAGCTCATTGTTCCGTATGTGTAAACATGCATGCATGCTGGCTTTGCAGACAGAGTCTTGCTCTGTCACTCAGGCTGGAGTGCAGTGGTGTGATCTCTGCTCACTACAACCTCCAACTCATGGGCTCAAGTGATCCTCACACCTCAGCCTCCCAAGTAGCTGGGACTACAGGCACACACCACCACAGCCCGATAATTTGTGTATTTTTAGTAGAGACAGGGTTTTGCCATGTTGCCCAGGCTGGTCTTGAACTCCTGAGCTCAAATGATCCACCTGCCTCAGCCTCCCAAAGTGCTGGGATTACAGGCATAAGCCACTGCACCCCACCTGATTTATCCAACTTATAACCAAATGAGATACAGTTTTAAAGCTTTGCAACCCCCCAAATCAGGAAATTTAAATCAATAAAATAAAGCATTTATTAAGTCTAGAGTCTGCTTTTGGGAGGCAGTTAGGGTAATAGAAATTAGTACTTTGCTTGGCAGACCCACTTGGTGCCAGGCATTGTGCCATTGCACAATATCATTTTATTACTCTTCAGAATATGTGTTTGTGGTAGGTGTTATTTTTTGCATTTTATGTTGAAAAAACGGACCTTCAGTGAGGTCCATTAATTTGCCTGAAGTTACAGAATATGGATAGGGGAGCAGGGAGTCAAATATAGGCCTATCTTGACTCCTAAGTACTTGTTCTTTTCATTATAACACACCATCTACATGTTTTGGCATTTGACAGAAAAGCTTGGTTCAATTCACATGCATAAAAGGAAATACGGAGATAAATAATGTTTTCTTTCTCCTATTTTTAATTTAAGTAACAGCATTGTGGAATGAAAAGAACAACCGAATATGAGTTCTGACTTCATCACTCATTGGCACTAGGTCTTTGGGTAGGTCATTCATTTTGCTCTTTCAAACCTATTTCTTCATCTGCAAAGTGGAAATAATAACCCTTCCTCTACTTACATCATGAGATTATTATGAAATGAAAACGTTATGTAGGAAAACATGCTGAAAACTTTTGACTCTAAATATTTCTGGTTTAAAATACTGCCCTCGTTAGTCATTTAGACATCGAATGGATCTATTTCTGGCCCACGGGGCCCCTCTGGCAGCATGGCTTTCAAAAGATGCATTGCTCATTGTAGAAGGAAAAATGTGTGGAGAGATGTCTGCTACTGCATTGCAGGCTGCCAACCCTACAGTCATGAGCTGTTATATGAGCTAGTTGCACTTTGGGTTTTTCCAACATTGAGATTCTTTGGGACTTGAGGAGGGTGCACTGCCATATGCACTGAGTGCCCCGTGGTAACTGGAGATGAAGGTGGCTTACCCTTCACCGGCATCATTATGGATCCAGGCCTGGCAGGTAAGTTCACATGTGCTACACCTACTGAGATAGAGGAGATCATGCAGCCATCCGTGGCTCTTACTACTGGAAAGGTGAATCGAGGCAATCATCTTTCACACATTTGTTCATTTAAACAGTAAACATTGATTGTCTGTGAACCAGATGTAAAGTACAAAGAAAAAATAATAAAAATTTAAGAACAAAGATAAATGAGGGATAATCACCAGCTGGGTACAATCCCCAGCAAGAGCAGCACATAGCCTTTGTAAACAAAGGATTATATATTTAAAATGTTGTGAGAATTCCAGACACCCTGGGAGCTACCACACTGCCCCATGAAGGCTGAGTGGGGCCAGGATGGGTTTGGGTTGCTTTGGTTGTAAGTTGTTCAGGCTAAAGGCACGAAGTTATATAAATCCAAACATATTCCTGAGCCTCATTGAAAGTAAAATTTGGGGACCCGATATTAGACATTATGTGTAAATGAAATTAAAAAGTCATAAATAGAGTGCTTTAGTCCATCTGAGCTGCTATAACAAAACACCGTAGATGGTGGCTAAAAACAACAGAAATGTATTCTCACAGTTCTGGAAGCTGAGAAGTCCAAGATCAAGGCATCGGTAGGTCGAGTATGTGGTGAAGGCCCTCTCTCTGGATCATAGATTGTATCCCCTCGCTGTGTCTTCACATAGTGGAAGGGGCAAATGAGCTTCCCAGGGCCTCTATTATGAGGTCACTTATCCTATTTATGAGGGCTCCATTCTTATGACCTCATCACCTCCCAAAGGCCTGACTTCCTAATACTACCGTATTGGGTGTAGAGTTTCAACATATGAACTATGAAGGGGCACAAACATTCAGAACATAGCATATGGTATAACAAAAATGAGGGATACAAACCAGGGACTTAGCCAATGTTATGAATGGACCTGACCCCCGCAATGGCCAATGGCCAGTGGATCAGGAGTGGATTGTGCTGATGTAAAGACTTGGGAATAGATGCATACAAAATGCTATGGGAACTGAATGGAAAGCAACATTTGCAGTGGGTTTTGACAGCTCTTATAATGGCTCATGATTGCAAATGTGTGATATAAATCACACATAGAAGCTTTCCTGATATACAAGGGTGCGGGGTGGGGGGGGGTGCTTGAAATCCTAAGCAAGTGGACAACATATCACATAAAATAAGTGATTTAAAACAAAATTGGAGAATTGTGCCCTTTGGCACTCATTCGCCCTCCTATGTTTCTGAGATAATCTGGGTCCTAAGCCACAGTGAAGAGAAAGGGCCACAAATATCTCCTATCCCAGAAGTCTTGCAGTAAGTTGAAAGTTCTACTTCAAGTTTCCTTTAAAAAACAAAAACAAAATTACTGATCCAGCAATCCTACTACTGAGTATATATTCAAAGGAAATGCAATCCATTATCTTGAAAAGGTATCTGGACTCCTATGTTTATTGCAGCATTATTCAGAATAGCCAAGATATAGAATCAGTTTAAGTGTGCATCAATAAATAAATGGATTAAAAAGTGTGGTATATATACACAATGGAACACTGTTCAGCCTTCAAGAAGAGGGAAATTCCGCTTTGCAACAACATGAATGAACCTGAAGGCCATTACACCAAGTGAGATAAGCCAGGCACAGAAAGACAAATACTGTATGATCTCTTATATATGGAGTCTAAAAATACTAAACCCTTAGAAGCAGAGGGTAGAATGGTGGTTGCCAAGGGCTGCAAGAAGGAGAAAGATGGGAAGATGTTGGGTCGAAGGGTGCAAAGTTTCAGTTGTAAGATTAGTTAAGTTCTGGAGATTAATATACAGAATGGTCGCTATAGTTAAATAATGCTGTATTGTACAGTGGAAATTTGCTAATGAAACTGCTTTTGCACATGTTATATCAGGGAGAAAATTTAACAGTAAGCTAAACTAACCCAATCTCCATATTGCCTTTCCCTTAATTACTCCAGGGCTATTGAGGGGTGGGAGAGGCCAAGCATCTTAAATTGGAAACACGTATTGTTTATATTTGCTGGGGAGGGTGGGTTCATAAGGGTGAGAGGACAAGGGTTTGATAAGAAATGTCTCTTCAAATAACAGATGTACTCAGGAACCCAAAGCCTCTTGTATGTGACAGGTAATGAGGTAGGGTAGAGGCATGACTTCAGTCTGGATCTGAGCTACCAGGCTGGAGTTGTCAAACCAGGAGAATGAAGAAAACAATAAAAGCTTAACCTTAGTAATTAGAAGGAATGGCGGAATATAATTTTAAAAAGCATTTGGAATTGGCAACCAATTCTTTTTAAACTGGCAATGTTAAAAGTACAGCGAATAAATTGTAGTCTGAGGTCAGGCACAGACTGGATGGGGTAATTTTACAGAGAAATGCTGAAATGAATCTGAATCTCTCTAGAAGGCTTACGGCCTCTGTATTTTCCTCCCATCTTAGAAGCACCTGAAAGCAGGTTTCTAGGGGGAGAAAGTTGAAAAGGACAGCACCTATATGTAAGCCCTGAAGGGGCATGAACAGAAAGGCAAAAGCCACGTCTACCAGAGATCAAGGAGCCAGGAACTTGGAAGAGGATCCCATAGAGGCACCAGGGCCTGGGAAGAGGCAAACTACACACCCTCTGCTAGCACCTGCAACGTGCCTGCCTTTCAGGAGGGTACTCACGCCCATCATACAGTGCAGGGTCATGCAGATTGCTTCAAGTATTTCTGCAATGCTTCTCCAAGACTCTCTGGGTTCGCACTGTGCAGACTTAAACACACTATTTAGTTCCCCTCAGCCTTGGGGTCCTGACTTGTAAAAAGGAGAACAATCACCTCTCTCTTGCAAGAATGTAAAGAAAATTAAAGGAGATGTGTGAAATGCATTGTTCAGCAAGTTTTACATTCATAAAAATTATTGTTTTTTAAATTCCTTTTTATTACCTTTTTCTGCAACATCACGCAAAATAAAAGTTGCAAGAGGTAGAGATACATTCCTGAGAATTCTGATATGTTTCCCAGAGACTGGGTGCAGCTCCAGGCTCCTAAAGTGTGATGCATTCACCCCAGGGCTTCCTGGATGAAGCAACTCTGACACCAGGATCTAACTAGGCCTGGAGTTCTCTGCAGCCTGGAGGGTGGTTTCGCAGGGTGCAGGACTGAGGCAGCTCTTTGAGATCCACATACAAATATAATGATTCGTATAAATATCTTTTCCCTCATAATGTTACCAGACTGTGGGATTTCATTTGCATACCCCTGATGATCTCATTATACACTATTTTATCTCCCCCTTTCTGTCTGTCCCCAGTTAATTGGGTCCTATGGTATTAATCTGTCTGAAAAAGCATCTTCTGCTCCTGAATTTCAGATTTTGACTTACAAGTGAGTTGGTGCTGATACAGTGATGTTATATGCAGATAGTAAGCACAGGAGGCTTCCTGGAGGCCTTATCTCCTTCCTTAATATCTGTTAAGTCAACCATTGAGGTTTTATCAGGCTATGCATGGTGTTCAAAAACACAGTAAGACTAAAGCTACCAACTCTTCTCATTAAGTTGATTCAATTTCAACTTTCCCATCAAGATGCTCTATCCCAGTGAACATTTGGTCTCATTGCCTTTTTATTTCCAGCTGTCAGCTTAAAAACAGTGACTGCTTGTTCACCTTTCTCATCCTGCAGCATCAGCGGAATTAGCCCCAGTGCTTCCTGTGCAAAAGACTCACTACCACCTTCCACCAGAGGTGCTGAGTCTGCACAGCTGGCCAAGTTCAGCAGATGGCTGGCAAGGGCTTCAGCTGGGGATTACGCTGGCTGAAAAGACACAGTCATGGAATGTTTGCTACAGGCACCCTCCTTGAATGGGTACCACTGCGACAAAGAAGCCCAGCATAGGAGGTCATGTAGAAGATGAGAGAGAGAATCAGGAGGAATGAAAAGAAAGGAGGTAGGAGGATGCTGTGTCTTGCACAGGGCCCTGTCTTGTTTGCCTAAAAAATATGCCTATCCTCAATTCCAGAAATATTCTCTTTTTGCTTTTTTATTCTCATTAAATGTTTTGTAAAAATCTAACTGAAATCCACTCATTGAGTCCTGTTTCTCCTCCCCTTCCTCACGTTCACTCACGCTCACCTGTCAATGCTCAGTTTTCCTGACACTTTCCTCTTCCAGTCCCACACTTTCAGCCTGGGGGCTGCGACCTTTATTTGTGCTCAAGCACCCACACACATAGTCCCATCTTAATGCATGCCACATTGAACTGTCATTGTTGACTCACTTGTCTTTCCTACCTGAAGTCAGACCCTCTAGTTTATTCATCTCCGCATCCTCATTGCAGGGCTTTGATCAAAGAAAAGAGATGCACCAAGGCAGGGATCAACCCTTTAGTGACCCCAGTGTCTGCAGACTCTATGAGAAAATGATGCAGCCAGGTTACCCAGGTGCAATGGATTGCATGCTGAGCTATGGTACTGTAACCAAGAACCCCCACTTCTCTGAGAGTATGTTTTTCTCCCTCTCTCTTCTTTTCTCTTTTTCATATTTCCTCACTTCCTACTTAGCCCTTTAGAAATGCAAACATAGCTTTGAACCCCCCCTTCACCAGACACTCCCTACAGAGCAAGTTAATCTAACCATGTGCTTAGGAGCTCCAGAAAGGAACTCTCACCCACCAAGAAGTTGTCTCAAGAGATAACAATTGATTGACAACTTAAAGTATGCCCACCCACAAAGACACCAACAGTAACCAGCTTGACCACCCACCAGATAAGGCACCAAGCTAACACGTGCCCCCCCCACCTCCTTGCTTTCCCCCTCTCCCAACGTGCTACTCATGTTAACCCCCCTTTAAAAAATGCCTCCTTTCTGCCCCAGGAGTGAAGTGGTACTCGTAATGCAAGAGGCTGTACTTCTTCCTTTAAGCTAGTTTTGGAATCAACAGTCATTTTCTTTATATTAATACCAGACCTTGTTATTATTAATTGAACTCTGTAAGCAGCAAGCAACAGAACCAGCACTGCATTCTGTTTTGCATGATATTAAAATACCATCATGCCACTCAGGGTTTTCAGTGAGCCCAACACCATTCCTGACAGGCTGTAGATTTTAAATAAAGTTTTGTTGACTCAATGAACAAATATTTGAACAGATGAATAAAGGAGCAAAAGGCATAAATCAACAGTTTTCACTTAATTCATTGCTTTATCAGTAAGCCTGTCAAAAGAGAAAATAAGATAATACTTCAGATAAAACACCAGTTGGAAATCACTAGCCTAAGGTTAGTGAAAATCTATTAATGCAAGTCTCTCAGAGTAACGTGACATGAAAGAAACATTTATGTGCTTGAGGTAGGCAGTTTTGTCAGAGGCATTTGAGCCAAAGCGACTCCATTTTGAATGAGAGCTGGGAAAATGAAGCTGAGACTTGTTGGGCTGCATTCCCAAAAAGTCAGGCATCCCTAGCTTCTAGATGTTTATGGTTAAGGAAACAAATTAGTAATGTTTACTAAAAGAGACTCAGACTTGGGAGTGTCCAGATATCCCGACATCTGGAGAACAAAGGCATTCCTAATTTTGCTTTAAAGATAATACTATCAATCCTTGCAAAATATAGTCATTAAGAAAATCACTCCTTTATCACAAACCCTTGTAGCAGAACACATCTCCCCATATATACAAGCATTGTACCTGGGGTGGATGCATTCCTCCTCTTACTTTCAAGAACTCCCTACTCAACGGAGTAGCTGTTCTTTCTCCACTCTACATTCTTAATAAACTTGCTTTTACTTTGCACTGCAGACTTGCCTTGAATGCCTTCTTGCGTGAGAACCAAGAGCCCTCTCCTGGGGTTGAATCGGGACCCCTTGCCTGTAATAGTTTCTAAGTAATGCCAAACTTGTGCACAAAAATATCCTTTTTATTCCCTAAAGAACATCATTTTGGATTTTGAACTTCTTTTTACAGACAAACCCGCAGCCCCCACCCCTTTCACATGTCGCATGAGCACTGCAGTTAATATCTGGAATTAACATGGACTGTGCTTCAAAACATCACATGTATGTGGGGGAGTGGACAGCTTGGTTCCAGTTACACTAAAACAAAATAATAAAGAAAACAATGATGAGCTTGAGTCACATCTCAGAAAGCTTGCTGGTGCATTTACTGTAATCAGTATCCATAGGACACTGATGGGTTCATCATTTCAATTTATTTAATGATAAAGGACTCTGTTTTTCTCAATGCAATTAAGCAAAATACCACAGTAAACAAGTACTTTAGTGGGATAAAACTGTCTCCATTTGAATCACTTCTTTTTAAAGTAAGCATACACTAATCAGCTCTAGAAAAAAAAAAAAATCCAACTATAAAATTGACAAATATCTTTGGAAATGGAACTCCTTTTAGAAACCTGTTTAGGGAAAAGAGAACAAGGGAACATAATTGTCTGTCTAAATGGATGCCATTTAACAAAGATGATTGGAGAGCTCTTGTATATTTCCCAAACCATTTCTCCTCCAGATGTTTTTTGACCAACCTTGAAAATCCATAAAAACCAACTATTGGTTTTTCTATGTTTTTATTGGCTTTTCAACCTTTTATGGTGCTGCTGCAGTAAACATATTTATTGTATACAGTCTTTTTATTTGTTCATTCTTTCCGCAAATACTTTTGAACTCTTCCATATTTCAGCCACTCTTCTGGACACTTAAGATGCTATGATGCACAAAAATGATATGTTTTTGGTCATAATAAAGCTTATAGTTGGGAGGGGAGAAATGGTGAGAGGATATATATTAAAATTATAATCACTCAATTAACTTAATGAATCACTGTCATGGTATGCTACAGAGGTTAACATCGTAGTACAACAAGGAGGTGTGGTGAATTGTGCAGCCTGGGACTACACCTCTGAGAAGACATATTTGCTGGGAGTTAAAGAAGAAATAACTTTCATAGGCCACACTGTATTGAAAGACTGTTTCATATGAGTCATGGAATTGCAGCATATGTGAGTGCCCTCAGGTAAGAAGGAGTTCGATCATATTTGTTCATCCATATATTCATGCACCAAATATTTTTTGAGCACCACTTTTCCAACTTAGATCTTTTCCAGACTTCAAGGGGTCGTAGACTGGTGGGACAAACAGAGGAGACGGAACCAGCATCAGCCCTGAGAAGTAGCAGGAGTAGAGTCTTGGGAATGTCACTGAACTTAGGGTGCAGTGCAGGATATATGCAGAGACTAGAAATTCTTAATGGCTTCATATGACACAGACCCTGGGCATGGTGGGGCAACACCAGCCAGTTCCCACTTACTAGAGGTGTCGGCCCCAACAGTACCTCTGCTTCATGCAGTGGCTACTAGGGGTTCTTTCTAGAAAACTCTTAGAGCCATCTCTAACACACTCCAGTTCAGAGACCTAGCTAAACTCCCAGCTTGGGATAAGTACAATGTCTCAAAGCAGACAATGATTATGTCTTTGTATGGCTGGCCCTAGTTTATGCGCTAAGAATTTCTGAGGATCTGAACAAAACAAGAGTCCCTGTTAGGGAACCTCTGTCAAGGTGGGGCTCTTACTGCTTAACTTGTTCTCTGGATTATACTTGAAGCACTAAATCATGGGACAACACTAGTTTTCCAGATCAACTCAGCTAATGTTCAATTTCCCCTCCTATCTATTGAGATATTAATAAAAATTAGAGTAGCAATCTCAATCTTTTTTTGTAGTAAGAGTTTGGAACAATATCAAACTGTGCTTGACTTGGAGTATGTGGCAGGGATCAGTGCTGGCCGTTCATGCAGGATCCACTGTTAGGGGACTTTGTTCACTGCTGTGCACTCAGCAGGCCTCCCTTCTGGGTGCATGCCCAGTGACATTTGGTCACACTTTACCACTTTGCTGCACTGAACCCATTGTGCCTGTCTCTGAAGGTGTAAGCAGCAAGAGGAAGGTCAAAGCTGCAGTCAAATCAAACGACAAAACTAGCTAATGCTTACTAAGCACTTACTCTGAGCCAGTTAGTGTTCCTAACATATCTTGTATTAACGTATTACATTTTTACAACAATATAATAAGGTAGGTGTTACTGTTATCCTACTTTAGAGATAAAAACAAAACTAAGGCATGGAGATATTAAGTAATTTCCCATGGTAACACAGCAAATAAGTGGAGGAGCTGAGAATTAAGCTCAGGTAGTCTTATTCCTGGGCCTACATTTTTAACATCCCTACCATGTTGCCAGCCAGACAGAACACTGACCGACATCTATGATAGACCCTAGAGCTCTGGTTTAGATGAGGTTGGATTGTGGGCTTAAGGCATGTTTTGGTTGGGCTCTCTTGGTGGTAAGGGACAGAGTCACTCAAGCCAGCTTAGGGAATAAAGGGTTGGATAATTTAAGGATGGATCTGAGTTGGATGAGAAGAAACCATAAAGAAGAGTTGTAATTGGCCTCATAGATCCTGCAGATGGAGCATGTGTCTGGGTCCAAGGGGGTTTGAGGAATCTCAGCAGGGACACTTATAGATCCAGCTGTGCTTCTCCACATAGACCACTCAGTCTAACTCGTATTTTCCTTTGTTTTCTCCCTTATTGCCCCTCAGCATTATGCCCAATACTCTCCGTTCTGTATTTGTTGCTTCTGCTAACCCCTGATTCCCTCCAATTCTAACTCTAGGTATATGGTGCAACTTCCCAACTCTAACTCTAGGTATACAATGCAACCTCCTTACCCTAACTCTAGGTGTACAATAAAACCTCCCAACTCTAACTCCAGGTGCACAACACAACTCCCAACTCTAGGTAACAATGCAACTTCCCAACTCTAACTCTAGGTGTACGATTCAACCTCCCTACTCTAACTCTAGGTGCACAATGCCCCTCCCAAATCTAGGTGTACAATGCAACCTCCCAACTCTAGGTGTACAATGCAACCTCCCAATTCTAGGTGTACAACGCAACCTCCCAACTCTAGGTATACAACACAGCCTGTCAACTCTAACTAGTTGGACAGTGCAGCCTCCCAACTCTAACTCTAGGTGTACAATGCAGCCTAACAACTCTAACTCTAGGTGTGCAATGCAACAGATAGAGGCTGTGGCTATCGTGCCCTACATCCTGTGCCCAATGCTGTGTTCTCTTCTTGATGGCTAACAGCACCCTTCCTCACACTTCAGCATCTCTGCAGTGTCTGCCTATCGGCTTTTCCCAGGGCGGGTGCTTGTTCAATCCAACTTCAGAGCACCCTAAGGGGGCTCTAACACTCCCAGGGACACTCCCATCCAATGAGGATTGAGGGGTGGAAATTAGGAACTAAATGCCTCAGCTCCTGGAGGGTGGATGCATGCATACTCCTCGGAGGGTCCTCAGGAGAGAACAGGCAGGTGGGAATGCTTCCGGAAGAAATACCAGGCACCCAGAAGCAAGTAGAAAAGTAATGAATATTAATGGTGTATTTATCTTGGGGCAGGATTTCTACAGTGGCCAGGTTAATAATTTTATGCGCATTTATGCAGATCAGGAAACAGGGCTGCAGGACTGGTGCCTAAACTCCCCACAGCCAGAATGTGAGGGAACTTAGATATAGTTCACTGCAAGTCAGTTTCAATTCCTCTAATCCAAGGCCTAGAAGGATAGACAATGTCAACATGACAAGGACCCAATAGTCACAGGTACTTAATAGATTGAAATTAATATCTGGTGTCTCCCTCAATTGAAAATGAGCCGGTGAGCTGACACCTAACAGTCTATTTTGCAACCTGAGGGATGGCACGTGCCACTTTTGTTATATTCTGTTAGAAATGCAGTCCAGATCTCTTTGCCATGAAACTAGCAGAGCCCTACCCTAGATCTGTCATTAAACTGCAATTTGGTGCCAAGAAAATGGTGCTAAACTAATAATTTTTGCTTGAAGGGTATTCATGACTTTAAGGAAAGAACAAAAAAAAAAGTGCCTACCATTTACTTAAAGTTTGAAGGTTTAAGCTCTAATAAAAGAGCTGCAAAAAATGAGGCAAAAAGCATTTTGGAGAGAACTGGGAATATGCCTGTTTCTTCTAGGCACATCAGAGCACTTTCAGACCTGAGGCTTGAGACCACACTCAATTTCTCCAGATCTTAACTTTATTTAGGGAATATTCTATTTAGGACTAATTTGGGGATCTCCTTTCTCTGAGACAGGGTGGCAATGATACCACCATTCATATTTGTGTATGTCATATTTTAAGATCTTTTTTTTCTCATTTGATCAATGTAACAACTCCATGAGGAAAGCCCCTCTCTGTGTTTTGCAGATGAATTAAGAGATTCGGAGATGTTAGACAACCCAGCTAGTTAATCCTAACAGAAGCGTAACAGAACACAGTTACTTCTTTCTTTCAGGTTTTCTTCTTTTGTTCTCAGAAAGAATCAAATAAATCATCTTAGTCAGGTGTTATCATGCCTATTTTCTTTATGGGAGGTAACTAAGGTCTAAAGAAATTAAGAGAATAACAAGAAAACTTGCTTTCTACAGTTATGGATTTGACCTATTTTTTATTTTGATTTTTTATAGATTTAGGAAGTACAATTGCAGGGGTTTTTTGTTTGTTTGCTTGTTTGTTTTTTACCTGCATTGATTGCATGGTGGTGAAGTCTGGGATTTTTACGCAGCCATCACTCAAATAGTGTACCTTGTTCCCATTAGGTCATTTCTCATCCCTCACCCCTCCACCCACCCTTCCACTTTTTTGAGTCTCCAATGTCTATTTTTCCACTATCTATGCCTATGTATAGATTATTCAGCTCCTGATATCAAAAATGATTTTTTCCTTATTGGTGATAGTGCCCAGGGCAAAAGGGGAGTGTCTCAGATCAAACCAGGGGAGAGGAAGACCTGACCATGAATGACACGTTAGCAGCAAGAGGGAGTAGGTAAAAGACAGTTCAGTAATCCACTGAAGCCTCTAAACTCCCATGGCTGCTTGAGGAGACAGCACCACATTAATTGCCATGCATTCCTATTCATTCTGCCCTCTGCTTTCACAAAGGTAGGTGTTCACTCTCTCTCTCTCTCACACACACACACATTGGATGCATACACAGTTCTAACAGTGTTGACTCCATGCAGCCCAACCTTTAGAACTTTCGATTGAATTAAATTCTTAAAATCACCCACTATCATAGATAAGACACTTGCTCTGTGTAGGGTGATTGGGTTTGTTGTTTCATGTTTTTATTTCATTTATTCTCACAGAAACACTGTGAGGGAGAAAATTGTGTTCCCATTTTATAGATGAGGAGACTAAGTTTTTGAGAATTAACTTGTCTATGGTGAGTTACCTAGCTGAGAAGCAGCAGAGCTAACATTTCCAACCAGGCCTGCCTGGCTCCCAGACAGGGTTTCTCCATCCCACCCCACACCCTCCAGCAGATATGCCCACAGCGCTAGTACTAGCCACGCCCATTCATGTGCTCCTTGTTTATGGAACATTCGGTTCGTGCCTGCCAGAAATTGGGTAACAGGACCAGGCCTCCTTTGCTTAAATGTAGATTATCTTTCTTAAATACAGAAGTTACAAAACACTATGTTTTGAGACTTATAACCCAGAAGCACTGTACAGTGTGGTGAGTGATGGACAGAACAAGCACACAGTGCAATGGAAACACCAACAGGGCCCACGACCTGGTGCAGGGTTGGTTGGTGAAGGCTTGGTGGGGTGGTCAGCATGTCAGTGAACCTGTGGCCTGAGGGATGGGAGCTAAGCTGGGCAGAAATCAGGGCTCCAGGCAGAGGGGACAGGTATTGAGTCCTGGAGGTGGGGGTGTGGAGGGCTCTATAAACTATGCTAAGGAGTCTGACAGATCATAGCAACAGTTAAAAAGGTCAGGGATGAAACGTCAAGAAGGGTCATTATTAAGTGGAAAATTCTAAAGCTGCTACATGGGGTTAGCCATTTGCTGAGGCCTCTTTAGAAATAGCCTGGTGGATGGTAGGGCTCAGACTGTGCTTGGGTCTTGTCAAACAAAAGGAGTCCCCCATACAGGTGTGTGCCTGTAATCCCAGCTACTTGGGAGGCTGAGGCAGGAGAATCGCTTGAACTCCAGAGGCGGAGGTTGCAGCGAGCTCAGATCGCACTACTGCACTCCAGCCTCAGCTACAGAGTGAGACTCCATTTCGGAAAAAAAAAAAAAAAAAAAAAAAAAAATGGAGTCCCCATACTTAAGTTACACTGTTATCCTAAGAACTTGATATGGTTTGGTTGTGTCCTCACCCAGATCTCATCTTGCACTGCAGTTCCCATATTCCCCAGGTGTCGTGGGAGGAACCTGGTTGGGGGGTGGTTGAGTCATAGAGGTGGTTATCCTCATGCTGTTTTCGGGATGGTGAATGAGTTCTCATGAGACCAGATGGTTTCATAAGGGACTTTTCCCCCTTTTGCTCAGCACTTCTCCTTGCTGCCGCCATGTGAAGAAGGACATGTTTACTTCCCCTTCCACAATGAATGCAGGTTTCCTGAGGCCTCCTCAGTCATGAGGAACTGTGAGTCAATTAAACCTCTTTTCTTTATAAATGACCCAGTCTTGGGTATGTCTTTATTAGCAGCGTGAGAACGGACTAATAGAGAAGTACTAACACGGTAATATGGTTTTGTTAAGGAAAGTGGTGGAGTACGGAAAAGAAGGGAGTTGGGTTGCCTAGAATCTGTGATTCTAGCATTGAGAATGTCCTAATGGGCTGACTCGGGTCATTCAGTGTTAGGAGAAAATCTAGCTCTATAATAGCCACTGCAGTTGTTCTGATAAGGGAGGGTCTTGCATCTAGGCTCCTTCAGGTACTATATTCTAAGTACTACATGCTACAGATAATACATAAGGTATACTTCATTCCATTTCCTGTTTTTCACAGTGGCTCTCTTAGTAAGAAATAGCCATCTCTATTTTATAAGTAAAGATAAGATGGAGGCTTAGAAAAGTTAAGTAACTTTCCCAAGGTTACACAGGTGGAGATTGGGATAAAAATTAAATTTCCATCTGTCTGACTCCAAATGCCGTATTTTCACTGGTGAAAAGAGGATGTCGCTAATTAACGACACTTGCCTTTGCTGCCTTCCAGGCAAACTGCCACCTCTCTCAGTTCAATCTATCAAAGGAAGCTCTCCAGTCTGGCTGCTGAAAATATTGACCACAAGCTTTCTCCAAACAAATGAATGCTTCAACATGTTGGTTTCCTTCTTCTCTGCTGGAGTGTGATTCCATATCCAGAGGTTGGTCACTGCTGTGTGGAGCTAAGGGAATTCAACGTCTGCTCCTGAAAGTGAACTGCTAGCTGGGTCTATCACTACAGACCGGCCGAAACCTGAGGGTGAACTGAAATCAGCCTCCAGACAGACTTGCCATGAGAAAAGTTCAGCCAGCCTTCACAACAGAAGCGCCTTTGAGGACCAGCCAGGTGCCAAACCTGTGCTTGACTCCAGGGATGTGAGAAGGAATAAGCCCAGGACAGTGCTCCGGAAGATCTTGCAATCTAGTTGGAGAGATAAGCATGTAAATAAATATCGACAGATTCAAGTGCTCTGGCTTAATTCTATGTGAGGTGTCATGGGAGCACAGGGGAAGGATGTGCCACTCGTATTGGAGTGGACTGTGAATACAGTCCCTGCACTGAGCCTGGGAAAATGAGGGGGGATTTCTCACCTGGTGAAAAGGAGCCTGAGGGGAATGGAGTAGCATGAGAAAAGTCATGACTCAACAATGTCAGTGTATCACTGTTAAACCGAGCAGCTGGGATGCTGTAAGAGATGAAGCAGGTGAGGCTCTTAGGGACAAGACAGTGGGCAGATGTGTGGCAGGACCAGAAGTTTGGTTTTTATTCTGTAAATGAGGAAGGGCAGGAAAAAGCATCCAAAGGCAAATAAGTCCGGCTCTCCGTTTAACAAAAGAAAAATTCACTTGTAGTTTTCTTCATTTTTAAATCTTTTTTTAAAAAAATTAAAGAGTCACTCAATCCACTTAACTATGTATTTCTGTTACGATATATTGTCTTCAAAGTTGTAAGCCTTTTCAAGGATGAATATATGTATCTTGCTTACTTTTGTTTCATTACAACACTTAAGAGAGAACTTGGCATATAACAAGGGCAAAATAAATGCTGGAGAATTGAAATAAAGGATAACTTTCGCTGAGCACAGGGTAGGGTTGTAAGAATGCTGCTTTTCTTAATTCTTAGTATACCCCATGATGTAGGCATAGCTATTTTCCACTTTCACAGATAAATAAATTGGAACTCAGGAATAACATATAACAATCCCAGGGGCACAGGTGTTGTGTGCAGCTGCTAATGAGTAGAAATGTGGGAACTCCACCCTGGGTCTGTGGGAAGGCAATGGCTGTGTGTGTGTGTGTGTGTGTGTGTGTGTGTGTGTGTGTGTGTGTAAGTACTTTGCTGGATGTATGAAGTTAGATTAGAAATTTTGGGTTCAGTATTAACCTGTACACACTCATCAGCAACCTCACTGAAGTGGGAAATCAGCCACAAATGGGTCTTTGAAACCAAAATAAATCAAAATAATATATATGCTGCCGCCCATGTGCTCCCTAGGAAGACCTCTCAGAACTGTTCTTTTGGGCTATGGAACTTGAGAGAGTGCTGGGTGAACAAGATGTCCGAGGATTGGCTGCTGATGCATCTATTGAATTATCACAGGTCAAATACACTCAATACAATTAGATTTGCACCAAAAAACAGGATGAGCGGTGCTTTTGTTCCAGGGAAATACGTGCTCAATGCTTTCAGCATGCTGAATACTTATGCATCAGCACAGTACTGGGTATTGTGCCTCATTCCATTTGCCCAGTAAACATGTGCTGCTGACTTCATGTGAGACAGACCTACGGCAAGCCTGATGTTGCAAGGATGAATAAGACAAGGAACGAGGGTACAAGACAGAAGACTGAAGCACAGTAAATCACCGCTATTAGGAAAGGAAAGGACAGTGGCTAGAGGACAGATGAGGGGCTACTTCCCAGAGGAGATGGCCAATAAGCTGGGATTGAAGGATGAGGACAAATGTGCAAGATAAGCAATAAAACAATCTAGATTTGCCTTGTTTGGTTGAATGCTTTGCTTTTGTAATTCCATCTGTGAGCCCTGTCACTTCATTAATGATTTTTAAATGAAGATGGATAAAGGTCAATAGACTCCCTAACATGTCTGTATCCCAGAGTGTTAGGACCATGGCATTTTTGTGAGGAGCCCGCAGGGTGCATGGAGGATGTTTGCTGCAGGTATGTGTGTGTGTGTGTGTGTTCTGTTACCAGGACTCTGCTCCCACTTCCTGTGATAAAAAGGCCTTGATTTTGTTGGGTGTTCTGATTCCCTGTCATTCTCCTTGCGTGGGTTTCAGGGAAAGCTAATGCTAGGCCTGAGCCAGTGAATCAGGCACAACAACCAGGTCCTCCTATTGTTTTTGCCACAGTTGTTGGTTCACAGATGGGCAAATCATCACATCCAAGTCCATGGTATCCATTAAAATTAGTGCTGAGGCTCCTTGGAAATAAACTCTTGTTCTGATCTCGAAACCCTGGTAAAGGGAGAGGTAAGGTCTTGAATGGCTGCTTTCATCTGGCAGAGACTAAAATCTTACCAATCAAAGGCAGAGCTAAGGGATAGAGGAATTGAGTCTTGTTGATATTATCCGACCCTGGCTCTTGACAGAGCTGACGTTTTGTCTACCCCACTGGGATCTTCTATTGTGTTGAGGCAACACATTCCCTCTTTGCTTGTAAAAGTTAATATCCTGCCTCATACTGTGTATATTTTTCAAGGGCTATTGCTTCCCATAGCAGAAGTAAAGACTTGGTCAACAGGGAACCTTACAGACAAGATTTTTGCTTACAGGCTTTTGTATTGGTGTGGCAAGATGCAGTCTCTAAGTGAGAGAGACTTGGCATGTACAGGCTATTCCAGCTACCTGGATAATGTCTCCTGTTAAGATCCGAAATATGATTACTTTCTACTCTGTGACCTTTAGACAAACCATTCCCTACCCCACTACTTAGCCCACAAGTTTCTGGTTCTACTGCAAAGGTGTAATTCATTGTTTATATCTTCTGACTTTTGTCTTATGGATATCCCTTCAAAATGAGAAATGTAAGGAATAAGCATGAGCTCATTTTAGAAAATAATCTACTTTTTTGCCTATCATAATTAAATCAAAATTGGCGTATTGGCTCAGAATCTAATCTACTGGGCCTAACACCTCATGCTGAAGACACACTATGGTGTAATGAAAATAACTCTGGGCAGGTCAGGTGTGTTGGCTCATGCCTGTAACCCCAGCACTTTGGGAGGCCGAGGCAGGCAGATCACCTGAGGTTAGAAGTTCAAGACCAGCCTGGACAACATGGCGAAACTCTGTCTCTACTAAAAAGACAAAAATTAGCCAGTCGTGGTGGTGCATACCTGTAATCCCAGCTGCTTGGGAGGCTGAGCCAGGATAATTACTTGAACCCAGGAGGCGGAGGTGGTAGTGAGCTGAGATCACACCACTACACTCCAGCCTGGGCAACAGGGTGAGACTTTGTCTCAAAAAAAAAAAAAAAAAAAGAAAGAAAAGAAAAGAAAAAGAAAATAAAGAAAATAACTCTGGGCTTAGAAAATTATGAGTGTAAGTCCAGACATCATCATTAATGTGTGTGAGACCTTGAGTTGGTCACTTGACTGCTGAATGTCAGTTCCCCCTATGATAGGAGCAACACTACCTACTATACAGCACTACTGAAGGAATCCAATTCTTACTGCATGTGAGTTTCAATTAGAGGGCCTGCAATCGTCTAAGCTTAGTGTTCTGTCAACACATTCTGTTGTGCACAGCCCTCTGTGCCCTGTGCAGCTGACCACAGTGGATTGAAGTAGGAAGAGGGTATTCACCGTACCCAAAACAGCCAATCCATAGGCTTCCAGTGACGGAAAGAAGAGCCTGGTCTAGAAAAGAAGCTCTGGGAAAATAAGATTCCATTTCAGAAATTTAATATGAAAAACTTGGTGTAAATGACACGGTTAGCAGCAGAATCTGAACTGGAAATTGCCTTACAGAGAGAAAGGGCAAGACAGGTAGGATGCCCCATTGGTGTCTTTGTTTCGCTTTTTTTGAGGAGCTTGCGACAAGGGTTTGGTGCTGGTGGTTTCTTTGGGAGGTGATTCTAGGAAGTGTAAAGGAGTGAGGGCAGTGATATAGGGAGGGAGAAAGGTCAACAAATATTAACAAGCAGATAATTGATATGGTCCACTTTTAAATTATTTGGGAGTCCTTTCCTAAATACGTCAAGTCTGGCTTAAGTATACTTCCCATGTCCTCCTCTAATTGCCATATCTTAACACGAATGAAACTATATTTTGCTGCCTATTTAAATAGACCAGACACATCATCGGTCTTTATTATATAATTATGGAAGGAATTAATAAAGAACAAAAGGATGGAGAAAGAAGAGAGGGGTAGGAAAAAGAAGGAGAGAGAGGAAGGGGCATCTCCAGTGCGCCTGGGAAAGGCTTTGGGGATATTATAGCAAACAACGCAGAGATGCTTCAGGAAACTGAGTTAGTTGAGGAGGATGGATAAATATCATAAGGAGCTGTTTTGACAGGGAAAGTGCACAGAGCTATGAGAGTATAAACCACAATGCTAAGACCCTGTTAGGAGCATCTGGGAGTCACACTGGAGGCAGTGAAGGAAAAACGTCTTGAGACAATGTCCACATCCAAACCGTTGGCTGATACCCTGAATGACGCTTCAGATGTAAACAGCTTAAAAGTTGAATCAGACTGAAAATATTTTGAGAATGGTTTTAATCATTATCTGAGTTTGGAGGAAAGTGAGGAATATGGAGAGGTCAAAAGCATAGATTAAAGTGAGAAATCTGAAGAGTGAGTGAGCACCAAAGCCAACTCTTCAAAAGCGGGAATCCAGGGAGTCCCAGGGCTGAACTGAAGACCTGAAACCGTCTACTGAAGCTGGTGGAGGAGGAAGATCTTTGTGGATACATTTTAAAAACAACAACAAAAACCCTGCGTTTCTTTTCTTCATACTCTTCATATTCCTTTTATGTCTGAATTCAAAGTGATTTATGATGGATGCTATGCATGATTTTAAACATTTTCCTCCTTGGGAAAATTTGAGGTGTTAAACTTAATGTTCTGATCTTTAGTTCAACTTCCCAAAAAGTGAAGAATTCCAAAACAATAGTTTAATCGAAAGATTTGTGATGTACTTTGAGTAACTGAAAGTTAAATGTATAAACATCTGTACATCTTGAAGAGTGTTTTGTTTGATGTCATGCACAGTGGTGATCGTGGGTGGGGCAGTGGGAGTGGTTGATTGATGTGCAGAAAACAAAATAATTTTTTGTCTATAAAGAATTCTAAAACAATAATAAAACCAACTGGAAGTCCATATGCTTTGTGTATCACCAAATGCTAATAACTCTACACAAGCTTCATGATAGAATATGTACTCCTCCTGAAAAATCCTTCTGTTGTTCTCAGTTCTAAACGATTGCTATGTTTACTTCCAGTTTTTGATCATGTGCATGTAAGTTTCATATTAGGATATTTTTATTAGCTGTCCTTTGATAAACACAGTATTTTTACATGGAAGTTAATTTGGAGAATTCTCATTTGCACAGTGGACTCTCATATACACAAACTCAACTACATGTGCTTATTTAGAGAATAAAGTCATTTTCTTTTTCTTTTTTCTTTCTCTTTCTCTTTTTTTTTTTTTTTTTTTTTTTTTTTGAAACAGGCTCTTCCTCTGTCACCCAGGCTGGAGTGCAGTAGCAAGAACACAATTCACTGTAGCCTTGGACTCCTGAGTTCAAGGAATCCTCCCACCTCAGCCCCCAGAGTAGCTGAGACGGCAGGCGTGCATACCCCCATGACTGGCTACTTTTTTAAAATTGTGATTATTTGTAGAGACAAGTTCTCTCCATGTTGCCCTGTCTGGAGAGTAAATTCCTAAGCTTAAAATTTTTCAAGCTTGTGTCGGGTGCAAGTCATGTCTCTAATACCTGTGGTTTAAAACATATTTATATGCTTAAGCAGTAAAATTTATAGATCTATGGGATTTTTCCTGTGTTACTTTTTCCTTTTGGTGTAAAGTTAGAGATTAAGTGAATTAGAATAAAAAATGATTGCAAAATTGCAGACATTTATATATAAAAAAGAATACCAGGAGAAATAACAAAAGATGCTGGAATTTTTTTTTTCTTTTTTTTTTTTTTTTTTTTTTTTTTTTGACGGAGTCTCGCTCTGTGGTCCAGATCCAGATTAGAGGTCAGTGGCGCGATCTCGGCTCACTGCAAGCTCCACCTCCCGGGTTCACGCCATTTGCCATTCTCTTGCCTCAGCCTCCGGAGCAGCTGGGACTACAGGCGCCCACCACCACGTCTGACTAATTTTTTGTATTTTTAGTAGAAACGGGGTTTCACCGTGTTAGTCAGGATGGTCTCAATCTCTTGACCTCGTAATCGCCCGCCTCGGCCTCCCAAAGTGCTGGGATTACAGGCGTGAGCCACCGCGCCGGGCCGCTGGA
This sequence comes from Macaca thibetana thibetana, assembly GCF_024542745.1. Lineage (NCBI taxonomy): Eukaryota > Metazoa > Chordata > Mammalia > Primates > Cercopithecidae > Macaca > Macaca thibetana. Next base: position 175,863,970 of record NC_065582.1, read on the forward strand.
TTTTTTTTACCAGAAGAAATCTAAAGGACAAAGTTTGAATGTCTTCATCATTTTCACCAAGACCTGAGCGCTTGTTTCAAAGCAATGGATGTAATAATCTCAGTGTCTTCTATCATTTAGTCATTTCTCTGATATTTGCAGAGGAAAAATATTTTTGGAAGTCTGTACCAAATAGCATAAGATTTTAAAAATATTGTCAAGTGAAGTTGTTTTAGTGGAAAATTTTTCCCTGAAGAAACACTTGAAAGCCATTGGAATTAATCTTAAAAAAATACACATGGACAATATTATAACTTACAGAATTCATTATCTATAATTTTCTGCCAAATGTACCCTTACTTTTAAGACTTGCCCTATTTGTATATCTCTATTATTGTCTATGAAAGAACATTTTCAAAATTAAAATTAATAGAAGGTGAAGTATCAACAATGACCAAAAATAGACAAATCTGGCAGTACTGAGAACTGAACATAAATATGCAAAGATCCGTTTTGATGAAGCAATTGACAAGTTTACATACGTAGTAGGTGAGCCAGTAGTGTGAATCCTTGTCAAGCTTGTAAAGATGGGAATTTTGATATAAATCTAATCTCCATTAGTCTTTTGTGTTATTAATTAAATTTGTGTAAGTATTTGTAGACTCAAAAAGGACATGGCGTTCTTCCTAATCTTACATAATAGAAATACACTCTTTTGATGTCTGTGTAAACTGTCAATCTATTTCTCTATTTAATCATTTGTAAATTTTAATTAATTGTTTTACAACACAAAATTAATAGCTTTCACAGTCATTGTGTATGGGATGAAGTTTATGAGTCCCCAGAGGCCCTCTTCCCTGGCCTGTCTCCTGGGTCCCACATGCTTGACTGGAGCGTGGCAGAACCCAAGTTACTTGCAGGTTGCAAAGCACTGGTACAATCCCTGTCACTTGTGCCATCGCCTTTATGTTTGTGCATTTTGCATCTTGTTTAAGAAGTCTTCCCTACCCTAGAAGATTAAACACATTTTTCCTATATCTTCTAAGAGTTTTATAGTTTTCTCTTTCATCTTTAATTTTTTGATCCACCTGGAATTGATTTTTTATGTATAGAATGATGTAGCGATTCAATTTCTTTCTTCTCCCCAATTGATAACCCAGAGTCCTAGCATCATTTTTTGAAGTCTATTCATTCTCCACTGATTTGCAACACCAGCTTTGTTTTAAAACACATTTCCATATTTGCCCAAGCTATTTGTGAGTGCTCTATTCTGACTGTTGTCAATTTGCCAGTGCCTAATATCACTCACTGGTATTTAAATCCTCTAACTTTATAATAATTTATGTCTGCAAAAGCAAGTCCACCAAATCCATTTTTCTTCTGGATGTTGTCTATGACTGACCTTAGCACTTCCAATTATGTTTTAGGTTTGAGCTTGCCAAGTTCCATGAAATACTCTGTTGACATTTTCATTGGAATTGCATTAGATCTATGGCTCAATTTGGGGAGAAGTTTGACATCTTTATAATATTGAGTCTAGTCTCTCTATCTGTTCTCTTAGGTCTTTATTACCTTTCAAAAGATTTTTGTAATTTTTGTCATAATGGACTTGCATAAACTTTGTTGGATTTTTTTCTAGGTAGTTTATATTGTTATATATGTATCTGTTATATATGTATCTGTACATATATATGTATATATATGGATATTAAAAATTTTGGGTTTTAATATTTTACATCTTCAAACTCTAGATAAGGAACTCAACTCACTTTGGCAAACTGATTTTGTATTTACAAACTTGCTGACTCTCTTATTAATTCTAATAATTTTATCTTTTGATTTTTCAAGGTTTTCTGCATAGAAAATAATATCATGTTTGCATAATAAGAGTTTTCTCTCTTTCCAAACTTTGCACATTCGTTCTTATGGTCTTACTTTCTATGCTGGCTAGGGCCCCTGGGACAATGTTCAAATATAATCAGTGATCGTATTCATGGCTTATACCCAATGACTTCAAGAAATACCTTCAGCTGCATCATGGCTGTAGAGAAGTTCATTTTTACTTTAAAAATTATTCATAATTATTATACACTTTTTATATGCTTACTATGTTGACAGGTTTTAAAAAAAATTAAAAATAAAATTTTAAACAAAGACCTAGAAAATGAACAGAAGTTAGCCAATTCGGGGGAAAGGGATGTTCTCAGGTGTTCAATCAGAAAAAGGAGACCAAGAGGTAGAGAGCCAGCGTGTGACCTATTCTAGGCATGCTGGCTGGAGACACTGAGGAAGAGCAGCATCCTTCCAAATGAAGTTGCTCCAGTTGTCAGGGGGCTGGTCTTCGGGCCTTGTGACAGGCGATTAATCAGTATTACTTCCTACCCACCCTCCATACGTGCAGAACAACCCCACACTTAGGAAAAGGCAGAAATCTGTTCATTCCCAATTTTAAAGATGATAAAGAAATTGGCACCAGCTCCAAGCCATGCTCTCGAGGCCCAGCAGCCAGATTGTAAGCATCTGCTCTGCCAGATCATGATGAAGCCTGACCGGTTAATGACTTAGTCAATAGAAAAAGCAAGTGGGGAGTCTCAGAGTCATACAGATTGTTATGGATGGAAGGAAGCTTGGAGTTCATGCCTTGGTCATGAGTATTTCAATGACATTATTTCCCACCCCCCTCCCTCTCTCTAGCAAGAGACTGACTCATTGGAGCTCCCCAGAGACACCTCTGGGCTTTGATCAGGCCCTTCCTCCTGCCTAGAGTGCCCTACTCTATGTCTCTGATCTCTCATTGACTTTCCTTAGTTCAGCTTCAATAGGACTGCCCCTGGGAAACTTCTCTCTCTCCCTCGTCTCCAAAGAAAGACCAAATCCTTCTCTGTGAGTGTGTTCTTTGTGTCTTGTACGTGCCTCTGTGGTCGGGCTTGCTCTTATTTCTATGTTCAACCATGCACTCCTGTGGAGGACTGTTCAATCCTCAATCACTTAGCACAGTAGCATGTCTACAATCATGGGTGTCAGTGTTTATTTAGGCTTTGCTGTGTGCCAGGAACTGTGTTGAGCACTTTTCAAGACTTACTAAGGGGTGTTTAAAAATTCCTGTTAAGATAGAGATTGGGAGTGGCTTGCCCAAACCCAGAGAGCTAGTTAGAAGCTGACCTCGAATCCTCTGACACCAATTCCACCATACCCTGCCTTTCCTGCAAGCACAATCATCGCATGTAGCTTGATCTCTGTGGACTCTCAGCACTCAACCTTCAGATTCGAGCTGCAGTGAGTTTCCAGACATTTCTCAGCCCTGTGTTTTCAGAGCAGCAAGCTTCCCTCAGCCAATATAACCAGCATCTCTAAGAATAGCTACAGAGAGGGCTTTGCCATCCCAGGGGGTAAAACTGCCTGTAAGCCAGCATTCCTATTATTAGAGAAGAAAGGAAATGGCTCACAAGATATCTCCTGCCAGCTCATGTGCCCTCCCACTACTTTCTTTTCACCTCATCTTTTGAGTATGCTTGCCAAACGAGCAGGCTCACCAGCCCTTCCACTGCCGTTCTTCTAACGTGTGCATGTGCCTGTGTTCACATGTGCACACGCCAGTGAGTGTGCGCCTGTGTGTGCATGCACCTGTGTTCACGTGTGTACACACATATGAGTGTGTGTGCCTGTGTTCACGTGTGTACACACATGTGAGTGCATGCCTGTGTGGGTTCACTGCCTGTGTTCACGTGTGTACAAGTGTGTGCACATGTGTGCCTGTGTGTGCATGCACCTGTGTTCACATGTGTATGTAAGTGTGTGTACCTGTGTGTGTGCATGCACCTATGTTCACATGTGTATAAACGTGTGAGTGTATGCCTGTGTGTGTGCATGTGCCTGTGTTCATGTGTGTACAAGTGTGTGCACGTGTGTGTCTGTGTGTGCATGTGCCTGTGTTCACATGTGTCACACGTGTGTGTGCCTGTGCGTGCATCCACCTGTGTTCACATGTGTGTGCATGTGTGAGTGTGTCTGTGTGTTCATGTGCCTGTGTTCACATGTGTACACACGTGTGTGTGCCTGCACCTGTGTTCACATGTGTTTGTACATGTGAGTGTGTGCCTTGTGTGTGCATGCACCTGTGTACACACATGTGAGTGTGTACCTATGTGTGTGTATATGCCTGTGTTCACGTATGTATAAACGTGTGCGTGTGTGCCTGTGTGTGCGCACGTGTGCCTTTGTATATGCTTTCCTTTTGGTGGGTTATACAGGAACAAAACCTGTTTCAAAAAAAAAAGCAAATTCATTTGTTTTCCTCCAAGGAGCACGAGAGTTCAAAAATGAAGTGACTTAGGCTACTCGGATATTGAAAATCATGGATACTGCCAGATGTCTGGAAGGAAAACCTAAGCACACACGACAGATGTTCTCTCATCAGCAAGTGGTATTTCAAGCTGTAATAATTTCCGAAAATACAGGGCATAACATAAAGGGAAGAGTAGTGCATTGGGGGTTAGAAGCACTAACAATTACAAATAATAAGTCTGAATTTCGTTCGTTGATTTGTTTTAGGGCTTATTACGTGCCACGTGGAAGACTGAGCATGTTATGTGGAGTTCCTCTGTTCTTCTGAAGCTCATTTCTCATTCTGTGATGCAGAAACCTCATTGAATTGTCCTGAGTGAAAGGGAAATGCAAGGGAAAAAAAGGGGGGGTTAATCTTTGAGAAGTTCCTCCAGTGCTAATGATGATGACAATAATGTAACAGTAATATTTCCACTTGTGGAGCGCTGCCTGAGCATCATGCTCGATGACACCCATTCGCATGAAGTCTTTAACCTTACATCAGCCCTCGGGGTAGGTGCTCTTATTCCCCACATTTGAGGAAACTGGGTGTGGAGAGGTTAAGGGACTTACCCAGGGTCAAAATGAACAGAGATAGGAATTAAAGACAAGTAATCTGGATCATACATAGTAAAATTGTTATAACCTGTTTAATCCTCATAAGAAAACTATGGAGCAAGTACTGTCCTTACTTTATAGACCATAAGCCAAATCGGAGAAGCAGTGAAAGAGGGAGCATGCTGGCCAGTGCCCTCACTCATGCTGGTTGGTCCAGCTCACATTCGCTCTCCTGAAAAATGCTTCCCTCCTGCTTCATGAGACCTGGCTGCTGGAGATGGTCTCTCTCCATCTGAACTTGCCCTCAGCTTTTCTTTCCCAGTTTTGGTTCTTGCTGAGCACTTCAGAAACTACTCCTTTTCATGCATTCATTCGATAGCTGACTTTTGAGGACTAGCCTCAGACCAGGCATGGTACTAGTGTCTGTGATTAGAAGCAAGCACAACAGACAGGTACCTGCCCTGGTGGATTTGCAATCCGGCGACATCCTGCACCACCCAAGATCTTAGGTTGCCAACATTGGAGTGGCTGTCCATTCACTCTGCTGGACACCTTTTCCTTTTTGTTTTTTTTCTCACCTAAATGTCCACACTCATGAGTTTCTGATTCTTGATAGTTACATTTCTCATTTGAATGAATCACTCTATGTGTTTAAATTAAACACTGGGAACAGCTCCTTCTGTGTTGGCTGTGGTGACCAATGACCACCCAGCCATGCGTGGTCTTGCTGTTTTTAGCTGAATTTGTCATACCTTGTGCTTGACCATGAGCTGACATTTTCAAAAATTTTTTAAATCATATAATTTAAATATATATATCAACAGAGAGAATAGCATAATTATTCACCGTGTATACGCCCATAGTTCATCTTCAGCATTTGTAAATCCTGTCTCATCTCCCTCTCCCCACACTTGTTTCTTGAGCTCTTTAAATTCTAGATATGATGCTTTTGTACCTATAAATAATTCAGAATACGTATCTAACAGATAAGGGCACTTTCAAGAAACATTACCACCATGTGGTATAATAATAGAGGTGTTATTATGTCTAACAAAATTAAAAATAATTTCCTCGTATCAGCGAACGCCTAATTCCACATTTTCCTGATTGACTTAAAAAAGGGCCTTTACACTTTGTATACTCGAATCAAGATCTAAAAAAGGTCTTCACATTGCATCTGCTTGGTGGATAGCCTAAGTAACATTTTTAAATACAATTTCTTTCTTTTTTCGAGACGAAGTCTCGCTCTGTCGCCAGGCTGGAGTGCAGGGGTGTGATCTCAGCTTACTGCAGCCTCCGCCTTCCGGGTTCAAGCAATTCTCCTGCCTGAGTCTTATGAGTAGCTGGGACTACAGGCACCTGCCACCACGCCTGGCTAATTTTTTGTATTTTTTAGTAGAGACAGGGTTTCACTGTGTTAGCCAGGATGGTCTCGATCTCCTGACTCATGATCTGCCCACTTCGACCTCCCAAAGTGCTGGGATTACAGGCGAGAGCCACCATGCCTGGCCAAATTTCTTCTTTTGAGATCATTGTAGATTAACGTGCACTTCTGAGAATGTTACAGTGAGATTCCGTGGGTCCTTTAGTAGTTATCCCTAACAGTAGCATCATGCAAAACTATAGTACAATTCTCCATTAGAGTATTGACAACATATCACCGTTAAACTCACTTTTGAAAAATGTCAGTACGTCAAAACTTATAAAATGATAATTAACTGGGAAATACTCCTTTGTAAAAGGAAGAAAACCACCATTTCATGAAGTGTCTTGATCAGGGCCCCCAAAGACATACCTAGCTCATTGTGGTCACATGTCTCTCATTTTCTGAAGGGGTTCGACCTCACCTCACAGAAACACACAAACCAGCTTGGGTGTGCATTAGCTGATCTCATTCCCCCGAGACCCTATTAGTGACCTAGGAAATACCGCAAGGAGTCCCAGACTCAATGTGTATCTGTGTAAACTTAGAGGACATTTTTGTTACACCCCATGAAAAACAAACCTTTGGGGACCATCCTTAAAGGGGGGCAAAGCTGTGAATCACTGTCCTTCTGACCGTAGTCCTGATAGTTCCAGTGATCTCCTAGGACCAGGGCAGCAGGTCCCACATGTTCATAAATTAGGTAGTTTGCAGAAGGAATTGCCCAAGGGTGTAATTTCAGTATCTATTGCTCAGGAAGTTCTCATACTTAAAATTTTTATAGCAGCCAAATGGATATCAATGGGCTGTTTTGTGTGTTCCCAACATTTGTAGTTGTCTTTTATAAGAGATAACAGTCCATCCTTGAGCATCCAGACAGCCAGGTGTGTGTGCATATGTGTGATTTCAACGGTTTGGCTATGACGTGTACACGGTGCGGGGATGAAGGAAAGGAGACTGTTTTTAAACACTCCCTGTGTGCCAGCAGCTGTGGTAGAAACTGCATCTGCATCCTGCCATTACATCCAGGCAATCAGATTTAAGGGACAAGATTTCTCTTTTCATTTTTATGATAAAGAAACAGACGATGTTCTCAAAATCCCCCAGCTGGTGAGTTCAAGTCAAGATTCAAACAAGAGCCCACAGTGCACATTCTTTCATCAATCAAATATTCTCGTTAGGTAACGCTGTGCCTTGTAAAGGTCATAGAAAGTATTATGGAAACTTCGGAAGGAACTGGGAATTTTTGACTTAAGAAGAGAGAACATTAAGAGACATCATAAAGCCTGTTTTAATCTGGAAAGCTCTCTTTTATCATGCAACTTATTCTTAGCACTTATTACTGCTAGGAAAAAATCATGCTTGTTTATTTGATTTTTAAAATTTCTAAATTAATGAATTTTGTAACTATTTGCTTATTTGATATAAATGTATCTCTATCATTAGAATTAAGGAGAGAGCATGTCTGTGTGGTTGTCCACAGCAGTGTCTGGCATATAACAGGCACTAAATAGATACTGACTACAAAAGTAAATGAATATTTTGTGAGGATTAAAAAGATGAAATACAATGTTTGTGCTTGGGATTTAGTGGTTGCTTAAGAACAAAAATGAAGATACCCTTTTGTCACATGGTGAGGGAACACATTTGCCTGCATTTAAGGGCTGCAGAAAACTTGGCTTCAAGCTGGCTGTGACTTCATCTGTTGTTGCTGCCTTATAAATATCTTTCCTCCACTCTTGCTGGCTTCCCTCCTCCTCCTTGACTTTCACAGGCAAATTCCTGCCGCTGCACATTTGCTTACAGACTCCTCACAGCATTCTTTTCCCCTGTTGCTTCTCTGGGCTTGGTCATTCACTTTGCCGATCACCTACTAGAATCCTCTGGCCTAAAAGGTCCCAGTGAGTGTTCCAGTATTCAGCCATGGTTGAAAACTACTGATGTGCCTGATCCCTGGAGTAGCATGTGGCTGGAGGGGTTTGAAAGATGTCCTTGGCCATCCTCCAGGGCAATTTGCAATTCTGACAGAGCAACAAGACCTGAATTGGCTCCCACTTTCCCCTCTCTGTGAGTCTGTGAGTCTTGTTCTGAAATTCCATGGCCCCTAAGTTTCTCCCTACTTTACTGGGCACCTAGTATATATCACCTTTTCCCCTAAGTTATTCTTCATGTCAGCTTTTTGGTTTATGCAGCTCTCCAGAGAGCAGGGTATTTGCAAAAGTAGAAAGCACCACAGACAGGTCAGAGCTTCTTTTCATTCATTCATTCTGATTTGCCCCCAGCCCAGGAATCCTACTTACTGGTTGTGTTAAACTAAATTTAGCCTAAAGCTGCCCCCTTACATATTTTAAGTTGTCCCTAAAGGTTTCTCTGTACACAGTTAACTGTAATCTAACTGGATATATAAACAGCCATAACCTACTTTTGTGCCAATCACAGAGTTTTGGCCAATCACAGATGGTTAACTGTTCAAACCCTGTTCAAATAAGGTCAACTTTAAGCCATAACCTATCTAGCTGTTCCTGTATCTCATTTCTGTTTTCTGTATGTCACTTTCCTTTCTCTTTCCACAAATCTTATACTACAGAGCAGCGCCAGAGTCTGTTTTGGGAGGCTACCTGATTGCAAATTGCTCCTTTGCTCAAACAAACTCTGTTAAATTTAATTTGTCTAAGATTTTTCTTCCAACAGTTGATTGGAAAAAACTTGGGGGTAATGGCATAACCCCGAAGTTTTTCCTGAACTAGTACCATCCCCTTCCCCGCTGCCCCACCTCATGGCTTCTTTAAGAAGCAGAAGAAAGTTGTCTGCCAGGGGAAGTAAAAAAGTGAGCTCCACATAACAAAACTTTCCTTCTTTCTAGCAGCTGACTCTGCCCTGCTCCTTCCTGTTGTTCTTGACACTTATCATTCGTTTAACAAACTTTTGTTAAAAATCTTACGTGAGCCAAAGCAATGAATAAATCCTCTGTAGCAGCCTTGACCTCAGAAAAGGTCTAGGCCAGACATTCCCTAATACACACTAGGGGGTCAGGAGCAAATAAGAAATTATTTGTGACCCTTTTTCATCCCAATCCAGTTTCCTAATCAGAAATTGTCTCTTTTTCAGCTGTTAAGGAGGAAAGTATCTGACAGCAGGAGCTCTGATGGGGAGAATGGGCTTGTTTTTCATTACATTCCTTCCATTCCAAGGTGGGAGACCAGAACATCAATACAATAGAGCGATTCTACTCTTTGGGGTAGGAGGGCTGCTCAGGATTCAGGTATTGTTCTGTATAAGGGGAGTAGAGCAATCTTGTGCACAAACTCCTTTTCTCTTTTCCTCAGGAGGCCGTGTGGGTCAGTACCCAGAGTCTGCTGGAGATGAGTATCCAGCACTTCCAACAGAAACTAGCCATTATGTGTTGGCCTCTCTCGGGTGCTTACATTATAGATATTGTGTGTATAATTTAAGGCATCCAAGAACTTCCAGAAGCCAAGGAATGGATGGGTGCCCAGTTAAAAAGTCTTATTCTAGATATAATTGTTGATTTATTGAAATCCCCTTCCAAATTCTACTTTATCCAGGATCTGTATTATTGCATTTATTTGAAGTTCAAATTAGGTGCCCATGTCATTTATTTTGCATGTGCATACATAATTCTAATTTTTTGGTCTGGTTTGGTGTTTAAGGAGAAGCAGCGTGATAGAGAAGAGCAGTTTCTCCCCGGACAGGTCTTCAGCAGAATCTGCATTCAAGTCCTGATACCACTGAGCCGCTTCACCAACTGGATCTTCACCTTCTGCTGAAGAGGAATAACATCCAGTCCAGTGCAGGCAGTTTCCTGCCCACTGTGGTTAGTTCCAAATGTAAGTGCTTTAGAAAGATTAGAGTATCATTAAAATGTTTTAAAAAAATTGTTCTGATAATGTTATTATTCTTGTTTCTGGGAAAATTAGCTCTTAAACCAGAAAATCTAATGTCAAAAGCAGAAGAGGCTAACCAATGATGAAAGCATGGGCTTTTTACAGTAACTTCAAGTTTGTACGAGGGTGTGTGTTTCTGTGTGTGTGTGTGTGTGTGTGTGTGTGTAGAGAGAGAGAGAGAGAGAGAGAGGCAGACAGAGAGAAACGGTTTGCTGAAAATTCAGAGATGGACCTACAATTGGCTAATGACCTTCCACAGACAGTTTTTGCAGGCAGAGGCGTTAGGCAACTTTACTGAATTTAAGTGCGGTGAAACCTTACAAATATAGAAATAACCTCTAGTGCGTGTACATGTTGGAAACTGTTATTATTATAAGCATCATCACATTTTATAAAAACCTGCAAACTAATGAGGCACCATTAATCTTGTCAACTGAACATTTGATTGAGCATTTGATTCTGACTCATTCATCATTTGTTCAGGAATGTGTTTGCTTCTGAAAGTTTTAAATATACACACTTAGAAAACTGTGGTTTACACAATACATACATGTTACAGATTTCTATGCAGAACTGCATACATTGTTTTCTTTTTCTTTCCTGTTTTTTTTAAAAAAATGTATAGATTGTATAATGGCTAAATTACTCAATTGAACTAATTTACATATACATAACCTCAGATAGTAACATTTCTTGTGGTAAGAACACTGAAAATTTACTTTCAGCAATATTCAAGAATAAAATACCTTGTTATTAACTATGGTCATCATGTTATAAAATAGATCTCTTGAATGTATTCCTCCTATCTAACTTAAATTGTATATCTTTTTGTTTGAAGAGGCAAGTGACCCATTAATGTATCTTCAACTGGATCCTCCACAGCCCTTGGTAACCACCATTTTATTTTCTGTTTCTGTGAATTTAAGATTTTTTTGTTTTTGTAGATGGAATCTCACTCAGTCACTGAGGCTGGAGTGCAGTGGCACCATGTTGGCTCACTGCAACCTCCATCTCCTGGGTTCAAGCAATTCCCCTGCCTCAGTCTCCCAAGTAGCTAGGATTATAGGCACCCACCACCACGCCCAGCTAGTTTTTATATTTTTAGTAGAGACGGGGTTTCACCACGTTGGCCAGGCTGGTCTCAAAATCCTGGCCTCAGGTGGTCCACCCGCCTCGGCCTCCCAAAGTGCTAGGATCACAAGCGTAAGCCACCATGCCCAGCCAAATTTAAGATTTTCTTTAGATTCTACATAAAAGTGAGATCACGCAGTATTCGTCATTCTGTACCCAAATTATTCCCCTTAACATTCCAGGTTCACACATGCTGTCTCAAATGACATGATTTCTTTCTTTTTAAGGCTGAGTAGTATTCCATCATGTATGTATAGCAAATTTTCTTTATCATTCCTCCATTGATGGACACTTAGTTGGATTCCATACCTTGGTTATTGTGAATAAAGTTGCAATTAACAGGGGAGTGGGATGTTTTTTGACATACTGAAACTAGACCCTTACCTCACACCTTACACAAAAATTAACTCAAAATGGATTAAGGAATTAAACTGTAAAACTACTAGAAGAAACATAGGGGGAAGCTCCACAACATTGGTCTGGTCAATTATTTCTTGGGTATGACCCCCAAAGCACAGGCAACAAAAGCAAAAATAGACAAATAACATTGTATCAAACTTAAAAGTTTCTACACAGTGATGAAAGCAGTCAACAGAGTGAAAAGACCACCTACAGAATGGGAGAAAATATTTGCAAACCATGGATCTAATAATGGGTTAACACCCAAAATACATAAGAAACCCAAACAACTCAATAATAAGAAAATGAATAATCTGATTTAAAAATGAGCAAAGGAATTGAATAGACATTTCTCAAAAGAAGACATACAAATGGCCAACAGGTATATAAATAAATGTTCAACACTGCTATTTATGAGGACAGTGCAAATTAAAACTACAACAAGGTATCCTCTTATACGTTTTAGAAAGGCTATGATAAAGGAAACAACAAAAGATAACAAGTGTTGGTGAGGATGTGGAGAAAAGGGAACCCTAGCACAACTTTCAAGGGAAATGTAAATTAGCACAGCCATTATGGAGGTCTACAAAATTTTAAAAATAGAAATAAAACTACCATATAATCCAGCAATCCTACTACTAGGTATATATACCAAAAACAATGAATTATTATGTTAGAGCTATCCGTAGACTTTTCTGTACCAGCTTCCTCCACAGTTTCAACAGAGTGAATAAATGTGTCTACCTCTGAAGTTTCCCTGCAAGTTCTGACTTGTTCACCAGCACTAGGGCTGGTGAGTACAGACCAGTTTTCTGAGGTCTAATTCCTGTGAATCTCTGATTCCATAATTCTCGTGGAGCCTCTTCCTCCCTAATTGAACTGCGGTATGTGCCTGTGTGTGTGTGTGTGTGTGTGTGTGTGTGTGTGTGTATTTGCATGTGTTTGCATAACTTAATTCTCACTCAGAGACAGGCTCTTCAGCATTTGCACAGCCCCACCTCCCCCTTTCCTCTGTGAACTAGGCTATGAGAACATGATTGCTGTGGTTGACCACAATGGACACACGCTTTGGAGCTTACAAGAAGCACTCAGCTGTGGTTTTCCTGATCTGAGTGACAAAGGCATCTTTCAGGATCTACCTTTTTACTTGTGAAATAACTCCAACTAAAACGCCAGGGCCAATGAGAACAGGGAAGCCTAATGAAAAAATGGGGCCAAAAGCTAGTGTTCTGTAACTGCAGCAAGGATTCCTTCCTCCAGTGGCTTTGTATGCTTATGAAGCCATAGAAATGATAAAACGTTAAGAATAATAAAACTTGACCTGGCTTAGTGGCTCACGCCTTTAATCTCAGCACTTTGGGAGGCCGAGGCGGGCAGATTAGCTGAGGCCAGGAGTTCGAGACCAGCCTGGCCAACATGGTGAAACCCTGTCTCTACTTATACACAAAAATCAGGCATGGTGGCACAGGCCTGTAATCCCAGCTACTCAGGAGACTGAGCACGAGAATATCTTGAACCTGGGAAGCGGAGGTTGCAGTGAGCCGAGATTGCACTGCTGCACTCCAGCCTGCGTGGCAGAGCAAGACTCCATCTCAAAAAAAAAAAAAAAAAAAAAAAAAAAGAAGAAGAAAGAAGAAAAAACTTACACAGATATATAAGCCATATTTATATTCTAAATAAAATGTGGTATACATGCCTATCAGTCAGAGTTCATTCAGAGTAACAGAACTTTGTGAATTTTATTGAAGTAGAGATTTATAAGAATTAGACCTTAGACAGCTGGTGTACCCTAGCCAGCCCTGGCATGGATGAGAGAGTCAGAGCTCGCAAGAAAATCTTGAAACTGGCACACCCAGCTGCTGAATTGGGACTGTAGAGGAGGCGGGTATAGAAAAGTCCATGGAAGTTTCTCAGCTTTTTATAGATTTACCTCTTTCAATTTGCAGTAAAGCACTTTGGTGGTAGGTAGGGGGTCAGAGTGCTTATCAGGACCAGTGATCAGAAAAGAGTGGGGAAGACAAGGGACAAGCAGGAAACTCCTGGCAACCCTGCATTGGGCTCTCATCTCCTGTAGCCAGTGATAGCATTCAGAAGGTGATGACTGCTTCTTCCCTTTAACCTTCTCACAGGGCACACAGTCATCCTGAGCTCCCTCCAACCCATAACCCTATATAGGGAAGAGGATGCTGTGATAGTCAGCTCCAGAGGAAAGAAATTGACAAGGGATTCTAAATAATCTCATGCTCAGTTGCTCATCAACGAGGAGACTATAGTAGTGGATTTGCTCATTTATTCCTATTTATTATACCTGTTATGAGTTAAGCACAAAAGTAGGGGCTGGGAAAACTATAATTTAAAATATAAACCCTACCTTCAAGAAGTGCAAAGCCTAGTCATAAGTACATATCTGTAAACAGAAAAGTTCAGTAAGAGCTGTCAAGTTACAGTGCGTATGTGAAAAGTTAAAGGCTGCTTCCCTTCATGCTTACTTCTAGCTTTAACACTGTTTGAAACTATAATTGTTTATCAATGTTTAATCAGTGTAAACAGATATTAGTAAGATGATTTTTTTTCTTTAAAAATGTTAAGATGGCTTCTCCATCCAATTCTGGAAGAGAAAGAAAAAAGAAAGGAAAGAAGAAAAGAAAGAAAAAGGAAAGAAGGAAAGAGAAAACGAAAGAAAGAGAAAGAAGAAAGAAAGAAAGAAAGAAAGAAAGAAAGAAAGAAAGAAAGAAAGAAAGAAAGAAAGAAAGAAAGAAAGAAAGAAAAAATGAAAGAAAGAAAGAAAGAAAGAAAGAAAGAAAGAAAGAAAGAAAGAAAGAAAGAAAGAAAGAAAGAAAGAAAGAAAGAAAGAAAGAAAGAAAGAAAGAAAGAAAGAAAGAAGTTTGAAGAAAAGGATCTGTATAAAGGAGAAACGCATGACAATCTCAGCCCATGTGGCTGTGGTGCCATCCTGTTACATAAGATGTCCTTTCGCCTGCACTGTTTGCAGGGTACGCATGTGTACGGGTCTGGAAGTACAAAGGCCTTTGACTCCAAATTCTTACACGCTAGAAATGCCTGGCCTGATCTGATTAACCCAGCACCATTGCTGTGTGCTAAGTAATCTCTTAACAGTGGCCCCAATAGCCATTGGATAAACTCCCAATTCCCTAATATAGCATTCACAGTCTTTCTGAGTTCTACAGAGTCCGGTACATTTTCAACCTCATCTGCTAATGGCCCCACTGCTCCCCTTACATTCTGCACTCAATGAAATACCTGCTGCATTCCAAATGCAGCATGAGTTTTCATCTTTGTACCATCCGTCTGCCCATAATGCTTTCCAACCTGCTTCTGCATAGTGGTTTGTTTATTCTCCAATCCCTACTCAAATACTTTAGCCTTAGAAAGTTGAAAGAGGCTTGGATCAGGGAAATCTGGCTGCTTCTGAGCTGGTTTCAAGACGAAGTGCCCTCATCTAACATCCAATGTGTCCACTGGCTTTTGGGGCTCAGATTATTTCCCAAAGAACATAGAACAGGGATGCACATCATACATCTCCTGGATTCCAAAGATTTACATATGATTAGAAGGGCACAGAGGGAAGAAAAGAATCAGAACTTCATCTACCTTCCTTTGAAGTTCAAAGTTATAAAAGGTCTGATAGACTACAGTGACTCTGACCCAGGACACAGGAAGTACTGGGCAGTACTAAGAGCAGTCTCCAAGAGAAGGGTCCAAGGGAAGACCATGGGGCAGAGATGGGCAGTGAGTGCTGGATGCCTCCCTAATATGCAGCCATTACTAAAAGCTGTCCAGATCCGAACTCAGGCACTGTGAATGCGGCTCTTGGGGGGAAATGGTTAGATTGTACAAATCTAAAACATTGTCCCATCGAAGAAGTGTCTGGAGACCTAAATAAGATGGCTAAGCAGCACCCTAAAAGAAGAACTGTCTCCCTGCCATGGCCTGGGAGGTGGGGCAGGAGGAACAGAAAGGAAGGCACCTGGGGTATCACAGCCAACAGCTCAGTGGGACGCACATTGCTGTGGGTTTTAGAACTTCAGCAGATGGTCAATACCAGCTGTGAGACGGTGGCCCTGGTGCAACAAGAGTAGAAGGAGGGACTGTCTGTGGGGTTGGTGGCTGCAAACATAAACACCAAGGGCATTCACTTCTCTTTCTGCTAGTAGTTTTAAGTAAGAACACAGGATCCAGTAACTGACCCCTAAGCCACACAGGTTAGACATTTGGGGAAGAAAAAAGCTGATGTTATGCTATGTGAGTAAGTAGAGGTTTAAAGCCACTCTAATTTGGGTATTTAATAGACATGTAACTGTATTTTGTTGACCCACACTGATGGGGCTTTGGCAATTGAGTTATACAACAGACGATGATTCATGAATAATAAACCAAGGAAGAAAATAAAGCTACAAGCTGGACAGAGGCAGTCTTTGCTCTCAGGTTTTTTTTATTCTAGTGTTCATTGGATCCTCAGAACAAGCCTGCAAGGGAGGCATCACTGGTCGCCTCTTACTACAGAGGAGAGTGAATCTGAGAGGAGACGGCCAACTTGTCCAAGTTCTCAGAAGAGGCCAACTGTCAAAGCCAGTTCTCCAGAAACTTGAGGTATTATGCTGGTAAAGACATTTTCCTGTTCTCGTAGACTTCTATCCAAGTTAAAGGTAGATGACCACAGAGATCTCAGGTAGTTTGGGACATTAGCAAATACCATAGTCTTCTAGGAGCAGAATGCCATCTTCCAGCATTAACCTGTTTGGTTGTTGGAAAATCTTACTTCTTTTCTTCCAGATCTTTCCAGCCATAGCAGGTTGCCAAAATTAGAAAGAGAATGCACTCTTAGTTGCTTCATAATTGCAGTTTAAATGTTTACCTTTTGATTTCAGGAAATATATTCATTGTAAAAATTGTTTTGTGTGACAATTCTACCAAATTGTATATTGAGAGAACATATTTGTATGTGTGTATGTGTGTGGGGGGGTGTATATAAGTGAATATCAGTGATTGGGTGGTGAAGAATGGAAACTAAAGCAATATTTTAAGGAAAAGTACATCCTGTGTATTTTGGATATTTTATCATGTGCTTTACACAGCGTTGTCTCATTTTGTATTCATAACAATCTCAGGAAATAAGCATTTTAATCCACATTTGAAAGATGAAGAGAGAAGCTCAGAAAAGTTAATTTATTTCCTAAGTAGGTAGCACCGATAAGTAACAGAACCTATTATTAACTCTAATTCTGAATGCTTTTTTTAACCCAAAGAGACTATGCATCTAAATTTAAAACTAGCTCATTGAACTGCCTATTCCTTAAGG
The DNA here is from genome assembly GCF_024542745.1 of Macaca thibetana thibetana. Taxonomy (NCBI): domain Eukaryota; kingdom Metazoa; phylum Chordata; class Mammalia; order Primates; family Cercopithecidae; genus Macaca; species Macaca thibetana. Next base: position 175,881,008 of record NC_065582.1, read on the forward strand.
TAAGGATGTATGTGTATTTCTTAAAATCTCCATGTCCAGTGCCTAAGAAAATGCCTAATTCGCAGGATCAGCACACTTGTTGATCAAATAATTCTTGAGTGCAGGCTCTGCTGGCCTATTGGCATTGTTCTGGAAATGTTCCTAATGCTTTAACTTCTACTTAAAAAGGAAAAACCGGGATGCAACGTGTATAACTAGTTTCTAGACTAAGCTTAAGTCTGCATGACCTAAAATGTAGGCAGCCTGACCCTAAAAGTTAAAACAAAAACATCTTGCAGTGATTACATGGTGTGTTTGCATGCATGTTCCTGACACTTTAAAGTACTCTACATGTAGAAGGCTGCTGTCAATATTTAGTCGAAAAGGCTTATGTATGCAACAAATCTTTAGAATCTTTTCTCCAGAGGAGGATGTTTCCCAGTTTTTCTAAATAAATCCAGAATGACCCATCTGCAAATATAAGTGCAAACTGTTTTCTGCTACAGTAAGTATGCAAATATTTATCTTAATTTTTAAAAAATATGACCTTACCTTCACTATTTAATCTCATCTCTCCAGTGTAGACACACATGTGCATGCACACACACACACACTCACACACACACACTGCTGCTGTTCCAGGCCTCAATAAAAATATAGAAAAAGTAGAAGATGGCCGGGCGCAGTGGCTCACCCTGTAATCCCAGCACTTTTGGAGGCTGAGGCGGGCAGATCACGAGGTCAGGAGATGGAGACCATCCTGGCTAACACGGTGAAACCCTGTCTCTACTAAAAATGCAAAAAATTACAGTAGCACCTGTAGTCCCAGCTACTCAGGAGGCTGAGGCAGGAGAATGGTGTGAACCCAGGAGGCGCCAATGCACTCCAGCCTAGGCGACAGAGCGAGACTCTGTCTAAAAAAAAATAAAGAAGAAGAAGAAGAAAGAAAGAAAGAAAGAAAGAAAGAAAGAAAGAAAGAAAGAAAGAAAGAAAGAAAGAAAGAAAGAAAGAAAGAAAGAAAGAAGGAAAGAAAGAAAAGGAAAGGAAAAGTAGAAGATATATCAGATTTCTTTCAGAGCTTAGAACCTTGTTGGAGGAGTAAGGGAAGCAGGCAGGAATTATGAACAACACGTAAAAGACAATCAGTCACCAATTGCAATTTGGGTGTAGGTCATGTTAGATTTTAAGATGAGCAAAGGGCAAGTGAATGTTAAAGGATCCCAGAAACATAATGAAGGCAAAGAAATATAAGATATTTTCAAGTTAAACCTGTTTGTAGTGCAAGAAATAAATAGTAACTAGGGCTAACTTACACAGAAATGGGAAACGTTGTATAAGGACAGAAGGATATGGCGTCTGCTGGGTCCTCCAGGAAGCACATGCTGAGATAGATGTAGGAGCGCAAGCAATTTACTAGGGAGTAAGGCCTGCAAAAAGGAAAAGGAAAGGCAAGAGAAGAATTGGGCAAGAAAATCTTTCCAACTCTGATGTAGATCCAGCCCCCGTGAAAGTAAAAGAGGCAAGCAAGATTGAGCAGGGAGAGCCCCAGACATGATACAGATCCCTAAGTCTCCATCAGCGCAGTAGGGAACTCTGTTGCAATGTCCCTTAGAGAAGTACTGTGTTGGAAGTACTAGGCTCTAGTACTCCTGTGACATTCCATCATTGGCTAAGGCATGCCTGGGAGACACATGGTGTGAGGGACAACATTCATTGCAGTTGCTCTTGGGGCTGCAACTGACAGTCATCATTCTCACCTCTGTTCATTGTTCTAAACTCCGCTCTGCTGGTCGGGGTGGCTATATCAGTCCGTGTTCTCCAGAAAAACAGGACTAATGGTTCTCTCTCTCTGTGTAGTTTAAGGAATTGGCTTACTCAACTGTAGAGTCTGGCTTGGCAAGTCTAAAATCTGCAGGGCAGGCTGGTGGACCGGAAACTCAGGCTGGAGCTACTTCTGCAGTCCACTGGCAGAATTTTCTACTTCTTCCTCAAGGAAACCTCAGTTTTTTATCTTAACACCTTCAACTGACTGATTAGGCCCACCTAAATTATTGAGGATAATCTACTTCACTTAAAGTGCATTGATTGTAGATGTTAACCACATCCAAAAAATACCTTCACAGCAAGACCTAGTATTTGATTAAATAGCCTGACACTGTAGCCTAGCCACATTGACACAAAAATAAAATTAACCATCATAGTGGCTTACCTGGGAATGGTGACCCAAACCTTAATTCCTGGGTGGCCTGAGCTCTGGAAACCATTCCCTTCTCTGACTAGGTTTGCTGGACTTACACAGTCACACTGGGGCAAGGAGCTATTAAGAGAGCCCAACTAGATCACTTGAAGTCTATTCATAGACCACCTCACTTCCACTGGACAACAGAAGCCACAGTAAACACCACTAATCAGTGTCCATCACCCCAGCCTAGATGGTGACTCTTCTCTCATGCTGAATCTAGACATAAGGGTTCCAAAGTTTCCAGACAGTGGCCAAAGCATATAGATCAGTGGGGCCTTTGAGGTGACCCCTGGAAGGAATGCACCCTCCTTGGGGATATAACCTCTCTACCCTATCAAACACAGAGTTGCTGGGACAAGAAACACAAAGTCTTTCAGTGGGTCATTGAGAACGATGGTAACTGAGGCCAAACTTGCTTCCATACTTTGATTCTCAGACTTAGGTAAGTCTGTTTCCCCTATGGAGGATACGGGGACAGGTAGGGTTCTCTGATCAGCGAGTATACTTCCTCCTGAAGAGTGGCACCCCACACTCGGAGTATCGCCTCTGAGCTGGACTGACTGAGACTTCAGCAGACATTCTTATATGAAATTGGATTGCAGACTCTGGGCGGCACCGTGTGTGATATGATCATGGACTTTTCTGGTCATAGATTCACTCCCATAGCTCCTTTGCCATGAACTGGGTCTCCTGGTCAGATGCTCTGCTGTTTAGGATGCTGTGACTCAGTCTGAAACTCTGAAAGTCACCCAACAGAGATTCCGTCTGAGGTTCTGTGGGAAGAAAAGGCAAAGCCTTTTCTGCAAAGAATAAGTATCCATTACTGTGAGAATGAACTATTGCCCTTTTGGGATGAAAAGAGCCCAGCATAGTCACAGCCAATCATGTAGTCACGTAGCAAGTGGCCAACTGGAAGAGTGTATATCAGGGGTTCAACAGTGGTCTCCATTGACAGCAGGTTACGTACTCAGAGTTGTCCGAAGTACATCAGTCTTGAGGGTGGACAGTGGCTGGAGTAGGATTTACTCCCAGGCAGTCTTGCCCCAAAGTCTGCCTTTAAACCACTGTGCTACCGTGATTCTAAATAGACACAGTGAATATTGGTTTAAGTACTGATATGATTTGGCTGTGTCCCCACCCAAATCTCATCTTGAATTCTTATGTCTTGTGGGAGGGACCTGTCGGGAGATAATTGAATCATGGGGGAAGTCTTTCCCATGCTGTTCTCATGATAGCGAATAGGTCTCATAAGATCTGATTGTTTTATAAAGAGGAGTTCCCCTGCACAAGTTCTCTCTCCTTGCCTGCTGCCATCCATATAAGACGTGTCTTGCTTTTTCTTGCCTTCTGCCATGATTGTGAGGCTTCCTCAGCCACGTGGAACTGTAAGTCCAATTAAACCTCTTTCTTTAGCCTCTGGTATGTCTTTATCAGCAGGGTAATAAAGATTTCTACTTCTAAATTTTCAAATAAAAGTTAAGTTTAGCTTAGTTGGTTTTATGAACCCTGAGTACCTGAGACAGGTGTCAGTTAATTTAGAAAGTTAATTTTGCCAAAGTTAAGGATGTACACCCATGACACATCCACAGGAGGTCCTGATGACATGTGTCCAAGGTGGTCGGGGCACAGCTTGGTTTTATACATTTTAGGGAGACATAAGAAATCAATCAATAAATGTAACATGCACATAGGTTCTGTCCAAAAAGGCAGGATAACTCAAATAAGGTAGGGGGCTTCCAGGTCACAGGTAGGGAAGAAACAAACAGCTGCATTCTTTTGAGTTTCTGATTCACCTTTCAAAAGGAGGCAAGGAGATATGCATTTATCTCAGTGAACAGAGGAATGGGAGGCAACTGCCCAAAGCAGCTCCCAGCTTGACTTTTCCCTTTAGCTTAGTGATTTGGGGGCCCCAAGATTTACTTTCCTTTCACAGTTTAGAGATTCCATTCCTACTCCTAGGATCCACTGGAGAAAGATCTCATGGTTAAAATGTTGCATGATGCTCCCACTCACCCTGTTGCAGTATGGGATGGGACAATTATCAAAGAGAGGGAATCATAGTGGATTTCCCAAAGCACACTGGCTACATCATCATACAAGGTCAGGTGCTATCTTGGGCATTTTTTTGTCTTTCTTTGCAAGAGCCATGGTGTACCACCCAGCACTCCCTTTATGAGGCAGCCTGCTGCAAGGAGTGAAGCTGTAGCCTCCAGCTGCCACATCTTTGGGATCTGCTGCAGAGTGCACTCTTAGATCACACCCTCCTAGGGCTGCTTCTAAGTCATCGACTGAGCACATTGCAGATACTAGGGATGGCTATCCTGCCTAGGCAGGATCTCTGCTTTAATCTGGACTCCCCATCATTGACCAAGACTCTCTCAGAGCTGCTCTGCCACCTGAGGCTCTATCTCTTTCTCTCCCTGATTCCAGACCTACCCTGAGATTGGCTGACTTTCCCACCTACCCTCATGCATTCCCCATTTTATCCTTCACAGGCACCCCTCTCCCTAATACATTCCTTCTAACTCTATCTTGGCCTCTGCTTTCCAGAGGACCTCAATGGACACACTAAACTTTTAGTGTGTCCATACTGCTTTCATCCTGTCCCTTCCAGGGGCACTGATCTACAGATCACTCCTGAATAAATGTCCTGCACCCTGAACTTTGTCTCAGGATCTGCTTCCTAGGAACCCATTCTGTAGCAATGCATTTCTACAAAAGGGCAATCCATCTTGTGTGGGACTGGACCTCAAAGGACAGTCCTAAGTGATGTTGAACACGGAGTGGTTAAATAATAATAAATCCTAGGTTTAACAGAGTGGGGATTTTAACAAGGGTAGGATCCCTGTGATGCACCAACCACATCAGCCTTGCATGAAGGCCATATTGCCCCCTCTGCTGGGAGTGCTGTCAGTACACAACTTTCAGCTCCTAGCCCTTTCGGGTATTGCTTTAGCTGCTGAGAACTACCTTTTCCAAGATCGTGTACCATCCAGTGACCCACATCCAGTGACTGATGGATGTGGGACTGTAATAGGGACCTGGTCATCTTGGCCCAACTTTGGACAAGTCTAAAAAGCCACAGAAGCTCCACACCTCCCCGTGAGACCAGCTGCATTTGCATCACATGGACTGTGCTGAAGGTTCTACTTGTCTCTCTGCCTTACACTGCTTTCCTCCTGTTCCTTCCGGGGGCACAGATCTGAAGATCACCACTGAATAAATGTCCTGCACTCTGAACTTTGTCTCAGGAACTGCTTCTCAGGACCCCATTCTATAGCAATGCATTTCTACAAAAGGGCAATCCATCTTGAGTGAGACTGGACCTTAATTAGAAAGGAACTTCTTACTTCCAGAAGATGTTTTAAATATTCTTCCTTTTTATAGTAAAGAACGAGGCCTGTAGAAAGAAGGTCTGTAAGACCAGTGAGGACTAAGCTCTGATTTTTTTCATCTTGCCCAAATTTCTATCTAACGGGCCTGGGAAGTCAGGCCCTACAAACCATAAACTCTCATCAGATGGATTTTATTTAACTTGTATATCGTGACTTGACTTTCCAACGTGACTCTAGCATAACATTACAAGAAAAGAAAGAAAATAAAAATATTTTACCCCAAAACATGTTTATTTACCATATCTTAAAATGACCCTGCAAAGTTGTCCTTTGTGGGGGAAAATTTGCATCTGTAAAGAATGTCTATTAACACAGCTAGATCTTTTTCTTCCAGGCCCTCCCAATCCCCAAAAAATTAACTGAAAGTGTAGCATCTTTTAAAGATCTGAATAGGAAACACTTGTCATCTATTGTCTCTTAAAGCAGCCACTATAAGACTTTAAACAAACCTTGGTCTCCATAATCTTTCATCTTAACCTGAACATTTCCTTTCTATCAATCCCAGGTCTTTAGACAAACTCAACCAATTGTCAACCAGAAAAAGTTTACATTTACTTATAGCTTGGAAGCCCCCACTTTCATTTGCCTCACCTGTCTGGACCAAACCAATATTGATTGATGTTTCATGCATCCCTAAAATATATAAAACCAAGCTGCACCCCAACCACCTTGGGCACATGTTCTCAGGACCTCCTGAGGGCTGTGTCACAGGCCATTGTCACTCATATTTGGCTCAGAATATTTTACAGAGTTTGACTCTTTTTGTTAACACCAAGATAAAGAGAAATGGGGAGAGCTGCAGATCCAGGGAAACAGAGGAGGAGACACCACACATGGCTTATCAGGAAGTGAGAGGCTGCTCTCTCCTGAGCCTATAGGAAGCAGCAAACTCTTGAGCTATACCACTGACAAACAGGCACAAACAGGAGCAGCAAGCAGGCACAGGCACAAAATCAGGGGAGATCCAGCAATAGTCACAAGAGCTGAGAACCAAACTTACAAGAGCTTAAGGCACAATAGTGTGGGGCATGTGTGAGAAACTCAGCAGGATTTTTAAATGCTAAGGATTCCTAGTCTCAAAAAGTCTTTGCTGACTCCGACCTTAAGTACTATTTTATAATCCCAACGTACTGCAACAGCACCCTATTGTAGCAGTCATGGCACAGTTTTGTAATTGTCTGTTTTGGGGGGAGGGGCATAAATCATGGTGGAAAGTCATTTAATGGACAAAGTGGAAAATTCTAGGCCTAGCAGCACAGACAAAGATATGGGGAGGCTATGCCAGTAAAGCTGCGGGGACTTCAGCTGGCTACAGAAATGTGTCACCTCCATATAAATGTGGTCATATTGATATGCCAGGGCTAAAGCTGAAAACCAGAATGTTTCTCTACCAGTGTTTCCTGGGCAAGTATCATCTTCCTACCATGATGGAAAAATTCTTTTGTCAGGCTCCATCTCAGCCAGCCTTCCCAGGCCCCTAAGATACAACTCTCTTAAGCATGGCAGCTCACTCACCTTCCCCATGTGACCTTCGCCTCCCAGGCAAGACACCAGCATAGAGACAGAGTTGCCATCCAGATGGGTTCCAACATCATCCGGAAACTGAAAAGTCAGCTGTCACTTGTACTCTTGGCACTGGATGAGGACAGCCCTGAGGCCCTGACTTCTATCTTACCTAATCTAGCCAGGGAAACAAGTGAAGGGGGAATAGTTGCAACTCACAACCTAAGCAAGAATGAGCTGGAAGAATGATTTGGGGAAAAGCAGACATCTCCAAAGGAAGAGAGGTAGAAACTGAGGTCCAGAGGGACTCAAGACTGTGGTGATGTGTGTGTGGCAGGAGGGGTAAAAGGAAGAGGGTGACTGTGTAGGACTGTAAGCTCCAGACTGGTGGTTAAGGCTTGGAGGTGATACCTTGGGATCAGCTCATCACACCAAGGGACAATGTATAATGTCCCACCCTCTCCCTATGTCCCAAGCCCACTCTGGAGGGTTTAGGATTTCTCTCCTCAGTAGGATGGCAAAGTAGTTAGATATCAGGGGTGTGGAGTCAGATTTCCCAAGTTTCATTCAACTCTGCTATACTAGCTGGGTGACCTTATGCAAAATAGCTAACTTCTCAGTGCCTCAATTTCTTCATCTGAAAAATGAAGATAATGATATAACATAATTTCATAGGGCTGGTGTGAAAAGTAAATAAAATATGATGCATAAGGCACTTAGAACACCACCCGACACATTGGAGTCTGTCAAAGATGTTAAGCATTCATCTGTCATCTCTCCATTTATCTGTCTATCCATCTACCTATTCATCTATCATCTATCTATCCATCTGTCTATCCATCATCTATCTATCCATCTATCTACCTACCTATTTACCTATCCATCTATTTATCTATCTATACATTCATCAATCTATTTATCCATCTGTCTATCTATCTGTCTAGCTCTGATTGAACCTCTTTCAAATGTAAATATGTGTGTTTTCTCTTCCTTGTCATCCACACTAAAGGCATGAAAGTCACCCAGAGATATCACTCTACCATCTTAATAACAACAGAGTTTTTCTGACTAATGTCCCCACGGCACACTCAGATTGATCCGTCACTTTGCTGTATATGATAATTGGAAAAGTCCCTTAATTCCCTGGGTGTTAACATCTCTATTTGTAAAACAAAGATTTTCAAACAAATTGGTCTTGGAAGTTCTCAATTTTAATATTTTTTTATTTTATCTTCCTTGACAATCGAATGTGTTAACTATCAATGAAACTAGTCATTTTCGGAAAAGCCAATCAAATAGAGCTTGATAAACAGAGATTACTTTCATGATACCAGGACTCCACCACAAATATCCTAATCTTGTGGGTTGTTCTCAGTTCAGTAACTGCCAGATGCCAATTTTCCACATTTTCTTCACCACCATCTGTAGCCTAAACAGTGCTTACTGGTACAAAGTCTGGTTACCCTGGAGCTCTGTAAAAGCCTTGGTCTTCCCAAAAGCCTCCCTAATTAAGATCACTAGATCCTCTTCCCAACTCCAGGAAGAGTATGATGCGTGGTAGAAATATTTGCAACCACAAAAAGAGAGACAGGAGAAATTTTCCAGCATACTCATGCCTTGTGGCATGATAATATTTTATTGGTTCACAGTTTCCTTCTCCTGGAGAAATGCTTTTCTAACTGTCTAGTTGCTGGGAAGGGAATGGGGTAAGGTGTGGGATAGGTGGGATCAGACCAACCTGGGGTCTCTCTCATTTACCCCTGATTCAAGCCCATAACTTCAGCTCTGTTGTTATTTGTTTTCTTTGCTTATTCTTTGGGCTCTCTTTGAGAAGAAAAGTCCTTTGAATAAAAGCTTTTGGATTTAAAATTTGAAAATCTCTGCCCTGGAGAATGTATCCACGGATACAGTCCTCATGACAAACTCAGGCAGTAATTATTAGTACTATCCATGATTACCATTGAACGTCCACAAACCTCAGAGTGATGGGAAAACTTGCCCACTAATAAGTCAGAGAGCAGTGACTCAAAGTCAGGATGTCTGATAATACATACATTTATTATTTTCACTACATCACAGTGACTTCTCTATAATTTTATAGTAACAGAAAATCCTGTTTACAGAATTATGTATTGTCCAACTGTATTCAAGATTTAGTAAACTTTTAGTAGACTCCATGTCTAATAATAATAACTACTATTTTTATACAATTGCTTTGTGTCATTCACAGTGTTCTACACTTAAAATGAAATGAATTAACTCAGTTTTATTTAATCTGCCACAAAAATGTGTAAGTGCCATTAGTAGCCCTTTTTTACAGATGCAGAAATTGAGACTCAGAAAGGTTAAGACACATTTCCAAGGTCAAATAGTAGTTAGAGGCTGATCTAGGAGATGATCCTAAGAAATCTCACTAATTAGAGACTGTATGATTCTAGATTGAGGTATAGCTGAGTTAAAGTGCTGGGGATTTTGAAATGAATAAGACACAGTCTCTGTACTCATGTATCACACCGGTAGTCACATAACCTTGGTATTAGTTCATGCTCATGCTGCTATAAAGAACTGCCTGAGACTGGGTAATTTATAAAGAAAAGAGGAGTAATTGACTCTCAGTTCCTCAGGGATAGGGAGACCTCTGGAAACTTACACTTATGGCAGAAAAAGAACCAAACACATCCTTCTTCACATGGTGGCAGGAAGGAGAAGAATAAGCAAAAGGAGGAAAAGTCCCTTATAAAACAATCTGATCTTGTTCTCACTCACTATCATGAGAACAGCATGAGGGTAATCATCCCCATGATTCAATTACCTCCTACTGGGTCCCTCCCATGACACATAGGGATTATAGGAACCACAATTCAAGGTGAGTTTGGGTGGGAACACAGAGCCAAACCATATCATTCTGCCCCTGACCCTTCCAAACCTCATGCCCTCACATTTCAAAACACAATCAAGCCCTTCCAACAGTCCCCAAAGTCTTAACTAATTCCAGCATTAACCCAAAAGTCCAAGGCCAAAGTTTCATTTTAGACAAGGCAATTCCCTTCCACCTATGAACGAATAAAATCAAAACAAGTTAGTTAGTTCCTAGATACAATGGGGGTACAGGCATTTGGTAAATACACCCTTTTGAAATAAGAGAAATTGGCCACAACAAAGGGGCTAAAGGCCCCATGCAAGTCCAAATCCATTAGGGCAGTCATTAAACCTTAAAGATCCAAAATGATCTTCTTTGACTCCATGTTTCACATCAGGGCATGCTGATGCAACAGTTGGGTTCCCATGATTCTGAGCTTCTCCTTCCTGTGGCTTTGAGGAGTATAGCCCTCTTCCTGGCTGCTTTCATGGGCTGGCATTGAGTGCCTGCAGTTTTCCCAGGCACACAGTGCAAGCTGTCAATGGATCTGCCTTTCTGGGACTTGGAGGACAGTGGACCTCTCCTCACAGCTCTACTAGGCACTGCCCCACTGGGGACTGTGTGGGGGCCCCGACCCCACATTTCCCTTCTGCACTTTCCTAGCAGAGGTTCTCTATGAGGGCTCCAGCTCTGCAGCAAACTTCTGCCTGAACATCCCAGCATTTCTATACATCCTAGGTGTATGGTGAAATCTAGGTGGAGGTTACCAATCCTCAACTCTTGACTTCTTTGCACCCGCAGACTCAACACCACGTGGAAGCTGCCAAAGCTTGGGGCTTGCATCCTCTGAAACAACAGCCTGAGCTGTACCATGGCCCCATGTAGCCATGGCTGGAACAGCTGAAAAGCAGAGTACCAAGTCCTGAGGCTGCATACAGCAGCAAGGCCCTGGGCCCAGCTCAAGAAACCATTTTTCCCTCTTAAACCTCTGGGCCTGTGATGGGAGGGGCTGCTGTGAAGGTCTTTGACATGCCCTGGAGAAATTTTCCCCAGTGTCTTGGTGATTAACTCTGGCTTCTTGTTACTTATGCAAATTTCTCCAACAGGTTTGAATTTATCCCCAGAAAATGGAGTTTTCCTTTATATCACATTGTCAGGCTACAAATTTTCCAAACTTTTATATTCTGTGTCCTCTTCAATGCTTTGTGGCTTAGAAATTTCTTCTGCTAGATACCCTAAATCATCTCTCTCAAGTTCAAAGTTCCACAGATCTCTAGGACAGATGCCACTAGTTTCTTTGCATAGCAAGAGTCACCTTTACTCCAGTTCCCAAGAAGTTTTTCATCTCCATCTGAGACTACCTCAGCCTGGACTTCATTGTCCTTATCACTATCAGCATTTTGGTCAGAGTCATTCAACAAGTTTCCAGGAAATTCCAAACTTTTCCACATTTTCCTGTCTCCTGAGCCCTCCAAGTCTCTGGGAAGTTCCAAACTCTCCCACATTTTCCTGTCTTCTTCTGAGACCTCTAAACTCTTCCAACCTCTGCCTGTTACCCAGTTCCAGTAGCTTCCACATTTTTGGTTATTTTTATAGCAGCGTTCTACTCTATTGATGCCAATTTACTGTATCAGTCCATTCTCATGTTGCTAATAAAGACATACCCAAGACTGGGCAATTTATAAAGGAAAGAGTTTTAATTGACTCAAAGTTTAGCATGGCTGCAGAGACCTCAAAAGACTTACAATCATGGCAGAAGTGGAAGCAAACACATCTTTCTTCACATGGTGGCTGGAAGGAGAAGTGCTGAGCAAAAGAGGAAAAAGGCTTTTATGAAACCATCAGATCTTGTGAGAACTCACTCACTATCATGAGAACAGCATGAGACTAACCACCCCCATGACTTAACCACCTCTCACTGGGTCTCTCCCATAACATGTGGAGATTATGACAGGGAACTACAATTCAAGATGAGATTTGGATGAGGACACAGAGCCAAACCATATCAACCTCTAATATAAGGTCTAGCATAAAAGTAACTGCACTGCTGCAATGAATTTTGGTATGTAAAACAGTGAGGTTAGAAATAAAATTTATTTAGGATTAGCTTTAAAAAGGGTCAGAGTTCTTAAGGAACTGCATAAAACTGCAATATTTCTCAAATATTAAGAAGATAATTTATGCTCGCTTCAGGGAGCTTATTGAGAAAACCTCAGAGAATATACTGTATGACAAAGGTAATGTATAAATCATGGTGGTCATAAAGGGAGAGGAATATTATCCTGGAGAACTAACTCTTGAACTTGATGAGGGACTGCACACCAAGGCCTCTCTAAAAACCTGAGTAAAAAAATCTGAATATTAAAAGAAGGGATACATTATTCTGCTAGGCCCATAGTTTAAGAATATAAGCACATTGTTTACTAGTGTTCTCAGTTACTGAGAGCATAAAATTCAGCTCTTAGCCCTATTACTGCACCACAGAAATGATACACAAGACCAGAATCTGTTTAGAAAAGTTTTGGAGGCTGAAGTATTTTCTGCATCCCAAATCACACGCTTGTTTTAAATGGTTCCCTGATAAAACAGAGGTGTGTGGGTCTTTATACAAGCATCCTCCATGTAAAATTAAAATCGTGATTTAAAAAAGAAAAGGCAAACTGGACAGATGTTGCAGACAGAAACCCTTGGAGGTGAGTCACGGTCAAACTGTTAGTGGTGGAGTGTTTCTCATCATTGGAACTGTCAGAACAGACTTTCATTGCACACGAGGTAAAATGCTACCCTCCAGAGAGAGATTTTCATCATCATAAAATCTAATCTCCCTAATTTCAGCCCTGGAAACCTGTGTTGTCTGCTGGTATAACACCAAGGTGGAAGTGAAGAGGTAGTAGGTTAAATACTTACTCTATTTGGACTGACTAGTATCTTCTCTTTTACCCAAAAAGCTTTTAAAATTGGTAAAGAATCTTGAGACAGGGCAAATAATTGGTCATTCAGAGTGTGGACAGAGAGTAATAGCAATAAGAAGGGAAAACATGTGGACTAGTACTAAGGATATATAAGGCTTTCTTGAACTTCTGTTTTTTTTTGTTTGTTTTAATTTGTAAAATTTAAGTGTAAAGATAATCATATCCTTGGGTTACTGTAAGGAAAAGGAAAACATGAAACATTTCCAGCAAAGTTGATTTGTAACCTATAAAGCACCGTGTAATTGTTGCCCATGCTACATTCTTTATACTATCTTCTGTTTTGATTACAAGACAAAATATCCCACAAAATAAGCAATCCCAAGAGAAACAAAGCAGGACAGAAATGACAGGTCAGGATCTCACACAGAAAGGTGGAATGTGTGAAGGAAGGTGATAGAATTTGGTCTGGAGAGCCTGTACTCCCATCTGGCTTCACCCCCATGAAGATACAATGGGCTGACATATATAAAATATTTGGAAGCATGCCTGGGCATAATAACATCAGCAAAGGTTAGTTATAGTTGGCAAGCCTTTTAACTTTCCTGAGCCTCTATTCCTTGTCTATAAAATATGGATCAGTACTGCTTCACAGGCTAGTGAGGGAGAGTTAATTGAAGTAATACAGAAGAACAGAAATGATGAAATATTAACACATACACTATTATTACTGATTTTTGTTAGTGTCTATGTTTTTATATGATAAATATTGTGCTGCATGTTCATATGTATGTGTGTGTATATATATATGTGTATATACACCATATACATATGTATCAGCAGAGAATGTAATGAAATAAAATACTATGTTATTTTCAAGGATATGAACTAAGTGCTAAATTAATCATTTAACTTTTTCCCTAATTTGGGCATAACATAATCAGCTTTGATAAATATAAAGATTACTTTGGAAAAGTTTGAAGGTTTGTTTATAGGATTGGACAGAGACTCTAGTGGCCTGCTCTAAAAGACACAAACCATGAAGGCCCCGGCTCACAGGCTGGCGGTGGTAAGAGGAGGAAAAAATGAAGTATTATGTTTAAGAGAATTGATAAGATTCAGTACTTAACACAATATAATTCAATATCAGGCAGCCTGTGATTCAGAAAATCTGAAAATTGAAGACTCACTCTAATAATGCTTTATGCTTCTGTTGTACTTTTAACTTTTTCCAACACTTTCAGATCAATTACCTTGAGCTGCAAACAACAGAACGAACTCTAGCCTCATTTAGTGCCACATGTGGTGGTGTGGCATGGTGTATCAAACCTTGACATAGTGGGAACAGCACATGGTGTGTCATGATCTGAACTGGGTGGGAATCCCTGCTAAACCACTCATGTTGTGCTTGATTTAGGAAACGCTGTGAACCCCTCTGAACCTTCCCTGAATTCTAATCATGATAGCACCTTCCTCACAGGACTACCTGAAATACACCCAGACCTGTGCCCAAACATAGCAGGCACTTTATAAAAGTTAGAACTCTTCCTTTCCCCCCTCTAGCTTGCGATCTCATGATTCTGTAATAAATATACTAAAAGTCATATTATAGTCATGCTCATGAATTCTTAGATGTGAATAGGCTTTGTCACAAAACCTTGAAAAGCAACAAATAAAATTCTCTTGACATTTAAATTCATAAGTGGGCTCAGAGAGATAAATGCTTTGCTCAAGATAACACTTAATTTGCAGCTGAAGCATAACTAGAAAACTTAGTTTCTAGATTCTACTTCTTAGGCATTCTCTAAGCCCAGATACGACTTATTTTTTGGTTGCTTCAATGAAGATATGCATCTCTGCCTTCAAGAAGCTTAGATTATTAAAAATAAAAAAATAAAAAATAAAAAAAATAAAAAAATAGCAAGAACTCTCCATTTCCCTGATTACATTCAGAGTACCAAGAAACAGCTGATAGTTTTAAATGATTCCCTTGCTACCTCTTTTCTCCTGCATGCATGAATGTAGCTGTACATTCAGTTAGTGATTAAACACGATGATTGCATTCCATACATAAGATACTATGCTAAACCCTGTACAAAGAGAAAATTAAAATTCAGCCCAGGAGAGAAGAGATACACACAATTTGCTGGAGAGCAGGTCAGAGTACAGACTTCAGGATCAGAAAAATACAAGTTCAAATCCCACTTCTGCCACTTAGTATTAGTATGGGTTAGTTTCCTGAACACGTCTAGCCCTTTATTTATTTATCAGTAATATGTGAATCCCATATCTACTCCACAGATATGGCATGAACATCAAATGCTGTAATGTTAAAAGAGGATTCAGCCTGTTATCTAAGTTCTCAATCTTCCTATCCCATCAGTGGTGACTATTGTTAATAGCCATTATTTATTATTAGGGGAGGTTAAAGCCAAGCACTATGTGGTTAATATACTAAATCACGAGTCAACAAACTTTTCTTGTAAATGTCTAGAGAGTAAATATTTTCAGCTTTGTGAGAGGTAGGGCTAGGGTTCCAACCACTCAATTCTGCCACTGTGGCATGAAAACAGCCATAGACAATACGTAAATGTAGATGATGGGTATGGCTCTGTTTTTTTGTTTTGTTTTGTTTTTTGTTTTTTGTTTTTTGTTTTTTTCTTTTGAGACAGAGTCTCGCTCTGTTGCCCAGGCTGGAGTGCAGTGGCATGATCTCAGCTCATTTCCTGCTCTGCCTCCTGGGTTCAAGCCATTCTCCTGCCTCAGCCTCCCGAGTAGCTGGGACTACAGGCACCCACCACCACACCCTGCTAATTTTTTCTGTTTTTAGTAGAGATGTGGTTACCCTGTGTTAGCCAGGATGATCTCGATCTCCTGACTTCGTGATCCGCCCGCCTTGGCCTCCCAAAGTGCTGGGATTACAGGCGTGAGAGGCATGGCTCTGTTCTAATAAAACTATAAAAAAACGGAGGCCAACCTGTAGGCCATACTGCCAACTTTTGTTCTGAACAGAAAATCATGGGAAATTCTACTACAAGAGATGATTTGTGTCTTTCTGAAACTATAGGGTTTAGCAGACAGATGGCAATAGCAGTGGAAAATATTGCATAAACAGAGGCAAGAATGGCAGTGGCTTGGAACAAATCTAGTGTTTACTTGAGACTAAGTCCTCCAATCTGGCATCTCCCAACCACCCAATCCAAGCTTGGGTACATAAGACATGTTCAATAAGAGGAAGCATGAAATATTGGAACAAAAAATATTTCAGAGTTCTTCTATTTCAATTCTTCTACATCCTTGTTGAATGACAACTTTTGAGCAGAGAACTGGCCTGATTAATAATGCATTCTACCAAAATGGAAGTGTAATAAGGGCTCTCCTAAGACACAACAAACAAGTAACTAGGTAACTAATATAATTAGGGGAGAGAGGAAGCAGATGGAGTTAAGGATGATACCTTCCTCTCAAGCCTGGCCTGTAGAATATAAATAAGAAACATTAGAAGCAGAGCTAATTTTATCAGCTGAAAATGACACTGAAAATTAAAATATGAGATTTTGGGGCAAATCATCAAACCTATGTGATCAATGGATTAGATTCAGAGAAGAACAATTTCAGATTGAAGTTGGTATTGAGCATATGCTGTCCTTTTGGATCTGTGATTTAGTAGCCAAACTAAATCCAATATAATTGGTAAGGCAGGACAGTGAAATCACCTGTACTACTGGAAACTCTCATTTTACCTCTCTGCCTCCCTTTAGTGCTTTTCTCTTTTTCTTGGCTACTTGGTTTCATTTGCTTGTTTGAATCCTGTGGAGTACACATGTTTGAATCTATTAGGTGGTATTTGCTTGGACTTGGCTCCATTGCACTGTGTTTGAAACTCTGGCAGAACATAATCAACAATGGTGTCTGAGTGGATTTTCCAAGATACTGACATTTTCTTCATGTCCGTCACCTGCTATAAATGACAACAACAACTTACAAGACCTCTCATATATTGCCTTCAGTGTAGAACGCCCAGTGTTTAGTATGGCAGTGTTCAGTATGGTTTTCTTTATCTGGCCACCACATGCCTTCTAGCGTTAGACCCATTCCCCACCTCCAGTCCAGGCATGTGAGCCAGAGAATTCCTATAATGTCCCAAATTGTTCTATGCTGCTGCTACTTTGCTCACATTACTTCCTTCTGTTGGGATTGCCAAGGGGACCCACAAAAGCATAATCCCCTCTCTACCTGGATTGTGAGCAAGTAAATAAATAAAACCAAAAATTTGAAAGCCACACATGGCATTTAATACAGATGGAGGCCAAGATGGAAGACACATCCTCAGTAGGTTAGTCTAGCCGACTCAATTATTCTAAACTCTGGACCCAGAGAGACCTATCTACCAAACTCGGTCAGTGCGGGACTTGGGCAAGCCTCTCCTTCTTGAAGCTCTGAAGACATAGAGGGTTACTTCAGGTGAGCATCCCCAGTGATTCCTTCCCAACACCTCAGCCATGTAAGTCATTTCACCATGCATGGGCCAAAGGGGCAGAGAAAGACCCAAAGTGATACTAACTGAGCTTTAACAGGATTAAGATGTCGACAATAAAGAAGAAATTTTCCTCACTAACACCCACTGCTGAGAATGCTTTCTTATCCTTTTGGATAAGAAGCTTGTTATTCATTAAGGTTTAATCCATGATTAACAAAGAGCCCTCCAAGTAGAGGCCCCATTGAGCTCATATAAGAAGATCTAAATAAAAACAGCCCAATGATATATCTTTGTTCAATGGTGTAAACTGCTACCTCCCAGTAGACTCAGGCCCTTGAGGACCACATGCACGGTACCTTTTATCTTCTCAGCATCCATTTCCTCTTCTGGTTGCAACAAGACTCTAACTTTACTTTAGGGTTCTTCATTCCCAATTTACGTGCATCTTAGTGAGTCTGTCCATCAAGATATTTTGTCCTGTTGTCCTGTCTATGATGGATTGTTACCAAAAATGACCGCAACTATGTCCCTTTACAATGTGGCTTTGTTATAAGTAATGTCTATTGCTACTACTCCCTACCTTAAATAAGGCTGGCCTTGGTATGTACTTTGGCCAATTGATACAGTATGCTGGTCTGAGCCTAGGCCTTAAGAGGCCTCTCTCCCTTCTGTTAATTTTCCTAGACCTCCACCACCTTTATTTAAGCAAGCCAAGGGGATCCACAAGGGACTCTCATCCCTTTGAATGAGAGATGCTATGGCCCTCAGTATGCTCATTTTCCAAGCCAAGGTGTCAGATATAAGAGAATCCAGTCAAGGTCCAGGAAGCCAGTCTCCAGTTGACCAACAGCAGACGTCAGATGCATGGACAATGCCTCTTCTCAACCAACAACAAAAGATTTTCCCAGCCACACTACAATATGAGCTAAGAAATGCCTGCTGTTTTAAGCCACTGAGGTTTGGAGTTGTTCATTACACAACAATGGCTAACATTTTTTTTTCTTTCTTTTTTTTTGAGACGCAGTCTCGCTCTGTCACCCAGGCTGGAGTGCAGTGGCATGATCTCAGCTCACTTCCTGCTCCGCCTCCCGGGTTCATGCCATTCTCCTGCCTCCGCCTCATGAGTAGCTGGGACTACAGGTGCCCACCACCAAGCCTGCTAAGATTTTGTATATTTAGTAGAAACAGGGTTTCACCATGTTAGCCAAGATAGTCTCTATCTCCTGACGTAGTGATCTGCCCACCTCTGCCTCCCAAAGTGCTGGGATTACAGGCGTGAACCACCGTGCCCGGCCAACGATGGCTAACTTTTATAGAGATTTGTATTATACTTAGAGATGGCTTTGGGGATTGGTATTACACTTAGAAATGGCTTTGAGATTGGGGGTCAGGCAGAGATCGAAAAAATGGCAAACTCTTGGTGGAAATGAAAAAACCTTGTGGTTCAGCTTTTGTTTCCATTCAGAAAATGAACCCAAATCTATTCAACATAATTTTTCTTACATTATGCTTTTTTTAAATTAATCTAAGTTTTTGTACCTTGCTTGAGACCAAAGAAACCAAACTGAAATAGGCAGAAATAAAGAAGAAAGAGACAGAGGAAAGAAAAGTGAGAAGGATGTCTGGCTTTTAAATAAACTCTCATCTAAAGAAAAAAAGTCAAGCCTCTACATTTAAAGAAAATGAATTTTCAAACTATAGAATGCACATGAATCAACTAAAATGCTAGTGAACATCAGACTTATAAAACAGAATCTGTTCTGAGGCTGTGATAATTCACTATGCACATGTAAATGGTATATATATATTAAACAGATATAAAAGTGTGTGTGCATATATACAGAGAGAGAGAGAAAGAGAGATACATATCTGGTCAGAGGTCCTAGAAAAGTCTCAAGTAAATGCATATTGGAAGTTTTTGATTTATGTAGGAGGCTATCTGCAAACAATTCACTGTTACTGATTAAATCATTGCAAACAGATTAGGTTCTATTGGTGAAAGGAGTAATAAAATGAAATCTATTTCTGCTTCCCAAAACATTTCTACTGTGTATATCTTAAACCAAGGCATTCTCCAGATAAACAGACTACAAATATGATCAAGAACAAACTCTGAACCTCTGAAAAATAGCAGGATATTCCTACTTGCGTTTTATTTATCAATTTCCTTGTACATACCAAAAGTAAAAGATTAGGTGAATTTTTTGTGTCCACCAAATAATTTTCAGATAGTGTGTACAAGAAACCAGGTAATAAACAATCTGGTCTGGCCTTCTCTTAATTTAATAATTCATTTAACAAATATTTATTCCTCAAATTTACCCTGATAATATTGCTATGCTTTAAATGGCTTCTCATTGCCTAAAGAGTTGTATGGAAATTACTACAGTGATACATTGACATTTATTGTAGCTGAGAAGACCCATGGACCTCCCTAAGATGTTCTAGATGTTGCTATAGCAATACTGGATACACATGGACCCCATTCACAGGCTGTCTGTGCTCATGATCCAGCCTGCCACACACTGACTGCATTAACTGTGGCTTATGCAGGCCTGGGTTTGTTCTTCTTTAAAAGGAGGTAGTAGTAGTACTGTCTTATTGTATATTGGGAAGATTAAACATGAAAATACACATAAAGTATTTAGATCACTTTCTGGCATATAGTAACTGCTTAATAAATGTTAGTTACAATAATAATCATACCCTCAATTGTCTAACATTTTATGCAATTTTATAAGCACTTACAGCATCTCATTTATTTTTCAGATCATTGCTGTGAGATTGTATATGTATGTATTAAATATGTGTGTGTGTGTGTGTGTGTGTGTGCGCGCGCGTGTATGTGCATGGGGATGTGTGTGTGTGTATATATATATAATGCTTACTATATGAACTCAAAACCCAGACTCATGTTGGTGAAAGAATTTGCCCAGGGTCACTCCCCTGGCAAGGGAACAGTCCAGGCCAGGGTCAGCCCAGGCCTATTAGACTTCAAAATCTACACCCATTCTCTACATTCTGCCTCATCCGTTGGTTTCTAAGGGTGACCATCTATTTCCTCTTCACCTTTCTTCCCCTAATTCCTATGTACTCTGTCTAAAGCAACCACTCTTCTCAACCTGGTCAGATGTGAGCATGGTTTCTTTCCAAGAAGTCAACCCTGGCTGGATTCCCAACCCTGCTGCATTGTAGGGAAAGTAGTTCAATGCAGTAATTAACCATTTGGGATTCTTCAGACTGCTTGGATTTATGTCCAGCTCCAATGCTTATAGCTATGTTAACTTGAATTACTGTGTCTCAATATCCTCATCAGCAAAATAATGCCTGCCTGACAGGTTGTTCTGAAGATTAAATGAAACAATCAAACATCAGCATAGTGTTTGGTATATAGTAAGCCCTCAATAAGTGTCAGCATCAGAGGCTGATAAAATGTGACTCCTTCTGTCTCTCCATCAGCAGAATTCTCAAAGACCACAACATAGATGCCAATCAGCCACATCCAAAATAAGGGCTAGATTTTATTTGCTACAGAATTGTACAATGGAGATTGTCCATCACCCACTTCAAATGAACAAATGGTTTGAGTAAAAGGGCATGTAGAAAAGGTCTCCATTTAAGGAAGTGTCTCCATGCTGTCTACCCTCCTATGACCAGCTCACCAGACCTAGAAGGAAGAGAGAGATACTTACTCCTTACCTCAATCCAAGTGAAAGCGATTTTAGTGGAACCATTAGATTGCTGGGCTTGTTTATAAAGGGATTGAGTCACACGTGACCTTTGCCTGGGGAAGACAATGGTTGGGAGAATGGAGATCAGTGCTTTGCACCTCAGATACCTGAGCAGAGGAAGGAGATGGAGTCTCGTCCAGGCGGCAAGCAGTGTTTCCCAGGAGGCCATATGTGAGCCCCAAAGTTCGATAACAGCCTGGACTGTATGTGACTCAGGTTATCAGAAGCCTAAGGAGCAGGAGGAGAGCTTGGAAGAGCCAACTAGAGGTGTGGCATCACCCAATTTAAGGGAATTGTGGATAGAGTATCTGAAATATGTCCTCAAAAGGGACCCCTTGAGAGATAGGCAGAAGGTGTCTGGGCCATAAACAGCATGAACTCGCACGCAATCACACAGTCACCTGCCATTTTATGCTAGTGCTTTCCTCCTGTACTCAACAGCGGAGCTCAGACAACTAGGCCACGGAGCAACGGGAGCGGAAGAGAAGGGTGGGGAAATGGAGAAGATGTTCCCTGCCCTTGCACCACCCATGCTTCCAAGCCTGAAATCAGCCTGATTCAGGACAGGGAAGGAGTTTTAACTTTGAATAATGCTTGAGTTTTGATGACTGCACCAGTCTTGACATTTACATTATTTAGAAGAGTATGCAATTTGACTTAACAGAACCCCAGCATGTTTGATACTGACTGAGACAAGTGGTCAGGAATCATAAATCTAGGAAAGAGAAACCCTTCCCACCCCAACCTCTCCACCTCAGAGGTTTAGGGAGTCAATGAATTTCAAACTCCTGGAATGTTTATACGCTATTTGCAGAGAAGGCTTAGCGACCTGTCTCATTGGTAAATTTGCAAGAATAAACTAGGAATTCACAGATTATTTCCTCCCACTTTCCTCTTGGGAGCAAGCTCTTCAAGGATGTCTTCCACCCCTTCACACAATGAGTCTTACCTGGGCAGCACCCCCCCCCCATTCTATGGATGCCCACCGGGGGCCAGCGTACCTGTGACAGTTGGGAAAGTCGGAATAAATTGAGAGTTCATCTCCCATGTGCACTTTGCTCTCATATTTGGCTAATTTCTACAATTAGCTTTTCTGCAACATGAAGGCTAGATTTGATCTCTGTATGTTTCTTCTCTGTCTTGTCTCTCCAGTTGTTCCAAATTCAGGCAGGGAAGAGAGGTGCCATGCATTGGGTGTCCTGCATACACCAACAGCCCATAGAGTGGGCTTAATAAAGAGAACTAATAGACTACAGACACTCTCTGATTGTAACCAAGTCAATCCAGCATTTTTGAGTAAATGGTGGCATTACCACCGTGACAATTGCTGCCGGTCTTAGTACTTACAGTGCCCAAAATGTATCTTCTTTTCACAAGTCTTTGTATTTGCTAAAACTGTTTTCTACCTCTATCCTATTACTTGATTCAATTCAATGGCTACCTGCTCTACAAAGCCTTTCCTAACTCACCCCATGTTGCACTTTCCCACAAATTATGTGATATTTCTGTACTCATTTTTACTCAGAAGATTGTGTCGAGATGGCTCTTACAGTACCTGTCATACTTGACCTTGAAACATATAAACCTCCCATTGACCACAGGTTCTCTGGTGACCAACTCAGCCCGGTCCTTTCTCATATTTGTGTTCCCACAGCACTCCTCTGGTAATATAATAGGTGCTCAAGGTTTGCTGAAATTAATTGAAATGAAACTGACTCTGTATTAAAGTAGGGTCAGGCAGTGCTGTGCAGAGAGACATATGCAGGCTTGGGGTCATATAGATGCAGTTTTAATCCTGGAATTTTCTTTGGTTCTTCGTTGTTTTCTTCATGTGACACTATCACTCTCCGGATCTCAGTTTGCAACACAATTACAGAACAAATTAAGTGCCTTCTATCAAATATCTAGGGCTGTGCCTGGCCTTAATACTCAATAAAAGTTATTTCCATTTCCATTTTGATTGGGAAAAAATAACACAAAGGACATGGTCATTATCTTGCAGGTTCTTTGACAAGGATATCACACAAAAGGGCTTTTGGTTCTATTTGTTTTGAGTCTTGAATTACCGAAGAAATCTTTTATAGAAGATGAGGACGTGAGGATGTGCTGCAAGGAAAGTACTTCCTTTTTTTTTTTTCCTGTGGTGAGTGAACCCTGCATACACATTCGCCACAAAAGACATAAACCAGGCAAGAAGAACCTTAGTGCTTGGGCTGCACTTGGAGAGCCTAGGCCCAAGATCATACAAATTCTATGGAGTCCCAGCCCAGCTTGACTTTTTCTTATATAATATTAGAATAATGGTGATCAACATACCAACCTACTTTAGAGAAGTTTATGAGCATTTAAAGAAGTAGCATATAAAGCAGACGTGGGCCCCCTAAATGTGTCTACGGTTACTATGAACATCAATGTTACAGGAAGGATGTCTCTGATCAAGCCTGTGAATTAAGTCATGCCTCTTTTAATTAGGCCATGTCTTCATCTTTGTTGTAGTTTAGTGATACTTTTGTTTTTTATTATGTTTTTATTTTCCATCTGTTTAATGTAAAGTGTTGTTTCAATGTAAAAATTAAGCAAAATGTCTTATCAACAGATAACCTAGACTACTTTTGTTCTCCTAATTAAATTCAAAGACAGACTCAAGAATCACTCTCAATATGGTCTGGGGCAAGTCGATTTGACTCTGTCTCCCTGTCTTCCTCATATATGAATTGATGATAATATTTTGTGAAAGTAAAATAATTCAGGAAATTATACATTGCCACATAAAATATAAAGTTAAAAACTAATGCGAAGTGCATTTAGATGGAAACAGATGATCCTAGGGGAGTCAACAGGGCCCTGTGGTTTTAAAGTCCTGACTCTCCAGTTGCAGACTGATTCTATCTGTATGTAAACTGGGGAGAAGAGTAACACTTACAGGGCAATGATAAGAATGAAGAGAGATAATGTTTGTGAAAGTATCAGTTACATTCTTAGATGTCATAAAATGTTAAAATAATTACAAGTGTAAAACCCTGCTTGTCTAATTTATAAAGAATCAGATGAGGCACATAAGATGGGATGGAAGGAACATGGATTAGCTCTGAATGAGAGACTCGGATTGTAATTCCAGTTCCAGCTCCAGGTAACTCAGTTCCCTTTCCTGGTAAAATATACATCCATATGACAAACAAGAATAATAACATATGACTACAAAAAGAAGAATGCACTATTTCTAAAGTCCCTTCAAATTCTGAAGCTGTATGATTTCTATGTATCTGCTTATAAATAAAATAGAAACTGATACTTTCAGAGCAATTAATTCTACCATCAGTAATGAGATAAAGCAGTGCAGAGCAGTGGAAAGAATAAAAGTAACCAGAGTCAGAAAACTCCTGGTTTGAATCCTGGCTCTTCAGCATATTAATTTGACCTTGGGGGAAGTTATTAAATTCTTGTGTTCTTGGTTGTCTTATTTGTAAAATGGGATAATACATCCCTCATGGGACTACTGTGAGAAGAGAGAAATGCCTGAGATAATGCATTCTGGTTCATTTGTTCTGCTCTTTTAAAAATATCCAGCGGGCCTACAGCAAATGAAATAAATACTGAACCCCTTAGTTCCGCCTGGTTGGAGACATTGCGAGTCAGGGAGCTAATAAAGACCTCTTGGCGTCAAGGTCGAGCCCTTTGGGTTTAATATGGGTGCTGAACACGGAGCTAAAGGCTAAGTTAGAGAAGGCCCTTGTTTTGGCAATGTAGAATTTCAGACACATTTTGCAATCTGCATTGCAAGGAATCATGCAAGCAGAATGTTACAGAAACAACAGGATTAATTAACACTGGAGGACATTCTCCTTTGGTCCCCACAGAAAGTCTGCTTTCTGTTGGTTGTTCTGGGAGAAAAGGAAACATGATGTCTTTCTGGAGGGAACGCAAACCTTTCTCCTCTTTGAAGCCTCGCAGCATGAAGATTGAGATGTGATCCTATCTGAACAGCTCACTGCTGGTTCTTCCCACCACCTCCAAAAGCCTCCAGTTCAGAGCAGTGAGGGCTCATCTTCTACCTTCTCCCTCTTATTCAAGCCAGGCCTTTCCTGGAATCCATAAGTCATCTGTCTCTCATGGTTCTCTGAGCCCTTTGGCCAAATGTCTTTAGAGTGGGTGTGGGGATTTGGGGCATATGCCTGGCAAATCTATTAGGGCGCAGCAGCAAGCTAGTAGATCCTTGATTTATGCTTCACTTCAGCTCATCCAATGTCTTCTTTAAGTTTTGTAATGTGAATATTAGCACAGTAGCACTTCTATATAATTTACACATAAGTAAAGAATTATATATTACAGATGTGTTTTAATTACTAGTATATGCAGAAACTCATAACGCTGAAATGAACAGAAATGTGCAATTAAAAGTTATATCCCTAGACTGTATCTTCCTCAAAAGCCAAGACAGGGCATTGATCTTTGAATCCCAAGCTTCTAACACAATGTTTGACAATATAGGAAGGATAAAGGAGCAAATAAAATAGGTACATATGTTTTTTTGAACAGATACTCTGGGCAAGATTCTGTTTCAGGTACTTGGGATTCAGATACCTGTAATCTTATGGAGAAGACTAGTCTGTAAACGAAAACGACCAACTAGAAGGCAATGTGGTAAGTGCTGCGGGAGAATTATAATTACAATAACATGAAAGCAAAGAAAACATGATTCTAAGTGCAAGAGAAAGCCTGGACTAATTCACACAGAAGGGAGAAGTTGAATTGAACTGTAAAGGGTGAGAAGGAGTTTTCAAGTCTTTGGAGAAAAGAGGGGAGAGTGGTTCAGTAGGCTCTACCATCCTAATTCCCAGTAATTACCGTAGGGTCAGGCACATTGGAAAATCTATATAAATAGAGTCACCATTTCTAAACATGTATTGGTTAGGATCATTGTAGTTATGACTAACAAAAATTGTATCTAAATCGGGTAAGAAATAAAAATAACATGAACTTTATGGGACTTCAAACTTCAAGGATTGAGCATTTGAGGCACAGTTTGATTCAGAGGTTTACAATGCTCTCAGGATTTCAGCTTCATTTCTCTTAGAAACTCTGAACTCTGACTTCTACTCCGGTTGTATCCTCAGGCTGGCTACTTAACAAAACTGTGTATGGCTGTCTCAGGCCTCACATCGGCACCCTACATCCTTCAGAGGCAGAAGGGTTTCCTAAGCAAAAGTCTCAAAACTAATTCAAGTTGCACTAGCTTAGCTCACATCTCCATTCATGAATTAAATATCATGACCAAAGACACATGACTCACTCCTAAACACCGGTAAGCAGCCAGCTTCTTCAAAGCCCATGGATCCCCAAGTAGAAATAAAGGTGTTTTAAATAGAGAACATGG
The DNA here is from genome assembly GCF_024542745.1 of Macaca thibetana thibetana. Taxonomy (NCBI): domain Eukaryota; kingdom Metazoa; phylum Chordata; class Mammalia; order Primates; family Cercopithecidae; genus Macaca; species Macaca thibetana. The sequence goes on from NC_065582.1 coordinate 175,907,481, forward strand.
GAAAGTTGATTCTGCTGGGGCAACAAGCAGATGTCTGCCACCTGGAGTGTAATCCCATTCAGCCTTTGGTAAAGAGTACAAGCAGCGATTTTGCACTTCAGTTTGTGAAGCCAAATTAATCTGAATTTTTAAAACAAACAAACAAAACAAAAACTGTCTCCTGAAATTTGTCACACAATTTTTCTTCATTTCATTTTATTTGTCTCAGTCTCAGAGATAAAACACCATCAACGGAGACATGCCAGCTAACATATACCAACTTGGTAAGAACTGGGCTTCCTTCGTTTTTACTTCTTTTGTTTACTTACTTTTTTTGTCTAACATTTTAGTTAAGTAACTAAAGCACACTCAAAGTAGCTGTTTTATTCTCTGCCTTCCTTGTCTGATTTTGATACTGTTATCTTCCCTCTGAAAAATGGATGTTTGCTTTATCTTATTTAAAACTAGCCTGAGATCCTGAACAAAGTACAAGTATATAATAACCATTTTGTTCAACAGAGATTGGCTTAAAAGACACTGATAGTTAATGAAGAAATGAAAAACATCTCCAAAACGAATCCAGCTACAGCAACGTGGACCACCCTAGAAACTAAACCAATCTGTGTGGTTTATTCTTGTCCTCAATCCAATTCTTACCCTTGAAGAAACTACTCATCGCAATAGAATCTCACTTTCCACTTTGGAGACTAATTTTGTATGTCAAACCACTAACTTTCTCCTTTATTCTATGCTATTCTTAGCCCAAGGTTGCTTGACATTCAATAAATATTAAATGTAGCAATAATAATGATGATGATGACCATGTAAATAAATAAAAAGAAATAATCCTTTTTAAGCCTTTTCAGATGGTCTGCATTTATGATTTCAGAATTAGAGAAAAGTCATTTCATAGGGTCAAGTGGAATGTCTTTTGCCCTCTTCAGATGTTGTTCACTTACGCTCAATTTTCCAAAGTCAAACGTATAAAGTCCTAGTGGAGTAAGATTAATTCCCCAGTGAGCACAGTGCCCATTTGCAAATCATATTTATAGTATTTTTAAAGATGAAAGCAGCATATTTGTCATGCGTAGCTTCCAAATGGAATTAAATCTTCTCCCTTGTACAAACGTCTGTTAAACAAGCCTTAAACTCATAGGGAGTATCAGCTTGAGTACTTCACGGGGCTCTGAGTATTTTCACAATAACCACAGCTTATACATTTATGTGCTACCTGCCAGGGCAAAAAGCCTGACACATAGTGGGTGCACATTAAATGTTTGTTAAATAAGAAATGAGTTTTGTTTTGGTTTTTATTTTAGCGTCTCAAATGTGAAAGCTGAATCTGTACATATTCCCCCAGTTGGGGAAAGCAGGTCAATAAGCACTGTTACAGTGAGTACAATTTAAAGCAGTGATTGGAAATTATTTTTGTTTTCATGCTGAGCTTTGTGTTTAAGAGCAGTATAGGCATGCTATGATTGATTAGGAATGCCTGCCATGGACACAGGACAGTGGAACAGCAGCACTGTGCCAGAGAGCTGCCATCCAGATATAAAGATACCTCCACCCACAACAGAGGGATGGGCTTGGCGGAGAAGACATAGGAGAGTAAATGTCGCATTGTTGTATCCGACAACACCAGAAAAGCTTAGCAGTGACTCCGTTAAAAAGTATGTATGCAAATTTCATTTGTTGAGAATTTGTTTACAATGACTTTTCTATGATGGACGAAATCTTTCAGCAAATATTCAAGACATACAAACACATGGCCCAGGGTTATTTGAGGATTTTCAGAATTTGAAAAAAAAAAAAAGCATTCCAAGCAGGCAAGAATTAAAATTCCACTATTATGAATGCATTGATTTTTGTAAATTCGAGAACAGGCCTCTTTCATTGGAAATAGAATAAACCAGGTTGCTGTCCACCCTTGGCATTTTACAGTTGATAGAACAAGCGTTGCACTCCTGGTTGGCCCATAAAGACAAAATACAAATAGTAGCCAAAAATCGCTTCAACCCCACTTCATGACTTACTTGAATATCTTGACTTCTGGGCCTATTGTTTGACTTGGTCAGTCTGCAGGTATCTTTCCATTTGCCCATCCACACCCTCTGCTCTTAAACTAGGAAGCTGGCTTCTTGGTTAATACAACTGTCTCTTGTACTCCTCGGCCTCTGATTGAGGTCAGCCAAAAGGCAGCCTGAGTAGGAAATGTAAGGGAAGGAGGAGACAGAGGTCAGCATTATTTCTTCCACTGAATCCCTCCCAGTGAGGTCACTTAACATTAGCCATGTCCCCTAATACGTCTCTGCCTCTTCCAAGGCAGACTGCTCTACACACAGACTCCCTCTAACCTTCCAGATTTCAGTATGCTCTCCTCTTCACATTCCTTTGTGTCTAAGATGGTAACAGCATCACCATTACAAGTCCCCATCTGTGCACTGTCCTCTGCAGTTCCCTTGAAAGTAGTCTCCTTGTAAGTAAATCCTGCTTGAATGATCCAAATACCAACATGCCATCTTTTGCTTTTGGACCATAACAGCTAAGATGCTTCTCCTGGAAAGCCCTTGCCTTACCCACCCCACAGTGATTTTGAAAAACATTTTCTAAATGTCTTCAATGGGATGTCTTTACTTCCATTCACCATAGAACCCCACTGCGTGCCCCAGCTACTTATTTTGTGAATTATCACAGTTATCTTTATGTCCTCACCAAAGAGATCCACTCCTATGAGAGAGGCAATACATAACCAAAGCGTCAAAAATAAGACAGTTTTTAAAACCATTTTCTATTTGTTAAATACTGGCATTTTATGTTTAAAATGAAAGGGTTTTTAAAATATTAAATTTCAATCAGAAAAGTAATTGTCCTAAGGCTAGTAAAAAAAGAACTTATTTCTTTTTCAAAAATAATTATTACATATTACATATCCATGTATACAACACACAAGGATAGGAGGTGAGTTATAAAGATGACTTAAGAGGAATTGCTGGGTCATATGGTAATTTCATTTTTAATTTCTTTAGGAATTTCCATACTGTTTTCTATAATGATTGCACCGATCTACACTTCTGGCAAGAGTGTACAAAGCCTCCCCTTTCTTGACACCCTTTATCAACATTTGTTATCTCTTGTCTTTTTGCTCATATCCATCCTAACTGGTATATCTCCTGGTGGTTTTGATTTGAATTTCCCTGATGTCTAGTGATGTTGAGCACCTTTTCATGTACCTGTTGGCCATTTTTTTGTCTTCTTTGGGGAAATATCCATGCAGGTCCTTTGCCAATTTTTTAATCAGATCATGTATTTTCTTGCTATTGAGCTGTAGGATAAACAACTCTAAAGATCTAGTGGACAACGTGAGAACTATAGTGAATAATAGTGTATTGTATTCAGGATTTTTGTTACATGAGTACATTATAGCTGCTCTTGCCACTGGGGTAAAGAAAATGAATAACTGTGTGAGGCTATGTGTCTGTTAATTTGTTCCACTATAGTAATTGTTTTACTATATATAAGCATCTCTAAGGTGTAAAACATGATACTATGAGATACCCTGAAAGTAAAACAATACTTTGAGATACAAAACAAAATTTATTCAAAAATTAAAATCAAGGATACTTAAGACATGATTTCTATATTTAAATGACTTGGTGTGTAATTAAATAAACAAGCTCACACACTCACACTCACAACCTCACAACCACTAAGTTCATGAGAGGCTTTTAGGTGCTGGCATGTTTATATACATATTTTTTAAAGGCTTTTTAAGAGCAATTTTAGGTGCATGGTAAAATTGAATGGAAAATATGAAGAGTTCCTATATACTCCCATTCCTCCTCAATTATCAACATACCTCTTCAGAGTAGTACATTTTTCACAACTGATGAACCTGCACGGACACATCATTATCATCCAAAGCTCACAGTTTACGTTAGGGTTCGCTCTTGGCATTGTACATCTTGTAAGTTTGGATGTATAATGATGTGTATCCAGACTTATAGCATTATGCAGAGTTTTTTTCAGTGTCTTAAAAATCCTTTGTGTCTGTCTATTTATTCATTCCCTCCACTAATCCCCAGAAACTACTGATCATTTTACTTTCTCCATAGTTTTGCTTTTTCTAGAATGTCATACAGTTAGAATTACAATGTACAAAGCTTTATGAGATTGGCTTCTTTCACTTAGTAATATGCATTTAAGTTTCCTCCATATCTTCTCATGGCTTGACAGCTCATTTATTTTTAGTGCTGAATAGTATTCCATCATCCAAATATACCACAGTTTATTTATTCACCTACTGAAGGACATCTTGGTTGCTGCCAAACTTGGACAACTATAATTAAAATTGCTGTAAACATCTATGTTCATGATTTTGTGTGAAAATAAGTTTTCAACTTCTTTGGGTAAATACCAAAGGACACAATTGCAGATTATACAGTAACAGTATGTTTAGTTTGATTAAAAAAAAAAAACTGTCAAACTGTCTTCCAAAGCGGCTCTACCATTTTGCATTCCCACCAGCAAGGAATGAGAGTTCCCGTTGCTCCACATCCTTGCCAGCATTTGTTGGTGTCAGTGTTTTGGTTTTGGTCATTCTTGTAATTATGTAGTGGTATCTCATTGTAGTTGTAATGTGAATTTCTGAGATAACATATGTCTTAGTCCATTTTGTGATGCTATAACAGAATGCCTAAATCTGGGTAATTTACAGTGAACAGAAATTTCCCACAAATCTGAAGGCTGAGAATTCCGAGATCAGGGAGCTGGCATCATCCCATAGCAGAAGGCAGAATGGCAAGAGAAAGAAGAGAATAAAATGGAGCCAAACTCCCCCTTTTATTTTATTTTATTTGTTTATTTATTTAATTTATTTATATTTTTAGATGGAGTCTTTGTTCTGTTGCCCAGATTGGAGGGCAGTGGCACAATCTTGGCTCACTGCAACCTCCACCGCCTGGGTTCAAGCAATTCTCTTGCCTCAGCCTCCCTAGTAGCTGGGTTTACAGGCACCCACCACCACGCCTGGCTAATTTTTGCATTTTTAGTAGAGACAGGGTCTTGTCATGTTGGCCAGGCTGGTCTCAAACTCCTGACCTCAGGTCATCTGCCCACCTGGCCTCCTAAAGTGTTGGGATTACAGGTATGAGCCACCTCAGACCTGCCCCCGCCCCCCACTTTTATAAAGAACCCACTCCTGTGACAACAGCATTGATGCATTCACTCTGCCCTCATGACCTAACCACATCTCATTAAGTTCCACCTTCCAACACTGCAACATTGGGGATTAAGTTTTAGATACATGCTTTATGAAGTGTCTATTTCAAACTATAGCTACATATGATGTGGATCATCTTTTCATATGCTTGTCTGCCATCTGAATATTTTCTTTGGTGAGATTCCTGTTAAGGTCTTTGGCCCATCTCTTAATGGGGTTATTTTCTTATTTGTTGTGTTTTAGGAGTTGTTTGTATATTTTGGATAGCAATTATTTATTAGCTATATCTTTTATAAATATTTTCTCCCAGTCTGTGGCCTATCTTTTCATTCTCTTGACAGTGTCTTTTGCAGAGCAGAAATTCGTAATTTTAATGAAGCTCAACTTATCAATTCTTTCGTTCATGGATCATCCCTTTGTTGTCGTATCTAAAAAGTGATCACCAAACCCTAGGTCATCTGGATTTCCTATTTATTTTCTAGTTTTTAAACCTCTCAACAACTTTGAAAGATACATATTACTATTGTAATTTTATATATTAATATAAAGAAATGGTGAACTAAAGGGGTTGAATGACCTGACCATTGCTGCATACCTTATAAGACATGGGCAGACAGACACACACATCTGAGCAACCAGGAACTCAAATGCCTGAGTCATGCATGAGCCTGTTTCCAAAGTTAACCTGCTACATTGAGGTAATAGATTTTTGTCCATTGATACTTTATCTTTGTTGCCTAACATCTGCCTTCTTAATGTGATTGAGTTTTCATCACATTCTCTGATTCCAGTAAGGGTGATCGTCTTACATTCTGTGTATGAGCACTTCATTTTCCAGCTTAGTAGTTCTCATCCAGAGGTGATTTTGCCTTCATTTGGCACTTGGGAGTACAGTTTTGGTTGTCCTCCTGGGAGGGAGGGTGCTGCTGACCAAGTCCGGGATGCTGCTAAGCATCCTGCAGTGCAGCGGACAGTCCCCTGTGGCAAAGAATTACACAGCCCAAAATGCCAGTAGTGTTGAGGCTCAGAGACCATGCTGTAGATCCACTGCCTTGCACTTAACAGTCCGTCCATCTACTGCTCCTTCACCCCATGACTCCACACTGTACTTGTTCTTGCTGCCAGATTTCTAATTTTAAGAATTTCAGCTTGGCCGTTTACTTGGCCAAGTTATTCAAATATTCTGAGCCTCAGTTACTTGAAAATACATTCGACTTCTTGGAGCTTAATTTCCTCTTCTTTGAAGGCTTCTTATGAAAATTAAATGGGATAACGTGGAGGGAGCTTTACCAGTTTTACCTCCAAACTCTTTGCAAAAAAAGCATCCGCCACAGTCCTGTCAACCACAAGAGAGAAGACTTCTCTTCCCACTCATGGTTAATGAGACTAAACATGTTTCAACAGCCGGTTCTCATTAAACAAATCAAAATGCTCGCCCAACCTCTTCTATAACTGCTCTGCAAAAGGGTCTAAATCTCGGCCTCCAGTGTTTGTGTTTTACATGTTAAAATAAGGTCCCAGCCTACAGAATGTGTTTTTTCCTCCCCGCTTCTTTTTTAATAGTTGTATTTCCAGCTGGTTTTATTTAAGGCTATGCTTTTGATCTCTTTTCAATTCTGGGCCTCTTTCCAACTTGGCTGTCAATATTTTAAAGGCTCCCTTGGAGACAGCCTTGCTTAGAAGATGGCCTCATGCCAACCAGGAGAACTGGTCTACCCCTACTGATAGTTTGGTGAGTGTGCCAATATTTCAGACCTGTTCCTGACATGTGTCTACTGGGAAAACTATCATTGAGTAGTGATGCTTCTCAGGGCACTGTAATAACATATTATAGTGAGAAATAATTATATAATTCATTTAGTCCAATAAACTAATATCACAAATGAGAACTCTGAGGCTTAGAGAAGGGTCTCACACAAGAGATCTGTCTTCTGACTCTCCATCCAGTCCTTCATCCACAATGCTACACCATAAATAGGATTAAAACAACAAAATGAAGTAAAACCATGTATTCTTACCTTTTGCAATAGCTCCTTGCAATTGAGCAATTACTAAGTATTTTATGTTGCTGTCAGCCATACCCATCACTTTTGTCGTGACTTTTTAGTAATATACCTATCACATCAATATCCAAATGGAAAATTTTCCTAACACCCATTTCTCTCCATTCTTCCACATGGACATGTGTAATCATCCATTTTCTGCAAGATAACCACTCTCATGGTTGTATTCTAAATTTGTCGTCATCAATATGTTTCTGATCACTTAAGTAAGACATTATTTGACTCTCTGCCCTCTATCTCAACCTATCAGCCCATTCACCTTGTATTCCCTTATCTGGAAATTAATCCTTGCATGTTCTCCATTCTCTAATCCATTAATTAAACATTTTTCCACTATCGATCCCTGGCATCCTACCATGTGCTCTCTTAATGACTTACTTAGTTTAAAAAATTGACTACATCAAAATAAATTTAAAATTCTGAATGAAAAAAAGCCACAGCAAAAGTCAAGAGGCAAGCAAAAAGCTGGGGAGATTATCTGTAGATTATATTAGAGTTAATGACTAATGTTCTAAATATAAGATGATCTCCTAAAACTAGGTAAGAAACAAAAAATTATGAGGAACCTAATAGAAAAATGAGTAAAGGCCATACAAACACAATTTTGAAAAAAGAAAAAATGAAATACCTAACAGTATGAAACCTTCAATAAATAAATACATTTCAGGCTGGGCGTGGTGGCCCACATCTGTAATCCCAGCACTTTGGGAGGCAGAGATGGGCGGATCACCTGAAGTTAGAAGTTCAAGACAAGCCTAGGCAACATGGTGAAACCCAATCTCTACTAAAACTACAACAATTAGCCAGGCGTGGTGGTAGACACCTGTAGTCCCAGCTATTCAGGAGGCTGAGGCACAAGAGTTGCTTGAACCTGGGAGGCGGAGGTTGCAGTGAGATCATGCCACTGCACTCCAGCCTGGGTGACAGAGTGAGCCTCCATCTCAAAAAAGAAAGAAAGAAAAGAAAGGAAGGAAGGAAGGGGGCGGAGGGGGAGAGAGAGAGAGAGAGAGAGAAAGCAAGCAAGCAAGCAAGAAAGGTATTTCAATTAAAACTTTGAAGACTATCATCCTCTAAACCTAATGTGTTGGCAAAGATCTAATAGTTTGAGAATACTCACATGTGGAAATTATAAAACACTTTTATATATTGCGATAGAAGTTTATACTGGTACGACTTCAGGGAAAATTAGATAGCAATTCCTATTAAATTAGAACTCAAACTTCAACTCAGCAATTTCAGTTTTAGGAAGTTATTCCATAGAGAAAACTTGCACATGTGTGAAATGACATACGTTCAACAATATGCAATACCACTTTGTTTTTTTAACAGCAATACATTGGACAAGACCTAAATCTTCATTAATTAAACAGAAACATACTGATCAAATAAACCAAGAATTCTTCTGTCATCGTTGTATTAGCAGACATTTAAAAGAAGGAAGCAGCTCTATACGCTGAATTGGAATAATCTGCAATATATTTTCAGGATGAAAAGCTAGAAACAGAACCATGTTTTTAGCATTTTCTTATTTGCGGAGACTATTTTTAAACATACACATGTATGGTTTTAAATACACGAAATATCTACATACGACTTCAAGAGAAATTGGAACCCTAGTAACCCTAATTTTCTCTGAAGAAAAGAACTGGCAAGTTGAGATCTGGCATGAAGGAAAAAAAAGATGAAAAATTGCTTTTTTCTTCTGTGCCTGGCTTATTTCACTTAATATAATGACCTCCAGTTCTGTCCATGTTGCTGCAAATGACATGATTTCACTCTTTTTTACAGCCAAATAATATTTCATTGTGTATATATACCATAATTAGGTAGACAGTAGAATGATAGATACCAGAGGCTGGGAAGGGTGTTTGGATTGTGGGTAGGGAGGATGAAGAAAGGCTGGTTAACCGGTACAAACACAGAGTTAGATACAAGGAATAAGACCTAACATTTGCTTTCAACATAAAGTGACTGTAATTAACAATAATATATTGTTTCCAAATAGCTAGAGAAGAGGACTTGAAATATTCTCAGCACTTAGAAATGATAAATACTTGAGGTGATGAATACTCTAAATACATTAACTTGATCGTATGTCCTATGCATGTAGCAAAATATCACATGTACCCCATAAATATCTACAAATATTATGTATAATAAAAATAAATAAGAATTGATGTTTTTCTGTATTCTCTTCTCCCCTTTGACTTTTTTTTTTTTTTTTTTTTTTTTTTTTTTTGAGACGGAGTCTCGCTCTGTCACCCAGGCTGGAGTACAGTGGCCGGATCTCAGCTCACTGCAAGCTCCGCCTCCCGGGTTTACGCCATTCTACTGCCTCAGCCTCCCGAGTAGCTGGGACTACAGGCGCCCGCCACCTCGCCCGGCTAGTTTTTTGTATTTTTTAGTAGAGACGGGGTTTCACCGTGTTAGCCAGGATGGTCTCGATCTCCTGACCTCGTGATCCGCCCGTCTCGGCCTCCCAAAGTGCTGGGATTACAGGCTTGAGCCACCGCGCCCGGCCCCCTTTGACTTTTTAAACATACATATTATCTTTTAAATTAATTAAAAGAAATGCAAGTCCATTGATTTTTTTTGTATTCTCTCTTTTCCCCTTTGACTTTTTAAATATTCATATTATCTTTCAAATTAATTAAAAGTAATGAGATGAATAAATTAGTAAACAAATAAATAAGGCACCCCCAATGACTTTCTTTCTCAGCATCCTATTTTAATTCTCTATTTCGCATTTATCACTTATAATTGTCCTATTTATATGTTTATTATATGTCTCTACCACTCGAATGCAAACTAAATAAGAATATAAACCAAGTATATAAGACTCTCCTACAAGCCCTTCGTGTGAATTAGAAGTAGGAGTCTCCTTGAGTAGATGCAGCCTCCACAGGCTGTGGAGTGGAGCCTACTGGAATTTCCATCAATACTTAACCTTCACAGGTCATTATTACGCAGTGAACAATGTGCAAAAGCTTGTGCAGTCACCCTACCTTTCTGGTTTGTATATCATTTTTATTCCAGCACCTACAACAGAGTCTTCTACACGGCAGAATCTCAGTGTATCTTTGTAGAATGGGTAAACATATAGGTCACAGTACTGAACTCACTGGGAATATAAATGACTGCAGTAAGCTGAGGCAAGCAAACTGCTTACTCATTCATTTCCTGTCTCTCAGTGATCACTATCCTTCATTGTCTGATGTTCCATGTCTTGAAAACCATTGTGCCTTTTTTTAAAAGGTTTGTTTGTTCTAGGAGAGAGGGTAGGTCTACCTTTATTACTCCATTGTGATCAGGTGTGAAAGCGTGTCTATTGTGATTTCAAAATGCAGTTTAACTATATTATTTTTGGCCATAAACCTGAGAATTGATTTCCGTTTGGATTAAACCAAGAGCTAGTGATAGAAAAGCATGTGTAATTGTAAAAGGTCATTTGGTGGAATTGTTTTGAAAAATTATAATACACATATGCCTATCCCATTAACCAGAATATTTTAAACCAGTATACTAGATAGTATTTTACACTAAAATTGCCCTTAGACATTAGGGAACTCTGTAAGAATTAGCTTTCTTCTCTTTAACATTCTTTCTATTACACTTTTCTTACCGTCTATCTTTCACCCGTCTCACTACTTTTATTTTTGTTTTTGTCTGGTTTTGCTTTGTCTCCACTTCTGAGTGACTTGACAGCTGGAAATACCAGTCTTCCTTTCTTTACCACACTTACTTTATCTACTTTTATGTCTTCTCATAACAATAAAAGGGAAAATTATTAAAGTCAAACATGTGCGTAATAGAAGGTTTTGATTTAGTAATACTAAGTTTATAACCTTTTGCTTACAAGTCATAAAGGTGCTCAATCTCTCTCCCATCAAATAAAGAGCACTGGGGTGACAGCCCGTGCAGGCAACTTGTTCCCTTACGTCTAAACTGGGGACTATGACCCATATGGTTGAAGAGTGTGCCCAAATGGAGAAAGCACTGGAATTAGAGTCAAAGGCCTTGAATTTCACCCTGAGTCCATGTACCAGCTACAAAGCCTTCTACAAGATGCTTAATGCTATTGAAACACATTTTCATCATTATATTAGGAATGATCATTTTTACTTTATAGGACTTTAGTGAGAATTTATATATTCTTCACAAAACATTTATTGAAAGTGCATGGGCATTGTACTACTGGTTGGAATAAATTATCAAATCATATTACATATGTGAATCTAGGACATAGAAGGCATTCAACAAAGTATAAAATTAAAGTTTATTGAAAAGCCACAGGTAGGGGTGGTTAATTTTAGTTGAATAGGTTTTTAAAATATTTAGGAATAATATGAATATATAAGCAGGAACTTGAGTGGGGATGTCTTACGTTCGAGAAAGAAATTTGGACCAAACACACAAAGAGTCATCAGCATATGGCTAGGATTTAAAATTGTATAATAAATGCTTTAGGGAATGAGACATAGAAAATAAAAAGACCAAGAACCGAACCCTCAGACTCTCTAAACTAAAGAGCTGAGGAAATAAATAGAAATCAACAAACAATACTGAAAAAAAAAAAAAAAAACAGCCAGCAAGTTGGGAAGAAAATTAGAATGGCTTAAGTGCCAAGGGGAGACACAGTTTAAAGGGGAAGAAAAACAATCAGATGTGACAAATACTGGTTCTGAGCCAAATAATAGGCTTTTTTATTAATAATTCAACAAATGTTAATTGAGGTCCTACTATGTGCTTTGTGCTGTCCTGAGAGGTAGAGGTGCAACAACCAACACAACAGATAAATGTTGCTGCTTTAATGGGGTTTCCATCCTAGTCAACTATGACTTGACCACAGCATGCAGTAGGAAAAGGCCGCGGGTCCTTGACAAAAGCATTTTCTGTGGTTGTGGAGGAAAGCCTAACTGGAATGGGTTCAGGCATGAATGAAAGGTAAAAAAAAAATAGAGACAATAAGTCAAGTCATAACTTCGAGAAGTTTTGTTATAAAGTCAAAAAGAAAAATGGTGAAGAGGAAAGGGAGATTGTGATGGTTAATTTTATGTGTCAATTTCATTGGGTCATAAGGTGCTCAGATATTTGGTCAAAAATTATCCTAGTTGTTTCTGCAAAGGTATTTTTACCATGAGACTAACATTTAAATCAGTAGGCTGAATATAGCAGATTGTTTTCCCTAATGTGGAAGGGTCTCATCCAATCAGTTGAAGGCCTTCATATAATGAAAAGACTGATCCTCCCCCAAGGAATAGAGAATTATTTCTGCCGGACAGTATTCAAATTAGGACATAGACTTTTGTTTTTCCTGTCTTTGGATACAAACTGAAACATTGGCTCTTCCTGGGTCTCAAGCACACTGAACTAGAATACACTATCAGGTCTCCTGGGTCATCAGCTTGCCAAATCACCCTGCAAATTCTGGGACTTGTCAGCCTCCATGATTACATGAGACAAGTCCTTGTAATTAATCCCCATCTATAGATCTCTATCTCTATTTATCTATATCTTTCTCCCTCTCTCTTTCTCTCTCTCTTTCTCTGAAATCTATCTACATCCTATCAATTCTGCTTCTCTTGAGAACCCTGACTAATACCTTTCAGAGATCAAACGAGTTTTGTGTGTGTGTTCATTTTGTTTCAATATGCAAAAACATCCCCACATGTTGTACCCTGATTAAGAAGGATTTGTAGAGGGAAAGGAGAGCTAATAATTCTAGAAGAGAGGGAAGAATAGTTACAGTGATGTTCTTGGAAAGGTCAGAAAAGTTCAGATTTGATATACAACTAGGGGTCCTGGCTCTATTGGGTTAAATTATGTCCCCTAAGAAGATATATTAAAGCCCTAATTCCCAGTACCTGTGAGTGACCTTATCAGGAAATAGGGTCTATGTAGACACAACCAACATAGGTTGGGTTCCTACTGGATTAAGCTGGACCCTAATCCAATGTTTTGTGTCCTTATTAGGACAAAAGGGAGGTCACCCTGTGACAACAGAGGCAGAGATTGGAGTGATGCATCTACAAACCAAGGAGCACCATGGATTCTCCGCAATTGTAAGATGCTAGCAAGAGGCAAGCCACAATCCTCCCCTAGAGCCTTCACAGGTAACATAGCTCGGCCACCACCTTGATTGCACACTTCTTGTCTCCAGAACTATGAGAGAATAAATTTCAATTGTTATAAGACACCCAGTTTGTGATGATACTTTGTTTTGGCAGAACTGAGCACTAACACACTGGCCTTAGTGGCATTTATAGATATTTCAGGACAAGAAGCTGCAAAGTTATCGGATCATAAAATCCATGCTATGCTTCAGTAGAACAAGTTATTTTATGGGCTTGATGACCAAAAAAAAAAAAAAAATGGATTGGTGAGTATCTTGGTGGGGCTCAATAGGCTTAAAGGCACTGATCCCTTTGTTCTTCCTTCTCTCTATGCGTCTGGCCTATAAAGCCAATGTGCATGGAAGTTAGCCAAATGGGAACGAAGTACCAATCCTATCAACTTTTGCAAGTTGTCTATGACTTCCAATTCAGAGGCCTCTGGTGAACACTACAATGAAAGGACCAAGTGCATTTTTCTTGTCCCTGATATCTCTGGAATTTGGAGGCCTGGTTCTGGCTGCTGAATCATGAATGCAGGGGCCATAGGGCCATCAGGATGGGTACCCTGCTCAGGAACACTGACCTGCTTCTGGAAGGCAGGCTCTGGCTTTGTCCAGGTTTATTAACTTATTGGATGAAGTGTGAGGAGGACAACGAAAAGAGAGAGGCCAGAAATGTCCCCTCCCACACCTATGCCCCTGAAGGAGAACAGTTGATGTTCTCCTCTCTTTTAAATTATAGAGAGGAAGGAGGAGTTCTCTTCTAATAATGATGGGCCTTAAGTATCAGGCTACGAGATTATATTTCAATGCACTAGCAAAGATTACGTCTAGCTAGGGAAATTTGAATTTCCATAATGCCGTACGGCACTTAATAGTACCCCGGTGGGCAAAGATAGTTATAGTGCTTCTTAAGTCTAATTACAATGAAGTCCACGCCAAAAAGCTACACATGAAAAAGTGTTTGAATTCTAGCCAATGTAATACTTAATACAGCAAAATTCCAACAAAACAAAGAATGCAGACATTCCCATGACTCTTTTTCAAATATTTTTTATTATTCTAGAAAAATTACGAGTTTTGGATTCAGGTCATCTGCATTTAAATTCTGACTCTGCCACTTACTAATTAGATAATCTTGAGCAAAATATGTTGCCTTCCTGAACCTCAATTTTGTCATCTCATAAGGAAGATTGATGATTGTCCCAAAAAGGCTCCAGCCTCATGTTAGGGTGATCATATGTCCAGTAAGCCTAGAAAAATGCCAGTTTATTTGATGCCCCTGCTTAATTATTATGCCCTTTTGTTCTCAAAAATGACCTAATTTGTTCAATAAAATTATAAGATCATTGAATTCATATGTGCCAATATGAAGGTGTCTTAATTCATTCAGGTTGCTATAACAAAAATATCGTAAACTAGGTGGCTTATGAACAATAAATATGTATTTCTCATAGTTCTAGATCCTGGGAAATCCAAGATCATGCACTGGCTGATATGGTTTGGGTGTTTGTCCCCATCAAATCTCATGTTGAAATGCAATCCTCAGTGTGGGAAATGGAGCCTGGTAGGAGGTCGTTGGATCCTGTGGGCAGATCCCTCATGAATAAACCATTATTATATAAACCATAGCACCATCCCCTTTGTAATAAGTGAAGTCTCACTCAGTTAGTTCACGTGAGACCTAGTTGTTTAAAAGTCGGGGAACTCCTGTCTCTCTCTTGCTCCCACTCTTGCCATGGGATACACTGGCTCTGCCTGCACTTCCCACCATGATTGAAAGTTTACTGAGGCCCTCACCAGAAGCAGATGCTGGCACCACACTTCCTGTACAGCCTGCAGAAATGTGAGCCAATTAAACCTTTTTTTCTTTATAAATTACCCAGTCTTGGGCATTCCTTTATAGTAACACAAAAGCTGACGAATACACTGGGAGTTTCAGTCTGGTGTGAGCCCATCTCCTGGCTCATAGATGGTACCTTCTCACTGGGCCCCACGTGGTGGAAGGAGCAGAGTGGCTTTCTGGGGTCTCTTTTTTAAAGACACAAATCCCATTTATGAGTACTTCACCGTCATGACCTGATCACCTCCCAGAGACCCCATGTCCTAATAGCATCATTTTAGGAGTTAGTATTTCAACATATGAATTTTGGAGGGACACAAATTTTCAGACCATGGCACACAGCAACTTGAGAATTTTAAAATTACACATGAATGTAAATTTCAATAATGAGAATCATGCTCCCTAAGCAGTCTCTATAAAGAAGAATTTTGTTTTTGTTTTTGTTGGCTAGTGTAAAGTAAACAGCATGGGAATATGTAACATGAGTCAATTAAAGGACCTCTTAACGAATTTTTAAGTGCCAGTTTTTTGTACACCAATTATACCTCAATAAAGCTAGAAAAAAATAAATACAAAACTGAATTGTAGGTGAATGAGTGAGTATAAGAACGTGCATGCTGAAAGGATAGAGAAGCATTCTTGAAAGCAAAGGAATCTATTCAGTTACTTAGAATACCATTGATGAATTTTTCTACTGAAAAAGCTAGAGGGCACAGTAGGAGCTCAGGTGGATGGAACACCAACAGTATGCCAGAAATCATCATTTGAGCTGGTTCTCTCTCTTATTTAAATATAATTAAATTAAATTACCCCAACCTTATAAAGTAGGCATTGCTAAGCTCATTGCACAATGGTGGAAATTGAGGCTCAATTGATTCAACTGCTGGCTCAACTTAACAGCAGAACGAGGTTTTGGAATCAGATGCAGTTCTTCCTAAAGTCTTGCTCTCTCTCATATGCATTCATCTTTGACATGGCCCATCTTTTCACGGTCAGGGACATTTTTGAGAAAATAGAATGAAGAATGGTGGTGACACTCAAATCTGTCTCTGCTCTATCAAAGCCTTCTGAGATCTGTGCCACTACCAGTGGGTGAACAAACAGAGCTTCTGATGATGCCATCAGAGAAGACCAAGCCCTAAAAGGCTGCAGAGGAGCCAGCTGGGGAAAACGGATGACTTACCTGAAATCCAGTAAAGGTGCATTTCCCAAACAAACATGGAGGGAATAAAACAGCTTTTTAGGACTGTGCGTAGCTCCAACTGGGCCACATGGCACCAAAGTTCAGCAATGCTGAAGAAATAGGCATCCATATTTGCCCCCATTTGAACACCAAGTCCAAAGATATTTGTTTCTGACGAGCAAAAACCTGAGGTCGTTTCCCTGTGAGTCCACCCAAATGGTGGCTGCCACCTCCTCCCATGCCTAGCCGCCACTGAACTAGGAGTTCTGCCTTGCCACCGATGCTGCTGAAAGAGAACGAGCAATGAGGCATGCTGCATCTCAACTTTTAACCTTCTCAGCCTGTTCCTACCAGGCACTTCTTAATGTGGTCTTCTGCAGGAAAATCGGAGGAGCAAAACCCAAGTGAGTGGCTGTTGCACACCGCCACAGGGAAATTGCTCTTTCTTATGTCTTTTCCTGAAATCTGTTCTGAAAGGCACTTTACATAGCTTTGGTTACCGGCAAGAATGTGATGCATACTTTGGTTGAACCCCCCAATGTCTTATTTAGTTAATAGGCCTGTATAAGTAATTTGGGAAAGTGAGCCATAATCTTAACATCTCTTTCGATGCGCAAGTGAAGTGAAATGTTCTAAACGCTTGCTTATGCTAGTGTCATTGAATATGGCCACTCGTTTTTCTTTCTTTTGCATGCTTGTTTGATTTTTAACTTAATTTTATTTTAATATAACCTATTTTATGTAATTGAGTATTAATACTGTCAGTATTAAAGTGTACAATTTGGAGCATTTAAACAAACGTATACACTCCTGTAACCACAATCACAATGAAGATATTTAAAGTTTCCATTGCCACAGACGGTTCTGTAATTTTTTCTCCCTTTCCAGTCAAATCCACCTGCCACCTACCCCCAGCCCACCTCCAGAGGCCACTGCTTTCTTCATTTCTTTTACCATAGATGAGTTTTACCTGTTCTTGAATTTCATATTAGAGGAAGGATACAGTATGACCCTTGTGTCTGACATTTTTGTTATTCATCTGTGTTATATTCATTGACATATTTATGTTTATTCATTCCTTTGTTGATGGACATTTTGGTGTTTTCACTATTTCAAATAAGAATGCAGTCAATATTCTTGTACAATTCTTGCTTACAAACAGATGTTTCCATTTCTTTGTGTTAAATATCTAGGAGAGAAACGGATAATTATAAAGTGTACACTTAACATTATAAGAAATTAGCATACAGTTTTCCAAAGTTGTTGTTTTACATTCCCACTCATAGTGTATCACCGTTGCAGTCATTTTGCAGTCTCTCCAAAATTTGGTATTCTAAAACTTTTAAATTTGAGCCATTCCAGTTGGTGTATAACGATATTTCATTGTGACTGCAATTTATATTTCCCTATTATCTAACCTTGATGAGTATCTGTTCATGTTCTTATTAAACATTCATATATCTTGTTTTGTGAAGTATCCACCCAAGTCTTTTGCTCACTACTTTTAAATTATTTTTTCTTTTTTTATTATTGAGCTGCAAGTGTTCTTTGCATATTAAGGAAACAGGTTTATTGTCAGATATACAATTATAAATTATTTTTTCCAATCTGTGACTTACCTCTTCAAAGTTGACATCTGATGAACTGAAGTTTTCTTTTTTATAACTTTTATTTTAAGTTTAGAAATAAATGTGCAGGTTTGTTACATAGGTAAACTTGTGTCATGGGGGTTTGTTGTACAGATTATTTTGTTGCTTAGGTATTAACCCCATTAGTAATAATCCATTAGTTATTTTTCCTGATCCTCTCTCTCCTCCCAACCTCCACCATTTTTGCTTACCCCTGTGGATCAAGATTGGAAATTGGGACAAGAATAAATACAAATAAGTGTACTTTTTCAGGGGTAGAAGGATGATACCTAGTCATGTAATTGCAGAGTACCTGAGTCAGGATCTGGGCACCGCACTGCTGAGGTCTCTAGAGTGAAACTGGGTTTAAAGAGCTGTGTTCTGGTCTGGGATAAAAGACACCCTTTCCTGATAGGCTCCAGTGTGTGGTATTCCCCTTTTTGTGTACATGTGTTCTCATAATTTCACTCCCACTTATAAGCAAGAACATATAGTATTTGGTTTTCTGTTCTTGCGTTAGTTTGCTAAGGGTAATAGCCTCAAGCTGCATCCATGTCCCTGCAAAGGACATGATCTCATTCTGTTTTTATGGCTGCATAGTATTCCATGGTGTATATGTACGACATTTTCTTTATATAGTCTATCATTAATGGGTATTTAGATTGATTCCATGTTTTTGCAAACTATATATCCGACAACGGTCTAATATCCAGCATCTATAAGAAATTTAAACAAATTAACAAGGAAAAACAGCCCCTTTATAAAGTGAGCAAAGGACCTTGACAGACACTTTTAGAAGAAGACATACAAGCAGCCAATAATCATATGAAGTTTTCATTTTTTATAAAATCAAGTTTTTCATTTCATTTTTCTTTAGTGGGTGTTGTTTTTTAAATTCTAAGAAAACTTTGCTCATACCAAGGACACAAATATATTTTCTGTATCTTCTTCTAAAACTTTTACACGATTAGCTTTTACATTTAGCATTGCAATCTATCTTGGGTTATTTGTATGAGGTGAAGTATGGTTTAAAACTTTTTTTAATTTGTAAAATACAGATATCCACATTTTTTAGCATTATTATTGAAAACACTGTTACATTACCCACTGAATTGCTATGACACTTGTATTAATCTGTTCTCATGCTGCTAATAAAAAGATACCCAAGACTGGGTAATTTATAAAGGAAAGAGGTTTAATTGCCTCACAGTTCTACATGGCTGGGGAGGCCTGACAATCATGGTGGAAGGTGAATGAGGAGCAAAGTCACATCTTACATGGCGGAAGGCAAGAGAGCTTGGGCAGTGAACTCCCAATTATAAAACCACCAGATCTCGTGAGGCATATTCACTACCATGAGAACTGTATGGGAGAAATCACCCCCATGATTCCATTATCTTCGCCTGGCCCCACCCTTGACATGTGGAGATTGTTATAATTCAAGGTGAGATTTGGGTGGAAATGCAGCCAAATCATATTAACACCTCAATGAAAGACCACTTGAAAGTATATATCTGAAGTCTTTATCTGGTTTACTTACGTATTCTCTGTTATAATCTATTAATTTATTTGCCTGTGTTTATGTTAATAACACACAGTCTTAATTCTTGTAAGTAGTAGTTGTAGTGTATCTTGCAATGAGGTAATGTAAGTTCTCCTACATGGTTCTTCTTTTTCAAAATAAATTTTAATGTCATCTTGTCAATTTTTACAAAAGTCCCACGGGATTTTTCATTGAAATTGAGTTGAATCCATTGGATTTTGTAAGTGCAAAATCCGATCATCTAAATACAGCTTTGTTTTTATTAATCCCAGTTTTTATGTGTTTCATCTTCACATTTTCTTGCCCTATTGTCCCGGCTAGAACCAGCAATACAAATGTCCACTGGCATTTCTTGTAGTGAAAGTTTGTTGTTATTGGATTCTCTCATTATTAGTTTATTCAAAAACTGTCTTTTTTGCCTTTCCTTAAGTAGATGCTTTTCCGTGATATGGAATCGTAGTATGAAACATTTTTCCTCCCTCTCAGCACTTCAAGGTTGCCATTCCCCTGTCTTCTGCCTCGAGTTGTTTTGATGAAAAATTAACCATAATTACTATTGTTGTTCCTTGCTTTTGACATTCCTTTTTTCCCTCTAATTAATTGTAGAAATTTCTCTTTATATTGGCTTTTAGCCATTTGGCAATTATATGCCTTGGTGTTGTTTTATTTGTATTGATTGCTTGGCACTCACTGAGACTCTATAATGTCTCGGAGAGGATTTGCAGCATTTTTGCTTACCCCTTTGGATCAAGATTGGAAATTGGGACAAGAATAAATATAAATATGTGTACTTTTTCAGGGGTAGAAGGATGGGATACCTAGTAATGTAATTGCAGAGTACTTGAGTCAGGATTTGGGCACCCCACTGCTGGGATCTCTAGAGTGAACCTAGGTTTAAAGAGCTGTGTTCTGGCTCTGGGATAAAAGAGGCCCTTCCTACCACCACTTCTGTTCCCAGGTTTCTACAGGTATTACCTTTCTTTGAGCTACGAGTACTCTTAAACCCTGTGATATAAAGAGTTTGCGAGACATAAGCTTAGTAAACACTTTATGATACCAGTTACTAGAGGCACAGAGCATGATGTTGGTTGGCTTTTCTCTCTGTACTTTTTTTACTTTTATTTTTTGAGACAAGGTCTAACTCTGTCAGACTGGAGGGCAGTGGCATGATCATAGCTCACTGCAGCCTCAAAGTCCTAGGCTCCAGGGATCCTCCCACCTCAGCCTCCTGAGTAGCTAGGACCACAGGCATGTGCCGTCACACATGGCTAATTTTTTGCAGAGACAAGGTCTTACTATGTTGCCCAGACTGGTCTTGAACTCCTGGGTTCAAGGGATCCCCACCCCACCTCAGCTTCACAAAGTGCTGAGGTTACAGGCATGACCCACGGCGCCTAGCCTCTCTCTACTTCTGATTTAGCATTGCAGTTTCTGTTCTACCCTGAGATCACAGTAACTTCACGCTACTTTCTTCTGCTTAACAATGTGTCTCTATCCCATCTGCCATCCCCTCATATTCCTGATAGGAAACACACACACACACACACACACACACACACACACACACACGCCTTTTAGGGATGGATTCTCTTATCTCCTGAGTTAAATTTCCTGATATTTTTCCTTCTCCAAACACACACACACACAGACACACACACACAATGTAATATAGGGTTTTTTTGCATTTTGTTAATTGATTCTATAGATGGTATTAATGACTGGTACTGGCTTGTACCAAGTCAAGTGCTGCCCATATTTCCTTGATTCTTACCATTCCAGTCAATTCTGTACTATTTTGACTATCAGCACCTGCATCCTTTTGCCTGAGGCTTCCTCTCTGTCTTCCAAGACCCACCCTGTCCGTACATACTATGATCTGAAAACCACGTATTTGTGTGCCATCTTCTCCCTGAGAGCAAACCCCAGTGAATAATTGGAAATAACTGGTGTATGAACACACACAGCCCCCTCAATTGTTCTAGGATGACTCTGAAGCATACATTCTATTTTTATTTTCCTGAGTTTTTCAGAGGGGTGAGCTTCAGTTGCCCCAGTGGCGACTTGTTTAATACTATACCTCTGATACCACGTTGTCATTCTTCCCTATCTTGCTTCCCTACCCCCTATCAATGTCACCTAGGATTAACCCTAGGTAAAAATTTACACTTGAATATTTGTTTTAGGATGTGCTTCTGTGGGGACTCAGGTATCACATTTACATGTTAAAAGAGATCCTCAATGCTTCAATCCTGAAGAGGGTCTTGCAAATTTTTTAGTTTTTTTTTTTTTTTCCTGGCTATCAGAATATATGTGAACGTTTATGCCTAAGAACAAGGGTTTCCTATTTTCCAGGCCATCCGCTTGGGTCTAAGTACAATCACACTTGATTCCCTGGGGGTGACTCACCAGCTGTCTTTGGACTTGTAGTTCAGTTTGAAATGCCTCCTGGTGCTCCTCCCCATCTGGTATGAGACCTTCGCACATTCCGGAAACCCTCCTTGTGCCTTAGTCCTAATGTTGCTGTGCCTACCTGCAGAGCACACTTCCAGAGGTAAAGGGCTCCATTTCTGTGTCACTCACTGATGGGGCCTTTCCGCCATGCTGCCCATGCAATGGCCACCTGGATAAGCTGCCTTGATGGTGGCAACAGAAGTGACCTGCTGCAATGGCTTTTCCTATCTACTAGGCTAAATTTCCTCATTTTGTTTCTTTGCCAACCCCCTCATAGAAATCGTTTATGCATGGATAACTAAGCCAGATCATCACAGGCCAGACCACATACTGGTGAGCTTTAAAAAGCATTTGTTGAACACTGCATGTTCTCCCTTACATGTGGGAGCTGAACAGTGAGAACACTTGGACATGCAAGAAGGGGAACGACACACACTGGGGCCTGTCGACAGGGCATGTGGAGGGAGCACATCAGGATAAAGAACTAATGCGTGTGGGGCTTAATCCTCGTTCATGGGTTGATAGGTGCAGCAAGCCACCATGGTGCACGTTTACCTATGTAACAAAACTGCACGTCCTGCATACATGTCCTAAAACTTAAAATTAAATTAAATTAAATTACATTAAATGTTTTAAAAAAGATCAGATGAATCTGATCTTTGTTTTTGCACTTCCTGTCTTTCAAATAAAGTTTTATTGGCACAGAAAAAAAAAAAAACTATTTGTTGAATCTTTTGTGTTACTCTTTAGTATCCAAGTCCTGGAAGAAGAAGTTTTTATTTTGTTTTGTTTCTTATGTTTCTCTCCTTATGAAGAAGATACAAGTTCACCCACACAACATGCCTTGTGAGCCCTGCTGCCTGTAAGAATCTTTTCTTTCTCTTCCCCTCTGGCCTTCTCTTATATGAATTAGGTCAATTGATTTAAGTCTTGGGTCCTTCTCTAATGATTTCACTGTACAAAACTATAAAGAAATTATGGATCCTTAGAATAATAGAAGGCAACGAAAGTCAACATCCTTGTTCTAGGGATGAGGAAATTGACAGAAGGCCACAATGCAATTTGTTCAGAGTCAAGCAGGAGGTTAGTGGCAGGATGAAATATAGAATATAGGTTTCCTCAACATCCATCCAATGCTCTTGATACATACTAAATAGAATATTAGATCTAAAAGTAGTTTATAAAATGCAGTGTAAGTACAATAAAATATTAGAAAGGCTGAATACAATGTATGCATTTATTTAACAAATATCTCCATTTTCAAGAAACTTACATTTTAGTGCATATGACATATAATAAACAAACTCAGAAGTAAATAGAGAACATGATATTTCAGATGTGTTAAATGTCATAATGAAAGAGCAAGAAGAGAAAGGGAATAGGGAACAAAAGAAGTAATGGTAATTATATTTTTAGAAGATTGTTCAGGGAAAGTCTCACTCATGTGGTGACATCTGAGCAAAGACAAATTTGTTTCATGCTTCTCTAACTGCATGAAAGGGTCTTTTCCCATCCTCTCCCGACCAATTATCACTCATTTTCAGTGACATTCTCTCCAAGAGAACTTTTGGGACCTACTAGTAACCTGAAAAATTGGTTTGTCAGTCATAAACTTGGTTTGATTAATTACAATTATCACAGTTTGAAACTGTATACTTATATATTTGTTAGCCTCTCTGTCTCCCCTACTAATTTATTACCCTCATGAGGCTCTTTTCAGCAATATATCAGCAGCACCCAGAATAATGATTGGCTCATAGCAGTATTTGAGTAGTTGTTTAATGAATGAATGGATAGAAGGGTAGATAGATGGGTGGGTGGGTAGGGGGTGAACAGATGGATGGGTGGATGAATGAAAGTATTGATGGGTAGACAAATGGATGAGTGGATGGATAGAGGGATAAATGGATGGAAGGATAAACAGATGGAGCGGAAGTTCGTAGAAATGTAGAACAGGTGTGGTTAACAGTCTCCAAAGATGGTGTCATCAATTTCTTCCCTCCCTACAGATGTATGCTGCAACTGACATGAAAGTGGAGTCTAACTATTTTCACCTCCATTCCAGATGGGCCTTTGTGACTTACTCAATAGAATGTGGCAGAAGTGACATTTCAGAACTTCTGAAACTATGACAAGAAGTCCCGCAGCATCTTCCTGCATCTCTTGGAGTATTCAGCCTGGGAGAAGCCTGCTGCCATGTTAGAAGTCTGCTATCTTGAAACCTCAATGCTGGGCCGGGCGCGGTGGCTCAAGCCTGTAATCCCAGCACTTTGGGAGGCTGAGACGGGCGGATCACGAGGTCAGGAGATCGAGACCATCCTGGCTAACACGGTGAAACCCCATCTCTACTAAAAAAATACAAAAAACTAGCCGGGCGAGGTGGCGGTCGCCTGTAGTCCCAGCTACTTGGGAGGCTGAGGCAGGAGAATGGCATAAACCCAGGAGGCGGAGCTTGCAGTGAGCTGAGATCCGGCCACTGCACTCCAGCCTGGGCGACAGAGCAAGACTCTTGTCTCAAAAAAAAAAAAAAAAAAGAAACCTCAATGCTGTGAAGAAGCTTAAACTAGGCATGTGGAGAGGTCACACGGAAGGAGAGAAACCTGACCAGCCCCCAGGTATCTCAGCCCAAATGTCAATCTCCAGTCCTAGTTGTCATCTGTTTTCAACTGCCTGAGAGAATTCAAGCAAGAAGAGTTCACCTGAGCCTAACTGTCCACAGGACAATAGGGGGCCACATTAAATTGTTGCTTTAAATCACTAAGTTTTGGAGCATTTTGTTACATAACAGGGGATAACTGGAATGTCTGGGAAAATAACATATTGAGAAGCTTACATTGTCATTTGAAACAGTAATAGAAATAGAAATTGTGGGTGTGAATAGATCTATTCTATAGATGAAAAAAAAATGAAGATTACAGAAGCCAATTGACAGCCAAGAAATGGCACAATGAGAATTACAATCCAAGCCTAGAATTTAAAGAGAGACAAGAGATAGACAAAAAAGAGGATGAGATGAAAACAAAAGACTTTATACCTTCAATGTGTTTAATGTTTTATCCAATCTTTCTTAGATGAAGTCAAGAATATATAATCCAAATGGTTTTCCCTAAGTTAAATGTTTGTTTTTTTTAAATGCCCTGCCCACCCTACAGGATTGCACATGTGCTACGATTGAAAAATAAAAGTAAAGAAAAGAAATTTTTCTGTGCTTGGAATAGCAAGAGTCTCTGTCCTCTCACTCTTCATGGCATCTGGGAAACATGTCCTCAAACTCTTGGGTCCTTCTAGCTGGTTTTGGACTTGATCCAATCATTTAGTAACTACCACAATGCCCAATACAGCAAAAAGTTCAAAGCTACTTCCTGTTAATTAGCCAAGGCAGTTTTGAGGGTCCCAGCTGTGCAATTCATTTTCATGTGCAGTATCCCCAATTAGGCCAACTCTGTCTGAAATTTCTGGATCCACAACTTGATAATCAGTGGAGAGATGCACCAAGCAAAGATAAGGTCAAAGTAGATTTTCTTTAGTGGTTCCCCCAAGACAACACTTCAAAATCACTTACCAGAGAAAAAACTATATTTCATATACTTCATGAAAATAAATGTGCAGTCCTAGAAGGGAAAGTATCCATGATTAAATACCTGACCATTTCTCTTTATGCTATAACCTAAAAGAACAAAAATAAGATTCTTTTTTCGACTTGTTTGAGCCCACTTCTCATATTTTTGAAATAAACTGTCCATCGGTGACAGGCTTCCCCTCCCAGATAAATGGGTCAAAAGAACCATGTTAGATTGCTGACCTAAAAATTCCTTTAGCTGTAACTGCCTGCCGTGTCAATGCTCTTTCATTAAAAAAGTGGTATTTTCTGCATAAACAATATAGAAGACCCATTGATCACAGTGCCTGGCATGCCAACACCCCCTTTTCTTTTTTTCTTTTTTTTTTTTTTTTTTTTTTGAGACAGAGTCTATGTCACCCAAGCTGGAGTGCAACGGTGCGGTCTTGGCTCACTGCAACCTCCGCCACCAGGGTTCAGGTGATTCTCCTGCCTCAGCCTCCCGAGTAGCTGAGACACACCATCACACCCAGCTAATTTTTGTATTTTTAGTAGAGACGGGGTTTCACTATGTTGGCCAGGCTGGTCTTGAACTCCTGATCTGGTGATCTGCCTGCCTCAGCATCTCCGAGTGCTGGGATTATAGGTGTGAGTCACTGTGCCTGGCCTAACACCACCTTTGTAAAGAAATTCCTCTCCCAAAGGACCTGAAGAAGTAGACAATACCAAGAGACATGCTTGATTGACTAAGGCAGCAAATCCTAGAGCCAGCCAGTGCCGTGTCATCTTCCATTCACACGGAAAACCAGCCTGACCAATCAAATCGTTTCTCTCTCTGGAATTCAGAGACATTGACCAAAAGCAGCACTAGTAGAGGCAGCTGCTGCTCAAAGCCATAGCAGAGTGACAGGTGAGAGAGGCATGCTGAGTCTCAAGTGAGCCAAAGTGAAATATAGCCTATAAAATAGAGAGATGAATTAAAGAGTGCAAAAAGCCAGCTGGTAGAAAAAGGAAGTTGAAGTAGATGTGAAATGTGAAATGGAGTCATCCTGAGAAGGTGAATGAAACCATGCAGGCAGGAAAAGACAAAGAGAGATTAGCTAGTTCCTGGACAGCCTTGGCTCCTGAATACAACTTGGCCTTCTAAATCCAGGATGGGCTCTGGTCTTTGAGTATATCTTTACAGCTTCTTTTTCACTTAAAGTGGCTGGAGTGAGCTACAGTCCTTTAAGAGCATGGTGGCAATGTGCTTTACAGTGAAAGCTGCCTGGACCCAGCCTTAAAGTTTAAAAAAGGCTTCTGCCGGCCTGGCACAGTAGCTCACGCCTGTGATCCCAGCACTTTGGGAGGCCGAGGCAGGTGGATCACGAGGTCAGGAGATCAAGATCATCCTGGCTAACACAGTGAAACTCCGTCTCTACTGAAAATACAAAAAGTTAGCCGGGCATGGTGGTGGGAGCCTGTAGTCCCAGCTACTCGGGAGGCTGAGGCAGGAGAATGGTGTGAACCCCGGAGGCGGAGCTTGCAGTGAGCCGAGATCGGGCCACTGCACTCCAGCCTGGGTGACAGGGTGAGACTCTGTCTCAAAAAAAAAAAAAAAGAAAAGAAAAGAAAAGAAAAGAAAAGGCTTCTGAGATGACCTCCTCAGTGCTGGGCATACAGAATCATGTTTCACAGGGAAGACCTGACATAAATGGGCGACGTAGGTGGAGAGGTAGGAAACTGGCCCACCCCAGTGTTCTCATTTGGAATGTGAAAAACCTTGTAAGCACAATTAAGCTTGGACTACCGCCCATGAAGTGCTGAGCTGTCTTTCCTTCTTCTCTGATGCCTGCTCCAGGTTTCAGCAAGAAAATACCGGAAATCTCCCGACTGGGAGGCTTCTTTGTGCTCTGTGGCACCTTTTCTCATCTCACCCCATGCACGTGCAGCCACCACCCCGAGGTTCTTGTCTGGCTCTTGCTAAACAAAATTCTTTAGAACCTAATGTTTCTCCTCTTTATGCTCCTGCACAGGCCCAAGGATGGGGGCCTTTTCTTTGTCTTGTTTTGTTTTTCATCCACCAGCTCCTGGAAACAATTTAAGTTCTTTCTTATCTTTCTCTTTGGCCCCAATTAATAGCAGCCTTGCTTTTACCTCCATATAAGCAATATATGTTTATTGCAGATAATCTGAAAAATACAGAAGAAACGACAGAAGAAACAGTTTCCAATGTAGAGACAACCAATATTAACATATTAATATACTTTTTCTGATTTATTTTCTATGAATGTATTTATTTATAGATATAAGATATATTTTTGAATCACATATAATCTGACATTTTCTCTTAACATGATTTTATGAATATTTTAGATTATCATGAAATATCTTCAAAAACATTATTTTAAAGTTGCTGCAGAATATCCTATTAGAGGGGAAGACAAATGATTTACTCAGCTTTTCCCCATTGTACATTTACAGTAGTTCAACACACCATTGATCATAGTTCTTCCAGAGTGGTTTATCTGATAACCTCGGTCTCATCATAGTACAGATGGCAAATGTACCAGGTGATGTGGAGGGTAAGGGACTAAGAGTGACCTCTGCAACCAGCCTGCCGGCGTTTAATTCCACCTGCGCCATTTACTTACGCATATGCTCAGACAAGTTGTTTAACATTTTGTACTTCAGTTTTCTCACCTGAAATGGGGATAATAAAAGTTCTTTTCTCACAGGTTCATGGGAAGATTAAATGAATTAATACCTCTAAACTGCTTACACACTGAATGGTTGTTATTATTAGGGCACTGTTAGGGAGAACAGCTGTTCCCATTTGTGATGCTGATTTTCATCAACTGAGGAATGGAACTCTTCAGTAGGACTCCTGGCCTCTTTCACACTCTCCCTCTTCCTGGATAGTCTTCAGAAGAAGGTAGACCTACCTTCTTTGGAAGGTAGTGGTGGTGGCTTTGGAAAAAGACATGGGTATATGCAGTGTGGTGGGCTGAATAGCGGTTCCCAAGAAAGATATATCTAAGTCCTAATTCTTAGAACCTGTAAATGTGAACTTATTTAGCAAAAGAGTATTTGCCCAATGTAGTCAAGAATCTCAGCCGGGTGCAGTGGCTCACGCCTGTAATCGCAGCACTTTGGGAGGCCGAGGGGGGCGGATCATGAGGTCAGGAAATAGAGACCATCCTGGCTTACACGGTGAAACCCCATCTCTACTCAAAATACAAAAACAAAAAATCTAGCCGGGCGAGGTGGCGGGCACCTGTAGTCCCAGCTACTCGGGAGGCTGAGGCAGGAGAATGGCGTGAACCCGGGAGGCGGAGCTTGCAGTGAGCTGAGATCGCGCCACTGAACTCCAGCCTGGGCGACAGAGCGAGACTCCATCTAAAAAAAAAAAAAAGAAAGAAAAAAGAAAGAAAGAAAGAAAGAAAGAAAGAAGAAAGAAAGAAAGAAAGAAAGAAAGAAAGAAAGGAAAAGAAAGAAAGAAAGAAGAAAAAGAAAAAAAAAGAAAAAAAAAAAAAAAAGACTCTCAAAATCATCCTGGATTCAAGACAGGCCTCATAACCAATGACAGATGTCCTTTTAAGAGAAGAGGGAGAAGAATCTTTGATGAGACAAAGAGAAAGTGATGAGAAGACCCACGTGAAGACAGAGGCAGAGACGGAAGCGATGCGGCCACAAGCTAAGTTAACTCCTGAACCCACCAGAAGCTGGGAAAGATAAGGCAAGATTCTACCCTAGAGGCTTGGGAAGGCCACAGCCCTACCCACTCTGACTTCTGGACCCCACAACTGTGAGAAAACAAATTTCTGTTGTTTTAAGCCACCAGGTTGGTAGCACTTTGTCGTGGCAGCCTTCAGGAAGTAATTCATGCTGTCCAGGCCCTTTGGCTGGGTAGTCAGAACACATGTTCTAAGCTGCTGCTCCAGGTCCTAATCCTCACGTGGGCAGCTTTGGCACGGTCTTTGCTGGGGTGAATGAATATGTCCAAAGCTGAAGATAACGATCAGGAAGCCTACCTGGCAACGGATATCCATGACACTTTCTTCCATTTCAGCTCTTTTAAATGATACTGATGTATTAAAAGACGTCTTCCGATCTCCATATGACTCAATCCTCCTTGTCTTCCCTTCAGTTGTGTAGAACCCAGGAGAGAAACCCCAGTATCTACAATAAACTTCTGTGAGTTTTATCTTTAAACTCATTTCTCCTATCTGCTCTTAGGGTAAGAGTGGCATCCTTTTATGCAAGGGCCTGAGCGTATTTAACTGCCTTCACACACACTCTCATTTTCTCCACTTCTTATTCTTTCATCTTTTCTTTGGATGATTTCGGAAGGTTCCTGTCCTGTCTCAGACTCTGAGGATCTCAGCACTGAATGCTGGGTGCTTGCCTGTGACTTGCTGCTTGACTTTTTTCTCTCTGAACCTCTCAATGCCTACCCAGTACTGTGTTCAATTTGTTCCTGCTTCTTTGGGCTTGACCCGGCATAACCTTCCTTGTTCTCCATCTGTCTTTGCAGCACTCTCAGAGCCTCAAGACTGTGTATTAACAAACCCTGTGATGCAGAATAATGTGACAATTTCGATGTGGATTCTCATCCCATGTGACAAGAAAAGCATAAAATATGGTGTGATATTTTTATTGAAGTTTTATGCACTGTAATTTTTATGTTCTGTTTCTCCAATCCAATCACATATTTTCCATATGCAAAATTTAGTGTTTCCATTGCAATCCATGCCTGAAACTCCACACTATTAACAAAGCTATCGTCCTTACTACCACTTAACTAAGAGATGCCTTGTAATGCTAATGACTTCATATTCCTAATTCTCATTTGTTCAACTAGATTTAAAAAACCTGGGAAAATATGGTTCTTAAATCTTACCAAGAGGGGCTTTTGCCCAGAGCTCTGTGCTTTAAAGTATCCAGTAAAGCACACACACACACACACACACACACACACAAGCACACACACATTTATTAAACAAAACAGGAATGGCTCTTTTACTTGTGATCTGATACTTCATGCAGACACAGAACAACCTTCGCCATAAACCTCCTTTTCTATTATCCACACTATTCTAGCTCTGGGAAAGTCTTCTCATATCTCCTGCCTTATGTCCTTGAAGAAGATATGCCTGCATCTAAAATTCTTGAAGGTTTGTGAGTTATGCCAAATACTGACTTTAAACATGGGTACTGCTTCAGTATCCAGGAAGGACTTGAGCAAGAAAGTACTGAAGTAAGAGAAAAGACAAATTTCTTAGTTTACCCCATCTTCTCTTTCAGATGGCTTGAATGAATGAAATAAATCGTTGCATAATAAGGAATGGCTTGGCAGTCATGACAAAAGCTCATTTTGTTTTAATTCATGGTATCAAAGGTATGCAAGAAGTAGGCAGTGGGGTATAGCATATTTAAATAGTTCACTTTTTATGCATAACATTTAAATATTTAGCCATATAGTTTATAGCCCTGCATTTGTTCTCTTGCTCTGAGTCCTGCAAAGGAGAAGGGTAGACCTGGAGGAAGGAGCAAATTACGTCTGATGCTCCTCAGCCTGCTTTCAGGATTTTGCTCAAGACAACTCTTGATGCATTTGAGAAGTATTGATGCATGTTCTTCAGATGAACCGAAGCTAAATATCAGAGGCTGAATCTTTTTGCAGGAATGACAAAGTGATCAGTTTTGAGACTCACATTGAGGCAACCAAAATTTGCTTACCAGGAGAACCTCAGACAGAAAACAATTTAACTCAACTCTGAGTAGTATTAGTGGAGTACAGGAAGAGATAGGAAAAGGGTGCCTCTGCAGGCAGAGACAGGAAACGGCAGTAAGAAGAGCGTTTTTGAGAATAGAACAGTCTTAAAACAGGCCTGATTCCCAAAGGTGTCATTTTTCTCTCCTGCAACTAAGAATGCAAATAAAGTTCCTTCCACAAAAGACGGAAGCAGGGACCATGAGAAGCAATCACAGGAGGAGGAAAGTGCGGGGGAAATGAGGAACCATCTGCAAATTACATGCATAGACTTTCACCAGCCACACAGAAATGCACAAAATACATGAGGGCTGAACTTTGACTGCAGGCAGCTCTGGAGTCAGAGAACTGAACCGTCATCCCATCAGTTAAGACACTAGAAAGAAAGTAGCCAGCGTTCCCGAGTTGGACTAGCCAGAATGAGCACAGAGCATCAGGATCCTGGAAAAAAGTAATTGGTGGTTGTGTACATTTGTCAGATCACAATTACTGTAGGTATATAAATGGTTCAGTTTATCATGAAGATACGATTATTTGCAATTAACCCTGCTCTCTTGATGAAATACTAAACTAACAACTTCCTCAGGCATTATCAAGAAAGAGGTCATGCCAACAAGAAATTTCATAAAAGTTCCTGTTTCCAGATAGGGTAATCCACAAAAATATACTTTTTACTGCATGAGAAAAGGAAAACAAATGAAATGGGAGTAAAGAAAATGCATAATGCAAATGCTGTGCCCTAAGATCGCTTAATATATTATGTTATCCAATCACCATAACACCAAGAAAGAAAACTGGTATGATCTCCAAACTACAAGTGAGCAATCTAAGACACGTAGTGTGTAATTAATATGCCCAAGGTCATATAGCTTGTAAGTGGCCCTACTGGGATTCAAATTCAGAACATCTCATTTTAAAACCCTGATTCATAGCACTTAGCACTCAATTCCTGGCCCAAATCACATATAGTATAAGTCAACACATACAGTTGACTTGAGACCGCCCAGAGATGAAATGATTAGCTAGTGCATTAATTTCCTATTGCTGCTGTAGTAAATTATTACAAACGCAGTGGATTAAACCAACATACATCTAGGTATTATCTCATATTTCTGGATGTCAGAAGTCCAAAAAGGGTCACTAGGGCCGTACGTCTTTTGGAAGCTCTAAAGGATTATCCATTTCCTTGCCTTGCCTTTTCCAGCCTCTGGAAGCTACTCATTTCCTTGGCTCATGGTACCGTCCCCCGTCCATCTTCAAAGCCCATCACTCCAACCTCTGTTTCTGTTATCACATCTTTTTACTGACTTTGTTTCTCCTTTCTTCCTCTTATAAAGATTCGTATGATTACTTTGAGCCTACCTAGATAATCCAGGATAATTTCTCTGTTTCGAGATCCTTAATTACGTCTGCAAAGTCCCGTTCACTATGTAAAGTAATGTACTCACAGGTTCCTGGGAGTAAAACATGGATAGCTTCAGAGGGCCATTGTTCAGCTTACCAATAGCTCTTTGTTGATTGATAGTGGCAGGTACATTGCAGATGTTTTGCCTTTATTGAGTGCTGGCAGAGTTCAGATTCTCCCATAAACAATGAAGGGTCAGAGTCTTTTCCTGTTCCTCCGCCCACCTGTATTAGACAGAACCTGCACTCCTATAATTGCAAAACAAAAGGTTCAGGGACATAATGGGAAACTTAATGTGGTCATCTCCTGCTTCTAGATGGCCAGGGGCTTAGCTTAGCAGAATCTATCAGCCAA
This sequence comes from Macaca thibetana thibetana, assembly GCF_024542745.1. Lineage (NCBI taxonomy): Eukaryota > Metazoa > Chordata > Mammalia > Primates > Cercopithecidae > Macaca > Macaca thibetana. Next base: position 175,940,574 of record NC_065582.1, read on the forward strand.
GCATCCACACGGGCTTGTTGGAATGGGATGAGTCTGGAGAAAGCACTTGATTGAAGAAATGAGGATCTATACCCTGGGAGAATGATAGAAATGGCTTGCTTTGCATCAGAATTTACAAGCAAAATTTCATGGACTGCAAAAGAAGAATAAAAAGGGTTAAACTGACACTAAATACTTTTTTTTTTTTGTCTTGCCCTCAGAAATGCATCACTTATTAGCTCTCTAAATAGCTTAATCATGTTGGACTAATACCTTAGTAAAGATCACCAGGAAGATGGAACAAAATACTATTTACAATGAGAGTTTACCCCAATTCCTGGCATGTAGCTCAAAATTATGGTTACTTTACTGTGGTTCAGTGCTGCATCCAGGGGGCTTCGCAGACTTGTTGCATAACCTCTGGCTCTGTTTCTAAGAACCTTACTTTCCCTCACCAAATGATAGAAAAATAAATATTCACCTAATAGGTTTAACAAAATAAAATATTTTATCAGAGGTCACAATTCAAATGATGTAATCCATTTGCTATCAGCTTGAAACGTGGGGTTTATGTGACACATAAAAAATACACTCTACAGGCCAGGTGCCATGACTCATGCCTGTAATCCCAGCACTTTGGGAGACCGAAGGGGTGGATCACGAAGTCAGGAGTGCAAGACCAGCCTGGCCAACATGGTGAAACCCCGTCTCTAAGAAAAATACAAAAATTAGCCAGGTGTGGTGGTGTGTGCCTGTAGTCCTAGCTACTCGGGAGGCTGAGGCAGGAGAATTGCTTGAACCTGGGAGCCAGAGGTTGCAGTGAGCAGAGATCATACCACTGCACTCCAGCCTGAGTGACAGAGCTAGACTCTGTCAAAAAAAAAACAAAAACAAAAAACAAAAAAACACTGTAAATTTGAAACGTTTTAGTATTAATGAAAGAATGTATACTAGTAAGTGATTGAGTGCTGACCAAGCCAATGATGCCTCTCTCTGTTCTGCACTTGTTCTCAGGAGCCCCCTGTTCTATAGCATCTTTTCTTTTCTCCATCTATTTAAACCATAGTATCTTTATAATATACATCCAAGTCTCTGCTGCCCCTGTCTCATCTTGTGTCTTGCCCTTAATGCACTCAATTTTAGCTCAGTTCACATTAACTTGCGGTTTTCTATAAATAAGTCATCAATTGTATTATGAAAACCGAAGGTGCTATGCTGATTACCTTCTCATTGGAACTCTCCAAAATCGAGGCACTCACTCCACCATGGGCTCCAGGTTTTCTTTCTGGAAGTGGATGCTGGCCTTCCTGCAGGGATCTTCAATTGGGTTTGCTCAGAAGGAGACTCAGCAACAGGGATACAGGTGCAAGGAGGAAACATAAGTAGGGGAACAAAAAAGTGAAGTGGAAAGAAAATGGGCAATAAAGCATTTGTTACTGTGGCTACTGGAGAATTCTAGAACAATGTAGAAGACGTGCCTCAGAGTCAGCCGGCCTGAGGGACTAGAGAACTATGTTACTTCCACACAAACTCCTGTAGTCGTTGTGTCTTTGCTTGAGGACTCCCAAAGGAGTGGGCAGGGGTGCTCCAGTATCTGTCTCTAGTTGGTGGCATCATGGACGTAGTGAAACCAAACTTTTGAGAAAAGAAATCTGGGATTGGTAATTGGAAATCCCCCAGGGCCAGGGTATGTGGGAGGGGCATGAGCCACAGGAATTGAAACATAAAACTAGAATAAAATCTGGACTCAAAACCCTACTTTTGCTAGACACCATCTAAAATCACATTACTCACCTTCCTTTCTCTAAACCACTTTCCCTTCTGAAAAATGAAGATTGTAGTATCTACCCGCAGGGGGCAGTGGCTCATGCCTATAATCCCAGCACTTTGGGAGGCCAAGGTGGGCAGATCTCTTGAACCCAGGAGTTTGAGAACCGCCTGGGCAACATGGTGAAACCCCACCTCTACAAAAAAAAAAAAAAAAAAAACGCAAAAATTAGCTGGGTGTAATGTCCTGCACCTGTGGTCTCAGCTACTTGGGAGGCTGAGGTAGGAGGATTGCTTGGGCCTGGGAGGTTGAGGCTGCAGTGAGCCGTGATAGTGTCATTGCAGCCCAGCCTGGGCGACAGAGTGGGACCCTGTGCCCCAAACAAAAAATCTACCTTTTGAAATTGCTCTAAAAATGAAATAAAATAACTGAATTAGTATAGTGCCTAGGTCGTTTAAATGATAACAGTTATTATTATTATTAAGCCAGTATTAGAATAACACAATAGCCTGCATAGGTATCTAATAAATATGTACTGAGTCTAAATTTATATATAATGAAATTCTATTTTAAAAGCTCCAAAAGGCATTTAACTTGAATTTTTCCTATTTGTATTTTTCCATCATCATATCCAGAATGCCAGAAAATTACAGATGTTATGGAAAATAATTCTTCAAACATCAGGGACATGTTTTAATATATGTTAACAGAATGACCTTGCTTTTCAACACTCCACAGAAAATAAACTAATTAGAAGGAATGAAAGAACATGAAAAGAAAAATATTATTCAAACAGGACATGAAAAGAGAGCTACTCTTCAAATATTTATAGGGTTTCGACCCCAGAGTTTTCCATGTTTTCATCTCCATTCAATAGCCTCGGGAAGATGGTGGAGGGCACATTTTGTCATGTGGTGAGATGAGGAGCACCTTCAGGGAGTGACAAGGTTGAGTGGACGTTGCATCCTGCCGGGAGGGACCGGTAGGTGCCCCCTGCCTCCTTTCTCCAGGTATCAGATGGTGAATGGGAAGAAATGGAAAGTAAAAAAGATTCTGAATTTGAGAGATTTCAAAGGTACATAGGTTTTTTCAAATGCAGAGGAGACTCTTGGCTGTCCCAATAGTTCCAGTTCCTTAGGTTATGAGTCACAGAACTTGCATGTCTAGGTAAGTGCTGGAAGGAGTCAGGATGAGTTTTCAATTGGAGACCTCATCATGGTGACAGAGGGCTTGTCTCTGAAAAGACGGTGTCATTAATGTGACTCAGCTCCAAGGTCTGTGTTCGCTCATGACGTTCCCAGGGGACAAGGTCTGAGAAACCATGATGGGGACATCGGTCTCTGCCCTGGGTCACTCAGCAGTGGAAAGGGACAGAGTCAGATGGCACAGGCGTGGCCACTGTGAGGGAGATGTAGTGCTGGTGTGTGATCTGTGATCTTTTGTCAGCTCTTACTCTTCTTGTAAGGTACCTGGGAGAGCTCAAGGAGGGCTGGGCTGAAGGTTTCTTTCATTTGAGAAGTGTCTTTGACTCTGGGAAATTAAAATGTGAATGGTAGGGCCCAAGAGAGAGGCAGTACAGAGCTGGTGGCTTTGAGGAAATCAGATAAAGGGAAGAAATATCAAATTTGTTTCCTAAGCTATCCAAACAAATACACCTAGGATTATGAAGTTGAAATTCAGAAAAAAAAAAAAAAAGCAAAAGAAGAGAGAGCTAAAATAAATAATGAAAATAAATTAGAAACACAAAAAAATTTCACTTACATTATGTCATTGAATCCTAATAGTATTCTGATGAGAAGGGGTCAATAGCTTCATTTTATAAAATAGAGGAAAGTGATGCTGTAATCAGACTTTTTTTTTTACCAACTCAGATCCCCTACCCAAGGCACTGGCCATGTGCCATGCTTTCTGTTGAATTACCATTCCCACAACTGTTTCTTATTTTATTCATTTCTGCTTACTTTTTTTCCTTCTACTTTGGGCTAATCTGAAAATCTTCTCTTAATATCTTTAAAAACATACCTATTAGCGTGTATTTTTAATCTTTAAAAAATAACATATACATTTAAGACTAGAAATCTACTTCTAACCACAGTCTAGCCCCATCCCATGAGATAAGTTTTATTTATATTTTTATTTATTTTTATTTTTAAAATTTTTTGAGATGGGTCTTGCTCTGTCACCCAGGTTGGAGTGTGATGGCACAGTCATGGCTCAGTGCAGCCTCAAACTCCTGGACTCAAGAAATTATCTTGCCTCAACCTCCTGACCGTCTGGGAGTACAGGCACATGTCACCATGCCCGGCTGATTTCTTAGTTTTTCTGTAGACAGGGTCTCACTATGTGACCCAGGCTGACACCGAACTCCTGTCCCGAAACAGCCTTCTCACGTTGGCAAACTCCCAAAGTGCTGTGATTATAGGCGGAAGCCACTGTTCTTGGCCATTTTCTTTTTTAAATTATTTTAATTGAGTTACAATTTACATACAAAAAAAGTACACAGATCTTTAGCACAAAGTTCAATAAGTTGTGGCAAATGTATTCCATAAACTCAAATCAACATTACATTCCACCACCCTAGATATGTTCCTTATTCTTCCTCCAGTTATCCCCCAGAAAACACTATTCCGATTTCCATCAATTCATATAAATACACACACAAGACTACATTGTTTAGTCTTTTGGGGATGGCTTTTTGGTTCAATATAATGTATATATGTTTAATATCCATCCATGCTATTACATGGACGGACTGCTTCATGTTTATGGTTGAGTAACATTTCAGTATTAGAATATACTATCTTTTAACATTTTCTTTCTTATAATTTATTCCCCTAATAATGGATGTTTGACTTTTTTTCAGTTTGGAGCTGTTGAGAGTAAAGCTAGTATGAATATTTGTATATGGGACTTTTTGTAGACATATGTTGTCATTATCTTGGGTAAATATCTGGAAGTGAAATTGCTGGATCACAGGGTATGTGCATATTTAACTTTATAAAAAATTGCTTTTTTCCCAAAAGTGGTTATATTTAACATTCTCAACAGAAATGCAAGAGAGTTCTAGTTCTTCATAATCACACCAATATTCAGTATTGTCCTTCATTTAAAAATTTTAGCCATTTTTGTGAATGTGAAATACTATCTCACTTTAGTTTTAACTTGTATCCCTTTATGACATGATGTTGAGCACATTTTCATAGTCTTACTGGACTTTTATACTTCTTTTGACCATATTTATTAAAATTAGGCTGTTTATATATTATTGAGTTGTATGAGTCCTTTATATAATCTAGATACAAGGTTTTCTTTCCCAGATGGGTGTGTTACAAACATTTTCTCCATTTTGTGACTTGCCTTTTTACTTTCTTAATGGTGTCTTTTATTTTAATTAAGTCCAACTTATAATTTTTAAATTATGATGAGTATTTTTTGTGTCATGAGAAGTTTTTCCAACCTGCCAAATTTGTAAGCATATTTTCCTATGTTTTCTTATAGAAACTTTAGAATATAGTTTTACATGTGGGACAGATGTGTATATATCTTCTTTGAATTAAATGTCATGATTACAATGAGATATGAGTTGAGGTCCATTTATTTTTATAGACAGATAGCTAGTTTTTCTATCACTATTTGTTCAAATTTTTATTTTTCCCATTAGTTTGCCACCATGTCTTTGTTGGAAATTAGTTTAATATCTACAAGAAACATTTCATGAACATATACATTATGCCAGGAGTTTATGTAGGCAGTAATTTTTTACCCAAGAAGTAAGGATTGAACTTGAGATGTCTAGGAGATTGAATTTTGTTCTTACAAATACAACACATTCCACATAAAAAGTCTGGTTAACTTCTAACTAGTTTTCACTTCAATTAAAACTCAGGAAGAAGGGCGAGGCAGTGGCTCATGCCTGTAATCCTAGAAGTTTGGGAGGCCAAGGTGGGTGGATCATCTGAGATTTAGAGTTCAAGACCAGCCTGGCCAACATGGGAAACTTTATCTCTACTAAAAATACAAAAATTGGCTGAGTGTGGTGGCACACACCTGTAATCCCAGCTACGTGGGAGGCTGAGGCATGAGAATCACTTGAACCTGGGAGGTGGAGGTTACAGTGAGCCAAGATTGCACCATTGCACTCCAGTCTAGGCAACAGAGTGAGACTCTGACTCAAAAAAAAAAAAAAAACTCAGGAAGAAAAAAAGAAAATCCTAAATGCTTCTAGTAAACAAACAAATAAACAAATGAACAGAAAAAAAAAACTTATATTCAAAGCATTTCAAAGGATTAAGAATCAGAAAAATATTAGGCTCATGATCGGAACACTGGTAGCCCGGGGACACTGCAAAAATGCCTTTGACATTCTGACAGGAAAATATTTGAAACCTAGAGTTCTATACCAATGCAAGTATTAGATAAATGTGAAGGTAAGCTGATGATATTTCATGCAATCAAGACGTTTTAAAAAATATTATTTTTCTTGCCCTTTCCCATAAAAAATGACTGGAGGATGTACCCAGCAAAACAAGAAAGTTTTTAGGCAAGTGTCCTTAATTTAAGAACTTGGAGTGGGCTGAGTTTAAAAGAAAACACACCCATGGACTATCGGTGTTTCTCAAGGGTCCTGTGGATCCCAATTCCCTTCTCTGCACTATGAGGATAATTAAACTGTATTTTGTAGTTTCATGAGAATGAACTCAAAACGTTTCCTTACTAAGATATAAGCAGCAAGACTTTGTTAAACTATTTCTTAGTGATTACCTGAATTAAAATCATGTGTTTATTTTAAAAATATAGATTCCTGGGTCCCACCATAGTCTATAAATTTTTATCACTGGGCTTTAAGCTCAAGAGTTTGCATATTTGATAAAGCCTCAATTATCATTCCCGCCATACCTTGCCAAGCATGTGCTGAGATATCAGGTACATTTGGTTTCAATCCTTGTCTTGCATATAGTATGAGTAACCTGGGAAATTTCCTTAAACTTGCTTGGCATCTGTTTTCAAACTTTTTCAATAGGTGATGATGAGGATGATTTCTCCTGCATACAAAACCTTTAGCACTGGGCTTGCCATTTGGTGGGCATTCAATAAATGTGAGTTCCCTTCACCTCCATGAATCAACTTTGTCTCCGATATAATATTGTCGTGGCACTCATTTACCAAATCAGACAGTTAAAATAAAACACTCCAGACCTTGAATTGGATCCAACGTCGATTGTACAAACTATTACCAACAGCTGGTTATTGAGCAACTGGTATGTGTCTTGCATTCCGTTGGATGCTGTGAGGAAAATTAGCATTTTAGAAACAGAATTTTATGCCATTAGAGGACATCTTGACAGACAGCATCAATGCAAAGACATTTCAGGATAGGAGAAGGTAAAAGATGGGAGATGCCTTGCAGAATTTCTGCTTGAACATCCCCATTGCATAGAGTAAGAGACTGGGAATCCGGGAAGTTGAGATTTCCCCCAAAAAATATCGACAATAAAAAATAAATATAAACAGACTCAGATGGAACAATTCATAGAATAGTTTTCTTTTAAATGCAACAGTAACTTTTTAAATTATAATCTGAAACATTTATATGAACCAAATGCGACATGAAAGATCAGTATATAAAATATATAAGACAAGCTTCTCTGCTTGAGCCTGGATTCAGATGTCCAGAGTTATATCCACTTGGATCCTTGAAGGAACATGTCAAAAACTGGCTCTTTAAATACCATAAATATAACTCATCAATAAGACAAAAGGAAGCTTATTGCTTACTGATATAAAGGAGTATGCCATCTTTGCAGAGTTTTGGCAGTGTCTAAGAGTGGGGTCTGTAAGGTCAGAATTAATTGAGATGTGGAAGTTTGGTTTAATGAGGGTCTTTCAATGTGGTGACTTGATAAATATTGGGTAAGAATCATGATGAAGATGATTAGTGGAAATAGCAAGGACAGGATTTTGAGCTGAAGGACTCAAAGGATGCTAGGGTACAAACTCTCTGTTGCTGCTTTCCACTAAAGACTCAATGGGTCTTTAGGAAATTTGTGTAATGAACCATCCATCCATCTATTTGGCCAGGACAATTTCAAAAAAGTAAAGCACATAATGAAGTAATGAATGTAATGAAAAAGCTGTAATGAAGACGGTGGAACAGCACAGCCAAGTTAACACAGGCGATAAAGTGTAGTTTCTGTTTTCAGTGTTTAGGCTGAGTATAGATTCTCAAACCCTTGGAGATTTTGAAGCAGAGCCAGAAAACCACTGTCACCCTGACTGTGTAGCTTCTCCAGTCAGTTTTTCATGTAGCTGACATTCAGTGCAAAGGATCCTAGCTCTTCTCTCTATGACACCTTTATTGTCACCCAATCTTGCATTTCACTTCCACACCTTCCTTTTAGTCTGCCTCAACTCCACTCGTGGCTGATGACTGATGAAGTTCACTAGCCTTCATCTTTAGACTCAACTGTAAATAGAATCATTCATGCATTCATGATCTGGCTTCATTCTGCTTCTTGCCATCCCAGTGACCCCAAATATGTGGCCCACTCCCAGTCCAGGAACTTTATGCTGCCAGGAATCCATGTGGCTTGAACTTTTGGGAGGCCCAACTTTATTCCCCTGAGAAAGAGTGTGTCATCGAGACTACCTCCTTGTAGTTTTGAGTGGCATTTATGTTCACACAAGGCTTTGCAAATGGCAAATTTGGAGAAATGTATTGAATCCTCGAAAGGCATAATTAGCCAACCAGTTTGTCTTAGTTGGGTTAGGCTGTCATTTTAAAATACCACAGGCTGGGATGCTTAAACAATAGACATTTATGTCTCAATTTTAGAGACTGAGAAGTCTATAACCCAGGTGACTGGCAAGGTAAATTTTGTTCTAACTCCTCTTCTTAGAGCTTATAGGCAGCCACCATTTCATTTTGTGCTCACATGACCTCTTCTTTGTACACACAAAGAGTAAGAGAGAAGGGAGAGAGATGCAAGCCCTCTAGTGTCTCTTATAAGGGCACTAACTCTATCATGTGGGTTCCATCTTCATGACCTTATCTAATTCTATTACCTCCCAAAGGCCCCATCTCCAAATATCTCCACACTGGGGGGTTACAGATTCAACATATGAATTTATAAACTTTCAGAGGACATAATTATTCAGTCCACAACACAGGTCCAAAATATTAGCCCCTTTGCTAAAAAACATTTTCTCACCCACACCCTGTTTATTATTTTTCTACTCACTACCAGACACAGGGGCATGACAAGGATGCCCTGTCAAATGAGTAAGTGTATCTTGGGAATAAATTGAGATTAAATTTGTCATAAAACATTCAAAGACACTATGCAAAGTAAATTGCCTTATCTGAGTGTGACAAGCCTGAATTAGAAAACTGGCTCTGTCACTTACTAACTTTACAACCTTAAATAAATTATTTAATATTGCTCATCCTCCACATCTGAGCTTCATTTTTAAAAATGGGGTTAGAACTACTTATCTGATAAAGCTGTTACCAGGATTACAGGTTAAAATATAATGTACCAGATATATGGTGCATAGTCAGTGTAGAGTGGTTTTACTTTCTTTGGTGGGACATCTAATTTCTGGGCCTTCATATAAATACTTCTGAAAGTAATTATTGCTGTAGTTGCTATATAAATTCTATCAATGTATGTCTCCAATGCAGAAGAAGAAGAAAAAGGGAGAAGGATGAGGAGAAAGGAAGACATATGAGAGAAGGAAGAGGAAGGAGACCTCATATTTATAGAGGTTTTACCATGTCCCAGGCACTGCAATGAGACTGTAACACAACTTGAATGATTGATCAGGTATCATTATAATCTCTGCTTCATAGGTAAGAAAGTTGAAGTCCAGAGACTAGGAAGTCATTTATCCAATGTGCCATAAAAGTTCTGAATTTATACATATTATATCTATTAATTCAAACTACTCTCCCGGGACAGTGATTATTGTTCCCATTCTCATGCTAGGGAAACACAGATGGAGATTGGAGCACATAGCTCAAGCTCACAAAGCTGGCCTGATGCAGCCTGGGTGCAAGTTCAAGTCTGTTCTACTTCTACATTTGACACTTTTTTTTTTTTTTTTTGTAAATCCAAGTCTTAATACTAGGAAAATATTGTTGTGCACTTGTAGAATTTATTTTTACATTCACATTTTGTTATACTTCTTTTTTTTGCATGAAGCAAAAGCAAACACTAATTGAATAAGAGAAAAATTAAGTTTTGAGAAAACCCTTGCTGACCTCAAGAGCAGTGGTGATATTTTATTTTACTAGTTCTTGTTCCCTAGGAACAGATGTAGGTTACATTAAGGGGACTCTTCCTAGAGGTAGTTATTCACCTTTTTATTCACTCAACCAACATGTATTCTGAGGTTTTTATGTGCCAAGAATCATGTTAGATTTTGGATCACAACTTTTGGATAGCAATGATATTTTCTAAGAGTTGTTATATATTGTTTTTGTTAGGAGGAGAGAGAGCCAGGTGGATCGCAATCCAGTTACAGGGGTTTTGCATGGTAATAACAGGTACCTCTCATTGCATATGTCCTCTGGACCGGCACTGAACTGTCTTCTATATGGTTTATCTCATTGAATTATCACAGTGATATCATCACAGGCATCATGTGAGCACTGTTGCTGTTATAATAGTGTCCCTTCTTATAGGTAAACTATTGCTGGGGGTGGATAAGTGACTTGCCCAATGTCACACAGCTTGTAAGTGGTAGAGATGCCATTCAAAATCAAAGCTCCTAACCATTAAGCTGCCCTCTGATGACATCCCCTCTGATGGCTCATCTCTGATGGCACATGAGATGGCAGAGTGACCCAAAGATCAGTCATGGTCAGGAGTTGGGAGATAAGATACTTTTGGCATCTAGTTCAAGCCAGTGGAGTAAGCTAGGAAGCCACACCGGGATACAAAAGTCAAATCATGAACATTAGACCAAATATAGGCAGTGCAGGGACAAGACCAGGTAAGATGCATGAGGCCATCATCTGTGAATATGAAGACCACCATACATAGTGACAAAACCAGAGAGCTGGTGTCATCACACAATCGCAGCTGTGCCTTATCTGTCATACTGTTGCCATGAACACCTGCAATACATAACGGACCTTTGGAACCGAGACAAAAAAAAGTTCTTTCCTCATACCTGGAGCCTTGTAAAACAACTTGTAGATCATCTAGCCATAAATTCCCACTGCATGTGAGAGCACTGATGTCAACAAAGAGGAAGAAAATGTACCTTCCTAATAGCAACAAAGAGACACGTGTAGGAATATAGCTTAAACTTAGGGTAAAAATTCATTCATTCAGCCATTTGTTCCCAATAAGTGGTTGTGAGCATCTACTTTGTGTCAAGTTTAAAAGTTTAGGATCCTGGGAGTAGACGAAAGTGTGAAGATAATAAGATACTTGGCCTCATGGAGAGATAGTCCAGTGGAAAGAGGAGGACACAGAACAAACTGAAAATAAATAAAAGTATTTCTGATGATGTCGAGTACTACAGAAGAAATTGTAAAATGAGCCACGTGATAAAAAGAGACTGGGGGGTGATAAACTGATAGGAAGAGACAATAAATGCTAATGCTTGGGACACGAAGTGAACTGGGCATGGAGAGTAAAGGAAAGGTAGGGACTGTGGGTAGGGAGTAGGGGAGATGATGTGAGTTTTTGAAAAAGAGGTAGAATAGAACTTGTTGCATTTTGAGTGCCATGAAATACAGGTCAGATTTTATTCTGAGTGCAAAGGGAAATCACTGGTGGATGTTAAACAGTGGGCAGCGATGATATAATCTGGTTGAGGCTTTTAAAATAGCTCTGTAGCTGCAAGCTGTGGGGGGAAAAATTGAATTTGGGAAGCTGTTTTATTGCTCCAGGCAATAGACAGTATTACTACGGATTAGAGTAAGTCAGTGGTTAATAAAAAACACAGAATAGATACAGGACGGATTTTGGAGGAAGACCTGCCGATGGACTGCCTGAAGGGTTGCAAAGAAATCTAGCCGAGAATAACTTCCAGGTGTTTGTCTTGAGCCCCCAGGTAGACGGTGGAGCTACTTACTTAGAGAGAAGATTAGCAGAGGAACAGTTGGGGAAGCAAGAGGAAAAATGAAACTTCTGCAGTTCAAAGGAGTTTTTTCAGGACTGAAGATACAAATTGTTGAGTCATAGGCTTATTGATAACATTTAAAGCTTCGGACCCAGATGAAATCATCTATGGACGAGTTTAGATAGATTCCAGAGTAGTCAGGAACACGCCCCGGGCAGCTGCCAGTTGAGAACTGAGACAGGAGGCACTGGGCTTCGCATTGGTGCTGCACCAACGATATGACACTTCACTGGAGTTCAGAAGAAAATGTTGTCTTTAAAAATACCACCATCCTCCCATTCAGAGAAATGCTCGGAGCTAAATTGGAGAAGAGAATAGCTAGTGAGAGCGACAGGTGAAGGGACATCGCCAGGGACACCATAGAGTCTCGAGGAAATTCAGCAGCTCAGAGGAGGTGACTCATTGTTACTCACAGCCCAGACTCTCTTTATTTTGTTTTAGTTTATTTTAGGTTCAGATAACATTGGAAGACATAAGGAGAGAGAGGAAAATCCTTCACTCTCTCTTGCTGTCACTCTCAGTCTGTGTCTGTCTTACACACACACACACACACACACACACATCTGAAACCAAAGCCAGTACCAGAGTGCATTACATCTTAGAGCTATCAAAGACCTCACAGAACCTTTAGGGTGCCTATTAAAGAGTCACAAAATCAAAGTGGGAAATCGTCATGACCGAGGGGGACAATATCAGAGAGAGAGAGTTCAGCACTAGGAACTACACTTTTCTGGTTTTGCTCATTGTCAGAAAAGTGTGAGTTGAGATCTGAAAAAGATAAACAATATACAAGAAAACTTGAAGAAAAGACCAGACCGGTGTGGATGGAGAGTCTGTAGGCTCTGAGAACAAAGGACTGAGTAAAGCCCAGTCTGGTCTCAAAAAGCTCACATGGTCGTGGGAGACAATTTCAACATGGAGACATGAATGCCAGGAGGGAAGTGGCTGTGGGTTCAATGAAATGCTACAGGATGTGCAATTAATTCGCCCTGAAGGTTAAATGTAAAGGTTACCTTATACATGAAAATGATGAAAGTTCATACTTACATGATACAATACTCTAAAACTTGTACCTATATTTTCCTTCTTCTTCATTAATTCTCCCTTTTTTAGTCCATGTACCTTCATAATCTCTGAAACGTGCATTCTAAAGAATGCCAGGCTTATCAGTGTGATCTCTGAAGTGAGGAGGTGACAAAAAAGAATGACAATTTTTCCACACTTGTTATAAGAGGACATTTTTGGCCAGGTGTGGTGGTTCATGCCTGTAATCCCAACACTTAGGGAAGCCAAGGCGAGTGGATCACTTGAGATCAGGAGTTTGAGACCAGCCTGGTCAACATGGCGAAACCCCATCTCTACTAAAAATACAAAAAACAAAATACTAGCTAGGCATGGTGGTGCATGTCTGTGATCCTAGCTATTTGGGAGGCTGAACTCAGGACTGGTGGAGGTTACAGTGAGCCAAGATCGTGCCACTGCCCTCCATCTTGGGAAACAGAATGAGACTCAACCTAAAAAAAAAAAAAGAGAAGACATTTTTGAAAATTATATGTATTTATATAAATTTTAATGGGAGGATCAGTTTACACCTTCAGCTCCAACTTCAGCTTGTGAACTTCTTCCCACCAAAGGAGGCTGTTGCAATGAGAAGAGTCAAGTGAGGTAATGGAGGTTTGCAAAACTGTTTGACATGAAGAAGCTGGTCAGCATGCCAGTCCATAGCACCATGAAGAAGGCATGAGAATGTGCTTACATATTTTCTCCAGGAAAGAAGACAGTTTCTTGCTCTAGATTTGTATGCCTGTGTAAAAATCCTTGTTTATTCTTTCCTCAGAGGGTAAGATCCAGCCTCACTAGTTAAATGGCTTTAGGCAAGTTACTCTTTGTACATTAGTTCTCTAATCTTTCCATCAGAAAAGATGACAGTGATGATGATATGATGATAAGGAGGAAGCAAAGGAGGAAGGAAAGAAGAGGAAATCGGGGAAAGGGATGGAGAAAAAGGAGGAGGAAAAGAGAAAGAAGAAAAGAACAACAATAACAACTTCTTGATGGGGTTATATTGAAGATTAGATTAGTTGGCATATACAAAATGCTACATAGAGTGATTCCCAAGAGATGCTATTATTAATTTTCATTCAAGCAACTAACATTTATTGAGAACCTACTGTGTGCAAGCTGTTCCGTCACTGTAAGAAATGCAGTGATGAGTGAGGGTACCACTATCTAGTGCAAAACCAGACCAATGTTCATATGCTAAGCTTTATGCCTGTGGACTATAGCTTCCTCTACTCCTTCACATTCCTGCCACCCAGCAACCTCCTGGTTTTTTTTTTTTCACATTAATTGATGTATTGACACCTGAATCACAGTGTGCCCTTCTCCTCATGTTGTATAATCTTCCTAGAGGCAAGCATCGTCTGCTCAAACCACTCATTCAAAATCTTGACCCCAGGATTTCTGCTTTCATCATGTTCCAACAACTACCTTACCTATAAACCAGGAAACTCAACACTCTACTCTTCTCTCTCAACTGCCTATCCTCCCACCATTCTGCATCTTTGCTCTATGTCTACCCCATAGACAGAAGCTCACCCAGAGGCATATATGGGATTGCTTGGGATCGTGTGGACAGTCCTTATGTTCTAGTAAACATTCAAGTGTGTATGAACCACCTACGGATCTTAGTGAAACACAGATTCTGATTCAGTAGGTCTGGAGTGGAGCCTGAAATTCTGCAATTCTAACATGTGTTAAGTTCCCAAGTGATGCTGATGCTGCTGGCCCAAGGACACACTTTGAATAGCTAAGTTCTAGTAGTCCTGATATATTAACCAGTCAGTGCCATGTTTCAGAGTTGAGCCCTGGACCCTGGAGATTCAGAAATATGACTTATGTTAGCATACTGAGTAAAAAAGTACCCTTTGTGTAGATGACTCGCATTGACTAAATTCATACACACAACACATACAGGCAGAGAGGCAAGAAAACAGCCCATAACAAGAAGCAACACTCACTGGACTGAGGGGCTTAAAATCCACATGGCCAGCCACTGTCTCCCTTGCATTGACTTACAGGCAAAATCAAATAATAGTAAGAACATAGATTGGAGAGCATGGAATCAGAACATGCTGGAAAAATTGAAAATGCATATATCTCACAACTGATTATGTGTCCTACCAAAAATCAAATTTGTTAGTGAGCCTCCACCCCTCTGAATCTCTGTTCTTGTTATTCTATGGCTGACAAATCCCTAATCCAAGAGATATACGCTTTCTTTACATAGGTTACAACAGTATAAATGCTTCATCTGCAACATCCACTTAAAGACAGGCATGCGACTGATCAATATTTATGTCATTTAGATGTGGATACTGCAAAATAATAGCAACAAGCACTAACATTGAGTAAATGCTTGCTAGAAGCTAAGCACAGAGTTTAACACTTTGTACTCACAATATCACTTCAAGGTGGGTCCTACTATTATCCTATTCTATATGAGAAAAGAGAGGCTGTGAAAGACTTAGTAGCTGCCAGAGTCAGGATTTGGACGTAGACATCTGGCCTTTGAGACTGAGCTGTTAGCCAAGAGCTGAAAAAGTGGGCATGTCAACAGAACGTATAATCCTGGAAGAAATTGATTTATTTAAAGGTATATCTTTATGTATGTTTTAATCACTTCCTTTAGAAAGGTTTTTCTCATGTTTAAGAAGCTGCACCTTCTCTAAAATCACAGTCAGAATGGAGGAGACTCACTGGCCAGCATGTCTGGGCCTGGAAACCACTTTGCTTCCTCCATGTGCCATTTGGGAAGCTTTAGATTTGTGTTCCACATTTGTTGGTGGAAAATGTTCAGCAGGATTTTATTGAGATGATTGAACAATGATTTGTAGAACTATAGATACATATAGGTAGCTAACTATAGGTATCTCAATGTGGGAAAAGTTGGTCAAAAATATTTACTATAATTTTACTCTGCATAGAACTAGGTGCAACAGAGTATTTCAAATAAAATTTAAAAAACAAAAAGATGTAGGTACAGTGTGCAGAAGACCCTTGGTTAGGTCACTTTGAATTAGTTTTCTGTATCCTACAATACCGGAATGCATTTGCTTATTGAACTGAACATTTCCAGAGGGTGAAGCTGAAGTTCAGACCCACAGGACGCAGGGCCTCAAAGTGTGTCCTTAGCATCAACAGAAGCCCGTAAAAAATTCTCACACTCTGCACTCCAGCCCGGGAGACAGAGCGAGACTCCGTCTCAAAAAAAAAAAAAAAAAAAAAAAAAAAAAAAAAAAAAAAAAAAAAAAAAAAAAAATTCTCACACTCTGAAGTTTAGGTAGGAAAGACATACATAAGATTTGTTTGTCAATATTTTAAAATCACATTTAAGACTTAGTTTGTTAATCACAGGTTTTGTTTCCTGGCTCTGAGCAAATGATAGAAAGTGAAATGGCATAACTCTCAACTGGGTGCAACAGGAGATGCTGGAAGGTTTAGATGTAAAATTATGTAACTTTCCGCATCTGGGTGAGGCTCTGGTAAGATCTCTGTCCTCTATGTCCTCCCAGGGAATCTTAATTTTATGGGGAGGGAGATAAAGAGAAAAAAATCTGCAAAGGAACTAAAGAAGTGAGAAAGATTTTTTTAAATCTCTTTTCTTGCCTAAAAGGTGACAGACTAAACCACAACAAGATATTTGCATAATAAAACACCAGCAGAAATGAACTAGGCTAACTACGCAAAAGGTGATGTAGGGCTTGCAGTCAGCAGAGGTATTCACACATTTTAATAAGTTCCAGGTTTCAGCCTATGTCTGAGTATATTGGAATCAGCATGAATGTGGAAGTCAGAAAAAAACCTATTCTGCAACATAACCTTTGACAATGGTCTTGATCCCTAACCCCCTAGCCCCACACCCATATAGTAGACTTAGTACCAGATGAATGGCCAAAATGAGGCATTCTCCCTCTGTTCCTCCCATCTCTCTTTGGTAAAATGGGGACATTAATGCCCATCTCTGAGTTCTGAAAATTAAGCATAATAATAAATGCAGAGAGTCTGCTACACAGTAGGTTCTGGAGGTGAGCATCCCTGCCCCTCACCAGCATTAAAAATTAAAAAGTCATTTTCATATTGGAACATTTGGAGTGGACTCCTCAAGGATTATGAATTCTATTAATATTTGTCTCTCAAATAAAAGAACAATTGGGGGGAAAATTGCACCCAGCCAAATCCATTTTAAATGGATGAGAGTGGAGCAGAAAATAATGAAGAAGAATGTAGACAGATACAAAAAGGGACTTAGACCATTTTGCTGCTAATAGGTGCCACAGACAGTTCATTACTGATAAATGTAGAATAATGATGTTCTTAATGAGTCTTTTCACGCACAAATTCATCATAAAACAAGAGGATGAGGTAAAACAAAAAGTCTTTGAATAGCACTCATGCAGCAGGGAAAGCAAGGATAATTTACATCCCCCAAAAAGCTACCAATTTAATAAAGTCTTCTGAGATTGCCTTCATTGTGTCCCAACTTAATAGCTTTTCTTCTCATATCTTAGAGGTAAATTTCAACCTGCCCCACAGTTTGGGGCAACTAAAAGAGACCGAAAGGGGTAGCACTGCTGCTTGTGTTTAAAAGTTCTTATGACCCCTTATTAGTGATTGGACCTTGAGTCATTATCTGTGCCTGAAGTTTCTCATTATAATATGAGGATAATAATTCCTATTCTGGGTGCCTCACACTTGATTGGTGTCATAGGCTGAACTGTGTCCCTCCCAAAATCCTTATATTGACGTTCTAACCCCCTCAGTGCATCAGAATACCACTGCATTTGCAGATAGGTTCTTTAAAGAGATAGTTAGATTAAAATGGTCATTAGGGTTGGTGCCAATTGAATATGACTGGCGTCTTTAGAAGAAGAGGAGATCAAGGCACTGACACACACAGAGAGAAGGCCATGTGAGGACACAAGAGGAAGGCAGCCATATATCTACAAGCCTGGGAAAGAGGCCTCAGAAGGAGTCAGTTTGCTGACACCATGATTTTGGACTTCCCAGTCTCCAGAACTGTGAGACAATAAATGATTGTTCAAGCCCTAGAAAACAAATACAGTTCAGTGCTTGATGCTCAAAAACTGGATGAAGATTTTTGTTCACCCACTCCATAAGTGTCACCTCACTAAGCCGATGGCAGCTACAGATGAGGATGTCAAACGCAGATGCTGTGTTCAAGTGCTTTTTGCATTAACAGTGCAAAACACGGTAAACATTTTAGAAGTTATAGCCATTACTTTCTCCTGCCTTCTATGTACATTTAAAGGACGGTCTCTCTGTGTGTGCAGAGTTCTAAATAAAGGATTCTATAAAATAATAGAACCAAATCAAGTTGACCTAATTTTAAATCAATACTACTAAATACCTATGGTACACAGAATTCTAAGAAGGCCTGAAAAACTCCCACCCCTTAATGTATGTGCCCTGTATAAGCTCTTCCTCCTGAGAGAAGCTAGGTCTGTGAAATATGATATATATAAAGTAATGCTAACATGGGAGTGATTTTTACATCACCTTCACCTGATAATGTAACCTAATCAAATCACATAATTTAACATAAGACTTTGTCCCACCAAAGGGAGAGATTCTCCTGCTGGCTCTGAAAAGTAAACCACATGTTACAAGACAGTCATGTGACTAGGATACTAGGTTGGCCACCAGGATTGAGAGCAATGAGCAACTCCTGGCCAACAGTCTGCAAGAAAACAGGGGCATCCGTCTTGAAACCACAAGGAGCTAAATTTTTCCAACCACCTGAATAAGAAAGGAAGAAGACCTACAGCTTCAGATAAAACTGCAACCCTGGCCAGCACTTTGATTTCAGCACTTGATCCAAAGATCCAGCTAACCTGACCCAAGGGAACCAGGAGATAATGAATGTACATTGTATTAAGCTGCTACTTTAGGGGTAATTTGCTGTGGCAGAAATAGGAAACAAATACAAGACCAAAATGCTGACCTTCCCCAACACACACACATGAGCAGACAGACTCTCACACTCGTATACATGCACACACTATTTTGAGAAAGTTATATCTTAATTAGTAACTAGTCTTTACTCATCACAGGTGTTTCCTTTTCTTTAGTAGATAATCAAAAAACTAGATTAAAGAAAATAAAATTCTCCCTACTTCTCTCTAACCATGAAAGAAAGCAAAATTTATGCCAATATTGCAATCCTAGGTTTAGACGAAATAAAAGGACAGGCTAGATTATGGGATGTCCTCAGCAGCAGGTATTTCCTAATAAGAGATCAAATGGCAGACAGGCAGTTTGTAGGTATATTAGTCCAAATTCACACTGCCATAAAGAAATACCCAAGACTGGGTAATTTATAAAGAAAAGAGATTTAGTTGACTCTCAGTTCCACATGGCTGGGGAAGCCTCAGGAAACTTACAATCATGATGGAAGGTGAAGGAAAAGCAACTACTTTCTTCACAGGGTGTCAGAAAAAAGAAAGAGGACAGGGAAAACTGCCAGACACTTTTAAAGCATCAGCTCTCATGAGAACTAACTCACTATCATGAGAACAGCATGGGGGAAACCACCCCCACCCCCATGATCCAAGTGCCCAGGACCAAGTCCCTCCCTAGACACATGGGGATTATTGGGATTACAATTTGAGATGAGATTTGGGTGGGGACACAGAGCCAAACCATATCAGTAGGAAACTTGTTTTTGAAAGTAGAAAAAAATAAAGGTAAACATAAATTCTTGCTCTGTAATTTGCCATCTGAGCATGGCTAAATTTTAAATCTCGCTACATCCAAGTGTTGTCATCCATAAAGTAGGGACAATAATGCCCATTTCATAAAACATTTCCTTTTTTAAAAAATTGAGATATAATCACATACCTTAAAATTCAACATTTTAAAGTATGTAAATCAGTGTTGCTTTCTTGTGTAGTGACAGAGTTGTGCAACCATCATCACTATCTAATTCCAGAATATGTCCTCATCCCAAAAGCAATCCTTGTACCTATTAGCAATCACTTTCCATCTCCCTGTCTTCCAGTCTCTGGAAACCACTAATCTGCTTTTAGTCTCCATGGATTTGCCTATTTCAGAAGTTTTGTATAAACTGAACCATCAGGCTTCTTTCACTTTGCATGATATCTTCAAGGTTCATCCATGTTTTAACTTTATGAGATTTTTGTGATTAAAAAAAGCCTTCATCCAAAGGCATAGAGGTTATGTCAACCCATCATTTCAGGCACTGTAGATTCTTGCTCACAACATCCTTGGCTGAATGTTCTTCAGACTCTTCTTGAAAACCTCCAGGCACTGGGAACTCACTATCAACAAAAGTTGACTTTCACCATGGCTGCAAAATTCTGACTGTTTAACAATTCATCCTTGGATTGAAACACAATGAACATCCCATTAACTGTCACCAATTAATCCTTGTTACGCATTGAGTACCGCTCCCCAACAAATGGTATATTGAACTTCCAATCCCCAGCACCTCAAAATGGAAACTCACTTGGAACTAGCCTTAATAGGTAAACTCAAGTTAAGGCAAGGTCTTTAGGGTGGACCATAATCCAGTGTGACTCATTTTTGAAAAAGGAAATTTGGAGACAGAAAAACACAGAGAGAATGTTGTGTGAACATGAATGAAGGCAGAAATTGAGATAATGCTTCTACAAGACAAAGAGTACAAAAAATTGCCAGCAAATCTCTGGAAAATAAGGAAGAGGCTTAGAACAGATTATTCCTCCACAATCCTCAGAGGGACCACCCCCCCAACACACATCGACTAAAACATTGATCTCATATTTCTAGTCTCAAGAACTGTGAGACCACAAATTTCTGTTTCTAAGAGCCATCCTGTCTGTGGTAATTTTTACAGAGACCCCAAGAAACTAATATAGTCCTAGTTTTCTGTTCTGATGCCATGGAGATTGCCTCTTTCTTCCCCTATTTGACATGAGCTTACCTGTTCCATCTTGAGGGCTCTTCTCCAGCATCGGGGTCATCTTGCTTCAGCCAAGCTCCCTGCAGTCTGCTCCCTGGATCCTCTGCTCTCCTCCCAGCAGACAATGGCTAATAAATAAATGCATGTTTTCAGAATGCAGATTGAGGCTTGAACAGTAAATGTTAACACACAAAATAATTTCCTTTGCCAATTTGTTTGAATCATTGTACTCTACACTCTGTATAGGAGAGTCTCACATTATTCAGTACCTGCTGGAATTTTAGCAAAATTAATAAAGAAGGTTGATGTAGGTGAATTGGGGCTTGACCTGAGTGGAGCTTCCTCCAGAATATATCCCAAATGTTTTGCACCATTCTTACATCTCTTATCCGAGTCAGGCCATCATCACTTCCCATCTAAACTTCTGAGGCAGCCTCCCAACTGCTATTTCTGACTCCATTCCTGTCTGCCTTATGGTTCATCCTCCACTCAACAGTGGTATTTTTTAAAGCACAAATTAGATTATGTATTAATATCTTTGAATTCATTTTCACTACGATTAGATGAAAATCCTCACCTTGGTCTACACAGTCCTATAGGATACAGCCCCTGCTAGCCTCTCCAAATTTGCCTCCTATTTTTCTCCTCCATTCCTCAGCAAGCTTCCTCTATTTCTGAACACACAAGGTCATTTGGATTCTTATCAGAAATCTTCCCACTTCATGAGACATTTCTCTCCCTCCAGATCTTTATTTTTTGTATATCTGGATTTTTAATTATTGAGATTTCAACTCAACTGTCCCCTCCTCAGAGAGGTCTCACTTGGTCACCCTAACTAAAGTTGTGTTCTCTACCCCATGTTTCTCTTTATTCCAGGATTCCTTAGAATAAGGAATTCTGGATTAGATAAGGGATTAGATAACTAAGGATTAAATAAAGGAATCTAGTCTCTATCTCAGGATTCTAAAGAGAGAGAGTGTGTGTGTTTATGTATGTGTGTGTGCATTCATACATGTCTGCCCCAAATTTTTTATTTTCCAAAATTAACTGATATCTTTATATGTTTATTATCCATCTTATTCACTACTCTATTTCCAGAATTCAGAATAGTGACTGGCAAACAATAGTTGCTCAATACACACTTGTTGAAGATAGGGATGCCCACTATCACCACTCCTATTCTGAACATAGTACTGAAAGCCCTAGCCAGAGAAATCAGGCAAGAGAAAGAAATAAAAGGCACCCAAATAGGAAAAGAAAAACTCAAGCTTACTCTCTTCACTGACGATATGACTTTATATCTAGAAAACCCTAAAGATTCCACCGAAAGACTCCTAGAGCTGATAAATGACTTCAGTAAACTGTTAGGATACAAAATCAAGGTACAAAAAACAGTAGAATTTCCATACACCAACAATATTCAAGCTGAGAGGCAAAATCAATAATGCAATCTCATTTACAATTGCCACAAAAAGAAAAGAATATTTAGGAATACAGCTAACCGAGGAGGTGAAATGTCTCTGCAAGGAGAATTACAAAACATTGCTGAAAGAAATTAGGTATGACACAAATAAAAGAAAAAGCATCCTATACTCATGAATTGGAAGAATCCACATCTTTAAAATGGCCGTACTGCCCAAAGCAATGTACAGATTCAATGTTATTCTTATCAAACTACCAATGTCATTTTTCACAGAATTAGAAAAAAATTTTCTAAAATTCATATGGAAACAAAAAAGAGCCCAAATGCCCAAGACAATTGTAAGCAAAAAGAATAAAACCAGAGGCATCACATTACCCGATTTATGCTAGAAGGCTGCAGTAAGTAAAACAGCATGATACTGGTACAGAAACAGACACATAGACCAATGGAACAGAATAGAGAACCTAGAAATAAACACTTACATTTACAACCATCTTATCTTCAACAAAGTCAACAAAAATAAGCAATGGGGAAAGGAGTCTCTGTTGAGTAAATGGTGCTGGGACAACTGGCTGTCCATACATAGAGGAATGCATCTGGACCTCTACCTATCACCATATGCAAAAATTAACCCAAGATGATTAAAGACTTAAATGTAAGACCTCTAATTCTAAGCATCCTAGAAGAAAGCCTAGGAAATACCCTTCTTGAGATTGGCCTTGGCAAAAATTTATGGCTAAGTCCTCAAAAGTAATTGCAGGAAAAACAAAAGTTGACAAATGTGACCTAATGAAATGAAATAGCTTCTGCACAGGAAGAGAACTATCAACAGAGCAAACAGGCAACCTATAGAATGGGAGAAAATATTTGCAAACTATGCATCATCTGACAAAAATCTAACATCTAGGACCCATAAGGAACTTAAACGACTCAATAAACAAAAGACAACCCCATTTAAAAGTGGGCAAAGTGTAATTCCACCGAGGCAGGCAGATCACTTGATCTCATGAGTTGGAGACCAGCCTGGGCAGCATGGTGAAACCCCATCTCTACAAAAATACTGAAAAAAATTAGCAGGGTGTGATGGTATACACCTGTAGTCTCAGCTACTCAGGAGGCTGAGGTGAGAGGATGGCTTGACTTGGGGAGGCTGAGGTTTCAGTGAGCCTAGATTGTGCCACTGTACTCCAGCCTGGGATATAGAGCCAAGCCTTGTCTCAAAAAAGAAAAAATAATAAAAGAAAAAGAAAAGAAAAACGTAACCAAAAGACATGTACAGATAAGTTCTCAAAAGAAGACACACGAGAGGCCAACAAACATATTTTTAAAATTCTCCACATCACTAATCATTAGAGAAATACAAATCAAAACAACAAGGAGAGGCCATTATACACCAGTCAAAATGGCTTTTGTTAAAAAGTCAAAAAAAAAAAAAAAACCCAACAGATGTTGGCAAGGCTGTGGAGAGAAGAGAATGCTTATACTATTGTTGGTGGGAGTGTAAATTAGTTAAGCCACTGTGGCGAGCAGTTTGTAGATTTCTCAGAGAACTAAGAGTTAAACTATCATTCAACATTTGACCCAGCAATCTCACTCCTGGGAATATACCCAAAGGTACATAAACCATTCTACCAAAGAGACATATTCATTCACATGTTCATTGGAGTCCTCTTCATAATACCAAAGACATGGAATCAGCCTAAGTGCTCATCAATGATGGACTGAATTAGGAAAATATGATACGTATACACTATGGAATACTACACAGCCCTAAAAAACAATAAAGTATGTCCTTTGCAGCAACATGGATGCAGTTGGAAACCGTCATCCTAAATGAACTAATGCCAAAACAGAAAACCAAATACTGCGTGTTCTCACTTACAAGTGGAAGATAAATATTGGGAACATATGCTCATAAAAATGGAAACAATAGAAACTGGGGACTCCTAGAGTGGAGAGGGAGAGAGGAGAGTAAGGGTTGAAAAAAACCTCCCTATTTGGTACTATGCTCACTACCTTGCTGATGGATTCACTTGTACTCCAACTGCAAACGTCAACATCATGCAATGTACCTTTTGTAAAGAACCTTCACATGTACCCCCTGATTTTAAAATAGAAGTTCACAAAGAGAAAAATACACTTGTTGAAAGAAAAAAATGAATACATGAATAAATAATGGTGTAAAAAGAAATTGGAAGATGAAGCCAGCTTTGGAGTGGGAACATCTCTGAATTATACACAAAACTACTGTTCTGTGCTAAGGAAGTGTGGCAAATGTTCTCGGAGGCAAGTTGCAGTTGGAAATTGCTTGGTGAGGTGCACTTCTCTGCCCATGTGCCATAGTACTCCTCTTTTCCACTATTTCAAGTTTTTGTGTAATGTCCAGAGGAGTTAAGAGTAAAGAATCTGGTATAGAAAAGCATGTCGCAGACTCCGAAGTCACAAGTAAAAGGCACGTGGCAGATCACTCTCTTTACTCTGAACATTTTTCCAGGAACCAGCTGGAGTCTTACATGTATCACATCAGGTAGGTTAAAAAAACCAGAATTATTGTTTTCCAGAACTTCTCTGTCTGTAGACTTTCCAGGAGTTGCTGAAGATTTGGCTATTTTGCTCTCTAACCACTGACAACATGTCTGTGCCTCTCTGGAAGAAATCAGCTAGAGGAGGCGTGTTTGTTAAAACAGCCACAGACCATCCCCAGACACAGAGCTGGAGGCCTGGCCCAGGGGCAGCCCAACCTGGAACAAATCAGCTCCCAATGAGATCCGCCCGAGTGGGAAATGGCTGACGGCATGCCACCTTATGCTCCACACCATCTGGCTCCCTGCACGCCCTTCCTTGCTGGAGTTTTAATTTCCGAACCAGACGCACTGCCACAATTACGCTTTACTTCATTTTATGCGTCCTGCTGTGGGAACACAGAAGCTCCTGGTAATTAAACGTCTACTTTGTGAACAGAGAGGAAATTTCCACACTTAACCATTGCTCTATTTGTTGGAGATAAAGCAGGGGAAATCCCAGGCCTTTAGCACCTGGGATAGATCCCAAGTGCCCTGGGCACTGACCCATAAAATCCAAAAGCAAATCTATGTGGGATGGGGAGACATTGGGGTACAGGGGGATGTGGAGTTTGATGAAGTCGCTGTTTGGTCTCTTACCAGCTGTGTGTCTTTGAGCTACTGCTTCTACTTTGTGAGCCACGGTTTCCCTATCCACACAAGGAGGAACCCAAGTGAAGCAGAGGTAAATTTTAGTAAGATAAGACATGCCAGTGTCGCACTGGAACGTGTTCTGAGCTCCATGCCTTGTTTCTTTAAGCACATGTAGACCACTGGACCTGCTGGTCCTATGAGGCACAGATATGAATTCTATTTGGCATACATACCCTTCAAAAATAACTCCAATATTTGAAAACCAAGGGATGGCATAAATGGTTTTCTGTTGACTTCCAAATTCTCCTGAAAAAGTGAAATATTTGATTATGTGGGGAGCACTTTCCTATACAGCAGCAATAGGCTGGGGCTGAGACACACCTTTAGCAAGGAATTCTTGAGACTAGCACTTACTCCAAGTGTCAAGTGCCTGTCAGGTGCCTTGGAAACTTGTTTAAATGCAGATTCACATTTAGTGTTTCTGGGGTTGAGCCCTAGATTCTGTATTTGTAACAGTGGCCCGTGATGTGGATGCAGGTGAGAATGGTGCCCATTTTAAGCAGAGGGGGGTTGGTGAGGCCTGAGCACACTGCAGCTCTCCCTTCTCTTCTCCTCCCTGTTGTCTCCCAACCCCAGGGATGAACAACAGGTGTCATTCATCACTACACTCACTCTACTGTCTTTCCTTATTAGAGGTCTATAGTTCTATACCTGCTAACTTTGCTCATTTATTACTTGCCAACTTAAGAATACATTTGAATATCTGACCCAGCTTTAAAGGGTATTTGGTAGCCCCAGTCTGTTTGTATCAGTCAGAGTCCTACGAGTAAAACAGGCATCATCGTTATTTTCAGTAGAGAGGATTTAGGTTACACAGGTAATGCAGAAACTCACAGTAAATTAACTCAGAGATAAGCAGTGGCAAGCGGCCATGGAGCCCTAGAGGAAAGAGGGTCAAATGGAAGAGGCAGTATCCCCAGAGTCCAGGGTCCATACGGGGTCCCCTGGCAGACCCTGGGACCCTGGCAAGCCTGTTTAGCAGAAACTGGAGTCACAGAGATGATCAGTTGCTAGCAGAGATGCTGCTTGAGACAGACAGACAGAAATGGTGAGAGGTGTCCTGACTCCTCTCTTTCAATTAGTAATCTACACCAATGCCTCCCATTAGATAAACCCATCTGGAAGACAGCTGGCATGGGAGACAGAAGAATCCAGCCTGCAGTGGTCAGAATCCCCTCCCATGTGAAGCAGAGAAGCAGTGGGGTAAAATTGGATCTGAGGGCAGAGAAACCAGCTCTGGTACACTGCCCTTGGGAACATCCTCACTGCTGTTAAATGAAAGAAACACCTTAGACTAGATTCTTAAAGAGTCAAAATGTTTTTCCACATTTTCTTAAAACTGAAAGGTAAAAAATCATACACCATTCAGCACCTTAAGAGGTTGTAACACTCTTGAAAAATTGGAAAGAGCCCTTGCTTAGGCATAAAGAAAAATATGCCATGGTCCAAAAATTGCCATATAATTATCTGCCATATAAATATTATATATGCCATATAAATATTGGTAAACTGATCTGATTGATTTGGCTTCCATATCCTTATTTGTTAAATTGTAATAATGATGCTTCTCCACCTACTTTATAGGATTTTTGTATGTACAAAAATAATAGGCTGGGTGGGCTCATGCCTGTAATCCCAGCACTTTGGGAGGCCTAGGCTGGAGGATCATGAGGTCAGGAGATCGAGACCATCCTGGCTAATGCGGTGAAATCCCGTCTCTACCAAAAAAAAAAAAAAATTAGCTGGGCATGGTGGCGGGTGCTGTAGTCCCAGCAACTTGGGAGGCTGAGGCAGGAGAATGGTGTGAACCCAGGAGACGGAGCTTGCAGTGAGCCGAGATCACGCCACTGCACTCCAGCCTGGGCAACAGAGAGAGACTTGGTCTCACAATAAATAAATAAATACTACTAATAAAAATATTTTTCTTATTCATTTATTCACTGAAAGAGCGATTCATGAATGCCACCAAGCATCATGGTTTCCATTGGTCATGGGATGTCTCCACTAGGAAACTTTCCTGAATCTCATTCTGTATTAGGCATTATATCGAAGGTCCTACATGTGCTTCCAAAGCCCCTGTGCTTCCCTATTACGCTGGGCAGGGTCTAATAAGGAGACAGAAGCCATGACAAAATCTGAAAGGAGACAGAAACTGTACCAATATTTAAACAAGGGCAATTTAATATAAAATATTATCAACTTGAAGCAAGAGACACCTGTATCACCACACTTATAACATTGATTATTTGTTTCCCCACCAGACTGAAGTTTCCTTTACAGCAGGAACGATATCTGTAATTCATCATTTTAATCTTAAACTCCAAGTCTCTCCATACCTAAGCATAGTATTTGACATCCAGTGACTGATGGATTATTGTTGAGTAAATGAACAGAAGTTTACAATCTAAGGGGAACAAAAGTTTCAAAGCATTGTAGTAGCTAAGTAGACATGATATAGTGCAGTTCTGGATGAAGGCCCATGAAAGAAAGATGGGAACTGACATTACCAAGAGAGAAACATCTGCACATATAGGAGGAACAAGAGAGAAAGACATATTCTGGAAACTACTTGTTATCCAGCTTTGCTAAGCATGAGTTTTGAGGAAGAAAGTAACATAATATGGAGTTGGAGACAGAAGGCAGAAGATACGCCAGGAAAATGAGTTTCAATCATATCTAGTTGGAGGAAAGCCATTAAAGAGGTAGGGCAGGAGACATGACAGGATCGGAGATGTGGGGTGGCAGATCATCCCGGCCCTCTGCCAGGGATGCTTTGGTTAATTGGAAAGGGTTGTAATTTTGAGAAGTAAAATATGCTGCATTTTATGTATATGAACACAAATGATACAATCAAAGAAAACCAATTTATAAACAAACAAAAAAAGTCTATAAACAAAAACCAAGTATTGTAAGTGCTTGCTATCAGCAATCCTACATGGTTAATTCAAATATGATAAACAGTCATGGAAATGTTTCTGTATTTCATAAAAGCTGGGTAGCCGAAATAAATACTGCTGTTGAATCAAACAGTGCAAACAATACTTTTGAACTCCGCTCAAAGGAGCTACCACCAAGTGACGATACCTGGGATTGAAATTGAGCAAAAGAAGATGTATTTCAAGTGCTTTTTGTCAATATAGTTTTTACTAATAGCTTCAAAATAAAAGCTCAAAATCATGATATGCAAATTCCTATGAAGACACACAAAGTGAAACTTTTCTTCACTCTTTTATTCTTTCCCCATAAATTCACACATGTCACATAAAATTTAACAAAACCATTATATTTTGGATATACTGTTCTTGAAGGCTTTGCATTTAGTAAGTTGGCAATTTACCTAACCCCAGTGTGCCTTAGTTTTCTCATCAAAAAGGGGACATAATTGCTATTTCCTAGTTGACTATTTAATAATTGTTTCAAAATATATTTTTAAGAAACAAAATATGATTGGAAAAAAGTTTCTAAAAAGCAAGAACTATTTTTTTACCTCACGTATATTTTTAATTCATTCTCAGTGAATTATAATTTAATGAAATTATCGGGTAGTATCCCCAGTTACCAAGGAAAAATGAATCAAAAAACATAAATGATTTATATATAAAGATCTTTACACATGCCAGTTGGCATACTTAAGTTAAAAAAAAAAAAAAGATAAATGGGGCCTGCCTATGCAGAGAGAAACATTCACTAAAGGAAAAAAATAAGATTAAATTTCTTGCCTACAACATGCTGAGAAGAACAAACCGCTTCTATCATTGAGAACTCCTCATTTATTTAGCCCTGCCTAATTAAAACCAAGTTTCTAAGGCAAGAATGCCTCATAAATTTTACCACGTAATAAACACATAGTTTTATTTATTGTTTAATTAAATTAGTTATATCTTGATATTTGCATTTCTATCAATCAGACTTTAAATTATATTGGTGCTTCAATTGATGTCCAAAGTTCCTCTAAGTAATAGTTGCCTTATCAGTTAAAAGAAAAAGGTTGGGGGGGAACAGCTAACTCATGGCAGATGTGAGGATTTGACCATGATTGTGCTTATGTGAGCCTTGCATGTGGTATACAAGAAATACACAGTGAACGTTAATATTTTTTATTTTAATCATAATTGTTTCAATTGCTGCTATTAATAAAAGCTCTTAGAACATCATCTAACACACCAATTTGTCAATAATTTTAAATTACTATATATTACATTAAAAGATGCATAATAAATGATTTATGGGTTAAATAGAGATAGGAGGATATTAAGACATAATAGCCTATGTCTTGATATACCCTTGCTTAATAAAAGTGGTTAAATTTGTGTCTATTACCACCCTCCAAAAAAAAAAAAAGTCACATTGACCACCAAACTTAGAGTAATTCAAAACATACAGGGGATTTCAAATAGACCTCCTTCTCTTACATACTTGCATGTTTGTTGTTGTTGGTTGGTTTGGTTTTTGTTCTTTTTGGGGCTTAGTAGGAAAAGATTTCAACTAAAGATTAAAGTTGCCAGTACATTGCCTGGTTTTAGTGAAGTGAATAGGAAGTCCATTGGACTTGTGGGAAATAATATTCATTCAAGTACAGAACCCAGGGTGACTCGTTAGTTTTGTGAATGTAATGTAGATAGGCATACATTCTTTTAAGGAAATATGATAAACATGGTTTTTTTCCTGAAATAATGTCTTACTAGCAGCTTGTACATTTCTGGAGAGAAGAATGGGTCTAGAAGCCTCTTGAAAGTAAGAAGCAAGAGACAAATTTGGCTATATAGTAAGAGCTCAATAATACGTGTTGGTTAAACTAAAAAAGAAATGAATCCCAATTTTTTCATTTTCTTAAGCTTCAACATTACTAGTTATAGATATTGCTGTGGTGTTTGAAGACATAGTTACTGCTATAAATTGGCAAGAATGCAAATTGGTACATTTCTGGAAAGCTAGTTTGAAACATAGAGCAAAAGCTTTTTAATTGCCTTTACCCATTATGGTCAAGGTAGAATAGTTTTTGCAGACAAAATTCTCAGTGCAAAACTAAGAAATGCTGAAAAACATATTTTTTAAAGAAAATCTACCAAAATAACAGAGAGCTATTAAAGCGGCAAGTACTTGGAGGCCCAGAGTTGACAGAGGTGATTACAATATTTGGCACCACTTTTTATCTCAATTGATGTTTTTATGTCTCAAGAGCAGCTGACAGGCTCACAAGAAGAGAAGAGCTTCCAGAATTCTGATGGGGCTATAAGAGAGTCCTGGAATACATCTTGAGTTTAAAAAAAAAAAAATGCCTTTTAGCTGGAATTCCAAATGACTGAATCTAGCACAATGAAGCAGACTTCACAAAGACTAAGTGTCAACCTCCAAGAGAAGGCTAAAGAGGTATAATAAGTAAATTTAACATGGGATTCTCGGACAGGAAAATACATTAATTAAAAGCTAAGGAAATTTGAATGTAACATTTAGTTTACAATGATGTATCAGTATTTGTTTATTAACTGCGACAAATTACCATACAATGTATGATGTTAATAATATGGGAAACTAGATGTGAGGTACATGGAAACTCTATGTGGTATCTCAACATTTTCTTGTTAATATAACATTGTATTAAAAATTAAGTCAATCAAAAAACAAAGATGTGACATATATAAATGGAAAAAATTATCTAATTAAAAACAGAAATTGACATACTGCGTAAAAAATTAAGAACAAACAAAAACCTTTGTAACTCAAAATAGGCAGACTCTAAATATAAAGATACTAAGAAATTGGAAGGCCGGGCACAGTGGCTCATGCCTGTAATCCTAGCACTTTGGGAGGTCGAGGTGGATGGATCACTTGAGGTCAGGTGTTCGAGACCAGCCTAGTCAACATGGTGAGAAACCGTCTCCACTAAAAATACAAAAATTAGCCAGGTGTGGTGGCAGATGCCTGTAGTCCCAGCTACTCAGGAGGCTGAGGCAGGAGAATGGCATCAGCTGGGAGGCAGAGCTTGCAGTGAGCCGAGATCGTGCCACTGCACTCCAGCCTGGATGACAGAGCAAGACTCTGTCTCAAAAAAAAAAAAAGAAAAGAAAAAGAAATTGGAAATAAAAGAATATAAAGAAATATGCCATAGAATCACTAAGCAAAAGAAATCTGACAAATATTAGAATATCAGAATATTATAGTTAATTGTATTCATTATAAATATCAAAAAGTATAATATTTTATTTAAAATATCAAAATCATGATGTTTAACTGGAAAGTTGATAGAAAGAGGGATACTTTATTATTTTTAAAGTATCAACTTATTAGAATTATGAAGAACTATTGTTTTTCCTTTAATAAAATAGAGTAAAAACATGTATCACAAATACTGACAAATCTAAAAAGAGGAAAATACAAATGTTCCATCATCAAAGGAATCTTGGCACACGCTTCTCAGTCACTGATAGAATAAGGCATTGATAAAATCAGATAAAAAATAAGAAAGGATATTGAAGATTAAAAATAAAATTTAAAAATTCTGCCTACTTAACACTTACAGAAGACTATAACCAATATTTGCTTTCAATAAAGCTTGAAAGTAACAACATAAGGATAACTATTTTTTAACTTTCAAAATAAGTAAAAACTTCTAAATTAACAACGGGTCAATAAAAATTAGAAGGCATTTTAAAGTAAATAAAACTTAAATAAATGTAAATATAATCTCAGCACTTTGAGAGGCCAAGGCAGGAGGATCACTTGAGGCCAGGAGTTTGAGACCACCCCTGGGCAATATAGCCAAACCTTGTCTCAATAAAAAGTAAACAAATTTCCAAGCATGATGATGCACACCTGTAGTCCCAGCTACTCAGGAGACTGAAGTAGAAGGATTGCTTGAGCCCCAGAGTTCCACGTTACAGTGAACTATGATTGTGCCACTGCAGTCCAGCCTAAATGAGAAAATGAGAACCTGTCTCTGAAGAATAAAACTATAAAAAAAAATAGATGTAACTAAAAATTGTCTCACTGGATGAGGTTACACTGTAGTTAAGATTTCTAGGCCTAAGTATATATGTTTTTTTTTAAAGATTAAAAATACATGGCCTAGACATGTTTTAAGATATTAAAAGAATGTCAAACGAGCTCAAAGTGGGAAAAAATAAGCAGAATAAAATAAAAGGTGTCTTAGTCCATTTAGTGTTATTATAACAGAATGCCCAAGGCTGAGTAACTTATAAAGAAAAGAGATTTATTTGGCTAACAATTCTGGTGGCTGAAAAGTTCAAAACTGGACAACTGTATCTGGTGAAGACCTCAGGCTGCTTCCACTCATAGCAGAAAGTGGAAGGGGAGCCAGTGTGTGAAAAAAAAAAATCACATCATGAGAGTGGAAGCAAAAGAGGACAAACAAGGAACCCAGACTCTTGGTAAAATATATAGACCAGACTATACTATGGCTAGTATATAGATTATACTTGCCAGACTAATCCATTTCCACTACAGCAAGATTTCATTCTCCCCCAGTGCATTAATCTACATATGAGGAATCTGCCACCATGAGCCAAACACTTCCTTCCATACTTCATCTCCAATACTGCTACATTGAGATGAAATTCAATATGAGTTTTGGCTGGGACGAATCATATCAAAACAATAGCATTATGCAAAAAAATATAAAATGTAGAGAATCAACAAAGCCAGACGTCAATTTGTTGAAAAAAATAATAAAACCGGTAATTTCCTAGCAAGGCTAATCAAGATTGAAAAGAGATGAATCATAAATTACCAATACTAGAGGGATAATCACTACAGCTCTAACACACATTAAATGAGGAAGTTATTATGAACAACTCTATGCCATTATTGGAAAATTTAGATAATACTGAAAACTTAAATTTAAAAAAATGCAACTTAAACTAACCCAAGAAGAAATAAAAAACAAGTTCATGTTCTTGTTTTTAGTTGCATAACAAAGTTTATAAAATTAATGTCTAACCAGTATTTAAGCAAAGCAAGACCTTAAGCAAACTGGAAATAGAAGTGAACTTTCCTAAGTGGATAAAATATATTAAAAATAAAAACAAACAAACATCTTTAGAAACACATACATTGACTCTTAATTGTAAAACATTATAAACTTTCCTCCTGAGATCAAGACTCAAGCAATAGAAGACTACTTCTAATTGGCATTCTTCTGGAAGTGGTAGCCAGTGCAATAAGGCAAGAAAATTGATAGAATTGGAAAGTTAGAAATAAAACTCTCATCACATTATATTTGCCTATAGTTATTAAAAACATAAAAATGAATTTAGCAAGTTCACTGGATACAAAGTTAACATATGAAAGTCAATCACATTTCTAATTTAACAGCAATTAGAAAATGAAATGTAAAGTACCAATTATAATTATATCTATGTATACAATTATACATAGATTACATATACATAATTTATACAATTATGTATATATGTGTGTGCATAATTCACAAGACATCTATAGAGAAAGTACAGATCTAAACAAATTGAGAACTATAACATGTGAAGATTCTCTTCAAATTGATGTAGAATTCTGATATAATTACTAGCAGAGGTGTGTGTGTGTATGTGTGTAAATTGATGAGCAATTACTGACATGCTAGTAAAAATTAAAGTCATGAAAAAAGACAATCTTAGAAAGGATTTTATAGCAAACAAACTTATAACTTTTAAAATATGTTTTCTTTAATCATTTATTTCTCTAAAAATTTCAGAAAATAAGAGCATCCAATAACCATAGCCAGATGTTCATATAACTCTCTGTTTCTAACTCATCAATTTTATGGGTTTATTTTGTAATTGATTATAACAGAAGATAGCCCAGCTGCCATTTGTTCAGATATAGTTTTGGGATCCACTGGGAGCCAAGGATGTTGTATTCATTAATAAATAAACTTCAAAAGGCTTGCAAGACACATTTGAAAATCTGTTCAATTACATATTTTGAAAAGGGGAAATGGGGAAAATAGTAAAGAAGTTAAAATATACTATCTGAAGATATTTTTAATGTTGCAATTTGAGAACAAAGAAATTATAGTAAAGACATAAATTATACATCTGTAAGGTGATGCAGATACACATTTGGAAAAAAAAGAGTCACAGTATTTGTTCAGAAGTATGTCACAGATATGACTTTAATAGAGTAGACATAATTGGTAAACACGATAAAGGCCTAGAAATCTTAGAATTAGTGATTTTTCATTTCACATCAATAGTCCTCGAGCTATTTTTCTACTCCCACATAGCTTTTCAGGACTCACTTGTGGTCTTTATTCACTCAGTTGTGGGCAACATAGAGTAACTTCCACTTTCTCCTTTATGATAAAGCTTCCCCATTGGGGTAAAATTTGATATTTTGTTCTAGCATTTAAGTGATGTCTTCTGCTCACAGAAGAGTCAGACTCACCTTGCTTTGGTGGCTATTTTGACGTGACTGTGACTTGTTTGAGGATTCCTGCATCATAGTGCAGCATTAACATTCAATGAATTGTGTGTATCCCAAAGAGGTCAATGAGAAAACTCACAAGGCAAAGTCTGAGTGTAAAGCAGTTCTTTCTCTAAGTCCCTTTGCATAGATAGACCCAGTGACCTAGCTGGATTACTGTTAAGTCCAATGTTGGCCTGGAAAATCAGAGTTAGACTGAAAAGGAATTTAGAATAGAGGTGGGCCTTTGAGAATGACAACAGTGTGTAGACACAGATGCTAGAAAGAACAGCTGAAAAAGCATTGAAATCATCACAGGCTGAATTCATAGTCCTTGAAATCTGTACTCCGCATCTTGATTAGCACAACTACAAAGACCTCAAGCTTCTTATGACCCTTTTAAAAATTAATGACATTCTCTACTAACAGATACTTTGATTTGGAAGCTATTTTATTGTTATTATATCAAATTTTGTAATTTTTAAGAGAACAGTGTTTTCCTAAATTCAAGTTCCACAGATTATCTAATCATTCTCTCTACTAATAAAAAGCTGCAACTTTCACCCAAGATTTTATATACTCATAAATGTAAACATTGTTCTTCTTTTAATTCTAGATATTTAAACTTGGTGGGAGATAACATAATGTTTACAATATACTTGGAATTATTTTCATGTGAATTTTGGATATTTTATGTGCCTTTATCTGATTGGAGATACCAATTTATAGGACTGTTCTACTGATGT
Source organism: Macaca thibetana thibetana (assembly GCF_024542745.1). NCBI lineage: Eukaryota > Metazoa > Chordata > Mammalia > Primates > Cercopithecidae > Macaca > Macaca thibetana. Next base: position 175,976,242 of record NC_065582.1, read on the forward strand.
GCCCAATGAATCAGAAAAAAAAAAAAAAGTTGCTAAGTAATATATTTACATTTACTAGTTTCTGTATTTTTTATTGACACAATAAATAAGTCAATAATACCAACCTGTTTTGAATAGCAAGACCAAAAATATTACTTTCATATTCTATTGACCTTCACTTAGATATCTTTATACCAATGTTTTCTCCTTTGGTATGTCATTATGGATTTATGACTTTTCAGATTTACTGTATATCATTGATCTTTGTCAATAATCTTTTGAGTCCCAATTGCCTCATCTTGGCCAATAGAAGCTCCCTTCAAATTATGCTTAGATCATTTCAAATTAGATTATTTCAATGTGACTGCATTATTTGTGACATATTTTTGCTTTCTGGCACAACAGAATTACATAGGCTCACTTTTCCCCTTTCAACCCAGACATAGAATCAGCTACTTATTTTCAAGGCACCATGGTTTCTCATAATGGGAAAATAGTATTGAATAGACAAGAATCTGAGTGCTGCTATGAATAATTGCAGTGGGGTGGTACGGGGCACATGTCCTTGGCTATTTCTTTGGGCAAAGCTAATAAAGGTGTATTCTGAATTTCCTTTGCAAACGTATGATTTTGCTTTTTATGGTCCTGATTCAATTCTAATAGTACAGTCCCCATACCTAAATTTTATTTTATTTTCTCTCATACTAAGCATATTGAGTCCTAACAAACATATATTTTAAAATTTGCCAAAAATATAAGAAAAAATTATTCCAAAATAATTTAATATTCGTGCAAAAATATAATTACTGAATGAGTTCAATTTTGAGCAGTTATTTTTGTTTCTATCACATTATGCTGTAGATTTGCAGTCAGATTATTTTGTTTTAGAATGATGGTTCTCAAGCCTCATCGTGCATCTCAAGGTTTGTTTAAAACAAATAGCTGGGCTTTGTTCACTGAATTTCTGATTCAGTAACTTTGGGGCGTGGCTGATAATTTGTATTTCCAATAAATTCCCTGGTTGGAAGGGGCCAATATGGCCGATTAGAAGTATCCACAGTCCACAGCATTCATGGAGAGAAAGAAAAGGGGCAAGCGAATACAGCACCTTCAATTGAAATATCCAGGTAGTTGCACTGGGACTGATCAGAAAAACAACTCAATCCATGGAGAATGAGAAAAAGCAGAGTGGGGTGACCACCCACCCAAGAGTCATGCAGAGCCAAGGAAACCCTCACCCCCAGCCAAGGGAAGCAGTGAGTGACTGTGTGACCCTGGGAAACCACACTTCTTCCACAGATCTTTGCAACCCGCAGATCAGGAGATCCCCTTTGGAACCCACTCCACCAGGGCCTTGGGCTCAACGCACAGGGCCGTGTAGAGTCTTGGCAGAACAACTGCTCAGACATGCAGAGAGACACAAGAACTTTACATACTCCATCCCTGAGACCCCCCGGCAAACATATCTGCAACTCAGACAAGGTGGGAGGTCTGCACATACCCCTAGGAAGGGGGTGGAACCCAGGGAGCCAAACAGCCTCATTCTGTGGGCCCCACTTCCATGGCACCTCACAAGATAAGACCCACTGGCTTGGAATTCCAGCCAGCTACCAGCAAGAAGGTGAAGACTGCCTGAGACTGAGCTGAGCTCTTGAGGGGAGGGGCGGGTGCCATGTCTGCTGTTTGGTGGATTCCGTCATTCTAGCCTGTGGGTTTGAAGAGTTCAAACAGTCGAAACAAGGAAGGGTCCCCTCAAGCAATGCAATACAGAGGCTTTGCCAGATGTGGCCAGACTGGTTCATTAAGCAGGGCCTGGATCCTGTCCTCCTCACTGAAAACTCAAAAAGCTTGAATGCCCCTTTTCCTCCAAATGACCGCAACACATCTCCAGCAAGGACTCAAAAGTGAGCTGAGGCCGAGACAGCTAAAATGACAGAAGTAGGCTTCAGAAGTTGGGCAATAACAAATTTCACCAAGCTAAAGGAGCACATTGTAACCCAATTCAAAGAGGCTAAGAATCATGATAAAACAATAAAGGAGCTGGCAGTCAAAATAGCCAGTAAATAGAGGTACATAACTGACCTATTTGAGCTGAAAAATACACCACAAGAACTTTACAGTTCAATAGCAAGAATTATTAGCAGAAATGATCAAACAGAGGAAAGAATCTCAGAGTGGGAAGACTGGCTTTCTGAATTAAGAAATACAGACAATAATAAAGAAAAAAGGAATGAAAATGAATGAACAAAACCTCTGAGAAATATGGGATTATGTAAAGAGGCCAAACCTATTACCGATTGGTGTATCTGAAAGTGACGGAGAGAATGGAACCAAGTTGGAAAACATACTTGAGGATATCATCCAGGAGAACATCCCCAACCTAGAAAGACAGGCCAACATTCAAATTCAGGAAATGCAGAGAACCCCAGTAAGATACTCCACAAGAAAGTCATCTCCAAGATGCATAATCATCAGATTCTCTAAGTTTGAAATGAAAGAAAAAAATGTTAAGGGCAGCCAGAGAGAAAGTCCACATCACCTACAAAGAGAAGCCCAGCAGACTAACAGTGGACCTCTCCGTGGAAACTCTACAAGCCAAAAGAGTTTGGGGGCCACTATTCAACATTCCTAAAGAAAAGAATTTCCAACCCAGAATTTCATGTCCAGACAAACTAGGCTTCGTAAGTAAAGGAGAAATAAGATTCTTTTCAGACAAGCAAATGGTGAGGGAATTTATCACCACTAGACCTGTCTTGCAAGAGCTCCTGAAGGATGCACTAAATATGGAAAGGAAAAACCATTACCATCCACTACAAAAACACACTGAAGTACACAGACCAGTGACTGTGACTATGAAGCAAACACACAAACAAGTCTGCAAAATAACCAGCTAGCATCATGATGACAGGATAAAATCCACATAAAATAATACTATCCTTAAATGTAAATGGGCTAAATGCCCCAATTAAAAGACACAGAATAGCAAGATGAATAAAGAATCAAGACACGTATGCTGTCTTCAAGAGACCCATGTCACATGCAAAGGCACACAAAGGCTGAAAATAAAGGAATAGAGGAAATTTTACCAAGCAAATGAAAAACAGAGAAAAGGAGAGGTTGCAATCTTAGTTTCTGACAAAACAGACTTTAAACTAACAAAGATCAAAGAAAGACAAAGTAGGCATTACATAATGCTAAAGGGTTCAATTCAGCAAGAACTAACTATTCTAAATATATATGCTCCCAACATAGGAACACCCAGATTCATAAAGCAAGTTCTTAGAGACCTTAAAGAGACTTAGACTCCCACATAACAATAGTAGGAGACTTTAACACCCCATTGACAATATTAGACAGATCATTGAGACAGAAAATTAATAAAGATATTCAGGACCTGAACTCAGCTATGGAGGCTGTGGAACTGATATCTACAGACCTCTCCACCCCAAAACAACAGAATATACATTCTTCTCACCACTGCACAGCACTTACTCTAAAATTGATAACATAATCCAAAGGAAAATATTTCTCAGCAAATGCAAAAGAAATCATTTTTAGACAAGAAAAGTCTCTCAGACTACAGTGCAATCAAATTAGAACTCAAGATTGAGAAATTCCCTTAAAACCACACAACTACATGGAAGTTGAATCACCTGCTCCTGAAAGACTTTTGGATAAATAACAAAATTAAGGCAGAAATCAAGAAGTTCTTTGAAACTAATGACAGCAAAGACACAATGTACCGGAATCTCTGGGACACAGCTAAAGCAGCGTAAAGAGAGAAATTTATAGTACTAAATGCCCACATCAAAAAGTTTGAAAGATATCAAGTTAAAAATCTAAATCACAACTAAAAGAACTAGAGAACCAAGAACAACAAACTCCAAAGCCAGGAGAAGGCAAAAATAACCAAGTTCAGAGCTGAACTGAAGGATACAGACAGGAAAAACTCTTCAAAACATCAATGAGTCCAAGAGCTGGTTTTTTTTTTTTTTTTTTTTTTGGAAAAATTAATAAAATAGACCACTAGCTAGATTAATAAAGAAGAAAAGAGAGAATATTCAAATAAACACAATCAGAAATTATAAGGGAGAATTCACCATTGACCCAACAGAAATACAAACAACCATCAGAGAATACTATAACACCTCTATGCACATATACTAGAAAATCTAGAAGAAATGAATACATTCCTGGACACATACACACTCCCAAGTCTGAAGCAGAAAGAAATTGAATCCCTAAATAGATCAATAATGAGTTCTAAAATTGAGGCAGTAATAAATAGCCTACCAACATCTTCCTCCCATTCTCCACTCTCAAGTTGACCCCAGTGTCTATCATTTCTATTCTTTCTGTTCATGAGTACTCAGCGTTGGGCTCCCACTTATAAGTGAGAACATGCGATATTTGGTTTTCTGTTCCTGCATTAATTCACATAGGAAAATGGCCTCCAGTTGCATCCATGTTACTGAAAATTCAGGACATGATTTCATCCTTTTTTATAGCTGCATAGTATTCCATGGTGTATATGTACTACATTTTCTTCATTCAGTCCACCATTGATGGGCATCTAGGTTGATTCTATGTCTTTGCTATTGTGAATGGTGCTGTGATGAGCATAGGTGCCCATGTGTCTGTTTGGTAGAATAATTTATATTCCTTTAGGTTCCAATACCCAGGAACAGTATTGCCAGATTGAATGGTAGTTCTATTTTAAGTTCTTTGAGAAATCACCAAACTGCTTTCCACAGTGGCTAAACTAATTTACATTTCTACCAGCAGTGTATATGTGTTTTTTCTCTGCAACATTGCCAACATCTGTTATTTTTTTACTTTTTAATAATAGTTATTCTAACTGGGGTGAGATGGTATCTCCTTGTTGGTTTGATTTTCATTTTTCTAATGATCAGGCATGTTGAGAACTTTTTCATATGCTTGTTGGTCATGTGAAGAGGTACTGGTTTTGCTATGAGGTACGATTTTAAGGCTCTTGGCCTCAAGACCAAGCATTTTATTAACTCCTAGGCCTGTGGCCTGTTCTTATTAGCCCCAAATTAAAACTTTGCTGGCAGAGAAAATTAATTACCAGTTTAAAAATGTTTAATTTTTATAACTTTTTGTTTTAGATAGAGTTCCACTTTGAGTGTCATCCTGTTCTTGCTAAAAATCAGCTACATATACTGAAAATATTCAGATACAAATTTGTCACATTTCATATGTTTCACCATATACATCATAATAGTTTTTCTGAGAGCTTCTTTCCAAACAAATATACCTCAAGACCAAGATATTTCTGAACTTTCTTTTTATTTTAACAAATTAATAATATGTATTTAAAACTTCAAGCATTCTCTTTTTTTTGCATGAAAAACAATGTGGTGATTTTAAAATATGGTCACAAATTTGTTGACACTGCTCCTACCAAACAGTGAGGTGTATGTCCTCTACCCTTGAATCTTGGCTCTGAGTCTTCTTGACTAATAGGTGGGAATGATGCTTACGGCCAGACCCAGGTCTTAAAAAACTGGTAGCTTCCATGTTCTGTCTTTATTCTTATTCTTAAAACCCAACTGCCATGCTGTGAGGAAGCCCAAGCCACTCTGTAGAGCAGCCCACTGGGAAAGGAACAGTTTGCCAGCCCCGTGACTAAGTTATCTTGCAAGTCAATCCTCTAGCCCTGGTTGAACCACCTCATCTACAATTTCCAGGTTTGGGCAATTGTGTTAGTCAGCTTGGGCAGCTATAACAAATATCTTACAATGGGTAATATAAACAATAGAAATTTATTGCCCACAGTTCTGGAGGCTGGGAAGTCCAAGATCAAGGTGCCAGCAGATTCAGTGTCTGGTGAGGGCCTGTTTCTCAAAAATGGTGTCTCCTGTGCCTGTGCATTGTGGAAGAGGCAGGAACTCCCTTAAACCTCTTTTCTAAGGCCACTAATCTCATTCACAAAGGTGATCTCATTTGTGAAGGTGGATCCTTCATGACTTAATCACTTCCCAAAAGGCCCTGCCTCTTAATACTGTAACAGTAAGTATTAGTGTGTGTGTATTAGTGTGTGTGTGTATATATATATATATACATACTATATATATATATGTCGTATATTTTAGAATATTGGTATTTGGGAGAAGCTCGGTGAAAATTACATAGGAATTCTGTCCTATTTGTGTAACTACTAATGAGACAAACTATTTCAAAATTAAAAGTTGTAATAAAAATTAAGGTCTGAACAAAAGAAAATATCAATTTCAGTAAAACAACTCATCCTGGGGAGAAGGGTTTGGTTCATTTATTGTAGACAGAAGAGCAACCACTGGTTGCTTTTTAGGATGGTTTTTAGGATGAGCACTCTTGAGACCTCAGAGACTTTAGTGATGATACTTCAAAGGCTTATTCTTATATTGATGCATACAGTTTCATAGAGAGTCTGCCATACTCAGTGAAGGAAAATACAGGGGTGCAGGTACTTGGTTCAAGGATGGTTTTAAATATACTGGAAAAATACAGAGGTGACTGAGCTTTATTTGGACACTCATTTATTTGGATGCTCTGGATGCTTTAGCAGCCCTACAATTTTCCCAACCTGTAGATAAAGATCTTCCCTTTCTCAAATATAAGAGTATTTTGATCTTCACATGGGGAAATTTATACAAACATTTGTGGAAGGTTTCTCTAGTTTCTTAATAAGGTTTGAAAAACTTTCACAGACATGCTATAAAAGACATAGTGAAGAACTTCATTATTCTTCTTTTTAAAAAAACAGAGACAAAATCTCACTCTATCACTCAGGTTTGAATGCAATGGTGTGATTATAGTGAACTATAACTTAGAACTCCTGGACTCAAGCAATCCTCCTGCCTCAGCCTCTTGAGTGGCAAGGACTACAGGCTCATGTCATCATGCCTAACTAATTTCTTCATTTTTTTGTAGAGGTGGGTTCTTGCTAAGTTGCCCAGGCTGGTCTCAAACTACTGGCCCCCAATGTATCTTCTACCTTGGCCTCCCAAATTTCTGGGATTACAGGTGTGAGCCATTGTGCCCAGCCAGATTTCATCATTCCTTTGTGAACCTAATTTTCCTTCACATACCTTGTTCCCATTTGACAAGATAATGAATTTTCCAGGTGTTCTCTTCCATGATTAAGAAGGCATGAAAAGAATGCTGTCACTTGGTGCCATCTATGAGGTCCTACCTTACCTCCTAATGCATTTTATTGGCAGGGTGCCATTACAGTTTAACAAACACTATGAGCAGGGGTGAGACACCTTGATAACTCCAAGATTCAGAACAGTCTAGTGATTGAAATGGAGCATATGCAAAGAAAAATATCCATTTTAAAGAAGGAGTATGGGGGGCACAGAAAAGATAGAAAACCAGAGAGTCAGACTCAGTCTGTGCTTCCCATGTAGAAGAGCAAAAGCCGTTGAACTGTAAATCGCTCAGAGATAGAGCTTTGCTGCAGAATCCCTAGGAGGCAGAGGGGAGGAAGAAGAACAATAAAAAATGGTGCCCTTACCATATGCGCATTCAATTTGCACTTTGTAGCCCTTTTCCATTTGTCTTGAGAGCCAAGATTACAACCTTGTACCTGTGTGTGTGAACATAAGACTACAACACAGAAATGTTAAAACATGTGGGGTTTTTTTCTGTTTTTTTTGTTTGTTTGTTTTTTGTTTTGTTTTGTTTCTAGATGGAGTCTAGCTCTTGTTGCCCAGGCTGGAGAGCAATGGCAGGATCTTGGCTCACCACAACCTCTGTCTCCCAGGTTCAAGTGATTCTCCTGCCTCAGCCTCCCAAGTAGCTGGGATTACGGGCATGTGCCACCACACCTATCTAATTTTGTATTTTTTAATAAAGATGGGGTTTCTCCATGTTGGTCAGGCTGGTCTCGAACTCCCATCCTCAGGTGATCCACCTGCCACGACCTCCCGAAGTGCTGGGATTACAGGCATGAGCCACCACACCCGGCCATTACTGTTTACTAAAATATCTGCATGTGGAAAGAAATGAGGAGAGTATGCCAGCCAGAAGCAAGAATGACTGCTTCAGTTCTTCATGATCCGGGTTTTCTCAGGTTGTGCCTTATTCATGAGTACCACTCAAGACTCCATTTCTCCCACACTACCTCCCCAAAACAAGCACAGTCCACTTCAGAATTAATTTGAAGATTAATTGATTTGAAATTAATTAATTTCAGAGTGGGACTCTGAGCTTGCAAGACATCGACCTTAAAAGCCTGATAATAGATGCATGAACAATGGTTCAAATATAAATTTTAAAATCAGGGAAAGAGCTATAATAGAGTTGGAATATATGTCCCTGCCAAAACTCATGAACTGTAATCCTTAGTGTTGGAGGTGGGGTCTGGTCGAGGTGCTTGGGTCATGGGGGCGGATCCCTTATGCCTTGGTGCTATCCTTGCAATAGTGAGTGAGTTTTTGGGAGATCTGATTTTTTTGACGTGTGTGGCAAACCCCAACCCCTACCCTTTCTTGCTCCTGATCTTACCGTGTGGTGTTCCTTCTCCCACTTCACCTTCCACCATGACTAAAGTCTCCTTGAGGCCTCCAAGAAGCTGAGCAGATGACAGCATCATGCTTCCTGTACAGCCTGCAGAACTATGAGCCAATTAAACCTCTTTTTTTTTTTTTAACAAATTACCCAGTTGCACATATGTCTTTATGGCAGAGCAAAAGTGGCCTAATACAAGCAACAAGTAATGTAAGATATATATTTGAGAAGAGATTTCAATCTATGTCTTGAAAACTAGGAGAGTCACAGTAAACAAGAGAATGTAGCTCTCTGAAATGGGATGTTGATAAATATCTGAAAAGATCTCAGAAGTTCCACCAGAGAGGCAAGGGGGATGGCAGTGAGCGGGCAAAACACAAAGAGTAGTTTTTGTTACTTGAGTTTTTAAATTTTAGAATATACAACATAAAGGATTATGTTTGTTGGGCTTGTTGGTTGTTTGCTTGTTCTTTATGTAGGGCTTATTTCCTTATCAAAGAACAAAGTTGTAGGAATTACTCCGATAGATATCAAATTTTGTTATACAAATATAGCATATATCAGAGTACTAGTGGCACAAAGATACACAAATTAGAACAGAAGCAGATCTATACAGATAGGAAGATTTGATTTATGAGTAAGAAAGAACTATAGAATAGTACAGAAGGAACTTTTGTCCAATAAATTATACTGGGTCAAGTGAATATCCCCATGGAAAGAAAATGAACCTTTTTTTTTTTTTTTTTTTTTTGAGACAGAGTCTCGCTCTGTCACCCAGGCTGGAGTGCAGTGGCGTGATCTCAGCTCACTGCAAGGGTTCACGTCATTCTCCTGCCTCATCCTCCCGAGTAACTGGGTAGCTGGGACCACAGGCACCCGCCACCATGCCCAGCTAATTTTGTATTTTTTAGTAGAGACGGGATTTCACCGTGTTAGCCAGGATGATCTCGATCTCCTAACCTCATGATCCACCCACCTCGGTCTCCCAAAGTGCTGGGATTACAGGCATGAGCCACTGCGCCTGGCCAAGAAAATGAAACTTTATCCTTACTCCATACTATATATAAAAAATACGTTTCAGGTAAACAATTTTTTAGAAAATAGCATTGAATAATATTCCTGTGACCTTGGAGTAGACAAAGGGGCCTGAAAAGCATTAACCAGAAAGGATAGATTGGTCAGCAAGACTACACTAAAATTAGGAACTTCTGGTCAACAGTAAGAGAATAGAAATGTAAGTCATAAAGTAGAAAATATTTGCAATATATATAAACAACAAAAGACTCATATTCAGAATATGTGTATACAAATATATACTTAGTTATATCATAAATATAAATAAATTTACAATAGGCTATATATATACATATTTAAATTATAATAATCAATACAAAAAAAGGACAGAAATCCCAATTTTAAAAGCTATAGTTACAAGTAGGCACTTCAGGGAAGATAATATCCAAAAAACCAGGAAACATGTGACAAGTTGCTCAACATCTTTTTTAAGGAAATACACATTAAACCACAATGAGAGACCACTCTGTGTCCACCAAAATGGCTAAAATGTTAAGACTGGCAATACTACCTCTGATGAGGACAGAAAGTCAAATTCTCATAACCTTCTGGTAGGCGTATCTATTGATACAACCACTTCCGAGAACAGCTTCTAGTCATGCTTACTAAAACTAAGTATTATGACCTATCCAGCTTATGACTCAGCCATTACTTTCCTCAGAAATGAGAGCTTATGGACAGTCATGTTCATAGTGGCAAAATTCAATATCTCTAAGGCAAAAACAACTCAGATGTCCGAGAACAGTAAACTGAACAAATGAATGGTGGTATATTTAAGGAATAGAATCATAAACGGCAATGAAAATCTGCATGTTGTTGCTATGTGCAGCAACTTGGCTGGGTCTCACAAACCTCGTGATAAGTAAAGAAAGGCAGACACAAAACAGCATTGTCTATATAATTCTATTATATATAAAGTTCAAAAACAGGCAAAACTGATCTATGGTTTTAAAACTCAGGGTGACTTCCTCTGGGCAGGAGGGGGCTTCCTGTACATAGGTGTAATGGACAGTATAGGGGCTTGAGATCCTTTGGACTTTTTCTGTGCCCTTCCTCCAGCCCCATTCGCTCCCACCTTAGCCTCTCAGGGACTTTCAATGGCCAGTACTAGTTGCACCTTCATGGACAAAGTTTTGTCCAAGGGCACAGAGTCAAAAGGATCTAAGAGTTTGCATTTTCTCTCCCCATGGGGTCATTACCACTGATTATCACAGGGAATAAGGAATCCAGGTCCCATGATGTGGAGCAGGGCAACCTTGAGACATACCCCACTCCTGAGGTCTCTCACAAGGTCAGACTGAAGCTACCCTGCAGGAAATTTTTACTCTGACAACACCCTTCCTCACCTTCCCTATCCTGCTTCTCCCACTATGTCAATTGCCTTCCCTGGTGATTTACTCAATAATGGACTTGCCACAAATTCTCATCTTGTTATTTGCTTTTGGAAGAACTAATCCGAATCAGCTGGCAATATTCAGCTTCTGTTGAAAAGACTTGTTGGAAAAAGAAAGTATTGGCTATGCTGATGTGGATAATTCATCAATTTCATAATACTTAAAAAAATTTTTATATATACTACATATTATTTCTTTTTTAATTCTCATTTTTTTTTTTTTTATTTTTGAGGCAGCCTCTGTCACCCAGGCTGCAGTGCAGTGGCGTGATATCAGCCCACTGCAGCCTCCACCTCCCAGGCTCAAACGATCCTCCCACCTCAGCCTCCTGAGTGCTATGATTACAGGCACACACCATGACACCTGCCTAATTTTTGTACTTTTTGTAGAGACAGGGTTTTGCCACGTTGCCCAGTCTGGTCTCAAAATCCTGGGCTCAGGTAATCCACCTGCCTCAGCCTCTCATAGTGTTACGATTACAGGTCTAAACCACCATGCCAGGCCTACATTATTCTTACACAAGGAAAGGTTTATTTTCTTACAAGTATTCCAAATCTTGTGACCAACATATTCCAGAATTATGCCCTAGAAAATTTTCATATTTGGCTAGCCAGGTTATGCAGTGATTTATGTTTAGAAGAATTCATTACAAGGCTATTGTAATAGCAAATAAATTTTAAAAACTGTACATCCAAAATTAAGTGGTAAATTTAATAAAAATATGTTATATCCAAATGATTAAATACTACTTATTTACTATAAGACACTTAAAATGGTTTAATGACATAAAAATGCTCAAGTATTATTAAATACAAAAAATCAAATTATGAGGCAGTACATATAATATAATTTCCACTTGGAAAACTAAAGTGTCTTTAAATGTTTTTATGTATTTTTAACATATATCAAGACAGTAGCACCAGCTATCCCTAGGAGGTAAGTCCATAGCTAATTTTTCATTCTTTTCTTAAGTCATCTCCATATTTTCTCAGTTTTCTATAATAAATGTGTTTACATTTTAACCAGAAATGTAAAAAAAAAAAAAATACTTCCTCTAATAATAGCATACACTAGTGTCCACATCTCTGGAAATAAAGTAGCCTTTAAAAATGGGTTAATACCACGTTTTTCAGGATGACTACTCTTTAAAAAAACACAGCAAGTTATAAGTGTTGTTGATGATGGAGAGAAGTTGGAACACTTACGCATTGTTGGTGGAAATGTAAAATGGTGCACCTACTATGGAAAAGAGCATGATAGTCCCTTAAAAGTTTTTTTAAAATTTACACTTCCAACAATAGTATGTAAATATCCCTTTTTCTCCACAACCTCGCCAGCATCTGTTATTTTCTGACTTTTTAATGACAGCCATTCTGACTGGTGTGAGATGGTATCTCATTGTGGTTTTGATTTGTATTTCTCTAGTGATCAGTGATGAGCTTTTTTTCATATGATTGTTGACCACATGTATGTCTTCTTTTGAAAAGTGTCCATATCCTTTGCTCACTTTTTTATGGGGTTGTTTTTTTCTCATACATTTATGTTCCTTATAAATGCTGGATATCAGACCTTTGTCAGATGCATAGTTGGCAAAATTTTTCTCCCGTTCTGTAGGTTGTCTGTTTACTCTGTTGTTTCTAGTGCTGTGCAGAAGCTTTTTAGTTTAATTAGAGTCAATTCATCAATTTTTGCTTTTATTGCAATTGCTTTTGGCATCTTTGTCATGAAATCTTTGTCCATGCCTATGTCCTGAATGGTATTGCCTAGGCTGTCTTCCAAGGTTTTTATAGTTTGGAGTTTAACATTTAGTCTTTAATCCATCTTGGGGTGATTTTTGTATATGGTATAAGGAAGAGGTGCAGTTTCAATCTTCGGTATAGGACTAGCCAGTCATCCCAGCACCATTAAAAATAAAAATAATTCTCATATCATGAAGCAATTTATACTTCTGGTTATATATCTGAACACATTAAAATAGGATCTTAAAGAGATATTTGTCTACTGAGGTTCAAAGCAGCATTAATTATGGTCACTTACAAGAGGAAGCAACCCACGTGTCCATGTATCTTTATCAATGATAAAGAGATAAACAAAATGTAACATATATATAAACAATAGACTATTATTCAGCCTTATAAAGAGAGGAAATTCTGACATGTTTCAACATGGATGAACCCTGAAGACATTATCCCAGGTGAAATAAACCAGTCACTAAAAGGACAGAAATTGTATTATTCTACTCATTGGAGGTATCTAGAGTAATCAAATTCGTAGAAACAGAGAGTACAATGGTGGTTTCCAGGGATGGGCGGGAGGTGGGGGAAAATGGAGGACTGATGTTTAAGGGGTGTAGAGTCACAGTTTTGCCAGCTGAAATAGTTCTGGAGATTGGTTGCACAACAAACACGAACAAACTTAGCACTACTGAACTGTACACTTAAAAGTAGTTAAGATGGTAAATTTTATATTATACATGCTTTACCACAATTTTTTTAAAAAGGATAGATACTGCTATTTTCATTTAATGAATGTGTGAGTTGGAGCAATTCTAAGACTTGCATTTTCGATCCTAGCACTGTCCTGCAAATGTTCACTCTGCTAATTAGCTCTGCATTGTCACTGATGGCTTTCTTTCATCTTGACACTTTATGCACTAGACCAGCTTTGTCTGATATAACTTTCTGCAATGGTAGAATTTTTTTTTTTTTACTTTTACCTTCTTCTTCTTTTTTTTTTTTTTTTTTTTTTTTTTTTTTTTGAGACGGAGTCTTACTCTGTTTCCCAGGCTGGAGTGCAGTAGCGCCATCACAGCTCACTGAAGCCTCAACTTCCTGGGTTCAAGGGATCCTTCTGCCTCAGCCTCCCAAGTAACTGGGATCACAGGAGCATGTCACCATGTCCAGCTAATCTTTTGTTCATTTTATTTTTTGTAGAGATAGATTCTCACCATGTTGCCCAGGCTGGTCTCAATCTTCTAGGCTCAAGTGATCCTCTGGCCTCAGCCCTTGAAAGTGCTAAAATTACAGGTGTGAGCCACCATGCTCAGCTGGAATTTTCTATATTTGTGTTATCCAGTGAGGTAGCTGTTAGCCACATGTGGCTACTGAGCACTTGAAATGTGACTAGTGTTACTGAGCACCTCTATTATTTTCTTTTATTTAATTATACATAATTAATTTTAATTTAAGTATCTACATGCGGCTGGTGGCTACATATTAATGGCTGTCCAGATTTTGATATTCATCCTCTTCTACCACTGGACAGACTTTTACTGCAATAATTTTCAGAAAACAAAAGCAAAACGTTCCCCCCCAAAAAATTCCCATTTTGCTCTTCTTGACAGATTACAGTTATCCCAGGTGTTAGAATCATATCCCCTAAACACTGTGCTTTCTCTGCCATTCCCACATAAAGAGCCTTCTCTATGATATCCCTTTTATTTGCTCTGCTGGCAAACATTTGTCATTGTGAAACAGCTGATAAGCACTTTGCTGAGTCTCCAATTGTTATCAGATTACAAGGGCCTGTAGGGGATCATTGGTGAAGCTCAAGTCAAGACAGTTAAAGTAATTTGGGGGGAACTACAGCTGCTCAGGTCTAATCAGCCGCTGCTGGGATGCTGTTATTTTACCTGGGGAAGTCAGGCATTCAGAGAGATGGCTGGCCTAATTATAGAGTAAGCTACATAGAGAAGGCACCAAAACAAACTATTGAGGGAGGCAAGAAAAAGCATTGGAATCAGATGGCTCTGGGCTTACTTCCATCTATGCTGCATACGATCTATCATCTTGAACAAGTCCAAAACTGCTCTGATGCCGCCATATTTTGGATCTACAGGATGAGAATAATAGAGCATTCAGATGATTCAGCCTGGCATAGAAAGATCAACCAGTAAATGGCATCTGTTAAAAATGGCTAACTACGTGTCCCATGCTCTTTGTTCAATTACTTCATCTTCATCTCTGCATTTTTTTGGCTGTGACAGAAATAAGATAGTTATAGTCCCACTTGCTTTTTAAGGAAGGTATCCCTGTAGGCTTGGCCTTTAATTTTGCTTGTCTAAATAATATGTTGCAGAGATAAGTCACTAAGTGATCTATTTAGTTATAAGGAAGATACATTGTTTATTTGCTGGGTTTGTTGTTTTGTTTTTGTTTGTTTTTTTTTTCTTTTGGCCTGGAGATGGGCTGGGAATGGAAGGGAATCCAAGAGATGGGAGATGGACCAGAAAAGCTGGACATGCAGGGAGCAGTAGCAAGAAGGGAAAACACAACTCTGGTACAGCCAAAAAATGACTTTGAAGACTCGGAATATCTCTAGGAATTCTTAAATTATTGGCTGTCAAACATGTGGTGTAAATTCTTCCTTTCACAGTCTTATAAATTGTTTTATAGAATTTGCTTTGCTTATTAGAGCTTTTTGCATGGATGGATGCCTTTTAAGAAACTCAGTGAGATGCCCAATTCTGCATCCATATGAGCGTGAGACTAAAACAAAGAGAGAATTGGCATACATCTGGGTTGCCCATTCATCTACCCATTCTTCTAGAGTTTTGATCCACCAGACTTTATCAAGATTACTTTCTTGAGCATCTCATTATGTAAGATATCACCAGGCCAAAGGAAGGAGTTACAATCTTTGGTCTTAAGGATCTTATGGTATAAGAAGAAGGACAAGTATGATATTAAGGGACCTGGGAAGGATGTTGAAGAATTTCTAGCATATCTGCCTCATTTCGCTGATAAAGAAAAATAAGGCTTTCAGGCTCAATGGGGGCCAAGTGATTGCTGCTTAGTGTCACAAAATTAGAGCTTTAATTTTGGATACATAGAATAATGGTCTTTTTGTCACACTGATAAAGCCAAATGCCACATCCAGAGAAAGGAAAGGCTGATCTTTCCGTAATTATCTCAACCAAGTCCAATAACAAGGTGTTATCCGAGATGGGCTGTGTCAGACAATATTAATTGTTTCCCAGTATCTCTTTTTCCCTTTGTCTTCAGTGTTAGAGCAACAAACAAAACAATCCTAGTTCTTAGCTAAGTCTCCATTCTCTAGCTCCTAGTGTGCTCAACTGTCGTCCTATGTGTATGTTGGACTGGTGAGGAGAAGCTATACATGAATTGCCTTGTGCAGTTCCAGGAAGTTCCCCTAAAGTGTGGCAATGGGTCCTTAACCCCCATGCCCCACCTCTAGGACAGCCCTCTGCTATGACTAGGTAGATCAGCTCAAATTACTTTATGTACAGTATACTTTGATTATCTCTACCCCTCGTAGGTACCAGTTTATTTGCTTGTTCTAATTTTCTGTGCCATGTATTCTCTCTTCAACTTTGGAATCTTATTTATCCTTAAAGTCCCAGCATAAGCCCTACCTCCTTCAGAAATATTTGGCTAATGCTATGATCTAAATATGTTTGTCCCCAGGCTTCCCAATTCATATGTTGAAACCTAATCACCAAGGCAATGTTACCAGAAGATGGTGCCTTTGAAGGTGATTAGGTCCTGAGGTTCTCCCCCATAAATGGAATTAATATCCCTGTAAAAGAGGATCCAGAGGGCTATCTTGCCCTTTTGCCATGTGAGGACACATAGAAGGTGCCATTGATAAGGAACAGGCCCTCACTAGACACAGAGTTTGCTAGTAATTTGATCTTGGACTTCTGGCCTCTAGAACAGGCCCTCACTAGACACAGAGTCTGCTAGGGCTTTGACCTTGGACTTCTGGCCTCTAGAACTGAGCAGTGCATTTCTGTCATTTACAAATCACTCAGTCTAAGATATTTTGTTATAGCAGCCCAAACAGAGTAAGATAGATGACAACACCAACCTTCATTAACAATTTCTGCAATCGTCACTGGTATCAGTTATGTCAAGGCAAAGGCGTGAAGCCCATACATGTAAACACTCCAGATTCCTCAGCTGCTTCTAAGGCTCCTCCACTGAACACCAACCCTTGGCAGAGCAGTGTGTGTGTGTGTGTGTGTGTGTGTGTGTGTGTGTGTGTGTATGCTGGTGAGATGAAAGAGGGTGGAAAGAAAAAATGGACATTAGTGTGGCTAACAGAACATGGCTAAAGAAATACAGTGAAGGCAACCAAAACTACCAAACTATACAAAAACACTTGCCCAGTGTTTTAGAGTACCAAAGTATGTAAGTGTATGTGCAGTGAACTGTTATCTACTCCATGAAAGCCAAGGAAGAAGAAGAAATTGACATGGTACCACCTACTTGGCACAAAAAGCCTAAATTAAATTGCTGGAGGAAACAAAGCATTCTGTAAAGAAACATAAAATGAACATGTGTCTAAGACTTTAATTCATTAATTAATGAAGGAAGTGGAAAAGATATTGCAATTTTTTAGAGGAAAAGACAAAAAATTGAAAATGTACACATAGTAAAAGAACGTTGGCATTGGCCTCCAAAACCTTATCTGTCCATTGGACAATAATCAATTGCATTCCACTGGGGACCATTTGCTTTTATCTGGGCAAACCTACTTGCATTGCTATCAGTTTTCTACAACTTAACTTCTATCTTCCCAGAGTTGTAAAATAGCCAAATCAAAGACAAAAGCTCAGGACATGATAAAATCAGATAATCCCCAGAGGCTTCATCATTCCATTGAAACAGGATATCCACATATTTCTTCAGTTCATTCCAAAGTCTTACGTTTTTCATTTTACTACTTATTTCTTCAACTTAACTTTCTGTCACTCATTTCTAGCCAAAGTTTGGTCTTCACAGCTCCTCAGTTAACTCTTTCTTGCCCCCCAGGTCTTCTGGACATGTGATCACCAGCCCCTCCATTGACACTACCCCGCCTCTTCAGCCTACCCTCCCATGCCTACTCACCTCTTTTCCTTCCTAGTCTCATTTTGAGTATCTCTTTCTCAGATAAGCCCTCCTGGACCCCAAAATTAGAAAGGCTCTCCGTTTTTTGTGCACATTTCTAATACCAGATGCTTGCTCATTTTATGTTTGTAAGCTCAATGCATAAGGTCTCTGTTTAATGCCTTGTGTAGTGAGAAAAAAAAAATCAATGGACTTAAATCAATCTCAACATTCTCATGTATAATGAGAGAAATGATCCCTGCCTGACTACTGTCAAAATTGGAGTATCAAATGAGACCTACAGACAATGACAAATGGGGCTTACAAATAATAGAGGCATTTGTTATTTAAAAAAGAAAGAAAAAATCCTTGGTAATTGCTACCTCTGACAGCCTTCTATGCTTATAAGATAAGGTCTAAAATATTCAATGAAAAGGATCATGATAGAAAGAATATTTAAAAGGTAATTTAAAACATAGTTGATCCATAGCAAAAAGCAGACAATTTAGGCAGCATTTAAAAAATGTTAAAATAATACATACAAACATGAGGTTGGCGTATATTCATGAGCAAGACTGTCAGTTAATTCGGTAAATATTTATTTCCTTCTGACACATTCACTGTGTTCTTTAGGGTATTTATGGAAGGGCCTGGTAATGAGCTGTTTATTATGATCTAAACCAAACCGATGCACATGTGAAATGCAGCCACTTAATTAAAGAAGAATAAATAATTTCCCATTGTCAAAGCCTCCCACCCACCCAAACTCCAATCTCATGTCAGGCCTTGCCAAAGACACTTGAAAGCTATCAATTTACTGTCTGTACCGTATGGTGCTCACATGGAAGGCAGATCTACTGACTCGTTAAAGTGCACTAATTATTCCACAATTTTGAAAGTGAGAACATATGGGAGCTGTTTTCCTTGTGAGTGTTTCTGCTTCAAAAACAAAGTACATGAAACTGAACAAGTATTTTCCATAATCTATGTCGTTTGCAACTGTTATTCAAAGTTCACCAAATTCGCTAAAATTAAAAATGCTTAATTCCCCTTTGGTCAAAGGCTGCCTGATATTCAGTTCCTCCTTTCACATCTTTTTTCATTTCTATTGTTCTTCTTCCCACTGAGCTGTGACTACTTCTACCAAGATGAGCACAGCTAAATTAAAACTGATATATTCTGACCATTCAATTAGATGTTGGGTCAACAAATGGTGAACAGCTGGTGTGATGCTTTTTTGTTTTCCCTAGTTGAGCAGAGGCCTTGGTACTATAAGGATACTGCCTCTAAGGACAGAGAGCCCATCTGTAGGGGACACAGCAGTGAGGATCCCAGGCCAGGAATAGAGAATCTTGAAAAATGAAGACAGCCTTTCTCAAACTGGAAGACTTGTGTCTTTATTTGTGTAGCAGAAACCAATCTCTGGCTTTCTGATGAAAACACCTAAGGATCTGGGGCCCAAAGGTGGCTATTTTGAATGGTCTTATATCATTTATGGAAGCTCACAAATCCTGAACTAACATTGGGTTACTTGAAAACTAAACCACGTCACATAGGCGTGTACAGTTGAGATTATTCAAGAATACTAATGTTTACCTAGATATTAACTATTACATTATTAATATGATTTTTTTTTATTATTTTGCCTTTCTGTGTACATGGCCTTTGTTCTTGCTAGCCTGGATTTGCCTAGGGGAAAAAATCAGAACTTTTCCCAGACAGAACGCAAGAAGGAGGAAGTTGATATAAAGCTTTTGACAGGCCGAAACAGGATAGGCATTAGGACAAAGGCCCTGCAAGCCTGCCTATGTCCTCTAGAGTAACTTTTCCAAATCTTTATGTCTCCTCCTTTGGCCTAAGAACAACTAAGTCCAAAGGATCTATTGTCATAATATTCTCCAGCAACTTAAAAGAGAGATTCTTTCACTTACTGCAGGAAGAACAGGAAACCAGCCATTTCATGATAAAAGGACAGGATATGAGGACTACTAACGGTTGAATTGTGTCTACCTGTGATACATTGAAGTCCTCACCTCCAGTACCTGTGATCATGACCCTATTACAAATAGGACTGCTGCAGATGGAATGAAGGTATCATGAGGGCATTAGGGTAGGCCTTAATTCAATATTGCCTGTGTCCTTAGAAGAAGAGAGCCACTGGAAGACACAAGCACACAGGAGAATGCCATGTGCTGACACACAGACACAGGGAGAACACCATGTGATAATGGAAACAGACACTGGAGCGATTTATCTACAAGATAAGGAAGGCCAGGAATGGCTCACAAACACTGGGAGGTGGAATAAACCGAGAAGAAGTCTTTTTCTCAGGTTCCAGAGGGAGCAGGGCCCTGCAGATGCCTTGATTTTGGACTTTTGACCTCCAGAAATATGAGAATAAATTTATGTTGTTTTAGGTGACCCAATGTTTGGTTGGTTGTTTGGGCAGCGTATTAGTCCATTCTTACGCTGCTGTAAAGAACTGCCTGAGACTGGGTAATTTATAAAGGAAAGAGGTTTAATTGATTCACAGTTCCACAGGGCTGGGGAAGCCTCAGGAAACTTACAATCATGGTTGAAGGGGAAGCAAACATGTCCTTCACATGGCAGCAGGAAGGAGAAGTGCCAAGCAAAGGGTGAAAAGCCCCTTATAAACCCATCAGATCTCGTGACAATTTACTATTATAAGAACAATATGGGGGCAACTGTCCCCATGATTCAATTATCTACCACCAGTGGCCTCCCATGACATGCAGGGATTAGAGCAACTACAATTCAAGATGAAACTTGGGTTGGGACACAGCCAAACCATTTCAGGCAACTGTAAGTAAATAATAGAAGAACAATGGGAAGACCAAAAAGAAGAGACAGGAAGAAGCCAAGAACTGAAAATCTGTGTCCTTATTTCCACTTTCTGGGCTTCTGCCTGGAGAATGGGGGAACATCAAGTAGATGCAAGTGATGCCAAGATTTGGGGGGAGGTGGGGGATCTTTGGCCAGGTGTCTCAGAGGACTTAGAAGGTGGCTATCTCACAGGTGTCCTGTGTCAACCTGAGGAGTTGTCTGGCAAGATAAACCTGCTGGTGCAATGTGTCTGATAAAGGGACACACAGAGGTTTACAGGGTTCCTTTGGTTCCCCTCTGTTATTTCCAAGGACCAGGAAGTGCTAGACCAATACTGTTTTATATTATAATTCCACATTTATCGGGAGTTCTATTTACTGCTCTTGTTTATGTCTTCTTCTCTGTCATACAAATTTGTTTTGAATGAAGTGGGAATTTAACTCCTGATTTTCCAAGAAAGCAACCATTGTACAAGTTGGTTAAATGACAATTACTTTTCCTGGCATCCCAGTCTCTGTTAAAGACAGGAGTATTCATTGAATCACCCAGGCTTGATACCACACATTCAGCTTCAGCACCCGCCTCTCTCTCTCAATTGTAATGTCCTCTAGATCATTCCTTAATTTGGTCAACACTCCACTAGACCTTTTAAGATCAGCCTTCTACTTGCTTCATTCATTTAAAGAACAAATAAAATTAATGCTTACAATCCAAGGGTCACTTTTCTGGGTATTCAAGATTTAATAATCAGTAAAATGAAAGTGGTGCTTGCCTGCACAGAGTGTGCATAGTCTATTAACAAGGGTAGAGGCAAACTAAATAATTAGCTAAATATCTCATTGAAACTGTCATAAATTCTGTGAAAAGAAAGTACAGGGTGTCCTAACGGATTGTAACAGGAGAATTGGTCTAATCTGGGGAGTGGGTAAGGAAAGACTTCCCTGTGAGTTGACATGTGATGCAAAATCCTATGAGTGAGTAGAAGTTACCTGGGTGGACATAGGTGGTGGAGTGGAAGCTGGTGTCAAAAACCTTACATAAAGCCTGAAGGAAAACATAATCATTAAAGGAACATTAAACAGGACAGCAGGATGGAAATGAAGACAGGGCCAAATTATGCAGGAGCAGTAACTATTTTAAGGATTTGTATGTGTTATTAAAAAAAAGCAACAGAAAACCATCATAGAGTTTCCACTAGATGGTGACAGTCATATCACCTAGCTTCACTGTGAAGATGTGGAAGTGACAGCATGGATGCTGGGAGGCAAAATGATCTCCATGTCAGTGGTCCTCAGCCTGGCTGTAGGTAAGCACAATCTAGGGAGCTGCCAAACCTGGAGCCTAGGACTACCCCAGAATCTCATACAAGTCATTTGGGGACACCATGGACATCTTAAATTTTAAAACTTCCTCCAGGTGAGTCTAGTATGCTATTAATATTGAGAACTACTGTGATATCTAGACAGTTAGATATTTGAGGGCAGGGTTGTTGGTTGTCTATTCATGTTACTATAACAAAACACCATAGACTGGGTGGCTTATAAACAATAGAAAGGTATTTCTCATAGTTCTGGAGGCTGGAAACTCCAAGATCAAGACACCAGCAGATTCAGTGCCTGATGAAGGCCCACTTTTTGGTTCATAGATGGTGTCTTTTGTCTGTGTCCTCACATAGTGGAAAGGGTGAGGGGTTCTCTGAGACATCTTTTTTAAAGGCACTAATCTCATTCATGAGGGCTTTACCTTCATGACCTAATCACCTCCCAAAGACCCCACTTTCTAATAATGTCACTTTGAGGGGCAGGATTTCAACATATAAATTTGGGGGAGACACAAACATTCAGACCATAGTGCCATCCCTCATTCCTGCCATAATATTTAGACTAGCATGTGGTGTAATACTTTAGTCTGGAAACTTCATAACTTTATAAAAATAGTGGAACATATAATACTGTTCATTCATCTTCTTCTTTCCTTTATAACATTGGAAAGTTTTCATTTACACTGTTATCTGTAAATAAAATATTCTACCTTACCTAAGAAATAATGACTACCTTACTGTAGATGTTGTTTTTCTTTCTCTTTTAAAATGTAGCACCAGATCGGGTGCAGTGGCTCATGCCTGTAACCTCAACACTTTAGGGGACAAGGAGGGCAAATCACTTGAGCACAGGGATCTGAGACCAGCCTGGGTGACATAGTGAAACGCCAACTCTACAAAAAAAGATACAGAAAATTAGGTGGGCATTGTGGCACATGCCTGTAGTCAGCCACTCTTGTGAGGCTGAGATGGGAAGATCTCTTGGACCTGGGAAGATTGAGGCTGTAGTGAGCCATGATTGTGCCACTGCACACCAGTCCGGGCAATAGAGTGAGACCTTGTCTCAGATAAATAAAATAAATAAATAAATAAAATGAAACGTAGCACCTGTATGTTTTAGGTGTACACATGGTTGCCAGCTAGTATTAGTCCATTTTCATACTGCTATAGAGAACTGGCCTGAGACTGGGTAATTTATAAAGCAAAGAGGTTTAACGGACTCAAAGTCCAGCATGTCTGGGAATGCCTCAGGAGAGTTAACACTCTTGGCGGAAGATAAAGGGGCACCAAGGCACCTTCTTCACATGGCAGCAGGAAGGAGAAGTGCTGAGCAAAGGGGGAAGAGCCCCTTATAAAGCCATCAGATCTTGAGAGAACTCACTCACTATCATGAGAACCTAATGGGAAAATCTGCCCCCTTGATTCAGTTACCTCCACCTGGTCTCTCTTGACATGTGGAGATTATGGAGATTATGGGGATTACAATTCAAGATGAGATTTGGATGGGGACACAAAGCCTAGCCATATCACAGTTGGAGACCACTTCTCACAGCTTCTTTAATAGGTAGGTTTAGTCATGGGAAAGAAATGGTGACCAATAGGATGTTGTACTCGTCTATTTTCACATTGCTATAAAGAACTACATGAGACTGGGTCATTTATGAAGAGAAGAGGTTTAATTGACCCAAAGTTCTGCAGGCTGTACAGTAAGAATTGCTAGGAGGCCTCAGAAAACTTACAATCATGGCAGAAGACGAAGGAGAAGCAGGCACATATTCACATGGTGGAGGAGGAAACGGAGAGAGAGCAAAGCGGGGAAGTGCTACACTTTTAAACTATCAGATCCCACGAGAATGCACTTGCTATCATGAAAACAGCAGGAGGGAAGCCACTCCCATTATCCAATCACCTCCTTCCAGAAACCTCCTCGACATGCGGGGATTACAATTTAACATGAGATTTGGGTGGGGACCAAGAGCTAAACCATATCAGATATCATCCAAACTTCTAAGTGCAAGTTGTAAGTTAGGGCCTCAGAGTATAGTTGCTTTTCACTTTTCTGATCCCCTTTCAATACTAAAACAGAGACGTAGTTTGTACGTGGGCTTCAATGTTGCAAATTTGTTGCAAAGCAACACACCCTGGAGAGGTGAGGCAACAAGATAGTTGCTGTCAAATGTTTAGCCATATAAAACAACATTTACATAACTAGCTTTCTACCAGACAAAAAAAATTGTTTCCTATCATTCAGAAGATGGATATTTGCATGTATATTTTATTTTAATAACCAGCCAACAAAAATAACATTAAGATACTAGTAATATCATATTTTAATACAACTTATGTTTCCTTCTAATATTTTGACATCAAAATTCTTTGGAAAGCATATGTATTTTAGGCCAAGTTAGCATATATAGTATTATGTTTTTATTATGGGAATCTCACAGTACTTCATGATTGTATACCAATTCATATTTAATAAGAGATTGATTGAGTAAAGACACAAATGTGTTCAGTACACTCCGTGGGTGTTTGTGTTACATCTTAAAAGAAAAATGTGCCTGCAGAGCAGTTGGTACAACTATAAGATCCTTGTTTTGGGGATGCATTGAGCCCAGCAACCTAGTGCTTCATTCCTCTCAATGTCTGTTGACTGCATATATTATTTATGTTAATAAATGGGTAATGAAAACATTTTACCTGTTTTTAAAAGGAATTCTGTAGTGATTTGCAGACTATGGTTCTTTGTCTTTAATTTAAAAGTATTTAAACTTTTTAAGCGCAAAATAAAATAATAGAAAATACTTGGAGTGTGTGAGAAAGTGATGGGTATTCACACCAGCTAGCCTGATGCAGCCTCCAGTTGTTAAATATGCTTATGGGAATCCTTTTCATCTCTAAAATAAAACCCATTCCTGCCGGGCAGAATTAAATGTGTTAATGCATCAAAACCCATTGGATCCTTTACCTGTCTGCCTGCAAACTTCTGATACATCTCGATCAATGAAGTAGGCAGCTACACTTTCTCAGGAGTGGTTTTCAGGAGTTCATGCCAACCTTCACCTAAAACACAAGTGGAGTCCGCTGAAAAATGACCCACAAGATGCCCATGTCCTGATACCCGAAATCTGAATATGTGACATTATATGACAAAGGAAATTCTGCAGATGTGACTAGGGTTTTGTGATGAGGAGATATTCCTGCATTATTCAGGTGGGCCCAGTGTAATCACAACCATTCTTATGTAAGGGAAACAGGAGTGTCAGTCAAAAAAGTAATGAAGGAGTAGAGGTTGAAGTAACAAGTGGTCATGAGCTGGGGATGCAGTCAGCCTCTCAAATCTACAAAAGTAAGTAAAGGGATTTTCCCCCACAACCTTTGGGAAAAAATGTAGTCCCACAAACCTCTGAATGTTAGCCCAGTAAAACCCATTCTGGATTTCTTACCTCTAGAATTCCAAGATAATAAATTAGTGCTATTTGAAGCCACTATGTTTGTGGTGATTCATTACATCAATAAAAAACTATTTTTGTTTTTTGCTTTTTACATTTTTTATTTGAAAATTAAAATTTTTAACTTATGGGTACATACTAAGTATGTATATTTAAGGGGAATATGAGACAATTTAATACAGGCATACAATGCGTAATAATCACATCAAGGCAAATGGGTTAGTCATCACCTCAAGTATTCATAATTTCTTTGTGTTCTGAACATTCTATTCCACTCCTTTAGTTATTTTAAAGTATACAGTACATTATCTTGACTGTTGCTACCTCTTGTGCTATCACATACTAGATCTTATTCATTCTAACTGTATTTTGTACCCATTAACCATCCCCACTTCCCCCACTCCCTACTATCCTTCCCACCAACGGTAACTATCATTCTACTCTCTAACTCCATGAGTTCAATTGTTTTAATTTTTAGCTCCCACAAATGAGTGAAAACATGCAAAATCTGTCTTTCTGTGCCTGACTTATTTCGCCTAACATAATGTCCTATAGTTCCATTCACATCGTTGCAAATGACAGGATCTCATTCTTTTAAATGGCTGAATATTCCTCCACTGTTTGTACGTACCTCAGTTTCTTTATCCATTTGTCTATGGATAGACATAGAGATGCAATAAACATGGGAATGCAGATATTACTTTGATATACTGATGTCCTTTCTTTTGGCTATATACCTAGCAGAGGAATTGCTGGATGATATGATAGTTCTATTTTCAGTTTTTAGTTGCATACTGCTCTCCATAGTGGCTGTACTAATTTACATTCCCACCAACACTGTGTGAGGGTACCCCTTTCTCCACCTTCTCACCAGGATTCTTTCTTTTTGCCTGGGTTTTGGATAAAAGTTTTGGATAAAAGCCAGTTTAATTAGGTGAGATGATAACTCATTGTAGTTTTGATTTGCATTTCTCTGATGATCAATGATGGTCAGCATATTTTTAACATACCTCTTGGCCATTTGTATGTCTTCTTTTGAGAAGCATCTATTCAGATATATTGCCTATTTTTTAAAAATTGGATTATTTATGGTGCTGGGAGAACTGGCTAGTCCTAGGCAGAAAACTGAAACTGGGCCCCTGCCTTACACATTATACAAAATTTAACTTATGATGGATTAAAGACTTAAATATAAAACATAAAACCATAAAATCCCTAGAAGAAAACCTACTCAGTACCATTCAGGACATAGGCATGGGCAAAGACTTCATGACTCAAACACCAAAAGCAATGGCAAGAAAATCCAAAATTGACAAATGAGATCTAATTAAACTAAACAGCTTCTGCACAGCAAAAGAAATTATCATCAGAGTGAACAGATAGCCTACAGAATGGGAGAACATTTTTGCAATCTGTCCATCTGACAAAGAGGTAATATCCAGAATCTACAAGAAGCTTAAATAAATTTACAAGAAAAAGAAAACCCATAAAAAAAGTGTATGAAGGAAATGATCAGATACTTCTCAAAAGAAGACATTTATGTGGCCAAAAAACATGAAACTCCTCATCACTGGTCATTAGAGAAATGCAAATCAAAACCACAATGAGATACCATCTCATGCCTGTTAGAATAGTGATCATTAAAAAGTCAGGAAACAACAGATGCTGGAGAGGATGTGGAGAAACAGGAACGCTTTTACGCTGTTGGTGGGAATGTAAACTAGCTCAACCATTGTGGAAGACAGTGTGGTGATTCCTCAAGGATCTAGAACCAAAAACACCATTTAACCCAACAATCCCATTACTGGGTATATACTCAAAAGATTATAAATCATTTTACCATAAAGACACATGCACACGTATGTTTATTGCAGCGCTATTCACAATAGCAAAGACTTGGAACCCACCCAAATGCCCAGCAATGATAGACTGGATAAGGAAAATATATACCATAAAATACTATGCAGCCATAAAAAAGAATAAGTTCATGTCCTTTGCAGGGACCTAGATGAAGCTGGAAAACATCATTCTTAGCAAACGAACACAGAAACAGAAAACCAAACATTGCATGTTCTCTTTCATAAGTTGGAGTTGAACGATGAGAACACATGGACACAGGGAAGGGAATATCACACACCAGGACCTGTTGGGGGGTGGGGGACAAGGGGAGGGAGAGCACTAGGACAAATACCTAATGCATAGGCTTAAAACCTAGATGATGGGTTGATGGGTGTAGCAAAGCACCATGGTACACGTATACCTATGTAACAAACCTGCACATTCTGCACATGTATCCCAGAACTTTAATAAAAACTTAAACCAAAAAATCAGATTATTTGATTTTTTGATATTAAATTGTGTGAGCTCCTTATATATTCCAGTTATTAATCCCTTGTCAGATCAGTAGTTTGCAAATACTTTCTCCAATAAGTTCATGTCCTTTTTTATGGCTGCATAGTATTCTATGGTATATATTTTCTTTATCCGGTCTATCATTGCTGGGCATTTGGGTTGGTTCCAAGTCTTTGCTATTGTGAATAGCACTGCAATAAACATATGTGTGCATGTGTCTTTATGGCTTTATGGTAAAATGATTTATAATCTTTTGAGTATATACCCAGTAACGGGATTGTTGGGTTAAATGGTGTTTTTGGTTCTAGATCCTTGAGGAATCACCACACTGTCTTCCACAATGGTTGAGCTAGTTTGCATTCCCACCAACAGTGTAAAAGCGTTCCTATTTCTCCACATCCTCTCCAGCATCTGTTGTTTCCTGACTTTTTAATGATCACTATTCTAACCAGCAAATACTTTCAACCAATTTTGTAGGTTGTCTCTTAACTTTGTTATTTGTTTCTTTGTTTTTGAGGCAGGGTCTTGCTCTGTCACTGAAGTGCAATGGCACTATCTTGGCTTACTGCCACTTCAACCCCCCAGGCTCAAGCAATCCTCCCACCTCCGCCTCCCAAGCAGTTTGGAGTATTGACGCATGCCACCACACCTGGCCACTTTTTTGTTTGTTTTGTTTACGTGAAGACGAGGTCTCACCATGTTGCCCAGGCTGGTCACAAATTCTCCCAGTTCAGCCTCCCAAAGTGTTGGGATTATTATAAGTGTGAGCCACCACACCAATTCCTCTTTATATTATTGATTGTTTCCCTTGATGTGTAGAAGCCTTTTAACTTAATGTGATCCCATTTGTTCATTTTTGCTTTGGTTGCTTGTGCTAATGGGGTATTATTCAAGAAAGCTTTACCCACACCAATGTTCTGGAGAGTTTCCCTAATGTTTTCTTACAGTAGTTTCATAGTTTCAGGACTTAGATTTAAGCCTTTAATCCATTTTTATTTCATTTGATGAGAGATAAGGGTCTAGTTTCATTTTTCTGCATATGGATAACTAGTTTTCCCAGCACCACTTATGGAAAAGACTGTCCTTTTCCCAATGTATGTTCTTGGCATTTTTGTCGAAAATGAGTTAATTGTAAATGTATAAATTTATTTCTGGGTTCTGTATTCTGATCCATTGGTCTATGTATCTGTTTTTATTATAGTATCATGCTTTCTTGGTTATATAGCTCTGTAGTATAATTTGAAGTCAGATAATGTGATTCCTCCTGTTTTTTTCTTTTTGCCCAGGATGATTTTGGCTACTCTGGGTCTTTTGTGGTTTCATATAAATTTTAGGATTTTTAAAAAATTTCTGTGAAGAAGGTCATTGGTATTTTGACAGGGATTGCATTAAATCTGTAGATTGCTTGGTTAGTATAAACATTTTAACAATATTGATAATACAATCCATGAACATGAAATATATTTCCATTTTTTTGTGTGTCTGCTTCAACTTCTTGCATCCATGGTTCGCAGTTTTCATTATAGAGATCTTTCACTTCTTTAAGTTTATTCCAACGTATTTTATTTTATTTGCAGCTATTGTAAATGGGATTACTTTCTTGATTTCTGCAGTATTGGTTGTAATGTCTCCTTTTTCATCTCTGATTTTACTTATTTGGGTCATCTCTCTTTTTTTCTTAGTTAGCCTGGCTAAAAATTTGTCCCTTTTGTTTATCTTTAAAAACGAAAACAACATTTCATCTCCTTTTTGTATTGATTTCTTCATTTCAAATTCAGCTATTTTTTCTTTTTCTCTACTAATTTTGAAATTGGTTTACTCTTGCTTTTCTATTCTTAAGATACATCATTAGATTGTTTATTTGAAGTTTTTTGTTTTTTTTTTTTTTTTTTTTGAGGCAGAGTTTCACTCTCGTTTCCCAGACTGGAGTGCAGTGGTGCTATCTTGACTCACTGCAACCTCTGCCTCCTGGGTTCAAGAGATTCTCCTGTCTCAGCCTCCCGAGTGGCTGGGATTACAGGTGCCTGCCAACACGCCAGGCTAATTTTTGTATTTTTAATAGAGATGGGGTTTCACCGTGTTGGCCAGGCTGGTCTCAAATTCCTGACCTCAGGTGATCCACCTGCCTCAGCCTGCCAAAGTACAGGGATGACAGGCGTGAGCCACCACGCCTGGCCCAGTTTTTCTTTTTTTTTTTTTTTTTTTTTTTGATGTAGACACTCACAGCTATAAACTGCATTTGCTGTATCCCATCAATTTTGGTATGTTGTGTTTCCATTGTCATTTGTTTCCAGAAATTTTTAAATTTCCTTCTTAATTTCTCAGTTGACCAACTGGTCATTCAGGAGCATATTGTTTAATTTTCCCATGCTTGCATAGTTTCCAAAATTCCTCTTATTACTGATTTCTAATTTTATTCCATTATGGTCAGAGATGATATTGGATATAATTTCAATTTTTAGAAACTGGTTTTATTGCCTAATATATGGTCTATCCTTGAGAATGAGTCATGTGCTGAGAAGAATGTGTATTCTGCAGCCATTGGATTAAATGTTCTGTAAATATCTATTAGGTCCATTTGGTCTATAATGCAGATTAAGTCCAATGTTTCCTTTTTGATTTTCTATCTGAATGATCTGTTCAATGCTGAAAGTGGAGTGTTGAAGTCTCTAGCTATTATTGTGTTGGGTTCTATCTTTCACTTTATATAGTGAGAGATAATATTTACTTTATACATCTGGGTGCACCAGTGTTGAGTGCATATATATTTACAATTGCTAGGTCCTCTTGCTGAATTGACCCTTTTATCATTATATAATTAAGTTCTTTATCTCTATAGTTTTTGTCTTGAAATCTATTTTGTCTGGTATTAAGTATAGCTACTCTTGCTGTTTTTCTGCTTTCCATTAGCATGGAATATCTATCTTTTCCTTGATTTTCAGTCTACGTGCATCTCTGTTGATGAACTGTGGTTTCTGTTGGCAACAGATTGTTGGGTCTTGTTTCTTTATCCATTCAGCCACTCTGTGTCTGACTGGAGAGTTTAGTTCATTTACATTCAATGTTATTATTGATTACTCACTCCTGCCATTTTGCTGTTTGTTTTATGGTTGTTTGGTGGTCTTCTCTTCCCTCTTTCCTTCATTCCTGTCTTCCTTTTAGCAAAGGGAATTTTCTC
Organism: Macaca thibetana thibetana; assembly: GCF_024542745.1. Lineage (NCBI taxonomy): Eukaryota > Metazoa > Chordata > Mammalia > Primates > Cercopithecidae > Macaca > Macaca thibetana. The sequence goes on from NC_065582.1 coordinate 176,007,186, forward strand.
TGGTGTCATGTTTTAATTTCTCGAGTTTTCTTTTTGGTTCATCCATTGTATGATTTTTGATTTGAGGTTACCATGGAGGCTCGCAAATGATGTCTTATAACCCATTATTTTAAGCTGATGACAACTTAACACTAATTGTATAGACAATACAACAAGCAAAGAGAAAATAAAAACACTACACTTTAACTGCAGCTCCCTGCTTTTTCTATTTATATCTTATTGTACTGTCTATGTCTTATAAAGTTGTTGTAGTTATTATTTTTGATCAGTTCATCTTTTGGTATTTCTACTCAAGATATGAGTAGTTTACACACCACAAATACGGTGTTATAATATTCTGTATTTTTTGTGTACTTAATGATTACTGGCGAATTTTGTACCTTCAGATGATCCCTTATTGCTCATTAACATCCTTTTCTTTCAGATTGAAGAACTTCCTGCCTTACAGAACAGGTCTGGTATTGGCAGAATTACAATTCTTCAGGTTTTTCTCATTATTATTGTTATTTTTTGGTCTGGAAAAGTCTTTACTTCTCCTTCATATCTGAAGTATATTTTTGCTGAATGTAATATTCTAGGAAAAAAGTTTTTGTTTTTGTTTTTGTTTTTCCCCTTCAGCACATCTAAAGTATCATGCCACTCTCTCCTGGCCTGTAAGTTTTCTACTAAGAAGTCTGCTGCCAAACACGTTGGAACTCCTTTATATGTGATTTGTTTCTTTTCTCTTGCAGTTTAGGATTCTTTCTTTATCCTTAACCTTTGAGAGTTTAATTATTGAATGTCTCATGGTGGTCTTGTTACCAGAAAGGGGTACCGATCCTGACCCCAAGATAGGGTTCTTGGATCTTGCACAAGAAAGAATTTGAGGTGAATCCCTAAAGTGAAAGTGAGTTTATTAGGAAAGTAAAGGAATGAAGAATGGCTACTCCATAGGCAGAGCAGCCCCGAGGGCTGCTGGTTGGCTCTTTTTATGGCTATTTCTTGATTATTTGCTAAACAAGGAATAGATTATTCATGAGTTTTCCAGGAAAGGGGTGGGCAATTCCCAAGTGAGGGTTATCTCCCCCTTTTAGACCATGTGGGGTAACTTCCTGACATTACCATGGCATTTATAAACTTCATGGTGCTGGTGGGAGTGTCTCTTAGCATGCTAATGTATTATAATTAGCATATAATGAGCAGTGAGAATGACCAGAGGTCATTTTCATCACCCTTTTGGTTTTAGTGGGTTTTGGCTGGCTCCTTTACCACAACCTTTACAAGCAGTGTCTTTAAGACCTATATCCTGTGCCAATCTCCTGTCTTATCCTGTGACTTAGAATGCTAAACCTCCTGGAAATATAGCTCAGTAGGTCTCAACTTCATTTCACCCAGACCCTGTTCAGGATGGAGTCATTCTGGTTCAAAAGCCTCTGACAATCTTATTTGGCTTAAATCAGCTTGATGTTCTATGACGTTTTTGTAATTGAAGATTGATATCTTTCTCTAGGTTTGGAAAGTTCTCTATTCATATTTCTTTGAAAAAACTAGCTACCCAATCTCTCTACCTCCTCTTTAAGGCCAATAACTCTTAGGTTTTTGCTTGTGGGGATATTTTCTAGACATCGTAGGCATGGCTCATTCTTTTTAAGTCTTTTTTCTTCTTTTTTCTTTTGTGTCTTATGACTGTGTGTTTTCAAATAGCCTGTCTTCAACCTCATTAATTATTTATTCTATTTGATCTGTTGGGCTGTTAAGAAACTTTCATGCACTTTTCTGTTTCTCAATTAAAATTTTCAGCTTCAGAATTTCTGCTTGATGTTTTAATATTATTTCAAACTGGTTGTTAATTGTATCTGATAGGATTCTGAATTCTTTCCTTTTGTTATCTTGAAGTTTGTTGAGCTTCTGCAAAACAGCTATTTTGAATGCTCTGTTTGAAAGGTTATGTATCTCTGTCACTCTGAGATCGGTCACTAGTGCTCTGGTGAGGTCATGTTTTCCTGAATGGTCTTGATGCTTGTGGATGTTCACTGATGTCTGTGCATTGAAGACTTAGGTATTTATTCTAATCTTCCCAGTCTGGGCTTGTTTGTACTTGTCTTTCTTGAGAAGTCTTTCTAGGTATTCAAAGGAAATTGAGTGCTGTAATCTAAAATTTGTTGTCACTGAAGCCGTATCTGAAGTAGGAGGTATACAAGTTCAGTAACACTGAGCCTCTTGCAGACTCCTAGAGGTGATGCCTTGGTGGTCTTGGGTAAAATCTGGGAGAATTCCCTGGATTACAGGTAGAGTCTCTTGTTCTCTTCCCTTACTTTTCCTCAAACAAGTTGAGTCTCTCTCCCTTTTCTGGACTGTCTGGAGTTGGGAGAGGGGTGACACATGCACTCCCATGCCCATCACCACTGGAAATGCACTGGGTCACACCTGGAACGAGCACAGTACTGGGTCCTGCCCAAGGCCTGTGGCAACTATTGCATGAATACACTGATGTGTATTCAAGGGCCAAGATCTCTTTAGCCAGATGAATCCTGCCATGCTTGGGTCTTTCCCTTCAGGGCAGTGAATTCCCTTCTGCCACAGGATGGCTCTAGTAGTGCTATCCAAGAGCTAGGTAGGATCTTTAGAATCATGAACTTTAAGGAATTTATGTGGTGCTTTATTTTACTTTACTATGTCCAGGCTGATGTCCACATTGTAAGAAAAAGTCCTTTTTAAAAAAATTATTTTTTTCTTTAACTTTTATTTTAAGATCAGGAGTACATGTGCAAGTTTGTTATACAGGTAAACTTGTGTCATGGTGGTTTGTTGTACAGGTTATTTTGTCACCCAGGTTTTAAGACTAGTACCCTTTAGTTATATTTCCTGATCCTCATCCCCCTCTCTCTCCTTACACTCTGATAGGGCCAAGCGTGTGTTGTTCCCTGCTGTGTGTCCATGTGATTTATACGTGATTTGTTCAGCTTCCACTTATAAGAGAGACTATGTGGTATTTGGTTTTCTGTTCCTGTGTTAGTTTGCTAAGGATAATGGCCTCCAGCTCCATCCATGTTCCTGCAAAGGACACGATCTTGTTTTTTTCTATGGCTGCATAGTATTCCATGGTGTATATGTACCACATTTTCTTTAGCCAGTATGCCACTGATGGGCATTTAGGTTGATTCAATGTCTTTGCTATTATAAATAGTGCTGAAATCAACATATGTGTGTATGTGTCTTTATAACAGAAAAATTCATATTCCTTTGGGTATATACCCAATAATGGGATTCCTGGATCAAACAGTATTTTTGCTTTTAGGTCTTTGAGGAATTGCCACACTGTCTTCCACAATGGGAAAAGGTCCTTTATACTGTCTTTGAAACTGTATCTTTTTGTGAAAAAAAGTTAATAATAACTCTTATGACATACCATATGCGAAAACTAACTCACTATGTACAATAGACCAAAATGAGAACTATAAAATTCTTTTCAAAATGTAGAATATCTTTACAACCTTGAATCATAAAGCTATTTTCTAGATAAGACACAGAACAAATTGGACATTTTCAAAAATGAAATCTCATCAAAAAATATCATTAAGAAAATTCAGAGAAAGACTTACACTGAGAGAAAATATTTACAATAGATATATCGGGCAAGGGACTTGTATCCAAAATATGTAATGAAGTGGTACTGAATAAAAAGATGAACAACCCAGAGTTTATAACATAATATAATATATAATATGCTTATATATAATATAATAAGCACAATACTTTAACAGGCACTTCACACACACACAAGCACACACACACACATATACCATTTGTATATGTGGTATATACACATATACATTTGTATATGTATATACAAATGGCATACATATGCCAATAAGTACATGAAAATGTGTTCAAAGTCTTTAGTCATAAAAGGAGTATAAATTAAAACAAAGGTTTTCAAAGATGTATAGCAACTGGGATGCTCATATATTGTTGGTGGAAAGGGTAAGTGGTAAAACTTCTTTGGAAAACAACTTGGCAGGTTCTCAAAAAGTTAAATCTATATTTCCCATATGTCCCTATAATTTTACTTCTAGGTATTTATTTAAGGAAAATGAAAATATTTTTTCTACACAAACACTTGTATATAAATATTCACAAAAATTTTGTAAGACCTTCAAACTGGGGGAAAAAAAACACCTCAAATGTCTATCAACAAATAAATGCAAGAAAGAATTCCAGAATATCCACGCAATTGGAATACTACTTGGCCACAAAAAGCAACAAACCACTGCTATATGGAAAAACAAAGATCAATCTCAGAAACATTATTACTATTATTTTGAGAAGGAATTTCACTCCATCACCCAGGCTGGAGGGCAATGGCACCATCTCGGCTCACTACAACCTCTGTCTCCTGGGTTCAAGCGATTCTCTTGCCTCGGCCTCCCAAGTAGCTGGGATTACAGACATGCATCACCACCCGCCCAGTTAATTTTTGTATGTTTAGTAGAGACGGAGTTTCACCATGTTAGCCAGACTGGTCTCGAACCCCTGACCTCAAACAATTTGTCCGCCTCGGCCTCCTAATGTGCTGGGATTACAGGCATGAGCCACTATGCCCAGCCTCAAAAACGTTATTCTGAAAGAGGTCAGACACAAGACATTGTATTCTATACAATTTCATTCTGATGAAATTCCATGATAGGCAAAACCAAAATCCAATTTTAGTGATAGGAAACACATCAATGGTTGTTTGGGACCAGGAGTTCTTGAGGGCATTGATTGGAAAGAGGCAGAGAATTGTGGGAGGTGATAGAAATGCTCTATACCTTGATTGCAGTGGTTGTTTGATGGGTAAACATATTTGTCAAAACTCAATTAACTGGGTGCATTCTAATTATGTAAAACACACTCCAATCAAATAGATTTAAATTGTTTAAATGCCCAAAGCATGAGCATGGAGAAGAGTGGTAAAGTTAAAAGCATATCAAGGGCAAGAAATTAGGAATGAGATACTCTAGTGTGTCAAAAGGTAAGAGTACTATCAAGGCAGTTACAGGTCTTGTCAAACAGCACTAGAACAGGCAATGAAGCAGCTGCCACTGGCCAAAGACAGGGCCAGTTGAACATCAAAAAGAATAATAAATGCAATCAATTGAAACACATTTAATATTGAAAAACCAAGAGATTTCATAATAAAAGAGAGGAAAATAAGGGGTAGGGAGACTGAGGCAGAAAGACAGAAATAGAAAGAAAGAGACAGATCCTTATAGACACCATTGGAAGTAACTGGACCACTGGGCTACCAACTTATTTCCCTGAAAATCTGCAATTGAAGGAAAATAATGTCTATCTTGCATTTCCTGTACACACTATGGAGCACAGAAACCAAATATGCATAGAAGATAAAAAGAATTTCTTGTTTACACAATAAGTTCAGCTAATAAATTAGGAAGGAATCATAGAATCAGAAAATTTTTCTTTTGATAGCCAACTGAAATCCTTAGCTCAGGTAATGACCATCTATGCATAAAAAATTTGTGAACAGTTACTTTATTATTAAAAAGACAATACAATGGTAACATTGAGCATTCTACCCGAACCCACTGATCATTTTAGCGCCCACCACAGTGGGACAACAAGACATTGTCTATCTCCTGGCATGATGCAAATATGAGCCATAGAATGAAGCTTTCAGCTCATTCGTTATCTAGGAATGCTGACCAGAACACCCTCTCTCGTGGCTTGGGCTTCTTATTACGTTACAACTCTACTCCAAATGAGTACTTTCCAGAGTAAGGATTATAAGACATCCAAGTAGAAACTCCAGGGCTTTTTATATCCTACATGTGAGTTCCACAGACATCACTTCTGTCACATTCTTTTGGTCAAGGCTACTCACCAGGGCCAGCCCTGATTCTAGGGGAGGAGAATTAGACTCTACCTTTTAATGTGAAGAGAGGCAGGTGGGTATGGGTAAGAAAGGACAAATGGTAGTCATCTTTGATTTCTACCTCACAAAAACTTTCTTTTCATTTCTCAATCATTTCAGAATTTAGACCAGGAAGAAGAGAAGCTTTTTACTGGGCTCCCACAGACACATAACAAAACTGTTCATGGGACTATTTTAGAGGGCAACATGGAAGAATCAACCGACATAAGAAGTAATGTAACTACCAATATTAATTCTAGGATCTCTCTGAAAGATTTGTTCACTCATGCACACAAAGATTTGTACAAAGTAGTCTGTGTCTGTATTATTTGTATTAGCGAGCAGTAGGACCAGTGTAAATGATCACCACAGAGGTGGTGATAAAATCTGCGGTAGATCTGTAAAATAAAATGCTATGCAAAAGTTCAAAAGGCAGATACAAATGCAAATGACATAGAAAGCTTTCCAAGACTTGCTCTGTGACTTGCCTTTTACATATAATAACTATATGAGTAATGCAGAAATGTTAATCAGGTACATATGATTTTATTAGAAAATAATTTATAAGACTATGCAATACAAGTTCAACAATGCTTTGTTCTTGGGAGAATATTGGGAGAGAGACCAAGGAAGTCTTAAGCTTACTCTAAACCGAATGTTTTATAACAATAACACATTCTTATATTACTTGTGTAATTTTAAAGTAGCTTTTGAAACATATAATAGAGATTAAAAAAAGTCTAATGGTCAAACCATTATTTTAATGATTTATTAATCTTTCTTGAATTTGTTCAACAGTAACGTATTTCTTAAACAAGTATAGCAGGTAATACCTACAAAAACCTCACTATATGTCAAGGGTTAATAAATAACACTCCTTTTTTCCTAATTGTGTTGAGAAGTAATTAAAATATGGATAGAGGAATCAGACCAATGGACATCTTCATTTAAACTTTATTGCTGGTTAAAGCTAAGTTAGAGGTCTTGGCGTTAAGTGCAAGGTCATATGAGCTACAGCTCATACTACAACCCCGGAAATCCACGTGTCTTATCAGTTACTGGAACAGTTTTACAACTATAGGACCACTACAAGGGAACCCGCCCTTATAAAATTTACTGCATAAGGAAGCAGGGAATATATAGGCCAGCAAATTTGCCTCAGATACGTGGTAGGCAGAGTTCTAAGATAACCCTTCAAATTTCTGGCTTCTGGTGAACAACATATTCATTTTCTCAGTTACTCAATCAAATACTAATCTAGGTGTTTCTCTGAAGGAATTTTGCAAATATAATTTGGGTCCAAAACCAGTTGATCTTATTATGAGGGAGATTATCCAGGTAGGCCTGGCCTACTCACGTGAGTCCTTTAAAACTCGCCTGCAGGTCAGACATGGAGAAGTCAGCAATTGAAAGCGTGCTCTGGCTGCCTTAAAGTTGGAGAGGACCTAGTCCCAAGGAATGGGGGCAGCCTTTAAGTGCTGAGACAGCCACTGGTGGACATCCACTGAGGAACTGGAAAACCTTAGTACACAGTCACGAGGAACTGAATCCTGCCAATACAAACAATGAGCTCGGATGCAGATATTTTCCAGAACCTCCGGACCAGACATCAGCCTAGCCAACACTTTGACGTCAGTCTTGGGATGCCTTGAACAGAGAACCCAATCACACCATGCCAGACTTCTGACCCACAGAGCTGTCAGCCAATAAATGGGTATTGTTTTCATCCACTAAGTTTGTCATATTTTGTTACACCGCAATAAAAAGCTGACGCACAAAGGAAGAACGCTAGAAAGAGTTAAGCCCTGAATGCACCAAACAGAAAAGTGGAAGAAAGATGGAGAGAGTGGAGAGAGGCCTGAAGGTTACTTTAATGGAGATTCTGCCACATGGAAACGCGGAAATGGGGAATGAGTGTTCCCTGTTAGCCTAGGCTTGGCAACGTTCACCATTAGCTCCAGATAGGAACTTTCTGATGACCTAGCCCAGTGTTCTCCACAGAGGCCCCATTCATATTTTCAGCAGGACAAGCCTCTGTTATGCTGGGCTGTCTTATGCATTACAAGAGGTTTACTTTTCCTGAGCCTCACCCATTAAATGTCAGCTGTATTCCTCCAAACATCGGGGCAACCAGAAATACTCTCTAGCATTCCCATATGCCCCCAGACCGACTGAAAACCAGTCGGACCACACTGGCTGAGAACCAATGAAGCTCAACCCCATATATTACAGATAAAGAAAGTGAGAGCAAGAGAGAGAAAGGGGCTTTGAGAAGGTCTCATAGCCTCTCCGTGTCAGGACTACAGGTAGGATTCCTAGTAGGCTGTTTTTGCAAACATTAATTATACCTGGTATTAGTATAAGGTCTTTACAATTCTGGCCACGTGACATGATTCTGGACATCCATGTCTCCCTCCTATACATCACCAAGTGATTGCTTAAATGTCACCTTTTCAGAAAAACATTTGTGATCCTCCTATCTAAAATTGCAATGCCCCCACACACATACATTCCAGTATTCAGTGCTTACGTCTTCCTTCCCTAATTTATTTTTTACAGAATACTTACGACCTTTTAACAGACTGTAAGATGTACTGATTTTTTTAAAATTTTGGTCTGTCTAAACTACAACTATAAAATAAACTCCTAGAGTGAAGGATTTCAGTCTGCTTTGTTCCTTCTGTGTCCCGGTTACCTGTATTATTGCCTGACACCTGGGCGGCACTCAGTGTGGTGGAATAAATAAACGAGTGAAGACATTATTCCAAGTATTTCATACAAGTAATTATTTTCTTTCCTTCTGTTTGGAAAGAAAAATAAATGTCAGAATGTAATAAAATCACTTTTTATTTATTAATAACTATTTCACGGGAACAACTATGAGAAATATGGTGAAGAAGTTTATGAAAATAAAGTATATTCAATAAAAGGTTTTTGTACTAGATTTGATAAAACAGGGTATGCAGCAAAGGAAATTGTTTTATTTTCTCAATCAAAAATAATATTTTACTTTTTAAATAAAATTGGGTCATGAATTGTGTATTTCTTTTTTATAAATTAAGTATTGGTCAGCTCTGACACTAATAATAAGCATTAATAGTCTTTTAAATTTTGCAAGAAATTGTTAGTCTAAATTTTTCTTCTACCTGCACCCTCCCTAGACTAACAAGGTCAACAGATGGGTTTTTGTTGTTGTTGTTGTTGTTTTGTTGTTTTGTTTTTAGGGAATGCTAAATTTTTAAAAATTTAATGCATGGTGTGATCGATTTATTCTATTTTTAAAAATACTGAGTACCTTGCTAGATGTCAATATAATTTTACTTTTGGAAATACAAAGATAACTTCGACTTGATCCTTGACCTTGAGCAGCCTATTTATTACTGGTAGGTAGCTGGAATAGGTATGCATACAAAATATTGTTAACAATTTAGGGTGTATACAATTTGTCATAGCACTAGAATGAATGCTTACTTTATTTATTTTTATTATTATTTTTTTAGACAGAGTCTCGTTCTGTCACCCAGGCTGGAGTGCAATGGCACGATCTTGGCTTACTGTAACCTCTGCCTCCTGGGTTCAAGTGATTCTCTCACCTCAGCCTCCCAAGTAGCCAGGATCACAGGCACGCACGACCAAGCCCAGCTAATTTTTGCGTTTTTAGTAGAGATGGGTTTTCACCATATTGGCCAGGCTGGTCTCGAACTCCTGACCCCAAGTGTTGTGCCCACCTCCCCCTCCCAAAGTGCTGGGGTTACAGTCGTGAGCCAGCATGCCTGGCCCAAATGCTTCCTTTGAAATCTTAATTATAACCACTTAAAGTTATGTCATGTGGTTTTTAATTGATTTTACTATTTTTAAAATCTTTAACTAGATTTTTTTTTATAGTAAAAGCCCTTACATAAAAACAGAAACAATACAAAGTTTTTGCAACATATTTTCTCTTGATGGGTTTCAAGATTACTTCAAATGGTAAATAAGACTGCGGTCAACTTGCCTGGAATTCACTGCTGTCAATGTCTACATTCATATCTATCTTTTTTCTTATGAATGCAATTACTATTTTCCCTGAAAAATAAAAAGTATACCAATGTATAAGTTTGCTGCCCTCCTGAATGTTTTAATCTGAGAGTCCAGTGTTACATTTAATACAATTGCACTCAAATGTCCTCCAGAATTTATAGCAAATGATTTGAACCTACCAGGAACATTTTGTTCTTATGTAAAGATTTGCTTTTAAAAGCATATCAAATAGATTTTCTACTACATAGAGTGGTTGGCAAATAACCAAACATTTACTTGAATTGTTATCATGATATTTTAGTCCAAAAGGTCACATTACAATCAACCCTAGGAGTACTTACTGTGTTATGTGAAAGAAAAAGGATGATTTTTTTCCAGGTAATTTAACCCAAAAACCTGGGGGACTGATGTTTGCTGGAGGGAAGGGGCTTATATTCCATACACTAGCATCATCTTATGGTGAAGAATGGTAAAGACTGACTAAAACTTTATTAGTTTGATTAAGACTTACTAGGTAAGTTTCAAGGGCCCAATTACTGAAATGAGCCTGGAGATATGATCTGTGCCTGAATGAATATGATTGATGAATTTATAGAATTAAAGAAAAACAGGTGGTGATATGGTTTGGCTGTGTCCTCACCCAAATCTCATCTTGAATTATAGCTCCCATAATTTCCATGTGCCATGGGAGGGACCCAGTGGGAGGTAATTGAATCATGAAGGCAGGTTTTCCCATGCTGTTCTCATGATAGTGAGTAACTTATTCCAGTCTCACAAGATCTGATGGTCTTATAAAGGGCAGCTCCCCTGCACACACTTGCCTGCCACCGTGTAAGATGTGCCTTTGCTCCTCCTTCGCCTTCTGCTGTGATTGTGAGGCCTCCCCAGCCATGTGAAACTATGAGTCTATTAAACCTCTTTTTCTTTATTAATTACTCAGTCTTGGGTATTTCTTCATAGCAGCATGAAAATGGACTAAAACAGGTAGGCACAGCAAATTTGAAGTATCTTAAAGGGGAACTGGACCAGAAAATAATAGAGCAAAGCCAAGTCTGGATTAGATGTTGATCTCATGGTTGAGTGCTTACTGGATTGGATTATTCAACCCTAGAAGTGTGCTCTTTTCAGACCCAAGGCTGGTTCATTCCTTATCTCTCACTGTGGGAACCCCACAAGAGGTTCTCTAGAGGAGAATATTAGTGAAATAAATATCTGGGTCAGAAGCCAGTAGGAAAGTGAAAGGAAAGGAGGCACAGAAGCCCAACAAACAAGGTTAGGCCCATGAGTGTTAGAGAAGGAAAGTGACCTGCCAGAGAATTATAAGGGGTTAGGAAACCCAGCTGAGCCCTCCCAAAATAATATTGGAACAGAAAAAGGAAATTTAGTAAATAGAAATGCTATTGTGAGCACGGAACATTTAAAAACCAAGGAAAGACTGCTTCTTGAGGAACACAGGGCAGAGCTACCAGAGCTTTCAGAGTTGCTAGAAGTACACGCTTCAGAAACATCAATAGCTTCAGTTCAGGAATCTGCTGGGGGATGTTTCAAGTCTCCGGTTCAAAAAAGTTAGGTCTAAGGTAGCAGCACCCTTCCTAGGAAGTGGATATTTACAGATCTCACCGAAAACATGGAGATTCATGGCAATGAACTGACTGTCAGAACAGGAATGCCTAACAGAGACTAGCAACCGTGTCACTCGAGAAATGCACACTGGATGCAACTCTAGGCTTCCGGAAACAAGAGACTTGAAGAAAAATGAAAAATAAGTTTTCAATTAGTATGAAGAAAATGACAGGCATTTTACATAAACTGGATGATAAACGTTGGGACCACGTAAATTTCTAACCTTTGAAAAGCAATTGCTAATATTTATCCAGTGCTTAGTCTGGACTGGGCATTGTTCTGTTTCACATGTACTGTATCAGCTGTTGTGTTAATTCCCATAATACTCTGATAAGGTGAGAACCACTTTTAATTCTTCTTTTACAGATGAAAAAATGAAGACACTGGGAGAAAGTAACTTACCCAAAGTCACACAACTAATAAGAGGAGCCAGGATTCAAACCCACAAAGTCTGGTTCCAAAGACAGCACCTAAATTACCATCCTATGAAACAAGCCAGAATGAGTCTCCAAGAGAGAGAGTAATTTGCCTGCCTTGCCAAGAGAAATGCATGGTTTCAAATTAAACTCTATCAAGAGAAATCTCTGTGCTGGGATAAATTGTGTGTCCCAAAAAACTGGCAAAGACTAACATTTGGAAGACTGGAACTAACAGGGTCTCTCCTTGGTGTGGCAGACACTGGCTAGCCAATTCCATATCTAATTCCACCTCCCTTATCTTCTTTCCACCCTCAGGCGGTCATGTGGTATGGTTCCAGTCAGTGAGATTCAAGCAGAAATATTCTTTTACATTTCTGGTTTTTGTTTTGTCTTTGTTTCACTGTGAAATGTTTAACTGACAAATCATATGCTTTCAAAGTGTACAATGAGATGATTTAATATACATATACATTGTGCACTGGGGGACATAGAGAAATGTTAGTCACATGGTACGAGCAGACAAATTCTGGCTGCAACTTCCAGGAAAGCTTTTACTTGTCTGACAGCTGGTGAACCCTTTCATGTATTGCCGTCTTTTTTTTCTTCCTTCCTGGAATATAGAAGTGTCTGGAGGGACAGCAGCCTTCCAGGGATCAGGAGAATAGTCACCAACTGAGGATGGTGAGCCCTTGACGGCACCATCCAGCATATTCCCTGGGCCAGGACTGGCCACCTCTGAACCTCTTGTTTGGAAACCAAATAAACCACTGTCATTTTTGCTTTTTAATAAACGAACATATTCCAGTAACTTTTTGATCACTTTAGCTGATCTTCTTCATCTTTACCTCTCGAATCTGTCTAAATTTTTAACAACCACTATCTCCAATGGGATGATGCCTCAATCCTGAGTTGCATTTCAATAGCCTCTTGAATCTGGGCCCCTCCAGCTACCACTGGGCAATAATTCCATGCAACTCACCGAGGATCTGACCTCTCTTCCCCTGAGGAGCAGCTTCGGCTCCAAAACCCTGCCTGATCTAATAGCAACTGAAGTGTCCCCCCCTTTCCTAATGCCCAGTTTAGGCACTGGCATGTCATCTCCCCACTCCCATGTCTCTTTGGCTTTAATTGTATCAAGAAAGCATAAGCTCTAAAACCAAACCAAACAAAAGTTATGTGAAGGGTAATAAAATACTATATTTTAACCTGCTTACATGAATAGGGGTTTGATGTATTTCTTTTTCTATTTAGTTTTTTTCAGCAAAAAAACTATCTGAGAATAGAAAAGTCATTAAATGAAGGAATACTTTTCAGATCATACAAATGTTCTAAAGCAGTGATTCTCGAAGCAGGGTCCTCTGGATCAGCAACATCTGCATCACCAGGGAATTGTGAGAAATGCAGATTCTCAGGCCCTATCCTTGCTCTCCTAAATCAGATACTCTGGGGGTGGGGCCCAGTAATCTGTGTTCTGTCAACCCATCCAAGTGATTCTGCTGCATGCTCAAGTCTGAGAACCATTGCTCTGGGCAATAAATTATTCAACTAATCCTTCGCTCCCACTAACCACCCTCACGCTCTGAAATACAAACTCTTTTAGAGCAAGGCCTGAGTCTTATTTATCTCTGTGCCCCCAATATGTAGTAACATGCCTTAAACAAGAACAGTCCAGAAAATATGCAGACCAATAAATGAATCAGAGAATGATAGTGGTGATTCTTCATTTTTAAAGCAAGCCCAAGGAAAGGCAGCTAATTCATTTAAAAATAATAATAAAGGCAAACTAATTCATAAATTTGAATTAGAAATACTACAACATGAAATAGCAGGCATTATTCTTCCTGAGCTTTTTCATAATAGCTACATCAACTGCTGTTTTTCTTCTCTATTGTGAGTTTTATTTTATATGCAGAAAAGTATATTAAAATATATATATGATATAAAATTTTTAAATGAAGGAAACAGGTATGAAACTACCACTAAGAAACAGAATTTTGGCCAGGTGTGGTGACTCATGACTGTAATCCCAGCACTTTGGGAGGCGGAGGCAGATGGATCATTTGATTCCAGGAGTTGGAGAGTAGCCTAGGCAACAGGGCAAAACATCCTCTCCACAAAAAATTAAAACGTTAGCCAGGAGTGGTGGCATTCATCTGTAGTCTCAGGTACTTGGGAGACTGAGATGGGAGGATCGATTGAGCCCACAAGGTCAAGGCTGCAGTGAGTGGTTATTGCACTACTGCACTCAGCCTGGGCAGCAGAGTGAGACTTTGTCTCAAGAAAGAAAAGAAATACAATTTGGTAAGTAATGTAGAAGCCCCTTTGTCTCAATGTTTGTGACTTCTCCCTTGAGATAACCACTACATACAATGTCATAACTATCATTTTACCAAGAGTGTATGAATTCCTCAACAAATGTCATTTAGTTTTCTGTTTTTGAATCTTAGTGAATAGACACCTGTGGCTTCTCGTTCTCCAGTTGAGAACCACTCATATTGATGCACATAACTGTGGTTCATTTTGACTACTCTATGGTTACATTGTGTGAATATTCCATATTTTTTTGTCTATTCTACTATTCATGGGCATTTCAGTTATTTCTGGTTTTTGCTATTATGAACATTGCCTTGTCACAATGACCACCATCTCAAGCCCCATTTGAGTCAGATATCCCCCCTTCCCTCTCCACTGGCTCCACTAGATTGTTCTGAAGCAAGTCACAGGCTATTATTTCATCTGTAAGCTATAAAGATTATTTTGATGAATATAATTCTTAATTTTAATGCAGTCACATTGACCAATCTTAGTTGGGTCATGAGTTTTAGACTATTTTTAAGAAAAAAAAAAAACCCTTTTCTACACTGAGTTGATAAATATTTTTCTATCTTGTTTCTAAAATCTGTATTTTTAAACCTTTCACATATAGTTCTTAATCCGCCTGGAATTGGTTTCTGTGTAGGAGGATTTAATTTCATTTTTTGTTCAATATGAATACCAAATTGTTCTATGACATTCGTGGAAAAATCCATCAGTTCACATCATCACATGTGGCTACAATACCACATCTGCTGTATCTAAAGCTTCAATATCTATGCAGGCCAGTGTCCAGGCTTTCTGCTGTGCTCCATTTGCTAATGTTTCAGTCCTTGCACCAGTAGCTCTGTTATAGTCTTTTATCTTTATAATCTGGAGACCAAGTACTCACCTTGTTCTTCCAGAAGGCCATGGCTATTCTTAGATTTCTCAACTCTCTTATAAACTCTAAAATCAGCTCATCACATTACTAAGCAATTGTGATTTGGTTGGTACAATATAGTACATCAATTTTGAGGTAATTGGTATCTATACAATATTAATTCTGTGAATCCATGGGCATAATATATATCTTGCATATTTCCTTTTTTTGGTCTTTTTCAGTATATTTGAATCGAGTTCTGTGATTATGTTTTTGAAGGACTCATATGACTTTGTTATATTTGTTCTTAGGTAATTATATTTTTATACTATTGTAAATTTTAAATTTGACTTCTGTATGTTGTAAGTATATAGAAATAGAATTGATTTTAATATTGATTTTTGTATCTAGCAACTGTGTTAAATTATCATCCTAACTTTATCTATAGTTTTTTTACATTTGCAGTAATCTATTGATACATAAGAAATGGTTCCCAAACCCAGTGGCTTAAAGCACTAGTAATCATTTATTATCTCTCATGGCTTCTGTGGGTCAGGAATTCAGACAGGGCAACATGGAAATGGCTGTATTTGCTTTACAATGTTTTCTGCTGGAAAGCTGAGGGCTGGAATCATCTGAAGCCTTGCTCACTTGCCAGCAGTTGATGCTGACTATTAGCTAAGACCTTAGCTGAGGCTGTCAGCTGGAACACCCCCAAAAGGCCTCCTCATGTGCTCTGGGATTCCTTCCAACATGGTGGCTGGGTTCCAAAAGTGAGTGTTCTGAGAGAGAGAGTGAAAAGAGAGATAACCATAACATTACTTCTGCTGAATTCCGTTGATCTGGGCAGTCATTCATTCCCTTCCAGATTAAAGGAGAGGAAGCAAGGTGATCTCTCTCAGTGGAAGGAGTCTCAGGTACATGGAAAGGAGCATATGAGATGGTATTGGTGGGGCCATGTTGAAACGGTTTGAACAATGTTGTTAAAAACAACTGAAAAATTATTTGTAAATAATGACAATTTGTTTCTTCTTTTATCATCTTTATTTCTTTTCCTTCTTTTTTTCCTTGCCATACTACACTAGCAAGTCGTTTTAATACTATGCCAAATAGAAGGGGTCGGAAGGAGAAATTTATAATTCTCCTCATCACAAAACATAATGCTTTTAAACATTCCATTATTAAGAATGACTTTTTTTGTAGGTTTTTACAGAAGTAAATATGATTATGTGGAACTCATGTCCCCCAGCAAGGAAGAATTTGCTGCTCAGCTGTAGAGATGTATTCGGCAGACGGCCTCTAGCTGACAGCCCTTCAGAATCTGCCTAGTTGCAGAGATCTGCCCCAGCTGCAGTCAGGTCCTGTCCAGGGCAGCCCATCTCTGGAGACTGAACAAGGTAGGAATAGAAAGGCCTGGCCATTTTGGCCCAACACAGGATCATCTGACAGGAAGTACCAGCTCCAGAGCCCCCCATCATGTTTTCTGATGTTCATTTTGCCTGCACTGAAATTCACTTCTTCCTTTAACCAATCCTGCTTCCTAGGCTGCATGTTGATTCCTAATAAATATCTTACAGCCATGTCAGCACCTGACTCCAAAAAATCCATCTTACAACTGTCAAGACAGGTATGGTAGGATAAAGTGGTCAATGAAAGGGGTTTTGGAACTGGATGACCCACTGTCTGGCTGGAGGGGGACTCCATTCCTGGTAAAAGGTGGAAGAGAGAGAAGTTTCACAGAAGATGGTAGTCTAATTGTTCCAACATTTGTTAAAGGTAAGCTGGGAGGCTACTTCAGTGGAAAAGAATATATCAAATACAGAGGTGTGTCTGACATTTAAGATATCTGGAGAAAATAGTAGCTGTAATGTTAAGAGGATTGAATAATGGGTTAACCCGCTAGGGTACCATAATACAATGCCACAGACTGGGTGGATTAAACAACAGGAAACCATTTGATCACAGTTCTGGGGACTGCAAGTTCAAGATCAAGGCGTCAGCAGGGTTGATTTCTTTTAAGGCCTCCCTCCTTGCCTTGCAGATGGCCGCCTTCTCACAGTGTCCTCACATGGACACTCTCTGAGAGCTCGTGAAGAGAGAGCTCTGGTATTTCTCCCTTTCCTTATCATCACAGCAGTCCTATTGGATTAAGGCCCAATTCATGACTTCACTTAACCTTAATTATGTCCTTAAAGATTCTATCTCCTACCGTCACATGAGAGGCTAGGGCTTCAACATATGAGTTTGGTTGGTGGGGCACAATTCAGTCCATAACAGATGGCTATTGCTAAGGACCATTGATGCATTACAAAATGATAATGAACAGCTAAAGTGAGTAACAGGCAATTAGTTGGAAGTCAGATGTGAAAGTCAGGGGGCCTCTTGTGTATAAGGAAGCAGGGCAAAGGAAGCCAGAGGAGCAAGTGGGAAGGTTTGAGTAGCACCAGCCCAGGCTACCATCAGTCCACCCCTTGCACCAGGCAGAACACTCCAGCCACGCACAATACAGCAGCAGCCCCTTCATGGTCTTGTTGGCTCCTCTTTCTGAGGAGAAACTGGAAAGAGGACATTAGTAGAACAAGCTAAAGCCCCCATGTTGTCACTGGGCTCAGGCTGCATCTGATATTTATGGTCTGCTCCTTTGACATCTATTCAGCAGGCCAAGGTGGCTTACCAGCAGGACTGAAAGATATGACCCAATCCTTCACTTCTGGGTGGCTGGAGCAACGCTCATCCATTCATAATTGCAAATTGATCAGCCAATTTCCTTGTGATTCCTCCAGCTCCTACTGTGAACTATAGCCTTGATGCCTTTTGCCCGGCTGGTCAATTAACCATGCCAGTTGGTGACTCCTCCTCTCCTATAATGCACAACAATGTGCGTACATCTTTTAGATTTTGTGGTTTTTTTTTTTTAATTGGTTTGCCCTTGGGATATTTACTTAGAAGTATATCAGGACAAAGAATGAATATGCATGGATTAAAAAAAAAAAAAGAATGCCAACTTTCCCTCTACAGGTATTGTACCATTTTGAATTTATGCCAGCAATATATGAGGATGCTTGTTCTCCAAAACCTCACCAACAGAGAATGTTGTCTAATTAAACTTATTTTGTTTTTGTTGTAATTTTGGGGCTGGTGTGATTTGAGAAAACCTGAGCTACACAAGGGATGTATCTACTGCTTCCTACCATACCAATAAACTATGAGCCCCCTGTTGACATGGCTGGGCTGTGTCCCCACCCAAATCACATCTTGAATTGAAACTCCCACAATTCCCATGTGTCATGAGAGAAATCCAGTGGGAAATGATCAAATTGTGGCTTTCCTGAGCTGTTCTTGTGATGGTGGTTGACTCTCACAAGATCTGATGGTTTTAAACAGAGGAGTTTTCCTGCACAAGCTCTCCTCTTCTCTTGTCTGCCGCCATGTGAGACATGCCTTTCATCTTCCATCATGATTGTGAGGCCTCCCCAGCCACGTGGAGCTGTGAGTCCAATAAACCTCTTTCTTCTGTTAATCGCCCAGTCTTGGGGATGTCTTTATTCAGCATTGTGAAAAGGGACTAATACACCTGTGTATACTGATTTTTCCTCTGGAGAGTTGGAGAAAGAAACTCCTCCACATAATTTGACTTTCAGGAAGCATTCATTGACAAAGCTTTCATTCTGTCTTGGACCTTTGCCAAAAGTTTCTGTTTTCTGACCCTTAAGACCTTGGAGAAACTGAAGTAGTGCAAGAAAGCTATTCAATGAGGTGATGGAAATAAACAAAGTAGGGTTTTCTTTATTTGGATGAGAAAGACTCATGTGGGCAAATTCGCTTTCTCTAAGTATGTAGGGGAAGTTTCAGGGAACAGATGATAAACATCAAATTCCACAGAGGGCTGACCATTATTTTCCAGAGTATCCCACTGGCAATTATTATATTTGTATTAGTCAGGATTCCAGGAATCAATGGGAGAAAGAGACAGAGAGAGGGAGACTTGTTATGAGAGATTGGCTCATGAGATTATAGAGGCTAAGAAGTCCCATCATCTTTTGTGTGCAAGCTGGAGACCCAGGAAAGCTAGTGGTGTAATTCAATCCCAGTCCAATGGCCTGAGAACCAGGAGAGCCAATGTTGCAAATCCTGGTCCTGGTCCAAATCCAAAGTCCTGAGAACCAGGAGCTCTGTTATCCAAAACCAGAAGAAGATGTATGTCCCAGCTCAATCAGAAAAAAAGAATTCAGCTGGGTGCGGTGGCTCACACCCGTAATCCCAGCACTTTGGGAGGCCGAGATGGGAGGATCACGAGGTCAGGAGATCAAGACCATCCTGGCTGACACAGTGAAACCTCGCCTCTACTAAAAATACAAAAAATTAGCCAGGCACAGTGGCAGGTGCCTGTAGTCCCAGCACCTCGGGAGGTTGAGGCAGGAGAATAGCATGAACCCAGGAGGCGAAGTTTGCAGTGAGCCAAGATAGTGCCACTGCACTCCAGCCTGGGCAATAGAGCAAGACACCATCTCAAATAAATAAATAAATAAATAAATAAAGAGAGAGAGAGAATTCAGCCTTCCTCCACCTTTCTGTTCTGTCTGAGCCCTCAACAGATTGGATGAGGTCCACCCACATTAGTGAGGGCAAATCTTTTTTACTGGGTCCACTGATTCAACTGCTAATCTCTTGTGGAAAGACCTTCACAGACACACCAAGAAATGATGTATTACCCATCTGAGCATTCCTTAGCCCAGTCAAGCTGGCACACAGAAGTAACCGTCACATTATTGAAAGAAATGATGCCAGAGCTGATGGAGACTTTGGTTATTACCAAACTCTCCCACTATACAAAAAAAAAAAAACTCATGACCTCTGTCAAAGATAAACAAAGCTAGGCAGTAGTTAAAGTGATGTAGATGGATTTTAATCCATAATAACTATTGCATTAGGGAAAGGGTTCATCATGAACTGAACTCAACTTTGATTTGTACAAAGACTACTGGATTTTTTTTTTTTTTTTTAATTTTTTGTTTTAGACAGAGTCTCACTCTGTCGCCCAGACTGGAGTGCAGTGGCACAATCTCGGCTCACTGCAAGCTCTGCCTCCCAGGTTCAGCTGTTCTCCTGCCTCAGCCTCCAGAGTAGCTGGGACTACAGGCACCCGCCCAGCTAATTTTTCTGCATTTTTAGTAGAAACAGGGTTTCACCCTGTTAGCCAAGATGATCTTGATTTCCTGACCTCTTGATCTGCCCGACTCGGCCTCCCAAAGTGCTGGGATTATAGGCGTGAGCCACCGCGCCCCGCCGACTACTAGATGTTTTAAAGGGAGAATGAGGGTGTAAGGAAGTGGGTGAGCAGAGCTCAGTTGAGCCAGAGAAGTGAAAAATTACAAAAAGTGGGTAGTGGGGGTTGGTCCGTGTATCAACTCTTCGGGTTTGCTAACCAGTGCTTATTGAATTTACGCTTCTATACTCTCACAGAGACTGGGTGACAGGGGACCTGTCTTCACATGTTGGCTGGAACAAGCAGTACATTCTTCTGGCAACCTCGAGCTTTCTCAGGCAGGCACTTTAAAGAGGGCTAGAGTCATCCCATGGATTTGGTTGAGATATTAAAAACTGCGTTAGTGTCTGTTCCAATCTTTATAGGTTAAAGTTGAGGTCTAGTTGAGAAGATGGCTCACAGGAGACTGGCTAGCATTTGGTCAAGCAGAGAATCTTTGTCACCTTTAAAGATCAAACACCTGGTGCACAGGCAATCAAAAAAATAGAAATAAATAATTTCACAAAGAGACTGGACGAGACCTTCACTTCCTGACTGCCACTGGCCAGTAATATTTTATTGTCAGGAAGTTTGCACTCTCAAGGATTATTTACTCACCCACACAAAGAGCCACTCGGTATAGAAAGCCAACAACTTCAGCCATTCTGGTTAAAATAAAATAATAATATGAATCCTCCTTTCAGTTGCTCCAATGAAAGTGACATATGGAGAAGCCTCTTTCTCAGCACACGATCCATAATTCAAAGAGAAGAGCTGCCTACTTCCTCATTAGCTAAATTGTATTCATTGCAGAAAGCTGCTTTTGGTAGCCATATCGATCAGCAGGAAGTAAGATGGAAAAAAATTAACAAACTTGAAAAACTTCAGTCTCTGGGGTGTAACTCACCATCTGGGAATGATTTATTAGGAAAGAAACAAGAAAACACTGTCCGTATATGACCTTCCCATTTTACATATGCAGTCAGTCCTTATTAATCTGAGACCCACCAAAGTGGAGACTGCAATAATTCCAAAGTGACAATTGCAATCTCCACTGAAGAGAAGGTTCCCTGCAAAATGTTTAATGTAGGACTGTAAAGTCTCTAATAAAAGTCAGGAGTGTTTTCCTTTACTTCTTTGTTTTTATATGCAATCACATATATAATACAACGTGAACAACAGGCAAAAATGATATATTTAATTCCTCATTTTACATTCCCACATTTCAGTTGCTGTGATAAATTAATCTCACTTTCTTCATTTTAAATTAATACCACTTTATATAATAAGAACAAGATTCTGTTTATTGTGTAATAGTTTATCTTCAAAAGCTTTTTTCAGTCTAAGTAACAGAGAGAGATTTTGCAAATAAATGGTCAAGGTAAAAATGCAATGAAATGAGGGTCTTAGTCACAGAACTCTGCCCTGAGAAATTCACAAACACACACACACACACGCACACATACACACAAATACTTCATAAAACAAGATCCACATTATCTTTCCTTTTGTGTATTCTAATAATTGAACAATTAGTTCTCTGCCAGCAAATTAAAACAAAATTACATTCTTCTAAATATCCATTATCCAAGTAATTTTTAATAATTTCCTGTTTACTGGCACTTTCAGAATTGTTTTTATTTCACTTAGTTTTTTTTTTTAAATCAGTTCACTCCCTCAGATGAAGCTTAAATGGGTTGAATAAAGATGCAAGCTGTTTCTAAAGAATATGAATTGACCCAAATAATTGAGTGAGAACTTGAAGTTAATGGGAGAGGGAATCTATTATGTGGCAGAAACAATAGTAGTAGGTAAATAGCATATAATTATTCATTTCTTCCATTCACACTTCTGTGTTTGTTATAAATTTCCAATTTGTTGTGAAGTGGTTTCAAATTAAAGCTAATTATCAATGCTTTTATTGCAGCAAATCTATAATAAATGTCTCAGTGTCAAAGCACTCTGCCGAGGAAAACCCAGAGAGAAATAAGACCTAGATTCCTGCCATCTGAGGGACCTGCATTCTTGTTAGAGCAAAAAATGAGTACGGAAATAGGTGGTGGTGTATTAATTTTCTAGGGCTGCTGGAACAAATTACCACAAAATTGGTGACTTAAAACAACAGAAATTTATTTTCACACACTTCTTGAGGCCAGAAGTCCAAAATCCAGCTGTCAGCAGGGTCATGGTCCCCACAAAATTTCCGGGGGAGGATCCTTCCTTCCCTCTCCCAGTTTCTGGTGGCTTTGGCCATTCCTGGTGATCATTGGCTTGTAGATGTATCAGTCCAGTCTCTGCCTCTGTCTTCAAATGATGTTTTCTGTATCTCAAAATGGCCTCACATCCTCTTATAAAGACACCAGTCATTAGATGTAAGATGCACACTCATCTAGTATGGCCTTATCTTCATTTGATAACGCCTAGAAATACTGTTTCCAAATGATGCCATATTCAGAGGTTCTGAGTGGACATAGAACTATTCAATCTACTATACATGGTAAAAAAAAAATATATATATATATATATATGGTGTAGGAGGAAGAGGGGTAGAGCCAGAGTTGGACTGGGACCTGTAAGTTAAGAGCAAGATGGAATAAAAGACATGGTTCTAGTCATCATGGAAAATAGAACTACGTGGGCTTTTATCATCTGATCCCAGCCAGTCTGCCCATCCTTAGCACAGATTTATTCTGGTCACACCAAACTACTCACTTCTCCTTGAATATGTGGTAATCTCTTAAACTTGTAAAAAATTAGAATATATTTGTCTCCTTAGTCTCCACTGAGATCCCAAAATGTCCCAGGTTTGGGACAATGGGGATAAATTGCCCTTATATTTTACAGAAGAGGTCTAAATCCATTCTGCTAGACTTGCTAAGAGATAGGCAAAGCAAGTCCTGAGACCTTTAGCCCCAAACTCTCTACCAACCTGTATATCTACCAGCAAAACTGGAGATTCATTGATATGGTTAGGTTTTATGTCCCCACCCAAATCTCATCTTGAATTGTAATCTCCGTAATCCCAGGGAGACATCAGGTGGAGGTCATTGAATTATGGGGGCAGCTTCCCTCATGTTGTTTTCATGATAGTGAGTGAGTTCTCATGAGATCTGATGGTTTATAAGGGGCTCTTGCACCTTCACTCAGTACTTCTCCCTCCTGCCACTTTGTGAAGAAGGTGCCCTTTGCCTTACACCATGATTGTAAGTTTCCTGAGGCCTTTCCAGTCATGCTGAACTGTGAGTCAATTTAACCTCTTCCCTTTATAAATTACCCAGTCTCAGGCAATTCTTTATAGCAGCAAGAAAATGGACTAATTCATTCATTAAGCAGATTGACTGGTAAGTTTTTTCAAGAAAGTAGTCAGTCTAGAAGGTTGGGTAAAGGTATTTTTCTCCTCTCCCTATGAGGATGGGAGGAAGAATGTGAAGGAGGTGTGTGTCCCAGTTCTTACATGTGACTTGACAGGGCACACTGAGAGATTTCTGATAAATTGACATGTGCCTTAAAGACTTGAAGGGAATGGTACTGGCTACTTGCCTACAGGGGATAGGCTGGCTGGAACTGGCCCAGCATCAGCAGAGAAAAGAAAGTTGCACTGGGAACTGCCTCACCAGCATGGCAAGGGGCAGGCTTCCTGTGTGCCTCCCCTGTGGGCAGCAGCCAGATGAGGGTGGTCTCAAAAACTATCTATTTTCAAGAGGCCTGTCTGCAGGAGAAAGCAGATATCAGCAGAAAGTGGTTAGAGGCATCCCACTGGAAATAGGAATTGAAGCAAAGTCATAAGACATCAGTAGGATTAAGCATAGCCCTTCTCAGGAAAAACTGAAGAATGAGGAATCCCAGACATTGTGAGGTAACAAACCCCTAAAACCCACAGAGGGGAAGGGTCAGTACTAAGGGCATTTAACAGGTGTGTGTGGAGGGTCCGAACTACAACTGTTCTGGCTACCTAAAACTCTACCATGTTTTTCCTTGTTGACCCTCACACGTGGTAGAGAAGACAGTAAAAGCTGACCCAACACAGAGAGAGAGAGAGTGAAAGAAAAATCAATCAGGATAAGAGAAGAGGTGATGTGTGGGTATCTCTCTTTCTCTCTCTCTCTCTCTCTCTCTCACACACACACACACACACACACACACACACACCTCCTTAGCCTAGTTCTCAGTACAATAACCAAGAACAAAGACTTCTTTCTCACTTATGTCTATCCCAGGAGCTCTGCTAATTGTATCACAAAAACCCAGGCTGATCAGGCACTACAATTTTGAATACTGGAATAGAAAATGAGAATGCAGCAAAGCATAAACTTATTATTATAGCTCCCACCTAGAAGTTACACACTTTATTAGCTAAAGTAAGTCACATGACTATAATTAACTTTAAGTAGGTGTCAAAGTCATCTTATCTTCTCTGTCTAGGAAGGAGAACTGGAATGTTTGTGAGCAGCTCTATGGACTACTGAAATGAGTAAGTCCAACGGAAAGAACAGGCTGCACCCTCCCTTTCTCTCTGCTGGCTTCAGAGCCAGTTCGGGCCTAAGGTGAGGAAGAAGAAAAACTAAAAATTGTATGACATATTGAAGTTTCGATTAAAATTGGACTGAACATTTTAATATCTGAAAATATTGTTTAAATAGCTTGTGCTATTCTAGATTATTCGCAGCATTTTACTCCTATTTCCTCCTTACTGTAGGCAGAGACTAAGTCTTTGCCCTTTGATGTTGGTCTTGGACGTGTGATTTGCTTTGGCCACTGGGAAGTTGGCAGGCATGATGTGAGCAGGAACTTTTCATAGCCTTGTGTGGTTTGGCTTGCCTCTTGTATGTTGGAGATTGGGCATCGATATAGTAGCTCTGTGTCCCCACCCAAATCTCACCTTGAATTGTAATCCACATAATCCCCACACATCAAGGGTGGGACCAGGTGGAAGTAATTGAATCATGGGCGAGGTTTCCCCCATGCTGTTCTTGTGATAATGGGTGAGTCTCACAAGATCTGATCTTTTTATAAGCATCTGGCATTTCCCCCACTTGGACTTCTTCCTGCTGCCTTGTGAAGTAGATACCTTGCTTCCCCTTCTCCTTCTACCATGATTGTAAATTTCCTGAGACCTCCTCAGTCATGCTGAACTGAAAGTGGTCAATTAAACCACTTTCCTTTATAAATTACCCAGTCTCAGGTATGTCTTTATTAGCAGTGTGAGAATGGACTAATATACGCATATCTCATGATAGCGGTATTATCACTGTCCTTCAGCATTGAGTAGACTGAGAACCCACGGCCAAATCCATCTAATCCATGGCCAGAGAGCTGCCCATCCAAGCCTAGTCTAGTCTGGCTGAACCACAGTTTCCCTGCAGGCAGTGAGAATGAGAATAATTGTGTAATGATGAAAACCACTGAGTTTACAACAATTGAGTTTGTTATGGAAATAGCTGAAGAATACATGCCTAAAATGATTGAAAGCCTCCTTGCAAATAAAACTTCCATTTGGGAAAGGAGATATTGTTACAGTAGGTAGCTAGTGAGACATGAGCAGGGTAGGAAACTTCCCCCACCCCCAACCAGGAATGTCAGGTGACTATTAGGTGATGGCCAGGTAGTTGTTACACTGTTTCTCTAAAATAATAATTGGTCACAGCCAGAGCCAGGGAAAGGCAGACCCCAGTAGACAGAAACATCTGAAAGGCAGAAACATCTGAAACTGGTGATCAGCAGCTTCCTGATAAGATCTCAGAACTTGGACCAGTGGGCTCATGCATGTGCACTAAGAGGTAAAATGGTGGAGTTTAACTACTCTATGACCTTCTAGGAACATTAGAACTGGTAAGGAAGAATGCCTCAAATGAGCATATGTACCACTCCAGTAAACACAATACAGCTGCAACCCCTCTCAAGTGCTGGCAGGCCACTGAGCATGCAGGTAGCACACTCCAAGGGAAGAGTCAGGGGAGAAGGGATGCAAACCCCCAAAAAGCATGCCAATGTATAAGAACCCTAAGTCAAAGGTCGAACCACAAACTTGATCTCTCAAGTCACCCACTTGGCCCTCTTCCAAGTACTTTACTTCCTTTCATTCCTGCTCTAATGCTTTTTTTCCCCATAAGTTACTGGGGTACAGGTGGTATTTGGTTACACGAGTAAATTCTTTAGTGGTGATTTGTGAGATTTTGGTGCACCCATCATCTGAGCAGTATACACTATACCATATTTGTAGTCTTTTATCCCTCACCCCCTTCCCATACTTCCCCCCAAGTCCCCAAAGTTCATTGTGTCATTCTAATGCCTTTGCGTCCGCATAACTTAGCTCCCATATATCACTGAGAGCATACTATATTTGGTTTTCCATTCCTGAGTTACTTCACTTAGAATAATGTCTCCAATCTCATTCAGGTCTCTGAAAATGCCATTAATTCAATTTTTTTTTTTTTTTTTGGCTGAGTAGTATTCCATCATATAAATATACCACAGTTTCTTTATCCATTCATTGATTAATGGGCATTTGGGTTGGTTCCACAATTTTGCAACTGTGAACTGTGCTGCTATAAACATGCATGTGCAAGTATCTTTTTACTATGACTTCTTTTCCTCTGGGTAGATACCCAGTAGTGGAATTGCTGGATCAAATGGTAATTCTACTTTTAGTTCTTTAAGAAATCTCTACACTGTTTTTCATAGTGGTTGTGCTAGTTTACATTCCCACTAGCAGTATAGAAGTGTTCCCTGTTCACCACATCCATGCCAACATTTGCTGCTTTTTTATTTTTTGATTATGGCCAATCTTGCAGGAGTACGGTGGTATCACATTGTGACTTTGATTTTAATTTCCCTGATCATTAATGATGTCGAGAATTTTCTCGTGTTTGTTGGCCATTTGTATATCTTCTTTTGAGAATTGTTTATTCATGTCCTTAGCCCACTTTTTGATGGGATTTTTTTTTTTTTTTTTTTTTTACTGATTTATTTGAGTTCATTGTAAATTCTGGATATTAGTCATTTGTCAGATGTATAGATTGTGAAGATTTTCTCTGAGACCGTGGGTTGTCTAATTACTCTGCTGACTGTTCCTTTTGTCCTGCAAAAGCTCTTTGGTTTAATTAGGTCCCAGCTATTTATCTTTGTTTTTATTGCATTTGCTTTTGTGTTCTTGGTCATGAAATCCTTGCCTACGCCAATGTCTAGCAGGGTTTTTCTAACAGTGCCTTCTAGAATTTTTATAGTTTCAGGTCTTAGATTTAAGCCTTTAATCCATCTTGCGTTGATTTTTGTATAAGGTGAGAGATAAGGATCTAGTTTCGTTCTCCTGCATGTGGCTAGCCAATTATCCCAGCATCATTTGTTAAAAAGGGTGTCTTTCCCCACTTTATGTTTTTGCCAGCTTTGTCAAAGAACAGTTGGCTGTAAGTATTTGGGTTTATTTCTGGATTCTCTGTTCTGTTCCATTGGTCTATGTGCCCTATTTTTATACCAATACCATGCTGTTTTGGTGACTATGGCCTTATAGTATAGTTTGAAATCAGGTAGTGTAATGCCTCCAAGTTTGTTCTTTATTTTTGCTTAGTCTTGCTTTGGCTATGCAGGCTGTTCTTTGGTTCCATGTGGATTTTAGAATTGTTTACTGTCTTTTCTAATTCTGTGAAGAATTATGGTGTATTTTAATAGGGATTACATTGAATTTGTAGAATGCTTTTGGCAGTGTTATCATTTTCACAATATTGATTCTACCTATTTATGAGCATGGGATGTGTTTCCATTTGTTTGTGTCATCTATGATTTCTTTTAGCAGTGTTTTGTAGTTTTTCTTGTAGAGATCTTTTGCCTCCTTGGTTAGGTATATTCCTAAGTATTTTATTTTATTGTATTGCAGCTATTGTAAAAGCAATTGAGTTTTTAATTTTATTCTCCACTTAGTTGCTGTTAGTATATAGAAGAGCTACTGATTTGTGTACATTAATCTTTGCTGAATTCTTTTATCAGTTCTAGGAGCTTTCTGGATGAGTCTTTAGGGTTTTCAAGGTAAATGATTATATCATCAGAAAACAGGGACAGTTTGACTTCCTCTTTACTTATTTGGATGCCCTTTAGTTCTTTCTCTTGTCTAATTGCTCTGACTAGGACCTCCATTAATATGTTGAAGAGGAGTGATGAGAGTGGGCATCCTTGTCTTGTTCCAGTTTTCAGAGGGAATGCTTTCAACTTTTCCCCATTCAGTTGTATGTTGGCTGTGGGTTTGTCACAGATGTCTTTTATTACATTGAGGTATGTCCTTTTCATGCTGATTTTGCTGAGAGTTTTAATCATAAAGCGATGTTGGATTTTGTTAAATGATTTTTTTGCATCTATTGAGATGATCATGTGATCTTTATTTTTAATTCTGTTTATGTGGTGTATCATTTTTATTGACTTGTGTATGTTAAATCATCCCTGCATCCCTGATATAAAACCCACTTGATCATGGTGGGTTTTTGACATGTTGTTGGATTTGATTAGCTAGTATTTTGTTAAGGATTTCAGCATCTATATTCATCAAGGATATTGGTCTGTAGTATTCCTTTTCAGTTATGTCCTTTCCTGGTTTTGGCATTAAAGTGATTCTCACTTATTAGAATTAATCAGGGAGGCACTAAAGAAAGTCGAAGCCCAGTGCAAAGAAATCCAAAAAATGATACAAGAAGTGAAGGAAGAAATATTCAGTGAAATAGATATGATAGATAGCATGAATAAAAAACAATCAAAATGTCAAGAAACATTGGATACATGTATAGAAATTCTCTGAAAAGTCTCAGCAACATAATTGAACAAGTAGAAGAAAGAAATTCAGAGCTCGAAGATAAGGTCTTTGAATTAACCCAATCCAACAAAGACAAAGAAAAAAGAGGAAGCAAGTACAAACAAAGCCTCCAAATAATCTGGGATTATTTTAAATGACCATACCTAAGAATAATCAGCGTTCCTGAGGAAGAAGAGAAATCTAAAAGTTTGGAAAACATGTTTCGGGGAATAATTGAGGAAATCTTCCCCAGCCTTCCTAGAGAACTAGGCATCCAAATACAAGAAGCACAAAGAAAAAATGGGAAATTCATCACAAAAGGATCATCGCCTAGGCACATTGTCATCAGGTTATCTAAAGTTAAGACAAAGGAAAGAATCTTAAGAGCTGTGAGACAGAAGTACCATGTAAACTATAAAAGAAAACCTATCAGATTAACAGCAGATTTCTCAGCAGAAATTCCGCAAGCTAGAAGGGATTGGGGCCCTATCTTCAGCTTCCTCAAACAAAACAATTATCAGTCAAGAATTTTGTATACAGCAGCTAAGCATCGTATACGAAGGAAAGATACAGTCTTTTTCAGGCAAACAAATGCTGAGAGAATTCACCACTACCAAGCCACCACTACAAGAACTTCCAAAAGGAGCTCTAAGTCTTGAAACAAATCCTGGAAACACATCAGAACAGAACCTCTTTAAAGCATAAATCTCACATAACCTATAAAACAAAAATACAATTAAAAAAAAAAGTACACAGGCCACAAATAGCATGATGAATGGAATGGAACCTCACATCTCCGTACTAACAAATGAATGTAAATGGCCTAAATGCTCCACTTATCTGCTGCCTTCAAGAGACTCTCCTAATATATAAGAACTCACATAAACTTAAAGTAAAGGGCTGGAAAAAGGCATTTCACACAAATCGGCACCAAAAGCTAGCAGGAGTAGCTATTCTTATATCAGACAAAATGAACTTTGAAGCAATAGCAGGTACAAAAGGCAAAGAGGAACATTACATAATGGTAAAAGGCCTTGTTCAACAGGAAAATACCACAATCCTAAAGATATATGCACCTAACACTAGAGCTCCCAAAGTTATAAAATAGTTACTAGTAGACCTAAGAAATGAGACAGATAGCAACACAATAATAGTAGGGGACTTCAATACTCCACTGATAGCACTAGACAGCTTATCAAGACAGAAGGTCAAAAAAAAAAAAAAGATTCAAATTACACCTTGGAACAAATGGACTTAACAGATATATACAGAACATTTAATGCAACAAACACAGAATACACATTCTATTCAACAGGGTATGGAACTTTCTCTAAGACAAACCATATGATAGGTCATAAAATGAGCCTCAATAAATGTAAGAAAATTGAAATTATATCAAACACTCTCTCAGACCACAGAGGAATAAAACTGGAAATCAACTCCACAAGGAACCTTCAAAACCCTGCAAATACATGGAAATTAAAAACTTGTTCCTGAAAGAGCTTTGGGTAAAAAAAAGAAATCAAGATGGAAATTAAAAAACTCTTCAAACTGAATGACGGTAATGACACAAACTTTCAAAACCCCTGGGATACAGAAAAGGCAGTGCTAAGAGGAAAGTTCATAGCCCTTAATGCCTATGTCAAAAAGACTGAAGGAGTACAAACTGACATTCTAAGTTCATACCTCAAGGAACTAGAGAAACAAGAACAAACCAAAGTCAAACCCAGCAGAAGAAAGGAAATAACCAAGATCAGAGCAGAACTAAGTGAAACTGAAACAAACAAACAAAAAAATTCAAAAGATAAATGTAACAAAAGGCTGGTTCTTTGAAAAGATAGATAAAATTGATAGACAATTAGCAAGTTTAACCAAGAAAATAAGAGAGAAAATCCAAATAACCTCATTAAGAAACAAAGCAGGATTGGAAAGGGCCCAATCCCTTCTAGCTTGTAGAATTTCTGCTGAGAAATCTGCTGTTAATCTGAAAGGTTTTCTTTTATAGTTTACATGGTGCTTCTGTCTCACAGCTCTTAAGATTCTTTCCTTTGTCTTAACTTTAGATAACCTGATGACAAAAATACAAAAGATCATTCAAGGCTACCATGACCATCTTTAGACACACAAACTAGAAAACCTAGAGGAGATGGATAAATTTCTGGAAAAATACAACTCTCCTAGCTTAAATCAGGAAGAATTAGACACCCCAACAACAAGCAGTGAGACTGAAATTGTAATTTAAAAAATTACCAACAAAAAACCAGTCCAGACCCAGACAGATTCACAGCAGAATTATACCAGACATTCCAAGAAGAATTGGTACCAATCCTTTTGACACTACTCTAATGCTTTTTAATAAACTTTCACTCCTGCTCTAAAACTTTCCTTGGTCTCTCCTTCTGCCTTATGCTTCTCATTCAAATTCTTTCTTTTGAGGAAGGAAGAATTTAGGTTGCTGCAGACCATATGAATTCATCTCTGCTAACATACTTTGGTGCTGTGACTCAGATACGTTCACCAGTGGGAAGACACTGGGATGCACTCCCCAGTGGTAAGTGGGTGACTTGAGAGATCAAGTTCGTGGCTTGGCCTTTGCCTTTAGGTTCTATACATTGGTGTGCTTCTGAGAGGCTGCATCCCTTCTCCTCTGATTCTCTTGGTGTGGGCTATCCGCATGCTCAGTGGCCTGCCAGTACTTGGGAGGGGCCGCACGTTCAGTGTGTTTACTAGAGTTGTACGCAGGCTCACTTGAGGCGTTCTTCCCTTTCCAGTTTGAATGTTCCTAGAAGGTCATATACCAGTTCAACTCCACAATTTTGCCTCTTAGGGCACATGTGTGAGTCCACTCTTCCAACTCCTGAGATCTTATCAGAAAGTTGCTGATCACCAGTTTTAGATGTTTCTATCTATTAGGGGACTTCCTGTCCCTGGCTCTGGCTGCTACCAATTATTACTTTAGAGAAACAGTGTAACAACCACCTGACCATCACCTGATGATTCCCTGACATCAGGTAGGTGGCCCCGGGGGAAAAGGCTCTCCTGCCGTGCTTATGTCTGACTAGCTATCTACTGTAACAAGATGACAAAATAGGTTTGATAGTGGATAAACAAATATTTTCAAAGTGTTTTTAGGCTACACATTATGAGTGAAGCTCACGCAACAAACCAGTTCCTGCTCTTCCCCTCTACTAAATCTGTGTTTCTTTTATCCTGCAAGTTTTCTCTATGTAAAAAATCTCTATTATTCCTTAAAAACCCAATTAACATGTTGTCTCCTCAGTGAATAATTTCCAGATTTGGGCAGTTCTTGTGTTATTGCCCTTCAAGAGCACTTTACTCAACCTTCCATTTTCGGACTTGATGTTTTAAATCAAGACAGTTGGATTTTCTGTCTCCTAATGTAATAGAAGAACTGTATATATTTCTTTCAAAATCTATCTTCCCTCTTAGACTGTATGCTTATTATTCATTCATTCCATCATTTACTTAATATATTTACTGATTTCCTATTTATAGTAAAGCATGATCAAGACAGAAAAGTGTAAAGCATTGCCCTCAAAGCCTTTATATGTATTTATATGTTTGTTAGGCTATGTCGTGAGGCAACTGTATGGAAAAAATCATTGGTGGAGATAGATTGTGAGCTCAATATTGAGTTTAATGTGCTCTGGAGGACATCCAAAGGGAAAGAACCAACAGAGATTGAATTTACGTGGGTTTAGCAGAAAGATCACGGCTACCAAATAAAAACTCATCTATGTGATAGCTATGGATTTGGATGACATGATGCACGCTGTATACTTATGTTAAAAGATGTCAAAGAAATCTCAAAGAATAACTAAAACACCAAAATGGAAGCTGCTTGAGACCAGAAACATTTTCCATTCATGGCTGGATCCTCATTACCTGGAACGATGCTCAACACATCATAAGAAACTGTTGAATTAAGTATTGGGAAAGGTTCAAATGAATGAATGACTTTAAGGGTCAGAGAAACAGAGGCATAAAATGAGACCACTAAGAAGTTCCTGAATCATAATTTGAACCAGGGTCTCTCAGTTCAAAGTCTTCGCTGTCTCTACCATATCCAACTGCCTTACAAAAGGCAAAATGGTGACATAAGAAAAGAGCAAAGGCAAAAATGAAGTGGCAGATGCATACAGCTGAGCTAGACAATGTAAAGTCAAGCCCAATGTGTTTTTCTTCCACCAATTTCATGTGATTGTTTTAAGGGCAATGGGGAGTCTTTGTTTCTGATGTATAAGTTCCCCAAAGAAAAAAGCGTCATATAATCACTTGACCAAGAATTAGACTTGTGGTGAGAAGGCTGAATGCCTATTTGCATTTCTCTTATTTGCTCAAACACACACACACACACCACTGATATACAAGAGATAGGAAGAGTTGATGAGACGGAGAGAGAGGAAGGAAAAGAGAGAGAAAAAAGAGAATAAAATGATAGAGGAAAATAACAGACCTCAGTGTCCTAAAACTCTGTCTTTTAAATCTAATTACACCAATAATGGTGCACACTTATTTTAATGGAGATTTTGATTGTATAATTATTAACACTTACAATGTGGCAGAGTATTATTCAAAAACTAATTACAAACTATGCTAGTTGAAAAGCCAGAGGGGATGAAAAATACCCGATCATTGACCTGTTCCCCTGAAGACCCTAGTCTGAGGCCCCTCTAGATGGATCAATGATTGCCTGAGATCCTCTTTGCAGGAGGTGGCATAAGGTAGGAGTTCACCCCCTCAGAATGCAGAGAGGTGAAAAAGAAAGAGCTAGGGATTGGAGAAAAACAAAACAAAACAAAATTCCAGTATAAATGCCAACCTACAACTTCTCAGCTGTGCAAATGGGAGACTCACTTAACCTCATCAAATTTTCTTTCCCCCATCTACCTTCCCCAGAGGACTGTTGGGTGCATTGGTCATAAAGCATTAGCACTCCCAGCACAAAAAGGACACCCAGTGCATGGCAACAATTGCTGTAGATGGTAGAGTAGGGAGAAAGCAGAGGCAGAGAGGAGGTGTTTGCCTTGTGGACATCACTGTGAGGACTAAGAATAAGAACGTTCTTGTTCTAGGTTGAATTGTATTCCCAAAAAGATATGTTGAAATCTTAATCCCCAGGATCCTATGAATGTGGCCTTTTTTGGAAACAGATGTAATGAAGTAGCAGTGAGGTCATTAGGGTGGGACTTGATCCAGTATGACTGGTGTCCTTATAAGAAACAGCCATAAGGACACAGACATACAGGGAAAACACATGTGAAGATGTAGGCAGAGACTGGAGTGATGTCTGTAAGTCAAGAGACACCAAGGTTTGCTGGCAATACCAGAAGCTAGAAGAAAGGCATGGAACAGAATCTCTCCTAAAGCCTTAAGGCAGAGAGAGCACAACCCTGCCAAGACCTTGATTTCAGACTTCTGTTCTCTAGAACACTGAGAAAATGCATTTCTATATTTAAAGCCCCACATTGTGGAACTTTGTGCCCGCGTTGTGCCCCAGGAAACTAATATAGTAGTAAAGCATTAGCATGGCTGGTGCACAGTTAGGGCTTGTCTCCTCTCTTTCCCCACCATCCCTCCCATCACATTTCCTATTGTTAGAGGCTGATTCCTCCTGTAAGCCTTAGATTTTGTTCCCTGGGTGTTATTTATTAATGGCATGACCATGGGCATGATGGCAGGGCCTATACCATGGCTCACCAACTGGTGTCCCCATGATTTCTCTTCTTCAATCAGTCTCTTTAAAATCTATATAACTGTCTCAAAATGTAAATGTGATTATTAATTCACTCTCTGTCAAGCCCTTCCTAGGCTTTCCCGTGTTTTTAAGATAAATACAAAAACCTTCTCACAGTCTGTATGGCCAGGCCATGCCCACTTGCCCCCATCTGGTTTCCTACCACTTTCCTGCTAAGTCTTGGTCTTACAGCTACACAGTAGGAAGCATGGTGCAATTGAGGAGTCAAACGACCAGGTCTAGGCCATTTCCACCTGAGACGTACTGTCAGAAATGGTCCTCACAACTCCCTTCTCCCAGTGAGTGTCCAGCACCATTCACCTCCTCAGTGGAGGCTAGATCAGACTCTTGTTCATAGGCTTCTTAGCCATAAATGCCTTTCATAGAATTTATGCCAATTCATATTACATTAGTGATTCTCAAGGCCCTGTTGGACTATAAACTTCGACAAGAAAGGAACTGAATCAGTTTGTTCAGAATTGCATCCTCGATGCTTAGCATAGTACCTGCCACATAAAAGGAACTCAATACTAAATATATATTGGATGGGTGGGTGGATGAGCTGATGAATGAATGGATAGGTGAACAGATGGATAGATGGATAGATGGGTGGAAAGATAAATGGATGCATGGGATGGATGGACAGAAGAATGGGTGAATGGATGGATGGATGGATGGATGGATGGATGGACAGATGACTGGATGGATGGAAGGATGGATAGATGGATGGATGGATGGACAGATGACTGGATGGATGGAAGGATGGATGGATGGATGGATGGATGGATGGATGGATGGATGGATGGATGTGGATGGATGGATAGATGAATGAGTGGACAGATGGATGGATGGGTTCGTGCATGAATGAATGTCTTAACCAAAATCACATAAGTCCTTGGCTCAGGAAGTTGGGCATCTTCATTACTGAGGACTGGTAAGTGTAGAGCATCTTGAATCTGGGCCTGAAACCTGCTTTTCTTTGCCCTCTCAGGTTCCATGTTCCTACTGGGATGGGACTCTCTACACCCCCTATTGGCATTTTGGTTTTCCTAACTTCTGTCCTCTTGCCTGGCTTCAGATCCATTGGCCACCTTAACTTTGATGCCCTCTACTTTCTAATAATCTTCCTAACTGTGATTTTTGTGGATTAGCATAATTGACAATGGATATATATGGGTCCAAAGCCCAGATTTCTCAGTACACACCACATGGTTTTGGCTGAGTAACTTGTACTTCTTTAATCCTGTAAACAAGAAAGTATACACTATTCACCTTTTAAATAGACTATTAGAGATTATGTGAAAAATTAGAAAAATTTAGTTTAAGAACACTTAAATAACTTTCTCAAGGTTAAAAAGTAAGAAAGTTTAAAAACCTAGATTTCTCAACTAACTCCTGTATTTTTCTCCCTCTTGATCACAGTTCACAGTTTTTTGTTTTTTGTTTTGTTTTGTTTTTTTTTAATTCAAGATATTTCCTATTGTTCTCCCAGGATTATGGCACACTCAGGCAAATGCACATTTGTTCCCAGTCTGAATTTAAGCTTTTCTTCTTTGCTGATGTTCAATTTAAATCCTCTGCTCCCACCTACTAAAAGAAAAAGAGGGAAAATAATGAAGAGACGTGGAACCAATGAAAAGAGATGTCATATCACAAGAAACCTTGATTACTCCACTTGAAATGCTGTGTTATTGCAGAATGTGTGTGGGAGCTTTGGAGAGAAGTATTCAAAAATTTAGCCAAGGTTAAATAATCAGTATGAATGTACCTGAGCCAAACAGATTATCACAATCTAAGATAAATTTTTTACAGGATGGAGAAAACTACTATAAAATTAAAATTAATGAGAATAAGTTTGACATTGGTGTATTAGTTTAAATTAGCACGGATATGAAGAAAATGGCACATCCTTCTGGGGAAAGGCAAGTGGAAGGGACAATGTTGACTGATGCCTTCTACTTGTTTGGAAGCAATATCAACCCTGTTTTGGGTGCTCTTTGTGTGTAAACTTATACTTTTCGTATGTCAAGCCCAAGTTTCTTTTTATTTTATTTATTTATTTATTTATTTATTTTTGAGACGGAGTCTCACTCTGTCACCCAGGCTGGAATGCAGCAGCGCGATCTCAGCTCACTGCAAGCTCCACCTCCTGGGTTCATGCCATTCTCCAGCCTCAGTCTCCCAAATAGCTGGGACTACAGGCGCCCACCACCACACCTGGCTAACTTTTTTGTATTTTTAGTAGAGACGGGGTTTCACCATGTTAGCCACAATGGTCTCGATCTCCTGACCTCGTGATCCTCCCGCCTCGGCCTCCCAAACTGCTGGGATTACAGGCGTGAGCCACTGCCCCTGGCCAAACCCAAGTTTCTTATATCCTCTCTATCTCATCCTTCCAGAGCTAGTCTTTTCGTTTTTCCATTGTAGTCTTTTTGTTCTGTAGCAAAAATCAGTCTTGACTTAAAGCGGAAAACATGTAACCAGGAAGGCATATTTGAAAAAACATAGATTGAGAATCAAGTGGACTTACATTTGCATTCTGGCTTGGTCTGGCTGGGAAACCCTGAGCCCTTCACTGTGTTTTTCAGTCTTAGTGTTCTTGCCTTTACAGTGATGATAAGAAGACTCTATCACACACCTGTTGGAAGGGTTTGGTGCAATTTAATGCGATGAAACAGTGTTTGATTGACACAGTGTGCTCCTCAACTGTGTGCTCCATAACTGCAGGTCTTGGCTGCAAGCAGTGGAAGATGACTCTGTATGCTTAAACAGAGAAAAGGTATTTAAAAAGGATATTGGCAGTTTACTTAGTTTGGAGGAAGGCTGGAAATTAAACTCATGTGTAGATTTCCAGCAATGCCCTAAACAAAGCCTGATGAGAAATCACTGCTGCCCATAAAGGATTTCAGGAAACTGCCCTGCTGCCTTCAGCCTTGTCACTTCTGCCCACAAAACCCACCTGGCCACCTCCAGCTTTTTAAGAAACCCAGGAGGTGTCCTCATTAGAAGTGAGACTTGGAAACCCTTACATCCTGCCCTGGGTAGGAACCATCCTGATGTTCCTCAATACTGCTCATCTGATTCTCACGGCAAAACACACCTGTCTCTAGTCACTTAATTTCTTCCATGTTTGGGAATAAAACATCAGACCAAAGCATCATTCAGTGCATTCTCACCCACATTTTTATTTGTTTACTATCTGCCTGAGCCCCACCCCCCCACACACTGCCCCAACACTAGACTTACACTTGTTTTGTGTGTGTGTCTTTTTTTTTCCTTTTTTGTGGAGAATGGGGTCTCAATATATTGCCCAGGCAGGTCTCAACTCCTGGGCTCAAGTTATCCCTACCTCTGCCTCCCTAAGAGCTGGAATTACAAACGTGAACCACTGTGCCCAGTCCCACACTAGACTTAAGCTTCATGAGGGTAGGGCCAATTTGTTTATTATAGTATCATCTATGCCTGGAATAGGGACAAGCAAGGGTTTCCCATAAGTATTTCATGAATAAATGAATGTCCTGGGAGCCCTTTCCTTTAGAGAGATGAGTAGAGCAGGACATTGGAAATCTTAACCTCCGCAGGAAACCAAGGTGTCGAGGGGGATGGAATGGAGAAAAGAAAGGAAGGAAAGGAAAGGAAAGGAAAGGAAAGGAAAGGAAAGGAAAGGAAAGGAAAGGAAAGGAGAGGAGAGGAGAGGAGAGGAGAGGAGAGGAGAGGAGAGGAGAGGAGAGGAGAGGAGAGGAAAGGAAAGGAAAGGAGGAAAGAAGGAAGGAAGGAAGAAGAAAGGAAGGAAGGAGGAGGAAGGAAGGAAGGAAGGAAGGAAGGAAGGAAGGAAGGAAGGAAGGAAGGAAGGAAGGAAGGAAGGAAGGAGGGAGGGAAGGAAGGAAGGAAGGAGGGAAGGAAGGAGGGAAGGAAGGAGGGAAGGAAGGAAGGAGGGAAGGAAGGAAGGAAGGAGGGAAGGAAGGAAGGAAGGAAGGAAAGAGGAAGGAAGGAAGGAGAACAGAAAGAAAGAAAAGCATCTGTGCTCTAGAAGTAATGACAGGACTTGGCTGACAATGTAGTACCATCATACCTTGTCAATTACAAATCCTGCCTTGTCAATTACAGAGGTACCCTTGGCTTGCCTGCCAAGGCTCTCCCTGAAGCTGCTTGTCGGCATTTTTTGCTCATCAACCCACATGGCCCAAAGTCTCCTTATAGAGGAGACTCCTATACAGATAAAAGAAACAAGTGCTACCTAGGTGCACTGTTCACAATAGCAAAGACTTGGAACCAACCCAAATGCCCATCAATGATAGACTGGATAAAGGAAATGTGCCACATATACACCATGGAATACTATGCAGCCATAAAAAAGGATGAGCTCACGTCCTTTGCAGGGACATTCATGAAGCTGGAAACTATCATTTTCAGCAAACTAACACAGGAACAGAAAACCAAACACCGCATGTTCTCACTTATAAGTGGGAGTCGAACAATGAGAACACATGGACACAGGGAGGGGAACATCACACACTGGGGCTTGCCAGGGGTCAGGGGCTAAGGAAGGGATAGCATTGGGAGAAATACCTAATGTAGATGACGGGTTGCTGGGTACAGCAAACCACCATGGCACATGTATATCTATATAACAAACCTGCACTTTCTGCACATGTATCCCAGAACTTAAAGTAAAATAACAATAAAAAGAAAAAAATAATAAACAAAAAAAAAAACAAGTGCTGAGGAAACCCACAGCACCCATCTACCATAATTCCTCTAGTTGTTTCCTCATCAATAGCAGTCTAGGTCCAGGGATCTCTAGACATTTGAGTAAAATCAACAGATGGCATCAAATAACAATTAGAATTCACTTTGGGCTCTTACCATAAGCATGACAACATCTAAGCTCATTATACCTACCGCCTTGTTTAACCCTTTAAGTCTCACAAAACTCTATGAGGAAGGTACAACGGTTTTATCGATAAGGAAACAGAAACACAGAGAGGTTAAGTAACATGGCAAAGTCCCATAGGTAGTGGGAGCCGGAGCCAGGATTCAAACTTAAGCCACATCATCACAGGGCTTCAGAACATGAGAAAAAAAAAGATAGATTAGAAAATAGGGCCACACTTTGTTTTATTTCCCTATTTTCCTTCCAAATGATACCAGCAAAAGATTTATGAAGCTACTGCATCCCCAGAACAAGGGCAGGCTGCCACAAAGAGCAGAAAGAGAGACAGAGAAAGAATCGACTAAGAAGATTAATTCTTGGAGATTAAAATTATCATTGACAACTTTAAAAAAATGCATGGAATGGTTGAAGATTATGATTCAGCAATATGAACTGAAACAACAGTTATCAAACATAATTATAAAAGACAACTTGAAATTTTTGACTAAGATATTTATATCCTCCAACCCTTTGATCCAATGATTGCGCCTTCAGGAGGTGTCTCACAGAGGCGAAACGTCTTGTGCACCAATCAGGTTTTGGGGTGTCATAAAGCCTCACTAGCAACACCTTAAAACCTGGAAACTTTTTAAATGCCCATTACTCAGCATATAA
Source organism: Macaca thibetana thibetana (assembly GCF_024542745.1). Lineage (NCBI taxonomy): Eukaryota > Metazoa > Chordata > Mammalia > Primates > Cercopithecidae > Macaca > Macaca thibetana. The sequence goes on from NC_065582.1 coordinate 176,047,640, forward strand.
TGCCATTACTTTTAATGGCAAAAAACACAGTTACTTTTGTACCAACCTAATAAATTATATTTACCTTTATTATGGAATACTGTTCATATATTTTGTTTTGTTTTGTTTTAAGGTAAGCACAAATATATGTACTGATGTGGAAACATATTAATTACATATTAAGTTTGTAACAATCAAGCTTCTCTATTTCTATTGTATAAACCCTGGTAATGAGCATACAGTCGTCCCTATATCTCTCTAGAAGATTGGCTCCAAGATCCTCTCCCTACCACCTGCAGATGCCAAAATCTATGCCTGGACACTCAAGTCCCTGATATAAAATAGCATACTATTTGCACATAAACTATGTGCACCTCCCATGTACTTTAAATTATCTCTCAGCCGGGTACTGTGGCTCATGCCTGCAATCCCAGAACTTTAGGAGGCCGAGGCAGGTGGATCACGAGGTCAGGAGTTCAAGACCAGCCTGGCCAACATAGTGAAACCCCCTCTCTACTAAAAATACAAAAAAAAAAAAAAATTAGCCAGGCATGGTGGTGGGTGCCTGTAGCACCAGCTACTTGGGAGGCTGAGGCAGGAGAATCACTTGAACCTGGGAGGTAGAAGTTGCAGTGAGCTGAGATCGCACCATGGCACTCCAGCTTGGGCGACAGAGTGAGACTTCATCTCAAAAAAAAAAAAATTATCTCTCAATTGCTTATAATACCTAATACAATGTAGAAGCTCTGTCAATAGTTGTTATACTGTATCATTTCTTAAATGTGTGTTATTTTTAATTGTTGCATTGTTATTTTTTCCAAATATTTTGAACTGTGGTTGGTTGACTTAGCAGTTGGTTGAATCTCCACATACAAAACCCCAGATACAGAGGGGCGACTAGGTGAATGTACCTGTGTGTGGAACTGGATCTGGAAAGATGTTCATGAGCTGTGAATAATAGGACTTAAACGTGGCAATAACAGCAAACATAGGCAGAGAAGAGCTAGGCGAGGGATGGAGCTTTTCCCACACTCTGCTCCCATACTTGGATTTGTCTTCAAAGAGCATGTACAACTTTTGTAATTAAAAAAAAAAAAAAAAAAAAAATTTCAGCAGGGCCTGATGTCTCATGCCTGTAATCCTAGCACCTTGGGAGGCCGAGGTGGGCGGATCACCTGAGGTTAGGAGTTCAAGACCAGCCTGGCCAAACTCCATCTCTACTATAATACAAAAATTAGCCGGGTGTGGTGGCAGGTGCCTGTAATCCCAGCTACTCGGGAGGCTGAGAGAATCGCTTGAACCCAGGAGACGGTGGTTGCAATGAGCCAAGATCGCACCACTGCCCTCCAGCCTGGGTGGCTGAGCAAGACTTTTCTAAAATCTCAAAGGCATGCAGAGCTCAGAGGGAAGAAAGTGAGATCCCATACAGCCTCTGCTACTCAATGGCAATGTGGCTATGTGCATTCCACTTCCCTTTCAGAGCTTCCATTTCCTCGTCTGTAAAATAAACAGAGTATCTGAGAGCCCAAACTGGTGAGCAGAGACCCAAATACACAGAGAGAGACCCCAAAATGTGTCCTTGCTTATTCATAGGTTACATTCAGGAAGAATGCCAGCATCTCTCCTAAATGGAATTCTTGCAAAATCTCTTTTCTCCCTCCATGAGCAGTGAATTAGATTTTTTGCTTGATTTCTCTTAAAATCCCTGTGCTGTATGATGCTTCTCCTGCCTACTTCTGAGGAGATCATCCTGTCTTCTCTGTCATGGACTGCACTGTTCTTCTCTGTATCCAGGAAAAATTTAACATTTAAACAGACTGGATTTTTTTTTTTCCCCCAAATATAGGCACAACCGACAGGAAAAGGCCTGGGAGCCTAAATGAGGGTGTTCACTGCATAGATATTTATCCACCTCCAGTTTCAGTTGCTTTTCCGCATATTCCCAATCCTCTGTAACAGATAAGCTTTGCTTCTAAACAAAGAAGAAAAACAAAAGAACCCATATACTTGCAAACAAACACTCCCACTCCCATGGAAACATCCATCTTTTGCATTTCATCCCGGCTTCAGCCTACACACGCGACGTCTCCCAGATCTTCAAACTTTATTAAGAAAAGGTTGGCCTTGAACAGTTAGCTCCTGTAAATAAATGACTTTCCCATGAGTGAGAGCAGCACAGGCATTTCCAGGAACCCAAGCTGAAATGCTCTAAGGTTGAGTGCAGCTCAACCACTCAGGGAACGTTTATAAAAGGGGACCCTGAGCCCATGGAAAGGGGCTGGACTAAGAGCAAGGGCTCATGCGTTTAAAAGTGAAATTGGCTTGGAAAAACGGAAATTTATTCTCTCACCATTTAGGAGGCCAGAAGCCAGATATTGAGGTGTCAGTGGGACTGGTTCCTTTTGGAAGCTCTGAGAATCTGATCCAAGGCATCCGCCTGGCTTCTGGTGGCTGCCAGCAGTCCTTGGCGCTCCCCGGCTTGTAGACACATTGTTCCAGTCTCTGCCTCTGTGTTTATGTAACAGTCCCCTTGTGTGTCTCTGTGTGTCTTCTCCTCTTCTTATAAGGACACCAGTCATTAGATTGAGGCTCACCTTCTTCCGGAGTATAACCTCCTCCTAAACTGACTGCATCTGAAAAGATTCTATTTTCAAATAAGCTCACATTCACAGGTACCACCGGCCAGGACCTAAACAAATCCTTCTTGGGAATATAGTTCTACCTACAAGAGAGCTCCAGTCCTTATCTCTAACCTACACTGGGGTGTTTGTTATGAGAGTAAATGAAACAAAATCATCGACTGCATGGGCCGTGACATGTGGGTGTTCATATATGAGAACAATAATAATGATTGTTTTAGCATTCAGGCTCCAAATACACATGGTGAAAATGTGGAGGTCCTTTTATCACAAAAAGATGTTTCAAGCTTCCATAATGAGATAAGCCCCGAGTTAGGAACCAGGGGCACGTAGACAATAGAAGATGCAGCCAAAGGAGGGGAAGGAGCTGACCTGAGCATTGGCTATTGAGGGACTCATCCCCTCCAGGGTTCAATTTGAGGAAAAGATTGAGATTCACATTTGATTTTTTTTTGTTTTTTTTTTTATTATTATACTTTTAGTTCTAGCGTACATGTGCACACCGTGCAGGTTTGTTACATATGTATACATGTGCCATGTTGGTGTGCTGCACCCATTAACTCGTCATTTACATTAGGTATATCTCCTAATGCTATCCCTCCCCCTCTCCCCACAATAGGACCCGGTGTATTCCCCTTCCTATGTCCAAGTGATCTCATTGTTCAATTCCCACCTATGAGTGAGAACATGCGGTATTTGGTTTTCTGTTCTTGTGATAGTTTGCTGAGAATGATGGTTTCCAGCTGCATCCATGTCCCTACAAAGGACACGAACTCATCCTTTGAAAGGAAACAGCACAGATTGCCCAGGGAGAGGCAGCATTTTGCAACCAGAAGCGTCCTTGAGACCCAAGACTCTGGGAATTTGCAGAATCCTTGGGGAAGGCTTCCAAATCCAGCCAGCCTTCTCTGGACCTTGAGGGTCACAGGACCACCGTGTAAACAGCCAGGTGACAGAGTGAAACCGCTGTTGCACAGGAGGAACACAGAGAGGGGCACATTCCCCTTTTGCCAAGAGAGAAACTGCAGTCTCTGAATGGATGCCCTTGGTGAGAAACATAGACTCTCACCTGCCCAGTATCTAAACAAGGCTCTCTGGAATGCAGCAGCCCTTCTCCAGTGGTATAAGTTACTCCTTCTTCCATGGGCCACCATGCAGACCCCTGACCCCGAGTGACCTTCCCAGGCAGGGCTCTGGTCCACGTCTTTCTCCTTTGCAAGGGTGAGTTCACAGAACTTCTTAAGGGCTCTAAACACAGACTCACAAACCAAAGACTACAGTTTTCAGAACCAAACTGTCAGTGAGAAGATGAGAGCCAAACAAGGAAACAGCCCACAAGGGCTCTGAGTAATAACAGTGATTCTCCAAAGCAATGCCTGTGTGCACATGCACTCTCACGCCCGGGGATCACCCCAGCCCACCTCACGCCAACTCACAGAAACTGAAATACCAAGCAAGAAAATAAGAGAGAGAGGAAAAGAATAAGAGGAGCTGCACAGAATCACGATTTAACACACCACTCTTCTAAAAGAGCCTGGAGAGAGACGCATGAACAGAAAGCTGCTTCTAAAGAAGGGAAGAAAACAGAGCAGAGTGGGAGAACCTGGAGCAAAGCAAAGGACCCCCAGGTAGAACCCAGTTACTCTTAGTATCGTCCTCTCCCATTTTAGGATAGGCAATTATTGTGCAAGAAATTTTAGGTCAAATGTTACCATAACACATGCACGTGCGCACCCTCATACAAACTCAACTTGAGTCAGAAAACAAACAAACATGATTTGAATCCAATCTCTGCCACTTGCTGGTTTTAAGACTTTGGGTAGAATCCTTAACCTCTTGCTGTCACCATGTTCTGTGGTGTAAAATGGAATTCACATAACCATGTTCCAGAATTACCATGGCCATTATGTGAGATAGTCACTTAGATATACCCTATTCACTTAGGGTACCTAAGTCACTTAGCAGTACCTAGTCACTTAGATATACCCTATATTTTGTTTCATAAGTTTTGTTTCATAAGTTTTGTTTCATATTTTGTTTCATAAGTTTTATTAAATATGTTCTATATGCCGGATACCAAGCTGGGTGCTGAGTGTGGGACATAGATATTTCACAGCCAGTGACTTATATCTGGAAACCTACCCATTTATTGAACAGTCTATGTAACCTTACAATATCAGATGATGTTTGCCCAAACCTAGGTAAGTTTCAATTGTTAAGAAGTTCAACCTTGAGTTGAACACAATTTTAATTAAGAAAACTAAAAAGTACTTTATTCAAAGTGAGTTCCAGTTCAGCATCCCATTTCTCCCTTTTTTAAGAATTTTGATGAAGTTTCCCAAGTGTCAGTGTCTCTTCTATCTGAAGGTAACTTATACGTCAATTTATCCCTAGTTACCTTGCAACATCAGTGGACACTTTTCCTCCGTATGTCCCTAAGTTACATTTTGAACTTGGAGAGGAGAAATCTGACCATTCACTGGCACGTTTCTTGAACCTCATCACACACATAGTGTCTGGTTTTATGATGAAATAACCCAGTCTTATAAATCTGTCAAGAGAATGAGTTAGATTTTTTTAAGAGTAGATGATACTTTGTTCAAATAAATGTGATTCATGGAGAGTTTTGATGTTCCTTTTGAAAGTATTTTTAAAAGCATGTTTTTTGGTAATAGCCCCACCCTCATGAGAGGCTGAAGAACATACCTAAAACACAAGACATAATCAAATAAGGGCACAGGATCAATATAGAAGTGAGTTTAAATCCCAGCCCTTTAATGGAATCAAATCCAATATCAGGGAGGAGATTACGTTTCTCTAGTGTTTCAAGGGCTGTCCTATGACCTGAGTCAGTGTGTCATTCCCGGGACAGGACAGCAGCATGGGGACTCTGAACCACCCTCTGTCTTGGGCAAGTCACTTGACCTCTTTGAGCTACTCATTCTTTGCATTTCTGAAACCCCCCCAAAAAATGTCTGTTAAGAACGTGAAATGAGCTCTTTAAATGTCAGCGCCCATCCTTCCCAAAACAGAGCAGATCAAAACAAAACACTTTTCATTTTGCACCTGACCTTTAGGCTAAAAACGACTATTTGCCCCAGCTCCGGCCCCTTCGTGGGTGACGCTGAGTACACAAGCAAATGTGCTTTGGCAAGACAGGATGTTTTTTCAGCTGAAATGGTGGTGGTTCAATTAGCTTAGCAGTTTGCAGAGAAGATTCATTCAAAACACTGAAAAGCAAACATTGGCAAAATGGAAAGTTATTTCCCAGCTTGCTCTGGAGGTATTTTAAACACTGAAGATCAACAGAAAAAGAGCTATGAGAAAGCTTCTTGGTCCAACAGAGGTAGAAGTAGCCTCAGATTGAATGAATTCATGTAGAAGCGAGGGCATGTCCCATATTGATTTTGTGTTGTATGTTCTTGTTTACCAAGATTCAAGGTTGTGGGTACTGAGAGTTCCCTCATTATTGTCTGTTTTTCCACTTATTACTCACCTAATTCTTCCTTTCTTTATAATCAATTGTTTATTCTAGCTTTTCCCTCTTTACCAGACCCTGACCCAACTGAAGGCGTAAACTTTACTCAGATCCCAAGACAGTGAAGAGCAGGTTAGTAGGTACTTAGAAGAAAGCAGGAATTCAAAGCTTATGGGTTAGTCAAGGACTGACCAACAAACTCAGCCACTGTGGTGTGACTGGGCTGGAGTCACAAAAATCTGGGGTTTAGCTCTCATTTTAAGATAGTGAAAAGTCACTGATCATCCCTGAACCTCTGTTTTTCACCTAGGAAATGAGAATTGTGTCCCTAGTTCTGAAGCTGTTTTCAGAATTGAAGTGAAGTACAGCATGTTAAGAGTTGGACACTTGATTACTACTGGTGTTCCTTCTCTGATAATCAGGCGGTAGGCATGGGCATCAAAGAAAGTCAAGGACAAAAAGATAAAAATTCGAAGAGATATCTACTAAACACCCACTATGTTTGGGTCCTTGTGTGCACATTGTTTTCACTTCTTAGTGGTGGTCTGTTGGTCTTTCTAATATTTGACACCACTAACCTCTCTTTTCTTGAAGTACCTTCTCTCTGTGGGTCTTGCTGGCTTCAGTTCTTCTGTTCTAAAACCTGATCTTCCAGGATACAACTGGAGTGAGGCAGGCCTGGTGCCTGGGGCTGACTCTTGGGTTCATGCAGGGCTGACCTTGCACGTGTATGAACCCAAGAGTGAGTGTCTCATTAAGCATTCTGTCCTGTGTGCTTCCCTACCTCACCTTTGTGCCTGTCCTTTGCGCTGTCTCTTCCTTCTTGTGTTTGATTCCTGCGGCTGCCCTAAAAATTACCACAAACTGGATGAATTCCAACGACAACAAAAAATGTATTCTGTCAAAGCTCCAGAGGTCAGAAGTTCAAGATTAAGGTGTCACAGGGCCTCACTCCCTCCAAAGGCTCTAAAGAAGACTCTGTTTCTTGCTTCTTCCAGTTTCTGGTACTATTGGTGTTTGTTAGGGTTTTTTTGTTTTGTTTTGGTTTGGTTTTATTTTATTTATTTATTTTTTTTTTTTTGAGACGAAGTTTCACTTTTGTCACCCAGGCTGGAGTGCAATGGCACGATCTCGGCTCACTGCAACCTCCACCTCCCAGGTTCAAGCGATTCTCCTGCCTCAGTCTCCTGAGTAGCTGGGATTACAGGTGCCCACCATCATGCCTGGCTAATTTTTGTATTATTAGTGGAGATCGGGTTCCTCCACATTGGCAAGGCTGGTCTTGAACTCCTGACCTCAGGTGATCTGTCTGCCTCAGCCTCCCAAAGTGCTGGGATTACAGGCGAGAGTCACCAGACCCAGTGTTCCTTCACTACGGTTACATCGCTTCAATCACTGCCTCTGTCTTCACACCATCTTCTCCTCTTTATCTGTCCACCTTTCCTCTTTTATCTCTTATAAAAAAAATTTGCCATTGGTTTTAGTACTCACCTGGATAATCCAGATGACCTTACCTTGAGAATATTGAGCTTTTTAATTATACCTGCAAAGCTCCTTTGTCCCAATAAGGTCACATTCACAGGTTTTAGAGATTAGGATATGCTCATACATTTTTGAAGGCCACCCTACAGTTCTCTTCCTCCCCTCTAGTCTTCCTCTTAGACCCCTTTTCTGGATCTTTTGCTCTATCCACAAAGAAATGTCACCATCATCCATGTTTTGGGTAAGAGCTAAAACAGGAAATCTAGTTGAGATGCAGAATGTTTACATTTTGACAGATTAAATCAATGTGCAAAAATCACAAACATTCTTATACACCAGTAACAGACAAACAGAGAGCCAAACCATGAATGAACTTCCATTCACAATAGCTTCAAAGAGAATAAAATACCTAGGAATCCAACTTACAAGGGATGTAAAGGACCTCTTCAAGGAGAACTACAAACCACTGCTCAGTGAAATAAAAAAGGACACAAACAAATGGAAGAACATACCATGATCATGGATAGGAAGAATCAATATCGTGAAAATGGCCATACTGCCCAAGGTTATTTATAGATTCAATGCCATCCCCATTAAGCTACCAATGGCTTTCTTCACAGAATTGGAAAAAACTGCTTTAAAGTTCATATGGAACCAAAAAAGACCCGCATTGCCAAGACAATCCTAAGTCAAAAGAACAAAGCTGGAGGCATCACGCTATCTGACTTCAAACTATACTACAAGGCTACAGTCACCAAAACAGCATGGTACTGGTACCAAAACAGAGATATAGACCAATGGAACAGAACAAAGCCATCAGAAATAATACCACACATCTACAGCCATCTGATCTCTGACAAACCTGACAAAAACAAGAAATGGGGAAAGGATTCCCTACTTAATAAATAGTGCTGGCAAAATTGGCTAGCCATAAGTAGAAAGCTGAAACTGGACCCTTTCTTTACTCTTTATACGAAAATTAATTCAAGATGGATTAGAGACTTAAATGTTAGACCTAAAACCATAAAAACCCTAGAAGAAAACCTAGAGAATACCATTCAGGACATAGGCATGGGCAAGGACTTCATGTCTAAAACACCAAAAGCAACAGCAACAAAAGCCAAAATTGACAAATGGGATCTAATTAAACTAAAGAGCTTCTGCACAGCAAAAGAAACTACCATCAGAGTGAACAGGCAACCTACAGAATGGGAGAAAATTTTTGCAATCTACTCGTCTGACAAAGGGCTAATATCTAGAACCTATAAAGAACTCAATCAAATTTACAAGAAAAAAACAAAAAACCCCATCAAAAAGTGGGCAAAGGATATGAACAAACATTTCTCAAAAGAAGACATTCATACAGCCAACAGACACATGAAAAAATGCTCATCATCACGTGCCATCAGAGAAATGCAAATCAAAACCACAATGAGATACCATCTCACACCAGTTAGAATGGCAATCATTAAAAAGTCAGGAAACAACAGGTGCTGGAGAGGAGGTGGAGAAATAGGAACACTGTTACACTGTTGGTGGGACTGTAAACTAGTTCAACCATTGTGGAAAACAGTGTGGCGATTCCTCAAGGATCTAGAACTAGAAATACCATTTGACCCAGCCATCCCATTACTGGGGATATACCCAAAGGATTATAAGTCATGCTGCTATAAAGACACATGCACACATATGTTTATTGCGGCACTATTCACAATAGCAGACTTGGAACCAACCCAAATGTCCATCAGTGACAGACTGGATTAAGAAAATGTGGCACATATACACCATGGAATACTATGCAGCCATAAAAAAGGATGAGTTTGTGTCCTTTGTAGGGACATGGATGCAGCTGGAAACCATCATTCTCAGCAAACTATTGTAAGAACAGAAAACCAAGTACCACATGTTCTCACTCATAGGTGGGAATTGAACAATGAGATCACTTGGACACAGGAAGGGGAACATCACACACTGGATCATATTGTGGAGAGTGGGTAGGGGGGAGGGATAGCATTAGGAGATATACCTAATGTAAATGATGATTTAATGGGTGCAGCACACCAACATGACACATGTATATATATGTAAGAAACCTGCACATTGTGCACATGTACCCTAGAACTTAAAGTATAATAAAAAGAAAAGAAATATTCACAGAACTTTATGATTTATAACATTCATCAAAATTGTAATTAATTAATTTTGAGACTATAAGTTCAATGAGGACAGGAACTGCAGCCTCTTCAAGGCATTAGCTCTAATACTGTGTTTCACTGACGTGCAGGAAATGTTCCTTGAATATATGGGTGGAGGACTGGAAGGGTCATAAACCCCAATTACCTTCCTTCTTAAGGGATGGTCTGGGGTTTACACTCACCTGCTGGGTGTAGGAGGACAACAGCATCCTAGAATAAGAATTGAACTAGAAATCAAAATAATCATATTTAGATCTTTTTCTCAAGTCCTAGTTTTTGAATCTGAAAATTGGGAAATTAATTCCTGTCCTAGAATTCCCAAACTCCATTATTATTACGGGTGCATGCACCAGACGGCATTGGTTCTTGCTGGAAATATGCTTTGTGGACAAGGGGAGGAACTTAGGAAATGTACAAATATGCCTGTTTAATGAACCTGTGCCAGATTGTTTTGCACATATTCAGAAGCTTGAATTTCCCCTCCTGCCACCTTTCACAGGGATGTTTACCAGTAGGCACTGGATAAAGAGAGCTGGGTAGCCAGCGACACCATGCTTGGAGCCCTGAAACCAGGAGCCAAAGCCACTTTTCTCTGCAACCAGTCTTCTTCCTCCTTCCTTGCTTTCCAGTAGTGTGTGTAATATTAGCACATGGTGAGATGCAATTAAAATGTGTGTCATGGAGCGTGAGTATCTTTACATTCTAATTACAGGTTAATAGAATGGACCCAGAGAGATTGCCTAATTAATCTTGGAAAGAGGTGTGTATATTTAATGATCCTTCAATAAAGGAGCTATGCTTCCTCCAAGAGGACTGGAATGAAAGGAAGTTAAATTCAGGTAGGGGATTTATTTATGAGTGAATACATACCATCGACATTAAGCTCATGGAAAAGTAGAGTCTACCAAGTAAGTGTATGTTCAACTGAATTCACGGCAGCTGATATTGTGAAAGTATCAGAGTATTAAAGTCACGTACATGATAAAACAAATATATAATGACTTTTTACAACATGGATTGGATTAATTTTACCAGATTGTGGTAAGTATCTTTTATTAATGGCCTTTTTTTTTTTTAGACAGGGTCTCACTCTGTTGCCCAGGCTGGAGTGCAGTGACACAATCATGGCTCACTGCAGCTGCAAACTGCTGGGCTCAAGAGATCCTCCCATCTCACCTCTGGAGAAGCTGGAACTACAGGGGATCCCCACCAAGCCCAGATATATATATATATATATAGATGTATAGATATACCTTAGTACAACCTCAGCCTACCAGTGTTGTGATTACAGGTGTGAGCCACTGTGCCCAGTCAAAGGTCATAAATTTTTAACCTCCAAGTATCTGTACCCTTTGCCATATACTGCTTTAACCATCCTCACTAAAAAAGCAGAAACTATTTCCACACCCCAGGAATACAGATGAGCCAAGTGATTTGCTTTGGCCATGAGATATGAAAAAAATGTAATGCAAATGGAGGCCTAATAGTGTACTCGCACAGAGACACTATGCTTTTGCACTTCTGCTTTCAGGACAAGAACATGCTGGGTCAAGCCTCCAAGGATGAGAAACAGGTGGAATAGACTCGTAGCAGCCAGAGCTTGCCTAGGTCAGCCACGAAGCAGCTGACCCCTGGACTTGAGTGAGTCCAGCTCAGATAATCAGTACTGCTTTGACCCCAGATGTGTGAGCAATAATTAACACTTATTATGGTGTGGCAATTTTTTGCTTTGCAGTACCACTGTGGTCATAAATAACTAATATGTAAAATCATAGGTTTGTTGTGAGGACTAAATGGACTGTACGTGAGCATGTTTAACTCACCAGTTAGTATTCTCAGAGATCTCAATGAATGGCGGGTATCGCTGCAATTAACATAGCTCCAGGCTGTTTTCCACGAAGGCATCTTAGGGAATTTAGTTCACAATTCTCTTTTCTTCTTTGTTCTGCTCCTTCCTTTTGGCCCCTGGCATGAAATGAACTCTCAATTTCTAGTCATTTATGGTCAAGGGGGCAGGAGACTACATTTAGACTCACCATTTGAACTTCTACTGGAGGTTTCAAATCAACAAATTCCCTAGATTATTTAGTTCCTCATAGAAGGGCTCATCATTAATTCAACAAATGTTCGTTGAGCCAGTATTAGGTTTTAACATACTGTAGGCATAGAAGCAAACAGAATAGATAGAGTTCCTGCCCTCTTGGAGCAAACATTGGTTTGATATACGGATGATCCTACTTAGTCATTCATGTATTTCTTAATGTATTCATTAACCCAGTAAATATTGTCGATCACCAATTAGTACTGGGACAGCAGTAAGTATCCTTCCCAGTTTCCAAAGAGAAACTTAAAGAAATTCAGATTTTTTAACGTAAAACTTCCAGATTCTGAAATGTTGGCAGCAAATTGAAAAAAAAAAGCTTTGTGTGGGTCAAACAAAAAAATCAAGGGCCACCATTTGAGATGCCACTTTGTAGCTTGCATTGAAATTATCCGTTTGAATTTTATCTCTCCTTTTAGATTATGAATTCAATTGAGATGAGATCAGTGGATTCACCTTGGTGTCTCCCAGGTATTCTGTGCTGTGCTTTCAAGTAGGAAATGTCTGTAAATCCTTATGAAATGATTGGTGAGACTCAGTCTCCGTATTCAAGGAATTACAAAGCTATCACAGGTAGATAAGACGGTTCACAAATAACAATTATGTGTTAATAACAATGGTATAGACAACAACTGCCTTCAATTATTAAACACCTAATATGTCCTGGGCATTGTACTAAACCTGAAAATATGCTGACTAATTTAATCATCCCTGCAATTTTACAAAATGCTTTAACTCTACTGTCACCTGAGTATCTCTAAATGATCTTGTCTTCTGGCTATTTCCCTGAACATTTAAATTTAAAATGGCTTAAACTTCATTCTCCATAAAGGAAAGAACCAACTCTCTGCCATCTGGAAATAAATCTCCATAGACCATGAAGACTTCATTTTGATTCCCTTCTTGCTCTAGCATCCTTCCTTCCTCTGCTGGATTCTGGACCTCCCTGTTTCGTCTTCTGTAGTTGATTTATTCTCATGCAACTCAAACATTGTGACAACCCCTTTGCCCTTGGTTCTCCAAAACAACTACAAAAGCAATGCTTTTCAGAGTTTCCTGAAGATTTGAGATTGGCAGATAAGGATATCACTGAACATATCACAAAATAATATTTCTAAAAAATAAATTCAGACATACTATACTTCAAGTTTCTTGTTTGCATAATACTGGAGAAATGTCACTGGTTACTTCTTATTCCTGCTATCTTTGTACAAAGTTGCTCAAAGACTCCCTGCCTCAAAACTATCTCTAGTATCTTGAGTTCTGTCACCTCTACCGTATCATTTCCACTAAGACTTCCAGTGTCTCCAGTCACCCCAGGGAATTCCTCACTGTGTTCATAGATTGGAATAATTAATATTATTTAAAAGTTTATATTACTCAAAAAATTTACAAATTTAATGCAATCCCTATCAAAATTCCAATGACATATCTCACAGAAATGGAAAAAGAAACTAAAATTCATATGGAACCAAAAAGACCCTGAATAACCAAGGCAATCTTGATCAAAAAGAACAAAAATAGCTGGAATCATCACACTATCTAACTGCAAAATATCCTACAAAGCTATTGTAACCCAAACAGCAAGATACTGGTATTAAAAGCAGATACATAGGCCAGGTGCAGTGGCTCACACCTGTAATCCTAGTACTTTGGGAGGCCAAGGCGGGTGGGTCACCTGAGGTAAGGAGTTCGAGATCAGCCTGACCAACATGGTGAAACCTCATCTCCACTAAAAATACAAAAATTAGCGTGTGTGGTGGCATGTACCTATAGTCCCAACTACTCTCAGGAGGCTGAGTCAAGAGAATCCCTGAAACCCAGGAGGCAGAGGCTGCAGTAAGCTGAGATCATGCCACTGCACTCCAGTGTGGGTGACAGAGCAAGCCTCCATCTCAAAAGGAAAGGAAAGGAAAGGAGAGGAGAAGGGAGGGGAGGGGAGGGGTGGGGAGGGGAGGGGAGGGAAGAAGGGAAGGGAAGGGAAGGGAAGGGAAGGGAAGGGAAGGGAAGGGAAGGGAAGGGAAGAGGAGAGGAGAGGAGAGGAGAGGAGAGGAGAGAAGAAGAGAAGCAGGCAGATACACAGACCAATGGAACAGAACAGAGAGCCTAGAAATAAATTCACAGATTTATAATGAACTGACTTTTGATAAAGGTGCTAGGAACACAGAATGGGAAAACACAATCTCTTCAGTAAGTGGTGCTGAGAGAGCTGTGTATTCACAATCAAAAGACTAAAATTAGACCCTTATCTCATTCCATATACAAAAATCAACTCAAAATGGACTAAAGACTTAAACATAAGACCTGAAACTGTAAAATTACTAGGCCAAAAAAAAAAAAAATAGAGAAATTGCTACATAATATTGCTCTAGGCAATGACATATATTTTGGATGTGACCCCAAAAGCACCAGCAACAAAAGCAAAGATACACAAATGTGATTATGTCAAACTAAAATCTTCTGCACAGCAAAGAAATCAATCAACAGAGTGAAGACACAACCTAAGAAATAGGAAAACATATCTGCAAATCCTATTAAGTTCTTAGAAGGGGTCACCTGTTGTGATGGTTATTTTTACATGTCAACTTGACTAAGCCATGATTCCTGGCTTTTTGGTCAAACACAAGACTGAATGTCACTGTAAAGGTATTTTTAAGAGGTGATTAACATTCAAATCAGGAGACTCTGAGTAAGGCAAATGACCCTCCAGAGTATGGATGGGCCTCATCCAGTTAGTAGAATGCCTTATGAAAGAGAAGACTGAAGTCCCTAATGAGGAAGGGGTTCTGCCTCCAGACTGCCTTTGGATTCAAGACTGAAACATCAACTCTCACTAGAATTTCCAGTATGGAATAGTGACAATTTTGGACTTCTCAGCTCCTGTAATTGCATAAGCCAATTTTTAAAAACAGATCTCTTTATATATTTGTGTGTGTATGCGTCCTATTATTTCGGTTTCCCTGGAGAACCTTGACTAATGCACCTTTTTTGGCCTTGCTCTGCTCTTTTGACATTGCTCTAGGGCAGAGGGATTATCATCTTTCATACGCAACTGGTCCCATCAAGGCATGTCCGCAAACACAGCCAATAAACCCTAAGGATATTTTCCTCAATCCCTAAGAAGCCCCAACAAGCTATTGGCAGATGATAGTTGAAGAGTGTTTTCCCTCTTGAATACACTCTAGTTTTGCTTTTGTTTGTTCATTCATAAAGTAAAGAAAATGATAATTCAAGGGATTGGATTATTTTCCCCCAAGCTATCACTTGGTCAGCCTGAGCTCATGAATTTCAAAGTTCACGTCTTTCCATCATGCCTCACTGTTCCAATAATGTCACAAGAATTAAGATAGATGCACATTGCATGTCTTGGCTCAGTCAGGAAGAATTTAACTAGAAGATGAAGACTCTAAAACCCTGAAGAACGGGTTGTTCATTCCAGGGATGGTGGGTGGAATGATGGCGGAAGGAAAGGCAGGGAGATGGGGAAAATAGATGATTTATTTGGGGAAATGGGGAATAAAAAAGTCTGGCTGGAACAGAGTCTACTCTGGCAGCATAGCTAGAATGAGCGTAGGGCATGTTTTGGGGAGGACTTGAATGCTAGGACAATAGCTGCTGTGAAAGACTAGTATGGGTAGCAATCGTATCCGAGTTGTAAGTGCCCTGTGTGTAATGTCATTGGACCTCTAACTCTGGGCCTACCTAGAATAAATGAAGAGCCTTAATTGTGCAGGAATCAAGATGATGACATAGACATAATTCATAATTTGCAGCCCCTCTTCATATACATCCGAAGGTCATTTTTAGAATGTGAAAGGCGCTTGGGAGAGTTAAATTATTTTTCTCTCATGCCTCTAAAAATTCAAAGCAGATGTGTTTCTGTCTATTATCATAAAGATGCTGCTGATGAGGAACTGCCTAGAAATGGGTGAGATTTCAATGTTGACCTAAAATTGTTCCCTCCTGCAAGATGCAACTTGAAGCGCCACAGCTGCAGTTTCTTTCCTTAGTTTATTGGGCTTCATCCTGAGTTTTTTCTTGTAACTCTGTCTCCTTGAGCTAGGCCATATTGTTGCCCATCAAATTCTAAGATATTTGGTGCTCCTCCCCTCCTGCCTTCTGAATTTTGCACAGACTGATCCCTCTGCCTGAAATGTTCACCCTTACCTTTCTTTTCCATTCATTTCCTACTTGTCCTGCAGATTTGGTTAGAAAGTTCCTTCCCTAGGAAAGTCCTTTGTGGGAGCTGGACCCAGGCAATCCTGTTAGACAACACTCATAACACTTTCATGGCAGTTTGTGTATGTAATTCCCCACCTCTGGCATCCTTGTGGGCCCTCATGTGCACCTGTTTCCATTTGATGCTTACCCTTCCTTCAGGTCACTTAAAGTATTACCTGCTACCTGCTGTCTCCTATCTCTACCTAAGCCCCACGCTATGCTCACTGCTTCCTTTCCTTTAAGCCACTTATAATATACACTATAGTAGATGAAATAATGGCACGCCATAGATATTCTTGTCTTAATTCCCAGAACCCTGGAATTTGCTACCTTGGACAGCAAAAAGGACTCTGCAAATGTGATTAAGTTAAGGATCTTGAGATAGATAATCCTGGATCATCTTGTTAGTGCTAAACTAATCACCCACTGTGTTGAGAGAAAGAAATGAGGGAAGCAAGTGGTCACAGTCAGAGAAGGTGATGAGACAGCAGAAGTGGCGGTTGGAGTTATGAGCTTTGAAGATGGACATGGGAACAATGAGTCAAAAAAATGAGACTGGCCTCTGGAAGTTGGAAAAGGCAACAAAAACTGAATTTTCCCTGAAACCTAATGAAGAAACCCAGGCATACTGACAATTTGATTTTATCTCAATGAGACTATATTGCCCTTCTGACCTCTAGAAACTCTAAGAGAATAATTGTGTTGTTTTAAGCCACAAAGTTTGTGGTAATTAGTTACACCAGGAAATCCTTGCTTCGTTGTAATAGAACTTCTTTCCCCATCACAAAGCCAGGTCTTCTCAAAGAGAATGAGCTTAGCTTACTCACCTTTCTATTCTCAGCTTGTGTCACAAAGCAAACACAAAGATAATCTTAAGTTTAAAAAAACAAAACTGTGTTATAAAAAGGATAATTTTAAAAATACTAAATCAATATATAAATGGATAAACCACTCAGTCTACCAAATTTGCTGGAATGGACTCTTTTGCTTAACTTTTAAACATATTTTGTTTTGAATGTTTTATGAAAATGTGCTTCCAGAGAAGGGCACGTACCATGAGTGGACAGCTCAATGAATGTTCACAAAGTGACTATCCAGCTCCAGAAGCAGAATATTCTCATTGCCTTTAGAAACCCCCATATGTCTCCTTCTGCTCACTACCCACAGCCCAAGAGTTGCCATTCTAGCAGTTTCTACCACTATGTGCTTCTTTTTCAAATAATGCATTCACATGACGAAGAATTGCAATAATCAAAAAACATATACAGCGAAAAGTAAGTTCTGAACGTGTTCACTCCTGATCCTTCCCAGAAGCAACTGCTGTCAACAATGTATTGTGAATCCGTTGAGACATCTTTGGTGTATTTCAGTGCATATCTTTTGGCTTTTGAGTCACCTTCTGCAGAAAGGTTGTTTTTGGATTAACTGTTACCTTTAATTTTTACGCTAAACTACCAAGCCAAAGATAGGCATTTTGGGAACCAACACACACAGCACAATCCTCAAGAAAAATTACCTCACTCTAGCAGCTAGGGTGCCCACATTGCTTTGCTCACTGGCCTCATGTCCATCTCTGGCCTGCTGCCCCCTGCCAGATTCACATGTTCACAAACTGACTATCTAGAAAGGAATTTTAACATGGCCATAAAGAAAGCAGCTTTGAAAGAAAGTATATTAGTAATAGGTCCTTAGAGGTGAATTGGCACTCCGCTGTCAAACTCCGCCTTCTGTTTAAAGCCGAGAAAACACAGGCATGTGATTCACTGGTGGTGTCAGTATGTGCATTGGGTGTCAAATTCCAACTGCATGCTGGAGTTGTCTGCTTGCTGGAAAAGACCAGATGTAAGTGAGAGCCTCTTTGGGAGTGCGGTCATGCAAATGCTAACTCTAGACACATTTAAGGCGATGTGATTCTGATACACTCATCACCTGGGAAAAAATGAATCTCTCTCTTCCTTTATGCTGGGACAATCCACATATCTTCCCAGGACTCACTTTTGTGGAGGACAAGAGGCACAACATGGAGTTTGGAGTCAGGAAATACAGGCGCACATCCTGCTGTATCACCTAAAACCTCTGTGGCTTTAGAAAGGTCACGTGGTCTTGGAATCTCATACTACATATAGAAAAAGGAAAATGATGATTTGCCCTCAGGTAGTCAGGAGATTAAGTGCAATAACCATATGCAAAATTACCTGGCACAAAAATAAGCAGTTGTGATTAGCCCCCACCTCTTTTCCACTAGAAAAAAATTTTCCACTAGAAAATTTTTAGAAAATAAAAAACCAAAGTTCACCTATTCCTACCAAAAGTCAGCTTCCCTCTTTCTACACACATTATTAGTGTTACCCACAAGTATTCAGGAAACAAACACAAAACTTGGGATCATCTTCAATTCTTTCTTTTCCTTGACTCCTAATTAATGAATCATCCAGTTCCCCCAGACCCTTCCCTATGATATTTTCTAACAATAGATTCCAGGCCAGGAGTGGTGGCTCATGCCTGTAATCCCAGCACTTCGGGAGGCTGAGGCAGGCGGATCACAAGGTCAGGAGTTTGAGACCAGCCTGGCCAATATGGTGAAACACCGTCTCCACTGTAAATACCAAAAAAAAAAAAAAAAAAAAAAATTAGCTGGGCGTACTGACACAGGCCTGTAATACCAGCTACTTGGGAGGCTGAGGCAGGAGAATTGCTTGATCCTGGGAGGTGGAGGTTGCAGTGAGCTGAGATTATACCACTGCACTCCAGCCTGGGTAACAGAGCGAGACTTCACCTCAAAAAATAAAAATAAAAAAAATGATTCCTTGACTCCTGCCCCAACTCAAGCAGATCCCTCCTTCTATCTAGTCCAGCAGTTCTCAGCCACAGTCATCTTTACCCCCACCCCACTCCAAGAATATTTGTCAATGTCTGGAGATAATTTGGTTGTCACAACTGGGGAGCTTCTACCGGGGAGTGTAGGTGCTGCTAAATATCTTACAATGCAAATGGCAGCTACCCACATGATACGGTTTTCCTGTGTCCCCACCCAAATCTCATCTTGAATTGTAGCTCCCACAAGTCCCGCTTGTTGTGGGAGGGACCTGGTGGGAGGTAATTGACTCATGGGGGGGGGTCTTTTCCGTCGTATTCTCATGATAGTGAATAAGTCTCATGAGATCTGATGGTTTTATAAAGGGGAGTTTCCCTGCACAAGCTCTCTTCTCTCGTCTGCTGCCATGTGAGACGTGCCTTTCACCTTCCACCACAATTGTGAGGCATCCTCAGTCATGTGGAACTGTGAGTCCATTAAACCTCTTTATTTTGTAAATTGCCCAGACTTGGGTATGTCTTTACCAGCAGTGTGAAATTGGACTAATATACCACAACAAAGCCTATGTGGCCCAAACGGCAGTAGTGCCAAGGCTGAGAGATGCTGGCCTAGCTGAAGCCTTTTTGTCACCTAATGCTTTTCCACTCTTCTCTGCCAGGCTAATTTTCCTAAAATTTTCTCTGATAATCTAGATCTCACAAGGATCCCTTATTTTCTAGAAGATCAAGACCCAAAATACAAGCCTACTTTGTTTACCTGTAGAAAAAGAAAATTAATGTTAAAAATATTTAACGTTTTTGAGGAGTGAATATGTACCAGAAACTGTTCTAAGTATTTAACCTACCTTAACTTATTTTATCCTTGAAACAGCTCTATTAAAATTAAACTTAAGTGTTCTTTAAACTCTGATATTATAAGATGGCTTTCTTTAATCAAGCTTGGAACGTGGTAAACACTCAATAAAAATTTATTGAACACCAATAGCTAACAAAAAATTGACATGCTAAGATATGTTGAGCTTATTACATAACAGGCACTACGTATCTCATATATATTGCTTCATTTCATCATCAAAAACAAACATTTTCCCCAGTAACAGGGAGAAAATACGTTTAACTTAGTTATAGCCAGTCAGATTCTCATGTAGTTTAAAGCCCATGAGAAGACAGACACTAACATAAAATATCATTTTTTAAATCTACAATGGGAAAATTTCTGTGAGGCTAAGGAATCTAGATGCAAACATGTTTCAGCATCTTTTATCCCTGTCCTGGCAGAAAATAAACATCTAAAGACCTGTAGGCATGGAACTTTGAAGGGTTTATCTCCTGCCCTCTGGTGTGCATGTGTCTTAAGAAAGTTTCCAATGAACTAGCCACGTCTTGCTCATTCTATCTGACTAGGATAATGTCATGAACGTCACAGACTGCTGTCTGTGCTGCAGAATGTCCTGCTGTTCCTAGAATCTTCAGATCAGGACTATGTATTAAAGCAGGGGAAAGTTAATGTAGCCCTGAGCAGGACAGTTTAGAGCTGGGTTATTGTTCGTTCCAGAGCAATGCAAACTTTGATCCTCTTTCTAGTAGATATCTAAAAGAATGACTTGCTAGATTGATGTACACATGCAATGTACCTGGAAACACGTTAACCTGCTCTAGTAACATCCCACGCATGGTCTAGCATCTGTAATTGGGGCCACTCGTTGGACAAACTGGCAAGAGTTTGTGCATGAGAATCCATGTGGGTTTTGCAGGATCTAGACTGAGATATTATGTTATAAAATAATGGAGACCACTATTGCCGCATACTTTAAGTCTTTAAGAGTGATATTAATTTCTGCCATTTCCCTTGCTATGCAATATTGTTTAGATTTACTCCTTTGGGCAAGGGGCATCCAGTTTCAGAGACTTTTACTTGGCCTTCCCCATTACAAAAGCCCTTACCTATTAAGCCAAGGAATCTGCAGAGTTGTGACAACCACCAAGGATGTTGTAAAACATTCTCAAGGGCTTCCATCACAAAGTACTACAGACTGAGGGATTTAAATAATGGAAATTTGTTTTCTCACAATAATGGAGGCCAGAAGTACAAAATCAAGGTGTTGGCAGAGTTGGTTTCTCCCAAAGACCCTCTCCTTGACTTATAGATGGCCATCTTCTCCCTGCATCTTACCATGGCCTTCCCTCTGTGTGTGTCTATATCCTAATCTCCTCTTCTTATAGAGATATCAATCATATTGGATTTGGACCTATCTATATGACCCCATTTTACCCTAATTGCCTCTTTAAAAAGCCTATCTCCAAATAAGGTCATATTCTTGGGTCCTAGGGAGTTAGGACTTCAACATATAAGTTTGAGGAAACACAATTAATCCTGTAACAAATGTTTATTCCAATGACACAATTGGGGACCAGGAAGAATGACTACCTGGCAAGTCCACGGAAGAGTCACTGGATACAGAACACCCCAGGAAAGGTGTGAGCTTGGGTAATGGAGCTCTCTGAAGCTGAGGCCATTTTTACAGGAACTGGAAGCTGACGGCTGTCTGCAGCAGCACTTTCACAGCTGGAGCTCCATCCTGTCATCCTGAGAGAAGTTCTGTGTGACACATCATAGCATCCACCACACAACACTTAGGCCTGTTGATGACATTCAAATGGATTAACCAATAGATTTGTTGACAATTTGCTTAAATGTTTATACATGTTTAATCTGATTAATTAAAAAGTATACCATTCCTCCCCAAGTGACTAATGACAGTCATCAGTCTAAGCCTTGGTGGTTTTGGACATTCCATTTTCAGCAACGAGGTAAAATTCAGTACATAAAATAAAATGATAAATGAGGTATCAAAAATGTCTGCATTCTCATTTAGCTGTCATAGAATTCCCTTGCTACTTAGAGTCATTCATGAAGCAGCAGCGGCTGCATTCCCTTTGAGCTTACGGAAATGCGGAATCTCAGATCCCACCCAAGACCTACTGCATTGTTACAAGATCCACTCAGGTGGATTCCTATTCTCATCAAAGTTTGAGAAGCATTGCCATAGCTGACCTTGAGCAAGTAATTAACCTCTCTGAGCCTGATTTCATCTGTAAAAGAAGGCAATTATAACCAGAAGGCCCCTTAGATACCTTCAAGTTCTAAAATGCCGTGACAAATCTGAGCCAAGTTTGATCTTTAAAAGTAACACTATGCCTCTCATAGAAAATGCATTGAACTTTCATCCCTCCTTATGCATGAACGTTCTGCTCCCTGCAAACTTGACTTCCATCTGTAATCGGCAATTAAAGTCATGGTTGAAGGGAAACTTCTGATAGCCTCAATGCAAAAGACATTCTTGTTAATGTATTAGCTCTGCACCTTAAGGCTAAAGCACCCTAGAGGTGTTTCAGGGTGATGTGCGAATGTGCAAGATCAACACTTATTGGAGTTGCAGTAGTGATTTGGGTGAAGACGCAAAGACTATTACCGATTTTACCATTTAGTGACTTGACCCTCAACAAAGGACTGATGGCTCCTGGTTACCCATTACAATTTATGGCAATGCTTCATTTAGAAGCAGCCATCAGCAAGATAGTGATGGGAGACAAGGGGCAAAGATCTGAGATGAATGAAAGTTTGCTTTAAGGTTGAATACCAAATTATCACCCATTCTCTCTGCATGGATCATTTGAAGCCCTGGGCTCCATTCTAAATTAAAAATTCCCACAGGATAAAAAATTCCAAATACTTGAATGATGATCTGCACATAGAGTTTGGTGCAAAAAATGCTAGTCAAAGCTGACCATCAAGAGATATGTTCACTTTTTGTAAAGATCACAAGTACAAAGGTGCAAGGCTGATAAAAACTACACAGCAATAATTGCTTGAAAATAATGATATTATTATTAATATTAATGCCAATAAAATAATTGTAACTAGCCTATATTGAGCACCTTCTGAATGCCAGAAACTTTTAAAATGTACTTTATTAATTCTTAAAACAAAATAAGAAGCATACCATTATAAAGCTCATTAAGCAAATGAGGAAACTGAAACTTAGATTAAGAGGTACTCCTAATGTGGCGTGCCTGGAATAAAAACCCAGATAATGTGATGCCAAATTTCTATTCTATGTATAGAATATGTATATATGTATGCGTGTGTGTGTGTGTGTCACAAGCATTCATGATAAATATGCATGATATAAGTTATCATTCCTATTTTATGAATGAGAAAAAGGTCTCTTACCTGTATCCAGGTTCACTCAACTTTATAGCTAGGCCAGGTGAAGAGAGTTTGATCTATTCCAGACAGAAGCCTTGCCTCTGTCCATGGTACCCATCATCGCTCAGCAAACTAGCCTGTGCTGGATTTTTTCCTGTTTGTTGCAACTACAAACTAGTAGACAAAGTGATGCCTATCTTAAAATTCCCATCAAGTCTTAGCTCTAGGTGACTTGACAGAGACCGATGTAATATATAATAAAAATGATGTTTCAACTTAAGTTTACCATAAAAAGAAAGGACTCTCCATTTGCCAAGGAAATACGCCTGTGTGGAACAATATTATTCTATTAAAGATTAATCAGAAGGTTCGTGTTTCAAATAGATTCAATAGTTCAATCTGCAGAAATATTCCAGGCAGCTGCCAAATCCATTTTATGATGAGGAGTATTGGCTGAGAGAAGTGTAGTGATGTGAGGCGCTCTGTGGGTGTCCATTAGGATCCCCTCAGTATTTATCATCCATTCACACTCCCTCATTGTCAGTTGCCAGAATCCAAGCTGTCTCCCTAGAAGGTTTGGTGTTCTTTAGAAGACAAGTTTTCCCTACCTGCATGCCAAGCAGGCCAGCAGTGCTGGGGTGTCATTACCACCACAACCCAACAGCTTTTAATCAATGCTTGGTTGGAGCTGATTGCTTAACACCTCAGAGCTCCTTCGCCCCTTGGCAATATAACTCAGATTTGTTCTCCACTGTTTTTCAGAATTCCTCAGTGGAATAAGCTGTCCACAGCACCAAAATGTGCATGATCAAACATTTCTTGATATAATAATATGTTACTTGTTAGCTTCTTATTTTTTCTGTCCTTTACTTTCTTACTTCCCTAGCTTTTCCTGGGATCACCTTCTAAATAAATTTGAATTTGAAGCCTTAATTTAGGTTTCTCCCAGAGGCAAAACTCTGAGACAAGAGAGATGACTTTCTGAAGTTTACATTCATATAATAAGTTGAGTGTTTTCCTTATGCCCAGCACTAGAATAAGTTTTAGGGATATTGTTATAAACAAGACACGTCAGGGCCCCTTCTCTCATTATCACCTGTCCAGTGGACAAGACTCTGGGAACAGTCCAGTGAGCAAGACATTAAGAGAGTAAATGCAATTTTTCTAAAGGGGATAACCACAGTGACATAAAAGGTATTTGTGAACAATGTTCCATTTATTTTGATATTTAAAGAGAAAGTCATGATGGGGAGAATGCTCTGAGCAAAAGGAATAGCAATCAGGATGGAAAACCAAATAACCATGCACTGGGGAAATAAGATCACTGTGGCTACAGGGCAGAGACAGTGGCAATGAACTGAGTTATGAGGATGGGGAGGTAGGCAGGGGCCAGATCTAGAAGGGACTTCTAATTACAAGTGTTTTGGAATTTGCTCTTAAACAATGAAAATTTGTTGTAATATTTAGAATAAGGCAGTAGAAAGACTAATCTAGCTAAAATGTGGAGACTTACTAGGCATAAAGAAAAGAATTGTGGCCAGAAGACCAATGAAGAGATCTCAGACTTCTAGTCTGGGACTTTTACAATATACTTTGCTCCTTTTGGATGGCTATGTCACTGAGGGGTTGAGTTTAGCAACACATAACAGAAAATTTATATAATGGAAGCTTAAACAAGTTAGATGTTTATTTTTATTCTCTCACATAAGAAGTTACTGAGTAGGTGTTTCGTTGGCTATGGTTCGTTGGCTTAAGGATGTTGAGAACAAAGTCCTTGTGTCTATCTTGGTAAGCACTGTCTGTATAGTCACAAGATGCTCAATTCCCAACAATCTCAACCTCTATGTCTGCATTCTAGAAAAGCAAATATGGAAAGAAAAGTGGTTAAAATATATTGACCAGTCAAGTCCACTTTTTAAGGGTCTTTTGTAAGAGTTTGCCTAGTGATTTCTGCTTACTCTGTTATCCCAAAGTGTGTCACATGGCCGTCTTTAACCACAGGGGAAAATGAGAAATGTAGTTTTTAGATGAGAACATTGCCAATGAGCAAACACAAGAAGCCTCATCAATTAAGAAGAAAGGGAAAATGGATATTGAGGAAGCAATTAGTAGGCTCCACCCAATCTATGTACAATTAAAAAGACTAGATGAAACAACAAACCAACAAAGTACAGCAAGAGAAATGCTCATAACAATGATAACAATTCTAACACTGCCTCTGTTTGCAGAACACTTATATTTTTTAAAGTACATTTTGTGAGTGCAATTCCCCTGCTTAATATACTTAATAAAATAGTGGAGCATAAAGATATTGATGTTCCACTAAGCAGAAATAACCCAAGAAAAGCTGAAAGCATGATGAATAGAAATGGCGGAGAAAACAACTTCTCACTGAAACTTGCATTGCTTTTTACCACAAATTCTTTTTTCTGGACTTTGCCTTACATGTATAATTAGTTGTGCTTTCTGGAGAAGATGCATGGCAGGGTCATTTAGAGAAAGTACCAAAAGTACTGCCAACTAGAGTTCAAGTCCAGCCTGTTCATTCACTACTCATGAGAAATGAACTTACCCTTTGAACCTCAGTTTCCCCCCTTGCACAATCTGGTAAACAGCACCTGCCTTACAGCCTTCAAAAGGTTTCAAGACAATTTTTTTCTCTCTGTCTTTCTCTCTCCCCTTTCTCTCTCACTCTCTGTATATATGTTATATATATGTACATACATTTATATATGCATTTTAGTGTTTTTGTATTCTTCACTTTAGTGTGCTACCATTATTAATCAAAGGCCCTAAAAAGAATATTTGCATAACAAATTTGCAGAGAGGTCAGTGCTACATTTTGACTTAGCAGGGACAGAAAAGGCTGGTTACGTAGCCTGATGCCAAAATGAGACAGCTTTGGGAGTGAAGTGAGGGGGTTTGCTCTATACTTCACCCACCATAGGCATTTTGGAGCATTTCCAGGTGTTAGAGAGAGTGCATCCCTGGCTCCAGCAGCCTCCTTCAGCACAGAGGTACTGGATCAAGTAGAAAGAGGAGTAAAGAGAATGGGAAAGTTTTTAGAAAGAAGGACTCCAATTTTTGTTTTCCTGAGAATGGTAGGTTTGAAGTGTGACCAAAGTCTTCATTACCTAAAATAGTCTCTTTCCCCTGAAAGAAGCTTGGGGAAATGTGGTTGCCACAGAGACTCACAGCTTGAGAGGAGAAAATCCCCAGGGCCTGTGGGATCGGCCTGTGGCATCGGCCTGTGGGATCAGCCTGTGGGATCAGCCTGTGAGCCAGCCCATATGCATGCCTTTAAACTTCATGCTGCGAGTCCTTCTTTGAGTGGCTGCGATCTTCCATCCTCTATCACACGCCTGCAGATCACGGAACAAAATTGACTGAACTCTGCCTCTTGCTGAGCTCAGTTAAGCTGCTCAGAATTGCCAGGGGGAAACAGGAAAGGCCACTCACATGTATCTCAGCGTGGTTGACACCTGGCCCATAATTCCGGTGGAATCCAGCCATCATTTACCAAACATGGACTTCACGCCAGGTTCTAGGCTTCACTCTGGAGGCCACGAATAATAAAGCATAGGTTCTTTCTCAAGGAGTCCCGAGTCAAATTAGAGAGGGCCACTTATGCGGGAGGCAAGGGTCAGGCTACCCACCTTTCTGAGAATCTTGGGAAGTTTCTCAATGGAAGCACTTTTGTTTTGTTGTCTTGAGTTGAGCAAGAAACAGCAACATGAACTATCAGAGAGTCAGCAGAGAGTCAGCAAGCTGAAAGGGACAGAGCAGCGACAGAGCTTGGGATGGCCTGGAGGTTGGAAGCAGCTTGACTAGAAGGCCATTTTTTGAAAAGTATGCTGGGTCTCATTATGAATGCAGGGCTAAAGCATGTGATCATTTATCCTACAGCCAACGGGAAGTTCATAAAGGATTTATTCAGATACTCATTTAAGTTAATAGTTTAGCAGCGTCGAGAAGGACTTGGAGTAGAGCCACACTGGAGAGGGGAAGATGAGCTAACAAGCCCATGTGAGAGTCTGAGGGAAAGGCAATGGAGGTGGGCCCTCTCCTGGGCAGCAGGGAAAGAATCATGTGAGAGGACAGAGCTCCTTATACAATGTGCACGCACGGCCACCATGCAAAATAATGTTCATGACAATTCAATTTCAACTTTAGAGACAGGAAGAGGAGGTATGGCTTATCCTAGGGCCAATCTCTGGCCTTCTTGACATGATCCCAATTTGTTCATCCAGGGCAGTCTGTGGACTCAAGGTTTGCCAATGAAGCATGCCTTAATGGCAAAACTCACAACTTGTCCCCGGAATTTCTGCCAGGTTGATGAATATCTTGAATGCTGTTAAAAAGACATCTTGCCAACGTGGGCGGATCACAAGGTCAAGAGATCGAGACCATCCTGGCCAACATGGTGAAAGCCCACCTCTACTAAAAGTACAAAAATCAGCTGGGCGTGGTTGCACACTCCTGTGGTCCCAGCTACTCGGGAGGCTGAGGCAGGAGAATTGCTTGAACCCGGGAGGTGGAGGTTGCAGTAAGCCGAGATCACACCACTGCACTCCAGCCTGGTGACAGAGCAAGACTTCATCTCAAAAAAAAAAAAAAAAATCTTTGAAACACATGGAGAGGAATTTCAGGGATACAGCTGGGGCCATGCATTTAACCTATCTTCATTTGTGAAAACATCAAATACAAGTTTTGAGAATAAGTCTCCAGAATTGAAATGTTTTGCTCAGTCAGTCCCTTTCTAAGTCATTACGGGAGTGACTTCTTGCACGGTCAACTGCAGTCTGAAGCAGATGTGTTTAGAATGCATTAATGATATTTGCTGGAAAATATAACCATTTCCTGACATTTGTATTCATTTCTTTGAGCTTTTGGCTTATTTCTGGATATTAATTTAAATCTCTTCCGAATTAGGAGTTAATAGTGTTGAGTCTTTTTGCTTTTTTTTCTTCTAAGAATGAATGTTAACTTTACCAATCCAGGATTTGAAGTATCTGTATTTATTCCAGGACTTAACAATGAGTGGGGATTAATATTTGGATAGGGAATATATAAGTGCATCCACTGTGCCTCTGGAAATTAATTAAAAATATTTTAAGATTTTTAAATGGTTTATTTAGTGAAATCATCCCAAAGTAATGAACAGGTGTAAGCCAAGTTTTACTATAAGTCTTAAGTATTTGCGTGTTTTCTAGTGTCTGAGTTGATCTCACCTCAGTATTCAATAACATTAATATTCATTTTTCCTTGTCTCATCTCTTGTTTTGCAGTCCTACTTCAAAACGTAGGGGCTGAACCTGTTCACCCATTGCATGTTCAGCTGCAGCACTGCTCAATTCCTTTTGTCTTTTTTCAGACATCGTGCTGGTCCATGCCCATCGTGCTGGTCCATGCCCATCTATATCTATATCTACATACACACACACACACATATATATATATTAAAAATGTGGTTAAGATTAGCTGCCACCAAAGGTTCTTGTGGGTATTAACAAAGATGATATGTGCAAAGTCCCTAAATGAAAGTCCAGCCCTCAAGGTGTTTGATTGGTGATTGGGTTTTGCTTCCTCTTCTAGCAGGACAGTTGCCCGTTGGAGAAGTGAGATACAGCCGCTCACACTTGCATCGCCATCCTTTTCTAAGGCCTCAGGTCCTCACTTTTCATTTTGAAAGTAAAAACGCAAACCAACAGTAGTCCCTCAGATGAAAGTTCCTTGGGTCACTGTCTCCTTTGTTGGGATAGGGGAGGCTGACTCACCTCCCAGGCAATTCTGAGAAGTCTTTGGAAAAGGGTTGCAATTTGTTTACCGTTTCCGACAGTCTTATTGGTTGCCATAGCTTGACTTTAGGCAGCCCTCCTACCAGCCGCCTCATTAAAATAAAGCCCTCTTTATGCCTTCAGTGGCCAGTGGCCTCGCATGTGAAAAGAGCTGCTAGCCACTCCCTGGATTCTACCAGCGCTTGCAGCCAAAGTTTTGGGCCTCCCCATCAAGGGTGGGTACACATTCCCCATCCTCAACCTGCTGCCAAATAGCTGCAATGACTCTAGAAGCTTTTGGAAAAATATCCTTCAGCATAAAAGGCAAATTTTATACTCTAATCAAAATAACTGCCAAGTTAAAAAACATTCTATGAAAAGGGTTCTCTGGGAGAAGAAATGAAAAGCAAAGGAATGTTCTCACCCAGACACTACCTCACTGTGGTAGGAAAAACAGAATAAAATAAAATAAATTGAAAGATTTGCATTATTCCTTTCAAGAGAAAGTGTCCAGTTCAACAAAGAGCCTTTCTGAAATGTTAAGGACTTCTAATTATGACTAATAAGCTTGGCCTCACACTAACTTCCAGCCCTAAGATTTACAACCTCCAGCTGCTAGGAGGATTTTAGTTCTTCAGTAGGATCCTTCCAGCTAATGTAGTTGATTTTGTGTGTCTACAATGTTGAAGAAATGGGGAATTTCTAGTCTATTAACTAATTCAAGTCAGTAGTAACAAATACAACCAGACATGGTTTCAAAGCTTGTGTCCATTACTTTATGGCTGTGTAATCTTGGACAAGATCTCAGCCTCTCTGTGTTCAATGCTGTCATTTGTAAAATATGCAAAATATTGCCTAACTTTTATGGTTGTTTGGAAGGAGCAAGAGGTTCTTTTCAAGGTGCCTAGGAGACCACAGCTGGGAGTAATTGCATCTTATTTCTTGACCTCTGTACACCGCACTTTCAGACAAATGTAGAAAAGGTCTCAGGACCATAACTTGAAAACCTTTGACTGAAGTGATGTAAATCCAGATACTCAATGTGTAGAAGACTTAAGGGGATATGAAAACATTTTCCTGTAAGTAAATAGACTTCTACAGTGACATGAAGGAGTCAGAAAGAAAGGATGAGCAATTGAAAGGAGATATTTCAATTTAGATTTAGGCCAATATGAAATACTAATTAAAAGTAGCCTGTGAAGTCAAATATGGCTCAAGTTCTTTTATGAGCTATGTGACTTTCAATTTATTTTTTACTTCCTGTGCCTCAGTTTTGTTTGTGTAAAATGGAGCCCACCATAACCTCAAAACCAATTCATGACACAGATATTAAATACTTAGTGACATAAAGCACTTTATGCCTAGGTCATAATACACACAACAAAATACAATGTATTATAAAAATATAATGTAACATATTTTAATATATTTATAAAATATATTTTATATTTATGCTATTATCATTGTAACAATATAATGATATAACAATACAATGATAATAGCAGCTCTTAAGCTTCCTAACATGCAAACAAACTCATCCAGAGAAAGAATAGTCATGATTTCTGTGTTTGGTGTGAGCCTAACACAGATAAAACATTTTTCAGGAGAGGATTCAAGCAACTGAAGATCATTGTCCTAGAAGATGCTCAAAATTCATTCAGATCTTAGGAGTTTAGGATTCTAATGCTGCCACTGTTTTCAACTCATTTTATGCAGGGTTTTGAAATAACAGCTTTATTGAGGTACAGTTTGTAGGTCAGAAAATTCACTGTGTCAAAGTGTACAATCCAGTGATTTTTAGTATACGCAGAGTCTTGCAATAATTATGACTCTTTTATTTTAAAACATTTCATTACCCCTTAAAAAATCCTGTACCAATTAGCAGTCACTCCCTATTCCCCTAACTACTTCTTCCAAACAACCTCCAATCTACCTCTTGACTCTATAGATTTGCCTGTTACGGACATTTCATGGAAATGGACTCATGTGATATGTGATATTTTGTGACTGGCTTCTTTCACTTTACATGTTTTCAAGGTTTATTCATGTTGTAACACGCATGGGTACTTCATTCACGTTTGTGACTTTATAAGATCCCCTAGTATGGATCTATCACATTTTGTTTGTCTGTTCATTAACTGATGAACATTTGGATTGTTTCCACTTTTGGCTAATGCAAATAATGCTGCTATGAACATTTATGTCCAAGTGTTTTATATCCAGAAATGGAATCTGTAGGTGATAACTCTGCTTCACATTTTCTCCACATCCTTGTTTATACTTGTCTTTTTAATTTTAACCATCCTAATGAGTGTGAAGTGGTAATTCATTGTGATTTTGATATACATCTCCCTAATGAATAATGACATTTGAGCATTACTTTTGTGTGTTTATTGGTCAGTTGTATATCTTCCTTGGAGAAATAATATTTATTTGGAGAAATGTCTATTTAGATTATTTGCTCATCTTTTTGATTGGGTTACTTGCCTTTTCATTGTTGGGTTAAAATATTTTTATGTAATACAAATTCCTTACTAGATAATTTACAAATAGGTATTTTTTCATTTTGTGGTTTGCCTCTTCACATTCTTGCCGGTGCTCTTTGAAGAATAATTTTTTAATTTTGTGATAAATGTAAAGGTTTATTTTTGCATCCTTGATTCTATTCCATTATTCTGTTTGCATTCTTATGCCAGCACTATCTTGATTACAATAGAATTATAGTAAGTTTTTAAATCAAAACATGTGAGTTATCAAACTTTGTTTGTTCTTAGAATTTTTTCTTCCAATCTGGGCTTCTTGATTTTCCATATAGATTTTATAATCAGCTTAATTTCTTCAAAAGAAATTACCTGAGATTTGATAGAGATTTTATTGAATCTGTAGATCAATTTTGGGAGTACTGCCACCTTAGCAATATTAAGTCTTCTGAGGCATGAACAAAAAATAGTTTTCCCCTTATTAAAGATTTTTCTTTAATTTACCTAAATTAAAGAATCTTCTTTAACTTCTTTCAGTAAAGTTTTATAGTTTCATGTGTAAGTATTGCACTTCTTTTGTTAAATTAATTTCTTAGTATTTTAATCTTTTTAATGCTATGGTAAATGGAATTGTTTTATTAGTTTATTTTTCATATTGTTTATTGCTAGTATATAGAAATGTAATTGATTTTATATCTTGATCTTGTATCAGTTTAAGCTAACAGTAGGCACACCAGCCATACATATACAAAGATTAACAGAAACTCAATTTACTTGTGAACAGGTAAATTCTCAAGTAAAAGATGCTTATTTTTTCTTTTATCTCTTAAAAGTGTTGGTTAGAATTACATTTTCAACCTACCTTAATGTTGTGTTTGTCATTGAAAGACATTGTCAGATAAGACAGAAATCAGAATAATGGGTAGAAGCAGACAGATGAGAGCAGGTGGCATAAACCATGGTCCTGGAGGCCAGAACATGCTTTGCTTTTCATGGCCCTGACAGTTACCTTAAAGTTTTATGCCATCTTCATATTATTCTTGCAATTAGAGAACATTGAAGACAGAAACAGTTGAATTAATCAACAACATGCTAGAACAATAAGGCAACAAATCCTGTCTTAGTCGATGTGCTGTTTTCAGAATTTTTTTTCCTACGTTATAGCAAAACCTAATGAAATAAACAATTTTGGTTCAATCTGTGCTTCTTGTTTTACTCAGTTTTGGTATATTCTCCCCAAACCACTTCTGCTCTTATTCCCTGGGGACCCTATTTCATTTTCATTCTTAATGCCATTCTCATTTTCAAAATCATTCGTGCGGCACACAGAAATAGAAATGCAGGCTACCTAAGTCAACCTGAAAAAGCAACTATCCAGTACATCCCCCATCCATAAATGACCGCTGTGACACTATCATGCTTTGCACACACCTCCCTTTCAGCCCTCTTCACACTCTGTTACAGCCATTCATTCACATATTTGTCCCCACAAACTCGTATGGAAAAGATCCATGTCATTTTCATCACTGCATCTCTAGCGCACAGAGCACAATGGCTAGCCCTTAGTGCATGCTTAGAAAATGTTTTCCAACTGAGTATGTAAAGGGAATTTCTTTTGAAACTCTCCTTTACCCTTTCTAAGTCCCAAAACAGCTTTACAAACATAATTGCTTTGGCATAATTTTTCTAAGCATTTCTTCTGACATTTCTTTTGGGAAATAATTTTACCAAAAGTCAATAGAGTTATTACCTGCTGTGTGGAAGACTCTGCCAGATGTTATGGCACATAGAACAGAGCTTCTGATCTAGCTGGTGACACAACGTATGTACGTGATAAAAATCAGTGCAAGTGTCGACCAAGCACTTATATGTGCCAGGGATAGTGCTTTGATGAATGTAACTCATTTAAGTCGTGCAGCAAATGAATGCACCGGGCTCTAATCCTATTCTCTCTGACAGGTGAAGGAACGGCAGGTGAGCTATGTCACTTGCACAAGGTCACTCAACTTATAAATGGCTAAGCCAAGATTTGATCCCAGGCAATCTGACCCCAGGACATATTTACATAACCAACAACCTACTTTGTACATACAAAGTCACAGATGATAATTGACAAGTAAATTTTTTTATTTCTCCAGAAATGTAGGTGGACAGATGATCACTATAGACCAGGATGTTCACTGAAGGATTCAAACAGATGATAGATTTCAGTAAGCTGAAAAAAAGCTGAGCCAAATTTAAACACAGTAACAAGGAACTCTAGACAAGGGGAAACTGTGAACAACACTAGAGAGCTTGGTGGAGGGTCCAGTCATTCTGAAGTAATGGTTAATACTACCCAATGTACTATTCTGGGCAATGAAGATAAAATAAGACAAACTGCATGTTCTCATGGACCTTACATAACAAACAAAAAAAACAAAGACAGACTTATCTAGTGGAGAGATGTGCTATGAAAAAAGTAATAAAGCAGCATAAGGAAATTGAAAGGGACAAAGGAAGTGTTGCTATGTAATAAAGTGCACGCAGAAAACAGCCTGTCTGTGAAGGTGACAGTCCACCTGCCACCCATGGTAGGAGAAAAGCAGGGAGACGTGAAAACCTGTGGATTAGGTATTTCCAGGGAGAGGAAACAGAATATCCAAAGGCCCTGAGGTAGAGCATTCTTATTGAGTGTGAAGAAAGTGAGGGAACCAATATGGTTGGAGTGCAGCCAGGGAAGAGGAGAGAGGTGGGAGGTGATATCCACAGGAGCTGGGGCCAGGATCTGTAGAGTCACATAAATCACTGCAATCGCTTTGAATTTTTTCTCTGCTAAAGACTTTCCATCAGCTTCCCATCTGACACACAGGAGCAATACATGAGTCTTCCATTTCAGAAAGATGACTCTGGCCAAATGCTCCTAGAATGAAGGAGTACATGAGCAGGTAACCAAGGACACTTGAGGAGTCATATTCTTGGCCAGCTCTCGTAGAGAATGTTTGTGTAGAGAAGCAACAGAAATTGAAGCTGAAGACAGTTCATTGAGAGTCGTCTTGGTTGCCGTGCTGGCAAGCTTAGACTTAGACTCTGTGGCAACCAGAGGGTTTGCGGAGGACACTCCGTCGCTATATCAAATACATGATACAATGCTCCTATTTCCTGTTTCAAAAGTCTTCCTGTTCTATAAATATCATAGGACTGATAATATTCAGAAATGTTTAAGAAGTAAATTTGACTAGGTGAGATACAGGAAACCAATGAAACACAAAACTATCAGGGGCAGTACTGTCACGATCCTTAGCAGGTAAAATAAATTCCAATTTTATTTTAAGAATACCAGACATCTTCTGAGCATTTGCCATATGTTAGACACTTGGATACAAACTTTCTTTGGATTAGGTCATTGAATATTTATAAGAACTTAAGCAATCCGGTGCATCTTAATTCACAGTTGTAAAATCCGAGACCAGGAGAGGTTGGGCAACTTAGCCATGGTTATAGTTAAGGAGAGGTGAGGCTTCGGAGTGGGTGTGCTAATATTGTGCATTTCTTTTTAAATATTACCATACTCCAGTATAAATATTTACAGTCAATTTACTTCACCCAGGTTTATGAACAAATTCTAGCAACTCCTAAGAATTTGTCTATAAGGGATAAACTGATACCTCTGTAATACCTAAACTGGAAACCTGTGTTTAGAGCTTGGGAGAGAAAGAGGAGGAATAGTGGATCAATTAAGAGACAGGAAAAGGAGAAGACCTAGAAGAATGTGAGTCCTGCGTGCCTTTTTGGTGATATTGGACCACAAAATAATAATTTGTCATAAAGCAAAATTTATAGTTCTCAAGAAAAAAAAAACATTAAAATTTGTAGTTTTCTTCACAGGATCTTAAAACTTTCTAATAATCACTAAGAATATTTGGTGAAGATTTAGTTCTCACCAAAGGTAACTAAAAATGACTTGTCCACAGTTCCACACATGGTGAAGCTTAAGCTGTACTAACCTCACATACTCCTCTCCTATTTGGGGATTTATTTACTTTTTTACTTTTTATTATTTTTCCAACTCCAAATTCCATATCTGATTAGGAGGGCAGCCACCATGACAGAAAGCACCCAATTTTGCATCTTAGCCCTCCGACCAAAACCATATTTTACTCCTAAAGAAAACAGGACTTCCTTTAGGCTTAGGTTGCTGCGTTCAACTCTGCAAGGCTGGAGAGTTTCTCCATCAAATAAGCCTAAATCTACTTTCACCTTAGAAATTAGAAATAAATGTAACACATTCTTCACATTAAACATACAGCATATAAGCCACAGACAGTGTGTCAGAGAATTTCTTCTTGATCACATATTGTATTCATCAGTCGGAATTCATTTAGCAGAAAAGACCCCCTCTGTCCCCGTGAGCCACCCCTTCTAGCCCTGCTATGACTAAAGGCGATTCCTGTTGACACAATTCATTACTGTTTTCTTATCTGTATAGTAGATAGACTCCTACCACGTAAACACCTCACACATGTTATGTCAGGTATAACTGGCAAAAACATTGTTTTCTTATACTAGTTTGAAAGGAAATTAGATCAGCTGTAGACAGCTTTGAAAAATTGAGTGCTTATTAAATTCAACAGCAGCAACAAAAATTCGGTTGTCCATCTCTTCAGGAAGCGAGTAGAGAGGGAAACCAGCTAATTCAATATGAATATGATAGAACACTGCTTAGGACTTTCCAAAGAATTGAATGGGAAGGGCATGAAGAATGAAAAAGCCATGAGACAAGACAGCAACCTGGGCCTAGCATCCTCACATCCCTCCTCTTAGCTTTGTCTCCATAATCTACCTATGTCTCCAATTGATTATGTATCTATCCCTCTAGTTATCTTTCTATTTACATGTATGTATCGTTTACCATCCATATCAATTTATAAACTATGTATGCAGATATCTGCCCATCTGTCTTTCTGTTCTTATTTTGAAATTTTCTTTATTTTGCAGGCATACATTGGGCACTTATTGTATTAGTCAGTCCCTTTATGAGTAGAGATATGACAGTCAATAATGTAAATACCTGGCCTTCATTAGCTTACAGTTAAATGGAGACAGACTGACAAGTGACCCTAATAACACTTCAGTGGGATGACCTCTCTCACAAGGTCAGCACATGGTGCTGTGGGGACATGCAGGAGTGATGCCTGAAGGATACTTGGTGGATGGATAGGAATTAAACAGTCAAGGAAGGGAGGAGGAACAGAATGCAGAGAGAAGAGGGTGCATCATGATGTGCAGAAGTAAAAGGAAAGTCAAAATCTGATTAATCTGAAAAGCTGTCTGTATTAGTCCATTTTCACACTGCTATAAAGTCTATTTTCACACTGGGTAATTTATGAAGAAAAGAGATTTAAAGTTCCACAGGCTTACCATAGTTCCACAGGCTTACCAGGAAGCATGACTGGGAAGCCTCAGGAAACTTACAATCATGGCAGAAGGCGAAGGGGATGCAAACCCCTCTCCTATGCTGGAGCAGGAGAGAGAGCAAGGGGGGATGTACATGTTTAAACTATCTTGTGAGAACTCACTCACTATCATGATAACAGAATGGGGGAAATCTATCCCCTTGATCCAATCACCTCCCACCAGGTCCCTCCCCTGGCACGTGGGGATTACAATTCGATCTGAGACTTGGGTGGGGACACAGAACCACACCATATCAGTGTGTGTAGGACCAATTTAAATTTTTGTTTCATCTCACTATGGGCTTGTTTCTCAACAAGAGACATAAATGTAACTGGAACTCCACCCAGAGCACCTGCAATCCAAACATAAACATGCAGTGTGGTTTAATTCATATTCCCGGAAATAGGAGAATGCTGATGTCATGCAAAACATTCAAACATCAACACAGACTTGAGTATGCTGTCAGGTTATATGATAAACACAAACCTGGGATGTTGTTTGGCAATATGTGGAAAACAAATTACTGTTAACAGAGCAACTGATGGAAAAAGGCAAAATTAAACGTAAAAATAGATACCAGGAAACAAAGTAGGAAAGTCAGCCCAGCACTAGCATTGTATTATGTATTCCTTATTACTGCTTGGAGAGTTTGTGTTTTCATGTAATATATTGCTATCCCAGGTGAAAACAACTGAGAACATCAGTTGTTATCCAACTAGGATTAAGAATCTGGTTTCTACACTGACGTGTTGATCTAGCACGTTTTTCTCTTTGGATTCGGTCTTCTAAACACAGCCTATTAAAAGATGCTTTAATTGGCATTTTGTTAGAAGGTTAATGAAAACTTACCAAAAATAGCTTGTGAAAGAAGTAGATAGGAACACAAAGTAAAAATACATCCTAATTGCACAAATTATTTTCTTTCACTCAGGCTTCTTTTCAGAGGCAGTTTTAAAAATACTGGGTCAATAACTTAGCCTTTGGCAGTCTTGCCTCTCCAGTGGCCTCCATTATTGCTTGAGGGATCTCTCAAACTCCTGCTCCATTCTGCTTATATATTGTTGGCTAAAAGGTTTTTTTATTCACCCAACAAATACTATTGATGATGCATTGCATATTTATCCTTGCTACACACAATTGCGGTTTGTTTGATTCTTTTCTGTTTGCCGCTTTTCCAAGAAATTACATTTTCATGTGCATCCTTTGAGAACTGCTTATAAATCCTACTTCTGAGACGTTTCGCTACAGTTGACTTTTATTCTTCTCCCAAACACAAAGCTCCTCATTGTCTATCTTGTGCTGGGAAACAAAGGTAAAATAGACACGTAGTGCTTACCTCCAAAGAATTCATTGTCTGGTGGGAAAAAGAGATAAATACAAAATTATAATAAAATCTGATATGTGAAATGTTAATGATACAGAGTCAACGATAAAGACAAAGTAACACAGGCTGGGAGAAGGGCGAGGGGGAGTTCTCAATTCACAATACCCAAAACACAGATGGTTTTATGTCATGAAAAGGAATCGATCCTGTGAGTTAACTCAACTTACCTAATGAACTCCCCATTCAACTCCCCATTTGAATACTATCTTTGCATTATAATCGTATACTTACTTTTATCTTGAAGCCACCAAGAAGTCATTAAAAATTTAAAATGAGAGTCTACTAATTTTGACTTCCGCTTCTTTCTCTAGCTAGATTTCTCTTCCTGCTCTACCTTGGATTCTTCTATTCCCATGACTCTTGCTCCTTCACTAATCCGCACACCCGCTCTTCTCTCTCTGAAGCAAGTGGGGCAAGTAAGGAGGCTACCAAGGTCTGACTCACAGAGAACAAGGGTTCAGCACACATCATAATCACCATCATCATCACCGTAGCAACCATCACATTTGTTGAGCATTTAGTAAAGATGTGTAGTGGGTGGTATGTGTGTTTCACTGATATCCTTAAGAAAGCTTTATGTCAACTCTATTAAGTTGGAAGTATTCTCTTTGTTTTGTAGATGATGAAGTAGGTGCTCAGAGAGTTCCTGACACTTGGCCAAGGTCGTTCAGAAGCTGGCCAATACCTGAACCATTTGGGCATAGGCTGGGGACATGGGTCAGATGCTGTGTTAATCAAAACTGGAGCGCACAAGATTTGCCTGATAGTGAACCTAGGACTGTCATTTTGGAACTGCTTGAATCCTGTTTTTCTGTTTCAATTCCAGAAGTCCCAGCTATGAGAATGAGGGAGAGGCCAAGAGCACAGAGCAGGCAAAGCTGGCCAGACAACCGCAGGTTCTCCCCCTGCCGCTGGAGGGGCTCTTCTGCCCTTGCTGCTCACCAGTCTCTACTCTCATCCTGTTGAACAGGCTGCTCAGCCTCCTGTGGCAGAGCCAGCTGTATTCAAACTCTTATGGGCACAAAGGGCCTGGTGGGGATTGAAACTCAGATCTCTGCAGTGGCGCAACATGTGCCCCTTTGCTCCGCTAAGCTTACAGGTAATGTATTAGCTGCAAGTCCTGAGTGTCAGGTCAGCTTTGTTCTGGCTACCCAACCTTCTGCCAAGTGCTGGACAATTGCCCTCATGATGGTCCAGTACTGGTCTAAGCCCGAGTCTCCTTCCTGTACCCTGTGCTCCAAGATTGATAACTAGATTGCTGCCCCAACCCTTGGGTCAAAGCCTCTTTTAATAACCCATTACTCCCATGATCCCCAATCTTTCAAAGACTGAGTCCCCAGCTTTCTTTCTTGGCTAGCCTTCTATCCTCAAACAGAAGCTTCTGCTAAAGCCAAACATGTAGTTTGAGCCCAGCTCCTTGATGAAAGATCTGAGGCTGCTAACTAGCCACCTGCTAATTTCTAAGCCTGTCCTGCCTCATGTTCTTGTTATTCTGTCTTTCCTGTCTGCCAAGCCTTATTTTATAATCTCACACATTTCACCCTGAAGCTAATAAATAGGACAAAGACCAGGAACCCCATAATTGTTAGAGTAAGATCTCAACTTTTTAACACAGAGAAGGTGCGCTCATGACAACATAGACCCCAGCAGCCTCTCCAGCCTTACTCTTCCCATCACAGGCTACGCCGGCCTGAAATGACCCTGGCCCACAAAACAGCTTGAACTTCCATGGATGCTCCATGCTGTTCATACCACTGCCCATGTTTATTTATTGACTTTTTAAAAAAGTATTATCGAGGCCTAATTGGTATACAATAAACTGCCCATATTTAATGTATACGATGTGATGATTTTGGACATACCTGTGGAGCCATCACCACAATATTAAGGCAATGGCTGGGTGCGGTGGCTCACACCTGTAATCCCAGCACTTTGGGAGGCTGAGGCAGGCTGATCACTTGAAGTCAGGAGTTTGAGACTAGCCTGGCCAACATGGTGAAACCCCATCTCCACTAAAAATACAAAAATTAGCCAGGCATGGTGGCGAGTGCCTGTAATCCCAGCTACTTGGGAGGCTGAGAAAGGGAATCGCAGGAGGCAGAGTTTGCAGTGATCACGCCACTGCACTCCAGCCTGGGTGACAAAGTGAGACTCTGTCTCAAAACAAAAAAACAAACAAGAAAAAAAAATACCAATATTAAGCAATAAATATATGCTACACCTCTAAAATTTTCTTGTGTTCTTTGTTTTATTTGCTCATTTGTTTATTTGATATTATTTTTTAATATTAATTTTTTAAATTCGTAATAAAGTATTGATGACTATAGGCACTATGCTGTATAAAAAATCTCTAGAACTTATTAGTCTTGCATATTTGAAAACATGCCATTTTTGTTCTACTTTTTAAACTTATTCATCCTTCAAATCTAGAGCTTAGTTCACCTCCCCTAGGAAGGTAAAACGTACCTTTCTCCTTGAGAAACCATCTATGTGTGTGTGTGTCTACTATTTACTGAATGTCTGCACTATCTCTGCTTCTTTCACGAATTTGTATCATTGCATTTGCATGTTCCCAGAGTTCTATCCAATAGGTACCTTGGCAGGAATGTGAGCTGAAATCCATTTGACTAGTTAGCTAGCGTATTCCAGGGCTATAAAATAACAGTCCCAGGAGCCTGCATGGTTGTCAGACATTTCTAATAGATCACAGTTCTCTTTCCTACTGAGCCAGCCCAGGATCTCAGAACTCTTTGCAAAGTTATGCTGCAGGCAACCACCACCAATCAATGTGAAATGGAATATGAACTTCTTTCCATCAAAAGACTCCATGAAAACAGTGAGAAGGCAAGTCCCATCTTGGGAGAAGATATTTGCAATGGACATAACCAAGCATTAGCATCCTGATCTTACACAGAATGCCTCTAAAGAAAGAAAGAAAAGAAATGGCACATTTGCTGCCTTTGCTCTAGGAAGATTCGGATGGGAGAAATCTTGAGTTTCCTGACCTCAGGGCGTACCCTTCATTGACACAAACAACAGGCACTGTGGGAACATGTGACTGTTTGATGTCA
The DNA here is from genome assembly GCF_024542745.1 of Macaca thibetana thibetana. NCBI lineage: Eukaryota > Metazoa > Chordata > Mammalia > Primates > Cercopithecidae > Macaca > Macaca thibetana. The sequence continues at coordinate 176,088,907 of NC_065582.1, forward strand.
ACAGCAGCTGTGAGTCGGGCTTATGCGCCACCCACCCCCACCACTCCCCTCAGCTCAGCTCACCTGCTTTGTCCCAGAGCCAGCAGAGTACAGGCTGCTGTTAACAACTTCATGTCCCCGTGGGTAGCAGGCAGGTGCTTCTGTCTGATCTGGCTCTCCTTGACCACTGTACTCATCAAATAGACCAAGATCCCCAGAGTCCAACATCCTTACAAGGGGGCCAGAAAGGGATGAGCTTTCTGAAGAAGCACTGATGTAAAATACCAGGAGTTTTGACATCAAAGAAGATGTTTGTGATGGCAGCTGGGATTTGGCCATAATCTAGAAGACACATGGTGAATACAGTTGCAAGTCATTTAGTCATATTTCTTGCTAAATTGCTGTGTCTTCAATGGTGAGTCTGTTCGACTTTACTTTTGTTATGCTTCCCTCAATCACATAAAGGACAAACTTCTCAACAGACTGGTCCTGAGTAAAAGTGACCTGAATTCTCTAATAAAGAAGAGGGAAAGATTCAGCTGGATAATGTCAGGTTTCTCTCACTTGACAGTACAATGTAACCATTTTTGCCATAATGCTGTGAGAGAGGATATGTGTGGGCCCAAGACCAGAATGGTGGAACTATGCAGTCAACCATAGATTTATAGCATTGCATGCAACAAAATGCCCAGGTTTGGTGTCAGGAAGCCCAGGTTCAGGCTTTGCAAATCCTAGGATTGGAAGTCCGTTCCTTAACCTCTCTGACTTTTAGCTAACTTGATTATAAAACCACGTAAAGAAAGGCTTTTCATATGGTTGTTTTTATGGAAAAAATGAGATAATGACTATAAAACTCACAGAAGTGCAGTTACGTAGTAGATGCTTATTGAGTAGTGGTTTATCTCCTTCTTCTATTCCACTCCAAAGGAAAAAGAAGAGAAAAGAAAAGAAAAAGATGTGTGTCTCTAATGGGCCAGTTGGCCATAGACTAACTTTAAAAACGCACTTTTGGGGAGTAAACATAAGCAATATATATTCAGAAATGACTCTTCAGGAGAATGACACTAATGTATGATGGATATGCAGGAATGTCAACTCTCTGGGTCCGGAACACATCTCTGCATTCTCTGTAGATCTCTGGCACTTAGTTCAGCAGCAACACAGAACTAATATTCTATGAAAAGTGATAAAAGCATCTCTAGACAAAATACAACAAGCTCCTATCAACTACAGACAGCAAAAGAAGGTGGACAGCATGGTGCCTGGCATATGGCAGATGCTCAGAATGAATAAATTAGCAGGCCTTTGAAAAACACACAGATGCATGGCAAACCAGGTAGTGCATAAAATTAATAATCACAGAAAGCAGTGTGCTGTCATTCACTGATGGTGCTAGGCACTTTGAAACACTCATTTTCTCAATACCTAACTTGGGAAAAAAATCCCCATTTTATACATCAGAAAACTAAGACCAAGAGAGGTTCCCCAGTTTACCAAGTATAACACGGTTAATACATAATGAGGCAGGAATTTGACTGTCTCCATAGGTATTTTTCTTGAGACTAACCTGGGCCAGGACTGATGGGAACAGGGTCTGAATGGGCAGCGAAATGGGGAAGGTGGGCTGTTGTCGTGAATGTCCAGGGTGGTGGTGACTTGAAGGGTTTGGTGACCAAGGGGTGGATTGTCGCACGGGGTTTATAGGCAGACGTGGGGGCTGTAGTGGCATCAGGGCTCTTGCCATGAAAGAGGTCTGGCAGAGGCACCCCTGAGACAAGCAGCTGTGAAGACAGGAAGCTGTGGCTATCACCTGGGGATGGGGGGAATAAAAGCCAATACCATAATGACAGCTATAACTGAAAGGGGGGCTCGGAATTGCTGGTGGATTATTTTCCCTCTACGTTGAAGCTGCTCGTTTGTCTTCTTCATCTTGGGTTGTGCTCTCTGGAATCTCCTGCACCAGAAATTTCCTAAAATGAAATGTCAGAGCATTTACTGCCCTATTCACTCTCGCCAAACAGGAGCAGCATAAATAATCCACATTATTCTCTTTAGGATCATGTTGGCAAAAATATATTAGCAGATATAATTGTCTGACACTTCAAGGAAGTGATGTTTTAAAAATAGGAACCCATGAGGAGGGAGAGAGAGAAAAAACACCTGACTCACTTGGCTTCCTGTGGCTACTTATTTTAAAGATAAGGCTTTTTTTTTTTTTTTTTTTTTTTGGTCCTCGAATTGCTGTCATTTTTTAAATATATTTATACTTATAATGTGCTGCAACACACCCCTTCTAGGTTCTTAATTCATCAATTCTCACCTCTTCTGCCTCTACTAGTTTCGTCTTTCTTTGATTGCCATGCAACTTCAGAGTTGGATGGAATGTAAAAGACTAGTCCCCATTCAGAGCCTGAACCCTTGTCCTTGGGTGTTTACTCAAATTCAAACAAAACCACTCAGTGACAGTGGAAAACCCCCTCGTCTCACCACAGGACTTTCCAAAGTTCAGTCATACCATTTCACTTCTACTTAAAAACCTGTAGCTTTTTCACTTGTTATTAAGATGAAGTGCAAAAAGCCATAACAGCCTTGCCAATCTCTCTCTCACCACAGGACCTTGCATGGGCTGCTAGCTCTGTGTGCTCCTCAAATCCTGTTAAATCCACCCAACCTTCAGTAATGTGCCAGATATAGCTTGAATGAGCTCACAAGGACTGACCGTTAAATTTTCAGACATTTTATGAGCTGATTGTTCAACAGAGCTATTATTTAAAATGAAATTACATAAACTCATAAGTATATTAAAAACAAAGGTCATAAATATGCAAAACTCATTACTTTCTAATTATTTTCACCACATTGTACTCTATAATCTTGAGGTCATTTTTGCATAATACAAGTGCTATATGATGGTGGCTACCGCACTTGTCCCCAATTCCACATTCAGACATTGATAGCTTGAAATCAGCCATAATGAGCACATTTACAACATGAAAATCAGCAAATACTACTCACTAGAGCTTGTCCCCTGCCTCACCACTCAGAGAGACAGTCGCTAATCCTTTAGCAGCAAACCACTGCTTCAAACTCACCAAACTTTAAACTAGGTTAGATTCGCACGTGGTATGATTTCATAGGACTGAATTCCGTTCTTGCAAAACCTTCTCTTTTTGTAGTTACGCTTTAACAGTAACTGATACTACCACATGGATGGATTTTACCCTCCATGAGAGCAGAATTCTCGACAGGTTTTGCATACCGTTATGATATCGCAGCAACAAAAAGGATGCCAAACTCATAAGAACTTATTGGTAAATAACTGTAGGGTAAATATCAAACTCAAATTGTTAGAAACATTCAACACGAGTGGAAATCTTCAGCCCCTTTTAAGAGAGAATAACAACATATTATCTTAACAGATGAAAGAGAGTTCCTCTTAGGAAGAATCTGTCTTTCTTTGAAGTAACATTGATAAGCTGAAGTTATAGAAAAGGCCTGAGAACTGTGATTAGCAGAAACTAAGGAACAAAAGATGTGGCTAAAAACCGCTGCGTGAGAGGAGAGGAATGGGTAGCCCGGTGGCATGAGACTGGAGGACGAGGAGCCCCGACCCCCCGGGGAGAAATCCCCTGTGCTTGCATTGCCAGAGAGTGTCTCAGAAAAAGAATATCTGAGGCCGGGCGCGGTGGCTCACGCCTGTAATCCCAGCACTTTGGGAGGCCGAGGCGGGCGGATCACAAGGTCAGGAGATCGAGACCACGGTGAAACCCCGTCTCTACTAAAAATACAAAAAATGAGCCGGGCGCAGTGGCGGGCGCCTGGAGTCCCAGCTACTCGGGAGGCTGGGGCAGGAAAATGGCGTGAACCCGGGAGGTGGAGCTTGCAGTGAGCCAGGATCGCGCCACTGCACTCCAGCTTGGGCGACAGAGCAAGACTCCGTCTCAAAAAAAAAAAAAAAAAAAAAAAAAAAAAGAATATCTGTTATTTCATTTGAAGTTTTTGTTGATGAGAAGTAAATAATTCTTTTTCTAAAACTAATACATAATGATTGTGCAAATTCCTGGAGAAGTTGGTTAATGGGTACAAAAATACAGTTACATAGAAGGAATTTGGCCTAATGTTTGATAACACTGTGTGGTGACTATAGTTAACCATAATTTATGGTATATTTCAAAGTAGCTAGAAGAGAACATATGGAATGTTCTCAACACAAATGATAAATGTTTGAAGTGGTGGATATTTTAACTTGATTTGATTATTACACATTGTATGCATGTATCATAATATCACATGTACCCAAGAAATCTGTAGCTTTCCTTTCTAACTAAACCTTAGTAAAGTCCACACACAAAAAGATGTGTGTGTGTATGTGCGCACATGAGTGTAAATTAATTAAGCGAATGAATTCCATGCTTGGGATGGTGTCACAGGGAATAGACACAGTATGCATGTGATGGTTAAAAAAAAAAACCCTCATAAACTGAAATGGTTAAACATACATATAGTTGTAAACTAGAGGTGACCATAATGAAGTAAGAATAGACCTGTATGAAAATCTCAGTAGTTCTGGAGTTTCCAGTTCATGAGGCATGTAAGATTTTGATTGGTTGGGTTTTTTTCCTTTGATCTCAAGGTGCTGGGAGACTGGGAACATGTATTTCAGTGGTGGTTCTATTTCTAAACCTATAGAGCAGGATATACTTCACTTGCAGTTGCAACTCCCTTTTGAGGTAGGGGAAGGGAAACTTGGAGACAGCCAGAACTGTATTCAAATGCAAGATTAAAAATTCAATGTACAGTTCAAGGTCATTATATTTATCCAGCAAGAGCCAATGAAGGCTGAATGGGAATGAGTAGCAGGCAGATTTTCAGATATATTTCAGAGGGAGTGCCATCAGTAAGACTTGGCAATAAACCAACATTGAAGGTGAGGGAAACAGAGGAGTCATATAATGACTCTGAGAGTTGAGGGCATGCTGGTATCACTTAGTGAAATGGGGGAAAACTGCAGGAGCACCACACCATGGAAAGAAAGTCTGTGCAATGTGAGGTTCAATAGTGCAGTGATGAGCCAGGGTGTCTGCAGATGGTGGCTATGCAGACCCCATGCTTGGCAGGTAGGTGCCCAGAAATACTCACGGCGCATTGGCGTGACTAGGGCCCCACAGCCTCTGCCAAAACAGCCACTGGCCATATCTTTTGGCTTTTAATCATCAACTCACATTGTGCCACTCAGCATCCTCTTGGTTTCTTTGGATAAACTTAGAGGTTTGATTCATATAAATAAGTGTCTATATTTCAAATCCATTTGTTTTTCAAAAACAAATGGCAGTAAAAAGTATCACCATGAGACTGTATATAGTAACCATTCTTCTGGGAAATTTCCAACATGCATCTTTTGTGCTTTATCTATCTAATCTTTCATACTTGCAAGAACTATACACTAAACATTTAATGAAATGTGGTCAAGTAAATATCATGGGGGAAAAGGTAATGGACAGGTAATTGAATATAAATTATATGTTGCAAATTTTTGCAATGTTCCTTATAGTTCTTACAGCATAGAGGTTCGATGAACACCAAAAGCAAACCATGGCATTATTTGACTTTCCGTTTCCGATTGTTTCACTTGAGATGGCTTCTAGTTTCATCAGTGTTGCTTCAAAAGACATGATTTCACTCTTTTTATGGCTGAATAGTATTTCAGTGTGTGAGTGGGTGCAGGTGTGGGTGTGGGTGAGTGTGTAACATTTTCTTTATCTGTTGATGGACACTGAGGTTGAGACTTTGCTCTTGTGAACGGTGCTGCAGTAAACATGCAAGTGTGGGCCTATTTTTCATAAAACAATTTATTTTCTTTTGGGTAGATACTCAGTAGTGGGATGACTGGATGGAATGGTAGTTTTGCTTCAGTTGTTTGAGAAATCTCCATACTGTTTTCCATAGAGGCTGTACGAATTTACACTGCTACTAACAGTAGATAAGAGTTCCCTTTTCTCCACACCCTCTCCAACATCTGTTATTTTTTGACTTTTTAGTAACAGCCCTTCTGACTGGTGTAAGATCAGTAAAAGACAATCCAGACTCTGAATTAAAAGGTACAGAGTGCCAAACAGGACACAAAGAGACAAATTCAGAAGAGGAAGCAATCATTCTCACTTAGCAATGCTCCAAAGATTTGAGTTTGAGATATTAACAAGGATTATGTATTATCAGGAAATTAACAGAAATCGTCATATAAAATATGCATATGGGTTGAAGTTCATGGCAAAAGATATGATTCCACAGAATAATTAATTGCTGTATAAAGTGATCAAACTTGGATATGTTTAAATATACAAGTCAAGAATAATATCAAATGTATATGCTAAAAATATAAGAAAGGGGCTGGGCGAGGTGGCTCATGCCTGTAATTCCAACACTTTGGGAGGCCGAGACGGGTGGATCACGAGATCAGGAGATGGAGACCATCCCGGCCAACACAGCGAAACCCCGTCTCTACTAAAAATACAAAATAAAAAAAAATTAGCCGGGTGTGGTGGTGGGCACCTGTAGTCCCAGCTACTCGGGAGGCTGATGCAGGAGAATGGCGTGAACTCAGGAGGCAGAGCTTGCAGTGAGCCAAGATCGCACCACTACACTCCAACCTGGGTGACAGATGGGGACTCCATCTCAAAAAAAGAAAGAAGGAAAGAAGGAAAGAAAGAGAGAGAGGGAGGGAGGGAGGGAGGGAGGGAGGGAGGGAGGGAGGAAGGAAGGAAGGAAGGAAGGAAGGAAGGAAGGAAGGAAGGAAGGAAGGAAGGAAGGAAGGAAGGAAGGAAGGAAGGAAAGATATATCACAGATCAGTGACCACTGAGGTGATGCCAAACCTGCAGCAATTCATTGGTAAAGGTACCTGTTGACCAAGGGGAAGCCAAGAGATTTTGCTTTAGGCATCATGTCATGTTATTTCTCAACACTAAGGTCAACTATTATAAATGCTTTTAGCTACACTCTCTCTCTCTCTCGCTCTTGCTCTCGCTCTCGCTCTCTCTAGGATAAAATGTTGCTTTGTTCCTGTTTGTTCTTCACAATAGAACAACAGAACACCTAATTAAAAACTCATGGTATTTGTGTATTCTTCTAAAAATGTTTGGCAAATATTGTTTTTGGGGAGGCAAGAAAGACTTTGTGAAGGAGATACATCACGGCTTCTCAGTGTCATGACTCCTGACATTTAGGGCTGGATAATTCTTTGTTGTGCTGGGCTGCCCCGTGCGCTGTAGGATATTCAGCAGTAGCCCTGGCCCCATCAGTAGATACCAGAAGCCCTTCCCCAGTTCTGACAACCAAATATGTGTCCAGACATTGTATGATATCCACTAGGAGGCAAAGTATTTTTAGTGTAAGACTGTTTCAGTGTCTATCCATGTGTACCTCTAATTTGGTGGTTCTCAACCTTGAGCACAGTATGCATCAGAATCCTCTAGAGAGCTTGTTAAAACAAATTGCTAAGCCCAATCTCCAGACTTGCTGATTCACTAGAACTGGTTGGGGCCCAGAAATTTGCACTTTTTATAAGTTATCAGGTGATTTTGATGTCACTGGTCCTAATACCACAGTTTGAGAACCACTGTTCTAGTTTATTTCTTCTCTCTGCTGCCTGGTGTTCCATTATTTCATCTCCAGTATTTTACTCATTCATTGCTCTAGCGTTGGGCAGCTTGGCTGTCTCCACTTCTTTCTTCTCACAAACAAGGCTGCAGTCAGCATTCTGATGCCTGTCCCCTCACCCTTTGGGGTGTGGCTTTCTCTAGGTCTATATCCCAGAATGGCATTGCAGGCCCATAGGGTGTGTAGATGCTTTATTTCAATAAGTGCTGTCTGATCACACTTTAGAGTAGCTGATCCCAGGTATGCATAAATAGCTGTATCCCCATTTAACAGAGGAGGAAACCATGAAGCAGGAATTTAATTAGACTGACCCCCTCCAATTCCACCATTAACACGGCTAGTGAGTGAATGTCTTGGTGCAAACCCCTGTCTTACTCCACCCTGCTGGTAACTGACAAAATGATCTTTCAGTTGCCTTGTGTTCCACCACGGAATTTTCCACAACTCTCAAGCTGACCTTCAGTATGAGCCCCACCGGCAAACTGTGCTTGTTTACCCTCCTACTCATGTCCTTAAGTGGGCAGAAAGATCAGTTATTTTGCTGAGAATTTTGCAAGTGGAAAGAGTAACGGCCCTTGCTCTACACGAGTTCCCCACATAATTGACTTGGATTTCCTGGGTCAAATTTCAATTTTTTTACTGCTTGAGAATGAGTTGTTGCCACATGTCCCCTTTGCCTGCTTGTGAGTCTCAGTCTTCTGCACTGACCTCTACATAAAAGAATGACTGAGACAGTGCTGTGTCTGAGGAACAAACTCCAGACTTGATGTGATGCTCGATAGGTACCTATTGCATGTTGGCCCGTCACTTGCTATATGGCCTTAAAGAAACAGCTGTTACACAAACACGTCTGTTACAGGTAACAACACGTTTTCATAGCAACAGTTCCATTTGATCTCTAACGTTCCTGCTAGGTAACAACAAGCAGGCATTGTCATACCCACGGGAAGGATGCGGCTCACAATGAGGGATTCTAAACCATGTGGTTTATCATGGGTGGAGCTGGAGAGGCATGTCTTTCCCACTTCAAACTACCCTAAAACTTATCTGGGCTTCAGTTCTTGCAATTATATAATTGGAAGGTTAAAGAGGTTGTTTTAATCTTCAATAATAATAAGTTTACAATTGAAATTTTTGCTCTACCTTGTTAGGAGTTGATTGTGTCCACCTGGAATTCATACGCTGAAATCCTAATGTCCAGGACGTAGGAGTGAAACCTTACCTGGAAATAGAACAATTGCGATGTAATTAGTTAAGATGAGGGCATACTGGAGTGGGTTGAGTCCCCAGTCCACTATGACTGGTGTCCTTACAAAAAGATGAAATTTCAACACAGATACACACATAGGGCCAGGCGTGGTGCCTCACGCCTGTAATCCTAGCACTTTGGGAGGCCAAGTTGGGTGGATCACGAGGTCAAGAGATCAAGACCACCCTGGCCAACATGGTGAAACCTTATCTCCACTAAAAATACAAAAATAAGCTGGGTGTGGTGGCAGGCATCTGTAGTCCAAGCTACCCGGGAGGCTGAGGCAGGAGAATCACTTGAACCCGAGAGGCAGAGGTTGCAATGAACCAAGATCTCACCACTGCACCCCAGCCTGACGACAGAGTGAGACTCCATCTCAAAAAAAAAGAAAGAAAAAGAAACACACATAGGGAAAAACGTAAAGGCGGGGGCCAGGGTGACGTTGGCAGAAGCAACGGGATGTCAAAGATTGCCAGAAACCCCAGGGGCAAGTAGAGGCCTGGAACAGATTCTCCTTCACAGCCCTGAGAAGGAACCAGCCCTGCCCACACCTTGCTCACAGCCTCTGGCCCCCAGAACTGTGAGACAATATATTTCTATTGGTGTCAGCCACTCCGTTTGTGCTGCTTTGATACCACAGCCCTGGCAAACTAACAGATCTGCAATACCCCATTTACAGGAACCTCCTTGTAAACTTTTATTTCTAAATGTCCTACAGAATGTGTTTTTCGCTGGGAAGGGGGAATGGGGATTTCTTTCTTTCTACAGCTTGGATTTATGAGGGGTTAGTCACTTCTGATGGCCAAGGAACCTGCACAGGCGTCCTTGCAGATGCTGTGAAGGAGGAGGCTAGGGAGGGGTGCAGTGCCCTCTGCTTCCAGTTCCAGAAAAGATCTTGCCCACACTTCTTTACCTAGAATTCACACTCCACCCAAATGAAGGCTAGGGCCCAGACCACCTGGTACACATAACAAATGATAATGCAAAGCTGTGAGCCCTGGCCTGGTACAAAGCCAGAGGAGAGGGGACCCTGGCGGAGTGGAGAAGGTGTGCTCCAGTCAAGGCATTAAATCGAGTGACCTTTTCAAGGCACGTCTTACCCCGCGGACTACAGTGAGCAACCCCTGGTTAAGCAGTTCTATCCCCATGGTGCTACGGGACCTGGGGAGGCATTATGTGCCTTTTCTAGTCTCCTTGGCCCTTTCCTTCACAAGGGAAACGGACTGTGAGCTCAACAGATAGAGGGTCGGAGACAAAGCCTGTCCTCCTCACCTCTTCTTCACAGGTGTGCGTGACTCCACCCTCCTCCCTGCTTCAGAAATAAGTTCTTCCACCACTGTCCTCTTGGGTCTTTGAATTTTTTAGTCTCAGATAATTGAGATTAAATAAGCTTTCTCTTCTCTCTTGTCACTAAACCTCCTCTGAGGTCTGCTGGGTCACCAGGAGAAGGGGAAATTCCCTTCCCACAAAGGGGATAGGGGCTTAGCAATAAAACAATAGGACAGCGTGAGCCCCAGACTGTACCTGCTCCTGCCTTTTTTGGATAACCTCTAAGCAAATCCATCCTTCCTATCTGGGAATGTTTGCTGTAAAATAAATTCATTCATTCATTCCTCTCTTCTTCCTAAGAGCTGTTGCCTCTCTAAAGCCCCATCTGATTTATTCTTTTATTCACCCAACTTTGGACATGTACAGGGTTCCTGTCCTCTGTTCTAAGCACTTACCATACAGCAGTGGACAAAACAGAAAGAGCTTTCTGCCCTCATTGCGCTTACGTTATAATGGGTGAGGGGGAAAAAAAAAACTAAAAATGTAATATCAAGTATGGTGTACAGCATTCCAGAAGATGACTTAAGCTATCACAACGGGAAAAGGTAGAGAAGGATGAGGAGGATTCAAATTCTGAGCATAGGGAAGACAGGTTGTAGAATTACATAGGATGGCAGGAGAAGCCCCTTCAAGAGCGTGACATGTGAGCAACAACTCGAAGGATGAAGCGAGGGAGTTATCCACGCAGGTATCCAGCAGAAAGTATCCTGGGCAGATGAAACAGTGAAGCAAAGATCAAAGATGGGACTGTGATATGTGCATATATACATTATATTTAGATAATGTTAAATATGTATAAATATGAAATATATAGTAATGTATAAGCCCTTATACAGTTTCTTCAGTCTAATAATAAGGACTTATGCTGAGAGCATCCCGCAACCCCGTGGACTCTTGGTCTGAAATATCTTGCAAAGCATCTCTTTTTTTGAGACGGAGTCTCGCTCTACTGCTCAGGCTGGAGGTGCAGTAGCCTGATCTCGGCTCACTGCAAGCCTCGCCTCCCAGGTTCACGCCATTCTGCCTCAGCCTCCCAAGTAGCTGGGACTACTACAGGGGCTCGCCACCATGCCTGGCTAATTTTTTGTATTTTTTTTAGTATAGACGGGGTTTTACCATATTAGCCAGGATAGTCTCGATCTTCTGACCTTGTGATCCTCCCGCCTGGGCCTCCCAAAGTGCTGGGATTACAGGCATGAGCCACCGCACCTGGCCCTGGCAAAGCATCGTATGCTATCTTGACAAGCAAGAACTTCTTGCTCAAATAGCTGCTTTTTAATCCCTGGGCAAACTCATATATCCCACCGACATATAAAAGTAACCAAAGCCACGCAGCCCTGACTCCTTCCTCTCTCTCTCTCTCCCTCCCCACCCCTCTCTCTCTCTCTCTTTCTCTCTCTGTCTCTGACTCCTGTGTTATCCTCAGACCTCTCCAGGGAGCACTAGAATTTCAGTGAACACAGATTAATGTGATCTAACTGGAAGAGACACAAGAAATCCTGCAATCTAGTTATTCCCAAACAAGCTGTTTCAACAAACCTGTGTTATCTACTGTGTACAAGTAAGTAATATGTTGTGGGGTAGGCATGATTATTATTAATAATATTGTTATTACTGCACAAGAGTCTCAACGAACAAGAAATAATCCCTGCCTCAAAGAAGTGGATAGAAACGCAAAAAGGATTTCCCATAATACCATAAGAGCTAGCATTTCCTCAGGGCTATCTACATTCCACGCAGTTTCCCAAACACTTTCTTAGTGTTATTTCTCTTAATCCACACATCAGTTCTGAGAAAGGAGCCTATTCATATCCATAAAGTCTTAAGGAGAGAGAGATTCAGGGAGACCCACAAGCTTCCCTGAGTTAAAACAATTATTAAGTGGGAAAAGTAGAATTTAGTCTTTATCCATTTGATCCCTGAACTTCTTAATATACTCCACTGGCATGATTAGAACCTGAACCAAAAGTATACATAAGTGTTATTGAGGCAAGAGAATAGGGTCAGGAAGGAGGGATCCTAAGCACTTCCTGGAACTGAAACAAAGGGAATCCCCCCTCCAACTTTCTAAGTACTTTCTATTTGCCCAAGTAAATAACTTCGTAACTTCACTGCAGCTATGACAGGAAACCTCTTCATTTGCATGTAGCCTGTACACCAAGTAAATAACTTGGTAACCTCACTACATCTTCTTCATTTACATAGGGCATACACCAAGTAACCAATGAGAAATGTCTAGTGGGGTTTTTGGTTTTGTTTTGTTTTGTTTTTGTTTTTAATACAGAGCCTCGCTCTTTCTCCCAGGCTGGAGTGCTGTGGTGTGATCTCAGCTAACTGCAGCCTCCACCTCCCAGCCTCAGCCTCCCAGGTAGCTGGGATTACAGGTGTGCACCACCACGCCCGCCTAATTTTTGTATTTTTAGTAGAGATGGTGTTTCACCATGTTGGCCAGGCTGGTCTCGAACTCCTGACCTCAGGTGGTCCACCCGCCTCAGCCTCCCAAAGTGCTGGAATAACAGGCATGAGCCACCGCGCCCTGCCGTCTAGAGGGTATTGAAACCCCAGAAAATCTTGTGACGGTGCTCTTGAACTGTTCGCTTGGGCCCACTCCCACCCTGTGGAGTGTACAATAGCAGATTTCAATGAATCTACTTTTGTTGCTTCCTTCTTTACTCGTTTTGTTTGTGTGTTTTGTCCAATTCTTTGTTCAAAACGCAAAGAACCTGGTAGCCTCAACTGGTAACATTATGAAAGCAGAGACGAGCATGTCATTCACCCCTCCTCTATGGAGAAACAGAAAGTTATCGAAAGTTGCGTAATAGTGGGTCACTTGGTTGACAGGTGGGGAAAGGACATTCCTGTGGAGGAAACAGCAGGAACACACACATAGAGCCCAGCTGAGCTAGCAGGAGGTGGGGCTGGAAGGGGATATTGGAGCCATGTTGGTGAGAGCCTTGTGTTTCCTATTTAGGAGCTTAGGAGCTTAGATTTTATACTGGGGGTCATCAAAATTCAATCCCATTGAATCTGTGACTCAGTACGTCCTTCTTCACCAGATTGGTGAATTACCCTCCCTCCTTTCCTCTTCCATGTTTACCTTGTCATGTTTATTATTTGTTTATTTATTTTTGAGACAGGGTCTCTGTCACCCAATCTGGAATGCAGAGGCACGATCAGGGCTCACTGCAACCTTCACCTCCGGGACTCAAACGATCCTCCCGCTTCAGCCTCCCGAGTAGCCGGGATTACAGTCATATGCCACCTTGCCCTGCTAATTTTTGTATTTTTTGTAGGGATGGGGGTCTCACTATGCTTCCCAGGCTGGTCTCAAACTTCTGACCTCAAGTGATCCGCCAGCCTTGTCCTCCCACAGTGCTGAGATTACAGGCATGAGCCACCGCCTGGCTGTTTATTCATATTTTTATGCCAAGGAGTATGTCAGGCTTTGGCAATACAATATGCACCTGTCAACCTTGGTTGTTTGGTTGGATTGGTACTTGCTTGACAGAATGTATAAATAAATGTGAACTCTCTAAATCAGAGGTCATGCCATGCTCCTTTTCTCTCCCTCCTGGTGCTTAGTACAACGCCTAACATACAACTCGATAACTACTGTTTAAATGGAAGATAAAGTGTACAAGTGAATTAATAAGTTTATAAATGAATGAATGTATGAGAATATAAATGTGTGGACAAATTGACTTCATCAGCAAATGAATAAAAGAAGAAAATATATCAATATTCTACCCCATCTATCTTTCCCTATAAGGAGTGCAGATTTTACCTACACATACCATATGCTGTCTACACTTCTCTCCACCACAACATGACTCAGAAGTAGCCCATATTCTTGGGGAGAGAAATATGTCAATGTGTTCCTTTTTAATTTTTAAATAAACTTTTAAAATTTCAGATGATTGTAGAGTCTCATGCAGTTGTAAGAAATAAAGCAAAGAGCTATGTGTGCCCTTTACCCATTTTCCACTGGTGGCAATCTTTTCAAAAACTGTTATACAATATCACAGTCAGGGCATGGAGTTGACATAGTCAAGATACAGAACTTTTCCATCATCACCAAGATGCAACCCTTCTATAACCACACCCAGTTCTCTCGAGCCCCCACCTCCCTCCTCAGTCCCTGGCAACCACCTGTCTGTTCTCCATTCCTATAATTTTCTCATTTCCAGAATACTATATTAAATGGAATCATATATAAGTAATCTTTCTTTTTTTTTTTTTTTTTTTTTTTTTTTTTTTGAGACGGAGTCTGGCTCTGTCGTCCAGGCTGGAGCGCAGTGGCCGGATCTCAGCTCACTGCAGGCTCCACCTCCCGAGTTCACAGCCATTCTCCTGCCTCAGCCTCCCAAGTAGCTGGGACTACAGGTGCCTGCCACCTCGCCCGGCTAATTTTTTGTATTTTTTTAGTAGAGACAGGGTTTCACCGTGTTAGCCCGGATGGTCTCGATCTCTTGACCTCGTGATCCGCCCGTCTCGGCCTCCCGAAGTGCTTGGATTACAGGCTTGAGTCACCGCGCCCGGCCTATAAGTAATCTTTCTTGATGACTTTTTTCACTCAACATAATTCTCTGGGAAGTTCCCCAAGTTGTGTATGTATTAACAATTCATTCCTTTGTATTACTGAGTAGTATATGATGATACAAATGTACCATAGTTTATTTAATCATTCACCCACTGAAGGACACTTGTGTTGTTTCCAGTTTTTAATATTATAATTAATTTGTGTACCAATTTTTGTGTGAACATAGCTTTCATTTCCCTGGGATAAATGCCCAGGAGTGCAATTGTTAGTTGTTATTTTTTTTAAGAAACTGTCAAGCTGTTTTTCAGAGTCCCCGTACAATTTTACATTCTCATCAGCAATGTATGTGTGATCCAGTTTCAACATATGTTTATCAGCAATTGGTAGTCACGATTTTTTTTTTTTGTATTTATTTTTGTTCAGTTCTTTATTTTCATCTCTCTTGTGGTTTTTCTGTACCTAATTACATTTTCATAGTACAGTAGAAAGTAAATTGTACAAGTTTTGCAGAGGTTTTTTAAGCCATTCTAATAGGTATGTAGTGATAAATCACTGCAGTTTTTAAATTTTCATTGTTTTAATGGCTAATGATGTTGAACGTTTCATGCACTCATTTGTCATCTGCCTATCCTCTTCTGAAATGTTTGTTGGTATCTCTAACCTATTTTCTCATTTAATTTTTTTCATCGGGTTTTGAGAGGTCTTTAAATAGTTTGTAGTGATGTTCCTAATAGTCTTTCATTCCTGGTCATGGTCATTTGCGTTCGTTTTTTATCGGCCTTTTCAGAAAAACTTGTAAGTTTTATTGATCTTTTTAAGCAAAGAACTTTGTTTCATTGATTATTTTTTCTGTAATATATTTTGTGTTTTTATTTGCTTCTGTTCTGTATTGTTTTCTTCTCTCGATTTCCTTTGGATTTATTTTGCTATTTCTTTCCAGGCTCTTGAAGTAGGATCTCAGATTATTGATTTCAGACTTTATTTTTTAACATTTGCAGTTAGTGCTCTAAATTTCCCTCTCAGCATTCTTTTAGTCATATCCTACAAAATTTTTATGTTACATTCTCATTTTCATTCAATTCAATGTATTTTTTTTTCAATTTCCATGAAGACATCCTCTTTGACCCATGGGTTATTTAGAAGTGTAGCGTAGTTTGAAAGTATCTGGGAATTTTTCTGGTGTCTTTGTTAATGATTTCCAGTTTGATTTCACATTGGCTCTGTATGATTTTAAATACTTTAAGTTTGCTGAGGTTTGCTTCATGTCCCAGGATGTGGTCTGTCTTGATATATGTTCTATGGGCACTTGAAAAGAATTTTATTCTGCCATTATCAGATGGAGGATTCTACAAAGGTTGATTTGATTCTATGGTTGATGGTTTTATTGAGTTCTTCTATATCCTCCATAATTTTCTGTTGGGTTTTTCTATCAATTATGGAGAGAAGAGTATTGAAGTCTCCATCTACAATTGTGAATTCATCTATTTCTTCTTTTAGTTCTATCCATTTTCAGTGCATATATTTTGTAATTCTGTTTCTTTGTGTGTGTTTGCACACACATTTAGGATAGTTATGTCTTCTTAGTGGGCTGGACCTTTTATCATAAAGTGTTCCTGTCTATCTCTGGTAATTTTCTTTTCTCTGATGTCTACTTGATCTGATATTAATACAGTCACTCTTTCTTTTGATTAATCTTTGCAAGTTAATTAAAATCAAAGGATTAACACATTTTCCATCCTTTTATTCTCAAACTGCCTGTATTATTGTATTTGACATGAGTTTCTTTTAGTAAGCATATAGTTGGCCTATATTTTTTAATCCACTCTGTTGATATCTGTCTTTTAATTAGTATATTTAGACCATTTACACTTAGTATGACTATTGATACATTAGGGCTTGAGACTGCTATTTTATTTTCTGTTTTCTTTTTACTCTTTCTGTTTTCACTTCTGTTTTATTTTTCCTGCCTTCCTGTGAGTTATTTAAAAACCCTTTTAGAGTTATATTTTGATTTATCTGTGGAGTTTTTGACTGTGTCTTTTTGAAGAGGTTGATTTATTATTTTTAGTGCTTGCTCTAGGTATAAGCATTATATATTCAAAATTTACTATTGTCCCGTAAGGGCGGGGGGGGGGGGGGGGGGGGGGGGGGGGGGGGGGGGGGGGGGGGGGGGGGGGGGGGGGGGGGGGGGGGGGGGGGGGGGGGGGGGGGGGGGGGGGGGGGTCACAGTCTGGTGTTGTCATTTTACCAGTTCAAATAAAATATGGAAAAATTACCTCCCTTCCCATCTCTCCTTCCACCCTCCATTTATAATACAATTATAATGAATATTTCCTTTATATACATTTAGAACATATTAGATGGGTTGTAATTTTTGCTTTACCCATTAAACATAATTTTGAAGACTCAAGAAGAAAAATCTATTTTGTTTATCCATATTTTAGCTTACTGTGTTATTTCTTTCTTTCTGTTGTTCCAAAATTTCTTAACTTTTTTTTGTTTTGTTTAGAGAACTTCCTTTAGCCATTTGTTAAAATAGGTCTGCTTCTGCTAGTGACGAATTCTCCTAGTTTTTTGTTTTTCTTTATCTGAGAATATTTTAATTTTTCCTTCATTCCTGAAAGATATTTTACTAGATAGAAAATACTGGCTTTACAGTCATCTTATTTTCTTCAGGACTTAAAAAATATTGTGCCACTTTTTTTCTGGTCTCTACGGTTTCCAATGAGAAATTCACTGCCAATCAAAGTATTTTTTCTTTATATGATATTGTTTCTCTCTTGCTGCTTTCAGGATTTTTTCTTTGTCTTTAGTTTTCAGAAATTTGACTATTTGGATTTTTTTGTGTTTGTGGTTCATTCAGCTTCTTGAATATGTGGATTTATGTATTTACAAAATGGGAGAGTTGTCAGTATTTATTTCTCTGAGTATTTCTTTCAACCCTGCCCTCTTTCTCCTCTCTTTCTTAGGTTCCAATGGCATGAACATTAGATCCAACACTTTTTAATTGTTCTACTTCCAGTTCATTGATTCTTTACTCTGACTCTTTTGTTCTGCTGTTGAGCCCATCCATTGAGGTTTTGTGTAGATTTTTATTTGTTTTATTTTAATTTTGGTTACTGTATTTTCACTTCTAAAATTTCTATTTGTTCTTCTCTATTTATTCTATTTTCTATAAGACTTTGCAGTTTTTGCTAAGACTCTTATTTTTTCGTTTGTTTCAAGCATGTTTGTAATTGCTCATTGAAGCATTTTTGTGATGACTCTTTGAAATCTTCATCAGATAAGTCTTACATCTCTGTTGGCATCTATTGATTGTTTTTTTCTCACCAACTGAAACTTTATGGTTCTTGGTAAAATGACTTTTTTATTGAAAACTGCATATTCCAGGTATTATATTATGAGACCCTGGATTTTATTTAAACTTCACGTTTTAGCTAGCTTCCTCTGATACCGTTCTGACAAGGGAAAGAAAGAGACTCCCAGGGATAGTGTGGGTGTAGAAGTCTGGATTTCTCACCTGGCTCCATTGATACCCCCCTTCACGGGATGGATGGGAGTGCCTCATACGGCTTTTCTGTTTGTTTTTCTGTTTTGTTTTTTTTTTTTATGTTTGTTTGTTTGGTTTTTGTTTTTTGTTTTTGAGATGGAGTCTCGCCCTGTTGCCCAGGCTGGAGTGCAATGGCATGATCTCGGCTCACTGCAACCTCTGCCTCCCGGGTTCAGACAATTCTCCTGCCCCAGCCTCCCGAGGAGCTGGGATTACAAGCGTGTGTCACCACACCCAGCTTATTTTTGTATTTTTAGTAGAGACGGGGTTTCTCTAAGTTGCCCAGGGCTGGTCTCAAACTCTTGGCCTCAAGTGATCTGCCTGCCTGGGCCTCCCAAAGTGCTGGGATTACAGGCGTGAGCCACTGCGCCCAGCCACAGCTTTTCACTACACCCTCTCTGATACTACCCCAATGAGGAGGGAGAGAAACACTTGTCACTGCTCAATGAGGCTGAAAGTCTAGATATCCCACACGGTCTTCACAGACACTGCCGTGGGGAGGGGGCTTATTATTGCCTGGCAAGGGGGAAGCTCTAGCTTCCTGCTCAGCTTCCTCCCACACTACCCCAGCTGGGCATTTGGGGCCCCTCATTTCAAACAAGCAAAATGGCAGTCCAGGCTTTCCACTCATCCTTAGCCAGTGCGGGTGGACTATAATTTTTTTTTTCTGTGGCGTTTGGCTACGGTAGGACAGTTATTGTCTAAAAGTTTTCTGTTGGTAATCCCAGCACTTTGGGAGGCTGAGACAGGCGGATTCCCTGAGATCAGGAGTTTGAGACCAGCCTGGCCAACCTGGTGAAACCCTGTCTCTACTAAAAATACAAAAATTAGCTGAGCACGGTGGTGTGCGCCTGTAATCCCAGCTACTTGGGAGGTTGGGGCAGGAGAATCACCTGAACCCAGGAGGCAGAGGTTGCAGTAAGCCAAGATCACACCATTACACTCCAGCCTGGGCAACAAGAGTGAAACTCTGTTTCCAAAAAACAAACAAACAAACAAACAAAGTTTTCTGTCTTGCTAGACTGCTTCTTTCCTGTTCCTTTTGGTAGAGAGGGAAAGTTTTTGTTAAGACTTTTTTCATCTGTGTGTATCAGCATTGGTCAATTGTTAATTCTTCAACGTGAAGTTTGGGACATATGAAACAGAAGGAAACTCAGGGAACTCACCACCTTGCTGTTCTTTGAGTTTAGAGGTCCCTAGCCAGTCTGTCACCTTCTCTCCACATTTAAGTTTTCTCAAATTTTTTAAAGTATGCCCAGGGCTTTTAGTTGTATTTAGTGGAAAAAACTAGGTGAAAGTTCATCTACTCTGTCTTCTCCTCAACAGAGGTCACAATTGTTCTTCATGGTTCTCTTTTAGAAATATTAAATTGCTTCCATGCCTACCTTAGCTGAGACTTATTTATTTATTTATTTATTTTCCTATTTACTTGATCCTATCAGAATCCTCAACCTCAAAGCCAACAAAAGGTGAAAAAACAAGGAAAAAGAAAAAAGAAGTCATATAAATTTTCCTGGTTTAGGAGAGAGTTAATGTTCTAAAGAAGCAGCTTCTTGAGAATTAATTCAGAAACCGTTTATTGTTGATTTAATATTGCTGAAACCTCAATTCTGTGGCATTCACTCAGAAATCCCAATTTTAAAAATAATCTTACATGTTCAACCTTGGTTATATATTATTTAAAAACTTTCCTACCTTCTCAAACAGCAGAGGCTCAGGAAAAGAATTCACCTCTTCTTAATGACTCAGATCCTAATTCTAAGCAGCTGGGGCAGTTTGCTTTCTCTCTGCCAAGCAGCTACGAGCTCTTAATGCATTTTCCTGCATCTGCAGGGCCCACATCCCTAATTCCTGCCTGTAATGTTCTGGGGAATTGGAAATGAGATAACCATGCCTGATGAAGTAGTGGGCTGAGGACACAGGGCTTCTCCTACCAAGTAACCAATAGGGATTTTGACACAGGTGATTTTGAAAATAATTATGGTGATACTTAAGTAATGTAAACTTAATTCAATATTTTTAGTTATAATCTATGTAACTGAAGTTGCTAAACAAGTAGATGTTAAAGAACAAACAACAAAAACAACAACAAAATATAAAGAAGAAGAAATGAAAGAAGGAAGAAGGAATTTTCCTGTTGAAAATAAAATTTGTGGAATGTTAGCGTGAGTTACAAGAGTACACTGGATCCCTTACAGATACTATTATTTTAAGTAAGTCTCATTTTGCAACATGGTGGCAAAGATTATTATCCATATTTTGAAAATAAGAGAACTGGGGCTGGAAGTTTAAGTGAATTGCCCAGGTCTGGATTCAGCTCAATTCTCCCCTTATCCATTCCATTATGATGGGGCGGGATGGAAGCTGCAAGGTGTAATTAAACACAAGGACAATAAACCGCATGGTCAATGTCATGGAGCTGTCTAATAAGGTGTTTCTCAAACACTGTGGGCAGTTGACTCCCAAGTCAATAGGTCTAGAGAGGGGCTTGTGGTTCTGTATTTCTAACAAGATCCCCAATGTTTCAATGCTGCTGGTCTACAGACCGCATTTTAAAGAGCGTGGACCTAAAAGACCCACCTTTGACAACATATAAAGGACAGTAATATGAGTTTGATTTTTAATTGAAAGTATTTGAGGAAATTTATTGTTTTTGTTCCCCTTAAAAAATAAAATATACTCATAAAAATTACATGACCATTTTATTACTGATACTGAAACCAAAGAAGGATGTTGATTTAAGGTAGGGGGAAAAAAACTTAAGGTACATAAATACGTTAAAAGCAAAGTGCTGAATATAAAAAAGAAAAATTCTTACCTCTTACCAGCATTTTTCAATATTCTTCAGCTACACTGAAGTCAGAATGCGTAATTTAATGGCTTGACAAAAGACTAACAAATGAAATCAGGACTCTGTTAACTACAGTGACTTTTTCATTGAGATTTGCAATATTTAACTTAAAGTCATGGAATAAATATGAGGATAAGCTACACACACACACACACACACACACACACCCCCCACAATGAATGTACTAAGATATTTGAGATTAAAAGAGATCTAAGGACCACAGAATATATATATACCAGTTGCTGTCTTGATTTTTGATCTATGATTTGTTTGAATGAAAACACTAACTCTCTGCATATTAATCTAAAAGAAAATATTTAGCCATTTGAACACTATATACCTAAGTATGTTCCAAATGATTCTCCTTTCCATGGCATATTATTGTTCTTCTGTGACAAAAAGAACTTTGTAGGGAAATAGGTTTGGAAAACTCAGGTCAAAGTCAATAAGATTCTTTACTGGAGGACTTTGCAGTTAACAACTTGCTTCTTTTATTTCCCACTGTTAAAGTCTTTCATGGAGGGTAGTTCTTTCCCTGCCCTAACCTCTCTTAAGTAACACAAAATATTCTACTCAGTTTAAGTCACAAGTATAATCTTGCTTTCTTGTGTAAAATATGTGTTATTATTTAAATAGCAAAATAACAAACTTGATTTTGAGTCTCAGCCCCTCTCCTCCTGGAAGGTTCTATGGTTTGTGGAAGCCACAGCCTGGGAAGGGGGCTCTGGTTGGCTGTGGCTCTTTCTCCTCCCTGTTACTTTCTTCCACTACTTCTCCCCAACAATATCTGCCTTCTAGGTTTGTGCCATGGAAAGAAAGCAGGAAAGGAGGGAATGACAGGAAGATTCTTGTTGGGCCAATAATGTAGTGAGCTGCTGCCTGGGTTTGGCAGCTACAAAATGCCCATGAAATGTCTGGAAAAGGATTGCATTAGTCCATCTTGCATTACTATAAAGGAATACCTGAGATCCAACAATTTATAAAGAAAAGAGGTTTATTTGGCACATGATCCTTCAGGCTATTTAAGAAGCATGGTGCTGGCATCTGCTCGGTTGTCACATGATGAGAGAAGGAGCAAGAGAAGAAGGGGAGGGATGCCATGCTCTTTTTAACAACAAGCTTTCACGGGAACTAACAGTGTAAGAGCTCATTATTGCAGGGAAGGCACCAACCCATCCATGAGGGGTCCATTTCCAGGACCCAAATACCTTCCACTAGACCCCACTTCCAGCACTGGAGATCGAATTTTAACATGAGATTTTGGGGGAACAAATTTTCAAACCATATTAAAGATAAATTTTAGAAACCCCCTCACTACCCCCAGGTCTCTTTCCACAGCTATGTGATGTGGGCCATGACCTCATCTTCCTCTGCACCTTCCTCCATCTCCTCCACTTCCTTTTGGCGGAAGTCATTCCCCCTTCTTCCTGGTGCCACCTTGGACAGCAGCTCAGATTAATCCACCCCAGTTCCCTGTTGTTCATGGCACTCATTTTATCCACGTCTCATTCACACATCCTTTTCCCAGAATAATTCTTGGAGTTTGGGACACTCAATGACACCATCTCCCCATCCAATCCAGTTTATCCACATACAACTCATCAGCTTCTCTCTTATTCTTTAGCTGTGTCAGGGGTGATTCAGATTCCAGATCTCTGTGACCACCACTTTTACAGTCCAATGGGTTCTTCTTTCCTGCTGCCCAGATAAAAAGCCAATGCGCTGACATCAGCAGCTCTTGCAGTAGAGAAAAAATTTAATAATCACAGAGAAGACAAGCAAAGTGGATGGAAGGTGTCTCTAAAATCTGCCTCCCAGGGACCTCAGAGACTGTTTTTTTAAGCATAATTTGGTGGGCGATGGGCTAGGGAATGGGGGCTACTGATTTTTTGGGAATGAAATAATTGAGGTGTTGAAAGTAACTTCATGAGCTAAGTCAGTTTCTGGTGGGGGTCATAGGACCAGTTTAGTCACTTCTTTCCTTGGTATGGGCCACATGTCTGGTGGGCATCAGTTGGTCCACAAGAATGCAAACTCTGAAAAATATCTTAAAGACCAGTCCTGAGTTTCACCATAGTGATGTTATCTATAGAAGCAATTTGGGGTAGTTATAAATTTTGTCCCTCACCCTGTCCCTGGCTACATGATTCTGTGAGCAGTAAAGTGAGCAATTATAGAAAATCAAGCTAAGAAACAGTGACTGGTTGCCACTTAACTTCTGCTTATGGCTTAACAGAATTCCGCCATTGACTATAATTTCAGCCTTGTGGCTTTTCATTAATGTTATACAGGCTATTTTAGTCCCCAAGCATGGAGGTGTTTCGTTTCAGGAAGGGGCTGTTATTGTCTCTTTTTTTTTTAAGTTAAACTATAAGTTAAATTCCTCCCATTGTTAGTTTGGCCTATTTGCAGGAATGAGCCAGAGTGGTTAGCTAATGAGGTTGGAAGCAAGATGAAGTCAGTTATGTTAGATCTTTCTCATTGTTATTGCTATAATCTTTGCAAAGGCAACTTCACCACCACCACCACCACCACCCCACCTCTGATCCATATATTCCACTGCAGGGGACTTAAGCAAAATTCTCTAAGTGGTTCTGCTAAAGACCACCACCCCAACCCCTGCAAATCACCAGGCTTGAGGTGAGAGGCTGGCACCTCCTCACCTTTCTCTTTGTGAGGAGTAAAGGCCTCACAACACAGCCATATATTTTCCAAAAATATATATTCAAAAAAATTCTCCTTATACTCCCCTCTGATGCTCCTTTTGATACCTTGGACGTGGGTGAGACATCTAACTCACTTTTGATCACCTACTTTGAACTTTCTGCATGTGATGTAGCAGATACCGCACTTACTTTGAAAGGTGATATCCATTGTCTCCCAGTGCTTCGGCCAGTATTTCCGTCTTCAGGTTCTGTTGAATATGCTAATGAACCTCTGGAATCTCCAAGAGTATTTCTGAAATTTCTCCCAACTTCAAACCTTCTTTTCATGGTGCAGATCACAGGAGTAGTCAGGAATGCTTCTTGTAAATACTTCAGTAGAAGGTTGGCATTGGACAAGATAAGAAATAATCACTTTCAATTTCATTCTTTAGTAAAGAGGATGATCTGAGACTCAGAAAGTTTATTGGTAAAGTCAAGTCACCCAGGTTCTCATTGGGAGAACTGAAACAAAGTCAGCTGCCCTGACTTGGACACTCCTCCACCACTAATGTCTAGGAAAAACACAGGCTTCAATATTTAAATTTTTTTCTAAATTGAGGGAGACTAAAAATATCTTTCCAGTTTTAAGTGGAACTAAACCAGTGTTTCTAAACAAAAAGACTCCGTGAAGAAAACATAAACAGGGTGTGTTTCTAAGACTCTCTATTTCAGTGTTCTCTGAGACATTTTGTTTTATGGATTAATATATACTTTTTATATTTCAAAATTATTTGGCAGCTATTCTTTGGAAGAGAATGTTCTGTGACTCTGCAGTATTAGACCAGAAGATCTTCTGTGAGATTGTAGACCCAAGTTAGAAAGCACTTGTCTTTGCAAAGAGAAATTAATGTTTCTTATGCTTGTATTGGACACCAGGTCCTGTACTGCATGAAGAAAGGACCTCAGAGGTCTCCCTGTTCCTAATTCCCATGACTCAGTGCAATGAGTCAATTGAGATCAGTGATGCTTTAGTGTTCCAGACATAGATTTGGCCTGCAGCCCATACCTTTAGAGAGAGAGGAGTATGCTGCTTACAAATTCTGCATCTGTCATATTGACCTACAGATTTTTATTTGCTGAGAAGCTGGAACCAGCACACCTTAAGTATGAAACCAATCTGAAGTCAAGACAGACTCTTGAAGTATAAATAGCACCCATCTTATTCTCAGGGTCAAAGACCTCAAACCCAAAAGGAAACATTCTTACAGCATTGGGTATCAAAGTCAAAGCAAATAGGCTCTTCTACCTATCAATTCCACAATGTTCTCTCATCAAATTGTCCATTTGTCTTTTATAGAGGAGCGATATGTGAAGAGGACTGTACAAAAAAATGCAGACAGAACCTGAGTGTGAGGAGGGGACAATGTCAAGGGAGACAGACATAACCGAGGCATGAACGGGTAATGTCTGTAGTACTAATTACCCTAATCTAATAAGAATTACCTCTGGGAGGCTAGCTCAGGGGAGACACAAGGCCTCTGACTTTGGAGATGAGCACATCACAGCTCCATTTCCAATCAAGTTCCTTTGCTCTCAAAGCAACAGTCTCTTCAGCTGTCAGATGGGGGCAAGAACTGTGCCTGCCTCAAGAAATCATGAGAATGAAATGAATTAATGCTTTTAGATTAGCCACACAGTGTCTGGCACATAATCAGTTCTTGAAGAATACTGGTTCTTATTATTAGACAGGACTGTGATAAGGAATGCATTCTGGAAAACAAAAACTCAGAAAGACTGGTGTCCTTTGGTTTCTTTACTTCTGTTTACTTAGCCCACTTTTTTCCCTTTTATAATTTAATTGTGATTGATGGACCCCAGCTCTGGTTGGTCTGACTCCTGCTTTCTTGGTCACTCATCAGTTCCAGACTGAGAAGCACGGAAAACCAACCAGTCTTAATGCCTCACTCCTCTGCCCAGAAACACAAAGGCTGTGTTTCTGACCAGAGCCCAGATCTCTGCACTTGCTTGAGTTAGGATCCCCACAGAGAGGGCAACCTGGGTAGCTTCCTTTTGCCTCTTACCTTGTTGTACTTATTAACAAACCCCCTTTCCCTTACAGAAATGTTTCCATCTGAATACTGCAATCAAATGATTATCATATCAGTTATCAATAATGCTGTCTAACAAACACCATATCAAAGATTTGAAACAGTAAGCAATTATTGAGCTTGTAACTGAGGGTTGCTTGGGGAGTTC
The DNA here is from genome assembly GCF_024542745.1 of Macaca thibetana thibetana. NCBI lineage: Eukaryota > Metazoa > Chordata > Mammalia > Primates > Cercopithecidae > Macaca > Macaca thibetana. The sequence goes on from NC_065582.1 coordinate 176,114,960, forward strand.
TTATGGTCTGGTCCAAGCTCTGCTGGTTTGAGCTGGGATCCCTCCTGCATCAGTGATGTCAGCAGGGGTGTTGGCCCCTGATGGGGTGATCTTGCATAGCCTTACATGTCTGCAGTTGTCAGCTAGGGTGATAGAGCCACTGGGCCTTGTGTCTCTCATCTTCCAGCAGTCTAGCCTGGTGGTGTTTATTTGGTAGGTTACTTGACAGCATTCTAAGTGAGCTAAGAAAAGTGTGCGGTCCTGGAGGTCTGGTGTTAAAATTAGTATAGCATCCTTTCTGCCACATTCTGTTGCCCAGAGCAAGTTGCGAGGCATCTACATTCAAAGAGGGGAAATGGAATTTACCTCCAGATGGAAGATCTAGGGTATCATATTACAAGAACCTGGCACCAGAGAGGGATAGAGAATTATGGCCATTTTTTTTTGGCTATTAATCTATCAATTCTCCACGTCCAAAGAACCAGAAGTAAGAGTTTAGAATCAGAAAGACTCAAGTTTGAAATTAGCTGTGAGATCTTAGGAAAATGACTTAACTTCCATGAAACCTTGTCTCCTCATTCATAAAATGGGGACAGTGATCACACCAACTTCACACGCCAGTGCTAATGATTAAACAAGAAAGTCACTCTGAGTACAGTGCCTGGACATATTTGGCCCTTGACCACTTGAAAAGGATAGTTATTTGGTATTATAGTGGGCGCTCAATAAATATGAGATGTATAGATAGTCTATGTAAAGTACATTCCACTGAAAAAGTTTTTTGAGTCTTTCAAGTGCTGTATTTTACAGACAAGAACATAGAGTCAGTATAAGAATAGGTCTGAAACTCAAGATCCGTGATTCATGTCTGATATCATACCACTATCTGCAAATCATAGAATCTTATTAATATGAAGCTTTTACTAAAATGATTAAGTGAGTCTCCTTGCTTAAGTTGAGTATTTTAATGCTGTTTGGTAGGTCCATCCTAATTTATTTGTTAGGCCAGGATTTTCTATAGATCTCTTCATTTTCTAGAAAAATCTAAAGAAGAAAGTTGTGTAGCATAATCATAGAAGTAATCTCTACGGCATTTTGGCAGTCACAGACTGAATCCTGATCTTTTTGCCTGTACAATCTGTGCTCCTTCTGTGACGCTACAAATTGCTATGAATGAAGGCTCTTCAATTCCTTTCAACATACTTGAAATGTCTTCTAATGTCTTGCAAAAACAATGTTCTGTTTTACCCACTCCAGGCCTTCCTGTCCCCTACCACCAGAGTGGTTACCTTAAAATGAAAATCTGACCATGATGTGTCCTGCCTTCCCTGAACTCTCAATGGTCTGGAGGATAAAAGACAAGTAGAGCCCTTCACCTCTGGCCTCTGCTCTCCTCTGCAGCTCCATGATGCCCTGCATGCCCTACCTCGTGCTTATTTTCTGTTGGTGCTCTAGATATGCTAACATGCTGTTGTATATACTGTCTATGTACACTGGTTAAGAGGTGCATCTCAACTCCAGCTCTGCCACTGGTGGACATGTCACCTTGGACAAGTTACTTATCTTCCTGCATTCAGGTTCCTTGTCTGTAAAATAGAAAAAAAAAATTCTATTTTGTTCACCACAAAGGGCTGAGAAGATTAAACAAGTTAATATGTACAAAGCACTCAGAATAGTATCTAGAAATAATAAATATAGTTAGTTTTTTATATTATCCAAAACAGTAATCATGAAAGTCTTTTGATGCAAAAATCATACTCCTACTTTCAGATGTGAAAAACTGGGGCTCTGAAAGGTTAAGGAGGGGCAGGAATTCACATAGATGGGATTTGAGCCCAGTCTCTCTGACTTCAAAATTGAATGCCGTCCACTTCCTCCTGCCACTTCCTCCCGTCATAGGGAATCTCATACTGTTCCCTTGTCTCTCATCTCTATTCCATTGTCTGGAACCCCACTATCCCATCTTAGTCCAGTGAAGGTCTACTTTGCTTTCAGCACTCAGTGCAAGTATCATTTCCTCCCTAGGAAACTTCTAGCCCTCTCCAGGTGACTATTTTGGGTCTAAGACATCCCCTGCACTCTCCTCCTCTGTGATCCATGCTGCACTGTGGCATCATTGCCTCTTTACCTCTATGTTGTGAGATGTGCAAGAGTGGCCACTGGGTCTTGTTTACTCCCCTATCTTCTGAATGAATAAAGAAATGAATGAACCTCACTTGTGTCCTAAAGAAAAGTCTATGATTCCCTGGCACAAGAAGGGGTGCCCCAGAGAACTGTTAATGGAAAAACTGAACTGTAAAATAAAGAGGTTTATTCTGAATCAATATGGGTGACCATGGCCCAGGGAACCATCTCAAAAGGTCTTGAGAAAGTGTTCCAAAGGTGGTCAGGTTACAGTTTGGTTTTATACATTTTAGCGTTACAGGAATAATAGATACATTCATAAACTAATATATGGAAGGTATACATTGGTTCAGCCTAAAAAGGGAGAATACCCACTAGTGGTAGGTGGAATATCTTGAAGTGACTGACATTAGTCTATCTTGCATTACTATAAAGGAATACCTGAGTTTGGACAATTTATGAAGAAATTCATAGACTCAAAGATTTTCTTACTGGCAGTTGATTGAAAGAGTTAAGCTTTGTCTAAAGCAAGCTTGTCTAACCCATGGCCCATGGGCCACATGCAGCCAAGGACAGCTCTGGATGTAACCCAACACAAATTCGTAAACTTTCTTAAAACATTATGAGTTTTTTTGTGATCTTTTTTTAGCTCATCAGTTATTGTTACTGTTAGTATATTTTGTGTGTGGCCCAAGACAATTCTTCTTCCAGTGTGGCCCAGGAAAGCCAAAAGATTGGACACCACTGGTGTAAAGACTTGAAGTCAGTATCAAGAAATGCTTGAGTTAAGATAAGTAGGGGCCAGGCACAATGGCTCACCCATGTAATCCCAGCACTTTGGGAGGCCTAGGCAGGTGGATTGCCTGTACTCAGGAGTTCAAGAACAGTCTGGCCAACATGGTGAAACCCTGTCTGTACTAAAAAGTCGTGCCTAAACACCAAAAGGGAGGGGGGTCTATTGAGGCGTGTTCAACTTCCCTTCCCTTTACGGCCAGAAATTTAGTTTTCCAAGTTTCTGTGGGGTCCTTTTGGCCAAGAAGGTGGTCCTTTCAGTTGGTTGGGGGTCTTTTATTTTTGGTTTATAGAGGTTGCACAGGGAAAGGCAAGGCAGGGTGGCTTAGCCTGGTCAGCGCCCTGTTGAGCGGCCCACGCTTCACTTTACCTGCACAAAGGAGACCACAGAACTCTTCTTGTGTAGACCACAGAACTCCCAGTATTCCAAGATGTGAGGGAGGGATTCAATGAGAAAAATAGTTGGGCAGCTCAGGACACCCATAGCAGATGTATGCAGATGACATATACATACTTCCTCTTCTTCTCCTGAAGTTCTCACAGCTGATATCAAACAGATATGGATCTCTTCAGAGACTGCCTCGGGAGAGATTGAAATGAAGTCTTTCCCTTGCCCAGTGAAACTGTGGTGTTTATTTTGGCATCTCTACCTATACACCAGGGAATCCAGGCATGTGGTTCTTGACTGGGTACTTCTGTGTGGAGTCAGTTTAACATAGAAACAAAGCCTGGTACTATCTCAAAGTTTCCCCCAATAAATCCCTTTAGTCCTAAATTTATAGTAATAGCAGCACAGCCCTTGGAAGGACACGGGAGGTTTAGGATTTCAGAGGGTGAAACTGAGAAGGACAAAGGAGGTGACTTGCCCAAGGACACGTGTGGACTGAGACTCTGAGCTGCTGAGACAGGTGGAATTTCCACTACAACTATTCCCACTTTCCCTGTTGGAGGGCAATGTTTAGCATCTCTTTGTAAAATGCAAGTATATGACCCCAGAGCAAGACTCTAGCACGGACCCACCTTGTTTCTGCTTCCTCTTCTCCACACATTTGTTCTGTCTTCAGACAGAGCTGCTGATCCACAGGGAAAGAAACAGAAGACCATTGAGTCAAAAGGGCTTTCCAGGATCACACACATTTAAGCAATGATGCTGAAACCAGAGCCTGTCGGCTTCTCATATGAGTCCAGTGTCTTACACTTTTCCCGTGCTCTTTACCTGATTTAAATAGAACATTTGATTTTGTGCGTAGTGCCCGTGGAAAGCAGAATAGCAGCCCCCAAAGATGTTTATATCCTAAATCCAAGAGACCATAAATGTATTATGTTACATAAAGAGAATTGAGGTTGCAGATGGATTTCAGGGTGCCAATCAACTGACCTTAAGATGGAGAAAGTATCCTGGCTTGTCTGAGCAAGTCCAGTACAATCGCAAGGGTCCTTCAATGTGGAAGGGAAAACGGAAGAGGGGGTGAGAGTGACATCAAATGAGAAAGGTTCAGCCCGACACAGCGGGATTTGAAGATAAAGGATGAGGCCATGAGTCAAGGAACAAGGGCAGCCTCTAGAAGTTGGAGAAAGCAAGGAAAGGAATTGGCCCCTGGAGCCACAAAAAGGAAACACAGCACTGCTTCCACCCGGGTTTTAGCCCAGTGAGACTCATTCTGGAATTCTGGCCTTCAGAAATATAAGATTTTTAAAACTGTGTTGTTTAAGCCACTGTGATTTTGGCAATTTGTTATAGCAGCAAAAAAATAATAATAACATCTAAGTGTAGCCAGTGTTTCCCAAGGTCACACCAATTGGTGAAGACAAATGGGTTCCAACAGCATAAACATGTTATTTTGTTTCCTCTTTCTCTCCACTTAACTGCAAAAGGAATGCAGCCTTCAGACTCCATTCCTTCCACCCCATTATTACTGGTAGTTGCCAAAGGGAGTTTTGCATAAGCTTATATGTACATGTTGGTAATGAGGCCTCAGATAAATTCTTCCTACCCTCTTCTAGTTCTTTACTGATGCCTACTTCAAAAACTACCCTTACCTTTTTTGCTTAATGAAGGTATTTCCCTTGCACCCACACCCCACCCTTGGGCCATACCTTCCTGGCCTCTCAGCTCTCAGATGCCAAATTGACCACACTGGTACCATTGGACACATTTAGGACTGAATTTAAGAGAGGAAGAGGTCAAGCCAACAGGAACTAAGTCTGCTTTGATTAACATGTGCTGCAAACCTATTCGGTGCCAGGTATTTCACCAGACACTTAATAAAATTGTGTCATTTATTGCTCCAAGTTCAGGGCTCTGAGCTTCAGAGGTGTGTTAACTATTCCCTGATTCCACAGCCAGGAAGCAGACTGCCTAGTATGTTTGGCACAGGGGGCCTTGACCCTGTGGGCACAAAGACTCTATCAGCACCAGCTGCTTTGGGCAGAGCTGTCATGTCCTGGGCCTGGAGGCTGAGTGTTGTCTCAGCGGCTCCACCCTGCACAACCTAGAGGAGCAGACAGGGACCTGCTGCAGCATATGGTTGATCAAAGTGGAGGGAGGGAAGGGGTCTGGAGCCTGCGGCATCCCCAGGGGTTGAGAGTATGGAGCTTGCATCAGCCAGCAAGAAAAAAACAAAACTATTTTTCAAATGGCAACAGAAAAATTAAGTTTGCAGTTCCATTGTTTCCTATAAAAAATATCAAGAATGAAAATCAAAATGATTCTAAGTTATTTTATCCTGAGTTTATTTTTAACGCCAGTGACAACAAAAGAGCTCTTTTACGTGAGTCCTTTTGCAAAGCAGAAAACGTAATTTCCTGAAATGGCATTTTACAGAAGCTTAAAGGAAACCACTATTTGACATGAGGAAGATGGATTGCAACTACTTGGGGTCTCTCTGGCTCTCTCTCTTTCTCTCTCTCCTCTCTTTCTTTCTCTCTCTAGAATGTTCTTTTTTCCTCCCTTCTTCAGCTACTTATCATTCTTGCAAATCTCAAATTATTACTTTATCAGAGAGGTTTTCCCTGGCCAACCCCTTATTTTAAATAAGATCCCCTCCACCGCCACACACTCTCAAAGAATATTGTACTATTTCTTCATAGCACTTACTGAAACTGTGATTATTATTCTCTCTGTGTTTATGTGACAGGTGCTCAGGATATAATGAAATATGCCATGCTCCACGTGACATTTTGGTCAACAACAGACTGCATATATAACAGTGGTTCCATAAGATTATAATAGTGTATTATTACTGTACCTTTTCTGTGTTTAAATATGTTCAGATACAAAAATACTTCCCATTGTGTTACAATTGCCTCCAGTGTTCAGGATAGTAACATGCTATACATATTTGCAGCCGAAGAGCAATAGGCTATACTGTATAGCCTAGGTGTGTAGTAGGCTATACCACCTAGGTTTGTCTATGTAAACTTCATGATATTTGCATAACTACAAAATCGCCTAATGACACATTTCTCAGAACATATCCCCCTTATTAAGTGACACATGACTGTATAGGCCCCGAAAAGATTCTGCTCTCTAGAGCTTACAGTGAGACAGTTTCTGCACCACTCAGTTATACTAAGGAATGCAGAATCCTGCAAATGGCTTTGAGACAAGAAACCCAGGAGCGCCTAGCAGGGGGTGCAGGCAAGTCATGCTTAGACATTAAACAAAGCCCAAAACGTGTTTCTCCTGAGAAATGTGTTTCGTGCTGTTTCTCCTACCAGTTGACTCAGTATTGGACACATATTATGTACTCAACAAATGGTTGCTGAGTCACTTAAACAAAAAGTAGCCCAATGCTGGCATCTGAATGAACAGTGTAGTTAGTACCTGCGACTCCAGGTTCAAAGCTGAACCCAACAGGTCTAAAAATTAGACATTTAGACTGTTATCACTAACAATCCCACAAAGCCCCCCATGCCTACTCTCATCCTTGAGGTGCATACTACATCTAATTGATCAGTTTTTATTTTTAACTTAATCGTCCTCTGCGCTGAATGCCGCCCTGTTGATGCCACCTCCATAAAGAAATGCACCTCGGCCGGGGGCGGTGGCTCAAGCCTGTAATCCCAGCACTTTGGGAGGCTGAGACAGGCGGATCATGAGGTCAGGAGATCGAGACCATCCTGGCTAACACGGTGAAACCCCGTCTCTACTAAAAAATACAAAAAACTAGCCGGGCGAGGTGGCGGGCGCCTGTAGTCCCAGCTACTCGGGAGGCTGAGGCAGGAGAATGGCATAAACCCGGGAGGCGGAGCTTGCAGTGAGCTGAGATCCAGCCACTGCACTCCAGCCTGGGCAACAGAGCAAGACTCCATCTCAAAAAAAAAAAAAAAGAAAGAAAGAAATGCACCTCATATGACATACACTTCCACTGGAGTTCCTCTTGGTCTCTTAATGGTCCTTCTCACAGTCATCTTGGCCGTTTCTAAGATGCTGGCTCCTCAGACTTCTCCCTCTGTTCTTCTACCCAAGACCAGCATAAATCAAGTGAGAAGGAGAAGTGCAGCTCTTATCTCAATGGGGGTCCATCTGCTTATTTTACTTGTTTAATAAGCACTTATAAGTTCCAGGCACTATTCTAGGTATTTCATAAATGGTAATTCATTTAAGGCTGATAACTCCTATAACTTATGAGTAAGCCTGACTAGAGACAGAATTCCAGACCCCTATCCAAGAAATGGTAGTGCAAGAAAATGGCATCTGGAGGACTTGGGCTGTACCACTACCTCCTCCAGAATGCTCTTTCCTGAGAAATAGTCAATTATACATGTCACTATTCTATAAGCACAGCTGTAAGATGCTCTTAGTTAGTGCTTCTACCCAGATTTGCTGCCTGTCAGCACTTCTATCTCTATCCATCCTGTGATGTGCATGCATCATTCTCGGCAGATCTCCTAAGTAGCTCCAGTTCTAAATATCCAAACTAGGACTGACTATCTTCCTCCTCCCTGCTTGATCTTAAGTGTTTCCTTCAGCCCATCTAAACTGGCCATAGTCCTCAGCACCCTCCTCTTCTTCACTTTCATGGCCCATTGTTTTCAAGTCTCCTTTGTGCATATTTCCCAGTCCATCTTAGGCTGAGTGTTTTTCCTGTCTGCAATGTCCTTTCTCCCTTTAGTATCTGGACACCTGTGAGAGCCTCTCAGCTTGTTTCTTTCCTTGCTTCAGGTCTTTACCCACAAATCTGCTCCTGCAGATGACCTCATGGAAAATGGAAATTAGATCATGCCATTCCTGTATGTAAAACATCTTCAATGGCTTCTCACTGTCTTCAGAATAAACTAGGGATGTCTTTACATGCAAGGAGCATGGTAAATATGCTGACCTGTCTAGCCTCACCTCTTGGTTTTCATGTCTTCACAGTTATGTGCCAAGTGGAAAATCTGCACCCCTGCCATGCCTTCTCAGTGCCTTTGCCTTTGAATAGGCAGCTCTCTCTGCATGGAATGTGCTTCCCACTTCCCACTGACCATCACTGAGATGGTGTGGGATTCCTCTTAAGAGTATGAACTCCGGAGCCCATCTACCTGGATTTCACTTTAAGCAGATGTACTTGTACTTGTTTGGTGACCCCATGTCACCTCACCTTTCTGTGCCTCAGTTTTCCCATCTATAAATTGGGGATCATCCAATCTACCTCACAGAGTAATTGTAAGGATCAAATGAGCTAATAAATGTGAAGCCTTTTCTACGGTGGAGTGTGGCAAGCACTATGTGAGTGTTTCTTAGGATCAACTCCCGCATATTGTCAGGTTCATTCCCAGTTCCTTATGCATATCTCTACACTTCCATTCACCAAACAACTTGACTATTTATTTTCAGTATCTCACAGCACAACAGGCTCTTGAGAACAGGGACTGTGTTGCATTTTTCCTTCGAGCATCTAGCACAGGACATGGCAAGGGCTAGGAGTTCAGTAAAGGTTTGCAGTAGCAGCAGATAATGCTGGTTTTCCACCATGTTCTCACACACACAGTCTGATACAGCAGGGTTAGGACACATATGTTTTATGGAGGACCTTCAACCACACTGGCTGAGAGGCAAGGAAGATAATACTTTTAAGGAGGAGTTTTTATTTTACATTCACAGGCAATAGATGCAACCAAGCCTGAAATTGACAATGTCTGCTTGCAAAATCTGTAGCATGAGTTTAAGCATTTCCTTGTCAAAATATTGACAAACAAATGAAACAGCTATATTTCATTCATGGCTGGGAAGGTTGGATGGTGATAGCTCCATGGACATCTTTATGGAAGAATTGGAAGAAGGAGTTGAGGGCTTAGAGAAATTTTGACTAAGCAAAAGTTAGAGAGCTGGTAAAAGCTTTTACGGGTGCAGACGGTGATCGTGATTTTCCAGCAATTTAGTCGTAACAATTTGCTGAAATGTTTAAAGCAGTAAAACAGTTGACTAATTTTATTTTCGAATACAAAACATCTGTGTAATTATATGTGCATCATTTTGTACATATATAAGATATACATATATACAATCAGTATTGTCATTTCACAGTGGCACTTGTGTATTAGTTTGCCATTGTTTACACAAAACCATGTTTCTTTTACTGTATGAAAGACATAGGGATTTTTGTAGATAATTTTCCCCACCATGCTTGTTGCCTTACCAGCTTTAACAGAAGAGCGGAAACTCCTTTATGACCCACCTGCACCAAACAAAGGGTTACATGGCTTAGAGTCCTGAGGCCTGAGCCCCCCAGCATGATGACTGCATTCGAGCTGCATGACTCAGAAATCCTTCTCTTTTCTATGTTTTGAGTTTCCTTATCTGCCTTATCTGTAAAATTCTAAATGTCACCTGCCTCACAAGTTGGGTTCTGAGATTTGAATGAGGTAAAGATTTTTGGAAACTGTGAATCCCTGTGAATGTATAATAGCAACCCACCTAAGTCTATCTTGCAAAATAATAAATAATTCCAAGATCTCTGTAAAGTCAGCCTAGATATATATTTGGCTTTGGAGTTAGACAGGCTTTGATTCCAAGGTTCAGGTTCCACCTGCTAGCTATTGTTGTAACCACAATGACCTTCAGTTTCTTGTAAACTAATCATATCAATCCCAAAGCATTTACTGAATAATTCTGATATTGGATATACTATGTAGCCTATCTCATTTATCGTAATTGTATTCTCAGTTTCTTTACCCCCAAAGTCAGCATCTTCTTCATCTCATTATGCCTTATTCCATAGCTAGCCATTCTTCCCTTTGTGAAACCTGTTTCTTCTCTGATATCTATTTAAATGCGAAAACTTTATGAGTATATTAGGGTTCTCCACACAAACAAAGCCAATAGAAGATATATATATATACACACACACACACACACACACACGTATGCACACACAGTCAGTCCTTTATATCCACAAGTTTTAACCAACCACAGATTAAAAAATATTAGAAGAAAATAACAATACAACGATGAAAAATAATACAAATAAAAATACCGTATAACAACTATGTACATAGCAATGACATTGTATTAAGTACAGTAAGTAATCTAGAGCTGATTTAAAATATATAGAGGGTCAGGGCACAGTGGCTCACGCCTGTAATCCTAGCACTTTATGAGGCTGAGGCGGGTGGATCATCTGAGGTCAGGAGTTTGAGAGCAGCCTGGCCCACATGGTGAAACCCTGTCTCTACTAAAAAAATACAAAAATTAGCAGGGCGTGGTGGCAGGCACCTGTAATCCCAGCTACTTGGGAGGCTGAGGAAGGAGAACTGCTTGAACCCGGGAGACAGAGGTTTCAGTGAGCTGACATGGTGCCACTGCACTCCAGCCTGGGCAAAAAGAGCAAAACCGTCTCAAAAATATATATATAATATATATACACACTATATATATTATATATATTATATATACACTATATATTATATATATTATATATACACTATATATTATATATATTATATATACACTATATATTATATATTATATATACACTATATATTATATATTATATATACACTATATATATTATATATTATATATACACTATATATTATATATATATATATACACTATATATTATATATTATATATACACTATATATTATATATTATATATACACTATATATTATATATATTATATATACACTATATATTACACTATATATTATTACACTATATATATTACACTATATATAATATAGAGTGTATAATATATACACTCTATATTATATATAATATATACACTCTATATATAATATATAATAATATATACACTCTATATAATATATATAATATATACACTCTATATAATATATATAATATATATACACTCTATATAATATATATAATATATACACTATATATTATATATACACTATATATAATATATATAATATATACACTATATATAATATATATATATATATATACACTATATATTATATAATATATATACACTATATACTATATATAACATATATACACTATATACTATATATAACATATATACACTATATATTATATATATAATATATATACACACACATATATACACACATACATATATATATAGAGAGAGAGAGAGAGAAGATGTACATAGATTATATACAAATACTATGTCATTTTACGTAAGAGACTTGAACATCCGTGGGTTTTTATATCCAATCCTCACAAACAGGAAGTATGACTGTGCATGTGTGTGTGTGTTTAAGAAACAGAGAGAGAGAGAAAGAAAGGTAAGGAATTGGCTCATACAATCATGGAGGCTAAGAAAGTTCCAGAATCTACCATCAGCAAGCTAGAGACCCAAGAAAGCCGACTTGTAGCTCCAGTGTGTGTTCAAAGGCATGAAAACTGGGAAAGCCAACGGTGTAAGTGCTAGTTCAAAAGCTGGCACCCTTGAGACCAAGAAAGATTTAATCTTTAAGTCTGAGTCTGAAGGCTGGAAAAGACCAATGTCCCCACTCAAGCTGCCATGACAAAAAGAGTTCCCTCCTACTCAGCCGTTTTGTTCTGTTTAGGTGTTCAGTTGATTGGATGAGACCTACCCACCTGCAGTAGGGAGGGCAATCTGCTTTACTCGCTCAAATGTTAATCTCATTCAGAAGCACCCGCACAGTCACACCCAGAATAGTTTGGCCCAATGTCTGGGCACCTCATGGCCCAGTCAAGTTGACACATAAAACTAACTGCCGCAATTAGGGTTCACAAGAGCTCTTTCACTACTTAAGTTGAAAGATGCTCCCTGACCTTTCCTTGCAGATTTTGGTTAGGAGGTGAAAATATCTGAGAAATATGAGAAATTTGGAAGGAGCTCTGTCAAGAGACAGAAGGGACAGGTGGATCTGAGTATGGAAGAAAAAAGCAGAGAGCACCAAGAACGAAATTAGCTTCACAGATTTTCGGAAATATGAACAAACCTGTGTTATACATATCGTCACATTTTATTATTCCATTAGTCACCCGTTTATTTATTTATGTATTTACTTAGCAATTAACATTTACTAAGGGCATAATAATGGCATGGGTATTTCACCAGGTACCAACTGCAGTATAGACCTTGCCCTCAGAGTGTCCCTATAAATTTAACCATGTTTATAAATGTATTCAGAATAATGTTTAATAAAATGCTATAATTGCTAGTTTGGAAACTGTCTTTAATGTTATCTAGTATAAAATCACCACCACCAATGACACTGTTCTCACCACCAGGGCCTTCCAATTTGCAGACATATAACTAGACAAGGAATTTACAAACCACCTGCTGAGTTAATGGTTCGTGGCTGTTCACCTCTCATAAAGGTCTTAACTCTGAACTACAATCTGCTTATTGCAGCTTTTACTCCCACACACCTACTTATGTTACGGAAATGAACACAAAACAGTAGCACTTCCATAGACATACACCCTTTTGTGGTCTTCATGGTTCTGTTTGATGATCATAATGATGGAGAGGATGAGGATTAGTATCTGCAATTTCTTGAATTCATATTATATATCATGATTCTTTTATAATGAGCCTTGTTTTATTCTCACAATTCAAAAAAGCAAAGGCAAGGTGGCCATTGTTCAAATGAATAGATCAAAATTTAGAAGGATTGGGTACAGTTCAATGTTCCCAGGAGAATGAAGAGCCAATTTAGGTTTGGGAACCCCTAGGCAGCTTCACCAAGGAGGAGCTAGCAGAGAGAAAACTAAAAGCAAATTTATTCTCTGAACTCCCAGCGGCCCTCCTAAGTACAGGAAGAATATGCTCTGGCATGAGAAGCCATTCTTGTTGGACTGCTGACCTTAGAGAATGAATTATTTGGAGAGGGGGAAGAAGGTGATAATTCTTTTCTCTCTCACACTGTCATCCATCGCCATAATCTTGTTTTCATTGCACTTATACACCACCAGTGGCTTCTTTTGCTCACCAAGAGAGATGATGGACCGGAATTTCCTGGAGACCCTGACTCCAGCTCCAGCAGAGTCTTCCTCATTATGGCAGTCATGCAGGGGCTTCTAACATTGCCTTCGTTCTCAAGAAGCCCCTGCCTGCTCAAGTATTCGTGTCTCTGAACTCCGGATGTTAAATGAATCACAGTAAAACTCAGGAATGCCTCATGGGTAACTTTGGGGTGGGAGAAGGCATGGGGCCAGCGCCAGTGAGATTGCTGCCTTGAATCTCCATGGTAACCCTGAGTCCAGGTGCACAACTGACTTTTATGAAGGGATTTTAATATTTCTTTTGCAATCATGTGTGTCTGGAACCATTCACCTGTGGCAGAAAATGTAGAAAGTTTGAGGGGTGGCAGTTGGGTTTACTAGTCATAGCTGGAGATCTTTCAATTGTTCCAAGAAATAGGAAACCAAAAATTGATTATATGCCCTGCCCTCTTCCTCAGTCTAGACTAGACTGCAGGTTCTCAGACTATAATATGCATAAGAATCCCCAAGAGAATTTGTTTAGAATGCACAGTTGTACACTCGAAATCCAAAGATTTTAATCATTGGTCTGGGGAAGGGCCCTGGAATTTGCATTTTTACAAATATCCTGATTGATCCAGAGAGAACACTGTAAACTCAATCTTAGAGGGAGCTTGTCTTGACCTGGGTTTCCCAGAAAACAGAACCTAAAGCATTTACGATGGACTACTTCATTTGAGAAGGCAATCCTAGGGAGGCTGGAATGAGGGCAAATGGGAAACTGGCAGGCTGGGAGGGAGAACCAACACAAGGAGAAGACGTTCGGCTATTGAGTGCTTTGTATCGTGCCCAAGGAGTTGCTCCATCTCACTTTCTTGTGGTGCTCTTCTCCTATTGCCCGTATGGGCCACTGTGTCCTGAGGAGTTTCTCTGGAGGACAAAAGGGCAAAGAGTTTATCTGCCAGCTTACATCTTCCAATGTTAAAGTTAAAACCCACAGAGCTTCAGCTCCCCTCAACTGCCAGGTGGTTCATGCACGGGCCTCAAGCAAGCCCGAAAGCATCTCAGGCCTCAGCAGCAATTGGGTTGCTCTGTGCTGCAGCAGGAAGCTCGAGGCTTAGACATCAGGCTGGGTGCTGGCAGGCTGCGAAGCAGACATGGAGCAGATGCAGCCAAGGGGGCTGATGAAGTCCATGTTGAGTGTGACTGTAGCCAGAGCTGGGTCTACACAGATGGCCTAGGACCAAAGAACAGCAAGGCCAAAAAAGACCTGTGGTAGCACATGAGACCCATCTGATACAGATTCCAGCCTCCACCTCGTCCTCAGGCCATCTACTTAAATAAGAAGCTCTAGGCTGGGTGCAGTGGCTCACGCCTATAATCCCAACACTCTGGGAGGCCGAGGTGGGTGGATCACCTGAGGTCAGGAGTTTGACCCCAGCCTGGCCAACAGGGTGAAACCCATCTCTACTAAAAATACAAAAATTAACTGGGCAGGATGGTGGGCGCCTGTAATCCCAGCTACTGGGGAGGCTAAGGCAGGAGAGTTCCTTGAACCCAGGAGGCAGAGGCTGCAGTGAGCTGAAATCACACCACTGCACTCCAGCCTGGGCAACAGAGCAAGACCCTGTCTTAAAAAAAAAAAAAAAAAAAAAAAAGCGCTAATTGTTAATTGTGAACGAGGACAAGATGACATTCTCAAAGACAAAGCAGGGGAATGGAACACTCTGTAGGGGTAACAGATGAAACTAAATGAAACTGCGAGCTAGAAATGCCTCTCCTCTTCATTCTTCATTGTGCTTACCTCTGTTTTGTACAAAATAGGCTGGTACACCTTGTACTTGGAGAGCTGGCCTTGACCAGGCTGTGGGGATATGGAAGCAAACTCTGAGAATATGACTCAGAAGAGAGGGTTTCATCCCCCTTCTCATCTCTTGCCTTTGTTATCATAAGATCTCGGAGGCCCTGACAGGCCAGGACAGGCTTAAAGAGAAGCAGGCACAGAGTGGGCCACTGAGTTTAGCTTGAGAGAAAAGGAGAAGCATGGAAGGGCTTGGAGTTGGCCAGGTATGAGCTAGTTAAAGCACAGACCCAGCTGCTTTCTGATTTTAAAACATTCAAGTTTTCACAGCTTCAATCTCCTTCCTTTTATTCATTTTTTATTTTTAGTTGACAAATAATAATTGTCAATTAAATAAACATTGAGAAGTAATAAGTTTCAATTAAATAATTGTCCATATATTTAAGGGGTACAATGTGAGGTTATGGCACACGTATACGTTATGGAATGATTAAATCATGCAAATTAACAAATCCATCAACTCACATACTTACCCTTTCTTTGTGATGGAAACATTTAGAATGTATTCTGTTAGCAGTTTTGAAACATGCATTACTCTTAGCTATAGCTATCAGGCTTACTAGAACTGACTCCTTCTGTCTAACTGAAACTTTGTATCCTGTGATCGCTGTCTCCCCTTTCCCAGTCCACTCCTCCATCCCTGCAAGGCCTCTGGCAATCACCATTCCACTCTCTACTTCCGTGAGTTCATTGCAGGATTATTCACAGTAGGCAAGATACGGAAATAACCTAACTGCCCATCAACAGATAAACAGATAAATGGAACACTATTGAGCGTTGGAAAAGAACATTCTGTCTTTGCAACAACATGGGTGAAGCTAGAGAACATGATGCTAAGTGAAAGAAGCCAGGCACAGAAGGACAAATGCTGCATGATCTCCTTCTTTTTAAATGGAAATCATGCCCACTCTGAGAAATGATGGTAGTATACCACCACAACATAATACAATCGTGAATCACTAAATGACTCAGGAAGTTCTAAGAAATGCATCGTTAGTTGATTTCATAGTTGTGTAAACATTGTAGAGTGTACTTACACAAAGCTAGGAAAGAATAGCCTCCTACAACAGCTAGATTATATGGTATAGTTTATTGTTCCTAGGCTGCAAATCTGTACAGCATGTTACTGCGCTGGATATGGTAGGAAATTACAACATAATAGTATTTGTGTATCTAAACTTATCCAACATGAGAAAGGGTCAGTAAAATTATGGTGTTATAACCTTGTAGGACCTTTGTTGTGTACACAGTCCATCATTGACCAAAACATCCTTATGCAGTGCATGACTATATTGCACAGTTCCTGGGTCTAAACAGATGCCCAGCCACTGTGAGTGCCCTTGTTCCTTACCTTCAGGCTCAAGGTGTCTAAAGGTGTGAATGGTAAGCTGAAGGCCCACACTTGGTCCCACCTGGTAAGGTGGACATTAAATAGAATTTGGGAATCTGGTATGAATCAGCAAAAGAGGCGGTATGTTTGCCTGTACTTACGTCATTGGTGCTTCTGCTGCTGAAAAGACTGACGTGGCAATTGTAGGATCCTCGGGGGTGATTTAGGGACAGGGCCTAGGAATGGTTCCCTCCCCTCTACCACCACCAATAACAAACGCTGAAGAAGCTGGTCCACCATCTCCAGAAGATACGACAGTCTTTTTGTTGACAAGCCTAGAATATTTGACTGCACTATCTCAAGTGCTATTTAAACAAATTATAGCTGCTATTCATAGGATTTCTGGCCACTGGAGCTGCAAAATGGTTTCAAACTGCGATCTCCTCACTCTGCAGCACATGGTTACGGTCCATATGCATCCCTAAGAAATCTCTGATCCTTAATTTGAGATAACATTTATTAAAAACAATGGTTTCACTGAGGATTAAAAGAGACAGGGAACTAAAAATGTGTACTCTTTAGGCATAAATGTTGTTTTTCTATAGGAATTTTCAAAGCATTGATGCATCAGAGTTATAAATGTATGGCTCTGTGTCAGGCACTTAGGGCTGCTGGAACAAGTGCCACCAACTGGGTGGTTTACAACAACAGAAGTGAGTCCTCTCAGGGTTCTGGAGGCCGGAGTCCTAAATCAAGGTGTGGACAGGGCCGTGCTCCCTCTGAAGCATCTAGGGGAGGATCCTTCCTTGCCTCTTTCAGCTTCTGGCAGCCCTAGGCACTCCTTGGCTTGTGGCCACATACCTGCAATATCTGCCTCTGTCTTCCCATGAGTGTCTTCTCCCTGCATGTCTCTGTTTCTTCAAATGAAGTTCTCTTTTCTGTGTAGCTTTCCTCTTTTTTAAGGATGCCAGTTATCTTGGCTAAGGACGACCCAAGTGACTTCATCTTAACTTGATTACATCTGCAAAGACCCTTTTCCCAAGTAAGGTCACACTCTAATGTAACTAGGAGTTAGGACTCCCAACACATTTCTTTGGGAGAGGCAATGCAAGGGCCAGAACAGGCTCCAAAACCAAAATATCACTGAGCAAATACAGTCTGTAATCATAACCAACTTTGCTCCTGAGTCTTTCCTCCCATCAGCAACATCAAAATCACTTCACATTGCTTTTACACCTACGAATCCCTTTTACATCCATTGTTACCAGGCTCCTTATACCAGGCTCAGGGATAACTAAATAAAACAGCTATCTTGCAAGTCCGGCTGGTTCCCGAATGGCCCAGAATCAGTGCTTCCTCCCCAGCTGAAGTGTGTTACATACACAGTAACCAGCGTATCGTGAAAATTATGTCCCCAGATTGATCCGCATACATGCTCAATCCACACAAGATAATCTCTCAATACAGGAGCCACACCTTGATCTAAGACTTGGTATGGACCCATTTGGCCTAATGGTCAAATTATATGGCATAAATTGGGAAGTCTCTTTAACCCTTTCTTTTCCTCTTTTCCATCTGCTAATCTACAAGGCTGAGCGAGTGCTCTTGCAGATACTGGGAGAGAGCATGAACAATGCAGATAAATCCCAAGCCCCATCGAGGTTTTATCATTCCTTTATTAATATTCACTGAGCACCTGCTATGTGGCTGAGAATATTCTACATATTGGATTTCAAGTGAGACAAAACCCCACCCTCGCATAGCATGCATTTTGAAAAGGTTTCCTTGTTTTCTCACTATTGTGCCTTAGAATTATTTCCTCCACATTTTGCATTTGTATAATCTCCTTCTTAGGATCTCAGTCTGTCATAAAATATATTGAGAATTTTCCATCTGTGGATCTGATCATTAGGGGCCATGCCACTACTCAAAACCCCAGTCTCAGAGTGTTTGCGTTCAAGGAGACCATGAAGCTGTGCAAAGAAGTCCAGGCTTAGAACCTGAGTCACGGGATCACTAACCGCTGCCTGTGAATGCAGCCCTCACTTTCAACTTTGCTATATCTCTGTTAAAATACTGGCAAGGGCAAGTGATCTGAGGGTTAAAGATCTGAGCTTGTCCTTGCCCAGTAGTTTACGAGCTGTAGGATCCAGGCAAGGCTTGGAACTTAACCTCTTTGTATCTCAAAAAATTATGCTGAGGAGTTCATACATTTAGACTAAACTTCAAATGAAGGAAAACAAAGTACAGGAAAATGTTGGAAAAGTGTCAGTTACTCTATTTATACCAGCTATTATTATTTCTACTTGCCTTAAAGAGAGGAAAGTAATTCTGATCCATTTCTCATTCTTTCTAGAAAAGAAAAGAAAACATTTACAAAGAGAGAGGCAGGGAGAGAGAATGAGAAAGTTGAAAAGTCCTGTCCCAGTAAAAAAGTCAAAGATCTAATTTTATTTTAAGTGTAGAAATTGGCTTCATTTCTCTTATCTTCTATTCTAGGAATCTGCTTGTCCCACCCATAGATTGATAATCACGTGTACTAACACGAAACTCATCAAGAGGTTCCCCGGCGGTGTTTCGTGCTATTTTCTTTCTTTCTTAATCTGATTCTTGCTTCAAGACCTAAATTCAACCAATCTGAGGACAGATGGCGCGGGGCCCTTTGTCCTGCCAATTTGGAGACCCTCGCAACAATTTAGCCCCTGCACAGAGAGGGAATAATTTTGTCAGCATGGTTTAAAAATACTGCAGTGTTTTTAACCTTGGGCAAAAGTGTTTGGCAAATAACCCAAAGCAGATTTTTTTGTTGCTGTTATAGATAATGTCACACTCCCAGCCAGATTCGTCTAAACAAGGCTCTGCTCAAGATAAATTGCTAGCAATGGATGACATTTACATGTAGAATTAAGGAACATAGCTATGCTGAGCTGGAAAAAGATTTGGAACTTAGGTCTCTGTCTTGGTTCTTCCCCCTACTCACCTTGGTGACCAGTCACTTCACCTAGTTAGGACTCCACCATCTCATTTGAAAATGTGAGGTTTAGACTGTCATCATTTCAGTTCAACTATTGCTGGGTGATACAAGGTGGGTCCTTAGTATTGCAATGAATTCCAAGATGAGAAATAACTGTGGCCACCCTCAAGGAGTTTATAATTTATTAATATATATTATACCCCCATATTATATATATTATGTATACCCCAATACATATTACTACATATACATATGTATACCCCAAAACCTATTAATACGTATTATACCCACAAAGCTAATTCTTCCCTTGGAACTTCTCATGTGTTTCCTCTACTTGGAAATCTCTCCCCTCCAGAGCTTCACTTGGCTGGGTCTTTCTCATCACTTAGACCTCAGCTCAAACCTCATCTCTGCAGAGATGCAGACTCAGACCTCCATACATAAAGTTCCCATCCCACACTCTTCATTCCATTATCCTGTTTCATTCTTGTGTTGCCCTGCACTTTCTCTTACATGTTTATTTATTACTAGCATTTCACCAGGTATAGTAGCCTGTGCCTCTACCTGCTCCCATGGCCTCAGTAGGACAGAGCTACCAATGTTCTGAGAGCCTTTATGGTGCTTAAAGGGGACTCATGGAGACAGTGGGGCATGAATGTATCTCTCACCAGTGTTGTGAGAACTTGGTGAATCTGAGACTGGTATGGTCAAAGGTATAACAGCAATAATGATACCAACACAATCATTATTGTAATGATTAAATTATGCATTTATGCAAAGTGCCTAGCACAATTATAGCATATATTGAGGTCTTAATTAATGTTAGCCTCATGAGGTCCTTCTGGGGAAAAGTAGTGTGAACTCAGCAATGAATTTGTAATTAATGGATATTTATTAATTGATAAACTTCTATCATTTTTTAAAGAAGAACTGGGAGAGGTAAAAGAAACCAAAGCAGAGATATTCAAAAAGAGCTCTTTCTACATTCACGTACCACCTCTGCTTCTGTGGTTTCCAAAGAACTTAGATATGAATGCAACAAAAGGAGGCTAGGAAATAAATACAAAATCAGAAACCACGTTATCCTTAAAATGCCCCTTCGTCTCTGACCAATGAGCTCTTATACTGAGCCCTGGATTTACCCATGTTGGGTTCTTCTGTCCTATAGGATGCTTTAGTCAGAGTCAGAGTGGTTGGGCCAGGAAGCAGGGCCTTGCTGGAGAGAGTAAAGTAGGAACACCCCCACCCCAACATAGTTCCCAGACTTGACCAGATGTGTTTGAATGACAAGCGTGTTTATTTACTGAGGTGTTGACCAGGGAGTTATTTCTTAGCAGCCATGAAAATTGTCTAATTCATGCCATAGACCATGGCAGTTTAAATTCAGCACGTCTGAAATCCAGCAGAGGACATGACTTCCGCTCACATGGAGATTCCCCTTTCAAAAGTTTTAGCACGTTGTGAAAAAGAAATCAGAGCTAATTGAGGGGAGGCTCATAGCATGTGTCCTGAAGGAGACAGGCTATGAGATGAGAAGGGAACAGCAATTAGTGTGAGCTGAGCTCCTCTCAAGGGCCTGGAGTCAAACTGCCTGAGGCACCAATGTAAACAGGTGCTAAACTGTAATAAATCAGAGATGCTGGCACTAATTAACACAGGTTTCCACTCATATAATTTGTAAAAAAAAAAAAAAAAAAAAAAAAAAAAAAAAAAAGCATGGATTTTGATCCATTGCAGGAGATAGCACTCTGAACTAGGAATTTTTAAAACAAACAACACACCCTTTTTCGATTGTGTTCAGTAGTTCTCTTTTGTGTTTTGAGGGCGTATGTTTGTGTAAGCTGCAAGGTGCTATCCCAGACCTTGATACCAGCCTGAGACCAGCTGTCTGATAGGAGCCTGAACTTGGCAGTCATTACCAGCTGAAAGGATGAAATCAAACATTGAATGATGTCAGGGTGTTTCCCCAAAACCAGGGACTTCTTTCTTCATTTTAATTTGTCTTGTTGGAAACATTTCAAAAAAGGACAGGGTGTAGTGGCTCACACCTGTAACCCCAGCACTTTGGGAGGCCTCAGTGGGAGGATTCCTTGAGATCAGGAGTTTGAGACCAGTCTAGTCAACACAGGGAGATCCTATATCTACAAAACTAAAGAAAGTTAGCCTGGTGCAGTGTTGTGTGCCTGTGGTCCCAACTACTCAGGAGCTGACGCAGGAGAATCACTTGAGCCCAGGAGTTCAAGGCTGCAGTGACCTGTGATAACATCACTGCACTCCAGTCGGGGTGACAGAGTAAGACCTCGTCGCCCCCGCAAAAAAAAAATAAATAAATAAATAAAGGAAAAGAAAACTTAGATAGCAAAAACAGCGAGAAAATGGAAAGGTTAGGTAAGGTTTTGCCATCTTTTATTTTTCCCCCAGCACATTGCCTCAATTTTAGAAAGAGGAAGTGAATTAAGAATCAAATCTGTTTCTGCACAAAATGTTTATTCATAAGAAATCTGTTTCTCGGGGGGAAACTGAGTGATAGGTACTACATGGGACCTTTCTGTACTTTTTTTTTTCTTGTGAGTCTATAATTGTTTCAAAATTAAAAGGTTAAAATAATAAAATGATATTTAAAGCATAGATAAAAATGTCAGTTTCTTCTCATGTGCACTAAATGCATAGCCGAAGCTTAAAAAAATTTTAAACATCTTCTGTTTGAATAGATTTCAGGTTGTTCACAGATGTGTTATGCCCATATATTCTTACCTGCATATATTCTTACCTGCTTGTATTTGCAAGAGAATTTTATCATTTCATGCATTAACAATGCCAGGAGGTTAGTAGTATTATACCTCTTTTTAAAGGGGAAAAAGGGGAGAATCAGTCAGTTTATAAAACTCATCTACATTTATCCAATTAGTGTAACTGGGTGGGATTTGACCTAAGCCAGTGTAACTCCAAAACCTGACAGCCTTGCAAATTAGCCTCCCAGCAGGCCGTGCAAGAGCCAGGAAAAGCTCTTTCCCAGTCATCCAGGCACCATGGTCCTCCTTGAATATGATTGACCTTAAAAGTCCTGTTTGGGTTTTCTCCCCCTTGTTTGTTTGTTTGTTTGTTTGTTTGTTTCCTCCCTGTATTTCTTCCACATGATCTACCCAAGAGTTTCATGCTTGAGTAGATTATCCAGAAAGTGAAAACTTGGCAGAATCACTAGGTCAAGCACTGACTCAGAAATATCCCTTTTGACCGCAGATTCAGCTCTACACACATTGTGCATCCCCTATTAAATCACTTATCCACAACTGAGTATTTCTGGCGGTTCCATGCTATGCTTTAGTGGCACTGTGAGACAGGCCCAACAAAAGCCAAGGGGGCTAATGCTAATTATAGCCAGGCACACACTAGCCCGTTGCAGGAGGTAAGCGATTTTATCCTAAGAGCCACTCCTCCAAGTAAGTATTATCATCCACAAGTTACATAAGGCACCCAGAACGGTCAAATTCCTTGGCCAGATCTAGGCAGCCACTGTGTGATACATCTGGATAACTGTAACCTGGTTGGCAAAACCCAAACTTCTCTGGATTTATACTTCTTATCATGACTCAGGGTCCGTGAGCCCAATAAACTATGCAAGAGGGAAATGGGAGATGAGAGGCAAGAACTCGTGAAGCAATGAAAACAAAATGAATTATCACCCAAAGAGAAGATGAACGCAAGGGAGTCCCTCTAACTGTGGAATGTGGGACAGGCAGCAAGAACATGCAGATTGGAACTTGCAGCTGGCCTGAGACTGAGACTCTCTTGCTGCTTTTATGTCACGCTCCTCCTTGCTCCCTCTCCATTCCAGCCACCTTTCGCTATATAGGGTCCTTCAGTGAGCTACGCTGTTTTTCCCACCCAGGCATCCAGACTGACAATATCTTCGGCCTTGAATGTGCTCCTGGACACCTCTTTTACTCCTTCCCTTCTCCCCTCCCTCCTCTTCCCTTTGCTGCTTCCTTCTTTCTTAGAAGATTTCTTTTGTTTCTTCTTTCCTTCCTTCTCTCCTCTTCCCTCCCCTTTTTCTCCACTTCTGGTCCAGCAAATCTCTACTTATTATCAACACCTCAGCTCTCCTGTCACCTCCCCAGAGGAAATCTGGTCTGAATTCACAGAGTAAAACACATGTGCCTCTTATTTGTTTCAGAGCCCTCTTTGTTCCTATCTCGTAATACATCATCTTGATGGTTGATTTCTTGTCCAATACCTCTCTATTCTATTAGATCCGAAACTCCATGAAGGCAGGGACAAGTTTGTTTTTTTTTTTTCACCTCTATATCCCCACAAGTTGCCCAGTGCCTGACATAGTAGGTAGTGGATGTGAATATCTATTTGTTAAATCAATACATGTCTGATCAGGCACTATTCAATGCATTTACCACAAATTGTAGTTATTTTATATATATATATATATATGAAGTCCATTCATTTATTTTCACCTCTTCTAGGCTATAAACTCCATCAAAGGATTAGGTATCTCTCTTACCTAGTTGTATTTTTCAGCACCTAATAGAGCTCCTGATGCATGATACATATTCAACAGATGATAAATTAATGAAAGATATTCCAAGAAAAAAAGCTATAAATATCACCTACACTATTCTCAACTTTCTCATTAGACCACACTGTCTTCAATTCTTCCTTGGTAAAAAGCAGGAATATTCATATCATTAGACTTGGGTTCTTATTGCAGTCTGGCCACCAATTGGATGTGAACATGGATTTTAGATTATTTACCAATAAATACCACAATAATTCACTTTTCTTCATTCACCCGTTGAATAATCTTCTCCCACATTCACTCCGAACTTGGCCATGTGACTTGCTTTGGCCAATGGGACCATGGCAACTAGGATGCAAGCAAAGGCCTGGAAACGGCTGGTGGCTGGGGCTTCCCCTCTCCCATTGCCCTTGGAGCCCCAAACTCACCGTGTAAATGGGCCAAGCTGGCCTGTTAGATATGCAGAGGAGAACAGAGGCACCTGGCTGACATGATTGTCAACCAACACATGTATGAATGTGATAATCCTAGATCATCCAACAGCCTCTCAACCACTAGCACAGACCAGATGATCAGGTCTTGTTATGGGT
This sequence comes from Macaca thibetana thibetana, assembly GCF_024542745.1. Classification (NCBI taxonomy): domain Eukaryota; kingdom Metazoa; phylum Chordata; class Mammalia; order Primates; family Cercopithecidae; genus Macaca; species Macaca thibetana. Next base: position 176,139,514 of record NC_065582.1, read on the forward strand.
CAAATATGTCCCTGCTAAAATTCATTTGTTAAAGTCCTAACCCCTCCATACCTCAGAATGCCTTCTGACTTGGAGATAGGGTCTTTAAAGAGGTAATGAAGTTAAAATTGGGTGATTAGGGTGAGCCATCATTCACTGTGACTGCTGTCCTGCTCAGAAGGGGAAATTTGGACACAAACACAGGGAGAATGCCATGTAAACACAAGAACAAGCATACAAAGACACCCACAAGCCGGGGTTAAAGGCCCGGAACAGATCCTCTCCTCACAGCCCTCAGGAGGATCCAACCTGGTCGACACCTTGATCTCAGACTTCCAGAGACCAGACTATTAGACAATACAGTTCAGTCTTCTGTTTTGTTAGTCACTCAGGGCTCAGTCCTTTGTTATGAAAACCCTAGAAAATTAATACAGGTGCAGACCAAAAGAAGTGAGCAAGTGACGCACACAATTATGAACTAAATAAAATGGTTACTGCTTTAAGCTCCTAATGCAGCAAAAGCTAATTAATAAAGTGGTTAAACTACTTAAGTCTCCCTAGTTTTCAGTTTTCACAATTACAAAATGGGATTTAAAATATGTTCCTTACACGGTTATTAGTAAGATTAAGGAGGATAATGCTTGCAAGTTGCTTAGCAATGTAACTGACTCATAATTAGCATTCAAAGAGTGCTTATTTTCATGTTTTCCTTGGGGTGTCTGTTAAGTCAAAACCAGAGTTATTTACCCAAGAAAATACAAACTTTTACCTTTGAATTTACTGTAAATAATGTTGGAGTTTGTTATGGAATTCAACATCAATTTATATAAAACTAGAATGTCACAGCCCCAGAATGGGAGACAGGCGCTCGGCTAGATCAGCTTAAATGGAACAAGATTAAGGAAGAAAGAAAATATATTAAGCAGCTAATATGTGCCCAAACATTGTTGCATGCCTTTATTTACAATATTTTGTTTATTTATTAAAATATTTCTAAAATATAAATGTTATTATCCTTCCATCACAACTGAGGAAATATCATTTCCTCAATGAAGGAAATATCATCCTCAATTATCCCTCATTTTTTAAAAAAGTTTCTAAAATACAAATATTATTATCACTCAAACTACTTGAGAAATAAACTTCAAAATGTCCAAGATCCCATAGCTAATAATTAACACGGCAGGCATTTATCCTTTAGTTCCCGGGTTCTCTCCACAACACCTGGTCCTTGTGTCTGGCGGGGGGGGTCTCAGGAAGCCATTGCAAAATTAAGCTACAAGATAGTTAATGTCCACTATGCATGTAAAGTAAGACTCACAAAACCCACCTTCCATGCTTGAGTGTTGCCCAGCAGTTCCTTTTATTGTGTTCTGGTAACTATGAAGTGCCACGTAAGGACACCGTGTGTCTTTAAACACACCCTTTGGGTTGGAAGATTTCAGCCTCTGAAAGAGTTTCACGTATTGCACTCCAGCCTAAGAAGAGGAAGTCCTGCCAGCCCTCAGGTCAGACCTCTCAGGTCTGTGGCTGCATTTCACAGGAAACCAAGCCTAAAACGGACCTATCAGGAGGTTTTCTGCTGAAGGGTACTGCTTAGCATTGAGAAGAATTCAACCCACCGCCTTACTGATTTCCAGCACCCCAAGGTCTCCGCGCTACCGCCCCTCCTCACAGGAGACAGACACCTCAGCCCAGATCTCTTGGTGCTCTCCACGCTGTTCAGGTAAACTCATTAGGCCATCTCTTGTGAGTGATCATCTGATGGTCATGTCCTTGTCATAAACGATCATTAGGAAAGACCTGAGCAGCAAGGAAAAATGTGCTTCTAACGTGGAAGTCAGGGCCTTCTATATAGCATCAAAGGGGCAAGAAGAAAGCCCTTAACTCAATTGTTAAAGATCCTTTCATTCTTTTGGGAGAAGGAATCAGGATACCTACCCACAGAAAATTAAAAGACTAAATGTTTTCAATCTTCTTTTCCTGGAGCTTGGACTCCCTGACTGTTTGCAACTGAAATATAAAGACCAGGCCCCAAGGTTGGCGTTCCTGGCTGACTTTCATTAAGTAAGCCCCCTAGAAAGAAAGCCTCCATTCAAAGTAGGTCATTCAAAGTAGAAGTTAACTCCTGGAGCCCTGTGGAAATATATTTTTAACATTTCCTAAAGTAATACGATTTTCTTTCTGCTTTGGTGTAGAGGAGACTTAGACTTTGGAATCACGCAGACATCCTTCCCCTCACAAAAGGAGCTCAAAAGTGAGGTTAAAGTTGGGGTTAAATTCTTACCTTGAAAACTGCCAGGAGTCATCTCTACCGGATTTTTCTTGGATAAAACAAACAAACTGGAGTGAGACAGAAAAGAAAATAACTATCATCAAAATATGGATACTTTGATTTTAAAAGGTGTTGATATGTCTGAACTTTTTATCAATACTGTTTTTATTACTTTACACCAGTCTTACTTATTTGACTTCTCTGTTGTGAGTATTACTTGTCTATTACTTACCTACCTGGCTGTTTCTCTGGCTGTCTCTCTTTGTCTATACTGTGGCACAACTCCTCAATAGTGTTGTTCTTTGGATTTCCAGGGGCCTCCCAAACCACCAGGAATAATCATTTCAAATACCAGGAAGACAATGGTAGACCTGGTTAATTGAAGGCCTACCAGAGAAATGACAGAGCTTCAGAAATCCTGAGAAGCTTAAGATACAATATGCCCTAGAGAAGTAGGAATGGCAACTGGCATTTACTTACCTTCAGCTCCTGCTGGCCTGAAGAGTTGGCTATTACTTACCCTGGTTTACAGGTGAAGAACTTGAGTTCTCTAAGTAATATCTGCAAGGTTGTTCAGTCACTAATGTCAGTAACAGAATTCAGAAGGAAACTGATTTTCCTGACTAACTGATCAGAATGGTGAACAGTGTTGGTTTGCAGTTTCACAGAGCTCATCTCTAAACTCACTCCTGTGTAGTCTCTGACACCAACCATCTAAATGGTAGTATTTCTTTCTTATTCCCAATAAGCCCTCTCAGATGATTCTATAGGCCAGACCATTTGAAAACCAATGCTTATAATCTTCTGTACCGTCTGGCCAGCTCTGGCCTGAACACCAGGGGATTCTGTTTCTTGATCACTTTGCCATGAGTCAGGTGCTGTCTTAGAAAGTCCGTAGGATTTGATGCCTGAGCACTTGGACGAGGGATGTGGCTTCATATCTGACCCTTAATTCCTGCCTCTTTTTAATAGAGTAAGATCTCATAAGACTTGTATTGACAATTATTTAGCCTCAATAATGTAATATTTATATTACATGAAATATGGTGCATTCTTAACACTTAGCAGGTATTCAGTAAGTGTTGGCTTCTTTCTCCACTACTTTCCTTTCTTCACTCCAAATCAGCTCTGATTTTATTCATAAAATATGACCACAATCACTACGGAATTGATTAATACACGTAAGTTTACAAATATTGTATTTTAATAATCTCGTTAGAGAATGGTAATATTCCACAGTTGCATAGCCTTATGTAATCTAGGCCTTTGAATACATATTTTCTTCTTGAATGATCTTAACGACTTAACGAAGTAGGCAGAGAACATGTTAGGGCATTTAAAAGGTGAAACTGGGGCTTAGAAAAGATGAGGAAGGACAACTTGGTGAAATGGAAGGAAACAGGGCTTTGAGATCGTCAAAAATGGATATGAATCTAGGGTGTGACTTCACTGTTTGTCTTTAGGTAAGTAGCTTAATCTCTCCGATCTTCAGTTAGCTGTTGTTGGTGTTGTGTAATTGGAAACTGGGTAGAAGAATACATTTTATGTGCTGCTTCGAGAGTGAGAGCAAATGTGCACACAGTGTCTGACACAGAAGAGACAGCCAGGAACTGGCTAAATGGTCACATGAAGAGTAGTAGAGGGCGATCTAGAAGCATCCATTTTTGAATCCTAGTACATGAAGCAGTTATATCCACTATCATAAGCTACTGCCAACATCTGCCAAGACTTGAGTTCTGCAGAGTTCTTCCAGACTGTACCTACCCTTCCAGCATGACAAAGAGACATAAAACGTTCAAAGGGGCTAAATTATTAACCAGAGAGATAAGTACCTGAATTTAAATTATATTTATGATTTTTTAACAAATTAAACCAAACATTCACTGATGTTACCAATAAAACTGAGAAGCATCAGGTTAGATATAAGCAGTAAAAATAACGACCCCCTGCCCCCCGCCACCCTCGCCACACACACACAAACAGAATTGTGGAATAGAGCTATCATAGGACCACTTTTTGTGTTTATTATTTACTTTTTATTACTCTTGTGGGCAGAATATGTGGGAATCATTATTGTGATTATTCTGCTTAATTTTAATCATGTCTTCGAAAGAGCAATGACTTACACGTTACCATTGAAGTGCTGCTGATAGACAAAAAACGTTCATCATTTATCACTTTTTTAGTAGGTGTACTTAATTCTTACTTAACAAAAGTGGATTCTGAAGTTCAGACAGGCTCCATTTCATGCAATGAATAGGAGGATATGCCAGAAATGAGACCCAGGTCCACCCGAGCCCTGAGCTCCTGCTCTTGGCATGGTGCTCCATCAGTGCCCTGCTGATGTGCCCAGGTTCATGATCAGGGCATCCATCACTGTCTTCCAAACTAGCCAATAGCATTTAAGGAACTCCCAGATACACCACAAGCATTAGCAAAATATGTATTTTAGTTGTTTCTTTTAAATTTCATTGGTCATACTAATTGAAACACTGCTTCCTACACACTTACACATGAGAATCAAAATCCTATTGCGTTTAAATGGTATTGTGGTTTGTCGTGTGAAATAAGATAAGCCAAAAGGTCTAGATGCAACATGAAAAATTAATATCCGTGTGTTTTTGGTGATAATCTTTAACTATGGTAGGTTCTGTGTTCAATTTCGTGTAAGATAAAGATGAGGGCTGACTAACAGCCTAGGCCCAAACTCTGAGAGAGCTGAATTTTTGTGGAGGGCCCAAGAACCACATTTCACCATCAGTTTCGAAGACCCAGAAAGCTAATTGAATCCAAGGCACACAGAGTTGATGGAGCTCAGGAGGTCAGTCCACTCTGGTACTCTGGCCTATCCATCCATCTTTGGTGATTTTGTTCAAGTGTACTCAAATTATAAGTTCAGATGACTGGCATATTCCCTCTCAGGAGACAAATGTACACCGGAAACTAAATTGCTATTGGGCAGTAGCTTGGTGAGCACAAAGTCAGAGCTGTGTAATTTCCATAGCTGGATTTGCTGAGCTATGGGAGGTCTGACGCCTTGACAAGTACCTGCAAAGCCCGTCTACCCCATGGCTACCTGCAGATATTTATACATCACGACATCCTCACTCATGGGCAAGTCTAGGGATCTCCCGATCAGTTTTATCTATCTGGGCACCTTACACAGGACACCTCCACACTGCCCCCATCCCAAACTCCTACTTCTGCTACATGCTCTTTTCACTACACCACGCCATCCAGTCATTGAGATGTGGATATCCTGGGTTCGAATCAGTTACTTCCTAGCAATATAGTTTTAGGCAAGTTACTTAACTCCTCAGAACCTCTGTTTATCCTTTATAAAATGGAATGAAAATATCTACTGCTCGAATTTGTGGTGAGAAATGAGATTCAGTACATAAAAATGCATATCATGGTGTCTAGCAATTATTAAACACAAAGTAAATGGTAGTGGCTATTATCATCATTGTTGGCATTATTATTATGAGTTTATTTTATATTTAAACAAACCTTCCTTAGATTCTTGGCCTTTTGTCCTTTTTTAAGATATTTGACCTGAAGAAGTTCTATTTTAAGGTGATTTCTGCAGAAAACTAATTTCATCATATCCTTATTTATTTTTTATCATTCATCTATCAAAGCCTTGGGTGTCTTAGAATTCCTCAAATGTACTAATCCTCTGGAAATATTAAGATTTAATGAAAAATGATAGAAATTCTTTTGGAATACCTTCCTAGTCAATTTCAAATCCTCGGAGTTTTTCACAGCACTGATACATAGAAATTACTCAGTAATTATCCGAGGAACTGTTCTTGCACAGCAGTTTATACTTTACAGAGTGCTTTCACTTTCATCATCGCATTTGGTCTTCAGAATAATCCTATGAGCAAAGAAGGATGAGCACTCGTAGCTTCATCTTTCAGATTAGAGAAACTGAGACTGAAGTTGTAGAATTAACTGTATAATTCAGCATACCTAGGCTGAAAGACTTGTCTCCCATCTTGCTAGATAAGTGATCCTGAATAAAAGAAGAGAAAAAGAGATAGTTAATTATGCAAGGGGAAGTTTAATTCAAGGGTTAGGTTCTAAATGTACTTGAAGTTACAGATGAAATGATGATCTCATCTGGATCCACACTGTGCATTTGTTCACTGGACAGGCTTGGCTCAGGAGAAGTCTCTTGCACAGAATGACAGGATTGTTCAATGTTGAAAAATCTAGGTCATTTGGATTGTTGCTGTATAACAGAAACCAAATTGAACAAAATACCCTACATATGGTTCTGGTAAGCAGTAAATGATATTATTATTATTATTATTATTACTATTTGTATTAGTCCATTTTCACACTGCTGTAAAGAACTTCTCTGAGATTGAGTAATTTATGACTGAAAGAGGTTTAATTGACTCACAGTTCCATATGGCTGGGGAAGCCCCAGGAAACATACAATCCTGGCAGAAGGGGAAGCAGGCACCTTCTTCACAAGACAGCAGGAGAGAGAAGAGTGAGCAAGACCATGGAAAACTCCCTTATAAAACCATCAGATCTCATGAGAATTCACTCACTATCATGAGAACATCATAGGGGGAAACAACTCCCATGATCCAATCACCTCCTCCCTCCCTCGGCACCTAGGGATTACAAATCGAGATGAGATTTAGGTGGGGACAAAAAGCTAAACCATATTACTACTACTATAAGTTGTATTACTCCTTTCCAGTCTTGTTTAGACTACCTAGGCTTTTGTGTTTCTCCTTTGGATTTTAAATTTCCCTCAAAAATTTTTCAGGCTCTCCTGATCATGAAACAGCTCCTCAGAAAATCACCAGCATACACCAGGTGCTTAATAAATGACAGTTGAAAAAAATTAGAGTGCTTTTGCCATGGGCCTTTAGATGTCCATGAGAATGGTGGGGTTTACTGGATCTATCTTTACCCCTATCTTCACCGCAGGGCTAGCCTGTAAATTGTGGTAAATATATAGCAATCCCTAAATCTTAGTTTATTTTCTTATACTTTTTGTCCTCTGAAGTTTGCCTTCAGTACCATCTCAATGCATTAATCAATCAATGGAGAAACAATCACAGTTGGGTATGTTCTGATTTAATCCAGGCCTGGAAGTGCCTGCCCCTAATCAGTGTGGTTCTACTATCATTTATGAAAGCCAAAAAAAAAAAAAAAAAATGGGGGCGAGACAGAGGTAAACTTAATAATAAAATAAAATATCTGTTAGGATTTTGGCAAACTTGGAGACTATTTTTCTACAGTCTCGCTTTATGTGAACAGTAAAAATCATTTTAATAATAAGAGCAGAGAGAAGGAAGATCCAAAGAAAAGAGAAGGAGGAGGAGAAGGAAGAAAAATGAAGGATAGAGGAAGGAAAGGAACACGAGAAAGCTAAATGAACAAGAAAAAGGATAAAGGGTCTATTCACCACAAAATGGAACGAAAGGAGAGAAAGGGTCTTACCACTAAAGGAAGGAAAGCCTTTCTGCAGAATCAGGCAGCTGAAGAGAAAAAAGGAAATGGTTTTTGAAAACAAAACTCAACAGGAGTAATAAATTCAGAAACTATAGATTGCATCAGTTCATTAAGAGTGTTTTCAAAATCATTTAAAATAAAAAATGAGCGCACAGTCACATTGCCTTGAGATACTTAAGGGAAGTTACTCATTACCAAGAGAGTTGCAAAATCTTATAAAAATATGCCACACGTAATAGCAGAAAAACTGGAAAAGCACTCTCTCTTACCCCTCAAAAAAAAAAAAAGAAATCTTTAATAACAATCCATTTGACTTCACATGCCTCCACTCAATGGAAATCCAATAACATTAAATGTTATATTTAATTAAATTGAGCTGATTGACCCGACTGGGGTATAGAATTAGAAATCCAATCAGCATATATTTTCCTCTAAGTATGAACATCTCTAAAATGTAACTTTCTCATTTTTGATATGAAAATTAAAGAAATATATATAACTCTGAATTGTAACCAAATTAATATCATCTGTCTCTGAGAAATCTTGATTTTGGCGTGTTTACTCAAAGCTCCTACATGTGTGCACAAACACACGCACACACTTCTGGCCCTCTTCTCCAAATATACACACATTGCTCCCTTTCTCAATTCCAAAAATCATTCACCATTTTGGATATGTGTGATGTGGTTCTGCAGAAAAAGTCAGATGTGTATTGTGTGGGTTTGATACTCTTTTCCTTTTTTCCTGTTTTAATGAGAAAAAAAGCCTTAAGCCTTAATATAGACTTTATTGTTGATCCTTGACCCAGTTTTAACTGCACAGCTACCTCCTACCTTCCTGATTCATTCAAAGCTTTTCTTTAGCCATTCACAGTCTGCTTTTGGTCATTTCCTATATCCAGAAGGTATGTTGTGGATATTATTAGAATGATGTTTCCTAGGCTTTAAAATAAACAGAGGCCAGTATTTTTATAAGAATTATCTTCTAGGAATAAGTAACAAATGTTGGGGAGCAAAACAATTTCTTTACCGTAAAAGCATTTTTTTCTTCATGAAATATTAATTTTGGATCAGGTGAAACGCAGCAGCAATATTTATGGTAAATGTCTCTTTGCAAGCTCAGTTTGATAGTACTGGTGAATTCCCAGTGGATAACAAGAGTTCTCAAGGATAACAAGGAAATGCGATTTGTTGCATTACATGTTTCCAATTGTTTAAACTGCTTGTGATACCATAAGGGTATTAATTATTTTTGGATTACGACACATGTGAAAAATCCAGCCTATTTATAAAACAAGTCTCTGCTTCTTAAAACATTCACTCAGTCCCCAGGTGGGTTCTGAGCTCAGAAGCAGGCATCCTGGTTTTAATGCCCAAATCGAATGTATGTTCCTCGGAAATCTTATGGACACTTTCATCTGCAGAACGCTGTTTTCTTTATTCCTGTTTTCTAAAATATAGGTGTTATTCTTTAACCCTCAGATCCATTATCTTTTTTTTAATGCTTTAAGTTCTGGGATACATGTGCAGAACCTGCAGTTTGTTACATAGGTATACATGTGCCATGGTGGTTTGCTGCACCCATTGACCCATCATCTAAGTTTTAAGCCCCGCATGATTTGTCCTAATTAGGTATTTGTCCTAATGCTCTCCCTCCCCTTGCTCCCAACCCCCCAACAGGCCCCAGTGTGTGATGTTCCCCTCCCTGTGTCCATGTATTCTCATGGACATGAACACAGATAAAGCTGGAGGCCATCCTTCTTAGCAAACTAACACAGGAACAGAAAACTAACCACCACATGTTCTCACTCGTAAGTGGGAGTTGAACAATGAAATCAAATCCATTATCTTTACAAAACATTTTCAAACCACAAAGTACTTAATGAGCTAATCAAATATAATCACTGAGACCATTTGCTCCAAAGTCGTGGGGTTGTTTGGTCCAAACAGATGGTTGAGGCAGGGGTCTCTCTACTCAGGATGTGAGCCACCCTGTGCACCTCTCTTTGACATGGTCCCCTTTATACCTGGAGGAGATTACCATGAGCTCCATAGGGAGACAACACACACTGTTTCTCAAACTGGGGTTCATTTTGGATCCCCAAAGAGTTCCAGGTCAGGGTTTATAAATTATGTGGGAACTGTATTAATGAAATGAAAGCACAGAGTTCCAACCCAAAGTAAATTCATTATGAGCATATTCTGGCTCTTTTGCCTAGGCTTTAGGCCCTGGTATACGCTCGGGCAATTTTATTCCCCATGTTGACGTTTGCAATTAGATTTGCATTGGCATCTAGCACTTAGTACAGTGGTGTTTTTTCTTGTTGGAGAAATAAACTGGCATCATTAAAACAGGCAGCCTCTCCTTGTGGACTCCCAGAGGACCCTGGGCTCCTTTGCACCTCCACACTGTTCCACCCAGCGTGGCTCCTTCTGCCTGGCCCCTCCCTGACAGTGAGGCCCTGAAGGTAGGGTGTGGTCTCCTCTTGAGACCTTCAGAGCTTCTTTCAGCTTCCCCACAGCAGAGTTGACGCTGGGCCTATTAATATCCCCATGCCAAGTGCCCTGCTGTGACTCTGGGTTCCACAGGCAGAACTGACAGATGACACCTCAGTGTCACTTCTCTTTGCCAGAGAGAACTATGCATGGGCTTTACTTCTGTGGCTAACCAGGAATAGAAACTGAAATAATTCCTATAGAAAGTGAATGCACAAACACCATGAGATGTGCTCCATTTCTGGGGCATTCCAGCTTCTCAAGGTCTCCGAATCAAGGCAAGAAGATGTTGTATACTCTTTGATCTGGGTCAGATCTTGAAGTAAGACTCCTTGGAGAAAGACCTGCAAGACTGACACTCCACAGCCCACAAGTCCTGCCTCCCCTTCCATTATCATAGCCCATGTGGGAGTTGTGGTTACTTCTTTTATTATTATTATTATACTTTAAGTTCTAGGGTACATGTGCACAACGTGCAGGTTTGTTACATATGTATACATGTGCCAGGTTGGTTTGCTGCATCCATCAACTTGTCATTTACATTAGGTATTTCTCCTAATACTGTCCCACCACCACCCCTCCCACCCACTGACAGGCCCCAGTATGTAATGTTCCCTACCCTGTGTCCAAGTGTTCTCATTGTTCAACTACCACCTATGAGTGAGAACATGCAGTGTTTGGTTTTCTGTCCTTGTGATAGTTTGCTGAGAATAATGGTTTCCAGCTTCATCCATGTCCCTGCAAAGGACATGAACTCATCCTTTTTATGTCTGCATAGTATTCCATGGTATATATGTACCATAGTTTCTTAATCCAGTCTATCATTGATGGACATCTGTCCTATTCAACATAGTGTTGGAAGTTCTGTCCAGGGCAATCAGACAAGAGAAAGGGAGTTGGGGATACTTCTAAGGGGAGTTGTGGCAAAGCTGGGTAAGAACCTGTTCCATAGAAAGCTGTGTAGATGCCTCCAGGACATATTTTTCCCTGTGTTCCCATAACACCTTTTGCTCTATGCTCTCTGATTCCTAGGATCTGGAATGTGACTGGCACATAGTAAAGCCTCATAAATAGTTGCAGATACGGTAGTAAACTCTACCCTGTACAACTGCAAGAGCCTGAACTTTACTTCTTCACTGCCTATTAATAAGACCTGAGAGAGAAATGGATGCTTGACATGATTAGAAACCTTTTCCATGATCAAATTGTTAAAATCTTTGGATGTGGTAGGTTTTTGTTAAACATTCCGCTAAAAATTGACTCAGAAATAACTCTAAGTATATAGAGGATTATTTACAAGCAGTGACAGTTCCTAAAAGTCTATTTAAGATGCGTCTGGAACAGCAAGGAGAATGAACATGCGATTATTTGGTGCTTTCCGTAAGAATGAGAAAAATCGGTGTGTTCAGTGACAAGCTGCCAGTGAGTGGTGCTGGCCAGATGGAGACGCGAATAGAATGACCCTCCCTTCTGCCTCCCTTCTGCCTCCCTGCCTGTTAAAATACCTGGGACATTTAGACAGTGTCCATACCTGGGCTTTTCCCTAGAACAACTGAATAAAACTTTCTGGGACGTTATATTTTTTAAGGTTTCCAGGTAATTCCAAAGCATAAGCAGGTACGAGATTCTATGATTACATCAGTGGTTATTAGCAGATAACTTACCTCAAGATGCTTACCTAAGCATCTTTCATTTCTAACTAAATCCAGTGCCACTTTAAGGCATGTAAAGTGATATAAGGCATTTAATTACTCTTCAAGTTCAGACTCATATTAATCACTATTTCCCCCATGTCTTACATATGGTATTTTTTCATGTAATCCTCATAAGAGCCCTAAAGGTAGCTGTTGTGTTACCCCCATTTTACAGATAAGCACGCGGAGGCTCAGAATGGTTAAACAGTTGTCTCAAAGCATAACTGTGAGAAACAAACTCACCTGTCCAAACCCAAAGGATGGACTCAGAGATCCGGAGAACAGCGAGACTTTTAATGGTGGTCTTACAAGATCCAGTGTCTGGCGTGCTCTCACTCCCAGAACAGTTTCAACAAGGCATTTATCCCATAATGTGCAGGTCCCTCCCCCAGTTCCTCATAGGCTGAGTGCTATGGGGTCACAATCTTCCCTGACGTTGCCTATGGATTGTTAGGCAGGGGCTTTAGGTGGTCTTTTTAGGGTTGTCTTGCTGCATTTTGTCGCAGCCCACAATGCATTGCAATCTTAGTTAGCTCAGCTGCTCTTTAAGTATTTGGCTTATGACCTAAGTAGCTGGGTAGGCTAATAAGAACAGACAGAGCAAGCTATTTTGCATACTAGTAAACCTTTATCTTAGACTAAACTTCTTTGGTTCGGGTGAGGGCAAGTAAGGTGGGGGGAAGCTGTTTCTTCTGTAGTTTGCTGACCTAAGCCGATTCAAGGCACTTTGTCTTGGAAATGGACCACGGTATACATTATTTCCTTTATAACTAAAACATGTTTGATTTTGTATGAAATGAGGATCATAATACAGACCCGATGAGGTTACTGAGGTCGGGAGATGGAGGATATATAACAGGTGATCTGTATTCACTCCCTTGTCTTTGAAAACGCACACATGAGGAAGGGAAGGGGCTTGTATTCTCTACAATATATTACCTTCAAAAAGCCAGTGGACATAAGACTCTTTCTGACTGACTCACCACATCCTTTGCACAATGGCTAAGATCAGGTCAGAGTGTGGTGCTTTCAATGTGTCAGCCATTCTGAGTAGAGCACAGCTGTTTACCCTGTACAATGCCATCCCTTTTGTCTTGCTGATGATACTTTGTGGCTAACTCAGTCTCTGGTGAGGGTCGCTAAAACCTCAAATTCCGCTTTTTTTTTTTTTTTTTTTTGAGATGGAGTTTCACTCTTGCTGCCCAGGTTGGAGTGCAGTGGTGCAATCTTGGCTCACTGCAGCCTCCGCCTCCCTGGCTCAAGCAATTCTCCTGCCTCTGCCTCCTGAGTAGCTGGGATTATAGGCGCCCACCATCACACCCGGCTCAGTTTTTGTATTTTTAGGAGAGACGGGTTTCACCATGTTGGCCAGGCTGGCCTCGAACTCCTGACCTCAGGTGATCTACTGTCCTCAGCCTCCCAAAGTGCTGGGATTACAAGCGTGAGCCACTGCATCCGGCCTCAAATTCTGCTTTTTAAAATGTCAGAAGAATGTGGGCTCTCTATAATATTTTTAAACTCTTCTTATACAATAAAGTGCTTGCATCTCTCAAAAGCTACTACTAGAACATTTTTAATTTTTATTCAAATTATAAAATACAAGTCTAATAAGCACTGATATTACTGATCAAATAATATACATATAAGGCAAAAATTCAGGATTCCTCCCTGATCCCTCCCGTTTCCATCCCTGCTATCCTATGTGCTAGCAACTTGGCAGAATCTCCTGCGATTTGGCTCTGCGCCGAGCTCTACTGGAGAAGACAATAAACTATAAGAAATGTAATGACAGACTCTTAACTTTTGAAACCATTTTTGTCACCAAATATTGATGGATTGTCATTTTTTTAATGAAACTATTTCCATTTCTCTGAGCTGAAAAAGACCTATTTGGCCTAAGCTGCTCGTTTTTCAGGTGAAGAAACGAAAGCCCAGAAAGCTCCATTGCCTTACTCAAAGCTGCACGGTGCATGGCAGGGCTGGGGCTGGAGAGCAGCTTCCCCGGCCACCTTGCCAGACCTCTGATTTGAGGCAATAAGTGTTGCAGAGAACTGTCCTGCATCTGTGGTCCGCTTACTCTGTACACAAGAACTGGCCAAGATTCAGGCACACAGGGAGCCATCCATAAAGATTAGTTTATTTTGTCCCATTTCAATGCTACTTAATGCATTCAGAAGAATGAAGTAGCTGTATAAGCAGCTATCATTAAGAGGCAGATACTTTTAAGGGATGGGGGATGGATTTGTCCTGTATGACTGTAATCAAGTAATTTAATCTCTATAAGTATTAATATTCAAAAATTGGCAACAATATCCCCACATACCCAAATATAACATGACGTGCTAAAGCACCTTGCGAACTCTGCTTTGTTATACAAGTAATTGCATATCCGTATTTCATAACATTTCATAGTTTGTAAGACATTTTCATATGCATCAGTTTATTTCACACTTAAGACATGATGTAAAAGAAAAATATCGATACTACTATTTATAAATGAGGAGGGACCAAATGTTCCTTCAAGGCCACACAGCTAGTTGATGACAGCACTGGAACTGAACAGAGGTCTATCAACTTCCAGTCCAGGACCCTTCCAGTATTTGACGTGCATTCTTTGCATGACACTGATGAACGTTCAAGTCCTCTTTCCCACCGCCATGATGGAAATGACTTCCAAGTGAGGCTAGGCACTCTACACACTGCCATAGTTGGCCATCAGTGAATGAAAGGCTAACAGCTGCCTCTCCTTTCGCTGCTGTCAATATTGACCTACAACATAAGACGAGGGGATGAGGCAAGGGGGTGAGGACAGAGGAAATACACAGGGTATCAGAAGTCATAGAGCTTAGTTGAAGTTCTTTACTATGGGTTGCCAGTATAGGTTGAAGATCACACAGTTTAATTTCAAATCCCATCCCTTAGCGTGCATGATCCTTGATCATCTCAATCCAAGGGACCTTCTCTCATTATTTTTCATGTACTACCAACATCCCAGCTACCGACCCTTTTAGTTTCACCAAAGTGTGCAAAGCCACTCTGTCACGATATGCATTGTAACATCTTCACACCTTTGCACATGATGCTCCATTTGCTTGGAACACCTTCCTTAATTTTGAGCCCAAAAGACCCAGACTTACCTGGCAAGACAAAGCTCAAATATTGTCTCCTCTATGACGATTACTCTGGCTGGCTCTCCAAGACAGAGTTAGGATTTGTTATGTTTTGTTTTACAATTAACTGTTTTTTGCAAAACATTTGAATAACAGGAGGGATGTCACGGAGAGATGCAGAAACCGTACTATACTTAGTTTTAGAAGTGGCTTAAGGGCAGGGACTGTGTCTCACTGGGCACAATATTTACACAAAGTAAATTTTCAGTAAATGGTAGTTTCCCAGATGGATGAATGAATGAATGGATAGATGGATGACAGAATATACTAAAAATGCCTAAGGCTCAGTGGGGTGAGCCATATGCTGACAGGTTAGGAAATGGAAATTTCTGGGTCTCGGGACCTTGGCTCTTATTGCAGATGGGTATTCTTAGTCACATAATTAAATCTTTCTGGGTCTCATTCTCTAACTGTGAAACCCACTTTCTACCCTACTCCCCTCATCTGGGAGCCCAGGGAAGCTGATGGATATTAAACCATATTAATAGCTCCTCGCCCTTGGCTTCCTGTTGAGTTTGGCCAATGGGAAATGGCATCAGGAGATACAGGGCAAAAGAAGCGTGAGATGGGATTTTCATTCCACCCACCACAGCTCCCTCCTTGCAGGTCCCACAACTGAAAGCCACAGCTCCTCTTCCCGCAACCCAGAAAGAGAGCCCTGTCTCTGTGTCCCAGTGCCTACCTGGTCCCCAAACCCCTCCAAGCCCAGGCATGTGAGAGCGCCCTTTTATTACCGCCCCCAGATACTTCACTGTCTTCTGTGGATTCCTTCTACCCTGCCAACACCTTTCAAATGGTCTCTTTATTAAGCTGTTCTCAAATTACCCCATTTGAGAGTGCCATCTGTTTCTTGCTGGAACCTCAGCTGATATCCTTTACACCTCTCAGGGCCTTTGAGTAGATTACATGAGGTCATTGATACGAAGCCCTTACTGAATACTCCCAGGGTCTCTGCTGCTAATTTATATGGTAAATAACATTAAAAATCTTTCCTATGTGGGTGAATAGAAGGCTCAAATAAAATGCTGCATTCTACGTAAAGTGATATAGAACTGTAACTTTCAATAAATATTTTACGGTAAAGCCACACTTGGAAACGAAAAGCACGCCTTCTGCACGCTCTGGCTCGGAGCAGAGCCAGCCAAACCTGGCTGACGTGCCCTCGGTGCCCAGGGGGGAGCACACAATTGCACGCCAGGGAAAAGCAGGCTCAGTTTATGTTTGCTCAACTCCCGGGGGCAGATGGGATGAATGCTGACAGAAAGAGGACAGCCTGTCAGAGAAAGAAATCCCCTCCCCCCCTGCGTTCCAGAAATAAGCCAGTTCTTGACCTGGATTGATTCTTTCTGCCATTTCCTCTAAACTAGCACCTGTATCCGATTTTTTTTTTTTTTCTTTTAGCTTTCACCAAATCGTTTTTTTTTTTTTTTAATTTATTTATTATTATTATACTTTAAGTTGTAGAGTACATGTGCATAACGTGCAGGTTTGTTACATATGTATACTTGTGCCATGTTGGTGTGCTGCACCCATCAACTCGTCATTTACATCAGGTATAACTCCCAATGCAATCCCTCCCCCCTCCCCCCTCCCCCCTCCCCATGATAGGCCCCCGTGTGTGATGTTCCCCTTCCTGAGTCCAAGTGATCTCATTGTTCAGTTCCCACCTATGAGTGAGAACATGCGGTGTTTGGTTTTCTGTTCTTGTGATAGTTTGCTAAGAATGATGGTTTCCAGCTGCATCCATGTCCCTACAAAGGACACAAACTCATCCTTTTTTATGGCTGCATAGTATTCCATGGTGTATATGTGCCACATTTTCTTAATCCAGTCTGTCACTGATGGACATTTGGGTTGATTCCAAGTCTTTGCTATTGTGAATAGTGCTGCAATAAACATACGTGTGCATGTGTCTTTATAGCAGCATAATTTATAATCCTTAGAAGCAACGGTGGCTTGTTCCCCAGAATTAAAACATGAGGTGGAAGTTCCAGTAACGACTTTGCTTTTGTTTCCACAGGCTGAATTGAAGATCCCTCTTATCTGCCGGGTGCCAAGAACTATGAACAGGCAGTAAGTACCACGGGATCACTGTGAGTCCCGATTCCCTTTTCGTAGTGGGGACAGGAGGCGTTTTCTGGAAGATGAACTAAGAAATGATGCCAGTGTGGCCACCCGTGGAAAGGGGATTTCCTGAGAGGCCATGGCTGGGGCTGTGCGCTTTGGTGTTCGGAAAACTCCTCTTTCCAGTAGCAGCATTTTCTCATGGACAGAGCACTTGCTCTCACCCAGCATGGCTGTGTGGTGGGGCAGGGACAAGATACCCTAGCACCATGATGCTAGAAGGGCACCCAGTCAGTTTCCACCCATGGGTGTGAAGGAATAAGTAAAAGGACAGTGGTTTGTGCACTTTTTCCCACAGGAGAAAGCCTGGAGTCCAACTTTCTCTTTGTGGACACCCAGAGTAAGTGGTGTGGTCAGTCTGAGACACCGAAATTTGTGCCTGATAAAAAAAAAAAAAAAAAAAAAAAAAAAAACCAGCAGGACTCAAACGTTTAAGAAATATTTACAGTGAAAAAAAAACCTTGAAACTGGCAAAGTTTGGTGGAGCAGTTTTAAAATTAATCTCCTTATCTATGTATTTGCTTTATTTTGCCAGTCAGAAAGGTAGTTTTGTTATTCCTCTTTCGTGTGAAAAGCAGTGATTGTATTAGAAAGAGCAGGAGTTTCAGAGTCAGGCAGACCAGACCTACTTTAAATCCCTTGCCCTGTCATTTTACATCTGTATGATACTGGAGAATGATGATATCCTTACCCTCTGGATATGCAAGAAGTTCCTTAACCCTCTGAAAAGCAGAATTGACTCAGGGAGGAGGACTGCCTGGTTTCTGGGTGGATGTCCTGATCCTAGAGGGAGGCTAGGGGACAGCAATGGCTGTACCTCGCAGGTGGGCACTGGCTGGAGGGCTCTGATCCAAGAGACAGAGACAGCAGCAGATGCTGTGACAGCCCTGGTAATCTCAGCTACCCATGGATGCCCACAGGTGTCCAGGTGGAGTGACCTGACTCACAGGCAAGCCCATGGGATGGGAAGGCTGGAGCTTCTGCTCTTCCTCTTGCCACGAAAAGCACAGCAGGAGCTCCCTGGCACGTAGTCCACAGATGGGCTCCTCACCCAAGTGAGAATTAAGCTCATCAAGCATCCCTTCTTGCCAGGAGTTGTGACCTCGTTTTCCTCCTCGATCCTTGCAGCAGGACTGAGTGGCAGGTATTACTAGCTTCCTGGAAGATTAGCTGCTTCATCTAAATGACTTGTCTGAGAGGGCTCAGAGCATTGAGATGAAGGTGGAGCTGGAATTCAAGTCTGTCTGACTCCCAGTTCAGTGCTCCTTCCTTTATTCCCTCGGCTGTGGGAAATGGAAAAGTCACCAGTAAGGGAGTCAGGGCTAATGTCAATCCAGGTGAGCTGGTTAACCTGTGGTTGCACCACAAAGGGGATGAACTCTCAGACCCAAATTAGCACTGGGGATAAACGTGGCAAATGGCAGTTTCACTGTAGGATAGACGAATTGGAGGTTTGTGCTGATGGCATAAACAGCACAGCAGGTGTATTAGTGTCCTGGGCTGTCTAACAAATTACCACCACCTGCATGGCTTTAAACACTGGGAATCTAGTCACTGACAGTTCTGGGAGCCAGAAATTCAAAATTAAGGGGTCAGCAGGGCCTTTCTTCCTCCAAAGGCTCAAGGGAAGAATCCTTCCTAGTCTCGTTCACCTCAGAGGCTCCTGACTTTCCTTGCCCGTGGCTGCGTCACTCCCCTCTCTGCCTCCATTTCACGTGAACTTCTCCTCTCTGGCCATATTTTCTATTCTTCTCACCTCAAACCTCCCTCTGGCTGTCTGATGTGAAGATATTTGTCATTGGATTTAGGGGTCACCTGGATAGTCCGAATGATTTCTTATCAAGATCCTTAACTACATCTGCAAAGATGCTTTTCCCAAACAGGGTCACATTCACAAGCGATGGGGATGGGGATGTGGGTGTGTGGTAGGGCCACCCTTCAGTCCACGGCAGCAGGCTTTATCTTCAC
This sequence comes from Macaca thibetana thibetana, assembly GCF_024542745.1. Classification (NCBI taxonomy): domain Eukaryota; kingdom Metazoa; phylum Chordata; class Mammalia; order Primates; family Cercopithecidae; genus Macaca; species Macaca thibetana. The sequence goes on from NC_065582.1 coordinate 176,158,700, forward strand.
ACTCGCTCTGCTCTTCCGGAGCAATGTGGGATGCCTCTGAAATGTCTGGCAATGTTTGCTATGAGCGTCTGCTTGGCTTTGTAGCTGAGATTTCCACCCCTTCAGTCTCTGCTTCTATGCCTTTTTTTTTTTTTTTTTTTTTTTTTTTTTTGAGACAGAGTCTTGCTCTGTCACCAGGCTGGAGTGCAGTGGCACAATGTCAACTCACTGCAACCTCCGACTCCCTGGTTCAAGTGATTCTCCTACCTCAGCCTCCCGAGTAGCTGGGATTACAGGTGCCTACCACCATGCCTGGCTAATTTTTGTATTTTTAGTAGAGACAGGGTTTCTCCATGTTAGCCAGGATGGTCTCAATCTCCTGACCTCATGATCTGCCCGCCTCAGCCTCCTAGAGTGCTGGGATTACAGGCGTGAGCCACCACGCCCTGCCCTATGTCTTTTAATGATTTCACCCTATGCCAAGGGCCTGTTCTGTAGGAGAGGTTTTCCCCTTTTATGAGGACTTTCAGTGGCTTTGTTTTTCAGCCAGGGAGTTGGTGTCTGTTGAAAATGGCTTCTCACCAAGCTTTCCAAAGGGAAGCTGTGTGGTTGCAGCTTTACAGTCACCTTAGATTTGAAGCTGGCAATGCGTAGACCAGAGGACAGCCAAACCGTCACCACTTCACAAACATTAGCTTCCTTCCATTAGGATGCGTCCACGTGGAGCCTACGCACTTGACTATCTGACACCTCAACATGAGGAACCTGCCCTGAAGAATAATTCTTCTTCTTTCCCAAAGCTCAGAGCATCCTTTTCCTCGCCTAGTCCCAGTCTCTTCTTCACTCCTTCCTCTTGTGCACCCTCAAACCGGTCAATCCATATGGGATTGCTGCTGGCCTATCCCAAAACGAAAAGTAAATATTAAAATTAGAACCACCGCCCCCCCCCCACCAGTGCTATTACACTTTAGAAATGCATACGCTGGCACCACACAAATGAAAGGTAAGATGCCCTAGGACACTCCATGTTTTATTCTCCACCTTCCGGTTTCCTGTCCAGGGGGTCCTGAGCTGGGAGATGCTGTTGATCTAAGTGCAGGCTGCACAGCAGCAGTGTCAGCATCACCAGGGAGCTTGCTAGAAATGCAGAATCGCAGCTGCTACAGCCCAGCCCAGGCATGCAGAGTGGAACCCATACTTCTACAAGGTCCTCAGTTCATTCCTGGACACATTAAAGCCTGAGAAGTGCTGAACGAGAACAGGAGTTCCCAACACCGTTTCCTTCCCGGCACACTTGAGAACTTATCTACAGTAGTCACGAAAGCATGACTCAGAGAAGGCAGCCACATGTCAGGCTGCGTGTGAGTGTAGTTTGGAAATGTGTGCCCCCCATCACCACGCACACGGAGGTTTTTCTTTTGCTGAGCCCTGTGGGGTAGTACTCACTTCCTCTGTCAAAATTATTAACCCAGTCAATTCAAGGCAGTAGATTTTAAACCTGAAGGAGCGTTAGAATCATCAGGGAGGCTTTAAACAAAAGCAATTTCAGGGTCCTTCCCCAAAGCAAAGAAACCAGAATAGTTGGACATCAGTCTTTTTTTTTTTTTTTTTTTTTTTTTTTTGTTAATGCTCAACTGAGTGTAATCTACAGCCACTTTTGTGGAATAATGTCTCACAATTCTATTTTTTTTTTTTTTTTTTTTTGTTAATGCTCAACTGAGTGTAATCTACAGCCACTTTTGTGGAATAATGTCTCACAATTCTAAAATCTGGAATTTCTTACAATTCTATAACCTGGAATCCTAAGCAGACTTTGTAACGACAACTAATTCCTTACCATCTGTCTTGGTCTTCTCAGGTTACTATAACAAAATAGCTCAAACTGGGTAACTCAGAAACAACAGAAATTTATTTCTCACAGTTCTGGGAGCTGGGAAATCCAAGAACACGGGGCCAGCACATTTAGTGTCTGGTGAGAGTGCTTCCTGGTTCATCGATGGTCTGCTTGCTGTGTCTTCACATAGTAAAGGCAAGAAATGTGTCTGGGACTCTTTTATAAGAGTGCTAATCTCATTTCATGGGAGTTTTGTCCTCTTGGCCTAATCAACCCCCAAAGGCCCCACCTTTTAATACTATTACCTTGGTGATTAGCTTTCAACATATGAATTTAAGGGTTTCACAAACATTTAAATCATAGAAGTATCTCTCATTAAGCACTTTTATAATGAATAAATTAATAAGTATAGATGAATGGATGATATAGAAATATATATTATATATGTACATGTGCGTGCACACGTGAACCTATCAGTATATATGTATGTATATGTATGCAGACACACAATACAAGCGTATGCACACATATTTGTATTTGATTGTATCAGTATATATGTATGTATATGTATGCAGACACACAATACAAGCGTATGCACACATATTTGTATTTGATTGTATCAGTTCAGTCAAAAGCACTTATTTATTGAGTATACATTTCACACACCTCATTTATAAAGATGAATAAGATCTAGCCCCTGTCCTCACAGAGCATTTGCCATATGTAAAGAGAATTCTTTCAGTATTATATAGAGAGTGATGGGAAAACTCCACAAGCACTAAGAAGGGATGCTGATGTCATGATTCTAAATTGCTTCCGAAATTAGCAGGTTATTTTTCATCGACTTTCCCTGCAACAAAACTTGCAGCTTCCCCAGCAATCCATTAAACTGCAGAAAGCCTCATTCCTTGGTGCTATTAGAGAAGAGCAGACAGACCCACCAGCAGCCCCATTATACCGCTGGGGCTAGATAAGGGCATCTTGGGGTTCGATTTCCAGTACCTCTTCATCATTCTGGACAGGACTGATAAGAACCTTGACGCTGTGGTTCTGAGTGCTTTGGAAGAGACAAAGTCACCTGAGTGATTGCTTCTGGGCTCTTTCCAGTAAGCCAATGCCCTGCACTGGCCACCCAGGCTCTTTCGGGAATTTGGGTGAAAGTCACTCTTGCACATCCCAGATTGGGGATAGATCAGAGAGCAAGGGTCTCCAGAGTGTCCACTTTGAAATAAAGCTTAAACAATTATTAAGCTTGTTTTGTTCATTGCTGAAATTATCCCCAGTATTGATGGAAATTTCAGAAAACATACAAAAGTACAAAGAAGAAAATGAAAATTATCAATTATCCTAGCACCCAGCACTAACTTGCTACAGTTGTCTTAGTTTATTTTTCTATATCTATGTGTAATATCTTAAAATTTTAGAAAATCTACTTTTAAAACTCATTGTTTTAAGTCATTCATTTAATAACCATGTTTCCTTTTCTGAGCATTGTCCTACACAATTAAATTTTCTTTAAAATCATGGTGTTTTGAAGCTATGACTTAAATAAGGTTTACCACCCCTTCTCCACAATTTCAAAGTCAAAAGGCTTTGAAATACTGAAAGGTCTTTGTAGCTAATTTGACAGCAAAACCTGATGTGCAACGAGGTAATGTATGTTCTTCATTTATCCCAATTAATCCGACTATCACATGTTTCACTACAGAAATATTAGCGTGTTTAATAACCAGAGGTTATTCCAGTCTTTACTGGGAATATTACATAGTGTACAGCACGTGCACTGTGTTCCTTTTCTAAAATCCACAATATTCTGAATTCCTGGCCCCAAGGGATTTAGATCAAGCATGGCAAACCTGTATTTTATTTGGCAGTTTATTTTATCTTGCCCTTGGTGTTGGACATTTAAGTTGCTACCTATAGAGTTTTATGAGGCAGTTTTATCACCAAGATTAAACTTAATGCTATATACTCTAGGAGTATTAGAGCAGACGGTGTTGTGATGCTCCCCAGCAGACAACAATGTGTATGCTGCATACATTATGTACCTCTACCCTAATAGTCTAATATTATGTAGGAACATGAGTTCAAATTATCTAATAATAACCTAGCACTCCTTTTCTTGCATAGGGAATATATATTTCCTATTCGCTTGTTTTGGAAAAAGTTTTGATGGTAAACAAAACAATAAAATAGATATTTAGAGATGGAGAGAGTCATAGAAGTATAGAATTCCACCTTCCACACATGGTTATAATTTCCTTAGCAATAGCTCTGTGAGACAGAATGAGAAGCTTCTCAAACACTCTTCTCGATGAAGAGCTGATTACCTTCTGAGCCTATGACTTAGGAAACAGCAAGAAAATTCCTCTTTGTATTGACATCAACAAAGCCACCTTCAAGTCAATGTTAATCATTGACATTTTACATTTTACTAAGCAAAAACAGTGATATTTGCCTGCAATACTTTTCTCACTTGAATGCAGAGTCTAGTTATAAGAACGAAAGAGCAAAAAGGATACAAAAATTGTTTACCCTCCCTGACACGCCAGGCACTGTGCTAGCCATTCTCCATGAGGATCTGTGTCATACTTTCTGACTGCTCAGCACTAAAACAGCTTTCCATATTGCCACATAAGAACAACTGTCCGAAATTCAGTTTCAGGAGTAAAACCGACATATTTCTGACTCCAAAATCCGTAATCTTACGTCATAAGACATAGTGATTCAGAATATCATGCTTGTATATTTCTCATCATGGATACATCACCTGAGTGAATGACTGTTTTGCCCATTACAGGCATATTTTCTCTTTGAAACCTTGCACAATCAAATATATTCAATTCCTAGGTGGGGATGTATGTCAGCTCCTCTTGAGAGGGCTCAATGTCTGGCACACAGGAGCTGCCCAATAGATGATATTTCTCTCTGTGTGTATGAATGATAAAACTCCATGTAAACTCCAGATCATTATTTTCCTTCATGACATGTGTGAACAACCCCTGCTTTCGACCTCCAGGGGCACCTTCATTTTGATTTGCAGGAATAAATAAGTGTAAATGCCACTGAATCTAGAGAAAATGAGAACCAGCAATTTCGGCACCCTGAGATCAGAGTCCTACACCCAGCTGTGTAGTCAGTATGGCTGCCCTCCTAGTTACCCAGAAGTAATTATGAACCAACTCTCAGGCCAACTGGGTCTGCCCTCTGATGCTATCAAAGTCACATAGGTAGGATTCAGCTTCGTGGTTGGCTGGTAATTAAAAAGCTGCAAGCTGTGAGGGAACATAGCTGAGATCCAGAGAGAGAGTTTGCCAGAGGTTGCAGACATGGCCAGTGATACTCTTGCAGGAGCAGCAGGTGTGGTTGGCTTTGAGACTCAATAAAGATGGTCGGTGATGAGGGAATAGAGGATGTTAAGACAGTCTTCTCTCTCTCTTACTGGCAAGATTACCAGTTGCTGATAGAACTAGTTGACTTAACTAGCTTATCACTGCTTGGGAAAATTCCAGCTGAACAAGGTCTCCTGCTGACTGTCCACAAGATTAGTTTTCATCATTACAGTCTTTGAAAATGTCACAAAGAACAGTAAAGGTTCTGATGTATTTAATGTAGGAGTTTGTTATCATATAAGTAATGTATATTCTTTGTAGAACATTTAAGATACAAAATATATACATAAAGAGAAACTACCATTTCTAATTGAACCATTGAAAAACGGTAAACAGTACTGGATATTTCCTTTTAGGCTTTCCAATACAACTATCCATTCTACTTTGTTTTTAACCTGATGTATCATATGTATAATATTTCCCAACATTATTAGAGTCATTTTATAGCTATGCAATCTTTCAATACCTTAGGCATCCCATATCTTATGTTCTTCCACTGCAGGAAAACAAGACAACTCATGAACTAATTTGACAAATTCAATTAACATAATCACGCCCAAATATTAAGATGCTGTGTTTTATTACATGGAAATAAGGAAAAACAATCATCCTAGGAAATATTGTGAGCTAACCCAGTGTTTGGAGAACCTGACCCATGATGACAGTTTATAACAGAATAGTATTTGATTATAAAAACATACAGAGAAGTCGGTAACAAGGTCCAGCATTTATGGTTGCTATTTTAGCCATGAAGTCCAAACCACTGGTCGTTTGCATGTCTATAACTTACATTGGCCCAACATACCCCACAGATGAGACATAAGAAGGGAGAAAACTTGACTTTGGGAAAATTTTGTTAAATTCAAGTACACCTGACAGTAAAATTGTAAAATGATTGCCAACAGTTTTTAATTCATATGATTTGGGGCCAATATCAGGAAGTCCTAGAAAATGTATCCGTTGGAAAGGAAAAAAAAAAAAAAGGAATTCCTGGAGATCTAGATGCGTAAAATTTCAGAATTCCTGGTAAAGAGGGATCAGGTCGCAAATAAGAGGAAAGGAGTACTTATCGTAAGCCAGATATCAGTTGCCTCCAGCTTGGTTCTTCATTCTTGACTTCCATTCTTCTCTATATTTTTTTATGGGGGTGGGGAGGATTTTTTCTGAGAGAGGTTAGAAAGGATTCTGTTGAGGCAATCCGTGAAAGGAGATGATAAAGTCAAATATTTATCTGTCTCCCCTGGTGAGGAGAACAAATACGTCAGTAGAAGTATAGCTCTGCAATAATCCGACAGAAATATTGGTTGGCCATGTGCCGATGGAGCTGTGACGTTTTAGGAACTTAGCCTCCCTGAGTCTCATTTTCTTTATTAAATGAAATAGTAATAGTAACTATCTCAAAGGGTTGTTGAGAAAGTTAAGTGACTTAATGTATACAATATGTATAGCACCGTTTCTGGCACACAGGGAGCATGCCACAGGCGCTGTAGCCAGTTGAATCAGGTTGGTGCAAAAGTAATCACACTTTTAGCAATTACTGTTTTTTTTGTGTTTCTTTTTTTTTTTTTTTTTTTTTTTTTTGAGACGGAGTTTCACTCTTGATGCCCAGGCTGCAGTGCAGTAGCACGATCTCGGCTCATTGCAACCTCCACCTCCCGGGTTCAAGCGAGTTTCCTGCCTCAGCTTCCCAAGCAGCTGGGATTACAGGTGCCTACCACCATGCCCAGCTCATTTTTTGTATTTTTTGTAGAGACGGGGTTTCACCATGTTGGCCGGGCTGGTCTCAAACTCCTGATCTCGGGTAATCCACCCGCCTCACCTCCCAAATTGGCAGTAACTTTTAATAGCAAAAACGGTGATTACTTTTGCACCAACCTAATACTTTCCAAAGATGGCTACAGCCATGTATCCCACCCCACATGCTTTTCTGCAGTGTATCCTGACACTTCCCATTCAAGGGTGAATCTGTTTCTCCACCTCCCTTAACTTGCATGGCCCTACAGCAGTTCTGACCAACGGAGTGTGACAGAAGGGACACTGTGTCAGCTGTGTGCATAGTCTTTAACTGTCTGGCCAGCTCGGCTTCTTGCCTTTAGAAGCCACCTTCCACCAAAGTCATATGCTATGACTGCTCTACTGTGAATACGCCCAAGCCTTGTGCAGAAGCCCTGGGGAGACACCCTGTGGAGAGATAGGGAGGCTGGGGGCATTACGCACCTGCCTTGAAACCAAGGATCCAGTCTGGGCATTCAGCTCAGTTCAGTGCTGAAATCACCATCCAAATGAAACAGCACCAGAGACCCCTAGAGGAAACCACCCAGCTGAGAACCAGGAGAGATAAAAACAAATCGTCATTTTAAGCTACTGTTTTGGAGTGGTGTGTTAGGCAACAACAGATGACTGGAACGGATATTGTCGGCTGGTTATATCATCATCACAATCATTGCTTCATGCAGGGGCCTTTGCTGTTAGATATTCAGGGTACAATTTAAAGATTCATATGACTTGATATTCCATCATGAAGAACATTCATTGTAAGTGAGAACAATAATACATCAGCGAGTGATAGTGGGTGAGCAGGATGCTAATAAGAGGTTCTCTGTTGTGAGTGTGTGTAAAGTGCTAAGAGGACACAGAGGAGTGAGTGGTTATTCTACTTGGAGCAAATATTGGGAAGGGGTGTGGTGGCATTAGAGGAGACATCCTCACAGAGGCAGTGATGTGAGCTGACCTTGAGGAACAATGGGATGTTGCGAAGCAGCAAATGGAGAAGACAGTGGGGATAGATTTTCTCAAGTAATTACAGCAGCTGGAGAACTTCTACCCAGATTTAATGTAAAGAGTAACATTAAGACTGATAATTTGACTTATGTTGCTCAAAAGCTGATTCTAAGTAATTGGAGAGATAATTCGACTACTTAGGATAGATGGTGGAATTTGATTTTTCATATCTCTCGATTGGCAGGGAAAAGAAGAAGCTGCAGTGCAAAATCAGAAGGAGAATAAAGGCCTGAATCTGGCTGACAATTTTTAAAATCCTGTGTTGGCGGGCTGGATTCTGCTGCCCTGAAATGCCTCCTTTTGGGTAGGCTGCAATTAGAGGCATTTGTGCTGCCATTTGTTCCCATTGTTGTTTGTTTGAACAAAAATTCTGTGAATAACGAAAATTCTACATCCAGTTCATCTTCTGTAGATTTTTCTAAGAACTCTATCTGCAAAGATGCGAGGAGTTTTATGATGAAGAAACATGAAGTGTTTCTGTACCATCTTTGTCAAGGTTTCATTTTCTCTTTCAATTTTTTCAATTGCTTTAAATATTGATTAGATACAAAGGAATAGTTATAAAATATGCATACAGTATAAAGAACAATAAAACATATTAGATATGTGTATGCATTCTCAGTTTTTATAAATTACCATTAATTTTGATGTTTTCATTCCTCCTTTCATGTTCACAACTCCACATCCCCAACAAGCAAAAACTATCCTGAAGTGTGGGTTAATCATCCACTTACTTTTATCTTTAGTTTCTATCATTACAAATACTTTAGTTTTGCTGGTTTTTGAGATTCCTGCCAAAAGAATCATGTTACAGATTTTATCTTGCACCCAGACTGCCTAGTTTTGACAACTGGTTCTACCAGTTATGAGCTATGAGATCTTGAGAACGTTAAGAAGCCTCATTGTACCTGTTTTCTCATCTGCAAAATTAAAATAATAATGGTGTGTACTTTGTAGTATTCTTGTGATAATTAAATGAGCTAATTTGTATAAGACATTTAAAACTGTCTGGAACATAATGTGAGCTATGTAAATCTTAGTTCTGATTGTTCTATAGTCTGTTTTATGACTGCCCCAATGTACATTCCAAAGATAATCCATGCTATTGTGGATAGCCATATTTCTTTCCATTTCATGGACATATATTTTATGTGCATATAATACCATTTATTTATACACTCTCCGGTCAATAGACACTTGAGTTGTTTCCTAAATATTGCTTATACCACTGCTGTTAAGAACATTCCAGTTTACGTGTACTAAAGCGTAGATTCAGGAGTATCCGTACAGAAGGTATATTCCTAGGATTGAAATTTCTGGGGCTCAGAGTATGTATACCTTTGATTTTACTTAGGTCACAATTACCAAAGCAGCCAGGTCATTTTATGCTCTCTACCCACAAGTGTGCCTAAGTGACCCAGTTTCTTCATGACTTTGGACAAAGTCATGCCAGTCCTTCCATACTGGGAGTTTTAATTTTTACCAAACCAGTGGGTGGTTTTCATCTGTGTTTTTTGACTATAGTGTAGCTTTAATCTGTATTTTGTTGACTATGGTGTAGCTAAGCATCCTTTCAGATATTTATTAGCCATTAAGCTTTTCTCATCTGCACACAGTGCTTGTCAAATCTTCTGCCAGGTAAAATATATATATATAATTTTTTTTTTGGTCAAGCATTTGTCATTTTCATATTGATTTGTATGCATTATTTATTTATTCTGTACACTTTTCTCAGTTTGCGACTTGAGTTGTTATTCTCTTTTGATATTTCCTTTTGGTGACCATAATTTCAGGTCAATGAGTCATAGCGAACTTTTCCTTATGATTCATTCATTTTGTGTATTGTTTAAAGAAACTTAACGTGAGATCATAGCTTCCTACCTTGAATTCCAAACATCATAAAATCTGCCTTTCACTTTTAAATCTTTAATCAGCCTCTAGTTGATTAATTTGTGTACGGTGTGGAGGGATTTGGGGATTCCTTCCTTCCTTCCCCTTCCCCTTCCTTCCCCTCCCTCCCTCCCTCCTTCCTTCCTTCCTTCCTTCCTTCCTTCCTTCCTTCCTTCCTTCCTTCCTTCCTTCTTTCCTTCCTCCCTTCCTCCCTCCCTCCCTCCTTGCATGGATAAACAATTTACTCGGCACTGTATATTTAAAATGCTATAGGCCGGGAGCAGTGGCTTACGCCTGTAATCCCAACACTTTGGGAGGCCGAGGCGGGCAGATCACAAGGTCAGGAGATTGAGACCCTCCTGGCTAACACGGTGAAACCCCGTCTATACTAAAAAATACAAAAAACTAGCCGGGCGGGCGTGGTGGCGGGTGCCTGGAGGCTGAGGCAGGAGAATGGCGTGAACCCGGGAGGCGGAGCTTCCAGTGAGCTGAGATCCGGCCACTGCACTCCAGCCTGGGCGACAGAGTGAGACTCCATCTCAAAAAAAAAAAAAAACTATCCCTCCTCCACTCATCTGCAATGCCAGCTCTGTCATAAACCAAGTTTTATTATACAAGTGGATCTTTTCTAGGTTTTCTTTGCCATGATTAATGTATCTACCCCATGTCAATGCACATGTCCTAATTAGCATAACTTTATTGTAGCTCATGATGTCTTGAAATTTGTATTCCCCGGCTAGCACTTCAGCAGGAGATTGGCTCTTGAATGTCTGCTCTTTCATGTAAATATAGGACACACACACACACACACACACTATCTCTCTTTCTCTCTTTCTCTCTTTCTCTCTCTCTCTCTCTCCCTCTCCCTCTTTTTGGGGATTTTGGGCTGGAATTACTTTGAAGTCTACAGATGACTTAGAAGATAAATGACAGCTTTATGACGTTGAGTTCTCTAGTTCATGAACATGTTATATATCTCCAGAGAGACCAAGAGACAGAGAGAACTTCTTCAACGTAATTCCACAATGTTTCATAATTTTCTTTCCAAAAGACTAGACCTTAACATGTCTTGAGAAATCTTTTTTAGACATTTGACTTATTTTAATGATATTGTAAATGCTAAGATACCAACATTTCATATTTTCATGTCCGTTGCTAGTATATATTTTTGATGTGATGCAGACAGCAGGCTTCCTAAAAGTTTTATCCATTCGAATAATCTGTTTATTCTTTCATGTTTGTTATATAGATAATTATATCATCCATAAATAATTAAATTTTATTTTTTCCTCTCCATTTCCTTTACATTTTTTTTTCTTGCCTGACTACACTGGTTAGGCTAGATTAAAGTGGTGATAGCAGGCACCTGCATTCTAAATCTTGAGGGAAATGCTCTAATGTTTCACCACAAAGTACAAGGCTTGTTTTCAGATTTAGGTAGGCTTTGAATATCAGGTTAAAGACTCTAGGTTGCTGAGAGACTTCATATATATATAAAATCAGTAAATATTTATCAATATATTTAATCAATATTTTCCTTATTTATTAAATGACTTTTTTTCCTTCTGCTTTTGTTAATGTAATGATTTATATTAATGGGTTTGCTAATGTTAAACTAAACTTGATTTTCTGAAATAAATTCCACTTGGTCATGACATGTTATTTGTTAACACATCGGTGCAGTGTTTCATTAATGAGTATTAATGAGAATGGCCTGTAATTTTCTTTCTTTCACTCTCCTTGCTGGTTAGCATCACATTTGTGCTGGCCTCATCAAATGAGTTGCAGTTTCTATTGTCTAATTTTCTATTCTGGACAAGAGACTATGTAATGGGGAATACACTGGACCTGTATCAGCAAGCTGGTCTTGGATTGGTATCCTTGAGGGAAGGTTTTCAGCTATTGGTTAAATATCGTTGATGGTTATAGAAAGATATTCAGTTTTACTATTCCTTCATGAGTAATTTTTGTTGCTAGATATTTTTCTACATGTGTGTTTGTTCACTAATATTCTGTTACCATTTTAAATTCTGTTGTGCCTATAATGATGTTCCCTTTATCAGTTCTTACTTGGTCTGTTGGTGTCTCCCCTTTTGTTCCTGATTAAGCTTGCCAAAGGTTAATACATTTCAGTAGTCCTCTGTGTTTTCATTTCATTTTCGATATGAGTAACTTCTTTTTATGATTTCCTTCTGTCTATGTTCTTGGCAATATGAGTTTGTTATTTCACTGATTGCCAAATTAGGTGCTTCATTAATTAAATTTTAGCCCTCCTGTTCTACTATAAATATTTCTGTTATATATTTCTATATTACTGTTCATTTTAAATATTAAATTCCCATTATTATTTATTCTTTGAATTATAATTTGCTGATCTATAAATAAATTCTGGAGTTTTTTACTACTTTGTCACTGATTTCTAACTTAATCATATGGTGGTTGTAAAAAAATAGTCTATAAGCTATTATTTTGTAAGTTTTTCTGAGAATTTATTTTATGTTCTTTTTTTCATACTTTAAGTACTGGAGTACATGTACAGAATGTGCAGGTTTGTTACCTAGTTATACATGTGCCATGGTGGTTTGCTGCACCCATCAACCTATCATCTACATTAGGTATTTCTCCCAATGCTATCCCTCCCTTACCCGCCCCCCACCTCCTGACAAGCTCCAGTGTGTGATGTTCCGCTCCCTGTGTCCACGTGTTCTTATTGTTCAACTCCCACTTACGAGTGAGAACGTGTGGTGTTTGGTTTTCTGTTCTTGTGATAGTTTGCTGTGAATGATGGTTTCCTGTGGCATCCTTGTCCCTGCAAAGGACATGAACTCATCCTTTTTTATGGCTGCATAGTATTCCATGGTATATATGTGCCATATTTTCTTTATCCAGTCTATCATTGATGGGTATTTGGGTTGGTTCCAAGTCTTTGCTATTGTGAACAGTGCTACAATAAACATATGTGTGCATGTATCTTTATAGTAGAATGATATATGGGGCATTTTTTTTTCAATATTCCATGTGTGCATGAAAAGAAGGTAGATACCACCATAAGTGCATGCAGTGTTTTAGAAATATCAACAAGAATTTTGTAAATTATTAAAAGACAAGGTGTTAAAAACATTTAAAGTAATTGTGAATTTGTCTTTTTCCTGATAGTTATTTGCAAATACATGTATTATTGAAACAGGATTTTCAAACTATTATTTCCTCCTGATGAACTAATTTTTATATTGTAATGTAGTGACCTGCTTTGGAAAAATGTTTTTCCCTGAAGAGCTTATTTTGTCTGCTATTAATATAATAACCAAGCCAGCTTCTTTTAGTATTTTAACAATCGTCTTTTTTTTTTAGACAGTCTTGCTCTGTGACCCAGGCTGGAGTGGAGTGGTGCGATCTCCACTCACTGCAACCTCCACCTCCTGGGTTCAAGCGATTCTCTTGCCTCAGCCTCCTGAGTAGCTGGGATAACAGGTACTCACCACCATGCCAGGCTAATATTTGTATTCTTAGTAGAGACAGGGTTTCATCATGTTGGCCAGGCTGGTCTCAAACTCCTGACCTCAGGTGATCCACCCACCTCGGCCTCCCAAAGAGCTGGGATTACAGGCATGAGCCACTGCGCCTGTCCTCAAATGTCTTTTAACTAGATAATTTTCTCCATTTATAGTTACTAAAATTACTGACATTTATCTCCAAACTTTATTTTTTGCTTTCTATTTGACCCCCCGTTTTGCTTTTTTTTTGATCTCCTGTTGTTTGTGTGCATATGTGTATGTGTATTTTTCTGACTCCATTTTACTTCTATCAGTTTGTCATATGTTTATTATATATTCTACTGGTATCTTTGTGATTTCCCTAGATATTTTAATACACAAGTAAATTATCAACATCTATAGCTAAACAATGTATTTACTATCTTGTAGAGTAATAATGGAACTTTCAACACTTGAATTCTGATCACTCACAATTTATACGCTACTGCTGTTATGACTTTTAATTCTATGTTATTCGTTAATTTTTTTAAGGTTTTCATTATTAATGTTTCAAACAGTCAATACTTTTAAATATTTACCCAAATATTTAGCATACTATTTGTCTTTGGTCATATTTTATTTTATTTATTTTTTTAGAGCACATGCAACTTTATTCTAAATAAACTGGCAAAGGAAATCATAAATTTAGGGCCCAGTGTGTGATGTTCCCCTCCCTCTGTCCATGTGTTCCCACTGTTCAATTCCCACTTACGAGTGAGAACATGAGGAGTTAGGTTTTCTGTTCCTGTGTTAGTATGCTGTGAATGTTCATTTCCAGCTTTATCCATGTCCCTGCAAAGGATATGAACTCATCCTTTTTCATGGCTACGTAGTATTCCACGGTGTATATGTGCCACATTTTCTTTATCCAGTCTATCATTGATGAGCATTTGGGTTGGTTCCAAGTCTTTGCTATTGTGAACAGTGCTGCAGTAAACATATGTGTGCATGTGTCTTTATAGTAGAATGATTTATAATCCTTTGGGTATATACCTAGTCATGGGATTGTTGGGTCAAATGGTGTTTCTGGTTCTAGAACCTTGAGGAATCACCACACTGTCTTCCAAAATGGTTGAACTAATTTACACTCCCACCAACGGTGTAAAAGCATTCCTACTTCTCCACATCCTCTCCAGCATCTGTTGTTTCCTGACATTTTAGTGATCGCCATTCTAACTGGCGTGAGATGGTATCTCATTGTGGTTTTGATTTGCATTTCTCTTAATGACCAGTGATGATGAGGTTTTTTTCATATGTTTGTTGGTCGCATAAAAGTCTTCTTTCAAGAAGTGTCTGTTCATATCCTTCACCCACTTTTTGATGGAGTTGTTTGGGTTTTTTCTTGTAAATTTGCTTAAGTTCCTTGTAGATTCTGGATGTTAGCCCTTTGTCAGATGCATAGATTACAAATTTCATATCTCACACTTTCCACTGAGGATCATATTTTTCAGTATGTAGAACAAAATTTGGAATTTTTTTTAAATGAAAGCCTATAGTAAGAAAATACTTTTTAATGCCAAGAAAGTCTTTATTTTCTTAAAATGATAACTTCATTAGTAGTTATTAGACATATAATTTCAGATTGGTTGTTTTCTCTCAGACTCATAAACTTATTTTTTATGCCCTTTTGCAAACAGTAGGTATTACTGAAAAATAAATGCTTTGGAAGGTAATATTTATTTTCTCTCTGGATGCTTTTAAAGCCTTCTCTATGTTTTTTGGTTTTCTGTAGTTTTACTATAATATGGATAGATGTGAATTTTTTCTTATTTAACCTGCTTTGGATACATTGGATATCCTGATTTTCTATTTTGTTGTTTTTTCATCATTTCTCAATACTCTGTCATTATCTCTTTGAATATTTTTCCCTCATTCTTTCCCATCTTTTTCTGAAACTTTGATTAGATACATACTAGACCTTCACATTTTAGCCTTCATCTCCCAACCTTTCATTCAGAGTTTCTATTTCTTCACTCTAGCCTGAATTCTGAATGATGTATTTTAAGGGTTTACATATCAATTAATTAGTTAAGTATCTTTATTTGTGTCTAAACTGTATTAAACCTGTAATACAATCTTTTCACAAATTTACTTGTTCATTTTTATGTCTCATTTTTATTTTTTATATGAAAGTTCCTTTTCTTTAGTTAAACATAATATGTACACTTTGTTCATGTGTTCACTAATGGATATATGACATATAACATTTGTCCACTAGTTTTAACTTCTAGACTAAACAGCTAACCCTACTGTCTGTTGTTTCTTCTAGCTCTCACTTTGCTGCTGTTATCTGAAGAATTTTTTTATTTTGTCTGCATGCTCATATTTCTTACAAATTAATCCATGGGAATTCTTTGAGGCCTGGGTTGAAAGTGTGCTCCCCCAGAGAAAATTTGTATTTGTTTTGTCAGGTACCTAAAGGAACTATTAAAACAGGCCTTCCTTACATTACTCAGATTGAAGGTTTCTAGACAATCTAGGCTGAAATCCCATGCATATTTGTTAATTCTCAGGAGGAAATTTTGTCCCTTAAGTATTGATGTTTGAGAGTACAGAGGTAGGCTTATCTCTAGTTCTCCCTTACCCTGAGAGAGCAGCTCTTTAGAGGCCAGTTTTACACACAGGTGGGTCTCCTATTAGACTCCTTTTCTTCACTCTCCTGCTAGGTTAGTCCACAGTGTAGAATATGTGAGCTTTGTGTCAAGTCTCCCATGTTCTGCCAGGCCATGAAAATCAAAGGCCATTTTCCTCTGTGTTGGCAAAGCAACTAAGGAGAAAGCAGATTTCAGTTCTTTGCTTCTCTTTCTAGGTTCTCATCTTTATCCACCTTCATTTAGATTTTGGGATCTCTCTGAATAGTCCCTACTTTTGGCATCTATTAATTGAAAATTAGTTACTTAAAAAAAAACTTTTCTATTGAAGGTTAATCATGATATCTGTTTATTATGCTACAAGAAATAAACAATATCCTCCCTATGGAATTCAATTTTTTATTTTAATAAAATTATAGTTAAAAATAGAAGGAAAGAGGATTTTACGTTTTTCATTCCATCATCGGTGCTCTTATTTTTACGTAAAGAAAAGTAACACATCTGTTCTTTGCTTAATGTGATTCACTAACGTTTTACAAAGGCATATTCAATGAACATGAATTAAGCTCTACTGCATGCCAAACTTTGTGCTATTCCTATTCAAATACATTATCTCATTATATTTAATCTTCAGAGATAAAGGATTCAAGGGCTACTCTATATATTAAGATGCAAAAACCAGATCTCCCTGGTTTGAGAGATGAAAGAGGGGAATGAGCACTGACCCTCTCATTGTCAGGGAAATGTGAAGTAGATAAGATTCATGAGATGATCGAGATACCTTTGAGAAGAATTTTGTTAGTACTGAGCTTCTGTGCTCTTTCAAGCTTTGGACATGAATGTCTAGAAGAATGGAACAAAGGGGAAACCATTGACTCAGAACCAGAAAGGCAGAGGCCTAATTTTTTCTCCACTACTCATAAGCTCTGTGAACCCAGGTAAAAACCTTTACTCTGTAAGCCTTGGATTTCTTTATTAGAAAAAGAAAAAAAGAAATATTGGAAAAAGAAAAAGAAAACTTCTACCAATTTTCTCCACCATCTTTCATATGCCCATGCTTGAAATGGCAGAATGTTTGATCATGAAGACAAATGACTTTGGCTGCTGTGACAAGAGATTATGTGAGAAGAGATTAAGCCTTGAAATCAAGCAGACCACAGTTGCAATCTTTTCTCTGCTAGATAAGAGTTACATGATATAGTGTATGTAAAGCACATGAGAAATGTGTGGCATTGCGTGCCAATTAATTTGTAGTTCTTAGAACTTGGAGTCCTAAGACAATAACAGCTCCAGCATATAATGGCACTTGAGACTCAGATAAACTGGTCAGTTTCCTCATCTATTACATAAAAGAGATGATAATATATGTCTCACAAGACTGGTCCCCTGATGCCACTTGAGATAGTACATGAGAAAGATCTTAATCACCTCAAAAGGACCATAAATATGAGATATCTCATTATGTGGTATTTTGTACAGTGAGATATTTAGCTAAGAATATCAGTAATGAGATAGGGAGTCTGTCCTATAACACCAGGATTGAAGTGAAATATGAGACATGATTCCATTTGTTTTCTGGTTTGCAGCCTATGTAGAAGGTGAATCTTCGGGGTCTGTTAGTGTCCAGAGATGAGTCACAGTGAAATCAGTGAATTTGACACAATTAAATGTGGTGGAATGAGCACTGACCTAGAATCTGGAAATTCAGGTTTCAGTTCAGAATCTATGGCAACTTTTTGAGGATAAGAGGAGGAGCATCTATGGGACTTACGGCATAACATATCTATGTTTATCGGTCTTGCATAGCCATCACCTACAATAGTGTCTTGCATGGGTCAGCTGAATGAACAAGTGAAACATTTTTTTTACAGTTTGTTTTCCCTCCGTAAAATAGTGATTATAATGGCTACCTCTTGGAATTACTTGGATATATAAGAAAGGCCTCACCTAGGACATAGTGGTTACTTAACATAGAGTACTTCCCTCCCTGAACTGCTAATAAGAATCTCATATCTGTATCCTAGGTGGATTTAATATGACTTCTTTTTCTACAAGTTAGAGTTCAATCATATGTCCATAAAATAAAGCGCTCTTCCAACTCCAAAAAGCTATGTCTTAAATTCCCTTCTTGTTCTTCACCGGAATTAATTACAACAAACAAAAGAAAATGAACAGATTCTGCTGGCAAAACTCAAAATCCAAAGGAGACACATGTATAACTATTTCCCAATCTTCAAAGACTTCAAAGTCCACCAGCTCAGATGCCTCATAAAAAGTAGCAAGATAGGAGACAGAAACTGAAAATGTCCAAGGACCTCCAACAAGCCTGAGACTCTGTGGTGGCAGGCACCAAGTCCCCACTTTTCACTAGATAATCACAGAGGGAAATGGTTGAGAAATGAATTATCTCTTGATACATAATAAGTTTTTGGTGATAACTTCAGGGCCAGCCTATGATGAGCTATGATTTCTGTATATCACATAGAGATTTAACCCACTTAGTAGGGGTTAGTGAAGTAAGACTCAGCTCTTACCCTGAGGATATGAAAGTCTGTGGGGGTCTGGAAGGCACTAATGACAGCATCACCTGGGAAACATGGGGATAGGGATGTATACAATGTTCAGTGATGGCAACAAAAAGAGTGTGGGGAAAAAACCTACCCAAAGATAGGCCATCTTGAAGACATATGTCTTCAGTGGAGTCTTAACAACAAGAGTCTTTGTTCAGCAATTTCTTCCTGTTGCCAGATCTGTGGCTGTGAAATCATGCACACAGATTGTTCACAGAGTTGCTATAGGAACATGTGCATAAAGTTGATCTTAAGGGATAATGAATAGTTAAGAATAATAGTTTGAATGTGGGTGTTTGCTCTCCTGTGGAACATAGGCAGCTACATTTACCCATGATTATGTTCAGGTTTACATACAAGAAAAAAAAAAAGCAGGTGAGAGAATAAAGCCCTTCTCTATCTTGATTGCAGTGTGGCTGTGACGTTGCACTCAGTGCCAAGAAGCACACAGCTTGGTGGCCCACTTCTGTCTTCTCCATTTCTATCTTTCACAGGCCAGTTTCATTGGCACTGAGGAATTTCTTCCTGGCAAAATGAATTTGGTTGGGCACATCTGCTCCAAAGCTGATAATATGTCTTGGAAACCCATTATCAGGCCATTTCACTTTGCACTTCAAATCTTGGGTCTATTTCCTGAGCTGACACATAAGTGACATAGACTGTCCCTTAAAATGCCAAAGCTCTCTGGATTTAAAAATAAACCTTAACCTTACAAAATTCAGCCTTTAGTTCTCTTTTGTGTTTTATTTAAAAGAAGTGTTCAAGTTAACTGAAATGCACTTAGAATTTGAAAATTTAAAAAACTTTTTAATTGATATATAATAATTTTACATATTTTAAGAGTATGGGTGATATTTCGATACAGGTATACAAGGTGAAATGGTCAAATCAAGGTAATTCACATACCCACACTCAAATTGAAATTTAAGTTAAAGTCCTCCAAAACTTGTTCACCCACCACTGTGAACACTTTGGTGTTATTTCTTTCCAGGCTTTCTTCTATTCAAAATGTTAGATTACCCCCATAATATAAATCATATTTGGCAAAATAGGGATTTTACTGTTCATATATTGTTGTAGCTGCCTTTTTTCTTTAATAAATAATGGGCATCTGCCTGGATAAATAAATAGAATTTACAAGCCCATTAAAAAAAAATCAAGGTAATTGGGATATCCATCACCTCAAACCCTTATCTTTTCTTTGTGTAGGGAATATTAAAATTCTTCTCTTCTAGCTATTTTGAAATATACAATAAATTATTGTTAATTCTAATTTCCCTACTGTACTCTTGAATAATAGAACCTACTTCTTCTATCTAACTGTATTTTTGTACCCATTAACCAACTTCTCTTCAAAGGCAGTATCTACACTTACAGTTTTAATGAATGTTTATCTGTGTGTGCATATGTGCCATTTTATAAGTACCTACTATGTACCTGGTACATATATTATGGTATAAGCTAATCTTAAATATTGAATGAAGATTAAATATATTATTATATTTAAAGTAAATGATTAGGCAGTTAAGTATGTAAATTCATGTCTATCTGACTTAAGCACTTGTGTCATTTCTATTTAACCATTTATAAGGTTCTTACCCTCAGAAAGGAGGGGAATGGATATTTCAGGATGAGTATAGAATCTTAAAACAATAGGGTTAAAAGTTCCCTTGAAGCACATTTATTCACTTCGCAGGCACTTAGTGAGCTCTGTAGCATGGGCTGGGCAACGACTAGACTCTGGGGACAGTGACATAAAATGTATCCCTCTGTCCATCATCATTCACTTGTGTCTTCACATCATACTATTAGCTGCTAGAGGCAGTGAGGCTCAAGGCTGAGACATAGGATGGATGCTTGACATTGCAGGGGACACCTATCTAAGGCTGAAGTGGAATCCCAGAGAGGAAGGAGATCAGGGAAGGCTTTTCGGAATAAGTATTTATTTTTACCATTCACCCCACTTCCTTTAATGGCTCCAGGTCAACCCATAAATGTATTTCAAGATTCAATCACAGGCAGAGCAAACAGTATGTGCAAGTGCAGGAAGACACCAGATGCTTACCCAGCTATGAACTGGGATCTTCTAAGCCTTGAGATCTAGCTAAGATTGGCATAAATGCCCTTTTCATTCTTTGTAGAAATTTGAAGCCCTGCTTAGGAAGTATATGAATCCCCAGCATACGTATCCTCTCATAACTATCTCTGGTTCAGTGTGCAGGGCAGGAATTCAGAAGCAGCAGAAAAACTGACTTCACTTAATATCTTGCTGAGCCATATTGAAGTCAGTGAGAAAAGGAAAATCATTAATACTGATCCTGTTTTTATTTTAAAATTTGACTTTTATTACGAATTGCTTGCATTAACATCATTTTTTAAATATTGCATTCATTTTGATTACTGACATTGTTTGGTGCCCCCTTAAATTTTGCTCTCAATGCAAGGGCCTCATGTGTCTCACCCTGTTCTTCTTCCTGAGCCTCCACTATATTCTGGGTTGCACAGTGTAGGGTCCCTGAGCTCAAACCTAGGCTCTGCCTCTTACTAGCTGGGAAACAACTTACATGTGACCAAACCTCAGTGTGTCTCAGTTTTGTCATCTATAAAATGGAGATAATAACAGCACCATATTTTTCAGTTGTGAGGTTTAACTGAGTCCATACATGGAATGTGGTAGGAGAGCACCAAACACCTAAAAAGCACAGTTGTCAGTTATTATGAAGGCACCTAAATAAATATGAGCAATCATTGCTCTTTGGTCCTCCCGTCCCACTATAGCAACAACCAAGACAAGCCAAAGCTTTGTCTTTGTATGTAAAGCAAAGTTTGTGCCTGAAGATTTGGGAGTAACGCTGAATGGAAATATGCTCTACACCTGAAACAACTTAAATCACCCAACAGACACATGCATTCCTTGTGACTACTTCCTACGCGGCCCTGCCCCTCAGTAAGAGCCATACTCAGCTTCCTGATATACACGGGCTCCTCTTTTCTCCCTTCACGAGGTATCCTCCTTGTCCTCTTGCCCCTGTGTAATCCAAATTCATCTCCATATTATGCAGAACACTTTGATTTTCTCCAGCCCTTTCTTCAAAAATCAGTTTCAGGCCTGCGTTCATAGCCAAACTCACTGAGATTCACAGTAGAGAAAAGGAATTTCTGTGTAACATGATCTAGGGAACTACAGTTGTAAACCATCTAAGAGCATAAAATAATTGAGGAACAGAAGATATTTGATGTGGTTGGGGCCCAAAGATGTCATAGTGGAATTTCCCTTTGGGACATTTGGACATGTATTTGTGACACTGAGAGTTTACAATTGAATTGGTATTTGGGCATATTATAAACTAATTTTGAATTCTCATTGAGGGTATATTAGAAAGTGTGATAGTGTGATAGTCTCACTTGTGAGAGTGAGGATTCTGGCGTAGCCCCTCCCTCATCCACCCTGTACCGATCCTCTGTTATTATACACCTGTGCATGGCTGTGTATCTTCTTCCCAGTGTGTTCTCCTTTGTCACTTCAGCACCTATCCTTGTGGAAGCAGGAAGTTATGATACAGGAGCAGCAGGCAAAAGAAAGGAAAATAGTCACTATCGGGCAACCATGATAGACTATTTTCTTACTTCTGAACTGTAGGCACCATCAGGACAAGGACTGTGTCTCTCTTGGTCATTATTTTATCCATCCCAAATATATAGCACCAACCCTGGTTCAGAGTAGATATCCAAGAGACATTCTGTTGATTGATTATTGCTAGAGCAACCGATTAAAAGATGAGCAGAAACTAAAGATGGTATCTCATGAGTGTGAAGTCATATGAGTTTCTCCCTCTGCAGCCATCACAGGGAGGAGTAAGTACAAAGAACTATTTATAACTTTCCAGGAAGATTCATTCTACTCCAGGTGACATAAGTTAGAAACACAACCAGCAGAGAAAACGTGAAGGTGAGAGTAACATACTAGCCAAGACCCAGAACACTTACATCCTGGAGTTGAACCACACAGTTTTAAGCATCGTGTCTATTTTTCCATTTGTCTGTCTGTCTAAATGTGTGTGTATATATAGCCTCCTTTGTTCTAGGTAGAGCATCTGTCATCCATCAATACAGATTTACCAGATACCAACTAAGATAAACATTAAAAAATGGCGACTTACAGCTTTGAAGCATTTAACATTTGAAATGTCCATCAGTGTTCACTATTTTACATGCCCTTCTCAGGAGCTCTAAAGGAATTATAGGGCAAACATAATTATTACCATTTTGGAGTTGAGACAACAGAGGATTAAAGAAGTTAGATGACTTTCCCAGCTACCCAGCTATCAAATGACAGTGTACCCAGTGAGTTAAGTTTGGTCATTGTCATTTGCATTGTTTTATTTTTCCCCCTTTTTTTGTATATGGGTGAGGAAACTACAGGGCAAAGTTTTCATGACTTACCCACATGCATACAGGTCCAAGATGCACTAGCACAGTCAGATAGCCAGTTTTTTCTTTCTAATGCTCATGCCATCTTCTCTCTCCTCATTCCTTCCTCCCTGCTTCTATCCTGGTGGTGCACTCTGCCTAGAAAGACCTCCTCTCCCCAGCTGGTCTACCTTTAGGGTATAAATTAAATGACTCTCCAGAAAAAAAAAGTTCCTTATTCTCTGAACCTCAAGGAACATCCTTCCTGTGCCTGTTTTCTCTCCTTTGCATTGTTTCATGTTGCCTCGGCCTTTCAATCAGAAGCTCCCTGAGGGCAAGTGCAATATCTCGGCCATCTCTGTATGATGCAGGACAATTCTGCGACTTGTCAGGCATGTGGCAGGAGGAACTGGACATGAAGTAAGAGTATGTATGGCAGTGTATGCTGAAAATAGTAAACGACACTATGTAGGTCCAATTTGTGTATTTATTTCTACTTTACACCTTTGCCTTTATTGAAATAGACTTACACAGTTTGTTTCTCATACGTTAGGTAGGTGTTTTAGTCCATTTTCACACTGCTGATAAAGACATACATGAGACGGTGATTTATTATCAAGAAAAAGAGGTTTAATGGACTAACAGTTCCACATAGCTGGGGAGGCCTCACAATCATGGCGGAAGGGCGAAAGGCACATGTTACGTGGTGACAGACAAGAGAAAATGAGAACCAAGAGAAAGGGGAAACCCTTTATAAAACCATCAGATCTCACGAGACTTATTCACTACCATGAGAATGGTATGGGGGAAACACCCCCATGATTCAATTATCTCCAACCAGGTCCCTCACACAATATGTGAGAATTATGGGAGCTGCAATTCAAGATGAGATTTGGGTAGGGACACAGCCAAACTATATCAGTAGGAGAATTGTATTTTTGAGACTTCCAAGTTAATGGATGATGTACTTGAAGGATGCATTTTGTCATGTATTTAATTATTCACTTATTCATTCAGAAGAAGAGGTCTGAAAGCTAAGAGCTGTCCATATGCAGCACTCCCAGCAGCTGGGGGAATAAATCTCTTAGTCCCAAAGGGGACTAAGCACATCACAGTACAGTATCCACTATGGTCTTGGCATAATGTTTGGATTCTATCCCAAGGGCAATGGGGTCTCCACTGGAGTGAGAGTAGTGTCTGCAGTTTACCCTTCACTCCATGTAAGCTCCTGTTTCTGCTGAAGTCATTCCGCACCCTTAGTGCAGACCCAGGTTATCAGAAACCCCAATGATGGGAACCATCTGCTGTCTCTCTACCTCCACCGAGGCTTCCGCTCCTACCAGCAAAACCCCGGTAACAACATTCCCATTCCCCATCCCTCTCATACTAAGTCCTCCAGCCCCAGGAGGCCTGTGAAACCCCACTGAGTAAGCCCTCCCCGCACCCCTAGCAAAGCTCCCGACCTCCCACTCCAACCGTCCCTCAGGAGGCCCATTCTTCTCTACTTAAGGGTCGAAATCATGCTAGAAAGTTTAAACATGACTCCCTGTATTCTCCCACAGCTTCAACACACCCAAGGCAAAAATCCTACATTCTGATCCAATGCTTTAATTTTTTTACATGAAAAATAGCCCTGACATGCTCAGCGGTTGAGGGTTGGGCAAGCTTCTAGAGTCAGCTGCCACGAGGCCCCCTTCGCTGTGGCTTCACTTCCAGCTATAGCAAAGGTCTGCCTCTGAAGCTTGAAACACAGGCTCCCAGGTGAGCGCTTCCTGCTGGCTTCCAGCATCTGCTTTTCATCTGCCTATAAGTAGGTTTCACGTTGCTGTTTATAGTTCTTGCTACAAGGACAGTTTCTGGGCAAGGAAGCAGCAGCCTGCGGTGCTTGGGAGAAGGCAGAAGCGTGATGATGGAAGAGGAAGAACAATAGTAACCGCTCACACTAGTGCAGCCCTTCCTAGTCTGCATCTCCAGCCTGGCCATAGGATTCATATTTTATTAAGGAGGTGGAAGTGAAGAATGTGCAGTTTCCTTAATGGTGCATAGCAGTTAGCAATAGAGGAAGAATTATAATACACAAGGTGTATGAGTGTGTATATGTGTGTGTGTGACACAGAGAGAGAGAGACACTTTTAAGACCTCTTCAAAAATGTTAGTCCAGGCCGGGCGCGGTGGCTCATGCCTGTAATCCCAGCACTCTGGGAGGCGGATGTGGGAGGATCGCCTGAGGTCAGGAGTTCGAGACCAGCCTGGCCAAAATGGCGAAACCCCACCTCTACTAAAAATACAAAAGTTAGCTGGGCGTGGTGGTGCATGCCTGTAATCCCAGCTACTTGGGAAGCTAAGGCAGGAGAATCGCTTGAACTCGGGAGGCTAAGGTTGCAGTGCGCTGAGATCACGCCCCTGCACTCCAGCCTGGAGACAGAGCGAGACTCTGCCTCAAAAAAAAAAAAAATAGAGACAAAAAAAAATGTTAGTCCATTGTCCTCCTCCATGCAACAATGCCCCAAATAACCTCTTTGGCAGAGACTTCAGAAACAAGAAGCGTACTCATTGTCTTGAAAGTTAGATTGTAGTGTTATTGATTCAAATGACTGCAGATCAATGATCCATCATCAAACTGAAAATAAAAGATAGTGTGGTCTAGGGAAACAGAGCCCAGACATTAGAAATTGGGCACCTCTGGAGTTGAGTCTTAGTTATATTCCACTTTGTGTGTGTCATGGAAGAAATAATTTCACATTGCAATGCCCCCAGTGTTTCACCAATGTAGTAATTTCTTTCACGAGAGAATGTTTGTCAGGCACTCAGAGCAGCACTATCCAACAGAACTTTCTGTGATGATGGAAGTGTTCTAAATCTGCACTGTCCAATATGGTAGCCGTTTGCAACATGTGGCTACTGAGAACTTAAAATGCAACTAGTACAACTGACGAACCTAATTTTTATTCATTTTTAAATGTTTCATTAATTTTAATTTATATTTAAGTAGCCACATGGACGCATGGCTACCATATTGGAGAGTAAATATCTAGAAACTGCTAATTCATGATCTTATTTGTTCTCCATGACTTTTATAAAGCCCAAAGTCTTTTCGTTTTATGGATGAGGAAACTGAGGCCCACAGGAAATCCCATTAGGCTCTCGTAGGGGTGTCTCATGCCGTTAGTTGGTTCCCAAGCTGAGAGCCATAGGCAGCCCCCTCTCACCCAGCCCAGCAGGATACATGCAAGTCCTAAAGCCAGTTGATCATCGCCTGAGCAGAGAAAGCGCTTTGCACAATGAGCCAAAGTCCCTGACAAAGCGTTACTCATTGAGTCAGTGCGGAGGCATCCTGTCTAAACCATTTCCGTCACCAGCAGAAGAGACTGGCTGGGTAAAAGACTCAGAGCCATTCCGTCAGTTTCATGCAGCCTCCCTCAGCAGTGCAAGAAAGGGCCTGAAACTTGATGTTAGACTCTTTTTGTATTGGCCAGAAATGTCTCTAACTCGCCAGGTAAAGAATATTCTGAAACGCCCACTTCAGTACAATGATTTGAGGCCTTAAAAGATGTCTTCTGGAAGGCACCTATAGGAGCCGAAGTGTGTCCCACAAACATGCATATGCTGAAGCCCTAACCTCCAGCATCGCAGAACGTGACTGCGTTTGGAGACAGAGGTAACTAATTTCAGGTGAGACCATTAAGCTGGCCACTAAGCCAATGTGACGGATGTCCTGATGAAGAAATTTGGGCACAGATGTTCAGAGGGGACCATTAAAAACACAGAGACAAGACAGCCAGCTACAAGCCAAAGAGAATGGCCTCGGGAGAAACCTTGATCCCAGATTTCTGGCCTCCAGAATTGTAAGATAACAAATATCTGTTGTTTAAGCCACCCAGTCTGTGGTTCTCTCCTATGGTAAGTTCAAGCAAACTAATACAGCATTTATTTGATAAATCTCTCCAAATGATTCTAGCAGGAAGCACAGGCGGGCAACTCTAGCTTTAATTCATCAAAGAGTGACAATCATAGTACACCACTGTCAACAGCAACAACCACCACAAAAAAAATGAAAGCATTACAGATTTTCACAATTAATATACCACTGTCACACACATTTTCAAGTTCACAGAGTCTATATTTAATAAAGCTGAATCACAAATACTAGTTCCTAGACTCCTGAATCCTGGGCAAATTCCATGTCATCATTTCATATATCTGCTTTTCACCAAAGCCGTCTGTGATTCAGGGTGACCACATTCCCCAGCTTTCCTAAGACTGTTCATGTTCATGCTGTTTTCCCAGAGTAATTATTAGTAGTGCCCCCTTTCACTCTCAAAAGCATCTGGATGTACACCATTTATTACACAGGCCTGCTACATGTAAGCTACATTTAATAGAGAGAGTTTTCCCAGGGTGGTTTCAAATCCTCACTAGAGTATAGTGGCTATGAATATGGT
Organism: Macaca thibetana thibetana; assembly: GCF_024542745.1. Taxonomy (NCBI): domain Eukaryota; kingdom Metazoa; phylum Chordata; class Mammalia; order Primates; family Cercopithecidae; genus Macaca; species Macaca thibetana. Next base: position 176,186,122 of record NC_065582.1, read on the forward strand.
AAGGAAATGTCTCTCTGCACTCGGTGTTCTCACAGGCACCCCTGAGGGTGCAGACACAGGCTGAATGTCAGGCCGTGGTGTAGAAAACATGGTACAGTTTGGGGCTACATTCAGGAGACCAGTGCCTTGGTTTGGACCTGCCACTGGCTTGCAGTGAAAGCATAGTTAAAATGAGAGAATTAAACTAGACAACCCTGTGCTCACTCCAGCTTCATTTTTCTGGTTAATTCAATAATCACCTAATGTGTTTCAGGGACCCTTTAAGAAAGCAGGCAATAAAAGAGGAATGATGGGCCGTGCGCGGTGACTCAGCCTATAATCCCAGCACTTTGGGAGGCCGAGGCAGGCGGATCACGAGGTCAGGAGATTGAGACCATCCTGGCTAACACGGTGAAACCCCGTCTCTACTAAAAATACAAAAAAAAAAAAAAAAAAAAATTAGCCAGGCGTGGTGGCGGGCGCCTGTAGTCCCAGCTACTCCGGAGGCTGAGGCAGGAGAATGGCGTGAACCCGGGACACGGAGCTTGCAGTGAGCCAAGATAGCGCCACTGCACTCCAGCCTGGTGACAGAGCGAGACTCCGTCTCAAAAACAAACAAAAAAAAGGAATGATGGGCATGTTCCAGGAGCTGGGAGTCTTTTGGAGAGGTAGGACATACGTGTGATTCTAATGTTTTGCTCCAAAACATCTGAAGTGTGTATTAGTTAATTTGTGACAGTAAGAAACAACCCTGGCAAAAAAAAAAAAAAAAAAAAAAACCAAACTTTTTTATTGTTGCTTACCACATAAAGGTCTATTTTTTGTTCTCACAAAGTTTTTTGCGAGTACAGCAATTCTCCAGAGCAGATATCTTCCAAGCAGTGATACAAAGGTTCCAATCTTGTAACTTCCCCATCTGGAACAGGCATCTGAGGCTGGAGATGGAGAGCTAGGGGGTGGTGAGTACAATATACTCCCTTCCGCTCAAGCCCCATTGTCTGGAACTAGTTGCATGGCCTTCCCTGAGGCTGGGAAATGTGGGAAAGTACACGGGTCCTCGGTAAGCAATAAATGTTTTTTTATGAGCAACCTCACAGAATCCAGAGAATGATGGAAACACGTTTATTTGCTCTTTCCATGCCCTTCTTAGCAGCCTCTGCAGTCTACCTGCAATGGGCACTTGGGAGGCCCTGCTCCACATTGCAACACCTGTGTGCATACAGCCATAGTGCCCAGCCCCTGGGGTTTCACCCTGGGGGAAATATTTCTCTCCTCAGAGTCACAAGTGTACTTGGAGTACAAAGAATGAGGGAGGTGGGTATTTACAGTACAGTGATATATTGGCATGATAGATGCTCTACTCTGAAGAACTGGGAAGACTTAAAAGACCTCCCCTACAAAAGCTTTGGTGGGAAGGACAAAGTGGGTGAGCAGTGATCAGACAGCATCTTTACCAGGTAACCTCCATTCTTCGAAATTCAGTTGCAATCAAGTATTTCAACCTCACAGATACAACGTCCTGCCTGCACACCCTAGCTCCAGACATACCCCAAGTGCATGGTACGAGAGCTGTCTCCATGCCTTGGCGTGCTGCTGTTCCTTCTGCTATGCCCTCCTCTCCTCCCCTCTGCCCAAGACCACTCAGGCCTCATGATTCATTTAGGTTCCATTTGCTTGTATGTTTTCCTAGGACTGCCGTAACAAATGGCCACAAACTGGGTGGCCTAAAACAACAGAAATGTATTTTCTCACAAATCTGGAGGCCAGAAGTCTGAAATCAAGGTTGTGAGCAGGGCCATGTGCTCTCTCGTATCTTCCAGAGTTTGCTGGCCATCCTTGGCATTCCTCCCCTTGCAGCTGCATCACTCCAATCTCTGCCTCGATCATTACATGGCCATCTTTTCTCTCTGTGTCTTCACATGTGTTCCCAGATCTGTGTGTGGTTCTCTCTGTGTCTGTTCTCCTCTTATAAACATACAAGTCATATTGGATTAAAGACCCACCCTACTCCAAGATGAATGGAACTTACATCTTAATTACTTCTACAAAGATCCTATTTCCAAATAAATTCATATTCACGATACCAGGGGTTAGGACCCCCAACACATCTTTTTGGAAGATACCACTCAACCTTGACAGTGCTTCAGAAGTCTACCCAACTCCCCTCAAGCAGAATTATTCCCTCCACCTCTTGTCCTCATTAATCATAGACCATCTATTTTGAGTATAGTGTTTGTTCCATGGCAGGAGTTAATGGTTTGCACATCTCTCTTTCCCATTTTGTGAGAAAAGCAAATTGCAGAGAATGCATCTTATGTACCATTTGCATCTCTCTAGCAGCATTCCTCACGATGCCTGATGCTGTGCAGAGGAGCCTAGTCAAGAAGGAACATGGATTTTGGAGACAGGCATTCCTCTCAACCCTAAACCTACCATCTCCTAGTCATGTAACTTTGGACAAGATATTTAACCTATAAACTCTTTCACGTCTTCATCTTTGAGATGGAATAATAACCCAATCCAACCCATTTAATTCATGAGAGGAATGCATTAGCTTAGAAAACTGAAACAGTCTAGAACGTATCTAGATTCAGACAGCGCAAAATGCAAAGTTTTAAAGGACATCAGCAGGTCCCTCTCTCTCGCTCTCTTCCATTTTTTTGCTGATACTCTGCAGCATCAGCTTTATTTTCAGACAGTTGCTTTCCACATCCAGCACAGACGGTGGACAGTATCTAAGTATATATCATTGGGAGAATATACTATCCCGAGGAGAGGAAAGGTCTCCTCTCTCTTGGCCAGAGCACATACTGTACAGCTAAATTCCGGCCAAGAGATTAGTGTCAGAGGTGGACAGGGTCGATCAGCCTCTGCCGTAGGAAATGGAGCAATCTGATTACCCAGGCAGGATCTCCTGACTCTTCACTGTCAGGAGCCGCAGATCGTGTGACTGGAGCCCTACCAGTTGAGGAGGTTGCTGGTCACAACAAGGCAGTCAAAATGAGCAACATGTGTCTAATACAGAATGTCAGAAACTCAGGAAAAGAAGAAAGCTTCATAAACCTGTTGTAGCATCCCACTTCTCTCACTAAATTCTTGTCAAAATACTGAATGCCTAAATAGGTAAATTCATATAGCACTTCACCAGTTAGTAAAAATGTCATCCATCTAGAAACCAGGTTAGAAGATGCTTCATAAGATTCTTCTCTCTTTTGAAAGGGGAAATAGCCAAAGGGCTGTTATAATGGGAAAAGCCCTAGGCCTGGAATCAGGAGGGCAGGATGCCCACCTGTTCATCCACGAAGGCGCCGTTCAAGGAGGAGAGGCCTTTCCTCCCTCTGGGCCTCAGTTTCTGCCCAGAAGTCCCAGTCCCAGTCCAACGGCTCATTTTACCAAAGATTTTTTTTCCAGTAGTGGTATTCTCAGATCCTTCCTCATCTCTAATGACTTTTACTAATATGAATGAACCTGAAGGGAAAAGTCAAATTGTTCTCCAGGAGGTTTGCATAGGAAGGAAGCAAAAAAGCTTCAGAAGGCTGAGCAGTGACAGGTATTTCAAAAAACCAAAGTTAGACTGGGAAAGCTGGAAACACAGAGGTGCCGCTGAGGAGCAGTAGGGCAACTGAAAGTACTTACAGTAATTAGCACTGAAAATTCACCATCTTTTGGAGCACAGTGTAAGTCCAGTAGGCAGAATCCAGGCTGCTGGGTTCTTTGCTCTTCCTTAGATCAAATGTGGAGAGGTAGAAAGCATGAAGCTTGAGTTGCAAGGGAAATGACAGGCAAATGAAGTGAAGAGAACTAATTAACTTCAGCCTCATTCCCCAGATTACAAAGAACCGAGCACACACAGCAAGCTGGATGGGAAGCTGGGAAACAGTGGGGTCTCCAGGCCCGCCCACTGACTCGGTGCTAGTGTGGGGGATACCTCCCAAAATGACCACCCAGGCGTCTCCTTTTATATTCAAAGCTTCCTTTGGAAAAAGGCCACTTTTTCAGGGCAAATATTTAACCTTCCTCCCGTAGCCTCTATTCTGTGCCCCTTCTCATGGGCCTTACTAATGACCCTAATGGCCTCTGCTTCTCTCCTCTGAGCTCTGGCACCTTAAAAATGCAAGTATTGTCCAAGGGGAGTGACTTCCACAGGATGACGAAGGGAAGGGCTCAGGGTGAGCCCACCAGTCTGCACCCAGCTCTACCTGTGTGATCTTATACAGGGGAATAAACTGTGCTGAATTGCATTTTCCTTGTCTATAAAATGGGAGCTCTAATTCTGACCTCACCAGTTGGCCTAAGTATTAATGGGAACTCAGTGCATAGCTATTATCATTATGTAACTGAGCACCCAACATTGTTTAACCTTTTCCACTACAACCAACCTCAAAGGGCTGATACAGGGAACAATGAAATATTGTATGTGAAAGTGCATAACAATATCTACCACTGATTATGGCAATAGTATGATTGCCAATTCTATTACCATTGTGAGTGATGGATTCTGTCTGTTTCTGTGTATACAACCCAATTACATTCCTACTGTTTGGTATGGTATGGCGCAGTGATAAATGAGTGAAGTACAAGGATGACAGAATTTCTGCTCTTTGGAGACCTTGCAGATAGACACTACGAGTGTTGTTTCTAGGTTCAGATGTTCCTGCATTAGGCACGGGTCTCTGTCAAATAGATTATCTCGTTTTCTTCACCTGCAAACCGTGATCACAATCAAATTCACCATATAGGGAATGAGAATCAAATGAGAGAATGTAGAGGAAGTGTTAATCTATCATCTGGCACAGAGTAGGTGCTCAATAAATGTGTCCTTGCATCAGATACTCTGGGAAAGCTGCAGCCCATCAGTCGCAACAAAACTGATGAAGATGGAAACACATGCACAAATAATAAGGCTCTCGACTTGAGAGAATGCACATTCTCTAAACTTAAAAATGTTTAGCTTTGATTCTATAAGGGAAAGGAATTTCCAGATTTAAAATTCTTCCAGGCTGGGTGTAGTGGCTCATGCCTATAATCCCAGCACTTTGGGAGGCCAAGGCGCGCAGATCACCTGAGGTCAATAGTTCGAGACCAGCCTGACCAACCTGGCAAAACCCCATCTCCACTAAAAATACAAAAATTAGCCAACTGTGGTAGCACATGCCTGTAATCCCAGATACTCAGGGTGTTGAGACAGGAGAATCACTTGAACCCAGGAGGCAGAGGTTGCAGTGAGCCAAGATCATACCGCTGAACTCCAGTCTGGTCGACAGAGTGAGACTCTGTCTCAAAATAAAATAAAATGCTTCTGTTATGAGTTAGTTCGCAGCCTCATCTGCTTATTTGGGCCTAAGTTTGAGGTATTTTTAAATAGGATTTAGTTCCTAATACATGATGAATGCAAAAGTAGTGAAAGCATTGAAAATTGTGCAAATGAAAATCGAGAATTTTTCTGTGAAAACTGAATAAAAATGACAAAGGTAACATGAGTGTGTGGCAGGATCTTTTCAATAGTAAGAACATTCTTGAAGACAAAGAGTAAGTCTGTTGTGTTTAAAAAGGGGGGCAATGTGCACCAATGGCATTTAGCAAGAGATGAGCAAAAGTGAATGTCAGGCACTCGGCTGGACCTAGAGGTACAGTGATGCACAAAAAAAGACGGCCCTGCCCTGTGGCATCGCAACGTAGTACAGGAAACAAATATTCCACAGATAGTCACACAAAGGTTGTAGATGCTAAATGAAAGTTGTATAGTCTGATACATGTGGGACACTATGCATGTTGCCTGGGCAGAATTAGAAGCCCTCCCCTTCTTCTGATGTATTCCTGTTGAATTCCTGCTAAGCGCTAATGACATCGTCTTCACATTTTGTGGGCTTGGGGATAGTAAAAGATGATGGTGGACACGGCAGAGGTCAGATGGAGAGAGGTGGAAAGACTCAAGACAGTTTGGAGGGAAAATCTCCAGGATTGGTTATGAACTGGTCCGGAGGCATGAGACGGTCAAGGACGAGGCCTGGACACTCATACTGTACAACTGGGGGAAAGAAGTTGCCATTCACTGAATCAAGGAAGTCTGGGAAGATGGAGTTTTGAATGTTAAGACTAACGTTTTGGATATTTTAATTTTTACGTGCTTGTCAGGCATCCAATTAGAGATAGCAGGTGAACACCCTAGACAAAGGCTATTCATGCCTTCAGCCACCATGTTATGCTGCAACTCAATCTGTAAATCAGGTGACGTGCGCCTTGAGCCTTCTATTTCAGAAACAAGGGTAGGTGTTTAAATAAAAAGACAGACCTCAGAAAAAGACACATTTGAATCCTTACCCGGTTGTCTAATAGCTGTGTGACATCTGAAGGACAATTGAGAAAATCCTTTTGCCTGTGTGAGCTTCACTAAAAATTAAAGCTAACTCCTATGTCACAGAGTTGCTTTGAGACTAAAAAGAACATTTTCTAGTTGGTAGGCACCAAAATTGAAACATTTCCCCTTTCACTTGTTCATTTCCCTTTCTCTCCTCTATATCTCGGTTACTTCGTAATGAGGCTAGAGTGAATTAATATTAGACATGGAATCGAAGATTACTGAAATTATTCTGTAATATTTAAAATTATTTGCTTTAACCCTAGTTCCTGACCATTGCATATACATGTCTAGATTGACTGATCAATCAATTGCCTATCCACCAAGGGTCCCCATCTTATTTTCACACAACGCAAAGATCTGAAAAACTTACAGCTGCCTGTAATTGTGATATTTCCTCCCCTGTCATTTCATTTCTTTCTTTCTTGGTCTGAGCATCTGGGGTAAAGGCAATATTCCCTCTCCCACCTGTCTCTGGTTTCCAGCCTTCTACTTACCGAGTGCCACCCATCCTAGAACAGAACATCATTAAATGACTTCCCACATAAAGCAGCTGGAGTACTCAGCCTTTATGAGAGAGGACACATGCTTAGACACATGAACGTGCTTTTCAACCAATATGCTCTGGGTAGCAGTCACTCAGACTCTGCTTGGAACCTGTAGAGCTCTTCGGGGCTGACCTCACCATATTTACCCAAAGACTGCTAGACCTCGGGAGGAGGAAGAGACACACAGAAGGCCGAAAGAGAAGCTTTCTTTAAGCTATGAGAGTGGATCCAAAAATGCTGATTCCATAAAGCAGCACTGGCGTTTGGTACCATTGATCTGTGGCAAAAAGTCAGGGAATCGTTTCTCTTTGTGTTTCTCCTTCATACAATCTGTAAATAATATCAGTACAGCCCTTCCTTATTTCCCCATCCATTTATTCATTCAGCAAATATGCCTGGAGATTAGTGGCTTGATGTAATGAGAGAAACACCCTCAATCCTGCTTACCTGCTGTAAGCAGATAGGCATCACAACACCTATAGGGCAGTGGTGCCTAGCACAGTGACCAGGCTGTGGGAGGCACCCCATAAGTAATGGCTTATTGTTATAATTGCTAAAGAGATGTACAAATTGATGAATAAATGAAAAGACGGACTAAAAATAGGTGAATGAATGAATGAATGAGAAAGAAGGATGCTCAGATGGTGTAGATAGGAAATGGGAAAGAGGTGGACTTGGGGAAGGTATATAAGCCTTCCCTCCCCCTCTATAGTGCTACAATTAATTTTCTCAGCTCTTTCCCTCCTAGAATTCACAGCCTATTTGGAGAGATAGTGGCTCCATAATTTCTGAATCCACAACACATAGCCCAGAACTCGGTGTAGACTGAGCAGAAAGAGTGGAAATGACTCTGAGCTTCTGGCTCATCAGGCACAAGTTGGAATCCTGGCTCTGCCTGTGACAGCCTGGGCCAGTCCTTCGAGCTTGAGGAATCTCCATTTTCTTCCATGAGGAGGGTGATGAGAGCTTATCTTACAGAATGGTCACAGAGTCCAGTGGGTACAAATGTGTGTCATAGTAACTTGCCAATCATTATGTAGGCATGATGTTCAAAGAAATTAGCAGGCTCAGGAATAAACAAACAGATAACAAGCCAGATTCAATTCCAATCTACAATATTTCATCAGTGTCCACAAGACTGAGGAAACTTTGCAGACAATAATCCAATTTTCTGGCCAAGAGGAGCATAGTGAGGCTATTCTCTGTTTTATCCCTTTATTATTCTTAGTCTTGCAGGTATTCCTTGCTCCCCAGGCCCTCAGAGGTTTTGCACTACCATGATCCCCAAACACCAGGCATGACTTGGGATTGCCTGGCAGCATCAGAAGCCCTGGGTGAGGACTGAGGAGAGAGAAGAAATTTTCATTTTCAAAGATGTATAGGATATTTTTGAAGCCTTGAAAAAATAAATTTGCAGAGGTTCTAATTTTGGAAACCTTGAGAGAGACTGTGGCTGTTTATAAAAGAATTTCCCAGTGATTAGCCAGCACAGTGGGTAGCTACTGATATGCTCACCTTCACACTGCTTTCCCCCCTAACTTCACACTGCCTTCCCCCTGAACTCTACAGTTTGCAAGACGTTGTCTTGAAAACTAGTTGGGCTTGAGAGACATTGGCCTGGGTTCAGGCCAATGGTCTCTTCATGAGTAAATGTGCAGTCTCCCCAAGGTTTGCTGAAACACTCAACCTTGTGCTGAGGTTTTCTTGATGTGGGCGTCCCCTCACAGATGCCTGGTGGGTGTTAGCACCTCCTCGCTCTGCCCCAGCTGTGCCCACTTCCGATCCCTAAGACATGTAAATATCAGGGTGTCTCATCTGTGAACACCCCATGGCCTTGACTCTCAGGCTGCCAGCACGTCTGGGAAAGGGAGCCTGCCCTCCCTCTCTTCCTGGAAGCTCAGACCAGGTCAGTGCCAAGAATAGCCACTACTTGTTGAAGAAGGACCTTCACACAGCCTGTGAGGGTGGCAGGCATAGGTGTAAAGGAAAAATTTCTCCTTCATCCTCTGAAGTTTCACTGATAAATCAACTCATGAAAGGCAGATAAATTGGAGAAAACACATGCAAATTTATCTGACCATAGTTTGAGGTGACACGGAAGCCCTCAGAATGGAGACCCAACCCCTACATGGGGCACAGAAGCTTATAAACCATCTTGAGGTTACAGAAAGAATGGGGGCATGGGAGCTGGTCATACAGGTCATGGGAGGGGAAAGAAGAGGACTTCTGTTGAGGGACAGTAAATGGTTACTGGGGAGAATTTAATAGGCTTAAAGAACAGGCAATCATCTGGGACAAGCTCTGTTGGGTCTGTACAGCAGACGATGGTTTGTGACAGAAGTCTGTCCAGGTGTGTTGACAGATCTTAGCCTTCCTTCCTGCAATATGGGTTCAGTTCATGAAAACTCAGAGAAAGGGCAGGAGGTGATTGTTTTCTTCGTTGGTAGGTCTGGACTTGAGGCAAACAGAGAACTTCAGAAAATCCTATGCTTTGAGAGAGACGGTAAGATGTGGGGAGGCCTGAAAGAGCTTAAAGCTCCTGTTTCAGTTTGGCATGTACAAAGCATCATATTTTGGGGTATCAGTTTCTGAGCCCCAACACAGGCATCGCAGTCTTTACTGAAGAAGGAGGAGCAGAGGCCACTGTGCACAGTTCGTCCCAGGGAATGAGAAGTTGAGCCCATCTCTGCCTCCAAGGCCCCTCAGCCCGTCCAACTTTCATCTTCTGCTCTATTCTCAATGTGCTGGGCCACATTCTAGGTGCTGTCATAGCCTGGAGGGCAAAGGAGAAACAGACTCTGCCTTTGACAAAGTTAACATCAATACAGACCAAAAAAGTAACTAATCTCATAAATGAATATTTGCAAACTACTATGAGTTGATTTCATCTGAGTTTTGAATGTAGCCTTGAGTTGAAATCTGAAGGACAATTAGCAAAGAGTGAAAAAAAACAAACAAGCCTCAACTAAGAGAACCACATGGAGAGAGACCTTGAATATGAAGGGAGAATGGCCCTTTTAAGGAAATGAAAGGCCAGTGAGGGAGCTCGTGTGAGGGAGAAACATCGAGATAAGCCTTCAAAGATTATTCAAGACCAGACCATCTAGGTCCATGGGGCCACTGTCCCAAGAGCAAGAAGCTGTTACAAGTTTTTAGGCATGAGAGTAATACAAACAGATACACATTTTGAAAAGCTTCCATAGGCTGCTTTCTGGAAACGGATTGGAGGAGGCCAAGAGGGTTACATGGGGTGCCAGTTAAAAGGCTGTTATCCAAGTGAGAGGTGGCGGTCTCACGTTCTGCTGACCCTCGTGTCCACGTCAGTCTCTCTAGCAGCAAAATCTGAGACCTGGATTCTGGTGCAAGTGGATTATGGGGGTAGTGCTTGCAGCAGAACCCTGTGGGGGAGAGAAAGAGACAGAAGGGGGAGGAAGCATTATGGGGAAGGCTGACCTAAACCTGATTTCTCAGTGAGTTCTGGAGGTGAGCTATATCAGACTCTGTGCAACCCAGAGGTGAGGGGCTCAGGCAGTCCGTAGCCCAGGATGCCTGTGGGAGTGGGGAATTCAACCTCTCAAACATCACCAAGCCCTGTGCCTTCTGTCAGTCAAAGGCAATCCTCCCAAAAAGGATGAAAACAGGAGTAGTTAGCAATCACCCTGCAGCAGCAGCTGCCTCTCTGTGACCTCTGACCTTGTCCCTCTGTCCCTCTCTGTGTCCATCGCTCTCTGTCTCTCTCTCCCTGGCCCTGACAGTATCCACTACAGCTCCAGTCATGGTTCCAAGTGACAATGTTGTTTGGATCAATGAATCAGACCCAACGTAGTACTCTATGTTATTAAGTAGAAGCCAAAGCTGATGATATTAAATAAGTAACCATGCAGAAGCTTGTGTGGCTAATGACTTTTTGAAGGTATTATTTCCTCCAAAAGCCAGAACAGAGGGAGAAAAGTGCAAGTTTGGGAGGGCCAATTCTCATTTTGTTCCGGTTCTGAGGTCTTGGTGCAGGGCCAGGCTTTGAGGTGTGTGGGATATGCTTCCTATTCTGCATAAAGCTGGCAATTGTGTTCCAACACCTGGGACTGGGACACCTTCCAGCTCCACAGTCCTGTGGCTAGTCCTGGCCCTTAGGGAGGTGTCTGTAAAACTAACAGTTTTCATCGAGTAAAAGGAACCCATTCTCTGTGGATATCAAGTTTCCTGCCAACAGCTTCAAAGAAAAAGGAAAGTTTAAGTCTTTTGGAAAGACTTAAAGGGGAAGCTGCCCTGGACACCCCTTTGACCTCTGGCTGATGTAGTAAAGTGCTTGGGTGAAGTTTACAGAGCCTGGCCCTATCATGACAACCAGATTCTAGAGCTAGTCTATGGATGAAATGTGGCACAAAATCTCCCCCTGTTTTACAGGTGAAGAAGCCAAGGCAGGGAGAGGCTGAGCAGCCTGCTCAAAGAACACAAGGGTAGTGAGAGGCAGAACCAGGAGTAAAGTGTAAAGCACGTGGCATCACGCTCCACATCAGACGTGAAACCACACGTCCGCAACTGTGAATTGGGGAAATTGTTAAAACACGTTATGACAGTGACATTATAAACTGTAATGCAGTCATGAAATATGATTTCATGGAGGCACATCTCATATTCACATACCATAATGCATATATTTTTACCAAAAATTAATATTTACATACATGTGTGCCATAAACCAGAACAGATCAACGTTTGTATTATACGATTTTTATTTTTCTGTTTTTTTCTTATCATTTTCTCAATTTTCTCCAAATGTTAATTTTGTAATAAAAATATTCTATAAATATAAACTTAAAAACTAAATTTCAAAAAAGAAAGGAAAGGGGAAAGTGAGCAGGGAGAAGATGACTTTCTCCAGTTGTCTTACAGGAAAGAAAGAATTTGGTGTGAATAGATGACATTCGAGAGAATCAGAGGAAAGGCAGATGGGTTGATGTGGGTCAACAAAATAAAAAGAAGCAAGAGAAGGAGAGCATGAATGAGAAACAGAAAAGGGAGACAGCAACTGTCTGTCTAAAATCCAGGCAACCTGGAGATAAAAACTGGTCAGATCATTGCCCTCAGAGCAAACCTCACTTCACAGATGTAGCAATGGGATGCAGGGTTCTGAAACCACTTCTTCAGCTCTGCGGGGACTGAGGCAGAGCTGTACTGGGCAGGCAGACACTGTACAGCAGACAAGGCATGAGCCCCAGCCAGGGAGACCTGGGTTTGAAGTCAGCACCACCCCCAACCAGTCAAAGTGCACGAGTGAAGGATGTCCCCCAAGATTCAGCCTCTACCGCTGAAAGGTGGGAATCATTTCCACACACAAATGCTTCTGTGAAGGTTCAATTTAAAAAACAGTTGAAATGAATGTGCCCAGTACAGAGAAGGTCATAATACATTGGCTTCCTTCTGTAGTCTAGAGAATTCCTTCCCTGTATGAGAACCCTTAGCCTTGAGCTACGTTGGCCTCAGATGCATCAGTAGGAGTTTGATTGGTAACGGACCTGGTTTCTGCTTTCTGACTCTCTGTCTCTCCCTGTCTATCTCTGCCTCTGTCTCTGTCTCTCTGTCTCTCGGTGTCTCTCTCTGTTGCTCTGTCTCTGTCTTTCCGTCTCTGTCTCTGTCCCTCTCTGTCTCTCTTTATTTCCTGCTGTCTCTGTCTCTCTGCTTTTCCCCGTCTATCTCTGCCTGTCTTGTCTCCGTCACTCTGTCTCTCTGTCTTTCTGACCCTGTCTCTCTTTCTCTGTGTTTTAGTCTCTGTCTCTGCCTCTCTCTATCTCTGTGTCTCTCTGTCTTTCTGACTCTGTCTGTCTGTCTCTCTCACCGTGTCTCTCTGTCTCTCTCTCTCCCTCTCACACACAAGCACATGCACCCGCACATGCCTGTAGTACAATAACCATCTGGCACTCTTCATTTCCAAAGTCTATTGATGATGTCACCGGGTCTAAGGGGACCAGTCCACTGGAAAGGGAGTAGCCCAGAAGGGCCAAGCTCGGGGCAGAGGCAGCGAGAAAAGCAAACACAAATTGTTGAAATAACCTCCCTGTGGTATCAGCCTGTCATGTCTGCCCCCTTTCTCTCCCTTTGTACACCGAACACCTCCCTCTGCAGAGTGGAGGACAGCTCTGCTTCAATTACATCGGTTAATGCTTCCCTATCACAGCAATGCTCAAATCTTGCCAGCCATCCCTAGGGCCTGGTGGATTGGTCTGTTAAAATCCTGCGTGGCTTTATAGCACCATGGGCAAGAGATCTTCCTATCAAAGGCATCTCTGAGCTAATGCTACTGTGATCTTGGCGTGCCTGCAGCTTTGGGCATGAAAGATGGGTTCACATTCACAATACCATGATGGTTATTATTCTACTGCCCAGTAAAACTATGTAATTTGTCCTTGAAAACTACCAAGAAAGACATCCCAGACTCTTGTCTTACAGGAATTGAGAAAACGTTAAGTCCAACCTGAGTTTCCACCCATAAGATGTTGGGATGTTGGGCCGGTCATCTCCCTCTGTAAGTCTATTTCTCACAGTCATAACACAAAAAGTTTGGACAGAATCACCATTTCCCAAGGTGTGTTCCTCCAAATGCTAGTCATCAAGATTCTGCAAAAGAATAAAATGAGTTGTTTCATAACCAAATACTATGGGAAGCAGCTCAAACTCTCTTGAGTTTCATGATGCTTGTTGGCGTATTAAAGATCCTGAGAAGTCCTGCAGGAAGTATGCCTGTTGTATTTGCTATCAAATAAGTTAAAAAAAAAAAAAAACTGGCCAGGTGCAGTGGCTCACGCCTGTAATCCCAGCACTTTGGGAGGCCGAGGCGGGTGGATCAAAAGGTCAGGAGATCGAGATCATCCTGGCTAACACGGTGAAACCCCGTCTCTATTAAAAATACAAAAAATTAGCCGGGCATGGTGGCGGGCGCCTGTAGTCACAGCTACTCGGGAGGCTGAGGCAGGAGAATGGCGTGAACCCGGGAGGCGGAGCTTGCAGTGAGCTGAGATCACACCACTGCAGCCCAGCCTGGGCGACAGAGCGAGCTAGAGTCCATCTCAAAAAAAAAAAAAAAAAAAAAAAAACTACTGGACACTAATCTTTGTGGAATATCTACTGTTTAATATGGCTTGAGGTTATCTTGCTTATCTTTATGGAATATCTACTGTTTAACATGGTTTGAGGTGAGGGTTCAGCAAAGCACACTAGTGCTTACCTGTTCCAGCATCTGCATTCCTCCAGCTGACACGCTCTGGATTGTTTAGATTGTGTAAACCTAAACCACTCAGGCTATTTGCTTTTGCATCTAAAGATGGGGAAACTAAAAAGTGTTCTTTTCAGAAAATTCTAGGTTGTTGCAATCCCTGGGACACCATCATTTCACAGGAATGTATGTTTTAGACACATCTCAACATTTTACATTAAGCACGTACCTTGCTACATGTAACATTTAACGTGTTTTCTTCCTTTCTTCACTTGTCTACACTTGTTATCTTCCTTCAATCATGCACATTTCTTACCCTTTAAGAGAAGACATCACTGTCCTGACTCGCAGTTCCATGGAAGGTTTTCTAGCGTTGGCTTCTCCTTCTGTAGCGACTGTATTTTTCATTATCTGAGCACTTTTCACACTGAACTGAAATTGCTTATTTGCCTATTTCCCTTCTAAATGAGGAATTCCTACAGGTCAGGACACAAACTTTTAAGTATTTTATCACCTGTATGGTTAACACTTAATATGTAAAACTTACTTTAGATATTGTTTGTATATCTCATTCATTTAAATATTATGTCAAGCACCATCTTATTTAATCCTCTCAATTATCCAATGAAGTAGAAGTTGGCCCTTCACCTGATTTATTGATGAGGAATTGGAAACTTAGAAACATGTACTGGCATTCCCTAAGCTTTAGAGGCTACATAACTGCAAGGTTAGGGGCTGAAATTTGAACCCAGACACAGTCAGATTCCAGAACTCTTACTCTGGCCACCATATTATATTACCCAGAGGCACTGAGGAGATGCTCAACAAAAATTTGTTGAAAGAGAAATGTATGAGACTTTATTAAAAGAGCATCCTATAAGACGGCTGCTTCTCTGATTTTACATACTCTAAATCTTGGAGTGAATGGTCCATGAATCCTCTCCAACCCAGGTATCCATCTCGAAAAACCTAGAGAGGGATTTGTTAAGTCAGGAGTTCATGAAGCTGATCAATGACTTAACTAAGTAATGAGAGACTCATTTTCTGGAATGAGAACTGTAGGTAATGCAGATTTTTAATTAATATATAACAGCTTTATTGAGGTATAATTTACTGCTATGGACTGAATATTAGTGTTTCTCCCAAACTGACATATCGAAGCCCTAGTTAATCCCCAATGCAATAGTATTTAGGGGTGGGGCCTTCGGGACATAAATGCGGTCATGGGGATGAGGTTGTGGGGATGAAACCTCTATGAAGAAATCAGTGCCCTTGTAAGGGATGAAGGGACCAGAGCTCCCTCTCTCCACCAAGTGAGGACACAGTAAGGAAGCAGTGTTTGTAAGCCAGGAAGGGAGCCCTCATCAAGAACTTGACAATGCTGGCACCCTGATCTTGGACTTCCAGCCACCAGAACTGTGAGAAATAAATGTTTATTATTCAAACCACCCAGTCCATGCTATTCGGTTATAGCAGCCCAAGCTGACTGAGACATTTTCATAATAAAAATCATTGTTATATACTCAAAATGGGCGAATTTCATAGTATACATTTTGTATGCATTTGTACTGCTGTTCCTTCAACCAAACCATGACAAGTTTTAATACAAAAATTATGTTCTTTCTTGACAAAGAACGGGTGAAAACCTCCAGATGGTGTGGGTGCCCCCTTTCTGTCCTATACTGTTTCAACCAAGGTTGGGCAAAGACCTTCTTTCCTTGGTCAGGGCCCTCACGCCTGTATTGCAGTTAGCCATGAGTTGTTGTAGCCTGCCACATCCCCTCATGAATTGTAAGCTCTCGAAGGAAAATGACATTTCTTTTACATTTTTAAATGAACCCAAGAATAAACAAAGTGGCATACTTGTCTGGAGAAAACGTAAGGCTTGAAATCAGGTGACCCAAGTTTGCCTCCCAGCATCCTTCCTTTAAAACTATATGACCACAAGCCTCAATTTCCCCATCAATATAATGGGAATAATACCATTATAACCCCGGGTTCCAGGCTGACTATGCCCCCAACAATCCATATGGTATTTACCAAATAAAGGGGTACAGAGGGCAAAGACTTTTAAATATTTTCTACTCCTTGAAATCTTTGATGCCTGAATTTTAAGAACTCAAATTTCCAAACAAAAACTTTTTTCTTAGTCTCTAAGCAGCCATTGTTCCCAAACCACTTGCTTTTATGACCTAGACTGCAAATAACAAGTCCTATTTTGCTCAGATGAAAGAGTGATTTGAGAATCATTTAACGGTGTACACTTCCTCAGCATCGCAATCACAGAAATACCTGGGCTAAATGGCGCAGTGCTGATCCACTGTGAAAATTTGTAGAGTGTTCAATTACCCTTAGAATTGTTCATCTTTTACCTGTGGAGCCCCAGAGTCTAATCACAGGACAATAGGCTGCAGCTGGAAAATTTTTCACAGCACACAAAGAAAGTTCACAGAGAAGCCACAGGCCCCAGAACCCACCTGGAAAGTGAATTGTCCTGCATTTTACAGCACATGCATCATCCCTTTCTTCACAGTGTGTTCCTAATGTCCTCCTGGAGGGACAGAATAATAAATAATAACGATAAATCTGACATTGGCTTAGCAAATCTAAGGACAGAATTAATTCAAGGGCTACAGATTCCAGTGACTAGCATTTGTGGATCTTAACTGGATCTGAATGGATTCAGACATATGTCACATTTCTGGCCCCAAGTCTACTGAAGATTCTGCTCTTGACTCAAAGGACACTCACTGGACCCCAAAATGGAAAGGCCTCCAATGACACTTAGTTTTCTTAGATTGAATGATAGACTTCTTCATTTATTCCTTATTCCACAAACAGTTAGTACTTGTCAACTATCTTCCAGCGACTCTGCTTGGGGCTGCAATTAGAAAACAGATAAAATACAATCCCGGCCCTCAAGAATCCCCCTGTCTGAGGTGTCCTGTTACCGTTCTGCCCTCTCCAGGAAGACACTTGTATCGCGTTTCAAGGACATACTGTGGGAAACGGCCTGGGCTTAGAGCCAAACTGAAGAGTCTGGCCTGCAGCAGCCACTTACCCCTTGCTGACTGAGGTACTGAGGTAGGGTTTTTTGGTTTTTTGTTGTTTTGTTTTTGAGTTGGAGTCTCGCTCTGCCGCCCAGGCTGGAGTGCAGTGGTGCAATCTCGGCTCACTGCAAGCTCCGCCTCTCGGGTTCCCACCATTCTCCTGCCTCAGCCTCCCGAGCAGCTGGGACTACAGGTGCCCCATACCACGCCCGGCTTTTTTTTTTTTTTTTTTGTATTTTTAGTAGAGACGGGGTTTCACCGTGTTAGCCAGGGTGGTCTCGATCTCCTGACCTCGTGATCCGCCCGCCTCAGCCTCCCAAAGTGCTGGGATTACAGGCATGAGCCACCGTGCCCGGCCTCAGGTAGGGTTTTTACCCTCCTTAGCCTCAGGTTCTTCAACAGTAAAATGGCAGGAAAGCAAGCCAGCAGTTACAGCACTGTACTATCAATATTATAAGAGAAATAAGCACAGAGCACCAGGAGAATTAGGAGCCATGGAACAGGTGCAGGCAGGCACCACACGCTAAAGAAGGCAGAACTGGGTGTCAGTTTTGAGAGCAGAGTAAGAGCAAACTGACTCTAGAAGTGTGGGGGAGCCCTGCAGCCTAGGCATGAGAAACCTTCTGGATATGAGATGCTGCGTGCTCTGGGAGGAATTAATGGCACCTTTAGAGAAAAATGCAAGGGGATGGGAAAGCTTGGTTAGAGGGAGCCCTAACAAACTGAGTGGCTCAGATAAAATCAGTGACAATTGTTTGACAGTTAAGTCAGTGCCTGAGTGAGGTGACTTTAGGATAAGTGGGTTTCTGGCATTGATGTTGACATGGATACTCTAGGTGACAAAACCTCACTGAAAAGGACAAAGCAATGGGTTCCAAATGAAGCAACAGTCTCCTAGTAAAATAGCGCATCTCAGGAACGAAGTTAGTTACGGCTACTACAGATCGTGTGACTGGAGTGTACAGCTTCCCGTTTCCAGATTCAAATCCTTCATTTTCACAATGACGAGTTGTGAGTGCTTAGGCTCTGAGGAAAGGGAGGAGGATGTGTCTAAGAGGAGACCATGCTCAGTTCTCTCCCTTTTTCTTAATGCACAGAATTTCTCACTTGGCCGTGAAGAGCAGAGAAAGGAAGGGACTGTCCAGGCTACAGATTTCTCACATTCTTGTGTGAAAAGAAAACAGGGGCTGGTGAATGAGGCTCCCTCTTTCTGTACCATTGAAACCCACTAGTGAATATTAAGGTAGAGTATTGTGGGAAAACGCCCTGGGCTTTGAGTCAGGCAGAAGAGTCTGGCCGGCAGCAGCCACTTACCTCTTGGTGACTGGGGTAGGGTTTTTACCCTCCTTAGCCTCAGTTTCTCCATCTGTAAAATAGAAATAGGAATGCCAGCTCCACACGATGCTGAAAAGACTACTTGAGAGTCTGTGTGGATCACACAGCACATCATGCGGACCGCCTTTCTATTTGTTGCTGTTTGTTTAATTCCGTATTTTGTAGATCAGAGAGATCTATTCCAACCCATTCATTTGCTAAATGTCCCTTTTCCTTTCCCTTTTATTTATTTTCCTTTTTTTTTTTCTTTTTCCACCCCAACCCCTCCTGCACACACAAACACACCTATGTTTCCTGCAGAAATGAAGCTAATTCCAACACTCAATTAGTGAAGTCATTGCCACAGAGAGTAGCCAAGGTGCTTTGAGAGGGATGGTAACTCATAACATTTCATTTTATTTCGAACAGGGTTAACCACATCATTATTACCAAAACACAGTCCCAAAGGCTCCATCTGTCTCCCATTGATGTCTATTCATGGTTTGCTGGCAGCAGTTCAAGGAGTCTGACCGGTTTAAAAACACAAAGCTCCTGAAACCAGAGCGAGTTTATTTTCCTAGCAGGTGATTACAATGCTTAGCTCTAATTTAGTGTGAAAAGGCTCCAGTGATTGCCTCTGGAGATAGCTAGGCACTGTTAGCTTGAATTACAGCACTTGGTCCATGACTGTTCACCTACTGCAGGTATAGCTCCAGAAGGACTAATGTGTTACCGAGTTTTGGCGGAGCTGAGCAACTGGAAGTGTAGAACACAGAGCTATTCACAGATTTTCTGTGGTCAAAGACAGAGCCTGAGATACTCATTGATGACTGATCAAGGCTAAAAGAATGCTGACAACATGTACTTTTCTCCTGAACCTTCTTTTAGATATAAATTTACTTAGGTATACAATATGGTTTGGATCTGTGTCTTCACCCAAATCTCAGGTCCAATTGTAATGCTCAGTGTTGGAAGTGGAGCCTGGTGGGAGGTGATCGGATCCAGGGGCCAGAGTCCTCATGAATGAGTTAGCACCATCCCCTTGGTGCTGTTCTCATAATAGGGAGTGAGTGAGTGACTGTGAGATATGGTTGTTTGAAAGCATACAGTACCTTCCCCCTTTCTTTCCTGCTCCTGCTTCTCCCATGTAAGATGTGCCTGCTTCTGCTTCACTTTCTGCCATGATTGTAAGTCTCCCGAGGCCTCCCCAGAAGCAGAAGCAGCTGTGCTTCCTGTACAGCCTGCAGAACTGTGAGCCAGTTAAACCTCTTTTCTTTATAAATTACCCAGTCTCAGGTGTTTCTTTATAGTAGTGCAAGAATAAACTAAAACGGCATATTTTACATGTCATATAATTCACCCATTTTAAAGTATACTATTCAACGATTTTTTAGTAAATTCACCAACTTGTGTAACTATCACTATAAATCAGTTCTGGAAGATTTCCATCAACCTTATAAGATTTCTTATGCCTGTTTAGTGTTGATCCCAGTCCCCCACCCCCACTCACTTCCCCAGGCAATTACTAATCTACTTTTTTCTCTTCAGATTTGCCTTTTCTGGATTATTTCACACAAATGGAATTATTCAATAGGTGGTGTCTTGTGTCTGGCTTCTTTCACTTATAACATTTTTGAGGTTAGTTGATGTAGCGTGTATAACAGTTTATCCATTTTTATTGCTAAATAATATTCCATTGCATGATTATACATTTTGTCTATCTAACTCACCAATTTATGGGCATTTGGATTGTTTTCCATCTGGGGCTCTTATGGATAATACTACTAAGAAGGTTCGTGTATAAGTCTTTGTGTGAACATACATTTTTATTTCTCTTGGGTAGATACCTAAGAGAAGTATTACTGGATCATATGGTATAACTATGTTCAACTTTTTAAGAAACCATCTCCAGAATCTTGATTCTCTTATAGAAGCTCATTTCCTCTTTGCTCCCCAACTAAAACACTAGTGATTCAGATGTAAGGAACACACCTCCACAGCTCTCCCTATGGCCCAGGATGAAAATCAAAAACAGAAGCAAACAAAGCTGTTTTTTCTCTCCTGATTACACTCATAGCAGAAAAGCAAAGAGTTGAAACCACAAAATGAGCCCGCCAAAGAAGTAACAAACTCTTTATTCCCTCTTTTTCAGTCTTTTCTGGCTATACAGTACAAGTAAAACAAAATAACAGTAGAGATACTGAAAATCAAACCATAAACTTCAAAAGTCTGTCTTGGCTCATGGATCACTTGCTAAAGCCTTTATTTTTAATGTTCTGAGCAAAGATTAACTATTATTTCATTGCAATTTAATTTACCAGAGAGTTTTACAAACCTACCAAGTGCCTAGTACAGAAAATGATGGAAGTAGAAGTTTCCAATGAGCAGCTTCTAGTCCCACTGGTGAGAAATCCATACCTTACGATCACATATCACATGGTAGTTTGTAAGGGGATTTTGGATTTTTTCTCCCCTTTTGCACACATCAATCCTGTTAACAAAGATTCTTTTAGGGGGAGAAGAGAAAAGGAAGATTGAACTTGGATCGTCTCCAGTTTTATATCTCCAGCTATGAACAATAGATGATGGGGAGTTGAACTTGGAGAACAGCTAAACAAATACTGAAAGTATTAGCATATTAGGCAAGGGATAAGGAGGTTCCTTAATTTATATATGTATGCATTGGGATGGGGAGGGGAGGAAAGAGAGGGAGGGGAGAAGTTCTGTGGGATTTTTGTTTCTTTTGTGTTGCTCTTCTTGAAAGGATAGTAGCATTAACTTATATTGTGCACTCACTCTCACACCTAAGACACTATTACTGTTCCCACTTTAAAGATAAGAAGCATGTGGATCAGAGCAGTAAAATCACTGTTAGGCCAGAAGCCCAAGGTTTCATCCTAAGAGTGCCATGTGCTATTTCTGACCCCCAACCTGAGTTTGTTCTACCACAGGACATGATAAATGGCAATGCTTTAAGGTGGGTTAGCCAGTGGTGTTCTGGTAAATTTTAATAAATGTTGAACAACTCTCTAGAAAAAAAGTATATATACACACATATATATATATACACAACTTTGTTATAAGTGTTACCAGTATAAAAGTTATATAGTACATAATTTATAAATAATAATGAAATATACAGTATTCTTCATTATAAATTCCATATAGTCAGTTGCTTCTCATAGAATTATTTCATCGATTTTTACTGAACTCTCATATCTTTAGCAAATCCATGGTTGTAATTGACAAATGAGTATAGTTCTGACATCAATATTGGTTGCTATTTTCCTTTGTATTAATGAGTTAAATAAAAGTGGAACAACAAAGAAATAGGAGAACTTTACTTGCTCTTCAGAGATGTGGGCAACTTTGTTGAATCAGATAATAGTTTTCAATATTGGAAGAATATATCCTCTTTGTGCTATTCACAATGTTGTAGATATTGACACAGCACACTTTTAAGTTAAATCTGCTTTATTAATGTTTCCTCCATTATCTTCTTAAGTCTAATGTGTCAACAAAGCAATAAACTAAACCCTGATTTGTAGCATGTGCCAATTTCTGTGGTGTAATTACTCCCACAGTGGCCAATGTCCAGCTGCAAATATGACTTCACTAAATTGAGAGTGGTGAAGAGATAAACAGTAGCATATTTTCACCATTCAGATAAAATAGATGTACATAACATCAAGACCATAGGTAATAGCGAAATGTAATAAAGTAATTAGAAAGTGACGCATTTTGTATATTCATTGTATTTGCTTTTAGTCTAATTTTGTCAATTATAATTTTACATAATTTAATTTTTAATAACGACTGTTTAACAACTGGTGTGCAAAATTCCTGAAACTTTAATGCAGAAATCAGCTCTGCTGGGCCAGCTTCAGCACACCACTGATAACTCAATATTCCGTCTGCTCTTCTTCTTCCTCTCCATGCAGGTCTGACATTGAATGCCTCCTTTATTACTGATTTTCTATGAAAATGTTTCAGGCTTTATCAGAACACTACCATTGACTAGTTGACCTTGGAAAAATATTTGACCTTAGAGAGTCATTTCATTATTTGCACATCAAGGTTATTGTACCTTCATCATAGCATCACTGTAAAGATGGGTAAAGTAACCGAGACTGTGACAAGACAGCACACCTGCTCAGAAACTATGAGCTCGCACCCTCGTCTGCCCCTCAAAAGTCCTGGGGTGTATACCTGGAGCAGGTGCATGGAGAACTCTACTGGTCCTTCTTTGCTCTTCTTTTTCATTTTTTTCTTTCTCATTGTTTGGTTTTGTTTTGTTTTGTTTCATTTTGCTTTTTGAGACAGAGTCTCACTCCGTTGCCCAGGCTGGAGTGAAGTGACACAAACTCGGGTCACTGCCGACCTCCACCTTCTGGGTTCAAGCAATTCTCCAGCCTCAGTCACCTGAGTAGCTGGGATTACAAGTATGCACCACCATGTGTGACTAATTTTTGTGTTTTTAGTAGAGATGGGGTTTCACCATATTGGCCAGGCTGGTCTCAAACACCTGGCCTCAAGTGATCTTCCGTCCTTAGACTTCCCAAAGTGCTGGGATTCCAGGTGTGAGCCACCACACCCAGCCCCTTCTTTGCTCTTCTAATCTCTGTTATTAGCGCACCCAGAACTGATAGCGACCAGATGACCTCTGTGACTAGGAGAGTGGGTACCCATAGGAAACAATCACAACAAGGCTCTATATGTATTGATTTTTTGATCCTTACAACAATTCTGTGACGTGTTCTCATCAACTGTATTGCAGATAAGAGAAATAAATCCCAGAGGGATCACATCAACTTTCTCTAACTTGAATGTGCACACAGATCCCGTGGCCTCTTATTACAATGCAGATTACAGTTCAGTGGTCTGGGATGGTGCCTGGGATTCTGCCTGCCTAACCAGCCTTTGGGAGATGCTGCTGGTCTGGGGACCACACTTTGACTAGCAAGAAATGGGAATTCCCAGGCTAATAAACAGATACGGCCAGTTAGCCAATTCCAAATCCCACACTCTTAATGTCCATGATATTTAACCTTCTGGAAAAGCCTAAGTCTACAAGGAGAATTCCTGGAGAAACAAGGGCATCATAGATATCTATAGAACCAAAGAAGAAAATTCAGCTCTTCCTTAAGGGAACCAGAGCTCTATGTGGATAAATCTACCATATCCAGGTCACCTGGCATCTCTGTAATGACAGTGTTTACCATTATTTGAGCCACTCATCAACGTGCTAGTTACCATACACACAAGATGTCTAACATCCCACAGAAATTTCCTACCAGCAGGCTCCATGCAGACATCTCACCCAGACATCTGCCAGGGGAGGAGAATTTAATCACTACATTTATTGGAGTTTGAGCCAGAAGACTCTCAGAGCCCAAATAATCTAAATTCCTATATTACAGCTGGAGAAATTTCAGCCTGGAGAGGGCAGGCACACTATGAGTCCGAGGTTGCTCTCTCAATCTCCAGTTGGTATGGTGGTTGCCACTGAGGGCGGCCTGGGCATTCAGGGTCCTTGGTCAGCACCTGGCTCCCTGCTTTCTCTGGAATCCTAAGCACATGCTCCAGGTGAGACAGAACCTGTCCTGCAGGTTGTCAAAGACAAAGCCGCAGAGTCAGATGAACTATGCAGGATGGAACAAGGGAAAACATGCAAAGTTGGAAGACTTGCTTTTTTAATGGTTTCCAAGGGAGCAGACATTCTGGAGAGATTAATTCTGTGTGTGAAGTCTCAGCTATTACAAAGAGGGTAACACCTCCCCTGCTCCCATCCTGTTCCATCTCCTGCTGGGGTTGTGGCAGTAGCTTCCCAAAGGGTCTCTCTGCTTCCACTTTATCCCTCAATGACATAGCTATTCTCCAGCCAGAAGACAGAGAGATCCTATTGAGTCATAATTGTTATCTTTGTGTTCCTCTGTCCGAGACCCTGATGTGGCTTCATAGCCATGGCCTAAGTCTACTGCCTCTCAATGACCTCTTGCCACATCTGCCCTGATTCTCCCAAAAGGTTCTTGGACCGTCTTCCCCATTCATCCCAGTAGGCATTCCAGTTCAGCCACGTGGACCTCATTACCTTGATTCAACTACTTAGCCACACTCCTGCCTTTGAACTTTTCATGCAGATACCCCACAGCTGATGTGCCCAGTGCCTTTTCCCTGTTCTCATCTTTCCAGCAAGGCTCACCTTGACCACCCCAAGGAGTATTCATACCCACCTGCCCACCCCTCCCAGCATTCTGATTTTCCCACCTGCTCTACGGTCCTTCCAGAGCACCTTATCACCTGCTAACATGCTATACCCATTCCTGATTCATTCTGTTTACTGTTATTGTTGTCCTTCTCTGTTCCATGGACAGAGATGCTTTTCTGCTTTGTTCCAGAGGAGTTAGGCATCTTCTTTATTTTGTTCACTGATATATCTCGAGCAGTGAGAGTAATTCTGGGCCCACACTGAACACTAAGAAAAAAATAAATGTGTTGTTGAATTCATTTTAGTAAAAATTTCTAGCCTAAATACTTATTGAGGACTTGTTCTATTCCAAGTATAGTTGTAAGCATTTTGCATACGTTATCTCATTTAATTCTTACAATATTCTCAACATATAGCAAAACCTAAACACCCTCGGTGCCAAATGCTGCTATTAAACAGTCCCTGGGAACACAGATGAGCTGTATTGTGATGATTGACTCCCACCCTGGCTTCCTGGGTTTAACTATCTTTTGATAAGTGCTTTGAAAACCCGTGTTTCCAGATAGCATGATAAGATAGATCTGCCACACCCCAGAGCTCATCAGCGTGGGAAAGCAACTGTGTACCAAGGGCAGTAGATAAGCCCTGGGGTAAATCTAGGATTCCAACCACTCTCCATTTCCATGAAACCCAGCATGACGCAATAGAGAGTAACAGTCTTTGGGTCAGACGGGCCTGATACTGAATGCCATTCAGGCGTTTACTGCTGTGCAGCTGCAGACAATATACTTGGCCTCCCTGGGCTTTTCCTCCCCATCTATAAAGTAGAAATATGGCTTAACCTGAAATGTCAACAGGAATAATTGAGAAAAGTGGCTGACACACTCTCAGCAAGACACTGTGGACATAGGATCTTTCACAGGCCAATGTGTCCATTGCCTTTTGGGGAATGATTTCAAACTCAAGTTTGGATGGACCATGATGTTGGGCAGACCTTGTACTAAAGCTCAGTTCTGTCACTTCACACCAATCTGTATTGAACTCTTCCTGTGGGCAGGGCCCCATCCTAAGAGCTGGGAATATGGATATAAAATAAATGTCATTTTTTTTTTCACTGAGAGATGTAAGTAGGTTTCTTCAGCTCTCTAGCCGCTCGGTTACTGAGAGGATCAAATGAGATGGGTCTGGAACAAGAAAGCTTGCATCCAATGTTCACCTATGCACCTTTTCATTGTAGACATTGTGGGAATAGTGGCTGTGACATGCAGCGTTTACTGTTTACAGAGAGAGATTTGGCCAATTGTTCATGATGGCTGCTCTTTGGGGCAGAATGCGGGCTGTAGGGAGAGAGTGGAGGGGCAGGGACCAGACCATGGAGGGCCAGTGAGCCATGTTCCAAAGATGGACTGTGACTACAGGCAGCAGCAATGCCAGATTTTAGAATGAGGATCCTGGCCACAACACAGTGAATGGATTGAAGGAAGTGAGAAGTGGAGGGAAGGAAGGGGAGAGAGTGCTGGCGATTCTCAGAGGACAGAAGGCAGGAGCCACCCCTTCTTTTTTTTTTTTTTTTTTTTTTTTTTTGGACCTGCTGCAATCATAAAGTATGGCACAAGGAGATAGAGGAAAGGCTATTTTCCTAGGGGGCTCCTTCTCTGGAAGCCCCTCTGACACTCATGGGAGGCCCCTCCCAGCTTTCCTGCAGACTGCAGAAGAAGGTCCGTTACTTTTTTTTTTTTTTTGAGACTTATTCTCCCTCTGTTGCCCAGCCTGGAGTGCAGTGGCACGATTTCAGCCCACTGCAACCTCCACCTCCCAGGTTCAGGTGATTATCATGCCTCAGCCTCCTGAATTGCTGGGATTACAGGCACCCGACATGATGCCCAGCTAATTTTTGTGTTTGTTTGTTTGTTTGTTTGTTTGTTTGTTTGTTTTTGAGATGGACCCTTGCTCTGTCACCAGGCTGGAGTGCTGTAGTGCAGTCTTGGCTCACTGCAACCTCCGCCTCCTGAGTTCAAGAAATTCTCATGCCTCAGCTTCCCTAGTAGCTGGGATTACAGGCACGTGCCACCACACCCAGCTAATTTTTTTTTATTTTTAGTAGAGATGGGGTTTCACCATGTTGGCCAGGATGGTCTCAATCTCCTGACCTTGTGATCTGCCCGCCTCGGCCTCCCAAAGTGCGGGGATTACAGGTGTGAGCCACTGCACCCAGCCTAATTTTTGTATTTTTAGTAGAGATGGAGTTTCACCATGTTGCCCAGGCTGGTCTCGAACTCCTGACCTCAAGTGATCCATCTGCCTCAGCCTCCCAAAGTGCTGGGATTACAGACGTGAGCCATACCATGGCCAGCCCATTATGTCTTTTTTACTTAGGCTATTTATGGGGTGTCTACTTACCGGGTACAGATCAAGTTTTTATTTTGAGGATTCATATGTGTGTGTGTGTGTGTATGCGTGTGTGTGTGCACGCACGTGCATGTGTGTGTGTTGCTTTTTTATGTTGTTTTCTATCACGCATCCAGAATCTTTCAGGCATGACCATCTATAAATTAAATTCCACCAGGAACACATCTATGGACCTATAAATAGGGTAATTCACTGTTGTTACTGTATTTGCTCATTACATACATTGACGGTCTATTAAAAGTTACATCTCTTGACAGAAAGAGACAGAGAAAAAAAAGGAGAAAGCATTTGAAAAGATGAGATGTAAGGCCTCTCTTTGTCTAGCTTCATGTATTTCCTCTTGCTGAATCAAAATTTAAACAAAAAAGAAGAGGGGGGAAAAAGCTTTTATGGGTTTTCTGGAAACCTGGGCATCAAGGATTCAGGATTATTTTCTTGTTTTCTAAATTAGATCAGCTTTTTTTGTCGTTCTCTTTTTCTCTCCCCAAGAAAATTAAAAAGATTTTAAAAAACGAGCATTCATTTAAAAGGCACATAATGAGGCTTAATTAGAAAACGAGTACTAGGGAAGTCAAGGCCAAGCAAAAGGGACCCGGATCACCTCACATGGAGCCAGAAGCTGCAGTGGAACCTTCTCTCTCTCCACATCTGGTTAGCTTGGACAGATGATTTCACTTCACAGGGTCTCATTTTCCTCATTTGTGAAATTAGCAGGTTCAAGCAGATGATACGTATTTTTCCACCCAGCTTCATGCTTTGAGATTCTTTGAGACTACAACTCTGGAAAAGGAGCTAAAATCAAATGCCACCCTCCACTTTGCACCTGCAACCCATGGGCAGTGCTGGTCTATTCTAGAATACTCTGAAACCCTTTTCTGCCTCAGTAAACAAGAATTAGTTATTCCCTTGAGGCATTCCTGCCTCCAGGAGTCTTGAATCTTCTCAGGCACAAATATTTCCTCTGCTGCTCTTCTGTGTGAGGGTCTTGACAGGTGGTCCCTAATGTCAGGAAATTCAGAATTTTGGTAGAAGATGTGCATGCAAATGATGACTGTGCAGGTGGCAGTCCCTGAAGACCAAAGTCTGATCCATTTCAATGGAGAACCCAGGGCCTTACTGTGAGTCAGAAGAAGCTAGAAGACAGGAATGCAGCCCAGGTAGACTCCAGGGACTGGAAGGAGATCGGAGAATGGGCTACCTCCTGACCAATAAGGACTTCTGACTAAGTATGAATCCAACAGGCAGCAGTTAGAGCTGAGTGCCAAGGGAAAGCAGGGCCAGAGCCAAGTAGACTGTCCTGAAACCAGGTAGCCATTCAAATGGTACAAAGGTAGGAGTGTGGGGAAAAGAGAGGCAGAGGGGATGAGAGTCCCTTGCTCACTGGCTTGGTTCCCACTCGGCTGTCAGCTTTATGAGGGCAGCACCTAATCTGTCTTGTTTAACGTGACCCAGGCCTGTGATGAACTGAATATTTGTGTCCTTTAAGTTCCCATGTCAAAATCCCAACCACCAATGATGGTATTGTGAAGTGGGGCCTTTGAGGCCCTCATGAATGAGGCACTAATGCCCTTCTAAGAAGAAATATGAGAGAGATGATTTTTTTTGGCCACATGAGGATACCACAGGGAAACAGTTTTCTGCAAATCAGGAAACAGGCTCTCACCAGACGCCAATTCTAAGGGTAGCTTGATCTTGGACTTCTCAGCCTGCAGAGCTATGAGGGATAAATATTTGTTATTTGAGCCCCCCAGCCTATGATAATTTGTTAGAGCAGCCCAAACTGACTCAGACAAGGCCTAATACAATCCCCAGCCCACAGAGGCTACTTAATGCGTAGTTGACTTGAGGATAACATGAGGGTTTTCTTCCCGATTTCAACACAGTTCAGTAAAGAATTTTCGTCATTGTTAAGGAGTTGGTTCCCATGACCCAGACACAGAGCCTTTTAGGAATAGTCAACAAGGATGCAAAACGAGAGGCATGGGGTTCAGGTTGAAGCTGGGGGCTCAGAAAACACAGCTGTTATTCACTAAGGAGAGAGCAAGCATCATTCTAGTTCACAGAGGAAACGTGTTACATCTGCGTAGAAGCATTTGGGCAAGATTATTGGAAAGGATGGCATCTGCACTGGTACCTGAAGACCAAGGAGAGTTGGAAGATATAGAGATGGGAGAAGAGGAGGAGAAGAGAGGGAATGGGCCTAGCAGGCCGAGGAGACTGCATGAGCAAATTGCTTCTCAACTTGCTATAGTTCAGCTGAGCAAGAAGTTCAGTTTGCATGGATTGTAGGTTGAAAAACAAAATTGAAGAGTTGAAATGATAACTAAGATAAAATTGTAAAAGATCTTTGAGTGGAAAGTGATTAGCGTCAAGGAGATCAATGAAGGAATTCTTGCAGGGGTCCGGGAGAAAGATCAAGAGGCTTTGGTAAGCACAGGACACTCCAAGTTCTCATGTCCTGTTACATATGCACATCTCTCCAAGTATATGGATTTTTTGAGACTCTTCTACTGGACTTTCAACTGCTAATGATTCAGCACTTTTATTCCTCTCTGTTTAACACAGGGACAGAAAAGTGCTCAGGATATTTTTGATGATTATCCACCATGGGCAACATCAAACAGCCTTTCCCTCTGATTTTACAGACGCAATAACCAGGGCTTATAGTTATGAATGGTTAAGTAATTTAGTTGAGTGACACAATAGTTGATAAAATAGTTAGGGCTCAAACCTGAATCACACAGCCAAGCTCTCAGTCCCATTCAGCTGACTGTCCCTCGACTCATTGTCCAGGATTGTGGCTGAAAACACCATAAATGGGAGGCACTGACAAGATGTATAGGACCCTCTGAGCAAGGTCCCTAACGCTGCAGCTGCTTCAGAATAGAAGCTTGTCTTACATTTGAGGCATTTTCCTAACTTTGTGCTACAGACATATTGCTAGGCAGGACAAAAACAGCCTCCAAATTCGGTGGGTTGTGTTTCCTGGCGTGCAGTGGCACAAGGAGATACAGTACTTTATAGGATTCCAGTCTCTG
This sequence comes from Macaca thibetana thibetana, assembly GCF_024542745.1. Taxonomy (NCBI): domain Eukaryota; kingdom Metazoa; phylum Chordata; class Mammalia; order Primates; family Cercopithecidae; genus Macaca; species Macaca thibetana. Next base: position 176,216,236 of record NC_065582.1, read on the forward strand.
AGCAGGGTTCGCAATCATGCCTTATCATCAGTGTCTGCTTCCCAGCAAATGAAGCTTCCTGCAAGATAGCGAGGCATGGGTTCATTGCAACTACCCAGATCAGGAGAGAGATTGTACTGTGGCCAAATGATAGATAACAAGACCCACTGTGTCTTCATTGGCAGCTCAAACTCCAGTATGACTCAGATAGGGGAAAAGAGAGCATGCCACGGTGGGGCAACGGCAACCTATTAGGACCTTCCCACCTGTCCTTGTTCTTACCAGAAACCAGCTGAAAGCCTTGCTCAACTCCTGTGAGATCCATCAGCAAAGAAACTCTTATGGGTGCACCTTTTCCCCCATTCCTCAGACACCCAGTGTGGCCTAGAATGGACTACCAGTCATCAACAGAATCTGTTCATTGAAGTGACAGGTTTTAAACCAAGATATGTCCAACTATAGGACCCAAATGGCTAGAGCCCTGAGCCATGGTTTTCTCATCTGTTAACATGAGGACAACATATGTATCTAATTTAAGAGATTGTGATGATTAAATCAACTCACCCAGGGCAGTACCTGCAACAACCTAGATGCTTACTACCTGTTAAAAACATTTTTTTTCTGCTGTATCTGTCAAGAGGCTATTCCCAATGACTACATCTTTATGATGTGTATTAGTCAGAGCTCTATAGAAAAGCAGAATCAACTCTGTGTGTGTGTGTGTGTGTGTGTGTGTGTGTGTGTGTGTGTGTGTGTGTGTATAGTCATGCACCATATAACATTTAGGTAACTGAAGGGCCTCCTATATGATAGTGACCCCATAAGATGATAATGGAGCTGCAAACTTCCTATCACCTAGTAATGCTGCAGCTGCTGTAACATTGTAATGCCACACATTACTCACGTGTTTGTGATGATGCTGGTGTAAACAAAACTGTGCTGCCAGCATATAAAAGCATAGCACATACAATTACGTAAGGTACACAATACTTAGTAATCATAAATGGCTACGTTACCGGTTTATGTATTTACTAGACTATACTTGTTATTGTTATTTTAGAGTGTGCTCCTTTTATTTATTTTTTTTAATTAACTGCAAAACAGCCTCTGGCAGGTTCTTGAGGAGGGATTCCAGAAGAAGGCATTGTTATCACAGGAGATGACAGTTCCATACATGTCATTACCCCTGAAGACCTTCCAGTGGGACAAGGTGTTGGGGTGGCAGGCAGTGATCCCGTTGACCCTGACCCTATGCAGGCCTAGGCTAATGTGTGTGTTTCTTAATTTTTTAACAAAAATGTTTAAAAAGTAATACAAATTTTGAAAGTTTAAAATTAAATGTTTACAGAATAAGTATATAACAAGTATCTTCGTACAGCTATACCATGTGTTTTTGTTTTAAGTGTTATTTCAAGAGTCAACATTTTTTAAATTGAAACATTAATCAAGTAAAACAGTTACAGTAAGCTAAGTTTAAAGAAAAAAAATTTCTAAAATAAACATACAGAGTCTCCAAACATACAGTAGTGTACAGTCATGTCCTAGGCCTTCACATTCACCCACCACTCACTCACTGACTCACTCAGAGCAAATTCCAGTCCTGCAAGCTTCATTCATCCAAGGTAAGTGCCTTATACAGGTATGCCATTTTCTTTTCTTTTCTTTTCTTTTTTTTTTTGAGACGGAGTCTTGCTGTGTCCCCAGGCTAGAGTGCAGTGGCACGATCTCAGCTCACCGCAACCTCCACCTCCGGGGTTCAAGCAATTCTCCTGCCTCAGCCTCCCGAGTAGCTGGGACTACAGGTGTGCACCACCACACTCAGCTAATTTTTGTATTTTTAGTAGAGACCGAGTTTTACCATGTTGGGCAGGATGGTCTCGATCTCCTGACTTTATGATCTACCTACATTGGCCTCCCAAAGTGCTGGGATTACAGGTGTGAGCCACTGTGCCCCACCCAGGTGTGCCAGTTTTTAATCCTTTTTAACTTATTTTTACTGTACCTGTCTATTTTTAGATATCTTTGTACTTGTAACACATGTACCATTGTGTTATAATTGTTTACAGTATTCATTACAGTAACATGCTCTTTAGGTTTGTAGCCTAGCAGCAATAGGCTATACCATATCACCCAGCTGTGCAGTAGTTCCACCATCTCGGTTTGTGTAAGTACACTCTATGATGTTCACCCAAGGACACGCTTCCCAGAACACATTCCCATCATTAAGAGATGTGTCACTGTATATACATATGTATCCAGAGAGAGAGAGAGAGAGAAAAGCAAGGGAGGTTTATTTTAAGGGATTGTCTCACAAGATTTTGGGAGAAACCTGTAGGTCAGGCTGGCAGGTGGGAGATTCAGGTAAGAGTTGATGTTGTAGTCTTAAAACTAAATTCCACAGGGCAATAGGCTGGAAACTCAGGCAGGCTTTGTACGGTACAGTCTCGAGGCATAATTTCTTCTTGTTCAGGAAACCCTAGTCTTCGCTATTAAGGCCTTCAGCTGATTGGAGGAGGCCCACCCACATTATGAAGCATCATCTGCTTTAGTCAGAATCTACTGATTTAAATGTTAATCATATCTAAGAAATAGCTTCACAGCAACGTCTACACTGGTGTTTGAACAAACAACTGGGCTCCATAGCCTAGCCAAGTTGACTCACAAAATTAACCATCACACCATGAAACTGCAAAGGCAGTGAATAGGTGGGGAGTAGTGATTAAATCATCTCGTTGCCAGAAATTCATTATTGGACTTCCCTCTCAAGTTTCTATGTGAAGTGTTACAAGCTCAAATTTTCAGAGGGCAGTCTCCTAATATAAAAATGTGAGATAATAGGGAATGAATGGTGGGGCTTCATGAACTTGAAAGAATAGACCCCATACACATATATTTAAACTTAAAAAAAAAAAGCTGTAAACTTGTTACAGCTTAACCAGAAGGCTTTTTGTGCTCTTTGGTTTTTCAAGGATGGGCAGATCAAGCATATGGATGTTGACTGGCATGTAGGCCGTGGTGCATCACGACCCCAGAACCTTCACTTAGTTGCTCAAGGAGAGTGCTAAAAATCTCCTTGGCTTAGAAGCAGCATGTGCAGGAACATGCAACTTGAAGGAGGTTTACACCTAGCACCCTTACAGCTTAGGGACCAAATGGAATGAACAAAATGGACATCGATCACTTGGCTACAGTTCTAGAACTGCAGCTTTGCCTCTCTGTAATCGAGTAAGCCACATTTCTGACCTGGCTGAAATATTTCAATTACCAACCGCCCTTCTTGATGCTACTGGTTGTTCAACTACGATATCCTTTAGTCATTTGGGGTAAGAATTGGGCCCTAGAGAATAAATATAATCATGAACATGCAATCAATATATAAGGAAGGTGCTACACCCCTGCTCTTCCCCATGTGTAAAATGGGAATCAGACTCACTGAATAGCTTGTTCAGTTGGCAAAGCTGCATTCATATCCAATCTACTCGCTCCCAGAGGACACTTGCCCTCATGATAACTCCTGCCTTCAGCTCATCCGTTCTCCTTCTTTCTGCTCCTTCTCATTCTCTTCTACTGAAAAATATAACCAAAGCCCATCTTGGCTTCTTTGGGTCCTCAAACTCACTAAATAAAAGAGTCAGAATCCAAGATGATCTTGTACTACACTCTGTCAGTCTCCATCCAGGTCTCCCTCTCAACCTTTTTTGGGAATTGCCTTGGCTGAGCAGGGTTGCCTCACCTGGAGCAGCCCACACCCACTAACTGGGCCACCCAAGGGGTGCATAGACCTGGCCTTCCCACCCCAATGTGGGATGCTCAGAAGAGTCCTCATTCCCCATGGGGGCCGCTGAGGCCTCTGTTGCAACTGCATCACAGCCCACTTTTCCCTCTGCCCAGTCCTGCCTCTATCTCTTCCCACCACAGGGGTTGGTCCCAGGAGCATGCCCTAAAACACTTTCTGCATGGTCACCTCTGTCTCAGAGTCTGCTTCCTCAGGAGCCCAACCTGTGGCAGTTCCTGAGGAGATGGAACATGTGCTGAACATGAGGCAAAAAAAAATTCAGCAGGATGGGGATAGAATAGGACTGGACTCATAGGATTGTTAGGAGGATTAAATGGATTAATATCTTGTGAAAAGCAAACAATGACCAGTTAGGTGAAAATCTTATATATAAATTTCTTGCAGTTCTGATTTTCATTATAACGATAGTGTTGTACCTTATTACTATTATTCATGATGTTTGTGCCAAAAATCAAACTGTATAAAACCTTGAAAGAGAATTGTGACTTAAGAGCAATTTTAGTGATTTCTCAGCAGCCTGCAAGCTCACTCTGAGTGTCTAGAATGAGAAGCTTCTGGAAAAATCAGAACTGAAGCTAAAAGTCCATTGAGAGAAGTGTAGTTTTACAACAGAAGAATGGCAGTCCTTTCTGTGCTGGTCAGACTGCACCTGCCATATTGGGTGTAGCTGGGAGTATCTCACTGTAAAGGTGAGAAATTAGAGGGGAATGACCAAGATGGGATGGAGAAGATGTCTTTAACTCTTGGAGTAGCCTTCCTGTACTTACTCTCCACCGTCAACTCGCCGTGTCATCCATCTGGCAATTCAACCCCTCACTGGTTGTCACCACCTAGTGAAAGCCTTCCTTGACTATACCATCACTTAAGTATTTGACCAGCTTCTCCCTCCTTTTTCTTCTAGACCATAGGTACATTTTTTATCATTGTGCCTATAGCATTGCTCGTGTTTGGATGTGAGTCTGATTCATTTCTTCGTCCCTTGGGACAGATGAGACGTTCAGTGCATGTCTTTTCCTGCGGCTGCCATAACAAATTGCCACAAACGTACGTACTGACTGAATACAACGGAGATTTACTCTCACCGTTCTGGAGCCCGGAAGTCTGAAATCAACGTTTAGCTAGGGCCGTGCTCCCTCCCATGCTTCTAGGGGAGAGTTCTTTCCTGCCTCTTCCAGCTTTTAGTGGCTCCAGGTGTTCCTTGATTTGTAGCAGCATCACTCCAATCTCCGCCATCTTCACATGGGTCTTTTCCGCAGCCTCCTCATAGAAGAACACCTTGCATTGTATTTAGAGCCCACTTTAACCCAAGATCATCTGATCTCAATATCCTTAGCTTAGTTACATTGTTAAAGACGTTTTTTCCAAATAAGGTCACATGTACAGTTTCTGGGTAGACATACACCTTGGTACACATTGTTAAACCCACATATCAATTCCACTACACTGAATTGGCTTCTATTAGGTCTACATGAAAAGTAATGAGGGTCTGCAAAGGGCAGTTTCAGAGGGGAAATAAGATAGGGAAAACGCAAGGAAAATGCGAAGGAGGACTAGATGGGTGTCATTGACCGGTCATGCAGGAGGGAGATGCAGAAAGGGAAAAGGAAATCAAAGATCACTGCCAAGTATTGGACTGAAGGTGCTGGAAGGGGGCTCAAGCAGAGAGACTGGAGTGCGTAGGGTGATGTGCTCTGTTTCGGCAGAAGATGAAGTGATTGCAAGAACAATTATTTGGTTGGCCCACTGATGTTCTGTGCCTCAGTTTCCCCACAAGCCTATGGCACTTCCGGCTTTTCCAGGATGTGCTGAGCTCCTGGTGCAATCAATTAGCCTGTGTTGTTTCCCCGGAGGACGCTTGACCAGAGTCCGTGACAAGCAAATCGAGCAGCAGTTTAAAAAGCTTTATGTGATTCATTTCACTAGGTGGGTGGGATGGGCTGAGTGGACCAGAAAGGCAGCTGGCCCCAAATGTTTGAGGCCTTGTAAAATGATGTGCATCTACTTAGGAGACTAGTAAATGGTACTGTCCTCCCCAGGTGCGATAGCCAACTTGGGAACCTTGAGCATCTCCTTTCAAGGTCCGATCTCAATTCAATACAAAACAAACAATTTTGCCCTATTATGCGTAACATTCTTTAATAACATTTTCTGTTATTAAATTCTGATATGTTGAGAGTTTATAAATCTTTCACCATTCTATATTTTTTAAAAGTATATCTAAAATCTCAACACTTAGTATTCAGATTTAGGGCAGGGAGACCTGGTAATGCTTGTTGCTCTTTGTAAGCAGTTTACAAACAGGCTTTAACCACTTACTGTCTAGGTAGATGGCTCTTTATTTTCCAGCCTTGTTAATATTTTCCTTCAATAATCCACTGTAGGAAGAACAGCTCCTGCTCCCCATTCCCCATTCTCCCCACCTTCTTTCCTTCTCTCTCGTGTGTCCCTTAGTTGCTTCCAGCTGGGCCTGCTCTGACTTCCTTTGCAACATAGCTGACACACACTCTCCAGGAGACGGGCGAACTGATGCATAGCCCTGATTCTACTCCCAACTAGCCTGGCCACCTGGAACTAAATCCCCTCCACTCTAGGGCCCCGTTTCCTCATCTGTAGCATGGAGCTGAGAAGAATGCCTGCCTATTTGCTACTCAGGCTTGATGCAAACATGAAATAAAAAGAGAGTTTGAGTTCAGCTCTCTTCTTAAAGTTAAAAAGGCCAAAGCTGATTATCTAGAAAGGTCAGAGGTAGTTCCCAGTCTTTTGGGTTCTTGAGGCACCTGGGAAGAAGTTGAGAAATTCTCAGACTCTATCCCATACTCCTAAAATTGGCCTGGTTAAAGCCATTTAGGCAACTGTTATATGGGCTGTCAGAGCACAGAAATGGTGCCCATAACCTAGAGACACGATGAAACTGAGGGCTCCTTCTCAGTGCAGGGATAGGTCAGAATTCCTCTGGTATCAGAGAGAGTCAAAGGACTCTATCCAATTAACGACATGGCTTGCTATTGTGTATAAGCCCAGACTCACAGGCCATTTATGTATTTGTATCTAGGTATCTATTCATTATCTTACAAACATTCCTGCAAGCATGCAGGGTCAGTTATCCAGTGTTCTAGGAGAGAAAAAGATGCCCAGGCTACAACCTACCCTTGCAAGGCTCCAATGCAAGGGGACACGGACAGGTACATGTATAATGAATGCATGTACAGGGCATTTAACAATATTTGATTGTTTACTTGCTTATGGCTTGGCTCCCTAAATACACTAAAAGCTCCAGGAAGCAGTCTTCATCTATTCTTTAATTACTATACCCTATTGCCTAGTGCATTGCCTGATAAGGAATAAACCCAATAACTATTTGTTGAGTAAATGAATGATTGGACTCATGAACAAACGAAATGAATGGCAATAGAGAGGTATGCAAATGTACCAGAGGGACTCAAAGCGGAAGCAGCAGGGAAGAATTCATAGGGAAGTAATATTTGAACTTGACCTTGAAGAATGAAAAGCATTTTGCCAGGCCCAGAGGAGGCAAAAAGAATAATTAGATCAATAATATGGGAGCATTAAGGAAAAAAAAGGTCTGGCCCAGAGGCCACAGTGTGGGATGACCTGGCAGAGAGGGACGGTAGTGGGAAATAAAGAAGCAACAGAAATGGGATTCCAGGCCACTGGGGCAGGAAACTTAGCTACCGTGGTTAAGAGTTTGGGTTTTCTCTTTCAGAAATAGAGAACTGATGAGGATTCTCAAGGAGGTGACTTGATAATATTCTGCTATTAATAATTACAAAGGTTGTTCTTGCTGCAGTTTGGTGTATGGATTGGAACCCCGGAGGCCAGGAAAGAAGTTGGGGTAGATGCTGGAAGTCAGCCTAGAGATACTGAAAGCAGAAGTAAGGCTGACTATATTAAATAGCTCAAGAAAGTGACAAAGAAGAGAGAGAGTCAGGAGGCATTTGGGGACTCTGACTGTTAGGATCTGGTGACAGATTAGGATGATAGCAATGATAGAGGGGGAGGGGTGGGAAGACTCAAGGTTAGCACCCAGGCTACTGGTTTGGAAACCATGTGAGCAATGGATTCTCTCACTAGGAAAAAGTCCTGTGCCTGCTGGAGAATAACCAATTAGAAAGATCCAGAAAATAATTCAGTGTTCATGCCTGGAACTTAGTAGAGAAGTCAGAGTGCAGATGGAAATTTGCGAATTCAGCTGTATTTAGATAGAAAAAAATGAATAATGAAATATGTGAAATAGTATAATAATGAAATTTTAAAATAAAAAATGGAAAAATGAAATTAATGATAATGAAATAAGCCATCATCTTTCTAGATGGTCAATATACACAGTAACAAAATATACCCAAACAACTCACAGATTTTTAAATGTATTACGTTCTATTCTATGGGCTACAGGCAAAGTCCAAGATGAAGAGAGAGCCTGAAGTCATCCTGAAGTATTTCCTGGACTTCTTTAGTTTTGTGTGTCCCTGTATGAGTGTCCACTCAGCTGCTCGGTGGACCAGGCACTGACCCAGGCCCTGGGGACGCTAAGTCCTGCAAATCTCTGCTTTAGTGGAGATGGAAGTTGAACAGTCAGATGTGAACACACGTTACCTGTTAAAACAGAAGTAAAATTAAAACTCAGGCAAGTGCTGTGAAGGAGCGAGTCTGAGAGGTCAAAGAGGATTCTCTGAGGAGGTAGCACTTGAGCTGAGTTCGGAAGTAAGAGTTGCCATTAATAAGAAGGAAGACAAGGGCATCTGAGAAAGGGGGAACGGTACCTGAAAGGGCCCCGTGGGAGGGAGCAGAGAAAGTCCAAGGATCAGGAAGAGGCAAATTTGCTCCAAGTGGAACTGGGAGGACAAACAGGGTAGCTGAGCTAAGGAGGCCATTGTCAGGAGCATTTGTGGAGGAAAAAAATCACCAGTTAGTGTTTGATAGAGCTCAAGAAATGCCTGCAAAAGAAAGGAAAGTGTAGGAAACTTGGCTGATTAAATGAACTAGGAATGTATAACAATGATGCTTTATGACACTGAATGTATTTAATGAATGTTAGCAAATTAACTCAATGAAAAATAAGTTAATCTCTTCATAGAAAATGCCTTAGCAAACTGCCTAAATGATATGGGAGCTCAATAAATATTACTTGAATCAGAGTTGCTATTGCTAAATAGTCTGTCTTCCCACGTTGGATAATGTTTGCTAGATTTTTATGAAATTCAACAAACATAGGAAAGCATCTGAGACATTGCCTGGTTTATGGTTGCTGTCCCTCAAATTTCTTAACAGCCTCTCATCAACCGTGTGGCAAAAGTACGATATTCTTCATTTTACAGAGGAGACAGATACTGGCAGAGCTTGAGGACGGTACCAAGGTCACCCTGCTGATGAGGGAGAGGCAGCCCACATGCTTGTCTTGACTGGGCACTTCTTCTGCCCCACACTACTGTTTCCTGTAAAATAAAGCTCTTACATTTAAAAATTAAGTAATTGGATTACTTTAAACACAGATTTTCTTTAACCCTAGCGGTAATGCAAAGAGAGATTCAGAATTATGTGTGAGACATAATTACTTAAATCTGACTGGGTGGTTGTTTCTATGAATGAATGCACTTAATTAATTTTTCCCCTAGCTTCTTGCTATTTCCCAGCTATAATTTATTTTCTTTCGTCCCAGGGGCAATAGAAGGACAACTAAAGAAGGAACCAACGATTTGAAATTCCAGAACTTCAGTCTGCCAAAAAACAGGTCAGAATATTTCCTTGTTTATTAACAGAGGAGTGAAAATGTTAATTCTGTAACAAATAAGCTGACCATCACACACACGGAAATTGTCAATGTGATGGAAAGACCTGTAGTGACTTAGAGGTCAGACAGAGACCAAGGTACAGGAGAAGGGGCTTGGCTGGGGTTGAGCAGCCAGAAGGTGTGTGACACACAGCGAGGCTGAGAAGCCCCCACCTCCGCAGCTCTGCAGGCCAGGCCTCCTTCCACCCACCCCTCCCAGGTCTCCAAACAAGCCCAGAGAGAGCCAGTGATGGGGAGGCTTCTCTTCCAATGCCAGTGAATGATTTGAATGATGGATCATGGATCCGGCCACAAGTTTACCTTGGAGTCTCACAGCAAGCAGACAAGAGACAGCCAAGTGCTTACATTGCTATTTCCTTTGTCCTTCGATTGAGAATAACGTTTGCTGAGCAGTGATGGCATCAAAACTTGCACAAGCTACTGAAAATGCAGAGACCAAAGACAAAGTGTCTCCCTCAAGGAGCTCACAGACTAGTCAAAAATCTCAGAATGGAGGGCTAACTTGATTGAATGACTGACAAGAGACAAGACCTAAAGTCAAATCCAGCTGTGCACTGCCCAGCCCTGCCCAGCAGACTATACCTGGGCCACATCCTCATGTGCAGAACTGTCTCTCTGATGCTCAGGTGGGACTCCCTGGCCAAGCATTCCTGTGGGTGGCTTCTGTTCCTAGAGGTACCCAAGGGTCCTTACAAGTTATATCAATCCTCATATCCCAATTCAAGTCCATCCAACAAACATCCTTCATTCCCTACTATGTGCCAGACACTATAAGCAGTCTTGAAATTCTAAAACGTTCTGGAATAAATAGTTCTCCTAAGCAGAGTAAATGAATGCTGGTAAGATGATAGAATACTTGAGGTGTTTTGCAAAACCACTTTGAGTAGAGGGAAATTTGTGCCTGTTCTCAGACTTCTTCAATGTTTACATTAAATACATTTGAATAATGCATTTTAAGTCCGTTTTCCTTATTTCTTGACAATAGCAAGAGATGAGAGATGGAAGGTTTAGAAGCCCTCCTTCAAATGGAGAGGGATGAAGCAATTACATACATCAAAGTAATATTTACAGTTACATTTGGAGGAAAAAAGACAGAGAGAGAAGAGCAGTGCTTTTTTCTGAAGCAAATTATTTCAAAATGTGTCATAGCATGCTCAAGATATATTAAAAAGAGCAACAGATGATGTTTTTGCAACCTGTTCTAAACTATTTATAAACCTAAATTTAAAAAATCTATAGACATACAAATCTCTATACCACTGCATATTTTATAATGAATGCATTATATGAATATAAACTACTATTTGAGATATATAAATCAACTAAAAATGTCTGAAAACTACAAATTTGTATCTACCATCTTCCTTGGTAAAAATTATAATTATCAATATTTGATGAGAAGGTAAGGAAGAAGCTACTTATGGGCAGCATTGCAGTGTAGAATGAGTCCATTGGATAGGGATTTCAATCTCAGCTGACCTACTTATTAGCTGTGTGGCCTCAGACAAGCCTCTTTTTCCATTCCGACACATCCTGTGTTTTAGAAGTGATATCTGGGCCGGGCGCAGTGGCTCAAGCCTGTAATCCCAGCACTTTGGGAGGCCGAGACGGGCGGATCACGAGGTCAGGAGATCGAGACCATCCTGGCTGACACGGTGAAACCCCGTCTCTACTAAAAAAAAAAAAAAAAATACAAAAACTTAGCCGGGCGAGGTGGCGGGCGCCTGTAGTCCCAGCTACTCGGGAGGCTGAGGCAGGAGAATGGCGTAAACCCGGGAGGCGGAGCTTGCAGTGAGCTGAGATCCGGCCAGTGCACTCCAGCCTGGGCGACAGAGCGAGACTCCGTCTCAAAAAAAAAAAAAAAACAAAAAACAAAAAACAACAACAACAAAAAAAAAGAAGTGATATCTGAAGCCGAGCGTGGTGGCTCATGCCTGTAATCCCAGCACTCTGGGAGGCCAAGGCAGGCGGATCATCTGAGGTTGGGAGTTCGAGACCACTGACCAACATGAAGAAACCCCATCTCTACTAAAAATACAAAATTAGCCGGGCGTGGTAGTGCATGCCTGTAATCTGAGCTACTTGGGAGGCTGAGGCAGGAGAATCACTTGAACCCAGTAGGCGGAGGTTGCAGTGAGTCAAGATCAAGCCATTGCACTCCAGCCTGGGCAACAAGAGTAAAACTCCATCTCAAAAAGAAAAAAAAAAAAAAAGAAATGGTATTTGAAAAAGTAGACTCTGTTGTTCATTATTGAATCTCTTGAGCCTTCCTGTGTCCACAGAGTAAATGGATGACCTCTGAGGTGTGCTGGGAATAGAGTAGGTTCTCATTAAATAACGTGGGCTAATAGTCACTGAGTGGTCACTGTGTGCTAGGTGCTGTTCTAAGAGCTAATAGGTAACCCTTCCTGGATCCCAACAATTACACTCTTATTAGTTTCCTGTAACAGCCCAGAGAGGGTGAATAACTTCCCTTGAGGCTCAGTGGCTAGTTGTGAGACGGTAAATGGCAGCTGTAATTATTACTAATATCAACAACCCTGGTGCTCCCCATCACTGCCCTCATGCTAGGTTGAGGGTGGGAGTTAACTCTCCTGCAGGCCCCGACAGCCCAACCACCCCAAGTTCAAAAGTGCCTTGATCTCCTGGTAATAAACAAAGCAAAACACCAAGTTCAGTGCTGGACCCCACTTGGATGATACAGCCTGGGAGGATCTCCAAGAAAAATACATATCACATCCACATTCATTATCCATGATCTGTCTACAATATTGAAATGAATGTGTTTTATAGCATCTCACTAAATCCCCAATACCCACTTTTATTTTGTACTGTTTCCTCATGTCCATAGTGAAAGAAAAACACCAACTGATGTTTCTCAATTAAATCCAAACTCCACTCAATAACTGAGCGCCCGATGTGCGCCAGAACCTTGGCATCCAATGTGCACCATAATCCTCTGAAGTAGGCATTCATATTCCCATTTACGATAGGGAAAAATAGTCTGAGGGAGGTTATATGTTTTTGTCACAGTCCCAGTGGAAAGGGGTACCAGTTGGTTTTGAATTCAGAGTCTAGCTTCAAGTCAAGTGGCATTTCTGGGATTTTTTTGGTTTGGTTTGGTTTGGTTTGGTTTTGAGATAGTTTCACTCTTGTTGCCCAGGCTGGAATGCAATGGCACAATCTCAGCTCACCGCAACCTCCACCTCCCAGGTTCAAACGATTCTCCTGCCTCAGCCCCCCAAGTAGCTGGGATTACAGGCGTGTGCCAACACGTCCAGCTAATTTTGTATTTTTAGTAGAGATGGGTTTCTCCAAGTTGGTCAGGCTAGTCTCGAATTCCCAACCTCAGCTGATCTGCCTGCCTTGGCCTCCCAAAATGCTGGGATTACAGGTGTGGGCCACCCACCGTGCCCAGCTCTGGGTTCTAAGTGATCAAAACTTTCTTATGTATATGTATATATATGTATATGTATATTCTTATTTATATGTATATGTCAGCATATACATATGAATGTAGATTTCTATTCTGATGAGTCACTAATCTGCTCCTGTCAAGTCTCCCCACCATGAGGAAGGGGCATGTGCCCAGCCCTTCTGGAAAGCACAGCCACATCTACATCAGGGGGCCTGGTAGCTGCGGTTCCTAGAGCGTGGGCCCAGGACCAGCAGCTTCAGCATCATCTGGGAACTTAGCATTGCTGATTCCCAGACTCTGGCCTACTGCACCAGAAGGGCAAGTGTTGGAGCCCAGGCACTCGTATTGAAATAAGCCCTCCCTGGGGGTGCCAGTGTTTGCTCAAGTTAGAGAACCTCGGATGGAAGCATGGTTACCAGGAGTGTAAGCTTCCAAGTGGCCTGAGAGGCCCCTGGGCTTGAATTCCGCTCTGCCCCTACTCACTGAGTGACAGTGAGTGGGGTGGAGGGAGGAAGATGGGAGGCAGAGGGTGGGGGGAGATTGGAAAAATGGTGGATGCAGGAGCTGTTTCCCCACTGGGGAAATGTCTGACTCCTTCCATTAACCTCCTTCAGTTCTCTTTGTTGGGCACTGGAAAAATCAAAGATGAATGAGACATAGTCCCTGACACCAGCATGCTCAGTATCTGGTGGGAAGCAGAAGAATAGGTGTGGAACTATAAAGTACATACATAACAGATCATAAGCCCGTGCCATGCACCATGGCAGACACAGACGCAGGCCCTAGGGAACAGGAGGTACACAGGATCAACCAGGGAGCTGAAGGGCTTGCCAAGTCCTCTCTCTAGTGAGCAGCGGCACCAAGGTTCTAATCCATGTCTTCACTTTCCAAGCACTAGTCTCCTTTCCTTCCTTTACTCTTGGCAGCGCTGCTAGGACAGTGTCACCACACTATCCACATTCAGACCCTTCCCATTCGTCACCTCATCGGCTATGGAGTTCTTCCTTTCTGCCACTAGCACCCGCAGCAATAGTTAGATCCAGGGGGGCAAAGTGCAGGCAGCCGTAATTTCTCAGGGCCCATGAGGCCCAGTCGTCATCCTTTGGAGACTGGAGTCCTCTTTTTGTTTTTCTGGGTTTTTTGTTGTCTTTTCTTTTGTTTTTTGAGACTGAGTCTCATGCTATCACCCAGGCTGGAGTGCAGTGGCGCTATCTCAGCTCACTGCAACCTCCACCTCCCGGGTTCAAGTGATTCTTGTGCCTCGGCCTCCTGAGTAGCTGGGATTACAGGCGCCCGCCACCACGCCCAGCAAGTTTTGTATTTTTGGTAGAGACGGGGTTTCACCATATTAGCCAGGCTGATCTCGCACTCCTGGCCTCAAGTGATCCACCCACCTCAGCCTCCCAAAGAGCTGGGATTACAGGCATGAGCCGCCGCGCCCCGCCTGGAGTCCTCTTCTATTCGGTGAACTAGGAGGCCCTCTACTGGGCCCCTTCAGCCAGGCAAGCCCAGGAGCCTGCTGGCCACAACCGCTGCCCGCTCTCCTGGCTGCTCTGGTCTGCCCCGCCTGCCCTGAGCCTCTGGAGCACTGAGAGAGCCATAAGGGTCACACTTCTCACTGTGGCCCACCTCACCATGTAGAAGGCAGAGTGCCGCCCTGAAAGGTGTCACAAGCAGAGAGCTTTGTGACAGGTCCTAGGTTCTTTCACAGAGGATGCAGAGAAGAAAATGTGGTGCTCCACTGGCTTTCTGGGAATTGTCCCCAAAGGTCTCCTACATAGTAGAGGCTCAGGCTGGGCGCTGTGGCTCACATCTGTAATCCCAACACTTTGGGAGGCTAAGATGGGCGGACCATTTGGGGTCAGGAGTTCCAGACCAGCCTGGCCAACATGGCGAAACCTGATCTCTACTAAAAATACAAAAATTAGCCAGGCATGGTAGTGGGTGCCTGTAATCCAAGCTACCAGGGAGGCTGAGGCAGGAGAATCCCTTGAACCTGGGAGGCAGGGGTTACAGTGAGCTGAGATCACATCACTGCACTCCAACCTGGGCGATAGAGTGAGACTCCACCTCAAAAGAAACTAACAAACAAATAAATAAATAAACAACAGAGTAGATGCTCGAGAAACATTGGCTGACGGGGGAGGAGGAAGAAGGGAGAATCAAGGCAGAACCCTAGGGTCTTATGTTATGGATAACCCTAGGATGCTGTTGATCTGTAGTATACCGAGAGCCTCCTATGATGCCTGGCACTTACTAGATACTTAAACAGACGCGAAAAAGAAACTTTAATAGGGAAAGAAGGATAGAGAAAGGAGGAAGAAGACAGAGACCAAGTGGGGAAGTGGGGGAGGCTCAGAGAGTGGATGAAGGGATTCCAGGAGCTGCTCTGCCCACTAGAGGAATGTCTGAGCTATAACAGGTCTGGCAAATCATCCTGCTACTCTACTTGTCTGCTGCACAACCCATCAGAATGTCAAATATTTTTGTTTTCTTTTTTTTTTTTTTTTTTTTTTTTTTGAGACGGAGTCTCGCTCTGTCGCCCAGGCTGGAGTGCAGTGGCCGGATCTCAGCTCACTGCAAGCTCCGCCTCCCTGGTTCACACCATTCTCCTGCCTCAGCCTCCCGAGTAGCTGGGACTACAGGTGCCCGCCACCTCGCCCGCCTAGTTTTTTGTATTTTTTAGTAGAGACGGGTTTTCACCATGTTAGCCAGGATGGTCTCGATCTCCTGACCTCGTGATCCACCCGTCTCGGCCTCCTAAAGTGCTGGGATTAGAGGCTTGAGCCACCGCGCCCGGCCCTGTTTTCATTTTTTAATATGCGTTGGGAGCATTATAGCTTATAGGCACAGGACTATAGCTTATACAGACATGTTTTCTGCCCTCAAAGAACTTAAAGTAAAATTGAGGAAAGGAAAAAAACACAAGTAAAGTTTTACAATATGAGATTTAAATAATAAACTAATAATTAAATGTCATCTTCTAGATTTACTAAATGCATGATTCGAGCAAGAAGTGCCACAGTGTCTCAGAGGAGGGAGGAGACCAGACAGGCCCTGGCAGGGCAGGTTCTGAGGAGGTGGGAGCCTCACTCAGCCAGGAGGGTCTTGGGGGCATGAGCTTGATGAGAGTTCTGAGCGGCACCAAACACTTCCAGCGTTTTCCCCAGGTCCCCTTCAGGGAATTGAATGCCCCAAATATTTCTTATAAAAATAAAATAGGTAAGAGGAGAATTCTTGAAACCAATCAGGAATGCCTTCTAGAAAGAATGAACCCATGGATTCACTTATTTAAAATGAGCCTTGGCCTGATTCCATCTCGGGGTGAATTTCATCTGGATTGAGAGGGGCTCTCCAATCTCTAATCTTGAAAATGTACAAGCGATTCCAGGGGAATTTAAGTGGCACTTGTGCACACACATGGAATAGGTTCCTACTACATGCTAGGCACTCCATCTGGCCTTGTCGGGATAGGACAGGTCAGTGTATAGACCCAGACATGATCTGCAGTGTATCTTTGGCCCATCTCGCTTTGGGATGCCCTCTTTTCTATGCTTCCCTCTGTGGGAATTCATGCGCCTGTGGCATTCATTCACTTATGCATTCACTCACTCTTACCCAGTCAGCACCATGTTGGTGTGCACATGCTCCAGGCACCGTATTAGGCACCAGGCCTCCCTTTTAGAAGCCAGAGGTTCAGGGTAGGCAGTCTGAGAATTCCAGTTGCATTCTGTTCTAGTTATGTCAGTGTGAGTTCCATTACATAGGTACCAGGAATGTGCCCAGGTAAGGAGAAGAGGGCATCGGTGGCCACATGGGGAAACAAGAAAAACAGTCTGTCCAGGCCATCACTACCTATTCCCTGAAATATTATAGAGTCCACTCCTTCTCTCTCAAATCAATGCTGTGTGTTCCTATGTTACCTCTGTGAGACACAGTTCTAAGCATTCTTCACTCTTGCAAACCTCCACACGACCTCTAGGATGAGGCTTTGCTCATTCATCCCTCCAGATTCCCTACTCTCTGAGCACACTGCATTTCCAAACCATAGTCCCCACAGCTCCATGATGCAAACGCTCCACCTTTGAGTGGTGGAGACAAAGGGGAGAGATGTATCATCAGACAGGCTCGGTGGGACTCCCAAGGGGGCTAACCTCAGCTAATCCATCTGCAAAATTAAAGGGTTCATTTATGGTGTTGAATGTCCCTTTTGGCACTAGTGATATTTTACAATGGCCCTAAAATTGAGATAAAGATGCTTTCTACCAAGAACTGCTATGAGGTTTGAGTGAAATCATCTTTCTACAGTGCCCGGTTCCAGATGCAGTGCAGACATTCAACTAGAGGGAAGAAGGTGATGAATGCAGAAACTTTCCATCCTTCCTTGTTTTTATCTAGATTGTATTTAAAATGAGTAACTCTTAGAAGTACAAATTGTCTTTCAAAAATTAGAGAGTCTTATTCTAGAGTCGCTTTCTAATTTCAGGCGACGAACTTAAAATGAGATGTGGAGCTGAACCAGTTAATTTCAGAGGTTTGGGAGAGAGAGAGAAGGCTGGCAGTGTGAAATCACCCTTATCATTTCCCAAGGGTTTTGCTGCTGAATTCTGGACTAGTAGTCAGTGCCTGGGGAGACCCAAAGGACTGCATACCACACTCGAGGAGGCAAAGAAACATTCATCTCCATGCCAGGAGCTTGACCCTGGAGACAGAACCAAATCCCTCTCTATGGGACTGGAATAACACACCATCCAAACTCTGTTCCCATGGAGAAGCAGAAGGCAAGCACGCCCTGTCTACTTCATCACAGCCAGTTCTGCTGGGCAGCAGGAGAGAAAAAAGTGGAAGAGGAGAAGGAATTTACTTTAGTAGCCTTTAAAAATTAAAAATTATGAGAAGTATTAAATTATTTAAAAGTATTACAAATTAAAAATAATCCAGAATTTAAAATCTGTATTTGTAATGAGCTTTAAATATTAAAAAACACAGACCTCGAAAGGTCAGCCTTGTTCATTTCCTGTGCCACACACTTTCTTGTGACAGTGTTGACACCTGCTTATACACACCGGAAATAGAGAGGAAGGAAAAATTGCTTTCTTTAGGCCCAGCTGTGGAGAGGAACAGAGATAGGGAAGGCAGAAGGGTGGATGCCAACTTATAACACCATCCAGCTGTGGCCCGCTTGCACGTGGCCGTGTTACGGATGCTGTTGACAAAAGGCAGCCGGGGTGCATCCTTGTAATTCCCTGGCAAAAGGCAGCTTGCTAACACATGGGCCTTGCCTGAGCACAGATAGAGTACATCAAATCTCCATGAAGTTTGCTAGCAGTTCCTTTCATTAATCACCCTGGGCTGTCAAGTTGCAGAGTGTTAACACAGGAGTCCTTTCAGATAGCTCATCCGTTGCTTGTGTCAAGACAATGTCCACAATCCATGTAGACAAAACTATGGCGTTCGGGCCACCTCCCCTGATCCCCTCCCTCCCAGACCCTAGGCGCCTGGTCCCAGCCTTCCTCTTTTCCCTCCCCGCTTTGTTTCTGCAGCTCTCTGGCTCACAGCAGCAGGCTCAGCTGGAATAACACCACCATTCCCTGTTTGGCTGATGCTTCCTCTGCTAATTCACTTGGCTTGCACTGACGCACGGAGAGCCCCAGGGTGCATAATCCCGGAGGATGTGACATATGAATGAGCACCATTACTCTGGAGCCCCACTGAGAGGCAGAGTGGATCAGATAAGCCACTTTCAGACAGCTTTGACAATTGGGAGGAAGCTCCCAGACAAGAGAACTCTGCGGTCTACGTTGCTGCCATAGGCTTGTAAATAAGAAGGGATTTGGAGGGAGTCGGACAAATCCCAGCCCTGCCGATTGCTTGTGCCACTTCAGGCACGTTGCCGAACTCGTCTAAGTTTTAGTTGCAATCTGCAAAGTGGAGCTAGAAATGCCTAACAGCCTAAGTCTATGCCTTAAACTTACCCATCACCTCCAAAAGTTTCCTCCCACCCTCTTTACTTATTATTATGATTAAGTGTGTGCATGTCAAGAACAATTAATATAAGATTTACTCCCTTAGCAAAAATGCAATTATGTGATATAGTACCGTTAGGCGTAGGCACTATGCTGTCCAGTATATCCTGAGGACTTATTTATCTTGTCTAACCAAAGCTTTGTACCCTTTGACTAATATCTCCTCATTTTCTCCTCCGCCCAGCCCTTGGCAACCACGCTTCCACTCTGCCTCTATGAGTTTGACTATTTTAGAGGTATCACAAAAGCAGTATCATGTAACACTTATCCATTCACAAGTATATACTTATATCCAAACTCATCAAGTCATCTAGTTGTACACATTAACTATGTACAGCTTTTTGTATGTTAAAAATAATAAGTAGATAGGAACATTCTAAAAATTGTGAAAATGAATGTAAATGGGTTGAACAGACCATAAAAAAAAAAAAATGCCTACCAGCCAGAGTTGAACCTATCTCAGTGCCCAAACAGGTGCTTACAAATACAGGTTATTTTAGTTTTCTGTTTGGTGCCACTCTTTTTAGATGTCAGAAGGCTTCCGTTCTGCCTCCAAGTGTCTGAGACTAGGAACAATCCGGTAGCCACTCTAGACCCCAGTTCTCCCATTTAAAAAGCTAACGAACTGGACGACATTCTCTCCAACATGCTTTTTAGCGCCAGTTTGTCTTTGATTCTAAAATCCAGGTAAGGCCAGGGTTGGAAGATAACGAGAACCCTGATTTAGAAGTCAAAGTTCCTTCTGGAATCTCAGAAACAGTTTGCCTTTTATTAGAAATTCCCGAGCTCCAGCCGCCTGCGCTGGAGGCTCTGCCTCCGATCAACGGGACGGCTTTTTACGCTTACATTAAGCTCCCTGTACACAGTCACAAAAACATATCATTTCCATTTCCCGTGTCATGAGTTGCAAGTCCTGGGCACCTTTTGAGGCCTTAATCAAAGACCGAGATACCAGAGAAGAGGCCATATGTTTAAAGTGTCAAGAGAAAGCACTCAGGCCTCCGATAAATGATTTGCTCCTCACTGGCTGATTTACTGTTCATTTCTGCAGAACCTCCCGCAGCTTAAAAGGGCGCCAACTGTTAACCACAAGGGCTCTGAGGTCGCAGCTGCACGGTGCCTCCTAAGCAGGACTTGCCGTTTCCTATAGGCCTGGGGTGAGGGAGACAGTAGGGACCGGGGAGGCGGATAGGCTGGTGTCAAATCCCTCAGTCTTAGAGGCTCTGTGGATTGGGCAAGTTGTAGAGCCCTCTGAATACCCCATTTCCTGTTCTGTAAATTTCAGGCGGTAAGAGCGAGCCCACAGGTTATTTCATTTTGGGGTTTAAAATGGTGAACAGAAGGCAGTAAGGTACGCTGAAGTCAGACTCAAGTCACAGACCGTGGTCTCCTGGTTACAAACGTCTTACTGCTTCACTATTCTGTGCCCAACGTCCCAGACACCGAAGAGACCTCATAAATATTTACACCTGGCGTGTGTTGCGATGTTCAATTAATTGCTCCTGTGACGCACTTTGAGTGCCTTGGAGGAAAGGTGTAATGCAAAGGCCTGGGATTATTAAAGGCACAAACGAGTCAGCTCACGGAAGCAGCGTCCTCAGGAGCCTTCCACTGCCTCGGGGCTTTTCAGAAAAGCCCAAAACCTACGGAAAAAGTGTTTCCAAAAGGATCCCATCCAATGGTTGGATTGTGGCTGTGCAAAGACCTTGTCAGAAAATGAGGCCAGGCGCAGTGGCTCACACCTGTAATCCCAGCACTTTGGGAGGCCGAGGCGGGCAGATCACCTGAGGTCAGGAGTTCGAGACCAGCCAGGCCAACCTGCTGAAACCCCGTCTCTACTAAAAATACAAAAAATTAGCCCAGTGTGGGAGGTGGAGGTTGCAGTGAGCCAAGATTGTGTCATTGCACTCCAGCCTGGGCAACAGAGCGACACTCTGTCTCAAAAAAAAAAAAAGAAAAGAAAAAAAATGGGCAAAGACATGTACAGATAACTTACCAAAGAAGACACATAAATGGCCCAAAACCTTTTGGGAAAAAAGAAATTCAATCTCACTAGTCATCAAGGAAATGAAATGGGTAAAATGAGGAATCAAGTGCCATGTAGGCAAAGTGGTTTTAAGGTATGGATTTAATGGTGGTGAGACACAGTGAGATGAGCTCTTCACATTCCATGCATAACAATATAAATTATTATTAATTGGCGCAGCTCATCCAGAAAGCTTCTGAGTAATATGCAACAAGGGGCCGAGAGTGTTCACGTTATTTGACCCCTTCATTGTGCTTGATAACATCTCTCTAAAGAAAGATCCAAGCCGGGCATGGTGGCTCAAGCCTGTAATCCCAGCACTGTGGGAGGCTGAGGTGGGTGGATCACGAGGTCAAGAGATAAAGACCATCCTGGCCAACATCGTGAAACCCTGTCTCTACTAAAAATACAAAAATTAGCCTGGCCTGGTAGCACACACCTGTAGTCCCAGCTACTCAGGAGGCTGAGGCAGGAGAATTGCTTGAACCCGGGAGGTGAGATCATGCCACTGCACTCCAGTCTGGCGATAGAGACTATGTCTCAAAAAAAAAAAAAAAGAAAGATTCAGAGATGAGGTTTAAATGCTAAATACACATGGCAACATCATTTTACAAAGTTAGGACTAGCAAGAACCTAAATGCCCCTTAAAAATATCATGTAGATCAGGGGTTCCCAACCCCTGGGTCCCAAACCAGTACTGGTCCGTGGTGTGTTAGGACCTGGGTCGCACCGTAGTAGGTGGGCAGTGGACGACTGAGCATTATCACCTGAGCTCCACTTCCCATCAGATCAGCAGCGGCATTACATTCTCATGGGAGCGCAAACCCTTCCATGAACTGCGCCTGGGAGGGATCTAGGTTCACACTCCTTGTGAGAATCCTACTAATACATGATGATCTGAGGTAGAACAATTTCTTCCCTTCATCCTGAAACCATCCCCAACCCCCATCTCTGGAAATACCGTCTTCCAGGAAACTGGTCCCTGATGCCAAAATGGTTGAGAACCACTGAGGCACATAATCAACACCTTGTTTTTCAATAACATTTGAAGATACAGAATATATTTGTAACATCAAAATCCTATATGTTCTTTTATATTATTATTTTTTCAAGAGATCTTGCTATGTTGCCCAGGTTGGATGTGAACTCCTGGGCTCAAGTGATCCTCCCACCCCAGCCTCCTGAGGAACTGGGACTGCAGGTGTGTGCCACCATGCTGGGCTCTTTTATATTGATACGGATAAAAGAAAAACTTCAGCCGAATGAAATTTAAAGGAGCTTAATTGACCAACGAATGGTTTGAGAATCGGGTGGCCTTCCCAGCCACAGGAGGCTCAGAGACTCCAGTGCAGCCATGTGGTGGAAGAAGGTTTATGGACAGAAAAAGGAAAATGATGTATAGAAAATGGAAGTGAGGTACAGAAACACCCAGATTGGTTACAGTTCGGCATTTGCCTGATGTGAACACAGTTCCAACAGTTGGCTACATTTGACTGGCTGAAACTCAGTGATTGCCACAACGATAGGCTATTGTCTGTTTACACCTCCACTTTTTATAGTTCATGACGTATAGAGAAATCTTTAGGCAGAACTTAAAATATGTAAGGAGGCAACTTTGGGCTAAGCTTGATTTGACAATGCCTATATGTGTTTAAATGCATGCATACATCTTCAGGTATGTATATAGCTATGTACATGAGAATAACTAAAATATAACCCATAGTGTCCATTTTTATTTTCTTCTACATGTTGTTTTCTAGAAAATAGAAATATGTACATTATTTCTGTGTATAATAGAATAATATGTGACTTCAGGTCTGTAATAGTACATACGTAAAGCAGCTTCAGAGGCTGACTTGTACAATGATGTTTGATGACTGCCTGTTCGTACGCAGGGGATCGGTGGAAGTGCAGCAATGGACACTTAACTTGGTTCTCTTTTCTTCCCTAGGTCATGGCCTCACTGCAATAGTGCAACAGGTGAGTCGGGGCTCTCTATCACCTAAGTGATGGGAATGTCAGCATGAGTCTGTTGGGCTGTTATTTCCATTCTTTTTTGTTTTTATTTCAATAAAACTATGGCCTATTCGAAGTGACATTAGCCACTGCCATTCCTTCCAGTTGCCCCAGGGTACAGCCCGATCTGTGACTCTCGCAAGCTTTGGAAACTGGCTGGATGGATGGGAATCCTGGCTCTCTACTTAGCTGTGCAGCTTTGCATGGAGCACAGATCTTTCTGAGCCTGAGTTCCTTCATCTGTGCAATGGGTATAAGTCTAGCTCAGTGCCAGTCTTATGGCAACTCGCTAATATTCATTCAACTAAATTCTATATAATTAGTTACCCCAAAACATGGGTGGAAAGAATGAATGGTTCAAAAGCCATCTTTGATGCTTCTCCTGTATCTCTCTTCATAGCCTCTTTTCTGGTACTAGGCACTTAACAGGAGCCCATTAAAGTTTAAGTAAAAGCATGCACTGTTCATCGGGGAAGGTTATTATTTCAGGGAAAGTTCCACAGAACTTCCCTAGAAAGCTGGTGTCTAGATAGAATGACTGGAACGAGGCAGAAAAACGGAGACGTTGTCCAGAGGAAGCACACAAAGAAGTGATGGAGTCCTAAGGAGTTATGTACTCGGCAAAGGCATTTGAAAGTATCATCATACAGCATGTTGGAGTGCATAACCAGCCCTCAGCGTGTCCCACCCAGCAGCCAGGAGAACTGGGCAAAAAGCAAAAGTGAAAGCGGGAAATATGAGTTCACACAGGCAGAGAGCACCCAGCCTTAATCCCTCTACAGAAAATTTTTTCATTCAACTTCCTGGTCAGGCCTCACCAAGGTTGTGTTCTCTCAAGGTAGATAATACCAAATTGTGTTGGGGTCTTTAGTATCAAAGGCACCTGTCACCCCTCCCATCCTGCACTGGCATCCTGGAGGGTAGAGAATATTGTAACGGGGTGGCATACCTGGGAATGAAGTGGCTTGTCTGATGTGCTTGGCAACTGGTGAATCATAAAGCACACAGGTAAAATAGAGCGGCCAGCTCCACCTACTTGTACCCTCTTCCTCCCATCTTGCTCAAGACAGACAGAAATGGACAGATGGGCACTCCATTTCTTAACAACAATCTAGAGACACCAGCAGGAAAAACAAAACAAATCGAAACCCCACAAAAGTCCATTGAGATAAAGTGGCCCAGGCCTGCTCATACACACTCGAACCTACACCTTACCAGAAACACTTAGCAGCAAATCATGACATTCCCAGTCTGTTCAAAATAATAGCCCAGACCAGGCGCAGTGGCTCACGCCTGTCATTCCAGCACTTTGGGAGGCCAAGGCAGGCGGACCACAAGGTCAGGAGTTCGAGACCAGCCTGGCCAATATGGTGAAACCCCATCTCTACTAAAAATACAAACATTAGCTGGGCATGGTGGTGGGCACCTGTAGTCCCAGCTACTCGGGAGGCTGAGGCAGGAGAATCACTTGAACCCCAGCGGTGGAGGTTGCAGTGAGCCGAGATTGCCCCACTGCACACCAGCCTGGGTGCTCTGGGTGACAGAGCAAGGCTCCATCTCAAAAACAAAAGAAAAGAAATAACAGCCCAGCAGACCTATGCATACTTATGAATTGGCCTAGGCATACTTATGAACCACAACAAATGTCTACTAAAGCACAGCAGACCTTATCTAATTAAGATATGCACGACGATTTACAAAACAGACTGTGCACCACGGTGGTTTGATAACGTTCCCAGATACTTCAAGTTGTTTCTGATTTTTGACGATGGGATCATTTGAAAGCAGGAGAGGGCGTTCATGTGAGAAAATACTAGGGAGTCATTAAAATGACGATGTTGAAGCATATTCATTGTCATGGATGTGTTGGTAGCATGTGATTTTGTGAAAAAGCAGGGAAAAATAGGATACACAGAGTGATTGTATATTTATAAACTATAAATCGATGATGGGTGGTGTGTGTGATTATGTGTGTGTCTGTGTGTGTGTATGAGTGACTTGACTATAATCAAATATTTGTATACTTGTATGATTTGTCTTGCTATGGTAACATTATAGTAATTTTTATTCCCTTCTTTTTTGCGTATCTGTGGCTTATAATTTTCTACAGTAGCACATGTTTTTGTATGCTAAAAACAATCTATCAGAAAATATTCTTTAGGAAACTATTCCAAGCCTGGAGAAGACAGACATATATTCAAACTGGGACAGTCTGTCAAGGTCAATACCTTCTCAGAGGCTGATACACAGAGAACAGTGCAATGCTTTCCATAAAATAAACTCCTGAGTTTTTCTCCTTCCCCTAAATGAAGAATGTAACTGGAAAAGATGGCCCTGTTTAGAAAGTGGATCCTTCTGTCTTAAGCCTCCACGTATAATAAAAACATTGATGAAGATAGATATTGGCTGATTTGATTTAAAAGACAAGAAATTTCATTTTGTCCAGGAAAATCTTACTTTTAAGTCTTTCTAAGGAAAGCAGTCTTCAAGGTTGATTTTTCCTACTTGTAAAAGAAAAA
Organism: Macaca thibetana thibetana; assembly: GCF_024542745.1. Classification (NCBI taxonomy): domain Eukaryota; kingdom Metazoa; phylum Chordata; class Mammalia; order Primates; family Cercopithecidae; genus Macaca; species Macaca thibetana. Next base: position 176,241,825 of record NC_065582.1, read on the forward strand.
TTAATAAGGATTTTAGGACACGAGGGAAGACAGGCAGGTATAGCATATGTGAGCATCTAATGCCCCCTGCTGGCTATTCCCAGATGCTGCGATGCCTGTATTAATTGAGCGGATGCTGGCGTCCTCCTGGTTCTCTCCACAGGGTGTTGGGAATAATCGTGAACAGAAACAAATAAAAAAAATTGACAGTTGAATCTCTGGGACAAGCCAGGATTTCAAATCATCCCAAGATGGGTAAACCCAAGGATTAACATTGTCTTCAAAATTCAATTACAACAGTTAAAAATCACAACAGTTAAAAGTGAATATTTTCAAGCCCATGTTGGGGTTTAGCTCTTCGGCAGGCATATAGTAAAGCCAGGGAATCCCTACTTTTAACAAGATGATTCCAATTCAAGTAGTTCTGGGCCATTCTTCTTTAGAATTGCTGGCTGAGGGTTAAAAAGAGAGAGAAGAAAACTATCCAGACTCTTCCCACCAAGACGCTGTCCTCAATTCTCTAGATAACAAATGTCTCCATATTTCATTTGAATTTCTAAGGGCACTCAAGGAATGGGACAGGAGGCAGCTGCCTTCCCTATCACCATTCACCCACTCATCCATCCATTCATTCAACCAATTTGTGATACATTCATATCTGTGCTTTGGGTACAGATTTAAAAAAAAGAAAGAAGGAAAAGGAAAACAAAACTTAAAGGTCCTGGGGATTCAGGTAGTCTGAGATTGTATTACTGTATTTTGCATATGAGGAAATTAAGAACTAGAGAACAGAAGTAAATTTCCAAGGGCCACCTAGTGAGAACATTATGCCTGTTCTCAAACCCCCATTAAAGGTTTCCTGTGTAGCTATTTATGTGAGTTTGGACTATTTGTGGCTTCGAATTATTAGCTCATAATCTTCAGATCAAAGAACTGTTGTTCAGTGAATAAACTGAAATGCCCAGAGAGCTAGATGACTGAGTCTGTCTCTCTCTCTCCTCTCTCTTTTTTTGTGTATGTGTGTGTGTATGTATGTATACGTACACACACACATATATATATACACATACACGGTCATGTGTCACATACTAATGGGGACGTATTCTGAAAAATACATCATTAGGTGATTTCACCATTGTGTGCACATCATAGAATGCACTTACACAAACCTAAATTGTGTAGCCTACTACATACCTAGGCCATATAGCATGGTCTATCGCACGTAGGTTACAAACAAAACATCCTGCACAGGATGTTACTGTGCTGAATATTGCAGGCAGTTATAACACAATGGTAAGAATTTGTGTATCTAAACATAGAAAAAATACAGTAGAAATACAACATAAAAGATAAAAGGGGTACACCTGTGTAGGACACATACCATAAAGGGAGCTTGCAAGACTGGAAATTTCTCTGGATGAGTTAATGAACGAGTAGTGAGTGAATGAGAAGGCCTAGATCATCACTGTAAACCCATGTCGACATTAGAATCTCTATGCTTAGGCTATTTGATTAAACTATATATTTTCTTCAATAATAAATTAACCTTAGGTTACCAGAACTTTTACAGTTTTAAATGTTTAAAGTTTTGTGACTTTTTGACTCTTTCCTGGTAAGACTTATCTTAAGCACAAAGGCATTCTACCATTTTACAAAAATACTTTCCTTCTTCATGTCCTTATTTCACAATGTTTTCTTCTATTTTTAATTTTTTTATTTTTTTATTCTTTAAATGTTTTTGCCAAAAACTAAGACACAGATGCACACATTAGCCTAGGCCTGCACAGCGTCAGGATCATGAATATCACTGCCTTCCGCCTCCACATCTTGTCCCACTGGAAGATCTTTAGGGGCAATGACACACATAGAGCTGTCATCTCCTAGGATAACAATGACTTCTTCTGGAATCCCTCCCAAAGGGCCTGCCTGAGGCTGTTTTACAGTTAACTTTTTCTAATAAGTGGAAGGATGCTTTAAAATAACAAAAAAATAGTATGACATAGTAAACAAACCAGTGTTACAGTTATTTTATCATTATGAAGTATTACATACTGTACATAATTGTATGTGCTAGACCTTCATATGACTGGCAGCAGACTGGGCTTGTTTACACCAATGTCACCACCACAAGTACATGAGTCATGCATTGTGCTATGACGTTATAATGGCTACAACATCATTGGGTAATGATACGGATCTGATGAGTGGAGGAAACCAGGGTCCTCAGTCTTGTGCCGAACTGGATAAAACGACATGGACACATGTGGAGTGGTCTTAAGGAGTGGAGAGTTTAATAGGCAAGAAAGAAGGAAGGAAGAAGAAAACAGGTCCCCCATACAGAGACAGAGGGAGGGGGGATTTGAACAAAGAGAAAACCCCTGTGTAGCAGAAAAGTATTTGCTTATATGAGGAGGCTGGAGGGGGTGGTGCCTGATTTGCATAGGGTTTAGGGGATTGGTTTGACCAGGCATGTCATTCATGTAGCCCGTGAAAAAACTGGCCCTCCTAGCCTTTTAATATGCAAATGCAAGGCACCATGATGTTCTACACACTGATATGTGGGGGTGGCCATGTTGCCAAGGACATGTGGGGACAAGGGCGAGAAGAGGGCAGGAATCACCAAGTTTGGGTGGACCTAGTTTCTAATGGCTGGCCTTTGCATATCAAAATTTGCTAGCTGGTTCTAAGAGCCCGGGCTTTCCTACTAGACAAGAAGTATCTCTGGAGCTGCTTTAAAAGAAACAAAAACTTTCCAAGGACCCCTTTTCCTCTCTATTTGCCTAAAATAATTTATTAATAACTCCCATAACAGTAATAGGAATTTTTCTGCTCCATTATAATCTTATGCGACCACGGTCATATATGTGATTCATCATTGACCAAAACATGGTTATGTGGCACATAAATGTATATACATATATATTTTTTCCATACCTATTTCTCTCTCTCTCATTCCCCTCTTCCTTCCTCTTTTCTTCTTCTTCCCAGTTATAAGCCATATAGTCAAAACTCACTGACTGTCATAATCCTTTACTCAGAGAGGGTGAAATGTAAGATTTAAAGAGTTCTACTTTGGCCTTCATCTGGCCACCCAGATGACAGCAACCACTGAATCCCTGTGCCTCACAGCTGAAGGGGACCCCAGCTTGAAGAACCCTTGTGAAGCATCAGCAGGTGGATATCAACAGAGTTGAACGCTGAAAAAGTCGCACATGTTGCTTAAAAATGAGCACTAAAAAATGAACAAGTTCTCAATATAGATCTGAAAGCAGTGCTAACGACCTGGGTTGAGTGAGAAGGATTTGGTCATGACGTTAAACCTGAAAAGACAAACACACAACACGGCATCTTGTTACTGGGCGCTGAGCCAAGAAGTTATCCTCTGGGAATTCCGAGTTGATTTCCCACCTAAATTCTATGGACCAAAACTTCTCAACAGCCGTTTGGGGGTAGATGCTATTACTCCCATTCTACAAGTTAACCCTAGTTAACTGAGGCTTATAAGCAATTGGGTTTGCCTGAGGTCACATGGCTCCAGAGTGACAGGGCCAGGATTTAAGCCTAAAACTTCTCCACTCAGCTCCCATGAAATACATGTTGCCTTCCTCATGCCTTTGATCAGCTGCTCTGCTGTGTTCCTGGCAAACACTAACCTCCGTAAGGAGATAAAACATCAAAGGCTGCAAGGCACTTAAAAAAATTCATGGGGCTTAAACACGAGAGATGTTTGTTTATTTATTTATTTTTTCTTATGTAAGTCAAGTCCCAAGGTAAGCAGTCCAAGGCTCTTTGGCAGCTCTGCTCCTGGAAGTCCTCAGAGACCCTGTTCTTCCTGCCTTCTTGCTCCCTCCCTTGTATTGGCTTTAATCTTACAGCCTAAAATAGTGATGTCTGTACTCCAGGCCACAGGATGGAGAAAGAAGAGAAAAGGGAGAAATAAAAAGTGCATAACAACTTCAGGAAGTATCCTGGAAATTGTGACTTGATTTTCCACCTAGATTCAATTGACCAAAGCTTGGACTCATGGGCCATGCATAGCTACAAGGAAGACATGTAGCTCCAGGTGGCCACGAGCCCAGCTAAACAGCAAAGGGTTCTGGTACCAGAGAAGACAGAGAAAATAGATATGGGGAGACACACGGCTGTCTCTGCCACAGAGTAGTTAGTAACAGGTAGCTGGGACTCATGGACCCCTCAATTTTCAACACATATTCTTAAGTCCAGCTGGCAACCTGCAGATTTGGAGCCAACTCTGATCTTTGCCACACCTCTCCTCCCCTTCCCCATTGCCCTGAGTCTTCTTTTGAAACTGAAAAGAAACCAGAAGCTGGTTTTGCTTGGGGAACCTGTCTGGCTTGAGAACGTCCAAGCAACCTGCTACCTGACTTGCTTTCCTAGGGAAATAGAAAGTACTAAACCTCTGCAGGCTTCCTATTTTTATTTCTCTTCTCATGCAAGATAAGCATATTCTTGTCATGGGACCCACCGGGAATTCTTCCAGTTCAGGATTTCCTTTGAATGTGAATATCCCATGGCAACAGCACTTGAAGGTCCACCGGCTACCCAGTCCCTGCAAAGCCACTAAATGGGGGCATAGATGAAGGCACCGGCCCTGCACCTCCAGAGACTTAAGCTCCCAGAAGTGTTTCCAAATGAAAATAATCTGAGAGTCTCTATTTCCCTAATGGCCTGTCTTCCTTTGGAAGGGAACTGAAGCTTCTAGGTTAGTGGTTCTAAAACTTCAGGGTGAATAAATGTCACCAGAGGAGCTGGAGGAAAAAAAAAAAAAAAAAAAAAACAGACTGATTCAACTGGTTTGTTCTGGGACTCAGGTTTTGCCTTATTTCCTTTTTTCAGCTCCCAAGGTGAGTCTGATGCAAATGGTCAGGGGACCTCAGTTGGATGGGTATTGGCCAAGCACCTCTGTCATCCTTGGCTGGGCCTCTGCAGACACAAGAAGAGTTGTTCAAGGGACAGCCACAGGGCTGGAGTAACCGCCTTCTGGCTATCAGGAGGCTCTCCTGGGCTTTACACTGCGTATATCTATCTTCACGTCCCTCTTAAAAATAACTTTCAAAGGGACATTGTTTCTTGCAAAAAGACGTTTCCTTGAGGGAAACAAAGAAGTCAGCTGTTCTCTGGAGCTGTCTGGTGTCTGTGGGTGATGAATGTCTCTCCACACATCCACCCAACACAACCGTAACTCTCCCAGGATGCAGATGTGAAATCTACTGAGCAACTCCCTTTCTCTTTTTAGAGAATGGTCCCAGGAAGCCAATCTTTCTTTCAGGTCCAGGAAGATGCGAATGCCTGGAAGGGTTTGGGTGAGCCACTTTGGTGGGGATCTGGGACCATGAGGGGAAGTGTAAAGCTCTGTTCGCTCAGCGCGGGAGGAGGAAGGTTCCGTCGCTGCTTCCCGATTCTGACATGTTCCTGCTGTACTGCATTCTGTATTTGACAACTGACTGTTTATTGATTGTGCATTCACTGTATGCCCATCTCTGCTACACATGGGTTGCAGGAGCCATCAGGAGCCTGAAGTCTTGCCACTGCCTGGGGGGAGGCAGGTACCATAGTTTGTAACTAGATTATTTATTGGTTAGCTTTGTTCCTAGACGCTATGGAGAAACTTAAAAAAAAAAAAAAAAAAAAAAAAAAAAAAAAAGTATTAATCAGGGAGGACTACCATCTACAATGAATAAACTACAAATGTTAGTGGAATATAAAAAAGGTTTATTTCTTCCTCACATCACAATCCAATGTGGATCAAAGCAAGGCTTTTTCCAAACAGTCATTGTGATTCACTTCCCTTTTACCCAACAGCTTCCATCATCCCCATGGGCCTTGGGGTCTCTGCCCAGCCACTGAGGCAAGATCAAGAGCATAGAAGGTCAAGTAGGGCAACCTAGATTCCATCACAGCCAACACCCCAGGGGTGGGAGATCCATGCCATGCCCGCTCGCCTGCCCAGGGCAGGGGAAGGAGAGATATGTACACCAGCCAAGCACCACAGGAAAAGGAGACAGGCCTGGTGCACACATGTGTGCAGCATTCTCACTGCCATCCCAGGTGCCAGGGGTGGTGAGGTACAGGGCTGGAGAGGTGCTCTTTAATTTTTGCCTGACATCGGTGGTCAGGGAAGCCCCCTCCAGGGGAAATGACATTTCAGATACAGTTGGATAGTGGACAAAGATCCAGGCATGGGCAGATCCAAGAAAAGAGGGCTATAGACAGAGGGATGGTGTGTGCAAGCTCCTGAAGTAGCGTGAGCTGGGTGTGCTGGGAGACTCAAGGAGAAGCTGGCTGAAACAGCTGAAGTCAGAGGTGAGAAAGAGGTAAAGGAAGAGTTTCATGATTCTTATTGCAGAATGGTGAGACAAGCTTTATTCCAGATGATGGAGATAGGTACGGGATTACTGCAATGAGTGTTTGCAGTATGAAAGAGACTGGGCTCAACTCAGAATACAATAAAGACAAGTGGAAATTTATAGGAGAGGTGTAGCAGGACAAGTCGCAGACAAAACCCCTCAGACACGGAGTTAAAGAAGGAAGGGTTTTATTTGGCTGGGAGCTTTGGCAAGACTCACGTCTCCAACAACCGAGCTCCCCGAGTGAGAAATTCCTGTCCCTTTTAAGGGCTTACAACTCTAAGGGGGTCCACGTGAGAGGGTCATGATCAATTGAGCAAGCAGCGGGTACATGACTGGCGGCTGCATGCACCGGTAATCAGAATGGAACAGGACAGGACAGGGATTTTCACAATGCTTTTCCATACAATGTCTGGAATCTATAGATAACATAACCGGTTAGGTCGGAGGTCGACCTTTAACCAGGCCCAGGGTGTGGCGCTGGGCTGTCTGCCTGTGGATTTCATTTCTGTCTTTTATTTTTTACTTCTTTCTTTGGGGGCAGAAATTGGGCATAAGGCAATATGAGGGCTGGTCTCCTCCCTTAAAGGTAGCAGCGTGAAGGTCTGGGAAAGGAAAATTACAAAAAGGAAACCTCAGGGGTAAGGGAAAGGGCGGGGGCAGAGGTGGTTTCTGGCTAAACTGACCTGAAAAGATTCTTGCTGAAGGCAGGCCAGGGTGATCAGACATCACCGGAGGAGGGTGGCAGAGGAGGGCCCTGATTGGATGAGATATGGAGGCTGATCAGGCATGGAGAATGAGAGATTCTGGCTAAACTGACTTAGCAGGAGTCTTGCAAATATTGGACAAGGCAGAAATGAATGTGGAATCTCACAAGGTGGGCCTCGCAGAGAAAAGAGTGCAGGATAGCCTGACTACAGTTTGGTCCAGGAGAGAAGAGGCTGGAAAGGGATGAGGTCAGAGAACAGGATGGGGCAGGTTGTGCTGAGCTCTGGGGGCCACACAGGGCACCTGGTCTGTATGACATGGGCAACGAGTGACATGAACTGATGCACCGTGTTAGGATCATGCTTTCAAATTACATTTCCAAACTCTGCACTGATGACACAGATAGGTACTCTGGGAGATTGAAAGATAAAAGACAATTCCTTCCCTAAAGAACATACAACAAAAAAGTCATCAGATCCTGCCTATTCGTATTTAAATGTCATGGTGAGTGAGACAGAAAACACATACATTAACAATTCAGTGAGATTGACGTGGCCTGGAGTAGTCAGAGAGAAAAGCAGGGAAATCGGATCTGAAAGGACGATGAGCATTTGGGAAGCAAAGGGGAGGTGAGAGGGAGAAGGGGCTCCAGGCAGGGTCTGCACCAGCAGATACAGAAGGAGCATGAAGCGTATTCGGGGAATCTGGGAGAGTCTCAGGCTGGAACGCTTGCCTCCGGTGAGAAAGGAAACCCCGCAGCTCCCCAAGAAGATGTCAGTATCATGACTGCACTCCTTGAGGCCAATTTCCTAAAATGAAATTATATCGAACCCTGAATTAGACAGTGGAGTTGTTTTCCTCGATAACGAGGGCCAGAGCAGATCCCCAATAATTCTGAGCTCATTTGCTCCTTCCGGGCCAGCTGGTCTTTAATGGGTGACCTTATTAATTTAACTCGATTCATGAGAGAGTACAAATTGCTGCTCTAAAGGGCTGGAAAACGTGTTGGTTTCTCTGCCAAGGATCTCAGTGGGGATGTAATTCTGCTGGGTCAGGAAGGTGTCATCAGTGTCCCAGAGCTGCTATCCAGCCACAAGGATGGGCTGGGACCGGGGGCAGGTGCGGGCAGGATTCTGTTCCTCCCAGCTCATTATTTCAAGGAGATAAGCTCTGTCTCATTAACACTTCCCATATGCACTGGTCCTAGGCAAATTCCAGAGAACTGTGTTTCCACTGAGCCAAATTTGCATTAATTTGTACATTACACCTTACAAAAGACTTGGGCATGCTGATACAATTAACAACCCTTTATTTCATATTTTGGTAAGATAAGGGAATTCAGAGTGAAAGAACTAATGTTTAAAAAAATAAAAGGCCAGGCACTGTGGCTTATGCCTGTAATCCCAGCACTTTGTGAGGCCAAGGCAGGTGGATCATTTGAAGTCAGGAGTTCGAGAGTAGCCTGGCCAACATAGTGAAACCCCATTTCTACTAAAAATACAAAAGCTGGGCGAGGTAGCGTGCTCTTGTAATCCCAGCTACTTGGGAGGCTGAGGCACGAGAATCGCTTGAACCCGAGACGCAGAGGTTGCAGTGAGCTGAGATTGCACCACTGCACTCCAGCCTGGGTGACAGAGCGAGACTCTGTCTCAAAGAACAAAACAAAAAAAAAACAAAACAAAAATAAACAGGAAAATATTAAAGCCAAAACAAGATGTAGAAATGCTTATCATATCATGGTCCTCTACAATACTTAGATGAAATTCAGAAATTTATCCTGAATTTCTCGGCAGCCAAAGGAAGAAGGGAAATATCCTTAAATCAAAGCAAACCAGTCCACTAAAAAGCATGCAGCTTCTGCTCCTAAGACCCGAAAGAAACTTCTCACATAAGTGCTAATAAAGAGAATTTGATTTGAAAAAAGAAATTTAAAATAAAATTGTTTCTAATGCTCCCCGATGCAGGCTAATAGCAAGAAACTACAATACGATTTAGGAAAATAAAGTTTATCAAGAATGAAAAAATCTGCAGTGGTTTTGCATAATTTGAGGGTAAATTTTTAAACATAGAATACTGAGTGGGCTGAATGACCCCAGGCAATCTTTCATAAAACAAGCCCAAATAAGAGTGTTGAGTGCTGAGAAAAGACAACTGCTGTGTTTTCATTCAGCAAACACCTGGTCCATAACTCAGTTGTTCAACATGGGGTCTTATGCCTGGCGCTAGAAATAGATGAATGAATAGCTATGACTTCTGTCCTCAAAACACTTATAGTCTATTCAGGAGACAGATGTATGGACAGATTATTGCAATTGCAGCATGCTGTGCCTTGTGGAGGAAGAGAAGGGAAAAATAAACCTCATCATTAGCTGAGCTGCTGCTGACTCATGACTTCGGGAGCAATTGCTATGAGAGGTCTTCTAACATTATTTTTCTCTTGCAATGGGAATTTTGACCTGCTACAGTAGAGGTTTCTTACCTCCAAGTCACTGATTGATTTGAATTGTATTCTCTTTTCTCCTTTTTCTTTGTCCCTGTTTTGCAAGAGCAACAGGTAAAATGGGAAATAAAGAAAAATGCACTTTAGTTTTGAAAAATCATAATCAAGGCAAGTTAATTAAAACTGGCAAAAGATTTCTGGAGAAAAACAAGGGCCCAGTCTTTTTGATATTTGGAGCTACCACAGTGATTAAAATAACGCTCGGTCTGTTTGTGTTGGCAGGCCAGTACCAGAGGATTAACAAGCCTCTCCTAGACTGGGTAAGTCAGTTGCTTCCCTTATCTATTTTATGTCTTTAATATTTGCAAAGTAGGTGGATTTTATTCAAGATACTTGGTAAAATTTTTAAAAATCAACAGCAACAGGCTGGGTGCAGTGGTTCACACTGTAATCCCAGCACTTTGGGAGGTCAAGGCGGGCAGATCTCCTGAGGTCAAGAGTTCGAGACCAACCTGGCTAACATGGGGAAACCCCGTTTCTACTAAAAATACAAAAAATTAGCTGGGCATGGTGGTGTGAGCCTATAATCCCAGCTACTCAGGAGGCGAAGGCAGGAGAATCACTTGAACCCAGAAGGCAGAGGTTGCAGTTAGCTGAGGTAATGCCATTGAACTTCAGCCTGGGCAACAGGAGTGAAACTTCGTCTCAAAAAAAAAAATCAACAGCAACAACAACAGCAAATGCTTTTCTAAGTGGTATACTTTCCTGGCAAGAAAAACTGCATTTTAATTCTTGTGTATAAAACTGTAGCAGAACAGCCACAGACAAGAACCCCTCAGACACCGAGTTGTAGAAGGAAAGGGCTTTATTCAGCTGGGAGCATCAGCAGACTCACGTCTCCAAAAAACCGAGCTCCCTGAGTGAGCAATTCCTGCCCTTTTAAGGGCTTACAACTCTAAGGAAGTCTGTGTGAAAGGTTCGTGATCGATTGAGCAAGCAGGGGGTACGTGACTGGGGGCTGCATGCACCAGTAATCAGAATGGAACAGAACAGGACCGGGATTTTCACGATGCTTTTCCATACAATGTCTGGAATCTACAGATAACACAAGCAGTCAGGTCAGGGGTTGATTTTTAACTACCAGGCCCAGGGTGCAGTGCTGGGCTATCTGCCTCTGGATTCCGTTTCTGCCTTTTAGTTTTTACTTCTTTCTTTGAAGGCAGAAATTGGGCATAAGACAATATGAGGGGTGGTCTCCTCCCTTAAAACTATATTCCAATTCCTCAGCTATAAAATGGAAATAAAAATTAATTAACATGGTCATTGTGAAGACCAAATAAAGTGAAAATACCAACACACTGTGCTGGCAGGTGCGTTATGAGAAGCGCACTTCCTAACACTCATAGTAAAATTTTAAATTGAAATAAACTTTCTTGAGAGCAATTTCATAACATTAAGTAAGCAACATTAAAATACTCACTTTTTTGGCCCAATAATTCAATACTTAGGAGTTTAAAAAGCTAATCTAAAATATGTGCTGATACTTAAACACATTCACATATTTTATAATAATATTTTAAATGGCAGCACGTTTGAATTATGCTAAGTATTCAGTAATACAAAAGTAACTGCATCTTGCTACATCTATTTTATGAAATCATTTGCAATATTTACAAATAATTTTAACAACTAGAGAAAAAGATTAAAAGTTATAACATTAATTCAATATATTTTATTACAAGTAACTGCATAGGTATATAATTTAAAGTTATAACTTGCATATCTATAGATTAGATGGGCAGATATATGATTGATTGATTGATGATTGATTGATTCTGCTCATAAATTCATTGACTCTTTACTGTTTGAAGTAGCTCTTTAAGAATCTAACAAAAAGCTATGGACCCTTACCCGGAAACACACATACACACACACACACAGACACACACAAAAATTGTAAAACTTAAAAGGTTCATGGGTAAAGAATATTGAACCTCTAGTTAAAAATCCTTGAAATTGATAGAAAATAGATAAAACATTGATAGATAAATAGATATAACTCTATATTTAAAACAAATATCTCTTTCTCTCTCTTTCTCTCTCTCTCTAAAGAAGTACACCAAAATACTTATATTTACTCATGGGTGCAAAAGTATCTTCTGACCTGGAGTGATGCTTGTTCTTCCCAGCCTTCTTATCATGTCCTGACTCTATGAATTCTAGCAAGCTATTGGGTGGAAAGTTGGAAAATGGGTTCAGGCTCATATCCCAGTTCTTCCAGCAGGTCCAAGACTTTCCCCCAAGAAGCTATGCCCTAGAGAGCCTTGGTAATTGCCGTTAACAGTATGTAAATGGCACCTTTGCACACATACCCATCTGTGAAATCCCCAAAGGAGTCTCCTGCCTGAGCTCCAGCTCAGAGCTCACTGGGTGTACACCAGCACCGAGACACCATCTCTCCCTTTGCTGTGTCAACAGTGAAACTTCCTGGAGTTCACACACTAGCAACTTTGCTTTGCTTTGTCGTGGGTACTGGGCTCTACCTATGACTCAGCACACATCAACTAGAGAAAAAAGATCCAACAGGTACTGAGTTCCTGCTGTGGGATAGATGCCAAAGTAGAGCGTTGAGATACATTTTCTCAACTAACAACAACGAGATAAGGTGGGTTTAGTCATCTCCAATTTACAGATTGAACATATCAGTCAGGGAGCTTAAGTAACCTTCCCAAGAATGCGAGATCAAGAGTCGAGTCCCTGCTTACACATAACACGATGCCGGCTGCAGATTTTAATGCGGAGGAGCACATTCCAGAATTCCTATGATGACCATTGCATGCGAGTGCACCTGTTACGGATTGGTGTCCATTCCTGTCAGTCTAGTGTTCAGACCCAGAGCCTTTGGTGAGTGCCTGTGTTAGTCTTCCAGTGTTGCCATAACAAAATGCCATAAACTGGATGGCTCAAACAACAGAGATTTATTTTCTTATGACTCTGAAGACCAGAAGTCCAAGATCAAAGTGTCACTAGGGTTGGCGAGAACTATTCCCTTGTGATGCAAATGACTCCCTGTGTGCTCACATGGCCTTTCCTTAGTGTGTGCATTTGGGCACGGGTGAGGAGAGAGAGGGAGAAACCCAGAGAGAGAGAGAGAGAGAGAGAGAGAACTCTCTGCTGTCTCTTCTTATAAAAACACTAATCCTTTTAGATGAGAACCCCACCCTTATGACCTTATTTAACCTGAATTACGTTTTTAGAGGTACCATCTTCAAATACAGCCACACTGATGGTTAGGGCTTCAACACACAAATTTGTGTGAGCAGTAGGGGGTGGGGTGGGGGTAGAGAAACATTTAGTCTATAACAATAGCCAAAGCAAAACCTAAGGTTAGAGAGGAATCGTTGAGACGGTCTTTTATGGCAACTGTTCTTATTAACAGTACAAATATGAAAAAACTAAGCTTCAAGGCAAAGGCATATCTGCAATCTAGCAAAGTGAAGACTTTAGTCAAAGTCTTCATGTCCAAAGTCCAGTTACACTTACTCTACCTCAAATGTTGTGCAACACCAATGGTTTATAATCTGGTCTCCTGGCTCCATTTCAGGAATGGAAAAATGACCAAAAATGAAAAAAAAAAATGATAGTCTTGGCCAATTCACTTGGAGAGTGGGGCAGCTGGGGGGATATGAACCCATAGAATTTTCTCAACTATACATTTTACCTAAATTCTCACACCTAAACCTGATTGAATGAACTAGAATTTCAAAAATGATGGTGTCAGCTTTAGCACAAAATTTCACCTTGCAGTTGCTTTTACTGCGATAGTGTCACATTTTAGGACAATATACAGAGAGTGGTGTCACTTCTTGAAGCCCCACCCTTAACAGTAAAGACCCAAATAATTGCATTTGTTTTCCATTGCTGCCATGACACATCCCCACAGATTTGGCAGCTTGACCATTTATTATCACACAGTGGATGCAATCAGAAGTCTGAGCACAGCATGGCTCAACTAGATCCCCTGTTCTGGGTCTCACAAGACTGAAAGCAACATGCTGGCAGGGTTGCATTCTCCTCCATGGGCTCTGAGGAGGAACTTGCTTCCAGATTCTTTTAGGTTGTTTCATAGCATCCAGTTCCTTTCTACCGTCGGACTATGGTCCCCATGTCCCTGCTGGCTGGCTGCTGTCAAATCCTTCTACTCTTGGACTCTCTGTAAGTCATCCTTCTGCCAGATCTCTCTTTCTTTCTCTTCTACTTCCTTTCTCTGACTTCCTCTTCTGCTTCTTAAAACAGGGTTTTTTTTGAGATAAAATATACATGCCATTCAGTTTACCCATTTTATGAGTACAATTCAATGGTTTTTTAGTATATTCGCAGAGTTTTATAACCATCACTCCAATCAATACATTTTTATCATCTCAAAATGAAACCCAGTTCCCTCTTCCCCCAGATGCTGGCAAATATTAATCTACTCTTTATCTATAGATCCTACTGTTCTGGGCATTTCATATAAACAGAATCAGGCAACATTCCACTTTGTATATGACTACCTTCTTATCATTTAGCATAATATTATCAAGGCTCATCCATGTTATAGCATACATCAATACTTTATTACTTTTCATTGCTGAATAATATTCCATTGTATGACTATACAACACTTTATTTACCTGTGCAGTAGTTCATGGATATTTGGGTTATTTCCACTTTTTTTGCTATTAAGAATAATACTGCTATAAACATGTGCTACTTTTTGCATGAATGTGGAATTGCTGGATTACAGGGTAGCTCTGTGTTTAACCTTTTGAGGAACTGCCAAAGTGTTTTCTGCAGTAGCTGTACCCTATTACATTCCCATCAGCAATGCATAAGAGTCTCAAATTCTCCACATTCTCGTCAGCCCTGATTATTATCTGTCTTTTTTTAAATCATCTTGGTGGTGTATGGCTGACATCTCATTGTGCTTTTGATTTGCATTTTCTTAATGGCATCTCTCCATGGGATTATTGATGATTTGTATATTTTCTTTGAAGAAACATCCATTCAGATCCTTTTCCCACTTTAAAATTTGGTTATTTATCTTTAAATCATTGCATTGCAAGAGTTTTTCATATATTCTGGATTTAAGCTGCTTATCAGATACATGATTTGCAAATATTTTCTTCATTCCACAGTTGCCTTTTTATTTTTTGTGGTCTTTTGAAGCACACAGATTTTCATTTTAATTAAGTCCAATTTATCTATTTCTTTTATTGCTTGTATTTTTTGTTCTATCTAAAAAACCATTGCCTAAGCCAAGAAATGAAGATTTACTCCAATATTTAAGAGTTTTATAGTTTTAGCTGTTACATTTATATTCATGGCCCATTTGCATTTAATTTTTGCATATGATATAAAAAAGAGGTTCAACTTCACTATGATGCATGTGGATATCCAGTTGTCTCGGGACTATCCGTTGAAAGACTATTCTTTCTACCCATTGAATTGTCTTAGCACACTTCTTAAAAATCAATTAACCCTAAGGGTAAAGGTTTATTTCTGAACTCTCAATCATATTCCAATTATCTGCATGTCTGTGTTACTACCAATACCACATTGTCTTGATTACTGCATCTATGTACTAACTTTTGAAATAAGTGTTAGTCCTCCAACTTTATCTTTTTTTTTTAACCCAAGATTGTTTTGGCTATTATTGGTTCTTCTTATTTTCATAAGAATTTTAGGATTATCTTGTCAATTTCTGCAAAATAAATCAGTGTATTAATTTGCAAAGTATTTCTATTTTAACAAGATTAAGTCTTCCAATCCATGATCATTGGTCATCTTTCCATTTATCTAGGTCTTCTGAAATTACTATCAACAGTGTTTTGCAGTTTCCAGAGTACAAGTTTTGCACTTCTTTTGTTAAATTTATTTCCATATATTTTATTCTCCTTGATGCTATGCTAATATAATTGTTTCCTTTTTA
Source organism: Macaca thibetana thibetana (assembly GCF_024542745.1). NCBI lineage: Eukaryota > Metazoa > Chordata > Mammalia > Primates > Cercopithecidae > Macaca > Macaca thibetana. The sequence goes on from NC_065582.1 coordinate 176,257,291, forward strand.
AAAACATTTTCGTACAGACGAGGTCTCACTCTGTTGCCCAGGCTGTTCTCAAACTCCTAGCCTCAAGCAATCCTCCTACCTCAGCCTCCCAAAGCGCTGGGATTACAAGCATGAGCCACTGCACCTAGCCCATTTTCTTAATTTCTATTTTCAGTTTATTACTAATTTATAGAAATATAAATTGTCATTACTAGCATATAGAAATACAACTGAATTTGGTATATTAATCATGTATCCTGACACCTTGAGGAATCATTTATTAGTTCTAATAATTTTTTTAGTGAATTATTTAAATACAAGATTATCTTATTTGCAAATAGGTCCTCTTTCTGCTTCTAAGGGTTCATGTGATTACACTGGGCCCACCCAGGTAATCCAGGATAATCCGCCCATTTTAAGGTCAGCTGATTAGTGACCTTCATTACATCTGCACTGTCCCTTCACAGCAGCACCTCGATTAGTGTTGATTGAGTAATCAGAGATGGGAATATTGGGAGATATCTTTAGAATTCTCACTAGCACAAGAATTAAACTTCTATTTAAGATCCCAGAACCTAGACTCTTAAATATTTTACTTGCAGCTAAGAAAGTCTATCCCACTTCTCTAGTTAGCACTGTAGCCTGTCTTTGTCAACATTGTATCTTCCTTTGAATCACTGGAATGTTACCACCTCCTTAGGAAAGAAACTTTGCTGCAGTCCTGGATGGAGCAAAAGGCCACAAAGATGATGACTATGATGACCCTGAGCTTCGGATGGAACAGACGCGGCAGTCAATTAAAATTTTACCAGCCCGGCCTATAAAGGAATCTGAATATGCAGGTAACGTTTAGGGGTCTGCCTAGAATAAGAAGATGCATATACACGCGGCCATATTGCACACTATTTAAAGGTGCGGTTTCTGAATTAAACAACCCTAGGTTAACATCTGCCCGCATGACTTACTAGCTGTGTGACCTTGAGAAAGTCTCTCCAATTCACTTTCTCTTTCTGAAAACACGGTTCATAATAATAGAAGTTGCCCCAGAGAGCTCTTTTGAAGATTACATGAATGATGCATGTTGAGTTCTCACCAGAGGACCTGGTACCAAGCCAGAGATCTGTAATCCTCACCATTATTATCATGATGTTCTCCGTGAGCCTTAGGAACAACTGATGAGCATAACGGAGGGTGGATAGGCAGGGATGCGGCAGCCTGGGAAATGTTAAATGAGGTCTGCATAGAGGGGAGTAGAATGAAAAAAAAAGACTTTTTAACTTGGTTAATTCATTGTGCAGCCAGCCAGCCAGCCTAAGAGCATCAGCAGGGCATGGCAGCAAAGCTGCAATTGTTAAGAATAAAGAGGACCTAATTTCACACCCGCCTCTGTCTCTACCTGTAGCACAAAGGGCAGCTTCAGCAAGTTCCTTGAGATAAAGCACCCTATTGTAAGGGGGGAGAGGAAGCATTCACGATTTCTGAGGGCCTGAACCACTAAAATGAATCTATAGAAGTGTATTTGGAGAAAGTCATCTTGTAAATGATGATGACTTTTTTTGTTCAGTCATTCGATAAGCATTCACTGAGCATCTACTATGTGCCAGTTTCCATGTTAGGATTGATCGGAGGACACAGAGACAAACAATGCATGATCCTTACCTCAGGAAGGTGCAGTCTCGTGGCAGAAACAGGCAGCTCAACCGATGAATGTGATAGAATATGTTAAGTGTGTAATATAGAAAGGAGAGCTGGCATGGGGTGTGGCTGGGTGGGATCTAGTAAGATTTTTAAAGGGCATGGCATAGCCCAAATCTTGCAAGAATTACAGAATTTCTAAGATGAATGAGAAAATGAAGAACGTTCAAGTTCAAACTTTGGCATTTATTTGTGTGCACTTAGAAGAGCAATTTCTTCTCTTCATACATCAGTCTCCTACTCTGTTAAATGAAGGCAGAATTGCTTGCCTCGTACTTACATTGTAATGATCCAGTGAGTTTGTAGATGTGCAAATACTTTGTAAATTGTAGTGTGCTGAGTCCACATAAGGTATGACTTTCATATTTTTCTGGTTGCACAGACACACGCTATTTGAAGGTTGCAATGGACACCCCCCTTCCGTTAGACACCAGGACCTCTATCCCTATTGGACAGCAGACCTGGAACACACAGACGAGGTTGGAAAGAGTGAGTAAAGGCTGGACATTGTGACCCAAACATGTGTAGGGCTCTTCCTAACCAGCCAGAAACTGCTGCATTTCCTGTCCCCCAGGCCATCTCATTAGGGAAAGAGCAGGTCGAGCTCATTGAGGTGGATGGGAGGTGACTCTTATACCTGGTAGCATCATGGCCCTGCCTCTAGAAAGGAGTAGAATTCAGATGTGTTGAAGATTGTGAGTCAGAGAGCAGGCTAAGGACTTCCACATGCATCTCATCTAACGCTCATCGCACTCTCCAGAGAAAGAACATGAACTCAAATCTTTCTGATCATAATGTAAGATTTTGCCCAGCGTCTCAGCCCAACGTGGTTGAGGTAATAAGTCAGTCATGAGTGGGGAGGTAATAAGTCAGTCATGAGTGGGGAGGTAATAAGTAAGTCATGAAACCTCTCTAAGCCTCCTTGTAACTTTATCTGCCAAACAGGAAAAAACAGAAAATCCTACAATGCTTATTTCAAAATGCTGTTTGGAAGCTGCAAAAGATAATTTTGTACCACTGCACTCCAGCTTGGGTGCCAGAGTGAGACTCTGTCTCAGAAAAAAAAAAAAAAAAGAAAGAAAAGAAAAAAACTAGTAAATGCAAATGCCCTAAATGCATACATAGAATTTTATTTTTAATAAAACATTTGCTAACACTTAATTTTCTTAATCCAGAAAGGCATAAAATACAAATGATCACCCCCCTGGGATTGCAATTATCAGTCATAACATTTTGGTACACTTCATTATCAGTTTTTTTGTTTTTTATTTTGAGACAGAGTTTCGCTCTGTCACCCAGGCTGGAGTGCAGTGGCTCAATCTTGGCTCACTGCAACTTCTGCCTCCCAGGTTCAAGCAATTCTCCTGCTTCAGCCTCCTGAGTAGCTGGGATTACAGGTGCACGTCACCACACCGGGCTAATTCTTGTATTTTTGTTAGAGATGGGATTTCACCATGTTGGTCAGGCTGGTCTCGAAATCCTGACCTCGTGATGCACCTGCCTTGGCCTCCCAAAGTGCTGGGATTATGGGCGTGAGCCACCGCACCCGGCCATTGTCAGTATTTTCTATGCACATATCTGTCATACAAGGGAAGTCTCATTGTTCAGTATAGACCTGCTTTATTTTTCTTCTCACATTAAGTTCTGGTATAAAACAATTTCCCATGTGATAAACAAGCATTCACAGGCATAATTTTTATAGATAAAGCATAACCCATTACGGGATTTTCAATTATTTTACTAAACCATTGAGTGAAGACATTTTAAAGGCTTTTAGTATGTACTGTAAAATTTCCTTTCTAAAAAATTGTTTCCATTTACCCTCCCAGAAACTCTGTTTAGGAAGGTCCACCCCTTAGAAATATCACCAAAACTGGCTATTACTTTTTCAGTAGTATTTTTTAAAAAGGGATTTCACTATTCTTTTTTAGTTTGCACCACAGTTATTAATGAGTATTAACGTGCTTTTGAATATTCCTCACATATTACATAGTCACATCGTCTGTTTAACTTGAGGGCTTCTGTTAATTTGGACAGAAAAATGAAACTACAAATTTTACCAAGCAACACCGACCATTTACACAGAAGATATCTGATAGAGACTGAAGGAACAAGATGAGTGATGAAAAATCAAACACTTCCTTTTTACACGGGTACAGCAATGATTGAAGCTAAACACTTCAATCATTCACTCAACAAATTCATTCAAGAACTGTCATCGGTGCCTGCTAGGATCAGACACAATTATAGACTCTAAAGACACATCCGTGAATGGCCAATTCCCTGTGCTCGTGAAACATACATGCTAGTGGTAGGAGACCAGTGATAAATAAACACACAATAGATAGACAGTAGATAAGGAAGTGTGCTTCAAAAAATCATGATAATGCAGGACAAGGAAGATCAAGGAAAAAAATCATCAGTAGAGATTGGATTAAAAGAATCAAATGAAATTTAATCCTTAAAACAATCTTGCGGCGGGGTGGTGGCTCACTCCTATAATCCTAGCATTTTGGGAGGCCAACGTGGGAGGATCACAAGGTCAGGAGTTCGAGACCAGCCTGACCAACATGGTGAAATCCCGTCTCTACTAAAAATACAAAAATTAGCCAGGTGTGGTGGCGGGCGCCTGTAATCCCTGCTATTCTGGAGGCTGAGGCAAGAGAATCACTTGAACCTGGGAGGCAGAGGTTGCAGTGAACTGAGATCATGCCACTGCACTCCATCTGGTGACTGTGCGAGACTCCATCTCAAAAACAAAAACAAAAACAAAACTTGAAAGATGAATATCACTCCCATTTTAACGGCTCCAATTTTATAAGCTCTGTGCCTTTGGGCCTGTTACTCACCCTCTCTGAGCCTTCATTGTCTTACCTATAAAATCCCATCACTGTTGTAGTAATACATAGAAAACACAGTATTTCCACGTGCTTTCAGCACATAGGCTGAGGTGGGAAGATCATTTGAGCCTGGGAGGTCAAGGCTGCAGTGGGCTGAGATAGCAGCACTGAACTTCAGCCTGGGCAACAGAGTGAGATCCTGTCTCAAAAAAAAAAGAAAGAAAAGAAAAAGAAAAGAAAGAAAAAAAGAAAAGAAATGGATCTTCAATAAGACCCAAGAAATGCATCTTTGTGCTTTCAGCCTGAAGCATAAAGCAATCTGTCCCTAGAGGACAACTCTATGAGGTCAGGTGCTATTTTAGCCCCCACACCTAGCATGAGGCCTTTGTAAGAGGTTCTCAATAGATACTGGTTGAATGAATGAAAAATAACATACTTTCAATCATTTGAACTCAAGCTTTAAAAATAAATACCTGTTTAGTAGGAAAAGAGACCCAGTCTTTCCCCAGTTCAACTTCTGTTCACAGAGAAGACTTTCTCAGTCTGGCCTTCAAAGTTCTTCTATTTTCCTGCTACTATTTGCTGCTATCATCAAGATCTGCATCTAGGGCAGTCCCCCAGGGGCTGTCTGAGAGGGAGGACAGCATTTCAGGACACTCATCACCAGAGCATAAAGCGTGGCCAGGGAACGAGAATTCCAGAGAGATTGGACCAGTGGCTAAAGACACAGTTCTGGTCTGGTTATAAAGTAGAGAACGCTGAACTAAAAAGTTGAGCCGCTTTGGGAGGCCGAGACGGGCGGATCACAAGGTCAGGAGATCGAGACCATCCTGGCTAACCCGGTGAAACTCCGTCTCTACTAAAAAATACAAAAAAAACTAGCTGGGCGAGGTGGCGGGCGCCTGTAGTCCCAGCTACTGAGGAGGCTGAGGCAGGAGAATGGCGTAAACCCGGGAGGCGGAGCTTGCAGTGAGCTGAGATCCAGCCACTGCACTCCAGCCTGGGCGACAGAGCGAGACTCCGTCTCAAAAATAAATAAATAAAATAAAAAAAGGTTGAGCTGAACTTTCCCTGTAAATGACTGACAATCCCTTTTTATACAGCTTACGGCTTCATGAATAGAATTTTTTTTTTACAAAGAATAATTCTCATTTGATTTTTTTTAAAAACAACTATGCCAGGATTTAAGCCTTTATTCTTACACTTTCTATTCCTTCAAATCATCTTTGTAGTTTCCTGTTAAAAATAAGTTTCTTCCTTTGGCTAGATCACTTTGCAGGTGGAACTACAATCTCAGCACATTAATTCAAATGAAATCATGTGAGGAAAAAGGATAGGGCAAGGTGAGCAAAATTTCAGAGGGGAGTTGTCTTACAAATTCAACAAGTGTTTGGCCTCAGTTCAGATAAAGAGGGCGTTTTAGCCAAGTGCAGTAGGTGATGTCCGTAATCCCAACATTTTGGGAAGCTGAGGTGGGTGAATTCCTTGACTCCGGAGCTCAATAGCAGCCTGAGTAACAGAGTAACATCTCATCTCTAAAGCAAATGAAAAATAAAAAATAGCTGGTCATGGTGGCACACGCCTGTAGTCCCAGCTACTCTGGAGGCTGAGATGGGAGGATCACCTGAGCCTGGGAGATTGAGGCTGCAGTGAGCCATGATTGTGCCACTTCACTCTAGCCTGGGTGACAGAACAAGACATTGTCTCAGAAAAAAAAAGGGGGCGGGGGGAGGAGTTTTACTTTTGTAATCAATGTTGTAAACATGAAATATTTATGGCAATCAGATTATCTTTTATTGTGTCAATCTCATTCCTAGGAGTTGATTCTTACTAGTTCTGCACATTTATGTTGAGATTATCTGTGAAATGGATCTTCAGCCAGGTGTGATGGCTCACACTTGAAGTCGCCATGTTTTGGGAGGCTGAGGCAGGTGGATTGCTTGAGCCCAGGAGTTTAAGATCAGCCTGGATAACATGGTGAAACCCCATCTCTACAAAAAGTACAAAAATTAGCTGGGCATGGTGATGCACACCTGTAGTCCCAGCTACTTGGGAGGCTAAAGTGGGAGGATTGCTCGAGCCCGGGAGGTCAAGGCTGTGGTGAGCTGAAATTGTGCCACTGCACTCCAGCCTGGGTGACAGAGTGAACTCCAGCCTGAGCGACAGAGTGAGATCCTGTCTCAAAGAAAAAAAAAAAAATAGAAAGAAAAAAAGAAATGGATCTTCAATAATTTTTACAAAGGCAAGTTCTTGTCGAGACTGCTTCGGTGGGTTACAACTGTCTTGCCCTAAACCACTACCCATCCTTCTATTTACTGAGCAGGTACTGTGTACCGAGCACTGTGCTTAGCAATGGGGGTAGGAAGGTGAGCCAGTGTCCACAGTCTAAGGAAGGAGGCAGTGACCCAGATGGGCAGTTTCCATGTTCTAGGAAGTGGTCAGATGGAGGTAAGCACAGGGTGCAAACGCACGCAGACCTGCATCTCTGAACGTAGCCAGTGCCTTTGGAGGAGTCTTACGAAGGAAGCCATATGAGGCAGTCTTCCACACCTGGTACGTGTTGCATTATGATCAGTGGTTCTCCGTGGAAAGTTTTTGCACCCCGCCCCCCAACAAGGGACTTTTGACAAAGCCTGGTGACATTTTTGGTTGTCATGACTAAGTGCTACTGACATCTAGTGGGTAGAAGACAGAGACGTTGCTAAGCATCCTATAAGGCACAAGAATTTTCTGACCCCAAATCTCAATTCTCAATAGTACCCAAACAGAAAAATCTGTTACAATGTACCTGTGAATCCAAGCTGGTATTTCTCTTTGTTCCCTCATAATCTAGCATTGCCACAGACATATTAGTGGGTACTAGTAAATATTTATTTGATAGAAATTGGGAATTGCCCCAGGGGAGGGATAGGAAATATTCCTGGGCCAGGGAATCCTATACTAATACTGCTTCTTGGGACTGCTCGGAACAGTCCCACCCAAGGTAGCAAATCCCACCTAAAGTGGAGACAACGGGAACCTCTCCTGCCTCCATGACCAGGCTAGCAATGCAGGGTGGGGCATGAGCATTGAGAGAAACTCCATCTGTGGGGCAGGCACACAGGGAAGACTAAAAGATCAAGGTGCACAAGAACATTGAAAAAAAAAAATCCAGCACCCCAGTCCCCACAAGGTAACCCTGGAGAAATTGGAATGAAGAAGACAATAGCCACGATAAAGAAAAAAAAAAAAATCCAACCAACACTTAACCCCTAACTAGATATAACCAAAAGAAGAAGGGCCATGCCCTTTCCAGGCATAAATACTGTGGTTCAATGTTCCACAGAGGATAAGAGGTAACGGGGAATTCAACGAACCCCTGACCCACCTTGCCCAACTCAACCTGGTGCCAATAAAGACTAATACTAGCCGGGCATGGTGGCTCACGCCTATTATCCCAGCACTTTGGGAGGCCGAGGCCGGCGGATCATGAGGTCAGGAGATCAAGACCATCCTGGCTAACACGGTGAAACCCCTTCTCTACTAAAAATACAAAAAACTAGCCAGGCGTGTGGTGGGCGCCTGTAATCCCAGCTGCTTGGGAGGCTGAGGTGAGAGAATGGCCTGAACCTGGGAGGCGGAGCTTGCTGTGAGCTGAGATTGCGCCACTGCACGCCAGCCTGGGCGACAGAGCAAGACTCTGTCTCTCCAAAAAAAAAAAAAAAAAGACTAATACTAAAACCCTAATATTAATATTACCTAGGCTTAAAGGTTTTCAAAGACATAGGGAACCCTTCATGATCTTCATCTTGTTCACCCTTATGTCTTCCAGTTGGGTACCCCTTAAGAGTTCACTAATGTCTTTAATAATATTAATAGTGATACATGTATTCAGTGTGGTTAGTGACACCTGTGTTCTTGGCACAGTGCATGCTGTGTTCTGTGTTATCCTCCCATCCTCAAAATGGTATCAGTGCCTTTGTTACCTCCATTTCACAGATGAGGAAACTGAACCTCAGGAAACGGAAGCTAAGTAATTTGCCATGTTCTCACAGTAAGCACGAGCTGGAGGTGGAATCCTAACCCGGGTCTTCCCACGAGGCCATACCCTGTCCTGCCTGCCTCATTGCTTTCATGTACCTGATCCCATAGATGGATCATCATGTTAACTCAGGGACATGAATGATGAGCACTTTTCCTATGATAAAGATGAAAAATCTGAAGTTCATAATACACTCAATGTCTTTTCCAAAGCCAGCAATAGAGGCAGGATTGGTTCTCAACCCTGCGTGTTGTTATACCAAACACCACTCAGGCCACCGCACCCTTCATTGGCAGAGGTGCATGTATTTATATGTGTTTGCTGACAGTCAACCACACATTGAAAACCAGAGAGCCCGGGGACTTATGGCTTTATCCTTGGGACCCTAACCACAGACAGTGTCAAGACATCAGATGGGGTCATAGTCACAACTGAAGAGATAATGGTGCCACATTGTCTTCTACAGGTGGACAAGCCCATTTCCAAGGACATCAGAAGCCAAAACATTAAAGGTAAGGTCATGTCAGTCAAAGTGTAAAATGTAAGTATGGAAACATGTATTTTGCTTCTAAGATCGTCTTGCATTGCTGTTCGTGGTCATGGGTGACCTTATACAAGGCGATCTATTGAATTACACTTCAGGAAATAACTACTAATTTTAGTAGAGTCTCACACACTTTATGTCTTTTTATTGCCTTACCTTCTTGATGAAGAAATTGATTGTAAAAATTCACATTCTTTGTTGTGCAATTTTGGAAATGAATTGTTTTGAAACATATGGATTGCATTAAATATATAATCATGTTATCTCTCCAAGCATACCCTCAGAAAAGTCACAAGATAGAAATCTAATTTTAAAACATTGATTAATTAATATGAAAACAGATTTTAAGGCCTGAGGCAAAACAACTCAATTTGAAGACGAAAATACAGGTACGAGCCTGAAAGCAAATAATCAATTTCAGTAGTGCTAGAAGCATAAATGGAAGATAAGCCAGACATTTAATGGTATTGTATCCATTATAGCTTCTCTCATCATTTTTCCCCATGCCCCTATCTCCTTTTATGATGCTTGATTGGAAAAGATGACAATGCCAAGATTCACTTTGCCCAATAATTGAAACATATCAAATTCACCTTTCATGTGTCTAATGGTACCATCTATAACGTATTATTGGTGCCATCTTTTCTTTAATGGGAAAGTGTACCAGTTAGGGTCCCAATAGGCAATAGACAGCATACTCAAATTAGGATCATTGAAGGAAATGTATGGCAAAGGAACTACTTACCTGGTGAGTGTGGTATAGGGGGAAGAATAAAGAACGGTGCAAGAACCATGGCTGACAGCAGCGGGGCTAGCCCCACCCCTAGGTGAAGAGGGATGAGGGAACAGTGACTGAAAACTACAAGGAGCCCACCGCCTGCAGGGGAGCAGTGACCACTGGTCCTGGGACACCACCAGCCCAGGCAGACTTCTTGGGGAGGGGGCCAAGGGAGTAAACCCCCCACCTCTCTCTCCAACCTCTCTGTGACCTCCTGCTGGGGCTTCCCAATGGCTAAACCTAACTAGAAACGAGAGGACAGGGGCCTGTGTGTCCCTACTGGTCAGTGTCACCAGGCGGAGAGCAGTGTAGAGGAAGGTGAAGCTAGAGGGAGGTTCTGGAGGGCAAATGGAAGACACTCATAGCAGGAAGTGCCAGCGCAGTGAAAAAGGGGACGGAGAGTAGCCAAAACCTAAGGCACACCCCCAGGCTGTGTGACCTTAAGTAAGACCCCTAACCTGAGTTCTCCTTTTATTTATTTATTTATTTATTTATTTATTTATTTATTTAATTTTTATTTTCTTTTTTTCTTTTTTTTGAGACGGAGTCTCGCTCTGTTACCCAGGCTGGAGTGCAGTGGCCTGATCTTGGCTCACTGCAACCTCCGCCTCCCTGGCTCAAGCGATTCTCCTGCCCCAGCTTCCTGAGTAGCTGGGATTACGGATGCCCACCACCACGCCCGGCTAATTTTTGTATTTTTAGAAGAGACGGGCTTTCACCATGTTGGTCAGGCTGGTCTCAAACTCCTGACCTCGTGATCCACCCACTTCGGCCTCCCAAAATGCTGGGATTAACAGGCGTGAGCCACTGCACCTGCCCCTTTTCCTTTTTTTTTTTTTTTTTTTTTTTTGAGACGGAGTCTCGCTCTGTCGCCCAGGCTGGAGTGCAGTGGCGCGATCTCAGCTCACTGCAAGCTCCGCCCCCCGGGTTCCCGCCATTCTCCTGCCTCAGCCTCCTGAGTAGCTGGGACTACAGGTGCCCGCCACCAGGCCCGGCTAATTTTTTTTTTTTGGATTTTTAGTAGGGACGGGGTTTCATCGTGTTAGCCAGGATGGTCTCGATCACCTGACCTTGTGATCCGCCCGCCTCGGCCTCCCAGAATGCTGGGATTACAGGCGTGAGCCACCGCGCCCCGCCCCTTCTCCTTTTCTTTAACCAGCGCATTAAAGAACAACACCTGGTGAATTATGTAGAGAAAGTATTTTCACTCCTCTTAACAGAGAAAGGGACGGGAAACATAGAGGGATCACAGACCAGACCACAATCAACTGTTGCAAAAATGACCTCAGTCATAATAATGTGCTTTGTAGGCATTCATGGAGAAATGAGTCCTGGAGAGAAATCAGATGAGAAATGAACTTTATAATTGCCATCTTATTCACAGTTCACTGTGGGCATCCACCCTCACTGCTTTGACTGCAGAAATTTATTCGACCATTATTCCACATATCAATATGTCTGTTTACCTCTCTATCTGTATGTTTATCTACCCTTTGCCTCAGTTCACAAAGATATTAGTTAATAAAAGCTTGAACAATAAAATAGAAGAAAATCTACATAGATGACATAATTAAAATAAAGATAAAATGTAAGATCCTCAGGCATGCATCACTAAATTCTACTATAATTAAACTGTTAATTTGCCTCTGAGCTGCCTGATAGTCTAAGCAAAAAGGGAATCAAGCTTCCTTATGTGATACAAATTTCCCATTACAAGAAACAAACCAGTTCCTCAGAGAGAGCAAGGAAAACACATTTTTCAGGATTGAGTTAGCGCTCTGTTTTATAGCGAATGTTGGGTCCCATGACTACAAAAATATGAACGTTTTGTAAAGCAGACTTCAGCGAAAGCAAGGCTCAGAGAGGTTGAGGCTTTTGCGGGTGGGGCAGGTTGTATAGAAGACTTCTTCAAGAAGAGTTACTTTATGTACAGCATCCTCGCCTACATTTCCATCACTGATGGTTCCCCATTACCATCCAGAGCTCTAAGGTACCATATCTAGAACGAGGCTGGAAGGAGGGAAATTAATATGAATGCCCCCCCATTTTCGGATCAGACATCTTGCCGAAAAATGCTTGGATGATTTATGTGTTTATTACAAAATTCTGTATTTTTGATGCAAACACATTCTCAGATAATTTATTCACTCTCACAAAAATGTCATAAAAAAACATATCGGTTGATTCAGTAATGGCAGAATTTTATGGTGATATTTTTCATCAAGTTGAGCAGTTATCGATTTATGTTAATGTACATTTTATGTCATTTTTCTTGCAATCATATTCTGACATTATCTGTAAACTGTCAGATTTCAAGAACTTATCTTCCCTAAAGCTTGACTTTTTGTTTTTCATTCCTAAAAATAGGTAAAAGTTTATTTGGAGGCAAAGTATTTAGAATACAAGTTGTGTGTGACAAACCACTAGCATTAACCATAGATCTAGAAGAAATCATCTTAGTTTCAGATAGGGATAGCTATAATTTTCAAATACAGTGTGGCTTATTTTTCTAGAGAAACCAAAGTTGAGAATAAAGGAAGCTAAATTGCATTTTCTCTTTGCTGTAGATGTGAACCAAGCACAAACTCTAAGCCAATTTCCTTTGAGGTAACAAGCATACATATACAAGAATGAATTTATAAAGAAATACAATACGCCTCCAAGAAAAGAAAAAAAAGAGAGAGAATTATGCATAGGCTAGTGAACCTGTATATCCAGAAACACAAGCTGGTTGAAAGAAGCAAAGTAGAATTCCACAAAATGCCATCAAAAGACCTTTATACTAGTTTGCTTTTAGACAAGTTTAGATGCTGAAGAAATTAGAATCAGAAATGAGTTTAATCTGGGTCAATTCCCTCATTTTACATAACGAAGCTTAGCAAGGGAAGTGGCTTGCTCAAGGCCATCAGCAAGTAGTCACAAGACCAGAGCCAAGGTTTATTCCACTATGGTAATGTTGCCAGGGTTTTCTGTGTTTGCCAGTGTATAAAATGCATTCTGCAAACTCTCCCTCTCATTTGGTAACCAACATCCCATTCATCCAGACTATACAAAGAGCAGAGCCAGAGTGAGTTGATAGATGATACTGCTCCCTAGTGGCAGAACTTGGCAACACACAATATTGCAATAATGACGAAATTTGGTATTTTCTATCCTTTGCAGAAATAACACGCCTGAGGTTGCAGAATTCATCAGAAACAAATGTAATATTATTCCCCTACCATTTTACATGTAAATGTATTTCAGCCACAACACATGGCTCAAAAGCAACAGAGACATTGATATAATGCTCATTCAAAGTTAACATTATTAACTTCATGAAATCATTCATTAATTGAACTACAGAACAGTATTTTGTCTCACCACCACACAAGAAAAATAATACAGTTCAGAGAAAAGGAAAGGAATCTGTAACTGCTTGATGTAACAAATTTATTTTCTGATAGAGAAATATAAAGTAGGTAGAAACAGGAGACTGAAGAACAAGGTATTTAATAAAGGAAGCTCCAGAAAATTTATATCTCCCAAATAATAATTCCCCAACAGAATTGCAATGTACAAGAACTGCCTTTTACATAGGCAAAATATGGCCTTCCCCATGAAACCATTTCAAAACGGCTTGAAGTACATGCATAATGAAAAGCATTTTTTATTTTCCTTGTAATGTTGGGGTGTTCACTGGAATCAACCACCCCAGTTTGCTCTGGATGGAGGGGTTCTTCAGAAGTAGGACATTCCAAATTAAAACCAGAGACATCTGGGGTAAACTGGGACAAGCGGCCTCTATACCTGTATGTCTTATGTGCAAGCCAGCAGAATGGAGGCGTTATTTTGTATATTTAATCAAAAGTTTTAAAATAGCAGCATCTCCACAATCCAGCCCCTCCTTGAAACTGAGGCATAGCATCCCTCACAGATAATTGAGTTGGTCAAGAGCCTCACCACCTTCCCAGGAAGCACACCCTACCTTTAAGAAGCCCCAGTTCTTTACTTTCAGCTAAATATGAGGAACAATGTCTTCCTACAACATCCTCCCATTGGTCCTTGCTCTAAGATGAAATGAATGAAGCTCCAAGTAGCTCAAAGTACAGTTATCTGAAATTAATTAGGTGAGATGTTGAGAATCATATTAAATAAAAGGGAAGGCCAAGCACGGTGGCTCACACCTGTAATCCCAGCATTTCGGGAGGCCGAGGCAGGCGGATCACCTGAGGTTAGGAGTTTGAGACTAGCCTGGCCAACATGGTGACACCCCATCTCTACTAAAAATACAAAAAAATTAGCTGGGCGTGATGATGTGCACATGTAGTCCCAGCTACTTGGGAGGCTGAGGCAGGAGAATTGCCTGAGCCTGGGAGGCAGAGGTTGCAGTGAGCCGAGATTGCGCCACTGCACTCCAGTCTGGGCAACAGAGCAAGACTCCGTATCAGAAAAAAAATAAAATAAAATAAAATAAAATAAAATAAATAAAAGGGAAACTCTGGATGCACTAATCTTGAGAAACACTGAGTTAAACAAAAATAAACAGATCTCTTTACTGCCCAAGTTTTTAGAGCATTGTGGATCTCCAAAACGGGGATATGGCATGGAGCATTGTAACTTAAGTGTCCATGGAACCTGTTTTTTCTTGGATCACATTCTTTGGCCCATGCTCCTTAGAACACATTTTAGAAAAGCCTAGATTGACTCATATATTAGTTTCATTTCTAGGTTCACAGTACATTTCCTATTCTAAGTAGTTTCTCGGGGGTTATAAATGATCCATTGTTTGGGACGGATATTCCTCAGTCTATGAAAGCCACATCTACAGGCGGCTTGTGAACGTAAATGCTTCCGCCCCTGCATGCTCTTCCCTCCCCTTCCTGCCAGTCCCTGGGGAAGGGATGGACAGTGATAAGCTTGCCCTCTCTCTTCTCTACTTAGTTTTTCTAATGCCATATCCTACATCACAATGTGAAGAAAAAGCCATTAATAATAAACATGAAATTGGTATAGTAAAAGCTGCTTGTATGGAAAGGATAGAGAAGATTATAATGCAGGATGAAAATGGGCACACATGTAACCCCCTGAAGGGTTCTTCCTGCATACTGCATAAAGAGAGACCAGGGCACTGCCATAGAGAAAGAGTTTAATAGACACGAGGCTGGCCACACCACGTGGGAGATGTTCATACTCAAATCATCTCATTCAAAACTCACAGGTTAGGGGTTTTCAAAGGCAGTTTGGGGGAAGGGATGGGAGGGCAGGTAACAAGTGCTTGCTGCTGATTGGCTGGGGTGGAGATGAAATCATAGGGGTTTGAAGCTGTCTTCCAGCAGGTGAATTGCTTCTGGGTGGGGCCACAGGAAAGGGGCTGGCGGTAAGGTGGACACATTGGGTTTAGCTGGAACCATGGATGTCAGACATGCGTGCAAAAAACCGGGAAAGATATCTTCAAAGGTCAATCGACAATAGTGGTGTTATTTTCAGGAATAACTGGGGAAATTGCATGTCTTACAACCTCGGGAATAATGGCTGACAATCGTTTATGTCTGCGCCTTAGCTGGACTCAGGCTGTTCTCATCCCCCCAGCCTGATGGCTTCCCATTAGCTTTACAAAAGTGGTTGACTTTTGGGCAAGGCCTATTATTATTTAAATTATAGCCTGAAAGTCTTCCAAAGTTAGCTTTGCCCAATAGCCCAGGAGTAATTAAGGGAAAGATAAGATGGGGCGTGAGTTAACTTAGCTTACTATTAATATTATAATTCTCGCCCCCGCACGGTGGCTCATGCCTCTAATCCCAGCACTTTGGGAGGCTGAGGCGGGTGGATCACAAGGTCAGGAGATCGAGACCATCCTGGCTAACACGGAGAAACCCCATCTCTACTAAAAAATTAAAAAGTACAAAAAATTAGCCCGGCGTGCTGACGCAAGCCTGTAATCCCAGCTACTCGGGAGGCTGAGGCAGGAGAATTGCTTGAACCTGGGAGGCGGAGGTTGCAGTGAGCCGACATCACGCCACTGCACTCCAGCCTGGGTGACAGAGTGAGACTCAGTCTTAAAAAAAAAAAAAAAAATTTAAAATTCTCTCACTGATATAATCTTTGCAAAGGCAGTTTCACATAGAGATCAAAGATGCAGACACACAGAGTGAGGTTAAGAGCAGAAAATGTATAAGCAAAAGAAAGCGAATAGCTCTCTGCTATGGAGAGGAGCCCCAGACAAATGGGTTGCTGATCCACAGTGAAACAGGGGGGTTTATAGATGAGCTAGTGGGGAGGCAGTGTCTGAGCTACACAGGGCATGAAAAAACCAGTTAGGACCAGGTTTGCCATCTACATAGGGTGCGAACCTCTGGCAGCCCCACCTCAATCTTTTTTTTTTTTTTTTTGAGACGGAGTCTCGCTCTGTCACCCAGGCTGGAGTGCAGTGGTGTGATCTCAGCTCACTGCAAGCTCCGCCTCCCGGGTTCACGCCATTCTCCTGCCTCAATCTTCTTATGCAGATGGGTTCTCAGCCTGAGCTTTTCCATGCTGCCCATTTCTTTCTTACTATACATGTGCTGACGAAAAAGGGGAGACGAAGATTCCATGGCAGACATGCCTGGCCCCAAGGGAGCCCTTTTTTCTTGGTATAGCTGCAGGCCTCCCCACCACACCCCCTGCAAGCTTCCGACTTCCTTATCTATGTTTGCAGCTCGATCTTTCAGGCTGCTCTTTGTTGGAAAAGAAATGATTTCTTGGGCTGTTTTTTTTTTTAGAAAGGAAGTTCTGCTGGGGACTCTTTTGTCCTCACTATCTGCCTAAATAATTTCTTTCTATTTCCTATATCAGATGCATAGCAAATATTTGTCAAATTAAATCTGCAATTTAGCCCATTTTAATAGTTCATTGGATAAGCATTACCTCTAAGTATGGTGTCCTAGGAGCACCTGGAGATGAGCCCGTGGCCTCAGTCACACATTCATATTAGGTAGGGGCCTGTGGAGAGGCAAGTCGAGAAGCCTGGGTGACTTCTGGCCCCCTCTGTCCCTGTCTGAGTTTAGGCATATCATATTCCTTCGCTGGGCCTTAATATCCCATCCGTAGAAACACAGTAGAATCAGTGGTCCAGCATTTTGTGAATTTAAGGATATGATTCATACATACAAATCCAGCCACTCCACTGCCCACATCATCCCCTCCTCTCCCTTCCTCCATTCCCTGAGGCACCGAGATCAGGGGAAAAGATACCTCCCAGGCTTGTTTTGGAAAAATGTTCCTATCCCACATCGCTCACTAACCCCAGCATGAAAGCAGTTGAAGTACACGTCCCTCAGAAAATGCATTTTCCGACTTTCTTTGAGGAGCTGTTAGAGCAGGCAGGTTTCTCTCACATCCTTGGCTTTGCCTAACTTAATTCCTTCCCGTCGCAATCTAAACAATGGTTTCGGCAATGTACTGCTGCGATTAATTTCTGAAAGTTTCAGCAGACTTAGAGAGGTTTCTCAAACCGGCCTTGCCAAATACACATTTTTAGCCACTTGGAGTGTAAGTTGCTTCTTTGGACTCTCCCATAAATAATCATCAGGACATCATATCCTAATGGTTTGCTTTCATAAATCATAAAGCTCTTAGACACAATAAAATTTTTGATTGAGACCAAGTTTATCCAATTTTACAAAGTCTGCATCTCTAATTACAGAACATTATACTTATGTTCTATTTCTGAAAGTATTGATTTGCATGATTGTATTTCATAGTTAAAGGGTATTACAGCCGGGGGTGGTGGCTCATGCCTGTAACCTCAGCACTTTTGGAGGCTGAGATCAGTGGATCATTTGAGCCCAGGAGTTTGAGATGACTCAGGAGCCTGAGCAACATGGTAAAACCCCATCTCTACAGAAAAAAAAAAAAAAAAACAAAAAACTTAGCCGGGCATGGTGGTGCACACCTGTAATCCCAGTTACTTGGGAGACTGAGGCAGGAATCAAGAAACAGAGGTTGCAGTGAGCTAAGACCACACCACTACACTCCAGCGTGGGCAACAGAGCCAGACTTGGTCTCAAAAAAAGGGCGGGGGGTGTTGCATATATTTACCACAGATTGAACAGTAGCTAAGTGAAAAACAAATACAGAAGTCCTCCTTATCCTCAGTTTCACTTTCCACAGTTTCAGTTACCCACGGTCAACTGAGGTCTGAAAATATCAAGTGGAAAATTCCAGAAATACATAATACATAAATGTTAATTTGCACGCTGTTTCTGAGCGGCATGATGAAATCCTGAGCGGTCCCACTGGAATCACTTCTTTGTCCAGTGTTTCCGTTGCGCTGTGTCCAAACCACCTGTGAGTTGCTCAGCAGCCGTCCAGCCCATCAGATCCGCTGAATCGCAGTGCTTGGGTTCCAGTCACCCTTACTCTACCTAATAATGGTTCCAAAGTGCAAGAGTAGTGATGCTGACAGTTCTGATTTGCCAAAGAAAAGATGTAAAGCGATTCCTTTAAGTGAAAAGGTAGAAGTTCTCAACTTGAAAAGGAAAGAAAAAATATTGTATGCTGAGGTTACTGGGATCTAAAATAAAAATGAATCTTCTATCCGTGAAATTGGGAAGAAGGAAAAAAAAGTGTGCTTGTTTTGCAGTCACGTATCACCTTTATCATAGGTCTGTATATTTAGGAAAAACATAGGATATATAGGGTTTATTACTATCCTCAGTTTCAGACATCCATCATGAGTCTTGGAACATTTTGACTTAGGATAAGCGGGAGGCCACTGTAACTTAAGTGTACGTTTATGTAACTTTTTGTTTGTTTGTTTTTTTGTTTGTTTTTTTAGACGGAGTCTCGCTCTGTCGCCCAGGCTGGAGTGCAGTGGCCGGATCTCGGCTCACTGCAAGCTCCGCCTCCCGGGTTCACGCCGTTCTCCTGCCTCAGCCTCCCGAGTAGCTGGGACTACAGGTGCCCGCCAGCACGCCTGGCTAATTTTTTTGTATTTTTTATTAGAGACGGAGTTTCACCGTGTTAGCCAGGATGGTTTTGATCTCCTGACCCCGTGAGCCACTGCACCCAGCCTATGTAATGTATTTTTAATAATGGTTGTATCTAAAGCCGGTTCACAGAATTCCTGAAAGCTTAACAACCATCCATTGCAAGCTGGCACCAGCCACTCCAAAGAACGATCTCTTAACTCTTTTTCCTTCTCCAAGAGGCCTTACTTTAACCCTCCCAGAACACGGTGATATTGACAATGTCTTCATGGTTTCACCATACTAGGTTGTGGTGGAAACAGTTAAACTAAGGTCCATCGGATTCTGCAACCATGCTATGCCCACCTCAGTACAATACTTCCCCCAAAGTAGTTACTTTGTGAGATCTGTCCTGAGACTGCAAAGCAAATGAGTCTCTGGGCAAATGGTGCTGATTACACCTTATGACCACCAGGTGGCGAGCATGCCGGGCTTCTCCAAGAGTAAACTGGAGATGGGGAAGACTTCAAACAACTGTTTGGGTTCTCTTGTTTGACAGGTAGAGAACTTTCCCTAGCATTTTAGAATATTTGTGTACTTCATTCGGAGGGTAAATTCCCACTTTCCCTCTAATTTTTCATACTATAATAATAGTAGTAACTGCAGCTGTGCATTAAGAACCATGCCTTGAAGTTCATCAATTCATTTATTCCACACATGAATTTTCATGAAGTATAAATAAGCACTTCTTACTTCTCCAGATGGGGAAATTCATTCACTCCTCATTCCATTTGTTTATTTCTAAACATTTATTAAGCACTTGCCATGATCCTGCCCATAGTATGAACAGAATCAAGATTCAATCTTAACAAATTCAGCTCCAAAGCTCACCCTCCTTTAAATATCACAAATACTTGAGTTATTATTTCTTTATTAAATAAGGCCCCCAGATTTTAAGAAACTTGCTGGAATTATCTGAATTACCATCAAAGCCGTAAAATGGTAAACAAGTTACTTTGCTTGTTCAATCCAGTTTCTTTCACTTGCAAAGTTCTTTAAGTTCACCTTGACTTCTTACTTTGAAGGATTGCGGTTAGCTAAGCAATGATTAAGTGAAGCTCATGGTATCAACACTTGCCAGTCGGCATATTTGATGCGGCTGAAAGCCCTGTGGATTTTTGTAACTATTGCTGATATTATCCTACAAAGGCATCTTAAAAGGGAGGGAGGAATTCACAGAATCTTTGTTACAAAATCTTTATGAGAACAGGAAGAGGGACCTGAGCTAGCACATTAGCACAGTCAGCCTCCTCGCCACTTAGTGTCCCGCATCATCTTAGCAATCCTCAGAGTCCCCGCCAGCAAGAAGGCTCTCATTACATGCGCCGCTTTGTTCTTGGGCTTACTTAATTTCAAGTATTCTGTGTTAAGCAACAGAAAATGAACTGACACCACCTGAGGACTTTCGCCCTTGCCGTTTTCCTCTGTCAGGAATCCCTTTCCCAAGATATCCACATGACATGCTCCCTGGCTGTCCTCAGGCCTCTGATTTCATCCCCTAACCACAGATGCCTCCTCAGACCCCCCTAAAACACAGTAGCCCCGGCTCCTACTCTCCGTGCCCTGCTGTCCTCCAATCTGCTTTATTTTCTGCATAGCGCTTGTCATCACCTGTGAATGTTTATTTATACTTTTGTTTATGTATTTCCTAGCTCCTGCCACTGGAATGTAAGTTTCATGGGAATAGCAACTTTATTTGTTGGTATTACACTCCCAACACCTACATCAATTCATATATTAAAAATGAGTCCATGCCTGACACATACTACGTGCTCAATAGTAAATCAATGAAATGAAAGAAGACAGATGTCCTAATCTACACTCACAACCCCTGAAGCAAACTGGATAGTTATCTTGAAAACCATAAATGGAATTTTCCTATTAAATTACAGGAACTCAGTCTCTTTATTGAATTCTTTTTCCGGTGAATTGAATTGATCCCCAATAGATATAGTGAAAAAAGACCACTTGGAAAGCCAGCATCTAGTTTTGCAGGAAAAGTCATCAACCCAGGCAACAAGATGGTCCACCAGGGAGCTCTGGAGGTGAAGCCAATAAACAATAACATGAAAGGAAATTAATTTTATGTTTTCTAATTTTGTGCCTTAAGCAAGCATCATGTGGCCTAAGCTTTTTTGTGATTTCCTTGAAATAGTCAAAGATCTAATGTTAACTAGATTGCTGCTGTTGTTGAAGGACATCCTGGGTCATATTTTGGGTTTTCACAATGCCAAGGACATCAATTATTTCTGTATGCAATCAGCATACGGAATTCATAAAAAGAAGTGAATCCTACCTATTTCAAAAGTGTTTTTCAAAAATGAAAACAGAAAGGAAGAATGGTAATTTTATTCTTATTCTTTGAAGTAATTATTTTAGATATGGAAGAGCCATTAAAATCATACAGACCAGTTTGTGCTGTGTTGCATTGTGTTGTGTCGTGTTGTGTTGTGTTGTGTTGTGCCAGTTGGACTTTTCACCAAGAGGAATCTAAAGAGGAGGTGCAGTGGAAAATGGGCTGAAGTTAAGCCCTTAATGACATGGGGTGGCGAACCGGTAACCAGTCCCCCTGCGTCCAGGCACCAAAGGACTTTCAGGGGAGAGCGCAGGGGGTTCTTCAGCACATGGTTAAAAATCACTGATTTAGCCCAACCTCCTTGTCTCACAGATGAAGAAAGCAAAGGAGGCTCAGTGCGAAGCCACCCAGCCAGTATCCAGTGGAGGTTTAAGTCTCCTGTAACAAGAGATAGACATTTTCTCACTGATTCCGCAACAGCTTTATAAAATAGCATTTATTACACCACGCCCATTTTTAGAGATAATCAAACATTGCTTTTCCAAGGAGCCTTCTTCTGACAACCCAGACTAACTTACGTCTCCCACATATTCATTTAATACTTTGTCCTTCTCTACTTGAAATCCTTATCTGATTGTTCATGATGCCTCAGTGCAGGTCTACCCGCTAAGGTATAAACCCTATGGCAACAGGGTCAGTGCCAGCCATCTTCACGGTCACATCGCCAGAGCCAGAAGCTTGGCCTGTGAACACCCCAACTAGGAGGACCTTGACAGGAAGGATCGAATTGTATTTGTCTTTTTACCCCAGTGCCTGGTACTGTGTTTAGCTCAGAGTAGAAGCTCAATAATTACATTGAGTCGAATTATGGAAATAAAACAACCTAAAGTTCAGACAAATCTGCTCCAGGCTCCACTTGGGCTTTTTGTAGGGTTAATTGGCCTTGAGAAATTATCCCATGTAGTTTGTCCTTAGTTTTTTTCATCCATAACATAAAGAAGTTGGATTCTGGGGGTCTTCAGAAATTATTCAATTTTGAAAAATCTGTGATGCTATTTTCCTCTGCTTGGAAATACCCCATGAAGGTGGTAGGCAGGAAATTGAATAGTGTACGTACACACACACACACACATTAAGTTTAAACAGGAATCAGTGGTTTCAAGGGGACCATAAGAGTCACAGGACGTGCAATGAAATCTTCATTCTACGATTTACTCGCTGGGTGAGTGCAGGTGAGATATTTAACTTCCCTGTGTGTCAGTTTCTTCATTAACAGAACAAGGCTGAGGATTTAATAAGACCACATAACTAAAGTGTTTGGCATTATTCTGGGTATCTCATATGATCTCAACAAATATTAACTGACATTATCACCAATATTATTACAAATCAAAATGATTTTCATGTAAGTGTGTATAAAATCAATGCTTGATGACATTTTCCATAAATTCACTGGTATTCCTTCTTATGTTTTAGGAGACACATCCATAAGAAAGAACAAGGTAGGATAAATCATGAAAATGTATTTGTTATTCATTATTTACTTTAGAAGCCTAGAGATATAGACAATGCAAAATTTCAGATATCTCTTGAAAAATATATCCTATAAGTCTGGTCACAATTTGTAATTTCTATTTGTAAATCAAAAAACTGTTAACCATTGGCCCTGCTCATAGAACAATAAACTTAATTTAGGTTTCTCTTTTCTTTTTCAGATTCCTTTACCACCTCCTCGGTAAGACACTTTAAAATAGCATTTTATTTCGCTATACACTGAAATAATTTGTGCCAGCATCTGGAAAAGAGAAACACAAACATTTGACATTGAAAATCTAATATGATTTCAGAGTGAGAGCTGGATATAGAAAAAAAAACTAATATGAGGTATTCAATGAACAAGATTAAACAAGCCTTCATTCATCTATTTAATCATTTATTCATTCATTCACAGTTTTCTATTCAATATACCTTCACTCATTATTTCTTGATGAATGTATTCCTCCCCTGTTTCTTTCTATTCCTCTCCTTTCTTTCAGTACAGAAATCTGCTGGATGATATTGCTGGGTATACTACTGGCAGGCCTAGATTCATATGAAAATGGGATATGCCCTCAGGGAACTTACAACATATTAAGTATATATTCATGTGATATATATATACACACACACATATATGATACATATATAAATACTATTACATTTATACATATCTGTGGAGAAAAGAGCAACAGGCAGCTGCAGAGGCTCTGAGTGACCGGCCACTCTTGTTGCTCTATCTGGGACCCCTGAGCACCTCTGCCATAGCATGCATTACATACTCTGCCAATCATTTCTTCACCTCTCTGTCTTCCCTGCTAGAAGGAAGCAGCTTGAACCAAAAATCTACCAAAATACCTGATATACTTTATGAACAAATGAGTGAATGGGTGAATAAAATATGAGTGAGTGAGGCATTCACTGACTTTCAAACATTTACATATATATATGTGTGTGTGTGTATATATATATATTATATATATATATATATTTTTTTTTGAGACAGTCTGGCTCTGTTGCCCAGGCTGGAGTAGAGTAGCGTGATCTCAGCTCACTGCAACCTCTGCCTCCAGGGCTCAAGTGATTCTCCTGCCTCAGTCTTGTGAGTAGCTGGGATTACAGGTGCATGCCACCGTGACTGGCTAATTTTTGTTTTTTAGTTGAAACGGACTTTTGCCATGTTGGCCAGGCTGGTCTTGAATTTTTGACCTCAGGTGATCCACCCACCTCAGCCCCCAGAGTGCTGGGATTACAGGCGTGAGCCACCGTGCCCAGCCACTTTTTAAAATATTTATTTGGGTAGTACTAAAAACTCAGATCTGCCAGTCTGGGATGAATGGAAGGCTGTTATCATTTTCTCCACAGGTCTCCTAAAGCCAAAACAGTCGCACTATGGAGGAGCACGTTGACTCCCTATAGAAAATTATATCACGCCCTTTAGAAAACAGTGCCAGACCTGACCAGTCTGCTCTGTAGTTAGCATCCAAAAACTAGCATTTTCAACCCAAAGCTGGGGACACGGAGGGCAGAGCAGTGTGGATTCAGGCCTGAGGCATCACTGCTGCAGCAAACCTTCTCAGGAATCCTATTGCGACTCTCCACACAGGCCTCTCATCACACTTCCGAAGCAGTACCAGCCCTTGCCCCCTGAGCCGGAGAGCCGCAGGCCACCTTTAGCTCAGCGACACACCTTTCTGGAAGTCCAGAGAATGCCCAGGTGAGAGAGTCATCATTAATGGTGAAATGACCAGCAAGAGTGTGGGTGTGGGGAAGGGGACAAGGAAAACCAACCAAAGTACCTGTCAGAGCAGGCTCCCTAATGGGTGGGGAGTGTTTTGGTCCATTCAAAGACATAACCAAGACTGGGTAATTTGTAAAGAAAAAAGTTTTAATTGACCCACAGTTTCACATGGCTGGGAAGCCTCATGAAACTGACAACCACGGTGGAGGGGGAAGCAGGCATGTCTTAGGTGGCAGCAGGTGACAGAGCCTGTGTCCAAAGCAAACGGAGAAGAGCCCCTTATAAAACCATCAGATCTCATGAGAACACATGCAGTAACATGAGAACAGCATAAGGGAAACCACCGCATGATCCAGTCACCTCCCACCAGGTCTCTGCCTCAACACCTGGGGATTACAATTAAAGATGAGCTTTGGGTGGGGACACAAAGCCTAACCATGTCAGGGAGGAACCAGTTATACCTAGAGGAAAATAGTCCTAGAAACCTGTGTTTTGATTCTTTGCAGGAAATACCGCTTCTCTGTAAGAAAATGAGTTATTGAAAGAATTGCTCACTTGTGGCCTGAATTAGTTTATAAAGAAAATGTCAAATGCCAGAACAGAATCAGCATATTTTATGTAAGAACTGAAAGGGGATTCAGATTATTCCAGGACCAATATTGGCCCCCAGCTTCCCATTACCCAGGCTGGAGAAATATAACCATGCTTGAAAACTCTTTTGTCAAAAACATTATTGCCTTTATGAAAAATAAATATAATAAACCATCCCTCTGGTATTAAGCACTGATGACAGCTCCTTGTTCCCAAACATGTGGGACATTTGGCAGCTGGTGCTAATCACAGAATGCGACAAACTCGAGTGAGCATATTTCATTTGCCCAAAAGAGTTTAAATTTCCAAAATTACCTTATTTTGAAAGTCAGAAAAGAGATTAGCATTTCCTTCTTGTTTCTGCATAGAATGAAGGATGCTTTCTTATTTTTCATCCTTCTTCAAGCTTGCATCAGCAGTGTGGGGCACAGGCATTATTTAGTGAGAAAGCATTTCTCATGGATACAGAAACTCAGGATATCAGGCTCATTTTGAGCTTCTATGGGAAACCCGTTCATCACTGATTCTAATGGGGACCATTAAATAGCCTGAAATGTCATTCCTCCTTCTGTGGCGAATGTCTCTTCACCATGTCCTCCACTGTAGCCCCACACAAGCATAAGTTTTCCAAGAAACACCTTCCTTGTTGTCTTTCCCATGGAGTGCCCTCTCTTTTCTGTCCCCCTTTCAACTGCCATGGCAGCGTGGGAAGGAATAGAGGCTCTCAAGTCTAGATTCAAATGGTTTGCCTTTGTATTAGTTCTCACATTGCTATAAAGAAATATCTCAGACTGGGTAATTTATAACGAAAAGAGATTTGATTGGCTTACAATTCCATAGGCTGCACAGGAAGCATGATTCTGGCATGTGCTCAGCTTCTGGAGAAGCCTCAGGAAACTTACAATCACGGCAGAAGGCAAAGGGGAAACAGGCTTGTCTTACGTGGCAGGAGCAACAGAGTGAGGGGGGAGCTGCTACACTCCTTTAAACAACCAGATGTGGCGATAACTCACTATCATGAGAACAGCACCGAGGGGATGGTGCTAAATCGTTCATGAAGGATCCACCCTCGTGATCCAATCATCTCCCACCTGCAAAAGTGAGGATTACACTTCAACGTGAGATTTGGGTGGGGACACAGATCCAAACTATGTCAGGGTTGAAATTTAGATTCTACTTCTCATGAATGATGGATCTGGGGAAATGATTCTAAATTATGGGTGACTTTATCCTCCCTCTCCCCATTGGACAGTTAGCAATGTTTGGAGACATTTTTGGTTGCAGCATCTTGAAAAAGCGATGCTACTGGCTGCTAGAGAGTAGAGGCCAGGGAGGCTGCTAAGCATCCTACAGTGCACGGGACTGCGCCACAACAGAGAATAACCTTAAAAGGTTAATATTGCAAAGGTTGAAAAACTTTGCCCTAACACTTCTAGCAAAGTACTGAACTTTTTCCAAGCCCAAGGTTTTACTCTGCAGTAAAGAACAGATAATATTAATATCTACCACCTACCTCATGGGCTAAGGTGAGAATTAAATGAGGTGATTCCTATAAACTGCTTAACAATGCTTGCCCAGTACCTATTTTTAACCAACATTTATTGCACTTTTATTACCTTGGGCCCATTGGTACCTATGTTACCCCATATAATATAACAAGTTAACAAGTCGTTTCTTCTACCCCAGGAAGGGGTGGAGGAGGAACTGACTCATTTCAGCACCCATATAACCTGGTACAGTGCCTGAAATATAGTAGATGTTGGATAAATATAAATTTCCTTCTGCAGCTTTCAAAGGAACCTATCCAGACTAGGAGTAAGCAGATTTGCTCTGTTTTGATTTCCATTTTC
Organism: Macaca thibetana thibetana; assembly: GCF_024542745.1. Classification (NCBI taxonomy): domain Eukaryota; kingdom Metazoa; phylum Chordata; class Mammalia; order Primates; family Cercopithecidae; genus Macaca; species Macaca thibetana. The sequence goes on from NC_065582.1 coordinate 176,284,149, forward strand.
AAAGAGTGAGAAACTGGAAGGCAACAGTAATAACAGACCATCCAACCCAAGAAGCTGTGTCATCAGAATTGGAAACGTGAAATGCAGCATTCCTAAAGCTCCTGGTCAAATAGTCTAATATGTAAAGGACTGATCCAACCTCAGAGAAGTAAGCAGACAGAAAATAGGATCAATAAAATACCGAGACTGGGCATAATAGCTCACGCCTGTAATCCTAACACTTCGGGAGACCGAGGCAGGCGGATCACATGCGGCAAGGAGTTCAAGATCAGCCTGACCAACATGGCAAAACCCCGTCTCTACAAAAATACAGAAACTAGCTGGGTGGGGTGGAGCATGTCTGTAATTCCAGCTACTCTGGAGACTGAGGCATGAGAATCGCTTTAACCTAGGAAGCAAGGGTTGCAGTGAGCCAAGATTGCACCACTGCACTCCTGTGACAGAGGACGACAGAGGGAGACTCTGTCTCAAAAAAATAAATAAATAAACTAAAATAAAATATTGAAGATGATAAGGTTGTTCAGTGTGGAGAAAAAAGAATTTTATCTTCTTTCTGTTTCCTCATGCTGAAAAGAACAGTATCTTGGGACCCGGTAGCAATGAGTTTGGATCCCAGTTGAGCCAGTTTTGGCTGTACGATTTCAGAAAAGCTCTTTAACAACTCTGAGTTTCGCTTTTATTATTTATAAGAAGAAAATAACCATCTTCATGTGATAAAATGACAATGAGAAGGCATGCCATTCCTGTAAAGTGCCTAGGATAATATCTGTCACAGCACAGGAAAAGAAGAAGAAAAGAAAAGAAAAAGCAAGCAAGAGAAGGAAGAAAGGGAAGGGAAGGGAAGGAAGGAGGGAAGGGTAAGGAAATCCTGCTTCTCCCATGTGTTCTCAGCAGAATTGGTTATCCAGCATCTATAACCGTATATTTTTCTAGAAATAGAGACTGTATTTTTTTCTTTTTTGAGGTGAAGTCTCGCTCTGTTGCCCAGGCTGGAGGGCAGTGGGGCAATCTCGGCTCACTGCAACCTCCGCCTCCCAGGTTCAAGTGATTCTCCTGCCTCAACTTCCTGAGTAGCTGTGATTATAAGCACGCGCCACCACACCTGGCTAATTTTTGTGTTTTTAGTAGAGACAGGGTTTCACCATGTTGGTCAGGCTGGTCTCGAACTCCTGACCTCATGATCCCCTGCCTCAGCCTCCCAAAGTGCTGGGATTACAGGTATGAACCACCACGCCCAACCAGAGGCTGCATTTTATAGTACAGTGGATCTCATCCTGGCTTTACACTAAAATAATTAGAAAGCTTATTTTAAAGCACTATCCCTAGTATCTATTTTAATTGCTCTGAAGTGGGACCTGGGCATCAGAATTTTTAAGGCTCCTCCAGGTGAAGCTAATATGCAGACAGGGCTAAGAACCCAGAGGGAACCAGGTTGGAGGAATACATTCACCACAAAAGCTTTGAAGGTATTTAAGCCTTATCTATGCCCAGGTTTCCAGAGTCTAACATAATGCTCACTCAACTGGCAAATGTGTCCCTCTGTGGGCCCGAACCCCACCAGTCTATTGGGTCACTGTCTTGGTGGTGTTGACATCTTTAGAAGTTGGCATTTGATGTCTCTGGGGTTCCTGTAGTTACAGTTTACATTTATGTAATCGTTTTTAGATGTGATGAGAATTGTGCTGGATCTCTTCACCAAAACACCTCAAGAGAGTAATTCTATTTTCTCTTATCGAATTTTTCCAGCAGCCCTGTAAAGTATGGTTTCCTAAGCCTCAGATGAGTAAAGTGCCAAGCCCGGTGGATGGCACACGTGCTCAGTAAATAGTACTTGCATATTCATTGGGCACCTAAGGTCACCATGCTTCAGAGAAGTTAGGTCACTCAAAGTCACAGGGTTGACATTTGACTATTGATGGGGCAAAAACTTCCACAGCCCCATAGCAGACACTGGAGTTAGCATGATACATGAGATGGCTTTGCTTCTGAAAGAGAGATGTGCTTTCAAATTCATTTTTAGCAGGGCCCACATGGGTGGTAACAGCAGCATTAGTGATGCCCAAGTCCCATGTAATCAACCACATAAGGATATTGCTCTGAAAACAGAAGGAACATTGGCAATCAAAGCTTCTGCAGCCGAACCATGCAGCTAAGTGCCTGCTGCGTCTCTGCCAGCTGTTGGTAAGGCACTGTGAGTGAAATGAATTGCCTTCCCTAAGGCAGAGGCCATGATTTACATCTGGCAATCAACTGTATCAATGGCAGGCAGTTAGACAGTTGCAGCCCTTTGCAGCAGGCTGTGCTCACCCTGGATGGTCTTTGTGGTTCCAGCTATTGTGTTTCGGGCCCCATTTGTCTCTGCCAGCTCTGCTATTCTCTTTTTTAAAGCTAAGCCTTGGTTTCACAAAACAATTACTGAATTGAAGCACTTCAGTAAAGGAAAACGTCACCCCAGTCATTCATTGACAACTCAAAACCAGAAGAGCACTTCGAAGTTTGGAGAATGTTGGTTGGACATTCTCAACCACTTATGCACCATTATTATGATGTTTACAATATCCATGTACTTACTTTTTCTGCCCCGTTCATTTTATTCAACTTAAATAAACTTACTTAAAAGAAATACATATAATTAATATAAATAACTTCAATACAGATAGCTCCCAACCAAAACTTTGAGCTCTGGGGAATTTTCCCTCTGATAAAAGGGAAGGTAAGCAAATATTAGAAAGGTGTTTCATATCTACTTAACCACTGCACTGAGCCTTTCTCCTTGACATAATCTGAAAGACAATTAAAAAGGGGATAACTTTTCTTCTGCGAATCCACTGCAATTTTAATACCAAGGTCCATACACCAAAAAAAATCATCCTGAGTAACAGCAAGAGTAATCAACATTTTCTGAGTTTTAACTACACACCAGGCCTGGTTTGGAGTTTCATGTATGTTCATTCATTTAGTCTCACAACAGCACTGTGAAAAAAGCAATATTACTATCTCCAATTTACTGATAAAAATTAAGAAATTGAGAGTTCATTGTTCCATATGTCCTTTAAGCTCCAGTACACTTAATGGCCCAAGGTGGGGTTCAGCCAAAATACAATTTAAATGACGCACCCAATATTTAAGAAAAAAAACACCCACTTGCCTAACTATGACTTTCCTTTTTTTTTTTCTTTTAAGTAGAGACAAGGGTCTCACTAACACTCCTGTCCAGGCTGGTCTTGAATTCCTGGCCTCAGGCAGTCCACCTGCCTTGTCCTCCCAAAGTGCTGGGTTTACAGGTATGAGGCAACACGGCCAGCCAGCTTTCCCTTTACAACCAGCAATGCTGGCATCACATCAATTCAAGCAATCTCTATCGCAAAAATATATGCTCTGATGATTTGGGAAGCGAAAACAAAAAATCTTTATAGATATCAAGAAACCATGGTCTTTTAAAAGAGAAAGTGTGGTTATAGAGATATACAAATTTCTATCTATGAATGGAAACTATTGATTTTAAAGTATAAACATTATAATTATTGTTTTCCAAGTTGTTGCCGTTGGGGGAAACTGGATATAGGACACACAGGAACTCTGTATTATTTCTCACAACTGCATGGGAATCCATCATTATCTCAGGATAAAAAGTTTAGTTTCAAAGCATATGTGAACATTAAAATGTTCTGCAAATGTAGAGAGTTACTTCACTCCAAAGAGCTTTCACGTCACATGCTTTCATTAGAATCTTCAGCAAATCTCTTCACTACTCTCTGGATTTACCAGTTTCACAGGTGGGAAAACTAAGCTTCAGAGAAAGAATTTAACTTATCCAGGGTGACGGAGCCCACAGATGACAGAGCAAGAATCAAATTCAATTCATTTAAAACTAAGCCAAAAACTAAGGGATTCCCAGGAAGGCCTATATTTACAGTAAAAGGTAATATCTTTATATTTATAATGAGGACCTCTTATGCATAGGAAAAAATGCGAAAAAAAGTAATGACTATGGTTTTTTTGGCCATCTTCAGCAGACAGAACTTGGACACACATGTGTTCAAAGCTCTTAAAGAGTAAGAAACTCTTGTCTGCACAGAAATGGCTTCTTATAATCACTTGGGTTCTCAGTTAAAATTCCATTTATTAAAGCTGCAAATTCCAAACCCAAGCTTTCCTGAAGCCTCAGATTTCCATCTATAAAGTGTATTGCTCTATTTATAAATCAAGTGATTTTATCCAAACAGAAAGACAATCACTTTGCTTAGTCTTCAACAAATGTTCAACCAACTCAAGTTAAATAGGTTAAAGAATCTTAGTAAAACTGTTTAACGAACTCATTTAAATCTCCTTAAATATTTGAAATACCTTTTTAAATTCAATTTCTTTGATTTTTAAGTACTTCTAATGTTGACAGGGCAGGTTTAAATGCTAGCCAGCAAAACTTTAACACTTTCTATAAATCCAAGAAAGTAAATGTATAAATACAGAAAATTTTAATTTCTCTTAAACAGTTCAAACTCTTTAAAATGGAGACAAACACATCTTGACACTTGGAACTTCAAATCTGCATTTTAAATTGAAGCCATACAGCCGATCTTTCAGTATCCTTAACACGCTGGCTTCTTAAACATTAAATACTGAGATTAGCCACATTTTAACCCCAAAATAATTAATACTCTGGGTGTTTGTTCTACTTCATTACCTCTATTCAAATCTCTTTGTTTTCTCAGGTTTCCAGCTAAAAGGGGGAGGGAGGGTGTAAGAGGTAAGAGGGTGAAACCTTGGAACCTTGGGACCCTTGCCTATTGCTTGCAGGTGTGAGACCAGGATCTAGCATCTGAGCACTGTTTGTTTCTGGGATACTGATACAGCCTGACTCCTAAAACTCTAGATCAATAGCCTTTAACTGTGATCAGTGTTGCACGCTTAATAGTCCCATATTCTTCACATCCAGTGTTTTCACTGACGGATCTGGGGAGGTGGAACATATACCCTCACTCCACTCCCTTCATAGTTCCTTCATCAAACTTTGACCACATTCTGACAACAACGCACATTGAATACCCAACAGTGTTATTTTTATTTATTTGTTTATTTATGTATTTTTTGAGACACAGTCTCGCTTTGTCACCCAGGCTGGAGTGCAGTGGACGATCTCAGCTCACAGCAACCTCTCCACCTCCTGGGCGCAAGCTACTCTCCCGCCTCAGCCTCCCGAACAGCTGGGACTACAGGCATGTGCCATCACGCCCAGTTAATTTTTGTATTTTTAGTAGAGACAAGGTTTCACCATGTTGGCCAGGCTGGTCTCGAACTTCTGACCTCAAATGATCCGCCCCCCTCAGCCTCCCAAAGTGCTGGGATTCCAGGCATGAGCCAAGGCACCGGGCCCCAACATTGTTACTTTTTTATTTCTAGCAATTCTCACATTAACACTCGTAAGTACTCTTGTTGCCATTTTGAAGATGAAAAAAAAGGAGGTTTAGAGAAGTTAATTGACTCGCCAATAGAATGAAAAGCTTGGAGTTTATTTAGAGATCTTTCCAAAATTCACATTATTCAATTCCATGTTGGATTTTTTTTCTCTACCACTCAATTTCATGTTTCGTCTTGTTTTTTCTCGTGTCTGAAATCTCCGTTCTTTATCAGCATTCTTTCTCTTACACTTGCCTTCCTGGGATCCCACTGCACCTGACAGCTTCATATTGAAAACTCTTTATGTTCCCTCAAAGTAAAAAACGAAAAGCTTTAAAACCAAGTTGATAATAGGTCTGACTGTGCTAATGAAACTTGACGTAGGAAATCAAACGTCAGGAGAAATGACGTTTTTTTTAATTTCTCCCAAAATAAGATGCAAGTTTATTCATGTCCTTTCTATCATCACCTTTTATTTTGGCTCTTAACTTTGTCTTTTCCTTAGAAAATTATGAGAAAAATAACCTGGCTTTAGTTTTATGGAAGAGGGATAAATATCACACCGGACGATGGGCTGTTAATTTGGCAGTGAAAATGTAATCAAAGGTTTGTGAGGCTTAGAATGATTTTATCTTGGTCATGATGAACTGTGTTTTATGTAACACCATATTTCTTTTTCTTGCAGTCAGATAAGCTTAAGGGACTTAAGTGAGGTAAGTAGCAATTTTATCCTTGGACGCAAAGAAGGGAATTTTGAGGCATTAAATGTCTGCAATAGGCAAGATTCTATTTGCTTCAGATACTTACAGTTAATTCTGACAGTAACGATGCTCAAAATGCATTAGTATCTCTATTTTAAAGATGAGAAAGCCAAAGTAAAACAAGCTTAGCTCCAGATTTTAAACCAAGATCCTGTTTGGCCACCATGGTCATTCAGGGTTCATTGGTATAAGAACATGCCCAGTTCCACATGGAAGATATGCAGTATCGACTGATGGCTTCCAGCCTCCAGTATTACAGAAATCAAGTGTTAGCAATGGTATTGCTCTTTGCTATTTGTCCTTCATAAGAAAGACAGGAATGCAAAGTAGAAGGAACATGAGATTCAGAGTTGCACAAGACCTGGGTAGGAATCCTGCTCTGCCACCTACTCGCTTTGTGAACTTCAGAAAATGCTCCTACTCATCCCAGTTTCTGTTTCCTCAGCCATACAATAGGGATGGGGGCTGGGTGCAGTGGCTCACACCTGTAATCCCAGCACTTTGGGAGGCCGAGGTGGGTGAATCATCTGAGGTCAGGGGTTCAAGACCAGCCTGACCAACATGAAGAAACCCCATCTCTACTAAAAATACAAAATTAGCCAGTTGTGGTGGCACATGCCTGTAATCCCAGCTACGCTACTCGGGAGGCTGAGGCAGGAGAATTGCTTGAACCTGGGAGGTGGAAGTTGCAGTGAGCCAAGATGGTGCCATTGTACTCCAACCTGGGCAACAAGAGCGAAACTCTGTCTCAAAATAAATAAATTAATTAAATAAATAAAAATAAAATAGGGATGGGTACACTTCTGTGCAAAGTTGATGTGATAAAGTCAAAAGTAAGTAGTGCACAAATGGCCAGGTGACCAGTAGCGGCTCAATAAATGGCATAAAAGACATGTGAGATAAAGCTGTAATAGAGCCTTCCAAGGGTATTGATTCCCTTCAGTGCCCAAAGAGAAAGTTCCCTGCGAGGCTAGTGGGGCTACCATGACTGATGGAAAGACTGTCCAACAACACAAGTGGCCTCACCTCACTCCCACTGGACTCTAAGGAATTTTGTTCTTGTCTTTGTGTTTGACCTATGCTCTTATCTAGATCTTAGACGTGAATTTCTTTCCTTGCTTTATTTGTTGGTTTTGTGAGAATGTTAAAATCAAAAAGTCACATTTCCAGCTTGTCACTGAAACAAGACATTTATTACCCCTAATCTCCCTAATCCACAAGACAATAACGTCAAGAAAGATAACATACATAACCACTTGATGAGAAAAACAGTTCTGGTTCCACTGAGGACTTCACCAGGCTCACGATCTTCTGGGAGGGGGTGCACTTCCTTAGTGTCACCCGGAAGGAGCAGGCTGGGGTGATGCTCGGCTGCTGGGGGAACCCGCACATCCAAGGTGCCTGAATCCAGGACTCTGTCCCCTGCTTCCTGTAAGCTAGGCCTAGGTATCTCGAATAGTAGTTGGGTGCTGCTCACCATGACCTCAAATCATAACCCATTGGTCAGTCTGCAAGGACAGTAGGCCTCCCAATCACAAACAAGCAAAAAGGAATTGGGAGACGGGGGTCAGCCTTAGATGGCAGGAAATGTGCAGGACTGTTTGTTTTCTTTGCAACTTTAGTTGGCATTCTGCTAGAAGTTGATATCATCTAAAGAACAAGAAGGTCTAGTGGAAAAACACATTGTTGCTCCTTATCTTTTGCCAAGACACTTCCCCATTGTTTGTTTGGGCTGAGATTCAAGGCCATTTCTTCATAACAAAAGCCCATCAGGGCAAGCTGTGCTTGTGCCTGCGCTCAGTGCTTGCTTGAACACTGTCCTGTGGACTAGAATCTTTTACGTGCTAGCTGCCCCCACTCAAATTCACATGGCATTTTATAGTTTTCACAGAAAGGAAAGACTCATTGTCTCATTTTGTACTCACAAAGCCTTAAGAGAAAAACGAAACCCCAGAGAGGTGGCAAAGAGTCCTCACAGCCGGGAGGAGATAGGGCCAGTCCTGGAAATCCCAAAGTCTAGGTGTCTTCCCCACCGCCATGTCCCTCTGCCTTAAAACATACAGAAATAGCTCTGTACTAAAATAACTAAAAAGAATATGGAAGGAAGGAATGAAAGGAGGGGGCAGAGAAGGTGAAAGAAAAGGAGGAAGGAAATGGGAAAGAGGGAGGAGAAAGGAAAAGAAAAGAGGAAGAAGAAAGAGGGAGACAGGTAATAAAAGAGATACTACTATTTAACTCGACTATGTTTATTTTCTAACAATAAAAAAGTTACAGAAGAAAAATGAGTGATTTCATGCTACTTTTCTAACTACATTTGATTTGAAATTCAGAGCCCTCAAGCCAAAAGTTGGTTGGTCTCAATTAAATAAAACAACTGCTCCCCCAGATAGAGGGCTTCTCTGCACTCTTGGCATCTCTTCTTCCCCTCACCGTTGACAAGCCTGAGAGCTGCATAGGATTGAGCACTTTGAACAGCCAGGTTCAAAGTCCTGGGGGAGACTCAGTAGGGATACTTTCAAACCACTCACTAGAATGGATTCATTACTCTTTTTACTTAGCCTATAGAGTTTCTTTGATTTTCTGTCCATAATGAAATGTATGTCCTCTTTCCAGAATCCTAGGGAATGCCAAAGTCTTTGAAATAAAAAGTCTTCTCTGTTGGCCAGCTTCAGAGGAAGGCGTACAATGCCTCTCTAAGCAATTTGTTGCCAAAAGTTTCTTATCTGTGAAGCAACTATGAGTCAGGAGAGCTGGGCTCAGGGTTAGTTTAGCCTTCAGATGACTGCGGGAATCTAGGAGAATGGCATGATCCTTTGGGACCTCATCTGTAAACCAACTGTTTTTAACATTTAATGGACCTCACACCACTTTGAAAATTTGATGAAAGGTATAATAAACCTTTCTCACCCCAGAAAAAGAAAAAATATATACACATACTTAGAGAGAAAAAAATTTAGCTTTTCATTTCAGAAGGTTCATGGACCCCACTAGGCCATTCAATAATCTATTTCATCCCCCTGGTTAAAGCAGTTCTCATCTAAATGATACCTGAGGTCTTCTTCAACTGATGCAATATATACATGGACTTCCTAAAATTATTTTCAGTTAAATAAATACTGCAGCAAACACTGTACCTCCTGTAACGCTTTTTGCTTCTTCAAGGGTAGAGTAGAATAGGGCCCAAAGATACAAGCCCAATAAGCATGAAGATTTTCATAATGAAGAATGACCAAGAATTCTACCACCATAAGGAAGGAAAGAGAAAGAAAATGTTTGGGAAGATAAATGGCTACATTTAAAAAGGATAATGTGAATATTTCCATGCTTATTTTAAAAAATAGAAATTTCAGAGCAAGTATAAAGAAAAAATTAACCATAGCCTTATTGCTTAAGTACAACCTTTAATATTTTATCATATTACTTCAAATCATTTCTTCTGCATACACACAAATATACACGGGTATAAAATACAATCGCATAAAAATATATTATGGGTCCATTTATTATTCCAAACTTTAAATGTAACATGGATGCATACTTATAATCTTATTTCATTCTCTATATAAATACTTATAGTGTCTTTATAATATTCCAATAAGTGAGTATAGTACCAAAATTAACAATGTTCAGTTATCTGGGCACGTAGATTGTTTCCAGTGATTTAACTCTGTAAAAGGAAGGCTGCAAAGAACATCTTTGTGCATAGAACTTGGCTCAGATTTCAGGTTGTGTCTTAGAAAAAGAGTCTCATCAATGGAATTATTGAGATAAGAATAAGAGTATTTGTAAGGTTTTAGATAATTATGGTAAATTACTTTCTAAAAGAGTCAAAGCAATGGATAGTCCCATCAGCAGACTGTGGACTTGTCTGTTCCTTCACATATCGATTACAAAATTTTGATTTTTGTTTAGTTTTCTGAGGAATTATTTGTAGATTTTTAAAAAAAATACGAACTATGCTAACAAAAATTTTACCAAAATTCTACCAACCAAATGCTCTGAAAGCACACATGGTATTATATTAAATTCTCTGTCATCAAAAGTCAGTAAATATTATTTTTTTTAATTCAATACAGGTCCTTGAAGCAGAAAAAGGTGAATTGTTTACATTTGTTTCCTTACCCTAATACTAATAGATTGGTTCTCTTTCTAGATCTACAGTGCTTATGGTTATTGAAAGGGATTGATTGTTTGGAAGCCTGGGATAGGGATGTATGTGTGTGCATGATGACGTGATCCTCATGCACACACATACATCCCAAGGACCTCAGAGTCCTCTAGTCTAAACAGAGTGATTTAAATCCAGAATAGACCAGACATCTTTTTTTAGCCATACGCTGCTGACCAAAAGGCATTACACTGTCACCCTCTGCCACTTTGGAAAGACATAGCTAGTCCCCTGCTCCAAAGAAGCTCTTGGTATCTCTGCCTCTGATGTCACCCATGCACACACACATGTGTCTCTTTCATGCACACACACATGTACACACATGCACATACCTCTACAGTGTTGGTGTTGTTGTGCAAGCATGCAATCCAACAGTCACTCATATCCTAAATGGCAGGATGCTAAGCAGGTAGCACTTTCATATTCACCTGGGAAACACTGTTCTCCATTCCTCTAGAATGATGAATTATGTCCAGAGCCAAAGGGCCTGCATCACAGTCCAAAGAGTTCGCAAAAGACATCATAGTTCAACAGAGCAATATTAGGCTAGGATTTCAGAGGCCTGCCACAAAATCACTGTATGGTTTTGGTCAAGTTGCATTTCCTCTGTGAGGCTCAGGTCTGCTCTTCTCTACACATTGACAAAGCTAAATTGGAAATGAGGTCTAAATTGGGTTTATGGATTCCCCATGAGTCCCTGATGGAGGAGTAGGAGTTGTTGGCAAGCCAAAATAATTCACAAACCTAACTGAAACCATGCCCTTTCCCACAATACAGCTCAACATCCTAACTAAAATGTTCAGGTTTTGTTTCATCAGACAACACAACAATGAGTGTTAACACAACAACGTGGCATTGTTCAGCTCAAGAGGGGCAGATACTCTGGGTGGCTACTGATGACATGAAATGATTTTATGGGATGCATGATTCATGGACCAGCCGCTGACTCATGTTTCAAGTAATCACAGTCCTTCGATCAAAGGTGTCCAGTTTGTGATGAACCTTGGGCAGAATACAGAGCAACAAGCACAATTAAAACATGCTGGTGCCTGTATGCACCCTTCGCTTTATTACTTATGGTCACAGCTGGGAGAGTGTTTTATGAGATTTTATATCGTAGTATTATGATGTGCCCTTGGCAATTCTGGATGGCTAGTTAAATCTGTCTGTGATGAAAAGAAAATAAAAAGCAGTAACATAAATTGCATATGTAATTACTAAATAACTCCAGATTGTATGGCTGGCAGAACTTTTAAAAACTTGATGATCGAGGGGGGAAGAAATTGAGAAACTGTATCCCTGGTTGGATCCAGGTAGAGACTGCTCGTCTACCTCAGAACCCTAGGAGCTCACCTGCCCTATCACAGGAGAGCATGAAAATACAAGTGCCATGACGAGCTGGGCACCCCAATCTTCTCCATCAGCCAGAACAGTCCTTTCATTTAACTTTCTTCTTTTTAAGATCTCATCTCTCAGAAGGGTCTTTCTTAGCCATATGTATAGTCACTCTGTATCCCAAAGTAGTACTTCATTTCCTTTATATCATTGTACTGCCTAATAGAAACGTTCTTATCAACTTACTTTCATGCTTATTTCCATTTCCTTTCATTAGAATATAAGAACCATGTCTGTCTTCTTCTCCACTGTATTCCCAGACTCTGGCAGAGTACTTGTCCCATAGTAGCTGTTCAGTAAATATTTGTCAGATGATATAAATGAATGAATGAATGAATGAGGATGAAGCTAAAAATCTTTTAAAATCACAGGTCCAGAATAATCCCTAAATACCTTCCAAAGTAATATTCTGTATTTCTGGGAGGTTCAATAATGTGTTCTAGCTTGTAAATATTCAAAGTGATTTTTACAACATATAAATATAAATAATATAAAAGTCATTCTCAGGAGGCAGAAGAGTTGTAGAATATGTGAGTTACAGTTTCCACTGACCATCAAGAGCCCCCTTCTAACAATCAGAGATTACTTGGAGGAAATTATAGTAGTTCCAGTGGGCTTCTAATGGTTCTCAATTATTTTTCTTTTGCAATCTGACTAAATTATGTCACTGTTTTATATAGTCCCTCATAACCAGAGGAAGCCTGAATCAACTCATCTGTTACAAAACCAAAATTCTCAAGAGATTCCACTTGCCGTTAGCAGGTAAGGAGCCAGGAATCCCTTCTCAGGTCTGAGGCTGGGGGTCAGGCCATGTGCTGTCTCAGATAAATGATCACGAAGACTTTCTGATAAACAAAAGTCTTTGTGTCTGAAGCCCAATAATGAGGTTCAAGAGAAACTCGTGAATTACGGCTGTTATTGATTTGAGAATGTTGTTCTTTCGGAAATTTATAAATGATTGAGTGTTAGAGAAGTTTGGGAAATTTTAAGGATTAACCAGATAGGATTAACTGGAAAGTATGCTAATCAATCTGGGAGGAAAAGTTGGTTGTTTCAAACTATTCTGGGTTGATGACCACACCAAAGCTTTAGTCACTCCTGAACAGCAATTGATGGCCAGGTGACTAAGTGTTGAAAATGCCCTTACCAGAATCATCGGATTAGATACTTGCCTGCCCCGCTTCTTGTGACGACTGTCAACCCAGCCAAACAGTTAAAGAAGCCAAGGCTCAGGCAGGATATTTATTGACCGAAGTCACTAAATTAGTAGTGACTGCCTTAAAACAAAATCCAGGGCCTCCAGTATTAGGTGCTGTAAGGCCCTTATGATCTCACTCTCGCCAGTACCTCTGACCTCAGTTCAAGCCACTCTCCTCTCACTCTGGGGCACTGAGCCTCATCAGATGCCTGCCAGCAACCACAGTGCCACTTAATGCACGGCATTGGCACGCGCCCCTCTCCCGCCTGTAGTCAGTCCCTCCCCCCATATTTGCTCCTCTCCACCCTCTCCCTACTTGGAACACTCCTGTTCCTCCATGGAACCCCAGCTTAAAGCTTAATGAATCCAGGAGATAATTTGCATCAATTCTTCAGATGAGAAACATAAAGCTGAGAAAGACCGAGCCCTTTACCATGGAAGCCAAGCCCAACCTCAAAGTCCAAGCACTGTTCAGTAGCCAGTGCTGCCCATAAGGACTTGATTCTTAAAATGCAGCCCATAAATCCTGACTATCCCTGGTGCCTGCCCACGGCTAAAATGCTGCCTTTAATTGATTCCGTAAGTATTTGCTGGGAATGTACCATGTTTGTGGTGGAACAGAATAGTGGTTAAGCAGGATCCACTGAAGCCAGGTTGCCTGACTTTATCAGCAGTGAACCACGTGACCTGGGCGACCTCACTGTCTTACATGAGAAACCTAGGGCAGAGTCAGGCATGTTGCAAGAGCCCAGTGAACACTCGCTCTCATTGCTATTGCCAGGCCCTGTATATCGGGGGCATGATCACCATACCCTATTCCTTTCCCTCCTTTACTTTCTTCCCTGGTCCCATTTGGCACCTTCAGTAACTTTGTTTGGCCTGTGGGTACTAGGACATGTAGCTTCATTGTGCTTTGGGGACCGTCTGGTGTCTAAGCCCCAAACAGCTTAAATACCTCTTCCCCATACCACAATATCCTCTTCCTCTTCCTCTTCCTCCACCTCCTCCTCTTCCTCCATTTCCTCCTCCTCCTCCTTCTCTTCCTTCTTCTCTTCCTTCTCCTCCTCCTTCCCCTCCTCCTCCTTCTCCTCCTTCTCCTTCTTCTCTTCCTTCTCCTCCTCCTTCCCCTCCTCCTCCTCCTCCTTCCTCTCCTGCTTCTCCTCCTTCTCCTCCTTCTTCTCTTCCTTCTCCTCCTCCTTCTCCTCCTCCTCCTTCTCCTCCTTCTCCTCCTCTTCCTTCTCCTCCTTCTCCTCCTCCTCCTCTTTTTCTTTCTTTCTTTCTTTTCTTTCTTTCTTTCTTTTTCTTTTCTTTTCTTTGTTTCTTCCTTTCTTTTCTCTCTTTCTTTCTTTCTTCTTTCTTTTTCTTTGAGACAGGGTTTTATTCTGTCTTGTAGTGGCACAATCACATCTCAATGCAGCCTTGACCTCCTGGGCTGAAGCGATCCTCCCACATCATCCCCCAGAGCAGCTGGACTATAGGTACATGCCACCATGCCCAGCTAATTTTTGTACTTTTTGTAGAGAAGGGGTCTCACCATGTTGCCCAGGCTGGTCTTGAACTCCTGAGCTCAAGTGATTCACCCACCTTGGCCTCCAAAAGTGCTGGGATTACAGGCATGAGCCACCATGCCCAGTCCCCTTTCTTAATGTAATTTTCTAAAAGTAAAAAATACACACATTACATTATAGTGAAAAAATAACAAGCTCTCCAGTTGGCCTCATTTCTGTAATAGTTATTTGATGTGGTTTCACTTCTTTTGTTTATTTATTTGTTTGTTTCATTTATTGAATAAAGAGTCTTAATGTTTCTTCCTCTTAACTGACTGCTGCTTCTTCTAATTCCTCATCTTGGACTTTCTCCCAAACTGACCTCTAAATGTTGGTATTCCTCAGAATTCATCCGAGGTCCTCTTTACTATCTCTAAGGCCTGCGTAATCACATCCATCTCCAGCATCAAACTTCAACCCCATGTTGATAATTCCCAAATCCCTATCTTCTGCAAACCACCTCTCTTAGCTCCAGACCTGTGTATCTAATGACCCATTGAGCAGTTTTCCTTAGCTAAGTCCCAGGCAGCACAAACTCATAATGGTGAAAATCAGACTCTTCATTTCTAGTCCCATTCTGAAACCCACAATATCCTCTGCAGAGCTTTTCATCCCAGTAAACTCAGTTAGCTCTCTTTCCCATCTTCACTCTTCCTCTATCCCATCCATTTTCAGCTCCCAAAATTATATCTGTAAAACATGTGTTGATTGTCTATTTCTCCCCCATTTGCCTAGCTCCTTGCATGGCCCAGTCCCTATCAACTTTTGCCTGGACAATTGCACTAGTCTTCCAATGATACTGATCATCTCCACACCCTCCCTTTCCTCTAGAAGGAACTGCTTTCTGGTCTCTTGCAGAAAAGGCCATGCCTCCTTGCCTCTGGGCCTTTGCACGTGCTGCTCTACCTGCCTGGAATACACTCTTACTCCTATTCATGCTTCAGGGATCAGCTTGGTTCATCTTTCTCCCTTAAAGCCTTTCCTGAGAATGAAAGCAATTTTGTCTCATTTACATGACCTTTTACTACTACAGAAACTTCTGCTGTGCACACCTTTACCATAACATTTATTCTACATTATAATTATGGTACAAGGATGTGTTTCTTTTATAAACTAACCTTCATTCAGGCAGAGGCCATGTCTTCTGTATTGTCTATTCCCCAGAACATACCATGTGCCTAGTAAGTATTCAACACATGTTTGTTAAACCAGTCATCATTTTTATTTCCTTCCTTCCTTCCTTTCTTTCTCTCTCTCTCTTTTTCTTTCTTTTTCTTTCTTTCTTTCTTTCTCTTTCTTTTTCTTTCTCTCTCTCTCTCTCCCTCCCTCCCTCCCTCTCTCTCTCTCTCTCTCTCTTTCTTTCAGACAGAGTTTCACTCTCGTTGCCCAGGCTGGAGTGCAGTGGTGTGATCTCAGCTCACCGCAACCTTCGCCTCCTGTGTTCAAGCGATTCTCCTGCCTCAGCCTCCCAAGTAGCTGGGACTACAGGCATGTGCCACCACACCCAGCTAATTTTTGTGTTTTTAGTAGAGACAGGGTTTCACCATGTTGCCAAGGTTGATCTTGAACTCCTGACCTCAGGTGATCTGCCTGCCTTGGCCTCCCAAAGTGCTGGGATTACAGGCTTAAACCACCGCGACAGGCCTTTTACTTTTCATTTTCATTATTTTGCTTTTATTTTTTCCTGCTTATATTCATATCAACTACGTACTTCTAGAATATCCACAGAGGACATTTCTATTCTTTTCAACATTTTCTAAAAATCCTAAACTATTAGAGCAGAGAAATTTTGCTATTCCCTATTTTTTCCCAGACATTTAACAGAATTGTACACTGGCTGCTAGTAAAAGGATTCTGGTTTTAATGGAGTCAGATTTTGAATTTCAGTAGCAGTCTGACTGGCAGTCACAGCGTAGTATGGTGACTGGATGAACTGCTCGCGTTTTTATCCACAAAGCAAAACACATGACCTCGGGCTTTTATGGTGACAACATAAACCAGATATATGCTCAGTTGATTTCATTGGCACTAGAAATGGATCAGGTTTCATTTAATTAACCCAGAGGCTTTAGTCAATAGCACAGTCCTTGGAATAGAGCATCTCTCATGTAATTAGATTTAACTGTGGTAGCACCTGGAGCTTATATTGATGATGCTGACCACAATACAAAATGCACCAGAAAATTAGAGCTAAGTATTAAGTAGAGTGCTAAGAAAAGCCACTGATGAACAGTCTTGATAATATAATTTTTGTAGTTAGAAATGCATATTATTATTTTGTCTTATAGTTTTATAATCTCTTTTTCTTTGGTGTTTTTCTTATCATAATCCACTAAGTTTTCTTACTCAGCACACAATTCTAGAAGGAATACAATACTTTCTATGTTCTTCTTCTACTCTATGGTTGACTTTCAATTGGTAAACAGTTTCTATAGATTTTGAGCCCCCACCAGCAAAATGTTGTGTTCCATAGTGACTGTAGCTACAAAGCAAGTTTGAACTCATGGCTTCAAAAAGTGAAGAATAATGATACACACTCACTGAAAAGACCTGAGGAGAACTTATATGGTCCGTTTGTTCCACGTGTAATATTGCCAGCTTGAGAAAGGAGGAGAACATGCCTCCTAGTGCCTTTCAAAACAAATTATTCTTCTAGCTTATCCAGTAAAATATAAACTGCTTTATAACTGTGACTTCAGGCTATTATCATTGACCTTGCCTCTGAGTGGGATTTTACCACCAAGGGGAAATACTAACATTCTTTGAATTCTAACATATTTTCTTATAGTTCTTCATTCACGATGAGCAACCACGGTGTGCAAAACAGAGGTAAGAGCACTGTCAGAATTATCAAATAAACAGGTAAGTCATGATACTGTGATATTGCTGCACTGTGACTTAGCTGTTGTGAACCCCAGAGCCACTGAGCTGATGTGTACAGATGTAATTAGCTCATTTCCATTGCATTACTATGACAATAATTTTAATCCATGATTAAATATGATCACTTAGGTGGTTTCTAGTTTTTCCTCTTATGAATATTATTATGCTATCAACATTAGTATAGATGTTGTCCCATGTATAAAATGTGATCATTTCCCTTCATAAGAAATTGCCTTCATGAAATTGCTCTGTCTTAGGATATGCATCTCTTCAACTGCCCTAGATGTGTTTTCCAAAGTAGACATTGACTGGTCTCACCAACAGTGTGTGAGTCCCCATTGTTCCCCATTCTCTCCAACAGTTGTTTTTGACGAACTTAATTTTTCCCAATCAATTGGGTGCAAAACAAATTTGTCTCAAGAAAAATCTGCAAAATGAAGAAAATAAAACTGACGTCTCTTAGTAACTGTTTGTAAAGTAAAAATCAGAAGGATATCACATCTGTGGCAATGTCTGAAGCGGCAATTATAAATACAGAGTTCCATGACTGTTAGTGGTGGGTGTTGATACTACTAATTATTTTGCACAAACTATTGCCATCATATTCATTTGTCTTTCCTTTTTTCACTCTATGTGCCATGAAGATTCTGTGTTTACATCTAGCACTGGAATCTCTCTTTGTTGAGCCAAAAAAAGAAAAGGGGGTTTAAGCCTGGAGGAAGCAAAGCCCACAGGGTATTGTGGAGAGGATGAGGTTCTCTACTGATCCTGCTCCTAATTCTGTCTCTCTTCTTATAGTAAGATCACTTTGAACAAATTAATTCTTTGAGCTTTACCTTTCCCCTTTCATAAAATTCAAGTAGTAATGTTAACTGATATACTCATATTAATATAGTATTTGCACACACACACACACACACAGCCCTCTGCCTGCCACGTAGTAGGCAGCTGATACATTTTAATGTCCTTTTTTCCTTTTCTGCATTCTCTTTCTTCTTCCCACCCAAATGACCTCAGTAGACCTGTGGGTTGTCTCACTGACTTCCATCATGCCTTCATATCACTGCTGCCATAAGCCATCTAGGCCTGAGGATGGAAAACCAAGCTGATAAATTCACTTCCCCTCATATACACATTGCTAATGGGTTTCCCAACAGCAGATTCCTTTATTTAAAAGGTGCCCAAAGAGGGCTAAAATAAACCCAATGGACTCAATCCCTAGTCATCAAATGTCAGGAATGGAAGTCCTAAAGGTCAGATCTGAGTGGATGAAGATGAAAAGACTTGGAGCATCCCGGAGGAAAGTCCAGAGGCTGACTGGGCTCAGAAGGGGTGTTACTTATGGAGGTTTTGTTGCAGGGATGGGGAAGCAGAATCATAGCTTAGAGAGAAATCCAGAATCTTAACTTGAAATATAAAATCAAGCACAAATAAAAAAATAAAGAGCAATTGAAGAATGGAATGGAGGAATGGAAATGGCCTTCACAGATATGAGTCCAGTCAAGCACCCCAGGGCTGTAAGTAGATCATCTGTACTAGGGTTGCTTAGGTTACTGTCAGCTAATCTCACCTCATCTCAGAGGAAACAAGTTGCCGAAAGAAGCCTGAGATGGATGGCAAAATGTTTGAGCCTTCATTAGTTCCTGTTTCATAAACAAACATCCAACAAGAACACGGTTTGTACCAAAAATTGGGCTGAACCCCAAGAATACAGAGTGGAGACCAGCCCACCTTCTCTTAACCAGTGCTTAAGCACACCTGCGATGTTCCTCCATCAGCTACTGAACCGATACTCATTCTACTGGGTATGAATTCATGCCTGGATCACCAGTACTTGGCGATGTGAAGTAGGCAGAAAACAACACGAAGTCTCTACACTCCTAGAATTATCGGTCTAATGAGCTCTCCAATGCATCAGGTATAGGCATTCTAATGCATCAGGTATAGGCATTCTAATGCATCAGGTATGGGCAGCGGAGTGAAATTGACACCTCCATAGTTGTACATGTTATTATACTTATTTTACAAATGAGAAAATAATTTTGGGGAAGTTCAGTTATTCTTGTTCAGTTACTGCCTGATAAACAGATTTGGCTCAATTCTTTGATAAATGCATTCAAGTTAAACTATTAGGAACCCAAGCAAGTGGATCTCAGGACAGAAAAAATATTTTGACATGTTGGAAGAGGCCCCAGTTTTGGTTATATTCCAAAGTAGTAATGTTATTCTCTAAGTCTGGGATTGTAGATCATCTGTTTTCTTTTCCTTTTTTATTTTTAGTTTTTGTTCACTAATGCTTTCTCTTTGCTTTAAAATAGATGGCTCTTTTTCTTTTCCTTTTGTTTTTTTCTTGGAGATGGAGTCTCATCATGTCACCCAGGCTGGAGTGCAGTGGCGCAATCTCGACGCACTGCAAGTTCCGTCTCCCATGTTCACACCATTCTCCTGCCTCAGCCTCCGGAATAGCTGGGACTACAGGCGCCCGCCACCATGCCCGGCTAATTTTTTGTACTTTTAGTAAAGACAGGGTTTCACCATGTTAGCCAGGAGGGTCTCGATCTCCTGACCTCGTGATTTGCCTGCCTCAGCCTCCCAAAGTGCTGGAATTACAGGCGTGAGCCACCGCACCCAGCCTCTTTTTCTTATAAAATTATTTTTAAAATTGTGTATAAGGGCGAATTAAATTTTTCGAATAAATATTTATAGACTACCTGCTTAACATAAAATGCTTTATTATAAGTTACAACAGGGAGGTCTAGAACTGTGTTTCTCTAGTAATATTAGCAACACGCACAGCCAGTCTTGATGGGGTGGCTATATGATCAAACACTGTGCTAAGAGCTTAATCTATAATGCATAAGAATTTTAAATATTAGTAATTATTGATGTCAGTATGGTTTTTCAACCCATGCCTTTTCTATTAGGCTACTCTCCCTCAAATTTATCGTGCACCTCCACTGTGCTAGTCCCAATGTTCTTCCCCTTATCTTGTGGCTTCATTTCTGTGACCCTCCATTCTCCATATGAGGAGAGTCCTATTTCATGGGGTTATAAAACTTAAATGTAATGTTTTATTTAAGAAAAAAGATTCCAAAGATTAACTGCTTCAATTATTTTAAAACAAAATCAATTAAATACTTATAGCGAGTTACAGAGTCAGAATTTCTTTCATTCATTCATTCAACAAAGATCTAACCAGGCTTTCAGGGAAAATTTACTTGGCAAACTTGTTCTTTTTGTTTCTTTGTTCTGTTTTGTTTTAAGTCATTCTCTGAACAAACTACAAATGCATAGCTGTTTCCAAATGCTCTTTTTCAAGTAGGACTTTTAAAATATCCAAGCAAGGCACTGAAGGTTAAAAAAGAATAAATCAGTTGCCACAATATCATGAAAAATTCATAATCACTGAACATTACTATGCATGCAACACCATCTAAGTGATAGGAAATACCGAAAATGGTTATTTTTTCCTCTTGAGTATGTTCCTATTTCTTCAATCTATGTTGAAAAGTTAATTATGGCCATTTAAATAAGTCTCAAGTCAATTGTATTGTGTATTAGTACAGCTCTGTTTTTGGTTAGGATTTGCCTGGTATACAGGTCTCCATCCTTTTGCTCTCTGTGTCATTACATGTTAGAAGTGCAATTAGCAAATAGCTGGAATTTTTAAATCAATCTGCACCTGATTTTTAAAGGTAAGTTTGCACCTTTGATACTTATTGTGCTTACTGATATTTTGGGGTCTGTTTTTATATATGTTGTGCCTCCTATTTGTCCTGCTTTGTATTTAATTTTTTTGTCCTGCTGTATACTAGATTCATCTCGCCTTTATTTTCCTTTCTTTCTTTTTCTTGGAAATTATACATTCCAGTATCAGTCTTCTTTTGGTTACCCTAAATATTTTTAACAATGGTATGCTAAAATTTTAGCAATCTGAAATTCATATTTTCTTTTCAAACAATACAAAAAACTTAGAATGCTTTCTTTCCGAAAGTGCAGATTCTTCATTGTGTTTGAAAGTTAAATTTTTTTATTTATAAAATAACATTTTAAAACTAGGAATGGCTCTAGTTTTATTCTCATTTTTTAAAATAGAAATTGATGGCTGAAATTAACTAACCACAATTAAGGTAATTTAAACTTTAAGTGATCAAACAGTTTTCTGCAACAAATATTTTGATACAAATAACCCCTCATAACAAACATCCTTAAGCTCAACATTAAAAGCAACAATCCTGGCCAGGCGTTGTGGCTCACACCTATAATCCCAGCACTTTGGGAGGCCAAGGTGGGCAGATCCCCTGAGGTCAGAAGTTCAAGACCAGCCTGGCCAAAGTTGCAAAACCCTGACTCTACTAAAAATACAAAAATTAGCTGGGTGTGGTGGCAGGTGTCTGTAATTCCAGCTACTCGGGAGGCTGAGACAGGAGAATCGCTTGAACTGGGGAGGTAGACGTTGCAGTGAGCCAAGATCGTGCCATTGCACTCCAGCCTGGGCAACAAGAGCAAAACTCCGTCTCAGAAAAAAAAAAAAAAAAAAAAAAAAAAAAAAGCTACAATCTTTGGTTCTCCTTAGAATAAAATTGTCAATGCATCAGAAGTAGTGTTCTTCTTAGTAAACTTAGAGATAAATTTGGCTTTTTGATTACAAGAAGCAGAATTAGCACCTATATAATCTAAATATTATGGAAAATGGCATTTATTTGCTAATGTTTAATATTTCATCTCAAAAATTTACTGGATCAAAAGCAACCTATCCTTTCAAAGTTCTTGTTAAGTTACTAAGCATAACTGTAACTTTGGTTATGTTTTTAAAAATGAATTACAACTAAAAAACGTATAATTCTATATTCACACTGATTACCTCTTTTCCATTTCATATGTTATTTTTGCCTAGTATTTTACTTACATAATGTTTATCTATCCTAAAGGTTTTATGTTTTTAAAATAGCTACTCCTTGCTTAAAATTACCAATAAATTTACAGCTGTCTTGCTTGGTATTCCTCCTTATACTTCACTCCATGTTTGTGGTCTAAATTTCAAAATATATATATATTTTATTATTAACTGGGAAGACATGCAATGAAAATGTTATTTTGATTGAGGTATGTAGAGAAAATAGCACATTAACATTTGACAAGTGGTAGTGTCTTAAAGTTTAGGTGTCATGTGAAATCAAACCCCTATCAATGAACTTTTTATATTCTGCTACTTTAAAATCCCTCGGTCTGTCTTGTACTTGAATTTATCTTTTATCCAGGCAGGATTGTGCAACATCATGTATTGATGACTTGGAAAATAATGGATAATAGACATAAACAGGACTGCCACTGTTGATACATGTTATTATGTAATATATTTTTTAAATCACATTTGCACCACCCACCACATTAGAAAAGTGTAAATGTTGGGTTTCTGTTATGTTACAGTGGCAGATGCAAGATTCCTCAAACTCCAGTTTGCACTTGCAAAGTCCAATCTTATGATCAGGAACAGACACGGCCCCTTGTTTTCCATGAAGTGACAGGCTCACTTTGTTCATTTTTAGTAACGTATCTGTCAGATATCGAGGTCGGAATAACAATAGCTTGTCAGTCATTCTTTTGGGTTAAAAAGTATGATATTTCATTTTTTAAAGTTATTCTTTCAAGTTGAAAAAAATAGTGTTTCCAAAATAGGTAATGAACTTGTCCTGTTTAAAAAAATGAACAGAGTTCATTACACACAGAACAGAGTAGACAATTGGGGGAGAAGTGAGGATGTGGATGGAGAAATATGAATAGACAGTCCATTCAGAGCCTTATGGACAGAAGGAAAACACTTACATTTTCTTCTAGGCAGAAAGGAAATCATATCAGAAATTTTACCAAGGGGAGTGGCAGAGTCAGAATTCCAATTTTTTTTTTTTTTTTTTTTTTTTTTTTTTTGATGGACTCTTGCTCTGTCACCCAGGCTGGAGTGCAGTGGCATGATCTCGGCTCACTGCAACCTCCGCCTCCCTGGTTCAAGCGGGTCTCCTGCCTCAGCCTCCCTAGTAGCTGGGATTACAGGAGTGCGCCACCACGCCCGGATAATTTTTATATTTTTAGTAGAGACGGGGTTTCACTGTGTTAGCCAGGATGGTCTCCATATCTTGACCTCGTGATCCACCCACCTCGGCCTCCCAAAGTGCTGGGATTACAGGTGTGAGCCACCACGCCTGGCTCAGAATTACATTATTAAAAGATGACTCTGGGAGTCCTAAGGAAAGAGAGGAGGAAGTGCAAAGCTACAGGCAGAGAACAAAACAGAGAGAATTAAGGTCACTGGGTGAGCTGATGTGGTGTTGACCAAGAAGGTCCTCACAGATATAGGAAGGAGCGAAGGGTTTCAGTTCCTTTTAGGAGGTGGGGGACAGCCTGCACCAGTCACAAAATCACACTGAAATGTGAATTTAACCTTTCCAGATCATAGAGGAGCCTTGCAGCCCTGTTCTCCTCAGAGATGCCAGCCTCCAGCCAGCTGCAGCCCTCACGAAAATATACCACCCTATAAATACACAAGCTGGAGACCACCTTTCCCCAAAAGGTCTGATAGAAAGGTAAGCAGACATTTCTCTGCCAAGTCCTTCTAGATGTACTTGGCATCTAAATAGAGCTTTCCTGAACAATGCCCAAAATGAGATTATTTATGTTTGACTTTAACTTTTTCCCTTCTGGCTACATATTACTGGGTTTTAATATTTTTAAAGTATTTTAATATTTTTAAATATGTTGCTATATAACATATTATGTTGGTCTCTCACCAGATTCTTTGACTGGCATGTTTCCAGATTCTAAAGTGTTTTTAAAAAATTAATCCAAAAATATAGATATTTAGACATGTGTTTTATATTTACCGGCTGTCCAATAATCTTGTGGGGGGTTAACTAGGATATACAGGTTGCAATTTTTTTCCAGCAAAAGATTCATGTATTACACACTCATTTCAGTTAACAGTCCAGTGACCATTAGTCGAGCAGTTATTGTGCCAGATAATGTGCTAGAGGTTATGGTCCCCACCCTAATGGAGATGTAAAGAGTGGGGAGATGCAAATGGATGCTAACTGTGTTCTTGTGTGTCCATCATCTATTTTGTGGTCTCTTTCTAAAATATGCTCATTCCCTACAATTGATTATTTTTGCACCGTTTTTCACTTACATTACCCTATGGTGGGGGGATAAAGCTTTCACTGTATCTTGTATGCTTTCTCTCCATCACATTAGATGTTATTTATTAAAGTCTTTCACTGTAAAACCCCAGAGGATGTGCCTCTTCCAGGTCTCCATCCCACACCCTGCTATTACTCACTGTCCTGCTACAGAGCTTGTGAAGATTTCTAAGCAGAAGCAGAATGAATAGGATATCTCTGGTGAATTCTTACAGTATCCTAAAGCTCTTTTGTTATCCTTATATTCATATTAATTTCTACCAATTCTAAAAGGGTCTCATAATCTGAAATTAGACTTTGGAAAATATTTTCACATCCTGGCCAGGCATGGTGGCTCACGCCTGTAATCTCAGCACTTTGGGAGGCCAAGGTGGGTAGATCACCTGAGGTCAGGAGTTTGAGACCAGCCTGACCAACATGGAGAAACTCTATCTCTACCAAAAATACAAAAATTAGCCAAGTGCAGTGGCACATGCCTGTAATCCCAGCTACTTGGGAGGCTGAGGCAGGAGAATCACTTGAACCTGGGAGGCAGAGGTTGCAGTGAGCTGAGATCGCACCACTGCACTCCAGCCTGGGCAACAGAGCTAGACGTTGCCACAAAAAAAAAAAACAAAAAACCACACGTCCTGCTTTTATTGTCCCTTGTCATGCACTCGCCTTCCTTTTGCTCTTTCATCTTCTTCATAAACATGGGGATCCCTTGGTTCTAACTAGAGCTAACTAGAGGTCTACACAAGGTCACGCTCCCTCCCAGATCCCGAATTCCTCATAGGCATGAGACAGGCTTGGACCACATCAGGATTTCCCCGATTTCAGGTATTTGAATGTGCCTTTATGATTTGTGGCATATCTATGTCCTGTCAATAATAACATTTACTTAACAATACTCTTTAAGGTGACCTGTTTTCACTTGATATCACTATCCTTGTTAATTTTTTTTTTAAACCAGTGTTATATATCATAGAAAGTGACTTTAGAAGTAACTCCATTCAGGCCAGGTGCGGTGGCTGACGCCTGTAATCCCAGCACTTTGGGAGGCCGAGGTGTGCGGATCACAAGGTCAGGAGATCGAGACCATCCTGGCCAATAGGGTGAAACCCCATCTCTACCAAAAAAACAAAAATTAGCTGGGCATGGTTGCACGGGCCTGTAGTCCCAGCTACTCGGGAGGCTGAGGCAGGAGAATTGCTTGAACCAGGGAGTTGGAGGTTGCAGTGAGCCAAGATCGTGCCATTGCACTCCAGCCTGACAACAGAGTGAGACTCCGTCTCAAAAAAAAAAAAAAAAAAAAAAAAAAAAAAGAAGTAATTTCATTCCTTAGCGTATGCCCCAAAGAATTGAAAGCAAAGACTCAGATATTTGTACACCCACGTTCATAAAATTATTTGTAATAGACAAAAGATGGAAACAACTTCTATGTCCATCGACAGATGAATGGATAAACAAAATGGTACACACACACACACAATGAAACAGGAATAAAGGAATAAAAGGAATAAAAAAGGAATAAAATTCTAACATGTGATACAATATACAAGAACCTTGAAAACATTATGCTGAGTGAAATAAGTCAGACACGGAGGACAAATATATGACTCCACGTATACAAGGTGCCTAGAACAGGCAAATTCGTAGAGACAGAGGGTAGGATGGTGGTAACTGAGCCCTGAGGAAGGAGGTGGAGGTAATGGAGAGTTATTCTTTAAGGGATACAGAGTTTCAGTTTGGAGTCATTAGAAACTTTTGGAGATGGATAGTGGAAATGGCTGTAAAGCAATGTGAATGTACTTATTGCCACGGAATTGGTTAAAATGGTAAATCTTATTATATTGTTGCCGAAAAGAGTCAAATTCTGGAAAATATTTGAAGAGATTTATTCTGAGCCAAATATGAGTGACCATGGCCCATGACACAGTCCTCAGGAGGTCTTGAGAACGTGTGCCCGACAGGGTACAGCTTGGTTTTATACTTTTTAGGGAGATAGGAGACTTCAATCAAATACACCTTTTTTTTTTTTTTTTTTTTTTTTTTTTGTTTGTTTTCTTTTCTTTTTTTTTTTTTTTGAGACAGAGTTTCACTCTTTTTGCCCAGGTTGGAGTGCTATGGTGTGATCTCGGTTCACTGCAACCACTGCTTCCCAGGTTTAAGTGATTCTCCTGCCTCCCGAGTAGCTGGGATTACAGGTGTGCACCACCACACCTGGCTAATTTTGTATTTTTAGTAGAGACAGGGTTTCACCATGTTGGCCAGGCTGGTCTCCAACTCCTGACCTCAGGTGATCCACCTGCCTCAGCCTCCCAAAGTGTTGGGATTACATTTAATAAATACATTGTTTCAGTCCAGAAAGGTGGGACAGCTTGAAGTGGGGCCTTCCAGGTTATAGGTAAATTTCAAATTTTTCTGGTTAACAATAGGTTGAGTTTATCTAAAGACCTGGGATCAACAGAAAGGGAATATCACTGATAGATAGAGGTCTTTTTATCGGTTAAGATAAGGGATTTTGGACCAAAGTTCTTATTGTACAGATGAAGCCTTCAGGTAGCAGGCTTCAGAGAGAATAGAGTATAAATGCTTCCTCTCAGACTTAAAGTCTGTGTTGATGTTAATGACGGAGAGGTATAATGAGGCATGTCTGACCCCTAATTCCCGTCATGACCCAAACCAGTCTTTCGGGTTAAATTTTAACAGTGCCCTGGCAGAGGAGGAAGTCCATTCAGATGGACTTAGGAGGCCTTAGAATTATATTTTTGGTTTACAATATTTTCCCTAATTAAAAAGAAATTCATTGCAATATAAACAAAACAAGCTATTAAACTGTAGCAGGATCCCATCACCTGCTAATGACTCTCAGCATAAGGACTGCTCCTCTTCTGTTAAAGAAGAGATTAGAAATGTCAGACAGATATTAAAGATGCATTAGGCCAAAATGAAACATTCCTTTTGAATTATTCAGGGGAACTAGAAAGAGAATTAGAAGGGGACTCCCTTCCCCACAAGTGATTCTGAGATATGTAATTCAGTTTCTGAGCACCAGTTACATTCACCAGCCATCCCGCATGACCACACCTGGAGAAACATAGGACTCATCTCTAAACGTCTTCCAACTTGGACAAATAAATAAAAACAGAGTAGATGAAATGCACCATGACTGAGCTCTGCCAAGTCCATGGACTGGCCAAGAGGCCCCCTGGAAGCAGTAGACCACTTCAAGCTTAGACAGTTCACGTTTCAGTGGGGAGATGGGGCTCCACGGCTTCCCTTTGTCTCTAGAGCCTGTCACATGGCTTTGCTGGAGTGAGGCAGAGCTGGTCCTGCCATGGACCTTTTCAGCAAGGGGGTAGGGACTAGGTCAAATAAGAGGTGAGTTTTGGACCAGGCGCGGTGGCTCACACCTGTAACCTCAGCACTATGGGAGGCCAAGGCATGTGGATCACCTGAGGTCAGGAGTTTGAGACCAGCCTGACCAACATGGTGAAGCCCAGTCTCTACTAAAAATACAAAAATTAGTCGGGCATGGTGGCACATGCCTGTAATCCAGCTACTTGGGAGGCTGAAGCAGGATAATTGCTTGAACCCAGGAGGCAGAGGTTGCAGTGAGCCGAGATTGTGCCACTGAACTCCAGCCTGGGCAACAAGAGTGAAACTCTGTCTCTCAAAAACAAAAAAACAAAAAAAAAAAAAGAGGTGACTTTTAGTCCCAATCTTGATGCAAAAGAATGGCTGAGCTGGGTAGGCAGAGGTGAAGACCAGGAGGGATTCCAAGCAGTAGGGCCAGTTCTGTTCTATTCCTGAAGCTGTGTGTGTCCAGAGTACAAGCACTTTTGTCTGGCCAGACCCATGTCTGAAATGGGGTGGCAGGAAGTGAGACTGCAGGGTTGAGTTAGAGCTAACTCATACCGTTCCAGATGGTGTTCACATCAGTGTGTTCTCACGTGAACAGAATCAGAATCTCAGTATTGAATGTATCAGGTTTATTTTTCAGTGGACCAGAGACTCCAAATGAATGAGAGACAAAAGACCTGACATCACGTACCTAACTCTTGCCAACCATGTGACAGGTTTTGACAACTTTTTTTTTTTTGAGACGGTGTCTCGCTTTGTCACCAGGCTGGAATGCAGTGGTGCAATCTCGGCTCACTGTAACTGCCACTTCCCAGGTTCAAGCAATTCTCCTGCCTCGGCCTCCTGAGTAGCTGGGATTATAGGCACGTGCCACCATACCCGGCTAATTTTTGTATTTTTAGTAGAGACGAGGTTTCACTGTGTTGGCCAGGCTGGTCTCGATCTCCTGACCTCTTGATCTGGCTACCTCGGCCTCCCAACGTGCTGGGATTACAGGCATGAGCTACCACGCCCAGCTCAGGTTTTGACTTTCTGAACCTTCACTGTCCATCTTCACTAGGGTTAATACTACCTGACATGCCTACTTCAAAGATGTGTTGTAGGGATGGGCTGATATGCTACTAAATAAGGAAGGACCTTATAGATGCTGGACTCACAAGGAGGGTTATTTAATATTACGATCCTCGGAACCCTGTGAAGGAATTGCAAGTCCATGATGCATCTCCCTGACTGCCCTTCCTTCTCCCAGTTAGTCTGGATTTTATCATCAAAAGAATTTAAAATCATTTAACAGTGATATAAATAAAGCAGCGTGGCCCAGGGAGAAAGCTAGATAAACTAGGATCCGAATCATAGCTCAGCCGCCTGTGCCTCTAGAAAAGTGGCAGAGATGGACTCTTTCTCCCTCCCTGCTGTTTGTATGTTACTAGGGCAGTGTAGGCTTCACAAACAACACATATTTCCACCTCAACAAGCCTCAGCAGCTGAAGATTCAGAAAGCACTGATAGATAGCGGGCTTATCATCTGTTCTGAGGGTGGTGCTGAAGGACCTTTCTCAACAGATTCCCGTTGACTTCAGAATTCCCCAGATGCAGTAACTTTTTCTGTGTCTCCCTGCCCCAAGTATCTGTGGGCTTCTCCAAGTTCAGGGACTAAATGTTAGGCACTGAATATTTACTATAGATTAAACTGTGATTAGGCACTGGTGGAACAAAAGTAAATTTTGAATTAATTAATCAATAATTCATACTTTCCTTTGACCCTAAAATATTTGTAATTGATTCTGTTCTGCAGGATTTCCAGCACAATGAATGGTACATTGGAGAGTACAGCCGCCAGGCAGTCGAAGAGGCATTCATGAAGGAGAACAAGGTAATGCCTTTCACATGGTCCACCGTCATTGTTTCCATAGGCATCTTAAGGTTCTCTGCTCATGTGTCACAAGATGTAACAAGCAACTTGCTTTCATGTATTATTTCCTGCATCACCCTGCATTTCTCAACGCTGGGAGGCTGTAGTTGAAAAAGGCATTTAACATGGAGAGTTTCAGGCCAGGTGCAGTGGCTCGCCCCTGTAATCCTAGTACCTTGGGAGGCCGAGGTAGGTGGCTCACTTGAGGTGAGGAGTTTGAGACCAGCCTGAACAACATGATGAAACCCTGTTTCCACTAAAAATACAAAAAAAAACCCAAAAAAAAAAAAAAAAAAAAGAAATTAGCCAGGTGTGGTGGCACGTGCCTGTAATCCAAGCTACTCAGGAGGCCGAGACATGAGAATCACTTGAACCTGTGAGGTGGGGGTTTCAGTGAGCCGAGATTGTGCCACTGCACTCCAGCCTGGGCAACAGAGTGAGATGCTGTCTCAAAAATAAATAAAATAAAATAAAATAAAATAATAAAAACAAAAAACAAGAAAACATGAAGAGGACTGGGCGCAGTGGTTCACGCCTATAATCCCAGCACTTTGGGAGGCCAAGGTGGGTGGATCATCTGAGGTCAAGAGTTTGAGACCAGCTTGGTCAATATGGCGAAACCCTGCCTCTACTAAAAATACAAAAATTAGCCAGGCGTGGTGGCAGGCACCTGTAATCCCAGCTACCCAGGAGGCAGAGACACGAGAATCGCTTGAACCTGGGAGGCGGAGGTTGCAGTGAGCCAAGATTGTGCCACTGCACTCCAGCCTGGGCAATGGAGTGAGATGCTGTCTCAAAAATTAATTAATTAATTAACTAAATTAAATAAAAATATAAAAACAAAAAAAAGCATGAAGAGGACCGGACGCGGCAGTTCATGCCTGTAATCCCAGCACTTTGGAGGCTGAGGCGGGTGGATCACCTGAGGTCAGGAGTTCAAGACCAGCCTGGCCAACGTGGTGAAACCCCGTCTCTACTAAAAATATAAAAATTAGCCAGGCATGGTGGTGGGTGCCTGTATTCCCAGCTACTCATGAGGCTGAGACAGGAGAATCGCTTGAAGCCGGCAGGCAGAGGTTGCCGTGAGCCGAGATCGTGCCACTGCACTCCATCCTGGGCCACAGAGCAAGACTTTGTCTCAAAAACAAAAAACATGGAGAGTTTCAGGCCTGAGGCTTGGTTGTGCTAATTATCAGCTATGTGGCTTTCTCAAGTTTCTAAATAACTTCCCATGTAGATTTATTCATTTGTAAAATGAAACATAGTAAAATCAACCCTAAGGAACTATTTTGAAGATGAAATATGGATACTGGACTATAGAGGTCACAATAGAAGGGGCTTCCTTCTGCTTTCATCAAGTTTTATCTCCTTAATCAAGGTTTGCCCAAAGTACTGTAGGGTCTTTATGTCTCACTTCTTCGAGAAAGGAGCAGGGATTGTGAAGGCTGCAAAAGTCAGGATATGGTAGGTTACGCTGCAGTAACAACCCCAAGATCTCAGTTGCTTAACATAATGAAACTTTACTTCTGCTTGCAAACCATGTTCAGGATGGGTTTGGGTGGATAAACCCAGGCTGCTGGGGCTCCATCTCAATGGTGTGCTTCTACCCTCACACTCTGACTCGTAATACATCCTCTCAGAAGTAACATAGTTTACTTCCGCTTACACATTTTTGACCAAAGGAAGTCACGTGACCAAACTTAACTTCGAAGATGGTGAGGAAGTACAAACCTACATGTGACTGAAAGGAGAAAAGAACTGGAATACTTGTCATCAGGTCAAATGACTACCACAACCATCATCATCCCAAAGAGCAAATGATTATCAAGCAATGACTATGTGCAGAGAACTATGAGATTGCTTAGAAGTTATAGAAAGTGTCTCAAGACTGATGCAACATCAAAACCTATCCCCAGCTAATCAGTACAATGGGCATTGTTGAAAGAGGTAACCCAAACATGAATGAATTAGTTAATTAGTGAATAAATGAGAGGTCTACAATAAATTTTCATAAAACCTAGCTCTCAGAATTGATGTTGTAAAATTAAATAAATGATATGTATAAGTTGCTATGGTAAAGAGAATCATGCCCACTCCAAAGATGTTCACATCCTAATCCCCAGAACCTATGAATATGTCACCTTCATAGAAAAGGGGACTTTGCAGATGTGAAGGTAAGGATGTTGAGAAGGGGAAGTAACTATGCATTATCTGGGTGGGTTCAATATAATCACAAAGGTCCTTGTAAGAGGGAACCAGGAGTTTCAGAGTCAGAGAAGGGACGTGATAATGAAAGTAGAGGTCAGATGAATGGGAGAGCCACAAGCCAGGGATCTTGCTGGCCTCCAGAAACTGGAAAAGTCATGGAAACAAAGTCTCTCCTATTAATTTTAACCCAGCAAGACTCATGTTAGACTTCTGACCTCCAGGACTGTAAGAGAATACATTTCTGTTTTACATCACTAATTTCATGGTAATGTGTTATAGCAGCAATAGGAAATGATACCATTGCTTACAAAGTATCTTGAACACACACGGAATAAATGGAATATCCCATTTCCTAGATGAGGAAACTGAGGCTAAGCCAATATGTTGGTCATAAAGTAGAGAAACTGACAGAACATGCATTCAAGATCAGTGCTCTTTTCACAAAATCCCAGCTGACTCTAGTAGCCCTCAAAGTTCTTTTCACAGCCCAGGTGGAGAGCCCTGGGTGGTTGGCTGATGCAGCTTCTTGAGGACCCTCCTTTCCTCCTTCCAGGGAATCTGGCCATGCCTTGGTAGAGTGGCGAACCTGGTGATGGTAGATTCCAACGCTGGCTGTCGTTCTTGGCTAATCCGTGCCCACTGCACCATTGCACTCACAAAGCCTGTTTTCCATCAGAAGAACTAGTCTTAGCAGACCTCCTTCCAGGAGCCCGTATGTGGATTGTGCTGGAAAAGCAATATGCATGTGACCTGATGCTCTTCCGGCAGCATTTGGGCGCTCAGCAAATGCTCCCTTCCTCTCTTTCTGTGTGCCTGCTTCTGCCTCTTCCCAAGAAACTTATACCATAGCAACTTATACGTATAACTTATTTTAATTTTAAGAAAATAAAATCTCAGTTAAATGACTTCATATGCTCCCTTTCATATTCTACTTTTCTGTTTGTCTCAGTTCTGTCAAAATGTGTTTCCCATTTATGAAAGATAATTTATTTTAAATTTCAGAATTACTCAGATTTATTTTGACAAATCATTTCAGAGTTTAAGAGGATAAACCCAAAAATTGGCCGTGAGTTTTGGCCTCTTCTCTCCTTCTGATCTTTGGCAGTGCTCTGGGCTTGAACATTAAGGCTTCAATTATGACTAAACATTTTAGGCAGAACAAGTTCCAGAAAATTCTGCCATCCTATTTTATACAGTCAGAGGCTTGTGTATTTAAAGGGTGAGGATTTGGTTTGGCTTTTCAGTATTCCATTTAGTAACTGTGATGCTTTAGGGGATTCACTTAAGCCTTTAGACTTTTATTCCTTTACTTGTAAAATAAGAATAAAATTTTTCCATCAATGTTTATGTAAAGAACCCAACGTTTATGTAAAGAACCTGTAAATAGGCTGGGTGCAGTGGCTTACGCCTGTAATCCCAGTACTTTGGGAAGCCGAGGTGGGTAGATCACGAGGTCAGGAGATTGAGACCATCCTGGCTAACACGGTGAAACCCCGTTTCTACTAAAAATACAAAACAAATTAGCCAGGTGTGGTGGCGGGCACCTGTAGTCCCAGCTACTCGGGAGGCTGAGGCAGGAGAATGGCGTGTACCTGGGAGGCGGAGCTTGCTGTGAGCCGAGATCGTGCCACTGCACTCCAGCCTGGGCGACAGAGCAAGACTACGTCTCAAAAAAAAAGAACCTGTAAATGAACCAGGCACAGTGGCTCACACCTATAATCCCAGCACTTTGGGAGGCTGAGGTGGGCAGATCACGAGGTCAGGAGTTTGAGACTAGCCTGGCCAACATGGTGAAACCCCGTCTTTACAAAAAAGACAAAAATTAGCCAGGCGTGGTGGTGGGTGCCTATTATCCCAGCTACTCATGAGGCTGAGGCAGGAGAATCACTTGAACCCTGGAGGCGGAGGTTGCAGTGAACTGAGATTGCGCCACTGCACTCCAGCCTGGGCAACAGAGAAAGACTCCATCGTAAAAAAAAAAAAAAGTCCTCTAAATGAAACAATGTGTGCAAAGTGCTTGGCAATTCTCAATGCACCTTAGCTACCAGTATCATCATAACATCACTATCATGTTACAATATTATTTATAAATTTTGTATACTTAAAGTATTGCTATGTTGTATTATATAGTATTATCATTATTATATATCTATAAGTATTCATTATAGAAATATATAATTATATATAGCTATTATAAAATATAGAGAATTATATATCATAATTTATTATTATAGCTATAAATCACTATATATATTATCTATATTTATCATGCTTTTTTTTTTTGAGACAGGGTCTCACTCTGTCACCCAGGATGGAATGCAGTGGTGAGATCTTGGCTCACTGCAACCTCCGCCTCCTGGGTTCAAGCGATTCTCCTGCCTCAGCCTCTGGAGTAGCTGGGATAACAGGCACATGCTACTATGCCTGGCTGATTTTTGTATTTTTAGTAGAGATGAGGTTTCCCCATGTTGGCCAGGCTGGTCTCGAACTCCTGACCTCAAGTGATCCACCTGCCTGGGCCTCCCAAGTGTTGGGAATACAGGTGTCAGGCACCGCACCCGGCCTCTATTCTTCATAGATCACTTATAACCATCTATACAATACACACAATTACACTTACAGATTTTTCATTTTCATTATATAAATAACACAACATAACTACAAAACTAAGCCTGGTAGATGTGTTCATGTGCAGGAGGACTGCTCCATTTCTCAGTCTTTTACAACCAGATCTTAGTATCATTCTGAATCATTCCCTGGAGTGTACAAATTATTTCTAATCATTGTCCTGTTCTCAGCTTTTGGACCATTTGACGCTGTTGACCTGCTTTTGGAAACCCTCAGTCTCCACCTCTTGACTTCTGTCACTCTGAATCTCCTGGTCTTCCGTCATCTTTCAGACATCTCCAGACCTTTTGTGTCCTCTCTTCTTTGCCCTGTACTTGCCCTCACCTCAACATAGGCTACAATTCCTCCTCCCATAAAGGGCCTCTCCATTCAGTTTGATATCCATGACTTAGAAGCCCCATGTCTCTTTCAGGAACCCTAATCCTGCATAGACATCTTTGCACACAGAAGTCCAATTTATCAGGTAAAAGCTTTCTCTGCTCAAAGCCTCCCACTATCTCTAGAATAATACCCAAGCATCAGGCAGAAGAGGAAATATGTGAACACTAAGAGACGAATACATTAAGAATCGAGCTGGAGAAGGGCTTTTCCATGCAGAAGGAGTAGCACATGTGGCATGGTTCAGCTGTGACCCTACACAGATCTCATCTTGAATTGTAATCCCCATAATCCCACGTGTCTAGGGAGAGACCTGGTGGGGGTGACTGGATCATGGGGGCAGTTTCCCCCATGCGGTTTTAGTGAGTGAGTTCTCGTGAGATATGATAGTTCTATAAGGGGCTCCTCTCCCTTCACTCCTCAGTCTGCTCTCTCCCGCTGCCATGTGAGAAGGTCCAAGCTTGCTTCCCCTTCGCCTTCCGTGTGATTGTAAGTTTCCTGAGGCTTCCCCAGCCATGTGGAACTGTGAGTCAATTAAACCTCTTTCCTTTATAAATTACCCAATCTCAGGTTATTTCTTTATAGAAGTGTGAAAACAGACTAATACATCATGCAAAATCTGGGAGCCCCAAAGCAGATGGTGCCTTTGGGAAATGGTGGCTTAGCTGGAGCCAGGAGCCAGAGGCAGAAAGCTGCAGGAGCAGTGAGAGATCAAACTGCAAGATAGGTTGGTCATGCTAAGTTCACGGGCACTATGCCCAGGTCAGCAGGAAATGATGAAAGTTTTTTTCTTTTTTGTTTTTGTTTTTGTTTTGGAACCGGAGTCCTGCTCTGTTGCCCAGGCTGAAGTGCAGTGGCACGATCTCGGCTCATTGCAGTCTCTGCCTCCCAGGTTCAAGTGATTCTCCTG
This sequence comes from Macaca thibetana thibetana, assembly GCF_024542745.1. NCBI lineage: Eukaryota > Metazoa > Chordata > Mammalia > Primates > Cercopithecidae > Macaca > Macaca thibetana. The sequence goes on from NC_065582.1 coordinate 176,320,069, forward strand.
CCTCAGCCTCGTGAGTAGCTGGGATTACAGGCACGCACCACCACCATGCCTGGCTAATTGTTGTATTTTTAGTAGAGATGGGGTTTTTCCGTGTTGGCCAGGCTGGTTTCAAACTCCTGACCTCAGGTAATCTGCCTGCCTTGGCCTCCCAAAGTGCTGGGATTACAGAGGTGAGCCACCACACCTGGCCTTGATGAAAGACTTTCAAGAAGAGAGTGTCAAGATCCAACTGGTACACATCTCAGAAAATGACAAGAACCCATAGACACGCAGACACTCAGTACAAACTTACTGAATTAAAGTGGTTTACCCAAAACTAAATCCATCTGGGAATCTCATGCATGCAAACATCATTGTTGCCACCATTACAAAGACAGAATGCTGGCATGCCTGAAAAGATGGCTGTTACTCTTTTTGTTTCAGGATGGTACTTTCTTGGTCCGAGATTGTTCCACAAAATCCAAGGAAGAGCCCTATGTTTTGGTTGTGTTTCACGGGAACAAAGTCTACAACGTAAAAATCCGCTTCCTGGAGAGGAATCAGCAGTTTGCCCTGGGGACAGGACTCAGAGGAGATGAGGTGGGTATAACTCAACAGCCTCCCTGTTCCAGGCTAAGCCCAACAAATAAAGGGAGAGTTTGGGGGATGTCGCCCTGGAGGAGGAGGATGCTGCCCTGAAGAAGGGGGATGTAGGCTGACCTCCCCATCCCTTCCACAAATATCTGCACATCTTACACTTTGGCCTTACACAGCGGCCAGTTTTGACCATTTCATGCACCCCCGTTGCCTGCCTTGCCTATTAAAGAAAACTCATTCTACAAGACACATCTAAACTCTGCCTCCCAGGAAGCCTCCAGAGGAGCATACACTAATGCCAAATTCCTTTCCCTCCTCAGCACTGAAATGCCCACTGCAGACATTTCTGATGTCTGTCGGAATTCCTTAACTATAGATTTGTGTCCCCAAAATGAATGTGAAACCAGCCACAGCATTTGGGCTATGTTGAGCATGCCTGTCCTCAGTACAGATCTGCTGATGGGGGCGAAAGAATGAATCAATTAAAATATTCGTGAATAACAGAAATCAATCCACAAGAAAGGGGAAATTTTCACTGAATATGTATATGCCAGGCCTATTCTATCTGCATTACTATTATTATTATTTTGAGACAGAGTCATACTGTCACCCAGGCTGGAGTACAGTGGCATGATCTCAGCTCACTGCAACCTCCTCCTCCCGGTTCAAGTGATTCTCCTGCCTTAGCTTCCTGAGTAGCCAGAATTACAGGCATGCACCACCAAACCCAGCTAATTTTTATATATTTTTTAGTAGAGATGGGGTTTCACCATGTTGGTCAGGCTGGTCTCAAACTCCTGACTTCAGATGATCTGCCTGCCTCGGCCTCCCAAAGTGCTGGGATTACAGGCGTGAGCCACTGTGCCTGGCCAGCGTTATCTTATTTTGATCCTCCACAACTCTTTGGAGTCATGATTTTTCCTATCTTAGATGTAGGAAAACTGAGGCTCAGAAAATTAAATAAATGGCCAAAGACGCACAGGCAGTAACGGAAGGGGGAAGGAGAGGCTGCTCCTGTAACTCCCCTGTTGATGAAGGAAGGGGTAAAGGAAGGAAGGAATGAAGTTAGTTATGAGCCACCATTTCTAAGGATGTGAGCTCAGGCCGGTGACTTAACTTCCCTGGGCTTTAATTTCCTCAAATGTCAATGTTATTTTAAAGCCTAGACTTCAACAATTTAGTGATTCCCATTTAGCATCTTCAGGTTGCAGTTTTATCTGTGGGTGTGTATTGTTAGGGGCTGAATCGTGCCTCCCTCACTCCAAAAAACCCACACTTTGAAGTCCTAACCCCCAGTAGCCCAGAATGTGACTGTATTTGAAGATAGGGCTTTGAAAGAGATAATTAAGGTTAAATGAGGTTATTGGGATGAGTCCTAATCCAATATGACTGATGTCCTTGTGACAAGAGGAGACACACACAGAGGGGCGACCATGTGAGGACACGGGGAAGGGACGACTATCTGCAAACCAAGGAGAGAGGTCGTGGGAGAAAGCAGCCTTCCAACACCGTGGTCTTGGGACTTCAGCCTCGAGAACCGCGAAGAAAGACATTTCTGTTGTTTAAGCCACCTCATCTGTAGTGCTTAGTTACGGTAACCTTGACAAACTAATACAGGATAAAACCAGAACTTTCACACAGATACCGACTGTTTTTCAACAAGTAACAAAATAGGGCACATTGTTAGGGCTGCCAACAGGCCTCAGGTAGGCACACGTGTGAAATCGACATGCAGGCTGCATGAATATTCCAGCTTAAATCCCGTGTCTGACCCAGAGCACTTTTTTGAGGCTCGGAGAGGAGTAGTTAGCACCTGTGAGGCGACCTTGGGGTCAGTTCACCACCCTTTGCTATAGCCCGGGAACACTGTGACATGAACAAGTGCATAAGTGAATCCATAGATTAATACATAAATCTACCAGTTACAGTCACATTAAGAAAGTGCTATGTTAACACCAAAGAGAGAAGTGGCCAGTTCTTCATTTTGTGGAGAGGATTGACAAGTTAATAAATGTAAAACACTTAGTGCCTGGGACCTATCAAGGCCATGATAAATTTTAGTTATATTTTCGTCATTATTACTGAGTCATTTTAATAAGTAGGATATAGTCCCCCTAAGATACCTATGGTAATGGACTTTCCAACTCAATGTCCCTTGATCTTCCTATATCTTGTCTCAGCTCATAGAATTTCTCATCTTTAGGAAAGCATTATATAATCCTTATTTCTTTATTTATTTATTTTGAGACAGGGTCTTGTTCTTGTTGCCCAGGCTGGAGTGCAGTGGCATGATCTTGGCTCACCGCAACCTCTGCCTCCCTTGTTCAAGCCATTCTCCTGCCTCAGCCTCCCGAGTAGCTGGGATTACAGGCATGTGCCACCACGCCTGGCTAATTTTGTATTTTTAGTAGAGATGGGGTTTCTCCATTTTGGTCAGGTTGGTCTGGAACTCCTGACCTCAGGTGATCCGCCCACCTTGGCCTCCCAAAGTGCTAGTATTACAGACATGAGCCACCGCGCCCAGCCAGGAAAGCATTATATAATTCTTAAATGCTTGGGTTTAAGGGGGTTTTTTCCTCTGAGAATAGAGGACGTGGACATGGTGTGCCTTTGCATGTGCCAGGCCCTTGGGCCAAATGCTGTGTAATTTGCTCTCACATGGAGTTCTTGAAAAAGCTCTGGAAAGGACATCTTAATGAACCTCATTTACTGGCGAGGAAACTGAGGCCTGAGATAGTTACAGCTTTTTTTTCCAACATGCACTACTTTGGTCTGCTAATAAAGAAAAGGAAGTAGAGTGACTCTGTGATAATATCCTAATAGCTTAATCAGACTGTCAGCCGGTTCACTAACTGTCTCGGCAAATAAGGAGCAACTCCTATCGCAGGCCATAGATTAGACCCTCCGCCTCCAGATGAGCTGCTCTAATTACTGTCACCAAGGAACCCTGAGAGAACCAAATGTCTGTTTTAAGAAGCTCCTTTCTGTGTTCATCTGGAATTTTCTCCTCCTTTGCATTCCCTATTTTTTTCCCATATGTGTTGAACGTACATTTCCACAGGTGAAAGAATGAATCAATGAAAGCATTCACTAATAATATAAATATATATACATAAATCAAGCAATGAGAAAGAAATCCAAGGCAGAATCCTGAGTTTTGGTGGGGTTTTATATGCACTAGAGCTATTCTGTGCAGTTAGCCATTAATAACTAATTTGATCTATTGAATCCTCATAGCCAACCTCTGGGGTAGGTGCTGTCAATATTTCATTTTAACAAACTGTGACACTGAGGCACAGAAATGCTAAGTATCCGGCCCAAAGTCACAGCTAGTAAATGGCAATTCTGGGATGCAGTATGTTTTGCAAAACATTGACTTCCATTACCAGTTGAAGGTATGCAGATTCTTGGCGTCTTGAGCCAAAAATTGGCAAAACACACAAACAAAGCCAGGAAAGAATGAAGCAACAAAAACAGAGATTTATTGAAAATGGAAGTGCACTCCACAGGATGGGAGTGGCCCAGGCACAGGGGCTTGAGCACCCTTACAGAATTTTCTGCGGTTTAAATATCTGCTAGAGGTTTCCATTGGTTACTTGGTGTTCATCCTATGTAAACGAAGAGGATAAAGTAAAGTTACAATCATTTACTCAGTGTAGGCCCTATGTAAATAGAAAGGATATATCCTGTCACAACTGAAGTGTTTCCATTTGATTTGGTTCTAGGAAGTCCTTAGATTCCCTGCCTCCAGGCCCTATTCTCATGTCTCGCTTCCATAGACAGACTCAAATAACACCATCGCAAATACAAGCAATCACCCACCCGTTTGAAAACACTGCAGGTTGAATCACAGTTAAAGAATAGTTAACACTTACTTGGAGCTTACTGTGTGCCAGGGAGTGGGTAAAAAATGACAATTCACAGGTGGTTTCTTCCTGCCTTCCCTCTGAGGGAGATGTGTAAGAGAAAGAGGGTCTGGATTTTACTCAGTTCCCTCATGCTTTTCACAGCCTGAGCCTTTTGTCTTGCTGAGGAAGAATCACACCTCTTTAAAACAAGATTAGCAAGGCTCTGCTAAATGCAAGCCAACAACTAGCTACTTTAGCCAGGGTCCAATTAAAGAAAGCATCTTCACCCAACTCAGCAGGAAAAACATGAGAAACAGCATCTTCAAAGATTACTTTAATTTCATGTCGTTTTGTAGCTATCTTGCCGCTTTTGAATTTAACCACACAGATGATGCAGCAATGCCTAACTCTTGGGAGTTATTTTGAGTGTGACATGAGTTGATGTAAATAGTGGCAGACACATAGAGGCAGGTGCTTAATAAGTACCACTTCCCCAGAAACTTCGCGGTTTAAAACAACTGAAATGTATTGTTTCACAGTGCTGGAGGACAGAAGTCCAACATCATGGTATCAGCAGGGCCACACTCCTTCCGGAGACTCCAGGGGAGAGTCACCCCTGACCTCTTCCAGCTTTCCGCAGCTGCCAGCAATCCTTGTCTTCCTTGATTTATGGCCATGTCACTGCAGTCTCAGCCTCTATGGTCACATGACCTTCTCCTCTCTACGGTCACGTGACCCTCTCCTCCTCCTATGGTCACGTGACCTTCTCTTCTCTGATCAAAATCTCCCACTGCTCCTATCTTATGAAGAAACACATGATTGCTTTTAGGGCCTACTGGGATAACCTCGGATAAGCACCCCCTCTCAGGATCCTTAACTTTATCCTGTATTATACCATATAAAATAGTATTAACTCTTTTATAATGTAAGGTCATATTCTAGATTCTGGGATTAGGACACGGACATATTGGGGGGAATCATTCAGCACTCGCTGCTCATTTACTTATTTATTGTCCGAGCATTAATTGTAGGCCTACAGTATGTTGGACTCAGTGTTGCATTCTGGGAACACAGAAAGAGTCATGTCAAGTCCCTGCCATCCAGAGAATACCCTGTTCATCTGTGCCGATCTCCGTAGGCACCTAAGCAAGAATGAGATTGTAGAACACCGGCCCTAGCCAGCCAAGGAGGCGCCTGCCTTAAACAACCTGCAGAGCTTAACTGCTGCCAAACATCGGCCCTGCATCTCGGTTTTATAAGTCATGTTTGTCAACACTTCTGTGAAATCTCAGAGAAGGGAGATTTCAATTTCAATTTCCAGATCTTTCCTTTTTGTTCTACAAATGTTTATATGTTTCTAAAAATCACCGTACATGTTTACATGATAAACTAAACTTTAAAGACTAGAGAACAATCAACCCATGGGTTTTTTTTCACACCTTCCCTGTCTGCTTCCTTCTCCTCCTGCTTGATTGGCATTTATCTCTTTCTCTTTTCTCCCCCTTTCCTTCTTTCACTCTCATATGTGTACCCAAACACATTTCTTTACTTTTCTGGAAGGAAACATTGCCCACAGTTCATATATACAATAAACACAAAAGGTTTAAACAAATGGGCCAGGCGTGGTGGCTCATGCGTATAATCCCAGCACTTTGGGATGCCAAAGTGGGTGGATCACGAGGCCAGGAGTTCAAGAACAGCCTGGCCAACATGGTGAAACCCCGTCTCTACTAAAAATACAAAAAGTAGCTGGGCATGGTGGCACGTGCCTGTAGTCCCAGCTACTTGGGAGGTTGAAGCAGAAGAATCGCTTGAATCTGGAAGGTGGAGGTTGCAGTGAGCCAAGATCATGCCACTACACTCCAGCCTGGTGACAGAGTGAGATTCCATCTCAAAAAAAAAAAAGAAAAGGTTTAAACAGATGTTAAGATCTGATATTAGCAAACATTGCTTGTCCCCCTGGAAAAGATTATTCAATATGCAAGAGCTTAAGTATAATCTTTTTTAAAAGTCTCTTCAGGACAATATTTCAGTTTTGACCCCATCATTAGAAACCAATAATAAGAAAAGACCAGTTCAGGCAAGGTGGCTCATGCCTGTAATCCCAGCACTTTAGGAGGCCGAGGTGGGTGGATCACTTGAGGTCAAGAGTTCAAGACCAACCCGGTCAATATGTTGAAACCCCATCTCTACTAAAACTACAAAAAGTTAGCTGGGCACCAATGCACATGCCTATAATCCCAGCTACTTGGGAGGCTGAGGAAGGAGAATTGCTTGAACCTAGGAGGCAGAGTTTGCAGTGAGCAGAGATTGTGCCGCTGCAATCCAGCCTGGGCAGCAGAGTGAGACTCCATCTCAAAAAAAAAAAAAAAAAAACAGGAAAGACCATGTGACTAATTGCCCCTGTCTTGCTTCCTACCACCTGTTAAAATTAATGAAATGTCATCCATGTAGCAGAATTTTAAAACAATTAATAGCAAATGTATTATTTGGGGACAATCTTTTTTTTTTTTTTTCTTTTGAGACTGAGTCTCACTCTGTCACCCAGGCTGGAGTGCAGTGGCGCAATCGCAGCTCACTGCAACCTCTACCTTCCGGGTTCAAGCGATTCTTCTGCTTCAGCCTCCCGAGTAGCTGGGACTACAGGCATGCGCCACCACGCTCGGCTAATTTTGTTTTTTGTATTTTTAGTAGAGATAGGGTTTCATCATATTGGTCAGGCTACTCTCAAACTCCTGACCTCGTGATCCACCCGCCTCGGCCTCCCAAAGTGCTGGGATTACAGACGTGAGCCCCCGAGCCCAGCCTGGGACAATCTTAAAGAAAACAGGAATGAGAATAGGAGAGATAAATCATCTTCCCTCTGAAGACTAACACTAGGAAAGATTTCCTTTTATCAATGTGGATTTAACCAATTTTGTGAAAGAGTTCTACCTGGAAAGTTTTTGCTGTTGTTGTTATTCACTTTTTGTTTTATCAAGCATGAAGAAAGAAAAAGAAAACTTTGTGCTTGGTTTAAAATTGGAAATGAAATACAAATTCTTCTTTTCCTAAAGGCTTACAGTAGTGGTCTGTAAACTTCTTGGTGATTTCATTGCTCTCCCATGATGTTCTTGGCAAATCTAGAAGGGAGGAGTTAATCGTAAGGCCTGGCATGTACTGAGCACTCACTGTGTGTCACGCTTTCTTCTAAATGCTGTATTGCTTATGCATCAATTCCATTCTCACAATGAACCTCAAAGTTAGGTCCTATCATTACCATCACTGTTGGTAGAATAACTGAGGCACAGACAATGCAAGAAACTTGCTGACAGTCACACTGCTAGTGGTTGGGAGAGCCAGGCTTTGAACTCAGGCATTTAGGCTCCACAGGCCCTCTACTTACAATTACCCTGCTGTAGTAGGAATTAATCTCCCCATTGGACAACGGGGAAAGTACCTTACCTTAGCATCGGGTGGAAACTCATATTTATTGTATACATAACATGGGTGGTGGTATAGTCTGAATGTTTGTATTCCTCCAAAATGTATGTGTTGAAATCCTAAGCCCTAAGGTGATGGTATTAGGAGGTGGGGACTTTGGAAAGTGATTCAGTCTCGAAGGTGGAGCCCTCACAAATGGGATTCGTTCCCTTGTAAAAGAGTGCATTGCTCTTTGGACCATGTGAGGATACAGCATTAAGGCAAGAAAATGGGCCTCTCCAGATACTGAATCTGCCAGTGCCTCAATCTTGGACTCCCCAGACTCCAGAACTGTGAGACATAAATTTCTACTGTTTCTAAGCTACCAGGTTTATAATACTTTTTGTTGCTGTTTGTTTTTTGAGATGAAGTCCATCTCCCAGCCTGGAGTGCAGTGACGCAATCACAGCTCACTGCAACCTCTGCCTCCCGGGTTCAAGCGATTCTCCTGCCTCAGCCTCCCAAGTAGCTGGGATTACAGGCACCCACCAGCATGCCTGGCTAATTTTTTATATTTTTGGTAGAGATGGGGTTTCACTATGTTGGCCAGGCTGACCTTGAACTCTTGAACTTAAGTGATCTGCCCGCCTTGGCCTCCCAAAATGCTGGGATTACGGGAGTGAGCCACCAGGCCTGGCCTAGTATTTTAACAGGCCAAACACACCAAGTCAGACTGACACATAGGTTATCTCACTGGAAACTGCTGCAGATCCAGTAAAGGTTTCAGAGGGACAAGGGACTTACAGATTGAACCAGGACTCTTTGGGTGTGAAAAGACAAACCCCAATTCAAATGAGCTCAGGCGGGAGAGAAGGAAATTTGTTATAATGTAACCAGAAAGGACAGAAATGGACTAGATCCAAGGACTAGTTAACATCAAGACATTCCCACTCTACATTTCTTTCCCCACATTTTTGTCCCCACTGTCGTATCTGTTTGCTCCTCACACCTCCCGGCATAATGGTAGGAAGGAGGAGATGACCCTGGAAGTCACATGTTTTTAGCGTTTTAGTTGCTTTCTGTTCAGTGCGCCACTAAGAAAAAATAATGTTCCCTCCCAACAGCCCCGAGGGAAGCCTCTGAGTGACCTGGTGAGGTTCTTATTAAGCCTCAATTGACAATTTTCACAGCACACATTTCTAAATGAAATTATTTGTTTGCATAGGAAATTATTTTCTGCCAGCTCCCAACAGAATGTCATCCCTGTGAGGCCCTAACTGGTCAATCTCATTCCCCGTTGGCTATTCCTGAGGCCTTCCAACATTTCTGCGCCTAGGATGCCCTGGGCAGAGGAAGGAGTAGGCAAGACCAAATCAGAGGCAGAGTAGCCCCCACGGAGGTGGCTCCCTTTCTTCAGGCTGTGTCATCTCTACCTTGGTGTGTTGGAGCATCAGAGGTCACAAGCTATAGGCAAAGTTGAAAAATAAAAAGAAATATCCAGAAAAGTGAGCCTTCATTCCTGGTCTCACCCTCCCTAGCCGTGGGAGACTCTGAGTAAGGCAGTCCACTTCTCTGAGCTGAAATTCCCTTAGCCCTTTAGGGAAGATCATTCCCCCTGCCCTGTTCACCTCACAGGCTTGCTAGGGAGGATCTAAGTTGTCTTGAAACATGGGAGGCAGGTTGAGCAAGCTCTTCCTAATTATCTCCCAATATTCTCCTTCGGGAACTCATCCAAACTCACCTAATCAGAATGACTGTATATGCAGAATGGACGTTGAAGACTCAGAGAGGGAGAGGGTGATAAGGGGGTTAAGGAATGAAAAATCACCTAGTGGGTAATACAATGTATATTATCTGGGTGACGGGTACACTAAAGCCCAGACCTCACCACTATACAATTCATCCACGTAACCAAAAGCCACTTGTACCTCTAAAGCTATTGAAATTTAAAAAATTACCATATGTGCTCAAGTTTTCTCAGTACCCTGTCCTTATGCATGGCCCTGTACATTCTCTGCTTTTAATGTCTTTAAACCCTCCTGTCTACTTATCTGGCATGACCCATAACATAGCCCATTTCAAGTCTGCATCCTTGACAAAGCACTTCCCCATTTCCCTAAACCTGAAATAATCTTCCTTTCCGTTAAATTGTCATAACACTTTATCTGTGTATCTAGAAACACTGAAATCTGCAGCCACCTCATTATTTCACAAGAAGCTCAAGGAGGGCAGCTGAACCGGCTAAGCAGCCCTGTGGTTGTCCCTGTTCTTTCTATGTATACTAGAATTCCTTAGACTTCGTTACTGGAGAGCAAGCTCACTGCAGGCATTGCCCTCCAATTTACTACATTCGAGCCTGAATCTTCTATATTTTTGCTGGTCAGAGCTAAGGTTGAGGTTTGGGAGGCAACAGAGATTACAAGGATTGATTGCTGTGTAACTAACCCACCTAAGTCACTTAAGATAGAAAGGCTGTGATAACAATAGAATGGAACTTGACCCGTGTGATCTGATTCCAGAGAGGGAAAACTCCCTGTGTAGGAAATTTAAAGAGCTGCCATAGGGCTCACTTTTGGTCATCTCAAGAACTTTTTTTCTCCCTTATCATTCTTATCACTCATCCTTCAAGCTTGCCATATTCTTTTTAAAAACTACTTCTAGTTGGGTGTGGTGGCTCATGCCTGTAATCCCAGCACTTTGGGAGGCCTAGGCAGGTGGGTCACCTGAGGTCAGGAGTTTGAGACCAGTCTGGCCAACATGGCAAAACCCTGTCTCTACTAAAAATATAAAAATAAGCTGGGCATGGTGGCCCATGCCTGCAATCCCAGCTACTTGGGAGGCTGAGGCAGGAAAATCGCTTGAACCCGGGAGGCAGAGGTTGCAGTGAGCCAAGATCACATTACTGCACTCCAGTCTGGGTGACAGAGCAAAAAAATGTCTCAGAAAAAAACAAACAAGAAAAAAAACTACTTCCTGAAACACCGTTACCATACAAAAATTGTTAAATTGGTTCACCTCTTCCCTGTACAAAATCAAGCACCTTAGCTATATTTTAACCTACAGACACAAAAGATATTTTAAAAATCATTAACTTTCTTTTCTGTGTTTCAGAAGTTTGATTCAGTAGAAGACATCATCGAACACTACAAGAATTTTCCCATTATACTAATTGATGGGAAAGATAAAAGTGGGGTCCATAGGAAACAGTGTTACCTCACTCAGCCATTCCCTCTCATCAGACACCTCTCACCTCTGTAGCCTGGTCTTTGTGTTATCTTTGGTTTACTGGATTCAGCGCTTCCATCGTTTTCATTGATTTCAAAAGATTATTGCCTGTGCCTTCAAGGGATGACTTTTTTGACTTTGTAGAAAAGAAAAACACTCTATAACAAAGTGGAAAATCAATCATGGTTTTGAAAGTTCAAACCACAGAGAAAATATTTATAACATGCAAAAAATAAAAACATTCTAGTAACTGGCCACTGGACAATAAATAAAAATAAATAAAAACTAGGGTTTTAAAAGTATCTTCTAAATAAAAACAGAAAATGCTATCAACATAGCTATTATGTTCATGATATAGGCGAGCAGCAAAGGGCACCAGAAGCTATTGCTTAAATGTTTGCAGCCAGCGCAGGACAAGTCAATGGGAAATTCCCAAATTTGTGCTCTTTACAGGGCACTGTGCTGCCTTTATGTCAGTCGTTGGGCCTTATACATCTACAATGTGTGGATGATTTCTTACACTAAAGATGTTGATGAATATTAGCTCTCTTTTATTGTAATCCTAGAAATTCAAGTATAGGGAAGAAATGTGGTATGGAAAACCAGCAATTGTGAATGTCACCTTGAAGACAGAAACTGAAAATATTCTGACCAGGGTGTGAAACAGCCAAGGGACCAGCCTCCAGCATCCTCTGCTTTGAGTAGCTTTAAGTCAAATGGAATTAACACATTCATAGTAAAGAGCTCAGATTATATCCTACACTAGCCTTCAGGCGAGCATATGTCTGAGGGAAACTAAAAACTGTATTAACAATTCCAATTATGGACTTCCATTCAAAGACACAGAAAAACTGTCCTCAAATTAGTGCTAATTCTTGCAGTAACATTGCACATGCCATGATATTATTCCCTGTAAAGGCTAAGAGGATTTAATTTTGTTATTGTTTTACAATAAAGATGAGGAAGCAGAGGCTCAAAGAAGCTGTCGATCTTAATATGAGAAGAGAGCCCAGATTGTAATCTGCTTTGCCTGGCTCCATGCAAGCTCATCTGCCCAGGTACATTCTCTGCGCTGTGGCATTTTACAATCAAGTTGAAAAGCTAATTTAAAAAAAAAGAGAGAGAGAGAGATAGATAGAAAGATAGAAACAATTACAAAATACAGATTTACCACCTTAAAATAAACAAACTCTTCTAGTGGGAATAAGCTTTTTTTAAAAAGATACTGTTGAAAATAACAGTGTATCATGATGCCAAATGGTACCAAAGCTTACATAGGAAATTCATAGAGCATGTAATGGTAGCATTGATGCAGAAAGAAAACCAAAAATAATTAAAAGGCAATAGAAGCAAATGAAAACAATAAAAACAATGCACAGGATTCTCTCTTTTGTAAGACAGCAGACAATGAGCTCTCTGGGAAAAGTTCTTAGCATCTACCCATCATCCAAATACCCGCTCAGATGTTCTCCTTTCACAAGGTCAATGTGAAGTGATGCCTATAAGTTACATCAGGAGCATTTAATGAAGAAGCTCTTTGTAAAACTGGAACTTTTGAGACCCAACTGAGCCTATCGTAGAGTATGCCTGCAGAGGATTACACAGAACCAAGAGACAAGAGTGTTTATATTGGAGCTTGGATACGAAAGAACTCACTGGTCCGGTCAGAGCTAAAAGCTGTATGGTTTCTGGTCATTCTCTACTGGAATTCAACAAGCCAGGGACAGTGTGGAAACAAGGACTTTACAGAAGGGCTCCAGGCTCATATCAGGAAAGAATCTGACCCTCACCCTAAAAAGCTACTGGAGATTACTCATACCTCCAACTCACTGATTCATTGAGGACATGCTATTCAATGCTGTGTTCTCAAGAAATGTCTATGAGTCCTCTCAACCATTGTTGTTGATAAAATAGGTGAATGTCAGGTGGGGGTTAGCATTTAATAAGGTGTACGTTTGAAATAATGTTTTATCACCTCTTCTTCATAAATACATGATATAATTCCAAGAAGAAACAAGAAGTAGAAATTCAGCATCCTTAAGATGACAGAAAGAATGAGGGGGAAAAGGAAGAAAAAAAAGAAATTAAGCATTTTGCAATAAAAAGCTCACAATATTTTTATGTATTTGAACATTTCCGTAAAAAATATAAAATGGAAAATATTGACATGGGCTGCTTCGGGTGATTGGGGTTTGAGGGACTGTGTTAGTCAGGTTTTCTAGAACTCAAGACACCAAGACAAAGTTAGAAGTGCAAACACTGATTGGAGGTTAATGTTTGAGAAAGGTAAAAGGGAGAAGAAACAGAAGTATGGGTATGGGGTGGGCTTTCAGGCTCCCACCTGTGAGAGGGAAAACGGGAGGTGTGGGGAGTGAGGAGAAAAACCATGAGATTCAGACCCAGCTCTGGGAGAGTCTTGGCAGGCTCATGGTGAGGCCCATAGCAAAGTTTGCCCAGAGAGGAGAGAGTGTCATGCTGGGCAGAAATGTCTGGGTCTTAGTGCCCCACCATGTTAAGTCATCGTCTGGGGCTATCCTGGGGAAAAAAAAAAAAAGACTTGCAAACGCTGCGGACAATCCAGAAGGCACAGCTGGAGGCTGTCCACTAACTTGCTGGCCAGAAAGTTCTTTCAACAGAGACTGAAGTGACCCACCTCTGGCCTGCCACAGCAACATTCTCAATTCACTGTTTTCAGTGTTGATCGTAGTAAGGACAATCACATTTACATTTTGCTTATAATGGATGATTAAATAATAAGGGTATATAAATTTGATTGTATTTGTTTCTTACAGCACTTCTGTAAAGAAGAGAGGGCAGCTTTCTCTAATGAATTTTATAATTGAGGAAATTGTACCTCATTGGCTAAAATCTCACAGTGACACAGTTGTGACTAGAACCAAGGTCTCCATATGCAATTATCCTATTCTTGGTCTACCTGCTTTATTAGATCTGTAACTGAATATTCAATGATTTGGATTCGGCATGCTCAAATTCCAGTGTTTTAATCCCTTTTCAACCATTACCTCATGTTTAGTTTAAAAGTATCACTTGATATCTGGTTTCAATAGAGTAATAGAATTTTAGCTTTATCCAATTACAGCACTTATGCTTTCTAGATTTTTTTTTTTGGACTAAATAATTCTCATTCCGGATAAATGTGCATAGCCCTCATCATTAGTCACGTACTGTGTTAGCACGTTTGTGTACTGCATGTGTATTCATTACTAAGCACTATTGTAGATGCTGAAAATAGAGCAGTGAATGAGTCAGAGAGATAGATGACAAATAAATATACAAACAAATAAGATAATCTAAGTCAGTTTCCCATTACTCAATTGGATTTCTATTTTAACACTTATCTCTGAGTGCTTGTGGGGTGATGCCAACATTAAATGTTTTGATGAAGCTCCTTTGAGATGGCTTTGAAAAGTCCCGAGTCAGAAAATTTAAAATTTTCCCAAACTTATTTATGTGGGGTGTGCATGTGTGTATGTGTGTGTGTGTTTAAGTAACTGCATCATGGCTGAAATCAGTTAAATCTCCTGTTCTAATTACTACGGAGGAATCAAATGAACCCCATTGTCAAATGTAGCCAATTATGTATGTGTGTACACAAATATAAATTTTTACGAGATAGCCTGTATTGTATATTAGCATTATATTTGTATGTCTTTTTATTCTGAGCAATATTTGTTCTAGCTAAGCACATTTACATTCATAATTTACAGCCTTACTAATTTAAATAAAAGCAAATATGTAATTGATTTCTGTCTCTGAGTACTGAAGAAAGAAATTCAAAACATAGTTTAATTTTGATTCATACCCTATTACCCCTAAAGCCCTTTTGAAATTATATTTAGGGCAAATTTAGGATAAAATTACTAGAACAATTATTGACATATGAGCATTATGCTGGACTTTGGAGATAAAGACAAAAAAGACACAATCCCTGTGATTGTGAGCTCAGAGCCTGGCCGGCAAGAGACACCTGTAATAGCCATCTTAATATGTGTAAGTTAATATTTCATTGTGGTTTTGATTTGCTTTTTCCCAATGATTAGTGAAATTGAGCAACTTTTCATATGCCTGTTGGCCATTATCAAAAAACAAAACATAACAAGCGTTGGCAAGAATGTGGACCAATGGAAACCCTGTACATTGTTGGTGGGAGTGCCAAATGGTGCAGCCACTATGGAAAACAGTACAGAGTTTCCTTAAAAACTTAAAAATTGAACTATTATATTCAGCAATCCACTTCTGGGTATGTATCCAAAAGAAATGAAATCAGGATCTTTAAAAGATATCTGCACACCCATATTCATTGCAGCATTATTCACAATTATTCCAAGATATGGAAACAACCTAAATGTCCATCAAAAGTGAATAAATGGGCTGGGGATGGTGGTTCACACCTGTAATCCTAGCACTTTGGGAGGCCGAGGCGGGCAGATCACTTGAGGTCAGGAGTTCGAAACCAGCCTAGCCAACATGGTAAAACTCGGTCTCTACTAAAAATACAAAAAAAAAAAAAAAAAAAATTAGCTGGGCATGGTGGTGGGTGCCTGTAATCCCAGCTACTCGGGAGGCTGAGGCAGGAGAATCACTTGAACCCAGGAGGCAAAGGTTGCAGTGAAGTGAGATCGCGCCACTGCATTCCAGCCTGGGCGACAGAGCAAGACTCTGTCTCAAAAAAACAAAACAAAACAAAACAAAAAACAAGAATGAATCAATGAATGAAGAAAATGTGTTATATACATACAATGGAGTATTATTCAGCCTCAGTAAAGAAGGAAATCTTGGCATATGTGACAAGGTGGATGAATCTGGAGGACATCATGTTAAGTGACATAGCCAGGCACAGAATGACAAATACTGCATGACTCCACTTATATGAGGCATCTGAAATAAACTCACAGAGACAGAGGGTAGAATAGTTGTTGCCAGGAGCTGTGGGAAGAGGGAAATGGAGAGTTGTTCAATGGGTATAAAGTTTCAATTACACTAGATGGAAAAAGGACTAGAGATCTGCTGTATAGCATTGTACCTATGGTCAACGAAAATGTATTACCTACTTAAAAATTTTTTAAGAATGCAGATTTCATGTTAAGCATGTTAAGTGTTCTCACCACAAAAAGGGAGATGGGGAGATGGGGTAGTAGGAAATGTTTGGAGGTGATAGATATGTTTATTGCCTTGAGAGTGATGATGGTGTTATGATTGTATGTGTATCTCCAAACTCATTAAATTATATACATTAAATATGTCCAGTTTTTCAATATATCAGTTATAGCCCAATGAAGCTGTGCTTTTTAATTTTTATTTATTTATTTATTCTTTGTGAGACAGAGTTTCACTCTGTCACCCAGGCTGGAGTGCAGTGGCGCGATCTTGGCTCACTGCAAGGTCCACATCCTGGGTTCACGCCATTCTCCTGCCTCAGCCTCCCAAGTAGCTGGGACTACAGGTGCGCACCACCATACCCAGCTAATTTTTTTGTATTTTTAGTAGAGACGGGGTTTCACCGTGTTAGCCAGGATGGTCTTGATCTCCCGACCTCGTGATCTGCCCGCCTCGGCCTCCCAAAGTGCTGGGATTACAGGCGTGAGCCACCATGCCCAGCTGCTGTGTACTTTTTTTTGTATTTTTTTATATATATATTTTAAAACAATGATAATGCATGTTAACAAGATCATGTAATGCAAAATAATAGATTTGGTAATTATTTCCCTTGTACCACCACTGCACTGGGAGGCAGAAATGGAATGTGTGGGGGAGGATGTAGTTGGGGAAAGTTTCCCAGAGAAGATGTTCAGGCAGAGACTTTAAGGGTGCGCCCAGAATGCAAGCTTTAGAATGAGTTTGTCCAACCCTCAGCCCATGGGCCACATGCAGCCCAGGATGACTTTGAGTGTGGCTCAATACAAATTTGTAAACTTTCTTAAAACATTATGGGATTTTTTTTTGCAATTTTTTTTTTTTGAGATAGAGTTTTGCTCTTTTTGCCCAGGCTGGATGCAATGGCGCCATCTCGGCTCACTGCAACCTCCATCACCTGGGTTCAAGTGATTCTCCTGTCTCAGCCTCCCATGTAGCTTGGATTACAGGCGCTTGCCACTACGCCTAGCTAATTTTTTGTATTTTTAGTAGAGACAGGGTTTCACCATGTTGGCCAGGATGGTCTTGATCTCTTGACCTCGTGATCCACCTGCCTTGGCCTCCCAAAGTGCTGGGATTACAGGCGTGAGCCACTGCGCCCAGCCATTTTTTTAAAGCTCATCAGCTATCATTAGTGTTAGTGTATTTTACGTGTGGCCTAAGACGATTCTTCCAATGTGGCCCAGGTAAGACAAAGGATTGAACACTCTGCTTCAGGAGTACAAGCACGTTGCCCATTATTGGGTACTCCTGCTTTAGGGGCACTAGTCTAGGCCATGGGGAATAAAGCAGTGACTACCTGTTTGAAGGGGTAAGTGCATACAACAGAAGCATCATCTGTAGAGAAAGAACAGATGATTTATTAAGTTGTTCTGGTTAATTTGGCTCACCATATAGAAAAAATACAATTATGTCCCTACCTCAAATCATATAAAAATACACTTCACATGAATCAAATACTTAACAGCAAAAAGCAACCATTAAATTGAGTCTTACATCTTTGTCTAATAATTTTTAAGACTTTGAGATAGGGAAAGAGTTCTTAAGACAAAAAGATAAATCATCAAGGGAAGGATTGATAGATTCATTATACCAAAATTTAAAATGTTTACAAAAGTTAGACAAAGTCAAAAGGCAATTAAACAACCTAATATGTATGAGCAAAGGCTGTAAACAAGTAATTCATACACACACACAAAGCTGGAATGTCTTAACTTACCCACTCCTGTAAGTTAAGAAAATTAATAACAATTAAGTACAATTAAGAAAATTAATAGGCCAGGAGCAGTGGCTCACGCCTGTAATCCCAACACTTTGGGAGGCTGAGGAGGGTGGAACATGAGTTCAGGAGATCAAGACCAGCCTGGCCAAGATGGTGAAACCCTGTCTCTAATAAAAATACAAAAATTAGCCAGGAACGGCAGCATGCGCCTGTCATCCCAGCTACTCGGGAGGCTGAGGCAGGAGAATTGCTTGAACCCTGGAGGTGGAGGCTGCAGTGAGCTGAGATCATGCCACTCCAGCCTGGGCAACAGAGCGAGACTCCGTCTCGAGAAAAAAAAAAAAAAAAGAAAAGAAAAAGAAAAAAATGAATAAACAACTAGCAAAAATAATCAAAAACATAAGGAAAAGGACACATTACTAACAAAAAAGAGAAAACAATCGATACTACAGACATTGAAGGGATATTAAAGAACTATCAGAAATGCTTTTATTCCAGTGGAGTTGAAATAGATAACTTTACAGATGAAAATCAATACAAGAAGAAATAGAAAATCTGAATGGCCCTTCATTGTTAAAAGAAATGAGAAGCTTTCCCAAGAAAAAGTCTCTAGACCCAAATGAATCCTATCAAACATTTTTAAAAACTAATATCGAGTCAGGTGAGAAGCAAGCCGAGCTGGTGTAGACACTTCTCCCAGAGGGGCCTCAAGAGAGAACAGTTAGCTATGGCTCCCTGATTAGAAAGGATCACCCAGTCCTGTAAGTTAAGACATCCGGCTTTGCTATTGTGTGTCTATTACAGCTGGTCGGTGATGGAATTTACAGGGGATGCCCATAGCCATTGTCATGGAGCTATCATTAAAGACAAATGACATGGAGCCTAATGGAGCAGAGTGGGAGATGAGGTCTGGCTTCCCTGGTCCCTAACCCCTCAGCACTAGACAACGGACCCATACAGAGGGAGATTTCAACCTGAATGCCGAAAGAGAGGCCTGAAGCGTGAGTAACCCCCATGAGAATGGCAAAGGGCTTCCTGGCTACCTATTTGTGAGGGTTAATACTGAGTGTCAACTTGATTGGATTGAAGAATACAAAGTATTGATCCTGGCTGTGCCTGTGAGGATGTGGCCAAAGGAGATTAATATTTGAGTCAGTGGGCTGGGGAAGGCAGACCCACCCTTAATTTGGGTGGGCACCATCTAATCGGCTGCCGGCGTGGCTAGAATATAAACAGGCAGAAAATTATGAAGAGAGAGACTGACCTAGCCTCCCAGCTTACATCTTTCTCCCATGCTGGATGCTTCCTGCCCTCAAACATTGGACTCCAAGTTCTTCAGTTTTGGAATTCGGACTGGCTCCCCTTGCTCCTCAGCCTGCAGATGGCCTATTGTAGGACCTTGTGATGATGTGAGTTAATAAACTCCCCTTTATATATATATATTCCATTAGCTCTATCCCTCTAGAGAACTGGAACTAATACAGATTTTGGTACCAGCAGTCCATTAGATGAAAGTAAAATGGGCAAACGAACCCTAGAACATTCCTCAGTGCTTATTGGGAGGCCTGGCAAGGGATGATCACCCAGAAGACTCCCCAGCATTTCCAGACTTCATGCGGATCTGATAGCTACTTCTACGATAGCAGTCAGAGAAACGTTAATTAAAATAGCAACTACATAGCACTTTCACCCATCACACTGGGTGAAACTTAACATTCAGATAATGTCAAAAGCTGATGAGGATGTACAAAATAAAATTTTCATCTACTAGTTGGAAAATCAATCAGTATAGCATTTTGGAAAGCAATTTAGCATTATTTAGTAAAATACAAAATGTATGCACCCACTGTAATAAGACTTCCAATTAAAACATAGCTAAATAAGAGGTCAAACACGGTGACTTACACCTGTAATCCCAGCACTTTGGGAGGCCAAGGCAGGCAGATCACTTGAGGTTAGGAGTTCAAGACCAGCCTGACCAATATGGTGACATCCTATCTCTACTAAAAACACAATTACCTGCACCTCCTGGGTTCAAGCAATTCTCATGCCTCAGCCTCCTGAGTAGCTGGGACTACTGGCGTGAGCCATCACACCCAGCTAAGTTTAAGGGTAAATAGTGACTCCAATCTCCAAGCCTTTCCAAGTTTTCATAATGGGAATCAGCTTGTTTCTTATTAAGCTTCCTCCTATTTCTTATTTACTATTTTAGCTTCCTTTATTTTGTTAACTCAGTTATCATTTGTCCATTTGACTTCCCTCACCCAAAATTTTGTTGACATCTGTCTTCTTCTTCTTCCATGTCTTCTTTCATTTCCTTTATCCTACGTTCTTTTTTTTTTTTTTTTTTTTTTTTTTAGACGGAGTTTTGATCTTGGTGCCCAGGCTGGAGTGCAATGGCACGATCTCGGCTCACCCGGGTTCAAGCGATTCTTCTGCCTCAGTGTTCTTATCTTTTCAATTCCTTTATTGATTTTGCCACTGCACTCCAGCCTGGGCAACAGAGTGAGACTCTGTCTCAACAACAACAATAAATATATAGCTAAATAAGGACATAACTTTGATCCCTGTAGAAACTCAGTTATAATCAGGAAGTTCAATAAGAACCAAGCTGATTCCCATTATGAAAACTTTGAAAGGCGTGGAAATTGAAGTCACTATTTACCCTTATAAACTGGTAAAGGGAC
The DNA here is from genome assembly GCF_024542745.1 of Macaca thibetana thibetana. Classification (NCBI taxonomy): domain Eukaryota; kingdom Metazoa; phylum Chordata; class Mammalia; order Primates; family Cercopithecidae; genus Macaca; species Macaca thibetana. Next base: position 176,340,684 of record NC_065582.1, read on the forward strand.
TGGGGTGAAAAGAAGAGTTATTCATCAACAGGCATTGTAAGAATCCATTAAAATCAACACATCCCTCACCCAGGAACCAGAGGTTTACTTAGCCAGGATACCATCCTTCCCCAACCCTGGCAGCCATCAAGACAATGCATCTCCCGGAAATATTTTGAATTAGGCACATAAGATACAGTTGAAAGTGGGAAATGGGTGCTGTGTTGAAAAATACAGTTGAAGTGAAAGTCTCATTGCCAAAGTTTAGAACCACAACCCCTTTTAAACATTTGATTCCAAGGAGGAACTGATAGAATTATAACCCTAAAACAAGAGAACAGAGCAGTTCTGCTACAAATGCTGATCCTTCCTAAAGGACATCAAAGAACATACTCCTTCATAAAAGGGCAGATTCCCACTCTATCATGCTGCAGTGGAGCTCACCCATGCCCATACAAGTTTCTATTCATGTGTTTGTGCCTCATTCTTAAATGTGAACTCTGAGAAGCTTGAAGGAAAGCTTCTAATGGGAAAGACATGTTTTTTTGTTTGTTTTTTGTTTTTGAGATGGAGTCTTGCTCTGTTGCCCAGGCTGGAGTGCAGTGGCGCCATCTTGGCTCACTGCAACCTCCGCCTCCTGGGTTCAAGCAATTCTCCTGCTTCAGCCTCCAAAGTAGCTGGGATTACAGCCACCTGCTACCACACCCGACTAATTTTTGTATTTTTAGTAGAGTCAGGGTTTCACCATGTTGGCCAGGCTAGTCTCGAACTACTGACCTCAGGTGATTCACCTGCCTCAGCCTCCCAAAGTGCTGGGATTACGGGTGTGAGCCACTGTGCCCGGCCAAGACATGTTTTAAAATGCTACAAACCAGAAAAAAAAAAAAAGGAAAACTCAAGGGAGAGAGATAATATGTGATGCTGGAGGAAAAAAAAAAAAAAAAAAAAAAACCTACCAGAAGAAATATAGTTAATTTCATGGAGATATAAGCCATTGAAACCACACAATATGAATGGAATGCTATTTAAATAAATACATCTTCAGAAGCAAAAACTGAGAGCACTGAAGGGGAAAACTAAGTATATTTGGAAATTTTAACACACAACTCACAGGAACTGATAAAGTAAGCAAATAAAAATGAATAAGGATATGTAGGAAATTTTAACATCACTATCAACCAACTAGACTTAATTGTCGTCATTTACAGACTAGTTCACAGAACAACACAAAACAAATATAGATACACATTCTTTTCCTAGTCCATATAGAACATTTAAGAAGAGCCATCTCCTGGGGCCTAAAACATATTGCAATAAATTTTAAGGAACTGAAAAAATATAAAACAAAAGACAACACAACAGATACTACAGACATTGAAGGGATATTAAAGAAATATCAGAAGCACTTTTATTCCAGTGAAGTTGACAAAGATAACTTTACAGATATGGGTCAATACAAGAGGAAATAGAAAATCTGAATGGCCCTTCATCTTTAAGAGAAATGAGAAGCTTTTTTCACACAAAAAAAGCTCTGGACCAAAATGAATGCTATCAGACATTTTTGGAAAATAATATCAAGTCAGGTGAGAAGCAAGCAGGGGTGGTGTGACGGCTTCTCCCAGAGAGGCCTCAAGAGAAGGGTTAGCTATGCCATCCTTGATTAAAAAGGTGACCAGCACTGCGAAAGCCCCCAAGGTCCTTGGGCTGTATGGCCAAGGTGTGTTAGTCGACAGGATCATTTACATTTCAGGACAGCTAGTCATGGACTCTTCAAGTGCACAGCTTGTGGCAGGAGAGGTAGCCAAAGAAGTTAAACAAGCTTTTACAAAGATGGGTGAAGTTCTGAAGACTGCAGGTTGTGACTTCACTGATGTGGTAAACAATTTTGCTGGCTGACATACATGACTTCAGTACCGTCAGTGTAATTTACAAACAGTACTTCAAGACTAATTCTCCAGCTAGAGCTGCTTACCAGGTTGCTACTTTGGCCAAAGGAGTCTGAATTGAAATGGAAACAGTAGCTGTCCAAGGACCTCTCACAACAGCATGACTGTAAGTGGGCTCAGTGTTGTTTCATCTGGAACGTTTAACGTCTTAATTTTTTACAACTAATGTAACATCTTAATTAACATCTTCATTTTTACAATTGATGAAAGTGTAAGGTTTGAGTAAAACGCCTGAAGTTATTATGGAGATACTATATAACAGGGACAGTTCAACATAAACTAGAGATTAGATCAAGAATCCAGTTACTGATATTATTAATGTACACCTCTATTACTGAATGTAGGAAGCAGATAATCATTACATAGTTATTCAAATAAATGTAAAGACAAATAAGCATTAAAGAAAGTTATTATTCCTGATACATAATCAAAAGCATACCTACTTCAAACTAATTTAATGATGTGAAATACGTAGTTCTCATGTCAAATATATGATTCTGCTTTTACTTGAATAAAATTAAAGTATTTAATGGCAATGGTCAAAGAGAGGAAAACAGACCAAAATTTCATATAGACAATTTTTTTTTGACAGAGTCTCGCTTTGTCACACAGGCTGGAGCGCAGTGGCATGATCTCAGCTCACTGCAACCTCTGCCTCCTGGGTTCAAGTGATTCTTCTGCCTCAGCCTCCCAAGTAGCTGGGATTACAGGCATGTGCCAGCACGCCTGGCTAATTTTTGTGTTTTTAGTAGAGACAGGGTTTCACCACGTTGGCCAGGCTGGTGTTGAACTCCTGACCGGAAGTGATCCGCCTGCTTTGGCCTCCCAAAGTGCTGGGATTACAGGTGTGTGAAGGGTGGTTTGTTTAAATAAACATTTCTAGTACAGCTGCTTATCAAATGGGAGCAGTAGCGGGGAGGTAGAGCTTTCCTTTTAACTATATAAAAATAATGTCTGTGACAATTAAATGTTTAAATATAAAAATGTAACAAAAACAAGGTAGAAGATCTAGGACAACGTTTATCTGCCTCTGGCATTGGTGGCAGTGGTGTGCGTGTTGGGAGGACTTCTTAAGCAAGACAGGAAACTCAAAAAAATGAAAGGAAATAAAGAAACATTTGACTATGCAAATATTTACAATTTGACAGGCAGCAGTACATAAAGTCAGAAGACAAAGAACGGGCTGCAAAAAATTTTGGAAGCACATATGTCCGATAAAGGATTCCTACATATTATATATAAATAATTCCCATAAATTGATAATGTAAGGACAAATAACCCAGTTGAAAAATCGTCAAAGGATAAAAATAGTCATTTTACAGAAGAGGAAATCCTGATGCTCACAGACCCATGAAATAAGCTCAACTCCATAGTCATCAGGGAAATGCCAAGTTTAACAGTGGGTTAACATGTTTTTCCCTTAACACATGGCAAAGCGTTCAAAAGACTTGTTGAACCCAGTGACAGTTGGGGAATGATGGGAGGGCAAGACAGTAGGTTCTATCATGTTTTCAAAACAATGAACACTAAAATTACTGCAACTTTGTGAAAATTAATCTGGCAAACTCTGTTGAAATAAAAAAATATATATCCTTTTGTTTACCAAGTCTAGTTCTAGAAATTTATCCTTTAGAATTAAATCCTATAGAATTAAAAGCATATTTACTGAAGTAGGGAGTATATTGGTAAAGTGTGTTTATTGAAGCATCGTTTGCCAAGTGACAAGACAAAAAAATAAAAAAAATTGTTAACAAACCAATGGTTAAATTAACTTGAATACACCTATGCTGTGAAATATTATGCAACTGTTTAAAAAAAATGCTTTGGGGGCCGGGCATGGTGGCTCACACCTGTGATCTCAGCATTTTGGGAGGCCAAGGTGGGCAGATCATCTGAGGTCAGGAGTTCGAGACCAGCCTGGCCAACATGCAGAAACCCCGTCTCTACTAAAAATACAAAATTAGCTGGACATGGTGGTGCATGCCTGTAACCCCAGCTACTCAGGAGGCTGAGGCAGGAGAATCACTTGAACCCCGGAGAAGGAGGTTGCGGTGAGCCGAGATCATGCCATTGCACTCTAGACTGGGCAAAAAGAGCAAAACTCCATCTCAAAATAAATTAAAAAAAAAAAAAAAAGCTTTGGGGCTGCATCCATTTTCCTATTGGAATATACATTATAGAATGTTGACTGATTAAAGTACCTTACAGAAAGATGCATATAGAATTAGTCTATGTTTGTAAAAACAACTCTGTCCTGTGACTTTTTAAAAAATGTCAATGAGTTTTTTTTAAATTAGTTATATTTTAAATATCGAAAATTTTTAAATATTTAAATAATTATATTTTTTAATAATTAAAATTTGTTAGAGGTAGTATGGTGATATGTTTGAGAAAGGACAAATGGTTTGGGGGTAGATAAGAGAGAAAATGATTGTACAACATGAAACATACTCTGGCATTGTGTGAGAACAAGAGTAAACTAGAAAATTCTGTTAATAGAATTGCAAATGTGTGAAACTGAATATGTGATGGCATACCTTGGAACATTATCTTAATTGGTTATTTTTTAAAATGTCGTTCTTTGTTACCAAGCCTTATAATGCACCCATCTAAAATGATGTTATCTATAAAACTCAATTTACTACTAATTTACTAGCAGTCAACACATTTCTGCAGTCTCTCATGATATTTGCAAGCAATTACCATTTTTTACTTGAGTCCCTTTCTAAACATATACACAACTCAAATTCCCCATTATATCTTCCATTAAAAAGAAAAATACCCTGAAACCTTTGTTTTGTTGTTTTTTTTTTTTTTTTTTTTTTTTTTTTTGGAAACAGGGTCTCACACTTTCACTCAGGCTGGAGTACCGTGGTGTGGTCCTGGCTCACTGCAACCTCTGCCTCCTGAGTTCAAGCTAATCTTGTGCCTCAGCCTCCCGAGTAGCTGGGATTACAGGTGGCCACCATGCCCCGCTCTTTTTTTTTTTTTTTTTTTTTTTTTTTGTATTTAAAAGAGACAGGGTTTTACCTGGCCTGCTCATTTTTTTTTTTCTGCTGTCTTTTGGCAACATATCTCACATTTTTAAAGAGTAACCATTAAGAGGCCAGGTGCGGTGGCTCACACCTGTAATCCCAGCACTTTGGGAGGCCAAGATGGGTGGATCACGAGGTCAGGAGATTGAGACCATCTTGGCTAACACGGTGAAACCCCGTCTCTACTAAAAATACAAAAAATTAGCCGGCCTTGTTGGCGGGAGCCTGTAGTCCCAGCTACTTGGGAGGCTGAGGCAGGAGAATGGCATGAACCCGGGAGGTGGAGCTTGCAGTGAACCAAGATTGCGCCACTGCACTCCAGCCTGGGGGACAGAGCGAGACTCCGTCTCAAAAAAAAAAAAAAAAGTAACCATTAAGAATTTGGAAAAACTTCAGTTTCAAAATATTATCCAAATCTCTGTAACAAAAATGATCAGATTGAAAATGGTAGTTAAAATTGAAATTCATATGTCAAAAGTATTATTCATCTTTAATAAATTAAAATCACACATATTGAGGACCTGTTATGTATGAATAGCTTAATCACTTTAATCAATAAGTGAGATGCTGTGTCATCTTTCTTTACTCTTCACGGAATACCTGGGAAGTGGACTTTATTATTCCTGATTAGGATCTTACGATTATGGCTCCTTACCTGCACATGGCCACATATGAACAATTAAGAAAGCTTTGTCTTTAGAAACACCACCACCCTCTAGCTAGGTTCTCTAGACACACAGGGGAAATATTCAATGGAAATTTTACTGACCCTGAGACCAAGGCACCTCACACAGACTTTGGTGGTTCACAATCTAAAGATAAAGTAAAATAATAATAATAATAGTAAAGCTTCTGGTAGTCCACAATCTAAAGTAAAATAATAATAATAAAGATAAAGCTTCTGGACATTTCCGAGTTCTCTGCGCTTTCTTTCTCCTGCTGTACCATCTTTTACCTTTATTAAAGCTCTAAATGAGCACACCCTGGGGGGTCTTGTGAGTCCTTTCAGTTGCCCAATGCTCCCACTCCAGTGACTCACTTGAACATTGAACTTTTAGTCAATTAACTTGTGTTGAAACTGACCATGTCCATTCTCACAACAGGTATAGGAAAATGGCTGTCTTTGCAGTCAGGTACCCTCTCAGGCATCCTCATACAGTCATGTTCTTCAAAGGGTGGCTCTTTCCTCAGGCTCAAAGGGCAAGTCCAGACGAGGACCAGCTATAGAATTTGCAAGGTCCAATGCAAAATAAAAATGGGGACTCTGTGCTCAAAAGGTATTAAGAAGGTCAAGATAGTGACAGCAGCTTTAAACCAAGTGCAAGATCCGTCTAAGCACGTGGCCCACGTGACTGCACAGGTCATCAGCACACGGTGCCAGTTCTGGGCCCGACTGAAGCACCACCATAAGCTGTCATTCTTTATAAAGAGACAGGAAGAGGTCGGGTGTGGTGGTTCACACCTGTAATCCCAGCACTTTGGGAGGCTGAGATGGGTGAATCACCTGAGGCCAGGAATCTGAGACCAGCCTGACCAAGATGGTAAAACCCCATCTCCATTAAAAATACAAAAATTAGCTGGGCGTGGTGGCACATGCCTGTGGCCCCAGCTACTTGGGAGACTGAGGCAGGAGAAAGACTTGAACCTGGTTGCAATGAGCCGAGATAGCACCATTGCAGTCCAGCCTGGGTGACAAAGCAAGACTGTCTCAAAAAAAAAAAAAAAAAAAAAAGAGACACAGGAAGAAAAATCTTAAGCTTCTAGAAAGTTTCTCACTACACACAGGCAAAGTCAGGCTCTTTTCCTTTTGAGGGTTGCACTGTCTGGAGGGCTGGGCTGCTCTCATTAGCCAGAGGGCAATAGTGTCCCACCATAGAAGGTGGCAAGCACAGACGGGAGGAGCTGTACCTCCTGAGAGATGAGACTATACATTTCCTTAGTGTTTAAACTAATGTGGAGTTTTCTATTCATTAGAAGTGAAACCATCCATTTCAACTCATACAAAGGCTTTGCAAAATAACTACGATTATTTTCCATTCTAGAGATGTGGACATGAAAATGCAGGGAGACCACCTTGCTTCTAAGTCCTAAAGCATACTTGATAAACCTAGAAGTTAGTCCCAGCTCTGCCACATGATGCCTGCCATCCCATATGAATGGTAGCCCCTGGACTTGGGCAGTGTGGCAGCCCTGCTCTAAAGACCATGGTTTCTAACTCCCCACACTTTATACCTCCCATTATGAAGGCATAGCCCAAATCCAAAACAATATGAGATGCTAAGCAATTTCTTCAGCTGCGTGGGGGCCTAGATTTTTAAAAAAGATTTTTCCCCTTGGAGGCAGAGGTTGCAGTGAGCCGAGATCATGCCACTGCACTCCAGCCTGGGCAACAGAGCAAGACTCTGCCTCAAAAAAAAAAAAAAAAAAAGATGATTTCCCCATTGATACAGAAAATTTGTTTTTTTTTTTTTTTTTTTTTAGAGGGATTCTCACTCTGTTGCCCAGGGTAGAGTGCTACAGAGCAAGACTCCGTCCAAAAAGAAAAAAGAAAAGAGAGAGAGAGAGAGAGAGAGACTGAATTTTCTGGTCTTGCTTGTAGCTAAGTGTGATCATATGACCACATTCTAGTCAACAGGAAATGAGTAGATCTAGAGTATATACGGCACCCAAAAATGGCCTTATAGGAAGGGGCATGCAAGTCTTTGCTCGTCTCCCTATTCTACTGACTGGAATAAAGGGATGAGGGGTCATGGCTGGAACTGGAACAGCCATCATGGACCATGAAGTGCATGTCACTTCCGGAGGATGGTGAAGCAAGGCAGAAGGAGCCTGGGGTCTTCCTCATCATGGAGCTGCCATACCCACTTGCATTCCTTACCCCAACTTAATGTACTTAAGAGGAAAATACACCGCTATTTTGTGTTTTATATTATTCACAGCCAAACCCAACATGATCTGATGAAGTATTTTCTGGGAATGAAAAGGATGGGAGTAGGTAAAGCATGAGCTAACATGGTATGAAAAATGAACAGCACGGCCGGGCGCAGTGACTCATGCCTATAATCCCAGTACTTTGGGAGAGTGAGGAGGGCAGATCACAAGGTCAGGAGGTTCAAGACAAGCCTGGCCAAAGTAGTGAAACCCTGTCTCTACTAAAAATACAAAAATTAGCCGGGTGTTGTGACACGTGCCTGTAGTCCCAGCTACTCAGGAGGCTGAGGTGGGAGAATCGCTTGAACCTGGGAGGCGGAGGTTGCAGTGAGCAGAGACCATGCCATTGCACTCCAATCTGGGTAGCAGAGTGAGACTCCATGTCAAAAAAAAAAAAATGAACAGCATGTTTTGGATGGTTTGCAAATTCAAATAATTTAGCAGAAATAAACACTTGGAGTGAGAAGTCTATAGAAGAAAAAGAATTAATATTTCTCTCCCAACCCAACCCCTTCAAAAACTCCCAGAAATAAAGTGAGGGCCATTGCATCTCCTATTACAAGTGGGATGCTCTCACAACTTCTATTTGAATCTCAGAGTAAAGAGTGATATATCTTCTCCTCTTGCTGTCTTTAAAAGAGCTCTGAGGCCAGCTGTGGTGGCTCATGCCTGTAATCCCAACACTATGGGGGACTGAGGTGGGTGGATCACCTGAGGTCAGGAGTTCGAGACCAGCCTGGCCAATACGATGAAACCCCATCCTCTACTAAAAATACACAAAATTAGCCAAGTTTGGTGGCGGGCACCTGTAATCCCAGCTACTCAGGAGGCTGAGGCAGGAGAATCGCTTGAACCCAGGAGGCGGAGGTTGCAGTGAACTGAGATCACGGCACTGCACTGCGGACTGGGCAACAAGAGCGAAACATCATCTCAAAAAAAAAAAAAAAAAAAAAAGAGCTTTGAGTGCTCTGCATGCATATCATGGTTCATGGTGATTAGACAAGCACATGCAGAATCAGACACTTAACCTGGTGTGCTATTTACTCCTCACCATCATGGTGATCAGCATGGAGTTTTGAACTACTTTTTTATAATTATTTTTAATGAATATCCATATTGACTAATAGACAAAATAAAACGGCAAAGATATTACCGATGCCAGAAAATGGAAGTAAAAAAATGAAAATTTTCAGCATTTCCAAGCATCAAGATGAACTTTTCTAGCTACCTGAGTTCCAGGTATGTGATCCAAATCCACATGTAGTAGTTCAAGATTTCTCCAGCAATTAAAAAATACAAAGAGAAATTATATCCTATATTATTATTTTATCCAATTTGGCTTTAAGGTTTTTGGAAGTAAAGACTATCTACACCAAGAGTGTTTTATTTGCAGAGAAGTGTTTGCAAATACCTCTGCATGAAATTCTTTCTTATCATTTAGAAATAAAGTCATGAAAACTAGAGATAAGAAATCACTTAAGTGGAAAAATACTAACGTTCTAAATAACTCATCGTGAAAACAGTGTATTTTCAGTGTTGCATAATGTAATTTGCATTTTAATCTGTATTTTATATAAATTGTATTCTCAAACCAAAGCATGTATTTTTAAAAATAATGAATTCCTTAAAAGTACTGAAAAATAATGACAGATATTTTTTCAAAGCCATGCATGAATATGGTCAAAACATTAAATGGAATGGGAAGACAAAATGCAATAGTCTACTACTAAATCTCTTCTTTAGCATTCGTTCATTTGATGAGTATTGATTGAAGACTCCTACAATGCCAAGCAGACATTATTAAAGGGTCTTTTAATTAATTCCACCTTTAACTCTTCAAGCTATCACATAGGATAATTAGCTCCAGATGGCTAAATATTTGTATAATGTTCTTTTTTTGATTTATCAATTTTAGAAATTCTCTATTCTGCTATGATACACACAGAATTGTTTCTTTCATGTGAATCATCACTTCCCCTCCATGAAGTTATTTTATATAATTATTTCTCTTTGTTTTTCTCTTTTGGTTGCCTTTGCAAGTTGAAATAAGATATTAAAGCTTTAACTTCTTTTTTTCATTATAGACACAGCATCTTTTGCTCCTGGCTTTGTAAGATAATCCCCCGCCCAGTGCCTTTCCTTCAGCCCTCTTCCCTTCCATCTCTTGCCCCTGTATTCTCTACTTTTACATCTTCAAGGCTGAACATGCATATTCTGCTGTTTAGCATAAATGAATGATTGCCTCTTTTTTCATTATGTGGATTATAAAAGTGGAAGTCAAAGTAGTTACATTATTTTAATTATAAGCATGTGAAACTGGCTTGGTGTGGTGGCTGAGGCCTATAATCCCAGCACTTTGGGAGGCCGAGGCGGGCGGATCATGTGAGGTCAGGAGTTCGAGACCAGCCTGGCCAACACGGCGAAACCCTGTCTCTACTAAAAATACAAAAAATTAGCCAGGCGTGGTGGCAGGCGCCTGTAGTTCCAGCTACTCGGGAGGCTGAGGCAAGAGAATCGCTTGAACTCCAGAGGCGGAGGTTGCAGTGAGTCCAGATCACGCCATTGCACTCCAGCCTGGGTGACAAGAGCGAGACTCTGTCTCAAAAAATAAATAAATAAACAAACAAACATAAGCATATGACACTATTGTTGAATTTCTAATTTTCATGGGGAGTTTCTACATGCAGGTTTTTCTTAATTACTAAACAGAAATATATTTTCAAGTTTTTCCAACGTCTTTTTTAAATGGAGTATTCTAAAAAGCTCCCCCTTTTTTCTCTCCCAACCGGCAAATTACCAGCAGACATGTTCTTCCTCCAGAGGTCATCGGCATGGGCATCTACACCTGCTCCCCAGGGGTCATCCTGTGATTTTCCCTCATGCCTTTTCTCTTTCCTATATTAAAATTCTGGATACTAGAATCCCTTGGCTTATTTACTTCCTTTCTTTTTGCCAGAAAATATCTCAGATAATTTACTAAGAAACAGTAGTGTAGGAGGTAAGCTTTCTGAAGCCTTACAGCCTGAAAATATCTTTTTCATTCATCACACTAGGTCAGTGGGTATTCTAGGTTGAAAACAATAGCTCTCCAAACCTTTGAATGAAGAGCTCTGTTGTCTTCTTGGCTTAGTGTGGGTGAAAATTCTGATGCCTGTTTCTCTTTCCTTTATAAGTAAACTGTTACAGAGTTTTGTCTTTATCATTTGTGATGTTGTATCTAGATATGGATATATACATATTTATTGTTCTGTGCAATTAACGCAGCCTTTCAATGCAGGGATTCATGCTCTTCAATTCTGGACTTTGTTTTTGTTATCTTTTTGTTCTTTTTATTTTTTTACACTGTCTGTTTCTATCATCATCATCATGACTATATTATTATTCAGCTATTGAAACTTCTGGATTGATCTTCTCCATCATTCAATCTCTTCTCTCATATTTTCTACTTTTTTTCCATTTCTATTTACTTTCTGGAAGATTTCTTTGACTTTATCTTCCAAAATGTACATACTTCCCATGACTATCTCGGTGTCTTCTGGTTGTCCCTTTTCTATAGAATCTTGCACTTTATGACTGCATTGTATTCTCTAATCTCTCTGCAGATGCTACTTAGGATTTCTTTTTCATCTGAGGTCATTTGTTCTCTAGCTTTCAAATGAGAGTGTTTCCTCAAATGTCTGGTGATCCTTGCTTGACTTCTGCATAGTATAATGAGATCATCAAAAGCAAATGGGAGATTAGGATACACAGCAGTGCCCAACGACTGGCAAGCTTTGCTTTGGGTTGATTTGGTGGAGCCACTACTTATGTTGAGAGATCCCTGAAAGTCTGCATGTGGATTTCATGCTTCTTGAGGCACTCTATTCCCTTTTTGACTATAAGGCATTTCAAAATATCATCAGGGCATTTAACAATTATCCACATAGTCTTTACCCAGCTTTAGATAATATGAATGTCTTACCATATTGCTTTAAATCTCCTCCTTTTCTTCCAAAATAAAATAGAAACATTGAAGATATACTTAAAGTCAACTCTGTCTTTCTGCTACACCACATTGTTCTCCTTCTCTCCTAGAGAACACCACAATGCTGAATTTTGTGATGACTATTTTGATGAATATTTGTGTATTTTACTACGTATGTATTATCCTTAAATAAGAGTACTATTTTATGTGGTTAATTTCATACACATATAAGTATATACATGTGATATGTGTGCATACAGCGAAACATAAAAAATAGTACTTGTTTTTTGAGACAGTCTCGTTCTGTCCCCCAGGCTGGAGTGCAGTGGCATGATCTCAGCTCACTGCAACCTCTGCCTCCCAGGTTCAAACAATTATACTGCCTCAGCATCCCGAGTAGCTGGGACTACAGGTGCATGCCAGCATGCCCAGCTAATTTTTGTATTTTTAGTAGAGATGGGGTTTCACCATGTTGGCCAGGCTGGTCTTGAACTCCTGACTACAGATGATCCACCCGCCTCGGTCTCCCAAAGTGCTGGGATTACAGAAAAATAGTACTCTTATTTAAGTATATATCACATACATATACGTATGTGATTACAGACGTATACATATGTGTGTATAAAGTTGAACATATAAAATAGTACTCTAATTATATGTACACATTATATAACAAACAATATATAATTGTGTCTATCAACCTATATATAATTATAATACATGTAGAAAATAAAAAATAAATTTTCTGAAAAGAAAAAGATAAAACAAAAAAATAAAAATAATAATTATAATGCATGCATATTCTGCAAACTGCTTTTGACTGAACATCATATTTTTGATATCTATTTTGAGGTACATAATCTAAATTCATTTCCATGCTGTATGAGATTCCATTTTATGACTAAACCATGAGTATGGTTCTCTATTTCTGGATATTTAAGATATTTTCAATTTTCTAGTGTTTAATCGGTGCTGTAAGGAATATTCCTTTACACATCTTTAGAAGATGTATTGGAATGGAGAGATAATAGAGGCAGGGCTACTGGTAGAAGAGATCATTAAGACCTAAACTTGACAACGGTGGGATGAAACAGATTATAGAAATTTTTTGAGATTATACATACTACTTGGTGATTCGTCAGAAGTGGGGGTGAGAGTGGAAGTGGCACATGAGAGAGAGGAAATAATTTAGGATGACTCTAAAATTTCTGCCTTGCAAAAATAAATAGATCTTTGAAACACATCCCAATATAGGGCATTCAGAAGTGTTGACAGGACTAGTGGGGTGGGCAGAAAAAAAAGTTCCATTTTAGAAACAAGTTTATAGTTTGTACGACCATGAGCTATTCAGCTGGAAATTTCCTGTGGCTAGCGAAGTTAAAGTACTTTCCAACTCTATGATTCATGGCGCTATCTATCTTGGCTGCTTTGGTAAGCAAAAGCACATTGGGCATTTAAAAAGATGGTTCTATTGGTATAGCAGGCTGAATAATGGCCCTCCAAAGAGTTCCATGCCCTAATCTCTGGAATTTTATGTAGCAAAAAGAACTTTGCAGATGTAAGCTAAGGATATCAAAATGGGGAGATTATCTGCATTATCCACGTGGGTCTAAGGTCATCACGAGGGATTTTGTAAAAGGGTGATAAAGTTTGGATGTTTGTCTCCTCCAAATCTCATGTTGAAATGTAATGCCCAATGTTGGAGGTGGGACCTGGTGGGAGGAATTGGATCATGGGGGCAGATCCCTCAGCAATGGTTTAGTGCCATCCTCTCTGTGATGAGTGAGTTCTCACTCTGTTAGTGCACATGAGATCTGATTGTTTAAAAGAAGTTGGCACCTCTTCCTCTCTCTCTTGCCCCAGCTCTTGCCATGTGACATGCTGACTCCCCTTTGCCTTCCACCATGATTGGAAGCTTCCTGAGGCCTCACCAGAAGCAGATGCTGGTGCCATACTTCCTGTACAGCCTACAGAACTATGTGCCAAATAAACCTATTTTCTTTACAAATTGCCCAGCCTCAGGTATTCCCTTATAGCAATGCAAGAATGGACTAACACAGAGGAGTGCAGGAGTCAGAGTCAGAGAAGGCAATGAGACAAAGAAAGCAAAGGGGAAAAGGCTATACAATATGGAGCTAGGAAACAAGGAATACCAGCTCCTTTGGGAACCTGGAAGGCACAAGGAATGGGCTTATCCCTGGAGCCTCCAGAAGGAGCCAACCATGCTAATGCCTTGATTTTAGCTCATTTTGGACTTCTGGCCTCCAGAGCTGTAAGATAATAAATGTGTGTTGTTTAAAGCCACGATCTTTGTGGTAATTTGTTATAGCAGCCAAAGGAAAATAATGCAGTTGGCTTTTCAATAAGAAGACTTAACTGAAGACAGGGCTGACTTCAAGGGCACGTGATCTGTGTAGTCACACAAGTCCCCACACTTACAGGGTCCTCCTGGTTGGTTTAATGCTCTATGGTCACCGTCTTCACATGATTAATGATATTTTGAACAAGGAACCCCACATATTCATTTTGCATGGGGCCCTGTCACTTGTGTACTCAGTCCTAACTAAAGATAACATATTTGACATACTTGGGGCATAGCTTTCTTTTTCTTATATTTTTCTGTTATTAAGATTTTCTAGGCTGGGTACAGTGGCTCATGCCTATAATCCTAGCACTTTGGGAGGCCAAGGCAGGCAGATCACTTGAGGTCAGGAGTTCAAAACCAGCATGACCAACATGGTAAAACCCCGCCTCTACCAAAAATACAAAAATTAGCTGGGTGTGGTGGTGCCCGCCTGTAATCCCAGCTACTTGGGAGGCTGAGGCAGGAGAACTGCTTGAACCTCCACCTCTTGGGTTCAAGCAATTCTGCCTCAGCCTCTTGGGTAACTGGGATTACAGGCATGCACCACCATGCCTGGCTAATTTTCATATTTTTAGTAGAGTCGGGGTTTCACCGTGTTGGCCAGGCTGGTCTCGAACTCCTGGCTTCAAGTGATCTGCCTGCCTCGGCCTCCCAGAGTGTTGGGATTATAGGTGTGAGTCACCCAGCCCGGCCCAGTCTTTCTTTCTGAGCAGCTATGTGCCCAGTAAGAAATTGTAAGATTAAGGAAAAAAAGAGAGACAGATTTAGGGTAACGACTACCAGACTGTGCTACCACTGTAACCTTAAACTAATTATACGTTTTGGTGGGTTGTCTAGCAACATTTCACAGAGTATTTCTAAGAGACGCTTAAAGGGCCATGTGTCCATATACCTAGCTAAAAGTGGGGTTCTATTAAGGAAAAAGAGAACACACATTGGGTAAAACCTGGCAGCTTCCAACATAACTATGATCACTACATTGTATGTATCAGACTTTTCCTAAAGAGTCAGGGAAACAGTGAAAAAACAATTCATTATATTGTTCATTCTTAAAAGTCTGTGACCACCTAATGTCTGGAAATTTATCATAGAACACTTTTCACCTTAGGGTGCTTTCTCTACTCTGAACTTTTCTCTCAAGTTTTCCTAACCTCAAATTCCTTGGGAGCCAAAACTATAAAAACCCTAGAAGAAAATCTAGGCAATATCATTCAGGACAGAGGCACAGGCAAAGATTTCATAACAAAAATGCCAAAAGCAATTGTGACGAAAGCAAAAATTGGCAAATGGGATCTAATTAAACTAACGAACTTCTGCACAGCAAAAGAAACTATCATCAGTGTGAACAGACAACCTACAGAAGGGGAAAAAAATTTTCCAATATATCCATCTGACAAAGGTCTATCATCCAGAATCTGCAAGGAACTTAAATTTACAAGAAGAAAACAACCTCATTAAAAAGTGGGCAAAAGACGAGAAAAGACACTTCTCTAAAGACGACATACACTTAGCCAACAAGCGTGAAAAAAACCTCAACATCATTATTACAGAAATGCAAATCGAAACCACAATGAGATACCATCTCACAGCAGACAGAATGGCTATTACTAAAAAGTCAAAAAAGAACAGACGCTGGTGCGATTGTGGAGAAATAGGAACACTTTTACACTCTTGGTGGGAGTGTAAATTAATTCAACCATTGTGGAAGACAATGTGGTGATTCCTCAAAGACCTAGAGGCAGAAATGTCATTTGACCTAGCAATCCCATTAATGGGTATGTACCCAAAGGAATATAAATTATCCTATTTTAAAGATACGTGCATGCATACGTTCATTGCAGCACTCTTCACAATAGCAAAGACATGGGATCAACCCAAATGCCCATCAATGATAGGCTCTATAAAGAAAATGTGGTGCATGTACACCATGGAATACTATGCAGCCATAAAAAGAAATGAGATCATGTCCTTTGCAGGGACATAAATGGAGCTGGAAGCCATTATCCTCAGCAAACTAACACAGGAACGAAAACAAAACACCGCATATTCTCACTTGTAAGTGGGAGCTGAATAATGGGAACACATGGACACATGGTGGGGACCAATAAACACTGGGGCCTGTCAGTGTGGGGAGGGAGAGCATCAAGAAGAATAGTTAATGGATGCTGGACTTAATATCTAGGTGATGGGATGATCTGTGCAGCAAACCACCATGGTACATGTTTACCTATGTAACAAACCTGCACATCCTGCACATGTACCCCAGAACTTAAAATGAAAGTTGAAAAAAAGAAAAGAAAAATTCCTGGGAGCTATGCTGTTCTCCTCATGCTGTTCTGAATAAGGAGTAAACTCTCTGCTTTACTTCTGGGAAGTGAGGTCGCCAAGGCAAGCTCTCGAACTTTATTTTCCTTAATAAAGATGGTTTCTCCCCAAGAGAAATTCTAGTGGCAGTTGTTGATGTAACAACATTCTCAACATGCTTATTTGCTAAATAAATGAATCATCTACATATTTCTTTACAGGGTTCCTGGATAAACTGGAAAGATAAATTTTCAGGGCTGTCATCCCCTTACTAGTAAGATAAGACATACTTTCGGCTGGGTGTGGTGGCTCATGCCTGTAATCCCAGCACTTTGGGAGGCCGAGGTGGGCGGATCACGAGGTCAGGAGTTCGAGACCAGCCTGGCCAACATGGTGAAACCCCGTCTCTACTAAAAATACAAAACAATTAGCTGTGTGTGGTGGTGGTGGGGGGGGGTGCCTGTAATCCCAGCTACTCGGGAGACTGAGGCAGGAGAATCACTTGAACCTGGGAGGCGGAGGTTGCAATGAGCCGAGATCACATTACTGCACTCCAGTCTGGGCAACAGTACAAAACTCCATCTCAAAAAAAAAAAAAAAAAAGGTATACTTGCCAAATAGTCATTGATTCAGTAATTATTGTGCCAGCCATTGAAATAGAATCTCAGTATACAAAAGGAAAGTGAAACAGACTATTTTACTTCCAATGGACCTTAGCATCTAGTACTATCTACTGCCCTCCAGATTTTGTGAAGAGAGAACAAGAGAACCCCAAAAGACCTATCCCTAACACACTCCTTCGATATAAAGCAAGAATGCTGGGCTCTGTCCAAGAACAGGAAAAAAAAAATCCATGCTGAATATCCACATAAGCTCAGCCTTCCCTGAGTTTTGTCGTTCATGATGTTTGTGGACATCACAGTATACTGGAAGACTTCTAAAATGAATAGTAACAATAGCTGTTACCATCTAGAAAATATGTCCAGTTCTCCAAGGCACATGGTAGGATGGCACTCCTCTGTTCTTTGCAGTTATGAAGGGGCATGTGGCTTGCTTTGGCTAGTTAAATGAGAGTGGAAGTCATTTGCATGTCTGGTTGAAAGTCTTAAGAATCAGTGCTCTGTTAAGCCAACCTCTTCTTCCCTCTGCCTTGACAACTGACCACACATCAGTTGGTATCTGCTTGGTAAGTCTGGTTTCTGGACTAAAGATACCAAGGAGTACTCAACCAATCCCTGATGGAGATCTAGTGTAAGTGAAAAGAAACCTTTGTCTTTCTAAGCTACTGAGATTTGGGAGATTTTTTATTACTGTAGTGTAACCCAGCCCATCCTAACTGATGCAATCATAAATGTCTCTCAACATGAGAGTCTTCTACAAAAAGTAACTCATCTCATCCTCATGGAAACCTCTTGAGGCAGATACTATCATTATTTCCATGATTTTCTCTGACAAGAAAATTTAGAGATGAAGGAGTGGATGAATAGGTAAGTGCTAATATCCAAACCCTGAGATTCCAAGTGGGGTTTCATGCTTTGGTGACTCAAACCACAGTTTTTGCTTGAGTTAATAAATGGGAACTCAACCATAAAGGGTGCCTATAACTGTCAGGCCTCTGTCTTAGGCGCTGGAAATCTAAGAGTGAACAAGACAGACAGTAGCTTACTTCCAAGTGGAGGAAAATGAAAAGACCCAAGAAAACATACAACAAACAGTTTCAGTTCATTATGAAGAACATAAAACAGGGATGTGACAGAATGAGGAGTACTGAAATGGTGAGAAAGGTCTCTGAGAAGCTGATTTTTGAGTTGAGAGGAGAAAGAGATATCCCAGGCAGGCATAATTCGTGCAAAGGTCTTTCCTGGGAGAAGCCCTGATGCATCAGCGGTGCAGAGCGGAGTCCGTTTTGCAAGACCATGAGGAGAGGGTATAAGACAGCAAGGGGCGCATCCTGTAGGACTGGAGGCTGCAAGGACTCTGGAGAAGGGGAATGACTTAATTCAGTTTGCTTGTGTAAGGACCACTCTGGATGTTGCAGTGTGGGTGGGAGGCCAGTGGATGCAGACAAATGAGCCAGGAGAACCTCGCGGCCGCCTAGATCTACCTGTGGTGAAGGACTAAGTCTTGCCCCCAGGCCTAGCCTTTCCAAACATACTCGAGTCTGCGCAGTTCTGCGCACAAGTGACCACTCCCTGAGTTCGACTCCACCCAACCCGAATTCCTGTTGCTGACCCGGAGCTACGACGCTGCAGTTTTGTCAGGTTGCAGTTAGTTTCTAAATGCGCCCTCTCCAGTTCTGATCTATGTCCTCCGGAACCGATCTGGGGACCGGCCCCTGTCCCCCTCTCCGCTTTCCAGAGCTCTGGTCTAGGCAAGGGACGCTGACGGCTCCACCTGGATGGGCCATGGGAGCCAAGCCTGTTCTGTGCCAGGCACCATGCTCCTGCTATGTCCCAAGGATTTAATGACGAACAAAGCCCACGCGCCACGGTCCTGGTGGCGCTTTCAGCCCAGAAGCGGCGGGAACACAGTGGGAGGGGCGAGGAGCTGCAGTCATCAGGAACCCTCGGATTCCACGCCAGCCTGGGGAGGGAGCAAATTGGAATGTAAAAACAAAACATTACATTCCCGATTCTCGGAAGCACAGGGCGGACTGGAGCCAGGGTGCCCAGGTGAGCGCCGGGCTGCACCGCCTGCCGGCGCCGGGGTAGAGCTCTACACCGGGAGCTGAGCCAGCCGGGCGCGCAGCGACGCTGCAGGCCGCGGGCGGTACTGCAGCGCAGCGCAGCGCGGCCCGGCGCCTCTCGAGGCTCTAACGGGCGCGCATGCCCAGCGCGCCGCTCGTGGCCCCTCCAGCCTCACTGCGCGCTTCCGCGGCAGCCGCGGAGGCCGAGCTGAGTGTGCGCGGCGGGGAGAGCTGAAGGATGGGGCCTGTGCCGCAGGGCGGGAAAGGGTGGCTGGGACGTGGTCCCCGCCTTAGCCACGCCCTAGCGCCTGACACCCTCCTCCACGAAAGGTTGCTCCAGTTACTCCTGTTTTGCAGTTGAGAAGACATCTCAGAGACTGGCAGTAACTTGGCCAAGGCCACACAGCTGGAAGGATGGCAAATGAGTTAGGGATTCGGACTCTACATCTTCAACCTCCTGCACCCCAGGACTGTGAGGCGAGGTAAGCTTGAGAACCGGGGCTGTCTTATCGGAGCTTGGGGGGCCTTTATCCTTCCTTTACAGATGTGCAAACCTCCTTTCTAGTAGCTCAAGGAAGTTACTAGAAACTTCTGAAATGTTTTAAAAGAAAGAAAAAGCGACTTTCTGGGATCTCCTGTCCATTCATAAAGCCTTGAAGGGTCTGAGATTGACGTGTCTGTGCTCCGACCTGGGTGTTAGAGACCTGGCTCGTTTCCAACGGACAGTGCTGTTTTTGTCAAGTCATATAATATTCGGGAGTGCTAGAGGCCAGAGAGAATATAAAACTGGGTAATGAAGCATGGAGGGAAGTTCAGAGCAAGAGAAAGGATGATCATGGAAAGCTCGCGGAGGCCTTCCTCTGAGCCCCAAGCTCCCCACTGGCAGAATTCGATGAAGGGCTCTCTAAGATCACGCTTTGTAGGCGCCTAGAATTATCTAAATCCACACTGCCTTTCCTTTTCTTCCTCAAAAGCACCCACCTCAGGGCCTTTGTACATGCTCCCCTCTCCCCCATTCTCTGTCTTCTTGTGGCAGCTTTCCTACTCATGGCTTACAGCTCATCTCCCAAGTCCTGGTCATTTCATCTGTAAGGCTTGTGGTCCGGAAATGCATGTTCCCTGAGGGCTGAGCCTTACCCTGTTCCTCATTCCTCTAGCCTGAGCACTAGCCTGTGCCTGCACTGAAAGAGCATTCAATACATAGTTTTTGTTTTGTTTTGGATACAGAGTCTTGCTCTGTTGCCCAGGCTGGAATGCAGTGGCTCGTTCTTGGCTTACTACAACCTCCATCTCCTGGGTTCAAGCAATTCTCCTGCCACAGCCTCCCGAGTAGCTGGGATTATAGGCACCTGCCACCACGCTCAGTTAATTTTTGTATTTTTAGTAGAGGCGGGGTTTCACCTTGTTGGCCAGGCTGGTCTTGAACTCCTGATCTCAGGTGATCCACCCGCCTTGGCCTCCCAAAGTGCTGGGATTACAGGCATGAGCTACCGCGCCTGGCCAAATACATGTTTTGTTTAATGAATGAGTGAATGAATGAATGTTGGCTCCCAAATCTTATACTCAGTGACTGGTTCACGTCTTCCCTCTTCTCTCTTACATTAGGTAGTCATAACTAGGAGGGTGCATTGGTTTCTTAGGGTGGCTGTACCAAACAAACATGTATTGTCTCACAGTTCTGTCAGCTTAGAAGTCTGAAATCAAGATGTCCGCAGGGCCTTGCTCCCTCTGAATCCTCTAGAGGAGGCCTTCCTGCCTCTTCCATCTTCCGACAACCATCGGCTTGTGGCTGTATACTCCAATCTCTGCCTCTGTCCATGGCTTCTTCTCCCTGTGTGTCTCCGTGTCTTCCCATGGCATTTTCCTCTCTGTGTCTCTTCTTATAAGGACACCATTCACATTGGATAAGGGCCCACCCTAATGACCTTGTCTTACATCTGTAAAGACCCTGTTTCCAAATAAGGTCACATCTGTAAGTTGGGGGTGGGGGATATTAGCGCTTCAACGTATTTTTCTGGGAAACAATTCAACTCGTGACAGAAGTGATCCATGGAATTTAGGCAAACTAAGCTGGGGGTGGGGAAGAAGACAATGAAGGGCAGACATAAGTGTAGGGAATGTGTGACGATTCACATTTGCAAGCATCAGAAGACTTTTGGGGACATCAACCTTAAAGGTTTCTGCTGAAGTAGTTTCTGTCTTTCCTTGACCCTTTTTCAGGCTGTAAACATCCCATTTCCAGACTCTCCACAAAGCATTTCATCTCCCTGAATCTGGGCTACTGAAGAGTAAGTTAACACTCACTTCTATCTGCCAGGGACTGTGGTAAGTCCTGACTTGCTTTCTCTTGTTTAATGTTGACAACCCCCTTGGGAGGAAGGACCTATTGTACACTGAATTTTACATGAGAAACTGAGGTTCGGACAGGCTCATAACTTCTGTGTGCCCAAACGGGGATTCATAACCAGTTCTAACTTGAGAGAAACTCCCAGGAGACCCGTAGGTACCTTGCATCAATTCTGTGTGACTTAAGAGGGCAGAACTGTGATGCCATGAGTAGAAGTTATAAGGAGAGGCAACAATTTGGGCTACAGTTTAGGAACATTTTCTCTAATGTTTAGACCTCAAATTCTCCAGTACTTAGAATTAATAGTTTTTCCTGATGTGGCTCTTTTTGCCACTAGAGATTTTCAGGCAGTGGCTGCTAGTTTGGATTCCCAATGCCCTTCCCAACTTGACCCTACTCTTGAGGGATACTTTGAACTCTCTGGCATATTGCCTCTGATAGGAGCTATCTGCACATAAATGTGTTTTTCTGAGAAGAGGTCCCTTAGCTTCTTTGAGCCCTAGGAGATAGAAAACCAGGAGCCTAGCAGCTCCCTGATCAGGACCGGGGTTAGGAGCACTGCAGCCTAAGGCAGGGAGAAGGATTTGCTCTCTGGGCTGCTATTTCTTCTGCTCGGCTCCTGATATTTCAGTGGCGAAGGTTTTGGCCAGCGGCTGGACTTGTGGCTGAGCCTGTCTTCCTCAACTCCGCTTCTCCGTGGGGTACTACTGCCCAGCCCCACATCTCCTCTGTGCAGCATACTGGCTGCTGTCCGTGCACGCCGACCTCTGGCCGCCAACAGGAAGGTGATGAAAACCAGCCTTGCCCGCCCCCCCCCCCCCGGCCCGCTTCCAGAGCTTTGAAATAAACTTTAGCTGTTCATCCCGAAGAAACTGTACTTCCCAGTGACGCTGCTCCCGTGCCTCAACCAGCCCCTGCTGGAGAGCAGTTTCACTTTGTGGGGAGTCACTGATTATGCGGGACCTGGCAATATGGTCCTCTTTCCTCTTAGCGGCTCTATTCTAAATATGTCTTCCTTCCAGATCGTAGATGCAGGTGTATCTAGAGGGCATTTGGTTTGCCCAAAATAGCACTTAAGTCCACAAGGCAGGAAAGAAACTCTGGCATTAAATGAGCTCACACCGTCTCCAGACTCCCAGTCATTGTCCCCTCTGACCCTCACAACTCCCAACTGCTAGAGGAGGCTTTGCGCCTCACATCCGACCTTCCTCATCTTCAGAAATGAAGACACTGAGAGAGGTCAGGGGACTTTCTCTCCATGGTCCAGTAGTTAAGACGTAAAGGAGTCGGGAGAGTCAGGATTTGTACCCAGGACTTCAAGGCCATCTCTTTCACTGAAGCTCTCCAAGAAGGATGAGTTTGGAGGCTGAGGACCTGAGCTCCTTTTCTCTCGCTTTCACTCACCCGCTGCAAGGCTGCAGGCTCCCTGGGGGCAGGCGCCAAGGCCGCCCCCGGCGGGACCCGGTACCAGGCAGGCGCCCCGGGATGGCGGACTGGGCCAGGACCGAAGCCGAATCCTTCTTTTGCAGAGGAGGCTCTGAGCCTGCAGCATGGCTAAGTGTGGACCTCGCTCGCTACCCTGCGAACGTGTTGGGTCAAGCTGTAAGCCCAGAAGTGGGGCTGGGCCGGGTCTGAGGCTTCCCGCTCTGGACAGCTTAGAAGCCCGGCGGGGGCGGGCGCAGCCTTAGAGACCTCAGGCGCCGGCCTCGCTGGAGCCGGGCCGCCGCTTCACACTGCGCACGCGCGGGGCTTGCGCGGGCTCCGCCCCCCGGGTAGGGACCTACAGCGGGCGCGGCGCCGGAGGTCTGCGGCCGGCGGTGTAGACGCCCCTTTGCCGGGACCTGGCACCCGAATCCGGCCTGCTGGGTAAGTAGCTGAGCGGGAGGGCAAGGGCCCCTGGATCCGCGTGTACGTGACCGAAGCGCTGGCTGCGGCCGGGTCGTGGGGCCGCGCGGGGCGGGGGCCTGACGGGGCCAGGCCGGGGCGGGTCGCGCGGCCACGGCCCCGCGTGCCCACGCTGCGAGCTGGCGTCGTGGCGAGCCGCACCGGGAAGGCCAAACGCGGGCTCTGGCTGGTGGGCGTGGGGCACTGGCTGGGGTGGGGGCCCGGGCCGCGGCTTGGCGCGTGTTGAGCAGGGACGCGGGCCCGGCCTGGGGTCGGGGTCCGGCCCGGCGCCCCCAGCTCGCCTTTGTGCGCCTCGACCCCGCGGACTCACCCGACGCACTAGGGCGACCGGGGCGGGGTGGCGGCATCGCGCGGGGCAGTTCGTGTGGTGCCGCTGGCCCAGCCTGCGCTCCCCGCCCCCAGCGTTATGAAGGATGCCTCCTCCGAGGGCTCCTACCGTCCGCGCCAAGCAGGAAGTGTCGTCAGGAGGCCATTTTTAAAGCCTCCTGCGGGCCTCCGAGCTGAGCATTGACGGTTTTGGTTTTCTTCGGTTGGAAGAATCCCGGCCTTCCCTCGCGGCGAGCGGGCCCTTCTGGGAGACGACGATGAGCCCGCTGCACCTGGCCTCGTCCTCTGAGCGCCCAGGCTTAGGCGCGCTCGCCTCGGATGCTGCTTGCCATCGGGGGAGCGTGCCGACAATAAACTCCAA
Organism: Macaca thibetana thibetana; assembly: GCF_024542745.1. NCBI lineage: Eukaryota > Metazoa > Chordata > Mammalia > Primates > Cercopithecidae > Macaca > Macaca thibetana. The sequence continues at coordinate 176,364,834 of NC_065582.1, forward strand.
AACCAGCCTGGCATTGTCTTTCCTTGAGAGGGTCTCAGGGGTGGGCTCGTCCATCGAGATTCTGCGCATCTTTTGCGGGGGGTGAGGACTTAGGAGGTTGACTGAGAAGATACAGTGAAGGTTTGAATTGTTCCAAATGCTGATGTCATTGTGGGACCTCCCCATCCCGGCGTGCCCGTCTTATCTTGGTGTCTTTGGGGTTTGGGGCTCTATAAAGCCAAGAAATTTCAGGGTTCAAAAGAATGAAAGTTTCTCAACCAGAAAGGAAAAGCCAAAAGAGCGAACGGGAGAAAACACTTAAGTCTTTGTAAGTTGTCTAATGTATCCCGTTAAAATACCTCTGACTTTAAAAATTGGAATAATGAACGATTTGTCAATGTAACATTAAAAAAAAATGAACTACTGAACATTATGTCCTATTTAAAAGTAGATATCTACGTAGCTAAAATCTAATGTTGTGTTAGAATCCTTAAACCATCCTAAGTTTAGAGTTGAAATCACCAAGAGTTAAGGCAAACTGGGTCTCCAGAAGCTTGCAGTACTCTTCTACAGTAGAGCAGAGACTGAAGATGGTAATGCATCTCTTTCTCTCTCTCGAGTCACATAGAGCAGAGTTCAGCCCAGCCTGTGATGTCAGTACACATCCAAGGGTTCAGGAAATATTGTTTTAGAAACCAATGTTATATACTTTTGTCTCTTTGAGTAGGATACAAATAGTTCTTTTTTAAAATTGTGTAATACTGATATCTTTAACCTAGGATGCAATTCTTAAAAATTACTTTCATCTTGGATCACATTTAGCCTTGAAAAATAACACTTTTGTATGTAGACAGTTTTGTTATGCTGATAACATTCATTGCAAATGCAATTTGAAAAGAGCAGACAAAGGATGGCATTACTTTGTTTATTGGAACTCCTTTCTGATGTACTATGCCCAATCTGAAGATTTTAAAAATGCAAAATGGCAATTTTAAAAAATCCACTGAGATCTCTAGAGATTTATTTGCCTTTAAGTAAGGGGATCGGGGCCAGTTTTTGTGCAAAAGGAAGAACAAAGAACATTTTATTTTTGTCTCTGTGAAGGCTGCTCTTTCATTCGTTCACTCATTCTTTCAACCAATACGAACCTTACTGAGTGCCTGCCTTGGCCAAACCCTTTGCTATTGATCATGATAAACAAGATCCTTACCAGGGAGGGTTTTCCCAATTTTGATTGTTCTCAAACTGCCTGTTGTCTACTCCTTTTTCTTTGTTATGCAAACCCAGCTAACTGCAATTTCCAGGATTCATCCTTGGAGTGAAAGCAGCTACAGATCAGCCAGTCTAAACATTGTCATCATGGGGTGAGGGTGGGGAGGCATCAAAATCAACTAGGGAGAATTTTCAACCATATGCCTGAGCCCCACCCCAGGAAATGGTAACCTGATTTGCTAGGTTGCATGTGAGTCCTGGGAATCTTTTTTAAGTTCCGTGGGTGACTTTGCCATACACCCCTGCTTGAGAACCACTTCTGGGGCTCATTCCCCTTATCTTCAGCACTCTCTGAGAAACCAAGGCTATGCCTGTCCAGGACTTAAACCCAAGTGTTTGGCTTCTGTTGCAGGCCTCTTTGTGCATCCTTGCTGACCCCCAGGGTTCTGATGTAGAAGCCTACACCAGGGCCTGAGGTTGTGAAACTCATGGCACTCCACGCCTGAGAAGAGAAGGCCTGAGAGAGAAGGAAGAGCCCGTGGGACTTGCCACATTTTTTACTTGTATCTGCAACTCCAAGGCTCCAGGCAGGAAGTAAGAACAGTGCTGAAGTGGTAGCAGATACTGTCTATGGCTTCATTTCACAGCTTCACACAGCAGGGTAGCAGAAAACAAAGAATGTAAGACTGGACACACTTGCTGCTGTTCACCAACTCTGATCTTCAAAAAGCCATATAACTTCAGCAGACGTGTTATCAGGGAAGAAGCAGATAATTGAAGGCTGGCTTTGAGAAGTTTCGAGGTAACATAGGAACCTGCTTATGCAGGCAGTCTTTCCATCTGACTTGGGCCAAGGCCAAGGTGCTCCGGGATTGACAAGCAGCCAGCCACTGGGAGAGTACTCTAATCAGATCATTGATAGAACATTCACTACTCTACTTATCATACCCATTTACTTCTCTCCATCTTCTGTTAGACTCCTTAAAAACGGCAGCCCACAGCAGGTGTGGGGATAAAACAGTCCTGGGCAGTGCTCATTGTACTCACACTATGCCAGGCACTGTGCCAGGAACATCCAAATTTCTAAGAATCTGCAAAGTAGATACCTCATTATACACTTTACAGAGAGCATCATTGGTGTTTCCAAGGTCACAGGGCTACGCAAGGGTGGAACCCTGAGTCTGCTTATCCCATTACAGCCCCGGGGTGGTGGCCTCACCCCACCTCCAGGCACCCACAAGAATATAAAATCTTGTACAAGGATGTCGATATTATTCTTGCCATTCCCAAGTGCACGTGCACCTGTAATGCCAGGTGGTTTGCAGCCTTGGCTGCATAGCTGCATGTGAGAATTACCTGGGAAGCTTTTAAAAATCCCAATATCCCCACCTCTTCCCCAATTACAGTGGAGTCTTGGGGGTGGTGGGGGACATCATTTTTGAAGCTTCCAAGTAATTCTGGTGTGCAGTGGGGTGATCAGTTGTCCCAGGGACCTCCTCTAAAAAATAAGTTTAATATCCCGGGCACATGACAGGCCAATTGCCCTAATGCAGTGAGGGTTAAGAACTACTGGTTTAATGGAAGATATTTTTTCTGTGCTTGATTATACTGTTTTATTAAACTCTGAATCCATTTTTTTCTGCACATTTTTAAGGCAAAAAGGAAATCCCTTTTTGATTTCTTTTTTGAAATAAACACGTCTCATTTTTAGCACACCTTTAGAGACCTGGAGTCATTTGGTGTGCTTCATGACATAAAATTTTGTAATATTCCTTGTAATACTACCTTATTTTTACCATATGTATTTTTAATGCTTACAAGAGCACATTTGCTCTTTCACATTTTTTTTTTCACATACAAAGTTGAAGTTTTAAACATTACGCACTCTAATACTGGCTGTATTCTTTTTTAGAAAGATTTTTTTTCTTAAAATGTTAAGAAAAAGCCTATAGTATCATTTCCTTTGTTTTCTGATATAGACTTAGTTGATGTGCACAGCAGTGTCAAGTCAATCTCTAGAATATTCCCTGTAGACAGGGTGGGGAGAAGACCCTCACTTCCTGCCGACTAATGAACTCATGTTGATATAGACTTTTGCCTCATCAGATTCATTTGTTAAGCTAAGCAGTATCTGCTTCTCTGGACATTATTGAATTCTACCTGTGAGGGCATCTTAAAAAAATATACTGACTGATTTCTTAATGAAACATCTACTCTTTGCCAAGCATAAAGTTACCTCCCACTTGCATACACCCTTTTCTCATTTATCCTCACATCAACTGTATAAATGAGAAATATTCTCAGTTTATGAGTGAGAACATTCAGGCTCAGATAGATTAACAAGTCTGAAATCATGTGCTAGTAAACCAGACACCTAGGTTTTGAACCTTGTTCTTGATGTCCCAAGGTCGTTATTCTCTACTGTGTTACACTCAGCTGCTTTCACCTGGAAAGCAGAGGAATCGGGCTGTCTTCTGCAGCCTTCTTGGTCCATTCTGCTGCCCAAGCAGTACACTTGGTTTCAGATGGAAATCTAGGATCCCAAGGATGGTACATTTGTCAGCAGCATTTGGAAGTATTTTTCATCATCAAGATGGCAATCAATTTGCAATTCAGTCATCTCATTGCAAGGTAGTTTGACAAAAAGGTTATGACACTTAATGGATTTTTCCCCCTTTTAAATCTGTTCACTCAGCACTTTGCTTCTGATTCATATTAGTGGTCTGAAAAAGCTCTTTCTGAGGCAACAGTTTCTTCCTCAATATCATCCTACTGGGGAAATGTTGGCAGTTGATGTCTAATTTTGAAATTTTTTTTCCTGATTAATTTTAAGTGTTCTGGGCACTTTGGGGTAGAATTGTTTTAAAATTTTGGTTACTGGGAAAGCTAGACAAGCCTTTGCTATGGTGAAAGAGACAGAAGGAATATAGATACAATTTGTAAGTGGTTATGCCATTGGGCTTAATGCTTTGCATACATATCTAGTTTGCATCTCCTGATCGCCCTTTAAGTTTGCTGATGGTAAAGCATTATTCCTTGCTTGTCAATGCACAGAGAAAAATTATTTGCCGAAGGACCCTGCAAATAAGGGACAGGATCAGAGATGGAACCGTAAACCTTTCCACCCATTCCATTGTGATCTTCATAGGTACAGCAGCTATACCCTGCCCCAGCAATGAGTATGGTAGAGGCTACATTCAAAGGAGGACTCTGGGGTCAGAATTCCTGAAAAGAGCTGCTTAAGTCTGCTTCTCCATCCGAAAACGATGCAGGCACAGTCAGCTAACACTGAGCTTGCTGGGCATCTCATGAACAGAAATGTATGTGGTGGTCCATGTAGCATGTATGCGATATAACTGGCCACCTTTTCACATTAACATTTATCACAGAAACACATTCATTTGCTACAGGGATATTTCACACTTTGGCTGAATTTTGAGAGAAGTGGGTGAGGAAAAGGTAGTTTAGTAACTAGTTTATATATAAACCTATATTGTAGTGAGTACTCTTGTAGTTGGAGCATCTTTTCTATGGTGATTATAAATGGCTGTTAGCCCCTTTGCACTGAAGCTAGGTGGCTGGTTTTGCCACAGAGGTAAATTATCTTTTGGGCTGTATAACCAGACAAATAAGATTAAAATATAAAGTGAGATTCAGGGCATGTTCTGAGTAGAGCAGTTAATTAGGCAGCTAAGAAAATTGTATTTTAGCCCCTCTGACTATGTGATTGGTATTTTTTTAAATTAAAAATGGAAAATAATATTTTTAACAGCTTATGATATGTCAGTAATTTAATCCTCCCAGTAGCTCTGTGGGGTAGGTATGTACTGTTTCTGTCTCATTTTACAGGTGAGGAATCAAAACAGTTTGCATACCCAGGTCATATATCTAGAAAGTGATAGAGCTGGGATTTTAAACCTTATAATCTGATTCCTGAATCTCTAGCTTTAAACACTGTGTTACAACTTATTTCTCTTCTAATTCTATTGAGCATTAGATGTTTCCAATATTTAGAAGTCAAATACTTCATTTTTAATAGGAACTTACACAGTCTTTTATGTTTTTTTATAGTCCACAATGTCACTGATCTGGATTCTTCCAAACTCGATACTTTGTTTTTATGTCTCCATAAGAAGTTTTTAAGAAAATAGGGCAAGTGAGCTCAAAATCAAAAGAAAACCCACCAACAGTGAATGCATTCAGGGCTATTTTCAGGTCTTTCCTTTGAAGAAAGATAAGACTCAGTCCAGAGAGCACATCTGTGACACACTGTGCCACTCGCCTTTGGTGCGTGGCAGTCATCTTTGGCTCATGCTGTATATCATTCTACATTAGAAAACTCACTGTATGTTGCTAAATAATTTTTTGAAAACAGGCAAATTAATAAATGGGCATCTTATTTATTGTGCCATAAAATTAATGATACTATTTTCTGTGTTTTTGAGTGCTTTCCTAAGCCATCTGAAAGTCTTAAGATGTCAAATGCAGAGGCTTTTGTAACAGATGTTGAGAGTTTTCAGGGTAGGCAAACACTGACCCTGCTGTTTATAATAGTGATTTATTGAGTACCCTTTCAGTTCCAGCATACCCATGCACAGCTTTGTCTCCAGGGTCTTTTGTACTCGTTGGTCATCCACCCCCAGGGCCATAACTTGCCAAGATGACTCAGCTTCACAGGTGTGTGTACTTGGATGTGAACCATGGAGTACGTTGTGTGGAAGGGATGGGCTGAGAGCCTTTTATATAGATAGGCTTGCTGTCCCTCAGGAGCATCCCTGTATAAATACCAACATCGGAGCCATCTTCATTCTTCATGCGGCTGTGTCCATTTATCTTTGTCTTAGAGTATTACATCTTAGACGCATTTTCCCCTGTCACTAGACACACAGGTTACAAAGGCGAAAGAGAACTCCCATCTACTTGTTATGAAGAAATCTCACATCTTTTTCACTTGCACAGAGGGATGTGGCAATGTAGTAACATTGCATTCTTTTGAGCATAGTTTAGAAGCCAAGAAGATACTTTCAAACAGGTGACATATTCCAGTTACGGCCCAGATGTCCTGCCTTCCCCATCGCACTGCATTTGCTAATAATCATGGCTGCATGCTTCATATTGGCACTTGCTCCTATGGATTCTTAATTCAAAATAACTGCTGAGAAAGTTTTGCAGAGGCCTCTCCAAGAGGACTCTGCCTTCCTCATGCATTCTGGTTGGCTTGGTGTATTCTCTGGGGACTTTCCTTGGCTGGGATGCTGTCCATTCCTTGCTGATGGACATGATCTTACTGCCCAGTCTGTCTCAGATTTTCAAGTATTCAGTTTTAGAATCAATGATACCTCCCCACCCCAACTTTTGAAGGGATGTAGAGAGAAAAATGGCAAAGTGCCTTCTGTGATTTTTGAAGACTCCTGGGGGCTGAGCAAGAGGCTGAAACACTGAAAATGAGCCAGTGGAATCCTGGTTTGGATAATTGTTCAAATAGAGGAATCTTGTCACATGACTTAGTTGAGAATTTCTTAGGGCTAATATAGAGGGTGTTATGTTGAAATAGTTGGTAAGCAAATTGTGGCAGGCAAGTTTCTTTCTCACACTCACACTAGTATTATGAGACTGGTAGGTCAAAGCATAAACATAGATACCAACTTGTATGCAAATCTTTTGAACAGAATTGAGAAGTGAGGATGAGAGATGTGCAGATTGGTAACTGGTTGGTCAAGAGGAATTAAGTTTATTTTTGTTGCTTCAGAGTCAAGGCAGAACAAGGAAATTTATAGGAAAGCTGATTTCTCTTTCATTTAAGGGTAAATTGTTGGTAATGAGAACTATGTGAAAATAAAATTGGCTGCCTGTAGAGGGAAATGGTTTTTTGTTTATGGCAATATTAAACTATCAGCTGCATGGTCAATTGCAGAAGATGTTTTAAGGATTTAAATATTCTCAGAAGCTTCAACCAGTAATTTGGAATGCTGGCTTTTCATCAGGATTACCTAGGGTGCCTTTACAAGCCACAAAAATCTCTTTTCCTTCCTTCTCTCCTGAGACTTAGATTCACTCACTTTTAGATGAAGCCTGGGAAATTGTCCATTTTTGCTCTGATTCTGAGGCTTTTCCAGGTTGAGAACTGCTGGATCAGATCCCCCTTATCACCAGTCTTAAGCCTCTTCATTCCTTAGGCTTTGGTTTTCTTGGGTTCTGGCTGCTGCTGCAGCTTTTCTGTTTTACCTGGATACCAATGCTGACATGACTATGTTGATGATAGTAGCATTCTTTAGATGATAAAGTATGTGATTTTGAGGATCAGCAGTGTCAGACTGGGCATAGAAGTCATGGGCCTGTTTTTAATAGATGAATAAGAGATGCAGGTGAGTTCCTGCTTGAGGTCGCTTGATGAGCAGCAGAAATCCTGGGAGTTACTTCGTCTTCCTTCACTAAAGCCTCTGCAAATTTGGAAATTAAAGTGTGTGCCAGCTTCTCATAAAGACTCCTGAAAGTGGTGTTGTCTCTACCAGAAATGCAGTGTAATGTGAAAGGCCTTATCTTTGGCCATGTATTGTTTGCCAGCTTGAGGCATTCATGTGTCCTGTCCAAAATCATGATCCCCTTACACAGGTATGTGTGTTTCAACATTGAGGGGATAGATGTTTCTCCAACCCCCCACTGCAACCCTGCAGGTCTCCATCTGCTTGATGTCTTAAGTGTTGTATGCGTACTTAAGATAGGGCAAGTCTGATTGAGGGCCTGATTTCATGCTGGAAACTGCTTTTGAAGGTGGTGACTGTCTTTGGCAAAAGTAGAGTAGGAAAAGACAACACTGCCAAAGAAAATACAGCTTATCATCAGATATGGTATGTTATTTTGGTGCTTTCCAAAGGGCAGGTTTTACACCAGATCTGAGTGCATTACTGTTGTATCTCTTGAGCCCTATGGAGGGGCTTTTTCACTCCCCCACGTCGGTCTTTCAGACTACCTTTATATGGCTCTTGACCTGTTAGCACTGTGCCAGAAGGAAGCTACCTGTGTTGCTACCCATCATTGTCATTGAACAAACACTGACTGAGTCCCTCTTGCCTCTTGACACTGGGAGAAGGACTCGAAACACTCTAGCGTTCTTATATTCTAGCATTCTAATCATCATAGTGGCTCTGGGAGGGATTGGATAATTGTTCCTAAGTCTAGTTGCCAGATGAAAAACTGAGGTTCAGAAGATCTAAGTGATTATCTTAAGTCATGAAAGAAAGGCTTTTAGCAGATTCCAAACTAGAACGGATTTTGTTACGCTCCTAGTTCGGCATATTCTGGGAAAATAAGTGTCTTTAAAAAGATTGTATAAAGGAGTCACTCTGGCCAGTGCCTGTAATCCCAGCACTTTGGGAGGCTGAGGCAGGCGGATCACCTGAGGTCAGGGGTTCAAGACCAGCCTGGCCAGCATGGAGAAACCCTGTCTATACTAAAAATACAAAATTAGCTGGGCGTAGTGGCACAAGCCTATAATCCCAGCTACTCGGGAGGCTGAGGCAGGAGAATCGCTTGAACCTTGCAGGCGGAGGTTGCGGTGAGCCAAGATTGCACCATTGCACTCCAGCCTGGGCAACAAGAGCAAAACACTGTCTCAAAAAAAAAAAAAAAGTCACTCTGTGTATATTGGAGTGCTTACGTGCTCTAGAAAACATTTGTCACCTCTTGTGTCCCAGGCCAGGCCATCCGTGATCTCCTTTCTGCCCCAGCCTCTCCCCTGCCATGTCCGTACAATACTGGGTTATTGTCTTTCCTGGAACATGTCTTCTGTTCCCCATTCCCCTTGCTGTTCCTCACGAGCAGCAGGTCCACTTCCCCCAGATCTTTGCCTTTTCTCTGCTGGAAACACCCCTTTTCCACCAGCCACTGCTTACTGTGGTTGCCCCCAGGTCTCTGCTCAGACATGAACTTAGCATGAGGCCTTTTCTGACTGTCCTCACCTCCACACCCAGCCCTGCAACCTCATCACCATGACCTTCCTTGTCCTGTTGGCCTTGCTTTATGGTATTTCTTTTCTCAAGTATCTTACCACAATTGGCAAATATGTAATCTGTTTCCCCCTCTGCAGTGTATGCATCACCAGGGTAGGGACTGATTTGCTTTCATTCACTGCCTTACAGCACTTTTGAATAATGCCCAGCACATAGTAGATTCCCAATAAGATGTTGCAGCAGGCTTGCTATCATTGTCAGTATTATGGGCTTCTTACCACTCATGAAAGCAAATTAAGTGTGTGAGTGAGAGAGTTGGTATTCAAGCTGGTAATCTATAATGTTGAAACAAATGTGAACCACTTGATAACTAACTTGTTCAAAAACTGAACTGACAGTGTCCTGTATGACATTTTTGTGAAGCTAATATGAAATTATACCTATGAAAGATGTGCTGACACTTGAAAATGACTTTCACTGATCAAAGGCTGTCCTGAATGGCTGCTGTGATGTGCTTGCTCCTGGTGTACCTGTGTTCATTGATGATTTGGCTAAAATGGTAATTTATAGGGGGCTGAGTTTGAAAATGGTTTCAATTTAGGCTTACTTGCCAACTGTGTTGTGTTCTTGTTATAACATGTGTCTAAAATCGTATGTTGAGATTTACCATAAAATGTCCAAGGTCATTAAAATATAGATAAGTTTGTTAATAGCTTAGCCAAACTCTTATATTAATCATGCTTTATAATTTTGTTTTCCTTTAGTGTTACCTGGAATGTCAGAGAGCTGAAAGCAGTCATATTTTGGGATCATGCACCTACTGTGACAGTGTATAAAAAAAGATAATTAAGTATGCACCCAAGAAGTAGCTGCTCCCCTACCCATCACAAACTGTATAGAAGGATATCTCCTAAGGATTTTGTCATGTGAAAACTTTCTGAATTTTAGTTGGCTGTTTTTAGAAATGCAGATAAGATGAAGGATATTGGACAGCAGCTATACACTACACACTTGAAGGGTGGACATAATTCCTTGACCATGTCACCCAAACAGCCTGATGCTAATGGAACACCTCGCCCAGATAGACAAGAAGCACAAACCCTTTTGTATCAAGGCTCAGAGGCAGAGGCTGCCATGATGACCATTGCTACATGTGCAAAGTGCAAAAGTGTTCACAAGATCTCTCTTCAAGATTTGCAGAAGGGTACAGGGAAGGACGGTATATATGTCTGCTTCCAGTGCAGCCTCGGTGCAGCTCCTCCCAATTTTCATTTTGTGAGCAATAATCCCAGTGCTACTCATGTTGGAAATAAAACTGAAAACTTCTCAAGTCCTGTCAGTAACAAATTTAAGGTAAGGAACTTTAAGCCAGGCAAATACTATTGTGATAAATGTCGATTTTCCACAAAGGACCCGTTGCAGTACAAAAAGCACACCCTTCAACACGAGGAGATTAAATTCATTTGTTCTCACTGCAGCTACATTTCGTATACGAAAGGAGAGTTTCAGAGGCATTTGGTGAAACACACAGGCATATTTCCTTATCAGTGTGAGTATTGTGACTATGGTGCTATTAGAAATGATTATATTGTCAAACACACAAAGAGAGTACATGAAAGGGCAGGTGCGAAACGGCCAGTCAAAGCTGTTGCCAAGCTGGAGCCAAAAAGAACCGGAACTTCAAAACAAAACCCAGAGCTTCTAAAAGCTTCCAGTCCACGGACTGCATTTCAAAATAAGTGGTCAGATCAACTGTCAGGTTTCTCTCTCCATGCAAATAAAGACAAAATGCACAATATCATGTTGTTACCTGAACCAAAGGAATACCAAAAAGATGTAGTTTGTATTCCAAATAAAATGACCCTGTCTGAGCCAAATGAAGTCAACCTATTTGAGAACAAAAATGTTGAAGTAGAAGTGTTATCCCCTGCTAAAGAACCTGTTCAGCCAGGTATGCCATTGACAGTTGTTGCACCAGCAGAACTAGTTGTTCCTGCAAACTGTTTAGCCCAGTTGATAGACGTGAAGGTTGTCAATGGTACACAGCAGCTTGTTCTGAAACTGTTTCCGCTGGAAGAAAATAATTGCCTTGAAGCTGGAAGGGGTAATGGAGGCGATTCTGAACGTATGGTGAATGAGAAGAGTTCAAATGAACAAGAAAAAATACTTTCTGCAGAAAAAACAAAGTCACTGACAGTTGACAGGAATGTTGGAAAACTCGTAGGCATTGATAGTTTCCAACCTTCAGTTCAGAAACAGCTTAAAAATGTGAAATGGGTAAGGTCTTACGATTTTATTATGCCAAGTTCTAGTGTGCACAACAATGGAAAATCCTTCATTAATTCGCAAACAATTGAGGATTTTCAGAAAAAAAATAATTTGTATCCACATAGAACTGCTTTTCCTTCCGTTGCCTTAAAAGGTCATTCTCTAGCATCTGTATTTAAAAACAGTGTTTTACGTAGTCTTGGAGCTGCATCAAACCCTTTTCCATATAAAGCTGCTGTTTGTTTTGCTGAAAATGGAAGAAATTTACACAGTAACTCACAGCAGTTACTCCCTTTTGCTGCATCACCTGCAACCTTTTCCTTCTCTGGACAAAAGGGCTTATTGCCTATAAGTGAAAATGACTTGGAATCTACAAGTAAAATCAGTATTCCTGTAAAAATGGTTTCCTCTAATAGAAAGCAGGAAGATAACCAGACAGAGGAACACAAGGCAGTTTCAACTGTAGGCCAGATTTCCTCTCAACATAAGAGTGAGTATTTACATATAAACATAACTGGAGAAGATAGATCTCAACAGCCTGGGGATAAGCCTTTGGAATTAAAGAATTCTGAAAGGACTAACAACACTAATGATGGCCCAGTCATCTCATCAGTATTTTCTCTGAGCTCTGGATCTGAAAATGTCCCCGAGGGCATTAAGTGGAATAGCTCAACGTCTAAAATAAAGTCAATTGAACTGTTGCGCAGAAAAATAGCTCAGTTAATTGAGTCCTGTGGCAAGCCTTCATCTTTGGCTTCAAATAGTGCACATCGTCGCTCTGTAGGACAGGCATCAAAGGGAACTTCAAAAGCTACCTCTGAAGGTATTCAAGAAATCAACGTGTCAGTCACTGGCCCTGGCCATCCCACAGGTGGTACTCAGAAACCTCCGGATGATGGTGGTGTTACTGGTAATGGACAGCTTACTCATCAACAAATATATCCACACTTTGCAGATGGCAGTAATAGGAAAACCAAAAGCAGAGTGGCCAGGAAGGCTCATGTTGCCACACCAGTGTTAATCCCCAAAGGGGCTGTGTTGAGGGTTCTTAATTCCTCTGAGGATGCCCACATCATAGAGGCTACATGTGAAGCACCTGTCAGCATACCTTGCAGTGAAACACAGTTAATAAAACCAGTTCCATTTTGCCCTGTGAAACAGGCAGACTCAGAGCCTTTAAGAAGTGAAAGCGGGCCAATAGATATGTCCCAAAATATTGAGACACCTCTGCGCCCTAAACTGAGAAAAGAGAGTGCAGTCTGTAGCACCATCCATAAAAAAACTGGCCTCTTGCATGGACAGCAAGGAAGCAGTGAATTAAGTAAGCAAGGGAGACTGCTTTCCAGAAGTCTTTCTATAAGTAGAAATAAAACCAAACAAGTACACTTATCCAAGAAGAAAAACAAAATTCAGGCTGAACCCAGCCACTGTCTCAAGGATCCTTCAATTTTTCAGGTTGCAAGGCAACTTCGACTGATAGCAGCTAAGCCAGATCAGTTGATTAAGTGTCCCCGTCGGAACCAGCCAGTCATTGTGTTAAACCACCCTGATGTGGACTCACCAGAAGTGACCAATGTGATGAAGGTAATAAATAAATACAAAGGCAATGTCCTCAAAGTTGTTTTATCAGAGAGGACTAGGTGTCAGCTAGGCATCAGACGGCATCATGTACGCCTGACCTACCAGAATGCAGAAGAAGCCAGTCAAATTAAAAGGCAAATGATGTTGAAAATGAAACTCAAAAAAGTTCATAAAAACAACTACCAGGTAGTGGATTCCTTGCCTGATGATTCTGCACAGTGTGTATTTAAGTGCTGGTTTTGTGGGCGGCTGTATGAAGACCAGGAAGAGTGGATGAGTCATGGCCAACGGCATTTGATAGAAGCAACTAGAGATTGGGATGTTCTTTCCTCCAAGGGCAAATAAGTAAACAGTTACTCTTTAAAGCAAGTTATTTTTTAGTTTATTCTGGTTTGGAGTCCCTCCACCAAGATTCAGTAGAAGAAATACAGACTGTAGAAATGAGAGGACTGCTAATTGTTCAGAACTGTAGGAATATTGGGAGCCAGGAGTCTGAACCTGAAATATGTGATTGGACCCCAGAATGTATTTGAAGGCTCTGAAATTGTACACACAAATTGGTACATACACATTTTTCTGGAGAGCCTGTGAAACTGAACAGATTTTCAGTGGGATCTGAGACTTTTCTTTGTTTAGCACCCCATTTTCTAAGTACATACACACACAGATGTTTAATAATCCATTCAGAGGGGCAGATTGAGAATGTTTTACACATTTTCTTCATATAAATGCTACAGAAAAACCTTTGGTGTGCACATCCATTTTGTTATTGCTTTAACTTGTGCTCTGAGTATTTGGTGCACAATGGAAATTGTATTTTCTACTTTACTGGCTTCAATTTGGTTATAGAGAAATGGCCATTCTTTTACTCCCTCCCTGGTTTTGTAATACTCCCGAGTGTTCTGTATAGCACAAAGAGTTTTGCTTTTATTGGCCATTTTAAATAATGTTTTCAACTGCTTGCCTGGATTTACTCCTTTCACTGCAAGTGTTAGAAGATAGATAACATTTTCAAATGTTTAGCTTTTGCTTTCTTTAAAATACATTGCTTTATGACATATGGGAAGGGAACGTACCTTTTTGCAAAGACAAAAAAAGATTACAAAAGGAAAATACCTAAAACTTTTCTCTTTGCCCTTACCATTCCCAGAAACATAAGTGACCAATTTAAAATGCTAGGGAACAGGCTTATAACATAGCTAAAACTTGCAAACAGAGTTCAAGGTAGGCTTATAAAGTTGTGAAAGGGGTTTCATATGCCTTTTAGTTTTCATTTGGGATTCATCCAGAGACCGTGGGTGGATGCTGTCTGTTCTCGCTCCTTGATCCCTTTGATTCATGGACACTCTCCTCCCTTTGTCATTTCTTCTGAACAGGGCCTCCTGTGGACTAGCACAACTTCCTTGCCCACTGTTTCTTCCCTTCTGTGCCTTTGAGACCCCTTAAGGTTTTCCCTCATGAAATTACTAGAAAATGGCAGGAATTAACAAAATGGAGACCTCCCACTGTTTTTGCTAAAGTTACAGGAACATGATCCCTATTTTTCATTGATAGTAATGCTCTGTTTCTAATTTGTCTTAACCACATTCATGCTTACCCTGCTGCTCAGCTGTCTCAGGGAAGCAACTCCGGGAACACTGCTTCCACTCCGTTCTCTACCAACAGATGTCAGGACTGTCACTTGTCTACACAACACATTTGTGTTCTTTAGAAAAGGCCCGCCCCCTGCACAAGCACAGCCTCTTGGGCAGATAGATGGCTTGGTAAAAGCTTAAGACATGATTCTAGTCTTCACTTTCCTGTGCAGCTGGGCACTGACCTTCAGGTAGACCACAGATGGCACAACCGTGAGGCAGCCCCAACTTGCATTTCCCTCCTTCCAGGGGCTATTAACTGCCTTAGGCGATTTGTGGGGTGCAGTGAATGAAGGGTTGTCACACCTGAAAAAGACACCAATGATTTCTTATTGGGTAGTCGATTGGAGACTTTGATTTTTTTTTTTTTTTCCACATGGGAGTCTTAGATTCCAGTAGATGGAGTTTCAATCCTTTGCAGTTTGTTCTCATTACAGGTAATCAACATTTCTTTTGTATAATTCAATACATGATCAAGTCAATTAGTTATTTTTTATTGAAATTTAAAACTTGCATTTTTATATATGTGTGTGTGTACACATAAAAATATTTTTTACCATATGAAAATTGCAGTAGCTAGTTTTCTGATTTCCTATTTTATAACAATACATGGGCTGGAAAAATGTAGAACGTTTTTATATTCTAGAAATTTATTTTGGAAGTACATTTTTATAAGGGTCTAATCTCACTTTCAGAAAATGAAAGCACAGGAATGATGGGGTCTGGTTTATATGAACAAGTGAGTGGAAACCCCTGTGGATCATTTTATTATTGCATTTAGTCCCTGTGCATTTTTATTTGGTGCTTTTTAGGAAGTAGATCTTTGGTACCATTTCACTACGTAAAGGAGAGCATTCGAAGTTTTATCCATGTTATATATTGTACTCCTGTGGCATGAAAAGTAGCTCCCGAGATACGGAGAGGAGAGGAGTGAGGAAGAAAAGGCTGTGATTTTTTGGGTTTTTTTTCCTACTTTTTTTTCTCTCCTATTCCTCACCACACAGTGCTTTTTCCTGAAAAGCTGGACTGAGAATTGGCCTTGAATCAGGTCAGAGTGTTAACTGTCAACATGAAGTATTTGCACTTTGCAGCATCACCTTTTTCAGGCATTAGCTAAAAACACAACTTGCATACTTTGACAGAGCTTAATTGCGTGAGTAGAATATGTAGCAAAGCTTTTTAGGATTTTCAGAACTAGAATACCTTTTAAGGAATTAAAAGGGTTTCTGGAAGTCAAAAATGGGAAAGCAAAAAGTAGCTGTCCTCCCTAAATAAAGAGCTTTAGAAAATAGCTTAACCTGTAGGTACATGTTATGAAATAAACATTTCTAACAAAACAAGGGAGTAAGGGCAGACCTGTGTTGAGTATTTGCGTGTGTTCTTAACTTTGAAGGACCTCCAATCACTACATTTTGTTAATACTACCAATAAAATCATTTTAAACTTAAAGTAGGTTTTCTTACTTTGGGGGACCCAAAAGTGAGAGATTGTTATATTTAGGATATAGACAAATAGAGTAAAAGTTAAAAAAACAACAACAAAAAACCTTACTCAAAGTATACTCTAATAGACTATATTCAGTTTTTTTATCCCCAGTCCGGAACATCTTGTAAGCCATCATTAAGGGCCACCTGCTGTCTGTTGAACTACACTGAACACCATATATTGTCTCTCAAGCTCCATCCCAATTTCTTTAGGACATGTTATATAATCCATCCCAGAAATTGAAGATGTGATGCTGCTCGGCCTTTGGAATAATTTTTAAATCTGTAAATGTCTATATGAGCAGAAACAAAACATTGTGTAACATGTTAGAAGCATTATTGTAATTCCTGTGTTAACAGTTTGTGTGTCTGCTGCTCTGGTTTTGAAACATGTTTGTATATAGATATTGGAGTTGGCATACATTTTGTTAAATAAAGCAACATTTTCTTTGCCCTTTGATTTCAAACGTTATGCAGGTGACTTGTTTATTACATAGCCTATTTGTATTATACATTTCTGAGTCAAAGGCAAGACATCATTCTACATAACAGGTGTTTTGAATTCTACCAGGGTAGGTTTTGAATTAGATGCAATGATGGGATGGTTAACCTTGCAGACCCTAATATGAGGCCAGGTCATGTTTTTGTTTTGTTTTGCTTGCAAATTCACAAGAGGTGCTGGTTTGGACAGTAGTGGCAATTTTCCTGTTGTGGACAGTGGCCTCAGCAGAGAATGTATGTGGGCCTTTAGCCTGCCTTCCATGTCTTGGGTAGAAGAGTTCCCAATCAGTGATAAGCCCCTAGACCACATGAGTGTACTTGCACTATTGATGTCATCTCTCTAAATGATCTCTTGCACCCAAGTCCACATATGTTTGCGTTGCAAGAGTATGAGGATATTTAAAGAGGCTCTTAATTTCCTCATCTCACTCCCAGGGCCCAAGGAGTCATAAGGGAAAGGAAGAAAATTGGACTTGTGACAAATATTGGCAGATTGAGAAAAAGGGAGGTGAGTTGCTGAAGTTCAGCAATTTGATCAGTTTATTTTCTGAGTTAAAATGAGTCATCATCTTTGAATCCTACAGGATCGTTAACTGTCACCTTTGACAGTAGTTATTTAGGGGAGAGTGAAGGTCAAATAAGGCAGCAGGAAACTGAAGGGGCTCTGTATTATGCATAGAGTACCAGGGGTAGCTGTAGTGTGGTGAGTCAAATAGGAAACGTGAGGGGAAATTGACTTCAAGCGTGTAAAGCTAGGAAGTGGCCGTCACTAATGTACACTGTTATAGAAAACATTAAAACTGAAGCTCAGGAGAATTAATAACACCTGATTGACCAGGTTTACATGGTGCCCTTTCATTTCAAATATTACGAGCCTTCATTTATCACATTACTTCATTTAGAAAATAGCTTAACTTGAATGTGCATGTCATGAAATTAATACATTTCTAACAACGAGGGAGTAGGGGCAGAACTGTGTTGCGTATTTGTGTGTCCTCACCTTAATTTTGAAGGACCTCCAATTACTACATTTTTTTGTTGTTTGTTTTTGAGACGGAGTTTCACTCTTGTTGCCCAGGCTGGAGTGCAATGGCAGGATCTTGGCTCACCACAACCTCCGCCTCCTGGGTTCAAGCGATTCTCCTGCCTCAGTCTCCTGAGTAGCTGGGATTACAGGCATGTGCCACCATGACCAGCTAATTTTGTATTTTTAGTAGAGACAGGGTTTCTCCATGTTGGTCAGGCTGGTCCCAAACTCCCGACCTCAGGTGATTGGCCCACCTTGGCCTCCCAAAGTGCTGGGATTACAGGCGTCAGCCATGGCGCCCAGCCTATATTTTGTTAATAAATGACAGGATAAATGAAGTAATGTGTAGAATAGTGTTTTGGCAGGAGCACCTTAGTACCCCCTAGTATCTGCAAAGCCCTCTCCTTTGTACTATGTAGTCATTTGTTCCCACAGCTACACAGTATGAGTTGCTTTGTAAGGTTTGCACATCCATCAGACTGCTGGGATGAGATGCCATGCTAAGGATCTAGACTTAGTCTAGAGTCTTGCTGTCCAATAGAAACATAATGTGAGCCAATTTGTAGCCACATTTTAAGAGTAAAAAGAACAGATGAAATTAAACAATTTGTTGCAATACATCTAGAATATTCTTTATCTTCAATCAGCAAAATATTTACTGCAACATTACACACACACTTTAAAAAAAAAAAACAAGTTTCAGAAATCTGGTATGTATTTTACATATACAGCATGTTTCAAGTTTAATGCTAAATTTTCAGTTATTGTAATCAAAAGTAACCCTACCAAAACCCTGAAGTTTTTAATGGAAAGATATTTTACACCACTTCAATTTTAAAATTATAGTTCCTCAGCCACCCTAGCCACATTCCAAGCATTCACATGCCTAGTGGCTGCTCTACCGAACAGCACAGAAGGGGAGGTGTGCTGTATTGTGAATATATACTTCTCTGAGCTCCTTGATGGGAAGCATTGGATTTTATTTTCTATATATCTGAAACTAGGGTAAGCTAGGCTAGACTTCACTCACCCAAATTTAGCGAATGCCAATTCTGTGCCAGGTTCTGTATTCATGCCTGGCAGTTCTATTTGTAGGTCTGTACGCTAGAGAAACTGTTCATGTGGGACTTTTTGAGGTTGGCACTCATTTATTTGGCAATTCTAGTTGTTCAACAAAAGAAATGTTTATTTCTCATTCACAGTACATGTCCACCATGGGTCAATAAGGCGCTCAGCTCCCCACAGTCTGTTAGGGACCTGGGCTGATGGAGGGCCCCATCTTGTAGCTGCCCCTCGGGATCACCTGGGTGTCTCCATCACTGAGACAGGAAAAGAGTACGAGGAGAGGATCTTGCACCGGTGAGAACACACAGCACTCCACTCACAACCGGCTGCCCAGAACTGGTCACGTAATCTAACAGGTCTATTCAGCACCACCATCTTTGCACATAGGAAAAACAAGAGAACCAGTGTATTGATAAACACCAATGATGTCGAACACACTGGTCATACGGTGCATGCTGGAGAAGTATAAATGTCAATTGTCTACATGAAAAGCAACTTGCCAATCTGATAGTTGTGAAATGGTAACATCCTGATAGGAGTTGAAGATCTGCAGAAACGGGGATTTCAACATAATACTTGGCAATACTAAACTTGAAACAATATATTGTTTTCATTTTCCTAATTATTAATGAGCTAGTACCCCTTTGCAAATATTTATTGGACATTTAAATTTTCTGTGAATTGCCTGTTTATTGGATATTTGAATTTTCTGTGTATAACCTATATTCTTTGTCTACTATTGAACTGTTCATTTTAAACTTTTAGAAGAAAATGTGGGCACTCTTAAAAATTCCTAGAGAAAAAAAAACTAAGATTGGGCTTCTTGTACTTTTTAAATAAAAGAAATCTTTCCCTACCCTAAGTGTAAGAAAATAGTGTTTCGTGTTAAATTGGTATTAAAAATAAACTTTCATACAACAGTGGAATCCATATTGTTATACAAGTGGTCAGTTATAGGTTTTGTAAAAATCTTTTGAAAAGGATCTAGGTCCAGATTTTTCTGTATGAAAAAATTTCAAAGTCATATTAAGTCCACACTCTCACAAAAGTTAATTCCACGTGGATTATTTACTCACTTGTCCTAAAACCCATTGTTAGAGTCCAAGCTTTTCCCCCTGTATGTCACACTACATCTGTACATCCAGGTTTCATATTTGTGTGGATCTGTGTTGGGGTCTCTGTGCTGTGGCATTATGCTGTTTGTTGTGACTCTTCTTCAAAATTATTTCTAATATTATAGCTTACAGGTATATAAAATATGGAAAGGCTTCCCATAGTGGATATTATAAAGATACAGTAATGGCAGTAATGGCCTTAGCTATTCTTGATTCTTTGCTCTTCCATATGCATTTTTATTATTATTATTAGTTTTAGACAGAGTTTCACTCTGTCTCCCAGGTTGGAATGCAGTGGTGCAATCTTGGCTCACTGCAACCTCTGCCCCTCGGGTTCAAGCAATTCTCCTGCCTCGGCCTCTGGAGTAGCTGGGATTGCAGGCGCTTGCCACCACACCCAGCTAATTTTTGTGTTTTTAGTGGAGACGGGGTTTCACCATATTGGCCAGGCTGGTCTCGAACTCGACCTCAAGTGATCTGCCTGTCTTGGCCTCCCAAAGCGCTGGGATTACAGGTGTGAGCCACCACACCCAGCCCATATGCATTATAAAATGCTTGTCAAACCCTGCTGAGATTTTTATTGGAATAGCATTGACATTTTAGTTGCATTTGAGGAAAATCGTCATCAATGGGAAAGTGCTATCACCATTTAGTCTGGTAAATGTAATAGAAATAAAGTTGTGCCGGACCAATTACATTTCACAATTTATTTCCTACATTTTGGGGAAAAGATCTCATTTTCAATAAAAATGAAAACCAAGCAGGCACAGTGGCTCATGCCTGTAATGCCAGCACTTTGAGAGGCCTAGGCGGGCAGATCACCTGAGGTCGGGAGTTCAAGACCAGCCTGACCAATATGGAGAAACCCCGTCTCTACTAAAAATACAAAAAAATTACCCGGGAGTGGTAGCACGTCCCTGTAATCCCAGCTACTCAGGAGGCTGAGGCAGAATCGTTTGAACCCTGGAGGTGGAGGTGGAGGTTGTGGTGAGCTGAGATCGCATCACTGCACTCCAGCCTGGGCAACAAGAGCAAAAACTCCATCTCCCCGACCCCCACAAAAAAGAAAAACCCCACAGATTGCAAAATCGAAGCCATGAAGAAGAAAGTTATATGATTTGCAAATAAGAGAGGTCAACATTTCCAAGTGTAAATTCATTATTTAAAAAAAAAAAAATCAATCAGGTGTCTATGCATGAGAAATAGAAACAGCTCTAGTAGGAATATTTCTATCACCTCTTCTCTTGGGACACTTTAAGAAAAGCCCTAACCAAAGTCATATGAAATAAAAAATAAACATGGGGGTACCCCTGTATTTTCTAGGTAGACAAAAGATTAGGGCTTAAAAGAAATCAATATTGCAAGAGACAAAAGGGTCCTTAGAGTTTTGCCATTTCATTTAAGCATAATTTTTGTCATAGGTTTTTGGAAGATGCTCAGCTTAAGGCAATTCCTTTATTCCCAAATTGTTTGATTTTTTTCATAAAATTTTAACATTATGTGAATTTTGTTTCTTTTAAAAGAGTTACTTTTGTCTCTTTTAAAAATACCTGAATAGATTTTTCTTATATTTCTCCTTATATTCCTGGAATGAACCCTACCTTGTCAAGATCTATATGTATAGATGATACTGCTAAGTTTGCAGATCTAATAGAAATCTTTATGTAAGTGATATTGTTCTATAATTTCCCCTTTCAGTATGTCCTTACAGTGTTTCATTATCAAGATGATACTACTCTCATTGAGTGAGTTGGGCCACTTTCTGTATTTCTCTGATGTAAATTGTTTCAGAAAATAGAAATTAACTGCTCCTTGAAGTGGTAAGCCATCTCACCAATGGAAACATCTTGGGTAGGTGTCTTTAACAGAGAAGGAGAAACATGAACGGGGTCAGGAAGGAGGGTTTGGAAAGTCTCAAATTCCGATTTGATTGCTATACTGATATTTTTTCAGGTTTTCTATTTTTAATTTTTCTACTCTATTCAGTTCACTATCACTAGATACATATAAATAACAGTCATGTTCTTTTGGCATATAAATGCAAGTCAGATGATGCACCTTTTATTATTGTGTGGGACACACAGATTTATATGCCATTACCTTAGCCTCCTGCTCCAGCTGCAGTAACAAAATACCATAGACTGGGTAGCTCATAACAGAAATTTAAGACTGGAAAGTCTAAAATCAAGTCGTAGGCAGATTCAGTGTCTAGTGAGGGCCCACTTCCTGGTTCATAGAAGGCACCTTCTCACTGAGTTCTCACGTGGTAGAAGGAATGAATGAGCTCTCTAAAGTTTTTTTTTTTTTTGAGATGGAGTTTCGCTCTTTTTGCCCAGGCTGGAGTGCAATGGCACGATCTCAGCTCACCACAACCTCCACCTCCTGGGTTCAAGCAATTCTCCTGCCTCAGCCTCCCGAGTAGCTGGGATTACAGGCATGCGCTACCATGCCTGGCTAATTTTGTATTTTTAGTAGAGACGGGGTTTCTCCATGTTGGTCAGGCTGGTCTTGAACTCCCAACCTCAGGTGATCCACCTGCCTCGGCCTCCCAAAGTGCTGGGATTACAGGAGTGAGCCACCGAGCCCGGCCTTCTCTAAAGTCTTTATAAGGACACTAATCCCATTCATGAGGGCTTTACCCTCATGATTTAATCACTGCCCGGAGGTATCCTGTTAATATCATCACACTGGAGATTAGGTTTCAACATACACATTTTGAAAGGACACAAACATTCAGACCACAGCAGCCATTGTGTGCAAACCTACATCCTCCATCTGTTATATGAGTTGTATATTATATAGGTTGTAAAGTGAAATGTTTGGGTAGGTATGTGTTAACACTGTTCCAAAAATGTTTTATTCAGTTAATGAATGCAGCTCATGAAATCTCTGAAAGCATGGTTTCCATCACCCTAACTGTGCTTAGAAACATGTCCTTATGTAAAAAAGATGGCTAGAAAGCAAATGGTGCTTGTCATAGAATGCACCTTGACCAAGTTGCAAAGAACAGTGTCTGCTGCTGCTATTGCTAAACCTTACAAGTCTTCAAATATTCCTCAGAGCATTGTACAATAGGCTTTTTACAATGAATGGTCAAAGAGCTGCCTGATATCAACACTGAGCCCATATTAGTCAAAATAATATAACAAAACTGAAATTTGAAGTGCATTAAATACAGCAAAGGTTTATGCATCCCCATGTGAAGTCCACTTCAGGTTGGACAGCACTCCTGCCAACCTTACCTTGGGGGCCACATGCTTCAGATGGCAGAATACAAAACAGGGAAGATAGGGTAGGAGAAAGGAACACTGATTCTTTAATGCCTTAGCCAGGAGGTGACATATGCAATGCCCCCAACATTCTATTAGCTGAATTTAGTTCAACAGTTTCAACTATCTGCAAGGGAAATCAGGAAATGCAGGGGAGCATGGGGAATATTTGCTAAATAACTTGCCACATTAACTGTCTGACTTTGCGCAAGTAACTTAGCCTCCCTGTGCCCCAATGCATGTAGCATTAGCTCTAATTTTATAGCTAAAACTAGCATATTTTATATCTTGCAGATTATAAGAATTCAAACACTCAACATGGTATCTCAGTGTTGATTCAATAAGCACTTACTAATCGATTGACATCTTTTCTGGAGCAGGCACAGACCATCTTGATGTAACAGTGAGTATACTAGCAAGATCCTTGTCCTCATGTTGCCTAGAATTTGTTACTCAAAGTATGGTCCTTGGTCTGATAGCATCAGCATTACCTGATATCTTGGAAGAACTATAGAATTTCTGGCCCCATCCCAACCTCCTGGATCACAATCTGCAGATGCCTGGATGGCTTGCCTGGAAATGGGAGTGTGAGAAAAACTGACTAGAACACTGCTCCTTCATTTCTCCCATTCATCTAGTGAAATGTTTTCTTTCTCAAGAGCACCTGTCCTGATTACCTCACCAACTCCACCCCCATCTCACAGTCAGGGATTAGATGTTGCCATGACATTGCTATTGCTCTTAGAAAATGAAAGGAATTATAAAGTGCTTATGGTCCAGTGGGGAAGACAGCATCTTTATGTTATTAGGGGAAGCAGTGCCACAGGCAATAATTAGTGGTAATGTGAACCAGAGGTGTAGGGGGAAGGGGTAAGCAGGGAGGAAGAAATAAGGGACTGAAAGACAGTGTCCTCTTACTGTGCACACTGGACAGGACGCTGAAATCCAGGGTTGAAGGAAAGTGAACCAAGATGCTGTTGCTGTTCAGTTCAATTAAGAACTTTTTCAGCACTGATCTCTCCAAAGTTGAATACCTGCTTGCTATGGCTTTTTGTTGCTAGTTTACTGTATTGCTGGGACTGAGAGCAAGACTTCCCAGGGCCTTGTGCATAATAAGCCTGTGATTTAAAGTCTCAGCAGAGTTTGAGAAGCACCCACTTATTGTGCATGCAATGACTAAGAATCCCATTAAAAGGCAGATTCTGAGTCAGTGTGTCTGAAGATGCCGATGCCGCTATTCCAGGGACCACATTTGCAAATCGTCAAGTTCTCTTTTATAAAAACAGAGTAAGCAACAGCTTTTGGGGAAAGTAGCTAGCTTACAGCCTTGCTACTACTTTTTACATATTTCTACGAAAATGCTATGAAAAATTTCTTGCTAATTTTTACATATTTCTATGAACTGACCTAAAAAGCAAAATAAATTTCCAAGTCTTCTCTTAAACACTAGACAGTAAATAGTGAATCAGATTATAGGGTAGTCTGCCCATCAGCATCTCAGCAACTCAGACAAGGCTGATTCTGAGACAGCTATACCTCACCTCTCTACAGCCCTCCTCTCCAATGCCATCTTCGAGGATTTGGGCCTTTAAAGCTCTTAAGGTAGTTTGAGCCATGGACATCTATCACCTCTATCAACTAGGAATTCTGAATAATACTTTATAATGAACTCCTATAACTAGCCATTGTGTGGGTGGGCCCCTGGAGAGCTCTAAGCTGGTCCCATGGTTTAAAAATCACTTGGGAGAATGGGCAGGTGCTTCAGGGCTAAGCAGGTGGCACTAGGGTCCCCAACCCTCACCCACACCCCAGCCAGAACAGCTCCAATTTTACCTGTTATTGCTGTGGCTATTGTTGTTTTTAATTTGTCTGCGAATGTTTTGAGGAAAAGAAGCAATTTGATCCTTTGATAAACTCCTAATTTAGCCTATCATCTTACCCCAGTTAGAATGACTATTATCAAAAAGGCAAAAAATAACAGATGGTGGCAAGGATGCAGAGAAAAGGGAGTTCATACACTGTTGGTGGGAATGTAAATTCATACGGTCATTACGGAAAACATTACAGAGATTTTTCAAGAAACTGAAAATAGAACTACCATATAATCTAGCAATCTCATTACTGGGTATTTTTCCAAAGGAAAGGAAATTAGTATAGGAAAGGGATACCTGCACCCCTATGTTTATTGCAGCACTATTTACAATAGCAAAGCTAAGAATCAACCTAAACATCCATCAATGGATGAGTGGACAAAGAAAACGTGGTGTATATATACACAATGAATAGTATTCAGCCATAAAAAGAATGCAATCCTGACATTTGCAGCAACATGGATGGAACTGCAGGTCATTATAAGTGAAATAATCCAAGCAAAGGAAAATATCACATGTTCTCAGTCATATGTGGGAACAAAAGCAGCCAATCTCATAGAGGTAGAGAGAACAGTGATGGTCACCAGAGGCTGGGAAGGGTATGTGTGTGAAGCAGGTGGGTGGGGATGGGGAATGAAGAGAGATTGGTTAGTTGGTACAAACAGATGGAAGGAATGCATTCTAATGTTTGATAGTAGAGTAGGATGACTTTAGTTGTTGATGTATTGTACATTTTAAAATAGGTAGAAGGGGCTGGGCATGGTGGCTCACGCCTGTAATCCCAGCACTCTGGGAGGCCGAGTCAGGTGGATCACTTGAGGTCAGGAGTTTGAGACCAGCCTGGCCAGCATGGTGCAACCCCATCTCTACAAAAAATACAAAAAAATTAGCCAGGCCTGGTGGCACATGCCTGTAGTACCAGCTACCTGGGAGGCTGAGGCAGCAGAATCGCTCGAACCCAGGAGGCAGAGATGGCAGTGAGCCAAGATCGCGCCACTGCACTCCAGCCTGGGAGACAGAACAAGACTCCGTCTCAAAAACAAACAAACAAAAAAACCCAGGCATGGTGGTGCATGCCTGTAATCCCAGCTACTCAGAAGGCTGAGGCAGAAGAATCACTTGAACCTGGCAGGCGGAGGTTGCAGTGAGCCGAGATCATGCCATTGCACTCCAGCCTGGGGAACAAGAAACTCTCTCTCAAAAAGATAATTTTTTATATATATGATTTATAAAAAAAATTACATAATATACTATGAGGCACCCGGGAGGACTGAGCTGAAATGCATTCCAGTCCCCGTCTCAACAGTATAGAACTGGTAAACATTCAAGGTGGTAGATACCCTAACTACCTTCACTTGCTCATTACACACTGTGTGCATGTAACAAAACATCACATGTAGCCTATAAATATGTACAAATATGTATCAAAAAAACTTTTAAAAAATTAAAAAATACTTCATGAGTCACTTCATTTCATCTAGTCTCAATATTATATAAATCCCTGTCTTTTAAAGGATTATGTATTATATTTAGCAGGAAATAGTGTTCTTCTTTCCAGTCTATATTTCAGTAGAAATTTCACTAGGAAAGCCATAAAAAAAATCATGATTTAGAACTCAGGTTTCTCAAATAAAATGAGATCATTATTGTCAGTTGTATTTGCTAGTAGTTTACACAAATGCTTTCTAAAACTGGAAGTTATCCATATATTCAACGGCAGTAAGGACTAAGACTTGTAAGAAAGCTAAAAATAAATAGCCATAATAAATATTTAAATGAAGCAATTTTTAAAAGCAAAATAAATTTTTAACCTGTAGAATGTGGTGGTTGGAGTAGATCATAATAATAATGCTGTTTATTATTACTATCATTATTACTACCATCAAGTAGAGCTGGAAGGAACCCTATCTCAGTCCATCTAAACCAGATTCTCAAGTGAGCTTTCTTCTGTCTTGGCCCTAGACTGGCAGACAAGATCCCATTTGCTGGCACACCTAGAGAACTATGGGCCATATGGCCTGAGCACACACAGGAAAAGCCCTCTCTGCAGCCAGGCACACAGAGTCAGGCACCAATAGAAGAGAGCTCAGAAGGAGCTGACCCTTCCATGCTCACTTCCTTCTCCCAGAGGCAGTAATTGCATGTCATTCCGTTTCCAGTGGAGAAGAATGAGTGGGGAGGGGCACAGGTAGTGTGTCTCTGGGTGTCATCCTAGTGGAAGACCCATCGTGGCAACCACTGAAGTTCTCATGGCAACCACTGAGTTTTTCCACAATGCTGGATATGTTCTGCTTGTCCCTTCACCACCCTGCTTATGTCCAGAGAGGGTGAACTCTATGGACTGAAGTATAAGGGCTCCCTTAATCTCTGGCTTCTGTTTGGGTTTGAAGATCAGAAGGTGGCAGATTCAAAAGGTCAGGGTATATGTATATCTCCAGTTTCCCCATTGCCAAGATCTCCTTCGGAAGTACTTATATTTCTCTACCTAAGACCATAGGCGGGGCAGAACTAGTTTTCTGAGGTGAAGTGGACATTTGCACAAATTTTGGACCCTCCTTTAAATAATAAAAAATTGGCTGTGTGCAGTGGCTCACTCCTGTAATCTCAGCATTTTGGGAGGCTGTAGTGGGTGGATTTCTTAAGCTCAGGAACTCAAGATCAGCCTAGGCAACATCGTTAAAACCTTGTTTCTACAAAAAAAAAAATATATATATATATATATATATATATACATAGAAAAAATTAGCAGGGCATGGTGGTGCACGCCTGTGGTCCCACCTACTCAGGAGGCTGAGGTAGGAGGATTGTTTGAACCCAGGAGGTGGAGTCTGCAGTGAGCTGTGATGGTGCCACTGTACTCCAGCCTAGGTGACAGAGCAAGAACCTGTCTCAAAAATAATAATAATAGGGGCTGGCAAGATGACCGAATAGGAACAGCTCCAGTCTGCAGCTCCCAGTGAGATCAATGCAGAAGGCAGGTGATTTGTGCATTTCCAACTGACGTACCTGGCTTTTCTCACTGGGACTGGTTAGACAGTGGGTGCAGCCCACAGAGGGCAAGCCGAAGCAGGGTGGGGCGTCACCTTACCTGGGAAGCACCAGGGGTCAGGGAACTCTCGCCTAGCCAAGGGAAGCTGTGAGAGACTGTGCTGTGAGGAACAGTACACTCTGGCCCAGATACTATGCTTTTCCCATGGTCTTCACAAGCTGCAGCCCAGGAGATTCCCTTGGGTGCCTACGCCACCAGGGCCCTGGGTTTCAAGCACAAAACTGGGCATCATTTGGGCAGACACCGAGCTAGCTGCAGGAGATTTTTTTCATACCCCAGTGGTGTCTAGAATGCCAGCGAGACAGAACCATTCACTCGCCTGGAAAGGAGGCTGAAGCCAGGGAGTCAAGTGGTCTAGCTCAGTGCATCCCACCCCCACAGAGGCCAGCAAGCTAAGATCCACTGACTTGAAATTCTTGCTGCCAGCACAGCAGTCTGAAGTCGATCTGGGACACTCGAGCTTGGTTGGGGGAGGGGCATCCACCATTACTGAGGCTTGAGTAGGTGGTTTTCCCCTTCACAGTGTAAACAAAGCCACTGGGAAGTTCAAACTGGGAGGAGCCCACAGCAGCTCAGCAAAGCCACTGTACCCAGACTGCCTCTCTACATTCCTCCTCTCTGGGCAGGGCATCTCTGAAAGAAAGGCAGCAGTCCCAGTCAGGGGCTTATAGATAAAACTCCCATCTCCCTGAGACAGAGCACCTGGGGGAAGGGGTGACTGTGAGCGCAGCTTCAGCAGACTTAAACATTCCTGCCTGCTAGCTCTGAAGAGAACAGAGGATCTCCCAGCACAGTGCTTGAGCTCTGCTAAGGGACAGACTGCCTCCTCAAGTGGTTCCCTGACCCCTGTGCCTCCTGACTGGGAGATACCTCCCAGTCAGCGAGGTGGCATCTGGGGTGCCCCTCTGGGATGAAGCTTCCAGAGGAAGGAACAGGTAGCAATCTTTGCTGTTCTACAGCCTCTGCTGGTGATACCCAGGTAAACAGGGTCTGCAGCGGACCTCTAGCAAACTCCAGCAGACCTGCAGCAGAGGGGCCTGACTGATAGAAGGAAAGCTAACAGAAAGGAATGGCATCAACATCAACAAAAAGGACGTCCACACATAAACCCCATCTGAAGGTCACCAACATCAAAGACCAAACATAGATAAATCCACGAAGATGAGGAAAAACCAGCACAAAAAGCTTGAAAATTCCAAAAACCAGAACACCTCTTCTCCTCCAAAGGACACAACTCCTTGCCAGCAAGGGAACAAAACTGGATGGAGGATGAGTTTGATGAAGTGACAGAAGTAGGCTTCAGAAGGTGAGTAATGACAGACTCCTCTGAGCTAAAGGAACATGTTTCTAACCCAATGCAAGGAAGCTAACAACCTTGAAAAAAAGGTTAGAGGAATTGCTAACTAGAATAACCAGTGCAGAGAAGACCTGTAGAGATGACCTGATGGAGCTGAAAAATACGAGAACTTCGTGACGCATACACAAGTATCAAAAGCCGAATCAATCAAGCAGAAGAAAGGATATCAGATATTGAAGATCAACTTAATGAAATAAAGCGTGAAGACAAGATTAGAGAAAAATGAATGCAAAGGAATGAACAAAACCTCCAAGAAATATGGGACTATATGAAAAGACCAAACCTATTTTTGATTGGTGTACCTGAAAGTGACAGGGAGAATGTAACCAAGTTGAAAAACACCCTTCAGGAGAGCTTCCCCAACCTAGCAAGACAGGCCAACATTCAAATTCAGGAAATACAAAGAACATCATAAAGATGCTTCTCGAGAAGAGCAACCCCAAGACATACGATCTTCAGATTCACCAAGGTTGAAATGAAGGAAAAAATGTTAAGGGCAGCCAGAGAGAAAGGTTGGATTTCCCACAAAGGGAAGCCCATCAGACTAACAGCAGATCTCTCGCAGAAACCTTACAAGCCAGAAGAGAGTGGGGACCAATATTCAACATTCTTAAAGAATTCTCAACCCAGAATTTCATATCCAGCCAAACTAAGCTTCATAAGCAAAGGAGAAATAAAATCCTTTACAGATAAGCAAATGCTGAGAGATTTTGTTACCACCAAACCTGCCTTACAAGAGCCCCTGAATGAAGTACTACATATGGAAAGGAAAAACCAGTAACAGCCACTGCAAAAACATACCAAATTGTAAAGACCATTGACACTATGAAGAAACTGCATCAACTAATGGGTAAAATAACCAGCTAGCATCATAATGACAGGATCAAATTCACACATAACAATATTAGCCTTAAATGTAAATAGGTTAAATGCCCCAATTAAAAGATGCAGACTGGCAAATTAGATAGAGTCAAGACCCATCAGTGTGCTGTATGCAAGAGACCCATCTCACGTGCAAAGACACACATAGGCTCAAAATAAAGGGATGGAGGAATATTTACCAAGCAAAGGGAAAACAAAAACAAACAAACAAACAAAACAGGGTTTGTAATCCTAGTCTCTGATAAAACAGACTTTAAACTAACAAAGATCAAAAAAGACAAAGAAGGGCATTACATAATGGTAAAGGGATCAATGCAACAAGAAGAGCTAACTATCCTCAATATATATTCACCCAATAAAGGAGCACCCAGATTCATAAAGTTCTTAGAGACCTACAAAGAGACTTAGACTCCCACACAATAATAGTGGGAGACTTTAACACCCCACTGTCAATATTAGACAGATCAACGAGACAGAAAATTAACAAGGATATTCAGGACTTGAACTCAGCTCTGGACCAAGTGGACCTAATAAACTTCTACAGAACTCTCCACCCCAAATCAACAGTATATACATTCTTCTCAGCACCACATCACACTTATTGTAAAATTGACCACATAATTGGATGTAAAACACTCAGCAGATGCAAAAGAACAGAAATCATAAACAGTCTCTCAGACCACAGTGCAATCAAATTAGAACTCAGGATTAAGAAACTCACTCAAAACTGCACAACTACATGGAAACTGAACAACCTACTCCTGAATACTGGGTACATAATGCAATGAAGGCAGAAATAAATAAGTTCTTTGAAATCAATGAGAACAAAGACAAAGTGCCAGAATCTCTGGGACACAGCAAAGGCAATATTTAGAGGGAAATTTATAGCACTAAATGCCCACAGGACAAAGCAGGATATAGCTAAAATTGACACCCTAACATCACAATTAAAAGAACTAGAGAAGCAAGAGCAAATGCATTCAAAAGCTAGCAGAAGACAAGAAATAACTAAGATCAGAGCAGAACTGAAGGAGATAGAGAAACGAAAAACCTTTCAAAAAATCAATGAATCCAGGAGCTAGTTTTCTGAAGATTAACAAAACAGATAGACCACTAGCCAGACTAATAAAGAAGAAAAGAGAGAAGAATCAAATAGATACAAGAGAAAATGATAAAGGGGACATCACAACTAATCCCACAGAAATACAAACTACCATCAGAGAATACTATAAACACCTCTATGCAAATAAACTAGAAAATCTAGAAGAAATGGGTAAATTCCTGGACACATTCACCCTCCCAGGACTAAACCAGGCAGAAGTCGAATCCCTGAATAGACCAACAACAAGTTCTGAAATTGAGGCAGAAATGAATAGCCTACCAACCAAAAAAAAGCCCAGGACCAGATGGATTCACAGCCGAATTCTACCAGAGGTACAAAGAGGAGCTGGTATCATTCCTTCTGAAACTATTTCAAACAATACAAAAAGAGGGACTCCTCCCTAACTCATTTTATGAGGCATTATCTTGATACCAAAACATGGCAGAGACACAACAAAAAAAGAAAATTTCAGGCCAATATCCCTGATGAACAAAATCCTCAATAAAATACCGGCAAACCAAATCCAGCAGCGCATCAAAAAGCTTAGCCACCATGATCAAGTAGGCTTCATTCCTGGGATGCAAGGCTGGTTCAACATAGGCAAATCAATCATCATAATGCATCACATAAACAGAACCAGTGACAAAAACCACATGATTATCTCAATAGATGCAGAAAAGGCCTTCAATAAAATTCAACACCACTTCATGCTAAAAACTCTCAATAAACTAGGTATTGATGGAACATATCTAAAAATAATAAGAGCTATTTATGACAAACTCACAGCCAATATCATACTGAGTGGGCAAAAGCTAGAAGCATTTCCTTTGAAAACCAACACAAGACAAGTATGCCCTCTCTTACCACTCCTATTCAACACAGTATTGCAAGTTCTGACCAGGGCAATCAGGCAAGAGAAACAAATAAAGGGTATTCAAATAAGAAGAGAGGAAGTCAAATTGTTTCTGTTTGCAGATGACATGATTGTATATTTAGAAAACCCCATTGTCTCAGCCCAAAATATCCTTAAGCTGATAAGCAATTTCAGCACAGTCTCAGGATACAAAATCAGTGTGCAAAAATCACAAGCATTCCTATATACCAATAATAGAGAGCCAAATCATGAGTGAACTCCCATTCACAATTGCTACAAAGAGAATAAAATACCTAGGAATACAATTTACAAGGGATGTGAAGGACCTCTTCAAGGAGAAGGACAAACCACTGCTCAAGGAAATGAGAGAGGACACAAATGGAAAACTATTCCACATTCATGGATAGGAAGAATCAATATCATGAAAATGGCCATACTGCTAAAATTAATTTATAGATTCAATGCTATCCCCATCAAGCTACTATTTACTTTCTTCACAGAATTAGAAAAAAACTACTTTAAATTTCATTTGGAAACAAAAAAAGAGCCTGTATAGCTAAGACAATCCTAAGCTAAAAAACAAAGCTGGAGTCATTATACTATCTGACTTCAAACTATACTACCAGGCTACAGTAACCAAAACAGCGTGGTACTGGTAGCAAAACAGATATATAGACCAATGGAACAGAACAGAGGCCTCAGAAATACCACCACATATCTACAACCATCTGATCTTTGACAAACCTGACAAAAACAAGCTATATGGAAAGGATTCCTTACGCAATAAACGGTGTTGGGAAAACTGGCTAGCCATATGCATAAAACTGAAACTGGACGCCTTCCTTACACGTTACACAAAAATTTAACTCAAGATGGATTAAAGACTTAATGTAAAACCTAAAACCATAAAAATCCTAGAAGAAAACCTAGGCTATACCATTCAGGACGTAGGTATGGGCAAAGATTTCATGACTAAAACACCAAAAGCAATTGCAACAAAAGCCAAAATTGACAAATGGGATCTAATAAAACTAAAGGACTTCTGCACAGCAAAAGAAACTATCATCAGAGTGAACAGGCAACCTAAAGAATGGGAGAAAATCTTTGCAATCTATCCATCTGACAAATGGCTAGTATCCATATTCTACAAGGAACTTAAACTAATTTACAAGAAAAAAAATTAAAAAGTGGCAAAGGATGTGAACAGATACTTCTCAAAAGAAGACATTTATGCAGCCAACGAACATATGAAAAAAAGCTCATCATCACTGGTCATTAGGGAAATGCAAATAAAAACCAGAATGAGATGCCATCTCACGTCAGTTAGAATGGCAATCATTACAAAGTCAGGAAACAACAGATGCTGGAGAGGATGTGGAGAAATAGGAATGCTTTTACATTCCCACTGTTGTTGGGAGTGTAAATCAGTTCA
This sequence comes from Macaca thibetana thibetana, assembly GCF_024542745.1. Lineage (NCBI taxonomy): Eukaryota > Metazoa > Chordata > Mammalia > Primates > Cercopithecidae > Macaca > Macaca thibetana. The sequence continues at coordinate 176,398,485 of NC_065582.1, forward strand.
ACTATTGTGGAACACAGTGTGGCAATTCCTCAAGGATCTTTGACCCAGCAATCCCATTACTGGGTATGGTATATACCATACCCAAAGGATTATAAATTATTCTACTATAAAGACACATGCACACACATATTTATTGCAGCACTGTTCACAATAGCAAAGACTTGGAACCAACCCAAATGCCCATCAATGATAGACTAGATAAAGAAAATGTAGCAGATATATGCCATGGAATACTATGCAGCCATAAAAAAGGATGAGTTCATGTCCTTTGCAGGGACATGGATGAAGCTGGAAACCATCATTCTTAGCAAACTAATACAGGAACAGAAAACCAAACACTGCCTATTCTCACTCATAAGTGGGAGTTGTACGATGAGAACACATGGACACAGCAGGGAGGGGAACATCACACACTGTTGGGGAGTGGAAGGCTAGGGGAGGGATAGCAATCGGAGAAATACATAATGTAGATGACGAGTTGATGGGTGCAGCAAACCACCACGGCACATGTACACCTATGTAACAAACCTGCACATTCTGCACATGTATCCCAGAACTTAAAGTATAATTTTAAAAAAGTCAAAACAGTCAGAAATAATAACAGCTACAAGTCTTTAAGAAATACATAATATAAAAAATGTAAATAGTGAAATAAGTGAAAAATTGTGTGGGGGACAGGTACAAGTCTAATGTTTCTGTATGCAACAGAATTTCTGTTATCAGTGTAAAATAGTCTGTTATACTTATGAGAGGTTTTATTTCAGTCCTAAGTAAACACAGAGCAAAAAACCATAGCAGAGACACAAACAATAAAGAAAAGGGAATAAAAACTTAGCACTACAAAAAGAAATAATAATGAATGCTCCCTCTCTGGGTGGACATCAGCTAAATTTGGTCGGGATTTCCTTTCTGCTCTAACAGGACAGCACTGAGTTCAAGGCCTCACAATTACTGTGTTATCCCTCCCTCAGCACCCAGAGATGCCCTCTGCATCATGCAGCTGTGCCTGCTGCTGCCAACGGGTGAGGGAGAGGTGGTGTTGGCAATTCAGGGCTTAGTGCCTCTTTCAGCTATGTGAAGTTAAAACCAGGTGCTGTGTGTGCTCACATGCTTATTAGTTCTTACAAAGGTGTTTTTTTCTGTGTAGATAGGTGTTAACTTGGTCTTCTTGTTGGGGGGACAATCAGTGGGGCTTTCTATTCCATCATCTTGGTTTGCCTTTCCCCACTGTGTCTTTGTATTCAAATTTCTCTCTTCTAAGGATACTAGCCATATTGGATTTAGAGTCCACTGTAATCCAATATGACCACCTAATTATATTCGCAGAGATCCTATTTCTATATACAGTTACATTTATAATTTTAAGGGCTTTAGACTTGAGAGAACACAATTCCATCCACAACAGTGCACATATGTGAAGTTTCTCTATTAACCTTTAGTCTACAATCTAGACTTTAAGACGAACGATCAGGCTGGGTGCGGTGGCTCACGCCTGTAATCCCAGCACTTTGTGAGGCTGAGGTGGGCAGATCATGAGGTCAGGAGATCAAGACCATCCTGGCTAACACGGTAAAACCCCGTCTCTACTAAAAGTACAAAAAATTAGCCGGGCATGGTGGCGGGCGCCTGTGTGTCCCAGGCGGGAGAATGGCGCGAACCCGAGAGGCGGAGCTTGCAATGAGCCGAGATTGCGCCACTGCACTGCAGCCCCAGCGGCAGAGCGAGACTCCGTCTCAAAAAAAAAAAAAAAAAAAAAAAGAGAAACAATCAGATAACAATATGCATCCCCTTGCCTCAATTTGGCAATGTTTGTCATCTAGGCTTCTGGCCAGGTTGTCTTATTTAGCTTTTAGTAAACTACTTTAACACTTGCATTTTAATTTTAGTGTTGCTCAGAAGCATTTGAAAATTAATCATTCTAGTTTTCTTAAAACCTTCCTTTCTCTAGCCTTTCCAAATCAGTGTTTCTTCCTGAGTTGTCGTCTGTCTTTCCAAGCATCTCCTTCAAGTCTCCATCTGTGTCAGGGGTCCCGCCAAGACCACCCCGAGTTTTCATGGCCCACTGCAAGAGCTCTCAGGACCCATTATATAGTCATACTTGTAAGCTAAGATTTATCACAGTGAAGGGATACAAAATACAGTGAGCAAAAGGGGAGGGTACATACAGACAAGTCCAGTGGAAACCAGGTGCAAGCCCCCAGGAATCTTCTAATTGTGGAGTCACACAGGGCACACTTAATTCCCACTGCAAGGAGTTGTGACAAAGTAAGTACCTATCTGGGAAGCTCATTAGAGGTTTTTATTAGAGCTCATAAAAAAACAGAGTTTTTATTGGGGCCTGGTTTTGTTGACACCCTCTGCCTGGCATGCATTCAACGCAGACCACATTGTCTGCACACAATGGGCACAGTGAGCCATTCTTATGGAGAGGAAACTTCCTATCAGTGTGAGTAACTGTTTACCAGCCTGGGGCCAACCTTCAAGCAGACCCTTCTGAAGATCGGTCTCAGACTCGGCTGTATTAGCTCTTTTCTTCTACCCTTCACCACTTCCCTTCTCTTTTTGCCATTCCCTTGGGCTCTTCCTAAATGTTTATTTCTCCAGATAAATACTAGTTAAGTAACATTTAAAGTATATTTTTTGAATGACGGGCATTACTTGAGATTATAATTTGTTTATGATATATAAAGATGTATTTCCATTTTTGATATGGTGAAAAAAATGATAGACAACAGAGGCATATCATGTGCTTGCATATGTAGGAAGTCTCAATATTATTCAAATAGAAAGAGAGGAAGTCAAACTACCTCTTTGCAGACAATATGTTCCTATCTAGAAAACCCCATAGTCTCTGTCCAAAGGCTACTAGAACTGATAAACAACTGCAGTGAAGTTTCAGAATGTCAAATTAATGTGCAAAAATTATACACCAGTAACATCCAAGCTGAGGGCAAAATCTAGAATGCAATCCCATTCACAAAAGCCAAAAAAAGAAAAAAAAGAGTAAGATACCTAGGAACACAGCTAACCAGAGAGGTGAAATATCTCTGCAAAAAGGATTTCAAAACACTGCTTAAAAAATATCAGAGATGACAGCTGGCATGGTGGCTCAAGCCTGTAATCCCAGCACTTTGGGAGGCCAAGGTGGGTGGATCACCTAGGTCAGGAGTTCGAGACCAGCCTGGCCAACATGGTGAAACCCTGTCTCTACTAAAAATACAAAAATTAGCCAGGCAGGGTGGTGGGCACCTGTAATCCCAGCTTCTCGGGAGGCTGAGGTGGGGGAAGTGCTTGAACCTGGGAGGCAGTGAGCCGAGATTGCGCCACTGTACCCCAGCCTGGGCGGCAGAGCAAGACTCCATCTCAAAAAGAAAAGAAAAGAAAAGAAATAAAAGAAATAAGAGATGACACAAACAAATGTAAAAACATTCCATGCTCATGGATAGGAAGACTCAACACTGTTAAAATGGCATTATAACCTAAAGCAACTTACAGATTCAGTGCTATTTCTCTCAGACCAGCAATGTCATTTTTCACAGAATTAGAAAAAAAAAGATTCTAAAATTCATGTGGAACTAAAAAGGAGACTGAATAGCCTGAGGAATCCTAAGCCAAAAGAACAAAGCCAGAGGCACCACACTACTGGACTTCAAACTATACAAGCCTACAGTAACCAAAACAACATGGTACTGATACAAAAACAGATACATAGACCGATGGAATAGGTTAGGAAACCCAGAAATAAAGCCACACACCTACAACCATCTGGTTTTGACAAAATTGACAAAAACGAGAAATAGCGAAAGAACTCCTTAATAAATAGTGCTGGGATAACAGGCTAGCCATATGCAGAAGATTGAAACTGGACCCCTTCCTTTCACCACATACAAAACTCAATTTAAGATGGATTGAAGACTTAACTGTAAGACCTAAAACTATGAAAACCTTAGAAGAAAATCTAGAAAATGCCATTCAGGACATAGATCATGGCAAAGATTTCAGGACAAAGTCTTCAAAAGCAATTGCAATAAAAAATATTTATAGATAAGTAGGACCCAATTAAATAACTTCTGCACAGCAAAAGAAACTATCAACAGAGTAAATAGACAACCTCCAGAATGGGAGAAAATATGTGCAAACTATGCACCTGACAAAGTTCTAATATCCAGAATCTATAGGAATCTTAAATCAGCAAGCAAAAAACAAGCAACCTTGTTAAAATGGGTAAAGGACATGAACAGACATTTCTCAAGACAACATTTCTCAAGACATATGCACAGCCAAACATGAAACATGCTGAACATCACTAATCATTAGAGAAATGCAAATCAAAACTACAATGAGGTGTCATATCCCATGCCAGTCAGAATGTCTGTTATTAAAGTCAGAAAATTACAGATGCTGGGAAGATTGTGGAGAAAAGGGAATGCTTATATACTTCTGGTGGGAATGTAAATTAGTTCAGCCACTGTGGAAAGCAGTTGGAGATTTCTCAAAGAATTTAGAACTACTATTTGACCCAGCAAAATCATTATTGAGTATATGCCTGTATTAGTCCATTCTCACACTGCTATAAAGAAATACCTGAAACTGGGTAATTTCTAAAGAAAAAAAGGCTTAATTGGCTTACGGTTCTACAGGCTGCACGGGAAGCATGATGCTGGCCTCTGCTTCTGGGGAGGTCTCAGGAAACTTAAACATGGCAGAAGGCAAAAGGGAAGAAAGGCACATCTTACATGGCCAGAGCAGAAGGAAGAGAGTGAGAGGGGAGGTGCTACACACTTTAAAACAGCCAGTTCTCATGAGAACTCACTCACTACCATGAGAACAGCACCAAAGGGATGATGCTAAATCATTCATAAGCAGCCTGCCCCCCTCTGAACCTAAAAGGAGGAAAAAAAAGGTTTATGTATAGTCCCCCCACATTTCTTAGGCTTATTCCTATGTATTTAATTGTTTCACCTTAGTTCTATAAATATGATCTTTTCTTCCATTATATGTTAATCATTGTTTTTAATCTGCTTTTAAAAATGCTAATTTCTATATATTAAAGTTCCAACTTGTCACATCTATGTAGTATTAGTAGATACCACAATAATTCATAGAAAATTAGTATACATATTTAGAAATAATTATTGCAAATAACATACCAAGTTCTTTCTTCTTATACCTATTATTTTCTTCTATTTAACTGCTTTGACTGGTACATTCAGAACAGTATTAAATAGTACCAGTTATTGAGATGGCTGAGAAGGTAGGATTGCTTGAGCCTAGGGGTTTGAGACCAACTTGGGCAGTATACCAAGACCCATCTCTAAAGAAAACAAAAAATAAAAATAGTACTACTAATATCAAATCTAGTATTAGTACTAGTATGTATCAGATTACTTTTGGTATTTCACTCTAATCTAGGCTTATTGCTTTGGGTGGAGGAATCTGATTAGAAACATATAACTTGCTAGATATTAAAGTCCACTATATTCCCATATGTACATAGGTCTGCATGTGAACGTACTATTCTTTAGTTATTTTCTTCTCCTGTATTACACTCTCGATTATTGAACTTTATAATAAACTTTAACATCTACAATCTAATAATTACTTTTTGGGAATGGTTGAATTTTTTTTCAAATGCCTTTCTCATTGTAATGATTATATGTAAGATTTTTCCTCCTTGGGACTATTAATAAAGTAAATCATTAAACCATCCTGAATTCCATTTAACTGGTTGTATTGTTGATACTATTCCTGTTACTATTATTGATACTATTATACCCAACAAAATATAGTTTATATGCATGGTCCTAGTGGGCTTTCCTAATATTTCACATTGATTTAGAGATGTGATACCCAAAGCAATACTTCCTTAAAATTAATGGCAAACATGTCATTCCTACACAATTCAGTAGCCAGCCCTTTAAAAAAGATATTTTTCTTATATAAATCAAAATATTATATCCCCAAAATTATGAATAACTCTTTGGTATTGTCTAACACCCAATCTATATTCAAATATCCCTAATTGTCTCAAAATTTATTTTTCAAATTAAGATCTAAACAAAGTACTTGCATTTCATTTGCATATTTTCTTAGCTATCTATCTTGGCTCTGGATGCTGTTGTAAACAGCACAAGTAGTAACTGAATTTGAGGCAGGTGGTCTGAGGCTGACTTCATGTGACTTGCAAGAAGCCTACAGGAATGCCTTGAGCCCCACAAGAAATACAGCTATCTTTCCGGATTAAAGTCCTGGCCTGCAGATTTGGCTAAGAAACAAGAAAAATAGGAACACCCACCAAGGTCAAGTCAGCCACACTGGAAAGATTTGCCTCTTTGGAATGGAGCCTTAACCAAAGCTCAAACACACTTTTCCCATTATCTTTGCCTGAGCCGCCCTTTGCCAAGGGAATCACTATACATGCCCAAGTCAGTTCAGGTCAGTGCTAGAGCATCCCAGGGCCCTGCTTCCTAAGTCCCAGTCAGCCTAAGTAGAAACAGTTGTTCATCATGAGCAATGGAGAAAGATGCTTCCATGATCCAACTGCTCTTATACTAATATTTGATGTTTTGGGCCCTGGCAAGGCCCAAAGCCTTGATCTGGCTCCTTATTAGTTGTGTTCCCAGCCACCAGAATTTGTCTCTCAACACATCTGGCCAGTGGATCAAGATCTTACAAGATATTAACATTAGCTGATATGGTTTGACTGTGTCCCCACCCAAATCTCATCTTGAATTGTAGTTCCCATAATCCTCATGAGTCATAAGGCGCAGCTACTTGGGAGGCTGAGGCAGGAGAATGGCGTGAACCTGGGAGGCAGAGCTTGCAGTGAGCTGAGATTGCGCCACTGCACTCCAGCCTGGGTGGCAGAGCAAGACTACGTATCAAAAACAAAAAAAGCAAAAATAACCCAAAAATAACAAAAGAGGAGACCCAGTGGGAGGTAACTGAATCACGGGAGTGATTAATTCCATGCTGTACTCATGATAGTGAGTTCTCATGAGATCTGATGGTTTTATAAGGGGCTTTCCACCCCCCTTCTCTCTGTACTTCTCCTTGCTGCTGCCATGTGAAGTAGGATGCTTGCATCCCCTGCTGCCATGTGAAGAAGGATGTGTTTGCATCCCCTTCTGCCATGATTGTAAGTTTCCAGAGGCCTCTCTAGTCCTGCAGAACTGTGAGTCAATTAAACCTCTTTCCTTCATAAATTACCCAGTCTCCGGTATTTCTTCATAGTAGCGTGAGAACGGACTAATACATTAGCCTTCAACTTTCATGTTTTAACTCATGTTCTGTCACTCAGGCTAGAATGCAGTGGTGTGATCATGGTTTACTACAGCCTCGACTTCCTGGGCTCAAGCAATCCTCCCACCTCAGCCTTTTGAGTACCTGGAACTACAGATAGGCACAACCATGCCTGGCCAATTTTTGTGCACGTGTGTGTGTGTGTGTGTGTGTGTGTGTGTGTGTGTAGATGGGGTCAACACTATGTTGTCTAGGCTGGTCTGGACTTCCTGGACTCCAGTGATCTGCCACCTCAGTCTCCCCAAGTGCTGGGATTACAGGCATGAGCAATGGGCCTAGCACCTTCAACTTTTCTATCTACTCCCAAATTAGGAAATCAACCAAGGAATAACACAGAAGTCAGATGGAGTTAAATACCTTAACTTCATTTCTGGCAACTAGATTGGAGAACACAGTTGATACATGTGGTCATAATAAGCCTCTTGAGATTTCACATGCTATAGATACCTGCCACCCAGTCACTGACCCTGCAGGACATCACAGTCTTCTTTACAGGATCAGCTGGGACCTGTCAGTGCCCCACAAAAGGCAGTAGGGGACAACACACATCCTGTGGGCTGGGGAAACCCAGAAAAGAATGATCACCATGGTGACGAGCCACACAGGCTCAGCTCATTACCCTAACAGGACGGGACCCCTCTAACTCCTCCTCTGAGCCAAAGCAAAGTTCATAAGGAAGACAGCTGGAAGTGCTCCTCATATACTTCTGGATAGTGGAACAGAAAGTCCCTTCTCCAGGTAAAAATGTGAGGAATGTGGGTAAGAGTAACAGGACGTCTCCCTTAGGTGAAATACAACCGAAAAGGGGAACTGGCCGTGACATGTTACTAGGTGTACACAAAAAAAAGTGTAAGGTGCTCCTGTGTGCCAGCACTCTGATAGGTGCCACATAGAGCTTATATGATTTTCTCCTTTCAATAGCACTTAAGGAAAATAATCTCCCCAGGATCACCCAGCTAGTGAATGTTAAACTTCTTGAGTCCTGGTTTCTCTACCTATATAAAAAGGACAAACGGATTCAACCATTTCCAAACTCACTGTTTTTTCATATAAACCGAGCTAGTCAGGTGCAGTGGCTCACACTTGTAATTCCAGCTGCTCATGACGTTGACGTGGAAGAATCACTTGAGCCCAGGAGTTTGAGACCAGCCTGGGCAATATAACGAGACCCCATATTTTAAAGACAGAATAAGAACCAAGCCACTTTTGGAAGTCTGACTCATGAAACAAACTAAGCTAACCAGCCTTTTCTCCTGGGCATCTAGTTCTGACTCAGTAATTCCCAGACTTTGTAACTACCTAAGCACCATGTGTTGACCATCCATTCCCACAGGATTGGGGTGGGGGTGAAAAGCAGAAAGGATGGTAAAAACCAAGTATTTAACATTCCCCAAGACTTTTTTTTTTTTTTTTTTTTTTTTTTTTTTTTTTACAGAAAGCTATAAATCTTCGGCTGGGCCTAGCTAATGTGCTGTAATAAAAGGAGATGTTGATTCGATTTTCACAATCCATTATTCCAAGGCCAGAGAAAAACAGGAAGAGAGCTGCTTTTCTTGGAAGGAAAAGAAAACGTTTGTCAAATTGTTTCTACTTATTTGTATTCACGCATCCTGTCTCTCCTAATATCTCACCTGTCAGAGACTAACAGGATAAAAGTGGACAGGTGGAATGACTTTAAATTATGTGTATTGAGAAAAATGAATGAAAAACAGCATGCAAAAGAATCCAAGGAAATTAACATGGTTGCTGCTTAGTTCTCTCCTGCTCCCCACTGGAGGTTGAAGAGGAAGATAACATTTCTATTCAATTCAATCCAAAAATTGTTAGGAAGTGAAGATGCAAAGATGATGACATGGCCCTCAAGGAACTCAGAACAGATGAGAAGGTAAGTCTGATACATATGCTAAGAGCAATGAGGGCGATAAGCCTAGAGTAACAGATGCAGACTCCCTAACCCGAGGATGCCTTTGGAAGAGATGATATGTGAGCCAAGTCAGAGGTTGTGCAGCAGTGAGCCAGCAAAACGAATAGTGGGACAAAGTCAGCAATAACAGCATTCTAGGCAAAGGAAATACAAACAACAAAAAAATGTCCAACATCTACCAGACCTTGCTGCCTTCTGATACTGTCTTAAGTGCTTTTCATGCAATCTTAACTCTGATGACACTGTGCTCAATGAAACCGCTACTATCAGCATCCCTATTTTTCAAATGTAACAATAAGACTGTAAAGTTAAGTAGCTTGCCCAAGCAGTAGGAGGTACACATCAGAATGAGGATTTGAACTCAGGTCAGTATGATTCTAAAGCCTCATTTTTTAATAGCAACAGGCTACACTGCTCTCCCAAAGTGATCAGCAAAGGTACCAAATGTGGGTGACAGCATATCACCAGGGGGTAATGACTACAAAGTGTGCTGTTTCCAGATGGTAATGGGGGAAGCAGAGAGCAGCTAAAGATTACATGAAACTTTTTTTTTTTTTTGAGATGGAGTTTCGCTCTTGTTGCCCAGGCTGCAGTGCAATGACACAATCTCAGCTCACTGCAGTCTCTGCCTTCTGGGTTCAACTGATTCTCCTGTCTCAGCCTCCCAACTTGCTGGGATTACAGGTGCCCACCACCACGCCCAGCTGGTTTTTGTATTTTTAGCGGAGACGCAGTTTTACCATGTTGGCCAGGATGGTCTCAAACTCCTGACCTCAGGCGATCCACCTGCCTCGGCCTCCCAAAGTGCTGGGATTACAGGCGTGAGCCACCACGCCAGGCCACATGAAATGTTTTATGTACCACATGAAGAGGTTGGATGTTATCCTGCGGTAATACGATCTCAGAAAATGTTTAAACAGGATAAATGCCATGGCCAGATGTGTTTTATATAAATTCATTCTCTTTGGTCTCACACCACAGTAACATGAGAGGAACAAGATCAGAGACACAAAGACTTGTAAGATCTAATGGTAACCCAGGAAGGAGGGTGTATGAATTAGGATGGTGGGAGCTCAGGTGGAGAAGAGTGAGATGATTTGAGAAATACTAAAGAACAGTAGGACTGCTGAATATAATGGGTGTAGGCATGACGGAAGGAGGAGGAGGAGGAGGAAGAGTTAAGGATGACTCCAGGTCTTCTGTTGGAATGACTAAGTGAACGTTAGAGCCTCCAACTGGAACAAGAGCACAAGGAGAACTGTTTGGCTTGAGTTCAGATAACACAACAGATTAATTACATAAACTAATTTCTGTAAATTCGTTATGTAAATTATGTAAGCTTGTTTGACTTGGTTTTGAAATGGCTCATGGTTATACCTGTCACAGCTGGATTCCAGGACTCAACCACAATCAGAATTTTTCTTTCATTCTCTCAGCTTGAATTTCCTTTTGTAGCACCCTTGGGCTCACTCTTTATGGCAGTGATAACAATTGACACGCTTTATTTTCTGATCAATCATCATCACAGCTGAAGAGGCTTGGCTTTTAGTAACCACATCAACCCTTGGGAAGGAACTTGAACACCCCCCACTGGGCTCATATATCTGCCCCCTGGAAGATCACTGAGTGGATGGGAAGAGATAATCTGAACAGTGATTCTGGATTATATGTCCTTCCTGCTGATGGGAGGAAGTACGGTCAGGGAAACCTCTGAAAGGAAGAGCAGTCCCATTACCAAAACAGGTCTGTCTAGTGAATAGGCCAAAGCAAAGAAACCCATTCCATGGGAAAACATCCCATCTGATTATATGACTGTGGAATGTGGAGGGACAGGACAAGGTTGAAGGTAAACACTTGGAAGTCATCAGCTACCTTTGAAGTTAAAACTGAAAGAAAGTATAGATAAGATTGAGTCAAGGATGAAAGAATTCAGGGAATACCACCCTTTAAGACAGGAAAAGGAACACAAAGTAGAGCAAAAACAGAGGAGAATAATGTGCCAAAGAATGTATGAGCATTGTCTCATTTAACTTTATTAGCAATACAGCCCTATAAGGAGGGCATAAGGGTTTTTCATTTTAACAGCAAAATTACTCTGAATCTGAGCTTGCTCATCATCAAATCTGCTAAGTGATAGAGCTGGGATTGGAATCTTTTCTTGTGAGACTCCAACTCCATTCTACTAGAAAGATGACATGTTCCCCACCAAGGACCTAAGATGTATGCTATTTCTAGATGTTTTCTCCTAGCACGTGGGAGATTTTTAAAACACGTATTTTCTTCTTGGCAGTAAATAGCATCTTTGTTCCACAAAGAAACAAAATTAAAAACAGTTCAAATCCTCATGCTTCAGAAGAATTTATACCTAAGCATTCTCAGTCTGTCCTTGATTACATGGGTCTCAGTTATAGACTCAAGAAAACAGAAATATAGAATGTGAGCACTATTAAGATAATTAGAAATAATCTAGTAAAGGATCCAGTGATGGACTTCAGTGGAATCTATTTAGAAACCCTTGAAATTGAATGCAAAATATTTGTGCACAGTGGATGTTTTTTTCTGGGAAGACAGTCTATTCTCTGAATTCTTGAAAGTGTATAGGTCCAAGTACCCTCACTTTGCAGATATGGATATTAGTCATTTATATTCCATGGGCCTCCAGCTCATACCATGAGGCCTTGATAGAATCAGGTCTGGACCTTAGGTCTCTTGGTTCCCAGAGCATGGCACTCTCAGGAAGCCTCTGTAAGTATCCTATTAAGTGCCTGAAAGAAGGGTTTCTTGCCCTGAGATCAACTATACATTTTTTGACCAGCAAGGGTTCCCCCTCTTGTAAACAGTTATTCCTTGGAAAATAAAATTCATATTAAACTGTCACTTACAAGCACAGGGAATATGAGATATGGACTTGACAATGTTGGCAGTTGGGAACTGCACAGAAATCCAGGGCTCTGTTGCCTTCCTACCCGCTACTCCTTACCACGTCCAAGAGGAGGGGAGAGGGCATTAGGTATGAGAATCCACATCTGCTGAGCACCCAGGGGAGAATGAGCTTAGGAAGATCTTGGTTTGGGTTTCCAGAATCAGAGCCCGTGACGAGGATGTGTAAGTTGTTTATTAAAGATGTGCTCCCAAACAAAACTGGGAAAGGAGAACAAGGCAGGGGCAGAAGTCAGGGAAGGGTGTGATGTCAGAGTCCTCTGGAGTGTGACAACAGCCTGATCCCTCAGGGGTGAGAATTTCCACAGAGCGTTTTAGAGCTCATCCAAATTTGAAGCCTGGAATCTGAAGTGCCTTAGTCCTGCTGCAAGGGGCTTGAACTAAAGCACCTGTAGCTCTTTGCGTGTTTTGTGGTATGGGCAACAAAGACAGATCCAGTAGCCCAAGGACAATCATAGGAAGAAGAGAGGTAAATGTGAGCCATGGGAAGAAAATGCATGCATGTTGGGAGGATGTACAGAGTAAAAGGGATCCAAGGGGACCCCTGGGCAGAATGTTAACGTCTACTGAAGGAAGGAAAATGAAAATTTATTGAAAATTCTCTCATTACCCTCCTTTTTCCCTTTCAATACACAGTTCAGAAGGAAGTTTGCTACGGATTTCTCTCAGTTATTTAATATAGGACAAATAATTTACTATAGCAGCAGATATTATGGGACTTCATTGGATGTTTGTACATTTAAACCTGAGCTTCTGAGCCACAGTTGACTAACACAGGTGCTAATAATCATTTTCAAAGAATATCATTACTCAGTGTTATAAAATACATTACTAATAATTCTACTGCTAACAGCAAACATACATTGTACACCTACTATGGTCTAGAACAGCTCTAATATAAATTTACTTATTTACTCTTCCCATCAAATCACTGAAGTAGATACTCATACCTACTAGACACACAAGGAGACTGAAGCAGAGAGGGGATAAATGTTTCACATAGGAGCACATACCTGGTTAGGAGATGGTGCCGATCTTCAAATTCAGGCAGCCTATTTCTGGAGCTCACATATGCTGTTAACACTACATTGGTTACTTTGGTATTAAAAACTGGGAGTTGGAGATCTTAGTTTGTGCTATGAAACCAGTTATCCATTCACTGTATAACCGAGTATTTTTTTATTATTGAACAAACCAAGAACACATGCAATCCTGACTCTTAATGAGAGTGTTCATATCACAGAGGTATAATCTGTCTTTCTTGCATGATGATGAGGCTACTGGAAAACCATGAGAATATGTCATGAGTGGTTCTCTTCATATTCACCACCCTTTTCTAAACAGAGCACACATAATGCATGTATTTGAATAACCAATATCAGTATGTTTTGAGGACAATGACATGCAAACCATCTTATATCTCTTGGGGAAAATGGTCTCCTCTTTCATGGCTAACATATGTGGTTTCAGACTCTTCAAACAGCAAAGGCAGGCACTTTTGGAAATGGAGTGCTCATATCTTTCAGCAAAACTTACCAGGTTGTAAAACATATCTTTACTAGCCTAGTGAAGTTAATGTCATTTCCACACAGACCTCCATGAAGTTAAATCTATCTTAGGTACTGGAAAGCTCTGGACAAGTGTTTTACAGTTTTTGAAAACAGCTTTTGTTGAAAGAACCTGAAAGTAATCAACTCATTTTTTAAAGATTCGAATAATTTATTCTAACAAAAGTATAGGGCATGGAAAAATTAGTGTATTTGAATCATTTCAGAGAGTAGAACAAGTTTCACACTAGCAGATTTCAGATTTTAGCACCTTTGAAAAGAAATATTCAGAGTTAGACATAAGTTGTCATATTAAGACAAGTGGCAACGCAGGCTGCAGTTGACCTACAGGGGGGATACTCATCGGACTTCGGTGCAGTTCACATCACAGTGCAGTCATTTGGTTTTTGAGAGTGCCATAAAACACACTTAAAGAGAACGAGAAAGGAGTTCATTGCATTCATGGCTGGTGGTTAGAAGTTGAACTAGAGACAAAAGCAGAAAGGTTATAGGATGGACTGGGAGGTCAAGTAGACAGTCCGAAGGCACCGACAGTGCAGTACATGGTCTTATTCTCCCATCGCACAGTGTAGCTCCCATCAGTAGAGCTGTCCCAGAAGCAGGAACTTGCCGTGTGTGATCCAGCTCCATTCTTTTGTGTAATTACACAGGTCACAATGTATATAAATTGTCTTCCCAGCTTGGTGAGTTGGCTTAAAATTTGTTCCACGTTTGTGGTCCACTGGTTCACTTTGCTGTGTTGACAAACATTACCAGCAATGGTGATTTTTTTTTGAGACAGTCTTGCTCTGTCACCGAGGCTGGAATGCAGTGGCGCAATCTCGGCTCACTGCAACCTCCGCCTCCCGGGTTCAAGCGATTCTCCTGCCTCAGCCTCCCTATGAATAGCTGGGACTACAAGCGCCTGCCACCACGCCCGGCTAATTTTTGTATTTTTAGTAGAGACGGAGTTTCACCATCTTGGCCAGGCTGCTCTCGAACTCCTCACCTTGTGATCCGCCTGCCTTGGCCTCCCAACGTGCTGGGATTACAGGCGAGAGCCACCGCGCCCGGCCCCAATTATCCTTTCTATAGCCTTTTTTACAATGTTGCTCACTTCAACAATAAAGGCAGCCTCCTCTGCAGTCTCGTGGTGGCCCATCTTTCCTCCAGGGAATAGCCTCCGCCTCCTGGAGTGGTGCGACGCAGGAACACTCAGGCCCCGCCCCACATGTGCCACGCCTCTCTCCGTAGCCGGGCAGGCACGGGCGGGCATGCCCCACACACCCCCAACTCCTTTTTTTTTCACTTGTGTTACATTTATTCATCTCAATTCATCCTTAGAGCAAAACTCTGCAGTGGGTGCTGCTTTTTTTTTTTTTTGCGAGGAAGTCTCGCTCTTGTCCCCCAGGCTGGAGTACAATTGCGCCATCTTGGCTCACTGCAACCTCCGCCTCCCGGGTTCAAGCGATTCTCCTGCCTCAGGCTCCTGAGTAGCTGGGATTACAGGCGTCTGCCACCACGCCCGGCTAACTTTTGTATTTTATTTTATTTTATTTTATTTTATTTATTTTTTGAGACGGAGTCTCGCTCTGTCGCCCAGGCTGGAGTGCAGTGGCCGGATCTCAGCTCACTGCAAGCTCCGCCTCCCAGGTTCACGCCATTCTCCTGCCTCAGCCTCCCAAGTAGCTGGGACTACAGGCGCCTGCCACCTCGCCCGGCTAGTTTTTTGTTTTTTTTTTTTTAGTAGAGACGGGGTTTCAACCATGTTGGCCAGGCAAGGTCTCGAACTCTTGACCTCAGGTGATCCGCCCGCCTCGGCCTCCCAAAGTGCTGGGATTACAGGCGTGAGCCACCAAGCTGGGCCAGTGGGTGCTATTTATCTCCACTTTGGAAATGAGAGTAGCAGAGAAAGATGACTAAGATTTACAAAGTGTTGAGAATCCAGCCTGGCTAGGGGATGCTAACCAGAGCAGGGCCTTATGGCCCCAGGAGACCTGGTTCTAGTTGGGTTCTTTCCTAAACCACAAACCCACCAAAAGCAGCGTATCCTCTAGGATAAATACCCACAAAGGCCCAGGGAAAATGTTCCAGGTGGTCAAGAACTCAATTCCTAATGAAAGCTTGGTAAATGAACTATGCCTCGGTCTGTTCATCCAGAAATAGGGTTAATATTTTACTACTGGCAGGGTACAGTCGCTCACACCCTGTAATCCCAACACTTTGGAAGGACAACACAGGAGGATGACTTAAACCCAGGAGGAGTTAGAGACCAGCCTGAGCAACATTGTGAGACTCCATCTCAACAATCAGTCAATCCATAGCCGGGCATGGTGGTACATGCCCTGTAGTCCCAGCTACTGGGGAGGCTCAGGCGGGAGGACCCCTTGAGCCTGGGGGGATGAGGCTGCAGTGAGCCATGACTGTGCCACTATGCTCCAGCCTGGGCAACAGAGCGAGAGTCTGTTGTCCCTTAGAAGTTTGTTTACTACATAGCACTGAGCAAGCCACACCAGTACTCTCCTGATGTCCATAAACAGATGGATAGGGATTAATCAAGGTTTACTGAGTACATTTCCTTACTTCAGCTTTTCAGGAATAAAGGGACACAATCAGGATTCACAGTGAGAAGTGCTGATGCTTATGTGGGTTAAATTCCATCATTCAGTCCCTGGGCTTTTTCGTGTTTGTTGTTGGTGCTGCTACTGTTTTAAACTGTTTCTCAGGTCTCCAATCTTCCTCCTCCTGTGTACCATGGCTAAAGTCATCCTCCAAAATATCCCCAACCTACAACCCATTAGTGGCTCCACTGAGTAAAGTCTTGGCTCTTTACCGTGACCCTCCAGACCATTGCATTGTCATCTTGCATTCCCGTAGTCTCCTCTTTCTTTTGTAGTCTTTTCCAAGCTTTTAATTTTGGTATGGTATTAGAGCTACAGAAACATTACATCAATAGTATAATAAATGCTATATAGCTTTTGCCCAGATTCACCAATTGTTTACCTTTCCCCTTTTTTGTTTCTGTGTAAATGTATATTCATATTCACATAGAAACACAAATGGGGACACACACATTTTTTCTAAACCACTTGAGATTAAGCTTAAACATCAAAACCTTTTACTGAAGAATAGGAATGTTCTCTCATATAACCACAGTACAATTAGGAAACCCAGAGAAGTTAATACTGATTATCTAATTCTTAGTTTTTAATCAAATGTCCATCAATTGTCTCAATGTCTGCTCTAGCTCCCCTTACCCCCAGCCCAGTGCAGGATCCAGTACAGAACCACGTGCTGTGGTTGTCATGTCTTTAATCTGGAATAGCTCCTCATTCTCCTTTTGATAATTTTGAAGAGTAAAGGTCACTTTTTTTTTTTGGTAGAAAATCTGTCAAAGTCAAAAAAAAAAAGACACTTGGGTTTGTCTGAGTTTTCTTCATGATTTGATTCAGGTTATGCATGGCAGGATTCCACCAGAAGTGATGGTGTGTCCTTGGTGCCTCTGATCAGAAGGCTCCTGACATTCATTTGTTCCAAAATTGCTAGTGTTAACTTTGATCATTTGTTTAGGTGATGTGTTAGGTTTCTCCATTTTAAAGTTACTGTTTTCCCATTTGTAATCAATAGGCAATTTGTAAGGGGCACTTTGAGACTAACTATCTCAAACTTCTGTCCACAGCAACCAATGCTCATTTTTGAACTCCATCCTTTCTTCCATATTTAGGTGTTATTCTATTGTTTTTTTTTTTAAAAAAGCTTTTACTTCTCCCCATTTATATAATTACCCTTTTATATAGAGAGAGATGCATGGATTCACTTTTTTTTTTTTTTTTTTTTAACATGTACCCAGTATGTCCTCTATATCCATGGGAACTTGATCTGTGGTTGGTTGAGTCCACAGATGTGGAATCCAAGGATACAGAGGGCCTACTGGGGGACTTAGGCATTCATGGGGAGTCATAGAACCAATACCCCACAGAAACCAAGAGATGACTGTTATTCATTACTGCCATCATTTATTTTGCCTTTAAAATGTTCAGATATTTGTCCAATGGGACCTTCCTCAACATGGCCTATATGTGCTTTTGCTACATCGCCGTCATTCTTTGAACACTTCGTTACCTCTGGACAAGTGGCCCCAGGCTCATCTTGTCCCTGTCTTCATCCTGAAATTGGCCTCTTCTCCAAGATTACAAGCTTCCTTTTAGTTGGGAATGACATTTAGAAACCACAATAAGGGCACCAGGTGGGCTCATGATTTGTTTAGGCGGTGTCTGTTAGGTTGCTCCACTTTAAAGCTACTATTTTTCCCTCTATAATCAATAGGCAGCTTACAGGGGACACTTTGAGACTGTGTAACTATCTCAAACTTTAATCCCCAGCATCCACTGCTGATTTTGAACTCCATTCCTTTTATATTAGGTGTTATTCTATTGTTTAAAAAAAAAAAAAAAAAAGGGCTTTCACATCTCTCCCCATTCATGCATTTGTAGGCCCTCTGAATAGGAGGAATACACACATACATACATACATATGCATACACACACTGAAATTTGAGAGCCATTGCCCTAGAACAAAGACAGGAAAATTTCTTAGAGAACCGAATAGTTCTTTATTTACAAAAACGGGCAGCTGACCAACAGGTCATGCATTCTGATCCTGCTCTAGCACCATGAGATTTTCCAGTTGCGTGGCAGAGCTACTTGGAGCTGTAGCTTAATCTGTTGCAGATTGCTTTCTTGTTCCTGGCCCTCCAAAACTGGCAGCCTTCAGAGTCAACCCAGTTAGTGGATGACAGCAATATTCCCAAGCATGAGATATGATCTTTCCAAATCAGAAGGGCTTCATAGTTCCTTTAATTTACAACAGGAAGTATATGTAAGATGCAATAACCACTGTTCCCCTAAAACCTCACAAATTTGGCCGGCTGCTGAAATTCTGTAGGGATTTCTTCTACCAACTGGTACACATATACCTTATTAAGGCTTCCACTGTTGTCTCTGTTTTCTCCTTTTTAGGTCAGATCTTCATGATTTCATCAATATAATGGATCAGCATAATAGTCTGTGTAATATCCAGATGATAGAACAGCCATTAAACTATATTGCTGGAGAAAGCATTAGAGAGAGTACAATTTCCTGGGACAAGACCCTGATTGTGTACCACTGTCTATCCCAGGCGGATGCAAACGCTTTTGATCCTCTCTTCTGATGGGATTGAAAAGAATACATTCACCAAATCAATGACCACATACTAAGTAGCCAGAAGCTATGTCATAATTATCTATGATAATTATGAAACCACAATATAATAATAGTTATAATTAGGCTACCACTTGATGGAGTTGACAGTAGTTATATCAGTCGTGAGCCATCTGGTTTTTTTCAGGAGCCACACTGGCAAATGAAAAGGAGATGTAATGGGGAGCAGCAACCCTATCTCCTTAAAATCTTTGAGCGCAGCACTCCAATGGCACTCATTGCCATTCCAGCCTACATAATATATTGCTGTATATTTACTCCCTTGGCCTGGAGGTTGGGTAACTTCAGAGGGTTCCACTTAGCTATTCCGATTACATAGGTGTACTCCACAGTTCAAGGACTTAGTGTGAGTGTTCTGCCAGTTACTAAGTATATCCATCCTGATCAATCCATTCAGGGATCAGGAAAATCAACACAGGGTGAGTCCACGAACACACTGACCCCTGTGAAATGGATTTAGGCCAGGACTCTGTTTGCCACCTGGCCTCTATTTACCTCGTCCAATCTAAGAAGGAAGCATGAAGGCATGTTAGCCCTCATGGTTTTAGCATCCTCTTAGACCCTATATCCATCCAACTGCCCTTGAAAGATATGGGTATTTCCCTTCCCCCAGTGTACAGATATGTTGATAAAAGGCTGTAACTTCTTATGAGGAAGGACTGGGAAATTAGTGAATATACTTCCTGTCCTATTGCAGAGTCTTTCCTCAAGGAGATTCAGGCTTCTGTTGAATCAATGGCTCAGTTCTGGAACTTAAGAATCATGGCTTTTCACTGGGAAGGCTGATGTCAGTCTCAGTTTTCATGAATCTATTGGTACTTTTTGTTGGCTGTCAATTGACCTTGCCCCTAGCAACTGGGTGGTATATTAACTATCACTATAGATTCCTACAGGTGGGTCCTCCTGGTTGTGATTCTGTCCTTGTTGCCTATTTCTACGTGTCCACCTTGCCTCTGAGAGTTTATGCTGCCACTATGCCCTCCTATTCCTAAAACCTACCGTTCTTCCTAACACTAAGCTGCCTGGTGCTAGAACAGCCTCCTGGACTGTCTGTCAATCTTGGCCAGAGGGCATATCTCAGCTCCCTAGAAAATTACTTAACTATGTGCTTCTCAAAGTGAGACTAAATCAAGTAAGAATAGAACAAAGGCAGGATGAGGGAAATCCCCAGGCGGTGGTGAAGGGTTGAAGCCGTGGAAGACATCTGTCATGCGCTCATCCCCATGCTTGCATCAGGGAGGGCGAAACACTTTTCCCAAGCCTTAGCATACCTTGAACTAAACTCACTTAAGTCTTACTTTCTATCACCACACTGGACTGACTCTGAAAAGTTTAGAATATTCCCCACAACTCACTTTAATTTGGAACTCTCTCAAGAAACTGAGACATTCTGGCCTGAACTTACTCTATGGGCCCCAGCTTATTGTCAGGCTTGAGAAGCAAGGCATGTGACTGTGTTCAGTAGGAAACGCATCTGGTAATTTTAGCAACACACCACACCTACTGGATATAGTCAAGGTAGGGCTGCCAGATAAACACAAGATGTTCAGTTAAATCTGAATTTCAGATCAATACTTTTTTTTAGTATGTTCTAAATAAGTACATTCTAAATATTGCATGGGACATGGTCTATCAAAGAAAAACTTCATTCTTTATCTGAAGTTCAGACTTACCTGAGCATCTGTACTTTTTTTTTTTTTTTTTTGAGATGGAGTCTCACTCTGTTGCCCAGGCTGGAGTGCAGTGGCACGATCTCTGCTCACTGCAACCTCTGCCTCCTGGGTTCAAGCAATTATCCTGCCTCAGCCTCCTGAGTAGCTGGGATTGTAGGCACATACCACCAAGTCTGGCTAATTTTTGTAATTTTAGTAGAGACGGGGTTTCACCATGTTGGTCAGGCTGGTCTTGAACTCCTGACCCCTTGATCCACCCGCCTTGGTCTCACAAAGTGCTGGGATTATAGGCATGAGCCACTGTGCCTGGCCGAGCATCTGTATTTTTATTTGCTAACTCTAGAAACGCAAATTGGGAGTGGCTTCAGTACACACAGTTTTGAGGCAAACAAGCAATACTGAGGCAAACAAACAACATTGAGACAAACAGCTTTGTCAGAGGCATTTAAACCAGAGCAACCCCATCTTAAATGGGAGCTGAGTAAAATAAGGCTGAGACCTACTGGGCTGCATTCCCAGACAGATACGGTTAAGGCATTCTAAGTCACAGGATAAGATAGGAAGTCAGTACAAGGTACAGGTCATAATGACCTTGCTGAGAAAACAGGTTCCAGTAAAGAAGCCAGCCAAAACCCACCAAAGCCAAGATGGTGACAAGAGTGACCTCTGGTCATCCTCACTGCTACACTGTGTGTTGCCAGATTCTGTACAAATTTGGCATAGAGCTTAACGTGCAAAGAACTGTAATAATACAGTTATAGCTCCTCACCCCCGCCATCCCCAAAAGAAGATAGGTTTGATTTTTGATGGTTCATATGGCAGCTAAGCAGTGGAAATGTGGGACAAGATCCCATGCATTTACATTCCGGTCATGTTAGAGTTCCCGAGAGAAACAGAACCAATAGAATATAGACGGATGGATGCTAGATGTATGAACCCATATACAGAAAGAGAAGAGATTGACTCACAATTGTAGAGACCAAGAAGTCCCATGATCCGCCATCTGCAGCCTGGAGCCCCAGGAAAGCCAGTGGTGATTAAGCCTGGGTTCAAAAGCCTAAGAACCAAAGGAGCCACTGACTGAGCAAAGGTGGATATCCCAGTACAAGAAGAGAGCAAATTGGCTTTTATTCTTTTTGTTCTAGTCAAGCTCTCATGAAATTAGATAATGCCAACCCACATTGGTGAGGATGATCTTTATTCAGTCTACTGGGTTCAAATGCTAATCTCTTCCAGAAAGACCTTACAAGTAACATCCAACCGGCCACCTGGGCATCTCTTAGCCTTAGCAATTAATCATCACACTAGTTTTGTCATTCGTTGGCCACATGACCATGAATACACTTAGCCCCTCTGTGCCTGTTTCCTCATCTATACAATGGGAATATTAAAAGTTCCCACCTCATTGAGTTGATATCAAGATTAAATGAGTTAATACACGTAACACACTGAGCTACATCTGGTACATAAAGTCTCATTGAAAGGTAACTGTTGCTGTTATTCTGTGTTTACACTCTGCTGAAGTTGAAAAATCTCATCACCTGTCTCCTTTCACTTCCTTGCTTCAAATCTATTTGGGAGAATGGGGCTAATATGGAGTTTATTTCAAAGGTGCTAGTGAATTTTCAATCAACTTCCTTTATTTCCTCCCAGTGTGAGTTACAACAGTAGCAGCTAATATTTGTTATGTACTAACAGGTACTGTCCTAAAAACAAGACATAGCTCATTTCGCTGAGTCTCACAACAATCTAAGAGGTTGCCACCGTTATTATCTCACTCAATGTTATACATGCAGGGACCTCACCTCGGCACCCAGCTGGGAAGTAGGCATACTCAGGGTTGCCTTCAGGCCAGTGTTTCCCCCAGGGCTGCTAACTATGATCCTATTAGTTCTCCTCATACCATCCCTTCTTTTCACCATGAGGCTTATTCAAATCCCACCTGACCTGTAAAGTTGAGCTCTACCCTTTCGTATAAGTCAGAGTGACATCTGCAAGGCTATTTTGACCTTTTTGTTTTTATATTGTGGGTCTTTTCACTTGGAAAGTGAGGTCAAAGGGACAAGAAATAAAGCAAGCAAACTTTTGTTATTTTGAAGGAATCTGCTTCCTCCTGGAAATCTAATACCTGCTATTTCCCAGATCTGTGCAGCAGATGGCAGTATTCAATTAGTCAAAATAAAGTTCTAGCCTACAGACTTGCTGTTCACTTCTAAATTGCTCCATGACCCCTCAGTGCTTCCTGGTGGTACTTTATAAACTGTCAGTTATTTTAAATCATATCACTGTATTATGAAAGTCATCCAGAGTGCCAGGGGAGACGTGAATTAACTTCACAGTAGTGATAGGAAACTCAAAGCCGAGTGCAATACGAAAGTCACAGAGGCAGTAAGTGGCTGACGCAGAACCCAGGTCTTCTGGCTTATAGTTCAGTGTTGGTACACTACACCTCTGTGAATTAAAGGAGTATTAAAGATGATGGAGATGTTTATTTCAGTCTTCCTCCTACATGAGAAACTCTTGTCCACTGGACTATGCCCTTGTCCAGCCTTCCCCCCACCTCCCATTATATGTTCTATGTTGCTATACTATCTCAAAACAACGATTATAAAGCTAGTTTAATGACAATAGGTGTGTTCAAACAGAAAAAACAAAGTAGGGAGAAATTAAGTCCTGTGATATCAGTCTCTCTAGGCATTAACCCAACAGGGTTATTTTTTGAGAGCTTTTATGAAATCGATTCTATTTTTCTATTGGCAATTTAGCAATATCCTTTTGCACTTTTAAGTGGTTGCTCTAGGAGTTACAATATCTATCCTTAACTTTTCACAATCTACTTAGAGTTGATAGTTAGGCCTATTACATAATATGTAGAAATCTTGTAAATACATATTCACTTATCCACCACTATCTTTTTTGCTATATTTATTGTGTGTGTAATGTCAACATACATTTTAAACCTCATAGGACAATAATAATTTTTGCTTTAAAGAGTACTGTGTATTTTAAAGAAAGAGGAAAAGGTCTTTACTATTTAGTCATCGATTAAAAACAACCATCTAATTTCCAACATACTTACTATTTCCAATGATGCCATTCCTTCCTGAAGATTCAAGTTTTCCTCTGGTATTCTTTCCCTGCAACCTGAAGAACCTACGCCGGTATTTCTTGTAGTATGGGGATGCTGACAACACATTCTCAGTTCTCTTATCTGATAATGTCCTTATTTCACTTTCATCTGAAAGGACAATTTTGCTAGATATGGAATTCTAGATTGACAGTTGTTTCTTTTAACATTTTAAAACACTGTTTACTTCTCTTTTGGCCCCCATAGTTTCTGATTAGAAGTTGATAGTAGTTAAAATTATTGTTCCCTATATATTGCACATTTTTCTCTGTATGATTACATCTATCTTTGGCATTCACCAGTCTAAGATACGCCTCACCATGATTTTCATGGGTTTATCCTATTAGGGTTTGCTGAGCTTCTTAGATCTGTACATTTATATCTTTCCCTAAGTTTGAAAATGTTTCTGTTGTCATTTCTTCAAATATTTCTTCAAATATTTCTCGTGTATTTCTCTGTTCTTTCTCTTTAGGACTCCTGTTACCTAGATATTAGCTTTTTCAATATTGTTCCACAAGTTCCTGAGGCTCTTCATTTTTTCCAATATTTTTCCCTGTTCTTCAGATTGCATAAATTCTATCATTCTATCCTAGAAGTTAAGATATCAACTCTTATTGCTTATAGGAGTTTTCTTTTTCTCTGGAAGCTTCACCATGTTTTTAATTCTAGGGAAAAGTCTTGACCCCCTGACCCATCATGGGCCCAGGCCATTATGCTGCTGCCAAGAGCCATCTCCAAAGACCTCATTGACTAACATCAGGAGAAAACCAAACCAAGAACCAAATTAATACATAGCAGAAGCTATTCACAAACTTAAAGATGACCTACAAGTTCATTCTCAAGAAGATCACAGTCATGACTGCTGCAGTTTCCCAATTGCAGAGCTTTCCCAAGTGCCTTATTTCCACACTGGTCAGTGAAAAAGAAAACCTTGAGTTCACATAATCTAGTATACTTGCCACCTCTTCATTTAAATGGTCTCTTTACCTAGCTCAGTTGCTGCTTTGATAACTCAGTGAATTCTCACTCTTACAGAGTTTGACCTCTTCTTGAGGTTCTCCAAAAGAGAATTTGAAGACTCCCATGAAACTTCCATAGGATCCTGGTGATGGGGATGAGAGACACAAGATCTTTGCACCCTCCATGGTCTTGCTGTGGATTCTCCCTTTATAGCAGAGTACTAGGACTGGGCTGCTCCCTGGACTCAGAAGGGTGATTCGTTCAGTTTAGATCTGGAGGATATATGGTTCCAGAAATTTTTTTTTTCAAAGGCCTCTGTAACTAATGGCATTCACTTCTCATTGAGCCTCTGTCAGTTCACTTTCTAAGCATTTTAGTGCCCCATTATGGCAAGGCATTCTTTCAGGCTCACCCATTTCCTACCTTTAGCCATCACTTAGCATTATATGAGAAGTGAGTTAATGCGATGTTTCTTCTAGGGTTTATAGCCTATGCTAGAACTCTTATGGAGGCGAGTCACTTCTAGTGGTCCTCCTTTTAGGTCCCTGATCAGTCTGGCCCAGTTATTCTCCACTGCCCCTGATTCCATGTATATTCTTACTTCAGGCCACTCATCTCTTTAACCAGGTATACCACCCAATTCTCTGCCCCACTGTTTTTCAGGCCACTTCTGAGCAGGGGTTTCAGGGCTGCAGAAGTCTATTTGTCATTTGTACCCACATACCAAGCCAACTTAACCAAAGCCTGAGCTTTTTCTTCCTCTATTATCTGGTTACAGGGAATTCTTCCCCACCCCAGTCCCAGCTGTATGAGCTACTCTATGGACTATTAAAAGGAATTATACTGGAAGGAGAACTCCTGACACTGCCTCAACAGCAAACTGTGGTTGCTAGTCCACATTCTCCAGAATCAATATGAAATGTGGCCTACCAAAGTCTTGTGAGCCTGGATGTAAGAGAATCTAACAAGACCCCTAGAGATCATGGCAGGCTACATGGTCATTTCAAGTACCACGATGCCATATGCCATGCTTAGTTTCTACCAGTATGTGGGCCTAGAGCAACTCATGCATTGGCATAAAAGGCAAGCACTGGGGATGGGTTCAGGTACTGAACCCATCTGTTTGCATCTGCATGCCTTCAAAGAAAACTAACACAATAACCAGAACAAAACACAGATGAGGTGGAGGGGTTCTGAAGTGGCTAAGTAGTTTCTGGGCCATAGGATTACTGAAGTTAGAACTCAGGGATTGGGTTAAATAATATTAAATAAGACTGAGAGAAATAGTGAGCTAGAAGATGGAGCCGAAGAAATTGCAGTGTAAAGACAGATGGAAACAGGAAAGAGACTTTGGGAAACACGGAAGACTGAGTAAGAATGTCTTTAAATGTCTATTTTGAGTTAGAGAAAAACAGCTTAAAACACAGGGCAAAGGAAATACTATTTGAGGTTGAAGAAATAATTACCGAAAATTCTCAAAACTAAAGAAAAACAAAATACCAATCCAGATTTGTGAAGCTTAACCAAATCCCAAGCCAAATAAAAAAATAGAAATTAGTGGGCTAGGCGCAGTGGCTGATGCCTGTAATCCCAGGCCTTTGGGAGGCCAAGGTGGGCAGATCTTGAGGTCAGGAGTTCGAGACCAGCCTGGCTAACATGGTGAAACCCCATCTCTACTAAAAGTACAATAATCAGCTGGGCTTGGTGGTATGCGCCTGTAATCCCAGCTACTCAAGAGGCTGAGGCAGGAGAATCACTTGAACTTGGGAGGCAGAGGTTGCAGTGAGCCGAGATCATGCCACTGTACTCCAGCCTGGGCAACAGAGCAAGACTCCGTCTCAAAAAACAACAACAACAACAAAAAAATACGGAAATTAGCTACCAAGACACATCCTAATGAAACTGTAAAGACAAAAGTATGATCTTGAAAGCAGCCAGAGAGTAAACCACCATTCTTGATTAGGAAATATAAGTTGACAGTTGAGTAACAGCAACAATGAAAGCTACAAAGCAATAAAATTATATCTTTAAAGTGATGAGGAAAATTTGTAATACAGTCATGCATCATATCATGGCAATTCAGTTAATGATGGACTGCATTTACAATAGCAATCTCATGATTATAATGGAGCTGTCAACTTCCTGTTACCTGGTGGCATCATAGCCATCAATGGTGTAGCAAAATGCATTACTTATGTGTTTGTGATGGTGTCGGTCAAACTTGCACCGACAGTGGTATAAATGTGTAATGCATATGTACAATACATAATACTTTATATATAATAAATGAGTTACCAATTTTTTACTATACTATTATTGCTAAAGTATGTTCCTACTTATAAATAGTAGACTGTGAAACAGTCTAGGCAGGTCCTTCAGGAGCTATTCCAGAAGAAAGCGTTGTTACAGGGGATGAAAGATCCATGTGTGATATTGCCCCTGAAGACCTTCCAGTGGGACAAAATGTGGAGGTAAAAGATAATGTTATTGATGATCATGACTCTGTGTAGGCCTAGGCTAATGTGTGTTTCTCTCTTTGATTTGAACCAGAACATTTTACAAAGTAAAAAAAAAAAAAAAAAAAAAAAAAAGGAAAAAAGCTTATAGAATAAGGATATAAAGAAAATTCTTTTGTGTAGCCATACAAGGTGTTTTAAGCTAAGTGGTTTTTTTTTTTTTTTTTTTTTTTTTTTTTTTTTTTTTTTTTTTTTTTTTAAGACAGGGTCTTACTCTGTCACCCAGGCTGGAGTGCAGTGGCTCAGTCTCAGCTCACTGCAACCTCCACCTCCCAGGTTCAAGCAATTCTCCTGCCTCAACGTCCCAAGTAGCTGAGATTATAGGCATGTGCCACTACACCCAGCTAATTTTTGTATCTTTTAGTAGAGACTGTGTTTCACCATGTTGGCCAGGCTGGTTTCAAACTCCTGACCTCAAGTGATCCACCTGCCTTGGCCTCCCAAAGTGCTGAGATGACAGACCTGAGTTCCACAGCACCTGGCTAAGCTAACTGTTATTACAAAACAGTAAAAAGTTTTTAAAATTTAAAAGTTTACAGAATAAAAAATTACAATACACTGAGGCTAATTATTGAAAAATATTTACTAAATTTAGTGTAGCCTAAGTGTAGGATGTCTGTAAAACCTATAGTAGTATACACTGATGTCCTTGGCCTTCACATTCACTCACCACTGACTCACACAGAGCAACTTTCAGTCCCTGCAAGCTCCATTCGTGGTAAGTGCCCTATACAGGTGTATCATTATACTTTATTTTTGCTGCTCCTTTTTTACAGTATTTATTGTTGTGTTAAAATTGCCTACAGTATGCAGTACAGTAACCTCCTATACAGGTTTGCAGCCTAAGAGCAATAGGCCATACCCCACAGCCTAGGTCTATAGTAGTTACACCATCCAGGTTTTAGTATGCTCTATAATGTTTGCCCAACAGTGAAACTGCCAAACGACACATCTCTCAAAACATACCCAAACTGATAAGCAATGTAGGATTGAAAGATTTTTTAGACAAGCAAAAAGGATTTAACACTAGCATAACTTCTCTAGGATAAATTCTAAAGGATACACCTCAAAAAAAGTAGTGCCAGAAGAATGGGCTGCAACGCAAGCAATCATATTGGTAACAATTGGCCATGTAAAATAACAAAAATGGTTTATCTGTGGTGTTTTTTTTATTTTTATTTTTTATTTTTTATTATTATTTTTTTTGAGACGGAGTCTCGCTCTGTCGCCCAGGCTGGAGGGCAGTGGCCGGATCTCAGCTCACTGCAAGCTCCGCCTCCCGGGTTTACGCCATTCTCCTGCCTCAGCCTCCCGAGTAGCTGGGACTACAGGCGCCCGCCACCTCGCCCAGCTAGTTTTTTGTATTTTTTAGAAGAGACGGGGTTTCACCGGGTTAGCCAGGATGGTCTCGATCTCCTGACCTCGTGATCCGCCCGTCTCGGCCTCCCAAAGTGCTGGGATTACAGGCTTGAGCCACCGCGCCCGGCGTGGTGTTTTTTTTAAAGTGAAATAAGGAGAATAGGTTTACTATATTATAGAAATCAGGGAGTGATTGGAGTTAAGATGTTTTACATGCCTTTATGTTCCAGAGGAAGATAAAATAATTGACTTTAGAGATGTTCATTTAAATAGACACATTAACATTTCTGGGCTGAAATAATTAAAATAGAATATCATACTCTTGGTAAAGAGAATACAATAGTCTGTAAAGAAAAAGGCATCAAGAGAGGGAAACTAAAAATAATTGAAACAAACCTAAAGCACAATAAAGATAGGAGTAATAGTGGATCACAACAAATGTGAAGGAAGTAAAATCTCTAAACAAGGGTTGTTAGACTTTTTTTAAAATAAAATTCTTGCAGTGTCACTTATAAGAGATTCACCTAAAACAGAAAGGCACAGTAGAAAGTTAAAAGATTGAAAGATTCTAGGCAGATGCTAACTTAAAAAAAAAATGCTGGAATATCATCTCCCCACCTCCCTCCATCTCACACCAATAGACTTAAATTAAAAAGCATTTAACAGGGAAATTCCTCATAAAATTATTTCTGTCATGGATTTATCACATCTGGGAGAAAAATCCACATATGTATAGAATTTACTGGCATCACATGTGGCTGGTCACACATGATCACACAATAACACGCCCCTACAGGGGACTCCCCTCCACACCCCAACCTTCCCCTATTCCCTGCAAAAATGCTTTTGGCTTAGCATACATCAACCACTTGAAAATAGCAAGATAGGGAATGAGGATCAATTCTGCGATCTTTAACTCAAGAAGAAAGACACGAATCCACTGGAATCATGAAGAACACCCCAGATCCCAGAGAGGAGAATATGGGCAAATAACTCTCATGATGGTGTCTGGTTGGTAAAAGTGAGTGAAACCCCAGTACATGAGAAAGGCAGCGAATCTTCCTCTGTGATTTAACTTTCCACTGCCTATCCGAGCAACCCAGGCCAAGGGAGAGCATTTGGTTTCTCCCAGGTCCTAGAGCTAACTGGGAGATAGGCTTGGAGGCACTGAGAGGGCAAGACACTGGAAAAAAAATTGCAGGCATTTTCCCAGATCAGGGACTGCGAGCAGAACGCCATTTTAACCCAGACACATATGAGGTCTGTCATTCTTTAGTGACATGGCAACGTGGCCATGCAGGCATTTTAGTCTCAAGCCAAAGACTCGAGCGTTTACACTGGAGCAGGGTACTAGCTTCCACAGCCAGAATGGTGGAAAGCACCTCAGCAGTAGGTACTGGAATTGTGCTTTCCTGTTGCAGGCCTGGGGCAGGAGGAGAGCTGCTACAGCTATGGTTTCTCCTGGGCAATGAGACTTGCAACCAGACTCACTTGTGACGGGTACCTGCTCTGCATATGTCATTTCTGGGTGCCCCAGCCTCCTCCCCTGAGATTGTGATACATCAGGGCCCTCTGTGCTCTACCCCCAGGCAGAACTCCAGGCATGTGAAGTACATGCTTGCCTGGACTAGCAGCCTGAGCTGCCCCACACTTCCTGGGCATAGATCATAGTACGGGGGGCTAAGGGGAAGGCCTCTCCACTTCACACCCAGGCAGAACTCCAAGAATTTGAAGCACCTGCTCACCTTGATCAGCAGCCTGAGCCACCCCACCTTTCTTGTGCAGAGATCCTGGTGCAAAGGAGCCTTCATTTCATGCCCAGGCATACCTCTAAGCATTCAGAGCACCTGCTCAGCCAGACTGGAAGCCTGAGCTGCCCACTTTTCTTGGGCAGAGATTGTGGTGCAGCAGGACCCTCTCTGCTACACACTCAAGCAGATTTCCAGGTGTGTGGAACACCCACCTGAATGAACTAGCAGCCTGAGTCGCCCCACCCTTCCTGTGCAGAGATACTGATGGCCCTCTCTGCTTCATGCCCAGGCAAATCTCCTGGCAGTCAGAGCACCCACTCACCCGGATCAGCAGCCTGAGCTGCCCCACCCTTCCTGTGCAGAAATTGTGG
The DNA here is from genome assembly GCF_024542745.1 of Macaca thibetana thibetana. NCBI lineage: Eukaryota > Metazoa > Chordata > Mammalia > Primates > Cercopithecidae > Macaca > Macaca thibetana. The sequence continues at coordinate 176,429,216 of NC_065582.1, forward strand.
GGGACCGGGCCCTCTTCATGTCCAGGCATATCTCCAGGAAGTTAGAGCCCCCCTTCATCTGGATTAGCAGCCTATGCCATCCCACCCCTCTCTATGCAGAGGTTGTGGTATAGTGGGGCCTTCTATACTCTATGCCCAGGCAGATCTTTGGGCATCCCTGGGGCACCCCTTTCCTGGATTAGCAGTTTAGGCTGCCCTTCCTACCTGTACAGAAAACTTGAGGCTGAGAAGTTTTCCAATTCCATGCCTAGGCACACTTCTGGGCACTTGATGGCCACCCAATGTATTCTACCTTGGTGCTGGTGCTGGCCATTGCAGGACCTAAAGGTAGTCCAGCCCCACCTTCTTTGTCTGGCTCCACCTGTCTTGCCCCCAGCCCTCCAAGTCTGATCAGAAAGCTCAGACCACTGTGTACTCCACAGATCAGCCCATTGTCCAAGATAACAGACTTCTCCCAGCAAAAAGCGATCAAGTATATACCCAGCTATGTTAGCTGCAGTTGGCTGTTACCCATAAGCATCTTCTCCTGGCTTGTAGGTCAAACTGCACAGCCTGATATAAAACATGCTGACCGAAACACACAGATCTATAGAACCAAAGCCAAAGAACCCTACTCAAGTTCTCTACGGTCACATCCTCTAAGTGAGGGGAAGAAAGAGAAAAAGGAAAAATAATCTTATAGGTTAAGAAATTAAAATTTTAAAATCTCACCTGAAAATAGTTGCAAAAATTACAAATGCCAGCATCTCCAGATGAGATGGAATCAGCACAAGAATTCTTGCATGATGGAAAGTCTAAATGTAGTGACACCAAAAGTCTAGATGTAGTGATCACACTAGCTCTCCAGCAATGTTTCTTAACCAAAATGGAAACTCAAATGACAGATAAAGAAATCAAAGTATGGATTGCAAGGCAGCTCAACAACATCCAAGACAAGGTTGAAAATCAACACAAAGAAACTTCTAAAGCAATCCAAGAAATGAAGGAAAAGATACATCTTTAAAAGAAATCAATCAAAACTTCTGGAATTGAAAAACTCACTTGAGGTATTTCAAAATACAATTGAAAGCTTTATCAATAGACTGGACCAAGAACAAGAAAAAAAGTTAAGAGCTTGAAGACCAATCTTTTTGAACTAACCTTGTCAGACAAAAATTTGAAAGAATTTTAAAAAGTGAACAAATTTTTGAGAAATATGAGATTATATAAAGTGAACAAACCTACAAATTATGGCATTCCTGAGAGACAAGGAGAAAAATAATCTGGAAAACACTTAAGAAAATTTCTCTAATCTGCTACAGAGGTAGACATCCAGACAAAAGAAAACAGAGAATACCTGCAAGGTACCACACAAAATGAACAAGGTATATAGTTATCAGACTATTTAAGGCCAATGCTAAAGAAAAAAATCTTAAAAGCAGCTAGATAAAAGGTCAGATCATGTACAAAGGGAACCTCATCATGTTAACAATGGACTCCTCAGGAGAAACTTTACAAGCCAGGGGAGATTGGGGGCCAATTTTAGTATTATTAAGGAATTGAAATGTTGACCAAGAATTTCATATCCTGCCAAACTAAAGCTTCATAAGCAATGGAGAAATAAAATCTTTTCCAGACAAGCAAGTGCTAAGGGAATTCATTACAGCTGAACCAGCCTTACAAAAGATCCTTATGAGGGTTCTAAACATGAAAAAGAATGAATGATACCTGCTACCATTAAAAGACACAAGTACATAACTCACAGATGCTAAGAAGGAAACACACAATGGAAACTACAAAGCAACCAACAAACTTTATGATAAGATCAAAACTTCATGTCACTATTAACTTTGAACGTAAACCGTCTAAAAGCCCCATTAAAAAAGGCACAGAGTTGCAAGTTGGATAAAGAAACCAAGACCCATCCAACTTCTGTCTTCAAGAGACCTGTCTTGCACATAATGAAGCCCATAGGCTCAAAGTAAAGAGTTGGAGAAGGAAGACAGAGAGCAAGGGGTCCAAAAAAAAAAAAAAAAAAAAAAAAAAAAAAAAAAGACAAATGGGATCACATCAAGTTAAAAATCTTCTGCACAGCAAAGGAAACAAAGTGAAGAGACAACCCACAAAACAAGAGAAAGTATTTGCAAACTACCCATCTGACAAGGAACTGATAACCAGAATATATAAGGAGCTCAAACAACTCAAGAAAAAAAAAAATCTCAATCCAATGTAAAAATGGATAAAAGATCCAAATACACATTTCTCAAGACATACAAATGGCAAATAGGTATATGAAAAACATGCTTAACATTACTTATCTGAAAAATGCAAATAAAAACTATGAGACATCATCTTATTCCAGTTGAAATGGCTTTAATGCAAAGGATAGGCAACAACAAATGCTGATGAGTGTGTAGAGAAAGTGGAGTCCTTATATAATGCTAGTGGGAATGTGAATTACTACAAGTGCTGTGGAGCAAAGTATGGATGGTCCTCAAAAAACCTAAAAATACAACTCACATATGATCCAGCAATCCCACTGCTAGGTATATACCTCCAAAGAAAGGACATCAGTCTATCAAAGAGATATCTGCACTTCCACATTTATTGCAGCACTATTCACAATAGCCAAGATTTGAAAGTAACCTGCGTCCATCAACAGATAAAAAAATGTGTTGTATATATACACAATGGAGGACCATTCGGCCATAAAAATGAATGAGATCCTGTCATTTGCAACAACATGGATGAAATTGGAAGTCATGATGTTATGTGAAATAAGCCAGACACAGAAAGACAAATGTCACATGTTCTCACTCATTTGTAGGAACTAAAAATTAAAACAATCGAACTCATGGAGATGGAGTAGAATGATGGTTACCAGAAGCTGAGAAGAATAGTGAGGAGAGCAGGGGAAGCAAGAATGGGTAATGGGAACAAAAATATAGTTAAAATGAGTAAGATCTAGTATTTGATAGCACAACAGCATAATTTACTGTACACTTAACTATTATATAATTGGAAAGCTCGTAACACAAAAACATGATAAATGCTTGGGGTGATAGATACCCCATTTACCTTGATGTGATTTTACATGGTATGCCTGTATCAAAATGTTTTATGTACCCGTTATGTATATGTACCCATAAAACTTAATTTTTTTAAAAGGGATGATTATATTTAAGGGACAAGAGGCATTAAGGGTACATATGAGACTGTCATAACCGTTGCCTTCTCCAGCTCCTAAAGAAATTTTCCAGGGACTTAAGGGCCAGTCTACCTGTAGGAAAGTTTATAAATGGGGAGAACCCTCTATTAAAAATTTTTAAATTGTTTCAAAACAAACACTTAAGAATTGTTGATATTTTATCCTCACTTAAATTTTTATAAGATAGAAAATATTTACATTTATAAGATACTCTTTTCCCTCACCCACCTGTCCAATGCTGGTCAGAGTTAAACCCTATTTTGATATTACTTTAGGTGTGAAATGTACATGATTCATATTCTGCCTGATAATGCTATTAATACTACTGCAAGTTGTAAGCTTCTCATAGCTTCTTTTCCCTCTTGGTGCAAGTTAATGGAATTGCCTTGAAATTCCTTCTTTTTCAAAAGTTTTTCCATGAGAAAAGCAAAGATCTAACTGTAAAATCCTCAGCATCCCTGCTGAGTTACAGAAGAACAAATATATGTAAATTGGCATTAGATCCAGCATTACAGACCCTAAAAGACCTGTAGGGAACTCTTTTGAACATAATTTAGAGGGTTTGAAGATGAGGTAAAATGACTTAAAATAATTACATTTTAATTCTAGTTCACATAATAACAGAATCCAGTTAAAACATTAGATAATTTAAATTGCCCTTATTTGGGGATTTCAAAGATAGCTATATAGCTTCTCCCTGATTCTATCAAGTGAAATGAAAATGCAAACCCAACATGTTAGATTTTATTTAATCAAGATATTGGCTTTTGGTTTTTTAAACAATGCCTAAATGAAATGCCCCTAAATCGTAACATATGCCTCATAGAGGAGGTAATTTACTATAACCTACACATTTAAGATTATATAAGTGCAAACAGATGTTCAATTAAATTGAACATAATAAACCTAGTATCTATTCTTTCTCAGAAACTCATACTATATTGCAAACTATGTGACTCTACAACTTGTTCCACTTTCCTTAAAACTTTACTAGGAGAGTGTGTTAACTTTATCTGACAAATCCTTTATATCAGGTTTTTTTTTTCCCCCCCAAAAATGCCTAATTGACTCAGACTAATACTAAGATAATTTTCTGGTGATTTCTAGAAAAGTAATTCTAAGAAATAATGTTGATAGTCCACATTACTTCCATGTATGATTTTCTAGTTTCTTGTGAACGTATAAATTCCTAAATCAGTGTACCATAAACATTGACTTCTGACTATATGTGTGCATGTATGTATGTTGCATTTACAATTATATCAAGGTAAAGTTAACAATTAAGAAAAATAAGTCACCTCCAGAGAACAGAATGCTAGTGAATTAGAGAAATTAGGCTCAATAATGGTACTCCACCTGGGGGTAGGATTTGTTTGAACAGATGTTTTGGGGACTGTATTCTGATTTGTTTTCCCAGCATAGTCCAGATTATCACTTTTGGGGCTTAACATGAGTTAAAAAACAAGATCAAAGGAGTACTAGAAGGAAAAAAAAATACATTCAGCCAATAGTGCTAGATTTACATGTGTTGGAAAAGGTAAGCTGATAAACTTAACTGACGCATTTGAGAAGAGTAGAGGAGAGATTGGAGTGAGTCATGAGGCACATAAACCCTACAGTAAAGAAAATGTGGTAGAAACAGATATGACTGCCAGCACAGGTCAGAGACAGAATCACCATATGCAATTGTGTGTTAAAAATATTGAAGGACCTAGTAGAGTTAGGTGGCCAGAGGGAGCAGTTATAACCTGTAAGATCCCAGATAGAAGAACAATACTTGCCTGATCCACTACTGTTAAGGGAACATGTAGCAAATATCCACAATATGACCATGAGGACTCAAGACAAACCTATTCTAGAATGCTGATGTGGAAAATTATTTTCTCTTTAGAATAATGACTTTCTTTCTAGCTCCATGTTCAGCGATGTCATATTGGTAGCTTCAAATAGGCCATGATGGGAGAATTTACAGCATAAAAACCGGCAAACACTACAAATCAGAACTTTTTTTTAAAGAGACAGCTGCACTTACTAGCACACCACTGGATAAAACGTCTTGGAATTTTTTGTAAGTTTCTAACAAAGGTCAGGTTTTTAAGGTACTCTAAAAATTAATTTGATAACTTGATGGTTTCAAATGATGAATGCTGTCCTGAAAATAGAATTAAATTTCCTTTGTTTACTGGGAGGCATGCCTAAACCTGGGAATGATCTATTTTCAAAGAGACTTAATAAAAGAATAAAAAATCAATCAATGCTCTTAATCATTTTGTGTATAGTTAGATTTGATGACATAACACTACATTTATAAATTTTAGGATTGACTTTTTCTGTAGTTCCAGTTTTGAGATTATGTATCAGTCCATTCTCACACTTCTATAAACAACTACCTGAGACTGGGTAATTTATGACGAGGTTTAATTAACTCACAGTTCTGCAGGCTTCACAGGAAGCATGGCTGGGAGGCCTCAGGAAACTTACAACCATGGCAGAAGGTGAAGGGGAAGCAAGTGCCTTCTTCACATGGTATCAGGGGAGAGAGCGCATGCACGAGAGGGGAAGTGCCACTTTTTTTTTTTTTTTTTGAGACGGAGTCTCACTCTGTCACCCAGGCTGGAGTGCAGTGGTCGGATCTCGGCTCACTGCAAGCTCCGCCTCCCGGGTTTATGCCATTCTCCTGCCTCAGCCCCCCAAGTAGCTGGGACTACAGGTGCCCGCCTCCTCGCCCAGCTAGTTTTTTTGTATTTTTTAGTAGAGACGGGGTTTCACCGTGTTAGCCAGGATGGTCTCTATCTCCTGACCTTGTGATCCGCCCATCTCGGCCTCCCAAAGTGCTGGGATTACAGGCTTGAGCCACCGCGCCCGGCCGGAAGTGCCACACTTTTAAACCATCAGATCTCGTCAGAACTCATCATCATGAGAACAGCAAGGGAAAATTCACCCATATGATGCAATCGTCTCCCACCAGGCCCCTCCCCTGACACATGGGAATTACAATTCGACCTGAGATTTGGGTGGGGACGTAGAGCCAAACCATATCAGACTAGAATCCTTTATTAATGTTTATGTCAATGATATTAAGATGACTTCTGTGGAAGATTTATTGCAATGTTGTCGCTGTGTTCTAACATCAATTTCCCCTAGCCGTTACAACCTGTATTTTCAGGAAAATATCTTTTCATGAACTGTTTAAAATTGCAAGAATGTAGCTGCACCTGTGGGATCGTGTGTGGCCCCAAACTCAGCAATAGCAATGCCTCTTCCTTTCTTTCTGCTTGAAATAACCCAGAGCAGAGCAGCTGACTGCATCTGGGAGCAGGTGCTTCTCTCTCCCTGGTGTATGCTGAGGTGATGCTCCTGAGGTCTTGTGCAATGCTGTATTCTCACAGCCACCAATGAAACTGATCATACAATCTTTTCAAGGGTCGAGACCTGTGGAGAGATTCAGCAACTTAATAGATGACAGCCCCATCAGCAAATAATGGAGGCACAACACAAAGCAGTTATCAAATGGGTTCTAGGTGGCTCTAGTCCCTATAATCCCACAGAGCTTCTACTCTAAGCCTATAACTGATGAAGAAAAATTTCCAGGTTCTATCTTAGGGGAACTAGTGAGCCTTAAGAAACTAACAGCAGCTGCAGTTAATTTGTCAGGAAAGTCACCACTCCATATCGTCAAAACAGCACAAAAAACTTCTGTAATAAGGTTTGCAAAATTATACACAAAGTAGCAGATAGAATGGCATAACCCCCACGTATCCATCATTGGCTCCAACAATTATTAACGTATGTCTCATCGTGTTTCACTTCTGTTCTCACTCACCACCCAGTCCCACTGCTGGATTATTTTAAGGCAAACTTGAGAATTACACTATCCTACCTCTAAAGTTGCTATTACATATCTTAAAACTAGAACTTTAAAAAATAATAAGCACAATAGGACAAGGTGAGGTGGCTCACGCCTGTAATCCCAGCACTTTGCGAGGGTGAGGCTGGTAGACTGCTTGAGGTCAGGAGTTTGAGGCTAGCCCAGCCTGGCCAACATGGCAAAATCCTGTCTCTACTAAAAATATGAAAATTAGCTGGGCGTGGTGACAGGCACCTGTAGTGCCAGCTACTTGGGAGGCCAAGGCAGGAGATTCACTTGAACCCAGGAGGCGGGGGTTGCACTGGGCTGAGATCACACCACTGCACACTCCTGCCTGAGGGACAAAGGCTCTAAAACAATATTTTTTTTAAAAAAAAAGGTACAATGTAACTAAAATACACACCAACAATTGCATATTGCCAACTATCAAATATCTAGTCATTTCAGGTTTCCAGTTATTTCACAAAGGCATTTTTAATGCTGACTTATTGGAATCAGGATCCAGGGAAGAGACCCTCATTAATACATTTGTTTGACATGACTTAAATCATTTTGAATCTGTAACATTCCCATCTCTAGTTCCTTGCTTTTTGAATAAGTTGTCTTAGACGGATTTCCTAAAATCAGAGCCCAAGATGTGGATTTTGGTGAAAGTGGTATTGAGGGAGTGCGTTCAGGAGAGGGAAAACAGCAGGGAAGCACGACTGGGAAGAAAAATAACTAAGCAAGGATGGTATAGTGATTAGCTACAGTCTGACGCCAGAGGGAGCTCTGGCACCACAACGTTGAGCTCCCTTTGAGCAAGGGACAGCACAGTACCACAGGCCAGCCAATCCGTAAGGGCTGTGCCGAGTGGGTGGGCATGGTTACCTCTTGGACAAGAAAGCTCGTTTGTGGCCAAAGGCAGTTTTCTAGAGGAAGGGACTGCTGTAACTTTCGGCAGCCAGTGCTCCCAGCAGCAGACTTATGGGATCGATGAAGGACACCAACAGCATTCACACCAGAGTGCCTCTGTCTTGTTTCCTGTAAACTCAGCATAGATCTAGAGGCCTAATCCAAATCAGGTTTTAAATTTGGCAAGACTACTGCTATGGTTTGAGTGTTGGTCTCATCCAGAACTCATGTTGGAAATTCCCAATGTGTCAGTATTGAAAGATGGGGAGTTTTAACAGGCAATTGGGTGGTAAGGACCCTGCCCTCATGAATGGATTAATCCATTCACAGATTAATGAATTAATGGGTTATCACGGGAGTGGGACTGGCAGCTTTCTAAGAGGAAGAGAGACCTGAGCCAGCAAGCTCAGCCCCCCTCACCTGGAGTTCCCCTGCGCCACCCCAGGTCTCTGCAGAGGCCCCCTCCCCAGCTGTGCTTTCTTAACCTTAGACTTCCAAGGCTCTGGAACAGTAAGAAATAAGCTCCTTTTCAAGTTACCAAGTTTCATGTACTGCTTTATAGACAGAAGAGAGACCAAGACAACTACACGGACTAGTGTTATGTGCTTCCCCCTACACCATCTCAAAGGGCACTTTATATCTGGTTATTATACAGAAACTTCTGTTGCATGATTCTGGTGCTATTAAATATCTGCCAGAAACTGATTTAACCGCTTCCACATTGCTTAATGAATTGGCTTAACAAGTTTGAGAACCTGGTTTCATTTAGCAGTGTATATGTCTTTGATGTGTATTTCACAACTCTTTATAACCCACATAAATGTGTGGTATTCTTATGTGGAAAAAATGTTTTCCAACAATAAAGCTAGAAAAAATGAGTGCATTTTTTTTGGGTTCTTTCAGATGACTGGGAAGTAAAACCAAATTAAAACTGGCTTTAAAAAAAATCAGTTAAGTGTGACTCATTTAACTGGGGCATCATAGCTGAATCCAAAACCTAGAAGATAAATGTCAGTAGATTTTACTGAGTTTTTACTGAGTCTTTTACTGGCTTTTCTCCTTTCCTTTAGGTGGCTGCCTTGTTAACCGGAACTGCTCTAGGACAGTCAGGCGTTTTCATCATCATATTTACACCCTATCCTTTCTTCAATCCCAACAGTTGGGAATGAAATTTCTCATACTGAATGAATATTGTTTTGGACTAAATGTTTGGGTACCTTCCCCACATGTTGAAACTCTAACATGACAGACTGTCGTGAATAGGATTACAGCTCTCATGAGAGACATGAAAGCTTGCAGCCATGTGAGGCTACTGTGAAGTCAGCTGTCTGCAACCCTGAATAGGGCCTCACCAGAACCTGAGCATGCCAGCAAAATGGTCAAGCCTTCCAGCCTCCAGAACCATAAGGACTGGGGTAAATCCCACCTGACCATGGTGAATGCCGCTTTCTAATGTTCTGTTAAATTTGGTTTGCTAGTATTTTGTTGAAACTTTTTGCATCTATGTTCATCAAGGATATTGGACTATAACTTTCATGTAACATTGTCATTTAGCTTGGTATCAGGGTAATGCTAGCCTCATGAATTTGGAAGTATTTCTTCTTCAATATTTTCCTGAATATTTTGAGGAGGCTATTGCTATTACTTTTTTAAATGTTTGTTGGAAGTCAGCAGTGAAGCCATCTAGTCCTAGGCTTTTCTTTGATTGGAGACTATACTGATTCAATCTCCTCACTATTGGTCTGTTCAATTTTTCTATTTCTTTAGAATTCAATCTTAGTAAGTTATGTCCAGATTATTTTTTCTCCTAGGTTATATAATTTGTTGAAGTATAACTGTTCATAGTACTCTCTTATGATTCTTTGTATTTCTGTGGTATCAATTGTAGTGCCTCTTCTTTTTGACTGAGTTGAGGTTTGCCAATTTTAACCTTTTTAAAAAAAACAATTCTTATCTTCATTGATCTCTTTCTCTGTTCTCTTTCTGCTGATTTCCTTCTGCTAACTTCGGGCTTATTGTTTTTCTATTTCCTTGAGGCAAAACATTGTTCATTTGAGATCTTTCTCCTTTTTTGACCTAGGCATTTATTACTATAAACTTCCCTCTTAAAATTGCTCCCCATAGGTTTGCTGCCTCCCATAAGCTTTGATAGGTTGGTTCCTTCTACCTCAAGATTAATATTTCCCTTTTAATTTCTTCATTGACCCATTGGTTGTTCAGCAGCATGTTTAATTTTCATGTTTTAATTTTTGAAAATTACTGATTTCCAGTTTTATGCCATTGTGGTCAGAAGAGACTTAATTTTCTTAAATTTGTTAAGACTTATTGCCTAACTTGTGATCATGGAGAACCTTCTGTGTGTACTCGAACTGTGCATTCCGCTGCTAATGAAGTGTTCTGTATATCTGTTAGGTCCATTTGGTCTAAAGCATAGTTATCAAAGTCTGATATTTTCTTGTTTCTTTGGATGATATATCTATTATTGAAAGTGAGTTTTGAAATCCCTTGTTAGTGTATTACTGTATCTCTGATTAGATCTATTAATATTTATATTTAAGTGTTCTGATGTTGGTGCATATGTATAACCTGACCCCTTTATTACATAAATATTTTCCTCTTTTTATATTTTTTTGACTTGAGCATTTTGTCTGATAGATCTGGGCTCTCATTTCTATTTGCATGGAATATCTTTTTCCATCCTTTCACTTTGTCTTTGTGTCCTTACAGGACAAGTGAATCTTACAGGCAACATATACTTGGGTCTGTCTTTAATACATATAGCCACTGCCTTTTTAGACTTGAATCCATTTATATTCCAGGTAATTACTGGTATGTAAGGACTCGCTGCCATATTATTAGTTGTCTTCTGGTTGTTTTGTAGATTTTCTTCCTCTTTTGCCATCTTGTGATTTTTTAGTGGTATGCTTTGATATTTTACTTTTTATGTTTTGTGTATCTACTATTGGTTTTTCAAGAGAGTAAAGGCAGGTCAAGTAGAAGCATCTCAGACTGAGTCATGTTTGTCTAGGGTCTCCAAGAACAAGATGCCCATGTTTAAACACATAAGAATTGTTATGGGCAATACCTATGTAAAAAGAGGGAGGCTGGAACAGACTAGGAGAGTGTTCAGACTGTGTGTAAGCCTGACACCAAGAGAAGGAGAGGGGGAAGGTAAGTTGGGTGAAGGAACCTAGATAGCTAACTTTGCAGAGGGCTCCCCAGCAGCCTCGCTAAACCTTTATTAGCCTGCACACTATCAAAGGAGTCTCCATCTCTTAAGATCAAGCCTGTGTTGGTGGCTCTGCTGAGCTCATCTGGGAATAGCTTCGGTGAGCCATGTCTTTTAGAATAAGTGCTGTGGTAGATTTCAGAGTTCAGCAGCTAAGGGCCTTAGTCACTTACACTCTCTAGTTAGAGGTCTGTGAGTCCTGTTTTCTCAAGGCCACCACAGCAGTGCAGGTCTGAGGAAAGGTCAAAAAGACTGTAGCAGGGTTCTTGCCTATAACTTCAGGAATTGTATCTTAGGATCCTCATAGTTCCCAGTGACTAGACAGGAGCAGCCCATGGGAAGAACAATCTCAGCACAAATACAGAGACTGGTTTCAGAACCAGAGGCTCAGGCTATTGGTCAATGGCCCTCTCTCTACAATCAGAACTAGAAAATGCACTCATGGTCACAAATTTCCTCCAGGCCACCATAACTCCTCCTAGATGTCTCCTGGCCTAGGGTCCTGGAGTTGAGATAAACACATACCGAGTAATTTTGTGACCTGGCATCTGCTCTCTACACATAGAAGCTAAGCACTGAAGTCCTCCAAGAACTAAGTACGATATCTGAGCATCTTCATTCTTACCAAAACATGTTCTATGCCTTCCTGGGACAGTGAATAAGTTGGGCCACCTTATCTTATTGAGGTAGAAGAATAAGGTCGGGAGGTAGGAGAACAAGGTCGGGAGGCAGGGAGCGTAAGGTTGATTCATGCTGACTTCCTAGAACTGAATCAAAAGGAAAACTCTGCCTCTCCACACGCGAGTAACAGAAAGATCAGCAGCTACTCCCTTTGCGAACCCCCACTTTCCACTGCATTGCAAATGAAAAATGGAAGTTTCTCTGATTGTTCCCCTCCCACAACCAGTCAGACGGTCACAAGCCTAGCCTTCATTTGCACTGCAGTACAACTTTGTAACTTAAGCCTCAGACCAGTTGCCTTTCGCATCCAATTGGACTAGTTACAAGTCACTACTCATTTACATAGGGTGTAACTAAGTAATCAATGAAAAGCCTCTAGAGGGTGTTTAAACCCCCCAAAATTCTGTAACCCACACTTGAACCAGTGGCTTGAGCCTCCTCCCACTATGTGGGGTATACTTTCGTTTCAATAAATGTTTTCATTGCTTCATTTTCACTGCTGTGTGTATTTTGTCCAATTCTTTGTTCAAAATGCCAAGAACCTAAACAACTCATAGTCAAGACCCTCTGCCGTTAACACTGTCTCTAAAACAGCATTTTCTCTCTGCAGATCCCATGGAATTATCTGAATTATTCTTCCTTTTTCCATAAAAGAATGGCTTCTCCTACCTAGGATTGTTTCCTGACCCTCCTCTCCAGATGCTGATTTGAGAGGTGTTTCTCAGTATTTTCACATGCTAAATTCCATTAAAGTCGGCTTCCTAGGAAATCATCAGTAGGGAGACCAGGAAGTCCCACAACAGGCCACCTGCAATCTGGAGAACCAGGGAAGTTAGTAGCATGGCTCAGACCAAGTCCAAAAGCCTTAGAACCAGGGAAGCTGAATGTATCACCTACAGTCTAAAGGCCTGAAATCCTGGGGGGTCCAGGGGAATAGGGAAGTGGGGGCACTGGGAAAATTCTCACCAAGTCTCACAGTCCAAAGGCCAGATAACCTGGACTTGTGATTTCCAAAGGCAGGAGAAGAGTGTCCTAGCTCCAGGAGAGGGAGCAAGGACAAACTCACCTTTCCTGATTTTGTTCCATTTGGGCCCTCAGGTGACTGGATGGAGCACGTTCACATTGAGGCCTGATCTTTCCCACTCAGTCCACTGATTCGCATGCTAATTCCATCTAGAAACAACCTGACATACCAGAAAAATGCTTTAGCAGCAAGTTATATAGATGTCCCCTAATTCAATCAAGCTGACCCCTAAAGTTAGCCATCATCCTACGTGAAAGATAATGAAAACTCCATCTCATTTTAATGCCAAAATAAACTGGAGTTATCAAACTTTTATTATTTAAGCTTTTATAATAAAGAGTATACATACAGGTTATTTGGGTTGTAAGGTACATGAATGTGCTTTGGTCAAGGAATAAGCCGAGGTGGACATTCAGGCCTGCATGACCCAGCGAGTTTGGCATGCAGGCACACACCTGCACTTGTTATATAACCTGTTTAAGTCCATACGTGGCTCTGAACCACTATTGTCTGATTGTCAAAGGTATAATTGTCCTGCTAATGCTGCACAGGGGCTCTTGGGGCTTCGCTGAGGTCAACATCGCTTGACATGGGTGCGCTGCTGCCCAGAGAGCACGAGCCAAAGCTGTCCATCTGGACAGTGGTGAGCCAGGACACAGCTTGTGCCCAAAGAGAAAAAAAGTGTAAGCTTCTGACGCTAAAGGCAAGGGAGAGCCGGCTGCTAAGGGGAGCTTCCAGACTAAGCAGTTGAGACAGGGTGGACAGTATAAAAAAGCTAGTGTGAGTAAGCTGTGTAAAAAAGCTGCTGCCAAATAAAACCGTATTCACCTGCCTACAGCCTGAGTGTTCTTTCTGCTCATCCACCCACTCCTTCCAGAGCGCAGCATAGACTAGAACCTGACCCTGGGCTTGACACTTTGGTGTAGTCATGGACCTAACCTGGCTATATTGCATGATGCTGAGGCTTGGGGTCCCAACAATCCATTACCCAGGCAATGAGCGTAGTGTCCAACATGGGGTTCTTCAACCCACAGTCCCCTCCCCTCCCATCTAATCCCCAGTGTCTGTTGCCATCTTTCAGTTCTCATGGATTCAATGTTTAGCTCCCACTTGGAAGTGAGAACATGTAGTTTCAGTTATCAAATATTTTAATCATAAAAGCCAAAAGTACTAAAGCAAGCAGAAATTTTAATATATAAATTGAGAAAGGCTTTTTAATTATGAGAGAATTCAGAAGGCACACATTTTCAAGTGGTGAAATTTTCAGGTCTTTAAAAAACACCTGTCTACAATAAACAGTAAAAACGAAGGAAAACAAGCTAAGGGAAATATTTGCAACCCAAATAAGTGACTTGGTAGTATATAAGCAACATCTATAAATCAAAAAGCATATGACCAGACATTTCATAGAATAGTAAATGCAAATGGCTTTTCATCATATAAAATGCTTAAGGGAAATTATCAACACAGTAAGTGCAGAACTCAGGTGATCTACTTGGTTGCCTTTTTATTCAACTGTGCCAGATATATTGCAAAGGGCTTGACTTCTTAGGGCTGGGAAGATATCAGGCATGTCAGACCAAGAGGCACTGACACCTGCTGAGGGTGGGGGAATTTAGAACAGCCATAGAAAAGAAAAATTCCACTTGCAACCACAGGTAAACTGCAGCCATGGAGGCTGTGGTTGATCTTGATCTTTTAAGTCCTCCTCACAGTAAGCCATCCATGACAGCCACAGAAGAGCTGCTCCCTAAACTGGTTTGATACCTAGATGTGGCTGATGGTGGGTTCTCAGGGCTATGTGTCTCCAAGCTCTACTATGGGGACCCATCATTGATGGAAGACATGAGATGCCTTGCTCTGAAGTCCTGAGCTGTGAGATCACACCTCCTGTGGTCTACTCCAGCCAACGACTGAGCCCTGTGGGGATACTGAGGCAGGATGGTCCTGGAGGCAGCCTCCTCTGATGGTCAACTGGAGCTCAGTCCTCCCAAGTGGACTTGATGAAATTTGCTTATACTTCCCTGGTCAGACTTTAAACTGCTGTGTGGTGTCCTTCTACTCCACTCCCTATTTTACCTTATTTTCTCTTAAAATTCTTGCCCCTTTAATGTGCCTTGGCCTCTCAGAACCCAGACAGGTCAAGTGGGAGAGAAGCAGAAACAAAACTGATTCTGCCTTCTCAAGCACTTCGAGTTTATCTTAGAAGACTCACACTCCTCTTCCCATGG
This sequence comes from Macaca thibetana thibetana, assembly GCF_024542745.1. Taxonomy (NCBI): domain Eukaryota; kingdom Metazoa; phylum Chordata; class Mammalia; order Primates; family Cercopithecidae; genus Macaca; species Macaca thibetana. Next base: position 176,444,330 of record NC_065582.1, read on the forward strand.
GGGAGACTCCAGTGGGTCAGCTTTTGACCAAGAAGCCATTTGCAATGGGGCCAGCAGGCCTTGTGGTATGGAAGCCTATGGGCTTCCATAGTATGGTTAATCCAGAATTTCTAAAATGAACATGTTTCCTTAGGATATGGCTGTGACTAAGTCAGTATTGAATTCCCATTTTTCTAGTCAGGCATCTTGGTTTTCTATTGTTCAATGTCATACCTGAAAGAAGTGGATGAAACATCTGTATCACTTAAAAATAGTGAAATGGTAACACCCTTAGCAGTGAATGAGTCCACAGTTATAGGAGTGGTCTCACGGAATCAAGGCCCACAGTAGGTGGGCCAGTGGGCCAGTGGGCCTGTGAAGTTCATCCAGCCAGTTAAGCAGGTGTGAGGAAACCTTGACATACCCACTTCCAAACCTGGGCCTGAGATTTGGACTAGGAGGGTCCCGATTCTATGCTGGCTTGCTTGCTTCACCTCTAGGACCCCTGGAGAGTTTCCCACGGACACAAAAGTAAGTTGGCTAATATATCCAATGCCCATGATTATTATTTCTATTATTTTCCATGACCTTTCCCCCTCAAGGTCTTGAAATCCTGGGGGCCCCAGGGAGGAAGTAGAGGCACTGCTAAAATTCTCACCAAATTCTCACCAAGTCTCACGTATACCTTGAAAACATGTGATGTAAAGATCTCAAGGGGAAAAGGTCAGTGTTTTCACTAGGAAAGTCCCATAGGGAGCCAGGGACGCTCCTGGCTGAGCTGACCCACCCTGCTCCTCCCTCAACACCTTCATCCCCAGCTGCCCACCCTACCTGCCTTAGCATACAAAGCATGATCTCACAGGCAAGACGCTGAGGACCCAACCTAGTATTCTTTCCTGGAAAGCACTTAAAAACACTGTGTGCAGAATTAGGTTTTTCCAGTAAGGAAAATTATCAAAATCTTTTCCTTTTGGGTTTCCCCTTAATCTATTACAAATTGAGAGTAAGTACAAACATAGAACAATTTGTATTGAACACTTTGTGTTTTGTGAAGGTAGGTATGCCTTCAAGTTATGGAAATAGAAGTTTTTTGTTCCAAACAGACTAACAGGCTCGTGTCACCTTAGGGGAGGTTTTCTGGTTCCTGTTATTTTTATCTACTATATTAGTAACATGCATTTGGAGACAAGTCAGTTTTTCTATCCATGTAAGACACTTCTATCGCATATGAGATAAAAAGAAAGCCACATCTGCTCTCCTTGCACCCATGAACCAGGCTCGGTTCCCATCTTCTCTGCTCTGTGTCCTCTGCTCTGGGAGGCCCAGGTGACTTTGCCACAGCTTCTGTTGCCCTGTGGCCTGTAGGTGCTGGGAGATACAAAGGACATCAGGACACCCCAAAATCTGGGAAATGGTCTTGCTATTGCTAAGCCAGACTTGACCACCTGTCTAGAACCAAGTAAAGAGCCTTGGAATATAAGTAGCAAAGAGACAGCAGCCATACTTTCAGATGGCCCAGGCTGCTCTGAGGCAGCCACTTTGTCTTGTGACGAGCAGGTACTGTGAGATCTACAAAGACAAAGAACACCCCGGAAGCCAGGCAATCAGACAAGGTGGTCAACTAGATGCAGTCAGTTGGAAAATGTGTCACTGAGGGACAGGGACATTGGGAAGACTGGTGCATACCGAGCAGATCTTCAGCAGGCAGGCGTCAAAGGGGATGGCAAGCAGACACAGATGCTGGGCTGAAGCGGAAGGAAGTTGGGAAAACCTGCACAGGACTACCGTGTACCAGGACTCACTGCTGCCCCCTTAATGACTCCTGGGAATGGGATGATTTGAACAAGCAAGGAGTGACCCCCTCTTGGCATGGACTTCTGAAATGTGGGCAGGAGGAGAACCCCCACCTTCAACAGATCCTTGAGCTAGCAGGGAGCGCCACCTAGAGAGGCGGTAGGGGCAGAACTCCAGGCTGTGTGGATTCCAAAGGATTTGTTGCAGGAGTATCTATAGTGGAGCACAGCCAGGGACACCCATTCCCCAAGGCTCACCTTGCCCCCGCCCCTAGGAGACTTTAGCCATAGGGGGATTGTCCAACCTAAATGATGCCAGGTGATCCTGCCTATGAGATGAGGGCCAGCCTGATCTCAACATTGTCGCTAGACTCTCCTGGGGCCCCAACCTGGCCATGCCTGCTTGCACTGCAGCATGACTCCATTCTCATCTGGAAGCTTGACTAGGGAGAGAGAGTCCACCTCCAAGATCCCTCGGGTTTTTGGCAAAATTTCCTCGTGATTAAGCTAAGTCAGAAAGGGAGAGAATCTCTGTACACACTGATCTCTGACTTTACAGGAAGCCCAAGATCTCTTTTAAAGGTCTTCTGATTAAGTCAGTCTCATTCAAAATAATCTTGTTTACCTTAACTGATTTGGGGTCTTAATTACATCTGCAAAATCCCTTCACCCCTGTCATGTGACATGGCCTAGTTAAGGTCCTAAACATCAGGTGACAGATTATGATGTCATCACAGAATTCTGCCTACCATGGCAAGAGTTCCCTAACACCATCTTTAGTTAGCCAGTGACCATAGTGAAGAATCCACTTTTCGCTGCTTATGGAAGGCCATCTGGAAGAACATCTGAGGTATAAGAAAGCGACAGCTTCCAAAGGTCAAGTGAAACAGGGTAAATTGAGGCATAACAGAAACTTAGAAGTGACCCAGGTGGTTGAAGTATTGTACTTCCAAAAGTATCACATCAGCAAAGCCAAAGTGTGCCCATCGGGGCTGTGCAGTCTTAATAGCTGAAGAGCACTGAACAATGTTCAGCAAGATCATGTAATCAAATTGGGCTACCTGGAGAAACTGACTCTCTAACTTGATTCAGTAGTTCAAGAACCGTCACATCCAACTGAGAAACCAGCAACACAACTTCAACAATGGCCACCATAAGCAACATCAAGTTAGCTTGAGTGAAGGAGGAAGCAGTCCTACTATCCACAGCTGCAAATGTTTGTCCCCCGAGCCCTGGAATGTTGCACACCTAGGACTCTGATACACCCTAGTCTTCCAACACTGAGCAACAGAGAAGCTGGTACCTCTGTTTTGGAATTCATCATGGGATTCTGCATCTCATGATGACTACTACACCTATGTGGGGCTCTCCAAAACTTGCCGAGTCTCCATTTTCTGTAATGTAGATCAATTTGTACAACCCTATACCTTACCTAGGGAAGACAATTCTAGTATCCTAGAATTATTTCTCCCCAAAATGTCCCATCGGAGATGAACTGGCACTGTTCTTCAACGTGGAAACCTCTGAGAAAGGTCTGTAATCCAGGTACCTTTCTTGGGTATATGTGAGCCTAAACAGACTAACACCCAAGGATTGATCCCTTCCTATTTTAAAAAACAAACAACAACCTGCCCACATTTGTCTTCATGTTGAGTGCCTGCTCACCCAAATTTCTAAATTATGCACAGCCATCAGGTGATTGAGAACAACAGCAGAAACTAGCCAGTTTTTCTTGGCTCCCAGTTTACCCTTAAGCTGAGCTTACCTCAGTGAAGTATCCCAAATAGATTCAATATAACTTGATTTTTGCTGCTCCTCATTTATCTGTTTCAAAACTTAGAGTACTATTGAGGCTGGGGGATATCAACATGCAACTTGATAGCCTTCCCTACTAGATGTTTATAAATAGCTCTGAAGTTGCATGCTAACATAAATTTTCTATTTTTAGGAAGCTATTGTGATATTGTTGTAAACTTTGACAAAGAGACCATTAGGTTGCATGTTTATATTTTGGGCATATATTAAGAAGATAGAAAAATTTTGGAAATCACATAGTTAATAAAAGTACTTCATAGAATATTGAAAATGCAGGTGAAGCAGTTTTACAGAAAGAATGAAAAGACATGTAATCCCAGCACTTTGGGAGGCCGAGACGGGCGGATCACGAGGTCAGGAGATCGAGACCATCCTGGCTAACCCGGTGAAACCCCGTCTCTACTAAAAACTACAAAAAACTAGCCGGGCGAGGTGGCGGTGCCTGTAGTCCCAGCTACTCGGGAGGCTGAGGCAGGAGAATGGCGTGAACCCGGGAGGCGGAGCTTGCAGTGAGCTGAGATCTGGCCACTGCACTCCAGCCTGGGCGACAGAGCGAGACTCCGTCTCAAAAAAAAAAAAAAAAAAAAAAAAAAAGAATGAAAAGACAGCAAGAGTAAAACAAAGTCTTAATAAAGGTGGGTTCAAGTTAGATTAACAAAAGTTCCAGGTATTTAGAAAAATGCAGATTATTAAATAATGCAAGAAAGCCTCTAAAAAAATGAAGGGCATGGATACCCAACACAAATGGAAAAATAGACTTCAAAAGTCTATTTTTGTAAAACTTGAGGATACCAAAAAATAAAACTTCCATTTTCTTCCCCCAAACGAGAATGGCAGAGAGAGAAGGTACAGAGAAAAGAAGGGGACTAATACAATTCAAACAGGACTCTTCAAAATTTTGTCCTCCTAAAATAGTAACTACATGAGAATTCAAACTTCTAAAGAAAATTATTGGGCATATTAATAACATACATGATTGTGTGAGAAATGAATTGCTTAGGGCAAGCACAAGGAAAGGTAGAATTTTGGAATGCATTTCTCCATTGAGGAACCTTGAGTTAGACCTGAAGGTCCCATGAGTTCTGGGTATCAAAAGGAGAGGAAGGTCTTAAATATGAGTTTTTGGGCAAGAGTGTTCTAATAACCTTACGCATTGTCACTGAATAGTCACAGAAAAACAGTTCTCATGACAAAGTGTTTTCACTGGACTCAACCCTGCCTCAGCCTCCCAAAGTGCTGGGATTACAGGCATAAGCCACTGTGCCCGGCTTGTGAATCAACAATGGTTATCTTCTCTTGGTGACAATTTGCCCTGTTTCCTACAGATTATATTTCAGATCACAGGCCTGTTGAGACTCATCAGAAACTGATACTTAAACATGAAAAATATTGATGTTTTAACCTTAAATGTGCTGCTTCCCACTAGTGCTTCAAATGTAAAACCTAAGAACACAGTCAGAAACACTTGAGAAATTCTCATGCCAGATCTGGACAGGCCAATGAAAATGCAGGATCCAAGAAGGGATCAACTCTCAGACAGTAGATTTCAAACCCAAAACCTGGAGATCCTAAGAACAAAATATTCACTACACCCTGCTTCTTGAGGATTTGTACGTGATAAGCTTGTAGTTTGTAATATAAGTGTGACAAATTAGTTCTTCCAAGTCCACCAACATTTAATTTCCCTTAGGCATGTTGTTCCACCCTAAATTGTACACATTTTGTACTCAGTCCGGGGCATCATGCCCCATCTCATTCTCATGCCCAGCTTGCTGTCCTCCTCCCCTCTGCCTAGGAAAATGGTTTCCTAGGCAGTGCACCTCCTCTAGGCAAGACTGGAGAATGACAACACAGGCGCAATGCATCACAATGTTCTTCAGTTTCCAGCACATAAGTTAAGAAAGGCCATGATGAGTGAAGCTTTGTCCCCACCAAGCAACTTTGAGATATCAAATGATATCTGCTCCACAAGATTAATTTGTTTTTTCAAACTTGTATTTTTTTCCCTAGATGTTTGCCATCCTTTACAGGGCAAGATAAGGAAATACAAAAATATGCATTAAAAAACACCCTCAGTCAGAGCAGTGAGAACATCTTAACTCAAAGACATCGTAACTAAAATTTGAGAATGGCAGGAAGAGAACAAGTCAATATATATGCAAATCAAATAGCCACTATAAAAACCCAAAGGACAACAAGAGTAGTCACCTTAAGGATGCTATTAAAAAACACTCATACTCAAAAAAATTTTTAAAAATTAAGATATGTAGATACATAATCAATATCCTCCTATATAAGATCTGATATTACCCAACTGAGGAATGTAAAGTTATAAAATGAATTTAGCAAAAATATGGTACTATGTAAAAATATATGGGATAAATAGAATATGACTGAAGATTGCAAAGATTGCAAAGATTTCGTGATGACCAAAAACCACAAAAACTAAAAGGAGGAAGAGAAGAGAACAAAGTGAATTTGCATCAATCATTCAAACACCTCCCTCCTCCTGTACCCCAAAGCATAAGTAGAGAGTTAAGATTTTCAGGCATTTGGATTCAGGGCACCCTCCATGGCCCTGAATGTGTGGTTCAAATGCTTATGGACGCTTCTCTGCTAAGACAACTAATTTAACTAAGTTACAGATGTCATCAGAGGGGAACAGCAATAGGTAATGGACCAGTTCTTCTCTGTATTATGTATTGATAAAATAGTTTACTTCTGCTAGTACAAAACTATCCTTAATTAGAATGTAGATTTACATAGATTCAATTGAGAATTCAGAACATCAAATTACTCATTAGAGGACTATAAAAACATCAGGTACATACACAGTGCTATACTCTCAATCTAGTTAAACCTGAAGAATACTATACTCTTCATGATATTTGGAAATAATAGTCTATTTTGTCTTTCAAGAAAACATTTAATCCAGAAGAACTCCAAGATTTCGGATTTAACAATTTCATGATGGAACCCATCAACTTTTATAGAGGACAGCAAAAGGGAAAACCACTCCATGAGATAAGTTGCTCATGACACCTACCATAACCGTCCCTGTGACTTTTTAGGAGGCCAGAAGCCTACAGATATTGATTCTACATCATGAGAACACATGAAGCAATGTTTTCCTAAAGATAGAGGAGAGAGACTGGGAAAGGTGAGTAGAAGGGTGAGGATGAAGAAGAGTAGGTTAAAGAGTACATACAATTAGATGGAATAAATTTGCGTTTGCTAGAGTAGGATGACTATAGTTAAGAATATATTGTACTTCAGTCACAGACATCCTAAATACCCTGACTTGACCACTATACATATTTACCCCCATGAATTTGTTCAAAAACAATGTTTTTCTACATGGACAAATCTTTTAGTTTACTTTCAACCAACTCATTTCAAAGAAAATCAGGGCTGGTAGCACAAAGGACACGCCTGCATCAAGACCTCCCAGTCATTTAACTATTCCCTACATGTGGAGCTCAGCCTGAGATTAGGGGAGAAGGGAAAGCACTTTGTCAGACATGAGGTCTGTCAAATGTTAGCCCTGAGCACAACACTTCTGGACTCTTGCCCCCCAGTTATTCACCATCCAAAGAGTCTTGGCAGAAATAGTTGGAAGCCTGAGATCTGAGAACCATTGATGTGTAGCCCGGGGGGAAAACCATGGTGAACCAGGCCCACAATAAATCTTGCCTTGTAATCTACATCCCCTGGAACTTCCTTGGGGGTATAAATACATCCACCAGAACAGTTAGGTGATGAGAAACCCTATCTGGACCATCCCAAATAACCTTGTCTTGAGACGGACCTTCATATGGAAGGATCAAGAGCATCAGACCAAGGTCAAAGCATGACGAAGGCTATGTCCCGCAAGGCTGAGCTGATGGGATCAAATACCTCAACACAGAGGTGGGCAGAGTTAAAGCCAAGTACATGGGGCAGCACCTTCCACTCAAGGCAGCAGTGTGTGACCCAGGAACCTGAGTGAGGATGGCCAGGGACTACAATAAGGAGGGTTTCAAACATCTCATTCTTCCTTCTCATTCAATCTCTGGCATTTTTACATGAGAGAATAGTGTGAACTTTGTTAGGCTTCCTAGAATCCATGGCAGCTAAAGAAAGTAGGACATAGGAAAGAATAAGTTCTTTTCACTAAAAAAGAAGTACATTGATCATTCACATTCAAATGAGATGTAGACAGTTCTTAGAGTTCAAAGACTGGAAAAAAGAATACCTTAACAAAACTAAGTGTTAGCACTTCAGATCATATTTTCCCTTAAATTGTAGTTTTTTGCCAATAAAACGCAACAGTTAACATATTAAAATACTCACACTAGGGTGGAAATCCGATGTACTTGACTTCCCAGTGAAGCATGAGAGTTGCAGAATATTTCTACAAGGTTTATCTTACATTAATTCATGGCAGAAAAAGTAGATCTGACATATGATGTAGGTAAATTTTACAGACAGACACACACCGTTTTTGGAGAAAGCATTAAAATTTAGAATACAAGTCATCCTTTAAATTCCATACATTGTCAAAGGTTTGCATCCTGAAGCATTTAATTCGAGCAGGCAGTGAAGAAGGCAGAGATGGGAACATGCCTAAACAGGAGTCAGAGCTATGTAAAAATCTCCTCCCAGGAGAGGTAGAAGTCCCCACCACAGGAAGATGGAGCAGGGAGCTACTTGCTGCAGTCAAACACTGAGACTGTCCTAGTCCACGGTATGTTGCTATGAAGGAATTCCTGAGGCTGGTTATTTTATGTGTTTTTTTGGCTCATGGTTCTGCTGAATGCACATGCAGCGTGGTACTGGCATCTGCTCAGCTTCTCATGAGGGCCTCAGCCTGCTTCCACCTAAGGCAGGAGTAGGAGAGCCGGCATGTGCAGTGATTACACGATGAGGAAAGCAGCAAGAAATCCAGGGGGTGATGCCAGGCTTCTGTTGCCGATTGGCTCTGGCAGAAACTAACAGAGCAAGGATTCACTCCCTACCTATAAATAGGGCATTAATTTACTCATGAGAAATCCACTTTCATCACTCACACACCTCCCATTAGGTCCACCTTCAACATAGAGGATCAAATTTTAATATGAAGTTTGGAGGGATCAAACATCCCAAAGGTAGGAGATCCCATCCCTCTTCTGCTGAGACAGGGAAAGCAGATGGTGACATTCTACTGTAAAAACTGTTGCCTCATGCCATATCACCTGCCTCTGGATCCATTTGTGTCTATGCAAAGTCACATGTCTGCAGAGGGGTAATGATGCCTTGGGAGAGATGTAACTACAAAGAATTTGAAAAAGTTGGTGGACAGATGACCGGACTCTCTTCCACCCTGAGGGACTGTCTGAGATGCATTCTACATAGACCTGTATTCCCAGTGGAGCTCAGCTGCCATCAGCCTAGAAGTGACCAGCTCAATGCTGTGCCCCTCACTGGCTGTTCATCCCACCCCATCTCACATTCACCGCTCCCTCCTGAGCTCCCTGGGATTACCTCCAAATAAAGTAGTTGCCTAAAGTCCACATTTCAGATTCTGAATTCAGCGATCCAACCCAAGCTATTACTTCCATTTTTTCATTGGCCAGACTTAAAGGAAAAAAAAAATCAAAGTTACTTATATCAAGAATGTAAACTAGGACCTGTCTTTTTAATGTATCTAGGTTAGGATGTTAGGATAAAATTTAAGGAGATTTATTCAATTAAAATTTCAAAATTATTTGCATAAATGCCTGAAAAACACAACCTGCCAAGTCTCATATAAACTGTGTTAGAATATACAGCTTCTCTACCCCCCAAATTTTAAAGCCTTCCACCAAAACCACTCTATGAATGAAGGCTTCTTAACTGTCTCCCAAATCATTCTATGAGACTCCATTTCACTGGAATATTTTCAGATTTGAAGCAAAGCTCAGGGTAAGACACAGTTGTAGCATCACCCCCCAAAACTTTCTAAGCTCCCACTTACCCTGACTTGAAGCTCAGCACACTCCAGGACCTAGTGAGGGTCCTCCCTTCACCACCCCTCTCTAGTGGGACACTTTTTTTTGGAGACTTGCTCTTGTCACCCAGGCTGGAGTGCAAAGGCATGATCTCGGCTCACTGCAACCTCTGCCTCCTGGGTTAAAGCAACTCTCCTGCTTCAACCTCCCAAGTAGCTGGGACTACAGGTGCATGCCACTTCGTCCAATTTATATGTATTTGTATACATACACACATACATACACACACATTTATATTTATATACATTTATATTTATATACAATTTATATACATATGTTTATAGTTATTTATTTTTGACAGTTTTGCTCTTGTTGCCCAGGCTGGAGTGCACTGGTGTGATCTCAGCTCACTGCAACCTCCACCTCCCAGGTTCAAGCAATTCTCCTGCCTTAGCCTCCAAAGTAGCTGGGATTATAGACATGCACCACCATGTCTGGCTAATTTTGTATTTTTAGTAGAGACAGGGTTTCACTATGTTGGTCAGGCTGGTCTTGGACTCCTGACCTCATGATCCACCCGCCTTGGCCTCCCAAAGTGCCAGGATTATAGGCATGACCCATTGCACCCAGCTGGTGTGTACTTTCCTTAAACATATACCCAAATTTAAGGATATGCAAACTTTCCTGTCAAGTGATTCCTAGTCCCACACCAGGGCACTAAACACCTTATTCACACTTAGATCAAAGTCTCCCTGTCCATCCCATACCTTCTTAGATCAATATGGTGATCTGGAATCAGGTCTCCAGACATGGTATCAGGGTATGTGCCGTACTAGTCAAACCTTGTCAGGAATAAAGGAGTACAAACCTGTACGACCCTGCAGCTAAGAGGATGAATCCCCACTGAAGGCCAATAATGGCCAAGACAATGCCCAGTTAGAAGTCCTCAGGTAAGCACCTCTGCCTGAGATGAAAATGGCAAGAATGAATCAATTTGAAATATAAGCATAAACATCGTGAACTGAAATTTCCAAAAGAGGGTATTATTTGTATTTTCTATGAATGAAACTGATAAAATTAAAGATCTTCCAACAAAGTATCCAATAGGCCTATATAACTTCGCCACTGAATTCTGCCACCAGTTATGACACCAGTCACACACCAATTATTCCAGACAATGTAAAAACATGGGAATATTTATCAAAAGGTTGCTTTCCCTTGGCAACCTAGTGGGTTCACTAGAACAGCAGGCAGCATCCTCACCATTTCTGTTTTAGACAGACTATACACTCACATCTCGGAGTGGACCATGAGGTTTCTGCTCATTAGTTGCAGGTGAGCATAGTATCACAAGAGGCTGGTTAAGTCTCACTGATGGCTGACAAAGTTCCCTCCCCCTATTTGGAATATTCTCTAACCTCCCTTATGGCTACCTCTGTTCCAAATGTCAGAACCACCTAGCCCAAAAAACGATGTCCAGTACAGACCTCAAAGAGTCCTAGACCAGGAATGTAAGACCAGTAGCTGCTTCCACATCAGAGCCCCAGCTCATACTTGTGACCCAAGGAGACTGGCAGACCCACCACTCCCCACACCATGGGAATAGGGATATCAGAATTCTGTTCCTTTGATCAGAGACTGAGCCCTTCTTTCCCAGAGGGCAAGGTGCTGTTTTTAAGGTGACCAAGATTGTTCCATGCGTTTGTGAAAGCCTCGGACTAAAGGCATCAAAATAGAAAGGCAGATGCTTCCAGCACCATGTGTTCTATCAGTCCTTCACCTCCTTTGAGTGGGCTTCCAAGATGCTGCACCTACCAGTGACTTGAGAAACTACCAAAGATATCAATCTCTCACCAAGAATGCCTGCTCATTACAAGATAAGGGGTGACTCAAGAGTATCATCTGCTAAACTTTCTAAGAGAAACTGGAGTTTGAAGCAGATATGGGTCACTTCATTAATAGTGAGGACACATCAGTACACAGGCATGAGAGGAGACTCCCTTTGCTCTCTGATCTTCGAGGTAGACCAATGAAATCCTTCCCTTAGTGCTAACCTGAGATGACCCTAGAAACAGGGTCCTGGCACAAAGGTATCAGTGTATGGGCCCTACGAAAAATAAGGCAGCTGTTCCTCATCTACTTGCAGAAGGGTTTGGTCCTCAGTTCTCTTCAGAGGTAAAGACACTCGGCCAAGTCCTGAAGGAACTTCAGGCCAGAGGATGGACTGTACCAGCCCCACAGTGTTGGCAGACTGCCATGAGTTATCCTGAGAGTGGACCCAGTTTCTGGAACTGGGTTGCTGAGAAGTCTGCCAGCTCCAAGTGGTGCTATTATCCTGGGTGGATGGAACCAATTGAAGGAAAGAATTTTCAGGATAGAACGTGAGGAAGCACCTGTCAGTGTATAGCTACTCACTGGACAACTCTCATTAGGGCCCCCGTAGGAGGCTCCATCAACCTCTTAGCACCCAGACTCACCTGGCCCTTAAGAGATCCCAACTTGTGTGACCACTAGTAACTGAAGTGACAGGATATTTTAACATCCATCATATTGGATTAAGTTTCTGTGAAGGGGTACAGCTGAGTCAACATTTCCTTAGTATGTCGGATCAGACAGAGCTTCCACTGTCTAGATATATGTTTACCAGCCCAACAGGACAGGAAACAAATTGGACACACTACAGAAAGGCTATCATCTGGTCAGACTCAGAGGTTATCTTGTAGAAATATGACCAGTCATAATCACAACCTTACATGGCAATGACTGAGAGTATCCCCTGATGCATCACATGAGGCATTTGTGGGAACCACTAAGAGCTGCTGCACACATGCTCCAGGGTGGGACAGCCTTCACTGGGATGAGCTCCATGAAGGGCTCAACTATGAGTCAACCTAAGAGCAACCTGTGTTCAGATCAGAGACTCTGCACACCTTAGAGCACTCAGGGAAGATGCAGCTATGATCTGGATTAGTAAAATGACTGCTTTCATTGCTTATGTTCCTACTGCCTGTTCAATTGAAGAAAAGGCATAGGGCAGGTGCGGTGGCTCACGCCTGTAATCCCAGCACTTTGGGAGGCCAAGGCGGGCAGATTATGAGGTCAGGAGATCGAGACCATCTTGGCTACCATGGTGAAACCCCATCCCTACTAAAAAAATATAAAAAATTAGCCAGGCATGGTGGTGGGCACCTACAGTCCCAGCTACTCAGGAGGCTGCGGCAGGAGAATGGTGTGAATCTGGGAGGTGGAGCTTGCAGTAAGCCGAGATTGAGCTACTGCACTCCAGCCTGGGTGACAGAGCAAGACTCCATCTCAAAAAAAAAAAAAAAAAAAGAAAAAAAAAAGGAGAAAAGGCACAGTAAGCAAAAGAAATGTTTGCATTTCAGTCACTCAAACACCTTGTTTCAAGGGGCTCCTCCTCAGAGCAGGGTGAAAGGTGGTTAGGACTTCAGACATTTGGGTTCAAGGTGGCCTCCGTGCCTGTCACTTGTGGTTCAAACACCTAAGTGTTCTCATTCTCAGAGAAACCACAAGCAATGGGAAATAAAAGGCTGTCATCTGAAGGTTCTGCCACTTTAAGATACTTAATTACATATCTTGAAGACAATCTTTGAGCAATAATCCCATGGTAGCATATTCAAGAGCCAGAGATTTTGGAGCCCAAGTGCATCCATCTTGGGGCAACATTAGAGAAACCAGGCTCAAAGTAAACATTGTGCATGTAACAGCTGCCTGTGGACATGTCTAGAGAGTAATCAGAGCTAAAGTCTCTCCCAAAGTAACCAGAGGGAGAGAATCTCACATGGACCATGTGAGATTGAGAAGATGGAGAAGATCTGCTTATGGCAAAGAAGAAAGGATACCAGGAAGACCAGTTTGAAAATTCTATATGCTGTGGCCTTGAGGGTTTGGCAGGATGACATCACACAAAGCCCAGACACCTGTTGGCAAACAAAGCAAAATAGTCTTGGAATTCCTCAGTGTTCATTGTTCTTGTCGAAGATAACCTGGAACCAAGGTAAAACACTGCAGTGAATGCAGCAGGACCACAGTTTCAAACATATTTCACTCTCATCTGATTCAGACCTGAGTGTTTTGAAGAAGATGTCACGCACCAAGCCAGCCTTCATTAGGATCCACAGGGCTAAATGCAAAGGTTAAGACCATCCCAAGATGATGAATGTCAGAATTTTCAGCTATGGAACAAGAACAGTCCTATTGCAATAGGACTGATGCTGTTCCTTTCTCACTAGAGGGGAACCCAAGTGTATTAGTTTGTTTTCATGCTGCTAATAAAGACATACCTGAGACTGGTTAATTTATGAAGAAAAAGAGGCTTAAGAGACTCAGTTCCACATGACCGGAGAGGCTTCATAATCATGACAGAAGGCAAGGAGGAACAAACGCATGTCTTACATAGCAGCAGACAAGGGAAGAATGAGAGCAAAATGGAGAAACCCCTTATAAAACCACCAGATCTTGTAAGAATCACTATCATGAAAACAGTGTGAGGGAAATCAACCCTATGATTCGATCATCCCCACCTGGTTCCACTCTTGATATATGGGGATTATTATAGTTCAAGATGAGATTTGGGTGGGGACACAGCCAAACTATATCATTCCACCTCTGGCCCCTCCCAAATCTCACATTCTCACATTTCAAAACACAATTATGCCCTTCCAACAGTCCTCTAAAGTATTAACTCATTCCAGCATTAACTCAGAAGTCCAAGTCCAAAGTCTTGTCTAAGACAAGTCCCTCCCACCCATAAGCCTGTAAAATCAAAAGCAAATTACTCCCTAAGATACAGGCATTGGGTAAATACACCCATTCCAAATGGGAGAAATTGGCCCAAACCAATGGGCTACAGGTCCCATACAAGTCCGAAATCCAGTGGGACGGTCAAATCTTAAAGCTCTGAAGTGATCTCCTTTGACTCCATGTCTCACATCCAGGTCATGCTTGATGCAAGAGGTGGGTTCCCATGGTCTTGGGCATCTCTGCCCCTGTGGCTTTGCAAGGTACAGCCCCTGCCCCCATGGGCTGCTTTCATGGGCTGGTATCAAGCGTCTGTGACTCTTTTTTCAGGTGCATGTTGCAAGCTGTTGGTGGATCTACTATTCTGGGGCCTGGAGGACAGTGGCCCTCTTCTCACAGCTCCATTAGGCAGTGCCCCAGTGGGCACTATGTGGGGGCTCCCACCGCATATTTCCCTTCTGCACTGCCCTAGCAGAGGTTCTCCACAAGGGCTCCACCCCTGCAGCAAACTTATGCCTGGACAGGTATTTCCATACATCCTCTGAAATCTAGGGAGAGGTTCTCAAACCTCAATTCTTGAGGTGTGTGCATCCACAGGCTCAACACAATGTGTAAGTTGCCAAAGGCTTAGGGCTTGTACCCTTTGATGCCATGGCCCAAGCAGTACCTTGGCCCCTTTTAGCTACGGCTGGAGCAGCTGGGACACAGGGCACCAAGTCCTTAGGCTGCACACAGCAAGGGTCCCCTGGGCCTGGCCCATGAAACCATTTTTTTCCTCCTAGACCTTCAGGCCTATGATGTGAGAGGCTGCAGTGAAGACCTCTGACATGCCCAGGAGACATTTTTCCCACTATCTTGCCGATTAACATTTGGCTCTTATGCAAATTATGCATGAATTTCTCCTTAGAAAATGGGTTTTCTATCACATCAGGCTGCAAGTTTTTTGAACTTTTATCCCATTTCCCTTATAAAACTGAATGCTTTTAACAGCACCAAAGTCACGTATTGAATGCTTTGCTGCTTAGAAATTTCTTCCACCAGATACCCTAGAAATCATCTCCAAGTTCAAAGTTCCACAAATGTCTAGGGCAGGGGCAAAATGCTACCAGTCTCTTTGCTAAAACATAGCAAGAGTCACCTTTACTCCAGGTTCCCAACAAGTTCCTCATCTCCATCTGAGACCACCTCAGCCTGGATTTCATTGTCAGTATTTTTGTCAAAGCTGAGTTTTTAGGAAGTTCCACACTTTCCCACATTTTCCTGTCTACTTGAGCCCTCCAAACTGTTCCAACCTCTGCTTTTTACCCAGTTCCAAAGTCACTTCCACATTTTAGAGTATCTTTATAGCAGTGCCCCACTCTACTGGTACCAATTTATTGTATTAGTCTGGGTAATTTACAAATAAAAAGAGGTTTAAGGGGCTCAGAGTTCCACATGGCTGGGGAGGCCTCACAGTCATGGCAGAAGGCAAAACGCCCATCTTACATGGTGGCAGGCAAGAGAAGAATGAGAGTCAAAAGGCAAAACCCCTTATAAAACCATCAGATTTCATGAGAACTATCATGAGAACAGTATGGGGGAAACCAACCCCATGATACAATCATCTCCACCCGGTTCTGCCCTTGACATGTGGGGATTACTGCGATTCAAGGTGAGATTTGGATGGGGACATAGAGCCAAAGCATATCACCCAGGAACATTGGGATCCCACTGGGAAGTATGGACAAGTGTGAGAGACCGGAAATCTCAGTGTTATCCTCTAGACCCCCTTTTTCTCAGCCCAGAAGTGGAAAACAGCACCTTGCCTGTTGTCTCATCCCATCAGGACTCTTTCCCATGACTTCAAGGTCATTGTCCTAAGGCTTTCCCAAAATTCTCCCAAGGCAGCTCAGCCTCAGACACTAAGGGCCATCTCAGCTTTGCAGAGAGCAGATGAACCTTGATCAATGGGTTGTCAGTTTGAGAGTGAATCCCAGAACACCGTTTCCTAGGAGGCACATCCTGAGATGATTCTGAAATGTTTCCTTTCAGCATTCCCGGTGAGACTGAACCACAACAGCCCAGAGGCAACCAGCCCAATGCTCTGCCCCTCTCCGCTGCTCTCTTTCACTGCTCCATCCTCTGGGGCTCCAGCATCACTTCTTAAAAAAAAGATCTTCCAAGCACAGGTCTCAGATTGTGAATTTAATGAATTCAAACTAAGACTTCAGCATTTTCTTTCATACTTCAATCAGGACAATCAAAGAGTAAGAATTCTCTCATTTGATTGATACGAAAATATCAAGTTATTTAAATAAGGAATATAACATGGAACATATAAAGTCTCTAAAATTATGAGGTTTGTTCAATTTATATCCCAGTTATTTGTGCTAATGCCTGAGAGACAACTGAGCAAACCTTTTGCAACAAGTAAATATAGGATGTACATGTTGGCTATGAAGAAAATGATTCTCTAATTTTCAACCTCCCACCAAAAGCACAGATGACAAGGGCTCCTTGCTTCCTCTACACTAGGAAAACTTCCCATTTTTCCAGACCAAAAAATAAGCAATCTTTAAATTATTGTGAAAAACTGCATTCCATTGAAACACTTTCAGATTTGAAACAAAGCTCAAGGTAGCACAGACACAGCCTCATTCATGGTGATTCAAGTTCTCAAGGCTCTGCCCAATTCAGCTTCTTTATTCTAAGAAGTGCCAGCTGAACAAGGACTGAAGTGGAAACAAACTCCCTGAGGGGATACCTGTGAACACAACCCAAAACAGCCAATATTCCACATCACAAGGAGTCGGGAGGAAAAGTCACTGTGGCCCAGGAGAGACACTTGGCAGTGTCCAGTATCACAGAGTAACAGTGAACAAGGAGCCGTGAAGCAGAGACAGGCAGTGTCCACCTTCAAGCCTTTACGCTCTCTGTGCAGTGCCTACCGTGATGTTGTATCATCCCTGATGTGCTGTGCTGGAAACACAGGAGTGGGGCTTTGAAATGTGAAGACACTGAAACGTGTTCCGAATAGAGGTAGGAACCCAAAACAGGTCTGTACATACCCACTCCTTCATCTAAGAAAAACCCTGCAAGGTTGCAAACCTACCTAATAGAGCAGAGGAAGGGTCTTTGGGAAAACAGATTTTATAAAATAATGGCAAAATCCATAGGAAGTGGAATACATCTAGCCACACATCAACAGAAATAAGCTGCATCCTTGGGACATGCTTAAATACTATATATATATATATATAATTATAAATCCTCTGGAGTACGGTAGACTTAGTTTCCGCACAGCAGCATATATTTGAAGCTTCATTCCCTTCCCTGATACCACTCAGTTCCTTCTTGGTTGCAGGTATTCCAGTCTCAGGTCAGTGGCCTAGAAGGCTGACTCAACTGATTGAGACCCCACAACTCATTAATTTCCACCTGGTTCCACCATTGATATGTTGGGATTATTGCAATTCAAGATGAGATTTGGGTGGGGACAAGGTCAAACCATATCATTCTGCCCCTCTGTATTATACTTCTCTGAAGCACAGGCTTTTAACGATACAGAAAAATCTTTGTCACATCATTCCAGGTCCCCACCTGGACACTCAAGACCACACATTTTCCATTTGCAGTATTTCAAAATATCAAGCTGATATTTGCAGTTTGCATGACAGGTATGTTTTAAAGCGTATGATCTTTGAGTACCATCCCTTCATGGAAAGAAGGCTGTGTCATTTTACAGGTAACATGCCTACCACTACTGCAAGATGTTTGATGATTAAAGGAAAACTTTCCTGTATCAGTTTTTCTGACTAAAGCATCAGCAGTTATGAAGCCTCAACCCTGAATGCTTTACGATCTCCAGCCCTCAACATCCATAGATCTTGACACTAGTATTAATGAGCCTCTACAACAGCTAAAACATCTACAATCAAAACCTTGATCTTCCAGTGTAGATGATCCTTGTGACATCTGTGAGCAGCTTTACTTTAACCTGGTATGAGACTAGTCATCTGTCTCAACTAAGGAAAAGTTCCAAGAACAAGCAGACTACTAACCAGGAAATTAAAGCATACAATTTTCCATAAAATATTTAGTGGAGGGTCCTTTTAAGGTCACCAAGGATACCTTCAATGCTAGTTAGCAGGTAGGGTAAAAACAGGTAGGGGAAAGCAGCTTCATCCACACAAGGAAAAATGACATTTATCATTAGTGCTAACTTGCCATTGGATGAATGTTTAACTTTCCAATGAAATGCCCTTCAGCTCCAAAGGGGTGTTATATTCCACTACACCCTTTTTTATTTGTATTTTGAGATGGAGTTTTGCTCTTGTTGCCCAGGCTGGAGTGCAATGGCACAATCTCAGCTCACTGCAATCTCTGTCTCCCAGGTTCAAGTGATTCTCCTGCCTCAGCCTCCCAAGTAGCTGGGATTACAGGAGCCTACCACCACACCCAGCTAATGTTTTGTATTTAGTAGAGATGACTTTCACCATGTTGGTCAGGCTGGTCTCGAACTCCTGACCTCAAGTGATCTACCCACATCAGCCTCCCAAAGTGCTGGGATTATAGGCGTGAGCCACCGCACCTGGCTGCCTTTTTAATGCATGAACCATACATGAGACTTAAGGGTTCTAACAAGTTGAGGACCAATAGCCAATTTCATGTGCCAGGTAATGCAAACTCTAAGGCTGTATCTATGGGACCACAGGATGATTTGAAACATGGTGACATCGAATTGTTTCCAACTTACATCACCTGAGCAGTGCTTAGCACCCTCACGTGCTGTGTTCCTGAAGGAAACACGGAAACCAGCTATGCAGTCTCAGACTACCCCAGATCTGGTCCCTCCATAAACTCCTCTCTAATTGGGATTTTCAGAAATATGTGTTTTGGGAGGAAATATTCAGACTAGTTCTTTTATGATGTTTTTCATCTTTAAGTGACACACAACATAGAGTGTGTTCTAAACCTGGGTCTTCCAAGTTTTAGAGTTTCCTGGTTTTAGAAGTTCCACAGTAACCAAGAGACATCTTTTGAGTCAGGTATTGAACAACACTCCCTAGACCACAAGTGTTTCAAAGAGATCCTCCCGGAGATGTGGTTTATTGACGTGTAGGAACCGGGAACGAGCTCCTTGCTGCTGAAGGGACCCAAGACCCATTCCCAGTTTTAGGCAGAATAGGACTCTTCTATTCAAATAAAGAGCTCAGAGAGCAAGACCTTCCTGTTCATTGTTACTGTAAGGTTGTCTTCACCCCATACACAAAAAGAATGAAGTTTCATCCTCATTTTGTCACAGCATCAAGACAACCATTCACCAGCAATAGGAACAAGGATTGAGACAAGTAATGAAGATGAAAACCCAGAGTGAAGGAAGTTTAACATGCCCCAGTTGTTGCATGACTAATGAGATAGCAGCAAAGATCAACATAAAAAGACCAGAAGGAGTTTACTAGAAAGTGCCACACAGAGCACCCTGGAGTCATATGGGATCATCCATGAGGACCATAAAGACTGTAAGACACACCCTGAATTCTCAGCTTTACTGCCAGAATAAGATGCCCATATCCCCAGACTTCCCAGCTGGCCAGGGAGCTCCCTGTGTTTTGGAAGCCTGCTTCTCAGTGTGAAGGATGAGGGGTTCTATGTCTTCTCGCGCTTCCTTCGGCCAGTCCGTTTGCAAGCTGTAGTGTGGCTAAGAAAGCAATTCATTATAAGAAGTGGTGGAGTTATTTTCCTCTTGTTACAATCTCCTACAATCTGTGAACTGATGCCATCAGGAAAGCTTTCCAAGAAAAAGCCAGACCAAGGCTAATGACTGGAAGTCACGATCCATAGCTGCCTCTTCCACCCACAAAGTGCCACTGGCTTACAGTGTTTAGCTAAGCATCAGTGAACTGTAGCAGTGTGGCACCATGCGATTATAAAGGTTTCGGAATTTCACTCCAGGCCTCCTAGATACCCAGGGGAGAAGGCACAATATTGCCCATGATGATGACTATTCCGTACCTGTCTTCAACAATATTTATTCATGCCAAAAGAATCCAGACATAAGCTATGATATGCCTCCACCTCTAACCTTCTAATATTCAAATTCCTGTGGGAAAATTTCAGGAGCAGCACTGGAGACATCAGAACTTGGGAGGAAATAGATATACATCATGACCTTCAATCCTGAACATCCCCACCAAGTAAGGAACAGAAACATTTCCTGACAGTCTCTTCTTCAATACATATGGACACATTTTATAGCCACTACAAGATCTCAAAGGACAAAGATACTAGCCACTTAGAGTATCTTTAACAAAACCTTACTCAATTGAAAGTGTTAAGAGATTGATGTATATAGAGTTCATATCCTCAAAGTTATGGGAGCAGACATTAGGCCAATAACATAAGACAAATATTTAGCCAAAAAATACTACATAAAACATGTGAATACTAAAGAATATGGCTGAAGACCACAGGGAGAATTCCTGATGACCAGAGAAAAATCAAAAGGCTAAAATAAGGAAGATGAGAGAACAGAATGTATTTGCTTTGATCATTACAATGAGCCCCCTCCTCCTGGCCCCCTGAAGTACAAGTAGGGACATTCAGGCATTTGGGTTCATGGCACCCTCCATGACACTGGACATGCAGTTTGAACACCTATGGACCCTGCCCTGCTCAGACAGCCCATGAAACTGTCCCAGTTATCCAAACCACTTTAAGAAATGGCAGTAAACAGTTCTCTGCATTGTGTATTTAGAAAATAATGTTACCATCAATATAAAATATTCTTATCCTGGATTGTCTAGGAGGAGATCGTCAGAAAAATGATTAAAGAGAAAGTAGAACAGGGAGGGGGAACTGGAGGTGGCAATCAGATTAAGATGTGCCGATTCTGCAGCCAAAGGTAGTCCTGCCTCTGACATTGAACAGGGTCTCCACACTGAAAGATACATACAGAGCCACAAGGCAAGGAATGCAAGGGTCTCTAAAGTTGGGTAAAGAAAGGGAACAAATTGATTCATGAAGCAGCCAGAAGAAAACAACCTTGCCAACAACGTTCGTTTTCTCCAAGTGACCGTATTTCCAATTCGCTAACCTCTTGAATTATTTTATTTTATGCCCCTAACTCAAAACTCACTTATGATGGCACGTGACAGGAAATAAAGTACCTGTATGAAAATTGAAAATCTAAGTTCAGCATTCAGGGTTGTCTACAATAAGGTGTTGTTAACCTTGTATTACTAACAAAAGTCCTCATAACTTTACCTGGAAACACTGAGAAGAAAGATACAATAAAAATTCCCACATATTCTCTTAGCATCCCAGTATACACATGTGCGAGTTATATCGTGGACACATTCATACACAGTTAAGTGTCAAATACATAGGCACAACTGCCTTAATAGACTGAAACATAAAGAAAAAATAGATTTCCTCTGAAGGAAATGAAAGACCATGAAATATCTTCCCCCCTGGATTCTACCACCAACTCAAGCAGAAATACATCAATTGTATGCTAATTATTTCAAACAATATTAAACCACATTTTTCCAAATGACACTTGTCCCAATCAACTAAGTGGATTGACTTAGACAAGCCGGCGCATCCTCAAATTCTCCATCCTAGAGAGGCCCGTTTCACAGAGGAGCACGAGATTGCTGCTATTCATCAGCAGTCAGTCTGCACAGCTTCCAAGAGGAAGAACACTTCTCACCAAGCACCCACTACAGCAAGGTCTTCCTGACCAACAACTGTGAACCTCTCAGGCTCTTAGAGTCACTTGCTCAAAAAAAAAAAAAAAAAAAAAAAAAAAATAACACAAAGTACAAATGTTGGAAGGTTCCCGCTTGTGGCCCCTAGGAGCTTGGCAGACCCAGCACTCCCACCCGTGATAAGAACGATTTCGGAATCCTGGTTCTTAAATACTACCGAGCCTTCCTGACCAGAGAAGGTGAGGTTGTGACCATGATGAGCAATGCCCCTCAGTTTTCTAGGGCAGCATTCACTTTGTACCAAAGGCATCAAAGAGAATGACAAGCTTCCAGCACCATGTGCTCTGCGTGTAGTCCTTCACCTCCTCTGGGTGAATTTCTAAGGAGCTGTACTTACCATAGACTTGAGAAACTGCCAGAGCAGATTTCAGTCACCACAAGCAGCTACCTGATATGTTCTGGATAAGCTGACTCTACAAAGTCTATTCTGTTTAATTGCCCAGGGGAAGAGAAAGAACCCAGGCAGAGCTCCATGAGTGTAGGTTGCATAATTAACATCAGTTCCCCGGCATCGGGAAGGAGTATTTTCCTAACTGGCTGGGGTCTTTGAGGTGGAAATAGAAAGTCCTAGTCCATTAGTGCTCCTCAACCGGATAAGCCCCTGTACACAGGGCTCAGGCACATCAATCAGGGTCAGCCCTACCACGGCTATTACAGAACCTGTTCACTGTCTAGTCATAAAAAAGGTTTGCTTTTCAGCTCTGTGTGCAGGCGCTTCCAGTCCTGATGGAACCAAAGGCCAGTGGGCTTGTTGGGTACAGGTCTCACAGTATGGGCAGCCCACAACAAGGTGTCTTCAAAGTGGACTCAGTCCCAGGAACTGGGCTGCTGAGGAGTTTCCTGGCTTGAGGCTGTGGAATTATCCTGCAGAGATGAAGCAGCTTGAAGGAAGGAGAATGTTCAGGATGAAACATGAGGAGGTACCTCATTGGACGCTCATTGGATGCTGGGAAACTCATCAGGACCTCTTAGGAGGCTCCATCAACCTTTTAGCCCTAGGCTTCACCTGGCCCTTACGAAAACCCAATATATGTTACCTTTGGTTATTGAATAGACAGAATATTGAATAGACATAATATTTTAACATTCTTTTTATTATACTTTAAGTTCTAGGGTACATGTGCACAACGTGCAGGTTTGTTACATATGTATACATGTGCCATGTTGGTGTGCTGCACCCATTAACTCGTTATTTACATTATGTATATCTCCTGATGCTATGCCTCCTTCCTCCACCCACCCCACAACAGGCCGAGGTGTGTGATGTTCCCCTTCCTGTGTCCAAGTGTTCTCATTGTTCAGTTCCCACCTATGAGTGAGAATATGCTGTGTTTGGGTTTTCTGTCCTTGTGACAGTTTGCTGACAATGATGGTTTCCAGCTGCATCCATGTCCCTACAAAGGACACAAACTCATCCTTTTTTATGGCTGCAGAGTATTCCATGCTGTATATGTGCCACATTTTCTTAATCCAGTCTATCACTGATGGACATTTGGGTTGGTTCCAAGTCTTTGCTTTTGTGAATAGTGCCACAATAAACACACGTGTGCATGTGTCTTTATAGCAGCATGATTTATAATCCTTTGGGTATATATCCAGTAATGGTTGAACTAGTTTATAGTCCCACCAACAGTATAAAAGTGTTCCTGTTTCTCCACATCCTCTCCAGCACCCGTTGTTTTCTGACTTTTTAATGATTGCCATTCTAACTGGTGTGAGATGGTATCCCATTGTGGTTTTGATTTGCATTTCTCTGATGGCCAGTGATGAGCATTTTTTCATGTGTCTGTTGGCTGCATAAATGTCTTCTTTTGAGAAGTGTCTGTTCATATCCTTGGCCCACTTTTTGATGGGGTTGTTTTTTTCTTGTAAATTTGATTGAGTTCTTTATACGTTCTGGATATCAGCCCTTTGTTAGATGAGTAGATTGCAAAAATTTTCTCCATTCTGTAGATTGCCTGTTCACCCTTTAGGTCATATCCTTCACCTACTTTTTGATGGGGTTTTTCTTGTAAATTTGTTTAAGTTCTTTGTAGATTCTGGATATTAGCCCTTTGTCAGATGGGTAGATTGCAAAAATTTTCTCCCATTCTGTAGGTTGCCTGAACATTCGTCTTATTGGTATAACTTGATATCAAGAAGAGAATACTTGTTTATGTCAAAATCCCCTTAGTATGTTAGATAAGATCAACAATTCAATCTGGATATAAGTTCCTCACCCCAACAGCAGAGGCATAAATTAGACACTGAGAGCTCTCATCTGATGAGACTGAAGGCGGATCTTATGGAAACATGAACCCATAGAGTCAGAATTGCAGCTGTGTGGGCCAGAGAATCTTCAAGCCACCGAGTGTTCAGGGATAGGAATGCCTATAACATGAATGATAAAAACCACTGCTGTACTAATCCCTGACATTCTTACTGCCTCTGTAACGGAAAAATAGCAAGGTAAGCAAATGCCCACATGTGCACTGGGGGACTGGGGTGGAGCCACAGGCAGAGGGAGGAGCCTGGCCTCTGCAGTTCCTGTGATGTGTCTTGTGGGGTGGGGGTGGGGGACCTGTTAGCAGGACTCAATCTCGCTTTGCTGAATTTTTTTTTTTCTCCCCACTTTTTCACCCAATAAAATCTTGCCCTACTCACCCTTCAATGTGTCTGCATGCCTAAATTTTCCTGGTCATGTAACAAGAACCTAGTTTTAGCTCAACTAAGGAGCAAAATTCTGCAACATCCTCATTCTTAGAGCAACCATAACCAACAGCAGGGGTGGGAAACAGATTTCTTAAAAGCTGTCACCTGACGGTTCCACCACTTTAAATACCAAATCTATATGCCTTGAAACCACCACTTGGGAGGTAATTTCATGGCAGCTTATTGAAGAGCCAGAGAAGAGAGGTCAGGTTTGCGAATGTGGGCTCAATATTGACACTTAGTGAACTGAGAAATAAGGCTCAAAATAAACACTGCCCATGTGACAATATCCTGTGCACGTGTCTAGAGAAATTAGAGCTGAAGTCTCTACCACAGTATCTGGAGCTGAGAACCTCACATGGGTTACCTCGAATACTCAGGGAAGGATTCCTTACAACACATAAGGTGCAAGAGTATCAGGCAGACACATTAAAGCAAGTTCCAGGCTGTGGTCATGACTGGGTGGGAGAATGAGGATCACAGGAAACCCATATAGACCTGCTGGCAAAGCAAAATAGCTTTGGAATCCCTCACATAGTCCCATCAGTTTCTAGAACCACCTTATCCAAGGATTTATTGCAACGGATACAGTAGGACCACGTCAAACTCATTACTCTTCCATTTCATTCAGTCCTGGCTGCTTTAAAGAATATATCACTTTCCAAGTCAGTATTCACTAGAATCCACAGGGGTGAAGAAGGTAGAGGCCATCACAAGATGGAAGGAAGGATCTTCAGCTATGGAACATGAACAGTCCTGCTGCAGAAGGACTAATCCCGTTCTTGATGTTTAAAAACCTCAGGAGCCATGGAATTCTTTATTCTGCCATGTGTGGGCAGGTGAAGCAGAGTCTGGGAAGTTCAGTGACATTCCACAGATCACTCTAATCAATACAGCTGCTGAGGTCAGCATCATGCCTGTGGTCCCATCCTGACTATAAAAATACAATGAAAGAAACCATACTGAAATTCCTGCAGAACACTGCATTACATTGAAACATATTCCCATTGAAGGAAAGCTCAGGATAGGGGCAGAAATAGCCTCACTCACGGTGATGCCTGAGTTCAAGGCATTCCCTAAGACAACTCCTGCATTTTGAAAACCATCTGAGCATGGCCTAAAGAATCAAACTCACTGAGAGCACACCTGTGAAAACAGCCCAATATGACCAATATGCCACATGAGGGGACAAAAGAGAGAAATTCACTGTCTCAGCAGATATGCGGGTAGTGCCCAGTACCACAGGCCAACCATGAGCAAGGAGCTATGAAGGAGGAAAAGGCAGTGTCCTTCTCCCAGCATTTATGTCCCAGGGCAGTGGTTATCCCTGACAGCATTTCATACCTGGAAGACTGTTAGAAACACAGGACTGGGGCTGTTGAAACTCAAAGACTGAAGTATATCCTTCAGAGTCCAGGTAGGACCCCAAGATAGGTCTACATACCCCCATTCATTTACCAAGAAGACTCCACAAGACTTTAGACACACCCAATAGAGTAGTAAAGTCCTTGTTAACACAGGATTTTATAAATTGAAGGCAAGGTCCAAAGTAGGTAAAATTGATCTGGTCACACATGGATCAGAAACAAGCTCCATCCTTACCCTTAGGAAACACACAAAGAGGAGGTAGAGAGTATTAGAAAGTCTCTGAAATATAGTGGGTTGAACTTCAACACAGGAGCATAGAAATCCTCACTCACTCCCCTGGACACTGTTGTCAGTTTCTCCTTACCCATGACTTTCCTGAAGCTTCAGGTCAAAAGATACGGACAAGACAGACCTAGCCTAAACTTAGCCATTCCCATCTCCTCTTCATACATACCTCTCTAGATCACAGGTTTGGAAACACATCAACATTTACCTCTTACCATTTGATTTCAGGTCCCAATCTGTGCATTCAAGACCACACGTGCACTTTCTATTTGGAACAATGCAAAATATCACAATGATATTTACAGCATGTTTTCCACAGACACATGAGTTAAAGGGTATGATTCTTGAGCACCACCCTTCAATAGAAGGAAGACTCTGTCATCTGAGGAATAATGTGCTTACAACCATGGAAGGATTTCTGTGATGCTGCAAGGAAGAGAAACAGCTTCCCATAACCACATTTCTAACTACAGTCTCAGCATTTGTGAAGCCTCACAAATGTCAGTGCTTGAAGATGCTCAGAGTTCTCCCCTTCCTCCTATTTTCACGTTAAGTATTATGGAATCTCCAACCACGGCATCAATGTCCACAATCCCGACCTGGGTCTTCTGACATCGGTTATTTTCCCAGCGTCCTGTCAGATGCTTCAATTTAGGCTGACGTCTCATTGCTTTTGTACAGTGACACACATCTCGTCACCTCACTCTGAGCACTGTAGGCACCATACAGCAAACATTGCCACAAAAAGGTTATTGGGAGAGAAGAACCAGGGTTTGGGGGAGTGTTAACACACTCTCAGGTAACTCCATAAAAGCAGCTAGAGTGTTGAAAGATGTTACACTACTGCTGACGTATACACTATGTACTTTGAGCTAGGATGGTTGCCTATCTACTGGATATGTAAGCACTTTAGACTTCATCACTATTCCATAAATATGATGTAACAACCATTTATATCACATGTACCTGGCAATCGGTGTCATAAGTAATCTAGAGATTAAAGGACACAGGATTATGCGCATAGGTTACAGTATGCGAACACTAAGCTATTTTGTATAAGGAATTTGAGCATCTACAGAGGGTCCTGAAAATAAACCCCACATATAAAGGGACAACAGTACTCATTTTTCATTCTGAATGTTACGAAAAGTCAAGTTGACCAGTCACACACAGTAGAACCAAAGAACAAGATCCTAAAGGTCAGTTGTTACTCAAGCTAATACCTCCATATCCCAGAACAGGAAGAACAGTGATGTGCCCAACTAATTGGGAGCTAGCACAGAAATCACTTTATTCCAGATTAATCCTGAGGACTTCAGCTCCTGTAGGATCAAAGGAATCTGTATTTTTCAGAATTTAGCAGCTCTTCCTCAGGCTAGCTACCATCACCATCTACTCCTGGATCAGCCTGACCGGGGCAAATAGAGCAACTCAAGCCAACGGACCAGGATGTCCAACTTGGAAGGAAACCACATTTCTAAGACTTTGGGGATAGGAGGCACATAACCCTCATTCCTACCTTAGTATATTATTGTCTTCATATGAAGAAGGAAATCAATTTCTTCATAAATATTCTTCTGCAAAGACAACTTACTCTCTCATTGACATGATATTCATGCAAAATGGGGAAGGGGAAGTAGCCACCATAAGCTGACATTCCCCCATCTCAGTGACATCCCCCAGATCACTCTAATCAACACAGCTGACCTGCAAAGAATTCCAAGCAGCAGCAAACCATTAACCATAAAATTCTCCATATACTATTAGTGGAGGGCACTTTTAAGGCTGTAGTTATGTTACCAAGGAACCTTCAATGATAATTAGCAGGTAGGGTAAAAAGACTCAGAGAAAATCTAAATCCACACAAGGAAAAATGTAATTTATCAGTAGCGCTAACTGGTCCTTGCATGAGCGGTTAAGCTTCCAGGGAAGTGCTCCTTCGACAATCAAAAGTGGTAGGGTGAGATAGTGGCACATCCAAAGGGGTGTTATATTCCACTAAAGTTCTTTTTAGAGCATGAAACACATAGGAAACTTAAGAAATGTCTCTAGTTGGGGACTAATACCCAATGTCATGGCAGGTAATATATACCCAGTTTAAACTCTAAGGTCCCATCAATGGGTCCATGAAAGGATCCGAAACAAGGTGACATCTCACTGCTTCCAACACACCCATGTCATCTGAGCAGTGGATCCTCAGATGCCCTGTGCCTGAAGAAAATGCTACGTTCTCTCAGAGGCCAACCCAGATTTGCTCCCACAGACTTCTGTTTAATGGGGATTTTCAGGAATGTGTGTTTTGGGCAAGAAGGCTCCTATCTCTGATCTTTTTTTTTTCTTTTCTTTCCTTTTTTTTTTTTTTTTTAAGACAGAGTCTTACTCTGTTGCTGCCCAGGCTGGAGTGCAGTGGCATGGTCTCAGCTCACTGCAGCCTCTGCCTCCCGGGTTCAAGCAATTCTCTTGCCTCAGCCACCTGAGTAGCTAGGATTACAGGTGTATGCCACTATGCCTGACTAATTTTTGTATTTACAGAGACAGGGTTTCACCATGTTGGCCGGGGTGGTCTTGAACTCCTGACTTTAGGTGATCCACCTGCCTCAGTCTCCCAAAGTGCTGGAATTACAGGCATGAGCCACCATGCCCAGACTGATATTTTCTATCTTTAAGTGACAGTTTATTGAGTGTCTTCCAAACCTGGATTTTTCTTAATCTGAGACCTCCATTGACCCAGTATTGAGCAGCACTCACCTGACCACGAGTGTTTCAGGAGACCCTTCTAGGGATGTGGGTTATTGATGATGTATAGGAACTGGGAATGAGCTTGTTCTCACACCTTGCTGAAGGGACCCAAGCCCCCACTGCATCACCAGCTTTAGACAGAAGACTTGTTTTATACTAAAAACTTTCAGAGAATAGACTCAGGCAGCCACAATCTTCCTTTTTCTTTCTACTATAATACTTTCTCCACCTCACAACAAGAAAGGACTGAGTTCCATTCTCAATGCATCTTAACATCAAGGTGACCATTCATTAGCACTAGGATCAAAAAGCAAGAGAGAGATCTAAAGAAAAGATGAAAACCAGAAGGGAAAGTAGTTGAGCCTGCTCAAAGTACTGAGTGACTAATGAGATCCCAGCAAAGGTAACAAAAAATACAACTACAAGCACCCTACTTGGAGTAGTCTTTAGTGCTAGGCTGTCATAATCAAGTCTGGGCATATTTTTTCTAGCTTATATCCTGTTTATCTCTACATGACATAGATTAAGTAGCAATGAAAGCTGTGTGTGACATACTATATTCCCCGAAGTGGGAATCTAACCCTATATCCTGCATTACATCCCAATGAAGGACTAAGTGTTGGAAATTTCTTCTACATTAGTTATCAAAACAGCACATGTGTGATTCAACATGGGAGGTAGATGAAGTTTTAGCTCTTTAAGCCTAAATTTCCACCAGATTTGTGGAAGAGAAAAAAGCATGAGATTTAAAAGTCAAATCCTCTATTTTTCTCTCAGTGTTTAAAAATTCTTAGGTACTTAATAGAAACAGGCATCACAGGAGGCAGACAAGGAACGAGGCTGAGATACAGGGATGTGAGAAGAATTTCATTCCAGGAGAGGGAGAAAGTGCCTGTCACAGGAAGATGAAATAGACAGATCCTGGCTTCAGTAGGCGCTGAGTCCAACCCTCTTCTGATGGGGAGACTCAGCCTGTTGGACATTGTTCTGGAATGACTAGATCCCTACATCACACCCTCCACCTGTAGAGGGGCCCGCTTATTTTCACAGAGGCACATCTCAGCAGTGCAGAGGAAGTGAAGTCTCAGAAAATTCAAGGACAGTGGAAATAGAATTGGTGGGTAAAAACAGACTGGTCCCCAGGAGGGACTTTCTGAGATGCATTATGCATTCTGCTCAAGGGTTCCCATCAGGATTGAGACCTGGGAAGCTCTGTAAGTGACCAGCTCAATCCTAACAACACAGTGACTATTCTCTCCACCCACCTCCTGTTCACCACTCTCCTCTCCTCCAGGTTTCCTGGGACCATTTCCAAATTAAACACCAATAAAGCAGGCAGATTAATGGTCCTCTAACATCCTAATCCTAGTCCTTAGGACCCATGAACTTGGTATACTACATGGCAAGAGGAAAATGAGGGCAACACATGGAATTGAGGTTAACAATCAGCTGACTTTGGGGTCCACAAAGGTTATCCTGAATGGTCTAGATCACTGTCAGAAAAGAAAGTGGGAGAGGGAGGGAGGATCAGAGAGAAAGATTAAGGTGTACTGCTGGTATGGTTTGGCTGTGTCCCCACCCAAATCTCATCTTGAATTCCCACGTTGTGGGAGGGATCTGGTGGGAGGTAATTGAATCATGGCGGCAGATCTTTCCCATGCTGTTCTCATGATAGTCTCACACGATCTGATGGTTTTATAAGGGGGGATTTCTTTCCCTGAACAAGTTATCTTTGCCTGCTGCCATCCATGTGAGACATGACTTGCTCCTTGTTGCCTTCTACCATGATTGTGAGGCCTCCCCAGCCACGTGCAACTGTAAGTCCATTAAACCTCTTTGCTTCCCAGTCTTGGGTATTTCTTTATCAGCAGCATGAAAACAGACTAATACAATGGCTAACTCTACAGCCAAGGGGTGGGGGGTCCCCCCATCTCTGACTGAGGCTGAAGAGGGTACCCACACTAAAGGTTACAGAAGGAGCCACAACTCAAGGATTGCAGGGGTCTCTAAAGGTGGCTAAAGAGAGGGAAAAAAGTGTCCAGTAGAACAGTCCTCCTCCCCCCGCCCTGCAAAAAAAAAAAAAAAAAAAAAAAAACCATTACTAACACCTTTTTCTCCAAGTGACCCCATTTTAAACTTCTTACTCTTTAGAACTGTAGGTACTTTTTAACTCATTGCTCACTTATCACAGCATCTTAGAAAAATGGTACCCATCCAAAATTCTTGTTTCAGTTTCAACATTTAGGGGAAATAGTGGAAGTCACATTACTTGCCTTGTATTTCAAAGTAGGAGTCTTCAGAACTATCCCTTCTGTAGAAACCCTAATCCAGAATAAAATAAATGCAATAAAAATGGCCACATATTTTCTTAGCATCCCAGCATTGAGATTTAGAAATGATACTATAGACAGTGCTCATTTAAGATGCCTCAAGGTAGATTACAGTATATAATAAGATATTTTAGATTTTCTATGAAGGAAACTAATAGACAAAATATCTTCCCTCAAAGCATTCTATGGGCCCAGATAACTTTCACACTGGACTTTACCACCAAAGTAGAAACATACCAACCATGTACAAATTGTTCCAAACATGAAAGCCAGACATTTTTAAAAATGGCAGTCCAATCAACCAAATGGATTGACTTAGACAACTGAGTGTATTCTCAAATTCTCCATCCTAGAGACTCCCACCCCACAGTGGAGCATGAGACTCCTGGCTTTTCATGAGCTGTAGGTCAGCACAGCTCCCAAGAGAAAGGACATTTCTTACCAAATACCCACTGCAGTAAGCTCTGTCTCAGAGAGCTCTCAACTTTCTCCACCCTCTTTTCATGGTATCTGCATTTCAGGCTTTTTGAAGCACTTCACAGAAAAATGACAAATGTGAAAGGGTCTTGGAAATCAAGACCAGTGGCTGTTTCCACATCACAGAAGAGAACCCTGGCTCACACTTGCATCCCAGGGGCCTGGCAAGCCCAGCACTCCCCACACCAGGGGATGGGAATGATTTCAGAATCCTGTCCCTTTGGATGGGAGACAACCGAGCCCTTTCTGCCCAGAGGAGGTGGTACTATTGCTACCATGATCAACGCTGTCTCTGGATTTTCTGGGACAACATTTAGATGTTACTAAAGGCACCAAAAGAGCAGAAGCCTCCAGCACCACGTGTTCTGCATTTAGCCCTATCTCCTCTTCTAGGTGAGTTTAAGGTTCTGCACCTACTTGAGAAACTGCCAGGGGATTTAAATCTGCCATGAGGAATTACTTGCTGGTGAACAAGTGACTCAAGAAAGTCCATGGCCTACCGAACAATCCAAGGGGAAGAGACAGAAGGAGAGAGTTCCGTCGGGATACAAGTTGCACAGTTAATACTGAGGAAACTTCACTTCTCAGACATCAGGGAGGTATGTTTTTTTTTTCTGTGGTCTAAGAGGTAGGAAGAGGAAAACTACATTTCCTGAGGACTCCTTAGTCTTCAATAACCAGGTAAGCACGGTCTCAAAAAGGATTGGGCCAGTGGACCAGCCCTACTAACAAGGCAGCTGTCCCTTGTCTAGTCATAAAGGAAAGGTTTGGATTTCAGCTCTTCATGCACAGGCACTTTGCCAAGTCCTGATGCAATTGGAAGGCCAGAGGGTATGCTGGGTACAGGACTCATTCAGTATTTTATAGGAACACACCAACCACCATAGCGACCACCCAGCTAGTGTGCACATGCTCTGTTGGGGGTGGGGAGTACGTAGCAGCCTCCAGTGGGGTGGGTTCCATGAAGGCTTTGAGTCATCTGGGAGGAACCCGGGGCAGACCAGAGAATCTTGACATGGAATTCAGGGGAGAAGAGCAGCTATAACATAGGGTATATGAAGTACTGCTTTCCTAACTATGTGTGTTTCTACTGCTTCTATAATCAGAGAAAAGATGCATTAAGTAAAATGGACAGAATGTTGGCATTTCAATCTAATACCCCATTCCAAGGGGCCCATCAGAGCAGGCGGTAGGGAGTAGTCAGGACTTCAGGCATTTGGGCTTGGAGCCACTTCCATGCGCTTTACATGTGGTTCAAACACCTGTATGTTCTCATTCTCAGAGCAACCACAACCAAAGAAATGAATCAACAAGTCAGGCCGGGCGCGGTGGCTCAAGCCTGTAATCCCAGCACTTTGGGAGGCCGAGACGGGCGGATCACGAGGTCAGGAGATCGAGACCATCCTGGCTAACCCGATGAAACCCCGTCTCTACTAAAAAATACAAAAAACTAGCCAGGCGAGGTGGCAGGCGCCTGTAGTCCCAGCTACTCGGGAGGCTGAGGCAGGAGAATGGCATAAACCCGGGAGGCGGAGCTTGCAGTGAGCTGAGATCCGGCCACTACACTCCAGCCTGGGCGACAGAGCCAGACTCCATCTCAAAAAAAAAAAAAAAAAAAAAAAAAAAAAACAGGTCAAAGAAGGCTGTCAGCTGAAGGTTCTGCCTCTGTCAAAACTGATTTGAAGTCCCACCTTGAAGACTATCCCAGCAGATTATCCCCTAGCATATTGAAGAGCTAAAGATGAGACAGCCCAGATGTACGAATCTTGAGATGAGAGTCCAGGCGCAAACATTGCTCATAAACGCCTGTGGATATGTCTGGAGTAAAATCAAAGTATCTTTTACAACACTCTGAATACAACAACTTCATATGGATCACCTCAAATACTCCGATGGGAAGGGCCCACTTGTGACACATAGGGAACAAGAGCATCATGCAGACAAGTTAAAGGATGTCCGGGCTATAACAATGAAGGGTTTGCAGGATGAGGATCACATAAAACCCATGGATACCTGCCAACAAAATGAAAGCAAAGTAGCCTTGGAATCCCTCACCTTGTTTGGGCATTAGTGTCTAAAACAGGCTTAACCAAGGGCTAGGCTTTGCATTGAATGCAGCAGGACCATGGTATCAAACAAATTTCATTCTTCCTTCTGATCTAGGTGTGTCTGCTTTAAAGGAGAAGACATCACGTCCCAGGGCAGCCTTCATTAGAGTCCACAGGGCTGAAGAAGGTAAAGACCATCACAAGATAATGGATGTTTCGTAGTTTTCAGCTATGGAACTCTTTGGACATGACTACTGCAGTAGGACTGAGGCCATCCCTTTCAAGTGAAAATGAGTCTCCAGGAGCATTGGGAATCTTCTGGGAAGTGGGCACATATGGCACAGACTCAGAGCTCAACATCTGCCAACCCGAGTTTTCAGCATAGCTGGGAAGGACAGAACCATGCCTGCAGCCCCGCCCAACCAAGACCCTTTCCCGTGATCACTTGGTTACTGTCCTGGAGCTTTCCCCCAGTTCTACTGGGACAGCTCAGCCTCAGGCACTAAAGGACAACTCAGCTTTCCAGAGAGCAGAATAACCTCAACCAGTGGGTTGGTCAGAGTTTGAGTGAGTCCCAGAATAAACTGTTTCCTAGGAAGCACATTTTAAGGTGATTTTGAAACATTTCCTGTAAGTATTCCCAGTGGGACTCAGCCACACACAGCCTAGAAGTGACCTGCTCAATGCTCTGCCCGTCTCCAGCTGCTCTCCCCACCCCATCTTTCACTGCTCCATGCTACTGGTTTCCTGGTACCACTTCCAAAATATTATATACCCAAGCATAGGGCTCAGATTCTAAATTCAGGGAACCCAAAGATACACAAGCTACATTTCATAGTTCAACATAACTCTCTACTATTCTTTCATTATCACTATTGACCAATATCAAAATGCCAAATTACTTATATCGGGAAGAAAAGTTGGGGCATAGAGTTTCTAATTGAAGTGATACTCTAAATGAAGTTAATATGACCCTAAGTTTTGTTCCTTTAATCTACATTCTAATTTTATTTGTGCTAATACCTAAAAAAATAACTTGGCAAACCTTGCACAAAAAGTAGATATGGGATATACAGGCTTTCATCATTTTAAACCTCCCACCAATAGTACCCCAGGCAAATGCCTCTTGGTTTCTATTTTTATACTAATGAACTTTAAATTCTTTCAGACAAAAATACCTCTTTCCAGGTTTTTGCAGGAGACTGCATTCCATTGGGATGTTTTGAGATTTGAAACAAAGCTCAGGGTAGGAGCAGACACAACCTCATTCATGGTGATTTTCAAGGTCTCAGGACAGTATCCAACTTATTCCCACTATTCTGGGATTTACCAATTGAACAAGGCTTTAAGGCAGAACCTCCTCATGGAGGACACATCTATAAATAACCACACATGGCCAGTATGCCACATGTCATGCGGGGACAAGTCAGAGAAACTCACTGTGGCTCAGAGATGCCTGGCAGTGCCCATTACCAAAGGCTAGTGGCAAGAAGCTGTGAAGAAGAGACAGACGACATCCATCTTCAAATTATCAAGTCCCAGCACAGTGGTCATCCCTGACAGACTGTGCCAACCACACAGTTCTAGGGATGGAGAAACAAAGACATTCAAGTGTGTCCCTCAGACTAAAGGGGGGACTCTAAGATAGGCCTGCACATACCCATTTCTTCACCCAAGGGACACCCTGCAAAGCTGCAGGTCCATCTAATAGAAGGTCCTTGGTAATATTTTATAAACTCAAGTCAAGATCTACAACAGGAAGGTATCCAATTACACATATATCAAGAACAAGCTCCCTACCCATCTCTTATAACAAATACAAAGAAGGGAAATAAATTAGAAATCCTGCGCAGTGCAGAGGGTTGAGCTTCTTCAGAGCAGTGTGTAAATTCTTGCTCGCTCCCTCCCCGGACACCACTGCAAGTTCCTCCTTAATCTCAAGTTTCCTAAAGTTAAGGCTCTAGAGGGGGTAAGACATAGTCCAAACTTAGCCTTTCCCAAGTGCTTACACCTCTCTAGGATTACAGGCTTTTAAACACATAAAAGATTTTTCTTCTATCATTGGATTCCACATCCTAACCTGCACACTAAAAGCCACAGTCACACTTTTTATTTAGTTTTTCTATATATCAAGTTGATATTTGCAGTTTTTCAATAGTTGCAACTTTAGCAGGGTATGATCTAGGAGGGAAATCCTTTGACTGAAGGAAGCTTCCATGTCACCTGAGAGATAGCTACATGCCGATGACCAGCGCAAGATTTGGTTGATGCAAAACAGCTTCCTATAGCAATGTTTCTAATTACAGCATCTTCAATTATGAAGCTTCAGTCTTGAACATTTGAAAATCCTAACTTGCAGCTCCCACTTGGATTGACAGAACAGTGTGTGGATCTAAACTGTGAGGATGCAAAGGCATAAGAATGATACGATGGACTTTGGGGACTTGAGGGGAAGAGTGGAAGAGGGATGAGGGATAAAAGACTACAAATATGGTACAGTGTATACTGCTCGGGTGATGGGTGCACCAAAGTCTCAGAAATCACAAGTACTTATGAAACCAAGTACCACCTGTACTCTAGTAACTTGTAGAAAAATAAAATACAAGTCTTTTGATTCTTCCCTAAATGATTACCTAGGTTGGTACTACTTCATTCTTGAACATGAGTTCTCTGAAATACTCCAAAAGTATACACAAGCACAGGTGACAAAAATAGGTTAAAAATGCCTAAGATGCATACGAAACCTTATTTTAAAAAAACAGCATGTGGAGATTCACAATAAACTTTTGCTCCAAGAACTACTGCAGAATCTACCAGGAACACCAAAAGAATTCAGACCCTTTGAAAGAAGTGGCTCTTCACTGCAAACTCTGAGACAACTGAAAAACTGAGCGCCTAAAGTGTGAGTGGGGGAAAGTTCATCTTCAAACACACACCCTCACTGCAGAACCAGAAAATATAGGTCATGGGAGAAAGATTTAACCTTACCTAGAATTAAAATAGAGCTGAGTAAAATATAAAAGTAGAAGCAGCAGTGGGAAGAGCCTTGTGGACACTCCTGGTCTCCAGGGAAGCCATTTCTGACTGTCTCACAGGGTTCCTTGGGGAGGGCTGCCAGTGGAATTGGGGAAGGACCACAGGGAAAAAGAGACTTCCAGCCGAACTTCGTGGTAACTTTGCCCACACATTTTCTTGGGCAGAACCGGGGGCTGGGGTGGCAAATGGGAAGTACAGATACTGTTACCTATGGAAGGTATCTGATCTACCAGTGGCAAATCTGCGTGGGTCTGCAGCAACCTCAATTCTTGCCTCTTCAGAAGCAAGAATTTGACTGAGGGGCACAGGCAGAAAGAGACTGAGGAAAATTTTCAGAACAGGAATGACAGTTTATTTAAAAAGGCTTTAGAGCAGGAGAGAAAAAGTTCATTTGGAAGAGACCCAAGTGGGCACGTGAAGGTCAAGTGCTGTGTTTAACCTTGATGCTAGGACTTTATAGGCTGGCCCCTTTCCCACGGTTCTCCCCTTAGGGTGAGCTGCCCGCATGCACACGGCCCTCCTTACCCTTGTGAGGTGAGCATGTGCAGCGCGTTTCAGAAGTTGTATGCGTGCCCACTTGAGGCTTTCTTCCCTTTTCCAGTGGTGTACCCCTGGGTAAGGTAATGGCTGTGATTTGGTCAAGGAATAGGCAAGGCCAAAGTGGATATCCAGGCCTGCATGACTCAGCGAGCTTGTTGCACAAGCGCATATCTCCACTTGTTACATAACCTGTTTGTGTAAGTTCATACTTGGCTCTAAGCCACTATTTTCTGTAGAAGGTATATCTGTCCTGCTGACACTGCACAGAGGGTCACTGAGGGCTTGGCTCAGCTCAACATGGCTTGACATGGTGGGAGCACTGGCCCCCAGAGAAAGAGAGAACCAAAAGCTTGTAGATGGACAGAGAGAACCATCTTGCGGATAGACACGAGGGAGCCAGGACACAGCTTGGCTTGCTCATGCCCCAAGAGGTAAAGAGTTAAGCTGCTGACCCTGAAGGTAAGGTAGAGGTCACCATGCAGCTGCAGGCATGGGGGCAGCAGGAACCTCAGAGCCAGAGCAGACAGCCAAGATAAAAGTGGGCAGTATAAGAAAAGCTGCTCATGAGAGAGCTAGTTTAAGCTGAGTAAAAGAGCTAATGTGAGAAAGCTGTTGAGAGCTACTACTGAATAAAATAATCTTTCACCTGCCTACAGCCCCGAGTATTCTTTCTACTCATCCACCCGCTCCCTCCAGACCTCAACATGACCTTTGGTGTAATCATGAACCTGACATCCCAGACGGCCCTGGTCCACTATTTTGTCTCTTAATACATATGCCAGGGAATCTGCTTCTCCCTGGTGCCTGTATTCAATTGACAGTTTAGTGCAACAGGTGTGGACCATCAGGAAATGGCCTCTCCCTGGCACCTGCTGCCAATTTATCACTTTTACAGCAGTGATGTGATCATTGCCAAACCATTACCTGACATTCCTACTGGGTGGGAGAGGCCTCTCCTGCTCTGGCTCATGCCTGTCTCATTACCTGTAATAGAGGCACAGAAGCCTGGGGCTCCCCACTGAGAAAGCAAGCAGGGCTTTCAGGCCTCACCCCTCCTCACCTTCCCAGGCACAGAAGCTTGGGACTTGTGGCCTGTCGCAAGATCTCTGCCGTGTACACCGGAGGCCTGGATATAAACTTGGTGCTGTTGGTGGGGCACAGTGGGAGTGAGACTGGAGTTGCTGGCTGCCTGGGGCCTGGGTGAAGCTTGTCACTGCCAGCTTTCCCCCACTTCCTCGGTGACCTGTATGACACAGCAGAGGCAGCTATAATCCCCCTGTGAACATAACTCCATTAGCCTGAGAACCACACCTCCATCCCCTACGGCAGCCACAGCAAGTCCTGCCCACAGAGAGTCTGAGCTCAGACACGCCTGACCCTGCACTCAGCTGATGGTCTCTCTCCCTGCCCTGGTAGCTTAAGACAGAAGCTCTTGGGAGCCTTATGACCCTGCCCATCACCTGAGAAACCCAAACACTTTATCCAGGCAACCTTAGGGCAAGCTTGTATTTCCCCTATACTACCTATACCACCACAGCTAATGCTCTCTTGAAAGTGCCACCTCCTGGCTGGAGGCCAACCAACTCAAGCCATTACAGTAACTCAGCACAATCCTACTCCAAGAAAGGAGAAAACTGCTGATTTTACCACCTGTAACATCCTGGCTAACCAGAGGTTCTGAGTCTGTCCACATGACAACTTCACTGCTAGCATAACCAGCATTCAAGAAAACCAGCACACTCAACTACCACCAAGAACTCCCACAGCGTCCATTTCACTCCCCTGCTTCCTCCCTTCACTGGTGCAGGTTCTGGTATCCATGGCTGAGAGACCTGAAGACAGATCACATCACAGCGCTCTTTGCAGACACTCTTCAGTACCAGCCCAGAGCCTGGTAGCTCCACTGGGTGGCTAGACCCAGAAGAGCAATAGCAGTAACAATCACTGCAGTTTGGCTCTCAGGAAGCCCCACCCCCAGGGGAAAGGGAAGAGCACCACATCAAGGGAGCACCCTGTGGGACAAAAGAATCTGAACAGCACCCTTGAGCCCCAGAATCTTCCCTCTGACATAGTCTACCCAAATGAGAAGGAAGCAGAAAAGCAATTCTGGTAATATGACAAAGCAAGTTTAACACCCCCAAAAGATCATACTAGCTCATCAGCAATGGATCTAAACCAAGAAAAAATCTTAGTTGTCAGAAAAATAATTCAGAAGCTTGATTAAGCTACTCAAGGAGGCACCAGAGAAAGGTGAAAACTTAAAAATGTTAAAAATACAGGATATGGACAAAAAACATCTGGAGAAAGCTAGACACTCTTAATTGCAAATTATGCTTGGAAGTTTCAACAACAGAATTGAACAAAGTAGAAGAAAGAATTTCAGAGCTTGAAGACAAGGCTTTCGAACTAATGCAATCTGACAAAAACAAAAAAGAAAGCCTCCAAGAAGCTTGGGATTATGTTAAACAACCAACCTAAGAATAACTGGTGTTCCTGAGGAAGAAGAGAAATACAAGTTTGGAAAACTTATGAGGAAACAATCAAGGAAAACTTCACTGACCTTGCTAGAGAGCTGGATGTCCAAACACAAGCAGCTCAAAGAATGCTCAGGAAATTCATCACAAAAACATTACTTAGGCGCATAGTCATCAGGCTATCTGAAGCCAAGACAAAAGAATCTTAAGAGCTGTGAGGCAAAAGCATCACGTAACCTATAAAGGAAAACCTATCAGATTAACAGATTTCTCAGCAGAAACCCTACAAGCTAAAAGACTGGGGGGTCTTATCTTTAGCATCCTTAAAAATTATTAGACAAGAATTTTGTATCCAGCAAAACTAAGCTTCATAAATGAAAGATAAAGTCTTATTCAGACAAACAAATGCTGAGAGAATTCACCACCACCAAGCCAGCTAAATTGAACTGCTATAGGAGCTCTAAATCTTGAAACAACAAAACCTTGAAATACACCAGAACAGAACCTTTTTAAAGCACACATCTCACAGAGCCTAAAAAACAGTAACACAAAAAAAGTATTCAGGCAATAACTAGCACGATGAATAGAATAGTACCTCATATCTCAAAACACTGAGTGTAAATGATCTAAATGATTCACTTAAGAGATACAGAATGACAATAGGTAGTTCACCAAGTATCTTTTGCCTTCAAGAGACTCACCTAACACCTAGGACTCACATAAACTTAAAGGGATGGAAAAAGATATTCCAGGCAAATGGACAGTACTATTGAGCCTCGTATAAACCACCAGAATCTGCAACTGGAACCTGTTTCTTCAGATATAGATGGTCCCTGTCATGCCAGAGTTCCAGTTAGACTACTGTCTTATGTCTTACTACAGTGCCATACATCACTTTACCACAAAACATGGTGACTGTAGGCATCATACAGTATTCATCATCATCATGATGCAATAGTTAGGAGGGAAGAACCAAAGTTTTGGTGAGTTTTAACACACACATCCAAGTCACTAAATAAAAGCAGTCTAAGTGTTAAAGAAAATGCTATGTTGGTGCTGATACATACTATGGAGTCAGACCTTGGATACTTACATCTGTACTAACCACATGCAAGCAAACTTTTTTCCTTGTCATTTCCTAAATACTACAGTATAACTACATACAAAGCATTTACATTTAGTAGGTATTATAATCTAGAGATGAGTTTAAGTATACAACAGGATATGCATAGACTATACACAAATACTATGACACTTTACATAAGGGACTAGAGCATCCATTGATTTGATATCAGCCTGTAATCCTGGAACCAGTCCCCTATGGAAACCGAAGTTTGACTCTACTGTTTTCCACCTGTAACATCAAGCCTTCAAGACCTCAGAAACAATCTCCCAAGAGAATTATCACTGGAATGCTGGCTTATAATTATGGCTGATCTCTACAGCCTGCTCCCTAGATCAGCTACCACTGTAGACTGTCCTGGATCAGGCAGCACAGGGAAGATCAGCAACAAAGCAGTTGAAGGAGAAATCCACTGCAGAACACACGACGTTCCT
Organism: Macaca thibetana thibetana; assembly: GCF_024542745.1. Classification (NCBI taxonomy): domain Eukaryota; kingdom Metazoa; phylum Chordata; class Mammalia; order Primates; family Cercopithecidae; genus Macaca; species Macaca thibetana. The sequence continues at coordinate 176,485,922 of NC_065582.1, forward strand.
GTGCATCCCTTTGTTAGATATGTCAGTATTGAAGGTCATACCAGTGTCTAATGAGTATTACTAACTTTTAGTAGGGATGAGAGAGATAACCCTCATTTCTTCAGGCCAGGATTGTTGGCTTATATGGAAGACAGACAGACTTTTCACAAAGACTTTTCACTTTTCCTGCAAAGAGAATTTACTGACTCCTAGTCAATTCTATAACCATTTCTTAACAAAAAAGAATCCTATAAACACACAGCTTCTCATGGCCACCAACCCACATCTAGAGTTGACATTCTCCATACACTGATGGAAATTCCTAACAAGGACAATGGTCATGATGGCAATGTTTTTCAAAATCAGTTGTAAGTACAACCATAGGTGACAGAAGGTATCTACAGAAGGGCAATATGTGGTAAGTCATTTAGACTTATCGCTAAAGGAGTGGTTGCGCTTGAGGGGATTCCCCTTTGATACATAGGTTGGTATGTAGAAACAAAGCTCAATCTCCAAAGATTATTTGAACATCTCCAAAAACAAAGCAAAGAGGACTAATGTCTAGAAAGTGTAACCAACAGTTGCTTTTCAATCCCATAAAATCTCTTGCTCAGGGCTTTGGGCAGGTCAGTCAATCCCAGGTAGGCACTGGATATCAAGGGGAAGTACAGTGTCACCCATAGTAAGCACAGAATTCCAGTCTTCTGATAAATCATATTTCTACTGGTGCCACGTACATCTGTAAGAAAAACCTACAGGGAAAGTCCAACTTTAACTTCAACATTTAAACTTCTTCTATGGAGAAAATTTAAGGACCAGCACCTGAGACATCATAGCTATAAGAACAAATCAAGTTAAATACAAAAGTTCTTCAGCTGAGATGGATGCCACCTGTAAAAAATATTTCAAATATTGAAATATTTCTCAAGTGCCGACCATGCATATTTATGCTTAGGTAGAACAGCCACAGCATGAACTCATACAATAGAGAATGTCACATCAAGGGAACAATCTAAGAAAACTGAAGCTATAATAATTGAAGACAATTATCAAATAATATTAAATACATGGTTCATGTCCTCAAAAATAGTGAGGACATTACCAAGACAATGTAAGGATATGAAATCAAAACAAATATTCAGCATGTAACATAGTAGTGGGTAATAATATATGGGACAAAAAATGTGGTTAGATATCAAATGCAGATTTCCTAATACCTGAAAGCATTAGGAAAAGTCAATCTTAAAGGGCAAAGAGACAAAACATTCATTTTAGTCAACTATTTTCATCCTCCTGGGTTCCCTGAATGCATGGAGAGGAGAAGCTTAAGACTCTTAGCATGTGAATTTAAGGTACATTTCATGGCCCTGGATAAGTGGTTCGAATGTCTGTGGACCCTGCTCAGACAGCACATCCCGTAATCCTAGTCACAGAAGACATCATAGGGAATAGAACTAGGTAACAGCAAGTTCATCTCTACATTAGACAATTCTCAAAACTGAAATATTGTGTCTAATAGAATGCAAATTTTAATCCAGATTCAATGGAGAATTTAGGACATTAAGACAATTGGCTTTCATGAGGACTAAACACAGACTTGAAATATCCAGTGCTGAACTCCCATCTAGTAAATCTGGAATCATGCTAGATGGCACACAGGGTCAGGACATGCTCATACCTACCTTTTTAGTTCTAGGAAGACCCTGAATGCAGAACAACTACAATGTGAAAACTTAGAGAATAAACTCCAAACAGAACTCAAACTTAAGGCAGCACAAGAGGAAGCCACCCAGAAAGAAAAGAATGAAATAGGATGTCTGTCATACCTACCTGCAGTGTGACTTGTCAGAAGGCTACAGACCTTATTCCCATAAGATAGAGTATTAAGCAAGGTTTCCTAGTGGATCAATTCCACAGTTTCACCACGGAACTCACTCCAACAATGAAAATCAGTGTGATTCCACAAAGACAATGGCACCTGGGGCTTGACCTCCAGGCAACCATGTATGGAGCTGAATCTAAGAGGCCACTAGGGCAGAGGGGAAGAGTTTGTCTATCAGAGGTAGAATCTATAAGAGGGCTAGCCCTGCACAGCAGTGACGATGCCAATTCCTTAAACTGTTGATCATAACAAAAGGAACCCAAGGCAGAGAAGATTGACCACTTGAGACCCATGGATGTGGGTGCTTAGAAGAACCACAACAGCCCAGACCCCCAATAAATACTGCCCAAATAATCTATATCCAGTGGGGTTTCCTTGAAGGTAAAATAGAGGCAATGACCCCCACAGCAGTAAGGTTGAGCAACACTTTACCTGGACCATTCCAAATACTCTGGCTTAGGAAGCACTTCCATAGGCACAAACAGGGAATAGGAGAGTCATGCAGAGAAGACTCGAAGGATAACCCAGGCTGTGTCCAGCTGGGATAATGACAGCCAAACACTATACAAGAAAGTGGGCAATGTCAAAGCCAAATACCCTTGGGCAGCAGCTTTCACTAGAGGTGAATGAGCTCAGGTCGATGTCCTCAAAGATATAGTGAGGACACTGGCAAGAGGATGTAAGAATATGAAATCAAAACAAATATTCTGTGTCTGGTTGACCCAGGCACACGGGTTAGTCCTGTTAGTGACTGCACGTGGAGGAAAGGTTTTCAACAATCTCATTCTTCCTTTCTTCTCCTTCAATCCTAAGAACTTTAATAGAAAGGCAGTCACACTGGCTGGAGTTACTAGAATTCAAGTTAGCAGAAAAGACATGGAGTGTTAGAGAAAGGAATAAATTCTTCAACAGAAAGCACCATTTGCTCAAGAACAAATGATTGTGTCCATAAAAGCTCAAAAAACAAACAATATTGTAACAAAACTATATGTCCTTCGCAGGGACATAAAGCTGAAAATCATCATTCTCAGCAAACACACACAAGAACAGAAAACCAAACACTGCATGTTCTCACTTATAAGTGGGAGCTGAACAATGAGAACACATGGACACAGGGAGGGGAGCATCACGCACCGGGGCCTGTCAGGGGGTGGCGGACTAGGGGAGGGATAGCATTAGGAGAAATACCTAATACAGGTGACAGGTTGATGAGTGCAGCAAACCACCATGGCACGTGTATACCTATGTAACAAACCTGCATGTTCTGCATATGTACCCTAGAACTTAAAGTATAATAAAAAATTAAGAAAAAAAAGTTACAGCAAGAGATGGTATATAGCAATAAAAAAGCAATGGTTGACATATAGTACTCACATGTGTATGGAGTACTAACACACCCTAACCTCTACTACACATCCCCTTGAAGGAATGAAATTTGCACATTTTCTCTACAATTTAACTCATGACATGAGAGATCTGACATTCAAAGGAACACTAATTTTAGATCTTTAAAGACACAATCTCCCTTTGTGTGAGAGAAAAATGAAACTTAAATGAACTTCAGCTATATTTAAAGAATGAGTTGATTTTTTTATTCTCAGATTTTTCTTATCCTGTGGGAGGGAGAGATGGTAAGGGTAAATGAAATACAGGGGTGTGTAAAGAATCTCTTCCAGCTCAGAAAGAAAATATTTTCCAGCGGGGGAAAAAGCCCCCATCCCAGGAAAATGGAGTAGGGAAGAGAGCCTGTCCATCTGAGAGGGAGACCCAGGCATTGGCTTCTTGAATGATTGGGCTGCCCCAAGCCATATATATTTTTTTATTATAAAAATGTATTTAAGGAATCATTTTGTTGGTTATCTGGTTAACTTTTCTCTATTTTTTTTTTATACTTTAAATTCTAGGGTACATGTGCACAATGTGCAGGTTTGTTACATATGTATACATGTGCCATGTTGGTGTGCTGCACCCATTAACTTGTCATTTACATTAGGTATATCTCCTAATGCTACCCCCTCCCCTGCTTCCCTCTCCCCACAATAGGACCCGGTGTGTGATGTTCCCCCTTCCCGTGTCCAAGTGATCTCATTGTTCAATTCCCACCCATGAGTGAGAACATGCGGTGTTTGATTTTCTGTCCTTGTGATAGTTTGCTGAGAATGATGGTTTCCAGCTGCATCCATGTCCCTACAAAGGACATGAACTCATCCTTTTTTATGGCTGCATAGTATTCTATGGTGCATATGTGCCACATTTTCTTAATCCTGTCTGTCACTGATGGACATTTGGGTTGATTCCAAGCCTTTGCTATTGTGAATAGTGCCACAATAAACATGTGTGCATGTGTCTTTATAGCAGCATGACTTATAATCCTTTGGTTATATCCCCAGTAATGGGATGGCTGGGTCAAATGTTATTTCTAGTTCTAGATCCTTGAGGAATCGCCACACTGTTTTCCACAATGGTTGAACTAGTTTACAGTCCCACCAATAGTGTAAGAGTGTTCCTATTTCTCCACATCCTCTCCAGCACCTGTTTCCTGATTTTTTAATGATTGCCATTCTAACTGGTGTGAGATGGTATCTCATTGTGGTTTCGATTTGCATTTTTCTGATGGAGAGTGACGATGAGCATTTTTTTCATGTGTCTATTGGCTGTATGAATGTCTTCTTTTGAGAAGTGTCTGTTCATATCCTTGGCCCACTTTTTGATGGGGTTGTTTTTTTCTTGTAAATTTGATTGAGTTCTTTATAGGTTCTAGATATTAGCCCTTTGTCAGATGAGTAGATTGCAAAAATTTTCTCCGTTCTGTAGGTTGCCTATTCACCCTCTAGGTCCACTTGCTTTTATGCAGAGCCATATTTTGGCTGAGCAAAAAAATTCATGCCTTGGGGTAGGGGAAAAAATGACTAGTAAGGTTGATGGTCAATGACGAGAATATCACCCCAGAAGGACATTTGGAGTTGCATTATTCTTGGCTCAAAGGTCCCCAGCAGGATTGGGCCTCAGTCACCTCCACAAAGTATGAACTCAATCCTACCCCCTTCTAATGGCTGCTCTCTCCCTGTCCTCAGTTCCACATCCCTCCTCCTCTGTATTTCCTCAGCCCATTTCCAAAGAAGGCATTGAACGCCACAGATTCATGAACTCTTAAGATTTCCATATTCTAGTCCTAGAAGCTGTGAACATGTTTTGAGCCATGACAAGCGGGAAATCAGGGGACAGATGGAATGAACCTTACTAATCAGCTAAGATGCAGAACTATTCCTGTATTACACAGGAGGGTCCTTTGTCATCCAAAGGTGATTCAACTGAGAAAGCAGAAGATGGAGGAAGCAGCAGAATGAGAATCTGATTTCAAGACTCAGCAGCTCTGAAGCTGATGGGGATGTCCCAGCTTCTGAAGCCAAAAATGGAGCCAAAAGCCAAGAATCAAGGGCTGCTGAAAGGTGGGGAAGAGTCAAGGAAACAGTCTGTCCATTAGAAAGCCAGATAAGATCCAACTATGACTACACCTTTATTTGTCTAAGTGAAATCAATTTCTATCTTTGGATCTCCACCACTCTGATTTAAGCACGTAACTTGGTGCTCATTTGTTACCACAGAAACAGGAAGTTGATGCAAGTCCTGTCCAGATACTTATTTTATAACCTACTTTGAAAGTAACCAGAATAAGTGATGGATATTTCTGTTCTATTTAAGTACTCATAACTCATCCTTCCCTGAGAAAACTCATCAGGAAAAATTTGAAGGCAATAAAATTGGTGTCATTCTCCTAGCATCCCAGTAAACATGTTTTATACATTAAATGCATTCACATAATTTTGTATTTGAAATAAACATGCAAAAATGCCATGAAGAATACATCTTACATTTTACAGGAGAAAAATGGATCCTGATTATTTCAGTTTTCTATGGAAGAAACTCAATATATAATTTCAAAAACCATTCCCCCACTAAAAAAAAAATTCTGTGGTTGGAATAACTTCACTAGATTGCATTAGTCAAAAGATACCAGTTATTCCAGACAATATAAAAAATGGTAGCATTTCTCAAAATATCACCCTGTCTTGACAACCAAGTGGACTAAAACAGCAGGAGGGATTCTCATTCTACATCAGAGAGGCTAGGACTAGGAGATGATCACATTTCAAGGTGAACCATGAGGTCCGCGCTCCTCATGAGCTGCAGGTCAGTGTAGCACCAGGAGAGACAGACCCTTTCTCATGGAGGACTGGTAACCAGCAAGTCTTTCTCACAGACAACACTTAAACCTCTCCACTTTCCCTTTTTATGGAGACATTATTTGGTGCCTCAATCACCTCCTCTCAAAAAAGCTATCTGCAAGTAAAGGTTTAAAAAGGTTCCAGACTTGGAAAACAAAAACCAGCAGTTGCTTCCAGATCACAGAAGACAAATCTGGCTGATGCTTGCACCTCAAGGAGCCAGGCAGCCCTAACATTTAGACAACACAAGGATGGGAATAATTTCAAATCAGGCCCCCTTGGATCAGAGACTACTGAGCTTTTCCTTACCCAAAGAGACGTGCTTATGTTGCCTTAATGAGCACCATCCCCAGACTCCCTGAGACAACAAGCTTCTGTGGATATGAAGGCACCAGAAAAGCAAAGCTCAAGCTTCTAGAACCACGTATTCTGCATTTAGTCTATCTCCTCTGGGTTAGTTTCTAAAATATTACTCCTACTACTGACTTGAGGAACTGCCACAGCAGATTTAAATCTGTCATCACAAGAAACTCCCTGCTTGCTTCAAGGTAAACACGGATTCAGTAGAATTCAGGCTCTGCTGAACATTCCAGAGAAGACAGTCAAAGAAGAGCTCTATGCAGATGTGGGGCATATACTCAACGGAACACTTCAGTTTCCAGACATGAGGGAGGAGTATCTTCCTCTCTAGGGACTATGAAGTAGCCAGAGGATATCACATGCCCTTAGAGCTCCTTAACTTTAGATGGCCCTGCAAGCAGAGCTCATGCTGGAGGAATAGGACCCGTTTACCAGCCCTACTAAAACTGACCAAGCATTTTTTTTTTTTTCTGGCCAGAATGGCAAGGTTTGGTTTTCAGTTCTTTACACATTCCCAAACTTTACCCTCATCTGACAGACTTTCAGGCTGGAGGGTGGGTTGGATACAGACATCATAGTGCAGGGAGCCTGAACCGAGTTGTCCCCAGAGAAGACCCAGTCCAAATCCGGGCTGCTGAAAACTTTCCTTGCTCCAGCTGTGGAATTAACCTCCTTGGATAAAGCAGCCTGAAGGCAGAAGAATGTTCAGGATGAAACCCAAAGATGTACCTGTTACTGCAGAGCTGCTCACTGGACACTGGGCAACTCTGAGGACTCTAAGGAAGCTCCATCAGCCTTAGCCCCAGGCCTCACCTGGATCTTATGAGATAGCAACACGTTTCTTCTGGTGACTGAATAGACAAGGTATTTTACAATCTATCCATTGTATTATGGTAACTTCACACAAGGAAGCATGATAGCTGATTCTGTCACAGTGTCCTTTAGTGTGCTGGCTCAGACATTTCTCAGCCTAGATAAAAATTCAAGCCCAGCACAGCAGGCATAAATTCGACACTGCAGGAGAGTGATTGCCTGGTTGGACTCAGTGGTGCTCTTACGGGAACATATCAATCATAGCCATCAGAATCACAGCCCCACAGGAGAGTACCCGAGAGCATTGCCTGATACATGCGTGGGATTCATGAGAGCCACTCAGAGCTGCTGCACACATCCTATGGCTGGGGGGATTCCAGTGAGAGACTCCATGAGGGGCTTGACTATGGGTCAACCAGGGAGGAACCCAGGGTCAGGCCAGAGGATCTTTGAACCTCAGCATTCAGGGAGAAGGATGACTATAACATGGAAGATAAAAAGCACTTTTCCTAAGGATTGGCATTCCTACTGCCTCTGTAATTGCAGAAGAAATGGCAAAGTAATCAAAAAGGCACAAGTGTCTGCATTTCAATTTCTCAACCACATTCTTCCTAGGGGCCCTTCAGAGCAGGGTGGAGGGTCATCGGGACTTTAGGAATTTGGGCTCAGGGTTAAATCCCTACCCTGTACTTGTGAATCAGAAACACTTGTGTCCTCATTCTCAAACTACCACAACCAATAGGAAATCAAAAGATGAACGGCGCTATCATCTGAAGGATCTGCCACTTTAAGAGACTCCATCTACTTACCTTGAAGACAGCCCCTGAGAAATGACCCTGCAGTAACTTAGAGAAGAACCAGAGATTTGAAAACCCATGTGAGTCTTGGGTGGAAATCTGTGAGGCCAGGCTCACATGAACACTGCCCTTGTAACCACACCCTGCAGACATATCTAGAGAGAAATCAGAACCAAAGCCTCTTTCTGCAACATCCAGAGGGTAAGAACCTCACTTGGACCATGTCAGATACCCAGGGAAGGGAAGAACCCCTGACAAAACATAAGCAGCAAGAGTATCAGGCAGACAAGTCAAGGGACATCCTGGCTGTGACTGAGGATTTTGCAGAATGCAGATTACACAAAACCCATAAATACTTGCTGGAAAGTGAAAGCAAAGTAGCCTTGGAACCCCTCTCCTTGTTCCTTCTAAAACGACCTCAACCTTTGTGTCTAAAACAACCTGGACCAAGGGTTAGACACTGCAGTGAATGCAGGACCATTGTTCCAAACATACCTCTTTGCTTTGATGCAGTCTTGGATGTTTCTAAAGATGTCACATCCCAAAGCCAGCCTTTGTTACAATCCACAGGGCTTAACACAAGGTAAAAACCCATCACAAGAGGATGGATGTCAGTATTCAGCTAGGTAATATGAAAAATCATACTGTAGGATGACTAATTATGTCCCTTTCCTACTTAAAGGAAAACCCAGGAGTATGGGAATCTTTTGGAATGTGTAGGCAGGTGCGGCAGAGGCTGGGGAGCTCAGTGACATCTTTGTGACCTCTGCGTTATCTGCACAGCTGTGCAGAATGGCATCAGGTTTAGTCCTATCCCACTAGAAAACTTTCCTATGACCTTTCCTCAAGGTGAAGACCCTAGAGCTTTCTCCAAATTCAACCAAGGCAGCTCAGCCTTGGGCACAAGGGGACATTTCAGTGTGCAGAGATTAATCTTCATCAACAGGATGGACCAAGCTGGAGAGTGAGTCATGGAACAGCTGTTTCTAGCTAGGACATTCTGAGATGCATTTGATGTGGTTCTGTCCAGCATTCCCAGAGGGACTGAGCCACGCACAGCCTAGCTGTCATCAGCTCAGTGCTCTGCCCACCTCTGGTTGCTGTCTTCACCCTGTCTCTCACCATTTCATTCTCTGGGTTTCTGGGATCATTTCCACAGTATCATCTACCTCAAGTATATAGCACTTGGGTTTGGAATTCAGGAAGTCCAAACTAAAACACCATAATTTCCCTTCATACTGAGAAGGAGAGGACTCTTAACTCTTCTTTCACTGGCATGGTCAAGATGTAAGTGCCAGACTCCTTATGTCACAAATAAATTGAGGCACATTTTTGCATTTGTAATTACAACGATATAATAAACTCTTCATTAATTTAAATTCCAAAGTTATTTGTGTTAATGCCTGAAAGACAGCTTAGCAAACCTTTCTCTAGAAGATATGGGATGTTTACAGGTTAACTCTGTAATGGTGATTCTGTAATTTAATCCTTCCAGCACCAGTACTGGCCAAAGCCTCTTCTCTTCCTTTACACAGAAAAGTTGCAAATTCTTCTAGACATCCCTTAAGAAAATGAAAAGAAACAACTCCAAAATTGTTGCAGTAGGCTGCATTTCATTGACACATTTTCAGATTTGAAGGATAACTCAGGCTAGAAGCAGACAGCCTCATTCATGGTGATTGCCAAATTTCCAAGACACTAAATCAAAATCCCTATTCTCTGAGAAGCACCAGCCAAACAAGGCCTGAAGTGGAAACAAACTCCATGAGGAGTTTCACCAGGAGTCAAGCCAAAGAAATTCACCATGGCTCAGCAGAGATGTCAGGCAGTGCCCAGTAACACCAGGTAACCATAAGCAGAGAGCTATGAGAGACAGGCCATGTCCCTCCAAGTTTTTTCCCCAGTAGCCATCAAAAAAAGCCAAGAAAAAACTTTCTCAGTGCAGTGGTCATCCCTGTAGGTTTAACACCCATGATGACCTGTGCCTCAACCACAGGATTAGAGCTGTTGAGATGCAAAGATGCCAAGATGGATGTATCAGAACAAAGATAGAACCCTAAGGTAAGTCTGTATACACCCATTCCTTCATTCCCCCAACAAATACCTTGCAAGGCTGCTGATGCAGCTAGTAGAACCAAAGAAGTGTCCTTGGTTCAACAGATTTAAGGAATTCAATGATACATCCACATCAAGTAGCATGCATCTGGCCATGCATCAACAAGGAACAAGCTGTACCCCTCAGGACACATGTAAAGGAAAAAAAAAGTATAAACCTTCTGGAGTATAGTGGACAGTTTTCATACAACAGCATACAAAGCCTTGCTCCCTCCCCTGGCACCAGTGTTAGTACTTTCTTAACCCCCAAGTATTCTGAATTTCAGGTCAAGGGTCTGGAGAGGATACGATTATGTTCATCTGTTCCCACTTCGCATCATAACTCTCTGGGACACAGGCTTTTCAAGATGGGAAAACTTCCTTTGTCACATCATTCTAGGTCCCCACTCCAGACCACAGTCACGCTTTCCATTTGCAGTGTTTCAAAGTATCCAGATGATCTTCCTAGCCATTTTGCAAGAGGCACAAGTGTTACAGGGTATGATCCTGATGTACTATCCTTTGTGGGTCAAGGGCTCTGTAACTAAGGGCAAGTAGCAGGCCTATAAGCATTGTAAGATTTGTTTAAGTATACAAAGACAGCTTGCTATAACAACATATCTAAAGAAAATATCAGTGATTACAAAGCCTGGACCTTTAAAGCTTGAAGATCCCCCAACCTCTCCAAATCCCGACAGCATTCTTGGATCTCCACCACAGCACTAACATCTGCAATAAACTTGGGTCTTCCAGTGTAGATGATCCTTGTGACGTCTGTGAGAAGGTTCACATTAGCCTGATGTGAGACTAGTCATTATCTGCCTCATCCAAGGAAGAATTCCAAGAATGAGCAGACTACTAACCTGGAAGTTAAAGCATACAATTCTCCATATAGTATTTAGTGGAGGGTCCATCTAAGATTGTAGTCATGTCACCAAAAGTACCTTCAATGCTAATTAGCAGAAAAGATAAAACCAGGTGAGGGAAAAACAGTTACCTCCTCATGACAAGCAAGAATGACATTTATCACTAGTGTGAAGGTGTCCTCTTGAGCTGTTAAGCAGCCAATAAAGTGCTCATTCAACAACCTAAACAGGCAGTGAGAGGTCAGAACCAAAGGGGTATATTTTACTAGAGCCCTTTTTAGTGACTGGACCATATTCAAGATTTATGAGTTCTAAATTGGGGACCAACAGCCAATGTCATATGCCAGGAGAGTCAGAGTGTGAACTCTAAGATCTCTATGGGTTCATGGCATGAGCTAAAACAAGATGACATTTGATTGCTCCCAGCGCACCCCTGTTATCTGAGCCTTGAATCCTCAGCTGCCCTGTGACTAGAGGAAATTGGGAAGAACAGCTATGTTCTATTGGAGGCTAACCCGGATCTGTTCCCACACATTCCTGTCTGGGATTTTCAGAAATCTGTTTTAGGCAGACAGGCTCCTTTAATTTTATAACCTTTAAGTGACACAATCGGTTGAGTGTCTTCTAAACTTGGGTTTTTCCCATAGTAACTGAGAGACTGCCATTGAGCCAGGTATTGAGCATTGCTCACCTGACCATGAGTGTTTCAGGAGACCCATCTGGGGGATGTTGATGTGTAGGGATTGCAAATGAGCTCCTTGCTGTATCTTCCTGCTAAAGGAACCCAAACCTGCACTACTTCACCTTTAAATAGAAAAATAACTCTTGTCTTGTACTGAATGATTTCATAGAGCAAAGTAGGGTGGCCGAAACCTTCCTAGTTGTTACTGGAAGACTTTCTCCACCCTAAGCCAAGAAAAAACTCTTTCTCAGTGTGGCACATCAGCAAGGTGACCAGTCAACAGTGATATAATTAAGGATCATGAGACAAGCAATGATGGAAACCAGAAGGGGAAGGAGATTAACCTGCTCTGTTGGTCAGCTAATGAGACACCAGCAGTCATCATCATCATCATCATCAAGAAAAACTAGAAGCATCTAAGTTGCAGTGCTCCTCACTGGTGGGCTGTCATGATTGAGTCTGGGCATATTTTAATTGGTATAGCCTGGCTCTTTCAGTCTTACAGAAGTGTCGTCTGAGGAAGGAAAAAAAATGAGCACATCAAACATGAAAGTACAAGTTCAAAAAGTTCAAAAATCTGTTCCCAGAGGTAACTAGCAACTTTAAAAAAAATTTAACTTCCAGGATACATGTGCAGAATGTGCAGGTTACATAGGTATACATGTGCCATGGTGGTTTGCTGCACACAACCCATCATCTAGCTTTTAAACCCCACATGCATTAGGTATTTGTCCTAATGCTCTCTCCCCTTTCCTCCCACTCCCCGACAGGTCCCAGTGTGTATTGTTCCCCTCCCTGTGTCCCTGTGTTCTCATTGTTCAACTCCCACTTATGAGAAGAACATGTCGTGTTTGGTTTTCTGTTCCTGTGTTAGTTTGCCAATGATGGCTTCCAGCTTCATCCATGGGCCTGCAAAGGATAGCTCATTTTTTTATGGCTGCATAGTATTCCATGGTATGTATGTGCCACATTTTCTTTATCCAGTGTATAATTGATGGACATTTGGGTTGGTCTAAGTCTTTGCTATTGTAAACAGCACTGCAAATAAATATACATACGCATATATCTTTATAGTAGCATGATTTATAATCCTTTGGCCATATACTCAGTAATGGGATTGCTGGATCAAATGGTATTTCTGGTTCTAGATCCTTAAGGAATCGCCACACTGTCTTCCACAATGGTTGAACTAATTTACACTGCCATCAACAGTGTAAAAGTGTGTCTATTTCTCCACAGCCTCACCAGCATGTATTGTTTCCTGACTTTTTAATAATTACCACTGATTAGTGTAAGATGGTATCTCATTGTGGTTTTGATTTGTATTTCTGTAATGATCAGTGATTTTTCATGTTTGTTGGCCACATAAATCTCTTCTTAGGAGGGTCTGTTCACATCCTTTGATAATTAGCAATTTGATACCACTTCTGCAAATCTGTCCTGGTTGAATTGACCTCACCTTTTCGGTAGCTATCAATCAGACCACTCTGGACTCACATGGGCTCTTCTCCTCGAGGACCATGAACAGTTCACACCTTGAATTCTCACTAGCTTCACTGCCAAAGGAAGATACCCAAGTCCTCAGACTTCCAAAGCTGACCAGGGAGCTCAACACATTCGATACCATTTCTCAGTATGACAGGTGAGGAGTTTCACATCTCCTTGCAGCTCTGCTGACCAACGGTGCTTCTTCCTGTCAGAAGCTACAGCTTACAAATGGACCAAGAAGTTCATTATGAGGAAGAGTCCTAGCATGGTTTGTTTTCCTCTTATTACAAAACCAACCCCCAAGGACGGACCTCTGGACCCCACTGCCAGCAGAAAACTATCTTAGAAAAAGCCAGCAAGGGCTAATAGCATAAAAGGCATGAGCAACAGCTGCCATTTCTCAGGAAGTGTCACTCGCTCCCAGTTTAGCACTACGGGTCAGTTAACTGGAGTAGTGTGACACTGCATGATTGTCAAGGTTTCAGAATTCAGTTCCAAGTCGCAGATGGACCCTGGTTGCCCAGCGAAGGCACAGTATTACCAAAGATGACATCTGTTCCCTGTCCGCAAATATTTTATCTCCAGAGGCGCCAAAGACGTCCAGAGATAAACTACAGGGAATTCCCACCCCCAACCATCTCGCAATTCAGATTTTGCTGGGAACATTTCCGCAGCAGCACTCAGATGGTACAGCTTTGGAGGAAAGAGAGAGATACATTATCACCTTTAACCCTGGGGGAGTCTGTCAGAACAGTGATGTTCCTGATTGAGCCTTCCCACCATTACAGATGCAAAGGCTTTACCACCACTACTGGAAACCACAGGACAATCACTAGTCATCTGAAGGTCATCCTTTTAAGGAAACTTCACTGAGTCAAGACCGTATGATCAAGAAATTTAGAGAGTTAATATCCTTAAAGAAATAGGAGTAGACATTGGGCAGACAAGGTTAAAGTTAAATAGAAATATTTAGGCAAAAGAGAGTACTTGATAAAAATGTGAGATAAATTCTAGAATGAACTGTCTGAAGATCACAGGAGTTTTTCTGATGATCAGAGAAAAATACGAAGGCTAAAATGAGGACAAGTGGACAGAACATACTTACTCCAGTAATTTGGACATCCCCCTCTTCCTAGGCCCCAAAGATCAAGCTTGGAGAGGTACAGGACTTTTAGGCATTTGGGTTCAGGGTATCTTCCATGGACCTGGACGTGGGGTTCAAATATCTATGGACTGCTTAGACAGCTCATTCCACTGAGTTACAGAGAAGATGAGGAACAGCAACAGATAATTCAACACTTTCTCTGCATTATGTGTTTAGAAAAAATTCCATCAGAATAAAATCTGTTGAAATGTAGATTTTGAGTCCTATTAATCTGAAAATTCAGTACCACATAGGTACTAGTGTTGTGACCACTAAAACAGATCCAGAAGATCCAGTGAGGTAGACTTGATCTAGCCAATCCTGAAGCATGCTATACTATGCCAAGAATCCAAATTAGCTAAAAATGCAGCTTATTTTTCTCTTGTAGGCAGGGCTTTAAACCAGTATGACAGGGGTATTAAGACTTTCACATAGAACATTACCAAAGTGGATCCCATCTACCTTTGCAGAAGGCAACATAAGGGGAACTGCTCGACCTGTCACAGCATAGGCTGTGCAACTGTGCCCTGAAGCCAGAACTCAAACTCTGATTCTGTATCTAGGATATGAAACAAGGAGTTTTCCTAACTAGCCACATACTTCATCAACCCACTCACACCAAGAAAAAAAATCAGAGCTGGTCTACAAAGAGGACAGACTGCTATGACTATGGGTAGCTGTGTTTGGGGCTCAACCTAAGAACACCGGGAGGAGAGAAAAGGTTGTGAGACTTGGAAGGGCCAGTCCTATAGCATGGATGTTGCTGGGCCTTTAACCTCTACCCTTGACCACAGCAAAGGGAGCAATAGCAAAGAAGGTTTAATACCCAAGACTGAGGTCTCAAGATGCAGGAACCAGTGGGGGAAGACTCTGGTGACCCAGACCCAATCAATACTGCCCATGTAAGTCCATTTTATGGGCATGGAATGGAGTGAATTTCTCCACCAGAAAAGTAGTGAGAAACCTCACCAGGAGCACTGTAAATCCTCTGGTTTAATAATGACCCTCATGTGGAAACTATATCAATGCCAGTCAGATAGGGGTCAGAGAACAACCCAGGATGTGTCCAGAGCCTGAGGTAATAGAAGTGAGAAGCCACAGAGGATTGAAAAGTTAAACCCAAACACATTTGTGAGCAGCTTGCACAGGAAGACAGCACCAGGTGTGGTGGATCCAGGTACCTGGGTTAATCCTGCCAGGACTGAAAATAAGAGAAGGGGTCCACACCAGCTTATCCAACCCTACACATTTCAGTTGGGAGTCAGAGTTCTTTTGGCTGGAATCACAATTCAAACCCACCCCCCACCCCCACTCAAGGAAAAAAGTGGGAAATGTTGGAGGAGGGAAAAATAAATTCTGATGAAAAGATCATCAATGTCTCAATTTCAGATGGGATGCTGACTGCTCTTAGCATCTTAGTACCATGTGGAAGCACACCTAAACTAAATGTTAAAATACTTTCAATCTTATTCATTCCTAAGTAGCATGTTCAACAGCAATAACAAGCAAAAGTTGACATGTTCTCACAAGAGTGGAAATCTAACCCATAATATGCATTACAGCCCCATGAAGGACTGAGCATTGCAAATTTCTTCAACAATTATAGCAGCATATGACAAGTGATAAATAGAAGGTAGATGACATTTTAGCTCTTGCATCAAACTGTCTCACCTTTCCTGTGGTGGAAAGCGTGAGACTTATAAGACAAAACATCCTTTGAATATAATGATCAGTCATCTCCATTTTTTATTCTCATTCTGAGATATTTAATAGAAACAGACATTCATTGCAGGAGACAGTTATAGGACAAGGGTGAAAGACACAGGGATGTGTGAGCAGCTCTCCCTGGGGAAGGAGAAAGTCCCCATCACAGGAAGGAAGAGTGGGGAGCTCCTTGCCGCAGTAGGCACTGAGCTCGTTTATCTTCTGAGACAGAAGCACAGGCAGCTGCACATTCTACTTGAATGACTGAGCTGCCCCAGGCCATGCCCTCATCCTCTCAGCTAGCTTGTTTTCTTGTAGAGTCACCCCAGCAGCTCAGGGGAATAGATGCTTGGGTGAGGAGAAAACTGGTGGAATGTTAGAGGTAGCTGGTTAAACCAGACTGTAGCCCTCCAGGAGGGATGTTGTGAAATGGATTGCTCATGGTTCCTCCAGGATCCCCAAGCAGGTTGAGTCTTAGTCACCTCCATCAGTGACCAGTTCAATCCTAACCCCTTTTCAGTGGCTGTCCTCTCTACTTTGCCACCCTTTCACTCTCCTCTGGGCTCCCTTGGATCACTTTCAAATAAGGGACCAATAAAGTAGGCAGATGAAGGGCCCTCTTAAAGTCCTCTTCCAAGTCCCAAGAACCCATGAATATGCTATGCTACACAGCAGGCAGGGAGTAAAGGAGAGACAGAACTGAGGTTACTCATCATCTTGAAGGTACAGAGATTCCCAGGATTGCCCAGGGGGAGCAATGTCAGGAAAGTGATTCAAGTGTGAAAGTGGGAGAGGCAGGGAGAATTGGAGGTGAGAATCAGGATTCGAGATGTGGTGCTCACTGGGCAGCTAGAGGTGGTCCCACCTGAGGCAGAAGAGGGTCCCTACCCTGAAGGTTACAGAAGGAACAAGATAAGGAATGCCATGGTCTCTAAAGATAGCTAAAGGCATGAAACAAATTGCCCAACAGAGCAGCCAGTTAGACAACCTTGCCAATGTCTTCATTTTTTCCAAGTGACTCCATTTTAAACCTCTCATCTCTACGATAGAATACATTTACATTTAAGCTCCTAATGTACTGATTACTTATCACAGTACCATAGGAAACACAGAACCTGTCCAAAATTCTTTCTTCAACATTCAGGGGAATCCAGAGGTCACTGCTTTTCACCTTATATTTCAACTAAGAGTCCTTAAAACTCTTTCTGGAGACCCTAATTCAGAAAACGGGCAAGAAGAATGGCCACGCATGCTCTTAGCATCCCAGGAGGGAGATTTTGCAGTGATATTATAGATGGTTCTCATTTCAAGTGAGTGTCAAATGCTTTGAAATAGATTAAAACATGAAATAAATCAGTATTTTGGTTTTCTATGGAGGAAACTATACAGCACAGTACATTAACAAACTATTCTATGGACCAAGACAACTTCCTCACTGGATTCTACCACCAGAGTGGAAATCATATATAAATCTTTCCCAACACAAAAGCCAGACATTTTTAAAATGTCTCTTTCCAAGCAACTAAGTAGATTGACAGACAACAGAGCGCTTCCTGAAGTTCTGCCTCCCATAGACGCTCCCATTTCACAGGGGAGCACAAGGTCCCTGCCTTCCCCAAACTGTAGGTCAGCACAGCTCCCAAGTGGCACATTTCTCATCGCACACTCACAACAGCAAGTTCTTCCTGACTGACAGCTCTAAATCATCTTCCTCTTTCCATTATGGCTGCCGCCTTCCAGGCTCTTAGAATCACTTTCCAAGAAAGAAACACAAAACACAAACGTGAAAGGGTCTAAAATATGGAAAGCAAGACCAGCAGTGAGAACACCTCAGTGTTTTTCCTTCAAGCATTCCCAGTAAAGGTGAGCCACACACAACCTCAAGTGACCCACTCAGTGCTCTGGCCATCTCTGGCTGCTCCCCCTACCTATCTTTCACCATCCTACCCTATGAGTTTCCCAGCATCACTTCCAAAATATACACCTCCCCCAAGCGTAGAGCTCAGCTTCTGAATCTAGGGAATCCAAACTAAGACACTCAGGTGATGTTTCATAGTACAAATAAGGCAATGCTTCACTACTTTGTCATGACTCACCAATAGCTAAATACCAGGTTACTTAGATCAGGAATAAAAATGGGACATACATTTTATTGTCTTTAATTCAGGTAAAGATGACATTATGAACTCTGCTACACAAACCAACATGAATTCCAGTATCATATGGGCTGATGCCTAAAACACAACTTAGCAAATCATACACAAAATTATGTAATAAAATGATTTCACCATTTTAAACCTCCCACCAAAAGCACTGCAAGCCAAGCCTCCTCGCTTCCATCTCCAGCAGAATATTTCACATTTTCCTTGTCCAAAAATCTAAGTTTCCTAGTTGTTACAATAGACTACATTTTATTTGAATATTTTCAGATTTGAAGCACAGCTGAGGGTAGTGCAGACAGGCTCACTGTGGCTGTCAAGTTCTCAGGACATTGTCCAAGTCACCTCCCTTACTCTGAGCATCACCAGCTGGACAAGATCTGAAGAGGGAACAAAATTCCTCATGGAGAAGCCATCTATCAACAGACCCACGTATGCCCAATATGCCACGCCACAAGGAATCCAGTCAGATCACCATAAGATACATGTGGAATGCTTCAGCTACGGAATCTGGATGATGCCTACAGAAGGGCTGACACTGTCCTGCTGAAGTCAACACTCAGGAACATCGGGCATCTTGTAGAACATGTGGGCAAGCATGGCAGAGGCTGGGGAGCTCAGCGACCTGCTCCAGGCCACCTTGTAAGCAACAGAGTCAAGGAGAGTACATGCCCGTGTCCTCATCCTGGCCTCCCATACACACACAAAACAATGAAAATTGCTGTAAAACTCTGCATTGCATGAGAGCATTTTCCTATGTAGAGCAAAGCTGAGGGTAGGGTCAGGAAGAGCCTTAACTCATGGTGATTCCCAAGTATACAGGACATTGTCCAGATGATCTCCCCTAATCTGAGTGTCATGAGCCAAACAAGGGCTGAAGAGAAAAAACTCACTGAGCACACATTTGTGAACAAAATACAGCCAAGATGCCACACTTTCGCCAGTTCAGCATCCTCCCATGGGCTTCCTCAGAACACTTTGAAATTAGGTACTCAATAACATAGGCAGATTAGTGACCCCCTAAGATTTCTAAGTCTTAATCCTTAGATGCTGGGAACGTGTTTTTGATATGGCAAGGGGGAATGTGGGAGATAGAACTGAGATTGCTAATCAGCTAATGTGCAGAGATCACCCTGGATAGTCCAGGAGGGTCCCTTGTCACCAAAGGTGATTCAAAAAATTAAGCAGAGGAGGGAGGCAGATGCAGAATGATAATCAGATCTCAAGATGCACTCCCAGTTCTGAAGCTGAGGGTGGAATCCCTCCGTCTGAAGCCCAGAAACAGACCACAAGTCAAGGAATGCAGGGCGCTGCTAAAATGGAAGTCAAGGAAATAGACTGTCCTCTAGAAAACAACAAGCCAACCATGTAAACAGCTTCATTTTGTTTAGGTGAGACCAATTTCAGTCTATTGATCACCACTGTAACGTGAGATAAATCTGTTTTACTTAAGCACTAACTTGATGCCCATTTATTACAGCAGAAAGAGAAAGAAATGCAAGACCTGTCCAACATTCTTAATGTTCTTTTGTCAGGGTGATCCAGAGTCAGTCACTGATGTTCACCTGAAAGTTTCTCTAAGAGTCTTCATAACTCTTCCTACCCTGAGAATCAATGGAGAACAAAATTAAAGGCAACATATATTAAAGGCAACATAGAGTATATCCTGAGCATTTCAGTATTTAAGTGTGATAAATGTCTTTGTTCAATTTACATGTGAAATGTATAGGCACAAATGGCATGAAAGAGATTAAAATTTACAAGAGTAGGTCCTGACTATTTGTGTTTTCTATGAAGTGTACTAAATATATGATTTAGAACTTTCTACAAGATATTCTGTTGCCCAAATGACTTCCCCACTCGATTCTATCACCAGTTAAGATATGACACCAGTCACATACCAGTTGTTCCAGACAACATAAAGAGATGGAAAGTCTTTAGAATGTCACTCTCCCATAACTGACAGGCTAGAACAACCAAAAGCATTGTCATTCTCTCCACCGTAGACTATGAGGAAGGTCCCATCCAGATGGACCAGGAGGTTCCCTGCTCTTCACGAATTGCAGGTCGGGACAGCACCAGGAGAGGCTGATCATTTCTCACTAAGGCCTGACCATCAGTGGGTCCTTCTCACAGATGGCTCCAAATATTCTCCACCCTCCCTTTTGGTAGCCTCTGCCCCGGCTGTCAGAACCACCTCCCCCCAAAACTACCACCCTACAAATCTGCAAGAATCCTACACCTGGAAAGCAAGACCATCAGCTGCTTCCACATCTAAGAGAGAACCCTGGCTCACGTTTGTGCCCCCAGGGGCCTGGCAGGCCCAGCACTCCCCACCATGGGGATGGGAAGGATGTCAAAATCCTCTTTGATGGGAGACCACTGAGCCCTTCTTAGCCAGAAGTGGTGGTGCTGTTGCCACCATGATCAACATTGTCTGTAGATTTTCCGGGACAACACTCAGACATTACCACAGGCACCAAAAGAAAGGCAGAATCCTCCAGCAACAAGTATTCTGCATTGAGTCCTTCTCCTCCTTTAGGTGAGCTTAAGGTTCTGCACCTACCACCGACTTGAGAAACTGCAGGGATACTTAAGTCTGTCACCACAAGGAACTACTTGCTGGTGAACGGTGACTCAGGAGAGTCCCTGACCTGCTGAATGATCCAGGGAGAGGAGACAGAATGAGAAGAGTTCCATGGGGACACAGGTTGCATAGTTACTACTGAGGAAACATCACTTCTCAGGCATCAGGGAGGTAGGTATATATATCATTTTCCTGCGTTGTCTAAGAGGTAGAAAGAGAAAACCCCATTTCTTAAGTGCTCCCTAGCCTTCAACACCCATGGTAAGCTGGGTCCCAAACAGGATTGTGTTGGTGGAACAGCTCTATTGGAACTAACAAGGCAGCTGTCCCTTGCCTAGTCAGAAAGGAGGTTTGCTTTTCAGCTCTCTCCATGCACTGCACTTTGTCAAGGCTGGATGGAATTTCAGGCCAGAGGGCAGGCTGGGTACAGAACTCAAAGCCAGCAGTCTGAAATGACTTCTCTTTACAGTAGACCCTAGTTTATGAAACTGAGCTGAGAATTTTCCTGGCTCCAAACTATAGAATTACTCTAAACATGGTACAGCTTGAAGGAAACAATGTTCAGGATAGACCCTAAGGAAGCACCTGTCAGTGCAGAGCAGCTCATTGGATGCCTGGCAACTCTCATCAGGACCCGTTAGGAAGCTCTATCAGCCTCTTTGCTCCAGGCCACAAACTGGCCCTTATGAGATCCCAACTTGTGTTGTCACCAATTACTGCAAGGATACAATTTTGACCACCTATCATATTGGCGTCACTTCATGTGAAACAGCACAGAGCCAATTCTGTAAAAGTTTCTTTAGTAAGTTGGAGCAGACTGACAGCTCTCACAGCCTGGGAGAAGGTACTTAGCCTAACAGCACAGGCACAAACAGGACAGAATCCAGGAGGGGTGGGCTGCCATATCATGAGACTGAGTGTTTACCTTATGGGAAGGTATCAGCCACAGCTATCAGGATCACAGCCACCAGCCAATGCCCAAGAACATTCCCTTACGCATCACGTGTGAGATTCATGGGAGGCCCTTAGAGCTGCAGCATACACTCTCTGGGCAGGGAAGCAGCCAGTGACATGGGCTCCATAAGGGGCATGAGTGAGTCATCTTGGCGAAACCTAGGGACAAACTTAAGGACCTTTACAACAAAGAACACTCAGAGGAAGAGAGGAGCTATAACCTCGACAGCTCAAAGCACTGCTTTCCTAGTCATGTGTGTTCTTACTGCCTCTAAGCTGCAGAAGTAAAGAGGTAAGCCAAAGGGAGTAGTGCCTGCATTTCACTCACTCACTCACCCACCCCAATTGCAGCAGCCCCTTAGAGGAGGGTGGAGGGTGGTCAGGACTTCAGGCATTTGGGTTCAGAGTCACCTCTATGCCCGTTACTTGTGGTTCAGAAAACTGTCCCCTCATTCTCAGAGCCACCACAACCAATAGGAAATAAGTCAACAGATCTAATACAGCTGACACCTGATGCTTCCATCTTTACTATCTGATGGAAGAACCTCTAAGACTAAGGCAGAGAAATTATCCCATGGCAATATATTGAGAAGCCAGAGATTTCACAGCCTAGGTGTGTGAATATTCAGAGAACATATGAGAAACCAGGCTCAAAATAAACACTGCCCATGTCACGGCCTGTGGACATGTCTGGAGATAAATCAGATGTAAAATATGTTCTGTAACATCCAGAGCGACAGCATCTCACAAGGCCTGTCTCAAGTATTCTGAGGAGAGGGACCCACTCATGACATGCAAGGTAGAACAACATCAGGCAGACAAGCTAAAGGATACCCTAGGTTGTGACCATGAGAGGTGGCAGGATGATGTCACAAGCCCCACATACGCACCTGTTGGTGACGTGAAAGTAAAGTAGCTTTGGAATCATTTCTGTTACATCATTGGTGTCTTAACCAAGACCCAACGTGAGATATTTGAATGAACACAGCAGGACCCATGCTTTCAAATGCATCTCTATTTCATCTGACCCCAGTCCTCAGTGTTTCAAAGGCAAAGACTTCCCCTCCCAGGTCGGCCTGCATGAGAATCCATGAGGCTAAGGGAGAAGGTAAAGATCACCATAAGATACATGTGGAATGCTTCAGCTATGGAATCTGGATGATCCCTACAGCAGAAGGGCTGACACTGTCCTGCTGAAGCCAACACTCAGGAACGCTGGGCATCTTGCAGAACGTGTGGGCAAGCATGGCAGAGGCTGGGGAGCTCAGTGACCAGTTCCAGGCCACCTTGTAAGCAACAGAGCTATGGAGAGTACCATGCCCATGTCCTCATCCTGGCCTCCCATACACATGAAAAAACTAAAATAATGAAAGTTGCTGTAAAACTCTGCATTACATGAGAACATTTTCCTATGTAGAGCAAAGCTGAGCGTAGGGTCAGGAAGAGCCTTAACTCATGGTGATTCCCAAGTATACAGGACATTGTCCAGATGATCTCCCCCAATCTGAGAATCGTGAGCCAAACAAGGGCTGAAGAGAACTCACTGAGCACACATTTGTGAACAAAATACAGCCAAGATGCCATATTACTAGGTATCAGGAGAGCAACTGACACAGGCAGTGCCCAGTATCATAGGACAACCATGAGCACGGAGCTGTGCAGAATCAACTTGCAATGTCTACCTGCAAACGTTCATGCCCCAGGGCAGGGCCTGTCCCTGATAATGTACAGTCCCTGATGGCCTGTGACAGACAGACAGAATTACAGTTGTTGAAATGCAAAGGCCCTGAAGTGCATCCTTCAGTGTAGAGGTAGGAGCCCAAGACAGGTCTTCACACACGCATTCCTTCAAAGACCTTGCAAGTCAAAAGACCCACCTAAGTAAAGCAGTTGTAAATTAAAGGCAAGCACTCTAACAGGTAGAATTGATTGGTTGCATGTGGATCAGGGACAACCGCATTCCTTGTGAATACACAAATACCAAAGAGAAAGGAAAAAATTAGAAACCTTCTGGACTGCAGGGTGTTTTGCTCCCCCACAGTAACAGGCCAAGCCTCTCTTCTCTCCCCATATACCACTCAGTTCCCTCCTCATCCATGAGCTTCCTGAGCTTCAGGTCAAGGATCTACAAAAGGTAGACCCAGTCTAAACTTCCCCATTCCCACCTCATCTTGGAGCACAGCCTTCAGAAAACATAAAAACTTTCTCCTCCTATCAAGTGATGCCAGGTCCCAACCTGAGCACTCAAGACCATACTGTCACTTTCCATTTAAAATGTTTCATAATATCAAGTTGATGTCTGCAGTTTTTCAGCAGGTACAAGTGTTAAAGGGGATGGTCTAGGAAGATAATTCTTTAATGGAGCAAACCTGCTTCACTGAATATGCCTACAACCCTCAGAAAATTTCATGATGAAGAGCAACAGTTTTCTGTAGCAATTTTTCTTGCCAGAACAATGGTTTCAAATCCATGATTGAAGATCCTCAGCCAAGTCTCCCCCTAAAGCATTAATATCTGTAAAAGAAATCTGTTCTTCCAAGGTAGGTAGATGATCCTTCTGACATCCTGCTGGAAGGTTCAAGTTAAGCATATGTCTCACTACAGTGCAATGAAGCTAGTCATATTACTCCATGGGCACTGTAGGCCCCATACAGTAATCATCTTTACCCCACAAAGGTTATCAAGACAGACCGGCCAGGGCCTTTGTCAGTGTTAACTCTAGATCACTAGATGAAAGCAGTCTGTATGTGTTGATAAAGAACTGTTCCCTTGATGCTGACATAAACTACATGTTTATGTCTAGGATAGTTATGTCTGTACTGAATACACAGACTTCACAGGAACTATGCCCCCCTCATCCTCTAAATGAGGCAACTACGTTCAAAACATATAAAGTGTATTAGGGACTGTAAGTCATCCAGAGATAGCTTAAAGGATACAGGATTATGTACTTAGGTTACGTGCCTTTTATACAAGGGGCTTGAGCACTTGAAGGTCCTAGAATTAATCCCTTGCAATACAGGGCAAAGGGTACTCATTTTATTCTGAGGGTTTAAAAATGTCAACTGGACTAGTCACAAGCAGTAGAATCAAGGAACAAAGATCTAAAGGTCAGATGATACTTAAGCTAGTACCTCTCTCCACCCCAGAACAGTACATAGAATAGATCTAGCTAATTGGGAGGTAGATAAATCAACATTATTCACTTATGAATCATGGGTACCCCATGTGCTCTCAAGTTTTGGAAATACAGGCTCTTCTCAGCAGTCCCTCCCATCCTCAGGCTGCCTCCTGCCTGTCCATTCCTGAATCAGCCTGCCTGGGGCAGATGTACTACGTGGGTAGCATCAAAGGGGGTGTTCAATTCCACTAGTGAGAGACCACTTAAGTCTCCTGTGTGGAGATACAGGTAAGTAACTTGTCGCTAGGACCATCTTTTCCTTGCAGGAGTGGTTGAGCTTTCCATGAAGTTTTCTTCCAGAGTTCCAAGTGGCAATGAGCGATAAGCGAACCCCCCAAGGGGGTGTTCAATTCCACTACAGCTCTCCTTAGTGCATGAAATTTTCTGGGGGTTGTAGGTATATTGACTGAAACAGGTTTGTTTCATGAAAGAATTTTCTTCCTAGACTATACCCTTTAAACCCTTGTACCTGCTAAAAAAAAAAAAAAAAACTGTAGATATCAACTCAATATGTTGAAACACTTTAAATGGAAAGTAAGTATGGCCCTGAGCGCTCAGGTTGGGACCAGGAATCACTACCGGCTACTAAAGGACATCCAACTAGGAAGGAAACCACACACTTAGACTTTGTGGGGAGGAACAGGACCTTCATCACTACTTTTGTGTAAGATTCTTGTCCTCACACAAAGGCAGAAATTCATCTCAGTCTTCTGCAGAGAGATCATTCTTTCATCATTGATGTCATATTCATGCAAGATGGGCAAGGAGGAATGGTCATCAGCAGCTCTCTTTGACCAACGATTTTCAAGTAGCAGCAAACTGTTCACATGAAATGAAAGCACAAAATCCTAGACTATTCATGGGAGGGTCCTTTTAAGGCTATAGTTATATGTCACCAAGGTACCTTCAATGAAAACTAGAAGGTAGGGTGGAAAAAGGTAAGGAAGAGCAGCTGAATCCATGTAAAGAGGAGAAACATCACTAGTGCTAACTTTTCCTTATGTCAGTGGTTGAACTTTCCAGGAAATGTCCCTTCAGAGTCCCAAGTGTCAGTGAGAGATAGAGGAGTACCCAAGAAGACATTCAATTCCACTACGGGTCTTTTTAGTGCATGAGCCACACAGGAGACTTAAATCTCTCACTAGTTCAGGGGTGGGGGTCCAACAGCCAAGGTCATATGCCAGGTAATATACAGAGTTTGAACTCTAAGGCTGCATCTACGAGCCCAAGGGATGATCCAAGACAAGATGACATCAGCTCACTTCTCCCAGCACAGCCTGGGAGGAAAATCCCCAGATGCTCAAGACTGGTAGAAAATTTCTGAGGAAATCCCCAGATGCTCAAGACTGGTAGAAACAATGAAAACCAGCTGTATTCAGAGCCCAACATCGATCGGCTTCCCATGGACTCCTGATAGGAATATTCAGGAAACTGTTTTGAGCCGGATGTGGTGGCTCACACCTGTAATCCCAGCACTTTGGGAGGCTGAGGTGGGCGGATCACCTAAAGTTAGGAGTTCAAGACCAGCCTGGTCAACACAGTGAAACTCTGGTGGTAGGCACCTGTAGTCCCAGCTACTTGGGAGGCTGAGGCAGGAGAATGGCATGAACTCGGGAGGCAGGGCTTGCAGTCAGCTGAGATCATGCCACTGCACTCCAGCCTGGGCGACAGAGCGAGACAAAAACAAACAAACAAACAAACACTGGGCATGGTGACATGAACCTGTACTCCCAGCTACTTGGGAGGCTGAGGCATGAGAATTGTTTGAACCCAGGAGGTGGAGGTTGCAGTGAGCCGAGATTGTGCCACTGCACTCCAGCCTGGGTGACAGAGCAAGACTGTCTCAAACAAAAACAAAAAAACAGCAAACCTGTTTTGGGCAGTAAGACCTACATTATTGTGGGGAGGTAGATTCCTGCCACTGTGTAGGAACTGTGGATGTGTTCCTTGCTCTCCTACTTCCTGCAGAAAGGTTCCAAAGGCCCATTCCTTTGCCAGCTTTAAACTAAGAAATAGGACTCTTGTCTGCTACTGAAAAACAGATTTCAGAGACCAAGATGGGGCAATATCCAACTTCCAGTTAGTTTTCCCTGTAGGACTTTCTTACCGTATAGCAGATGACAACTTAGTTTCACCCTCAATGTGCCAGAACATCAAGATCAGTCACCAGCAATAGGATCCAAGATTAAGTCAGGTTGTGAGGAAGATGAACATCCAGGGTGAACCTAGTTGAACCTGCCCTAATTGTTGCAGGACCAATAAGGTGCCAGCAGATATCCATGTAGAAAAGTCAGAACAACTCTATGTTGAAGTCTCCAATGTGAGACTGTCATCAAGTCTGGGCCATTTTACCACCAACTGAGCCCAACCTGACTCAAACAGGCTCACTGCTCTTTCTTTCCTAAGGAAGATATGGAATACCTACTACACACCAGGAGGAAGATACACGTTCAAAAATCTGTCCCCATGGAGATGAGCAGCTTGCTATCCTCCTCTGCAAAGCTGTCCAGGTTCCATCGGCCTGGACTCAGACTCATCCCTGAGGACCAACACACCTCAGTGGGTCTCCTGGCTGCATCCTCACCAGAATCACTGGCAGAGTAACCCAAGACGCCTGAATTCTCAGACTTCCCAGCCAGGGAGCTCCCTGGGTTCACAGAGCCGTTTCTCAGCATAAAGGATGAGAGGACCTGCGTCTTCTTGCAGCTCTGCTGCCCAACGATGCTTCTTTCAGGGTCAGCCACTCAGACAATACACTAACTCCTCACAAGGGGCAGCCCTCGTGCTGCTTGTTTTCTGACTGTAGCCAGCCTTCAGGAGGGCTGTGACCCAGCAGCAGCAGGAAAGGATCTCTAGAAAAAGCCAGATCAGAGAGGATACCTGGAAGACATGACCAACAGCTGCCTCTCCCACCTGCAATACGGCAATGCGGAGCTGGCTGTCAGTCTGGGGACAGGGTCAGGTCACCGCAGCAGTGCAAGCATGTGAGACTGTAAAGGTTCCAGAGATCAATGCCTTTCCACCAGAGGAGTCCTGGGTGCCCAGAGAAGGCACAGCATTGTCCACAATAACCACCATCCCATTTGTCCCCTATCTGTGACAACTTATTGGTGCCAATGGCATCCAGAGACACTACAGGAGACATCCAACCCCAAGGTTCTAGTGTTCAGATGGCTTGACGAAAATTTCAGGGGCAGCACCTGAATTCTAACAGCTTCAGAGAAAACACAGATGTATGTCACAACCTTCAACCTTGGTGAATGTCCCCTCAGCCTGTTACTGGAAGGAGGGCCTTGAGTGAAGGTCTCTCAAGGTCCTTGGCATTTTGAACACAGAAGCAAAGTAACAAAGGAATGAAACACAAACGATGCAGCAAAAGCCGGTATCAAAGTGAGGAAGCACCCACGGGGTGGGAGTGGGCCTTGGCAAGTGGCACAAGGGCTGGGTTACAAAGTTCTCTGGGTTTTAAGTTCTCCTTTTGAGGTTCCCATCCATTACCCCTTATCTGGATAAAAGATTTGGTCCATAGTTAATTAAGGGCTGAGGTGAACTGGCACCCTCTGCAAATAAATGGATGGTCCCTGCATAACCTGCGTCCAAGCCAGGACACTTCCTTTCATCTGCCGCCACGTGGTAGATGGGGGAGGATGGAGGGAGACTAGCCTTGGATCCTTTGCTACTCAGGGTGGAGAGGTTTTCCCTTGGGTTTAGCTTTAGGAAGTGGTTAATGGGCCCTAGGTTCCCTGTCCCCAGACCCAGCTGTTTTCCTTTTGATGCAGTTTTGGGAAGTCAGCACAAATTGAACTAAGGTTCCCTGGCCCCCAGACCTTGGTGTTTTTCCTTGATTTAGCATAAATTACTTTAAGTTCCCTGCCTGCAAACTGTTTCTCCTGCTTCAAGGCAGTTAGAGTACAAAAGTGATCCTTGATAGACCTTTCCTACCAAGAGGACACTGTTGTGTAACACATAGAACTAAAGGCCTAGTCATTTAAAGGGCACCACCTCTTTAAGTTTTACTCAATGTAGAGAATTATTAAAAATAAGGTAAAGAAATTGACTTACATAGAATTGGTACTTTTCAAGATAAGGGAGCAGACATCAGGAAAAGGATCACCTTGAAGTCTTAACAGATGAAAATGTGCAGCCAGCATACAGTGTATCATAAACCTGAGAAATACTGGAATGAATGGCAGAAGATCACCTGGAGACTTCATGATGCTTAGAGGAAAATACCAAGGCTAACATGAGGAGAAGCAGATAGAGTATTGGCCTATATCAAATATACTTCACCTACTGGACCCCAAAATGCAAGCTGAGAGGTACAGGACTTTCAGGCATTTGGGTTCAGGGCACCCTCCACAACCCAAGACATGAGTTTCATCTATGGAACCCCCTCTGCTCAGACAGTTCATCCAACTGTGTGACTTATAGACATCACCACGAAGAACAGTAGTGGTGAATTGAACAGTTCTCTGCATTACTTAGGATATTTATGACTACATCACCCTTACCAAAGGAAATATAATCTTAATCCAGATTAAGTTGAGAATTCTGGACTACCTACATTTGGCTTTTGTGAGCACTAAGAGTTGGAATATGCAGGGTTTTAGTCTGGCCTGGTCAGCACTGAAGCATGCCATGCCATGCCACTCCCAGAATCCTGGTAAATCTAACACAGCTGATTTTGGCATCTTGGCAGGACTCTGCACTAGTGGGGCTGCATGATGGACTTGCAGATAGAACAAGTTTAAGTCGTCTCTTCATCCACTTTTACAGAAGGCATCACAAAAGGAACAGACCTGCCGCACCTGCTGTGACACTTGTCCTGAGGCTACAACTCTAGGGACCTTGATTCAGCATCCTAGAAAAACATGAAGCCAAGTTTCCCCGGCTAGCCAGATACCTCTTTATTGGCGGGTGAATATGTTGAAGGGCATCAGCTGGTACATAGAGGACATAATTGCTAAGACCAGGGGCTCAGCCTACTATCAGGCGGAGGGAGACATCGAGACTAGGGACTGCCAGTCCTGCAGCATGGATCATTTTCTGGCCTCATAACCTCCACCCCACAACACAGCAAAAGGAGCCCATGACAGAGAAGGCTGAACACCACAGACCTAGAGCTCGGGGGAACAGACTGCAGTGAGCCACGCTCACACCTGGACCCACTGGCCCATGCCATCCACATCCAGTGGAACCTCCCTGTGGGTAAAGCAGAGCAAATCTCCAGCACAAGTGATCAGTGGTGAGAAACCTGACCACGAACACTCCAAAAATCGTTTGGCAATGACCATCACATGCACAGATGGAAGAGCAGTGTCAGTCATACAGGGGTCAAAGGACAACCTAGGCTGCATGAGGCTGAGGTAATTGAAGTAAAAACCCACCTACAGAGGGCAGCACAGTTAAAACCAAACACATTAGCCAGCAGCTTCCAAGGGCAGACAGCACCGGGTATGGGAAATTCAGGGACGTGGCTTAGGCCTGCCAAGAACTGCAAAAGCAAGAGAAGGGGTGCACACCAGCTCATTCTTCCTTCTCAGTCCCCCAAATTTTACTTGGAATCCAGACTTCTTTTTGGCTAGAGTCACAATTTGAGAGAGCAGAAAAATCTACAATGTTGGATGAGGAGAAAAATTCTTCACACCTAGAGCTTTAGTTGCTCAAATTCAAATGGTATGCCAACTGTTCTTAGAAGCTCAAATACAAGACAAAAGCACACCATAACAAAATGTAACACAGTTTAGATTGTATTTGTTCCCAAACAAGGTATGGTATATGGCAATGAAAAGCAATAGGTGACATGCAATATGCTCCATATGGCAGTCTAACCGATCACCTGCATTACACCCCCAATGAGTTTTGCAGATTTCTACAGCAGTTGTCACATTGGCACATGACACACAACAGGAGGTAGATGAAGGTTTAGCTCTATTCACACAATCTTACCTCTTTTCTGGCAGGGAGTGGGGGGAAGTATGAGATTTAAATACAAGTCATTCATTGAACAAGTTAATCTTTCTCACTTTCTGCATCCTGAGATATTTAATAGAAACAGACATTGCGGGAGACAGATAAAGAATAAGGGTGAATGAGATACAGGGGTGTATGAGCAGCTCTCTAGGAGGAGGAAGTCCCCATCACAGGAAGAGGGAGTGGGGAGCTCCTTGCTGCAGTAGGTACTGAGCTTGCCTGTCTTCCACTGATGGGGGAAGACCCAGGCTGTATCCCATTCTACCTGAATGACTGGACCGCTCCGGGCCACACCCTCACCCTCTGGGTCCATGGTTTTCATGGAGAGTCACAGCTCAGGGGAAAGTGTTACCCTAGGTCAAGGGGAAGCTTCAACAGAGGTAGGGGGTAACAGACTCTTAGCCCCAAGAAACATTCTGAATGCAGTATTCATGGATCCTGCAGGGTCTCCCCATCAGGATTGAGCCTTGGTCACCTCTAAGTGACCAGCTCAATCCTATCCCATTAGAAGCTGCTCTTGCCACTCAGTCACCAATTCACCACTGTCCTCTGGTGTTCATGGCATCACTTCCAGGTGAAGTACCAAGGAAAGTGGCCAGAGACAGTCCTCTGATGCCCATGTCCCCATCCTCGGAACCTGTGAACACATGCTACACAGTGAGGGTGACTTAGGACACAAGGTATTGGTTTGTAGTCAGCTAACTTTAATCACTTTCCTGACAGTGGGCCCCCTGACCAAACCCAGGATAATCTTACCTTAACATGATAAAGAGGAGGAAGACAAAAGAATTGGAGGCAAGAGTCAGAAGAAAAAAATCAGGGCATGGTGCTGACTCAACATCAATGATGGTCCCAAATGAGGATTAACTAAGAAGCCACAAGTCATGTTTTACAGGGGATCTAAAGTGAGAAAAGTGATCTCTGAAGCAGCCAGAAAGAAATACAACCTTGCTGACACCTTTGTTTTCTCTAAATGAAACCTATTTCAAACTTCTGATTTCTAAAACTGCAAGAAAGTTGATTTGAGCTCCTAACTCATTTGCAATGCCATACAAAATACAGCACCTGTCAAATTTAGTTTCAATGTTCATGGAAATCCGGAATCATTCACTTCGTTTACCTTGTATTTTATATAGGAGCCCTCAGATTTGTTTCTCTGGTAACCCTGGATCGAAAGGCAAAGAAAACTGTAATGAATCTTAGCATTCCAGGGTAGAGATATTGGAAAAATTGAGAGTATTCATCTATTTATCAAATGTGTAAAGTACAAATGCCTTAAAAGATACAGATTCAAGCAAAAGAGAATAGGTTTTCTATGAAGGAAGCTAAAATCAAAATTTCCAAGTTTGCTCTGGGCCCAGGCCATTTCCACACTGGATTCTACCACCAGCTAAGGCAGAAATATATCACATGCAGATTGTTTCAAATGTAACTGAGACATCTTAAAACTGGCATTCTTTCCTAACTAGATGGACTTAGATAACCGGGTGCTTAAATTCTCCATCCTAGAGAGGATCCCATTTCAGAGCGGGCCACAAACGTCCTTGCTGTTCATGATCTGTAAAGTCAGCACAGCTCCCAAGGGGCAGAATATTCCTCACAGTACCCAGGATAGTTGTCCTGACACACTGCTCCAAGCTTCCTCTGCCGTCCCCTGTGGCAGCCACCTTCCAGGCTCTGTGAAACACTTCCCCAGAACCTGAAAATAGCTAAGACCTGGAAAGCATGACCAGCAGCTGCTTCCACATCATGAGAGCCCTTTGGTTTACCCTTGGGCCCCAGGAACCAGACAACCAAGCACTTTCACACCCTGGTGATGGGAATGGAGTCAGAAACATTCTTGGATTCAAGACTACTGAATCTTTTGTGTGCAACAAAACTGCTGACATGACAGCAATCAGCACGGCACCCAGACTGTGGAACAGTTCATTTCAATGGTTTGCACAAGGCATAAGAAAAGCAAAGGTTTCCAGCACCATGCATTCTGCACTCAGTCCTTTGCCACTTCTGGGCGAGTTTAAGCTGTCACATCTATCATTGACCTTTCTGAGAAACTGCTAGAGCAGATTTAAGTCACCAGATGGAACTACTTCTTCCTTTCAAGGTCAAAAATCACTCAGGAGAATCTGTGTTCTGCTGAACAGTCTGTGGGGAAGAAACAGAATCAGATAGCCACTCCATGTGAACATGGGTCACATAATTAACACTGAAGTCACATCAGTCTCCAGGCATGAAAGGAGTGTCTGGCTTTACTCTAGAGTCCATGAGGTCCAGAAGTGCAGGACACCCCATTTTTAGTTCTACTTAACCTTAGATAAGCAGGCCTCACAGTGAATTAGGGCCGGTGGACCAGCCCTAGTGACACTGACAAGGCAGCTGTTCCTTCTCCAATCATAAAGGAAGGGTTTGGTTTTCAGCTCTCACCACACACAGGCACTTCCAGCCCAAATTAAGCTGAAGGTCAGAGGGTGGGGTTAGGTACTGGGCCTCAAAGCACCAGCAGCTTACAGTGAGTTATCCTTACAGTGGACTCAGTCTCTGGATCGGGGCTAAGTAGATTCCTGGCCCCAGGCTGTGGAATTATCCTGCATAGATGAAGCAGCCTGGAAGAATGAGAACATTCAGGATGAAACCTGAGAAGCACCTGCCAGTGTAGAGCTGCTCACTGGATGCTGGGAAACTCAGTGGGACCCTGAGGAGGTGCCATCAGGCTGGCTCTTAGCCCCAAGCCTCACATGGCCCTAATAAGATTCCAGCGTGGGTTACCACTAGTTATTGAAGAGGCAGGATAGTTTAATTGCCAAAATATATATCATGCTTCAGGTAAAATTGCTGAGTCTATCAAAATTCTCACTGTACTGGAGCTCTGAAATCTCCCAAGGCACATCACTCTCAGTCACCAAGGTATGCATCTGCAGTACGAAAAGAATACTACCCTTAAAGATATAGGATGGATGTGGTAGGCAATCCCAGGAATGGGATTCTGGGATCATTTTCCATGTGGCTTTTTAGAGGATTCCCAGGGAGATCGAGTTGCACACAGCCTAGAGGTGACTACTTCAATGCTCTCCCAGTTCCGGCTGCTCTTCCTACCCCTGTTCTTCATTACTCCTTCGTGTTTCCTGGAGTCACTTTCACAAGCTTTTCTACCTCAAACACAGGTCTCAGGATCTGAATTTAGGATATCCATATGCAGACACTCGGGTCTCACTTCATCAGACAAGAATCTTAACTATCCTACTGACATGATTCATCCATTTGAAAATGCCCAATTACTTCTATCAAGAATAAAAGTGGGACTTGTTTTCCAGTCTCTAGGGGAAGTGCATATTATGAACCCTGTTCAATTAATCCGACTTTTCAGTGTTCTTACCAAGACTGTCTGAAATTGCAGGAAGTAGGTTCAAGATGTCCAGGTGGTCCATGGAACCAAACGAATCTAAAATTAAAACCTCCCACCAAGAGCACTCTAGGCGGCCATTATCTTCAGTGAGAAACTGACAAACAGCAAGTCAAATACCTGTTCTCACTTATAAGAGGGAGCTACATCATGTGTACATATAGACATAGGGTGTGAAATTACAGACATTGGGCTCCAGGGGTGATGGGTCGAGGGGTGACGGGAGTGGATCATGAAAAACTAATGGATACTATGCACATTATTGGGGCGATGGATACCCAAGCAGCACAGGTTATCACTATACCTGTAACAAAGTTGCACTGTATCCCTTAAATGTATATGAAAAAGCACCCCAGGCCATCACCTTCTTCCTTCCCTTTTATACTAAAGAACTTCAACTCAAAGAAAAGCACAGTGTTCAAAATTTTCCAACCAAAACTGGTAGAAGAATTCCAACTGTTATGGGAGACCACATTCCACTGCAACGTTGGGATTAGAAGCAAAGCTCTGTGTAAGACACAGAAGCAGCCTCACTCATGCTATTGCTCAGATCCCGATAAGCTGTCTAAACCATCTCCTCGACTCTGAGAATCACCAATTGAACAAGGTCTGCAAAGGGAACTGAGAATCGACCTAAAAACATAACCAAATACAGCCAAAAGGCCCCATCATACGGGATCAAGCTGGAGAAACATTTTTCTCAGAGATGCAGGCAGTGCCCAGGATCACAGGCCAACCACAAGCCAAGAGCTGTGAAGAAGGAAAGGTCATGTCCATTTTCAAGCATTTATGTCCCTCGGCAGTGCCTACCTCTGAAAGCCTATTGTCCCTCATGGATGGTGCCAGCCACACAGGATTGTGTATCCTTTCAAATACAGGTAGGAACCCAAGATAGGTCTGCATGCACCCATTCACATTCACCAAAAAGACCCTGCAATGCTGTGCCACTACCCAAGAGCAGAAGAAATGGTTTGGTTTCCTTATTTTACAGGTTAAAAACAAGGTCTAAAGCAGGTAGACTATTTCTGGTCACTTATGGATCAGGAACAAAGCTGGAGCCTCTGAGATCATGCGCATACAAGGGGGAGGAATCTAATTAGAAATCCTCTGGAGTACAGAGGGTTGCACTTGCACAGAGCAGCCTGCCAAGCCTGACTCCATCTCCAGACACTTCTGTTAGTTCTTAACATAGCCATAACATGAAGCTCAGCACACTCAAGAATCAGGAGAAAGCACCTAAACTCCCCATTCCCACTCGATCTCCCTCAGCACACAGCTTTGAAAGATCTAGAAACATGTCTTATTGAATTATTTCAGGTTCCACTTGGGACACCAAAAACTCATTTCTACCTGGATCTTCTTGCTCATCCCCATGGCAACCTATACATTATGTGGTGATCTGGGCTTGGCATATCTCCAGACACAGTGTGGGAGCTATGTTCCAAGTAATGACTCTTTAGATGAAAGCCAACAGAGCTAGCAAGTCTCTGCAGGTAAGATGAGAATTGCCAAAGGCCACTGTGGCTCCAAGACAATGACCAGGTAACAGTCCTCAGGTGAATACCTCTTACCTGAGATTAAAATGGCCAACATGAGTGAAGAATGATCCTTTTCCATGGTGTTGATTTGTCATACTTTCTACAGGTGATATTTTAGGTCAGCAACTTAACATTCTTGGAGTATACTTGAATTCGAGTTTTAAACTCAAAGATATTGATGCTGCTGCTTTAAAACTAAATGCCCTATGCTCTTCTCTAGTGATTCTTCCACAAGACTGAACTCAATCACATGCAATGCAGCAAATCTCCTCCCAGAGCTCACGTGGAAAAAGATAAATACAGCCTTCTAGTTGGAGATCAAGTCTCTGCCTATAAAATCCAGTATAATCCCCAGAGAATAAAACTTACTAGAAATCCACAAGAAGGATTTCTAGTGTGTGGTCAGTTATGTTGGTGTTAATACAGTACGTTGGTTTTTCCAAATGAACTCACAAACTGACCCTGGAAAGACCTGGCAGATGAGCAATCTCAGTTATTCAAACACACATTTCGGTGTCAGTCCTGGGTATCATCCACACCACCCCAAACTGTCATGGCTTCACTGCTGTCCTCCACCTCCCTACTACAAGAGATGGTAAGAATTAACCACCAAGACAGCTGAAGAGGTGTCTCCTTATGCGCAAGTGTGTGAAATGCAGGCATAAGAGATTTTTCTTCAGACTCTAGCACTTAAGGCAAAGAAAGGCCGAGTGGAATCAGACATGTTCCCACTAAGCAACTGTGGGATAACAGCATTAGAATTTCTGCTCTACGAGATTATTTATGCTTTTATTAGATTTTTGTCCCAGAATATTATAAGGGCTGTATCAGGTCATTCTTACATTGCTATAAAGACTTAAGACTGGGTAATTCTTAAGGCGGTTTAATCATCTCATGGTTCTGCAGGCTGTTAGGGAAGTACAGCACTGGCATCTGCTTCTGGGAGGCCTCAGGAAGCTTACGCTTATGGAGGCAAAGGGGGAGTTTGCATGTCACATGGCAAAAGCAGAAGAAAGGCAAAGGGGAGGTACCACACACTTTTTGAATGACTGCATCTTGTGAGAGCTCACAATGGTGAGGACAGCACCAAGCCATGAGGAATCTACTTCCATGACCCGAATACCACCTACCAGGCCCCATTATCCAACCTCGAAGATTACATCTCAATGTGAGATTTGGAGGTGATATCCAAATCGTATCGGGGCAACATAAGGAAATATAAAAGCAAATTGCATCTCAAGATCTCTTGGTCAGAGTAGTCAGTAAATATTTAGTTGAAAGGAGGCATTGGGACTACCATGGAGAATCAAAGGAATGAGAATGAGACACCCCTACACATGCGGTTAAGAGTCCTCTCAGATAGGGAGACTCAGACTAATATTGACCACTTTCTATGCCACCAGCGTGGCAGGCAATGGCAATCCCTCAAAGACCACGGGAGGGAGAGAGAATTAGAAGCCCTTTTAAACTACAGAGCTTCAGCCTCCATGGAGCAGCATACAAAACCTCACTTCTATCTCCTAACCCTTTAGTTTGCTCATACTTCCAACCTAGATCTTCCTGTTCATCCCATCCCTACCTAGGTATGTGTTGATCCGGGCTTGGCATGTCTCCAAACATGCAAGGAGTGTTACAAGTTGTAGCTCTTCAGGTGGAAACAAGCACAAACCTAGCAAACCTCTGCAGGAGTTTCCATGGAAGGCCACTGTGGCCTCCAAGACTATGCCCAGGTGACACCCCTTAGGTGAATGTCTCATACCTGAGATTTTAAGTGGTCAACCTGAGTCAAGAATAACCCTTTTCCATGGTGTCAATTTGCCATGCTTCCTACAGGTGATATTTTAGGCCAGCAACTTGAATTCTACTATACTCCAAGAATGTTGAGTTTGGGTCTCAAAAATACCGATGATGCCACTGTAAAACCAAATGCTCTGTGCTCCTTAGTGCTTGAACCATAAGACTGAACTCAGAACCACATGCAATGAAACAGATCTCCTTCCAGAGCTTGTGTGGAATAAAGGAAATATAACCTTCCAGTTAGAGATCAAGTATCAGCCTTAAAAATCCAATGTAAGCCATAGAGATTAACACTTGCTAGTTAGAAGTCCACAAGGAGGATTTCTGTTCTCAGTTACAACATTGGTGTTATGAACATGGTAAATTGGTTTTTCCAAATGAGCCCACACAGCCCGATTGGGAAGACACTACAGATGAGCAATCTCAGTTATTTAAACATGTACTTCAGTCTCAGTCCTGGACATCATACCATCCCAGATTCTTCCTTCGTTGTTCTTTACTTCTGTAGAGGTGGTGGTCAGAATGCCTAGATCAGCCACCGAGACAGTTGGAGATGTGTGGCTACACGCAGAGGTATGTGAAATATAGGCATAGTTGAGATTTTTTTTTCCAAACTCTGGCACTTGCAAAGAAAAGCCGAGAGGAAATCAGACATGTTCCCACACCAAGCAACTGTGGGATAACCAAGAATTAGGGTTTCTGCTCCACAAGATTTAAGCTTGTAGTTAATTTTTGGACCAGAATATCATTTTAGGGCTGGTATCAGGCCATTCTTGTATTGCTATAAATACCTAAACTGGGTAATTTCTAAGAGATTTAACTGTCTCAGTTCTACAGGATGTATGGCAAGAATAGTGCTGGTATCTGCTTCTGGAGAGGCCTCAGGAAGCTTTTACTTACAGTGGAAGGCAAAGGAGAAGATTGCAAGTCATATGGTAAAAGCAGAAGAAAGGCAAGGGGGAGGTGCCACACACTTGAATGACCAGCTCTCAATCAGAACTATGCTGAGGACAGCACCAAGCCATGAGGGACCCACTTCCATGACCCAAACACCTCCTACCAGGCCCTACTGTCCAACATTGGGATTATCTCAACATGAGATTTGGAAGGGATATCCAAACTGTTTTGGGGCAATATAAGTAAATAAATAAAAGATCTAAAGATCTCTTGGTCAGAGTAGTCAGTGAATATTTAGTTAAAAGGAGACATTGGGACTATCTTGGAGAATCAAAGGAATGACAACCAGACCAACTCAGATAGGGAGACTCACAGGCTAACAGTGACCACTTTCCATGCCACCAGTGTAGCAGATAATGGCAATCACACAAAGACCACAAGACAATGAGAATTAGAAACGCTTTGGAGGAGAGGATTGAGGTTCCACATAGTAGCATACAAACCCACACTTCTCCTGACCCCTTAGTTTTCTCATACTTCCAACTTAGATCTTCCTGCTCATCCCATCCCTACATAGGTATGTGTTGATCTGAGCTTGGCAAGTCTCCACACACAGTATGAGGAGTGTTATAACTTATGGCTCTTCACATGGAAACAAGTACAAACCTAGCAAGCCTCTGCAGGTGAGAGAATTCCACTGAAGGCCCCTGTGGCCTCCAAGATGACACCCAGGTGATACTTCTCAGGTGAATGCTTCTTACCTGAGATTTAAAGTGGTCAATCTAAGACGAACTTCTCTTTTCACCGTGTCAGTTTGCCATGCTTCCCGACAACAACTCCGTAACATTCCTGGAGTATATCCGAATTCGACTGTTGGACTCAGATATTGACAATGCTGCTTTAAAACCAAATGTTCTGCGCTCTTCTCTAGTGCTTCTTCCATTAGACTGAACTCAGAACCACATGCAATGGAGAAAACCTCCTGCCAGAGTTAGAGTGGAAAGAGGCAGATGCTGCCTTCCCGTTAGGGAACAAGATCTCAGCCTATAAAATCTAACATAAGCCCTAGAGAACAGAATCTGAACACACTAGAAATCCTTGAGGGTTTCTGACTAGGAAGTTTATGTCTGTGTTATAAATATGCTAAACTGATTCTTTTAATGAAATGATCCTGCCAACCCCAAACACATTCCAGTCTCAGTCCTGGGCATCATCCACACAATCCCAAAGTTTTACTTCACTGTTCTTTACTTCTCTACTAGAGATAATGGTAAGAACACCTAGATTAACCACCGGGACAGTCAGAGATGTGTCTTTCCATGTACAGGTGTGTCAATTGAAGACCTAATACTGAGATGTTTTTCAGCTTCTGGCACTTAAAGCAAAGAAAGGCTGAGAGAACTGAGGCTTGTTCACACCAAGCAATAGTGGGATGACACAGCAGGATTTCTCCTCCAGAAGATCAATTTGCTTTTCAAGCCTGTATTAAATTTTTGTCCTAGGATCGTTTCCTTTTTGGGACAAGAGAAGGAGATATAGAAAATCAAGTATGCATCAAGAAATCTCTTGATCAGAGCAGTCAGGTAACATATAGATGAAAGGAAATAGTGGGAATAAAATGGAGATCCAAAGGAAGGAACAAGACAAACCTCTACCTGTCTAAGCACACACATCTTCTCCCAGATATGGAGACTTAGAGGCTAATGCTGACCACCTTCCATACCAGTGTGGCAGGTGGCTGAAGACCATGTATACTGGGCACGTGAGAATTGGTGCTCTAGAGGGACCAAGGTAGACTTACCCATCAACAGGTCTCTGAGCTACTGGTTATGAACACCCTTGTTCCACCTTCAGGACTATCTTCTCCCTACACAAAGGTAGGTGAGACAACTAAATGGCACAGTATTTGAGATGTTATAGCCAATGCGATACCTCTTAGAAAATGTACCAGCAATGCACCAGCAAGAACATGCAAGCTACACTCCTGCTTTCCCACTGCCATGCATTCACACAAGAGTTCACACTTGGTTTCAGTCTTAATGAGGAGCTCAGGAAAATAAAAGGCCATCTCCTTTTAAAGGGCAAGATCTTGATGTATCAATGTCACATTTCTCAAATGCCAAACATATTTGCCTGATCCCAGCTAATGAACAGCAAGAACATCAATTCATATGAAGTTGACTCATGAACAATTAAGGTGACCCTGGAGAAGTTATTTGCAGGACCTCATTTTCCATGTCCCTCTCTATAAGTCAGGTGGCTCCACATTTTTCTTCTGGAGCACGCCAACAGGAAAGTTGACCAAGAACTCTTTATGGCCAAGAATCTGGACTATATACACAAAATTCTCCAGTCCTATTTAGAGGAGGATTTTCATGAGGCAGCAGTAATGATGCCAGGGTCATTTCAATAGGGAACAGTCAGGGTATAATCAAGGATAAGAGAAAAATGACCTCCAAACAGAAGCTGAACATATGGTTTATCATTAGTGCTACATTGTATGAGTGAACTCAAAAGTAAGGTTCTTCAAAAACCTAAGAAAGGAAATGAGGGCAGACTCAAGTTCCAACGGAGAGTCATGCTTCGAAGATGGCTATTCTACGTGTAATGTTTCAGACTTGAGTAGGACCTCTACAAGATGGCATGAGTAAATGTCAAGGGTTCTATAACAAAGAATTAACATTCCTCCCAAGTGTTCCAAAATATCAAGTTGGCTCATCACAACAAGAATTAAGCAATAAGATTGTGTTTGTCCAAGGTCACTTAACACACCTCAGAACCCTAGTGCAGATAGAACTTAGTTACATACAGAGCTAGCAGGGCAATTAGCTTTATTCAAGTTGACTTAAGATTCACGTGTCCATGCAAGAAAACTTAAAACAGGCTCCTCTCTGAGGCCCTCTCCACAGGCCAGCAACCTCCAGTCTTCTAGGTCAGGATTCTCAAGGCAGGTTGGCTAAAAGCAGCCAAAGCAGAAATCCCACTGTGGAACAAATGTCAACTGCTGTGAGAATTTATGAGGTGACACATAACCCTTATTTATCTGATCATGTGGGATCATGGTGTGTAGAGGAAATTGGTCTCTTCACAAATACTTTTTGAAGAGACTGTTTACTCTCCCTGCGTCTGTGTTATAGTCATAGAAGATGAGGTAAGTGGGAAGGTTCATCATAAGCTATGTAAGACTATGGAAGATTCCAGAAACCAACAGATCACCAGAGGCTAAAAGCCTAAGATTCTCATGTTTTATTAGCGGAGGACTCTAGTTTGACAAGCATAATATCACCAACATACTACGGTCAAGACCAGGGAGAGTGAAATTTGAGAGGAACCAGGTATATCAGTTTAAGAAAATGTTCTTGATCATTAGTGCTCATTTGTCT
Organism: Macaca thibetana thibetana; assembly: GCF_024542745.1. Taxonomy (NCBI): domain Eukaryota; kingdom Metazoa; phylum Chordata; class Mammalia; order Primates; family Cercopithecidae; genus Macaca; species Macaca thibetana. The sequence goes on from NC_065582.1 coordinate 176,527,826, forward strand.
TTGGAAGTGAAGGTCTCTGTGAGGTGCTCCTTTAACAATATAACACGGCAGAGGACAGCAAACTTTTTAAAGCCTCAGGAGAGGTTCATGCTATGAAAAGTGCTGTAGTTGCTACACCACCACCTTGGGTGCTCACCTAACTAGCTGCCAAGCCACAGCCAATGGCAAGATCCAGGAAGACTCATGGTAGTCTGAACATGATTCCATCCCTTCAAGAGTAATGAGCTTGTAGCAAAGAGAAACAAGTCACATTAAAGGACCTTACTTTGATCTAGGCTGGACACCATTGATTGGTGCTATACCCTGCTGAGACTTCACTGTAATAACACACCACAGAAGAATGCTCCAAAAGGCTTAAATGCTCTGCTCTCAAAAAAATAAGCATTTGGAATATGAGCAAGTCATCACAAGCTCAGAAATCTGTTCCCTTGAGAAGTTAAACTCCTGCTCCAAGGTTTTTCAGGCTGAACTGACCTCACCCCTCCCTCCAGTCACAGTAATCCTGACAGCATAGTGTGTAATGGGCTCATGATTCAGGACCCAACAGACTGAGTCCACTGGTTGAATTGGCAACAGCTTTGCTGCCAGAGAAACTAAGATGCATGAGTCCTTAGAATCCACAGCTGGTCCATGAGCTCCCTGCTTGTCACATGGTTGTCAGCAGAGCTGCTAGAAGAGACAAAATGCTTTCCCGCACACTGACAAGTTCTTTGTTGGGGGGCGGGCAGGAAGTCCTAGAATTACTTATTTTCCATATTACAGCCATGGCATAAGGACCTCAGCCATCCTTTGCAAAAAAGCATTGCCAAGAACAAACCAGAAGGCAAAAAATGACTGGCAACCATGACTAACAGCTGCCTCCCTTACCCAAAAAAGGGTCTCTGGATCAGTTTTCGCCCAATAGTCAAATCCTGCCAGTGAGATACTTTCCAACTGAAGGTTTCACAAAATTCTCTGCTTGGCTTCCAAACAGGCTCTACCTGATTAGAGAAGGAACAATTCTCCCAGTGATGATCACCATTCACCACTTTTCTGTGGCAATCAAAATTCTGCTAGTGCCCAAAGCATCACAAGACAGGCTACAAGGAGGCATCTAATTCAAACCTTTTAGCATTTCAGTTTAGCTCCCATTGGAGAAATTTCAAGAGCAGCACCTTGAGCTTCACAGGTTCAGAAGACATCCAGCTATTTTACAGAATGACATTCAAACCAGGTGGCCATCAACTCAGCCAGTTAACATAGTTATTTCTTGACAGTCACTTTAAGAACCCACACGACAAAGCAGTCACCTACAGGGAACCATTACCTTATCAGAACTTACACTCAATGAAGTTACTAAAATTAGTAAGTTTTTTTCAGATACACAAAAAGGTATTGATGAACTCTGGAAAAAGGTATCAGTGAATAAAGCAGACAAATGTTTGGCAAGAAAACAGTACTATATACGAACATAAGGCAAAAACCATTGGTAGAAGATCACAAGGAGATTTTTGATAACCAAAGGAAAAGACAGACTAAAATAAGACAGATACAATGTATTTGTTTCCCAACATCTTTGTCCCTCGGGGCCCTCAAAGTGTGTGAAGTGAAATACAGGACTTCCAGACCTTGTGGTTCAGAGTATTCTCTGCCTGTGGACATGTGGTTCAAAAAAAAAAATCTATGTACCCTACTCTGCTTAGACAGTTTGGTCTGAGTTGTAGAAGTCAAAGAGCAGCAAGAGGTAACAGAACACTTTGTGTTATTTAGAAGGTGAATTTCTATCTGCATAAAGTATCCTCGGTAACTGGAAAGTGGATTTTCATCTTTCAATTAGGAATTCAGGATATCAGGATTACTTTCTGTGGACTTGGAATGTCCTGAATTTAATTCCTGCTCTAGTCAATGCTGAGCCATAGTTAAGAGTTCATAGGATCAGGAAATGCTAAAAATAGGGTTTGTTTTCTCTAGGTAACCTTTATTCATACAATCTGTCTGGTAAAAGACTTTCAGATGGAACAGTATAAATGGAACCCGTTGCCTTTAACAGAAAGCACATTAAGGGGCAACGGGCTGATCATTTAAAATACAGATTTGTAACACCTGTCATAGGCACAAACTGCATACTCTGGAGGCCAGTAGTTTACAGATCTAGACTTTACATCATTTCAAAGCCTCAAGTGAGGTGTCTTCTGATCTGGACAATTTGATTTACCTTTAACCAACTGACTTCAAAGAATATAACAGTTGGTGCCATAAAGAGGCTACACCTGTGTTAAGACCTCTGGGCAACTAACTGTCTGAAGCTCAATCTAAGGTCAGAGTAGAAAACACTTGCCTTGTCCATTGTACGTACTGACTACCAGAGGGTCAGTTCTGCACACACCATGGACATCACTGAGCTCTTAAGCTCAGCCCTTCACAGCCAAGGAAGTCTGTGGCACATGAGGCCGAATATCTTAGATCTGAGAACCATGGAGCCTGGGGACAAATACCTTAGTGACCCGGGCTCACAACAGACACTATCCATGTGATCTACACCCAGTGGGGCTTCCCTGGGGGTCAAGCGGAGGGCGTCTCCCCCAGGACAGTTAGGTAGTGAGGATCTTCACAACTCTGTCTTGGGAACAACTCTTATGTGGACTCATAAGGAACAGGAGTATCAGCCTACATCATGTTTTGACCCTTCCATGTCCAAGGGGAAGAAACAATGGGGACCAGACCCTGCAACAGAGTTGGGAAGAGTCAAAGCTAAACATGAGCCAAGAGCTTTCACTTAAGGTCAATACAGTCATCAATCCAGGCACATGGGTTAGAGCTGCCAGAAGTGCAAGCAGGAGGGTTTCCAACACTGTCATTCTTCTCATGCACTCAAAGGGGTTTTAGATGAGTAGGCAGTGTCAACTGAAATAGGTTTCCTAAAATTTATGGAAGACTACAGGCAGAATGTCTGAAGTGAGAACACATTCTTCACACTAAGGAGCACCAATTTTTCAAAGTCAAAGAAGATTATGTTCACTTTAGAAGACAAAAATTGAAGAAGGGATCTCTTACAAAAATATAGGGAAAGACGTCAGATCATATTTTACTGTTAACAGTATAGGAGGTATACAGCATTGAAATCCAATACTTAACATACTAAAATGTCCACAGAAGTATGGATCTAAACCTAGTATTCTTGACTGCCCTATAAGGCACAGTGCTAAAAGTGTTCTATCATATTTATTTTAGAACTAAGGATTACATAGAGCTGATATATAATCAAATTTTAGATCATTAAACACACTCAACATTTGTGGTGGAAAGTATGAGATGCAAAAGGCACATCCTTCATAAATACGTTATTAGAGTTTTGGCTTCCTGATGGATCAGTGGGAGAAATGGGTGAAGAACCTCCTCGAAGGAAAGCATCTCCATCACAGGAAAATGGAAGAAAAAGCTGCTTATTGCAGTAGGCTCTTAGCCTGTCCCTTTCCTGTTGAAAGACACATCCAGGTGTCTTGGCATTTGGTTAGATGACAGCTGCCCCAGGCCACACCTTGAACCTCAGTTTACTTGTTTTCATTCAGAACCATATACAGAGGCACAGAGGGATTGACTCCACTTGTGCAGAACAATTCAGGGCAAAAGGAAAAATCAAGAATCTTTTGTGGAGGTTCCCAGGACAGTGTCCAAATCACTTCCCACTCAGACTTACCAACTAAACAGGAGCAAAAGAGTCTACCTACGAACAGGACCTCACATGGCCAGCATACCACATCATACAAAACCAATGAAGTTCGTCTCCCAAAATGCATTCTCAGGTGGAGAAATCATAACCCATGATATGAAGAACCAACAGACCAAGGAAAAGTATCCCTCACAAGCTACTACCATATAAAGACCCAGAGCCTATGGGGACAATGGTCAGAAGATGATTTCCTGCGCAAAGTGGATTGAAGAGCCTGAAATCTCAGCCCAGTGTGCGCAAACACTCGGGGACAGTGTGGCCAGGCTTATCACTGCGTCATCAACATCCTACGGTCATTTAAGAAACTGATGAAGTTTCTTCCAGGGCATCAGAAAGGTGAAAAACTTCACTGCACAATTCATACTTTTAATAGGAATGTACCCCTATTTTGACACAGAAGGAATAAGAGCATCAGGCAGACAAGCTGAAGAATTACTTTATAGTCTCACCACAGAGGCAGCATTATGAGAATCACACTAGATCCATGTACACTCTAGATAATGGAAAATGGCCTTGGAAGTTTTTGCCTTGGTGCATTAACGCAGCGTCCAGCATAGCCCTGTCCCTCCACAGGGAACCCAGGTAGATGAGGGTTTCCAACACATCCCTGGCTCCCTTCTCATTCAGCTCTTGGAGGATCCAATGGGAAGGCAGTGTTTCCCTATCAGGCCTTGTTACTGCTGGAAACAAGCCCTAAGCCTGTCATAAACAGGCCTTAAAAAAACTGGTCATATACAGGGTTTCTGCAGCAATGTGACATGCTCGTGATGGCTATCACGCACACTGCTAGCAGTTGTTGGTTTACTGGAGCAAGGCAAGGAACACCCGGCCCTCCTGGAGCGGAAAACTGCTCAAACTACCAATAGCATGAGCAGCCTGTGCCTTAACAAGTTTTTGCTGCAGATAATCAGCCAGAGCCTGTTTCTCGCTAATGTTGTTTCCTATAAGGAATGCTTTAATCTATCATCTACAGAAGCAATGCTTATCACTGGCTTACTGTTAATAAGTATGTGGGTCAAAGTGTTCGTGGCTGTCAGCTCTGAAGGCTGTCAGCCCCTGATCCCACTTTACACTATTTCTGTGTCATTGTATTCAATTCCTCTAGTCCCGCTGGGTTGGGGTCTCCACCACCAAGCTGGTCTCGGTAAGTGACATCCAACATGGGGGCTCAAACCTGGGTCAAAGGGTCACCAAAGCGATGGCTGAAGAACGTGGAACTATGCTGGAGGATGCCAAGTACTCTTAAGCAATCCCTGTGGTAAGAAGGGGAGCTTAGAAGCATCAGGATAATAATGGGACAAGGGTTGAGCAGGCACGAGGCTTATTTGAGTCTGCTTCAGCATCTCCTCAGAAAAGGAGGAGTGAAGGGTAGCACCAGCTGACGCATGCAGCTTTTTAGTGCAGTAGAGAAATATTGCCCCCGGTTTCCAGACCAAGGAACTACGAATGTAGAGGTCTGGGAAAAGGTAGGCAGCACACTGAAAAAGGCATATAAGGATAGTGGCTGAGGATATTCCTATCTCTCTCTGGTCAGTGTGGGCTCTGGTTCGTTCCACCTTGGAGCCTGTCCACACAGATGACGAGGAGGAGGAACCAGAGGAAGGAGAGTCTAATGAACAGAAGAGGTGCAGAGCAGGTTTGCTTCCCAGCTAGAGGCAAAGGAGGGAGGTTTGTCCCTACCTCTCTGCACCCCCTCATTTTGAAGAAAAGGAGTGGCCTGACCCTCCAGATCTTTCTTTTCTAGAGGACACCGGGTGAAAGGTAGTTGCCCCAGGGACTGTTCGAGCAGTGCCTTGAGCGACCACTGTCAGTTCTATTCACGCAGGAATCCAGCAAGCTAGATGAGAAGGCGATATGGATGCTTGGCAGTTCCCTGTTAGAATACACTCACCTGATCCACAGGGTAATATTATAGCTACATTTGAGCCTTCTCCTTTTAAAATACTTAAAGAATTTAAACAAGCTATTAATCAAAATGGACCAGGTTCTCCTTTTGTAATGGGACTGTTAAAGAATGTTGCTGTCTCCAGTCAGATGATGCCAGTGGGGACTGTAGGATTATTTCTTGGTCTGGTTTAAATTTAAAAAGGAATGCAAGTACATACAGGAGTCATTGATTCAGAGTACAATGGGGAAATTCAAATTGTTATATCTACTTCTGTTCCCTGGAAAGCAGAGCCAGGAGAGCGCATAGCACAGCTCCTGATTGTGCCGTATGTGGAAATTGGAAAAAGTGAAACTAAACGAACATGAGGATTTGGAAGCACAAACAAGGCAAAGCAGCTTACTGAGTGAATCAAATTACTGACAAATGTCCTACCTGTGAACTAACTATTCAGGGAAAAAAATTTAAAGGATTGGTAGATACAGGAGCAGACATTTCAAACATTTCTCTACAGCACTGTCCATGTGGACATTCAACCCACTCAATTTAACATAGTTGGAGTTGGTAAAGCCCCTGACATGTATCAAAGCAGTTATATTTTGCATTGTGAAGGACCTGATGGACAATCTGGGACTATTTAACCAATTGTAACTTCTGTATCTATAAATTTGTGGGGAAGAGATTTATTACAGCAATAGGGAGCACAAATGTTAGTTCCAGAACAATTATATAGCCCTCAAAGTCAGCATATGATGCAAGAGATGGGGTATATGCCTGGCATGGAATAAGGAAAAAGGAATTTTACAAGGGTTAAAGAAACCACTTCAAGCAGAAGGACAGAATTCTCATCAAGGTTTAGGGTATCATTTTTGATGGCAGCCATTGTTAAACTTCCAGAACCTATAGCTTTACACAGTGGTTAACAGATAAGCCAATGTGGATAGAACAATGGCCGCTGAGTAAAGAAACTGGAGGCCTTAAAGAACTTAGTTACCAAACAATTAGAAAAAGGACACACAGCTCCAACATTTTCCCCCTGGAATTCTCCAGTCTTTGTTATTAAGAAAAAATCAGGTCAATGGAGGATGTTTACAGATCTTAAAGCCATTAATTCAGTTATACAACCTATGGGAGCATTGCAGCCAGGATTGCCTTCTCCTGCTATGATTCCAAAAACTTGGCCTTTAATATTCAGATTTACAAGACTTTCTTTACTATCGCCTTAGCTGAGCAAGACTGAACTGTTTGCCTTTACAATTCCTGCTATAAACAACCTGTAGCGTGCTAAGCATTTTCATTGGAAAGTGTTTGCCACAAGGCACGTTAAAGAGTGCAATAATTTGCCAGACATATGTAGGGCAGGCAATTGAATCTACTCGTAAAAAATTTTCACAGCATTACATTATATAGATGATATTCTTTGTGCTGCCTCCACTTGGGAAATATTACTCCAATGTTCTTATCACTTGCAAAACTCGATTTCTCATGCTGGTTTAATTATAGCTCCTGAAAAAATTCAGACACCTGCTCCTTACTCCTACTTGGGGACCTCAGTAAATGACACTACAATAGTGCCACAGAAAGTAACCATACATAAGGATCAATTGAAAACATTGAGTGACTTTCCAAAATTACTAGGGGACATTAATTGGATACTACCTGCTCTAGGCATTCCTACCTATGCCATGAGTAATCTATTCTCTAGCCTTAGAGAAGATCCTAGTCTCAACTAACCCTTGGCAATTAACAAAGGAGGCTCAGGTAGAGTTACAGCTAATTGAAAAGCAAGTGCATAAGGCTCAAATAGAATAGATCCAGAGAATGATGGTTTCCAGCTGCATCCATGTCCCTACAAAGGACACACTCATCCTTTTTTATGGCTGCATAGTATTCCATGGTGTATATGTGCCACATTTTCTTAATCCAGTCTGTCATTGATGGACATTTGGGTTGATTCCAAGTCTTTGCTATTGTGAATAGTGAAGAACAGAAAACTAAACACCGCATGTTCTCACTCATAGGTGGGAACTGAACAATGAGATCACTTGGACTCGGGAAGGGGAACATCACACACCGGGGCCTATCATGGGGAGGGGGGAGGGGGGAGGGATTCTATTGGGAGTTATACCTGATGTAAATGACGAGTTGATGGGTGCTGACGAGTTGATGGGTGCAGCACAGCAACATGGCACAAGTATACATATGTAACAAACCTGCACGTTATGCACATGTACCCTAGAACTTAAAGTATAATAATAATAAAACTTTTGGCCTCAGAAAAAATAGATCCAGAGAAGATTCTAGATTTGCTAATTTTTCTGACTCAACATTCACCTACTGGTGTTATTGTCCAACAGCAGGACTTGGTAGATTGGCTTTTTCTTCCACATACTAATTCACGGACTCTAACTCCTTATTTGGATCAAATTCCTACTCTGACAGGAAATGGGAGAACTCAAATTGCTCAATTACATGGATATGACCCTGGAAAAATTATTGTCTCTCTTACAAAGGCACAAATACAACAGGCCTTTATAAATAGTCTTACTTGGCAAACCCATTTAGCTGATTTCATAGGTGTTCTTGATAATCACTTTCTGAAAACAAAATTTCTATTTTTAAAATTGGATTCTCCCTAGAATAACTAAATTTAAACCAATTGAAGGTGCTGAAATATTTTTTTACAGATGAGTCTAGTAATGGTAGAGCTTTTTTTTTGTTGTTGTTGTTGAGACAGAGTCTCGCTTTGTCGCCCAGGCTGGGGTGCAGTGGCCAGATCTCAGCTCACTGCAAGCTCCGCCTCCCGGGTTCACGCCATTCTCCTGCCTCAGCCTCCCGAGTAGCTGGGACTACAGGCGCCCGCCACCTCGCCTGGCTAGTTTTTTGTATTTTTTAGTAGAGACGGGGTTTCACCATGTTAGCCAGGATGGTCTCGATCTCCTGACCTCGTGATCCGCCCGTCTCGGCCTCCCAAAGTGCTGGGATTACAGGCTTGAGCGACCGCGCCCAGCCGGTAGAGCTTCTTAAAGTTTTGTAGACACCCTGTACTTCAGCTCGAAAAGCAGAACCTGGTAGCTGTAATTGAGGTGCTGGCTACTTTTGAGATGCCAGTCAATGTAATTTCTGATCCTTTATATATAGTCCATTCTACACAGTTGAAAATGCTCAACTACAATTCCACACAGATGAGCAACATGACTTTATCTAATTACAAACCGCAATTAGGAATAGAATGCACCCTTCTTACATTACTCATATTAGAGCTCACACACCTCTTCCAGGACCTTTGACTGCAGGGAATCAAATGGCTGATCGCCTGGTTGCTACTGCAATATCTAATGCGAGACACTTTCACAATTTAACCCATGTTAGTGACTCTGGTCTCAAACACAGATACAGCACTACCTGGAAAGAAGCTAAAGCTATTATCCAGCAGTGCCCAACTTGCCAAAAGGTACATTCCTTATCTTTTACAGGAGGAGTTAATCCTCGAGGATTGGAACCTAATTCTCTTTGGCAAATAGATGTCACACATGTTCCCTCGTTTGGGAGACTAGCTTATGTATATGTGTGGACACCTTTTCTCACTTTGGGCTACATGCCAATCAGGAGAGTCTTCTGTGTTGAACGTCGTCACCTTTTGCAGTGTTTTGTAGTGATGAGCATGCCAGCTTCTATTAAAACAGATAACGCCCCAGGCTGTACTAGCCAAGCTCCAGCTACGTTTTTCTCTATATGGAATATTAAACACATTACTGGCATCCCATATAATTCACAAGGACAAGCCATTGTAGCAAGAATGAATCTCTCCCTAAGACAGCAATTACAAAAACAAAGGGAGACTGACTATGGGACCCCACATATACAATTGAATCTAGCATGATTGACTTTAAATTTTTTGAGCAATGTGACATGCTATCGGCAGATGCTATCAGCAGCTGAACAACATCTACAGAAACCAGTGGCAAAGAGAAGCAGAACTGATTTGGAGGAGAGATCTGATAACACAAAGTTTGGAAATAGGTAAAATAATAACTTGGGGTAGAAGTTATGCTTGTGCTTCTGCAGTCCAGAATCAGCAGCTGATTTGGATACCATCGAGACACCTGGAACCTTATCATGAGCCAGATGCTAAGGAAGAGATTTTGGGAGGAAACCGAGGACTCCTGGTTGCAGCCATGTTGAGGCTGACAATAAGGAAGACACTAGTCCCGGTGAGCAACACTTACCAGGCACAGCCACCCACCTGGGGTCAGATCAAAAAGTTGACACAGATGGCAGAAAAAAATCTGAAGGTGGGACAACCAGTTACAATGAGTAATCTAATGGTAGCTGTGATGGTTGTGCTCACCATTGCAGTGAGTATTCCCCCAGTAACTGCTGAAACAAAAGACAATTATACTTATTGGGCATATATTCCACCACTTCTATGGCCAGTAATGTGGTTAGACCCCCCAATAGAGGTATACACTAATGCTAGTTTTTGGATGCTTGGTTCTACAGATAATAGAGGCCCGTCTCACCCCCAAAAGGAACAATTATGAATATTTCATTGGGATTTGAGCATCTACCCGTTTGCTTGCGAAAAGCCAACGGGTGTTTACCTCCCAGTCACTAATCTTGGCTGGTAATAGTATCTTAAGGTAACATCTCTGTGGCACAATTACACATGCTTTCTGGTCTTAGTATTTGTTACAATGATTATGCTCCTGTAGCCAAAGTTTACCGCCCTCAAAAACCTATCTGTAAAGTGGATTGGACATGGTCAGAAAAAATGAAGGCATTTGCTTCACTTGGTTGGGGGTCTACACGACCAAGCTGGGTCTCTGTATTACAATTCATGGAATTGGAGGAAAAGTTAAAACGGCAAGACAGAATTAAGGTTAATCCTTCATAAGTGATTAAATTGCTCACACTTAAGTGAGAGCTATACCATTTTAGGTGTTTAGAAGCAAACTTAAGCTTATAAAATGAAGGCAGGCAGAGGTGTTGTATAATGATTCATATGGAGTCATTGATTGTTCCCCTAGAGGGGCATTTACGAGGCTCACCTCTGAATCTGCAGGTAATGGTCATCCTGCATCTAAACAAAATCTGATGGTGGACACTGTAAATACAGCAAGAGTTCCAATTATTCGGGCATATGGTAGTGTAGTGGCACCTCAACCCCAAATGATATGGCCTACTATAGGAGCTAAACATAAGGAGTTGTGGAAAATATTAATGGCACTAAAAAGGATAAAGATTTGGGAAGGAAGATATACTAAGCCAACCCAATATAATCCTAATTACATGTTAGAATTGGCTCACGATTCAGTCTAGATAGAGTTGCGTCCGTCCTCCTTTCCTGCTTGTAGTGGGCGATTTAAAACTTGATCTCCCTAATCATGTGACTTGTCAAGAATGTAGATTGTTTTCTTGTGTTAATTCTTCCTTGTATAACACTGATCCTCTATTTTAGTGGTAAGAGCCCGAGAAGGAGTATAGATACCTGTAAAGCTTTCCCGTCCTTGGGAAGCCTCTCCTTCTGTGCATATTGTTACTGAAATTCCCCAAAAGATTGAGGTGTGCTCGGCATTTCATTGCCACTTTAAAATTATATGGGATTGATTGCTGTCATAGCTACTGCTGCAGTAGCTGGAGTTGCTTTGCATTCCACAATACAAACAGACTATGTCAACAATTGGCAGGAAAATTCTACTCTGCTGTGGAATTCCAAAACGAATATAGACCAGAAGCTAGCTAATCAATGATCTCCAACAAACTAACGTGGCTAGCAGGTCAACTAGCTAGCTTAGAATATAGAATGCAGTTACAATGTGACTGGAATATTTCCGATTTTTGCATTACTTCTCATCTGTATAATGAAACAGAGCATGAGTAGGAAAGAGTTAAGAGACATTTAAAGGGTCATACTAGAAATTTATCTTTACATAAGGAAGCCTCTCAGGCACATCTGACGCTAATGCCAGGAACGGAAGTGCTTGAAGGAGCTGAAGACAGATTAGCAGCTATTAACCCGTTAAAATGGATCAGGACACTTGGAGGCTCTGTGATTTCAATGATTGTGCTTTCAATCCGTGTTATCTTTGTATAGTCTGCAGATGCGGATCCTGAATCCTGCGAGAAGTAGCCCACTGTGACTAAGCTGCCTTTGCCTTTATCACTTTGCAAAAACAGGAGGACATGCTGGGAACAAGCCCTAAGCCTGTCATAAACAGACCTTAAAGAAACCAACCACAAACGATTTCTGCAGCAATGTGACATGCTCATGATGGCTATTACACACAATTGCTAGAAGTTGTTGGTTTACTAGAGCAGGGCAAGGAACGCCCAGGCTGCCCGGAGCGGAAAACTGCTCAAACCACAAATAGCATGAGTGGCCTGTGCCTTAACAACATGTTTTGGCTGCAGACAATCAGCTAGAGCCTGTTTCTCTGCTCCTAAGAATGCTTTGTTTCTAATAAGGAACGCTTTTAATCTATAATCTATAGAAGCAATGCTTATCACTGGCTTACTGTCAATAAATATGTGGGTCAAGCTCTGTTCGTGGCTCTCAGCTCTGAAGGCTGTCAGCCCCCTGGATCCCACTTTACACTCTGTGTCATTGTCTTCAATTCCTCTAGCGCCACTGGGTTGGGGTCTCCATGACTAAGCTGGGTCTTGGTAGTTACAATTCATGGAACTGGAGGAAAAGTTAAAATGGCAAGACAGAATTAAGGTTAATCCTTCATAAGTGATTAAATTGCTCACACTCAAGGGAGAGCTATACCATTTTAGGTGTTTAGAAGCAAAACTTAGCTTATAAAATAATGTGGTATTATGTTAGATCATCTTTCCCCTGAGCAGTGATAGAATGATGAGTGTATTGTTAGAAAAGCGTTAATTGCCAGTAAAATATCCCACAGCAATAGAAACCTAGGACTTCTGGACTCATTCCTCTCTGATGTGGGTAACAGGTTCGTTTCTCCCACACTGTCTTTCCATGACATTTCCCATCATTTTCACAGGAAAAGAAATGCAGAATTCAAGTGTGCCTTAAAAGAAGCTGGGGTTAGAGTGGGAAGATATTTAGCTGAAAGACAACACTGACCAACTTCTGGATCACAGGGAAGAGAACAAACCCAACCTTCCCTGTCTTGGGAAAGCCTAGAGCTCATTGTCTCAGACGGGGCTGCTCAGACTCACTGAGCCACCTTCTATCCCACCTGTAAGTCAGGTGCCCAAAAGTTACAGAACTTGGGGTTGGTAGGAATGAGTTTCAGAGACCAATAGACTATCCATTGAGAGGTTCTTGAACAAGTGGTTACAGATTCCCTCCTACCTCTATCACCATTTCCTCAAATATAGCTTAGAACACCCAAATAGGAAAGCAGTTCATTAATGACACATCCTAAGTTAATGGTCACCACTTAGAGGAAGCAGCAGTAAGAACGCACAGGGATCATGGCTCTACCTTTCCTCTGCCATTCCTTTAAGGGATTGCTCTTGAATACTGTCTCAAATAACCACAGAGGAAGAGGGAAGGGAGGCTGCATCCTTCTAAAAGGTAGGTTCCTAAAGGTCAAAGACCACATTAATTATTACAGGAAAGGGATGGGAATCTGCCTTAAAAGTTTATATAGACCTCAACTTCATATGACTAATAGAACTTCCCGGTATAACCACAGTGGCTGTGAGCTGTTAGCCCACTGACATTGCATGCAGATCAAGGCACTTATTAAGCAGTATATCCACAAGCAACCACCCATTTGGTGGTGGTTTCCAGTAACGTGGACTTTGAGATGATAGAAGCACTGAGCGTTGGAGGTGGACTCAGTACCCACAGGAGTCTTGACCAAGCCTGATCTGGTGGACAAGAGCACTTGACGTAAGGTCACTCACGTGGTACCAAACCTCCTGAGCCACCTGAAAGAATGCATGATTCTCAAGCATTCAAGTCATCAGGATATCCAGGACTGGTTCAGCCATGCTGAGGTTCTGCAGAGAGAATTTTAATGCCACCCACTCTTCGGGGATCTTCTGGAAGAAGGACTAGTTTTCTTCCTTGCAGGAAGACGACCAAATTTATTACGTTTATGAATCTCTGCCCTCGTTAGAAAATAGAACAAGAGTCCTAAGTTGGGCACCAACATACTCAGTAAACATGAAAAGTGATCTGGTAGAATTAATGCATTTATCAGAGAATTATTCCTTTAATACAGAAAGAGTAAAAGGGAAGGAAGATACTTGGCTGTTTGGCAAATGTCAAGTTGAGTTCTGCAAATTCTGTACTGTAATTGAACATATTTTCCTAGAAGGTAATAAGGCTGTAGGTAGAACAAACTGGCAGTTTGAAAATCAACATCTTGGCAGAGAGGATGCCAAGACTTGTGAATCATAGGACATTAGAGAATACCATAGAACAGCAAATCAAAGCACTGGAAGATCCAGCTGTTGATGTGCTACACAAGGTGACTGATAGGGGGTCTAGCTCACCTTCACAAATATTCCAGAAAAAAGGTTTTTAACCTCCATAGAACTTCCAAGTCTAAAGTCCAAGCCATTAGATGTGAACAAGCTGGAAAACTGTTCTGACATTACTTCTGTATTGCAGAAAGTCAGAAGCAAAAGACCAAGAAAAAATTTGTTTCTTCACTTTTAAGGTAGATTCTTCCATAGCTGACATCTGTAAGCACCCTATCTGCTACCACAAGGCCATCAACCGCATGTACAACCTCGTGTTGGCCCATAGGATTCTCCAGGACAAGATGAGGTCATCTCATTGCTCATGGGTCCCAGGTGCTTCATGTCTCTACAGAAAACACTGAGGACAAGGTCTATCCTTCTCTGTGTGCAACAGGAAGCACCTGCCACTGACAACGCCCCAACTGTGACAGACTCTTGAAGACAGGCAGACATACAGGCCTGTTGACGTCCTAAACCTAGGTTTTCCCCTGGCAATTGACAAACCACTTTTGTTCCAGTACAAAAGCATCAGGTTGGTGGAAAAGAATTTCTACAGACCCTTGTAGGGATGTGAATGAGTGATAAAGGCACAGTTAAGTCTTTGCATTTCTTGTTAACTCTAAGACCTCACCCTATACCAGAGGGGAACAATTTCCATTTGAAGGCGTCAATTTCAAGGAGACTGTTCACCAGCAGAAAGATCAAATGAGGAAAAAAAAAAAAGAATGACAAAAGTGAAATAGAATGAGTTCTGTGAACATGCTGCCATTTTGGGACAAGGAATAATGTACCAGAAAGCTCAAAAACAATCTTTGTACCAAGCTGGACACCATTAGAGGTGTCACATGGCAAGACTTTATGACAGCTTACCAAAGACAACTGAACTTACCAAAGACAACTGAAGCTGCATAACTCAGATCTGTACAAAGTGGGGAAAATGAAACATATACAAGGAGACAATTATGAACTCAAGTCTGTTTCCATGGGAATAACCAAGTTAAAAAATCCCTCAGCACAACTGTCCAGGCTGAGATGACCACTTCCCTTTAGTGGCAGTCATGACAGAGCAGCCCAGACTCATAGGCTCATCTCAAGACCAGGTAGATTTACTACATCAGCTGATTGAATACTCAGATTTACTAGAAGATGGTTCACTGTGAAGGGGGAAAATGTGTTTTATTTTCTGTACCCAATCATCCATTACTAAGTAAATTTGCTATTAATGGCAGAAAAAAAAAAAATCAAACAGATCAGGAACAACCTGTACAGCCTGTACGAG
Source organism: Macaca thibetana thibetana (assembly GCF_024542745.1). Lineage (NCBI taxonomy): Eukaryota > Metazoa > Chordata > Mammalia > Primates > Cercopithecidae > Macaca > Macaca thibetana. The sequence continues at coordinate 176,543,147 of NC_065582.1, forward strand.
CAGAAGGTGTTAGGTTTTGAAGGGAAGGTGAGCGTTAAAGACACACAGAAAGAGGGTGGCTTGACAGCAAATGCAGGCTTTATGTCCAGCATAAAACCTATAGAAGTAGGGGACCAGCTTAATGCCAGAGCCCACCACTGCTTACAGGCTGGGGGTACTTATAGGTATGGGCAGGAGAGGTCTGAGCAATATGGCTTGTTGACCAGCAGGAGATTGGTAAGATGTTCCCATGATGAGGCAGTTCTGGTCCTTGTTTCATCGGGTTGTCATTGTTATGTTCCTTGGAACTTTGTCCAGCAGGAAATAGGGATGTTTCTTTAGTTTGGCCTTTGCCTTGTGGTCAAGTGGTTAGGCAGGATGTTTCTCATTGCCCGAACCCCCATGAACTATTTTACTTTGACCGAGGTCTACAAAATAGCAGGGAGCTTAAAAAATGGTTCAGTTTAGACTAACAGAAGGTACACACCCGCGTTGCCCTCAAGAACTTTCAGAGGGCCCAGGATACGCAGTGAACATGGTCCTGCCTACCATGGCTGTTGGACAGAGTGTGGGCAAGATCTCATGCTGGAAACTGAGGAGTTGCCCTTCCCAGAGGCAGTGGCATTGTCACAAGATGTCCTCTATTACTGGGGCTAAAAAACTTGTTTATGATAGGTGAAGAGACAGGGTCAGTCACTGGCCTTCAAGATCAAGATTTCAGATGCTTCAGAGATGGGAACGAAAAAAGTCAATGAAGCCCAATATTGCTAGCAAAGGAATATCAATCAATCATAAGTTAATCCTACTGAAGATAGGTCCTCACATATTCAGCAGACCTTCCTGGTACAAGGAGTATATTATTCAATCAGCCTGCTCACATTGGGTGGTAAAGGAAGACACTCAAGAGGTACATCCACAAGCAAGAGATGATCTACTCAGTGGTCATCAGCGACATGAACATTTTTCATCATAGGAGTGATGAAAGTTGCTCAGAAAGTGGGCCCTAATACAGACAGCACCATAGTAATCTTGACAAAGCCTGATCTGGCAGCCAAAGTACCACATACAAGATCCTTCATGTGTGCCACCCAGGTGCTGACTCCAACAGGCTCACTGCTGAGGACCAAGTAAACTCACGAGTCCCACTAAGTTCTCACCAGCTTTACTGCCAGGCTAAGACACACGAGTCTGAAAACTTCAAGGCTAGCCAATGAGGTCCCTGTTTCACACTGCTGTCAGTCACTGTGCAAGGTAAAGGGTTTTGCATCTGCTCCACAGACCAACATCAAATTCATTACAAACTAGCCCCCATATTGTTTGTTTTTCTCTTCGTAGAGCCATCCACAAGGACTGCTGAGCTATTCTCCCTAGAAAAACTTTTCCAGGAAACAGAAGGGTTAATGACTGGCAGACATCACCAAGAGCTACTTCTCCCTTCTAAAATGTGTCACTGGCTCCGTACTTTTGCATGTGGCTAAAGTAGGCCAAGCTACAAACCAAGTCAGCAGTAGCTTCCACCAGAGAAGGTAGCATAACATTGCCAGGCTTCCACAAGTCATGGGAGCTCAAAAAAGTGGTGTATGTCAGGAGAAGATTCTTTGAATTTAAAAAAGGGCATTAGTAGCCCAGTTAAAATGAGATGTACATTGAGAAATGGGATCCAAAATACTTTGTTCACATGTAGTTTTATAAGGGATGCTTTTCTCCATTTCAGAGCTTGTAAGTACAGTGAAGTATATGACAAGTAACAGCAAGAGGCAGTAAACATAATACCCATGTGTGGAGGCCCAAGCTTCCTAACTTCCACTACACTTGAGAGAGCAATGAGTTTTGCCCATCACCTACAACAATCATCTTAGAACAACTCATGATGTGTAGAAGAGATCCGCAGAGGAGGTGGGTCTAGTTTTAGATACTTGAATATATAAAAATCCCATGTACTTTTTGAGTGAAAAAAGGCAGGACATTTAAAAAGACAAGTCATCCCTTGAAAACAATGAAACTTGGTTATTCAGTGTTTACATTATCGAGTCTCACTTATTGCGTTACTTATTCTCTGCCTGTGCCAGCACTGAGCCCATCCCTCTGCACAAAGGGACTTCCAGGTGGTTTGCCGTTTGATTAGAATGATTGACTGCCCCAGGCTACACCCTCAACTCAATTCACTTAATTGCATGCAGCATCATCTCTCAGCAGCCCAGGGGAATTGATGCCATTGGAAGAAACAACAATGATCATGGCAGACAGAACTTCAGGGTAAACTATCCAACTTGTTCAAGTAGGGAAGACATTCTGGGAGACATTCTACAACTTCCTCATAGAGGACCCAGTGATATGGAGCCCAGTCACCTACTTACGTGACCAGGTAGATTCTGATTCTACCCATTCAGTAACTGTTCTGACCCACCCTACATTCCTTGCAACACCGCCCTCCCACCACACATACACACTGGTTCACCACCTTCCTCTGAAATTCCTGGGATCTCTTTAATAAGTGTCAGAGACAAGTAAGTGACGCCTAGAGATATCCTTGTCCTAATGCTTAGAACCCATTAACATGTTTTTCAACATGGCGAGAGGGAATGAAGGGAACACATGGAAATATGCTCCCCTGGATGATTTCTGTATCTTTCTAATTGGCCACCATGTTATCAGAAAGTCAAAGACTAAGAAGAGGGAAGCAAAAGTGCAGGTGGGCAAAAGAATTGAAGATGTACATTCGTCTTTGAGATGAATGACAATTCTAACTTTGAACAATAAAGAGGCCACAAGACAAACAGTGTAAGAGACCTCTGGACGAGTCAGTCAAAGAAACAGTGTCCTCTAGAGAAACAGGAGCCCAACCCTGCCGTCTTGATTTTATCAAAGTGAGAACCATTTTGAGTTTCTGGCCAAATACGAAAATAAGCAGCAGTATCATGACAGAGTTGTCAGGATTTGTGAATTACAGTTCAGTTGCTACTTTGTGATGTTCTCAAGTCATTGGAAGAGCCAAGTGTTGATAGGCTGCACACAGTGACTAGAAAGGTCTAAATCACCATTATAGATACTTCACAAAAAAATTGACTTTAACTGTTGTATAGCAGCCAAGTCCAAAATTGAAGACCCAAGTTAATTTTGAAGACATTGATTCAAATAGGAAAGTTATCAAGTTGACTTTACTTCATCACAGAATGACAAAGAAGCAAAATACGGGGAAAAGGCTCTAAAAATCTAGCAAGCCATTTTTTCAACCCATTTCTTTAGACTCTTATATGGCTGAAATCTCAGCTGCTGATCCCTTGGCCACCAGGAGGGCAGCAACTGCATCTCTAGCCACATGCCTTTGATTGTGTAGTTCTCATGTCCAACAACTGCAGAAGGGCAGTCTGCAGCTGCTCCAGATCAAGAATACCTGCAGCTGGCCCCTGGAAGAGCAGATACCACCAACAGGAAGTTCCCAGAGAAGAGGCTTTCATGGCCATCCCATGATAGACACCAACTCAAATTCCCCTGTAAACTAGGCTCTCTGTCTAGCACTCCATCTCCACAGTATGTCTCCAAGGAGAGGAAGCTACATACTTCTTCAAAACGGATGGCACAGCTAACATAGTAATGGGACTCTAATCAGTCTCCACTTATCCATTCATCCCTGAGGAATTAGTATAAAAGCTGTGGTAGCAATTCGATTTCAGCGCTAAGGCTAAACCCCTATTCTCAGAAGCACATGCTATAGTTGGAATGTCATCTCCCTGACTGGGGAAGATTGTTTTCAAACCTCGGAGGCATTCCTGCTCTCTGAATTATCCCATTCTCTTCCAGACTGATGAATGGCAAGTATATTTCCTGGTTTTGGTACTATCTTACAAACCAAAGTTTCAGGAGCATCAGTATCAACCTGCATGAATTATCTTGGAGCCAATGTTATAACCACCTGTAATGTCTGTGTATGCACGATCATGAAGAGAACAAGAAATGCAGTAGTTGACAGATATTAGTCACCCAGGAAGGAAAACCTGTGTATTTTCCACTCCATCCAGTAAAGAAACATTGAGATTTGTCCCACAAGGTTTTGCCTTCATATTTCCTGTTTTCATAGCAAAAAAAAAAAAAAAAAAAAAAAAAGAGATGTACATTTAAGAAGCCTTAGTCTGAGCACTTAGAAGGAAACAGGACAAAAAGTTCAGCATCACAGGAAACAGAACAAGACAGAACTTCTATACCTGTCTGGGCAAGCTTAGAAATCTCTCAGATGAGGCTGTTCACCAGTGAATTCAGCCACCTCCCATGTCTCTGGGTGGAAGATGTCTGAAGACAGCTCAGCTGGGCACATGGAAATGCATGCTGTTGGAGAACCAACATGCATACTCAGACACCCTTGACCAGGGTTGGGGTGGTTACAGACCGAATTCCGGGACCATTTTTTTCTTTCAGTGGTAGGTGAGGGCAAAGAATATAACTAGCTCTTTGCTGGGATGGGCTACTCCATTGTACACCTCTTACAATACAAGGCATCATGGTGGTTCAAGACACACCCTTTCATTCTAACCATTTCCAGAGAGGGTAACTATTAATCTCCATCCTAAAGACAGTGAGAAATGGGAAGAAGTTCAGAAATAGCACTTCTAATCTATCGGGAAGAATGAAAGCACATCACTAAAGCTAAGTAAAATGGAACTGACAACTCCTCAAAATTCAACTTCAGGGAAGACAACAAGACTTTTCAGGGTAAGTACAAGGTTAACTTATGTGGTCTCCCTGCAGGTCAGCTATCAAGCACAGACATTTTCTGGGATCAACCATCTCCATGCAGTTTAATAAAAAGGCAGCTCCAACAGAAATCCAAGGAGGAAAAGCCACTAAACACATTGTCCCCTCTTTTGGAAACTCCTGGTATTCACTTGTCTTCAATGCTGTAGGGTTAAGACAACATCATTTCAACTTCACTAAGGGACTGCTATTCAAGGAGTTTGGTCACTTTTCACAACTGCCTTCTGAAGAGAGGCCTTTTTAACTTCTATTTCATACCTCTTCAAGGTAGAAATGATACTATCATAAGCTATCTCTGAGTAAAGAATTCCAGGAACATACAGCTCCTTAGGGCCATGAATCCCTACCTATGGGCAATGTTCTCCCCATTTAGTAGAGGTTCATAATGAGACAGGGATGAGGATGGCAATTATCCTTCAAAAGTTTAACAGGTAGCATGATATCATGGGTAGTGATCAAGAGTCTTTTGTTGGTCAAACTGCAAGGCCTCCAAGCCTTCTGGGAGGCCCCCCTCTGTACTTCCTTACAAAGCACAACTTTAGTAAACAACCCTGTGAAGTTCATTTTGCAAAAACCTCCCACACACTTGACAGCCGATTATTTTCAACATCTGATGAGGTTCTTCCACTGTCTCCCAGGTGATGTCTGATATTCCCAGCTGGTCCTTAGCATGAATCCTGTCAGTTTGGCCAGCAAACCCCCTTCTCTGAAGTTTCTCTGGGTAGTTTTCCATCCATTGACCCCATACTTTCTTGACTATAAATTTCTATTTGCCCACACTGTACTTTAACAGGTGACAAGGCAGCCAAAATTGTATTTAAAATACACTTTGTAAAAGTTTTAGAGATGAGATTCCCTTTGACTATTTGAGGGCAGTAATCCATCATGAAATTATGAATTCTTCCACTCTATTAATCTTGTATTGTTACAGTGAAAACCAAGCCTGTGTCATTGTCACACTACATGAGATTCTCCAGGACAAGGTGAGGTCATCTTACTGATGGGTCCCAGGTGCTCCACATCTGCAGAAAACAGTGAGGACCAGCTCTGTCCTCCTGTGCCTAACAGACCTCTGAACACACTCAACTATGACATGGGAGTTCTTTTGAAAGAACTCAGCTTCTGCCTGAAATGTTCTCTTTAAGGAAGCTACAACCTGTTATGTGTTTCCTAATCTTGGGGTTTTCCAATTGACAGACTTTATTCTGGGACAAAAGCATGTTTGGTGAAAGAATTTTAGGAAACCTGCATAAGAGTGTGGGTGAGAGTGGTAAGTGGGGACTGGGAATAAGCTCCCTTCTCTCCCATCCTTCTGTTAAAGAACAAATTGTTTTTCTTAACTCCCTCTAGTTTTAGACAAGAAACAGAAGCCGTTATTTTCCAGTGAGTGGAAGGCAGGAACGGTTAAAACCTTACAGTTGATGTTGACACTAAAACCTCCGCCATGCCAAAAGAACAGTTTCCATTCGAAAGTATCAATTTCAAGGTAACCAATCATTAGGAATAGGATCGACCAACAAGGGATAATGACAAACATGAAATATTAAGAATGAATTCTCTGGACATATTCCCTTCCTTGGGCAAGTAAAGATGACCTACCAGAAAAAAACCCAAAGAAAACTAAAAGTAGTTCCCACCTATGGGCCTATCACGGGGAGGAGGAAGGGGGGAGGGATTGCATTGGGAGTTACACCTGATGTAAATGACGAGTTGATGGGTGCAGCACGCCAACATGGCACAGGTATACATATGTAACAACCCTGCACATTATCCACATGTACCCTAGAACTTAAAGTATAATAAAAATAAAAATAAAAATAAAAATAAAAATAAAAAAACTTGGAAGAAAGGCCTTGGATAATCTATAAGCTATGCAATCAGCTTATTAAATATCCTTGTCTCTTTGCAAGGCAGGAATTGAGAATTGAATTATTGTGTTTTTATCAATAGATTATAGTTAGGCTCATAAAAAAAAAAAAACTAAAAGCACCCGATTTCATGTTAAACTGGACACCATTCCTTAGAGCTGTCATATGGCAAGATCTCATTGTTACAGCCTGTAGTTTACCCAGACTCACTCTGCTTTCTATGAAAGAAGGTAAAATTTGGAAGGTACATAAGGAAGCAATTATGAGCTCAGAAGTCTGTTCCCATGACAATGACTAGCAACTTAAACTCCCCTTCAGCAAAGCTAATGAGTCTGAATTGACCATACCCAGCAGTAAAGGTAAACAGGACAGAGCACCCCAGATTCTTACAGATTCATGCTCGAAGACTAAAAAGACACACCCAAGCCATTGAATTCTCATTGGCTTTACTAGAAGACAGTTCATTCTGAACTGAAAATTGCCAGGTGTGATTCAGCTTCTGCATGCAACCTCCAATACTATATGGAGATGGTGATATGGCAGAGAAAACTCAGAACACAGGGACCAAGAACCACGTGAACAGCCAGCAGACAGAAGGCACACACCTGCACTGACCTCATCTACTCACAAGAGAGCCCTGGGCATGAAGGAAGGCCTGGTCCTACTCCACCAAGGCCATCAGTGGGGATCGGAGCCTGGTCCAGAGCTCTGTGATGGAGGCTTTCTGGGGATTAGTCCTTCCTAGAGGCAGTGGTATTGTCAGAAGATGTCTTCTGGTGCAGAAACTGAAAAACTTTTGCATAAATGTCAGTATAGAGTACTTAATGTCAGCAAGGTACTTATTAGGACACCCAGATAGAGATGCTTTGGACACAGAAAGATCAATAAAGCTCAACATGTCATTGCTGGGAAGAGATGGGAATTAGTTAAGAGCTTATCAGTCTGGAGATCAGCTCCCCCCAGTAGACATTCCTGGTATGAGTCAAGAGGCTTGGGCTCTCAGCCCACTGACCTTGCACATCCTGTTACATGGACATCCCCACCACAGAAGCACTAGAATATGACTCAGGAGGTGGACAGCAAAGCAGATAATACCACAGTTATCTGGACAAAGCCTTTTCTGGTGGACAAAGTTGCCAAAGTCAAGTTCCTTGATGCGATATAAAACCTGGTATACCAATAGCCATGTGCTCATCACTGAGGAATAGATAAGATCACCAAGTCTACTGGTTTAGTGTTACTCCCAAAGTAACTGTCACAGATATCACAGCTAGACAATAAAGTTCCTGTTTTTCACATGATTGTCAGTGTGCAGGATCGAGGGTTCTGAACCTATTGGCAGCTCTACTGACCAACGGCTTGTTCATCACAAGAAGAGTCCTAGCATAACTTATTTCCCTTATTATAATTATTCCAAGACTTCTTAGCCACTCTCCAAGAAAGTAAATCAAGGGAAAAAAGCAAAACAGGGCTAAGGACTGGAAGACGTCACCAACAGCTACATTTTCCACTCAAACACATAGGCTCCATGTTTGAGCCAAAGGTCAGTTAATCTGACAGTGACACTGCAGAATGTAATGGCTTCAGAATTGTGCTGTCTCCTGACTGGCTCTGTCTATACTGAGGGGAAGATGCAATGTTGCTCATGACAAGTGTTCTTTCCACTTATTTAGGACATTGTGTCTAGTGGTACTAAAGGCATCTAGTGAAGACCTATCAATGTCCAGCTCCAACCTTCTGGCATTTAGGTCTTCGCTTTATGTAGAGGAAACTTAGGGGTAGCACCCGATACACCACAGCTTTGGGGGACATCCAAGTACAAGATACCATGAGTCCACTGAGTATAGAGGGACATAATTTTAGTCAGAAATACAAAGTACTTCTCAGTAGCATCCCCACCAGTCTTTATGTTCAGGTAGGAGAGCTCCTACACGAACTCACAGGACAGAGAACACTCACTTACAGGGCACCCATGGTTTTTAACACAATATTTGCAAAGGAGACTAAGATCAAGAAAGTAGGATACAGTTCATATCCTCAAAGATCAAGTGTCAGATAGTAGCATATCAAAGAATGAAGTCATGAAACAGGTTAAGACATGCCACACCACTTTAAATATAGTACTCTAAAATATGAGATCATTTACATGAGAAGTAGAAGGATACAATTTTCTGATACCCTGAATCACAAAATAAAAATGCTGCAATGCAGAACAAGAAGAAGTTGTATTTTAGTCACTCAAACTCTGTTCTCATTTTGGTCCCACAAGTGTAGCATAGAGAAAGACAATGCAAAAGGCATTTGGTTTCTGGATACTATCTATGGCACATGCCACGTGGTTCAAAAACATGAACTCTTCTGTTGGGATGGCTCACCTGTCAGAGGTATAGATCAACATAAGCAGTAGCATCTCATGATGCAACAGTAGCATAACAGACTCCAGAAAACGTCAATACTACCAGGAGGTAGTGGCACACTTGTTTTCTGCATCATATTTAGAATATAATTTCTATATCATCCTTATTAATCAGAACATCAAGTCTCATCCAGAATTATTTTCAGTTCTAGACTTCCAAAGAGTTCTCTATTGTAATGGCTTGAAAAAAGCAGTCCATCCAGTGTTGAATTCCTGATCAAGTCAATCTTGAAGCATGCTAGACAACTCACAGTAATAGGAAATGTTAACGAACTTATTTCCAAGCAAACCTTTATTCCAGTACCACTGCACAATTAAGACTTTCACATGGAACTTCAAATAGAACCTTTTGGCAGCTTCGCAAGGCAGCATGTGTGGAAGACACCCAAAGTTAGAATGATGTGCACCAACTGTCAGTCCCCAGTCCTGTGATTGCTGCCAGAAAATTATGCTGAAGAAATACTCTGTAGCCTTCTAAAGTATCAAAGTCTTTCTGATCGGACAAATCCCTCAATTCGTCAACCAATTCTTCACAACAGGGAAATTCAGAGGTGTTCCCTAAGAAGGAAACCTGTCTCAACTTCCAGGAAACCATATTTGAAGCTCAACCTAAGACCAGCAGGGCACAGGAGACATGCTCACTTTGTCAGATGTGGGTTGTGCCAGTGGGTCAGCTCTGGACATAGCACAGAGGATGCTGGGCCCTTGGATTTAATCTTCACTATCCAAAGGGAGTCCATAGCAGAGAAGATGGAACACCTCAGATCTGAGAACCATAAATGTGGGGGGCCAGGGAAGTGGGGAAAGACCATGGTGGCCCAGGCCCACAGTCAATATTACTTATGTAATCCACATCCAGGGGAACCTCCTGGGGTTAAAATGGATGATCCCTACAAGAACAGTTTCAGATGGTCCAGGTAAAGTGTCCCACTACCTAAATCTGGCTTTAAATGACCCTTTATATGGATGGAAGTAACAAGAGTCTTGGCTACTTGTGTCCATAGAAGGGCATCGAAATGACCTAGGTTGTATCCGCCAGTGGCTCATATGATGCGGATCAAATGACAAAAGTGGGTAAAGCCAAGCCAAATCCAAACATGTCTGGGAGCAGCTTTCCCCTAGAGGAAGCAGCTTGATTTTGAGCTCCCATGATTCAAGGGAGCCTAGCCAAACTGACTCAGAGGAGAATGGGTACTTTTCACCAGAAACAAGAGTATTAATCCTCCAAAGCGAGATGTACACTATTCTTACCGGCTCGAACGATGAAGAGGTTATTTATGCAAGTAAGGGATAGTAGAGTATTTTAGATCCCTACACCTCCCTAAACACATGAGGATTGTGGCAACGAAAAGCAAAAGGTGATAGACATTACAATATTCACACACATTCACACATGTACCATGTGTGCATATTGTAATGAGATATCATTTGGTCAGATCAAAACCTGCTGACCTCCATGACCCTCAAAGGAAGAATGAGAAGTATTTCAGTCAGCTTAGAATAAATCATGGTATGTAAAGAAGATCTGACAAATGAGTCAGGTCTCATTCTAGAACCACAGGCACACCATCATATTCAGTTTTGTGAGAAAAAGCTCAAGATTTAGAACAACAAAACAAGTTACTCTTATGTTATTCACTCCCAATATTGCATTAATTATTTCCTATGCCCCCAGAAGCGCTGAGCCCATTCTTCTGCAGAAAGACACTTCGGTGGTTTGCCATTTGATTAGAATCACTGGGCTCAGGAGCCATGTTCTTACCCTTTGTTCACTTTTTTCCAAACAGAGCCACATTCCAGAAGCACAGGAGATAAGTGCCTCAGAAGGGGAGCCCTATGATCATGGCAGGTAGAGGTGGCGCCAAAGATGCAGAGTCTTCTAAGGAGACACATTGTGAGATACATTCCACACCTCCCCAGAGACCCCCCTAAGGATAACTGGGCCACTGTCCTGTCTACATGACCAAGTGACAACTACCCTTTCAGTGGCTTCTAACCATTCAGCAGTTCAGCACCCCACTCTGGGCCTCCAGAGATCACGTCCAAAAAAGACCCGATGTAGGCAAATTGACATCTTGATCCTAATAGAGTGAGGGTGTTATGAAACATGCCAGTGGCACATTTAGGGAACATACTGAAATATGGTTGAAACCCAGCTGAATGTATAATTTAGATATCATCCAGGAGGACTGTCATCAAAAAAAAGGGACAGAAGTTCAGATGAGAGTCCAAGACAGATTTAAACATACATGCTATTTTGCGAGTCCCTAGTGTGAAAATAAGAGGCCACAAGAGAAGCAATGCAAGGGACCCCAAAAGGTAAGTCACAGAACCACTGTCCTCAGACCAACAAGATAGGAACCCAACCCCACCACCAGCTTGACCTCATCCAAGGGACAGCCATTTCAAACTTGTTGGAATCCCCAAGTGTAAAATAAAATTTTAAGCCCTAAATTTGTTATTTGTTAGTGCTTGCATTTCAAAGAAAGAAAACATATGTGTTCAAGTACCCTATTCTCTTTCAGGGTCTACTTTTCCAAAAGCCATACTGAGTCACTAACCTATCCTCATTATTTCAAATGAAAAGCCTCAAATATTTTTCCTGGGAAGCCTAATCAAAAAAAGATAGCTGTCTATCCTTCTTGCCCTTACCATACGAAGAGGTTAAGATTATAAACGTTGTTTTAATTTCAAACGACATGCATCAATGCTATAGAACTACTAAAATGTATACAAGAAGTCTGAAGTCATATTGATGAGTTTTTCTATGAAAAAAAAAGTATACAATTAAAAATCTTCCCATAGTGTCCCCTGGCCATAGAAACCTTCCTTATTGAAAGCTATGCTACCTACCCATTAACGAGGAAGTACACATATCAATTTCCATTTATTCCACACGCCATAGAAACCTGGGAAAACTCAGAATGCCCATCTTTCTGAAGAGTTAACCTTGCTGTCCAAGAGTAATGGATACATTCCTCACCCTAGAGGGGCTAAACTGCCAAGAAGCCTCACACTTCAGGAGACCATAGTGTCCCTGCTTGGCAACCGCCCAGGTCAACGAAACAGCAAGAATAGACAGGCCATTTCTTGCCTTCACAGACACACAGCAAAGCCTTTTCCACAGGGAGCTCTGATCTCCGGACCCTCCTGGTGGCAGCCATTGTTCTGGTTCTGTGACCACCCCCGCAAGGAGACATCTGTAAGTACAAACCTGAGAGGGGTTAGGCACTGGAGAGCAAGACTGGTAACTGCTTCCACATCACAGAAGAGCACTCTGGCTTACACTTCTATCCCAGAGGAGCCAGGAGGGCCTAGCAAGGAGACTATGGATTCTGAAATCCTTTCCATCACCTTCTTGAAGATTCCTGACCCCTTCTTCGTTCCCAGAGAAGCAGCTCCTATTGACTCTAGAGCTGGAAGTCTCTCCCCTCATTTGACACCTTTGGTACAAATAATGTTGCTCCAGAAAGTCTGGAAAGAATACTGATCCTTCTGTAATCAGTCCTTACTTTCTCAGGGTGAATTCCCAAAAGCTACACCAACTTTGCATTTTCAGCGAAGTTTTCAGAGGGGATTTAAGTCTGTTGCCCAACAGAAATACCTGGCTCCTTGCAGGTTGGACTGATTCTGTGTCCTTCTCCCTAGACTGCTCAGCAGGACATGGACTCTCCTGGGCCAGAGACGCCTTCATCATAGTTACTGGACAGGGCTCAAGTTATTTCTCCATTCTGAGTAACATGAGCTGAACAAGGCCAAAACAATGCTCTAAGTCACCAGAACCCACATCGCCAACAGGGTCCAACACGGCCAAGGCACCACAGAGCCAAGCCACAGAAAACCCCTCTTGGCTCCCCATATGTTCCAGGCAGTACACAGCAAAGATAAGCCATGCTAAGGAACGGGCAGGACCTACAGTGTAATTGTAGGTGTCCCAGCACAGGGTCTCTCCCATAAACTATATCCCTGATGGACTGTGCCAGAAGTTCAGGGCGCAGCTGGGAAACAAAGGCATTGAGGCATACTAACCCAAGCAGAGGTACAAACTCAAAACAGGTCTACACACCCCTATTTCTTCACGCAGTGAACCCCTATAAAGAAGCTGCACACCCAGTCATGGATGTAGACAAAAGGTCCTTTTACCTATGGGCTGTATAGCATCAAGATGAGGTCAAGAGCAGGCGTGCCATCTACTCAGCCATGAATCATGCACCATCTCTCAATACACAAACACAAAGAGCCCTGAAAACCTACAGAGGTTTGAGCTTCCACACAGCAGCATACAAAGCCTTGCTCCCTTCTCCACATACTTCTGAGTCCAACTTGTCACCAACTTAAAGCTCAGCACATTAAAGGAAATGGACAGGACGCATCTTGTCTCAGCTCACCAAGCCCATCTTACCTTCCTAGCATGCAGCTTTGAAAGCTAAGAAAACTTCTGTTTATTCCAGGTCCCCCTGAGATACCAGGATGCTTACTCACACTCCCATCTAGATCTTCCTGATTATATAAGCCTACCTAGAGATATGTGTTGATCTTGACTCAGGTTTCCAGATACAGTACAGTGAGTTTAAACACAGGTAACATCGTCACAGCTAGAAAGCAGCACAAACCTAAAAGAGCCTCTCTTCAGGTAAGAGGAAGATATCCCACCGAAGGACCCAGCCTCCAAGACAATGCCAGGTAGCAGTGCTCAGCTGAGTGCATCCATCTGAAAAGCTGTTATCAAGTAAGAAATAATCTCATCCCTTGCTGACAACTGGCCTTGCTTCGTGGAGATTATGCCTAAGGTCAGCAACCTTATGACCTTCTTGGAATACATGTAAGTTATATGCAGACTGATTCTTAGGGCAGTCTATTCACTCTAAGGCACTCCCAGCAGAAACAACCAGAAGCAGTGGTCGTGAAAAAAATCCAAGAGCCTCTTTGACCCAAGAGAGCTAAAACATGCTCCCCAGAAAATCATCAACATGAACCAGACAGGGTTAAAACCCAGAGGGCATGAGCCACAGTAACACCCTCAACCCAGAGATCATTGCCTCATGCTTTTCATCTCACTCAGTGAAGTCTACAAGGTGGCATGGTGACTGCAACATATTCAAAAATCCCCTTGTAACCTCCAGACAGGGGCCTGGCCTACCTACCACTGCTGACCATGATGTACACTGTCCTCAGCCTGTCTGGGCCGTCTCATCTCTGATGTTTCCAAAGGCAACAAAAAAAAGATCAGAGGCAGCTGGCTTCCACCTGCCTTCATTTCTGCACTTTCCATTTGAAAGTTCAAGCAGCAACATGCAAACAGACAGACCATACATCTGCTGGGGAATGGTAAGGACAATTAACGCGGGGGATACCCCTTCAAGGATCAGGATTTGACACATTTCTGGGAGAAGCAATCCTCAGCAAACTAACACAAGAACAGAAAACCAAACACTGCACGTTCTCATTCATAAGTGGTAGTTGAACAATGAGAACATGTGGACACAGGGAGGGGAACATCACACACTAGGGCCTCTTGGGGGGTGGGGGGCTAGGGGAGGGAGAGCATTAGGACAAACACCTAATGCATGTGAGGCTTAAAACCTAGAGAACAGGTTGATAGGTGCAGCAAACGACTATGGCACATGTATACCCATGTAGCAAACCTGCAGATTCTGCACATGTATCCCAGAAGTTAAAAGTAAAATTAAAAAAGAAAAACGTATTCTCAGGCAGAGGGCCTAAAAGCAGTAAAATACCCTACAGGTTAGATATGGCCGTGTCTGCAGTTACGACCATGAAGGCACTAAATTCATTACTCAGGAAGGCAATGATTGGATAATCCCGTGGCCACAAAACCTAGATCTGAGAGCCCAGGTTGTCCTAGCCTTGCGAATAAAGCCAGGCTCACAAGGAACACTGCCCACGGAGTTGATATTCTAAAGACATTTCCAGAGAAAACACTGAAGCTGAAAATTCTTCCAGGGAATCAGGATGGTGAACAAACAATCCCGAGTGCATTCTAATGAGAATAAGTCCATTTGGGAATGTAAAGATTAAGAGCACCAGAGAGACAAATTGGCAGCATTTATAATCTCATCCGAAGCTGGCAGAATGAGGTCACGCAAAACCCACGTAGACTTTGTGTGTGTGTGTGTAAGACAGCGTCAAAGCCTGTCTTCGTCCATCAGAGCAGAGTACACTCCTGCACCTCTGATTAGACCTGGAGGTAGGTCACTGCTTCGGATACATCCTGTGCTTCTGTTTCAATTTGCAGAGGATCCAGCAGGGAGGTGGCATTTATCCTTCAGGCATCACTATAATACATGAGCCTGAAGGTTTAATATTCAGGACAGATGAAGCATATTCTTCATGTAAGAAATGTTTAATTCTCACTTGAGTATGAGAAATTAGAAGTTTAAAAACCGCTTACAAAACCAAAAAGGTAATAAGATAAATTTAAATTCTCTTCCCCCTAAAAACAGGGTCAAGCACATTGCTGGAAATGCATTCACTGAACAGTGAATAACCACATGAAAAGAAAACCAAGACCTCAGCATCCATTCCAATATGATGTGGGCCACGGTGATTTCTCCAGATGTTTTTCCTATTTCCGAGTATTTTGTGACAGCAGAATGAAACAAGCATGCCTCAAAGAAAGCTTTCCTCAGAGTGGGGAGATACTGCGTAGCTGAAAACCAATACTGGGACACTTCAGGATCACAAGAGAACAGAGCAGTCCACCCTGCACCTGTCTGGGGAAAGACTAGAGCTCTCCCTCCCTCGCCCTGATGAGGCTCTATGCTGGCTCACTGTGCCACCTTCTATCCCACCTGTAAGACAGGTGCCTAGTAACCACACCCCCTGGGCTGGTGCAAATGGGTCATCTTTAGAAACCACAGAACTCAACTATTAACACCTACTGACAGGACCTTGAACAGCAGGTGACAGTCCCGTTTCCTGACAACTCTGAACCTTGTCTCTCAAGGACAACTCAGGGCCTGTGAATGGGACAGCAGCTCACCAATGGATGTCCTGGCCTACCGGACACCTCTGAATGTACAGCAAGAAAAGCACTGAAGGAAAATGCCTGTGCTTCTCCAATTCCTCTGGAGGGCCTCTCTTGGCCTCTCTGAATCACAGTCACAAAGGGAGAGGAAGGGAGGCTGCCCCTCAAAGGGGCCTGTTCTTGAGTGTCAGACACGAACACCTGCTTATACCCTATGGCCAGGAAAAACTGTAGTCACACATGATGTAACTAAAAATATCCACGTCCTTTATTAATAACCTGGCACATTTTGGACCTATTCAAGTACACCTTAGAGCAGTTCACTATCTTCAGGTACAAAGCCTCCTTGGACCAATTCACAGGTCAAGGCATGGATGAACTGACGTTCACCAAGGCCAAGAGCAACACGAATGAATGACCTGGTGGTCTGAGTACCAAGTACCAGACCAAGGAAGGAGAGAGTTTGAGGTGTGAGACAGGGGGCAGTGGCCTAGGGCCTGTTACTGGGGGAGGGTGAAACAGTATCAATTCTTTATTCACCGACAGTGTTCTATGATGTCTGCGTGTGCACTCGCTATTCTTCCTATGTATTCTAACCTCTATTAAAGCATTTTCAGACTGTGTGGGAACCAACAAAAGGCCATCCCAATCCCAGGCTTGGAAGTGTCCCCGATATGGACACACAATGTCCAGCAGACCAGGGTCAGAGGATGACGTAGGTGGTATCCAGCATGGGGGTCCAACATATACCACGGAAATGGACAAAGCCAAGCCAAACACGTCTGGCAGCAGCTTCCACTCGACGAAGCCATGTGACGTTGGCAAGGCTCCCTCCCATTATGGGAGTTCAAGGAAGTGACAGAGGGGAGAAGTCCTTCTTTCAATAGAAGCAGCATTAATGGTCCAATTAAAATGAGATGCACACCCTTCCCTATGAGCTCAGAGGATGGAGAGAAGCATCCCTCACTCAACTACATGTGCACAAAATATTTCACATACCACTTCCCCTAACATGTAGTGAGGTGTGTGCAAATGACAAGCAATAGGTGATGAACACTACAATACTCATGAGCATCCGAGAGCCGTTCACAAGGATCTGAGCAATTGAGTGCTATTTTCAGGTACAAGACCTACCCACACTGGTACACAGGTAAGGGCATGGGTGAAATGAAGTTCCCCGAGGCCAAGAGCAACGGGAATCAATTGCTAGACTAACAGTATGAAGAACAGGAGAATGCCAGGTG
Organism: Macaca thibetana thibetana; assembly: GCF_024542745.1. Classification (NCBI taxonomy): domain Eukaryota; kingdom Metazoa; phylum Chordata; class Mammalia; order Primates; family Cercopithecidae; genus Macaca; species Macaca thibetana. The sequence continues at coordinate 176,560,391 of NC_065582.1, forward strand.
CAGAGACCAAAACTTTCTAACTTCCATGGTGCTCAAAGGAAGAGTGACAGTTGTGAATATCTTCCAGTCATTTTAGAACTATCCATAACACGAAAGGGAGGTCTGGCAAATGACGTAGTAAGCCTATTGTAGATACTTCAGTACACAGTCTCCCCTGTTTTGGGGTGAGAAAGCAAGATTTCATATAATGAAACCTTCAGTTCAAGTTAGCCTCAGTTGACTATTGACTTACTCGGTTATCGCCTTCATTATTCTCAAGGCTTTAGTAAGCATTGATGAGCCCATCCTTCCCCTCAAGGGACATCCAGGAGGTATGATACTTGATTGGAACAAATGGGCTGCCCCGGGCCATGCCTTCACCCTTATGGTTGTTTTTCAGGCAGCCACATCTCAGCAGGAAGCAATTAGCTCATCTGGAGGAGAAAAATTCCAGTGACCCAGCTTCTAGAGGTGGAGAGGATGCTCAGACTCTTGTACTCACAAATACCTCAGCATTCTTCCTATTCTCAGCTCTCTGCTTCTATGATCAGAAACTCATTGCTAAGTATCACAGAAGGTGATTGTACTGGCCTTTGTAACATCTTTTCACATACCCAGTGTTTCATAGGCATCAGTCCCACATGCGTGAATGCTTTTAGGAGCCATATCTTACCCATTTGAAACAAACTCACACCTATGAGACCAAGGAAAAAGCAGTGAGTCATTGGCAAATATTTAAACCACAGTCATCCAGGAAAGGAAATCGAAACCCTCCGGAATATTCCACTCGATGTATACAAGAGATATGGTAGAGATTTCACCCAGAATAGTTTGACTTCATATTCCATTGTTTTCATCATAACCAAGAAACCAAGATGCCCTCCCAGGTAACCTTGATCAGAGTGCCAAGATCTTAGTTAAAAGGCAGCAATCAAGCAGCTACAGCATTGCAGGAAAGAGAAAGTGACACAGTGTCTGGGCAGGCATAGATGCCATTCACAGGTGAGGTTGTTTTCCAGCCAACTGAGCTGCCTTCCATTCCTTCGGCATGGAAGATGTCGGAAGGCTGTGCAACCGTGTATGAGGGAATGGGTACTCTGTAGGAACATGCAGACGCACTGAATCATCCTCGATCTGAGGCCTACAGACCCATTTACCAAGCCCAGGCCTACTTTCATGGGAGAGTCCTCTTTGCTGGAATGGCATACCCCACCAGTACTTTTATCTTACACAGGTGCCCTCACGGAGGTCATACGTCACATTCCTCCTCTGACGTCCTACTATACCCAGAGTGGGGGGACTCGGTCATAAAGACAGTGGAGAAGAGGGTCACCTCTTAAGGGTGTGATCCCAAGTTCACATGTCACTTTCACTTATGACCTAGGGGACAGAATGAAATTAGGTAACTACAGCTAAGTGAAGGAAACCAGACTGATGTTTCTCAGGATTCAACTTGAGTAGACAGAGCTACCGTGACCGACTTCAGGGTAAGTTCAAGAGCAGTCTCCTCTGCAACTCCTTCTGAAGATCAGCTATCAGAGATCAGGACCGACATCGTCTGGATCCAGTATCCCCGGTTTAATAAAAAGGCAGCTTGAGCAGAACTCCGAGGATGGACACACCCCCAACACCTGCCATCCCTCCTTGTGGACCTCCTGATATTGAGTACATTACCCAGAGCCGGGCTGCAGTGCTTTGTGGGTAAAGCTCATAACCATCATTTCAGCCTGAGGGATTTCCTGTGCTTTTAAAGAGTTACTTGTGTTCTGATTAGACCTGCAGGTAGGTCAGCGCTTCAGACACATCCTGTGCTTCTGTTATCAATTTGCCAAGGATCCAGTGGGGAGGTGGTGTTTCTGTAAGGCTTCACCACCATCCATGAGCTTGAAGGTTTGTAATATTGAGGACAGATTAAGCCTATTCTTTACACAAGAAATGTTTAATTCTCATTTAGAGTATGAGAAATGTAGACAGACGTTTAAAAACAGCTTACAAAAACAAAATGGAAATCGGATAACTTTAAATCCTCTTCCCCCTAAACACAGACAAGTGCTGTTGGAAACGCATTCAGTGACATGAAAATAATCACATGCATGGAAAACCAAGACCTCAGAAATTCATTCCACTCTGATGTGGGCCACAGTGATTTCTCTGGATATTTTTCCTATTTCCCAGTGTTTTGTGACAGCAGAATGAAACAGACAAGCATGCCTCAAAGAAAGCTTCCCTCAGAGTGGGAAGGTCCTATTTAGCTGAGGGGCAACAACATGACAAAATTCAGGATCCCAGGCAAGGATAAAACAAGCCTCCCCGTACCTGCTTGGGGAAAGCCTAGAGCTCTCCCTCCCCACTCGCCCTGATGAGGCTTCTATGCTGGCACAGAGTGAGTGCCATCTTCCATCCCACCTGCAAAGCAGGTACCTGACAGCCACACCCCCTGGGGCTGGTGACAATGGGTGACCTTCAGGGACCAGCAGACTTCTCCATTGATGGATCCTTGACAGAAGATTCAGATTCCCTCCCTCCAAACTTCTGACCATTCTCTCCCCTCAAATGTAGCTCAGGGCCCACGAGTGGCAGGGCAGCTCCTTAGTGACATGCTCTAGGTTAATGGTCACCTCTGAGAATGTGTAGCAACCAGAAGGTTCAAGGACCACAGTGCTACACTTTCTCTGCCATGCCTCTAAGGGGTCACTCTTGGCCTCAGTGAACAGTAGCTACAAAGGAAAACAGGGGCCGGCCGCATCCTTCTGAAACGCATTGCTCTTGAAGGTCAGACACTGTGCCTGCTCAAAACCCATGGTCCGAAAATAGCCCATGATAGCTTACTCAACACGGCAGACAAGTCATCTGTACCGATGTCGTCCCATGATGAACTAACACCTCTGTCAAAGTTACAGGAATGGCCCCCTCCTCTCCTCTGCTGCCCACTCCTTAGGTCAGGCGCACCCAGATCCTCCCATATGAGGAATCAGAGGCTGAGTCAAGAGGCAGTTCAAGAGAAATCCACCAGAGTGCAGGACACCACACACCCACCATTTCTTCGTGCAGACATGTCTCAACTGTAAGGTTTCACTCAAAACTACTGACTGCGGGTCATAACCCGTTTCCACTTCAGTGGAGGATTGCGTCAGAGGGAACAGATCTCTTCAGAGAGGCTGTTCTCTTCCAACCTTTACGTTCATTTGGTTTGTGAACGCGGGCAAGTGGTTGTCATACCATCTGAGAGATTCTAGAATGAGATTAATGGCCACCAATATGGACCATATACATAAGTTTCACATGTCCTCTTTAGGGAAGACTCTCATGAGGCACTGGTATGGGCGTGGAGGTCATTTCAATCAGCCAGAACAAGAAGCCTGTAAGCAGGAATGAAAAAAAACACATTGAAGCAAGTCCAACATGAGGTTCGTCACCAGTGCTACGTTCCACTTGCGTGACTGGTGAAGTCACTGTTGAGGTCCTCACTCAACAAGCTAAAATGATGGGAAGAAAGACACTCAAGTCCCATTGAGGATGTATGCTTCCAAAAATGATTCTTGTGTATTTTAACACCATGTGTAATCATTTAAACCACATACAGTCTACACATTGAGGTGAGCCAGGCAATGTGAAGTCCAAAGTAATGATGTTCTGTGCCTCCCCCAAAATTGGAGGTCAAGTGGGTCTTTTGTCCCACATTTGGGTTTGCTGTTTGGGCCCCTTTCCCCACAACACCTTCATGTGCCAAGATAACCCACTCAACAGGAACAGCACTGGAGTCAGGAGTAAGATCTTGAGGGCCAAAGCCACATGCTCCTACCTCAGCCCAGTAGGGGCTGAACTTGACTCATGTCCCTGCCGACTGACCGCAGGGCAGTCAGCTTCCCCAGGTTGAATCCTGAGGACTCATCTGCTTTTCAATACAGGATGGCAGGCTCCTCCCTGCCCCTCTTCCCTCCGGGCTCACAACCCCTATATCTCCTAGATCAAGCTGCACAGAGGAGGTTAATTAAAGGTAGCCAAACCAACCCAAATGCAGAACAAAATCCCCATTTGGCATCCCATTTTTGGAGAGGCAAAAGACATCGTTGCTTTGGACCCCACATTGTATGTGAAATCTTCCACAAGGGCCCACCAAAGGAACTCAGCTGTGCTAGGCTATGGACGCTTGGTGGTAGGAAAGGGGAGAGTGGAATGGTGCATGATGCTTCAATGTGGCATGTCTGGAGGGTGCCACTCAACAGTAGCACAGGCCATATGGCCAGATTTCAAAACACTTTCCCAAAGAGATGCAGGCAAGGCCCATTGCCTTAATTTAAACAAATGAAGAGATTCAAATCCATGTTGCCCTGCAGCGTATGCCAAGAGCATTTAATGAGCATCATTTGCAGCCCTGCCTCCATTGGAGCAAAGCCCCCATATTTCACTTCTACATGATGTAGACAATGAGAAGTTGCAGAGGCCCATTGTGGGAAAACTTGCAACTATGCCCAAAAGTAGAGATTTCTCATTCAACTTCTGTAGCTCTAGCATGGCTCCAGATTTCCACACAGTAATCCCCAGAACAGGCAAAGGTAACCATTTCAGCCTTGAGTTTTGATCAGGTCATTGCAATTCTGTAACTTTTCCATTTGTGCACCTCATCAACGATTTCTAATTGGCAGTAAAGTTGTCCGTTGTGGGATTTAGGAGGGGATTGTTGTGCTTATGTGAAAAAGCTATTGGTCTCTTCCTAGACAGTTTCTGCAAAGACAGTTCTTCTCATATTCATGCAAAGTAGAGGAAGGGAAGGGGTCACAGGCTGTGTCTACCAAGGAAGATTCCATGAACAGACCACCAAGAAGGAAGGGAATGCATACACATCTTTAAGTCTCCTTTGGAGAAAGACGACGTGAGCAAGCAGGTCGACTTCCAAACACAAGCTTTTTGCCTCTTCCCCCTAGTCTCCAGATATTACACCTGGAAGCAAACTACAGAAGTCGTTTCCCTCAATCTTAAAATGGAATCCATGTCTCTCCCTTTCCCACCATATACTACTTTTGCATTTCACTATGTTCTAGTATCTAATTATGTGCTTACTTAGCAGTTCCAGGAGCTAATCTTTGGACAGACAGGCCAAGCCTGGAGGCCCAACTTTAAGATTCATGATGACCTCAAGGCAGCTACTCAGCAATCCCACCATTGAGATGATGCCAGCCCATGCTCCAGGTGGACTGAGACCTAAGAAAGCCACTGGAGTGAGACACAGAGAGCTTGCAGTCAGCACAACTCCTGCATGCCTTCCCTATCAAGCTCTCCCTTCATAAGCACTTACCTTCTCTCCAGAAAGGCCAAGTGGCTGCTTTGGATTGCGATCTGGCCAGTTCTCCATTACTAGTTTTGGTTAATAAAAAAACCACTGTACCATACCCTCAAAACTCTGACCACTGGCATCTGCAAATGTCGAGTGGCTAATCTGTGTTTGGTTACAATGGGAGAGCAGTAATGTCACCAAAATACCTTCAACAACCAAGAGCAGCTAGGATGAAAGTGGGTGGGAGCAGCTACACCAACACAACAAAGTGAAATATGAGTTGTCACTATTGCTTACTCATTGTAGGAGTGGTTTGAGCCTCGGTGAGCGGTTCCTTGGAAGAAAAAAAAAAAAAAAAAAAAAAATCACATGGCAATGAGAGAATTCCTAAGTCTCACGAGAGGTTCATGCTTTGAAAACAGGTTGTAAATGAAAGACACTGACCTGGAGTGCTCACGTACCTAGATACCAAGTAACAGCCAATGGCAAGAGCCAAGAAACAGATAGGGCTTACACCCTTCAGGCCCCACCTACGTGTCTATGGGATGATTTAAAAGATGACAGCTCCTTGCTGCTCCCAATAAACCTAGGTATCCTGATCCCATGAATGCTCACATGCTGTGTGAGTGGAGGAAACTGAAGAGCAGGCAAGTTAACAGCGAACCCCACCGATTAGGGTGATCTGGACTGTCCATTGGCAAGAGTCACTCAATGCTTGTTCTTTCACGTATTTAGTCAGGACATCATTGCTTTGATACGTGGGGAGAAAACCATAGGGAAGAAATCACTCATCTGTTTTGCATAACGGGCTCTGCTCTGCATTAAGAAGGTTACGAAGTTTTATGTTGAATGCTGTAGAAATTGGGCCATCAGTATTTTGGCAGAGAGCTGCCAAGATTTATAAACCACAGGCAATTTGAGACCATCATGAAATAGTAAAAGCACGGGAAGAAGGGAAGAATTGTTGACGTGTAGCACACATGGAAGGATATGGCCCAGTTCATTTTCAAAGATGTTTCAGAAAATGATTTCTTAGCTTCCACAGAACCGTCAAGTCCAAACATGAAGACATTAGAGACTAAGTCTACAATGAAAACCTCACCACAAAGTATTCGGATTTAGATAACTTTATTGAATGCTACCCACCAGCAAAGGGAGAAGCAATCATCCAAATTATTCTAGCTAATATAAGTAGAAATATTCTCAGACTGCCCCTTCCCTGAAGAACCAACTAAACTGCTCAAGACCCCGGACGCATTCTCAACATCCTCCACTCAGAGGCTACACTGCCCCAAGACTCTCGTTTCAGAGGGGACCAGGAGGTTCCTGATCAGGAGTTGTAGTCGACACAGCTGCCGGCAGAGGCAGCACACTAGTCACCTGCACACAACACACACACACACATTTTTCACGAGCAGCTGTGAACCTCCTCCACCCTGCTTTAGGGACAGCCACTGTTCTGGAAGTGGTCAGTGCCAAGAGAAGACACCTGCATGTAGCATTCTGAAGTGGGCTGAGACCTAGAAACCCAGACCAGCAGCTGCTTCCACATCACAGGAGTAAGCTCTGGCTGATCCTTTTGCCCCAGAGGGGCCAGGCAGGCCCAGAACTCAGACAATATGGGGACAGGAATGCTTTCAGAATTGTGCCCTTTAAATCCTGAGCCCTTCCTGCCTAGAGAAGGTGTCATTACTGACCGTGGAGCTGGACGCTTCCTCCTCTCATACCTTTGGAACAAATGAAACATGTCAGAAGCCTAGGGAATACTGACCACATATTCTACATTCGGTCCTTTATTCTCTCATGGTGCATTCCCCAAAGCACTGCCCCAAACGTCACATTTGTGGAAAAGTTTCCATAGCAAACTGTGACCCAGAAGAGATGCCTGCTTCTTGTAAGGTTATCCTGTGACTCAGAAGAGGTCATGCTCTCCAACAGTCCAGATGGAAAAGAACAGAGATAAAGCCTTTCACAGATGTTCTAAAGGACATTGCCCTTGTTCCTTTCCCCACTAAGACTTACGAGATGAACAAAGCCAATAGACTTATCAATTTTACCAGAACCCATTCTCCAGGAAGCAGCACAACCAATACAGCACATCAGAGCCAAGCTGGGGAACTTCACGGTGGGCTCCACAGACATTCCAGGCAAGAACTAGAAGACTAAACCATGTGTCTCTCTTCAAACATGTCTAGTGCAGAGCCTCTCCTAGTGTAGTACCTCATCCCTCATGGACTGTGCCAGAGTGGGACTGGGGACACAAAGGTTCTGGGGTATATCAGAGGAGAGATAGGAACCTGAGGCCAATCTAGATACACAATTCTTTCACCCAAGGAGGCCCCTAGAAAGCAGCAGCCCACACTTTAAAAAAAAAAAAAAAAAAAAACAACAAAAAAACACAAAACAAAACAAAAAAGAAATGACATTGACATTGGGTTCATAGGTTTTATGAGACAGAGACAAGGTCTAGAGCAGGTATAATGTATGTGATTAGCCAAGGATGGGCCCAAGCTCTATCTCTTGGGTGGGGGTGGGGCACACAAAAAGATGAGAGCTCTGGAAACCCTCTGTGATCCAGAGACTTGAGCTTCCACACAGCAGCAAACGAGGCCTGGATACCTCCCCTGAAACCCTTTGAGTTGACCTTGTCACCAACTTGAAGATTAGCATGCCCCCAATTTCGAGAAATTGGGCACAACACGAGCTAAACGTGCCATACCCCACTTCTCACCATTTTTTCCCAGGGCATAGCCGTGGGAGATTTAAATATTCCACATGGTCACATTTCTCTTGGTCCCCCACTGGAGCACAGAAGTCCATACTCACTCCTACCTAGATCTTCCAAGCTCAACCCATCACTAAACACACGGCAATCTTGACTCAGATGATCTCCAGGTACAGTGAGGTGAGCATTTTACATGCAGGCCCCATGTTTTCACAGGTAAGTAAACTCACACTACTAAATTGGACTAAAGGGAACTGGAAGATTTCACACCAGGAGCCACTGCAAGACAATGCCCAGGTACTAATCCAAGTGAGTGCCTCTACCTGAAAAGGAGGTGATGGTCAGTCAAGAATTCATCTCATCCCTTGGTGACTTTACTGTGCTCTCTGGACATATGATATGCAAGGTCAATAACCTCAGGCCCTTCTTAGAGGATGATTTTTTTGTGCACACTTGAAAAATAGAACGCTGTAAAATGAAATGATCTCTGCAGAATCAAGGACCAGTTCATTAGTGGAAAGTTGCACAGGCGGCAAAGCTGAACAGAACATCCCCACTATTGTTTGATCAGTTGAGATCCAAGGTTGGTATAAGAAACAGCCTGCAATTAAAGTCGAGTTGACCCAGCCGACTACAATGTTAAGAGCTGTATTTACATGAAATATTGTCAGCCTACATTAAAACAGCTCTGCATGCAGAGGAATATGAATTTAGGAAAAACACTTTTGTATCTGGAAAACTATTTCCATGCATCCAACAACGACTAACTTCCCCAGAATAAGACTTGAAGCTGAAAACATCAGACTCCCTTTTCAATCCAGTGTTGAACATAGCACTCTGGGCTCATTTCTCTAAGGAAGGTAGACTCCCACAGCTTAGTTTCATGCTCACCAACTTTCCAGCCAGAACAAGTGGGGCTTGAGTGGAGCTCTGACATTCAGAGCTGCCAGTGAGGTGCCTGCCTCACACCAAACTGAGCGGCAGTGGAGCCACCCTGAGAGATAGGCCCCTTCTCTCCATGCACATCAAATTTGTCTCATACAGAGCCTGAGCAATTTGTTTTCTCTGCCATCACTCTGCCATCTGTGAAACATGCTCCCCAGAACAGCACAAAACAGGAGCTAGGAGTTAAGACCAGGAAGGCGGGAAGAAGAGTTTCCACCATGCTAACACCCCTGCACTCCTGCCCTTACCTGATAGGGTCAGTGAATCTCTGCAGGGTGACACTGGGAGACTGGAATAGATTCAAAGTTCTGCTCCAGTCTCCAAACAGGCCCTCTCTGCCCAGAGACTGTGCTGCTGCTGGCCATGCTGTGTACTGTCCCCACCCTGTCTGCAGCTGTCACATCTCTAGGAGGTACCTAAGGTGTCAATCAGGGAAGCTCAGGGGGCAGCTCGCTGCAACCTACCTGCCTTCAGCCTTGCACTTCCTATTTGAAGGTTCAAGCAGCAATATGCCCCCAAGGGTAGGAAACCATCCATCTGCCGGACACTACGGATAACGGCCAACCCAGGTGGATGCCCTTTCATCCAGGACCAGGATCTGATACACTCTGGGCAGAGCACATACTCCTCAGATGTATTCTCAGACAAACCTTAAACCCGTCAGACAAAACCCACAGATCAACAAGTGTCCTGAAGCTACCACTATCTAAAGATACTCGTCCCATGACTCATGAAGACGAGTTTTGGAAGACGATCCCCTGCAGACTAAAAATCGTGGGAGAGCCCAGGTGGTGCTGGCCTTGGGGGAAGATCCAGGCTTACAAGGAACACTGTCCACGGAGTCACCCACTCAAAAGATGTTTCCAGAAATAAACAAGCTTGAATTTCAAGAAAATCTGGATGGTGGAAGACAGATGATCCCAAATGCTTTGTAGTAGAAATCAGCCCATTTTGGCAAAGAAAGAGTAAGAGCATCAGGGAGCCAAGATGGAAGACAACCTCCTCCCCTTGCCATTACAGGCTGGTGGGAAGAGGACCGCAAAACTCATGTACACCCCCAAGAGTAAAAGACAGCCTGGAAATCTTTCCCTTGGAAGGTCAGTGCGGTGTCCAGTCCAGCCCTGTCCCTCCGATTCGACTTGTAGCGAACACAGGTAGACGGTTTCAGACACATCCCAAGCTTCCAACTGAATCCATACAAGATCCAATGGGAAGCCCGTCAGGCTCACTACAATCCACGGCTGAAGGAAGACTTGGCATATTGAGGACAGATTAATCATTTTTACACAACATTCACACACTCGAGTAAGCCAGTTTTTAGACACTTAGGAGAAAGGTAGCTGTTAAGAAATTGTTCCATTTACATTATCCTCCTACTGAAAAGTGCAGGGATGAGCACAGTGTTGGAAATGTCAACTGACGTTACAACAGTCACATGAACAGAAACCTAAGACCTCAGCATTTATTTCACCCTAATGTAGGCAGGAGAGGCTTATTCCTCCTGTTTCCATTGTATTTCCCACCACTTTCAGCACGGTGGGATGAAACAGACAAACGTGCCTGAAAGGAAGCTTTCCTCAGAGTGGGGAGATACTGTGTAGCTGAAAACCAATATTGGACACTTCAGGATCACAAGAGAACAGAGCAGTCCACCCTGCACCTGTCTGGGGAAAGCCTAGAGCTCTCCCTCGCCTTGATGAGGCTCTATGCTGATTCACTCTGTGCCACCTTCTATCCCACCTGTAAGACAGGTGCCTGATGACCACACCCCCCCGGGCTGGTGCAAATGGGTCGTCTTCAGCAACCACAGAATTCAACTATTAACACCTACTGACAGGACCTTGAACAGCAGGTGACAGTCCTGTTTCCTGACACCTCTGAACCATATCTCTCAAGGACAACTCAGGGCCTGTGAATGGGACAGCAGCTCACTAATGGATGTCCTGGCCTACCGGACGCCTCTAATAACGTACAGCAAGAAAAGCACTCAAGTAAAAAGCCTGTGCTTTTCCTCAAATTCCTCTGGAGGGTCTCTCTTGGCCTCTCTGAATCACAGTCAAAAGGGAGAGGAAGGGGAGGCTGCCCTTCAAAGGGGCCTGTTCTTGAGTGTCAGACACGAACACCTGCTTATACCCTATGGCCAGGAAAAACTAGTCACACGTGATATCAAATAAAGGCCGTGGACATTTTTAGTAACAACAACGTGGCACATTTTGGAGCTGTTCAGGTACACCTTAGAGCAGTTCACTATTTTCAGGTACAAAGCCTTCTTCTTGGACCAATACATACGTCAGGGCATGGATGAGCGAGAATTCATAGAGGCTGAGAGCAACACGAATGAACGACCTGGTATCTGAGTACCAACAAGTACCAGAATGCCACAGCCAAGGAAGGAGGAGAGAGTTTGAGGTGTGAGACAGGGGGCAGTGGCCTAGGGCCTGTTACTGGGGGAGGGTGAAACAGTATCAATTCTTTATTCACCGACAGTGTGTTCTATGATGTCTGCGTGTGCACTCGCTATTCTTCCTATGTATTCTAACCTATTAAAGCATTTTCAGACTGTGTGGGAACCAACAAAAGGCCATCCCAATCCCAGGCTTGGAAGTGTCCCCGATATGGACACACAATGTCCAGCAGACCAGGGTCAGAGGATGACGTAGGTGGTATCCAGCATGGGGGTCCAACATATACCACGGAAATGGACAAAGCCAAGCCAAACACGTCTGGCAGCAGCTTCCACTCGACGAAGCCATGTGACGTTGGCAAGGCTCCCTCCCATTATGGGAGTTCAAGGAAGTGACAGAGGGGAGAAGTCCTTCTTTCAATAGAAGCAGCATTAATGGTCCAATTAAAATGAGATGCACACCCTTCCCTATGAGCTCAGAAGATGGAGAGAAGCATCCCTCACTCAACTACATGTGCACAAAATATTTCACATACCACTTCCCCTAACATGTAGTGAGGTGTGTGCAAATGACAAGCAATAGGTGATGAACACTACAATACTCATGAGCATCTGAGAGCCGTTCACAAGGATCTGAGCAATTGAGTGCTATTTTCAGGTACAAGACCTACCCACACTGGTACACAGGTAAGGGCATGGGTGAAATGAAGTTCCCCGAGGCCAAGAGCAACGGGAATCAATTGCTAGACTAACAGTATGAAGAACAGGAGAATGCCAGGTGCAGAGACCAAAACTTTCTAACTTCCAGTAACACATTGGTTATCAGTAAGTCAGATGCTGGTATTGAGGAAAGGCAGAAATAATTCCTGCCCTCTGGATTCTGTCAATTTTGTGAAGAAATTTTTTCCAAAGGAAAAGAACCCATCCCAGTAAGGCAGTACAAGAACCTGCAAAACAAAATACATCTGAGGCCCACCATGGGAAGGAATCTTCTGAAATGATGTCAAAATGGGAGTTGCTCCAATTTCCCGGTACTTGAGTGAAGAACATGCAGGTGGGTCTGGAAGCTCAAACTTATAGGAACTGTTGACATTCAGGGATGTAGCCATAGAATTCTCTTAGAAACACCTGAACCCTTCTCAGCACGCTTTGCATAGTCAAGCAATGATAGAGGACTACAAAAACATGGTCTCTGGGTCTTGCTGTCTCCAAGCTGGACCTGGTAACCTTTTTGGAGGAAAAGGAAAGAGCCCTGGAACATGGAAGAGTGAGGAGACACTAGCCATACAGCCAGTTCTGGGATGCATGTGCAGGTTTGTTCCATGGTGAACACATGCCATGGCAGTCTGCTGCACCTATCTGCCCATTGTCTAGGTGTTGGGCCCCATATGCATTAGTTATTTGTCCTAATGCTCTTTCCCTCAAATCTCTGATGGTGAACCAGGGCCCCCATCAATAACGCCCATATAATCCACACCAGTATGTCTTCCCTAGGGGTAAGATTGAACAGGTCCACCAGAACTATCAAGTGATGAGAAACCTCATCTGGATCATCCCAAACTGACTTTTAGTATGATCCCCATGTGGACATGCAAGCAACAAACACACTGGGCAAGCAAGACTCAGAATGACCTGGGTCATATCCAGCAGTGGCCCAGATCATGGGAATTATCAAGCCACAGAAATGGGCAAAGCCAAAGCCAAGCATACCTGGCAGCAGCTTCCACTAGAACTAGCCCTGGTATGGGCGAGGCTGGGGTGGGTGGTGCTATCACCAACTCTTACAAGAGGGTTCTAAGCATGTATCTCTTAGGGCCAGCAGCCTGGACTACCTGCATAAAATTCTCCATGTCCTAGTTAGGGGAGGATTCTCATAAGACACATGTCGGGTGCCAAGGCCATTTCGGTAACACACCACAGGGAGCCTGTAACTAGAGGCATGAGCAAGCAACTCCATCAAAATAGGAAAGAAAATGTAAGCCTCATCCTGAATGCTGACTGACAAGTTTGACCCAAAGAGGAGGTCCTCCAGTAATCTAAGATGAGGGAGAGAAAACTAGTTCCACTCAGGAATCATGCTTTAAAATAGTTTTGGTAGAAATTCATGGTTGTCTTTCCAACTAGAGGATGACATCTATACACTGACATGAACTATGATGTGTACAGTGTTCCCCACAAGGGACCATTCACTTTCCAACCTGAGTGTCAAAATATGTTGACCAGTCATAGCAGCAGTGTCAAGGCCAAGATCCATGAAGATGAAATGCCACTCAAGACTCTACCTCACATCCCAAAGCAGAACTTCTGTCCCCAGTGTACTGACCACAAGGCAATCAGCTTTCTCAGGTTGAATCATGAAAACTCATCCGTACCCAAGTTGCAGGAATTCGAGCTCCTCTCTGCCACACCTCTTCAGCATGGACAGCTCCAGTCTTCTCCTGGAGCAAACTGCACTAGGAAGGTTAACTAAAGACAGCTAGAAAAATCTAAGAAAACAGTAGATGCGTATCTATCATGTTTTTGGTGAATGCACACAATCCTCATTATGTTACCACACCCTTGGATGTCTCACATACAACTTGAAGTGCAAAGGGAAAACTGCATTGGCCTAGAGCTGGTTGGTAGCAGGCAAGGGGAGAGTGGAGCAGTGCATGATTTATGCAGTAATTCTGCAAGGTGGCACCCAGCAGTGGTGCAGGCCATATCTGGCAAATTCTAACAAAACCTTTCAAAAGAGATACAGTCAAGGTCCATACCTTCAATGGCCAAATGATGAGATTCCAGCCAGTGTCATCATACAGTATATGCCAAGAACATTTTGTCAGTACCATTTATAAACCTTTACTTGAACAATGCCCCCACTCCCAACGTCTACACTAAATAGACAATGGGAAACTGCCAAGGCCCTAGGGCTGCAGCTCCAGCTGATTTGTGCCTAGGAGGGAACACAGCACATACATGGGCTCCTGCCCCAGGCTGAGCATGCCTCAACTGCCAGCTCAGACAGAGCCTCATTCTAGGAAAATTTACCAATAGACTCAGGAGCAGAGGGTTTCTTATTTGTTAGAGGTTAATGGTGGCCTCAAAAGATTTTACATAGTAATCCCCAGAACAGGCAGAGGTAAGGATTTAAGCCTCAAGAACTTGACTCACTCATGTTTGCTATTTTTCTTATTAGCACTATCCAGTTGTCACAGTCAACTTCTCAGCTGTGAGATTCAGGGTAGAATTGTTATGCCAATGTGAAGGAGATACTGGTCTCCTTCACAATACTGTTCTACAAAAAACTATCTTCTCATTTTACTCATAGAACATGGAAAAGTAAAGTGTTCATCATGAAGTGTGTCTGAAGATTCCACAAACAGAATGGCTAAGTCATATATCCCTAAGTCCTATTTAGTGGAAGATCCCAGTAAGACAGTGGTAACATCACCAAAGCACTTCAATAACTAAGAGTAAGTCGTGGAAAAGTGAGTTAGAGCAGCTAATGAATAATCACTAGTGCTAACTTGTCATTGTAGGAGTGGTTTAGGCCACAAGAAAGGGCTCCTTGAATAGTCTGAAAAGGGAGTGAGAAATGAAGTCTCAAGAGCAGCTCATGCTTTAAGAGGTATAGTTGGTACACCAGCACTTTGGGCATTCACCTCCCTAGTTGCTAAGCAACAGCCAATGGTAAGATCCAGAAAACGGACAGTTTAGGCTGAGGCCTCAGTGATGGGTTTATGGGATGATCCAGAACAAAGCACTCTCATGAGTCCCCAGATGCTACGTGAGTGGAGGTAACAGGACCAGCAATGCTCTGAGGCCAGCAGCAGTCTGCTCCCACAACGAACTCTTTGATTGGGATAATGAACGATGTTTTTGGAAAAGTGACTTAGCACTTTATCCTAGAAACCTTCTCTAGGATAAATTAGAATATGTGATCAGGACATCTTGGCTTTAGTACAAGGGGAGGGAACCTTAGCGGAGAAAACATCTGTTTAGCAATCTCTGTAACGGGTTCTGCAAATGGAGTGCTGTGATTGAAAACGTTTAGGAAGATCAAAGTTTTTTGTAGAAATTTGAGGATCGATATTATGAAAGTTGTCAGGACTTAGGAATCACAGGGTATTCAAGACTATCATAGAACAGCAAAGTAAAACACTGGAAGAGTCAGCTGTCATGAAGCACATAGACGATGTCGTCTTGCTCCTTCTCAGATTTCAGAAAATGCTTTGACCATAACCTCCACAGAACTGCCAAGGACACACATGAAGGCATTAGGAACTGAGTGTACAACTGAAATCTGCAAGGTATCTTCTGGGCCCAGACTGTTTACTTGGTTTCTATCCACGAAAAGATAGAAATACAATCATATCCAAATTATTCCAGCCAACAAAGATGGGAACACTCACAATTATCACCTTCCACGAAGAGTCCATTGCATTGACCCAGGCCACTAGAAGCATTTGCAACATCCTCATTCCAGACCAGTGATGCTGCTTCACGCTTCACAGGGGACCATGAAGTCCCTGCCTCTAATGAGCTGTGGTCAGCACAGATGCAAGAGGCAGGACATTTCTCACCTGCACATACCCCCAAGTCAAGCCTTTCCACAGACAACTCTGAATCTCAACCCTCCCCCTAGTGGCAGCCGTTGTTCTGCTTTCTGACCACCTCCACCAGAAAACATCTGCAAGTACAAATCTGAAAGGCTAAGGACCTGGGAAGCAAGATCAGCAGCTTCTTCCACGTCACAGCTCTGGTTCACGTGGCTTTTTGCCGTGGAGTGATCAGGCAGACCTAACATTCAGACAACATGGTGATGAAAAGGATTTTAGTATCATGCCCCTCAGATTGAATATTGAGCACCTTC
Organism: Macaca thibetana thibetana; assembly: GCF_024542745.1. Lineage (NCBI taxonomy): Eukaryota > Metazoa > Chordata > Mammalia > Primates > Cercopithecidae > Macaca > Macaca thibetana. The sequence goes on from NC_065582.1 coordinate 176,576,574, forward strand.
TGCCCAGAGAAGCTGCTTGTTGACTATGGAGCTAGGAGCATCTCTTTTTGGATACTTATGGTAATAATGTAATGTCCTATCATGAAGTCTGGGGCGATTACTAGTCATTCATTCTGGAAACATTCCTCTCATCTTTAGGAGAAGTTTCTAAGCCAAGGCATTGTCCAAGAAGTATTCAGGGAAGTTCCCAGAGCATATTTAATCTGTCACTATGTGAAAATACCCACCCATTACAAGGTGTACTAAGACTTTAGTCCATGTTCTGAACAGCCCAAAGGGACAGCAAGATTCATTCACTGCAGTGCCTACCAGAATGCCCAAGTTATTTCCCTACTCTGGAGTTTACCAATTCAACAAGGCCAGAAGCATGATTAAACTCACCAGAACCCATCTACAGACAGGACCTAATACACTACACCACATTCCCAGCCAGGTAGGAGATTTGAGAGATTCACTTTGGGCTCTGAAGACATTCCAGGCAGTGGCCAGCATCAGCAGACAAGACATTAACAAGGAGTTGGAGAGACAAACCATGTGCATCAGACTTCACAGGCCCATTCCTGGGAACCACGCCAACTCAGTTTACAGTTTGCCTTCTCACCAGCTTTACTAGATGGTTCATCCAAGAGGAAATCTCAAACTGTGATTCACCTTCTCTAACCAAACTTCTATTACCAAAAGGAGATGCTAATAAGGTTGAGAACAATCAGGACACTGAAATGAAGAACCACCTGTAGAGCTGGGAGAAAGAAGGTATACACTGCACTGACCTCATCAACTCCCCATGGATGCCAGGCATAAAAACGTGACCTTCCCACACCTTCACTGTCAAAGACCAGATCTCATGCAAGAGCCCCATTCTGAAAGCTAGGGGGAGAGTGACTCTTCCCAGATGCATGGTCTTGTCACACAATGTCCTCCTGTGTTGAAACTGAAAAAAAATGTGCACACATATGAGCAGAGAAGCAAGGTCACTCACCAGGACTTTAAACAGGACATGTCAGATGCTTTGGAAGTGAAAAGCAAGTCAATGAAGCCCAGAATGTCATCACTGGGAATTGGCAGGAGATAGTCATGAGGTGATGAATGTGCACATCAGATCCCCACACATCTAACAGGCCTTCTTAAGTACAACCTGAGTAGTTGTGGGCAATCGGCCTGCTGCCACAGAGGCATTAACCAATTCTCAGGAGGTGGATCCTGACATATGTCACATCAGTCACATTGACAGCCTCATCTGTTAGACAAAAGGTACCGAAGACAAACTGCTTTCACTGTGGTATGAAATTTTATATCACCTAAAGGTATAAACTACAATGGACTCATTACTGAGGACAAAGTAGCCCCACCAAGTCTCAGGATTGAATCCTCACCAGCTTTACCCCTAAGAGAAACTAAGATATGCAAGTCCTCAGGCTTCACAGCTGGCCAGTGAGGTCTGATTGTCATGTAGTTTGTTGTAAGTGCAGGATGAAGGGTTTGCACCTTCTGCCAACTCTACTGACCAACAGTAAGTTTGTCACAAAAGTAGCCCAAATTTTCTCATTATAGCCATACCCCAGGACTTAAGCCTTTCTCCCCAAAAAAACAAAAAGAGGCTAATGACTGGACAATATGAATAGCTGCTTGTCCCACCTAGGACACTTCACTGGCTCAAAGTTTGGGCCAAAGGTTAGCTCATCTGACGGTGTCACTGCAGACTGATAGTTTCAGAATTGTGCCCCATGTCTCCAGCCTCCACCTGTCTGCCCACAGAAGGTGCACTGTTGCCCATGGGAGCACTCTCTCTGCCTATTTCTAGTGGTGCCCAAGCCTTCCAATGAAGATGTAAAGAAGTGGGGATCCAGCTCTAGTCTAGCATTAGATGTTAGCATCCTCAGGACAATTTTATTTCTTTGAGACGGAGTCTCACTCTGTCGCCCAGGCTGGAGTGCAGTGGCGCGATCTTGGCTCACTGCAAGCTCTGTCTCCTGGGTTCATGCCATTCTCCTGCCTCAGCCTCCCAAGTGGCTGGGACTACAGGTGCCTGCCACCACACCTGGCTATTTTTTTGTATTTTTAGTTGAGATGGGGTTTCACTGTGTTAGCCAGGATGGTCTCGGCCTCCCGAAGTGCTGGGATTACAGGTGTGAGCCACTGGGCCCGGCCCCCTCAGGGCAATTTTAAGAGTAACAGATGTCACAGCTTCAGAGGACATCCAGATTCAGTACATAATGACCTTTGACACAGATGGAGGTTACTTCAGCCAGTTAGGAAAAACAAGTGTTTCTCAATAGAACCCCTCTATCAGTTTATAAGCTCAGGCAAGAAAGTCACTACAAGATCTCACAGGATAAGGTAGTCACTTAAGATACACAATCACTTTCAGAAAACCAAACTTATAGAGCAAGAAGGAAATTAAGTTCAAGGTAGAGTTGATAACCTCAAAGACAAAGCAGCAGATGGTGGCCGAACAAGAACATGAAGTCAAAACATCCATGAAAGCATTCAGCTTAAGATATGGTACTCATTAAAATATGAGATAAATGGGTTAAAAACAGCTGAAAGATAAAGTTCCTACACCCAAAAGCACAGAAGGGAGGCTAACATATGGAGGAACAAGGGGCTGATGGGTTCACTCATTCCTCTCATTTTAGCACTTAAGTGCACTATTGAAGAAAGATTCTCAGGCATTTTGATTCAGGATACCACCCATGGTCATGGACATGTGGTTCACAGAGACTCTTCCACTGGAACAGCTCATGTTTCTGACTTGTAAGAAACATAATGGGACCTACTGATGCCACAGTAGGTCTGACTCCAGAAATCAGTAAGGCTTGCAGAAGGCAATGGAACAGTTCTTTCCTGTTATTTTTAAAATAACTTCCATTAGTATAATCCATCATCCCTACTAACTGGAATGTAGACATTGATCCAGAATTCTTTGAAGTTCAGGACTTCGTAGAAGTTCTGAGGACTAACACAGACCAGAAATGTCCAGTGTTGAATTCCTGAGTCAATCTTGAAGCAACTTCAGACACTCGCAATGACAAGCAGTGTTCAATGTTATTTTCATTTGTAGACAAATCTTTCATCCAGCAGGGCTTAGGGATTAAGACTCAAGTATAACAATTTCGGGTGGAACCCATAGCTTCCAAAGAAGAGGGGTAGCACATGTGGCAACTACCCACTCATGAAAGTTAGAATGACAAGCAACATCTGTCATAGTCACGTGTCCTGTGATTGTCAGGAAACTAGAAGGCTATACTCCATCCTTCTGCAGAATAAAGTATCAAGGAGTTTTCCTAGTTGAACAAATCCCCCAATTCAACAAATTCACCACAGGAAGGAAAAGCAGGGATGTTCCCTAAAGAGGATAAATTTATGTCAATCTTCTGGAAACCATGTTTGAAGCTCAACCTATGATCAGGGCAGAGGGGAAATGCTTTGGTCAGATATTGGAACTGCCAGTGGGTCAGATATATACACAGTATTCATGTTACCAAGTCCTTGACCTTAGGTTTTCACCACTCAAAAAGGGAGCCCACAGAGAAGACCGAAATCTTGAGGTCTGAGAACCATGGATGTGGGAGCCAGAGGAAAAGACCATGGTAACCCATGTCCACCATCTACGGTACTCATGCTATGAAATCTCCCTTGGGGTAAAAATCTCCACCAGAACACATAGGTGGTGACAAATCTCACTGGACTATCCTAATCTCTGGATTTAAAATGACCTCCATATGCATCCATAAGTAATGAGTCTGTCAAAGATCAAAAGGTGACCTAGTTTGTATCCATCAGTGGCCCAGATGGCAGTGATCAAATGGCAGAAGTAGGCAAAGCCCAGGCTACCGTGATTGGCACCTGCTTCCACTAGACGAAGCAGTGTGACATTGGCTAAGCTCCCTCAAATCATAAACAGGACATTAATGGTCCAAGTAAGACAAGGTACATATACTTCTTACCAGCTCAGAGAATAGCGAGGAGCATATCCCTTACACGACTACCTATAAGAAAATATTTCAAGTCCCATTTCTCCGTAATGGAAGAGTGGGGCACGTGGCAATGAAAAGCAAGAGGCAGTGGGTATCACTCACAGGAGTGAGCATCAGAAGCTTCTAGCCTCAGGGAAGATGACGGGAAGTATGAGGAAAGTTTCTTCGCTAAGCTCAAGGTCGGGAAGTCAGTTGGCTGGGCCTTAGGTCCTGTGCCCTGAGGCAGGGAGCTCCAGTATCGAGATACTGGGGTTGCTTAGGGGCCTGTCCTCTGGGCTTGGAACCAAATCTAACTGCCTCCTGCTCCCCCATATGGTGGGGAGAAGGAATGGAGGAAAAGCTGCCCTCAGGGAACAGGACACTGGCATAGCCCGGCTCCTTCGGGTTTAATGGTTTCAACAGCATCAATGGAGCACACATGGAGCTGGAAGCAGCAGCAGCAGCAGCAAGGGTTTTGTATTCTAAGCTTTGGAGTTTTTTTTTTTTTAATTTATTTATTATTATTATACTTTAAGTTCTAGGGTACATGTGCATATGATGGGGCAGCTTTGGAGTTTTATGGCTCTAGCTACATCTGCCTTACAATAGCTCAGCCATTTGTCTATCAGCAACCAGGCATCAGATGACGGCAAATTCAGATTCTTCTAAGGAAGGCAGCACTATTTTCTCGCCAACAAGCAAAGAACAGGGGTCAGTGTGCAAAGCGGAAGAAGCGCATGTGGCTGCCTTGTGAAAGCACTCAAGGTGAGAGGCTGCAACCACAGTGCTGTGTTCGGACTTAATGGACACGAGGGTAAAAAGGCATTTATATTGGAATACTGATGCTGCCTGATGGGGGAAGAGTTTCAGGGAGATTTCCTGAGTCATGCTTCCCTTACAACACACAACTTTGCTCAGAAGACACTCCTGAAGTTTACCTTTTGTAACATCAGAAATTCCTGAGTGGATTTCAGCATCATGCTCGTGGCTACAAGTTTCATGAGCACGATAGCACCAAAACACCCACTATGCATGTGGGCTGGAGTAATATCAGACAATTCATTTCCAAACTGGCTACAGTGAGGTCCCAGCACTACCTTCTCTGATAATGTATCATATGTGATTCTTTCCTGGATGCCTGTTAGTTCCCAACAGACATTCTATACCTCATGCTTTCATGTTCAATTCCTTCAGCCCCTCTGAAGGTTTCCTCTCCCAGAGAGAGGTCAACATCCATGCGTCATGTCCATGTGATCACCTGTGGACAGGAGGATGATTGAGGATGCAACACCAAGTCACAGTCAATCTGCCTTCCCTTCACAGCCCTACCCAGCAGTTCCAGCCACCTTAGACCAATAACCTGGTCCACAACCCAAACCCCTGTGCCAGCACACAAGGAAAGTCACTGAGATCTGGGACCCAGGAGGAAAAAATGTTAGATGTCATGGACAGATTCATGATCTTCCTGGGAAATACAAGCCCATATAGTGGCACATTCTGCTTGGATCAGGTCAGGCTCTGTCAGAACTGTTTCAGGATAAGTGGTAGAGGCATTGCAGTCAAAATCCTCCAAGGTTGTCAACCTGACCCCCAGAGCAGTTCCAGGCCTTCAGAGATAAGGTGGCTGTCCTGAGCAGTGTAGGACATGTGGACATTCTCCTCTTGTTGGGGTTCATGACACAGAACAACCCAGCATTGTGACTCCGTGGTGTGAAGGCAGCTTCTACAACTACCTGCATGTCCAGGGGACCAAGTTTCAGACATTCCAGCTAATTGACATTGCCTGGCAGCTCAGCCAAGAGACTAGTTGTATGCAGAGATCATCCAGAGACAAAATTCAACCTATTTCTCCTTGAAGGCCTAATGGTGCAAACTGGAGACACTTTGGTTTGGCAACAGTGAAGTCACACTGGAGAGATTCTCAGCAGTTTGAGGCTAACCCACAGGCAATGGCCCCAGAGGTGATCCGAATGTAGGGTAAAAACCCACTCAGCTTCCAGTCCCATGTCAATCAATGCCAATGGCATCTCATTTTATGAGCTGATGGGAGGGGTGCTTCCTTTCTCCCACATCAACGACCCAGATCATATCTTGATAGGCTGAGGGTATCCCCCCCATTCCTAGATCTTAGCAAGATATACAAAAGAACTGCCCAAAAGCAATGAAGAGGCTGGTAGGTGACGAAAAAATGCCTCTGAAAAACACCAGCTTTTCCCAAGGAGCCAACTGCATTGACCAAGACCACTGCATGCATTCAACATCCTCAGCCCAGAAAGACTAGCTGTTGACAGGCCCCAGGCTTCAGAGGGGACCACAAAGACTTGAGCTGAGATCTCATGAGCTGAGGTCAGCACAGCTGCCAGCAGAGAAAGACCATTTCTCACCTCCAGACACAGTAAGATGTTTTTCCACAGACAGTTCCCACCTCAGCCCTTCCCTAGCAGCACCCATTGTTCAAGTTTCTCGACCACCTCCACCAGAAAGTATTTCTAAGTATGAATCTGAAAGAAGCTAAACCTTGAAGCCCAAGACCAGCAGCTGCTTCCACATTACAAGAGTGCTCAGCTCATGCTCTCACCCTACAGTAGCCAGGCAGGTCCAGCATTAAGACATGCTGATGGGAATGACTTCAGATTTCTGTTCCATGGATTGAAGAATCCTGAGCCTTTTCTGCCCAGAGAAGGAGCAATTGTTGTCCATAGAGCTGTAAGCTTATCTTTCAATGTTTGCTACGAATCAAACATTCTATCATAAAGTCTGGATAGTACTGATTATTCATATTATCATTTTCTTCATCAGGGTGAATTATGAAGCCTCTACTCCAACCACAGAGTTTCCCTGAAGTTTCCAGAACAGATTTAAGTCTTGCAACATGAAAACACCTACTTTACAAAGTATACTGACATTTAGGAGACTCAAAGCTCGAATAGTCCAGGAGGAAATAAACAGTTACAGAAAAAAGAGCCTTTCACTGAGGTTACCAGGACCGTGCCTAAATAATTTCCCCACTCAAATTTAACAAATGAACATAGCCAGAACAGTAATCAAACTCACCAGATCCCACATGGAAACAGGACCTAACACAGCCAGTGCACCACATCTTCAGCTGAGCTAGAAGAAAGTCACTGCAAGCTCTACAGACATTCCAGACAGCCCAGTATCAGAAGATCAGCCGTGAACAGAGCAGGAAAGACAAATCACATGTCTCTGGCTTCAAGCACAGGTTCAATGCAGGGCCTCTTCCCTAAGGTACATCATCCTGATGGACTGTTCTAGAAACACAGGAATGGGACTGGAGAAAAGCAATGTATCACAGTATATTCAGAGAAGCAGCAACCTCAGACAGGTCTGCATGTATTTGTTTACTCAAAGCTGCCTCGACAAAGCTGCTGACCCACCCAGAGTATAGAAGAGAGGCCCTTGTACCTATAGATTGATGGATCAAGGCAAAGTCTAGAGCAGGTACAATGGGTTTTGGAAGCCACGGATTAGGACCAATCTCAGTCCATTGAGATACATGAATAAGAGTCCTAATACCCCTCTGGAGTACAGTTTTGAGCTTCTACACAGCAGCATAGCCTCTCCCTTTCCCCATATTCCCGAGTCCAACTCATCAGTGATTTGAAGCTAAGCACACTCACAGAAATGTGGAGAGCAGACTAGGAAAGTCCACATTTGAGAACCCAGTGTGTGAAAACTATGGGAAGAAAATCTGTGTGGCCTAAATTCACCTAAATTGTCTTATGAATATCTGCAGGGCAAATTGAAGCAGAAATTTCTTCCAGAGCATCAGGAAGGTACAAAACCTCCCTGGACAATATGAAATACTTTGACAGAAACGAACTCATTTCAACACAAAAAATAAGACCATCAGACACCCAAGCCAAAGGGCAACCTACTACACTTAGGTTCACAGAATGAGGAGCACAAAACCCACGTAGACCTCTGTGGGCATGGGAGACAGCCTTAGAAGCCTTGGTGGGTCAGTGCAGTGTCCAGTTCAATCCCACACTTCTGATTAGACCTGCAAGGCAACACGGATTATTTCAAATACATCTCATTTCCTTCCGATTCAGGCCTCGGAAGACCCCAAGGGGAAGTGGATCTCATGGGTCACTATAATCCATGAGACTGAAGTTGAAATATAGAAGGCAGAATTAAAGTTACCATTTTTTTAAGCATGAGCTATGGTTCTTTCAAAATTGTACAAGCTGTCAGTATCACCTGCACATGAGCAATTTAGTCTTGCAGAGGAGTGAGAAATTTAGATCTTTTACCCTAAACAGTAAGATAGTGAAGACTATTACTCATTAGTGTCAGTGTATTAAATGATATTAAAATATTCACAAAGAAAACTAAGACCTCAGCATTCATTCCCCTCTGGTGTTGCTAGATAGATGGTCAATTTCTCCCCTACTAGGGATCAAGGTTCAGATCCTCCAACAATCTAAGATGGAGGAAGATAACATGTCCCATTGGAGTTATGCTCTGGAAAAATGGTTCCAGCAGAAATTAACTTTTCAAAATAGAGGATGACCTCTACCCACTGACATGAACCAGGAAATGTACAGGGTTTCCTACAAGAGACAATTCACTCTTCATCTTCAGTGTACAAAAGTATTTAAGTTGAGCAGTCATAAGCAGTACATCTGGAACAAGATCTTGAAGGTCAATTTTAACTTAAGCTTACACCTTATAAAAGTAACAGGGAGGGGAGGCCTCACCCATTTAAAGGCATGACCCTGAAAGGTCAGACATGACTTCTGCATTTACTTCATCAAGAAGTAATGTGACCATAGCTTATCTGAATAGCAGACAAATAATATATCATTGAATTAACCTACAAGGAATTGTGACCCTGTTAGTGGAAGCTTCAGAAATGCTGGCTTCTTCTCTGCTGCCCACTTCACAGGTCACTGACCCTCTACACCCTCTCTCCTGTACAAAGCAGTAGAGGCCAGATGAGCAAAGAGGCGTCTTAGGACACCACCCATTCATCATCCTTCTTGCAGTCATGGCTGAATTTTAAGGATTCACTTAGATTACTCTGCTATGATTTCAAGAATGTACCACCTGATATTGTTTGGCTGTGTCTCCACCAAAACCTCATCTTGAATTTTAATCCCCAGGTGTTGAGGGAAAGACTTGGTGGGAGGTGATTGGATCATGGGGGTGGTTTCCCTCATGCTGTTCTTCTGATAGTTCTCATGAGATCTGATAGTTTTATAAGGGACTCTTCCCCTTCTCTCATGCTTCTCTCGCCTGCCACCAGGTGAATGTGGTTCTTCGCTTCTCCTTCCACCGTGATTCTAAGTTTCCTGAGGCCTGCCCAGCCACGCTGAACTGTAATTAATCTTTTATAAGTTATCCATTTTCAGGCATTTCTTTGTAGCAGTATGAAAATGAACACACCATTCATTTTTCACTTTAGTGGGGGATTGCTGTGTGTGTGGACAGAACAGTTCTCTTCACAAATACTGCCTTCTCAAAAGACTCTTCTCTTTTTGTCTACATTATTTTTCATTCAGTTTGGGAGGCAGGGTGTGTGGTGGTATCAGATGTCTCTGACAGGAATTCTAGAACATCCAGCCATTAGGGCCAGCCACCTGGACTATCAACAAAATCTTCCATGTCCTATTGAGGGGATGATCTTCATGAGACATTGGTATGATGTCAGGTCTTTTACAATACAGAAAGAGAGCATCTATAACCAGAGGGGAAGAGCAGCTACATCAAAAGGGAAAACAAAATGAGGCTCATCATCAGCACTAACTACTTAGTCGTACAACTAGTTGGTGAAAATTCAGGTCGTCCTTAAAAATCTAAGATGGTGAGACAGAACAACCCATTGGAGAGTCATACTTTCAAAGATGGTTGGGGGAAAACAAGCCACACACAGTATATTGTGTTATAGACTAGAGGATGTTCTCTACACACCAACATGCACCAGAAACTGTACACGGTTCTCTGCAAAGGAGCACTAGCTTTTCTTCCCAAGTTCACCAGGACATCCCATTGACCAGTCACAGCAGTAGAGTCAGGGAAGGAGATCCTGAAAGCTGGTGCCATTTCATCTGGACCTCATAGTGTATAGAACTTATGTCCCCAGCTTACTGACCATGGGGCAATCAATTTTCAGACTGAATCATGAGGACTCGTCTATCCTTACATTATAGGAACGCAGTCTCCTCTCTGCCATTCCTTCTCAGGACTGACAACTGTGTTCCAGTCTTCTAGAACACAATGCACAGGGAGATACACTACAAGTGTTCAAAACAAATCCAAGTGTGGGTAAAAACATCACATGACCACTGGGCATAGCAGCGAGAGGAAATTAATGCCCATGGAAATTAATGCCCATTTCAAGCTTTCTCAAGGTTTTACATTCAGAAAAAGTCAGACTAGGTCATAGAGGTTTAGTTTACATTTCAAATATTGGGCCTCCTAGTCTGAGTAATTCTAATCATGAAAAAAAAACTAGCAAATAGTGGTTTCTCTACTTAGCATCCCAACAGAGAGGTTAAAGAGTGTTGAGTCTGTTTTCAAACGTGTAGTGAGAAATGCCATGGAATACTCAGTTTGCAACTTAAGCAGGATGTATAGAACATTCAGAAATTTTCTAAGTATACAGTTAAAAACCTTTCCCAAAAATATTCTGGTTTTACCACTAATTCAGATAAAGGCATACCAATCATATGCACAAGCAATGCAATCGATTCAGAACTGGACACATTCATTGCTTTTCTACAACTCACAGTGGAGCACTGGGGCTGCTCATGAGCTGCAGGTCAACATCAATCCCCGATGAGGCAGAACGACAGCACTCTTCCTGACAAACAGCTCTGAACATTCTCTGCCCTACTGGTTCTTAATGACCTCCTCAAATTAAACAAGTGGGGAAGTACAAGTGTCAAGGGGCTCAGACCTGGAAAGCACAAGATCAACACCTGCTTCCATCTCACAGAAGAGCCCCAGCTCATATCTGTGCCCAGGGGCACCTGGCAGGCTGTGCACTCCGAACCGTGGCAAAGGCTAGGATTTCAGAGTCCTGCTCTGCATTGGAGACTGACCCCTTCTTGCCCAGAGGTGGTGCTGTGTAGCCATGAGTGCTGCCACCAGGTCTTCTATAGGGCAAGAACCATGGGTGGTACCCCCAAGGCATCAAAATAAAAGCAGAAGCTTCCAGCACCATGCTTTAATTCAGTTTATCACCACCTCTGGGTGGGTTTCCAAGGAGCTGTACCAACCTGAGAAACTGCCAGAACAGATTTAACTGTCACTGAGGAACTACTGGATCTTTATAGGTGAAAGGTGATTTATAAGAGTTAAAGATCTAACAATCCAAGAGGAAGAGTGACAAGCTTCATGGGGATACAGGTTACAGTTAATATTGAGGATACATCACTTCTCAGACAATTAGGGAGTGGTCTCCTCCTCCTGTGGAGTCTACTAAGAAATAATGTTTCCTCTCAGTGCTCCTTAGCCTTCTATACCCCCAGTAAGCAGGGGTTACTCAAGGCAGCTCCTTCTGGTCTAGTTAGAGGAGGGGTTTTGTTTTCAGCTCTCTTCATGCACAAGTACCTCAAGTCTGACAGATTTGGACGTCAGAGGATGGATTGAATACAGGACTCAACGCAGGCAGCCTGCAAGAACAGGGAGTTCAGTCAACAACAAATTCAATTTCCAACGTGGGTGGTCAGAAGTTAGCCTATGACAGGCAATGGGATCATCCTGCACATCTGAAGCAAGGCAAAGAGGAGACTCTTCCATGGCTAAAATCTTCAGCACCTGATCGTCCACCACCAGGGTGGAAGGAACCACATCTTCAGCCACATCCCTTTGATCATCCAGTTATTTCATCCTTATAGCTAGCAGCTGCAAAAGGGCAGGCTGCAGCTGCAAAAGGGCAGGCTGCAGCTCCTGCAAATGTGATACCACACGTAGGTGCATAACCCCTCCAGGACACCTCTGGCTCCTGGAGGACCAGAGACAAACAACGGGTTGAAGTTCCTGGAGGAGCTGCTTGCATGGCTGGTCCAGGCCCAGCACCAGCTGACCAATGTTTAACAATTTGGCAACAAATGCCCAAATTGACAAACAGGATCTAAACTAAAGAGCTTCTGCACAGCAAAAGAAACAGTGAACAGCTGAAATCTCCATAAATTGGGCCCTTTGTCAAGCACCAACCACATCTTCACAGCATGTCCCCAGGGAGAAGAGGGTCCACTATTTCCTGGATTAAAGAATCAGTAGTGCAGTAGACACCTCAGTGCTTAGTACTGAGACTTTCTAGTCAGTCTGTGCTTATCCATTAGTCCATGAGGACTTAGTGTTATCAAATTGCTACCACAGCTTGTTACTAAGACTAACCCCTACCCTCAGAAGCACATAATAGATGGAATGATGCCATTTTCTACCATCAGAGTTGTTCTCTGAACTCCTCCATTGTCTATCAGAAACCAATTAACTTCTAAGCATCATAGAAGCATGACTTTATGGTTTTTGTAGTCTCTTCACAAACCCAATGTTTAACACCAGTACCATATGTAATGATTGGAAACCATATTTCATCTGCATGAAATAAACTTGTCTCTACCCAAAAATGCACAAGTGGAACATTAAAACCTCTGCATATATTGCACTAAATGTAGCAAAGGGACACCATCTTGTCCCACCACATTTTGCCTTGATATTTCCCATCATTTATGGTAAGAAACAAAGATATGCCTTCTAAGAAACTTGGCTCAGTGCCTAGATCTTAGTTAAAAGATATGAGAACTTCAGCATCACAGGAAAGATAAGATGCCCCTTATGTCTCATCTATGGAAGTCTAGAAACCTCCCTTGCAGGTGAGGCTGAGTCACCTTCCATTCCTTCTGGGTGGTAGATGTCTGAAGAACTACAATTGAGCACATGGGGATGTGTCCTCTAGGTAGACCATCATGCATACCCACTGAGATGGCTTCCATCTAGAGTTACAGACCCAAGTTACCCACCCCTTTTTCAATTCCAGTACCATTTTCTTCCTTCATTGGTGGATCAGGGCAATGAATGGAGGAGTATCCCTTTGCTGGATGTGCCACCCCACTGGATGCTTATAAAATGAGCTATCAAGAATCTTAAAATCTTTCATCCATCTTGAGTTATTTTTTGTATAAGGAATCCTAGGCAATACCATTAAGGACATAAGCATGGGCAAAAACTGCATGACTACAACACCAAAAGCAATGGCAGCAAATGCCCCAATTGACAAATGGGATCTAATTAAACTAACAGAGCTTCTGCACAGCAAAAGAAACTATCATCAGAGTGAACAGGAAATGTATAGAATGGGGGAAAATTTTTGCAATCTATCCATCTGACAAAGAGCTAATATCCAGAATCTACAAAGAACTTAAGTTTATAAGAAAACAACCCCATCAAAAAGCGGGCAAAGGATATGAACACTTCTCAATAGACATTTATGCAGCCAACAAACATGAAAAAAAGCTCATCACTGGGTCGCTACAGAAATGCAAATCAAAACCACAATGAGATACCATCTCACGCCAGTTAGAATGGCAATCATTAGAAAGTCAGGAAGCAACAGGTGCTGAAGAGGATGTGGAGAAATAGGAACACTTTTAACCCTGTTGGTGGGAGTGTAAATTAGTTCAACCATTGTAGGAGACAGTATGGCAATTCCTCAAGGATCTAGAACCAGGAATAACCATTTGACCCAGCAATCCCATTACTGGGTACATACCCAAAGGATTATAAATCATTCTATAAAGACACATGTACATATGTTTATCGCGGCACTGTTCACAGTAGCAAAGGCTTGGAACCAACCCAAATGTCTATCAATGATAGGCTAAAGGAAACGTGGCACATATACATCACGAAATACTATGCAGCAATAAAAACTGAATTCGTTTCCTTTGCTGGAACATGGGTGAAGCTGGAAACCATCATTCTCAGCACACACACACAAGAACAGAAACCAAACACTGCATGTTCTCACTCATAAGTGGGAGTTGAACAAAGAACACATGGACACAGGGAGGGGAACATCATACACTGGGGCCTGTCAGGGGGTGCAGGGCTAGGGGAGGGATACCTAATGTAGATGACTGGTTGATAGATGCAGCAAACCATGGTACATGTATACCTATGTAACAAACTTACACATTCTGCATTTGTACCCCAAAATTTGAAGTAATTTAAAGAAAAACCTTAAAATCTTACTCCTCCGCTTTTGTTCTAACATTCCCAGATAGGTCGGGGGAGGGGGTTCTTGGTCCCATCACGAAGATGACAGAGGGAAGAAAAGTTACCTCTCCTTTTTAATTAAGAGCATGAACCTGGAGATCACATATCAATTCCACTTACAAACCTATGGAGCAGAATAAAATGCATGACTGTAGCCAAGTGAAAGCACACAGATGACTCTTCATCATTCAACTTGAATAAAGACATGACCCTTTGAGATAAGTCCAGGAATGGTCTCTTCTGCAGTCCCTACTAAGTCAAATCTAGATATCAATGCAGACTTTATGCATGAACTTCTATTAAACTGCTTAGGGATGCCTGATCCCTAGGCAGGGATATACGTGTTTAATATAAGAGGCAGCTCGAATCCAAGGAGGGATATTGAATACCTTTCTGAATGCTAGTCCGCAAGGTTCTGGGGTTAAGGGTTATAACCACTTCAGCTTCAGTGAGGGAACTGCTATGCTTATTTAAAAGGAGCTGGTCTCTTCCCCAAACTGCTTTCAGCTAACAGGTAATGTACCTTCTCCTGATTTTCTACCTTGGATGGGTTGAAGGTGAAGTGGAACCATCAAAAGTTATCTCTGAATCAGGAGGACTTCTAAGAACATACAGCTGCTTAAGGCACCAAGTCAAATCTAAAAGACAAAGTTCTCCACATCTCATCTAGTAGAGGTTCTCAGACACAATAGTCCCATTGAGTTTGAGCCAACATAGAAATTGACCCTTCTGGTCTTAAAGCTTGAAAGTTACATTTATCTGAGGTTCCTTCCTCATGAAGGGACCCCTCAGGCTTCAAGTAGTATCAAGGAACTGAAAATTACCAGATCCCTGCATCCCAACAATGAGATATGCAGGAGCCCTAATTAGCCATGAGTGCTTCCTTCTCCCAAGTTCCTGTTTTACACCCAGTTACTAGGTTTACATAGCAATGAGGAAATGTTTTAGTCGGAGATGAATTTGAGATTTATCTCCCATCTCAGCTGCAGCATCTGAATAAGTCTGCCTTTCTTGACAATACTGTCTCAATTATTGTATTTCTGTGCTGCAAGCAGCAAGAGCTAGACCAAACCCCTGGTGTTTTGGTAGCAGTTATGTATGAGAAGGGGGTAATAATGTCAGTATCTCTCCAAAAATTTAACTGTGAAGTTATGGATAGCGATCAAGATCCTTGGGCTTGACCAAACTGGAGTCAAGCTTCTGAACCTTTTTAGGCCCATTGGTGTAGTTTCTTATATTGTTTTAGCAAAGAACTAAATTCCTTCAGCAGGAAGTCCCCACATTTGATACCTGTTCATGTTCCTCATCATCTTCCATCCCCCTCAAATGATGTCTCATTTTTCTGGCTGGTCTTTAGCAATGCTTTTGGATCTGTGAAGCCAGAATTCCCTTTGCCTCCAAGGATTCCTGTTGGTAAGTTTTCATCCATTGACCCCACACTGCTTCTCAGCTGTAAGTTCCCACTGGCACATGCTGTGTTCAAAGCTGAGCCTGATTTCTCCCCTCATGAGACACCCTGCACTAGTTCCAACATCCATCATGATCAAGTCCTCCTTATGCACTAATGAGTATCACTGAATATTGTTTAACAGTGACAGTTATATCATAGTGGTAAATGTTTTGAGGATACTTTCTAGTAGTTTGACAAACAAAAGATTAAGAGTCTCATTGTGGGAGTGGTTGAGGTGGAGATAAATAAAGATTCAGAGGGATGAGAACTCTAATCTTATGACAGATTAATGCTCTAAAAGGGCTGTAGTTAAAATTATAGCCTGAATCGTCATGTGGCAGGCCAGTTCTCCCTGACAGTCACACAGACAGGCCCACATAGCACCCCAACTACACAGATCAATTTCCATGGCACTGCCTTAACATTAAGCTGATCATTAAAGCCAGGGAAGTTGATACCCAGGCATCAAAGCCAGAAATGAAACATTTTACTCAGGCTTCTCCCAAACCTAGAGCAAGTCAAGATAATGGAGACAGCTTTATATTCTTTGTGCCGGGACCCACCCTCAGGGTCAATGAAATCTGAGAGGAGTCAAGGTAACAGAGGCAACTGTGTGAATAGATTTATTGGAGAGTCTAAAGCAGATCTCTGGATGAAATCATAAATGAGATAGAAAGGATCACTTTTTTTTAGGATCGCTTTAGTACCACACTCTTCACTAATTAAAATTTAGGATACAGGCCTTGATGGCACTGAAGCCCTCATAAGATTTATTAGACTCGGAGACTTTTTTGGCCTCTGACCTAGTTAAAACAGAATTAGTTACCTGTAGACTGAGGCGAATACAAATACTGCACGTAGGCACATAACCCCAACCTATGTAAGCACTGAGAAAATGTTAACACTTTGAGTTGGTCTAGTGAAACTATCTCCAACCTTCTTCCCGTATCCAGTTACAGCAATAAATTCCCTTCTGTTTGTCTCTCGTTATTGGGTCATGAAGAGATGCAGCCAGACCCAGCTTGTTCCAGGAACAGTTATACTACACAGTAACCTCTACCTAGGGAGAAGTACCAGAAGTGTACACAGGTCCAATTCTGGCACCATGTCAACCCATGGGATTGTCCAGGGCAGGCAGAGGTCACCTCCCTATTCATGGGTCCCGGTACTCAGTAGTTATAGAAAACTGAGCATCAGCCCCGTCCTTAGTGCACCCAAGAGAGACAACCTGAAGTCAGTAGAGGGGAAAGGCTTCCTCCGTTACACTGGAACTGAAACCGCCTTTGTGAAGTTATGACTGACAGTAAAAGATCTGACTCCATCTTGCTTCTGAACTGCAAGCTGTCTTGGAGGCTACACGATTCTGACCCTCCCTAAACTGCTCCTAAAATCAGTGCTTGAGATATTTTGCAGACCCTGCACTTGATGGATCAGCTGGCACCACCCAGATCAATAAACTGGCTCATCTGATCTTGTGGTCCCTACCCAGGAACTGACTCAGCACAAAATGACAGCTTTGGCTCCCTGTGATTTCATCTCTGACCAATCAGCACTTCTGGCTCACTGGCTTCCCCCCACCTACCAAGTTATCCTTAAAAACTCTGCTCCCCGCATGCTTGGGGAGACAGACTTGAGTAATAAAACTCCAGTCTCCCGCACAGCCTGCTGTGTGGATTACTCTTTCTCTATTGCAATTCCCCTGTCTTGATTAATCAGGTCTAGGCAGCGGGCAAGGTGAATCCCTTGGATGGCTTCAGAACTACCAATGGGTCATGTCTACCCACAGCATTGATGTTGCTAAGTCCTTAACCTCAGCTACTTAAAGAATTATACAGAGAAGACTGAACACTTGACAATACTGTGGATATGGGAGCCAGTGGGGAAAGACGACGGCCGGGAGCCAGGCCCACAGTAAGTACTGCCCATATCATTCACACCCACCGGAACCTCCCTGGTGATAAAATGGAGTATCTCTATCAGAAGCCCATAGGTAGCAGGAAACCTCACCTGGATCATCACAAGCTCTGGCATGAAAATGAACCCCACAGGGACACAAACAATGTCTGGCAGATAAGGGTCAAACTGATTTAGGTTGTATCCAGCACTGTCCCAATGTGATGCAACTCAAACCCCCCAGAAGCTGGCAAAGCTTCCACTAGAGGAAGCAACGTGACATTGGCTAGGCTCCCTCAAGTCACAGGAACTCAGGAAAATGTCAGAAGGGAGAATGGATGCCCATCACCAAAAATTTCAGGTTGCATTAGTAACCGGAAATTAGATACATACTCTTCTTACCAGCTCAAAGAAGAGAACGGCATCTTTCACAGGCAAGTGTGAAAAAAGTATCTTCGATCCCATTTCTAAAATAGTGAGGTATGTAGCAATGAAATGCAAGAGGACAGACATGGCAGTACTTAAATTTGGAGATCCAAACCTCCTAAACCTCTACTCTACTCCGGAGTGCAGATTGTCATTATCTTCAACAGTCACCTTAGAACAACTCATGACATGTAAGGAAGATTTGGCAGATAAGGTAGGTCTCATTTTAGATCCTTGGACTACGTTGGGAAAAAGGATCAGATATAAAGTAACAGGTCATCTGTGGATAGAGCTATTCACCATGTTGTTATCCATTCCCAACTGTTGCATTGGTCATCTCACTGCCTTTGTGGGCACAGAGCCCATACTTCCATGGAAGTGAGTGTCTTGGTGGTTACATTCCAGTGATTAGGCTGCTCTGGGCCCCCATCCTCATCTTGGGTCAACTTTTTCATGCAAAGTTGCATCTCAGGAGCACAAGGGATCAATGCCTCAGAAGTAGGAGAAAGCTATAATGATCATGGCAGACAAGTAGAACAAAATGAGACTCTTGGCCCCAGAATCCAACTGTGTGATACACATTATGTGCTTCCTGAGACCCCAGTACCATTGAGTGCCCAACACTCTCATCAGTGAAAACTAGTTCCAACCGCTTCAGTGGCGGCTCTCTACCTTGTCATCAGATCCTCCTCTGGGCTTTGAGACCATTTCTAAAAAAGGACTAGGTGGAGGCAGATGAATAACCTCCCAAAATATATTTGTTGTAATGTTTAGGATCTGTAAACATGTTATGCGAATGTCTAAGGAGACAAGGAAATGCATTGAAGTAAGGTTGCACAGCCCTGAATTTAAGATTCCAGGTCTCGTCAAGGGGGATCCACTGTCAGAACAATTATAGACAAAGAAGCAGAAGTATAGGTGATAGATTTAAAATGTACACTGTTTTGACATGAAAGAGGGCCCTGAAATTGCACATGAATGAAGAGCCCACAAGTCAAGCAATGGAAGGGACCTATAAACATGGGTAGGTCCAGAATCCCATGGTCCTCAGAGCAACAAGACAGAACAAACCCTGCCCTCACCATGATCTTACCCCAATGAGAGCTGTGTCAAACTTGTGAAAAGATAGATTTGATTAAAACTTGGTGGTCATTTGTTAGAGCAGGAACAGAATTGTACAGATACTCTGTTCTGTCAGTCTTTTCAGAAAGATCCAGTAAGCCACTTTAGTTTCATATGAGAAGCCTCAGAGGTATTCTTTCCCTGGGAAGCATGATCAAGGAAAATAGTTGCGTATCTTCTTGCCCTTACCAAATAAAGATGCTGGTATTATCCAGTGTTCAATCTAAGTTTCCAATGAATACCAAAGCATGAATTATTAAACCTTACACCAGTAGGTCTTTACTTCAATTTTCTGTGGAAGAAATTAGGTATACAATGAGAAACCTTCCTGTGGTATCCTCAGTACCCTGGAAACTCCCTTACTAAATATTATATACCTATTAAGGTAGAAGTACACCAATTATATCCAAATTATCCTATAGCAAGACTAATACTCATGTTGACAATGACCACTGCCACTATCTCCCGATGTCCTGGGACAAGAACATTCAGTTGGTACCAAATCCATGAAGAGGAAAAGGCGGAAGCTCCCAGCACTCTGCATTCAGTGCGTTCAATGCATTCTGTCTTTTACCTCTGGGTGAGCTGATGATACTGCATTGACCTGAGAATCTGCAAGAGCAGATTTAAGTGTCAGAAGGAGGAGATACCTGCTCCTTACAAGGTGAGTAGCAGTTCAACAGAATTTGTTCTGCTCAACAGTCTAGAGGGACAGAAACAGAGCCCCATGTGAATTTAGGTTACATAATTAACACTGAAGACACATCAGTTCCTAAGCATCAGTGAGGAATGTCCTCAGTCTTGATGTCTTCGGGCAAACACAGACATTTTCCTTTAGTACTCTTTAGCTTTGGATAGTCCCAATGAGCAGAGGTCATATAGAGGATTGGGGCCAGTGTACCAGGCTTAATGATACTGTGATGGTTAAAACTGAGTGTCAACATGAAGGATTCAAAGTATTGTTCCCTGGGTGTGTCTGTAAGGGTGTTGCCAAAAAACATTGACATTTGAGTCAGTAGACTGGGAGAGGCAGACGCACCCTCATTCTGGAAAGGCACCCTCTGATCAACTGCCAGCATGGCCAGGATATAAAGCAGGCAGAAGAATGTGGAGAGATTAGACTGGCTTAGCCTCCCAGCTTACATCTTTCTCCCGTGCTGGATGCTCCTTCCCCTCAAACATCAGACTCCAAGTTCTTCAGCTTGGGGACTTGGATTGGCTTCCTTGCTCCTCAGCTTGCAGAGGGCCTATTGTGGGACCTTGTAATCGTGGGAGGTAATGCTCCTTAATAAACTCCCCTTTATATATACATCTATTCTATTAGTTCTGTCCCTCTAGTGAACCCTAATACAGATAGCAACAAGGCAGCTGTTCCTTATCTAGTCATAGAAGGGTTTGTTCAGCTCTCCTCATGCACAGGTACTTTGCCAAATCCTGGTAGTATCAATCAGGGGGTGGGGTTGGGTACAAGTCTCTACCTAAGCTATGTAGGTAAGCTATGTGAAAGGAAAATAAAAACCCAGGGCCCCAATTTACTATGCCCCCACCAAAAAACTAAATAAACCGATAGCCGAGTCATGCATGATTCTGTGGCAGGCCAGTTCTCCCTGACTGCCACACAGACAGGCCTGTGTAACACTCCAGTTAAAAATTTCCACAGCACTGCCTTAATATAAAGCTAATTAAACCCAGGGAAATGGATGCCCATGCATTAAAGCCAAAAATGAAACATATGCCCTACAAAAGCTTCTCCCAAACCTGAAGCAAGTCAAAGTAACGGAGACAGCCTTACATTTCTTGGGGAGGACCTGTCTCGGGGTTGATGAAATCAGATGAGCAAGTTAACAGACAGCTGTGTGAATAGATATATTGAAGAGTTTAAGGCAGCTCTCAGGACCAAACTGCAAATGAGATAAGATAGAAATAATCACTCCAGTACCACGGTCCTCATTAGATAGAATTTAGGGAGACAGGCCTTGAAGGTACCAGGGCCCTCGCAGCTTCATCAGACTTGAAAGCATTTTTTTGGCCTCTGACCTTCTAGTTGAAACAATTAGTTACCCATAGAATTGGGTGAATGCCATACCCGCAGGAAGGCAGATAACCCCAGCCTATACAAGCACTGAGAAAATTATAACACTTTGAGTTGATCTGGTGGAATTATCTCCAACATTCTCCCTGTAGCCACTTACAGCAATAAATTCCAGTCTTTCCTAGTCTGCTCATTGGGCCATGAGAAAACGCAGCTGAACCCAGCTTGGTTCCAGAAATAAAACTGCCTTTTCCTTTTGTCCCTAAAAGCAGATAGCTAGAGATAACAAGGTAAATCTCTACACAGGTACCTATTCTATATTCACCTTGTCATATGTGAAGTGCTAATTTACTGAGCCCAAGAAGGATGTACCATTGACTCTCCCCTACCTGCTCCTTTTCTCTTGTAAGGTATTGATTATTAATATCTCCCCCTTTCTCCCTCCAGCCCGCTTTTCCTCTTTACAGAATGGCACAGACCAGAGGCTGTGAGTCCATTTCTTCCTCCTGGGCATGTCTTTAACCTTGGCAAAATGAAGTTGATTGAGAATTGTCTCATACTTTTTGGTTTATAACTGCAAGGAGTGGAAGCTTTAGTTGATTCAGTCTCAAACTGGGCTGCCGAACATAGCCTGCTGCAGGTGGAGTTATCCTGCATGTCTGGAGCAATGTGAAGCAGTGGCAACATTAAGGATGCCTTGAGCACATACCCTTTCACTGCAGAGCTGCTCACTGGAAGCCGAGGAGTACTCTGCACCAGGAGGCTCCTAGTACCAAGGACTCATCTGGACCTAATGAGATGCTGATGTATGTTACCACTGGTTTCCGAGTGAACAGGTGTTTGAGCCACCATATTCTTGCAGTAACTTTATATAGAAGGGCATTGAAGCATAGCATCAGGAATTCAACAACTGAAATTCCAAGGTCCAGGGACCCACATATGGCAAGCATCTTCTATGTCATCCCATGGCAGAAGGGAGAGAGCATGTGCAAAGGAGGGCAAGAGAAAGAGGGTTCATTCTGAAGTGCAAGTCAAAAAACACCCAGCTTCTGCATCCAACCACCCATTACTACATGGAGATGTGAACGTGACAAAAGTCAGGACATGGGACCAAGAACAACACAGACAGCCAATGCGAGAAGATGCACATCATGCATTGACCTAACTATGCGGACCCTGGGTGTGGAGCAGGACTTGGTCCTACCTACTCATCATTGGGAACCAGATGTCAGGCAAGAGCTCTGTGCTGGAAGTGCTGTGAGGACTTACCTTTCTCAGAGGCAGTGGCATTGCCACAAGATGTCCTCTGGTGCTGAAGCTAAGGAAGTGTGTGCATGAAGATTACTACAGAGGCAAAGCGAGTCACTAGGACTTTGAGATCAACATTTCAGATGCTTTGGAGGTAGAAAGAAATCAAAGCCCAGAACACCTTGTCATCACTGGAGAAGGGATGATAGGAAGGATCCGTTGTTCAAATGAGCAAGACATGGACTGTTCTTAGAGTTCAGTTTCTGGAGGAAATAATTAAGTTTAACAAATTACAGACTTCAGATCATTTTCCCCTAAACTGTATGGAGGTACACAGTAGTAAGATTCAGCAGTTGCTATATATTAAAATATTCACACAAGTGTGAAAAGTCACCTCCTTGTAGAGTGTCAGTGGTAGGTAGGCAGATTGACACACACAGACACCCTTGTCTTAATCCTTAGAACCTATGAAGATGTAAAGGGACATGTCAAGGGGGAATTAAAGGAACCTATGAGAACAGTTTGCTAATCAACTGACTGGTATTCAGGTGTCATCAGAAGGGCAATTGATGACAAAGGAGAAGAGGAAGGTGCAAATGCAGGAGACAGATTTAAATCCTCCCATGTTCAGTTCTGCACTTCTTACACATCCTTTCCTGTAGATGTGTACCTAAGACAGCAGAGCTTAAGAGCATCCAGCATCAGCTTCAAGTGTTGGATACTCAACCAAGGTGAACGACCCTTTAGACAGGTTTGAAAACTGGCTAAATATATATATTTAAGGTACATCTCCGAAAAACATTTTCTGACCAAGCAACCAGAATCAATGGAATAAAGAGCAAAGCAGACAATTCCAGAAGGTGTCAACCACATTAAGATACTGAGCCCATGGTTCATGAAGACCATCACTGGTGGATCTTCCCATAGAAAAGCAGAATGAAGTTTCTGAGATCTGAGAGCCTTGGAAAGACGACCTTAGTGGTCCAGGCCCACTATCCTGGGGACATATGCAAGTATAAGTTGGAGCGCATGTCTCTTCCAGGACATCCACGAGGTGAAATATCACTAAGCTATCTCAAATACTTGCAGATGGAAATGAGGCATTTGAACGAGTGTCTCAGACAAGTCAGGATGATTTAGGCTGTCACCATCAAGGGCAGGCAAGATGAGGATCACATACCTCAGACTTGTGGCCAGAGTCAAAGCAAGATAGCCTTGGATACCATCCCCTTGGTGAGTGTTGTGTTGGGTCCACCCTGCACTAAGGGCTCATCACTGCCAGGAACACATTTGAAAGGTTTCAAGTACATCTCATGCTGCCTTCTTATGACTGAGAGGATCAAATGAGAAGGCAGTATTTCCAGGCCTACAGATTGGAGGTCAGGATGGCAATAGACATCCCTCTACCAAGGCCTAAGTTACTCATACACAAGTGAGAATTAGACCATCTTACACTTAAGTGTTCTCAGAAGGAACACTTAGACAAAAGGAACGACATTATCAGGCAGATGAGGATGAAAGGACAACCTAAGTCATCCAGCAGGAGCTCAGATGGTGGCCACCACTGCTCCCCCATGCTCACACCCTCATTTGGGAAAAAGTCTAAGCAAACTAGCTTTGGAAGCACTACCCTTGGAAGATCAGGACCATTTCTACAACACCACACCTGGGTGAGGCTCAACCAAGGATTGCAAAGCAAGATAGAACTTAAGAACATGTCATTCTCTACTTTGAGTTAACCTTGGGGGGGGGGGTTTCCATGGAAAAACAGCACATTCCCAGCCACATGTCCCTAGGAGGAATGTGAGCCTAAGGATAGGGTGACACATCAGAACTGTTCCCCCAAGAGCATGTAGATTGCTAAGAGGGAGGGGTATGCTATCAGAAGTGCAGTAACTGACATGAGTTATATAGTGATGGTGTCCATTGAGGGTTAACTTG
The DNA here is from genome assembly GCF_024542745.1 of Macaca thibetana thibetana. Lineage (NCBI taxonomy): Eukaryota > Metazoa > Chordata > Mammalia > Primates > Cercopithecidae > Macaca > Macaca thibetana. Next base: position 176,600,893 of record NC_065582.1, read on the forward strand.
AAGGATGTAAAGTATTGTTCCTAGGTGTGTCTGAGGGTGTTGCCAAAGGAGATTAACATTTGAGTCAGTGAAGTAGGATGCAGACCCACCCTCAATTTGGGTGGGCACCATCTAATCAGTTGCTAGCATAAAAGCAGGCATGGAAAGGGCAGACCGGCTAAGTCTTCCAGCCTCCTCAGTCTTCCTCAGTCTTTCTCCCGTGGTGCATGCTTCCTGCCCTCAAACATCAGACTCAAAGTTCTTCAGTTTTTGGACTCTTGGACCTACACCAGTGGTTTGCCTTCAGCCACAGACTGAAGACTGCAATGTCGACTTCCCTACTTTTGAGGTTTTGGGACTCGGACTGGCTTCCTTGCTTCTCAACTTGCAGACAGCCTATTGTGGTCATGATCACATGACCTTGTGATCACGTCAGTTAATTATCCTCAATAAAATGCCTTTCATATATACATCTATCCTATTAGTCCTGTCCCTCTAGAGAACCCTAATACAGTAGGTGTAGAAACCCAAAACTTGGCCAAAACTTGGGCAGGCATTTTGTCCCAGTGAACAAATGAGTTGGGACTTCTTCCAGCATAGGACTTAAATCTCATGACATCTAAGGTAGACCTATTATAGATCTTTAAACACTCATCTTGTGGAGTTTTAAGAAATGAGACTTAAAGTAATTCAGTGAAAGTAGAATATTCTCCCATTAACAGTTTGGGGACACTTGATTCTGGCCAACATTTCTGGGAAGCAGAAATGGAGACAAAGCCAAACGGGATATGACATCTAAAAAAGTCTCTTCCCAGAAAAGCCTCCATCACAAGATTATGGAAGCTGGGAACTTGGCTGTGGCTTCTGGGTAGCCTTGCTGTAGTCGGTACAGAGCCTACCTCTTTCTCCTGAAAAGAGAACCCAGGAGGTCTGGCATTCCTCGAATGACTGGGCAAGCCTGGCAGAGGCAGGGCATGTCTCATGCCACATTCCCTGTGCCTACTCATTTTTCTGGCAGAGTTGCAAAGGACTGCACTGTGTCAGTTCCCTGCATCCCACTACAAGCTCCTTCCTTCAATCTGTTTATCAGCAACTTGAGCTTTCACCACAGTCTCTGAAGGATGCTCAGCCTCAGGCACAAAGCATGTCCCTCTGAACCAGCCTAGATTCCATTGATAGGAGCTGGAGGCAGAGAAAACAGCCCATCGTAGAAAACAGTTTATAGCTCTGATCTCTGAAAAAGATTGGGACTGAAGTACGAACCAAGTTCAACTTCTAATCTCACCCCATGGGACTAAACAGCAATCTCAATCCTTGAGAAAACCCATCCAGGCTCAATTCATCTGACTTTCTATGGGGGCAATCGGGAGCACATAGAGCACCCCAGATATACTGTGGTATCATTGCTGAGGACTAAGAAGATATACTAGATCCACTGGTTGCATTCTCAATGACTATAGCTCTGGCTCATGATTCTGCCCCACTAAAAAGTCAGTTAAGCCCAGCTGTTGAGACCATAGTGATGGTTTTAGAATTGAGACTCGATCTGTTTCCCTGTCTCTCAGATGAGCCCCCCTTCCAGGAAGAGCTATCAGTGTTGACTATGGTAGGCCTGGTGCTCAGTCTGTCTGGAACATCTACCAACAGCATCCAGGAAAAAAACAGACTTGCAAGAGACATCTGGTTCCAAGCTTTCTGCATTCAGTCCTTTACTTGCTCTGTTAATTATCGAGATCCTGCCTTTGAGAGTCTCCTCGGTGCAAGGACCAGATGTAAGGGAACCTTGGGGAGATGACTTTGGCGACCCACTCCCTATGTAGTCAACATTTAGTGTTTATTATCTGAAGCTAAATTGGAGTATTTGTCTTTTCCAGGGCTGCTGTATGGAGTAATACCTTGACAATACCAAGTATTTTGGGGTGACAAGAAACCCATCTAGACAGACAGGAATGTGAGGCAGATGAGAAAACATTTACCTAAGTCATATCCATATAGTCTCAGATGATGTGCATCTCACATACTCCAACATACACAGACCTGTGGTCACAAGTTAAGGTGGAAAAAACTTTGAAACAATTTCCCCTTATAAATGTTCACCCTATAGAACTTCCAGAATGGCAGTAGGAAACTCCAAAGTCTCTCCCTATACAAAAGCTATTAGCACACTGATGAGATTGTCAAAAGTAAACTTTCAGTACTCTGGAAATCAGTCAAGCACTTGCAACAATCTTAGGGCAGTAAGTTTGTGGCATTTTAACTTGTCTTGCTCCAATCTTACTCTCCCCAGCTCTTTACCACCTTTGAAATCCCAAGTTTCATAACCATATTAGCTGTGATGACAAGCAGCTTACCAGCTACTGTTGGAGACAATTTGAACCTCCTTAAAGTCCTTCCTACCCACAAGAGCCTCCTGTTTCACTTGTCTGAAACCTTCCAGAAGTAAGCCCTGTTGTCAGGTTGTCTTTAGTTGACTTACCTTAGATCACACACTCATTGGGAACAGCCCAATTCCCCACTTTGTCAACAAAAGTCAGCAGCAATTGTTTAACATCAGATGCTCGAGGCAGTATTACTATTACTAGGGGAAAATGAGAGGCTGACCAAACAGACCATGAAAGGAGATTTTCACAGGGAGCTCTGCCAAGTTCTAACATTTCTGGGACCTTCGAAGGCCACATACATGTGCATGGCTATGTAAACGGCTGTGTGCACACCCAGGAAAGACCTGAGAAGCTTCCAATCTCGCCTCCAGCTGAACTTGATCCACAGAAGAAAAAGGCTGAGGGAAAATTGAAGGTACATCCCAACAGTCTTTTGGCCATAACTGAGACTTATTGGTTCAAAGTATTGGACCAAGAAGGAAACATCTACTAAATCATTGACTACCAAGATAACCATGCAGAGGCTTCAGTGGCCGCACATGAAGTGTAGAGACCATGGTATTAGAGAACTCACTTAACAGCCAGCAACAAGTCCTGGAAGTCGGGCGGGGGTGAGGGGGAGGGAATCTACTTGAGTTGTCAATTATTTCAGTTATACAGTGTAACGAAAAGTGAGGCATGAAAAGAAATGGCAAAGTATGGCCCATAACACAGGTTGTAAGTAGTTGATAAACCCTGTCCCTGAGCAAGCCAGGACTGCTGGACTTCCTAGACAAAACTCAGTTTTAAATACCTACCAAGTAAAGAAAACTATGTCAAAAGGAACTAAAGAAATGGAGAACATCTTAGTTTTTTAACCCCATATAAATTCTGGAATTTGAAGTACTGTAACAGATTTAAAATTCACTAGAGGGGTTCAAGAGCAGATCACAGCTAAATGGAATCAAACTTGAAAATAAATGTGAGGGTTATTTACCACATGATATTCAATATGAAGGGTTTTAGTCTTCATGTAATTCTTTCAATTACATATAAGCAATAAAGGACTGGTGGTTTTCACAACACGGTATCTAGGCTGGTAAGGTTTACTCTCTACAAAATAGAAGCCTTTCACTTGAAAGGGCTACTTTGAGGATCTACCAGACACAGGACATGTTCTACTAGGGACTTTTGTTGGTTCCCTTTCCTGTGAGAGCAGGAGTGGGAGGAGGACTGCTGATAAGTGCATCATTTTGTAGATATTAAGTATTACACATAAATATGACTAGGCAGTAACTCACCCCTTCTTAGGGCCCTCTATGGCCAGGATGAAAGTCAGTGTACCATAGTCCTGGAACACAAGGATGGATGAGAACATCTGTCCCATATGGGCTGGGGCTGGGGCAGTGGTAGGCTGAGATGTCTTAGACATACCCTTGATACAAACAATTATAACCAGCCACTCTGTTCTTCCCATGAGAGGCAAAAGGTAAATGGGCGAACAGCCAAACCTTCATTGTTTGTTGGCAGAAATTTGAGACTGTAAATGGAAAAGGACTGAAGAATAAAATCCAAGACAAAAAATAACAAGCCATTAGAATTCAGAGTGCCAGAACTGAGAGACTAGCAGTTGTAAATGCTCAAATGGGGCAGATGTTTTCATTGAACCCAAACTGAAATTCACGTAAAGCTCTAATGTTTTTAAGCATGCGTAAAAAGGGACATGTTCTAGTTTTAAATCTATGTTCAGAACAATTTCACTGTATTAACGTGTTCTGGGGAGTAGGCTCAGTCTACGGACGTGTACCACAACAAGTCAGAAGGGTGAATTCTTGAGCCATGACATGCATTTTCTGCCTTTGAACATCGAAGATCCTGGTTCTTGAGCCCTCAGCCTCAGAGTGGCAGTTTCACTTTCAGCTCAGGCTTTCAGACTCAGGTTGAATTATGCCACCAGCTTTACAGGTACTCCAGCTTGTAAATGGCATGTCTCTGGACCTCTTGGCCCCCATAATTACATAGGTCAATATTTATAATTCACATAGTCTATTGGTTTGGTGTCACTGGAGAACCCGTAACAGTTTTTCTGACTGAAACTTCTCACCATTCTAATGTAGACTTTGACCTATGGATCACCTTGAAAATCATGACCATAAACCTATGTTCATGATGACCTATAAAAACAGTTATTTCTGTATGAGCCACATGCTCCCAGGGGGCTGTTTTAACAGCAGCTTCTGAGTCCCAGTGTTTTGGTCTAAGTGTGAAATTCAGATGCTAGAACTTAACCCCAAATGGGATATTAAGGGATCCTTTAGGCTCTGCCCTCATGATGGGATTAGTGCCCATCAAAAGAGGCTTGAGAGAAGCTGTTTCTTCTACCAGGTAAGATACATATGCATATGAAGACCAACACGTGAGGACAGAGCAACAAGGCACCATCTTTAAAGAGAGCAAGCCCTTAGACACCAAGTCTGCAAGCACCTTCAATCTTGGACTTCCTGATCTCTGAAACTGAAAAATTTATCTTGCGAGTTACCCAGTCTAAGGTACTTTTGCAGCAGTGGCCTAAATGAAGTACAAGATAGTAAATGAACCATAAGATGGGCACAGAAATAAGAGTGGACAAGAGGCTATCCATTTCTCCTGCATCTAAGAGAGGTTTTGAAACAAAGGAGTTTTTCTACATAGAACATAAAGTTCATTCCCAAAGAAAAATTTGATGACATACTCCCAATAGAGCTGCATTTTTCCATTGCTTCTTTGAAAACTGTGCCCCTATGTGCTACAAAAGCTGCTCAATATTCTCCTTCAACAGCATCAGCACATTAAGGATGGAAGGTTCATAGAATAACAGCTCTGTCCTATAACCATCTCCAGAATCTTGTTTCAAATCTTCATTGAGAGATTCAAGCTCTAACTCAGATCTACAAAACTCAGCCGTCTAAATTTGTTTACCCACAGTAACCCACATTAGAATTCCTAGACAGGATGCTGGCAGCTGCTACCCCTTAACATTTGACATCTGCTGAGGTGGTAAGACCTCAGGCTTGCACTGGGACGATGTTTCTGAATACGTTTTAACAGAAGTTTTCAGAAGTTATAAAAATTAACTCGGATTCATATTACATAGGTTGTCAGATAAAGTATTTCTAAAAGGTAGTAGAGATGGATCCAGTTCCATGGACACCAAAGCATAGGAAAATACTAGAAAAAAAAAAAATCACCAGGAAGCCCAAATCTTGATATGCTAGCTTCTAGGAAGAGACATTCTAGCATTTTGAGATTCAGAAAAATCCCTTATCTGGTGTTCATCAATAACCTCTGAAACAAGCAATTTGGGACCAGCATTCAGATTCTCAGCTCCACAGCTAAGGTGTCTGCATGATTCTGCTACAGGAAGTCTAAGCTGCAGGTAGCCACTGCCTGCTGAAAAGCGGGACCAACAAGAAGCTCCCATTAAAGATGCCTGATCCTCCTTCCTGAGGCAAGAGTAAACTCAGCAATAAGTTCTGCAGTTTGTAGCAATGGTGTTCCAATTCCCTCAGATCCCATTTTGCCGTGAGGTATGTCAGGAAACCACTGGAAGTCAATGGAACTATTCAATGAGCATCAAGTTCCAGTTACACGTAAAGTTCTAGAGATCTGGACTTGTTACTATATAGTTAATTCCTATGGTGGACTTAGTTTGTTGATAGAGTAGAATAAGTGTTCTTACCACAACTTAAAAAGGGCAATGAAAGGAACCTACACATGTTGACCTCATATTGGATAGAACTTCATGTAGTTGGTCCACTACACGTGTACCTAGACATTGACGTATTCATCCTTGCTAATGCGAAAGATAACACCGAGTTAGACATGTAGATGCCTATTCTACCTCCTAAATATGGCCAAGGAACATCAAAGCGAGAAAGATTCTTAATCCTTTAAGACAATACTGACAAATCTTAACCTCACTCACCTGTTATAATCCAGGTGACAAGTTATAAGACAGAATAAGGTAAGGGACTATCAAGGGTTAGCTTGTGACATTCCTCAACATAGTTTGCTTTCACTTGGCATGACCAACAACACACCTTCAGTAAGTTCACGGTTATACCAACTGTCCTGCTCCATCACAATGGAGTCCGCAAATGTTTGTCTTGATATCCTAGGGCCTATACTGTTCTGTAACATTCAAGGCATTGTTTGGTTAAACTTGGACAGAAAAAGGCAAGCACCCTAGGTGACAGCCAAATGTACTACCATGAAGTTAGTACCACAAGTTAGGATATAAACTCCCCTTCAAAACTTTAGGCCTGCCTCAGTGGCCTGGGTACATCAGAACATCTCTTCTATATTATCTTGTACCTACTCACCAGGAAATAGGTGGCCCAATGCTTAATGCATATTTTAGACTTTGGAGGCAACAGACCGTATTTGTGTATGGACCAGACCCACTTGCCAGGTTATATACAAGCTGTCAAGATGAAGTGGAGCTCAGAATAAGAGTGGGATTGACCACAGACGCAGCCTGTCCTACTAGGGCCTTATGGTGTCGTATGTTCAGAGATGCCGATGCTGTGTGCAGTTATCTGAAGCCTTACACAGTCATGAAAGTCCTAGCTGGCTAGACTGTGGTTAAGTCCATGTCCTGTTCTCCTGGAAATGTCTCTGGCTTGCTGCTGGGCTCTGCTAGAGACCGAAGCTGACTGTAGGAAACCACATGACAGATTTGGTGGCTCAAGTAAAGCCCAGTTTGTGGTAGACAGCTCAGATCACAGTATTAGGCATCACAATAATGCATCATAAAATAACAAAGACCAATTCTGAACTCCAGGAGGCACAGCATATCTCATAAGCAAGTGGCTCAGAATCCCATGGTAAATTTTGTTGCTTTGCCAGCTCTCAACCCACCTGTTACCTTCAGGGATGTTTCTCATTGACTGAAGTGTGCAAACCTGGGTACAGATGGATTCTGCAGAGTATGCTTGTAATAAGAAATTGACAGTTACAGTCACAACCCCATACAACAGTGGGCCTGAAAGGGAATGGGAAGCCCTCCCAATGGGCAAGCGTTCAGACAGGATATTTGTCTACTTTGCATAAATATGTGAATTATCACATCAATGTATGCATTTTCATGAGTGGTCACTAAGTATGCTGTTAGAGACATAAGCCAAGATTGAGGACATCAGAGCCTGACTCTCACAAGCCACCCCATGCTTGCTCACTGGAGGACCAAGGTGGCAGGAATGCAGGCTGCCACAGGGTAGGTTCCCTGTGAATCATGCTGAGATGGATATTCTCATGCAGCAAGTTTATTAGGCCATGCTTTCTGGATGACCACCTGTGGAGGGAGGGAAGGAAGCAAGACTGGGCAGAGGGAAGAGGTGAGCTAAGATGCAGTCTGAGGGCCTCAGTCAACCCTGGAGAGCACCCTCAGGTAGTGTGACCTTTAAGGCTGTTCCAAGTTAGGGTGAAAGGGTCAGGCTGTCGTATTTCCACACTGAGTAGGAACTGGCTAATGGGTCATTGCCCATTTTTAACAGAAGCAAGCACAATAGAGGGTTAGCGTCTGAGGCTGTCTGCTAAAAGCATTTCCAGAGGTGGAGGCAACAAGCCTTCCACTGTTGAGATGGGATCTAGGCAGCACATCACTGTGCCCACCACAAAACCTATTATGTGGGCCTCAACACAGCACATACTTCACTTCCATGCTAAGCTCTGTTGGGATTCATCGTCTCATGATGTTGCATGAGATATCAGAGTAGTCCCAGTGAGAAGATAAAGATCCAGTCTCGCGTTTGCAAGACTAGCCTACTATCTGGAGTATGACAAATATTGTGGGAGAATTCCAGAGACATTTGTCACATTTCATGTTATTTATAAATTCATAACAAACAGCAGCATTATGTCCTACTCAGGTCTACACTGCAGGTCTCAAATATCCTGAGACTGCACCCTGTGGCACTACTAAATGACATCGTTAAAGAGGGTTTTAATCCTACTTTGAAACTTGTTACACCGTCTCTTAAAGTTCTTCCTATAACCTCAAACTCTTCAGCACTGCTAAAGCCAGGTGTCCTATCTATGCCTTGTTGTTTTACTTACTTGACCCCTTCCGTCTTTCCTTTGAAACCACTTTCTGGAGTTGATTTCTAGGGCATCACACCTCCTTACCACTTTCCTGTCATACTGACCACTGACTCCTTTGTACTATTTGCATTTTTTTGCTCCAGACGTTTTAGTAGCCATAAGCATGAAATTCAGTCTCACTGAACAAAGACAAGTCTACATGTGATCTGATCCCATATGAAGATAATTTTGATCTGATACTGAAGAGAAACTCATGCTCAAACTTTCACATCATGTGAGAATACCTGAAGTTGTTAAAATGGCCTATTTCATACAGAAACCCTATAATGGGATAGCTCACCGTTAAGATTAGAGTTACATGCATGCATCTTCTAGAAACATTAAGATACAAGGTATTCTGTTTCATACTTTTGAAGTTTTGCATGGGCAAAAAGGCACTTTTGGAGAGCTACATATGGCATTGTCACTTTTTCACACTTTGTATAACATCTAAAAACTTCTACTGACCGACCAGTACCTTCAGAACTGCTCTACTGTTGGCCTTTTTTTCCTAAGACTTCTATAGAACTGTCATTTCATTTGCAGCAAGACCATTTCTATTTTTGACTACTTGAGTTATAAGATGCAATGCATGGATGTAGCACTTGGCCGACTTTTAATGAAGACTAACAAGGAAAGATAAATGATACAGCCTCATCCAAATAAGTGTTAATTTTCTAAAGATTGCCACTTAAACGTGCTGAAGAGGCACTGCTGAGCAAGGGATGTTATGTATCTCTGCAATTATTGGCCAAACTAAACCACCCACCGACAGAATGGCCATTTTAGCTAGGAAATGCTGAGCATTGGAATTACTTGCAAACAGCTCTTCGGAAGGTACTCAGTTCTCAAACACTTGAGATTTCTCATGGATAAAAAATACTGTCAAGGAACTAGATATAGTCTTCCTGTTACTTGCCACTGTAACTTTAAGAGTATTAAAATTCATCAGGAAATGGGAGGGATGACATCCTTACCAGGTTCAATGCTCACAGAACCTCCTGGTGAGGAGAAAGTAGGCCCTTTAAAAGGCCTTGCCCCTCTAAACAACTGGCTTCTGGATAATACTGGAGGTCCCAGAATTCCTGAGTGTAGAGAAGAAAGTAATCCACTGCCAGCTGGAAGCTTCATTTTCCTGTACAACCAGACTTCATCTTGGCCCATCGAGTGCCTATATATTTAATAGTCAAATACACCCACAGCCTCTCTCACTTTGGTTGACCTTCACAGGAGTACATGACTTCATAATGATATATCCCCTTCAAGTGGTTTTCTATGTCTTTTTCCTAATTTGTTCAAAAAAGGGTCAGTCTCTCAATACTGTCCTCTCCAGGGGAGCCCTTTTCTATCTATAGCCATTTTCCTCTATGACAAGGCATAAAGTTGTAAGCAACCATCCCAGACCCTGAGGAACACAGATTTTTCCATCCAGGTCATCTCTTGTGGGGAACCTGCACCTGCAAAACCAATAAGGCCTGTAAGAATCTTAAGGTCTGCCCTCACTTCCATCATTATGGATGAGAATAATCCTGCTTCATCTGTTCATAAGCCCAGGAGCTGCAAAACAGGTGAAACAATTAACTCTTGTCTTCTATGTTCACAGATCAGACGGACCAATCTTGAAATTAAGGACACCATGACTGAAAGCTCACCAAGTAGTACCAGGGTAAATAAGTTCAGTTGTACATACCTCATGGATTGCCCCTTGAGGTGAACAGGAAATGTTTATACAGCTATGGACTCTGGTTTGGAAACTCGTGAGATATTTTAGGGTACAGAATAAAAAGAAGTGATAGAACCTATCTGAGAAATCCAGACCTCACATCCTTTGCCAGAGTGATCTAGGTCAGATCAGTGAACCCAGATTGCTCAGGACATGCATTTTTCTCTAGTTGAGATCTACCTGGGGAGACAGGACTTGTTTATCTTTGGGGAGTCTGGGCCTCAAGGACACCTGAAGACCACTGAGTATTAAAAGTCAACAGGCCTGGAAAACAAGGAGTCAATTCCTGACCTACACAATGAAATAATCATGGTGTGTTTTAGTCAAGAAACTTCAATGGAGCTGACATTGTCATCTTAGTAAAGGGGTATTTCAAAGGGACCTCAGGAGGAAATCCTTCAGATGAAACCCCCTCAAAGAGAAGTCCCCCATCCCCCCACCCCCGGCCCTGCTCAGGCAAGCAGCAAATAAAGGACGGAGGCATTGGCCTCCAAAGGAGTTCTATGGCCAACATTGGCCTCTGCTGCAGGTGTGCCTTAGGGAAATGACCTCCTTGGTCTTCCGGTAACTGAAGAGGAGGGCCTTTGTGCAACAGTGCTCACTTCTTGTGCCAAGAAAAAGGGAAAAAAATTCATGACAGGCACTCCTCAGGACAATACTTCCAGGTATTTTCAGATGACAGTTGAGAGGTACAAGAGCCATCCAGTGATATGTCTAGCCTGGACACACCAAGAAGGATCTTTCTTGTGCCATCCTCAGAGACAGAGGCATCACTAGATTATAGCGCTCTCAAATCAGACTAGAGCAGGAAGAACCCATCTTTTGACTGAGGTGAAGATGACAGGAGTCTTGGCAAGAAGGTACTGGCATCCAATGCTCATCTTACCCCCATATATCTAGTGTAGGGAGGAACTGACCAGGATTTAGAGCTACAGCCATTCCAGGACACAGAACATGTGAAGTCTCCAACTTGTTCTGGGAGGGTGAAGAAAGTCAAGCCATATAGAAGAGATGAACAAGACTTAGCATTAGTGCAGCCCTCAATAGACTCAGTGTTGGCTGTGATTAAATTCCATTAAGAACCTGGTCATTTGGTGCTGTCAGATGGCTTTAAGACAATCGATGGGTCTAACAACTGGAAGTTCTTATAAGTCACAGAAATTGGAATGTCAAGTCCCAATCATGAACTCCTTACCATATAGCAAATCAAGAGAATAAACATGCTACAAATAAACATGCTACAAAAGTCAGATTCTTTTGCTTTAGAAGCTCCTACCACATAATTTTACAAACAGAATGAGTCTTGAGTTTCAGTATTAAGTCATTCCTCCAGAGGAAGTGTGGCTACAGAGAGGCCGTAGCTTTCGACAGTTTCAAAAAGAAGCCCTTGGCCACTCCTGCTAACAGGAAGCTCACCCTAGACAGTCCTTGGCCCTCAGGTAGGTGGAAGCAGAGATAGCTGGTCCAAGTTCTCAGGGGATTAGGAAGCCTTGGAAGCTGCCTCATTTGAAGAAGGATGTTAGAGAGGAAGAAAGGCGTTACAGAAAATTTCCAGCAGAAATGACGGCCTAGTAAGGTGAATCAGGTGGCTTATGTCTTGTGATATGAGAAAATTCATACCAAATTAGGAAGCTCTGTTTCACACTTATGTTAAAAACAGCTTTTAAAGGAAAAAAGAGTAGCTAAAGACAATGGCAACTACCTAAGTCTGTGTCTCCCAATATTTCCTCTAAAGTCAACATGGAACTAGAACACATTAGAATCATAATAACTCAGAAAAATGTCCCAATTTTTGCTCTTGGTTTTTAAAGTGTCCAATGCCAGAAAGCTGTCTCATGCTATTACACCTACTGGCAAGCCTCTATAGTGAGCAAGCATAGGCTCAGAGAAACAGAAGTGGTAAGTCAGGGGGGTAAGTCAAGAGCTAGTAACAGGCCCAGGGTTGATGTAAAGCCACCACCAAAAAGCTTAGGTCTACCTAAAGTATCATTAGACTTAAAAGTGGCCTGGTAGATCACAGCATAGTCTACAGTACATGATTTAAAAGGTCATTCTTCAAGATGTCCAGCTCTTAAAGGAAAAAGGGGCACCATTCAGCAACTGAGTGACAGAAAAACAGCACTATGTACAGTAGTGAGAAGGTATTTTACCGTGTCACCTCCAGATTTCCCATGGACTTGGGTGTAAAAACTGACCACTGTACAAGTTTTCTGGGCTTACTTTCCTCCTCTGTGGGTAGGCTCAGCCCTATTGTTTTTGGAGATACTGCCCCAGGGTACACAGACTCCACCACTTCACTAGCCAGGTCACCCATGATCCAAAGACTTCTGTTCTTAGGCTCCTGATGTCACAAATGTATATACCTTTGTGAAGAATATCAAGGGTAACAGATATAGAAGTGGTCAATTCAAACTGAAGGAAGAGAATCTCTAGAAAGCAGCCCTGTTCTCGCACTAAAGAACTCAAGTAACATCTTCCCTCCGGAACAAGACAGCTAGAAAAAAATTCTGAACTTTCACATCCAAACTTCTATCCCTGGTTCAGTCATTCGCAGGTATGATTTTTCACTGGTGGCTTCAGTTATAGAAGACAGTTACAGGAAGAGGGTCAGCATAAGGTGAATAAGAGGGAATCAGAGGATGTCGGGCACGGGGCAGTATAACAAGTTCCGATCATGGTTGGTAAAACAGGCATTATCAGATCCTACTCCTAGGAAGGACTTTAGTGTCCCAGCTGCTGGGAGTGCCACCTACAGTCTTCAGTCATCAACTCTTCCAGGTATTTCTTTGCAGAAAGCTGCTTTACCCCAAGGTCACTCCCTCTGGGGATAGATCCTGTCCAGCACCCTATCAGTGTAGGTATATAAAAGCCATGCCCTCTCAGCCTGAACATCTACTCAGGCAATTTAAACTCCAGAACTCCCCTCTGGGATCATCTAAAGCTTGGGCCATACAACCCATCAGATTGTGATATTAGGGTTATCAGTAGTTAAATAAAAATGCCCTGTGGACACTACGAAATACCCCAACTGGAAAAAACACACAGTCCACACACATTTCTGGGGCTCATAGAGCATGACCAGAAAGAGTTACCTTTTGTAAAAATAATGCCTAACATGCAACTGGGCCTTGATAGAGGGAGAATGCTCAACCACAAAGCAAATGATAATGCAGCCACAGCTTTTCATCTCCTGGGTTCCACCAGACCCACCAAGACAAGGTTGGATGGGCCTAGCAACCTATTATCCTTTGGAAATTGCCCACATGGGACTAGCATGAGCAGGACCAGACACATTTAAGCTGTACCACATGTCTGTTATACTACCTCATGCCCAGGAATGGAATCCATTAAAGATCGCTAGAGGAGGTAAAAGGAACTGAATTTCCAACGAGTACAAGCCTAAAAAGGGGGGCCTACTGCCCAAGAGCTTCAGTCAAGGGTAGCTTGGAAAGACAATGACAAAGATCTTCCCAATGGGCTGCACTTCCACAATTGTCTTGGTCATCTACTTTGTGTGGAAAGCTGTGTGTCCCAAGGTCAGAATATATATGCATTCATGGGCAGTGGCAAATACCCTGGCCAGCTGGGCAGGGATGCAAAAGGAAAAAGATTGGAAGACAGGGCAAGGAGGTCTGAGGTGGAAGATCAGCAGACACATGTGTTGGCACAAAATAGGAAAATCTTTATCACACATTAAGGCCCAGAGCACATCTACTGCTGATGTCCTCGTAAACAATGAAGTAGATAAACTAACATTTATCTACTTATCTACCAGATGGCATCATTCAGCCTTTGTTCATGTATCCATGCCAACAGCACAGGGTGGCTGAGGACACAAGGGCCATGGTTGCAGTTGAAGGTCGTGCATGGTCACAACTGCAAGGGTTCTTGCTAGTGCTGATCTAGCTGCTACTGTTTCTGTATCACTTGCCAGCAAGTGGGATCCATGCTTAGTCTTCATGGCAGCCAACCAACTGGCCACTCAGTAAGTTCACTCTAGTAGGGTCTTGTCATCTTAGAAGGGCCAGTGACTGGTTTTAATAGGGGAAACATTCCCAGTACAAGAATTTTCTGCCCACAGGGCCTTAGCCAGCACTTCCATCTGAGGTATTAGAGCATTCCATCCACCAATGATACTCCACAGAATACTACCATCAGACCAAGATATCCACTTCAGTGATTAAGGTACAGGAGGCATGGCCTATAACCACAGAATCCACCATTTCTGTCATGTATCTGGGTCAGTGGATGGCCCAATAGAGTTAAAATGATCTTTACACTGTCTTTAGAGGCCCAACTCAGAATGCTCTATGGATGGAATGCCATCCTGTAGATTACAACATATATTTTGAGTCAACTAATTTTATATGGCACTGTCACTAATCAGAATACTTGGCACCAAGAGGCACAACACAGACCACTTGCCATCACTCCCAGTGGTCCACCTGAAGACTACTTTCTATTCACAGCTTTGGGGATCAGAAGCTCTAACCTCACAAAGCCCAAAAGAGTCGTACTTGTGCCAGGGAACACCGAGTTCTTTGTGACCAGGGATGAGCAGGCAGAAAGTGAAATCACCATTTTGTCATAAGTATTTGACTCTGGTTAGGAGAATCTAGGGATACCGAGCCATGATTGGGACAGGGAGAAGTGTTTGCACAGATAACCCTGTTGGGCACTTCTTCCCTAGTCATGATGGTAAATGAGTAAGGGCAGCAAGCAACCTCTTCCTGAAAAGGACATGGGGGCCAGCAGCGCAGACTTTCCAGAGATTTGAGTCTAAATTACCCCACCAGGTAAGTTAACCAGATCAACAGAAGTGCTAGCCAAGGGGATGGGAATTGAGACAGGATGGTGGTGGTAAGCAAAGAGTCATCATGATCAAGAGACAGAAATATTGGTGGCAACCTTGAGACCAGCTAGAAAATACTAGTTTCCCTAACCATGCTCCTGAGTTTTCCCTCAGGAAGGGGAATCCATCCAAATCACAGAGGAACTTCATTAAAAGTATCTGAAGTAGATCAGACATGGCCCAAATAATGGATTTTAGTAGACAAGGAGATACACCACCCAGATCCCCTTTATGGATTTGAGTGACTTGTCTCCACATGTGGGCATGTAGTCAGCCATCTGGCAGGGCCTCAGCTAGAGAACCACCTCAATTCTAGGTCATGCCTTTCCAGCAGAAGCCCATATCCAACAACTGACGGAGGCAGGAGTATCAAAAAGGCCTGGTTTTGGCCCAGTTCATCACAACTCAAACCACTTTCTCCAGAGCTCCCCTGTGGGGATATCTGAGGCTATCAGAGCTTCCCTGCAGCTCAAGTTCCTCTATCCAGTCCTGCTTTACAGGATATAGGTCCAAGGACACCCCCAATAAACATCCTGCATATTACACTCAGTCTACTTCCTGGAGAGCTCCAATAAATGCCAAGGACTGAGGAACATACTACATTCTTAAATCATTTGTCCTCCAGATCTCCAAACAAATACATGGAATACATCTAAGAAACTTTCCCTTATGTTATTGAATCTCACTTTATAAGGGTGACCCAGGAAATATTTAATATGACAGAGGGGTCTATCAATGTAGCCACAGCAATGGCAGTATTCAGATAAACCCAGAACTATCCCAAGACATGTTTGCCTCAATTCACATATACTTGCTATATCGTCGTGCTTTGTAGACACTTTGTTGGACATTTGAGAATATCTAAACTCCAGTGCAAAGAATGCAGTACATCCCTCGATGACCACCTAATCCACCCAGACATTCTGTGCTTAGTTCATAATCCCATTGTCCCCTGAGAAGTTACCTAGGGGCTTCAAGTCTTGTTGGCCCAGTTTTTCCATTAGGAAAAAAACATGCCATTCAGAATCATCTGTCCCCCCCTAAACCACAAACTCACTCTCTTAGATGCTAAGACATGAAAGGGCAGTCAATCTGTTTATCATCCATCTCTATTGGGTCTATTTTAGCCAGATCCATCCCCAGACTATGAGGCACATCCTGGTATCTGGCAAGACCTGTCTGGCCTACTGGGCAAATCTCTTCCTAGCTCCAGGAGTGGGTCTCCATCAGTTGTGCCTAGAACACCTTGTGATCAGCTCAGATTGTTGCAGAGTTGCCCTGGGCTGTAGCTGCTTAGGAGAGAATTGGGGTTCTGCCCAGCCTCCTGGGGCTCCCTAAACCAGATACAAGCATCGGGCCTTCATAGAACAAAGCTTCAAGCGGTTCCCAGCTGAACAAGGTCTTGAAAGCACTAGAAAAGGCATTCAACCAGGCAGCACAGCCTGGTGGTGTGGAAGAAGTCATCTGATAAAGGGTGCTATGGAGTGTTCATCCCCCCAGGAATTGTATGAGGGGAGCTCTCATCTTCCTGATAGTGTTAGAAAATGAGGCCTTTGGAAGGTTGGTAGGTTATGAGAGTATAACCACTTTGAGATTAGCACCTGTATGAGAAGGGACACCATATGGGGATATAAGAAAGCAGCTATTTACAAGCTAAGAAGGCAGCCTTGGACATCAGTCACGTGCAGCTGCACTGATCTTGGACTTCCCAGCCTCCCAGACTGAGAAATAACTTGTTTAAGCCACTAAATGTACAGTATTTTTGTCACAACAGCCTGCATAGACTGAGGGGCTTGACATCCAGGGTATGATGTGAGCCCTCCCCAGCATAACCTTATATAGGCCCCGTGTTCCATGCTTCTTATGGGTCGCAGGCAGCAGCTTCCTTATTCCTGCTGTGCCATCCCAGTGGAGACTGGTTTTGTTCACTGCAATAGAAGGTATATAGCAATATGGCTAACTTCCAGCTGGGGTCTTGTAGCTCTACACTTATGCCAAGGGTACCTAGAATCCATGACACTGACCTTGGTCAAGGTAAGGATCTAGGTAGTGTTTTTAATCTTTGAGACACCAGAAACCTCCTATGCCAGTTTGCCTATGCTGTATCGAGAATGCATAGATCAGTCCACACCTCATTTTCCTGGTTACTCAAGCTGTTGGTCATGTCAACAGTAGGGTATAAAAGACTCCAGTCATAACTTGTGCCTCACTTCCCTGAGGTCAAGATGTTTTATGCACGCTAGTTGCTGGGGATACAGAAACAAAGCACATCTATGCCACAAAGGACCTAGGAGTCTACATCTGTGTCCTTTCTCCCCTCAAAATTAGCATTTGTGAGGTCACTGCAGTTTCTTATGGGTCATGACAAGCAAGTGTTCTATAGTCACACCTAGAGAGTCAGTCATTAATCTGTGACTTAGATTTTAGCCACTTAGATTTTAAACAGGCTACAGAGTAGGTGTTAAGATTTCTGGAAACATCCAGATCACCCCCCTCTCTCAGGTTCAGGGACTCCCAGTTTGTGACTGGAACCTGCACCAAGTTGAATAGGAAGCAGCTCTGTATGTATGCATACGGGAAAGCCTATGCTATTTCTCCAATGACCCACACTCAAAGGCCATCGTACTGAGGGCTCTTCAGTAAGGAGTTAAGAAAAGGGAACAACCCAAACACTCAGAGTTATTGGTCAACTTAAGAAGGTATAAATAAATTGGTTAAATAACTCGATGTAAACCAAAACCAGGATCCAAGCTTTATAGCAGGAGCTCTGCAGGCCTCAACCAGCAACACAGGCACCAGACCTGTCAATCCTGGGCTGTGGGGTGGTGAGTGGCACCTGGACTACTTTCAGGTCTGCCACACAGTAGATTGTCATAGACCCTTGTGGGATTTATCTGGGATACTGAAGCCAGATGTCTCCACCTCTGCACCACAATTCATCATGCCTAGAAGTTCCCTAGTAATTGATTAAACTGGGATAGGGAAGCAGATGGTTGGAGAACACTTTCAAGTCCAACCATTACAAAAGAACACAAATTGGCATGAGCACATGACCCCCACCCCGCCCCACTTGTTCTTCTCATGCCTGACTTGAATAACTGTTGCCCACAGGAAAGTATTCACGTTGACAAAGGCAATAAAAAAGGAAACTTCTTTATTCTTTACAGAAGATTAAAAACCAGCCTTTAGGTCTAATTGATAGATGTTATAGATTGTTATTTGAATCATTTTTTCTGATCAAGAGCAGATCAGAGCAGATCAAAAAGAATGAGAAACCCTAGTCCTACCCAATACACCCAAGATAACTCAAGTCCAAGGGCATTAAAGTCAAACTAAATGGCAAAGTCATGAAAGCCAACCATCATGGAAGGTCCTTGAGGTTACGCCTGGTAGTGGAGAGGTTGAGGCTCAGCTGATATCCCTCCCTGTTCCTGGACAGAGACAAGGAGAACATCACTCCTGGCCAAAGTCAGTCATTCATAAGGACTTTCAGCAAACCAGGAATAAAGAATTTGTGGATAACGCACTTAACAGCTAACACCCACCAGTTAGAATGACAATCATTAACAAGTCAGGAAACAGATGCTGGCGAGGATATGGAGAAATAGAAATGCTTTTTACACCGTTTGTGGGAGTGTAAATTATTTCAACCATTGTGGAAGACTGTGTGGCAATTCAAGGATCTAGAAGTAGCATTTGACCCAGCGATCCCATTACTGAGTATATACACAAAGGATTATAAATCATGCTACTATAGAGACATATGCACACGTGTGTTTATTGCAGCACTATTCACGATAGCAAGGACTTGGAACCAACCCAAATGCCCATCAATGACAGACTGGATAAAGAAAATGTGGCACACATATACCATGGAATACTATGCAGCCATAAAAAAAGGATGCGTTCATGTCCTTTGCAGGGACATGAAGCTGGAAATCATTCTCAGCAAACTATCACAAGGACAGAAAACCAAACACCACATGTTCTCACTCGTAAGTGGGAGCTGAACAATGAGAACACATGGACACGGAGGGGAACACACACCGGGGCCTGTTGGGGAGTGGGGGACTGGGGGAGGGATAGTGTTAGGAGAAATACCTAATGTAAATGACGAGTTGATGGGTGCAGCAAACCACCATGGCACATGTATACCTATGTAACAAACCTCCATGTTGTGCACATGTACACCCTAGAACTTAACGTATAACAAACAGCTAACATCCTCAATTGTGAGTGACTAGATGCTTTCCCCTAAGATTAGAAACAAAGCAAGTACGTCCCCCTTCTCACCATTCCTACTCAACATCACAATGGAAGTCCTAGCAAGTACAGTAAGGAGGAGAAGGCATACAAATTAGGAAAGAATTTGTCCACAGATAACATGATCATCTATGCAGAAGAATCATCAAGTAAGCATTGGTGGAAGGAGAGAAGTTTGCTGTAGATATGAGATCCTCTCCGACCTGGATAGCAGTAAAAGGAAGAACAATCCTCCTCCCTAGGGCTGGATAATGCTGGGAACATGGAACACTAAGTCTTCCATGCAGCACTGAATGCTGCCTTAGTTCTTGTTCTTGGTGGTTTGTGATCATTTGATGTCATTAGAGAATGTCTCTTATTTTAGTAATATCACCATCACCCTAACAATCACTGCTGCTGCCCTACCTGAAGCTGAGCTGTGGTGTGTTCAGACCATTTGTACAAGCTGGCACTCTATAGCTCGCTTGACCAGAGAAGGGAAGAGAACTTTCTAAGCTGACTCTGGGCCTCCAGTATCTTGGAATGGGACCCTTGAGGGTCTTCCAGACAAACTTGTCCGTGTACTGTGGATACTGGTTGTAGAGACTGAGTGAACTACTCGGATAACTTATGCAAGTATCCATGGTGAGGGTCTGTTAATAGACCTGTTTCTGATGCTGAGCCTAGACCTGCATGCCACATTATGATTCCTGCCCAAAGCTGTCAGACAAATGGATATATCCCATGAAGCATGCATGGCCTCCCTAACACATTCCTGACAGATAACCTGGGAACTCCTGAAGCCTTCTCAGGCTTGTCTGTTGACTTTATTACATATCTGCCAACTCCAGCCATGGCCCTTGAAACTGGTGTCAGACGTTCAGCTTTCCAGGCTACTTGCAGTCTAAAGGTGATAAACCATTTTGGCAGAAGCTCTTCAACAGTGACCTGGCAGGCTAACTCCACTTATTTCTTCCTGGTCCACACTGCATAGTAAGGCTGTTAAATCAGTAAGTGCAGCCTCCTTCAGAGAGGGGCTATACCTGCTCTTGGGAGCTTACAGGACAATGATCAGAAGAGGAGTATGCTATTACACAGACCTTTAGGACTAAAAGTCAACCTGCTGTGAAAATTCAGGTTTCTGCCCAGCCCAGCCCTTGGAATGACACACTGAACTTTCTAGCAGCAACCCTAAGAGAACCTGGTTGATTTACCCTCTGGTTGGCAACCCGACCAAGGGCAGACCCAGAGGATTCAGACTTGATGTTGGTTAGGTTTTGTGAAAATGCTTTAGTTCCTTAGATCTGGCTCCTTAGAAGACAAATATTTGGGGCTACAGAGGGGGTGACTAAGATTTGAAGCTATACCTACTAGAATGAGACACCCTGATTTTGTGGCAGTGGCTGGAAAGCAAAACCCCAGGAACCTGGGAAAGGAAGCACCTCAGACCCTGGGAGGAGTGGGGAAGGGCATTCTTCATCTTTCAGGACAGGCTGAGCTTTCTTCCTGCAGAAATGTGTCCCTACACTTCCCTGAAACTGCTGTAAACACTATGAACTTATGCAACTGTTGAGTCCGCCATACACTGCCAGAAAGCTTGAACCACAAGACAGGATGCCCCTAGCTACTGAACCTTCCACCGATACCTCCAGATGCCACCCCAAATCCCATTTGCAGCCCTTCTGCAGGACAGATGAAAAGGACTCGATTCAGTTACTCAGACTGTGGACCCTGGAGCTGACCAGCTGGTGACAGGCTAAGCTCTTGCTCCCCAATGTCTATCCCAAGGGGAAGCCAGTCAGAGGGGTGGGTGTGCAACTAAACAATTGTTCCCAGGGACCTATGTATGTGATTCAGGATTGTACTCACATGAAAGTCAGGCTTTAGCTTCCTTCCTTCATGAAGACACCGATTTGCCCATTTGGGAGGTAGAGGATGGGTGGCAAAACTCATCGGCCCTTCCAGAGCTTGTCTCAATAGTCTGAGGGTGAAGAAAGTATAGCAATATGCTTCAAGTTAATTACTTCTTAGCTCTGTGCAGGAGATATCCACACAGTCCCATCAGGGCAGCACAGTTGTGAGACCACAAGAATTAGAATTCCTGCAGAAGCTCAGGATTAGACAACTCACTAGGAAAACTGTGCTTAACAATTCAAAGATATGCTTTGGTCAATGAGATAAGTTTAAGGGATGTGTCTGTAGAAGGGTAGGGGAACTATCTTGGATCACGGCATGATCTTGCGAATAGAAGCTCCTTATGGTGAACCACAGAAAAGTCACGGTCTCCTTTACTGCAGAATGTTATACCAGCCTTCTCTCCAGATTTAAGGATGAATAAGTTATCTTGCTTTTGATAAAAAGATGGTACCATAGAGTCCCCATCAAGATTAAGAAAGTTGGTCTTTCCCATCCACCCTGAAGTTGGTAAGAAATGAAGATTTCTAGTAATCACTAGGGTGAGGAGTCTCAGAGGCAGAACAATGCCACGTGGAGGTACATAATTTGATGCACAAGGGACACCTCCAACAGCAGAGGTAAGACGTTTAAGACTGGCATTTTCATGACATACAACAAGCACATCAAGATGAACAAGTCCTACACCTCATTGTTGGAGCTTGTTCTCAGAGCTAAGTCATCTTCCACCTCTCTGCAAACTATCCCCAAAGAACTTTCTCACACATACATTGCTGGTTAAGATTATATTCTTACAGTGAAGACAACTTGGCTTCTGTTTCTTCCCTCCGGGGACAGTTTTAATGATTTTAGAAAGCTAGGAATGGGAAAGGAAGAAGCCAATCATTTTTTCCACTGAAAGTCAGACATGACCATTGGGTACAAGACTCAGACCCCAGGAACTATAGCTCTATAGTCCCATCCAGGTTCCTTTTCTGTGCTAAGCTCTGTTCACCATGCATTTTTTACTCGAATTAGAAGCAGAACAGCCTGATGAAAGCCAAAGGAGTGAATTCAAACTAAACTTCAATAGACCAGGGCACCCATGAAAAAAGACTCAGATCTTAGTTTCAATTGCAATTGTTAATTTAACTCCTTGCCTTTATAGAGGCCAAGCACACTGGGTCTGGGTACCTCTATGGCAGGAGACACCTCAGCTGTCCCCATGTGGCTGGTATCGTGCAAGTTCTATAGGCAAGCCACATTCACAACGGAAAGTGTCCCAAGTGAAACTACCTGGTCAACATAGTTCAGGGTTACAGGAGCATTGCTTGGCGCAAATAACCTAAAACTTGGTGAAAATGTCACACTGATACCTCATGAGGTTCAGACTATTTTATAGCCAGTTAAGCTGGCTAGAAGGCATGCACAACACACAGCAGGATAATGGGGAAGAGCCCATCCTATAGGGGAGTAACCACAGAGCTCTGCAGGAAACTACGCCCAAGCAAACCTGAACAAACTCCTTCTACCACTTGTAGATTCCCTTGCATAAGTATTTATTCTACCTAAAATACCATGAATACCTTTAGCAAAACCAGGCACATAGTGATGCTCAAGTATTTATTGACTAGAAGGAAAAAGAACCACAGCCTTAAGGGCAATGCTCACCATGGCCATGTCTTCCTGGAAGAGAAGACATTTATAAACCTTAGTTTATCAAGGATATACCCTAATCAAACAGCTCAGATTTTAGCAGATCTATGATCAGCTTCCAAGCTGACACCTATATACAGCCAGCCTGGCCACCAGGGCTACCTCTCCCATAAGCAAGAATGGACAACTCCTTCTAACCAGGGCTTAGGGTAGATGTACACCTGTTACTAGCAATCTCAGAATAAGAGCAACATCCTATAATGAGTACAGAAATTCCTGACCATGGCAAGGACAAGAAAGAGGTCTTAAGACATTTGTATCTGCAGATGAATTACTTGATTAGAGAGATAGGCCTATATAGTTCATTCTTATACCTTTAAACCCAAATGAAGGCTACTAAGCTCTGTTCAGAGAATACATGGGTTGTCAGAATTGATGAGCTGGATATGAGGGCATGCTAATTTTCCAGTTACATCAGCCATCTTCCAGACTACAAAGTATTCTGGGCACTTTCTTTGCAAGACAATATTAAGGATGAGAGTATATCAGGCTACTGTAGAACACATGAGGCAGGAAGAGTAAATTTTCAATTCTATGAAGACTAGCTATTGTGGGATAGTCAAGAGAAAAAGCAATGTATGGTCAGCAGTTGTATGTCCCTCGGGTTTGGCTGATCCACTGGTTTACTACCAAGTTGCCTATATGTAATCACTTAAGAATGTGGCAGTAGGGGATTGGATTCACACACCTACAGAGTCCCCAGATAAAGATTAGGGCACAAAAGATTGAGAGTATCCATGGAAACAAGAGTTCCCAAGAATATCACTCAGGGGAACCCCTCAACACACCTCTTCAGTACAACCAGCTCCATTCCTGCCAGCTGCGGTCCATCTCACATGGATGGCAGAACCAAGTCCAGAGTCATATAAGGTTGGGCCTTTTTCCAAAGCTGCAGCTTATAAACTGAGTTTCCCTTGGTAGGTATCTGTTATGGGAAGTCAGGGACCCCAAAAGGAGGGACCAGCTGGAGCTGCAGCAGAGGAATATAAATTGTGAAGATATCTTAATAGGGACATGTATCAGTTCTCTAACACTTTTATAATGTCTTACGCCTGTCTTTAATCTCTTAATCCTGTTATCTTCGTAAGCTGAGGATGTACATCACCTCAGGACCACTGTGATAACTGTACAAATTGATTGTAAAACGTGTGAACAATATGAAATCAGTGCACCTTGAAAAAGAACAGAATAGTGATTTTTATGAAACAAGGGAAGACAACCATAAGGTCTGGACTGCCTGCAGGGTCGGACAGAAAGCCGTATTTTTCTTGCAGAGGGCCTATAAACGGATGTGCAAGTAGTAATCACTAAATTCTTTTCCCAGCAAGGAATATTAATACTCTGGGAAAAGAATGCGACCCTGGGGGAAGGGGTCTATGAACAGTCACTCTGGGAATGTGTGTCTTGTGCAGTTGAGATAAGGACTGAGATATGCCCTGGTCTCCTGCATAACCCCTCAGGCTTACTGAGGTTGGGAAAACTCAGTCTCTGCTCTCGAACCCTATTTTCTCTTAAGGTGTTTATCAAGACAATATGTGCACCGCTAAACAGACCCTTATCAGTGGTTCTGCTTTTGCCCTTTGCCCCGTTCCCTTAGAAGCATGTGATCTTTGTTAGACCCTTATCAGTGGTTCTGCTTTTTGCTCTTTGAAGCACGTGATCTTTGTACCTACTCTGTTCTTACACCCCCCCCCCCTTTTGAAACCCTTAATAAAAACTTGCTGGTCTGAGACTCAGGCAGGCATCACAGTCCTACCAATATGTGATGTCACCCCTGGCGGCAAATTCCTCTTTGTACTGTCTATTTCTCAGCTGGCCTACACTTACGGAAAATAGAAAGAACCTATGTTGAAATATTGGGGGCAAGTTCTCCCAATAGGTATCTGTGGTACTGAAGTCAAGGAATTCAGAGTCTGCTGGGATGCAACAGAAACCTCAGATGATGATGACAACAGATCCCCAGGGAAAGGTCATGGCCAGGATTTTCCTGTTCCCAGAAAAACATAGGAAACACCTCCTTCCAGAGATAGGTGCCACACTATACCGCTGATGATGCCTGGACTAGAAGCTCCAAGACATGCCTCCTTCTCTAGGGATGGCTTTGTTCCAATGGAAGCTATTTCAGCCTATTTCATGCCCTTCCCTGGGGAAACCACATTCAAGACTTCAAGGAATAAAAACACCAGCCAGGCAGGTCAATTAATAGCTCTAGAGGCCACCTGGCTATAGAACTTCTTGTGGGTTGGTCAAAGCTACTGCAACAGTCCCACAAGTTCACCTCCCGCTCCCAACCATGCTTTCTTTTCCTTTCTCATGCAGCTCCCAAGCCCACTCATCAGTAAATCTAATGCCTGTGTCAGTCTCTCTCAAACACAAACTAAGACACTTAGTTTTTCACAAGCCCATTGTTTTATTCCGAGTTACAAGTGACACAGGAAATCAAAGATCCTTGATCCTAGAAAAATATGAGAACTAGTATAAGTCCTAAGTTCACCAGGATGAACTAATGATTCAATTATTGGCAGCTAGAGATTATTCAGCTGATAAACACTAAACTGAGGAAGTTTCAGGGACTACACATAGCCCTCCCTATGAGACATCCTGTGTCATCCTGTGAGTTTCTTTGTACATTGAATGACTTATGTCCTTTAAGCCAGTGCAGTTAATCTAGAACATGTTATAAAGTGAGTTCTTATCGTCATCCTGGGTCCTAGGTACTTTTGCTTGAAGGAAAGAGAAATTTCTATGTTGGCCTCAAGCAGAGGCTTTGTAATGTGGCCAGCACAAAGGATTGACCTCAAACGACTAAGGCCTTATAGGCTGGAACTATTCTGAGAAGACATGTCGAAGCAGGAGTGGATAGCTAAGCCTCAGCGGCCAGCTGCCTCCACGTCCCAGGACTGAGGACGCTGGGGAATGGAGCAGAAAGTTTTCCAGACATGGCATCCTTTTCTCCAACCCTAGCAGAAGACTGAAAGAGCTATCACTCAAATGACGCTGGTGATGGAGAACCAACCACCACTTTCTTTGGTCATCTGACCTTGGCATTAAGGTTGTTTGGAATGTTTCTAACACTGTTAAACCTGTGGGACTGAGGTCCCCATCTCCTGTTCTTTGGTAAGTTTGTATCATCCATGACATGAAAACCTCACCTTTACCTCAATTCATGCTTGCCATCCAACTCAGAATTGACCTCACAAGCACCTTCATGCGATTTCATATGCTCCTTTACCAGATTACTCGAGTTTCAAGGAAACAGGAAGCAAGGAGTCATGAAGCACTACCACCACCGCCACCACGCCCCCCTCCTTGCCTGACCCCCAGACCCCAGCTCAGAAATCTGTAGGAGAAAGGTCAACACTACGAATCTTGCATCTCACAGATGCTCTCTGCACCGACCCCACAAGTCACTACATAAAGCTCTCCATTCTATTTTGCTTCAGGTTAACTCATTCCCAAGAACCCCATGGATGCACGGGAATGAAGTGATGTTAAAGCTCTGGACATAAGAGATGCCAGCATTTGTAGACTACTACAAGCACCAAGAGTTCATTGCTCTCCTGTGAAAAGCAGTCCTAGGTTCTACAGATGACTCCAGATATTCTGAAGAGTTGAAGTCAAACTGCAGTTGTTAGGGTGCCTTCTGATACCTACAGAAGACTCAAAATATACCTTTCTACATGGAGATTTCAGGTTCTAGCTCAAGTTAATGTAAAGCAGATCCACTCAGTTAAACAAGGATATATTCTTCAACTGCCCCGTCAGAATTGTGGCAGGCATTAGTGGGTCCCCTAAGATCAGCTTCCCAAAAATTGTTAGACCCTGGTAACAACGTCAGATTACAGAGATTCAAGGAAGTTGGACATTCACCATGACGGTTTCACTGGCATTTCTCACTAACCTATATCTTCTAATACCTAAAAAAAATAGGGGATATGCTTCAATGTGAAAAAACGGAATCATCTACTGTGCGCTCTGTCACTGAGAAAAATGCAGCTGTGCTTAGAATAAATTCAAGTCTTTTACATTATACAGGGTCCCTTGGGCGACACTCATTCTGCTCTTAAGTTCCTGAAAATTTGGGGTTGTGTAGAGCTTAATGGCTAGAGAAAATGGGGTCAGTGACCACCAGAAATATTTCTACACAAGTGGGCATCTTCCCCATGATAAAAGTCCTCTTGGTTTTTTTGTGGCAGAAGACAGGAGCATTTGGACACTAACCAGGTTGAACAATGTTTTCTACTTCTAGATGTCTGTTTAAGTTGTATACTTCATCTTAGACATGTGTAGGGAAGCAGCCTTCCCCTCTCAAGTCTGCCTGGCACACCTACCAATATGAGCTACAAAGCCACTGAAATAAGTACCCAGACCTTTCCTGGCAGTGAGTGTTCACACAAATGAAGGAAACGTTTGAGTCACATGTTTCCTGAAACAAAAGATCAATTGACAAAGGTCTCTTCTCCATGTCAGCAACCAAGCTGGGATCTATCTCCCTTATCTTCAGGGTCTCAGCTTTCACAGCACCAATCCCATAATAAACTCATGTGTGACTCAACGCCAGTGGTATTTATGAAGGATGTAGGCTTAAATTCAGTTAGAATGATATTCCTCTAGCTACAAATAAGTCTCAACTCTCCAAGTTTAACACTCATCTAACCCAGGGTTATGCCTGCCATCATCCCCCTGAAACTTCGTGTTATGTTCCCTCATGCTGAAGATTGCCTTTAAACTTCAGGAGAGCTGGCACACCCAAAGGTTTCAAAACCTTGAGTGAAAGCAAAGAAACATTTTATTGACAGATAAAAAGGTGGAGCATTCAAGGTCATTGTGATCTAGGAAAAAGAGGCGGCATTGCCAGGAAATGGAGTCATCAAGAGGCCTCACATGAGCAGAGGAAGATACAAAGCACAGCTTAGGGACTTTTGTTCTGGCCGCTACCATGCTTACCTAGCAGACATTCTGGCACCCAGGGGACCCATTATACACATCATTTCCACTGTCAGAGGAAGCTGAAGACTTTTGGACCCAGCCTCCTGGGGGTGATGGGTTATCACCTCCAAGTGCATTCCTATCAAATGACTGTCTTCAGCTCAGAATGGCTGGGCTCTACATCGAGTTCACTCAGATCAACCATGAGAACCTTAGTCCCTGAAGGATCACAGGTCATGAGAAATTAAGGCATCATTTATTTTTAAATGGAGGAATTTATACAACTTCTAGATCAAGGAACAGGTCACAAAGGATAAGGACACCAAAAAAGCTAGAAGTCTATCAATGCCCTGCTTGTGTGACAAGCCCAGAAGTATCCCCTGGTCCTCTGACAATAGCCCACCATGGCAATAACAGCTTTGTGTCACAGGGCTCACCATGCACTATCACAACTCCTCAAAGATCGACAGTGGGGTCTATTTCCCAGTCTACATCCCTTATCTGTATTATTGTTCTTGGGGGCAAGTAGCTACCCAGACACCACTAACAGGTAAGCCTAGACCTTTTTCCCAAAATAGGCACCTAACAGGAGGATTCTTGGGTTTCAACCATGGCTTAAGTCCAAGTAGTAAAGAGAACAGAAGACTTAAGATGCAAAGAGAAGTGAAAGTGTCATGATTCTCTTTAACATCATTCTATGACCAGAAAACCTATCACTATTGCACCTAATATTCAAGCTTTATTTGAAAAATAAAGTTGCCAACATGCGTTTTGATCATGAGACATTTGTCCAGTGATTTTAGTGATTCAGTCTTACCCACTGACAGGTTGGCCAAGGAAGGTCCCCTTCCCCATCCTGTCTCCCTTCACAAGTCTGAAGCATCTAATCATGCAAGTGGACCTCACAGCCCAGTCCCCATCACTCCAGATCAGGTAGGACCCCTTGCTGCCCCATCTCACCCCCTCTTGCCCCTGTGCTATTTGGGACTTTGCAGGACACTTAATGAACCCACAGCTAAGAACACATCCCTGCTGGTAGAAATCCAATGACCAGCTACCCCAAACACCACAGGACCTCTTTTGCCCATCCAGCCCAGCCTACCTAGGCTCTGTAATTAAGGTTAAATATGAAATAGGCAGAGAAGTTCTATATCTTCCCATAGAGGGAAATTCACAAACCTTCCATTAAAAATCATTACTTTTGCCTCTAAGTTGGTTTTTCTGCTAGTAGTAGGGTTGCTTTAACTCAAGTATCAAGCCACAAATCAGGTAAACTAAGGATATACCAAGTCATGGAAGACTGCACTAGAACAGCAAGTGATATTGACACCATCCACATTTCCACAACTTCACACAGAATAGGGTAACACAAGGACCTTAATCAGGGAGTTAAGGAAGCCATTCTGTGGTATAACTCCCCATGGCAAACAGTTGCTCTTTAGAGAGCCTCACTAGCCTGTCTGCTCTGTAAAGCGCAAGGGCTGTTGGTAAGAACATGCTGCCTGCATCCTGAACCTCCCGAGCATCATACAATCCTACAGGTAGACTTGTGAACTTGATCTCCATTCCTATCTGCCACAGTCTGAGGAGGGACAGGTGTGAATGGAGCTTCAATGATTTCTGTGGCAGTCAACTTTATGATAAGGGACAGAAATTTAAGCAAGAGTCAAAGGCTGGAGTCTGCCACAGCTTCTGGGCATGAGTGTAGAGGTGACTTGGTACCTTGAAGATCTTATTGCATACCAGGGTATAATCAACACACCTGCAGATCATATTGGGGCAATACAAGTATCAGGTAACATCAAAGATCATAGAAGTTAAAAACATCATGAGTTTTCCCCCTGAAATTATTTTTTCAAGCACTATGACAAGACTTGCATACACTGAGTGGTGGGGGCTTACTGAACCTAGGCTCTGGAGTGTTCATTCCGAGGCTCTGCCTTTTCCCTCCATCACCGACTTGAGCATTCTAAGTCATTCTAGCTATGAAGAACATGAAGACTGGCACAAGGACCTACTTTTGGCAAGACATTTCTCACAACTGGAGGTGGTGGACGGATATGGCATGTTCATGAAGCAACAGACCCAACAGAAGTCCTGCTGCTGCCATTGTCAACTCTCCCTGCAACTGCTCCTGGCATCTCACAGGCCTGGGCAACGGTTAAGGACAAGCTAGTGGGTCACTCCTTGCCTGTTCATCTAGACAGCATCCTGCGCTAGGACACCAGTTCTAGAGAAACTTGGATTTCTATGTGAAAGTTTTTGTACCAATAAAAATACCCTGCACCCCCAAAGTATTGGGACAGCTGCTCCAAGGGCTCAAAACAGTCCTAGAATGGTCCATCTGAAGAACTTGTTACTTAGACTTGGAGTCAGAAGAATGCCAAGCACAGAAAGCTTCACTGATCACTGACTCAAGCTGAGTAAATCAGTGGGCAGGAATCTTCTTTCATGTGCCTGTTTGAGTTTTAAGTATGGAAGGGATGTCATTCTGTATTTGACTGCATTTTTGAAATTGGTTTTTAATCTTTTGGAGTCCCATGTCAGATGGGAGTGAACTATGATTTATGGCTTTCATGCAACATATGGTATATCTTGGTGAATAACTAACCACTACACTTCTGACATTTAGTACCGTTCTGGAAAAATACATTCTCTCAATTATCTTCACTGAGGGTCCACTATGAGTTTGCCTTTTCATGGGAAAAAGTATACATTCAGTCTCACTCTTAAGGTAACTCTCCTGATCTCTGCCCCAATGTCATTGGCAGAGATCTCAATTATGCTGACATTCCACAGAAGAGCCTGCTGAATCACTTGTTGGTATCACATAAGTCAGACCTGGGCAACAGGAAAGTAGGAAGTACCCTGGAGAACACCTGTGTGCCAGAGACAGGGAGACTTATAAGCCCAGGGGCTTACTGACATCACTGCTTTTTTTAGGCATCTAAGGAACGCAGGGGCATTACTTCCAACTTCCAAGTTATAGGAGAATTTATTGCATCTTTTTCTCCTACCATGAAGTGCACTTTCAAACTAGGTAGGCTTTTTTAGATTTCACAGAAAGCATACATCACACTTGACTACTCCAAACCATTTTTATGAGGCTCAAATGGCTACAAGTTCTGAGGAGGACTCTAAGCACATGAGGGCTCCACAGCTAGTTTTGGTCTAAGCCGCTGCCTTGTCTCTCATGGGGTTACATCCATGGTAGGAGAGGATGTCACGGGTGCTCTCTAGAAGATTCCATAGCAAAGATATATTGTACACCCCTAATATATTAGCCTAAGTCTGCACCTTTTCCAGATTAGCCTTCTACTAGCTATCTCTAAACATGTTACTGGGCCTTAGAAAGTGAGCTCCTGGCCATGAAACATCAGGTAACTGTTTATAACTGCTCAGTATGAGCTAGGTGCTGTTGAGTCCCATCCAGGAAAAAGCTCCAGTAGGCACAGAAACAATGTTATAAAGAAAAGTATTTGTACATAAAGGCCACATTGAAGTTAGAAAACCAGGTGGGCTCAGATTCCCGTCATCCCCCACCTCACACTGGGCCCCTTGCTGTCTGGGACAGTGTAGGATACTCAATCCACAGTTAATGGCAGTTTTCTACAGACAGGATTCTAACCACCAACTGTGCAACACCATCCCTCTTTCCCATGCAGGCCCTTTCTACGTTAGCAAAGACTTCCGGGACAAAGACAGTTCTGGCCTTAGTGTTTCTACTGTATGCTGTAAGAAAAACATCTGGGTTCTAGACAATACAGGGGATTTGAGAATGCCCACAAAAGCACCGACCAGCATTGGGAGTTAGAAAAGACGTTCTTGATCAAGCTTCCCTTCCGACTATGGAGAAGACAAGAGGCAAGGAGTGAACTCGAGAAGTCAAGGGAAAAACATGGAAATCCCGAATTTAAACAAGTCTCAGTAGAAACTGAAGAGGGACAGCAGGCTTCTAACTCCCAAGCACAACTGCGTTACCAAGAACATCAGCGAAGGGGACTAAAGTCAGAACTGTCCCACGCGACAATGCTCTCTGCCAAAGGAATAGGGCAGAATGCAGTGACAGCTCAAAATCTAGGATACCAACTCCCCAATTACCCTTAAGACTGCCACCAGTTAACCTGCTTCACCAGGACATACTGCAGGCCCAGGGCCAACTCCTGGAGCTGAGCAGAGGCCAGAGAAATTAGATGCATTAAGTGCCTGCTTGCCTTTACCCTAGCCAAATCAAGATGTATTCCCAGCACAACTGAGAACAGAATCCAGAAGTCATTATGAAGAGTCAGGCGGACAAGGAGTAAATGTCTGTTGGTTGATGAGATGGATCCTCCTGAAGTGGCTTTTCTGAGTTGCCTACCCCGGAAAAGTTCAGTGCTCTCTCCTTGAGGGAGTTCATACGACTGTGGTGACAATGTCTACCCAGAGGCTTTGCTGGGCTCCTGGGTCCAAGTTGCAGCCAGGGCCCAGATGCCAGGCCTGTGGAGTCAGGCGGTGTTGGGTCCATGGGAGAAGCCTTCCTGCAGACACATGTGGTTGGGTTCAACTTTAGTTTCATGGTGGACAAGCCTGGGTTCTAGAAAATCAGGAAGAAAGATCAAGTGTCCTCTCTTGCTTCCTGCCTGCAATTTTCTACCTCTACACCTTGAAGGCAACATTTTCCCAAGTGAGTTGATAGGAACAAGATCTTAAAAAACCTCCAGTGAAAATAGAACACCAGGACCAAGGGCACATGTGTGGTATTTAATGGCAGAAAGGCTCCGTCAATTCTGTGGTGCCACTGACCACTCAGCTCTGGTCTCCACAATTGCTTACAGGCCATGCACACCAGTGGGTTACGTATGTTAGCCTGAGACCCCCAACCAGTGCCTGCTGCTTCATGGGTTCAGGTACAGAGATTCATGTTTGAAAGTGGAAACATTTCAGTTACCATTAATACCAGTGAACCCAAGTACCTACCCTTTAAAATAGAAAAGACTTCCACAGCTCACAAGGAAGCACTTCCTCAGCCAAGCATTGTGAATGAGTTGAAGAAACTGGTTCACTCCTGTGCGAAATTCTCTACCTGACTACTACTTTAAGGAACAGCTCCATTCTAACTGTAGATTTCAAATATCAGGTCTTAAGTCAGAGGCTGTTCTCTCCCCTCCCCAAAACACGTGATTTAATGTTCAAATTTTCAAAGTTCTTAGTCCCTGAGACCTTTTATGGTTTGGCTAGGATAGAAAACAGGGTAACTGTGTGTTACTTCCATTTAGAGCTGTTTTGTATATTTTCACTCCTTGAAGTGTTAAAGGTTACTTCTCAAATATTGAGTTTAGAGTGTACATAAGGATTCATCTAGTGTATTTAGGGAGTCATTCATTGAAGTGCAAGGATCATTCTCTTTTGCATGATTCATTTATTCTTTTATAGTTGATGGTGTGGATTGGATTTTAAAAAAACTAGGTGTGACCTAGATGCAAAAAAGTTGCACATAAACTCAGATCATTCACTTTTTGGTGCACTTCAGAGATTTATAGTTCTGCAAAGTCTTGGAAGCAATCTTTCACTCATCCTGGTTTTAATAAGTTTCCAATATTGTTTTGTTAGATTTGTTACTGATTTAATAAAGATAAAATAATGCATCAGGAGGATTGGTGGAGTCAGAAGGTCTGTAAGACAGTTTTCGGAAAGAATCCTCAAACATGTTGAGGAAAGTTGAGAAGCAGGTGGTTTTCATGGTTTGTGTTGCTCACCTCTGCCCACCATTGGTTGTGGGTTTCCAGAATTGGTCTACCTGTATGTAAGACATCAAATCAGTAATCAAGAATTTGTATCAGGAGGATGTTCAGAAGGAATCCAACAGTGAATTTAAGTGTTCACCCTAAACTGTCACGAGGTACAGAAGTTAATCATTGAGTTGAAGGCCTTATTGCAAACTTCCTTAAGTTAGTTGAAAGTATGTGTTGTGTGATTTATTTCCAACAAGGTAAATGTCTACCAACCATAAGCTGTATGATATGATTAAGCAGATTTCATGAAAAGGACCTTACCATATGCTTTAAAGTCTTAGTGAGAAAATTTACATCAGTGTGGGAGAGTCCTGGGGAAGAAGCAAACTTCATGGTGAGCAGGGGAGTGGTCCTGGGATGTGGCTAATCCAGGGAACCACTGCCCCACTTGATTTGATGGAATCACTTAGGACTTGGCAGTGCAGGTAGGGGCTCATACAGCTACAGTTTCTAAATGAAGAGTGGGCCGCCAAGAGAAAGATCAGTGGAAACAGATTCTGAAAACAGAGGAGCCACTTAACATTCCCCTTCAGGACAACCAGCTCTTGTCTTCATCTGCTTCCATCAATTTCACAAGGAAGGTAGAACCAAAAGTCCAGGGTCACCCAGAAGCCTCATTTCTAACTTTGTCAGTCATGTGAGCTTCCTTTAGTGGGGATCTGTGGTCCTGGAATTGAACTCAGTCTCGCTGAGATGCCAAGGAAACCTCACCAGATGAGGGTGAGGACACTCAGGAAGAGAGTCTCGTGGACTGAATCTAAGAGGACAGGTCACATTCCCGAAATGGGTGCTACACTACACCACTGACAACATCTACACTAGAAGCTCAGACACTCGCCCTCCTCTCTGCAGGTAGCCTTTGTCCCAACTCAAGTGTTTCAAGTTTATGTCCCATGTCTCTGGGAAAGCCACATGCAGAGGTTTCTGTGAGGAGTAGAGGAGCCCAGCCAGCCAGGTCAATCCACAGCTCTGAAGACCATCCTACTTACAGAGCTTTTTGTGGGACTGGTCAAATCTGCTGCTGCAAGAGGCTCAACAGTGCAACTTCCCCTGCCCAGCCATACTTTCTTCCCTTCCTTTGCCAATGTGATTCCCAGGCCCATTCACCAGTACATCATATATAGTCGTCCACCTGTCGGCCTGTTTGGGTGAACCCAAACTAAGACTCCATGAAAGCCTAGTTGTAATTTCAAGCAATAGATGACATAGGAGATAAGAGATCCTTGTTTCTAGAGGAGTATGGCAACTACTATAAATCCCCTGGGCTTACCAGGACAAACTAAAATTGGCAACTAGAAAAAAATTCAGCTGATAACACACAACAGTTCCAAGGATCACCTATAGCTTTCCCTGTGAGACACTGTATTTTCTTTGTACATTGCATGATTCATGTCCTTTAAACTGATGCGGTAAATCTAAAACATGTTACCAAATTTGACAGTTTCCACATTCATTGTTAGCCTATATCCTAAGTACTTTTGCTTAAAGGAGGCCTGAGAAATTTCCATGTTGGCTTCAAATGGCTTTCTAATGCTGTCAGCACAAAAGATTGACCTCAAGGGACAAAGGACCCATAGGTTGAGACTCTCGTGAAGACATATCTGGAAGCAGAAGTGGATGGCCAAGTCTCAGTAGCAGGTTTCCTTTATGTTGCAGGACCCAGGATGCTCTGGTGGGTGGAACAGAAAGTTTTCTATAAATGACATCCTTTTTCTAACCCTGGCAGATGAAGGAAGGGGAGGAGGGAAGGAAGACAGCCATTACTCAAAACTATGCTGGTGGAGACAGAACCATCCACAACTTTGTATACACCCAACAATGGCACTAAGGCTGCTTGCGAAGTTTCCAGCATCACTAAGCCTGTGGGACCGAGGTCTCTTATCTCCTGGTTCTTTGGTAAGCTTATGTCATTGTCCAGAATGACATGGAAACCTCACCTTCACCCCAATGCATGGTTGCCATCCAACTAAGAATTGACCTCACAAGGACCTTCAGAGGCCATTTATTTCATATGCTCCTTTACAGGTTAGGACAGAATATAAAGGAGACAGAAGCCAAGGAGTCACGAAGCAGCCCCAGCTCAGTCTGCAGGAATGCTCTGTACTGACCCAGCAAGTCACTACACATGAGGCACTGTTCTATTTTGCCTCAGAGGTTACCCTCATTGTCCATAGAAAATCATATCCCAGAGCTTTACCATCACAGGGATGCCAACATTTATAGACTGCACTACAAGCACCAAGAGCTCATTGCTTTCCCGAGAAAAGCAGCCCTGGTTCCTACAGATGAGTCCAGATAAAGAATATTCTGAATTGCTGAAGTCAAAGTGCAGTTGTTAGGGTCCCTTCTGATACCTACAGAGGACCCAAGTAGACCTTTGTACCTGGAGATTCCAGGTTCTAACTCAAGTTAATAAAAAGCAGACCCACTCAGTTAAACAAGGATTTTTCAACTGCACCAAGTCAGAATCAATGAGCTTCCCAAGAATTGGACTATGGTAACCATGTCAGATTACTCCAGAGACTTAAGGAAACTGGATATCCACCATGACTATCACATCTTCCACTGACATTTTCTGATGCCTGAAGACATGCTTGAAAAGGCACAAAATGTACAAAACCAACATCTGCTCTGAGCTCTGTCACTGAGAAAATGTACCTGTGCTTGGAACATATCCATGTCACTTATGTATGGTCCTTTGGCCAACACCTATAGGCACTGATGCTGGTCTAACATGGCAGTAGAAATTCCTGAAGATCAGGTCAGGCAGAGCTGAATGGCTAGAGAAAATGGAGCACCTGGTCACCACTAGAAAAACTATGCACAAATGCACATCCCCTTCCCTACCACACAAAGGTCCTCTCATCAGGCTCTTCAATATGGCAGGAAACAAGGACTTTTGGCACTACGACCAGGATAATTGGTTTCCACTCCAAAGGGTAGTCCAGATGCCTAAGGATGTACTTCATCTTACTCATGGGTAGGCCAGAAGCCTTCAAGTTGACCCCATACACCTGCCAACATTAATGACACAGTCATGGCAACAAGTACCCAGAACCTTTTTGCAAATGTGACTGTCCGAATGACCAACGTCCTTTGAGTCATACATTTTGTAAGATGAACATTTTGTAAGATGAAAGGTCAACTGTCAGGTCCATGTGAGCACAGAGCCATCTCATTTGCCAGTACAGTCAGCTTTTATGTTGCAGGTGCCACTGACTATTCTGTATGTACCTCCACATAACTCTCCTGGTGTATGTAATGTACGTCTGCTTGAATTCAGTTGGAATGAGATGCACCTCCAACTATGAGGTGATCTCAGCTGCAAGTTTGACATTCCCATCCATTTGGGATTATTTACATTTATGTCTCATTTCCTAAAACCTTAAGTTGGATTCCTCAAGCTAAAGGTTGCCTTTAAGCCTCTGAAGAACTGGGAAACTTGAGACTTGAAATCATTGAGTGAGAGTAAAGAACTAGAATAAAAGGTAATGTAGTTTACTATCCAAGTTTATGGTAGTCTATGGAAGAAGTTGAGGCAGATGTTGACAAGGAACAGAGCCACCTAGAGGCCTCACAGGAAGGACACAAAGCAGGACACTTGTCCAGCCTGCCCCAATGCATGCCTCAATGCATGCCCCAAGCAAACACCCAGACTCCCATACATCCACTGTCAGTGAGAGCTGCCAACACTTGGAACCCAGCCACCTGGTGATGGGGTGTCACTTCCAAGTGCACTGCTACCATATTATAGGCTCTGCAGCTCAGAACAGCTGGTTCTAAAACAAACTCAGTCACTGAGCAGCAGTCATACATGAGCCTTGGTCCCTAAAGAACTGCCCATGGTGTGAGATTACAGTGCCAGTTATTTTTTATGAAGGGATTTGTACAACTTGTGAAGGGACAAGTCAAAGGATTCTAAAACCATAGAATCCAAAAGTATTCTCTGCAAGTGTTGCAGAAGCCCAAAGTATCCATCGCGATGACACATTCCAACCAAAAGGCTCATGCTGCATTACTGCAGTACCTCAAGCAGTTGAGTCATTTTCTCCTACATCTGTCCCTTATCTACATTCTTGTTCTTGGGGGTAAGTAGCTCCTTGGACATGAAATGAAGGAGTCATCAGGAGGCCTGGGCCTTCTTCAACACGGCACCTAAAAGATGCACTTAGTTTAAAACATGACCAAAAGGTACCCAAGAGGTAGAGTGAACTAAAGAATAAAGGACTTAGAGCCAAGAAAATCTGTCATGATTCCCTTTGAAGGGATTCTATGACCAGAGAAAACCATTCTGTGCTGCACCTAGTGTTTGAACTTTATTTTGGTCATGAGACATTTATCCAATGATTCTTTTGTTACTCAGGGCCTTGGGGCCCACTACTGACATGGGTTAGCCAAGGGTTGTCTTTCTTTTCTAGTTCTAGCAAAAGCCAGTGAAACCTCTAGTCTCACAAGTAGACCTCTCATCCCAGCCCCCACACCACTACAGATCAGCCAGGACCCAGATAGAATCCCACACTCAACCACACACCTCACACTGGCCCCCCATTGCTGCTGGGGACACTGCAGGATACCCCATTGAGTCACAGCCTAGGAAACAACCCTGTTTGCAGGAATTTCTGATGACCAGCTGTCTTAGACTCCACAGGGCCCCAAATCCAGCCCTGCCTATGCAAGATCATTAGGGTTAAATATCCAACAGACATTCCATATCTTCCCTTAAGTAAGAAGCAATTCACAAGCCTTTCCTAAGTCCTTAGTTCCCTCTTTTTCCTCAGTCTTTCTGCTAGTATTAGACTTCCCTCCAAATACCAAAGGTCAAAGTGAACTAAGGAGAGAGCAAGTATTGGAGACAGCACCACACTTGACTCAAGTGACATTAACACCATCCATATTGCCACAGATTTGCACAGATACAAGAAAGAACAATCAGAGGTTAGAATACAAGAAAATCAGAGCAGCTCCAAAAAAGCACTCCATGGCCTGGAGCCAGTCATCATGGAGGAGTTGTCAGCTCTCACTGCCTCATGACAAAGAGCTGCTCTTCAGAGACCCTTCATGAGCATGTCAGCTCTGAAGGGTGAGGGCTATTGCTTGATCAAAAGAACATGTCTGCATCCTGAACCTCCCAAGCATAATCCAAGTCTTCCTCCAGAACCTTTGTGAACTTGATCTTCCATCTATCTGCCGCAGTCTGAGGAGGAACAAAAGTGTGAGTCGAGTGGTAGGGACTTTTGTGACCTTTACCTCCTTCATGGTCAAGGGACGAGTTTAAACAAGAGTTGAAGGCTGGAGTCTGGCACAGCTTCTGGGCATGAGAGTAGGCGATTATAAAATGGTATGCAGCAAACTCTTCCAATGTCAATTTTATCAATATTCCTGCAGACCATATGGGGCAGTTCTAAATCAGGCAACATTTAAGATCAGGTAAACTCATCTGAAGCTGAACTTCAAATACTGAAAAAGAGGTTTGGGTACACAGAGTAGAGGCAGCTCACTGAAGGTAAACTTCAGTCTGTTAATGCCCAGGCTCTACTACTCGTCCACTCCCCAACCCCAACTACTGGCTTGAGAGTTTCTAAGTCACCTTACAAAAACATGAAAACTTGCAGAAATTCACAACTTGAAGTGGTAGATGAATGTGGCATGTTCAGGAGGCAGCAGAGCCCACAGGCATCCAAGCGCTTCACCCATAGAGACCCCATGGGAGAACTGCCAAGACACACTTGGGGGTTCCTTGAGGAACCCAGTTTGCTGTTCAACTGTGAGATTTCTCTTCCCAGGAACAGCATGACATGTCTAGAGATTTGTCTAAACTCCGGTGGTGCTAAGGGCATCTAATACAACAGGTAATCACGCTGCTAAACATTTTACAATTGGACAGGATAGCCACCCACAATGAAGTATCTATAAAAAACTCAGTACAAAGCTAAGAACTTTGACCTGGTTAGCAGCTTTGACACCAGTTATATATGTAATTTGAAGCCTTTGGAGGCTTCTGTGAACACAAGTAAATGCTCAAGATTCTTCTGGCTGAAGCATAAAGCCTCACTGTGGCTGCTGGAACTCCTTGCCCAGAGCTGAGAAGTGAGCCACCTTCCACCTGTTCCCTCAGTCTCCTAAAACACTCCCCTACCCTTTGCCATACACTGTTGCCTACAAAGGTCTGTATATAGACATGAAGGCAAATGAGTTTGGTGTTACTGTTTCCCAACTGGGGGCACTCATACAGTGATCACATGGTGACATCTTGCTAACTATGGTTGGGAGACCAATCTGACCTCTTTTGACTTAGGGCCACACCTGATGTGTTGGGTGCTGGACTGAAACCCAGGAGCCAAAGTAGTACGACTTGGGTGAAGAATGTTTCCCATAGTCCAGGGCAGTCCAGGTGTGTACCCTGAGGATGTACTTCAGTCATGGGCAGGGGAGTAGCCTTCCTCTATCTTAAGTCTACCCTGCACACAAGCCAATAAGAACCAGTCATTACAGAAAGTACCAAGGCCTTTGCTGGCACTGGGTATGCACACAAATGTGTGATATCCCCGAGTCATACAACACTGACATGAAATCTAGAAGCCTCACAGGAGCCTAAGATAGAGTAGTTCAGGCACTATTGCCCTGGCTTCCCCATGCTTGCCTCAGACACTCTAGTCCAGAAGCTCCCAAATCGCACTTCTAACTCAGTGAAAGATAAGGATACTTGGGACCCAGCCACCTGATGGAGTGTCACCTCCAAGCACACTGCTACACTATGTTTGGCTCTGTCCGTAAAAACAGCTGGGTTCTAGATCCAGCTCTCAGGTCAGACGGGAGATCAGTCTCCAAAGGACCTCAAGTGTCATGAAGTTAAGTGTTTTCATAGAGGAATTTGTATTTCTACATTAGGAACGGGAGACAAGGAAAGCAAAACAGTCAATACTGTATTCATTCCCTGCAAGTGTTGCAGGAGTCCAGAAGTAAAGCTGCTCCTGAGTGACAGACACTAAGCAGCTGCAGTTGAACCTTCTACCCACTGGGCTCCTGGCGGCATTGCCAGACTCTCAAACAGGTTCAGAGACACGTGTTTCCCATCTGGGTCCTTTGTCTAGATTCTTGGGCTTAAAGTAGCTACCCTCAACACCACCAAGTGGGAGACCTAGGACTTCTCCCCAAAGGAGGCACCTAACTTGAGCATGCTAACATTTAACTCATAGGCAAAGATGGCTAACTAGTAGGAGTTGAACACTAGAGTTTGGAGGATGAGAATTGTTATGACTTTCTATAAACCATTTTATGACCAAGGAAAAAGCCTTCTCCTGGGCTGCACTTAATATTAAAACATCATTTGAACAATTTTCCATGATGTTGCTAAGATCTATTTTGGTCAAGAAACGTTTATCCCAATGAGTTGCTTGTTATAGTCTGATCCATCACCGACATACTAGAAGGCAGTTGAGGGCCATCTCTACCATCTTGGCTCTGCGAAAAGCCTGCCAAGAGCCTACTCCCATGAGTAGACCACGTACTATCACAGCAGATCTGACAGCATTCTGGGCTGGGACCTCTTGCCTAGCCACACCCACCTCACAGCCACTGTGCTGTCTGAGACACTGCAAATTATGCTAACCCAGACCCAATGGCAGATTTCTCTAAGGCAGGACTCCAACCACCAGCTGTACAACACTGCCATCCTCTTTTCCATGAAAACCTTCCTGCAAGAGCAAAGACTTCAGAGACTAATACAGGTCTCATTAGGGTTTCTACCTCAGGTCATAAGAAAAGCACCCGGATGGTGGTCGATACCTGGAGATTTAAGAATGCCTAAAGAAACACCAACCAGCATTAGGAGGTAGAAAAAACTTTCTTGTTCAAGCTCTACTTTTGAGTATAGAGAAGGCAGGAGACAAGTGGAACTCCAGAGGCATCGAGAGAATAAGCAAATCCCAGATTCAAACAAGTATTAGTAGAAACCCAAGAGGGTCAAAGCAAGCTTCTAAATCCACCAAGCACAACTGCTGTACCAGGAACATCAGTGAAGGAGAACAAATGTCCAAGATAAAGCACTCTGCCCAAAAGCAGAAGGCAGTGACTACCCAAAACCTTAGTAGACTCCAATTCCCCCATTACCCTTAAAACTGCCAGTTAACCTGTTTCATCTGGACACTCCGACAGCCTGGTACCCACAATTAGAGCTGAGCATCAAAGTCCCGAAATTAGATGCATAGGCATCTGTTTGCCTTTGGCCACCCAAATCAAAAAGGATATTCCCAGCACAGAAGAGACACGAATCCAGCAGTCATTACAAAAGTCTGTTGCACAAGGAGGGAAGTGTATGAGAAGTTCAGAGGAGACAGATCCTCCTGAAGTGGCTCTTCTGAAAAGGGATGCCTGCCCTGGGAGAGTCTGCTGCTGTCCTTGAGGAAGTCTGTACAATTTCAGTGATGACTTCTGCCCCAGAGGTTTTGCTGTCCTCTTGGGACAGAATCATAGCAAGGGCTGGGACAAAGACAGCGCAATCTCCAGAGGCAGCCTATGGAGTCAGAGCTTATGGTCTGCAGAAGTGTCCCTGCAGGCACAGGTGGTTGTGTTTACCACCTCCAGCTTCATGGTAGCAGAGCCTGGATCCAGAAAAGCATGAAGGGCACATCAATGTACTCTTCTTGCCTCCTGCTTGCAATTTTCCACCCCTATACCTTGAAGGTAACATCTAGTTCCCCAAGTGAGTTCACAGGAACAAGGTCTAATAAAGCTCCCCATGGAAACAGAACACTAGGACCAAGGGCACATGTATGGTACTTAATGGCAGAAAGGCTCCATCAATGCTCTGGTGCCACTGACCACTAACCTCTGGGTCATCTTCACCCTGCTTACAGGCCATGCACGCTGTGGGTTGCATATGTTAGCCTAGGACCCAACCTCAGTCAGTGCCTGCTGCTTCATGGGTTGAGACAGAGACTTGATGTTTGAAAATGGAAACATTTCAGTTACCATTAGTACCAGTGAACCCAAATGTCTACCCTTTTAAAATAGAAATGACTTCCACAGCTTTTAAAGTGGAACTTCCTCAGCTGAGCATTGTGAAGGAGTTGCATGAAAGAAACACGTTTGCTCCTGTGCTAATTTTCCCTAATACTGGCTGCTTTAGGGACTGCTCTATATTCCAGTTGTAAATTTCAAATAGTGAAATATTAAGGGAAAGAGGCTGTTAATTCTCTCCCCCAAACACATAATTTTTAATATTCAAAATATTTTTCAAAGTTCTTAACCCGAGACCTTTATGGGTTAACTCTGGGATAGAAACAAGG
Organism: Macaca thibetana thibetana; assembly: GCF_024542745.1. Taxonomy (NCBI): domain Eukaryota; kingdom Metazoa; phylum Chordata; class Mammalia; order Primates; family Cercopithecidae; genus Macaca; species Macaca thibetana. Next base: position 176,643,768 of record NC_065582.1, read on the forward strand.
CACTTTGTTTCCATTTAGAATTGTTTTGTGTATTTCTGCTGTTTCAAGTGTTTAAGGTTGCTTCCTAAATAGGATGTTAAGTATGTGTATGTAAAAGTTCAGCTAGTGTATATAGGGAACCCTTTTCATCATAAGCCTGATTTTTCACACAACCCATTTGTTTTACTTGGTGGTATGGATTGGTTCATTTGTCTTTAAAACTACTTCACTTAGGCATGACTGACCTAGAAAGCTCCATATTCAATGCATTCAACTGATTTTTGTGCACTTCCTAAATTTATAGTTCTACAAGTCTTGGAACACATTTGCCCTGTGTTTAGCCAATTTCCAACACTTCTGTGACAACTATGGGTTTTTTTTTTTTTTTTTTTGCCTCTCTAAAAAGTAAGTAACATTGGAAGGGGTAGTGGAGTTAGAAACTTTGTAATCATGATATAGACTTACTAGGTTGGGGGAAAAAATCTTCAGAAGTGTAAAGTGAGGAAAGTTTGGTGAAAAGCAGGACATTTTCACGGTCTCAGTGTTGTTGCCTCCTGGCTCATTGCTGGGTGGTCAGAATTTCAGTGTCACAATGAAATGCCATCTCTCAGAATGGCTAAATCAAAACAGAAGATGCTGGCGAGGATGCCAAGTAAAGGGAGAGCTCATCCACTGCTGGTGGGAGCGTCAGTTATTTCAGCCATTATGAAAAGCAGTGTGGTAAGTCCTAAAAACTCGTAACAGAATTGCCATTCAACCCAGCAATCCCATTGTCAGGTATACCAAGGAATACAAGTCATTCTGAGGTAGGAGAGAGGCCTCCAGTTCTGGAGGCAGAGCCCAGGCACACAGGAACTAATGGAGGACTAACTGAAACAGGGACATGGCTACTATGCCATGTCAGTTTATCATTGCCATGGCAACACCCAGCAGTGGCCATCCCTTTCCGTGACAACAGCCCAGCACTGAGAGGTAAGCCCCGCTCCACAAGGAGCTGTACCTCTCCTGCTGCTGTGCACTGCCGCGTCAATAACGTTGCCATCCACCACCACCAGCTCACCCTCTAATTCATTCCTAGAAGCTAGGAAACTTCCTGGGCTGTACCCTAAATTTGGGGGCTCATCTGCCCTGCACCATTTCTACCATAAGGACCCATGCGTGTACATGTTCATAACGAAAGGAGTTAGCTTGCCTTAGGTAGATAGGGAAGGGAATGGTCCCCAGAGAGCCCTCAGCCTATGGGTCAGTGCCTCATCCCCACATAAAAAGCAGCCAGGGAAAAAAACTCAAGCTGCAGGAACCAATAAGGGAACTAGCACAGGGTGTTGTACCTGGAGACATGCCCACAGCTGCACAGAAAGACCTCTGGGCCCATTTGGATAAAAACTTTTAAGAACCCCCGGAATCACTCAGATAAATGAACAAGGCTTAGCATAGAAATACCTTTGTCCCATGGGCAAAAACATGACTAAAACACCAAAAGCAATGGCAACAAATGCCCAAATTGACAAATGGGATCTAATTAAACTAACAAGCTTCTGCACAGCAAAAGAAAGTATCAGAGTGAGCAATCTACAGAATGGGAGAAAATTTTTGCAGTCTAGCTATCTGACAAAGGGATAATATCCAGAATCTACACGGAACTTAAATTTACAAGAAAACCTCATTAAGTGGGTGAAGGATATTAACAGATATTTCTCAAAAGACGTTTATGCAGCCAACAAACATGAAAAAGAGATCACTGGTCATTAGAGAAATGCAAATAAAAACCACAATGAGATACCATCTCACGCCAGCTAGAATGGCAATCATTAAGTCAGGAAGCAACAGATGCTGGAGAGGATGTGGAGAAACAGGAATGCATTCACACTGTTGGGAATGTAAATTAATTCAACCATTGTGGAAGACTGTATGGTGATTCCTCAAGATTCTAGAACCAGAAATACTATTTGACCAAGCAATCCCATTAGTGAGTATATACCCAAAGGATTATAAAAGTCCTTCTATAAAGACACATGCACACGTACGTTTATCGCAGCACTATTTACAATAGCAAAGACGTGGAACCAATCCAAATGCCCATCAATGATAGACTGGATAAAGAATGTGGCACATATATGCCACGGAATACTATGCAACCATAAAAAGATGAGTTCATGTCCTTGGCAGGGAAATGAAGCTGGAAGCCATCATTCTCAGCAAACTAACAGAAGAACAGAAAACCAACCACCACTGTTCTACACTTTTAAGTGGGAGTTGAACAATGAGATCACACGGACACAGGGAGGGGAACATCACACACTGGGGCCTGTCAGGGGGTGGGGGGCTAGGGGAGGGATAGGAGAAATACCTAATGTAAATGACAGGTTGATGGATGCAGCAAACCACCATGGCACATGTATACCTATGTAACAAGCCTGCACTTTCTATACACGTATCCCAGAACTTAATGCTTTTGTCCTTTGTATAGTCAGCAGGTTCCCAGGAAAGTTTTTGTAGGCACAGGCACAGTGGGCTCTGGTGGGCACTCTACTTTCCTTTTTCTGGACCGTAAGGTCAACCTTTGAAATCACTTCAGCTCCTGATAGGTCCTGGGCCAAGCTAAGCAGCCTCTGTGAATCATCACTTCAGCTCCTGATTGGTCTCTGGCCAAACTTTGAGTGATCCCGGGCCAGGGTCCCAGGCCAAGCTAAGTCACAAGTTCTCCAAGACGGCTCATAGACTAAGCACATTCCTTCCCCTTTCTAGTCCATAAAAACCCTGGACCCCAGCTTTACTGGGGGCACGTTGTTCAGGACACCCCTCTGCTGGCAGAGAGCTTGCTTTCAACTTATGAAACTTTCACCCAACCTCACCTTGTGTCCGTGCTTCTTAATCTTCATGGAGGTAGGACAAAGAGCTCAGGGCCTTATTCTCAGACAAGACTCTTACACCTTGGCACATGGCCGAGACTACAACAGCAGCACTGTCCACAGTAGCAGACACATGGAATCAACCTACATGCCATCAACAATATCAAGCATATTTTCAAGAAGGTTCTTAGCATGTAGTTTAGTCAGTGGAGAAATTGCTGTGTAAGCAAGTGAACCATTGTATGTAGCAAGTTTCTTGAAGACATGTTTGAAAGTGAAAAGCAAGCAGTCTGGTATAACAGCCATGCATGGGTCAGAGAGAGCAGGTACTCAGCCCTCCAGGGATTCACCTTCAAGCAGCATTGGCAGAATCTCACCAAGCGTCTACCCAGCTATGCAAAACATGTGATCTGATGGCATCCTACCTGAACACACAAAGACCATTCAGATCCATGCTGGGCTGTACCATATGAGGACATGATGACTGTGGTCCAAGTTCCAAGACTTAACAGGGGGAAAAGGATGTCCCTCAGTAATAAAAGGCAAGAAAGGGCATACTCAGAAGCCCCAGGAGCTCAGTTTAGGAAACATGTTCTTGGAGGCAGGGAGGCCTGTTCTCCTGGCCTCTGATCCAAACTACTCTGACTCTCCACACTTTGAGAGCTGGAACCATTGCTTTGGCAGCATCCACACATCTCCCCTATGGAGAAGCTCAAAGGCCTTCCAGTGCTCCTGGGAGAGATCCAGAGATCCACTGAGCTCCCCACCACAGTGGGAATTTTGACCCTTCACAACCCAATCCCCGCCCCACTCTTTCTTGCAATGCAGGGAGACATTGTATGCAATATTGCCTCCTACCTACCTTGTTGGCTGCACTGGCACATACCTCCCAGCCAGAACACAGGATGAACAGATACATCCTCACAATGCTAGAAGGCTTGTGGGGACATGCCATGACACTGAGCATGCAAGGGTCCAACCTTGGCACAGACCATGACAATGGGTTATGCCATCTGGGTCCAGGGACTGCTGGATTAGACAGGGACCTGCCTGTCTGGCTCACTTTCACACCTTGAGGCCCAAGGGAAGGTCACCAAGTTCTGTTCGAGGCATGTGCAGGTTCTCAGCATTAATTTGGGGGTGGGGTCAAACTGATTTCAGTTAAAGCGATTGTCTTCCAAATCACCTGGACTTTAAGTGATGGTAGGCAACTATTCTAGAAACTTTTTCAAGGTAATTTTAAGATGAGAGTTCTGGGCCTGTATTCCGGAACCCATCAGATAGAATAAACTCTCCTGGGATGTGTCTGACCCATAGAATCCCTGCATCACTGCCCAGTTCATTTTATGTAATCATGTAGGATGTGAATGACAGTAGGGGCTCAACACAGCTAACAGGAATCCCCAAGTGAGGAGTGAAACAACAAAGATTAGGGTATCTGGACGTAGGTTAGAGGTCTCAGTCAATTCAGGGGAGCCTCTCAACACATTCCCCCCCACCTTCAGTATCAAACTACCTTCTTCACAGCTAGATGCTTCTGTGAATCTCACAAAGATGGCAGAAGCCAGGAGCCTCGTGTTAGACTCTGTGGCTCATCACCGAACTTCCTTTGGTAGGGATCTGTGGTCTTGGAGTTAAGCAACTCGGCCCTGCTGGGATGCACAGGTAACCTCACATAACAGATCTTCAGGAAGATATCCTCAACCAAGATCTGTTCCTAGGAGGATAGGTGACACCTTTTTCCTGAGATTAATGCTGCACAACACCACCAAAGTCTGTAATATGAACTGAGACCCATTTCTTCTCTGGGGGTAGCTTTTGTCCCAACACAAGCCATTTCAGCCAAGGTTATGTCCCATCTCTGGGGAAACCACCAAAAGGATTTGTCAGGAGTACAAGAACCCAGCCAGGTAGGTCAACTCATAGCCCTGGAGGCCACCCTAGCTACAGAGCTCTTTGACCCAGTCCCACAAAGCTTCAACTGTAAAAGGCCCACAATTCACCTTCCCCTGCCCAACCATGTTTTTCCTCCCTTCCCAGTGTGATTCTCAAGCTCACTCACTAGTAAATTTTAATGCCTGTAAGTATCTTACAGTCTGCTTCTCTTCAACCCGAAGTGGGGCGCTGGGCTTCACAAACCCCTTTTTTAAATCACAAATTGTAGATAACATAGGAAATAGAAGATCCTTGATCCTAGAGTATGAGAACTAGTTATAAACCCCCTTAGTTTGCCAGGACTAACATACGATCCAATTATTGGCAAGTACACACTCTTCAGCTGACTACAATAAACTGAGTGAGTGCCAGGGACTATCTACCACCATCCCCAGGCAACACCTTGTGTCACCCTGTACATGTCTTTTTACATTCGATGAGTTCGGTTTAAAGGACATATGCAGTAAATCTAAAGCCTGTTACCTAATTTAACAGTTCTTTCATATTGTCAAGCCTAGATCATACATACTTTTGCTTAAAGGAAGACTGAGAAATTTCCATACTGGGCTCAAGAAGACACTTTGTAATGCTGTCAGCATAAATGACTGACCTCAATTGGTAGAGACCCCATAGGCTGGGACCATTTCCTGAAGGCATGTCTGGAAGCAAGCCTAGAGTTGATGAGCCTTAGAGGCCAGCTTCCTTGACATTCCGGACCCAGGATACTGGGAAATGGAGGATAAAGCTTTCTATAGGTATGGCATTCTTTCTCCAAACTCTGGAAGATGGAGAAAGAACAAGAGGAAAGAGGGCCATCACTTGAAACTTGCCGGTGATAGACAATCTACAAATTTCTTTGGTCATTTGACAAAGACTAAGATCGCTTACAATGTCTCCAACAGTAAATTTGTGGGACTGTCTCCATCTCTTTTTGGTAAGCTTATGTGTAATGAGATGAAGCCCTCACTTTCATGCCAGTGCATGCTTACTATCCAACTTGGAATTAACCTCAAGGACCAAATGGCCATCAAATTTGGTATGTTCCTGTACCAAGTTACTAAATAGAGAACTTAAAGGAGACAAAAGTCCTGGAGTCAAGTAGCTGCGCCCCTCCCCCCCCCCCCAATTCTCAGATCTGCAGAGAAAATGTCAATATCCTTTGATTTGGGATCTCATTGATGCCCTCTGCAATAACCCCACAAGTCACTGCATGAAGCACTGTGTTCCATTTTGTTTGAGTGTAAGTTAGTGTCCATAGGAATGAGCTGGTGTTAGAGCCCTGGACAGAAGGGATGCCAGCATTTGCAGATTCTCCATTCACTGCAACCAGGAGCTCTCTGCACCATCGCTCTTCTCAGGGAAGAGTTGAGTCCAGATAGAGAATATGCTGAATACTTGAGGTCAAACTGCAGTTAGGCTGCCTTCTGATACCGATGTAGGACTGAACAGACCTTTGTACCTGGAGATTTCAGGTTCCACTTCAAGTTAATGAAAAGCAGACCCTTGCAGTTTAGAAATAAAGCCCTCTTCCAACTATACCGAGTTAGAGTCAGTGGCAGGCATCCTTGGGTCCCCTAAGGTCAGTTTCCCAAGAATTGTTGGCCTATGATAGAGATGTCAAATTATACCAGAGACTTCAGGAGATTGGATATCTACCATGACAGTTACATTCCATCTCCCACTGACCTGTTATTATGCCAAAATACACCTATGCAATATGCTTAAAAGTGACCAGACATACAGATTCATCTGCTCTGAGCTCTGTCACTGAGAAAAATGCCACTGTGCTTGGAGTATATCCAAGGCTCTTACACTATACCAGGTCCTTTGAGCAACACTCACCAATTGCTCAACACAGGAGCAGAAAAGTTTCTGAAGATGTTGGGTTGTGTAGAGCTTAATGGCTAGGGAAAATGGGGTCCTTGGTGACCACTAGAAAAACCGTCTACACAAACAGCTATTCCCCCCGCCCACACTGTGACACAAGATATTTCCAGGCTCTTTGTGGCAGAAGTATGGATGATTTTTGGCATTATGTCCAGAGTGAGCAATGTCTTTCACTTCAAACAGCAGTCCAGATGCCACCCTAAGGGTGGCATACTTCATCTCAGTCATGAGTAAGGGAGGAGGCACCATCTAAACTCTACCCTGCAAACAAGCCAATATGAGGTACACAGCTACTGAAAAAGTACCCAGACCTTCCCTGGCAGTGTGAGTGTTCCTACAAATTAAAGTGTTTGAGTCATGTTTCAGGAAACAAAAGGTCAAATGACAAAAGTCTCTGCGTGAGCACACAAGCTGGGGTGTGTTTCCCTCATTCTCCAGGCCATCAGCTCCCATAGCACAAGTCTCATAGTAACTATACCCTATCATGTGTGACTCAATTTCTGTGGTATATATGGAAGATGTAGGCTTGAATTGTTAGAATGAGATGCACCTAGCTACAAAATGTTCTCAGCTCCCTAAGTTTCTAGACACTCCCATCTACCTGAGATTTACAGTTGTTCCTGTCATTATCCCCTTAGAACTCTGGGATTCTTCAAGCTAATGATTGCCTTTTAAACCTCAGAGCTGGAAAACTTGTGAATGAGTTTGAAAATCATCTTGAGTGAAAGCATCAAGAACTAGAATTTTGATCAAAAGGTGGACCAAGGTCATGGTGGTCTTAAGATGAAGGGAGGACATTGACGGGAAACAGTCATCTAGAGGCCCCACAAGAACAGGAACACACAAAGGTGAGCTCAGGGCCTGTTCTGGCTGCCCCAGTGCCTGCCCAGCAGACATACTCTGTAGCCTAGAGGCCATCATGCATACTTGCACCGTCCGAGGAAGCTGAAGCTCATAATTCTCTTTAAATCATTCTGTGACCAGAAAAAGTTGTCAGTATTGCACCCAATACACTCAAGTTTTATTGGTAACAAAGCTTCCAACATTCATTTTGCCCATAGACCACACATCCTATGATTTCAGTTACTCAGCCTTGCCCATTGACAGATTGACCAAGGACTATTCCCCTTTCCCTTCCCTGCTCCTACCAAAAGCCTGTGAAGTCACCCAGCCCCCATCAGTCCAAATCAGCCAGGACCCAGATAGGATCACTCACCAATCCACTCACCTTGGTAGCCCAGTGCTGTCTGGGACTTCAAAGGACAGGTGACCAACTCACTGCCAAGAGCACCTAATGATAGCAAGCCAGTGACCAGCTACCCCAAATACCACAGGTCTTTTTCTCATCCAGCCCAGCCAAGCCAAGATATGTCATTAGGGTTCAACATGAAACAGGCAAAGGTTTTTTGTTTTTGTTTTTTTAAATCTTCCCCTAAATAAAGGGCAATTCACAAACCTTCCATTAAAAAATTCCTCACTTCCTTTTCCATTAGTGTTGGGGTCCTCTTTATTCACATCAGGCAACAAAGATCAGGTAAACTAAGGATACAGCCAGTAAGTTCTGAAGACAGCATCCCATCTCAAGCAACATTGATACCATCCACATTTCCACAAACTCACACAGACTAGAGAAAAATAGAGTAAGGCAGCACAAGGCCCTCGGAGGAGTTCAGGAAAGCATTCCATTGCCTGGAACAGTTCATACCATGCAGGGATTAAGCCAGCTCCAACTGCCTCCTCGTGGCAAGCCAAGTGGCTCTCCGGAGTCTCACTAGCATGCTAGCTTTAAAAAGTGGGCTGCTTCTTGATCAGGACATGCTGCCTGCATCCCGAACCTCCCAAGCACCACAGTCCTCCAGGAAACCTTTGTAGACGTAATCTCCATCCTGTCTGCCAGTGAGGAGGGACATGTGTGAATGCAGCTGTAGTCAGTGACTTCAATGGCTGTCAACTTTAGTCATAAGACAAAATTAAAGTTGAAGACTGATATCTGACACATCTTCTGTGTCCGGAGCTGCGCGCCCCGGCCATAGCGAATAATAATTGACGATTGACGCCTGAGCTAAATACACTTCCATTCTATACCTCCTCCGTAGTTCTACCTTCTTCCCCTGTACTATTATCCCATAAAAGATGGCGCTCTTCCTGCTGCTTCTTCACCCATTTTTCCCGCGTCTGCAAAGAGACTATTTGACAGCCAGGCACATGACGTCTGACCGAAGAAACCGAAACCTACCTGGCCACGCCCACCGCAGAGAGATCATCACCGCCCTAGCCCAACCCCTGCCCCTCCTAACATATAAAAAGCATTGTATTGCCGCCAATAAACGAGACTTGATCAGGATACTGTCTTGTCTCCATTTCTCGTGTCTCTTGTTCCCCAAATTCCCACCCCCTCTTCCAGGGCCTGCTTTGACGATCCCGCGGGTCGGGACACGTGGCACCCAAACGTGGGGCCGGGAAACGAGGGACTCCGTGAGGAAGAGGACGCGAAAGACCGGTCGACCGTTATCAAAGACAAAAGAAGTTAAACTCCTCCGATCACCACGGGAACCTGCCGCGTCAGAATCGAAGGTAAGTGACGCGTCCGAAATGGGACAAGAATTAAGTCAACATCAAATCTATGTAGGACAATTAAAAGAGGCTTTAAAGATACGAGGAGTAAAGGTTAAAAGTAATGATTTGTTTAAATTTTTTGATTTTGTAAAAGACACTTGCCCTTGGTTTCCACAGGAAGGAACTATTGGTATTAAAAGATGGCATAGAGTAGGGGATTGTTTTCAAGATTATTATAATACTTTTGGCCCAGAAAAAATTCCTGTGACCGCCTTCTCTTATTGGAATCTCATTAAAGAGTTAATAGATAAAAAGGCGGTTGATCCACAAGTCATGGCTGCGGTCACTCAGACAGAACATATTTTAAAGGTTAGCTCCCGTTCTAACCTCACAAAGCCTTCGCAAGATACGGAGGAGGATCTCATTTCCCTTGAGAGTGATAATGACGAAATTAAGTCTCCTTCAGTAACGGATAAAGAAATGCTGCACAAAAATAAAACAAAAAAATACCCAGTTTTACAAACGCTTCAAAAAGAGGAGGAAACTAATAAGCTTGAACAATCAGACATAAATTGGGATGATTTAGAGGAAGAGGCGGCTAAATATCATAACCCTGATTTGCCTCCCTTTACTACATGCCCGCCCCCATATAATAAGACACATAATGAGGCTTCTGCGCCCATTGTTATGGCAGCAATAGATCCCAAAGAAGAATTAAAACAAAAGATTGCTCAACTAGAAGAACAGATTAAACTTAAAGAGTTGCAATCATTGATAATTAGGCTCCAAAAACTAAAAACAAGAAATGAGAAAATACCTAACTCAGATGTTATGGAGAGTTCCCCCCGCCCACCCCAGCGGCCTGGACAACATGTTCCAAGAGGGGGGTTAGTTGCTAGCCGACACAGAGAAGACTCCTCCCCCAAAGACGTTTTTCCGGTTACTGAAACCACAGATGGGCAGGGACAGGCTTGGAGACATCATGCTGGGTTTGATTTTACCATCATAAAAGAGCTAAAGACTGCTGCCTCTCAGTATGGAGCTACTGCTCCATATACTCTTGCTATAGTAGAAGCTGTAGCCGATAATTGGCTCACCCCTACAGATTGGAATACCTTAGTTAGGGCAGTCCTTTCTGGGGGAGATCACTTAATTTGGAAGTCAGAGTTTTTTGAAAACTGTAGACACACAGCTAAAAGAAAAACAGGCAGGGAACGGCTGAGATTTTGATATGTTAACGGGTTCAGGCAACTATACAGACACTGAAGCCCAAATGCAATATGATCCTGGATTGTTCTCACAAATCCAAGCTGCTGCTACAAAAGCCTAGAGAAAACTCCCCGTTAAAGGAGATCCAGGGGCCTCACTCACAGCAGTTAAACAAGGACCCGATGAGCCATTTTCAGACTTTGTGCATAGACTTATGACCACGGCAGGTAGAATCTTTGGAAATGCGAAAACGGGTGTAGATTACGTTAAACAGTTAGCTTATGAAAACGCCAACCCCGCCTGCCAAGCGGCAATCAGACCTTATCGAAAGAAAACAGATTTAACAGGATATATTCGCCTTTGTTCAGATATTGGGCCCTCATACCAACAAGGTCTAGCAATGGCTGCCGCCTTCAGCGGTCAAACAGTAAGAGACTTCCTCACTAACAAAAAGATAGAGATGTTTTAAATGCAGTAAAAGAGGACACTTCGCAAAAGATTGCCATGAAAACCAAAATAAAACTCCAGAAACAAAAGTTCCAGGTCTTTGCCCACTGTGTAAGAGGGGAAGGCACTGGGCAAACGAATGTAAATCTAAAACTGATAATCAAGGAAACCCCTTATCGCCCCGGCAGGGAAACGGAGTGAGGGGCCAGCCCCAGGCCCCAAAACAAGCATATGGGGCAGTCAGCTTTGTTCCAGCCAGCAGCAACAATCCATTTCAAAACTTAGTAGAGCAACCCCAGGAAGTGCAGGACTGGACCTCAGTTCCACCTCCCACACAGTACTGACACCTGAAATGGGACCGCAAGCCTTAAATACAAGAATATATGGGCCTTTAGCACCTAACACTTTTGGACTACTCTTAGGAAGAAGTAGTGTCACTATGAAAGGTCTACAAGTCCTCCCTGGAGTTATTGATAATGATTATGAAGGAGAAATTAAAATCATGGCCAGAGCCATTGATAGTATTATTACTGTCCCTCAAGGAGTTCGAATAGTTCAGTTAATTCTGCTACCCTTAGTTAAAACAGATAATATCCAACATTCCAACAAAAACACCAAAGGTTTTGAGTCATCATATATTGGGTGCAACCAATTACAAATCAAAAACCCTCTCTAACCTTATGGTTAGATAGTAAGGCATTTACTAGGCTAATAGACACAGGGGCCGATGTAACTATCATTAAACAAGAAGATTGGCCCTCTCATTGGCCCACTACGGAGACTAACTCACTTGAGAGGAATTGGACAAAGCAGTAATCCTAAACAAAGTTCCAAATACCTAACATGGACAGATAAAGAAAACAATTCAGGCCTAATTAAGCCATTTATCATCCCTCACCTACCTGTTAACCTTTGGGGGCGAGACCTACTCTCTCAAATGAAAATTATAATGTGCAGTCCAAATGATATAGTCACTGCACAAATGTTAACTCAAGGATACATCCCTAGTAAAAGTCTTAAAAAAAAGAAAAATGGTATTTCACAACCCATACCGGTCTCAAGACAACTTGATAAGAAGGGGTTTGGAAATTTTTAGCTCAGGCCACTGACATACCTGCACCCCAAAAGTGTGCTGACCCCATTACTTGACAGTCAGATGAGCCCGTTTGGGTTGATCAGTGGCCTTTACTCAATGATAAGCTAAGTGCTGCCCAACAGTTAGTGCAGGAACAACTAGTAGCAGGACATATTACAGAAAGTAATTCCCCCTAGAATACACCTATTTTTGTTATTAAGAAAAAGTCTGGCAAATGGAGACTCTTAGAAGATTTAAGGGCAGTGAATATCACTATGGTCCTTATGGGTGCCTTACAACCAGGATTGCCCTCACCAGTTGCGATTCCTCAAAAATATTTTAAAATCATTATTGACCTTAAAGACTGCTTTTTTACAATTCCCCTTCATCCTGCTGACCAAAAAAGATTTGCCTTTAGTCTTCCATCTACTAATTTTAGGCAGCCAATGAAACGTTATCAATGGAAAGTCTTACCTCAGGGTATGGCCAATAGTCCTACCTTATATCAAAAATATGTAGCCGCTGCTATAGAGCCAGTCAGAAAAACATGGACACAAATGTATATTATACATTATATGGATGACATTTTAATAGCCGGAGAAGTTGGCGAACAAGTCTTACAGTGTTTTGCCCAACTCAAACAAGAGTTAACAACAGCCGGACTACAAATAGCCCCAGAAAAAGTACAACTACAAAATCCATATACCTATCTTGGTTCAACCAATGACATTTTCTAATTCTTCTTGCCTCTTTTCACCATCATATAATAACACTGAAGAAATCGATCTAGGTTACGTTGTATTCACCAACTGCACCTCTATAATCAATACCACCAGCCCTTTATGTGCTGTAAAGGGCTCGGTTTTTGTCTGTAGAAATAACATGGCATATACTTATCTACCCATAAATTGGACAGGGTTTTGTGTTCCGGCCACTCTTCTCCCCGATATTGATATCATCCCTGGAGATGAACCTGTCCCCATCCCTGCTATTGAACATTTTTTATATAGGCCAAAACGAGCCATACAATTTATTCCTTTGTTGGCTGGACTAGGAATCACCACTGCTTTTACAACAGGGGCTACAGGCCTAGAATTTTCACTAACCCAATATACCAAATTATCCAATCAATTTCCGATGTACAAACCTTATCCAGTACTATACAAGATCTACAAGATCAAGTAGACTCATTAGCTGAAATAGTTCTCCAGAATAGAAGAGGTCTAGACTAACAGCAGAACAGAGAGGGATCTGTTTGGCCCTACAGAAAAAATGTTTTTACGCTAACAAATCCGTAATCGTCAGAACTAAAATAAAGACTTTACAAGAAGAACTAGAAAAACGCAGAAAAGACCTGGCCGCCAATCCATTGTGGACTGGACTCGATGGACTTCTCCCCTATCTCCTGCCTTTTCTTGGTCCTTTACTTACTCTTCTACTCTTCCTCACTCTCGGGCCTATAATTCTTAATAAGCTTATGGCATTCGTCAAGCAACAAATTGAGGCCTTCCAGGCCAAACCTATACAGGTCCATTATCATCGCCTTGAGATGTCTGAAAATGGTGAGTCTTATTTGCCCTAAGGAGACCACCTCCCCTGTGAGCTGAACTGGACAGTCAATGACGGGTAAGAGGACACTATCTCCATCAGAGCCTAAGACAGGAGGGCCGCCTTTGCTGCTGCCTTATCCCATGACGGGCTTAGAAGGTGGGGATGAGTTGACCCAACCTAAGACAGGCGCAGTTCCCAAGGGGTCATTCCTCATCATAAAACAATAAAAAGGGGGACCTGTCCGGAGCTGCGTGCCCCGGCCATAGCAAATAATTGACGATTGACACCTGAGCTAAATACATTTCCATTCTATACCTCCTCCGTAGTTCTACCTTCTTCCCCTGTACTATTATCCCATAAAAGATGGCGCTCTTCCTGCTGCTTCTTCACCCATTTTTCCCGCGTCTGCAAAGAGACTATTTGACAGCGCAGGCGCAACATGACGTCTGACCGAAGAAACCGAAACCTACCTGGCCACGCCCACCGCGGAGAGATCATCACCGCCCTAGCCCAACCCCTGCCCCTCCTAACATATAAAAAGCATTGTATTGCCGCCAATAAACGAGACTTGATCAGGATACTGTCTTGTCTCCATTTCTCGTGTCTCTTGTTCCCCAAATTCCCACCCCCTCTTCCAGGGCCTGCTTTGACGATCCCGCGGGTCGGGACATTCTGCACATTTGAAAGTAGGTGACTTGATACTTTTAAAATATTTTTGGATACTCAAGTATGATCAACATACATGCAGGTCATATCGGGGCAATACAAGTGTCAGGCAATATAAAGATCACAGAAGTTGAGACAACATCCAGTGGGTTTTGTCACCAGAAGCTGAATATACTACAAACACTAAAATTTGGGTCCCTTGAGTAGAGATGGCTTACAGAACCTAGGTTCTGGGGTATTTTCAGGCTCCACCTTCCCCCTCCCCATTGTCTTCCCATCTTGTAAGTCAGTGTAGCTATAGAGAACATGCAAACAGGCAGAAGGACCTACCCACTTCTGGGAAGACAATTCTCACAACTGGAGGTGGACAGATGTGGCATGTTCACAAGGCAACAAGTCCAGTGGGAGTCCAGTTGCCATTACTGGCCCTCCCTGTGGTTGCTACTGGGAACTCCCATGCCTGAGCAATGGTTAAGCTAATGCCTTAGCCATGCATGAGCAATGGTTAAAAGCCTGAGCAAAGGACAAACTAATGGGTCACAATTCCTTGCCTGTCCACCTAGCCAGCATCCTGGGCTAGGACTCCAGTTCTCCTAGAGCAACTGGGATTTATCAGTAACATTTGTGCCAATAAAGATAACCTGCTCCCGAAGTATTGGAACTGCTGCTCTAAGGGCTTATGTTTATGCAGTTAGAATGATCCCTGTTTGGTCCCAAAAAGCACAAGTGTCAACTGAACTAGAGGCTGGGAAGGCTTCCCAACACAGAAAACCTCACTTTGGCCACTGGTTCAAGGTAACTAAATCAACAGGGACCTTTTGAGCACTTGCTCACTTGGTCTGCCAAGTATGAAAGGGATGACATTCTGCATTTGAGTAGTTTTCATTTGCCTTTTGGAGTTCCACATCATGATAGTGAACTACCATGTTTGATTTAACATACCTGTCATGCAACATGGTATCTTTGCTAGTAACTATCACCACTTCTGACATTAAGTACAGAGTCAACATTCTGGAAAATCCATTCTTTCCAGTCCTCCTCATTGAGGGTCCACAATCAGTCTGCTTATTCATGAGAAGGCCAGAAATACACATTATCTTGTCCTCAGGTGATTAACTCTCCTGGTCTCTGTCCCAATGTCATAGGCTAAAGCCTTGATTATGTTGCCATTTCATAGATCTTGTTAGGCCACTATTTGCATCACACTAGGTAGACCCATCAGCAGGAAGCAGCCAGTGCTCTGGAATATACCTACTATGTGCCAGAGTGAAGGAGAAACCAACCAAGACTCAGGGGTCTATGCACATCCGTGGTACTTAAGTATCTAGGGCATGCAGGGACATCGCTTCCAATTTCATGGACCAGCTTCTTGCATTGTTATCTCCTGCCGTAAACGAAGTGTACTTTCAAAATAGGTAGGCTTTTTTAAAGTGTATGTCACACTGCTGCAAGCTATCTTTAGTGGGCTCCAACAGGTACAAGTTTTGAAGAAGCTTCATCAGATGAGGGCCCTGCAGCTAGTCTTGGCCTTCTAAGCTGCTGCCTTGCCTCTCGTGTAAGAGCCTTGGTAGGAGGGTGCTGTGGAAGGTCTCTGGAGAACTCCATAGCAAAGGTGTTCTACAGACCCTTAAGATTCTAGCCTAAGTCTGCACCTTCACCAGAAAGCTAATTAACCAAAGTCAGCTCCAACCATGTTACTTGGGCCTTAGAGACTGAGCTCGTGACCATGAAACACCTAGTAACTTGAACTTTGTTTAGAACTGCTCAGTATGCGCTAGGTGCTGTGAGAACCATAAAGGCGTAAGCTCCCATGGGCACAAGAACAATGAAGGAAGCAGGAGCATACAGCCACATTTAAGTTACAAAGCCAGATGGCTCAGGCTCCCATCTTCCCCAAGCTCTGTAGTACCCATATCTGTCAACTCATGGCCTATGGCCTCATGGGGAGGTCCCTATGACCAGTTGGCAAAAAAGGGAAAACTAAAATCCTAGTTTACAGATGGATTGACTCAATATGAGAGCTAACTGAATACGGACTGCTGCGACACTAAAGAGCTCCTTCAAGGGCACCCTAAGAAGTCATTGAGGAAAAATGCCCCCCACCAGGCAGAAGTTCAATCCCACTTGGTCATCTCTTATGGGATAAGCAGTCTAAGGATTAGTCGCATGCATTAAAGCAAGTGGACTGGCGGGCTGGCCAGACCCTGGGAGGTCATTAGAAGATCAGAGATGAGATCTGCAACAGCAGCATACAGAGGGACCTACAAGTATAGTCATTCAGATTCCAATTCTTGCAGTTCAATGTCCCGAGTTATGCAGAGTGAAGACACGAGGATGCGAGTTGCAAGCTGCATCACAATACTCAGCGGTAAAGAATTCTTCAAAGTGAGGAGAGCATAGGTAAATTCCAGGCCCTAGGAGCTACCTTGAAGAAATTAGAGTTCACCTCCATGGAGGCATTCTTCCGCCCTCTCCCCCAAATAGTTTGTTCTCCCATTTGATCATGGAGAAAATGTACAGGCATCCAGCACTCCACCCTTAAGGGAACCATAAGAAAAGTGACCCAAGACACACCTGGGAGGTTTCTGAGGAACCTACTTTGAGAGTTTTTAAAATGGTAGATTTTTCTCCTCAGGGAAGATAGGAGTGCTACAGACATCTAGTAGAACAGGTAGGTAATGCTGCTAAACATCCTACGGTGCACAGGACAGGCCTCTTACAATGAAGCATCCAAGAAAAGTGTCCATACAAAGCTGAAACTTTCTGGCCAAGCTGGAAGCTTCTACACCCATCGTGTATGTCATTTGAAACTTGAGGATTCTGGGAGCAAAGGTAAATGTTGTAAATGTTCAAAAGTGTCAGATTCTGCAGGCTGCAGCCCTGAAAGCCTTACCACGGCTGCTGAGATGCCGTGCTCAGAGCTGAGAAGTCAGCCACCTTCCACCTGTCCCCTTCAGCTTCCCGATACCCGGCCCTTTGCCACACACTTCTGCCTGCAAGGTCCATATATAGACACTAGGGCAACATCGAGTTTGGTGTCACCGTTTCCCACTGGGGACACTGACAGAGCAGCCACAGGGTGACATCTTACAAACTGATTTGGGCAGAGCAACCTGCCCACTCTTTCCACCTGGGGCCAGATCTCATGTGTTGGGCACTGGACACAACCATAGAATACAAGCATGATCCAGGTGAGGCACATTTCCAATATCTAAGGGCAGTCCAGGTACCTCCCCGCTAAGAAGGCACTTCATCTTAGTCACAGCCAGGGAGAAGCAGCCTTCCTTTAAGTCAGCCGTGCACACAAGTCAATATGAACCACAGCCACTGAACGAAGTACCACCACCACCTTTTCCAACACCGATTGTCCAAATGATGGAAGTGATGTCACAGTCACACACTTTAGAAACAGCATCAACTGCCAAAGGCCACTCTGAGGGCAGAGGGTGGGGTCCAGACATCTCACATTCACCAAGGAAGTCACAGTGCAAATCCCATCACAAATACACAGTATCACATGTGACTCAACTGCAGTCCTCAAGGAAGGGATGTCTGTTTGAATCTAGTTTGAAATAAGTTGAACCTCTGGCTACCTTATATTACCAGCTCTCCAAATCCCAGATTTAAGGACCCTAATTTACAAAGTTATGCCATTTATGCCCTCAAACCTTGTATCTGATTCCTCATGCTAACAATGGTCTTTAAATCTTAAGATGGCTGGAAAACTTGTGAATCATTTGAAACCCTGTAGTGGAAAAGTGAATAACTTGAGTTTTTAACCTAAGAGATGGATGAAAATATGGGCAATCCTAGGTCACAGTGGTTTTAGTTGAGAAAACTGACACAGAATGACACCATCTAGAAGCCTCACAGGAGCATAAGACACAGGGCAGTTCAGGCACAGCTGTCCTGGCTTTCCCACGCTTGCCCCAGCAGACACCCTGGAGCCCAGAAGCTCCTATCATACATACTTCCACTCAGCAATAGATGACATTTTGGACTCAGCCACCTAGTGACAGGGTGTCACCCCCAGTGCACTGCTACTTTCATGATTGGTTTGACAGTTCACAATGGCTGAGTTCTAGATTCAGCTCACTCAGGTCAAACATGAGTCTGTCTGAGCAACCTTAAACATGATGGGAGATTACAGCACTAGTTCATCGTGGAGGTATTTGTACCACTTCCTGCATTAAAAACAGGGCACAAAGGAACAACAACAACAAAGCAGGCAATACTGTATTAGTTCCCTGCAAGTGTTCCACAAGGTCAGAAGTACCTTCTGGTCCTCAGTAACTGATGCTAAGCAGCTGCGGGAGTCAAACCTTCCACCCACGGCACTCATGCTGCATTTACTGTCTCTGAAGCTATTCTCAGAGCCATGTGTTTCCCAATTAGGTGCTTTGTCTAGATTTGGGGAGGTAAGTAGCCACCTGGACACCACCAAGTGGGAAGTCTAACACTTCTCCCTAAGACTTAAGCATGCCTATGTTTATATCACAAGCAGAGATGATTAACAGGTATCAAGAGTTGAAGACTCAAGGATTTAGGACACAGAACAAGAATGGTCAGGACTCCCTATAAACCACTTTACGTCCAAGAAACAAATCCTTCTCCTGGGCTGAACTTAGTATTCAAACTTCATTGGAACAATTTTTCATGAAGATGTCAAGATCCATTTTGGTCATGGGACGTTTATCCAGCAATTCATTAGGTAGTCTGACCCATCAACGACAGACCAGAGGTCAAGCTCAGGGCCATCCTCTATCTTGGCTCTACAGAAAGCCTACTAAGAGTCCATTCTCATGAATAGGGCTCTCAAGCCCATTCACCATCACACTCCTAATCTGCCAGCACCCAGAGCTGGAACTTCACACTCAGTCACACCCACCTTACACTATCGTCTGTGCTATCTGGGACACTGTAGCACATCGTAGGACACGATCAACCCACAGCTAATGGCAGGTCTCTGGAAAAGATGAATAATCACTCACCCAGCAATGCCATCATCTTTTCCATGTAGGCCTTCCTGCTTTAGCAATGACTTCTGGGACAGATACAGATCAGTTTTTATGGTTTCCATCTTATGCTGTAACATCTGGGTGGTACACAATACCTGGAGGTTTGAAGAGAATGCCTACAGATACACCTTCCAGCACAGTGAGTTGGAAAAGGTGTTCAAGTTTGATTTCCGAGTTTGGAGAAGGCAAGGAGACCAAGGAATAGAACAGCAGAGACATCAAGGGGAGAATATGGAAACCCCAAATTCAAACAAATGTCAGAAACTGAAGGACAACAAGCTAATCCTAGCATAATTGCCTTACCAAAAAAGTGAAGGGGACCCAGTGAAGGATCTGTCACAGGTGACAGAACGCTGTCCAAGGGGAGCAGAACACAATGACAGCCCAAAATCTTGGAAGATAGCAATTCCATTATCCTCAAGATTGCCACCAGTTAACTTGCTTCACTGGGACATTATGAGCCCAGCATGATGATTTAGAGCTACACATAGGTCAGAAGTTAAATGCATAAACACCTGATTGTCTTCACTACCAAAAGGTGAAAGGGATGTTCCCAGCACAGGAGACTAGAATCTGGAAGTTCTAGAAGTCTGAGGTGGATGAGGTGGAATTGTCCCTGCAAAGGTCAGAAGGATTCTCTAAGTGGCTCTTCCTCAAGGTGGTGTTGCCAGCCCTGGACCACTCTGCTGCTCTCCTTGAGGGGGTCCAATATTTTCGTGACAACGTCTGCCCTGGAGGCTTTTGCTGGCCTTCTGGGACACAGCCAGGACCTGGACACCAGAAACAGTGGAATTTTCACAGGAGGCCTATGGTGTCAGAGGGTGTGTAGTGCACAGAAGTCTCCCTGCATACAGGTGGTTGGGTTCACCTCCAGTTTCATGCTGGACAAGGCTGGGTTCCAGAAAACAGGAAGGTAACAGTGTATTCTTCTGGCTTCCTGTTTGCCACCCCCATACCTTAAAAAAGACAGTATATCGTGCCCTAAATGTTCAAGGAATGAGGTCTTAATGGAAAGCCTCCAGCAGGAGCAGAGCCCCAGGAAAAAGGGCCCATCTGCAGTACTTAATGGCAGAAAGGCTGTCAATTCCGCGGTGCCACTGACCACAGACCTGCTGACAAGGCCATGCAACAGGCGCTGCTGAAGGTCTTAGGCTAACATCTGCAACCCACCAGTATGCTTGATGGGTTGAGATACAGACTGGTGTTTGAGAATGGAAATACTTCAAGTTCCTATTAATTCCAGTTAAGTAGGAAAAGTCACTCAAATTATGTCCCCTTCTAAAGTAGAAGGGACTTCAACAGCTCTTAAGGGGGTACCTTCCTCAAGCTGAGCATTGTGAAGGAGTGGAATGAAGCAATAGCAGTTTGCCCCTGTGCTGAATAACCCTGGCCAGAATACTGACTATGGGAATTGCTTCATTCCAATTGTAAGTTTCAAATTGTGATGTATTTTAAGGCGTAAAGAAGCTATTAAGTCTTTCCCTCCCCAAAACACATGGTGTTTAATATTCAACACTTCGAAATTTCCACCTGAAACCTTTGTGGTTTGACTCAGGATTAACCCACACTATTTCCATGTTTTCTTGCGTATTTCTGCTGTTCAGCGTTTAAGGTTGCTTCTCAAATACATAGTATGTTGTATTTAGTAATCTTGTGTCTATATAAACATTTTCATCATGTGCAAGCATGATTTTCTTTTGCATGGTCCATTTTAGTTGGTAATATGAATTAAATCGTTTTTAAAACTACTTCATTTAGGCGTGACAAAGCTGCATGTATTTGATGTATCCAACTGAGTTTGATTTGTGTACTTCCTAGATTTCTAACCCTGTCAGTCTTGAAACTGATTTTACTTGTTCTGTGTTTAGCAAGTTTCCAACACTGTTTTAGTACAATAGGGATTTTTTCACCCTTCGGCGGGGGGGAAAAAAGTAATGCACCAGAGGGAGTTGGAAGGTTTGTAATCATGATATAGACTTACTAGGTTGAGAGAAGAATTCTTTAAAAAGGAAAGAAAAGTATGAGTTTGTGGAAAAACAGGATGTCTTCATGGTCTCAGTGTTGTTTCCCCTGGTCATTGGTTTGGTCAGAATATCACAATAAGATGCCATCTTATACCAGTCAAAATGGCTGTTAAGTCAAAGTAAGATGCTAGTGAGATTGTGAGTAAAGGGAACTCATCCCACTGCTGGTAGGAGTGTCAATTACTTTAGCCATTGTGGAAAGTAGTGTGGCAATTCCTCAAAGAACTTAAAACAATTGCCCTTCAAACCCAGCAATCCCATTAAGCATGTATCAAAGAAATATAAAATAATTATGAGGCAGGAGGTGGTGCTCAGACACTGGACCAATTTGAAGACTAAGAAGGACAGGGCTAGCAGAAGAAACTTTCCATAAGACACCCCCAGTGTGCCATGTCAGTTTACCGTTGCCAAGGCAACGCCGGGAAGTTACCACCCCTTTCCATGGCAACAGCCCAACCACCTAGAAGTTATCACCCTTTTCCTGGAAATTCTGTAATCCACCCCTTGATTTGCATATAATAAGAGAGGGTATAAGTATGACTGCAGAAGTGCCTCTGAGCTGCTACTCTGGGCTGCCTATGGGGTAGCCCTCGCTCCACAAGGGCTGTGTCTGCCACTGCTCTGTCCTGCCACCTCAATAACAGTAGCTTTCTAATACCATTGGCTCACCCCTGCATTCATTCCTGGATGAAGCCAAAAACCCCTTCTGGGCCAAACCCCAATTCTGGGCCTCACCTGCCCTGTATCAGTTCTACCTCAGGCATGTGTCTATTCATTCCAGCATTGTTTACAATAGCAAAAACACAGAATTGACCTACATGCCCACTGATAGGCCGGATCAAGAAAATGTGGTACATATACACTGTGGAATACTATGAAGCCACAGAGATGAATGGGGTCATGTCCTTTGCGGCAATATGGAGCTGAAAAATCATTCCTCTAAACGTGCTGATACAGGAAGTGAAAAAAAATACCGTATGTTCTTTTTACATGGGAAGCCAAACAAGATGACCAGATACTGAGAGGGGAACAACAGACACTGGGGCCTGCTTGAGGGTGGCAAATACCCATTGATATTACATGTATTACCCGGGTGACAGTTATCTGTATACTAATCCCATGACACAGCTTACCTATAACAAACCTGCACATGGACTCCTGGACCTAAAATAAGACTAGGAATTCTTTAAAGATTAGGAATTCTACAAATGTCAGTTAATTTAGTCATGGTAAATGCCTATCAACTGTAAGCCATGTAGTATTGTTAAGCATGTTTCCTAACAGGCTCTTTAAATGTAAAGTCTTAACAGAGAGCACGCTGTGTTAGTAAGTGGAACTAATATATACAGTTTGACATGTTGAAGTCAAATACACCCTGGGACAGCTGTCAGGAATGCAGGGGTCACAGCAAGGGAGCTGGCCATCAGTCCTCCAAAGACTCACCTGCAAGCAACATGAGGGCAGCTTTTCTCAGCCTCTGCCCAGACAGGCTACATGTGGCCTGATAGCATCCTATGTGAAGGCACAAAGGTCATTCAGACCCACACTGGGCTGTACTGCATGAGGACATGATGGCTGCGGTCCAAATCCCAGGACATAACGGTGAAAAGGATGTCCCTCAGTGAGAGGGAAAGAGCCAGGACATTCAGAAGCCCCAGGAGTTCATTAGGAAAAATATCCACATGCCCACAGTTTCATACAGATTAGAGAATAGTGATGCAACACAAGGACATCATCAGAAAAGTTCAGGAAAGCATTCCTGCCTGGAGCAGTTCATACCACACAGGGATCGAATCAACTCTGACTACCTCCTCATGCAAACCGAGTTGCTCTTGGAAGGTGAGAATCACGAATGAGGGAGAAGCTTTCTATTTTAAATACACCCTGCAAAAACAAGCCAAAGGGATACACAGCTACTGAAGTACCCAGACCTTCCCTGGCATTGTGTCCATGCAGATGGTTTGAGTCACAAGTTTCAGGAAACAAAAAGGTCAAGTGACAAACATCTCTTTCCATGTGAGTGCCAAGCTGGGGTCAATTTCTCTTTCTCCAGGGCATCAGCTTCCACAGCACAAATTCCATAATAACTGCACTCTTATGTGCGACTCAATTCCTGTGGTGCATATGGAGGATACAGTCTTGAATTCAATTGGAACGAAACACACCTCTACAAGATTATCTCAGCTCTCCAAGTTCTAGACACTCCCATCTACTTGAGATTTTTTATATTTATGTCTGTCCTTATGTCTCCCTGAAGCTTCAGGTGGGATTCTTCAAGCTAAAGATTGCCTCTAAACTTCAGAGCCAGTAAACTTGTGAATGTTAATTTGAAAGTCTCCTTGAGTCATGAACTAGAGCGTTCTTGGTAGATAGAAGTAGAACATGCAAAGTCATGGTGGTTTAAGGAGGAGAGGACATTGACAGAGTGAAGTCATCTAGAGACCTCACATGAGCAGAGGGAGAAAAGAGTAGTTCAGGGACTATTGTTCCCAGTGATTACTCCAGGAGACACACTCGAGAACCCAGAGGCTTCCATCACACACTTCCACTGTCAGAGAAAGCTGAAGACTTGATATCCAGCCACGTGGGGGTGGAGTGTTAGTGGTATGGGCACTGCCACCATCATGAGTGGCTCTCAAGACAGCTGGGTTCTACATCCATTTCAATCACTAAGCAGATAACCATGAGAACCTTGGTCCCTGAAGGATCTCCCCGTGCTGAGAAATTACAGTGCCAATTCTTTAAGAGGAATTTGTATGACTTCTTCCTGTATCAAGGGACAAATAAGAGATAAGGAAACAGAAGAAACCACAAATATGTCAATTCCCTGTAAGTGTTGCATAAGCCCAAAATTATCCCCTGGTCCTCAGAAACCATAAATGACCACAGCAACAGTATATTCCAACCACAGGGCTCATGGTGCATTACCACAATCCCTCCAACAAAGTTGATGGGGGTCTGTTCACCAGTCTACATCCCTTAACATTGTTTCAAGTTGCCAGCAGGACACCAGTGAACGGGAAGCCTAGGTCTTTTCCCTGAAAAGGGAACCAAACATAAGGATTCTTAGGTTTAAGCCATGGCCAAGGTCACCCAAGTATAGAAAAAGATGAAATATGTAGGAACTCAAAGCATCATGATTCTGTAAGTCATTCTATGACCAGAAAAAAAGCCCTGACACTGGTGTGCCAAGTATTCAAACTATTTGAAGATCATAAAGTTTCTGATGTTTGTTTTGGTCATACATAGACCACATGTATCCAAGTAACAATAGTTCTCACTCAGCCTTCCTCATTGACAGGTCCCACATTTCAGTCCCCATCACTCTAGATCAGCCAGGACCCAGGTAAGACTACTTGACTATATCCACCTCACACTGGCTCCCCAGTGCTGACTGGGACTCAAGGACACATGACTGACTTATGTCAAGAGCACATCTCTGCTGGCAGGAATACGATGATCACTTGCCCCAAACACCACAGGCCCCGTCTCTTTATCCAGCTCAGCCTACCCAGGATCTGTGATTAGGGTTTAATGAGACAGGCAGAGAGGTTCCTGTCTTCCTCTAGGAGGTCAATTCACAAGCCCCCATAATAAGTCCTTCCTTGTTTTCTTCTAGTATTGGGATCCCTTTGAGGTATTAGGCAATGAAGATCAGGTCAACTAAGGAGACAGCAAGTTTTCAATACAGTATCATCCCCTTCGTAAACACTGACACCATCCGCATTTCCAAAGTTACAGATTAGAGAATAGACAACACAAGGACCTTATCAGAATGGGCAGGAATGCTTTCCTGAGCCTGAGTAATTCACATCATCCAGGGATTAAATCAAACTGGTTCTTTATGGCAAACTAAGTTGCTTTTTCAGAGAGCCTCACTAGCCTGTCAGCTCTGAAAAGGGCGAGGGCTGCTTCTTGATCAGGAGGACATGCTGTCTGCATTCTGAATCTCCCAACCATCAAACAATCCTCCAGGAAGAGATCTTTGTGAACTTCATCTCCATCCTATCTGCCAATCTGAGGAGGGAGAGATGTGTGAATGGAGTTTTAAGTCAATGACTTCAGTGGCAGTCGACTTTAGAGTCCTAAAAGACCAATTTAAACAAGAATTGAAGACTGGCATCTGGCACATCTTCTGCACATGTGAGTACGTAACTTGATACCTTAAAGATCTTTTTGGATACTCAAATGTAATATTCCTACAGATCATACTGGGGCAGTGCAAGTTTCAGACAACAAAGATCACAGAAATTAAGGAGAAATCCAGTGAGTTGTACCACCAGAAGCTAAATGTATTTCCAATGCTAGAAAAAAAGAATGAGGTACATCTTTAGTGGTGGTGGCTCACAACCTAGGCTGGGGAGTTCCCCCTACCCCCAGCAGCCTCTACCTTTTCCCCCTCCCCTCACTGGCTCAACCTTGGACATTCTAGCAAAACACACAAACTGGCAGAAAAGACCTACTTCTGGGAAGACAATTCTCACAAGTGAAGGTAGATAGATATGGCATAGTTCATGAGGCATCAGGCCCAACAAGAGTCCAGCTGCCATTGCAGACACTCCCCATGGTTGCTGCTGGGATCTCCCATGCCTGGGCAATGGTTAAGGACAAACTAGTGGGTCAGGGTCACTCCTTGCCTGTCCACATAGCCAGTGTCCTGGACTAGGACCCCAGTTCTCCTCGAGAAATCTGGATTTTTAGGTCAGTGACATTATCTATGCCAATAAAGAACCTGTCCCCAAAGTATGGAAACTGCTGCTTCCAGGGCCCATGTTCTCTGAAAAGTTAGAATGGTCTTAGTTTCATCCTCGAAACACAAATGGTGTTCATTGGACATGAGGCCAAGAAGGCTTCCCAGCACAGAAAACCTCACTTTGACCACTGGTTCAAGGTAACTCAAACAGGGAACCTTTTTAGCACCTGTTCACTTGTCTGCCAAGTATGGAAAGGATGTCATTTTGCATTCAACTAGATTCTTGTGCGTGGAGTTCCATGTCACATGACAGTTAACTACCACGTATTTGATTTAGCATAGCCATCATGCAACATATGGAATCTTTGCTAGTAACCACCACTTCTGACATTGAGTGCAGGGTTACCATTCTGGAAAATCCATTCTTTCAAATCCTCATTGGGGGTCCAAGTTCAGTTTGCTTATTCATGGCAAGGCCAGGAGTACATATTGTCTTGTCCTCAGATTATATTAACTCTCCTGGTCTGTCCTAATTGTCATAGGCTGAAATCTTGGTTTTGCTGGCATTTCTCAGGAGATCTTGCTTAGCCACTTTATTATTGGCATAAGTCAGACCCATCAGCAGGAAGCAGCCAGTGCTCTGGAACATACCTATGTGCCAGAGGCAGGGGAACCTACCAAGACTCAGGGGCCTATCCACATCTACGTTGCTTAAGTATCTAGGGCATGTAGGGACATCACTTACAACTTCCAAATTCAAGGACAGCTTCTTGAATTATCTCCTACCATAAGCAAAGTGTACTTTCAAAATAGGGTTTTGTGAATTTGAGACAGCATATCACACTTAACTACTGCAAGCCATTTTTAGTGGGCTCCAACAGGTTTAAGTTTTGAAGAGGCCTCATCAGATAAGGGCCCTGCAGCTAATCCTGGCCAAGACGCTGCCTTGCCGCTCAATGTTAGATCTATGATAGGAGGTGGTCATAGGAGATGTCTGGGGGACGCCATAGTAAAAGTACTACAGACCACTAAGATTCTAGCCTAAGTCAGCACCTTCACAAGTAGAAGGCTGACTAACCTTCAAGTCAGCTCCAACCATGTTACTGGGCCTTAGACTGAGCTCCTGGCCATGAAACATCTAGTAACTGTTTTAGAACTTCCTAGCCTGATCTGGGTGCTGTGAGACCCACAGAGGCAGAAAGAAGCTCCATGGGCACAAAATCAAAGTTGTGAGGGAAATGAACATAGAGCTACATTTAGATCACAAAACCAGGTGGCTCGGACTCCCATCAAGCTCTGTAGTACCTACATCTGTCAGCTCATACCTGTAGCCTCATGGGGAGATCTCTATGACCACCTGGCAAAGGATCAAGTTCTGGTTTACAGATGATTGACTCAATACATGATAGCTGAGTATTAACTGCTGTGGCAAGCTTCTTTGAGGGCACCCCAAGTAGTCATTGGCAAAAAATCCTCCAACTGGGCAGAAGTTCAATCAATCAACTTGATCTCCTCTTATGGGGTAAGGAGTTTGAGGATAATTGGTCCTATGTATCGGCAAATGGACTGGCTGGTCACCCTGGAAGATGATTAGATGGAAGAGGTCTGGAAAATACATATGTGGAGGGGCCTATTGGAATGGTCCAGTTCAGACTCCTGAGCAGCAAGAAGCCCATGGCAAGATACACACAGTGAAGACATGAGGGCGTGGAGCTGCCAATTGCATCCCAAGACTCGGTGGTGAAGAGGATTCTTCAAACATGGAAAGGAGAACAATTAAATCTCAGGCCCTAGGAGCTAACTTGAAGGGACTTTCTGGGAGAGTTCACCTCTGTGAAGGCATTGCTCAGAACTCAAGATAGTCTGTTCTCCCATCTTTCAAAGATCATGGAGAAAACACAGGCATCTAGCACTCCACACACGAAGGTGCCATGAGAGAACTACCCCAAGACAGCTGATGGTTCCTTGAAACCTAGTTTGGTATTCAAGTGGTCAATTCTGCTTTTCAGGGAGAAGTGTCTAGATGTTGATCACAGCCTTGAGGGGTTGAAGGAAACTGCTATGGGCACCTAGCGAAACAGGTAAATGGTGCTGCTTAAAGTCCTACAATGCACAGGACAGCCCCCAATGACAAATTATGCAGGAGTACCCAATTAAGAGTTTCTGATCTAGTTGACAGGTGTGACATCAGATATACGTGTAATTTGAGGCCTTTGGAGGATTCTAGGAGCATAGGTAGATGTGTTAAGTATTTCAGATTCAGGTTGAAGCATACAGATGAAGCGTCGAAGCTTATCTGGAGCTGAGAACTGGGCCACCCTCCCTAATACCTGGCCCTTTTGCTATGCACTTACCTTAATTGTCTATATACAGACATTTATAGGCAACAGTGAGTTTGGTGTTAACTTTTCCCACTAGACACTGGTAGTGATCATACAGGGACATCTTGCAAGCTGTGACTGCAGGACAAACCTTCCCATCACTTTCCACTGGGATGACCTAAAGCGTTGGGTCCTGGACAACTCAGATCCAGGATCTATATTATGACTTGGGTGAGGAATGCTTCCCACATCCAATGGAAATTCAGGTGCCTCCTCTGAGAATGCACCGCATTTTAGTCAGGGGAGCAGCCTTCCTCTATCTTAAGTCTACCCTGCACGCAAGGCATTATGAACCACACAGCCACTGCAGAAAGTTCCAAGGCCTTTTCTGGCAGTGTCAGTATGCACATGGTGAAAGAACTGAACTTGAATCACACATTTCATGAAACAGGGTAAACTACCAAAGGTCTACTAAGTAGACACACTGGGGTCCAGCCATCTGCCTCGTGTTCACCAAGGCTGTCAGTTCAGCGCATATCCCAGCAGAAAATGATCATATGTGCATCACTCAGATGCAGTGGTATATGGAGACATGTTTCAGTCTGGTTTTGGATGAGGATGGATCTCTGGCTACATTATAGACCAAGCTCTAAGGGCCAAGAATTCAGACTTAAAGGCACCATTCTGATGGTTATGTCATTATCCTCCAATACCCTCTCTATCAGATTATTCATGCTAATGGTTGTTGCAGCCTTATGACAGCTGGGAAGTTTATGAATGATTTCAAAACACTGAAAGAGTGAAGTTTTACTTAACAGATAGCCAAGTGGGCAATGCAAGGTCATAGTTGTCTGAAAAACTGAGTAATACACTGACATGGATCAAAGTTGTCTAGAATCCTCAGAGCAGAGGAAGATACAAAGCGTATCTCAGGGCACTATTGTACCGCTTGCCCCAGAAAACACCCTGGAGCCCAGAAGTTCCCATCACACTTCTCAGCAAAAGATGACACTTGGGACCCAGCCACCTGGTGATGGGGCGTCATCTTCAAGTGTGCTTCTAGCGTTGTATTATCTCTGCAGCTCAGCATGGCTGGGATCTATAATGAGCTCAGTCACTGAGCTGAGGTCAGTCACTGAGCTGAGGTCAGTCACTGAGCTGAGGTCAGGCACTGAGCTGAGGTCAGGCCTGAGTCTTAGTCCCTGAAGGGCCTCAAGTGTGAAGAGGTTATGGCACCAGTTCATTTTTAATACAGGAAAAGCTGCACAAATTCTTCCACTAAGGGACATGGCATAAAGGAATAAGGGAACTCCAGTAACATACCAATTCCCTCCAAGTATTTCACAAGCATAGAAGTACCTCTGGGTCTACAATTGATGCTAACGAGCTGTGGCTACGACACCTGTCAGCCTTAGGCCTCACACCACATTACCCATCTCGGACAAGATTCACAGAGCCATGCGTTTCCAGTCTGGGTCTTATTGTCTAGATTGTTCTTTGGGGTTAAGTAGCTACCTAGACACCACTAAGTGAGGCCTAGGACTTCTCCCACAAAAAGCACATAACCTGAGTACACTTCAGTTTAAATCATAGGCAAAGATGGGTAGCAGGTATGAAGAGTTGAAGGACTTAGATAACAGGAAGAGTCATGATTCCCTATAAACCATTTTATGACCAAGGAAAAAATTCTCTCCTGGGCTATGCATAACATTCAGTTCATTATGACAGCTTTCCATGAAGTTGAGATCTAAATTGGTCATAAGACATTTTCATGGTACGTAGTACAGCCTGATCCATTACTGAGATCATACATCAGCTGAGGGCCATCTCTCTTGAGTCTGTAAGAAGCCTACCAAGAGTCTACTCCCGTGAATAGAGCTCTCAAGCCCATCTGACAACAGCCCAGATCCGCCAGCACCTTGGCAGGACTTCTCACCCAGCCATACCAATCTCACACTGGCCCCTGTGCTGTCTGAGGCTGGTAGCAAGCCCTAACCTTGTCAAACAGGCCTTAATCTGGCCACAAACAGGATCTCTGCAGCAACATGACATGCTTATGATGGCTATCAAGCACACTGCTAGAAGTTGGTTTACTGGAGCTTTACTGGAGCAGGGCTAGGGAAACCTGGCCTGCCCAGAGCGGGAAAACTACTTAAACCACAAATAATAGCAGGAGCTGCCTGTGCCTTAAACATGCTTTTGCTGCAGATAATCAGCCAGTGCCTGTTTCTCTGCTTCCTTGCTAAGAATGCTTTGTTTCCCATAAGGAATGCTTTTAGCTAATCTACAATCTATAAAAACTATGCTTATCCCTGGCTTTCTGTCAGTAACTGTGTAGGTCAGACTGTGGCTCTCAGCTCTGAAGGCTGTCACTTTGTATTTGTCACCCTGATTCCCACTTTGTACCCTATTCCTGAGTTTAATTCCTCTAGCACCACTGGGTTAGGATCTCCACAACCGAGCTGGTATTGGCAAGCAGCACCCAATGTGGGGGCTCGAACCAGGGTCGAAGGGTCGCTGGAGCAACAACTGGAGAACGTGGAACTACATTGGTGGACACCTGAGTACTTTTAAGCAATCCCCGTGGGAAGAAGGGGAGCTCAGAAGCATCGGGATAACAATGGGACAAGGGTCAAACAGACGAGAGACTTGAGTCTGCTTTGGCATCTCAGAAAAGGAGTGAAGGT
Source organism: Macaca thibetana thibetana (assembly GCF_024542745.1). NCBI lineage: Eukaryota > Metazoa > Chordata > Mammalia > Primates > Cercopithecidae > Macaca > Macaca thibetana. The sequence continues at coordinate 176,674,668 of NC_065582.1, forward strand.
TAGCACCAGCCGACTTATGCAGCTTTTTAGTGTGGTAGAGAAATATTGCCCCTGGTTTCCGGACCAAGGAACTCTGCAGACATCTGGGAAAAGGTAGGCAGTGCACTGAAAAAGGCATATAAGGATGGATATTCTTTTTTAAGAATATCCATCTTTTTTTTCTTTTTTTTTTTTTTTTTTGAGACGGAGTCTCGCTCTGTCACCCAGGCTGGAGTGCAGTGGCCGGATCTCAGCTCACTGCAAGCTCCGCCTCCCGGGTTCACGCCATTCTCCTGCCTCAGCCTCCCGAGTAGCTGGGACTACAGGCGCCCGCCGCCTCGCCCGGCTAGTTTTTTTGTATTTCTTAATAGAGACGGGGTTTCACCGTGTTAGCCAGGATGGTCTCCATCTCCTGACCTCGTGATCCGCCCGTCTCGGCCTCCCAAAGTGCTGGGATTACAGGCTTGAGCCACCGCGCCCGGCAAGAATATCCATCTTAAAGGCTGAGGATATTCCTGTAACTGGTCAGTGTGGGGCTCTGGTTCGTTCCACCTTGGAACCTTTCCACACAGATAAGGAAAAAAATCAGAGGAAGAAGGGGAGTACAAGGAAGTAACAGAAGATGGCAGAGCAGGTTTGCTTGCCAGCTAAAGCGGCACAGGGAACCCTCTGTACCTCACCTCATTTTGAAGTGTCCTGACCCTCCGGATCTCTTCTGGAGGACACTGGGCAAAAAGCAGTTGCCCCGGTGACTGAGCAGCGCCTCCAGCAACCGCTCTCAGTTCTATTCAGGCAGGAATCCAGCAAGCTAGATGAGATGGTGATATGGACGTTTGGCAGTTCCCTGTTAGACCCACCTGATCAATAGGGGAATATTATGGCTAAATTCTTTAAAAGGAAAAGGCTCAAATGTAAACAAGTTATCAATATGGACCAGGTTCTCCTTTTGTAATGGGACTGCTAAAAATGTTGCTGTCTCCAGTCGGGTGATTCCTACTGACTGGGACACTCTTACTAAAGCTTGTCTAACTCCTGCACAATTCTTACAATTTAAAACTTGGTGGACAGATGAAACTTCCATTCAGGCTGCTCACAATGCCCAGGTCCAGCCTTAAATTCATATGAACTGCAGGTCAACTTCTGGGGATTGGCGGCTGGGCTGGTTTAGATGAGCAAGTGGTCATGCAGGATAATGCCATAGAGCAGCTTAGGAGTATGCATTAGAACTTGGGAAAATCACTTCAGGAGAATATCCTTCCTTTGGTGCTGTCAGACAAGGACCAAAAGAACCATATGTAGGTTTTATAGCCAAGTTACAGGAGTCTCTTATAAAGGTGATTGCAGATTCGGCTGCTCAGGATTTAGTGTTGCGGTTATTAGCTTTTGACAATGCCAGTCCTGAGTGCCAAGCCGCTCTGCCACCTATTAGAGGACAAGCACATTTGGTCAACCAGAATTAAAGCTTGTGATGGTATCAGAGGTAATCTGCATAAGGCTACTCTGCTAGCCCAGGCAATGGCAGGACTGAAAAGTGGGTAAAGAAAATACTCTGTTTCCCGGAGCTTGTTTTAACTGTGGGAAGCATGGTAATAGTAAAAATGCAGAAAAAAAAAAAAAGATCAACAAGTCAGGCTGCCAGTTGAGGGGAAAAAAGACTGCTGAGCCTGGAATATGTCCAAAATACAAAAAAGGAACACATTGGGCTAATCAGTGTTACTCTAAGTTTGGTAAAGATGAGAACCCAATTTTGGGAAATGCAATGAAGGGCCCCGTTCCAAACCGGGGGCATTCCTGGCTCAGGCCACTCCCTCACCCTTGTACAATGCCTGTCCCCTGCCACAGTACTGCCGCAGATTTATGCGACACAAGAGCTGTGAGCCTTCTGCCTGGGGAACCCCCCGCAAAAGAGGTCAACAGGAGTCTGTGGACCCTTGCCAGCAGGGACAGGATTACTTCTAGGTAGGTCTAGTTTACATTTAAAAGGAATACAAGTACAAACAGGAGTCAGATTACAATGGGGGAAATTCAAATTATTATATCTACTTCTGTTCCCTGGAAAGCAGAGCCAGGAGAGTATATAGCAACACCTTAGTAAATGACACTACAGTAGTGCCACAGAAAGTAACCATAGGTTGGAATCAATTGAAGACTTTGACTTTCAAAAATTACTAGGAGGCATTAATTGGATACAATCTGCTGTAGACATTCCTACCTATGCCATGAGTAGCCTATTTTCTATCCTTAGAGGATCCTAGTCTCACTAGCCCTTGGCAATTAACAAAGGAGGCTGAAGCAGAGTTACAGCTAATTGAGAAGCAGATAAACGTCAAATAGATCAAAAAAAGACTTTAGACTTAGATTTTTCCAACTCAGCGTTCACCTGCTGGTGTTATTGTCCAAGAGCAAGACTTGGTAGAACGGCTTTTTCTTCCACATACTAATTCACAGTCCTTACCTCATCTGCTGGATCAAATTGCTACTGATAGGAAATGGGAGAACTCGAATTGTCAAATTGCATTGATATGACCCTGGAAAAATTGTTGTCCCTCTTACAAAGGCACAAATACAACAGGCCTTTATAAATAGTCTTACTTGACCCATTTAGCTGATTTCGTGGGTGTTCCTGATCACTTTCCGAAAATTATTTTGATTTTCAAAATTGCTTTAAATTTAGTTATTCTAGAGAGAATCCAATTGAAGGTGCTGAAATATTTTTACAGATGGGTCTAGTAATGGCAAAGCTGCTTATTCTGGATTAAAAAGTAAAGTTTTTCAGGCACCCTATACTTCAAGCTCAAAAAGCAGAGCTTGTAGCTGTAATTGAGGTGCTGAGATGCTGTCAATGTAATTTTTGATTCTTCACATGTGGTTCATTCCACACAATTGAAAATGCTCAGTTACAATTTCATACAGATGAACTGCTGACTTTACCCAGTTGCAAACCGCAGTTAGGAATAGAATGCACCCTTTTTACGTTACTCATGTTAGAGCTCACACACCTCTTCCAGGACCTTTGACTGCAGGGAATCAAATGGCTGATCGCCTGGTTGCTACTGCAATATCTAATGCGAGACACTTTCACAATTTAACCCATGTTAGTGACTCTGGTCTCAAACTCAGATACAGCACTACCTGGAAAGCAGCTAAAGCTATTATCCAGTGATGCGCAACTTGCCAAAAGGTACATTCCTCATCTTTTACAGGAGTTAATCCGAGGATTGGAATCTAATTCTCTTTGGCAAATGGATGCCACAATGTTCCCACTTTTGGGAGACTAGCTTACATGTATGTATGTGTAGATACATTTTCTCACTTTAGGCTACCTGTCAAACAGGAGAATCTTCCTGCCTGTGTTAAATGGCATCTTCTACAATGCTTCGCAGTCATGGGAATTCCAACTTCAGTTAAAATCGATAATGCCCCAGGCTATATTAGCCAAGCTCTAGCTACATTTTTCTCTATATGGAATATTAAACACATTACTGGCATCCCATAATTCACAAGGACAAACCATTGTAGAATGAATCTCTCCCTAAAACAGCAATTACAAAAAACGGGGCGGGGGAAGATTATGGAACTTCAAATATGCAATTGAATCTAGCATTATTGACTTTAAATTTTTTGAGCCTGCCTAAAGGCCAGATGCTATCAGCAGCTGAACACCATCTGCAGAAACCAGTTGCAGAGACAGAAGCAGGACAACTGGTTTGGTGGAGAGATCCGATAACACAAAGTTGGGAAATACGTAAAATAACATGGGGTAGAGGTTATATGCTTGTGTTTCTCCAGGCCAAAACCAGCAGCCGATTTGGATACCATCAAGTCACCTGAAATCTTATGAGCCAGATGTTGAGGAAGAGATTTTGGGAGGAACCTGAGGACCCCCCCGATTGTAGCCATGCCGAGGCTGACAATAAGGAACACACCAGTCCCCGTGAACAACACTCAGCAGGCACAACCACCCATCTGGGGCCAGATCAAAAAGTTGATACAGCTGGTAGAAAAAATCTGAAGGCAGGATGACCAGTTACAATGAGTAATCTAATGGTAGCTATGATGGCTGTGCTCACTATTGCAGTGAGTATTCCCCCAGTAACCGCTGAAACAAAAGAATTATACTTATTGGGCATATATTCCCTTTCTACCACTTCTACGGCCAGTAACATGGTTAAGACCCTCTAGTGGAAGTATACACTAATGATAGTTTTCGGATGCCTGGTTCTACAGATAGAGGCCCATCTCACCCCGAAGAGGAGGAAACAATTATGAATATCTTGTTGGGATTTGAGCATTTACCTATTTGCTTAGGAAAAGCCAATGGGCATTTACCTCCCAATCTTGGCTGGGGATAGTGCCTGAACATAACATCTCTGTGGCAGTTACATATGCTTTCTGGTCTTAGTATTTATTAGTGATTATGCTCCTGTAGCCAAAACCTATCTGTAAAGTGAATTGGACATGGTGAGAAAAAATGAAAGCATTTGGGAAGATCGTATCTCAAAGGCAGGCATAGGTGTTGCATGATTCATATGGAGTCATTGATTGGTCCCCTAGAGGGTCATTTATGAGGGTCACCTTGCATCAGAACAAAATAATCTGATAGTGGACACTAAGTAGTACAGCAAGAATTCCTATTTGGGCATATATGGTGGTATAGCGGCACCTCAACACCAAATGATATGGCCTGCTGTAGGAGCTAAACAGTTATGGAAAATGGCACTGAAAAAGATTTGGGAAGGGAACTATAATAAGCCAACCCAATATAATCCTAATTACGTATTAGAATTGGCTCAATGATTCAGTCTGGATACAGAGTTGCGTCCGTCTGCCTTTCCTGTTGGTAGGGTGGGTGTTTAAAACTTGATCCCCCTAATCATGTAAATTGTCAGGAATGTAGTTTTCTTGTGTTAATTCTTCCTTGTATAACACTGATCATTCTATTTTAGTGGTAAGAGCCCAAGGAGGAGTATGGATACCTGTAAAGCTTTCCTGTCCTTGGGAAGCCTCTCCCTCTGTGCATGTTACTGAAATTCTTCAAAAGATTGAGGTGCTCTCAGCATTTCATTGCCACTTTAAAGTTATGGGATTGACTGTTGTCACAGCTAGCAACTGCTGCAGTAGCTGGAGTTGCTTTGCATTCCACAGTACAAACAGCAGACTGAATTGGCAGAAAAATTCTACTTTGCTGTGGAATTCCCAAATATAGACTAGAAACTAGCTAATCAAATCAATGATCTCCAACAAACTAATGTGGCTAGGAGATCAAGTAGTTAGTCTAGAATATAGAACGCAGTTATGATGTGACTGGAATACTTCTGATTTTTGCATTACTCCTCATCTGTATAATGAAACAGCATGAGTGGGGAAAAAGTTAAACATTTAAAAGGTCATACTGGAAATGTATCTTTGGATATTGCAAAACTGAAGGAACAATTATTTCAAGCCTCAGGAACATCTGAGGTTAATGCCAGGAACTAAAGTGCTTGAAGGAGCTGCAGATGGATTAGCAGCTATTAACCCATTAAAATGGATCAAGACACTTGGAGGCTCCGATTTCAATGATTGTGCTTTTAATCTGTTGGTCTTTGTCTAGTCTGCAGATGTGGATCCCGAATCCTGCGAGAAGTAGCCCACCATGACAAAGCTACGTACGCCTTTATCGCTTTGCAAAAAGGAGAAGGGAGCCATGCTGGTAGCAAGCCCTAACCCTGTCATAAACAGGCCTTAATCTGGCCGTAAACAGGATTTCTGCAGCAATGTGACATGCTTATGATAACATCTCTGTGGCAGTTACATATGCTTTCTGGTCTTAGTATTTATTACAATGACTGTGCTCCTGTAGCCAAAGGAGCATAATTTGGGGGGGGAGGGGGGACTCAGCCCTCCAAGGATTCACCCTGCAAGCAGCATCAGAGCAGCTTCTCAGAGCCTCTGCCCAGACAGGCTACATGGTGACCCGATAGCAGCCTACACGAAGGTACGGAGGTTATTCAGATCCACACTGAGCTGTCCACCCCAGATGTTATACGACTGTGGTCCCAGTCCCAGGCCATAATGGGGGAAAAAGTCAGGCAGTATCATAAGCCCTAGGAGCTCAGTTTAAGGAAATGTGTTTTAGGAAGCAGGCAGTCTGCTTTCCAGGCAATGCTCCTGGCCTGACCCAAGCTACCCTGACTCTCCACTGGAGAATTGGAAGCAGTCATTTGGCAGCAGCCATACATCTCTCCCCTGTGGAGAGACCCAACAGCCCTCCAGTGTTCCTAGGACAGATCCACTCAGCTGTCCTCCACAGGGGGGATTTTGACCCTCACAACCCATCCCTGCCCAGCTGTTTCTTGCAACACAGGGAGACACCTATACAGTATTTCCTCCTCTGCCTTATTCCTGTTGCCTGCACTGGCACAGGCCTTCCAGCCAGAATACAGGATGCACAGATACGTCCTGCAAGCAATGCTAAAGGACTTGGGGAACACCAAGCATAGAAGCTCCCAACCTGAGCATAAACAAGTTACGCCAACATGCCTAGAGGGACTGCTAGGTTAGAGATGGGCCACTTGGCTTATTCTTATGCCTTGAGGCCCAAGAAAAGGCCACTGAGCTCTTTGGGGGCATGCACAGATCACCAGCATTGATTTGGGGGTGAGGCCATGCTCATGTTTTCCAATTCTATCTCCCAAATCACCTGGACTCAGACTAAAGGTAGATTTTAGCAACTCTTTAAGAATAGGAGTTTGAGGCATTCTTGTGAAACACATCAGGTAGAATCTTTCCCAAAATGAGGGGGGGGAGGGGGAACCACCAGCTACTGTGGCATAGTCCCCAGGAAAGAAGCCAGGTTCATAACAAGCAGGCGCAAGGGCCTGGAACGTGGCCAATCCATAGCCCACTCCCTGGTTCATCCAATGTCATCACTTAGGATGTAGCAATACAGGCGGGGGGCTCACAGCTAGAGTCCCTAAGTGAACAATGGGGCACTAGCAAGATTGAGGGCATCTAAAACATGATCAAGGACCCAAAGAAGTAACTCAGGGAAGCCCCTTGAACACCCCCCCCCACCCTTCAGTACATACAACCAGCTCCACCAGTTGCTGTCCAACATCATTGTGAGATTAAGTCCAGGGTCACCTAGGAGCCTCCTTTCCTACCCTGCAGCTCATCACCTGAGCTTCCCTCTGTAGGGATCCATGGTCCTAGAACTGAGGAACTCGAAGCCCTGCTAGGATGCATGGGGAACCTCAGCAGTTGAGGATAGGTCTCCAGAGAAAGGTCTCAGCCAGGATCTGCCCTTTTCCTGAAGACAGGCAGTACCACCCTCCTTCCTGAGCTGGGTGCTGTACTACACCCGATACCTGGACTAGAAGTTTCAACATTCTTCTGTGGACAACAGCCCTCATCCTCATGCAAGCTACTTGAGCCAATGTTATGCCACATCCCTGGACATGGCCACTTCCAGTGGCTAGAGTGTGAGGAGTACAAAGGCCCAGCCAGGTAATATTCAAGGCTAGCTCTGGAAGCTACTCTGGCTCCAGAGATTATGGCCTCATTTAAGCTTTTCCAAATCAAACAGTTCGCATCCTCCCTGTTCGTTTGCTTTCAGGTGTGAAAGCTCACTTCACCAGTAAACCCAATGCCTAAGAATTTCCATTTACAAGTCTGCACGCCTAGGGAACACAAGTTGACTTCACATACCCATTATTTCATTCTCATATCGCTGTGGAAAGTCAAACTGCTTGGCTCCTCGAGTATGGAAGTAGGCAGAAGCCCCCTGGGTTTGCTAGTACAGATTGGTGTTAGACTGGTTGGTATAAACTCAGTTGCACAAAGTCCAAGGTCCACCTGGTCTTCCACAAGGGGACACGTGTGTCGCCGTGTGCCTTTTCACATTGCACAATTCGTGTGCGTTAAGCCTATGCTGTGAACCTAGAACACATTACAGAATTTGTCCAATCACACTGTGTGTCAACGTAAGGTTAAAGACTAAGAAATTTAAATATAGATCAAGGAGATACTTCGTAATGAGGTCAGCACAGGTGGTTTAAGGGAGAGGGTCCACTGGCTGGAGCACAGGAAACCCTTTGTTGTATGCTCTGGAGCTCTCCACCAGGCTCAGCAAGACTGACAGGCTTACATCCCAGTCTTTCAGCCCCATCCTGCCTCATTTCCCTTTTCATGGGTTTTAATCTCAACAGTATTTTATAAAAACAGTCTTGACTTGAAAGTGCTCAACTACCCCACCACAAACCACCCATGGAAGTAGCCTCAACCTGGTTCAAGGAGGGAACAGTCATGCTTGCGATGGCCTCTTCCATAGCCTACCTCAGTTCACCAGCAGTTTCAAGAGAGTTTGCTGCCAGGAAATAATCTATGACAAGTACAATGCACTCCAGTTGCAGCGCCTACTTTAAACAACTGTTCTATGATGCTTCTCCCTTATTACCCACAATGACCCAGATTGTGAGGTTAGAAGGTACACACTTCCCAAACTTAGGTCCAAGCAGATCTAGACGGTGTAGCTCCAGATACTTCCAGAGGACTCAAACCACACTGCCAGGTCACGTTGGCTCCTCTTGCCAGAATGTGAGCAGAGGAATTGCTGCTACATGAAAAAGACAAGAATATGAAACTCTAGTGATGCACTGGGCCATTTCTTGGTGCCCCCACGCCTAGCGCATCAGGAGTAGCCAGGCCATTACAGCAAACATTGCCTGATAAAGACAGGCAACCAGGGGCTCAGACATCAGGTGGTTGTTTGATCACTTATGAAACAAGCAACTTTGGCAACTATTGGCCAAGTGTGAGGGACTCTAAGAAGTAGGAAAAGATAATCTTATGGTCCAAGACCAGCTGCAGTTTAGGATTTGAAATCATAGCTGCCCATCAAGTGACAACCACACCAACCCGTCAGAGCCATTTCGTTGGACTTGCTGTCCCAGCTGTGGAGTGTGGTTACCCAGGGGCTCCAGCTCTCAGCTCATGCTCTTCCTGGGATGGCCCCAAGCCAGACTGAGCAAGTTGAGCCATTTCTACTCAATGTGGATTTCCTGAATCTGCTCTAGTGTTCCCTACTGGACTGGCAGGACTGGCCGATTCACATTGTGATCTGACAGCTTCCCTCTTCCTTCTAGGTCTTTTGCATTTCTAGTTCTCTCAGCATCTACTTCCTGGACAACTCAACAGCAAAGCCACCAATTAAGCATCAGTAGCAGTGGATGCAACATGGTGCAAAAGGAGGTGGACAGGAAGATTTGGGACCACCACCTCTGTAGCCCAGCTAGAAATTCAGATCTCCTGGTGAGAGGTAAGCAATGGCGCAAGGATGGGGAAGACACAGAGAATGCAGCCTCACTTTCTCATGAGCACAGGTCCTGTGCACACCTGTCCATCCACTTCTGAGTCAGTAGGCTCCTTTTCCCAAGTTTGAGTCTGACAATGAGTCTGGTTTCCCAAAGAGTTTAAGAGCAAGAGGCAGAAAGCCAAGTCTTGTGTCTCCACATTAGAGAAGCAGCTCAGAATTCTTTAAACAGATAGTACAACTTTGCTATGTGTAGCTTTTGTCACTAGTCCACATACATGCATGTGGTGATTAGCAGTCAAGCCCGACCCTGTGGCCTGTCAGCCTCAGGATTTGAACACAGGATCTCTAATTGAAGATAATCCCAATGAAGAAAGATAGGGAAGAGGAAGTCCACAGCATAAGCTTATGAAGAATCAACTAAGAATACTTCAGTCATTTGCAGAGAATCATTACCCCCAATTTTACAACCAAAAAAAAAAAAAATGGCCAGCCAAGTCTCTTTGTCCTGTGTACGTAATTGGCAACTGGTTTCAAAATAAGAGCCATACTACCACCTACAGGCATATAGGATCTACACTGCCGAGAAACCATGATCCTTCTGTCCAGTCACCCAATTAAGAATCCAGAAAAAAAAAAAAACAGGTGGAATCTCCCACTGATGACACCAAGCAGAACTCTTGTGCCAAGTTCTACTGGATGGAGCTGGCCACTCTTCTGTAGCAATGTAGGGGAATCCCAGAGAACAAGATGGCCCAGATAACGGTAGTCCTATGGGTTAATACCAGACCGTGATTTGGGATATCCAGGTGACGAGTCGCCTTTCTAGATGTCAATCAGTAATTGTTCCTTATCCTTCTGCATCTTAGTATTCTAAAAGGAACAAGCCTGAGATGAAAGCCAGCACGCAAGGCCCTTCCTCTTGCACTGTGTTCATGGTGTGCAGGGAAATAGGCGGGAGGAACAAAAGGGCTTCTCTCATTGTTTCAAGGACAGCGGCAGAATGGTTGGGGATGTCATCCTGAGCAGCCTCAGGGTTACCAGAAGCTAGTCTTTCAGGATCAGTTTCTAACGTGTAAGTCACAAGGACTGAGGGAAGGTGCCTTCCCTTCAGTCCCAGCATCATGACCAGTGTTTCCCAAGTAATGGAGAGTTCTTATGTTCTCAGTTGTGGCATACACTTTTGCCAATAGTGATCTCATCTCCACAAGTGCCCCTTGGGCAAAATATGCAGCAAGTTGCTGCAGAGCAACCCAGGTCTCAAAAGTCCAGCAGCTTTGGGATGAGAAGTCTGCAAGTGTTTACTGCTAGGGCCAGGAATGCGATTCTAGGAAATGGTGCTGGGCTTCTGGGAGCACTATCCACAAAGTCATCCCACAGCCATCCACATGAAGCCAGAGAAAAACGACTCTGCAGAGCTTGCACATAATAATGCTGACCTCAGAAAGGCTGTGAGCCACTGGTCTCTTCTGATAGGGCAGTGATGTCCTGAGAAGGCTGAGCTAAAGTATGCAGCACAAGACAAGCACCAAGGCAGCAAGAACAACCCCCAAGTGACAGTTGCCAAATCCAAAGTAATCTGTGCTTCAGAAGACAGAGGCTCTGGCACAGTCCCTGCCTCAGACATTGTCTCCTCAGCAGATACCCAACAAGTAGTACGAGAACATGAAGGACCCCCCTGCTCAACCTTTGAAGGGGTCTCTAAGGCAGCTACTGCAAAAGTCATCTCCACGGACCAGGACAGCATCTCTAGACACGGCGCATGGCCTGCCAGGACAGCAGCTATATATCCTTTCACAGAAAGCCCCACCAGACCTTGACGGAAGGGCACCCCAACATCAGCCTGGCCCGCATACACTTCGGGCATAGTCACTAACCTGTAAAGAGCCCCAGGAGGTGTCTGTGCTGGAGCAGGCATGCAGCCCCCACCACCTTTGCTGAGAGCTGCTGCCTGGGACCAGTGTTTTGAGCAAGTCACCTGTGGACATGGACCCACAAGATCTGAGGGTACCCCCAGATAAGCTGCTGAATGGCAATGGTTGAGCTGAGTTTTTGAAAAAAGCCCCAACTTTGAGACAACGTTCATAATTTTGAGCTTTAATTTCTCGAAGTATCCTGGAGAGTTCTGTCATTTGGAGCAGGTCCTGATAGTGCTACCATCAACACCGCTTGCACAGGAGTGCCAGCCTTCCAGGTGGGCAACCCTTCCTGAAAGGCAGAATTGCCGAGGAGGTGCTTTTGTGTAAAAGCATGTCTGCCATAGTTTGTGTTCTTTCCACTTTACTTTCTTGATACTTAAATTATAACATTTTGTACTACATTAAGCAATACAGTTATCAGGTAAAAGTTTGGTCTTTTATTCTCGTACTGAGTCCTGAAGACTAAACTCATTGTATAAATTTTGTAAGGAGTTTCATCTATGTTGGATGTTTTTCATGTTTATATTCTAAGCAATGTGATACTTAGTCTACAGAACAAAGCAGGCTTTGTACATAATTCCATGGCAAAAACTAGTTTATAAGCCAAGCTGATTGTGTTAATGTTTTCAGTAAAAATTCTTGCAAACTTGATGCCTGGAATCACGTGATTGTAACATGGGATGCTCGCCTAACAGAACATCTGCCTGCTTAGCACGGTGCGTTTTGGGTGGGAGTTGGGTGGGCAGAGCAGCCTCTAAGCGCTTAGCTAGGACTCCTGCCAGGCACGAGATCCCGGGCTCTCCTGCTCACCCATGGCTGCCTCCCCAGGCAGGAATCATACATATTTCAGAAGTGTTTGTTCAGGGAGATAGCATTAGTTCTACACAGGATCCAGACGAATCTAAAGGAAATGATACAAGTAACATAGGAATGACTCCCCAGTGTATTCCTCAAATCCATCCAGGAGTTCCAAAAGCCAGCGGTTTCTTTCCGTTCTGGCCCTTGGCTGAGGGGTCCTTAAGCTCCACCTGCTGGCCATGAGGCATCACAACAGACAAGGAAATCATAAGATCTTAGGAACTTTGGAACATCACCCCACCCATCAAAGATCGTGTGCCCTAGCAACAATGAAACTGAGGTCAACCCCTCTCCTACCTAGGAAAGGATAAAGAGACATCACCCATGTTCAAAGAAAATGAGCCAAACTTGAGTTTAGGAGATGGTGGCCACACACAGCAGGCCGTCTTGTAAGGGGCACAGCAGCAGCCCCAGGGCACTGAGGGCAGAGCCTCCAGGACCCATCACTGGAGATGACTGCCTGGGAAGACTCACTTCACCGTTAGAGAAGTGTGGCCTCCCCTGGTGGCCTAGGTTCACAGTACACAGAATTACCTGCTTTGAGGCAACGCTTCTCAGTGGTGACTTGAAAAAAGTGTATGCATACTAGTGCCTGGGAAGGAAAAAACCAAGTACAGAAAAGATCAGTTATGAGAGCAGACAGGCTCTTCACCAAGTATACTGAGGGATTCCTAACGAGAGTCACCACCTAGGATGGCTCCTCCAGCCGCAGTCCAAGGTCAAGTATTCCCATCAGATCCCTTTATCCCTGGGGTCCCCCAAGACCACCTCCAGGAACCCAGGGCTTCTGTCCTTTCCCTCAAGGAAACCAGGCTGGCTCCTTTGTCTAACAAGCATAATCACAGCCCCAGGAGCCATTTCTTGAACAGGACGAGTGCTGACTGCCAGTGACTAGACAACCTGAAAGCTGAACCCCATCTTCCTGTCAGTTTGCTTCCCCTTGTCTCCCCCATCGACTTTCATCCAGCGTACCTCCCCTGCTGGCTCAGTCCTCCTAGGGCCACGTCTAGCTCCTAAGGATTAAGCATTTCCAACTTAGAGTTGATGTATCTAAGAAACAGTTGTCCAGATCAGGCTCCCCTTGTCATGTAACAGGATACGGTAGTTTCTGTAGTTCAGTGCCTTTCCTTTAGGGATTAGGAATAAAAGGTGGGAAATGAGGCACAGCAGCATTCACTTTCCATTCCAAGGTGTCTTGAACAAGCAGAGAGAGTCTTGTTGGAAAGCCCATAAAGCTCCTCACAGTTGGGAGAAAGCTGACAGTTTTCTGAGAATGGCTTTCATTGTATTTAAGACACTAAAATGTACTCAGTAACAGCATAAGTAACAAGGAAGTTCAGGTGATGACTCAAATCCACTTCCACCTGGCATAGATGAGACATCTGTCCAATAGAAAACATCACAGCTTCTATAGTCTTCATTATAAAGTCAAAGGATTTTGTACAAGTTTAGTCTTTCCTCACAATTCACCATGCAAGTTCAGAAAAACAGAACTGATGTATCAGGATGAGGTTAGGAAAACGCTGGTTGGCTTGCAAGTTGCTTTTGTAGTCCCGGCCCAGCCAACCATCTCTAAGAGGGGAGGCACACAGCCCAGCCTCAGCCTCAGCACAGTCGGCACTCAACCGCAGAATACTAGGTATCAGGCTGGAGCCCAGCGGCACTAGAGGAAAGCTGGACTCCTACGGCCCCACCCCCCACCGCCCTCTGGGAGGGCAAGAGGCCAAAGTCCCTTCTTCCATCTCCCTGCCCACAGATTCATCTCCCCTGGGGCACTGCAGCATGAAGACTGGCAGCCCACTCTCCAGTCCAAAGGCTGCTCTCTTGACTGATCATTCTACAGGAGCAGATTCCCATTCAGAAGTGATTTCATCCTAGGGAATGCACTAGACACCAAATCCTTGGAGATGCTCTGGTCTCCAGGAAGTATGTGCCCAGGAGTGATGAGGGCACCCTATAGTCCTAGGGAGGAACGGGGTAAGTGAGCAGGCCATAGGAAGCTTCCCTCTTCTGTGTGGCCAGTTCTTGTGGGCTCACTCTGCCTTCAGATGAGCACATGGAGCTTCTTATTCCCCCAGGGTGGCCCCAGAGGAAGCAAACCTGTTTTTAAAAGGCTCCCATGTTTAGAAGATCCTGCCTCTATTAGCAGCTACCTGGAATGACTATCAGGTTATCTTGTGCAGAAATACTTCAATGGCTTCCACAGCCCTTTCTGGGTCTTCTTACCAGGGAAGGTAAAGCTCAGAACCATTGTCCAAAACCTCCCAGGGAGGTTAGGATATCAAGGACAGGGTTTCATCTACCTAGATTTTGGAACATGCCCCCTTCCCGATAACTAAGCAAGGAAGGTACACCTCATCAGGCCTCCTGAAAAGTGGGAGGAAAGCACTTAAAAGCCTAACTTCTGAAAGGTGGGATGAAAAACTCCTATTCTGTTGGTTCTGAACTGTCAGATCCCTCCAAGGATGTCTGGATGAGGGAGAAGCAGGGGTGGAGCAGCCAGACCTCAGCAGCCCACTTGCATGTTTCCAGGCCCCAGGACACCACAGGGAAGAGGGGAGAAAGCTCTTGATGCTGAAGTCCTATTTCAACCCCAGCAGATGAAGGAACCAAGATGGAGGAGCAGCAGCACTCACTGAATCATGCCAGTGAGGGACAGAATCTGATATTCCTCAGTCATTTAAGACACTAAAGCAGCTTGCCATGTACCAAAAAAAGTCTAAATCTAGACCAGCCTCTGGGACTGAAGCCTCCATCTCCAGTTCCTTAGTAAGCTTGTTCAAGTGCATATGAAAGCCTCACTTTCCTCCAACGCATGTGCATTGTCTGGCTCAATTCATCTCAAAACCCTTCAGGCCACTGAAGGGTATTTTGTATCCCACTGCCCCCCACCTTCCTGTCACTCACATGGACAACAGTGTAGCCAAGGGGTCATGAAGGAGCATCCTCTGCTCAGAAGCCTGCAGGGGGAAGCTCACTGCTATATGACTGAGATCTCACTGGTGGCTTCATGCTAAGCCACAGGTCGAGACAAAATGTGTTATGCCACGTTGTTTTGTCTATAGAAAATGTGGATGTTTCTGTTCATAGGAATGAGCTATTCTTTAGGTCACAGACATGACAAGGCAATACCCAGCCTTCACTCTATCTCCACTGAATATAACGGAATTTTCTTGCTCTCTGAAGACAGCCCCCCTAAGTTCTTAGAGATGACCAGTTGATAGCATTCTAGATACCTAAAGTCAAGCAGCAGTTGTCAGGGTACCCTTATGATACTTGATCAGGAGCCAGAACAGCTGGAGCATCCAGGCACTCTCGTGTTAATGTAAAGGCCCATTCAGTTTAAGATGATTTCTCTATTGCATCAAGGCAACTTTCTGGAAGCATGTGTCCCACAAGATCAACTTCTGAGTTCGACTACGACAAAAATGTCAAGTCCAGGATTTAAAGAGACTGGAGACGTCCACTGTAGCAACTGTACTGGCATCTCCCACCGACCCATATCTTCTGATGACTATAAAAACACAGGATACGCTTGGAAGAGGCCAAGTGTACAAAGCCAACTGCTGAGCTCAGCAACTTTGACTTGGATGTACTCTAAGCACAGGTACATTCCTCTTTCATTATGAGGTCATTCAGGCAACACCCACTCCAGTTCTGGTCTAACAGCAGTGGAAGTCCCCATGGAGACATTAGTGACCACTAGAGAAGCTTTCTGCACAAATGAACGTCCCTCCTAAAATGAAGGTCCTCTCAAAGCTTTTTAAGACAGGATTTCTACAAGACCAGGGTAAGGAATGTTTCCCAAGTCAGAGGGCAGAGTCCAGAGGCCCACCCCCTAAGGGATGTACTGCATCTCAGTCATGGGTAGGGGAGAAGCCTTCCTCCACCTTAAGCCTGCCCTGCACATGAGCTAGTGGTAAACCTCACATCCCCTGGAGTAAGGTCAGATGTCTTCTGGCAATCGGATTTTACCAAGAAACGGTTTCATAAGACGTGACTCAAAGGACATCAAAAAAGATACAGCTATGAAAGGTCCACTAGAGGGAGTCCAGACATCTACCACATTCACCAGGTCCCATTGTCAGCTTTCACAAGGCTCATCTCATGGAGATTTTGCAGCACTGTAACTCAGGACCGTCATTATATAAAGGATGTGTTTTCCTTTTGGTTTGGAGATGAACTTGCTAGTTCATGGAAAACTCGAGCTAAAAGCTGTCCCCTCTCTAAGTCAAGCATTGAGAAGTGAGAGCTCCACACCTAGGGTTACTTAGGCTTAATGTCACTTTCCCTAAAACCACACATAGGAGGACCTTCTTTAAGCCTCAGGACAGTTTAGAAATGCAAATTACAATTTGAAATACTCAAGTTAAAAAGTGGAGTCAACTAGAATGAATCGATGGGGAAAATCCAACATCATAGTGGGGTTTAGCCAAGAGGCTGACGTGAAATGGCATTGTCTAGAGACCTCAAAGGAACAGAGGAAGATCCAAAGGGCAGTCCAGGCACTAGTATTCTGCTTGACCTAGCTGATACTGAAACCCAGAGACTCATCACATGCTTACACTCAGCAAAAGGTGCCACCTGGTGGTGGGGCGTCACCTCTGAGTGCACTTCTACTATTTTATGACTGGCTCTACAATTTAGAATGGCTGCATCATGGACCCAGCTCAAGGGTCAGACATGAGAATCTTTGTCAAGGAAGAACGTCACATGGTGAAGTTGTATTGCCAATTCTTGTTTTGGCTTGAGACTTACCCAGTCTGCATCCCTTTATCTGCATTCCTGTACGTAGGCACCTAGACACCAACAATGATGGGCCTAGGCCTTCCTGGAAGACACCTAACATGATTCATGCCCAGTGAATCCCAAAAGATGGAGAATTGAAGATGAAAGGATTTAGTGAAAGTCATAATTCCATTTAGAACATCCCACGATCATGAACACCGTCATGGACCCGTGCATATTTCACTGACACAATTGTACCATGAAGATGCCAACATTCATTCTGGTCATGAAACTTTTAGTAATTCCCGTCAGTCACAACATGGCTGCTTACAGAGCAGAGGCCAGCCATGAGCTCTCTGCTCCGGCTCCAAAAGCCTGTGAGGTCCACCCCGAGTGGCCTCTCACATGTAGCTCCCATTACCCTAGATCAGCCAGTACCCAGAGTTAGGACCTCTTGTTCAGTCAAGGTCATCTCCCACTGGCCCTTGTGCATCATCTGGGACACTGCAGAACACTTGATCCCCAACAGTGAGCATGTTTCTGGGCAAGAATCTTCAACCAGCTGCCTCCAAAACTACAACCTTCTTCCAGTTCAGGCTTTCCTGCATGAACAAGGATTTCAGGAATAGGAATTGGGCATCAGGAGTTTCTAAACTTGTGCTGTACAAAGTGCACACGGTTGATGTATAGATACCTGGAGGATTAAAGGAATGGCTGCTGACTGAGCAGTGCTCCAAGTCAAGAACACTTATGTGACTGTCCTTTCCAGAACAGATACCAACTGATGAAACTAAAATGCTCAGTTTCCTGAAGATGGACAGAAGTCATCCAAGGATGACTGTTGGCAGTGCAGCTCAGCGACGGAAGGAGCAGGCACTCCTGCCTTTTGGGTGTGCAGCATCCACAGGGCAGGTTTTTTAATTTTGTTCTGCATTTGCCCAGACAAGCCAGATGTGATCAGATGTCATCCCAGATGACAGGCCCCTGCTTGGTGATACAACATATTGAGCTACGTGATGTAGGATGTAAGGTAAGATTCCCAGTGTAAAGAGGGGAGACATTCAAGGCAGTTATTGGAAGCCCTAAGAAGCCAAGTTTAAGGAAGAAAACGTCAACCAAGGAGGCAGCCTATTCACACTTGGAGAACTCCCTTGAGCATCTGACAAATCCCTATGAGCTGCCCCTCACCCTTACTTTTCAGAATCAATGAAGACTTTCATTCCATCATCCAGCCACCTACCATTATCTGTTTCTTTAGAAGAATTACTGCAGGATACCGTCCACTGTGCCTAAGAACTAGCTCAGCCTTCCCGTACTGGGTGGCGATTAGCTCTTCACAAACTGCTAACTTGCAATGGACAGAGGTACTTTGGGTTTTCCCAGCTGGTGGAAGGGTACACACATCAGTAAGAATCCAGGATTGCTGCTGAGAATCCTAGAAAGCGGGGTACACAGCCCCAAGAAACAGGAAGCTCAAGAGGTCTGTAGTCCCGAGGATTGAGAAAAGTCAGAACAAGCTGGTAGTTTTAGGAAAGATCTAAACTTGCCACACACTGCAGTCTCTCCAACAGCAAAGACCTTTTGGATTTTGCAATATTCATGAACCAAAGCAGCACACAGATGATCAAGCTCAACCCCAACTGTTCGAGCTCCTCTCCCGAAGCAGAGGGCACTAAGACATCTTCCACCTGGCTCTGTCTCCTCAAAGAGCCTACCTCTACCACGCATTGTTGCCTTCAAGGGTGTGTGCGTGTTGATGTTGAAAAGTTGGCTTTTTCCTTATTTCTCTGGGGACAGAAGACCACTTTGCCTTCAAGAAATCTGACTCGAGGACCAACTGGCCCATTCACCGGATGCCAGTCCTGATGGTTGGGTGCACGACTCAGACCTCAGGTCCCTGAGCTCTGCACCCCACCCAGGTGCTCCTTCTGTGCTGAGCCCTGTCCACTCTGCATTAAGTTAGAAGCAGATCTGCACTGACAAAGCCCTCCAAGGTGCTAATTCAAACTGAGCTTGAGTAGATCAGGGCACCCATAAAGTTACTCACATGCCCTAGCCTCCTCTAATTGGCAAACTAATCAATCCTTTTTCTTCATGCAAAGTAACTTCAGGGAAGCCCTACATCCTGACCCTTTTTGACAGGAGCCACCTCTGCTGCCTTTATGTGGCTGGTGTCCTCATTCTGTAAGGCGGGTCACCTTTCACAACTGAGTGCACTGAGTGGAACCTTCTTGGTCAGTGTGGAGCAAGGTTACAGAACTGTTGCTGGGGGTGCAAACGAACCACCTGCCTGAGCTCGGTGAAAATATGCTCTCCATGTCTGGTAAGGTTCAGACTACTGCACCCAGATGAGCTGACACAGCAGCTGAAGGCATCTATTCGTCTCCTTCCTGTACCCCCCAAAGCCAAGTCACAACTGTGGTCTCCCAAGCACTGCCAAAAGGTACCAGAGCTATGCCAGTAGACACTGGAGACCCTGAGCACCCACCAGAAGACAGGTTGCTACTAAACTCCAAGTCCTGGCAAGCCCCTGACCTTACTGTAGAATCCCAGGCCCCAAGAGCCCCCACAATTAGAGGAGAAAGCCTGCTCAGGGCTTCTAGGCTGTCTGCTCCCCAAGCCCTCACTTGCTAGACCCTCTGTCTCCCCAGCCTCTTCTTCTACAGTCCCATTGTATTATCAGTTCAACTGCAGCTGCCCTCAGCAGCATTGAAGAGCTGACTGTGCGAACCAGCAGCCCTACCAAGGGGAGCACGTTGTGACCTTGGAGGCAACAGCCACATAGAATCCACACCAGACCCTACTGGCCTGGGAAGGGCAGCAAACAGCTTGAAGACACACATGGCAGTGGATCTATTCCATGTCTCAGGTGAGACCCACCACCCCTAGAGAGCTGGGCTGAGGATAGGGCCTGTCACTGGCCCTGTGTAACAAAGGCCACATTCAGTAAGTAAAGATGGTGACTGACACTTCCTGGTCTGCTATCACCTAGCTCAGGAGCAGATGGACCAGAGACAGCTGCTTTGAGTAGGCTCCTAAAAGCAATCCAAGTCTGAGTATATGTTCTGCTTGGGGCCATTAGACATCGGGGGCATTCCGGAAGCAGCATGACCCAATGTGCAATAGCATTCATCCTACCAGGGGTCCCCCCAGGAGGCACAAGGCCAGACTGGCAGGCCCCAGACTGTGGTCCACCTTCCTGATATTCCACGCGGAGGCAGAAGGAAACCTTTGTTCTGAATTTGAAAGAGCAAATATGGCAGAGCCTGGCACGTGGAGATATTCATTGACTGGCAGATGAGAGGACATGAGAAGGAGCCCCACCTTTTGAGAAGTCCCCACCCTGGCCACACTCTCCTGGAGTCATAGAATATCCTGGAGCCTTCCAGGAAGGATGTATCCTAATCGGATAGTTCAGATTATAGGATGTCTATGGCCAATGCCGGCAGGCTGCCCGTCTGCTTCTCACAGCCACTACAGCAGCCTACTCCTGGTCACAGCACAAAATGGAAATATTCATCCTGTGAGCAAGCTCTAGAACATTCTAGGACAGCAAATACAGAAAGCTCACCCCTCAGGAGGGCACTGAGGACCAAGTCTGAAGCCATCTGTCTATACACAGGGAGTGCTTGATTAGAGTCCCACCTGGATCATACACTGATATTCCACTAGAGGCCATGGGAGCCAGCCACAGACATCTTGAGGGCAGGAATCTCTAACCCATTCCCAGCACCAGTACTGCATGGCCAGGTTCGAAGCAGGCAATCTTCATAAGCGTTCCCTGCAGGAGAAACATTATGCAACTCGTCCCTTCTCGAAGGACTGTGTCCTGCAGAGTTCCAGCTTGGCTGACCAGGTCCCACCACCAAGGCAGCTCCTCGCAGGTCTCCTGTCCCTAATGAAAGCCCAAGTCCTGCAGAAGTTATGCTACCTCCCCCTGATGGTGGGCATAAGCCATCTCAAGCATCATCGGCTCAAGGAAGCCAGTTCAGGGCCAGCCCTTGTGTCATAGCCGGAGACTCGGGTCACAGCAGTAGCAACAAGGCATACTAGCATCTCACTTAGCATCTTCACAAACTGGGTATGAACCAGAGTCCCACAGGAGGACACGGAGGCACAGATCCAACCCCTGAGCACCTGAGTCCACTCATGTGCAGTGAGGACGTGGACCTTGAGCTTCAAAAGTTTCATGTCAAGACTCAGGAATCCTCCCCACCATTTGAGTGAGGAGGGCCAAAATGCTGTAAAGTCACATGTCGTCACATGTCCTAGGACCTGGACTGAGGGAACATTTCCAAGAAGGGAGAAAGTGAGCTTCTATGGAGTGACTCCTTTCCAAGATATTCTGTCCCAGCATTGCAGAACTCCAAGGCACCCTTTCAAGGTGTTGGGTCACCAAACCGAGTTCCTCCTTCAGGGGAGATACTGCTGCACCACGGCACTATGACAGTGTCTGGAGACATTTGTCATGAATGGGAAATGCTTCTAGCGTCTAGGAAGATTAGCCCATAGGTGCTCAACATCTTACAGTACCGCAGGACAGTCCTCCAACCCCAGTGAAAAAATCATCCAGCCCAAAATGTCAATGCTAATGAGGTTGAAGAGTCCTGACCTAGCTGGCAGCTTTCACACCAAAAGGCCGAAGGATCAGCAGCTTTTGGAAGCTACATAGGAGCAGAGGCAGTGCCTGCAGAATTTGATTATCTGTGCTGGTGAACCACCCAGCAATGAAGAACTGCCCCCCTGGTTGCAGGGGTGGGGCCACCTCTGCTTCAGTTTTCCTGAGGGCCCCACTCCTCACAATGCACTGCCACCCTTCAAGGGCCTGCAGATAGACATCGGATGAGGGAGTGAGTTTGTTTCCCTGTTTGAGATACTGACATAGTGGCCAGTTAGGATATCTTGGAAAGCTACACATCCACTATTTTACTCAAGTTGTGAGAGGGAATCCTTGTTCCCTCGGGAGTAATGAGTTAGCATAAGTCCCCTGGGTTTACCAGGGTGGATGTGATTTGCAACTGACTATTCAGCTTATAAAAATTGAGAAAATTCCAGGGACCACCCAGTCTTCCCTAAGCAACACCGCCTCACTGGGGGCTTTTCTTTCCACATTGTATGACTGGTGTCCTTTTACCTATGAAGTCTAAGATTTGACAGTTCTTTAGCTGAAATCATAAGTACTTTCCCTTGAAAAGTAGTCTGGGAAGGTCTATAAATTTGAATGACAACAGAGGCCACATGGGATGGGACTGTTTTGAGGATATGTCTGGATAAAAAAGGGGATCGCTAAGCCTCCCCCCATCAGCTTTGTCCACTTTGCCAGATTCAGAACAGCATGGGGACTAGGGGGAGCTTTCTATAGCCATGGCCTGCTCTTTTTATGACCCTGAGACACAGATGAGAATACATTCAGATGACAGTGGTGGACGACAATCCACAACTCTCACTTGACAAAAGCCATTTACAATGTTTCCAACCATTGAGCCAGTAAAACTGAGGTCTCCATCCCCTGCTTTGGGAAAGCTCCATAATGACGTGAAGACCTTCACACCAATACACGTTCATCATCCACTGAGGAATGTCTCGTTTAGACAGAGTTGAAGACCAGAGTCAGGCACAGCCTTATGTAGCAGTACGCAATTTTGCTCAGTGAATCTGTCTGCGGCCTTTTCACTCACAGGCTCTAACCTTTCTCCTCCCACTGGTTTGACAGTGAAGTCACTCCAACTTTAAAGAGACTTGCAGAGGATCTACTCTGGGAAGAGGATTCTTATGACCTAAGATGGATATGGCAAGTTCAGGAGGCACCAGGCCCAATGGGAGTCCAGCCATCATTGCAGACCCTCCCCCTTCCTTTGATTGCTGCTGGGATCCTGCCATGCCTGGCCAATGGTTAAGGACAAGTGAGTGGATCATTCCTGCCTTTCCATCTAGCCATATCCTGGGCCAGGACCCCAGTCCTAAAAATATGAACTGGCTTTCTAAAGATGTCTGATGCTCCAAGGGCACATGTTTTAAAGTTAAATTATCCTGGAAAGTTCTCCCAGAGTACAACTTCTAATTCTGCCCCAGTGAGTAGAATAGAAGCCGTGAAGGCTTTGAGCACAGAAAGCCTTACTTTGACAGCTGGTTCAAGTTGACTGATAACAGACCTCATGTCTGTTCTTTACTTGACCAGTAAAAAAGTTCAGCTGCCTTTGACCAGGGAATATTTGAGACAGGATGTTGCTCTGTCAACCAGAGTCCAGTGTCAGTGGCACAATCTCGGCTCACTGCAACCTCTGCCTCCTGGGTTCAAGCGATCCTCCTGCCTCAGCCTTCTGAATACATCACCATGCCTGGCTAGTTTGTGTTTTTTGGCAAAACCTCATCTCTACGATATTGCTCAGGCTGGTCTCAGACTGCTGGTCTCAGACTTCTGGGCTCAAGTGATCCCCACCCACCTCAGCCTCCCAAAGCACTGGGATTACAGGTGTGAGCCACTGTGCCCCAGTAGGGTCTTGTAATTTTTTTAAATCAAGTCCCATATCAGATAGCAATAGACTACTATTTAACTTCCTAGCCTTCCTGCAGGACACGAGAATGGTTACATGAGTAACCACTCATTTCTGGTGTTTAGCATGGAGCTACAGACCTGGAGAACATTCAATGCTCAAGGAGGGCCAGCATCCATTTGCTTTTTAAATAAGATGGAAAGGCCATCAGTACATATTAATAGGAAGGCTAGCAGTGCATAGTCTTGTCCTCAGGTTAACCCTCCTCATCTCTGCCCCATACAATCCACAGGAATCTGGATTGGCATTCCATGGGAGATCTTAGAGCTATAGTTGGCATGAGTCACACTTGGCGATTAGGAAGTAGCAAGTGCTCTGGGGGTAAACACTTCTATGCAAGAGTGAGGGAGAAGCCTGCAGAGACCCCAGGGCCTACCATATTAGTGACACTTTCAGGCGTCTGATTACCACAGTAACTTCTGTCGTACCTGCAACCCCCCATCTCAGCTCATAGCTTTAACCTCCTTGGGAGCTATTAAACAAGTTAGCAAAGGAGGAAAAGTTCGAGTCGGGGTTTATAGATGGATTTGGCACATTTAGAGAACTACATACATACCACTCCAACACTATGCAGAGGGCACCATAAGAAACTGATCAAGTCTCCCACTGAGGATTTAAATTCACCTGGTTATCTCTTATAAGGAGTCTAAGGTAAAGATACTGGATCATTAGCATTAAACAGATGGGCTGGCTGGCTAGGCCCTAGAAGATTAGAAGATGAGTCAACGAGATCTGAAGAAGAGGGATAAACAGGAACCCATGGTAATGGGCAGGAAATCTACATAGGCCAAGTCACAGGTCAGAGCCTGGCATGGAGCTCCCACAGGATGCATTTAGTCAGGTGCACAGGATGACTTATAGCCAGGTGTATTCAGCCACCCAAGTGCTCCCAGAATAGGCCCATTGACAGGAACCACCCAACTCCATGGTTGTGACCTGTTGGTAACAGACTTCAGTTAAGCCCTCTCCATAAAGCCACCATCCCTTAGACAAATCCACCACCCAATCGTATATTCAAGGCACAACATGCTGCTCAGTTGGTAGTAGTCCGCCAGCTTCCGTCAGTCCCTCCAGGGGCAGCCCACAGCCATGAACTAGCCAAACCAGCAGTCCTACCCATCTGGCCTGGAACCACCTTAATGAGATGCTGTCTCTGGAGCTCCCCACAGGCTCAGTCAAGCTTTACATCCTAGTCTGACCTCTGCCCAATCCCGCTTCCTTCCCCTTTTCACAAGTTTTAAGTCTGTTACATGTTTTAGACAAGCTCTTCGAGTCTTGACTCAGCACCTCCTTCCAAGAGCTCAACTGCACCATCACCGTGAAGTATTCACAGCCGACCCAACCCGGGGCTCGAGGAAAAGTCTGGCTTGTGATGGTCTCTTCCATAGCCTACCCTCAAGTTCACTGGCAGTTCGCTAGCAAGAAACCCAGTCTGGAACTAGCATATTTGAGTCGCAGTACTTTGGGCAGGTGTCCTATACTATTTCTCCGGTAGCAAGAGTATAAGTCTAGATCCAAGGGAGAAGTTTCGCCCTCACAACTCACAATCACACGAGGGAGACGTTTATGTTCCATTCCTGCAAGATCAGTTCTGGCAGGCTGAGACACTGCAGTTCTAGACACTTGCACCAGGGGACAAAAGCAATGCCACCAGATTCTGAGCTCCTTTGCCCGGAGATCAGGGGTTGCTGATATATGGAGGAAAGCTTATGGGATGCGAATGATAGGGCACTTTTTGGAGCTCCCACACCCAGTGTTACAAGTGGCTAGGCCTCAGTGGCCATTACCTGACAAGACCAGAGTCTCAGACCACTTAGAAACAAAAGACTTTGATCACCTAAAGAAGCAATCTAAACCAGTCAAGTGTTGGCCAACTATGAAACATTCTAAGTTGGCAGGAGGAGATAGTGAATAGCCAACATCTTAGAATGACAGCCCTTACAGATCCGATGAGACCGTAGCTGCCCATCACTTGCAGATCAGGCAACACGTCACACCCCACCTTCACTGGACTTGCTGTTTAGCTGTGAGCATGCTTACCCTCCAGCTGTTAGCTCATGTTCCTCTTGGGGTGGCTCCAAGCCAACATTGAGCTGAGCCCTTTGCACCTAATGTGGGATTCAAACTGAGCTCCAAAACTTGCTCCAAACCTCCCTGCTGGGCTGGCAAACTGTCAGGTTCAATTGTGATGCGACAGCTTCCCTTTGCTTAGTCCTAGATCTTTTTTATTCCTAAATCAAGGCAGCATATACTTCCAGACAATTCAACCACACAACCACCATGAGCCATGAGCGGCAGTGGATGTAAACGTGGTCCAAAGCCAGGGAAAAGTCAGATTTGGCACTGCCTCCTCCCCTACCAACCCGGAAGAACTTTGGCTCTTGGTGAGAAGCAGCTACTAGCGCAAAGATGGGGACCACACTGACAAGGCAGCCTCACACCTTCTGATGCTGTACACAGGTCTCCTACATGCCTGTTCCCTCCATGAGAATCAGTAGGGTCCCTTTTCAAAGTTTGGACGTAAGTGTGAGGCAGAATCAACACCAAGAAAAAGACTGTCCCAGGGAGCTGTGAGGATGTGCTGTCGCATTCCTGCGGTTCAGACTCTTCACTGAGACTCATCTGTGTGAAATATGAGTCAGCGAGGAAGATCAGCCTAGACCAACACAATTTGTACAACCTGAGGTGACCTGGCCTATTCTGCCCAAGCAGTTCAGTCATGAACCACCTGAAGTGGAACCACCAACTCAAAGACAGGATCCTTCACCTGCTCAGGAGAGAAAGGATGAGGGAGCATCTGCAGCTTAAAGGCCTGAGCTGGAAGCCGATGGCCAGGAACTGGTTCAGATGAAGACTGGGTATGAGCGTGGAGATGGTCCTGATGTGAAGGGGATGTGCCTGCCAAACCCAGAGCCTGGGAAACTGCCAGAAAGTGAAAAGCAATCAGCGTTAAAAGACACGCTGAAATGAAATGATGCAGGCTGTTCCTATGTTGGGAATTTGTTCAAGGTTCTCTCAAAGCTTCACAACCTTCAGCAAAAAGCACTGTCTCCAGAGGAGTTGCCCTGCAGAATTTGCTAATGGGTAGCATTAATTTTTGTTATGTATAGATATTGTCATTTTGCCACAGCATTAACCATTGTGATGGTTAATACTGAAGTGTCAACTTGAAGGATGCAAACTATTGTTCCTGAGTATGTCTGAGGGTGTTGCCAAAGGAGATTAAAATTTGAGTCAGTGGGCTGCAAGAACCAGACCCAACACTCTTAATCTGTTGGGCACAATCTAATCAGCTGCCAGCAAATATAAAGCAGGCAGAAAAAGGAAACGGTGAGACTGGCCTAGCCTCCCAGCCTACATCTTTGTCCCATGCTGGACGTGCTTCCTAACCTCAATCAGACTCCAAAAGTTCAGTTGAGACTAGGACTGGCTTCTTTGCTCAAGCTTGCAGACAGCGTATTTGGGGATCTTGTGATTGTGTAAGTTAATAAACTCCCCTTTATGTGTATCCATCCTATTCTGTTCCTCTAGGAAACCCTGACTAGTACAGCCACCATCATGCAAGTGGTCACTAACACTTTG
The DNA here is from genome assembly GCF_024542745.1 of Macaca thibetana thibetana. NCBI lineage: Eukaryota > Metazoa > Chordata > Mammalia > Primates > Cercopithecidae > Macaca > Macaca thibetana. Next base: position 176,701,580 of record NC_065582.1, read on the forward strand.
TATTTTCAGTTAAGGGGGAGATAACTAGTATGTTTAGATAAAATGGCAAGTAGCTGGAGGCATTTCCAGACATTCTGCAGAGACTATCTGGATCCTTTGTCATTGCATTTCCCTGACTTGGTCAACTGCTCACTGGTCCTCACCTGAGGATGTATTCATGGCGCCCTCAGGCAGTCAGTGAGATATCAGCCTACAGCTGTTTGCCAAATCTTGGCAAGGATTCCCAACTCCTTGCCCCCTCAGGCTTCTAAGGAGGTCTCACCCATGGAATCTTGATTGGATTTCCAAGGCCAACCTCCCATGCTTGGATCTGATGTAAAGATAGTCTTTCCAAGCAAAACCAGTTGCCTGGCAAATTGAACTCAAGTCTTCAGAAATTTAGACCAACAGTAGGGGAACTCTGGATAGAAAGACCCAGATCCCTCACAAGAGCCTGGGAAGTAAAACTTAAGTGTGGGCCACTGCACAGCATGCTTAGCCTTTTATATCTGAGAGGTGTCAGTAAACTCTTTAGACTTGGTTCAGATCACTACTGGAAGCCAGTGGTGTGCACATAGTCATTAGTCTTGAAGTTCATTAGTCTTGAAATCGGAATTTTGTGATCTAGCCCTATAGACACTAAAAGATTCAGAACCAAGTTCCAGTGTGGCAACCGCCTTATGGATCGCCACTGAAACTCAAATATCACTTGGAGTCACCCCCCTTTACTGCATGTTTACTTCTGCCTTTGCCAAGTGAGATTTTACAACTGTGGCTCCTATGTTTAACTTGAATAAAAATGTAGAAGAAACCTGTGCCAGAGGTCACTTAACATTGAGATGTGCATGCAACAAGACCAAGGAAATACATTTCTCTACTCAGCAGAGCCCCCAACCCAGGAAGCACAGACACCTGAGTGTGGAGCTCTGGCTCACGTGAGCCAAAGTGCCGGGCTCTCCTGCTCAGTGATATCACTCCCAGGTGGGAGTCACTGCCTGCATCTCAGGATACAGGCCCTTCTAAAGGACAGTAAGAGACTCCCCCAGTGCCATCCTCAAAATCTATCCTCGCATCCAGAGAGCCAGTGGCTTCCTTTCCATCCTAGACCCTGGCTAAGGGGAGTCCTTTGGCACCACCTGGTGGGCCACTAGGCAGCACAGACAAGGAAATCTGCTTGGGAGCTTCACAGTTCGATAATCCCCACCCCAGAGAGGTCCTGTGCCCATGACAAGATGTGAATCTTTACAAGTCAACCCTTCTCCTGGGAAAGGGGGCACAGACAACCTGTTAGAAGTGAGCCACGCTTGAATTTAGAGTAAGGGATGGGCAGGGCCACACAGTCAGCATAGGCAGTAGGCTGGGGCTCAGATGGGGCAGTGACAGACCTGGGCCACTGAGGGCAGAGCCTCCAGGACAGCTCGCCAGGGGCTCAGCCTGGGAAGACCCTCCCTTTACCGTCAGGTCAGCAGGAGAGGGTTATCGCCTCCCTGGGTAGTTCTAGGTTCACTATGCACAGAATTGCCCGTTTTCCGATGTAATATCTCTTAGTAAATGGTGGTTCAAGGAACAAGAGTTATGTATGGTTATGCTAGCTAGTGTGGGAAGGAACAACAAAGGTCAGTTGTGAAAGACAGGCATTGAAGTATACTGAAGAACCCTACCAGGGTCACTTCCTGGGACAGCTCCCCCACCCCCAGTCCATGGTCCAGCATTCCCATCAGATCCCTTTATCCTGGTGTCCCAGAGCCCATCTCCAGGCAACCAGGACTTCTGTCCACATTTCCTGGGAAGCCGGGTGGCTCATTCGCCTCCAAGTACAATCAGACTCCTGAACCATTTCAAGAGAAGCACAAGTGCTAACTACCAGTAACTGGACACTGAGCAAGTATGAACTTGTTCCATCTCTCCAAGTTTGTGTCACCTGGTCTCCGCCATCGATATTCACATCCAGCAACATCTACTGCTGGGTCTTCCTAGAGCCTCAAGCTAAAAATTTCCAAACTTGAGTGGGCAATGTGGTATGTAGACCACGTTAAAAAGGCTTGCTTTTAAGAAGCTCACTGCATAATGTCTAAGTGTTTCTAAGAGAACCTTTAGAATTCATCATGAAAGTGTTTTCTGTAACTCATTCCCTTCCTTAGAGGTTACAAATTAAAATGGATATGTGGAGGCACAGAAGTATCCATGCTTTCCCCTCCAAAGTGTATTAGCAAGTAGAGGTGGGCCAATTTGAAAGCCTATACCACTTTTCAGAATTGACAGCTCAATGTCCAAAAAAATGACTTCATCTTTATGGCACGAAGATACAGTCAAACAGATGAACAGAATAAGCAAGTTCAGGGGACGGTTGTCAAACCCACTGCCACTGGGCTTAGATGAGCAATTTCGGAGTCTGATAAGAAAGCCATGCTTAACGGAAGAGTTCATGCTTCAGAAGTTTTCCTCAGTCACAGTTCACGCTATTGGAAGTTCAGAAAAGCAGGACTGACGTATCAGATGAGATAACTGATGAAAACACCCTGGTTTGTTTCCAAGTTGCTTTCATAGCCCTGCTCAGCCAAACATCCCTAACAAGCAGAACCACAGAGCCCAGCCCCCAAGCACATCCGGCCCTTGACTGCACAATTCTGGAGATCAGGCTGGAGATGAGCAGGGGTGCTAGAGGGAAGTTACTATTTGTGGGCCCCAACTGCCCCCTCTCCCTCTGTGAGGGAGAAGGGCTGAATCCTCTTCACCATTCCTGCCAACAGTCTCTTCCCTGGGACATCATAGCACAAGGACTGGCAGAGCCTCTTCCCTGCAATCCAAGAGTCTTGAGTTCTACAGGAGCAGATTCCCATTCAGAAGCAATCTGCCAGCCTTCAGCCTCCCAGGAAGAGCGCTAGATGCCAACTCTTTGGAGATACTCTTGTCTATAATAGGAGGGTTACCATGCCCAGGAGTGATAAGGGCATCCCATGGTCAGTCCTAGGGTCAAGGGGTAAGTCAGCAGGCCATAGGAACCTTCCTTCTTCCACATGGCCAATCCTTGTGGGCCCAACTGTGTGCCTTCATATAAGCACACGGAGCTTCTTACCCAGGGTGACCCCCCGGAGTTGGGGGCCTGCTTCTAGGAGGCTCCCATGTTTAGAACATCCTGCCTCTAGTAGCAGCTGCCTGTCAGGCTGCAGGTGACTACCCAAGATGCTCCTGGGACCCCCATGCAGTGTCCGTCTAGGGAAGTTAGGGTGTCAAGAGAGGCCTCCATCCACAGGGATTTTAGAGACATGCCCTTTCTATAAGATAAGCCTGTAACACCACTGGTCACTACCACCACTTAGGAGCACTCAAAAGCCTTCTGAGGAGCGGGATGAAAACAGACTCCCCACCCCCAGGATCGACAAGGCCGGGAAAGATCCAAGAATCGCAAGGACAAGCATCACAGAACTACTCCAGGCTTAGGAACAGCTGCCTAAGGAAACTGCACCTTGCCCAAAAATGCCAAGTCTAGCAAAGCCAGGTACCACCTGTTCGGTGCAGAACAGAAAAAGGGTCGTAAGTAATGAGACACTGAGTAGACTCAGCCTGTTCTGTTTGCCCGTGGATAATCATCCGCTTCAAAACCTGAAGTCACCAAGTAAAGACATCTGAGAATTCAATGTCCAAGTTGGGGACCGATTTCTCAAGTCTGATCCTTGAGGCACCAGATCTGAGGACTGACGGATCCCCTTTCAGGTATTCTTTGTTACCAATTATTGAGTTTTCCCTGAAGTCAGAACAGCCCTGAACAATGTGGGTCGAGGCTTGTGAAGCAGATACACTTCTAATTTCAATCATGTAACTGCCACGTGGACTGTAGATGTGATAGGGGGATTTTATTCAGGGGCCTCAGGAGTAAGTCTTCCAGCTAGAACCACCTCCAGAAGCAGTTCCTCAAAAACCTAAGAATTACCATATGATCCAGCAGTTCTACTCTTATTTACCCAAGATAATTGCAAAAGGATTGAAGCAAACACCTTCATGCCCAATGTTCACTGCAACACTATTCATGACAGCCAGAACATGGAAACCCACCCAATGTCGATACCAAGAAAGACTTAGTGGTTGCAGTTTCTTGGTGGGGGTCAGTGATAGGTGCACAACATTGTAAATGCGATTGATTTCACCAATTGTAAACTTCAACATGGTTGAAACAAATGTTTTGTTCACCCAGTCATCCCCGTATCCTAATACCTGCCCTCCATGCCTCTGCACCCGCAGGCCATGTCAAAGGAAGCCATGAACCTGGTACAGATGAAGGAGCAGAGTTTGCAGCGGGAGCAACAGTCGAAGCTCAAACTTGTCTATGAGAACTTACAGAAGCAGGAGTCGTCCGTGCAGAAGCACCATCAGACTCTCTTGGCGTCCATTAGGAGGGTTCTCACCGTGTTTGGGAAGATTCCATGCCTTTGTGACAGACCGGGACATAGTGACAGCCACGGTGGTTGGGCTGACGCTGCTGGCTGGCGGGGTCTACTCTGCCAAGAATGGAACAGCCGCCGGGGCCGCTTCATCGCGACTCGGCTATGGAAGCCGTCCCTGGTGAACGAGAAGTCCCGCATCACGGTGCTGGAGGCCCAGCAGCACCCCCTTCCAGGTCCGCCGGCAGCTCCTCAGTCGGCCCCAGGACGTGCTGGAAGGTGTTGTGCTGAGTCCCAGCCCGGAAGCGCGGGTGCGCGGCATTGTCATAGCAACAATGAACACGAAGAAGGATCGCAACCTGCACGAGAACGTCTTGACGTACGGGCCACCAGGCACAGGGAAGAAGCTGTTTGCAAAGAATCTCGCCCTGAACTCGGGCATGGACTACGCCATCATGACAGGCGAGGACGTGGCCCTCATGGGGCGGGGAAGGCGTGACTGCCATGAACAAGGTGTTTGACTGAGCCAATACCAGCCGGCGCGGCCTCCTGCTCTTCGTAGATGAAGCGGACGCCTTCCTTCGGAAGCAAGCCACTGAGAAGATGAGCAATTACCACCTCAAAGCCGCAGAGAACGCCTTCCTAAAGTACACAAGGCAGAGCAGCAACAAATTCATGCTGGTCCTGGCCAGCCACCACCCCAAGCAGTTTTACGGGGACATCCGCAACCGTATCGATAGGGTGGTTCATTTCCACCTGCCGGGGCAGCAGGAGCATGAGCGCCAGGTGAGAATGTATTTTCACAAGTATGTTCTTAAGCCAGCCTCAGAAGGAAAGCAGCGTCTGAAGCTGGCCCAGTTTGACTACGGGAGGAAGTGCTCGGAGATTGCTAAGCTGGCTCTGTCCTGGCAGGCCAGGACGTATGCCTCCAAGGACGGGGTCCTCACCGAGGCCATGATGGATGCCTGCGTGCGGGACGCCATCCAGGAGCACCAACAGAAGATATTCCTGCTGAAGGCGGAGGGGCCTGGGTGCGGGTTCGAGCGCCCCCTTCTCCTAAGTCCAAGGTGATACCCACACCTCATGGACTTGGCAGCGGGCCCCCCTTCCCCTGCCTTGCTGGCCCCTGCACATTTAGGATATGCTCCTGGGTGGGGCATGGGCTGTTCCCAGGGCCTCTGTACACCAGGATGTCTTGTGCTGGGGGTTGGTCATTCTGCCCCCCAGGACAACCCCCTCTTGTGGGCACTGGCTAGGGAGGGGCAGGCCTCCGTCCTGCTCCCCAGGAGACTCTTGGGAGATGCATTTTCCATCTGGCTCAGAGGAGGAGGGGGAGGCTTTGCAACCCAGCCCCTGCCCAGGCCCCTGGATGGGTGCCGGCTGAGCGAGCGGGGCGGGCAGGAGCCGGGCGGGCAGGAGCCGGGCGGGCAGGATCTATTGTTCTCACTCCTACAGCAAAGCCAGATGTGGGGGCGCCTGCTGGGACTAGACCAAGATGGTGGGGCGGCCTGAACACTGCTTCCAACCGTGGCCAGGAAACAGGGAACCTGGCCGGCATGTCTGAGGCCATACTCTCAGCTGGCTGGTCCAAGCCTGTGGCTGGAGCTGGTGTCTTGTTTAGCTAATAAAGTCCCACAGTTGCCTTAAAAAAAAGTTTTGTTCAGGTTCATTTGAGTTTAATATTTTGGAAAAAGCAGCTCACCTACTTGGTGATGACGTGGCTGAAAAGGAAACCCACCTGGATGTGAACGGCAGATTTTCCAGACAAGGGTTACTGTCTGATAATCAAAGAGCTTAGAATTCACCCGTCTTGACAAAGCTGAAGCAACCCAGAAGTAAACCATTGAGAGCCAACGATGGATGAACAGGGCAAGCTACTGGCCAGCAAGTACAGCGCTAGATATGAGGACCGTGTCACAGCCAGCAGGGAGAAGTACCTGCAGGAACAGCTTTGACTATCTGATAACTGAGTATAGGCTCAATGTAGTCTGAAATGAGCTCAGACTCCAGGGACTGTAATGACTTGGGCTATGTTTCCAGGAGCCCCACACCTAGTCTCAATTGAGAATGGAAAAATCTCATGCCTCTGGCAGGGGAAGCTATTTTGAAATATACCCAGGACTCTTAACAACGATTGTGGGCTACTTTACCCAGGCCCAGCCGACCCGGGGATGGGAACACAAGCTCCTGCTCTTTTGACCATTCCTGCCTCACACTTAAGTATTTGAGGTAATACTTAACCAGGAGTTTTCCAAGATTAGGAAGCTCAAATCCAAGTAGCATGAGCAAGACATCTACACCTAGAACGTAAGTGCAAAGAAATCTAAGAGCAAAACCTGAGTGATATGGCAGGACGTAGCCCAGGTCAGAGGAGCTGTGGAGCCTACACTCCCCGCCCCCCACGGGCTGCTGTGTACTTTGAGGCCACACAACCACAGGCAAGAAGAGTTCAGATGCCAGGAGGGTCAAGACAACCAGAAGGCTTTCTGGAGACGTCAGCATGATAGTTCCAAGAGCCACCACCCTCCCTACACCTTAGGCCTAGCATGCACTTGACCCATTCCATTATGCTCAGGCATCTTCCCTTCTACCTCCCAAGATAGTGGCAACAGCACCCGTGAAGAGCACCCCAACATCTGAAAGCTTAGGGAAGAACCGCCTCAAAATCCTGGCATGCCAGCCCCCAAAGCACATGCCCCTTGTGTTCAGGGCGAGGTGTGATGTGGTCTGTTGGGAATTCGTCTGGCAGGACTCCAGTACATTCCACAGAGCACCCAACTGCTGAGAGTAAGGACAACCCCAAGACAGGAAGCAGGCACACAGGATGATGAGACAGCCCTGGTTGGGTCCACCAGGCCAGGGACTGACAGCAGACAAGCATCCTCTCCAACCCTACGAGGGCTGCATAGGGACTCTTGCCCTGGATGCCTCAAGTCAGGCTCCACTGAGATTGGCAAGGGAAGGGTTGAAAACCTCACTTCCTTTCAGTCATTGCAGTGGGCTCTCAAGTGGACAGCAAACAAGGCCAAAGTTGATCTTATCTGATGACAGGGTATTCAACTACTGAGACTAAGTAACCCCCAATCGATGCAAAGACCACGCTCCAAAAAGGTGCCTTCCTCTATTCTCTTTGGCAACATCCTGGGACAACCCTCGGGTAAAAGAGCCCCATCATATCCAGCTCAAGGACATCTGTGGACAGCCTCAGGCCTCCAGGGGCCCTACAGTGAGGAAAGCCCATGAATAACCACCACCCTCACCTATATACTGATTCTGTTGCCAGTAGAGACTTAGGTATCTCCACGGACATGACTTGAACACCAGTCTGATGTAAGAGGTCAGGCGAGAGACATGGAGTTAGAGCCAAGCCCAGTGAAGACTAGTTGGAGCTGGTATGAATGAATTATCTTCAGAAATCTATGCGGGATTATGAAGTCAATGCAAAGCCACTATGTGATAAAACCATTTTGAAGTACTATAGATACCCTATTGGAAGAAATGAAATTCCTGTCCTAAGATCAGTTCAGCCAGAAGGCAGTGACAGCTGATGAGTTTATAACCACATCAGGATCAAGGTCATTACAAGTCTGGAGCTTGGGTATCAGAAGTGAGTCATTTGCCCCCTCTTCTGAGGGCCAGATCTATGAGCCACCCCTCCTTCCCTCATCACTTCCATCTTTTCCTGGCATCTTGAGATGGAGTGCACACTAAAAGGATCAGCAGGGGTATGGAATCCAGGAACATCCCAGACACAGGTGGTCACCCAGGAGCTAATAGCCTCATCCCACTCAAGGTAGAAGAGTCCTTAGCTCTTGAAGGCCCTCTATTGAGCACTCTGTCCACCATGAAAGATGACCAGAGGAACATGGCCTCTCCCATGTGTCCCTGGTCAAATTGTCACCCTGGTATACTTGGAATCCTGGGATCTAACAGTATGTTATTCAGCTGTACTTCATAGGATACTGAACCCTAACCCTCAACACCTCCAGAAGTAGTTTTGGGGTGTTTTTAGATCCTAAACAGACAAAAACAAGTGTCTGCATCAGCACTACACTCTACTTCCCTGCCTTGAGCTCCCAAGTCAGGCAGCAACTACATTTAACAAGGTACAACTTTGACATTCATCAGGTGAGAAAAACCAGAAAGCTGGAAACAAGGTCATTCACACAGCATCCTTGCATAGTAGGGGATGGGGTGCAAGTTCCAGGAAAAACCTGCTTTGACAGGATTCCTGCTGTGCATCCTGTTTGAGCCCCTCTTCCCTCAACACCCAGGGACCACCACCTTGAGAATGCTTCCTAGTCTGCACAGCCTAGGAAGCTGGCTGGAGATAAAGGCAACTCTCCCGGAAGCCTGAAAATTCTGATGCAAGTTAAGGACAAGACCAGACCAGGAAGCAGCGTTGGAAGTGACAGACTTCAAAGGCTGCTGGAGGTTGGAAACTCGACAGGGTCCAAGTCTCCTCAGTTCTCAATATGCTCAGGACATAATGGAGACTGTCGTGTTTCCTGTGATGACAGGCTTGGGCTCCTGCCAGGTTCCTTTCCTGAGCTAGGCCAGGTGGCCTCCTGGTGTTTCTACCTAGCCTGTCTGCCTTAGGAAGTCTTAGGTGAATCTGCCTAGAAAGGGGTCTGCCTCCTAGCATCACGAGCCAACTTCATATCCTTCGTGGGAAGAGGACATCCAAGCCCTGGACTACGAGCTGTCAGTTTTGGGGACCCAGGCATCTGCATGCCCAAGGCAAGATTTCTGGATTAGGACATCCCCCTGGTTCAGCAGCAGACACCTTATGCTGCAGCCGCCCCACACCCCACCTCAGGGCTTGGCTCCAGGACATCTCACTTTAAAGGCAGGCAGGCAAAAGTAGGAAAAATCCCACGTCAATTGGGATGCCCCCAGCACTCCCCGCCCCAGACAGCTGGTCAGCACCACCCATAAAAGATACCCTGCTTGGTTATCAAGCCACAACGTCAGTCATGGGCTGTCACTCCAAGACACCAGGCAGTACACCAAAAGATAACTGAGCTTATCAGTTATCCCTTTCCAGGCAGGTCCAGGAAGGCCTCGAGGTCTACAGCCCCCCCATGCTGCAGTCAGCCATCAGGATTCCACAGGAAATGAGAATCCCACTCTTAGCTTGAGAACTCCAGCCTATGTTTCACAAGGGGGCAGAGCAAGGCTACCAGGCCCTAAAGCACCCCCCATAGGACACATCCTCCCCACAAGGGGCTGAGCGAGTGCTGGACTTGTCCAGGGTGAGATTCTCAAGTATGTGCTGCCGGTGGGATCAGGGTCACATAGGATATCTTAGAGTAAGTCTTGTCCCCATGTTCAGCCAGGTCACAAGTCTTGGTTCTATATAACATGTTCACTAGCATCTCATTCCATGGGGAAACATGCCCAATTACACCCTAGAACTGAGCAGACCTGGCACCCATTTTCCGAGTTTAACTCCCAAAAGGAGTCCTTTTCAAGGCATACAGATCCTGCCCCCCACTGCAGCCCTTTCCCCTAGCAGCTGCCCTGCCTAGAGGGCCCCCTGACCTGTGTCCACCTGCCTCAGGTCCTCATTGCCTCAGTCATAGTAGACCCAGAAGTCCAGATTTTCAGTGTTTATGTCCCTCAGCAATTCCAGAACATGTTCCCATGTGAGGCCTGGTAAGGGCACAGCTTGGCATCAGTTCAGTCTTGGAGTCACCAATCGACATGAGAGGGAGGGCTCAGCATAGAGCCTACCCAAACACTAAGACTCCAGAGGGCGTGGATGGAGGTGGGTGGATGGAGGTGGATGGAGGGTGGATGGAGGTGGGTGGATGGAGGTGGGTGGATGGAGGTGGGTGGATGGAGGTGGGTGGATGGAGGTGGGTGGATGGAGGTGGGTGGATGGAGGCATTTGGGTGGATGGAGGTGGGTGGATGGATGGAGGTGGGTGGATGGAGGTGGGTGGATGGAGGCATTCCTTAAGTGAAATACTGAAGGCAGCAGCTCAACCCTCTGCCCACCTTGCTCAGGTGCCCCAGCTCTCCCAGGACAGGACTCCAGTTGATCTCGTCCCATCACAGTCCAGGATTCTCACCTTGTCAGAGATGTTTGGTGGTCCTGCTCCCTCCTGTGCTGAGTTGACTGCTCCCCACTGGCTCTGACTGGCTGTGTCCTCGGGGCTGCCCTAGTCCTGTCTGGGGCTCTCCCTTCCATACCAAGGTCTTCATCAAGGAAGATGACACTTTAGAGCAATATGAGCCCAGCTAAAAGCCTTCCTTAAAGTGTTTACTGGAAGAGCTGGGCAGGGGAGGTTCCGTGAGGTCAGGCCATGTGACTAAGACTGTACCCCCTTCCCCTCTTGGAGGCCTTCCTTCTGGTTTTCTTGAACTTACCTCGAACTACACATTCATTTTACATCTCATTGAGGCTGAGCATTCCACTCTAAGCCTTTCAAAAGCTGGTAGGATCCAGATGCCTGCAGTTGACTTGTGTTTCTGGATCTCTTGCTTTCCCTTCTTTGGACCTGCAAACATCAGGTCACATTTGGAACAAGGATACTGGCAGACGAGCAAACCATGTATCCTGAGTAAGGAGGAAAGCTGGGGCAGGTCCCTACACTTCCAAGGCAACCTGTGTCCATCCCCACACCCCTCCCAGGCCATCTCCTTGCAGCACAGCCTTTTTAACCGACATTCCCGAGATAGTCTTGCAAAGGACTGGCAAAGAATTGGAGCTTAAACCAAAGCAACAGAGCTCTGCCTCAGTCTCACCAGCACAACCACTTTCCCCTTAAGTCACAGACCTGACCACTAAGTCCCCAAGGCTGCCCACATCCAAATCCCCCACACAGGGTCCCAAACTGTGTTCCCATCTTCTGTATAACCTGCCGCAGAGTGAGTGCAGCGCCCCTGAATGTGAGGATTCTTAGCCCATCTAAGGGGCTGTGAAGGATGAAGATCCATCCCAGTGGGGCATAGCTTTCAGAGGCAATCGATCTAATGGGATCTTCACACTGCCATCATGCAGGAAGAACTAAATCCGATCCAACTGACAGCAAACAAGAGGTGAACATGTTAAACCCCAGCAGGATCTACTCATAGTCCAAACTGAAAGGTAGAGAGCATTTCACGTGCCTTGCCTTCCATGTTGCCCTCTAGTGAGGGTTCTGGTGAGAGCTCACTCATGTTTACCACGTGTTGCATGGGGGAGGGTTTATTGGGTGGGAGCTCAGGTTTTCCCTCAGAACAGCAGCAGGCAGCTTTTCCATAAAAATCTTCATACTGGATAGCCATCTCTGAAGGGATGGGACCATTCCAGGTCCTGCAGTCCTGGCCTTTGGAGTTTGTCCCCCATGGCAGCCCCATAAGAATTTCTCTCAGTAGCGGCAACTCCAATTATGGGATAAGAAACTACTGGAGTCTCAGGCACTGTAAGGGTCTTTCCTGGTCTGGCTCACGGCACGGGAGGTGAGGGTCAGACTTGGTCTCATTGAGCCCCCAACCAAGAACTCCATTCTCGAGGCTCAAATGTCTCTGTATGGATTACATGGAGAAAGGCCCAGCAAAGCCCTGCTCTTTGAATTCCACAGCCACTGCCCCACAAAAGGCTATTGATTCTTGTAACCAGCTGATCAGCAGCCCAGCATCCCTGTGTGATGGAGGCTTAGTGACAGGCAGGGTCTAAGTATACCCAGACACAGAAGGGAATCAAATAGCAGCTGCTCAGAATGACAAGTAGGGTCCTGAGACAACCAAAAGTCGGCTCCCCTCACTGTGCTTGACAGGACAGAACACCCAGAAGTCCCAGACTCCAGCAAGGCCAAGGCTCAAGGATGAGGTTTACAGATTCAATCTGCTCAGAGCACAGCATCCAGAAGAGTTAGCCAGCCTTATGTCGGAGCAGGTTTTCTGGGTAAATGCCATCCTCGGGTCAGAGTCCATGTCACTAGGATCAGCCTCCTGAGCACTCTCCTGGAGGTCACCCCGCAGCCACACTTCACTCCTGCACCCATCTGTGTGCTCTCCAAGAGGTCACCCTGCAGCCACGCTGTGCTCCTGTGCCTACACTCGTGCCCTCTTATCAAGTCTGAACTGCCCCTTCCCAAGCACAACCCCTGCCTAAGGGCAGCGTGGCTCCTCTCTGCACCACTAGCTCTGGGTGTGTGCCCTGGCTTACCTGCCTCCTCCCATTAAGCCTCTTTAGAGCCCAGAAAAGCAGAAATTGGCTCAAATTCTGATGTCTGCCGAGACAGGGTTTGGACCAGTCTGCTTTAACATCTTTTGGACCAGTCTGCTTTAACATCTAAGGAACCCCTTTTTTAAGTCCAGCTGCAGCCTTGGACCTGAGAGGCCTCCAGCCAGAGCAATGTTTGGTACTCCAGCTGTTGGGGAGAGTCCATCATGGCTGTAACAGGTGACACCTTCAGCCAACTCAGCCCCAGGAGTTTGTGCAGCACACATCCCGGAACAGATCAGCAGACACTACTACTCTAGCCAGCCCAGAAGGCTTCCTCTCCCAACATTTGCCTCCTGCTTTGAGATCATAAAAACAATGCTGTGGGGGCCAAGTAGGAAGCCTCTGCCAGCTAGGAATTTCAGCTGGGAACGGGGTTCTCCCCACCAAGACCTCAAGGGGAGGGAGATGAGGTACCAGCCCTCCAACACAAGCAGGGAAGTTCCGCTCAGGGGAGTGCACGTGAGGAAGTACACTGCACGTTTCAGGGTAGCCACGCAGACCCAGCGCCAAGACAGAAGCTAGGACAGGTAGGAACTGCCTTTAGTAACCCAGGCTAGCTTTTACTTCCTGCTGAGAACAGGATTAAGAGGGCAAAGTAAGGTCAACACAGCTCCCCCGCCAGAAGGGTGAGTGGACAGTCCACCCCCACCACGGAAGAGGTGAGTATACTTATTCCTTCACCCTAACATCCCTGAGTAATTTCCCCTTAACAGAAACACAGCAGCTTTTCCTAGGGCCAAGTACACACCACCCAGACTCTGGCACCAGATTTCCAAAACACATCCAGAAACAGCTTGTCCTATTGGTCAATCAGGAAGAAGCTTAATCAATTCTCAAAAGCCAGCACAGTTGTGCTGAGAAATGTCAGCATTAAAAGAATGCCAGAAACAGCTAGGCTTTCTAAAAATGAACCGTGATTACCAAGTTTGGCGGAGATTTGATCTTCACACGAAGTTCGAGAGCTATGATTCAATAAAGAATTATGAGAAAAATCTAGTACGAAGACTTCCTGAAGTTAAGGGTTCAAGTTCTTAAATGCTCTTGACTTGCGGTTTTAAATGCAACAATTCAGTCATCTTTTCCATGTAGGATCTACGGTTTTACAGGAGTGAAGCACTTAGCCACACACTGGCCGGTTTCCTCATCTCTACACTAGAATCACAGTGGTTAAGAGGATAAAATTCAAACTGCCCAGCACAGTCACTCATTCAACCCAAGTAGTTACAATTAGCCTGAGAAGCATGAGAAATTATGCCCACAGTTCTCCGGAGAAGTCCCTGGATCTGCCGACTTGAGCGTGGCAGTCACCATGGCAGAACAGAAGTCATCCCTCTTGGACTCTGGGCCGACTAGTTTTCCTGCAAATTCACTAGCAGTGACCCCCTGGATCCCTGCTGCTCCATCCGCATAGCCCACATTAACACAGCTGCCAGCTGGATGTCCTGGGAGAACACGCATTCCCCAAGCTCTGCCAGTCTGTGGGACTGGATGACACATGAGCCAAACCTTTAAGCAAAGTCTCTGGTGACCTATCCCTGCCAAGACATCTCAAAAGGCTTCCCAAGGACACTGTGAGGGAGCTGTAACGCCTCATCTAGTCTTGAAGGCCCCAATTGCATCCCCCTGCAACCCTGTGGGCTATGCTTTGACGGCCAGCCCTCTCCAGTAAGTCCCCTGATAGCCCCTGGCACTGAGTGGTTCACTGGGTGTGATGGTCCCGAGTGTCAACTTGACTGGATTGAAGGATACAAAGTATTGATCCCGGGTGTGTCTGAGGGTGTTGCCAAAAGAACATTTGAGTCAGTGGGCTGGGGAAGAAGATCCACCCTTCACATCTGGTGGGCACAATCGAATCAGCTGCCAGTTAATATAAAAAGGAGGCAGAAAAACGTGAAAAGGAGACTGGCCTAGCCTCCCCAGCTACATTTTTGTACTGTGTTAGATGCTTCCTGCCCTCAAACATTGGACTCTAAGTTCAGTTTCCGCCAAGATTTCAAAGCCATCGGACTTGGCTCTCCTTGGCTCCTCAGCTTGCAAACAGCCTATTGTAGGACCTTGTGATCATGTAAAAGTTAGTACTATAACTATCGTATATTCTGCCCCTCTAGAAGACCCTAGTAACTGACCTTGCACACACCTTGTACCTGGCAGAGCAGTGGTCTGTTCCACCTGTGGTCTGCACACTTCCACTACCATGGGTTTTTTTTTTTTTTTTTGCATCCCTTCAACGCAAGATGGAGCTCCAAAATGCCACTTCTACCAAGTCCTTTCAGGTCATAAGGGGTAAGGAGGCGCCCCTCTTGCATCTGAGCTTACCCACATTCTCTAGTTGGCTCAAGATTACCACCTTTTCATCTCCCTACAAGTAGGACCTCACTTAGCGATTTGAGGTCTTACGCTAGGCCATATGATTCTCTACACAGAGCAGAATAGTTGTGAGCACGGACTCGGGCACCTGGTATTCCTGGGTCCTAGTCCACCTTGGCCTTTCAGCTGAGACATCTTGGGTAGTTGTGTACTGTAATACCTACAACATAGTAAGAATTTAATAGACACATGTTGATTTGTCCCACACCTGGAGAACATTGTTTGCAAAGTACCTTGATCTGTTTCCAAGTCTCAAAAGCCAGTCCTGCCAATTGTTTTTATAAGTGAGGTAGACTCCGGTGTTGAGCAAAGCTAGAGCTATACGATACCTTGGTGTCTTGGTAGACTGATAGGTGCAAGACTCACCCATATTTATACCCTGTGTGCATCTGGGTAAAGAGCTTCCCATCGGGAAGACTAGATTAAAAGCTTGTTCCAGATCAGCTCAAAAGGACAGAATGACAAGGCCAAGTCTACTTAAATTTCAAAGACTATGTGCAGAAGTGACTTCAAGTAGCAGCTCATTACCAAGAGTCGCTACCTTAAGTGTTTTATCTGGTATCCTGTCAAACCAGTTTTGATCGTGTGATTGTTAGAATGGAAATGTGTATCTTCAAGGCCAAGATACCCCCCTTAAGCCTAGACCTAATTTACTAACACTAAAGTTTATATACTATCTTAGCCCTGTTAGTTCAGCCAATTCCCTTTAACGCAAAGCATAACTTAGCTCATTATCATCCTTAACAAGCCAGAGGGAATTGGTTTGCTACCTAGTCAGATACAGCACTATGGGAATTAACTTTGGGACTAATGCCTCAACATTAAATTGAGGACCTCAGTTTTCATTCATGTGGAATTGAAGATAGCAAGTTGTACATCCTATATCCAGATGTTTGTGCTGAGTAGGTAAAAAGCAGGAGACACGGGACATGGTTCCAAGAAGACAATCAGGGCCCACCTTGTGACAACTTAAGTGGTCTAGCTGCTGAGACTCGTTAGGATAACAGATCCCAGTGTAGTAACACCCGGATCGTGCCATCACCTTGGTATCTGCAGCTAACAGCAAGATGACCATGAACCCATACATCCTCAGTACTTGTGAGACTACAGAGGAACTTGAAATGCAATGGATCTGTTTAGGAAAGCCTTGACTGCAGAACTTTCTCAAATAATGGGCCAATTTGCACATAAGTTAAGCATCACTAACATGCGAAGTGTCTGGGAAAGTTACAACTTAAGTACTACCTGAAGCTACACCCAGATGTTTCACAGTGGGATAGGGTTTCCAGGAGTACGAGGTTGTTGATACAGAAGGATCAATTCTCATGGTGCATGCAAAGCAGGCAGTCAGATCCCTTGCTACTTTGGTGGCTTCGTTTATTAAGTGACTGGCATCACCCACCACTCAACCCTGTCCAAACCCCTGTCCAAACCATAGGTTCATCCCTGGGCTCCTTTCCTCTGACATCCAGGGCAGTGCTGTGTCCCTTGCCTGCACGTCTCAGGCTTGCTACCCTCCATAGGCCACCACTCACACTGGCCCAACTCCAGTGTCCCAGCTGCTCCATTTAACCCCACCCTCCACAGTGAGGTTAAAGTAGTGACCCCAACAAGTCAATCTGATCCACATCATGCTTGCACTCCTTTGCCAAGCACATCCCATACTCTATACTCCTTCACATCCTTTACACGTATCAACTTTAGACTCCTACACGAGTCTCCCTGGTCTTCTCAAAACAGGAGGTTCAACGTGTTCCCAGTTTCCACAGTGCCTCCAGCCACCTGGCATGTACACGACATTCGAGCACTTCCAATACAACCAGCCTTAACAGCCCGTGCTTTTCCTTGTAACATACCGATTTTACAGAGGGGAATAGGTTACTAGTACCAAGCTCCAGAATACTGCATTCATGTCTGACCCTTTGGGGTTTGATAGACGCTCAGTAGACACGTGAGGTCTATACATGACTTCAGATGTTCACACACAATCCCACAGGTTGTGATACTCCAACATGATCAATGTGTCCTGCTATGTTGGCTTCACAATTCCTCCATGGTCAAGGGTGATACTCAGACCATTTGCCTGGAGGCCTCCTTTCGATGCTGGGTAGTGATGTGGAGTGAGAGAACATTTGGGAGGGCTGAAATAAGCTTTGTGAACCAAAAATAGACACGGAGTGGCTCACAGCATCAGCTCCTATGACCCAGCACTTGCAGTTTCCAAGTTTCAGATGTTACGAGGAACACTGAACATTAATTTCACTATGCTCAGCATTGGAAGACCATTCCTACACAATTTAGGGAACAATGAGACCACTTTCCTATACCACCTAAAATGGGATTGAGAATCGTTTATGTAACATCCAGTGTGCCAGGTAAGCACTAGGTATGTGGCTGACCTGCCAACACTATAACTGCCTCGGTCATCTCATCTGCAGGGCCAGGTCTTTCAGTGTCCACCCTCCCTGTCCCATGTGTGTCTAGAAGCCTCCATGGTGGCCACAACTGCAGCATCTTTCCCAATAGGACATAACTACCAATTTAACAGCTGTGCCCAAATGTACCTCGAAAAGTGAACACAGATTAAAATCCTTTTACAGAGTCCATGCCAGCTGCCAGATATTCCAAGAATGTGCTACTTGGTCTATCAGCTTCATCCGAGTCTGAGCTCACTTGTCCAACTTCCCCCCCTTTGATGTCTTCCCCTCTTGAGGAGCCTCACTTTACACATGAGCCTGAGTTGCCTGTGCACGGGAGGCCTTTACTATCCAATCCCAGCAATGCCATCGGGAATGACTGGAGCCCACCCAGACAGGAACAAAGGGGGCCCGGGTCCTCGTCTAGACCTAGGCCCAAGCCAGGGACACTGAGACAGCACACTCCTGGTTGGTTTGTGGCTACCGCCATCCCTCGTCATGCCTAGAAGCAGAAGTACTTTTATGGCCACAGCAGCTGAGCTAAGGAACTGGTCCCAAAGGCGGGGGAAGATGTCGAGCAACTCCTGAAATGCTCCAGTGGTTAAGGCAGCCGTGTGTTTTAATAAGGCCGCTGCATTAGAGCATTTTAGGATGAAAGCCAGAACCGGGGGCAGGGAAGAGTTTTTCCAGTCACTTCCTTGGCGATTCCTTTGCCTGGCAGATGTAGTGCAGGCACCTGGCCTGTTGATCCAGGTTGTGCCCTAGTCCAGTTTTTCCAAGGGCTAATGCCCCAGAATGGGTGGCAACACTTCAGTGTGACCATCACTGCCACTGTCAAGGTGGGTCACCGCAACGACTGCCTCTACCTTTTCCCTAAGGCACTGAGGCTGCTTGTTGGGGCTTTAGGAGTGGGAGGATGGAGAGGCAAAGTCCCTGCCTTCACTGTAGGGGCCGAGTTTCATTATCTCGAAGTCCTCTATTTTCTCAGTGCGTGACCTTGTTAAGGAACAGGGTGGCTGCTGATGCAATCAGTTAAAATGAAGTAAAACTCGAACAGAGTGGGCCGCCCCTACTCCGATAGGACCAGTGTCCTTTATAAACAGCAAAGTGGAGACAGGCACACAGGAAGAAGGCATGTGAGGATGAAAGCAGGGATGGGATGGTGGTCCCACAGGCCAAGGAGCAGAGATGCCAGCAGAGTACCAGAAGCTGGAGAGCCTGAAACATTCTCCCTCACAGCCTGGGAAGGAGCCAACCCCACCCACCTCGATCTCGGATTTCCTGGCTTCTAGAACAAAATTTGTTTAAACCACCGAGTTCATAGCACTTTCGTTATGCCAGCCCTAGCAGAGCAGTACAGCTTCCCAGCCACAAGCAGACCTGGACGACCACACAGATCCCCACTGCTGGGATGGGCAATGTCTACCCAGAACCACCACCCACTTGGAAGCAGATCAGAGCACCTGTTCGCCACAGGCAGGCAGAGCCTGAGTCCAAAGGAGGAAAGAGCTGAACAACGAATGTCCAGTTCCCTAAGCCCATCTGTAGTCGGATCCCCCCCCTCCCTACAGGGAGGCACGAGAATGGAGAGGCAGGGCATCCAGCTGGGTCAGTCTCTCTCCATGGCAACAAGTGCAAAAGCCCTCTCTAACAATGTATGTCCCACCCTGTGTTTTGCATAGGAGTTGACCCTTTGTCCACGTGTTGGGGTAAGCAGATTATAAAGGCAGCTAATAGAAAAGTGGAAACGGCCCGAGGCCACCACTGCCAAGGGACCAGGGGCAGCACTGGGAGGTGCTGGCAGGAGCTGGGATGATCTGTGGCTGCGTCAGGGCTCAAAGACCCTCAAAGCACTCCCTGGAAAGAGGGCTGGGATCCAGTTGTGCGTAACAGTCTTGAACACTAACACGGTGTGGAGATCTAGAGTTTCTTTGCCCACGGAGCGGAGGAAGGACCCAAGCGCTAGGGGCTCTGCACAAGGAGACTTCACTGCAGAAAGCAGAGCCTCATTGACAAGAAACTCCATGTTAGCAACAGGCACTGGCACAACCCTCAGCCCAGACCCCCACGGCACCACAGGATGCCCTGTGATCACGTAGCCAAGCCCCTGCACCATGAGCACACCCAAGCCAGACACCAGTGCTCAACAGCCAAGCACGTATAGCTCTGACCACACAACTGGAGGCCAGCAAAGACCCAGGCACTGTGGCCCGAGTCAGAGGGAAAAGGCAGAAACACTAGGAGTCTAAGTAGCTGCCCCAAAGAGAAAGCTTTCAACTGGAGAGCAACTGATGCTGTCCTTGAACTTGGCCGAGAGCATGCCACTGGATACTGCCTTCACTGGAAAAGTTGGTTATTTACGGGCACAATTAAAACTTACATATCTGATCTATATCCCGTTTCAGCCCTTTCACATGTGACAGCTTAGACTCTGAAAAGACCTAATCCGTTTAGCTCCTCGTTGCATCACTTGCTTTTCAACTCACCGAAGTTCTAACACAAGTTCCCTTCCCTGATGTAAGATGAAGGCCAAGGGCCCCCACAAACCCAGTGTCTGGCTCACAGGAAGTGCTCGCAAGTATGAGGGTGAGGAAACTGTTCCAAGGAAGGGTCTCGGGAAAAGACAGGCTGGAGCTCCCGACACCAGGCCTCAACAGCACCACACCAAGTCTCAAGCAGCAGGGAGACAGGAGAAGCGACTGTGTTCTATCACTCACAGGAGTTCAAGAGGAAAGAATGGGACAGAGGAATTGTGTAACTGGCCCAGAGTCCCTTGCAGCTACAGGAGCTTCAAAGTAGTACAGGACATGGCCTTAAGGCCTCCAAGTCTCAAGGCTGAACCCCAGCCAGTTACCCCTCACCGGGATCTTGATCACACAAGGTTTCACTGCCTGAAGGTATGGTTAAAGAAATGAGGGTGACTCAAGGATATATATTCCCTGTACTATGTTACTCAAGTTATGCTGCTTATTAGGTGTTTAGAAGTACATCTTCAGTAACCTCAAACAAAAGTTATGGCCAAGGCTTCCACGACTTGCAGGGATTTAAAGCTGCTGCCGCAGCATACAGCTGTTAGGTATTTGGCTTATTTGCAAAACCCGCTTTCCAATGGGCTGCTCAACTGGAAACAAAGGTATTTACAGATAGGCCCCAAGAAGGGATCCAAGTAACGAGTTCACTCAGGGTTGGAGATAATTCTGTCAATGCACGAAATGAGTTAACAGGTTAACACTTTTGCATAAGGTTTATGCTGGCAGGTTAAGGGCTTTGTTACCAGTCCTCTGACAAAGATCTAGCACTTCTGGCAAGGTAGCCCAATTTCCAGTTCAACTCTGGAGGGACAGCCCAGGCCCCACCCCAGATTTCCAGGTCAAAGGGTGGGTACACCAGTAGCTTCTTTCGCCCTGCATTTCACCAACCTCCCTAGTCTCAGCTAGTAACAGACTATGGACTCTTGATCCAAGCAGTGATTTGAGAATTAAGATCTGAAAGCCTGACTGCGTAGCCAAAAGCGTTACAACATTAACTCAGGCAGTGGGCAGCCACTTCCCACCATGTTTCAGACCCTCTAGAGGCCTCACTGGCAACCATTCCACTCCCTGTGCAGATGGGAGGTGGAGGCGGCAAGACTGGCTTAAGGTGGTAGAGAAGGGTGATTTACTCCAGGGACACTCTGGAGATGAAGCTTTGAGTATGACTTGAGCTTACTTATAAAGAAGCAGGGACAGGCCTGGGAAAGGGACTGAAATTCCTAGAGGGGCAGGCTGCAAGAAGGCAGGGTCAGACAGGCTCCCCTTGCCCCCATACCCAACAGTCCTTAGTAGGGTGGGAGTTCAGTCCACAGGGTGAGCTAGAGAAGCAGCACTACCCTTGCACAGGGCCCTTCCTAGGGGGTTGATACAGTTGAAGAAACAGGAAAGAGAAACCCCCCTTTTCCTCCGAGCCTGGACAAAACATGAGGATTGCAAGTGAGGAAGTAGCCTGACAGGCTTTGTAGGAAAGTTCAGAGCTGTCCTGTGGCTTTGTTCCTCCCTGAAGCTTCCAAGAGCCTCACACATCTCTAATGTATTTGCAGTTTACTGCTCTAGAAGCCAGGACTCAGGTAGAGCATGCTCAGAACAAGGTGCATTCCAGGAAGCCACATGCCCCCAGTGTTTGTCTTACATAAAAGCCTTCAGGAACCAACTCGAAACTTGTTTTCCCTCCGAGGGGAAGCTGTCAAACAGCTCCTTAGCACCTGAGACCAATTAGTGGTTTGCCTGAATTACCTAATTCAGTTGGAGCTAGTTTACCCCAAAGGTAGTCGAAAAGTTCAAGTATCGTAGCTGCTGCTCTAAGTTTCAAGAGCATATTGTTGCCACTTTAGAATTAAGTACAATTTCAGGTGATGCTTATGTTGCTCACAACTAAAGGGAGAAAGAATTGCCACTGTCTAAAAAGCACGCCGTTCATAGATCAGGCACACCTGCATTGTTTCAAATTGTCTGGGTGGGCCCTGCACCAAGTGCTTGAGAAACAGGGTCCCTGCTGTCATCTTGGCAGAAAGGGGAGAGTCGAGACACTGATGAACCCTGTAGTCAAATAAACCAGTAACAAACCAAGTATAAGCTTGAGGGTGGACTGGCAAACTGAAGGATCAGTGAAGACCCAGAGACAGGTACCAGAATGACCCAGGGAGACTGGCTCCTTGAGCCAGGCAGGGCCTCGGCACACCAGTCTCAGAAGCCCAGGGGGGATTGTTCAGTCTCTATCTTGAGATCCAGGCTACCAAGGCTCAGCAGGCTTTTAAGGTTACCCTAGCTGCAGTGAGGGGCTCCAAGCAGATGCCGATAAACTGGTCAGGAAGTGGTTAGGATAACCCAGGTGAAGGAGAGCACTGAGCAGCGCTATGCTAGAGAAAGATTCCATAGATGCAGAGGTTTCTAAAGCAACTAGATTTGGTGAAGGCTTGTAACATAAGTCGGGGGGTGGGTGAGATTTTTGGTCAGGGCACCTGGAGATCCAAGGACGCTGGTCACTGTCAGAAGGGGCACCTCAGATAAGTCAGAAGAGAGGAAGGCAAAGAGGTCTTATTCTGGCTGTGGTGTGGTGTGAGTAGGTGCCTTTCAGACCTTCCTATGGAGCTTCCCAGGAGACAGCTAGTCCCACAGAAGTAGCTGGGTCTCCAGAAATGTGAACCACTGGCGTATGCAGACCTCTCAGGATCCCCCATCCTATTAGGGGATTAATGTCAGATATCCGAGAGCAACTCAAGCATATCCTGGCAGTAACCCTTACACTAGACACCTGACAGCAGCTTAGCCCACACCCTGGGAATGCAGGCACACCTGATCTAGATCAACTGCTTTATGAAGAGCACTTCTGTCCAGCCGACTGCTCTGGACCACCCTGTATGGAAGTCCCCTCCATACACCGTATGTGTTTGTTGGCTCTGGGTCTCTTCAGCCTCTGGAACATGGTGCCATCCCTATTGAATTCAGTTGGGGTACAGCACAACAGGGTACACTAAACAAAAGCATAAGTGGGGACTAGGGGAGCCCAAGGAATATGGCTAGACCCACAGGAAACATGGTTCAAGTGTTAGAGCTCCTACACAGCTGACCAAACTGAACTCGTCCCACAAGGAAAAGCCTGGCACATACCCCCCCCCCCCAGTGTTCCCCATTTCCTTTCAAACTCTTCAGATTTCTTGCCACGTTCATAGACTCCAATGACGAAGAGCAAACAGCTCCCCCACCCCCCACTCTAAAACCTCTACAGCTCCAACACCTAACTTCCTTTCAAGCTAAAAAATAAGCTGTAGAGCCCAGCAGCTGGTGGCTTGGGAATGTTTTACTCAAGTTCGACTCATTTTCAGTGTGAACGCCGGCAAGGCTTTATGCACAGGTGTAAAGGTTACCAGCTTGCAAGAGCTTGAAGTTGGTCCTTAGTTTTCCTAACAGCCTTGTTACAAGAATGCACTAGCGGTGACTGCAGTTGTATCACTTGTTCTAAGGGTCTCATTAAGGTGGTTTGGTAAGTTTTAAGTTATCGCAGCAGATACAGTCACGGCTTGTAGGCCGCTACGTCTTGCTCTAGGAATCTTTTGTACAAAGACAACATTCTCCACGGCCCCTCAAGTTCGCAAAGCTACCTTCATATCCGCTACTTCCTGATTTACTTCCTGATTAACGGTTGTGGGTGGGGAGTAGGGTCATCTCTTGGAGCATCTCCCAGGTGTCAGTTATTGAGACAATCAGTAACAGGAACGGGGAAGGAGCAGCAGTGTTTGCAAAGGATTGAAGCTGCGATTTAGAATAAGCCAGGTGACACTTATCGAGTGACATTTAAGCAATACTCTCGAAGTACGTAGTCACCCAAGTAGATCTCCGGGAAGATAGTTTCAGGAAAACAGCCTCCGAGGCCAGTATCCAAGGCAAAGATACAGATTGGGGGGGCGGGGGGAGTAGGGACTCAAGTGACCCGGAGACTATCACCCAGAGCCTAATGGGCCGTTTATCAAGACTAACTTCTACTTCACGAAACTTGGAGCCCCTACAGACAAGCTGAGGAAGATTTTTCTACTTTGAAAGGATCACTCGGCTACCTGGAGAACGGGTGTGAGACTAGGAGACAGGCAACATGACCACTAACCCAGGTAAGCCACAAGAAATATTCTACAGAAGTAGGTCGCAACAGACCTGGATACAACCCTAAGCAGAACATACCTTCCAGAGTAGAGGAAAGCAGGAACCGC
Source organism: Macaca thibetana thibetana (assembly GCF_024542745.1). NCBI lineage: Eukaryota > Metazoa > Chordata > Mammalia > Primates > Cercopithecidae > Macaca > Macaca thibetana. The sequence continues at coordinate 176,725,675 of NC_065582.1, forward strand.
ACAGCGTGGGTTTCGCAACATTTAGCTACCCCCAAAGTGCTTTGCTTTCTCCTGCTTTTACAACCCTCCTAGCCCCCACAGCCCCGAGGGAAAACTTATACCCACCCTACTGAAAAGTGAGACTTGAAGCTTGGACGCTTCACAGCCTCTGCTCTCCCCCAGCAACTGAGCCACTGCCCCGATTTTACAAGTGGGGCTTATTGTTTTGCTTTCTTAGGAAATAACCCTTAGCTTCCTTAAAAGTGGCAGCTTCCCCGCCTCCTCCCCAACGCCTTTGGCTTTTAAAAGTTTAACTTTTAGAGAGAAACAGCACGAGTTCAGGCCTAACAAAGAGCAACCCCTACGTTCTTGTTGCCAGCAACTTCAAGGAAGGGCACTCAACCGTGCTTTTAAGAAAAAAAAAAAGCATCCCTCTCCTGCTTACAAAACACGAGCAGTAGGAGGGCTGGCGGCTCGTGAACGCCCGGAGCCAGTCAGGAGAGCCCGGGGAGCACCCGCCAAGCAGTCACAGGTACGGAAAAGGTTTTCCAGGACCCCACCGAAGCCCACCCGTGCTTTCAGCGTCTATAAGACTCCGCAAAGAAGTTTCCTGCAACCCAGCCTCTCCCGCATACCCCAAGCAGCTTAGCACGTACTCTCCCCATCCCCGAGAGCGTTCTGACGCTGCCGGCCGCCTGCGCCGCCTTTTCAAGGGTCCGCGGGCGTGTTGTACGTCACTTCCGGGGCGGGGAAGGCGGGGCGGGGGCGGGGCCGGCGGGGGAGGGGAGCGCCAGATCCGCGCAGGCTCGCCGGCAATGCAGCCGCCGAGCTGAGTGCTTGACTATATATGGTCAAAGCTGGGGGCGAGCCGCGCGCGGGGCCGCGCTTCCGGGTTCGGGGCGTCCGCAGCGGCAGCGCGCAGGGCAGGCGCGAGCTGGCCTCGGAGCCCCGGCTTCGGACCGCCCCCTGCACGCCCGGCACGCCCGGTGCCGCCTTCCGGCTCCAGTCCCCGGGCTCGGCCTCGGCGAGGTGTAATTCGCAGCGCGGGCCGGCCCCGGAGGCTCTCGGCGAGCGCGGCGCGGTAACAAGTGGGCGAGGATGCCGTACGAGATCAGTAAGTGCCGCGGCGCGGGGCCCCCGAGCGGCCGGGTGCTGCCCCGGCCCCGGCCCCAGAGCCCTCGGCGCGGTGCGGTGGAGGGGGGGTTCTCGGCGCGGGGGAGGGGTGCGGGCGCCGGCCGGAGGCGTGGCGGAGCCGCTGTCTGGGGTGCGGGGCGGGACCCCCGCCGAAGGGGGGGCGCCCCCAAGTTGGCGCCGTGGGCCGAGCCGAAGGAGCCCCGCTGCTCCCGAAGGGCCTGGCCCTGGGCGCGGACCAGGAAGTCGTGCGGTCCCCGGAGCTCGTGGAAAGTGGAGGCCGCCCTCCCGGCGCAGTCAACAGGTGACCGGCTGAGACCGGTCCGGGTCCCCTTCTTCTCCCTTCTGTCCCCGCCGTCCCCGCCCTGCTCTGACGTGCCCCGCCGCATTTGTGTCTCTACAGAGAAGGTGTTCGCCAGCCTCCCCCAGGTGGAGAGGGGCGTCTCCAAGATCATCGGCGGCGACCCTAAGGGCAACAATTTTCTGTACACCAATGGAAAGTGCGTCATCCTAAGGAACATCGACGTGAGTACCCCCTCCCCCGGGCGCGGTTCTGCTCCGGAGCCACCTTGGGATGGGGGAATTCACCTTCCCCTTCACCCCTCACCTCCTGCCCATTGGCCGGGGAGGGTGAAGGCGCCACGCCCCCTCTATCGGTAGCCACACCTAGGAGCCCCGGAAGCCGGCTTCAGATTCACCCAGGTCCCTTTCTCCTCCTTCTTGATGAGGAAACTGAAGCTTAGTTTGTTTCTGTATATGGTCATAGCACCCTGAAAGCGCCGGATCGCCTCTGATCTCGGAAGCTAAGCGGGGTCAGGCCTGGTTACTACGTGGATGGGAGATTAGATTAGTTCGTTCCTTAAAAGCAAGGGCTCCGGATTTGAGAGATCAGACTGACCCAGTCGGCCGCTGCATGACCTTGAGAAGATTGGCGATTTGGGCCTCTCTGAGCCCAAGTTTCCTCATCTGTAAAACATGATGAGATGATGACCACTTCCACTTCCCCTGCTGGCTGGGCGGATGGAATGAATGAGCTGATGGCGTCCCTCAAGCCCAGCGGTGCCTGGTGCACGTTGAGCCCTTGCTGGATGGCACTCAGCTAACTCTGTTAATACCCTGGTCTTCCAGTGTGGCAGAGCCCGGACAAACACCCACGTCTCTGGGCCAGCCTGATCTGCCACCATGGATCTAAGCCCTAAAGCAAACAGGAAGTGGTGTGTTCCCATGAATCATGCTCTGCAGGCCTCCAGTACCCAGGCTGAAAAGGCTTCTAGAGCCAGCTCCTTGGGAAATCCTTGCAAGTTCATGTTATCCCTCTGTAATTGTTGGGGTGACCCAGTCTGTCAGCCTCCGTCCCTTCCTGGATTACACACTTAAATTTTGCTTCTCCCTTCCTCAACCTGAGTGATGGAATTGTAGGAGGGAGTTGGAGGTGCCCACCCGGCCATTGGGTGATTTCTCCCGTGCTGTGCTTAGTGGAGCGGCTGGCACAAAGGTGTATGAATTGATTGATTCTATAGGCCATAGGCATACAAGGGTTGTCAACTTAAAGTCAGCCTGATTTCCCTTGGTAGGTTGGGACTGTTGGTCAGACACACTTGTCCTCCAGGAGGCCAGCAACTGACTGAGGGAAGGAAGGGGTCTTTGGGCCTCAGTTTCCTTTGCTGTGAAAGGATAAGCCTCTTGGTCTGAAGAGCTGCTGGCACTCCCCCCATCCGTCTCCTTAAGCCGCTGCTGTTCCTCTGCTGGAAGACAGAGCTCTACCTGCCCAGGATTGCTGGGCACCTCAGATGAGGGGGTGGGTGGGTGTGAGTGTGCTTTGAAGGTGCTAACAACTTGCTAGTCAGATTCCTAGAAGGCCGAAACGGCCTTGCTTAGAACCGGAGAAACGTCACCAGGGATCTAATGGTAATGTCTGGAAGTCTCCAAAGTCAGGTCCCGAAGTTTTTGAGAAAATAAAAATTGAGACACCCCTAAAGAGATATTCAGTAGTTTGGCAATTAAAATCCACTAACACATCCTCAGATACAGAGCAGTGGGATATTTGGTCTTGCCCCTAGCCAGGCCTTCCCTGTCATTGCAGTCCACGTTCACTTCCAGGGAGGGGCCTCACATAAAGTACCTGCTGTGTATCTGGCCCTATGGTGGCTTCTTAAACTGCAGCATCTCTTTCCACCCCACATGGGCCTGTTCCTCTAAAGAGGAGTCAGACTTAGCAAGGTGAGGCAGGCCGGTAACTGGAGCTGCTTCTAATGGAGAGGTCGTACAGGGACAGGCACCCCTTTGCAGAAAGCATTTCCCGGCTTGTGAAACCCATTCTGCCTGTTTCTGAGATCTGTATTCTTATTTCTTCCCCATGGTTTGCCATTTTCTCCTCAGGGGTTACCCTCTTTCCCTTCTCATCTATTTTTAAGTTTTTGCGATGCCAGGTCAGCACGAGATGCTACTAATATAGTCCTCCCTGGGCTGGATGTAGATCAGGCACTGAGGCTCTTGTTAGTTGGATGGGTAGACTGGGTACTCAAAGGTGGGTAAGATTTTTTTTTTTGTAGGGCAAAGTACTCTTGGAAAAAAAAGTGACATGAATTGGCATGACCATTCAGGAAGAAAGATGGTCTGGTTGGAATGCAGGCTCAGGGAGGAAAGAGGGAAGAAATGGAGATTAGGACCAGATCATGGAAGATGTAACAGATGTCTCATTGACATCTCAGACTCAACATACATACCCCAAGCCAAATTGGGGTTTCTCATGTGCTCTTCCTGTAAAAGGGAACACCATTCCTCCAGCTGTTCAGGTCCCAGACCTCGGACTTTTTCATGTGCCACATTTAATTTTAACAAATCCTTCTGACTCCACATTCAAATGTCTTCAGAATCTAACAGATTTCCCATACTTCCTCTGCCTCCATCCCCAACTAAGCTGTCTTCCCCCACCTGAATTATTGCCCCCACAAACTCCTCAAAACCAAACAGGCTTCCCTGCTTTGACCCTTACTGCCCTGGGGTCTGTTCACAACACTGCTGCTGGAGTGGCTGAAACACAAGACAGGCCTCTAGTGGCGTCCCACCTCGGTGAAAGCCAGAGTCCTTACCAAGGCCTGGGCTCCAGCATTCTTGCCTCCTTGCTGCTTCTGGAGCATGCCACACATCTGTCTTGGGACCTGCTGGTTATTGCCTTTGCCTGGACATTCTTTCAGATAGCTGCGAGGTGTGCTCCTTGTCTTCTCTTTGGTTTCTTTGTATTTTTTAATTGGAGGTGGAGGCTCACTCCGTCACCCAGGCTGGAATGCAGTGGTGTGATCTTGGCTCACTGCAACCTCCACCTGCCGGGTTCAGGCGAATCTCCTGCCTCAGCCTCCCGAGTAGGGGGGACTACAGGTACATGCCAATACACCCGGCTAATTTTTGTATTTTTTAGTAGATAACGGGGTTTCACTGTGTTGGCCAGGCTGATCTTGAACTCCCAACCTCAAGGGATCCGCTCGCCCACCTTGGCCTCCGAAAGTACTGGGGTATAGGTGCGAGCCACCACACCGGGCCTTTTCCCTTGGTTTCTACTTAGATGTCATCACCTTAATAGAGGGGCATCCCCGGAACAGAATTTTCCCTTCTCGGCCTTCTCTCTCGTTGCTGACAATAAGTAGGAAGCAAGCTAACAAGGAGCAGGCTACTGCTGCTTACAAGTGCATAGGTATTTGCCTGTCCCGCTAACGGCGGCAGCTCCAGGCGAGCAGAGCTTTCCCCTGTTTCAGTCACTGCCATGTCCTCACCTAAAAGAGTGTCTGGCACACAGTAGGTGCTCAATGAGTTACTCATTGATTAAAAAGCCTGGAAAACTGGGCTGTGTCGTGAAGATAATAGGCAGCCACTCAAATGTTACTGCGAGAGAATAAGGAAAGCTCAGCTCAGTGTAGATTGCCAGACCTAAATTTTGTGGGATCTGCCTTTCAAACCTAAGAGGCAAGCACCCTTGCCAACTTTGCACTTGGAGCCCCCTCTGTCATTTGTTGACTTAAAAGCTGTGTTGTGAACCCAGCATAATGGCACTTCTTAAACTTGTAGAAAAAGGGTGTTTCTTGTCTATTTCTTTCAACACGTGCCATTGCCTCACCTGGAGAGGCAACTCTTCTTTGTAGAGTGAAAAGACTATAATGGCCATCTAGAAAGTAATATTCCAGAAGGAGAGAGCTCTGAGAAGGGGATTCCAGTGAACCATGTGTACGCGGTGTTTGAGGGACGGTAGTACCCCACGGAGAAGGGATGGGTAGTCTGTGCTTCGGGGGTCTAAGGAAGGCTTCCTTCAGGTGCTGGTACCTCCTCGGTCTGGGGTGGTTCCTTGTAAGTTTCCTTAACCTACCTGCATCACCTCTGCCTCTTATGACCTCTGTGCAAAGACTGGGAGGGGTCACCGCTAGTGGCTGTGAACGAACCTGTTGGTGATTCTAAACAAGGCACGGGACCATCCTACACTAAAGAATTACCCAGCCTAAAATGCCAGTAGTGCCAGTAGTCCCTGTTTAGAAAGAAAAAAACAAAAAACCAGCTTTTGCCTCACAACAGAGCCTCTCTTGTGTTGTGCCAGCCAGCCAGCAGGTTTGCTATGCAGGCAAGTTTGGGGCCTGCTTTTTAAAGTATCCAGTTCCTAGATACCAGAACTAAAATACACATTTGGAAAAGTGATGTTTATAAAATTGAGTTTCCGGGAGTGCAAGGTTTGTAGCAATTTAACACTGCTGGGAACCCAGGTGCAGTGTCAGTGGACTTTTCTCCTTGAACAGGGGGCAGGCCAAGTGGTGGGGGGGTACTGGGCTCACTCTTGGTTTCCCTTGGTGCGATCTGCCACCATTCACATGCAGAGGACGCCCCTGTGTTTCCTGCAGATTGGGGGTAATGGCAGCACAACAGATAGCTTGAGGACTGACCTAGCTGCTTCTCTGGAATTGCACGCCTGCTGAGTCCCTGCGTGTATCCAGATGGCCATTGGCCTGTGGGGGTGCAGAATGGAGGCCCTACCCGCATGGAGCTCACTGTCCTGGGTGGGAGTGAAATAAACTCTAGGTGGCAGAAGGAAGTGGTGCGTTGGATTATCACCTGGGCGCAAACAAGCTGGCAGCAGCGCCTGCCAGGTGCAGAGCCAGGAACCTCTAGGCCTTCAGTCTGACCACCTGATGGCCGGGGAAGCAGAGGGCAGTGGGGGAGCCTTCATCTCAGCAGAATCTGAGTGGCTGCAGATGCCAGTCAGAACACTGGGCTCCTGCGCATGGGACCACATCCGGGAGGCCCGAAGGGCCCGGTGCTTATGGGCTGTGACTGTGGCACTGAGCGTGAGGGGAGTGGACAGGACCCAGGCTGGGAGGTCCTGGTGTGCCGTGGTGGCAGGTGGCTCACACAGCCCTACCATAGCCCAGCCCTGCTCTGAAGGCCACTGGAGCCATTCAGACGTCTCACAGACAAGTCATCGGATCAAGCCTACCGTAAGGAGAAGTTCTGTATCTTAAGATCTGAGGCCAATTAGGAAGCTGCTCAAAGATGAAGAAGGCGTCAGCGCGGTGGTGCAGCCATCTCTGGCTCACATGTTTCCCGCACATATTTACTAAGCCCTTGTCTTGGCAATCCTTACCCTAAGCCACAGAGCACCAGGATTAAAATCAGTGATTTTCAGGGAGGGGCGGTTTTCCCCCACCTCATTCCCCTGAGGGATATCTGGCAATGTTTGTAGACATTTTTGTGCCATTGGTATCTGACGTCAGGGATGTGGCCAAACATTCTCCAAGGTACATGGCCATCCTTCCGCAAATAACTGTCCATCCCCAAATGCCAGTGGTACCAAGTTTGAAAACTCTGGTAAAGAACCTTCGAAGGCGCCAGGTTAAGTGCTTCAAAAGAACAATGCCCTGGGTGCTCTGGGAGTGTGAGGAAGGAGCCAGCTGTGCCACAGAGTAGCGGGGACAGCTGCTGGAGAAGTGGCGCATTTGAGTTGGGTCTTGAAGGATGAATAAGAGTTCTCCAGGAGGAGCGTTGAGACACATGGCATGCCACAGAGTAGCGGGTACAGCTGCTGGAGAAGTGGCACATTTGAGTTGGGTATTGAAGGATGAATAAGAGTTCTCCAGGAGGAGTGTTGAGACACATCGCAGAAGTGGGGCGAGACCAGGCAGGAAACAGCATGTGCACCTGGGTCCTTCAGCCCTACTGTGGCCTCCTGTGGGTTGCTTTTGGTACATGTCTTGCCCTATTGGAGGTAAGGGGAGGGATACCGAAGCCATCTTTGAGGTAAGAGAAAAGGTTTAGCCTCATGCTTAAGACTAGTGGAGAGATGGCCTTGCCCAAGAGTGGTTGGAGATGGTTCTTTGGAGCGTGACCTCCACCTTCTGCATGGCCCTTGTTAGGAACAGCTGTGGACACAGGCAAGGGCCCTCTGCATCTCTTCACCATCTCAGTGATGGGTGGGCACTCCCTGCCCTGGCGATGTGCCTGCTTCTTAGACCTGTGGGTCCTCAGCTTTGGTCACCTTGCTAGTCACTTCTACATATGGGTCCTGCCTGCTCTCCAGGGTCTTACCCAGAGAAAGGCCAGCAGCCCACCCCTACCCTACCCCTGCCCCACTGTCCAATCCAGTGCATACCCCTGAGCACCTCTCTGTTCTTTGCTGAGTATATTTCGTGCTGGTCTGTGGCTGACACTTGGTATGCTTGCCACTTCTGTTTCCACGCCTGCGAGAGTGGGGGAGGAATGTTATCATGGGATCAGTGTAAGGTTTAACTGAGCTAATTCATAAAGCGTCTTCAGAAGGTTATCTGGGCCCTGGCGGGGACCTCTGCTTTTGTCTTCGTGACTGCCCTGCTGGGTGGATGCCCTCATCTCTCCTTTGAGAGGTGAGGATGCTGAACCTCTGGAAGGTACTGGGATTTGAACCCTGGCAGCCACCCCCAGGTCTACTTTTTCGACTCATCAGTTAAGGCCCTCGTGGGCCCTGGGTGGGGAGTAGTCCAGGGGAAGACTGAAAAGGGAGGTGGCAGTGACCTGCTCACACGTAGTCCAGTGAGGGCTGCTGCTGTGCAGGGCCACACAGTGAGTTCCCCCAGGCCTGTTCAAAGCATCTGAGGCTGAGCTGGGAGGCAGGAAGGGAAAGTCGTTCAGGACATGGCGACCTGTGAGTGACCACACCCCTGTCCACAGCCAGCTCAAGGAGCTGCCTGTGCACTGTTCGGAAGCACACAGCTGGTTGGCCAGTGCAGACTTTATTCTCTGCGTTCAAGAATCACACTAACATTGGGACCAACCGTAAGAAACAGAACAAAACCACAGGGAGGAGTAAAGGCCACCATAGATGGTCCCTGATTTGCAGTGGCATGACCTGGGATGGCATGAAGGTGGCAAGCATTCGGTACCTCCCTTGACTCACCATGGTGTTAGTTACGTGCTCATAACCCATGATGAGTCAGGAGCAACTGGCCCTGAGTTCAGGTCTGGCGCTGCCACTTACCAGCTGGGTGGCCTGGGGCACATCGCTAAGTGTCTGCCTTAGTTCCTTTGTCATGTGGGATTATGAGGTTACCTTCCTTACAGCAGGTGTTGTGAGGTTTCAAAGAGAATGCACCAAGGGCCCACCCAGGGCCTGAGAGTGGATAGTAAGTGGCCGGTGGGGATTTGTTTCTTCATAAACAGCTACCAGGCTGCAGCCAAGTTCTGGTCTTTGTGGGTATTTGGCAGCTGCAGTGGTGAGTCAGGTGTGAACCCTCCGCACTGTGGTGCAGAAGGTAGGTGGGGCACAGGTGATGTGTGCTCCAAGGTGGCAAGTAGTGCGGGCAGTGGGGTGGGAGTCAGGGAAGATGGGGTTCAGGGTGGGAGAGATCATTTCTAGCTTGGAGCATCAGGGAAGGCTTCTTGGAGGAGATGGCCTTTGTCTGGGCCTTAGAGGATAATTAGGAGAAGGCATTGTGTCGCAGAAGTTTACGTTCCTGCTTTGGAGCTGAGGTTTTTTGCTGTCATTCAGCCTTGCCCTTAGTTGTAGTCACCAGTGAACAGAAGGGCCCTGGCCAGTTGTGTTTATGCGGGTCAGTTATAGCAGTGACGGCTTTCAGCCTCTGTTGCTTGCAGGAGCTTGGAGTATTTACAAAGCCAATGCCCTGACTGGAAACTCAGGCTCACTCGGCCTGGGTGTACCATGGAGGATGCCTGAGACTTTCTCTGGGGTTCCCGGGGACAGTCGGCAGCGAAAGGAGAGCACAGGAGGCCCCTTCGTCAACATTGACTGCTGAAATGTTTTTTGCTTGGGCAGGTATCTCCAACCTTCTAGCATGTTCCATCAGGTTCACTGTGGGCCAGGAGCGGAGATACCAGTGCCAAGCCTTGAGACCCAAGCCCCAGGACCCAGGGTCATCACAGCCTACCTATAAATTGGAGTAGTGACCTCTGACCCCTCCGTCACCACCTGAGACTGGGAGGACATAGGAAAGTAAGAGAGCTTTGGGGGGCTCGCTAATTGTAAGTGATGCTGCCTGGGCATAGCAGAGTGAAGTAAATGTTGCTTCTGTGCGCTTGTTTGCATGACCTGTGTATTAGAGTGAGTCTCAAAGGCGGGACAGAAATTGGACAGGTGCTGGGGGGAGTTTGTTTAGGTTTTCCATTCAACAGGATTCTCAGAAAAAGACCAGCTATTCCTGGGCAGGACGCCTCAGTGCACAGGTGGGAGGCAGGGGCTGGTGGGTGGGACCTGAGCATGGTGTGACAAAGTAGAATGGCCTTCCGGGGTCAAGTCCAAAGCTTCTGCTTCAAAAGGGCACCACTAGGCCTTGAACCAGGCCCTGTGTTGGCAGGGCTGGGTGCTGTCACGTGCCGAAGTCCGTAGGTCCTGGGTCTGCATCACGTGTGTGACTCCTTGATTGCTGGCTGGTGTCCTTCATGTTCTCAGAGGCCCCCTGGCCTCCTCCAGGGGTGGTGGCAGAATTCTGGGGCTTGTCTCGAGGTCTCGTCCCAGCCCCAGCTCTGGCCCTCACAGGCCCTGACCCCCAGGTGTGGAGGTCACTGGGGAAGGGGTCTGGGGCCAGCACGGTAGAGGGGATGCACCTGTTCTGTCCTCAAGGGTGGGGGTGAGGGGCCGTGGGTTGGGGTAGTCGGCCCAAGGAGTGACTGGCAACATCAAGGCAGCAGCAGGGCAGCGATGAGTAGGCTGAAGCCTGGAGGGAGCTCAGGAAGGGTGGGTTGCAAGCCTGATTGCCTCAGGGCCGGGATTTGAAGACTCCTGGCTTGGTGGAGGGTGGAGATGAATTCCAGAGCAGTTATCGCTCTTCCCAGGAGGAACAGGAAGACTGCACTGACAATGGTGGAGGTGAAAGAGAAGGTGGGCTGGGAGTTGGCAAGGCAAGCTGGGCAGGCCTGGGGTGAGGACTGAACGGCAGCCTCCCACTGCCAGAGCTGGCCCAGCCTGCAGCAGCACGAGAAGAAAGCCTGGGAGGAGGGGTGTCCCTGAGTGGGCAACTCCAAGGCTCCTCATGGCGGTCTCCCCCAGCCCCCTAGGGAGACGGAGAGACGGCACTTTTGCCCCACAGCAGCACTGGGGCTCCTGGAATTGGCTTCCTGCCCTCCCTGTTCGTTTTCCCTATTTCAGAGTTTTTCCCCAAATAAGCTTCTCAACCCCCAATCTCATTCTTCTTCCCCAAGATGGCAGGAGAGGGAGGAGGCTGGGGAGAGAGGGGCACTCTGAGGGTATCAAGGTGCCATCTCGACCCAGCTGGTGGGGACAGAGCCTCACAGGCCGAGTGACATGTGGGGGTGGGAGGTATCTTTCTGGCTGTAGTAAGCAGCCTCCTGCTGCGAGCTGAGGAGCTGGGGAGGAGGCTGCTCTGACTCAGATGTAAGTCATTATCTGCAGTTTGGAGTATCTCAGCCCCCACCGCTGACCCAGTTGTATTTAGAATACAAACGAGAGTGAGTGATTCATCAGCTGGCAGTATTCTGGTGCCCTTTGGGGTTTTTACACACAGCCCTGACCATTTAGGGGAAGGAATTTTTAGGGGCAGAACTTCCTCCCATGCCCCTGCCTAGTCATCTTCCATCTCTGGATGCCCTCCCCTGCCGAAGGCGCGTGGGAGCCCCACCCTTTCTACGGCAGTGTGGCCTGGGGAGGAGGTTGCCCAGGCTGGGAGAGCCCATGAGGCCATCTGTCTGGGGGGATGGGCAGGTGCCCCTGTATGTGAGCGTGAGACCTCCCCCACCCCCAGTCAGCTGTGAGTGGACACCGAACAGGGTCTTGGAGGGCTGCCTGTTAACTGGATAATTTTCTTGCCAGGTGTTTGGGTAGGGATTTGTCAATGTCAGAACATGAAGGACTAATTGGAGTGGGAGAGGGTTGGATTGGGCAGACATTTAATAGATAGCCAGTATCTTAGTTTTATTGAGGTGTAATTTAGATACAGTAGAATTTGTCAGTATTCAGTGTGTGGCTTGGATCTTGGCAGATACCTATATAGTCCCATAACCACCACCCCAGTCATGACAAAACGTTCCAGGCACTCCGGAAGGTGCCCCCCCGACCCCTTCCACCCTGGCCCCCAGCAGCTGCTTATCTGCTTTCTGTCATTGGGGTTGCCTTTTCTGAAATCCTCTTTCATATGAAGTGAGAGGCAACGTGTAGTCTTTTCTGTCTGGCTTTTTCACTTCGCATAGTGTGTTGGAGATTGATAGCTGGTGTTGAGTGCATTTGTACTTTGTTCCTTTTTATCACTAAGCAGTGCAGTCTGTTGCATGTTTCTCTGTTCACCTGTTGATGGATATTTGGGTGTTTCCAGTTTTTGGCCATTGCAAAGAAAGCTTCTGTGAGCATTGCTCACATGTGTTTTGGTGGACACGTGCTTGCATTTCTCCAGGGCAGATACCTAGGAGTGGGGTTGCTGGTGTTTGGTGTGAGTAGTGTCTGTTTAGGTTTATAAATAACCTGCCCAACTCTTTTCCTACTGTACCGTTTTGCATGTCCACCAGCGGTGTGAACATTCCAGTGTCCCCACCCCTCTACCCTTTCCAGCTCTTGGTGATGTCAGTCTTTTCTTTTTATTGATTCTAGTGAGTATGGAGTGGGGAGTGGTATTCCGTTGTAGTTTTGTCTTGGGTTTCCCAAGACTAATGACACTGAGTGCTTTTTCATGTGCTTACTTGTCGTTCATAATATCTTCTTTGGATAGAGACCTTGATACATTCTAATTTCACTGGCAAATGATTATCCCAAAATGGATTAATTTATGATAAGTGTCTATTACATCACATAATGCTGTGTTAAGTCTTAGGGATGAAAGAGAAGATCTGTGTAAACTTCTTTTTTTCTCCCCAAAACCACTTATTGAGATGGCTAGTGAGATAAAGGTCATGTGAAGCAGGTCACAGCAGAGTTGGAGGAGATGGACAGGAATGCTAGGGACTATGATGTGTGTTGTGCCATCCCTGGGGACGTGTGAAATGATCTGGAAGCGCAGAAGAGTGTTATGGGTAGCTTGGGCCGTACTCGGAGGCTTCATGGAGGAGGGAAGGCTTCCGTTAGGCCTGATGGGTGAGTGGGTGTCCGCAGGCAAGGAGAGGTGCTGGCTGAAGGCACAGACTGCACAGAGACGTGGCGTTAAACAGGATGGCAGAAGGTGGGCGGAAATCGGGGTGTATACTTCTGTGGTCTCAGTCTCGTGAGATGGGGGCAGTGTGGGATCTTGTGACCTGGAGGCCCCTCAGGGCTTGGAGGAGGGGTCTAAGGGAGATGAGGGGTGGGGTGGCACCAGGTGGGGTCATGCTAGGGGTGCCCGGGCAGCCTCACAGGAATCTGATGTGTCCTAAGCCTCAAGCCAGCAGGAAGCTGCCTCTTTCAAAGAGTACTTGGTTTGTGAAAAGCTGACAGCAGGTATCAGAGATTAGATGGCCACGTCTTTATTCCCTCCTGAAAGAAAGCTACACTGTGGAGACAGATTGAGAGCAGCCCAGTGTGTGTGTGTGTTTCTGTTTCACTGAGGCCTCGCGTGTGTGTGCATGCGGGGAGGGAGGCGCAGGGATCTACTTTTAGCACATTACATGTTAGAACCTCATTGCTGAAGACGCTTCTAGGCTCAAATGTTGGCCCCATTTTTGCCACAAAGTCCACCCAGCCTTTGATCTGTGCTGTGAAAGGGAGTGGGGAATCGACTTTCCTTTCCAAACCCAGGTTTTTGATAGGGAGGGCTCCCACAGCTTGTCCTGCCCCGCTCCTGTGCAGCACAGCCAGGTGCCGTGTTTGGCGTCCAGCATTGACTGGCAGCCGGGAGAGCTGGTCCTGAACGGGGAAGAGAACAGAGCACTGGAATGAATGCAGCTTCCCACAAATGGGAGGGAGTAGAACCAGTGCTTCTTGCTCTAATCCAACTTTTGGTTTGTGTATGTGATTCACTGATACACTTGTTCTGTATTATGGAAAGTACAGAAAAGGAAAGAAATCACCTTGTACAATTACAGACTAAAGAAAATAAATTAAAGTAACATAAAATTCTATCACCCAGAAATAGGTGGGCACGCATTAGGTATGTAGGCAAGTGATACGCTTCTGCGATTTCCTTCATGAAGGTTTTAGCTTCAGTGTTTCTTTGTACACCCCTTTCACCCCAAATCTGTTGATGTGGAGAACTGGAAGCTTGACTGCTTCTCCTTCCTTCTGTTCATTTCGGGGTCTCCTCCTGCAGAACCCAGCCCTTGCTGACATCTACACGGAGCACGCCCATCAGGTGGTGGTGGCCAAGTATGCGCCCAGCGGATTCTACATTGCCTCTGGAGGTACTGTACGGGGGCAAGGCTCGTGGACACTTATAGAGGCCTGGGTGGCACTCAGGGCCCAGGGCGAAGCTGGGCTTCTGGCCTTGGGAGAGTGGGAGGAGGGAGGTGGGGGGTGGGGGAGGAGGCTGGGGGTAGTGGGTTAGTTGAGGGGAGCCAGTGTAATTAGTTTCAGCTGAGGTTGACAAGGAATGTGTAAGCCAGGCTTGTCCAACCGGCAGCCCACGAGCTGCATGTGGTCCAGGACGGCTTTGAAAGCAGCCCAACACAAATTCGTAAACTTTTTAAAACATGAGGTGTTTTTGCTTTGCTTTGCTCTTTTCTCTTTTCAAGCTTATCAGCTATCATTAGTATTAGTGTATTGTATCTGTGGCCCAGGGAAGCCAAAAGATTGGACACACCTGGTATAAGCTACCAAAATGCCCCTTTTCAAAACTGGCCTTAGTTCTTGAACAGAAAGTACACTTTCTAGTTTGTAGTGTTCCAGTTAGTTCCAGCTTGGAGGTCAGCAGAAATGCCACCATGAGATTGGCCAGGGACCTTTTGCAGGAAGCCGTGGCATGGTATGTTGGAGCCCGTGTGGGCCGTGTGTGTGTGTGTGTGTGTGTGTGTGTGTGTGTGTGTGTGTGTGAGAGAGAGAGAGACAGAGAGAGAATTGATGTTTTGTTTTGTGTCATCCTTACCCACTGCTCCTTTCCCAGTGCTAGCACAATGCTGGCCTCCAGGCCAGTGCTCACGTTTTATTTGTGGACTGGGCCTTTGCTCTCTGCAGCCTGGGCTTTTGTGTGGCTCAGTGGGAGGCTAGGCAGAGGCGGGAGGTGGAGAGATCTTTCCTCTTGAAGGATGTTTTTTTATTCACTTAGTTCTTTGACATAGAGCTTTTCCTGTATACAGATGGGAATAAGAGGCACAGGAGTAAGAGTGGTACCCCTTCTAGCGTGGTGGCCCACTCATTCATTCACTCACTCATTCATCCATAAGCTCAACAGATAACTACTACCTGCCTTGCCTAGCCATCTGCAGCCCAGGGAGGCCAAGTGGGGCTCTCTGGAGAGTGACGACTATGACCGGATTGCCGAGAGAGCTAAGCAGCCAGTAGGGGAGGGCAGGATTCACGATACCGTGGCCCTCTGCCTGTACCACCCTGCGTGTGCACAGCAGCCTGTCCTGAAGGGTGTGTGGGAGATGGTGGGCCTTGGGGTTGGGGAAGACCTGGGTTTGGCTTCGTCTTAGTCTGCTTTGTACTGTTATGACAGAATACCACAGACTAGGTAATTTACAACTAACAGAAATGTATTGGCTCACAGTTCTTGGGGCTGGGCAGTTGGACAGCAGGGGCCGGTATCTGTCAGGAGCCTTCTGCTGAGTCATTCCATGGCGGAGGAGCAAAGAGAGAGAGAAGAGGGGCTGGGCTTGTCCTTTTATCAAGAAGCCACTCGTGTCATAATACCCATTCCTGAGGACAGAGTCCTCCTGGCCTAATTACCTCTCCATAGGCCCCATCTGCAAACACTGGTGCGTTGGGGATTAAGTTTCCAGTACATGCTTTTGGAGGGGGCACATTCAGACCATGGCAGCCTCTTACTGGCTGCATAGCCTTAATTGAGTAACTCACCTTCCTGTGCCTGAATTTTCTCCTCCAAACGGGCTGCTAGTGCCTGCCTCGTAGGGTGTGGTGAAGGAGCCAGTAAGGCGTGGACGTGCCCTGCATGGCTCTTGCACTAATGGGTACTTACCCCCTGGGTGACCCATTACCTGTCACAAAACTGAGGCTCTGTTCTGACCAAGCCAGGCCGCTGGGTGAGCTGGCTGGCTGCTGTTGGCGGTCGGCCGTGCTCACGGTGAAGGGTTGGGCCCACAGTCTGGCTCATAGTAGGCATTTAATGGTTTTGTATTTAGATCTTCTCCAGCTCCATCTGTAAAACACGTTCTCATTTATATCCCATGATTTATTTAGCTCCGTGATTTATTTTTTCCCCAAGCCCTGCTTGCCAGCAAAAGTCTCTTCATTTAAAGCCCCAAGATTTGGCCCGAATGTCTCTACATGTTTAACACAGAGCCGAGTGCTCTGAGAAGTGTCTTCTCAGGAGAAGAATGCAGTTGGCGAGGGCCTCCGCCCCTGCCTGGCACAATGTCCCTGCCCTGTCAGCTGCAAGCGGAGAGCCTGCGGGCCCAGGCCTGCCCTCTCTCCAGTCCCCAGAAGAGTGTCCAGTGAGACAGAAATCAATGGAAGGCTGTTGCGGAGACCGTTGCAAAGGACAAAAACCACATAAATAAGTGGCCATCGTGGGATGCTGTCCTCCCTGAAAAGTGCCCTGATTTTGTGGAAGAGCTAAGAGAGTTTTGGGCCATCCTCAGGTCCAGATGTTGGGCGAGATCACATTTTATGTTTCTAATACATTTCTTCGAATAGAGCAAAGCAATTGTTAAGGCTTACATTGGAACGTTCGCTGCAGAGATGAAGTGGCGCTAAAAATAGTGTGGTGGGGGGTGATTTGGAGGGAGGGGTCTGAGAAAGAGCTGTGCTGGCTCACTAAGTGGGTTATCTGGCAGCTGGCCCCAACCCTCTGCGGATCTTTAGACCCTGTCAGTCTGGCTGGTTCCTGACTGCTGAGGGGTTGAAGCTTGGGAAGGGCCCTGCATCTGCAAGCCTCTGGCACTGAACACAATGGTCAGTCTGCCCTCTGGGAGCCCACATTCCCACGGGGCTGTCTTCAGAGTGCAGGGGTCATTTCTGGGGCAGACCCAGGTCTCCTTTTCCTGAGGTTATTTCCATGCTACTGTTCTGTCTGCCTTGGCGCTGGGGCCATGGTTCCAGGCTGCCCTTGGGAGTCAGCGAGGGCCATGTAACAGGCGTGTGGTTTGGCGGTAGGCCCATGGCAGGCTTCCTGGAGGAAGGGGCCATTAGAAGTGGCCCACCAGAGATGGCTCAGCTCGTGGATTATGCCTGAGCCCAGGGCCCGAGCACAGTGGCTCTTCTTGGTGCAGTCCCTTGTCTCCGTGAGTTTATGGAGAGAAGGAGCCCTCCCCATCCTCACTCTGTCCCCTGCACTGCTGGTGACTAACAGCTGAAGGTGTGCCTCTATTTTCACCTCCCCTCTGGACTCTTAGCAGGGCAGGCACTTGGCCTGTTGGGCTCACTGCTCTGCCTCCAGCATGGCATTTGACACCCAGCCGGCCCTCAGTCAGTGTTTGGCAACTGCATCAGGGTTGTCCTCGTTAGATTGGGGTCTGAGTGCTCGCTCCCTAGGTCCCACTGTCTCTTTCCTACCCCAGCTACTTTGGAGAAGAATTAGAAAAATAAGCAGGATCCAATGGGGGAGGGGGCTGATGCTCTGGTAGGGGAGGCAGTAGGAAAACAGCTGGGAAACCAGGCCTGGGATGGAATCTGAGCTGATGGGCAGAGCAGGCAGTGGCTTGCTGAGCCCAGGGAGGTGGGACAGCTGGGCTGACCTGTGTGAGAGGGTGGGATGCCCTCTGCCTTGTCCTGGAGAGCATTGTCTTCTCCCTGGGGCAGCATGGGCCTGGACGGGCCTGAGCACAGCAGACCACGCGGTCACATGTGCATGTGTGAATGTGTGTCTGCATATGTGTGCGTGTGTGGTCATGTGTACATGTGTATGTATGCTCCTGAGTGTATATGTGTGTCCTTCCTATACACACAGTGCTCCCCTCCAATGCCGCCAGCCTGTGGTGACTTCCTCTTCTGACCCCTTCTTCCCCCACAGCCTGTTTTATCAGTGAAGGGACTTCACTAAGCAGATCTGCAGGTCCCCTTTGGAGCTCACCTCGGGCAGCACAGCAGGTAGTCTTCCTGGACCTCGCGCAGAGGACTGGGCCCTTCTGGGACTCCCCTTAGTTAGTGCTGTTCTCTGGATTTGGCATCTCCGCTTGCGTGTCCCCGCAGCTGGACTGAGAGCGGGATGGTTATGTGCATCTCAGGGCCTGGCTCATTCGAGGCTCGGGCTGTGTGTCTGCCCACAAGCAGGGCATCTTTGTGGCCTGTGCAGAGCCTCAGTTACTTCATGGACTAGTTCCACCTGACTCGTAACGAGCTCTTGCTGTGCACTGAGGACTAGTTGGAGACTTTGCACATGTTAACTCGTGGAGCCTACGGCAGCCCTGTGAGTGACTCTGTTATTTCCCCTCTTCTGGATGAGGACACAGGCCACATTGCTTGCTGAGCCCCACAAAGCCTGTATGTGGCAGAGGCTGGATTCGAACCCAAGGCCTGGCTCTTAGCTGCTGCCCTCCCTTGAGCTGCTCAGCTCCACCAAGAAAACAAAAGCTCTTTTCACTGGAAGCTGCTGTAGAGTTGTGATGGGTGTTAACGTGGCCTGAGGATCCTCTTAAAAAGGTGCCCTTACCTGCTTAGCAGATGGGGCTGAGGTTTTAAGCCGTGAAGCCTTGAGATAGTCTAGAATGCTCCCATTTCTTCACACCAACACAGTGCTCATTTGGAGAGGGTGTGTCAGGATTGGGACTTGGTACTTGGTGACAGGATCGTGGTGGGGGTTTGGGGGTACGTGGCCCCCAGTGTTGCTTCTGTTACAATTGGCTGCCCACGCTCCGGTGAGGAGAGAATCAGCATCAAGTTCTGTGTATAGTTCTCCTTCCCCCGCAACACCCACCTGCTACTCTCACAAAGGAATCTTACGCTTGAATTCCTGTGAGTCGCGGAACTGCTCAGTGTGTGAGTGAGGCTGCTGATTTGCCAGGCAGCAGCACGCTGTGGGAAGCTGCACGGGGAGCCAGGTCTGCAGGCCCGGGCGGAGGCCGCCAGATCATGCTGAGGCATCGCACTGGGCAGCACGCTGCACCCTCACAGCTCTGCACCTCATTTCCAGAAGTCACTGCAGCAACTGCACAGGAGAGGCAGGTGTAGCCAGCGTCGTCCCATTCCACAAAAGTGGCCTGAGGCCCACATGTCATTCTGATGCCCCTACAAGAAAAGAAACAGGGAGAAAACTCAACTGCTTCCTGGCATATGGGAGTTTGCCATCATGTGTCCCTGAAGCAGGGTTTGTTATCCAGATGATCTCTGGCAAAATGCAGAGGCCCCGAATGGCAGGCCTCTGGAGGCCACGGGTTCTGACTTAAGAGTGGCTGAATATCGTAGCCCTAAGACACCTTCTCTTCACTAGGGTTTTTGCTCTAGAAAGCCTAAGCAACCAGACATGCTGAGTGGGCCTGTGGCCACGTGGCCCTGGCCTGGCAGTGACATGTGGCTCTCACCCCACCCCGCCTCACTGTGCCCCACAGATGTGTCTGGGAAGCTGAGGATCTGGGATACCACGCAGAAGGAGCACCTGTTGAAGTATGAGTACCAGCCTTTCGCTGGGAAGATCAAAGACATTGCTTGGACTGAAGACAGTAAGAGGATCGCCGTGGTCGGGGAAGGAAGAGAGAAGTGAGTCACTACTCTCAGCCCCTCCCTGCCCTGTTCCCGTGGCTCATGTGTCCATGTGCCATGACCCTGGTGGGAGGGGGATGTGCTGATGTGGGTACTAACTTGGACTCGTGAGGATTGAGCTCCCAGTAGGTGCCGGGCCCTGTCAGGACTGGCTGCGGCCACAGGTGAGGCAGAACTCCACATCCCAGTGGGTTTGCCCCCAGGGCCCAGCACTTGTGTATCTTTCTGACGTCCTGAGTCCCTTGCCTCCTAGAACCCCAGCTGTCATGCCCACCTACAGGCAGCAAGAAGGGGACAGAGTGAAAGAGCAACACCACTTCCGTTGGGGTCCCTCACAGCAGCTGCCCCATGAAGCTGCCAGGGAAGCTAAACTGTTTCTTCCAGCTGGGCACCTCCCCCAAGGGTCCCTGATGGAGGAGGGAGGGGCAGTGGCTGCTGGCTGGGTGGCACTTGGTGGCTACTGACCTCAGGGGCCTAGTGACTGGTGAGGTCAGTGCTGGAACCCAGGTTTTTTTAATTCAAGAGAGTCAGAGTTCCCCCTGCAGCACCATGGCTGGCCATAAGCCCTTGAACTTGACAGTGGCATGTCTGTTCTTCACTCCAAGGCACTTTCTCGTACATGTTCTGGTAGGTGTTTTTCCATGGCTTTTCAACTCATCCCTGTTGGTCTTAATTCCTTCTTTATTCAGTAGCAAATAGTAACTAAAACAGTTTTTGTTGAGTGTCAGCCAAGAATAGGGCATCTCATTCCTGTAGGGAATGGTAACTGTTCCCTCCCAACAGAACTGTAAGGAGAGTGGTGAAGCCATAAAGATAGCCCCGGGCCCTGTGGCGTGGGGCCCCACAGACATACACACGCAACCCCTTCCCGAAGGTGCTGGCTTGCTCCATTTTGTTATTGGGTCCTTTGGACAAATGCCTCGTGGAGCCAGAACCCTGGTGCTTCCCTCGTTTGTCCCTGTGGCATTCTGAGCTGCCTGCTAACAGTCACTCCATCCTCTGTGCACTGGCAGCTCAGCTGTCAGATTGCTTACCAACCTGGGATTGATTTTTTTTTTGTATTTTTTTTGTCTTCCATCCTTCTCATTGGGTCAAGGTTTGGAGCAGTCTTTCTATGGGATAGTGGCTCTTCTGTGGGTGAGATCACAGGACACAACAAAGTCATCAACAGTGTGGACATCAAGCAGAGCCGGCCATACCGGCTGGCCACAGGAAGCGATGATAACTGCGCTGCATTCTTTGAGGGACCCCCATTCAAGTTCAAGTTCACAATTGGCGTAAGTGAACTTCACTTTCTGGGTGAAATTTATGGTTTGTATATGAGGCTGGCAGAGGCTGAGCCTGTTTAGGTGCTGATGGCAGAGACCACAGCACATGCCACGTATACCGTGATACACAGCTAGAAGTGGGCTCCCAGGGGTGTGCAAAGAGAGGGAGGGCTCCCCCACCCAGCACTCGTCCTCCCCTGGCCCTTAGCTGGGCATGGATGGTTCCCACAAGGAAGGGCCCTGCCCTAGGACAATGTGCGCATGTCAGGGGTTGGGGCAGGGACGTCCCTGAGGCTGTGTAACCAGGCGAGCATCTGGGGCTAGAGGTGTTCATTAGAGAGGGGAGCCTGCGGGGCCTGCTGTTAGCTGGGCCACCAAAGTGGCAGAGGAAAGGAGCTTGCAGGACATCCAGATTGGTCTCTCAGGGGGCCTCCCCTAGAGACAGCGAGGGCAGTGGTACGCCTGCAAAGTGACAAACGGTTAGAAGACTAAAAGATACTGTGTGGAAGAAATGTGCCAGAAATGCGGCATTGGAGTGCCGCAGGCTTTGGGTGTAGCTGGCAGCATCTCAGGCCCACGCTGTGCATGCACCCCGCCTCAGGCAGGCACCCAGGCCTCGCCGAGCCTCCTCACTTCTGCGCTGCAAGATGGGGGTGTGCGGGGGCCAGCAGCATCTGAGGGTTTTGACTATGAATTTGAAGTAGGAGAGCCACCTGGCAGGTCTGGAGCATCTGTGATGCCCATTTTCCTGCCCCAGCCTTGTAAGAGTGAGGGGAGGAGCCCAGCAGCCAGTCTCAGCACAGCCCCATGGCTCTGCCCCGGCTTTCCCCATCCCGCTTGTGCTTGCGCTGAGGATGGACAAGAACAACGGACCCAGAAATGTGCATTTTAGGGACTATTGACGTCCTTGGAGGAGGTTGTGTTTGCAGATTGGACCAAGGTCTCGGGACTCCTTCTCTTGGGACCATCAGTGGTTTCACTGTCTGCCTCATGGAGGATTAATGAGATCATGTCCTTAAAGTGGCTCAGTGAGGAGCACTGTCTATTTTAGTGACGTCATGCCATGAATCATAAATAGCCTGCACAGTGCAGCTGGAAAGGGTGAGGACAGGACCCATAAAGTGGGCAGAATTTCCAGAGACTGTTCTTGGCTTAGGGTACAGGAGGGCTTTCCAAGGATGCCCGGTTCATAGTGAAACAGGCTTCATTTTGTCGCGGAGCCGCAGGCTGAGCCTAGCCGGGCAGGTGAAAGCATAGGGAGGCTCCCTGTATACAGCTGAGCACGCGGCAGCTCTCAGACCCTGCTCTTGTGGCTACCACCTAACGGGTAGATAGCGGAGACCTGGCTATTTTGGGAGCGGTATTGAAGGCTGTGGCTTCAGGCCATGTTTCTTCACTGGGGTGGAGGCACTGCAGAGTAGGGTGAGTAACGCTGAGTCAGCTGCACACCCCATCTCAGCCCAGGGCGGGAGGAAGCAGCTCAGAGGCTTCTGTGGTAGCCGGAAGCCGGCTGTGGGTGGGGGCTCCTTTGCCTGCCCTGGGAGGGATCATTTCCACTCTGCAGCTGTGCATTAAACCCAGCATGGTGCTCAGCGGGGTCGGGGGCTCCAGTTTGTTCCAGGGGTGGGCTGGAGCCTGCCTTCTTCACCAGGCCGCTGAGCCCCTGTGTGCTTGCTTGGGGGCTTGGCCAGAACACTTTCTCTTTAGTTGTCCTTTCTGACTTCAGAAAAGACTTCACCCCACAGCCCTGGCCCAGGAGTGTTGGGTAGAAATGTCTCCCCGCTAGCCCAGCTCCAGGCTGGATACCACCATGTGTGTTGAAGTCTTCTGTGGAACCCACAACCATGGGCCCTGCCTGAGGACCTGGGAGAAATAGAAAGGGCTGTGGCCTGGCGCAGAGCTAGCTGGCTCTGCCCCCCTCGGGCGAGTCATGCCTCTGGGCCCTCCCGGAAACAGGGTGACAGTGACCCTTCCATGCTGCACCCTCAGCCGCAGGGAGGGTGTGAGAGGCAGCAGTGACCATCCACATGCTCAGGAGACATGTGCGGACTCAACTGCCCACGCATAGCAAGGGCAGGAAGGGTGCTCAGGGACCCCACACTTGTCCCCAGATACCTTCTGAGTTGCTGATACACTTTGGTGTGTATCTGCACTTAAGCCCTCCGGACCCCAGAGGAAAGCTGTGGTCGTGCCCTCCAGGACCAACCCCAGGAGAAAGGGAGCACGTCCAGGCTGGGGGAAGTGAGAGGAGGCGTGAGTGCTAACATGAGGCCCAGCCACAGCCGGTGTTGAGGACATGGTGGGCTGAGCATCGCCGGGCTTCCTTCCATATGTGGGCTCTTCTGATGCGGTCGGAAAGCCTGGGATGTGGAAGTTCTCAGGAATTAATTGAGCCTTTTATAGTAAAAGATTTTTAAAACTCAAGTATATGTGGGCATTTTTTATTTTAGAGGGAATTAAGTTCCACGTATTGTGGAATCCACACAGCAGTGTATCTTTTTTCAAAACCCAGATGTCTCATTCCGCAGCCCATGACGACTGGGTCTGGGCTCCCTTTGCCTCGGCACCAGCGCTCGGGCCGTGGTGGCCTTGCCTGCTGCCCGTCCCCTCCAGAGAATGAGCGGCTGGGCTGTGGCGGCAGCTCGGGCCTGTCTTCATCTGCACCCTCCCCACCCACTCCCTGCAGAGGCCCCATGTGGCTGGGACCAAGAAACTGGCCTGAGCTTGAGGGTGCAGAGGTGGGGTGGCAGGTGCTTCCCTAGTCACCTGGGTGGGAGAGGGACTGGCATGCGACTGTGGAGGGAGCAGCTGGGTCGAGGTGGAGCTGCTGCCTTGAAAAGGAACAAGGCATGTTCTGAAGGTGTTTCAGTACAAGCTGAAGCAGAACTCCGTGACGCTGTGCCTGAGCTGAAATGCAAGCAGTTATTTCCAAGGAAAATGAGGGGCCCTTCCTGTGGAGTTACTTCCGAGGAAAACGAGGGGCGCTGCCTGTGGAGTCCGGGAGGCCACCTTCATCTCGCTGGCCCATGTTCGGGGGTCACATGGCTTTTCCTTTCTGTTGAAGAGCCCATTGTGCAGAGCAAGTATGGACTCCCGGCTCAGCTCGAGCCAAGCTCCCCTGTGTGTCCCTCTTCCTGAGGGACCGTAGCCCAGCTTTGCTCTTCATTTGCCTGAACCTGAATGAGGCTCCAGGAAGATGGGGGTGGGGGAACATTTGACCTGGAATAGGCCCGGGTGCCGGCTCATCCCTACCCAGTGACATTGAAGATTCGGTGAGTGACTTGCAGAAGTAACTCCCGGGATCTCAGGAGAACATTTCTGAAAAGAGACCGAGACTGGGCACAGCAGTCTTGGTCTCCAGCACTGGCGTTCTGGAAACCCAGTGGTAGGTTCCCCTCGGAGGGTCTGACCGTGGCCTGAAAAAGGGAGGGTGGCGAGACCATCTCCCTGCCTCCCCCGATCTTACCCATGGGGAAGTCTTCATGCTAGGCAGGCTCCTGGGATAGGTACTCCTAGATGGGTTTAAAGGCCCCACTGAGTTTCTCTCTGTTGTCTGCCTTCGCCGTGTGCGCTACTTGGGCCAGGTTCTTTGCCTCTCTGGCTGTCTGCGTCCTCCAGTCGGGTGAGCAGTTGGTGGTCTAGGATGACCACACCCCCCCCCCCGGAGTGTGGCTCACAGCTGTGTGCATGTCCCAGGTCCCAGGAGTTGCTGGTGCACCGGATAGTTTGTGTCTAATGAAACGGTTACTTAGAGCAGCGTGTAGGCCTGGGGGCTCAGCCTTATACTGTGGAACTGAGAACTCACTGCCAGATCTAACAAGCTGTGATGCTAGGCGGGAAAATGTTCAGCATGGAGGACTCCTGGGTTCCCTCGCTGGGGTGCCACTGCTCCCTCTGTTCCGTCGCCGCTGCTGCTCCCTCTGTTCCGTCGCCGCTGCTGCTCCCTCTGTTCCGTCGCCGCTGCTGCTCCCTCTGTTCCGTCGCCGCTGCTGCTCCCTCTGTCCATCGCCTCTGCCCTGTGGGGGCCTGGCACCTCACATAGTTCTCCTACTTGAGGCTGGAGCCAAGCAGGGCAGGAAACCTCAGCTGTGGCTGTTATCGGACGTGCTGCCTTACTGATAGATAAGGAAAATTTGAGCTCTAAACAGGCAAGGTTTCTGGTGATTTTTCTTTTTCCTATTTCCTTACTCAAGACAGGGCAGAGCAGATGTTTCAGCCCTTCTGGTGTGTATGGTGGCTGCCTGGGCCATGCCCCTGTGATGGGTACACAGGACCCCCTTTCTTGTCCTCAGCATGCGCCACCCCTCCTGTCGGCTGGCCTTGCTCTTCACTGGGCTGTTGGCTGACTCCTGAGAACTGGGAGCTGACAGCAGGGAGGGTGACCTGGCCCAGGTCACATGGCCAGTAGGTGGCTCAAGGACGGTTAGTTAGGATGAGCCTCTTGTCCCTTCACATGGTCCTTGTTCTCCAGGGAACATGGTGACTGAACTGACCCGTGTTGGGTGATGGGAGAGGCAGGTGGCTGGGGAGCTGCTTCGTGCCCCTGAGCCCAGCTAAGTGGCCTGGGGCTGCAGGGCTGCCTCAGGGCACTTTGCAGGGAAGTCCGCTGGGAGGGATGGTTGGGCGGAAGGATGGGGGCCAGAGCCAGCTTCACGGGTCACCGTGTAAAGGTGTTTTGGGAACACCCACTGACCAAGGGCCATGGAGGCCCCGTGCTGGGCTTGTGTGGAATGGGGCTGGGCATGGGGACCGAGAGCCTGTCCCCTTCTACCAGCTCATAGGCATGTGAACAGCCTAAGGGTGGGCTTGTGGTCCTCTTGTGTACAGGGTCAGCTGAGGCTGGGGGGAATGGGGTGGGCTCCCAGAGGGTTCCTGCGCTGACCAGGTAGGTAATGAGCATGTGTGTGCTAGAGACAGGCCAGCTGGGGCCTGTAGTGCTCTGTCCCTCTGATGTGGATGTGGGTGTGGTACTTAATTATGACCTGAGTGCTTCAAGCCTCTGTTTCCTCGGTGGTGAGAGGGAACATATTGGTGGAAGGAAGTGAGGATTGTGGGGAGGGGGGCTCGTTGATACAGGTCAGCCTTGGCTGTGTGTTTGGCTACAAGGGAGGACAGGCAAGAGAGTGTGGACCGGACACCGTGGGGTGTCCACCAGGGATGAGGCTGGACTGTGAGACTGCTGCAGCCCCGCTGGTTGGCGGGGGTGGGACAGAGGCAGAACCTCCCTGAACTCCCTGGGAGGTTCCCCAAACCGTCTCCCTCTTTGTTCACTGGCCTGGCCTCCCTGTGGAAAGGGCTATTTTTAGCCCTCGCTTTTTTTGGTTAATGGGCTTTGTGCAGCTTCTCTCTTCGAAGGGGCTATTTCAGGAGCAGACATCAGTCTCTGCATTTGGACTCCTTGGCTCAAGGTGCAGGAAAAGGTGATGAGGATGAGCTACTCAAGGGGCATCTGCGTTCCTGGACTGCCAGGCCCCTCCACTGCCCCTGCTGGGTTCTAGGGCAAGGGAGGGACACATGACACCACCCTGCCAGAGCCTGTGGGAGGCGCTGGCAGAGGTGAACCACAGACTCGGATTTGGGGTCCTGGGGTTTGGGCAAGCAGGAGTGTCCTCGCTTCTGTGACCTGGAACTGGAGTAGGAATGTCCATGTTTTGACCTCAGGGAACCACTGAAATTGGCACTTATTACAGGTTGGAATTGAACAGTGGCTGAATAGTTTTCTCCAGTTTGTAGCAAGAGCCATCAGCATCCACTGTCCCACCCACTCATCTGGGCTTGGGTGATTCGGGCATTTGGAGTGAGCTCTTTTCTCAGTTCTTAACTCATTCAGTCAGAAGGACCCAGGGGTTTAGCCAGGCCCAGCCATCTCCCTGGCCCACTGCACCTCAAGGAAGCTCAGGCTGGCGTGGAGGAGCCAGTGCGAGGTCAGCGGCAAGGCGGGGCTGTGCTGGCCGAGGAAGCAGAGTTGGGCAGCAAGGGAACTCAATGTGCCGGTCAGAGGTCTAGGATTCGAGCCGTGGTTATGTCATGGTCAAGGTTGTGTGACCTCATCTGGAAGGAGTGGTGGTGCATACACCCCTGTCCACCCCACCCACAGGGGGTCTGGAAGGGCTTTGCCTCAGGCCCTCCCGCCACTGCCTTCACGCCAGCCGGCTCCTTCCTGCAGCCCTCTTGGGAACTGCCCTGTGAGGCCCTTTGACACAGGGAATGTGGACCCTGTGGGCTGACATGGACAAGGGACCGTGGGCCATGTTGGCACAGATAGGAGGTGGGCCCCATCGGCTAACCCCACCGGGAACGGGCCCTCAGTGCGTGATGGCTCCCCGATGGCGGGTAACAACAGAAGAGGGGTTGCAAATGGGCCTGCGGAGTTAGGGATCTCACCTCTGGGATGGCTCTGGGTTGGAGCACCCCTAGGCTTGCCGAGCGCCTGCCCAAGGCCCAGGGGCCAGCGTAGCTAAGACGAGAGCTCTGGACAGGAAACTAGATACCAGATTCGTGCAGGTGATGTGGCTTGAGTTACCCACCGCTCTGGACCTGATGTTCTCTTGTGAAGAATTTGCCCGCAGGCTCTCCATGGCCCCTCTGGGGGTAAAGCATCTCTGGAGGGCCCCAGAGCCCCATCTGGAAAGTTGGTTTTCACTCTCAGCAGCTGAGTGGATCAGGCCTTCTGGGGAAACTGCTTTCCCCAACTTCACTTACCTGGAAATGCTAGAAAACTTACAACACAGACCATTTAAGCAAAGAGGGCCAGGCTTAGAACTAGGGGAAAAGGTACAAAAGGAACTAAAGATGCAAAATGCAGAAACTGCACTGAATCACAAGGAAGGGTGACCTCTAGCACCAGAGCCAGAGACGACCGTGCAGTCTCGTGTCCCCTGTTCCATCTCCTCGTTAGCCCTGGGCCCGCCTGGGTATTGCATGCCTTGTAGTTCAGCACTGCCTTGCCCGGCCAAGCCTCGCAGCACCTAGGTGCTGGGGGCAGGCAAAGGGCTTGCCAGCCCCATTGCTCGTGAGCCCAAGTTCAGACTGAGCCAGCCTGCTGCTTCCATCCCTGTTCCTCGTGGGCGGTGACCACAACCCACAGAGGACGTGCTCTTCAGTCATAGAACAGAATACAAGCCCCACGACAGCGCTCCCTGAAATGAGGCAGGGAGGACAATCTGCTCATCCACTGGGATGGAAATGTGACTGTTGTCACCCACAGTAGCTCCTGAGGAGCACTGGGACTCCCCTTGTCAGAATGTGTGATTTCTCGGGCCTTCATCTTGGTTAAAACACGGGTCAATGAGGTGGGAGGTCCTGGTTCAGGTACACGGCCAGGGCCTGCTGGGCCTGTGTCCAGCCTGACCCCAGCAGTGAGCAGGTCTTGGCGGCACCCTGGGGAGGGCTCACCAGAGGGAAGCAGGTTTGGGTTGTTGGCTGAAGGAAATGGTTTAATCTTCGAAGTGCAGGAAGCCCAGGGTTGCTTGGGACCACAGCTCTGGGGTCGCATCACTTTTGGGCCTACAGAGATTTCTGGGGCTGGGAGTGGGCCTCTCCACGAGGGCTGCCTGCCCTGGGGACGTTGCTGGACTGAACCGGGTCTGTATCTTCTGCTGACTCTGATGATCTTTGTGGGGACATCGATTTCGTTGAGTGTGGCCCTTGGGAACCCCAGCACCTGATTCCTCTTTCTGGGCCTACGTTTCCTCATTGGTGAAATGGGCACAGCTCACCTCGGTGGGTTATTACATGAGTGTCAGAGGCAGCATTGATTACATGTGTTAGTCTGCTGCAGCTGCCATAACAAAGTTTGTTAAGCCACAGATTGGATGCCTTAAACAATGGAAATTTGTTCTCTGGAAGTCAGAAGTCTGTAGTCAAGGTGTGGGCAGGGACACGCTCCCTCCGAGTCCTTGTCTTTCCCAGATACTGACAGCCCTGGGGGTTGCTTTTTGTGAGAACTCCCATCTCTGCCTCCAGCTTCACTCCAACTCTATATCTGTGTCCAGATTCCCCTCTTACAAGGACACTAAACCCTGCTGGATTTACAGCTCACCCTAATGACCTCATCTTAACTGGTTTGCATCTGCAAAGACCCTATTTCTGAATAAGGTCTCACGGGGTCCCAGAGAAAACATTACACAATCAAACACATGCAGTTCCCCCACGCAGGTAGCTCATGCCTTAAAATTAAGTCCATGATTTCCTTAGAGCATGGGGCAGGTTATCTGCTGTTATCCACCTTGTGTTGCATTGCTTTTCCTGAAGGTTAGTGTCTGTACCCACTGAGCAGCAAGCCCTTCCTGTGCCGAGAGTTGGTAGCACTGGATGTGCACTTGCTGGGTTAGCGCCGCCTGCAGGTGGGCAGCGAGAGGGCGGGGCAGGTCTTGGCAGTTTTTCGACTGCTTGTTTAGAGGATCATTCTCTGATACAGACTCTTGTTGACCGAGGAAAGAATGCGTTCATTTCCTTATTCGAGTCACAGAGTTGCCCCTGGAAGTCATGTCATCTCCCCTTCGTCACTTAGGCTCTTGTTCTCAATGAGGGTCATAATCATTGTTTAACTTTGTTTAAAAGTCAATTATTGGCCGGGCATGGTGGCTCACACCTGTAATCCCAGCACTTTGGGAGGTCGAGGCGGGCGGATCACGAGGTCAGGAGATCGAGATCATCCTGGCTAACATGGTGAAACCCCGTCTCTACTAAAAATACAAAAATTAGCCGGGTGTGGTGGCGGGCACCTGCAGTTCCAGTTACTTGGGAGGCTGAGGCAGGAGAATGGCATGAACCCGGGAGGTAGAGCTTGCAGTGAGCTGAGATTGAGACAGGGCTAGGGCCTCCAGGAAGAGGCCTCCTGGTCTCAGCCATCATGAAGCTTAAGGATCAGGGCTTGAGCTCTTTCAGAGCCCGGAGGGAAGAGGGCAGCTGCTGGGGGCACCTCATTGAGGGGTGCATAGTTGGAGGCGGTCTGCCTTGGCTGGGGCTGATCGGCTTTCCCAGCAGGTAGAGCGGTCAGCGTGGCAGAGAGGCTGGAGCAGACTCCTACCCCTCCACTGAGGGACTGCCCGGGATGTTTTTTTAAGCTCTGAACATTTTCTAGTGGACTAACAGTTCACACTGATAGAACAGCTGGAGCTGCAAGCAGGCTGTATATCATATAGAGCATTCATGAACCTAGAGTCAGGCCTGCGGCCCCTCACCAGGCAGGTAATTGTTTTCCTGCAGGACCACAGCCGCTTTGTCAACTGTGTGCGATTCTCTCCTGATGGAAACAGATTTGCCACAGCCAGTGCTGACGGCCAGGTAAGACCTGGGCTGGGTTTTAGGGTGGGGATTGGCTTGTCTGCCTGCTCCCGTGACCGCTCAGAGCCACAGGCTAGTCCTGACATGCAGAACTTAGACGTCGCCCTCCCTATCTCTGCAGACGTGTCGTCAGAGCCCAGTAAACGCATGTCTGCTTTTAAACCACACTGGGAGCTCAGTTTGTTAGCCCTCGTTTTCTAGAGCCACAGTCCGTGGAGAAACTGCTTACACGTGACCCACATGTTTTTATTTCTTGGAAGATATACATCTATGACGGGAAGACTGGGGAGAAAGTGTGCGCGCTGGGCGGAAGCAAGGCCCACGACGGTGGGATTTACGCCGTGAGTATGAGTGTATTTCCCAGCCTAGTGGTGGGAATTTGGCCGAGTCCATGTGTCAGTCCATCCATACCCAATCTGGAGTTAGACAAAAACTTGAAAATGAGGGGCT
Source organism: Macaca thibetana thibetana (assembly GCF_024542745.1). Taxonomy (NCBI): domain Eukaryota; kingdom Metazoa; phylum Chordata; class Mammalia; order Primates; family Cercopithecidae; genus Macaca; species Macaca thibetana. The sequence goes on from NC_065582.1 coordinate 176,755,981, forward strand.
ACAAGTCATGGCGGTTTTATGCCTTTGCCCAGAAAAGCTTTAAGGTTGCAGTGAGGTGATGGGAGAAGGTAGTGGCTGGAACAGGAGACCTGGAGGTGGGTTTTGTCCTTGCCTCACTCACGTCCCACCCCGTCTGGGCTCCTTCTGTCCTACTCAGAAACAGTGGCAGTGAACAAGCTGCTTTTGGGGGTCTCTCTCCAGTCTAGTCCTCTGGCACATGACACACTGCTTTTCTCTGTATAGATTAGCTGGAGTCCCGACAGCACCCATTTGCTTTCTGCTTCTGGGGACAAAACATCCAAGATTTGGGACGTCAACGTGAACTCCGTGGTCAGCACATTTCCCATGGGCTCCACGGTTCTGGACCAGCAGCTGGGTTGCCTATGGCAGAAGGACCACCTGCTCAGTGTCTCCCTGTCCGGGTACATCAACTATCTGGACAGAAACAACCCCAGCAAGCCCCTGCGCGTCATCAAGGTAAGGCCTGCCCTGGGGAAGGCTCTGTCCCCTGGGTGGGCAGGGAAGAGCCCAGTGTGGCCAGCAAGGAAGGGAACCGAGGGAAGGCCAGGTGGAGGCTAGAGAGGTGTCCTCAGGCCTCCTTGGCTCTTGGGGTTTTGGTGGAAGGGTGGGATGCTGGTTGCTTTCTTGGGACATGAGTTTAGCCACGGTGGCAGGCCAGGTGCCAAGCTCCCCTTGAGCTACTGTAAGAGCTGGAGCCTAGGGATCCGGGGCAGTGGCCATCGCCCCCAGCTGTTGAGAGCGGTTACTTCCCGCAGGGCTCGGCCTTCCCTGAATTGGGAGTCTGCAGCCTGTGCTTCACCTGACTGCAGGCAAGAGCGGGAGCTCACTGAGCGCCAGGGCAGGTGAGGGGGCATTGCGGAGGTCCAGGGGCAGGAGGAGGAGGAAGAGCAGGTGGCCTTGGGCCTGGGCCTTGGCGCTGCCTGGGGTTTGAATGTGGGCAGGGTGTGAAGGAGATACTGGAGTTGCATGAGGGAGCGATGGGACCAGGAGGAAAGGGAGTTAGAATCATACATGGGGCCCAGGTGTGAAGGCCCCGAATGCCATCCTGGGGAGGAGCAAGGCGCCTGCTTCTGAACCCTAACCCGGAAGGATTCACTTGAGCCAGAGGCTCCCTGTGTTCCATTGGCTGGAGGGGTCCTACCTTCTCCCTCCATCCACACCAGCCAAGTTGACACCTCTGGGAATCTCGCAACTGGACGGGAGCCAGAGCAGGGGTCCCTTCCGTATCCTCAGGGCCTGCTCTGACAGCAGCACCCACCCCTGCTTCCCACACTGCATCTGCTGGGAACCCCAAGTCAGGTTTCCCCAGCGCTGGTGGCCGAGGGTGGGTGATCTCTCCTGCTATTCAGAGCTGCAATATCAAGGGATGTGGACAATGCACTTCATCCGAGCAGCCAAGCCTTCTCGGGCTCCTGCTTTAAGCCACTCGGGGAGACAAACCCCAGCACTTCCCTCACCCATTGCAGCCTGCTGCTGTGGAGCTCTGGGGACCAGCCTCTGCAGAGGGTGCGAACCCCGCAGGGCTAGCGTGGGCCAGCCTGGAGCAGCCCCCAGGCCTGTGCAGCCAGCAGTGTGCTGTGCTGTCGGTGGCTCCTTCACACCACAGCTTCTAAGAGGGGCTGCTAGAATCACCATCCCCGTTTTACAGGGGAGTTTGCCCACGAGGAAGGGGCCTCCTTAACGTTGTGTGTGTGACTCCTAAGGACCAGGTCACCTCAGCACTCACGCTTAGAGTCACGGTTCCTTTGTGCCAGGGCAGTGGGGGCAGCAGCATTGCTGAGAGGGGAAAGGCTGAACCATAAAGGCTCACTAGATGTGACCCTGAGGATAGAGGGGAATCGGGAGCGCCTCGTTGCTGGGCTCACAGCCCAGGGTGATGAGGATAAAAAGGAAGGCATGCACAGCATGGGGCCAAGGAGGTGGTTGCCTGGGGGAGCTGAGGGCTCTTGTCGAGACCGTGGTCCAGTAGGCCTCCAAGCGGGATGGTGAGAAGTTGTGCACAAGTGAGTAAGGCTTCGCTACTGCCCAGAAAAGCAGTTTCCCGTGGGCCGTCCCCGACAGTGTTCTCCAGGTGTCAGCCCCGAGGTCTGCCATCCCGTGTCTGTTGGTGGGGCTGCCCTGAGAGCGCTCTTCTAATACCACTGCCGCCAACTGTCTGGGGCCGGTGCACCTGGCCTGCCACCGTGGCTAAACTCATGTCCCAAAAAAGCAACCAGCATCCCACCCTTCCACCAAAAAAACCCCAAGGGCCAGTTATCAAAATCCCCACGTCCCAACTCTCAAATGCCACACCTGTGTGAGTCATGCCGGTGCTGGTGTTCGGTGCTGATCTGGGCTGCAGTGGGGTTGAGCAGCCCGTCTCAGCCCAGGCTGCATGTTAGAACCACCTGGGAGCTCTAAAAAGCGCTGGCTGCTGACACCCCAGAGGCACTCAGTTTACAGGGAGGTCTCCAGAAGGAACACCTGTGGGCATCTGGGCAGGGCTGGGTATGTTTCTGGTGAGTTCCAGGCATCGAGCATGCACACAAGTCTCCTGGCCTCTTGCCAAGTGCACGTTCTGATTCAGCAGTAAGGTGGGCCTGAGCCCTGCTGGTGAGGGCTGTGCTGGTCTGAGGTCCACACTGTAAGGAGCGGGACTGGTAGGACGCCACATTGGAAGGAGGCAGCCCAGCTCAGCGTCTCTTACTGGGGCATGTGATGATTTTTCCCCACATCTTTGTGAAAAAGATGGAAGTAGCTGCATTCGTTCCCCATCCTCCAGTCCCAGTGGTAACTCTTGTGTACCTGTCTCCAAGGAGACCTGCCTCCAAAGATCCATGCCATATTGTGGCAACATGTGGCATACCACAGAGATCAAGAATTCCTGCGGAAAATCCCTGAGCTCAGAGGAGAGGGGCCAGCCAGGAGCCGGCCTCCCTCTGCAGGGGTGAGGCATGAGGAGCCTGCACCCCAGCCGTTATTTTTGTCCCAGGATTAGATACGGAACGCTAAACGCCTCCCTCTGGAAGCAGCTGTCTAGTTGTAGACCAGCCTTGTGTGCCCTCCACTGTAGCAGTCAGGGAGGTCAGAGTAGGAGCGTCAGCGTTCACAGACAGCCTTGGGCTTTTATAGTGGTCAGAGAGACCCCTGCCCTCAGCAGGGCCAGCACTCCTGGGCAGGGAGAGAGAAGAAATCTCACAAACCAGGGCCTGAAGTGAGTGTGGCCATCAGAGGCCTCCTGGACTGACCCCCTTGCGGCTTCCACCCTGACGGGTGCTAGTCGGCTGGGTGCAGGCCACATGTCTGCACACGTTAGGTGCTCAGGTGCTGGGCCTTGGTCAGACGCAGATCTGGGCCCAGGTCTGGGTTAGGAACGTTGGAAGGGAATGAAGGGCAGGGTCTGTAGGTGACTGGGTAGCTTTGGAAAGGTTTCTTAGGGCTTGTGGGCCATGCATTCAGGCAGCTGGGGCTACTGGGGCCTCAGAACATCTGCACTGCCATGGGTTGAGGGGCATCTGCCCCCTCTATTACCCAGAAGCTTCGCTGGTAGAAAGTGGGTAGCAGAGGGCAGGGCGGTGTGTCCTCAGCTTACCCGCCCAGTGCATCTCCTCCACAGGGCCACAGTAAATCCATCCAGTGTCTGACGGTGCATAAAAACGGCGGCAAGTCCTACATTTACTCTGGAAGCCACGACGGACACATTAATATCCTTTGACTCACAGAGCTGGCTCCAGAGTCGCTGGCTCTAGAGGGGAATTTCCTGTTCCCACGGTGCCAGAGGCCAGGCCAGCCAGGTGGCTCCAGCTGCAGCCACAGCCACACGCTCTTCTGACCAGTGTGGCTTCTAGGGGGTGGCCTGTCTGCACATGAGGCCTTGGCAGCTCCAGGGCTTAGGCTGAGGAAAAGCCACAGGCGGCTCCGACCTGGTCAGTCCCTTCTTGTCATGCAGCCCTGAGAGTGTGGCTTAATGGCCCTGAGCTTGGGCTGCCACTCTCCCTGCCAATGGCAGCTGGCGCCAACCTTGGCCCTACTCCACACGGTGGGATTCTTGATTCCTAGAATTCACAAGCACCTGGACACCCTTACGTTGGGTCCCCTTGTTTTAAAAATAGGAAAACTGGAGCCCAGAGAGCTGACGTGCCCTCCCCAGAGTCACGCAGCCTGTGGTCCGCAGAGCCAGGGCTGGAGCTCCTGCAAAGTGCTTTGTGGCCCTTCGGTGATGTTCCCTGCAGGTGTTTGTGTCCGCCTTGTAAGTCCTTGTCTTGGTTTCTTTAAATGAGCCCTGATTTCTCCCCGATGATGGGGGCTTCTGTTGTGTTTTTCCTGCATGGCCTGGAGCTGGTGACACCCTGCTCACTGGGCTGTCTTGAATCTTGGAGCCACGATCTGCAGAGTGCTTGGGCAGGGACGCCCACACAAATTGCTGATGAAGGCATCTGCTGTGCGTTGTCCTGCTGCCTCCGAGCACCGTGCCGTGTTAGAGGCTGCCTTTTGTGTGGACAGCTCTGGTCTGCATGTGCTGCACCTCCCAGGGGGACTGTCCGGGATCCAAGGAGGTCCCCCCAGTGCTGGGAGAGGAGGGCAGACATGCCACCCTCTGCCCCCAAAACGTAAAGAAATGTGGGGGTAGAGGGCTGTGCCTGCCCGATAACTAGTGGCAGAGGCGACACTGGAGTCTCCCCGGCTTTCTGGTCCCCAGTGAGCCTCCAGCTCCCTTTCTGCCTCATCCCAGTCCCTGTGTGGTACACCCACACTTGAGATATCCCTTCCCAAGAACATGTCAACAGTGGACACTGCCGGCTTCCCAGCGGGGAATGGTTATATCCGTTTGCAATGAGATTCTCATTTGTTGATGTAAACGGAGAATCTTAGGACTGAAGCCACACTGGAGAACACCCAGCAGTCCCGGGAGCCGGGCTTTTCCTTAACCCCGCCCTACATTACTGGGATTCAGAGACAGGGGAGAACGACTCCTTCGCTGGGAAGGGCCACACGAACCAGGTGTCCAGGATGACCGTGGACGAGTCGGGGCAGCTCATCAGCTGCAGCATGGACGACACCGTGCGGTACACCAGCCTCACGCTACGGGACTACAGGTGAGAGTGCTCGGGTCTGCGGGGGTCCCACGTGAGCCTCAGCTCCCTGCGGAGAGCTTGTGCCACCAGCAGTTCCTGTTCTGGAGGATGCCTCACCTGCTCCTTTCGTCTCCCCCGCCCTGTCCCCAGCATTGTTCTCCTGTTGTTGGGCCCTGAGCCCAGCACTGTGTTACAGATCCGGGTGGTCTGGGTAATGCTCTTGCCCACAGACGATGGCCAGGTGTGGACTCTGCCCTAGAAGCAGGGGCAGCAGATCACAGCCCTGTTCCTCAGGAACCTGCTGCGGTCTCTCCCTGTCCCCCTTTCCTCATCAGTAAAGGCGGGTACAGTGGAGCCTGCCTCAGGCCGTTGCGGGTTAGGTGAGCCTGGCACAGGGCAGGTGCTGAGAACAAGACAGCATTCCCCTTCTGCTCAGGGGTGAGATGGGCACAGTGATCTGGTTAAAAGACAATGTCTTGTTTGTTTTTACTCTTGGGCCTTTGATTGGCAGTCAGCGGAGCTAGGAGAGTAGCAGTTTGCAAGTGATCTGAAGTCCTAAATGCAGTTGGAGAGACTTGAAAGGGAAATGTTCCAGGCCCTGACAAGGGCACTGCACATCCAGTGTCCCCACGCCCAGGTCTGACCCCTCCTCTGGCCCTACATTTCTTGTGTAGACCTCTTTGTGACCCGGTAGTCCTGCCTAAGTTGTGTTGCCTGAGAGGTGGGGACTGCTGGGGCCTGTTGATGGGAGCCTGGCACAGGATACAGCACGCAGCTCCTAGCAGGTGTGCTGTCCTTGTTGCACAGACCCTGCCTGCCTGGCGGACTGGGCATCTGTAGATAAATTAGGCCTTCCGATGAGTGGCAGAAGTGGCCCCAGAGCCCAGGCATCTGGGCCCTGGTCCTCTTTCTACTGCCCTGTGGTGACCCCACTCTTTAACACGTCCCATGAAGATCTTCCCTGGGCCAGATAACCCAAGGCAAGGCCCTTACAGAGCCAGCCTTGGCATGGTGACCTTGCTGCGGAGCCTTTGGGGATGCCACACTTGGCCCAGTGACACAGAAATTCTCTTGATTATCTCAGTTTTCAAGAAGTTTGTGTGTTTGAGTCTTTCTAGGACAAGTTTTGGTAGCATTGGCCAAGGCTAAAGATAACATGATTTTCACCCATTAAAGGTAGTGGATTCTTAAAAGTTACCCATCGATTTTGGGGAGCAGAGCTCAATTCTGTCTGTGCTCAGTAAACTCCAGCGTCTTTAGCCAACACAGGGACAAAAACCACATCTAGGTGTAATGAGGGCTTACCACAGATAAATAGCATAAACAATGCCCTTCACTGCCTCCCACCACTCCTTCCCACCCCCGACCCGGGCCCCCATTATGATTTATAATCTCTGCACCAGAGTCATGGGTCATTTTTTTGCCACCATCCCTTATTTTAGCAAGTCTCTCCAGTATAGATGGCAGTAGAATTGCCTTCTCCTAAGGAGCAAGATTGCTGTGGTTTAACAGTAACTACGTATGCATACCTACACTGAGCTGCTGCAGTGTCGCAGTAATGTGCTTCCTTTCTCTCCAACAGCGGACAAGGAGTTGTGAAACTTGATGTTCAACCAAAGTGCGTGGCTGTCGGCCCCGGGGGATACGCCGTGGTCGTGTGCATTGGGCAGGTAGGGACCTGGCTTAGTGTTTGGGTCGGAGCCTGCAGCTGTGTGGTGCCTGCTTGCTGAATTTGACTCGTGTCCCGTTTGACAGTTGCTCTAGTCTGAGTTTTGGTTGAGCGCTTATTTGCACTGCACTAAGGGATCTCACATAGTTAATCCTCACCGCCATCCTGTCAGTTGTACAGATGAAGAATTGGAGGCACAAAATGGATAAGTTGGTTGTCCAAGGCCACAGCTGGTCAGAGGGCAGAGCTGAGATTTGTCTCTAAGCCTCAGACAACTCTGCGTGCCTGTCAGCCTGTAAGGTCTATGAGAGACTCTGGGGTGGGCCTGCCTTTGCTCCTGTATACGTCCCAGCCCTGCTGCGTTGTAGCTGTGTGACTTCCAGCATTTACCTCACCCTCTCTGAGCCTTAGTTTCCCATCCCCAGCACTCACAGATCGAGGTGATTATGAGGAAGTACATGTAAGGCTCCTCACACCATCTTAGTTCCTTTTACAGATGAGGAGGCTGAGGCCTAGAGTGGCTTGGTACTTTCCCGCATGCAGAAGGGTGGCACCTGACTCCCCAGCCTGGCTTCTCAGCCCAGACAGCGGGGCCACCTGCACACCTTTGGAATATCCGGACCAAAGCCACCTGAGACCCCAGCCTGACCCACTTGATACAGAATTCTGCTCTGCAGAAGATACTATCTGTTGGCCAGCCTAGGCTTGCTGGCATGTAGACCGGGGAAGGCAAGGGGCACCTGTTGGCATGAGTGGCGAGCCCTGCTAAAGAAAGCTGCTTTCAGGACCCTCCGGCCCTCCTTTGCCTTGTGAACTTAATTGCTTTAGGGAGAGTGGATTTCTCTGTGTCCTAGATAATAAGAAATCCCTGCCAAGTAATTATTGCAAACAGCCTGGACAGCCAGTGGGGGTGGGGAGGTGCAAAGGGAATCCGCACACGGAGTGCCTCGGGGCCTGGGGGAAACGCTACAAAGCGGAGTTCTAGAAGGCCGGCAGGTGGCCTATCTCTGTACAGCAGGGCTCTTCCCAGCCAAGGGGTCTGCACATGGGGCTTTGTGGGTGAGGGGATGAGGCCTAGGGCAGAGTGCACTGTCTCCAGACCCAGGTTTCCTCATCTGTAAAGTCGTGGTCATCTTAGGCCGTCCTTTCCCCTGAGGCTGAGAGTAAGGATCCCACGAGGATGTTCAGATGGGCCCAGCAGGCGCCTGCCACCCAAGAGGTTAGAAAGGTCCCCGGTGGGGTTGTGTTGTGTGGCGGACAGGCTACAGGTCCCTCCACCTCCTTGTGAGGCATTTTCTGTCTGATCTGCTGTTAATCACCCAGTCCTCCCAGGGCATCTGGAACCCCTCCTCTGCGTCAGAATTTTCTGCAGAGCTCCCTGTCACCAGTCAAAGGGTTAGGAGGGTACTGGGAGGGGCCTGGGATTTTAGATCAGGAAACAACCATGTTCAAGTCTCACATTAGACAAAGCTTCAGGCAAATGCTTAGGCCTTCATTCTTCGCCTGTGAGTAGGTAAGGCCACCCCCAGAACCAAGCAGATGACAGAGGTGCATCTTCAGTAGTAGATTTTACTCAGGGCGCTGCTACCATTCATCCCGCTCCACCCACAATCCATGCAGAAACAGAAGCCTGGAGGGTAGGCGCGGAGGCTGCCTGCCTTCGTGACAGCTGGTGGCTTGGGTCGGGGCACGCTGGGATAAAGGCAAAACTCAAGAGATGAAGGCCACTCTGTCTGGGAGCAGTTGAGTAAGTTAGAACCGGAAGAATTGACAAGAAGGGGAGACAGAAGAAGGAAGGTCCCGCTGCAGAGCGTCTGCTGCACGTACCAGAGGCAAAGGCCCAGTGCGGGTGCCGAGGCTTGGATTCTGGGCGAGTCCCAACTCAGCCTGTGGTAACTGGACCCTTGGGTGTGCAGCATAAGCACTGTACCCCATTTTCTCCTCGAAATGGGGAACCGGATCCCTGCCTTGTGGGGCTGGAACACTCACAGCAGAACACTGGCACATGCCCAGGGGTGGTTGCTGTTTTTGTTTACTGTTGTTAGTACCTTTCTTACTCTAAACATTGACTCCTGTCTTCATGACAGCCAGGCACCACTGGCTGCTGAGGCCCAGGATGGTTATGGGCTGTCCCCTCATCCAGCAAGCAGCTGTGCTGGGGTCAGGCCTCGGTCTGTCAGTCTTCGGAGCCCTGCCCGGTCAGCACTGTGCCGTGTGGGCGTCCCCACTGCAGCCCAGACTCCTGAGTACTTGGCACCCTGGCAGTTCTGAGGGCTGACCAGCATGGCTGAGCCCACACTAAGGACGGTCTTCCGTCCTCTCGCCAAGCAGGTCAGGAGTAAAGGCAGTGCGGGGCTGGTGTGGCAGCCACCATGAGGGGTGCATGCTTCCCAGTGGGCTTGGGGCATCAGGAGAAGCAACCCTGGCCCCAGGGAGTAGGCACCGGTCTCCCGGCCACTGTGCTGTGCTGCCATCTGCCCTTCTACCCCTGCGAGTCATGCTTGACTGGGGAGCAGAGTCTGCAGACTGGAGCGTTCCGGCTCCACTGCCAGTCTGCTGGAGTCAGACGCGGACGCTCCACAGCTGGGTGCCCGTGTTGTGTCTTCTGAGCGCCATGAGGTTCTCCTGTTCCCAGGCTGTGGGAGAACCATGCGCTGAGGAACTCTGTTTCTTTCTTTTGTTCTAAGAAGCCAGAACCTAGAATCCCACGTGCCATCTACTTTTGCACTGTTGCTTTGGGGCCTTGTTGCCCTGGGTGCTCCCGCCCTCCTGATGCCTCGGAGCACTGTTCAGCGGAGTGCACTTATTTCCCTCATTGACTGGAGGAACTGAAGTTCAGAGGCCAATTGACTTTCCAAGAGGTGGTGCTGTCGTGACTGCAGTGGAAGTAATGTAGTGATGACAGTGATGGTCACAGTTAGGTGTGTTTCCTGTCCCACCTGACTGAGGGTCACAAGGCTGGGACTGAGTCCAGGTGGTGTGGCTCAGAGCCCCAGGTGGCCCTGCAAAGAGGTTGGGGATGGAGCCAAACCCAACTCCAGTGAGCCCTGACAGGGACGCGCCCCTCCTGCCACTGAGGGCTTTGTCCCGAAGGGCTGGACCGCCTGACTGGCTGCCTGTGTGTGCCGCAGATTGTCCTGCTGAAGGATCAGAGGAAGTGCTTCAGCATCGACAACCCCGGCTATGAGCCTGAAGTTGTGGCAGTGCACCCCGGCGGGGACACGGTGGCGGTTGGGGGTGCGGTAAGGCGCTTTCCTCTCCCCCATGCTCTCTGTCCTTGGTATCTGGGTGATTTGGGGACAGCCTGAGTACCAGGGCTGTCTCAGGGAAGGCAAGGGGTCAGGGGAAGGATGGGGGCGTTGGGGGCGAGGGACTTGCTCTGGGGCCCAGCCACCTCCTGCCACCCAGAGCTGGAGCCTTCCCCTGCCTCCCTTGGCACTTCCCCCCACCTCACTGTCCGGGTTCCCACAAGACTAGACAGTGAAGTAATGAGAGTACCGAGGAGGGGATGGCTGGGTCTCAGAGCCAGCCCCATGAGTGGTGGGGGGAGCACAAGAGGGTAGCAGGTCAGGAAATGAAGGAACGGCATCCCCTGGGCCTGGGCTCGGCTCATAGGTTAAATGAAGAGTGACAGAAACTTCCCAGCATCTTCCAGGTGCAGTACTAACCAGGCATTTTACAATTTCCCTTGAGTTTGGCCTCAGCGCCCTTGAATTTGTGTGTGCGGCCCGGTCACAGTCTGCCTGGCCAAGTCCTGAGTGCTTTGTAGAAGAGCTCATTTCCCCTCCCCAGCCCTGGAGGGCAGCCCTCCGATAACCCAGTCCTGCAGCAGGCGTGGCAGTGCCCTCCGTGCTAGGGGCCGGGTGGGTCTGCCTGCTGCCCGGTCCTTCAGGTGCCGGATGTGACCAGGGCATGGAGTGGCTTCCTCTACCAGCCAGCTTGAGGGCCTCAGGAGACCAGCAGTGCCCTGAGGTACCGACAGCCGTTTTCATAGAGCTGTGTAGGTTTCAGGCCCATCCATGGGAAGAGCTGTGCCCAGCGCCTGGCATGGGCCCAGTGGAGCAGCAGTCAGCGGGAATAGCACAGTTTCTGAAGCCCTCAACCCCTCCCTCCACAAAGGGTGGGTGTGGTGTGTGTGTTCGGGAGTGGCTCACTTCCTCTCTGTCCCTGCTGTAGGATGGTAACGTCCGCCTGTACTCCATCCTGGGCACCACACTGAAGGATGAGGGCAAGCTCCTGGAGGCGAAGGGCCCCGTGACCGATGTGGCGTACTCCCATGATGGCGCCTTCCTCGCGGTGTGTGACGCCAGCAAGGTGGTCACAGTGTTCAGCGTTGCTGACGGCTACTCGGTGAGTGGGCGGCAGGCTTCTCTGTCCCCGTGCTGGGCGGTGCATTTGGCAGTGGGAGGTTAATATCCGTGACTTGGTCACCTTGAGCTGAGCCTGTCTGAGCTGTAGCTTTTTTGCCTCAACAAGTAGCAGGTGCCTCGTGCCATGCTTCTGAGGAGTCAGTGGGTTTGCAGGGGTCGCTGGCATAGAGTTAGCGCCTGAGAAACCTGGGTCCCTATTGTCGCCTTGAGGGATAAGCGAGGTGATACAGGCAACTGTGGCCTGAACCTGACCTGCTGCCTCTCTTGTTTTCAACCTGCAATTAGGAGAACAATGTTTTTTATGGACACCATGCAAAAATCGTCTGCCTGGCCTGGTCCCCAGACAATGAACACTTTGCCTCCGGTGGCATGGACATGATGGTGTATGTTTGGACCTTGAGTGATCCGGAAACCAGAGTCAAGATCCAAGGTGACTTCCGCCCCCAGGCCTTGGCGGGGACCACCCATGGTCCAGGGCTCCACGGGCCACTTCACAGGCTGTCCCCTGGCTGTGGTCCCCAGGGCTAAGTAGCCTCTGTGCTTCTAGGCAGGTGGCCTGGAAGAGGTGTGGGTCTCCTTCCCTCCAGCAAACACCAGCTGCACGGCTGGCTGTACTGAGGAACCATGGGGGCCCCATGCGCAGGACACCTGCTGAGCTGAGTGAAGGTCTCGCTTTTGACGTCTTCACTTCGCCCACCCACCCCTTAAATCCCACCTGGAACCAGGGTCTCCCCCTCCCTAAGACAGCCACGTCCAATGTATAATGTGAGCCTCATGTAGCATTGAAATTTCCTGGTAGCCACATTTAAAAAGGAAACAGGTGAAATGATTTGTAACAGTCACTTTTATTTAGTCCTGCATGTCATCATTTCTCCCTGTGGGGGTTATGATGTCCTCGCGTGGCCGCGCACGTATGGGGAGGCATCATCTGTGTTGTCCAAACCCTCCCCTCCCCAAGTGCCCCCCTACCACTCTCCTCCTAGTATGTGGTCAAGTCCCCTCATCCATTCTCCTTAAAGACATCCTTTTGTGTTAAACATTAATGGGGTCCTTTCCTATTTAAAAATGTCTTAGCCCACCCCCAGAGCCCATTCCCCAGCTGCAGGCTTCAGGTGCGGGGCAGGCAAAGAGGGAAGGCAGCCCGGTCTGGAAGGGAGGGGACACAAAGCAGGTTTCAATGTCCATCCTGGTTTATAAGGCAGTCGGCAGTCTGATAGTGAGAATCAAACAAGTTCATGAATGAAATGGATCCAGAAAAAAATACAGCAAGAGCTAGTCGAATAGGGAGTAGGAGGTCGGGGTCTGTGTCTTCACTATGGGATCGCAGGCCACCAAACATGAAGTGACCTTGGCATCGGGCTCTCGTACAGATAGTTGAGTTCTGCACCTGGAAAAGAGCGAGCCTGGCGATGTGGACAGAGCACTAAAGCCTGGCGTTACAGCCAAGTCCTGCTTGGTGGTTGAAGGTGCTCCTGGGCCACCCGCAGGCCAAGGCTTCCTGCATCAGGGTGTGTGCCGCGCCAGGTGGGGTGGGGGCTGAATCTTACCCTGTCTAGGCGGGGCTGCAGACCTAGAGGCGGGGGGCCTCCCGGACCTGGGGAGCAGAGAGCTGGTGGGAACCCCCTTGCCTGCAGCTGGGAGCCTCCCTGGGCATCATGGGCAGAGTCAGCCACAGAGGAGCCATAAGCGCACAGTCTCACTGTTGGCATCTCGGGTGGGTGGAGGCAAGATGATGGGGAATCGAATCCGGTCACCCACAGTGTGACTGTCACAGAGGGGAAAGTCAGTGGCCCCCCCAGTCCTGTGTTTTCCAGCCTCTTACTGGTTGTCATGCCTGCCCCATTTTAATAGGGCATGGATACGGTGTAGCTGTGTGTGTGTTGTCTGCATGTCATCGCTTTTATACAGAAGACGACATTGTTATTTCACTCCCTTGGAACTTGGTTGTCAAGACTTGGAGAGAGGGAGCCTCTGGTATCTGTAGGTGGAGCCAGGGATGCTGCTAATTACCCTGCAGCACATGAAAAAGAGGTACCCGGCCCCAGGGCTCAGGAGTGCCTCGCAGAGAATTCAGCCCCACTGCCACCATGCCAGACTCCTGAGTTGCAATGATCGTGGCCATTTTTTTGAGGGCCCAGGTGGTTCCATCTTCCTAGTCCAAGATGTACATAGATGCAGAGAAGTTTGGCTTTTCGTTAAATCACACCCTTTCTTCCCAGATGCACACCGGCTGCACCATGTCAGCAGCCTGGCCTGGCTGGACGAGCACACACTGGTCACAACCTCCCATGACGCCTCTGTCAAGGAGTGGACAATCACCTACTGAGGAGCCCCACCCCCGCCTCTGGATGGACCGAATCAGGGACTAGCGTTTAACTGCAGCGGAACATGTCCTTTCTCTATTTCTGTGACGCGCCCCCATGCCCCCGCCCCACTGCAAGAGGCAGGAGGGCCCCGTCATGACCCTCGTCTCTGCAGGGTGTCTGTACACGTTCTTCTGAAAGCTTTAGACAGGAACAGTTTGCACATGAAAAATAAAGCAAGCACCTAAACAATGTGTGGAGCGTAACTAAAACCCACAGCCCAACCAAACCTTGAGAATGCGGAACATTCCAGAGGCAGTAGCCTCCAAAGCACACAGAGCCCCTGGCCCCGCCGTGGCTCTCACTGTCTGTCAGGGGAGGTTGTACAGGTGAGTGAGCCGGGGAGCTCACGTTCCTGCCTGCAGAACATTTCTGTACTAGTGAAAAGAGGGAATATGCATTGCAGTTCAGCAAAGCCGGAATTCTGTGTTGAGCAGATGTCTGTCTCTCCCTAGTGTGTGACTCACACTGTGTGGCTGCCTTCAGAGTGCCACCTCCTGATCAGATGGGGGACACAACCCCTGGATATGTTTCCTTGTCAGATTTTGTGCTTGATTTTAAGAATGGAATTGTGGGTTGTTTTGGTTTCTTTTTTTTTTTTTTTTTTTAATGTATCTTAACTGTTGCCTGTCAGTGTTTACAAACTAGTGTGTTGACGGCACCATGTCCAGGTTTTTAGAACCCTTGTTAGCCAGACCGAGGTGTCCTGGTCACCGTTTCACCATCATGCTTTGATGTTCCCCTGTCTTTCTCTCCTGCTCTCAGGAGCAAAGGTTAATTTAAGGACAAAGATGAAGTCACTGTAAACTAATCTGTCATCGTTTTTACCTTCCTTTTCTTTTTCAGTGCAGAAATTAAAAGTAAGTATAAAGCACCGTGATTGGGAGTGTTTTTGCGTGTGTCGGAATCACTGGTAAATGTTGGCTGAGAACAATCCCTCCCCTTGCACTTGTGAAAACACTGAGCGCTTTAAGAGATTAGCCTGAGAAATAATTAAATATCTTTTCTCTTCAATGTGGATCACTGACTTTGTGTGATGGGGGTACGTGGGGCGGCTGGGTGGGGAGGAACCTTTGTGGGATTTTCATGGCTTTAGGGGTCTTACCAGCCTGCAGCCTCAGGCAGGAAATATTTGGAACCCAGGATTGTCAGATCCATCGTGTGGTGGAAGGGAAGCCCCGGAGAACGGGCTGGAACCCTCAGTTCCTGCTCCCAGCCGTACCGCCAGATCATCCTGTGACTTGGGTCACATCCCTGCCCTTCTCTGGGCCTAAGTTTGTCAACTGAAAACACTGGACCAGATGATGTCTACATCCCATCTACTTCTCAGATTCTTAGCAGCCTGTATAGCTTTCAGGTAAGGAATAGCATGCATTTAGATGTTAAAAATCAAATTCCCAAACATCCAAATTAATTGCAAAGTGAAAGGCACTGTTCTTTGAAAATGCCTTTTGTACTTTTGTAACAATTGTAAAGTTGTCTAAATTTGCAATCCCAGTTTTTTTTTTTTTTTTTTTTTTTTTTTTTTTTGATTTGGCATCTCAGCTCACTGCAAGCTCTGTCTCCCAGGTTTATGCCATTCTCCTGCCTCAGCCTCCCGAGTAGCTGGGACTACAGGTGCCCGCCACCTCGCCCGGCTAGTTTTTTTGTATTTTGTAGTAGAGACGGGGTTTCACCGTGTCAGCCAGGATGGTCTCGATCTCCTGACCTCGTGATCCGCCCGTCTCGGCCTCCCAAAGTGCTGGGATTACAGGCTTGAGCCACCGCGCCCGGCCTGCAATCCCAGTTTTAAAAAAAAAAATCTTCAAAGAGTATAATTACACTGCTTCTTAGAAAAGTCAGGATAAAATGTTAGTCTATAACTTCTGAAGTTATAGACTATTATATATCTTAAAGTCCACAAGTGACTTTGTTTCTATGTGTATTTTGGGTTAGGAACAAGGCACTTTTCACATCAGTGGGAATGGTGAATCATTCAGTAAATGGTGATGACAAAACTGGGTGATAAAAATAGTCTTGCTTACCTTGTCCTTGTAGCAAAAACCGTAGGAGGGCAAGAAAATACTGATTTTAGTCACACAAACACAAGTGTTTCTAAGAATGACAAAAATGGTAAAGAATAGAAGTGATACTTTTGACTATATATTTTTGAAATCTGTTGAAGGGGGAAAAACCACCAGTCACAAAATCAAAAAAGACAAATGGCACAAAAATTTTCAACATATAACTAGACTGAAGGATGTGTTTAACACCTGACATAATTTGTCTTTAATACAGGTTAAATTTTTTCGTCTTTAGTACAGGTTAAATTTTTTTCATGGATATTATGTCCATACATGGGAAAGTTTTCAAAACATATGATTAAAAACTAAGTTACAGAAGAATGCAGATAGTGTGGTTCCATTTGTGAAAAAAGGTCACTGACTCAAGGTACAAACAAGGCCCTGAGGCTTAGAAGATCCATGGCAGAAGGGAGGGTATCTCTTATTCCTTCATGCAGTGAAATTAAAGACTTAAATCTCTACCCAGGATCTGCATCAGTTTCAAGGAGGAAGATCTTTATCCTCTTCTTTCACAAGTAAGCTTTGAAGGAGAAAACTAAAGCCACTTCTTATCCCTGGAGAGAAAAGAATGCAAGCAGCATTTTCAAGCTAATCGTTTGTTGGGAATTCGTGATCACAAGGCTGAGCTTCAAATTGGAGTCATTTTGGGGGAGGAGAGAAGCTGGATCCCAGGCACGACCCAGATGGAGCCAATCCTCACAGCTCCGTTCAAGGCAGAATGATACCTTTGTGCACACCAGCTTCATTCTGCAGACCAGCTTTGGCTACCTGGAACACTGTTCAGGATTCCAAGACCTCGGGCTGCACTGGAACTACACATTGATCTGAGATCAATTAGCAATAACCAGCAAGGATCAACGCCTGTGGATGGAGAGGGTAGGGTAGGGTGCAGGCATCTCCTGTCATGCTCATCGGCCAGCTTAGGGACTTGCAGACCTGGCATTCGCTCTGGAGGAAGCAGTGTAGTGAGAAGAAAGCCAAACTAAGGAATGTTGTATTCTGTTTCCAGCTCTGACACACTGACCTCTCTTGGTAAGAAGAAGCTGAACTAGAAGATTCAGATTCTAAGAGCCTCTTGGGGATATAGAACAAAGTCTGCTTCCATTAGGGCACCGCCCTTGTGAAATGATCATGTAGATAACATACATTTGACCAATTGGATCAGTTTTTGAAAAGTGAATGTAGGTGTGTGTGCACATGTGCAGACTGACAGGATATGGTGGAATCGAATCCCTGCTGCAAAGTTTTCATTTTTACAGCTCATCACAGCGTTAACAAAAATGTGTTGATCACTAAACTGACATTGTTTAGCATAACAATTTTTCTTTAGATGATTACTATGTTAGCAAAAGGATCTCTTGGGTTCAGCCTTATGGGAATCTGGCCAGTGTTTGACCCTGAGCCTCTTAGAACCTCATGCATCATATCTGGACCTCTGAGAGCTGGGGGCCCCTTTGTGCTGTAAACCATAGTGTGGTGCTCCTGACACTAGGAAGTTACCGAACTTCTTAGGTGATAGACCCTATGGTTATGCGGAGACATACCCTACCAAAAATGGAAAGACAAAAAATTTTAAACATTTATTAATGTCTCTGCCAGTTATAAACCCATTACATGTTACCATAGCAAACTTTAAAGAAAAGTGCTTTTCAACACAATAGTAGAGGAGTAACATTGTTTTACGTTTTGGAAAATCTCTTTCACATCTGCCTTCTCCATTCAATGTGTGAAATACATTTTGTTGTTGTTGTTTTTGTTTGGAGTACACGAAAAAAAATAGTCTCCCACAGATTCACAGTTGGAATAAGAACTTGAATAGCATTTTCAGAGAACTGGATTTTTCATCCTTGGCACTATGCCAAAATCCAACAAGTGAAAATTTCTTAAAGGTTCATGCAGCGTGAAATCTGAAACCCTATCAATGAATCTTTAGCCGCCCTGTCAAAATCCACTTTGAACACAACTTTTATCTGTGCACAATTTTGTGCCATTCTTTGATTATTTGAAAAAAAGTGATTTGTTGAATTATGCTAATCTTTCAAATGTGGACAAATTTCAGAAAGTATTTTTAAAAATCACATTTCTACAGGTTACCACCAATCTCGACAGAAACATTATTTAACTGTTAGGATCCCACTGGGCTCACGGAACTTGCAGTTCCAAATGAATATTCCAGGTCCTAGGGTGTGTCTGTCCTCGTTCTTTCCCATTATCTGTCTCATTTGCCAGGCTGAAGTTGCAACTACATTTTGGTTTGAGAAGAGGCAGAAAGCGCAGCAGAGGCACAAGTGCAGTGTTGAGGGCCACACACTCAGGTCCATTCCCATTTTATGAGGAACTCTTAGGTGAGCATATCTACCTTGGAGGGGCAGGTGGCTGGGCTAGGAGGCTGGCAGCCCTGGTTAGGTGGCCCCAGGCCCAGCCATGACTCCATTGCTCCAGGGGAGAGGGAAGAGAGCCAGCCCACTCTTCATGAGCCAAATTCTAATGTAACACATCCTTGACACATTAATTTGCCTTGCTAAGCTTGAGTTGTTTTGGAGAAGGTCTGGGAATATAATTTTTCCTGACATCTCTATTAACAATATCCTTGGATTGCAAGATGAATTTTAAAAAATATTTTATCAATTCCAAGTGCTCATCTGCCTGAACCAAGATTTTCTCAATGCAGTTACTCTGCAGCAAAAACAAAGTGGAGAAATGTTTGATTACTGAGATTGACATGAAATTGGTGAGACTGATATAAAACTGCAAATGTCCATGATATGAAACTTCAGTCCCGATCTGTAATCTAAACTTATTTAAAAATAAGGACATAATTATTGTGATGGGTAAAAGATAAAAGGTGTTTTCAGAAACTTTGGGGATCCACTCGGTGCCATGTTTTGGTCACCTGCCTTTTCTGGCAGTTCCTTTCACTTTGTTCCCAATGCGATTTGGAGGACTAGGCTCGAATCAAGGACGCTTAAATTCCAGACTCTCTGCCATTGTCAGCTGGGCATCTTTCGCTGCAGACAAAATGCCTCTGTGGTTTTCATTTTCTCCATTTGTTCATTTCTTTATTCATTTTTGCTGTTTTCTTGAGCATTATGTCAGGTATTGTTTTAGGTTAGGGGCTAGTAATATGGGAATTGCAAATTATAATCATATCAGCTGCTACTATTCACTAGAGGCAAGTAATGTGCAGACGATGTGCTATGCACTTCGCAGATACTTAGGTTCACCTGATAAAATACAGGATAGGCTGGGTGCAGTGGCACACACCTGTCATCCCAACTACATGGGAGGATTATTTGGGCCCAGGAGTTTGAGACCGGCCTGGGTAACAGTGAGATCCTCCATCTCAAAAAAAGTAAATAAAGTAATAAAATACAGGACCTCCAGTTACATATGAATATCAGATAAATGATGTTTTAGTACAAGTATATCCCAAATATTGCACAGACATACTAAAAGCATTGTTGATCTGAAATTTAATTGGGCATCCTGTATTGTTTTTTTAACAAATCTGTCAACGTTACATACATTGTTATTCCACTTTATTCTCACAATCGTTCTATGAGGAGTAGATGTTATCCCCATGTAGCAGACAATGAAACAGACAATTATCAGCTGGGTAATTTTGGGCAAATGATTGAACTCCTGCAGGAAGTAGAATAGAGACTTGAAATTAATTCTGCCTGACTCTGAGCCCTGATGGAAGTTCTTTGTTATTTCAGATGCAGAAGACGTAGGAAGACAAGCCGCAGTTGTGTGGTTGCTGCCTGTGAAGCAGTAAGCCACCTGCCCTGTGTGTGTGCAGCAAATGGATGGCAGCTCAAAGGGTTAAACTGAAGATAATTGAAGGGACCCTTTGGAGAGGTGCAGGTAGGATTAAGGAAGCCAGGAAGGGGCAGAAGCGCTCAGGAAGTAGCACAGAAGGAAGCTGTTCCCAATGCTGGGCCTGCAGACACAAGGGGAGGGAACCTGTACCCACCAAGAATGGGAGCCAAGAGTGCGAGGCTGGGGTGTATCTTGGAGCCTCCCATTGGGCCAAACCCAAAAGAGCCATAGGAGACCCTGGTTCACAGAGCCCCTCCCCAGCTCTGTAGCTACCACCACTTAGCAACTGCCCTTAGGTACACAGCAATACTGAATAACCACAGTGTCCCTGCAGATGGGGGCAGTCCTGCGCACGGCCTCCATGAAACCCTCACTGTCCAGCTCCCGTCCTGTGGCTCCACCAGCTTCAGATTGCATCTTTTGTCGTCATGCTGCTGCCTCCACATCCATTTTGGCAGTTCACCCTCCAGGGTAGCATCTGCATTCTGGGAAGGAAGCTAAGAAGGGAAGGTAGAGGAGGAAGGGGTTAGTGCTTAGAGTAGCAAAGCTTTTTTTTTTTTTTTCTTAAGACGGAATCTGTCAGCCAAGCTGGAGTGCGGTGGCATGATCTCGGCTCATTGCAACCTCCACCTCCCAGGTTCAAGCAATTCTCCTACCTCAGCCTCCTGAATAGCTAGAACTACAGGTGGTGCCACCACACCCAGCTAATTTTTCCTGGTTTTAGTAGAGATACAGGGCTGCATGGGGATTACATGAAATACTCCAAGTAAAGCCCTAAATGAATGCTTGACCCACAGCAAATATAATTAATATTAGGCATTAGTGTTGTTTTTGTAGATGTGAAAGAAAGGCTGTTATCAAACTGTAAGTATATACATGCTAGTTACCACTGTGAACGCAGGACACGAAATAAGGATCCAATTAGTGATAATATAAAATGAATTGTGACTGTGCTCCTAGAGAAGCCAGGTGAAGGCCAGGAGAAATTCAGAGGACCATCTCTGGCTGGGAAATCAGGGCAGGCTTCCTGGAGCAGGAGGTCCCTCAAGACTGGAGAGGACACTTTCAGGAAGTCAACCAAGACTAAGGATGTGACATTCCTGGAAAATGTCAAGGTGGAATTTGGTATCTTCCAGTGTTCTTCTTACATGGAATCATTTGTTCATTTCTCCTGTGGTGATTAAAAAACTACAAACTTCACATTCTTTACCATAAAAATTTCCAATTTTAAAAATTCTTATATTAGTCCTGGATTTCTGTGAGTCTTCAGTTTCCTCATTTGCCCCTGGCTGTCATCATCCTATATAAAATCAGGGATGGTTGGCATCCTAATTGGCAGCTACCAGGAAACGGAAACTGAGAGAAGATAGGATTCTAAGGGTGCCACTGCCTGGAAAATCTTGTTAGATAATGATAGAAGTTAGGAGCATTGATACCAACACACACGTTTTTCACTTATTGAGGTCTAAGTTTTGGGCCATCCAATTATCCTGCTCTTTACCTTGTTGCCACAAAAATGTTCTTGCTGGGTGAATCGGAATTTATTAATTACCTATCAGTCAAGCAATTGATTATTATTATATAAATTATTAATATTTTATTAAATAGCAATTCTAATAGTTCATGTGATTAATTCTTAACCAGCTAATTAATTTTAAAAGGCAAAAAGAATCTTAGATGAAATATTCCAGAGATGTCCCAAGACATTAGATACCCTACGCTAAGAAGGCACACGTTTTCTTGTCCCACGAGCCAGGCTAGCCCCAGGGACCCTAAACTGGGTCTTTTCACTTAAATTCTGTTGCAGCATTTTGCGATTATAACCTGATCTGGTACAATGACCATTCCACTCTTCCACTCCCTAATTTTTTTTTTTTTAAGAAGGATAAAAACCCCCTTGCTCATCATACTAGTGTCTTATGTATAAATGGTTATCAAGGTTTGTGCCTTCGTAGGGACTTGAAGAGGGCAAAGCTGTTCAGTCATACAACAAAATCGGTCATCCCCACAGCCCTAGTGGGATGTCAGCATTATCCTTTCCATGTTTTGGCCTGGGAAATGGAGTTGCAAGGAAGCTAGGTTTGGAGTAACTTGTATCCCTGGGGTGATGAAAGTGACTGCAAGACAAGAAGCCCAGTTCATAGCCCAGCGTCCCTGATGGACGGGCCTCACTGCTACTGCAGTAGGACAAAGTAGACTCTGAAGAGTCTTCACAATAGCAAAAGGAAGCAACTGCAGGACTTGCTTTGGTGGCCTTGAGGGAGCCACGATGGCTGCAGTCAGACACATTGAAGCTTGATGCAAGCAGTTGCGGGCTGAGTGGCCAGTATAAACTGAAGTGAACTTTCAGGACCCACCTTCTACATTAGACAGCATTTGGACTCAAACACACTGCCATAGAGGCGTGTGCTGTCTGATGAAAAAAGCACTACCCTTGTGAACAGAAGAATAGCCCGGGGTCCTGCACCTGCTTCTCACCCACTGATTAAACTTGGACAAGGTAATCATAGACCCTGAGCCCCCATGCATAAAATGGCATAACACGCCCCCACCCCAACATACATCACCAGGCTGGTGAAATGCAGGAAAGCCACATTTTAGGGGGAGTTTATTAGCTAGGGTGGTTTAGACACACAGGCAGGGAATTAGTTCTTAAGAACGTAACCGAGGGCTTGTGCTCTTGTATAAGAAATACTTTGTTTGAACTAGTTCTACCTTCACAGAAGATCATGTCATGCAGCCGAAAAGTTAAAAGGGTTATAAGGGATAATGCTGGCTGCAACCATCAATGTGGCCCCATTGAGAGCAGGATGAGAACGTTTACAGATGGAGACAGACACCATCTCACTGGCAATTGAATTAGAATCATCAGCTTAGCTCGCTTCTGGTCCGGTCACAGATGAATCTAAATGGCACCGCAAGGAGACATCATTTTTTAAGCAGTTTGGGATTAGAAAAGGTCACACTTCTGAGAGCGCTCCAGGGGGAAACACAGTGGTACCCTTGTCTTCTGGATTCTAGCTTACCCTGGTTTTGTTTGCACTGCATAAAGTCAGTCAAGCAGTACGCCTCAAATAACTTGGATTTTTGACAACTACGCCTTCTTTCATGCCTGCCTTCCCGCCCGCCCTCTTTTTATTCCTTTCTGTCTCCTACCTCCCTCCCTTTCTTCCTTCTTTGAATTACAGCCTCTGGTTCATTGGATTTGGAAACAAAATTAATATCATTTGCAGATTGCAAAGTATTATTCATCAAAACTCAGGTTTGGCCGAATTAAATGGCCACAAACAAACTACAGTCTTTGCCCTGGGAGGAAAGGTGCTTTGATCATTGTCTCAGCCACAAGAAGCAAACACATTCTCGGGTTTAGCTGACATGTCCCATAGAGACCTCATCCTTTTCTTCACTTTCTGGCACATGGATGTATTAGTTACTTAGCTTTTTCTCATGTAACTTGTAAAACCTTCTCTAAGTGGCTTTAAAAAATTGATGGGTCTCACTTTGTTGCCCAGGCTGGAGCGTGGTGGTGCGATCATGGCTCTCTGCAGCTTCAAACTCCTGGGCTCAAGGGATCATCACATCTCATCCTCTCGAGTAGATGGGACTACAGGCGCGCACGACCATGCCTGGGTTCTAAGGGGCTCTTTTCAGTTTTCGTTTCTTTTTTTTCTTTTTTTGAGATGGAGTCTCGCTCTGTTGCCCAGTCTGGAGTGCAGTGGCGCGATCTTGGCTCACTGCAACCTTTGCTTGAACCCCCCAGGTTCAAGGAATTCTTGTGCCTCAGCCTTGCCAGTAGCTGGGATTACAGGCACATGCCACCATGTCCAGCTAATTTTTGTGTTTTTAGTAGAGACAGATTTCACCATGTTAGCCAGGCTGGTCTCAAACTCCTAGCCTCAAGTGATCCACCCGCCTCGGCCTCCCAAAGTGCTGAGATTATAGTGTGAGCCACCATGCCCAGCTCTTTGCAGTTTTCCAATCTTTACTTTCAACTGGAGCACATTTCTCAGCGGCAGCTTTTGCTGTAGCAAGCAGTGTCGACAGCATCCCTCTGGCAGACGACTTCCTTGAGCTGGCTTCCTCAACCTCAGCACAACCAACTACTTACATTTCGGGTGGGACAGTTCCTTGTGTGGGGGCTGTCCTGTACATTGCAGGGTGTCAGCGGCATCCCTGGCCTCCACTAGATGCCAGTAGCACCCCCTGCCCCAGTCGTGACAACCAAAAATCTCTCCGGACATTGCTAATTCAGAAAAGAGTTCCTTTTTATTTTTAAAGAGCTAGGTTTTTGTTGCTGTTGTTAGAAGAGCTTTACAACTCTGTCATCTTAATAGATTAATTTTCTTAGGAAGAAAAACCATGACTGAGATATTTAGCTTCTTTATAATTCAAAATTCACTCAATCATTTATTCACTCATGTTATCAACTGTGGGGGCAGCAAAATTCCACTTCCATACTCTTAGGGTCCTGACTGGGCTGGAGAATTTAACTGACATAAGACAGATGAACAGGAGGAAAGCATGCGCATTTTTAAATACAAGTTTTATGTAGCACAGGCACCCTCATAAGGAAACAAAGACCTCAAGAAGTAGTCAGTTACAGATATACTGAATTGGACCAAGAATAGTAAGTTGTGAAGAAGCAACTAAATGATGTGGGGAGGCTTAAAAGGTAAGAGTTATTTTCACAAGGTTGGTACAGAATTCTTTCCATCTTGACTTCTCAGCCTTGAAAATAAGACCGTTGCATCTTTCACATAGGGATCTCGTCTTTTCCTTTTAACAAACGGCGTGAAGGTCAAAGTGATCTTCTTGCACCTGCTATTTTTCAGGTGGCTTTAACTTAGTGTCAATACGCCCGAGTGGTGTAATTTCACTCTTTCACAGCCAATGTTCATTGGTCATTAACTAGGTTCCAGACTCCTCACTTGACTTTGGAGACACACGCAGCTTTGAGAATAAAACAGACATAGGTTGTCTTGTGTCCCTGCATTTATTTTATTTTTTAAAGATAGGGTCTCACTCTGTCACCTGGGCTGGAGTGCAGTGGTGCCATGATAACTCACTGCACCCTTGAACTCCTGGGCTCAAGTGATCCTTCCACCTCGGCCTCCCAAAGTGCTGGGACTACAGGCAGGAGCCGCCACACATAGAGCAGTGGGGAAGAAGTTAAACAAGGGATTCCAGGAGAGAAGTGCCGTGTTGGTAAAGAATGCCCACATAGCTGTGGGAGCCCAGTGAAGGACATGAGGCCCAGCCTGGGGTGGGTAGGAATTATCAACCTACCTTTCTGGTTTCCATGAGGTCCTGATGTACAGAGCTTGGCATACTGCCAAGTCCTTGAATGCCCATTTCCCATTCCTCCTGCCAGCCTTGATGTAGAAGCCCTTCTCCCGCTTTCTGGAGGCCTGCATTATCTCTGATGTCTGAGGTCACCGGTTGCAGTGCTCAGTTTAAAACAGCAGAGAGCAGCTTCAGATCATGACTGGGCAGAGGCTGAGTCAGCCTGCAGGATAACTGGCTCCCAGCAGAGGTGCTAAGGAAGCCTGGTATGGGCCAACAGACCAAGCAGGCCCTCCTTCCAAGCCTTGGCCAACAGGATCCCCCGTTTCCTGGCTTTCAGCCCTCAAAGAAACTGCCTGGGTCTGTTTTGAAAGATCTTGAGTTGGCTGAAAGGGACATTTTCCCCATAACTGGCACTGGTTGTCAAGCCTGCTGGGTCCAGCAGGAGGAATGCCATCTCTTTTATCTCACCTTCTTTGTTAAGAGGATGGGCTGGCAGGGAACCGCTTTGCAATTATCTTGTTTAAGATGAGCAGAGGAGATAGTTGCTCCCTGCAGGGATAACCCAGGTCCCCAAGCCATCTCCTTTTACCAGCAAATAAATGAGCATTATTCTAGCCCATGGCCAGGGTGAGAGGAGGCTTGGTTGACTGGACACAATGGCCTGGCGTCTCATTCTCCCTATCAAATCCTATCAAAGCTTCTCTGTTCTCAGCTTCTTTCTCTTGGGCAAAAGAGGTAAATTGCAATAATTTGTTCGGAAGGGGTGCTAATGGATGGCCCTCAGTTGATTTCTCATTATCTCCTCTTCCCCAAATCACCTAGCTGGTATCTCTGTGAAAGCAAGCCCTTCTCTACTTGAACTGAGGACTAAAGGAAATATATTTGTCCATATAATAGGGCTTTTATCCAAGAAGCATTTCTCAAAGTGTGGTCCAAGACCACCCCTCTCTGTAACTACTTATAAAAATACGGATTTCCTTCAGCTCATCTACATTGCCACAAATGACAGGATTGTATTCTTTTTCATGGCCAGATTTGTATTCCGTGGTATATGTACACTTTCTTCATCCACTCATCTATTGATGGACACAGGTTGATACCATATCTTGGCTATTGTGAACAGTGCTGCAATACACATGGGAGTGCAGATATCTCTTTGGAAAATGGATTTCCCTGCCTTTCCTTTGGATATATACCCAGTAGTGGGATTACTGGATCATATGGTAAGTGAAATAAGCCAGGCACAGAAAGGTAAATACCACATGTTCTTACTTGTATGTGGAAGCTAAAAACATTGAGCCTATAAAAGTAGGGAATAGGCTGGGCGCGGTGGCTCACGCCTGTAATCCCAGCACTTTGGGAGGCTGAGGCTGGCAGATCACGAGGTCAGGAGATCGAGACTATCCTGGCTAATACAATGAAACCCCTTCTCTACTAAAAATACAAAAAATTAGCCAGGCGTGGTGGCACGCACCTATAGTCCCAGCTACTCCGGATGCTGAGGCAGGAGAATCATTTGAACCTGGGAGACAGAGCTTGCAGTGAGCCAAGACTGTGCCACTGCACTCCAGCCTGGGTGACAGAACGAGACTCCGTCTCAAAAAGAAAAAAAAAAAAGGAAAAAAAAGGTAGAGAGTAGAACTGTGGCTACTAGAAGCTGGGAAGGATGATGGGGAGAGGAGGATAGGGAGAGGCTGGTTAACTGATACAAAATTACAGCTACATGGGAGGAATAAGCTATAGCACTCTATGGCCCTGTAGTTAATAATTTGTTTTCAATAATGGTTTCAAATATGAGAGAATTTTGAATGTTTCCAGCATAAAGAAATAATAAATATTTGAGGTAATGAATATGCTGATTACCCTGATTTGAACATTATACCTTTGTATACATGTATCAAAATATAATATGTACCCCATAAATATGTACAATTATTATATGTCAATTACAAATAATTTTCAATTTTAAAAATATGGATTTCCACTGTTTGGCAGCATCTACTAGAATCAGACATATGCCTATCCTGCACCCATCAATTCCATGGCTAAGAATGTACAGGAGAATGGAGGGTTTATGCCCAGCCAAAGATATGGTTAGGAATATTTGAGCGGCACTGTTCAATAGCCCCAAACTGGAATCAACCTAGACGTGCATCAACAGGAGAATGGAGGAGCAAACAGATTGTGGTTTATCCATATGGGGCGATAAAAGTGAAGGAACTACCAATACAGACAACATGATTCGTCTCATAAACATGACATTGAGCAGGAGAATCCAGACATAAGAGTATCGGTTGTGTGATTCCATTTATAGGAAGCTCAAGAACAGGCTCAACTACTCCGTAGTGCCAGAAGTTAGAATAATGTTAACCTGGAGTGGGGCTGGGAGTTACTGACTGGGAAGGGGCATCAAGGAGCCTTTTGGGTTATTTGAAATGGTCAATATCTTTATCTGAATGGTGATTACACACGTACTTACATATGTAAAAATGCACTGAGCTCTATACTTAAGATCTATAAACTTTACTCTCTGTAACACACACACACACACACACACACACACACACGCACTTCCCAGCCTTATTCCAGACCTACCAAACCCAAATCTCTCTACAAATCTGCATTTTGCATCCTTGATGGTGCCAATGCACGTTGACTACCGGGGTTGCAGGTGGTGCGATTGTGAGGGGGTGCTTTTGTCAACCCCCAAATCACAGCAAACCCCATTTCCCATCTGGGGTGGAACGTCACAAGATTTTCATACATCAGTCTCTAAGGGAATAAGATTGGTGTGAGATTTCCCACCTGTTAAGATTATGGACAAGGACCCTGTGAACAAGATTGTCACAGTCCCCAACAAGACAGAAGCCACACTGTTATGGAAATACAGTTAGCCAACACTTTCACTTCCTTTACATTGAAAATTTTAAACATTTCTACCCTTTAAACATTTTGTGGACAAACATGTATTTTAAACTTATAATCGGTCTATATGTAATGTTTGATTCTGTCCCTTTCTCTCTGGGTGTGACATCATCCCATGTTCAGCGTTATTAACAAGAGGAGGCAGGACATGTTTGTCAAATGTCTAGAATATGCAAGACTACTGTATTTAGTCATCTCATTGGAGCCTTAAACCTACGAGCAAAAAATGAGGCTCATAAGGATTAAGCAACTACTGCAAAGGTACACAGCAAATAGGTATGTAATGGGGATTTGATCCTGATCTAACACCACAGAAAACTGTGGTGCTAAGAGTTTAACCGGATTCCAACTTTATTTTTGTTTTAATTTATGGCCATGAGTTACCTCTGTCATTAAAAACTATGAGTAAACCTCATCTTAAAATATCTGCATCTCACCCAACAAGTAAACCATTATTTAGTTATTCCCCTAATTTTGACATTATCTCCATGTTTGCCAATCAAATGTCTTGATAAATGTGTTTCAACATAAACCTTGTATTTAGGATTAATACATTAGGAGAGATTATTACAAATGGAATAACTAGGACAAAGACTATGCACATTTGAAAGACAGGAATAATTTTACCAAAGTGCTCTCCAAAACTATTCTATTAATTTGTGTTCCTTTCAACGGTGAGCCTGTCTCATCCCACCCTCATCAACTTAAGACATCATAACTTGAAACAAACTTTGCTAGTGTGGCCCTGCAATTCAATTTGCATGAGTGAGTTTGGTCATTTTTTTTTGAGACGGAGTCTCGCTCTTGTCCCGTAGGCTAGAGTGCGATGGCGCAATCTTGGCTCACTGCAACCTCCGCCTCCCAGGTTCAAGCGATTCTCCGGCCTCAGCCTTCCAAGTAGCTGGGATTACAGGCGTAAAAAATTAACCATGCCTGGATAATTTTTGTATTTTTAGTAGAGACGGGATTTCACCATGTTGGCCAGGCTGGTCTCTAACTCCTGACCTCAGGTGATCTACCTGCCTCAGCCTCCCAAAGTGCTGGGATTACAGGTGTGAGCCACCACGCCCAGCCGAGTTTGATCATTTTTAATGTATTTATTATTTGTCTATGTTTTTCCTTACGTAAATGTCTTAGGCTTTGAAGTGTGAACTCTTCATATATGTATTCAGGAGCTCGTACTATTTTATATGTGTCATAAATACACGTCATGGATTCAGTTTTGTTTTCTAATAATGTTTAGGTTGCTGACTGGTAAAATGAGTTCAATCTTTATGTAGTCAAATCTATCAGTAAATTTCTTCATGACTTTTTCTTTCTTTTAAACTTAGAAATCTTAGAAAATTAATTACCAAGTCAGAAGAATAGTCACGTTTATTTTCTTTTGTATTGTGATTTTACTTTCTCCTTATCCATCAATCACCCATGAATGTGGAAGTGTGTGGATGTGTGACACTGTGTGTATAAGTGTGTGTGTGCAGCCAGAAGTGCACTGCGAGGTGAAGATTCAACTAGATTTTAACTTGCTACTTCATTGAAAAGTCTTTTTTAAAAAAACTATGATGTCACAATTAATTTATAGTAATTTTTTTCAAGATATTTTGTCATTACTATCTGTTTTTCAAGGTTAACTTCAAAATTACATTTTCAAGTTTAAAATTACCCCATTGACCTTTTAAAAAATTGCTACTTACGTTTGTGATTGATATTCATATTTTCAAAGCAAAGCATATTCTATTTAGTGATAATAGGTATTAAATCTATAAAGAAAAGCAAAGGAACGATCAAAACAAAAATCAGGATAGTGCTTGCTTCTGGGGAGGAAAGAAGAAACTGTGATTAGGAAGGGTTCATGAGGGAGTCTAAAGTGTTGGTAAAAATCTATTGCTTAACTTAAGTAGTGGCCATATTATTTATCTTTGGTGAATAATAAGATTACAAATAATTTAGCAACTGAAGCAATAGATGTTTATAATCTCACATTTTCTATGGGTCAGGACTCTGGGCACAGCTTAGCTGGGGCCACTGCAAGGCTATGATCAAGACGTTGGTTGGTTGGGCTGCAGTTTTATCTGAGGCTTAACTGGGGAAGGATCAGCCTCCAGGCTCATGTGGTTGTCAGCACCATTTTGTCTCTTGCCTGCTGAGGACTGGAGGCTGCCCCTCAGTTTCCTGCTACATGGCTACCACATAAGGAGACTTGGTATCTTGTCTCCTTACATGGTATCTTGCTTCTTTATAGCCAGCAAGGGACAGAGTCTCCAGCAAGACTCATGTTACAATCTTTTTTTTTTTTTTTTTTTTTTTTTTTTTTTGACTCTCACTCTGTCTCTCAGGCTGGAATGCAGTGGCATGATCTTGGCTCACTGCAGCCTCCACCTCCCAGGTTCAAGCAAATCTCCTGCCTCAGCCTCCCAATTAGCTGGGACTACACCACCACGCTTGGCTAATTTTTGTATTTTTTTAGTAGAGTTGGGGTTTTGCCATGTTGGTCAGGCTGGTCTTGAACTCCTGAACTCAAATGATCCACCCACCTCAGCCTCCCGTGGTTATGGGATTACAGATGTGAGCCACCGTACCCAGCCAAGACTCATGTTACAATCTTATGTGACATAACACATAATCACATGTGTGGAATACCTACATCCCCTCACCTTTACCATCCTGCGTATGACTAGAGGCAGGTTACATATTCTGCCCACACTCACAGGCAGGGGATCCCAGAGCACAAGAGTTTCAGATTTCAGGGGCTCTGTGCTCATTTACATGTGTTTATTTATTTGTTAATTGTACACATACTTGATAGGTATTTCTAAACCTATGATAGGTTTCACAATTTAGATATTTTAAAACTGTGAAATAATTATTTTAACTGATTAATTTAGATCTGAGTGCACCCACATACATCCAAGCAAAAAGGATCTCACTACCATCAATGTGTGAGTCTTAAATAAAATCTAGAACTGACTCAGGTACCCAGGATGACTGATTTCTCACTTCTGAGATATTGGCAGTTGCCATGAACTCAGAAGGCACTCTTTATATTGTACTTGGAATTTTTCAAATTGTTTAGAAATTACTACCATGCCCAACTTTGATTTGGAAAAAAAAAGAGGAATTATTTTAATCTATAGGTAATTTAAAAAGAAATAAAATTTTTATAACATTTATGATGTACACAGACCGTATCTCCGAAGGTTGAATCTTCTTTGACCCCTTAATAAAGTTTAGTAGTTTTATTCATTCACGTACTACATCTTTCATGCCAAATTTTTCCTACGTTTTATTTTTGTTCCTTTTGTGAATAGGCTCTTTATTTTTAGATTTCCATGGACTGGGGCTATTAACCAGGAACATGACTAAGTTTTGGATATGCACCAAGTATCTTGGCACTGTGCTAAACTACCATTAATTTTCCAAGAGTTTGTATTTTTTCTTTTTTTTTTTTTTAGGGTTTCTACGAACACAATGGCGAGATCTGGAAACTATGCCAGTTCTTGTTTCCTCCATTTCAGTGGCCATAACCTTGATTTACGTCTCAGGGAAGCAAGTTCCATAAAAAACTTTAGCTGTCAGACTCGAACATCTCAGACTGTCAGTTTCTACTGTAGGCCAGTCGCTTAACCTCTCTGTGCCTGTTTCCTCATTTGGAACGTGGAGCCGTCATGGAATCTTCCTCATCGGGTTATTGTGAGGATTAAATAAGACAATACCTGCTTTAGCACAGTGTCCAACTCAAAGCTCAATACGTTCATTGATAAAGCAACATCATTGTTATATTTTAATAGGAACTTAAAAATGAAAGGGAGGAGACCCCCAAGTTATTAATACCGTGCTGGGTGGCAGGAGCAGGCAGCAGAGGACAGTGACACCTTCCAGGTCTCCTTCCTCCTGGGGGGACAGGTCTGGGCTCATTCTAGGCAGCATGTTATTTATCAAGAGCTTCAGGGAGGTGAAATGGCAGTCCCAGCATCCCATTACTAACTCAAATCCAGCCCACCTCTCTGTAAAGCCCATGCTCACCTCCCCAAGTCACCATCCTGAAGGGATTTACTCGGCCCAGAGCTTCTCAACCCTGGCTGCACGTAGGAACGCTGCAGGGTCTCTAATAATCTCTATCGATGCCTGACCCCACCTCGGACCAAATGACCCTGACGCTCTGAGGGTAACTTGACCTCAGCATCTTTTCACAGCTCCCCATGTGGTTGTCATGACCAGGAATGAGAACCACAGGTGGCCTCACTCCGGCATCTATAACACTGACGTTTCAGGCAGTAACCATGGAAACCTGGCCCAAATTCTAGATGAACTCACACACACCCCTCTCTTAGTAATAAATGAATTTGTCCATTACTGCCTATGATGGTTATTTTTAATGTATCAACTTGGCTGGGCCACGGTGTTCAGATATGTAGTCAAACAGTAATCTGGATGTTTCTGTGAAGGTTTTTTTTTTTTGAATGAAACTCACATTTAAATCTGTGGATTTTGAATAAAGCGAATTGCCCTGCATAACGTGAGCTGGCCTCATCCAATCAGTTGAAGGCCTTGCTAGAACACAGACTGACCTTACCCTAAGCAAGAAGGAATTCTGCCAGCAGATAACCTTTGAATTTGGGCTATGGGTCTTCCCTGCAACTCCAGTCAATCTTACAGATTTCGGATTTACCATGTTTCCACAATCATGTGCACAAATTTTCTTCTTTGAGACAGAGTCTCACTCCTATTGTCCAGGCTGGAGTGCAGTGGCACAATCACAGCTTACTGCAGCCTCCACTTCCTGGGCTGAGGTGATTCTCACACCTCAGCCTCCGCAGCAGATGGCACTACAGGTGCACTCCATCACACCTGGCTGATTTTTTTGTATTTTTTGTAGAGATGAGGATCTCACTATGATGTCCAGGCTGGTCTAGAACTGTGCTCAAGTGATCCTCCCTCCTTGGCCTCCCAAAGTGCTGGGATTACAGGTATGTGCTGCTGCACCTGGTTGTGTGCATCAATTTTTAAAAATAAATCTGTCTGTACACACACACACACACACACACACACACACACCATGTTGGTTCCATTTCTCTGGAGAACCCTGAGGAAACACTGCCATGATAAAACCTGGCCTCTTACTCAGCATAGTCATAAACAAAGCATCCAACTTATATTAGTCTGTTTTCACACTGCTGATAAAGTCATACTCAAGACTGGGAAGAAAAAGAGGTTTAATTGGACTTACAGTTCCACATGGCTAGGGAGGCCTCAGAATCATGGCGGGAGGAGAAAAGCACTTCTTACATGGTGGTGGCAAGAGAAAATGAGGAAGAAACAAAAGCAGAAACACCTGATAAATTTATCAGATCTTGTGAGACTTATTCACTATCACTAGAGTAGCATAGGAAAGACTGGCCCCCAGGATTAAATTACCTCTCCTTGGGTCCCTCCCACAACACGTGGGAATTCTGAGAGATACAATGCAAGTTAAGATTTGGGTGGGGACACAGCCAAACCATATCACCACTCGTGCTTCTTTTGAAAACCCTGAGTAGACAATGAGTGTCATAGAAGCACAGGATAGTCAACCTTGCCGGAGGCAATACAGACCACCTGGTGTAACTAAAATAGAACCCTAGAGTTAGAAATAACTCTTGGGGCTATGATGCCCCCCAGGGGACATTTGGCAATGTCTGGAGACATTTTTGGTTGTCACAACTGAATGGGGGTGCCGCTGGCATCTGGTGGGCACAGGTGACGGACACTGCTCAGCATCCTAGAGCGCATAGGACAGCCCCTGCAACAGAAGCATCGAGTGTAAAATGTCACGGTGCCAAGGCTGAGAAACTCCGTGTTAGGAGGAGGAAACACTTCCTCATTGTGGAAACTAACTTCTCATCTCACAAAAGGTGATTGGGATCTCACAAGAGGCGATTAGGATGGAGCCCTAAAGAGGCAACAAGAACCTTTTTGTGTTTTTTGTGGAGATGGGGCCCCATTATGTTGCCGAGACTGGTCTCAAATTCCTGGGCTCAAGTGATCCTCCCACCTCAGCCTCCCAAAGTGCTGGGATTACAGGCATGAAACATTGTACCTGGCCAATAGGAACCTTTTTGATGAACTGGAAAAAGAGCTTGGGGGAAAATATTACTGGAAAGGCCAGGACACATTGGAGAAATTCTTTAGAAACCAACTTTACCTTGGAGGTAGGACCAGGAGTCCAGCCAATGGGAGCTTCGTGGACATGAATGTGTGGCTTAAATTACGTTTCTATGTGGGCATGAAATCAGATGCTCTGCCCATGAAGCGTTCTAGCACCAAGTCAGTGCAAGACCCGAGGTGGTGAGGGGCCATCTGTGTTTTCTTGCTGCAGCTGTTGTTGTTTTAAATACCAGGAGCAGTCTGATAACTTTCTGGGGGAGCGCAATACAGAGAACTAGGATGCCAGACTGGCTGTCTCTCTGCTAAGAATTATCCTATTGTTCTGACTATAAGATGTGCATGACTTCACATTTTAACCTCTCGAAAATTGGGACACGTCCAGGCAGTAGCAGTCATGTGTGATGTTCAGAACACAATGCCTCGTTTCCTCGGTAAAGTTTACTAAAAGAGTTCATGAGTAAGTGGGAAAAATGAATTAGGTACTAAACAAATAATACTTTTGTTTCTTCATTTGTAAGTGGAGAGATTACAACAAAGCTGTATGAATTCATTGGGATGACATGGTCAAGTGATTGAAAAAGATTAAGTTTCCTTTGATGTTCTTCTCTCTTGCTTGCCTTACATCTCAAAGGATGTTTCTCGGATGACATTAAAAACAAAGAAAAATGGAAAAGTAGCGCTCCCTTGAGATGAATGTACCTTAACCTCAGGAAAACACTCAACCAGAGGCACAGAAGCGGGTTGGACAACACGTGGCTCCAGGGGCATGTGAATTTCCAGTTGAGCATTTTAATGTATGACCGATTCCATATGAGGCAAGTGCAATGTGGCTACCTTGAATCAAACTAGTGAGTCCTCTGTCTATCCTAGTAGGGACACGAGAAAGGAGAGGGCAGATGTGGCTCCACTCAATGGCATGGATGGGCTTGGGCCCCCTGGGCACCACACACTAGGACAGACGCAGAGGTTACAGGGGCCCTGGCTGATGTGACAGAGTCCCTCGCTATTGTCTCCATTCATTCACTTATTCATTCCTTCCGCAAATCATTGTTAGTGCTGAATTCATTTCCTGTGGCTGCTGTAACAAATTCCCACAAACTTGGTGGCTTAGACAGCACAGGTTCATTGTCCTACAGCCCTGGAGAAATTAGAACTGCGTCTCACTGGACTAAACTGAGGACGTCAACAGGGCTGCTCCTTTCTAGAGGCTCTGGTTGAGTCCGTTTCTTTGCTTTTTTTTAGAACTTCTAGGGGCTCTCTGGGTTTCTTGGCCTGCGGTTTCTTCTAGCTTCAAAACCAGCAAGGGTGAGCTGGGTCCTTTCCATGTCATATCTGACACATCTCTCTGACTCTCTTTTGTCTCCTCTCCCACCTTTTTTTTTTTTTTTTCTTTTGAGACACGGTCTCACTCTGTCACCTAGGCTGGAGTGCTCGGCCCTCATGGCTCACTGCTGCCTTGACCTCCTGGGCTCAAGTGATCCTCTCACCTCAGCCTCTGGATTACCTAGGACTACAGGCCTGCACCACCATGCCCAGATAATTTTTAAAGTTTTTTAGGGACAGGGTCTCTGTATGTTACCCAGGCTGGTCTTGAACTCCTGGCCTCAAGCAATACTCCACCTTCTAAATGCTAGAGTTACAGGCATGACCACCAGGCTGAGCTCATCTCCTGCTTTTCAAGGCCCTTGTGATGACAGTGGATCCATCCAAATAGAACAGGATGATCTCCCTGTTTTAGGGTTAGCCAATTTACAACACTCATTCTCTCAGCCACCTTAATTTCCCTTTGCCATGTAAAGTGACATATTCACAGCCTCCTAGGACTCAGATGTGGACATTTTTGGGAGCAGGTGGGAAGCACTAACATGCCTGTCCCACCAGTTCCTAGACTGTGCCAACATTGTGCTAATCACACATGGGGCAGATCAGAGGTGGTCTCTCCTCCCACAGCGAGTATGCATTCTAGAGAGGAAGACAGCTCTCCAAGAGTAGCTATATATATCAAGTAGTAATAAATGATACAAGAAGACATCATATGGTCCAGGGATAGAGAGTTAAGGGGTGTAGTGTGGTGGTTTTTGAGAGCATGGTCATGGAAAGCTTTTCTGTAAAGATGATAACGGAGCAGAAACCTGGGTGTGGAGAAGGAGCCTCTGATCTGGGGCAGAATAATCCAGGCAGAGGGGAAAGCAAGAGCAAAGGCCCTGAGGCATGCACAAGGAATTGCCAGAAAGCCAGCCGTGTTGCCGGGGCAAGGTGAAAAGCGCGGGTAAGGGAAGGGAGATGATGGTGGCGAAAGCAGAGATCAGATTACTGGGACATTATGGGCCAAGTGGTTTGGGGTTTGTTGTTGTTGTTGTTGTTGCTGTTGTTGTTGTTTTTTGAGACAGAGTCTCACTCTGTCATCCAGGCTGGAGTGCAGTGGTATGATCTCAGCTCACTGCAGCCTCCACCTCCCGGGCTCAAGCAATTTGCCTGTCTCAGCCTCTCGAGTAGCTGGGGTTACAGGCACGCACCACGACGCCTGGCTAAGTTTTGTATTTTTAGTAGAGACGGGGTTTTGCCATGTTGGCCAAGCTGGTCTCGAACTCCTGACCTCAGGTGATCCACCTGCCTTGCCCTTCCAAAGTGCTGGGATTACAGGCTTGAGCCACCACTCCCGGTCCCTGGGTTTTAATTCTAAGGAAAATGGGAAGCCACTGGAGGGCTTTAGGAAGGATGGCAGCATGCTCTGATTGACGCTGAAAATAATCACCTCTGTTGCTGAGTGCGATCGGTTTGTCGGGGGCAAGGGTGGAGGCCGTGAGAGCTGGTGCGGAGGCATCTTGGCTGACTGAGGGTACAGTAATGAAAACAGGCAGCCACGGGATCTGTTTTGTAGT
This sequence comes from Macaca thibetana thibetana, assembly GCF_024542745.1. NCBI lineage: Eukaryota > Metazoa > Chordata > Mammalia > Primates > Cercopithecidae > Macaca > Macaca thibetana. The sequence goes on from NC_065582.1 coordinate 176,792,580, forward strand.
GGAACCCATAGCGCTGCAGACAGAGTACATGTCAGGTGAGAGAAATATGGAGGGATCAGGGAGGATTCGACTCTGCCTGAGCCAACAAAGTCTCCTTAAAGGGAGGGGCTGGTTAGCCTGGAGCAGAGACCGTTCGGATCAGGGATTCACCAACACTCTCTTGAAACGCCTGAATGCCTGTCATGGGGGAACATATTTTCTTGATTCTCTCCGCCCTTAGATGTGAAAACAAAGCCCAAATGAAGGACAGATAAAGAGAAGGAGATGTCAGCTAACCTAGACATCTCATATTGGAAGTGGCATGAGCTGCGGGGCCAGAGGAAACAGCATGCAACCCTGACTCTGCTGTTCCAGTGCTGGAATTGGGACAGGTTATCTGAAGTCTCTGACATGACATTTCATTATCTCTAACACGACAGAGGTAATGTTATTATAATACTAAAAACAACAGCAAACACTTACATCGCTGTGATTTGTGATATGATAAGAAGTATATTTTGATCTCTGCTCTCAGTTCCTGAGATAGGAGTCCTAAAACCCTAGTACATAGGGGTGCTAGGAGAATCTTTTGTTCTAATCGATTTGGTCTTTGCCTCTTGGTTCCTGACACACAGCTCCTAAATCCCTTGGCATTTCCAGGGTGATAGGAGCATTTCCTGTTCTAATGATGTGACTCTCGGTGGGCTCCTCGATAGCCTCAGGGTGGGGGGTGGTTGCCAGGGGAACCAAGCATGTGAGTAGAGGGTTGGAACTTTCATCCCCACCCTTTGAGGAGAGGAGATGGGCTGGAGGTTGAGTTGATTACCAATGGCAGTGATGTCATCAATCATGCCCATGTAAGGAAGCCTCCATAAAAACCCAAAGGGACAGGGTTTGGAGAGGTTGCAGGCAGCTGAACACGTGGGGATGCCTGGAGGTGGGGAGGCGCCACCAGTAAGGGCCTGGAAGCTCCCTGTCCCCTCCCCACACCTTTTCCCATGCATCTCTCCCATCTGGCTGCTCATCTCTATCCTTTGTAACATCCTTTATAATAAATGGGTCGTCGTAAGTCAAGTATCTCCCTGAGTTCTGTGAGCCGCTCTAGCAGATTAATCAAACCTGAGGAACGGGTCACAGGAAACCCCAATTTATAGCCAATTAGTTGAAAGTACAGGTCACAACCTAGGGCTTGTGACTGGCATCTGAAAGAGGGGAGTCTTGTGGGACTGAGTCCTTAACCTGTGGGATCTGACGCTCTCTAGGCAGACTATGGCAGAACTGAATTGAATTGCAGGACGCCCAGCTGGTGTCTGCTGGAGAATTAGTTGCTAGTGAGGAGAAATCCTCATGCAGTTTTGGTGACCAGAGGTGAGTGGTGTCTGTGGGAAACTAGGAGAGACCGTTTGGTTCTTCCTGTCTCTCACAATAGCGCTTTTAACATGTGAAACACCGTTCTAACAGCTGTGTGTGTGGAAACTCATTCCTTACAGCAGCCTGAGGACACAGGTGCTCCTATCATCGCCATTTAGAAAGCAGGCGCAAGGAAGTTGAGTTCTTTGCTTAAGGTCAAACAGCGAGTATAGGGCACTGTCATCATACATCATACAATCATCTCTACAAGATACAGACTGCCTGTCCTTCGCCTCCACCTGTCAAACACATCAATCAAAACATGACGTGTGACATTATTAACTGTTTTGTGATGACACAATACTATTTAGTTTCAGGATCAAAATTCAGCAAGCTCTCAAAGTCTGGAATTGTGGCTGGAAACAAACACGTTGGCATATAGAGTGGATAAAAGGCAAGACAGTTCTGCCTTTAGAGTCTAGATTCAATCACACAAACTCACTCTATAGCCCTCAGACCACAGCTGGAATGTTTTTCCCCGATGGTGATCCCTGGGGGCTGCGGCTGACCAAGGGCCACGGCTCCTCTGCAGAAAGTCCAGGATGGCACCCTGGTGGACCCTGAAGAAAAGGCACCTCACCAGGCTGTTTGCCTCTCCTCCCTCTGGCCTCTGGCACTGCACTTCTGGTTGCATTAAACTTCGCAACCCACTGTTTTGGAAACATAGAATAAAAGGGCTTCAGTCACGTGACGGTGGCTGGTACTGTCCAGATCTGAGTGTTGCACAAGAATGTACTTTGGTAATAATTCAGCCATCCTTTTGTATGTTAAGTCCTAAGGCATCGAGGTTTTACTGAGTACTTTCTATGAGCTGAACACCACTGGGGATACAACAGTGAATAGTACGAACACAGTTCTGCCTCGTACTGAGCTTTTGTTAAGAGACAAAATGATTGTCAAGAGTGACAAATATACCATGCGCTGGCTGGAGCATGAAGGAAATGCAGATTGTCCTCCAAGTTCAATGAGAAGCACTGAGGGATGATCTGGCAGGAGGGTGATGAAGGCTGGGCTGGGAGTGGCAGCCAAGCAGGAAGAGAGATAGAGCTGAGATACAGCTTGGATCAGATTCAATACCAGAGTGATGAATGGATGAGGTTAAAAAGGAAGCAGAAGGAATCAAAGGTGATACTGAGATAAACAAGGAAGCTGGTGGGGTCATCTACTGAGATATTGAGGCAATCACAGGGCCAGTGATAAGAGAAGACTTTGGCGGAGAAACTCAGGAGTCTGTGAGTCACCACGTGGTAATGTCAGGTACACAGCTGAATATACAGGTCTGGAGCTTAGTGGAGCTGTCTGGACTAGACATTCTGGTCTAGATTTTGTCCCCTGTAATGTAAACTACTTCTGATCTCCCTTTCTGAGAGGCATGGAATTTAAAATTCCACTTGCCAATCAGTGACTGCATTCAGTATGCCTCAGGCTGTGTTAATCTGCACTAGAACAGACACCGCATCAGGCAGCAACTGCAGTTGGAGCTACCACTTGGCTATGTTTCTAAAGTTCCAGGGTCTTCTGATAATGATCCATATAATTTTCGTAGGATCAGGCTAGTGAATCAAATAGCACATGAGAGACACCACTGCTCCGGGATGCTTCCAGACTCTGAGGATGGCACTGGCCCTTGCCATTTTCCTGGGATGCCATATCGTTCCTCCTTCTCTTAGCCAAGCAAGAGAAGATCATTCCCTATCTTGGCAGGAAGTTGAAATTCTAGGGCTCCAGTTGGTCTTTTCTACTGTAATAACTTTTACACGGCAGGTCAGGGGCAGAGTGAGGGTCCTCCCGATGGCTAAGAGTGTCCTTCCTACAAATATTTCGGGCCCAGGGAAATGAGCATAGGGTGGGTTTGTGGACTCAGTGCACTACCATGAGACACATCTGGGCCAGAGCTCTATTTGTTACCTGATTCCCATATGGCCAATGATAACAGGCGAGCCTGGGTGATGTTTTAGGTCCCTGGATGCTATCATCAACCCAGACCCTCTATCCAACAGCCCTGGAAACATCTGTTACTTTCCCCTAGTGCGTGGTTACTTGAGTAAGTGGCCACAAGGTCTTTAGGGGTATTAAATGAGGGAGTCGCTACTGTCTCTACTTCATGTTCTACCTTGAGGCAAGGGGACCTGCTGTTTATGCCCTTGTATCAGGAAGTCATTGGCCAAGCCTGAGGCTGGTGGCCTGCCTGGTAAGGCTTCCTGTTGGCTGCGGGCTGTCCTGCGGAAAAGGGAGCAGCTGTGAGATTCTATCAGCACCATTCCTAGCAGGGAGGGACTGGGGTATGGACTTAACAGAGGGGCTGCAGGTGGAATATCAGTAGCATTCGCTAGTCATCTGCTGAGGGCAACGGATAGATGGGGAGGCAAGAGAATTACAGAAAACAAAGGAGGCTCAAGAAACACTTTTTAGAGAATGAGATTTTGGACAGCATGCCACCCATCTGAGCATGGTGACATGTGTTGTGATGGAATCTGCATTAGCCAGCGTTCTCTAGAGAAACAGAACCAATAAAAAGATAGAGAGAGATACATAAATTTACTATAAGGAACTGGCTCATGAAATGGCGGTGGACTGATAAGTCCCAGGGTCTGCAGCTGGCAAGCTGAAGACCCAGGAGAGCTGACAGTGTAGCTCTAGTCTGCATCTGAAGGCCTGAGACCTAAGAGAGCCAATGGTGTAGTTCTCATCTGAAGACCAGTAGGCACAAGACCCAGGAAGGGCCCACATTTTTGTTCAAATCCAAAGGCAAGAAAAAGACCAATGATCCAGCTCAAAAACAGTTAGGCAGGAGCCATTCCCTCTTACCTGGGACAGGGTCAGCCCTTTTCTTCTAGTCAGTCCTTCAACTGATTGGACAAGGCCCACCCACATGGAAAGGCAGCCTGCTTTACTCAGTCTGCTGCTTCAAATGCTAATTTCATCCAAAAAGACCTTCACAGAAATGCCAAGAGTAGTGTGTGACCAAATGTCTGGGCACCTTGTAGTCCAAGCAAATTGATGCATACAATTAAACCATCACAAAATCCATCTTCCAGGCTGGCCTATCCACAAGGCAGAAGAGAAAGTGGGGAGTTGGAGCCATCTTGCATTGGAATTCTGTCATAAACTGTGAAGAAGGAAGGGAGGCAGAAGAGTTTAGAGTAAGGGTGGATATTAAGGTAAAATCTGGGATCTGGCCTAAAAGAGGAAAACAGAGAGGGCTGGTGAACTTGGGAGAAGCTAAAGTGTCAATGGTTCATCTCAGTCACGGAGCAAACAGAAGCAGAATTGAATGAGGTCACTAGGGTTGCTGTAATAAAGTCTCACAAACCACGTGGCTTCAAATAGGAGAAATGTATTCTCCCACAGTGCTGGAGGCCAGAAGTCCAAAATCAAGGTGCTGGCAGGGTTGTGCATCCTCTGGGTGGAATCCTTCCTTCCCTCTAGCAGCTTCTGGTGGTGTCCATGGGCCCTTGGCATCCTGTGGCTGGCAGCTGCATCACTCCAATCTCTTTCTCTGTCATCATGTGGATGACACAAGCAGAGCTCCCTGTGTGTCACAGTCTCCTTTTTATAAGGAGACCAGTCATACTGGATTAGGGCCCACCCCAGTGACTTCATCTTAACTTGATTACCTCTGTAAATAGTCTATTTCCAAATAAGGGCACATACACAGGTCCCGGAGGTTAGGACTTTAACGTATCTTTTCAAGGAGACACAGTTCAACCCATAACAGGCATAAACTCTAAATGTCATGACTTACCATGTGATATGATTTGGCTGTGTGTCCCCACCTAAATCTCATCTTGAATTGTAATCCCCACACACTGGGGGAGGGGCCTGGTGAGAGGTGATTGGATCAGGAGGGCAGTTCTCCTATGCTGTTCTTGTGATAGTGAGTGAGTTCTCATGAGATCTGATGGTTTGAAAGTGTCTGACACTTCTGCCCTCTCTCCTGCCACCACGTAAGGTGTGCCTTGCTTCCCCTTTGCCTTCCTCTATAAAAGTAAATTTCAGCCGGGCACAGTGGCGCACACCTGTAATCCCAGCACTTTGGGAGGCCGAGGCGGGTGGATCACCTGAGGTCAAGAGTTCAAAACCAGCCTGGCTAACATGGTGAAACCCCGTCTCTACTAAAAATACAAAACAAAATTAGCTGGGCATGGTGGTGGGCGCCTGTAGTCCCAGCTACTCAGGAGACTGAGGGAGGAGAATCACTTGAACCCAGGAGGCGGAGATTGCAGTGAGCCGAGATTGCACCACTGCACCCCAGCCTGGGTGACAGAGTGAGACTCTGCCTCCAAAAAAAAAAAAAAAAGTAAATTTCCTGAGACCTCCTCAGCCATGCTGAACTGTGAGTCAGTTAAATTTCTTTTCTTTATAAATTACCCAATCTCAGGCAGTTCTTTACAGCAGTGTGAAAACGGACTCATATACCATGTTGCTGTGAAAATTAAATGAAATGACAAATGATAAGGTATTTTTGAAAGGAGAAAAGCACAGCAAATTATTGTTTCCTACACTAGTTATGTCACTAGTAACAGTCTCTTGCTTGTCTTGGAATGGATAGTCATTCAGATGGAGACGATTAGTCAGGCTCAAGGTAGAGACACTTTGAGTTGGAAGATTCTGACCTATCGGCATTTCTCCATTTGAGATAGTTCCGAAGACAAATGATTACAGAAACCACAAACTCAAGGGTCTTCTGAGCCATAAATGAAATATCATTCTTGGAATCAGCAACATGGAATGTGTTAATTACTACTGAGATGTGGAAACATGTCATGGCATTGACTGAGCTTTATTCATTCAGACCTCCTCACTTGGACTTTGTGATATTCCAACCCAGAGATTTAGTCTTTCTATAGAATTGTCTCATTAAAAGGTGTGTTTCCTTTTTTCGCTCTTTTTTTATGGTAAAAATACACAGAATTAAAATTAACCTTCTGGCCGGGTGCAGTGGCTCACGCCTGTAATCCCAGCACTTTAGGAGGCCATGGTGGGCAGATCACCTGAGGTCAGGAGTTCGAGACAAGCCTGGTCAACATGGCGAAACCCCATTTCTACCAAAAATACAAAAAATTAGCCAGGCATGGCCGCGCATACCTGTCATCCCAGCTACTCGGGAGGCTGAGGGGAGAGAATCGCTAGAACCTGGGAGGCGGAGGCTGCAATGAGCCATGATCAGGCCACTGCACTCCAGCCTGGGCAACAGAACAAGACTCCATCTCAAAAATAAAATAAAATAAAATAAAATAAACTTTATTAACCACTTTTATGTGTACAGTTCAGTAGTGTTGAGTATGTTTACATTATTGTGCAACAGATCTTTATAATGTTTTCATCTTGCAACTGTGAAACTATATATCCACTAGATGCTACTTCCCCTTCTCCCTTCCCTTTGGCCATTGTTAACCACCCTTCTACTTTCTATTTCTATAATTTTGACTATGTTAGATACTTCAGAGTTAAAATAAATTCCTACAGTATCTGTTCTTCTGCAGCTGGCTTCTTGTGTTTAGCATAATGTCTTTGAAATTCTTCCATGTTGTAGCATGTGACAGGATTTTTTTCTTTTTAAGACTGCATAATAGTCTGTTGTATGTATATACTATATTTTCTTTATCCATCCATCTTTTGATGGGAATCTAGGTTGCTTCCACCTGTTGGCTATTGTGAATAATGCTGTACTGAACATGGATATACAAATATCTTTCTGATATTCTGTTTTGAATTCATCTAGATATAAACCTGGAAGTGGGATTGCTGGATCATACGGTAACTCAATTTTCAATTTTATGAGAAACTTCCTTATTTTTTTTTCTGTCTTGTATTTCCACTAACAGTGCAACTTCTTCACATCCTTGCTGACACTTATTATTTTCCATTCTTTTGACAGTGGCCATCCTGATGGATGAGGTGATAACACATTATGGTTTTGATTTACATTTCCCTAATGATTAGTGCTATTGAGCATCTTTTCATGTGCTTATTGGCCACTCATATCTTCTTTGGAGAAATGTCTATTTAAGTCCTTTGCCCATTTTAAATTGTCTTATTTGTTTGTTGTTGTTGTTGTTGAGTAGTAGAAATTTCTTATGTATTCTGCATATCAATCCCTTATCAGATGAACAATTTGCAATTATTTCCTCCTATTCCATAGGTTGCCTTTCCACTCTGTTGATTCTTTCTTTCGATGCACAGAAGTTTTTGAGTTTGGTGTAGTCTTATTTGCCAGTTTTTGTTTCTGTTTCCTGTGCTTTGGGTGTCATATATAAGAAATCATTGCCAAATCCAATGTCCTGAAGCTTTTCTCTTGTGTTTTCTTCTAGGAGTGTAATAGTTTTAGGTCATACATTTGGGTCTTTTATTCCTTTTGAGTTGATTTTCATATCTGCTACAAGGGAAAAGTCCAACTTCATTCTTTTGCAGGTGGATATCCAGGTTTTCCAACACCATTTTTTGAAGAGACTATCCTTTCTTCACTCTGTAGTCTTGGCACTCTTGTTGTAGATTATTTGGCCATAAATGCAGGGGTTCATCTCTTGGCTCTCTGTTCCTGCCATTGATCTATATATCGATCTTTATGCCAGTACCACTACTGTTGCTTTGTAGTATGTTTTGAAATCAGGGAGTGTGAGGCCTCCAGCTTTGTACTTTTTAAAGATCATTTGGGCTATTTGGGGTCCCTTGTAATTCCATATATATTTCAGTATTTTTTTTCCAATTTCTGCAACAAGTGCAGTTGGGACTTTGACAGGGATTGCATTCAATGTGTAGATTGCTTTGGGTAATACAGACATTTTAACAATATTAAGCCTTCCAAACAAAGAGCATTGGATGTTTTTCCATTTATTTGTATCCTCTTTGATATCTTTCACCAATGTTTGGTACTTTTCCATGTACAAGTCTTTCATCTTTGTGGTTAAGCTTATTCCTGAGTATTTTATACTTTTTGATACTATAGTAAATGAACTTGTTTTCTTAAAAATTTCCTTTTTCAATTGGTCATTGATAGTGTATAGGAACACAATTGATTTTTGAGTGTTGATTTTGTATCCTGAAATTTTGCTAATTTTGTTTATTCATTCTAGCAGTTTTTTAGTAGGATCTTTAGGGTTTTCCACACATAAGATTGTATCATTTGCAAATAGAAATAATGTTAAGTCTTCTTTTCTAGTTTGTATGTCTTTAATTTCTTTTTCTTTTCTGATTGTTCTGGCTAGAACTTCCAGTATTATGTCAAATAATAATGGTGAGAATGGGCATCCTTGCCTGGTTCCTGATCTTAGAGGAAAAGCTTTCAGTGTTTCTACACTGGGTATGATGTCTGTTGTGGGTTTTCCATGTATGACTTTTACTGTGTTGTGGTAGTTTCTTTCTATTCTTAGTTTGTTTGGTGTTTTTTATCATGAAAGGGGATTGAATGTTGTCAAATACTTTTTCCTCATCCATTGAGATGATCAGGTGGTTTTATTCCTCCATTTTGTTACATTGATTGATTTTCATATGTTGAACCATCCTTGCATTCTAGGTATAAATCCCAACTCATCATGATATATGATCCCTTTAACATGCTGTTGAATTTGGTTTGGTAGTATTTTGTTTAGGATTTTTGAATCAATTTTAATCAGGGGTATTATCTGTAGTGTTTTTTTCTTGCTGTGTCTTTGTCTGGTTTTGGTATCAAGGTAATTCTGGCTCATAGAATAAGTTTGAGAGTGTTCTCTTCGATTCTTTGGAAGAGTTTGAGAAGAACTGGTGTTAGTTCTTTAAATGTTTGATAGAATTCTCTAGTGAATCCATCTGGTCCTGGGCTTTTCTTTGTTGGGAGCTGTTTGATTACAGCTTCAATCTCCTCACTAGTTATAGATCTGCTCAGATTTCCTATTTCATTATGACTTAATCTTAGTTGGCTATGTGTTTCCATTAATTTATTAATTTCTTCTAGGTTATCCATTTTTTTTGGTATTTTTAAGTCTTTAAAGTCACGTATTAACAAGGTATATATGAACATTTTATGCCAAATATAATTATCATAATGGTTTCAAAAGGATTGTTGAATGAAATGGAGTGTAAGCAGTTTTGAATAGAATTAAAGGCAATTTGAATGCTGCAAATCATTGTAAGCACCTTATTTTAAAATAAAGTTTAATTTTCACTTCAAAATAATGTTTCCATGATTAGAAAAACAATTAGAAAAAACAATGAAAATTTATATGAAATCGAAACCAAACACATTCCCAGAAAATACTGTGAACATTTTTCTTATTTTCTTTCTAACTTCTTAAGTGTGTGGCTTATAATCACTCATTTATTTATCAAGCACTTAGGCTGCACCAAGGAGTAAAAGGGATACAATTATTACAAACCACCTGTTTACTTAAGTCATGCCCCTGCAGATATTTATGAAGGGAAGACTGTTCTTGGCAAGAAGAAAATGGCATATCACTAATCGCTTTTACTCAAATTGTTCAGTTGTCTGCAAATTCTATGGCCTTCTGGCCTGCCTTGCCCCATTCCCCATTCTGCCTGCAGAATCTCATTGCATTTTCCTCTTTTTCCATTTTGGCCTCCTTGGGAACCAAGTGAAGGAAAGGCCAATTCCTGTGTTTGTAACAATTAGTCTGGTTTTTGGTTGTAATGAGAAGACCCAGCAGGTGTTTCACAAAAACCAGGGCCAGAAACACGGGGTTTGTTGATTTTTGCCTTGGCATAGGAAAGCTAACCACCAACAACTATAGTAAGGAGCAGCTCCAGGGGCCGACACCCCCAAAGAGAGAAGTGATTGACAGTGCTTCATTCTTCAGCTCACAGAGAAAAGAGCCTGGCTTGAAACCTGGGTTCCAGCTGCCAAAAAGTTAAGGTGACACTCCCTGAGTGCTATTTGCAGTGGGAACTTCAGCTCCCTCCCACTCAAGCCACAAAGGGGTAATGACTGAAATCTACTTCACTGTAGGAAGGGAGATGTTGAACTGAGATTTGTCTGTGGCAAGGCCAGCAGCCATCACATACTGTATGTCAGGCAAGAAGCCTATTGCTTAAAAAGCCTCTAGAAGGCTCCTCACCAACACAGTGGAACTAATCTCCAGGCTTCTGATACTAGAGATTATGTTCTTCTTCCCCAGGTTCTTTGGACATTCGAATCTCTAAATGATCAGGAAGCTGACCCTCCAATGTTCCCCAGAGCTACTTCCCAGCTCCCACAGATAAAACCCTCTAAGCTTCAGAAAAGGAGTGTGGCTCTGTGGTTGCTACTGGGTTGATGCAGAGAACACAGAGCCACTGCACAGCAGTTTCTCTTGTGTCTGGTGGATAGCTGAGCATGGGGAAAGATCAAGGGCATGGGGGCTGCTGAACTTCAGTTCCAGTTCCTGGCTGTGTGACCTCAGGCAAGTTATTTGATCTCTCTGAATGTATAAAATGGGAATGGCAGAGCTTCTGTATCACAGGAGTAGACAAGACAATATGTAGAAAGCACTTACATCGACAGGTCATCGAAAGTCAGTTTTCTCCCTGGGGATGGGAGCAGCCACCTTGAAAGAGAGTTACTTAATGGCATAGTGCCGTGTGCTCTTCCTTTCTGTTTCTTTGCTTGGCATTAACCGATGATTAATTTTGAAGAGTTACTGGAACAATTACAACTCAACTTGGTCAAAAAAGTTCTCACAAATAGAAGCTGACTGTCATTTATTCACTCAGTTCCTGTTGGCTGAGTGTTGGCTCTAGGACTGGCACTAGGCACTGGAATTAAACATTCTGGACTCCAGAGGGCCATGTAAACTCTTCCTGAAGGATGCAGAGGAAGATTCGAACTGGAGGAAAACCCTAAAATGTGAGTAGGAATTGATCAGGCCAAGAAAACAGGCAAAGGGTGCTTCTGTTTGGGGGAATGTTGAATGCCAGGGCAGCGACGGGAGCAGGGCAAGGTGTTTGAGCAAAGTGGAGCTCTCTCTGCTGGGAGCCAGTGGTGTCTGCAGGTCATGTGCCAGGGGCAGATGACTGCAGAGGAGATGTCATTGGCACAGTGTGCCCTGGAACTGGCGCTCATTGCAGATGCTTGCAATTCCCTCCTCCCTTCCTTTCTTTAAGTCAAGGCTTAATCAAGAACTGAACAACTGAAAGCCATCTAAGGGTTTGGAGCAGAGAAGCAATGATACTGCCTGCTTTTGTGAAACATGACTCCAGGGATGCTGTAGATAATTGAACTGGAGGGTGGAGATTGGCCATGGGGAGACCAGTCAGCAGGCTGATGTCCAGGTGGGAGAGGACAAGGGCTTGGACCAGGAGGATGACAGTGGGGATGGAGGGGACCAAGTTAGAGCCATCTTCAGAGATAGAACTCCCTGAATGTGGGGATCCAGGAGAAGGAAGGCAGTGAGGAGGATGAAGCAAGTTGTTTAGGCATCACCTAGCATAAGCAGAAGGGAGGTGTTTGATGTTATTGTTCATGAAGATAGAGAATAGAGGAGGAGGAGGAGGAGGGGTAAAAGAAGTGTAGCTTCATGGGAAACTGCAGGTTTTGTAGGAAGTGGCTTTTGCATACCTTCCAGTTTCCTCTGGCCCTTCACATCCCACCTTGCACCATCCACGGTTAAGCACAGATGGACATTCATTCATTCCCTCCTCCACACACTGGCCCTCCACCAGCTTCCAAAGGGCTCACATTGCATGTGCATGAGGGTGCTCCGCTGGACACTGCTAAGTGTGTGTGGCACTTACACTGTCAGAGAAAAGCTCCGAGAAAGGCAGTTTTACTGAAAACTGTTAAGGGACATTCCAGGCCCATTTCTGCAGCAAGCATAAAGTTGGAGATTCATTGAGCTGACAAGAACACTCTAGAGCAGGAGTAGCCAACTTTGACTCACATGCCTACTGGGCCTGCTCCTTGCTTTTTTAAATAAAGCTTTACTGGAACACAATCATGCATATCTGTTTACACATTGTCTATGGCTGCTTCTACACTAGAACGGCAGAGCTGTGAGAGCAACAGAAATTTCATGGCTAGCTTAGCTGAGACTATTTAGCCGCCTAGCCCTTTAAGAAAAATGTTGACCTGCTCTAGTGTGCTGCCATCTCTGGTGTGAACGGGTGTTTGATGGTGATTGAGGGACCTTGGCGCTCTTTGCCGAAAAGCCCTCCATGCCTAAGAATCAAGTTCAGGATCCTTAGCTTGCTGTCCGAGGCTCTCCTGCGATGTGAAGCAGACATGCTCCATGTCATTGCATAAAACCTTGGTGTAAAACATCAAGATCCATCAAATGACTTTAAAACATCCATTGCATTTAGTTCTTGTGCCTTGAATTTGATGCAGTAGTTCCATTGATTGAAATCTATTCTAAGGGAAGAATCCAAGCAACAGAGGAACACTTTGTTCCCTGGCCTGGCTATACCCACTTGTCTGAACTAATTTTTTTTTTTTTTTTTTTTTTTTTTTTTTTGAGACAGAGTCATACTCTGTCACCCAGGCTGGAGTGCAGTGGTGCAATCTCGGCTCACTGCAACTTCTGCCTCCTGGGTTTAAGCGATTCTCCTGTCTCAGTCTCCTGAGTAGCTTGGATTACAGGTGCCTGCCACCATGCCCAGCTAATTTTTGTATTTTTAGTGGAGACCGGGTTTCACCATGTTGGCCAGGCTGGTCTTGAACTCCTTACCTCAAGTGATCCGCCTGCCTTGGCCTCTTAAAGAGCTGGGATTACAGGCGTGAGCCACTGCGCCTGGCCTGGACTAAGTTTTTTAAAGGCATCACTCCTCACACACACTCCACAAATACACACAAACTGTGTAAGGGACTCACAAATGCGGAAAGTCTTAGGGAGAAAAATTAAAGCAAGATTAAGAGGCCCAGAGTGCTGAAGACCATTGTCCAGATAGTGTGATGGGGACACCTTGTCTCAGGGTCAGCGCTCCTCTTGCCAGAGTCACCTCACTCACCTCCCCCTTATCACAGCTACTGCGGGTCCTGCCTTTATGTTTTATTTGTTTTTTTGTTTATTTATTTATTTATTTTTCAGACAGAGTCTCATTCTGTCACCCAGGCTGGAGTGCAGTAGTACCATCTCGGCTCACTGTAACCTTTGCTTCCCGGGTTCAAGCGATTCTCGTGCCTCAGCCTCCCGAGTAGCTGAGATTACAGGCATGCGCTACCTGCCTGGCTAATTTTTTTGTGTTTTTAGTAGAGACAGGGTTTCACCATGTTGCTCAGGCTGGTCTTGAACTCCTGACCTCAAGTGATCTGCCTACCTTGGCCTCCCACAGTGCTGGGATTACAGGTGTGAGTCACTTTGCCCAGCCCCTGCCTTTATTTAAAATGTTGACATTTTGTTTGTGATAAAGTTTTTTTTTCATTCATTTTATTTTTTTAAACGATTGCATTAATTATTATTTATCTTGATAACTGAGTTTTCAGTATTCCCTTTACTTTTGATTCCCAGGCAACTGCCTCAGTCACTTCATCCCAGTCTCAGCTCTGGGAGGAGCAACTGAGGAAGTAGAGAAAATGGAAAGAGCACTGTGTCAAGGAGGCCAGGGGAAAAAGATTTGCCCAAAAGAAGGCTAATGTGACAGGATGAACATCAAAAACGTGACACTAAGTGAGAGCAGCCAGATACAAAAAGTCATATACCATATGATCCCATTTTTATGAAATGTTCAGAAAAGGCAAGTCCATAATCTAGAGAGGCAGAACATAGATCAGTGGTTGCCAGGGGCTGAGGTCTCATTTTGAGATGATGGCAACACTCCAAAATTAGATTGCCATCATGGTTGCATACTGCTATGAGGGTACTAAAAACCATTGAATTGTACTCTTAAAGTGAGTGCATTTTATGGTACATAAGTCACACTTCAAGTTAAAAAGAAAGAAGGCTGAGTAAGGCGAGGATTGGGAATTAAGCATTGAATGAGTAAATAAATGAGTGAGTGACTCAAAGACAGGCAGTATTTCTAAACAAGAGAGTGCCGCTGGATTCGAGAGTGGGAAGAATTAAGTCTAGAGGATCCGGTTGTTCCTTAGCAAGCCCAAGGGGGAGCGGTGGGCCACGCAGCCTCCTGATACTTACCAAGGTAGAAATCCCAGACTAGACTCCTTTTTGGAACATGAAAGATCAATACACATCAAGAGACTTAAAAGTGTGCACTGTCTGTTGTTTCTGTGCATTGCCTTTTGATACCATAATTCCATTTCTCGAAAGCTATGCTAAGGATAGAATCCGGATGATGGAAGAATGATTTACCCATATGTGCTCACTACAGAGCTGTGTGTAGTATTGGAAAAAGGGAGACAACCCAAATGACCAACTGGTTAAATGAAATATGGCCGAGTAACAGATAGAATGTTAAACAGCCACCTAAAATGATGCTAATGTTGAGGAAAAGTACACTGGAATGGAATCTGGAAAAAGCAGGACAACAAAGGATAAAGAAAATATTGAAACCACCACAAGGAATTGTGTGTGTAGCATAAACACCCAATAGTAGCACAGCCACAGTGTTATGGAAGAGCAATGGGCTTATGGATTGGTTGGATTTTACTCTGTGATAAGTGCTTTCAGCACTGTGATCAGACATTTGGTACACTATCACTTTTCAAAGTCTGTGACTTAGTTATCCTTTTCTTGGTCAATTTCACAAATGAGGAAACTGAGGCTCAGGTTTAAGGAAATGTGTACGGGGTCACACAATTTGCAAGTGATGGAACCCAAGCCCAAAGGGGTGGAACTGGGCCTTCTCAAGTGTAGTTTAGTCAGGGTTCTCCAGGGAGACAGAATATGTGTTATAATCTATCTATATACACAGGACATGGACAGCTAACTAGCTAGATGGATGGATTGATGGGATTTATTATGGGAATTGGCTCACATGATTATGGAGGCTGAGAAGTCCCGTGACAGGCCATCTGCAAGCTGGAGACCCTGGGATGCTGGCAGCATGGCTCAGTCCAAATCCAGAAGCCTCAGCACCAGGACAGCCAATGGTAATTCTCAGTCTGATGCCAAAGGCCTGAGAACCAGAGCAGTGGGTGGGGCACTGGTGCGAGTCCTGAAGTCCAAAGGTCAGGGAGCTTGGAGTTCTGATGTTCAAGAACAGGAGAAGAAGAGTATCCTGGCTCCAGGAGAGAGAAAACAAACAAACAAACAAACAAACAAACAAAAAAACTTGCCTTTTTTTTCTGCCCATTTTGTTTGATCCAGACCACAGTCAATAGGATGGTGCCTGCCCCCCTGGAGGGCAGATCTGCCCCCTTCAGTCCACAGACTCCCACACCAGTCTCCTCCAGAAAAACCCTCACAGACACACCCCAAAGTGAGGCTTGACTAACTCTCTAGGGATTCTTTAATTCAGGCACCTGAAATTAACCATCACACCCAGGATCCAGCAGGCATCCCTCCAGCCAGCCCATGAGGTGGGGTTCATTGCCCTTATTCCACCCTAGAGGTGCAGAAGGTGAAGTGTGGAATGGTTCCGTTATGGCTCAGCGCCAAGCAACCAGCACTGAGGGGAGCTGGGACGCCTGTGGGTGGCCCGGGATGAGCTCCTGAACATCTTACATCCCGCAAGAGGACGGAGCATCCCTGATCTGAGAGTGAACAGAAGGCCTGGCACCAGGCCAAGGGCATCATCAAGGGAAAGAGGACTTCGCTCTGCTTCTGTTGAGAAGTGTTCTTTGTACCCAACGGTACAAAGACCAGGGATTTTGGTGACACAGCAGCCCGAGCCCAGCCTGGGTGCCTAGGATGCAGCTTAGCAGGTCAGCTCTCAGTACTGCCAGGACTTCCCCCTTGGAAACCTGCGCACTGGCAGTGGTCTACCAGGAGGGGGCCAACTCGACAAAAGCAGAGAGGGTGAAACATCCTGCACCAGATCATTTCAGACATCAGCGATGGATTGGTTGATTAGCAGTGTTTTTGCTGAGACTGATGGTGGACTCCCTGCCCGAGATATCCTGGATTCCTTCAGGTCAAAAGTCAGCAGCTACACTGGAGCTTTCCTGACCCCCATGTCCAGGTACAAAGAAAACCCATCACCTGAGAGCCAATGGCCTCCAGAGCTAGTGTGGCAGAGGGGCTTGGCTCACGTGTCATCCTGCTTCTTTCTTGCTGTGTGACTTTGGGCTAGTAGCTTCACCTCTCTGAGCCTTGATTCCCCCACAGATGATCAAACATTTCTAGTGCCAGACGCTGTTCTAGGAACTGTGTACCTACTGCTTCAATCCTCATAACGCTCCTATGAGGCTGGCATCATTGTCTGTAGACCTGTTTACAGAAGAGGCCACAGAAGCCCCATGAGGGAAAGGGATTTGCCTCATGTCACAGTGAACAAGGGGAGGAGGCAGGATCAGAACTCAGGGAGCCTGGGCCTGGGTCCTGCACTGCTCACAACAGGCTCCAACTGCCCTGGTATGAAGACAAGGGCTGTAAGGATGAAGGCACACAAAATGCCAAGTGAGAGCTCTGGCCACGGTCCCTCTCACCATCTCCGAAGGCAAACCCCGCCGCTGTGGCCTTGGCTTTGCCGGAAGCTGATTCCATGCTGCTCCCCCAAGGGACCCTGAAGCTGCAGGTGTGCCAGGACATTCCTGGCCGACAAGTATGGGGTCACAGGAGGGCTGGAGAGCATGTCTCTGTGTCCATCGGCTCCGTGTGCGTGTGTGTGTGTGTGTGTGCGTGTGCGTGTGCGTGTGTGTGTGTGTGTGTGTGTGCGCTCATGTACGGGGTTTAATTAATGAAATGATGAAAACCTGGAAAAATACGTATTGCATGTATGCTTCAGTTTGACTCCATACTTTTCTTATTTCTTTTGAGTCATGAAATAGTAATAGTTCTCCAGATTTGTTATTTTTCTTCTTTTGATTCCCCCAAGGGGATGTAGGAAGCCGATCCAGTAGGGGACGTTCTGTGGTGTGTATGTCAGGACTGGCTCAGATCAGGGTAGATTGGTGGGTGTTGGGGTGCTGCCAAGGGGAGAGAGTCCGTAAGAGAAAAACATCTCCAGGGACAGAGTAGGGGAAAAGGGGCGGGCGGGGGAAGCCCTTGAAAAGGGCGGAAATCTCTGCGGGGAGGAAGGGCTTGGGATGACATGGGTCCTGGGGCTTAAGGACACAGGGTCCATGCGGTTCTTTAAGGGAACAGTTTTGGCGGCCCTCGCGCTGGATTTCAGACACCACCACCGGGATGACAGCCCACAAGCACAGCCAGACCCGTTTCCCACCTCAGCGTCGCCAGCCCTACCCAGGTCGGCCAGGCAGCTGCAGGTGTTGCTGAGTGACTGGGTAAGCGGGCGAGTGCAGAGAGCTTGCTCACTGAAACAGAGAGTGGCTGTATTGGGGTAACTAACACGGAAGTCTGCCCCTTAGACATGGAGCAAGGCTTCAGCAACACAGCTGCTTGTCCAACATACATATTTTAAGCGGGCCGGATGCTCAGAGGAAGCCAGGCGGGGATATCTTAGTCCAGTGTTTATAAAACACGGTTCCTCATCCAGAAGATTTCTGGGTAGATATTGAAGATTCCTTGGAAAAGGCAAGACTGAGGCTAAGTTTTGAGGGGTGAGCGTGTTCACAGAAGCAGAGCTGGTGGAAGAGGGTGTTCTAGATTCCTGCTTCGGCTGCCAGGAAGCCATCTGAGTCAGAAGGAAGCCGTCTGGGAGTAGATAGACGAGCCTCCAGCGGAGACAGGAAGGTGGGAAGCAGCCGGGCTGATAGACAGTGGGGGTGACATACCGAAGCTCTAACTTACTTATGCCATCTGTTGCAAGACAAACAACCTTAGCTCTTTCCTGTAACACAATCCCACATAACACACTCGAGCAAGTGATAATGTCATTAAGAGCAGAAATCTGATTTTCATGGAGCCCTGGACAAAAGGAGGAAATTGAGTTAGACTCTTAGAGACTCCTCAGCATGTGAAAGGGATGAGGGAGGAGTCTGCGCATAGGTGGGGTTTTGGGGAGGACTAAGGTTTAGTGAACAGCTCAGCAGTGCCCGACTTTACATGCATCTTTTTAATTGCAGCACTCGACCTGCAAAGAGAGACTCAAATTTTTCTTTATAAAAAAAGAATTGGTGACTCAGCTTCATTACATAACTTGCCCAAGGTCATGGCTAGGTCATCAGAACTGCAGCCTCACCATGCCATTGATGCCAAAGTTCACTATCTTCCCACAAGATACTTCCTGAAGAGTTTTGAAAGAGGATAAGCATCACCTGTCCAGCAGGGTGTGAGAGCTGCATGGGCTGGGTAATGACAGTAGCTACACAGGTCTCCTGTCGACCATGGCCAGGGACCGTGTGCACAAAGGACTTGGCATGGCTTGTCTCCTGTGATCCTTGGATTAGTTTACTATTAGTAGCCTTGACCTGGTATAAGCATCATCTTTTATGTGGGCCAAATTGGGTCTCCCTGCTTCCACTTTGTCACCATCCCCCCATTCTCCCCAACCCTGACAGCCAGCAGCCCACAGCTACCACAGAGATCTTTGGAAAGAGCTCCTCTGATCATCCTCCAAACTCTTTGCCTGAATATAGCGACCATCTAGATTTCCCATGGCTCTTAAGCTGCAGTCCCACATCCCTAACCTCGTCACAAGGCAGGCCTTGACAAGCCCACCACACCAGTCTCTCAAACCCTCACACACAAGCTCTTTCCAGCCCTGGCCCTTGCTGCTCCTTCTGCCTGGACCCCCACCCAACCCACAATCCCACATCTACACGTGCTCAATTAGTCCCCACTCTTCCCATCACATCAGAATTTCCGAATATTGCCTCTCCCATCACCTTACACCACTTTCTAGAGTTTGCCATAATGGTACCTGAACATCAATTTAAGTCTGTGTTTCATTAGTCTGATACCTCACTTGGTGTGAGGAGCTGGAGGTGGGACTTTTCCCACCTTGTTGGCTCTGGGTCCATAATGCCTAGAATAGGATGGGCCTGACACAAGGTAGGTGCTCAATATACACCATCAAATGAATAAGTGAATGCATGAATGAGTGAGTGAAGCTAAAACAAACACGCTGCCTCCTTTCCAGCGCCCTGTTTTGCCTCTGTCAGAGCACAAATAACAATAGGCACAAATAACAATATGCGGGAATGTTCTTTTTATGCCTGTGACCTCTTGGTGACCCTCATTCCCAGTGCATTCCCAGGGGACAGTGGCTAAATCTTAATCGCCACAGTATTTACAGTGCTCAGGATTGAGAATGGAGTCAGTCTCAGGACACGGCACATTCTTCTCCAGCTCTGCTAACCGGCCGCTTCACTCTGAGTCTCGTTTCCCGATTTCCACAAGGTGGGAGTTCTGCAACAGGAATCCTCCTGCTCCTTCCTGGCTAGGACTAACTTTCCAGAACTTCATAATCAGAAACATTCACTCTTTTCTGTTTAAGAATAAAAGAGATTTGGGGGATCCCCTCTAGCATCCTACTGTGCCCATTAAGATGATGCTTTGGAAGCCCATCAAAGACTCATCTTCTGACTACAGAGCTGTCTTGGGCTGCCCAGGAGCAGAGAGGCCTCCTTACTCACGCGGGAGAACACACAATGCATCTCATTGATCTAAAGCTGGTCTGGGAATTGCAAGCCAATTAGAATGGATCAGTAAATAATGCAGCCTGTTTTCAAACTGTGTGGCGCTTTCATGCAATTAGGCTTTGCCAGGAATGAAAGGTCATGGGCCAGCCTGTTGGCCATGCAAACAACTGAATAATGAAAACTCTGATCATTACAGTGCTGATTACTAAAGCTGGGCTTCTCTTATATGAGTGAAACTTTATCCTTATGTGTCTAATGTTGGAAGAAATCAGAGGGAGGGAATGGCATGGGTGAGAGGGCTAAATCTGGACTGTCTGCAGAGTGACGTGCTCATCCGAGCACTCTTGGTCCCTGGTGCCAGTCCTTTGGAAGGCCTCTGCTTAGCTGATGCTACAAACCAGTAACACAAATGGAATCCCAGCTCCTCAATCTAAGCCCCCTAAAAGGCAGGGCCACTCACTTTTCTGCTCCTGACATGATAGAAAGCAGAGGCATGCATCTGGGGTTGAGTTCTCTGCAGCTAACTTCTTAGTTTTGGGGCTGATCATGACCTCTGCTGAGGGCTGCTCTCAGGCGCCATGCCATCACACATGCCATCACACATCACATGCCCTGGTGGGGTCTAGTACGTAAGAGGGTCTTGATAGGAAGAATCCCGTCATTTCCTAGATTTGGACCAGAAAGATGGGAAAGGCCTTAGCATCTAGTTTAGAGTTTCTCAAAACACAAAAGCCAGGATGACTTTTGGTTGATTGTGAATGAGCACATTTTTGTTTTTGTATTTAGAGGAGCTTTACGATAGGTTCACAGAAAAATTATGAAGAAGGTACAGAGATTTCCCATATGCCCCCCACACCCACACACATGAACAGCCTACCCCCACCCCAAGAGCAACATCCCCCCAGGATGGTACATTTATTACAATGTAAAAGGAACCTATATTGACACATCCAAATTACCCAAAGGTCATTTTATACATTAGGGTTCACTCCTGGTATTGTACATTCTGTGGGTTTGGACAAAGGCATAATTACTTGTATTTACCATTAATAGTATCATACAGAGTATTTCATCGATTTATTTATTTTTGATGCAAATAATTGTATATATGTATGCGGTACAATGTGATCTTTTGGTATATAGATACAACATAGAATGATTCCATCAAGCTAAACCATCCCCTCACCTACTTACCAGTTTTCTATAGTATGAACATTTAAAATCTAGTCTTGTAGCAATTTTGAAATATACATTAACTGTGCTTACCATAACTTACAATAGATCAGGAAAACTTCTCCCCCTGTCTAATAGAAACTTTGTTCCCTTTGATAGACATGAACATGTTTTGGGTATTCATATATATGCATGTGTTTTTATGTATATATTTTACTGTTAGATTTCATGCATATCATTACTTAAGATAGTGATTACTTTAAACAGCGCCACACCTTGCAACTGCCCAAAGGGCTTTTAAAAAAAATTCTCTCTGCCAGGCGCGGTGGCTTTCACCTGTAATCCCAACACTTTGGGAGGCTGACACAGGTAGATCACCTGAGGTCAGGAGTTCGAGACCATTCTGGCCAACTTGGTGAAACCCCATCTCAACTAAAAAAAGAAAAAAAAATACAAAAATTTGCCAGACATGGTGGCGGGTGTCTGTAATCCCAGTGCCTTGGGAGGCTGAGGGCAGGAGAATCGCTTGAACCCGGGAGGTGGAGGTTGCAGTGAGATGAGATTGTGCCATTGCACTCCAGCCTGGGCGACAAGAGCAAAACTCCATCTCAAAAAAAAAAAAAAAAAAAAAATCCTCTCATCCAAAGAGGAACCTGGCTGTGGGATTGTATACATTGTACATTTATACATTAATAAACAGCCAGAGTAAGGACCCCTGGCTTAGGGCATAACCAAGTAAAAGGATAGCTAAGACTACCTAAAGCATCCCGTCATCAAGGTGGCAAGCCGAGGCTGGAGTCTGAGAGACACTGAGAAGCCAATGGTTTGGTTGGAGACTGTGCATCGGGGTTGAGGTGGATTGGTGCTTGGTGAAATTCAGATGCCCTGCCCCATCTCAGATCCATTAAATCAGAATTCCAAGAGTTGAGCCTAGAAAATCTATGTTCTCCGCTGCCCAGTAGAGGAGACTGGGCAGATGTCAGCCAGCTGAGGATGTTATCCGTCAGTCGGACTTGGATGACTGGAAGGGATTGGGCTGAAGCTTCACCCCAGGGCAGTGAGAAGCACAGAGGCTGCAGTGCTGGGAGTACTGGGTGTGCTGTGGGAGAAGCTCTGTGATTAGTGCTTCGGACTTTGAAGGCTGGAAGGGATTAAGCTGAAGCTTCACCCCAGGGTGGTGAGGGGCACAGAGACTGCAGTGCTGGGTGTGCTGTGGGGGAAGCTCTGTGATTAGTGCTTGGGAGGCAACGCTTCTCTGAGCTCATCCAGCAGGTTCCCTAGGACGGGAAGGAGGCAGAGGCAGCCCCTGACCTAATGCCAGGGTACCTTTGGCAGAAGTGTTCCCTGGGCTGCCTCTTGCAGGAAGTTTCAGTTAAGACAGATTACAGAATGGTGAGTAACTGCCCCCCTTCCTAGAAGGCACCATGACTTATGGATATGAAAAATCTCTACAGTTTACAAGTCTCTGCTGGGTGCTGGGTATGATGTCCATGCATTATCATTGGTCCCTATGCAGGGATAATGTTGTCCTTCCCGTGATGCAGGTAGGGAAGCCGAGCTCAGAGAGGTTAACCCAGTCACCTGAGCTCACACAGCTGGCTGGGGGCAGACCGAGGGTTGGAACCTGGGCCATTGTGGGTGCCAAGACCTTGTTCTTCCTTCTTAAACCAAATGAGGAGCCAGGAGGAGAGTCTGAGTCTTAGGACATCCAACTCCACTTTTCAACCACTGAAATTCTGCTGCTGCATTTGCATTTATGGGCTTTTCTCATGAAAAGGGAGTCACGTTACTCACAGTCACTTCTTTACCCAAGTTGTCAAATCCATGTCAGGACCAACCCACCGCGAAACTGCTTGGTCCTGTGGGGCCCCCAATCAACCAGATGAGGGAGCTGAGGCCAGAGCGTCCTAGTGTGGCAGCTTGAAGGGGCTGCTTGGGCAGCTGGGTTTCTGGTCAAAGCAGCAGAAACCCTCTCGGAGGGGCCCAGGCAGAAAGGGAATTTAATGGGAGGCTCGTGAGCAAATCAACGGGGAGGCTGCAGATCCAGGCTCTGGAAGTGTGCAGAAAACAGCCTGGAAGAGAGGTGGGTTCATGGACACAACAGATGGAAGAAATAAAGCCTGGTGTTCCATAGATCAGCAGGGTAACTACAGTTATTAATCAACCGTACACTTCAAAATACCTACAAGAGGAGAATTTGAATGCTTCTAGTGTAAAGATAAAGATTTAAGGTGATGGCTGTCCTAATTACCCTGATTTTGATTATACAAATGTATCAACTTGTCACATGTACCTCCCAAATGTGTACATCTAATATGTATCAATTAAAAAAATGCCTGGGTAGGCAGTTCTACCCCTACTACCAAAGGACACTCAGCCCCAATGCCGCAGACTCAGTAGGCTGCCAACACTGCAACAGAAGCTGCCACCACTGCGATAGAAGCTCCATGGCACCACCGCACCACCAAGAGGAGAAGTCAACCTCACTGAAGATGCCAGGAGGTTGTAGGAAATTGACTGTTGGCTCTGGCAAGATGTGGATTGTTGATGAGCTCATTCAGAGCAATTTTAATGGTGCGGTGCTGAGGGGAGAATGGAAGCTGCAAAGTGAGTTCTCTTTGGGATCGTTTTGCTGTAACAGGGAGCAGGGAAATGGGGTGGTTAATAGGAGGTGACGGGATCAAAGACACATTTTTTTCTAAAATAAGGTAAAATTACATAGCATAAAATTAACCATTTTAAAGTAAACAATTCAGCAGCATTTACTACATTCACAACCACCATTTCCATCCAGTTTCAGAACATTTTCATCACTCCCAAGGGCAACTCCTGCTTATCTGTGAGGCTGCTGCAGCCACTGCCCCTTCCCCTAGTCCCGGACCACCCCTGATCTGCCTTCTGTCTCCACGGATTTGCCAATTCTGGACATTTCATATAAATGAAATCATAAAAGATGTGGCTTTTTGCATCTGGGTTCTTTTTTTTTTTTTTTTTTTTTTTTGAGACGGAGTTTCACTCTGTTGATGAGGCTGGAGTGCAGTGGCGAGATCTCAGCCCACTGCAACCTCTGCCTCCCAGGTTCAAGCAATTCTCCTGCATCAGCCTCCCAAGTATCTGGGATTACAAGTGCCTGCTAGCATGCCCAGCTAATTTTTGTATTTTTAGTAAAGACAGGGTTTCACCATGTTGGCCACGCTGGTCTCGAACTCCCAACCTCAGGCGATCCACCCACCTCAGCCTCCCAAAGTGCTGCGATTACAGGCGCGAGCCATC
This sequence comes from Macaca thibetana thibetana, assembly GCF_024542745.1. Taxonomy (NCBI): domain Eukaryota; kingdom Metazoa; phylum Chordata; class Mammalia; order Primates; family Cercopithecidae; genus Macaca; species Macaca thibetana. The sequence goes on from NC_065582.1 coordinate 176,816,926, forward strand.
GTGCCCAGCCTGTGTCTGGGTTCTTTCACCTGGCAGAATGTTTTCAAGGTGCATTCATGTTGTAGCCTGTATCAGCGCTTCACTTCTGTTTATTGCTGAGTAATTTTCCTCTATATGGATAGACCACATTTTGCTTATTCATTCATTCATTGGTGGACACATGGGCTGTTTCCAACTCTCCACTGTTGTGAATATCATTGCTGTGGACATTCGTGCACAAGTTTTTCTTTGAGCAGCTGCTTTCAGTTCTCTTGGGCATTGACACAGTGGTGGAATTGCTGGGTCATGTGGTGATTTTATGTTTAGAGGAATGAAGAAACTATTTTCCACAGTGGCTAAACCATTTCACATTTCCTCTAGCAAAGAGAATCCTATACAAGGGTTCCAATTTCTCCACATCCTTGCAACAACTCTTAGTTTTTTTTTGTTGTTGTTTTTTGTTTTTAACATGGGTGACACTAGGACTTTTTCGTACATAGCCTGGGGAGATCCAATACAGAGAAAGAAATTGATCATGCAGAAGGAGGAATGGGATCATTGCTGGGGGCAATGTTTTGGAAGGTGACGGGGACACAAGACCCTCAAAACGGGGGATGCTCCAGAATGGGGCATCTGCTTGGACGCTGGACTGCCCAAAGGAAAAAGAGAAAGATCTCTGACACCAAGGCCCTGGGGCTCACTCCAGTGAGCTCGCCCCCTCCTAGTGAGGGGGACTCCCACAGAGCAGCATAAATCGGGGATGGGGAGGAGAAGGGCAAGAGCGGAAGACTCTCTTCAAACCTCAACTCTCACCCACAGACGTGGTGCTTTTGGGCAAGTGGTATAACCTCTTGAACCTCAGTATCCTTGGCCTTTGAATAGAGATAACAAAGCCTCGGCGGGCTGCTCTAGGATTCAATGAGGCTGTGCACAGCATGTGTCTGGCATTTAGTGGGTGCTTCCTAAATATAGGTCCCTTCCATCAACTCGTCCTTTAGGCTAGCTTGTGAATTACCAGATAGAAATGATAGCTTTGCCCTTCTTTGTGGCCTTGTTAATATCTGGACAATGTTGGGCACATAGTGCTCCATAAACATTTGAAAATAAATCAATAAACAAAAATAAAAATAATGATAAATAAAGAGATTTCCCAGCAATCGCAGCAGCAGCAAATATTACTGAGCACTTGCTCTGTGGCAGGCAATCAAAGGACAGCACCTCCTTTGATCGGAACAACATGACCTCGAGGTGAATACCCCTTGTCCCCACTTTGCAGGGGAGTGACTTGCCTGCTGTGGCACAGCTGGGGAGGGGCGGGCTGGGATTTGGGCCCAGATGTCTCACATCAATTCCAGTTAGTCATTATAGTATACTATCGTCAACCTAAATAACAGAGGCTCTGTAAAAAGTATATGTTTATTTGGGGTTATTTCCTTGCAATGAGAATCCACATGCCATAGTACACTATGTGCATATTGGGGAAGGTAAAGGAAGACAAAGGTTTCTTAAAGGGAATAAAATAAGAGGATTACACAATTGTTTTAAAAATAACTTACTGCACCTAAAAAAGGTGTCAAGAAAGAGGCTGGTTGACCATGTGAAGAAAGGGTGTGGGCACTAGCTGGATACTTAGGGAAGAATTGAACTTCCTGGGAAAGCAATTCCTTCACCCACAGGCAGCCTCTACCTCCCTGTTTGCATCTCCTTAAGCACAGTTGAGATCACCCTGGGCACAGAAGTGTCATCTTTCCAGGCTCTGGTGGTGTCAGATGTTGAAGGCTGGTTGATAGAGACATTTCACATAGATGTCTCCCAGGGATTGGGTGATCTTTCTGCTCCAGGCCACCACTTTGTCAACATCAGTGCACCAGGGAAACAGAACTAGCCATGACTAGTTTTCGCGACTGCTCTGAATCAGTGCCAAGGAATTGGAGTGAGCTTTTCCAGGTTCCTGAGAGAGTGCTGTCACCCAGGGCCTGAGCTTGTGCCTGAGCTGGCACAACCTCCCTTTCCCATGGTGCCCATCTTTCTGTGCTCCTCCCAGAGAACCACCTGCCCTTCACTTCCCATGCCCTCACCTCTTTCACTGCACAGGTCCAAAGGAGGTTTTTCAGTACGTGGCTGGATTTGGATCTTTCCCTGGGTTGCCCAGCAACACTCCCAGATCCTTCACCTGTTTCTGTCCCATCTCCCTGACACTCAGCCTTCCCTTTCTCTCAGGCTGCTGCAGAGTGTGAAGAGCTCGTATGTGTGCAGCCCTTTGAGCTAGGGAAAGAGGGCAACGAGGCACTGATAGAATTTAACAATGACAGTGACCATGAGCATAGCATTTTGAGACTGATGGTGCTCAGCTCTTTCCCTATAGCTGACTTTCCTGCCGCATGGACCGAGCAGCAAGAGCCAGCCTCTTGCCTTGCTCCTTTGGATGCAGGACTCCATCCACCTACTGCTTGGTTCCTGCTTTACTGCTCTTCCATGTCACTTATTTGATCCTCCCCTCAGACCAGGCAGGTGGGCCCTGAGCTGGGCACATCCTCATGTTAAAAAAGAACAGATCTGACCCCCAGGGAGGTGAAGCTGAGGTGAATCCATTAGTCAGCAGTGGTTTTGCTGACACTCTTCTGCCTTCAGACTCCCAGTCCAGAATATGCTGACACACATCTGAGTATATTTGTAATAAGCTGAACTAGCCATCAATAGTTAACCATTAATCACTTATCAATATGGGCATTAGAAAATCTTTACAGTAACAGCTGGATGGAGTTTAATCATTAATGCTGTTTTCCTTGACAATGTCCCAGATTTACATCTGATTACCTTGAGAGCCCATCTATATATGAAACGTATTCCATTTGCTCTTTAGACTAGAACAGGCAAGGGAAACCCCAGGAGACAGGTAAGTCACGCTCACAGACCTGGGTCTGCTTCAAAGAGGATTTCAAGAATTACCGAGATTATTACAGAACAGCAGGAATGAGAGATTTGAAAACTGAGGGATTTGAAATCAACTTTACAGGATTCTGGTGAAGATTAAGGGGGAATACACACATAAGGTGCTTAGTGTGGCATCTGACAAGCGCTAATCCAGAAAACGCAGTTGATTATGAGTGATTATGGCTATGGTAATTATTCCAGTGTCTGATAATCTGGTAATGACTGTCTCTTTCTCCTTTCTCACTCCACTCCCGTTATTCCTTCCTTTCTCCCTTTACCTCTCCCTGTCTTTCTTCTCTCCCTTCTTCCTCCTCCTCCCTGTCCTCCCCTCCTCTTTCTTCCTCTCTCTCTTCTTCCTTCTCTTTTTTCTTCTCTTCCTTCCCTTCTTTCCTTCTTTTCTCCCTCCGTTCCTCCTCCTCTTTCTCCTCTCCTGCACCTTACTCCCTCTCTCTCTCTCCCCACCTTAAAGCTGCTCTATTTTTTATATTCATTTTCAATTTCCTGTTTTGGGATCCACTTTAGTTTCATGCCAAAATCAGCAGACAACCCTGAAAATTAAGAAAAATGTCACAGCCAAGTGTGAATCAGAGAACTAGGGGCCCTGCATGTGTTGTGGGGTTCTCTGTCCAGAGCTGTTGGCCAGCGACTTGTAGGATGCACATGGTTTTGCCCTGCAGGGCCACATTTTAGAGTGGACAGTGTCTGAGGCAGCGACCACAGGCATTTCAAGGAAGCGTGATCTCCAGCTTGCACGAACTGGAATTGTGAGAACAAGTCCACGTTCGCAGTTTGCCGACATTTGGGTACACTGACGCTCATCAGTGTCTTCTCTTCACCTTGTTCCTTCTACCCAACTCCAGCTTCTGAATGAGGGTCTGCCTTCACGCTCTCTGGGCTCAGATCCAACCTCTGTGACAGGTTGGGTGAATGAAGTTACTTTTTCGAGCTTTGGTTGCTTTCTTTCTAACATAGGCCTGGCATAGCATCAGACACAAGGTCTTATTAGCAGCAGCAAAAGTCATTTTCTAAATCTTTAATTCCAGATGCAGCCTAGGTAGGGGCCAATCAGATCGCCTGGAGCAGAGTCCTCATCCTCTGCTGCGCTGGATATTAACTTTGCAGCTGCTAGGTTGTGGGGAGGCCCTGCAGAAAGGGGCGTGGGCTGCCTAGGTTGCAGATGGGCATTCAGGAGACCTGGGGAGGTGGCTATTCACCAATGGGCACAGCAGCATTTTGATCTTTTAAGAACCAGTATGACTGCGCCTGTGGGCCCCAGCAGAGCATTAGTTTTGAATAGCAGTCATTTTAGTATTGTTACTGAAGATGGGAAAGACAGGGACCTAGTATGTTCGGAGCTCTCACCATACACAGAGGTTGTGCTTTATCTTATGGATTGTATTTATTATTTTATTTAAGCTTTAGAAAATTATTTTGAGGAATTTTAGGGTTCTCTAGTCAAAGACCAAATGGGCCCCTCTCCTTTTTCTCTCTCTCTTTTTTTGAGACAGAGTCTTGCTTTGTTGCCCAGACTGGAGTACAACGATGCGATCTCAGCTCACTGCAACCCCCACCTCCCGCGTTCAAGCGAGTCTCCTGTCTCAGCCTCCCAAGTAGCTGGGATTACAGGTGTGTGCCACCACGTCTGGCTAATTTTTGTATTTTTGGTAGAGATGGGGTTTTGCAATATTGGCCAGGCTGGTCATGAACTCCTGACTCAGGTGATCCACCTGCCTTGGCCTCCCAAAGTGCTGGGATTACAGGTGTGAGCCATGGTGCCAGGTCCCTTTTTTCTTAAAACCGGTTTTAAGACATCATCCCTTCCATGAGGCGCTTATGAACAAGGAGCACCTTCTCTGTGTTCCACAGAGGCTATTACTTGTGTTGCCTCTGGGGATGATGAGGCTCGCCTGAGTGCATTTAGCATTTGCTATGTGTTTCACATACATGGACTCATTTAATCCTCACAACAGCCAGCAGAGGTAGGTCCTGTTATTTCCTCCATTTGAAACCTTAAGAAATGGAGGTACAGAGAGGTGAAGTAATTTTCCCCATCACACAGCTAGTAAGCTGTAGAGCTGGGATTTGAACCCATGGCTCCAGAGTCCATGCCTGGGGTACAAACTGTCTGTACATGGCCTTGCACTGCACAGGCAGGCAGTTTCCCACTGTGACGTCCCAGGGACGACGAAAGCATCTTCAGCTCTGTAGTGATCTCTGAAGAGTGAGGCACACAGTGTTGAGCCTCTGCTGGATACAGCTCCAGTGGCAGTGGGTTCTTATTGATTTAACAACCTTCTGCCTTTTCCTTGCTGACAGGGAGTAGGAGAAGATGGGAGTTGATAGTGACCCAGAAAGGACAACCCACCACCCACATCCTCCTGGAGCTGACAATGTTCTCTACCTGCAACATGATTTCTGGGAAGAATGCACGATTGTCTCTTTGTCCTCAGCCTCCTCTCTCTCAACACAGAGGCTTCATCATCTGGGGTCTGCCAAGCACTCTTCACCCACCCTGTGGCCATGTTCCCTTGCCCTAGTCCCATCCTACAGGAATATCCTTTGCAAATGGCCCCTCATTGCCTTCTCTTCTCCTTCCCCCCGTTTCTGTACTGGCTTCTTCCTCCACATTTGTGGTTGCTCATCTGCTCTGACTTCAGTTTGAATGGACAAGGCATACCCCAACAAAAGCCATGCTCGGACCACAGCTGGCATCACAGCTTCCCTCAGTTGTTCTCAAATCTAAAGCAGGGGTGTCCAATCTTTCGGCTTCCCTGGGCCACATTGGAAGCAGAAGAATTTTCTTGGGCCACACATAAAATATACTAATGATAGCCGATGAGCTAAAAGACAAAAACCACCCCCCCAAAAAATCTCATAATGTTTTAAGAAAGTTTACGAATTTGTGTTGGGCTGCATTCAAAGTCATCCTGGGCCGCATGTGGCCCTCAGGCCAAGGGTTGGACAAGCTTGATCTAAAGTGTTAGCTCTGGACGCCCACCATCTTCCCCCACACTGTCTTCTCCACTACTGAGCCATGAATAGGCCCTCAACACCTTCCCACAACCTGACCAGGCTTGTTAAGACAGCTCTCCACACTCCCTAGTGGCTGTTTTCCGGCTTCTCACTCCTGTCACCATCACCCTCCTTCTTTCCCCCGCAGTTGATGGCTTTTCCCATCCTTCACGTGGGTACCACTGGACTCAATACAGATGCCGCTGGACAGAAGTCCCCCATGTACCACACTTCCACATCTGCAATCTTTGCTGTACTTTTACCCATACATTGACTCACATCCTCATCACCTCTTCTGCTCCTATTCACATTAACTTTCTCTGACAACTTTCTGTACACAGACTCCTCTTGCAGGCTCTCCAGCCTCACCCCAACCACTCTACTCAAAGCACCCTTGTAACAGTCACCAAGGACCTCCATGTGGCCACGTGCCATGGATGCTGATCATGCCTCTTACGTGACCCCTGATTAATATTCACTCACATCTCCTTACAGTTCTTGTCTTGCCACTCCTAACACCTTGCTCTCCCTGTTTCTCTGACTCAGTCTCCTTTGAAATTGACTATCTCTAGCTTCTCTCCAGGTTAGAGTTCCTTAGAAAGTTTCCCCTTCTGCCCTCTTTCCCTGGGTGACCTCACCTAACCCCATGGCATTAAATACCAGTTGATTTATCTCCAGACCAGACCACTTCCTGAGCACTACTCTTATTTCCAGCTGCCCCAGCGATGTGTATGATTTGATGTCCCACAAACATTTCTAGGTCAACATTTCCTAACCAGAACTGTTCATTTTCCCCCACCCACAAATCTGTTACTTTCCGAGTCTTCTCTAGCTCAGTGAATGATAGTTGCCATAAAGGATATAACAAGGATTTGCCAGGCATCTCCCAGGACCTGTTAGCTACTGTATCCCTCATTTAACAATTATAATATGAGAGAATAATATCTATCTTCAATTGACTGATAAGGAAATAAACTTATAGGTTAAGTCACTTGCCCTGGATCACAGTGGCAAAGCCAGGATAGGGACTCAGGTCTTGATTCTAATGGCCTTGCTCTTTCTATTCCACTCACATCTTTTCAAATCGTGACTCTTGCTTAATAATCTGGAGACAATTTTCATCCTTAGGCCCCTGTAGGGCCACCATGTTGCATACTTCTAAGGGGACATTTACCATGTCATCTGTGAGGATGGCGGTTCCTGGAGTTTTGCAGAGACGGTCATTCACATGAAATAGAATGAGAGTGAGTCCCTCAAGGCGGGCAGGGTGGTGGCCATGACTACTGTCATTTTGGCTTTCTTTGTCCCCTCCCATCCCACCTGACTCCATTCTGTCTCACCTCTTCCCCTCTCTTCCACTCCATCTATTCTGCTTGCCCTGCCTACCTCTGGCCAGGAACTCTGTCAGACTGTGACACAGAGATGAATCGGTTATGGCCCCTGAGCGTGAGGAGTATAGAAGTATATCAGTCAGGGTTCTCCAGAGAAACAGAACCAATAACATGAATAAATAAATACACATGCATGCACACACATCACACACACACTTCCTATCTGTCTGTCTATCTGGTTAAATTTATTTCAAGAAATTGGCTCATGCAGTTGTGGGGGCTGGTAAGCCCAAAATCCATAAGGCAGGCCAGCAGGCTAGAACTTCCGGCAAGGCTGACGTTCCCTGCAGTCTTGTTCTGAAGGTGGGAAACACAGGCAGAATTTCTGTGTTGCAGTCTTGAGGCCAAATCCTTCCTCTGCAGGGGACCTGAGCTTTTTCTCTTAAGGTCTTTAAATGATTGGGTGAGGCTCACCCACATTATGGAGAGTCATCCGCTTTACTTAACGTCAGCTGATTGCAAACATTAATCATATTGAAAAAAAATACCTTCACAGCAATATCTGGACAATTCTCCAGATGTTTGATCAAACAATTGGGCACCACAGCCTAACCAACTCAACACATAAAATGAGCCATTACATGTAGGTCACAGTCAGTGGCAAGAACACAGATGAGAGAACAGTCAGCCCATACACCTTCTGGTTCCTGCCGGGCTAATGGATAGGAAGGTCACTTCCTATCAGTGACAAGGACACAGATGAGAGAACAGTCAGTCCATACCTTCTGCTTCCTGCCAGGCTAATGGATACGCTGTGGGATGCACAGGAGGAGTGATTCAGATTTCCAGAAGGGACAAATGGACAGAGGAGGTGAGCCTTGAAGGTGAGACAGAGAAAGGAGCAAAGACGTCCCAGGCCAATGGTGCAGCCTATGCAATGGAAGACAGGCCTGAGAAGCACAAGGCTACAGGAACGTGGAGGTCCAGAGGCTGGTGCTCCCCTCACATGCATGCTGGGATGTGAGGGGAGGGGCTGGCCCCTCAGTGCACGGCCTCGAATATCACAGTAAAGTTTGGACCCAGTGGTTCAGCAACTATCATTTTTGTCAGACCAGCTGAGCCTAAATCAGTAGCTTAGAGCCCATCATACTGTAAGAAATGGATATTCTTCCAGAAGTGTATTTTCTGTCCTAGGAAGCAGGACATTCAAGCATTATTTTAACTCTACCTGGCTACCTGAGACTTTAAGGGCTTAAATCTTACATCAATTTTTCTTCTTAATTTAAAGCAATTTGAAAAACTTCTTTAGTTATAGAAATATTTTTTTCACTGCAAAATATTAGAAAACTATAGGAAAACAAATAATAAGATAAAAATTGACTAGAATATCCTGGCCAAGTGGTAACTACTATTAATGGTTTGGTCGGTTTTCTGCCCATCTATTTTCCATGTCCATAAATATGCATCTGTCCTCTGTTCATCTCTGCGGCCGGTGTCTGCTGCTCTCCCATCCTGTGCTGGGCCAGGCCTCTCCCTTTCCACTCGTCCATGCATAGTCTGTTTGCTCTTCTGAAACTACCTCTTCTCCTAACGAGGGCAGGGCAAGGTCTGCCTTCCTCAGAATTGTATCCCCATAGCCTAGAATACGAGGCACTTAATATTTGTTGAATAAATAATTTAACGTATAAATATGATGTTTTAGGTTTAAGCGAAAAGACACGTGAACATAGTTTAAGTACATATATTTTGTGAATCTATTAAAAGGGCATCTTTTTTTTTCTTTTTTATTATACTTTAAGTTCTAGGGTACATGTGCACAGCGTGTAGGTTTGTTACATATGTATACATGTGTCATGTTGGTGTGCAGAACCCATTAACTTGTCATTTACATTAGGTATATCTCCTAATGCTATCCCTCCCCCCTCCCCCCACCCGACAACTAATGTTGAATAATGTTTGTTTATATATCTTCCTTTTTCTTGTCAAGTAAGAATTTATTATGAGCATTTCCCCCGGCATCAAATATTCTCATATATATATATATATATTTATTTTTGAGACAGAGTCTCACGCTGTCACCCAGGCTAGAATGCAATTGTGCAATCTCGGCTCACTGAAACCTCTACCTCCTGGGTTCAAGTGATTCTCCTGCCTCAGCCTCCTGAGTAGCTGGGAATACAGGCACACGCCACCACGTCCAGCTAATTTTTTGTATCTTTAGTAGAAACAGGGTTTCACCATCTTGGCCAGGCTGGCCTTGAACTCCTGACCTCGTGATCTGCCTGCCTCGGCCTCCCAAAGTGCTGGGATTACAGGTGTGAGCCACCGTGCCAGTCCTATTTTTTTAAAGGACTCCTTAACATAATTTTTAAGGACTCCGTAAGACTTCATCATATAGATGTATTGCAATTTATCCATATTTTTCTGCTAGATATTTTTTTATCCTATTATAAATACCATTTTTCCAACATGGAAAATGCTGCAATGAACATCTTGACCTTAGCTCCTTGTGCACATTTTTATTCCTGCTTTAGAATGCATTTTTATAAGTGTAGTAGTTGGGCAAAAGGGCAGAAATATTTTTATGGTTCTAGAAACATATTTCCAAACTCCAGAAAAGCTATAGAATTTTCTACTTCTGTCATGCCAGGGATTCAGGGTATGATTTTGGTAACTGTTTCCAATTTGACAGGTGAGACTGGCACTTTGTTTTAATTTGCACTGATTTTATTTTTACATCTTGGAGACAGCTAGCCTAGTGTTTTCAAAATGTGCCTCATCATACGAATTACCATCTGAATGAAAATATTCCAGAGAACAGCCTGTATTTAATAAGCAACAAGGCAAGTGTGGGAAGCCCTGCACTCAAAAATAGAGAAACTGAGGACAGAGGAGAGCAGGGAGGTGCCCAAGTGAGGATGCTGCTAAGTCCCATCCTGGCATCCCAGCCAGAGCTCCTCACAGCAAACCTTTCGAAGGCTGCTCTGGGCCACCTCCTCTGACTTGCACATCTGAGAAAGCAGCTGTCTAATGGCTTCTTTCTTTTTCTCTTTCTCAGAAATAACAACAACAAAAGTTCAATACCTGAAAAGTGAACCATGAAACTCAGTAAAAAGGACCAAGGAGAAGACGAAGAAAGTGATTCAGCGAAAAAGAAATTGGTCAGTGCTTTTTTTTTTTTTCTGTCTCCCTTATATGACTATTCTGGTCACCCAGGGGGTAGTTCCCCCTTCCCCCTGGGTCAAGGGGAGGCTGTTAAGGTGAAGCTGGCCAGAGAAAAGAGTGAGCAGCAGCTGAAAGCCAAGTTCTATGGGAAGGAGGCATCAGGATTGTAGAGCGTATGGGGTGAGGCTCAGAAGAGTGAAATTGACAGTCCTGATCTGCTGGTGACTTTCTGGGCTTGGGGCAAAAGTCTCCATTACAAAGGTCATTTCTCAACAAGGGGACATTGATGTTGACAATGATTATGTCATCATCCTTAAAGATACACTAAAATCCACCCCCTAATCCATCACAAGGCTTAGTCCACCTGCCCCTTCCTCCAGGAAGTCCTCAGCAGCTATTAATAGAATGACTTTCTTTCTTCTTGGGACTCATCAGACCCTCTCTTTAAACCTGATTAAAGAACCAATAGCCAGAGAGCGCCTACTCTGTGCTGGACCTGTACATAGGGCTCCCATTTAAAGACAGACTCTTTACATGGTTCTGTCTGGATCAAACCATGGTGAGGGCATCACTAGCCCTATTTTACAGGCAATGAACTGAGGCTCAGAAAGGGATGAAGCCACTGTCCAAGGCTATGTGGCTAGTACAGGTTTGAATCCTTCTTAAACCTTGGACTATCTGTGCCTTGTCTCCTGTGATGAGTGTGGAAGCTACTGTGACTCCAGGGAAAATGTATTTGTATTTATAATAAACCTGTATTCGGTAGGACAGAGATCAACACAAGTCCATTTACCAAGTTGTCAACAAAGTGTGAAACTGACAAACTGAACATCATTGTCCCCATAGAGGTGTAAAATGGAGGATAAGGGTGCAGTCACCTGTTTGAGGTTACCCAAGACCCCACACAAGAATAATGCCAAATAGACAGCAATTCTCTCTAAGTGGAGACTGTATCTTTTCTTGGTGCTTACATTAGGTGAGTCAAGAATCTACTGTCTAAGTATTTAGTGTAACGAAGGAAGGGATGTAGTCATTTCAAACATTCTGCTTAAATGATACTCAATAGAAACCCCCCCTTCTTTTCCAACTCTTCCCTGCTAGGAAATTTCCACCTTGTCTAAGATAACTTTTTAGCCTTAGGAAATCATCCAGAGGACAGTTTAAGGTCAATTCCAGAAGTGATGCCTATCTACTGGACCCTGTCCCTGAGCCAGGCTGGAGGAAGGCTAGGAATACAAAGAGGCTTAGGACACTGTGGGTTTGCTGAGGCTGCCATGACAAAGTCCCACAGGCTGGGCAGCTTAAATAACAGAAATGTATTGTCTCACAGTCTTGGAAGCCAGAAGTCCAAGCTCAAAGTGTCAGCAGGTTACTTCCTTCTGAAGCCTCCCTTCTTGGCATGAGTGGCTGCCTTCTGCCTGCATCCTCATGTGGTCATCCCTCTGTGTGTGTCTGTGTCCTCATTTCCTCTACCTATAAGGACACCAGGCATACTGGAATACAGCCCCATACATATGACCTCATTTAACCTTAATTACCTCTTCAAAAACCCTATCTCCAAATACAGTCACATTGTAAGGTGCTGGAGGTGAGGACTTCAACATGTGAATCTGGGGGGACACAATCAGCCCATTGAGACGCACACTATCCCTGCCCGCGGTGAGCTCCTGTGCAGAGGGGAAGGCACGTGTGAGCAGCGCACATGGAGCACAGAGGCAGCAAGATTTGGGGAGGCTGCTGGGAGGAGGTGGCGAGGGAGTTCAGTGCTGAAGGGTGAGCACAGTTCAGGGCAGTCAGAAGGGAGGGCCTGAGCAAGGTCAGGAGAACCTGAATGAGTAGGAACTTCATAAAGACAGGCAAGTTACGAGCGAATGAAGGAACCGATGAGTGTCAGAGCAGGCGGAACGTGCCCCAGCCCAGAACATCTGGGGATGTTTGTCTTATGACTTCATCTGTGATAGGAGTTGCTTCCTTAGCAGTTGCCTGGAGTGCGGGGCTGCTGGCCCTGTGGAATGGGGAACCGGTCCTGGCTTTGGAGGCGGGCTCCTGCATGCTCCCCCTGAACTTCAGTTGTTGCACCAAAATGTAGGTCTAATAGTTCCTCTGAGGACTGGATGGTATCATGAATGTGAACACACTTGGGAAAGTCCTGTGCATGTGTAATATGAGCTGAAGGTGAGGCAAGTGCTCTGGCTACCAGGAGCCCTGGTTAGCTGCCATCTGGGTCCGGGAGGGACCCACCCCCCCTCTCTTACTTTCTGTCCAGCCGTAGTTACACATTCATGTCAACTGCCTAATTCCTGGTGCCTTTTGAATTTGCAATCCCAACAGAGAACTACGAAGCAATTTTTAATGGGATGAGGGGTCACCTGATCCAATTTGCACTTTAGCAAAATCTGGTGAGGTCCCCACTGTTACAGATGAGGAAAAAGGGAGGGTATACAGAGGGGAGACACAGCAACGGGATGAGGAGGGTAAACGAGGTGATGAAAACGCAGTCCCCATCAGGACAGCATAGGGGCAGAGGGACCCTCCATGCACAGGGATGCGGCTGTCCCTGCCCCTCCTCTGCCCATCTCCTGCACTTCAGGCCCCAACCATGCTCCACTGACAATTTCACTTCCTCCCACACACTGCAGGCATCTGTGCCTGCAGGCCTTGGCTCCTTGCCCTCTCACCCCATATCCTTCTCCATCTGCTCAGAAGCCGCCTCCTCCAGGGGGTCTCCGAGATCCAGCTGAGATTGGTGTGGTGCCTCCTCCATGCTGTCCTGGGGAATCCTGCCTTTTTAGGCCATGTTGTAATTAAGGATGTGCACATCAGAATGCTGCTCTAGGCCCACCACTCAATGAGGAAACCAGGCTGCACGGCTGAAATCCAGTTCAAGAAATAGCCGCTTCTCCCAGGGGCGTGCCTGACAGATTAATATGCAGAAGGACGATTGCACTGAATGACTGGTGTGCTCAATACATCCCCAGCCTAACTCCCGAGGGGTCGTCTTCGTTTTTGCAAGTCTTGGTTCCCCACTTGCTGTGAGCAGCCACATTCCCACCACCGTGCACGTCGGGGCTGGATGTTTCCGTGTGCGTTTCGCATTCCAGGTTCCTGGCATGTCTGCTGTACTCCACACCTTTTATGTTAGTGTGTGCTTCTTACTAAACGTACTTTGCTAACTTTTTGGTCTCTCTTTTGTGGACTGAGCCCCACCTTGCCTCCTGGACATTGTGCATTCACCAAGCCTGTCCCTGGCTCTGGCCCAGCCTCTGCACTGCTCTCTGCTTCTGGTAATGAACTGTCCTAGCCAAAATTGAAGGTGCTTCTCTGGCATCTGAGGCAACATGGCCATGTGATGAATTGATTTCCACAACCTCCTGGCGTGTATGAGGTCCTCGCCTTCTCAACACTGTCCTCGAGCCAGCCTGGGGCTGGCACACAGGACATGTCCCGTCAGCCAGTGCTGAATGAGCAGGACGGAGGAATGACTAAGAGGCGAATTCTTTTTCTTCCAAACCCACAGCCCTCGCCTTTGTCCTAGGCTCCAGGATAGCCCACGCTCATTTCCAGCACGCCAATCAGGGCTGGCTGTTTTCTATTTGAGCTTCAGAATAAGTCTGTAGGACAGTCAGAGTGGGGTCAATATTCCATTTTGCAGTGGTAGAAGTGGCAGCTCAGAGAATAAAGTGACTTGCCTGAGGACACACAGTTAAAAAGTGGAGGAGTCAGCCGGACGTGGTGGCTCACGCCTGTAATTCCAGCACTTTGGGAGGCTGAGGCAAGCAGATCACCTGAGGTAAAGAGTTCAAGACCAACCTGGCCAACATGGTGAAACACAGTCTCCACTAAAAACACAAAAATCAGCCAGGCGTGGTGGCGCACGGCCTGTAGTCCAAGCTACTCGGGAGGCTGAGGCAGGAGAATTGCTTGAACCCAGGTGGCGGAGGTTGCAGTGGGCAGAGATTGCATCAATGCACTCCAGCCTTGGTAACAGACAGAGACTCGGTCAAAAAAAAAAAAAAAAAAAAGGAGGAGTCAGGGGCAGAGCTGTATCCAGGCTTCTGTGTCAAATTCAGCCACCTCTCCATTCTGTTTCAAGCATTAGGGAGGTATCCTAGATTAATGGCAGTCACCCTGCTCCAGGCTTTGTTAAGAGAGAAAAATAAAAAGATGCTAAGAAAAAAAAAAAAAAAAATTCCACCCCCTGGGTGGTAATCCTAGAGAGGACAGATTTCCCTTTTTGGACTGTTTCGTTGTTGTAATAACTTAGGAGCAGGGAAAAAATGTTGCCCCGTTTCCTGTTCAGGCATGATCAAATTGCCACACTTCCTGTCGGGAATTCCTGCCCTCCTTCAAGTGGACTCTGCCTCCTCATTCACGGAGATGCCTTGGCAGAGTCCGGGGTCCCTGGACTGAGCCATCAGCTGGGTCACTGAGACCTGTGGCAAGGAAACAAAATATGAATTCCAAGGAACTGGGCCTAGTTTCCCTCACAGATGACACCAGCCATGCCGGGCCTCCAGGGCCAGGGAGGGCACTGCTGGAGTGTGACCACCTGAGGAGCGGGTGCCAGGTGGGGGGAGAAGAAAGGTAAATACAGACACCTTTTCTGCATGGCTGGAGGGCTGCGGGTAGGGCAGGCCTGGGTGGCAGCCATGTGACAGTGCTCAGCCCCAGCCTGGCAGCGTGTGGCTGGGGGATCTGGGGCTTTGAGGCAGGGAGGCCCCAGTTTGAGTTGCACTCCTCCATCTGTGTGACTTTGGCATACTCTCTCCAAGCCCCAGCTGACTGGGGCAACAGTGTCTCTGGTAGGCTGGGTGTGTACATGGAATGAGGGTATAGTGGCAGACTGCCCTGCCCCGTGCTTGTATGGTGGTGTCCCTCTTCTTACCCTCCCTGGGGCACGGCACGGGCAGCAGCGCCGTCGGTCAGCGGGCGCCCTCTGCCCCTGCAGTGAGTGGGGAGCGGGTGGAGGGCACAGGCGGGCCACACAGGCAGAGGGCTCCGGGGAGCACAGCTGAGGCAGGAGGAGACGGCCCCCACGGGCCCTTCACCAGCCTCTGGCAGGGGCACTTCACACCAGGTGCTCCCAATCTGATGGGGTGCAGATAAGGGAGGAGTCTGTGTCCTCTAAGGACATCGGGGCTGGGAGCAAAGAAGGCACAGGGCACAGAAACGATGGCACAGTCCAGGGGCTCAGAAGAAGTGGTATCTGTGCTAAGACTCAGAGGATAGGTTTAAAGAGAAAGAATGATAGACAACAGGCGTTTCATCTGAAATGTGATTCTGTTCCATTGGGGATCCCCATTCAGCTCAAGCTCCTCTCACTGCAGAAAAATATTCTGTTCCTACATTTCACTTGGCAGCACCCATCCCCAAGGCTTATAAATGCTCCCTCTTGCCCCCGCATGTGATCAGCAGCCTCTACGGAGCACCTCCTCTGCAGCAGCTCCTCAACAACATGTGTGGCCAGGGCTGCTATTGAGATCCCATTTCACGGGTGGGTAAGGTGAGCCCCAGAAAAGTCAAGTCACTTGATCAGGCTCCTACAGCTGATGGGGCCGTCCCTGGAGGTAAAGCTGATATCACTTGGCTCAAAGCCCCAAAGCTCTATCTTGTGGCTGGTAGCACTAGAGGAGACAAACGAGATGGGCAGAGCAGGGAAGTGGCCATTAGAGACCCACATTCCATTCCAGATGGGATTTGACTGATTCGGGTCCCTGAACCATGGACCCATCTGTCTTCTTCACTGCTGCATCCCCACAGCGCTGTCAGGGCCTGGCGCCTACAAAACACACACACTCACAAATATGTCAAATGATGGCAAAGAAAGTGCATTCTGGAGCACCTGGTCCCTGTCCACTTGGCCCATATTCCCCCACCAGCTGAGGATGGCCGTCCCTCCTGCCCTGGCTTGTGCCAGTTTGTCAGCCTTTGCCAGGGATCCAGGTGTTTCTGTCCTGTGGCCCTGTCCTGGTGGTGGCTGTCTTTAGATGGGGCTGCAGGACAGGACAACACCAAGGCAGACACCCTGTTCTCTGTGCCAAACCTTGCATCTCTATGTCTGCATGCCCTTGTCCCAAGGCTTGGACCAGCCCCTGTAGTTTGACACCTCAGCCTAGAACAGTATGTGCATGTGTGTGTGTGTGCACATTTGTGTGGTGGTCAGCAACCTCAGGCCCCTGGACACTGCACTCAGGTGACGAGTCAGCAGGGGACTGTGCAGTGGTGACTACAGGGGCACTGAAGCCAGGCCACCTAGACTTCAGTCCCCATCACAGATAGCACCAGCCACGCTCCGTGCCCCTCTTTCCTCACCTGTAATACAGGATATAACAGCACTGATCTAAGGACTCAGAGACAATGCTCAGAAAGTGCTTAGAATCACGCCTGGCTGATAGCGCTTGGAGTCTGGCTTTGCATTTTTCTGTCCGGGTCGGACACTCGCCAAATTCGCTAAAAGGATCATGTGGAGCTGCTCAGAGCACCTGCTGAAAACTGCGTTTCAGGGATCCTCACGCAACCCGGAAGGAAGGCAGAGGCGTAGCCGCTAAACCTGAGGGCGCCCGGCCTGCGCACGCGGACGTGGACCGGAACCCTGTCTGCAGGCCCTCAATTTGCGTCTCTTCTCTCTGCCTCCATCCCAGCCAAGGACAACGACTTCTCCCCCGGAAGGCCTCCCCCAGCTGAGGGAACGTTCCAGGTCTTCCCTCGGACCTGGCTGCGCGCCCGGTGCCGGCTCTGACGTGATTTCTTCTCCGCCTAGGACTGGTCCTGCTCGCTCCTCGTGGCCTCCCTCGCGGGCGCCTTCGGCTCCTCCTTCCTCTACGGCTACAGCCTGTCGGTGGTGAACGCCCCCGCCCCGGTGAGTGCGCGCCAAGGCCCGGCAGAGGGCACTGCGGCCCCGCGGAAACCTTCGGGTGCGCAAGGGCCCTGGGCTCCAGCGCCCGGTCTCGTGCGGGACGCCGCAGGGACAGACACCAGGCCCCGCTCGGGGCAGGGGGGGGGGGCGGGTAGGCACAAAAACAGACAATGATGACACGGGGACAGGGGGCGGGGAATGACAGTTCTTGCGGCTGGAGGGTGGGTGTCCTGAGAGAACGTTGGGAGACTCGATGAGAGGGGGCTTCGGAAGTCCCGGGGTGGGGTGGGGAGCTGTCCTCTGGCCCCTAATGCGGGGAAAGGAGCAGGAGGGGCCTTATGCATGGAAACTTGGACATTTTCTTGATTTGTTTTGTTGTTGTTGGTATCTATCTATCTATCTATTCTATCTATCTATCTATCTATCTATCTATCTATCTATCTATCTATCTATCTATTCTATCTATCTATCTATCTATCTATCTATCTATCTATCTATCATCTATCTATCTATTCTATTCTATCTATCTATCTATCTATCTATCTATCTATCTATCTATCTATCTAATCTTTGAGATGGAGTCTCACCCTATCACCAGGCTGGAGTCCAGCGTTGCGATCTCGGCTCACTGCAACCTCCGCCTCTCGGGTTCAAGTGATTCTCCGGCCTCAGCCTCCCGAGTAACTGGGGCTACAGGCGTGCGCCACTACACCCGGCTAATTTTTGTATTTGTGGAGATGGTGTTTCGCCATGTTGGCCAGTGTGGTCTGGAACTCCTGGCCTCAAGCGATCTGCCCACCTTGGCCTCCCAAAGTGCTGGGATTATAGGCTTGAGTCACCGCACCCGGCCTGTTGTTGTTGACTTTAAATTACAACCAGAGGCCACTCAGGTATCTGCTGGATAAGACCCGTCTTTGGCTTGTGGTTTACTCTGAAATCAGATCCAGGTGCAATTCTCCCAGGCCCTCTTCACATTGTGCCTCTGGTTTGCAGTTAAAGGTTGGGTCCTGCCTACCTAGGCTGTAAGGTTTAGGTGCTATCCTGTGGGTGCTGGCTTTGGTTTTGACCCACCACCACCCACGGGTAAGGGCAGGATGGAGGGTTAAGGGAAGCTTTCCTGCAGGAAGTGATGCCTGAGCAAGTTTGGAAGGTGGAGTGATGGATGGGGGCCGGGTTGTAGGACACATCTGGGGAAATGTAGGGAGCTCCAGGTTCTTGGAGCACAGGCTGTTTTGGGGGCAGACAGGAAGCAGGCTGAGGACAGCCCCGAGTGCCTTCCAGGCTTTTCCTTGCTTGGGAGTCGGGCATCCTTGTGTATAAAACACAGGGGAAGCCTGGGCCCGTGAGCCTCAAAGGTTCCCAGGAGCCCTGGAATTTTGCAGAGGTGCCTCAGGGATCTAAGCACTATTTGCGCAGATCAGTTCTATGTTGAAAAAGTTTGTTAATTATTTGACATTGTTCAGTTCTGTTGCTAAAAACAGTTTGAAAACCAGGGGGCCTAGATGGCTTCAGCAAGCACTGGCAACAGTCGGTGATCTTTGATTTTGTCATTGTGGTGTCATCTCAAGATGGGGATCTGACTTGTCCATATTTGTCCTTGAAAGAGGGCTAGGAATTTGGACTCTTGCTTCATCTTGAAAGTTCATCAAAACATCCAGGTGAGAGGGGGCAGATCCTTTGCGCTCATGGCTTGTGGAGCAGAGATATGTGAAACTTGCACCTGGGATAGAATGTTATGGGTTCAAGCACTGACTGTGGGAACATGAGGAAGGAGCAATCCCATTACTCACTTATTCATTTAGCAAGCATTGTTGAAAGTTTATGATGTGTCCAACTCTGGGGATCAGGGAAGACAACCTGGAGGAGGTGGTATTTGAGCTGAGCCATGAGGGATGTGTAGGATTTCCACAGGTGTCACAGGGAGGTAGGGAGCTGAAGCACACACACAAAGGCCCGACTGTGCCCACATGGTGGCATAGTAGGAAGTTAATAGCGTGTGATGTGCCAGTACCTAGGGGGAATGGGGAGCTGGGATGAAAGAACAGGTGGAAAAGCAGGATGAAGTCAAAAGAAGAGGGCCTAAGATCTTAGGCTGAGGATCAGGATTTTAGTCTTGGGCACTGGGGAACCATGGCAGTTTCATGGGGGTGGGGGTTTACAACTCACAGTTTTTTAAATTAAAATTTGTTTTTCTTTAACTATGACACAGCCTCAGGAGGTCCTGAGAACACGTGCCCTCTTATTTGTTTACTTATTTAATATGCTCACTGTTTTTTAGAAAAGCAACTTTGATGTCAGTGAGAAGGACAGGAGGGGCCAGAGCTTAGAGGTATTTAATGGGAAAGACCGTGGTAAGCCAGACAAAGAGGGTTTAACATGCCCTCCCTCCATTTCGGGAGAGGAGGGGATTTCTGAAGACCTACACAGCCAGGGTGGCCTTTATGTTTCTTAAGATGAATAACATATATTATGACAGCATCAGTAACAGCACAGATGGAAAAAGCCCGCATGAGGTGCAGGCCCTCCTCCATGCAGTTTTGACGCATTAATCAGCTCAGTGCACCCTCATGACAGCCCTGTGAGGTATGGATCATTATTATCCCCATTTTACAGATGAGGAAACTGAGGCACACTGTTCACTGACTTGCCCACAGTCACATAGCAAGTGGAGCCAGAGTTTGGCCCTGGGTGGGCTTCTGGTTTCCCAGGCATCAGACACATTTTCAGTCATTTTTAAAACAGATCCTTTCTGTGCCAGCCAGTGTTAGGCCACGGGACTTCTTGTTCGGGCTATCAGAGCTCTACCTCTGTGGCCAGCATGAACAGCAAGGTGTTCAGTCTTGAGACATCACGAGGCACTTTTTAGCCTGATGTCCTTTGAGCCTCGAGACCATGGCTCGTCATGCATACTTTACAGGAGCCCAGAGCAAGCACCCCGAGAAGGCCTTGAGTCCAGGACTGAGCCATCTGCCCAGATCCAGGGGCTGGGAAGTGTCATCCCCAGTTGGGCAGCTACTTCCCTGCATGTGCCGTCTGTCTTTGAAGAGGAGCAGAGACTGTGATCACCAGCTCATCAACTCTGCCAAAATGTACTGCGTGCCAGGCGCATTCCATTCTCAGAAATACTGAGACGTCAGTGTCTTTGGCTGTAACAAAATAGCACAGGCTGGGGTCTTCAGAAATAGACATTTATTTTCCCATACTTCTCCAACCTGGAAATCCAAAATCAAAGTGCCAGTGGATTCGTTGTCTGGTGAGGACCATCCTTCCGGCTTGCAGATGGCCTCTTTCTCACTGTCTGTACACAGCAGAGGGAGGAAAAGTGCAAGGGAGTAAGACACTCATCCCACCATGAGGCCACCCCCATGACCTCCGCTAACCCCAGTAACCTCACAAAGGCCTCACCTCCAAATACCATCACATCGGGGTTAGGGCTTCAACATGCGCCATCCTTGCAACAAAAATGTCATGCAACATTTTTGGAGGGGACACAATTCGGCTCAAGGTAGTTAATTATTGATGTTACCTTCATTTCATGAACAAAGAAACAGAGGCTCAGAGTTTAAGCAGCTTGCCCAGGATCACACAGCCAGGAGGTGGCAGTGCTGGAATTCAAACCCAGGTCTGTCTGAATCCAAGACCCATGCCCTGCGCTCCGCTGCTCCTTCCTGCCCCTGACCATTAATGGCAGGCACCAGCAGTCCAGCTGTGGGGGAGTTTAACATGATCGATGAAAGCAAAGAGGAACAAGGGGAGATGGGAGGAGCCACAGCAAGCCCAGGGCTGCTTACCTGTCCATCTACCAACCAAAAGACAGGGCAAGGTTTCACTGCAACAACCTAGGGGCTCAAGGACAAGGTGGATGATGCTGCCGTCGTGTTATAGGTAGAAACCTGTGATCGTCTGAATCCTGTCCCGACCCCTCCCTCCCTCAGGGATCTCGTAGAGCAATCCTCATAAAGGACCTGATCCAACTGAGAAACCAGAGACGGCTTTATTAGTGGCTAGAATCACTCCCCAAACTCTTCCCTCCCTGTGGGGTTTGCGGTCCTGTAACCTCTGCTCTGCTCGGCCTAAAGGCCCTGATGTTTTCTGTTTACTCGTGCTGCTTTGTGAGAAGAGAGGGATCACTCTTCAGGCAATCCTTCAGCGCCCTTCCCTGGGTGTTGACCTTGTTGTGTCTGGGGTAGAAAGATGAATACGACATACGTCCATGTCCTCGAGGTGCCCCCAGACCAGCAGCAGTGACAGAGGCTTAATAAATACCAGACAGTGAGGCAGGCTGCATGCAGCCACAGGACAGCTGAAGGACTTTATTCTACCTGGGGAGGTCAGTCGGGCCTCTCTGGGGCTTGAAAGAGAAAGCTCGAGGCTTTCTGGGAATGGTGAAGACCTAAGGGTAACTGGATGTGGGGCCCAAGGGGCTGGAGAGGTAGAGGCTGGAAAGGGGAGCTGAGGCCAGACCAGAAAGGTTGCGGAGGCCAGAACAGGAGCATGATCCGGCACCACCCAGGCTGTGAGCAGGCTGAGGGCCGAGGCTCACCCTGGGAGGCCCTCCCGAGGTGGAGACCACCCCGAGCGTGAGCTGAGCAGGCCTGCACAGAATCCCAGCTCCCCACGTAGGTGCCTCTGTAGAGGGCTGGCGTCGAGCCCCTTGTGAGGTCGCTGTGAAATTAAAGGAGACGTGATGCTGGAGGAGCTCAGCCCAGCGTCCAGTGATCACCTCGAATTCTCTCTTCCCCTTGCAGTGGGCATAGGAATGGGTGAGTGAGGCAGCCCCAGGACCAGGGAGACCAGGAACAGAGCAGAGACTCTTAAGGAATGGGATCTAACGCAGGCTGGAAGGACCGAAGCCTGGTGGGGGTTTGCGGTGCGAGAGCGAGGCTTCACCTGGGGTGCTGGGCTCTTGAGAAGAAGAAAGAAACCCTTGGAATGGAAGAGGTGCAGACATTAGTGCTGCTTTGGGTGCTGGGTGGGTGTCTGCTCGCAGACATGATGAACAAAGGCTGCCACCAGGGGGTGGTGTGTGGATGCCGCCCCATGGGAAGGGATGCTGTCTTTAGCACCGGCCCAGTCTCGCAAGTCCCTGGCCCAGCCAGCTTCGCCTCTCCAGCTGTTGGATAACTGGGGGCCCAGGTGATCGGGGCACAGACTGCAGGCCGTGGGCATTTACCTTCGGGGGAGGCAGCTTGCACCATTAGAACAATCCATGCAGTAGCTGCCGTGGCAGCCTCAACCTTAAAAACTCTCGGTGCTCCTCTCTCCTCAGATATTTGGAAACTTTCTGTAATGCTGAAAACAAAAATAACTCACCTCTGGGCACTAGCTCTGCACTTGGCCGAGTTCTGAATTGTGCACACATTGGATCCTTGTTACAATATTGCAAGGGAGCCATCACTAACCCCCTTTTAAAGGCGAGGAAACTGAGGCTGAGGGAAGCCAATGCATCCAAGTTTCAGGGATGGGACACTTCCTAAAAATTCCCACTGACCTCTCCTCAACACGATCACCTGGATGTGCCTCCTGGCCACCCAACTTTCCAAGAATCCCCAGGATCTGACTACTTTTCGTGCCCCATTTGGAAGAGAACACCTGCGCCTCATGCATCCACAAGGGTCCTTGGCCAGCTTGGTGGGTGGGATGTGAACAGAGGTGCTGATAGGCCGCATGAGGCCTGGTTTTTGGCAGCATCCCTCAGGATATTCAGTTCTTTCTTTCCCCGGATGGCAGAGAACCGTTAAATGCACACTGGACTTTGCATGAACTGGCAAGAGGTTCTTATTGTCCTTAGCTGTTGAAACTCAGGGTTATCTGTGCTGTGCTGGTGCATTGATCACCATGATGAACACCACAGTAGCTAGGCTCTGTTCACTCTCTAGACTAAACCCTAACTGGTTTCTCTGTTTCCACTCTGGTTCCTACAGTTTATTCTCTACCCAAAGGCCAAAGGGATCCTTGACAAATGAAGGAATAATGTATTGTCCCTCCGCTCAAAACCTGCTATATCTAGAAAACAAGCCAGACTGTGGTGACCTACACGGTACCTGGGGCCTTGTGACCACTCTATCATCATTTCCCCGCTCACTCCCTCTTCTCCATTTACACAACCTTCTCCCCACTTGCTTCCCCTCAAACACACTGCACATTGGAACCTTAGGGCCTTTTTGCATGCTGCTCCTGCTGGCTGCAGTGCTCTTCCTCTGATTTTCCTGTGCACTTTCCTTTGGTTACTTCTGGCCTCTGCTCAGATGTTCCCTCTTCAGAAATGTCTTCCCTGACCAGCCTATCCAAAATGGCGCCCCTCTGTCACACTTTAGCCCTCAGTGAATTTATTTCTTCTCATGGTATTTAACACTAGCTGAGATACGATATATTCCTTTACTTCTTGTCCATCCTTCCTTTCACTTTAGAAAGGTCCTTGCTTCTGCAGTGTCAGCACCTAGAACAATGGCTGACACATTGTAAGCATTCATAAAGAATATTTGCTAAATGAGCAAATGGATAAATTTAAATTTAAAGTGAGTCCAAGGCAAGTCCTTAGGTCTCTTCACTCTCAAACAAATTGCCAGCTGTGAGTCTGTCCTATGGAAAAATTCTAGGACCGCCTCCACCATGTTCACAGATGGGGACTTGGACCCTGGTCTGTGTAATTCCCGAGTATCCCTTCTTTCTGTTCCACTAGGCTGATCTGCTGCATTCTGTGAGTCGGCAAACGTTCTGTGAAGGTCCAGCAAATGTTCTGTGGAGGTCCAGATAGTGCATGGTTTTTGCTTTGTTGGCCATATGGCCTGTGTTGCAACTACTGAGCTCTGCTATGTAGAGATAAAGCATTTATAGATGATATGTAAATGAATGGGCCAGGGTCTGTGCCAATAAAATTTTGTTTACGAAATAGATGGTGGTCTAGGATTTCACTTGCTGGCCAATTGTTGGCTAACCCCTGTGCTAGAAGTTTTAGGAAAGGGAGGAGGCTCTTGTAGATTCCTTGTGTCATTAGTCCCTCTGGGCAGAGGGCTGGCTGGCTGAATAATTAATCCACAGCCTGTGCTGCATAGCATCTAAATGCGAGCACCTAAATCTTCCTGAAGATATTTGCTTTCTAATCTCCTTTCTTTTGTTCATGTTTTGCTGATTGTCTAGGCTTTGTCCTTTCTGTTTCCGGTGACTAGCTCTAATTGGCATAGTTGTATCTTTCTGTCTATCCATCTACCTACCTGTCTGTCTAAAACATCCTGAAGTTATTGTAAAAGACTGCCAAATTCAGGGCTAATTTGCATACCAATCAAATGCAGCCTGAATTTTCGGACAGTCATGCATGCAAATATGCTCACCTGAATCCTTGCAAATGGCTTCAGATTTATGCCATTGTAATCCTTGACCTTTGGTAGGAAAATGTTGCCGTGCCTGGAACCTGCTTCATTATACTGCTAGAGTCATCTGGGATGATTGCCAGAGTTGTGCTGAAAGAAGTCCTCTTGGTACCTGTGAGCACCCAGTGTCTAGAATCCACCTGAGAGATTGTTGAGGGCTGGATGGAGACCCACAGACTGGAGTGGGGGGTTCTGAGCCCCAAGGGCCATTCTCTAGGGACTGAAATGGGCAGACAGTGCTGATAAAGGCCTGGGTGGGATGACGGTGCCTGGGCAAAGCGTGATGATGGTGCCTGGGCAAACCCAGTGCCTGGGCAAAGCATCAAAGCTCCTCTTGCTCATGGGTGTTGTCCACAGAGCCCATAGGAAGATTACGGAAGCAGTGTTCTAAAGAAATGCAAGGTCTGTGGCAGGGCGGACAATATGAAGCCCAGACTTCAGTCCAAAAGGGCCCAACCAAGACAAAAAACAAGCCAAGGGGTGTGGTGTTCAAGAGTAGCTGATCCATGAGAAGCAACTATTGAGGTGATAGACCTGGATGGATTCCTGACCCAGGACTCATGCACTTCCCATGACTGTAGGAGGAACCCACATTGCAGTAAGCCCAAGAGAACAGCCAGCCTAGGCAGAATGACCACTTGGGGATGGACATTAAGAAAAGTCACCAAGAGAAAAGCACCAAAGTTGAGGTAATGAGTGTGTTGAATAGGAGGCATGAGTGAAAATAAAAATGAGAAAGCAAACAGGGAGTGCAGCGGTTGGGGGAACAGAAGGTGAGGTGGGAGGGACAGTTCAGGGCTAATCACAAGGATAGAGAGTGAACTTGGTGCCTGTTTGTGCAGTTCCTAGCCTGTAGCTTGGGGAAAATGCTTGCAGGCTTAGCAAAAGTTAGGATTGTACAGCTCAAAGTGTCACCCAAAACAATACTGTTCATTTGTTTCCCTGGCGTCCATTAAAGTACCTTGCACACAGCTTCGCCATGACTCCTGATGCTAACTAGCCATTTAGGCCAAACTTCACAGGTTAAGAGCACAGTGGTTCACAAGACTGGCCTCACTTCAGACACCAGCGACAGGCTCAGGGGTTCCCTGAGCATATGGTAACACATTTGGGGGTTCTCAGTACCCCTTCCGGTTTGGTAATTTGCTCAAATGACTCACAGAACTCAGGAAGTGCTATGCTTAGAATTACAGCTTTATTATAGCAAAAAGGATACAAATCAGAATAAGCCACAAGAAGAGATCACAGGGCAAGATCTGGAAGGATTCCAGCTCTGGTGTTCTCTCTCCACCCACAGACTGCTGTCTACCAGGAAAGCTCACCCAGGCTTCAGTGTTCCAAGTTTTTATTGGGGTTTCATCATGTAGATGTGATTGACCAAATCATTGGCCATAAGGTTGGACTCAATCTTTGGTCCTCCTCTCTTCCCTGGAGGTAGGGCTGATGTCACTCGGCTCAAAGCCCCAACCCTGTATCACATGGCTGGTCTTTCTGGCATGGCCAACCCCCATCCTGTATAGTGTATCTGATACCTGATAGTGTATCTTGTTAACATACACTATCAAGGGGGTTCTGAGAGGTCTGCCATGAATAACTCAAGAAGTCCCAAGAATTCACAGGCTACCTCCTAAGAACCAGAGACAAAAGCCAGCCAAAGTTTATTATACAATTGTCTACTGGATATATAAGATGTACATTACACAAATGCATGTTATAAACAGAAAATACTCAAAAAATGTTTATTAAATGAATTAGTGAGTGAGGGAAGGAAAGGGTGAGAAAGAATGAATGAGAACTTAACTTTAGGAGTCTAACTCACTGGCCCCACACCATCCAATATAAATTAGGATTTATTTGAAACAGCACTGGCAGCCACACAAATAATACTGAATGGCTTGGCTTTGATAAGAAATTACTTTTCCAGTGGTTTTTGAGTTGGCAATGTTTTGTCTTCTTGGGAGGGGAGACACAGACGCTCATCCCCCATGGTGTTAATGTTCAAGCCCAGGGTTTCTGTAGAGCAATTAACTTGACTCCTCATACATTTCCCAGCATAAATGGTATATTCTATTATTTTCCTCTCTCTGCTCCTTCCCTAAAGGCAGATAAACAAATGATAATAAAAAGCAAAATCAACATTTCTCTCTATAAGGGTAGAGCCGCCCAATTAGCGGCAGATGTTAGAACCTGATCAAAGAAGATTCAGGTGAACCAAGAGAGAGAGAACCCAGAAGCAAGTTCTGGTGCTTTCAATTGATCCCACCCCACAATGCCATCTTAGCAGGCTGCTCCGGGAACCCAGGCGATCTTAGAGAAAGAAGCATGTCCCATGGCAGGTGCCTCTGATGTGACCTGAGACCCGTTCTCAAGGAAAGCAGGAGGGAACGATGAGCAGAGACTGTGTCAAATGACATAAGTTCTGGTTGGGGTGAGGGAGAGGCATAGTAGGCTCAAGACTTTGTGGAAGAGGGCTGAGATTACAGGAGGACCCTGTGCATTTTGTCACTGCAGAAACAACGGGCAATTATGTCTACAAAATGGGTATCTCCGAATCCCAGAGTTTCGTCCCCTCACCCCCCACTCTTTTCATTTTTACCTCTTGCTTTGTCTCACTTTATCTCAGTAACTGTAAAAGCAACAGACTTCCATTAGAAAAAAAAAAAAAAAGGCACAGAAATGTGATAATGATGCTACACATACAAACATTCTTCTGTGTGTGACAGATGATCTCTCTCATTTGTATACCAGTCCCATATGGCAGATATTATGCCAATAACCCCATTTTACAAATAAGGGAGAGATTGAGTGACTGGCCCACGGCTGCCCATAGGCGGTACACTTGGGCCTGAACACAGTCAAAACCCAGACTCCATCCAGAGGCCGCTTTTAATGTTTCATCTGAATCCGTTCTTTATCCGAAGGTCATCCATATACACTGTTCAATACTCTCTTTTTTGGCTTACTATTTATTTGTAAGCACCTTTCTATGCTATTGAAAGTCCTCCATCACTAGGATGTTGAACAGCAGTGTGGAGCTGCCTTCTGTGAAGTCCTGTCCTCCTAATGTGGGCCTCTGAGGTTGTTATCAGTTTTTCTCTAATATGAGATGCTGCTGCATTGTTTAAATGGGGAGCTGTGAGTCATTGTTTGGTTTGGTTTGATCAGAGCCAGCACAGCTGCTGACTGATGAGGGCCCAGGGACCTTTTCCAGCCTGGGGCGTTGGTATCCAGGTGTCCCAGGCTGTGGGTGCCAACTCCCCCTGCGCCATGCCCTGGAGGTCTCAGCGATTAGAGCTGGACAGCCTGCCTCTTTGATACAGAATTTTCTCATTTCATAAAGTTTCTCCAAGAAAAATGCCTTTATTGAGCCAAATGGGGAAAGGACCTTGGTCCCATCAAGTCTCAAGGAAGCTCAGCTTAGTGCGGTGGAGGCAGTGGTTTCTGTAGCCAGAAAGCTGGGGATAGCTGATCCAGCAAGATGGGAGGTGGGGACACTTGGAGGGGCATGTGGGAGTGGCACAGCTGGTGTGAACAAACCAGACAAGTGAAACTAGAAACACCCTATTTCTGACCCACAGGAAGACCCTGACATTTACTGAGGACCTGCTATATGCTGACATCATGCTCGGGACTTCACACACCTCATTTCATCCTTCTGGTGGCCTCATCTACAAGCTAGGGGTTCTTATTCCCGTTCTATAAATGAGTTATTCCAGAATTGATGTTGCAGATGGAGCCCCTGCTACCTCAAGCAACCAGAAGTGATTTGACTGGTAATGAAAACAGTTTGCCCTTTTCATTTTGGCCAACCGGAGGATATGCAAAAAGGAGAGCAAAATATCATCTCAAGTCTGCGTCAATGCACTGTCCCCTGTAAACACAGCTATGCAACCTCTCAGAAGAATGTTCCAGCAGGAGGTAGGCTCAGGATTGTGATTGAATAAAAACGATATTGGGAGTGCATTCACTTCTCTGCTTCTGCCTGGGGCCAAACAGACAATGAAATTTACCTTCTTTATGTTTCCCCTCATTAAACCCAAGCTTTTGGCTGCCCCCTCACTGCAAAGGTGGATGAGGGGAAACCCAGGAGGCTCTGAAAGCCTTACTTGCCTGGCTGTTGCTTGTAACTGATGTCTCCTCTTTCATCATGTTTCATTTCATTCTGAAAGCTAGCTGTGGAAACAAAATCGTCTCAGGTGTCTGGAGGCACAG
The DNA here is from genome assembly GCF_024542745.1 of Macaca thibetana thibetana. Taxonomy (NCBI): domain Eukaryota; kingdom Metazoa; phylum Chordata; class Mammalia; order Primates; family Cercopithecidae; genus Macaca; species Macaca thibetana. The sequence continues at coordinate 176,845,785 of NC_065582.1, forward strand.
GAGCCTCTTTCCCAGTGAGTCAGCCAGGCTCCTCCGGGAGAATCACTTGGGGAGGAGGAAAAAATACCACAAACCTGCAAACCCAATGATCAAGTCAAGCCAAAATGGGAGCTGAGTGTTTTTCTTAGCACAAGGGAGGTGTACTGAGGGCTCCGAACACCACCTTCAGGTAGGATAATTCCCTGGCGTGAGTCACAGGCATTGGCACAGGAATTGGCACAGGAATGCGGAAGTGCTCACAGCTATGACTGCCCACAATGGTGGCACACAATGCTAAGTCAGCAGAGGAAGAGGTGCAGGGGTGAAGTCCAGAGGAAACCAGGGGCAAGCTCCAAAGAACTCCTCCAGCAGAGCCTCGCGGGATGCACTTCGTCCCCACAGCAACAAGTTATGACAACTCATGTAAAATTTGTCTAACAAGGAAACTCATTAGAGACTCGGAGTCCAGGGTTTTTATTGGGGGGTGGTCATCTAGGCACTCTCTGCTTGGCATGCAGAAAATTCCAGATTTCCAGAAAGAAAGCAGATATAAGCCATACTGAGACAGCATAAGCCACACTGTTTGCACAGTTTAGGTACATTGAGTCACTCTTACCAGATCTGGGAACGGTGGCAACCCTTCCAACATCTAGATTCCCAGATGCAAGCCCAGGGCTTACCCTGCAGCAGGTTTTTCTAGGAAGAGAAGTCTCAGGCCTGCTGTGCAAGCTCTTTTCTACACAGGAGGCCTTACCTCGGGGAGCCAGGCTACATTAGGTAGCACTGCTGGGATTGTGGAATTTTGTTCTTGTGTGGCCCTAACTTCAGAGGGCCTGGTTCAGCAACAGGCACTTTTTAGAGGACTTCTGGACTGCGTTCTTCCCTGTGGCGGTGTGTTCAGTGGTGCAGACTGTCTTTATAAAACCCTAAGGCATTGTGGCATGACTTCCTCTCTTATGCAATGGTGTGTGTACTCTGGCCCGGCCACCAAGTGTTCTACTTCCATGTATTTTTATAGCACTCCTGAGAATAATTCCAAGGGAGTTCATGAGAGGCTCTGTGTGAATCAGTAAGACACATTAGTATTGTTAAACAGGCTACAAGATAATTTGCCTCCCATTGTCTGGCAATTTCTTTTATTATTTGGAGATGTTCTAAGCCAGTCTTCTTGGCTGGGAATTGCAGAGTTCAATTTTATGTCCAGAAGCTTGGCCTCCATGTTCCTGGCCTGGGAGATAATGGTAAATGATTCGTGGATTCTTGAATCTGACAAATAAATGAGTCTAGTCCCCTTATTTTACAAATATAGAAATAATAATATCAACAACACTATCACTAACCACCCCAACTTCCAGTTTTTATTATGTACTTCATATCAGCCCAGCACTGTGCTGTATCTTCATTCTCTCATTAAATCTTCACAATAACTCTTTAAGGAGGGCAACAATTTAACAGATGAGGAACCTGAGGCACAGAGAGGTTAAGTAACTTACTTAAGGTCACCCAGCAAAGAAGCGGCAGAGCTGAGAGTGGAATAAAGCCAATTCCAAGGACCCTTAACATTGACAGCACTGCCAGAGAGGCACACAGATTGCTGAAGATCACCCAAGATCACAGAAAGACTCAGTGGTGCAAGCAAGTGTTAAAGCCAGAACTCTTGGCTCTGTGTTAAGCCTCCTTTGTTTTAACCATGTAGCCTCTTATTCAATTGTTAGGCTGTAGTTAGTACTAGCCGTAACATCAATACTTCTGCATCAACTCATAACAATTTTGATCAGACTCATCATCTTATATCAATTGCAGGAGCTTCCTAACAGGCCTAGCAGCCTGTAGTCTAATTCCTGAAATGGCCTTCACACTGCACCTATGAAGAACCTTTTTAACCACAAATTAGAGCTGTCAATTCCATGCTAAAACCCTCCAATGGCTCCCCAGTGCCCACAGAATTTTGTGTACACTCCTGAGACTGGCAGGCAAAGCCAGGTACAGGCAACCTCCAAACTTCTACTGGGCCACCTTCCAACCCACTGTGTCTTTTACAGCTCCTCTGTGGCAACCTGTGGTCTCCAGTTTCTGCACCTTCAATAATTCTGTTCACTCTGTCTGTCATCCTCCACCTGAGCCCACTCCATCTGCCCTTCTTGCTTGCTTGACTTGGATTCCACAGCCTTTCTTGGCTTCCTACTATCATGGCATTTTTACTCCATGTTATAATTGTATGTTTACTTGGCTACTGTCTCCACTAGATCTTGAACTCCTTGAAGGCAAGAAACAGCGTAATTTGTATCTAGAAGACAGGATGGGAAGCTGGGCCCCTGGTAGTGAGGAAGCAGACCTGTGAAGTCAGACAGAAAGATACAAGAGTGTGCCTCGTGGTTGTTTGCTGAATGAAAAAGTAATACAAGGAATCCCAAGTGAGATACGAATGAGTGAGATGTCCCAAAGCAGGCCTAGAGATTACCTACCACAGCGGTCTTAAAGCAAATTTTTATTGCAGAATGTTTTCTTCAAACAAGAGCAAGTTCTCCCAACACATAAAAGGAAAGCTCTAGGTAAAGGCTTATATCTCCAAGCCTTTATGACTTGGCCTAAATCTCTCCTCCTTCTTGAAGCCTCAGGTCACAGTGCAATTGTGATGGCATGGGCTCTGTAGTTGGGTTGATTACGTCAGCAGGGTAAACTTGCTGCTATAATAAACAAGCCCCTGTATCTCAGTGGCTTAACACAATGAAAGTTTTCATTTATATCACCTCATTTGAAGGAGATGAGCGGGAACACTCTGTTCCATGAAGCCATTCAGGGACCCCAATTCCTTAAGTGAAGTGGTTCCACCATTCTCTAGGACTTTGGAGTCCTCTGCTGGTTCCTCTGCGGCTGGCCAGCTGACAGGAGCAAGCGTGGAGCAGGCAAACAGACTCAAAATGTCTTGGTGGAGGTGACACATGTCCCTTATACTCACACTCCTTGCTTGAGAAGTAGTCATATGGCCCCACCTAGATGCAAGGGACTCGGTAAGGTGGCCTGGCAGTGTGTCCAGGAAGAGAAGAGCACTGTGCGGTCTAGCAGGCCCTGCAGTTCTACCATCTTTGGCATGGCTTTGGGATGTGTTTCTCCACTCCAGAGTTCTCTGTTGTGAATGAAACTTCTCAGGATGGCTACAAGGTTTGAATGAGATGAGATATCCAAATGTCTGATACATACTTAGCAGTCAGCCAATCTTCATTCCATGTCTCCTCTTCTCCCCTAAAACAGAGGTATTGATATCATCATCTTTGTATTTTCTACACTTAGAACTGGAAAAAGTAACGGTTAAGAGATGGACTCTGGATCCTGGCTCCCTGGGGCATGCCAGTGGTGTGAGGTTGGGAGGGCTGCTTGTGGCTCTGTGGCTCAGACACCTCATCTGCCCAAAACAGAGGTAACAAATAGTACCCTTGTGGAGGGCAGGAAGTGAGTCAGTATGCCTCCAGTTCTTAGAATAGTACACTGCATATTGTAACTATGATGTGTGGGTTACCTGTTTTATTATTATATGGTTACTGCCGCACAGCAAAAACTCAAAACAAATTCTTATTTAAGCACCCATTCTGTATCATGCATCACCAGTCATGTGTTCACATATGTGAGGTTCACAAATCTCAAGCTTGGGGAATGTTTGTGCAGTGAATTCTCTGAGCAAACTTCATCACGGGCTTCAGCCTTGGGGTAACAAGGCCTTTCACCTGGGCTATTGCTGAATTCAGACCTGGAAGACAAGCATTGGCTTACAAACAGCTTGCAGGGAACTTTTGAGAAAAGTGTTCCTGCAGGGGACCCAGGCTATGTGTCAAGGCTTCCAGCCCCTCCAGAGTCTGTAGAGGCTTCTGTCGGCCATTTCCCGACGTCACAGTAAGCAACTTGCGCAGACTCCCAAAGCAATGCTTGGCAGTGGGTGAGCTGAAAACCCTGTTTTCCCACCAGGATCCTGAGTGCAGTGCCAACACAAAGGAAAAGAGAAAATTTCCTCCCGATCAGCATCCTTTTCGTTTCCTTACATTAATTCCAGGAAACCAGTCATTACTGAGGCCTTCCAGGGTGGGTATTAGCCAGACTCCTTGCAAGACAGCTGCAATAGCTTGAATTAGTCTAAGAGTGCCATAGGGACCAAGTTCACGTGCAAGAATGACCTTGCACATGCGGAGGTCTCCTGCTCATCAGGTGGCAGGAGGGGTGTCTGTGAAGTCCTGGATACTCATTACGTATGCCAGCTTCTCTGAAGGGTCTTTACTCTGTAGGTACTTGCAGTAGTTCTTGGGGCAGCCTCTACCCCCTGTCTTGCTGTGGCCCCTCTAATCCTTGCGCTTAGCAATCATCACTGTTTCTCCTGTTAGACTCTGTAGTCCTTGGGGGTAGTTGCTGCTGTATTCACTGGGGTCTGACAGAGTATCCAGTCCATAGCAAAGGCTTAGTTGATATAGTTAATAATTACTTTTTTTTTTTTTTTAGATGGAATCTCGCTCGGTCACCCAGGCTGGAGTTCAGTGGCGCAATCTCAGCTCCCTGCAACCTCTGCCTCCAGGGTTCAAGTAATTCCCCAGCCTCAGCCTCCTGAGTAGCTGGGACTACAGGCATGCGCCACTACACCCAGCTAATTTTTGTATTTTTAGTAGAGATGGGGTATCACCATGTTGGCCAGGCTGGTCTCAAACTCCTAACCTCAGGTGATCTGCCCGCCTTGGCCTCCCAAAGTGCTGGAATTACAGGTATGAGCCACTGCGCCCAGCCAATATTTACTCTTAAATCAATAAATGCACCATTAGGTTTATCTGCTTAACTTTTACATCTTAATCATGAGTTCAAGAGTTCAGTTTGTGGAGCAGTTGCATTTGTGCCCTGAAGTTTGGCAGCTCCAGCACAAAAGCCTCTCCAGCGCATATAAGCTGTGACTGTGGGCAGGTTATATAACTCTCAGGCGCCTTGTTTGTAAATGAGGGCTTTTACCACTAGGGCTGTCGTGAGGGTGAAGTGAGATTATTTATGTGCTTTGCTAGAGTTTCTGTATTTCTGTAGTTGTAAGGAACAACATCAACTTAATCTGATTAAAGCCGAAAAAGTTGTTGAGAAGAGTAGGTTGCCCACAGGATCAGTGGGAGGGCTGGAGAGCCTGGCTTGGAAGCTCTGTAGCTGGAGATCCTACCCTAAATCATTCCCAGAGCTGGTCCTATGGGCTCCTCTGCAGCCACCACTGCTGTTGACTGCACCGCTGGCACAGGACATTGCTGCCCCCAAACCCAATCTCACCAGAGCTCCCTCTGCTGCTGGAGAATCCTTCTCAGCCCCATGTCTTAGCCCCACTAGCACCTTGGTCAAAGTTCTGGCGTCTGATTGGCTGAGCCTTAGTCACATGTCCACTTCCAGCTGCAAGGGATGCTGGGAGAGCGAATGTCTGGCATGTTTAGCTTCTGTAGTGATGTGTCCTCTGTTTCCCACTCAGGATTCTAAGGCAGCAAAGTCTTCCAGGTGGGAAGAGGGCTTCTGATGCTGGTGAGCCTAAAAGGCAGATAAATGTCCAATAGAGGACATAAAGCCTTGACATTGACTAAGTGGTCAATGTCAGGTAAATGTCCAGCCACTGAGAGAGAACACAGTGGTCATTCTGAAGGCTGCTGGTAGCACCCTAATGAGGGCTCAGGAATCAGTGTCCTGGTAGCCCCAGTGAGGGGATGGCAGTTTGGACCAGTTGAGTGGTGGAATGGTGGAAGTGGTGAGAAGCCTTTTTGAAGCCAGGCAATATATTAGTTTTCTAGAGCTGCTGTAACAAAGTACCATGGACTGAGCGACTGAAAGAACAGAAATGTGTTATTCCATAGTTCTAGAGGCCAGAAGTCCAAGATCAAGGTGTTGGCAGAGTGGGTTCCTTCTGAGGGCTTTGAAGAAAGGCTCAGTGCCAGCCCCCTCTCTCTGGCTCACAGATGGCCATCTTCTCCCCATGCCTCTTTACATCATCTTCCTCCTGTGCCTATCTCCACATTTCCCCTTTTTATCAGGGTACCAGTCATGTTGGATTAGGGCCCACTCTAATGACCTCATTTTAATGTTATTTGCTTTGTAAAGACTCTCCAAATAAGGTCACATTCTGAGGTACTAGGGATTAGGACTTCAACATATGAAGTTTGGAGGGGAACAAAATTCACTGTGTACCAGTGTCTGTCTTTGTGTCCTCTTTCTATAAAGGACACCAGTCATAGTGGAGTAGGGTGGGCCTTATTCCAATATGACCTCATCTTCATTAGTTATACCTGCAGTGACCCTATTTCAAATAAGGACCCATTCTGAGATATGGGGAGTTAGGACATTAGTATATAAATCTGGAGGTATAGGGTTAGATACAATTCAACCCTAACAGTCAGGGATGAGTGAGGGTGGATTAGTTGAGGAAATTGGATCAAGGGCAGGAGTTAAGAATGACTTCGTGGTTTCTGGCTGAGCAACTGGAGAATGGTGGTCCCATTCACTCAGGTAGGGAGGAGGAGATAAAGGAAAGGAATTCAGGGGCAGAGGTACAGGCTGATGAGTCCCATTCCACACTGGTATAGTAAGGGATCTGTGCCCCAACTATGCCCAGTAGGACATAAAGAGAAGTTTGTTAGAAGCTTCCGGGAAAGTTCCTCTTAGCACCAAGAGATCTATGAGAGGTCGACGTTACTTTCTCCAGCCATGCATGAATAGAAAAGCATGTGGCCGAAACTGCTACCAGGAGCCATCCTACAATTGTGAGCGCATGCTGCCTTAGGATGAGGTCAAAACTATGGAAAGCAGAGTGAAGCAACCAGGTGGCACCTGGATTCTTGGCCATTCTGAGCCACTAGATCGGCCTTCCTTGAAGCTCACCACTCCTGTAAATTTGCATTTCTGTAAGTGTCCTCATTGTTCAGCTATTTTGAGTTGAGGTTTCCTGTTACTTGCAGCCAGGAGCATCCTTAAATGACACAATGCATTATCAGCTCCAGTGGATGGAAGATCTTTGAGATCCAGGGTTATGTTCCGTATGTTCATCTCTGTGTCTAGCTCAGGGCCCAGTACTCAGCACATGTTTGTTGAATGAGTCAGTGCATGATGTAGATCAGTATCTTGCACACTGAGGTCTGGAAACTTCATCATCAATATAAATAGCTGTAGCTGTTGATAATATATTCTATCCTCACTCCATGCTATCAGTAAGATAGTTGTGAAGCCAGAAGGAAAGAGAAAACAGAAAGAAGATAAATACCTCGCAAGCAGAGGGTGTCTCCCCTCCTCACCTCATTTCCTTCCATCAGACCATTTGCTTACGTCTGAAACCTGGGAATCTTCTGTGTTCTTCTTTCACTTTCTGCAGCACCCTCTGTTCTCAAACCTGGAGCCAATCACCCAGGAAGTCCTGCCTATTCTACTCTCAAAATATATCTTACATCCATCTACTTCCTTCTGTTTCCTGAAGCCATGGTTAGGTGGAGACAGGCAGGAAGGTTTCTTGGTGGAAATTCGAGGAACTCCTCCCAGAGGAAAGATGGAGGTTGGGCAAGCACCAATAACAGGCATCCCATACATCACTCCAGGGAAACAGCAGATTCTCAAGAACTATTTTTCCCCTCATCTTTTTCTACTTCAACCCTCTAAAAGGCATCTTTATTTTATAGTAGTAGAAAATAACTGTGTCTCTCTAGGTGCCTGCTGGAGGAGCCTGCAGTGCATGTGGCAAGCCTGCATTGGTTAGCCCAGGCTGCCGTGTCAGAATACACAGATGGAGTGGCTTCAACAACATTCATTTTCTCACAGTTCTGGAGGCTGGAAGGCCAAGATCAAAGTGTCGGCAAGTCTTTTCCTCCCGAGGCCTCTCTCCTTGGCTTGCAGATGGCTGCTTTCTCGCTGTGTGCTCCCTGTGTGTGTGCATCCCTGGTGTCCCTTCCTCTTCTTATAAGGACACCAGTCATCCCACATTAGGGTGGCTTCCTTATGACCTCATTTTAGCTTAATTGCCTCTTTAAAGGCCCTGTCCCCAAATGCAGTCACATTAGGGGTTAGGGCTTTAACAGGCGAGCCTTAAAAACATCCAAATCTGTCTCTTTCTCCACCTCTAAATTTAGCTTGCTTTGTGTTGGCTTCATTGTCAGGCATTCTCTCCTGTGGAGGTGCAAGGTGGCCCCAGTTTGGTGGAAATTCTCCTTCCGATCATTGTAATTAAAGTCCCAGGCATGAATCTCCTTGGCCTGAGCGAGGTTACATGCATTCAAGGGTTCTCAACCAGGGGGCAGGAACACAGTTCAGTCCATGACTTTCAGGCTGTAATTGTCTCAGAAAGTCAATTGCCCAGAAGCAGAGCCTGAGACAGGGGTTGGGATGTGCACATGGCTTGTGGAGGAAGGGCTCTTCAGGAGTAATCTTTAAGGTGAGGAAAGCAGAAAGCAACAGGGGAAGGAGCCAGGCAAGGCTGCACTCCCCAGTCAAGTTTAGCCTCATCTGGGGGAGTTCTGGGATATAATCACAACACAGAGTCACCCAACTTGAAGTAAGGGGCTGCATCCGCCCCTACCACTCATCTGTCACTCGCTGCAGGAAGCCCCGGGAGAGGGGGATCCACCTTCGGAGCCAATGTCAATCTTCTGGAGAAGAGTCAACCCTGAGCCTTTAGAAGCCAGCATTCATTGAGCTGGGGAAATCCCTGAGGGGATAGGTAGATACCAGCCAGCTGGGAAACCTGATCCTCAACCCTGCTTCTCCCAGCCTTAGAAGACTTGACTAGCATAGTGAGAATGGCAAGAACTCTGGAAGAAGGAAACGGGTTCATGATGGGACATAAGGAGAAAGCCTGGGCATGATAGATAAGACCAGAAGACTTCGGGAAGGCAGGGTTCCAGAGTGTAAAACAAAGCGTCAACACATCCAAAACATGAGGCTTCAATGGTACAAGCTGTCCCTGCATCACCGATTTGTTTTATTATGGACACAACCCCTTTGGTATTACAGATGCATGAGCCGGGAAAGCAGGGATAGAAATCATAAGAAATCTTCACCCCTGTCCCCCACTGCCTAGCACACATCTACCAGAACCAAATACTGGCCTTCTCTGAGCTCACACAGGACTTTTGGTTCCCTGTGTTATGTCACTTGGCATTTTGGGTTGTACTCATTATGTTCCTGTCTCTTGCCTGATAAGGGAGCTCTTCGACATAAGAACCATGTGTATTTATGGCCCCTAGCTCCCAACACAGCAGCTTGTGTGCAGCAGGCAAGCAGTAGACGTTGGTTGGATAAATGGAAGGATGGGTGGAGAATGCTCGATGCTTGAATTTTTCTCCCACAACTCCCCAGTGTGGCCATCCTTGCTTGCATCTGAGCATCCTTGTATGCTTGCACGCTTTCCGTTCCCTCATCCATTTATTTACTCACCACGTATCTGTTGAGTGCTTTCTATACGCCAAGCACTCAGGCATGAGCAAAGCTGCCAAAGTCCCTGTCCTCCTGAAGCATGCAGCCAAGCAGGGAGCACAGCCAAGTGACAAGCATGTGGACTGTGCCATTCGGCCTGTGACAAGTACCAATGCAGAAAATAGAGCAGCCCAAAGAGGTCAGAAGATGCTGGGGAGGGTGAAGAGCTCACCACTTTGTTCCAAAGGGTCTCTAAAATGCTGACTTGTGCAGGGAGCACTGAAGGAAGCACGGGAGTGAGCCATGCCCAACCCTGGGAAATAGCTCTCCAAGCGGAGAAGGCAGCAGGTGCAAAGGCCCAGGGGCAGAAAGAGGCTCCACTTCTTTGAAGATGAGAGTGGAGGTCAGTGTAGAGATAATCATAGGAAGCTACATGGGATATTTGGAGTCAGATCCTGAGGACTTTGCGGGCCAGGGTTGAGACTCTTCCTCTGAGCAAAATGGGAAGTCACTGGAACTTTTAAAGAACTGATCTGACTTGCATTTGGAAGGGTGTGCTGTTATCAGGGGATCTCAGAGCCTGGTTGGGAGAACTTTGCAATAGCCCAGGTGAGAGAGGACATGGTTTGCACCAGGGCTGGAAAACAAGGGAAGGCAGGTGTCTGGGCACAGATGCAGGTGCAGAAATACAAGCAGAGGGCATGTGGGAAGGGTCTCTTGGGATTGCCTCTGTGTTCTCAGTGAAAAAGAAAGCATGGTCATCAGCTGAGAATGATAAATAGGGGATTTGAAGAGAGAGAGAAGACATATGAAATAGTCCTCTAGGAGAGAAGGGTGCTGGATGGACTGGGAATATGTAGACTCAGGGGAGCCTTAAAGCTTCTTGAGGTTGGTGGTCATGAATTTCAGGTGAGACAGGACAACACAGTCGTAGGTTTTTCTACAGCCAACCTGAGCTTTGTAGATGCCCGGTAGACAGAGATTTAACCAGCGGGGTTTTTGCCAGGCGTATGTAATGAAAGGGGGTGGATGGGCATATCAATGTTTAAAGGGATGAGCCAAGGAATTCAAGCTGGGTACGCAGGAATGGATGGACACGAGGAGGGTGAGGGATGTGGAAACAAGGCATGATCTTGGCTTATAGGCCCAGTCAGGCTGAAGATTTATTGGAAGGGTCTATGGAGAAAGCCATTATTTCCATAGGTTCTCTGGTCTACTAGGGCTTAATGAAAAGCACTTTCCAAATTCAAACTGAAGTAGAATTCCCTGTGTCTTCCCCTAATCCGTCCTGGTGCTCTGCACCAAGTTAAAGCATGGCATGGAGGAAGGTGGCTCTCATGCTTTCTCTGGCCTTCTCTTGTCCAGGCGAAATGTCTCCAGCCCCTTTGACACTTCTCAAGGGACATGCCCTCCAATCTCCTCATCACCCTACCGTTCTTCCTTGTATTTGGTCTCTTTTTCCCCTTGAGAGCTGATGACTTTCTGGGTTTCATTGGGAAGATTCTACACCATTGGAGAAGCTAAAAACAATGAATCAGGCATCCCAGGTGGAGTTCTGGGGGCACTGGAGTTCTGCTTTCAGAATTGATCTCCCTTGTTTCTGTTGCTGTCCATCCACAGGAAACAAATGGAAACAATGATTAAAGTCCTGCTCTGAAGCCCAGTGAGTCAGCTTTGCAAAGAATTTGCACACATTTCCATCCTCACTGCAATGCTGTCAGACTGAGGGTTATTTTGGGAAGGAATATATTAATATGATAAACTAGCCCAGAGAGTGTGCAGTCCCATTTGCACATGTTTCAAGTCAGACTTTCATGTAATTTTAACATTCTCACAACCTTTCATGCAATTTTAACATTAGCACAAAATACACCATCATGTCCAAAGCAAGGGTTCAGACCAAAGCCTTTGGAGGCATCCTTGGCTCCTCTATGCCTATCCACCTCTATCCAGTCCATCAGCAAATCCCACCAACTCAGTCTTCAAAATATGCTAGGATCTGACCACTTATCACTACGCGCATTGCTCCCAGCCTGGTCCAAATCATTACCAGTGGTTGACTAAGCTGTTGTGGTAGCTCCCCAGCTGGTCCCCCTGCTTTCACACTTGCCCCCTGCAGTCCAGGAGCAACAGAGAAGATGGAGTGACAGGATTGAGGGAAAGGGGCTCTGCAGTTGGTAGCAGCCATCAGACAGTGTCAGGAGGTGACATGTGAGCTAAAACCCTGGTGAGATAAGACCGTGATGTCACGAGAAGAGGGGATGGATGGCAGGGACAAGGGCCATGAGTCAGGAGCCAGCCTTGTGCACCCAGAGGGCAGTGAAAAGGCTGATGAGTTTGGAGTTGGCAAGAGTGGTGTGACTGGTAATGAATGAGCTGATGGTGGCTGGATCACAGCCACACTGGGGGACTGGAGATGGGAGAAGTGGTTTGATTTGGGATCTGTTTTCGAAGTAGTGCAGCTAGCACTCAGTGATGGATTGGATATGGGTTGTTGAGAAAATAAAAGATTTAAATATTATTCCCAGACTTTTGGCCTAGGCCACTTAGAAGACAGAGGCTTCATTTACTCAGATGGGAGGGCTGTGGAAAGAAGAGTTTGGTGCACGTTGCAGGGGCTGGTTAGTAGTGGGGATCCAAGAGTTCTGTTTTGGACGTGCTTGTTTTGAGAAACCTCCTAGGCCTCCAAGTGGGAATTCCAGGAGGCAGCTAAATATGTGAGTCTGGAGTTGAGAGGAGAGTCCATCCAGGTCAGGGACATAGGTGGGAATTGTCATCATCTGAGACAAAGCGACTGGATGAAACTACCCAGGGAGGGCATATAGATGGAAAAGTGACTGGAGAGATGAGCTGGAGCTCTGGGACACCCAAGGTTGAGGGGTGAGGACAAATCAGCCTAAACACAGAAGGAGAGGCTGGGAGGGGGAAAACAGGGGAGAGTGGGGTTGCAGATGTCCAGAGAAGACCAGGTTTCAACAGAGAGGGAGTGGCCCACATATCACATGCTGCTGAGAGGCTGTACAAGGGAAAGGCAGAATTGGCCGCTGGATTTGTCAAGGCAGATGTTGATGGCCTTCAGAAAGGCAGTCTCAATGGAGTGGTAGGAACAACTAATTCACGTGGGGGTGAGGACAGGACACAGCTGGGGCCACGTTTGTCGAGGAGTCTCACTTGGAGAGGAACAGAGGCAAGGGCCAGTAGCTGTGAGGATGAGGGCCAGGAGAGACAGCGCTGAGATGTGTACTGAGATGTGTTTGTGCAGGGGTGAATGAGTTGAGAGGGAAGAATTTTTTTTTTCTTTTGAGACAGGGTCTCATTCTGTCACCTAGGCTGGAGTGCAGTGATGCAATCATGGCTCACTGCAGTCTTGACCTCCCAGGCTCAAGCAATCCTCCCACCTCAGCCTCCCAAGTATCTGGGATTACAGGGGTGCTTCACCACATCCAGATAATTTTTCTTTTTCTTTTCTTTTCTTTTTTTTTTTTTCTTTTTGTAGAGACAAGGTCTCACTATGTTGCCCAGGCTGGTCTCAAACTCCTGGGTCAAGCGACCCTCTCACCTTGCTCTCTCAAAGCGCTGGGATTGCAGGTGTGAGCCACTTCACCTGGCTGGAAGGAATTCTTTACTGGGGTGGAGGCTGCCTGGGAAGGAGGAGGTGAAATCTGATGTGGGAGGAGACTGGCACGCCCTGGATCAGAGCAGGGAGAGCTCACCCAGGCGCAGGTGGGCAGGTGAGTTTGGGGTGGCTGGAGGAGATCGTCCTCAGCTGACAACAGCCTTTGCCACCCGCTCTGTGAATTGATCATTAACATTGACAGATACAGGTGTCTAAGATTAAAGGATACAGCCTCTGTAACAGCTGTCAGCTTTCTTGCACTATTCCAGAGGTCTCACACTGAGTCTGTCCTAGGGAGCACAAGTCTTAAGGGGTGGGTCCGAGAATCTAGATATTTGTGTTTAGTTTAGTGAATCTAGTAAGCAGTCAGGCTTGAGGGTGCCCCAGAGGGGCTCACAGTACTCTTAAGATCATCAGTAATATTATCTGAGTATCCAATGTCCAATCTGCCTGTCGCAGGGCAGTGGAGAAGGTGTACGGGATTAGGGGGTCGAGTTCTGATTTCTCGCCAGCCCTTTATTCTCGCTGTCTACAGATTAATGAACACATCATTTTGCCCAACCTCCAAGAACCCTCAGAATCCGGCCACTGCATTCCTCTCCTGCCTGACCTATCTGGACGGTCTTATCACAAACTTTTCTTACCCCAGAACCTACACCAGTGAAGATTTGCCCTGTGAGGCCTCAACTGGTAGAACTGAGACCCACAGGCCCATAGATGGGAGCTACAGAGAGAATATTTTGGCTTGTCCTGAGAAATTAAAAAAGAAAAAAAGGTTTTGCAGTCAGGATGCTTCTGCCCTTGGATGGAAGGTCAAAGAGAGAGGCAGCATTTCTGGGCCCCAAAGCTAGGGTCACGTGGTGGAGGGGCAGGGGGCAGGGACCACAGAGAGAAGGCTGGAGCCACAGAGGAGCTGCACCTGCGATGGTCACAGAGGGTGGGAGTGGGGCAGCTTGCTTTTCCCCGTCCCAGTCCTCCATGAAGGCCTCTCCTTGGTCAACACCCCAGCCCCCAGGAAGCCAGAACCCTACCAGGAGTGGCCAATCCTACCAGGAATTCCTCCTATGAAGCCAGAAGGCAGGGGATTCAGGGAGAGCAGTTCCCTTGGAAACAGAGCAGATACTAGAGAACAAGCAGGCAGGAGACGCACAGGTCCCAGGTGTACACGCCCATAGCCTCGATGCCTTTACTTCTACAAGTCAGGATTGCTTTTTAATAAGCTTTTGTGGGACAATGTATTTGATGCCTGTGTTCCTAATTAGACTGTAAAGTCCATGAGGTGAGAACAGGAATGACTCCCTTTCCCAGCAGAATACCAGTGTCTGACCCTCACTGTTTGCTGACTGAGCTGGAGAACACGCTTTCAGCCCGGGTTCCCCACTCCAAAGCCTTATCTCCCACCCCTCCTCTCACCCACTGCCCCACTTTCTCCATAAGGAAACTGGAGGTTCCTTAGAGGCCCGCAGGGAGAGCCAGGAACTCTGAGCAGCGTCGTGTGTGGCTGCTGTGTGTGGAGGTTCCACCAACAGAAACGAATACCTTCAGGCTCATCTTGATTGCACCCAGAGCTTGTGACCTTGCTCACAGAATCAGGGACCTGCATCTTGAATGGAGGTTTTAAGTGTCTGCCAAGTCAATGACTTTCTATTTTCTACCATGAGGTCCATTTAAATGGATTCTTTAAAAGCAAAATTATATTTCTTTTTGAATAATTAATACATTCCTGTGGCTGAACTTTCAAAGGGATCAACTGAATATAAAGTGAAGGGTTTCCTTTCCATTTGTGTCCTCCAGCCATTCTGCTCCCCTCCTTGGAGGCAACTGGTGTTACCCGTTTTTTGTATGTCTTTTCCAAGGTTTGTGTCTAATCTACACACACAGAGACACACAGAGATGCACACACACAGATACTTTTTTACATAAATTGTTGCATATTTTACAAAAAGTTCTGTACCTTACTCTTTGTACTTGGTATATCTTAGAGATCTTTCCATATCAGAATATGGAAAGCTGCCTCTGTTTTAATGTCTGCATCATGTCCCACCATATGATGTATTATAATTTATTTAAATAGTCCTTTATTCATGGACACTTGGGTTGTCTCAACCACGGGCTACTACAGTGAACAAGCTTTGTACTATCGTCATTGAGCTACAAAAGTCATTGACCATGGAATTCTCCAGGAAGATCTAGAAAGAGAATAAAAATTAGTGGAAAGTTTGAAACAAATCAGAAAGAGTGGATAGGGCTCTGGACTACAAGTCAAGAGATTTAACTCCTAAAAGTAATTTTTAAAAGGATCCCTATCAAGTTCCTAGCTTCCCACAATTTACAAAACAATTTAATATCTGCTAACTCATTGAGTCTATAGGAAAAAAATAAGCTGTAAAGGGCTTATTATCTCCCCAACTCCTTGACTCACTGACTACATGACCTAAAACAAGTTTCTAGGCCGGGCGTGGTGGCTCACACCTGTAATCCCAGCACTTTGGGAGGCTGAGGCGGGCAGATCACCTGAGATCAGAAGTTTGAGACCATCCTGGCCAACATGGTGAAACCCTGTCTCTACTAAAAATACAAAAATTAGCTGGGTATGGTGGTGCATACCTATAATCCCAGCTACTCGGGAAGCTGAGGCAGGAGAATCGCTTGAACCCGGGAAGTGGAAGCTGCAGTGAGCAGAGATTGTGCCAATGCACTCCAGCCTGGGCGGTAGAGCGAGACTCTGTCTCAAAAATAAAAATTAAAAATAAAGCAAGTTTCTAGCTTGCCAGCAACCTAGTTAACTTGTTTATAAAATAAAGATTATAAGAGTACCTATCTCTTTGGGTCATTTTAAGGATTAAATGAACTACTCATGGAAAGTACTTAAAACAGGGTCTATCCTATAGCAAGAATTCAATAAATGTGGGCTTTTAGGATCATTTTGCAAAAGTGAGGAAAAGAAAACACAGAGCAATGAAGTTCAAAGTCTCCTAGTTCCTGAAGGATAGAGCTGGTGCAGGAATCCAGGTCCCCAGACTTCCAAACAAGTCAGGTATTTGAGCCATGAGGTCTTAGGCATGTGTTTGTAAAACAGTGATGGCAGTCCTGACACAGAGCTGTTAATAATAATTATTGCCATGGAAATTTCCCTGATCTTCTTTGAGAGGATTAGTCCAGTCATGCACTTAGTACTGTAGTTCATCAAATCTAAGATGCCATTGGGTCTAAAGAGTATTGTTATTTTATGAGTCACTGGAAAGGAAAGGAAATAAGGAAGAGAGGGAGGGAGGGAGGGAGGGAGCCAACTAAAGTTGTAGAACGCTATGCTGCTTGTCAAGCTGTTGTCTCCCAGCTCCACACTTACCCTTCTGGGTTCGCTCTCTCTCTGATGCTGGGGCTGGGACCTGCACCCCCATTTGTCCTTTGCCAGCAGGGGCACTAGAGGAGAGAGAAGAGACTTGCTTTTTCAGGTTTTTCTGAATTTCCTGCCAGTCCCAGTGATGACATTGGCAATTGATTCCAGCTTCCAACTTTTGTCCATTTCCAGAACCAGAATCATATTGCTCCTCAGAGGAAAGAGTCTAGTGGACAGTGCCCACTCTCAGAGGTCTTCGGGGCCCTCCTCCAGGCCCCTGAGGTGTCAGCACCACATGGGAAACATCCCTTCTTTAGAGGTCTTCCTTTTTGACATCTCCGTTCTCCAATATCTGCTTAACCAATTCCGTATGTTAAATTATCTCCACTAAAGTACCTCGAGTGGTTTCCATTTTCCTGCCTGGACCCTGACTCATGAATTATAAGATGACCATTGACTTCAGAAATGTTAAATGATAGTCCTAGAATTAATGCCATAAAATACTACCACAGGGAATTCGTAGATGTCAAGGCTGATGGTGCCTTTGGAAGTGACCTAGTAGACCCTAGAGCTGAACCCAGGGGGATGACGTTCCTTGCTCAAGGTCACACAGCCAGAGGTGGCAAGGCCAGTGCTCCCCACACTGTGCTTGAGTGTTACTCTGCTCACCCTTCGGAAGGGCCTGGCTCCTGCTCCTGGGATGGACAGTTCAGTGACACGCCTCATGGTGAGACGTCTTCATCAGATCTCTCCTTTCTTTCCAGGAAGCACACTTTGCTGGCTAATAATGGGTTTGCAATTTCTGCTGCATTGCTGATGGCCTGCTCGCTCCAGGCAGGAGCCTTTGAAATGCTCATCCTGGGACGCTTCATCATGGGCATAGATGGAGGTGAGAGTTCACCATGATGGGGAGGGAACAGTAACATACTCCTTGGGGGTGTCCCAAATGTGAGAGGTGTTTGGGGCTGTCACATGACTGGGGCTCTCTGCTGGTATTGAGTTGGCAGGGACCAAGGATGCTGGAACTCTGCATAAAGTGGGACAGTCCTATGGGATGAACCATCCCATTCATGATGCTCTAGCCCCTAATTGAGGAATGCTGGGCAGGGTCCCCAGTCTACCCCCAAAGACCTGGATGGTCTTCAGCATGTCATGCCTTCCGCTTGGTCACCTTCATCATAACGTTCATATTCCAAGGTTATCTGTGGTTTTCAGGGGGCTTTTGTGAGGATGGTGTTTCTTCTCTGGGCCTCTGACTCATTCGTTGTTTCATTTACTCACCAAGCATTTGTGGAGCACCTGCAAGGTCTGGCACACTGTAGGATGGAGACACAATGATTAACAAGACCCTGTCCCTGGACAGGGACAGAATGGAGCTTACATTCTAGTGGGCAGACAGATACATAAGGTAGATAGTAGCAGGTCCTAGGAAGAAAACAAAGCAGGGCAGGAGGGTGGTGAGGGCTGTTTTAGAAAGGCCAATCAGGGAAGACTGCTCAGAGGAGGAAATATGAGCGGAGACCAGAGGAGCCAAGTGTGAGAACTGTTCCCAGCAGAGAGAAGTGTATGATGTCCCAGAGGCGGAAGGAGGCATGGCACGTCTGAGAAAGAGCAAGGAGATGCGTGGGTGCTGATGAGGCCAAAGAGGAGCTGGAGCCAGATCACACAAGACCTTGCAGGCCACGGCGAGGACTGTGGGCCTGTGCCAAGTGTGCAGGGAGGGTTGAGAGGAATGTGACACGGACTGGTTTGTTCCAATAAGGAAGTGTGAGGGGAAGCCAGGAGTGGAATCAGAGGAGCCACCTGTTCAGGGGAAGGGACTGGGCTGGGCGGGGAGCTAGGGAGAAGGGAACAGATCCTGGCTATGGGAGTGAGAGTAGGAGACAAGATATATTGTCAGACAAACTCTGCTCTCTTTCTAAAAAGGCAAATCCATAAAGTGTCACTTTTAGGCATTTGTGGAAAGATTGCAAGCCTTAGGATTAGAAATCTCTGAGTTTGGATCTCAGTTCTGCTGCCTGCCAATTTCTGATTTGTACAAGTTACTTAATGGCTCTGAGCCTTGGTTTTCCCATTTGGAAAATGGAGGTAATAATACCTTCTTTGAAAGGCTATAATAAGGCTGAATGGAAACTCTCTCTCTCACACACACACACACACACACACACACACCCCCCAACACACACACACATGTATATACTGCCTGGAACCTAGCATGAGCTTCTTAAAGGCGAATTCCCTTCCTTGTCGATGTCTTAACAGCTGAGGGTACCGGGTTGTTCAGCTGAGTGAGATGAACAACAAAAATGTCTCAGGGAGAGGTGGGCAGGAGAGTGGGGGCCTGGAAGTAAGGTTGGGAAGAGGAGGTTTCACTTACCTTTGTTGCCCTGCTGGAGGGGA
The DNA here is from genome assembly GCF_024542745.1 of Macaca thibetana thibetana. Classification (NCBI taxonomy): domain Eukaryota; kingdom Metazoa; phylum Chordata; class Mammalia; order Primates; family Cercopithecidae; genus Macaca; species Macaca thibetana. Next base: position 176,864,507 of record NC_065582.1, read on the forward strand.
ATAATCTAGGACTCTCTGATAGTCCAAACTCATGATGAAATGACTCCTCGATCATCTGTCTATTCATTAGTCTATTCTACTTTAATAGATGCCTTCTATTCAAGTAGAAGGGAGATGGCTATTGAGAGTTTATCCGTAAGAATAATGGCTGGTGTCTATGTAATGTTTTGTGATTGACCAACCGTGTTCATGTTTTTCATCTTTTTTGATCTCCTCCTATAATGAAAGACTGTTTTTTTCATGTTCATTTTACAAATGCGGGCACTAATGCTCAGAAAGCTGGAGCGGGAAAGTAGTTAAAGGTGAAGACTGTGGAGTCAGACTGCCTGAATGCTCTCACTTGCTTCCATTAATTTCATTAATTTATCTGTATAGGTTAGGTTTGCTGCATTGAAAAACCCGAAAACTTAAGCCATGATGGCACCGCTGCATTTTAACCTTGGCAACAGAGCGAAACCCTGTCTCTTAAAAACAAAACAAAATGAAACAAAACAAAAAACAAAATGTAGTGGCTTGAAATAATAACCATTTTACTGTGCTTTCACTTCTGTGGGTGGGCTGGGCTGTTCTGCTCTGGGCCAGCTCTGCCAATCTTTGTTGGGCCTTCTCATGTGTCTGTGATGGCTTCAGGTTGGTCAGTGACTGGATAACCTGGGATAGTCTCACGCCTGTGTTGGGGTGTTAGCAGGTGGCCTGGTCTCAGGGGCTGTCAGTGAGCCAGCTCATTTCTTGGCTTCCCACCCTGGGCCAGGGGGGCCTGGGTTGCCTCGCATAAAGTTCGTGGGCTGCCAGTAGCAGCCAAAGGAGAAAGTCCCAATGTGTAAGCACTTTGCATGCACATTTCCTGATGTCCCTTGATGTCCCTTTGGCCCAAGCAAGTCCCATGGACAGGTGCAGAATGAATGTCAGAGAGGACTGACTCCCCAAGGATGTGGATCCAGGGAGGGGATACAAATCAGGGACCACCGCAGCAACCATTAACCTCACAGTCTTGGCCTCTTTCCCACCTGGCATGGCAACTTAGTAGTAAGGCCTCCCTTGTTGGGTGATGTGAAAATTAAATGGGCCAGGCGCAGTGGCTTACACCTGTAATCCCAGCACTTTGGGAGGCCGAGGCAGGTGGATCACCTGAGGTCAGAAGTTTGAGAGCAGCCTGACCAACATGGAGAAACCCTGTCTCTACTGAAAATGCAAAACTAGCTGGGCATGGTGGCACATACCTGTAATCCCAGCTACTCGGGAGGCTGAGGTGGGAGAACCACTTGAACCCAGGAGATGGAGGTTGCAGTGAGCTGAGATCGCCCATTGCACTCCAGTCTGGGCAACAAGAGCAAAACTCTGTCTCAAAAATAAATAAATAAATAAATAGAATGATCTACTATGTATGTGCAGTATTTAGTGTAGTTCCAGGCACTTAGTGCCCCACTTCAGGAATGCTAATGGTATTGTTGTCATTGTTGTTATTTGTTTTCTTAATTAATAAAGTACAGATCTAGGATTTGGGTTTCAAAGGCCCAGACTACTTTGGAGAAAGGCTGAATGAGGTTGCAGTGGATCACCTGGGAAGTCCTTTCCTAGTGGAGGCAAGTGAGATTCTCTCAATTTGGCAGTTTTATATTTTATCCATTATCCCCTTTCTTGTTGCTTTGACTAATCTGGGGAGTTGACCCTTCGAACATATAACTAATTGATCTCTGAATTTCCTTAACTAAAAATAAGCTGCATTCCAAGATGGCCCTTTTACAAAACCACAGACATAGAACAAATGTCTTTTAGACCCTTTTTCCTATGAGCTTTTCAAAAAGAAGCAGGAAAGAAAGAAGAACAAAGAGGAAAGAAAAAACTGGGGTCTTTCTGACTTGTGGCACGTGGCCTGGAGTCACGACAGGACTTGGAGACTTCATGTCATGTATTCTCATCAACCCTCTCAGAGCAGAGAGAGGAACTCGAGGGCACTTAAGGTGAGACAATTGGTCAGAAAGAAAGGAATATTGCTGCCATTACCTGAACTGGCTGATCTGTTTGTAATAAAGAATTTAAAGCCAGGCCGGGCGTGGTGGCTCACGCCTGTAATCCCAGCACTTTGGGAGGCCAAGGCGGGCGGATCACCTGAGGTCGGGAGTTCGAGACCAGCTGACCAACATGGAGAAACCCCATCTCTACTAAAAATACAAAAATTAGCTGGGTGTGGTGGTGCATGCCTGTAATCCCAGCTACTCGGGAGGCTTAGGCAGGAGAATCACTTGAACCCGGGAGGTGGAAATTGTGGTGGTAAGCCGAGATCGCGCCATTGCACTCCAGCCTGGGCAACAAGAGTGAAACCCCATCTCAAAAAACAAAAAACAAAAACAAACAAACAAAAAAAAGAATTTAAAGCCAAATGATAAACCTGAAGGATTTTGAGATGATAGAAGGCTCTAAGACTTGCTGATCCAGCCAGGGTCTCCCGGAGTATTTGGAACCGTAGTAGGACAACAGGGCATCTTCCTGGAGTGTTCTTCATCTAGAAGGTTTAGAGAAAAAAAAAACATATTATTTTTTACATCAGTACAAACATGATACCAAATGGTGTTGGAAGCAAAATTCATGTACATAATAAAGTTAAAATAGGAGACTGTACTACTACTTTGTGTTTGTGGAAGATTGCACTGGACATGTCCCTGCCATGGCCTTCCCAGTGCTGTCGACATGCCCAGGGGCGCAAGGTCACGTCTTCTGAATTAGGAGCTCGCTAGTGGACAAGCCCACGTCTGCTACTGTAGGAGAAGTCCAAGATCAGCAGGATCAATTGCTTTTGAGGGCTTCTGTGGACAATCTGTTCCAGGCCTCTCTTCTACCTTCAGGTGGTGGCCAGAAATCCTGGCATTTCCTGGCTAATTGTTGCATCAGTCCAGTCTCTGTCTCCTCATCACATGGCCTTCTCTCATGTCTGTGTCTGTGTCTTCACATGGCCTTCTTACAAGAATGAAAAGTATTGAATTTAGGGGCCATCCTACTCCAGTATGACCTCATCTTAACTTGATTACATCCGCAAAAACCCTATTTCCAAATAAGGCTACATTCACAAGTAACAGGATTTAGAGCCTCAGCATATCTTTTGGAAGGATACCATGCAACTCACTATAAGAGGTGACACTGAATGGAGACTGGAAGGTTAAGAAGCTGTGGAGCTCTGAAAACAGAGAGTTCCAGACAAACAGAAGAGCAGAAGCCAACATCCTATGATCAGAATGAGCCTGGAGTGTTCAGTGAACTCCACATCCAGGACTCCTGGGGAGGAGAGCGGCAGAAGATGGGCTCAGAGGTCAGAAGAGGCTGCTCACGGGTAGGGATGCTTGGTACAGCATCATGGGCCTAGGATGACCAACCATCCTGGTTTGTCCAGGACTGAGGGGGTTTCTGGGTGGTACTGGGCAAACCGGGGTGAGCTGGTCACCCGATGGCGGACTTTTCACGCACCCCACCTCCTTGTTCACTGCTGCTTTAGCCACTAGTATCTCCCCTTCCGTGTCATCTCACAATGAACAAATAAGAACAATTCGTCACCATTTATTGACAGCTGAATCTAAGCTGCGCACTCTGCAAGGCATTTGACATGTGTTCCGTAGGCGCGTGGCACCATGTGAAGGAGATGCTACTGCCACCCTAGCTTTACAGAAAAGGCAGAGAAGTTAGCTCCATGCCTCCGCCACTGACGACACTGCCGCTGTGCTACAGCTCCCTCATTTCCTTACTATGTTTTGTGAGATAATGATTATTATCCCCTTGGGGGGGGGAAAGGAGCATCAGGATAAAGAACAGGTTTTGAAGTGTTATCAAGTGACCACACGTGAGCCCAGTGCCTTACATGCAGTCATTTTATTCTCATTACAGCAGAAATAGTCATCATTGTATTTTGCAAATAAGTGAGCTGAGAGTAAAAGAGATGAAGTGACTTGATTGAGATCCCCCTGTGAGGAAACCAGGGCTGTGGGACTTGAGTCCAGTGTAGCACAGTTTTCCCTCTGTTGCCCTGCTTGTGAAGAATAATAGACTAAATTGTTTGGTGGCCAGCCAATTACTCCATGAGGCCATATGCTCCCAATATATGTGTTTTGGATAAAAGTTCAAGCATCATCTGGTCTATGTTGTGACAAATAATTTCCATCTCTTTGCTTCTTAAGCATGTTTGTTTTGAGTGGTAAACCAGAAACAGTATCCTGGGCTAAGAGGCAATGAATGAGATTCCCAGTTTGTAAATTGGGGTGTGCATTCCCTTCACTAATTTTCGGGAAAGTCCTTCCTGAATGCTAGCAACTGGAGTGAATTCAGTTCAACTTGAAGCACATTGATTGGTGCCTAAACTGTGTCGGGAACTATACTAGAGACATTGGAAAACTGAGATAGGAAAGATATTTTTGATGCCCTCACAACCTGGTGAAAAATTAGATGGTAGTAATAGGTGCTAATAATGCTAATTTGTACAGTATTTTACAATGAATAGGTAACTGAGCATATCTCAACTCTCACAGAGATCCTCTGAAGCTAGGCTCAATACTTATCCCCATCTTGTGGAAGCTGAGAGAAACTCACAACCCCACCCAAGTTCCCACAGCTTGTAAGTTGCAGGGATTTGGCCCAAGAGGCCTTGTGACTCCAGATTATGCAGTCTGTGCTCTAAACAAGCAATGAATCTGCCTGGGATAAGTGCAATGTAGTCATTTATAGGCCTATAACGTGGCTTAAGAATAGCCCTGCTCAGGTATGGGGGAAAGCAAGGTTTGTTTTTTTTAAGTTGACGAGTCCTTATATAATTTTTACTTACAGGCCCACTGTGTGTGTAGTAAGCACTTTGTAAAACATCTTTATAACTGTTAGTTTTTATTCAAAATACCTATCATAAGCCTCTGAACATGTAAATTTATCTCAAACATCATTAGATTATATGTGGGTGACCTATTTTTATAAAATGAGTGTAATAGCATCTGCCATAACTGAGTCCCTTAATTTATGACAAGAGGCAATGTTAGCTGGCGGGAAAAGTTCAAGTTCTAAGATCAGAGGCCCACTGGGGCTCTGTTGGGCAAAATAATTTTTTTAAACATCTCTAGACATGACTTGCTGATTTAGGCAAGTTTCTCAACTTCTCTGTGCCTCAGTTTACTCATCTTTAGAAGAGAAATAGTAACAGTATATTTAATTCAGAAGACTATTGTTAAAAGTAAATATGTTAATACATATAAATAGATGAGAAGGATTCCTGTTACTTGGTAGCCACTGTGTGTATTGGCTATTATCATTGTGACCACTATCACCACCATCACCATCATTGCATCACTATTACCACCACCACCACACCATCAATATCACCACCATCACTATCATCACCATTACTACTACCACCACAATCACCATCATCATTGCTACAACCATCATCACCATCAGCACCACCACCATCACCATCATTACCATCACCATCACCACCACTACCATCACTACCATCATCATCACCATCGCCATCATCATCACTATTGCTACCACCATCAACATTACCATCATCGTCATCACCACCATCACCATCATCACCATCATGACAGTCATTACTACCACCATTATCACCATCATCATCATTGCCACAACCATCATCAGAATCATCACCACCATCATCACCATCATGACTATCACTACCACCACCACCATCACCGTCACCATCACCATCACTACCACCACCACCATCACTACCATCATCATCACCATCGCCATCATCATCACTATTGCTACCACTGTCAGCATTACCATCATCATCATCACCACCACCATCACCATCATGACCATCATTACTACCACCATTATCACCATCATCATCAGTGCCACAGCCATCATCACAATCATCACCACCACATTACCATCATCACCATCATGACCATCACTACCACCACCACCATCACCATTACTACTATCACCACTACTACTATCATTATCATCACCATCATGACCATCACTACCACCACCACCATCACCATTACTACCATCACCACTACCATCATTATCATCACCATCATGACCATCACCACCACCACCACCACCGTTATCACCATCACCATCATTATCACTGTCAATACCATCACCTCCACCAACACCATCGGCTGTGTTCTGTCCTCTGAAATGCACCTCCAGTCATACTTTAGGGATTAAATTATAAAGTACATGGGAAAGCTTTGGCAATTTGTGCAAAGTGCTGGGAAAGATGCTGTGGCTACAGTGCTATTTAATGTCCAGGGCAAAGCAGAGCCAAGAGAGGTACTGTAACCAGAGTGCGGCTCCCTCAGGAAGACACCTCTCTAACTGCTGCTATGCTTCTTCTACAGGCATCACCCTCAGTGTGCTCCCCATGTACCTCAGTGAGATCTCACCCAAGAAGATCCGTGGCTCTCTGGGGCAGGTAACTGCCATCTTTATCTGCATTGGCGTGTTCACTGGGAGCTGCTGGGCCTGCCCGAGCTGCTGGGAAAGGTGAGTGTGGCTCCCTGGTCAACCGCATCTGCCCTCATCTCATGTTACCACTGCAGGAAGGAGCCTTTTCTCCAAAAGCTGGTCCCTGTATATTGCAATTCCTGGTGTTCAAGCCTCTTCCTTATTATTGGAGAAAAGTTGTGGAGTTCCTTTGAGTTTAATTTTTTTTAAGGACATAAAAATACATAACAAATTGAAACCTTATAGAATGTTTAAGTTTACCCACCCAATAATTATCATTAATAGCTCAATTTGTGTTTAGGCATCTTCTGTTCTTTAAAACCTATATAAACATATATAGTTTATTGTGGTTTTGATGGAATTATGCCATATACATTGATCTACAACCTCGTGTTTTCATTTAATATATTTTGGGCATGTTTTCAAGATGTTAACTTAGCTCTACCTCATTCTTGAGTCTCTTTTTTCCTGAATAAATAAGTAAGTAGAGTCTTCTGGTTTTGGCTTGCTGTTTTGGGAGAAGGTGGGCCTGAATTTGAATCCCAGTTCAATGATCTACTTGCTGTGTGGCCTTGGCAGGGAGAAAAGAAACACTTCACTCAGGTTGAATGGGGTGGGGTAAAATCAAGGAAGGCTTTTCAGAAGAGGTGGCCTCTAAATGGACTCCTGAAGGGTAAGCAGGAGTTAGGCAGGTGATAATGGGGATTGGGAGAGAGGATATACCAGAGAAAGGAAATCAGTAAAGAAAAGGCTCAAGATGGGGCACAGCCCTGGGAGAGAACTCAGACAGCTTTGGGGCTGAGAAGAGAACAAGCATGGGGAGGGTGAGAGATGAAGGTCTGTTCACTGAGCCACCACAGACTTCGCCCTGGGGGAATAGGAAGCCCTGAGCGGCACTGGAGCTGGAGGGTGACATGGCCAGATCAGTGTTAGAAGGTGGCTCTGGGGTGGAGGCGGTGAGTGTAGACTAGAGTGGGAAGGGTGGGGAGGAGAGAGGCAGAGGGCTGCTGCTGTTGGTACACATGGTAAGGGAAGGATGCAGCTGCGACTGAGGTGGTGGACGTGGGGATGAAGAGGAATGGGTGTGTTCAAGACCATGGTGGAAGCAGAGGCCACTGGACTTGCTAGGATTCCTCCCAAGGGATGCCTTACAGGTATGCAGGGGCGCTCCCTTCCCACTCACACAGGCAGGGCAGGAGGGCGGGCAGAGATTAAACCACTAATGATGGTCGAATGCCCACTGCATTCCAGACTGTTCTAGGTATGAACAGTGCACAAACAGACAAACAGCTCCCTGTGGAGCTGAATTCTAGCAGCAGGGGGCAAACATAACGAATTCGCAAGTCCTAGAGCAGTTATATAAAAGGCTCGTTTGTTATGCTGCTCAAATCCTGACAGCTGCTTTGTGAGTAGCTCAGATTTGCAGCCTTGGACGCAAGCAGAGAGGGGTAAGGGACAGAGCCCTCATGAACAAGGACATATTGGTGCTGAAACCAGAACCTGGGTCTGTGTACTTTCAAAGCCACGTATGGGGAGTGTCTCATACAGCCAAGGACGGATCACACTGGTGTTTCTGGGAATGTGTGAGCTCTGGAGAGAAGGGGCTAGTTCTGCCCACGGGGTCCTTTCTGTCCCAGCTGCTGAGCCTCACTGACTCTACGGCCAGCTCCTTTCACATTCAGTGGAAGGTTTTATAAGTGGAGGAATCATTGCATTACATTTTTCAAACAAATTTTCAATGTTTTGAACATTTTTTATTGTAGTAAAATCCACATAAAATTTACCATTTTGACCATTCTTAAGTATACTTTTCTGTGGTATTAAAAGTGACTTTTTATATTTCAGCCAGTCGAGGTCACCTCAGAGGCATCTGCTTCTGATCTTTTATTATTACCATTCTGGGTTATTATGGCTATAACTTTAGTTTCTTCTTTTGCAAAAACAGAAACAACTCACATTTTACATCTCAGTTGTCGTATGCGTGACGATTTCTATAATTAATTGCATGTGTTAGAAACAGTCTCTCTACCTAAGTGAGGTTCCAAACTAAAGAGACTCTTTTGCTTTTTGTTTTTAAAGATATTTTAAAATTCTCAAAATAACCACCTCGTGTTGACAATTAAAAACAAGATAACAGCCTCAGCTCCCTAAACAAAAATACATTTAAAAGTTAATGAAGAGTGCTATTGTCCTTTAGGAGTAAAAAAGCAAATAAATATTTGCCTCAGTAGAGCTAAGCTTTTCTCTTTGGGGATCATTTCCAAATTCCTCTTTGTTTATAAATCAATACCAAGTTCTTTCTGCTGCTTGAGTCCTTAAGGTCTTTCTTCAACCTCTGTCTTCATCCTTTATTTATTCATTCACCACATTTGTTAAACATTGAGTTGATGCTGGAGCTGCAGCTTTGAGCATGTCAGGCACAGCCCACATCTTAATGTTGCTCAGACTGCAAGGACTGTGTGACCTTGGGCAGGTCAACTCACCTCTCTAACCAGTGTCGTCTTCAGTAGGAGGCATGGTTGCAAGTCCCAAATTCCCAAGCCCCACTGAAGCTTGACTTCCTCTGGGAAAACATCGCTGTCAAATAGTGACTGTTCAGCATATTCCAGGACACCGTGCACCTGTACCTCTCCCACACTGATTTCCGTTTGCTTCCGCGTCTTGTCCTGCCAGTTGATGGCATCTTACTTGTATGCACAATAACCCAGAGGCGTCAAGTTTATCCAGTCATTCAACAAATGTTTAGAAAGCTCCTCTTGTGTGCCAGGTATTGGGTTGGCTGCTGGTGGTAGAGTGGTCAGGTCATCAGGCTAGCCCTGCCCTTGGGAGCTCACAGGAGAGTGATTGACCAGTGGCCACAGGTGATAGGAAAATAGGCACTGACCTCTGGTAGGGCATCGGGGGTGGTTTCCCTGCAGCAGTGACATCTAAACTCATGGCTTGAGGACAAGTAGGATTTATCTGGGTGGGACTGTACGAAGAGAGAGAAAATGGGGGTGGGGCGTTCCAGCAGAGGTAAGAGTATGGGGGAAGGCCCTGGCATTTGTTCAGAGGCAGAAAAACTCAGATGACAGGAGCAGGGAGAGGGAGAGGGAGAGAGAGAGAGGAGGGGGAGGGGGAGAGGGAGAGGGAGAGGGAGAGGGAGAGGGAGAGGGAGAGGGAGAGAGGAAGGAGGGGGAGGGGGAGAGAGAAAGGGAGAGGGAGAGGGAGGGGGAGAGGGAGAGGGAGAGGGAGGAGAAGGGGGAGAGGGAAAGGGAGAGGGAGAGGGAGAGAGAGAAGGAGGGGGACGGGGAGAGAGAAAGGGAGAGGGAGAGGGAGAGGGAGAGGGAGAGAGGAGAGGGAAAGGGAGAGGGAGAGGGAGAGAGAGAAGGGGGGGAGGGGGAGAGAGAGAGGGAGAGGGAGAGGGAGAGGGAGAGGGAGAGGGAGAGGGAGGAGAAGGGGGAGAGGGAAAGGGAGAGGGAGAGGGAGAGGGCACTGGTCAGGCAGATCTGTGGGCAGGAGGGCCACACCTATGCTGTAAATGAGCACAGGGAAGGATGGGCAAGGTGAGGGGTTCCCTGGACCTGTGGCTGCCTGGGGGACAAGGGCAGCCCCTACTGTTTCCATCACAGACACTGGCCTAGAGATGACAGATTTTCTGAGTTTCAAGAGATATTACAAATCCGGATTTGTCATATTTCATAATTTGTAAATATTGGAAACTGACCTTTAAAAAACAAAAAACCTACCTCCTGTGGCCTGGGTCCAGCCTTAGGACCACCTTTCACACACCTTGATGGGCAGTGTGTACCTGTGAAGGCTTGTTTGTACCCCAAAGCAATGGGACATGATTGAGGACATGACAAGTGCTTCAAGAAGGCTTTTGGGCTGCAGCATGGAGAAAGAATTGGATCCCAGCCAGGACTGAAGGGGTTGACTGGTCCAGTTATGAGTTGGGTCAGAGTAATGGCAGTGTGGATGGAGAGAGGCGGATGAGGTTGAGTGAGGCTAGTGGTGATGGGATGTGGTGTGCCAGAGAAGAGTCGAGAATAACTCCCAGGCGTCTGGCACATCAGCCAGACAGAATAGTGGTACCAGATGCTAAGACAGGGAGCTGTGAAGGAGGAGGAGCAGCTCTGCAGGGGACAGGGTGACAAGTTCACTGACGTGAACTGTGCATGTCACATAGCAACTGGAAGGAAGAGCTGATTCGAGAACCTGGGTACCTAGATTCTGAGGCTGGGACACTCTCTCCCAGGGACAACAGGGCTCATGAACATGATGGCAGCCAAGGGGCACAGCTGCCCACGCCCACCTTCTGGCCTCGAGCCAACCAGAAGTTGTACCATTGGTCCCTATAGGCTGTCTCTTCCCATCAGATGGGCGTTTCCAGACAGTCTTGGCCCTGGCCAGGAAGATGGGTGAGGAACCCTGTAAATATCCTTTTGTTTTCAAATTTGTGCTCTGGGAATGTGGATCTAGGGCTTCTGGTCTAGGAAAGAACATCAAATGGGATTTTTTTATTCATGTCTCTGGGGATTTGCAGTGTTCCAGCCAAGTGAAATTCACAGTTATTTCACTAAGCATCAGAATTTCATTTTCAGTATTTTAATCATATTTCTCATTTATCTTCAAAGACTGAGACAACCAAGCTTTGAAAAAAGAGAGAGAAAAACTGGGCTTCAATGCAGGCAATTGCTTTGAAACACAGAGGGTGAAGGAGGTTAGCAAGAAGGTAGCTATTTTATTTATTTTATGACTTCAACTTTTATTTTAAATTAAGAGAGTACATGTGCACACTTGTTTCCTGGGTATATTGAGAGATACTGAAGTTTGGGGTATGATTTATCCCATCACACAAGTACTGAACATACTATCCAATAGTTTTCCAACTTTTGTCCCCTCTATTCCTCCCCTCCATCTGTCCCACTGTCTCCAGTGTCTAGTGTTGCCATCTTTATGTACATGAGTACCCATTGTTTAATTCCCACTTATAAGTGAGAACATGCAGTGTTTGGTTTTCTGTTCCTGTGTTATTTCACTTAGGATAATGGCCTCCAGCTCCATCCATGTTGCTGCAAACAACATGATTTTGCTTCTTCTCATAGCTGCATAGTATTCTATGATGTATGTGTATCACATTTTCTTTATCAAGTCCACCATCGATGGGCACTTAAGTTGATTTCATGTCTTTGCTATTGCGAATAGTGGTGCCACGAACATACGAGTGCATCACTCTTTTTAGTAGAATAATTTATTTTCTTTTGGATATATACCCAATAATGGGATTGCTGGGTCAAATGGTAGTTCTGTTGTAAGTTCTTTGAGAAATTTCCATATTGTTTTCCATAGTGACTGAACTAATTTACATTCCCACCAACAGGGCATAAGTGTTTCCTTTTCTTTGCAGCCTCATTAGCATCTGTTGTTTTCTGACTTTTTAATCATAGCCCTTCTGACTGGTATGAGATGGTATCTCATTGTGGTTTGGATTGGCATCTCTCTGATGATTAGTGATGTTGAGCATGTTTTAATATGTTTGTGGGCCACTTGTATGCCTTCTTTTTGAGAAGTGTCTGTTCATGTCCTTTACCCATTTTTTAATGGGGTTATTTGTTTTTTGCTTCTTCGATTGTTTAAATTCCTTATAGATTATGGATTTTAGCCCTTAGTCAGATGATAGTTTACAATTATTTTGTCCCATTCCATAGGTTGTCTGTTTACTCCGTTGATAGTTTCTTGAATTGAAGAGCTCTACAGAAGCTCTTCAGTTTAATTAGATTCCACTTGTCAATTTTTGTTTTTGTTGCAATTTCTTCTGCAATTTTCTTTCCCAAGGTCAATGTCCAGAATGATATTTCCTAGGTTTTCTAGTAGGATTCTTTAAGTTTGAGGTCTTTCATTTAAATCTTTAATCCATCTTGAGTTAATTTTTGTATATGGTAAAAGGTAGGAGTCCAGTTACATTCTTCTGCATACAGCGAACCAACTATCCCAGCACCATTTATTGAATAGGAATTCCTTTCCCCATTGCTTATTTCTGTTAACTTTGCCGAAGATCAGATGGCTGTAGGTGTACGACTTTACTTCTGTCTTCTCCGTTCTGTTTCATTTGTCTATGTGTCTGTTTTTGTACCAGTACCATGCTGTTTTGGCTACTGTAGATTCATAGTATGGTTTGAGGTCAGATAATATGATGCCTCTGGCTTTTTTCTTTTTGCTTAGGATGGCTTTGGCTATTTGGGCTCTTTTTGGTTTTATATGAATTTTAGAATTTTGTTCTAGTTTGGTGGAAAACGATATTGGTAGCTTCATAGAAATAGTGTTGAATCTGTAGATTGCTTTGGGCAGTATCGCTATTTTAATAATATTGATTCTTCTAATCCATGAACATGGAATGTTTTTCCATTTGTGTCATCTGTGATTTCTTTCAGCAATGTTTTGTAGTTCTCTTTATACAAATCTTTCACCTCCTTGATTAGATTATTTCCTTTATTTATTTTTTTTTGCAGCTATTATAAATGGGATTGCATGCTTGATTTGGCTCTCAGCTTGAACATTATTGGTGTATGGAAATACTACTGATTTTTGTACATTGATTTTGTATCCTGAAACTTTCCTGAAATCCCCTGTCAGTTCCAGGAGACTTTTGGTGGAGCCTTTTCTAGATCATCAGCGAAGAAGAGAGATAGTTTGACTTCTTTTCCTATTTGAATGCCTTTTATTTCATTGTCTTGCCTGATTGCTCTGGCTAGAACTTTATTGCTATGCTGAATAGGAGTGGTGAGAGTGGGCACCTTGTCTTGTTTCAGTTCTCAAGAGGAATGCTTCCAGCTTTTGCCTGTTCAGTGTGATGTTGGCTGCAGGTTTGTCGTAGTTGGCTCTCATTATTTTGAGGTATGTTTGTTTAATGCTTAGTTTCTTGAGAGGTTTTATCATTAAGGCTTGTTGTTATCAAAACCTTTTTCTGCATCTATTGTGGTGAATCACCTATATTGATTTGCATATGTTGAACTGACCTTGCATCCCAGGAAGGAAGGCTACTTGATCATGGTGAATTAAGTTTTTGATGTACTACCGGATTCAGTTTGCCGGTAATTTTGTTAAGGATTTTTTCATATATGTTCATCAGGGACATTGGTCTGTGGTTTTCTGTTTTTATTGTATCTTTGCCAGGTTTTGGTATTTGTGTTATGCTGATTTCATAGAACAAGTTAGAGAGGAGTCCCTCCTCAATTTTTTGGAATAGTTTCAGCAGGATTGGTACCAGCTCTTCCTCATACATCTAATAGAACTTGGCTGTCAGGGCTTTTATTGGCTGGTAGGTTTTTTATTACTCTTTCAATTTCAGATCTTGATACTGGTCTGTTCAGGGTTTCAATTTCTTCCTAATTGAATCTTTGGAAATTGTGTGTTTCCAGGAACTTACTCATTTCCTCTAGATTTCCTAGTTTGTGTGTCTATAAGTGTTCATAATAGTCTCTGAAGATCTTTCCTATTTCTGTGGAATCAGTTGTAATGTCAGCTTTGTCTTTTCTGATTGTGCCTATTTGGGTCTTCTCTCTTTTTTTCTTTTTTAATCTAGCTACTGCTCTATTAATCTTGTTTACCCTTTCAAATAGCAAACTTTTGGTTTTGTTGATTCTTTGTATGGATTTTGGGTCTCAATGTTGTTCATTTCTGCTCTGATTTTATAGCTGTTTCTTTTCTTTTGCTAACTTTGGAGTTAGTTTTTCTACTTCCTCTAGGAGTGGTGTTAGATTATTAATATGAGATCTTTCTAACATTTTGAGGTAGGCATTTAACACTCTAAACATTCTCCTTACCATTGCTTTTGCTGCATCTCAGAGATTTTGGTATGCTTTCACTTATTTCAAATAATTTTTTGATCTCTGCTTTAATTTCATTGTTTACCCAAAAGTCATTCAGGAGCAGGTCATTTATTTTCCATGTAATTGTGTGGTTTTGAGAGATCTTCTTGGCATTGATTTCTAATTTTAGTCCACTGTGGTCTGAGAGTATGGTTGGTATGAGTTTAATTCTTTTGAATCTACTGAGGCTTGCTTTATGGCTGAGCCTGTGGTAGATGAAGGTGGCTTTTAGAATAGGCTGCCAGAAGGCAAGAAAGGGAAATAAATGTAGGAATTAATGCTGGTTCCATGAATTTAATCAAAGATACATAATAAAACAACTGTCGTGATTGAACATTTATGTGACTCCAAATGATATATTTTTTTAAAACAAATCAATTAGCTATTTCTCTTGCAAAGGTAAAGAAGAAATAGACTTAGATGAAAACCATAGGCAAAAGTATGAGAAGAGAGATTAAGAATGATGTGAGGCCATAAAGGAATGATTTTATACGCTCAGAAGAACATTTATTTCAGATAAAATGATTAACTTTGAGCTCCCACTTTTCTTTCCCCTCAAGGAAGGAAATGTTCTAATGGTTGTAAATTTTTTCAATCTAAATAACAAACAAAGAGGGATACTTTCTGAAAGAAAACGATGTTTATTCAGGAATAGGCATTGCAATTGGCGTAGGTGTGCCATAGTAAACCATGTGCATATTCAGGGAGGTAAAAGAAGACAAAGGTTTTTAAAGAAAAAAATGAGAAAAATTACATAATTGTTTTTGAGTTATCTTTGAATAGATGTATCAATAACAAGGGTGGCATCAGTCCAAGGCTGGACAGTCAGTTGCTAGGCAGGTGTTCTCGCAGCAGTATTTTCTTATGTAAGGTTGTAGTGGCCTTTGTGCAAGGTTTTTGCAGAGTCTTTTGTGATAGTTTTTGTCAGCAGGCATTTGTATATGAGAATCTTCCTTTCATGACCTTCCCTAGCTTCATTTTTCAGGGGTTTGCTTTTATTTTTGCTTTTTAACACAGGTGACTTTATTTTTATTCTGCCAACTTTCACGTTTCCTTTTTCTGATCAAGATTTTTAAAAATATCACTGGTTAACCATTTTGTAGTTAGATTTTTTTTTTTTTTTCTGAGACAGAGTTTCGCTCTTGTTGCCCAGGCTGGAGTGCAATGGCGTGATCTCCAACTCACCACAACCTCCGCCTCCTGGGTCCAAGCAATTCTTCTGCCTCAGCCTCTTGAGCAGCTGGGATTACAGGCATGTGCCACCACACATGGCTAATTTTGTAGTTTTAGTAGAGATGAGGTTTCTCCATGTTGGTCAGGGTGGTCTCGAACTCCCAACCTCAGGTGATTCGCCCGCCTCGGCCTCCCAAAGTGCTGGGATTATAGGTGTGAGCCACCACGCCTGGCTGTAGTGAGGTTTTGATGATCCCTAGGCGAGACAGCTGGGATAGACCTGTCTCACGTTGTTGGTTGGTCTCACATTGCAGGGCGTCATTGGAGTTAGGGTCTAAACTCTTTTAGCTACATTTGACTAACAACAGCGTTTGGAGGGAGTGGTTCTCAGGCTACATCTACCTAAAATCAAGTGTTAAGTTTAAGTTTTTGTCTATTCTGTAGGCATTTACTATTATCTCAAAGTGTTGGGCCAGCATTATTCTGTGAAGAATTGTAGAAACTTAACAAGTAACAGGTACAGGGTTTAAAAGAAAAATACAAAGTAAAATTAATAGTAACATGATAATCTGAGCTTATATTAGTAGTTGTGATCCATGAACTTAGGTTTAAAGGCAGCCAGTTAAATAAATTTAATTAATTAAATGACCATGAGGAATTAGGTGAAACTTGTTGTAACCTGCAGTTTTTTGTTTTGCTTTTTTTTTTTTTTTTTTTTTTTAATTTTGTGTATTTGAGTCTTAACTCTTCTAGGGGAATTTATCCAAGTATAGCATGCAGTATTAGCAACAACATAGACCCTTTTTGTTTGTTTAATGCAGCTAGCTGGGTTCCAGGAACCCTGCACTGAGAACTCAAAACTGCTGCAGGCTATAAACTTTCCCCATCCAGACAGAAGCTGTGGCTTTCAGGCCATGCCCCTCCTGGCCCACCCTAAAGCAGCAGTGTCCAGCTTGCTCCCTAGTTCTGGCCAAGGGAGTTCATCCCCACTTAAGATTGTGTCATGAATCACAGTTGAGACCTTCTCTCAACCTGTGACTGTGGCCTGAGTTAGCTGGCTGACTTCTGCCAGGCTCCCTGTGAAGTAGAATTAGGAATGGCTTCCCACCATTCCCACTGAAGTCTAGGAGTGCACACAAAGCATGTTCAATGCTGCTCCTTCTCAACACCCCACACCACTCAGCTCCAGTGCTGGGTGGGGCCAAGGCCTTCCCCCCTGGCCTATATTATCAGGTTCCCTAGTGGGAGTGTGTATCACAGAGGCAGTCTCTCCTGCTGTCACACTCTGGGGACTCACAGTTTTCCACCTGGCTTGTGGTGTAGGCTGCTGCCCCCAGTTCTTTCAAAGAGTCTGTGGTTTCTTTCAGTTTTCTGGTTAAATGCCTGTGGTGTTTCTTGGGAAAAAAATTATAACACGAGTCTCTACACACTATTTTGTCTTTCCAAGTATGAGAGGTGATATGGTTTGGCTTCGTCTCCACCCAGATCTCATCTTGAATTGTAGCTCCCATAATTCCCATGTGTTGTGGGAGGGACCCAGTGGCAAATAATTGAATCATGGGGGCAGGATTTTCCCATACTGTTCTCATGATAGTGAATAAGTCTCATGAGATCTGATGGTTTTACAAAGGAGAGTTCCCCTGCACATGCTCTCTCTTGCCTGCCGCCATGTAAGACGTGGCTTCATCTTCTGCCATGATTGTGAAGCCTCCCCAGCCATGGGGAACTGTGAGTCTATTAAACCTCTTTTTCTTTGTAAATTACCCAGTCTCAGGTATGTCTTTATCAGCAGCATGAAAATGGACTAATATAAGAGGCATACTAACAATGCCTCTAATCTGCCATCTTGGGGGATAAAAAAAACCACATTGATCTTAAAGTTATTTGAAACTTGTATTTAAGAGTACTTGTCAAAGTCTTTTTGTAATGAATCTAATTGCAGATACCTTTAGAGAAAAATTCAAAATAACTGTAAATGACAAAAATTTAAAACAACCATAGTTGAAAATAGGATGGAAGTTCCCCATTACCAGAAATTTACAAGGAAATTTAGTTATTTTGTGGCATACAATATAATAACCAAAATTATGACTGATAACACATAGAAGATTTTAAGAGTTTTATTACCATTTTAGAATATTTATACCAATAACATATCCAAAAATGTAACTGAAAGAAGATCTAGTATCACTTAGCATTTGCTATTTCCCATATAATTTACCAAATAAGCCCAATTATTTAATATCTCTACAAGATGAGAGAGAAGTCCTTTGAGTCTTTCTAAGGGCCTGATTGGAAAATCTCTAAGTTAACTTTATATCAAAAAGATTTAATTTAGCGTTTTGATGCTGGGGAAGTCTATTAAAGATGCCAAAAGGTTTAAAATACCTGATCAAAACAGGATCACAGGGCACTATGTGATAGTCATTTATTTAATTAGAGTGATAATTATAGATTGTAAAAGCAATACAGAAAGTTATATAGATATTTAAAAAACTTCAACCCTTCAAGTCTCCATTTTTTAAAGTAATAAAAAAATTTAGTAAAGGCAACACAGGAAATTATCTTGATAAAATAGAAAACATTTGTTTCTTAGGCCAGCTACTAAAAAGGCAAAGAAAAACCTCCTTCTGTGTGATTGGTTTGCCTCATGGGAAGCCTGTTCAGATAACCTGATGAAAAAGTGTTTGTATGTATTCAGAATGTGTATCAAAGGCTGTGACTTTACACTGTGGAACATAAACAAGAAAAGTGTTACCTTGAGCAGGGGGATATATGGCTCTTAATAAAAGCATGGGAAATTCCCTGGTTACATGGAACAGTTTAGACACATTAAGAAAAGCTAAGTACAGAATCAGGTTATACTGGAAAAAAAAAAAAACATTGCTTTTCTAGGTCTTTGAGACAAACGTTTTTAGTGTCAGGCCTCAATAGCTGTTAGAACCAGAGGAAAAAGTTATAGGAGCTAACGAAGAAGTTGAAGGAGAAAGTTAACATTCCAGCCAAGCAAAAAGATGTACCTTCTCAAGGGAAGAAAGTGAAAGAGCGGAAGGCAATGTAGTATGAACTGCACATCCTATGCTGTGACACGCTTTAAAAGTTGAACTTCTGAGATAGGACTCTGAGAAGCTTCTAGAGGAAAACTACCTTGAGAGATGAAGATACCATTTTTAAGAAGAAGATAGCATTTTAAACTAAAAACTAGTTAAATTAAATGGAGACTATAAAACAAACAAAAAAGTTACAGTTTAGAAAGTGGCTAGAAATTTTTAGAATTAAAAATCAAAACTTCTTGTAAATTTTATTAAAAGCAGATCATTGCTTCAAGAAAACTTTGTTGCTTTAACATAAGGGACCAAATTTTTAGTTTTGTATTGGTGTATTTTTAATATCAAAACTCAAACCTTAGAAAGGCTTATAAATAATTCCCTTTAAAATATAGTCAACTTGATCACATACAAAATATCTTTTATAAATTTATCCTTTTCCGACCTTTTACAACTTACACAGACTTTCATGACTTTCATGACATGCTTACAACTTTTGTTTTGTTCTATACTTTCTTATTTTTAAATAACCAGTCACTTTATTTTACGAAAAAACATTTATCAGGCAAGGTTTTTAAATATAAAGTTATTTTCTTTTCTTAAATCTTTCTTACCAAAAATATATCTTTATACCCATAGCTTTCTTTATATCTCTTTCTCCTATTTACTGGATTCTTTTTGTTTATATTTTCTTTCTAAATCCGTATTTTGACACAACTTTTAAAAACCTTTTAATTTAAACAAAATTATTTTTAAATGAAGTAAATATTTTGTCTTATAATTTTTTTAATTAAAAACAGTTCTTACTTTTTTGGTACATTTTATGTACAGAATTATATGTAGATATCAGGATGTTTAACTCTTATTAATATTAATTTTTAGTGAAAATCTAGAAATAAATTTTAAACTATCACATACAAATATTTTATAGATGAAACCATTTTTTAGTTTTATAAACATGTTTTATCATATCATAATTTTAATGTATATTAATAGGCCCAATGATATTTAGTCTTTTATAAAATTTAAGAAGCACATAATTTGGTTCATTCATTTATAACTTTTTGTATTCTGATTATTTTGCAACCTGATATTGTGAACAAGTCATTAAAATTATGTGCTGTGATAATTTTACTGATTTATAATGATAATAATGAATTTTAAAAAACAATGTCAATTGTATTCAAACTAATGTATTCATTTAATACAATTTCAATCAAAAGTTCAATGACATTTTTGTTTGTGATGGAAAATGAGGAAAGAGTTCTAAAGTTCCACAAGAGAATAAACGGGTGAATGTTTCTGACATCATTTTGAAAATGGACACTGGTGAGTACATTAAACATGTAATAAAGTGACAACAATTAAAACAATGCAGCATGGGCACAAGAATGGAAAGATCAAAGGCCCTAAGGGATGGCCAGAAGCAGAAATTAATTTCTATGTGTGATTTTAATGTGTGCAAAAGGAAACCTCAAAAATCAACAGAGGAGAAAGGTTGTTTGGTTTAATGAATAGCTTAGGAAAAAATGGGAAAAGGGTAGGAAAAAAGACCAAAGCAATGCTTACATTACACCATAGTTTAACAATTGTACTAGTTTCTATTTATGAGTTATAATTTGTTTCATTTTTCTTTTATTTGCTGGACATTTGGATTGTTTCCAGCGTTTGTTTGTTTATTTAGTGACACAGTCTCACTCCATTGCGAAGGCTGGAGTGTAGTGGCGCGACCTTGGCTCACTGCTACCTCCGCCTCCCAGGTTCTAGCAATTCTCTCCTGCCTCAGCCTCTTGAGTAGCTGGGACTACAAGCGTGCGCCACCACACCTGGCTAATTTTTGTATTTTTAGTAGAGACAGAGTTTCACCATATTGGCCAGGCTGGTCTCGAACTCCTGACCTCAGGTGATCCACCCACCTCAGCTGAGTTGATAATCAAAGTGCTGGGATTACAGGTGTGAGCCACTGCACCCAGCCTCCAGTGTGTTTATACTGAAAAATGTGATTTGTAAACTTGAGATGAATAATCTTCTATGTGAATCATTATTCAAATCTGTAATTATTCATGTAGTTTAGTGTTTCAAGAAATAGAAATAACAGGTTAAAGAGTATAAATTTATTTAAGGCTTTTGTACATATGAGCAATTTTTTTTCAGATAATCTGCTTCAGTTTCCATTCCTGCTGGCAGTGCACAAGGGCATTGGTCTCACTCTGCCCCTGTCATCCACAAGCATTTAAACAAGTCTTTGGTATTTGATAGGCAAAAATAATGGATGAGAATTTCTTATAGGTATATTGGTTTCCTGTTGATGCTGTAACAAATAACCACAGCAGAGACAGAAATGTAATTTCTCACATTTCATTAGTTGATAATCAAAGTATTAAAAGATCTCACTAGTAAAACCATCCCACCCTGGAGTCTTTTGGGGGAAAAAATGCTTTGAATATCTTTTATTTACTTTCTGAAAAATCTATTTTTATTTTCTTTTGAGTCGATGTTATTAATATCTGTCTTTTCAATAAAGACACTTATTTCATGGAAACTTTCAACTTTGTTAGCATACAACTATGTAAATTTATACCATTTAAAAACTCAAATGATTTTTTTTTTTTTTTTTTTTTTGAGACGGAGTCTCGCTCTGTCGCCGGGGCTGGAGCGCAGTGGCCGGATCTCAGCTCACTGCAAGCTCTGCCTCCTGGGTTTACGCCATTCTCCTGCCTCAGCCTCCTGTGTAGCTGGGACTACAGGCGCCCGCCACCTCGCCCGGCTAGTTTTTTTGTATTTTTTTAGTAGAGACGGGGTTTCACCGTGTTCGCCAGGATGGTCTCAATCTCCTGACCTCGTGATCCGCCCGTCTCGGCCTCCCAAAGTGCTGGGATTACAGGCTTGAGCCACCGCGCCCGGCCAAAAAAAACTCAAATGATTTTAAGAATCAAGTGTAAAAACAGGTACCATAAACAACACAGAAATGAATGCAGATTAATTATTTAGAACAATGATTTCAATTGGGGTTTTGGGATTTTGTAGATGGGATTTTGTTATCGTCATTCATTGCCAGTTTTGTTTGATTGCATAAAGAAAGGTAATCCATAAGTTTCTTCTTTGGGGAACATATGATAGTTTATTCTGTGGTCGGTTTGTGATCACCTTTTGTTAATATTCCATGTTTACTTAAGGATGGCCGCTCTTTGTTAGCAGTTACCATTTTACAATGGTAAAAAACAGATCCAAAATTACAAAATGATTTTTATTATATCACAATAATTATGGTTAATCCATAAAATACAGAAAAATTTCCCATGAGATTAAAAAAGGGTGATAATGTGTGATTCTATCAGAGAGAAATGAGCTTCAAAGGGAAAGGCCCAAAACAGTCTCTGCAGGGCTGCGTAGTGGGCACCTGGGCCCTCGTGCCCGACTGCCTGGGTCTGCATCCCAGCTCCCCACACCTCTCACACACATACTTGCTGTGGGACTTTGGGCAAGTTGCTAACCTTTCTGAGTCTAATTTCTTACCTATACAATAGCATTAACAATGGTACCTGTTTCGTGGGGATTTTGTAAGGCTTAAGAAAGAGAATATATGTTCAGTACTTGGAACAGTGCCTGGAACTGGTGCCAAATTGATGTCAGTCATCATAGCATTTATTTCATGTGGCAGTACTTAGAAAAGATGTTATGAAATTTCTGTTTTGCAGACGAAAAGCTCAGTCTCTGAGGGGGGTGATAATTACTCCGAATGTCTGCAGCAGGCAGTGGGACTTGAGCTTCCTGGTTTTGCAGCCCATAATCTCTCTGCGGTAGGACCAACGTCCTGACTTGTTGATGGGGAGGCAAGAGGGCTGTCCCCAAAGCTTAGATTCTGGTATAGGAATTTGAGCAAAACAGTCCTTTTCAGCCTCATATTTTCCTCATCCAGACCCTAAGTGTGTGAAAGCACCTGTTTTCTGTGAACTTTTTGACTTAGAACTCTCCGGACTTCATTCAGGCCCAGGAAGAGAAGAACTTTTGATTTTTATCAAGAATATTACAAGAAATGTACTCATCTATTTCAAAGTGATTTTAAGCCCCAGCCACGCAGCAACATCGTCCTTATCCTCCACTGACCTGTAAATCCTACCTTTTCTCTTTGAAAAGAAGATTCATTTCGGGGCGTGACCCAGGCATTGTCTGTAGCTGGAGAAAATGGGTTGGGTTGGGAGCAGTTGTACGATGCATTTCCTTTGAAGGGAAACAGGAGAAAAGAAGATTAGAGGTTGTCACCTTTGCATTCTTCCTGTTACCTCAGAGTCCCTCGCAGAGGTTAATGCCCGAACTCCTTTAAATGACACCCAGAGCTCTCAAAACGTGTTCCCAGGACCAGCGGAATTGGCACCAGCTGGGAAGGCACTTGTTAGAAATACAAATTCTCATCCCTGCCCTGGCCAATCCCTATTGAACCAAGATTCTGAAACCTACATGTATAATTTCAAACTCTTTTGTATACCCAGGTGCATCCAAAATTGGCTTTAATAAACATTCAGCAACTCTTTTGTAAGAATTCTCAAATGGCTCCCCCTCGATATTCATTGTTGACGCCCTGATTTCCCTCTGCAGGGTTTAGACCTCCCAGGATGGTGACATGCCAGGTCCGCATGACCTGGCTCCAGGCTCTTTCTCTCCACCCATCCACCCCTCCACCTCACAGAGCAGCTAAGCCCAATGGACAGCACATTGGAATTAACAAGCACATTGGGTGTTTGTTAAATGAGACTTCTCAGCCCCATTCCAGACCTCAAGATCTGAATCTTGAACCAGATGGTTCCCCCAGAATCTTCATTGTTTATCAGACTCCCTGGGTGTGATTCTTGCATACAGAAAAGGTAGAGGATCCCGCTATGGCCCCACATCCCATTCCGGGACCCCACAATGGGGGTCCCACCTCCTAGCCTCTGCCTTTGCCGTTTCTTCCTCCCGACCTCCTTTTTCTACGTTCCCTGACTGTTGTCATCCTGCAAAACCCAGCAAGCAGGGGCCTCTTGAGAGGCCCTCTCTCCTGCCAGCCACTAGAATCAGCTATCCCCATCTCAGCCTCCCACAAACAGTAGTCCTCTCTCATAGACTTGCTTTGTTCTACGTAGTGGTCAGGTGGTCATCTGCGTGTCCACCTTTACCCAGGACCAAAGTCCAAGTTCTCATCTTTGTATCAACATAGAGCCTACCATGGGGTCTGGGGCATTGAGCTGCCCCCTCAATGTGGAGGGAAGCTACACATTTCCCTTGACTTGGAATTATGAAGAAGACCCTGATTAGTGAATTTTTTTAATGGTTCTGATATGGCTCGGCTGTATCCCTACCCAAATCTCACCTTGCATTGTAATAATCCCCACGTGTCAAGGGCAGGACCAGGTGGAGATAATTGAATCATGGGGGCGGTTTCCCCTGTACTGTTCTCGTGGTAGTGAATAAGCTTCATGAGATCTGATGGTTTTAGAAATGGGAGTTCTCCTGCACATGCTCTCTCTTGCCTGCCACCATTGCAAGATGTGACTTTGCTCCTTCTTTGCCTTTGGCCATGATTGTGAGATCTCCCCAGCCATGTTAAACTGTGGGAGTCCGTTAAACCTCTTTCCTTTATAAATTACCCAATCTCAGGTATGTCTTTATTAGCAGTATGAGAACAAACTAATACAACTTTCTTACTTCTGAGAACACAACAGACCTCCTCCTATGCCTACCTGTTATGATGCGTATATGGTCAAGACTCAGGCCACTGAGTATTCAGCGTTCTAAGACTTTGGGGTCACCTTTTCTGACCTCAAGTTCATTATCAGTAATATGAAGGGGTTTGTAAATGTAATAGAAAAGTAGCTCCAAAGCTCCCATTTGCTGGAGCGTCTGATGTGATGGCCAGTGGTGATGGTGATGCATGCACTTGAGCCCCTGGGTCAGCTCAGCTGGTGTCTCCATCTGCAAACAAGCAAGGCTGAAAGGAGACAAAGATAAATTTAATAGTTCTTGAAGTCATGTCATCTGGAATTGTAAAGAAAGTCTTTGAAGCTTGTCTCAACTTTGTTGTCCAGTCTTCAAAATAGCCTCAGGGGAAACCATTAGTTCAGCTGCCCTTTGAGTAGGTGCCCTGGAGTGGGAGCTGGGAGAGAGAATTTCCCAAGCCCCACAGAGGTGACCCTGGAGGTGGGTGGCACAGCTACAGAGGAGGACTGGGTCCGTAGCCTTCTGGCTGCCGATCCCAGCCCTGTTGACTTCCCCATGCAGTGGCCATTCTCTCTTGCAAAGAGATCCTGAGCTCCGCTGTTTCTCAGCTGCAGAGCTGGGTGCTGTGAATGTGCTATGTCATGCGTCTTTGCCACCATCTGGGGTGGGGCATGGCTACATTACATATGAGAAGACTGAGGCTCTGGGAGGTTGAGCATCCTGGCAAGACGACCAGCACAATCCCCCGATCTTGGATTTGCCTGACTGTCTTGCACAAGTCTCTCAGCCTCTCTGAACTCCATTTTCCTTCTTTGGAGAATGGGATAATGATCCTTTGTTCAGACAGTGGAGGGAAAGATTAAGTGGGAAGAGGAAGAGGACCAAAATTTGCAAAGTATTTACCTTGTGCCAAGCAGTGGGCTTTACCCATGTCGTCTCGCTTAATCCCCACCTCAACCTAGAGAGTAGGTTATGTTATCATCCCCATTTTATAGGTTAGAAGATGGAGACTCACAGTGGGAAGCCTTGCTCAGGGCTCTATGGCCAGTGATCCTGGAGCATGATTTGAACCTGGGTAGGCATTAGAAATGTGCTATGGTATGGGAGACCCGGCACAGGGCCTAGCACATAATGGTCCAGATGTCTGTTAGCTTCCTCTTTCCTTTCCTCACTGTGAGGACTGAATATTCAGTTCACCTCTCATGACTTCTCATGGTGTATGCCTACCACCCAGAAGACAGGACTAGATGCTGTTCAGTGAATGCATAAAAGGCCTTCCCCTGTTTCTGGAGGGGTTGCCACGTGTCAGGACCTGTGCTACAATCTTCACCAGCATTGTCTCATGTAGTCCCCACATCACAACAATCCCATGGGGCGTGATAACTATTATTATATCCATTTTGCAGATGAGCAAACCACGTCCCACAGGAGATTGGAGAACTTGCCCAAAGCCACATGGAGTCCCCGAGCCAGGGGTCCCCGAGCCAGGGGTCAGCCAGTGGAGCCCAGACCCTTGCACATAATTACTGTCTGTCTATAACCAAAGCAGCCTGACCCAGGGCTCACCTCTTACCAAGAGCTGCTAGGTAGGGCAGGCAAGCCCCTGCTGCTGCCCTGGACTGCAGGGCCAAGGCTGGGGCAGTCAGGAGCACTGCGTCCAAACTGGGCCTGGGATTGGACGCCCTCTAGTGTCTTCATGAGCCCAAGCCTGCGACTTGAACCAGTTTGTCTATTCCTGATGTATTTATTCAACAAGCATCTATTGAGTGCTTAGGCTCTATCCAGCAGTGAACAAAACAGACCTACAAGGATTAGCCCTGCATTTTAATGGAGGACACAGATCAGAGACAAATAAATATAGAAAGCTTAGTAGTGATGACTGGTGAAATAGAACAAGGCAGGAACGGGGAGGGTGACCAGTGAGAGAAGGGCTGAGCCCAGCATGAAGCATGGGAGTGACTGGGGCAGATCCCTGGGGAAGGACATCCCCACTCTTCCCCAGTAATGCCTCTGTGGGCAAGATTTGCCTAGCCTGGCTTCTTTCTTCTCCATTCTGGCCCTGTCTTTCTCCTTTCAAATCTGTATCCCACACATCCCCCCTCTCCCTCCCCACTGGATGCCCCTAAATTCAGGTCCTACTCTCCTCCCCTCTAGACCACAGCATCTATAACGTCTGGCTCTTATATCCATAAAATTTCAATCAATTCATTCAGCCAGTGTTTATGGAGCATCCACAATGCACCAGACACTAGAAATGAGTCAGACAGAGTCCATGCCTACAAAGAGCTCACTGCTAGTGGGATGTTTGAGGGAAGATTGTGGTGGCTGTGAGATAAATGTGGCCTGGAGGCCAATAGGGAGCCCAAAGGCAGAAGGGCCCCAGGGGGCTGCCCTAATGCAGTGAGAGAGGGCCATGGAAAGCTTTCTGGAGAAGGTGGCATCCACCTTGGGGTCTGGAGGACAATTAGCCAAATGGAAGGGAAGAAAAACACCATTCCAGGCACAGGGAATAGCCAGTCCAAAAACAAAAAAAGAACAAGAGGGAGCTCAGCACATTGAGAAACTGAGAGTCATTTAATAAGAGTGCCAGAGGTGACAACAAGTGATGAGGTGGATGGTCAGCTGGGGCCACACCCACCTGCACACATCTACAGTTTGAGTCACATCTGCCCAAACATCTTCCTTTTTTAAGTTTTATTTTAAATTCTGGGATATATGTGCAGGGTGTGCAGGTTTGTTACATGGGTAAACATGCGTTATGGTGGTTTGCTGCACCTACAGACCCATTACTTAAGTATTAAGCCCAGCATGCATTAGCTTGTTTTCATGATGCTCTCCCTCCCCCTGCCCAGCCCCCCGACAGGCCCTAGTGTGTGTTGTTCTCCTCCCTGTGTCCATGTGTTCTCGTTGTTCCGCTCCCACTTATGAGTGAGAACATGCAATGTTTGGTTTTCTGTTCCTGTGTTAGTTTGCTGAGGATAATGGCTTCCAACTCCATCCATGTCCCTGCAAAGGATATGATTTTGTTCTTTTTTATGGCTGCATAGTGTTCCATAGTGTATGTGTACCACATTTCTTATGTGGAATTAACCACATTTGGGTTAATTCAATGTCTTTGCTATTGTGAATAGTGTTGTAATGAACATACACGTGCATCTATCTTTATAATGGAATGATTTATATTCATTTGGGTATATACCCAGTAGTGGGATTGCTGGGTCAAATGGTATTTCTAGTTCTAGGTCTTTGAGGAATTGCCACACTGTCTTCCACAATGGTTCAACTAATTTACACTCCCACTAACAGTGTAAAAGCATTCCTATCTCTCCACAGCCCCACCAGCATCTGTTGTTTCTTGACTTTTTAATAATCGCCATTCTGACTGGCCTGAGATGGTATCTCACTGTGGTTTTGATTTGCATTTCTCTAATGATCAGTGATGTTGAGCTTTTTTTCATGTTTGTTGGCCACATGAATGGCTTCTTTCAAGAAGTGTCTGTTCATATCCTTTGTCCACTTTTTAATGATGTTGTTTGTTTGTTTGATTTTTATAATTTGTTTAAGTTCCTTGTAGACTCTGGATATTAGACCTCTGTCAGATGGATAGATTGTAAAAATTTTCTTCCATTCTGTAGGCTGTTTTCTCTGATGATAGTTTTTTTGGTTTTTTTTTTTTTTTTTTTTGTTTCTGTGCAGAAGCTCATTAGTTTAATTAGATCCCATTTGTCAATTTTTGCTTTTGTTGCAATTGCTTTTGATGTTTTTGTCACGAAATCTTTGCCCATGCCTGTGTCCTGAATGGTATTCCCTAGATTTTCTTCTAGGGTTTTTATAGTTTTGGGTTTTACATTTAATCCATCTTGAGTTAATTTTTGTATAAGGTGTAAGGAAGGGGTCCAATTTCCATTTTCTGCCTATGGGTAACCAGTTCTCCCAGCACCATTTATTAAATAGAGAATGTTTTCCCCATTGCTTTTGTCAGGTTTGTTGAAGATTAGATGTTTGTAGGTGTTCAGTCTTATTTCTGAGTTCTCTATTCTGCAAACAAGGAAGGCTGAAAGGACACAAAGATAAATTTAATGAAGTCATGTCATCTGGAATTGTAAAGAAAGTCTTTGAAGCTTGTCTCAACTTTGTTGTCCAATCTTCAAAATAGCCACAGGGGAAACCATTAATTCAGCTGCCCTTTGAGTAGATGCCCTGGAGTGGGAGCTGGGAGAGAGAATTTCCCAAGCCCCATAGAGGTGACCCTGGAGGTGGGTGGCACAGCTGTATGTGTCTGTTTTTGTACCAGTACCATGCTGTTTTGGTTACTGTAGCCTTGTAGTATAGTTTGAAGCCAGCCTCCAGCTTTGCTATTTTTGCTTAGGATTGTCTTGGCTATATACCGCCCAAACATCTTTTTAGTGCTGTGCTTTGGCTGGGTTACTCCAAGCCTCTTGGTGGGAAGGGGCCTACCATGGTGGAAATTGCTCTGATTTGGAAGACAGGAAGTTGAAGGTTTGAATTCTACCTCTGCTGCTTTCTATCTGTATGACTTGAACAAGTTACTTCACTTCTCTGAGGCTTAGTTTTTGATTCTGTAAATGAGGACAATAATATTAATACATACTCCATGGAGTTAATGCAATGATTAAAAGAGACACTATATGTAAAGGACTTTGTACCATTTTCTACAAATGGGAGCCATCCAGTCAAACAATGGATCCTGTGTCCACCAAATGAAGCCCTAATCCCTCAGTCTGGCCTTAAAGCCTCCTGAATTTGGGTTCAGTCTCCAATTTTAACCCATTCTATCCTCTAGTGCCATTCAACTGCCCACATCTCCCTTCTGCTGACTATCATCCCATAATCCTCATGCCACTCCCTGGGCCTGGAATCACCTCTCTCATCACCCCTCTCAATCCATGTCCCTCAGCCTTCAAGAAAAGCCTAATTCAAACAACAACAAAAAGGAAATAGCATTTTCACAGCCCTTCTGAAAATGGAAGTGAGAAGAGAAGCTGAATGCCACGTGAGCTTTGGCTCCTGACAAAAGCTTTTTCTTCCTCTGTTGAATTTTCACATGCTCTGAGTGCCTTCGATCAGATAGGGGTGCATGTGGAGGGGCCGTGTCTTCTTGCTTCCCTCTGACTTCACCTTGACTGTAAACCCTTAAGGGGCTGAGCCACTCCTTTTCAGATTCCCCTTTCTCCCCTGGCAATGCCCAGCATAGAGTAGGCATCATTAATATTGTCCACCAACTTAGGCATTTGATAGGGACAGTTAGGCAGCATTTTATGTTAACTTATTTGGATAGAGGATGATATCTGGGGCTAGTGAAGGGGGAGCCTATTTTCCAGGCAGAAAGGCCTATTTTACGTCTTTAGTGCCAGTCTGTGCAGTTTTAGCAGAGCCTGAGTGACTTGGGCAGGCGCAAGGCCCAGGGGAGATGTAAATTCAAATGCTGCACTTCAATAACTGGATGAGACAGATGTTGCTTCTGGCAGATTTCGAGTTCTAATATTTGGAACAATAAGGCTCCTCTCATGTATAACTTCCTTAACTTGGGGCTTTTCCAAGCAATGTCCACTGATAATGATTCCTTTCCATGCTTTAAACACTGGGGTAGAATATAACCCAGTTAGCCCTGGTTCCTGCCTAGAAGGGCGTGGTATTGAAGTGGGACAATACTTGGAAATAAATTATCTCCCTGCCTGCCACCAAACTCATCTAGCTGTCAAGTCAGACCCTGAATGTGACTCAGCCCCTCAAAACCCAGAACACGTTTCTTAGGCCCAGGCTACAGTCCGGTTGTGCGGCTCAGTCATGGCAAATGGAGCCTGAGAGTGTAGACCAGGGATTCACTACCAAAAACAAATCTCAAGGGGGCACTTGAAACTCCACAAAGGGAACCCCAAAGGAAAAGTATTCATAGTTCAACTTCATATTTGTCTTAAATTTTAAATTATTTTAGTCAATACAATGCATGCAAATGATTTGAAAAAATTCAATGCTACTAAAAGGCTTATAGTGGCAAACAGAGGTCCTTTGTCCCACCCCCTCAAGCTCCCCATCTGCTCTCCAGAGGCAATCTCTTACAACTCTTTTACCTGTTATTTGATAATTCCACCATATTTTAAAATAATTGATGATAGAACTACTTCTAAATTCATTTTCTTTAGACATTATCCATTGGTGTCTAAGGTTGAGACATCAACCGGATGATTGAGGCCTTAGTATTCTTTTTTTTTTTTTTTTTCTCTCTGAGACAGAGTTTTGCATATCTCCGAGGCTAGAGTGCAGTGCAGTGGCACAATCTCAGCTCACTGCAACCTCTGCCTCCCAGGTTCAGGCGATTCTCCTGCCTTAGCCATCAGAGTAGCTGGGATTACATGCCCCCGCCACCACACCTGGCTAATTAAAAAAAAAAAAAAAAAAAAAAAAATTATATATATATATATATATATGTATATATATATATATACATCTTTAGGAGAGATTGGCCTAAATCTCTACTAAAGAGATTGGCAAGGCCGATCTTGAACCACATTGGCCAGGCTGATCTCCAACTCCTAACCTCAAGTGATCCACCTGCCTTAGCATTCTTCCAGTACCATCCCTCCCTTCCCCTCCTCTAACCTACAAATACACATATAATACAATTTTTATTAGTTCACTGGTCAACATTTATATTGGTATGACTATGTACCAATTACTTTCCTTTCTTGTACAACCTTTTGTTTTTCCTGGAGTTATTAATTCCATCATTGTTTTTATTTTCTTATTTGCTTAGTTTTCTAAGTACCTACAATTAATTTTTTCAAATTCTCCAACATTAGACACCTGATAATAAATTTACAAAATTCTTAAATATATCACAGATGTTCTATCAACTTTATTTTTATACCTCAGCCCTCTAGCCTGTTGCTTTCATCTAAATGGGTCGTTTCTGGACAGGTCCTGATGCAGAACAGTCCTTCTGGGATTTTTGCCTCTTTCCTGGGTGGAAACCACTGGTTCCTGGACCCTGTGTCCTCCTCTTGTTGTTGTTGTTGTTGTTCTGTTTGTTTTTTTTTTTTTTTTTTTTTTTTAGGTTTCTTGTTTTTATTATTATACTTTAAGTTATGGGATACGTGTGCAAAACATGCAGGTTTGTTACATAGGTATACGTGTGCCATGGTGGTTTGTTGCACCCATCAACCTGTGCTCTACATTAGGTATTTCTCCTAATGGTATTCCTCCCCTAGGCCTCACCTCCGACAGGCCCCAGTGTGTGATGTTCCCCTCCCTGTGTCCATGTGTTCTCATTGTTCGACTCCCACTTATGAGTGAGAACATGCAGTGTTTGGTTTTCTGTTCCTGTGTTAGTTTGCTGAGAATGATGGTTTCCAGCTTCATCCATGTCCCCTCAAAGAACATGAACTCATCCTTTTTTTCTTGGTTGATTTTCTTGTTGTGCTAAATCATTTCCTGCAGTACTTTCCTAAGAAGAAAATATGCAATGAAGACAAAATTTGTGAGATCTTCCATGTTTAAAAATGTCTTTATTCTATACTTATACCCAATAGATAGTTAGGCTAGCTATAGAACTCTTGTATGGTGATAATTTTCCTCAGAATTTTGAAGGCATTGCATCAGTGTCCTATAGCATCTGACACTGCTGATGAGAAATCTGATGCCTTTCTTATTTTTGATCAGTTATATGTGAACTGTTGTTTCTATGTTAACTTTTGGAATCTTATTTATCCTGTCTTTTGAAATTGTGTAATTACTTCCACAGGTGAGAGTCTTTCTCTTTAATTGTGCAGAATTCTCAATACTCATTTCCTTTCATTCTAAATCATTATGTTACTACTTTGATAATTTTCTCCTCATCTCCCATTTTTCTATTCTTGCTCTCTTTCTCTGAAACTCCTTGCAGTCAGATAATAGGCTGCTCTTCTAAGTTTTATTTTAGTATTTTCTGTCCTTTCCTTCATTTCTTTATCATTTTGTTCTTTATGGAAGATTTTCTCAAATCCATCTTCCAACTTATCGACTGTATTTTTATTATTTTATCATATTTTTAATTTTGAAGAGCTTCCCCCCCTGTTCATTTTTCATGGAATCCTGTAATTGTTTTTTAGATATAATATTTACAACTATATTTTAGAGGGTATTACTGTTAGGGTATATTGTCCCCTACATTTGTTCTGTGGCTACATTTTTGTCTCTTTGCTCCAGATTGCTTTATCTTTCTGTTGGTTTCTTTTTGCCTTTCTCCTTTGTGTTAGACACTTTTTCAAAAGTGTGGTTCTCCCATTCATGTTTAAAAAGAAGGTGAGCAAAAGCTGTGGGTGGCCCCACAAGTCAGTGTGTGAATGCCTTTTCTCTTTGGAGGTTTGGATTCTCCTCCAAAGAATGGGAGATGCCTATTCTGGGAGCAGATTCACTGCCAGTGACTGAGGGCTCTGAGATTTATTTTCCTGCTTTTGGCCTCCTGTTTTGCTGCTCTATCTGATATGTCCAAGCCTGGAATGACTGTGGTTCCATTGATTGTGAGAGTGAACCCCACCTTCTGGTTCCCATCAAGAAGTGGATAAAGGGCATGGGGTCTAAAGGCCTGCCACCCAATCTCTGTTTTCATTCCCACCCTCACCCTGCCTTTGGTGGGTCCTCCATGCGTATGTGTGAAATTTTGTTACATGTATATGTGTGGTGATTAAGTCAGAATATTTTAGGTGTCCATCACCTGAATATAATACATTTTTGTTAACTTTAGTCACCCTACCCTACTATCAAACATTGGATTTATTCCTTCTGTGTTTATACCCTTTAGCCCGCTTCTCTTTATCTCACCCCATCACTATTCTGTCTCTGTTATCTCTTTACACTCTCCACATCTATCTGATCAAATTTTTTAGCTTCCACATGTAAGTGAGAGAGAACATGCCATATTTGTCTTTTTGTGCCTGGCTAATCTCACTTTAGTTAATGCCCCCCAATTCCATCCACGTTGCTGTAAATGACATGATTTCATTCTTTTTAATGGCTGAATAGTATTCCATTATGTATATATACCAAATTTTCTTTATTCATCCATTGGTGGACACTTAGGTTGATTCCACATCTTTACTATTGTGAATAGTACTCCAATAAACATGTGAGTACAGCGATCCCTTTGACGTATGGATTTCTTTTCCTTTGAGTAGTACCCGGAGGGAGATTGCTGAATTGAATGGTAATTGTATTTTTAGTTTTTAGAAATCTCCATACTGTTTTCCGTCACAGCTGTACTAGTTTACATTCCCACCAACAGTGTATAAATTTTCCTTTTTCTCTGCATCCTTGCCAGCATCTGTTATTTTTTGTCATTTTAATAATAGCCATTTTGACTGGGGTGAGATGATATCTCACTGTGGTTTTGATTTCCATTTCTCTGATGATTAGTGATATTGAACATTTTTTCCTGTAAGATTGCTTGAGAACCAAGCAAGGCAGAGGACATCCAAACCCTTTGAAAAATAGAAAATGTTTCAGGAATAGGGGAAGGAACATTTCTTGAAAGATGACCCATGGTGGGGCTCCGTGTGGGTGCTTCTCTCACATCCAATTCTCAAAGCCACTTTTTGTGTGGTAAGTGTTGTAGCCTTGGAAGTTCATCTCATTATTATTTCCAACAGAGAGAAATGAGAGGGTAATCAAAAGAGCCTGTGTTCTTGAGATACCTGTTATTGTTAGTGTTGCAATAGAATCAGAGCATGAATGCGCACCAAAAATAGCAATTCTAGAACAACACGTTTGCTGCAATGAATTGAGCCATCTTACTAGCTGGCTTGTACTCTGTGGGGTCAGGTGTGGAGAGGGTGACATTGACCCTCATGCCCAATAGGTAAGGTTGGTAAGGCAAACACTACCAGCCACATGCTCCTCACCCCAGGATTCAGTAAAGCTGTGGCCTGCAGGGTCCTTCCCGGGGGCAGTTGTTGGGAGGGACAGTAAGGTCAAAGAAACTACATGAACATCTGCTGACTGTCGCTAGTTCCCTGTGAGGCCCCACTCCTAAACAAGCAGGAAGCATTCAAAGATGTAACAAAGCAACCTTACTGAACGTGAGTGCAGGATTCACGATCTTGGTGTTTTTGTAATAGCATGAGCTATTGGAGTCAAGCTTGAGTGATCACTGATGAGTTCTGTATAGGACCTGCCATAGAGGAGAGTGACAGGTTCAGCCTGATAGAATCTGCATATAAATTCCCTATTCAGCTAGCAACTGCCACCAGAGGGAAGGGAAGGTGGCAAGGCAGCATTGCTTTGCCCCAAGAACTGCAGATCTGAGGAATAATGTCAAGGAAAGAGCCCCAAGCGGGGATCAGAAGAGCCAGGCTGTTGTTCTGCCGGACCCCCTAATTTCTCATGTGCCTTTACGTGGGTTACCTGACCTTTACAGGTCTCCATTTTCTCTTCTACGGACTGGAAATTACAATAATACTTTGTGGGAAAATATTATTTATAATACTATAAAACATCAGCCCTCTAACAGGACAACATATAGGAAAGTTTTAGCATTTTTATAAAAAGTATTTTAAGAGCAGGAGTGTCTGTTGTTTCAGGGATTTCTGTCTCTAGCTGGAGCATCTCTTATCTGTAAACAGATACACACATTCTGTAAACAGGCATTTATTAAACACCTGCCTTGTGCCTGACACTGGGCAGATACATAAAGGAACAAGGCAACAGGTGACCTGAAGGTGACCCTTCAGGAGCTCAGTCTACAGGGAATCACACCCATAAAAAGCACATTGCTATGCAGAGTAACAAGTGCCTTAATGGAAATTGGTACAGATAGAGAAGTCATCCATGGGAGGGAATGCTGTAATGTAAAGGATGAGTAGATAGATGTGCTGCAGAAAGGGATTCTTCCTAAAATGGCCCAGCAGCGTCCTTTGCTAAAGCTAGATTTTACAGGAAAGTACACAGATGGGCCTAGGAGAAGTTTCAACTGACTGACTAATGTTTGGCCAAGTAAATAATTTTTGTCAGATATGTGGATGGACATGAAGATTTGGAATCATGGGCCCGTAGATGTGTCTTAGGTTGAGTTCCCCAGAAAAGAGACCCTGAGATGGAGATGTAGGCAGGAAGCTGATTGGAGAATGAGCTCAGATCAATGCCTGCAGGGGAGAGAAGGGGACAGGATTCAGCGGAGGGAAAAGGTGAGCCGCTCTCAGCACAACAGAGGTCTCAGTTGAGCACACAGGGAGCTCTGGAGCTGGGATGGCCCATCAGAGTGGGATAATTTGGAGGTGGGGGAACAGATCTTCATGCCCCCACATCAGTCAGCCATTGGATGCAGTTTGTTCTTGGGGAGGGCTAGGTAGCCTTGGTGGAGGAAACATCCTTCAAGGGCACTTCCAGGGGACAGGCCCAGCCATGGTCCATAGCCAGCAATGCTCCCAGCAGCTATAAGACAAGCCTGTCAGTTCTGGATTATGCACCACCATCCGCTGCAGGTGACGCAGGTGTTGGGGAAGCCCTAGGTCAGTGGCCATCAAATAGCTCTACATTAGAGTCACCTGGAGAGCTTGAACAACCCCAGCACCTAAGCCGCATCCCCAGACCAGTTAACCCCAAATCTCTGAGATTGGGGAATGAGTATCAGTAGTTTGTAAAAACTCCCCAAGTGATTCCAATGGGCAGCCAAGTTCAAGAATCACTGCCCGGGGGATGTGTGCGAGACGAATGAGAGGAGGGCTTGCCTCACAACCCTGGATAAGTATCCTGAGAAGCTGGAGGAGAACCAGGGAGAGTGTGTCATGGAAGGCAAGGGGTCGAGGGTGGGGGTATTTAGAAAGAAGTAAGTGGCCACCTCCAGCAAGAACCTACATGCCTGAGTGGGAGGAGCAGCCAGCTGTTCTAAAATGTACCCAGAATTTGTATTAATCCTGTATGGTGAGGTGATGGACATGGGGGCAACTGTGTTTGAAAGAAGAATTTATTACTCACAGTTCCCTGGAGAAGGGGCATACCACACCATGCAGGGCCACGCAGGGAAGCACTGGGGTCAGTCAGGAGGCAGAAGGAGGGAGGGGACAGCCTGCCCCAGAGCCTTTATTGTGGCCTGATGGCAGGAATGAGTGAGCAGGGGAGGCAGGCTTAGGGTCATGTTGCCAGGCTCTGGGCTACAGGGCTGTTCCCTCGTTGTCTGATAGCTGCCTCTGGAGTGACCTGTGGGAGGGGAAATGTTGGCTCAGAGTGTGAGAGTTTGATGAAGGAAGTGAATGGAGTATAGACTTTGGATTGGTGGGTTTGCATAGGAAAGGCGTGCTCTCAGGCAGGGTGTTTACTAGCTCTAGGAATTATTAATAGCTAGGGAGCTGCTGATAATAACTGCTCGGGAAAGGTCGGTCTCTCTGAAATCAGAAAGGTCATACAATATGAAAACGTAATAAAATACAGAACACGTAAAACATGATTAATATTAATACACTAACCTCATGGCCACCTAGGTTGGGGGTCAGAGTGGGCTGGATTTAGCCTCAGTTCACCCCCTTATCAGGGAGCTGAGTGCTGGGTGCATCTTTCACAAATACACAGAGTAGCCTTGACCCTGGATCCCTTGAGTTGCAGCGGAGAGACAGAAAGAGATGTACATCTTGCAGCAGAGACAGAGAAAGAGCACCTGCCAACCTGCAGGCTAGGAGAACTGCAGGGGCGAGTGGGTGGTCCCAAGGTTGGGACACTCCAGAACCCTCAGAAATTGTTCATGAGGGAACATTATCAGTGTTACACGTCCGTTGGCCCCAGAGTCCCAATGTACAGCCTCACACACTTGGTCCCTAGAGGGGTCAGACACTGGCTAGCAAGCCGGGGGGAAGAACAGTAGGAAGGAGAAGAGAAATAGAGAAGTTGACCATATCTACCTCCCACCCTACCTCTTTCCACTGCAGGCTTCCAGCCTAAAGCAGGCTTGGAGGAAGGGGTATGGGAGATGGAAGATGTGTCAGTCAATCCATTCGATTTGGTTGATTTTGATGATTATTTTGTACTGGCCATTCTGATGTCTAAATTGAAATTGTGATTCTAGGATAGGACCCTGCTCAGTTTGAGCAGAAAAGACATAAGCCCCTAGAATGGGGCAGGGAAATAAAGCCCCAGGAATTAAATTTTACAGAAACAAGGAGACAAAGATCAAGGTTGTATTTAGATAACATTCTGGACTGTTCTTAGGTAACACAAAGTTACATTTGTAACACACTTAGCAGGGAGCTGGGCACGTGGAGCCCACTTGATCAATGTCAGCCATTATTAGAATAAGAGCCTACATATGAAGAAATATAAAGAAGAGCATTTCATTTAATGCCCCAAATAGCTGTGTAAGGTAGGGCTTGCTCTTCCTCTTTCCAATCCAGCAGCATGGAGCAATGGCCACCTCTGGAGCCCTTTTGCTGTCAGTGGCATAAGTGGCCCAGCCAGCATCAATCCCCTCGCCATGCTCCCTTGTCTGGAGGCCATCAGCTTGTTGGAACACCCTTAGAAGAACTCGACTTGGGCTAAGAGTAATGATTTCAACTCTACTTAGACATCTTTTGCTGATTCATCATAGTCCAGGACGATATTATTTATAGACTAATGTAGTTTGTAGCTTGGGGGAAATGTGACCTAGAAGTCTATTTAAAACATGGAAACCTTGCAGATTAAAGAACAAGATAATAGAGTTATTGCAAAGCCCATTCACCTGACCTGATTGGGAGTTAAAAATCACCTTGGCCAACAAGACGGTTCTTTTCTTTCCTCCTGAGTGAAATAGCAGGTGCAAAGACTCTGCCCGTGTTCTAGATGGATGCTCTAGGGCTTTACCAAACCCAGCAGGCTGAACCAACACCACACTCGTCTTTGAGGTTGTCATTTGGTGGCACCTCATGGTCTTGTGTCAGGCGAGTAATATGCGGTTTTTAAAAACATGCCTTCTTTTTTTAACAGCCCCTGAAAAAGACACTCAGAGGCCACTGTCTGAAAATAGCAAGGGCTGTTTGTGAAAGGGACCAGTGTGTAGGAAAGCCCTTTCTCGCGCTGAGTTCTTCCTTCAATACACATGTATTGAACCGCTACTGTGTGCTGGCAGGTCTCTGCCTTCAGGCCATGCACATCTAATGTAAAACGCTGAGGCCTCAGCTCTGTGTTGGGACCAAGTGCTCAGGAGCTCCACCGAGGGCCACTGAGGGTCTTAGGCCTGGGTCAGGTGGAAGAAGGTCAGACCAAGCTCTCCTGGCCCTTCCCCTGAGTCTGGTGGCCTTGTGGCTCCTCTCTGGTCACTAGGTATGTCTTATCAGGTCTCCTGGATCTGAATTCAGACTCTGGGATCCCAGACTTGGTGGCCAGTCGTGCCTCTATGACCGAGTTGTGGCCTCAATGAGCCATTGAACCCCTCTGTGCCGCAGTTAATATTTCTGTAGAGTGGAGATGTCACAGGCTGTTTGTCTGCGAGCTGTTATGAGGATGAGGGTTGATGAACTATCCAACGTGCTTGGTAATAAAAGCCGCTCTTTCCTGTTGAACACCTACAGTGTGTGCAGGCCTGTGCTCAGTACTCCGGACATCCATTCATGGACTAAATCCTCCCAAGGAACACGTGCTGACATTGTCCCCATTTCACAGATGAGAACTCTGAGGCATAGGCATTTCAATAACTTGCCCATGGCACAGTGAGTGGGGGTAGAGGCAGAATTCAAATCCAGACCGCCTGCAAGAGAGCTGTGCCCATAACCACTCACTAGGTTGCCCCGACCCAGGCTGCAAGCCCCTGCTCAGTAAGGGTTGCTGATGGCGATTACATCTTTACCACTGTCATTGGGAGAGAAGACGTGCATGTTCATTGTCAGAAATTCTTCCATAAAGCACAGGGCGTAGCAGAGCCTTTATTGTGGCCCCAGGGCAGGAGTGAATGAGCAGGGGAGGCAGGCTTACTCATTGAGATGACGTGTGTGCAGGTCATCCAAGCTACTTTTATTATCTGGGTGGGCCACATGTATAATATGGGTGGAAACCCTTCATTCAACACACACCTACCCACACACCAAATCACACTTTTCTTGGTAGAAGATGAGGGGAATAATCCCTCCTAACTACATCACCCCTCCCTGCAGCCAGCTACTATCTCCAGGAAATCTCTGAACACTTGGTGGAGAAAGCCAGGTTCACAGACGCCGCTGTTGGCTCAGCTCAGTCCCTCTGGAGTAAACTCTTACCTGAGCTCCACTCTGGACACTCCCGACCCTCACCTTTTCCACTGTTCACCCCAGGGATGCGTACAGAGTGGCCACTGCCACTGTCCTTCCCCAGTTCAGAAATGTTGGCATCCCAATCCGGGGGCTGCCCACCCTGAGGTTTAAAGAATCCGCCTTTTCTCCAGAGGTAGAAATAAGACCGTAGTCACCCATGTGACCCCCCCTTAAGAAAGAGTCCACATGTCATTGTATTTAAGACACCAGAGATCAAAGGCTATGCCATAAACTTGATAACAGCCTTTCAGGAATACGTCATGCAATGTTAAATGTACCCACTGACTGTAAGATTCCAAAAACACTGAATTGTAGATTCAAGGAAATAGAGAGTGTCCATCTCAACTAGCGCATACACCCCTCAAAGGTTCCTGTTGTCCTCAAGCCACGTCCAAGAGCCATGGAAAGGCAGCAAAGCCACCCATGACCTGACTTCTGCTCAAGGCTTCAGCCTCAGCTCCCACATCTCCGGCATCTCCTGACCTTGTGTTTCCACTACAGTTGTTCCCCAGTGAGCCTGGGCGGATCATGCCTCTGTGTGGTTGTACATGCTGTTCCTACTCTGGGGGTGCCCTTCCACCCAGTGGCAGCTCCACAAACACCACC
Source organism: Macaca thibetana thibetana (assembly GCF_024542745.1). NCBI lineage: Eukaryota > Metazoa > Chordata > Mammalia > Primates > Cercopithecidae > Macaca > Macaca thibetana. The sequence goes on from NC_065582.1 coordinate 176,904,572, forward strand.
CCTGGGAAGTGCCCCCTCTGTGATGATGCTGTGGGAGAAGATTGGGCTCGATTTCCACCTGTGTGGTTCCTGGCTGGGAGGCCTCAGCACAGGAATCGCCCACCGCACCTTTAACGTGCCAGCCGTGTTGGGGGTGAGTGGCTGTGCAGTGGAAGGAGACAGCTGTGGGAAGGGCTCACACCACCTGGCACATGGTAAGAGCTTCATGGGGTTGGTTCCCTTGTGTTTTCTCAGATCCTGTTTTTACCCTTACTGAGACAGGAGCGAAACCCCTAGAGAAAATAAAATCAGCAACACCACACGCGGGCCTAGTGGAAATTCCACTTCTATGTATGTTGGGGTTTTTGCTTCCTGGTCTTTCTTTTCAATCAAGCTATGACACACATACCATCAAATTCATCCTTTTAAAGTATACAACTCAGTGGGTTTTGGTATCTTCATGGAGTCGGGCCACCATCAGCCTTCCCTAATTCCAGGGTGTTTGCATCACCCTAGATGAAACCCCACACCTATGAGAAGTCATCCCCACTCCTCTGTCCCCAGCCCTCTCGGCCCCCCAGCAGCCCTAGCCTACCCCTCCCAGCCTTCTAACGAGAGCTCCTCCTGAAACTGGAAAGCCAACATTGGCCTTGCCAGTTCCTCAAAGTGCGTTGGAAGGGCTTTGCCGGCTGATGGAACCAGAGGAGTTTTGTGAATAAAAATTGTTATTAGGTACAGAAAAGGGAATCAAATCTAAGGCACCCCTTAGGTGGAGATGAGGACTGGACCAGCTGCTGGCCGTGTGCCCCCGGCAGGCCACGTCCCCACACACTCTGGGGCCTGGGGCCCTGCTGCTCTCCCCTCATGGGATCTTAGAACTTGCAAAAGTCTCCATCACCATGGACCTCAGTAGGGAGCAAGGCTTGGGAGAGCAGAAGAGGGAAGCCCTGACTCCCAGCAGGCAGCTGGGGGAGATGTGGGGAGGCTGTCCCCAGGCCCTGCCCGTGCTTTTGCCCCAGGATCCTGAGGGCACCTTCCCATGGGCCCCACCTGAAGCCAACAGAGCCTCTGCCCATCATATGAAATCTTTTCAGGCCTGAGTGTGTCTTATTTTGCCCTTGGCCATCTCCTTGTACCTTCTTGGGAAATAAACATGTCAAGGATGTGGCGTTGAGGACTTGGTTTTTCCTCCTCATGATCGGAACTGCATTGTGGGCGGGATTCTCTTCTTCCAGTGGCACAGTGGGAGCTTATTTGTAAACTTAGGTAGGAAGAAAGCAGATCACGAAGAACACTACCTTGACGGGCATCGCATTGTGTGCTCTGGGCTGCATTTAAGCTACACTGCAGGGGATGTCACTGCTTGGAGTGAGTCAAGTGCCTCTTGAATAGTGCGTGTCACAGGGATCTGTTTGCCTTTCATAGCTGGCTGGAACGTGAAAATTCTCCTCTCCCTAAGGGGTAAGCTGTGCCCCACAGGCCCCCTCTTCCTCACTCCCATGGGGTCTGCAAGAGCTCCAGCTGCCCTCCTTGTGTCCCCACTGACAAGACAGAGATGGTCGAATGTCGTGGGCCTCTGGATGTCTAGTGGTGGTGCCCATGTCACCTCCATGTGCAGGTTCCATTCTCGGGGCAGCCTGGGAGGCAGCCCTGGTGGTGAAGAGAAGGAGACCCTAAGATCCCCCAGGCTCACCATGGTTCCTCAGGGAGGTGGAGACAAGCAGCTCCTGAGTGGCCTTGGCCAGCCTGAGCCACCTGCTTTTCAGAGCTACCACCCAGGTCACTATCTCACAGGGGACTCTGAGGAGTCTCTGGACTCATGCATGGAAAATGCTGTATACACAGGACTGGCACCCAACCTGGCTCAGTTCCTTCCCTCAGCCTTTGTTCGTGGGGATCATGCTGGGCAGGAAGATGTTCTGCAGGGTCGAAACCACCTGGTCCAGTGGCTCAGTCCCCTCAACAATGACCAGAGGCCACTGCCCTCAGCAGCATCTCCTTCTCCCGCAGGAGAGTACCTGGCCGTACCTGTTTGGAGTGATTGTGGTCCCTGCCGTTGTCCAGCTGCTGAGCCTGCTCTTTCTCCCGGAGAGCCCACGCTACCTGCTCTTGGAGAAGCACAACGAGGCGAGAGCTGTGAAAGGTGAGGGCCCTTCTCTTTCCTGCACAGCTCCAGCCCCTGCATAGATCAGCACTGCAAGGCATGCTGGGACCTGGGCCAGTGGGCACAGGAAGGGGTGCTGTCATTGTTCCTTTTGCAGGCACTCTGGGTTGGGGGTCATAGGGCACCTTCTCATTTCATCTTCCCAACAGCCTTGCTAGGAGGACAGACGGGGGACACAGAGTCACCCAGGGAGTCTCCCAGGGAGTCTGGAAAAGCCAGAACAGGCAAGATAAGATGCAGGTCCTCTCTGGGCAGCATCTCCCACTACTGCTTCTTTGGTTGTTTCCAGACACAGAGATGAAGCCATCTCAAATCTCTGAGTGGCTTAGGTGCATAGCGGCCCTCCTTCTACTCCTTCTCCCTTCACTGACTTCCTCTGTCTTAACATTTACATGCCAGGAAAGGAAAAGATGTAAGCACAAAGTGAACACCAGATCCCACCAGGCACTGGTCTGAGTGCTTCTGCACAATGACCCATGGGACCTTGCCAGCAGTCCTTGGAGGGAGGAAGGAGCATACACTCATTTTACAGGAGAGGAAAATAAGGCTCTCAAAGGCGCTTGGGAGTTGTCTCAGGTAGCTTTCTTTAAATGCCCTAAATGGGGAGGATGCTGAGTCAGATTCAAAGCCTGGCTTTCGGAATCAGAGACATCTCTCTACAGAGCCCTGAAAAGGCAAAATTATGTTGCCTAGAGATAGACAATGCAGAACGAACAATCACATTCTCATTCTTCTAGTTTTATCAAATGAGACGCAGTTGACAGCGCCATGGTTAGTTAGGCATGTGAAGGTAACCAGCACTACCTTCACATCCAGCTCTGCTGTCTGACCTTGAGCAATTTTTTTAAACCTTCTGAGCCTCAGAACCCTCGGCTATAGAAAGGAAATGACATAAACTTCCCTCGTGGGGCCATTGTGAAGATTGAATTAATGGTGCGGATAAGGTTCGTAGTATTATCTGCTGTCCTCATTACTGAGAACTCTGTGCATTTTAGCTCTAAATTTCACTTATGTCCAAATCCAGGAGAAACCTTGAGAATTATATATACAATTTGTGCAACATTTTTTGAAATTCACACTACCTATTTTCTGAGTTAACAAATGGCATAATGAAATGTTAACAATTGCCTATATTTGTCTAGCAGTTTATGGATCAGATTCATTTTCTCATTTATAACATTTCTCTAAAGTGAAGTCAGAGAAGGTAATTGTTATTACCTTCATTTTGCAGATGAAGAAACTGAGGCTTACAGAGATGAAGTCCGTTTCCCAAAGCTGTGGGTTTTCGTTTATAGAGATTTATACAGGCTTTTGAAAATATGATGGAAATGATAGTGTTTTCTTCAATGCAGTGATCATACACACAAAATTCTGCCTGTGGCTTTGGTGATGGACCTGGGACTTGAGCCCTCTTTTCTCCAGAGGACCCTGGTTAATAACTGCCACCCCCAATCTTAAACCCATTAGTAACCAAAGGATTGGAACCCAAGGAAGATTTTCCTCCCACACCCCTTGTGCACAGAGAGATACCAGGAAAGGGAAGCAGTGTCTGTTGTACCAGGTGACTTCCCATGTGGCCAGTGAGGAGAAAAACTAACTAAATTTTGGTTCAGGTGGTTGTCAGATGGCAGAGTCTCTGGAGTGAAAAGAAGGTGACTAAGAGAGAGAACCAAGGAGATCTGATTCTAGAAAGCACCTGGGCTGTGCATTGTTGGAAGAGGGTGAGCCCTCCAGCTCTGTCTCTACTGGCCTGGGAGGGTAACCCGCACCCTCTGGCTCTGCTCGGGAAAAACTCTTAAGAAATGCTTCAATTAAGTACAGTTGGAATGAACAGTGCATGCCAATGCCAGACAGTGAAGAAGGTTTTAAAGTTTTATTTCATAGCACAGTAGGGAGTAAGGGAGAAGTCTAGTTACAAAACATGATAAGTATTACATGTGCACTCTATAAAATGAACAAAGATACTGACCTTAAGTTGAAATAGATTATTGAAATTTTCATCTGTACCTATAAAAGTGCTAATTTTACTCCAGACATTCAGCAAGCAATGGATATTTACCATGTTGGGCATTCAGCCAGGTGACAGGGTCAGACAGTGGTATGAAATGACATTCCTGCCCCCTAGGAGTGAGGGAGGGTAAAGGTCTAGTTAAAGGAGATGGACAGAAACACCCAGTAATGGCTCATCTGTATTGAAAACTATTTCATTCTAAGCATTTGACATACATTAGCTCATTAAATCATCACAACAACCATAGAAAGTAGGTCACATTTTTATTCCCATTTTAAGACCTAAAAAAAAAAACAAAAACAAAACAAAAAAAAACTGAGGATGGAATAACTTGGCCAAAGACATAAAGCTAGCCAGTCACAGCACTGAAGTTTGAATTCTGACAATCTGGCTCTGGAACTTATGAATGTAAACAAAATGCGCTTTATTACCCAGCACCATGCTGGGCACTGTGGGTGATACCCCTTCTCCAGTCTGTTGACAATTTGGGGAAAAGGGGCCCTGTGTTAGTCAACTATTACCATAATAATGCTGCATAAAAAAACACCCAAAACACATTGGCTTAAGATAATAGTATTCCTTAGTTCACAAACCTATAGGTGAACTGTGTTATTCTGTTAATCTTAGTAATCCTTCTTGGGGCCAGCTGAAGTTCACTCACATGTCTGGTGGTCAGCTGGCTGACTTAGGTTGGCCTTAGCTCTGTTCAATGTACCTCATCCCCAGCTGGCCAGCAGGGCACATTCTCATGGTAATCAGAGAGGAAATGGAAAACACAAGCAGTTTCTCTAAGTTGGAAATCTCCTAAAATCCTATTGGCCAAAGTAAGTCACATAGCTAAGCCCAAAGTCAGAGTGGAAGGGGGCTTCAAAGTTTTAGGATAGAGACATAAATGTAGGGAGGCCACGAACTTGGGCCATCAACACAATCACTTTAGACAAGAGGCCCCTTTCGGGATGTCCCTATCACACTCCATCCCCACCCCCAGTTCATAGTGGCAGGGAATGAGTCCCATGCCCTGGGTCTTATTTATTTACGCCACTCTTGTCAGTTTAGGAGAATCCCAGCCTCCAGTACCTAAAAATGAGGGAACACCCTAACTTCTACTCTGAGAAAGGGAAATGTATTTAATTGAATAAAAATGAAATATTACCATAGAGAATGTAAAAGGACAACGTTCAGGAATTAGGGTCAGGGAAATTGCATTGATCAGGACTCTCTGGGATGTAAGAGGTAGAAACTGCATCCAAAGCAGTGTAAGCAAAAGGGGAACTTTTGGCTCCTGTCCCTCATGATCTGAGGGCACCAATAATGGGCCCTCTTCCTCTTTCCAGCCAAAGTTGAAATCAATCAAGAGATGGATACACAAGTGGAGGAGGTGGGTTAAAATGATCACTTTTAGTGTGAATAAAGACTACTAGGAGATTTTGGCTTTAGGTCTGATGGCCAAGAGAACCTCTTAAGATTGTGCTCCTGAACTGAACTTGCCACCTACTCATGGCCTCTCTGACAGGGCCCATCCTTGAAAGACTTAGAACATGGAACAGGGAGTGTGCTCTTCCAGCCAGATAGGTCCCAAAAAGAAAGGGAGGAACTAAGCTGTGCGGGCCATTTCTTTCCCCTAGCTTAACCAAATAGGTAAGTTCCCTCTCATCTCCTGGACAGGAGTGAGCGAGGTAAAGAATGACATACTAATGCCCTTCATGAAGAAAGCAGTATCAGGAGAGGGTAATAAGTGTTCTTCCTAATCATAAGCAGTGAAACGGCTGGTTTTCCTTCAGGTATGGTGGGATCCGGGAACTAAATCAACTTAACCAGTTAGATAGGTTCCCTCTCATCTCCTGGACAGGAGCAAGTGAGGTGAAGAATGACACACTAATGCCCTTCATGAACAAAGCAGTATCAGGAGTGAGCAATACATGTTCTTCCTAATCATAAGCAGTGAAACGGCTGGGTTTCCTTCAGGTATGGTGGGATCCAGGAGCTAAATCCAAGTCATTAAGGTACTGCCTCTCTCTCAACAAATCTTGACATTCTTAGTATTTCATTGGCTTCATTCTCAGACAGGCTTTCTCTACTTGATATAAAGACAGCCCTGAGCAGCTCCAACTTGGTAAGACTATCTCAGAAGGAGAGACATTCTCTGTCACACATCATACATTTCACTCTCTGAAGAAAATAATTATAATTGGTCTTTCTTGGGTTATGGCCATCCTTGAAGCAATCACTGCAATGGGAATTAGAATTCCCTGACTGGCCAGTTGCCATCCATTCTGATGATTGGGAGATGGAGGGCTATGAGGTTTCATTGACATCTCTACTGAGATTATTGGGAGCACAGGAGGACAGCTTCAAGGAAAAGATGCAGCAAGAGAAAAAAGTACAGGATGGCCACCACCATGCAGAAATGACCCTTTTATCCCATCTGGATGCACTCTCCCTGGTAGTGCTATGTCCCCTGTCCTCCATGGTCTGTATTGGTCTTTGCTGTCTGAACTCCAACTGGGGATAGACTTGGCGGGGATCTCAGACCACAGCCCACAGATAGGCAATTCAGAGCAGTCTTGATGTGTCTCCTTTTTTGTTGCTTTGTGTATGGGAAGGAGTGTGTTTTTATGGGATATAGCATTTGGGAGCCAGTTATTGGCTGGAACCCTGGCCTAAATAGAAAAGGAAGATTATCCATTATTGGTCACCAGTGGAATTTTCATTGGCATTTTGATTGGAGGAAGTTTCTTTCTTTTGTTTTGTTTTGTTTTTGGTAGAGAAAGGCATGTGTATCATGATTAAGTCCTGCTCCTTATGATAGAAAACTCAAAGTAATAGTGTCCTAAACAAAGTAGAAGTTTATCTCTGTCACACATTTTTAAAAAATGCTCAAAGTAGATTGTCTAGGGCTGTTATGGTTCTTCCTGGTATCAGAGACCTGGCTCTATTCATCTTTGACTGCCATTCTCAGAAGGTCCTTTCATGGCCCACAGTAGCGGCCATCGTAACTGCATTCCAGCCAGAAGGAGGAGGGTGAGAGGAAGGGACTGCCCGCCCCTTCTGCTCCAAGAATTCTTCTTGGAAGTTCACACACTTTTGCTCCTGTCTGCTTCGACCGAAGGGAATCCCATAGACGCTCCTGACAGCCAGGAGCCTGGGAAATGTCATCATTCAATGCACGGCTGCCACAAGAGTCAGGGTCTGCTCCTGAGGAGGAGGGGAGCATGAATAATGAAACTTGCTACCTATGGCCTCTGCCACAAGAAAGCAAGCATGCAAAGGAAGTGCCTATGGCTGGGACCAGTGAAACTGAGGCATTTTGAGTGCCCTGGAAGCTGACAACGTGTGGCACTGTTTAAACAGCCATTTGAAACTTATTTAGAAATGGGGCTGAGTGGGCACACGAGGACTGCTCCCCTTCAGTTCTGATGCTACCCGCACCCATGGAGCTAAGCAAAAGCCCCAAAGTTCATGGGACCTGCCTGCCTTTGTCAATCCTGAGCACCCCATGGCAGTTTTAGTCCCACCCCATGAAGACTGTCAGCCACCTCCTGGTAAAGTACCTTTTGCATCTCATGCCATTTGTTTTTTCATTTTGTTTTGTTTTCTGAGACACGGTTTCGCTTCCTCCCTCAGGCTAGAGTGCAGCAACTCGAACCTGCAACCTTCGCCTTCTGGGTTCAAGCGATTCTCCTGCCTCAGCCTCCCGAGTAGCTGGGAGTACAGGCACCTGCCACCATACCTGGCTAATTTTTGTATTTTTTTAGTAGAGATGGGGTTTCACCATGTTGACCAGGCTGGTCTCGAACTCCTGACCTCAAGTGATCAGACCGCCTTGGCCTCCCAAAGTGCTGGAATGACAGGTGTGAGCCATACACCATAGTGCCTTAGGGAATGGCACTGTGCAGCTTCTCTGTGGAGGCCCTGGGCCACAGCCTTAGTGACCAAAGCTGGCCTGAGACATTCAGACACAAGGACATACATCAGCAAGTCACAAGTGGGTCCCAACAGTGGCCCTATTGGAGTCAGCTGACTTCCTTTTCTCCTTTGTGCTAGAAGCTAAAGTGTGTTGACTTGGTTCCATAGGATCTGGTTTTTTTTTTTTTTTTTTTTTTTTGAGACAGAGTCTCGCTCTGTGGCCCAGGCTGGAGTGCAGTGGCCGGATCTCAGCTCACTGCAAGCTCCGCCTCCCGGGTTTACGCCATTCTCCTGCCTCAGCCTCCTGAGTAGCTGGGACTACAGGCGTCCGCCATCTCGCCCGGCTAGTTTTTTGTATTTTTTTAGTAAAGACGAGGTTTCACCGAGTTAGCCAGGATGGTCTCGATCTCCTGACCTCGTGATCCGCCTGCTTCGGCCTCCCAAAGTGCTGGGATTACAGGCTTGAGCCACCGCGCCCGGCCGGATCTGGTTTTTATTGAGGTAAGAAGGAAGTTAACTCCAGTTAACTCATGCCAGATGTGAGCTGAAAATACAAGCTTTTTCCCAGACCACTGCAATACTTTACCCTCAAGAAAAGCATAGATTCCTTGGGGTGACGAGGTCTGAGGTCCAGGTCCTTGGGGTGACCAGGTCTGAGGTCCAGGTCGTCAGGCCTGCATATGGTGGCAGAGCCAGATGAAGGCCCAGAAGAAGCACAACCGGTGGTCTCAGGTCTCTGCCTTTGAGGACCCACCATGATATAAGGATGCCCCGACCTTCCTGCTGTCCCAGCTCCCCTCACTGTCCTCCCACTTATGGCCCAGGATGGCTGCCATTGCGCCAGCCTCCAGCCTGTGCAAGTCTTATCTGAACAAGAGAAGACTCAGGGGACAAATAACCAATTCATTGAGAAGCCATTGAGGGGATGAGGGAGAAGCCTTATTTGGGGTGACAGATTCAGAACCAAATGGGAGAAGCCACAGGGATGCAGATTTTGACTCACCTTAAGAAAGGAGATGTAAGACTGTAATGGGTTGTTTATGGAGGTGAGAGTTTTCGTTCCGGGGGTGTTTGAGGACTGGACAGGGATGGGAAGAGCCACTGGAAACAGAGCCAGAAGGTCACACTCAGTCACACTCCTGCTCTCCTGCCTACCAATCTTCTCTGGGCTTCAGTTTCCTAATAGAAAAAAATAAGAGAGTACTCATAACTAGAGAAAGTTCAAATTAAGCTGGTATGTGTGAGAGGATTGTCTGCTTCTGTGCTTTGCACTTCTGCCTCACCTTGCATTGGAAGGAAGGTATTCTATGGCTAAAATGAGTTTGACTTTTGTTTTTGCTCTGGGAATAGAGAAATTTGTAAATGTTTTTTGGGGAAGCTGGGAATCACTCACAACTTCAGCTCTTAAAAATCCGCTGTTGTCAGTGATACTGGAGCATTCATTGCCTGTTGTTCATGTTGACATGGCGGCAATCACAGGGATTCATCTGCTAGGCCAATGTTACCCACCACTCCCTTTCCTGACCATCTCTGTACCCTAAGCATGTCTTCTTATTACTGTTTCTATGTTGTCGTGTATGGTTGGTGGAATAATGGTCCCCAAGTCCATTACTCACACCCATGTCTCAAGCCTCAGAACCCGTGAGTGTGTTACCTTCCATGTCAAAAGGGCTTTGCAGATGTGATTACCTTAAGAACCTTGAGCTGGAGAAATGATATTGGATTATCTATGTGAATCCAATGGAATCACAACGTGTTTAAGTGAAAGAAGGAGGCAGAAAAGGCAGAGAAGGAGATGTGATGATGGAAGCAGAGGTCAGAGAGAGAGAGAAAGAAAAGAGAAAGGATGCTATACTTTTGGCTTTGAAGTTGGAGGAAAGAGGCCAGGGCCCAGGAAAGCTGGAAAGGGCAAGGGAACAGATTCTCTATTTCAAGCCTCCAGAAGAAATGCAGCCCTGTTGACCCCTTGCTTTTAGCTCAGTGAGACCCATGTCAGACTTCAAACTTCCAGAACTGTAGGGTAATAACTAAGTGTTGTTTTAAGCTAGTAAGTTCATGGTTGTCTGTTTCTATAGCAACAATGGAAAGCTCACACATCACATTAAGGGAGGAAAGTAAGCTAAGGTGGGACTATAATGTTTCCTTGGTTTTTTTTTGTTTTTTGTTTTTTTTTTTTTTTGAGACAGAGTTTTGCTCTTGTCGCCCAGGCTAGAGTGCAATGGCATGATCTCAGCTCACTGCAACCTCCACCTCCTAGGTTCAAGTGATTCCCCTGCCTCAGCCTCCCAAGTAGCTGGGATTACAGGTATGCACCACCACGCCTGGCTAATTTTGTTATTTTTAGTAGAGACAGAGTTTCTCCATGTTGGTCAGGCTGATCTCGAACTCCCAACCTAAGGTGATTCACCCACCATGGCCTCCCAAAGTGCTGGGATTACAGGCGTGAGCCCCCGCACCCGCCCTCCTTGGTTTTAAATATAGTTAAAACATTCCTTATCTCAATTCTCAAAATTGCTGGCAAATATTATTTCTAATATTTTTTCTTTATACAAAATAACTGGGCTAAAGGTCTTTATGCATGAGGCCTTTAAAGCTTTTTCTTGTAAATATAACGTTTGTTATTACTACAATTTATCAAGTGCCTGTGATACACACGGTGCTTTGCTTCTGGATCTCCAATATGTCTCCAAAACTTTGGAGACAAGGAAATGACCACTCAGAGGCTGAGTAGCTTGCCTAAGATACCACGGATAGTTCGTGACAGAAACGAGATTCTAACTCAGTTTGTCTCATTCAAATCTGAATTCACTGAAGTGCAGGGTGCTGCCTTCAGCGTGTGTGTCTCTTATTTATAAGACATAATGTGCACATAAAGACAACCAATAATAGCAAAAGATCGGCCAGGCGCAGTGGCTCACGCCTGTAATCCCAGCACTTTGGGAGGTCGAGGATGGTGGATCACGAGGTCAGGAGATCAAGACCATCCTGGCTAACACGGTAAAACCCTGTCTCTCCTAAAAATACAAAAAATTAGCCGGGCGTGGTGGCAGGCACCTGTAGTCCCAGCTACTCGGGAGGCTGAGGCAAGAGAATGGCCGTGAACCTGGGAGGCAGAGCTTGCAGTGAGCTGAGATCGCGCCACTGCACTCCAGCCTGGGCAACAGAACGAGACTCCGTCTAAAAAAAAAAAAAAAAAGCAAAAAAAAGAATGGGTTAAGGGATTTGGGGGCTATTGATCCATGGGTTGGGGACACAGAAAATTTCTCCTGAAATATTATGACTTTATATATTAAGGCAGGGTTAAATTTCAGATTTGCATCAATTTTATCTAAGAACAGTTAGGTAAGTAATCGTGTATTTACTTAAAACTGAAAATGAGGCCCGGCGTGGTGGCTCACGCCTATAATCCCAGCACTTTGGGAGGCCGAGGCGGGCAGATCACCTAAAGTCAGGAGTTTGAGACCAGCCTGAGCAACATGTGGTGAAACCCCGTCTCTACTAAAAATATAAAAACTAGCCGGGTGTGGTGGTGCGCACCTGTCATCCCAGCTACTTACGAGGCTGAGGCAGGAGAATTGCTTGAACCCAGGAGGCAGAGGTTGCAGTGAGCCGAGATCACACCACTGCACTCCAGCCTGCACGACACAGTAAGACTGTCTCAAAAAAAAGAAAAAAAAACAACTGAAAATGATATCCCAATGACAATTTTATTCACTTATTTAACAAACTATTACAGATGATTGTAGCATTATGAAGGCATACTTAGGACATAATGTTTGGAGGGGAACAAAGAGAACATAAAAAGAATCTGTGTGATCACAGAAGTGTAGACATCATAGATACGGGCAGGCCCAGGTAAAGGCAAACACAAACTGAGGCCATTGATGCATGAGGGAGCTGGGTTCTGTGCTTTGTAGGCTCTTGGCGAGGGAGGGGCAACAGAGGTAAACTCCCCCCTTACTCCCTCCCCTGTGCACCAAATGCACCCACCAGCAACCAACGCAGAACCCAGGAAGGAGGCCATGGGGTGATCAGCTAGCTCCGCAGGCCCTGCCGTCTGTGGTGGCCTTGCCTGGTGGCCCTCAGCTCACCTATACCCACCTGGAGATGACTGAGGAAAGAAGAGGGGCTGTGTAATGTTCCATGCTCACCCTTGTCAATGATAAAGATGTCCCCATTTCCTAAACCGGGCAGAGGGAGCTGGGCAGAGGGAGGAGGGGACGCACTCCCTCGGAGGTCTTCCCTTGGTCTCTGCTGGCATGGTCACCTGCTCCCGGAAGACCAGCGCCCTCCTCCCCCACTGTTGCTCTGCTTCTTTTCTAAGATGTGAGCCAAGAGAGGTGGCCTCTGAGGCTCTCCTCATTTTGGCCCACAGACTAGCTACGCCCCAGGACTCCCTTTTCCCTGGCTAGAGAGACAATTTGTTGGGAGGGGGTGCTGAGCGAAGAAACAGCGGGCCACAGAGATAAGTGTCTCCTACCGAAAACCCGAGGGCCAAAAAGGGTTGGGAAAACACAGCTCGGAGACCACCCTACCAAATCCTCCAGCCCTCAGCGTGTGGAAATTGCTCACACACTTCTTCATTCTAAAGAGCAAGCAACTCTTGCTGTAAGGACAGCCGCACTTTAGATTTAGAGAATTGCTGAGGGTTTCACCAAAGCAGAGGATGTTTTCTATGTTGTGCCTGTGGTGGGTGCCATACCTGTGCAACCTCTGAGATTGCTGGGGGTCTCTGTGCCCCTGAGAGCTGGGAGGAAGCTCTCAACTGTACCTTCAATTCCACAGCACAGGGAAGGAAGCTCAACATTTCTTTACCATTCAGAGCATCCCTGTGCTTTGAGTCTCCTCTGCTTCTTGGGGACCAGTTCTGTTGCTCTTGGGATGACCATGATGGTCCCAACTTGAAATTCAGTACCTTCTTTGGTTTTCTTAAAAACAACAGCACCCATGTACAGCAGATCACTCGAGTGTTTAGAGACCATATCAAAGATTTCAGGGTGGTGGGGGAGTCACTCCATCCTGCCACTCACAGCCTCCTCTTTCCTCTCCCTGTCATCTCTGCTCATCATCCCCCCTGCCTTCTTAGATGCCCCTGGTGCCCCGATTTCTCCTCCCTCTAGCATGCCGAGCACCTTCCCACCCCTTCTGAAGCTGGAACCGGCACACATGCAGACATCCAGCAGACACCTGCTGCTCCAGGCATTCATCTAAATATTCTTCTTAGCCATGACAGTGCTTGAGAAACATTCGGGTGTCAGCCATGAAGTTGACACACTTTTCTTTGTGACACACCGCTTTGTACCTGGTAATGTCGCTGCTGGTATCCTGATGCTCCCTGCCTCTCTGGAAGGCCTACCATGTGTCACAGCATGTGGCCCAGGGTTAGCTGAGAGTTAGCAGAGCTGGGGTCCGGCCCCATCTTCCCCACACCGCAGCTGTGTGACTCAGGCAAGCTGCCCATTATCTCAGACAAAGGCTCAGTTTTCTTGCCTGTGAATAACACAAATGCTTATCTCCGGGGCCCACAGAAATGATATCAGACCATGGATGTGAGAGTGCTTTGTAATTCTCTTTTATAAAGGCACGAATCCTGTTCTTGAGGACTCTGTCCCACTGACCTGATCACCTCCCCAAAGGCCCCACCTCCTGATACCATCAGTTTGGGGATTCATTTTCAACTTTTTACTTCTGGGGGGACACAAACATTCCACCCATAGCAATGGGATTCTGGCAGAAGGGCTCCAATTTCTATCAGGAGGCAGCATAAGACAGCTGCCCCATCCTGGGGCGTAGGGTGAAGAGCTGCCGTGCTAATGAGGAAGGAGATTCATGGATGTGCCTCCCAGATGCGCCTGGTGGGTTTAGACACAACAGCTCCCCAAAATCCCTTAACCCATTCTTCACAGGCTGGGCATTTCATGAAATGGCAGCAATGCTCATTTTAATGTTTTATGAGCCACAGAGCTTCCTGCAGGAAAGAGTGGGATGGAAACTGTTAAGCCCCCAACGTGAGGCCCTGGGACCCATCAGGTTTGGCTGGGCGCGTCTGCAGGCGAGACGGTGCTGGGAGCAAATGTTCAGGGGCACACGCCCTAAAACAACATGCGGCATTTTCTGGGCTTCCTCACCAATGACTTCTTGGACATCAGTCTTGTTGAGTCCTTCCACATGGCAGGTGCAGACAGACTGCGGGGTCTGGGTGTTGCACACTGGGCAGGGGTCAGGAGTTCTGGCTTGGTCACAACACCGCTCTGGGCTGTGTTTCCCCACCTGTACCATCAGAAGTGGAACGAGACGCTCTCTAAGAACAGCCCAGCTCTAGGTTCTGAGGTCACAACCAGGGCACGTAGGGGCAGGGACTACTGTCAGGCCCAAGGCTCCTGGAAGCAGGTGTTCGGGCTCTACCACCACCCACAGGCTCCCACAGCAGGTGGTTATAAGTGTCATTGTTCCCCCTCCGAGGGACAGTGAGACGGCAGAGAATGAGCACTAAGTGGGTTCAAACCTGCCCCAGTAAGAAGTAGGAACACTTTTATTTACGTTGTTGGTGGGAGTGTAAATTAGTTCAACCATTGTGGAAGACAGTGTGGTGATTCCTCAAGGATCTAGAAACAGAAATACCATTTGGCTCAGCAATCCCATTACTGGGCATATACCCAAAGGAATATAAATCATTCTACTATAAAGACACATGCATACATATGTTTATTGCAGCACTGTTCACAATAGCAAAGACATGGAACCAACCCAAATGCCCATCAATGATAGACGGGATGAAGAAAATGTGGTACGTATATACCATGGAATACTATGCAGCCATAAAAAGGAATTAGATCATACCCTTTGCAGGGACATGGATGAAGCTGAAAGCCATTGTCCTCAGCAAACTAACACAGGAACAGAAAACCAAACATTGCATGTTCTCACTCATAAGTGGGAGCCGAACGATGAGAACACATGGACACGGGGAGGGGAACAACACACACCAGGGCCTGTGGGTAGGGGGCAAGGGGGAGGAAGAGTATTAGGACAAATAGCTAATGCATGCAGGACTTAAAACCTAGATGATGGGTTGATAGGTGCAGCAAACGGCCATTGGCACATGTTTACCTATGTAACAAACCTACACATTCTGCACATGTATCCTGGAACTTAAAGTAAAATAAAAATTAAAATTTCCCCGCGGTAAATCCAGCTCTGCTACTAACTGGCCATCATGCATCTCTCCAGATGACTGTTTCCTCATCTGCTCATGGCCAGTGTAGGGCTGGATAGTATCAAAGGACTCTTCCAGCATCAATCACAGGCCTCTGTCAGGATGGAAACTTCCTCCAGGAACAGTGAGGATTCTTGTTCTGCCATCAGACAATGTCTTAGGGATACAGCTGTTTTGGGGCACAAGAGTCACGGCAAAGTAGTTTGAGAAAAAATAAAAAGTCACCTGTGGTCAAGAAAGTGTCCAGCTACCCAGGGAAGCATGTGCTCCAGCGGCCCCAATAGACACATAGTGTCTTCATCTACTTGCTATCATTTCTGTGCTTACCCAGGTGGGGTGCAGTGGGCAGACAAAGCTGTGAATTTTGCTTTGTACAAAGAGGGGATTCGATTGGGAGATCTCATGGCTTCCTTTCTTTGAGTTCCTCTTATATGCTAGTGTGGGAGGCAGAATAATGACCTCCACCCCACCTTGAAAGATGTCCACTTCCTTCTTCCCAGAACCTGTCAATATGTTAGGTTACATGATGAAGGAATTAGGGCCACAGATGGAGTTAAGGTCACAGATGGAATTAAGGCTGCTCATCAGCTGACTTTGGAATGAGTAGTCCTGGACTACCAGGGTAAGCCCAATGTAATCACAAGCGTTCTTATAAGTGGAAAAAGGAGGCAAAGAGAGAGAGAACCAGACCAGTGGCAGTCTGAGAAGGAGTTGGCCCAAGGTTGCTGGCACTGAAGATGGAGGAAAGGGACCAGGAGCCAAGGAATGCAGGCGGACCACAGGAGCTGGAAAAGACAAGCAGGCAGATTCTCCCTAGAGCCTGCAGAAGGAAAACAGCCCTGCAACACCCAATTTTAATTCAGTGACACCTGCTTCAGATTCTGACCTCCAGAACTAGAAGATGATAAATCTCCACTGTAGTTTACTGTAGCAATAGAGCTAGGTACGTGGCAACCATTACCTTAGTCCTCAACCCCCTAAAAAGCCTACAAAATTTCTACCTTTTGCTTTATAGATGAGGAGACTAAGACTCAGCAAGGAAATGACAAGGTCACAGAGCTAGTGCATTGGTCAATGTTCCACCCAGGGAAGTGGAAATAATATTTCAGAGAGGCACTGGATGCCAGGAAATGGTTACAGAGGTGCCAGTAGGGCTGGGGGAACAAAAGGAGTTGGGCAGAGTTACCCTGGAGCCCGTGTGTTCGTCCTCCCTCCCCTTTCCAGGAGAAAGGGCTCAGTCTCAGCTCAGCGACTGGCCTGCCCAGTGGCCTCAAAGTGCTCACCTCTCTGCAAAATGAAAGGGTTGAATTGGCATTGGGTCACTTCTAATTTCTGAAGCCTAAAAGAAGCTCCTCTTTGCCGAGGCTGAGTTCAGCGACTCTCCTCCAGTCACATTCCATTTGTGTCAAACTTTGTCCTCCTTTTTGGGCCACACCATGCAAATCCCAGATTCTGTGGTCTTACAGAGCCAGTTTTGATGCCAGGTGAGTTTGGGTTCAAGAACTCGTCCCGTCTCTTACTGACACTACTGGAAGCATGACCGTGGCAGCAAGGCAGATGCTGGAGCTGCTCTTGCTGACATGGCTGATGTTCTTGGCACAGGTGACGTGGGAACCACAGCCTCTGAGGCTAACCAGGAGCCACAGCTGATGGTGCTGGAGCTTTGACTAGTAGAAGAGGTCCTTTCTTCCTCCAACACTCAGCCATGCATCAGTGCATCTCACTACTGGAATCAAACAGGACTCTGCTAGCATGGGAGTAAGGAGAGGTCATTTATAGGGAGTAAGGACATGCAGTTTGTAGGCTTCTAGCCCCCATGACACAAAAGAGTTCTAAAAGGGTGGTTGTGGGGCAGAGTCCCAATAAGGCAAATGCAATAAACTCATAAATTGTGAGATGCTGTCAGCACATTTCATGTCAGCACCTGTGCACTGGCTCCTTCGCCTGGAAGATTCTTTCCCCAGATGTCTGCATGACCCACACCTCCCTCACTTCCTTTAGGTCTCTAGTGAAATTGCATCTTCTCAAAAACATCTCCCCCAGCTGCCATAGCTCAGTGTCCCCTGTTCTCACTGCCACTTACCCTGATTTATTTTTCTTTTTAGCCCTCATTATGACCTGAAATGATATGTTTATAAATTAATTTGCTTAGTATCACTCTCCTCCGTGAGAATGAAAAGCTCCATATGAGGAGGGACACTTTTCCTGTTTTACTTACTGCTGAAACCCCAGCACCTAGAGCAGTGCCTGGCATACAGTAGGCGTTTACTTACTAAATAATTGTTGCGTGAATAAAGAAAACCAAAGTATACCAAAGGCTAAGTACAGACTGTAGCATGCTGCTGCTTAAAGTTCTGTGGTACATTCTTGGAGGTGTTTATAGCAATCAGATGGAGACTTACTTGCTGTGGGAACATGAAGCAATTTCACCCAGAGGAGAAGCAGGCATGGAGAAAGAGAGAGAGAGCGCACCATTTTTACAAGGGAATATTTCAGACCATTGCTTTGGGCCTTCTGTGATGGTTCTGTCTTGATAGTTTCTACCTCTGTTCTGGAGAGGTTTCCTCAGGATAGAGATTTTCCAAGTCAGGCAAGGCATATATATATATATATACATATATATACACACACACGTGTGTGTGTGTGTGTGTGTGTGTGTGTGTATATGTCATTCTCATTTCTCATTTCAGGTCTCCCTGCAGTCACTCTCCATGTGGCAGGGAAGGCTATCCAGGCAGAGATATTTGAAAGTGTTCTGGGAGGGAAAGAACCAGACTGTCAAATGTTTACAAAGTGTTCAGTGAAGATGCAGCCTCTTCATGTTTACAGAGGCCCCAGTCCAAAGCAGTTTTAGCTAAACACGGAGACCAACAATGCACTCTACAAACCTTTCTACAAAGTCAAATCCCAAGTACTAGGAACTGAGGTTAGGGTTCACAGAGAACTGTCTTTTGGTATATAATGCATGCTCAATAAATATATGTTGAATGAAGGAACAAACCGATGAAGCCTTCTTAAAACCCAGGTAGAGGGCGTCCTCAATCTATGCAGTGATGTGAGAGGAGGCAGGAGTGGGGCTTGTCCTGTGCCAAGGCCCTGGGGCATACAGCTGCATTCTGTTGGCTCACCCACTGTGGCATTCTCTGAGTCTTAAGAGATTTGTGTTCTTACCCCCACTTTACAGATGAGAAAATAGAGGCTTGGCAGGTTGGCATAACCCGGCAAAGGTCACCCAGTTAGCAAGTGGTGAGACCAGTTCCTGAACTGAAACTCACCTGGCAACAAAGCTGGCTCTATAAGACCACAGAATCTGGGATATGCATGGTATGACCCAAAAGGGACAAAGTTTAACACAAATGGAATGTGACTGGAGGAGACTAGCTGAGCTAAACCAGGGCGAGGAGCTTCTTTTAGGCTTCAGAAATTAGAAATGAGCCAATGCCAATGCAACCCTTTCATTTTGCAGAGGTGAGCACTTTGAGGCCACTGGGCAGGCCAGTGGCTGAGCCGGGACTGAGCTCTTTCTCCTGGCCCAAGGTCCACTCTTCTTGTCATCACCCCTCCCCATGCCCCCAACGGAGCAGGAGCTTTGGGCCAAGTTCAGGGGAAGGCCTGCCTGCTCAGACCCCTTCAGTGCAGTGATGCATCTGATGGTGACTCGATTTGTTTCTAGCCTGCTAGTCAGTCCCCGCCCTTAGCCTTCTGCTCCCAGGTCAATGGCTTATTGGCGCAAGGGTGCAAATAGCTCTTCCAATTCCTTCTATTTAGCATATGGGAGGCAAAGCTGTTCAGATGCGTGGCCATGGGTGGTCTTCACCTTGGAGATGAAGAACCTGGAAGTTAAAGATCACGTGGCCTTGCCCAGGCCACACATTAGGGGCCTCTTTCTCCTCATTTTCACAAGGATTATTGACTTCTTCCACTTTATAGAAAATTCAGTACAAAATCAAGGCAGCTGGCAGTGCAGTTGTGTGTGTGTGTGCAGTGTATGTGTATGTTTATGTGTGTATATATGTGCTGATATGGTTTGGCTGTGTCCCCACCCAAATCTCATCTTGAATTGTAGCCCCCATAATCCCCACATGTTGTGGGAGGGTCTCGGTGAGAGATGATTGAATCATGAGGGGGGGCGGTTTCCCCCATGCTGTTCTCATGATAGTGAGTGAGTTCTCATGCAATCTGATGGTTTTATAAGTGTCTGACATTTTCCCTGCTGGCCCTCATTCTCTCTCCTGCTGCCTTGTGAAGAGGTGCCTTCTGCCATGATTGTAAGTTTCCTGAGGCCTCTACAGCCATGTGGAACTCTGAGCTAATTAATCCTCCTTTCTTTATAAATTACCCAGTCTCGGGTATTTCTTTATAGCAGT
This sequence comes from Macaca thibetana thibetana, assembly GCF_024542745.1. Taxonomy (NCBI): domain Eukaryota; kingdom Metazoa; phylum Chordata; class Mammalia; order Primates; family Cercopithecidae; genus Macaca; species Macaca thibetana. The sequence continues at coordinate 176,924,215 of NC_065582.1, forward strand.
GTGAGAATGAACTAATGCATGGGTGTATCTGTGTGTATGTGTGTATCTCTGTGTATAAGTGCATATGTGTATGTGTTTATGTGTGTACATATATGTGTGTATATGCATACGTGGTTATATATGTAAAACTGTGTGTATATGTGTATGCGTGTGTGTATGTGTGTTTATAGACTAAACCCAGGGTCCTAGAAGAAAGAAGATCCCTATGGAATTTAACAGAGCTATCAAGCGATAACACAGGAGCCTAGATTTTTGGAGCCAAGTTGCTTACGTTCTTATCCCTGCATTTCCATTTTCTAGCTATGCATGGCTTTAGCATGGTTTCCCTGTCTGTGGTACTAATCTCATTAGATTGTTTTGAACATTTAAATGACTTAATTCACACAAAGAGCTTCCCACTTTACATAGAAATTGACTAGATTGCAAGAAGTATTTCCATATTTTCCAGAAAGAGGCACTAAATTACTCTCTAAGCTTCCTGGTAGCCAGGGCAAGAGAAGGAACTGGTTTCTCCACACATTCTCCCTTTATAAGTAGCAGGTCAACTTACCAGAAGAAACATGTAGTCAACTCTCAAAGTCATGTATTACAAGGGGCCCTCCACGGGTGGTACTGGGATGCATAACAGACAGGTTTTGAACTAAAGTTAAAACAACTGCAAAAGATCTCTCTCTATGGTTTATTTCCTTAGAGGATCCTCAGGAGAGCAGAAGGAGACTGAACTGCAGCCTGCGGAAGGCCATTGTAATACAGTCTGAGTTGTCAGGAACCTTCCAGAGCCACCACTCACTCAACATCCACATACTCATTGAGTTTCTGTTGAATACTGGGCACCATGTTAAGCCCTGGGGATAAAATACGGGGCAAAACCAGACAGGGCCACTGAGTGCCCAAGCACGGGGTCAGCCAGGGACCTTGACAGGACAGAAACCAGGTGCCCCATAGATGAGTGTGGAGTCGCCCTCGACTAGGAGCTGCAAAGGGAGGAGCTGAGAATGCTAAGTGGATTAACAGGGGGAGTTCAGGGAGAGCTTCCTGGAGAAGGCAGCAGCTGAGCTGGTAGATGAGTTGGCATGAACTCAGTGAAGGGAGACAGAGGGGAAACCCATTCATAAATGGAGGGTTGACCATAAGCCCATGAATACATGTGGCTGGCTGGGCAGATGCTGACCAGGGAGGATGCCTGGTTTTGGTCATTGTTTATTTGGGGTTTGTAAGGTTGGTTGGTTTTGGGTGTTTTTTGAGACGGAGTCTTGCTGTGTTTCCCAGGCTGGTCTTGAACTTCTGGGCTCAAGCAATCCTCCTGCCTTAGCCTCCCAAGTACCTGGGATTACAGGCACAAGCCACCACACCTGGCTCTGTTTATTTATTTCTGACAAGTGCTTCCACTGTTGCTTCCACCTCCCACAGCTGTTGTTCGTAGGGGATAATCCCTGGACTTATCACCACATATCCACCATGTCACCTGATTCTTACAAGTAACCTCCTCCAAACCCAGAGCATCCCTCCATAAATGTTGGTAGTCTTGTTCATGTTGATATTGACTCTAATTCCTTACAAAAGGGAACTGAGATTTTAGCTGTCAAGTAACTTCCCAAGTCACACAAGGACCCTGTGGGCACAGGGGTGAAACGTCAGCTAAGGGACTTCATCCCTCTGAGCCTCAGTTTCCTTGTGGTTAAATGCAATGAGAGCACTGAGCGTCAGGGGTTTTATGAGGCTCCCACAGTCCCTGCATCAAGCCCCACCGACTCAAGTGGTAGTGAGTCATGTCTTTCTCTCACTAGAGACCTCCTGGGAGCAGAAATTGTTCCTTGTTCTTCCCTTAACACAGTGGATCTTTTCACCCCATCCCGGGTGCACAGCAAGCTCTCGCAAGCTGCTAGATAATGGAAATGAGCTGAACTTGGCTCTTTAGCCTCTCAGCCCTGAGGTTTCTTTTGAGGTGTGTGGAAAGAAAGATCAGAAAGATCCAGATCGGAGCGTGAACTCCTCACTCTTCACCTGGGCAACCTTTGGCACATTTCCTCACCTCCCTGAAGCTCAGTGGACTGAAACGCACTCACCTTGAAGGGCTGTTTCTGTAAGACACCTTGCACAAAGCCTGGCACACAGTAGGTACACAATAACCCTTAGCCTCTTCTTCCCTGCTCAGTGTCTCTTGACTCTTCTTGAATAAAGTTGAATCTGTAATTGGGGCAAGATCTGATTATGTAACAGCTCCCTCTCCCAACCCAGGAGTGTGCCATGCTACCCAGAGGGTTTGTTTTTTTTTCCCCCCCAATTGGGAAATGCAATTTCTCATTCCTCTTTCAAGTTCTTTGGAGTTAGTGATTAGAACATGGCTAGGAATATGCATGAGGTGTGAGCCATAGAAAGGCCTCTTACTTTCAAGTTGAAGAGAGAATGTGGGGAACATGCACTCAGAGGGTAGGGCTTGGATGAACTATTGTTAAATGACTTGGAGAGTCAAGAGAATGAACTCCTCTGAGACAGTTACCTTCCATAAGCTCATGTATTTTTTAAAGGGGCTGATAGATAGCAATTTCCCAGGCCATTTGCTCTCTCTCCAAGGGCAACCAGTTTAAACTGGAGGTGTCAACTCTGTCCCCTCCCACCCTACGGGTGACATTGCCCCATCTCCTCCCAATCATCTACACAGCCTGTATACATCTGAGGTTCTGGGCTTGCTTTAGAGACCCTGTTGTTCATCTTCCTCTCCAATGCCTGGGTCCCTTCCACAATATGCTTGACAGGTGGTCACCAGGCTCCTCTCGCACACCTTCAGGGATGGGGAACTCTCTGCTCAAAAAACCATGTTCGTCCTTGGACACATCCATCAGGCAGTTCTTCCTTGTGGTCCCACACATCAGAGCTCTTGCCTGGGGCCTTGTTCTGACCTCAGAGCCAAGGAAAGCAAATCCAATCCAGGCGTCTCCTCTTGGGAGACTCCCTTCTCCAGACTAGACATCTGCAAATATGAGTAGGGCTCATGACCTTCATCCAGCATGGTGTGAGCAACTCTGCATTCTAGACGCAGAGGAAAACCAGCCTCTTCCATGAAGCACCTGCCGCGAGCCTTACCTAAGGCAAGCGCTGCCCCGAGCTGACAGGACTGTGAGGACAGGACCCAGCACAGGTGTGGCCACTTACCAGACACAGCACACGCCCAACACTGCACTACAGGCAATTGCAAGTTTAGCACCAATTCTGTGACATGTTGGAAGCACAGGGAGGACTTTCTGGCTCTCCCTCCCGCCCTCTTTTCCACCCTGGGCCTGTGAGGAGCTACCTTTCCTTCCACCCATCTTTAGGGGAAGACCTGGCATCTGCTGAACTTGCAACACAGATCTCCGTCTTGCTCTGATGAAAGTGATGGTGAAGGGAAGGTTGGGTGAAGGCCAGAGAGTGGATGAGTGTCTTTCAATTTCAGATGAGATTGAGAGAGAGGGGAGGAAAGGTGGAAGGGAGGCAGGAGAGGGGAGGAAAGGTGGAAGGGAGGCAGGAGAGGGGAGGAAAGGTGGAAGGGAGGCAGGAGAGGGGAGGAAAGGTGGAAGGGAGGCAGGAGAGGGGAGGAAAGGTGGAAGGGAGGAAGGAGAGGGGAGGAAAGGTGGAAGGGAGGCAGGAGAGGGGAGAGGAGAGAGACAGGCAGGATTGGAGGGGAGGACAGCATTCCAAAGCTCTGAAGGGTCTGATTCCAAGTTCCCGTCATGGTCTGAATGTTTGTGCTCCTTCCCCACCCCTAATTTCTGTCTGAAGACTCAGCTCCCCAGAGTGATGGTCTTTGGAGGGGAGTCTTTGGAAGTGAGGAGGGCTGGATGAAATCATGCGAGTGGTGCCTCCTGAGAAGTGAGAAGGCTGCGTCTGCAGCCAGGAAGACGCTCTCACCAGGGAACTGACTCTGCGGACACCCTGGTCTTGAACTTCTAGCCTCCAGGACTGTGAAGCCTGTTGTCTAAGCCACTCATCTGTAGTATGATGTTGTAGCAGCCCCAGCTGGCCGAGCTTCCGGGAAGCGTTGCTGGACATTGGGGAAATAATGATGGCTTCTGGAGCCCCGGTGCGGGTTCTTTTTTTTTTTTTTTTTTTTTTTTTTTGAGACGGAGTCTCGCTCTGTCGCCCGGGCTGGAGTGCAGTGGCTGGATCTCAGCTCACTGCAAGCTCCGCCTCTTGGGTTTACGCCATTCTCCTGCCTCAGCCTCCCGAATAGCTGGGACTACAGGCGCCCGCCACCTCGCCCGGCTAGTTTTTTGTATTTTTTTAGTAGCGACGGGGTTTCACCGTGTTAGCCAGGATGGTCTTGATCTCCTGACCTCGTGATCCGCCCGTCTCGGCCTCCCAAAGTGCTGGGATTACAGGCTTGAGCCACCGTGCCCGGCCTCCGGTGCGGGTTCTAAGCCTAGTTCCTCCACTCCCCTGCTGAACGACAGGACTAGCCCCTTCTAGTGTCCCCCTCACACCCTCCCTCTGCCCACTGTAATTTCAGCCCCGCTGTGGCAGACAGTCCATGTGGGCTCAGGTATGGGCCAATGTTTGCCCACCTTAAGCACAGTAAGTGCCTCTCCAAATGCTCAGGCCCTCTCCATGGCCAGGAAGCTGCTCAGACATCTGCAGCGCACTGTAGACTTTCAGGGAGTTAATACCCCTGGGGGCAGGAGCTGGCAGATGAATGCCCCAGCCTCCCCTGTGAGACAGTTCTGGAGATATTCCAAAACTGCTCAGAAGCCCCGCAGAACTGATGCCCTTTGCCCATAGAAGTCTCCACGAGACGCACCTTGGGCTGCCTCGCTCTCCAGCCTGTAAACTTCCCACCCCCAGCGTGTGTCTCAGGCTCTGCTGCGAGGGCATAGTGTCCCTGCCCATGGGCAAGCTTCTCCCATGTTCTCACCTGCAAAGTAGGAATACTGACTGTGTCTACTTCAGGGGACAGTTATATGAGAATTAAATGAATAAGGGTGCATAAAACACAAGGGAACCCTTAGCAAGTGGTGGCCAATGTTATTGCAATGTGGATAGCCCAAAAATGAACCTCATGAAACAGATGTAGCTCCAAATGGAAGCTACATCAAGCCTGGTTGAACTTGATGAAGCGGCTTCAACCTGTAATCCCATCCATCAGGAATGAAGTGTTTTTGGAGGTGAAAATGCAGGCTAGTGAACTTCCATCTTCCTTAGTATCAACCACTGTCCTTGCTGAGTAGTAAGAAGATGTTGCCTTTTTAAATTTTAACGATAATCATTTAACAAAACCTACTGAAACTTTTCTTTTGGAATATTTTTAAACAGAAATTTTTTTTTAACTGCCTGCAAGTTTTTCTTTTTGAATGTGCAGATCCGAGACTTTTTTGTTTGTTTGTTTTTGAGACGGAGTCTTTCTCTGTCACCCAGGCTAGAGTACAGTGATACAATTTCGGCTCACTGCAACCTCCACCTCCCGGGTTCAAGCGATTCTCCTGCCTCAGCCTCCCGAGTAGCTGGGATTACAGGCACCTGCCACCACGCCCAGCTAATTTTTTGTATTTTTAGTAGAGATGGGGTTTCACCATATTGGCCAGGCTGGTCTCGAACTCCTGACTTCAGGTGATCTGCCTGCCTCGGCCTCCAAAAGTGATGGGATTACAGGCGAAAGTCAGCGCTCCCAGCTGAGATACAAGAGTTTTTATTGGTAGCCTGTGTACATAACTTTGTCTACCAAAGCACGTGACAGACACATCTCTTTTTATGGAACAGTTTCTTATAAAAGGTTGCTACTTTCTCACTCCTGTTAAAATGTCATCTGTATCCTGAAGCAACAGATTGACTCCATGTTGAATTTTAACATCTCTGTGAAGCAGTGTACTGTCAGTGGTCACTGAGGCTAGCTGTAGCCTTGCACCTGGAGTTGAGATGGCGGGTTCCACTATTGATTGTCCTGTCTGTCTTTGTGTGAGCGTTGTTAGTTTTACCTTTAATTTGTGGTTTCTTTGGGGGATTTGTTTTTTTCCTTGAGATGAGGTCTCGCTATGTTGCTGAGGCTGGCCTCGAACTCCTGGGCTCAAGAGATCCTCCTACCTCAGCCTCCCAAAAAGATTAGCTGGAACTACAGGCATGTACTACTGTACTCAGCTTTGGGGGATTCTTTACAAGCCAGCTGTACATTCATTGGGGTTAATTCAATTCAAACCATATACTACCATTCCCAAATCTGCTAACTGGTAAACTGCACATGTAAACAGCAATATAGCAAAAGACAGATCAAAGGCACCCTGTCAGCTTCTGCACACGGTGGAGCTCTGCTCCCCACTCACACAGGCCATGTGAAGGCTCCAGGTTCAGTCCATAACAAAATGTTATAAAACTGTAAATAGGAACTCCAATATCTCCTGCTACACCCCTTCGTACATACCCTACTTTGGATGTGACTGCTGTGGGTAATAAAAAGACACTGAACCTAAGTTAAAAACTCAATGACTTCCTCCTCTTAAATTCCATTAGTAGTTGGAAAAATAAATGCTTTGATGAAATCTCCTATTTTTAGAAGCATGAGGCCTGCACTGTGTAAGAGAGAACAAGCTCAGTGCCACTCTGGGCATGCAACTTATACGAGGCTATTGCCCTGTGCGTCACGTGAAGTCCCTTTGCCTTTCTAATCCCAGGCCCCTGATCACAAGAGGGAAGAGGCCTCCAGGTTGTTCTGCACTTTGCTCTAGCAGGAGGCGATAAAGTGTGACTGCTGCCCTAACAAAGTGCCATGCGTTGGTGGCTTAGAACAACAGAAATGGGGCCGGGCGTGGTGGCTCATGCCTTGTAATCCTAGCACTTTGGGAGGCCACGTCGGGTGGATCACCTGAGGTCAGGAGTTCGAGACCAGTCTGACCAACATGGTGAAACCCCATCTTTACTAAATACAAAAAATTAGCCAGGCATGGTGGCGGATGCCTGTAATCTCAGCTACTTGGGAGGTTGAGGCAGAAGAATCACTTGAATCTGGGAGGCAGAGGTTGCAGTGAGCTGAGATTGCACCATTGCACTGCAGTCTGGACAACAAGAGCGGAGCTCTGTCTCAACAACAACAACAACAAAAAACAAAAACAAACAAACAAAACAAGAACAACAGCAACAGAAATGGATTCCCTCACAGTTCTGGAGGCCAGAAGTCCAAGGTCCAGGTGCCAGCAGGGCCATGCTCTGGCTTCCGATGGTGACCAGCAGTCCTTGGCGCTCCCTGGCTTGCAGCTGCATCACTCCAACCTCTCCTCTGTGATCACACGCTTGCCTTCCCTGTGTGTGTCTATCTGTGTCTCCTCCTCTTGTAAGGACAAAAGTCATATTGGATCCAGAGTCCATCCTACTATAGTATGACTTCCTCTTAACTTACATCTTAATTATATTGGCAAAGGTCTTATTTCCAAGTAAGTTCACATTCACAGGTACCGGGGGTTAGGACTTCAGCATATGTTTATGAAGACACAATTCAACCCACAACAGAAGATTATAGCATCTTGTACCCACTGCCAGGCTAAAGGTGAAAGGGAGAGGGAGAATGTAGCAAGTACCCCACAGTGATAGCACATATATTCATAATGCTCCTTGCTCATCAAAAGCCAGGTACTGTTCTGAGGACTTCATGTGTGCCAACATTGAACACTGGTTACAACACCAATGCTATTATGTTTATTTTGCAGACAGGGAAACTGAGGCATGGAAACATTAAGTAATTCACCTGGTATCATACTAGATGGAAAATGATGCAGCCAGGATTTGTTTGCATTGGTGAGCACCCATTGGCCCTGAGACAATGTGTGTTTGCATTGGTGAGCACCCATTGGCCCCGAGACAATGTGTGTTTGCATTAGTGAGCACCCATTGGCCCCAAGACAATGTGTGTTTGCATTAGTGAGCACCCATTGGCCCTGAGACAATGTGTGTTTGCATTGGTGAGCACCCATTGGCCCCGAGACAATGTGTGTTTGCATTAGTGAGCACCCATTGGCCCCAAGACAATGTGTGTTTGCATTAGTGAGCACCCATTGGCCCCGAGACAATGTGTGTTTGCATTGGTGAGCACCCATTGGCCCGAGACAATGTGTGTTTGCATTGGTGAGCACCCATTGGCCCGAGACAATGTGTGTTTGCATTGGTGAGCACGCATTGGCCTCGAGACAATGTGTGTTTGCATTGGTGAGCACCCATTGGCCCTGAGACAATGTGAAGCCTAGGTTTCTCCAGCTCCAAGGCCTGCCCTCTTCCACCGTACCACAATGTCCCTTAAGTGGCTCTTGCTCAGGAGGCACTCCCAGGGCAGGCTCAGCAGATGTACAGACACCTGGAGGGGTCTCCAGGCCAGGATGACACCTGTGCTAACAGCGTGGCTCTCTGAGGACCCTGAGGGAGGCTGGCAGGCTCAGTCTCATCTCCTTGCAGTCGTGTGTGGGCCACCCCCACATGCATCAGTGTCTGTCACTCTGCTGTGCTCTGAAGGTGTCTGAGGACCACGGGGAACCTGCCATTGGAAAACCACACCATGCCCGGAAGAGTAGGGAGAACGCGGAACAGATACTGGCCCCCTGCTGATTCAATTTGGTTGACATCTAGCATAATTTTCCTCTGTTCCTGTTTGCTCAGCCTGCCCCCACTTCCGTGTTTATAACATGCTTCTTCTCCTTCCCTGTCACCTGAGTCTTGATTTTTACTATTTCATTCAAAACACATGGGTTGGATGTACATTCTATGTCAGACTCCACAGAGAGAAAATAAAAATAATAATAATTGTTTAGTGAACACCAATTACGTGCCAACACTTAATACATATTGATTTTATTCCCCAAAACAACCTCATAGGTAGGTGTTTTTGATTTCTGTTTTGTGGAAGAAAAAGCATGGGGCAGAGAGAATAGGTGACTAGTCCGGGGTCTCCTAGCAGAGACAGGGCTGGGTGTGAAGCCCAGGTTGCTCCGACTCCAAGGCCCACCCCTTTCCATGGTACCACAGCATCCCTTAAATGGCCCCTGTTCAGGGGGCGCTCCCAGGGGTGGGCACAGCAGGTGTGCAGACAGAACACTCCACACAGCAGTGAAAGTGCCCAAGAGAGACAGACACAGGTGCAAGGGCGACCCAGATGAGAGGGTGACAGTGATTAGCCATCATGGGGACAGGGAAGGTCTCCAGAAGATGTGACTGCTGAGGGGATCCTCGGAAAAGGATGTCCTAGGCAGGCAACAAAGTGGCAGGGTGTTCTGGGCACAAGGAACAGCACGAGCAGGGCCCAGAGGCCAGGCCGTGGGGGTATGTGGGATGGAGGACGAGTGCCTTTTCCAGGGCAGCAGCCAAGAGAGATGGGGGGAGCCTCCAGATGCCACAGGGACTGTGGGAGGAGGCTCTGCTTGGAAGATGAGAATTTGGACTGGATCCTGCTGGCCGGGGCAAGACAGCACAGGTTTGTGTGCAGAAGAGCGGCCCAGTCGTCCTCCTGGGGATTAGCCTGGGGATAATGAGCCCAGCAGGGAGAGCCTGAGACCTAAAGTAAGGCAGGCCTGGGCTCAGGCAGAGAGGAGCACATGGACTCTAGACGCTGAAGGGGCTTAGTCACTAGATCAGACAAATCAGACGCGGAAGGCAGTGTCTGGGTTATGTGACCACAGGCATCTAGTTTAGGTGACTTTGTGATTGTTGTCAGGTGCCCCTAAAGCCTGAGTCAAGGTTTGGAGGATGGGAAGTTTATTTGAGAGGTGACTCGAGGAAGCACCACTTGCCCAGCCGGGAAATGAGACAGGGAAGTGGAGGGTGCAATTGAGGAAGCATCACTTCCCCAGGTGGGAAGTGGGACAGGGAAGCGGAGGGTGCAATTGAGGAAGCATCACTTCCCCAGCCGGGAAGTGGGACAGGGAAGCGGAGGAGGCATTGAGGTTCATCAGTGAGCAGGTGTCAGCTGTGGGCAACTGGGACCCCACCCCCCCCAGTCACCTCTGGGGCACAGCGTAGAACTCACTCAGGTGTCTGCGAGGAAGCTAGGTATACCTCTGTTAACATCAGCTTTGTCATTAAGTGAGGCCTGCTCCTGGGGGTGTTAACTGCTGAGGGCTGAGCACACACCTGTGCCCAGGGAAAGCCGCGGACAGAGAGGCACAGGTGCGGGCATAGGAAGCTGTCCACGTGCAGGAGAGACTTAGGTGGCATGCAGCACCTGCTACAGGGACACAAGGAACACGTGTCGCAAATTAAAGCACCAGGTTCTCTCTTTGTTCCTTGTTGGTCATAAGATAATGAGGCTGGACCAGAGGATGGGACAATCTGGGTTGGTTTTTCTTTAAATCACCATATGCCCAGCTCCCAAGGCCCATGCCTGGCACCTTTGGGGCGCTCAGAACTATTGGTCTTGCCATCCCCTGTGACCTGTAGGCAGGAACTTCATCCCCGTGCAAACACTCAAGGCCCTCTTTGGCTTGCTCCTCCCTTGTCATCCAGCCAGGAAAGCATCAGAGAAGGCTTCCTGGAGGTGTCTGAGATAAGGTTCAAAGAACGAAGCGAGTAGCCAGGTGCAGAAAGGTCAAAAGAACATTCCAGATTGAGGAAAGAGCCAGAGGTGCAGATGAATGTGTCAGGTTTCCGCCCCAGCTGAGGCCCGAGGAGGTTGGGTGGATGGACAGGTAGCTGAAAAAACACCTGGGGGGCTGTAAGCAGGTGAATATGGTTTGACTCAGCAGCTCTCTCATCAGCAGCTCTCTCATCAGCAGCTCTCTCATCAGCAGCTCTCTCATCAGCAGCTCTCAGACACTGTCCATTCTGTCTCGGCTGCTCGAGCCGGCCACTCCCACCTCAGCTGCACAGCCAGCTCTCTCTCGCCTTCAGGGTCAGCAGCTTAACTCTTTCTCTCTCTGGGCACGAGCGCGAACTGTGCCATGCCGTGCTGTGCTGAACCCTGCCCTGGCTCCCCTCTGTCCATCTGCAAGGTGGACGGCTCTGGTTATCTCGCTCTTTCTCTGGGCACCAGCAGCTGCACAAGAGTCATGTGGAGCCATGCCCAAGAGCCCTGTACAGTGTCAGCAGGGCAGTTATACCTTCCCAAATGATAGTGGCTGCAAACCAAGTATGAACTTACAGAAACAGGTTATATAACAAGTGGAGTATGCACCTGCGCACCTAAACTCACTCAGTCATTCTGGCCCGGATGTTTACCTCGGCCTATTCCTTGACCAAAGCACACCCATGTACCTTACAGAATGTATCTTGCTTTACCCTAGTGTCAGGAATAGGAGACGACTTTCCATCCTTCTGCTTCCTGCCCGGAGTGCCCCTGCCTTCTCTGGCAGCCTGAAACGCCCCCTCCTTGGTGCCCCCTCAGGACTCCAGCTCAGTCTTCTGTGTTTGCTATTTTCAAAAGAATATCTGTGAGCCCTCAGCCAGAAAGAGTACATGTGGAATAGTGAGGACCCCAAGCCCAAATCCCGACAGGCCGTTGTTAGGAGTGATTGAAAATAGTGAGAGAGTCATGGAGGGGTGGGGGGCGGGCTTACTTGGCAGTTAGGGAAATAGAAGTCTGGCCCGCTTGGGCCAGGGTCCTGCAGGGCACTCAAGAGGCAGGGGCTGAAGGGTGTGGGAGACCCCGGCAGGTAAGTCCTTGGTGCAGGTTTGGGTTCTCCCGGAAGCAGGTCTGAGAACAAGTTAGGAGTGCCAAAGTTTCAATGGAGAGTAACACCTGGGAAGTGACAAGGATGGGAGAAGAATTGGGCAGGAGGAGCTATCAGGCCACAGTGCCCCTGGCAAAGTCTCAGCAAGATCAAGGGAGAGTTCTGGAGAAACTTGTGCATTGCAGGAGGTCCCCCACTGGGCAGAAATGGCTGGGCCCTTGGACAGCCTCCTTGCTCCTTCATAGGCTGGGGGTCACTCTGAAACAGTGTCACCCACTTTATGAACATATATACAATAGGAGGGTTGAATTGAAGCTTTAAGACAAGATCAGAATTTTTTTTAATTTTAATTTTTAAGTTCCAGGATACACGTGCAGGATGGGCAGGTTTTTTACATAAGTAAACGTGTGCTGTCGTGGTTTGCTGCACCCATCAACCCATCGCCTATTTTTTCTAATGCTCTCCCTCCCCCTACTCAGCCCCCCAACAGGCTCCGGTGTGTGTTGTTCCCCTCCCTGTGACCAGGTGATCTCATTGATCAGCTGCCACTTATAAGTGAGAACACGTGTTCTTGCATTAGTTTGCTGAACACTGTTCACAGTAGCAAAGACATGGAATCAACCCAAATACCCATCAATGATAGACTGGATAAAGAAAATGTGGTACATACACACCATGGAATACTATGAATCCATAAAAAGGAATGACATCATGTCCTTTGCAGGGACTTGGATGGAGCTGGAAGATAGGAAATTTTAAGAGAAAGAAGAGAGATTTTTTTTGGTTCAGGAAATTCTGTTAAGGGCTAAACACTGAATTTGTCTGAGAGCTTCCTGGCAGCCATGGTGAAAAGAGAAAAAAAACATAGGTTATGAAGTTATCCTTATTTTATAATAGAAAATATGCAGGTCATGAAGGAAAGAAATGGTTTTCTACCCCAAAAGTCTAGAGTTATTTTATCACATGGATGTTGCATTTTGAACTTTGAGGAAATAGTAGAAATATTATACTTAGTGCATGAAACAGAAATGTTGCTCATTCAGCTGCTTTTCTCATTTACCCTTAATAAATGCTGGGGAAAGCATTAATTTATAGTTCATAAAAAAAGACATTCTGAAGCAGTTTTTAGTACTCTGCTGGAAATAACACTCCAAAGCCTTTGGAAGGGTACTTGCTTCTTGGAGAATCTGGAGCAAGTTTAATGGCATTTGCTTAAGAAGAGCATTTTCACATACCCTGAGGGGCAGAGCCTGTTTTAGGGATGCTGCCTGCTGTGTCTGGAATGGACTGTCCTCAGGAGCCATCACAATAGCCACCTTTCCCTGCAGGAGGAAGAAAGATCAGAGCACTGAGTATAGGCATCTGTGTCCGAAAGCGCCCCGTGATCTGATTATTGTGCTTTCAGGGGTCTAATCAGTCAGCCCGCCTTCAAGCATACATTCATAGAGGTTTGAACAATTAAGGTCTTCATTTAAAAAAAAAAAAAGACAGATTCTCTGAGGCTAGAAGTTTGCAGTGTTCAACACGGAAAAGGCATAAATCACGAGGGTGGGTTTGAGTCTTGGGAAGATTCACTCTTTGGGACTATTTCCACTCAAGTTTTCTTGTATTTCAGAGGGTCTCATGGAAAGGGCCTTGCAGTCATTAAGCTCAATCCTTCTTTCCACAATAGTGTGGACTGCAGGGCATCCTGGCCAAGTGACATCCTACCGCTCTCAGGACACCTGTGATGAGGGTGAACGCATGAGCCAGGGAAACAGGAGGCGCTTAGTGAATATTCAGCAAACGAGCTTCAGTGAGGGAAGCTCCAAGCCATGGTTGAATGTATATGATATCATGCAATTATTACAACAGCCATTGGAGGCAGGAATGATAACAAAAGATGAACAGGGGCACAGCTGCCCAATGCTATAGATGGATTTGAACTCTGGGTGTGCTCTACCTTGCGTTGGAGACAGTCAAGACACCCCCGTTCTCAGCTTTTCTCCCAGCCAGCTGGGTGGTTGGGCAAATCATGGCATCTTGCTGCACCTCTGTTTTCCCATTTTTAAACACGGGCTTTGGACTCCATAGTTTCAAAGGCCCTTGCCAAGTTCCACCCCCAGCTAAGGTATGTGGCTGGGTGGTGGGACCCGTCCCTGTAGGGCCCAGCATTAGACACGATGGACACTCTAATCCCTGCTGAAAGTCCACGTGTGCCTCTGTTTGCAGCTTCCAGACGTTTTTGGGTAAGGCAGATGTTTCCCGAGAAGTAGAGGAGGTCCTGGCTGAGAGCCGCGAACATCTGTCTGGTGTCTGTGCTGGAGCTGCTGAGAGCTGGCTACGTCCACTGGCAGGTGGTCACCGTGATTGTCACCATGGCCTGCTACCAGCTCTGTGGCCTCAACACGGTGAGTCCTGGGGCCCGGTGGGCATCCTCGCATGACTGGAGGGATCAGAGGGCGGGGAGATTCAGGGCTTGGGCCCTGGATGCCCAGGTTCAAGTCTCAGCTCTGTCATCACCACAAACTCTATGCTGTTAGGCAACCATGTAATTTGACTGATCCTCCTCAGTTTCCTCATCTGTAAAATGGGATCGCATAATATGGAAAGACACAATCCATGCAAAGTGTTCAGGTCAGCCGCTGGCCACAGAAATATCCCATAATAAATGCTAGCACTAATTATCCCTAGACATGTCTAAAAGTCATAGTTCTTTAAAAAACGGATATTAGGAAGTCGGAAGTGAGAGACACTGAGATGATTTTAATAAAAGTACTGTTGGCTGGGTTGTCTTCAACTCACAACTTTGGCTTGAAAAAAACCTCAAGGCTTTAAGTAAGAAATGCTCTGGGGCTTGAGCTGCCATGGGCCGGGAAGTCTGAGGAGGTCTCTCCATGAGGTTCCCCAGACGCTTGGATGTTTGCAGCAGTCTCCTCTGCCTTGAGGGCACTCGAAGGTGGAATTCCTGGTTGGAGACTTAGGGAGGCAGAGTCTGGATCTTTATTGTTATTGTTGCTTCGGACAAATGGAGTGGGTTGCCTCTAGAGGTGGTGAGCTCCCCATCTATGGAGGTGTGCAAACAGGCTGGCCGACCACTTGGCAGGGGAGTGTAGAGGAGATTCTTGCATAAAGCATCCAAACTGCCTCTGAGGTCACTCATGTCACTTGAGAGGAGACTGGCTGAACCCAGAGGGAGGGAGAAGAGGCAGCCGCCAGCACCCTTCTGAAGAGCCCCAAGTAAGACAGCTTGCATTTATACTAAATAAGCATGAGCCCAGCACCCCCAAAGGTGGGCAGGGAGGGCGTTTGGGGGTGTCTAGGGAAGATGAAGTGAAGGGGAGTCATTCCTGTCCAGAGAAGAAAAAACAGCAGCATAGAAAGCTGCAACCACAGTGTTCCACCTCCTTTCCACAACTGTTGGTTCTATTTTCGGAAACACTAGGATGAAATGAGATCACCTTGCTTTTTGCTTTTACCTTTCTCCTTGGTCTGGTTAAAGTCAGCAGACTGAGCAGGTGCCTGGGTCAGTGGCTCTACCTACATTAACCGAGTGATCCTGGGAGAGTCCTGCTGTCTCTTCGTGTTGACGAGACCGAGGTTGTGCCAGACAGTCTCAAGGAGGCGCTCCTTGTTCTCGGAGAGTAGAGAGAGGAAATGAATCATTTCTTAAAGCTAACGCCTGAAGTCTTGAAGACTGAATATGGAACCTGTAGTGAATGAGGCATTTACATTGAGAACCATGACAGTTCTAAACAGAATTCACTTCTCCACAGGGACATCATTTTCCTATTTGCATCCGCCGTATAACTTCATAAATTCCGCTGTGGTGTACCTGCAAGGCGTGCTGCCTAAGCACGTGATGAAAAAAAAATCTCAGCTACTCCCAAAGCCAGGCCCCAGCCTCAGAGCGTTCTGCCCTCCCGTGTTGAAGATCTTCAATGTTTAAGTTGGGAATGATACTTGCAGCTGAACGTGCTTTACCTGACCCAGAGCAGAGCTCTGGACCAAGAGTCAGAGGCCTGGCTTCCCATCTCAGTGGGACACAAACCTGCAGTGAGAAACCCAGGCCAGCTGCTCCCCTTCGCTTGGCCTCCACCCACTGGGTTGCAAGCCTAATCAAGTGCACATACATGTAGCACTCAGCGTGGGCCAGGAGCTGTCCCCATGGCCGCCCTGTGAGTTAGGCCCCACTGTTAGGCACAGAGACATTGAGACACTTTTCTAAGGTCAAACAGCAAGGAATAGTAGAAAAAGGACTTGAGCCCCAGCTATCTGGCCCCAAGGTCCCCCTCGGAGCACCCCCATGCATGTCACTCAGGCTGTGTCCCCAGGCCATCCCTAGGCGGCCACAGGGACAAGTCTTCTTCCGTGTTACATACAGAGAGAACCCTGCTCTTTTGTGGCAAATGCCAGCATCACCGCTGTACTGTGGTCCAGCTCTCCCCTGCACCTGCTGCCTTGTCATCCAGATTCACGGGTCCAAGAGATCTAACATGGATCCAAAATTTTAGCTGCCTTGGAAGACTTGTTTTGTCTTCTTCACTTTCCCAGACATTATTTGGGGGACATGACCTGTCACTTGAGACATCCATAAATACTGCCAGGCATCTCTGTGTTTGTCATCTTATTCCAGCCCCAAACAGTCCCACAGGGTAGGTGGTATCGCCCCCATTTTCTAGACGAAGAACTTGTGGCTCACAGAGAGTCAGGCCTTGCCCAAGGTCCCAGGGGTGGTGCCCGCACAGACAAAGTCACACCTGCTGGTGCTGGGTGCACTCCCGGTACAGCCCACCCAGGCACTTTGTACCAAACTTGCATTTCTCAGCCTCATAACTATGTACATTTTGAGCTGGAAAATTCATTGTCAGGGGGGCTATGCTGTGTGCCTAGGCTATTCGGCAGCCTCGCTGGTCTCTTCCCATTAGGTACCAGTAGCACCGTCTGCCCCACCAGCTGTGACAACCAAAAATGGCTTCGGACACTGCCAGACATCGCAGTGGGAGCAAATTGCCCCCGGCTGAGAACCTCTGTATCAAGCCAACATCACAGATGCTCAGTGTATTTATGCTAAGGAACCGATGAATGGTTTTCACGTACTTTGGAAGTCACTCAAAAGTTGACCGGGTGCAGTGGCTCACGCCTGTAATCCCAGCACTTTGGGAGGCTGAGGCAGGCGGATCACTTGAGGTCAGGAGTTCGAGACCACCCTGGCCAACATGGTGAAACCTACTAAATACAAAAATTAGCCAAGCATGGTGGCAGGCACCTGTAGACCCAGCTACTCTGGAGGCTGAGGCAGGAGAATCACTAGAACCTGGGAGGCAGAGGCTGCAGTGAGCCAAGATCACACCACTACACCCCAGCCTGGGCAACAAAGCAAGACTCTATCACAAAAAAAAAAAAAAAGGAAAAAAAATTATTCAAAAGTTGGAATAAACAACATTTATTTATTTATTTCTAAATTCCTTTTTGGTGTTGGATTGTTGTTTTTTCCCCCTGCCTCACACAATAAGCTTTCAAATTCCCTTCTTTAAAATTAGACCTGTCGCTTAAAGTGACTTATTTTAGGCAGCTGCCTTCCTTTCGAGCAGTTTGTCCTCAGCATGAAAACCAGGCTTCAGTGTGAGTGTCAGTCTGTTGCCAGTGTGAAGGAGGCTCCTGGCTTTAGGCCCACCCCCTTCCCCATTGCTGGGGTGGCCACAGCAGCTCCTACCCCTCCACGGTGCTCCCCTCACCTGGAGAGAGCTATTAGTGGGTCTCCATCCCTGAAGATGGAGGCTGCATCTTATCAACCCTGTGTCTCCAGCACCAGAGCAGCCCATGCCACGTGGTGGGCACCTGAGTGTCTAGGGGAGAAAAGGAGGCGAGGGCAGGAGATAGGGAGTTCTGGGCTAAAAATTGGATCAATATCAATTGTCAAGCCCAGTGTGGGGAAGCCTTCATTTTCTTGAACCTTCCTGAATCTTCCAGAATGCCCAGGGTCATGGCGTGGTTCTCTTATCTACTTGGGATGACCCTTCCTTCGTTGGGGTTCCTTCTTTCTTAAACACAGAAGCCAATCATAGTCACTTCCCTGGGCCTCAGTCTCCCATCATGAAAAATGGGGATGATAATACTCAGTTTGCACAACTGATATGAGGAATCTGTGGAATTATGTGAAATATCTCACAGGTGGCAACTGCTCAGCATGCATGAATCTCCTCCCAACCTTGCTGTCATCAGCACGACTGTTTCTAGCATTGTTTTCTCCTTTCTCAATGTCATGCAGTTTCAAAGTCTGCTGCTTCCTGATATGCAGTCTTGGTTGGGAAACAAGACACCCAAGTGTGTTAGAAATCGATGTAAAATAAGAGCAAAGAGCATCAGAGTGCCAGCCGTGAATGAGCCCATATGGGCCTGGTGACATTGGTTCTGGGTGCTCACCGGCGGTGGACGGCTGCCTGGGATTTTGCACTTGGTGGGATGCCCACGCATTACAGGGTTCCTGGTGTGTTCCTCTAACCACTTACTTGGGAAACTGTTGTGTACTCCTCCCTTCCTTGCCAGACTAAGAGGTCTTCTAGGGCAGATGAGGACCTGTGTTGTCTGCTGTCACCTAGTGCCTAAGAGAGTCCCAGATTTCTTACCCTTTCTCTAAACAGTTGAGTAGAAGGGAGGGAAGGGAGGTCACTGGGAGGGACAAGGGGAAGGAGACATGAAACCTTAGATGTGTTTATAGAAAACTGTGGTACTTTCCCCCTCTTTTGGCCTGGAACCGCATGAAGGTCCATCTAATTTGTTGAACCATCATTAGGAGTTCTGGAGCCTAAATCAGGTTTTGTACAAAATCTCAAATTACAATTTCAGAAGCAGTTATTAATAACTTTTGTTTTGAAAAGATTCTCCTGAAATCACTTCCTAGATCAAATTGGAAGAATCTAAAACGTTCTGTAATCATAATAGCGGAGACCATCTCACTGCAGCAATTGGCTGTGTCCTGATGGATAGGGAGAAGGCTGAGAAGAGACCCTCCATGTGGCCACCCTAAACTGTGGTCAAGAGGGCCAGGCTTGGAGTCATCTGCCTGCATGCAACTTGAAACACTGAACTGTTGAAGTATGGGACCTTGGACAAGTTGTCATGATTGCCCTGTGCCTCAGTTTCCCCAGCTGTAAAGTGGTGGTGAAGATAGATGAAAGGATGCATTTAAAGTTCAGTGGCTGGGCGTGGTGGCTCACACCTGTAATCCCAGCACTTTGGGAGGCTGGGGCAGGCAGATCACCTGAGGTCAGGAGTTCGAGACCAGCCTGACCAACATGGAGAAACCCCATCTCTACTAAAAATAGAAAATTAGTTGGGCGTGGTGGCGCATGCCTGTAATCCCAGATACTCGGGAGGCTGGGGCAGGAGAATTGCTTGAACCCAGGAGGCGGAGGTTACGGTGAGCCGAGATCGCGCCATTGCATTCCAGCCTGGGCAACAACAGCGAAACTCCATCTCAAACAAACAAACAAACAAACAAATAAATAAATCGGTTCAGCGTGGGGTCAGCCGCATAGGTGGCGCTCCGTAATCTTAGCTATTATGTTGTTGAAGGAGCCCCAGCCTGAGACCGCCAGGGAGGCGATGGTTGCAGCACATATCCTCTGACTTCCTAGCTGTGTAGCCCTGGGTGAGACACTTCACCCCTCTGAGCCTCAATCACTCATGTCAGAGTTCAAAGGAGAGCAGGCCAGAAAGGTGGTATCACTGGGCTAAGGGCTGGGTCAGTGTGAGGTTAGATTTTTATCTGTAAGATGAGAAGCAAGACTGGGTGATCCAACACTCTTTGAAAAGCTTTTAAAAGCAAGCATTTTCTGGCCACTCTTAAAATTTGAGTCCTTACTTTGTATTCTTCTGGATACAAAGGGGGCTCCGGGGCAGGATGCACTCTTAAGTTTCTTGGGTGTTTTCTTATTTTACAGCGACCTCAAACTGTCCAATCAAATAAGCGTCAGTGTGAGCAGAGGTAAAGCTGGAGGCAGTCACATTCCCACTCTATCAGCTGATGCAAGGGGAGGGCATTGGCTTCGTGGCACAAACAGAATAAGACTGGTAGTGTGTGTGACGTTCAGGCCTGCCCTGGGGGGGACAGGGCCAGCCCGGCAGGACCCCTGCAGCCCCTGGGCTTGGGGAGAGGATTTGTGGGCTGATTTCTGCCTTTTGATGCATGAACGGTTGTAAAAATAAATATGGCTTTTATTGCTGTTTTTATAACTGTCCCTTACTGAACTTAGAATTTTATGCGAATGACTCTCTCCACTAACCTGCAAAGGGACATCTATAGCAGTGTCTCTATGGGGAGAACTGAAACCAGGGGGTGAGAGGAGCCAGAAGGAGGTGCTGGCCACAACATAAGAGGACTCACATTAAGTGGGATCTAGGGCTGGGAACCTCAGGAACGTGAGCTGGTTGGGCCACGGGGATCAGAATCACGGCTTATGAATAACACAAACGTCAGACACCTTCACATGGGTGACAGCGTGGCAGCCTGAAGGCATTAAGAGGGCCCCTAGAGAACGCTGGCCATTGAAAATCAGTGAATTTGGCTGATGACTGAGAAAGGCTCTTACACTTCTGGAATCCAACCCTGAAGGTGCACTGGGGATCACAGTTACCCCCTAAAGGGGAGTCGATTGTATAAACATATTCAATGGACACAGGGTTTTCAGGATAATGTTAGCTTCTGTTATAGCTCTGAGAACTGTAGGAATTGGTGGATTTATTAGACGCTACCTCTGTACACCATGGATGTGACAGCAAAGGTTCAGGCTTTAAGCACCCCATTTACTTTTGCCTAGAACAAGGTGATACTGACGAAGAGTATGGGTTTCACCTGTGCTTTCTGGAGTCTAACGCTCACTCAAATGAGAGACAGGTGCAGAACAGGAAGGTTCTTGTTTACACGAATATTAAAACCTGTTTTTGCCAATAGATGTATGCCTGCCTGCAAGCTTGAAGAAATGGGTGTCGTAGTTTTCACTGGCATCTCTCGGTTTGCCCATAACTTTATGGAGGTTTACTTTCTTCACAAAATTTAACCATCTGTAGATATAAGTAGGTCCTAAATCTTCCCCCCAATGCATGAATAATTTTTGCTAAAAACATCTGGTAATAAGACAGATCTATAGAAACAAGAGCATCCAGAAACAAAGAGCAAAACGCAAGAGTGTGGCCAGCTAATGTTGGACCTGACAGGATATGAACAATGTGCTCTAACATTTCTGCTGAATAGGGATCAAACTATTCTTAAATGTTCATACGGTCCTTTAAGGCAGGGGGTTTCCCCATCGGAATTCGTCAGTTAGGACAATGGGTTTTCTGTGGTTCAGCAAACTCAATTTTAAAGAAATGGCTGGGATGGGGAGAACCCAGACATCATTTGCGTCCAGGTTAAGAACCTCAAAGTGAATACTGAAGAGTGACAATTCTCACCCAGTTCCTGACACCTCATGGGACAGGCAAGATAAGCGTGGTCATGTTCGTTTGACTGGGGAGGAGTAGGAGTCTCCGCAGGGCAGAGCGAGTTGCCTGAGGTCATGCAGCTAGTTCAAGATGGAGCCAGGTCTCCAAACTCCTAATCAGTGCTTGTCTGATGCCATGAGAGTCAATGAGGATTTAGGCCTAACCTCATGTGGCAGAAACCCCAAAAGAGACCTCAACAAGATGGAAGGTTTTCTGTCTCACATGAAGTAAGTTGCCAGGGCTGGTATAGCAACTCTAAGACCACACATACTGGTTTTCCCAGGATGCACTCAATATATGTGTGTTGTCCCAGCATAATTATCCACACTCTCAAAAGTGTTCATGTTTGGATAACAAATTACAGAACCACTGTAGTCAGTGAGGGCACAGGCTAACTCTAACTTCCTGGTCCAGCATCCGAATAAGCAGCTTTCATCCCAAGGCAGGGGCTCTAGGTATAGTTAAACAGGTTGTGCATTACCCAACTCTGGGGAACATCTTTCACCTTGTACGCATTGTGGATTTACTATGGCAATTTTTCAGTGGATGACAGTAAACCATTTTGTGTAGTGGAGGCCTTTTCTGGTTCTCATAAAGTTACCATGGAGGTTAATGGCCGTGCTGTTCTGAAGTCACCTAGTAATCCAAAAAAGGCTGCTGAGGCTCCAGCTATCACCTCCACCATCCTGACACAGAAAGAAGGAAGGGCAAACAAAAATAAAAAACAAAAATGGAAGCACACCTCCTGGATGAAAAGTTCCTTTTAAAAAAAGGGAAACTTCCTGGAAGCTCCACCAACATTACTGTTTCTATCTCACCACCACACTTGGCTGCAAGAAAACTGGGAGGTGTAGTCTTTTAGCTGGGAACTCCCAGTATCCAGGAGTTCTTTTAGTAATGAAGAAAGGGAAAAGGTGGGATGAAGGCGAAAAATGAGCATCCACGCCACTCCACCTTGGGACTCTGAGTTTAATCCAGAGACCACCTTATACCCAAATTTGATTTAGAAAATAGATTAAGTCCTTCCACTGACCATTCTCTCTTCTCATTCTTTCCTGCATTACAGATTTGGTTCTATACCAACAGCGTCTTTGGAAAAGCTGGGATCCCTCCAGCAAAGATCCCGTATGTCACCTTGAGTACAGGGGGCATCGAGACTTTGGCTGCCGTCTTCTCTGTAAGTCAACTGAGTGTTACTCCTGAGAATGCCACAGAGGGTTACACAGCACAGTAGGAATGTTCGTAAGGTCCTTTAAGGCAGGGGATTTCCCCATCAGAATTCATCAATTAGGACAATGTGGTTTTCTATCACTCAGCAAACTCTTGGTTTTAAAGAAATAGCTGGGATGGGGAGAATCCAGACATCATTTGTGTCCAGGCTATTGATCTGAAACCTCAAAGTGAATATTGAAGAGTGACAATTCTCACCCAGTCCCTGACACCTCATGGGACAGGCAACACTGCACTGTGGGAACCCCAGGCAACAAACAGGCATCCCTTTAAAGGAGCACGTCCTTTGTCATGCCCAAGGGGGCTGGATTTTAGGAGTTCATCATGCAGTTCTTCACTGACATTTTACCCATCTAGAGGATATTTCCTTTCTATATTTTGCTTCCCTGTCATCTTCCTTTTAATAAATAACTCCATCTTTTGAGTTCTCACCTAGTCACAAATGATGAAATATGAATGAATAAAATATGTGAAAGAGGGCCATATTGTCCCCAGGAGTTCGGATCAGAGAATTGATGTGAGTCTTCAATCTCTTGCCATGACATTTAAAATATTTCAAAACCATTAGCAGTCATCTCATTACCCCAGACATGTGGGAGTTTGCAAGGCAAAGGAGAAAGGACATTCCAGTGGACCAGTATAATAGAGAGGAAGACCTTAATAATAAGCCAATATGTTCAAAAGAAGGCATAGAGCTCGTCACTGTTTCTCAACCTCCGATATGCAAAAGAAACATTTGGTGGAGGGGAAAGTTGGGTGGCTTCAGAACCTAGAATAAATTTCCACATCTTAGAATCAGATCAAACTGGAGTTGAATCCTGGCTCTGGCACTTCTTGGCTGTGTAGCATTGAGCAGTGCACTCAACATCTCTGAGCTTCAGTTGCCCTCTTTATGAGATGTTTGTGTCTCTTCTTTCTTGTAGGTATGTCTGTGCCTCACATTTTAGGCACACAGGACACAGTTAGGCTCCCTTCCAAATGGAAGGAGAGGGCTAAAATTAGAGAGTTGTGTTCTCTGACCTTGATGGAGTAGTTTGTTTATTTTCACTCTTGCTCACTGATTTACACTGACAAGATTGATGCCCATGCAAACAGGCAGAGGCTTGCAATTGTCTTTCTGACTTCTTGATGACAGGACACTTCATTCTGCACCTCGCGTTTAATGGGTCCTTCTAACGAGATGCTTTTTAAAAATAGATATCATAAAAAATGTAGAGGAATGATGTTTTGTCTCTTTTTCCACTTCACAGCCTTTTTGTTGGAGGAAAACATTTCAACGTTTCACGTTCTGGAAGTTTCACAAGATTCATTCTCGTTATTCTTAAGTTATAGACTGCATCTAGTTTTCTTTATTAATTTTTACTTTGAGCTGTGGAAAAAACACAGTCAGTCTGAGATGAAAATTATGGGGGAAGTATGGGAAATTTTTCATTTTGTTTTTTGTAAAGTATTTTATTGGTATTGTAAAGAAATCAATACCAGTTCATTAGGGCAAACTTGTAAAATTCAGAAAAAGAGAGAGGAACAAAGAAGAAATTACCTACAATCATACTGCCCAAGGAAGTTTGGCAAATTCTTCCCTTGTCTTTCTGTGCATAGATGTATATTTCTTACATAGTAGCACAGTAATCCTGTGCTCTAATCTGCTTTTGTTCACGTAATCTTACGTCAGAATGATTCTCTATTTTCTTATTTATTAAGTATTTTTTGTTGAAGTGTATCATAGATGCAGAAAATTATGCAGATCATCACCTTCCCTGAATTAACACTAGTGTTGAAAGATTTATTCTTCTCCAGTAATTTTCTATATGATCATTCCTTAACCATTGTCTGAGGGTGGGGTTGTTGAATGTCTCTGCTCAGAACCTGATGGCAGTGCCATGCTTTCTGGGTTCCAGTCCCGACTCTGTGTCTTTTTATTAGCTGCATGACCCCCATGTAAGTTATTCAGCAGCTCTGTGACTCAGTTTCCCCACTTCTAAAGGCCATCATCCCTGCCTCATAGGGATGGGCTGAGGATTGTACCAATGAATGTACATTAAGTGATTCCAGCAGTGGCTGGCAAATGGTATGCATTCAGTAAGTGGTAACTATTCTTGTCCTATTTAGGTAGATTTCCATAATTTGTGATTTTGAATAAGGCTACGATGGACATCCTTGTAGACAGCAGGATTTTACAGGGACTCTTGCTATCTTTTGACAGTTGAGGAAACCAAGACCCAAAGGAGTGACTTACTGTGGGTCACACAGTCAGCTGGCTTAGAACCCGAGGGAGTGGGAAAAGAGATCATCATGGCGCTCCTGCTGCCCCCCAGTGAGACCCCAAAGTGTTCTACACGGGACCTCATGAGTGCTCACGTCATGCCTGAAAGTCCAGTGATTGCCCTTGTTTGAAAGAGGAGCACACGAGGAAGTGGCTACGCTTCTTCCCTTGGTCCAAGAAGACTTCACAGGAAGCCATTCTTATTTGTTCCAGACTCCAGAAGCCACTCCTTCTTGTCCCCATGCTCTGGCAGGCAGATCATCTTCCTTAAAAGCTGACAATACTGGGCAAAGTATTCCTTGGAAAGACGAACCCCAGAAAGGAGAGTAAATGACTTCACAGTCCTGAAAGGGAAGGAGGAGTCCTTTCTAAAATCAGGACTCAGAGCCGCAGCCTCTGGAGAGTGCTCCTGCCGCTGCCTTTAAGTGTGGACCTGGTGGATCTCAGTCATCTGGACCATGGCCAGTTGGTACCCTGCCATTTAGCAAGCTCTTGCCAGCTCCTCCCATGGTCAGACTGTTGACCCTGTGCTGGGCTTACAGAGGGCCTTTGCCATGGTGCCTGCCTGTAGGAGCTCACATCCAATGGAGGAGGTTGACTATGACCCAAGGATGAATGATGTTTTGCTGTTGTAGAGGTGCAGGAACCTCTGTGTGGGAGGTTCCTCTGAGCAGGAAGTGATGCTTGGTGGATTCTTTCATGCAGGCATGCATTCATCTGTTCCACGGACACCTAAGGTGCACTCATACTGTTCCAGCTGTCACAGGTGAAGTTGCCATGATCTAGAGAGAAAAGCAAACCTGGAAACAATTACTACATGCAACACGTAGACAAGCTTCCCTCTGAAATAAGGTGTTCTGGGAGGGATTCCTGTAGACAGGGACCAGGAACCTGAGAGCTGAAGGGCCAGCAGAAGTTAGGTGAAGTGAAGTGCGTTGGATAGTCTGTCCCTCTTTCATCTTCTCAAAGAGCTGGAGATGCAAGGACAGATGCAGAATAGTCCATTGGAAACAGTCCTTAAAATGGTAGCATTGACCCCAATTCCTGGAAAGGCATGAGACTAAATTCAGCATGAGGCTGAGAATGTGGAATAGAAAAACGTTCTGGGGAGAAAGAGCTTTGGCTTTAGGATGAGGCTACTCTGAATTCAGATCCTGATCATCCACTTACCAGCTGAGTGGTCTTGGGAACATTGCCCAACACCTCTGAATTTATTTGCTCATCTGTAAAATGGACATAACCATTCCCACCTGTGGTGGGCAAAATGATGGCTCCCCAAGATGTCCACACCATGATTCCCAGAAGCTGGGAATATATTACCTTACATGGCACAAAGGAATGTTGCAGGTGGGACAATCTTGAGACAGAGAGTGAACCCTGGATTACCCAGGTGAGCCCAATATTATCACAGGGTCCTTGTAAGTGAAAGGGGGAGGCAGGAGGGTCAGAGTCAGAAAAGGAGATGTGATGGTGGAAGCAGAGGCAGGAGTGACACCATTGCCAGCTTTGAAGGTGAGG
This sequence comes from Macaca thibetana thibetana, assembly GCF_024542745.1. Lineage (NCBI taxonomy): Eukaryota > Metazoa > Chordata > Mammalia > Primates > Cercopithecidae > Macaca > Macaca thibetana. Next base: position 176,950,297 of record NC_065582.1, read on the forward strand.
AAGAAGTCACAAGCCCAGGAATGCAGATGTTCTCTAGAAGCGGCAGCAGGCCAGATTCTGCCCTGGAGCCTCCAGAAGGAACCAGCCCTGCAGACACCATCGTGTTTGCACTGCAAAATCTATTCTAGACTTCTGACTTCCAAAACTATAAGATAATCCACCTGGCTTGTTTTCAGCCACTGAGTCTGTGGTAACTCACTACAGCAGCAATGGGAAACTAATACAGCATCCAACAGAATTATGGAAACAAAATCCAAGGAGTGTGAAAGCCACTCCCCTGTTCCTCACAGAGAGTCAATATAAGGTAAATTCCATGCCCTTTCCAAAGTTTTTATATATATAAAAATGTCATATTTATATAGGTTGTATATTATATCGTATAATATACATAATATAATGTTTATATATTATATATTTGAGAACAATGAAATAAATATATGATATATAAAAGTATATGTGTATACATTATATATGAAATATAAATGATATATAAATATGTATCATATATAAAATATGTATATAGCTCTATGTATCTATTCACATATATACATGTAAATATATGTAAATATATTTATATATTATATACTTACATATATACATATAAAATATGTAAATATATATTTATATACAACATAAATATATATTTTTAGTATATAATACAATATAATAGAATAAAAATATATATACTATATAAACAGCGTATATAAATAACATACATATATGATACATAAATACGTGTTTATTACATATATAATTGTATATATGTATTTATTCCTTTGTTTTCAAATATACATAAATTTGTTTATTACATATATAATTGTATATATTAAATATATTACCTTCTTTTCAAGTACACATACTTGAAATATATTTGAAAACAAGGCAATAAATATATATTTATATATACAGTTACATACGTAATAAACACACACATATACACACACATATTTCATCCAGCCCTCTGAAGTGATTGCCTGTCAGTTTTTTTCATTCCTCTTATAAGATTCTGACAGTCTATTAAAATGGCTCAGGAGGCTAATAAAGTTGAGAAGGGAAAGACATCTTTGCTCATTTCATCTGCAATTAATTTTGGCTCAGGGCCTCAGTCATCAGCTTGGGCAACTGGAAATAATTGCCATCTTTCAGAAACAGCTGGTTTTCCAAATTGATTTGCCTGGCACAGTGTTAACTCTCTGAAGAGTGAACTTCCAGTGAGCATCATTCAGGCCGCGTGGGGCAGGGGCTTTGTGGGGGGAGGGCTCACTCTTGAGAAGCACAGACTCTGTGCTTTTACAAATCAGGGGGTCAGAATTCACAGGAAGTCATTCTGATTCAGTGCAGTAAGTTTTCATAATTGGCAAGAATGGAATATGCTCTTGAGTAGTAGTAAAAAAATAAAATAAAATAAAAATCCTTATGGTTTCTGTTGCCTGTATTCCCCGTAGCTTCCCAATAAATTCTACAATTTCAGAATCAAAGGCCTCAGAGTTTACTGCTGGAACTCATGACACTGGATCCAGCACGTGTGAGAGGTGAACGTGGTGAAAGAGAGAAAGCAGGGTGATAGAGCCTCTGGGCTGTGTGTCATACTGGTCCCACACCTGCTAGCTGGGTGACCTTGAGCTGGTCATTTAACCTCTCTGATACGCATTTTTCTCTTAGTGAAAGTGGCAATAATAACAGACCTAAACCTCAACAGGTATTGTCATGAGAATCATACTGTAATTCACAGTGCTTGGCATAGAGAAGATACTCAATAAACTTAACTATTGTTATAGGTTGAATTGCGCCTCCTCAAAATGCATATGTTGAAGTCCCTAGTACCTTAGAATGTGACTTGAATTTGAAATAGGATCATTGCAGTTGTAGTTAGTTAAGCTAAGATAAGGTTATATTGGAATAGGGTGGGCCCCTAATCCAATATGACTGTCCCTAAGAAAAGGGGAAATTTAGATGCAGGCATACACACAGGCAGAACACCCTCTAAAAATTAGAATTGTGCTGCCCAAAGCCAAAGCACACTAGAAGCCAGGAGAATTCCTGCAACAGACCCTTCCCTGGCGCCTCCAGAGGCAGGGCCCTGCAGACACCTTGACTCGGACTTCCAGCCTCCAGAACTGTGAGACAACACATTTCTATTGCCGAAGCCACTCTGTCTGTGGGACCTTATCACGGCAGCCCTGGGAAACACACAGTTACTCTTGTTGTTAATATCCCTGAAGAGAAGCAGACATGGAAAATGCCGAAGCTGCCCTGCTGCCTCTCAAAGACTAGAAGACGAGCCCAAGGCCAGGCGCTTCTTCCTCCACCACTCAGCAAGTGCTCCCTCGGGCCCCTGCTCTGTGCCAGTGGACAAAACAGACAAAGGTCCCTGCTGTGGAGAAAGAGAGCTCCTCATGGGGGCACAGACAGTGTAACAAGGGAGTACCCCACACAGTGTTTTAAAAGGTGAAGGGTGTTATGAGAAAACAGTAGAGCAGAGAAAGGGGAATGGAGAGGCGGGGACACTTGCCATCTTAAATACTGTGGTCAGGCTCCAGGTGAGCCCAGTTGTCTGGGAAGAGCATGTCAAGCAAAAGAAGTGGCTGAAAGAAAAACCTTTGGGAAAGAGGGACGCAGTGAACCTGAGCAGCTGGAGGGCAGATTAATTCAGGGCAGTGGAGGGCATGTAGGGTGGGTACCCCACCTATCAGGAGCTGCAACCTTTAATAGAGGGACAGAGCCAGGCAAAATGTCCCTGTAGAAAGTGAACCAGGCAACCAACCCCTGGCCTCATTCTCTTCTGCCTTCCGATTTCTGACCGCTGCTTTCTGATTTCTGCTGAAGCCACCCAGAGGTCAGAGGGCAGGGAGCTTGTTGATTTGAACTCATGGGTCTCCCTCTAGGACGGAGAGCAAGAATCTGAGAGGTGACAGGGATGTCTGCAGCAGCCCAAGGCAGGGGCAAGGATGTGTCTGCCGCTTGAGGGACCAAGGGGCTGGTGGGGGGGCATGGGGCTTGAGGGGATTCAAATATGGTTTGCAAATCTTTTCTCCCATTCTGTAGGTTTTCTCTTCACACTGTTCATTGTTTTCTTTGCTGTCTATAAGGCTTTTAGTGGACAGGGGTGTTAAAAGGAGAGTGGCAGGTCATGCTTTAAATCCCCCCGGCAGCTGTAGACAAAATAGATAATGGCAGAGGGTGATGAGGGTAGAAACAGGGAGCGTTGTCACGAGGCTTGGAGAGAGGCTGATTTTCCCTGTGAATCATCAGACTGACATGTGCTCTCGAACTAGCCTCGAAAGGTCTGAGTTTAGTTAATTTCCCTTGACAGTCATTCCTTTTTCATTGATAAATAATGATTCTATGGCATTTCTATAGGTCACAGACTAGAAGAAGCTACACCCTTCATCCACTAAAATATTAGATCAAGTCCCCAGTTTATTTAACAAATGTTCCAGGACCTTAGGAGAAATGAGGGCTGTGGCAAGCGGAAGCAGAGCTAGATTTTCCTCTTGGCTCCCAACCCAAACCCCCTGGGGGCCTGAGCTCAGTCTGGGCTGGGTGGCACCGCCGGATCTGAGAAGTGAAAACTCAGGCTAAATGACTTTTCATGTTCAGAGCTTAGATCAAAAGCCTTAGTGTTACCATTGCCTGAGCAGGAAGCAGGCAGAGGAGTGTGGACTCTCCTTGATATGGTCTGGCTCTGTGTCCCCACCCAAATCTCACCTTTAATTTTAGTTCCCACAATCCCCATGTGTCATGGGAGGGACCCAGTGGGAGGTAATTGAATCATGGGAGCAGTGACCCTCATGCTGTTCTCATGATAGTGAGTGAGTTCTCACAAGATCTGATGGTTTTATAAGGGACTTCCCCCTTCACTGGGCACTCGTTCTTCTCCTTCCTGCCACCATGTGAAGAAGGAGGAGTTTGCTTCCCTTCCACCATGATTGTAAGTTTCCTGAGGCCTCCCCAGCCCTGTGGAACGTTGTTAATTAAACCTCTTTCCTCTGTAAACCCAGTCTTTGGCAGTTCTTTATAGCAGCATGAGAATGAACGAATACACTTCTGGTTATGACAGGTCATCCTCGTGGGGTGCGGACTGGGTGGGGATGAGGAAGGGAAGAAACAGAGTCAGTGGCTCATCATCTCCAAGCAGAAAAGGTGGGGTTTTGCCCTGGAAGCCCATTCCCCTGCAGTCCCCACTCCCACCCACCCCAAGCTCTGAATAATACCTTTTAAGTAAGTAGCTCTATTTTTGAGTTTGGCCAAGGACGTACATACAAGTCCGTTCCTGCAGCTCACCCTCTGACTCTTGGGATATATTCCTGAGTCTTTACTTCCCACCAAAATTTTCCTGATTTCTTCCCCATCCCTCTGATAACATCCTTTGGCTCCCCTGTATCTGGACTGGCCCCACCAGCTTCACTCACCAAAGGAAAGTGAGGATATGGCTCACGGGGTATGGGGTGGAGACAGCACTCACCATCCCCTTGTGTCAGTGCTAAGTGGTGGCTGTTCCCACTGCCCACTGCCCTCTGCTGACTATGCTCCTGGCGTGGAAGCCCTGATTCCTAAGTCATCTGGACATCCAGTGTCTCTTTCTCTGCTCCTTGAAGAACTAATTTTTTTCCACTTGCCCAAATTTCCAAGAACAATTTGAATGTATCCTCACAAACCTGTTTAGAACTACATTTTACCTTTTTTGAGGAGGGTAAGAGGATGAGGGGGAGTGCTTCACTTAGAAACCGCAGAAGCTACGGCCTCAAGCCAAGGTTGTAAAGTGACCCGAGAGGAAGAGACTGGAGAACTCAGAAAGCCTCTCTGCTGCCGGCCTTTCCTTCCATCCCACTTGGCCCCAACCCAAGTCTGTTTTGCACTTTGGTTGAAACATCTCAAGATACTTTAATTTGTTATACTTAGAGATCATGGGCCACCCTGGAATGATAATTATTTAAAATGCAACTCTCATTTCTCACACCTTTGGCCCAGACAGAGATACAGATATCTTTTATGCATATTCATCTTTTAAGCAGAAATTCTCCAAAAAGTTTGTTTCATTGAATTATATTCTGTGTTTAATTTAGAGAGAGCCTGTCCCAAGCAGAAAATTATTTCTGGAACTCTGTCCTCTGAACATAAATTTGAAAATTTCACTAGCTTGCAATAACCACGGCTTTCCAAGGTCTTGGCTTCTTTTCAGAGAGATGTGTGAAAGTAAAGATTAGCCTTTGCTTGTTTAAAACAGGATTACTAGCAGCTAAAAGTAATACTGGAATGTGAAATTTCTTTTCGTGTAATATATCTTGGCCTTCTTTTCTCTGCTGAGGGAGCTGCGTCAGTGCTAACCACACCATTCTCTGCTCCTTTCTCCCATCCTTTTGTAGCTAAAACTTTGACAATAATCCAACTTCTGACTAGAGAGTCACCAATTGCTCGTGTGTCAAGGGTTCCTCAGGAGCTCCTCCATCCCAGCGTCATGAATAGGAAACAGCTATTAGGGATGCCTGGGGGGTGGCCCTCATCTGGGCCACATCTTGCCCCGGCATTTGCATTTCTCTCTGAAAGAGTCTCAGTTGTCTCCACGGCTTTGGCTGAGTTATCAGGGGAAACCTCATAGAGTTGCTTTAAAATGTAAATTTGAAAGAGAGAAAGTGCGGGGTGGGGGGTGGGAGGGAGGGAGGGAGAGAGAGAGAGAGAGAGAGAGTGTGTGTGTGTGTGTGTGTGTGTCGTGTGTCATGTTTAAAGACATGGCTGTGGTAGTTGTCATGCATTCAATACCATTAATGGTTTGCTCAATGGTGTAGGACTCAAGTAAAGCCTATTGAGGAAATCACACCAACTGACTAAAGAGGCAGCTTGCCTTTGGTTGGGATCCCTGCAGGAAGCAGTCAGACAGGACGTCCTGAGGGACGCAGAGCCCCCACCCACAGAGCTTCCTCCTGGTAGGCTTCTCGGGCCCTGCGACAGCCAGTCCACGTGGCCCACAGACCCGGAAGCATCAAACCAAGCAAGGTCAGGGATTAGGTAATCAGCAGAATTTCAAAAGGCCCCGGCCTGGAGTTGGACACAGAATGGGGCATCTTCTGTGACCAAAAGGCTCAAGCTTGCACAGGAAGGAACTCATGCAGGACGCTGTGGTCCCTGAGAAAGTCAGGAACTCCTGCCGTGCATGGAGTACCGCATGCAGTTTATATAGAGAGATATACACGTTGAATACAATATAGACAATGAGCAATAAATAAAGTGTGTATCAAGTAATGTATGTAAAATAATATGAAAGCACATTAAATCAGATTTGGAAGCTTTAGTTGAAATAAATTTGAAATAAATGAAATTTTAGGCAATGTTTTCCTTCCCTCCAGCTCTTCCTTTTTTAAATGTTGTTTATTGACATATAATAGTTGCACATATTTGGGGAGTACCTTCCTTCTTTTGTTACATACATTCAATCATTTAGCAGGCAACATTACAAGCCCTGCCCTCCATCAGGTGTTAGCTCCTTGTATGGGTTTGCCCAGGCTGCCAAAACAATGTACCACAAACTACGAGGCTTAAACAACAGGAATTTATTGTATCACAGTTCTCAAGGCCAGAAGCCGAGAGCAAAGCATGTGCAGGGCTCCTTTCTCCAGAGGGCTGTGAGGGAGAACGTCCAGTGCCTCTCTCCCAGCTTCTGGGAACTTGCAGGGTGATCTTGGGTGCTTCTTGGTTGGCAGAAGCATCATCCCGACCCCTGCCTCATCTTCACATGGCATTCTGTCTATGTCTTTTTTGTTTGTTAGTTTGTTTGTTTGAGATGGAATGTCTCACTCTGTTACCCAGGCTGGAATGCAGTGGCACAATCTTGGCTCTCTGCAACCTTTGCGTCCCAGTTCCAGCGATTCAACCTCCCTCCTGCCTCAGCCTCCCGTGTAGCTGGGATTACAGGCATGCACCACCACACCTGGCTAATTTTTGTATTCTTTTTAGTAGAGATGGTGTTTCATCATGTTGGCCAGGCTGGTCTTGAACTCCTGACCTCAAGCAATCCACCCATCTTGGCCTCCCAAAGTGCTGGGATTACAGGCATGTGTGCGTGTCTGTCTCCATGTCCACACTTTCCCTTTTAACAAGGACACCAGTCATTGTGGATTGAGGCCCATCCAAATGATATCATTTTAAGTTAATCACCTAAAAATAAAGACCCTATTCTCAAATAAGGTCACGTTCTTAGGAATAGGAAATTAGGATTCCAATATTTCCTTTTTGGAGAGGATGCAATTCAGCCCATAAAGCTCCCCAAGGAAAGAGACTCCTGGTTCTGTCTTCTCTGTGCCCCAGTGCCAATGCTGTTGGAGGCTCTCAGTGACCTCAGGCAGCTCACACAAATGAAGGGAGAAAAACTTTGGGAGCATGTGCCTATTCTTTTGACAAATGTGACTGTGTATTTGCCTCAGAAACACTGAGGAGAGGAAGTAGAGCACAAGGGTTAAGAGCAAGACTCTGAAGCCAGAGTACCTAGACTTGAATTCTGACTCGCTGTGCAACCTTAGCCAGGTTACTAAACCCCTCTGAGCCTCAAGTTCTGGATATAATAGTGGATAACAATAGCACCTACCCCAAGAAAATGTTATCAGAATTAAGCTATTAATATATGTGAAGCACCCGGAACCATTCCTGGTACATAGTAAGGGGTGTAACAATGTTCAAACATGGGGATAAAGACGGCATGAGATTGGCATAAGGGCAGCCCCACAGATCAATGGAACAGAATGGAGTCCAGAAAACAAGAAGTTGCTAAAGTAATTCAATGAGGAAAGGATAGTCTTTTCAACAAATAGTGCCATAAAAAGTGGATATCCACATGGAAAAATGTGAATGGCAACTCTTACTACACCATACAAAAAATTAACTCAAAATGGATCGTGTATCTAAACATAAAAGCTAAACTCTAAAACTTCTAGAAGCAAAGAATAAAGTTTTGCAACATTGGGATAGGAAAGATACAGAATCACAAACCATTTTTCAAATGGTACGCTGGATTTCATCAAAATTAAAAACTGACTATTTAAAAGGTATTGTTAAGGAGATAAAAAGGTAAGTCACAGACGTGGAGAACATACCTATAAAACACATTTGAGAGGGGACCTGAATTCAGAATACATAAAGAACTCTTAAAAATAATAAGACCAACTACCCACTTGAAAATGAGCAAAATATCTGAACACATGCTTTACCCAAGAAGATATCGAAAACATCAAAAAGGACAGGAAAAGACGCTCAACATTGTTAGTCATCAGGCAAATTAAAACTAAAACCCACAGTGAGATACCATTGTTCACCAAAAGGGTGACAAAAATTTAAATGGTTGATATAATACCATGTGTTGCCAAGGATGTTCCCACCACTGGTGGGAACGTAAAATGGCACAACCCCTTCAGAGAACATTTCAGCAGTTCCTTATGAAGGTTTTACCCATCCAACCCAGTCATTCCACTCATAGGTATTTACCCAAGAGAAATCAACACACATGTCTACATGGAGACTCATATACCAATCAATACTCATAATGGCTTTATTTCTCAGAGCTAAAAATTAGAAACAGCTATTGGGTCAACAGGTGAATGGAGAAACAAATTTTGGTATACCCATGCAATGGAATACTGATCAGCAATACAAAAGAACTGTTGATATGTACAACAAGAGGCCGGGTGCAGTGGCTCACACCTGTAATCCCAGCACTTTGGGAGGCCGAGGCAGGCGGATCACGAGGTCAGGAGATCAAGACCATCCTGGCTAACATGGTGAAACCCCGTCTCTACTAAAAAAAAATACAAAAAATTAGCCAGGCGTGGTGGCGGACACCTGTAGTCCCAGCTACTCGGGAGGCTGAGGCAGGAGAATGGCGTGAACCCGGGAGGCGGAGCTTGCAGTGAGCCGAGATTGCGCCACTACACTCCAGCCTGGGTGATAGAGCGAGACTCTGTCTCAAAAAAAAAAAAAAAAAAAATATGTACAACAAGAAGAATGAATCTCGAAAACACTGCAATAAACAATATGAAATGCTAGAAATGATAAATCGAATCCTTGTGCTGGAAAGCAGATCGGAGGTTGCCTGGGGTTGGGGGAAGGGACACAAGATAATTTTGGGAAGTGATGGAAACGTTCAATATCTTAATTGTAGTTGTGGTTACAAGGTATATAAATTTGTTAAAACATACCAGACTGTGCAATTCAAATGGGTACATTATACTGAATGAAAACTACACCTTTATAAAGTTGCTTCTTAAAATCCTAACCAGAACAAAAGTTTCCCATTATTATTTCACCATAGGTCCCAGACCTGTGGGGAAGGGCACTGGGTGCTGGGTGAATGGGGGCTGAGTTGATGGGTGACCCCATGGTTCTGAAGCCCCCAGAGGGGTTTCCTGGGAGCATTAGGATTCTGACACTCATCCCCAGCTGACATCAGTAACCTTCAGTATGCTGTTCGTCTGAGTTAATGTCTTCACTCATGATTTTAATGTCAAGTGGAAATATGTTCGCTCTAATCCCTTCTGACAGGGTGCACTTTAACTGGACTTAAAGGAGGGAGGGAGGAAGAACAGAGCCGGGAGACTGATTCTCGGATAGGAGGGTTGTTTTTATCCCTTCTTTCTCTTTCAAAGCTGTTTCCCTGGTATGTTCCTGGACCATCTTTAAAGATCATTTCCAAATCAGGGAGAATGTGTTCAGCTTTTCATTGGTTCAAGTTACTGGTTCCGCAAGAGACTTTAGGGAAACAAAACAAAGAGCCACATGTCCCTCAGCCCACCCCTTCCAAAGCATCTGAACGTCAGCATCATGGTGTAAGAAAATGGTTCTCAACTGACTTTTGTAAGCACACTTTCTGACTCTGAAATTGTGGGTGATGCACTTGAAACTCTTTTTTAAAAACTTTAAAATACTGAAGTCAGTAACCATGTATGTTAATTTCAGTGTAACAGTGTAACACATGCTGATCTTAGTGTAACAATATAACACATATTAATCTCATTATAACAATGTAACATGTGCTGATCTCAGTATGACAATGTAACACATGCTGGTCGCAGTGTAATAATATCTCCCAGCAACTGCGATGCTCTTTCATGGCACATTCTGTTGTCATTTCAGCACCAGGTCACTGGATACTCTAATCCAACTCCCCTAAGAAGCTTAGGAGACAAAGTTCCTGCATATACCAGTTATGAACAGCCTTCATTTTCAGCAACAGCTTAACTTTGGGCTCTGTCCTGTTAGCCACAAGAAAAGCTGTGACATCTAAAGATTGTACCAAAATCATATTTTACACAGTTATGAAAAATTGCCAGTATGAGTATTGGAAATCTTTGGTGATTAGGAAAGAATAAAGACATAATACAGGGGATGGACAGAGATTTGCATCCACACACTTCAACTAAATCTACTTTTTGGTGTTTTTAAGTCAAAAATCTCCATAGAAAATCAGGAAAACTGACAGACAAATAAAATAATAATCACATATTCCCCCAACCAGAGTTAGCCATTATAAACTATTTCTGCATATGTAATTTATATTATATAACTACATGTTTTAGTATATACAGATTTATGTCCTACTCTTTTCGCCTAAGATTGTACCCTGAGAATTTTCCTATACCATTTTACAATTCTTTAAATTATGTTAATTTCTACATATTTATCATCTAAATATTCCAGTATTTATTTAACTAATTGTTGGTGGATTTCTAGATTATTTCTATTTCCTCAGTAGTATAAATAACACACCAACGAAGGTCCTTGTCCATGAGTCTTTGACCAAACATCTATTTCCTTAGGATCAATGCCTAGAAAGTGAGTGACTGAGTCCAAGGGTGTGGACATTTGCAGCTGCCCCTTGGTTTAAAACAGCATCTATCCCTCTTCCTTCTCTCTGAATAATTAGCCCCAGGTGACTTTTGATAAATACCATAGTCACTCTTGGCCTCTGATCCTGGGCCCAGGTCACTGAGCATGCCATGCCGAGATTGACATGTGTTGCACTGAGATTAGTGTGTGTTGCATTGTTACACTGAAATTGGTATGAGTTACACAGAGATCAGCGTAATCTCTCTGGGCCCACAATTTCATAATCTCTCTAAGCACCTGATATTTCTAGGCTCTTTCTCCCATCACCGTTGCAGGAGTCCTACCTGGCAGTGGGACCCAGCTCCCTTGCTCATGTTGCATTGGCCCTGGCACGACAGCCCCATCAGTGTCTCCCCTTTGATGAGACCCGGCTCATGAGGTCCTAGGAGGAAGGGATGCTTTAAATGCAGGCCTCTCTCCCTCTTCCCTCAATCCCTCCCCCGCTCTCTCTTTCTCAGAAGCTGCTGGTCTTTGCTTCTCCCCATGACTCTCGCTGGGCCTGACTTCCCTCCCCACTTCCCACCAAGTGAAGTTACTGTCCCTCAGCGTTCTCAAACCTCACTGTCCTCCTCTGCAAATGAGAATCATTCTGCCTGCCTTATAAAGACAGACCTTCACTCCCTTGGAAATACCTAGTCCACACCTGTCAGATATCCTTCTAGGCTCTGGGGAAGCAAAGATGAAGGCGCCTGGCCTTCAAGTGAAGAAAGAGAATCAGAGAGCCAGGAATGCAGAGGACCAGAAAAGCCATCAGTGCTCTTGTTTGGGTCCAGGAGCTGGACATCCAGATGGGACACTGGGCTGTCACCAAGTGGTGGCATTGTCTATTTCTAGTTTAATGTCAAGAAAATTTAGTGTATCAACAACCAGAAAAGATTTAGTAGATCATCCCAGCTTTGCCACTTACCAGCCACGTGACCCTGGACAAGTTTTCAAAGCCTCTGTGCCTCTGGTTTTCTACCTGTAACATGGAGCCAATAATAGAACATACTCAGGGGTGTCAGGATTAAATAAGCTGCTGGATGCAAAGTGCTTAATACAGTGCTTGGCACATAGTAGGTGCTCAGTAAATGATCATTAGCTGTTAACATCCAGACTAGCTGTTAATATCTATCCATTATCATCAGAAAAGATGAGAAATTAAGACATGAAAGGGTTAATTAACTTGTTCAAGGCCACACAGCCGGCTACAGGTAAGAGTTGGGACCGGACCCCCAGGGCACTCCTTGGTTAAAATGAATGATATATTTTCTGCCATTTATTGGCAACCTCTTTTGTTCATGAGTCTATTTCAGGCACTGTGAGTTCTTTCCCTTTATCTCACAGTTACCCTGCAAAGACGGTATTAGCATTCTCATTTTCCAGGTGGGGAAACTGAGACTTGGACGAGCTGTGTAACCTGTCCTGGGTGCAAAGCTGGTGTAACCTGTCCTGACTAGAAATGCCTTTTTGAGACATGTAGTCATCAGCCAGGCACGTTTTCCTCCCAGGCCTCTGCCTTTCTGGGTCAGCACCCTCCGGTCCCTTCAACGTTCGTGCCTAGGGGACCAAAAGGTCCGTGGCCCCAGGCAGCAACACGTGGCCGAGGAGCTCAGCTGACCCACAGGGCTATGCCCTTCACACAGGCAGCTGTCACTCACCGCTCAGTGCTGGCCGGCTCTGCCAAGCAGAACAACCGTCCATTGTCTAGATGGCTTTTCACCTGCTTCCCTCTAAGGAGCAGGGTATGAGGAAAGAGGAAGAGGTAGAGGGCGCTGGGGTCCCTGCAGCTGGACTCCATTGTGGAGAAACCCTGAGGCTTTGGGGCAGGATTGCAACTATTCATCTCAGTGCTGTGACCTTCGCGCCGTCACCTGAAGCTGGCAGGCAGGAGGCATGTGTGCTCTGGCTTCATGGCCCTCAGCAGTGTCACTGCTTCCCCTTGCCCAAGATAAATGACTGTCGTGATGAGGACCTGCCAGCCTCAAAACCTTTGCTCCCACTAATCCCTCTGCCTGACAAGCTCTCCACATCTCTGCCTGCTACTGCCTCCTCCAGGAAGCCTCACCTGATTGCCTCATTGAGAAAATCCATGAATTTTTATTCAAATACCCTGGGCTCAATTTCTGGCCCTCTCTCACCTGCTCGCTCTGTGGTGTCTGCTGTTGTCTCACCTCTCTGACCCTCAGTGTTCTCTTTTTGTGAAATGGGGCATGAGAGGAGGATACCTCACATAATATGAGTACCTAATGTGTGTATTGCATGCAGTCTCTTTTTTAACCCTCACTTCCACTGCAGACACTCCTGTCGAAGGATATTTCGATTCTTTTGTCACAGATAAAGGCCCTGGGGCCTTGGGAAGTGAAGTCACATGCCAGAGTTCATACATCTGGAAAGTAGTAAAGCCAGAATATAAACCCAGGTTTTTCTGTCTCTGGCATTCAGCTTCGATTACCCTTCCAGTCATTGGCAGTTGAGGAGCTGTTTCTGACCAAGTGGACAGGGGGCGCGGGGGGCACAGGAGCCAGCCAGATGGAGGTCAGTGACAGTCCTAGGCTGAGGGAAGCGGACTTGGAGGACATAGCTTTAGGGACTTCCTCAGGGACTCCCCACCTCACATCCCACAATGAAATTGACTCCCCCAGACACAGGCAGACTGGAAAGCGACATGGGCTTCTCTGTCTACTCCCACCCCTGCGCCCGCTGTGGGTGCCTACCCCTACGAAACCCACCACATGGAAACACAGAGGAATCGCCTTCCATGCAGGCTGGCTCTGAAGGGAGAGAAGGCCTGTGCTGACCACATCCATCCAGTTCCTCCTCCCAAACTCCTGATTGGAGGAGTCCACCCCAGCAAGGAAGATTAGGAGGAAAGTGCTCGTATTAACACTGTAGGTGCTCAAGAATTGTGACTTTCTCTCCCTCACTTTTTCCTTTCTCATAAAGGGCATTGCTTCAGGGCTGTGGCTGTGAAGAAGGTGACCCAGCTGTCTCAGGATCAAAGCCGGTTTTTAATCATGATGCCATTGCCAGTTCCCAGTGCCACATTGTGGTTACAAATGGAATAATAGCTCTCTCTCTCTTTTACCCTGGACTAGGGCTTGGTCATTGAGCACCTGGGACGGAGACCCCTCCTCATTGGTGACTTTGGGCTAATGGCACTCTTCTTTGGGACCCTCACCATCATGCTGACCCTGCAGGTGAGATGATGTGCTTGTCACATTTGAGGAAGATAAGCATGGAGCTGGCTTCTGGCTTCATCATTTTGGGGCCTTTGATTTGTGGGTTCATACTTCTACCAGCAGTGCTTGTGATAAAGCTCTCCCTGGGGGCAGCTCATCTCTGGAGCTGCTCAGGGTCTCAGTGAAGAGGGTTTGGTGAGGGGTCCTTGGACTGGGACATGAGAGACCTGACTTCTGGTCCTGTCACTTCCGCTGACGAGTTGTGTGATCTTGGGCAAGACACTTTCCCTCTCTGAGCCTCAGTTCACCCATCTGCGGAATAGAAGAGCTTGCACTAGACAACCCTAAGATGCCGCTTCCAGCTGTCACCGCCCAGCATGAATGCCAGGTGCTGCATATCAGCCACTTCCCCAGTGGTCACAATTTTATAGACAGTGGCTCTGGAGCCAGACAGCCTGTGTGGATCTCGGCTTTTCCTTACTGGTAATGAAACTTTAGCAAGTCAGCTCCTCTCCAGGCCTCATCTCTAAAATGGAACAGTCAGTTGTCCCTTCGTCCAGGGGTGTTGTGGGATGAAATGAGAAAATGCACGGAAAGCACTTGGAACCAGCACTCAGTGGACGTCCATGTAGGTGGAGGGGTGACGAAGGACTTCATCCTTACAACATCGGTATTTTTTTCTTTTATGGAGATAAGGAAACTGAGGGATAAATATAATTTAAAAAGCTTCCCAAGGTTGCACCACCAGAAGGTGGCAAGCTGGGATTAGATCCCCGGATGTTGGGCTTCTGTCCCCTGCATGGCTCAGGGCAGCCTGCATTAATTGAACACTGCCTCAGTGTCTCCAACTCATCTTGGTGCCATGGGAAGCATGAAGCAAGGTTGCAGCAATTGATCAATCTTTGCATTTTTCAAAAATGCATCTGGAAATTGATAGGTGCACATTTTGATCACCTGTCAAATGTCTTAGTGGCCCAAATGTTTCTAGAAAAAGGCACTGTTAGCATGGTGGTGTCTGATGGGTGCCCTTCGAAGAGGTGGGGCTGGCGAGCACGCTGACTGGCAGAAGGTGGAAGCATTGCCTTCAAGGACAATTTACTAGCAGGTGCAGTTCCTTCCTGACAGCCAGGCCCAAGCTGTCCCGAGCCCGGGCATCTTTACAGTCCTCTGAAGTTCTCAGGAAGCTAGTTGGGTGATGTTCTGGGCCATTGTCTTTCTGAAACTTGTGTCAGAAGTTTAAAAGGAAGGCCTGAAGCCCACGAACCCCATCTAAGCCTCACTTCACAAGGTCTCAGAGCTGTTCCTGGCTTGGCCACCTTTGTCTCCCCCAGTGCCCCACACCCTGCCCCCGGCAGCTCCTCAAGGGGCCTGGCAGTTTCCTCTCCTAGGGCTCTTCTGTGCTTGGCTAGCTTCTCCTTGCTTTCTGGACTCAGGAAGCCTTGGACACTCCTGGACACCTCTTCCTGCAGGAAGCCTCCCCTTGCTTCCAAGTCTGGGTGAGGTGCCCTCTCCTGAGTTCCCATAAGCCCCAAGGGGGAACCCTGTGAGATCACTTATCACGGACCATTGACTTTCACTGTTGATGCATCTCTCTCCCAATAGACAGTGAGTGAGTTGTGTAGGGCCATGCCTGAACCATATCTGCATTTCCACCTCCCATCCCAGTGCATGGCACTCAGGGGCAGCTGAGATCAATCAGTTGAATGAGTGAGTGAGTGACTTGGTACAGATTCTCATACAGCTTACGAAAGTCCACGAAGCTCCTCTCAACCCTTAGAGCTAATGGATTTGGACACAGAACAAGGGGAAGTAAGGAGTTCCCCATTCCTCTGCCCTCTGTACCCGTCGTCCTCTACTCCAGACTATTTGCAGTTCACCCCTGCACTGTGCCCTCTCAGGCTTCTGTGCCCTTGTGTATGCTGAACCCCCTCCTGGAACCTCTTTCCTTTCCTTTCCCACTGGGCTGACTCTGGCTCAACCTACAGAGGTGAGTGCAGGCTCTTACCTTCCCTTCAAGTCAGGTGGCCTCTCCTGGGGCAGCCCTGGCACCCCCACACACTCAGAACCAGTGACACTGTGTTCTATGCTCAGCCGTCCAGTCTGCTAGAGCAGGAGCAATCCCAAAACATCCTTTTGCAACCAGCACCAAGCCGCCCAACCCCCAGATGAGTGACAGCTTCTCCAGACACATTCCGTGAAATGAATTAACTCATCTCACACCTTGCAAGACGGCAGGGGTACAAATACGGTTCTTTATATAATAATACCAGAACTAAGGTAACTTTTTAAAAACAAAATATAGACGTCTTTAAAATGTATATGAGGAAATATATATATGTGTATATATATACATACATACACACACACTTTAAGTTCTGGGGTCCATGTGCAGAACATGCAGGTTTGTTACACAGGTATACATGTGCCATGGTGGTTTGCTACACCCATCAACCCATCATCTACATTAGGTATTTCTCCTAATGCTCTCCCTGTCCCAGTCCCTGACCCCCCAACAGGCCCCGGTGTGTGATGTTCCCCTCCCTGTGTCCGTGTATCCTCATTGTTCAACTCCTACTTATGAGCGAGACCTGCAGTGTTTGGTTTTCTGTTCTTGTGTCAGTTTGCTGAAAATGATGAACTTTTATAAATGTGATAAAGCTGTGAAAATTGCTCATATTGCCTGCTGCCAACTAAACACTCAATCGATGTGAGTTATTGATTTATTTACCACTTCCTGTATGCCAGGACTATGTCAAACTCATCACAGGCTTCATCTGATTTCATCATGGCTATAAAATAAGCAGATGGAATGACTGAAGGGTTGTCATTGTTCCCATGTTATAGATGCTGAAGCTGGGGCTTGGGGACATCCAGTGACCTGTCCAAGGTCGCACAGATGGGTGGAGGAGGAGCTGGTGTGGGAACTCAGGTCCTCTGGACACACCATCACCTCCTCACCTGACCACTCCCTGTTCTCTCCCAGGACCGTGCCCCCTGGGTCCCCTACCTGCGTATCGTGGACATTCTGGCCATCATCGCCTCTTTCTGCAGTGGGCCAGGTAAGGCGCCCCTCCCTCCTCACTGCCCCGCCCAGGGGCTCATGGCATCACCAAGCTGGGGAGCTCTCTTCATACAGATGGGGTACCTAGAGCCCAGAGGAAGCAAAGCCTGACTGGGGATGTGTGTCTGCTGCCTTCCTTTTGGCCCGATTGAAATGTAGCCGACTGTCTGCAGTCTACCCCACAGAAGGTGAAAACGGGCTCACCTGAAGATGAGTGGGAGATAATATCCCACCGCACAGCAAGAGCAGTTCACACGCGGGAGGGCTTGGAGCCAGAGGCGACACTGGTTTGTGATGAATCAAAGACAACCAAGTCACACAGTCTGTGCCTAAGCAGTTACGGTCTAGGGTGAAAGATGTGGCAATAATCATGGCCATGTCTAAGACATATTAATCATTGATTTTGTGTTATACTTGGCTAAGAACTTGACCTGTGTAAGCTCACTTAAGGCTGAGGACAGTTCCAAAGAAGACAGAGATGGAAGGTGACTTGCATGAGTGAGTAGGTGGAGTGGCCTGACTGCCAGGCCCAGGCCCCCACCAACAGCTTACATGGTACCTGCGTGAGTGTGCAACTGGAGTATCCCAGTCTCCGTTTACCCAGGACTCATTTCTAGCCCTGCTGTTTCCTAGCCATGGGTCAGTAGGAGAGACTTCTCTTTGTGAGCCTCAGTTTCCCCATCTGTACAATGACAAGGATGCAATGCGACTGAGGATCCTACCATTCCCTGGCTCTGTGTCCATGTCCAGCAGGGACCTCCAGCAGAGGCCAAGGTCAGACTGAGAAGGGGGGCTTCTTGGTCTTTTCGTTTCTTTCTAGTTGGCAAAGCAGCTTGGCTGAGGATGAATTAAAAGCATGTTGATTTTTGTGGTTGCAGCCATTCCTGCTTCAGGTATGAACTCAATGCAGAGGTCAAGAACAATCTTCGGTCTTTGTCTCCTAAATTCGAAGACCCCTAAATCTTAGCACTTGGTGTTGAAATGAAGTCTGTGCTGACATATGCAGATGTTCACAATTAACTGAGGCAGAACACGACATGGGAATGACTTCAGAGCTGGAGGGAGGTCAGCTGGCAGATGAGGAAACCTTCCAGGGCCTAAGACAAATTAGAATTAAGTCATCCCAAGTTTGGAAAGACCGTAAAGATTTTCTAGTTCAGTCATTTATCAGAAGCTTAAGTCCTAGTCATTGTTTCCCTGCCAGGAATTCCTTCAGCCATGGCTTGATTACATCTATTGACAGGGAACTCACTGCCTCACAAAACAGGCAATTCTATGTCCACAGGTCAGATTTGGTCCTGGCCCATTTTGTATGACCCACCAGCCAAGAATGGCTTTTGCATTTTAAAAGGGGGAAAGAAAGAATGCATGCCAGAGACCACATGTGGCCTGACAAGCTTCATATATTTTCTTTCTAACTATTTTAAACATTTGTCAACCCCTGCTATAGTTCCTTAGCTCTGAAATTTGGAACTGGGAGAGTGGGCTAGCTTGTGAGGTAGGGAAGGAGGAATTTCCAGGCAGTGAGAGCAGCCACTGCCAGAGCATAGAAAGAAGTTCATGTCAAAGGAACCTTAAATAAACCACCAGGGCCAGAGCAGTGGTGCTCAAACATTGCTCAGTCACCAGGGCTTTTAAAGCCCTGGTTTTCAGGCTGCACTGAAGGGCAACCAGCCCATAATCTTGGAGGGATAGGGCTCAAGCTTGGCATTTTCTAGCGCTGCATGATTCCAAGGTGCAGCCAAGTTCAAGAACCACTGGGCTAGAGCAGTTTTTAAACCCTGGCTGAATATATTACCATCACCTGGTGACTTAGGGGAAAAAAAAAAAAAAACAGAGCAAACACGGATATTCAGGCCTCATCCGCTGATAGCTGTGTGCCCATCAAGAACCGCTGCCCAGAGTGCAGGGTGAGACACAGAGGAAGAGTCTGGAGATAAGCTAGAGGCAGATCTCAGAGCGTCTTAGATGTTGCACTAGGGATGTGCAGTTTTGTGGAACTCCCTAGAGGTCTGTTGGGGAATCTGTGTGCATGAATGCCACAGGGCAGACCTGCAGCGAGAAGAAACTGGAGGCAGAGACACCCGCCAGGGGCCTGGAGCCGTCAGCCCAGGACAGTTATCCGGGACAATGCCACCCCTGCGAAGGGTCCCATGGGCGTTGCCACTATGATAAGCGCAGGTCATGAGGGCAAGAAAGCTGTGCGTTTCTCGGTGTGATTTAGTGCTTCTCGAGTTATCTTTTTTCCATAACAGCTGTTTTCCCAAAAGAAACAGTAAATGTCAGCATTGTATCTGAGTGAAAAGTTGACCTTCTTCCCCACCCATTCACACAAATAAGCCAGATTGGACTCATCCACAAATCTGCCTGAAGTTCCTTGCTAACCAAAACCACAAAGCTTAGCCTTCTCTGTTTTTTTTTTTTTTTTCTTTTTTTGTTTCCCCCAAGCCTTTTCGCAATGATCCTGATTCTGTTCCAATTGTTTGCAACTGTGGCTTTCTTTTGACTGTAGAACATGCTGCATTTCCAGGGCTTTAAATGCTGGGCTCCCCATCAGTGTCTATGAGACTTCCTGGAGGGAAGGCGGCCTGTGCCTCCCAATCGCAGATCACCTGTCAGCCCCTGCCCTCCGCTTCCCCAGTCCACCTTCAACCCCCTGTGTTGACCCAGCATCTGCGCCTCGCTGACTAGCAATGACTTTAGCCACAAGATTGACCGGGGTTTAGAAGCTTCATTTAAACTCACATTGATAGTGTACAGTTTAAAGCCTCAGGGAACTTACCTGTCTAAGGAAAGCTGCCACTTAGACTGTGAGATCATCTTGCATCTTCCTAAGTGGACAGGGAAGAGCGAGTCCCCAGAGGAGCCACCCCGGGAAAATGTGGCAGGAAGACGCTCAGAGCTGAATGGCGGAGAGACTCACTGGCCTGCTCTCCATGATTAAAGAAGAGGGATGGATCTCCCAGAAGGGGGCCAGGAGGCCGCCTGAGGCAGCTTCTGTGAGGAACAGGTCGATGTAAGAAGACTTGGCAAGGAGTTGAAATTAAGTGAAAGAAAAGAAAGAAAACAAGAGAGGCAGTTTCCTGCTGCATATTTTATTTGTGTGCATAACTCCAAGGCAGTGGCAGGGAAGTCTAACAAATGAGGCAAAAGAAAAGAGCTTCACCTTTTGAGAAAAGATCATTGCCAAAATGTGTCAATTCCAGTTTTAAAAATAATATGATGCCCTGACTCTGTGCCTGGCACCAAGTTAAGTCCTCTGTGGGGAGTTTGTGTTTCAGTGGGGTGGACAGATGCAAACAAGATGGAGCGGTAAGGCCATTGCCATTATCAAGGTGCGAATTAAGGTCCGAGCACCTCAGAGGACGGAGCGGTCCTGGTGGAAATGCCTTTCTCAGTGCATACCTTGCTTGGAAAAAGGACCCCTCTGTTTATCACATTGATTTCAACTGGAAAGACTGCAGGAGCGTACTAGCATTTGAGGGGACCTACGTGGTCGGCTCTGCCTGCCCTGCCTGCCCTCCCTCTCTATCCCACATTCTCCCTGCGCTGCAGCCATCTGGAGCCACAGGCAGCTGCCCCCCGCCCCCCACACACATTTCATGGTCCCAGCCTTTACATGTGCTATTTGCCCACTTGCAACAACCACTCTTATTCATCTATTTGAGGTGTGGCTTCTCATCTTCAAAAAGTCAGCTCATACTGCATCTTGAGGCTTTCTTAGAAACAGACAGACCCTCTGGGCTCCCACAGCCCCCTGGATTAACTCCTAGTGGTTCCCCCTACCCCTATTACAATGGCCATTGTTGGTCAGTCCTCCTAACATCAGGAACTGCTTCAAAGACAAGAACCTTGTTTCTATCCCCTGTATCCAAACACACAGCCTGACTATGGGTCAGCAGTCAATAAATGCTTGTATTTTTCATGAATTCTTTCAAAACATACTCATTGAGTTCCTACTACTGTGGTGTGTGGTGTTTTCTACCACCACAGCTCACATCAAATGTGTGTGTGTATTCTGACACCAAATACATGTCATTTTTCCACACCACCTCTCCAATTTGTCTCCACCAACAACTGGGTGTCCAACAATTGAACTCAATTCTGACACTGCCTGCCCAGAGCGAGCACAGAGCCTACAAGTTAAAGAGTTCAGTCCCACGGGACTTTCCTCACTTCAGACACCAGCCAAAAATAGAGTCCCAGGGAGCCGGCACTTCTGCCCTGATGACTATAAATTCAGGGATTCCCAAGGCTACCCTCAGGTTTGATGATTTGCTAGCATGACTCCCAGAACTCAGGAAAGTGCCCTACTTAAAATTACTGCTTTATTACAGAGGCTACAACTCAGAAACAGCCAAGTGGAAGAGAGGCATAGAGAAGGTATGGGGGTGTGTCAGGGGGCATAGAGCTTTCATGCCCTCTCTGGATACACCAGCCTCCTAGCACTTCAGTGTGTTTACCAACTGGGAAACTCCCCAACCCTGTCATTTAGAGGTTTTTATGGAGGCTCCATTATGTAGGCATGATTGATTCCATTATTGGCCATTGGTGATTGAACTCAGCCTGCAGCCCCTCTGCCTTCCTTGGAGGCTGGAAGATGGAGCTGAAGGTTCCAGCCCTCCAAACATGGCCACTGCTGCCTTGAAACCATCTAATGGCCCACCTGAGTCACCACATCAGGGCTTCATTATAAATTACAAAAGCCACTCTTGTTATTCCAGAAATCCCAAGGCTTTTAAGAAATCTGGGCCAAAAACTAGGGACAAAAATCAAATATATATATTGCAATTTTGTGTGTGTGTGTGTGTATGTGTGTGTGTTTGTGTGTTATGCCACAGTGCCAGCCCTGGGCTGGGAGCTGGAGATAAAAGTATGAACAAGACAGTGTCTCTATCCCCTATCCCCACAGAGGAAGAGGAGAGGGACAGGAACCGGGTGAGAATGACCACTTAGACATTCTATAGGAGGAAGGGGGCTGGCGTTCTCAACTGCATTGGCTGCTGGCCCCGACTGGCCCCAGGGCAAAACCCTCCTGCAGACAACGTTGATCATCCCAGCCAGGCTCTTAGGATTGCACACAGCAGGGGTGCCCCAATGGGAGCCTGGTGAGATCCAGAGCGGGTAAAGGCTGTGTCCAGCAGACCCAGGAGAAGAGTCTGGGGCAGGAAGATGGGAGGAGCATCAGATAACATAAAGAGTCAAAGCCACGCACTTGCGCGACATTGTCTCAATGCCAGGCCTGCACCTGCGACGTCTGAAAAGAAGGAACCATGAAGCATCCTGGTCCTGTCCTACAAGTGGAAGGGCTCAGTCCTTTAACTCCTCCGGTGCTGGAGGAGCCCACAAAAGAGACAGACCTGGGAATGAATAATGATTGCTTACTGGATTTACAGGAGGCAGGAGAGGGAAAAAAGTAGGACACAATTTGTGTGTCAAATTCCATTGTTCATACGTGATGCCTTTCAATTCTCTCATGCCTGCAAGGTTGAATCCATGATCCCAAAACTGGCAAGGTGGAGTCCAGACTCAAGCCTAGCTAGGTCTGCCTCTGAATCTCATGCCAGGGGGGCCGGCACTACCCCAAGTGGGGAGGGCTCTGTGCACCAGCCTGCACTGCCCCGAGAGGGAGCTCAGCCAGCAGACAGCAAGGTCTCCCTGCCTGGCATGGGGTGCTTAGGCAGCTACAGGCACATTCTTACTTGTTGAATGAATAAACAAGTAAATGAAGAAATACTAAATGAAAGAAAAATCCCTATCCATGGCCTTGGCCTCGCCCCAATTACCTTAAGTATCCCAGACCTTTAGGGGGAGTCAAATCAGATGACTCCTTTCCCCCTCAGAGGTTAGGGAATTGTGTGCAAAGCAGAATGACAAATGACGTTCTAACCCTCCTGACCAAGCAGAAAGTGTTGGATAGAAGAAATAAACATATACACATTAAAATAACTACAGCTATAAGTTAAGAGACATAACGACACTAAACTGGTATATAGTCATAATTTTTGAAAAATTGTTTAGTGAAAATCAGATGGAAAGTCTCACAAATCTAGACTTAAAACTAAATAGTAGCCGTTGCTCAGGACACATCAATGTCTCTAAAATGAATGTATTCAGAAGGTGAGAACTAACCCCAGCCTTGGTGCTAGTCCCTGTCCAGAAACAAAGACCCAGACGCCACGCCAGTACCGCACAGGCTTTCAGGGAAAGGACTTAAAAGATGAACTATCTGAAACTACCCTGTGAACTCCAAACCATTATAGAAATGTGGAATTCCATCCAGCTCCAGCAGGCATCAGGGAATCAGGAGCTACGGTCAGGAGGGTTTGGTTTGTTTGTTTGCAGGTTTGTTTGTTTGTTTGTTTTAGAGACAGGGTCTCACTCTGTCACCCAGGCTGAAGTGCAATGGTGTGATCATGACTTACTGCAGCCTCCACCCCCTGGACTCAGGCTATCCTCCCACCTCAGCTTCCTGAGCAACTGGGACAAGTGCATGGCAGCATACCTGGCTAACTTTTTAATTTTTTTGTGGAGATAGAGTCTTGCTATGTTTCTCAAGCTGGTCTGGAACTCCTGGGCTCAAGTTATCCTCCCACCTTGGCCTCCCAAAGTGCTGAGATTACAGGCATGGACTGCCAGGATTTTAAAAGCAGTGCGTGAATGGACTATTTATAGTCCTGTGGGCAGGGATAGGGAACCAGAGAGAGACGGAGGCCTTCCGGGATGAACAACAGTGGGAAGCTGCCACCACTTCAGGGGTAAACTAATTTTCGTTAAATTTCTCCATAACAAAAGGATAGAAACACTAAGAAGTAAGATTTCATCAGGTAGGGCTAAGCTTTTGCAGCTCTGCAAACCGTTGTGATATTTAAGATTTCTTGCCACCTCCCAAGAACCAGTTCTCACCCCTGTCGACAATGCATGGCAGAGATTCATTTCTGCTTTTATCTAAAACTGTTTTGAGATTCTGAGAACCAAACAGGCAAATTCAACAATGTGATGTGCTCCTGCCTGTGGCTTGGTTGGGCGCCCCATGTCAGACCCCACACTCTGATGTCCTTTTACAGGGCAATGCCCAGTGCCAATGGAGGTTAAGTCAGTAACATTGTAATTAGTCCTTCAGCCCTGGGAGCACAAAGAGGAATAAGAAGGGTCCCAGCCAGGGGCTTGGAGTTCAGTTTCCAAGTAAAGAAGAGGAAGAGGTAGTCATCGGCTCTGTCACTGGGGTAAAAGGGGAGGTGGATAGAGGAAGATGAGACTCAGAGAGGTTAAGAGCTTTACCTGGATCACACAGCAGTGAACCAGAATTCCACTTCCTATCAGTTTGACTCCAGAGCCTGAGTCCTTAAGGTCTACAATAGGCAACTAAGCTAAAGGCGGGTCCCGGGCACTAAGGGAGCACAGAGGACATGTGTGTCTGGGTGAATGGACATCACGTTACCTAGAGGAGGTACAACTTAGACTGATTTCTAAATATTGAGTCAGAGCAAGCACAGCCACCAAGTATGGGTTCTCAGGGTGTACACTACACAAAAAGGCATTTCTAAAGACACAGCATCCCATCTTAGGCAGACACTAAACTATGGCCATTTCTAAAGACACAGCATCCCATCTTAGGCAGACACTAACCTATGAGAACATGGGTGCCAATGTGGGGATGTGAGGTCTCCCAGCCAGGTTCTGACACAACAGGGCTGCACCATCTCCTACATCAACCCACAAGCAAAACAGTCATGCACACAGCTGGGAATACACAACATCCGCACATACTGATTCACACACATGCACACACACACGTGCACTCCGTTCTCCAGATAGCCTCTGAGCTTCCTCTCTAGCCCACTCTCAGAGACCTGATTCTCATCCTCTGCACGGTTCCAAAACTGGCATGGGTGCTCCACTTTGTTGGAAGGGCACAGAGCCTAGGTATACACTGGCTCATGGGTGGGGAAAGCAGACAGCTGTGGGGGCACACATGTGCATCCGCAGGGCTGCTGCCATCAGAGAGGGCATCTGAAGAACTTCCCTGGCAAGGCTGGACCAGGCCACAGGATATAAACACTAAGAAGTAATCATTCTGATTACAACACTGATCATTCTGTTTATTCAGTAATGCACTAACTTGTAAAATATTTTCTTTGAGAAAGCGGCACTTTTTTTTAAACAGCAAAAGTGCCATTTGGGCTAGAAGTGGCCCTGGAGGTGGCCAGTTAAAGGGAAAAGGAGGAACATCTGAGTAGAGGGCAGACATCAGAGAGGGGATGTGCTAATGGAAGCCTAGGACACATGTATAACTGGAGAGATACTCTGGAGTAAAGGGACCTCAGGGGACATCAGGATGCAGGGGAAGCGGTGGCCAGATTGTCGTGGGCCTCACAGGCTGAAATCATTAGACTTTGTCCTTGTGGGAGTGGGCTGCCACCAAAGAGTTTTGAGCTGGGACATGGCATTATCAGACGGGTGTTTTAAAAGTCTGCAGAGGAGGGAATAAACCAGAGGTAAAATGTGGAATATGGGAGGGGCTTGGGAAGAGTGAATTCAGGAAGATCATTAAGGAATTTCTGTCAGTTAGTTTTCACTGTGTAAACAATAGCCCCCAAGCCTCATGGGTTAAACACCAGTTATTGCTCCCAAGACTGAGTCAATGTGGCAGTTTTGCTCTTCTGGCCCAGGCTTTGTTGATTTCTGCTGGATTATTTCCTCCTATCTACATCCAGCTGGCAGGTCATCTGGGCACCAGCTAGTCCAAGGTGGCCTCATTAATCGGTCTGGCACTGAAAAGGGTGACTTGACCACATGTCCATCACTATCCCACAGACGAGACCAGGTTTGTTTATATGATGGTAGCAAGGTTGCAAGAGAAGAAGGGGAAGTGTGCAAAACTGCCGGAGGCCTGGGCTTGGAACTCCACACTATTTCTGTTACATTCTCTCAGCCAAAGCGAGTCACAAAGCCAGCCCAGAATCAAGGGATGGAGAAAGACTTTACCTCCCAGGGGAGCAGCTGCAAAAAACCAGCTATTCTACAATTGCCCAGAGGCAGTCACTGTAGAATAGGCAAGAGATGACAATTAGGGCTTTCCTTCACTTACCCCACTCCACAAATAATCACTGAGTGCCTACTAGAAAGTGGGCCTCCTTCTAGGCCTGGAGATGCAATGGTAGAGCAAACAGACAAACACGTACACACACGCACGCACACAGTCTCTGCCCTTGGGGATCTGACCTTCAATAACAGTGGTGGGTCAGGGGCCCCACTGGGAATATATGGTACAGTCAAACTGGGATATTCTGAGGAATGTTCAAAAAGGACACAAATTGCTGCGGTGCAGGAGGGCTATAGGGGAATACCGAAGACCTTGACCATTCTGGCAGTCTCAGCGTATTATGGTCATTTCCAAAGTTCCACCCCTCCAGCCATTAGCTGTGAAGAAAACAAAGCAAGTTAACGAAAGTTAATTCATCAAAAGTCAATGCACTGAGTGGTCACATTGCTGAAAGTCAAATCATAGAGAAACACAATTTGCTGGGTTTACCTTATCTCTTTTAACTATTTATGAAGAATGTATATTTTTGTGCATAGAATAGAATGATTCTAACAACTTTGATCCGTTTCTAAGTTCTTCATCATGTCTGCATAGTGAATTCTGTAGAATGCTTTTTGTTGTTGTTGTTCCCTCTGCTTCAGTTCCCTGTTGTTGTAGCTGGAGGTTAGTAAACGAGAGAAGCCTCAGTCAAGTGGCATAGAATATACTTTTATCCACAATAAGAATATATATATATATATATATATATATATATCTTTCCCTTTCCAAATTCATTTTGTTCCAGAAATTTATACATACAACAGAAAATAGGATTTGGATAGCAAGCAATATATCAACACATTTATCTAATTTATTCATTCCTCTGTTTGGAAAACAAGAGTCTGGATAGCAAAGGTTCAGATAGTGAGAGGGATACCTGCACATTCACTGATCGGGTTTCTTTTGTTAACATATTTTTATTCAAAAATGCATTTACCAGTCTTTGCTCTTTGATGAATTAACCTTGAGCTGACAGTGTGACTTTCATTTGTGGCATTTCTGAGTCCTCATTCCTGGACAGGACACAGAGGTACCACACCCCACTGCAGCCTGCCCCAACTCACAGAGAGGTTGTAGAGCTGCTGCCATCAGGGAGGGCATCTGGAGAACTTCCCTGGCAAGGCTGGACCAGGTCACAGGGTGTGATCATTCTGTTTATTCAGTAATGCACTAACTTGTACAATATTTTATTTGAGAAAGGGGCATTTTTTTTTAATAGCAAAAGTGCCATTTGGGCTAGAAGTGGCCTTGGAGGTGGCCAGCTAAAGGGAAAAGGAGGAATGTCTGAGTAGAGGGCAGAGATGGTCTGAGATGCTCTTGGAATCTTGCTGTGACCTTTTCCAAAATCTACAGTAACTTGGGCAAGTCCCTGTCCCTCTCTGGCCTCAGTTTCCCCATCAGTGAAATGAGGGGTTGAACCAGATTAAGGGCTAACTACATGGCTGCACTTCAGAACCCCCTTCCCTAGGTGAACATCCCCCACCCGGGGGCCTGGATGAGAAGGGACCTCATCCAGGTTCTGCTGAGGAGGCCCAGGGACAGCATTTCCACATATTTCCTGAATGATTCCCCAGCAACCAAAGGCTCCAGAATTGGTGGCCAGATCTACCAACCCTGTGGCTGTGCAATCCACCTCATTCAATCCTCATGGCAGCCCAGGAGACAGACCATCTCATTCCCACTTCGCACATGAAGGGCTGAGTCTCTGAGAGATCATAACTCATAGGTTTTACAGGGCAGGTGCCCCCGAAGTCAGAGGGGAGGCAGTGTTTGTGCTCTTAGCTACTGTAGTGGACTGAGTAGTGTCCCCCAAAGATTCATGTTCTCTCAGAACTTCAGAATGTGACCTTGGTTGGAAATAAGGTCTTTGCAGATGTACTCAGTTAAGGATCGCAAAGTGAAACCATCAGGATTTAGGGTGGGCCCTAAATTCAGTGACTGGTGTCTGTATAAGACAAGGAGAGGACACAGGGAGGAGAAGGGCATGTGAAGGTGGAGGCAGAGATTGGAGTGAGTGGTGCATCTAGAATCGAAGGAACACCAAGGATTGCCGGCAGCAGCAGCCAGGAGAGAGGCGTGGATGGTTTCTTCCTCAGAGTCTGCAGAGGGAACCTACTCTGCCTACACCTGGATTCTAGACTTCTGCCTCCAGAACAATGACAGAATAAATTTCTGTTCTCTTAAGTCCCCAAGTTTGTGGTGATTTGTGACAGCAGCCCTAGAAAATGAATATAGCCACTAAGTTGGCAGGAAAGTATTTCCTAACCCCCCACGCAGCTGTGGATGTACCAGGGCTTTGGAAGTTAGCGATCTCCACCATTCGACGCTTCATGTCAAACAGTGGTGGGTGGGCAAGCTGCCTGCCAAGGTTATGGTGCACTTTCTGCTTTTTCAAGAACACCAGGGAACTTTTAAAATTAATAATATTATCTGCTGGGCGCGGTGGCTCAAGCCTGTAATCCCAGCACTTTGGGAGGCCGAGGCAGGTGGATCACGAGGTCAGGAGATCGAGACCATCCTGGCTAACACGGTGAAACCCCGTCTCTACTAAGAAAATACAAAAAACTAGCCGGGCGTGGTGATGAACACCTGTAGTCCCAGCTACTCGGGAGGCTGAGGCAGGAGAATGGTGTAAATCTGGGAGGCGGAGCTTGCAGTGAGCTGAGATCCGGCCACTGCACTCCAGCCTGGGCGACAGAGCAAGACTCTGTCTCACAAAAAAAAAAAAAAAAAAAATTAATAATATTATCTTTCTAGCCAGGCACAGTGGCTTGCACCTGTAATCCTAATACTTTGGGAGGCCAAGACAGGAAGATCTCCTGAGTCCAGGACTTGAAGGTTGCAATGAGCTAAGATTACACCAATGTACTGCAACCTGGGTGACACAGCAAGACCCCACACACCTCCAAAAAATCTTCCTAAGTTAAGCATTTGGTCAGTGCTAGATACTTGGCCACACTCACCCTAATCCTTACAAAGTCTCCGCAAGGAGACCCTCCTCTCCCCATGAGGACACCACAGCTCCAGGGAGCCCTGCCTGGGCCACATCTCATGGCACATAGTGTAGGTGGCCCAGCCAGGATTTGAACGCATGTCTGCCCAACTCCGAAGTCTCCTTTTTCCAGTCGGTCTCCCTTGCATTTTCACATGTTCCGTTTTACTACTTATCACTTTCCCGCAGCCTATGGCAGAGTTAATTAGTG
Organism: Macaca thibetana thibetana; assembly: GCF_024542745.1. Taxonomy (NCBI): domain Eukaryota; kingdom Metazoa; phylum Chordata; class Mammalia; order Primates; family Cercopithecidae; genus Macaca; species Macaca thibetana. The sequence continues at coordinate 176,979,676 of NC_065582.1, forward strand.
AGCTTATCACCTGAAACTTGAATGCGAAAACGTGGCAGTGTTCCTTACGATTTTTTGCCAAAACCCTCCAGAAAATCTCTCCCCTCAGAAGCAGTCCAAGCAAATGCTGTTCTGAGAAAGATTTTGAGTCCTTCAGAGTTTTGGTGCATACGCTGGGGTTTTCAACAGAAATGTAGAAAACCTCAAAAATTGGCTCTGGGGGCCCTGAAATCAGTGACACCTGCCAGGCTCGTAGGTCTTTCTCGTAGTTTCTGTCAGCAGCTGTCTTCCTCTTCACTGTCACTTGGGCAATCCCTGGGAATCCAGCAGAGGAATTTGTCACTTAATTATTCCTTGCAGCTGCTAAGATGGTGAGAACAGTCCTCTGTTGGGCTGTATCCATTTCCTGTGGCTGCTGTGACAAAGTTCCACAAATGACAGCAATGTGCTCTCCACAGTTCTGAGGCCAGAGGGCAGAGATAGGGGCTTCAGTAGGGATGCAGTGCCCCTCCAGAGGCTCTGAGGGGAGTCCCTTCCATGCACCTCTCCTGGCCTCTGGCAGCTGCCAGTGCTCCTTGGCTTGTGGCTGCATCACTCCAGTCTCTGCCTCCACCATCACAGGCCTTCCCCTATGTGTGCATCCCAAAACTCCCTCTTCCATGCTCTTACAAGGACATATGTTGACTGCATTTAGGACCCACGCTCCTCCTCTCAACATCCGTAACCTAATCATATTTTTGCTGTTTGAGTGATATTTGCACACTCCAGGATGAGGACATGGATGTACATTTGTGGGGCCGCCACTCAGCCCACTGCACTGGACTAGAGATAAGCATCTGTTTTCTCATATGCTTTGGTAAACACTTTGGCCTCCTCTACCAAAAACAGTTCATTCAAGTTAGATCCTAGTTTACTGGACACCTTCTTACTGTCTGCCAGTCACTGTGCTAGGTCTAAGCTACAGAGATGAGCAGGGGACAGCCACCAGACCCTTGGGAGAAAGACTGGTGTCAAATCAAATAAGAGTGATAACTGATGTATTGCAAGCCATCCCATCTGCCTGGTGTGTCAGATAAGAGTCCCAGAGCAAGAAATGGTTGGCTGTGGTCTAGCAAGGTGAGCAGGGAGGAGTTCCCTGGGCAAATGTGAGGAGGGGGCATTGTCAGAGGAAGGAGGAGCCTAGGAGCCCAGGGCCAGAGGCAGGAGGCTGACCATGTGCCTGGAAATGGGAACCAGCAGTCGGTGAAAGTGCAAAGGTAGGCAGAAGTTAGAACACAGAAGGCCTTAATGTGTAGACCTGCTTTGAAGCCAGTGGGAAGCTACTGTTGGGTTTTAAGCAGGAGGCATGGACTGACCAGGTTTGCATGTGAGAGTTGATTCTAGAAGCTGGGTGGAGACAGAGGTTGATGCTGAGGCCTGAGGCTGGGGCCACTCCCCAGTTCCATCCATCTCTCAGCCTCAGTTTTCTCTGTGGAAAAGTCCAGATCCCAGCTTACACTGTTTCTCTCTTACGGATTAGTGTGAGAGTCAAATGAGATCATTATTGCCAATAAGCTCTGTGAATACACAGAATTTAGTTGACCATTTTCATTGACTTCGCTTTTGGGTTAAATAAACACTAAAATAAAAACCATCAGGAAGCCTGGCTGAGCAGGAATAACCTCTTTGATGAAGGAAAACATTCCCCTTTATACGTCAGCAACTTTGACCCCAGAGGGAATCAGAACTCATGCCTTTGGGGGGTGTTCCTGCAGACACAGAGCTGTTCTCCCCCTGGGAACCTCACCACTGCTCAAAATGTGATGCAAACATGAGCTGACTTAGTTATCTCAATGTTCAAACTTGAAAAAAAAATAAACATTCTGTTCCAAAATCTTCAGCGTTAGTCACAAAATTACTGAGGGGAGAAGTTCTGCTCTGGGCTTATGAAGCGCTCAGTTAATCCCACAGATATGGGGGTTCCTGGGGTGACAGGGGGGAGAGCTTTGAGCTGGCTGTCAGCTCCACAGACAATTGACTTCTCATATCCCCTACATATGAGCTCCTCAACAGGTGACGACTGGGGTACAGAGGACTCTAGGGACTTCCTTGTTTAGTTCATGCCATTTTATGAAGGTGCAGGTGCCCAATCGAAATAAATGGGTGGATAGCATTTCCCCATCAGGGTAGTAAACAATTCTGGGGAAGAAGCCCTGGGTAGCTGGATGCTTTGAAGTCAAGAGCTTTCCAGCCAGGCAGGAGTTGATGATTATCAGGTCACCTGGCTTCTAATTACATGATGGGCCACGTGCCCAAGGGAGTTTAAGGGAACAACTGCCTGCCCTGCCACAGTGGACTAGCAAAGGCACCAGGCTGCACTGCCAGGCAGCTCTGAGGTCAGAACACTCTTGAGCCGCTGCTCCGGGCATGGCCCCATCAGAGATGAGTGGTACTCTGGTTAGGGAAACAGACAGAACTTGACTAATGCCCACCAGAAGAGACCACTTTCTCCAGCAGGAACATAGCAGAGGGCCTGGAGGACAACAGAGGAGCGCATGGAACGATCCCAGGTCAGGCGAAAATCCACCACTTGGGGTTCTTTCAGCTCCAAGACTGACAGAGGGGAAAGACATGCCTGTGGAGAAGTCAGCATGAGCAGAATCGCTGAGGTGTGACTGTACAAGGCACGTTCTCAGAGGCCCGTAATTGAGTGTGTCTGGGCAGTGCATTCCAGGGCCTCGGGTGGGGGGGCCCGCCTGTGAGTGGCATGCATGAATTCTCTCCACCAGTTCACAGAACGGGATCAGCATGCAGAGGCTTCATGTTTAGTCCCCTGCATAGGGGGACAGTCCATTAAATCTCAGGAATATTATTTCAACCCCTGCATCCTTTTAAGCAGTTGATCATTAGCCCATTTCTCTCCCAGGCAGTCAGACCTCTGTCCACGGTGTCCCCAGCTCTCAGCGGGTAGCGTGAGTCCTTCTCACCAGGCTTGGGTTGAGTGAGGCTCCCCTGCACTCCCCATGATGGGGCGAGGGAAAGGGACTTATGCTCAGCAATAGGTGCCCCTCTATCTCTGTAGAAATCTTCCCTGCTTCCCCACTTTCTCTTCCATTCCTAATTAGGAATGTCATAATGATAATCATCATTATCATCTTCATCATCATCATCATTATCACCAATACTATTTATTGAGTACTTATTATGGGCCAAGCATGGAATTAAGTACTTTACCTGCATTATCTCCTTTAACAAGAAGCTCAAGAGTTAGTTGAGAAAGAAAGGGAGGCATTCCACTCCGGTCGCCTCAGCTGACGTGAGAAAGCCATGTGGCTGCAGAGAGTGCGGGCTGGGTTGGGAGATGGAACCAGGCCTTGAAGGAAACACTGCTTCCACTTTCTTTGTTCTTTAGCAGCTTTAATTACCAAGCTCTTGTGGAAGCTGAGGGAATTGGCATTAACTCTGTTTTAATTTGTACTTTTGCAAATGAGATGTAGTTACATGACAATGATTCACTTCTGTGAGGTGTCAAAAATAAAGCGCTAGGATGGAAAAGGGCCCATTGCATTCACGCACGGCCCATTGTTTTTCTGTTAAACGGAGGAAAGCAAGATTCACGCTGGCAAAAAGTTCTTGAAGGACTACTCTTCGTCTCCCCATATTGGGAACAGTGTGACCAGCATTCAGGAGATTCTAGGCTCCAAAAGTGGATGCGTAAAGAACAAAAGATGATTCTCCCGGAGAGCCAACATGAATTGGGGAGGACTGTGAGCTGTGAGTCCACCCACCGTGCGTCGAATCCTCCATACAACCAGTAGAGTGGTGCTGGCCTGTTCCCACCCTCGTGCATCAGTTTACCCACATGTAAAATGGGCGCTAGGTGCTGAGAGGAGACAACATACATGAAGCGAGTCAGATGCAGCCCACACGTGTGGATGTGGAGTACGTCCAAGGTGCTGGCTGCCACTGCCTTCCTCATGGCTCCTGCCTTAGGAGCACTCAAGGCAGCATTGTCCCTGTATCCATGGATGTGCCATTTTGCCTGGGATCCCAGGTCTCAGCCCCATCTTCCTTCCCCAGTTCTCAGGTTGTCGCTGACCTGAACATGAAGACTGAGTCGTTCTAGAAACAACAAGGAGGCATGTGTGACTGGAATGGAATCAGCAGGGTCAGAGTGAAGGAAAACCAAGTCAGAGAGCAGGAAGGAAGCAAACTCCATGGCCACAGAGCCTGGTCAGTTCAGCAGCTGGATTCCAAGTGCAATGGGAAACTCTTGGCGGGTGTGCATCAGAGGACAGACGTCATCTCAATTCTATTTCAAATGATCACATGGGCTGTTGTGTGGATTAACATATTGGAGGACGTGTGCCCAAGGTGTTCTCAACAGAGGGGAGCTGCCCTGAGGCAGATATTTCAATAATAATAATAATAATAATGGTAAAATAATGATAATACAATAGTAATTAGCATCCATGTTCATATCCATCATTCTGTTGGATCAGTGCACCAATTTTACAGATGAGAAAGCTGGGGAATAAGTAACGGGCCCTGCATATTGCAGTTAGTATCAAAGCAAGGACTGGGGCCCTTTCCCCCATGCCACAAGTCCTTCCTTGCCATCCTGAATGGCTTGAGGGATGAAACCACTACCTGGAGGCAGAGGGGTCCTGGGTGAAGTGCTCGGCTATGCCTCACTTCTCTGTTTCACGTCCTTGCATCTGGGGGCCATATGCTTTGAAATGCTCTGTTTGCCAAAATGGCAAATCATGGGCCCCAGGGCCAGATTCCTGCAAACCAGTGTTACTGCAGGGACCTTGGGCTGTCTCATCAATCCAATTGTGGCAAATCTTCAAAGACTGTCAAACAAAACCAGCTCCTGCCCATTCCCTTCCTTTATGTCCTGGAAAGAGTAGGAAACTCAGCCCTGCCATGTGGCCTCGAGGGAAAGGCATGAGCTTGAGTCAGACACAGGCTACACCTCCAGCCATGTGTGATGTCTTTGGAAGTCACCTAGCCTCCCTAAGCCTCCACCTTGAGAGCTATTGTGCAATAAGAACTATTTAAAGACTGCTAAGCGATGTGTATGGTGCCTGGTACACAGAAGGCACTTAGTGAGTTTGAATTTCCTTCCTCACCTCCTTGCTTTTATTAAGGCAGATTTAAAGTATTCTGTAACAATATAAATTATAAATTCAGAGTTCTGGAAAGAAATGATAAATGGTCTCATACAAATTTGTTTTCTTCACAAACCCACCAAAATGATGAGCACGTTATAATTTAATGATACCGTTACGTGACTTACTAGAGAAAATTCTATGACAGGGTCTGTCTACATAAAGAGCAATACATCAACTCGACTTCTTGGAGGCATTCCTGGATGTGGGGTTAGTCAGAAGTTACATGGTGGATTTGCATTTAAAATAAAGTCACTCTTGTTCCCACATAGCCTCTGATGGAAATTCTCACCCCGCTGTGAAGTCTCATTCGTCAGGTCCAGCGAGCAGAAGACTGGTCAGTGGACATTCATTCTCTCACCCCTTAGGTGCTTCCCTTTACATGCCCAACTTCTTTATTGAAACAAAATATGGATTAAAATATAAAACCAAGCTTGTCAGAATTATGCCTTAGGAGGACCTATGGGGAGGTTGTCTTAAAGAGGAAACTAATGCATGTGCTTTAATGCAGGATTTTCTGAACTACATGCTGATCATTCACAGTCATTTTTCCCCTTTTATATATTCTCAGTTCTACCCCAAATTAATTCATTCAGCAAAAGATTTTTGCTGGGCACTGTGGCTCCGATACATTGGGTGGCTGAAGCAGAAGGATTTCTTGAGCTCATGAGTTCAAGACCAGCCTAGGCAACATAGCAAGACCTCATCTCTACAAAAAATTTAAAAATTAGCCAGGCATGGTGGTGCATGCCTGTAGTCCCATCTACTTGGGAGGCTGAGATGGGAGGATGGTTTGAGCCCAGGAGGTTGAGGCTACAGTGAGCCATGTTCATGCCACTGCACTCCAGCCTGGGTGACAGAGTAAGGCCCTGTCTCAAAACAAAAAAAATTTTTGAACACATACTATGTACCAGGTACTGTACTCTGTACTGATGACACAGAAATAGAGTCAGAGACATTTCTCGGTCCCCGTCAGGCCCATAATCCAATTAAGAAGACATATACACTGATAACAGTAGGCCTCCCTGGGCGGGGCACATTCATTGTGCTTTATTGTCCAGTGCAATAGAGAGGAAGGAGCTGGAAAAACAAGGTTGATAGGCAAGAGCATTTGTTAAAAGTATTAATCAAGCACTTCTTGTGTTGATCCAGGCACAGGAGATACCCAGCGAATGACACAGGCCACTACAAGTGTATATTTATAGAACCATTACTGGTAAGCTAATAAATATTGAGGATTACTGACCAGTGCTAAGAAGGAGTAAACAGGGTAAGGGGCTAGGGCGATGGGAGGAGAGGACTGCTTTTGTGATGTGTACAGGAAGGGCCCCCATGAGAAGCCAGCGCCACAGGCAGGACTTGGGTCTAAGAAGGAAGCCGCCCTGTGAGGATGCAGGGGAAGAATGTGCAAAGGTCCCAAGGCAGGCACTCGCTTGGAAGGTTCAGGAAAGGCTGCAGTGTTGGTAGCATAGGGGATAAAAAATATTTTTTCTTCAACCATCGTAGGTCCTTAGTTGAAACAGACCCCTGTAACAAAAGACAGATTAACACAAGAAAAAAATACAGAAGCTTATTAACATGTATATTTCACATATACATGGGAGACACCCAGGGAATGAGTAGTGCTCAAAGAAGTGGCTTTAAATTCCTGCTTCGAGAAAAAATAATAAATGTTGAAAGAAGCAACAAGATAAAACAAAAGGACATTGAGTCTCTAGTGATGGCAACTTGGGGGAAAACAGGTAAGTAGCAGATCGAGGTGGGTTAGGGAAACTGGTTCATGTAGTTTCCTCTGGTGTAAGCTCCAGACCTATGAGGTCCAAAGTTGTCATCAGTGGTGGTACCCTTTGTTCTCCCTGGCAGAAGAGGGTGGGGGCAGAATATCTCTTGTCTTTGTAAATCTGTGTCCTGCTTTTAGGCAAATAGAGGGAAGGGCAGAGAGCTTTCCTGCATCTACTTCTTTTTAAATGCCTTTAGCTCAACAGTCCTTTGTGTTTTGAGGTGGAATATTCTGATGTTCCATGTTAGTAAAGGAAAGAGATGAAATTAGAGATGAAGTTGGAAGGATAGTAGGGGCTGGAGGATAGAAGATCTCATAACTCCATGGTAAGGAATTAGGAATTTTACTTTCAACACCATGGGAAGCCATTGGAGATTTGAAGCAGAGGAAGGATTTGATCAAAATGTGAAAGATGTGTCTGTGCTTTAATCATTAAGTCAACAAGTAGTTTTTAAGCACCTACGACATGCCTGGTTCCATACTAGACCCAGAGGATGCAAAGATGAGTAAGACTCTCCTGATGAGGACACAGCCAGATTCATTCATTCATTCACTCATTCACTTACCCATATTTATTGAGCCCAGAGGCCCCATATGCCAAGAGGAGCCCCTATACGGCAGATAATGTTGTAGAAACTGGAGCAGTGCATGGAACAAAGCAAACAAACAAAAATCCCTGCCCTCAAGGAATGGACATTCTGTTGAGGGAGGCTTATTGTAAACACATGAAAATATAATGTAATTATATGGTTTGGATTTGTGTCCCCACCAAATCTCATGTTGAATTGTAATCCCCAGTATTGGAGGTGGGGCATGGTGGGAGGTGATTGGATTATGGGGATGGATTTCTTGTGAATAGTTTAGCACCATCCCCTGCGTACTGTCCTTGTGATAGTGAGTTCTCATGAGATCCCATCATTTAAAAGTGTGTGGCACCTCCCCACCCTCTCTTTTGTTCCTGCTCCCACCCTGTGAGACACCTCACTTCTCCTTTGCCTTCCACCATGATTGGAAGATTCCTGAGGCCTCCCAGAAGCTGAGTAGATGCCAGCATCATGCTTCCTGTACAGCCTGTTGGAACCATGAGCCAATTAAACCTCTTTTTCTATATAAATTACCCAGTCTCAGGTATTTCTTTATAGCAATGGGAGAACAGACTAATACATGTAGCAATAAGTGCACTGAAGGGAAGTCATGCAAAATGAGGAGGAGAATGATGGAGAAGATGCTATCTTAGGGTAGCCAGGGAAGGCCTCTCCACAGAGTTGATCATGGAGCAGAGATGGGGAGACAAGAAGGAGACAGCCACGCGCACATCTGCGCATGAGCAATCCAGACGGAGGAGCAGCTGGTGCAAAGGCCCCATGTGTCATTCAGGATTCATGATTGCAGTTCCCAAGGTGCATGCACCAGCCTCAGGCTTCAGGGAGGACTTCCCAGGGCTGTGATATCTGATCAGGGACCTGGGAGACAATTGAGACTCAGATTGGGGCTCCATCAGAAAGCTGGACTCTTTCTTTCAAAAAGGAATGAGTTGCCCATCAATTGAGGTGTACAAGGGAGCCAGGCTGGCCTGGAGTCCAGCCCTATCTGGGAAAGGTGGGACCTGAAAGGGACAATGTCACTCCTAAAGGGATGAAATGAATGAGTATTGAAACCAAGTTCAAATTCAGTCCTGTCCTGGGGAAGGCAGGATTTCAGCTCCTCAGTTCTTATTCCTTCACCTGTTTGTTTACTGGGTCAGTCTTTAATTCATTTCTAAATACTACTGTTCATCTGTTCACACACCCATCCATTGATCTCCCCACCTTCATTCAACACCCTCATCAAGTACCTCATCTGTGCCAGGTCTGTCGCTTCACCACTCATGAATCCATAAGGATGACGGGTAGTGTCCTTCTGTGTGCAGAAGGCTGTGCCAGATGGCTGGGCAGGGGCTGTGGGAACACAGAGGGAGACCCCAACAGCCTCAAAGGCAGGGAAGAGGTGGTGATGTGCAGTGAATTGTAAAAGCTGAGTCGTTTTTCAGGCAGACGAGGAGGGAGGAGAAGGAGGAGGAAGGGCATTTCCCACAGAGGAGAACACCTGGTACTCCCCAGGGGGCAGAGAGATAGCAGGTGCCATCCAGCAGGAGCTGCAGGTTGTCCTCACTCCCTCTGCTGTGAAAAGACGAATTTCTCCTGGCAGGAAGAAGCCAGGCTGTGGGAAGGGGCCCAGAATGAGCAACTGTCAGGGCTCAGCAGGAAGATTTTGGCTGTCCACACTCTTGATAGCTGGGGGCTGAGTGCAGCCAACGGGGATTCAGCTTTTGGATCTGGAAATGGTTCGGCCTTGCAGAGGTCACTTGTCACAGCCAACTGGGGAAAGATAGCACACCTGGGGCTGCCAGTTCTGCAAAGAGAGCAGGCGCTGCCTGACTTCCAGCAGGGGCTTTGATATCAGTCTTAATATCTATGGCAGCAACAGGAGCTGCAGGCTGTGCAAGTCGGAGTAAGACACCTGGAAAAGAAAAATAAGCTCACTTTTCTGCTGGGAGAAACTTTCAAGAGAAGTCAGAAACAGTGGCAAAGGCTGATGGGGTCACATGTGCGCAGGGTGCTTAAAGCGGGCCTTACTTCACCTATTCCATCACCCTGAGGATCTCCGTTTTAATCTGAACAAGGGCTTCGGTCTCTGTGCTCCCTCACTTGGCCTCATGGCTGGTATAGGAGAAAAACCATTCATCAATTTCTATCTCTACCACAAATTAGGTGAATGACTTTGAGCAATCCATCTTTCTGTGCCTTAGTTTCCTCATCTGTAAATTGGAAATAATACCACCTATCTAGAAAGAGTCTTAGCATGTAAAAATCAATCAGTATAGCTCTGCATGGAAGGCCACACTGTAAATGGTCAGCACATGGGAGATATGTTTGTTGAAGGTGTTTGCCTTGATGGAGAGGACCCCGTGGACAGTCCAATAGACCTGGTTTCAAATCCCACCTGTAATAGTCAGGGTTCTTTAGAGGGACAGAGCTAACAGGATAGATGTATATATGAGAGCAAGTTTATTAAGGAGAAGTGACTCACATGATCACAAGGTAAAGTCCCACAATAGACCATCTGCAAACTGAGGCACAAGGAAGCTAGTGGTGGATCAGTTCAAATCCCCAAACCGCAAAAGTAGGGAAGCTGACAGTGCAGCCTTCAGTCTGTGGCCAAAGACCCGAGAGTCCCTGGCAAGCCACTGATGTGAGTCCAAGAGTCCGAAAGCTGAAGAGCTTGAAGTCTGGTGTTCAAGGGCAGGAAGCATCCAGCATGGGAGAAAAATGAAGGCTGGAAGACTCAGCAAGTCTGCTCTTCCACCTTCTCCTGGATGCCTTATTCTGGCAGCACTGGCAGCTGATTAGATGATGGTCACCCAGATTGAGAGTGGGTCTGCCTCTCCCAGCCCACTGACTCAAATGTTTACCTCCTTTGGCAGCACCCTCACAGACACACCCAGGAGAAATACTTTGCATCCTTCAATCCAATCAAGTTGATACTCAATATTAACCATCATTCCACCTCTGCCTCTGCCTTACTAGCTGTGGGACCTTAGCTAAGAGTTTTTACCTTGTGTCCTCATCAGTAGTTTGCCCGGAACACTCTCAGATTATGCCTGACATCCTAATGTGATTACTAATACCACCCCCTTACACTCTCAAAATGTCTGAGTTTGGAAAGTAAACAGCGTGGTGTCTCTACTCATCAATAAAATGGATAGTGCCATGCGCAAGGACTTTTATGAGGGAGAATGAAGGGAATGCAAAGGAAAAACCCTGATAAACATGGAAATGCCACCCCCTTTCCACCATAGCAGTCTTGAATAAAGTACATGCATGGAAACATCAGTTCATTAACAAGGAGAAGCAGAAATTTATATTCCACCCCAGCCAGTCACAAAGACACCAACATGGAAATGCGTTCACACCATCAATTAACCTCAGCATTGCTAAAGTATCAAGCTACCCCTAAAGTCCTGCTCCTGCCCACTCCATGTCCCCAGGTCCACTTCACATTTGAACCCTGTACCTTCCCATCTCTCACCTTCCCCTCTTTCTACTCAGTGCTTCCCTATGCAGATCAATTTAGTGTCTCAGAACCATTTACAATTCAAATGTTCTTTCTCGCCATATCATAATACAATATAATAAACCCTTGCAGGTAATCAGGAAATAATTAATTGTGGTACTACCAGAGTGACTGTCTGATTTGCTGACTCTGAAGGGGTTTCTGAGACATGGGATATTCTGTTTTTAAAGCTGGGACAGTAAGTTGGTTCCCCTAAGTACTGTGGCAGTGTGGATTAGAAAGCAATAAGAGTTCAGAAAAGGACATTTTGGGGCAAGCTTCAGTGGAGGGGACAGCAGGACTCTGAAAAGCTGGAAAATGTTTCTCCAAAAGAGACCCTAGGACACAGATGCCAGTGAAGGCAGTCTGTTTGGGGGTGATCCCAGGAGACATCAGGAGGGAGTGGGCACTGAGGCAGGGCAGGGCCAGGCAGGCAGCCATGGAGTGCATTTCAGGGCAAGTTCCTGCTGTGGGCACCTGCAGCATGATCCTCTGGGGAGCTCTGGAAGACTGTGGGGGAAGACAACTGCATCCTCTCACAGGAAGCATGAAGGCACCAGCTCTCTTCAGTCCATCCTGGGGAGAGGCTCTGTCAGCTCCCCAGCCCTTCTGGCTTGTGAAAAGCCAACAAAAACCTCTGCCAGGGATGCCAGCAGGCAGGTGGAGGTGACAGCCTGAGATGGTGAGGGAGGATAGAGTAAAGACCAGCCATCCACATCTGCCTCAGCATTCCAGGGTCTGAGCTGGAGAACGACAGAACTGCACAGGATTTAAGATGCTGTCTAGCCCAGGGACTGTGGCTTCTTCCGGGCTCTGTCTTCAGTTTCCAACCCTGCGCTCCCTCCAAGAAGGAACTCGGTACCTTTTGTTCACTGAATGAACAAACAAAGTTCTGCAGCTGGGAAAACCAAGACCTAGGCTGAGGGTGTGATGGCCTCACATCACAGGAATGAGCGGGAACCCAGGTTCTGAGCTATGTCCCCTGGATCCTTGACCCTATTTCAGGCAGCCTTGTAACTCCAGCACCCATACAAAGAACGCTTTTTTGTTTTTTTTAACTTTTATTTTCGTTTCAGGGGTTCATGTGCAGGTTTGATATATAGGTAAATTGCACGTTACAGGAGTTTGATATACAGATTATTTCATCACCCAGGTAATAAGCATAGTATAGTACCTGTTTTTTCAGTCCTCACCCTCCTCCCATCCTGCACCCTCAAGTAGGCCGCAGTATCTGTTGTTCCCTTGTGTCCATGTGTGCTCAATGTTTAGCTCCCACTTGTAAGTGAGAACATGTATTTGGTTTTCTGTTCCTATGTTAGTTCACTTAGGATAATGGCCTTCAGCTCCATCCATGTTGCTGCAAAAGACATGATCTTTTTCTTTTTAATGGCTGCATAGTATTCCATGGCATACATGTACCACATTTTCTTTACCCAGTCTGTTGTTAATGGGCATTTAAGTTGATTCCATGTCTTTGCTATTGTGAATAGTGCTGCAGTGAACATACACATGCATCTGTCTTTATGGTAGAACAATTTATATTCCTTTGAGTATGTACCCAATAATGGGACTGCGGGATCAAATGGTAGTTCTGTTTTAAGTTCTTCGAGAAATTGCCAGACTGCTTCCACAGTGGCTGAACTAACACATTCCCACCAACAGTACATAAGCTTTCTGTTTTCTCTGCAACTTTGCCAGCGTCTGTTATTTTTTTACTTTTTAAGACTAGCCATTCTGACTGATGTGAGATGGTATCTCATTGTGGTTTTGATTTGCATTTCTCTAATGATTACTGATATTGAGCATTTTTTCTTGTTCTTGTTGGCTGCATGTATATCTTCTTTTTAAAAGTGTCTGTTCATGTCCTTTGCCTATTTTTAAATGGGGTTGCTTTCTGCTTGTTGATTTGCTTAAGTTCCTTACAGGTTCTGGATATTAGACCTTGGTCAGATGCATAGTTTGCAAATATTTTCTCCCATACTCTGGGTTGTATGTTTACTCTATTTATAGTTTCTTTTGCTATGCAGAAGCTCTTTAGTTTAATTAAGTTCCATTTGTCAATTTTTGTTTTTGTTGCAATGGATTTTGGCATCTATGTCATAAAATCTGTGTCAGGGACTATGTCCAGAATGGGTATTTCCTAAGTTTTCTTCCAGAGTTTTTATAGATTTGGGTTTTTACATTTAAGTCTTTGATCCATATTGAGTTGATTTTTGTATATGGTGTAAGGAAGGGGTCCAATTTCAGTCTTCTGCATATACTTCACCAATTATCCCAGCACCATTTATTGCACAGGAAGTCCTTTCCCCATTGCTTGTTTTTGTCAGCTTTGTTGAAGATCAGATGGTTGTAGGTAGGTGGCCTTATTTCTGGACTCTCTTTTCTGTTCCATTGGTCTATGTGTTTGTTTTCATACCAGTACCATGTTGTTTTGGTTACTGTAGCCTTGTAGTATAGTCTGAAGTCATGTTGCCTCCCGCTTTGTTCTTTTTGCTTAGGATCTTGGCTATTTGGGCTCTTTTTTTGGTTTCATATGAATTTTATAGTAGTTTTTTCTAATTCTGTGAAGGATACCATTAATAGTTTGACATGAATTGCATTGAATCTGTAAATTGCTTTGGACACTATGACCATTTTAACAATACTGATTTTTCCTATCATGAGCTTGGAATGTTTTTCTATTTGTTTGTGTCATCTCTGATTTCTTTCAGCAGTGTTTTGTAATTTTCATTGTAGGGATATTTCACCTCCCTGGTTAGCTCTATTCCTAGGAATTTTATTTTGTGTGTTTGTGTGGCTATTGTGAATGGGACTGAATTCTTGATCTTGTGCTCAGCTTGGATGTTGTTGGTGTACAGAAATGCTACTGGTTTTAGTGCATTAATCTTGTATCTTGAAACTTTGCTAAAGTTGTTTATCAGATCAAGAAGCTTTCTGGCAGAGACTATGGAGTTTTCTAAGTATAAAATTATATTGTCTGCAAACAGAGATAGTTTGACTTTTTCTCTTCCTATTTGGATGTCTTTTATTTCTTTCTCTTGCCTGATTGCTCTGGTTGGGACTTGCAGTACTATGTTGAATAGGAGTGGTGAGAGTGGGCAGCCTTGTCTGGTTCTAGTTGTCAAGGGGGATGTTTCCAGCTTTTGCCCACTCAGTATGATGTTGGCTCTGGGTTTGCCATAGATGGCTGTTATTATTTTGGGGTATGTTCCTTCAATGCCAAGTTGTGGAGGCTTTTTAACATGAAGGGATATTAGTTTTATCAGAAGTCATTTCTGCATCCATTGAGATGATCATGTAGTTTCTGTTTTTACTTTTGTTTATGTGATGAATCACATTTATTGATTTGTATATGTCGAAGGAATCTTACATTCCAGGGATAAAGCCTACTTCACTATAGTGGATAGCTTTTTGATGTGCTGCTGGATTTGGTTTGCTAGTATTTTGTTGAGGATTTTTGCATCTATGTTCATCAAGGATATTGGCCTGAAGTTTTATTTTGTGTATGTATGTGTCTCTGCCAGGTTTTGGTATCAGGATCATGCTGGCCTCATAGGATGAGTTGAAGAGGATTCCATCCTCCTCAATTTTTTGGAATAGTTTTGTTAGGAATAGTACCAGCTCTTCTTTATGCATCTGGTAGAATTCAGTTGTGAATCCATCTGTTCTTGAGCTTTTACTGGTTGGTAGGCTTTTAACTACCACTTCAATTTCAGAAGTTGTTATTGGTCTCTTCAGGATTTCAGTCTCTTCCTTGTTCAATCTTGGGAGGTTGTATATTTCCAGGAATTTATCAGTTTCTTCTTGGTGTTCATAATAGTCTCTGAGGGCTTTTTGTATTTCTGTGGGGTCAGTGGTAATGTCTCTTTGTCATTTCTGATTGTGTATTTGAATTTTCTCTCTTTTTAAATTAGTTTAGATAGTGGCCTATCAGTCTTATTTATTCTTTAAAAAAATCAGCTCTTGAATTCATTGATCTTTTGTATTTTTTTGTGTCTCAATTTCTTTCAGTTCAGCTCTGATTTTGGTTATTTCTTATCTTCTGCTAGCTTTGGGATTTGTTTGCTAATTCCTCTAGGTGTGATGTTAGGTTGTTTATTTGAGATCTTTCTAACTTTTTGATATGGGCATTTAGCACTATGAACTTTTTTCTTAACACTGTTTTAGCTGTGTCCCAGAGATTCCGGTATGTTATATCTTTGTTCTCATTAGTTTCAAACAATTTCTTTATTTTTGCCTTAATTTCATCGTTCACCCAAAAGTCATTCAGGAGCATGTTGTTTAATTTTCATATAATTGTATGGTTTTCAGTGATCTTCTTAGTAAAGATTTCTATTTTTATTGCACTGTGTTCCAAGGGTGTGGCTGGTCTAATTTTTTTTCAATTTGCTGAATATTGTTTTATGGCCAATTGTGTGGTCAATTTTGGAGTATGTGCAAATGAGAAGAATGTCTATTCTGTTGTT
The DNA here is from genome assembly GCF_024542745.1 of Macaca thibetana thibetana. Classification (NCBI taxonomy): domain Eukaryota; kingdom Metazoa; phylum Chordata; class Mammalia; order Primates; family Cercopithecidae; genus Macaca; species Macaca thibetana. The sequence goes on from NC_065582.1 coordinate 176,995,146, forward strand.
TTTGGGTGGAGAATTCTGTAAGTGTCTGTCAGGTTCATTTGGTCAAGTGTTAAGTTCAGGTCCCAAATATCTTTGCTGGTTTTCTGCCCTGATCATCTGTCTGATACTGTCATTGGGGTGTTGACTTCTCCTGCTATTATTGTGTGCTGTGTCTCCTTGTAGGTCTCTAAGAACTTGTTTTATGAATCTGGGTACTCCATGTTGGGTGCATATATATCTAGCATAGTTAGGCATTCTTGTTGAATGGAGCCATTTATCATTATGTAATGCACTTCTTTGTGTTATTTATTTTTGTTGGTTTAAAATCTGTTTTGTCTGAAATTAGAATAGCAACCCCTGATTTTTTCTGTTTTCCATTTGTTTGGTAAATTTTTCTCCATCCTTTTACTTTGAGTCTATGGGTGTCATTGAATGTGAGATGTGTGTCTTGAAGAAGACAGCATATAGTTGGGTCTGGCTTCTTTATCAAGCTTGTCACTTGTGCCTTTTTTTTTTTTTTTTTTTTGAGAGGGAGTTTCACTCTGTCACCCAGGTTGGAGTGCAGTGGCACAATCTTGGCTCACTGCAACCTCTGCCTCCCAGGTTCAAGTGATTCTCGTACCTCAGCCTCCTGAGTAGCTGGGATTACAGTGCATACCACCACGTCCAACTAATTTTGTATTTTAGTAGAGATAGGGTTTCACCATGTTGGCCAGGCTGACCTTAAGTGATCCGCACATCTCGGCCTCCCAAAGGGCTGGGATTGCAAGCATGAGCCACCACACCTGGCCTCTGTGCCTTTTAATTGGGGCATTTTGTCCATTTACATTCAAGGTTAATACTGGTATGTGCAGATTTGATTCTGTCATCATATTGTTAGCTGATTATTTTACAGACTTGATTGTGTAGTTGTTTTATAGTATCACTGGTCTGTGTATTTAAGTGTGTTTTGGTAGTGGCCAGTAATGGTCTTTCCTTTACATATTTAGCACTCCCTTCAGGAACTCTTATATGGCAGATCTGGTGGTAATGAATTCCCTTAGCACTTGTTTATCTGAAAAGCATCTTATTTCTCCTTTGTTTATGAAGCTTAGTTTGACTGGCTACAAAATTCTTGACTGGAATTTCTTTTCTTTAAGAATACTGAATATAGGCCCCCAGTCTCTTCTGGCTTGTAGGGTTTCTGCTGAAACATCCACAGTTAGCCTGATGGGGTTCACTTTGTTGGTGACCTGCCTCTTCTCTACAGCTGCCTTTAACATTTTTTCTTTCATTTTGACCTTGGAGAATCTGATGGACTGTGTGTCTTGGGGATGTTCATCTTATACAGTATCTTGCAGGGGTTCCCTGCTTTTCCTGAAGGAAATTTTCATGGACAATATCCTCAAACATGTTTTCCAAGTTGCTTGCTTTCTCTCCCTCTCTTTCAGAGACACCAGTGAGTCATAGATTTGGTCTCTTTACATAATCCCATATTGCTCAGAGAGTTCGTCCTTTCTTTTTATTCTTTTTTCTTTATTTTTATTGACTGAATTATTTCTGAAAACCAGTCTTCAAGCTCTGAGATTCTTTCTTCATCCTAGGCTATTCTGCTTCTAGTACTTGTGATTATATTATGCATTCTTGAAGTGAGTTTTTCAGCTCTATTAGATAGGTTTGGTTTTTTTCTTAAAATGACCATTTCATCTTTCACCTCCTATATTGTTTTATTGAATTCCTTAGATTCCTTGGGGGTTTTGACCTCCCAAATCTCAGTGATCTTCATTCCTATCCATATTATGAATTCTAGGTCTGTCATTTCAGCCATTTCACTATGGTTAAGAACCGTTGCTGGGGAATTAGTGTGGTCATTTGGAGATAAAAAGATGCTCTGGCTTTTTGAGTTGCCAGAGTTCTTGCACTGGTTCTTTCTCATCTGTGTTGACTAATGGCCCTTCAATCTTTGAGGCTGCTGACCTTTAGATAGGGTTTTTTTTTTTGCTTTTATCTTCTTTGATACCCTTGGGGGTTTGATTGCGGCATGAGGTGGGTTCAGTTGACTGTCTTCATTTCGGGAAGATTTTAGGGAGCCAATGCTCAGCTCAGCACTCCTGGGTTGCATGCTCTGGCTCTGGGGGACTGACATTGGGCCCCTAGATTTGTTCTCTGGCCCCTCAAGGTTAGGAACCTGTTACGCTGAATGGGCCAAGGTGTTCCCAGCCCATTGACCAAAACACTCCAATGGGTGTGCCAGCCAAAGCACTTCAGCAGTGGGATCCATACTCGCTCACATGTGCCAGCAGCTGCAACGGTGCAGTGGGGTGCATGTGCATTGGCTGGGGTGGGGCGCAGCAGGAGTTGGGTGACGATGTTCCTGCACATAGCTGGGCCAGTGATGGAAGGCAGCAGAGCAGGGGTGGGACACTGGTGGGAGTGGGGTTGCCAGCACCTGTGCTAGTCCTTGCACCAGTGGGGGTGGGGCAATGGCAGGAGCAGGGTTGCCAGTGTCCATTTGTGCATTCATGCTGGCAGTGGCAGCATGGCAGGGTACCCATGTATCAGTAGGGGGCACAGCAGGGTGCACACATGCCAGCAGTGGAGGCACTATGGGGTACATGCACACACATGTACTGGAAGAGGGGGAGGCAAGGTCCACTCACAGTGCACCAGCAAAGTGATGATGGGGTGGTGGGGAGAGTGGGGCATGAACAAGTGTGTGCCAGTGAAAGGAGGCTGTGGTGAGGGGAGGCTGTGGGTGGGCTGGTGCACACCAGTGGGGGCCAGTCTGCTAGAGTTCTCCAATGGTCAGACATGGTCTACTGGCAAAGGAGCCATGATGAGGGCCCCAGGAAAGCACCCTGGTTGGGCATCTGACACTGCACTACACATGGGCACAGCCAGGCTGGGGCCCCAAGAGAGTCCAGCAGATAGGGGGCATTCAGAATGTACTGGCTTCATCCCACAGGCAAGGCCACCCTGCTCTGTCCAGGTCTGACAGTCACACAAAGGCTAACGCCTTGTAGAGGAGCATGGCAAGCCTTGGGGAATGGGCATTACTGGCCATGTTTCACTGCAGATGTTCCCACATCAAACCCTCTGGGCACTACACAGGCCGGAGTCCTGCCCCTGCCACCATCTAAGCAGTTCTCCCTGCCATCTCAAGTCTCTGTGGGGTTGTGGGGTCTCCTGCTGCTAGGATTCTGGAAGTCCATGGTGAGAGCAGGCCATTACTCACCTGTTCAACTCACCCCTTCCCCAGGAGTCACTGGGGGCCAGGAAACAAATCCCTTTGCTTAACAGCCCCATGCAGGGTTCCCAGACTTCCTGGCTTCAGCCCAGCATCTGCATCCTCCCTCTATCCACTCTCAATGCCTTCTCTCTGAGGATATGGCTTGAGTGTGCCAGTCTTCCTGATGTCCCAGTCCGTTGGTGGGAGATGTTCCTCCTAGCTTGACCCTCTTTTATCTAGTCACCCTTACTTTTCTATTTCAACACCCCCTCCCAGCCCCGTGCTCATCCAAAAAGGAAGAATGTTAAAATGTGCCCACGAGAACCTGCCAGCAAGACTGCTGGCCTCCGTCTTTATTGAAACAGAAACTCGTCACCAAGCTTAGAAACAGGTCATCTGAGTGTGCTTAACTCACCACCAAACAGAACACATCACTGTGGGTTTGTTCTGATAGACTTTAATTGTGTTTTCTAACCTGCTAATTAACTGTCCCACTCATTATGCTGTAGCAGCTTCCTCTTTTTAATTAGAATTAACAGTCAGTTTGGCCTTACATGGCCCGTTTGCTCCTGAGGCTGTTCAAAAACATCCTCTCCCCCAGACAGTCCAGGATGGTAATGTTCAAGCCTATTGATTCAACTAAAGAACACAGATTTTAAATCCCACTGGAAAATAGTGTATGTCAAAATATACTAATGAATAGTAAAGAGGAAGAATCTCTTTACATTTCCCTAGAGCAGAGATCAGGAAACAATCTTAGTCTTATGACCAATCCTACACAAATTCAAGTTAGAATCACCATGTATGGTTGTTAACGATGCTGAGAGGCATGAACTTCTTTTTCACAAACATCTTCCCTTGTGTTTCTGGAGTTCTGAACCACTGTTTCCTAACCAGTGTCCCCGTCTGCCTCCACTTCCTCCCTCTGCTGACCCATATCCCACCCTGCATCAGGGACACCTTTCAATCGCAAATCTGATCCTGTTTCTCACCTCCTAAAACCCTTCAACGGGCCTACAGCTTCTGCATGCAAACTCCTGCCCCAAGCATGGCCTCCTAGACACCCTAGAATCTACCCTTGCTGGCCCCTCACAGGATGCCTCTGCTGTCCCACCTCCCCATCGCAGCCGGGCTCTCACCAAACCTGCACCCGGTTTAGCCCTCCGTCTCCTCAACTGCATAAAGAATTTCCGGCAGGGCGCGGGGCTCACGCCTGTAATCCCAGCACTTTGGGAGGCCGAGGTGGGTGGATCACGAGGTCAGGAGATTGAGACCAGCCTGACCAGCATGGAGAAACCCCGTCTCTACTAAAAATACAAAATTAGCCGGGCATGGTGGGGGGGCACCTGTAGTCCCAGCTACTCAGGAGGCTGAGGCAGGAGAATGGCATGAACCCGGGAGGCAGAGCTTGCAGTGAGCCGAGATTGCGCCACTGCACTCCAGCCTGGGCTACAGAGCGAGACTCTGTCTCAAAAAAATAAAAGAAAAAGAATTTCCACTCATCCTTAAAAGATCTGTTTAACTATCATCGTTTTCCCTTCATCTGCACATTCAGCAAACATCTGTCAAGCACCCAAGAGACAAACATGATTTGCTATGGGAGAAGCAACAGTGAGAAAAAGAGACAAAATGCCTGCCCTCAAGGAGCACAATGAACAAGCAAAAGATAAATGCAAAGATGAGGATGCAATCCATGGAAATAAATAAACATGAGGCTGTGATCGAGAATAAGATAGTGGTGGAGGGACCTCCCCCTTTTGCCTAATTAAATAGATGCTCATGTCTCATGCCCATTCCTGGAGAAGTCTCCTTTCCTTTTTTTTTTTAGAAAACATGTCCCATGTGGTTAGACCACAGGCTTGCATAGATACTTTTGCTGGCTACCTGGCTGGGCTGTGTAGAAGGGGAGAAAGGCACCATTGCTTCTTTATCCCATACTGGGAGCCAAGTTCATGTGAAGTAAATTGCCCATATCCTTGTGCGCCCTGAAATCTTTCCAAAGCTGGGGGGCATTTCCAGCAGTGGGAACAGTCAAAGTGTGGGTGAGCACCAAGAATTCGCAAGGAGGACACAATAGAGCAGTCAATCAGGCTAGTTTGGAAGTTCTAGATCCTACTCCTCTGAAACATTGGGAGTCTCACTCCACCTCTCTGGCCTCAGTTTCCCCACCTGAAATATTGGGTTGGGGCTGGCCTAGGGGGTCCCTAAGGTATTTTCTGCCTCTAACTTTTGCAGTGTTTCTGGAGGAAACTTCCTTTGCTCTTTCAGTTCAGACCAATGACCAAATACAACAGGAGGAAACTTCCTTTGCTCTTTCAGTTCAGACCAATGACCAAATACAACAGGAGGAAACTTCCTTTGCTCTTTCAGTTCAGACCAATGACTCCTGACAATCTGATCTTCCTTGCCCAAGATCAACAATGTCTGATGCCATATATGATGCCATTTTATCACTCCTTTTCTAAAATAATTAGAAACCCTACAAAGGAAAACCTTTCAAGAACACATAGAAAGTGTTCAATACATTTTTACTATTTTATTGCTGCCCAATAAAGGAGAACATTAATCTTGTGCTTGGGCCTGGCTTTCTTGACACAGTGGACCTCAGATGCTGACAGCTCCTTGAAGGCAGAAGTTGAATCAGCTTTCTGCCACCATCGATGCCCCAGTGTGGCTCCTGGCACATAGTCAGTTCCCAGCAAACACTGAGGGGATTAATGATGAGCAGAAGAGGGATCGCCATAATCATTGATATTGATTGGGCCTTTGCCACTGATATGGTTTGGCTCTGTGTGCCCACCCAAATCTCATGTCAAATGGTAATCCCCATGTGTCAGAGGAGGGACCTGGTTGGAGGTGATTGGATCACGGAGGTGGTTTCCTTTATGCTATTCTCATGACAGTGAGTGAGTTCTCATGAGATCTGATGGTTTAAAAGCGTGTGACATCTCCGCCTTCACTTTCTCTCCCCTGTTCCGCCACAGGAAGATATACTCGCTTCCCCTTCCCTTTCCACCGTGATCATAAGTTTCCTCAGACTTCTCCAGCCATGCAGAACTGTAAGTCAATTAAGTCTCGTTTCTTCATAAATTACCTGGTCTCAGGTAGATCTTTACAGCAGTGTGAAAACGGACTAATACAGCCACACATTAAACATGTTGCTAAACACTATCTCATTTAATCCCCAGTTCAGACCAAAGAGGCAGGAACTCCTGTTCTGTCCTCATTTTATGTACAAGAAAATGGAGAGCCAGAGATATGACTTACCTGTGGTCACACAGCTTGGAAGTGGAGAGGGGGAATTTAAACTGGGTTAAACCTGGTGACTAAGAGAAAATATATCTAAAGGATTAAGTGACATATGGACACACTTGTGGAGATTTTTAAGATTTCTAGGCATTTGGGGGGCAGGCTTTAGAAATTGATGATAGTGGTTCCATTGGAAGAATTTTAATAAATATGAATTAAGGAAAAGTTTGGGCAGTACCCTTTATTTCTTTTATGTAAACATGAAATTACAATTGAGCTTTCTCTTGGTTACTTGGGCAAGAGTTAGTGCCAGTGCTCTTAGCTACTAGCCTGGCCACCTCCACATGGTAATAATTTGCCACGTGCCAAGTAAGCACTATCAAGGTTTTGACTTTACTGAGATTTTAAATGGCTCATTAAGTGAGATTATAGGCAAGGAAACTGAGGTCTAGAGAAGGACCAAAGCCTCCCACCTCGTGGTCAGCAGAGCCAGAGGAGCCCATTGAGAGTCAGGGTGAGTCAAGGCTCTGCAAGGAGCCCCCAGGAAGCATCTGCCACACCTCCTCATCCCTGGTTGCTCAGCAGCCTCCTCTGCCTCCCTACCTAGGAAGCACATGCCTGAGGAGGTGGGTGTCTAAGCTCCTCTCAGAAATGAGGACAGACCTCCTATACATCCTCTGAGGGGAGGAGCTTCCTGTGTGCACTCTGGTCCCACCCCTCCCAACAGGCTGCAGGGCATGAGTTCTAATTGCTCATATATTTTGGCTGTTGTCATAGAACAAATCTGTTTGGGAGCCTGTGCATTTTCAAATTCTCAAATGTCTCTCCTAGAGAAAGGGCAGAGGAGAAAGTCTCTTACCTGAGTCCAGATCTCTTGGTTTCGGAGCCAAGTCTATCATTTACTGCTTGTGCTACCTTGAGCAAGTCACTCTCTACTCTGGGTCACAAATTCCTCACCAGTTAAATGGAGTTAGAGTAACTGCCTCCCAAGATAGTTCTTACATCAACTAGTAGTGTCTGCAAATGCCTAGCACTTGACATGTAAATGTCGGATGGAAATGGATAAATGAGTGGATGAACAAGATAAAGTCTATTGACGTAAACAAAGCAGAATGGCCATGAAGAGTTTTCAAAATGATTATATTTTGATAAAAGAAAAGAGCTATTTTTAAACCTGGTGCTTAACAGAACATTTATTTAAAGGATTAAGTGACATATGGACACACTAAAGGAAATTTCTAAGGGGGTTTATAGGCATTTTGAAGGGCTTTAGAAATTGATGATAGTGGCTCCATTGGAAGCATTTTAATACATATGAATTAAGGAAAAGTTTGGGCAGTTGCCCTTTATTTCTTTTATTCAAAAATAAAATTAAAATTGAACTTTTTCTAGGGTACATGGGCAAGAGTTAGAAAATAGAGAGGAGGGAGAAAAGGGCCTAAAGATAATATGTAGGAAACATTGCTGGAAGCAGAAATAACAAAGCTGGCTCTAGAGAAATACCACAGGTGCACGTTGCTAAGCATAGTCTCATTTAATGCACAAAACAAAACTAGGTAGGAACTATTATTATCTTCATTGTATAGATGAGAAAACTGAGAACCATAGGTACATGTGGTCACATAGCTAGTAGGTAAAGTGATGGGAATTTATATCAGGTTTACCTCTGGAGAAAGAAAGGTAGCAGATAGTTCCTCACTATAGACACCAGGGGCGCTGTTGCCACAAGGCAGCTTGGTTGTTAGGCCAGCTGAGCTGGAGCACAGATTCACAGAGAACAGAGATTTGGAGGAAAAGGCAGTTTTCAAAAAGTAATTCTTGTATGAAGAACGTGCATAATTCAATTCCTTTTCACTTGAACATAACTAAATGTAACTATTAGGAATTTACCAATGAGGTGGAAGAATGTTTCTTTGCTTATGAACATTTCTGAAGGAAAAATAATGGCATTATTAACGAAGTAGATCGATACATTATTAATGAGGTGAACAATGTCTCAAAATTATTAGGAATATTTTTAGGGTATCTACAGAATTTTTTAAATTACTTGGCAAATTTTTACATAGAATACTCAATTAATCAGTACATATTTTCTATTTTCCTGGCAAGAAGGGAGAAAAATGAGTGGGGGAGGGAAAGAGATGGGGAGAGAGAAAGAGGGGAATAAAATAATTTCAAGGTGAGGGACAGATACCTCAATCCATATCACCTCTTGATATTCTGTAAAGAAAGGAGTCAGAGGGACTTTTTTTTTTTTTTTTAAACTAAATCTGGCTCTTCCACCAAGTTTTATGACCTTGAGCAAATACATTTCCCTCTCTGAGCCTCATTTTCCTAATCTGTAAAATAAGAGTTTTTATTTTACCTAGAGTCCTAGGCTTCTATGCCTCAAATGCATGGATTCAAATCTGGTTTCCTTTTCCACAATGTATGTGCTACTAAGGCAAGAGCAACTATATGTTATTGGGAAAGCCCTTTTCTGCCAAAGCAAATTGGCGGGCAGACCACCCGCTCAGGAAAAACAGTTAGTCAACCAGTGTGGCTCAGTGTCCATGGGATCCAGGAGCCGGGAAGCTTACTCCATCACATGATTCATAGTCTCCTGGAACATGCTTCTTCTGAATAATCATCATCATCATCATTAAAAGCTATTGAGTGTTCATCACACCTCAGACACAATTCAATGTGTATTATCTGTATTAGGTCCTTTAAGCTTTGCAATGACCCCATGAAATCAATTCCATTGTCCTTGCTTACAGAGGAGGAAATTTGAGCCAGAAAGGTGAACTAATGTGCCCAAGGTCACACAGAGCCTGCAAGTCTCAGAACCAAGACTCTAACCCAGATGGTCTGATTGAAGCAGCATGCTCCAAACTATAGTATCAGACCCCCACCCAGGCCCCTAACTACAGTGTTACACCCTCACCTCAGGCCCCTAACTTTAGGGTAAGACCCCCACTGCACACTCCTAATTAGAGTGTGGGACCTCCACCCCATGTTCTTAACCCTAGTGTTATACCCCAGCTCCTGAAACGAGTACTTAGGTGTATATGATATAAAGATTTTCATCACTGTTGTTATTAGTAATGGCTACCTGATTATTGCAATAGTCACTGAGAAGTTAAACACTTAAGGAATAGATGGCAGTAGCAAAGATTCTTGTTACCTTCCCCAAATCCCGTTGTCCACACCCTTTTGTGATTCCCGGACAGACCTACGACTGCTCCCATATGTGGCTTTTTGCCTGAGGACTTCCCCGGCCCTCTCAGCCCACATTGTGGCCGGCCAAAAGCACTGCTCAAAGTGTAACAGTCAGTGACTGATGGGACATGGTGGATAGATAATCCAGCCCTCTTACCCCTCAGATGGGGTAACTCTGAGATGTGTTTTCCACAGTTTCCCAAGGGTCCCAGTTGGATTAAGATGTGGCTGACCATGGTGGTGTTGCTAATAACACACCCCTTATCCACCTCCTTCACTTCCCTGCACTCTTCCCTGCCTTTTCTGGGATCAACTGGCACATAAACTGCTCCTCAGTGTCTGCTTCTGGGGCAATCCAGAATAGGATACTCAAACAAGATAACAAAGAAGACTCTAATAAGGTAACAAGATGAGTGGACCCACATGCATAATTAATTGGGGCTAATTTTCAAAGTTTAAGCTATATTGGACTGTTGGGCAACCGTCCACTCTGAGTCGTTTTTGATTTGTTGGAGTGCAAGCCTTGCTGGCAACATAACAGAGTGATAACGGTGAAAGGTCTGGAGAGATTCAGACTTGAGTTGGTCCTGGCTTTGTGTCTTTGTCACCCTGGGTTGCTTGGTTGGGTCAGCTTGCTCAGTGATTGTGTGTGTGCAATGTTTACCTTGAAAGCTTTACCTTGATGGGGCAATTGTCTCTGAATTCAGTCCCTTCCTTTCATCTCACCTGCCATGATCTGAGCCCTCCTAAACAACCATTGCCTCCTCCCTGGACTGCCCTGACAGCCCCCTGCATCCACTCCTACACCCTCCCAGCTTTTCTCCAAACAGCAGTGACCTCTGTGAAATGCAAATTGATCACCTCAACTGCTGCCCAGCAGCCCAAAGTAGTTTTCTTCAACCGCAAATCCCCTCCATGATCTACAAGAGGCTGCTTCATTGCCCCTGCTCACATTTGCTACCTCACCCCATTCCTCTCTGCCTCCTTCAGGTGTCTAGACAGATTGGCCCCTATTGTAGACCTTGGCCCAATCCTTTCGCCTGTAGGGCCTCTGCCGGCCCCTTTCTCCACCCAGCATGATCTTCCCCAGATCTTCAGGAGCCACCTCTCCTTCTTCAATCCACATCTCCACCATCTACTCCGCAGGGCATCCTTCTCCACCCAGTACCAAAATAGACAGTGTATCTCCTCCAGAATGCTTATCACATTTTGATTTATATTTATTTATTCATTTGCTCACTCCCCTTTTTTATTTTTATTTTTTTATTTCCGTAGGTTTCTTTTTTGGTGGGGGGAACAGGTGGTGTTTGGTTACATGAATAAGTTCTTTAGTGGCGATTTCTGAGATTTCGATGCACCCATCACCCAAGCAAAATACATTCACCCAATTTGTAGTGTTTTATACCTCAGGCTGGTGTGCAATATGCATGATCTCGGCTCACTACAACCTCCACCTTCCAGGTTCAAACGATTCTCCTGCCTCAGCCTCCCGAGTAGCTGGGATTACAAGCATGCACAACCACGCCCAGCTAATTTTTGTATTTTTAGTAGAGATGGGGTTTCACCATGTTAGTCAGGCTGGTCTCAAACTCCTGACCTCATGTAATCCACCGGCCTCTGCCTCCCAAAGTGCTGGGATTACAGGCGTGAGCCACCGCGCCTGGCCCCAGTTGTATCATTCTTATGCCTTTGCATCCTCGTAGCTTAGCTCTCACTTATGAGTGAGAACATATGAGGTTTGGTTTTCCATTCCTGGACTCACTACCATTTTAATGAACAAATCATCCCAGCAGACAAAGGTTCCCCATGAAAGCAAGGACATGCTGCTTTTGACCTCAATGTTGGAACAGTCCCAGCACATAAATAATTGTTGGATGTTGACACAATGAATGGCTCCGTCCTAGTAATTTCCAAATTGTGTTCAGTGTCTCTCTAGAGTTTGGTAAAAGTCCCTGAGGGATTTCCTGTCCATTGTCCACTCTGTCTTGTCTGAGAAACACCCAGGTGTAGATCTCATTGGCAGAGTGGTGACTCCAGTTGGAGATGGGGAGGTTCAAGTGGGATCCCAGCAGTTGTGCTGAGCCCCAGGTCCTGGTCTGGGCAAAGGGTGCAATCACCGGTCTTACTGAACAGGATATGGAGGAATAGAAGGGTATAGACCTCAGACCACATGTGAGTTTGGAAATGTGGCGGGGGCAGCTTGGGTTGTGGTGGTGACTGGAGGCTCTCCTGGCATCAGAAAGTAAAGGGTAATAAATGCCCTGCAATTGCACAGGACAGTCTCTCAAAATAAAGACTTGTCCCACCCCAATGTCAATGATGTCTCCACTGAGTAACACTAAGTCACCAGGGCGACTCAGAAACTGGGGCCCACTACACATCCAGTCAAGTGGCAGGGGCGGGGCTCTAAAGTGTGGCAGATGGAGATGGATGCTGGAGGCATGACCTCCTCAGATTGATTAATTCCATGTCCTGGCTCACACATTGCAGGTGGCATCCCGTTCATCTTGACTAAGGTGAGTACTTCCAGCAATCTCAGCAGCCAGCTACCTTCATCATCGCAGGCACCGTCAACTGGCTCTCCAACTTTGCTGTTGGGCTCCTCTTCCCATTCATTCAGGTATGACTGAAAAGGAGTCTTTTGCCCATGGGGTTCCCTTTGATTCTGCAGCTTTTAAGGGGTGATTCATAGAGCAGAGGCTGATCTCTCTCCTTTCAACTGGAAACTCATGCTATTTTCCTAAGGAAGGAAGAAACTATGCTTCAGGCACCGTGATGCCTACAGCTTTGTTCTTTTGGCTTAGGACTATACTACAAGGCTACAGTAACCAAAACAGCATGGTACTGGTATCAAAACAGAGATATAGATCAATGGAATAGAACAGAGCCCTCAGAAATAATACCACACATCTACAACCATCTGATCTTTGACAAACCTGACAAAAACAAGAAATGGGGAAAGGATTCCCTATTTAATAAATGGTGGTGGGAAAACTGGCTAGCCATATGTAGAAAGCTGAAACTGGATCCCTTCCTTATACCTTACACAAAAATTAGTTCAAGATGGATTAAAGAGTTAAATATCAGACCTAAAACCATAAAAACCCCAGAAGAAAACCTAGGCAATACCATTCAGGACATAGACATGGGCAAGAACTTCATGTCTAAAACACCAAAAGCAATGGCAACAAAAGCCCAAATTGACAAATGGGATCTAATTAAACTAAAGAGCTTCTGCACAGCAAAAGAAACTACCATCAGCGTGAACAGGCAACCTACAGAATGGGAGAAAATTTTTGCAATCTACCCATCTGACAAAGGGCTAATATCCAGAATCTACAAAGAACTTAAACAAAGTTACAAGAAAAAATCAAACAAACCCATCAAAAAGTGGGCAAAGGAAATGAACAGACACTTCTCAAAAGAAGACATTTATACAGCCAACAGACACATGAAAAAATGCTCATCATCACTGGCCATCAGAGAAATGCAAATCAAAACCACAATGAGATACCATCTCACACCAGTTAGAATGGCGATCACTAAAAAGTCAGTAAACAACAGGTGCTGGAGAGGATGTGGAGAAATAGGAACACTTTTACACTGTTGGTGGGACTGTAAACTAGTTCAACCATTATGGAAGACAGTGTGGCAATTCCTCAAGGAACTAGAACTAGAAATACCATTTGACCCAGCCATCCCATTACCGGGTATATACCCAAAGGATTATAAATCATGCTGCTATAAAGACACATGCACACGTATGTTTATCGCGGCACTATTCACAATAGCAAAGACTTGGAACCAACCCAAATGTCCATCAGTGATAGACTGGATTAAGAAAATTTGGCACATATACACCATGGAATACTATGCAGCCATAAAAAAGGATGTGTTCATGTCCTTTGTAGGGACGTGGATGAAGCTGAAAACCATCATTCTGAGCAAACTATCGCAAGGACAGAAAACCAAACACCACATGTTCTCACTCATAGGTGAGAATTTAACAATGAGAACACCTGGACACAGGGTGGGGAACATCACACACTGGGGCCTGTCATGGCGTGGGGGGAGGGGAGGGATAGCATTAGGAGATATACCTAATGTAAATGATGAGTTAATGGGTGCAACACACCAACATGGCACATGTATACATATGTAACAAACCTGCACGTTGTGCACAAGTACCCTAGAATTTAACGTATATATATACAAAAACACTTCCAACTTTATGTCTAATGCATCGAGGATTAGGACTAGAATAAAGGGGCTATATAAGCCAAATATTTTCTCCAAAAGAAAAAAGAAAGAAAGAAACTATGCTTCGGGCAAAACCTTTCATCCCTCTCTCTTTCCTGTGCCTTCCTAGAGCTGCCCTAACTGCTATGGGCTGCTTCTGAGGGCGTGGGCTACCCATTGCTGAGACTATGCAAGGACTCCTAGGTTAGCAACTCAAACCTACAACCTACTTATCATTTTTGCAATGTGCTCATCACTGTGTAAGACAGATCCCATCTAATAGTTCCAGTGCACACTGCAAACCACCACCCATTTAACATCCTCACTGTCATCATCATAACCACAGCTAATGAATGGGATCATCATCCCAAGGGTGACAGTGATCGGTAGGAAAATGCTCACATACTCAAGAATCAGATATAAGTTCTTTTTGGGTAGGGAAAGAATCTATTCATTGGAAACTGAATTCATTAATTCAACACATATATATGTTGAGTCCCAGCTGTGTGCCAGGCACTATTCTAGGCAATGAGGATAGAGTGGTAACAAAGCCTGTGTTTCCTGGTCCTGGAGCTGAATGGGGAAACAAAGGAGGCAGAAGTGCTATTTGAGACGGGGCAGTCGTGAAGGGCTCTGGAAGGTGGTGGCAGTTGAGCAGAGGCCTGAGTGAAGTGAGGGAGCAGAGCTGTCCGGGAATGGTGAAGTCCTGGCTAGAAAAACAGCAAGTGCAGGGCCCTTAGGCAGGGCTAGATTTGGCCTGTGTAAGAAACCACCCAGAGGCCTATATGACTGAAACAGAGTGAGCAAGAAAGATGGGTGAGATAGAGGATCAGATCAGAGGGTTATCTGGGAGCAGGAACACAAAAGTCTTTGCAAGCCTTCTGCACAGAGTAAGGGGCCCAGAAGCATTTGCAGAAGGAAGATGAAGCATCCCTGCTCAAATGCCTACCAGGGCTCTCTGCTGCCCTCTGTGCTGGGTGGTACCACCTGGAGAAGGTGAGAATCTGTCAGATACATCACCATCCATTCTTAGGAGCTATTTCAATCCTGTCCTCCTCCCCTCACCAACTATTCTGTGCACTCAGTTCGGAGTCTGCCTGCTAATTTACTAGTGCCAAGCGCAACACATCCCAGAGATTCTGCTGCCAGCGTGGGTGAGCTGAAGGTCAGTATTTGCGGCACTCCAAGCCCCAGCCACCCCAGTTCCAAGCCTGCATGGTGGCTGTTTCTGCATTCACAGTTACGGAGCAGTTGCTCTGTGCCACCCCCTCCCCCATGCATGGCTTTCTGTGCCCACATCACCTTCACACAGTCCTGAGCTGGAGTTTCTGATCCTTGCCACTGTACAGGCAAGGAGGTCCAGGAAGTAGACGTGGTCAATCCAGGTCCCACAGTCAGCATCAGACCCAGTTTCTCCACTTCACCACCTGGTCCTCATCTTCCCTCTCCATCCATCACTTACTATAGCCTCCTGGTCTCAGAGTTAAAAGGCTGCCACACCCTGTAACTTTCAAGGCATCTTTGTGTTTTAGCAACAACCACTCTATTTCTGAAACATAAGTGCTGTTGGGGGCTCCATGAGCCATGGAGTTTGTCAAGGTCCCACACTCATTTACTCCCATCCGGGGGCATCTTCACGTGGCTGCAGTCAGAACATAACAAGTTGTCTTTTCGATGGACTTTTAAACCTTAAGTGGCTTTTTACAGTTTGGCTCAAAGCCGGCAGAGCCAGGTGTCAGTAAAATCGTCATTATTATGGCAAAAGTTAACTTCAAGCTGTTTCTGTCAACACGGTTCCCCCATCACATTTATAAATTAAGTAGAGAAGTTCCAGCACCTTCACATGGCCCAGTCCTGAGATCTGTATGTCCGAGAAGCAGGCCACTATCTTCTGAGCCACTCGCAGGTGTGGGGTGTGAAAGACCTTGCTGGCCTGCCACAGTTTGAGCGTTAACAGCACCAACATGCCACTTTAGCATAGTGTTCATTGAACGCTTGCTGTGTGCCCAGAGTACTCCACCGCCATCTATGCTGGGAGGTAGTGCCTGTATCACTCCCTTTGACAGGCAAGGGGATGAGCTCAGAGAGATGTAGTAACTTGCAAGGTTACCGCACTTCCAAACCTAGATAATTTTTTGTATTTCTAAAACCTGGAATCAATTCTTTGTTTTGTTCTTGCTTCTCTTGCCTGTCATTTATGAGCCTTTTCTTATGCCTATGGGCAATTTCGAAACAAATCCCTTCTGGAAACAGTTTCTAAGCAGCTGGGCATGTCCAGGGTGTCTGGGTTTTCAGGGGGTAATTAAGGAAACATTGCAGGTGTGACTGTTGATGAACCTTCATTGGAGCGGGAACAGCCAGGCCGGACACACGGATGGAGACACTGGGCAGGTAGTTACGTTTAGTATTTTGTGAAATGTCAGCCTCCTGACCCAAGCCTGGGAAGGCAGCCACGGTTAATTTCCTTTCTGGAGAGGGGCTTAGCAAGTCAGAGAGCTGGGCTCAGGGGGCTGCTGTGAGCAGTGATCAATGCATTAGAGAAATACAGGGCTAACAAGTTCTGAGTCACATCCCCCAACCCCAGCCCACCCCAGCCCCACCCACACCCACCCACGGGAGCAACATGTATGTGTTGTAGACGCCATACAGGAACCATTTCTGACCTACCTCCCTTCTGAAAGCCAGCTCGGCCGCAATCAAGAGCTACTGTGTTCATCTACTCGGGCCTCAGGCTGCCATGACCAAATAGCACAGACTAGAGGCTTCAACAACAGAAATTCGTTTTCTCACAATTCTAGAAGCTAGAAGTCTGAGCTCAAGGGGTTAGCAGGGTTGATTTCTTCTGAGACCCCTCTCCTTGGCTTGTAAATGGTTGTGGTCAACTTCACGGCTACGCCAATTTTTATCCCCAGGGTCAGGTTCCAGCTCATACTGAGGTCTGAAGGGAGTGGGTGAATGAGCAGACAGCTGGAAGAACACTCAAGGGGCCGTAGACAGGTGCAATGTAGTTCTCTCATCAGCAGCTCACTCACACTAGTTCTCTCACGCTGTCCACCCTGTCTTGGCTGCCTAGTCCAGCAGCTCCCACACACGGCTGCACTGCCAGCTCGCCCTTCAGGGTCAGCAGCTTAACTCTTCCTCTGGGCACCAGAACTCCGACTGTGTCCTGGCTCTCCTCTTTCCATCTTGCAGATGGACATCTCTGGTTCTCTCTCTTTCTCTGGGCACCAGTGCGAGAGTGCCTGTACAGTGTCAGCAGGGCAGTTATACATTTACAGACAACAGTGGTGTAGGGCCAAGGGATGCCCTTCCCATGTTATGGCAAGTGGCGTTAGACACCTGCCCTCTAAACTCACTGAGTCGCTCTGGATGTTTACCTCAGCCTACCCTTGACCAAAGCACAGCCATGTTCCTTACAGCTGTCTTCTCCCTGTGTCCTCACGTGGTCTCCTTTCTGTGTGGATCTGTGTCCTCATCTCCTCTCTTATGAGGACAGCAGGATATTGGATTAGGGCCCACCCTAATGACCTCATTTTAACTTAATCACATCCTGAGGTGCTAGGGCTTAGGACTCAATGTATGAATTTCAGGAGGGACGCAGTTCAGCCCACAGGAGCCACCAAGAGAAACTACTCACACATCTTGATTGTTTCACTTATTCCAATAGGTGTCAGTGGCAAATGTATTCCAGCCCTCAAACAGACCCCTAAGAAGCCTGGACTTCTTCCTCAGAATAAAATATCTGAGCCAGTAGAGCCACAGACAATAGCACGAATCACACCGTATTGTAGCCCATGTATTAGCACAGGGCCCTGGGCATACTCCTCAAGCATAGGTTTTCTCTCCAAGCATGAGTTCCCTCACCTGTAAAATGGAAAATCCTTAGACCTCTCGTCACCAACAGAGAAAGGAGGCCACTGTGGTTGTGGGGAGGAGCCCACATCCCTTCATGCTCACCTCCACACGCCGGCTCTGGGATCGTGTTGGCAGCATTTGCTGTGGTCAGCATCAGTGTTGCTTGGGCCATTTGTTATAAAGCCTGCGAAAAACAGTCTCCAGTGTGGACTGCCAATATTTTCTGATTCAGAGAAAATTGCATGCAAATGTATGCCTCTTTGATTCTACTCGAGTTGTAAAATCCAGTTTGAGTTCAATAAATTCTGGAAGGGAGCAAATTATTCTTTTCAACCTGAAGAATATTGGGTCATATCCTGAATGTCTCAGCAGAGTGAGATGGGCAGGGCTAGTCAAACTTTTTCTGAGCTTTTTGTTTTTCTTCAACTTTTATTCTAAGTCCGGGGTACATGTGCAGGATGTGCAGGTTTGTTACACGGGTAAACATATGCCATTGTGGTTTGCTACACAGATCAACCAATCACCTAGGTATTACTATTAAGCCCAGAGTCCATTAGCTATTCTTCTTGACACTCTACCTCCACTGCAACCCTCCGATAGTCCCCAGTGTGTACTGTTCCCCTCAATGTGTCCATGTGTTCTCATTGTTCAGCTCCCACTTATAAGTGAGAACATGCAGTGTGTTTGGTTTTCTGTTCCTGTGTTAGTTTGCTGAGGGTAACAGCTTCCAGCTCCATCCATGTCACTGGATCCATGTCACCACATCACACAAAAGACATGATCTCATTCCTTTTTATGGCTACATAGTATTCCATGGTGTATATGTGCCACATTTGCTTTATCCAGTCTATCATTGATGGGCATTTGGGTTGGTTCCAAGTCTTTGCTATTGTGAATAGTGCTGCAATGAATATACACGTGCATGTATCTTTATAATACAATGATTTACATTCCTTTGGGTAGATACCCAGTAATGGGATTGCTGGGTCAAATGGCATTTCTGCCTCTAGGTCTTTGAGGAATCACCATGCTGTCTTTCACAATGATTGAACTAATTTAAACTCCCACCAACAGTGTAAAAGCATTCCTTTTTCTCTGCAAGCTCACCAGCATCTGTTGTTTCTTGACTTTTTAATAATCCCTATTTTGACTGGCATGAGATGGTATCTCATTGTGGTTTTGATTTGCATGTCTCTAATGATCAGTGATGTTCAGCTTTTTTTCATATGTTTTTTGGCTGCATGAATGTCTTCTTTTGAGAAGTATCTATTTGTGTCTTTTGCCCACTTTTTAATGAGGTTGTTTTTTCTTGTAAATTTGTTTAAGTTCCCTGTGGACTCTGGATATTAGACCTCTGTCAGATGGATAGATTGTAAAAACTTTCTCTCATTGTGTAGGTTGTATGTTCATTATGATGATAGTTTCTTTTGCAGTGGAGAAGTTCTTTAGTTTAATTAGATCCCATTTGTCAATGTTTGCTTTTGTTGCTATTGTTTTTGGCATTTTTGTCATGAAATTGCCTGTGCCTATGTCCTGAATGGTATTGCCTAGATTTTCTTCTAGGGTTTTTATAGTTTTGAGTTTTACATTTAAGTCTTTAATCCATCTTGAGTTACTTTTTGTATAAGGTGTAAGGAGGGGGTCCACTTTTAATCTTTGCTTCAGCCTCCCAAGTAGCTAGGATAACAGGTGGCTGCACCATGCTGAGCTAATTTTTGTAAATTTAGTAGAGATGGGGTTTCACAATGTTGGCCAGGCTGGTCCTGAACTCCTGACATGAAGTGATCCACCCACCTCAGCCTCCCAAAGTGCTGGGATTACGGGCGTGAGCTACTGTGCTCGGCTGAACCACGTGTTCTTGACTGAATTTTGTGAAACTGTGAGAATAATCCTCGCCACACCCATCAGGTCCCTTGGGAAAAGAAAGCCAAGCAAGAGGCAGCTGTGTGGGTGTCAGAGAGGTCCTAGAAAGCCCTGCATGTGGCCTGGGATAGGGCAGGAAACCTCTCTGAGCCTCAGTCCATCCATCCACTCAGTAAGATACTCAGAGCATCTACTGTATATCAGACACTCTTCAGGTTCTGGGAATACAAGAAAAATGATGACTTCTGCCTTCAGATAGTTACCTCTTGGTAGGGAGAAGGTTGATAAACAGGCAGTTGCACACTACAATGCTGCATAGTGGTGAGTGTTTTTGAAGAGCAATGAAGCAGGGCTGGGAGGGGCTATTTAGAAATGAGAGTCAAAGCGAACCTCTCTGAGAAAATGACCTATAAATCAGATGAAGAGGAGTAAGAAAGCAGGATATACAGAGGCCTAAACGAAGATTATTCCAGCAAGAGAGAACAGCATTTGCAAAGGTTCTGAGGCCCAATACTGGAGGGAAATCATAAAGGCAGTGGAGTTTCGGTCAAAGAAAGTGAGGAGAGTGAGATCAGAGAAGTAAGAGGGACACATGGTCGGTGGCCTTGGAGGCCGTGGTGAGGACTTTGGCTTTCCTGTAGGTGACTTAGGAAGTCATGGTGGGTTTTGAGCAGAGGAGTGACAAGTTTTGTCCTTTGTTTAACAGGATCACTCTGGCTTGTCTGTTAAGAATAATCTCAAGATTATGCTTAAAGTGAAAAGCAGGGAAATCAGTTGACAAGCTATTGCAAAAATCCAAGCAAGACATGATGATGGCTTGCACCAAAATTGGTTGCAATAGAAGTGGTGACAAACGCTCAGATTTGGAATACATTTCAAGGTAGAGCAACATGATTTCCTAATGGAGCAGATGTAGGTGGGAGAGACAGAGGGAGAGAGAGAAGCTCGGCCTGCCTCCAAGTGTTTTTGTTGGCATAATCAATCAGAAGGATGGAGGTGCCATCAGCAGAGATGAGGAAGGCTAGAGTAGGCAGTTTTAGAGGCTCCACTTTGGACTTGATAAGTCAGATGTCCAGTCAGCATGCAGATGGGGGTGTGGAGGATGTTGAATGCAAAATTGATATATCTCATTTCATCTTCAAAATAATATGTGGGTATATATCACCATGTTGCAAATGAGGAAACAGATGCTCAGTGGATTGAAATTCTATCTTAAATGGCACATCATAAGTGTTAAAACAACATGTGAGTAATGGGATCAGGATTTGAATCCCACTCGACTGGCTTCAGAGCCCATACTCTCCCCCTTCTCCATACTGCTCTTGAAGTCTTTGTATGAGCAGAAGGCACAGTCTCAAGAGCTAAGCATCCCCAGGTGTGGAACATTTACTGCATGTGGCACTTTAAAGGGAATGTCTCACTTAATTCCTACAACAACCCTGCATGTACCATGATTATCCTCTTTTTCAAGCATGGAAACAGAGGCACAAAGAGTCTCAGATTTAGTAAATGGTAGATCTAGGATGTGATCCAGAGATCAAGCTTAAGCACTCTGCCATTCTCCAAAAATAAATGTTTGTCAAATCAAAGAATGGAATGGAATGGACTAATATCTGAATATTGCTTCTTGGGAAGTATTATTCAAAGACAGTGTAACCTTATCTTTGGATCAATAGATGTTTGTTGCATATGATAGTCACAATCCTGACAGCTGGGACCCAGAAAGTCTTTTATTTCTGGAGAGGTGGCTCATGCCTATAATTCCAGTACCTGGGAGACCAAAGCAGGTGGATTGCTTCAGGCTAGGATTTCAAGTCTTTTATTCCACAGACATGTCCTGAGTACCTCCTATGAGGCACAGGAGCTACAGAGGTGACTGCGTCACTGAGAAGCTCAAGGTCTAGTGCAGTTGGCAGGGTTATTCTAGTCCAAGCACTAATCAGGATACATAAAATGGAGTGATTGCTTTGAACATTTCTATTTTTTCTCATCTCTCTTATTTGTGCAAGGCCATCTCAGAGTGTCAATTAGTGAGTTAGATCACTTGCGTATTAGAAAAACTGGCATTACCTTGGCCTGTTCTATGCTCCACATTCTTCCTATGAACTGAGGCATTTCTCTTCCCTTTTGATGTCATTCTTGTCTTATGTGTATAGTAGAAGCAAGGAGACAATGTGGTTAATTGTAAATATAAGCTTAAGCTAATATTCAGCAAGCATACCATTTTGCTTTCATGATGATTAATTTTTAAATGCCAAATTTGCAACAACAACAACAACAACAAAAAGTATCATTTGCTCATCTTTACCAGAGTTTGAAGCTGATTTATTCAAGCCTCATGTGATAACACTTCATGTAGGGCACACTTGCCTTATAGAGCCAGCATCACACATGGTGTTTTGTCTAGGAGTGTTGGTATATGAATGTGGAGCTATTTTAAAAATCTGTCTAGAGATGGTTTGACAGCAACTTTACTGATTATCTATTTGATGGTTTTTGTCTCTGCCTTTCCACAGAAAAGTCTGAACACCTACTGTTTCCTAGTCAGGAAATTGTGATACAATTTGTATCACAGGTGCTATCTACCTATATTTTGTGCTGCCTGAGACCAAAAACAGAACCCAGGCAGAAATCAGTCAGGCATTTTCCAAAAGGAACAAAGCATACCCACCAGAAGAGAAAATCGACTCAGCTGTCACTGATGATAAGACAAACGGAAGTTCTGAACAAGTTTCCTCTTCCACGTTGGACAATTATGTCAAAAACAGGATTGTCTAAATGGATAATCTCACTTTTCAGGAAACTTAAAATTTACCCATTATTGGGAGGCTTAAATGAATTGAAGCTGTGCAAGTCTTTTATATTATTAAGTATTTAAAAGTAAACCTGTACTAATCTAACATTGCAACTATGTTAGCATTATTCACAACTAAATCTCCCAAACTCTTCTGGAAGTTGCAAGGAATCCCTCTATGTTTCACTGGACCCAACGTTCTTCCATACAGGTTGATGACCTGCCTTCTTCATGACTCAATCCACGATTTCAAAATGAAATTGGGGAAATAGTATGTTAATGCTTTATCAAAGAAAGACAATTTGGTCTGATAGGGGACTCAACAGATTAGAAATCACAGACTGAGGTTCTAGTCCCAGCTTTACCACAAGCAGCCTTGATCTGCCCTCAACCTGGGTCCCAGTGCATCAATGACCCTAGGCTTCCATCCCCCGTATAGGCTTTCAGAAGTCAGTGGAAAGATTATTCATCGTGCCTAAGAAATGCCTGTTTCCAATATTTGACCTTGTGGATCTCAGGCTTTGGAGAGCCTAATACCAACCCACCAGCCTGCAGATTTTGTCTTTCCCAAACTGTGTTCCAGGAATGGGCTCAAGACTTAAGGGCTGACGCTGTCCTCGCCCCAGACTATTAGAGTCCTGTGTGCTCACAGAGAACA
Organism: Macaca thibetana thibetana; assembly: GCF_024542745.1. Taxonomy (NCBI): domain Eukaryota; kingdom Metazoa; phylum Chordata; class Mammalia; order Primates; family Cercopithecidae; genus Macaca; species Macaca thibetana. Next base: position 177,018,192 of record NC_065582.1, read on the forward strand.
TGAAGAAGAGCTATGTGCAGAAGACTTAACTTTCTAGAAACTGCAACAGGGACTGCAAATTGACCTCTATCCAAATGAAAAACAATGTTGAGGATGATTCTAAAGCTAAACCTAGGCTTGGTGGGAAAAAAAAAAAACCAAAAACCATTGTGATTAATTGGTGATCTCTGCCACAAGCGTGGGGCTCGGAGTGTCAGCACATGTACTTCATGTTTACCAAGAGTCTAGAAGAGATTTCTCTGAAAAGGAAATGAACTGTCTTGAGAGATGGGGAGTTCACCACCACTCAAAGTGCTCAAGGGAAGACCGGGTGATTACTCATCTTGACTGTTGCTAAGAAAATCTGTGTCAACTTTGGAGAAAGGTGTTTGGAACAGACATGTTGAAGGGCTCTTCTAACTCTTACATGCTAGGGTTGTTTGGTAAGAGCCACTTGCAGCCTGCCGTCGTAATGTGTGGCTTGTGTTTTGGGTGATTTCCTATACTTGCTTCTAAAATGAAACAAAGTGTCCTAAAGTAAAGTGCACTTGAATTAACACCAGTGTGTTTGGTTGGTATTTCATAGGAGTGGGGCCAGAGAGGACTTGACTTAGCAATACCGCTAGAATCCTTTTGGCCATAATCCCTTGGGTTTCCTCAGATCATTCTTGACGATGGCAGCCTTAGCCAAAACTTGAGTTTGGTTTTCCTTTTCTGTGGATTATTCTTTCATCACTGGGCCACTCCTTTGGTTAATTGCCAACTCAAGGCACCATGCCATCCAGCTTTGGGTTGGCTGAAAAATGTGGACAGTGTTTGTCAAGACGAAGAGAAAGTGAGGTATGGGTTCCAAAAGTGCTGAGACCAAAAGAGCCAAAAACAGTGCAAAATAAAAATCTTAGCTTTTTGGTGTTCTCTTTTATTTGGAGACTTGATAATTTAGGCAATAAATATTTATTAGGTACCTCCCATCGACAAGGCACTAGCTATGTACTAAAGATGTATCAGTGAGCAAGAAAATATGCTGCCCTCACCTGCAAAAGTCCATGTCTGCCAGAGAAGATAGAAAATCAAAGCATTAAGTGTAAAGTTGTCATCAGTACTGTACTTTACAGCATAGTAAATTGTCATCAATACAGTGATATAGAAACATGCAACAGGGATGACTGGGCTGAGAGGTGAAAATCAGGAAAACCTTCTCAAATAAGTTACAGAAATAGAATGGGGAACAATATCATTATCAGGCAATAGGCCAGGAATTATTCTTATATGTTATTATATTTGAAAAGCTCATAGAGCCATTTCTTACTCCACTTTCTGTTGTGTATAACAGAATACCCGAAACTGGGTAATTTATAGAGAATATAAACTTATTTTTTTACAGTTCTGGAAGCTGTAGAGTTCAAGGTCAGGCAGACATCTGACGAGTGCCTTCTTGCTGGCCGGGACTCTGCAGTCCTGAGGCGGCACGGGGAATCACATGGCGAGGCAGCTCAGTGTGTTCACTGGGGTCTCTCTTCTTTTTATAAAACCACCAGTCCCACTCCCATGATGACCTATTCATTCATTCACTCATTAATCCATTAATTCATGAGGGCTCTCGTTTCCCGACTACCTTTTAAAGACTCCACCTCTCAATACTGCCACATGGGGATTAAGTTTCAACATGACTTTTAGAGGGAACATTCAAACCATAGCAGCCACATTAAGGAAATTTTTGAAAAATAAAACAATGAGACACCCATAATCTCATATCCTTCACTCTCCCAACATGAGCAGTTTAATTTTTAGACAGCTCTGTCCATTTCTTGCTTATTATTCATCCAGTTGGAATCACAGAATACATGAAACACAATTACAATCATCTTGTGTTTTACCTTCTATTTTTTCCACTTTATATTAAATCAAATGCATCATCTCAATTCCAAACCCTTTTGTTTGTACTCTGATATTCACTCCAGTGAATTCTTCATGTATAAAGTTGTTTTTCACAGCCACACGCTTGTACCACAAATCTAGGGGCTATTCTTTCTTTTAGTGTCTTAATATTGTATTATTTTCTAATATTCACACTTTAACTTTACAGATGAGTAGAATGGAATAGCTGTGCTTCAGTGCAGAACTTTTTTCTTATGTTTGCTTGGGCCTTCCTCCTCTCTGTTACCTACATTCATAAACTAGGATTTGTTGTCTCACACTTTTCCCGATGTTCATATAATATTCAATGAAATGAAATCATGTGACATAAAAAAAAAGTTGTTTTCCAGATACCCAAATATAATGGGGAGTGAGGAGTCAGAGAGACAGACATTTTCATGAGCTTTGCTTCACAGGCTCTGGTTCTTGGCTGAAAGGTACTAGCCGCCTACAGCACCCTGTATCCATTCACACACCCTAAAAGAATCTCTAGTCAAATTAACAGGTCTCTTTTCCTAATTCCTGACCAGGAGTTGGGGATTAGACCCTTGTCTTTCTATTTTACATATTCTCTCATCTCCAAGCCATGGAGGTTTACATTTCTTCGTTTCAGGTTCACTAAGAGTAACTCTTCCAGCTGCTAGTTCTGGCTAAGTAAGCACACTCTACCCTATTTCCCCCACTGCTCATAACTAGCAACCCTGGACAGAATCATAATGCAAACATATAAGGACTCTGAAGAATAAATTATATCAGGAAAATTGAAGAGAGAAATCAAAACCCAAAGGATAGTTAATATGGCAGTGAGTATCTCCTGGCTTATAATCCAGTACAGGGCAGTTTTGGAAACTGCGCAATGGACATGGTCTGAAAAAGCTGAAGGATAAATCTCCTGCCTCTATCACTGCCCAGAGTGACAGGAAAGGCGTGGCCCTTGGAGAAAAAAATGTGATCCAACTGATGAAAATCAAATATAAAGGAAAACATCTTGAAAGGCGCCTTAGAAAATCAAAACGTTACATAGAGTGGAAAATGATTTGCATGACTTTAGATTTCTTACCACAAACCATGTAAGCCAGAAGAGACTGGAACAATATCTCAGCATTTTTTGAAATGCTGAAAGAACTGTCAATCCAGTTTGAATTTTTTAAAGGCCTGTCTATATGCTATTTACAAGAATCCCACATTAAACATAATGATATAGATAGGTTAAAAGTAAAAGAGTGAGAAAAGATATAATATGCAAATGTGAACCAAAAGAAAGTTGGCATATTAATAGTGGAAAAAGTAGACTATGAAACAAGAAGAATTACTCATGATAAAGAGGAAGTTATATAGTTATAAATGGGCCAATTCACCAAAAATATATAAAAATTCTAAATGTGCATGTATCTCAAATCAAGCTTCAAAATACATGAAGCAAACCAGATCAAACAGAAAGGAAAGCTAGACAAATCTTCAGTTACACTTGGAGACTTTTAATGCTCCTCTTTCAATAATCAATAGAACAAGTAGAAAATGGCAAGGCTATAGAAGACCCAAGCAATGCTATTAAACAATTTGACTAATGGACATCAGTAAAACACTCCTAATGACAATAGTAAAATATATATATATATATTCATTTTAAGTTCATTTGGATCATTCACCAGGATAGAGTATATACTGGGCCATGAAACAAATTTCAACAACTTTAAAAGGATTCAAATCATAAAAAGTATGTTCTCTGACCACATGGAAATCAGTAACAGATATCTGGAAAATTCCCAAATTTTGGAAACTTAAAACATGTTTCTAAATAACCCATGAGTCAAAAAGGACATCTCAAAGGAAGTAATAAAATATTGTGAGCTGGCCGAGCGCGGCGGCTCATGCCTGTAATCCCAGAACTTTGGGAGGTCCAGGCAGGTGAATCACGAGATCAGGAGATCAAGACAATCCTGGCTAACACGGTGAAACCCCATCTCTGCTAAAAATACAAAAAATTAGCTGGGTGTGGTGGCACGTGCCTGTAGTCCCAGCTACTTAGAAGGCTGAGGCAAGAGGATCGCTTGAAGCTGGGAGGTGGAGGTTGCAGTGAGCTGGGATCACGCCACTGCACTCCAGCCTGGGTAACAGAGCGAGACTCAGTCTCAAAAAAAATTTTTTTTGAACTAAATGAAAGTGAAAATAAAATAGATTGAATTTTGTGGATTCAGGTAAAGCAATGCTTAGAGGAAATTTTATAGTGTTACATTCTCTAAATGCTAGAAAGCTCTCAAGTAAATAATCTAAAATTTCACTTCAAGAAATTAGAAAAATAAAAGCAAACTATACAAAAAGCAAACACAGGGAAGAAAATAATAAAGATAAGAATAAAAATATGTGAAATCAAAAATTGAAATATATCAAAAACAGGACAAGGTAATAAAATCAGTGAAACCCAAAACTGGTTCTTTGGAAAGATCAATACAATTGATAAACCTCTATCCAAGCTAGCCAAAAGAGGGAGTATGGAAGAAGTGATGTTGGGGAGATGGAGGGAGAAAAAGAAAGGATGAGAGAGATAGGACACAACTTGCCAAGAGCAGTAATGAAAGAGGCGATATCCCTACAGACCCTACAGATATTAGAAGGGTAATAAGGAAATACTATTAATAACCCTGCTTGTAAATTCAACAACTTTAAATGAAATAGATAAATTTTCAAAAGATACTATCAAAAGTCACTCAAGAAAAAATGGATAACCCAAATAGTCCCATATTCACTTAAATAAACAGAATTTTTAGCTAAAACTTTCCAACAAAGGAAATTCCAGGTCCAGATGGTTTCATTGGAAAATTCTACCAAATGCTGATGGAAAATGTCTACACAGTTTATCCCAGAAAATTCAAAAGGGAGAAATGCTTCCTAACTCATTTTATGAAACTAACACAAACCTGATACCAAAATAGTACAATAAAACAGTACAAGAAAATAAAACTGCAGACCAATGTTTGTCATAAACAAAGGCACACAATTTCTTTTTTATATATATACTTTAAGTTCTGTGGTACATGTGCAGAGCGTGCAGGTTTGTTACATAGGTATACACGTGCCATGGTGGTTTGCTGCACTCATCAACCTGTCATCTACGTTAGGTATTTCTCCTAATGCTCTCCCTCCTCTCACCCCCCAACCTCCGACAGGCCCTGGTGTGTGATATTCCCCTCCCTGTGTCCACGTGTTCTCACTGGTCAGCTCCTACTTATGAGCAAGAACATGCAGTGTTTGGTTTTCTGTTCCTGTGTTAGTTTGCTGTGATTGATGGTTTCCAGCTTCATCCATCCAAAGGCACACAATTTCTTATCAAATATTAGCAAGTTAAATCAACAATATATAAAGGAGAATACACCACAACAAGGTGGAGAAATGCAAAACTGTTTCAATATTCCAAAATCAGTCAATTTAATCCCCCATATTAACTGACTGAGGTGAAAAGAACATATGATTATATGAATAGATACAGGAGAAACATTTGACAAAATCCAACATCCCTCTATGTTCAAAACACTTACCAAACCAGGAATTGAAAAAAGCTGTCTTAACCTGAAAAAAGAGTATCTACAAAAAATATACAGCTAACATCATATTTAGTGAGGCAAAACTAAATGCTTTTCCCCTAAGATCAGGAACAAAGTAAAGATATTTCTATCACTGCCTCTATTCACCATCATACTGGAATTTCAAGTCAATGTAATAAGGTAAGAAAAATAAATAAAAGGTATACAGATTGAAAAGCAAAACATTAAAAATAAAACTACTTCTATTCACACACATTATTGTCTACATATTAAATCTCCAATAATCTACCTGAACTAAAAAGTTAACAAGGTTACAGAATAGAAGTTCAACACATAAATATTCATTGTATTTCTCTGTACTACCAATGAACAACTAAAAACTAAAACATAAAAAATGTTGCTATTCATAATAGTTCCAAAAACAAGAAATACTTGGTTAAATATCTAACAAAACATATTTATGTTCTTTAGTTTTCTGCCGAAAACTACAAAACACTGATGAAATAAGTCAAAGAACCAATACATGGGAAGGTATACCGTGTTCCCTGAATGAATGACTTTACTAAAGTTAAAAGGTCAATCTTCTTAAATTTATCTAAGATTTAACACAATCTCAATCAAAATCCCAAAAGAAATTTTGTAGAAATTAACAAGCCTATTCTAAAATGTATACAAATGGCAAAAACAGTTTTTTAAACAAAGAATGAAGTTAGAGGACTCATACTACCTGATTTTTAAGCTTTATTATAATTCTACAGCAATCAAGACACTACAATATTGGTGAAAGTATAGATACAAAGATCAGTGGAATAAAATGGAGCTTCCAGAAATGAAACCACACAAAAATTATCAATTGAATTTTGACAAAAGTGCAAAGGCATTATTTTTTCTACAATGGTTCTGAAATAGTGCAAGAAAATAAACTCCAACTTATATCTCACTCTTTAAAAATGAATTCAAAACGAATCATAAACCTAAATATAATACATAAAATTAGAAAAAGTTTAGGAAAAAACTTAGGAGAAATTCTTGTTAAATTTAAGCAAAGACTTTAGGATGTAACACCAAAACACAATGCATAAAAGAAAATTTGATAAATTACATTTCATTGAAATTTAAAACCTTGTTCTTTGAAAGATACTGGGGGGGTTTGTTGTTGTTTGTTTGTTGTTGTTTTGTTGTTGTTGTTTGTTTTGAGATGGAGTCTTGCTCTGTCACCCAGGCTGGAGTGCAGTGGCGTGATCTCGGCTCACTACAACCTCCACCTCCTAGGTTCAAGTGATTCTCCTGCCACAGCCTCCAGAGTAGCTAGGATTACAGGCGCGCGTCACTGCATCCAGCTAATTTTTCTATTTTTAGTGGAAATGGAGTTTCACCATGTTGGCCAGGCTGATCTTGAATGCCTGACCTCAGGTGGTCCGCGCACCTCATCCTCCCAAAGTGCTGGGATTATAGGCGTGAGCCACCGTGCCGGGCCAAAACATACTGTTAACAGAATGAAAGACAAGCTACAGGCTGGGATAAAAATATGTTCACATATTTTTCTCACACACATATCCACCAAAGAACTTGTATCAAAAATACATGAAGAGCATTCAAAACTCAATAATGAGAAAACAACTCAAAAACTGGGCAAAAGTTATGAACAAGCGCAAGGTATACAAATGGCAAATACACATGAAGAAAGGTGATTCACGGTTAGTTATTTGGGAAACCAAAATTAAAATCACGAGATACCCCAAACCTATTGAAATGGCTAAAACAAAAATCTTCATAGTACTAAGTGTTAACAAGAATGTGGAGCAGTGGGAACTCTCATAGATGGCTGGTGGGAATGAAAAACAGAAACAGCCAGTGGAGTGGTGATCAAAATAGTGTCTCTGTTACTGACTGAAGCTGTACTGGAGAAAACATCTTAGGCATATTTCCTAATATTGAACCCCTGAGCTGACTGTACCCACCAAGACCTATATGCGTTTCACCTGCCCCCACCCCACACATACTCACAAGGGCTAGACCATCTCTGGATGGAGGAACAGAGACTATGTCAATCCTGTGGCAAACAATTCCCAGGACAGAGAAAATAATAATCGTGACAGGGACTTCCTCCTTGACCAAACTCTAGTCCAGCTCCTCTGAGCACTCTTCTCCACTAGGCCTTGGCCTTGACCTGCAGCCCCAGTGTTAGCAAGAATCCTGCTAAGCCAGTTTAGTGAAAACTCCCTAACCCTGAATCCTAACCAAGGCTCTCTCAGTAATTTTCCATCCACTGATTCCCTCACCCGACTCCTTACTATAAATACCCAGCTGGCCATGTTGTAATCAGAGTTAAGTTCAAGCCGTCTCCTCTAGTGCAATAGTCTTGACCCCTACACAAGAGTTTTGAATAAAGTTCCCCTTACCTGTTTCAGTCTGTCCAGTGGAATTTTTCTTCGACGATACTCATAGCTCTATACTTTATCCAAACAAAAACTTGAGCCAGAAGATTAGTCCTCCTTGCTTGGGGGAGGAGTGAGTAAAAAGAGCAGAAGTTCCTGTTTAACAGATCCAGGAAGAAATAAGATACATACATAATGGTTGGCCCATGCACAGTGTCAGATGGAGATGAGAGTCTTGCATAGGACACCTGCTTAGCATGGCTAGGGTCATCCATGATCCAGCATCCATCTCTGGAGTGCAGACAATGAAGGGAACTGAAGATGCTGGGCCTCTGACAAGGAGGTGACTAGTGAACCTATAATCCTCAACCCCAATTTGTCTTACAGTTTGGGAAACTATAAGTAGTGTAGCACTGGAAGGCAGTCACTCAAAATAGTGCTTAGCCATGTATTCACTGGTCAATCCAAGAATGCGGCACAATTGCCCTGCCGAACACCAGCAAACAAGAGGGAGAGACAAAGCCAGTGATTGGTCGAGCTTGGCCTCTGGCAGCAGGGATTGTCTGCTGCTCTTGCAGAACAGGATGGAGTCACCCATGGCTTCCAGAGAGATGAGGGAGCTGAGATTATGAAGACTGAAGTTTGGTAGGACAAAAATCTCCCTGCTTTTTATTGTTTAATAAGACTGAGAATTAGGAGAGTTGCACTGAGAGGGGTGTTCCCTTATAATGAAGTCCCATTCATTTAGCAAAAGGACTCAGAGTGGACATTACACAAACAAAAAAAAGTTTCTAAAACACATTTTAAACATTTACAGTGACCAGGACACTCATACAAATGTGACTATGTGAGTGGATGTGTTTGTGCATGTATGTTAAGCACATGAAACATTCCTCTTCTATTATTGCATATGTTGACCCACTCTGGGCTGGATCAGCGGTGCTTATCTAGAAAAATGAAGAACTGCTTCAGGAGGGCAGGAGTCTTGTCTGTTTTATTCTCCACTGTATTCAGCCAACATAGTACCTGGCACACATGTAGAAGGTGCCTGACAAACATTGATTGAATGAATGAATGAATGAATGAATGAATGAATGAATGAGTAGTATGTCAGGCAGCATCGTAGCCCCTTCAGAGATGTCCAGGGCCTAATCCTAAGAACCTTCGAGTATGTTAACTCACAGGGCAAATGTTGGCTGAAGTGATTAAAGTAAGGATCTTGAGTTTGGGTCATTAACATGGATGACTGGGTAAACCTGATGTCCTCATAAGGACACAAAGGTCCTTATAAAAGGGAGGTGGCAGAGTCAGAGTCAGAAAGGAAGTGATACTAGAAGAAGAGATGAGAGAGAAAAAAAAAGATTTGAATATGCTGCACTGCTGGCCTTGAAGATGGAGGAAGGGGTCATGAGCCAAGGATCGCAGGCAGCTTGTAGAAGCTGGAAAAGGAAAAGAAATGTATTCTCCCCTAAAGATTCCAAGGTGTTGCATCTCTATGAACACTTTGATTTTAGGACTTCTGATCTCCAGAACTGTAAGATAATAAACTTGTGTTGTTTTGAGCCACTAAGAGGGTGTATGTGCGTGTCATCTTTTTTTAAAATTTTAATTTTTAGCTTTTTGTGTTGAAATACTTTCACACTTACAGAAAACTTACGAAAAGAGAAAATCACCCAGGTTTCCATATTTTCAGCTACATTGAAGTATAATCAACTGACTCACAAGGGCTAGACATTTAAGATATAGAACTCATACATCTGAAATTGCACACATTTAAGATGTAGAACTCAATGTTTTGATAAAAGTATACGTTATGAAACCATCGCCACAATCAAGCTACTTAACGTATCATCATCTCATATATTTACCATTTTCTTTTCTTTTTATATGTGGTGAGAACACTTAAAATCTACTCTCTTGGCAAATTTCAGGCATACAATACCTGAAACTAGTCACCATGCTGTTCATGAGATCTCTAGAACCTATTCATCCTGCATAACTGAAACTTTGTACCCTTTGACTATCATCTTTCCACTTCTCCCCTTCCCTCATCCCCTGGAAACCACCATTCTCCTCTCTGTCCAGCTGTAAGTTTTTAGAAATTAGTTACAGCAGCTGCAGAAAACTATTACAGAGAGCCAAGAGCAGTTGTCTCCAGAGCAGGTAATGAGTGAGTAGAGCGCAAGGTGCTTTATTGTGATGTGAGAAGAAAATGTTAGAAGGTCTTTTTATTAATTAATTAATTAATTATTGAGACAGAGTCTCGCTCTGTCACCCAGGCTGGAGTGCAGTGGTGCAATTTCAGCTCACTGCAGCTTCTGCCTTCCAGACTCAACTGGTCCTCCTGCCTCAGCCTCCCAAGTAGCTGGGACTACAGGCGTGTGCCAAAACGCCCAGCTAATTTTTGTATTTTTAGTAGAGATTGGGTTTCACTGTATTGGCCAGGCTGGTCTCAAACTCCTGACCTCGAGTGATCCACCTGCCTCAGCTTCCCAAAATGCTGGGATTATAGACGTGAACCACCGTGCCCAGCCTCATTTTTTTTATTTTAGAGTGAATATTATTGGACTTTATTTTACATGATTCAAGCACTGTCCTAATCCAAACTAGCCGTTACCTTGCTCAGACACCTTGGCTGCTGCTTTTTACAGACATTTTGAAGGACTTCTCTTTTCCACCTTCCTTTAGAATCCCAAGAGGGCTGACTTTTAATCCCACACATGTAACACCTTTTACTCTCTTTCTAGTACATAGTAGGAACCAGAAACGTTGCCTTTATTGGAGGGAGGAAGAAATGAGGCATGCAGATGTAGTGACAGGCTCACTGGCCACCCTCCTTAGATCATGCAACTGAAGGCCCCACCCTAAGGGCACAGGCCAGGGAGCTTTAAGGCTCTTGAGTCTGGACTTCACAGAGCAGAACTTCTGTAACAGCTGTGATCTGCCTACCTCTGCCCTGTGCTTACAACAGTCAAAACTTCTGTCTAGTTTAAGCTACTCTTATTTGGGTTTCTCTTACTCATGAATAAACCTAAACTCAATCCATACAGGTTATGACAGGAAAGGGCACAACGCAAATGAGAATATGTGAAGCCAGCCCAATTCTTTAGACACGTGACAAGTTGTTTCTGTGGGGCACAGATGCCTCCGGGTTAAAGGAGCATGGATTCCTAGTCCTGGATTCTCTAGTCACAGCAGCTTTGCTGGAGTTCTGGTGCTGTCCGTGGTGCTGGCGTGGACTTTCCACCTAGCAGTGCTAATTTATCTTCAAGTTTGCATAAATACTTTCATACTATTGTGTATGATGCTGGAGACAACCTGTGAAGTAAATATCATTGGGTTATTTTCTATGATTCAAACCCTCTTCTTCCAGGTTCCAATCCAGTCAAGTTTAGCATTCCTATCCCTACACTGCAGGACCTCTCTGTCTCCAGAGTGATGACTGTTTCCCTATCTGCGTGTACCACATCCACTCTGTCTCCAGAGTGATGATCTGTTTCCCTATCTGCGTGTACCACATCCATTTGTTAATCCCTTTCACCATGGCACTTTGACATCTAGTAACCTTGTGGTCTTGTTGGACCGTGCCCCCCACTACATGCCCACGTGTAATCCTCTACCACATTGTCTCTTGACTTAGCCATGCAACTTTCTTTTACCACTGAGACATCAGAAAATGTGATAGAAGCAGAAGTTGATAAACACCTTTGCTCTAGCACTTTCTCTCAGAATGCTGATGTCATCACATGAAGAAGCCCAATCTAGCCTTCTTGAGGATGAATGACCACATAAAGGCAGAGCCCAGCTGTCTCCACTGTCCCAGCTAAGCCCAGATCCAAGTGACACTCCAGTTAAACACAAGTGAGCCCAGAAGGAAGTAACAGAAGAGCACAATCGATTCACAGAATCATGAGAAATAATAAATTATTGTTGCTTTAAGTCATCAACTTTTGGCATGGTTTGTTAAACAGCAATAGATGGCTACTACAGACCCACTGTTTCTGGCCACAGTTTTCTCACCATTCAGTGAATTTCTTAGCACTTCTCGGATCCCCAAACAAGACCAGAATTAATATTCTCTGGATTAATAGTTCATTCATTCATCTACCAGACAATTTTGGAGCATTTACTTTATGCTTGTGCTAGGTAATTGGAATATAAAAAGAACTGAAACAAATATCTACCTTCAACAAGTTGAGCAAATGGTAGGGAAGACAAACCACTGATTGCCAGAATGAGTCTAGTATTTCCTCTGTGTAGAACGTCCTTCTCCTCCTCTTTACTTGGATAACTTCTATTCATTTTTTTTTTTTTTTTTTTTTTTTTTTGAGACGGAATCTCACTCTGTTGCCCAGGCTGGAGTGCAGTGGCCGGATCTCAGCTCACTGCAAGCTCCGCCTCCTGGGTTTATGCTATTCTCCTGCCTCAGCCTCCCAAGTAGTTGAGATTACAGGCACGTGCCACCACACCTGGCTCTTTTTTTATTTTTATTTTTTACTTTTTTATTTTTTTATATTTTTAGTAGAGATGGGGTTTCACCTTGTTGGCCAGGCTGGTCTTGAATTCCTGGCTTTAAGTGATCTGCCTGCCTCAGCCTTCCAAAGTGCTGGGGTTACAGGTGTGAGCCACATCACCTGGCCCATTCATTCTTAATGACTATGCTGAGGCCCCCTGCCTCTAGAACTCTTTCTCTGACTCCCCAGTCTGGGCTAGATTCTTTCCTTTTGACTTCCATAGAAGCCTGTGTTCACTTTTATTGATGGATTTATCACTGCTTTAGGATCGTTGTGATTATTTTTCACTTGCACACCTCCCATGATAGACTCTGGGATCCTTAACTACATTGGATTTTTCTTAGGGCTCCACGTTTCTGGCACCTAGTAAGTGCTCCTTACATATTTACTGAACAAATGAATACCATCATAAATATATAAAGAGAATGTAATGGGTGCCTTGTGAAGGGAATGAGTGTGGCTCCAGGTGACCAGGGCAGGTGCAGATGCAGATATGAGCTGCATCTCCAGTGAGGGTTAGGATTTTATCAAACTGAGAAAAAGGAAAAAAGAAATTCAAGACCAAGGGCAGAAGACATGGGAGTGAACAAGTAAATGGAATATTCAGAGAACAGCAAACTGTTGGTATGGACAAGTGTGGTGGCTATGAGAGTAAGAATGAGTGATGAAACTGGTTGATGGTTTTGGCCCAGACTCTGAAAAACCATGAGTATCACACCAACACCACTTCCTAAATATTCCTGCAACCTGCCTGCCCCACATTTTCCATATATAGCTGAACATAGGTCTATGCAGAAAACACTCAATTCTGATACTGCCTCTTACTTGAATAAGTGCTGAGGCTCTGGGAGTTCAGATCATTATAATCAGCCTTCTCATTTTGCTTTCACTAAACATTCATTAGCTGGTTATGAACCCCAAAGAACACAGGTCACATTGAGTGACAGGGACTCGGCAGCTGTTCACAGTGTAAGATATTTGCTATAATTTACGCTAAGATGTGAATGTAATTATCCTTATCAAAATCACTTCCCCTGGCAAATTTGTACATTAAGTCAAGTAAATTTCCTCTCATTAAATCACAGCATTTGGGGACTGCAGTTTGTCTCAGCCAAGAACTAGAGCTTGGAAGTAATAAAGGCAAAGAAAAAGAACTTGGGTTCTCAGCAGGAAGTGTGGGTGGTGAGGAGAGAGGCAGTATTTCAGAGTGTGTCGGAAACCCAAACCTCCAGCAGTTCCATGACTATGTGTCTCTCGAATTTAGAGCAGTCTTTAAAATGTGGCACTTCTCAGCTACCTACGCATTTGGCAAATTGAGAATGTTGCATCTAGATGCCAGACCTAGATGCAGAAAGGACATCTAAAGACAGATATTTTTAGTGCTGAGAGCAGGTATGTTAGAAAGGGGCTTATAGTTTCAAACCATGAGTAAAAATATATATATATAAAATGTGTATGCTGGAACTATGTTAAGTATTTTCACACATATGATCCTTTTTGGTTTTCACAACAAGACTGCAGGACAGGATATTCACACTCTCGTAATGCCCATTTCTTTTTCTTCTTGGAATTTAACACAATTCTAATTAAATAACTTTGAGTGGAAGTTGGGAACGCTGGATATGTCATTTCCTGCTAAATCTCTACGAGTTGCCACAGTTTCTACACATACTAAGTGCTAAATAAAGTGCAGCTGAAAGAATAAATTAATTCACGAGTAAGGTAATTTTTAAAAATCAGGGATTGTTGAGAGAGATAGGAACTAACTTTAAAAGTGCTGAAAGTCACCAGGCCAATAAAATTTGGTGGAAACCGAGTTGCATGTAATAACACACTCAACAAATGAATGTTTATTACTTAGGACTCTTTTGGTTCCAGTGACAGAATCTGGACTCACAGTGGCTTTAACATAAAAGAAGGAAGTTTCTTATTTGCTTAACTAGGAAGTCTTGTAAGGCTGATACACAGTAAGCTCATGTCTTGTCTGGATTCAGGGACTCAAATAACATCTTTCAAAGTTCCAACTCTGCCTCCTTTATTTTTTGCTTCTACTTTTCTCTGCTTGGTTTTATTCTTCAATTTCTCAAGATGGCAGCCTCCATAGCCTTAGCCTTGTGTCTTCTCAGCTTGGCCACCTCAGTGAGGAAGAAACTTCTGCCTCCCAATGTATCAGCTATCTATTGCTGAGGAAAAAAATATCCCCAAAACTTAGTGGCTTGAAAAAAACAACCTTTTCTTTTCTCACAATTCTGTGCATCAGCAATTCAGGCAAGGCTCAGCCAGGCAGTCCTGTGGATCCCTGTGGTGTCTCCTGAATTTAATCAGGCATTTGTGGCCAGGTGGCATCAGCTGGAGGTGATTGGTCTGAAATGGTTTTATTCACATGTCAGGGGACTCAACTGGGATGGCTAGAATGGCTGGGATGTCTCTCCCTCTTTCTCTTCTCTCAGTGTGGTCCCTAGACCAACCGTTACCATCTCAGAAAGGCCCCAGCCTGACTTTCTGACAAAGTAGCAGTGTTAGAAAGGAGAGCAGGAAGAGAACTGCAAGACCTTTCAAGGCTGAGAACTCAGAACTCATACAGTATCTCTTCAATTGATCAAACCAAGTCATAGGACCAGCCCGAATTCAAGGTGAGGGGAAGTAGTCTTCAGCTCCAGATAAGAGGCCCCCAAAGTCACATCCCCAAGGGGCATGCAGGATGAGGAGTTACTACGGCCAACTTTGCAAACTATCTACCACCCCCAATGTCCAGACTTCAATCTTGCAAAGATTTGTATTGGCCCTATTCAGGTCATTTGTGTATCCCTGAGTCCATCCCAGTGGCCCAGGAGGGTTAGTCACTCTGATTGGCCAGCGTAGTCATGTGCTCAACCCAGAAGTGGCTAATGGGAGAGAGGGCAAGAAGTAGAATAATCTCATGGACAACTGTTTCAGAGCCACCTAGAATCAGGGAGGGAATCTCCCACAAACCAGAAAAGGTTGGAAAAGTGTGTTTGGAAGACAAAACTAATGCTAGCGCAGTTCAAAGCAGGCTCTGTTCATCCTAAGGGAATGATGATCAGCAGTGACAGTCTGAAGATAAAGTTCAGAGCGTCAAAGGGCATTGCTCACTGGCCCTTCCAGGACGAAAATGCCCCAACTTACAGACTCAACCTGTCCGATCTCTCCTTCCTTTGGAAATGAATGCATAACTCTCCAAGCCAACCGCCGGAAATGGCAAATACTTACGTCAGTAAACCCAGGTCCCTTTTTCTCATTCCGTAATCCTTCAGCAGGTTTCTGATTATAACTTAGCTTCCAGCAAACTGGCTAGGCCAATTTGAACACGGACTTTTCTTTTCTTTTCTTTTCTTTTTTTTTTTTTTTTTTTTTTTTTTTTTTTTTTTTTTTTTTTTTTTTTTTTTTTTGAGACACAATCTCACTCTGTTGCCCAGGCTGGAGTGCGGTGGCACAATCTTGGCTCACTGCAACCTCTGCCTCTCGGGTTCAGGCAATTCTCCTGCCTCAGCCTCCCAAGTAGCTGGGACTACAGGCGCCCGCCACCACGCTCGGCTAATTTTTGTATTTTTAGTAGAGACGGGGTTTCACCATATTGGCCAGGCTGGTCTCGAATTCCTGACCTTGTGATCTGCCTGCCTAGGCCTCCCAAAGTGCTGGAATTACAGGCATGAGCCACTGCGCATGGCCGACTTTTCTTAATAATACTATTTTTGCAGCAAAAATTAGTAAATGCTCATGCCTGGCTCATGGATCAGTCTCTCGTGAGACTAGTAGGTGTGATTCATTTCCCAGTCCAACCAATTCTCAGATACTAAGGAAGATTTGATCTTGAAGGCTAAAAGACACACCATGGTGAATTTACCAAAATCTCATCCCTTAAAGGGTCTCCCTGAGGTCTGGCTGGAGATGTCTGAGCTCATGCTGCACCTGCCTCTAGGTATTGTCCCCACTTAATCTCAGAAGAAACTAAGGATGAGAAAAATGACTGGCCCACAGTCACAGCTGGCAACCATAATGCAGAAAGAGGCTCTTCACCACTCATTCAATACAATCCATTCGTCACATAACACTTAATTTTGTCTCTACTGTGCACTCAGTAATGTTCTCGGTGTTGTAGATATGGTGGTAAAGAAGACGGAAAATGTCCAGCCTTCTATGAGGCTGACATTCAAGTGGAGAAACATGGGAAATAATCAGATAAATAAATAGACCACCAAAAGGGTCAAATGGTGATGAGTGCAATGCCAACAATTAGAACATGGTGGTGTGCTAGAAAGTGTCTCGATTGTGACTTTAGATTGGATGGCCAGAGAAGAATAACATAAGAATAGCATCAAAATGTTACCCATGGGCTTCAGGTGCCCACCTATAAAATAGGTTGCCTGGACAAAATGATCTTTGCATGCATATGTCTAGACCGGAGACCTGACTTAACAATATATCACATGAATTTAAAAAAAAAGAAAACTTGTTGATGGTGGCTAGATTAGGGTTGTATAGGTTGGGATAAGCTAAAACCATTGATAGTAATAGCAATATCCATAATTTATTCAGGACTCTGCTAAGTGCCTAAAATGAATTATCTCTAATTCTCACGACATCCCTGCCAGTGCAGGTATTGGTCTCACTATTTAACCAGTGAGGAAACGGATTCGCTGAGGTTAAATAACTTATCCCGAGAGAGGCTGGGAGAAGGTATGTCGTGTTGGGCGCTGCAGGCCAGGCTGAAGGGTCATCTGGAATGTGCTCAGCTGTTTGCTTCCTTTCTCCAGCCTTTCCATGATTCTTCCTCTTCTGCCTGGGCCATTCTGCTCCCTTCTCTCCACCCCAGTACACACAAGAGACTAGAACCAGGTGCCCTGTGGTCCACAGAGTATTTCTGTTTGAATGGAAAAGACAGTGGGCTACCCATGCCCAACGCTTTTTCCTCCAGTCCTTACTAACTAGGTGCTTTCCTGGCTTCAGAGCAACACTAACATTCCCATGACCCCCAGCAACCAAGACAGCTGGGCTGGGGACAGCGGGATATGATACCCAAGGACATCTGATCCACACACTCTGCTCCCTCCAGGAAACTTCCAGGCTGGTGTTATCTGTCCACTTTTGTCCATTTGAATAATTAAAAATTGAGTCTGACATCTGTGACCTGCTCAAGATTTCCTAGAGCTTAACTACTCTAAACCTTAGTTTAATGTACATTCTACCAAGCCACATCATGTTGAGAAAATGAACAGATTTTCCCAACTAAGGCAAATCAGAATCATTCTTTTCCATTGTATCAGAGGGCTCCCAAGAAAGGCCAGTTGACTCAAACACAAATGTTGCCCATTTCCAGGGCTGCAGCAAAAATCCTGATGTCTGATTCAAGAAAGAACCGATGCATCCCAGGTACAGTCCAAGCCAGAGCCATTGTGTTGTACCTTCTTTTGTGTAAATGGCGCCCATGGAGTTGTGCAGGGCAGCTCTGCCCCCAAGTCCACATAGGACAGAGAAGAGAGATTTATAAGCCAAAAGACAGTGTTCTCTCTGGTTCACACTGCTGCTTACTTTGGAAGCATGTTGCAAAAGGGAGAGAACAACCTTTCTCAAAGATTGGATCTACGAGGCTTCATCCTGCCTGTGGGTGATCTTTATTTGTGGGTGCGAGATGCTGGTGGAAGAATTTCAAAGTCTCTCCTTTAAATGTGGAACCATACTAATAACAGGTTAAATAATTTATCCCAAGAGGCTGGGAGAAGGCAGGTTGCAGTAATAATTATTACTACAAATAAAGCAATTATTATTACTGATAATTCCAGGGACTGAGAAAGTGTATAGAACATGGTTTGTAAGCTACACAGGGCTCTGGGATGTAAGGAATTGCCAGTGGGTTGATAGCAGCTACATCAAAGAATATTGTTCTGGAAGAAATGTTACTGGCAAGCTCAGTCTCTGCTTCTTTCCATCTTCCCGTTAACTCAAAAACTATGATGAGGAGCACCCACTGTGTGCCCAGCACTGGCAATATGGAGGTGAATCCATCATATCCCCTGATGGGAAAGGACAGTCAGGTGCACAGTCTCAGGGTGATGAGAGGAGGGCTGGCATGGAGGGAAGCATGGGGCACTATGGGATTAAAGCAGGGCACCCAACCTGACTGAGAAAGTCAGAGAAGGCTTCCTGGAGGAGGTGGGCTCTCACTGAAGGGAGTCACAGATGAAAGGGCCTGCCCAGCAAAAAGGAAAGAGCCACTGCTCAGAGGCCCTGGACACATGAAACGTGGCACATGGGGACCATGCTTGGGGCTGATGAAACTGGCCCTCAGGGTGTTTTAGGAAGTGTAAAGGTGTAATAAAGTTCTAGACTCAAGAAGCAGACAGGATCTTGCATTCTATTTTAAGGAATAAGGCCTTTGTGCTGAAGGCAAGCTGTTCCCAAAGTGTTCTTCCTGAAATTGTAGAGCCCCGGGACCCCTGGGAAAGACAGGTTCTGTGGTCAAATGAGTTTGGGAAAACCCTCACACTATCCAACTCCCTTGGAGAGTCACAGAGTGCGTTCACATAATAAAAGTCCTGAGAGGCCCTGCAGCAAAAACCTGTTTAACTTTGTCTAACCCCATTGTCCATTTTCATACTGCTATGAAGAAATACCCAAGACTGGGTAATTTATAAAGAAAAAGAGGTTTAATGGACTCACAGTTCCACATGGCTGGGGAGGCCTCACAATCATGGTGGAATGCAAAGGAGAAGCAAAGTCACATCTTACATGCCAGCAGGCAAGAGGGCATGTGCAGGGGAACTCCTCTTTATAAAAGCATCAGATCTCATGAGACTTACTCACTATCAGGACAACAGCACAGGAAAAACCCTCCCCCATGATTCAATTACCTTCCACCGGGTCCCTCCCGTGATACGTGGGGATTATGGGAGATACAATTCAAGATGAGATTTGGGTGGGGACACAGCCAAACCATGTCACCCCTCCCTTCCTAAGCCTACTGAACCAGGAAGAATAGAAAAGCTATTACCATCCCACAGAACACTCTGGGAAATCTGCCAGAGCCTCTGGGGAGACTTCAGATGCTTTTTTTAAGCCAAAGAATAACCTGGTCAGCTTGGTGTACTGGAGAGCTGTTCAGAGGGAAGCAACTGCCCCTTTATTAGTCTGCTTCCACATTTCTCCAGAAATGTCACCAATTACAGTTATTGTAACAGATTATTCCTTCGTGTGCCCAGCTTCTCCATCCTCCTGACATCCCTCCTTCCTCACCAGCTTCAGAGCCATTTTTCAAGGCTCAGTTCAGATATTACCTCTTCCAGAAGCCCTCCCTGACCCACCAGAGAGGCAGGATGGCCCACACTCAGTGCCCAGGGGGACTTGTAGCCCAGTGAATGGTGACGCCATGGGCCTCGGACACTCCTTCCTCCCTAAGCATTCCTGCTTGGCTTCCTTTGCTGTTCTTCCTACACTTACAGAGGCTCCATCATCAGCCTTCATCCCTCTCACATCCAAATGCCATCCCTGGAAAATATCTCCTATCTCCATGATTTCAACAACCCAACATGCTGAAGGCTATGAGATGTGTATCTCCAGGCCAGATCTCCCTTTCGAGCAGCAGACCTGTGTTCAAATACCCACTAGATATCTCCGTCTGGACACCTGCAGGCACTGCTCGTCAGCACGTCCAAACCAGAACTCACCTGTGCTGACATCTGTTTATACTTCTGTGCACCCTGTCTCAGAGAATAGCCGCTGCCATCCACCTGTCCAGGCTAAAAACCAGAGGACCGCATGGACTCAGCTGTCCTCTTCCCCACCAGGTGCAGTCAGCATCCAAGTCCTGATGCCACTCCCTGAGAGCATGCTTCCCTTTCCTCTCATCCTCCAGTACTGCTTCCCCTGTCTGGGCATTGATGTTGCCTGTCTGCTTCACTCCATCACTGCTATAGCTCTGCAGCTGGTCTTGCTCAAGCTGCTGTGATGGTGGTCCACACTGTGGCCTGCACTCACTCCCCAACACTGCCTTTCTTGAGTCCTTGCTACAGCTGTACTTGCCATTCCTGGCTATGCCTCCTTCCTTTACCACTCTAAGTTTTGCATATGCTGTTTGCTTTGCCTTGAATGTCTTTCCATCTCTTTTACCCTGGAAGACTCTGAGTTATACTTTAAGTCTCATTTCAAGGGTCACCTGGCCTTGGATGTCCCCCAGGGATGCTTGGGTGCTCTTGTTCCCAGTCTCTGTAGCCCCACTGAGCCTCTGTTTCCTGGCAGGGAAATGACAGTCCCTACATCAGCCATTTGTTGGGAAGAACAAATGAGAGAAAGTCGCCAGTGTCTTCAGGCACTCACCTGAAGTTGATCCCTTGTGGAAGTGCCGGCCCCTCTTTTCTGTAGTCACAGCATCTCCTCCATCCACATGCCAGCCAGCTGGATGGCCACTAGGTCTGGGATTACTTTTAAGAAACAGGGTCCATCTTCTGTACCCAGACAAACCACATGAACACGTGAACAACCAGAAGGCAGGTGTCAGTCAGCTGGAAGAGTGGGCTGAGAAGGGGCCTCACGAGGAAATCGATGAGTTTGGTCCCTTTCAGTCTTCATGAGTCTTAAAAGCCAAACAGATGCTCCTCTCGTCAGTTCAAGCATCCTCCAGAGAAGCTACTTTGAGTTCAAGCACATCCCCTCGAGCGACTCTCACAGGCACTGAGAGCCAGGCAGCAGAAAGCCATTTTTCCAGCCTCAAGAAACATGCAGGGATTCGAAAGCCAATGTCTCCCAGATTGCTGTGAAGCTAGGCACTCTACATTGTGCTCCCCAACTACCCCCACGTCTCCCCTCCCACCCCTCATGCACACAGCCTTTATTCCAAGGGGAGGGTGCTTTCTCCAGCGCCCTCTCCAGTGGAGCCAAATGCTGACACCAGTTTGGTTGTGGAGACCCTAACCCAGCAGTGCTAGAGGAATTAAAGACACACACACACAGAAATACTGCATGTGGAGTGGGAAATCAGGGGTCTCACAGACTTCAGAGCTGAGAGCCCCGAACAAAGATTTACCCATGTATTTATTGACAGCAAGCCAGTAATAAGCATTATTTCTACAGATTGTAGATTAACTAAAAGCATTCCTTATGGGAAACAAAGGGATGGGCCAAAATAAAGGGATGGGCTCTGGCTAGTTATCTGCAGCAGGAACATGTCCTTAAGGCACAGATCGCTCATGCTATTGTTTGTGGTTTAATAATGCCTTAAGGCGGTTTCCCACCCTGGGTGGGCCAGGTGTTCCTTGCCCTCATTCCGGTAAACCGACAACCTTCAGCATGGGCATCAAGGCCATCACGAGCATGTCACAGTGCTGCAGAGATTTTGTTTATGGCCAGTTTTGGAGCCAGTTTATGGCCAGATTTTGGGGCTTGTTCCCAACAACCAAACATGCAGGTGGAAAGAATTTACTGAGTGTTGATGCTCCCAGCCTCAGGCTAACACTTTCTCTGCATTCTCCCCTTTGAAGTATAGCACAGAAGAGCAATCCCTGGAGCCAGACAGCCTGGGTTCAAGTCCAGGCTCTACTACATACTTGCTGTGAGACTCTGGTCAGGTTGCTTAACCTGCCCTGCCTCAGCATTCTTCAACTGTGAAATGGGGATAATAGTAAGAACTACTTCTAAAATTATTGTGAGAACATCATTAGTTACTGCATGGAAAACCCCTAGAACAGTGCCCAGCACTTAAAAATCTCACAATAACTGTTGGCTATTGCTATTACTATTCATCCACAGAGTAGTTCTGGAAGATAGAGTGGACGCTCCTTTATCAGGATCAATGGGGGCTTTGATTTGACTTTTGATTTTGATTTGTGGTCAAATCACAGATCACTCTGCCGTCCAGGCTGAAGTGCAGTGGCACGAGCTCACTACATCCTCCATCTTCCGGGTTCAAGTGAGTCTCGTGCCTCAGCCTCCTGAGTAGGTAGGACTACAAGTGCCTGCCACGCGTCTGGCTAATTTTTTGTATTTCTAGTAGAGATGGGGTTTCACCATGTTGCCCACAGTGGTCTCAAACTCCTGAGCTCAGGTGATCCACCTGTCTCAGCCTCCCAAAGTGCTGGAATTACAGGTGTGAGCCACCGCAGGGTTATACTTGCTAATGAATTGAATTCAGAAGTGACCATGAGGCTTTGCTTAGCCAATGGAACATGGATGGGCTTGATGAGTATTGCATCTGAGCAGAGGGTTTTTGAGCCAGCTCGTGGCTCACCACCTCTCTATGGTCCTTCTGCCACAAAATCAGCAGCATCCCACAGAGAGGCCGACCCATCAGCCTGGGTTCTGGAGTGAAGCACCACTGACTACACTACAGCACGAGCAAGAAATTAAAGCTTTGCTGCTGTAAACCACTGAGATTCGGGGGTTGTGTGTCATGTGGCCTAACCCAGCCTAGCCCAGCTGACTCAGTCAGTGGCAGACACAGGCAGGAGATCCGCAGGCAGGCAGAGGGCGAGGCCAGGGCAACTCTCCACTTCAGGCAGAGTCTCTTTCAGGGACCGCATTTCCCCTGTGGCCCCATCATCTCCTTGTTTTGTCCCTGTAGCTCTAGGGAAGATAGAAGCCTCGTGCTGTCACTAACAACGGGGCTGTTCCCACTCCTGTTAGCCCTCTCAGCTCTTCCAATTACTTCCCCATGTTAAAGTCTGTCTTTTGAACTTCCAGGCCTGGGTTCCACTGTCATGAGTGGACTCTACCCTAACGAAGTGGCGAAGCTGGAATTAGAAACCTCGTCAAACTATCTCAAAGCCCAAGCAATTCTCTCCTCTCCATCCTGCTGCAACTCTTGAAGACTGTAGTACTGATGTGGCAGATGGCAGGATTAAAGAAGAGTGATTCCAACACAATAATAGGAAAAAATGCAGCATTTAGCCAAAGACAGGATATAGCCTCAAAATCCTGGTGGGAGGAAAGGAGGGGAGAAACATCACAGTAGGCAGGCAGGTAACTTGGCTGGTATGTGGCGGGGAGTCAGTAAATGGGAATAAAGCAGTGGCCTATAAAAAGAGGGTCCCACCCCTTGCCATCCTCCCAGAACAGAAGCTGCTTTCCACAGGTCACAGCTACTCTGCTCAGCTGAACAGCCCATGGGTGAAGGAAGTGAGGAATGAAAGTCAAAGAGAATGGCAGATGAGTTGAGGGCCATTTAAAGAAGTTGTGAACAGTAAACCAAATGAACTCTACATGTGTGTTGACCTCTCTCAACCTAGACCTGCTGACATTACCCTGGAGCCATAAAAGTTCATGACTCCTGCGTCCACTCAGCAAATCCCTATTCACCCACAAACATTCAATCACCTTTCTTCCAAAAGCTTTCATGACACCAGGTAGAGCTATTTTCTTCTCGTCATACACAGAGTTTCTAGTGATTTAAAATTGTATTTTTATCATCCGTTCATGTATCTTGCTCTCCTTATAACCATGAACTTCTTGAGAAGAACGTGCATGGGTAAAACACCTTCAAATCACTCTGCAGAGCACCAATGGTTAAAAAGTGCTTGATACGTATTTTGTTGGGAGAGGGAGGGTAAGAAATGAATAGATATAACCTTTAGACAACTTCATCTAAGCTTTATCAAAAAACAAAAACACAAGCTATCTTGGTGATTATTGTATCAGAGGATCTAACATATCCCTTAGCACGTAGGAGGAATTTAATAAGTATATCCTTCATTCATTTATCCAACAATTCTTTGTTGAGAGCCTACTGCATCAGCTGGGTTCTAGGCACTGGGGACACCATAGTTCGAGGACAACCAAGAACTCCGTTCCTCTTAGTGCTGACATTCTATGGGGTAGGCAGACCACAGACACATAACATCAAGTGATAACAAGTGCTACTGAAAATACAGTAAGACATCAGAGTGTGAGAGAACGTGTCTCCATAGCTGTCAACAAAGGTTTCCTCAATCCCTCATGGTGGACACGGGACTATTCTTTTACTGGGAAAGAGATTTCAGGCTGGGATTGGATCCTGGCTTTGCTGTGTACTGGCTTTGGGACCCTAAGAAAGTAACATAAATTCTCTAAGCCTCAGTTTCTCATCTGTAAAATGGAGAGAATATTGCCTATGTTAAGCGTTGGTGTGAGGATTTAAATAGATAATTCATGTAGCACAGTTCTTGATATACAACCAATAAATGGCAATGCGTATGGCTAGAGGATATAGTCAAATCACAGGCACAAAGTCCCATGTATCATCACCATCAAAATCATCATTGTCACAGTAACACCCCAAGTTCATATTGTGTTCCGGCTGTTTAAGAATTTCCCATGAACTCACATTTAATCTTCAAACAACCCAACTATTATTAGCCTTATTTAACAGATGAGAAAACAGAGAGAATTAGACAGACTGACACCTACAAAGGCTAAGTGGTTTGCCAAGGACAAATAGCAAGATAGTGCCAAAGTCAGGCCCAGGTCCAAACCTTCCAATTCCCAGGCCAATACATTTGCCAAGCAAGTTTCATCTCCTCTGACACCATATATCTATCAAGAAAATGGGTGTGAAGTGAATTCCTGCAGTCCAGTGTCTACAAAGTATTCGCTGAGGACGTTAATTGGGGTCTTTAGAAAGGGTTCTGTGATAGAGTACAATTGGGAAATGTTCTTGGGTTGGGCAGGATTAGAAAGCTCTTTACCCAGTCGGGCGCTGTGGCTCACGCCTGTAATCCCAGCACTTTGGGAGGCCAAGGCAGGTGGATCACCTGAGGTAAGGAGTTTGAGACCAGCCTGGCCAACATGGTGAAACTCCATTTCTACTAAAAATACAAAAGAAAATTCACCAGGCATAGTGGTGGGCACCTGTAATCTCAGCTACTTGGGAGGCCGAGGAAGGAGAATCCCTTGAACCCTGGAGGCAGAGGTTGCAGTGAGCTGAGATCACACCACTGCACTCCAGCCTGGGCGACAAGAGTGAAACTCCATCTCAAAAAAAAAAAAAAGAAAGAAAGAAAGAAAAAAAAAGAAAGCTCTTTACTGCTCATCTTTTGAGAGAGATGAATATGCTAATTATGCTAATGAGCATGGAGATTCACCCAGTCCTGTCCCCCACATCAGCCACAGAGCCCTTCCTTCCCAAACATGGCACTGGCTGCCCCTGAATGTCCTGGGGAGGCGCAGTGGGGGCCAGCCTGCAGACCCAACATTGTATTTTCTGCATTGCCAGGATCCACAGGTCACCACTTCTTTGAAATTCATTACTTCTCATTATGAGCTCTAGTTAAAATCAAAAAAAACAAAAAGCATTTTTAAGAAACATTTCTCCCAAACCCTTTAATCTGTAAATGCCCTGTCTCTAATCAAACATGACACATACATCCTTATTTCTCTGCTGGAAGGGCCATCTAAAAGGTTCGGTCCTGAGTAAACAAGCCTGGCTAGTAAGCACTTGTCTTATGCTGATAAGCCCATCATTGGAGAAGCAGAACAAGACCACATTTGGCAAAGCAGGTGGCCTCCTCCAGGAAGCAGCTCGAGTGGGATGGAGTAGAGCTCCCAGCGCTGCAGCCCAAACACAGCTGCCCAATCAATCAACTGGGAGTCTGTCTTTTGCTCACCCTTGCCTGAAATGTTCACCCTTAAGTGATCCCCTGAGTTAGATTAAGAAAAGCCATTAAAATGCATCACATTCAGCAGTTTCACAGCACTCCCACACCCATTCTCCTTGGCCGGTCCCCCTATCCTGTAACCCCCTTGTTTCTTTGCATTGTCCATGTTATAACTTAGATTCACCACGTGCAGGAGATGCCACCGTAGCTGACTGCACCTGCTGCTTGGGGGGACAGTTTCTGGGCACCCTGATGGTTTCTCATCTCAAGGCCCTCTGAGGCTCAACTTTTCTACCTCAACTTCCTGTGAAGCTACAGCAACTGGCTCAACCCCTAGCCCAGCAGTTTAGGAGAGTTAATGTCTGCGAGAACCACCCTCAATGATGGCAGATGAGACTCACTGAGTTAGTCCCTCAGCCGCTTATGCTTCAGAGCTACAGTGTTGACTGCATTCTCCACAGCTCACTAGGGTCTCCAACTGGGTTGAATTTATAGTGTAAACCAGCTCAAAAACACACCCTCAACTGGCTTTTCTTCTGTGAGGTTATAATTATCCTCAGTTAGCAGTAGCTACTGCTGGAAGAAACCACTCCCCCAAATTGTATTTAGCGTGTAAGTTTACCAGGCAGTGGCCCAGGAGGGGCCCCTCTGGGCTGAGCTAGACTGATCTTGGCTGGGTTTGCTCACGTGTCTGTGATCAGATGGCAGCGAGGCTGAGAGACTGCGGAGAAAGTCTAGGATAGCTTTGCTGACCTGCCAGGTGGTTGACTGCCTGTCAGCTGGAGTGAAAGAGGGGACTGAGCCATGTGTCTTTTATTTTTCCTCCTGACAACAAAAGCCACATTCAAATGAGCCATGTGTCTTACACATGTGGTAGAAGCAGGGTTTCCAGAAGCAGCAAACACAAGTCTGCAAGTGCCTTCTACTCTTCTGCTTGTGTCATAGTAGCTGGTGTGGCAGACCTCCAACTCCAGGGACTGTGCCTGACTGCATGAGTGTACTAGGACTGCTGGAACAAAATATAGTTTTCCCTTGGTATCCATGGCGATTGATTTCAGGACCCCAAGGATACCAAAATCCACAAATCCTCAAGTTCCTGATATAAAATGGCATAGTATTTGCATATCACCCCACACATCCTCCCATCTACTTTAAATCATCTCCAGATTACCTATAATACCTGATGCGATATAAATGCTATGTGTAAATAGTTGTTATACTGCATTATTTTTGTTGATGGATTGTTATTTTTAATGTTCTTTTTCCTGAATATTTTTGATCCGTGGTTCCTTAAATCCAAGGATGCAAAACTCACAGATTTGGAACGCTGGCTGTACCACAAAGTGGATGGCTTAAACAACACAAATGTGTTTTCTCACAATTCTGGAGGATAGATGTCCAAGAGCAAGGTGTCATCAGGGTTGATTTCATTCTGAGAGCTCCCTGCTTGGCTTATAAATGGCCACTTTCTTTCTGTGGCTTCACATCATCTTCTATACATGCCTGTGTCCAAATTTCCTCTTTTGATAAGGACACCCATCATATTAGATGAGGGATCCACCATACTCCATAGGGCTTTGTTTTAATTAATAATATCAGCAAGGACATTTCTAAATAAGGTAACACTCTGAAGTACTAGGAGTTAGGACTTCAATATATGAATTTGAGGGGGAGGAATTCAACCCACGTCCATACCTAGAGCCCAGCTGCAGCGCTCTGAAATTCAGCTCTGTGCTGAGTTCAAGCTTCCCATAAGCCGCTCCCAGCCAGTAACTGAGGTTGGCAGGAATACTGAGGCAGGCCCCTTCCTAGGATAAATCGGACTCCAGAAGTCCTGGACTCTCTCTATTTCTTTTTATACCTGCTTAGAATTTAGCCAATTCTTTTCTGAGCTCATCTCTTTATTACAGTAGTGACCAAGGGATGTTACTAACGTTCAGTTTCCCCATTTTTTCACCTTAAGCTTTAATTTCCTTCAGCACATCATCCGCCTTTCAAGTTATTCCTACAACAGCCTTACCAAATATTTCACCACTGAATAACATAGATTACCATCTTTCCAACCCTCAGTAACAGTTCTCTTGCTCACTGCCATCTGACCCTAGAGCCACACATTTTAAGGTTTGTGTTTTGGCAGCTCCCCACTCCTAGTAACATAACACCATCTATCAAATCTGCCTGTAGGTCATGAAGTTACACAGGGCTTCACCAAAACTGCTATGGAGGTGGGAGGAGGGACAATTGGATTGGAGCTCGGAAAGCTGCACTTGCAACGTCATTTACGCAAGACTGAGAGTGTGCTGCTGGTCCACATCAGAGGATGGGGACTAGTATGGTCTGAATGTCTGTGTCTCTCCAAATTTCATATGTGGAAACTTAATCAAGGTGATAGTTTTAAGAGGTGGGAACTTTAGGAGCTGATCAAGGTATTTGGATAGAGCCCTTCTGAATGGGATTAATGACCTTATAAAAGAGATGAAGATGAACTTTTGACCCCTTCCACCACGTGAGGACATAGTAAGAAGGCACCATCTTAAAGCAGAGAGCAAGCCCTCACTAAGACACTGAATCTGCAGATGCCTTGATCTTGGACTTTCCAGCCTCTGAAACTGCAAAATAATAATAATAATAATAATAATAATAATAAACTTCTGTTGTTTATAAATTACCCAATCTAAGGTATTTTGTTTTAGCAGCTCAAAGGAACTAAGACAAAGGTCATAGAGACCATGGGGTGAGTCTGAAGACTTCCCACAGCTCTACTTGGCTGGTCTCCTGCTGGTATTTTCTGTCTGTAGAGAGGAACAAGAACTTCCATTTTATCTTGCTTACCTGCACTTATGAAAAGTCAAACTGAGTCAGGTTGACAGCCAGGGAACACGGGAGTCGGTTCTTCAGCAGGAGCACTCAGCTAGTTGAAGGCAATGTGGAGTGATGGGAAGACAGCAGTGACGCAGTGATGCTGGCACCAACTCTTTACTATGGCATCCATTGTACCAGCTGCCATACACCTGGCTACTTCTACACTTTATCTCTAATCACTCTAGAATACGTATTAGTTTCCCCATCTTCGGAAAGGAAAACTCAGACCCAGAGACACTAAGCAAGTAGCTCAGGATCACACACATTATCTGTGATTAAGCCTCAGAACTGGAGTCTTGGATTTCCACATTTATGCCCTTTTCATGAAGCTACCTGACTTTGATCCTCAAGTTTTCCCATCTATAACATGGGATTGCTGGACTAGAAATCTCTAAGTCCCCTTTACCTCTGGGATTCTGTGTCTCTAAGGATGAGAATAACAAAACTCCTTTGCCTCTAGCACTTTCCAACTCAAAGCCCTATCATGCTCATTACATCTAATCACTGCAGCCAGAAGCATTAAACAAAATAGATGGATTGACATTGGGGGCGGGCAAGGCGAGGAAGTTGGGGGTGTGGAGAAACAACTCTCTTTACATAATGATTGCTACTATGATTTGGTTATAAATAACCCATGAAGACAATCAGGCTTCTCTGGCAGTCCCGAATTGTAGTGAATGTTGGAATACAGTGACCACGCAAATGCTCTAGACTGACTGGGAAGGTGCCACTTCTAAATCATCTGGGTTAAGTGCATTGCATAAGCTGAGTATTTGGCTTAATGATTGGAGACAGTTGATGAAACACAAGAATATGGAAGCCTCCTGTTACTTCTCAGAAGATAAGACAATGGCATTCCACCACCAGTGTTTACTGTGGTAACCAAAGGGAGCTCCAGTTACTTCCCTCTATGCCTATAACCCTTGGATCACCTGGTTGCACCAGACCCATCCTGACTAAAATCCCTCCAAAGGACCAAAGAGGGGATAGGGACAAAAATAAAAAATAAATCTCATCTGCTGTCTTTCCTAAGGACCCAGAAGCCTCTATCCATCCATCATTCATTCACTCATTCCACACACTTTCATCTAGCCCCTGCTGAATGCCAAGTACTGGGCCGGAACTCTGGGGACTGTGGAGGTGGAATAGGAGAATATGGGCTTTCTGTGAGCAGTGGTTGCCTAAAATATATACATCAAGATTGTAGGATCATGTGCACCACTGCACTGTAGCCTGGGCGACAGAGTGAAACCCTGTTTCAAAAAAATTAAAAAAAATCGTAGGATCATGGAGAAAGTGTCTTAAGTGTCTGGTGCTGTGGACAGGCAACACAGGCAGAAACTGGTGGCTAAGGAATCAAAGAAGTTTTCAGGAGGGAACATTTGACTTGGGCTTGGACTGAGCATCATAGGGCAATGTAGAAACAAGTTTATGGATAATTCACTGAATTGGTGGCAGCTGATAACTTGAATCTTCCTTCAGATGATGAAGTTAGTAGCCCAGCTATGAAAGTCCAGGTTACAGATGTCTCAGCCAGAGCTTGCGTATGTATGGATGAGGCTCATACATACGCAGACTTGGGCTCCTGTTAAGATATGAGAGTTTTGGTCAGTCTCCGTCTCAGTTCTATTGTCTCTGCCTACATACTTGAGTCCAGAGTGGTCATGAAAAGAATGGCACCCTGGAACAATCACACCAGGGTTTGGTTCTAGGCTTAGCCATTTTCTAGCCATGGGAACAAAAGAAAATTACTGAACCTCTCTGAGTCCCAGTTTACTTGTCTATAAAATGGGGATAGTGATACTGGGGTTACGGGGAAATTGTGAGAATTAAGACAGTTCAGGAGAGGTTAAGTTGTCCTGGGGCCACCTGTCATCACAGTGACCACACTCTGTAGTGAGGGCACCCTTGAGAGCAGAGAGCAGAGCTGCTATGTGATTCATCTCTAAAATCCCTGATTCTTGGAACACTTCCTGAGAGCTATTAGGCACTCGAGAAATGTTAATGGTAGAGCATAGTATAATGATAGATCATAGTATTGTGGTAGATCATAGTATTGTATTATTATTCAGCAAACATCTGTTTTCCCTCCTTTCCATGGAAGTGGTGTACTTCCCCATCCCACTGACACTGGGCTTAGCCATGTGACTTGCTTCATCTAATGGAATGTGAGTGACTCAGTGATTGCCACATCCAAGCAGAGGCATTAAATATTCCTGCATGGCCTCTGGTGATCTTGTCCTCCAGCATGAGAGAGCATGCTTCAGATAGCTGCTGCTACTTCCCTGGATCCTCTCATGAGAGCCAAGTGAAGCAAATAGGAACCCAATTCACCACCCAGATCCAGGCCCATCTGAATCTAGCCAAGTCCAGAAGAGCCCTATAGAACCACAGCTGACCTACGGAAATGAGAAGTAAATGTTTGTTGTTAGCATTGAGATTTTGCGATTACTTGTTATGCAGCATCATCACAACAAAGCCTGACTAATACATTGTATAAAGTCAATTGAGTACTAACAACATGCCAGGTATTGTTCTAAGTCCTTTATATAAAGAATCCCTTCTAATCTTTACAGCACTGCATAAGGTGGTATGATAAGTATCTCCATTCAGCAGATTAGAATTGAGGCATCTGATCAATCCCATTCATATTATTCCTCATCATGTCCTGCATCCAAATGAACCAAGCCTCCTGTGTTCATTAGAACCACAGACCAAACCTGCTGGAGAAAGACAGGGCTGTGGAGATGGGAATGAATTGGCAAAGAGCTTTGGGATGACAATGTTAAGGTCAGGAAAATGCTCTCAATAACCTCAAATGAGTGTTGATGTTCATGAGGGCTGCTCAGAAAAGACACAGAAATTGACGTCTTTTATCTGAGGACCCTTCCTCAGCCTCAGGACTTAAGTCTATGGAAGCATGAGCCACAGAACCATGAGAGGCAGGGGGTTCGGTGAGAAGAACAAGCTCTAGAGTCTCACTTGTGGGTCTGAATCTCAGCTGTGCCACATGTACTGTGTGACCTTGAGCAAATCACCGAACCTCTCTATTCCTCAGTGTTGTCACCTGTAAAGTGGGACTATTACTTGTACCTACATCCTGGCTTTGTTGGGACACTGAATGAGTTAGTGTTTCCAAAGTGCTTAACACAGAGGCTTTGCATGTAGCAAGCACCCAGTCAATGCCCAGGACCATGGTCCTCTGCTCATGCTACTCTTTGGTTCCCCCTGAGGTCTTTTGGGGACAGAGAGTATGAAAACGCCCTCTACCCCCACAAGGAAACAGGACTCAGGGACAGAGGACCTGTGCCCTGACCAGGGCAATGTGTCCCTCACCATATACGCAGTGGTGCATCCTTTCCTGTTGCCTTTTTGATCAGCAATTAAGGCTTTAGTCTTTTTTGTTGGTGTGCAAAGATATTTTCTTAATGGTCCTCCAGCCCAGCCATCACAAAAATGCTTTCCAGCTCACAGGGAGAACATTTCTGATGCACGCTGAATCCAGAGTTCAAATGAAGCAAAATAAAGACACCAGGGGCTCTTATGAGACTGAGTGACTCAAAATAGACGGAATGTGGGGACTTGGGGCATAACACTGATCATGAATCACCAAATAGAAAAACCCCGGGATGGCTTTCAAGAGGAATCCTCCTTGAGGTTTTAACTTTCACCTACAAGCAAGTTTTCTCACTGCTCAGTACAGCAGGGTGAGGACAGCAGCCTCAACGGCATCAGTCTGAGGATAGGATGGGTTAATGCAGCCGGTCAAAGTGGCTCATGCCTGTAATCCCAGCAATTTGGGAGGCCAAAGCAAGCGGATCATAAGGTCAAGAGATCGAGACACCCTGGCCAACATGATGAAACCCCGGCTATACTATAAATACAAAAATATTGGCTGAGTGTGATGGCGCACACCTGTAATCCCAGCTACTTGGAGACTGAGGCAGGAGAATTGCTTGAACCCAGGAGGCAGAGGTTGCAGTGAGCCAAGATCACGCCACTGCACTCCAGCCTGGGTGACAGAGTGTGATTTTGTCTCAAAAAAAAAAAAAAAAAAGAGAATGGGTTAATGCATGAAAACTGTCTGGCACAGTGCCCAGCACAAATTAAGCAGTCACTCAGGGTTGGCTATCATCTTTGGTGATGTTGGTCCCAAACCTAGACCTCTGCTCTGGTCCTCAGCTCATACACCCACCTGGATAGCCCATATGCACTTTAAAATGAGTCCAAAATGGAATCCAAAGTATCAGATCCCCTCGTTGCCACCACCAGGTTTGCTTTCTTCTCAAGCCGCTGAGGGGTCCACAGAAGCAGAGACCATGATGAGAACCCATCTTTAACTCTGGGTCGCTAGCACAGGGGCAGATAGGCAGTCATTACATTTTCAGAGCTTGTGAGTTTTATTTTGCTTTGTTTTGCAATCTGTCATCCCCACACTCTTACTATATAAGACAGTGCCTAGCCAGACAAGCATAGGTTTAAATCTCCACCTTGTCACTTCTTAGCTGTGTGACCCTGAGCGAGGAGCTTGAGTTCTCTGAGCCTCAGCACCTTTAGATGTACAATGAGAATGAACAGACCTCCTCACAGGGCTGCTATAAAGAATTAATGAGGCCGGGCGTCTTGGCTCCCGCCTGTAATCCCAGCACTTGAGGCTGAGGTGGGTGGATCACCTGAAGTCAGGAGTTCGAGATCAGCCTGACGAACGTGGTGAAACCCTATCTCTACTAAAAATACAAAAACTTAGCCAGGCATGGTGGTGGGTGCCTGTAATCCCATCTACTCGGGAGGCTGAGGCAGGAGAATCGCTTGAAACAAAAACCAGGAGGCAAAGGTTGCAGTGAGCCAAGATCACACTTGCACTCCAGCCTGGGTGACAAGAGTGAAACTCCATCTCAAAAAAAAAAAAAGAATTAATGAGATCACTCTGCACAAATCCTAATGTGGCATCTGATAGGGGGTGAGTTCTAGTAAATGAGCATTTTTTACACTCAAGATGTAAGCATGATGGTTTCATTATTAGAGATGAGAGAACCAAATTCAGAAACATTTAATCATTTACTTAAAATCACACACCTGGGACTCATACCCAAGCCCTTTTCTTCCTGGTCTGATGTTCATTCCTTGTTGTCTGAAATGCCAAATCATTTTACCAGAATAGCAGGGGAGAGAGGGACAGAAAGTTGCTTAAATTATTGATTTTGTTTTAGCAGCCTCTCATCCTGCAGGAGGGGCTTGCAGTAACAAAGGCCCGGCACCTTTGAGTTTGTTTTCAGTCCATTTTTTAAATCTTCATTCCCTTTAGCTCTTGTTGAAAATGGCTTCCTGCCACCTTGCACAGAAAAATCTCTTTCATGAAATACCAAAACCAAACGACAAACAGGCCTTTGAAATGCTGTTTTGCCCCCTCCTAAGAGCTAACATTTGCCAGTTGTAAATTAACATTCCTTTCACTTCTTTCAGTAGAAAATCAATCAGGGCCCTAAAATCCCTGCACATCTGTATTTAATCCACAAATAATTCAACAATGTTCTATCTTAATGGGATATTGTGAGAAAAGCATAAATGTCATCAACTTCTTTTACGTGGAAAGAACAACAGGGCCTGAACTTGTTTGTGCTCCTGATGTCCTTCGGAAATGGATTCCCAAGGACCAGGAGTGCTCTCCCCACCAACAGTGCACAGTGCCACAGCAAGGACAGTCAATTGGGAGTTGGGAGACCTGGACTCCAGTTCACACTACTTTGCTGGGGTACTTGGGCAAGTCTCTCAAGGCCTCAATTTCCGCATCTGCACAATACGGGGAGTGGTCAACATGATTTGTGAAGTCTCTAGCCAGATTTCAAATTTGCTTAAAGCACATAGAAAATTGCTAAGGAGAAAAAACGATAGTGGCTGTTTCTGTTCAGGCTGCAAAATCTTGTGTACTATTTACATATTTAGGTATGAACTGTCTCAAAGGGTCTTTCATTAAAAAATGAGGTTGTAGGCTACAGCCATGTACCCTGAACATGCCCAATCTCATCTGATCTCAGAAGCTAAAAAGGGTCAGACCTGGTTAGTACTTGGATGGGAGAAAATGAAGGTGGAGATAGTTCTTTGTGAAGACACATGTGTGTGCTTATTTGTGCACTTGTGTGCTCGCAATTGCATCTTGGGCACATGTGTATTGTGGAGGCGTCTTTGTGCCTGTGGAGTGTGTGCACATAAGTACCTGGTGTGTGTTTGGCTGCAGAGGCCCAGAAGGTCAGCAACAGTAGGTGGCTGCATGCAGGGACACTAATAATTACTCATTTTATACAAACTGTTAGCAACAACGTTAACTATTCTACTGCTGACTTTACGAACACAGAAAATGTGGCCGGACACAATGGCTCCTTCCTGTAATCCTAGCACTTTGTAGGGGCTGAGGCAGAAGAATCCTTTGAGCTCAGGAGTTTGAGACCAACCTGGGCAACCTTGTCTCTAATAAAAATAAAAATAAAAATAAAAACCAAAAAAACTAGCCAGATGTGGTGATACATGCCTATAATCCCAGCTACTTGGGAGGCTGTAGCAGGAGGATCACCAGAATCCAAGAGTTTAAGGCTGCAGTGAACCATGATTGCTCCACTTCACTCTAGCCTGGATGACAGAGCAAGACCCTGTCCCCCTGCCACAAGAAAAGAAAAATAAAGAAAAGAATAAAAAGAAAAGAAAAGAAAGGAAAAGAAAAGAGAACCATAGACTAGAAAACATCTCCTGGTTTGCGTCCTGGAATAGAGAAATGAGCACAGGCTTTCAAATCGAACAGTAGTGATTTCATATCCTGCCCTTGGCACTCACCCAGCATCTCTGAACCTGAATATTTTCATCCAGGTTGACTTAAGGATGAAATGGAAAAAGGTTTACAAAGTACCTGGGGTATAGTGAAGGATTCAATAAATGTTCTCTCCCTTTTCTTCTATATTAGTTATCTATTGCAAAGTAACAAATTAACCCAAAACTTAGCAGCTTAAAACAGCAAGTGTTTTTCTGATAGTATCTATGAGTCAGGAGCCCAGGCAAAGCTTTGCTGGGTCTTCTGGCTCGCAGTCTTCCAAAGGCTGCAATCAAGGAGTAGTACAAGGCTATGGCCTCATCTGAAGGCTCAGCTGAGGGAGGCTTCCTTTCCAAGCTCACTCATGTGGTTATTAGCAGGTTCAGGTTTTGGCTGGCTCTTGGTCAGACACTCCCCCAACCTCTGGTTTCTTGCCACTGGGCCTCTTCATAGAACACCCACAACATGGCTGCTGGCTTCCATCAGAACAAGAAAGCTAGAGAGCAAGAGAGGGCGAGCAGGATGCAAGTCACTGTCTTCTTGTAACCTCTCAGAGGTGCTGTTCATCACTTTCACCATATTGTGTTTGTTAGGAGCAAGACATTAGGTTCAGCCAACATGCAAGGGAGTGGAGAGGATTATACAATGGCATGAATACCAGGAGGCATGGATCACTGGAGGCCATCTTAGGGGTTGCTGGGAATCCTGTCCTCCAGCCCCCATTGATTCACATCCCCCACCCCATGCAAAATACACTTACGTCCTCCCAACATCCCTAAAAGTCTCCTCCCCCTTCAGCATCAACAAAAGTTCAGAATCTCATCAAATCAGGTATTGGGGTGGGGACTGCTTGGGAATGACTAGTCACATGCAGCTCCTAGAGTACAGTTCCTCCCAATCTGAGAGCCTGTGAAACTAGAGAGACACAGTATCTGCTTCCATACGCCTAGCATTAAATGGTGTAACAGGCATGGGTTAGCTCTGTATCTGTCTCCTTTTTCTCTAGATGTTTAATGAGACAAGTATTTTAATTTTGTATTCCACTAATTTATTTATTCAACAAATACTCATTAGGTACTTACTATAGAGTCCTTATTTATTTTGCATCCCCATTTTACCAACAAGGAATCTGAGAATCAGAGGCAAAATATTACAGCTTAGCTCACTGAATTATTTTTTCTTCTGTAAAAGGATCTCTAGGGTTCTCCATCAATGAGGACTTTCTAGTCACAGCTGCAGTGAGGTTTGTACTTAGCTATTTAGACCATCAACCACAAAGACCATACATTCAAAATCTTTTATGTTGCAGAATAAGAATAATTCAAGCTAATAAAAGATCTAGAGAATACTTAGATGTATTTGTTGATAATAAGAGCTCATTTAATATTGTAGCAAAGGCAAGATCAGGGCAGGATCAAGGCAGATAAATTTCAATCATGCCTAATGATAGTGTAGACAAATGGTGTTTTTCAATTGTGGCTATATACATTCTAACACGTTCAATTTTTTTTTTTAAGTGAGGCTTAGGCCCTATTCCTAGAAATTTGGATTTAACTAATTTGGAGTGGGCCCCAGGCATCAATATTTTAACTTTCAAGTGGTTCTAGGATAGACAGGTTTAGGGGCTATTGAGAGACCCAGAATGGCAAGTACTTAGAACATTCACACATCCCCCACCTCCCAAGCTCCTAATAGAAATCATTTATTAACCAGGCCCCTCAATGTCATTGGTTGGAATGCAACCTTGGAGTCCTTCTCATCCCAGGACTCCAGGCAGCCCCTACCCATGAAGCCAAGTTGACATATGAACGGAGACATATGTGTTAGCCCTGGCAAGCCATACTGGGCATGCTCTCCCAAATCCACAAATTATCAAAGGTGTAGAAAAATAGAGCCCCCTCCATGTTGAGCAGATCTCACCCATGTAGACAACTGAGGTCTAATTACCCATTGCAAAGGGCCATTGGAAGAGCATAGGAAAAGGTCCAAGATGGAGAGGGAATTTACAACCAAGTCTGATAATGGTTTCAGAACCTCAAATACTTCGCCTGGAGAGGACACATGGGCAATATACACAAAGAAGCTCTCCTCTTCCTGAGTCCCTCCAAAGAGTTGTGTAAAGCCCAAAAGTGGGGAGTAG
The DNA here is from genome assembly GCF_024542745.1 of Macaca thibetana thibetana. Taxonomy (NCBI): domain Eukaryota; kingdom Metazoa; phylum Chordata; class Mammalia; order Primates; family Cercopithecidae; genus Macaca; species Macaca thibetana. The sequence goes on from NC_065582.1 coordinate 177,055,900, forward strand.
ATGCTCTTCAAATCCCACTTCTGTCACTTACTAGAAGCGTAACCTGGCTTGCTATTGAAAGTCTCTCGGCCTCCTTTTCCTCCTTTTTCAAATGAGGACAATGGTGCCTATTTCACAAGAATATTGCAATGTTTGCATGAGAAGATGTACAAAGCACTTCACCAAACATGTAGTCAACAAATGCTGCTTGTCACCTTTATTCTGTCAGTGTTGGTGGAGTGCTGGTACTCTCAGTTCACTAAGAGTTTTCAGAACAGGAACGGTCTTAGAAGAGAATCAGAACAATGTTCTGAGTGTTTTCCCTGGAACTGGCATTGTATTATTAATATCCTACAAATGGGAGACATGTGTCCCCTGGTCTCATACCTGGAATATCAAAATGGTACTTCATTAACAGTGTCAAAGCAAAAGTCTGATGGCTCTGCCTGCTCTTGTGAGTAGGAATACTCATATTCCCTTTAAGCTCTTCCCCCGAATTGGCCTAGAGGCCCAGGGGGTTCCACATGGACTCAACATTCTCCGCTTAACTCTCCCCTCATATCAACAGCTTCCTCCTATCAAGCTTGACATCTTGTCCTATTTCTTCCTATTCTAGGTGTGGCCAAGTCTAGTTTGCTGTTTAGCCACTCTATCCCTCTCCTGGATATTGACTCTTGAATTCTTGATCCCTAGTAGCTTCCCACACTGCCTGCAAAATGGAGTACAGAACCACTACATAGAAACAGGAATGTTCTGCCCTGTACTCTCCGCTCTTAAGGACGCAGTCACAAGAAGACCATTTTAAAATTCTCATTGTGTAGTGCCCTTACACATTCCACATGCATCATAGCACATAACCCTGAAAATAAACTACAAGGTAGGCAACTAATTATTCCCATTTTAATATTTTTTAAAACCTAGGAAAGTAACTTAATCTCTTTGACTTCCAGGTCTCATGAACTAGAACATTAGAGAATCAAGATTTGAACCAGAGGTGATGGTGTTTAAAATATGTCTGCTAGATATCAAAATGAATGCATGGGATTTGATATATGTACATAGGTAGGCATAGAAATAGAAACAGATGCTCATGGGTATGTGTATATGCACATATGAATATGTGTGCATGTATATACATGTATCAACTTCCCTCTGTCTTTTGAGAGGATCTAGAAACAATGTCACCGCAGTAACAATAAACAACCTAGTGCCCAGGTCTTGATTTCTCCATACTATTTTCTACTAGAAGGAACCCAGGTCACCTTGGAAAAATGACTGATTCCAAGGCTTGGACAGGGAATATGAAAGATGAGTCTGACATATTTTGTGTTGAAAAGTAACAAACTACTCAAAGAATAATGCCAGCATGTCAAAAGGACACAAAAACCAACTTAAAGGTCTCCCACTAACCAAATCTAGGGCAACCTAAATCCAAGTATGTATACCCTCAGTTCACTGAGAGATTTGAGGGCAGGGACAGTCTTAGAAGACAATAGAAAACAGTGTTCTGAGTGTTGCTCCTAGACTGAGCATTGTGTTAATATCCCACAAATGGGACACATGTGTCCCCAGGTCCCATACCTGCAATGTCAAAATAGTATCTCATTAACAGTGTCAAGTAAAGGATTACAACCTTTTATAAAAACTAGAAACCTGGACCAGGCACGGTGACTCATGTCTGTAAATCCCAGCACTTTGGGAGACTGAGGCGGGAGGTTTGTTTGAGCCCAGGAGCTGGAGACCAGCCTGGGCAACATAGGGAGACCCCGTCTCTACAAAAATAAAAAAATTACCTGGGCATGGTGACATATGCCTGTGGTCCCAGCTACTTGGGAGGCTGAGGTGGGAGGATCACTTGGGCCCTGGAGTCAAGATTGCAGTGATCTGTGATCATGCCACTGCACTCCAGCCTAGACAACAGAGTGATACCCTGTCTCAAAAACAAACAAACAAAAAACTAGAAAACCAAGATTCTATGCCAATGTAAATAAATATATAAACAAATGTTTTTCCTTAAAGTAGAAAACCAACAATAAATTTAGAAAGATGATGGAATTTTTTTAAAAACAACCTTTTCACAACCACAGTAATAACTGATTCAGGGAACGGTCACTAATAAATGCTAAAACCAATGGATGCAAGTTTGAGAAATAATAGGATATCTTCATAGTCTCAAAGTATTTCTCCAAAGGAAATACTTATTAATTATAAAGGGTAAAACGGTGGACAGCACCGTAACCCCACGAGCAAAGTTAACGCTGCTGGTAATGGGACTAATTAACAGCACCTGCCCCTCTTGCCATGAGCTAGAGAAGTGCAGCATGGCTTCTGTGATATTCCCGCCCAGTGTGCATGACAGAATCTAATCACGGAAAAGCACCAAAAAACCTGAGTTGAAGGACAATTCTACAAAGTAACTGGCCAGGTAATCTTCACAAAGGTCAGCGTCATGAAAGACAAAGCAGCGGAACTTTCAAATTACAGGGGACAGCTAAATGCAACACATGGTCTTGGATTGTTTTGTTATAAAGGACATTATCGTGAAGTCTGAATAAAGTCTGTAGATGAGATGAGAAAATTCCCTGTTTTTAGGAAATAGGCAACAAAATACTCAAGAATAAATGGGCATCACATCTTAGGTGACTCAGAAGAGAAAGGGAAGAACAGAGATAAGTGATACAGTGAAATATTGATGTTTGGGGGATCTGGGTAAACAATATTTAGGAATTCTTTGTACCATGTTGCAAGGTTTCTGTAAGTCTGAAACTGTGAGAACAAGTTTTTAAAAATAAAGCATAAAATGTAAAACATCTTTTCTGCAAATTCTTTGGCACTTTTCCCATGAAGAGGTGAAGTCTAATTGCCTCCCCTTGAATATGATTTGGACTTAATGACTCACTTCTAACCAATGAATATGGTGTATGGAGGCCTGATTATAAAAGAAGATTCAGCATGTATCAGAGCAAGAAAGTTCTGGGGCATGTGCCTTGTGTTATATACACTCTGTGTGGTTCGTGTGCCCATTGCTCAGATAAAGAAGCCAGAGCTCAGAAAGGTGCCCAAATTCAGATGACTAATAAATGGTGGAACCAAACTTCAAACTCAGGGCGGTGGAGCCTCCAATCCCAGGCAGGTGGACTTGTGGACAGGGAGCTGGGACCTGGAGTCTGTCCGCCTGGCCAAGGCCTCTTGGGTGCTGCAACATGGGTATTTGGGGCTGGATGATTCTCTGTCCACCACAAGTTGTTTAGCAGCATCTTTGGCCTCTACCCACAAGATGGCAGGAGCACCTGACACTGAGCTGTGACAACCAAAAATGTCTCCAGACATTGCCAAATATCTGTGGGGGTGCAGGGTGCAAAGTTCCCTCAATTAAGAACCACTGACCTACACTGAACCCTGGTTCCACCACTACTCACATGACCTTGGACAAACAACCTTGTCCTCAAGGTCCTCTGTGCCCCCATGTCCTCATCTGTAAAATGGAAAAATAATAACGTGTAAGGTTAATGTGAGGAATAAATAAGAATACAGGAAAGCACTTGGCCCATCATGTAAGAGCTACTTTGCCCATAACCCTAGGGTGCCTTCCCTCCAAACACAAAGCCGTGCACAGAGCAGGTACGCAATGAAGATCTGCTGTCGTATAGCTGTGGGGATGAATCAGTTAACCATTTCAGTAATAAATGAACAAAAAACTGAATGTTCCGATCTGTGAACTAGTGCATTTGCTGACTGAAGGTGTCCTGGCATCCTCTCTCACCATCAAAGTGCAGTTAGGATTAAAGACTCCACGGTCAGGCTACCTGGGTTCAAGTTGAGCTCTGCCACTCAACAGCTCTGTGACCACAGGCTGGTTATACAGCCTGCCAATGCCTTCATCTCCTCATCTGTAAAATGGGGTAATAAGGGTGCTTACCTCACAGGGCAGTGTGAGTCAAATTAATTAATACATATGTTGTACCCACCACAGGCTGAGTCTCCGTCATGCCTGCTGTGATTGCTGCTATGGCAATTAACATTAATCCTATCATGCTCCTCTTTTATAGCCTTCCAGCCACACTCCTCCGAGGGCGCCAAGAACAACCCCATTTCCAAGCCTTTGCACTTGCCACTCCCTCTGCCTGGATTGCTCTCCTTTTCAGACATTAGCAGCCCTCCAACCCTTACTTCATCAAGGTCTCTCTTCATGTGCGTCTTTGGAAAGTCCTCCCCTGACCACCATAAATAAAACAGCAGCTTCACCACCCTGTTCACCCTGGGTTTTTTGCAACATAGCAACTACCCCTGCCTGGCGTTACCTATCCTGATCAGTACAGCACAGTGCAATGCAGTGCAGTATAGTACAGAACTCTTTATTGGCTTATCTCTCCCCCGACTCACATAAATGTCCCAAGACAGCAGAGAATTTGATTGACAACTATATTCCCAGCATCTAGAGCAATGCCTAGTGCATACTACATAATAATGGTGAGTGATGTTTTACAGGAAATTCCAAAGTCCTTACATAATCTATTTTCCATAACACAGAACTTGTCTAAACTGGAGCCTAGAACAGTGTTTTTCACAAAAGATTTTGCTTATAGCAACCCGTGCTTTAGAACAGAATATTGTAAAGACTTCCAGATCAGTTAGATTTGAGTTTCTCAAACCGTGACTGTGGACTCCAGAGAAACAGTAACAGGAATTCCACCAAACAAGGTTCACAAGGTGAACGGCATTGGGAACTGATACAGAAACTTCCCCAACTGGAGGATGCATCGTGCACAGGAGAAGCTCTAAGAAGTCCTATCGAGAAAGCAGGTATTGAACCTGGGTTTGCTGAACTTATTTCACCAGAGACCCCATCCATTAACATTTGCATCGCAAAGCACGATTGAGTAAACAGTGATCTAGTATAAGTGTTTCCATTTGCAGACACAGACGGAAAATGAGGCCCAGAAAGGTTAATTGAGTCATTCAAGGTCACGCGACCATCTCCTGAATCCTATAGCTGTGTACTTTTCACTGCTCCTAATGTTGCCTAATGGTTTGCTTAGCTATCCATTCACAGGAGGTCAGAAACTGAACACGGACCTCAGATTCCAGTATCATTTTGACTAAATTATATATAAAAATTGACATACTGAATAGGATTTGCTTTCAATCTCACTGTTCCAGAAATAGTCATTCATTCAACAAGTATTCATTAAGCATTATGTGCCAGGAACTGCACATTTTGCAGTGATCAAGATATGGCTGCACAGAAGACTGACAATAAAATTATCCTTAAAGAGATCAAAATTGATTGAACTGTCCTTGATAAAACTGCTTCAAAGCAGGGACTTGCAAGAAATTGCATATTCTCATTTCATTTGCTTCCATTAATAGTGCTCACATTTAGATCTGATGGTAATAATATGCTCTCAACTGGTGTGGGTCTGGAATAAAACACTCCCCTTGACTGTGCACACTGCAGAGAGCAAAAACAAAATGATTGGAGTCAGCTGGGCTTTTCTGTTGAGCGCTTTGACCTACAGATATTCCAGTTTCAAGTTCATTCACATTTCATCTCTGGCTTCTACATCTTAGTTAAAAAGCATTTCCCTATTTTGCTCTTGTCCACTAAGGAAAATGCCTATTTAAAAATAGCGTTTCTTTTTTAAAGCATCTTGATTCACACATTTCAAAGCTCTTCAGAAAACACGATTTCTCAAAAGCCATGTCATTCTAAAACATGCTACAGATTTCAGATAGAGAAAGATTCAAGGTATTATTCTACATGATCTTTTCAACGAACTGATCGCAACTGTCTAGGAATCAGGTGAGTTGTCTTATGTTACTTCAAAAAGGATTCCAAATGAGAAAAGAAAAAAAAAAAATCTGGGCTTGAGAAGATCTAATGCCATGCCATTGAATCCAAGTTTCAGCACAGAGCCAACATGTGTATAAGCAATAAAAAGAAACCTGAGAAAACAGAAGCTCCTCAAGGTCCTTTGCCCTGGTGTATCTTTAAGGCCAAACTGTAAAGAGAATAAGCATGTACTTCCAGACCCAGCAAATATCTTCTTTGCATTTTAAGGATGCACTCATGGTTTTCTCAGAAGCAATCCTGAAACCCAGTGCAGCAAAGCAAAGACAGTCACCGCATAATACAAATAATTTGTGTTTATTAGACACCAGAATAAATCAGGGAGACTTCTTCAGCTATGGTGAAGAGACACCCACCAGCACAGAGAGAAGAAATGACATGAGCACAGAGTCACGGGAATCCAGACACAGGAAAGCTGTGCTCCCACCGCATCACTGCACACACACACAAACTGCTGTTTAAAAATCAATTCAAACACAAACAAGTGACTGAACAAGCCATTAGTTTAAAAAGGGAGGGGAGAGCATATTTTTTAAGGACCAAGTATCACTTTTTTTTTTTTTTTTAAGGACGCAGCACCATACTGTCTTCTCTAATATGATCATTGGTCCATCTCTGGTAGGCTGGGTATATTTGACTGAGTTTATTGCAACTGCTTCGGCCAATAATTTGAACTACCAATCCATGGGGTGAGGTTTCTAAGCACATGAACTACTGCACAGAAACACATGATAAAGGGAGAAGCACTGGAAAGGCATGTATTTGCGTGTGTGTGCATGCTTGTCAGTGTCTGTGCAGTTACGCAGATCCATGAGGGCGTTTCTTAATGCCGTTTAATGGAATCCATTTGGGGTGAAAGGTGTTATTTTGCCTAAAGAAATCTCCCCCTCGCAGTCCAGCTCCCAGACAGACTCTGCAACAGGGTCACCATCTGGGGATGTCTGATAGATCTGGGACATGCGATCGAAAGGACCCTCCTCCTCCTCATTGTTGTCCACCTCCGGGTCGCCGGGGGTAACAGCGTTGGGCATCATGTGGATGTAGGCAGCTGCGATTTCCTTGTGGAAGACGGTGTCTTGGTTGTAGGAGATGAGCTCATTGCTGATGTTCACCGTCTTCACCGGCGTGCGGGAGCAGACGTGGCTGCACCCCAGCAGCTGGGCAAACACCTTCCGGAAGTCGGCGTTGAAGGCATAGATGATGGGGTTGAGTGAGGAGTTGGCCCAACCGAACCAGACGAAGACGTCGAAGGTGGTCTCACTGACGCAGGGGAAGCCGGCCGGAGGGCCTTCGGGGTGTCCACTGCAGAAAGGGACCATGCAGTTAAGGATGAAGAAGGGCAGCCAGCAACACACGAAGACCCCCATGATCACGGACAGGGTCTTGAAAACCTTGGTCTCCTTCTTGATGGAAGCGCGCAGGCTGGTGTCGGGCGCGCAGGCTGCGCTGCTCCGGCAGCTCTGCGCGTGCTCTGCGGCCCTTTCCAGGGAGGAAATCCTGCGGATCTGCACCTGGGCGATGCGGTAGATGCGCGTGTAGGTCACGATCATGATGGCCACAGGGATGTAGAAGCTGACGAGCGAGGAAGAGATGGCGTAGGTTCGATTCAGGCTGGAGTCACAGTTCTCTGCCCTCACGTCGGGTTCCCAAACGTCCTCCTCCCAGGGCGTCCAGTTGGCCAGGTTGTTAGTCAGGTCCAGCCCGCCCCAAGAGCCCGCCTGGTCCCTGTGCCAGTTGAGCTGGACCGGAATGAAGGAGATGAGGATGGACAAGGTCCAGGCCAGGCCGACGATGACCAAGGCCATGCGCTGGGTCATCTTGCGCTCGTAGCGGAAGGGCCTGGAGATGGCCCAGTAGCGGTCCACGCTGATGACGCACAGGTTCAGGATGGAGGCTGTGGAGCACATGATGTCGAAGGCCACCCAGACGTCGCAGAACGCTCCAAAGGGCCAGTAACCGGCCACCTCGGCGACTGCCTTCCAGGGCATGACCAGCAGCGCCACGAAGAGGTCTGACACGGCCAGAGACACGATGAAGACGTTGGTCATCTTGGCGCGCAGGTGGCGGCTCCGCACGATGGCTGCACACACCAACACGTTGCCTAGCAGGGTCCAGATGATGAGTAGGGTCAGCAAGCAGGCGGTGACCACCTGTGCGGGCCCCAGTGGCGGTGCCCCCGCCGAGCCCCCCACAGTGTTCCCCTGCGCCAGCTGCTGTTGCAGCGCGAACTGCCCCGGGTACGCAGTGCCGTTGCTCCCTGGCGGCAGCATTTCGGGCTGGGCTGCAGGGGCGGTCTGTGGGCGGTCCCAATTTCAGCCCTGAGACCCCAAGGCAGCCCCATGGGGCACCCTAAGGATGCGCCCCCTCAGCCAAGGGACCCTCGAGCCCCAGAGGGCGCTCACCATGAGCTGCGCCGGGCCCCGGAGCGCGCGGGGACTTCTCTTGCCTCCTGAAGCGCCTCTGGCTCGGTGGCGATGGTGCGCCCCTCCAGTCTTAGCGCTGGGGACAGGAAGCGGCTGGTGCCCGCTGACAGCCAGGGCTGTTCTCGGGAGTCTGCAGCGCGCCGGACGGCAGCGGCAGCGGCTGTGTCTAGTTCAGAGCGAGAGAAGAGAACAAGCCGCCACTAAGGGGCTGGGGCAGGCAGCCGCGGGCGCCGGGCTGGCACTGCGGCGCTGCCGCGGTCCCTGGCCGCTCCCGGGCCCCGCGTCCCGCCCCCAGCGCCTCCGCGCCCAGCTCTCTCGAGCTCCCGCCCCACTTGTGCCTTGGCGACCTCGCTCACCGCGCTCAGCGCGCCAGAGTTTAGGGGAGATCCCGCAGGTCTGAGGGGCGCCCCAGCGCCAGACCCTAGCCTCGGGCCGGGGAAAATTCCCCCCGGGAAGACCGAACGGCGCTTGGCGCAACCCTGGAGCCCTAGCCCTTGGGGAACAAGAGGTGGGGTAGGGAGGAGGACGCGAGGGCTTCCGGAGGAGGAAAGAGCATTTGAAGGGTAAAGGGGGCAGCCTTGGATTGCCCACAGACCTGAGTCCCAATCCGGACTTTATTCCCAGCTCTGCAACTTTGAGGGCCCTACAAAACTTTACCTGGCCTTGGTTTCCTTCACCGCAGCGTGGGATAATGAATGATTCCTACTCCTGGGACAGTGTCAGAACTCGGGGAAGCCGTCTAGGATGAGGTGTCCAGTAGACAGTGTCTCCTAGGAACAGGCTCCCGCTTCCCCCAGCCCCTCCCTCAACACCCTGAGGCTGGGGCTTCACCTGACCTCTTGGGAGACTGTCCTTTCCCCACCACCGCCCTAAATCCTTGAGCGATTTTTCCCTTGGGGAATAATTTGGGATGAACCCAGAAGACAAGAGGAGGAAGAGAGTACCCCAGAGGGTTGGAAGCCTCTTCTTTGCAGGGCACTTTTACAGTCTTTCTCTTTTTCAACCTTGAGAGGGATGGATAAATAGCTCAGTGTTAACAGAAAAGAAACTGAGGGGGCCCAAAACCCAAACTGAAAGAAAAGAATGATGGCAAACAATAAAGAAGGCAAACAGTGTTCCTGAGCTCTGAGCGCACCTCCCAACTGACCAGTTGCATTTGTGAAGTGTTTTGGCCTCTGCTGGCCTTAAGCTCAGCTGAAGGCAGCTGGGAGAGAAAGGGATGTAACAGCAGCCAGCTGCACAGCTCCATCTGCGACCTGCTGGCCCAGACACCTGCAGCATGGTGAGGTCTAGAAACAGACTGGACTTTCTCCTCCCTTCCTAGTCTCCCCCTCCACCAAACACACCTGCACCCTGGACCAATACCTGCAAGTGGCCCAGCTTCTCAGACTTAGGCTACTCAGCCTACACAGTCCCTTCCCCCAACCTCCTTCCCCTTCAGTGCTTTCTGCTGCTGGAGAGGGTAAGACCATCTGTCCAGGTGCCTAAACCTGAAACCGAAGGGCCATCCTCACCTCCTGTCTCTCCTCATCTTCTGGGAGCTGGACCACTCCTCTCGCCACTGACATCCCTGTGCAGAACTGTGCCTTCTCTACCCTGTTTGATGGTTGCGCTCTCCTGGCCTCCAGGCTCTGCCCTGACCCTCTGTCTTCCCAGCACGCAGTGATCTTTCCTGAATGTGACTATGCTCATGTCACTCCCCTGATGAAACACCCTCAGTGTGTTTCATGATCAGCTCCCTGTGGCCCCATTCCTGGCCCGGCATGCAAGGTCTTTTCCTCATCTTGCCCTCATCTTTGTCCATAGCTCCTGCTTCTCGTTTCACCACTCTGCATACAGCCTAGATTCAAGCTGCCACCACCGCCGCCACAGCCAGAAAAGAACACACATTGTAAACGGTCATATGGTACTTCCTGAACCTGGAATGACCTTCCCCCATCCTCTCCTCCTGGAGAACGCCAAGTCATGATGTCAGACAAGAACTTGGATTTTGGAGACAGGGGTTTGAATTCCAGTCACTCATTCTTTCATTCAGTAAATATTTAACAAGTACTGACATGTCCCAGATGTTGTTTTACTCACTGGTTATACAATGGGAGGGAGAGAGAGAGAGAGAAAGAGAGAGAGAGAGAGAGAGAGAGAGAGGTGCTATTCTAAAAGCTTGAAGTCTAGGCTGTGCACGATGGCTCACGCAGCAGGATGACTGTAGTCAATAATAACTTAATTGTACATTTACAAATAACTAAAAGAATGTAATTGAATTGTTGGTATTAGAAAGGATAAATGTGCTGGGTGCAGTGGCTCACGCCTGTAATCCCAGCACTTTGGGAGGCTGAGGCGGGCGGATCACAAGGTCAGGAGATTGAGACCATCCTGGCTAACACGGAGAAACTACCTCTCTACTAAAAATACAAAAAATTAGCTGATCATGGTGGCGGCACCTGTAGTCCCAGCTACTTGGGAGGCTGAGGCAGGAGAATGGCATGAACCCAGTGAGCCGAGATCACACCAACGCACTGTAGCCTGGGCAACAGAGTGAGACTCCATCTCAAAAAAAAAAAAAAAAAAAAAAAAAGTTTAAAGTCTCGATAGGCTTTAACCCAGAAATAATCCAAAGAAATGCACAATTACAAATGTGACAAGGGCTGTGAAGGGAAAGTTCACAGCCTTATTGAAGTGTACGGTAGTTGGGGAGGTTGGCCAAGGCAAGATGTTTAGGGATGGCTTTCCTGGGGAAATTTCTCTTTGGGTTGAGTCAAGTTAAGTAGGCAAAGGGGAAGACAGAGGGAAGAGAAGTATGGCAGGCAGGAAGAACCGGCACTTCCTAGCTTTGGGATATCCGGCAGGTCGCTTGATCTCTCTGAGCTTCAGTTTTCTCATCTGGGAAATTAGGTAATAATAGTCGTTTAGAAAGTGTGATGAGACCGGCCAGGTGTGGTGACTCATGCCTGTAATCCCAGGACTTTGGGGAGGCCAAGGCAGGCAGATCACGAATCAGATCGAGACCATCCTGGCCAACATGGGGAAACCCCATCTCTACTAAAAACACAAAAATTACCCGGGCATGATGGCGTGCAGGAAGCAGAGGTTGCAGTGAGTCAAGATCGCGCCACTGCACTCCAGTCTGGGTGACAGAGCAAGACTTCCTCTCAAAAAAGAAAAAAGAAAAAAGAAACTGTGATGAGACCAAAACAATTAACACATGAGTGTTCTGAACCTCCTTTCTCCCTCTGCTGTATCTGCAGTTTCTTGACCTGGGCTGCGCTCCAATGAGAATTCTAACTTGGCTTTTGTGATAGAGAGTGGATACATTATTAGACCTGAAAAGCTGGAGGAGGGAAGAATGGTCCCAAAAGGAAGAGACTGTGCTTGTCTTCACAATAAAGAGCAGAGAAGTGGGGAGAGGTATTGAAAGCTGTGGGTGGAGTTTTGCAGGGAAAATTGCATGAAAGAGGTGAGGGAACTGGGATCTGGGGGAATCTGGATAGGAGAGTAAAAGGGAATTCTAGAGAACAATCCCTACTGACTTCACAGAATTTAAGAAATGCAAGTAAAGGGCCGGGCACAGTGGCCCACACCTGTAATCCCAGCACTTTGGGAGGCTGAGGCAGGTGGCTCACTTGAGGTCAGGAGTTCGAGACCAGCTTGGCCAACATGGTGAAACCCTGTCTCTACTAAAAATGCAAAAATTAGCCAGGTATGGTGGCATGTGCCTGTAATCCCAGCTACTCAGGTAGTTGAGGCAGGAGAATCACTCAAACCCAGAAGTTGGAGGTTGCAGTGAGTCGAGATCACACCACTGCACTCCAGTCTGCTGGGCAACGGAGCAAGATTCAGGGGGGGAGTTGGGGAGAAGGAAGGAAGGGAGGAAATAGAAATAGAAATGCAAGTAAAGAATTTCCATTTGAAAATTGCCTTTTGTCTGCTGAACATGAGACTGCTTGGAGACTGGGCAACATGGATCTCTGTAAGTTGTACAAAGCACTTAGCAATGCTCAAACCTCTCCATCTTTTCAGAGCCCGCTCAATCACTTCTTCAGAAAGGCTTACTGAGTCCTCTGCACTGAACAGGTGTCCTGTCTCCAGGAGAGCCCTGGGCTGGCTCCTAATACAGCTGTTAGGACCCTGGACTGCACCATCTTTCACATCACTGCCTGGCCCTCTAGAATCTCAGCTTCTTAAATCAAGAAATCGTGTCTTGTTCATGTCTGAATTCCCCAAGCGAACACAGTGAGTGGGTGCTTGACAAATCTTTGTCGGTAATGAGCAAAAAAGGGATCCTGTGCCCAGCACTGTGAAATCAATGCACAGAAGATGCAATCAAACCAAGAGAGGTGCACAGACGCTGGCCACACACGCTGACATTTGTTTCCAGATATTCCAGTCCCCCTGACTTCCACCAATCCATTCATTCACTCCACACGCATTTTTGATGGGATGGAGGCAGGGCCATACAGGTCGTGTAAGTCACAGATAGGGTGGGTTTGTATAATGAGTATAAAAAACTTCCAGCAGAAGATGATAAAGTATATCAAGAAAGGGCTGTCTTCAAGATCACTCCACTGCACTCCAGCCTGGGTAACAGAGGGAGTTTCCATCAAAAAAAAAAAAAAAAAAAAAAGCATGGATGGGGGCAAGGGAGCTCTTTTTTTCTAATTAGCACAGGATTGCCTTTTCAGCTAGGGGTTCTGCTGCAATCACCTCCCAGACCCTATTCTAGGGCCCAGGGATAGAAACAGAATAAAAAACATATTCCTTGTCTTTCTCGGGCTTGTGTTATTGAGGAGAGAGAAATAAACAATTTCAAAATAAACAATGTCATACAGTGCTAAGTGCTATAAATAAAATCAAACAGAATAGCGAAAGAGAGAGTAGCTAGACTGGAGGGAAAAGCTGCTTCAGAATGAGTTGTCGAGGAAGCCTCTTTGCAATCAGAAAGGTGAGAAGGATTTAGTCAGGCAAATATCAGGGGTAAATTATTCTCGGAGGAAAGTGAGCCCAAGCAAAGGCCCTGGGGCAGAGATAAAGAGGTAAAGGGGTCAGGATGTCTGTAGCAATAGTGGCCAAGGGAGGGAGAGATATGAGACAAAGGAGGTGAGCCCTGTTGCCATGGTGAGGGCATGAGGATTTATTCTAAGTTCCAGATACCTGGAGTTAAAGTCCCCTGAACTGGACAATAACTACGAGTCTTCATATCCCAATGCTACAGTCTTTAAGCCCCTGTTATAAGAGCTCAGAGGCTTCAGAGATGACAGGAAACACCAGAACGCTATGGTGGAGCATATCTAGGTGCCTTCTCCCAACTCAGACCCTTTGACTGTAAAAAGACACAGGTTTCAAGGCTGAGATCCACAAAACTCTAGCAAATACTGCACAGACACCGATCAATGATAGCACGTGCTGCCTGTCACCCTGGAGCACCAGGCAGGGTACCAGAGCACCCTTGCTGCGCCAGCCTCTGATTGTTGGTTATAGGGCGGTCTGAGGTAGTCCCAAAAGCTGGGATGTCCAAGGTAGCTGGGGTCAGTCAGGAGGCTCAGGGCAGTGGCAGGAAAGTATTTTCCCTCCCTGGTAGAGCCACAGCAGGGTATCAAGGCTGAATATCAGTGGCGAGAAGGACCATGACACAGCACCAAGATGTGGAGAACAAATTTTGTTGGAGCTGAATCCAGAAAAACAATCTTCTAAGCCACTCTCCTGCCCCTCATTTAATCATTGTGCTTTTGGGTGCACTTAGACTACTCTGAAACATTCAGAACTCTGTCAAAATAAAAGAAATACCTCTTTCCTCAGCACCTCTCCCACTTGGGCATCAGTCTTGGCTTCCTCTCTACTTGCTTTCACTTGCTCCTTGTGGCAGAGATGGCCCCCAGCAGATCCTTCCCTTTGGGTTCCCTTGCTCTCAGGTGGAGGCTAGGGAGTGAGATTCTGGCCAATAGAATGTGGGCAGAAGTGATGTGAACCACAGATCTGAGCCTTGGGAACATCCCACAGGATGAGCTCTTCCTCCAGCTGCTGCAGTGGTCTTGGAAGCCCCGTGTGTTCTACAAGTGTAGCTACAGATGGAGAAGGCCCATATGCTAGCTAGTCTCCAAAGATGGCGTATTAGGCCATTCTTGCATTGCTATAAAGAAATATCTGAGACCAGGTAATTTATAAAGAAAGAGGTTGAATTGGCTCATGGTTCTGCAGGCTTTACAAGAAGCATGGTGCTGGCATCTGCTTGGCTCCCAGGGAGGCCTCAGGAAGCTTACAGTCATGAGCAGGCACATCACGTGGCCAAAGCAGGAGCAAGCAAGAGAGAGTCCGTGGGAGGGATCTACCCCATGGTCCAAACAACTCCCACCAGGCCCCAACTCCAGCACTGGAGATTGCAATTTAACATGAAATCTGGGTAGGGATAAATATCTAAATTATATCAGAGGGACTTCCCTGGAACCTCCTGGTTTCCACGTCCCCTTCCATGCTGCTTCTGGGGTGGCCCCCTGGGAAGCCAAGACGGCAGTGGCTCTGATGCAGCATGGGGGCTGAGGCTCAGCCATGAGGGGGTTCACAGCTGCCACTTTGGTCTTTTGGAAACGTTGCTCATGAGAGTCTCCCCATTGGGCCCTAGTCACCATGCTGTAAGAAATGAAAGTCATGCAGAGAGGCCACATGGAGGTTTTCTGGTCTAGAGAACAACTGAGCTCCCAGAAAACAGCCAGCATCAATGGCTGGCCATGTGAGCCAGCTGGCATGGACATTCCAGACCAGTCTGTCCTTCTGTCACCTTAGCTACAGGGAAGGCCCATGACCCCAGAAGTGCCTGTCATTATTCTGAATTCTCTGGACTCAGCGGTCCACCGAGGTATGGAAGCATGTCTCACAAGGGTCCGATGGAGTTCTGGCCTGGGTTGATGTGTAGATGCTGGAGAGAGAAGCTGGGTTTCTTTCTGCTGGGGTGGCTCTGCTGGGATGTGGTGGGCCTTGGGTTTCCAGGTGGTCATTTTCCTTATTTGCAGTAGAAGGAATGAGGCCCATATTGAGAATAGAGCAAATTAGAGGGAGAGAATGAGAAAGAAGTAGGGAAAGAGGAAGGAAGAGGAAAGGAAGGAAAAAGAAGAACAAGGGAAGGAGGAGAGGAAAGAAAAAGATAAGGAAAATGAGAAGGAGGAGAGGAAGAGGAGAGAGAGAGAGAAAATGACTTCTTTGAATCTCTAAATTCAGGCATACCATGGTCTCTGCAATTACAAAAGTCAGTAAGTCACCCTTTAGCTGAAACATGTCTAAGTGGAGTTTCAGTTGTTACAACTGACAAAGCCCTGACTAGCACAAGGAATAAACAATGTTCAGCAGTGGCATGAGAACAAGGGACGACCTGTTTGATGGGCAGCACAGGAAAGGGCTGTCCAGAAAAGATGACACTTGGGCAAGAGGGCAAAGTGGAATTCACCAGCATGCAGGGTGGAAATACGACCCTAACAGAGGGAACAGCACAGGCAAAGCCTCAGAGGCAGGAAGCGTTACATGTGAAAGGATACGTTTTTAGAACACTAAACATTCTCCCTGTTATCCAAACAACTGAGTGTCTCATCATTTTTTGGCCAGGTGTGGTGGCTCACGCCTTTAATCCCAGCACTTTGGGGGACGAGGTGGGCAGATCACCTAACAGGAGTTCGAGACCAGCCTGGCCAACATGGCGAAACCTCATCTCTACTAAAAATACAAAATTTAGCTGGGTGTTGTGGCAGACACCTGTAATTCCAGATTCTCGGGAGGGTGAAGAATCACTTGAACCTGGGAAGCAGAGGTTGCAGTGAACTGAGATTGCGTCACTGCACTCCAGCCTGGGAGACGAGATAGAGCAAGACTCTATCAAAAAAAAAAAAAAAAAGACTGGGTTTCTCATCAGTTTTGGAAACTGAGTTTTTTCTGTATCAAGACCTTATGATGCAAAATATAATATAATACGCAGCTAGGTCTCCACAGCCTTCAGTCTTTCCCAGGGAGAGCTCCATGAGCTGCTTGTCTGCTGGGGATGGTGGTTTTGAGTAAGTAGTGGGTGTCCTTTCTTATCCAGGCTCTTTCCCACAAAGAGTTGGGCAGAGTTAAAAACTGCTGGAAACCAAGATCTCTCTCTGACATTGACTTGTCAGAGCTCAGCCTCATCAGCATAGGCTCTAATCAGCTAAGCAGCTAATAAACTCCTGCCTCATTTCATCCAGCCAGAGCCCTGATCTCAGGGGATGATAGAGAGGAAATGATCCTTTCACATGCCTGGCTCCTGCAAAATTGTACTAAGAGGATTTTCCTCGAACATTTCAGCACAGAGCGAGTTTTCCTAATCCAGTTAGCAAATATTCTTCTAGTTAAACTCACTGGCCCTCCTTTTTCTGAAGATGTATTTTAAATTGGATTTGCTTCACTGAGACAAATGGAAAACTTGATAAGAAAATGGGAGGGATTTTGCTGCACCCGCTGCTGGTATCGAAACAGTCAACTCTGTATGACAGCAATAAAAGCTCTGTTCCGTGGCTGCAGGATACATGCTGAGCTCCCAGCCACCAGCCCTGCCAATATGCTCAGCTTGGCACAGGGCAGGGAGCAGGGTGGGGAGGAGGGAATGGGGAGGGGCAAGTGGAAAGGCCCAAGTGATGAGCCAGCCACATCACCTCAAGCACAGGCCCCCTGATGGTGGCCCTAGAGCCTCCTCTTGAAACCCAAAGCTCAGTCCCTCTCCCCAGTTCAGGAGCGAGGAGGTTTCTGGCGGGTTAAAATGGGTAACTCAGGAGCTTGGCAGCTTTGAAAGGCAGCACTGTGTAGACAGAAGGAGAAGGATAGTCTTACAAAACAGTCCTGGGTTCAAATCCTCCTCTGACTTACCAGCTCTGGAACCTGAAGCAAGTGATGTAACCTCTCTAAGCTTCAGTAGCCTCATCTTTAAAACGGCACCCCTAATCCTTACTATGAAGAGATATCATGGGGAAATAAGATGCTGTACTTAGGAAAGGGCAAGTGCCTGTATTGGTCAAGTTTTTTTACAGCAATGCTGCATAACACACAGCCCCATGGTCTCAGCAGCTTAAAACAAGTGTTTACTTCTTGCTAATAATTTGCAGTCAGCTGGGAAGTCTTGCCTCGGACTGGGGTCCAGGCTCTGTTTGCTTCTGTGTGTCTCATTCACAGGCCAATGGTTCCTTGGAGCTTGCTCTTCTCATAGTGCAGGGGTGGGGGTCAATGGGGTCACCCGACATCACATTCAGTTAGAGCCTCCGGTCAGACCAAGCGTGCACTAACTCTGCTCATGCGTCTCTAGCCAAAGCTGGTCATGTGCACAGCAAGAAATCTGCTCTGTCCACAGGGAGGTCGCAGGAATGTGGAAAGGCCAGGAAGGATTGTGAGCCAATAATACATCTTGACAGTCCACAATAGATGGAAGCTATTATATATTCATTATCTCAAACTGGCTCCACCAGCCAACCCCTTGTATCCATCCCCAGTGCCACCTCCTAATTCAGGTCCTTGATGCTTTTTGCTTGCACGGCTGCCAGAGCCTTTGGGTAGGTCTCTCTGTGTTGATGTCTTCACCCCCACTCCTATCTCCTCCATCCAACACTCTACCACCAAGGCAATCTTCCTAAAACACAACCACAGTGATCTTCATATTCCCTATGATTCCCTGCAACCCACATTATTTATCATTAATCCAATTAATAAAAATAAATGCATTAATTCCCAGCTCCTCAGTGTGTCCCTTCACAGTCTGCTTGTCCAGCCTCATCTCTTGCCTCACCAGCTTTCCCCAGCAGACCCCTCTCCCACCCATCCCAGTGCTGTCCTCTTCTCCCAGCCTAGTTCTTTCAGGCCCTGTGCCTTTGCACTTGCCCCTGTCTGAAATGTCCTTCCCACTTCTTCCTAAGGGGGTGAGTGCCCACTCACCTCTCACACCCCACACCAATGCACACTAGGATCTCCCCGAGACTCCAGGGTAGTAGCCACCACCTGTATTTCTGCAGCACACTGCATCTGCCTCTAGCACAGCTCGACAACCCACTGAAGTGGATAATATGTTCACTCGGTGCTGACTTGCCTTTCTTCCCCAGCTGCAAACCACCCAAGTTAAAGTCAGCCTCTTGGAGTCAGCCTTACTGGGGTGAACCCATTGATATGTATTGCATAAATGAACATATCGTGGCAGCAGTGATGAGGGATCTCCAGCTCTCCGTGTACTCTCTATGCTTCCCAGACTCTTTGGCAGTTGCGTTGGGTACTGACTGAGTTCTGGAAAACAGGAATGTGAGCAGAGTGCTGCAGCTCTCTTTGTCAGGAGCACCTAAGAATTGGCATGACTCTACACCCTCTCTCCTTCTGCAATGACCTCGTGTCAAGATGGCAGACCTGCAGAGATGAATGTGCCTGGATACCTGAGTCACCAGGTGGAGAAAACTCCTATTGTCCTGCATCAGACTCCACATATGACACCCTCCTTTTTCTGCACTGTCACCGAGGTTAGGGATTATTACTCACTGCAGCCTAGCCTAGCATTAAGTAGCTTGACTAATACAAGTTTGAATAAATGTTGCTCCATTTCCCATGGCTTCTGACTGAATGCTGTGCAATATCCACAAACCATCCAGATTGTGGTTTATAAATACCACCCTTCACTAAAAGGACCCAGAGCTCCTTGGAGAAGTGGCTGATGCTAAGGCTGGGGTAGGGAAGTACAAGGTGAGCCCAGAGTGCTGTGTGGTGCCAGAAAGCAAGGAAGCATTCAAAGAATGGCAGAGACATGTCAAAGGACACATTAATCAACTGGAAAGGGCTTCCACTGGCCAGATCTGGGATGATGTGAGCATCCAAATGAATAATGACAATGGTAGGTTATAGTCTATTGAATAAAATGAGAACCCATAGCTATAGAAAGAAAGAAAAAGGAAGGAAGAAAGGAAAGGAGAGAGGGAGGGAGGGAAGAAGGAAGGAGTCTTTCTTACAGTAGAATGCCAATGAATAAATATAGAGGGAATAATAGAAAACTCCATTTGCAACCATAGTCATAATAGTTTATTGAAGGAAGAATCATCACTGAGTGAAAATTTAAAAAGGTAAAGTATATTTTCATGGTCTCATAGCACTTCCACTCATATGGTTTATTAATTACAAAGAGAAAAAGTGTTAACAGTAGAGAAACCTGGCAGGTCCTCCCTTAATGAACAGAACAAAGTTAACGTCATCAGGAATAGGACAAATGGGTGCCAAGTGTCTCTTGATGTGACACACTGAGAACACAGCATCGCTTCTGTAGCATTCTTTTCCCCGAAGGAAACATCAGACAAACACAGATGGAGGGACCTTCAAGGACTGACCTGAACTCTTCATTGGTGTCAACCCCATGATAGACAAAAAGAGGTGGAGGAATTGTTGCAGATTAAAGGAGACTAAAAAGGCATGACAGCTGGATCAGGGGAAAGGTGCCTTGAGGGGCGTTATTGAGACTGTTGACAAAATTTTAATGTGAACTATTAGACAATTATCAAGGACTAGACGATTGTATGGCATCAACCTCAAATTTCCCGAACTTGAGCACTAGACTCTTCTTGTTCAAAGGGAGTATGTTCTGAAATGTTTAAGGGAGAGGAGAAGGATCCCTGCAACTGAATTTCAAATGGTTCAGGGAAAGATAATAGAGCAGAATAGACTACATAGATGGAGAAAGTAAATGTGGCAAATAACAATTGGTGACATGTGGGTGAAGGGCATGAAAGTTCTTTGCCTTACAATTAATTCTTCTGTTAAGTCTGAAATTATTTGAAAATAAGAGAAATGTTTTCAGCTGTGACTAACAGAAAGCCTGACTACTTGTGGCTTTTGCAATCCAGACATTTAGTTATCTAACGTAACAGGAATTAAGAGGAAGAAGGCAGGGGCTTGCAAAGGCTCAGTGATGTAGCTGAGCCTTTACAAGATTCCCTTTATCTTTGCAAGATTCCTTTTATCTTTTTGTCCAAAGGCACCACCTTCCTGAATATTACTGCTTTATACCCTTGGAGCCTCATGGTCACAGGATGGCTGTTATAGCTCCAGCCATCATCACCAAGTTCAGACTCCAGGAACAAGACAGAGGAAGCTATGTCAAGGGAGCTTTTCTTGATGTGCCTCTTGCCTTTAACCAATGAAGAAAATCTTCTTAGAAGGATCCAGCAGACTTCTCCTTATGTCTCATTATCCAGAAGTGGACCACAGGACAGTCCCTACTGTAAACTCTCTCAAGTATCAGTGAGGAACAAAAGGAACAAAAGCCCCCAGCCTGGCTTAAACCAACCACGAGTCATAATCTGACACTGGACACTTTGTTTCCCAAGCAAAATCAGAATTTTCTCTTAGCAAGCAAAGGAACTACTCATGGGTGAGAAATTAACAGTGTGGGCCATAATTCATATTTGCTGCCTAGCATCTCCTCAGGCTGATGCCAAACGTGGGGTTATAGAGATGAAGATGCAGCTTCTATCCTTGAAAGCTCACAGTCAATGCTTTCAGGGCAATCCCAGTAACCTCCTCGTCACAATTATCCATCCAGACCATGCAGGTCCCTTTACTACCCAAATAGGAAGGAGTGCCAGAAAAAAGTGACCTCACCAAGTTGACTTGAGTTTTTCCAAAAGCAAATAAATAAATAAATAATTTTTGAACCTGCACAGCCAAGTATCAAATAAATATATGTATGTTTTTGTGGGGACTGGGGGGTGTGTTTGGGGTTTTTTGTTTTTCTGAGCTTCCTGTAGTATTGAAACTATCCCACTTCCTCTTTTTTGTCTCAAAAGATCTTAAGCATTGGGCCAGACACAGTGGCTCCTGCCTGTAATCCCAGTACTCTGGGAGGCTGAGGTGGGCAGATTGCTTTAGCCCAGGAGTTCGAGACAAGTCTGGGCAACGTAATAATATCCCATCTCTAAAAAAAAAAAAAAAAAAATACAAAAATACAAAAATTAGCCAGGCATAGAGGTGGATGCATGTAGTCCCAGCTACCTGGAAGGCTGAGGTGGGAGGATCACTTGAGCCCCAGAGGTCAAGGCTGCAATGAACCGTGATCATCACATCTGGGCAACAGAGCAAGACCCTGTTTCCAAAAAAAAAAAAAAAAGATCTAAGCATCCATTCGTTTTAGTTCATTTGAGGATAATTATTGAACTCCTCTTCTACCACCACTAGAGATACAGAGGGGGAGCAAACAGTCATTGGTCCTGCCTCTTGAGGCTCACCTCAAGAGGTAAATTGGTAAAGAGGGACCACTATTCAGAGAGTCACACATCATTGTATGATCAAAAGCTATGACAGACGCAATGAAGGAAAGCTAGGTGGTGGTGTGAGGCTTCATGGCAGGGACACCAGACCTGATCTACAGGTGAGGGAAGACTTCCCCGAGGCACTGGCTTGAATGGAGAGCTGAAGGAGGAGTAGGAATTCACTAGAAGAAAGAAGAGGAAGCAGCAAGTGCAAGGCCCTGCTGCAGCAGGAGGGAGCATGGCACGTTCAAGGAACTCAAGGAGCTGGCAGTGTGGATTACAGAGGAAGAGTGCGACATGAGGGCAGTGGCTTGAGATGAGGCCAGAGAGGAGGGAACACAGGACCAAGGGGACCAAGGCAAGGATTTTGGTGTCCATCAAATTGGAGGGTGCTGAGCAGAGGAGAGGTAACCATGTAACTGCCTTTCTCAAATGCCCCTCTTGCCACAGTAAGGACAGACTGGTAGAAGCAGGGGATGAACTGGAGAGATGAGTGAGGAAGCTGCTCCAGAAGACTCATCAGGAGATGATGGTGACAGGGAATTGAGTGGTAGGAATGACAATGGGAAGAGATGAGTGGAATCCAGGTTATTTGTGGGTAGAAGTGGCAGGTGTGGCTACTGATTGGAGATGGGGCTGCAAGGCTGTGAAGGTGTGAGTCCTTTACTCATCCACCTTAAGGGTCATGACCAACACTCTTGTAACAAAAGACACATTAACAAGAGAAAAAGCAGAGCAAATTTATTTATTACAAGTTGTATGTGACATGGGAGGATTCAGAAATGACAACCCCAAGACCCAAGGAAAACTGTTGATTTTTATGCTTAGGTTAGATGAAGAATGGACAGCCAGGAAGAAATGTGATTGGATAAATGGGTATGACCTAGTGGGAACAGACTGAAAGGGGACCCAGCAAAGCTGTCGGCTCAGATTCTTCTCAGCCTCTCTGTGTAGCCTTCCTTCCTCCCGGGTATGGGGCAGGACCCCTTCTGAAATGAGGGCTTTCAAAGGAGAAGGAGAAAGTAGAGAGTGACCTTTCTAGGTTTTATAGTTTGCTTTAGCAGGAGGGTTTCTAGGTTCTATGACCCACCTTAAGGAAGATGAATTCTGGTTTATGTTACTCACTTTGGAGGAACAAGACAAGCAGGAGAGAGGGTGTCAAGAGAAGGTTGGAAAGACCTTGCTTCTGAGTTCCTTCCAATATCCTTCAGTTCAAAATACTCAGGCTGAGGCACCACGCTTTGGGGTGTCATTTTCTGAGTCCTGACAGAGCATAAGGGTAGAGTCAAGACAGCCTTTGCAGCCCAGCTTGCATAATGGACAGACCCTGGTGCAATCCATTTGGTTGGAAATGTGGAGTTAGAACCGGCTGGCGATGCCGGGAGTCTTGAGTTCAGTGTTGGACACATTGAGTGTAAAGTGCCTTTGAGACATCCAAGTAGGCTGTTGGAAATAACCAGCCTGGAGCTGAGAGGTCAGGTTGAAAATCAGCATCCAGACAGCCGGTGGACCCTTGGCCATGAATTAGACCACCAACGAGAGCAAAGTGAGAAGTCAGGAGGACCTAGCAGGGCCCCTGAAAACTCCAAATGGCTAAGAAGAGGCAAAGAGCTATAAACAATCCTGAGACGGGGCGGAGGGCAGAGCCACCTGGAGGGAATGTGTTATCGAAGTCACACCCTGCCCCTGCATCCACTCCTCACTCTGAAGATGGGAGCTCGAGAAGCCAAGGGACTTGCTCTATACCCAGGTCACCCGACTTCATCCTGGGCAAACTGAGATTACAATCCCCGGCTCTCATTTGCCCTCTTTTCTGCTTTTGGGTTTTTTTTTTTTCTTTATATACTCTTTTGTATCTTTTTCTAGGTACATAGTAGGTGCAAATGGATGTGAGGTACATGAGGTGTTTTGATACAGACATGCACTGTGAAATAAGCACATCATGGAGAATGGGGTGTCCATCCCTGTCCATCCTTTCCTTCCTTCCTTCCTTCCTTCCTTCCTTCCTTCCTTCCTTCCTTCCTTCCTTCCTTCCTTCCTTCCTTCCTTCCTTCCTTCCTTCCTTCCTTCCTTCCTTCCTTTCTTCTTTCTTCTTTTCTTTCTTTCTTTCTTTCTTTCTTTCTTTCTTTCTTTCTTTCTTTCTTTCTTTCTTTCTTTCTTTCTTTCTTTCTTTCTTTCTTTCTTTCTTTCTTTCTTTCTTTCTTTCTTTTGAGATGGAGTCTGCTCTGTCACCCAGGCTGGAGTGCAGTGGCGCCATCTCTGTTCACTGCAAGCTCCAGCCCCCCCGGGTTCATGCCATTCTCCTGCCTCAGCCTCCCAAGCAGCTGGGACTACAGGTGCCCACCACCACGCCCAGCTAATTTTTTTGTATTTTTAGTAGAGATGGGGTTTCACAGTGTTTGCCAAGATGGTCTCGATCTGACCTCGTGATCCGCCCGCCTCAGCCTCCCAAAGTGCTGGGATTACAGGCGTGAGCCACCGCACCCAGCACATTTATCCTTTCTAATACCAACAATTCAATTACATTCTTTTAGTTATTTGTAAATGTACAATTAAGTTATTATTGACTACAGTCATCCTGCTGTGTGATCAAACAGTATATCTTAGTCATTCTTTCTAACATCATCCCCACCTGCCCTCGGCCCCTTCTCCTCTTACCAGCCTCTAGTAACCATCCTACCACTCTCTAGCTCCATGAGTTCAATTGTTTGATTTTTAGATCCCACAAATCAGAGAGAACATGCAATGTGTGTCTTTCTGTGCCTGGCTTGTTTCACTTAACATAATGACCTCCCATTCTATCCATGCCATTTTCTGCTTCTGTACAAGGCACACAAAGCAGGGCAATGGGACTCAATGGATTTTCCACGCTGCTCTAACACCCTACTGCAAACCCGGTGGCTTCAAACAATGCAGATAGATTCTCTCATAGTTCCGGAGGTCACAAATCCGAAACAAGTCTTCCTGTACTAAAATTGAGGTGTTGGCAGGGCCCTCGGTAGAAGCCCTAGAGGAGAGTCCATTCCTTGCCTCTTTGGTGGGGCATTTTGAATTGTGGCCACATCACTCCAATCTCTGCCTCTGTGATCACATCACCTCCTCTTCTGCAGTCGAATCTCCTCTGCCTCCCTCTTCACTTATAAGGACACCTTGCAATTACATTGCAGTTCCACACAGATAATCCACAATAGTCTCCCCATTGCAAGATCTTTGAAGTAATCACATCCACAGAGTCTCTTCTGTCAACATCCCGTTCACTAGTTCTGGACATCAGGACATGGACGTCTTTCAGGGTTATCATTCCCCCTTTCACAGGCTATCTGGGCTGTGTACAGAACCAGAGATCTTGGAATCATCTTGGCAGCCTCACTCTGTGAGCAGAGAAACGTCTGTCTATACTCAGCAGCAATCCCTGGAGGCAGAGACTGGAAATTACACCTGCAACCATAGTAAGAGCTTGCCATGGGCCGGAATGGGTGCCATACCTAGAGCTGCACATGCATCCCCCTCGATTCTCTCAGCAGCCCTTTGAGGTCGCTCTCTTACTGCCACCAAGGTGCAGGGTGGTGAAGGTAACTCGGAGCAGAGACCTGGCCTCGAAGCCTCGTCTCCCTGAGAAAGAACCAATCATCAGGAATCCGTGAACACAAGCACAAGAGGCAATCCAAGTCCTTCCCCAGAAGCCTCACTCTTCATTCAGTCTGGCTGGAATCCTGCCTTCCCTTGAGGGCCCACCTTAGGGACAAGGAGCAACCAGATCCTACCACCAGGGACACAGTCTTCACGTATTTCTGCAATCCGTCTGCAGCCGATGGTCTGAATGAGCATCGTGTCATCATAGCACTTGTAAATTGTTGGAGGGGCTCCTCCACACTGAGGGAGTGTGCTTGTTCAGGGAAGGGCACACTCCCCCATTTCTCCCCGAACCACACTTCTGCCATGGGACCCTGTGGACAGAAAGACCCTCCCCTTGCACTGTTGCTTCGTGTGGCTTAGTCTTGCTTAACGAACATGCGAGGTGTGGAGGCTGAGAACTGCGTGTGGTGCTGAGGGCAAACAGGGACCATCTGGAAATGCTGAAAGCATTCTGTTCAAGTGGTGCCTTCCCGTCAAGATTGATAGGCCCATGATGAGAAGATATTGCAGGAAAGCACGACCTGGACCGCAGAAAGGACAGATCAATGGGTGGGGCTTTATGTGCTTATCCCTCCCACAACCCTGCTGCAGACCCCACCCACACTCAAGCTTAGCCCCTGTGGCTTAGAACCCAAGGGCGCTTCTGAGCTGAGGCAGACATCAGGGAGTACTAGTTAGGCTGGGTCAGCTGCAAGTAACAAACAAAATACACAGCAAACTCTGGCCCTCAGGGCCAAACACAGCCCACCATCTATTTTTATAAATAAAGTTTTATTGGAACATAGGTGTATCCAACCATTTACACTTTGTCTATGGTTGTTTTCAGGGTTATAGTGGCAACAGAGATCTTATGGCCCACCCAGAGCCTAAAATGTTTTCCACGTAGCCCTTTATAGAAAAAGTTCACCCACTCCTGGCTTGAGCAATGACAACATTGAATTATCTGGCATCACAAGAACTCCAGAGGAAGGCAGCTCCAGGGTCACACAGAGGCTCAGCAATGTCATCAAGGCCCCAGGCTCCTGTTCCCTCCTCAGCAGCTTGGCCTTTCTTCTCGGGCTGGTTGCTTCATGGTCACAAGCCTGCTGCCACAGTCACAGGCTTGACTGCCTCTCACAAGCACATTCAAGCCAGGAGGAAGGGCAGGCTTCCTCCTCACCTCTTCTTATTTAGGGATCAAAATCCTTCCAGGGTGGCGCAGCAGAGGCCACTTACCTCTCAGTGTTTAGACCAGGGGTCAGCAAGCATTTCCTATAAAGGGCCACATAGTGAGTGTTTTAGGCTTGTCAGGTCATGTACGATCTCTGCAGCATATTTGTGTGTGTGTGTGTGTGTGTGTGTGTGTGTGAGAGAGAGAGAGAGAGAGAGAGAGAGAGCGAGCGAGAGAGAGAGATGACCCTTTAAAAATGTATACTCCATTCTTCTCATGAGCCATAGTTTGTCACCACGTGGTCTGGCACTCTTCACATGCTCACCTCCATGCCCGTCTCCAGGAAAGGGGTAGCAGGCTTACCCTTGATATAAGAAAAGAGAGAGGAGGAAGAGAGAGGAGGAAAGAGAGGAAGGAAAGAAAGAAAGAAGGAAGAAAGACAAAGGTGCTTGGCTTAGACC
Source organism: Macaca thibetana thibetana (assembly GCF_024542745.1). NCBI lineage: Eukaryota > Metazoa > Chordata > Mammalia > Primates > Cercopithecidae > Macaca > Macaca thibetana. The sequence goes on from NC_065582.1 coordinate 177,082,659, forward strand.
AATCATCCAAAACTGATGTTTCAGAGATGCCTGCCAGAGGAGTGCAGGCAGCTATTACTGATGTCAGAAAAACAGTTAGAGCTCCACTTCGTTCTCCAGCAGGAAGGAGTGATTGGCTGCTGGTCCTCCCCTGTCCGAGGAGGAGAACGGAACCCACCAAGCTGCGGAGAGGTGGACCCCAGGGATCCCCTCGCAAGCCAGGTCTGAGAGCGAGCAGAGGGAAGAAACTCAAGCGTCTGTAGTCCTCTTTCTCAAAAGCCAGGCTTAAAGCGCCATCTTGTGTCTTCGAGGCAAAAGGAGGTCAGGATGTGTGTGCTAGAAGCAGGCAGAGGATCTTCACCAAAGTCTCAAAAACTAGAGAAGGAAACATGGCGATCCTCAGGGCCCATGGAGGCCCCCGCCCTTCCCATGCCCTGCGATAGTCTGGAGCTGGGAGGGTGGCCCACGTGTCCACGCAACCACATCAGGGAGGCCCCGGGAGAGGAGGAAGCACAGCTCCTGCCCTCATGAGGCAGGCAGTCCCATCCAGGACTGGACTGGATGAGCGCCAATAAATAAGAAAACACAGCTGGCGGCCGGCTGTGAAGGGGCTGGACAGGGTGCCGAGGTGACGCGTAATGGGATGGACAGTGAGGACTTCACTACAGAGGAACACCTATCTACACACGGCCTAAAGGGTGAGAAAGATGGATCCTTGCCCGGAGCCAGAAGTGCACGCCCCAGAGAGAGCAGCTCCTGCGGAGGTCCTGCGGGGCAGGCAAGGAAGGAATATTAAAAAGAGGAAGCCAGGTGTGGGTGCAGCCGTGCAGGAGGAAGGGCGATGGGGGAGGGGAGGCGAGGCAGAGGATGGGATTGGCATGAGAAGAAAATGAAGATGCAGAGCCCAGATCGTGACAGCTCCGATAGACCACGGGTAGCAGTTTGTATTTTCTACTAAAAGCAATGGGAGGGCGGGGCGCGATGGCTCATGCCTGCAATGCCAGCACTTTGGGAGGCCGAGGCGGTGGATCACCTGAGGTCAGGAGTTCGAGAACAGCGTGACCAACATGGTGAAACCCCATCTCTACTAAAAATACAAAAATTAGCCAAGTGTGATGACACGCGCCTGTAATCCCAGCTACTCGGGAGGCTGAGGCAGGAGAATCTCTTGGGCCCAGGAGGCAGAGGTTGCAGTGAGCCGAGATCATGCCATTGCACTCCAACCTGGGCGACAAGAGCGAAACTCTGCCTCAAGAAAAGAAAAAAAAAAAAAGCAGTGGGAAACCATTGAACGGTTTTTAGCAGGTGGCCTGATTTGATTTACATTTTTTAGACATGTAGCTTCACTCTCATGGTTAAGGGGGTCCGTACGTTACTAACATTGCTGAAACCACCATGCCAGAATTACCCTCCCACTTGTGGGTTAAAACACTGCGCCCATCTGTCCCTCCCCAGAGTCCTCTTAGTGGCTGCTCTTAGGAGGAACTAACATCGCCTACATTCCCCCATCACACCGAGCACAAGTGCCCTCCCAGCCAGCTGCCCCAGCCTCCCCCACCGAACTCAGTCCCACTCACACCCCGCATGCCAGGGACTCTCCCATCAGGGGAACACCCTGTAACCCCCAAGTTCCTCCAAAGCCTCTTGAGACAGACCAGGGTGCCCTGCAGGGAGTGGGTCCTAGTGGGTACAGTGAGGGAACGTCCTTTCTGAAACAGGCTGGGTCTTGGCCGGGAAGTGGTGACAGGCATCTCTGACACATGCTACGGGAACCCAGCGCAGCCAATGGAGTCCAATCAGCACACCTTGCGCCCAGCCCTTTGTTTGGTACCTTGAGGCCACTGCCCACGCGCCAGGTGCCCCCTCTCAAGTTTGCCCTGAAGTTCAGGGAAAGGCGCCGGCGCCGCCTGCTAGTTGCACTCTCCTATAGCAGGGCTCACATTTTGGGAGAAAGAACCAGCTGTTAGCAGCTTTCATTCTTCACCATGTTAAGCAAAGTGCAGCATTTTATAAGTGGGTGAAAAGCCAGATGTTCTGTCAGCTGATTGGATTGTTCTGTACACATATCCCTGAGGCATTGTTTAACGGATATTTTTACTGAGTTGACTTTCTTTATAAGATGATATGACTAATGAAGAGAAAAGGCAATGAAGTTCTTAAAACCGGCATGATTGGCCGGGCGCGGTGGCTCAAGCCTGTAATCCCAGCACTTTGGCAGGCCGAGACGGGCGGATCACAAGGTCAGGAGATCGAGACCATCCTCGCTAACACGGTGAAACCCCGTCTCTACTAAAAAATGCAAAAAAACTAGCCGGGCGGGTTGGCGGGCGCCTGTAGTCCCAGCTACTCGGGAGGCTGAGGTAGGAGAATGGCGTAAACCTGGGAGGCGGAGCTTGCAGTGAGCTGAGATCCGGCCACTGCACCCCAGCCTGGGCGACAGAGCAAGACTCCGTCTCAAAAAATAAATAAATAAATAAATAAATAAATATAAATAAAAAAAAAAAAAAAAAAAACGGCATGATGAACCAAATGCTGCTACTGACTACATAGGTACATGTGATCCAAAGGTTCCCTCTGTTCAAACAAAGTAAGTGCTTACCTAACCAGGTCAACTGTGAGCTGGGACTTCACAGACAGGCGTAGGGGGAGACGGATGCGGGAAGGGCTTCGTTAACTGAGAGGGTCATGCAACTGGAAGGCAGTAGCAAGCATTTTCCAGCTGGATCTTTTGGCTGACATTTGTGGTGGGGAGACAAACAGGTCTAAGTTGCCCCCCGCGCGTGGGTAGGTAGGAAGATGCTGGTGGGTTTGGTTCGACAGTTTGGAGAATGTCTTGTGAAAGAGGTGCTTTTTCTAATGCACACTCAGGCACCATGGGAGCCTGTTGTCACCCTGGATATCTGGCTCCATGCCCTTGCCCTTCCACTCTGCCTCGACAAGAGTCATGGCACCCAAAATCCATGGTTCAAATCTGAGTTTCACAGGCTCAGGGAGGAACCCAAGCTACCAACTGCACAGGTCCCTCCTGTATACGGTTACAGCAGGTAAGGGAATAACTTACTCAGTGCAAGCTGCTATAACAAAATAGCACAAGCTGGGTGGCTAATCAACAGCAGGCATTTATTTCTCATGGGTCTGGAGGATGGAAGTCCAAGATCAGGGTGCCAGTGCTGGCATGGTTGGGTTCTGGTGAGGGCCCTCTTCCAGGTCACAGGCAGCTGTCTTCTCATTGCATCCTCACATGACAGAAAAGGAGTGCACAAGCTCTCTGGCCCCCTCTTACAGGCACTAATCCCATTCACAAGGGTCCTACCATCATGACCTCATTACCTCCCAAAGACACCCACCTCCAAATACCCCCACATTGCGATTAGAGCTTCAACATATGAATTTAGGGGGGAAACAAACATTCAGTCCATTGCAGATTGTCCTGATAATATGTGTGCCCAGGACATTGTCCCCACAGCGAAGAGCTACATTGGAAGGCAAACCAATGTCAGGTTTCCTAATGTGCACAGAGTCATCCCTGGAAGAGTGAGTCCAGTGATCTTACCAGCTAATTGCATTGAGCTACCCCACCTCGGGGATCTACCTGCCAAGGAGAACAGAACACCGCTGACTTTGACACCCATCTCTCAACAATGATGGATGAATGCTGGAAATTTACCTGCTTGGGTGGCTTTGTCTAAGTTCATCTTGCTTATGCAGACTTTCTTTTTTTCTTGCTCTCAAATACTTTTATTATGAAATATCTCATTTAAAAGTTCATTAAAATACATTAAAAATACACTTAAAGAGTACATGTTTAAAGTGCAGATGAAAACATAATGAATACATCTTTGCTTAAGAAAAAATATTTCGGACGCAGCATGAACTCAGTTGTTGGTTCCAAGCCCCTCCCCTTCTCACTACACTGAACTTGGCGTGCATTCTTTCTTCAGGTGTGTTTGTAATCTTACTGCATATGGACATATCCCCCAGTAATATCAGGGATTGTCTTGCTTGTTCCTAGACATCATATTAATGTATCATACCAATTGTACCCCTATGCTACTTAATGTTTAATTCAGCACTGTTTTGGGGACTCTCCGTGTTGATACATGAATTCAGGTGTGTTCATTTCTTCCTCTCGTGAAATATTCCATCATGGAAATAGTCCCTAGTGTGTCTATCTTCACTCCTAATTGACAGGCATTTAGGCTGTTTTCCATTGTCCTAATTACAAGTGATGCTGAGTGAACATTCCTGAACCCATGCATGAGGTTGTCTCTGGAGCACATGCCAAGGAACGGAATTCTTAGGTTGTAAGGCATGTGTATCTCCAGCCTTCGTCAATATTGCCAATTGCTCTCTAATCTGATTTTATTCATTTACACTCCCACTAGCAGTATATATGAGTCTTTCTTTCACATCTTGCCAACTCTTGCCAATCTAATAAATGAGAAGTGGTAACTCATTATTATTTCAATTTGTATTCCCTGTATTAATCCCTGAGATCTTAACAGTTGCGTATTGCACATTCTGGTTCCTCTTCGGCAAATTGCCTTGGCATTAAGACAGTAAATTTTCCTTGCCACCTACCCTGGTTGAGTCAGGATGCTTAATTACTTGGAGGTAAAAAGCACCTTCCTGAGTGCAGATTTCTGGGCCCCCCTCCAGACTGAATCTGCACTTCCAGCTTGAAGGGCTGGAATCCTAACAAGTTCCCCAAATGAGTCTCAGGCACACTAAAGCCAGAGCGTCGATGCCTGGGACCCAAAATAGGGAAGAAATAGCCACCCCTGAGGCTGCCTGTTGGGGATAAGAGATGCTCCATCCATCTTGAGGTCCTTTCTTGGAAACGCTGAGCACAGCCGGCCATGCAGGCTTTTCCAAGCTCTGATGCTGCCCTGTGTCCACGATAGCATCCCCACAGCCTAGATCCATCATCCCAACATTATGATGGCTCCTTTGTCTCCTTGCCAGAGCCCAGAGCCCACAGCCCACAGCTGAGGCCACAGGGCTGTTCTAATGTGCTTAGAATGGGGATAAAGGTAATGCCAACCAAAATGGGGAAACCGGTATTCCTGCTCAGTCACTGCCGAGTCAGCATAAATCGCTCCAGAGCACAGCTTGTCACTGACCTCAAAGACTCAGTTACAAAGATGATCACCATAGCATTGTTTACGGTAGTACCACCAAAAGGAACCACCTAAATGTCTCTAAATGTCCAACATCACGGTTTGAAAAAATAAGGAATGGTACATCCTTCCATGGAATGTACTTTAAAGCCACCCAAAATCATACTGCACATGGATACTGCACAATCACACTGCACAATGTCAAGGAAACTTGCTCAGGAGTCCATGGACTCCCAAGTAGATGCCTATCAAAGGGAATTGGCACCCCCTGAGATGCTGATGAAAGTGCAGATTTCCGGGCCCCCCTCCAGATTGAATCTGCACTTCCAGCTTGGAGGGCAGGAATCCTAACGAGTTCCCCAGATGAGTCTCAGGCACACTAAAGCCAGAGCGTCGATGCCTGGGACTCAAAATAGGGAAGAAGCATGCTGGTATATCAAGAGGAAAAAAGCAAGTTACATACAAATGCAGTATATATGTAAAAACCACCTCCTTCATGTGGGTGTGAGTGTATGTGTACTTTTGAAAAAAAAAAAAAAAAATTATCGCCGGGTGTGGTGGCTCACATCTGTAATCCCAGCGCTTTGGGAGGCCAAGGTGGGTGGATCACCTGAGCTCAGGAGTTCGAGGCCAGCCTGGCCAACATGTTGAAATCCTGTCTGTACTAAAAATACAAAAATTAGCTGGGCATGATGGCAGGCATCTGTAATCCCAGTTACTCCAGAGGCTGACACAGGAGAATCACTTGAACCCAGGAGGCGGAGGTTGCAGTGAGCCAAGATTGTGCCATTGCACTCCAGCCTGGGCGACAAGAGTGAAAGTCCATCTCAAAAAATAAAAAATTAAAATATATATATATATTTATTTATTTATTTATTTATTTTTAGCGACAGGGTCTTGCTGTGTCACCCAAGCTAGAATGCAGTGGCATGATCTTGGCTCACAACCCAGTCTCAAACTCTTGAGCTCAAGTGATCCTCTACACTCAGCCTCATGAGTAGCTGGGACTAGAGTCATACCCCACCGCACCTGGGTTTTTTTTGTTTTATTTTTGTTTTTTGTACAGACAGGGTCTCACTATGTTTGTGTTCCCTGACTGGTCTTAAACTCTTGGCCTCAAGCGATCCTTCCGCGTCAGCCTCCCAAAGTGTTGGGATTACAGGCGTGAGCCACCACGCCCAGCCTGTGTGTGTGTACTAATAGCTACCTAGATAACAAAACTTAACAGCAGTTACCTCTAGATTACCTCAGCACCATTGACAATCAGCCTGATGCCTCTTCGCAGTGGGGCTGTCCTGTGAGTTGTAGGGTGTTAGCAGTATCCCTGGGCGCAGTAATGTAACAATCAAAAATGTGTTTGGTAGCACAAAAGCGCAACTATAGTTAAGAATAATTTATTGTATATTTCAGAGTAACTAACAGTGAAATTAGAATGTTCCTAACACAAAAAAAGATACATACTTGAGGGTATGAATATGTCAACCACTCTGATTTGATTATTACTTATTATATGTTTATATCAAAATATCACATGTACCCTATAAGTATGTACAAATATTATGTAGAATTTAGATTTATGTAAATTTTAATAAAAAATAAATATTAAAAAATATCTTAAGATATTGCTAAATGTCCCCTCAAGGAACAAGGTCCCCAGGTGGAGAACTAATTCTCTAGCTGGGACATGTATAGATGCTGTTTTCCTTTGTTTTTTAGTACATATGCCTATTTTTTAGTTTTTTCTAAAATAAGTGTACTTTAGTCATATTAAAAAAACTTTGTATCTATTATTGTACCATTGCCTGCACTGTCTGAAAAAAAATACACTCAGATGAAAAGATATTCACACTAATACTTACAGTAAGAAAATTAATTTTATTATTATTTTAAAATAACTATGGAAAAACTATACAAAGGCCTCCCAGATATCAATATTCCTTAGGCAACTTTGAAATATTTATAATCTTACTCTTTGGACTAGGCATCCTAATTGTAATTCCATATCTTAAAGAAGCAATTCTAAATATAGGAAATGCTTCACAAATAGGATTGATTTTTGCAGAGTTACTTATAAAAGCAAAAAGTTATAAACACTGTAAAACCAATCATAGGAAACTACGTTAATTAAGGTACATTCACTTAATAGACTACTGTACAGCATTAAAATGATATTTATAAAGAACTTATAACAATGTGGGGGCAAGGTTTATGCCATATTGTTAAGTGGGAAAATAACTGAATACAAAATCAAATATGTTACATCACATTCAAAGGCATAATAATGACAACGAAAAGAATCTCATCAACGTGGTCGGAAGAAATACACCAAGATATTAAAAAGTAATTGTTAATTGAACAATGGCATCATAGGTGACTTTTTCACTCTACTTTCCTGAAATATCCAAATTTTTTACAATAAACATGTACGTATTTACAGTGAAAGAGAGAACAGTGAAATTTCTTTTTAAAAATACTTGAAAATGATCACAAAAATGTGCCAACATTTCAGGTAAGAAATATCTTTTTATATTGGATAGATTCCAGCCACCTCATGGATTTTGATCTAACTTGTTTACATTCATCAGGGGTGATGAGCAGTTCCAGCCCACAGGAAGCACAATCTTTGCAGACAAAAGGTGGCCCTTCTCATATTTGTCAGGCAATATTTGTCCAACCTGGCTACTCCCAGGTGGCTCCAATGAACTCTTGTTACCTCACTCCTCTGTCTCTTGTGGACCCAGACTATATGTTACAATAGACCTCAAAGAGGGAGGCAGCTGCATGCATTCGGTAGAAAATAGAAAAAGGCATGGCCAGGTTGACCACAATTATCCAGGGTTCAAAGCCAAAGACAATCTCCTCCAATCCGTTGTCATACTCGGGTCGACAGCCAAAGGCAGGAGGTATCCAAAGCTGCAAGAGAAGAGAAAATGGCCTGTGGTGGGGAGTGGCTTCCAAGCCACCACAGAAGCCTCACTCAAGTCCCAGGCCTCGTGGGAGCTGACCTGGGTACATGGAGACTGAGTCGCCCCTGACAGAACAATAAGGAAATCTCGTGGCATTTCCCATCTCCACAGAAACCACCAAATCCATGTCTGCCATGATTCTGCTCGCTTCCTCACCCACCCTTCCCTGCAATCCATCCCGAATGAGTGCTTTTTGAACCCATCTAACTCTCTCCATCCCTACAGCCCTCACCCAGCCTCGGTTTCCTCATTTGTAAGATGGGAATTCTAACACGTGTCTGAAAGGGCTTAGATGAGAACTAAATTTGCAAAACTGAAAGCAGTGACTTTTGTTTGTGTTGCTCACGGAACCTACACACTGTTCCGTGCTTCTCAGTCTCTTCTCTGTCCCAGTTCTCTCTCCTTCTACCACCCCTTGAGTTGTCAGGCTCCTCACTCCCGCTTCAGGCTGCACACTTCTTCAGCTTCCTCCACCCCCTGGCTGTGGCAGGCAGCCTCTAGGATGACCCTCAATGCTCCCCAGCTCCTGCAGCCACCCTCTTGTGGAGTCCCCACCCCTTGAGCGTGGGATGCACCTAACAACTCACTTCCAACTCACAAAATATGGCAAAAGGCCCAGGAAGTCACTTCTGAAATTAAGTTGCAAAAGGACCTGCTATCCCTCTTGCTGGTGTTCTCCTGTAAGACAGTTGGCAGAGCTGCCACGCTGCGAAGCACCCTATGCGGCAAGGAGCCCAGGGAGCACTCCCGTCAACAGCCAGCAAGGAACTCAGACCCTCAGTCCAACAAGCCACAGCTGAATCCTGCCAACAGGCACATGAGTAGATTTGGAAACAAATCCTCCGCCACCTCTCACAAAGTCAAGCCTTGAAATGAATGCAGTCCCATCCAAAAGTTTCAGCCTGGGAATGGCCCTGTGCAGAGACACTCGGCTAAAACTAGTTGGATTCGTAAGTCAGAGAAACTATGAAATTATAAATGTACATTGTTTTAAGTTGCTGAGTATTGGGGTGCTCTCTTCCATAGCAATAGGTAACTGAGACACATCGCCTTCATTAGTATCACCATATGGAAAACGCCCTGCTGTGTACAGCCGACCTCTGTATCCAGGGACCTGTGTCTGTAGATTCAACCAACCACGGATCAAAAATATTCAAAAAGTAGGCTGGGCACAGTGGCTCACACCTATAATCCCAGAACTTTGGGAGGCCGAGGCAGGTGGATCACCTGAGGTCAGGAGTTCAAGACGAGCCTGGCCAACATGATGAAACCCCATCTCTACTAAAAATACAAAACATTAGCTGGGCGTGGTGGCACGTGCCTGTAATCCTAGCTACTTGGGAGGCTGAAGCAAGAGAATCCCTTGAACTCAGGAGGTGAAGCTTGCAGTAAGCCAGGATCATGATGCTGCACTCCAGCCTGGGCAATAGTGAGGCTCCGTCTCAAAAAATAAAGATAAATAAATTCAAAAATAATATGGTTGGTTGTGTCTGCACTGAATATGTACAAACTTTCTTCTTGTCCTTATTCTCTAAACAATACAGTATAACAACTATTTACATAGCATTTAAATTGTATTACGTATCCTAAGTAATCTAGAGATGTCTTAAAGTATACGGGAGGATGGGTAGGTTACATGCAAATACTACCCCATTTTATATAGGACTTGAGCATCTGTGCATTTGGTATCCACCACGGGGGCCCTGGAACCAAGACCCCTCTCTTCTACTTTGCTTACTGGCTGCTGTGACTCTTAGGGTCTCTCCTACCTGTTTGTCGGGTCCAGATTTACATTTTATGGAAATCAGATGCTGTCCCTACCTTGATTAAACCCCCAAAGTCTTCCCAAAATGTTTAAAATAAAAGCTACACTCCTGCATGGGGTGATAAAGCTCTCTGTTAGCTGATTTCTAACCACTGCACATGCTTCTCCTCACTCACCCCACCCACTTGGCATGCAGCCCTTCTTCCTGTTTCTCAAACCAGACCCGCTCACTCCCACCGGGGGTTTTATACCAGTCCTTGTTCCCTCTGCCCTGAACATGTGTGGCCAGCCCCTCCCTGTTTCACGTCACCCTTTAGCGAGGCCTTCCCGCTAAGCTGGTCCATCTGATCTGCAATGGCCACCCAAGAGCTATTTCCCACACCCTCCTTTTCCACTTCTCTGCTTAATACGGGTACACTATAAGGTGTCTGTCTTGCTCAGTTGATGGTTTTGCCTGCTGTTGCCTGGTTTGTAAGCCCCATAAGAGGAAGACCAGAGATCTTGGTCATTGCTGTACCCTCACCATTCATAGCAGTCCCTGGACCTCTGTAGGTACTCAAGGGACACCTTTTAAAGGAAGGGAGGAGGAAGGGAGAGGGAGACAGGGGGGAGAAAAGAGAAGAAAGGAAGGCAGGAAAATGGGACCTCTTTTCTGAAATCCACATCTTGATATCTGCTGTTCAGCTGTCTGTAAATTCTTGTTACTTATCCTATTGAGAGGCGGCCTATGATCTCTTTCCTTGAATCTATATGGACTCTGTCACTACAGGACTAATAAAATATGGCAGAAGTAACACCATGCAGTTTCCAAGCCCAGGGCTTAGGAGACAAGCAGCTTCCAGTTCAATCTCTTGGAGGGTCGGCTCTGAGACCTTAAGCCACCAGGTACGGAGTCCGACAACCCTGAGACATCATGCTGGAGACCCAACTGTGGATACCCCAGTCAAGAGTCCCGCTGAGCCCAACCTCCCAGCCACTCCCACCCAAGACACCAGACCACGGAGCTTCCTGCCAAGGCTTCACCAACTTCACTTGATACTGTGAGGAACAGAACTGCCCATCCAAGCCCTGCCACGAGTCACAATAAATGCCATGAGACAAAAACAGTCATGCATGTTGCTTTTGTCACACATTTGGGGTAGCTCATTGCATGGCAATAGAAAACCAAACTATCTGCCTGTTGGGTTCGTCCATTTGGATGCCACAGAGGCACCTGAAACGGAACACATCCATTACTTAACTCTGGTCCTTCCTTCCACACTGACCTCCACCCACCACTCTCAAGGTTGCCCCTCCTCCAGTGTCCTCCGTCTCCAACATAGGATCACCATCTCCCCAGGAACTCAAGTGTGAAGGCAGGGGTAACGCTTGGCATCTGTCACCCTTCATGAGTTGCAACCTGGAGACCTTGGAGGGTGTTATGATGAGTAGTCACAAAAGCACTAATACTCCACAAATCCACTTATATGAGGCATCTAGGAGTCAAATTACTAGAGACTGAAAGAACAGTGGTTGTCAAGGGCTGGGGAGAATGAGGAGTTCATATATAATGGGGCAGAGTTTCAGTTTTACCAGATGAGAATAAACTGGAAAAGGGCATCGGTGATGTTTGCGCAACAATGTGAACGTACTTTACTCAACTATACACTTGAAAGTGGGTGCAATGGGAAAGTTTATATGGTATTTTTTTACCACAATTAAAAATATAATAAAATAAGCATGAGTCAGATCTCATCACTCTCAGTGTAGACCCTTCCACGGTTTTCTGTTGCATTTAGGATCGAGTCTTGGCTCACAGGCCCTGTGTGGTCTCCCCTCTGCCCTCTGCTCCATGCTCCCAGGTCATGTCCAGTGAGCCCTGCCTTGCCTTGCGTTCGTCCCTTCCCCACACCTGCAGCTCTGCCCTGATAGTCTCTCACCGCAGCCCCATCCACACCCTTCCTTAGAAGAGGCCTTCCCTGACCCATAGCACCCTGCCTTTCCCCGTCACCACACCCACCCTCTGTTGTCTCCAGTGCCTCGGCTCCTGGAAATTCAACTAACATTTCCATCTCCATCTCTGGAGTGGAGCCCACTCCACCTGGACATGCACATCAGCACCTGCAACTGGGGCCTCTGGACTGGCTCCCGATGCTGGAGAAGACAGCTCTTGCTGTCTGCCAGATGCCTTTGGCACCACCTGAGGTCAACCACAAGGTTTCAAAATACCACCCAATGAGCCAGCATGGGCATCCTAAGACACCACCCTGTGATGATTTCCATCCTCTGGTTCAATCCCCCAGAACCCAACCAGTGCCTGGGGGCATCATGGGCCAAGGACAGGGAGGAAGAAACGAAGCCCACTCTTTTCCTTGGACTGGGCCCTGGGTCTGGCCTTCGGGTCCTGACAAACCATCAGTTGCCACTTGATTCTGGTATTTCGGACAGTGCTATCTTTCTTCAAGTGGGTCCAAAAATGCAAGCCAAGTATTTCACCCAGTGGTCAACGAAAAAGGCAACCAGGGAAAAATAACTTTTCAGAACTTAGTTTTAAAAAGATATATCAGGCCAGGAGCGATGGCTCACGCCTGTAATCCCATCACTTTTAGGGCCTAGGCAGGCAGATCACCTGAGGTCAGGAGTTCAAGACCACCTTGACCAACCTAGTGAAACCCTGTCTCTACTAAAAATACAAAACTTAGCTGGGCATGGTCAGTGCATCCCTGTAGTTCCACCTCCTTGGGAGGCTGAGGCAGGAGAATCACTTGAACCCAGGAGGCGGAGGCTGCAGTGAGCCAAGATCATGCCATTGCACTATGGCCTGGGCAACAGAGCAAGACTCCATCTCAAAATAAACATATATTAATATTAATCACAGGATATGTACAAAAAGCATATGCTTGAGGAGGATTCTAGAACTAGCTCTGACTTTACAAGAATTTGCATTTTGGAATATGCACCTCAAAAAGCTGCAGCTGACTAGTATCTAGCTCTCTTGTTAACTCTTTAAATTCTTGGTTCACTGCTGTGCCCCTGACATAGTCCCTGGCATACAGCAGGTGCCTGACAAATGTCTGTTAGACGGAGAAGAGGGTCTGCCTGCAGCCAAACTCTTCTTGACCTTCCCCCTTCAGAGCCCCTCCTCACTGCCTAGCAAGCTGAAGGAACCTGGGTGATCCAAGGCTAGGTTGGATCAGGTTTGCTTGGCAGACACACATCCATTCTGACTTCAGAAGGGACCTTCCCAACTTTGCGTTCTTAGGGCTATATCAAAAGTTGCAGGCCTTGTATGCACCATCTGAAATTCAGGGGAGGAAGCTCAAAAGCCTCTGAGCTTCTGGGGCAACAGAGAGCAGGCTTGATAATGGAGGCTGGTAGCAGAGAGCCGACTTCACCCGGAGTGATGGGCAGGCACCTCTGTGGACTGGGGCATTCCCCTGCAGCCACCAGTCACCATCACTGCAGAGACTCATGCGGTGGCAAAGGCTGCTTCCCCCTCCTTCTCACCAACCCCCACCATCCTTCCTTTATGTGTCTTTAAAAAAATCCCAACAGCACACAATGCTTCTTATTTCTTTTTCTTCTCTCCATCCCTCTGTCACTCCTTCCTGCCTGGGCTGTTGCACGGCTTTTTCTCTCAGTCTTTCTGCTTCTGGCCCTGTCTGTCTCCATCCTTGCTACACACAGCTGCTGGGAGAATCATTCCAAAACACAAATCTGAGCGAATTCTCCCCTACCCTCAGCATAAAGACCAGACTCTAGCCAGGCCTAGGAAGCCCTGCTCAAGCCAGAGTCCACCTAGCTGGGCCCTCTCTCCTATTTCCCATTCTGCTGCTCTGCTTGACACACGTGGAATTTATGCCAAACTACTTGGTGCCCCCAGAACATGCCATGGTGTCTTTGCTTCTGTGTCTTCACATATTGTGTGCCTCTGCCTGAAATGCTTTTCCCTGCCTTGATCACCTGGTGAACTTCCAGTCATTCCTTGCTGATGCAGACAAGATTGGGTGAGTGACTGTACACGTTCCTCTCCCTTGCTACCTTCCATCAGAGAAGCTGGAAAGCAAACCATTCACTTCTCCAGCCTCCCTTGCAGCGAGGCGTGCCCACGTGAGAGACACAGCCCTTCCCCGCTGCTTTCTGTCTTGAACCTAGATGTGATGCCTGGTGCAGCTACAGCCATCTCATGACCATGTGGCAACAAGCGCCACACCACCCAAGTGACAAAATGAACAGTGCCTGGATGCCTGATGACATGGTTCAGCTGCCAGGCCAACGCCAAGCAGCCAACCTCTGGAATTCTCATGAGACAATTAAACATTGTTAAGACTGAAGACACTGTGAATAAAATCACCTATCACTTGCAACCAAAAGCACTCCTGATTGACACTGGGCCTCACCTCAAGCACCCACTACTCACTGAAGTCTTTCTGGATCCCTGCTCCTAGTACACCTTGCACAAGCCCCTCTCAGCACTTGTCCTGCTCACTGTATTAGATTTTCTCATTGTCTCCCTCCCCCGTTATACTGAGACCTTTTAGAGAAAAGAGACTGAATCTTTCCACTTTATCTTTAGTACCTAGCCAAGCCCCTAGCATGCAGCAAGTCTTCAGTAGGTAGATTTGTAGACTATAGGTCTACTTTCCAGCCTTATATTTTAATTTTGTACTTACAGTATTTTTATTACAAGCTGCCTCCATTCCTTATTTTAAAAAGGCAAGAGAAACCTAGATGTCCATTAGTAATGGACTGGATAAAGAAAATGTATTATGGCAGGGTACAGTGGTTCACATCTGTAATCCCAGTACTTTGGGAGACTGAGGCAGGAGGATTGTTTGAGCCCAGGAGTTCAAGAGAAGCCTGGGCAGCACAGTGAGAACCTATCTCTACAAAAAAAAAAAAAAAAGTTTTGGCCAGGCGTGGTGGCTCACACCTGTAATCCCAGCACTTTGGGAGGCCGAGGTAAGCAGATCACTTGAGGTCAAGAGTTCGAAACCAGCCTGGCCAACATGGTGAAACTCCATCTCTACTAAAAATATTTTCAAAAACTAGCCAGGTGTGGTGGCTGGTGCCTGTAATCCCAGCTACTCTGGAGGCTGAGGCAGGAGAATCACTTCAACTCGGGAGGCAGAAGTTGCAATGAGCCAAGATCACACCATTGCACCATAGCCTGGGCAACAAGAGTGAAACTCTGTCTCAAAAAAAAAAAAAAGTTTTTTTAAAATTTGCCAGGTGTGGTGGCACATGCCTGTGGTCCCAGCTATTCAGGAGGCTGAGATGGGAGGATTGCTTGAGCACAGGAGGTTGAGGCTGCAGTGAGCCGTGATCATGCCACTGCACTCCAGCCTGGGTAATAGGGCGCGACCCTGTCTCAATAAATAAATAAATAGAAAATGTGGTAGCTATACACCATGGAATATTACGCAGCCTTAAAAAAGAATGAAATCACATTATTTGCAGCAATGTGGATGGAACTGGAGTCCTTATCCTAAGTGAATTAACCCAGGAACAGAAAACCAAATACCACATGTCCTCTCTTACAAGTGGAAGCTAAACATTGGGTACTCATGAACACAAAGATATGAACAATAGACATTACTAAGCACTAGTAGAGGGGAGAGGTCAGAAGTGGGGTGCAGGCTGAAAAACTACCTATCGGGTACTATGCTCATTACCTGGGTGACGGGATCATTTGCTCACCAAACCTCAGCGACACGCGATTTACCCATGTAACAAACATGATGTGTACCCCTTGAACCTAAAATGAAAGTTTAAAGTAAAATTAAAAGAATAAGAATAAGTTGGTGCAGATTACCGAAATATTGCAGAGGAACAAGAAGGCTGCAATATTCCTCAGGACTTTTCTCTTGGCGTTGCCCTGTAAGAAACGGGGAAGGCGGACTGGGCTTGGGCTCCCTCCCCAGCTGCTCTCCTCCTGCTTCTCCTCCTCCTTGCCACAGCCTTCTCTCATGCACACATTTCCTTTGGCTGCTGGTGGCATGTCCCTGCCCCGGGGAGCCACATCTCCAGCCACACCTCCACTCTTGAGGCAGGAAGAAGCAACGGGCTTGCCATTGCAGACTGTGACCACCCGAAGGGTTCGGATGTCCTCAGAGAGCTTTTCAGGCTCTCGGTGAATGGATTCGATGATGAAGAGGTTCTGGATGTACTTCTCCACCATCACCAGGATGGAGTAGGGCAGGTTGTACCAGGTGTAGCGGGGGTGGTCCTCGGCACAGAGGATGGCCAAGATTGAGCCCCAGGAGATAAGCCAGGAGCCCGAGGCGGTGCCCACCAAGAGGTCTGAGTCCAGTTTGCGGGCTGGATTTTTGGACTCGTCCAGTGATTTCTCCTCTATCCTGTAAATCCGAATTCCAGCCAGCCCCGCGGCCCCCATAAGCATCAGCAGGGTGATGGCATACAGGTAGAACATGATGAGCGCCGACTCACTCTTGGTCTTGGAGCGCCCGATATGAATCAGGTACACCACCACCACGGCAATGGTGGCGGCCAGCGCGGTCAGGCCCAGGACTGCACCCACCGTGACCCCGTCAGACTTGAACTGCATCTTCTGGTGCTGATGGCTGTCAACTTTGCGCCCGATGTTCTTCCATAGGACGTAGAGCATTGTGGAGGCCAGGATCTGATACTCTATGTTGAAGGGGTAGAGGTAGTAGATCCCGTGGGAGATGGCAGTGCAGAGAGTTGGGGGTGTGCAGTTACACTGCGGCGTGTGGTCATCTAAAACTAGGGGAGACAGGTAGATCACACAGGAGGGCGATTAGCATGTGCAAGGGGAAGCAGAAAAGCACAGAAAACCGTTTCCACCGTGGATTCAGGCTTGGATCTTCCCACTGGATTACAAGCTGTATCATATAATGGCTTATTATCACGTTTAATGTCATGGCTAAGTTGATAGCCCTGAGTATCCCCAAAGCGTATGCATTACCTAAATCGCATTTATTTTGTGGGTTGCCAAAGAGGATAGAGAAGATGACTCTATTGTTGTAAAAAAATAGATACGTAGATGATAGATAGATGGATAGACAGACACACAGATGGGAAAAATCTGGAAGGACACAAACTAACATCTTAACAATGGTTATCTCTGGGTGGAAAAATGACAGATGATTTTTAATGTCTTCTAGATTTTGCTTCCCTGTATTTTCTAAATTTTCTCTGTGAAGATGATTTACACGTGTGATTTTTAAAAATTAATTTTTAAAAATACTTTCTGGAGAAATTGCCCCTTTTAACTAGCAAAAGATATGCCCCTTAAGACTCCAGTGCTAGCAAGCATGCAGGAGACAGGCGCTCTCCAGCATCAGTGCGGGGAAAGCAAATGGGCCACCTTCTGGAAGAGAAGCTGACTGTGGTATGGAGGGCCCTGTCATCACAGGAGGGCAGATGCTGCAAGTAAATGACGAAACAGGTCACCAAAGTCCTAAAGGCAATGCAGTCTCTGACCCGTAATTCCATTCTTCCCATTCTACCCTTCTACTCAAAGGGACGAATAAAAAAATATAATCGGCCGGGCGCGGTGGCTCAAGCCTGTAATCCCAGCACTTTGGGAGGCCGAGACGGGCGGATCACGACGTCAGGAGTTCGAGACCATCCTGGCTAACACGGTGAAACCCCGTCTCTACTGAAAAATACAAAAAACTAGCCGGGCGAGGTGGTGGGCGCCTGTAGTCCCAGCTACTCGGGAGGCTGAGGCAGGAGAATGGTGTAAAAACCCGGGAGGCAGAGCTTGCAATGAGCTGAGATCCGGCCACTGCACTCCAGCCTGGGCGACACAGCGAGACTCCGTCTCAAAAAAAAAAAAAAAAAAAAAAAAAAAAAAAAAAATATATATATATATATATATATATATATATATATATAATCGAAGAGTCAGGTAAGGCCGGGCGCAGTCACTCAGCCCTGTAGTCTCAGCACTTTGGGAGGCCAAAACAGGAGGATCACTTGAGGTCAGGAGTTCAAGACCAGCCTGGTCAACATGGCAAAACCTCATCTCTACTAAAAATACAAAAATTAGCCAGGCATGGTGGCAAGCCTCTAATACCAGCTACTCGGGAGGCTGAGGCAGGAGAATCGCTTGAACTTGGGAGGCAGAGGTGGCAGTGAGCTGAGATTGCGCCACTGCACTCTAGCCTAGGTGACAGAGCGAAACTCAATCTCAAAAAATAATTTTTTTAAAAAAAAGGATAGGTAAAATTATGTGTGTGTGTGTGTGTGTGTGAGAGAGAGAGAGAGAGAGAGAGAGAGAGAGAGAGAGAAAAACAGCTCAATGTCCAACAATTTAGAAATTGTTAAGTAAATTTTAGTATATCCCAACAATGAGATAGTAGGCAACCATTGTACATTATAATTAAGATGTGCTTTATGGTTTTTTGGTATTTGGGAGGGGACATTGTTTGTTTGTTTTGAGACAGTCTCCTGTTGCTCAGGCTAGAATGCTGTGGCACAATCTTGGCTCACTGCAACCTCAGCCTTCTGTGCTCAAGCATCCTCCCACCTCAGCCTACTGAGTAGCTGGGACCACAGGCCAATGCCACCATGCCTGGCTAATTTTTATATTTTTTGTAGAGACAGGGTTCTGCCATGTTGGCCAGGTTGGTCTTGAGCTCCTGAGCTCATGCCATCCACCCACCTCAGCCTCCCAAAGTGCTGGAATTAAAGGCATGAGCCACCACACCCAGCCAAGATGTGTTTGAATATTAAGAAAGTAATCCCGTTTCAAGGAAAATGGGAAAAAGTGGGAACAAACTGTATATCTATTTTTTTTAATGCAAGTCACAACCCAGTACCAGGCTGTAAAATCAGGTAGCAACCAACTTTTTTGTGGCAGAAATAATTTTCAGTGGACTAGAATAGCATAGAATGGAGTGGAATCACCTACCATAAAATTTGGGAGCGTCTCTGACATAGTAAAAGTAAGTATTATTTCATCACCCATACACACATAGGTATGTGCATGTTTGGGTTACAGTGTAAAATCTGTCTCTTACTGTAGATTGCGATAAAAAAAATCAAACATATAGTATAAAATCAATTATAAATATGTGACACACTACAAAAAAATAACCAAACATTCACAGCATTTACTGCATTTCTGGGTAAGTGTTGTGGATTTTTTTTTTCCTTCACACTTTGTCATTGTTTTAGTTTGTGATATGTATATATTACTTGTAAAATCTGAGAAAAGTTATATCGTAGCAATAATTTTACATTCACAGAACACTATGTAATTTTCTTTTTCTTTTTCTTTTTTTCTTTTCTTTTTTGTTTTTTGATATAGAGTCTCCCTCTGTTGCCCAGGCTGGAGTGCAGTGGCACAAACACAGCTCACTGCAGCCTTGACTTCCTGGGCTCAAGTGATCCTCCTGCATCAGCCTCCCATGTAGCTTTAGCTGGGACCACAAGCCCATGCCACCATGCCTGGCTTTTTATTTTTTTTTTCCCCAGAGATGGGGTCTCCCTTTGTTGCCCAGGCTGGTCTCAAATTCCTAGGCTGAAGGGATGATCCTGCCTTGGGATTACAAAATGCTTGGATTACAGGTGTGAGCCACTGCCCCCGGTAATAATCTTCAATCCATACAGGGCTTCCCTAGCACTTACAATTCAATACGGCGTTATGCAGAAGACAAGGGAAGAAATCAGGAGGAAAAGTTCAGAGTAACAGAATGTTAGAGCTGACAGAGTTCTTTTTTAGAAAATTAATCCAATCTCATCTTTCACAGAGGGCCTTGAAGCCAGATTGCTAAGATTCAAATCATGACTCAATCACGTGTTCACTGTGTTACCCTGGGCTAACTTCTCCGTGGCTTGGTGGCTTCATCCATATAATGAGGTTAATATTGTCTACCTGAGGCCAGGCGTGGTGACATACGCCTGTGATCCCAACATTTTGGGAGGCCAAGGCGGGTGGATCACAAGGTCAGGAATTCGAGATCAGCCTGGCCAACATAGCAAAACCCTGTCTCTACTAAAAATACAAAAATTAGCCGGGTGTGGTGGCACGCACCTGTAGTCCCAGCTACTCAGGAAACTGAGGCAGGAGAATCGCTTGAACCTGGGAGGCAGAGGTTGCAGTGAGCCAAGGTCGTGCCACTGCACTCTAGCTTAGGTGACAGAGTGAGACTCTGTCTCAAACAAAACAAAACAAAAAAACACATATATATAGCTTACCAGAGAGTGTGGGGGCACAAATTAAATGACATGTGTAAATTTCCAAGAACAGTGGCAGGCACTCAGCAAATGCTTAATAAAAGTTTACTTTTGTTATTGTTGCCATTGCTGCTACTGATATTGATATCAAGGAGGACATGAGGCCCAAACACCAAGAGTGGCTGCTGGTTGGGGGTGGTGATTTCATTGTCTCCACCCCACTGATGACGAAACAGGTTCAAAGTGGTTCTCTAGGACAGGCTGGGTGTACACAGCTGGCACAGACTCACTGCACATTAAAGCCGGAAGGGATCTTTGCAAGTGCATGATTTGGATACCCTCACTTTACAAAGGAGAAAAGGGAGGCTCAGAGAGATTAAATGTCCTTCCAAAGGTCACACAGCTCGCACATGATGGGAACAAACCTGAGACACCCAGTTCCCTGCCCCACATTCCTCTCAGCCTGAAGGTTCTAATATAGGAGTGACATATTGTAAATGCTAAAGGATTTTAGAAGAAAATATAAAGATTGGGGGGGAGGGATAGCATTAGGAGATACACCTAATGTAAATGATGAGTTAATGGGTGCAGCACACCAACATGGCACATGCATACATATGTAACAAACCTGCACATTGTGCACATGTACCCTAGAACTTAAAAGTATAATAATAAAAAAAAAAAATATATATATATATATATATAAAAAGATTAACCCAACAGGCTCTCAAATGGGAACAAGGTGGAACAGACATGAGCTAGAATTATAAGCCAAGTACAGTTAAATTAAAACTTTAAATGAACTACAGCCTATTAACCACAACCTACCATTAGACTTCTATGAATTTTTAAAAGCCATACTTTCACTAGAAGGAACTGGTAATAGAAGTTTAATTAAAAACACAAGCAGAAACAACCATCAATCTTCTCTAGCTGAAAACAGACATTTATTTCTACAGCGAACTGGACCGTGAGGAATGGCCATCAGAATGATCACTGTCGGTCTCACAAGTCCCTGAGTCATGGAAGAAACCTTTAATTACACATCACGTATGACAGATTCAGGTTTTGGAAGATTTTCAACAACAGGGGGCTGTCTGGCTGATGCTGAGGTGGGTGGCCCTGCAGTTCTTTGGAACCTGCACTCCATCTCTGAACACTGTGGACTCTGCAGGTTTCCAAGATATTCCAACATGGCAGAAGGGCCACTTACCTCTCTCACCACTCACCTGTTGTTATGTTCCCAAAGCCCAGGGTGATGAGCCGTTCCTTGTGCTCATTGAGTTGGTGCTTGGACTCATTGAGGACGCCGTTGGCCCACAGAAGCAGGTTGGTGAACACTGAGTGGATTACCCCAAACCTGAAAAACACAAGGACTCAGTTCTCAAGCAGCCCTGGGAGAGCCTCAAGCAGCCCTGGGAGAGCCTCAAGCAGCCCTAGGAGAGCCTCAAGCCCCATGGGCTGAGACAGACGTGTGCACACAAATACATGGCTCCTTCTCAGCCATGATTCTGGTTTCACCTAGCAGCTCAGACTCTGGATGGGCCCCCTGCCTGGCTGGGTGGGGTAGATCCATGGAACCTTCCAAAACCACAGACTCTTGGCATTCAGCCTTAGTCTTGAACGTGCCAGTACTCAACTCAATGCCTATAGGACATCAAAGAAGCTGGGTCTTGGAAGCAGAGCCAGAGGGATGAAAATTTACTAAAAGCAGAAAACCCACCCCACCACACCCCAAATCTTTTTCCCAGAAGAGAAGAGGAGAGGAGAGAACAATGAGGGAAAGATGAAAGAGTACCACTGGAAATCTGGAGAGCAGGTCCACCCTTACTGCTGATTGGCCAGCCCCAACCATCATCCACCCCTCTACCACGCCACCTACTTCTAAGGACATTGAAACAAGCCAGAGACTCCTTGGCAGCTAGGCATGGCCATTCTGGCCAGTGAGATGTGACCTTTAGTCTACTGGGCACTACTGAAAAGCTTTTGCTTTCCTGACAAAAGAAACAAGAATAAGAAAAGTCTGCTATGGTCCCTTTCTCCTTTTTATCTAGCCTTGAATGTGGACATGAAGGCTGGAGCTGTGGCAGCCATCTTATGACCATGAGACAGCCAGCTTGGGCTAAAGCTGCAGCCCACTGAGGATGGCAGAGTGGAAATCTAGAAAGAGCCTGCTCGGTAATGACTTTGTTGAGCTGCGGGAGATCCAGATAGGCTCAAAGATGAGCCCATGGTCACACATGGAGTAAGCAGCCACATGGGGGTTTGCCAAGACGGTAAGCAGCAGAGCTCTTCTAGTCTGATTCCAGAGTCCTGCCCTTGGCTCTGTGCCATGCTGCCTCCTAAGGCAGAAGATAGAAAAGAGAACTAAGTGGAAGGTAGACACTGGACTCTGGGTAGCAGGCGAGAGATCCATGGGGAATGCGGTCCCCATAGGGTCACTGATTTCTTCAAATACTCCAAAGTCTTCCTACATCTGCAGGCTTAAGGTGTATTCACACTGGTAGCTTTCAGGGTACTTAGCAACGTGCCTTGCAGGTAGCAGGTGCAGCAAACACTGGTGATTTGAGAGAGGGATTCTTTAAAACTTTCTGTGGAATTGATCACTCCTAATTGGAAAGCAGAGGCCCACAGGAAGCATGATTCCAGTTTCACCTGGCAGCTCAGGCTCTGGGTGGGTCCCCTGCCTGGCTGGGAGGGGCAGATCCATGGAACCTTCCAAAACCACAGAGTCTTGGCATTCAGCCTTAGTCTTGAACTTGCCAGTACTCAACTCAATGCCTATAGAACATCAAAGAAGCTGGGTCTTGGAAGCAGAGCTAGAGGGAAGAAAATTTACTAAAAGGAGACAAACAAAGAGACCCCTCAACCATGATCTGCCCACGGGAAAAATGGTGCACCTGCGTCCTCAACCTCGACCCTGCCTCTTCTCTCAGTTTTAACCTCAGCTGATCTCTCTGGGACTCTCACGGGAAACTGCAGGCAAAACCTTGCCTCATTTGAATCCTGGCTTCCTTTGGCATAATGTCCAAGCACAACTGGAGAAGGAAACAGAATCCCAGGGTGTCTGAGTCAGGTGTTTGCCAATCTGTTTGCCCCTTGCGCTTGCCCAGTTGCTGTAGATCATGGCCAGCCTTCCCCAAAGCATCTGGGAAGCATTCTATAGAGCCTTTGACAAACGCAGACAATGCTGTTTGCCTCATACTGGCTGGCTTTTCTTTTACTCATAATGCACACAGCTCCCCTTTCTTCTCTCCTTTTTCCTGGTCCAAATGGCACTATCCAGTCCCAGGCCCATGGAGCTCAAGGAGGTAGCACTGTTGCCACGCATGGCTGTAAGCTGTTCCGCCACGCAAGCTCCCTGCAAGCTGGCAGCCTCCTGTTGGCTTGATCTGGAAATGGTCCACAAACCAAGGGCAGATGTCATTTTCCCATGCCAGGCTGCCTTTCTCATCACTGGATTTGACAATCCCAGACTACTGTAAAGGGAAGGCTCTCATGAGCCATTTCTAATCTCAGTGTATGTTTCCTTCATCTGTGTGTGTGCACCTGGTGCTTTCTTACATGGTAACAACACCTTGCAGTTAGGAGTTTCATTCTATTATCCTGTTAATTCTTTCCTTCCATCCTCATAATCCCCTGGGAGGGTGGTGGGTGGACCTAGTAACAGATCCTACACTTGCTGAGTGCCTGTTACATAGTGCTTTACATCAATTCCTTCATTCAGTCCTTGAGGCAGGCTACGTTATTTTCTCTGAAAGAAACTGATAGATTCTTCTCCGTGATACTGAAGATTGTTAAGCGGCAAAAGGTTAAAAACGCAGGGGACATTGCCTCTCCCTGTGCCTGCCTGATGGCAGGATGGCGATTCACGAAAACAAAAGATCTTGCTACCTCCCCTTCCTTTCCTGCCTACAGACAGAGATGTAAGTTTTGTTCTTACTGGGGACAGCTCTGGGCCCTTACCAGCTCAGAAATGAGGTCAGCAGAGAGAGGAGAATATGGGAGCAAACTTAGCCTGGTCTTGTTCTTGTAAGATTTATGCCTCTTCGTTAAAATACTATCTAAGCAAGGCCCCCAAACCACTGCCTTAACAGAAATTTGTTAGAACTGAGGTCCCCCTCCCACATTATGCACACTCGGCAAGTGTCAATAAACTCCTGTTAGTTTTTCTCTTGTTAATCTGACCTTTGTTTTCAGGACAGCATCTCAACTGAGAATTTATGAGGGTTCAAAAAAGAAATTACATTTTCTTCCCTTCATCTCCATTTCATAGATGAGGAAACTGAGGGTCATAAGGGAAAAGTGTCTAAGATACAGACTCAAATTCAAAATGGTCTGAATTTCAAATTCAAATTCAAAATTCAAATTCTAAGATACAGACTCAAATTCAAAATTCAAGGCCACTTCATGCTACTTCTGGACCCGTCCCATGGGGAAGCCAAAGGCAGAGACCCTCTTCTGTCTGCCGTAAGTGAGGGCTCAGCTTTCAGGACTGACTGGAGAGTTGGTCTGATTTTATCATCAAAGCGAGATGGCAGTGACGAATTTTGATCATTCTAAACGAATGCCAAATTCAACATAGAAAGCAATTACCCACAATTTTTACCTTTCCAGTGTTTTGAAAGACTGGATAATATCCTTTGCATGCCCCCAAAGAAAATATACCTAGATGGAAATAAAGAAAGAAAAGAAAACTTGGTGATACACTCATCATTACGGTTGCAAACTTGAGAAGCTATAAAACTCAAAGAAAAGGTATGAGAAAATGCTGGGACATCAGTGACCTCCTGCTCCATCTTAGGTGGCAGTGCCACTCCCCAGTGGGGACAATGATCCAGGACTACCGTGCAGAAAAATAAAGTGAGGCCTCTTGGTTCAGGAAGAAACGGTGCTGCAATTCATTAAGGATGTCTTCTGTGTTTTCTGTGAGATGCGGTGATTGATTTAGGATGTCTGCTGTGGGACAGGGTACGGAAGTAGTAGCCTGCCTGACATTAATCCTATAACTGGTTTATATCACATGTTAGTTTTCACCCAAGAAATATTCACTGTACAGTTACTGTGTGCCAGTGGCCAGAAAGGAAATGTTGAGAGCTTTAAATGAATAATGAAATTGATTTGGGCTGGTTTTTTATTTCAGTCTATTATATATGCTAACAATCCCCCGGTTATGCAGTCACTAGCAGCAATACAGGGAAGGGATTGAAATCAGGGATTCTATATAGTAACACACCTGTGAAAATCCTGACTTCCTCACTGAATAACCCATGGCCTTGGACAAGTCGGGGAACCTTGCTGAATCTGTTTTCCTGTCTTTGAAATGGGGATGATGGGAACTTACCCTAGAGGGTGTTGTGAGCAATTAAATGAAATGATCCATGTCAATCACTTAGACTAGCACCTGAAGAAGCGTGTATGTTTTCAATAAATATTCTCCACTGTTCACTCACGAATTCACTGACATTGTCTGAGCTCCTCCTATATACCAGGCATTATTTGGGCTTCTAAAATGTTTTGGGCTTTATTTTAGAGATAAACACATATTGAGCACCTACTGCATGCCAAATACCACTAGGCATTTTATAAATTTGTCTCATTTAATCTTTATTTTCTAATTAAGAGTCACAAAAATAAAATCAGACAGTACAAAATAAAATAAATATCCACATATCACCTCTTTCACATTCTTTCACCTAAGATTTACCGTCTTACTCAGGAAAACACACTCAGGGCATTAACTGTCTTGAAACATCCAGTAATAAAAACAGACAGCAGTGACTCCTGTTAAAGCATTCAGCCCAATAATAGAGAAACAGTTAATTAGCAATTATCAATGATTTGAAATTAGACAGCCATTTAATTGATGCTTTTTATAAAAACTACCTACCAACACTGAAACCTTTTTTTAGTGAAAAACTTGTAATAGAAAATTCTACACCCAGAAACTTTGAGAAGAATGTACACTTTAAGTACAAGGAATGGAGGAAATACATAAAAACAATACTAAATGCTGGTTTCAGTTGATTTGCTTACAGGTGCGTTTTTATTATCTTTTCCATTTTTTCTCAGTGATGTTACATTATATTTTTAAAATAAATGCTTTTTGCTTTTTTTTTAGAATTACCATATGGTCCAGCAATACCACTTCTGGATACACACACACACACACACACACACATACATATATATATCTCCAAAAGAAGTGAAAGCAAGTTCTCACAAAGATATTTGTCCACCCATGTTCATAGCAGCATTATTCACAATAGCCAAGAGGTAGAAGCAACTCAAGTGCCCACTGATGGATGAGTGGATGATCAAAATGTAATATAAACCAAAAAGTACCTGAGATAGGTCTCAATCAATTTAGAAGTTTATTTTGCCAAGATTAAGGACACGCACCTGGGAGACATGTCTATGCCTTTCTTTACAGATGATTTTGAGGTCTTCAATATTTTAAAGAGAAAGGAAAAATACTGTGAAACAAGGAAGAAATGTTTTTATAAAGGTGTGGGTAGATAAGAGGCAAATGGTTGCATTCTTTTGAGTCTTTGATCAGCCATTCTCATGTGAAGGGGGTAGAGGAATAGTCGCTTACGCATCCGTCTAGCTCGGTGAAACTGCGTTTCTACTAAGATAAAACAAATGTAGGGCACAAGAAGCCATCAGGTATGCGTTTGTCGCAGGTGAGCAGAGGGCTGACTTTGAGCTTTGTCCTTTGTCCTTTTTCCTGTGCCTGTGAAGATCAGCTATCCATTTACATTGTGAGGGTGAAATTTAACACAACTGTTTTAGAGTAAAGATCTTGGATCCCACAAGGAATTTCCTAGTGGACAAATTGTGAGGGAGGTTTGTAGCTTTTTAAAATCTTTAAAATCTGTGTAGCTATCTTATTTAGGAATAGAATGGGAGGCAGGTTTGCCTGACGCAGTTCCCAGCTTGACTTTTCCCTTTGGTTTAGTGATTTTGGGGTCCCAAGATTTATTTTCCTTTCACAGTGGTATAGACATACAATGGAATTTCACTCAACCTTAAAAAGGAAGAAAATTCTGATACGTGCTACATCATGGATGACCCTTGAGAATATTATGCTGTGAGAAATAAGCCAGACATGAGAAGACCAATACTGTATGATTCAATTTGAATGAGGCATCTAGAATAGTCAAACTCATAAAGACAGAAAGTAGAACAGAGTTTGCCAACAGCCGGGGAAGGGGAGGAAATGGGGAGTTGTTTAGTGGGCTCAGAGTTTCAGTTTTGCAAGATGAAAAAGGCCCGCAGATTGGTTGTACAATAAGTGAATGTAGTTAACATTACTGAACCCTACAGTTAAAATGACTAAGATGGTAGATGTTATGTGATTGTCAACCTAAAAAGAAAAGACACTAGAGAAAATTATCTCTAAATATGTTGGATTTCCTTGGAAATAGAAATAGGAATTACAATCCAGAATGCATGGAATGGCAAGCCACCAGTGCATTCGGTGAGGGAAGGGTAAGGAGGAGCTGTTATTAGCAAAGAGAGATTTACATAATTCACTGAGAAACAGAGTTCATTGGTTCTAGAGGCTCAAAGCCAGAGTTGTCATCGGTTCATTGGTGGAGATGCCAGTGCTGGGCAAGAGTTCTTCCAGGAGCATCTTATCTGCTTTACTGCAGTCCTAAAGAATGTCTAGTAATGTCTAGCTTCATCAAAGCAGGAGATACATGAAAGGTTTTTAGAAAGTCTTTGGAAACACCTTGTATCTCAGACACATAGGCAGGAGTCACCTCTCCTTGGTGCTTTCCCAGGCCTGTTTTGCCTGGGTGACAAAAGTGATTTCATCCTGGTATCTACAGGTTTTACAGTATTTGCCACAATTTTAAAATAAATACTCTGTTTTTTAGAAGAGCGCCTAATTATTACATATGTGTGTGTGTGTGTGTGTGTATACTGTTTTTCATTCTCCAGTCATCTAATGTAGCAAAAGCACATGGTAAGTGTCCAAAAGGTATAGAATGATTAATTCATTGACTTGCCAGGCCAATAAAATGCCTTAAATTAGGAAGCTAGGATCTCCAACCCACCAACTAAGAGGGATATTTTGAAAATTCATATCTGTCCCGGTCATTCTTCTGCCTAAAGCCTTCAGTGGCTCCCCATTGCCCTCGAGGTGAAACTCAAGCCCCTAGCTGATGGTCAGCCTTGACCAAGAATTTGCTGCACACCTAGCCCTGTGTTAAGTGCTTTTCATACACCTGTGCCTTTAATCTATACAATGAGCTGATGAAGTAGGTACTGTGATTGTCCCCACCTCGCAGGTAAGACCCATGAGGCCCAGAGAAGTTAAGTAACTTGCCTGAAGTCACAAAGCTGTGGTCAGAGCCGGAGTCATGCAATCTGACCAGAGTGCAAGCTTACAAGCCCTACACCAAACCGCGAATCCAGCCTGTGCCCACACATCCTCTCCCTACCCCACTGTGAGGAAAGATTGCACGTCCCAAAGACACCCTCTTCCAGTGGCCTCTGAGCCTCTACCCCTGTGCTCCTCGCTCTCTCACAGATGGTTCTGGGACCTTCCCTGGCAGAAAGCGACCCTCACGCCAAGCTGCCAAAATGCCCTTGTTTGTGTTCCCTCATTGCTCTGGGACACTCTGGTCAAAGCACTGAGCCCAGTGTTGTCACCGTTTTGGGGACTGTCTGTCACCTAACTGACACCCTCATGGTGTGTGCCACAGACCATGGCTTTGCACCCTTGTATTCCCCATGCTGAGAACAATGTTCACCCAGTACTTAAAGATGAACTGCATGAAAAATGAATGAATGAACGAATGCAGTTCTTTCTGGTCTCATTAAAGCTTCCTACATTGTCATTGAATCACTGTAAGGCTTTGTCTTCATGGGATTTGGCTCCCCTGGAATGAGCAGCCAGTTATCTTTGATCGGCTCTGGCTTCCATAACAAAGGACCACAGACCATCAGCTTCAATAACAGGAATTTGTCTTCTCTGGGTCCTGGGGCTAGACATCCAAGATCAAGTTGTTGGCAGGGTTGGTTCCTTTTGAGGCCTCTCTCTTCGGCTTGTAGGTGGTCAGTTTCCTCCAGTGTCTTTACATGGCTGTCCCTCTGTGTGCATCTGTGTCCTTCTCTCCTCTTTAAAGACACTAAGGCCAGGCGCAGTGGCTCACGCTGTAATCCCAATACTTTGGGAGGCCGAGGCAGGTGTGTCGCCTGAGGTCAGGAGTTCGAGACCAGCCTGGCCAACATGGTGAAACCTCATCTCTACTAAAAATACAAAAACTAGCTGGGCATGGTGGCAGGTGCCTGTAAGCCAAGTTACTTGGGAGACTGAGGCAGGAGAATTGCTTGAACCCAGGAGATGGAAGTTGCAGTGAGCGGAGATTATGCCATTGCACTGCAGCCTGGGCGACAAGCAAGACTCCGTCTCAAAAAAAATGAAAAATAAAGACACCAGGCATATTGAATTTGGGCCACCCTAATGATCTTATTTAACCTCAATTTCCTCTAAACGACCCTATCTCCAAATACAGTCACATGCTCAGGGACTGAGAATGAGGATTTCGGCATATGAATTTCATGGGGATACGACTCAGTCACTCAGTCCATAACAGCTTTCAAGTGCAAGGTAGCCCCTCCAAATGAGCCCCTCAGCAAGCTCCCCAGCGATCCCACTGTGCCACCACTGAGTTAAACTGTTTCCAGGCTCACTGGGCATGTTCTGTCTGTTAGCTTCACTGTTCAAGAATGTGTTTGATCTAGAGAAACACTCTAAGGTCATCCGGTGCTATCTGGTAAGTCAGCTGGGGATACAAACTGAAGGCCACTTTAGGTAAAAGATGAAGTTTTAAAAATGGCATCCCTGGTTTTCTAGAGGTAGAAAACTTTCCAAAGAACATTCCCAAAGTGGGAACTCAAAAATATTTCCAGCAATGGCAGGATCACTAGAACAAGTTCATGGTCTTCCAGGGTGACTTGTCAGGAAAAAAATAATCATTGTGTCTCCGCAGTGACTTTGAGCAAGTCATTTGTCTTCTCTGAGCTCCAACTTCTTCCTTAGAAAAGAATGAGGGCAGAGCCTACCATTTGCAACAACATGGGCAAATCTGGAGGACATCATGCTCAGTGAAATAAGGCAGATACAGAAAGAAAAATACTGCATAATCTCACTTATATGTGGTATCTAGAAAAACATTTTTAATCAAATGCATAAAAACAGACAGTAGAAGCTGGGCATGGTGACGTGGGCCTGTAGTCCTAGCTACTAGGGAGACTGAGGCAGGAGGATCACTTAAGCTGAATTTACGGCTGCAATGACCCATGATGGCACCACTGCACTCCACCCTGGGCAATAGAGCAAGACCCTGTCTCTAAAATTAAATTAAATTAATAAATAAAAATAACATAAAGAGTGGAATGGTGATTGGATGGGGAAAATTAGAAGATTTTGGTCAAAGGGTACAAAGTTGCAAATATGTAAGATGAATAATTCTAGAGATGTAATGCACAACTTGAAGACTATGGTTAATAATACTGTATTGCATACTGGAAATTTGCTAAGAGAATAGATTTTAGGTGCTCTTACCATATCTAAAAAAAGAAAGGCAACTATGTGAGATGACAGACATAAATATGCTTGACTGTAGTAATCACTTCACTACAGATAGGAATATAGAGGAATCATGTTGTATACCTTAAACATATGCAATAAAAAAGAAAAACAAATGAGGCTGACAATTCAACAATTCAGATCCTGACTCTGATAACATTACCACGGATTTCTGCCAAGGGCGAACACTACCCTGAAGGCCCATCTAACATTCTTTTCAACCATGAGATTTTTCTGACCCTGAGCTATGTATTTAAATCATGTTTATCAAATCCTTACTTCTGAGCCACACCAAGTTTACTGGTGCTACGGGAAAAAATCCTCATACATTTCTAAAAGATTTTAATCCCCAAATGAGAAAACAAAAGTGTTCCCATGACCCAGAGGAGGCACTGCAAGGGCACAAGGTTTCTAGGTAGGAAGAATATTAAATTTTTAAAAATAAATAAAACTGATTTTGGCAATGTTGCATAACTCTATGAACAGACTAAACCATTAAATTGCACATGTTAAATGGGCGAATTATATGCCATGTGAATTCTCTCAATAAAGCTGTTACATACCCAGAAAATAAAATTCCCTCAAGCCTTTACTCTAGACTTTGGCTTGGCAGAATTTCCTGACTGTTCAACATTAGAAGTTCTGCCTCATAGGATCCCTGCAGAAACGGCCATGGGGACACAGACTTTTATTTTGCAATGGAGGCAGCTGAAGAACTAAGCCTCAAAGAAAGGCTTCAGTTCACCTTGGGACTGGCTGAGCAGTCCACAGCTGCTCACACTGGCTCCACTTGCCGCACGTCTTGATGTTACAAGTTTCTACACACCCTGGGAAACACTTCACAGGAATGAGACAACATAAATAAACATCAGTGGTTTACCTGCAACAAAGTGTGCACTGCATGCATGACAGGGAAAACTCCTTCAGTGGCTGATAAACATTCTGAAAATCCAATGAAGTATCCAATTTTAAGGCATCCCAGGATGATGGTAATGACTGCAAACAATGTGATACTACCTAAATGCGGGATGAAAGAGGAAGTGGAAACACACACATTGCATTGATATACATTGATGTCATTTCAAAATAATTTATATTATGTATTAAACCCTTATGTATATGGTCAAATGATTTTTCCCAAGGGTGCCGAGACCATTCAATGGGAAAGGGCAGTCTTTTCAACAAATGTGGTGGGAAAACCGGATATCCACATGCAAATGAATGAAGTTGGACCCTCACCTTACACCATATACAAAAACTCACTCAAAACAGATAAAAGATCTAAAATAAAAGTATAAACCTTATAAAAGAAGACATGGGGGAAAGCTTCATGACATTGGCTTTGGCAATAATTTCTTGGCTGTGACACCAAAAATTCAAGCAACAAAAATTAAAATAAATAAGCTGAACTACATGAAAATGAAAAATTTTTGCATATCACAGGACGCTACCAACGAAGTGGAAAGACAACCCACAGAACTGGAGAAAACATTAGCAAATTATGTATCTAATAAGTCATTAATATCCACAATATACAGATTTGTTTACATTAAATACCTTGTATAATGAATCGTACAGTACTGTCCTTTTGTGGTTGAGTTTATTTTACTTAGCATAATGTCCTCATGGCTCATCCATACTGTATCATGTGTCGGAATTTCCTTCCTTTTTAAACCAAATAATACTTTGTTGTATGTCTATACCTCATTGTGTTTATCCGTCCATCTGTGGATGGATGCTGGGTCGCTTCCACCTTTTGGAGACTGAAAATAATGCTGCTATGAGGGAATTTATAGAGAATTCTTATAGATCAACAACAGTGGGCTGGGCACAGTGGCTCACACCTGTAATCCCAGCACTTTGGGAGGCCTAGGAGGGTGAATAACTTGAGATCAGAAGCTGGAGACCAGCCTGGCCAACATGGTGAAACCGTCTCTACTAATAATACAAAAATTAGCCGGGTATGGTGGTGCATGCCTATAATCCCAGTTGCTTGGGAGGCTGAGGCAGGAGAATCCATTGAACCTGGGAGGCAGAGGTTGCAGCGAACCGAGATCACGCCATTGCACTCCAGCCTGGGCAATAAGAGCGAAACTCCGTCTCCAAAAATCAATCAATCAGCAATGACGAAAGCCAATTTAAAAATTGGCAAAGGACTTGAATAAACATATCTCCGAAGAAGACATAAAGATGGCCAGCAAGTACATGCAAAGATGCCCACCATTACTAATTATTAGAGAGATGCAAATCAAAACTACGAAAATACCACCACACTATCAGGATGGCTACTATCAAAAAAAAAAAAAAAAGAAGAAGAAGAAAATGATAGAAAATAACAAGCATTGGTGAGGATATAGAGAAATAGTGCTCTGTTGGTGGGAATGTAAAGTGGCACAGCTACTCTAGAAAACAGTAGGGAGGGCCTTCAAAAAATTCAAAACACTATTACGGCATGATCTGGCATTTCCACTTCTGAGTATATACCCCAAAGAATTGAAAGCAGGGACCCGAGGGGATATCTGTATCTCCTGTTCATAGCAGCATTATTTTCAGTATCCAAAAAGTGGAAGCGACCCAGCATCCATCCACAGATGGACGGATAAACACAATGAGGTATAGACATACAACAAAGCATTATTCAGCTTAAACAGGAAGGAAATTCTGACACACGATACAGTACGGATGAGCCATGAGGACATTATGCTAAGTAAAATAAACTCAACCACAAAAGGACAATACTGTAGGATTTCATTATATGAGGTATCAAATGTAAGCAAATTCATAGACAGAAGTAGAATGGTGGTTGCCAGGTGCTGGAGGGAGGGAAGAATGAGGAGTTAGTGTTTAATGAGGACAGAGTTTCGGTTTTGCAAGATGAAAAACTTCTGGAGGTTGGTTGCACAGCAGCATATATGTACTTAACACCACTGAGCTGTACACTTAAAAACTGGTAAGTTCGTAAATCTTATATATATAAATGCATGTTTTACCATGATTAAAAATGTTAATAAAATAAATTCTAGCCCAGGCATGGTGGCTCATGCCTGTAATCCCAGCACTTTGGGAGGCCATGGCGGGAGGATCACTTGAGGCCAAGAGCCTAAGCAACTCCATCTCTACCCAAAAATAACATAAAAATTATTTCTAAATAAATAAATAAATTCTACTGTTGAGTTGCGAAGGTAAAACTAGAAGGCAGGTGTTGTGTCCTGTTCATCACTGTACCTACCCCATAGCCCAGAGTCTGACAAATGATATACAATCAACGAAGCCTGGTCCAATCAACAGAAGGCTTCTAGAAGCTTTTTCAAAAAGGAGCAATCTAAGAACGTCACTGTTCTACTCAAAAATCTACTCTAATCCTAAAATCCTGTTCTCTGAAGAGTAAGAGTGCAGCTGGCCGGGTGCAGTGGCTCACACCTGTAATCCCAGCACTTTGGGAGGCCCAAGTGGGTGGATCACCTGAGGTCAGGAGTTCGAGACCAGCCTGCCCAGCATGGAGAAACCCCGTCTCTACTAAAAAATACAAAATTAGCAGGCATGGTGGCGCATGCCTGTAATCCAGCTACACAGGAGGCTGAGGCAGGAGAATTACTTGAACCCGGGAGGTGGAGGTTGCAGTGAGCCAAGATCACGTGATTGCACTCCAGCCAGGGCAACAAGAGTGAAACTCTGTCTCAAAAAATATATATATAAATAAGAAATTAGAGTGCAGAGTGTGCAGGTCATATAGGTATACAGTAATTCTCTGAACTATCTTTGCCACTTTTCCATAAATCTAAAGTTTTTCTAAAATAGAACGTTTATTTATTTATTTATTTGAGACAGGGTCTTGCTCTGTCACCCAGGCTGGAGTGCAGTGGCATGATCTTGGCTCATTGCAACCTCTACCTCCTGGGTTCAAGTGATTCTTGTGCCTCAACCTCCTAAGTACCTGGGATTACAGGCGTGCACCACCATGCCCAGCCAATTTTTTGTATTTTTAGTAGAGGCAGGTTTTTGCTATGTTGGCCAGGCTGGTCTTAAACTCCTGGCCTCAAGAGGTCCGCCTGCCTCAGCCTCCCAAAGTGCTGGGATTACAGGCAGGAATCACTGAGCCCAGCTGAAAGCATATCAAAAAAAAAAAAAAAAAAAAAAAAAAGATGAGTAAGGGCTCTAGAGTAGTAGCGGAGGAAGGGCCTGTGCTAGATGTACTGAAGAAAGGAAGCAATCTTTGATAAGATAATGAGCATGGTTTTGCCCAAAATATAAAAACAAACTAATAAAAAATATGCATATAAAAAAGACTAGAAAGGAATATACAAAATACATTAAAAAGACACTTGGTGACAAATGAAGAAATTAGTGAGAAAAAGGCCGTGATCGTGAGCGCTTGATCAAGTCAGAGATCCTCATCTCTCTTCTGGGCTAGTATTGACCGCCATTTACACATTTGCTCCCACCAACAGGAGGAAACTGGATCATGTAGGACGTGCATTAAGGCACTGAGCAGAGAGGAGGGCATGAGCCATAACATTGGGCTATAACGTTACAGCTCCAGCCTGAGAAGCCTCCTGAAAAGTAATGCAATCGCCTGGCACTTTTCCACTGCTCAAAGCCTTATAGAAACAACTCTAACTCACTTTTTTTTTTAATCCTAGAAATGCCCCAATGAAATCAGAAACTTTGTAAGAGTGGAGATTCGATCCCAGTGCTTTCAAATGTTTTGACAAATACGTGGTTGGTTTTAATTACAAAAAAGCATAGCAAGATGAGGCGAGGCAGCGTGGTTGAGTGGCGAGAGCACAGGCCTGAAACTATAGGAACCTGGACACTCACAGAACACGTGAGTCACTTCCTGCTCCCAGCCTCAGGATCCCATACAGAAAATGAGGATGGTCTACAGCAGTGGCTCTCAAACTGGAGCCTGCATCAGAATCATCTGGAGGGCTTGTTAAACACAAATTTCTGGGCTCTGCCTCCAGAGTTTCTGATTCAGTAGGTCTGGGCGGGGCCCCCAAAATTTGCATCTCTAACAAGTTTTCAAATGGGGCTGCCACTGTTAATCTAGGCCCCACTTTGAAAACTACTGGTCTAAACCATCTCTGTGGTTGACATGTCAAGGGTTCAGTAATAAACATTTACATATTTTCTTATACTCTTTAAGTCCTCCCTTTCTTCCTGTGTTCATCCATTCATCCATGGATTCAGTCACCCAGTTATTTATACAACAAATATCTTGGGGACTCCTACTATGCATGAGACATTGTGCGAAGGGCTCAAAGACAGACATACGAGATTGCTATAGAAACAAAAATATACAAGTATAATATTGTGTAAGTTGGGGTGTGCACGAAATATCAGAGATGATGAGCTGGCAACAGACTTTTTCTGTGCAGCCTGGGAAACCAGAAGACAATGGAAGAATCTGCCGCAAGGAAAGGACTGCACCTCAGAAACCTTATTCCCAGCTAAGATGTCGCCCACGTGTCAGGGCAAAAGGCAGAACGATGTTTGAAGATATACAAAATGTTATTTTTTCCACAAGTATTTATTGAGCAGCAACCATGGGCCAGGCATTGTCCCAGGCACTGAAAAGATAAAGGTCAATAAAACAGAGTATCTGCCTTGAGGAGTTTCACATCTAGTGGGGAAGGCAAAAAATAAACCAGTAAATAGTAGACATATAAGGAATGTCAGAAAGTGCTAAGTGCATGAAGAAAAGTAAAGCAGAAAAGGGGACTGAGGTTGAAGGTACATGGACAGGAAAGGAGGTGACTGTTGAACAGAGAACAGAGGGTGAGAGAAAACTGTCATGCACATAACTCGTCTGACAAAGGACTTTAACCAAACAGCTTGGAACTGGAAGAGAGTCCCCAAAAGAGGGGAAGATGAAAAGGAGAGCAAATTACAGTGACCAATCAACTTTGTAGAAGGCTGGAGGCATAAAGGATGGAGAGACAGATAGAGATAGATAATTAGATTAATAGGAGAGAAAAGAAGAAAAGAACTTAAATTCAAATGGATAAACTGCCTGAGATGTGTAATTTACATGCCCTATAAAGACTTGTCATACAGAATAGACATTTTGAGGCGAAATTCTATTAACCATCTCTACAAAACCCCTAAGTTCGGCCGAGTGCAGTGGTTCACACCTGTAATCCCAGTACTTTGGGAGGCCGAGGCAGACGGATCATCTGAGGTCAGGAGTTCGAGGCCAGCCTGTACAACATGCTGAAACCCCGTCTTTACTAAAAATACAAAAATTAGTCGGGTGTGGTGGCAAGCACCTGTAGTCCCAGCTACTCAGGAGGCTGAGGCAGGATAATCAATTGAACCCAGAAGGCAGAGGTTGCAGTGAACCAAGATTGTGCCATTGCACTCCAGCATGGGTGACAGAGAGAGACTCTGTCTCAAAAAAAAAAAAAAAAAAAAAAACCGCCAAAAACAACAACAACAACAAAACCTAAGTTGGAGAAGGACTGGATGCGGAACAAAGAAAAACCTTTGAAAGCCTTCATGGTAAATAAACAGAAAGGGAGAGGGAGGAAGGGAAAGGAATAGGGAGGCAAACGCACGCTAAAGGTCCCATCCCATGAGATAGAGAGGATGTGGGAGCAGCAAGCATCTTGGACTGGCACACAGTGTGGCTCGCTGAGGGAAATGTTCAATGTTTTGTTTTCAAATAAGAATGAAGTAATAGGCAGCTGGGCGCGGTGGCTCATACTTATAATCCCAGCGCTTTGGGAGGCCAAGATGGGCGGAACACTTGAGGTCAGGAGTTCGAGACCAGCCTGGCCAACATGGTGAAACCCCGTCTCAACCAAAAACTTATCCCAGTGTGGTGATGGGCACCTGTAGCCCCAGCTACTCAGGAGGCTGAGGCAGGAGAATCACTTGAACCTGGGAGGTGGAGGTTGCAGTGAGCTGAGATCATGCCACTGCACTCCAGCCTGGGCGACAAAGCAAGACTCTGTCTCAAAAAAAAAAAAAAAAAAAAAAAAAGAATGAAGTAATATGCATCTGATTATGAGAGTAAGGAAAGGAAAAAAATGGCCATTAATGGAATAAAAAAATCACAATAAATATTTCAAATGCTCAAAAAAGACAAAAATGTGGAAAAGGAAAAGGAAGAATTCGGAATGTAAAATATATCATAAACATCGTAAAGAAAAATGGAAACAAAAAAGTCAAATATATAAATTATTACTGTAAATTAGAATGATCTAAATCCTCCCACTAGGTAGTAAGCAACAATAGGAAGATTGAATTAAAAACAAAACCTAGTTACATGATCTTTACACAAATCACACTTTTAACAAAGTAATAAAGGTTTAAAATAAAGTAGTGGACAAAGAGGAATCAGATAATGCAAACAAAAAGAAAGTCAGAATGGCAATATTAATATCAGACCATACAGAATTTAAACTTAATGTAGTAAGTAGGATAAAGAATCCCTCCTCCTTTGTCACTACATATGATAAAAGACAGACTGTATGAGGAAGATATAACAGCCACACGTGTGCCCAAATAAAACAGTTTTTGCTTTATATATACACATATATGTATAAATATATATAAATAAATAAATATATATATTATACATATATATTATATATATATTTTAGATGGAGTTTCGCTCTTCTGGGCCAGGCTGGAGTGCAATGGTCCAAGCTCTGCCCACTGCAACCTCCGCCTTCCAGATTTAAGGGATTGTCCTGCCTCAGCCTCCCTGCTTTATATATTTAACTGCTGGTAATAAAAAAAAAGAATGGAAAATTTCAGAACTAGATAGATCAAGTAGACAAAATATAAGACATAGAAGAATTGAATCATACAATCAATGAACTTGTTTTTATATGTATATAAAATCTTGCATACCTCAAAACAGAGTATACAATGTTGGATGTACATGGAATATTGACAAAAATCATGCTCTAAAAGACAGTAGAACATAGAGTGGCAGAGGCCAGCTGCCCAATTCCTACCACTTATTAGCTGATGACCTTGGGCAATTATGTAACTTACCTTTGCCTCAGTGTCCCCATCTCTAAGATGTAATGACAGTAATAACACCTATCTCATAGGGGTGCTGAGGAGATTAAGTGAGTCATTACATGGAAGTCGCCTAGAACAGTGTTCCTTACCTAGAAAGTTCTATTTTTTTTTTTTTTTTTTTTGAGACGGAGTCTCGCTCTGTCGCCCAGGCTGGAGTGCAGTGGCCGGATCTCAGCTCACTGCAAGCTCCGCCTCCTGAGTTCACGCCATTCTCCTGCCTCAGCCTCCCGAGTAGCTGGGACCACAGGCGCCCGCCACCTCGCCGGCTAATTTTTTGTATTTTTTTAGTAGGGACGGGGTTTCACCGTGTTAGCCAGCATGGTCTCGATCTCCTGACCTCGTGATCCGCCCATCTCGGCCTCCCAAAGTGCTGGGATTACAGGCTTGAGCCACCGCGCCCGGCCAGAAAGTTCTATAAGCAGGATGTTATTGTCATCGCTCAATTGCCAAGAAAAAGTCGATGCATTAGAATCAATTAGAAAGTTTACCAGCTACAATACTTGAGAATAATCCAAAGACTACCTAGGGTACCCATCTAGTGATGGCAAAGGGACCCCCCTCCTCTTTGGTAGGCACCCAAATCCCTCCTAGGAGGCTAGAATCTTGAACCCCCCTCTTAGAGGTGGAAAGTCTCACAGAGTTAGTCTACATTCTATCTCATGCAAGAATGCTTTCCAATGCATCATGACTGGCAGCCATCTGACCTCTACTTGGACAAACCCAGGGCTGGGAGGCTCAACATCTCTCAAAGCGCACTCTTCCATCACCAGCTGGTACTTACTTTATTTATTTTTTATTTTATTTTATTTCATTTTATTGAGATGGAGTCTTACTCTGTTCCCCAGACTGGAGTGCAGTGGCATAATCTCAGCTCACTGCAAACTCTGCCTCCTGGGTTCAAGCAATTCTCCTGCCTCAGCCTCCTGAGTAGTTGGGATTACAAGCACCCCACCACGCCCAGCTAATTTTTATATTTTTAGTAGAGACAGGGTTTCACCATGTTGGCCAGGCTGGTCTCAAACTCCTGACCTCAGGTGATCTGCCCACTTCAGCATCCCAAAGTGCTGGGATTACAGGCGTGAGCCACCGCGCCTGGCCTGGTGCTTACTTTAGAATGCTTTCCTTTATATTGAAGTGCAGTTCACTTCCCAGAACCATCATCCTCTTCCCTGGAGCTTCTATCATCATTCACTTATGCATTC
The DNA here is from genome assembly GCF_024542745.1 of Macaca thibetana thibetana. Taxonomy (NCBI): domain Eukaryota; kingdom Metazoa; phylum Chordata; class Mammalia; order Primates; family Cercopithecidae; genus Macaca; species Macaca thibetana. The sequence continues at coordinate 177,122,483 of NC_065582.1, forward strand.
ACGCATCTAGTCATCCATCCATCCATCCATCCATCCATCCATCCATCCATCCATCCATCCATCCACTCATTCATTCATTCATTCCATTATTCAGTAGATATGAATTGGTATTTACTACATGTTAAGCACCATGCCAGGAGCTCAGGATACAATGGTAAGCACATTCAGACAGGGTCTCTGTCTTTAGGGGCTCAGTCCAGCTACCCCAACAGTCACTGAATAATACAATCTCCTGCTTGATTAGTGCTAGAAAGAAAATGAAGAGTGCTATGAGACCATACAACCTGGGAGCTGCCCCTGGTCTGAAACTATCTGGAGAGGCTTCCCCGAGGAAATGACTCTTATTTGCTGAAAGACAGAGGATGGCCTGGAGCTGACAGGTGCAAGGCAGCAGCACTTTCTACTCTGTGACCTCCTCATCCTTCTCTCTTCTAGACTGACCCTCCTTTGGTTCCTCCTGCCACCACTCTTTCCAGGGGCCTGTAAATGCTCAAGGAGGATGATACCCTCCACGCACAGTCTGAATGAAAGCCAAGCTTGCATCTGATTTTTTGGCAGCAACGTTCTCTTGTTTGTGTTGAAATTGTGACACTATGTCTATATTTTCCATTGGACCAGAAATTTCATCTAAGAAAATAAATATGTAAGAAAATGCATGCAGTTAAGCAAGACTCTCATAGTGGCCCCAGAATGGATCTTGGGGATCACTCCTCTTTTTCCTGAGGGATTTGCCCTCTGCCAATTGATCTAAGATTGTCACCAGCACCAGGACAGAGCTGAGTTCCTGGGTCAAACCTGTCTTTCCAGCTAGAATTCCAGAGGAAACCCTAGTCCCTGTTGGAGTGCTTCCTTTTGGCACCAGGGCCTCCCGACACTAATAATTAGCTTCTTGCTTCTTTGATGAACCCACAGGAATGGCCAGGTCTTTGCAAACTGCTTCTCTCAACATCCCTCAGCTCCTCCCAGAAAGGCTGGGATTCTTATCTTACTGATGAGGAAAGCGGGACTCAGAAAGGTGAAGGTGATAGAGCTGAGACCTCAAGTCAAGCCTTCCAGAGCCAACACCATTTCCGTGATACACACACCTCACTTGAATTACATTATTATGAGGAAACTCCCTGAATGTCTAAATAGCCACCATCTACTGAACACCTATCACGTGCTCTCTCTACCTCGCCCATTTATTCCCTCTCTACTTAGTGTCCCAAAGACACCTCAAACGTAGCATGTCCAGAAGAGAAATGTAACATGTCATTGGTTTTGTGTCCCACCCTGCTCTTCCCTTTGGCTTCCCAATCTTGGGAAATGGTGCAACCGTTCACCCATAGACTCAGGCGCCAATGCTCGGAGTCAACCTGGACGGAGGCAGAGAAAGAGAAAGAACAAGAAAACATGGATGGATGGATGGATGGATGGATGATGCATAAATGAATTATGATAGAAGCTCCAGGGAAGAGGATGATGGTTCTGGGAAGTTAACTGCACTTCAATATAAAGAAAAGCATTCCTTGGATAAGCACAGACTGACAAGAAGAAGAAGGAGAAGGAGAAGGAGAAGGAGAACATTCTAAATGTACCAGGCCAGGTGTGGTGGCTCACATCTGTAATCCCAGCACTTTGGGAGGCTAAGGCAGGTGGATAACCTGAGCTCAGGAGTTCGAGACCAACCTGGCCAACATGTAACACTGTCTCTACTAAAAAATAACAAAAATTAGCTGAGTGCGGTAGTGTGTGCACCTGTAGTCCCAGTTACTCAGGAGGCTGAGGCAGGAGAATCACTTGAACCCTGGAGGTGGAGGTTGCAGTGAGCCATGATCAAGCCACTGCACTCCAGCCTGGGCAACAGAGTGAGATTCCATCAAAAAAAAAAAACAAAACAAAAACAAAAAACAACAAACAAACAAACAAAAAAACAGCAGGGGAGAGAGGAAGAGAAGAAGGAAGAGAAAGAAAAGAGAGAGAGAAGGAAGAGGGATGGTGGAGAGGATAGAGGAAGGAAGAGAGGAAGAAAGGATGAAGGAGGAGAAGAGAGAAAGAAAATGAGGAAAAAAAGAAGGAAAGGGAGGCCGGGCATGGTGGCTCACACCTGTAATCCCAGAACCTTGAGAGGCCGAGGCAGGCAGATCATGAGGTCAGGAGTTCGAGACCAGCTTGGCCAACATGATGAAACCCCATCTCTTCTAAAAATACAAAAAATAGCTGGGCATGGTGGCAGGTGCCTATAATCCCAGCTATTCGGGAGGCTGAGGCAGGAGAATCGTTTGAACCCAGGAGATGGATGTTGCAGTGAGCCAAGATTGTACCATTGCACTCCAGCCTGGGAGACAGGGCAAGACTCCATCTTAAAAAGAAGAAGAAGAAAAGAAAAGAAAAGAAAAGGAAAGAAAAGAAAAGAAAAGAAAAAAAGAAGGAAAGTGAGAGAGGAAGGAAGGGGAAGAAATAGGGTGGGAGGGAGGAGGAAGAAAGGAAAGGAGAAGGAGGGAAGGAAGAAGGGAGAAAAAAGGATGGAGGAGAAAAAGAAGTGAGGAACAGAAAAGGGGGCTTTGACTGCAGGAAAGCACAGGTAAAGGCTCATGTGTATAATCCTTTTTAGCCTGTGTAAGTCAATACCCTAAAACAACACTTTGTGCCTTGTTTTAAATAGTACCAGATTCACTGTCATTCACAGAGTCACAAAACCATGAACTTCCCTAAAACAACCATTTTCAGAACAGGAATTTGGGCCAGCCTGCAATGGTATCAAATTTTCCCAAAAGCAAGATACTAGATCCAGTCCCTGAGCCTAAGAAGCCTAAAATCTCATCTGGATGATAAGGTTCATATCCAATAGTCATAATACAAGGCAGAAATGGACAAAGACCAAAAGACCTTTACAGAAGGAAGGTCATGGTGGCCCATGGAAGTGAGGAGTAATTCCTGCCAGGCATTTGGAAAGAAGGTGGCATCTGGCCAGGACCTTTGAAAGAAATGTGGAAAGGAGGCCTAGTGTGTGCTGGGCAGCCACCTCGTCAGTCACTGGATCCTATCCAGTGCGGGGTCCCTGTTCTACAGATGCTGAAACCAGGATTCAGGGTAAGGGAGGCAATCAAGTAACTTGCCCAAGCTCATGCATGCAAGGAACACGGAAGCCCCACTCTAATGGAGATTTAAATTCAGGTCTAATATGAGAATCCAAGTGGCCATGTGTGATGTGTCTGGACCACATGGTGTGAAATGCACTCAGCCTCTCCCAGGAAGGTTACTCAGACAGAGGCTTTCTTCACAAGCATGCTCCCCATGACCTCCTCCCTTTCACCTGCACCACATCTGTCTCCCATTCAAGACTGTCAGCACCAGCCAGGCACAGTGGCTCATGCCTGTAATCCCAGCATTTTGGGAGGCCAAGGCAGGAGGATCCCTTGAGGTCAGGAGTTTGAGACCAGAAGACAACACAACGAGTCCCTATCTATACAAAATAAAACAAAACTTAGCTGGGCAAGGCCATGTGTGCCTACAGTTCCAGCTATTCAGGAGGCTGAAGTGGGAGGATTGTTTGAGCCCAGGAAGAAGAGGCTGTAGCGAGCTGTGATTGTGCCACTGCACTCCAGCCTGGGAAATAGAGCAACATTGTCTCAAAAAAAAAAAAAAATTAATTTAAAAAAAAATAAGTGGCAGCCCCTTGAGGAAGGGAGAGTTCCTATCTTGACAATTTCAGTCAATACCTGTGAATACCAGCAGGAGCCTCTATCCCTCTCTGCCCCACTCTGCATCCACGCATTCATTACTTCATTCATCCCCCCCTCATTTTCTCAACACCCACTTCGTGCCAGGCCCTGAGGTGGCTCTAGGACCGAGAGACAGGGATCACAGAGCTCCCCAGTGGAGTGGAGGATACAGACATGTCGACAAGAACACTGGGGCCCAGTGCGGGCTGGGGGCGTGTGGTCAGACCTGCAAAGCGGGGAGGAGAAGAGGGTCGAAGAAGCTTCGCGGGAAGAATGGGGTGAGGCCTGAACCCTGTCTCGGAAAGCAGGGAGGCAGGCGGGAGAGTGTAAAAGACATTCCTGGAGGAGGGAACCGAAGGTGCCAAGTGTGCAGAGGCAGAGATCATGCGAAGGAAGAAGAAAGTCAGCGAGAATGACCCCAGGACAGGATGAGAACAAAGGAGGGGATCAAAGGAAACGGGCCCTCGGGGGTCGGATGCTAGAAGGCCCTGAGTGCCAGGAGAGGGAGTGTGGCCTCCATCATGGGGTCAGTAGGGCCACTGCATGGCTTTAAGCCAGGGAAGGACTGGAGAGATTTCTGTAACTGTAGCTGTAATGATGGAAGCGTCTGGGAGAGAGAGAGGAAAGAAGGGCAGAAGGGAAAGCAAGGAAAGATACACAGAGACCAAGGCAGAAAAGGCTGAAGGGAAGACGGCAGCGGTGGGAAATGCGCAGAGCCGCCTCAGGATGCAGCCAGCGGGCGAGGAGGCTGAGACCCGCTCGCCCGGTGCCTGGACTCACCGCGCAGCCAGCCGGCGCCGGCGTGCGTGTCCTTGAGGCGGAAGAGGCGGCGGTGCGCGGAGCTGCGGCCCACGTACCACAGCATCCACAGCAGCTGCAGCAGCATGAGCGCCGTCAGGAAGCACAGCAGGTCGCTCTTGCCCACGCCCGCGGCGTGCACCGCCCAGGCCAGCAGCAGCAGCAGCCCCGCCACGAACACGATCAGCCCATACTGGCTGCTCAGCGTCTCGGCCAGCTTCTGTGGGACGCTGGCGCGCATACCGCCCCGCCGGGGGACCGGGGACTCCGGGCACCTCGGGGCCGAGGGGGAGGGAGGCGGGCAGGCCGCGGGCCCCGACGACCCCACGACCGAGGTGCTCGCAGCTGCCGGTGGCGAGGCGGGCGACCCCAGGCCCTCGAGCATCTTGGAGACACCCGCGCCAAGTCTGGTCCCGGGGGTGGTTGCCGTCGGGCTCCGCCTGCGCTCCTGGCTCCTGTCCTTGCCCCGACGCCTCTGCCAACCAGCACCCCCCTTTTCACCTCCCCTCCTGTTCCTACCCCACGCCTCTGCCAACCTGCTCCCTCTCCTGTCACCTCCCGACGCTCTCCCTCGCCTCTTCTGCCCCTTCGTCCTCCGTCAAGGTACCACCCTGTCCACTTACCCAGCGCCCCACCCCGCTGACCCAGGATTCTACGAGCTCCCCTGCCCACTGCCTCTCACTGGGCAACGCCCCGAGCAACCCCCTGCCCGCTCCGGGACCCACGCGGACAGCTCCCCGCTCCTGATTCCTGGGACACAGGCCAGCGCTGCCGCGACGCTTGCGCGTCCTCCCGCACCTCCCCCCGCGCGCCCGGCCCCTGCCCGCGGTCTGCAGCCCTCACCCCTGCGCCGACCCCCGCCCACCTTGCCCCTGTCCGGGCGCCCCGGAAACGCTGGGTGACGAGAGGTGCCTCCCGGGGTCGCGGGGTTGTGGGGCTGGGGAGAGGGGGTCTCCTGGAGCCAGCCCGAGGGGGTGTGCGCGGGGGTGGGGGTGGCTGTTGCCAAGTGGGGTGCCCGGGGCTCCACAGGGGCGTGCGATGCTCTGGGCCTTCCCCGAGGGTCTCCGTTGGGGAACCCAGAGGTCCAGGTGATCCTGCCTGGGTCCGTGTCCGAACGTCCTTCGGTCCGTCCTCGTCCCTGCGTATTTCTGTATTGTCTTCTCTGTGCGGGTCACTCTAGCGTGGGTGTGTCTGGTTAGGGGTGGAGGAACGCCCGTCACTAGGTCTCTGAATTGGGGGAGGGGCCGCCTTCTGTGGGTTTTTCTGTTTGTCCGTCTGGTGTGCCTGTGTGTTGGCTGCGAGATGCCCCCAAGCGGAATAAGACCTGAGCCACTTTCTAAGAAGAGACCATCCCGTACCCTCTCCCAAAGGAGCGGCAGCCATTCTGGACCAAGAGGAGCTGGAATGGGGGACGCCCCGGGGTCTGCTCTGGGGCTACCCGCGTCCGAGCCTCTCCACCAGCCCCTTCCAAAGCCCCGGTGCCCGCCTGGCACCCGCCTGCTCCCGGAAGGGGACTGCGTCCGACAGGGCTCCCCGCTGGGGTGCCGCTAAGTGGAGGTCTGGGAAGTTTCTGCAGAAGAGCATCCTACGGGTCGGGCGTGGCTGACAGGAGGCGCCGGACCCCAGCCGCAGGTTGGAGAGGGGAGTTGGCAGCCAGGCGAGGGCGAGTCCACATCCCACCGTGCAGCAGCCCAGGGCTGGGCCCCGGAAGACAACCCTTCCCCTCTTGGTTTAAGGCTCTTGACGTCTTGAAATTCTTAATGTTTGAACAAGAGGGCCCATATTTTTGTTTTGCGCTGAGCGCAGCAAATTGCAATAGCAGGTCCTGACTAGTAAAGGAGGGGCGGGTAGCCCTGGGCCGGCAAGGAGTCAACCTGGGGGACCTTGCCTTGCCACCATCATCCTTCCAATTCATGCGTTCATTCATTTGATCAACACATATTTATGTGTTGACTTATGAATCATTTGCTGGTCTCTGTTCTAGGCGCTGGGGTTTCAGCTATGAAAGGCTCTGCTCAGGTGGAGCTGATGTTCAGGCAGAGAAACAGCAATAGACAAACAGCTAATGAGCCCTCACTGGGAAGCTGGGGAGCATGACCTGTGAGAATTAGCCCTCAACTTCTAGGAGACTGGGGGTGGAGACACAGTAAGTAGCACAGCACCCTTAAGCAGGGCTAGAAGAGAGGCCTGGGAGGAACCCAGGTCTGCAGGAAGGCTGAGAGGTTCAGGAAGGAGGCAACACCTGTACAGTCTTCTTTCTTTATTTTATTTTTAATAGAGACAGGGTCTCCCTATGTCTCCCAGGCTGGAATGAAGTGGTGTGATTATAGCTTACTACAGCCTGGAACTCTGGGGCTCAAGTGCTCCTCCCACCTCAACCTTCCCAATAACTAAGACTACAGGTGTGTGCTACCACGCCTGGCTCTTTTTTTGTGTTTGTTTGTTTGTTGTTTTTTGTAGAGATGTTGTGCTATGTTGTTTTTTGTAGAGATGTTGCGCTATGTTGTGCAGGTTGATCTCAAACTCCTGGGCTCAAGCCATCCTCCCACCTCAGCCTCCCAAAGCTTTGGGATTACAGGCTCAAGCTACTGCGTCAGGCCTCCTGTACATTCTTTAGGCTTAGGAGTGGATGGCCAGGCGGAAGGGAGCAGGGTCTGGAAAGGCAGTCCAGGAAGAGGATCCAGCAAACCTACTAGGAACCCTCCACATTCTCCCCTCCTCTTCCTAGCAATGGATGCCGACACCAACAGCTAGAGCAACCTGGGGCCCTGAGCTGAAGGTGGAAGAGGCAGTCTGCCTGTCTCCCCAGTGACCGGTGAGGCAGCTTCCTCTCCCGAAGCTGGACCTTACACAAGTGAGAAATAAACTTCCATTGTGCTAAGCCACCACAAGTCTGAAATGTTCCAGTAGCTAGCAGTACCTTAACCCGCTGCGTACAAAGATAAATAGCACTCAGTCACCATCTGAAAAATCAGGTGGAATGCCTGTCTCTGGGCTATCTGCATTTTTATTTTTATTTATTTTTTATTTTTTTATTTTTTATTTTTTGAGATGGAATCTCACTGTGTCACCCAGGCTGGAGTGCAGTGGCACAATCTTGGCTCACTGCAACCTCTGCCTTCCAAGTTCAAGCGATTCTCCTGCCTCAGCCTCCTGAGCAGCTGGGATTACAGGCATCTGCCACCATGCCCGGCTAATTTATGTATTTTTAGTACACCATGCTGGCTAGGCTGGTCTCAACTCCTGACCTTGTGATCCACCTGCCTTGGCCTCCCAAAGTTCTGGGTTTACAGGCGTGAGCCACGGTGCCTGGCCTGCATTTTTTTTTAAGAAGCAATGAAATGAAAGTTTCTGGAGGCTAAAGTCAGCCCCCTTTATTGTAATCTCAAGACAATGTTAAAACTAACTGAGACCCTGTAATCCTAGCACTTTGGGAGGTCGAGACAGATCACTTGAGGTCAGGAGTTCGAGACTAGCCTGGCCAACATGGTGAAACCCCGTCTCTACGAAAAATACAAAAATTAGCCAGTGTGGTGGTGCGTGCCTGTAATCCCAGCTACTTGGGAGGCTGAGGCAGGAGAATCGCTTGAACCCAGGAGGAAGAGGTTGCAGTGAGCCAAGATTGTGCCACTGGACTACAGCCTGGATGACAGAGTGAGACTCCATCTCAATAAATAAATAAATAAATAAATAAATAAATAAATAAATAAATAAGAGATTTACCCACACTGTGTTCTGCCTTCCACCGGTGAGATTTTTTTTTCAAAAATCTGAGCCACACGGGGCCCCCAATTTCTTATGACTGACCCCTGCTCTGTGGTGGGCAGATACAAGGGGTCAGAAATGATGCTGGTGGCACCCAGGCCTTCTGTTTTCACCACATTTGGCACATCTTACCCCTGCTCACACTGTGTCCTGAGAACTGTGTGGCATGGCTCAATCAGTGTAAAAGCTTGAAACGTTCTGACCAGGCAGCTGCCTCCCAATGATGATTCAGTACCATGCAGATGGACAGGCAGACATGCTGCCCTCAGACATAGGCTCCCTTCTTTTTTTAATTTTTTTAAATACTTTAAGTTCTAGGGTACATGTGCACAACGTGCAGGTTTGTTACGTATGTATACATGTGCCATGTTGGTGTGCTGCACCCAGTAACTCATCATCTACATTAGGTATTTCTCTTAATGCCATCCCTCCCCTGTCCCCCTACCCCACAAGAGGCCCCAGTGCATGATATTCCCCACCCTGTGTCCAAGTTGTTCTCATTGTTCAATTCCCACCTATGAGTGAGAACATGCGGTGTTTGGTTTTCTGTCCTTGTAATAGTTTGCTCAGAATGATGGTTTCCAGCTTCATTCATGGCCCTACAAAGGACATGAACTCATCCTTTTTTATGGCTGCATAGTATTCCATGGTGTATATGTGCCACATTTTCTTAATCCAGTCTATCATTGATGGACATTTGGGTTGGTTCTAAGTCTTTGCTATTGTGAATAGTACTGCAATAATCATACATGTGCAGGTGTCTTTATAGTAGCATGATTTATAATCCTTTGGGTATATATCCAGGATTGAGATCGCTGGGTCAAATGGTATTTCTAGTTCTAGATCCTTGAGGAATCGCTACAGTCTTCCACAATGGTTGAACTAGTTTACAGTCCCACCAACAGTGTAAAAGCATTCCTATTTCTCCACATCCTCTCCAGCACCTGTTGTTTCCTGACTTTTTAAAGATCGCATGAGCTCCCTTCTTCCAGTGAAGATGATGGGATTTCACAAGGCCAGAGGCCCCCTGGCACACTCAGCTACCAGAGATAATAGAAGGTCTCAAGGGGCAATTAGAACATTTTGCCCCCAGTCACCTTTGGTGGTAGCTATGTAATTCCAGTATTTTTTTTTTTTTTTTTTTTTTTTTTTTTTTGAGACGGAGTCTCGCTCTGTCGCCCAGGCTGGAGTGCAGTGGCGCTATCTCGGCTCACTGCAAGCTCCGCCTCCCGGGTTTACGCCATTCTCCTGCCTCAGCCTCCCGAGTAGCTGGGACTACAGGCGCCCGCCACCTCGCCCGGCTAATTTTTTTGTATTTTTAGTAGAGACGGGGTTTCATTGTGTTAGCCAGGATGGTCTCGATCTCCTGACCTCGTGATCCACCCGTCTCGGCCTCCCAAAGTGCTGGGATTACAGGCTTGAGCCACCGCGCCCGGCCAATTCCAGTATTTTTAAGAACAAAAGAGTTAGTGTATCCGTTTCTTTTCTTTCTTTTTTTTTTTGAAACAGAATCTCACTCTATCGCCTAGGCTGGAGTGCAGTGGTGTGATCGTGGCTCACTGCAACCTCTGCCTCCTGGGTTCAAGTGATTCTCCTGCCTCAGTCTCCCAAGTAGCTGGGATTACAGGTGCACACCACCACGCCTGGCTAATTTTTTGTATTTTTAGTAGAGATGGGGGTTTCACCATGCTGGCCAGGCTGGTCTCGAACTCCTGATCTCGTGATCCACCCACCTCGGCCTCCCAAAGTCCTGGGATTACAGGCGTGAGCCACCAAGCACAGCCAAGTGTATTCATTTCTTAGGATGGGTGTAACAAAGTGCCACTAACTGGGTGGCTTTAAAACAATGAAAATTTATTCTCTCACAGTTTGGGAGGCCAGAAGTTCAAAATCTAGATGTCAGAAGAGCCAAGTTCCCTCTGAAGGCTCCAGCAGCGCTGGCCTCTTCCAGTTTCTGCTGGTTGCTGGCAACCCTTAGCATTCCTTCCCTGGTAGCTGTATCACTCCAATCTTTGCCTCTGTTGTCATTTAACCATCTTTCCTCTGTATCTGTGTCTCTTTTCCTCTTCTTATAAAGACACCAGTCATAATGGGTTAAGGGCCCACCCTACTCCAGTATGACTTCATTGTAATTTACAACTTAATTTACAAAGATTCCATTTCCAAATAGGGCCACAATCAGAGGATTAGGATTTCAACAGATCTTCCAGTGAGAGAAAATTCAAGCCATAACACACAAATCATAGTCAAGATATGCAATTAACCTATGCATCCATCAATGGATGGACAAAGAAAATGTGTGTATGTATACACATTGTATACATACACAACAGAATACTATTCATTCAGCCTTAAAAGGAAGGAAATGGCCAGGCACAATGGCTCACACTTGTAATCCCAATACTTTGGGAGGCCATGGTGGGTGGACCGCTTGGGCCAAGGAGTTCAAGACCAGCTAGGCAACATGGCAAAACCTCAACTCTACAAAAAAAAAAAAAAAAAAAAAAAAAAAAAGCCTGAGCACGGTGGCTCACGCCTGTACATCCAGCACTTTGGGAGGCCGAGGCAGGTGGATCACCTGAGGTCGGGAGTTCGAGACCTGCCTGACCAACATGGAGAAACCCTATCTCTAGTAAAAATGCCTATAATCCCAACTACTCAGGAGGCTGAGGCAGGAGAATCACTTGAACTCGGGAGGCAGAAGCTGCGGGTGAGCCGAGATCGCGCCACTGCACTCCAGCCTGGGCAACAAGCGTGAAACTCTGTGTCAAAATAATAATAATAATAATAATATTAGCCAGACCCAGTGGTGCGCACCTGTAGTCCCAGCTACTTGGGACGCTGAGGTAGGAGGATCATTAGAGCCTGGGAGGTCCAGGTTTCAGTGAGCTGAGATTGTGCCACTGCACTCCAGCCTCGGTGACAGAGCCAGACCCTCTCTCAAAAAAAGAAAAAAAAAAAAGGAAATCCTGACATTTGCAACAATATGGATATGAACTTGGAAGATACTATGTTAAGTGACATAAGCCAAGCACAGAAAGACAAATGCCACATGATCTCATTTATATGTAGAATCTAAAAAAGCTGAGGTCATATACATAGAGAGTAGAATAGTGGCTACCAGGGGCTGGGCAGCAGGGGGAATTAGGGGGTTGGGAGATGTTTGTCAAAGGGTACCAAATTTCAGTTAAGAAGAGTAAGTTCAAGAGACCTATTGTACACATAGTAACTACAGTTAATAACAATTTATATCATTTTAAAAATTGTGAAGAGAGTAGATTTTAAGAAATCTCACCCCGAAAAATAAGTATGCAAAGTAATGCATATATTAATGAACTCAATCTAGCCATTCCACATGTACCCTCGGACTTCAAAATTTGGGGAAAATGAATTAAAAATAATAATATAAACTTTATTTCTCAACATAAGCTCCATCAAGTTCAAGACACTTCTGTAAGTCGTGATACAGCCATGTAGCCCATCCCTAAGGAACTGGAGGTCCTGAGAATTTAACCATATCAATGCAGTCTTTTACACATTAACTGAAGATAAAAGGGTACCCTTTACAGAATTTTTAAGATTAGGAAACGAAAAGAAGTTAGGAGGAGCCAAATCGGGACTGTAATGATTTCCCACCAAAATTCTCCCAAAATTGCCCTTGATGACAGGAATAAGCAGAAGCATTGTTGTGGTGGAGGAGGACTCTGCTGAAGCTTTCCCAAGAATTTTCTGCTAAAGTTGTGGCTTTCTCAAAACTCTCTCATAATAAGCAGATGTTACCATTCTTTGGTCCTCCTGAAAGTCAACAAGCAAAGTGTCTTGAGCCCCAAAATACTGTTGCCATGACCTGTGCTCCTGAGTCGTCTGCTTTTGCTTTGACTGACCCACTTCCACTTCTTGGTAGCCATTGCTTTGATTGTGCTTTGTCTTCAGGAATAGTACTAGGAAATCCATGTTTCATATCCTGTTGCAATTTTTTGAACAAATGCTTCAGGATTTTGATCCCACTTGTTTAAAATTTCCATTGAAAGCTCTGCTGTTGTTTGCAGCTGATCTGGGCACAACAGTTTTGGTGCACATCAAGTGGAAAGTTTGCTTTCAGTCAGAATTGTGTAACCTGAACCAATTGTTCAGTGTCTATGACACTGGTTATTGTTTCTGCTATTGTTAACTGCTGTTAATCATCAGTCCTCTTTGATTAGGGCATAAACAAGATTAATTTTTTCCTCAAAGATTCATGTGTAAGGTCTCTCACTGAGGGCTTCCTCTTCAACATCATCTGCTACCTTCTCAAAACAAGTTATTCATTTGTAAGCTGTTGATTTCTTTGGGGCATTGTTCCCATAAACTTTTCGTGAAGCATTAATGATTTCACCATTTTTTCACCCAAGCTTCACAATAAATTGATGTTTGTTCTTGCTTCGATTTTAGCAGAATTCATGTTGCACTGATGTGGTCTCTTTCCAAACTGATGTCTTATCCTTTTTAGTGTCTCAAACTACATCCTGTTCAGACATGTTATGACAAGTTAAAGACTCTGTCTCAAAAAGTCTCTTTTTAAGTAATAGGATAATCTTCATACCATCCTAATTGGCCAGTTATTAGCACTTGGGAAACTAGATTTTAACTAATTGTTTTAAACACATCCCAGCCTTAGATTTCTATCCATGTTGTAAGCACACTCTTCAAGAAAAAAATAATAATAATAAAAGACAGATAGAAAATGTGTGAAGGCTGACATGGGGCACTCTTCACCCAAGCTCCCTCCAGGGGATCTGATCCAAATGCCCTACCTTCCAGAGCTGCAGCCTCAGTTATGCTGGACCCTGACATCATTGCCTGATTCATCACTGCCTGACTCAGCTGCCTGACTCAGCTGCCTGATTATGGCCTTCGCCTGGCCTTGCTCCCTATTTTAAATGACACTCTCGCCACACCTGCACATACCCATGACCACAAACTGGGTTTGCTTCTGTCTACTCATCATGCCTGACTTTCCCTTTTGCAAATGTCATAACCGGATGTGATATTCCTGATCCTAGATTCTGCTTTCCCTTTCTTTCCCTCTCCATTACCATTTATTGAGTGGACACCTACTGTGTGTCAGGCACTGTAATTGGTGTTTCACAAACATTATTACTATTACCCACAACCCACAAGAAGACAGATATTATTCCCACTTCACAGCTGAAAAAAGACTACAGGCTGACTACTACTTCTCTGAAATGCTTGGGACCACAACTGTTTTAGATTTTGGAATATTTGCATTATATTCCAAAACCTGAAATGCTCCAATGAGCATTTCCTTTGAGTGTCATGTCAGCAATCAAAAAGTTTCAGATTTTGAAATTAGGGATACTAAATCTATACTGCTGAAGGTCTTGCAGCTAGTAAATGGCAGGGTATGATCTGAACCAGACACACACACAAGTGGTGATTAAGTCAGGTCATTATTAGAAGTCACCTTACAGAGAAAACAATCAACATGAGGTACCTTCTGTCACAATGCTTATGCTGTTTAGATTAAATGCAGACATATTGCATTTGAAAGTGCAAATACTGTCTTTATAAAGTCTTTGAAGAACAGAGCCCTTGTTATTTATATAGTTAATTCAAAGTGCTAATAGCTAAAAACCAGAAGTTATTCCAAAGTTTGCATGAACAAAACTCACAAGAAAGTTATAAAAATATTTTATTTAAATGGTACAGAAAAAAATATGTATACTTAAAAATGATTAAAACTTCACATTAGGAAATGCTAAAAACCCAGTAATTTACACAATGATAAAATCTAAAGTGATGGGAAAACGTAAAATACTTTCATTTGGTCCTGTACCTAACAAAACTATCATAAATATGAGATTATAGTAATTACTAAAGCTGGTTAAAGGCACATGGCAACATAATTCCTTTATACACATCCAGTCATTTTATATAAGGAACTGCTATCCCTTAAATGGAAGAGTGAACTATTTGTTTAAAATATTGAGTGCATTATGCACCTATAATGAAACCACCTTCTCCAAATATTCAAATGGATTCGCATTGCAAAATAGTATTCCTATATCACTGACTTCTGAAAATTTTAATAATTTAAGAATATGCAAGTGAAATATAATTTATTCTGATTTCAACAACAGTTATACAAAGTCACAATTTTTCCCAGGAAACCATTCACTTCATAGTTGCAAAAACACACTGTAACTTTTCTGTGAGGGTCCGCCATACTTTCAGCCAGCTGGATGTTTAACCATTCACTTCCAATTTACATGTCCAGCCAGGCACGGTGGCGTGGGCCTGTAGTCCCAACTCCTTTGAAGGCTGAGGCAGGAGGATCACTTGATCCCAGGAGTTCAAAGCCAGCCTGGAAACATAGAAGACCCTGTCTCTTCAAAAAAAAAAAAAAAAAAAAAAAAAAAAAAAAAAAAAAAAAGTATATGTCCTTAAATCTGAAAGAAAACCAGTATTTATGTACCAAGGAAAACCTTCTATCTTAAGCTATTGCATTTAACACTAAAAAGCATAGTTCACTCTGTGATCTACAACACTGAGTCTCCATTACCAATTATAAATCCATGTCAGAGTAAGAGCTCCCAAACATCTGTAAAAACTCAAAATTGAAGAGCCAAAGAAGGGGCTGAGAACATGAGGAGAGAGATGGCTGACAGGGTCAGGTGAGGAAGTGTTCTGAGATGTGCAGGATTCCTCCAGGCCCAGAGCCGCTTGTGGCACCACAAGTGTATAGGAATGAAGGGCCTCCAGTGAGGGCTTCCAGTGATCCCAAGACACAGCGGGTGCATGAAGGAGGCTGCAGACATTGGAACGGGCATGGAGGTGCTAGCAACTATTTTCAGACTGCTAACAATGAGACTATGTCCATTTCTTCTGTGCATGGTTACCACTGACCTTCCTTTAAATCCCATAGAGAGAGCATGCTGTTGGCAGAAATGTCAGTTTTTCATTAACATCTTGAAAATTTAGTGTATTAACTTTCATTTCCATAGGCCTCAGTTTCCACACCTGTCAACTGCTGTATAAAGCAGATTTTCTGCAAGTTCTGATGTAAGTGACCTGACAGGAGGCACTCTGTCCTTTTCACTATGCCCCTAGGCATCTGGAGTGAGCATTCTCAATATACACTTATTTAATAACAGAGTTATCCGACACTCAGACAACAGCCTCCACTGTGTAAGGCGGCAGATCTCAGGATGGGGTTATCTGCGGGGAGGCGGAAATTCTATGAATAACACCAAACCAAAGCTCATTGTGTCCTCCAACACATTTTTCTGAGGAAGTCAGCACAGTTCGAAGATGGCAGATTTTTTTTTCCCAATTGGGTAAAATTGTCCATTCTTCCTGTATTCCCATCTCTTAAGAATGATCTAGCCAACAGTCATTGAATGTAAGTTGACAGAAATTAATATGATCTCAACATAAAATGCTCTAATGTGTGAATTTAACTATATTGGAAGGTGCAAATCCTGTCTTTATGAGGTCTTTGAAAGGCAGTGTACCTTTTCTAAAAAGTAGTAACTTAGAACCAACTTTTTCAAAAGAAGGAGTCTCAGTCCCCCATCCCCACCAGCCTGGGCAACATAGGGAGACTCTGTTTCTACAAAACATTTTTTAAAAAATTAGCCAAGCATGGTAGCACATGTTTGTAATACCAGCTACTTGGGAAGCTGAGGTGGGAGGATTGCTTGAGCCCCCAGGTGGTCAAGGCTGCAGTGAGCTGTGATCATGCCACTATACTCCAGCCTGGACAACAGAGTAAGACCCTGTCTACAAAGAAAAAAAAAAAAGAGTCTCAATACCTTCTATTTCAGAGGTCAACGGATGGATAATTCTAGTGTGGACAACAAAATTGTCATAAAAGACATTTTTCAAACGAGTTCATTTTTAGAAAAACCATTCCAGATATCTTACCTTCAAAAATCATCCAAGGAGTGTGATAAACATTACAACCCCCATAAACTGGGTAAACAACAACAACGGAGTGAAAAATGACCACACATGCCATAGAGCAATGTTGAAGCTGAAAAAACAACAAATACACAGTTGACGACTCTGATATGCATCAATATATTTTACTCTAGAATCTAGATTTAAAGAATTCAATGTGGAAAAGTTCATCCAGTCAGCAACTATCTCTATGTATCATAATTCTCTTACGTGACTTAGCCAATGCTGAAAAGGAAAACTCTAGATATACTTACACAATTATCACAATTTCTTCAAGAAGGCCCTGGAACTGAAACCACTAAAGGTCTCCTAATAGGACTTGACATGGCTTAATAGAAACTGAAGTCTCTTAGTTTCTGCACCTGAACAAGAATTTAAATGGCTACAGCTCGTTTTTATGAAATCACACACTAAATTATCACGGTAAAAAATATCAAAGTATTTTCTCTTAAAAACAGAATGAAAACAGTTATCATTTATAAGCTGCTATTATATCTTTCATTGAGAAAAACACTATTCCTGTCATCAAAGTAAAATTATAAACTTTCTAAGTATAAATGATTTTTAATGACTGAAATTTTTTTTTTTTTTTTTTTTTTTTTTTTGAGACGGAGTCTCGCTCTGTCACCCAGGCTGGAGTGCAGTGGCCGGATCTCAGCTCACTGCAAGCTCCGCCTCCCAGGTTCACGCCATTCTCCTGCCTCAGCCTCCCGAGTAGCTGGGACTATAGGCGCCCGCCACCTTGCCCGGCTAGTTTTTTGTATTTTTTAGTAGAGACGGGGTTTCACCGTGTTAGCCAGCATGGTCTCGATCTCCTGACCTCGTGATCCGCCCGTCTCGGCCTCCCAAAGTGCTGGGATTACAGGCGTGAGCCACCGCGCCCGGCCAATGACTGAAATTTCTAAGAACAGAATAGGGAAAACTATATTCAAATAAGTTCAGATAGTTATTGGTTTTAATATATAATATTTTGATAAGTGTGAGTATTAAATAACTATAATCACACTGTCTACAAAATTAATGTTTCTGGAGATGGCCTTAGCCTTATGGGAAAAAGTAAAACAACATATCTGTATGCCGCCACATCACTAAAAAAGTTAACAATAACCGTATCACACTGTCAAACAACTTTGAACTTCAACTACAGAAAGTGAGTCATAGAAAGAATATATTTAAACTGAATATGTATAAAGGTATGTGGTTCTTCCAAAATAAAAATTCAATTAGGCTGGGGTGGTCATGGTGCACGCCTGTAATCCCAGCACTTTGGGAGGCGGACACAAGCAGATGGCTTGAGGCCAGGAGTTTGAGACGAGCCTGAGCTGCATGGCGAAACCCTATCTCTACAAAAAAATACAAAAAAGAGCCAGGTGTGGAGGTATGTGCCTGTGGTCCCAACTACTCAGGAGGCTGAGTGAGGTAGGAGGATCACTTAAGCCTGCGAAGTCAAGGCTGCAGTGAGCTGTGATCACACCACTGCACTCTGGCCTGGGTGACAAAGTGAGACCCTGTCTCCCTCCAAAAAAAAAAAAGTCAATTGATATAAAGAAAGAAAAAACTAAAGAGCTACACACAACATAGGAAAACTAGTTTTCTTTCTGGTTGGATCATAGGATGTATTTCCTTTGTGTTTTTCTGTAATTTACAGATTTTTTTTCCTCAGTGAGCAAGTCTTACTTTTATAAACAAACCCAAAAAAACCCTGTACTTTTCATTGAGTACTTAATTAACTTATGAAGAAGGTTATTCATTGTGGCATTGTTTGAGTATAAATATAATTAAGTCCAACAGCAGAAGACAGGTTACATAAATCATGATATGTCCATGCTGTGAAAACTATGCAACTGCTTAAAAGAATGAGAAACATCTATAAGTACCATTATGGAAGAATCCCAAACTATAAGAATCCATTGAAAAATAAAAGGAAAAAAAAGATGAACAACCACTTTGGAAAGCAGTTTGGCATGATTTACTGAAGTCAAAGGTATGTACACCCAACAATTTTACCCCTTGGGGTACATATATATATATATATACACACATATACACACACACCAACTTCAGTTGGTGCTACAAGAGCCTCATACAAGAATGCTCTTTATAGCATCCTTTATAGTAACCCCAAATTGAAAAAAATCTAAACACAATCAACAATGGAAAAGAGAAACTGGGATTCAATTAAACAATGGAATGCAAAAGGGCAATGAAGATGAGTCACTGTTCCGGGCGACGATATGAAAGAATTGCACATAATGCTGCACACAGCCAGCTCAATGTGAAGGAATACACCCTGTACCAATCCCTTTCTATAAAGTTCAAAAGCGTAGATGAAACAAAAATAGAATACCTAATGAAGCAAAGCAAGTAGTTACCATGAAGGTCAAGGCAGTATTTACCTGTGGCAGGAGGGAAGGTGTAGGAACTATGAGGGAGAATGAAGGGGGTTCCCAGTGTGCTGGCTCGATTTACACCAATACTCACTTCATAAGAATTCATTCACTAATTCATTCATTTTAGTTTTTTCCACTTTTCTATATGTATTGTATGTCAGATACATTTAAAAAGCAAAATGCAAAATATGTACAGAATGTCACCATCTGTGCTTTAAATAACTAGATCCATAAATAGAAGGAGAAAGAGATACTAATGAAAAGGGAACCAGAGAGCATGAATGACCAGGAGACTACTTTTCTGTTATACCGTTTTTCTTTCAAAGTTTGGACCAAGTATATCACTATCTGATCAAAAAAAATTTGTTGTTCATTCCTGTTAGTCATTTCAAAGTTAACTTACCAAATTCCTGCTGCAATAAAGGAGGCAGTGGTAATAGGTATCAAGGCTGGATACCTGACATCATATTCTCGAATTCCACGATACCATTCCAGGTAGACTATGCAGTAAAACGCAATTGATAAGCTGACGAGCAACAAGGCACTGCCACAGACAAACCAGCTGTGGAGATAAAAACAGTAAGAGGGCTGACAGCACTTAATGAATCATCGGGTATCTTAAAAGTTTTCATTAACAGCTTAAAAATCTACTTCTAAGAGGCCGGGCACAGTGGCTCACTCCTGTAATCTCAGCACTTTGGGAGGCCGAGGCTGCTGGATCACCTGAGATCAGGAGTTCAAGACCAGTCTGGCCAACACGGTGAAACCCCATCTCTACTAAAAATAAAAAATTAGTCAGGTGTGGTGGCACATGCCTATAGTCCCAGCTACTCGGGAGGCTGAGGCAGGAGAATCAATTGAACCCGGGAGGCGGAGGTTGCAGTGAGCCGAGGTCACGTCACTGCGCTCCAGCCCAGGCGACAGAGTGAGACTCTGTCTTAAAAAAAAAAAAAAAAAAAAAAAAAAATCTACTTCTAAGAATATCAAGTGGTGCAGAAAAAGCCATACTTAAACAATCCAGACTTTCAGAAAGTCTCAATCTATGGAAAATGGGGGTCAGAAAAAGAGACACACAACTCAGGAAAGAATGAAAAGACAGACCTGAAATACATGCATTTACATATACACTCTCATCAGCCAACCAACCAAGGGAAAAGTCTGATCACGACAATGCATTTTCTTTAAAAATACAAGGAAGAGGCTGGGCACAGTGGCTCACGCCTGTAATCCCAATACTTTGGGAGGCCGAGGCAGGCGGATCACCTGAGGTCAGGAGTTCAAGACCAGCCTGACCAACATGGAGAAACCCCATCTCTACTAAAAATACAAAATTAGCCAAGCATGGTGGCAGGTGCCTGTAATCCCAGTTTCTTGGGAGGATGAGGCAGGAGAATCGCTTGAACCCAGAAGGCAGAGGCTGCAGTGAGCTGAGATGGCGCCACTGCACTCCAGCCTGGAGTGCTTGGGCAACAAGAGTGAAACTCTGTCTCCATAAAAAAAAATAAAATAAAATAAAATAAAATAAAATAAAATAAAATAAAATAAAATAAAATAAAATAAAAAATAAAATAAAATAAAATAAAACAAAAATACAAGGAAGATAGTGGCTTTCTGGTTGTTTCTGAAGTTTTGAGTGTGAAAGGATTAAAGAAGTTTATCACTGGGAAACTTCATTCCTCCAAGTTAAGTGGACTTTATAATTCAAATTTTCTCTCATAAAAGATTCCTAAATGAAATTCTCCCATTTTCAAAATATCTTCTACCCACCACCTCACCCTCAATGCCAATGCCTTTTGACTCCCTTCCAAGTCTGCCTGTGATCTGATTCAGCCACTGTGAGGCAACCTGGACAACCCCTTCCCTCCACCCCAGCTGGACTTGGGGACTGAGGTCCCTTTCCCATTCTCCCAACTCAATCCAATATCCCATCATCATCTGCTTCACTATGGGAAAAGCCTGACAGTCCACGTGGAAGAGAGAGGGAGAACGGATGGCTACAACTGTTAAGTTACAAAGGCACAAAGTGAGCTTCCAATAATGCAAGGTTCCAGATTCCATGAAGGCTTTTTATGACGATGCAATTCTGAGATTCGGAGTCATGAGAGGCAGCAGAGTGAAGGGGTTAAGAGCACAGCCTCTGAAATCTGTCTATATGGGTTTGAATCTTAACTTGAGTAAGACTAGTTTTGTGACCCTAGGCAAATTACCTAACCTCCGTGTGTTTCAGAAATATTGACAGTACTTAACTCAGAATAGCTGTAAGAATTAAATCAAGTAGTAAGCAAAGTGCTCCTCACAGCTCACCCTCAATCATAATCATTATTATTCCACTCATGTTATTTTTATTTTCATTTATTTATTTTTGAGACAGAGTCTCGCTCTGTTGCCCAGGCTGGAGTGCAGTGCCGCAATCTCAGCTCACTGCAACCTCTGCCTCCCGGGTTCACCAATTCTCCCGTCTCAGCCTCCCGAGTAGCTGGAATTACAGGCGCCGGCCACCACACCCAGCTCATTTTTGTATTTTTAGTAGAGATGGGGTTTCACCATGTCCATGTTGGCCAGGCTGGTCTCGAACTCCTGACCTCAAGTGATCCACCTGTCTCAGCCTCCCAAAGTGCTGGGATTACAGGCATCAGCCACCATGCCCGGCCATCACTCAAGTTATATCTATGAGGAAAAAATGTCCATGTTCATCTTTAGGAGTCTTCAAAGACCTCTCTTCCGCTAGAGTGTGCAGTCTCACTGTGGGGAGTATTGCCCCCAAAGTGAAGAAAAAAATCTGGCTCTAATTGTATGTATAAAGCACAGATATGCATGCAGTATATAAGTGAATATATAGTTTATCTAACTCCACATTCCACAGGGATGATTAGAAAAAAAATGTCTAAAAAGACTCCTTAGGGGTGATAACAAAAGGCTGAAAAGCACATACTGGTAAAGGATATAAGAAATTTTTTTTTTTTTTTTTTGAGACAGAGTCTCGCTGTTGTCACCCAGGCTGGAGTACAATGGCACGATCTCGGCTCACTGCAACTTCCACCTCCCGTTTTCAAGCGATTCTCCTGCCTCAGCCTCCTGAGTAGCTGAGATTACAGGTGCACACCACCATGCCAAGCTAACTTTTGTATTTTTAGTAGAGACGGGGTTTCACCATGTTGGCCAGGATGGTCTTGAACTCCTGATCTCAGCTGATCCACTCACCTCGGCCTCCCAAAGTGCTGGGATTACAGGCGTGAGCCACCGTGCCCAGCCTAAGAAAAATTTTTAAACTGCCTGAACAAAATATAATACTATCAGTCAGTGGTCCTCGGCTCTGGCTTTATATCATAATCACTTTGCACCTTTCTAAGAGAAACTACCTAGTCCGCAGTTTCCAAAATTCTGGGCCCGAGCATCTGGGATTTTAATTTTGCTTTCTGCTTTTAAGTCCACAGTTGATTTTGACGCACACAAGCAGAGTTTTTTAAACTGTGATTTCTATAGCATCACAGTGTTTTTCAGTTTTTAATACGGCCCTGCTCTCCTATCTTTGAACAATATAAAGAACCTTAAGGCCTCAAGCTTCTAAACCTAGGCTACAGCCAGGGGGAAAAGAAATCACCTCAGGTGTCAGAGGAACAAGCCATTTTAGCCATTTTCCAAAAGCAGAACTCAGCCAGCACTGTCTTTTGTGCCGCCCTCTCATTTCATGGCTGCTCAATACCCTCCAACACCCCTTAATGAGTTCTTCCCAAGAAAACAATGCGACTCAAAATCCTCAGCCTTTGAGAATGCATTTATGCCTTTTTCTCTCTAAGATGACACCTTGTTGAGGACAGATTTATGACTTCTACTTTTTTTTTCCAACCCCCACAGCCCTGGTCCCATTGTCTGCGTCCTGGCTTCGCCACACAGCACCTGTGTGGTCCTGGGCACTCCACTTCACTGCAGTTGCCCCCAAACATCTTATGTGTGATCATTTCTTACTCTGCCATTTATTTAAACTACCCGAAATACCCAATAAAAGGACACAAATAGAGAAGTTATCTCACATCTCCTAAAACCTCAAAAAGATCTCAGTCCTGAGGCTGACCTGGACTAGGTACCCCTCCTAGACGCTCCCATAATACCTTGTGCCTACATTTACAGAGCACACATGAGGCCTGGTCACTTGTCTGCTGCAGCCTAAAGTGAGCTGTTGGAGAGCTAGAAATGCACCTTCCATGTGTTTGGCACCCACAGCCAAACACGTCTCAGGTTCCGTAAAGTCTCTGATGAAGGAAAGAGCAGCTGCTGTTGGTGGTGATTAAAGTATCCCTCCCCTCCAGGCAGGTGCAGTGGCTCCCACCTGTAATCCCAGTACTTTAGGATGTCAAGGTGGGAGGATCACTTGAGCCCAATAGTTTGAGACCAGCCTAGACAACATGAAGAGACCTCGTCTCTATAAAAAATAAACCAAATTAGCCAGGCATGGTAGTGTGCGCCTATAATCCTAGCTACTTGGGAGGTTGAGGTGGGAGGATCACTTGAGCCTAGGAAGTCAAGGCAGTAAGCCATGATCGCACCACTGGAGGGTGACAGTGCAGCAAGACCCTGTCTCAAAATAAAAATAAAGTATCCATCTCTCTTTTCCCAGCCCACATTCTAAGACAGATGACTGAGTCAAGCTGATGAAGATTAAATGTCTGTTATACTGATGCAGCGGTGGGAAGAATATGGCTTTGGTGAGTGGTGACAAAGCACTTCCTAATACCGGGTCTCTGAGACCCAGAAACAGGCAGGCTTACCCACTGGGTTCCAGGTCAAAATGAAAACCTAGAGACCTTTTCCTGTGAGGGCTGCCCCCGTGAAATGACACCATGGGAAGGCAGACCAGACTCTGCACTTCCTACAGGCAGCTGATGTGCAGGAGAAGGTGCTGAGCTACCTTCGTCCAATTCTTCATCACACACTCAATCAGTCACGCCACCTCCCAAAAAGGAGTGAGTGACAGGGAAGGGCAGAAGATGGGAGTGTTTAGGGAAAGTTTCTCCCCTAGAAAGTAGAGGACAGTTTAAATAAACTCCCCTCTGCCTACTTTCCCGAGGGCTTGTTCCATGTGGCTCGACAGTCTCCCCTGCCAGAAATCACTGCTCCTCCTGAAGGCCCTTGAGGAGAAATCATGTGTCCTGCTGTGATACCAGGGCACCACAGTCCTGTCTGCATCTTCCTAACCCCACTGGTACTTCCAAATTACTACTCTTGACCCTAAGCACACCAGCCCTCCCAATGCCAGCTCTGCTGCTCACCAACATACCTCTCCTTTCCGTTTATTATCTGAGGGTCTCCACATCACTCTCCAATGTGCAGTAAGGACCCTAGGATATTATTCCAACCCTCTCCTCCATGTCAGCTCTGGAGACTACACTGAAGGGATCTCAGCCCCTGCGAATGAGGAACTATTGTACATCTGGCCTGGCCACAAAGCTCGCACTCCTCCCACTGCTGACCTTCACCTGCACTCCAACGCAGTCACACCCCGTAGTTACCTTGTCAGCTGTAAGTACCCTCTGAAACCAACCTTGAGACCCGGTTCTCACCGGCCACAGTTCTCAAGCCTTCCTCCCAGTACTCTTGTACTTGGTCTTCATGAAGACCTTCAGTCAGTCTTTCTCCCTCCTTTTTTCCCCAAATGGATTAGGTCCTTCTTAAATTTCTTACCTTCGTCATCCTACAATATATTTATTTGCACAAAAATAACTTCCAGTTCTCTTCCACTCTACTGTGTATGCCCAGAGCACACACCCTCCCATTGGTTTTATTTTTTCCATCTTTATTGAAGTATAATGGACAAATTAAAATTTTATATATTCAAGATGTACAATGTGACGACCTGATATATATATATATACACACATTGTGAAATGATTACCACAATCAAGTTAATCATCACACTCATCACCTCAGTTACCACTGGTCAGGGAACAGGGGAAGACACAAGACCTACTCTTAGAAAATTTCAAGTATACAATACAGCATTATTAACTATAGTCACCATACTGTATGTACATTAGATCCCCAGACCTTATTCATCTTACAACTAAAAATATGTACCCTTTGATCCCCATCTCATATTCATCTTCGTATCACCAGCACCTCCAACACAGGGCCTGGCACAGAGTAGGTGCTTACTGTTTGAAGAATTCAACTAACAAAATATAACACGAAAAATCAGACATGCGTTTAATTTATGAAGCAATAAAGTTTTCTTACCTGCTAGTGTGGAAGTTTTCTTTAAGAGTTTTAAAGAAGTCAACATAATAGGTCACAACAATGGATGCCAAAATCCAGAATCCAGAATGGATATTAAGTCTTGGAAGAGGTTTCTCCTTTTTCTGAACAGCTGTGGAGGTTTCTGCAAATAAGGGAGATTTCAACTTATTAAGTTACCATAATTTTGCGAGGAAAAATTACACTTAATTTAAGCCAAATAAAATAATTTCCTAGAGCTAGGAACCAGAGTCTCTCCCATGATAAATTCTTCTGTAAAACCCTTGACCATCCTGGCTAACACAGTGAAACCCCGTCTCTACTAAAAAATACAAAAAACTAGCCCGGAGAGGTGGCGGGCGCCTGTAGTCCCAGCTACTCGGGAGGCTGAGGCAGGAGAATGGCATAAACCCAGGAGGCGGAGCTTGCAGTGAGCTGAGATCTGGCCACTGCACTCCAGCCTGGGCAACAGAGCGAGACTCTGTCTCAAAAAACAAACAAACAAAAAAAAACCCTTGAGATAGGTTTATATTTACAAAAAATAATAAGAGCCCACTAACAAATACAGTCAATTTATTTCCTCTAAATATATTTTGAAATCAAATTTACATTTTCATCGTCTTTCGGAAATAACAATGCCACCTGGAAATGTAAGAATTTTAATATGTTTCACATTTCTTCTAGGAAAGGAGTTAGTCCTGTTGATTAGGAAAAATGCCAAAGGCAAATGGTAGCGCATGAACTGGACTTGTGGTCTTTCAAGAATACTTTTATAACTAAATTATATATTTTTTTTTTTTGAGTCAGAGTCTCCCTCTGTCGCCCAGGCTGGAATGGAATGGTTCCATCTCAGCTCACTGCAACCACTGCCTGCCGGGTTCAAGCAATTCTCCTGCCTCAGCCTCCCGAGTAGCTGGGATTACAGGCGCCTGCCACCACGCCCGGCTAATTTTTGTATTTTTAGTAGAGACCGGGTTTCACCATGTTGGCCAGGCTGGTCTCTTTGGCCAGGCTGGTCTCGAACTCCTGACCTCGTGATCAGGCTGCCTCGGCCTCTCAAAGTGCTGGGATTACAGGCGTGAGCCACCATGCCCAGCCTATAACTAAATCATTACTTTAAACACAGCTCAAAAGTGGAAACGGCACACCAGAGCTCTAGTTCCAGCACAGCCCTGTCTAGACAAGTGATGGACAAGTCATTTTTCCTGTCTGGAACGCAATCCGAAAGAAAGGGTGGATGGGGGTTGGGTCAGATGGATGATTTCTAGAAAGTTTTCCGAGGATTCTGACATGCCCTCTATGTTCACGTGAGAATGAATGGTCCACATATGAGGTTTTGGGCCTTTAGATGACCATCGGAAACCCTACGAAGCATGTTCATAATATTCTGGAATATCCTCAAAATGTATACATCATCATGCCTGGGCATCAGGTAATTCATGTTTATTTTGAAAAGGTAATAAATGGACACGGTTTTAAAACATATGGGTTACAAATATCCAAAATGAGGTATCTGACTCCCATCCTTAACCTCAGATCTAATCCCCAGAAGCAACCACCACTTACAATTTCTACTGAATTCTTCCATTATTCTATGCACCTACAGGTGAACATACATCACAGGTTACCTGTTTTGTACCCAAATGGCGGCATACCATAGTGTTCCGCACTTCCCTTTGAAAATCATCCCCATTGGTACATACAAGTCGACCTGGCGTGTCATGTATACACATATCCAAATTTACTTAACCAGCCTTCTGCTGACAGGCAAGACAAGTATTTCTAGTGATTCGCTATTGCAAGCAATGCAGAGGTGAAACACTGCGCACATCATTGTACACTGCGATACAGGCATGTTTCCGGTAAATTCTTAAGACTTAGAACCGGTGGGTATTTTTAATTTTAACCGGTATTTCCAAACAGGTGTCAAATCAGCTCTCCAGAGAATTCTGAAGCGCAGCTGAGATGACGATGCACAGCACTACGCGATTCTAAGGATCTTGCCTGACATCAAATATTCGACTTGCAAAACCGAAACTCGGTCCCTTCAGACTGGGCCGGGGCCGCCGGAGGCCGGCCATTTTCCAGCGCCTCGCCTCTGAGAACCTCGGGGCGGCTTGGTGCGCGCCTCACCCGGCCTGGCGTTACTCTCGCGGTCCAGCTGGGCCTCGGCGTCCGGCAAGAGAAGGAATCGCCGACGGAGCTGTTCCCGGGCCCGTGAAGAGTCCATCTTGGTACCGCCCCAAAACGCGACGGAAGTGACGTCAGGTAGAGCGCTTCCGGCGTCGGCTCCGGAGTTGAGCCTCCTGGCGTTTGGATTGGAGACTGTGTTCTCTTCGCGGTTTTAGTTAACGAGCAGCTAGGATTGAGTCGGCCTGAAGGGTTTCGCTCTCAGGTCGGCAGGTGAGATTTGAATTTTAAAACACTGAGCTTTCCGGGTCGAAAGGTTCCCAAGTTTATTCCGACCTATGGAAGCCCAGAAGGACCAGGATTACCGCTGCCGCAGGATGCGTCCAGGTCCGGGATGCGAGACCGTGAGACGCTGCGCTTCCGAAGCCCTCGCAGACTCCCGGGTGCCAGAGCAGGAGAGATACCCTCTGTCCGGGCCTCCATCCTCAGCCCCCAGTTTCTTTCCTACTTTTGCTTTTCAGGAGTCGCCCAGCAAGATTTGAAAGGAGGAGAAAGGCCTGCTGGACAGGATGCTAGAGCCTGGCAGTGACCACTTGAGGACCCCTGGGCATTAAATAAACTTCTTGGGGCCCGTTTCGTTATTACACTTGGCTCTAGATTTGTTGTGCGTTTCAGTGAGAAGCACCTGTATGTGGTTCACGTGAGCCTTCTCCTCGCCACTTGTGAAAAATCCTCCCAGCCTGAACCGAGGGAACTAAATTACTTTCCCAGCAAACTGCCGTTTTCCACACTACTCACGCCCACGAACTGTGTGTTACGAGGTCACAACTTTTTCTCCGTCAGTAATCCCGCGTATTACTCTCCCAACCCTTTCCCACCGAGTCATGTGCTGAGAAATGGTGGGCTTAACCACGCAAACGTTTGCTGAGCACCTACTATTTGCTAGGAGCTGTTAGGCACCATGCCAGCAGTGGAGATAAAGATGAGTAAGACATGGCCTTGCACGTGAGGAGCTCCTGGTCCAAAGAAAACCACAGAGGTGTACTACAAGGTAACTCTGTATTTATAAATTTGTGAAAGCACTTTATCAGTATAGCCAACATTTTCTGAGCGGCTGCATGTGATAAAGTGGTGAGGACAGAAGTAAGAATCTAGTAGAGGAAGCAG
Organism: Macaca thibetana thibetana; assembly: GCF_024542745.1. Taxonomy (NCBI): domain Eukaryota; kingdom Metazoa; phylum Chordata; class Mammalia; order Primates; family Cercopithecidae; genus Macaca; species Macaca thibetana. Next base: position 177,150,627 of record NC_065582.1, read on the forward strand.
CTTCAATACAGTGCCATAATAGAAACACTGTACATGGGGCATAATAGAAGCACTGTACATGTAAAGGGCAGTTTATTCTGCTGGAGTGTGGGAGAGCAGGGAGAGTGATTTCAGGTGGATTGAATACAGGGGTGGAGAGCCAGTGCGCTACATAGGAAGTAAAATTTGAATTAGTAGGCACTGTTTAATATCTACTATGTGTTGGGGTGTTTGTAAAAGGAAAGTAATAAATACTCAAGAAAAGAGTGCCAGCTGGGCACGGTGGCTCACGCCTGTAATCCCAACACTTTGGGAGGCCAAGGCGGGTGATTCGCGAGGTCAGGCGTTCGAGACCAGCCTGGCCAACATGGCGAAACTCTGTCTCTACTAAAAATACAAAAATTAGCCAGGCATGGTGGCCAGCACCTGTAATCCCAGCTACTCTGGAGGCTGAGGCAGGAGAATCGCTTGAACCTGGGAGAAGGAGGTTGCAGTGATTGCGCCACTGCACTCTAGCTTGGGCAACAGAGCGAGACTCCATCTCAAAAAAAAAAAAAAGAGAGAGAGAGAAGTACCAAATCTCTACTGATTTATCATTTCTTCAGCCTTTCTTCACCCTTTGGAGCACAGGATTTAACAGCTGGGTGGATCATATGGCCTTTCTAAACAATACCTCCTTTTTTTTCTGTTTTTTTTTTTTCTTTCAAGACTCCTAAAGAACTGGATTTGTTTCTTCAAAGCCAACTAAAGTCTTTGCCCTCCCTTCTTCTCTCTCTCGTACAGGGTTAGAAGCCTTGTTAACAGGAAGTGAATTTGTCCCATCAAATACAATCTTCTGTTGATTGTCTCCTCGAAAAAGGGTCAGTGCAGGGCCTCCCTGGTAACTGAATACTCCCAAGAGCATCGCCGCTATCCCAGGTTCCCATACATGGTATGTTCAGGTCAGATCAGGTTTCTCCTTTTGTGGTTTCGGGGCCTTTGAATTTGGATCTGAAATCCTTCCAGAGTTTTTTTCTCTGCAATTTTAAATGGCACTACTTGCACACCATATTGATACTTAAAAGCAGGTTGGAAAAATTCCAGTATTTAATGACCACATCTTCATTTCTGAGGTCCATTAAAGAAGCCCTTTGGGCATGTGCGGGGGCTCACGCCTGTAATCCCAGCACTTTGGGAGGCCGAGGCGGGTGGATCACCTGAGGTCAGGAGTTTGAGACCAGCCTGGCCAACATGGTGAAACACCCCATCTCTACTAAAAAAATAATAATAAATAAATAAATTAGCTGGGCGTGGTAGCAAGCGCCTGTAATCCCAGCTGCCTGGGAGGCTGAGGCAGGAGAATGGCTTGAACCCAGGAGGTGGAGGCTGCAGTGAGCCACAACTGCCCATTTCACTCCAGCCTGGGCAGCAAGAGTGAAACTCTCTCTCAAAAAAATAAAAAAGAAAAAGAAAGAAAAAGAATAGAAACCCTTCAATGTGTGTACTGTGGCACCCTAATTATAGATAGATATGTGATACCAGATTTGCTACCAATTAAGACGTTTTCATTTTCAATGTGGGTTACTTGTGGGAAACAATGAATTTCATTGTGACCTTTGCTGGCCTCCCCTTAGCAACATAGTGAAATCCAAGGTGTTTATAGACTGTTGAATCCTGCCTCCATCACTGTGGGTCCTTGGGCAAGTTATTTTATTGTTCTGAGTATCAGTTTTGCTCATCTGTGAAACATCAGGTATTGGAGTGAAGATACATGTTTATCGTTTAGCTTAGTGCCTGGCATATATAGTTTGCCTCCAAACATCAGTAGTTACTATTCACTACTCCTTTATTTGGCCTGCCGGGCTGTCAAGATCTGGCGCCTGTTCACCCCTTGATCAGTATTCCCTTGTCCCTGGGTTCCAGCTACTCTTTGTTCATGTCTCTCTTCCGAGAATTACCAAGCTTTATTGCTCTTTTCCTTTTGCCTGTGTCTCCCCCAGTTGATTGGGAGAACCAACCATGTCTTAGTATGCCCCAGTGCCCTGCAAACACCGAGCACATAGCAGGTCCTTGAGCACAGCTAACTTGTCTTCAATATGGACATACACGTGTCTGCCTACAACCCTTCCTCTGAGAAGCCACTACTGCTTTCTATAGTGGTCCTGCTCAGTTTCCAGAGACTGACCCTGTCCTAGGGGAGGGTACAAGACCCAAAACAGACCTCTTATAGTCCAGGTCTTAGGCTGGGAAGATGTTCACGGTTGCTTTGATATGGTGCGCTGTGAGGTCAGTTTGGGCTTGAGGGCTGCTGTTCTGGAAACAGGGGAGCCCACGTGGGAAGAAAGTGCTGAGAGGCAAGCTAAGAGGTCTTGGTAGCATTGCACCGCCTCCCGGATCTAGCTAAGCCTTAGTTAATCCTGTTAAGGAACTGAGCTCTGGAGCTAGCTGCCTGCCTGGCTGTCATTGCCGGTCCTGTCATTACTGACTCTTCCAACCTTGAGCAAGCGTCTTATCCACTCTTTGCCTTAGTTTCCTCACTTGCAAAATGGGGTTAAGAATAATATCCACCTCATAGGATTGGGTAAAGATTAAAAGTATTAATACATGCAGAGTCCTTAGAGCAGCCCATAGAAAACTCTCAATAAATCTTAACTGTTATTATCCATTGCTGAGACTTTACAGATGGTTAAATTTTCCTTTTTTTTTTTTTCAAATTAACTTTAATTTCAGTTGTTTTCTGTTACTTGCAACTCTGAGGCCAGACCAGTACCACCCTGTTCTCTCATTGTGCCATGTAGCTGCCCCCTTGGTCCCCAGGTATTCTATGAGCACCTCCAGGAATGAGAATACAGGTAAAGCTCTTAGAAAGCACCTGGCATGTGGGAAGTGCTCAGTAAATGTTAATGTTAATATCTATCATTTGGGATACTGTTCTTCATTCCAAGAAGAAAGCTAGTTTTAGAAAGGTCTTCCATTCATTGTATAAAAACAATAAAAATGTGTGTCTCTTTCTACAGAGCTGTGATTATTCCCCTGGTAAAAGCTATAGCACTGGAATCACTAGATCAAAAGATGCAAACATTTTAAAGACTTTTTTTTTTTTTTTTTTTTTTTTTTTTGACAGAGTCTTCCTCTGTTGCCAGGCTGGAGTGCAGTGGCACGATCTCGGCTCATTGCAACCTCTGCCCCCCAGGTTCAAGCAATTCTCCTGCCTCAGCCTCCGGAGTAGCTGAGACTACAGGTGCATGTCACCATGCCCAGCTAATTTTTGTGGTTTTTTTTTTTTTTTTTTTTTTTTTTTTTTTTGAGACAGAGCCTTGCTCTGTCGCCCAGGCTGGAGTGCAGTGGCACCATCTGTGTTCACTACAAGCTCCGCCTCCCGGGTTCACGCCATTCTCCCGGCTCAGCCTCCCAAGTACTCCGGACTACAGGCACCGGCCACCACGCCTGGGTAATTTTTTGTATTTTTAGTAGAGACGGCGTTTCACCATGTTAGCCAGGATGGTCTCGATCTCCTGACCTGTGATCCATCCACCTTGGCTTCCCAAAGTGCTGGGATTACAGGCCTGAGCCACCGCGCCCGGCCATTTTAAAGACTTTTGATTGATATTTTCAAACAAGCTCCAGAAAGGATTTACCATACTATTGTAGTTTAAATTCCCACCAGCAGAGGGCAGGAGAGGCCATCTTCAATGTTTGCACCAGCAGTGGGCTTTATCATTTTGATACATTTTTCCCAAGTGATAGTTGTTGGCCATAGGGACCTGCCATTTTAATTTGCTTTTCTTTGCTAACAGATTTTTGTATGTTAATCGAGTATGCATATATCTTTTTCCTTTTGGAATTTTCATTTTTGCATATTTTGATAGATCAAGGCTGTCTTTGAACCTCAGATATGTGGCAAGTCTACTTTTTTCCCAATGTGTTTGCCTTTTAAGTTTGATCATGTTCAACATATGTTCATACCTACGTTTTGTTTCTTACTTCTCATACCCTGTGATGAAGAGAGTTGGAATGGGCTTGCCCTGTGGGATCTAAATGGAAAAGCACATTTCGTGGGAAGTGTTCCCGATGTTAGTGTCTTTCACTTAGGGGACATACTGTATGGTAGAAATCACTTGAACCATCTTCAAGTGAGCCAAGTTTTCCTCACCCATTCATTACTCAAACTAGCTGTACTGTGAGAGGTTCTACCCGCAAAGGTCACCAACTTTAACCAGCCTCTGATGGTGAGTACTGTCAACTTGATTGGATTGAAGGACGCAAAGCATTGATCCTGGGTGTGTCTTTGAGGGTGTGGCCAAAGTAGATTAAGATTTCAGTCAGTGGGCTGGGAAAGGCAGACCCACCCTTAATCTGGGTGAGCCCCATCTAATCAGCTGCCAGCTCGGCTAGAATATAAAGCAGGCAGAAAAACGTGAAAAGGCTAGACTGGACTAGCCTCCCATCCAACATCTTTCCCCTGTGCAGGATGCTTCCTGCCCTCAAACGTCAGACTCCAAGTTTTTTAGTTTTGGGACTTGAACTGGCTCCCTTTGCTCCTCAGCCTGCAGATGGCCTATTGTGTGACCTTGTGATCGTGTGAGTTAATACTTAATAAACTCTCCTTTATTTGTGTATGTGTGTGTACATATACATATATATGTGTGTGTGTATATATATGTGTGTGTGTGTGTGTATATATATATATACACACTGTTAGTTCTGTCCCTCTAGAGAACTCTGACTAATACACAGCCTAAGCAAAATAATAACAGTAATGACAACAGTAATATTGGGCCGTTCACAGTGGCTCACACCTGTAATACCAACACTTCAGGAGGCTGAGGCGGGGGGATCGCTTGAGCCCAACAGTTGGACACCAGCCTGGGCAATATGATAAGACCCTGTCTCTATCGATCATAATAATAATGACAGTAATAATCATTATCATCATAAAATGCATGTACAGTTTTTCAGAAAGAGATCTATTAGAATTCCTCTGAACTATTTCATAAGATTGAAAGAAAAATAGGATTTCCATCAAGCCTGAGTGAGTGTGAAGCCCAGGGCAGCTCGTGATGCAGCTTTGAGGACACTGTGCATCTGTCACATATGGTGTGCCTGCCGTCATCCCTGTGGAACTCACCACTTCAGTGCCTGCCTGCCCTACTTCTGACTCTCAGCACCTGTGCCACTTTGCCTGGGGTTTTCTCCGGATGCATTCTGTTTACGCAGCGAGATGGAGGGGATTCTCACAGAAGCGAAGCCAATGTGAGTGCAACAGGTGTCTGCTGCACTGGCAGAAAAGGGCTGCGAGTGAGCCTCTAAGGACATAGGCAGCGTGTTGTTTTCTGAAACAGGATGTTGGGGAGAAGAACAGAGAAGAGAGGTGCTGGTCTCAAGCAAAATATCGGGAGCGGGGAAAAGGACAGTTCCTAAAACCAGAAAGCAGAGGGGAGGGGTAGGAGGGAACTGGCCTCGACTGAGAGGCCTGGTGGGCAGGACCTTTGACTATGTAAGTGTTCCAAGCACTCTTGAAATTTCTGGCTGTGTGGCAACATTTGGGTTCCAGTTCTGTGGGAGGACAATTTCTTTTATTAAATTGCTGCCATTCAGGTTGAGGGTCACTACTAGACTGGCAAACCTAGAGGAAAATGGAGATGGGTCCTGGCTGACTGCCCTTCCCAGGTGAACCATGCAGCCTTGTCAATCTTGTCACTTGCTGATTGTTCAGTGCCTGGAACTTGGTCTGTTACTGGTTTGCAGATGATCAAATAAAACAGACTCATTTTTTTCTCTTTCAAAACAACCCCTGTATATTTGAATGATGGCTGTGCCTGATGTTATCATCCATAAAACTATGATAAAGGCTTTCTGATCACATGGCCCATCATGGAACCCACTTAGAAAACCCTGTTGTTTTTAATTAAAACCCTACCTGCAAGATCTTTATAATAATGACCTAATCAGTGCTGAGAAAGGGAAAGAGAAACAAGAGGGAGGTCCTGACCAAGGGAAAATGCTGGCTAGGAGAATACAAAGAAATCAGGGAGACACCTGTTGTGCCAAACCCCTATTGATTCCAGTGGGGATGCCACCAGGTTCAAGAGGCAAAAGAAGAGACCCAGAGACAGAGAAAATGAGACATGGGGTGTTACATACAAGACAGAGTCCAGTGATGGAGGCCTGGCCTGGATAACTGCAACTGCTTTTGAAAGGCATAGAGCTTATATAGCATCTTTTAACACCCTCTCCCTAACAACCTCCACTCTACGCCTAGCAACCTTCATGCAACCCAAAACTCAAGGGTTTGATCCTCTCTACAGCTTGTGTTCCATAGGACAGGACAGGGGCTCAGATGACAAGGAAAGAATCTCCAGTTGGCCACTCCTGGATTCCCTAGCCTAGAACACATATTCAGGTGCATCTGCCATAAAGGTCATTCCCAGGGTCTGCTTAAGTTATTTCTGTCAGGTATTTACAGAGATAGATGGATGGACGTAGGGATGGATGATGGATGGATGGATGGATGGATGGATGGATGGATGGATGGATGGATGGATGGAAAGATGAACAGGTGAATGGATGGATGATGGAAGGATGGATGGATGAATGGATGGATGGATGGATGGATGGATGGATGGATGGATGGATGGAAGGACCCACAGGTGTATGGGAAGATGATGGAAGAATGGATGGATGGATGGATGATGGATGGATGGATGGATGGAAGGATGAACAGGTAAACAGATAGATGATGGAAGGATGAATGGATGGGTGGATGGACAGGTGAATGGATGGATAGACGGGTGAATAGATGGAAGATAAAAGGATGGATGAATGATGATGGATGGATGGATGACGGGTGGATGGATGGACGGATGGATGATGGATGGACGGATGATGGATGGATGGATGATGGGTGGATGGATGGACGGATGGATGATGGATGGATGGATGATGGATGGATGGATGGAACGATGAACAGGTAAATAGATGATGGAAGGGTGGATGGATGGATGGACAGAGAGTGAACAGCACAGGGTCCCTCCTGCATCCCTTGCCACTCACCTGGATGTACAGGTCCACCAGCTCGCTCTGCCGCAGGATGTAATAGATCTTCCCTGCTTGCAGCCAGGCATGCGCCTCCTTCTCTTTCTTCTGGAGGTCCATGAAAATCCCCAGACTTCGTTTGGTGTAGTCCAGAGCGGATTTGTAGGCCCTGGAATCAGATACAGGTGTCAGAACAAGGGCTGTCATCCTCCTGGAACCAGTCTGCCTCCTCCCGTGGGTCTGGTGACAGATTAATCTGGAATGTGGGGACTGGGAACGGCTCTCTTGTGTGTGCAGTGTTCTGCCCTTCCCAGGCTGCTGGGAGGGCCAGGGTGAACACACACGGCATGGAAAAGATGAAGGACATCCTTCTGAGGGAATCGAGCATCATGCTGCCCTGTGGCAGGAGGAGTGTGCTAGTCCATCTCCCCTGCCTCCCAGACATGGCCTGTGTGTTCTCCAGATGCACCAGGAGCCGTTAGTGTTCAGAGGCTATCTGGGCTGATGGTTCTCAAGGTGTGCAGGCATCACAGTCACCCGGAGGCCTGTCCATATAGCTTGCTGGCCCTGCCCCCAGAGCTTCCGGCTCCACAGGCCTGGGGCAGGCCCTAGAACTCCCACTCGGCACAAGCTCCTAGGTGACATGGATGCTGCTCTGCTGGTCCAGGGACCACACTTTGAGAAGCATGGTTCTAGCACACTGACCCATTTTCCTTCTGTGAACCTGAGGCCAAGACTGGAGCCAGTCTCCTGGGTCCCCATGGAATCTGGCTCCTTCCCTGCTCTCTCAGTAAGTCCGACACTCCAGGAGGTGTGACTGCAGCAATGTCACCGGGCCCTATGGGTGGGGTGGCCAGGGCCATGATTACCCTAACAAGTCAGGATGCTCTGGGGAAGCCGAGTGGGCCACATATGGGATGTGAGACCTTGAAAACCTGCCCCAGGGAAGCAGGTGACACAACTGGCTCTGTCTTCTGTGGGAGAGAAGCCACAGGTGGCTGCTGTGGTCACATTTAAGGGGACAGATGAAGGCCAGGAGTGAAGACTCGGGGCAGGCAGAGGTCAGATGACAAAAGCCATCATAGTAGGAAGAACGGTCCAGAATGCACGTACTGCCTCTGCTGGGGTTGAGATGACCTTTGGGGAGGTGTGCAGGCAGGGATAGGAAGACGTGTCACCCAAGGGAGACTCAAGCTGGGACTCACAGGCCATCAGCAGCCCTGGGACGACCCCAGGCCCACCAACTCAAATCATCTGATGCCAAGGAACCAAATGATCCCAAGGAGAGGGGCTGCTGGGGCCCTGGGCCAGCTTCCCTGTGCCCCCCTCCCTGCCCTGCTCCCCCACCCTCTTTGCCCCCCTCCCCGCCCCCACCACTACAAAGCCAGCCCTCACCGCTTGGTGCCCAGGGACAGGTAGAGCTGACTGATGGTCTCCAGGCGCTGCCCCTCCAGCACCTTGTCGGCCACCTTGCGGGCCAGGGAGAGCTGGAGCTCGTGGTAGATGACACACTGGGCCTCGCTGGGCATGACGGTGCTGTAGAAGTAGCACAGCTGCTGGATGGCCCGCAGCTGGCCTGGGCAGAAGACAAGAAGGAAGATGTCAGCCTCCCAGCATCGAAGCGAGGCTGGCTGGGCTCAGAGGCGCCTGCGCTGTGCTTACCTCTTTCACACCTCTGTGAGCCTGGGCCCCATAGGCGGGGAGCCTGAGCGCAGACAGGCCATGCACCCATGCAAGGGCAGCCGCCGAGCACACCGTGACATGGGCACAGCTTGGTGCAGATGCTCATGGTAGAGCCCGGCCTTCTTTACAACCCCCAGGGCTGAGGTCCTGGCCAGGCTCAGCCCCTGCACCAGGTCGTCTATTTCTGTTCCACAAAGCCCCTCTGGCCAGGACCAGGGCCGCCTTCAGCCTGAGCTGATGAGGCCAGGGGTACAAGTAGCCCCTGCCGCAGATGGAACCCTGAGAGAGCAAAGCCAGGCGTCTGCCACACACGGCATCATGTTGGGGGAATGGGGTTCAAAACCGGCCCCTGGCATTCCCACACATGCTTCTCTCACGCAACCAGGCTCCCAAGCCACAGGCTCACTGGCCTCTCCCAAAGCCAGGGCGCTGGGAATGGTGGAAAGCTTCTGATTTTCTAGTGTCAGAAACATTCTGGAGATTAACACCGGAAACCAGGTACGCCGAATGGACATCTGTTACACACGTCACCCAACAACAGCTGAATACACAGTCCTCTCGAGCGCCCACAGACATTCCCCATGACAGACCACATGCCAGGCCACAAAACAAGCCTCAGTGAATGGAGAAGGACTGAGACCAAAGCAGAGGTGTTCTTCAGCTGTACTGGCACGAAACGAAATCAACAGTGAAGCAAATGTGGGAAATTCAAAAATATGTGGAAATTACACATTCCTAAACAACCAGTGAGTCAAAGAAGAGACCATCAGGGAAACTGAAAACTAATTTGAGAAGAATGCAAACAAATACACAGCCCTGGCCAGCGTGGTGGCTCATGCCTGTCATCCCAGCACTGTGGGAGGCCAAGGCGGGAGAATCGCTTGAGTCCAGGAGTTTGAGACCAGCCTGGGAAACATGGTGAAACCCTGTCTCTATAAAAAATACAAAAATTAGGGCCAGGCGTGGTGATGCTCGTCTGTAATCCCAGCTACTCAGGAGGCTGAGGCATGAGAATAGCTTGAACCTCGTAGAAGTTGCAGTGAGCCAAAATTGCACCACTGCACTCCAACCTGGGCAATAGAGCAAAACTCTGTCTTAAAAAAAAAAAAAAAAAAAAAAAAAGGCACAGCATATCAAAAATTCCAAGATGCAGCTAAGGCAGTGCTGAAAGGGAAATTTATAACTGTAAATGTCTACATTCAAAGAAAGAAGAAAAATCTCAAATCAAAAACCTAACCTTTCACCTTGAGAAACTAGAAAAAGAATGAACTAAACCCAAAGCAAACAAAAGGAAGAGAATAATAAACATGAGAGTAGAAATGGAAGTAAAAATACAGAGAATGGAAAAACAAAAGAGATAATCAACAGAACCAAAAGTGGGTTTTTTGAAAATAATAACAAAATTAACAAATCTTTCACCAGACTGACCAAGAAAAGAAAGATGGACACAAATGACTGAAATCAGAGACTGAGCCCCATGGCTCACGCCTGTCATCCCAGCGCTTTGTGAGGCCGAGCTGGAAGGATCGCTGAGGCCAGCATTCAAGACCAGCCTGGGGGAAGATGATGAGACCCCATCTCTAATAAAAATAAATAAATAAATAATTAAAAACTCAAGTTTCTAAAATCAGAAATGAAAGAGGAAACCTTATTGCCGACCTGACAGAAATAAAAGGATTCCATGAAAACACCAGGAACAATTGTAAACCAACAAATCAGATCATCTAGACACAACAGCCACACTCCTACAAAGACACAAACTACCGAAAGTGACTCAAAAATGACCCCAAGTAAGCATGTGGGGTATCAGCCCCGCCCTCGGTCTCCTCGACTGTTCAGCGCGGGGTGGGGAGACAGGGAAGCATGATCCCCGTTCCCTGGCCCGCATTTCCAAGTCTGAATCCCCCAGCACCCCACAGAGGGCCTTGTAGGAGGAGGTGCCACAGACTATTGTGCCAGGAGCCACCGGAGGCTGCAGTGGGGGCTGGGGCGCTGGGTTCCTGGAGGGTCTCCTTCCAGTCAGAGAATGCCCCTGGGGAAGAAGCCTGGGTCTGAACCCCCTACCCCTCCTTGGGCAGATGTGTGGGACCGGGGCCCCTTCACATGGTCCTTTCCAAAATCTCATCCCTCCTAGGGCCAGGAGTGGGTGCCAGGCCTATGCTGGGAAATGGGCAGATTTGGCCACAGCCCCTGGGGCTCTGGGCCAGGCCACAGGAGGCACCTCTGAGTGGTCTCACTACGCCATGACGTCCATCCTGGGAGGATGGACAAAGCGCTGCAAGGCAGAGGGGACCCACAACAGTATCCCTTGTCTCAGCCATTTCCCTGGACTCAACTTCCTCATCTATCCTCTGCGGCCTAGATTTCGGACAGCCCTGCCCCCCTACTGTCTGTTCACTGCTCAGTCTGCAGTGACTGTTCCATAGCACTCCATGGCTCCCCAGTGCTCTTGGGGAAAAGACCAAGCCACAGCCTGAGGCCCCAGGCCCTGCTTAGCTCTCCAGAAGAGCTTCTCACCATCCAGCACCCAACCCACCCCCTCCCAACTCTGCACCTCCCTGCATAAGCCCTGCTCACTCACCCCTGCTCACACCCCACTCATCCCCGCTCACACTCCCGCTCACTCACCCCCATCACACCCCCACTCACTCACCACCACTCACCCCACTCATCCCCGCTCACACTCCTGCTCACTCACCCCCATCACACCTCCGCTCACTCACCCCCACTCAGTCATCCCCGCTCACACTCCCGCTCACTCACCCCCACTCACTCACCACCACACCCCACTCATCCCCGCAGCTCACACTCCTGCTCACTCACCCCCATCACACCTCCGCTCACTCACCCGCACTCACACCCCACTCATCCCTGCTCACACTCCCACTCACTCACCCCATCACACCTCCGCTCACTCACCCCCCCTCACCACCACTCACACCCCACTCATCCCTGCTCACACTCCCGCTCACTCACCCCATCACACCCCCACTCACTCACCGCCACTCACACTCCACTCATCCCCGCTCACACTCCCACTCACCCCATCACACCTCTGCTCACTCACCCCCACTCACTCATCCCTGCTCACACTCCCGCTCACTCACCCCCACTCATCATCCCCGCTCACACTCCCACTCACTCACCCCCATCACACCCCCACTCACTCACCGCCACTCACACCCCACTCATCCCCGCTCACTCACCCCCACTCGCTCACCCCTGGGCCTTCACACAGGCTACACCACCAGCCCCTCTCCCACACCTATTACTTGACTAAATCCTCTCAACCCTGTGGTCCCAGACTGAAGAGGCTTCCCTAACCCGGGGCCAAGTGCTGCCCCGCCATCATGCCACTCACCCTTTTGTGGCTTCTCTGGCCTGAAGCTCACATTCCCATGCTCAGCCCCTGCCACCCGAGGACCCCACAAGCCCCATTTGTGGGTGGGGCCTGGCACACTCTGCACAACGAGCTGCTTTTGCATGAACTGCTCTGCGGCTTTGGGCAATCACCCGCCCCTGTGTCCTCTGTGAAGTGGGATGACAGGTGCACAGGCTGCCGAGATACCAAGCAGATAACACGGGCACAAGAACCGCCGTTCAGGGCCTGGCTCATGCAGGGGCCCCAAGTCCCAGCTCAGCAGAGCCTGCCTTGATCCCAGGGTTATGTCTAGGGATTCCCAGCATGCAGGACTTTCAGTGCTCAAGGCAGGATGGTCCCTGGGCAAACCGGGAAGAGCTGGCTGCCCCAGTAGGGCACAGAGGGCCTGGCCCTGCATTGGAACCGCCTGTCTCTAGGGCTCTTGCCAACATCTGCTGTTGGCCACGACTCAGCACTTTCGATGGTGGAAAAACCACCACTTGTTTCTGAATCACAAACCCCAGGTGTGCCCTGACCCGAGTGGCCCCAGAAGGCACACAGGAGGAACCGGGGCACTCACTCTCCACGTGGCCCATCTCCTCAGCGACCAGAAGGGCCCACTCATAGTAGCCCTTGCCCTGCTGGGCCGGGCCCTGGCGGGTGCAGAGGTGGCCCAGCTGCAGGAGCACGTGGGTGAAGTCCCGGCCACACTCCCCGCAGGGCAGCCTCGAGAACAGCCACACGGCCTCCAGGAGGTAGTGCTGGGCCAGCCTGCTGGCACCCGCGTGCAGGCACAGGGCCCCGAAGTTGGCCAGCGCCACTGCCTGGTTCCTCCGCTGGCCCAGGTCCCGAGTCACCTGTAGGGCGCGGTAGTAGCCCTCGGCTGCCTGCCTAGTCCGGCCCATCCTCTTCAGAGCCACGGCCACCATGTTGGCAATCACACCCTCCTGGTCCTCACTGGCCACCACTGCATCCTGGACAGACTGCAGGATGTCCAGGGCCACCGGGCTCTGCCCATGAAGCACATGCAGCCAGGCCAGGGCCACCAGGTGGTCCACGATGGCACGGACTCCGGCAACAGCACTGGCTTCCACCGCCTGCATCATGAAGGTGATGGCCGGGCCGTGGTAGCCATGGTGGCTATACAGCTGGGCCAGGCTGGCGTGGAGAAGGCCGCGCAGCGCCTGGCCTGTGCCCGGGGTTAGGGAGGCCAGCGCTCGCCTGAGGTAGTGGGAAGTCTGGGTGGGGAGGCTCTGGGGCTGGAGGGCATTCTGGAGCACCAGGTTCACGCTCCCCAGCAAGCCGGCCAGCGAGTCCTGTGTCCTCAATGAGGCCACCTTGACACAGCTCAGCACCAGGTGGGGCAGGCACTTGCGGCTGTAGATGTCAGCCAGGAGTAGGGAGCAGTCTGAGAGCCACGCAGCCTCTGGGGCTCCCGAGTCCCTGTGCAAAAGCAGCAGCCGCTCTAGGAAGGGCAGGGCCTCCTCGGGCTGCTTGAGGTGCACGTGGTGCCTGGCCAGCAGGAAGCAGGCCCGGGCCTCGGCCTGCAGGCTCTGGCCACCCACCGCCCACCGCGGCGCCAGCTGCAGGAGCTCCCCCTCCGCCTCGGTGCTGCAGATGTGGCCGGCGTCCCCAGGAGCAGGGCCACGGCTTTGGGAACCACCTGTGTACACTTCTCCCGGTTCTTCTGCTTCCGGTAAATGCTGGCCAGGTTGGCGTACACAGCCACCACCAGGAACAGGTCCCCGAAGCTGCCTTCCAGGGCCCCCAGTGCTTCCTCAAAGTACACCCGGGCCTGGGACAGCTTGAGCCTCCTGCTGCACAGCCGCCCCAGGAGGAAGCAGAGCCTGGCCAGGGCCATGAGGAGGCCAGCGTTCTTGGCCGCCCCTCGGGCCTGTGCCAGGCGCCCAGTCAGCTCCTCCTTGTCGCTAAAGCTGCAGAACACGCTGCTCAGCCATGGCAGCGCCACGTCGTACAGGCCACGGAAGCTGGCCTTGTACCCGGGGGCGTTCAGGAACAGCAGCAGTGAGCTCAGGGCCTCTGGGTCCTCCCAGTCGTCCTCAGCTTCCAAGCAGAAGGAGGGCTCCTCAGGGTCCTGCAGGCTGTGGCTGTGCACCCCTCCTGTGATACTGTTCTTAATATCCTAGGGAAGAGAGGATGATACCACACCCAGTATCGCAGGGGGTGTACACCCACCCAGTGATATTGTTCTTAAGGTACTCCACCTCCCACCACCAGGGATATTGTTCCTAATATCCAGAGGAAGAGAGGAAAACATCATGTCCAATATAGCAGGGGAGTGTACACACCCTCTGTGATGTTGTTCCTAGTATCCAAAGGTAGAGATGATGATATTACTGGCCATATCGCAGGGGGTGTACACCCTTCTGTGATATTGTTTTTGACATTCAGTGGGGGAGAGGACAACATTAATCCGGTTATCGCGGAAGGTGTACATACCCCTGTGATGTAGTTCCTAATGTACAGGGGAGAGAGAAGAATATTGCTCTCGATATCGCAGGGGGTGTAACCACCCTGCTCCCCATATATTGTTCTTAATATCCAGCGGGAAAGAGGCTGATTTTACTTTCGATATCGCAGTGGGTGTACACCGCCCCCAACCCTGGGGTATCATTCCTAATATCCAGGGGGGAAGAAGATGACATGGCCGACAATATCGAAGGGGGTGGACACCTCTTCTGTGATATCGTTCCTGATATCCAGGGTGTGAGTGGATGATATTACTCCCAATAAAGTAGGAACCATACAGCCACCCTGGGATTTTGTCCTTAATAACCACAGGGGAGAGGTGATATTACTACCAATATTGCAAGGCGTGTACACCCCTCCTGTGATCTTGTTTCTGATGTCCAGGAAAGGAGAAGATGGCATTACTACCAATATTGAAGAGATGTACAGCCCCCATGGGATATTGTTCTAAAGATACAAGTTGAAAGAGGATGAGATACAAGTTGAAAGAGGATTGAGATTCCATCCAATATAACAAGGGGTGTGCACCCCGCCTATGATATGAATTGTAAAACCTAGAAGAAGAGAGAATGACATTCCTTCCAAAAACACACGAGGTGTACACCCACCCTGTGATATTGTTCCTGTCATCTAAAGGAAGAGATGATGATACTACTCCCACAACCGGAGAAGGTACACACCCCCCTGTGATATTGTTCCTTATAACTTGTGGGGGAGAGCATGATATTACTTCCAATATGACAGTGGCTTGACACCCAGTCTGTGATATTGTTCCTAATTTCCAGTAGTATGATGTTCCTGCCGAGAGTAGCAGGTGTACAGCCGCCCGGCGATGTGTCTCTGATTGTTCAGGGAAACACAGGACGACATTACCCCAAATCTCCCAAAAAGTGTACACCCATTGTGTGATATGGTTCCTAATATCCGGAGGTGCAGAGGATGGTGTTCGTTCTCCTATCGCAGGCTGTGTACACACAACCTGTGAAATTGTTCCTAATATCCTGAACTAAAAAAACTGCTAATAATGGACACACATTGCAGGGGGGAGTCATTTTTACGATCCACATCGTAATGGGGAGTAATAGCAACCCCCTCTCTCCTCCTCACTGTTACCATCCACATGGCAGTGGGCTGAGGCACCCCCCGCGATGGGTGAGGTGCCCCCCAATGCCATCGCAGGCTTTAATGTATTCACTTAAAGTTTTTCCCTCATTTAGATCTGCCTTTCCCTTAATAGGTCTAATTGCTGCCTGACCTTCTGTATTAGCATTTTCATGAGCAAGCAGCTGAACGATCACTTTCTTGTCATGAGAATCGGAAATAGCCTTTTGAGCCGCATCCTGCAAACGGGCAATAGAATCTGGATAAGGCTCCCTTGGACCCTGTTGAACTGTGTTAAAAGAAGGATAAGCAGTAGCAGGTTGTGAATTCTTTTCCCAGGCTCTTAGGCATGTAGTTCTGAGCTGATCAACAGCCTCATCACCCATTACCATCTGTTGATTTAGAGTACCCCATGCCTGTCCGATTCCAAGCGATTGATCAGATGTGGTATTAACGGGATGTTGGGCTCGAGCGTTTCTGCGTGCCTGATTTGTTGCTTCATCCATCCACCAGGTTTTAAATTGGAGAAATTCAGAGGGGGACAGGGTGTATCGGGCTAGTGCCTTCCAATCTGTAGGTATTCAACGTCTGTTATAAGCCACACATTGTAACAAGGAATGAACATAAGGAGAATTTGGCCCATCTGTCCAATTGCTTGCTTTAAGTCTTTTAATATTTTAAAAGGAAATGGCTCCCAGCATGCTTGAGCAAGTTCTCTGGGCTCCTCAGCTGGCGAAAGAATTGCCAGAAACTGCCAAGCATTCAAATCCCCCATTTCTTGTGCCTGGCGAATGGATGCCTGGATTGTCCCTGTGTCATCATTTGTATTTGGACCGGCTCGCAGCATTCCTCTACCATAATTAACAGATGGGCAAGCCTGGATCATTCCCTCATCATGATTGGCTGTTGGACAAGCCTGAAGCTTCCCTTCACCATAGTTACTGGGGGGGGCCTGCAACAATGGGAGCCCCAAGGCGCCTGTCAGGCTCCCCTTCCAAAAATTCCTAAGGCTGGCCTGGGGGCGGCCATTCCAGACCTTCCCCTAAAGCCGCAGTAGGTGGCACTGTTTCTTTTATACGTTTTTGGAGATTAGCATACATACCTTCCCGTTTCTCGCCCTTTTTTAAACTAGACTGTCACGGTTAACTTAGCTGATAATTAGACTCCTGATTATTCAACTTTCCTATGTCATCCTGGAACTCCTCCTCCTCCTCCTCAGTGTGGAAGGGCTCCAGTGCTGTTTTAACTGCCGACCATACAGACCAAGCAGAGACGGGAATATCGCGGCCCTCTTGTGCTCGTTTTAAGTCTGATCCCACCTTGTCCCAATCTTTTACATTGACGGTTCCATATTCCGGGAACCAAGGAGAATACTTGTCTACCAGATGGAACAAAGATGTGAGATTTGGGGTACTCACAATTACCCCTCCGCGGCGCAGTAACTGCGGTACAAGGCTTAAGTAATTCGCGAACTTACTCTCAGCCTGACCCACATTTTCCCGAGGTTTCCCTGGAATTCTCCGAGCTCCCTACTTACCCTAGAGCTTGAAGTGAAAACCTACTGGGGAGTCCTTTTTCGGTCGTCCTCCGCTTTCCACTCTCTGGTGTTCCTTCACTGGATTATTTGTAGACATTACGGGGAGCCCCGCCTTGGGCACCAGAGACCAGCTTGGGCAACCGAGGGAGACCCCCGTTTCTACCAAAAAAAAAAAAAAAAAAAAAAAAAAGCCAGGTGTGGTGTCGCGCGCCTGTAATCCCAGCTACTCCATGAGAAATCAGACAAAACCTGGCACCAGAGACTGATTTTCTTCTAAAATGCTTTCTCCAAAATATTTTTAAAACAAAAGGGGGAAATTGGAAAGGAAAATATTTTGGGCCCCCCAAATCACTAAGATAAAGGGAAAAGTCAATCTGGGAACTGCTTAGGGCAAACCTGCCTCCCATTCTATTCAAAGTCATCCTATGCTCACTGAGAAGCATGCATATCTTATTGCCTCCTTTGGAAAGGCTCATCAGAAACTCAGAAGAGTTTCTTTCACCTGCCTGTGACCTGGAAGCCCCCTCCTGGCTTCGAGTTGACCCACTTTTGCTTCAGGTTGTACCGGATCAAACCAGTGTTCATCTTACATATGTTGATTGATGTCTCCTATCTCCCTAAAATGTATAAAACTGTCAGATACAGTCAGTTTCGCTTCCAAGGTTTGGCATGTTAACGTTCTTGTTTTTTGTTCTGGAACTCAACTTTCTTGTTCTCCATGTCTCCTTGCCCTTAGTTACTGTAAACAACCTTCCCATCAGTTCTAATCAATAACTCACATCTGTTCCCTTGGTTACCTGCTCTGCACCCATTTCTCCCTTCGAAACAACACGTCCCACCGTTGTAACTCACATCCCCTTTCCCCCTTCCTTATTTGGGAAAATATTCACAAATAGCCCACCGGGTCGGTTTAGATCTTGAGGTCTGGCCCCAGCCCATGCCAGAGGTAGGGATTGCGTTAGGAATAAAAACCCCCGCTTTCCTTTGTTCCGTGTGCTCTTGCGATTGTGATTGATGCGAGCAGCACGCTTCTGCAGAAGTAAATTGTGTGGCTGAGAAAACTTTCGCTTGAGTGCTGGTTTCACTTTGCGGCACCGAGCATTTATCTCCAACAAAACCAAGCTGTGCTCTGACCACCTTGGGCCACTGTCATCAGGACATCCTGAGGCTGTGTCATGCACAAGCATCCCCAACCTTGGCAAAATAAACTTTCTAAATACTCTTATCCCCAAATGCTCAGGGAGACTGATTTGAATTATCATAAAACTCCGAGGCTGCACTCCAGCCTGGGCGACAGAGCAAGACTCTGTTTCAGAAAAATAAAATTAAATTAAAAACTCCAGTCTCCCGCACAGCCGACTCTGCGTGAATTACTCCTTCTCTCTTGCTATTCCCCCCTCTTGAGAAACCGGCTCTGTCTAGGTAGCGGGCAAGGTGAACCCACTGGGCAGTTACAGAATTGTCATTATATTGCTTGCAATTTTATATATATTTTATGCACAAATAGCTATAATCTTCTTCTACACAAGTTTAATTGGGAATGTCCTTGCATGGTGAGATCCCAGGGCAGGAAGGACGCACCCCCTACAAACCCCTAGGCCAAAACGGTCTTTCTGGCCTCAGCCAGCCTCGCGTGAGCTCGCAATCTCCTGTCACTCAGGGCCTGAGGGGGCGGGGCCTGAAGCCCCCTGCAATCAGGGGCGTTGGGGCGGGGAGCGTTCAATCAGGCGCGCCGCCGGAAAGGAGAGGGCGGCTTCCGGGATCCGGCTGGCGGGCGCTCTGTCTGCCCTTGGCCGCAGTAGGCTCTTTCTGTGAGTCTCCGCTGCTACTTCTTGGCTCTGGGAGGCCCAGGTGGCTCCGCAGCAGCCTCGGCCACCCTGTGACCTGCGGGTATTGGGACATTCCTCGCTGACTCCGGGACATCCGGGGAGCCGAGGAATGGTGAGTGGACTGCGCCTGGCTTCCTGAAGTGGGGAAGAGCGCTGGTTGAAACCTGCTGGAGCCAGCCATCGGCTGCGGAACCTGCGGACCGAGTCGCCGCGGCGCAGCCGGGCCTCAGTCCCCTTCTGTGCAGGGCCGGGCGGGGCGGGCAGCGGGACCCCTGGGTCCTGTCTGTACCTGCGGGCCCCACTTCCGCCGGCCGGAGCCCTTTCGGGAACCCCGCGCCTCCCCCACCCAGGTAGTACGGTGACCACTGGAGGGTGATCCGGGAGAGCCCCGACACTGTGAGGGGGGTTCCAGCGTGGGAGGAACTGTGGTTCGTGGGCTTCCAGTCCCACCTTTCTCCCCCTAAAATTAACCTGAGACTTTGTTTAAACGTTAAACGGTGTGTTTGAGCAAACGGTGATTCACAAACCGGGTACCGCAGTCATGGTTTGTGGTTTGGGGTCCACAGGAGGGGCGTAAATGAGAGGCTTTGATAAGGTTAATGAGGAAGCAAACCATACATACATACATATATATACACACACACACATATATATATTTTGTTTGTTTGTTTTGTTTTGAGACAGAGTCTCACCCTGTCGCCAGGCTGGAGTGCAGTGGTGCAGTCTCAGCTCACTGCAACCTCTGACTCCCGGGTTCAAGCGATTCTCCTGCCTCAGCCTCCCAAGTAGCTGGGCTTATAGGCACCCACCACCACGTCCAGCTAATTTTTGTATTTTTAGTAGAGACAGGGTTTTGGCATGTTGGCTAGGTTGGTTTCGAACTCCTGACCTTAATTGATCGCCCGCCTCGGCCTCCTAAAGCGCTGGGAATACAGGCGTGAGCCACCTTGGCCAAAATATTTTTCTGTTTCCAAGCATTTTACATGAGAGGAAAGTGGAGAATAAATCATCTGACACTCTACTGTAAAAAAAAAAATCTTTGTGCCTCTCTTCTTTTCATCCTTCCTAAGTGTACATATGACCAAAATGTGTTTAGGTTGAGGTCTCCCCGTGAAAACTTTACAGGGTGTTGTGTCCTCAGCCACCCTCCTGTCTTTTCCTAGTCCTGGCATTTTAAAACTGTCTGGGGATGACCCAGGATACCCACAGTGGCCATGTCTATTGGAGGGTCTAGTGAGTATCAGCCCCGGGGTCATCTCATCGCCAAGGACAGCCTGAGGTAGGGGGTAGAGTCTCTCAGGGGAGCAGCTGGGTGCTCTTGGCCTTAGAGGAATCTCCTGGTATAGTTTCATCTAAAATGGTGACGCCTTAGGGTTATTGAAATTTTAGGACATTAAAATTAATGGACAATACAACGTAATGTCATTAAAGTTAGGTCATTAAAATTGTTCCTCCAGCCCGAGTTTTTATTCCTCGGAGACACATCGATGGTCTGCCAATCGGATGCTGATATTGAGAGGAAAAGGCAGAAATGATTTCTGCTCTCTAGATTGTCTGAGACTTGTGAAGAGAGAAAAACTGTCCCAAAGGGCAAGGAAAACCCACCCCAGAGAGGACGTGCAAGAACTTGAATATTAAAATGCACTTAAGGCGCACAGGAGGACAAAGAGCAGTGCCAGTGCCTCCTAGGTGGTCACTGAGTACTTTACTGAACAGGATGGGTGTCCCGAGTGATAGAATGGCCTGCCGTGACACTTAGAAAGGTCTGTGTTGGAGTCAGCACTGCCTCTCCCTGAGTTTGTTACCTTGAAAAGGCTTGTCTGCTTATTTGAGTTTCAGGTTTTCATTGACAATAAGATACATTTTGTCAGTACAGCTTGAAAGATAAAAATACTATTTCCAAAGAGGCAAGGTAAAATGATGTATTTTATTTGCTAAAACTCCATATTTCTTTCTTCCCCAGAGTGAGTGTAGTAAGTTTTAAAGTTCTGTTCTTTTTAAGGGTAATTTCAAATGGAATTGTAGGAATTAGCTTTGTAAATGCTACCGGTGAAATAAAAGTGTGATAGATAAATTGATGATTTACAAAGATTCACCAGAATGTCAGTTCCCCTCTTGCAGCATGGTGAAGAATTTATGACAGTGGACACATCTGTATCCTGGTATCTAAATATCTGAGGTTTTCTTTTGTTGTTGTTTTTTGTTTTTTTTTTGGAGACGCTGTCTTGCTCTGTAGCCCGGCTGGAGTGCAGTGGAGCCATCTCTGCTTACTGCAACCTCCACCTCCCGGGTTCAAGTGATTCTCCTGTGTCAGCCTCCCGAGTAACTGGGATTATAGGCACCCACCACCACACCCAGCTAATTTTTGTATTTTTAGTAAACACAGGGTATTAGGCCTGGCACGGTGGCTCATTCCTGTAATCCCAGCACTTTGGGAGGCCAAGGTGGGCAGATCACGAGGTCAGGAGTTCCAGACCAGCCTGGCCAACATGATGAAACCCTGTCTCTACTAAAAATCCAAAAAAAATTAACTGAGCGTGGTGGCAGGCACCTGTAATCCCAGCTACTCAGGAGGCTGAGGCAAGAGAATTGCTTGAACCCAGGAGGTGGAGGTTGCAGTGAGCCAAGATCTTGCCACTGCACCCCAGCCCAAGCGACAATGCAAGACTCCGTCTCAAAAAACAAACAAACAAACAAACAACAAAAAGACGGGGTTTTGCCATGTTGGCCAGGCTGGTCTCAACCTCCTGACCTCAGGTGATCTCCTGACCTCAGGTGATCACCCGCCTCAGCCTCCCAAGGTGCTGGGATTACAGGCGTGTGCCACCACGCCCGGCCCACTCTATTTTCTTTTTATTCCCTAAATTTTAATATGTTTGAGTTTGTCTGTTTCTTTATCACTTTTTTCTTACATAAAAAAATTCTGCCTAATCCTTCGTAAAAAAAAAAAAAATCTTCCTGTGACTTCTGAAAGTGTTCTGGTTTTATCTTTCATATTTGATATGTAATAAGTTGATTATTGTTCATGGAATAGAGAAGAATGCAATGCATTTTCCCAAGTAGGTGCCAGCCTGGTTTACCTCACATTTTAAAGTGCATATGATTTCTTTTTCTATTCTACAGTGCCTACTCTATCATTCCTCAACTTTCCATATAAATGCTGGGTCATTAAGACTTTTTTCCCTTGGTCTGCTTGCTCATCTCTCTGCTAATACTGTCCTGTCCTGAATATTTTCATTTGAAAATCTTAGAAGTATGTTAGACAAGCCATCACTCTTTTTTTAGAGGACTAAAAACCATTAGACATTTGTCATTTTTACTACATATGAAAAAGTAGTTTTTCTTGCCTAATGTTTTAAATTCCCTGATTTGGGAATTTATGTGATTTCATAGGATTAGCATCTGGAAGTGGTGACATTAATGTCATTTTAAAAAACATGTGTCATATTTCCTCTTATTCCTTTCTGCCTTGACATTGTGCAATACAAATTTTAAAAATTGTTGTCTTAGTATTGTTAAATATCAATTATTGGTTTTATTTACTTCTCAATTAAATTTAATAAGCCTATTCTGTCTTGGTGTAATCACATGGGATGGGCTCAACTCCCCAGTTAACAAGTGACAGCACATGTAAAACATTGTCTACCAGGGAAACTCATTGAACACTTAGTGTTCAGACTGTGTTTTGGTGTCTGGTTCCCTAAGCACCGCTGCAGTGACACAAAATAACAGAACTTCAGCAGAAAAAGTTGTGGCAAATATATTGCATAAGCCATTTAGATGCAGTGAGTCATTCTTATTACTTGGGTTGGTGGAATCCCTTTCAAAATGTAAGTTACTAATACAAAGACTGAACTTTGCGAGCAGCCGTTTTTAAGAATAAGTAGTCTCAGGACTGATAATATTAACTCACTTATGCACATCAGGTAGGACTTTATTATGGCAGATACTAGAAATGTACAAAGTGAAGTTAAAAGGTAACTCCTAGCAGCACATCTTACTTCTTGGCTTCTCTAAAGAGATGGATGTTTCTACTTTGCTGTTGCCTTTTTGAATAGTTCAATTCTAGCATTCGTACTGCTGTGTCGGGGGGAGTATGTGTGAACAGAGTAAGAGTTGTGACAAGTCATAAAATAAATGCTTGGAAATTTTAGAATCATGTAAATAGCTTATGAATTGAGTATAGATTCCCAGTGCTGTCAGTCTCACCCATCCGTCTATCCACATGTGTGGAATGTTCTAGGACTCCGTGGCTTTTGAGGATGTGGCTGTGAACTTTACCCAGGAGGAATGGGCTTTGCTAGATTCTTCTGAGAAGAATCTCTCCAGAAAAGTGATGCAGGAAACCTGCAGGAACCTGGCTTTTGTAGGTGAGAACGACAACACATTTCACTTAATTACAGAAGTATTTCCCTATCTTCAGTGCTATTTGTGATTTGGAATGTGGCAAGGGAATGATTTGGTGAAGAAATCAGGCATGGGCACTGTGTACAATGAACATTAAATGTAGTAATGTTTCTATAGTTTGTAATAATTCATGATAATTTTGTGGGTCTGCATTTTAGGAAACAAATGGAAAGACCAGAATATTGAAGATCACTTCGAAAAACCTTGGAAAGATATAAGATAATTTGTACTGAGAAGAGGAAATAAAGTCATCTGAAGGAATCTTAGCATGTCATGAGCTTAAAAACAAGCAATCAAAACAAATAAGAGTCACTTGAAATTTATTTCTTTTTAGAAAAATTTCACCCAAAATGTAACGTACTTGAGTGTAGCAGTCAGTGTTTGAAAAACAGTTTACTTGAAAATAGTACTACAAAATTGTGTATGTGAATCTGACTATTTTGGTCACAGCCGTGCAGGTAGTAGCTGTATTTTCAGTAGTAACCCATTTACTTTCAAATAATTCAGTCATGGCAAAAAAAAAAAAAAAAAAAAAAAAAAATGCGTTTTCCCTGGTATTGGTAGCAGTGTAAGTCCAAGACCTATTAATAAGTAGAAAGTTATAAAACCAAGCAATAATAATGTGCTTGTCTTTTTTTTACAGAAATCATATGGTACAGAGACTGTGTGAAAGCAAAGAAGGTAGTCAGTATGATGGACAAGTTGTCAGCCAAATTCCAAATCTTGATCTGAATGAGAACATTTCTACTGGATGAAAACAATGTGAATGCAGTATTTGTGGAAAAGTCTTTGTACGTCATTCCCTCCTTAATAGGCACATCCTAGCTCACTCAGGATACAAACCATATGGAGAGAAGCAATATAAATGTGAACAGTGTGGGAAATTCTTCGTTTCTGTTCCAGGTGTTATAAGACACAGGATAATGCACAGTGGAAATCCGGCTTATGTGGTAAAGCTTTTTATTTTCTCAATTCAGTTGAAAGACATCAGAGAATTCACACAGGAGAAAAACCCTATCAATGTAAACAATGTGGTAAAGCGTTCACTGTTTCCGGTTCTTGTCTAATACATGAACGAACTCACACTGGAGAGAAACCCTACGAATGTAAGGAATGTGGGAAAACATTCAGATTTTCTTGTTCTTTTAAGACGCATGAAAGGACTCACACTGGAGAAAGACCCTATAAATGTACCAAATGTGATAGAGCCTTCAGCTGTTCCACTTCCCTTCATGACCATGGAAGCATTCATACTGGAGAGAGACCCTATGAATGTAAACAATGTGGCAAAGCCTTTAGTCGTTTGAGTTCCCTCTGTAACCATAGAAGTAGTCATACTGGAGAGTAAGCCTATGAATGTAAACAATGTGACCAAGCCTTCAGTTGCCTCAGTTCCCTTCACCTCCACGAAAGAATTCATACTGGAGAAAAACCCTATGAATGTAAGAGATGCAGTAAAGCCTACACTCGTTCCAGTCACCTTACTCGCCATGAAAGAAGTCATGATATAGATGCTGGGTGTAGTGACTCAGCCTATAATCCCAGCACTTTGGGAGGCCAAGGTGTGTGTATTGCTTGAGCCCAGGAGTTCATAACCAGCCTGGATTAAAACAATATGAAATAACCTGGGCAACATGGTGAAACCCTGTCTCTACAAAAAATAAAATACTGCCAGGCACAGTGACTCACGCCAGCTACTCGGGAGGCTGAGGCAGGAGAATGGCGTGAACCCAGGAGGCGGAGCTTGCAGTGAGCCGAGATCGCACCACTGCACTCTAGCCTGGGCGACAGAGCAAGACTCCATCTCAAAGTAATAATAATAATAATAATTAGCTGGGCATGGTGGCACATTTCAGTTCTCTTAGTTCTTTTTCAAGGACATAAAAAGCCACAGGAGGTTCGGGGGAAGCCCACGCGGATCATGAGGTCAGGAGATCGAGACCATCCTGGCCAACATGGTGAAACCTCGTCTCTACTAAAAATACAAAAATTAGCTGGGTGTGGTAGCATATGCTTGTAATCCCAGCTACTCAGGAACCTGAGGCAGGAGAATCACTTCAACCCGGGAGGCGGAGGTTGCAGTGAGCCAAGATTGTGCCACTGCACTCCAGCCTGGCAACAGAATGAGACTCCATCTCAAAAAAATAAATAATAAAGCCCCTTGAATCTAAGAAATGTGGTAAAAGATTTACTCTTTCCCATTCCCTCATAAACATGAAAGAGCTCACACTGCAGAGAAACCTTAAGAATGTAGGAAGTGTGGTCAAGCCTTCAAATTTTCCTGTTTTTGAAGATTTGGGAGGACTCGGAGTGGAGAAAAGCCTTTTGAGTTTAAATTTGTGGTAAGGCCTTCAGGTGTCTTAGTTCCATTTGGAGACATCAGCTCATTCCTGAGAAAAACCCTTTGAATGTCCAGAATGTGGGAATGTTTCCTTTCTTTCATACACCCTCAAGGACATAGGAAAATGCAGACTGTAGCTGGCTGGACCTTGTAAATACAAGAACGTACACAGGATTAAAACTCTAATAGTTTAGAAACTGCAAGAATATTTTTGGTTTTCACATTTACTTGAAAAGTGGTGTGAAAACTCCCACTGGAAAGAAGTTCTATAAGTGAAGCTTTTCTAATTTGGAAAGCCTGACGCAAATTAATTATCGTGCAGTGCTTGAAAAAAATGTATGAAATGTTACACAAGTTACAAGTATATTGTTTCTATCAGTGGCTCATTCTTAAAGAGTCTTGAGAATGCATTTCACCTTGTTTTGCAGGGAAACCTTGAGGTGAGAGTTCTGTCAATGCTCTTTAAGCAGTAGTACTTGAATTTCATAGATAATGGTATTTTCTTAAGTTTGTTGGTAGAATTTTTGTCTATTCATCTGATAATGTGCTGGATTCATGGTTGAATTTTGATGTTTTTCTAATATGTAGGTAAGTTTAATTTTTTTATTTCATTATTATATTTTTTTGAGATGGAGTCTCACTCTGTTGCCCAGGCTGGAGTGTGGTGGTGTGATCTTGGCTCACTGCAACCTCCACCTCCTAGGTTTAAGCGATTCTCCTGCCTCAGCCTCCTGAGTAGCTGGGACTACAGGCGCCTGCCACTACGTCCAGCTAATTCTTTGTATTTTTAGTAGAGACAGGGTTTCGCCATGTTGGCTAGGCTGGTCTTGAACTCCTGACCTCATGATTTGCCCGCCTTGGCCTCCCAAAGTGCTGGGATTACAGGCATGAGCAACTGCACCCGGCCAGGTAAGTTTCATTTGTATGTATTGCCCTGTGATTAATGGACCAGTGAATAATGATTGTGAATTGTTGGGATTGTCTTACTAGCCTCATTTGACAAATTTTGTTTATCTCTTGTCCATTATACACATTCCACCTTTGTTTATTAAAGGAAAAACTACTCTTGATGTAAAGATGTTTATTTTTTGCTAATAATGAGTTGGTATTAATTCCTAAGTACATAAACTTTACCATAGAGTATCATCTCGTGAGTTCTTTGCATCTGTTACCCTTTATTCTTTACTATTTCTGTCTGTTATTTGGATCGTTCACTTTGAATGAAGGAGAGAGAATTGTGATAGGACAATATGTTGTAACCAATCTGAGGGAGGAAGCATGCAGTCTCTCAGTCACATATGATAGTGTTGGGCTTTTAATCGATGCCTTTGGTATTGTAGTATTATAATTTATACATTGTATTTTAGAGTATTGCAGTCTTACCAGTCAGTGTCACATGATTCAGTTCCCTACCAGCCAACAGACAAACTAATCACATACTCCTGTAGGAACAAAGGAGCATCCTCAGCCGGGCGCGGTGGCTCAAGCCTGTAATCCCAGCACTTAGGGAGGCCGAGGCGGGCGGATCACGAGGTCAGGAGATAGAGACCATCCTGGCTAACATGGTGAAACCCCGTCTCTACTAAAAATACAAAAAATTAGCCGGGCATGGTGGTGGCGCCTGTAGTCCCAGCTTCTAGGGAGGCTGAGGCAGGAGAATGGCGTGAACCCAGGAGGCGGAGCTTGCAGAGAGCCGAGATTGCACCACTGCACTCCAGCCTGGGCGACAGAGCAAGACTCTGTCTCAAAAAAAAAAAAAAAAAAGCTGGGCATGGTGGCACATTTCAGTTGTCTTAGTTATTTTTCAAGGACATAAAAAGCCACGGGGGTTGGGGGGAAGCCCTGTGCATGCAGATGACGAGGTCAGGAGATTGAAACCATCCTGGCCAACATGGTGAAACCTCGTCTCTACTAAAAATACAAAAATTAGCTGGGTTGGTAGCATATGCTTGTAATCCCAGCTACTCAGGAGGCTGAGGCAGGAGAACCACTTGAACCCAGGAGGCAGAGGTTGCAGTGAGCCGAGATTGTGCCACTGCACTCCAGCCTGGCGACAGAGTGAGACTCCATCTCAAAAAAATAAATAAAGCCCCTTGAATCTAAGAAATGTGGTAAAAAATTTACTCTTTCCCATTCCCTCATAAACATGAAAGAGCTCACACTGTAGAGAAACCTTAAGAATGTAGGAAGTGTGGTCAAGCCTTCAAATTTTCCTGTTTTTGAAGATTTGGCAGGACTCAGTGGAGAAAATCCTTTTGAATATAAATTTATGGTAAGGCCTTCAGTTGTCTTAGTTCCGTTTGAAGACATCAGCTCATTCCTGAGAAAAACCCTTTGAATGTCCAGAATGTGGGAACGTTTCCTTTCTTTCATACCCACTCAAGGACATAGGAAAATGCAGACTGTAGCTGGCTGGACCTTGTAAATACAAGAACGTACACAGGATTAAAACTCTAATAGTTTAGAAACTGCAAGAATATTTTTGGTTTTCACATTTACTTGAAAAGTGGTGTGAAAACTCCCACTGGAAAGAAGTTCTATAAGTGAAGCTTTTCTAATTTGGAAAGCCTGACGCAAATTAATTATGGTGCAGTGCTTGAAAAAAATGTATGAAATGTTACACAAGTTACAACTATATTGTTTTTTATCAGTGGCTCATTCTTAAAGAGTCTTGAGTATGCATTTCACCTTGTTTTGCAGGGAAAGCTTGAGGTGAGAGTTCTGTAAATGCTCTTTAAGCAGTAGTACTTGAATTTCATAGATAATGGTATTTTCTTAAGTTTGTTGGTAGAATTTTTGTCTATTCATCTGATAATGTGCTGGATTCATGGTTGAATTTTGATGTTTTTCTAATATGTAGGTAAGTTTAATTTTTTTATTTCATTATTACTATTTTTTTGAGATGGAGTCTCACTCTGTTGCCCAGACTGGAGTGTGGTGGTGTGATCTTGGCTCACTGCAACCTCCACCTCCTAGGTTTAAGCGATTCTCCTGCCTCAGCCTCCCGAGTAGCTGGGACTACAGGCGCCTGCCACTACGTCCAGCTAATTCTTTGTATTTTTAGTAGAAGCAGGGTTTTGCCATGTTGGCTAGGCTGGTCTTGAACTCCTGACCTTATGATTTGCCTGCCTCGGCTTCCCAAAGTGCTGGGATTACAGGCATGAGCCACCGCGCCCGGCCAGGTAAGTTTCATTTGTATGTATTGCCCTGTGATTAATGGACCAGTGAATAATGATTGTGAATTGTTGGGATTGTCTTACTAGCCTCATTTGACAAATTTTGATTATCCCTTGTCCATTATACACATTCCACCTTTTTTTTTTTTTTAAAGGAAAAACTACTCTTGATGTAAAGATGTTTATTTTTTGCTAATAATGAGTTGGTATTAGTTCCTAAGTACATAAACTTTACCATAGAGTATCATCTCGTGAGTTCTTTGCATCTTTTGCCCTTTATTCTTTATTATTTTTGTCTGTTATTTGGATCGTTCATTTTGAATGAAGGAGAGAACTGTGATAGGACAATATGTTGTAACCAATCTGAGGGAGGAAGCATGCAGTCTGTCAGTCACATATGATAGTGTTGGGCTTTTCATCGATGCCTTTGGTACTGTAGTAGATAGTATTACACCATTATGGTATTATAATTTATATAGTATTTTACAGTATTACAGTCTTACCAGTCAGTGTCACATGATTCAGTTCCCTACCAGCCAACAGACAAACCAATCATATACTCCTGTAGGAACAAAGGAGATTCCTTGGCCAGGCGTGGTGGCTCACGCCTGTAATCCCAGCACTTAGGGAGGCCAAGGCAGGCGGATCACGAGGTCAGGAGATCGAGACCATCCTGGCTAACACGGTGAAACCCCGTCTCTACTAAAAATACAAAAAATTAGCCGGGCGTGTTGGGCGCCTGTAGTCCCAGCTTCTAGGGAGGCTGAGGCAGGAGAATGGCGTGAAGTCAGGAGACAGAGCTTGCAGTGAGCCGAGATCACACCCCTGCACTCCAGGAAGGGTGACAGAGCGAGATTCTGTCTCCAAAAAAAAAAAAAAAAAAAAAGGAACATCCTCACTTTTTTAATGCGAAACCACTCTCTGCTCCCAAGTTAATCCCTGTTTGGGCCTGTGGGAGCTTACACCATCCTCCTACATGTAATAACTGATGTCTGGCTTATCTGTTTAGTAATAGATGTTATGTGTTTAACAGTGCCAGTAAACGTAGGGTGCTAATTCCTTCCTCACCAGTGGGGTGCATGAGACGCTATTGAAACCATTGGCAACGCAACACAAAACGAATGGACCAGCCCTCATACAGGACACCTGCTCAACTTGACCTACCTGATGTCGGCTGACAGTTCCGAAACACATCAGCAGTCACCTGGGTCAGAACCGTGAGCTGACGATGGGCCTTCCCTTTGTTCTGCACAGTGTTTTGTGGTCTTCAGCTGTTGTCATCTTCTCCCACACTAAAATGCTGTCATCTCCTAGACATGAATGTTTAATTGCACCCCAGCATGACATTTGGCCTGTGCTTAGCGGGCAGTTTTGAGGCCCTGGCTTATTAATGCACAAAAGCACGGCACATAAGCCGACACTTATGTCCTAATTAGCAAGAATCAGGCTGTATCTCTGTAGTCCCTGCACCTACTCTGGTCACCATCTCTGTATGCTTAGGGCAGCCATGTGAACATTATTAATTATTGTACACTCCAAGACAATAGTTATTATGTAGGCAGAAGTAGTGGCCTTGTTTGTTTCTTGTGCTGCTGCTCCGCTTGCTTCTGTCCCGTACGCCCTCCTGATGAGGTGTACATCCATGGTGCCTCACGGTTCAGGCACTGATGAGTAAAGACAATGGGAAGAAAGAGTTTGCTATTAGCCCCTACCGAAGCATATGAAGAAGCATCTCAGCTGGTTTCATTGAAAAATTCCTAGCCAGGGTGTGGGCTTTTCTTATCACTGCTGCTTATCAGCATGTCAAAAGTCAAATCTTCGGACTGCAGGTCTTGCCGGCCTTAGACATAATGGCCTTACTGCATGTGGAGCTAACCCCAGGAAGATGGAGTGACACTCTTTGGAGGATTAGGTGGTCTCCTCCAATGTGGCTTGATGGGCTCCTGAACTCTTTACTTTAACCGTGCAGAGAGTCCACACTGCCAGTGATCATGTGCCACAACTCTAGATGTAGAAACTCAAAATATTCAAAACATTCTGAAACAGTTTCCATTGAAAGGGAAGAGAAAAGCAGTCAGATGCCACTCTCCGGTCAAGAGAACTAGTAGATGGCTCACAAGAACACTGTCGCTACTGTCTGTGCCTCTGTCACCACAAATATTCTGATCCTTCAGTTTTAAGGGTGTAGGGCCATTTTCCTCCCTTTCTTACTGGTAGTTCTCAAGATAACTGTATGATATGCTGGGAAGGCAATATCCTGATAATCAGGTGACATTGGTCAGAACAGCCCAGGCTCTGTTATAGTCCCTGCTCGAAACAATGACCTTTAACGCTTGTGTCCAGCAAACCACATCCTGGGAGAAAACCCAAGGTGGGCTGCTTTCTGGGGTCCCTCAGTTGTGCAAGTGAAGCATTTACAGTCAAAACTCCATCCATCTGCTCTGGGTAGCCTTCCTGATCTTGTGGTAGCGGTTCATATTGAATCCTAGACCTCTGTTGTCTTTTGTTTGCTATTTGTAAGTAATAAATTCACTTCATGGGATTTATGTATGAATGTGTTTGGTCTCATTGTACTCAAGAACAACGGCACCCATTGCACAGTGAACCCGCTTCATAATTGGTGAAACTACCTATGGCCCCCTTGTGCCACAGCAAGGAGGTTAATTCAGCCAAACATAAACTTCATGTTTGTAAAACCTTGTAGCACAATTATTACCATGTGGGAGACCTTTAACAATTGTGATGCTGATTTGAAGAACTCTGAAGGAAGAAATTTACACAAATGGGTTGGGTACATGGGAGTCCCTCCTAACTTAAAGCAACCCTTACTCCCCTCCACTTAAAAAGAGTGGAGAGGCTGGGCGCGGTGGCTCAGGCCTGTAATCTGAGCACTTTGGTAGACCAAGGTGGGCAGATCACAAGGTCAGGGATTCAAGACCAGCCTGATCAACATGGGGAAGCCACATCTCTACTAAAAATACAAAAATTAGCCGGGCGTGGTGGCGGGCACCTGTAATCCCAACTACTTGGGAGGCTGAGGCAGGAGAATCGCTTGAACCTGGGAGGGGGAGGTTGCAGTGAGTCAAGACCATGCCACTGCACTCCAGCCTGGGTGACAGGGCAAAACTCTGTCTCAGGAAAAAAAAAAAAAAGTGGATAAGAACTGAAACAGGTTTAAAATTTCACCTAATTGGAAATGCAAAGTTTACAAAAATAATATTTAAAATAAAAGGTTAAGTGAGTGCTCATTGAATTTTATGCCTCCACAAAATAGGTTGCGAATTAACTTCCACGTTTGTTGAAAGCCACCTAAGTTGGACAGCCTCCGTGTCTGAAGTTCACATGTGGCTCAAATAAGAATTATACCTGGGGATATCCCGAAGTTTAAATATGGTATCCCCTATAATATTATGAGGAATTACTGTACATAAAACAGGTTGTCTTCCTTTAACTCTGAAAATCATATTAACTTGCCTAAATTCTCCATAACGCATCGCTCTGCAGTATCCTATAGTGGACATATGTTTCCTGACCAATGAGCACTAAAATTAAGTGTGTGCGACTCACCTATGTTCTTATCGAAATGGAAATCCCCGAATCCCACCAGTTAGAATAACATGACAGAATGTCAGATTTTTGGAATCTATAAGTTTTCTGTAAGGTTATTAGGTATTGATTCCATTTTATTAATAGATATAAATATATTTAGATGACCTATTTCTCCTGTGTTTTAGTATTAATAGACTGTGTCTTTTAATTCATCCAGTTGGTCTAAGTTACAAGTTTGTGGGTTATGGAGATTGTAATATTCTTTATTATTTTCTCATCCATGGGCTCTCTAATATAAAGGGCTCTTTTAATTCTTATATTTTAGGTTGGTGCAAAAGTAATTGTGGTTTTGGACCATGAATTTTAAATTTTTATAACTAGGCTGCAGCACATCTTTGTTTATCAAAATAGAACCCATTACAATGGGCTGGGCGCAGTGGCTCACGCCTGTAATCCCAGCACTTTGGGAGGCTGAGGCGGGCGGATCAGGAGTTTGGGAGTTTGAGACCAGCCTGACCAACATGGTGAAATCCCGTCTCTACTAAAAAGACAAAAATTAGCCAGGCATGGTGGCATGTGCCTGTAATCCCAGCTACTCAAGAGGCTGAGGCAGGAGAATCTCTTGAACCCAGGAGGCAGAGGTTGCAGTGAGCCGAGATTGCACCTTTGCACTCTGGCCTGGGCGACAGAGTGAGACTCTTTCTAAAAAAAAAAAAAAAAAAAAAAAGAAAAAAAAGAAACCATTACAATGAACACATTTTTGCCAAGGAGAAATAAACTTGTTTATTCCGTGCTTTCAGGGTTTGATGAGCTCTTGGAAAGCGTTTTCTGCATCCTGCTGGTTGTGTGTTTTCCCTGCAAAACGTTGTCAAGATGCTTAAATGGTAGTTGGTTGGCGAGAGGGCAGATGAATATGGCAGCTGAGGTAAAACTTCATAGCCCAGTTTATTCAACTTTGAAGCCCTGGTTGTATGACATGTGGTCAGGCGTTGTGGAGAACTGGGCCCTTCCTTTTGACCAGTGCCGGCTCCAGGTGCTGCAGTTTTCCGTGCGTCTCATCGAACGGCTTGGCATACTTCTCAGATGTAATGATTTCACCAGGATTCAAAAACTGTAGCGGATCAGAAGACCGGCAGCTGACCACCACACAGTGACCATGACCTTTTTTTGGTGCAAGTTTGACTTTGGGAAGTGGTTTGGAGCTTCTTCTCAGTCCAACCACTGAGCTGGCTGTTGTATGAAATCCACTTTTCGTGGCATGTCACAATCTGATCAAGAAATGGTTCATTGTTGTTTCATAGAATAAGAGAAGATGACACTTCAAAAGGACGCATTTTAAACTATTTGGTCAGCTCATGAGGCACCCACTTATCAAGCTTTTTCAACTTTCCAGTTGGCTTCAAATGCCAGATGACCATAGAAGGGTCGACATTCAGTTCTTCGCCAACTTCTCATGTGGCTGTAAGAGGATCGAATTCAGTGGTTGCTCTCAATTGGTCATTATCAACTTCCGGTGGCTGCCCACTACGCTCCTCATCTTCAAGGCTCTCGCCTCCTTTGCAAAACTTTTTGAACCACTGCGCTGTACATTAATTAGCAGTTCCTGGGCCAAATGCGTTGATGTTGTGAGTTGTCTCCCGTGCTTTAGGACGCATTTTGAACTGGAATAAGAAAGTCATTTGAATTTGCTTTTTGTTTGACATCATTTCCATAGTCTAAAATAAATAAGTAATAAGTCATTAGAAAAAAAAAAAGAAAAAGGCAAGAAATGCCCATTAAAATGATGAATAACATAATCACACTTATTTAAAAGGTATTCCAGTATCAAACAGCAAATTCCAAGAATGCTAAAACTGCCATTACTTTTGTACTCACCTTATAGTAATTTGTGTGATTTCTTTTTTTATTTGTTAGCCTGGCTGATAGTGACCAATTTTGTTGATCTTTATGAAGAAACGGCTATTGTTCTATTGAGTTCTTCTGTTGATTTTCTGTTTTCAGTGCCATTGACTTGTCATCTTGTTTTTATTTCTTTTGAGTGAATTTGGCTTATATTGTTCTTTTTCTTTTTCTTTTTTTTTTTTTTTTTTTTTTTTTTTGAGACTTAGTCTCGCTCTTTCGCCCAGGTGACCTCGCTCTCTCACACGAGGTCGGGAGATCAAGACCATCCTGTCTAACACGGTGAAACCCTGTCTCTACTAAAAATACAAAACATTAGCCGGGCGTGGTGGCAGGTGCCTGTAGTCCCAGCTACTCGGGAGGCTGAGGCAGGAGAATAGCATGAACCCAGGAGTTGGAAATTGCAGTGAGTCGAGATCGTGCCACTGCACTCTAGCATGGGTGACAGAACAAGATTCCGTCTCAAGAAAAAACAAACATATTCACTGGGCATGGTGGTGCATGCCTGTAATCTTAGCTATTCAGGAGGCTGAGGCAGGAGAATTGCTTGAACCGGGACCCGGGAGGCAGAGGTGGCGGTGAACCGAGATCATGCCACTGCACTCCAGCGTGGGCTACAGAGCGAGACTCTCTCTCTCAAAAAAAAAAAAAAAAATATATATATATATATATGTATATATATATGCACACACATATATATATTTGAAGTATTATCCAATGAGAGCAGGTGTTCCAGAAGACCTCATTTAAATACAGAATCTGAATGGGGGCCCATGTCACACCTGCCATTTTTTTCATCTTTGCAGCTGGGCATTTCTCCTCTTCTCTGCTGGACTCTGCTGTTTCCCACAAGGTGTTCAGAGAGTCTGCCCTGAATCCTACAACCAGGAGATGAGCAGCACAGAGTGACACCAGCAGGAGAACATCAAGATGTGGTGACAGTTGTCCTCCTCCTGCAGAGTCCAGAGCCGTGCACTCCTACCGCTGGTGCCCTAGCTAAGCCTGGGGGCCAGCATGCCCGATGATAGTCTGGGAGTGCTGCAGTCAGGGTCCCCACAATGGGCACCCAGCCTGTGCCCTTGCACTCTGCACGAGCGTGGCCATTGTCACCTCAGAGCCCCTGGGTACAGAGCAATGCATCCTACCAGAGCGGCATGTGAGGAAGGACCACGTGAGTCCCGCGAAAGAGCTGAGGCCCTGCAGGGGGAGGTGGCCAGGACCGAGACCTGATGCCTGTGTGGAGAATCGTCTGTGGGTGTGAGTGGCACTGTGGGGTCAGTGCCCAGGTTCTGCTGCTCCCCCTCCTCAAAGATCAGGGCCCGAGCAGGGGCTGGCGTGTGTGTGGCACCTGGAACTGCAGGGCCACCACCCCTGTGTGAGGCCGTCATGGGGACCTGAACACAGTGTCGTCTGCCACCCATCCATTGGCCCCAATCCCAGGCCAGCTTCTGCCAAGGTGAGAGGGTGGAATTTGGAAGGTGGGTGTAAGCTGAAGCCTGTCCCCCAGTGGCTGACATACAGTGGTGACACACTCTGTGTGGGGGAAAGAAAGAGAGATCAGACTGTTCTTGTGTCTTACGTAGAAAGATGAAGACATAAGAAAGTCCATTTTGATCTGTACTAAGAAAAATTCTTCTGCCTTGAGATGCTGTTAATCTGTAACCCCAGCCCCAGCCCTGTGCTCACAGAAGCATGTGCTGTATTGACTCAAGGTTGAATGGATTTAGAGCTGTGCAGGATGTGCCTTAGTGAAAATGTGTTTGCAGGCAGTATGCTTGGTAAAAGTCATCGCCATTCTCCAGTGTCGAGTACCCAGGGACACAGTGCACTGCAGAAAGCCTCAGGGACCTCTGCCCAAGAAAGCCTGGGTATTGTCCAAGGTTTCTCCCCACTAACGCAGCCTGAGATATGGCCTCTTTGGAAAGGAAAGCACTGACCATCCCCCAGCCCGACCCCCGTAAAGGGTCTGTGCTGAGGAGGATTAGTGGAAGAGGAGGCCTTTTTGCAGTTGATATAGGAGGAAGGCATCTGTCTCCTGCTCATCCCTGGGAATGGAATGTCTCGGGGTAAAACCTGACCATACATTCTATTTACTGAGATAGGAGAAAACCGCCTTACGGCTGGAGGCGAGACCTGCTGGCGGCAATACTGCTCTTCACTGCACGGAGATGTTGGTGTAAAGTCAAACATCAATCTGGCCGACGTGCACATCGAGGCACAGCACCTTTCCTTACACTTATTGATGACACAGAGTCCTTTGCTCACACGTTTTCCTCCTGACCCTCTCCCCACCAGTACCCTGTAGTCCTGCCACATCCCCCTTGCCGAGATAGTAGAGATAGTGATCAATAAATACTGAGGGAACTCCAGAGACCAGTGTCAGTGAACATCCTCCGTATGCTGAGCGCAGGCACCCTGGGCCCACTTTTCTTCCTCTATACTTTGTCTCTGTGTCTTATTTCTTTTCTCAGTCTCTTGTCTCCGTCTTTTGAGAAATATCCACAGGTGTGGAGGGGCAGTCCCCCTTCACTCTGATGCCACCCTTGCCCTCACCTAGCTCTCTCATACCTGGGATTCTAGGGCGTCTGCCCCAGGGTTGCATGCCCACTGCCAACCAGAGGTGAGCACGTCGATGCCTCCCGGATGTGGGGCTACTGGTGGTCAAGGCCTGGCAGTATGTGGAGGGTCTTCTCAGAGGGGCCATGGGGCCAGGGAATGGGATGGGGCACTAACTCCACCCTGCACAGGAACCGCAGCCCCCAGCCAAGCCGGCCCAAGTATTCCAGGTGCTGTCCACCCCGCATGCACACGGCCAGGCTCCAGGTGGCCTGGCAGAGAGGGATGGCCTGGTGGGCAGCTGAGAAGCCAGAATGGAGGGGGCGTGCACTGCCATCCGCAGTCTGGCAGCCAGGAGCAGGGAGGCTGTGGCCTGGTGAGCCAGGGGGATTGGGGAAGGGCAGGCAGCCCAGTGGGCCTGATTTACCAGTGAGTGAGCTGTGGGCGGAGCCGCTCCTGGCTGAGGGCTGGGGTTGGGGCAGTCTGTTAGGACCTCCTGGGCTCCAGGCTGCCAGCTGCCTGCCCAGGGTCTGAATGTCCTACTGTGGCCTGTTTCCTCACCTGGCCCAGAGAATTAGGCAAGGTAATCCCAGTAAGCCCTCATTAGCTTGCCTATCCTCCAGGTCTTTTTGATTTCTTTTTTCTCTTCTGTTATGAAACTCTGGAGAATTGTCCTCCAGCCTGCCTTCAGCTGGGGAGGTGGAAAGGCTGGACCTTGCCATAGGCTTCAGGGCCCCTTCTGGGTGCCCCCTCCTCCTAGGGTTTTTAAAAGCATGTACTTAGCAACATACCCTGTACCTGAGAGAGCTGCGGAGAACCTCCTGCGTGTCCAAACCAGCATACTTTATTCCCTGACCCCAGGCCCTCATCACACCCCAAAGCCCAAATCCTTTCAGGTGGCCAGCTTCAGACAAGAGTCTGAACTCAATGCTGCACAGGCCCGTATGATGGGGCTACCTCCATTCTACCCCTGTGCCTCCCCCGATCCATTAGGGGCCTCAATTCCAGTGATCCCTAACTGGGAACAAGGTTCCCCAGGCAGGGAATGCAGCCCTCCCCGGGATGCTGGCCTGGCCATGTCCCAATGGACATCAGTCCTGGAGCAAGAGGTCCAAGGCAGGGAGTTTCACCCCCCATTTGACCAGGTGTGGTGACCTTTCTGGGCTCCTAGCCTTCAAGATGGGATTTTTACACTGCGCCATAGTGGGGGAAACTGAGGCACAGGGCCGGTGAGTGGTAAAGAAAGAAAACCTCTGTGACTAGGAAACGTGTCCCTTGCCCAGCACAGTCGCTCCAGGATAGCACCCTTTGGGATGTACCGCTGAGCTGTTCTTGGCACATGGCGTGGCACTGTGGTGGAGGTCAGCAGCTTGTGGAGTTAGGGGTGGGGGTGCTGGCAGGAGCAGGTGATTTTGGACCCACCATGGGGAGGAAGGGGACATTGCCCCTTTCCCCACACTTTAGCCACAGCAGGAATTTTCTTCTCTGGTGTGTGTGGGCACCCATGCCTATGTGGATGTAGGTGCGTCCTCCCCTTTTGTTGATGAAGA
Source organism: Macaca thibetana thibetana (assembly GCF_024542745.1). Lineage (NCBI taxonomy): Eukaryota > Metazoa > Chordata > Mammalia > Primates > Cercopithecidae > Macaca > Macaca thibetana. The sequence goes on from NC_065582.1 coordinate 177,189,099, forward strand.
ACCTTCCTGCAGCCGTTGGGGTGAGTATGGGCACCACGTGTGCCTGGCAGCAGGGTGGGGCCTGTGGAGGCTTGGCTGCTATATGTCCCACGGCCACCTCCCCCGGGGAAGCAGACCCTGTGCCCTTAGTGCCCCTCATACCCAGTCCCTCACATTCTTCACATGGCATCCCCTTGCCTGAGTCTCCCAACTCAGCCCCTGCCAGGTTTCTCCAGGCCCTGTGGGCCCTGGGATGGGATCAAAGGAGGCAGTAACTGTGCTGCCTGCCTCTGCGTGAAGTCAGGGATCCCTGGCCGCTACTGGCATCTGTGGGTAGGGTAGGTGGGGAGGTCAGGGGTCAGCTTTTCTATTCCCCAGCCTGCACTGGCTAAGCCACCAGGTATAACTGGCCTGGAGGCTGATCTGTGTCCTCCACAGTCCCTTGATGCATTATATTGAAGCCAATCCTTGTGTGAATGACATGACCTGTTGTTACTGCCCAGATCAAACCAGAATCAAAGGACTGCTGCACTTGGGCCCAGAGCCTGGGGCTGAGGCTGCCATGACCACCCTGTTCTCTTCCTTCTGGGGTCCCCAGGAAGCTCCCAGGACTGAGTGATCCCCACAAAACACAGTGGCCAGGATGGCGGGCCTAGAGGTCAACACCCCCCACCTGGAAATTAGGAACGATACTCCAGGGGTATCGTCCAGCCTCTTTTCCGCTGGATATTAGGAACTATATCACAGGGGTGTGTGCGCCTTCTGGGATATTGGGAGTACTATCAGCCTCCACCCCGCTGCATATTAGGAACAATATACAGGGGCAGGGTGGTTACACCCCTGCGATATTGAGAGCAATATTCTTCTCTTTCCCCTGTGCAGTAGGAACTACATCAAAGGGGTCTGTCCACCTTCTGTGATATTGGGATTAATGTTATCCTCTCCCCCACTGAATGTCAAAATCAATATCACAGAAGGGTGTACACCCCCTGCGATATGGCCAGTAACATCATCGTCTCTACCTTTGGATACTAGGAACATCACAGAGGGTGTGTACACTCCCCTGCGATATTGGGCATAATGTTATCCTCTCTTCCCCTGGATATTAGGAACGATATCCCTGGTGGTGGGGGGTGGAGTACATTAAGAACAACATCACTGGGTGGGTGTACACCCCCTGTGATACTGGGTGAGGTATCATTCTCTCTTCCCTAGGATATTAAGAACAATATCACAGGAGGGGTGTACAACCCCTGTGATATTGGGAGTAATATCCTCTCCCCCTGAATATAAGAAACTATCACAGGAGGATGTACACCCCCTGTGATATTGGGAGTCCTATCATTTCCTCTCCCTCTGGATATTCAGAACAATATCACAGTGGGGGATGTGTACACAGCCTGCAATATTGTCACTAGTATCATCGTCTCCCTGCCAGGATATAGGGAACAATATCACAAGGGAGTGTGCACCACCTGCAATATTGGGAGTAATATCTTCCTCTCCCCTGCTGGCTATTAGGAACAATGTCACAGAAGGGGTGTACACCCCCTGCTCTATTGGGAGTGATACCATTCTCTCCGTCCCTGGATATTAGGAACAATATCACTAGGGAGTGTACAACTCCTGCAATATTGAGACTAATATCATCCTCTCACCCCCTGGATATTAGGAGTCATATCACAGGGGTGGTGTACACCCACTGCGAAATCGGAAGAAATATCATCCCCTCCACCTTTGGAAGTCAGGGACAATAGCACGGGGGAGGTCTACGCCCCTTGCGATATTGGGAGTGATATCATCCTCTCACACCCAGGATATAAGGAACAAGATGACCGAGTGGAGGTACACTCACTGCTATAGTTCCAATAATGTCATCCTCTACCTCCTGGCTCTTACGAATAACATCATAGAGGGGTGTACACTTTCTTTGATATTGGGAGTAATATCATCCTCTCCCAGCCGGATATCAGGAAAAAGTCTATTATTAATATTAATAAATATAATAAAATTAATAATAATTATTGACATTAATCACAAAAAAGATAGTAAAAATTAATACTGGTTAAAAATGTTAATGATTAGTATTAATAATTAATAGTAATATGACTATTAATAAAATAATGACATCAGCAATCAATGTTACTGAAATCAATACTAAGAGATGTTGGTAATAAAATAATAATTAATATTAAGAACTAATAATATTGTGAAATAATATTAATACTTAATTTGAAGCCTGCATAATCATATATGTAACATAATTATCCATAATTAATAATGGTATCCTATTAATTAATAGTATCATTGATAATTATTAAAATCGATCATTGGTGTTTAATAATTAATCATATTATGACTCCTAATATCACAGGGGGTGTATACCTACCTGTGATGTTGTTCCTAATATCCAGGAACGGAGAGCATGATATTAGTTTTAATATCGCAGTAAGTGTACACTCACTCTGTGACACTGATCCTAATATCTAGGGGGGTAGAGTATGACATGACTCCCAACATAGCAATGAATGGACAGTCACCTGGTGATATTGCTCCTAATAATCACGGAGGAAGCGTATGATATTACTCCCGAAATCGCAGGGAAGTTAGAGCTCTTCTGTGATATTGTTCCTAGTATCCGGAGGGGGAGAGGAGGCTAATAATTCCAGTATCACGGGCGGTGTTCACCCGCCCTGTGATGTTGTTATTAATATGCTGGAAGGGAGAGGATGATATGACTCCCCATAGAGCAGGAGGCGTAAACCCAGCGTGGGATATTGTTCCTAATATCCACGGAAGGGAGAGGCAGATATTACTCCCAATATAGCAGGTGGTGAACATCCACCCTGTGATATTCTTCATAATATCTAAAGGACGAAAGGATGATATTACTCCCAGTATCGCAGACACTGTATACCCCCGTGTGATACTCTTCCTGATATCCGGAGAGGGAGAAGGTGGTAATTATCGCAGGAGGTGAACGCTCATTCTGTGATATCGTTACTAATTTGCAGGGAAAGAGAGGACAATTTCATTCCCAATATTGCAGAAGATGTACAAGCCCCCCTGTGATATGGTCCTTAATATTCCAAGGCAGACAAGATGATGTTGCCCCGAATATCGCAGAAAGTGTACACCCACCAGTGATGACGTTCCCATCATCCAGGAAAGAAGAGGATGATATTACTCTCAATATCACAGGGGGTGTACATGTACCCGGTGATACTATTCCAAATTTCCACCTGGGAAAGGATGATATTACTCACAATATAACACCACCCCCCCCCGCGAGGTGGGGACCAATAGCCACCCCCTCTCCCCCCCCTTGGCTATTGGGAGCCACCTCGCAGGGGGGTGAGCCACCCCCCGCGAGGTGGGGACCAATAGCCACCCCCTCTCCCCCCCTTGGCTATTGGGAGCCATGGTGGACTCTCAGCCTGTTTATGATTTTATCAGTAATATCATCTCCCTGTCTGGAAATTATGAAGTCTTTCACTGACAGATGTGCACCCTTAGTGTGTACACCCTCAAAGGGTGTACACCCATCTGTATTGGGAATGATATCATCCTCTTCCTCTTGCACTTTCTTTGATATCTGGAGTCATGTAATCCTCTCCTGTTTTGAATGGCAAGAACAATATCTCAGGGTGGATGTACACCGTCTGCCGTAGTAGGAATAATGCTATGATTAATTTTTAAACATCAATGATTGATTTAATAATTATCAATGATACTATTAATTAATAAGATACTGTTATTAATTATGGATAATTATTTTAAATATATGATTATGCACATTTAACGTTAATTCTTAATATTAATATCACTTAACAGTATTATTAATTATTAATATTAATTAATTTTTTACCAAAATCACTTAGTTTTGATTTAAGTAACCATAATTCCTGATATTAGTATTTTATTATTAATAGTGATATTATTATTAACTATTAATACTAATCTTCAACATTTTAAACCATTGTTACTTTTTACTGTCTTTATTGTGATTATTAATATTGATGATTACTATTAATTTTTATTATATTTATTAATATTAATAATTAATTGACTTGTTCCTCATATCTGTTGGGAAGGGCATGATATTACTCCAAATATCGAAAAAAGTGTACACCCCTCTATTATGTTATTTCTAATAGCCAGGGGGTAGAGGATGACAATATTGAAACTATCCCGGTGGGTGTACATCCTTTCGGTCATCTTGTTCCTTGTATCGTGGGTGGGAGAGAATGATGTGACTCCCAATATCGCAGGGGGCGTATACCTCCCCCGTGATATTTTCCCTAACATCCAAAGGAGGAGAGGATGATATTTCTTCCGATTTCGCAGGTGGTGTACACCACCCCTGTGATACTGTTCCTAATATTCAGGGGGCGAGAGGATGATATCGGTCTCAATATTGCAGGAGGTGTACACTCCCTAGGGATATTGTTCCTAATATCGGGGGACGGCGAGGACGATATCACTCCCAATAAAGCAGGGGGTGTACACCCCTTCTGTGTCATTGTTCCCAATAGCCAGCATGGGAGAGGAAGATATTACCCCCGATATCGTAGGGGGTGTACACCCCGTTGTGATATTGTTCCTTATATCCTGGGAGGGAGACGATGATAGCAGTGGCTATATCGCAGGGGGGTGTACACACCCACTGTGATATTGTTCCGAATATCCAGAGGGAGAGGAAATGATAGGACTCCCAATATCACAGGGGGTGGACATCCTCCTGTGATATTGTTTCTTTTATTCAGGGGGAGAGGATGATATTACTCCCAATATCGCAGGGGTTGTACACACCTCCTGCCATATTGTTCCTAATATCCCGAAGGGGAGAGCATATTACTCTCAATATCACAGGGGTGTACACCTCCTTTGTAATATTGTTCTTAATATCCATGAGGGGAGAGGATGATAAGAATCCCAATATCGCAAGAAGTGTACAGCCGCCTGTGATATAATTCCTAACATTCAGGTGAGGAGAGGATGATATTACTGCCCACATCACATGAGTTGTAGAACCCCTTCGATATTTTGCCTACAATCCTGAGGGGAGAGGATGATATTGCTCCCAATATCGAAGAAGGTATACACCCCCCTGGGACACTATACCAAATATCCACGTCGGGAGACGGTGACATTACGCCCAACATCGCAGAGGATGTACACCCACCCTGGGATATTGTTCCTTATGTCGAGAGGGGGAGAAGATGCTATTACTCCCAATAATGCAGGGACTGTGGCTGTGCACCCCTCCTGTAATTCTGTTCTTAATATCCTAGGGAAGAGAGGATGATACTACACCCAATATCACAGGGGGTGTACACCCACCCAGGGATATTGTTCTTAATGTACTCCACCTCCCACCACCAGGGATATCGTTCCTAATATCCAGAGGAAGAGAGGATAACATTGTGGCCAATATCGCAGGGGAGTGTACACACTCTCTGTGATGTTGTTCCTAGTATCCAAAGGTAGAGACGATGATGTTACTGGCCATATCGCAGGGGGTGTACACCCTTCTGTGATATTGTTTTTGACATTCAGTGGAGGAGAGGACAACATTAATCCCATTACCGCGGAAGGTGTACAGATCCCTGTCATGTAGTTCCTACTGTACAGGGGAGAGGGAAGAATATTGCTCTCAATATCGCAGGGGTGTAACCACCCTGCCCCCCGTATATTGTTCCTAATATGCAGCGGGGTGGAGGCTGATAGTACTCCCAATATCCCAGAAGGCGCACACACACCTGTGATATAGTTCCTAATATCCAGCGGGAAAGAGGCTGATTTTACTTTCGATATCGCAGTGGGTGTACACCGCCACCAACCCCGGGGTATCATTCCTAATATCCAGGCGGGAAGAAGATGACATGGCCGACAATATCGAAGGGGGTGGACACCTCTTCAGTGACATGGTTCCTCTTATCCAGGGGGTGAGTGGATGATATTACTCCCAATAAAGTAGGAACCGTACAGCCACCCTGGGATTTTGTCCTTAATAACCACAGGGGAGAGGAGATATGACTACCAATATTGCAAGGGGTGTACACCCCTCCTGTGATATTGCTTCTTATATCCAAGAAAGGAGAAGATGGTATTACTACCAATATTGAAGAGATGTATAACCCCCATGGGATATTGTTCTAAAGATACAGGTTGAAAGAGGTTGAGATTCCATCCAATATAAGAAGGGGTGTACATCCCGCCTGTGATACAAATCGTAAAACCTAGAAAAAGAGAGAATGACATTGCTTCCAAAAACACACGGGGTGTACCCCCACCCTGTGATATTGTTCCTGTCATCTAAAGGAAGAGATGACGATACTACTCCCACAACCAGAGAAGGTACTCACCCCCCTGTGATATTATTCCTCATAACCTGTGGGGGAGAGCATGATATTACTTCCAGTATGACAGTGGCTTAACACCCAGTCTGTGATATTGGTTCTGCACACCAACTCCGTGCCCCTCGTTTCCCATGTGTTCTCTCCTCACTGTTGGAACCTCGGGGGAGGCTTTGTCTTGGGTACAGATGAAGAGACGAAGGGTCTGAGAGGTTAAGCAAGTTTGTTACTGGAAAGGGGTCCCGATCCAGACCCCAAGAGAGGTTTCTTGGATCTCACAGAAGAAAGAATTCGGGGTGAGTCCATAAAGTGAAATCAAGTTTATTAGGAAAGAAAAGGCATATCAGAATGGCTGCTCTGGCCGGGCGCAGCAGCTCACTCCTGTAATCCCATAACTTTGGGATGCCGAGGCAGGTGGATCACCTGAGGTGAGAAGTTCGAGACCAGCCTGGTCCAACATGGGAAAACCCTGTCTCCAGTAAAATACAAAAAATTAGCTGGGCGTGGTGGCAGGTGCCTGTAATCCCAGCTACGAGGAAGGCTGAGGCAGGAGAATCGCTTGAACCCAGGAGGCGGTAGAGTGCCCCAAAGGCTGCTGGTTGCCCATTTTCATGGTTATTTCTTGATCATACGCTAAACAAGGGTTGGGCTGTTCATGAGTGTTCCAGGAAAGGGGTGGGCAATTCCCAGAACTGAGAGTTTCTGCCCTCCCTTCTGAGATCATGTAGGGAACCTCCAGATGCTGCCACAGCATCTGTAAACTGTCATGGCGCTGGTGGGAGTGTCTTTTAGCAGCTAATGCATTATAATTAGCACATAATGAGCCATGAGGACAATCAGAGGTCACTCTCATGGCCATCTTGGGTTTGGTGGGCTTTGGCCGGCCTCTTTACTGCAATCGGCTTTAGCGGCAAGGTCTTTATGACCTGTGTCTTGCGCCGACCTCCTATCTCATCCTGTGACTAAGAATGCCTAGCCTCCTGGGAACGCGGCCCAGCAGGTCTCAGCCTCCCTTTACCCAGTCCCCATTCAAGATGGAGTCGCTCTGGTTCACGTGCCTCTGACAAGCTGGCCTGGGTTGAGCGTTCCCTGGTGTGTGGTTGTTGGAGCTGTTCCTAGGAGTAAGAAGTATTGTCAGTAGGAAACAGGCCTCTGTTAGCCCTGGGGCTGGCACTCTGCCCCAGTATGTCGGCCTCATTTTAGTGGTGACCAAACTGGGGCTCAGAGACATCAACTCCGTCACCCCGAACCCCCAGACTGTACATGGTGGGCTGGGGTTTGAATGTGGGGCTTGAAGACCCATCATCTCCTCTGGTCCCCCAGTCTCTGCTGCCCAAGAGGAACAGGATCCCAGGATCCAGGCCCCTCATGGCACCAGCCAGGGTGGGTGGAGATGGGGAGGCACAGTTCAAAAGCCTCCCGGACTCTGAGGCAGGTCGGGGGCGACAGCAACCCGGACCTGCGGCCCCCACCCCGAGAAGAATGGCTGCACGCTCGGCCCAGCGGGCAGGAGGTCTGTGTCCTCAGCAAACGTGACGGCGCTTCCCGCTGCTCCAGCCAGGCCGAGCCGTCTTCATGTTTCCAATCATGCAGCCTCCAATTCCCAAGCCCAACCCCAACCCACAGAGACAGCGATCTGGGGTCAACATGAGGTTTGTCAGCAGCTCTGACCCGCTGCTTCCCGCCAGCCCCGCGGCCGGTTCTGGAAAGCTCTCTGCTGCCCCCTGGTGGGGAGGCTCGGGGCAGGGCTCTGGCTGCAAGTGTGGGGCTCCCCTGTGGCGCTCCCAGGACCTCCCGGCTCTGTCACCTCTGCTGGGTGGAAAACCAACCCAGGACTGAAGCAGCAGATGGGTGCCTGATTCCTTATTATCAGAGCTCCGCCCACTGGCAAGTCTCTCTCCGGGCCTCAGTTTCCCCTTCCATCAAACGAGGGGCTGGGGGGATACCAAGGAGGGGTAACTGCTTAGTAAGGATGGGAGGTTTCTTCTGGGGAGATGAAAACATTTTGAAACTAGATGGCGTGAGTGGTTGCACAGGACTGTGAATGCACAAATGCCACCACATGATTCGCGTTGAAATAGGTAATTGCATGCGATGTGAATGTCACCTCATTTAAAGTGTTTAAAAGAGGGGCCTGGGAGAGTGCAGTGTATGTGAGAATCACGTGGGACACCCACAGTCTCTGAACCTCGGTTTCCTTGCCGTAAACTGACAAAGAGACCGTGTGAGCCGTGTTCCCTGGGGCCAAGAGATTCCAAGAAGGAAAACCTGGGACTCCTGGGACTGGGATGAGGGCCGGGGGCCGGAAGAGGAGGGGTATGTGGGGACGGCTGGGGGTCAGCCCAGATAAGACTTTCAACACTGGGCAGCAGCATCTACTCAGGCAGTCTGTGTACATCCCTGCATCTCACTTCCCAGAGGGCTGACCAGTGGCCAGAGGTGGGACTGGCCAGGCTCGGCCCAGCCAAGTCTGAGAGCAGAGGACACTGAATGAGGGATCCTCCGGGCCACCCTCACTGGCCTGTGGCTCTCCTGACACCACAAGAGAGGTCCAGGAGCTGACCTTGGGTCCTAATGGGGACACCTTCCTGGCAGCAGGCTGGCAGGGTGGTGTGGTGGTCAGTGTACTGGGCTCTGCGTCTCCGCCCCTACCTGCTGTGTGATGGTGGGCCAGACACCTAACCTCTCTGTGCCTCTACTTCTTCAATGGCAAACAAGGGCACTAGCAGCCCCCACATCCGGGCACAGTGGCCTGAAGATTAAAGGCAAGGGTGGCACGAGAGCTACAGCAAAAGCTCTGAGCAGGGAACTACCCAGGGAGTTCCACCACAATCTCCCCTCTGGCTGCCAAGGAAACCGAGGCTCATGGTGACCTGGCCCAGGTCTGTTGGACTCAGGGTCCTTCTCATCCCCAAGATCAGAGGGCTGCCACCAGGGAAAGAGCTGGCCCCTAGACACACCCCGGAAGCACACCAGGGAAGGATGCGCTGGGGACTTCGGTATGTTATTGCAAAAAAAAAAAAATTATTGCTATTTGAACGCTGCTTTCATGCCTCCATTTCCCAGAAAATGAGCCACGGGAGACACCAGGAGAGGCAGGAGACCATCCTCCTTGCACAAAACCCACTCCCTCGGATGCTGTACTCAGCGAGGGTGGCTGGGGGCCAACCAGGGGGCCCACCCGCAGAGTGGCAGAGGAGGCAGGTTGACCCTGCGGACGTTGAGCTCTGTGGCGAAGGTCCTGGCCTTCTGGTAGAAGAGTGACTTCTCGAGGTCCAGGAGGAAGTTGTGGTAGATGGTGGCCAGCCGCGTGTAGATCTTCAGCTGTGCTTTCTTGTTGCCCAGGTCCACGGCGGCTGCCAGTGCCAGCTGGTAGTACCTGGCTGCATCGAACGGGTCCTGAAGGGGACAGGCCATGCTCAGCAAAAGGGGGACTCGGAGCCTGTCTTCCCAGAGGCCGTTCCTGTCTCCGGGTCGTTCCACATGTCCAGCCAATGCTGGCTCACCCCATGAGCCCCGAAGCCTGTGACACTGCTGTGGTCTCAGCTGCAGGAGGTGGGGATGACCCTGACACCCCTGGAAGCCTTCCTGTCCCTACACCCCACTCACCCCAAGCCTCCTGCCCCAGTGCCACCCTCTCTGCAGGCAGTGGCTGCTTTCCCCATGGGCTGAGGTCAGGGCAGATCCTGCCTGCTCTGAGAGTTCCATGCAGGGCCCGTGGCTCCAAGCCACAGCAGGGGCACGGCGTTGAGTGACCTAGGCTGTCCTCTGGCCCCTGTCCATGCTGACCATTTCCAGGCCCTCCACAGGCCAGGCCAGGTACAAAATCATCTCACAGGTGTCCTCTCTGGCAATGTTCCCTGAAATATTGACGGAGTGTGACTCCCCAGACATCCACTCCTGTTTTCAATGCGTCTTTGGCTCAAACTCACCATCCCTGGGTTGGGATGCCGCCTCCCAGAACTCCTCCTTGGCCCTCCCATCCCCCGCCCGGCTTCTCCCCAGGCACCTCCTCCACATGGGGGTCACCCAAGGGACCTCTCTAAGACCCATGCCTGGCCTGTCCCCCTTTACTATCTCAAGATGGCTCCCAGGGCCAAGGACAAAGTCCAAGATGCAGCAGTCCATTCCCCCACTGCCCCGCCCCACACACGGAGCAGGGGCGTGAGAAGGCCCCGAGTCACCGCCACTGCTCATCCAATGCCCCCCGGCCCAGCCGAACACTGGACTCTGTGCTGGGTGCATGGCTGAGCCTAACGTCCTTGCTCCCAGTCTGAGGGACCTGGGAGTGAACACTGACCACACAGGGTGGCCCGGGCTGTGGCAGAGGGAAGCCCAGGAGCCTATGGGGGGCCCAGGAGGCCCCAGACTCAGCCGGGGGTGGGAGGCAAGGGCTTCCTGAAGGGGTGGGGGCATCCCAACAGGAAGGAGCCAGCCAAAGCATATGTCTCCGCATGTGCGTGTGTGTGTGCCTGTGTGTGCGTGTGTGCCTGTGTGTGGTGCCTGTGTGTGCGTGTCCCTGTGTGTGTGCCCGTGTGCACGTGTCCCTGTGTGTGTGCCCGTCTGTGTGTGTGCCTGTGTGTGCGAGTCCCTGTGTGTGTGCACCTGTGTGTATGCCCGTGTGTGTGTGCCTGTGTGTGTGCCTGTGTGTGTGTGTCCCTGTGTGTGTGCATGCCTGTGTGTGTTTGTGTGCCTGTGCCTGTGTGTGTGTGCCTGTGTGTGTGCCTGTGTGTGCGTGTGCCTGTGTGTGTGCCTGTATGCACGTGGGTTTGTACGTGTGCCTGTGTGTGTGCCTCTGCCTGTGCGTGCGTGCCTGTGTGTGTTTGTGTGCCTGTGCCTGTGTGTGTGTGTGTGCTTGTGTGTGTGCCTGTGTGTGTGCCTGTGTGTGTGTGCCTGTGTGTGTGTGCCTGTGTGCGTGTGGGTCTGTGTGCGCGCCTGTGTGTGTGCCTCTGGGTGTTTGTGTGCCTATGCCTGTGTGCCTGTGCCTGTGTGTGTGACTGTGTGTGCGTGTGACTGTGCCTGTGTGGGTGTGCCTGTGCCTCTGTGTGTGTGTGCCTGAGTGTGCGTGTGCCTGTGCGCGTGTGCGTCTGTGTGTGCCTGTGTGTGCACACCTGTGTGCGTGTGCCTGTGTGTGTGTGCCTGTGTGTGTGTGCCTGAGTGTGAGTGTGCATGTGCCTCTGCGCGTGTGCGTCTGTGTGTGCCTGTGTGTGCACACCTGTGTGCGTGTGCCTGTGTGTGTGTGCTTGTGCCTGTGCACATTTGCGTGTGCATTTCCATGTGCCTGTAGTGTGTGCAGCAGCTAGTGAGTGGCAGGTTGAGCCAGGAGACACCTAATCCACCCTGTTCCAGGGCTCACTCTCACATGTAGACTAAAGGGGACCCCATTTTAGAGGCAATCAGCAAAGATGCCCATTTGCCCCTGCCTCTCCGCCAGCCTTCCAGGCCCCGTCCAGCCCAGCTTTCTCTCCCACTCCTCTGGGCCCTGGGTCCAGAGCCTCCTATACAAGGAGGAGGGCGTGGCCTTCGAAAGACAGCCGCCCTTGGGGAATTCCAAGGGGGCCTCCCTGTGGGAAGCTGGCCTGCGCTGACAGCATAGTCACAATGAGGCCCAGAGGGCTGTGCAGGGGAAGGCGGTGAAGGAGGCCTCTGCCCCTCGACCCCAACGGTGGACTTTGGCCTCTCAGGTACTACTTGGCTCTTTCCTTCCTCCTGGGCAGGCGGAGTGGGCGGCAGGCTTGACCAAGAGAGATAAAGGCCGCTTATGGGAGGCCCGTCCCCTGGGTCACAGGTGAGCCCCTAAGCGGTGAGCAGCGTCCCTCTGGGCCTGACACCTGGCACCTCCCTGTCTGGCTGGGACTTGGGAGGCCACAGGGACCGCTTCTGACCACCAGGTGTCACCAGCACTGGGCGGGGGCCTCCCGGGCAGCACCAGGCCTGCGGTGGGGGATATGGGGCGGGGTCTTAGGGCTGCCCCAGCTCCTCATGTTGTTCTAAGGCCCCCAAGATCTCGGTCCGTGGACTGGAGCACCCTGGCCCCTCAGCCTATAAGAGGGTGCTGGTGCGATGCCAAGGTGCTGGTGCGATGCTAGGAGGGGCGGTGCCTGCTGGGCAGAGGGGTGGAGACACCCCAGGTCCGAGTCTGCCAGTCCCAGCTCTCCACCCCTGCAGGGCTGGGGACAGAGGGAGCACAGGTCCCAGCACCTCCCCTCCAGACAGACACGACCCAGCAAGGCCTCAGCCTGGCTGGCTGTGGCCCGGCCCCACTGCACCTGCCCTGAGCTGGGGTTTCCGTCTGTGAAGCAGATGGTAAGACACCGGCCCCAACCCACCCTTCCTGGGTGATGTGAAGATTCAAGGTGTCCCGGGACTCCAGGAAGGAGTTGCTCAGTGCGGGCTGGCACCCTGGGCAGGCTTCCTAGAGGAGGCGCCGGGATTTGGGTTGGATCTGGCAACGTGGATTCAATGTGAGGATGATGCCGTTCTCACAAATGTCCTTCTCCCCACCCTGTTTTCTTTGTTAAATGCAACTTGACACTTGACTGTCAAGACTCAGCTTTGGTGTCACCTCCTCCAGGAGGGCCCCCCTGACTACAATCCCCCTTCTTTACCCAGAGGCCACCATTGCCCGCTCATGTGTCAGCCTCCCTGGCTGAGACTGAGTTCTTGAGGGTGGGGCCTGGCCAGCTTGGGAGCTGGGTTGTATCTGCTAACCTTGCCAGCTCCTCCAGCTGGGTGCAGAGCTCCAGGGAGGCCACTGGGCCATTCCTAAGGAAGGCTGGAACCCAGGCCTCTGGGGTCTAGGTGGAGATCCCACTCCAAGGGGGCCGGGAACACCCCAAGCCCTGCCCCTCCCCACCCACCTTCAGGTCGTAGAAGATTATGTCACCGAGCACCAGGTACACCTTCACGTAGTAGAGGGTCTCCTCGTCGAACTCCAGCGGCGAGTTGCAGAGCGACAGGGCCTTGAGGTAGAAGTGCTCCGCCAGCTCGCCGTGGCCCAGCCGGTGGTGCAGGGCGGCCAGCCAGTGGTAGGCCACGCGCTCGTTCAGTCGGTCCCCTGTGGTGCAGGCCAAAGGGGCAGGTGTGAAGACGTGGCTCCCTGGGGCAGGCAGGGCACAGGCCCCTCAGGAGCAGGTAGGCAGACCCCGGGCAACACCTGGCTTGCCTCCGGACACCTGCGGTCACCTGGGCAGTGCTGGCCAGTCCCTTCCAGGTTCCCAGACTCACTTTCCCATCTGCAAAGCAAAACTAATAAGACCTGCCCCCGTCTACTGTGAGGCTTTGGCAAAGTCGGAATTGGATGGCCCAGCTCTGTGCCTACACATAGCCACCTGCCTTTGCTCACCGGTTTTAACCAGGATAGCCCAAAAGCCATGCAGTCCAGGTGCTCCCGGGCACCCCGGCTCCAGGCAACCCACAGACATGACATCCAACTCCTCCTGGGTGTGTCATGATCAGAGCCCCCTACCTTGGGGAGTCACTGCTTGCCTGAGCTCCAGGTCCCCCCCACAGATGCGCAAACCCACCCAGGCTGTTTCCGATGTCCTCCCCTTTCCAGGGCGAGTGCCGTGGAGCTTGCATTCGATGCATTGCCACACAGCTGCACACCTACTGCGTACTGGACCCCGGGCCACAAGGCACTGGGGCATGTGGCCTGCCCAGGGCTCCCTGTCTCTGGAGGAGGACAGACGACCCTGGCACAGCACCAGGGGATGCCCGGCCTTAAGGGGCAGGCTGCTGGAAGGGGAACTGGGATTTCATCAGCCAGAGAGCTGCGTGGTTGATGAGGGTGGGAAGGGCACAAGAGAAAGGGAATGTGCCACTCAGTCTGGCACATACAGGGACCAACGAGATGCCTGGCATGTCTCGAAGACAGAGGGCACACTGGGTGGCCCTTGTGGTCAGCAGCAGGAAGAGGCAGAGGAAGCAGAGCTCAGCCAGGCAGGGAGCTCTGCACTGTGTGAGAGACCTCGGGCTGTGCCCCACAGCCGGACGGGGAAGCCAGCTGGGCAGATCTGCCTGCCTGGACAGGAGACCAGGAAAATCCCACAGCTGTTTCAGCTCCTGCCCTGCAGACCTGGAGGATGGGCTCTGGCAAAGTGTGGGTCCTGGCAGGGCAGGGGCTCAGGGGACTTACCCAGAGTGATGCTGAGTGCTAGGGCCATGTGGGCAAACTCCAAGCCCTCCTGGGGCTCCTCCAGCGTGGACAGCAGTGCCACCAGCTTGTTGCACAGCCGCAGCTCTGCCTTGCGGTTGCCCGTAGTCACTGCCAGGGGCAGGGCCCGGTCCTACCACACAGGCAGGTGGGATCAGGCTTCCCGCAGCACCCACCTTGCCCAGTACCCTCCTCAGAGCTCGAACATGTGCTTGGAGCTTCCCACGCCCCAGCTACCCCTGGACCTCGACACAGCTCTGTGCTCTGGGAAAACACACGGTTCAGACACCCAAGTTGGGGGCTGAAGAGTCACCTGAGGCCCATCCAGCTACACCCGGCAGCCTCAGACCAGCCTCTCCTACCTGGGCACCAGGGGTCTGACTGCGGGGAGCCAGCACTCCTCTCTGCTCTAAAAACACATTTATCCGTGCCCAGGGCTGAGCCACACCGTGAGCTCAAAGGGAGAAGCCGTCCCCGCTTTGGGGTGCATGCAGACCTGGACCCTGGCCCTGGGCCTCACACTGACATGCTGTGTGTCCTTTCACATGTCCCTGTGCCTCTCTGAGCCTCAGTTTCCTCATCTGGAAGATAAGGACAGGACTTCCCACTCATGGTTGCTTGAGATCATCAGGTACAAGGGTAGAGCCATTGTCATGTCCAGGCCCCGAGCGTTTGTCCCAGGCAGGGGGCACAGTCAATATCATTCCCGGTGAGACCACTAGGCAAGGGTAGAGCCATTGCCATGTCCAGGCCCCAAGCGTTTGTCCCGGGCAGGGGCACGGTCAGTATCATTCCCGGTGAGACCACTGGGAAACTAAGCATGTGCATGGGTGGCCCTGCCTCCAGGTGGGAGGCCTCTGCCCTGCCACACCTGTGCCTCAGCCCTCCAGGTGCCCCCCTGAGGCCCACCCACATCAGCCCACAGGCCAGCTCACCCGGTAGAAGGACATGCCTTCCTCCCGCTCCCAGGCCCCACTGAAGAAGATGTCTCCAGCTGCCTCAAACAGCTCCAGCCCCAGGTTGGGGTCGCCTGTGTACAGGGCCACATTCTGTGCCACCTGAAAGGAGACAGAAGTTCCCTCAAGACCCACACCTGGCGAGGTGGCCACGCCCACCTTCTCCAGCCTCCTTCCTCTCACACACTGCAGGTACACCTGAGCATGTTTCAGACCCTGTGCATGAGGGCTGTCCCCACCACTGGCATGAGGACAATGAACTGATACACCTGAGTGCCAGGAGGTGACTGAGCAGCTGCAGCCCAGGAGCCTGACACCTGTGAATCTTACCACCAGGGCTAGCCCTAGCCCACTCCCCCTGTACTCAAACCAGTCTCCATGGCCCCCAGATTGCTGGGAGCCCATCCCCTGGCTCCCTTCTGCGTTGCCACATCCCTGCCACACCTCAGGGCCACACATCAACAGTGTTTGTGGGTGGGCCTGGTCCCCTCTTGGCCATGAGCTCTTGATCCCTCTCCTCAGCTCAAGGAGGTATACAGCAGGTGCTCAATAATGAAAGCTTCACTAGGCTCGTGGGCTTCACAGTTTGTTCCAGATCACACTGTGTTTGGGAAAGCCTCTGAAAACAGCTGCTATGATAGATGCATTTTGTAAGGAGATGTGCCACGTGTCGCTTGGAGCAAGTTCTTCTGTGTGTTAACTGAGTGGCCACATTATTTGAGCATGTGCTGTATACCAGCTGGGCACTGTGAGGGGCCACGCCTCTGCCCTCAGGGAGAAGATGCTGGCTACTGGGGGAGGATATGAAGGAACCAGTTGGAGGGAGGGAAAAGGCATACAACAGGTGCTCAGCAGTGGCTTAGGAATGAGTGGATGGATGGATGAATGTATGAGCAGATATATAGACACATGGATGGATGGATGGGTGTGTGGATAGATGGATGCTTGGATGGATGGATGGATGGATGGATGGATGGATGGATGGATGGATGGATTGACAGACGGATGGATGGACAGATGAATGGATGGATGGATGGGTGGATGGATGGTTGGAATGATGTGTGTATGTATGTATGTATGGGTGGGTAGATAATGTATGGATGGGTGGAGGGTAGATGATGTATGTACATATGGATGGATAGATGGTGGATAGACGAATGTATGGATAAACAAATGGACAGATAGATGAATGGAGGGATGGATTAATAGGTAGATTGGTGGGTGGATGGATGAATGATGGATGGATGGACGAACAGGTGAATGGATGGATGGGTGAAAGGATGGATGATGGAAGGATGGATGATGGAAGGATGGATGGATGATGGATGGATGGATGATGGATGGATGGATGGATGATGGATGGATGGATGGATGAATGGATGGGTGGATGGATGATGGATGGATGGAAGGATGAACAGGTGAATGGATGGATGATGGAAGGATGGATGGATGAATGGATGATGGATGGATGGAAGGATGAACAGGTGAATGGATGGATGATGGAAGGATGAATGGATGGATGGATGGACCAACAGGTGAATGGATGGATAGACAGGTGAATGGATGGATGATAAAAGGATGGGTGAATAATGGATGGATGAATGGACAGATGGATGGATGATGGATGATGGATGATGGATGGATGGATGATGGATGGATGAACCTGGGAGGTGGAAGTTGCAGTGAGCTAAGATTGCGCCATTGCACTCCAGCCTAGGCAACAAGAGTGAAGCTCCATCTCAAAAAAACAAAAAAACAAAAAACAAAACAAAACAAAAAAAAAAAAGAAAAGAAAAGAAAAAAGAGAAAAATCAGTGTTATAAGGTTGTCCCTGGAGGATGAATCCCCACACACAAGGGTGAGTCAGTTGGATGCTTGGATGCTGTAATATCCCTTTGGACATCACCCTAACACCACCATGTCAACTCCTGAGAATACTTGCTGACCCTCAAGTTAAAAAAGACAAAGGAAGCCGGGCGCGGTCGCTCACGCCTGTAATCTCAACACTTTGAGAAGCTGAGGCAGGTGGATCACCTGAGGTCTGGAGTTTGAGACCAGCCTAACCAACATGGAGAAACCCCATCCTTACTAAAAATACAAAATTAACTGGGCGTGGTGGTGCATGCCTGTAACCTCAGCTACTGGGGAGCCTGAGGCAGGAGAACCACTTGAACCCGGGAGGCAGAGGTTGCAGCAAGCCGAGACCATGCCATTGCACTCCAGCCTGGGCAAAAGAGCAAAACTCTTTCTCAAAAATATAAATAATAATAATAATAATAATAATAATAATAATAATAATAATAATAAAAGAAAGAAAGAAAAGACAAAGGAGAGAAACTGTCAGCCTTTCAAGGTTGGCAACAGTGAGCAGAGTGCCCAGCTGTGAGGGAAAGAACAACCACATCTGGAATCCCAGCCTGGGTGCTGTGATGCGGCAGGAAGCAAACCTGACATTCAGCAACCAATCCCAGCCTGGGTGCTGTGATGCGGCAGGAAGCAAACCTGACATTCAGGAATCGACACAGCACCTGGCACAAAGAGCCCCCAAGATACAGTAGCTAGGCCGGGCACGGTGGCTCATGCCTGTAATCCCAGCAATTTGGGAGGCCGAGGCCGGCAGATCACCTGAGGTCAGGAGTCCAAGACCAGCCTGACCAGCATGGCAAAACCCCGTCTCTACCAAAAATACAAGCATTAGCGGGGTGTGGTGGTATGCCCTTGTAGTCCCAGCTACTCAGGAGTCTGAGTCACAAGAATCACTTGAACCTGGGAGGCAGAGGTTGCAGTGAACTGATATCACGCCACTGGACTCTAACCTGAGCGACAGTGAGACTGTCTCAAAAGAAAAAAAAGAAAGATACAGTCGCTGCTGCCATCATTACAATTGTCTTGCAATGACTGCCACCCCCTATAGACCCACAACTCTCGAACTCATTCACACAGTAGAGCGCCAGGCACACTTTTGTGGAACATCATGAAATCTGGATAAATTAAGCAAAAAATAGCCAAGTGCTATAAATGTTTATGCCGGCTCTCCTAGCATCTACATTAGAATCTCATGGCCACAAATGCCGAAAGGCTTAAGAGATGTTAAGCAGGGACACTAAAACTGAGAAATTCTATGACCTTAACTTTTTTCTGAAACCTGCAAGAGAGACTGCCGTTTCAAGTTCAGCTGTATGATAACTCCCTGTTCAGTATAAAATCAGGCTGAGCGGGGCTATCCTATGACATTACTACTATAGTATCCTGAGTCCAACTTGATGCCAAATCCCCAAAGCCTTGCTGTTAGCAACTGCTCAATGAAACTGAATCCTTACCTGCCTTTGATCTACAGTGGACAGAAGTCGGCCCGAGGTCACCGGGAAGGGAGGTGGGCGGCAAAGGTGGTATTTCAGCAGCTCACAATACCCGCTCTGTGGCCAAACAAAGGCCTGACCTCCTGAGCGATGTCTGACCTTCAAACTCTGACAAACATACGTATTTACTCAGCAATTACAATTTAAACTACCCAAGGGGCAATTTAATCACTTGTATCAAAGGGAATAAATTAAAGCTTCCCTAGATCCCATAACAGCAACAAGAAAAGAAAGTAGCATTTGCACTCAAAAGAAAACAAAGAAACTTCTCTTTTCACGGTACATACCATTTCTGTTTTTCTCAGAAATCGTCTGTGTTGTAACCCAGACAGACAGTGAGAAGCAGGGGCCAACCACAAATTACAGAAGCTGTTAAATCTAATGATAAGTGGGCCGAGAGCAACATCTCAAGTTTCTTAAATGTGAAAAGGACAGAGGAAGGCCGATGCTATTCTTTAACCTGGAAGAAATTGCTATTCCGTTTTATTTTTAACATCATCCAAGACTGAAATCTGCTGCGAAAATGGAGTCACCATGTTTCACAGTTTTATAATCTAGGGGTAGCCAGTGACTTTGCTTGACAGCATTCAATAACAGAGCTATTTTGAAAAGACAAACACAGAGATAGAAATTGGAGTCATACTAAATTTCGGTGTATTTTTGGGCAAAATAAATACATATACCCTCAAATAATGAGGGTGGCAGTGTAAACTGCTAAAAAGCCCTCTCAAAAGGGGCCACATTTGTTAAAGCTGAAATATACTCTATGACTTAGTCATGCCACTATGGGCATATCCTCAGCAGCAAAGAGAAAGTGTATGTACCCACCAGGAGACATGGAGAAGACATCATCAATTTCATTAGAAACCTAGCCACCCTGAAACAGCTGAACATTTGATTGATTGATTGATTGATTGATTGAGGCGGAGTCTTGCTCTGTCGCCCAGGCTGAAGTACAGTAGCGCAATCTCTACTCACTGCAACCTCCGCCTCCCGGATTCAAGCGATTCTCCGGCCTCAGCCTCCCAAGTAGCTGGGATTACAGGCGCCTGCCACCACACCCAGCTAATTTTTGTAATTTTAGTAGAGATGGGGTTTCACTATGTTGGTCGGGCTGGTCTTGAATTCCTGACCTCAAGTGATCCTGCCGCCTCGGCCTCCCGAAGTGCTGGGATTACAGGCATGAGCCACCGAGCCCTGCCTTTATTTTTATTTTTTGAGACAGAGTCTTGCTCTCTCATTTAGGTTGCAATGCAGAGGCATGATTAATGCTCACTCTAACCTCCAACTCCTGGGCTGAAACACTCCTACCTCAGCCTCTGGAGTAGCTGGGGCTACAGGTGCTTACAGGCATGTGCCACCACAGGTGGCAATTTTTTTTATTTTTTATTTTTTGTAGAGATGGGGTCTCGCTATGTTGCCCAGGATGCTTTTGAACTCCTGGGCTCAAGTGATTCTCTCACCTCTGCCTCCCATAGCACTGGGATTACAGGCATGGGCCACCACACCAGGCTGTACAATCGAACATTTCATCAAGAGATGAATCTCATGGAATGTTGGGTGAAAGAAGCAAGACACAAACAGATACATGCTGTACGGTTTCATTTACATCAAGTTCGAAATCAGGCAAAACCAACCATGCAGACAGAAGTAAGGTGGGCCGAATAGTCTTGTTCCTTTTTTTTTTTTTTTTTTTCTCGAGATGGAGTCTCGCTCTGTCACTCCTGACACTCCTCTGTCACGCTGGAGTGCAGTGGCGCGATCTCAGCTCACTGCAAGCTCCGCCTCCCGGGTTCACGCCATTCTCCGGCCTCAGCCTCCCAAGTAGCTGGGACTACAGGCGCCTGCCACCTCGCCCGGCTAGTTTTTTTGTAGTTTTAGTAGAGTTTCACCATGTTAGCCAGGATGGTCTGGATCTCCTGACCTCGTGATCCGCCCACCTCGGCCTCCCAAAGCGCTGGGATTACAGGCGTGAGCCACCGTGCCGGGCCCGAATAGTCTGTTTCTTGATTGAGGTGTGGGCACTCCGCGAAACTCATAGAGTAGTACATTTACATTTTACACGTTTCAATATGTATGTCATACTTCAATAGAAACCCACATTAAAATATTAACTCATATAGGTTTGACAGTTTTAGGATTGCGTCTTTGTTCAGAAAAACGGTTACACATTAACTATAAACTAGAGTGTTACTTCAAAAATTGAAGTGGATTTCTTAAATGCTGTATGGTTTTGGCCACACTGGTTCTTCTTTGCGGCCGTCCAGTCACTTGGAGAGCTTTGTGCAGGAAAAAGCAAGGCGTCAGGGCCTCTCTGTAGGGTCAGTGCCTCGGACAACCAATGGTAGACACTGCTCAGTCTGTGTACTTCCTGTACTTTAAGAGGAGATATTTTCAGACACCTACTCTGTGCCACTTTGTGTACAGCATATCGATTTCACTCTATCTACCATAGAAAGTTAGTGTAAGAGAAAAACCCCTGAGATTTAGAGATGCTAAGTAACATGCCCATGTGGGGACCTTTGGCGAGTAGGATACAAAGCTCAGATTCAACCTCAAGTCTCATTCTGGCACATGGACCCTGTTTAGAACATGTCACCTCATACAGCCTGGGTGAAAATAGAGTGGCAGGAATATGGAAAAAATGTCTTAGAACATCAAGCAGGTAATAGATAACCATTTACCTTCCAAGAATCAATCCAGGGGCCTTTAATAAACTGGTACCCACCATCCCCACCCAGGCAGAATTAGCCAGTCCTTCTCGGACTCACGTTCTGACCAGCACACCTCATAACATTCCTTGTGTTGGCCTCACTATTGTCTCTTCCTTCCTGAAGACCTCAGTGCCCGAGTACCCAGCCTAGATCTCAGCCCGGGTGGGCAATCTGGAATGATTTGATTAGTCCTTGTGAACCCATTTGAAAATGGGTTCAATGACACAAGGGCTTGGTGCAGAATTGCAGGCACCGAGGGTACTAGAGGACTGAGGTCTAAACATGTATGTGGGGGAAGCAAAACTCAAGACACGTAAGACAACTTCCCAACAGAATTCTTTATTTTATTTTTTTTATTTATTTATTTATTTATTTATTTATTTATTGAGACACAGTCTCACTCTGTTGCCCAGGCTGGAGTACAGTGGCACGATCCTGGGTCACTGCAGCCTCTGCCTCCCAGGCTCAAGTGATTCTCCCAAGTAGCTGGGAGGACTACAGGCGTGTGCCACCACACCAGGCAGATTTTTGTATTTTTCTGTAGAGTCGGGGTCTTGCTACATTGCCCAGGCTGGTCTTGAACTCCTGGGCTCAAGTGATCCACCCGCCTCAGCCTTCCAAAGTGTTGAGATTATAGTAACAGGTGTGAGCCACTGCCAGCCTACCATGTGAAATCCCACCATGTGCTTATGACCGGTACTTCCTCTTATGAAATTGAAAAGGCTGGGCGTGGTGGCTCAGGCCTGTAATTCCAGCAATTTGGGAGGCCGAGGCAGGTGGATCACGAGGTCAAGAGATCGAGACTATCCTGGCTAACACGGTGAAACCCTGTCTCTACTAAAATTACAAAAAAATTAGCCGGGCGTGGTGGTGGGCGCCTGTAGTCCCAGGCGCCTGTAGTCCTAGCTACTCCAGAGGCTGAGGCAGGAGAATGGCGTGAGCCCGGGAGGCGGAGCTTGCAGTGAGCTGAGATCACGCCACTGCACTCCAGCCTGGGTGACAGAGCGAAACTCCGTCTCAGAAACAAACAAACAAACAAAAAGAAGAAAGAAATTGAAAAGGACGAGCTGTCTCCTACCTTCCAACTCTTTTGCTAAACTCCAGTTTACTGGAATAAGAGCAAGGATTAACTACACAAACAACCTCCTGCCCACATGTAATTCAGGAATCACTATAAAGTAACACTCTCTGTACTCAGTAAATGAGAAACATAATATGCTCCCTGAGTAGAAAAGAAATTTAGAAGGCCTATTTTAGCCATTTCTTGAAAGCTTAATTTGGAGAAGGGATAAAGGCTGAATACATTCTTGAGATCAACCACAAAGAACAGGTGAATATAGAGGATATGCCTTTCTCTTACCTTGGATGAGGATAATTGATCTCCAATTTCCTTCCACAAGGGAAGGAGTTACAATCTTGAGTGCTATGGTGTCATGGTTCTATATCCAGGCAAAAGTCAACAACATACAATTATCTGCTTTATGCTGGAGTCACAGTTCATCACTGAGCCAAAAAAAGAGTAACACCAGCTAGCAGGATGAGTTTTCGGTGGTGGAATAAAGAACTACGGTATACTCTCAATAGCTTTCACTATGGAGATTAATTGGCTAAAACCCCTTGATCTCTTAAAACTTTCTTTATTCGACTGCAAAAGTGCTATCTAAAAGACAGCACTCTATATCAAAGGCTGCTTTTTTGAAAAACAATGTTTAATTCCTAGAAATCTATTTTGGACAAGAGAGGCAATTCAAGGGTAGTGAGATTACCAAAGTAAATTGTTTAAGAGGACCTGGTCAGCTCAAGTTTTAACTTTCTTTCTTTCTTTTTCTTTTCTTTCCTTTTTTTTTTTTTTTTTTTTTTTTTGAGATGGAGTTTTGCTCTTGTTGCCCAGGCTGGAGTGCAATGGTGCGATCTCGGCTCAGCACAACCTTCGTATCCGGAGTTCAAGAGATACTTCTGCCTCAGCCTCCCAAGTAGCTAGGATTGCAGGCATGCACCATCAAGCCCAGCTAATTTTGTATTTTTAGTAGAGACAGGGTTTCTCCATGTTGGTCAGGCTGGTCTTGAACTCCCAACCTCAGGTGATCAGCTCACCTCAGCCTCCCAAAGTGTTGGGATTACAGGCGTGAGCCACCACGCCCAGCCCAGGTTTTAACTTTCAAAGAAAATTTAGATGCTTAGAAGGATAATGTGAGAGCTTTTCATAGCTATTCATGAAAACCTACAGACCTGTAAAAATGCTGTTGATTAATCTTGCCTTTTAGTTTTTCATTGTTCTCCTAACCACCCTGAGGTGGGTTTAAACAGATAACTAGAAATGGGGTTCTGGAAAAGCCTTAGTTCCTCAGAGCAGAGGCGTCATCTTACTTCACCAAGGGAAAACTTGAGTGATTTTGCAATTTTTAAGCCTGAGTCTCACTCTGTCACCCAGGCTGAAGTGCAGTGGTGTGATCTCGCTCACTGCAACCTCCGCCCCCCGGGCTCAAGTGATTCTCTTGCCTCAGTCTCCTGAGTAGCTGGGATTACAGGTGTGCACCACCATGCACGGCTAATGTTTGTATTTTTAATACAGATGGAGTTTCACTATGTTGGCCAGGCTGGTCACAAATTCCTGACTTCAAGTGATCCAACCTCTTCAGTCTCCCAAAGTGCTGGGATTACAGGCGTGAGCCACCACGCCCAGCCTCATTTGCATTCTTTTGACTTCTTCTGCATCAGTCTGGGTCTAGCTGCCTCGTCCACATGCAAAAAGAAGGGAAACTTTGGTTCACTTCCTGGCTTCCCACTTGTTCTGAGCCTGTTTCCTTGCTGGAGTGCTAAGCACCTACTGTGTCCCAAATTAAGGGCATGCAACAGTCCCACATTTTAAGTTTTGGGAGGTTGACAGAGTCCATCTTCTCCCAAATCCTGCTGGTTCAGCAGCATCACAGGAAATGGCCGGTACACAAAGTTGACAAACGCCAGGAATCCCCAGAAAATGGAACATCAAGGTAAGACAACCACAGTATGTCAAAATGCATGCCTGGCAGCCTTGGAGATACCCAAGTGTCAGGCTCATCAGAGCAGCCTGAGGACAGGCAGAACATGGTAGAATTCAGCCATATACCCAACTTAGACAAAATGAAGCTGAAAGACCTGACAGCAATATCATTAGATCACTTTCTAAAGTTCCTAGGAACTTCAACATCAGGTGTTTTGAGTCCAAGTCAGGCAGGCAGCTGCCCAAACTGAACAGGGTGGTCTCTGCAAGGACATTGGGAAGGACCCCTGGACCATGCTTTGCAGCCAGATCCCTGGGGCGACTGCACTTACAGTTAGTCCTTCCTGCCATTGACTGCAGACTCTTCCATGACATGGACCATCAGAATCACCATCATTAGCTTTGCTTCTTTGTCCTTGTAGAGTTGAGAGAGCTAAGGCCACCTCCAACCCCCGTGGGATGGATGCTCTGCTGAATTCCTGAGCAGCACAGCCAGGCCCAGAAGTTCTAACTCTCAAGGACCTGGGGTAATTGATGGCAAGAACAGAAATGAAGACTCTGCTGCAGTGCTAAGGACACCTTTTAATTGCATCACATTTGCCAAACTTTGCCTTAAATGTATCACAGTAACTGACAGTTTTGACTGAAAAATAAAGATCACTGATACGGTTTGGCTGTGTCCCCACCCAAATCTCATCTTGAATTGTAGCTCCCACAATTCCCATGTGTTGTGGGAGGGACCCGGTGGGAGGTAACTGAATCATGGGTGTGGGTCTTTCCTGTGCTGTTCTTGTGATACTGAATAGGTCTCATGAGACCTGATGGTTTTATAAAGGAGAGTTTCCCTGCCCAAATTCTCTCCTGTCCCTTGTCTGCCGCCATGGAAGACATGCCTTTTGCCTTCTGTCGTGATTGTGAGGCCTCCCCAGCTACGTGGAACTGTGAGTCCATTAAACTTCTTTTTCTTTATAAATTACCCCATCTCAGGTATCTTTATCAGCAGAGTGAAAACAAACTAATACAATCACAAACCGAAATACCACGGTGCTTGTAGAGCATCATGCGACTCTCACGGGGTGGCCCTGCCTGTCCCCTGTGCCCGGGTGATAACTGCAGAGCACACCTCCCCCTGCTCCCCGGAGTGCTGGCATAGGAAGATTTCTGGACTGGACTGGGGGAGTCACAGCTCTGTTCTGCTTTTGTCCCTAATTAGGTATGTGGTCTGGGTTGTTTCACTATCTCAGTTTCCTTTTGCCTTCTAGAATGTCTAAAGCTTCTCATGGCCCCAAAATTGTTACTGGTAACAGTAAGAGTAGTGACAGCACCCACTGAGAGGATCTATTGTGTTTAAGGAAACATGCTGTGTCCTTTACATGAAGTAGTTCATTCACTCACAACCTTTACTATCCCCATTGTCCAGCTGAGAAAAGTGAGGCTCAGAGGTTAGCCAATAAGGGACAGAGTCAGGACCTGACTGTGGGCCTGATTCTGAAGCCTGCGTCCTACTCATTCTGACAGTGCCACTCAATTCCATCACTACACTTATACGTGGCACATACCCTAATAAGCACTGAACTCAAGATGCTGCTTGGCTTGGCTGGCAAGTCCCAGAGAGAAGCTGCTCCATGGGCTTCTGGACACTCAGAGGCTCAGACAGGGCCTCTGTCCTCCCTCTCACTCCTGACCCTTTAAACCACTTGTTCCGTGTCCCAGACTTGCTTTTGTGGGGAATTGATGAGATATTAACGAAACTGGCTAAGGGGTGATCCGTACCAGAGCACCAGCTTTTAAGGGTCTTGTGGGCAAAACCTACTGAACCACCCAAGAGGTGGCAAAAAGGCTGTCCTACAGCACGATCAACCAGGACTTCAAACGCTGTTTCTGAAAACATTCAGTCCAATTAAAGTGCTGGAGCAGCCACACAGCTGCACAACAGACTCAGTCTCCGATGAGCTATTTCCCTGTGCCTGTTACTTCCAGTCACAGGCCATGCTCCTGAATCCAGTCACTGACAAACTCGTCTCTTTGGCTGACGGTAGATGGGGCCAGTGTGGATGGGTGAACCTGTTACAGAGAAGCCTCCTCTACAGCACCACACTTCTGGCTACAGAAGGATTAACACATACAAAAGACTCTTGTCATGATCATTCCCGCAGGTCACATATACATTCTAACAACACAAAAAACAAACACACAAAACATCTCTAATTAAAAATGTGTAGAAATAGCTGGGCACAGTGGCTCATGCCTGTAATCCCAGCACTTTGGGTGGCTGAGGCGGGCGGATCACTTGAGGTCAGTTTGGGACTAGCCTGGCCAACATGGTGAAACACTGGCTCTACTAAAAATATAAAAATTAGCCGGGTGTGGTGGCGGGTGCCTGTAATCCCAGCTACTCAGGAGGCTGAGGCAGGAGAACTGCTTGAACCTGGGAGGCGGAGCTTGCAGTGAGCTGAGACTGAGCCCGGGCACTCTAGGCTGGGCGACAGACAGAGACCCTTTCTCAAACAACAACAACAACAAAGTGTAGAAACGATGGGGTTAAAATGAATACTTTTTAGTCTGATCAAAAGAGGAATTACTTTTTTACTTGTTGCTGTACTACACTGAAAAAAATTTTTCACACAAAATTATTTTGTCAAGTTCAGTAATTTTTGCCACAACAAATTTAGAAGTTTGGACAAGAATATATTTTACTTTTCTCATAAAAGTTATACCAAAAATACATTTTTTCTTAACTTAAAAATATAGCTTCAAAAAGCAAAATTTGAGTTGTTAGAATTCATTACACATTTTATAAACAGCAGTGAAAGGAAGAAGACAGCAGAATGGATTCAGTTTTTAAATACAGAAATGTTCATTTCACAAGCTTGACTTTGTCCTTTAATAACTTAAAGGTAGGGTTCTTGCTGATTTTCTTGTTAAAAATGACCAGGAGTTCCTCTTCGGATCTGTGATGCTCATCTGTCACTGTGTAGTACTGAGCTAAAACCTTCACAAAGAAAAACATCAAATGAGTGTATTTCACCTGGAAATTTATCTTAAAATGTTCTGTCTTTAACCCAGAAATAGGACAACAGTAAAAAGTAAAAGAAACCCAGGAGTAAGTTACTCAGGTGTGCTCCACTTGTGAAAACCCAGGTAGCAGCCACGTGTGGGGGCTTGGCTATGTGTGAGTCACCCTGAGATACAAAGTAAAATAAAGGAGAAGAAACCATTGCTCTGGAACAGGCGAAAGAGAGCAAATACCTAGAACAATAATTTCCAAACAATAAAAATTAAATAAATGGAGCCTCTCTTCAAAGTCTTATAAACAAGCCCAAAATCTAGAAACCACCCTGGCTGAGGCTGTGTGAGGGGCTTTGGAGCAGCTTGAAAATCACTGAGACACACACAGATTTTCAGTGTTTTAGGTGAAAAAAGAAAAAGCAAACAATTGTACATTTAGAAATCAGTTCTCCCCAGCTGTTAGACACGTGGGTTTGTTCATATGCCATACCTTTTTCCTTAGCTTTTTTATTGTTATTTCATTGTCTGGGGCCTGTTTCAGAATTGCTTTAATCGTTCCCTTCCAGTTGAATTTACCTACAATATAAATAATAATATTTAAGACAAATGTTTTGTTTTACTATGAGAAGGGTAAAGAAACAACTTCTGCAACACCTATTTGCTTCCCAGGAAATGAGTTAACCCCCTAATGAACCGGACTCCACAGCACCATGCATCTGTTCAATTCCAGTGTCCTAGAAGCACTCACTACCCTTCAAAGGACTGGCTCTTAGAGTGAGCAGGTGCCCACGTGCCATCGGTATGACAAACTCCTAGAGTTGATTTAATGAACTCAACACAGATTTCCTAAGAATCCACTAAGATCATGGGGCTGTCCCTGCACAGTAGGGAGGACAAAGATGAGCAAAAGCAGCCTGACCTGGAATGAGAGAGAGGACAATCACAAACTATTAAAGAGGGACTAAAAGTACTCATCGAGGGGACTTCTGCTTCTGGGAAGATGGAGTGGACATACTTTCCCCATTCCTCCTGCCCGCTACAACTGAGAACCCTGAAACTATACACACAAGAAACATAGGAAGATTCTGAAAGACAGAGACCAGCCGGGACCTTGGGGCCTGCAGAGCAACACGAGGTGAGCTTCTTGCAGCCTGTACCCCAGATCTGGAGCTCAAGAAGCCAGCAACCTGAACACCAACAGCCACAGACAAAACAGTTCCAACAGAAGCCCGCGCTCTTGGCAAAGAACCAGGAAACGGCAGCCTAGCAAGACAGAAAACTTTTGTACAATAACCACCCTACCACAGCCTCACATCACAGAAAAAACGGTGGCTCCACCCCCACCTACACCAGCAAAAGCCGAGTGGGGAGGCTGAGCTCTCTACCTTTGCCAGGCTGTAATGAGGGATGGTGTCACAGAAGGCCAAGCAGGAATTCAGGGTTCTCAACCATACAGGCCAGTCATGAGGCTGCCCCTGCTGTGATGTCAGTGGAGCCTGCACCAGGAGCCCTGCCCAGCAGGAGCAAGAAGTGGCCGTCCTCAGGTGCTGATGGAGGCTCAGTGGGGAGCCTGGACTTCCACCCCCACCTGACAGCAACAAGGCCGTGCCCCTCTACAACCACCAAAGACGTGTGAGAGAAAGCCAGGTAAAACTGAAAGCATAAACAGGATCTCACACCTTACAAAAACAACTAACTCAAAATGAATCATGGACTTCAATATAAAATGTAAGACTAGGAGGCATTTAACATAGACCTGAAATTTGCTGAGAGGATATATCTTAAGTGTTCTCAACACACACACACACACACACACACACACACAGAGGTAAACTATGTGAGGTGATAAATGTGCTAATTAGCTTGATTGTAGTGACTATTTCACAATGTACATGTATAATAAAACATTAAGTTGAGCTGGGCATGGTGGCTCATGCTTGTAAACCAGGCACTTTGGGAGGCTGAGGCGGAAGGATTGCTTGAGCCCAGGAGTTCAAGACCAGCCTGGGCAACATTGCAAGACCTCCATCCTCACAAAAATTTAAAAATTCGCTGGGTGTGGTGGTGTGTACCTGTGATCCTAACTACTCAGGAAGATTGCTTGAGGTCAGGAAGTTGAGGCTGCAGTGAGCCATGATCACACCAATGCTCTCCACCCTGGGCAATAGTGAGACCCTGTCTCAAAAAATAAAATAAAACACAGTAACACACTAAGTTGTACACCTGAAATACATAAAATGTTGATTTGTAAAAAAAAAAAAAAAAAAAAAAAGTTACCCAATAAGATAATTTAGAAAACAAAACAATTTT
This sequence comes from Macaca thibetana thibetana, assembly GCF_024542745.1. NCBI lineage: Eukaryota > Metazoa > Chordata > Mammalia > Primates > Cercopithecidae > Macaca > Macaca thibetana. The sequence goes on from NC_065582.1 coordinate 177,218,920, forward strand.
TAGGCTCTCGGGCTAGGTAAAGAGTTGTTAGTACAATCCATAAGATAAACTGATAAATTAAACTTTATCAAAACAAAACCATTTGCCCTAAAAAAGACTCTGTTATGATGAAAAAACAAGCAACAGACTGAAAAAAATTCACAAACCATATGTCCCACAAAGGAGTAATATTTAGAATAAAAAACTCAAATCTCAACAGTAAAAAAAAAAAACAAAAAAATCTCACAAAAACAACCACCACCAAAAAACCCCCAAACAACTCAAATTTACTTCAGAAAAACTGACTTAGTTCACACAGAAACTTGCACATCAATATTTACTGCAGCTTTATTCATTAATAACCAGAAATTAGAAACCTCCCAGGTGTCCCTCAACAGGTGAATGATGAAAGAAAGTGTGACGCATGCATAGCATGGGATACTTCTCACCAATAACATGAATATTATCAGTTCAGCAGCCTGGGTGAATCGTCAGAGAAAAATGCTGAGTGAAGAGTCAATCTCAAAAGGTTATATACTGTATGATTCCATTCATAGAACATTCTGAGATTACAGAAATGAAGAACAGATGAGTGATTGCCAGAGGCTAAGGAGGGGGTGGGGGTAAGAGGGAAATGGCTATGGCTGCAAGAGGGCAGCAGGAGGCAGCCTTGTGCGATGGCGATGGAAACAGAAGCGGATCAATGTCAACATCCCGGCTGAGATGCTGCACTACAGTTGTGTTAAGTGTTATCCTGGGTGGCAACAAGGTAAAGGGTACGCGGATACATAAGGACGCCTGAGTCTCCATTATGTCTTACAACTGCATGTAAGTCTACAAGGATCTCAAAACAAAAAATGTAACAACAACAACCACCACCAAAAAAACCGTTCCAGTTGTCCCCCTTGAACTGTAGGGATCAGAGTTCCCAGACCCCCAGTGGATACCTGAAATCACGATGGTGCTGAACCCTATATATACAGTCTTTTCCTCAATATTCATGCATATCTATGATAATTCTCCACTTATAAATTAGGCTCAGTAAAATATTAATAACTAATAATAAAATACAACAATTTTACAATACACTATAATAAAAGTTATATGAATGTGGTCTCTCTCTCTTTCTAAACACCTTATTGTACTATCCTCACCCTTCTTGTGGTGAAGAAGGCACAGAGCAGGACAGCAAGAGATCTCGCCATGCTGCTCAGAACAGCAAGCAATGGAAAACTTATCAATTGTTTATTTCTGGAATTTTCCATACCACAGATATGGGGGCACTACTGTTTACAAAGTTGAGAAGGGGGTTTTAAGCTAAGGGATCTAACCCAACACTGGGAGTCACTGAACTCTGCTAATAAAGCTGCAGGCCCATTTGAGTCCTTGGACCTGTTCTGAACTGCAGGATCCTGGGGGTTGGGGGAAGTGGCAGAGAGATGACGACTTGCCACCTCCCGACAGGTGTGAGTGCTTCAGACCTGAGGAAGCAGGAGAGAAGCTTTGTGTAAGAGGCAGCATTTCAGAGGGCCCGTGAAGGCCAGGGACTGGATTCTGAGGTTGAAGATATAAGCAAGGAGATCCCAGAAACAGGCCCAGAGATGGGCAGGGGCACAGCTGAGGGGACTTCTAAAAGGACAATGAAAGGCAGGGACGAGAGAGTTGGGGAGGAGCGAAAGGGAACGGTCTCAGAAAGCTATATTAGGTTTATTTAAATTCCCAAGATAACATACATTTCCAAACTAGATTGCTTTACTTTTCTCCTTAAAGACAGTGGGTGAGAGGCACTGTAAGACTGACTCATACACCCTAGAGAGCTGATTTTACTTTCAAATTCTTATACATGCCTCTGGAGGGTAAGACCCTATCAGAAGTTCCCGGGTTACACCTTCCTCCCCGAGAAGGGGGCATCTATCGGCCCCTCTCCCAACCTACAAGGGACCATGCATTTCTTTTCTCTCTCTCTCTCTTTCTTTTTGAAAGTCGTATGCCCATGGCTCACTACAGCCTCAAACTCCTGAGCTTAAGTGACCCTCCTGCCCCTGCCTTTCAAGTAGCTGGGACTATCAGTGAGAGCCGCTGTGCGCAGCTGTGCTCTTGGAATGACAGCAGTGATATACCTTTTGCAGGAGCCTCATGGTCTTCTGGTTCTCCGCCCTCAGGATGCTCTGGGAGCTTCATCTTTTTCTTCTTAGAATCTGTTTCAACTAAGTATTTGGAAAGGTTTTTTTTAAAGAAGATTTTGCATTTATGCTAGCAGCTACCATTTAATGAGACCTTATGCGAGCTAGGCACGCTCCACATTATCATCTCATTTCTTCTCCAGGCTGCCTAGCCAGCCCCGGTTTACAAAACGCCAGGAGGGTTTTATCCTCCTCCATGCTGGAGATGGGACGAAGGGAGTTGAGAAGTGAGGTCATTTGCCTGGGCAGGGCCCAGCTCAGCCTGGCCACAAAGCTTATGCTCGTTCCCTTACTTGGTTCAAAACACAAAGTCTAGCTGGGTGCGGTAGCTCATGCCTGTAATCCCAGCACTTTGGGAGGCTGACAGGGGCGGATCACCAGAGGTCAGGAGTTCGAAACCAGCTAGACTAACATGGTGAAACCCCATCTCTACTAAAAATACAAAAGTTAGCTGGGCCTGGTGACACATGCCTGTCATCTCAGCTACTCAGGAGGATGAGACAGAAGAATCGCTTGGTGGAGGTTGCAGTGAGCCGAGATCGTGCCACTGCACTCCAGCCTGGGCAACACAGCGAGACTCTGTCTCAAAAAAAAAAACAAAAACAAAACATTAAAACCACACGCGCACACACACACACACAACACTAGGTCTAACAGGATTAAATACCCCAAATTCACAGCTTTCCCGGTTTTCAGACGAATCCTGGAGCGTTAGCCAGCCACTTACCTTCTGAGTGCTTCCGCTTCCTCTTTCCTGCACCCACGTTTGCCTCTTCCTCACCCGCACTGTCCTTGCGCTGCTTCTTCTTCTTGCTCCTCTTCCCTGCAGAGCCGTTGGCCTCAGGGACTTCCTCTCCACCAGCCCCAAGGTCAGCCTCCTGTCCCTTTTTACGCTTCTTAGGCTTCTGATTCCTTGAGTTTTCCTGGTGGTTTTCTAATTTTAGTTCTTTCTTTTCTCTTTTCCTTTTCTTCTGCCGTTCTTCCTTTCTTTCTCTTTTATTCTTCTTCACCTCCCCTTGCTGTTCCACGGCATCTTTCACTTTGGAGGGTGGAACCTTGGTGGAGATTTCTGCACGAGGATGTGCCACTGGGTGGAGTGGCTGTTGATCCTGTTCCTTACTGACTGGTTCCTTATGATTAAGCAAAACCAAGAAACACATATTCATTTTAAATGTGTAAACAGAGTTGTCACATTATTGCCTGGGCTACTACATAAACTGTTCAAGAAAAATGGTTGATTTTATCCCTTACCGTTTTATAACTGTGACCCCCCACCAGCAGCTAAAATGTAGCAGTAAATATACAAAATGGGAAACCACCTCCCCCAGTCCCCACCCCTCTGTCTGCACGGAACAGACATTTTCATTCCATTGGAAAAGCGAAGAATCCTTATGTCGCTGAAGATAAGACCTTTCATTCCAGTTCACTATTCGCCTTTCAGATAAGAGTACTTAGGGGTGGTAGGAACCACTGGATGTATGTGTCTGCAGACCTGGGTTCAAGTTCCAGTTCTGTTAACTCCTAGTCTGGGCAAGTTATTTATCTGTTCCACACCTATTTCCTCATCTGTAAAATGAAAGGTAGTAATTCCTGCCTTACACATGGGCGGATGAAACGAGGGAAGATCCGTCACATGCTTGTTAGCACAGTGATGCCCAATAAACCAGCCCACTGTGTGTGAAGAGTTTTGTAAATTATCAGCATTGGAAAATGGTAGTTATTATCATCATTATTCAGACTAGAAAGTTACCATTAGAAGAATGGTCACCATTCTCACCATTCTTGTTTTTTTTTTCAATGGAGACAGGGTCTTGCTCTGTTCTGTTGCCTAGGCTGAAATGCAGTGGCACAATCTCAGCTCACTGCAACCTCCGCCTCCCAGGCTCAAGCAACACTCCTGCCTCAGCCTCCCAAGTAGCTGGGACCACAGGCACAAGCTACTATAACTGGAAAATTTTTGCATTTTCTGTAGAGACGGGGTCACCTATTCTTTACGTATGGAGGGGTCTCTCTCATGGTTACCACTGTTAAATGCATTATTATTATTATTATTATTATTCTGAGACAGAGTCTCACTCTGGCACCCAGGCTAGAGTACAGTGGTGCAATATCAGCTCACTGCAACCTCCACCTCCCAGATTCAAGTGATTCTCCTGTCTCAGCCTCCTGAGTAGCTGGAATTACAGGCATGCGCCACCACACCTGGCTCATTTTTGGATTTTCAGTACAGACAGGGTTTCACCATGTTGGCCAGGCTGGTCTTGAACTCCCAACCTCAGGTGATACACCTGCCTTGGCCTCCCAGAGTGGTGGGATTACAGGTATGAGCCACAGCACCCAGCCTTGCATTACCTTATTAAAATCAGCACATAGATCCTACTTTAAACAATGACATCAGCACAGTTCAGTCCCAATCCTTCCTGAACTCCCTGAGCCCCTTTCTCAAGAGATGACCTGGAGCAATTTATTGAACTGCTCCATGTTCCCTGTTGCCTCTGGAGAGAAAGGGAGTGGCCAGTGGCAGCAGTCCAGGGTTGCTCCCGGGTGTGAGAAACCACTGAGCTGACGCCCCTGCAGGCGGGGTTCAAATTCCGTCTGTTAGTCCAGCCAAATGACAGGGTAAGTTACCTACAGTCTTCCTCCTTTGGGAGAGTGTGGGTAGCAAGGAAGAACAATGTTGTCAAAACTGGACCCAATAAAAAAAAAGACTAGATTTCACTAGAGTGCAAGGACTCAGGACTTAGACTCAGACCTTAAGGCTCAGTCCTTGGCTACAGGAGCAGCATTAGAAAATGGATACTGGGAAGGCTGAGGCAGGATCGCTTGAACCTGGAAGGCAGAGGTTGCAGTGAGCCGAGATCATGCCACTGCATTCCAGCCTGGGCAACAAGAGTGAAACTCCGTCTCAAACAAAAAAAAAAAAAGAAGAAAAACAAAGAAAAGAAAATGGATACTGTAGGCCTGTAGGCTGGGCGCAGTGGCTCATGCCTGTAATTGCAGCACTTTGGGAGGCCAAGGCAGGCAGATCACCTGAGGTCAGAAGTTCAAGACCAGCCTGGCCAACATGGTGAAACCCCGTCTCTACTAAAAATACAAAAATCAGCTGGGCGTGGTGGCGAGCACCTGTAATCCCAGCTACTCGGGAGGCTGGGACAGGAGAATCGCTTGAATCTGGGAGGCAGAGGTTGCTGTGAGCAGAGATCACACCACTGTACTCCAGCCTGGGTGACAGAGTGAGATTTCATCTCAAAAGGAAAGAAAAAAAGAAAATGGATACTGAACTAAGGAGTTCAAGTTTTCTCAGTAGCAGTGGTTTAACAACATCAAGTTGTCAAGGCTCATGGGGAAAAGGGCAGAGGATGATGTCAGAAATAGACTTAGGAAGAAGGGGACAAAGAAACTTCACATCTATCCTTCAATTTTGTTGGTATCTTCTAGTAAAATATTATCATTATTATTATTATTATTTGAGACTGAGTCTTGCTCTATCACCCAGGCTGGAGTGCAGTGGCACAATCTCGGCTCATTGCAACCTTCGCCTCCCAGGTTCAAATGATTCTCGTGCCTCAGCCTCCCAAGTAGCTGGGATTACAGGAGCACAGCATCACGTCCAGCTAATTTTTGTATTTTTAGTAGAGATGGGGTTTCACCATGTTGGTCAGGCTGGTGTCGAACTCCTGACCTCAAGTGATCTCCCTGCCTCGGCCTCCCAAAGTACTGGAATTACAGGCATGAGCCACTCCACCTGGCCATAAAAAAGAGAGGGAGGCACACATTTTCCCATCTGGCGGCTGCTCAATAAATAGGTAAAACAATTCTTCCCCATCTCCTTTCTACTTCATTACACACTCTTCTCAAATGTGGTGTCCTCTGTGATGCCCTCCCTGACTCTTTCCTAACCGAGCACCTTCTTCAGTCCTGGCCTCCCAGTGGCTCTGGCTTCTTCCCAGTGCTGATCAGGACCTGACATTACACCATGGACCCGTAGGTGGCTGTCTATCTCCCCCACTAGAACATAGCTCCAAGTAGCCAGGACCTTGGCCTAATTACGGTTGCATCCACAGTGATCAGGTGAACTGTGGTATAGGACAGATGGGGTCCTATCTGTGATGGGGTATAGGGCACAAAAACATCCGACCTGACATCTGGCAGAGTTACAGGAGGATAAACATCCAAGGTATGGAGGACAAGGCCTCAGGATCCTCTGCTCTGCACTACAAACACAGGGTATGCTGGGAGGGTCACAGTGCAAAGGTAGAGGTGGGGGATGACAGGCTGTGTTTCGCAGAGCTCAGGGTCTACCAGGGGCTATTTACTCCTTATTTTATTTAATGCTTAGTATGTTCATACTTCAAAAGGGAAACTGGAAAAAACTTTTTAAAACCCTGCAGTTGAAGCAATTTCAAATCTTTGATTCTTAGTTAAAACAGAAATAACTCTAAAAAATAGATGCCACCAAGATAAGGATGCCCTCTCTCACCACTCCTATTCAACGTAGTGTTGGAAGTTCTGGCCAGGGTATTCAGGCAAGATAAAGAAATAAAGGGTATTCAATTAGGAAATGAGGAAGTAAAATTGTCCCTGTTTGCCAATGACATGATTGTATATTTAGAAAACCCCATCGTCTCAGCCCAAAATCTCCTTAAGCTGATAAGCAACTTCAGCAAAGTCTCAGGATACAAAATCAACGTGCAAAAATCACAAGCATTCCTATACACCGATAACAGACAGACAGCCAAATCATGAGTGAACTCCCATTCACAACTGCTACAAAGAGAATAATATATCTAGGAATCCAACTTATAAGAGATGTGAAGGACCTCTTCAAGGAGAACTACAAACCACTGCTCAACAAAATAAAAAGAGGACACAAACAAATAGAACATTCCACACTCATGGATAGGAAGAATCAATATTGTGAAAATGGCCATACTGCCCAAGGTAATTTATAGATTCAATGCCATCCCCATCAAGCTACCGATGACTTTCTTCACAGAATTGGAAAAAACTACTTCAAAGTTCATATGGAACCAAAAAAGACCCACATTACCAAGACAATCCCAAGTAAAAAGAACAAAGCGGGAGGCATCACGCTACCTGACTTCAAACTATCCTACAAGGCTACAGTAACCAAAACAGCATGTTACTGGTACCAAAACAGATATATAGGCCAATGGAACAGAACAGAGGCCTCAGAAGTAACACCACACATTTACAACCATCTGATCTTTGACAAACTTGACAAAAACAAGAAATGGGGAAAGGATTCCCTATTTAATAAATGGTACTGGGAAACGGCTAGCCATATATAGAAAGCTGAAACTGGATCCCTTCCTTATACCTTATATAAAACTTAATTCAAGATGGATTAAATGTTAGACCTAAATCCATACAAACCCTAGAAGAAAACCTAGGCAACACCATTCAGACATAGGCATGGGCAAAGACTTCATGTCTAAAACATCAAAAGCAATGGCAACAAAAGCCAAAATAGACAAACGGGATCTAATTAAACTAAAGAGCTTCTATAGGGCAAAAGAAACTACCATCAGAGTGAACAGGCAACCTACAGAATGGGAGAAAATTTTTGCAATCTACCCATCTGACAAAGGGCTAATATCCAGAATCTACAAAGAACTCAGATTTACAAGAAAAAAACAACCCCATCAAAAAGTGGGCAAAGGATATGAACAGACACTTCTCAAAAGAAGACATTTATGCAGCCAACAGACACATGGAAAAATGCTCATAGTCACTAGCCATCAGAGAAATGCAAATCAAAACCACAATGAGATACCATCTCATGCCAGTTAGAATGTTGATCATTAAAATGTCAGGAAACAGCAGATGCTGGAGAGGATGTGGAGAAACAGGAACACTTTTACACTGTTGGTGGGAGTGTAAACTAGTTCAATCATTGTGGAAGATAGTGTGGCATTTCCTCAAGGATCTAGAACTAGAATTACCATTTGACCCAGTGATCCTATTACTGGGTATATACCCAAAGAATTATAAATCATGCGCTATAAAGACACGAGCACACATATGTTTATTGTGGCACTACTCACAATAGCGAAGACTTGGAACCAACCCAAATGTCCATCAATGATAGACTGGATTAAGAAAATGTGATTAAGAAAATGTGGCACATATACACCATGGAATACTATGCAGCCATAAAAAAGGATGAGTTCATGTCCTTTGCAGGGACATGGATGAAGCTGGAAACCATCATTCTCAGCAAAATATCACAAGGACAGAAAATCAAACATTGCATCTTCTTATTCATTGGTGGGAAGTGAACAACGAGATCACTTGGACACAGGGCAGAGAATATCACACACTGGGGCCTGTCAGGGGGTGGGGGACTGGGGGAGGGATAGCATTAGGAGAAATACCTAATGTAAATGATGAGTTGATGGGTGCAGCGAGCCAACATGGCACATGTATACCTATGTATCAAACCTGCACGTTGTGCACATGTACCCTAGAACTTAAAGTATAATACTAATAAAGAAAAGGTGCCACATGAAGGGCAATGTAATGATCAGTTATACGGGTCCAAAGAGTCAATCTGTACATTCTGAAAGAGACAAATGGTAGGTATACTACCAAGATAAATTTTCATTTTGATGCCCACTTGCTGCCAAAAGTATTCTCTCTACATAAAATGAATCAACTCTTGATAATTTGACAAGAGTGAAGACCAGTGGGGTTCTGACCCCACTGTTTTTTGAAACTGATATTTACACAAAAATAAACAATGTAATCAACAATGTGGCTAAAGGATACCAAACCAAGATTTTCTACATATATAGTCCACATTTAGGGTCTCTATTAAACCATTTTGACTAACAGGTGGCTGATTTAATTACTCCAAGGGAACTCTCCTTCTAACAGAAGGAAGGCACTGCACGCAGACTGCTCTTCTACCTTAACTGTAACCTTCAGAGGCTGCTGTGACCCCTCACCGCTTATTCAGAGGAACACCAAGTCACTATGTCCTCACCCTGTTTTATTTTCCTTCATGTAGTACCACCTGGGATACTTTAGATTTTTTGTTCAGGGCCTGGCACAGATCAGGCACTCAGTTAAGTATTAAATAAATGAATGAATATTACTATTCACATTTTTTTTAGATACAGAAACTGAGGCTCAGAGGCTAAAAATCTGCCTAAGATCAAACGTCAGGCAAACTGCACAGCAGGGATTTGAACCAGGTCTGTCAGAAATCCAAAGCTCCTGTTCTTTCCCACGTACCTATCTCCCTGCCTGATTACTAAGCAAATCATTACACGCTGGCTGGAACCAGTATCAAACATTGGGATGAAACACCTTGCTCTTTACAACAAGGAAGTCTCTGCAGGGCATTCAGTTTCTTCCTTTCCATAAATGAAGGCACCAAGAGGCTCTCTAAAAAAGAAGGCCGGGCCGGACGCGGTGGCTCATGCCTGTAAGTCCAGCACTTTGGAAGGCCAAGGCAGGCAGGTCACCTGAGGTCAGGAGTTCAAGACCAGCCTGGTCAACACGGTGAAACTCTGTCTCTGCTAAAAAAAATACAAAAAATTAGCTAGGCATGATGGCTCGTGCCTATAGTCCCAGCTACTTGGGAGGCTGAGACCCGAGAATTGCTTGAACCTGGGAGGTGGAGGTTGCAGTGAGCCATGATCGCGCCACTGCACTGCAGCCTGGGCAACAGAGTAAGACTCTGTCTCAAAAAAATAAAAATAAAAAAGAAGGCTGCCTTGACTTCCAAAAATAAGAAACTCCCATTTCATTATTACTAATCATTTTTGTCACACTGCAAATCTAAAATCAGATCTGACTTACACTGTTGGAAGCTTCAGAAAAGATATTCCACACCTGGTCCAGAATGGATTCATTATGAACTTTTAAACTGTTCTTCATCCAATTCTGTAAGAAACAAAAAGAAAAAGAACTATTGATCCCCCTGGGACAGGTACACACAAGCTCAGTCACTGATGGGCCACACAGCCCCCTCCATCCAAGAAAGTCAATTCATACCTGAAATTTTGCCTTTTTCCTGGGAACGTTGTCAAAAGCACTAATTTGCTCTAAAAGTTCTCTCACTTTGGGGCTGACGTTGGGTCTCTTTATTAATTCACTAATTTTCTACAAAAAAGGAAGAAAAAAGAAAAACAATAAACAACCAACATGAGTTTCATGAAAGTCAACTGAAAAAGTCCTTGCCATGGCTAAAGCGTTCACGTTGTAAGCCCAGATTCTGTATTCATGTCTATGCTTAAAAATATATAGATTAACTTCTATTAACATAGCACTGGAGTCCTAGCCAGAGCAGTTAGGCAAGAAAACAAAATAAAAGGCATCCTAATTGCAAAGGATGAAGTAAAATTATCTCTGTTCACAGATGATGTGGTCTTATATGTCAAAAGTCCTAAAGAGTCAACACAAAAATTGTTAGAACTAATAAACAAATCCAGCAAAGTTGCAGGATACAAAATCCACATTCAAAAATCAAGCTGCATTTTACCTAACAACAAGAAACAACCAGAAAGAGAAATTACGAAAACAATTCCATTTGCAACAGCATCAAAAAGAATAATCAGGAATAAACTTAACCGAAGAGGCAAAAGACTTGTTTACTGAAAACCAAAAAACATTACTGAAAGAAATGAAAGCAGACACAAATAAATGAAAAACATTCTGTACTCATGGACTGGGAGACTTAAAGCTGTTAAGATGTTAATACTACCCAAGCAATCTATAGATTCAATACAATTCCTATCAAAATCCAATGTGCGTATATATACATTTGCAGAAACAGAAAAATCCATCCTAAAACTCACATGGAATCTCAAGGGACACCAAATAGCCAAAACAATTTCGAAAAGACGAATAAAAATGCGGATCTCATATTTTCTAATTTCAAAACTTATTACAAAGCTGTAAAAAGTTTCTGTAGTTTGCTGACCCCTGCTTCAGAGGATTTCATTGAGTGTGACAACAGCAGAGATGGAACTCACAGACCCATGCACCTCAACCTTAGGGCCTAGGAATGTCATCTGGTTTTTAGAGAATTACAGAGAGTGCCCAAAAGTGTGGCTGTTGGTCACCAGCGCAAACAGGATTTCATTAGCTTCTCAACCTGCTCTTGTAAGTCCTTTGTGAACAGAAATGTCCCCCTAGTAGTATGCTAATTCAGGAAGCTAGTTAATGTCTGAAAAACTCATGTTTCAACTCTATTATCAAATGGAGTGATTATTTTTTATTGGTTTTTAGAAAAACACAGAATTTTCACATAGATGACATCTGTCTTTTCATTCTCCCCCCTTCCTTTCTGAATCCTTCCTCTTGCTACCTATTCTGTAAATGATCAGTAGCATTCTGAGAGTTATACTTCCAGAGTGAATTAGGGAGGAGTCAATGCTTCTGCCATTTCTATTGTGCATGTTTTCATACTATTTTAAAGTAGAAAATTCTCTACATTGATGAAAGTATCTTTATTTTGCCAAATTCTAATGACTGGCAGACATGACAGAGTAACATAACATGGCTTCAGTTATAAAAGCTGCATTATTACTAGAAGCAGGAAGAGATTAGAAGGGTTCCATTCAGTTTTACAGCCAAGGGAAAGCTAATGAAAATTCTAAAACATTTTTTCAGGAAATTAACAAAACATGTGGTTTAAAGGTATAAGGCACCACAACTGTTTTAAAGAACTCTTTTTCTTCCTTTTTTTTTTTTTTTTGAGACAGAATCTCACTCTGTCCCTCAGGCTGGAGTGCAGCGGTACAATCTCAGCTCACTGCAACCTCTACCTCCTGGGTTCAAGCGATTCTCCTGCCTCAGCCTACCGAGTAGCTGGGATTACAGGTGTCTGCTACCACGCCTGACTAATTTTTTGTATTTTTAGTAGAGACGGGGCTTCATCATTTTGGCTAGGCTGATCTCGAACTCCTGACCTTGTGACTCGCCTGCCTCGGCCTCCCAAAGTGCTGGGATTACAGGCATGAGCCACCACGCCCGGCCAAAGAACTCTTTTTCAAGAGGTTTTAGTTCAACCTGTCTATCCTAGGACATGAGGTTTCCAGGGCTTGTCTGCAGGGATGACACATTTAGTCTCTTGGGCTTCCAAAGAAAGCGGAAGCTGTCAAAGGAAGCTACTCAATGAGTTAGAAAGACATTACCTGAATCCACGCCTGCTGTTTAATGTCGCCTTTGTGGGTTTTACCTTCATAACCTTTGCCACCATACTTCTGATCTTCACTTATGCATTTCACGTGGTTTTTATAGTCATCACCCCTTTAAAGTGATCAAAGGTTCTGCCATTAGACTGATAACCAAGTTGGAGGTGTTAATACCAGCATGCTGCCACTATCTTCTGTAGCCTACACTGTGTATTTTCACATGTGTCTACCACACAAGCACCCCATCGATTTCACTTATTATGTTTACAACCTCCTGGTCAGAACCACATCCCCCTTCCTCCAAAGTCTTCAATATAAAACGCATCGCGAAAATTTTCCCCCATTTTTATAAACACCTTAAGTTAAATTGATAGGCAGTTTTTTTTTGTTTTTTTTGTTTTTTTTAGTCATAAGTGTATATATACTGAATAAACAAGAAAATAGTTCTATGCAATAGGGTCATTTTCTTAAATTACAAAAATCTCCATGACTTCCTGGTAATAGAATGGACAAGCAATAATTAGTTGTAGAATAAATCAAAAACAGATACAAAACGGCAGCATGAGGTTACCAACAGTTCTGGGTACCTTAGGGTCCTGGGAAAAAAGAAAACTCAATTTGCTCTCATATAATCTTTGTAAAGCTCCATGGGGTTCTTTAGGGAAATGCTGGGGACAAGGTCCAGGGTAACGAAAACTCAAATTTAACCTACTTTATGTATCAAGCTTCCTCCTAGGATTAGGTCTGAACAGAGGTTAGCAGTTTCCAAAAAATCACTGCTCTAGAATGAATTAAAACAGAGTTTTAGCCAGTACCATCTAAATGCCTCAGAGGACACTAGGGCAGATGCAGGCGAAGCTAGCTTCTCGCCTGGACCTTCTGAGGCTGAAGGGGAATGAACATGAAATTCAAGAGGGCAGCCCTCTGCAAATGACCCACCTGAAGAAATAGTGTCTAAGGCAGGATCTGTCCTGTCCCTCCCGGCTAACTCCTCACATTCACAGAGGCTTCCTCAATGGAAGTGTCTCCTGACACTTGGGGGCCAGGAAGAGCCTCACTTCCACCAGCACCTCTGATTTTCCAGGGAGGACATAGTTTCCTCTGCTACCAGTCATCTCCCCAACCGTGAGCTCATAAATTCACTTTCTGGTCTGTAAGTCCATCTCTTCACTGTGACGGGCACACGATGCCCGAGGCCTAACGGAACTGGCTCTAAAACCCTGGAGCCATCTTCCATGCAGTTGGTTCCCTGGGTCTGGTAACAGTGGCAATGCAATAGCAACCAGTGTCACTGAGTGAATGCTCTCATCATCGTAATTCCCCTTCCCCTAGTCTTCTCTTTAACGTATTCTCAAAAAGCAAATTGTTTAGTAAAGCACATTTTTCCCCCTGGAGATGGAGTCTTGCTCTGTCACCCAGGCTGGAGTGCAGTGGCGAAATCTCGGCTCACCGCAACCTCTGCCCCCCAGGTTCGAGCGATTCTCCTGCCTCAGCCTCCCGAGTAGCTGGGATTACAGGCGCACACTACCATGCCTGGCTAACTTTTGTATTTTCAGTAGAGATGGGGTTTCACCATGTTGGACACGCTGGTCTTGAACTCCTGACCTCATGATCTGCGTATCTTGGCCTCCCAAAGTGTTAGCATTACAGGCGTGAGCCACTGCACCCAGCCTAGTAAAGCACATTTTAAAGCATCACACCGGTTATAATCAATGGACCATACCAGTTTTTAGTCTTAATTTCGTTCCTCACATTTGCCACTATTTTTCCAAGCTTTGTGGGGCCAACGCTTCCAAAATTGATCTGGATTTACTATGAATTTACATGAATTCTGTGAAGCTTACCAGAAATCTTTACCACAGTCAATGCAAGAAAGGCATTCACAGTTTCTGCAAACAGACACATGCTTTTCCACTTGTATTTTCTTCACTGATTCACCACATGCATTGCATGTAAAAAATACCATTTTGAGGTAAATGGCTAAATATTCTCTATCCAAGACAGGTTTTAAATCTTGTCCTAAGGAATAAAAGATAATATCATTATAAACTGAAACTTCTCATTTCATAAATGGCTCATGCAGCTAACTTTTCAACCATAATTTCACATGAAAATAACAGAGTCAAAGTTGATTAGCAATCTACATAAAATTCCACCATTCATATAAGTAAAACTGACATTAACAATGAGAATGGCTGACATTTACTGTGTCCTTACCATGTGCCAGGCACTATTCTGGAGGCTTTATGTGTATTCACTTATTCAATCCCCACAGTAACCCTCTGAGGTAAGGACTATTATTGTTCAGAATTTATATGAGGTAACTGAGACAGAGAGATTACATAACTTGCCCAAGGATGCACAGTTAACAGAACCAAGATTTAAACCTGGCAGATTGGCTCTCTAGATGAAGAGCTTTGAGGGTGTTAAATCTTACTTTCCGTAATACCTTAAACTCCCTGTATATGAAACTTACAGAAGGCATTGCAATTTAGGTGTACACTACAAACTATTTCAGGTCCTCAAATATACTAAGAACACAGCAAGAGGAAAACTGAGTGAAGTTTAGAAAGTGAAGAAGAGGCAATTCTATGGGCACAATTTCTACGGCACTAAAAGCATTCATATCAGTATTACTATATATCCACAAAGGTTAAAATGCGGACATGTGCCTCAGCTGTAGTGGACAGGGGCCTCCTTCATGTGGCAGCTTGTCGGACAAGTCAGAAAGAAATGGAACCATGTCCAGGTGTCCCAACTGCTGGGTGCTGAATTACTGGAGTTCACGAACCCAGGTGTCCTGAGCACTGCCCCAATAAGAAGTATGTCTGCACACGTACATAAACATCATTTTAAAATTTCACAGAAATGCTACTGTGCTGAAGAAAACACAAATTCATCTAAAAGTGTTAGAGAAGTCACAGTAATTTTCCACACTTACATAATTTTTTAATCACTAGATTTTAAAACAGCATTGTTGTTTTACATTATAAGTTTTACAGCAAAAATACTGAGAACCGTTTAACTCAGAGCTTTCTTTCTTATTATGAAAATAAAAGTGAGGGTCAAGTAAATCGATGCAATTTACTTCAGGGTAGGACTTCATCCAACAAGCTTACAGTACAAATGATCTACCCTTGGGTTGCAAAGAATTCCCATGCATGAAATCACCGTTGCTCCTCCACCAGCACGTTCTGGATCACTGCTGGTGAGGCCACACCCATGCAGCAACCAGGGTTATTCATGTCCATTCAGCCTTGAATGGAGATGTACATCCAGGCTGCATCTCCAGGGTTTACAAAGGCCCAGCTGGTCTCTTGTGGAGGCCTCTTGCCCCGTGGGACACTATCAAACACCAGCTCAGCTTCTATGCTACATACAAACCACAGACTCCTGTCCCAGGCCCCACTCCTTAGCTCACTATCAGTGTATGTTAGTAAGCGGACAGCATTTGGTCAGCTACAACCTAGCACCAAATCCTCAGGAAAGAAAACATGACTCCTCTGGATGTGCTGCAGCAACTGTCACCTTCTCATCTGGTTACTGTAAAGATGTGTGATACTGTCAAGCTCCTGGGAGCTGGAATCACTTTTCCCACCACCCAGCTTACCATTCTAAAACAGGCAGAGGAATGATCAACATGTCAGGCAACAAGAGCAGCTATCTTGCCTGACAAGGGAGAGCAAAGACTGGAACAAGAGCCAACATCACATTCTCAAAGAGCGAGGGGTGCACTTTGGTGGAAGAGCAGGAATAACTTATTACTCACCAAGAAATACATTGTCATCACAGGCACAAGGTGAAAGCAGCTGTGATATGCCAAATTATCTGCTGAAAAACTTTCAAGCACTTTCCTAATAAGATACAACAATAAAAAACAGTCCCTGAAACTTAGATATGGCTTAGAGCTTGCCAACCTCTATTGCTGAGGACAATTCTATTTCTTGATAGAGTGGGAGATGGGAGGAAGAAAGGTTTTGACAAGGCTTAAGATTCAATTGAGAGATTCCTGTAGCGGCAGGTCAGGAATTAAAGGCCTAGGAAGGAAGCTGGAAACAAAATACAGGGACTGAAAGAAGCAGTGAAAGCAGTGATACTGACAAAAAGATACTCAAGAGTAACTGTGCAAAACATTCTATCTCTCTGGAGATTGGCTACACACCACAGTGTAATTAAGTATCAATTCAGAAGATGATTAGAATCTGATTACACGTCCAGCTAAAAAATAACTGTCACATCATTTTCATTTGGTCTTTACTTGTTTAAGGCAGAATGGGTGGATTGCACAGGAAGTCAGAACCCTGTCTCTTCCTACCTTCCTCTGGATTTTTACACTAGCCATGAAATGGGAACAGCTGTGTCCACTTGCTTGACTAATGAGCTAATATCTGTAAGGAGCTCACCTCTCCCTTATTCCGAGCCTGGAGGACAGCCCAGCACCTTGATTACACCTCAAACCCGACCTAGCCCCAGGCGGAAATACCTGTAAATTATGCCATAAACACTTGCTTGGGCTTCAAAGAAAAGTTCAAAACCATCAAAAGCTTCCGTCAGCCTAACTGCAGAGCAGACAGGGTGTCCCAGGTCTTAGTGCAGGCTTAATATTCATAAGTGTAAATGCTACAAACTTACAAAAAGCCGTCATGTGGAAATTCAGTCCCTCTAATGGAAGACAGCAAACATTGCCTAAAACAAAAAAGTAAAACGGTATTACTCAAATTCCACAAGACTAGATAAGCATGAAGGAAATTTAATTAAACTTTTAAATAATGTTTTGGCAAGTTTGGAACATTTATGCTTCTGAAATTATGAAAGCTTAAAACTGCATTAAGACTTTGAGGACACCCAGTTGGCTGGGCTCCCAGGTGACAGACTTCAACATTTAGCCCTAAGTGTAAAAAGATGGCAGTTTTTTTTTTTCCCTTTATGGGGCTGGATCTAAATAGAGTCCTCTTTTCCTTCCCTGGCTCCCCAACTCCCTCTGCCCAATGCCCAGTCCCAGTGCAGCCAGAGAGATTCTACATGCTTTCCTTCTGGCCATATGGGCATGTTAAAAGAGAAAGGCAAGCAGAAGGCAGTGTTCTTGGACTGGTTGAGAGCATACTTCCGTTCTTGCCCAGTCACTTTAACTCAATTCGGCAGACATTTCCTGAACGCTGACGCCATACTATCCACCCAGATACACCTGGGCCCTCACGCACGTCCTCTGCGTGTGCTTCTGGCTGCGTCTTCGTCTGTCTGTATGGTCAGTTTACTGAGCTCTCATCACATGCCATACACATGAAAAAGATGATGGGGTCTGCACCATAGAACACATGATCCTTAGCTCTCTACGAAGCCGTGTCCCATTTATGAACACGACTGCACCCAACACAACTAAGACTGCTTTGATCATACTACCTCCATCTGGAGAGAAAACCCAAGGCTCAGGAGGGTAAGTGAACTGCCCGAAGTCACAGTAAGTGGCAGAGGTAGCCTCAAAGACCAGGCAACAAGTCGAGGCTCCCACCCTGCCTCCATCTTGACCTGCCATGTCCTAGCCATTTGCTTGGTGGTTACTCAGTACCTAGGACGTTGAGGTCCTCATCCAAAGAGGAAAAAAAATTAAAGTCTCTACAAGATGGCTTTCCATGTAAAAATATTAGAACCCTAAGTCTTAATTATAAAGCCTGTGTGCAGTGGGCAAGGAGACCACCCATGTCACAGGAGAGGCTGTCAGGTGCTGGACAGCTAAGCTAGTTGACTGGCAGCAGCCAGTGGTCAGTAAGGGGCTGGGAACTTGTTAGTCGTCTCTTAACAAGATGGTTGCCAGGTTTTGTTGGACAGAGCCCTGGCTCAGGGGTAGAGGATCTGAGCTGGAGCCTACATCTGCTAATGCCAAAAAAGTCATTAAAAACTAAATGACTTCAAGGTTCCTTAACTTCCCAGAATCTGTTTATCTGTAAAAT
The DNA here is from genome assembly GCF_024542745.1 of Macaca thibetana thibetana. NCBI lineage: Eukaryota > Metazoa > Chordata > Mammalia > Primates > Cercopithecidae > Macaca > Macaca thibetana. The sequence goes on from NC_065582.1 coordinate 177,237,199, forward strand.
GGATCTAATACCTACTCAAAGCGTTGGGTGGAAAGTTAAATAAGACATCAGATATGAAAGCTTCATCCCTGCCTAACTGTAGAAAGGTTTTTCTGTGACCTACTAATTTGCACATCAATGCTATTACACCCAGCCCCCTCCTAAACCCATGCTCCTTTAAATATGACCATCAACCCACCCATTTATCTTCATAAATTCACTCTAACCTTCTCTGGCTCCTCACCCCATGGGTGCCTACTCTACCAAGTTCCCTGAAAACATGCCCTTAGGTTTGGTTCTGAGATTGGAATGATTTTTTTTAACCTTCCTCCCTCTATATTTTTTTGTTACTTGTTTTTTTTTTTCTTTTTTTCTTTTTTTTGAGATGGAGTCTCGCTCTGTTGCCCAGGCTGGAGTACAGTGGCGCCATCTTGGCTCACTGCAAGCTCTGCCTCCCAGATTCAAGCAATTCTCTGGCCTCAGCCTCCCCAGTAGCTGGGATTACAGGCACGTGCCACCACGCCCGGCTAATTTTTGTATTTTTAGTAGAGATGGGGTTTCACCATGTTGACCAGGCTGGTCGTGAACTCCTGACCTCAGGTGATCCACCCTCCTCGGCCTCCCAAAGTGCTGGGATTACAGGCATGGGCCACCGCGCTTGGCCCTGACTATTCTTAAAATATTCTTGCATGCACATACAGACACTGACCTACACATTATTACCACCACTACCACTGAAACAGCCCACCTGAGGGGCCTGGCTGGCAACCCCAGGACATCCCTCACTGAACACTGTGACCCTGAGCATGCCACTGCCTCTTTAAACTTCAGGTTCTCTCATCTGTGAAACAAGAAGTCAGGCCAACTTGACAAGACTCAAGCCCCTTCCACAGGTAGCATTCTGAGAAACCATGGATATGGTGCAAGAGAAGGACAGACAAACATACTCTGTCCACCATCCTGCCTGTACCTTTGTGTGTGGGGCTGATAAGGGTTACAATGGGTAACATTCACAAGGAGAGAATCTCTCCCTTGTTCCTTGCAAAAGCCCTGGGAAGTAGGTGCACCTATCTCCACTAAACAGATGAGCAAACTGAGGCACAGAAGCCATGTCTCTCCACCTCCCACCCCACACACTACATCACCAGCACTGTTTCAAACACCATCCCTTCACTCGGGAAACTGCCATGTGTCAGGCACTATGCTAGGCCCTGGGAGCCTGGGGCACAGTGTGAAGAAGTCCCAAGTGGCCCTCCTCTGCTAGAAATCAGGGTTGCAAATACACACCCCACCTCATTCCCCCCCCCTCCTCAGAGGCAGGTGCTGCAGAGAATCCTAACATTTATGGAGCACCCAAGCCCTCTCATAGGAGGTCAACGCATTTCTACGCATGTAATCCTCATCACAGTCCTCCGAGTTAGGTTCTATATGTTATGACAGATGAGGAAACTGAGGCGCAAAGAGGTTAAAAAACTTACACCAGGTAGTGGCAACCCAGATTCACACGCAGTAGTTATTCTGGTCCTAAGTACGTGCTCTGGACCGCTACATCCTAAGACCTCCTCCTCAGGGAGTGGATGCGGCCAAGGCTAGAGAAGAGCCCTGTCCCCAACATGCAGCAAGCCTGAAGCCCAGTCGGGCGGTGACCAACCGTCCTGGTTTGGCCAGGCCTGAGGGGGTTCCCAGGACGCGGGACTTTAAGTTTTAAAACTAAAACGAGTTGGTCACCCTAAGTCCAGGACTCCTGCCACTTCCCCAGAGCAGGAGTGAGATCTGAATGGAAATCCTTCCTCCATGCGTAACCCAGAGGGGCTGACGGTGTCCCTCCCCTACTCACTCTCTGAGCCCCAGCCTTCTAGGTCGGACCTCTGGGCCACCGCCCCTCACCTCTCAGTCAGCGCCCGCCAACGGTTTCAACCGGCCGCGGGGAGCACGTGGACTCGCCGCCGCCGGCCCAGCGCCACAGCTACCTGCCTCTTTGGCTTCGCGGTGCAGAATTCACTGCTGAGCCACCCAGCGCGCCTGCGCACCGCGGCCACACAACTCCCCCCCCCCCAGCGGAAGTGACGCCATCGGAAGCAGGAGGGCGGTTCTGGCAAGCCAAGGGGGCGTTGTCGGGATGGTTCCGCGGCCGGCGGGTCCCTGCGAGCGCCTCTGAAGGCAGCTGCTGCAGGTGAAGAGTAGGCGGCGGGGCAGAGAGCGGCCTCCGAGGGTAAGGTGGCCGGCCTTGCGAAGGCATGCAGGGCTGGCACTGGTGGGAATGGCCCGGAAGGAAAGCGAGGCCGCGCGGCCTGAGGTGGCCCAGAAGGGCATGGACCCGCTGTTCCTTCCGCATCTCAGGGGCACTCGAGGATACCCGGGGAGTTGGCGGCTCCTGCGAGAGTCAGCGAGCTTCTGCTCTGTACCCGGCATCACAGGGGACGCGAACTGAGACCCAGAAGGCCAGGTTCCGGGCCTGGGAGCCGGGCCTTGGAGCCGGGCCTTCTCCCTGGTGCAGCTCCCTCGGCCTGGAAACCCCACCCGCGTCCTCTCATCTCCAGGCTTTGCCCGCTGGAAGCCAGCCCGGCCCGCCACCGCTCCGCGCTGCCAATCTATCGGCTCCTGTTTCCTTCCGTCCACGCTGTAGTTGAGAGTAGCGCTTAAGACGGCAGAGCCCACAGCCTAGCTCAGTCTGATTACGGTGTGGCCTCTCTGTGCCTCAGCCCCGCATCTGTAAAGCGGGTATCATAGCGGCACCTGCGTCGCTGGAACCTTGTCATATTTCATGAGTTGGTGGTGCATGTAAATCGCTTAGACTAGTGGCTACCACTTAGTAAGTGCTCAATAAACGTTAACTATTGCTCCGCCCTTAAAACAGGGTCTGGCATACCGTGGTGGTCACTAGGTGTTTGTTGCTTAAATGAATGAATGAAAGTTGAATGGAGGATCCACAGAGTATTGTGAGAGACCTTCACTCCCAAGGTGTGTGTATGTGGGTGATGAGGAAGGTTTCACTCTGAAAGTGAGCAGTGTTGGGCCTGGAATAGAAGGTGTATTAGTTTGCTAGGACTGCAAACAAAATACTGGGTGACTTAAACACAGGAATTTATTATTTTCTCACAGTTCTGGAGGTTAGAAATCCAAGATCAAGGTGTCCTCAGGTTTGGTTTCTTCTGAGACATTTCTCCTTGGCTTGCACGTGGCTACTTTTGCCGTGTCCTCACATGGTCTTTCCTCTGTGTTTTCACATCTCTGGTGTCTCTCTTTGTATCCAAATTTCCTCTTTTTATAAGAACATCAGTCAGGTTGTATTAGGGCCCACCTTAATGGCCTCATTTTAATTTTATTACCTTCTTACAAGCCTGATCTCCAAATACAATCACATTCTGGGGTGCTGGGGGAAGCAGTTTACCCATAACAAAAGGAATTCATGAGAATGGACAAGGAGGGAAATATTTTCCAACAGAAGTGACAGAATGGCCAAGAGTGCTCAAGATGTTTTTTGTGTTCAAGGCACATATGTGTACTTCAGTGTTGTTTGTGCTCTCCTACTGTTTTTGGTTTTGTTTTGTTTTTTCATTTTGTCCCCCTGAAAACTCAAAGAGGGTGAGCCGTCTCGTTTTTTCAGTCTGGCAGACTTAACTCACATTTCAGCATAGATGTGTCTTCCAGAAAGTTTTCCCTGACCCTCCCTCCCAAATTAATTTCTGCTTCCTCCATGTAATAACTCCGATACAGGGCTGGGTGCGGTGGCTCATGCCTGTAATCCCAGCACTTTGGGAAGCCGAGGCAGGCAGACCATGAAGTCAAGAGATCAAGACCAGCCTGGCCAACATGGTGAAACCCCGTCTGTACTAAGAATACAAAAATTGGGCGGGCGTGGTGGTGCACACCTGCAATCCCAGCACTTTGGGAGGCTGAGGCGGGTGGATCATTTGTGGTCAGGAGTTCGACACCAGCCTGGCCCACATGGTGAGCACCCCCCCCGCCCAACTCCGTTATCCCTACTAAAAATATAAAAATTAGCTGGGCGTGGTGGTGCCTGCCTGTAATCCCAGCTACTCAGGAGGCTGAGGCAGGAGAATCACTTGAACCCAGGAGGCAGAGGTTGCAGTGAGCCAAGATCACACCACTCCACTCCAGCCTGGTCAACTGAGCAAGACTGCATCTCGGAAAAAAAAACCAAATAACTCTGGTACAGTGCGATGATACTTGTTTTTCCCGCTAGACTGATGCTTCATGAAGACATGGATGACCATATCTGATGTGTTTGCCATCGTACCTTCAGTGCCTAGCGCATAATGGGCACTGTAAAGTTAAGTGAATGATGGAAAACTGAGACATAGAGCCTGTGGAGGGCAGGGAACACATCTGTTCCATTTGTCAGCATTTCGTCCTCGCGACAGTCTGTTGCACATATTAGGCACACAGTGTCTGTTTAACTGAATTGGCCTTCCCGGTGTGATAAGAGTCAGCATAAAGCTAAGACAAGACTCCAGGTTTGTTTGCTTTAAGCCAGTGCTTTTATGAGTGGGGTAGAGGTGAGGAGCTACGAGTAAGCCATTTGAAAGTATGATGATGGTCTGACATCCTTAGGAGCCCTCTAAGGTAAGCTTGATATTAAGGTGCATGAACTGTGGGCTTTTGGAGAAGTAATCTATGAATGGCTCTGCTGAAAAGACATCCGCAGATTCTATCCAGTAGTGTTTGACCTGTTGGTAGAATTGAGAGGCCTTTGCTCTAGGAGCCCTCTCTGCAGGTCGAAATTCCATTCTGGCTGTTTTCTTTAGAAGCATTTCTTCGTTCACATTGATCTAAACTTTTTCTTATTTCTTTTCCCCCCATATTTTCATTTTTTAATGCCGTTCATACCATCTTTCCACCATCACATTCCTCGTATAGATTTGTAGCTTTTAGAACAAGAAAAAAACCTCTAAAAGAGATCATCCAGTCCAGTGGGGGCCTCTCCGTTTTTATAGACAAAAAACTGAGGCCCAGAGTCTCTTCCATCCAGAAATATGTATTGAGCCCCTACTCTGTCGAAGACACTCTGCTAGGTACCAGAGATACATTGTTCAATAAGACAGATGGAGTCCATGTCTCCACCACAGAAAATTTTTACTGCTTGTCACCAGGTGAGTTAGTCGCAAAGATGGAAGAGAACTTTGTGCTCCTTCTGTCACACTATAACACCTTGTGTAGCACACTTTAGTCCTGAATTGTGCAGTTCCTTAATGCAATGCTTGTCTGTGGGATTACCTAGACAATCAGGCATAGGCAGTAGACTGAAGAGGCAGCTGATTCTGATCAAAGGAAACAGTGGTTATGAATGTGGCTTTGGTGTCAGTTTCCCTGGCTCTGAATCCCACCTCTGTCCCTTACTGCTTACCTATTACATTTTAGCTGTGTGACCATCTTCTCTGTACATGGTCAGGTTTTCTGTTGCTGTGTAACACACTACTCCCAAATTTAGTGACTTAAAAACTTTTTTATCTCATAATTCTGTGGGTTAGGTATTCCGGCAGATGTCAGCTGAGAAATTCTTCAATTCTCTGTGGTGTCAACTGGGGTCACTCAGTGGCACTCAGCTGAAGGAGGGGCCAGCCTGGAGAGGTCAGGATGACTTTCCTGGGAGCCAGCTGAACCCTTCTCTGTCTCCATGTGTTCTCTCCAGTTGGGCATCGTACAGGTGGCTCAGGCCTTCCATAGCCACTGTTCTGAAAGATGGGAAGTGGAAGCTGTTAGCTCTTCAGGCGTGGGCCTGGGAAATGAGCACAGCTTTATAAGCACAGAATCAGATTAAGACAGAGCCTGCGTAGGAGGGAAGGAGACCTAGACTCCACTACCCCATGGGAGAATCATCAGAGAATTTGTGGCCATCTTAAATCTGCCAAATTCCTCATTGTCCTCACCTGTAAAATGTGGATAATAGTAGCACCTATCACACAGTAAATGAGTTAATAAATGTAAAGGGCTTAGAACAGTGCCTGGCATCTAGGAAACATAAGTATTTGTCATAATCATTACTATTATTAGGTATGAGATACTTTGTTGTTTATAGTTATAATTTACAGAACACATAAGAAATGCAAGATACAATTTTTTTCCAGACCTTTTTATAACCTTATTGGGATTTCCAGACCTTTTTATAACCTTATTGGGGTTTCCAGAGCTTTTTATAACCTAATTGGGGAGGTACAGGATTGACATCATGAAGTAATTTAGGGAACTATACAAAATGATATGGAATAGTTATTATTATTATTATTTTGAGATGGAGTCTTGCTTTGTTGCCCAGGCTGGAGTACAGTGGTGCGATCTTGGCTCACTGGAACTTCGACCTCCTGGGTTCAAGTGATTCTCCTACCTCAGCCTCCAGAGTAGCTGGGATTACAGGCATGCGTCACCACGCCTGGCTAATTTTTGTATTTTTAGTGTGTTGGCCAGACTGGTCTCAAACTCCTGGCCTTAAGTGATCCACCCATCTTAGCCTCGCAAAGTGGTGAGATTGCAAGCATGAGCCACCACACCCAGCCTATAATTCTTATAGTAAAAGTAAATTGTGTAACAGTTAATTCATCATAACTCTGGGGATTGTTCCAAATAACTTTTTCCTTTATCACTTCTGTAGAGCTGGAAAATGTCTAATTTTCTAATTAGATATCTACCTAATATACCTAGACATTTACATTTGTATAATTAGACAGTTTTACCTAATTTTAACAGTTAAGTCTGTGGAGGAGGGTTTCGTGTGTGTGTGTGTGTGTGTGTGTGTGTGTGTGTAAAATGTCTTTTTTCCCATGTGAAATAGCATAGCATAAAAGCACAGACTCCATTGTTTAGGGACCAAGATTCAAATCCTGCCTTTGGCACATAATAGTTGTATGATCTTGGATAACTGACTTAAAGTCTCCATATCTCAATTGTTTCTCTTGTAAATGGTGGTAATTGGGTTCTTATAGAATTGTTCCAGTTAATGGATGTTGTATTAATCCATTCTCACACTGCTGTAAAGATACTACCTGAGACTGAGTAATTTATAAAGGAAAGAGGTTTAATTGACTCACAGTTCCACATTGCCGAGGAGGCCTTAGGAAACTTAAAATCATGGCAGAAGGTGAAGGGGAAGCAAGGCACATCTTACAAGGCAGCAGGGGAGAGAGAACTGGATAGGGGGGAGCAGAGACTGCCAAACATTTTTAAACCATCAGATCTGCTGAGAACTCACTCACTATCCCAAGAATAAGAAACTGCTCCCATGATCCAGTCACCTACCACCAGGTCCCTCCCCTGACATGTGGGGATTATGGTTTGGTGAGAACACAGAGCCAAACCATAACAGATATGATATGCTTAGCGCAGGTCTGTGGTAAGTAGTCAGTAAATGATAGCTAAAAATAATGATAAACTTAGAAGCCTTTCCAGGCAACCAGCTTGGCAGGGGTGGGTAACTGATAACTCACTTGGCTGTTACTAGCTTTGAGGATTCAGCACTGGGAACAGTGTTCGCCACCTACCATCATGCCTTTCTTTCTATACTTTTGTTTGGGGCAGTACCTCAGTTTGTTCTTTGTCCCAGTTTTCTCTGAGTCTCACTTTGATCTCAAAGCAGATCATGCCAATACCGCAAACTCTACATATTAGAAACAAAGCTTTCCATAAAGAGATGAGGGGAATCAGAATAAGGTCTAGATTTGATAGGTGAGGTGATGGGGGATGAAATTTAGAGACTCTACATTGAAGGGGCATGCCGTTGAAGAAGTTTAGCAGAGAGTTGGAGATTGGAACTGGTAGCTGAAGCTAAAGTGTCAAATTTAGGAGTTGTGTTAGAACATATGAAAGCCAAGAATGAAAGTGATTGTCAAGGGAAAGAGGAGAGGGCTATAGTGCTGCACCTTAAGGAACATCAACGTTTGCAAGGCTTGAGGGAGACAGGTATAGCATAGGGATGGGACAGATCAGGGACATAGGAAGAGAACCAAAAGAGTTCTGGGAAAGGAGGGATTTCAGGATGGGAGTTGGCAGACCACATTGCCATGTGTGGCAGGAAAGCTGGAGAGGATGGTTGAGGACTGAGGAAAGGTCATTGTTGGGAAAGTCTGTTTCAGTGGAGTGAGTGGCAGCAAGGTTGCAAGGTGATATGGTTTGGCTGTGTCCCCACCCAAATCTCATCTTGAATTGTAACTCCCACAATCCCTCCCTGTTGTGGGAGGAACCTAGTGGGAGGTGATTGAATTATGGGGGTGGGTCTTTCCCATGCTGTTCTCATGATAGTGAATGAAATCTGATGGTTTTAAAAATGGGAGTTTCCCTGCACAGGCACTCTCTTTGCCTGCTGCCATCCATGTAAGACATGACTTGCTCCTCCTTGCCTTTCACCTTCTGCCAAGATTGTGAGGCCTTTCCAGCCATGTGGAACTGTAAGTCTAATAAACCTCTTTCTTTTGTAAATTGCCCAGTCTCGGGTATGTCCTTATCAGCAGCATGAAAACGGACTAATACACAAGGTGAAAAAGGAGTCATGAGAAAGTAAAGTGGTGGGTGTAGATAGCTATTTTGAAAAGCATGAAAGAGAGGCCTGTGATGACTAGAGGAACCTAGGTGGAGGGCTTTGTCGTTATCCTGTTTTGGTTTGTTTTCATCGTGGGGCAATGTCGGTGTGTTTGTTTGGAGGAGCAAGCAAAGGACAGGGTGAAGCAATGAAAGCTTCACTGATGGAACTAGGTTCTAGGGGAGGCAGGAAGGCTCAAGAGGAGAGGGAATGTTCATCTTGGGAAGGAGGAGGCACGTTTCATCCCGTGAAGCCTAAGGTAATGAGGGAGGGGTGAGTGGGAAATTTGGAACTGAGAAAAATTTAAGGCACTATGCTTATCAAGTTATACATGTGTTCAACTTTCTTTTCTTTTCTTTATTTTTATTTTTTGAGACAGAGTCTCGCTTTGTCGCCTAGGCTAGAGTGCAATGGCGCAATCTCAGCTCACTGTAACCTCCCCCCTGACCCCGGGTTCAGGTGAATCACCCGCCTCAGCCTCCCCAGTAGCTGGGATTATAGGCACTCGCCATCATGCCTGGCTAATTTTTGTAGAAACAGGGTTTCACCATGTTGGCCAGGCTGGTCTCGAACTCCTGATGTCAGGTGATCCGCCCACCTCAGCTTCCTAAAATGCTGGGATTACAGGAGTGAGCCACGGTGCCCGATTGGGTTCAACCTTCTTAGTGAAGTTAAAGTCACAGTCATTTTTATGAGTGAGGCAAAAAGACGTGGTGGGAATTAAGACACTGGAAAGATCACAGAGGAGCAACCCCAAACCCAGAGCAGGTTAAGAATCGTGGGGCTGGGTGCAGTGGCTCACGCCTTTAATCCCAGCACTTTTGAGAGGCTGAGGTAGGCAGATTGCTTAAGCCCAGGAGTTCAAGGCCAGCCTGAGCAACATAGCAAAACCCCATCTCTGCAAAAAAAATGTTTTAAATTAGCCAGGTATGTTGGCACACACCTGTAGTCCCAGCTGTGGTGAAAGGATCGCCTGAAACCCAGGAGGTTAAGACTGCAGTGGGCTGTAATCGCGCTACTGCACTGTAGCCTGGGTGGCAGAGCTAGATGCTGTCTCAAAAAAAAAAAAAAAAAAAAAAGAATGGTGGGAAAGTAGGTGACAGCTCAGCTGAGCCCTGATCTGGAAAGTGGGAAGGTCAGGTATAAGTAAAGTATTCCCAGGGCAGAACCAAAGGCTTTTAGAGGAGAGCACAGGCAGAGATCTGCAGTCCGCCTGCTCAGAATCATGGAGTGCCTGTGATGCAGTTACCAGGCTCCACTATAGACTGACAGAACAAAATCCTGGGATGTACCCAGGAACCTGCATTTTTAACAAGGTCCCCAGGTGATCCTTATGGATGAATACAGAATCCTTCCATATGCCAGATACTAGTCTAAATGTTTACACAGGTTACTGCAATAACCGGTGAGATAGGGTAAGGACAGTGGGTCACAGAGAAGTCATTTGCCCAAAGTCATATAGCCAGTGAGAGGTGGAACTCGGTCTCCAACCCACTGGCCAAGAACATAGCTGGTTTGGGGAGCTACTAGTAGTTCATTTTGGCTGCCACATACTTGGAGTAATGGGAGATAAGTCTAAGTGAGACGTAAGGGGTGTGTTGAAAAGCTTAGATTTGGGCTTAGTGATGCAGTGACTTTTTCAGCAATGCTTAAGTACTGAGAGTGAAGGCAAAGAAAGCAGATGATGACTTTTTAGATTTTTAGTACCATACTGCCTTTTTTTTTTTTTTTTTTTTTTTTTTGGATGGGGTCTCTCTCTGTCACCCAGGCTGGAGGGCAATAGTGCAATCATGGCTCACTACAGCCTCAACCTGCTGGGCTCAAGCAGTCCTCCTACCTCAGCCTCTTAAGTAGCTGGGGCTACAGGCACGCACCACCATGCCCACCTAATTTTTGTTCTTATTTTTCATAGAGACAGGGTCTCACTATGTTGCCAGACTGATCTCAAACTCCTGGACTCAAGTGATCCTCCTGCCTCAACCTCCCAAAGTGTTGGGATTACAGGTGTGAACCACCACGCCTAGTGCAGACTGCCTAACCTTCATAGTCTTATCCCAGTCTGGTTCCATTTCTTCCAACTATTTCTCTTCCATAAATCATCCCCTACTAGATTGTGCCCCTAGACGTCCAAGACCATGGCTTTCTGGCCTGTGTATTCCAGTGTCTAGCCCTAACTATTTGTTTAGTTGTGTGTCATGCGCTTTCGTTGTGTGTTTCCCTCACTAGAATTTCAGCTGCATGAGAGTGGCGACCTGGCGTGTTTTGTTCATTGTTGTGGCCCTGCAGCCTGGACACAGTAGTCAGTTGGTGAATAGAGGCTGAAGGATGAAACTTGCAGTGTCTACACAATGGCTTCCCATCCCATTTGGAGTGAGAGTCAGGATTCGTAACAGGGCCCGCAGGCCTGGGCATGACCTGACCCTCTGTCCCCTCTTGGATGTCATCTCCTACTACTCGCTCAGCCACACCTGAGCCCAGCAAGCTCCTGCCTCAGAGACTTGGTGCTTGCTGTTCTTTCTGGCCCAGGTACCTGCCCAGCTCCTTCCCTTCCTTCAGGCATCTGCTCAAGTAGCCTCTTAGAGAGGCACAAAGGCAAGAGTGAGGGGACCTGCTGCTTTGCAATGCCTCTTATATCATTGTCTGGTGATAGGTATTTTGACCAGTACCTTATCTCCCAAATTAGGCTCCTAATTTCCGCAACTTCTATTCAGTGACCTGTGTACAGGTGTTTGATAAATATGGATTTGATCTTATCCAGCTGGCTTTTCTTTCACCTTATACATCTTTATATATGTATATTTTATGTTTCATTTGACATATTCCTAAGTAGACACAGAGAAGTACATATAGTATTAACATGGTCATATTCTAGATTTGTACTGTTTAGATTCTGTGGCTTTTAAAATATAAGTTACAATTTCAGTCCCTTAGCCACATTTCAAGTGCTCAGTGACCATGTGTGGCCGGTGGCTACTGTATTGAGCAGTGCAGATACAGAGCATTTTCATCATGACAGATAATTCTGTTGAACAGCTGTGGTCTGGATGCCTCAGAACCAGAGGGAGGTGTGTGTGTGGGTGGGTGTGTGTGCACACACGCATATGTATGTGTGATACTGTGACGGGAGAGTGAAGCACAGATCAGTCAGTGAGTTTTAATCCCATTTAGTTTCCAGTGAGGTCCTTAAGAATATCTGTCGTATCTGTGATTTTTTGCTGTAGGTCACTTGAATGGTTGAGCATGGACCCTGTTGCTACCCACAGCTGCCATCTCCTCCAGCAACTGCATGAGCAGCGAATCCAAGGCCTGCTTTGTGACTGTATGTTGGTGGTAAAAGGAGTCTGCTTTAAAGCACATAAGAATGTCCTGGCAGCATTCAGCCAGTATTTTAGGTAGGTATTTTAGACTTCATTCTCCTAGCTGTGAATTAAGGGTAAAGCTCTTTTAGTATGGAAGTATTCATATTTTGTTCTCCTTGGATTTCACTGTATTTATCTTTTATGGCACGTTGGATTTTGTAGGAGTTGTTTTAATTTTTAAGTTTGTTAATCATATTTATTATTTTTGCTTTTGTGTTTAGAGTAACCTGAAAAGAGGCTCTTAAGTAAAATAAATTCGGTATGATTGAAAGTATTTTGGTTCTTTGTCTTTCATTTTAATAATTCTGGTTAATGTCAGTCTTCTACATATATTTTTTATCCTTTCAAGATAAAACGATAGACAAATTAAGTTCCTGGTCAGAATTTTTCTGTGATAAGAAATCAGAGGGGAAAACATATTCTGTGTGTTGGATTTTTCTTTTCTTTTCTTTTTTTCTATATTGAAGCATTTTAGTTTTTGTTCCTCATTTGAATATTCTAAGAAAACCTTATAATCATTTTGGCTTATATGAAATATTTGTTTATATATAATGAATAATACCAAGAAGCTGTGTTTCAGCTTATTTAAACATTATTCTGTATTCCCAGCGACTCAGGAGGCTAAGGTGGAAGGATCCCTTGAGCACAGGAGGTGGAGGCTGCAGTGAGCCGTGGTGATGCCACTGTACTCCAGCCTGAGCAACAGAGCGAGACTCCGTCTCTTAAAAAAAAAATCGTTAGAGTTAAGTGATTCTGCATAAGTTCATTTTGTTGTTAGCAGGTTTATCTCTCTTTAAATCCAAAGTCTCTCTTTTTAAAGTACTCTTTGTTTCCAAAATGCATACCATTTTACTGCTATAGTAGACAACATGGGACATGATTTGCTCCTTCCTTGATAATCCTGAATCATCAAATTGAGTCTCAGTTATTGTATAGGCCACATTACACATTGTAATGAATCAGCTTCTTAAGGTAGGTAGCAGGTTTTGTTCCCGTGAAAAATGATCGCAAACTCTTCGTTTGCTATCACGTATTTTTTTTGTGTCTTCCCAGGACAATTAAATTTTGATATTGTGATACACAGGCTGTTTTGCACTTAAAAACAGAACTGAAGGCTGTTTGGGGGAAATAAGTGACTGTATGTGACAAAATGTCTTCAACTTACTTACCTGAGCTTATTATTTCATACATAATACAAATTTGTTCACCTGTGACCTTGGCTTGTACCCAGAATAAAGTGTCTGGGCTTTAGGGTGCCTTTTGGTATTCATTAACTCTTAGGATTTTTCTCACTGTTAGTTTTTGAACCACTGGGTGGCTGAAAATCCTAACAGCCAAATAAATTACTGGTTACAAAGGAATGTATGTGGGGGGTTGGTTTATTCTAGCTATTTTTATTTTAAGTTTTCTAGGCACTTAGATGTGGAAATATTTAGACTAAATATGAAATATTGAAAAGTGTATATTCTTTAATTTTGTATACTCTATTAGTATGTATTTAACATATATATGGATAATTACCTTTTGAAAAAATGTTTAGAGCAATCTTTTATTTCTTAGATCATATTGGGAATTATCTTAGAATCTTCTTGATTTGTGGTTTGTCAGTCATATTATTGTATGTAATTTTGTAATGTGTAAATTTGAGTATATTTCAGAAATTTACTTTGAGATCTGTTTTGAAGTCTGTATATCCAATCCACTAATTTAATTCATCTGAATTATTTAGTTGGATGGTTTGCCAGATTGTTTTAAAGGATTAAAACATACTTATGTTAAAAGTCTTGACATTCACAGAAGGATAGTATTTTTTGATATTAATATATGAACGTTATTTATAAGAAAAAGACAGTATGAATTTTTGACACTGTAAACAGATATTCTTTCTTTTACCAGGAGCCTCTTTCAGAATTCTTCAAGCCAAAAGAGTGATGTTTTTCACTTGGATGTTAAAAACGTCAGTGGCATAGGGCAGATCCTGGACTTCATGTACACTTCTCATCTAGATCTTAACCAGGACAATATACAAGTAATGCTGGACACAGCACAGTGTTTGCAAGTTCAAAATGTTCTGAGTCTGTGTCACACATTTTTAAAATCAGCCACTGCAGTACAGCCACCTGGCATGCCTTGTAATAGTACATTGTCTCTGCAAAGCACCCTGACCCCAGATGCCACTTGTGTTATCAATGAAAACAACTACCCCCCTCATTTACTGCAGGAATGTTCGGCAGATGCACAGCGTAATAAAGTGTTGGATGAATCGCATCCGCATGCTTCACCATCAGTTAATCGTCATCACTCCGCAGGTGAAGTCTCAAAACAAGCCCCTGATACTTCAGACGGCAGCTGCACACAACTGCCTTTCAAACAGCCAAATTACTATTACAAACTCAGAAACTTTTACAGTAAGCAGTACCATAAACACGCAGCTGGTCCCAGTCAGGAGCGAGTTGTTGAGCAGCCTTTTGCTTTCAGCACCTCCACAGACCTTACCACGGTAGACAGCCAGCCTTGTGCTGTCAGTCATTCCGAATGCATCCTGGAGTCTCCTGAGCACTTACCTTCCAACTTCCTGGCCCAGCCTGTGAATGACTCTGCCCCACACCCTGAGTCAGACGCCACGTGCCAACAACCTGCCAAGCAGATGAGGCTCAAAAAGGCCATTCATCTGAAGAAACTCAATTTCCTGAAGTCACAGAAATCCGCAGAGCAAATATCTGAACCCAAGTCAGATGATGGTTTGACAAAGAGGATGGAATCTGCTAGTGAAAATACCCTAGAGAAAGCTAGCAGCCAAAGTGCTGAAGAAAAAGAAAGTGAAGAAGTCGTCAGTTGTGAGAATTTTAATTGCCTTAGTGAGACGGAGAGGCACGAAGACCCGGCTGCGCTGGAAGACCAGTCCCAGACACTTCAGTCCCAGAGACAATATGCGTGTGAATTATGCAGGAAACCTTTTAAACACCCAAGCAACTTGGAGCTTCACAAACGGTCTCATACAGGTAACTGATTCAGTACCCGCAGGCAGAGGGAAGGACGTGATGCGGATGCTCAGACACCACTGGCTCTTCTTGTTTTTGTAAGAAGTTTTGCTATTGCTTGATATCATTGATGATTTTAAACAAAATAAGGGAGATTAGCTACTTTTTGTTTTATGTTTTTGGTGATACATCTGACTTAAAGTTTTGTAAATGGTTTTATAAAGCCACTTTAAAAAGGTGCATACTTTTAATTTTTATTTCAACTCTATTTTTGTATGACAAACCATCCATCTCTAAAGAAGTGTAGTAATTTTGGTGCACTCAGAATTTCAAATTAATTCTAAAATGGATTAGCTATATTTAGTTGTCTTTTTAGAATTAGATTAAGCTTATTTTTTGAAAGCATCATGTAGGTTAATTTAGACTAACATAATTTACTTTGAATAATTCTAAAAGTTCTCTTGGAAGGAATTTGAGTGTCTAATTTTTAAAATTCTGATTTGGGAGTCAGGAAGTAAACTTTTTAAATAAGAATCAGCTTTAACCATTTGATATTCTCAAAAGAAAATTCTTCCAATTTAAACATTGACTTGTCAAAGTTTTGTTATCTTAATTCATGCCTCTGTCTCTTTCCCAAAAGATTTTTTTAAGGTATGCTGTCTCTCTCTCTCTCTCTCTCTCTCTCTCTCTCTCTCTCTCTCCATATATATATATATATGTTTATATCTATACACACACAAATTATGTTATACAATATGTATATATTACTTTTCTTCCTATAATTAAACATGAGTTTAATAGCACATTACAGATGAACAACAATTAACTTATAGGCCTGAGAAATAACATGCAACAGGATGCTTCGACAACGCTGCTTTTAAGGTGTTTGTGTAATTGTGTTTGTTGATGTGATCTTCGTTATCACTATGGATTCCCAGTTTGCATTTTACTACCTTGTATTATTGGGAGATTTCTTTGATAAATGTGAAAGCCCTTTATACATTTTAGTGCATTTAAATATAAAGTACTGTTATTATCACTAGTAGTTCAAAATTATTCCACGTGAAGGCAATATCACAGACTTAGTTTTGCCCTGAAAAAACTTTAGATCATTCTGTTTGCCTAAATCTCCTACAGCCTAATGAGTACTGCATTTTTATTTTATTTTATTTTTTTTTTTTGAGATGGAATTTTGCTCTGTTGCCCAGGCTGGAGTGCAGTGGCATGATCTCGGCTCACTGCAACCTCTGCCTTCTGGGTTCAAGTGATTTTCCTGCCTCAGCCTCCCAAGTAGCTGGGACTACGGGCATATGCCACCAATTTTTTTGTATTTTTAGTAGAGACAGGGTTTCACCGTGTTGGTCAGGCTCGTCTCAATCTCCTAATCTCAAGTGATCTGCCCACCTCGGCCTCCCAAGGTGCTGGGATTACAGGCGTGAGCCACCATGCTTGGCCTGATGGCTGTAATTTTTTATTTGTGAAACTTACCTGCTTAGCTTTTAAAGGAATCAAAAATTGTTTATTCTGGGAGAACCTCTTTGAATGACAGATAGAGTCATGGCAAAGATGCTTACTGGGACCTAAATATCTACCAAGAAGGGCAGCAATTCTCAAAGTATGGTCTGGGGAACCCTTTTGGGGGGTCTGTGAGGCCAACACTATTTTCAAAATTGTCTAAGATGTTACTTGCTTTTTCCTCCTCTCATGAGTGTACAGTTAGTCTGCCCAAAGCGACATGATGTGTGATGAAGTCCTCACCCTGGTGGCCTGTGACGTGTGTGTTCACCTGATCTAAAGATCACTCTGCTTTCATTTCTAATATGCTAGATATCAATAGCTATAGCCCATATTAACAAAAGCTCTTTAGGATCTCAATTTTAAGAGTGTGAAGGGGTCCTGAGGCCGAGAAGCCTGAGGCCTACTGGAGTAGGATTGTTAACCTTGGTCATTTATTAGTCTTAGTAACTGGTGACCTCTGTTTTCAAAGTCTTACATTTCTTATGGGGGCTTTAACTTACTATCTGTCACCCGCAATAATTTCAGACATAAATGCAGTTTCATTTATTGCAGTAGAGAATTAATGTAATTATTATTAATTTATTATTAATTAATAATATATAATTATTCAGGGTCAAGGAAGCCATTAGACATTTTCGGGATAAAATAAAATAAAAATATCCTAGAATGAGCCCAGAAAGCTAGCAAGCTGCTTTCTTCAAGGTAGCAAGCCCCAACAATATAGCAGGAAGGGAAAACATTATTGTTACTTTTTTTTTTTTTTTTTTTTTTTTTGAGACGGAGTCTCGCTCTGCCGCCCAGGCTGGAGTGCAGTGGCCGGATCTCAGCTCACTGCAAGCTCCGCCTCCCGGGTTCACGCCATTCTCCTGCCTCAGCCTCCGGAGTAGCTGGGACTACAGGCGCCCGCCACCGCGCCCGGCTAGTTTTTTGTATTTTTTAGTAGAGACGGGGTTTCACCATGTTAGCCAGGATGGTCTCGATCTCCTGACCTTGTGATCCGCCCATCTTGGCCTCCCACAGTGCTGGGATTACAGGCTTGAGCCACCGCGCCCGGCCACTATTGTTACTTTTTAAAGATCTTAATGAAACCATTTGATTTCAGGGAAATGGAGAAAATGAGAGGTTCTTGGTGTTCAAAGTCTATTCATTAGTGTTATGTAGATTAAAGGCAGTACCATGGAGTGTGCTTTTAACTCCAGATCATGTTCTATAGGCCACATTTCAGAACAGCTATAGTTTTTTGTAGTAGAGTACCATTCTTACAATCTGTTCTGTCCCCAAGTGCAGTTACTTAGTTACTGAAATTAGAGGTGATAAAGAAGTCCGCAGAGCAGCACATCTCCCGAAATGAAATCCTACTTTCTCCCCTGAGCAACCAAGGCAGGAAGACTGTGGTGAGGGGCTCTTTCCCTTTCACACTCATGCTTCAGGAGGTCCCACTGTATTTGGGGCTCTCTGTGCTCATACCTTGTGTGGTGTGAACAAGTGACCCTGTGTCTGTTAGGATTGGTGGTTGGGTGGCGTCAGGCTGAAGAATAGGTGAGCAGGATTGTGCTGTTCAGCGGGAAAACTCAACCACAGGAAAAGACCGCTTCCAGAACGTGGGTCTGCTCTGGATGCAAATAAATACATTGATTTTAACATATGTTTTGTTTGGAGAACAGTTTTATTTTTTAGAGGAAAATATTACTTTTATCATCTCTGTGTAGAAATAAAGGCAAGAGAGAGGTATAAGGAAGTAGACATTCCCCATTTTCATACGGTTAGGATGCAGAATGTAATGCCATTTTGAAACTACATAGGAGGTCGTTTAAACAAAAAATTATTGAACAAATACTAGTAATGATTTTACAAGTTGTTGTTTTGTTTTGTTTTGTTTTAGGTGAGAAACCTTTTGAATGTAACATTTGTGGGAAACATTTCTCTCAGGTGGGAATACTCTTATTTATTGTTAATAATTGGAAACCTGCAACACAGTGTTTTTTTTTTAATTGGAAATAAGACATACTTTTGTACTTGTGAGAGAAGCCTCTGGTGATATTTGTAACTTTAAAGACTTCTAAATAAATCAGGAGAAATCCTTTTCAAGAAAACAGATTTCTAGTTCTTTGAGAGAAAAATAGCATTTTCATGTGTGAATTCTTACAATACTTTTTTCCCCTTGCTAAGGGTGAGTCCAGACTTAGTATATGTCTTCCGTTTCATGAATGAAGTTCCTAGTAAACCACCTTGAGCTTGGTGTACCTGGAGGCTGCACATTGTGCTGGGATAGGCTGAAGACAAGTAGTCTCCTTATTCTTGTTGGGACTGTAGATTGTAGGATGTTGGAAAAAAGATGAAGCAAGTTTTGTTCCCTGTTTTGACTGCTACCTTTAGCTGACCTCCATTAATGTCATTTGGACACGAAGTCATTCACTCCTTGAGGAAACATTTGTTTTACCCTCCCGTGGGCCAGGTACTGTGCTGGGCATGGGACACAAAGAAACCTAGAGACCTAGTGTTTTCTAGAAAATGGCTTGTGGGAACCTACTCTCTGAAACAGAAGGTAACTATTCACTGCCATGTGCAGTGCGCTGGGCTTCCAGAGGTAGAGCAGACGGAAGCTGTTCCAGGGCGTGAGGGCGCAGCTCTTCAGGGCACAGTCACTGGCATGACTGTCTCACGCACAACATGGTAGATCGTGTGGCCGCAGTGCATGCCTGTGGAGCTGGGAGGCAGGCCCCACAGAACTTGGAAATGGCAAGCGCCGTGTTTGCTCACATTCCCCCTGGAGCAGACTCTTCCAGTTTCTCTTCATCTGTTGAGGGTGTGAGTTCCATTTTCTCACACACTGAAACCTGCCATCTTAATGGTTCTTCACTCTCCCACTCTCTGACTCCCTGCCTGCTGGAATTCACCAAGTCCTCATGGTCTCCCATCGCCTACTCGGTTGGGTTGTGTCCTCCTGGGTGGTTAGTTTCTCTGGGCCTGGGGCCGTGTCTTCTCTCCCATCCAGGAGGACGCCCAGCAGCCAGCAGGTGTTCAGGAAGGATTTGATGAACTGGGCTGAGAGCTTGTCTCTCTGGCCGCCATTCTTGATGAGCGTCCGAGGTTCAGAGCTTGGCCTCTGGGGCTGGACAGTCTAGAATTGAACTCTGCCTCTGTCAGGGCTTAACTACCCTGTGACTCTGGGCAAGCTCACATTTTGCCCTTTCAGTTTCCTTATCTGTGAAACATGGGTAACAAGATTAGTTAACCCTATAGAGTGTGAAGAGTAAAGGAGGTAATGATGGAAAGCCCTTAGAGCAGTGCCTGGCACGTTGTAATCGCTCGGGAAACGCCAGCATTCCCTGCCTTGTTGCCATCCGCTTTCTTCTGTCCTGTCCATCCTCATGACCCCCAGATGCTGGTCTTTTTGAGGCACCTCCCCACCCCCACCCCCACCCCCATTTTCATCTCAGCAGCTTTGGTTTGATGGGAAAAGCGTGAGACTCAGACTAATGACCATGAATAATTAGCAATCGCGACTTCTCTGGGCCTCATTCTTCTAATTTTTAAAATAGGGATAATACTACTTCATGGAACTAGTGGGAAAATGAAAAACTAGAGCTGAAAGCCCTTTATACATTCAGATTATGATGAGAGTCAAAAAGTTCCATCCTTCTCATGCCTTCTCCGACTCTCCATAGCTGACTGTATAAATTAAAGCCAGACATTCAGTCAGGCTGCAGTCCACATCCACTCCTCTCTCCTGACACAGATCCCTGGTTCCCACATCAGAGGTTCTGATTCTGTGATTTGGAGTGGGGCTTGGGTATTGGTGTTTTTTGTTTTTTGGTTTTGTGTGTGTGTGCGTGTGTGTGTGCGCGCGTGTGTGTGTGTAGACGGAGTCTCGCTCTGTCGCCCAGGCTGAAGTGTAGTGGCATACACTGTAACCTCCCCCTCCTGGGTTCAAGTGATTCTCTTGCCTCAGCCTCCCAAGTAGCTGGGACTACAGGTGCGTGCCACCACGTCCAGCTCATTTTTTGTATTTTTAGTAGAGACGGGGTTTCACCACTTTGGCCAGGATGGTCTCAAACTCCAGACCTCGTGATCCACCCACCTCAGCCTCCCGAAGTGCTGGGATTACAGGTGTGAGCCACCGCACCCAGCCAGGTATCAGTATTTTTAAAAATTCAGCAATTTTGGCGTGCAGCCAAGGTTGAGAACCACCACTATAGCCCTTGACCTGCACTTGCTCTCTTAAATCCTACCAAGGGTAGCCCTGCCCAATCCAGAAACCCTTCCCTTCTGTATTCGTCTGTGTACTTTTATTAGGTTTCTATGATTGTAGAGTCATACGTAGTGATAGTTTTCAGATGTATATTGCTGCTTTATTTTCATAGTAAAGTATGAGTTTTGGTGAACAAGGAACTGTTCTAATGTTTGTTGCAAGCCTGCAGTGTCCATATGCTGTCCATGAGCTCTGCTGTGTGCTGGGAGCAGGGACAATAATGGCCATGGCCTCCAGGAGCTTACCGTTTAGAGGAAGAAACAGACACGTAAATGATCGAGTACAGTGAAATGTCGGAACTGCTGACAGATATCTACAGGAACAATGTGGGCAAAGAAAAGGCAGTAGTCCTTTCTACCTGAAAGGTGTGTTTGGGACAGCACGAGGCCATGAAATGCTTGAGAGATTGCTTAGGTGAGCCCTGCAGACAAGCAGGCACTGGGCAAGCCTGGCGTCCCTGGCATGCTGGGGCAAGAAAGCAGTCAGATTGTCTGCATAGGGATGCGTGGTAAAGAATGCCCGCTGGTCCACCCTCCACCGTATGCCTAACATTATTTTCTTGTAATGAACTAGAGTAAATGTTTGTGGCTACAGGGGATTGGAATGCTCTTGTATAGAAACATTTACAAGTAAGAATGCCTCATCCTGCTTACTGAGAATTTAGTATTTAGTGGGTTAGTCTTTTTAAAAAAGTTAACCGCAACCTGCATTATGAGTATGGCATGCCAGCATGAGGAAGTTAGCATCATCTTAGAGTGACCACAGAAGCTGCATCTGTCCGTGTGACTGGACACTGTATATGTCCAGATCTCTGCAAGGAAGAGTCATGTCATACTTTAGAGTATGACTGAGTCACACTCAGAGGGAAACGTTTCCTCTGTGGCATAGAACATGGACTGTTGGGAGGGCATTGGAGAGAACCAAAAGAGTGAAAAGTTTTGAGTGCCTGTCCTGTGAGAAACAGGAAAGAATGCGGCGTAATTAGCTCTCTTTGGGTGGAGGAGTAGGATTGCTTTTGTTCCTCCAAGCAGGCAGAAACAGGAACACTGGGCAGCTGGTACTGAGGTGGGTTTTGAGAGGCAGTACTCTCCCAGCAGCGCTGTCTAGCCAGCAGTCTGCCCAAGTCCGGGGGTGCTAGTGCCGTCTGCAGGATTACCCTATAGGAAGCGTTTCCAGGATGCTGATGTGGACTCGTGCCAGAGGCGACAGTGTCATCCATCCATGGTGGAAACAAAAAATAAGGACACTTAATGAGCTTTGCCCAAGCTATTACGTTTTCATCTCTGAGGTTATATTTCCACACCTTTACTGTTAAATGACATTTCATCAAAATAGTAGTTATTGTTTAAGTGATATCTCTATGTTAATCCTTACGTTTTTTTTTTCTTTTTAATTTTATTGCTTTGTGAAATCCTAAAGTCTTGAAAGTCCTGAGCTAACTGACTTTTAAGATCTGGAATCTCTTTTATCTCTAAATGATTACAATTCCTGACTTTTTTTGATGTAAACACTCAACTGCTGTTAAGAGTGCTCATGGGCCGGGCGCGGTGGCTCAAGCCTGTAATCCCAGCACTGTGGGAGGCCGAGAGACGGGTGGATCACTAGGTCAGGAGATCAACACCATCCTGGCTAACATGGTGAAACCCCATCTCTACTAAAAATACAAAAAACTAGCCGGGCGAGGTGGCGGGCGCCTATAGTCCCAGCTACTCAGGAGGCTGAGGCAGGAGAATGGCGTAAACCCGGGAGGCGGAGCTTGCAGTGAGCTGAGATCCAGCCACTGCACTCCAGCCTGGGCGACAGAGCGAGACTCCGTCTCAAAAAAAAAAAAAAAAAAAAAACCAAAAGAGTGCTCATGATAGGGAATAGATGCTGGGTTTGTTCACGTTGAAGCACTGAGGTTCAAGTACCTGTCAGAAGGTCAGAAGGAGTTTATTATAAAATTGCTCAGGGCAGATGTTAATTCTTCTCTACAGCAGAGTTTTTCTGTTAAAAATTCTAACAACTCCATCTGAATTAAAACGGTATTAGAAAGGATCAAAGTTCCTTTACTGCTAATATCTTTAACATAGGTTTAACAGTCCAAACTTTGGAGTCACTAGGCAAACCTGCATTAGTAAATCCAGTCCCCATTTTATGACCCAAGGCTGGTTACTTACCTCTTAGAGCCTCTGTTGCCTTATCTGTAAAACATGGATAGTACTGCTTTACAAGACATTGTGTTGACTAAGTTAAATACTCTTTGCAACAATTTAGCAAAGAGCCTCATTCATAGTAAGTTCTTAATAAATGATAGCTATTATACCACTTGCTAGAATTTTTTTGTTTGTTTTTGTGAGACAGAGTCTCGCTCTGTCGCCCAGGCTGGAGTGCAGTGACATGATCTCAGCTCACTGCAAGCTCTGCCTCCTGGGTTCACACCATTCTCCTGCCTCAGCCTCCTGAATAGCTAGGGCTTCAGCTGCCTGCCACCACGCCCAGCTAATTTTTTTTTTTTTTTTTTTTTGTATTTTTAGTAGAGACAGGGTTTCACCATGTTAGCCAGGATGGTCTCGATCTCCTGACCTCGTGATCCACCTGCCTCAGCCTACCAAAGTGCTGGGATTACAGGCGTGAGCCACTGTTCCCGGCTTACTTGCTAGAATTTTTATGGACACAACTATAGATGATTTCTAAGACATGGTCTGTGCATGCAATACTAGAATATATCAAAAGTTTACCAGAAATAAAAATATTGACTAAAGCTCTAATAATCTGGGCCTGAGTTTGCTATGTAACCTGGAATAAATTATTTGAATGTACTATTGGATTTTTTGCATGGCTCATTCTATTAGTTTTATTTAATCTGCTTTTATATTATTTATCAGAAATATACATTCCTTAATCAGGGAGAAAGATTATTTTCATTGTCTGTTTCTAGTACAAAATAAGTAAAGAACACTTTAAAGTTTTTTCTATCACTTAAAATATTAAATGGAAGATCATTTGATTATATTTCTTTTGAAAACAAGTAATTGTTCCACCATTTTTAAAAAAGAAAAATGCAGCTTTGCTAAAAATTAACCCAGAATGCATTTCATTCCGAGTACATAGTTTACAAAATAACCAAAAACAAGAGGGCTCTAATTTAACAGTTCAGCAGATGGTGCTATTTCTGATTATTATGTAACTGATCAGCTTTTCTGAAATTTGCAAGTGACTAATTTAAAACACTGGTGTATTATTTTAACTCTCCAGTATGTGTTTCCTGAGTGGCAAAGTAACTGTCATATTAAATATTCAAAGCACACTTTCATTCATAGAAACTTGTGCGTCCTCAAGGTTTCCCCACAAGTAGAGGAGTTTAGATTCACACCAACCAATATTAATTTCTGGCTCCACCATGTAACTGGAACAACTACTTTATTTATCTGAATACAATGGTAATTGTGCAGTTTATCTGAATACAGTGTTAGTTGTATTATTTATCTCAAGAAAATAGGTGGTAATTTGATAATGCATGTAAAGGCCTAATTTCAGGTTCAGCAAATGTATATTGCTGTTGATACTTGTTTTATTGTTATTAGTAGCCATTCTATTAAAAGCTGGACATTTTCCAAAGTCTTGTCAAACTCTTTCTCTTTGGTTATTGAAAATAAACCTGAGTTTTTTCGAAGCCACATTTATCATATTCTTAAATGTAATGTCTAACTCTGTTCCCCAGAGTTTGATAGACGTGATGAATCTTTCACATTATATAGTCAGATGGCATTTTTTAATACTTGTAATTTCTAGTTTTCACTCACAAGTCGATATCAAACTCATCTTCAGATCTTAACCATGAATCTTAATCTTTGCATTTTATTTAAAATACAATTTGCAAATTGAAAAAGCCCCATATGTTAGTTGGCTGATATTCATTCTTGTTTTTGGCTTATCTTGTGCATGACACCTGCTTATTTTTACCGCTGGGTGTATTACCTAATTTCCGTGGGTTTTCCTTTTTTTTCTTTTTCTTTGTTTTGCAACAGAACACTGTACAAGATTAAAATGAGGAAAATAACAGGTTGAGACTATTAATTACAGCAATGGAAGATTTTCCAAATCCTAATATGAAACATTAGCAAGTAGCTTTTTAAATATCTGAGGCATTTGCAGTTTTGATTTCCCTGTACTTTAGGTAATTTGATACTGATTAGTGCATAGAAATCCATCTGATGATCCCCGTTTCAGTGTTATTCTTCGCAAAGCCTTGCTAGCTTCAGAAATTAGGAACACAGTGGCCCTGCACCTGAGAGGCTGCCGTGATTCTCCTGATTTGCACTTTTGCACAAAGGTAACATTGAGAAACCTGTCAGAAAGAACCAAGTGTACTTGCCAGAGGAAGTACTTTTTGGAAATATCTTCCCTTGTTTATGAACAAAAGTATGTTTTTTAGAAAGAAACAATACTGAAATAAGGACGTGTGGTGCTTTTGTTTGTTTTAAATGATATTTTAAATACATGGCCCAAGTAAAATATATCAAGGCCTGTTTAAAGTCCAGGCTTGGCGACCACCACAGCAGCCTCCACAGGGTGCTGTTTTAACAGGGAAGCACTGCATAGTGTGTGCCTCAGCTGGGACACAGCCAAGGGCTCACATGGAGGATGGGGTAGAGACACATCCCGTGTGCAGCAGGTGGCCAGGCACTCTGGCTGCTCCTCATCCTCTTGCCCACGGCTGAGTTGTGTGTGGCTCATCTTCTGGCAGTTGAATTAGAACCTGGCTAAATGTGTCAGTTTTCCTTTTGAATTTATATAATTTAAAAAACCAAAAACTTTCGTTATTGGCGTGTTCTTCTTTTCCTCTTTTTGCAGGCAGGTAACTTGCAGACTCACTTACGACGGCATTCTGGTGAAAAACCATACATCTGCGAGATCTGTGGAAAGAGGTCAGTGCTGGGCGTGTTCTTCCGTGTGGAAGGGAGCATGTCTAGTCTCAGTGTCTTTGGCAGTCAGTGTCCTCTGAAGCGGTGGCTTGCAGATGAGCCACATTTGGGCTCACCCTGCCACTGCAGAACACAGGTAAATTCAAACCTTCTGGCTTTGCATGCGACACGTGAGAGAATAATCAAAAGAAAATTCAAAGAAAGAAAATCTGGGACAGGAGTCGCAAAAAGAAAATGGGGTTTTACATGCCACAAAATTATTTTATATTAAAATTTTCATCATTCTAAAAATATCTCTGAAAATATAATAGATTAATGCCCCCAAGGAGGTGACTGTCTAGTAGGGGAGAGATGGGACTTGCCAGCCGAGTGACTAGATTTCAGGAGAGAAAGAGATGGTGGAAGGTGCCACAAGCCGTGGGTCTGTGACAGCCTGTGGGAGCTCCACCCCAGGGAGGAGGAAAGTACATTTTGATGGGTGGGTAGGATTTTGACCTGGCGAAAGAGAATCTGACTCTTGAGGTCAGTGTGTATGGCAGTTTGATTCCTCTGCAGCGTGGTATAAATGAGGAGCTCTTCCCCTGCTGTGTGTGCAGGCTGGCACCCTCAACCCTCCTTCCCATCCTTGGGCTGTACGTCAGGCCACATACTCCATCATCTGGTGGTTGTGCCAGAATGACAGGCATCAGCCAGGACTATACCAGTTACGAAGCTCCATACGCACCTTGGTTACATAGCTTTTATATTCATTTATTTAATCATTCATTGACTCAACATTTTTTAGACACCTGCTGTATGCTAAGTGCTAGATGGGTCCACAAAAATAAACAGTACAGAGTCTCAGCCTCTCACAGGTTCATATCGAAGCATCTTGGGGCAAGAGATAGTCATTGGGGTCAGTTAGAAGTCAGAGTCCTCATATTCAGTCTCAGCACATGCTGGGGAAAGCCGAGGAAGAAGCAACTCTAGATTCAGTTGCAGGAAAACCATTGTCTCTGCCAATGGTAGAAAACAAACGAAAGCTGCGGCCGGCAGCACATCTGCCTTTCTGCTGTAGTGGCCTGAACGCTGAAAGCCAAGTTCAGGGCCCAGTATCATCTGCCGCTCCTTCCAGATGTCTGGGAACATAGACCTCCTGCTGCCTCTGATGGCGTCACATCACTGTTGGCCCCTGTGTGTCTCATTTTGCACGGTGTTTGAAATCTGAACCTTCTGAATTCAATTTCAAAGTGAGGCATGTGTTTATTATTTATTATTATTATTTTTTGAGATAAAGTTTTCACTCTTTTGCCCAGGCTGTAGTGAAGTGGCTCGCTCTCGGTTCACTGCAACCTCCACCCCCCTGGGTTCAAGTGATTTTCCTGCCTCGGCCTCCCAAGTAGCTGGGATTATAGGCACGTGCCACCACACCCGCCTAAGTTTTGTAATTTTAGTAGAGACGGGGTTTTGCCATGCTGGCCAAGCTCATCTCGAACTCCTGACCTCAGGTGATCCACCCGCCTCTGCCTCCCAAAGTACTAAGACTACAGGCATGAGCCACTGCGCCCGGCCAAGGCATGTATTTGAAACCAGGTCTATATGCAGCGTCTTCCTCAGAATATAACATACTCTGCTATCAGGCGTAGTGGAAAGGAAAGAACATAGATTTCCACATCTGAGGGCCCGGGTTGGAATTACTGTCTAAGGCAAGTTAGTAACCGCCTCAGATCTTGGTTTTCCCATCTGGAAAGTGGGGTGAAGGTGCCTGCCTGGCAGTGTTGTGGAACGACTCAGTGGGATAATGGTTGTTAAACATGTAACCGATCACCTGCACACAGCATCCGCTCAGTGAATGCTGGTTCCCTTTCTTCATTTAGTTCCCTTGTTCTCAATGTTAGGACTGACAGGTATAAGTCTCTGTTGTGGCTCAGAAAGAGGAGAGCTTATTCTCTGGGGATATTCACAGTGGAGGGTGACGGCCATACCTCTTGGTCCCTGAGACTCTGAGCTCCCGTTTGCATTTTACTTTATAGTGAAAAGAGCAAGGGTCAAGGGTCACACCTGGCTAGATCAGGGCAGAACTCTCTCTGGGCTCTCTCAAGGTCACCCTCCTTGGGTTGGCACCACCCAGCTAGGGTCTCTCCCATGAGACCCCAGGAACCTTGGCAAGACTGCAAGGGTGGAAGGGGCATTTGGCTCTGAACTGGTGAGACTCCCTTTTCACTCTCTTTATAGCCCCTAAGGTAGAGATGCTAAACCATACAGTATCTGATCTTGTGCTCTGTAAAACTGAGGAAGAAAGTGTAATGAAATCAGGTAGAAAAAAATGCTTCAAAAACAAGACACTTGCATCATGTTCTGCTGTCCTTAAAAAAATAGAAAAGGATTTTTTCCATGCACGTTTCAGATGAAACCAGTCCAGTTCAGATTCCTTTCTGCAGCAATGTCAGGAGCAGGTGTCTCCTCCCTCAGAGAGTTGCAGTTATAAAGACCCACAGTAATGTGGAAAGGCTCTTAATTGAATTTTCAAATTACATTCTAGGTTTGCAGCCTCTGGCGACGTCCAACGTCACATTATTATTCACTCAGGAGAAAAACCACACTTGTGTGACATCTGTGGTCGAGGTACAGCTGAGTGTTTTCCTCTTCTTGATTTCTCATTCAAATGTTCTCTGTCCTTCAGCTTAACACCTGTTATGGTTTCTCTAGGGTTTAGTAACTTCAGTAATTTGAAGGAGCACAAAAAGACACACACGGCTGATAAAGTCTTCACCTGTGATGAGTGTGGAAAGTCTTTTAATATGCAAAGGAAGTTAGTAAAGCACAGAATTCGGCACACGGGGGAGCGGCCTTACAGCTGCTCTGCCTGCGGTGAGTTTGGGTTTCTGGCTGTCCCCTAGTCATCCGTGTGTGGGAAGCGCTTTGTCCCCCAGCCCTCATTAGCTGACTGTGTGTCTGGGATGAGCCCTTTGTTTTCTCCAAGGTAAAATGGGAACAATGCTGTTTTTTTACTGCCTCACATGATCTCTCGTTCATTCCTGCGTTTGTGTGTCAGGCATTTGCTGCTTGTCTTTGAGGTATTAGGAACTGTCCTAAATGCTCCCAATACAAAGATGACTAAGACAGGGTCCCAGGTGCTGAGGGCTCCTGGTCCAGATGGGAAGAGGGAGGGTGGCTGGGAAAGTGGGGGACAGCAGGACGTGTGGCCGCACATGAAGGAGAGCGGCGGTCCCGCCAGAGCATAGGAGCACATGCTGAGCACAGGAGGTGGGCTTCCATAGATCACAGACTTACAGAGCAGAGGTTATTCTCGTGGGCACTTGATGCTTTGTTGTGAGCCTCTGGGAGGAGAGTGAAAAGCTGGCGGCCCCCGATTTCAGGGCACCTGACTGCTCCGATGAGGACACGGAGACTCAGGATCAGGTCGCTCATGACCTGTGATCACAGCGTTGGAGCCGGGATTCCTATACACACGGCCTCTAAAGAGGGAGTGTGTGTACCCATGACAGGTAATTGAGGTGCTTATTGAATCATGGGCAAAACTATGAGTGACAGCAACTTCGATGATGATCTGTTTAGACCAAATAAGAAATGCTCAGAGTCCAGCTGTAGGGAGCCTGGATTCAGGGCACCATTCAGAGGGGTTCGTTCTGATTGTAATTGGAGTCTGAAACCAGCAGGACTTCTGCATATAACCAGAGGACACTTGGTTTTTGTCCCTCCATTTAAATTGTACACAGATCTTCTGGATACAGATTTAGGCAGCTCCATGACCACTCTGATCACTCTTAGAAAGTGAAGTTTCATCACTTTAAATCACTAATGTAGGCGTGTGCCTGTAATCCTAGCTACTTGGGAGGTGGGAGCTGGAGGATCTCTTGAGCCCAGGAGGCCAAGGCTGCAGTGAGCCGAGATCGCACCACTGCCTGGGTGACAGCGAGAGCTTCATCTCAAAGCATCAGTAATGAGTCTCAAATCACTAATTTAAAATGTCAGTTCCAAATAATTGTCACAACTGTGAACTTGATTTAAAGGTAAATTTTGTCCTCCTTCCCCGGCTAGGACTTGCTGCTGCTCAGACCCTGCTGTGGAGGAAGTGAGGCCTTCCGTCCCCTCCACTCCACTTAGGGTTCTGCCCTTTCCCTGCCTCACTAACCCTGGTTTCCCACCCTGACGAGGTCAACTTCTGGGGGATGGGGAAGAGCTGAAGAGAGCAGGAATGTTATGTGACAGGGTCAGTTTTTAACAGCTTTGAGACAATATTCCCATACCATAAAATTTACCAATTTAAAGTGAACAATTCAGTGGTTTTTGGTAGATTCACAAAGTTGTGTAACTCTCAACACAATCTAATTTTAGAACATTTTCATCACCCCAAAAGGAAGCCTTATACCTATTAGCAACCCCATTACCAGCCCAGGCCCCTGGCTGCCACTCCTCTAGGTTCTGTCTCTGTGGACTTGCCCGTTCTAGACATTTCCTATGCATGGACTCATATGACACGGGGTATTTTGTAGTCGACATCTTGCACTAAGCAGCTATGAACATCTGTGTACACAGGCCTGTGTGGGGGTGTGTTTCCATTTTCTTGGGTATATAGACAGTTCTATTTTAAGAGGGTTTCACATGCTGAGCTTCTCAGTGTGTCGAACTGCTCGCAGGCTCGCGCGCTCTCGCTGTGTCATGCGTGCTGGGCTTCATAGTTCTCAAGTCTGCCTTCCCTGTCTTCCCCCAGCTTTTCACTGTGCTTTCCAAGACACAGGCCTGCACTACGCAGCCATGCATTTCTGTCCAACTGGCCTCTTCCCTGGCTCCCTGAGTTAGTAGCAGCTTACTATAGGGAGGCTTTGTTGGGGCTTCACTGCCTTCTGGGCAGCCTCCCTGCTGATTTAGAGCAGCTCCAGCGTGCCTCTTGTCCAGTGGGTGGCAGCCTTCAGGCCTGTGTTCAGGGGCCTGCATTCAGGGGCCTGCAGGCCCACAGCAGTGTGGCGCCCACCCACCTATCCCCTACTAGACCTACTGTGCAGGAGGTGGGCGCTATTCCCCTGTGCCCTCCTTGCGACCGGACACAGGTGGAGCCAAGCTCCTCTCGACTTGAAAGACGAAGGAGAGACTCCCATACTCCTCTTTCTTGGTGGGAACTCTGTCATGACTAAAAATTTTACATATTAGGGATACTAAAAGTGCTTGTCCCATCTTGTTCAGTAATTCAACTATTGAGAATTTATCTTGAAGAAACAATGTAAAGAAAGATAAAAACTTGGCCAGGCGCGGTAGCTCACGCCTGTAATCCCAGCACTTTGGGAGGCTGAGGCAGGTGGGTCACTTGAGGTCAGGAGTTTGAGACCAGCCTGGCCAACATGGCGAAACCCCGTCTCTACTAAAAATACAAAAATTAGCTGGGCATGGTGGTGTGTGCCTGTTGTTCCAGCTACTCAGAAGGCTGAGGCACAAGAATTAACTTGAACCCGGGAGACGGAGGTTGCAGTGAGCCAAGATCGTGCCACTGCATTCCAACCTGAGCGACAGAGTGAGACTGTCTCAAAAAAAAATAAAAATAAAAATAAAAACTTTATGTTAGAGCAGCAAACAGTTGGAAGCAGCCAGCAAGTGCAGCAGTGAAGCTTCTAATTCACAAAATTCCGCATGTCTGAGTAAAGCATGTGTTACAGGGGCAACGCAGAAACTAAATATGCTTTCACTCTAGCATTCTGTGAAGGAGACTGAGCCTGAGCCTGACATTGTGGGCAAAACACAGATGTGAAAACACAAAGGCAAAGGTCACTGTGATGTGTTGTTGTAGTGTTTTGGTTTCTGGTTTTTTAATTTTTTTTTTTTTTTTTTTTGAGACGGAGTTCTTTGTTGCTCATGCTGGAGTGCAGTGGTGCGATCACAGCTCATTGCAGCCTCAACCTCCTGGGCACAGGCGATCCTCCTGCCTCAGTCTTCTGAGTACTGGGACCACAGGCATGCACCACCACACTCAGCTAATTTTTATTTTGTTTTTTGTAGACACAGGGTCTCACTATGTTGCCTAGGCTGGTCTTGGACTCCTGAGCTGAAGCAGTCCTCCCTCCTCAGACTCCCAAAGTGCTGGAACTACTGGTGTGAGCCACCTCAGCTGGCCTACAGTATTTTTTATATGGAAAATGTGCCCAAAGTTTAGGCATGTAAGCTCACGTCCAGTTTGATTATTCAAGGCTTAAAAAAAAAAAAAAATAGGCCAGGCACGGTGGCTCACGCCTGTAATCCCAACATTTTGGGAGGCTGAGGCAGGAGGATCACGAGGTCAGGAGATCGAGACCATCCTGGCTAACATGGTGAAACCCTGTCTCTACTAAAAAAAATACAAAAAATTAGCCGGGTGTGGTGGCGGGCGCCTGTAGTCCCAGCTACTTGAGAGACTGAGGCAGGAGAATGGCGTGAATCCAGGAGACGGAGCTTGCAATGAGCCAAGATCGCGCCACTGCACTCCAGCCTGGGCGACAGTGCAAGACTCCGTCTCAAAAACAAAAAACAAAAAAATAGCCTACCCATTGCTTGACTGGAGCTAGATAGCTGAGAATTCAGATATAAAGTGAAAAGTTCTAAATATTTATCCATGTGAGTTGTGCAGCTCATTCTTGGCTAGTCTGTGGCCTTTGTAAGGTTATGTGCTGAGTTCCTTCTCATCTTACCTACTCCAATGGTGGAGCTAGATTCCTTACCTTTGCCATATTCACAGAGAAAGGAAATAGAACTTGGACAGGAATGCATACAATTTTGTTAAAAGCTGAATACAGGGTCAGGCGCCATGGCTCATGCCTGTAACCCCAGCACTTTGGGAGGCTGAGATGAGCTGATCACTTAAGGCCAGGAGTTCAAGACCAGGCAGGCCAACATGGCAAAACCCCATCTCTACAATAAATATAAAAATTAGCCCGGTGTGTTGGCACACGCTTGTAATCCCAGCTACTCAGGAGACTGTGACATGAGAATTGCTTGAACCAAGGAGGTGGAGGTTGCTGTGAGCTGAGATTGCGCCTCACTACAGCCTGGGCGCCTCACTCCCAGCACTTTGGGAGGTTAAGGTGGGCAGATCACTTGAGGTCAGGAGTTTAAGACCAGCCTGGCCAACATGGTGAAATGCCATTTCTACTAAAAATATTAATACAAAAATTAGCCAGGCGTGGTATCAGGCATCTGTAGTCCCAGCTCCTCGGGAGGCTGAGGCAGGAGAAGCACTTGAACCTTGGAGGCAGAGGTTGCAGTGAGCCAAAACCACGCCACTTCACTCCAGCCTGGGCAATTTTTTTTTTTTTTCGAGACAAACACCCGAATACACAAACACCTTTAGAAAAGGTGTTTCTAAATTATAGATTGGCTGTGTTCGATTTATGAACATGTAGTGAAACTGACGAGGAGAGCTGTGGTTTCTCAGCATGGGCTTGGCAGGTGCCCATGGTACCCACGTGCAGGGAGACTCAGTGAGAATCAAAGGACTGACGCTGAGATACTCAAAACCAAAGGTCGTAAGCTGGAGGGGTCCGCAGCTGGAGAAGCACCTCCGACAGGAATGGAAAGCCTTCCAGAGTGAGCAGGAGCTGTGAGGTGACCCCCCTCCTCAGATCAGGGTTGTTCGGTGTCTTAGGAGGGGAGGAGAGAATCCTTCCAGAATGGCCACTGTAAAAACATCTTTTTTCAGCCTGGGCATCATAGCAAGACCCTGTCTCTACAAAATGTATATGTATATTAGCCAGGCGTGGTATCACGCGCCTGTAGTCCAGCTGCTTGAGAGACTGAGGAAGGCGGATTGTTTGAGGCTGGGAGTTCAAGACCAGCCTGGGCGAGACCCTGTTTAAATAAATAAATAACTGTTTTTCTTTTTCCAGGGAAATGTTTTGGGGGGTCAGGTGACCTCCGCAGACATGTCCGCACTCACACTGGGGAGAAGCCATACACGTGTGAGATCTGTAACAAGTGCTTTACCCGCTCCGCAGTGCTCCGGCGGCACAAGAAGATGCACTGCAAAGCTGGTGACGAGAGCCCAGACGTGCTGGAGGAGCTCAGCCAAGCTATCGAGACCTCTGACCTGGAGAAATCTCAGAGCTCAGACTCTTTCTCCCAAGACACGTCCGTGACGCTGATGCCAGTGTCGGTTAAACTCCCCGTCCACCCAGTGGAAAATTCTGTGGCGGAATTTGATAGCCACTCTGGCGGCTCCTATTGTAAGTTACGGTCCATGATCCAACCTCATGGAGTTAGTGACCAGGAGAAGCTGAGTTTGGATCCTGGTAAACTTGCCAAGCCCCAGATGCAGCAGACACAGCCTCAGACCTATGCTTACTCGGATGTGGACACCCCAGCCGGTGGCGAGCCGCTGCAGGCCGATGGCATGGCCATGATCCGCTCCTCTCTGGCTGCTTTGGACAACCACTGCGGTGATCCCCTGGGCAGTCGAGCATCTTCCACCGCTTATAGGAACTCAGAGGGCCAGTTTTTCTCCAGCATGACTCTCTGGGGCCTAGCGATGAAGACGCTGCAGAATGAAAACGAGTTAGACCAGTGATGTACCGCGCTTCTCCACAGTAGAGGTCTGTTCGCAGTTTGGCAGGCTGGTGTCAGGGCTGTAGGAGGACCCGGTTTCCCCATGATGGTTCCTTCTAACTAGCCAGAGAATAGGTAGCTTCCCTCCTGATGATGGCACATAATCTGAAGCATCTTGAACTGAGGGTTGAGGGGGAGGGCCTGCTGGCTCACCGTGAGGCAGCTGCGGGAGGGAGCGCTGACGTCACAGAAGCCAAAGGCTGGATGCTGTCTCAGCAGCTTCAGCTAGCGGGAGAGCGCATGTGCAGTGTCAACCACTGTACGTGTTGGTCATGTTAAAGGAATTATATATGTATAGTATTACAAGTATTTTTGCATTTTTACAAGATTGAAATTTGTAGCATTTTGTATTATTTACACAGAATTTATTTGTATATGAAACTCATACCATAATTTAATTTGAATAAATGAAACTTTTCTATATAATAGTAATATGTGTCCTCTAGCATTTTTATGAATCTAAAGACTAGGGGTATAAAAATAAATAGCAGCGAGCACTCACTCTGCAAGGATAAGAACCTCATTGGTCAGCCTCCTCCTGGTACAGCGGGTTTCTGAGTGGTCAGAACAGCCCGACTCCTGGCTGCCACTTACTGGTAAGGTCATGGGTGAGCTATTCACCCTGTCAGGATCTTCTTTGGGGTTTCTTTTTTGCAGTATGAGAGGAATATCTTCCAGCATTTTTACAAGGCTTGACTGATCTGAGCACCCACTTGAAAATACCGACCCAGGGCCTGGCCCTTGACAGGGCTTTCTAAATATTTACTTCCCCTTCCCAGCAGGCTCGACGGCCTCCACGGGAAGGAGATGTGCCTGTGATGCTGTCACTAGAATATCAAGGTGAGACTGTGGATGTGGCACGTCACAGTGATCTGCTTAGAGCACTGCCTGCACGGAGGACTGTGTGGAGAGCACCCTCGAATACTCTTGAGCAGCTCTAACTCAGAAGTACAAGATAAACGAGAGACCAGTGAGGAGGAGAGGATTTTCATAGAAAAACAGCACAGTTGCAGAGTAGGGCATCAGCTCTGAAGTCCATTACAGGTGCATTTCGTGGTTTCCCAACCATCAGCTGCACTGCGCTCCTGCCAGGCTGGCTCAGCGAGCATCTGTTGTCCCCGTTGCACACATGGAGTGAACTTGGAACACAGTGGCCACACGTGAATGCAGATCTTCCTCCTTCTTCCCCGTGTCCTCTCCTCTCGTGGCCTCCTCTGGCTCCTCCTTCATCCCAACTCCTATAGCTCTTCAGCCTCGCAGCACCTACAGCCCATCCATCCCCTTGGCTGTCCCTGTGGACCCTCCTCGGCCATGGTTCACCCGCCAACCCCTTTATCCATTTCACCTGGTGAACCTCTAGTGCTACACAGAGGTAGCCCAGCCAGGCTAGTGAGCAACAGCCATTCTCCAGTTTCTACAGCTCTCCTGAGCCCACACCCTATCCTACAATCCCCTCTCCTTGATCCAGGCCACATGCTACCCTAGGCGCTTGTGTCACATCTTCTCAGACCTCTGCAGCTCGCCTGTCGTGCTTATGGCCTTGCTTCCTATTTCTCTCAGAACCTAGAAACAAATAGGGGCCAGGCATGGTGGCTTACGCCTGTAATCCCAACAGGTTGGGAGGCTGAGGCAGGCGGGTCACTTGAGCTCAGGAGTTTGAGACCAGCCTGACCAACATGGTAAAACCTCATCTCTACTAAAAATACAAAAATTAGGTATAGTGGCACACGCTTGTAGTCCCAGCTACTCAAGACGCTGAGGCATGAGAATCTCTTGAACCTGGGAAGCAGAGGTTGCAGTGAGATCGCACCCCTGCACTCCAGCCTGGGCAACCGAGCAAGGCTGTCTCAAAAAAGAGAAAAGAAAGGAAGGAAGGAAGGAAGGAAGGGAGGGAGGGAGGGAGGGAGGGAGGGAGGGAGGGAGGGAAGGAAGGAAGGAAAGAGAGGGAGGGAGGGAGGGAGGAAGGAAGGGAGGAAGGAAGGAAGGAAGGAAGGGAGGGAGGGAAAAGAAAAGAGGAAAGAACGTTCCTCAAGCTCCCACAACACCTCCCTACCTTCCCACATCTGTGCCCGTGGATTCTGCACTTTCCCATCTAAAACCAACCTGCCCCCAACCCCTGATTTCCCACCTCTGCTTTTTCTCATGAAGTCTTATTATCACCATCTGACCATCTGACCTACTATATATTCTTCCCCCATTAGGATGTAAGCTCTCTCTCTCTCTTTTTTTTTTTTTTTTTTTTAATAGAGACGGAGTCTCACTACGTTGCCCAGGCTAGTCTCAAACTCCTGAGCTCAAGTAATCCTCCCGCCTAGGCCTCCCAAAGTGCTAGCATTACAGGCATGAGCCACCAAGCCTGGCCAGGATATAAACTCTTTGTGTCTCTTTTGTTCACTGCTTTATCCTCAGTGCCCAAAACAGTGCCTGACACTAAATGCCCAGTAACAAATTGTCAAATGAATGTCTTTGGAATACTTTTTAGTCAAAATATTGGACCTCCTAGATTGATTTATTTTTTTCTCCTGAACCTTGTTCGTCAGATGCTTGTCCCATTACTCCACTGAAACACTTTTTGCCCAGGTATCCCACGACCTGCCCACTGCTAAACCCAGTGAGAATTCTCAGTCCCCATCCTAATGACTCTTAGGCAGTATATGACACTTCAGCAGCAAGTGAATTCCATTTTTCTCCTTGAAACAAGAACCAAGAGGACCACTCCTGCTAGGTTTCCCCTTCATGCATGGGTGGCTCTGACTTGGACTCCTTCCCCTACCCCAACACACATTGTAAAGTTGGGGTGCCCCAACTTTAAGAGCACAGGCCCTGCCTCTCTGGCCTTGCTCTGTCCCTAGGCCATCTCCTCAATGACAGAGCAGGAGCACCGTCATCTTGGACAAACAACTCCACTTTTTAAGTTCCAGCCCCCTTTCTAACCTCATGCATTTCAAAGAAATCACTTCTCTTCTAACAACAAGCAGCCAGGAAGAGCAGACAATGAAACACAGATAAGACAGCTTGGGCACAGAGGGAGGAGGGAAAGTCTCTAGGGTAATCACCAAACTTTACCCTCATACAATGGGCCCCAGTAAAACAGTGGGCCCTAATAAGCACATTCCTTTCCCTTTAGGCACACTGAGACAGGGAAGCTAAAAGCAGACAGGTGGTATGCCTGCAGCTGCAGGAAGATGTGTGGGAACAGACGCAAAAACTCTCCCTCCCAGACAAGACAGAGACACAGAAACATTCTGAGCCTGTGATAAGCTCTCCCACCCTGAACCCTTAAATACTTTTAGTCTGTAAGAGAGAGGGCCTCTGACCTAACTCGGCCAGAAGCCCCTCTCAGGTTTACTCTCCAAAATAAACCTATATTTGTTGAGTGGCTTTTCGTGTTTCTTTCCTCTTTATTTAACTCTTACACTCACATCTCATGGCCTTAAGTACTGTCTGCCTGTGACTCTTCCCAGAACTCTGGATTCCTGTCCTGAGCTGCCTGCTAGCGTCTTCACAGACATCCCAGACCAAGAGCTTTCAAGACCAAGCTCCTTGTCTTTTCCTCAATTCATGGCCACCTTATTAAATGGCAATCCTGTTCCTCCAGGATTTTTAATCCTGAGCATTTTACTCAGACTAAAAACCTTAAGAGTTATCTTACTTCATCAGGAAGCACTTATGGACTTGCCTCCTGTATGCCAGGCACTGGATTTGCCAAAGGCTCAGAAAACAAGACACCTAGGCCAAGTCACATTTTTTAATAAATCTGCTTGATGAGGACAATAATTTGCTCTTGTAGAATAAAACTTTAGGGAATAGCATTAAAACCAAAGGTCTAGGCTGGGCTCAGTGGCTCATGCCTGTAATTCCAGCACTTTGGGAGGCTGAGGTGGGTAGATCACTTGAGGTCGGGAGTTCAAGACCAGCCTGGCCAACACGGTGAAACCTCTTCTCTACTAAAAATACAAAAATCAGCCAGGTGTGGTGGTGGGCACCTGTGATTCTAGCTACTCGGGAGGCTGGGCAGGAGAATCACTTGAACCAGGAAGCAGAGGTTGCAGTGAGCTGAGATTGTGCCACTGCACCTAAGCCTAGGCAATAGAACGAGACTCTGTCTCCAAAAACAAACAAACCAAAAACCCAAAGTTCTCTTCGTTCACATTTCCTGTCTCTTCCTTTTCTGTCCTTGTTACCCTGGCCCCAAAGCCTTATCCTAAAGAAAGAAAATCTCAGAAGAGGAGAGAAGGCTTGGATATGCGTGAATGCAAACTTGGACAGCAAATTATCTGACAGCGGACCAGACCTTGACCTTGTGCTGTACACACAGCATGGGCCATTCACAGCAAGAATAACAGCATGTGTGTGTGTTCTCATATGTGTGCACACACCTTTTATCCCAGTTAGGACACCAGGACTGTGTTCTTGGCTCCATCGCTAGCTGACTATGTGACAAATGCCCTCTTCTCACTGATCCTCAGTGTCCTGACTGTGCAATGGCTACAGAATTTCCATTTTAGAGCTCTATGATTTTCTAAGAATGGCCCATGGCTAGGTTTTGGTAGAACCTTCCAGGGTCAAGACCTGGCTTCCATTACCAAGTTGGGAGCAGAGGCCAAGAGGCTGGGCAGGTCATCAGAAACCCCCCAGCATCTTAAAATGTCTGAGTGGAAAGGGAACTTAGCAATTATATCCTATTTTCATGGGCTTCAACCTTTTATGACTCAGCTGGAAGACTTGTTGACAATGCAGATGTTTGGAAATGATTCTATAGGTTGAGGCAAGGCCTAGGAATCTGCATTTAGCTGGTTTTCCAGATGATTCTGAGGCAGGGAGTGCAAGGGCAGTACTTGCAGGCACGCTGATCTAGTGTGAATTCCGTATTGTACAGACCCCCCGAGATGAGAAGTGACTTGCTGGATAATAACAGTAGCAAGGATGTATCATGTCTATCGTGTGCCAGCACAATGGTAAACACTCTGCAAGTCAACTCAAGCTTCATAAGAACCCCATAAGGTGTATCTCATAATTGCCCCATGGACAGTTGGGGAAAGTAACTCCCTGAGAGGTCAAGGAACTTGCCCAATACCACCTAGCCAGGAGAATTGGGTCCCAAAGTTCCAGGAAGACCTGGTAGCAAAGTCCCAAGCCAGGATCAGATGCAGCCTGGAACAGAGTGCAGGGCTCACCTGCCAGGTTGTGATGGATCTGGAGAGACACCTGCTGCTATTGTAGTCACGATACTCATCACCCATCCTGCTCCAGGAGCGTCTTGCATTCTTCCCCATTATTTTAACTACTTTTTGAGACAGAGTCTCACTTTGTTGCCCAGGCTGGAGTGCAGGGGTGATCATTGCACATGGCAGCCTCAACCTCCTATGCTCATGTGATCTTCCCACCTCAGCCTCCCAAATAGTCTGGGACCACAGGCGAGTACCACCACGCCTGGCTAATTTTTTTTTTTTTAAATATACTTTTTGTAGAGCTGGAGTCTCACTATGTTGTCCAGGCTGGTCTGGAACTCCAGGCCTCAAACGATCCTCCCACTTCAATCTCCTGAGTAGCTGGGACCGCAGGCGTGCACCACCACATTCGGCTAATTTTTAATTTTAATTTTTTTTTTTTTTGTAGAGACGAGGTCTCACTATGTTGCCCAGGCTGATCTCAAACTCCTCAACTCAAGAAATCTTCACACCTTGGCCTCCCAAAGTGCTGGGATTACAGGCGTGAGCCACCGCGCAGCCGCTTCTTTTTTTCTTAAATTACTTAAGTAATAATACATGGACAACAGGAAAATATATCAGAAAATACAAAGAAGTAAAAAGGAAAAAAAGCCTTCATGCATCGCACGCGTTCTCTCGTGAAATCCCTTGACAGTCCGATATGGCACACTGTTCACATCTCGGTTTATTTCCCATCAGACATTTCCCTCTGCAATCAGACACAAAGAAATATAGACACTTGAAGGCTTTTTGTTGTTGTTATTTGTCTTTTCGTTGTTGTTATTTGCCCGTCGCCCAGGCTGGAGTGCAGTGGTGCGATCTCGGCTCACTGCAAGCTCCGCCTCCTGGGTTCACGCCATTCTCCTGCCTCAGCCTCCCGAGTAGCTGGGACTACAGGCGCCCGCCACCACGCCCGGCTATTATTTTTTCCTTCCTTCCTTCCTTTTTTTTTTTTTTTTTTGTATTTTTAGTAGAGAAAGGGTTTCACCATGTTAGCCAGGATGGTCTCGATCTCCTGACCTCGTGATCCGCCCTCCTCGACCTCCCAAAGTGCTGGGATTACAGGCGTGAGCCACCGCGCCCGGCGAACGCTTTTTAAAGTACCTTATAGCATACATCCTACTTTGTAATCTGCCTTTCATGTAGCAAATTGCCATAAACATCTTCCCTTGTCAGAAAACGTGTGTTTCGACACTGACTCTGAATCCCTGTGAAATTCCTGTCACTTCCCTTCAGCTCAGGACGTTGGTGAAGGTCCCGTAGGGTTCTGAGCAGGCAGGAGGAGCTCAGTCCAAGCTCCCTCTTCCCTGAATTCCCAGGGCTACAGCATTTCCTTCCAGCCGCCAGATGGCAACATAGCCACTGGCAACCGGCAGAGACGTGGCCCGGCTGTTCCCTGTGTTAAGGCCACCATCAGAGGCAGCATTTCTGCAACCCTGGGCAGGTGACCAAGGGCATTAGGGACCTTCCCCTTCGACCCCCAGGGGCCCGTTGGAGAGTGGCTCTCTCTTTTGCCCCGGTTTGGAGGCGCGTGTCCTGAGAAGGGAAGTCAGTTGCTCAAGTATCTTTCACCCTTTGAGCTGCCTGTGGCCTGGACTTTAGCGTTCACGCTGGAGCTGCCCTAGGAGCAACCCCGCCCGGGGCCCCACCTCCCAGCT
This sequence comes from Macaca thibetana thibetana, assembly GCF_024542745.1. Taxonomy (NCBI): domain Eukaryota; kingdom Metazoa; phylum Chordata; class Mammalia; order Primates; family Cercopithecidae; genus Macaca; species Macaca thibetana. The sequence goes on from NC_065582.1 coordinate 177,278,158, forward strand.
CCCAACAGGCGCTGCATCTGACAGTGGTGTGAACTCAGCCAAGCTCCCAGTGGGGCCTCGGTGACTCCGCCTGTAAAAATGGGCTTAAAAACTAGCTCTAGGGGCCAGGCGCTGAAATCCCAGTACTTTGGGAGGCTGAGGGGGGCGGGTCATTTGAGGCCAGGAGTACCCAGCCTGGCCAACATGGTGAAACCCCATCTTTGCTAAAAATGCAAAATTTAGCCGGGTGTGGTGGTGCCCATCTGTAATCCCAGCTACTTGGGAGGCTGAGGTGGGAGAACTGCTTGAACCCAGGAGGCAGAGGTTGCAGTGAGCCGAGATCACACCACTGCACTCCAGCCTGGGCGACGGAGTGAAACTCCTTCTCAACAACAACAAAAATAGCTCTAAGAGGTTGGTTAATGGGTACACACATACAGTTAGATAGAAGAAATAAGTTCTCGTGCTTGAGAGTACAATAGAGAATATAGCTAACAACATTGTATGATATATTTCAAAATGACTAGAAGAAATGATTTGAAATGTTCCAACACAAAGAAATAATACATGTTCAAGGTGATTAATATTCTAAACTGGGAGGTGGGGCCCCGGGCTGGTGCTCCTGCACTGATCTTTACACGTGGTATGCATGGATCAGACTGTCACATGGAACCCATCAATATGCACAAACAGTACGTATCAAGATAATAAATACCTTTTAGCATAGTAAACATTATCCTAAGTAAAAGATGCCATGCCCAGAAGGCCAGAAGGTCACATACTATATTATCCTTTTTTTTTTTTTTTTGAGACGAAGTCTCACTTTGTCACCTAGGCTGGAGTGCAATGGCACAATCTCGGCTCACTGCAACCTCCACCTCCCGGGTTCAAGCAATTCTCCAGCCTCAGCCTCCTGAGTAGCTGGGATTACACGCACACACCACCACACCTGGATAGATTTTGTATTTTTAGTAGAGACGGGGTTTTGCCGTGTTGGCCAGGCTGGTCTCGAACTCCTGGCCTCAAGCAATCTGCCTGCCTTGGCCTCCCAAAGTGCTGAGATTACAGGCATGAACCACCACGCCCGGCCTATTATCCCATTTTTATGAAATATCCAGAGCAGGCAAATCCATAGAGACAGAAAGTAAGTTAGTGGTGACCAGGGGCTGGGGGAGAGGGAATGGGGAGCGACTGCTCACTGGGTTTCTGTGAGGGTTGATGAAAAAGTTCTGGAACTAGAGAGTGGTTGTTATGGACTGGAATGTGTCCCCCTCCCCCTAAAATTCACATGTTGAACCCCCTAATCCCCAAGGTGACTGTATTTGGAGCTGGAAGTATTTGGAGAAGGAAGTAATAAGGTTTAAATGAGGTCATAGGGTGGGGCCCTGATTCCATAGTCTTAGTGTCCTTATAAGAAAAGGAAGAGACACCAGATTTTCTGCCTCTCTCTGCACATCGAGAAAGACCATGTGAGGATACAGGGAGGCTGGGCTGTCTGCAAGCCAGGAAGAGAGGGCTCACCAGAAATTAACCCTGCTGGCACCTTTTTTTACTTTTTTTTTTTTTTTTTTTTTTTTTTTTAAATAAAGAGACAAGGTCTTGCTCTGTCATCCAGGCTGGTGTAGAGTGATGCAGTCTTGGCTCACCATAGCCTCCCTCTAGGCTCAAGCAATCCTCCTGCGTCAGTCTCCCTAGTAAACTATAGGCACACGGCATCATGTCTGGCTAATTTTTATTTTTTGTAGAGATGGGGTCTCACTTTGTTGCCTGGGCTGATCTCAAACTCTTAGCCTCAAGCAGTCCTCCCTCCTGGGCCTCCTAAAGTACTGGGATTACCGATGTGAGTCCCTGCACCGAGCCTGCTGGCACCTTAAGCCTTAGACTTCCAGCCTCCAGAGCTGTGAGAAAAAAATGTAATCCCCCCAGTGTATGGTATCTTGTTATATCAGCCAGAGCAGACTAATAAAATGGGGATGGTTGCACGACCTTGTGCACACACTAAATGCCACTGAACTGTACACTTTAAAATGGTGAAAATAGTAAATTTCATGTTATGTGTATTTTACTACAATAAATAATAATAACCACCAAGTAGCCCTGTCCCACAAGACTGCTGTGCGGATGACATGAGGTTAGCTGGGGCCCAGGTGGCTGCTTTCAGAGTCCACGCCCACAGGCTGAAGCTGAATCCAGCTCCCCTGGGGTTCAAAGTGGAACTCGGTCCCCTTCTTGCCGCTTCTTGCCAAAGAAGTGGGAACAAACCGGGTGCGGTGGTTCAGGCCTGTTAATCCCAGCACTTTGGGAGGCTGAGGTGGGCAGATCACCTGAGGTCAGGAGTTCCAGTCTAGCCTGGTCAGCATAGTGAAACTCCATCTCTACTAAATATACAAAAATTAGCCAGGCACGGTGGCAGGCGCCTGTAATCCCAGCTAACTCGGGAGGCTGTGGCAGGAGAATCACTTGAACCCAGGAGGTGGAGGCTGCAGTGAGCCGAGATTGCACCATTGCACTCCAGCCTGGGTGACAGAGCGAGACTCCACCTCACAAACAAACTAAAGAATACAAGAAGCAAACAAACAAACAAACAAGCAAACAAACAAACAAGCAAACAAAAACACACAAGTGGGAACAGCAACTACAGGGCCTGGTGTTCTGGGGCTGCTTTTTTTTTTTTTTTTTTTTTTTAATGACGGAGTCTCGCTCTGTCACCCAGGCTGGAGTGCAGTGGTGCAGTCTCAGCTCACTGCAGCCTCCACCTCCTGGGTTCAAGCAATCCTCTCTCCTCAGCCTCCTGAGTAGCTGGGATTACAGGAGCGTGCTCCCATGCCCAGCTAATGAGTTCAGCTGCTTCTTAAATATATTCATGCTGGGGAGCCCGATTTTTGTTTGGAAAATTCTGTCACCATAAAGTATCAACTTCAGTTGAGGTCAAATGATTGTTGAGCGGCACCTGGAGGGATGAGAGAGGCAGCTCAGAGAAACCAGGCCATGACCTTGGTCCTGTGACTCGGTTTTCCCCTCTGTGAAGTGGGAGAGTAATAACCATGCCCACCTTCTAGGGCTGCTGTGAGGAACAGAGGAAATGGCCCATTAAGGGCCAGATCACAGCCTGGGATGGGGGTAAATCCACAATTCATGTGGGCCTTCGTGGTTGTTCTCTCTTGCAGGGGCCAAGGGAACAGGATTCCAGTCCTTCTCATTCACTGCATCTCCTCTAGGCCCAGAACAGTGCCAGGCACATGACAGGCACTCAGGAGTTATTTAATGAACGGATGGTGGAGGTGGAGTTTGTATTAAACAAAATAATTTCGTTATTCTTGTGTCAAAATGACCACTAATGATTTTACCTAAAATCCAAGCAAGTTAGTTACTGTTATGGGTTGAGTTGCACCCCCTCCCAAATTCACATCTTGGAGTCCAAACCTCCAGAACCTCAGAATGTGGCCTTACTTAGAAATACAGTCAGTGCAGATGTCATTAGTTTGGATGAGGTCCTGCTGGAGTAGGGAAGGCCCCTGTTGTGACAGGTGTCCTTGTGAAAAGGAGAAATTGGGACGTAGACATGCACTCAGGGAGAGCGCCCTGTGAACACGAAGGCAGAGGTCAGGGTGAGACCTCCACAAGCCAGGGAGCATCGAACATTGCACCAAAGCACCCAAAGCCAGGAGAGGGCCTGGCACAGATTCCCTCTCAGAGCCTCAGAAGGAAGCAAACCTGCAGACGCCTTGATCCTGGCCTTCCAGCCTCCAGAATGGTGAGAGCAGAAATGTCTCTTTTTAAGCTACTGAGCTCCTGATACTTTGCTACTGCAGCCCTAGCAAACTAATGAAGTTACTCAGGTTTGAAGGCTTCAAATGCAATATATCAAGATCCTACAATTTAATTCACCCTGTACCTGGGTCTGCAGATAATGATAATTTCTGAATTCTGAGACAAGGAAGTGCAAAAAATAAGCAAAGGGATCCAATTGAAAGCTTTTGAGAGTCTGAACTGTCCCGGAGGAAAGTATTCATTCTCTCAGCCACCCCTGCGCCATTGGTGATCTCCCTAATTTGGAGTCTTCATGATGACTGGAGGACTCGGGGTCTCTAGGCCCCAGTCAGCCCCTGCTCATGTCTGCAGCCAGGGGAACCCATCCTCGGGGGTCCAAGCTTGCTCAGAGCCAGACATAGGTGTGTCTGCATCTTGTTCCTCACCACTTCCTGCAGGCCTTGGAGCTGGCCATGCCCTCCACCACCCCCTGGCCTGTTGTAATCCTGCACACATACCCAACCTCTGCCAAGCAGCGGTCCCACCTGCCCAGGGGGCTCTCCTCTCAAAACCTGTGGGGCAGTGACACTAGTGCCCCCAATGCATGGCACCAGTAGTGAGTGCTGAGTGGCCCAGTAAATGAAGCTGCCTGTAATTCTCAAATCCTAGAGTCCAGGGCAGCGAGGCCCATAACAGACAAGTCCTATTGCTAATGGAAGCTGGTCATTTTATTTTCCATCTCCCAGATTCTCAAATTACCAGGTGAATTTATCAGGGCCCTTTGCTGTAGACTGCCGGACCACTGACTGTAAGAAAGAAGAGAGAGCGAGAACTCTCAGCTTTGAGGAGAGACACCTTTTCCTTCTGGCTAAGCTGGTGGTTCTCGTTGGGCTGCAGGCTTTTCAAACACGTATTCGTGACATGTTATGTAGAAGCCCAGTCCACAGGACAGAAAAACTCGATGATCCAGTTGATAGGAGGATGGGAACCCAGAGCCCTATGTGCCTGGCCCCTCATCCGTTTTTCCCCTCTAGGCTTGAGCTCCAAGAGACCCCCAGAAACTTCAAAGAATAACAGTGAAACCACTGACCTCGGGGACAGAAGAGACTGCAGGAAATGACCAATCAGTCATGGGGATGCTGTCCTTCTGGCTTCTATATATCAACTCTGGACAGTTCCACTATTTTGTGTTTATAAACACGTGCCTTGCTCCAAGAAGACTATGGAAATGCCAAGGGAAAATAGAGGTGCAGGATGAGATGAAGCCAGGGGGTATGGTTCCTACATAGAAATGCATAACATGCTGTTATGAGCTGAATGCCTGTGTCCCCCAGAATTCATATGGTGAGGCTCTAGCTCCCAGTATGGCTGTATTTGGAGACAGGCCCTCTAAGGAAGTAATTAAGGTTAAATGAGGGCATAAGGGTGGGACCCTGATCCAATAGGATTCATGCCTTTATAGGAAGAGATACCACAGACCTCACTCACTCACCTTCCATGAGCACATACCAAGGAAAGGCCATGTGAGGACACGGCGAGAAGGTGGCCATGTCCCACAAAAATTCATATGTTGAAGTCACAAACCCCAGGACCTCAGAATGTGACCCTGTTTGGAAATAGAGTCATCTATATATCATGAGTCAAGTTAAGATGAGGTCACACTGGAATAGGATGGACACCTAATCCAATATAGCTGGCATCCTTGTTATTTTATTTATTTATTTGTTGAGACAGGATCTTGCTCTGTCATCCAGGTTGGAGTATAGTGGTGTGATCATAGCTCACTGCAAACTTGGCTCAAGTGATCCTCCCGACTTGGCCTCTTAAGTAGCTGCAACTACAGGCACATGCCACCACACCCTGCTAATTTTTTATTTTAGAAGAGATAGGGTCTCACTATGTTTCCCAGGCTGGTCTCAAACTCCCAGGCTCAAGTGATCCTCCTGCCTTGGCCTCCCTAAGGTCTGAGATTACAGGTATGAGCCACTGTTCCCAGCCTGGTGTCCTTATTAAAAGGGGAAATTTGGGCACAGACGCACACAGAGCGAACACCATGTGAGGATTACAACAGTGCTGCCACAAGCCGAGAAACTACCAGGTGCTAGAAGAGAGGTCCCTCCCAGCACCTTCAGAGGGAATCTGTCAATATCGCCATCTCATACTTCTGGCCTCTAGAACTGTAAGAATATCAATTTCTGTTAAGTCCTCCAGTTTGTGTTTTGTCATCATGGCAACCCCAGAAACTAATATACATACAGTCCTAACAATACCTGTGAGTTTCACCTTTGGTTATGAGATTCCCGGTGGGCAAGGCAAAGAAGGAAATCTGTTACTGGAATCTCAGCATTTCATGCAGGCTAAGCTGGCAACCTCATCAAAATGGATAGATCCAGGGTGATAAATGCAGTGCCTGGCACCCAGGTGGTACTTAAAAATAAATGTTACCTGGCATTTTTCCCATTTTAAAATTTTTATTATTTTTTAACCACTGACTTTTTTCCCCCATTAAATCAGGCACATTAGAAAACAGTAGACTAGAAGCTGGACGCAGTGGCTCATGCCTGTAATTCCAGCACTTTGGGAGGCCGAGGCGAGTGGATCACCTGAAATCAGGAGTTCGAGATCAGCCTGGCCAACATGATAAAACCCCGTCTCTACTAAAAATACAAAAATTAGCCGGTCATGGTGGCGGACGCCTGTAGTCCCAGCTATTTGAGGGGCTGAGGTGGGAGCATCACTTGAATCTAGGAGGCAGAGGTTGCCCTGGGCCGAGATAGTGCCACTGCACTGCAGCCTTGGCAAGACTCCCTCTGGGGGGAAAAAAATGCAGTAGACTGTAAACTGTCTAAAGTTTCCCTTCGGCCCTGTGGTTTTAAGGTTTTACAATTCTCTTTCAGCAGCTAGTGTTGGTTTTCGTTCCAGAGAAGTAGCTGATATGGGAATGCAGAGGCTGTGGGCTCCGGCCAGACCACAGGACTGGGGCCAGCCCTGTTTCCCAGACGTGTGCTACAGGGACTGTCCCTCGCGTTGGCAGATGTGGCTGGTGAGGGCAGCCACAAAGCAAGAAAAAGACACTTAATGCTTCGTATTTATCTGCCCATTTGGCTGACAGAAAAGCCATCAGGCGATTTGTGTTCTGCCCTTCCTGCTGTGCAAGCTTGGGGAAAGCACGTGACCTCTCTGGGCCTTGCTTTTTTTTTTTTTTTTTTTTGCTTTGTGAAAACATTTCTGGCTTAGTGCAATGGCTCACACCTGTCATCCCAGCACTTTGGGAGGCTGAGGAGGGAGGATCACTTGAATTCCGTAGTTCAAGACTAGCGTGGGCAACGTGGTGAAACCCCGTCTCTACAAAAATACAAAAATTAGCCAGGCGTGGTGTTGTGCACCAGTAGTCCCAGCTATTTGGAAGGCTGAGGTGGGAGGGTGGCATGAGCCCAGGAGGTTGAGGTTGCAGTGAGCCAAGATTGCACCACTGCACTGCAGCCTAGATGATGGGTGACAGAGGAGACCCCTTCTAAAAAAATAATAATAAATAAATAATAATGAAGACATTTCCTGCTCACCCACAACCCATGCCCTGGCCTGCCTCGCTTGCTGATTGCAGCATTTTCTTGCAGAGCTCAGGTCGACTCTAGGGTCCTCCTCCACACTGTGCTGCCACATGTTTTCAGCCTGACCAACTGCACCAACGAGGACGGTCTCCAGCATCCCCAGACTCCATCATCTCCAAAGCCCCTTCAGGAACGAGTGTTCTGGAATGCCTTTGTGCTGGGTCTTTGGGTTGGTCGCTGTGCCTCTGTGCCTCTCACTAGGGTGTAGTGCATGCATGGTGGAAGTCTGAGCCTCTGACACCCAGCACCCACTCACTCACGCTTCTGTTGCAGGTTTACGCCCACTGGGCCCCGGGGCTCTCAGGGCAGAGGCCCCAAGAAGGTGGCACCTTCCCGCCCTCACAGCAAAGCCCTGCGCAGCCTTCACTTTCTCATCCTGCCTGCCTGCACATCCGCTGTGGCTTTGCACTTAGTGCTCAGAATATGTATTGATTTGTCAAATAAAAAGCAACTATGACTTCACTCCTATTACAATGGCTGCTATTAAAAAAATAAAAAGTAAAAATAGAAAATAACAAGTGTTGGTGAAAACGTGGAGAAATTGGGGCCACCGTGCACTGTTGGTGGGAATGAAAAGTGCTGCAGCCATTGCAGAAAATGTCTCGGAGTTTCTTCAAAATGTTTGACGAATTCTATAGTGTCCAGCCCTACAGGGTCTGTGGGTTTTTCTCCTCATGTGCACAGACGAGAGAGTGTAGAAATAAAGACACAAGACAAAGAGATAGAAGAAAAGACAGCTGGGCCCGGGGGACCACTACCACCTAGACGCGGAGACCAGTAGTGGCCCCGAATGCCTGACTGCACTGTTATTTCTTGGATACAAGACAAGGGGGCAGGGTAAGGAGTGTGAGCCGTCTCCAATGGTAGGTAAGGTCACGCGAGTCATGTGTCCACTGGACGGGGGCCCTTACCTGTTTGGCAGCCGAGGCGGAGAGAGAGAGAGGACAGCTTACGCCATTGTTTCTTCTATGCATTTCAAAGACTTTTAGTACTTTCACTAATTCTGCTACTGTTATCTAGAAGGCAGAGCCAGGTGTACAGGGTGGAACATGAAAGCGGACCAGGAGCGTGACCACTGAAGCACAGCATCACAGGGAGACGGTTAGGCCTCTGGATGGCTGTGGGCGGGCCAGGCCTTCCACAAGAGGTGGTGGAGCAGAGTCTTCTCTAACTCCCCCAGGGAAAGGGAGATTCCCTTTCGGTTTGCTAAGTAACAGGTGCCTTCCCCAGGCACTGATGCTACCGCTAGACCAAGGTCTGCTAGGTAACGGGCACCTTCCCAGGCGCTGGCGTTACCGCTAGACCAGGGAGCCCTCTGGTGGCCCTGTCCAGGCGTAACTGAGGCTCACACTTGTCTTCTGGTCACTTCTCACTGTGTCCCTTCAGCTCATGTCTCTGTAAGGCCTGGTTTTTCCTAGGTTATAATTGTAGAACAAAGATTATTATAATATTGGAATAAAGAGTAATACTACAAACTAATGATTAATGATACTCATATGTAATCATATCTATAATCTATTTCTAGTATAACTATTCTTATTCTATATATATATATATATATATATATATATATTTTTTTTTTTTTTTTTTTTTTTTTTTTTTTTTTTTGAGACGGAGTCTTGCTCTGTAGCCCGGGCTGGAGTGCAGTGGCCGGATCTCAGCTCACTGCAAGCTCCGCCTCCCGGGTTTACGCCATTCTCCTGCCTCAGCCTCCGGAGTAGCTGGCACTACAGGCGCCCGCCACCTTGCCCGGCTAGTTTTTTGTATTTTTAGTAGAAACGGGGTTTCATGGTGTTAGCCAGGATGGTCTCGATCTCCTGACCTCGTGATCCGCCCGTCTCGGCCTCCCAAAGTGCTGGGATTACAGGCTTGAGCCACCGCGCCCGGCCTATATTTTCTTTATTATACTGGAACAGCTTGTGTCCCTCGGTCTCTTGCCTTGGCACCTGGGTGGCTTGCCACCCACGAAATTCAAATTAAAAAACCATGTCAGGCCAGGTGCAGTGGCACATGCCTGTAATCCCAGCACTTTGGGAGGCTGAGGTGGGCAGATCACCTGAGGTCGGGAGTTCAAGACCAGCCTGGGCAACATGGTGAAACCCTGTCTCTACTAAAAATACAAAGATTAGTTGGGCATGGTGGCGTGTGCCTGTAGTCCCAGCTACTTGGGAGGCTGAGGCAGGAGAATCACTTGAACGCAGGAGGCGGAGGTTGCAGTGAGCTGAGATCGCACCATTGCACTCCGGCCTGGGCAACAGAGTAAGAATCGGTCTCAAAAAAAAAAAAGAAAGAAAGAAAGAAAAAGAAAAACGATATTAAATATTGAAATGAAGGCCGGGTGCGGTGGCTCAGACAAGGCTTAGGCAAAACCAGGTGCGGGGAGTGAGATGGACAGTATCAGGGGAGTGATTAATCAGCGGATGAGAGAATGGCCTTCCTGTGGCCAGCCAAGGGTTTTGGGAGGTGCCACTAGGAGGGGGCATCCACTAGCCCAGGAAGAGGGTAGATCAAAGTTTGGGGACCTGGGGAGAGGAGAGAAGCTGAATTAAACTAGAGTCAATCAGATGAATTAACAAGTCCAGATTGATCAGTGGGGATACACAGTTTAGCTAATCTTTGATGAGGCAAAGAATGAGAATTTGGAAGTTCTGTGCCTGGCTTGTCTCAAACAAACAAGTCGTGGGTGGGCATCTGTGGGTCTTGCCTAAGTCCACTGGGAAAGGTTGGTTCTTTGCAGTAAGCTGTTTCCTGGAACACGAAGCGGGTGAGGGGATTTCCTAATCCTTGTTGTTTTCCGGGAGCACAACCTCAAGTCAAATTCAGCACTGTCCATTCGAATAGGATGGAACTGAGAGGCATTATGGAGTATCTTAACTTTTTTTTCTGGCACACAGGGGGCCACCAATAAACATCCACTGAATAATGAATGAATGAATGAATGAATGAGTTGGCAGAAGGGAGCAACCACTAGGAGCTGGAGTGATCCAAGAAGGCTTCATGGAGGAAGGTGACGTTTGAGGAGGACCTTGAGGGAAGGGTACATTCAATGAACAACACATTAAGGATCCCAATAAAACAGTTCCGAGGGTGGGAAGGAAGGAGAATGCTTGTGTATTGGGTGCACATTACACAAGAGGCCTTGCATGGGTCCTTCAGGAAAACAGAAACCATTCTAGGTTTTTTCAAGCAGAAAGGCGTTAAGACAAGGAGAAATTCGTTGCTGACAGAGCTGTTGGAAGGTGGGGAGGAGCGAATGTCAGGCCCTGCTTTGATGTCTATTCTTCCGGGAACTGTTTCTCTCCTTTTCCCTCCTCTCTGCTTTTGTCACCCTTGGTCAAGAGCAAGTGAGCCTTTGGGACTCAACCTCCTCAAAAGCAAAGCCAGAGTCTAGCCTCTGCCAGCACAGGGCCAAGACGCCCTGCAGGTGCCTTCTGTATCTAAGATGGATTGGAGCTCTGCAATCGCTATCTTGACGCATTCCCTGCCAACACCCCAGGGATGCAATTATGCAACCGCGCTTTTCAAACAGACCTCCCAGCTGTGCAAGCAAAATCAAGGGGAGCAGGGCTCTGATCCAGCGCATCTTCAGGGCCCCACTCCTCTCATCAGCCTGGCAACTTACAGGACTCAGGAGGAGGAGGAAGAGGTGACCTAGAGCTGGCCAGAGACACTGGGCCCTTCCTGGAGCCAGAGATGAGTGGGCAGGGCAGTGCCTCAGATTTCAGAACAATGCTCTGCTCTGAGCAGGTCAAAGTGATGGGTGGGACATCAGAAGCAGCTCAGGATGCCCACAGGTTGTTCCCAGGCAATCCCAAGGCCCAGGGTCAAGCAGCAGCAATGCGGCTGAACAGGAAGTAGAAGCTGGGTCACTCAGAGCCCTCTACACCTGTGCTGAGCCCTGGACCCGGTTCCCAACACCCCTCCCTCCGGCCAGACTGAATCTCTGCAGATCCCACCATCCATGGACCGCCCCCATACCCCTACCACCATGCCTCTGCTCATGTCCCTCCTCCAGGGCATCCCTGCGTTCTTCCCATCCCCTCTACCTTTCTCGGCAATTACTGTACAATAAGCCCTCCTCACCTTCACCCAGGGGACCGGGTCACAACTGGGCAGAACAGCATCGTGGTCAACCTAAAAAAAGACACCAGAGAAAATGATCTCTAAATATGTCGAGCTTACTCGGGAGTAAGAAATAAGGATGATAATCCGGAATGCATGCAAGCCATCAGTGCATTCGGCGAGGGAAGGGTAAAGGGGCGCTTTTATTGGGAAAAAGAGATTTACATAAGCTGCTTAGAAACAGAGTTCACTGGTTCCCGAGGCTCAAAGCCAGAGTTGTTGTCAGTGCTTTGGTGGAGATGCCAGTGCTGGGCGAATGTTCTTCCAAGCGCGCCTTATCTGCGTTCCTGCAGTCCTGCAGAACGTCCAGTGGTAAGCCTCATCAAAGCAGGAGCTGCGTGAAAGTCCTTGGAAACAGTTCTTATCTCAGACATGGAAGTGCGAGCCTCCTTCACGCCTTCCCAGCCCTATTTTGTCTAAGTCTGACAGAAGTGATTTTATCCTGGTATCTGCAACTTTCACAGCGTTTACGGGTGTGACTGACAGTTGCCCAGGTTCACATAGCTGCCGTCGCCATTGCCATGTGATGGGAGGCATGTTCCTCGGAGCCTCAGTTTTCTCCTCCATGCACTGGGGGAGTCACGCTCCTAGCTCGTAGGGTTAGTCTGGGGTGAGCGTGGGACGATCATGCCCACGTTCCCCTGGGGCCTGGCTCAAGTATGTGTGCCGGACTTGCCAGCATTGCCACTCCTCCCCGTGCCCCTCCCTCCAGCAGGGACCTGACCTCCTCGGTTTCCTTGCTTGTCTCACCCACTGGACTGTGAGATCCCTCACTGCAGCGGCTGCATGTTGGCCACTGTTATCCTCAGCCCCCTTTAGTGCCAAGCCTGGCGTTGGTTCCCTGTTCGTGCTTACAGATACAAACGCACCAGGACAAAAGGGAACAGCCACTCTGAAGGACACAGCCTCAGCCTCACCAACGGCCTGCATTCATGATGAGTGTGAACAGGATGGTGGGGGGAGCTGGAAAGATGCCCGGCAGAGACCCCCAGCCCCTGGCCAAGGTTCTGGTTTCAAAATGCCTGAGAGAGGTTCCAGAAACTGACGCATTGTCCATGAGGTCCTGCTGTTGACAAACACATTCACTCCTTGTTTGTGTAAAAGCCTGGTTAGGCCGGGCGCGGTGGCTCACGCCTGTAATCCCAGCACTTTGGGAGGCTGAGGAGGGAGGATCACCTGAGGTCAGGAGTTCGAGACCAGCTTGACCAACATGGTGAAACCCTATCTCTACTAAAAATACAAAAATTAGCTAGGTGTGCTGGCGCGTGTCTGTAATCCCAGTTACTCGGGAGGCTGAGGCAGGAGAATTGCTTGAACTTGGCAGGCAGAGGTTGCAGTGAGCCAAGATTGTGCCACTGCACACTCCAGCCTGGGTGACAGAGTGAAAGTCAGTCTCAAAAAAAAAAAAAAAAAAAAAAAAAAGCCTGGTTACGGTTAGGCTGGTGAGAATCCATGGCCATGCGACTGCTGCTAACTAGGCCTGATTTTCCAGGCACAGCTGGCACGTCATGCATGCCCAGGGAGAATCCTCTTGTGAAGGAAGGAATTGATGCTCTCCTATAGGGTGGGCGGGGGGCGGGGCGATGGTTGGTGTCATCATCAGCTTTTTCTTTTTCTTTTTTTTGTTTTTGAGACAGAGTCTCGCTCTGTCGCCCAGGCTGGAGTGCAGTGGCACAATCTCGGCTCACTGCAACCTCCGCCTCCTGGGTTTGAGCAATTCTCCTGCCTCAGCCTCCCAAATAGCTGGGAACTACAGGTGCCCACCACCATGCCCAGCTAATTTTTGTATTTTTAGTAGAAATGGGGTTTCACCATGTTGGCCAGACTGGTCTCGAACTCCTGACCTCAGGTGATCTGCCTGCCTCAGCCTCCCAAAGTGCTGGAATTACAGGCTTTTTCTTAAAGTGAGGCCTACTTGAGTCCCCCAGGAGGGAGGATGAGAGCAAAGTCAGTTTATTGAACAAATGGCCACAGTGAAGGGTCATGGAAGCAAGTTCTTCTTTCTCATCTCTGTCCCTTTCAACCCATCTCAGGATGAAATCCTACAGATCCCTTAGCCTTTCCAGCCATGCTCCGGAGAGACTGTGTGAAATGTGCTGTTATCTGGGGATTCAAAGTCAGGTCCAGGCGGTTCTCAAGCCTGAAAGCTCTCATCTGATTTAAAACTTCTCCTCTGCCCCAGGTCTTGGGCATGGAGGAGTGGGCCGGACTTTTCCTCTCTCCTGCTCACCCTGTGCAGGCCTCTCTCCTGCACTAGGCTCTTCCTGGCTCCCCCAGTGTGTTTGTGATTTAGAAGGGTGCTATGGTTTGAATATCTGTCCCCTCCAAAACTCATGTTGAAACTTAATCCTGTCCAGGTGTGGTGGTTCACACCTGTAATCCCAACACTTTAGGAAGCTGAGGCAGGAGGATTGCTTGAGACCAGCCTGGGCAATATAGCAAGACCCCATCTCTAAAAAATAAAAATAAAAAATAAAGAAAGGAAACATAATACCTAATGTGGCAGTATTGAGAGGTGGGACTTTAAGAAGTGGAGTCATGAGGCTTCCGCCCTTATGAATGAATTACTGCATTCATGAGTTAATGGATGAATGGGTTGTTAAGAGAGTGAGGCTGGTGGTTTTACAAGAGGAAGAGACACCTGAGCTAGCATGCTCAGCCCCCTCGCCATGGGATACCCTGTGCCACCTTGAGGCTCTGCAGAGAGTCCCCACCAGCAAGAAGGCCCTCACCAGATGCAGTCCCTTGACTGTGGTATTCTCGGCCTCCAGAACTGTAAGAAATTAATTCTTTTCTTTATAAATTTCCCAGTTTCTGGCATTCTGTTATAAGGATCAGAAAATGGACGAAGACAGGGGGTGCTGTCAAGAAGGCAGAACAGTCTTCCATAGCTGGTGGCGCTGAAGTTCACTCCTAGCTGTGCAATGGCCCTGGCCAGGCAGACACTTGGCCCTCCGTCATTCAGGGGATTCCTTGAAGCCTGCTACATCCCCACTGCCTGAATCACTGGAGGCTCCCTTTTGCAGCTCCTTCGGCAGGCAATCGCTGCGGACAACACCTTTCAGGCCCTGTCTTCCAGCAGCCACCACGAAGGATGCCTTCTGTGAGGTCCTGTGTGGTCATCTGGACATGCCCCTGGAGCTTTCCAGGACCTGATCCCTCGAACCTGTGAAGGGAACCTTGTATGGCAAGAGGGACTTTGTAGATGTGAAGGAGTGAGTCTTGAAACGGGGAGTTTATCCTGGATTATCTGGGTGGGTCCTAAATACAATCACAAGGGTCCTTATAAACAGGAGGCAGAGGCAGATTTGACACAAAGAGGGCAGTGTGATGACGGAAGCAGAGAGAGAGATGAAGATGCCAGAGCTACAGACCCAGCCGTGTCACCCAGGACACTGATCCCATGGAGTTTATGTTCTACTAGAGGAGACAAGGAGGCAAACGATGAACAAAGTCATTTCAGAGAACAGTCTATGCTACAAAGGTAATAAACAGGGTGGCAGGAGGGTCCCTCTTGTATATGAGGGTTATTTACCTCAGGGAGGGCTGGCATGGGGTGTATGAGCTTGAACGTGATGATAGATGTCATGGTGTGTAGTTCAGAGCCTGGTGTGTGTTAGGTACTCACACGCCTATTAGCTAAATTTGAGCAGGAAATCCAGGCCGAGAGATAAAGCACAGGCTTTTGCTGTGGAGATACTCTTGCCCCAAGGGACTGGGACACTCTTACAGGAATCCTGAGAGGTTTCCATCCTTTTCTAGGGTTCTGTTGCCATTTGATCATTCATTCATTCATTCATTCTTTACTCGCTAATTCATTCATTCAGCACATCTCTTGGGAACTCTTCCTCTGTGTGCTGGACATTTTGCCACCTGATCTCTTTATCCCTCTCCCAGGCCACATGTCCTCCCAATTGGCCGGATGACGGTGATCAACAAAATGCCTGCCGTGTGTGAGGCCAGCTGTACTGTACAATCCTGACAAAACAGGGAGTTTTTGCGCCTTTTTTTTTTTCAGACAGAGTCTCACTCTGTCACCCCGGCTGGAGTGCAGTAACGTGATCTGGGCTCACTGCAACCTTTGCCTTCTGGGTTCCAGCAATTCTTGTGCCTCAGCCTCCCAAGTAGCTGGGATCACACATGTGCATCAACACGCCCAGCTAATTTGTCGTACTTTTTGTAGAGACAGGGTTTCACCATGTTGGCCAGGCTGGTCTTGAACTCCTGGCCTCAAGTGATGCACCCGCCTCAGCCTCCTAAAGTGCTGAGATTACAGGCATGAGCCACCGCGCCAGGCCTACTTTTGCTCTTGATTGGTTCACTGTCATTTCTTGAATTTCCTCTCCAGGACTTCCGCCCTCATCAGTGGCTCCTAGCTTCCTAGTTTCCTAACTGTACTGTACTTTTTTTTTTTTTTGAGACAAGAGTCTCACTCTGTCATCCAGGCTGGATTGCAGTGACATGATCTCAGCTCACTGCAGCCTCTGCCTCCTGGGTTCAAGTGATTCTCCTGCCTCAGCCTCCCTAGTAACTGGGATTGCAGGCATGTGCCACCATGCCCAGCTAAATTTTTTTGTATTTTTAGTAGAGATGAGGTTTCACCACGTTGGCCAGGCTAGTTTCGAATTTCTGACCTCAGGCAATTCGCCTGCCTCCGCCTCCCAAAGGGTTGGGATTACAGGTGTAAACCACCACTCCCAGCCCTTTTTTTTTTTTTTTTTTTTTTTGAGACAGAGTCTCACTCTGTTGCCCAGGCCAGAGTGCAGTGGTTCAATCGCAGCTCACTGCAGCCTTGATCTCCAGGGATCAAGCGTCCTCATCTGGCCTCTTTAACCCTTCCCTAGGCCACATGCCCACCCAATTGGCCAGGCTACCATGATCAACAAAACTCCTGGCCAGGCTATCCAGCCTCCCCATGCTGGTCCATTGCTAGGTGTTTCCCAGGTCTCCAGGTGAAAAGAATCACCTCGGGAGCTTGTTGAACATGCAGCTTCCCAGGCTCTGTCCCTAGTGAATCCACATTACCTCGTCCTACGTGGAGGTCTGAGACTTTGTGATCAAAGCACGTTTCCTGGGTGAATCTGAGAGTGGTGAGAGGTTGGAAACACCAAATCACCGCTGAACTTCCCACAACCTTCCTGTGCATACAGCTCACCTGGGGGTCTCATCAAGGGCTCACTCTGAGTCAGCTGCTCTAAGATAGGCCAAGATTCCGTGTTTCTATCCGGGATCCAGGCAGTGCTCATGCTGTGGTTCATGGACCCCGCTTTGAAGGGCAAAGTGTTACAGGTCTATAGTCCTTCAACATACAGTAGTTTCAATGTGCTTAACCACTTTTTTTTTTTGGTTTTGTTTTTGGTTTTTTTGAGATGGAGTCTTGCTCTGTTGCCCAGGCTGGAGTGCAGTGGCACGATCTTGGCTCACTGCAACCTCAGCCTCCGGGGTTCAAGTGATTCTCCTGCCTCAGCCTCCTGAGTAGCTGGGATTATGGGAACGTGCCACCACACCCAGCTAATTTTTGTATTTTTAGTAGAGATGGGGTTTCACCATGTTGGTCAGGCTGGTCTCTAACTTCTGATCTCATGATCCACCCGCCTTGGCCTCCCAAAGCAGGTGTGAGCCACCCTCCCCCCTCCCCCGGCACTTGCTTAACCACTTTCAAATGAGATCGGGCACGTTCAGAGTGGTATGGCCATAGACTGCTTAACCACTTCCAGATGAGGTCTTCCTACGAGCTGGGGAACAGGTGAAGGACTTTGCACGCAATGTCTCATTTGATCTCTCAATAGCCCCCTTTTACAAATGGGGGGACTGAGGGAAACCGAGGCTTTAAGAGGTTTGTGACTTGCCAAGTCATACTGCTGAGGTGGCAAGGTTGGCCTTGAACCCAGACTGTCTGAGGCTGGGGCCCAGGCTTAAAACGGCAATGGAGAAGAAAAGGAATAACAATATCTGGGCAACTACTATGTGAGAGTCTGGTGTTGCAGGCGTTCATCATCTCCTTCCATTTTTTTTTTTTTCTTCTTTTTGATTATACTTTAAGTTCTGGGATACATGTGCAGAACGTGCAGGTTTGTTACATAGGTATACATGTGCCATGGTGGTTTGCTGCACCCATCGACCTGTCATGTACATTAGGTATTTCTCCTTATGTTCTCCTTCCCCTAGACCCCCACCCCCAACAGGCCCCACTGTGTGATGTGCCCCTCCCTGTGTCCATGTGTTCTCATCGTTCAGCTCCCACTTATGAGTGAGACATGCGGGGTTTTTCTGTTCCTGTGTTATTTTGCTGCATCATCTCCTTCAATCCTTATAGCAGCCTCATGGGACACTTATTAGTATCCTCAACTTACAGAAAGGGAAACTGAGGCACGGAGAGGCTACATAGCTGATCCAAAGCCAGTCAGCTCTGGGTGGCAGAGCTGGGGTTGAGTCCAGTCTCCCTGATGCCCCCATGTACCCAGCTCTGCTGCATCTCAGTCCCCTGGCCAACACCATCCTCCCTGCCCCGCACAGCCATAAGCCCTACATCAGTGTCCTGGGGCTTCCAGAACAAATGACCCCAGGCTGGGTGGCCTTCAGCAACAGACATGTATTCTCTCCCAGGGCTAGAGGCCAGAAGTCCAAAGTCAAGGTGTTGGCAGGGCCATCCTCCCTCTGATGACTTTAAGGGAGGACCTTTCCTCTTCTCTTCCTGCTTCCAGTGGTCCTGGCCCCCCTTGGCTTGTAGCTGTATCGCACCAGTCTCTGCCTCTGTTGTCACGTGGCCTTCCTCCCCTGTGTCTGTCTCTGCATCTCTTTTTTCTTTTGAAAAATTTAATCTATTTAATTGAGACCAGGTTATTAGACTGGCTAATTTTTGAATTTTGGTAGAGATGGGTTTTGCCATTTTGCTCGAACTGGTCTCGAACTCCTGGGCTCAAGCTATTCACCCGCCTCGGCCTCCAAAAGTGCTGGATTACAGGCATAAGCCGTCGCACCCGGACTCTGCATCTCTTTTCTTTTTTCTTTTCTGCTCTGTTCTTTGAGACAGAGATTCACTCTGTTGCACAGGCCAGAGTGCAGTGGTGCAATCTTGGCTCACTGCAACCTCTGCCTCCTGGGTTCAAGTGATTCAAGTGCCTCAGCCTCCCAAGTAGCTGGGATTACAGGCATGCACTACCATGCCTGGCTAATTTTTGTATTTTTAGTAGAGATGGGGTTTCACCATGTTGGCCAGGTTTGTCTCAACCTCCCAACCTCAGGTGATCCGCCTGCCTCAGCCTCCCAAAGTGCTGGGATTACAGGCATGAGTCACCACGTCAGGCTTTTTGTTGTACTTTTAAGAGGTCAAAAGCCGGGGCAGGGATCAGGGGGAGGTTGGGAGGTGGGTGAGGAATAAAAGACAATATATTGGGTACAGCGTACACTGCTTGGGTGATGGGTGCACTGAAATCTCAGAATTCACTACTAAAGAACTCATTGACGTAACCAAAAACCACCTGTACTCCTTAAAACTAAAATAAAAAAGGTCAGAAGCAAAGAGAATTAACAGGCAACCCACAGGAGGAAATGTTACTAGTTAACAAGCCTGGAAATATTTTCACCCGCTGGTGATCAAATAAATACTAACTGATGTAAGATTCCATTTCTTGGCCTTCAAATTAGTGAAAGTTTTTGTAAATGGTAATTGTGAATGCTGGAAACTGTGTGTTGAACAGTCACTTTCCTACACTGCTGTGGCCTCTTTTCGGGAAGCAATTGGATAGTGTTTCCCAGGGGCGGCCAAAAGATCCACTCCATTTGATTCCATGATTCCACTTCTAAAACTTTCTCCCAAGGAAATCATCAGAGATGTGGTCACAATTTCTATACAAAGACGCTGTTACAACATCTGGGGGGGGGGGGGGGGGGAGAAACAGTGGTAGAAACAAATTAAAATTAGCTTAAATGTCTACCCATAGGCATTGATAAAAGGGTGTGTGCTAACTTACAGGAATGGTTATGCTAAGTGAGAAGGGATGCGAAATTGTATATCCAGTAGGACCACAAATGTGTACAAATGGTGCAGAATAAAAGGACTTGAGATACTCATGACAAGAGCCGTAAAGAGAAAAATTTCCAAGTACAACAAGGGACTCTCTCTGGGACAGATACGGGGCCATGTCGTATACTATTGCTGGAGCACAGAAAACACCACCCTAATATATGACACTTTCCATGCGGACCCGAAGCAGCAGCCTCCAGGTCTCTCTGTTCCCCTCCTCCTGTCAACCTTGTCTCTCTCAGAGCACAGGCTATTCTCTGAACCTCCCCTATCTACCTAGAAAACAGACCCCCAGTGAGGAACATAGTGGCCTTTTTTGACTTAAAAGGAAGAAGTTGAGGCAACATTAAGTACAAAGTTTATTTGGGCCAAGCTTGAGGATTGCAGCCCAGGAGCATAGATTCAAATTGCTCTGAATATACACTCCAATTAGCAGCAGTTAAAAACAAATTTTTAAAGGAAAAGAGGAGGCAGTTCTTGAGTTATCAAGAACTTGTATTAAAACAAGTTTTGATTGGGTATAGATTGTTCTATCACAAATCTCAGGAACATGAAAATAATGAGTGAGGCAGTCAGAAACAAAATAACTTTTTTTCTTTTTTAAGACGAGTCTAGTTCTGGGACCCAGGCTGCAGTACAATGGCGTAATCTCAGCTCGCCACAACCTCCACCTCCTGGGTTCAAGTGATTCTTCTGCTTCAGCCTCCTGAGTAACTGGGATTACAGGCATGCACCACCACACCCCGCTAATTTTCGTTTTAGTAGAGATGGAGTTTCACCATGTTGGTCATGCTGGTTTCGAACTCCTGACCTCGTGATCTGCTGGTCTTGCCCTCCCAAAGTGCTGGTGTGTCCACAATTGGTTCCTTCTGGTGAGTTCTTGGTCTCACCAACTTCAACAATGAAGCCATGGGCCCTCGCAGTGGGTGTTACAGCTCTCAAAGACCGCGCGTCCCCACTTCGTTTCTTCCGGAGGGTTGGTGGTTTCACTGACTTCAGGAGTGAAGCCGCAGATCTTTGCAGTGAGTGTTACAGCTCTTAAAGGCCACACATCCAGAGTTGTTTGTTCCTCCTGATTGGTTCATGGTCTTGCTGACTTCAGAAGTGAAGCCTCACACCTTCACAGGAAGTGTTACAACTCATAAACTCAACTCATAAACACACAAAATACCCAAAATGTGAGCAGCAACAAGAGTTGTTGTCAAAAGTGAAACACCACAGCTTCCTCAGCCTTCAAGGGGACGCTAGGGGATTGCAGCTTCTGGTTCTGGTGGCCAGCTTTTATTACTTTATTTGGCCCCACCCACATCCTGCTGATTGGTCCATTTTACAGAGCGCTGATTGGTCCATTTTACAGAGTGCTGATTGGTCTATTTTACAGAGTGCCGATTGGTCCGTTTTTACAGAGTGCTGATTGGTGCATTCACAACCCTTTAGCTAGACACAGAGCACTGATTGGTGGGTTTTTACAGAGTGCTGATTGGTGTGTTTACAAGCCTTTAGCTAGACACAGAGTGCTGATTGGTGTGTTTACAATCCTTTAGCTACACAGAAAAGTTCTCCCAGTCCCCACCCAAGCCGAAGCCCAGCTGGCTTCACCTCTTACTGGTTACAGGCGTGAGCCACCATGCCCAACTGGTAGGAACAAAATAACTTCAAACAGTTGTCCCTAGGTGTAGGCACCAGGTGCAGTGGGGCAGGGAATGACTGGAGTTCCAAACCCATGTCTCTCTGGTTCTGCAGATCTCACAGTGCTCAGCCTGCTCTGAGCTGTTTTTCTTTTCTCATTTCCCCCCTGTTGACCAAAACTATTCCCATAGCAGCACTGATGATCAGTCTCTGCTTAGGTGACAGTGATAGATGCCCTTCATCCCTCAGTGCTGGGAAGGCTCATTCCTGGGTAGTCCTCAGTCAAGCCACTAATTTATATAAACGCTGTCGTTGCTTGTTGAATCATCTCCGCTCTTCAGAATATCATTTTCTGGTTTTCTTGGAAGAAGCAAAACAATGAGAGATACATAGTAACAAAGCCTATTCCCCTGGGGATTCAGTTCAAATTATAGGAAAATAATAAAAGAACTCTAAAACAATGGTCAGGGCCGGAATCTAATAATAGGTATTCTGTAGTTTTCTTCAGGAGCATAACATTTTTCTCCAGTTCCCATTTTTACCAAAGTTTAGTATTATACTTAGCCTGATTATTTGCATAAAGTGCAGCAAGAATAGTGATTGGCCATATAGACCCTTTTAAGTTGACTTTGCTGGAACGTTCAGAGGAATTTCAGATTAGACTTTTAAAAGTCTCAAGGCTAGGAGATCAAACCAAGGATTCACCGCTAGACTGCACCTGTAATACTTGAACAAATTGGGTGAATTTCTCTCTTCCCAAGGTCCCCAAAATATCTTTTGGTTCCTGGGAATATCAGAAAGAGACATTCTTTATTTACTGCAAGATTAGAAACTTTGAAAGGGAACCATGTAGACAAGATAGTAGAAGATAGTAGGCCAGTTATGCCAAGAGGCTTTTTATCAGCTCTAAAAGTCCATTTCAATTCCTCAAAGCAGTGTTATTGTATCTGCAAATATGCCATTCCAGTCAGAATCTTGATTTTTTAAAAAATAGTGTCTCAAATTGTGTCCTGTGACAGAAAACAGATTCTTATTGAACCAATGCAAATAACTTGATTGCCATAAAATAAGAATACTCATGAAGAGTTTCCAAGTTTTGGGGAAATCAGGTAGAGATAAAGGCAAATGTTTCTATTTTGTTTACAAAGGTATATTTTATCCAGTTGCTATAAGCTACAAATAACTCAAAAGAGAAAAGCTGTCTTGACTGTGGAAATCAAAATATAAAAAGAATCAGCAATGTGTCAGACAAAAAAATCACGAAAGTCATTTCAGTCCTCTATCAGTTCAGTCCCATGTAATTAATTCTTGTCATGCTCGATGTTGGGTTAGCAATCTTCATGAATGCATTAGAGTTCTGAAATTTTCTACTTGGTCCAGTGATATGATCTTTGAAGTTATCAAAAACTTGTATTCAAGAGTACGGGCCAGGGTCCTTTTCCAAGAATTTCCTTGAAGAAAAAGCAAATTTGAACTGTAACCAGTTGTAAATCACTTTTTGAGAAGAATCAAAATAGAGCAATAATTGTCTACGAATGGCGAAAGACTTCGGGTAGCCATAAAGATGTAATTAACAAGGAAATTTGATTATTTCTGTGGCATACAACAATTTAACATAAGAACTATAATTATGTGTGACAACGTAGAAAGACGTATCAGCATGTTAGGAATCTCATAACTTGAGAACACACATTAATACCATATCTATACAAATATAACTTAAACAAATTTAAACAGCATTTCTTATCTGACAAAGCTTCCTGTATGACTTTAACATACCAAGGTGGCTCAATATGTTTCTCTAGGGCTTCCAGGAGTTCCTTTTTGAAAGGGAAGATTTAGCACACTTAATTAAAATAGTATCACAGGTCACTGTAAAATAATAGTCATTTATTTTGCCAAAGTGATAATTTAAAGATTTCAAAAAGCCCACCCTTTACTCTTTGAGAGAGAAGAGACTCAGTTTTCCAATCAAAAGACCTAATAAAAGACAGCGTGAAGAATGAGACAAACGGAATCTTTTTTTCTCTTTTTTTTTTTCAGTTTACTCAAAAGGTAAACATGAGTCTTTTATTATCTCTTATTAATATTATATGAAACTCTTGTTCAAAAGATAAAACTAAATTCTACCTTGGTATAAGCATATTATTAACGCTAAAGGTAATTTAATAAAACCTAATTATCAACAAATCCATCCAATCTCAATCAGCTTTGACCACATAAGATTTCCATAAACCTTTTATAAACTCATATAATTTTATATTAAAGAATAGATGGATGATTCAAGAAAAGCCTGTTATTCCAACACCAGGGCCCAGACTCTGACCTTGCATCAATGTGCTTTTCATATTAATGCACAGTTTGCTCGGTTTTTGGAAAAACTAAATAATCCCCTTCTAATTTTAGCCAACTTCAATACACACAAAATTCCTTTCATGAGATTAATCTTCCACAAACCTTTTTTTTTGAAACAGAGTCTCTCTTTGTCGCCCAGGTTGGAGTGCAGTGGCACGATCTCAGCTCACTGTAACCTCTGCCTCCCAGGTTCAAGCGATTCTCCTGCCTCAGCCTCCCCAGTAGCTGGGATTACAGGTGTGCGCCACCATGTCCAGCTAATTTTTTGTATTTTTAGTAGAGATGGGGTTTCACCATATTGGCCAGGCTGGTCTTGAACTCCTGACCACAAGTGACCCACCCGCCTCAGCCTCCCAAAGTGCTGCGATTACAGGCATGAGCCACCGCGCCTGGACTCCTGATTTATTACTACCTTTTTGTGCTTCTATCTTGGATCACCATGCCTGGCCGTATCTCCCACAAACCTTCTACAGCTCATGTAACCTTCAGTTTTGGACTACACTTCCTTTTTCCTATTGGCATTCCCCCTTAGGACAAAAAGTGGTTTCTCCCGCATCTTTTTGACCACACGAAATTCTTTCTCATGTAAAAGAAAACAAATTACTCTCTTTTCAATTTTCTTTTGTTTTCTGTATATAGAATTGCTTCTTTTGTAACTAGTAGTTTTAGTTACTTATATTAACTACCATTTTAACTTTTCTGGTTTTTTGTTTTTTTGAGATGGAGTCTCCCACTGTCATCTAGGCTGGAGTGCAGTGGTGCAATCTCGGCTCACTGCTACCTCTGCCTCGCAGATTCAAGCAATTCTCATGCCTCAGCCTCCCGAGTAGCTGGGATTACAGGTGCCCGCCACCAAGCCTGGCTAATTTTTTATATTTTTAGCTAATTTTTATATTTTTAGTAGATGGGGTTTCACTATGTTGGCCAGGCTGGTCTCAAACTCCTGACCTCAAGTGATCCACCCACCTCGGCCTCCCAAAGTGCTGGGATTACAGGCGTGAGCCACTGTGCCCGGCCACTTTTTTAATTTTTTAAATTTAATTTTTCTTTTTTCATTTCCAGTGGGGTGAATTTTAACTCTTAGTAACCCCAGTTTCCAGTGAAAAACTCAGGAAGTAAGTAATTTTGAATTGTTTTATACTAGTGTTTGTAGATGAAGCCATTTCATAATTTCTGAAAGATGGTTTTCTGATTGTCATTTATTAACACATCTAAATATGTTTAGCTCTTTATACTGTATAAGTGACTTAAACATTTTATGATTATCTATTATTTAATTTAGCATTAACATGACTTTAAGTTACTGAGAATTATGTTTCAAACTATGAAAAGCTGGATTATAAACTTTTATCCCATTTACATTCATTTATTTATTCTTAACAATTATGCTAGAATAGTTCAGTAAACAAAGCTACCATCATCTCAAGGTATTTATTTGTTAAGCATTTCTGCAGCCTGGGAAACCCTACAGTTAAATACATGGGTATTTTGCTGATTAGAAGCCGCAGCTGCTTTCATTAAACCAACACACTAGTTTTGTTTGTAAGATTTACCCAAGGCATGTGAACTAAAATGCATTCAAGTTTCTATTTTTCTGATAAAATATTTAAGTGCTTACTTTTTCTTAGGCCAACTAATTAGAGCTCTTTTGGCCAGTGTGGGGGCTCCTGCCTGTAATCCCAGCACTTTGGGAGGCTGAGGTGGGTGGATCACCTGAGGTCAGGAGTTCGAGACTATCCTGGCCAACATGGTGAAACCCCATCTCTACTAAAAATACAAAAATTAGCCAGGCATAATGGCGTGTGCCTGTAATCCCAGCTACTCGGGAGGCTGAGGCGGGAGAATCGCTTGAACCCGGGACGCAGAGATTGCAGTGAGCCGAGATTGCGCCATTGCACTCCAGCCTGGATGACAGTGGGAGACTCCATCTCAAAAAAAAAAAAAAAAAAAAAAAGAAAAGAAAAAATTTAAATCCACCTATAACCTGGAAGCCTCCCCCACCCACCCCACTTTGAGTTGTCCTGCCTTTCTGAACCAAACCAATGTTTATTGTCAATGTATTTTGTTGATATCTCATGTCTCCCTAAAATGTCTAAAACCAAGCTGTGCCTCAATGGCCTTGGGCATATGTTCTCAGCATCTCCTGAGGGCTGTGTCACAGGCCATGGTCACTCATATTTGGCTCAAAATAAATCTCTGCAAATATTTTACAGAGTTTGACTATTTCTGTGGATAATAATTTGGTACCCAGTGTAGGGACTGATTTCATCAACAGCCATGATCGCGCCACTGCACCCCAGCCTGGGCAACACAGTGAGACTCTTTCTCAAACAAACAAACAAAGAAGACTCCTCTTGATGTCTTCATGTGGCATCAAAAAATGGCAAAAGGAAGGAGGAGCAGAAGTGAAAGGAAATAGAATAAGTCTTAGAGGAGCTGATTTGGGGAGTTTTTAAGCTTCCTAAAAGACCAATAAAGTTTTACATTTTTCTCAGCAAAAATCACGCCAATGAAATGAAAAGCCAACAGAGGAATCAAACACATTTAAAAAGGGATTTCAGTCAACCAAAAAATTTTCCAGAAACAGGATCCAAAAGGAAAAAGCAGGAAGGCCTTTCTTTTCCAAAAAAAAAAATCACCTAAATATCAGCTTTTAATTAAGCTGACTTCTGACCATGGCACTCAAAAAATAAACAAACAACAATAACAAAAATACCCTTCAAATCTCTTCTGATCAGATTTCAGCCAGGACAAATATAAAGTAAGTTTCCTATTCAGTTTGTCTGGTTCTAAATTAGCCAGCTTTTTTGTTTTTTGTTTTTTTTGACAGGGTCTTGTTCTGTCCCCAAGACTGGAGTACAGAGGGACAATCCCAGCTCATTGCAGCCTCTGCCTCCCAGGTTCAGGTAATTCTCCTGCCTCAGCCTCCTGAGTAGCTGGGATTACAGGTGCAGGCCACCACTCCCAACTAATTTTTGTATTTTTAGTAGAGATGGATTTCACCATGTTGGCCAGGCTGGTCTCGAACTCCTGATCTCAGGTGATCTGCCTGCCTTGGCCTCCCAAAGTGCTGGGATTACAGGCATGAGCCACTCTGCCTGGCCCTAAAGCCAGCTTTTATTTTCTCCAATTGTGCATGCAGATGAATTATTTTAGATATTTCAAAGGATTCCTATTTTGGTTATTGCTGCTTATGACTGTCTGGGTTAGGTGGGTTCATTGTCCTAGATATTTATAAGAAGATGCCAGCTGAGCATGGTGGCTCACACCTATAATCCCAGCACCTTGGGAGGGTGAGGTGGGCGGATCATTTGAGGTCAGAAGTTCAAGACCAGCCTTGCCAACAGAGTGAAACTCCATCTCTACTAAAAATATAAAAATTAGCCAGGCATGGTGGCATATGCTACTCGAGAGTCTGAGGCAGGAGAATTGCTAGAACCTGGGACGTAGAAGTTGCACCAAGATGGCACCACTGCGCTCCAGCCTGGGTGACATAGACTCCATCTCAAAAAAAAAAAAAAAAGATGTCCCATAAGTGTTATACATAAATCCAGTTGGTGTTTCCAAAAAGAGCACTCAGATTTTGAAGCTTGATTTCTCATATTTTAGGAACTTTTCAAAAGTGACCAAGGCTAGGAGTGTGTTTAGGGTCAAAGTGTGATGTAGTTTGGACTGTTTCTCACCACCAGGTGGCAGCAGAGTGCTCAAGGTATGGGGGGAACCAGACATACCCACCTAGAAAGGCAAAAAATGGGCACACTTTTCAGTAGAAACAAACTGGAATTGGTCACAAATGAAAGGCTCAGTTCAATTTTCAATTGATACAGCTGCAGGGTTGGGTATGCCTGCTCCTGACTAATCCCAGCAGTTTGGGAGGCTGAGGTGGGAGGATTGCTTGAACCCAGGAGTTTGAGACCAGCCCAGGCAACAAAATGAGATCCCGTCTCTACAAAAGTAAAAAGAAGAAGAAAGAAAACAGCTGCAATCTTTTTTTTTTTTTTCTTAATTTGAGACAGAGTTTTGCTCTTTGTTGCCCAGGCTGGAGTGCAGTGGTGCGAGCTCGGCTCACTGCAACCTCCGCCTCCTGGGTTCAAGTAATTCTCTTGTCTCAGCCTCCTGAATAGCTGGGATTACAGGCGCCTGCTACCACACTGGCTAATTTTTGTATTTTTAGTAGAGATGGGGTTTCACCATGTTGGCCAGGCTGGTCTCGAACTCCTGACTTCAGGTGATCTGCCTGCCTCGACCTCCCAAAGTGTTGGGATTATAGGCACGAGCCACAGCACCCAGCCGACAGCTGCAATCTTAAACGCATGCTAGACAAAATGAAGCCACTGGTACCTAACTGCCAATCCTTTGACCTGAACCTCAGTTGTGAGACAGAGACATAGAAACCTTTAGATGAACCTCTGGTCCTGAGACAGAAGCAGAAGAAAGACGGTTGTCTGCAGAGCTCTCTACCTACATCTCCTATCCAAAGACAAGAGTCCAAAGCTCTCACTGTTAAAGGAAAGACAGGTGTCACGCACGTGCTTGTGAAGAGAGTCCACCAAACAGGCTTTGTGTGAGCAACAAGGCTATTTATTTCACCTGGGTGCAGGTGGGCTGAGTCCAAGAAAGGAGTCAGCAAAGGGTGGTGGGATTATCATTAGTTCTTATAGGTTTGGGATAGGCGGTGGAGTTAGGAGCAATTTTTTGCAGGCAGGGGGTGGATCTTACAAAGTACATTTTCAAGGGTGGGGAGAATATTACAAAGTACCTTCTTAAGGGCGTGGGAGGATATTACAAAGTACCTTCTCAAGGGTCAAGGAGGGTGTATCACACAAAGCACATTCACAAGGGTGGGGGAGTATCACAAAGTATATTATTACAAGGGTGGGGAGGGTGTATTGTCATAAAGTCAATTGATCAGTTACAGTTGGGCAGGAATGGTGGAATGTCATCAGTTAAGGCAGGAATTGGCTATTTTCACTTCTTTTGTGGATCTTCAGTTGTTTCAGGCCATCTGGATGTATATGTGCAGGCCACAGGGGATATGATGGCTTAGCTTGGGCTCAGAGGCCTGACAACAGGGTTAAAGAAAAGCCCAGATAAAGTCTAGACCTTCCACCAAAGAGTGGGAGGTCCAAATTTAGGAGAACTCACTTGAAATACCCAATGAGACTTCTGAAAACAGAGTTCATGCTAGTACCAAGCGTTGAGGCAAAGTTCATGTAAGTGGAGAGTTCATTTGGGCCAAGCTGAAGGATTGCAACTGGGAGTGTAGATTCAAGTTGCCCTCAATGCACATTCCTCAGTTATCCACAGGTACAAGTGGATTTTTAAAGGAAAAGGAGAGGGAGTTCCTGAGTTGTTCCACAAAAATTTACATGAAAATAACACAAGTTGTGGATTGGCGATACATTGTTCTTTGCATCACAAATTTTAGGAACATGAAGATAATGGAAAAGGCAGCTCATCAGGAACAAAATAAACAATTTCTTTCAGGCATGGATGCAGGGGTGGGGAGGGGAGTGGCAGGGCATAGGAATCGACTGAAGTCCCACACTGATGTGTCTTTCTGGGCCTGCAGAGCTCACAGAGCTCAGATTGCTCTGAGCTATTTTTCTTCTCTCACCTTTGACCCCATCTCTAAAGTTTCATTAACCAGAGAAGATTAAAACTCATATCACAGAGGAAGAGACAAAATTAAACACTGCACCTGGAGCTCTGACGAATTTTGTCCCAAACCATTGTCAGTTCTCGTCCCATTCAATTTCCAAGGGGAATCATTCACAAAATAATGTTTGCCTCCTGGGCGCATTCATTCCCTCTAAAAACCATTGACTATCCCTCCAAATTGCACACTTTCTTCATCTCCCCTTCCTCTATGAAGAACGGTATATATAAGCCTCTGGACTTCATTGGGTTATTGGGTAACCATTCTCCTGCAATTCCCCTGTGCTTATGCAGGTTAAATAAATGTGTAGATCTTTTTATCCTATTGATCTGCCTTTTGTCAGTTCATTTTCAGGAACCTTCAGTGGGCCAAGGGGCAACTTTCTCTTGGCCCCTACAATATGAAATATGTGTGTTTGGTTTTTGTTCCTGGTTTTTCTCACAGAGCACCTAAACCCTTGCAATTTCTGTGTATGCGTGTGTGTGTGTGTGATGGAGTTTCATTCTTGTTGCCCAGGCTGTAGGGCAATAGTGCAATCTTGGTTCACTGTAGCCTCTGCCTCCTGAGTTCAAGTGATTCTCCTGCCTCGGCCTTCCAAGTAGTTGGGATTACAGGTGCATGCCATCATGCCCAGCTAATTTGTAGCAGAGACAGGGTTTCAACATGTTGGCCGGGCTGGTCTCGAACTCCTGGCCTCAGGTGATCCACCTGCCTCAGCCTCCCAAAGTATTGGGATTACAGGCATAAGCCACAGTGCCCAGGTTGGTTTTTTTTTGTTTTGTTTTTTTGTTTTTGTTTTTGTTTTTGTTTTTTGAGACAGACTGTTGCCCAGGCTGGAGTGGAGTGGCATAGTTGGCTCACTGCAACCTCTGCCTCCTGGGTACAAGCGATTCTTCTGCCTCAGCCTCCTGAGTAGCTGGGATTACAAGTGCCTGCTACCACACCCGGGTAATTTTTGTATTTTTAGTTGAGAAGGGGGCGTCACCATGTTGGCCAGGCTGGTCTTGAACTCCTGACCTCAGGTGATTTGCCTGCCTTGGCCTCCCAAAGTGCTGGAATTACAGGCATGAGCCACATTTCCTGAGTGATAGGAGTCTTTTGTTATTCATAATGAGCCCCTTTCAACTCACCCTTTAGTTTGTGCTAAAGGGGCAACTTAGGGTGGGGCCCCTAGATAACTTCAGGATGGGGATGGTCACCAAAAAGACCAAGTGATTAGAGAGTGCCATCTTTCAGCCCTACCCACTGAGTTCTGGGAAGGGAGAGGTGGAGATTTGCTCTAGGAAACTCTTCAACCACAAATTCGATGAGCTTCCAGTGTGCTGAAATTGTGGAGGTGCTGGGAGAGTGGCAGGCCCCAAGAGGGCAATAGGAGTTCCTTGTCCCCTCCAAACCTCCCCAGGCATCCAACTCTTCATCTGCCTGTTCATCTGTATCCTTTCTAATAAACAAGTAAACATAAGAAAAGGGGTCCCTGAGTTCTAAACATTCTTAGTGCAAACTAAAAATGAAATTTTAAGACCCCCACCAAATGAATGGACCCTCTCTTGGCCAAGAGAATCCCCCCAAAATCTTAAAAACTTGGTTTTCAGGCATGATGGGAAGGAAGGTTGGAAACATCTCATTATATCCCTTCCCTTTTGCAGTTTAGACACAACTCACCAGCACCAATGATAAACTATAGCTCATAAACTTGACGGAACAGACATTGTGGCAATAAGATACCCAATTATAAACAGGACCTAATGTCCTGCCAGGCAAGGGTTAAGTCACACACCCCTACACTTAAAGAATAAACTATATTCTTATTCAATGAAACGTATCTATAGGATCTAGGAAATAACCTCGAAAGGGCAAATCTAAGAGTTACTTGCCTTAAAGAGGAGGTAGAGAAAGAGACAGGCTAGAAAGTTTATTCAAAGGGTTAATAACCAACAACTTCCCAAATCTAGAATAAGATATCAATATCCAAGTACAGGAAGGTTATAGGACATCAAACAGATTTAACCCAAGAAGACTACCTCAAGGCATTTAATAATCAGACTCCCAAAGGTTGAGGATAAAGAAAGGATCCTAAAAGCAGTGAGAGAAAATAAACACATAGCATACAATGAAGCTCTAATACATCTGGCAGCAGACTTTTCAGTGGAAACCTTAGAGACCAGGAGAGAGTAGCATGACATATTTAAGGTGCTGAAGGAAAAACTTTCAGACTAGAATAATATATTTAGCAAAAATATCCTTCAAATGTAAAAAAGAAATAAAGACTTTGCCAGACAAACAAAAGCTGAGGCATTTTATCAACATCAGATCTGTCCTACAAGAAATGCTAAAGGAGTACTTAAATCAGAAAGAAAAGGATGTTAATGAGCAACAAGAAATCATCTGAAGGTACAAAACTCACTGGTGGAATAGTAAATACACAGGAAAACACAAAGTATTATGACACTGTAACTGTGATGTGTAAACTACTCTACTTAGCTAGAAAGACTAAAAGAGACCCAATCAAAAATTATAACTACAACAACTTTTCAAGACATAGACGGTACAATAATATATAAATAGAAACAATGAGTTTCTAGTTAAAGATTGTGGGGATGAAGTTCAGGCATAGTTTTTATTAGTTTTATTTTTGCTTGTTAATTTGTTGATGCAAGCAGTGTTAAGTTGTTACCAGCTTAAAATAATGGGTTATAAGATAGTATTTGCAAGTCTTCCAGTAACTTAAAATAAAAATACATACAACAAATACATTAAAAAATGAAAAGCATGAAATCATACCACCAGAGAAAATTACCTTCACTAAAAGGAAGACAGGAAGGGAAGAAAGAAGGAAGATAAGACTACAAAACAATGGGGAAACAAATAACAAAATGACAGAAGGAAGTCCTTACTTATCAATAATAACATTGAAAGAAAATGGAATGAATTCTCCAGCAAAAAGATATAGAGTGGCTGAATGGGTGAAAAAACAAGACCCAATGATCTGTTGCCTATAACAAACACATATCACTAATCATGACACACATAGACTGAAAACAAAGGGATAGAAAAAAGAGAGATATTCCATCCCATTTGGAAACCAAAAAATGAGCAGGAGTAACTATACTTACATCTGACAGAACACTTTTCAAGATAAAAACTATAGGAATATAAATCACTATATAGTGGTAAAGGTGTCAATTCAGCAAGAGGACATAACAATTATAGATATATATTCACCCAACACTGGAGCACCCAGTTATATAAAACAAATATTATTAGAGCTAAAGAGAGAAACAGACCACAGTACAACAATAGCTGGAGACTTCAACACCTCACTTTCAGCACTGGACAGATCTTCCAGATAGAAAATCAAGAAGGAAACATTGGATGTAATCTGCACTTTAGACCAAATGGATCTAATAGATATTCATACAACACTTCATACAATGGCTGCAGAATACACATTCTTTTCCTCAGCGCACATTCTCAAAGATAAACCACATGCTAGGTTACAAAACAACTCTTAAAACATTTTAAGAATTTAAAAATTGAAATAATATCATCTTTTCTGACCACAATGGAATAAAACTAGAAATCAGTAACAAAATAAATTTTAGAAACTATACAACCACATGAAAATTAAACCATATACTCCTGAATAACCTGAAGAGATTAAGAAGGAAATTGAAAATCTTTTGGAAACAAATGATAATGGAAACACAACATACCAAAATCTACGAGATACAGCAAAAGTAGCACTGTAAGGAAAGTTTATGGCAATAAATGCCTGCATAAAAAAGTAGAGAAACTTCAAATATATGACCTGACAATGAATCTTTAAGAACTAGTAAAGCAAGAGCAAACCAAACTCAAAATTAGTAGAAGAAATAATAAAGATCAGAGCAGAAATAAATGAAATTGAAATGAAAAACCCATACAGAAAATCAATGAAATAAAAAGTTGGTTTTTTGAAAAGTTAAACAAAATTGACCAGCCTTTAACCAGACTAAGAAAAAAAGAGAGAAGACCCAAATAAATAAAATCAGAGATGAAAAAGAAGACGTTATAACTGACACTGCAGAAATTCAAGGGATCATTAGTGGCTACTATGAGTAACTATATGCCAATAAGTTGGAAAATATAGAAGAAATGGATAGATTCACAGGCACATACAACCTATCAAGATTGAACCAGGAAGGAATCCAAAACCTGAACAGACCAATATCAACTAATGAGATCAAAGCCATAATGAAAAGTCTCCCAGCAAAGAAAAGCCCAGGACCCACTGGCTTCACTGCTGAATTCTACCAAACATTTAAAGAAGAATTAATGCTAATTCTACTCAAACTATTCTGAGAAATAGAGGAGTAGGGAATACTTCCAAAGTCATTCTATGAGGTCAGTATTACCCTGATACCAAAACCAGACACAGAAGAAGAAGAAGGAGGAGGAGGAGGAGGAGAAGGGGGAGGAGGAGGAGGAGGAGGAGGGGAAGAAGAAGAAGAAGGAGAAGAAGGAGAAAGAGAAGGAGAAGAAGAAGAAATAATCTACAGGCCAAGATTCATGTTAAATATTGATGTAAAAATCATCAACAAAATGCCAACAAACAGGCCGGGCTCAGTGGCTCACGCCTGTAATCCCAACATTTTGGGAGGCCGAGGTGGGTGAATCACCTGAGGTCAGGAGTTCAAGACCAGCCTGGCCAACATGGTGAAACCCCGTCTCTACCAAAAATACAAAAAAATTAGCCAGGCGTGATGGTGGGTGCCTGTAGTCCCAGCTACTAGGAAGGCTGAGGCAGGAGAATCACTTGAACCCAGGAGGCGGAGGTTGCAGTGAGCCAAGATTGCACCATTGCACTCCAGCCTGGGCAACAAGAGCGAAATTCCGTCTCAAAAAACAAAACAAAACAAAACAAATCAAACCTAGCAAACAAAATTCAACAATACATTAAAAAGATCATTCACCATAACCAAGAGGGATTTATCCCAGTGATAGAGGGAGGATGGTTCAACACACACAACTCAACCCATAAGACATATCATATCAACAGATTGAAGGAAAAAAAAAACATATGATCATTACAATGGATGCTGAAATCATTTGATAAAATTCAGCATCGCTTCATGATAAAAACACTCATAAAACTAGTTATAGAAAGAACTTACCTCAACATAATAAAAGTTATATATGACAGACCCACACTTAGTATACTGAATGGGTAAAACTGAAAGCCTTTCCTCTAAGATCTGGAACATAACAAGAATGACCACTTTCCCTGC
Source organism: Macaca thibetana thibetana (assembly GCF_024542745.1). Lineage (NCBI taxonomy): Eukaryota > Metazoa > Chordata > Mammalia > Primates > Cercopithecidae > Macaca > Macaca thibetana. The sequence goes on from NC_065582.1 coordinate 177,312,556, forward strand.
TGTTACTCAGCATGGTTCTGGAAGTCCTGTCTAGAGCAATCCTACAAGAGAAAGAAATAGGGGCATTTGCACTGGAAAGGAAGAAGTCAAATTATTCTTGTTTGCAGATGATATGATCTTGTATTTGGAAAAACCTAAAGATGTCACCAAAAAACAATCGGAACAGATAAATTCAGAACAGTTGCAGGACACAAAATCAACTGTGCAAATTAGTAGCATTTCTATATACCAATAACAAAAAATATTTGAAAGAAATCAAGAAAGCAATCCCATTTACAATTGCCACAAAAAAATGTACCTAGGAATTAACCAAATAATTGAAAGATCTCTACAGTGAAAATTATAAAACATTGGTATGACACATTGAAGACAATACAAAAAATGAGAGGATATTTCATGTTCATGGATTGGAAGAATCAGTATTGTTAAAATATCCATACTAAAGCAATCTATAGATTCAATGCAATCTGTATCAAAATAACAATGACATTCTTCACAGAAATAGGAAAAACAATACTAAAATTTACATGGAGCCACAAAAGAACCAGAGTAACCAAAGTTATCCTAAGCAAAAATAACAAAACTGGATTACCTGACATTACCTGACTTCAAATTATACTATAGAGATATAGTAACCAAAATGGCATGATACTGGGATAAAAACAGACACATAAACCAGAGGTATAGAACAGAAAGCCCAGAAATAAATCCATACATCTACAGTGAACTGATTTTGACAAAGTTGCCAAGAACATACATTGGAGAAAAGACAGCCTCTTCAAAAAATGGTGCTGGGAAAACTGGATATCCATGTGCAGAAGAATGAAACTAGACCCCTATCTCACACCATATACAAACATCAAATCAAAATGGATTGAAGACTTCAATCTAAAACCTCAAACTATGAAACTGCTAAAAGAAAACACTGGGGAAAGTCTCCATGACATTGGAGTGGGTAAAGATTTCTAGAATAAAACCCCATAAGCACAGGCATCCAAAGCAAAAATTGACAAATGAGATTGCTCAAGTTAGAAACTCCTGCACAGCAAAGGAATAATCAATAAAGTGAAGAGACAACCCACAGAATGGAAGGAAATATTTGCAAACTACCTATCTGACAATGGATTAATAACCAGAATATATAGGGAGCTCAGACAACTCTATAGGAAAAATATCTAATAATCTCACTAAAAAAATGGGCAAAAGATCTGAAAAGTCGTTTCTCAGAAGAAGACGTACAGATGGTAAATGGGTCCATGAAAACGTGCTCAGCATCACTGATCATCAGAGAAATGTAAATCAAAACTACAATGAGATATTATCTCACCCCAGTTAAAATGGCTTTTATCCAAAAGAGATGGAATAACTCATGCTGGCAACGATGTGGAGAAAAGGGAACCCTCGTACAGTGTTGGTGAGAATGTAAATTAGTATAACCACTATGGAGAACAGTTTGGAGATTCCTCAGAAAACTAAAAATAGAGCTACCATATGATCTAGCAGTCCCATTGCTGGGTATATACGCAAAAGAAAGGCAATCAGTGTGTCAAAGAGATATCTGCACTCCCACGTTTGCTGTAGCACTGTTCACAATAGCCAAGATTAGGGAGCAAGCTAAGTGTTCATTAACAGATGAAGGGATGGGGCCAGGTGCAGTGGTTCACGCCTGTAATCCCAACACTTTGGGAGGCCGAGGTGGGAGGATCACCTGAGGTCAGGAGTTTGAGACCAGCCTGGGCAACAGGGGAAACCCTGTCTCTACTAGAGGTACAAAACAATTAGCTGGGCACGGTGGCAGGTGCCTGTAATCCAAGCTATTCAGGAGGCTGAGGCAGGAGAATTGCTTGAACCTGGGAGATGGAGGTTGCAGTGAGTCGAGATTGTGCCATTGCATTTCAGCCTAGGCAACAATAGTGAAACTCAGTCTCAAAAAAACAAAACCAAAAATGAACAGATGGAAGGATAAAGAAAATGTGGTACATATACACAATGAAGTACTATACAGCCATAAAAAGAATGGTTCTGCCATTTGCAACAACACAGATGGAACTGGAGGTCTTTATGTTAGATGAAATAAGGCAGGCACAGAAAGGCAAACTTTGTATGTTCTCACTCATTTGTAGGAGTTAAAAATAAAAATAGTTGAACTCATGGAGATAGAGAGTAGACAGATGGTTACCAGGGGCTGAGATGGGTACCCGGGGTAGGGTAGGGGAAGTGGGATGGTTAATGGGTACAAAAAAGTTAGAAAGAATAAGACCTAGTATTAGCATTTGCTAGCAAATACCGGAGGAGTAAAAAGTGATTTAATTGTATATTTAAAAATAACTAAAATAGTATAATTGGATTGTTTGCAACACAAAGGCTAAATGCTTGAGGTGAGGGATGCTCCATCACCCTGCTACGATTATTATGCTTTGCATGCCTATATCAAAATTTCACATGGTCACCATCAATATATCTACCTACTCTATATCCACAAAATTAAAAAAAAATTGCCACCTTGCATGAGATCAGTAACTGCTACTGACCTGTTAATAAGGGCAACTGTGAAACAGAGATGCGATCTCTCCTCTCTTTGTTTCACACTCAGTGAAAGTGCGTCTACATTCACACCGCTCTCAACACCATCCAGTCAGTAAACTGGCTTCTTACGAAATTCTTCCTTGGGCTCTCCATATTACAATCTCCTGATGTAATCATCTAAACTCCTGCTTCTGCTTTGAGATGAAATGCTGCATGATTGCACCATCTTAACTGATCAGCTTCTCTCGCCTACAATATACCTGCAAGAAACTCCCCTTATTCATGCTGATGTTAGCGGTTTACAGACGGATCTTACTTGAAGGATGAATCTGGAATGTATCATGCAGGATATGCTCCAGCATCTTTGACTAAAGAAACAGAAAGTGCTTATCTTCCAAGAGCCACCTCTGCTCAGCAAGCACAGTTAACAGAATTAATTAGAGCCTGTCAATTGGCAAAAGAAACAGCTGCTAATATTTATACGGATAACAGATATGCTTTTGGAGTAGCTCATGATTTTGGAAAGCTATGAAAACAAAGATAATTTTTAGCCTCTTCTGGTCAGTCCAGAAAAAAAAGATGCTTTGTTTTACAATTATTGGAAGCCATAGTATTACCAAAATAATTATCTATTATCCAGATTTTAGGCCATTTGAAGTCAGACATTGCAGAAAACAAGGTAACTCTATTAGCAGAGAGTATACCAAAAAAGACTGCCCTAAAAGTACCTGAATGTGAAAATCAAATCATTTCAGCTTTTAAAGAAGCATTTGATTCTGATATAAAATTAGCTCAATCCAAAGCTCCGAAAGCAGAACAAGAAAATTGGGAAACAAAAGGGAGACTGTACTCTCCTGAGCCTGGGCTTTGGGGTGGACCAAATGGTCTTGTTGTTGTTTTGTTTTGTTTTGTTTTGAGACAGAGTCTTGCTCTGTCGCCAGGCTGGAGTGCAGTGGCGCGATCTCAGTTCACTGCAACCTCCGCCTCCCTAGTTCAAGCAATTCTCCTGCCTCAGCCTCCCAAGTAGCTGAGACTACAGGTGTCTGCCACCACATCCAGCTGATTTTTGTATTTTTAGTAGAGACAGGGTTTCAGCATGTTGGCCAGGATGGTCTCGATCTCTTGACCTTGTGATCCGCCCACCTCGGCCTCCCAAAGTGCTGAGACTACAGGCACGAGCCACTGTGCCCTGCCTTACAGTCGTTTTTCTTAACTTACGTGCATGACTGAACTCACTGGAGCCCTGATGAGATGATTGCTTGGGGAAAAAAAAATTATTGGGAACCTTCTCCAACTGTTACTCATAAGGTGTGAAATCGCTGCCACACCTGCACATAAACCTAACCCAGGGAAGCCCTTACGTAGTTTTCAAGGTTATTCTTCTTTACCAGAAACCCCTTTTGAGCTATGACAACTAGATTTTATTCAGCTGCCTCCATTCCAAGGACACAAACCCGTCCTAGTGATGGTGCATGTTTCCTCATGGGGTAGAAGCATTTCCACACAGAAGAACAATAGCCTTAGTAATAAGTACAATCCTTTTAAGGAAAATTATTCTGAGGCAAAAAAAACAAAGAAAAGAAAAAATTATTCTGACTTGGGGAGTCCCTCTAGAACTTCTCCAGGCAGTATGCAAAATCTGACCTATTCGTCAACATTCCCATTGTGCCTCTCTCCCCTAGTCGTCTGGGTTAGTGGAATGCACAAACGGAATAATCAAAACTCAATTGGCAAAATTAACTGAAGTTTTAAAATTTGGTCAGGGGCAGGCGTGTTTGCTTCCACTTGTAATCCCAGCACTTTGGAAGGCGGAGGAGGGAAGATAATGAGCCTGTAGTTCGAGACCAGCCTGGGCAAGATAGAGAGAACTTGTCTCTACAAAAAATAAAAAAAATTATCTAGTTATGGTGGCACACGTCTGTAGCCTCAGCTACTCAGGAAGCTAAGGTGAGAGGATCGCTTGAATCTGGGAGGTCAGGGCTGCAGATTCAAAGAATCTGCAGAATCAAAGCCATGATTGTACCACTGCACTCCAGCCTGGGTGACAGAGCAAGACCCTATCTCAAATTTAAAAAAATAATAAATACATATAATTTAAAAGTAAATAAATAATAAATATTTTGGGGGGCCAAAAGCTTTTCCATTGGTTTTCTTAAGATCAGACTCTCTTGGTAAACACCGGCAGTCCTCATTTGAAATTGTAAACAGGCAGACCTATGAAAATGTCTCTGGGAAATTGTGAATCTAAGATATTAAAAGGGGATATGTTGTGTTATTGTAGCAGCCTTACAAGGCAGCTAACTAAAAACTAATTTAGCAAAAGACCCTTTCCAAAGTGAGCTTCGAGAAGGTAGAGAACTCAAGGACCATGGACTTCACCCAGGAGATTTCGTCTATTGGAAATGGCACTTTTATTTATTTATTTATTTATTTATTTTTTGAGATGGAATTTTGCTCTTTTTGCCCAGGCTTTTGAGTGCAATGGCACGATCTTGGCTAACCACAACCTCCGCCTCAAGAGTTCAAGCGATTCTCCTGCCTCAGCCTCCTGAGTAGCTGGGATTACAGGCGCCTGCCACCACATCCAGCTAATTTTTGTATTTTTAGTGGAGACAGGGTCTTGCCATATCGGCCAGGCTGATTTTGAACTCCTGACCTCGGGTGATCCACCTGCCTCGGCCTCCCAAATATTTATTTATTTATTTATTTATTTATTATTTATTTATTTACTTTAAAATTTTATTTATTTATTTATTTTTAATTTGAGATAGGATCTTGCTCTGTCACCCAGTCTGGAGTGCAGTGGTACAATCATGGCTTTGATTCTGCAGATTCTTTGAATCTACAGCCTCGGCCTCCCAAAGTGCTGGGATTCCAGGCATGAGCCACCACACCCGGCCTAGGAAATGACAATTTTTAAAGGACTCTCTCCAGCCAAGGTGGAAGGGATCTTATCACGTGCTCCTAAACAGACTTTGTGCCACTAAGCTAAAAGGAATCCATTTATGGACATGTTGCCCATTAAAAGAAAGCTGCTTCACCAAATTGAACTTCATCTCAAACTGGTGATCTAAGATTGCAATTCTCCAGAACCAATAAGAATGAGAAGATGACATCTGAAGCAGTCAACTTTCCCAAGACACCACATCAGGCCTGCAACTAAAGGAATGTATAAGATTTATACTCATATTAGGCCGTTCTTGCATTGCTATAGAGGAATACCTGAGACTGGGTAATTTATAAAGAAGGAAGGTTTAATTTGCCTATGGTTCTGCAGGCTGTACAAGCATGGCGCCAGCATCTGCTTGGCTTCTGGAGAGGCCTCAGGGAGCTGTCAGTCGTGGCAGAAGGTGAAAGGCATGTCACATGGTGAAAGCAGGACTGAGAGACAGTGGGGGAGGTGCCACACCCTTTAAACAACCAGGCCTCGTGTGAATGCAGAGTGACAGCTCACTTGTCACTAAGGGGTGGACTGAACCATGAGGAATCTGCCCCCATGAGATCCAAACACCTCCTACCTGGCCCCACCTCCAATATTGGGGATTACATTTCAACATGAGATTTGGGTGGGGACAAATATCCAAACTATATCACTCACTAATAGATGGGGATGGTCTTCCTTTGCAAGTTCTCAATAAATTTCTTATGTGTTGTCACTACTTTCACCAGCTGTTGCCTGTGAAGCAAATCCCTTTTTGCAATGTGCTTAGGAGTATGCTGATAGATTCAAGAGAACACTTGTTGGGTGTGCGGCCTCACGCCTCTTTCTGGTAGTTCCGACCTACCATGGTGGGCATCTCCTCTCCAAGGATAAGATTGGATACAATATCTGAAATATATCTTTTTTTTCTTTTTTTTTTTTTTTTTGAGATGGAGTCTCACTCTGTCAGCCAGGCTGGAGTGCAGTGGCATGATCTCAACTCACTGCAACCTCTGTTTCTCGGGTTCTCAGCCTTCCGGGTAGCTGGGATTGTAGGCATGCACCACCATGCCCGGCTAATTTTTGTATTTTAGTAGAGTCAGGGTTTCACTATGTTGGCCAAGCTGGTTTTGAACTCCTGACCTCAGGTGATCCACCCACCTTGGCCTCCCAAAGTGCTGGGATTACAGGTGTGAGCCACCGCACCCTGCCAATATCCATATTTTTCAAAAACAGTCATTGGTGCTGACCACTAATGTAACTAAGGATGAGGTTCATACTAATACTCTACAAAGCAAAGGGCACGGGAAGAACTTTTCGGTAAAAGAAACTCATTTGTGAGTTTTTTGTTTGTTTGTTTTGAGATGGAATCTAACTTTGTCGCCCAGGCTGGAGTGCAGTGGTGCGATCTCGGCTCACTGCAGCCTCCGCCTCCCGGGTTCAAGCGATTCTCCTCCCAAGTAGCTGGGATTACAGGGGCCTGCCACTGCACCAGCTAATTTTTGTATTTTTAGTAGAGATGGAGTTTCATCATGTTGGCCAGGCTGGTTTGGAACTTCTGACCTCATGATCTGCCCACCTCGGCCTCCCAAAGTCCTGGGATTACAAGTGTGAGCCACCGCGCCTGGCCCATTTGTCAGTTTCAACACTGGTGCTGCCTCAACTGAGAAATGAGACAACTCAATTTTGGGATCGTATAACACAAATTTGGGTTGGTTTTTTCTGGTGTACCCCCTATTTTGGTCAGCTTAGCTTGCCCATTTATGTTGGGAACAAAACAATCACACCAAAGATTCCTGCCCCAGTAGCGCTAGAGATATGAGATGGATATCCAGATAAGAGTGTATCCACACCATTATATTACAAGGCACTGATTGGCATCCCACTGAAAGGGCACAGTGACCAGCTATTTATTGGTTATCTCCAAATGGAACATCTTTGCTGTGCAGCACCAACTATGTCCATGGTTACCCACAGGATGGTGAAGACAGTATTTTTGGGGTTATGCCTGGGCACAAGGTTGAATAGTTTATGCTCTTTCAAAGCCCACAAATCCTCCTCACTTATAATCATTGAGTTCATTGGGTTCATTCTGTATTCCATTGGTGTGATCATTTAGCTTCCATCTTTCTGCCACAACTGGGTATTAAGGATGTCATTTGGCATGCAGAGGCCCTAACCATTTATACACAGAATGCCCTAGAGGATAGCCACATGGGCATCTCGTTATTCAACAACAAAGTTACTCTTATGAGAAAGGCTGTATCACGGAACTGTGTGTTGTGCTGAACCCCTATTAACCTCAATAGGGAAGGCACAAGATTCAAGAGGCTAAGAAACCCAGAGCCAGCAAATAAGACACAGGGTTTTATCAGGGGCTTACACACAGGGGAGAGAATCTTTCTAGGTTAGAGAACCCCCTTATGTATAGAAACCATCTAGGCTGGGCGTGGCGGCTCACGCCTATAATCCCAGCACTTTGGGAGGCCGAGGTGGGTGGGTCACCTGAGGTCGGGAGTTTGAGACCAGCCTGACCAACATAGAGAAACCCTGTCTCTACTAAAAATACAAAATTAGCCAGGCATGGTGGTGGGTACCTATAATCCCAGCTACTCAAGAGGCTGAGGTAGGAGAAGAATCGCTTGAACCCAGGAGGCAGAGGTTGCAGTGAGCTGAGATTATGCCATTGCACTCTAGCCTGGGCAACAAGAGCAAAACTCTGTCGAAAAAAAAAAAAAAAGAAATAAGAAACGGTCTAGTGGTGGCAGGCCGAGCAGAGAAACCACAAATGCTTGCAAACAGCATGCAGTTCATATAGCATTTTCACTTAACACTTTCTCCCCTTAACAACCTACACCTGGCAGCCTCCATTTAACCCAAAACTTAGAACCTCAGTGCCCTGTATGGCCCATGTTCAATGGGATGGGATGAGGACTCAGATGTTTACCATAGATAAGGAATGAATCTCCAGGTTGTCCACTCCCAGGTTCTCCACTTGATCTTAGCCAAAAGGCCGAGAAGCCATACACTCCCAGGTTCTCTAGCTGGGAATACACATTCAGGTGCATCTTCCACACAGGGTCAGTCTCAGGATATGCTTAAATGTTTGCTGTCAGGTGCATTTACCTGACACCATATGGCTTTAGACATACTCACTGCAGCCCAAGGGGGAACCTATGCTATCATAAAAACTGGTTACTGTATCTATATCCCAGATAAATCAGATAACATCACTAAATTAATGGCTGATATGGGCCGGGCGTGGTGGCTCACGCCTGTAATCCCAGCACTTTGGGAGGCCGAGGTGGGCGGATCACAAGGTCAGGAGATCGAGACCATGGTGAAACCCCGTCTCTACTAAAAATAGAAAAAATTAGCCGGGCGCAGGGGCGGGCGCCTGTAGTCCCAGCTACTCGGGAGGCTGAGGCAGGAGAATGGCGTGAACCCGGGAGGTGGAGCTTGCAGTGAGCCGAGATTGCGCCACTGCACTCCAGCCTGGGCGACAGAGCGAGACTCTGTCTCAAAAAGAAAAAAAAAAAAAAAAAAATTAATGGCTGATATGAAAACCCAAATAATTATCCTTTCAGATCCAATGCCCTCCCTAAATGATTGGCTAAACAGCTGGTTGGGATCTTGGGAAACTTGGTGGCAAAAGCTATTACTTGTTCTAGAAATTATCATCATTGCTGGGTATTGTCTTCTTCTTCTTCTTCTTTTTTTTTTTAAGATGGAGTCTCACTCTGTCACCCAGGCTGGAGTATAATGGCACAATCTTGGTTCACTCCAACCTCAGCCTCCCAGGTTCAAGCAATTCTCCTGCCTCAGCCTCCCGAGTAGCTGGGATTACAGGTGCCCACCACCAAGCCCGGCTAGTTTTTGTATTTTTAGTAGAGACCACTATGTTGGTCAGGCTGGTCTTGAACTCCTGACCTCAAGTGATCCACCCGCCTCGGCCTCCCAAAGTGTTGGGATTACAGGCGTGAGCCACCGCGCCTGGGGGGTTTTGCCTTCTTTTTGTCTTCACTGCTGCTGCAGAATGTATTTGCAATGGAGTCAACTCATAACTGAAAAAACGAAATTAATGGTCACTTGAAGAACTGTATTAACTGAAGATGCAGCTGTGTAGCCTGACTCAGGTCACAAAGTCACTCCTCATATTGCTTTAAATTAGGCTCCTACCTCATCAGGTTGATAGCCTGACATTCCCCCTGCCATGGACATGACACTCTAGGAAGGAACCTTCTAGCAATAAGGGACTAAGGTCCCGACATAAAAGGAGCCAAAACCATTTGAGTTCATCTATGAAGCTTTCTTGAAAAGATCTTGATGAAAAGGGGGTAATGTGTAGTTAAATAATCCAAGCTTAAAACTGTTGAAACCTCCAATTAACCTGAGCCTTGAGAGCAATGTGGCTATGCAGTCTTGGTCACATGGGTTGCAGCTGCAACTTCTGCCTTTATTTCTTCTTGTTAATAATTAAGAAGACCCAAGCTGCACCAGAGATAAGATCCCTTCAGATCATTGCCCCTCCTCATGGAGTAATAAAGTAATCTTCCTTGGTATGCAGCAATCTGTAACCAATCTGTAACCAGGTGCTGTGATGTATGCACCTGGCCCTGTAGAGTAGCTGATGTAATCTTGCTGGAACTTCTCTACTGATATCATTGAAACCTTAACTCCTCCATGTTGGAAACTCTGAGCCCATTCATTTGGAGTTGGTGCTTTCCCTGGTAGCCATCCTTAAGCTTTGCCCTTGAATAAACTCTATACTCAATCACATTCTCCGAATCTCATTCTTCAAGGTTAACACTTCCTTCCAAAGGCTCTAGGTGACAACTCTTTGCCGCTTTTCAACCTCTGGTGGCTCTGGGTGTTTCTTGACTTGTAGCTGCCTCACTCCAATGTCTGCCTCCATTTCATGTGGGCTCCTCCTCTTTCTTCTATGTGTCTCTTATAAGGTCACTGTCATTAGATTTGGGGTTCAGGATCATCTGGGATGATCTCATCTCGAGATCCTCAATTTGATTATATCTGCAAAGTCCTTTATTCCAAATAAGGTGATATTCACAGGTTCCAAGGGTTAGGACACGGCCATCTCTTTTTGGAGGTCACCTTTCAACTCATTCCATATACTTGTAGTCAGTGTATTTATAATTCATTTCAATTCATTTCATTTCTATTCAGTGTTTCATTTTAATCCAATTCACTTCAATCAATATTGATTTTACACCAGCCGTGTAACAGGCCTGACAAGTTCCAGAGATAACTGACCTGGCTCCTCCCTTGGAAATGGTTCCCCCTGTAACAAGGCAATAGGAGAGACAGAGACAGAGACAGACAGAGAAGAGGGGCAGCTAACTCTCCCTGTAGGCCTGGGGTGGAATTTCTAGAAAAGGTGACACAGGAGCACAGTGGTTGGATGAGGAGGAGGCTGTTCTTTAGGAAGCCAAGGGACTAGCCTGCTAACAGCACAGCACTGTGGATGGCTAGTCCTGTGGGGGCCAGTGAGCCTGTGGTGGAGGATGCTGGGAGAGAAGGGGAGACATGGCCCAGGTCACAGCTCAGGGGGAGCAGGACCCCCAGGCCTGCTGGTGGACCGAGTATTCCCAAGGTCTCAGAACATCCCTGGCCAAGCCCTCTCCACCCCCAGCACCTCTTACCCGCACAGGTCCATGGCTGTTAGATGCGGGGTCTGGGGCCTCCTTGGGACTATGAGGCTGGACTCTGTCTTTGCAGTTGGGAAAAATGGCCACCTCGCCTGTAGCATCATATTCACCAGATTAAGGGCGGGCATTAAATGCCTGATCGCCAACGACCTCCTTTATCCCGAGAGCTATTCTCCACTCCTGCCTCCTCCCTGAGCCTTTGTGATTCAGGAAAAGTCAATCTAAGGAGATAGGGCCAAACACAGAAATCTCTCTCTCTGCCGTTGTGGCAAGATCTTCTGCTTGGAACACATTCCCTGAGTGTAAATTGGGTCCTTCTCTGGAGAGTTCAGCCCCGTGGCCCCCACCCTCACCCCCACACAGAGCTCTTGCACAGGGCCACCCCTGTGAGCTGCTGGAAGGCAGGAGCATAACTCCCACACTCCCTGTGCCTTTTGGCTCTGCCTGCTGTCCCCCGCACAACTTCAGCCCTGGCTGCTCAGGGCCGTCCCCAGGCAGAGGCCTCTTTGTCCAGTTGGAGCTGCAGAGACATTTTCTAATGGAGACGAATGTGCTCTGCAGGGCGCTATTTGGCCTTGGATGTGTTACCCTTTCCTGCTTGCCCATGTGCTCATCTGTAAAATGGAGACAATAACTCCTTTCACTCCACTGGGTTTTTTAAATTGAGGTGAAATACATATATAACATAAAATTTATCATTTTATGTTACCATTTTTAAATTTTATTTTATTTCGAGACAGTTTCGCTCTTTTTGCCCAGGCTGGAGTGCAATGGCACAATCTCGGCTCACTGCAGCCTCCGCCTCCCAGGTTCAACCGATTCTCCTGCCTCAGCCTCCCCAGCAGCTGGGATTACAGGTATGTGCCACCACACCCGGCTAATTTTGTATTTTTATAGAGACGGGGTTTCTTCATGTTGGTCTGCCTGGTCTTGAACTCCCGACCTAAGGTAATTCACCCACCTCGGCCTCCGAAAGTGCTGGGATTACAGGCATGAGCCACCGCACCCGGCGTGTGTTACCATTTTATAATACCATTTCTTGGTATTAATTTCCTTCCCACTGTCATATAACCATCATCACAATCTATTTCCAAAACTTTTGCATCACCCCAAACAGACACTCTGTACTGATGAAGCAGTAACTCCCTATGGTCTCCCCCAGCCCCTGTAGCCTCTAATCTACTTTTTGCCTCTTTGAATTTGACTGCCAGGTACCTCCCATGAGTGGAATCACACACTGCTTGTCCTTTTGTGACTGCTTTTTTCATTTAGCCTAAAGGCTTCCAAATTCATCCCTGTTGGCGCATGTGTCAGAATGTCCTTCCTTTTTAAGGCTGGACAGTACTTTACTGCATGGCTAGACCACCGCAGTTTATTGATCTATTCGTCCATGGATGGACACCTGGATCGCTTCCACCTCGTGGGTACCGTGAATAATGCTGCTATGAATGTGAATGCAATGGCTCCACCATTTCACGTTCAGTCATTTTAGCATCTAGAGGCTTTCGTCACCCAGGGCGAAGTCAAGCTTCTAACACAGGGTTCAAGGCCCCCACATGAATTCGACCTTCTTTAGAGACTGTCACCAAATGAAGAGGCCGTTTAGCAATGGGGAAGAAGAGCAAGGATTCTGGAGCCAGGCCACCTGGGTCACCCTGCTGCCACACACTGGCTACACGATCTTGGGCAAATGACTTCTATGTACCTGAGTTTCTTCTTAGTACAATGGGGATGATAACAGTTCCTTCTCCCAGGGTGTCAGAGGATTAAATGAACTAATCTTTGTAAAGCACAGAACGTGCCTGGCTTGAAGGTCGTCCTACCTAAGTGTTGTTAAATAAATAAACTCTCAGGTCGCTGCCTCCTGAAATAACCCCACACCTCATGCTCTTTCTTCCCTGCTTTGGAATCATGCACCATCTCCCCAGCTGCCTGTCCCCCCTGCAAGTGGGAAGGACCTAATTTATTCATAACCAAGGATGCTTTGTTTCACAGCTCACAGAAGCAGGCTGAGCCCTTCGCACATGACTGGAGTCCAAATGCCAATTTTATGGTTTAAAGACCCTAATTTATTGTCTGTGAGGCAATAACGCTGCAGGCTACTGCAGGGGACCTGCTTGTGAAACACAGGACTGGCAGCAGGGAAAGCCCCCAGCCTCAGCCCAGCTGACCCACGGTGCGGCATCCACAACATCATCCTCCTGGAGTGTGGCTGCTCTGCACCTTTGACCTTTAACCTCTCAAGTGGGCTGCACCCCAGCCCACAACCCCCCAGCAGCCTGAGCCTTTGAGCTCTGTACAATTGTCACTTTCACGACAGTCTTTCCAATCTCAGTCCCCTCCCCTCTCAATCCCCTACCCAGTGTAGAGTTAAAGGGACAGGGGTTCAAAACCCACTTTCGCTGCTTGTGGCTGTATGACCTTGACCAACTCACTTAGCCTTGAAGCCGTCCTCACAGGGTTAATAAGAATTCTGCACAGAAATCTAGTTATAATTAAGCTTTCATCAGGCTACACTCTGGCTCACTTCCTTTTTGTTAGAAGTCCCGTAGCACTAGACACTGACCATTTGCATGTAGCACTAGACACTACCCATCGTTCCTAGAGGTAGGATTTCTGACATTAGGGTCATAAGACTGTTTAAGAACCCGTTTGCATCCCCATTGTTCCTACAGAAATTCTATAGGATACAGTTTAGCTGTGTCACCACCCAAATCTCATCTTGAATTGTAGCTCCCATAATTCCCACATGTTGTGGGAGGGACCCTGTGGGAGATAATTGAATAATGGGGGTGGTTCCCCCATCCTGTTCTTGTGGTGGTGAATAAGTCTTACGAGATCTGATTATTTTAATAAGGGGAAACCCCTTTCACTTGGCTCTTATTCTCTCTTGCCTGCTGCCATGTAAGACATGCGTTTCACCTTTTGCCATGATTGTGAGGCCTCCCCAGACATGTGGAACCGTGAGTTCATTAAACCTCTTTTTTATTTTTATTTTTATTTTTTGAGACAGAGTTTCGCTCTCATTGCCAGGCTAGAGTGCAGTGGCGCAATCTCAGCTCACTGTAAACTTCACCTCCCGGGTTCAAGTGATTCTCCTGCTTCAGCCTCCTGGGTAGCTGGGATTACAGGTGCGCTCTACCACGCGCAGCTAATTTTTTGTATCTTTAGTAGAGAGGGAGTTTCACTATGTTGGCCAGGCTGATCTCGAACTGCTGACCTCAGTGATCCACCTGCCTCGGCCTCCCAAAGTATTGGGATTACAGGCTCCAGCCACGGCGCCCAGCCCTATTTTTATTTTGAGACGGAGTTTTGCTCTTGTTGCCCAGGCTGGAGGGCAATGGTGCAATCTCTGCTCACTGCAGTCTCTGCCTCCCGGGTTCAATCTATTATCCTGCCTCAGCCTCCTGAGTAGCTGGGATTACAGGCGCCGGCCACCACGCCCTGCTAATTTTTTGTATTTTTAGTAGAGAAGGGGTTTCACCCTGTTGGCCAGGACGGTCTCGAACTCCTAACCTCAGGTGATCCACCTGCCTCAGCCTCCCAAAGTGCTGGGATTATGGGCACAAGCCACTGTGCCCGGCCTAAACTTCTTTTTCTTTATAAATTACCCAGTCTTGGGTATGTCTTCATTAGCAGCATGAGAATAGACTAATAAGCTACACTATCTCGGCTTTCTGATCATTAGGCTTTTGTTTAAGGATCCCTTAAGATGCTTCTCACACCTTGAATTCTAGCAAACACTTTGAAGCCCCCTCCAGAGGAACGGGGAGGAATTGCGGGCAGCGGGACGGTGGGATGGGCGGGAGAATGCAGCGGTTCCTCTCCCTGGTCCAGGTTCCACGGCTGTATCCTGCACTCTTCCAGCAATCAACCACCTCCACACATCAGTGCACTCCAAAACCCTGAAAAACCTCAGCCCCAAACTCCCTGGGGAGATGAATTTGAGGTTTCCTTCCATCTCCTCGTTTGGTGGCCCTACGATGGAACCTCTTCCTCTGCTGCAACCATGTCCTGGCATGCTGGTTTGCCACACGCACCAGGCAACAAGCCTATTACGGTTCCAGCCTCTCTGAACTGCTGCCTTCTTCCTTAAAGTGGGAATAATAATACTTTTTGCGACAGAGCACTGAGGGGGATTCAGTGAAGTCAGGAGGAAACAACGTCTTGGTTCTTGTCCTTGAAATGGTTTCCCCATTCAGCTCTCTCACTCTAGACAGCCGCTATGTGAAAGGAAAAGAAACTTGGGGCCTCCAGATCACTAAGCTAAAGGGAAAAGTCAAGCTGGGAACTGCTTAGGGCAAACCTGCCTCCCATCCTATTCCAAGTCACCCCTCTGCTCACTGAGATAAATGCATATCTGACTGCCTCCTTTGGAGGGGCTAATCAGACACTCAAAACAATACAACCAGGCCAGATTACTCCTGTAATCCCAGCACTTTAGGAACCTGAGGTGGGCGGATAACCTGAGGCTGGGAGTGTGAGACTAGCCTGGCCAATATGGAGAAACCCCGTCTCTACCAGAAATGCAAAATTAACCTGGCATGGTGGCGCATGCCTGTAATCCCAGCTACTCGGTAGGCTGAGGCAGGAGAATCGCTTGAACCTGGGAGGCAGTGGTTGGGGTGAGCTGAGATCATGCCATTGCACTCCAGCCTGGGTAATAAGAGCAAAACTCCATCTCAAAGAAAAAATAAAAAGAATGCAACCATTTGTCTCTTATCTACCTAGGACCTGGAAGCCCCCTCCACGCTTCAAGTTGTCCTGTTTTTGCTTCGAGTTGTCCCACCTTTCCGGACCAAGTCAATGTCCATCTTACATGTGTTGATTGATGGCTCATGTCTCCCTAAAATGTATAAAACCAAACTGTGCTCTGACCACTTTGGGTACATGGCATCAGGACCTCCAGAGGCTGTCATGGGCGTGTGTCCTCAACCTTGGCAAAATAAACTTTCTTTCTTTTTCTTTTTTTCTTTTTTTGAGGCGGAGTCTCACTCTGTCACCCAGGTTGGAGCGCAGTGGCGCGATCTCCGCTCACTGCAAGCTCCACCGCCTCCCAGGTTCACGCCATTCTCCTGCCTCAGCCTCACGAGTAGCTGGGATTACAGGCGCCTGCTACCATGCCTGACTAATTTTTCTTTCTTTCTTTCTTTTTTTTTTTTTTTTTTGGTATTTTTAGTAGAGACGGGTTTCACCGTGTTAGCTAGGATGGTCTCGATCTCCTGACCTCGTGATCCGCCCGCCTCGGCCTCCCAAAGTGCTGGGATTACAAGCATGAGACACCATGCCCGGCCGGCAAAATAAACTTTCTGAATTAACTGAGACCTGTCTCAGATTTTCAGGGTTCACAGCTCATTCTGTGTGGGCTTTGCACAGCTGCTCACAGGTCAGCTGCCCACGGCAGGATTTGGCCAGTGTCAGCTTTGTGTCCTGCACAGAACCCAGCACATGGAACTGCCCCATTTGACATCAGCCACCAGGATATTCATACCCTTGTCAACACAGGCCCCTCCTACACATGGTTTTCAGAATTTTTTGACGAGAAGCAGTGAATGCTTATTTTTAGACTTGTTTTGTGCCCAGAAATTAAAGACATAAGAAAAGCACCCTGAGTGTGTGTTGAACATGTGGGGAAACACTCGGGAGGGTAAGAAAGAGGCTTCCAGATGATTTGGGATCTGGAGCTTGGACATGACCAAAGCCAAGTCCATATGTGGGGGCTGGGCAGGTGTTACACAGACACAATGCGTGTCAGGTGGGGAAGTGGTACAAAAGCAAGCCCTAACCACACACCAGCATTGTGACTGGAGACACCCTGGGCTCAGCTGATGATGCCACTTATGAGCTGTAGTGGGTTGAATGGTGGCCCCTAAAGAGATGTGTCTGTGCTCAAATCCCCAGAACCTGCGAGTGCCACTGTGTTAGTCTGTTCTCATGCTGCTGCGAAGGACTGCCTGAGACCAGGCAATTTATAAAGGGAAGAGGTTTAATGGACTCACAGTTCTGCATGATGGGGGAGGCCTCAGGAAACTTACAATCATGGCAGAAGGGGAAACAAACACAACCTTCTTCACATGGCGGCAGGAAGAAGAATAAGAGCCTAGCAAAGGGGAAAGCCCTTTAAAAAACTATCAGATCTTAGGCCAGGCGCTGTGGCTCATACCTGTAATCTCAGCACTTTGGGAGGCCGAGGTGGGCAGATCACCTGAGATCAAGAGTTTGAGACCAGCCTGGTCAATAGGGCGAAACCCCGTCTCTACTGAAAACATAAAAATTAGCCAGGTGTGTTGGCATTTACCTGTAATCCCAGCTACTTGGGAGGCTGAGGCAGTAGAATTGCTTGAACCTGGGAGGCAGAGGTTGCAGTGAGCCGAGATTCCACTACTGCACTCCAGCCTGGGCAGCAGAGTGAGACTCTGTCTATCATGAGAACAGCATGGGGGAAACTGCCCCCATGATTCAATTATCCCCACCTGGTCCCACCCTTGATACATGGGGATTATTACAATTCAAGATGAGATTTGGGTGGGGACACAGAGCTTAACCATGTCAACTACCTTATTTGGCAATAGGGTTTTGCAGATACAATTCGGTGAAGGATCTCCAGAGGAGATCAACTTGGATCATCCAGGTGGATCCCAAAGACATGACAGGGTCCCTGCAAGAGAAAGGCGGAGGGAGATTTGAGACCAAAGAGAAGGCCTGGAACAGGCAAGGAGGAATTCTCTCCTAGAGCCATCGGGGGCAGCGGCCCTGCTGCCACCCTGATTTCAGACTTCTGGCCTTCAGAACTGTGGGAGAATAAATGTGTGTTGTTTTAACCCACCCAAACCGTGGTGTGTGTCATGGCAGCCACAGAAAATGAACGTGAGCTTTGTGACTGAATTCCCAAATCATCTCGGTCTCAGTTTCATCACTGGCAAACAGCCCCTAACTTACACAATTATTTTGAGGATTAACTGAAGGATTTAGGTTGAACTGTATTAAATTGCCACTTTTTGTAGGTCAAAAATGACTGGATGTTGGCAGTTGCATCAGAGCCAACCCAGTGATCTGTGAGAAGTGCCCAACATGGCAGGGAGCTCGCGGTGAATGCACAGGGAGCACCGTGTATGCACGGCGGGTGCTGTCAGGGCTGATTTCTCCAGGGGAGAGTAGCATCTGCACTGGCCCGGAGGGATGGGGAGGAGTTCATGCGGAAGGAAAGGGCTGCTGGGTGCTGGGGGGCACCCACGAGACTGCAGTGTGGTCAGAGCACAGACTGGGGTAGGGAGAGGAAAGGCAGCTCCAGGAGGGGCTGGGAGGGGACAGAGGGTGCAGGAGGGTTAATATATGCACCTACTGAATACACAGCCCTCTGTGCCTGCTCAGCTGCCAGAGGGGGTCTCTCCACCCTGCTACCATGGTGATTTTGCTGAGACATGCCTGAATGCATTACACCTGGTGTCACCTGTGTTTCTAGCCTCTGTGAACTTGACACTGTTGACATCCATCCTCCATGCATGGGCCAGAAAGGCCTTGTTCTGAACAACCTGATAATGGCTTAAGTCACCCTGTCTGACCTCCTGCCTGTCTCATCACCTCCCCCACTCCTCAGAGGAGTCCTCTTCTGGGTAGAGGCACTTTTCAAATATAAACCAACCAACCCATAGTCCGTGCTGCAGCCACCTGCTTTTTTAGGCTCCACTGCTCCAGCCACATCTACCTGTCCTCATCAGCCCAGGGCAGGTACCAGACTGGTAGGGACAGCCTTGTGCCCTGGAGCAGCTTCAGTTATTCAAGCTGGCCAATCCTAAGCCTGCCTACCTTTCTTGCTGGTTCTGTCCCACAGCAACACAGTCAAAGTCCCCACTCACAGCTCTCCCCTCTGCCTCCTCCTCCTGACTGCACCCATCTTCCTGTATGGTCCCGGGTGTGGCCTGCTTCCTCCTCTTGGAAACTGTGAGTGAAAAACTATCTTTTTAATGGAGGCATCTTCTGATCTGTGGGCCTTCAGGGACTTCAGATGTCCTATGCATACACTGTATTTTTAAACATCCCTGCTCAAAACTCTTCACTGGGTTATGTATGCTTGGGAGGAAGTTAAAAATTCCCTAGGTTTATTTGTCCATTTTCATGCTGCTGATGAAGACATACCTGGGGCTGAGGAATTTACAGAAGAAAGAGGTTTATTGAACTTACAGCTCCACATGGCTGTGGAGGCCTCACAATCATGGCAGAAGGCAAGGAGGAGCAAGTCACATCTTACGTGGATGGCAGCAGGCAAAGAGAGAGAGAACTTGTGCAGGGGAATGTCTCTTTATAGAACTATGAGATCTCGTGAGACTCACCATCATGAGAAAAGCACAGGAGAATCCCGCCCCCATGATTCAATTACCTCTCCCCAGGTCCCTCCCGGAACACATGGGAATTCAAGACGAGATTTGGGTGGGGACACAGCCAAAACCTATCCCTTAGCCTTGTGTATCAGTGTCCTGTGGCTGCTGTAACAAATTCATTAGCATGTATTCAGTGGCTTAAAATAAGAGCAATGTATTCTTTTGCAGTTCTGGAGGGCAGCGACCTAAAATGAGTTTCATGGGGCTTAAGGCAAGGTGTTGGCAGGGCTGCACTCCTTCTGAGGCCCTGGGAGAATCCATTTCCAGCTCAGGAGCTGCTTTCTTCACATTCCTTGCATTCCTCAGGTGGCAACTCCTTCCTCCACCTTCAAAGGCAGCAGTGTCACCTCTTGCTCCAGTTTTTCTTCTGCATTAAACCTCCCTCTTATAGGGACACCTGTGATTACATTCAGGGGTCGGGTCATCCGATAACCTAGAATAAGCTTTACACCCAAAAACATTTAACTTGGTCTCAGCTGCAAAGTCCCTTTTGGCATATAAAGTAACAACTATAGGTTCTGCAGATTTGGATGGGGGTATCCTTGGGGGCCGTGGTGCAGCCAAACACAGCCACCATTGAAGACTTCTGCTTCCCTCGGCAACATCAGCTCCTCACCTTTCCACATGCCCCATCTAGCCCTGCTTAGATGTGCCAAGGGGCTGCTCCTTCTAGAATGTTCTCCCTGCCCTTCCTCAGGGCCCTTCTGTCTGGAGACCTCATGAATAACCTCCCTGTGGAGATTCTCAGGAACCCCCAGAGCATCGTGTTTACACATTTCACCTCTGATGCAGAATCTGAATTCTGGGCCAGTTCAGGACTCACCCTGGAAGGGGCCCATTGATGAACAAGCACATGTCTTGCCTGGGGTGACCCTGAAGGTAAAAGGTTAGACACGAAGGTGCAGCTAGGTAAAAACAGTTGAAGGTGCCAAGAATGCCTGGAGAAAAGAAATGCCAGGGGTGCACTCTCTGATGGGTTAGCACGAGATTAAAACTCACAGCTGACACTGGGCTCTTACTATGTCCCAGCCACATGGATGATTCTAACTTCATCTTCCCAACATTTCTAAGTGAAACTAGTATTAGGTCCATTTTATAGGTGAGGAAACTGAGGCACAGAGTTTCAGTAACTTCCACAAGGTCACACAGCTTGTGACCTAGGGCAGAGCTGGGCTCTGATCAGGCAGCCTGGTTCCAGGGCTGGCACCATCCAGCATGATATGACAGAGAAGAAAGCATGGAGGTAAGCCTGGAGCCCAAAGGGCCAGAACTCGATAGAGGGGAGTGCCCAGGGAGTGGCTGCCAGAGTCACACGTGAGACTCTCACCCAAATAGCCGTGTTGCCACTCTTGGTAAGTGGTAGCAGTTATTGCCCTTGATGGGAAAGTTGCCAAAAGTAGAAACAAATGACATGATACAAGAACTCAGGTTCCAATGAGAGGCGCATGGAGGCAGCCTGACCACCAGCCAGTCTTCCTAGAAGCACCCAGGAAGAAGCCTCTACCAGGGGTCACTGAAGGGCCCTCCCAACTTAAGGATCTCCAATTCTGTAGGACAGGAGTGAAACCATCAAGTGCTGAGGCTCAGAGGAGGGTCACTGCCAGAGGAGGAGAAAGGAGGCTGGGAGCTGGAGCATCATTGCTAAGTGGGAGAGAGAGAGAGAAGCTTCTAGCAAGACTGGCCAAGGAAAAAGAGAAAAGATATGTTACCAAGACCCAGAATGAAAGATGGGTAAACACTACAGGTCATACAGACATTAGTAGGATAAAATGAATATGTCTCATATGATATGGTTTGGCTGTGTCCCCACCCAAATCCCAAATTGTATTTCCCATAATCCTCACATGTTCTGGGAGGGACAAGGTGGAGATAATTGGATCATGGAGGCAGTTTCTCCCATCCTGTTCTGATGATGGTGAGTTAGTTCTTATGAGATCTGATGGTTTTATAAGGGGCTTCCCCCTTCACTGGGCACTCATTCTTCTCCTTCCTGCCACGATGTGAAGAAGGACGTGTTTGCTTCCTCTTCCAAGATGATTGTAATTTTCCTGAGGCCTCCTCAGCCCTGAGGAACTGTGAGTCAATTAAACCTCTTTCCTTTATAAATTACCCAGTCTTGGGTATGTCCTTTTAGCAGCAGGAGAAGGAACTAATACACCAAAAATTTTACATGAACCAATTCCTTGAAATCTGCAGACTACAAAAACTCATGCATGAGGAACTAGACCATCTGAATAGTCTTATATTTATTCAATACATTAAGTTCAAAATTAAAGATATCTAACAATGACATTTCCAAGCCCAGATGGTTTTGTTGGCTAACTTTACCAAATATTTGAGGATAACTACTCTGCAGAATCTCTTTGAGAAAATAGAAGAACACTTCTCAGCTAATCTCATGAGGTTAGCATGACTCTAATGCCAAAACTAGACAAAGACATAACAAGGAAACAAACCCCTACAAACCAAAATTCTTCATGAACATAGGTGTGAAAATCAACAAAATATAGCCAACGAATTCCAGTGTGATCTGGGCAAGGCACCTAATCTCCCTGAAACAAAATTTTATTTGGCTTAGATGAGGACTGAAGCCAGATGTGGTGGCACAAGCCCATAGTCCCAGCTACTTGAGAGACTGAGGCAAAAGGATTGCTTGAGCCCAGGAATTTGAGACTAGCCTGAGCAACATAGTGAGACTGTCTCAAAAAGGAAAAAAAAAAAAAAAGAAGGATGATGACATCTTTGTGACATCAACATGAGGTAATAATGCACCTTAGAATACTTAACATAGAACTGGCATAAGTGCCCAGGGAATTTTGTGTTGCCTTTAGTCTGGCCCAGTTATCTTCCTCACACCACTCTGCTACTTGTCACATGTTGTGCTTGTGAACTTATTGGAAGACAGAAGCTACTGCTACTGAAGTGGCTTTTGCTATTGATGCAGGAGCCCTGGGGAGCCTCGGAGAATCCCTGCAGGTCACTTGAGGAAACCTGGGTCAGAGCCAGGTTCATCAACACTCCTGGGGTGGCACGATTGTCAATTGTGTCATTGGGCAGTCTCTGATCAGTGCTGTTTTATTAGCAAATACTGAATTCCACTCCAAAAGGTATGGCCTGTGCTCAGAGTTTGTTATGGGTGAAATCATTCTTCATGAGCAGTAAATATCTATCTCTGGGAGTGTTCAGCATCTTGAAGGGGCTGATATATGTCTCCCTGTGAATAGATTTGGGTCAGCCCTACTTCCTACCCCTCATTTCCCTGAGCCCACTACGTACTTAGTTCCCAAAGTCCCCTGATAAATTATTGCACCTGCCTCTCTTGATGGTTTGGGAATCAATAGATTTGCTTTCCTTTCTTCCGCACTGGCTGATATGGTTTGGCTGTGCCTCCATTCAAATCTCAACTTGAATTGTATCTCCCAGAATTCCCATGTGCTGTGGGAGAGACCCAGGGGGAGGTAAGTGAATCATGGGGGCCGGTCTTTCCCATGCTATTCTCATGATAGTGAATAAGTCTTACAAGATCTGACGGGTTTATCAGGGGTTTCCACTTTTGCTTCTTCCTCATTTTCCTCTTGCTGCTGCCATATAAGAAGGGCCTTTCACCTCCTGCCATGATTCTGAGGCCTCCCCAGTCACGTGGAACCGTAAGTCCAATTAAACCTCTTTTTCTTCCCAGTCTCGGGTATGGCTTTATCAGCAGCTTGACAATGAACTAATACACTGGCTCAGAGTGCAACTGGGTGATGCCTCTTTTTAAAATACCATAGCCTGAAAAACACCTCCTTAATGTAGGATCCAAACCTGCCTCCCTCCCCCCAAAACCCGCCTCCCCACCCCCAAGGCCATGGCTTTGGTTCACACATCCTGCTGCCAGCCTTTTCCCTTCAGCCTCTCTGACGCAGTCAAGCCATTTTCCACCACTGACCCCTTGGTTTGAAAAGGTCCATCCACCCTTACAGTCACTGAGGTCTGGCATGGAGCTGCAGGGGCCTCTCTGGACATGAGTGTTCTCACCTGGAAATTGGAGACACTGATACTCCTCACCTCCTAGAAGGAGCTGAGAATCGTGAGAGATTATTTGGACAAACACTGAGGACAAGACCTGACCCATGGTGGGTGCTTAACGAAGGCTAAGACTTATGATTATTATTGTTTGGGGAAAAATTAATGCTTCCTCTTGTGTCCATAGTGCTTGTGAGTTTGCAAAGTGTTGATTTGTTTTCATTCCATTCCAGCTGGGAGGCAAGCCTGCAAGGGCGGGTCAAGGAGCAGGAAGGCCTCTGATCACAGACGAGGAAGCAGCGTTCCAGCCCCATGGTGGAGTGGGACGCAGCTGAGCAGCGCTGCAGCTTGAATGCCTGACAGCTTCCCACATTTCTCTAGGGGAAGGACTGGTCAGCCCTTTGAAGAGGGAAACTGGGACTTCCAGGATGGAGCTTGGAGAGCAGAGACTGCATCTATTCAGTGTGTTCCTGCTGCCCCATGCTGTGCCTGGTTCGTAAGGATAGACCCTCAGTAAAACATGTTGGATGAATGAATGAGTGAGTGAATAAGGGCAAGGCAGGGTGGCTGAGTCAGGGGTGGGAGATAGTGGCAATGGAGGGCATGTGCTTAGCAATACCCTAAGCCCACTGAGTGCTGGGCATTAAGCCACACTGAGCCAGCTTGCATGACATCATCACTGGGATCATCAGTCCCATTTTACAGATGAGGAAACTGAGACTTGCTTGCCAGCAGGGAGTCAGTAAGTTCTACATCTGAGATTGAGTACAAGCCTGTCTGATTCTCGTCACACTTCCCAAATATCCCAGAGGTGTATGTGATGGCAGTTTATCAAAGTTCGAATCAGGGCCCTGTTTTCTATATAACTGCAATGATCCAGCTCGTGGGAGCATAAGCCTGAAGCCCCAGACCAAGGCCCGGCAGGGTCCATTTCTGGTGAGGTCTCCTTTCTTGGCTTGCAGACAGCCACCTTCTCACTTTGTCCTCCTGTGGCGGAAAGAGAGGGTACGCTCTGCTGTCTCTTCCTCTTCTTACAAGGGCAGAGCCATATTGGATCAGGGCCCGACCCTGATGACCTCATTTCACCTTTATCACTTCCTCACAGGCTCCATCTCACAATATGTCACATTGGGGATTAGGGTTTCATCACAGGAATTTAGGGGAGACACAAATATGTAGTCCAGATTGTGAGGTAGGCTGAACAATATCACCCAAAATCTGTCCATGTCTTAATCCCTGGATCCTACAAAAGTCTCCCTAAATGGGAAGAGGAGCTTTGCAGACATGATTATGTGGAGAATCTTGGAACAGAGAGATGATCCTGGGCTATTCAGGGCGGTCTGATGTCATCCCAAGAGTCCTTATAAGAGGGAGTCAGGAGGAACCAGGCTGAGGGAAGGGCAATGTGAAAAGGGAAACAGAAATTGGAGTGATGTTGGCCGGGCATGGTGATTCATGCCTGTGATCCCTGCACTTTGGGAGGCTGAGGTGGGCAAATTAATTGAGATCAGGAGTTCGAGACCAGCCTGGTTAACATGGCGAAACCCCATGTCTACTAAAAATACAAAAATTAGCTGGGTGTGGTGGTGTGTGCCTGTAATCCCAGCTACTTGGGAGGCTGAAGCAGGAGAATCGCTTGAACTCAGAAGGCAGAGATTGTAGTGAGCCGAGATCGTGCCATTGCACTCCGGCCTGGGCAACAGAGTGAGACTCCATCAAAAAAAGAAAGAAGGAAGGAAGGGAGGGAGGGAGGGAGGGAGGAAGGAAGGAAGGAAGGAAGGAAGGAAGGAAGGAAGGAAGGAAGGAAGGAAGGAAGGAAAGA
Source organism: Macaca thibetana thibetana (assembly GCF_024542745.1). NCBI lineage: Eukaryota > Metazoa > Chordata > Mammalia > Primates > Cercopithecidae > Macaca > Macaca thibetana. Next base: position 177,337,873 of record NC_065582.1, read on the forward strand.
AAGAAAGAGAACAAAGAAATTGGAGTGATGTATTTCGAAGATAGGGGAAGAGCCACCAACTAAGGAACATCAGTGCACCCAGTAGACAGTGAGAAAGGCAGGGAAGCCACTCTATCCCAGCATCTCCAGAAGGAACCGACACCTTGTCTTCAGCCCAGTGAAGCTGAGTTTAGGCTTTGAGCTCTAAACGGTAAGAGAATTCATCTGTACTGGGTTCAGCCTCTGTTTGTGGAAGGTTGTCACAGCGGCAACAGGGAATGAGTACAGCAGGGATTAGTTTTGACGGTGAGAGACAGGAAATCCCAAGTATCAGTGGCTTCAACGAGAGACTTGGCTACAGTCTGTAGGTGGTCCAGGGTCATAGAGGGAGGGGCGCTGCCCCCTGAGGTCCTCAGGCCCACCTCCTCCCAGGACCCTGCTTCACCATCCTGGGTGGGAACCTCAACCTCATGGCCCAAGATGGCATCCACACAACAGGTGGCAGGAGGGAGAAGGGGACAGCAAGACAAGGAGAGGGCTGTGCACCAGTGTCCCTTCCGGAAGGTCACTACTAGAGCTGCTGCGCACTTCTCTCATTCCTCTTGCCAGAATGTCGCTACAGGGCCACACCTTGCCAAAAGGGAGACACGACAAGGGAGTTCTTATTTCCTGCAGACTCATGCCTAGAGGGAATTTTTATTGCAATGGAAGAAGGGGAGAATAGATGTTGGGGATAACCCACATCTCTGCTATATTTCACCTGTCTGAGCCGATGCCATTTAGGAGTGTGCTCAGTGTCAAGGAGCAGAAATCCTGCCCCAAAAGGGCCTAAGTAAGTAAGACTTCGTTTTTCTCACAGAGCAAGAAGTGTCTGGTGGATGGCACAGTGCAGTCGGCCCAAAGATGACCACATTTTGAGGGTTGGTTTCCATCCTCAGATCTGTAGCCTCATGGACGGAAGACGGCTGCTGTGGTTCCAGGTGTCAATTCTTTTCTTTTCTTTCTTTCTTTTTTCTTTTGGAATAGAGTCTTGATCTGTCACCCAGACTGGAGTGCAGTGGCGCCATCTCGGCTCACTGTAATGTCCGCTTCCCAGGTTCAAGCGATTCTCATGCCCCAGCCTCCCGAGTAGCTGGGATTACAGGTGTGCACCATGACCAGATAATTTTTTGTATTTAGTAGAGGTGGGGTTTCACCATGTTGGCAAGGATGGTCTCCAACTCTGGACCTCAACTGATCCACCTGCCTCAGCCTCCCAAAATGCTGGGATTACAGGTGTGAGCCACCGTGCCCAGCCCAGGTGTCATTTTTACATGGAAGGCAGGAGGAAGGATGAAGAATAATGCCAGACTTGTATGTCCCTCTTCCACAGGAGAACAAAAGGTTTTCCACACACCCCCAAAGACTGCATAGAGTCCCATTGGCCAGGAGGGGATCTCCTGAAACCCCTCTCTGCAAGGGAGTCTGGAAAGCCAAGGATTTAGCTGCCTAGCCTCTCTATTAGATAATAGATGAAAATCCTTGTACCCTTTGAACACTAATTCCATTTCTAGGAATTCCTATACCAACAGTTTCTATCAAAGATGTGCACAGAGAATATGCCCAAAGCTGTTCACTACAGCTTTACTTACTGTGAAGAATCCTAAACATCCCAAATGCTCAACATGCGCTGTTGGGTTGGGTCCCACATTGGGTCCCAGTCATTCAGTGTCTGGCCCCAGCACCTCGGTTACTTAATATGGAAAATAGAAGAAAATGTGTTTTACCTGTTAGGATGATGGTGAGGACCAGAGATAAGAAATAGAGCTTGTGTGTAGCCGGGAGAGGTGGCTCATGCCTGTAATCCCAGCACTTCGGGAGGCCAAGGCAGGCGGATCATGAGGTCAGGAGTTTGAGACCAGCCTGGTCAACATGGTGAAACCCTGTCTCTACTAAAGATACAAAAAATTAGCTGGGCATGGTGGCACGCACCTGTAATCCCAGCTAATCGGGAGGCTGAGGCAGGAGAGTCGCTTGAACCTGGGAGGCGGAGGTTGTGATGAGTCGAGATCACACCATGGCACCCCAGCCTGGGTGACAGAGCAAGACTCCGTCTCAAAAAAAAGAAAAAAGAAAGAAAGAAATAGAGCTTATGTGGTGCATGGTTGCTGCTCAGTCAACGGTCTCCAACCCTTCCAGCCCCTGCGCATCTCCACCAGCCAAAAATATGGGGCAGATGTCAACATGTTCGATGCACCTTGTTCTCCAAGATCTCAGGAGAGTGGAACTCCGCCCTCCGACTCTCTAGACTCTGGAGTGAGAGCTATCTGTGTGACAACGTGGGGACAACACTGGCTTTGGGGCAAGCCACCTAGGCTCAAATTGGTGGTTAGGTGAGTTCATGTTCTCTAATCCTGCAGAGGGGCCGCTCGGTCGTCTCATCTGTATAATGGGGCAACAGTCCTGACCTCACAGGCAATTGTGAGATTTCACCAAAAAAAAAAAAAGTACCCCCAGACAGGGTCTGGAACCTAGTAAGCCCAAAGAACCACTGGCCTTTTCACTCCTGACAGCGGATATTGGAGGAAGCGCCCATCTCCTCTGACACAGAGGCACCCACAGTAGCAGGGGGAACGCTGTAACACAAAGGGTTTCCGTTCCAGCTGGAAGTTTCCTTGGCCTGAGATATCCAGGGCTCCTGGCTAAAAGGTGACCTAATTATTAATGAAAACTCCAGAGATGAAAGCTAAGACATAATCCACCCCTGAATGGACTCGGAAGGAGCAGATAATGGGACAATAAAATTAATCTTGTAGAAAAACACAATTAGCTGTATCATTTATAAATCTCATCTCCTTCCACACCGGGCGACGCAGGAGCAACATGGGCAGAGTGTTCTCGGCACAGCCTCCCATTTCGCACGCACAGACGCCCCTTTTCCTGGGACAACATTTTCCTTTCACATTCAGGGGTCATTGTTGGAGGTTTAAAAACAATCTTCAGAAACCAAGATGACCCAGAGAACGAAGTGAATGGCGCCGTCCTGTATCCCCCCATTTCTTGCCCGTTTCCAGTCTCTTCAATGCAATTAAAGAACCATTTAATGAGAACATGGTGGGGAACAGGCCCCACACTAGGCCAAGGCCTGGGGGATGAACGAGCTCCGTCTCTGCCCTTCCAGGGCTCACAGACCAGAAGTGGGAAAGGAGAGGGCACAGAAAGCTGGAGACAGACAGACCCAAACCCAGCTCCTCCCTCCCAGCTGTGTGATCTTGTGCAAGTGCTTCACCTCCCTGGGCATCAGTTTACTCACAGGTAACATGGGGTGAATGAGGGTGCCTCCCTCACTCCCACAGCTGGGAGGGGATTAAAGGAGAGAAAATCTGCAGATCGCCCACTGTCACAGGACAGGCCCACAGCAGGCTCAGTCGCTGCAAGTTCGGAGTCATCCTCTTCCCTGACATCCCTCGTCTTCCTCCTCATTTTACTGACCATCTCTTTTTAAAAATTGAGATACATCTGAGTCAAGGAGTTTGAGACCACCCTGGCCAATGTGGTGAAATCCCGTCTCTACTAAAAATACAGAGATTAGCTGAGCATGGTGGCACGTGCCTGTAGTCCCAGCTACTTGGGAGGCTGAGGCAGGAGAATGGCTTGAACTTGGGAGGTGGAGGTTTCAGTGAGCTGAGATCATGCCACTGCTCTCAAACTTGGCCACAGAGGGAGACTCTGTTTCAAAAAAAACCACAAAAAACAAAAAACAAACCACAGAGTCCTTTAAGGACTTATTTAAAAATTTCAAAAAAGAAAAAAATTGAGATATAACAATTCACATATCATAAAAACTCACCATTTCAAGGCATGGAATTTGCTGGGGCTTTTTTAAAAGTATATTTTAGGGTCATGCACCTATCACCACTTTTTAACTGCAGGATAGTTTCATCATCCCCCCAAAACATCCCGTACCCACCAGCAGTCACCTCCCACTCCCTCCACTCATCTGTTTTTTTGTCTATATGGATTTGCCTCTTCTGCCTGCTTTGCATAAACAGAATCATACAGCATGAGGTCTTTTTTGTCTGGCTTCTTTCACTTAGTTGAATGGTTTCAAGGTTTAATCATGTTGTAGCATGTGTCAGCGCTCCATTCCTTTTTTATGGCTGAGTAATATTCCACTGTACAGCTAGACCACATTTTGTTTATCCCTTAATCAGTGGATGGACATTTGGGTTCTTTCCACTTGTTGGCTATTATTATTAATGCTGTCATAAACATTCATGTGCACATTTTGTGGGAACTGAACTTATGTTTCAGTCTTCTTGAGTGTATACCTAGGAGTGGTGTTGCTGGGTCATAGGGTGACTCTATGTCTAACTTTTTGAAGAACTTTGATACTGTTTTCCATAGTAGTTGCACCATTTTACATTCCCATCAACAACATATGAGAGTTCCAGTTTCCTTGAACATTTATTATTGGCTGGTGTTTTTGTGGCCATCCTCTGACCATCTCTTGTGTCTCCTGTCCATCTCCATGGCCTTACCCTCATTCCACCCTCACCTTCTCCAGCTTGGACTGTGGGTGCCACCAAGATTTTCTCATTCCAGAACTGAGCTCCTGAGGATCTCAGGGTTCCCAGGTCCTCCCATGGACTTCTCGTGCTTGCCTCAAGTAACTGCAAAGGCTTCTGAGCTGCCCAGGCACTCAGCAATCGGTAGCATTGCATGGTTCCTGGAACATGTTCATTCCCTTTTGTGTGCCTCAGTTTCTCTACCTGTAAACTGAGGTATTGAACTGGATGAGGGGCTCACACCCAAGCACCCACAGGGCCAGGCAGACTGGGCAGCCAAGGTGAGTGAGGCACAAGCCTCACATCTAAGGCAGGAGAGGGAATGGTGGATGCAGGAGGTGAGCAGCCATTCTCCCAGTGGAGCTGATTTTTGCCACATGGGAATGTCTCTGTTGTGAGGTCTCTTAATTTTTCAGAAGAAGGCAGTAAAGTTGCATGTTTTGTGAAATCTGGTTTTTAAGTTTTCCAATAAAGGCAATTTCCTTCCCTCCTTTCCTCCCTTCCTCCCTCCCTCCTTCCCTCTCTCTCTTTCTTTCTTCCCTCCCTCTCTCCCTTCCTCCCTTTCCTCCTTTCCTTTTTTTTTTTTTTTTTTTTTGAGGCAAGGTCTCACTTTGTTGCCCAGGCTGGAGTACAGTGGTATGATCATAGCTCACGGTCACCTCAACCTCCTGGGCTCAAGTGATACACCCACCTCAGCCTTCCAAGTGGCTAGGACTACAAATGTGCTCCACCACTAAATTCACCCGATTGTTGTTGTTGTTATTATTATTATTATTATTGAGACGGGGTCTCATTATGTTGCCCAGGCTGGTCTTAAACTCCTGGGCTCAAGCAATCCTCCCACCTCGACCTCTCAAAGTGTTGAGATTATAGGCGTGAGTCATCGCACCCAGCTGGCAATTTTCAAAGTATACAAATGAGTACAGCTCACCCTGCAGAATTCCAGTTTACAAACCCAGAACCGATGATTCTGAAACTTAAGTGTGCATCAGAATCTCCCTAGAGGGCTCGTTAAAAAGCAGTGTTCCTGATTCAGCAAGTCTAGGGTGGGGCCTGAGCATCTGCATCTCTAACACGCTACTAGGAAAAGCTCATCTGCTGGTCCAGCCACTGCACTTTGAGAACCAGAGCCCTGGGACTAACGCTTTCTGGGCTCCACCCCAACCCTCCAGTGCAGGTTTATGATTCCAAAACCCAACATAGAGGCACTCTGCTCAGGGAGAAGCAGCACCACATGCTGGCTAGGCTCCAGACAAGTACAGCAAGCCATCCCTGCCCTGTCCTGCAAAGGCCACCAGGGAGGGACAGCAGCATTGAGCGGGGACCACGCACCTTCCCTCTACTGAGCTCTAATCAGTCCGGGGAATTCACACTCGTGAAATGCTTCGAAAACTCTAAACAATGCATATGATGTCCAAATATGTAATATATTTAAACATAAAGGGAAAACACATTAAAAAGTAGAAAAACTACCTGGGCTCAAGAACCTCCGTATTCATTTCCTGGGGCTGTCTTAACAAATTACCATAAACTGGGCAGCTTAAAACAACAGAAATCTATTGTCTCGGAGTTCTGGAGGCTGGAAGTTCAAACTCAAGGTGTCAGCAGGGCTCTGTGCCCTCTGAAGTCTCCATGGGAGACTCCGTTCCTTGCCTCTTTCCTAGTTTCTGGAGGCTCCTGGGGATCCTCAGCAGCCCTTAGTTGTGGCCGCATCCCTCCAGTCTCTGCCTCTCTTGTCCCACAGCCTTTTTCTGTGTGTCTCCCTGTGTCCTTTCATTTTTTCTTTTTTTCTTTTTTGAGAAAGCGTCTTGTTCTGTCACCCAGGCTGGAGTGCAGTGGTGCTTTCTCGGCTCACTGCAACCTCTGCCTCCCGGGTTCAAGCGATTCTCCTACCTCAGTCTCCCCAGTGGCTAGGACTACAGGCATGCACCACCATGCCTGGCTAATTTTTGTATTTTTAGTAGAGATGGGGTTTCGCCATGTTGGCCAGGCTGGTCTCGAACTCTTAGTCTCAAGTGATCTGCCCGCTTTGGCCTCCCAAAGTGTTGGGATTACAGGCGTGAGCCACCACGCCCAGCCATGTCCCTTCTTCTTATAGGGATACCAGTTATTGGATTGCGGTTCACCCTACATCCAGGATGCTCTCATCTCAAGATCTTTACCTTTTCTATCTGACTGGACCTATTTCCATAAGGTCACATTTTGTGGTCCCAGATGGACATGAATTTTGGGGGGACACCTTTCAACCCAATACAGCCTCTTTGGGATGTCATTCTGATAAGTTCGGCAATTTGGACTCTCTGCTCATAGCAGATTAGAAACAGTGCTCTGGAAAGAGTGAGGGGTGCATAGTGAGGATCGCCTCTGCAACCCCTGTGTGAATGGCGGCCACAGAGGCAGCAACAAGGGCAGGGGCAAGTCTAGCCAAGCCCACAGCCTGTGGACAGCCAGTGTGGGGCGTGGGTCCCAGCCCATAGCACCCGACCCCATTTGGTCTATGGTGTTCATGAAACTGACCTGATTCTTCAACAAGAGGTTAAATTCTTTCCAACATCCTCTGTTCTGGAAGGCAGGACAACGTGCCCTGCATTTTAGAATGACTCTGGTCCAAAATGAGGAAAATTAGACCTAGAGGGATAAAAATTCAATCTCTGGAAAATCTGCTCATGAGGACTCCAACCTTATTCCTGAGCTGGGCCTGAGAAACAAGGGGAGAAAAGGTGACACATTATGAACATTAAAAAAAATTTTTTAAAAATCATGTCATGGCCAGAAGTTGCAGGACAGCTCAGGGCCTGGGGATCAGGGCTGACTTAGGGGTTACATGCTAATTTCACTGTGCTGTGGCCACCAAACCCCAGCCCCAGCTGCATGGATGGAGGCATTCCAGACGGAAAAGCCCCATTAGGTCATCGCTGCACCGCCTGCAATGCAGTTCAGCCTTTCGCTGTGTAATCTCCAGCACACTCCGGGGAGCCTGCGAATTTTAGACACTCTCCCAGGGACCCTGGCTCCACAAAGCATGAAATGAATTGCATTCATCCATCTGTGGGCTTTTAAAAAATTCAATAATTAATTCAAGCGTATGGTGGTATTACTGTTATTAGAATCTGGCCTTTCTGTGGTTCTTTACTTTGGCAAAGTGCTTTTATAATCATTTACTGGCTAAATAATTTAATACGAGTTATTGCTACAAGCTAGAAATCTGGTACTTAGCTGGTGCTGAGGGACACCGGACTGCTTATGAAAAAAGCGGGGGAAGGGCAGAATGGAATTATGTGGCCTTCGTTATTTATCCCCCCGGTCATGTGTCATCACTTGCTTGACCTCAGTGTGTCCTCGATAATTTTCTGATTTATCAGGTTCTGATTCATCCTGGGCCATTCTTGCCATCGTGACAGTGAACACAGTGGGTAGGGGGGAGACTTCTCAGGGGGAGGAGAATTAAGTTATTCTAGTCCAAACCCCTCATTTCATGGGAAGGGGAAACGGAGGTGGAGGCACGCTTTGCCCAAGGCCACATGACTAGTATGAGGACCAGCATCACCTCAGGACTGGAGGAGAGGATTCGGCTTTAGGGGATCCTCCCTCCCTGCTTTATTAGAGTCAAGAAGGGAAAGAGAGGCATAGCTAGGTCTCCTGTCAACCAGCATGGGCCAAGAGAAGGGCTGGGCCTAGGCACAGTAGGGGACTGCATCGCTGCTCCGGAGTCCACTCCTCTGACCGAGTTCTTTTTTTTTTTCCTTGAGATGGAGTCTTGCTCTGTCACCCAGAGTGGAGTGCAGTAGTGCGATCTCGGCTCACTGCAACCTCCACCTCCTGGTTTCAAGTGATTCTCCTGCCTCAGCCTCCCGAGTAGCTGGGATTACAGGGGTGCACTACCACGCCTTGTTAATTTTTGTATTTTTAGGAGAGACGGGTTTTTGCCATGTTGGCCAGGCTGGTATTGAACTCCTGACCTCAGGTGATCCTCTCATCTTGGCCTCCCAAAGTGCCGGAATTATAGGCGTGAGCCACTACACCTGGACTCTGACTGAGTTCTTGAAGTGTCTGATTTTCTCCCTCCTGCCAACATACCTTCCCAGCATCTTCTTTTTTTTTTAATGTTTTTATTTGTATTATTATTTTTAATTTAATTTAATTTTAAGTTCTGGGATACATGTGCAGGATGTGCAGGTTTGCTACATAGGCAAATGTGTGCCATGGCGGTGTGCTGCATCTATCAACCTAGGTATTAAGCCCCGCATGCATTAGCTGTTTATCCTGATGCTCCCCCTTCCCTCGCCCCCACAACAGGCTCCACTGTCTGTTGTTTCCCTCCCTGTGTCCATGTGTTCCCCTTATTTAGCTCCCACTTATAAGTGAGAACACCCAGCATCTTCTTAATTATCATCTGTCACCCAAGCTTCTGTGGCCTCATCTGAGAGATGGACTATGAATAGAAACAGCCCTAGAATGTGGGTTGAGGGCATTGCAAGAAATACCTAGAAAGCCCTTTGGTGCTCCCTCTGTATTCACTGACGACAGATACTATTAGTATGGTCATTTACACCAATGATCATTGTTACTTTACCTGAAAAACGGGTGTAACAGTACCTGTCCTTTCTACTTCAGAATTTTGTGAAGCTAAAAAAAAACTAAGATAATGAAATGGAAAGTATTTCATGGTCATCTTCATCATCTAATTCTTTGCCTGGAGGATGGTTAAAGAGGGGTTTCCTCCTTGAGGCTCTGGGGGGCTTCAGGGAGCAAGAAGTGTTCTCCTCAGCATTTGTATCAGTCAAGATGCCAAGAGGTTGCAGGGGCCACGCCAAATGGGGTCATTTGAGTAGATGGATTTCAAAGAATTGTCTGCAAAGGTGGCCAGAGTGTAGGGCTCAGAAGAAGCGTTCAGTAGCCTGGGCTTGCAGAGAGAGCTGTTGCCATCCCTGGGCCAGCAGGAGGAGGGGAGGGGGTGTGACAGGTTCTGGAAAGGCTGAGGCTGCCTTAGAGGAGGGGTGGCTGCTTTTGTAGAACAGAGCCAGCCTGAGGGAGCCGGGGGGGCAAATGCCTGTTGGCCAGAGGGCAAGGGAGTCCACTGCAGTGGCCACAGTCCATACAGCCCAGCTCCTGTCCTAGAGATAGGATCTGACAGGCCAAGGGCAGAGGCCCGCACAGCACCATTGGTGGATCAGAACCGCGAGGGTGCCTGGGGGTCGGGGGCTTTGCTGTGGCAGCAGGAGTCTGGCCTGGTCTGTGAGCTCCCCTGCCATGGCTCACTGGGGGTAACTGAACAGGCAGAAGCCCAGGGACAGGCTCCACCTCTCCTCTGAGTGGCCGACAACAATGCACCCTACTCCCTGCTGGCCCAGGTATAAAATGAAGGTGTAAACTAGAAGATTATTGAACCTCGGAAAAACCCATGACCCTAACATAATCGTTCTCTCAGTCCACATTTCATCCCCTCCCCTCTGCAAGACTTTGTAGAGCTCTATCTTCTGAATTTGACCCTCTCCCCAAAATAGGCGTATTGGATGCACTCTTTAGAAGTTCACATGTGCAGCTGGGCGTGGTGGCTCATGCCTGTAATCCCAGCACTTTGGGAGGCTGAGGCGGGCGGATAACTTGAGGTCAGGAGTTCCAGACCAGCCTGGCCAACATGGCAAAATCCTGTTTCTAGTAAAAATACAAAAGAAATTAGTCGGGCACGGTGGCAGGCACCTGTAATCCCAGCTACTCAGGAGGCTGAGGCAGGAGAATCATTTGAACCTGGGAGGTGGAGGTTGCAGTGAGCCGAGATTGTGCCATTGCACTCCAGCCTGGGTGACAGAGCAAGACTCTGTTTCAAAAAAAAAAAAAGAAAGGAAGGAAGAAAGAAAGAAAAGAAAGAAGAAAAGAAAGAAAGGAAAGAAGGAAAGAAGGAAAAGAAAGAAAGAAAAGAAAGAAAAGAAAGAAAGAAAAGAAAGGAAAGAAAGAAATGAAAAGAAAGAAAGAAAGAAAAGAAAGGAAAGAAAGAAATGAAAAGAAAGAAAAAAAGAAAAATCCTCACGTGCCTCCCTCCCCTGCCTCTGCTGAGTTTGGGGGCTGGGCTGCTTCTCCTCCCTCCCCTCCTTCCTCTCCATGATGAAAATCCTAGACAGGGAGAACATTTCTTGACCTACATATTTTTCTACTCTAATGTCCTTAATTTTGGAGTTGGACAGGTTGGGTTATTTGAAAATAGCCTGAGTTGTGAGAGGAAAACGAGCAGGCCAGAGGCATTCGGAGCTGCCAGCATCTAGGAGGTGAGTATTCAACAGAAGAACACTCGGCTCCTGCTGCCTTTACACCCCTCGATCAGCCCGCATTGCAAGGCCCTCATCTCAAATCCAAAAGCAGGACTCCAGTGGGGAGCATTTGTAAATCATCTTTTCTTAGATATTAAATCCTGGCGCTGAAAGAAGAAAACACGTGTGACCATTCCTGTCAATTTACAGATGAGGAAACGCAGGCCACAGAGGGCTTTTCACCAAAGCCTTTGGCTGTCTTTTTCTTGCTCACGCTCCCCCAAGGTCAGGCGCCTCACAGCCAAAGCAAAATGGATCTTAGAAATAATTTGGGAAAATCAGGAATTGCTGAGTGGTTCATTAAGACTATAAGACAAAACAGCAACAACAAGCTAAACAAAATCCCCAAACCCCCAAACTAAACACGCAGACACAATTCTGTTTAAATACATCATCAGTCATCAAATGTTTCTGAGCCCCATAATCATATTTACCCAGTAAAAGCAAAGAAGTAAAGTGAGTCCATTCATTCCTTAGCAATTTATTGAGCATCTCATGTGGCCAAGCGCTGGGAAACACAAAGGTAAATAAAACCCTGGAGAGCACTAGAAACCGCATTTATGACTTCATTTATATATTATGTATTTTAAATAATAGCATTTGGGGTTTTCCAGAAATGAGCATTTTGCAGTAAGGTCAATTCTAAGAAGAGAGTATCACCGTGATGTCATGGGCAAACTTACCTTCAGTTTTAATTAGACCATGAATTTTCTTTCTTTCTTTCTTTCTTTTTTTTTTTTTTTTTTTTTTGTACTTGAGACAGTCTTGCTCTGTTGCTGAGGCTGGAGAGCAGGGTGTGATCACAGCTCACTGCAGCCTTAAACCCTTGAGCTCAAGGGATCCTCCTACCTCAGCCTCCCGAGTAGCTGGAATCACAGGTGTGTGCTACCACATCCGGCTAATTTTCTCCTTCCCTCCCTCCCTCCATCCCTCCCTCTCTCCTTCCCTCCCTCTTTCCCTTCCTTCCTTCTTTTCTTTCTTTCTTTTTTTCTTTTTTTTTTTTTTTTTGGCAGGGTCCACTTTGCTGTCCAGGTGGTTCTCAAACTCCTGGGCTCAAGTGATCTTTCCACTTCAGCCTCCCAAAGTGATGCGATTAAAGGGATGAGCCACCGGCCCTGACCTGAGTTTCTTACTATGCACTTGAACTCGACTTTACATCCGTGATGTTCACATGTCTTACTTTACTGTAAATGTAAAAGAAGTGGATGCCTATTCAGTTAAGCAAGCCTTTCCTGATTACCAGGCCATGCTCTAGACGGGGGGATATAGAAATGAAAGATTAAGTGATTCTGCCTGATTTGCTCATGATCTATCTAGAAATGTAAATACCCAGACTCCGGGATAGAGAAGCACAAAGAAGGGCCAGGCTTCAAAGTGGAGACAACATTGGATCTGAGCTTTGGAGGATGAGGAGCAGTTTGCAAAATGGATGAGGAGTGGGGTAGGCAATCTAGGCAAGAGAAATAGCATTTGCAAAGGCCTGGAGGCAGGCACTTGGGGGAATGGAGAATTTGCCTAGAGGACAGCATTTAAGGAGAAACAGGGATGACTTCACCTAGGTGGGCTGATTCTTCACACTGCAAATGGATTGTCCCATTTGCAGAAAGATGCAGAGCCTCACGTCTCTCCCGCGTCTGTGTCAGTTGCCGAGTGATCCCAGTGTGCTGGCTGATCCCGTGGATTGAGAAGTGGACCTGAGAAACTTAAAACCATCAGAAATGAGGGTGTGTGTGGGGAGTTACTATTGTAGGACTCAGGTTTCTTTACAGGGTGATGAAAATGTTCTGAAATTAGTGGTGATGATTGTACAACCTCGTGAATACACTAAAACCAGTTAAGCGTATACTTTAAACTGGTGATATCTGTGGCATGTGAATTACATCTCAATCTAAAAACAAGACATTTGGATGAAGCATCTCTGGATCGACATGGCCAGGCTGCAGAAAAACAGAGTAGAACTTCCGCTGATCACCTGCCACTGAACTTCCATAGGCTGATGGCACTGGATGGCCACCTCCGCAGCAGGACCTCATCCATTCTGGCCATCTGGCTGGGTGTGGGAGGCCTGACTAGAGCCTGCTACCCATCCCAGCTCTGCAGGGAAGCCTGTGGCTCGGGATTCATCATTTGACTTCTCTGAGCTGCAAAGAGGCTCACCAGGTCTCTAGGGGAAGAGTCACCTTAGTCACTCTGAATACTTGTCACATAACCAGGAAAAGTGTCTATCACCTCACCCTGGCTCCAGCAGTGGCTGCTAAGAATAGAGACCACAGGAGTATAGAATTAGAGGTCAAAGCAATAGGAATACCTAAAACAAGCACTTAAACAAAATAAGAATAGCTCATTTGATTCTCACAACACTGCTATGATGGAGGTATCATTATCTCCATTTTATAGATGGGGAAACTGAAGCATAGAAAGGTTAAGCAGCTTGCCTGAAGTCACACTGTTAGGAAGAGAGCGACAGGATTCAAAATTGGGCCACGGCTTAGCCACTGTGTCACATTGCCTCTTGCTGTGACAGTCTGGACTTCAACCAGTGGGACAAGGGAAGTTGCTAAAAGGCTTGGACCTGGAAGTACCAGGGTCATTAGAGAGCAGCGCCTGGCTGCCCTGAGGAGAGGGAGCCGGGTAGGGATTACAATCGTACAGGCAGTGACGGTCTGTGCCTGAGATCAGTAACTCTGGAAGTATTCCTAAAAGAGTCATTTAGGGCTGGGCGCGGTGGCTCACGCCTGTAATCCCAGCACTTTGGGAGGCGGAGGTGGGTGGATCACGAGGTCAGAAGATCGGGACCATCCTGGCCAATATGGTGAAACCCCGTCTCTACTAAAAATACAAAAATTAACTGGGTGTGGTGGCACGTGCCTGTAATCCCAGCTACTTAGGAAGCTGAGGTAGAAGAATCGCTTGAACCAGGGAGTCAGGGGTTGCAGTGAGCTGAGATCGCACCACTGTACTCCAGCCTGGCTACAGAGCAAAACTCTGTCTCAAAAAAAAAAAAAAAAAAAAAAAAAAAGAATCCTTTAGAAAAACTTAGTCTGTGTCAACAATCCTCTGTGGCACTTGGATTTTAAATTGTTGGTGCTGGGATAAAACCGGTCGCAGGGGAGATCACATCCCATTGATTTTCCTTTTTGTATGTTGTGAAAATACCTGACATCTGTTTGACCTGCAACCACCATCGCAGCCTCAGTCATCCCCATTTTGGTGGCTGTGGCTTCTTCAACCTAATTTCTGCCATCCTTTGTGAATGACTTAGGTTCTCCAAATCACCACACCCTTGCAAGCTTAATGCCTGTAGTGAGCTGAATGAGGACCCTTAAAATATATGTCCACATGCTAATCCCCAGAACCTGTGATTTACCTTACATAGTAAAAGAGTGAATATTGTCTTACACAGCAAAGACAGGATTAAGTTAAGGATTTTAAGAGGTAGACCTTACCCTGGATTATCCAAGCAGGCCCTAAATCCTATGATGAGCATCCTTCTAAGAGACACAGAGAAAAGGAGGAGGCAATGTGACTGGAGTAACGTGAAGGCAGAGTTTGGAGTGATGCAGCCACAAGTCAAAGAATGCCTAGAGCCACTGGAAGCTGGAAGGGGAAAGAACAGGTTCTCCTCTGTGGCTTGTAGAGGGAGTGAGGCCCTGCTGGGACCTAGACTTGAGACTGCTGGCCTCCAGGACCAGGAGAGAACGTTTCTGTTGTGTTAGGCCAAATTTGTTCCAACAGCGGCAGGAAGCTTATATACTGTCTTAACACATTCTGTTCCCCTACCTGGAATGCCTTCCCCTCTGCAGCACCTCTCTCAGGCCCACCTGTAGGATGCTTTACCCACAGTCTCTGATGTCCTCCCTCCTGGCAAGAGGCAGAGGCCACTCCCTCCCACAGGGCCACTGCTCCCAGCAAACACTTGCCCTTGTCCATAGCTCCCTGCAGGTGGCTGTGTGTCTCATGCATTTTGCATTGTCCATGCCCTTCACAGGGCCCAGACATAATCAGCAGAGGAAGAAAACCACAGGATGAAACAGTCCCAACAACCAGCACCAGTCAAGATCCAAGACAGCATGAAAAGCCAGCTGGCAGAAACATGATTGTCCACTGTCCATCTCTGGGACAACCTAGGTCCTTCTTGCCTCTTTGTCCTCCTCAATTGACAGAGTCGTTGAGGAAGGGGGAGGGCCTCCACTTTGTTCCTCCCGGTGTGGAATTCTGACCAACTGTGTGTGTGTGTGTGTGTGTGTGTGTGTGTTGGGTTCTGTTAAATGCTTGAGCCTGAGACGGGGAAAAAGCCATTCCCTTGCTTAAGCCCAAGGGTTTCTCCTGACCAGTGAGTCATCCTCATGGCAGATGCCTGGGCAGATTTCTAAAGCGAAGCGAGAGAAATCTCTTCTTCACCTGCTGCAGGGAGGCATCAAAGTGCCAGAAAGGTGGCTTCCGTGGGTCCCTGAGGCCCATGGCAGGGGCCAGAGTCTGACACCTGCTTTCCCTGGGTTGGGGGCGGGGTGCCTCTGCCAAGAGCCCGGGTTCAGACCAGGCTGGCCTGTGGTCAAAGGCACACTTAGACCCTGACTGGAGAGTTGGGGCGAGTTACGAGAGACCCACTAGGTCACCTGTCAAAGTCAGCTAGCCCTCCTGGCGGTTTTGAAATCAGGGCATCCGCGGCAAGTTCCCAGGCTGTGCCTGGGGCTCAAGGCGGTGACTGCTCCTGTGCTCTTGGCTTAATCCCGGGATTCTCAGACGGCTGATGGAAAACGCCCCGGACCCTCCGCAGTGCCACGGGGAAGTCCCCGGAAACGGTGTGAAAAAGTATCAACTTTGGAGGATGCCTCCTCCGCGTCCAGCGCCTGATAGGGCCCAGCTCCTGGCCCAGTTGCCCAGGAGGCACCGATCCCCGCAGCCGGCCTCCTCCTCCGCGGGTTCCACTCCCATTTCGGCCTCGCCCCCACACCCCATAGTCTTTCATCCCTGAGTCCTGCAGGCAGGTCGGGTTGGAGGTCTGCAAACAAGACCCTCTCTGGGAAGCTGCGACAGCGGCTGCGCTCGGAGTTTGCGGGCGCAGGTCAGGCTAGAACCACCCCCCTTCTCTCTGAGTCTCGGAATCGTCCCAGCGGCCCCTCCTCTGTGCCCAGGATGCTCGGGCGGCTGCTGCGGTGGGACCTCCGCCTTCTCTTCCGACCAGACCGGAGGAACCTTTCCGCCTCCCTCCGCGCGGCGCACTGAGCGCTCTTTGCCCAGAAAGACTTCCTTCCCGCTGCCTGGGGCAGCCTCGCCCTGGGCGCCCGCACCCCAGCCCTGGGAGAGCGCTACTCAGCCTCCCGCACCACCGAAAACCTCCTCCTCCTCCTCTTGGGTACGCGCCCCCTTTATACGCGGACGCGCCCTCTTTTGGTCGCCCCCTCCCCAACCCAGCGCTCAGGAGCGCCCTGCTCTGGTCTCTGCCACCACCCAGCACCTCCTGGACTCATCCCCACAAACCCTTGAACCTCCTCAGGACCCCCAGGTGAGCGCGGCGCGCTGCGGGCGGGGACCCTCTTTGCACCTCCCCGCACCCCTGGGGGTCGCTGTGTCTCTAGGGTCCCCGCCTCCCCTTTCTCCTTTCTGAGCGCCTCGCGCCCAGGCCGCCGCCCGGGGCGGCGCAGCCCGCAGCCCTCACGCTCCGGACGCCCTCCGCCGCTCCGAGGCCCCCTCGGGGTGCGTCCTCTCCCTGTCCCCTGTTCCCTCCCCCAGCTCAGGGCAGGCGCGAGGTCCCAGGGGAGGCTCCCGCCCAGCCCCGCACTCCTTTGTGCGGCCGGGCGGGCGCTGCGTCAAGGCAGAGGCGCGGCCACACGCGCGCACCCACCCGCGCGCACCCAGCCCCCGGGAGCGGCAGGAAGGGAGGCGGCGGCGCGAGGAGGAGGGAGCGGCCGCGGAGCCCAATCGCTCGCTCCCCTTCCCGGGTCCGCGCGCGGCGCCGCCTCCGCCATTGCTGCGAGCAGGAGCAGGCGACGCGGAGCTCGGTGCGCGGAGCTCGGAACGCTGAGCTGACCTGCCGGAGCCGGGCGTGGGTGAGTGCGGCCGGCCGCGCCTGGGCTCGCCGAGGCCGGACCTTGCCTGCCCGGGAGTGGGGCCCGGGGGATTCCCATCTCCCCGAGTGCGCGGGACGGGGCTGTGGACGGCGGGTCGCCCAGGTGCGGCTGCCCCAGGACCGGGAACCAGGTCTGGAGGGGCTGGGCAGGGGCGGCGCCCCCTCCCCTGGCTGCTGTGCGCCCTTGCGCCTGGCGCTTGGGTCCTGCGAGATGAAGGTCTAGAAATACCCAGCACCCTCCGACCGCCGCATCAGGCCGTGACCACCGCGTCTCCACGACCCCTCCCCGAGACCAAGCGGGACGGCGGTGGGTGTGGGTGCCCGCTTTCCCCAGCCCCGCCCCGGGTCTTGCTTGCGGTGACTACCCCCGGCCCTCCCTCCGCAGGCTGCAGCCTCGGAGCTCCCGGAACGATGGTGAAGTTGGGGAACAATTTTGCGGAGAAGGGCACCAAGCAGCCGCTGCTGGAGGATGGCTTCGACACCATTCCCCTGATGACGCCCCTCGATGTCAATCAGCTGCAGTTCCCGCCCCCGGATAAGGTAAGCCCCCCCGCCCCTCCACGTTGCCGGGTGCGCACCCCCAAATCTCGCACGGTGGCCGCAACAAAAGAAACGCGCCGCGTGCACTGGGTACGCGAAGTGGGGGCGGGCTCGGGAGGCCGAAGGGAGCGCGGCGAGGACATTGTACCCGCGCGGGATTCTGCCTTAGATGATATCCTAGTCCTGACAGTGGAACGCGGTGGGGCAAGATTCCTTCGCGTTTTTCCTGGGAGCCCCGCAGCTGCCCTGCTCCTCCCTTGCCCCGTGGCCCCAGGGGCTCTGGATCGGGGGTGAGCCTTGGGGCGGACGAGGCTGCCCCTGTACCTTCCCGGGTGTGGCAGTTTTAGCCCGACTTGCCCCACCGAGGCGGGGGAACGCTCTCCTTGGTCAGATGGCCCCTCCCCAGGGCTGAATTGTTCTCGCCCTTTCTGCCTGCCCCTGCCAGGCGGGCGCTAGGTGCAGGAGGGTGTGCGCGCTCACACAGGGTCTCCTTCCTCTTTGTTCCTTTTGTGAAATCTGCAAATAAGTGCCTGGGCTCGCTCAGTATTGGTGTCACTGGGAACAACCATTCATCAACCTTTCCCCAAAGTGTTTTCTGCTGGATTTAAAGAATCTCCTCGTTTTGAATATAGCATCCAATTAAATAGTTTCTATTTGCTAAGAATAATATTTCCAGGAGTTAACACTTGAAAATGTAAATAGATCTTTGCATGTCTAGGCAATTGTACTGTAAAACTCATATCTAAGACCGTAGACACAGCATCTGTTCTCAGCATCTTGCTGCCGCTTACAAACCACCACAGCCACGAATAATTCCCGGAAGTGCTTTTCTATTTATTTTCTCATTTAGTCCCTGGTAAAGGGGCTCTGAGTCAGGGCTCTGCCTTCCTTCCAGCAAGTTGGTGATTGCTGGCGGGGCGGGTGTTGTGGGGTGGGGGTGTCCCGGTGGGGGCCCTAACCCCTGTGAAGGTGTCCTCCCAGCTTTATTGTGTGTGTTATCGGGGGAGGGAGGCAGGAGCCGGGAAGAGGCTGGCAGCAGGGGTTTCAGTGCAAGAAAGGGGGATCAACTGGCCACACCTGTGCCCCCCAGGCCATGGTGGTGCCACTCTGGGCCGCTGATGGTCCAGGCTAGGCTTTGCAGGAGGGGCAGGGTTGCCTGAGGCCTCAGCTTTCGCTCCACCCCTCCCTGTCTAGGCATCAGACTTGTCCAGTTAGCATTGCCTGGCCCCGAGGCCTCCACGCCCCCTCCTGCCTCGGCCCCCAGCTGCTCGGCTGAGGAGCAGCGGCGCCTGTGCCAGGAACTCCGTGTCCTGAGGCAGCACCTCTATCAGGTGATTCCCCTCACTTGGCCTGAGCTTCCTCTCTCATCCTGAGTCTGTTCCATTCCAGAACCATTTGGCACGGTTGGTTTATACAGGGAGGAGGGTTTCAGGCAGGTATGAAATCCTCACCCACTAATCAGGTCGACCAGGCGTAGCCTAGGCAGCTGGAAAAGGGATGAGTCTCCTCTCTCTGCAAGTGTCCAAAGGGGGGCAACCAGTCTCAGGTCCAGCCGGGACTTCCAGCCAGGACTGAGTGTGGGTACAGGGTTATGGCTTTGGGATCATTTTCCAGATGGCTTCTAAGGTCACAATGAGGAAACTGAGCCTCGGAGCATTTATGGGACATGCCCAAGGTCACTGGGCTGAAGGTTACAGTCCTCCAGGATGCAAAAGTTTCTGCGGTGCCTCTTACTCCACCCTGCTTGGAGCCAGATGTCGCTCATGTAAGACCTCTCTTAACCTGAACAACCGCAACGTGTTGCTGACAGTCAGAGTTCAGGGAGGTGATGTCACCTGTTCCAGGTGACATGGCTTCTGAGGGGTGGTGACACAGTTGGACTGTAAACAAGAATCTGTTCTGAGAACGTGTATGGAGTGCTGAGGTGCTGGAGGGGCAGCGGTGACAGCAGTCACAGTGCTGGCAGTAGAGTGGTCTCCCTCACATTTGCTGGACACTTATTCTGCACCAGGAACTATTCTGCCAGTTTAAATTCTATTTTTAGGTTTATTACAGGTTTAAATTCTTTTGATGCGTTGACATGTCATGAGGTCACTACCAATGTTAGCCCCCTTTTGCAGGTGTGGAAATGCAGGCACGGAGAGTTTGAGAATTGCCCGAGGTAACCTAGCCTGTTCGTGGCAGGTGCAGATAGAACCCAGGTCGACAGAATATTAATGCGGCCCCCACACAGGATGGAGGTTTCTGTGGGTTTCCTCGTCCTCAGCAGTAGCCTTGTTCCCATTCATTGGCCAGTCTAGGCCTGCGTGCTCAAGGTCACATGGCTAGTTGGGTCCAGTTGGGGTTTAAGAATGACAAGGTGGCACCCAACCACTGCCTCAAGAAATGGGTGCCTCACAGGGGTGGGTGCCCAGGCCAGCCCATGCCAGGCACCCCCTCCCTCTCCATCACAGGAGCACTGGGTGGAAAAGGAGTTGGGGCCGGGGGGCCAAGAGTGTGGTTACAAGGTTATGGCTCTTGGGATCATTTTTCAGTGACACCTGGAATGGGCTCTGCTGTTCTTTCTCCCCAAGGCTGGCTTTGGGGGTCACAGCGCCGGCTGAGAGGCCCTCTGGCTGCCCGCCGGGGACTGACCATCCCCGGTTGCTGGGGTCTCTTTGTTCTGCCCTGGGCCCCACCATCGTGGAGAGCAGGTGACGGACCGCCCAATGAAGGGAGCCTTGTCCCTCGAGGGAGAAGAGCTTGGAGGTGGCTGACTGTCTCTAGTGCAACAGCCTCTCCTGGAACCTGGCTTGGGGAATGAAGTTTGGGGATTAGAGATCTATAACGCCTTGACACTGCTCCTGAACACCTCCCAGTCCAGTGGGACAGAGAAGTAAACAGTCCCTGGCAATGGGTGTGGGGAGTGATGAAGGCAGCACCGCTGAGGCCAGGGTTGTGAGTGTCCCGGGTGGGGAGGCTTCCTGGGTCCATCTGAAGCTGCTCGGGTGTAAGGGCTGGTTTCCAGGTTGGACAAACATCCTTCTGCCTCACAGTAGGGGGTGGAGGGGAATGAGAGCAGGGAGACCCTTTGGGGGCTGTGGCAGGGGCAGAGGGAGAGGAGGATGTGGGGGTGGAGACAAAGAGGTTGATCCTGGATCTGTTTCCTGACAGGCTGGCGACCAGCTTCTCCAGCCAGTCCTGGAGGGCTGTGGACAGTGACCTCAGACTTCCTCTTCTTGTGCCCATGGTGGCACAGCAAGGCCAGTGAAAAAGCAGGTGCAGTCTCCCAGCTTCCTGGGCCAAGCCAGGCTTCGGCTCTGGTGGGTGAAAGGAGCACTGGGTTAGGAGTCAGATGCTAGGCTGCATCCCTGCCCTGCCGCCTATGAGCTGCGTGACCTTGGCCGATAAGCTTACCTTCTGTGGCCCTCGGTTATAATGTTTCCCTCCTGGGACTGCTATCAGGATTATTAATGGGACATTTCTCTGAAAGTCCTGGCACAGAGGAGATTTCCAAAAAGTAGTGGCTGTTCCCGTTCTTCTTGTGAATTTCTTCCTGGCCAATGGTGACTTTGAATGTGGGAGCTCCCAGACCCACCCTCTTTGGGCAGATCGTCTGAATGCATCTGACTTTTGTTTCTCTGTTTCCTGGATAAGGTGGTCGTGAAAACCAAGACCGAGTATGAACCTGACCGCAAGAAAGGGAAAGCACGTCCTCCCCAAATTGCTGAGTTCACCGTCAGCATCACGGAGGGTGTCACCGAGAGGTTTAAGGTGAGTGGTCCTGTGGTGGGGGAGATGCTGCTGTTGCCCCCAGAAGGGGTCCGCTGAGCTGCAGAGATGCCCTGCAGAGAGGCCCAGGGTATGATGCCGTTTGTCTGGGCTGATCCCAGCTGTGCACACCCAGTAGCTTCTGGCTACCTGCCAAGATGTTGTCCTTGTGCTTTTTGAACATTTCTTTCTTCCTTTCCTCTTCCAAAATGATCACAGGGAAAACCCACCCACGAACTGTCTTTTAGACAAAGGTTATAAACATATGAAAAATCACTCACCAAACATTAAAATATTTACTTAACAGTTCCAGGACGGAAGCAGACAATAACAAAAAGATAACGCACAGCGCTGATCACATGCCCGACGGGGGTCCCAGCCCTTTACCTAGTGAGCTCATCTGAGCAACCCTCCTGGCACACCAGTACTATCCGTATAACCCATTTTGCTGATGGAGAGGTTGAGGCACAGAGTGGTCACAGCTCTACACAGCAGAGCCAGGATCCCATCTGCAGGGGATCTGGCTTTGGGCCTGTGTGTATCCTCCATCCTTCCCCCTATCCCGATGGGATGAAGGGGTGCTGCTCAGAGCGGGAGGGTTCCAGCCTGTCTGGGTGGGAGGAGCGTTCTTGCCAGCCTGGCTGCCTTCAGAGGCCGCGTTGGTTGAAGAACAAGCTGGGATGTTTATCAGGAAACTCATTCTTTGGGAAACATGAGAGAGAGGGTAAAGCAGTAGCCTCATCCAGATTCAAGGCGGTGAATTGAGAGACATCAGTGGGCCCCAGGCCTTGCAGAGCGGCCCTGTCTGGCTCTCTGGTCACCCTCCACTTGACAGCGTGAGCAGTTTGCTTGTGCTGGGGGCACAGGAACTCCCACCCCCAACCCCTGCAGTTTCCAGAGCACCTGTGGGTATGGCATCATATTTGATCTCTGTGACAACCTTGTGGATCACAGAAGGGGTGGGACTGGGGGCCATCCCTGGTTACCAGATGAAGCTGGAGCCACAGAGTGACTGGGGAAGCCAGGGCGTAATCTGACTTTCAGTCCCTCCTGCTTCCTGTTGCCACACACTGCCTGTCAGGGCCTGCCTGGTCCAGCGGGTCCCGTGAGTGTTGCTGTGGGGCGATTACTTGTGTCAGCTCAGCGAATCCTCCCAGCAGCCCTCTGCCTGCTACCTACTAATAGTAGGTACTATTTGTATCACCGGTATTACGGATGGGGAAGTCGAGGCACAGAGCAGTCTGTGTCTGTCCCTGCTGGTATGTAAGGATGTCGTGTGTGCTGAGAGGCTCTTTTGGTGGCTCCTGGCTCAGCCGTTCATATGTGTTTGAGGTTCATGGCCAGGGCCAAGACATACTGACCCGAGGTCAAACCTGTCTTCTACGCTGGCCAGTGGGATTAGCGTGTGCCTTATCTGCTGCCACTCACCTGTCCTGCCCCATCTGCACCTGGGTTTGGCTGCTACCCCTGGTTGAGGCAGGAGTGGCCTTGATTTCAAGGTCACGGTGCCCTCTGTCCTGATGGCTAAACGCTGTCTGATGTCTGAGTGTGTCTGGGTTTCTCAGGCCCGCCTTGCCCTTTGCTTTCCCAGCCCCGGCATTTTAGATCCCCACAGAGCAGGGCGCAGTGCGACACTTGAACAGCTATTGCTTCATCTGTTGAGTGTCTATGGTGTGCCAGGCTCTGTCCCCGACCTCTGGTGTTCTTCATTTGTACTTTTCCCACATGACCACCTGAAACAGGTCCCCAGGTCTCTTGCCTAAGGAATGGGTGACGCAAATTTGCCACCAGGGCCCTTGACAGCCTTGGCTGGGACTCTGTGGTTACCCAGCCCCTGTTGCCCAGAACCTGAAGGCTCAGAAGACCATGGGCGATTGTGCTTGTCCCAGTAGACTGGCTGCTGGCCGCAGAGGCCCTGCCTCGTCTCCCTGCCTCCACCTCCTGTGGCTGTCTGAGAAGGCGATGTATGCAGTAGGTGCTCAGTACATGACTGTACTGGACGAAGTCCGCTGGGTGTGTTCCTCTGCTTAGTTTTCCTGGCCTCCTTTATGATTCACAACCACCCTGAAGGGGGTGGCACTGGCCCCTTCACACATAAGACTGCTGAGCCCCAGGTGGCCCCAGGGCGGCTGGGTGCTCCCTCTGTTACTCTGTGGCTTCAAAGCCAAGCCTTCCCACCATCCCTCCCCACTCCCATGGGATGCCTGCTGCTTCCCAGACCCCATCCCTTCCATCTCCTCCCAGGACAGGTGCAGATCACACCTCTGCCGGGAAGCCTCCTAGGTCCCTCTCAGTTGCAACAAACCTCAGCGTCCTGTTTCCAGTGCCCTTTGTAGCCAGGCCGCGACAGCATGTAACAGTGACGGAGTGCTGCATGAGCTGGACTCTGCTTCGCACTCCTATGCTCATATTACCTCATTTAATCTTCATAAACACCTCAGGAAGTAGCCTCATAGCTCCATTTTACATAGAGGGGAAACTGAGGCAGACAGCCTTGACTGCCTGCTCTCGGCTGTGGCACCAGAGCTCCTTGGCTTCTTGGAGAAGTGGGTTTGCGTGGGAGCCCTCACCCCAGGCGCCATCGCTGTTGAGCCATTCCGCTTCTACAAATCCTTTTCCTTTGTTGATTCCAAACCCTTGCTCTGCTGCCTAGAGCCACACAGAATGTGCGGCGCCCTCCTTCCCCAGCCCCAAGGCCTTCAGAGACCTGGCAGGCTCAGGTATCCCGGAAGCCTCCCCAGTGTACAGCTTCTTTTTCTCATGTTTCTTCCTGAGTCCTGGTTTCCAGACTCCCTTCCCCTAGGTGTCCTCTTTTGAGGGTCTGGGTTGGGTTGTCTTCTCTTTGGGTGCGAAACCTGTGACCAGATGTGTCCTGGCAAGGTCCATTGGTGTGGCCCTTCCAGGCACAGGCCCCTCAGCCTGAACGGGTGACCTGAGGAGGGGAACAAGGCCATAGAGACCCCCTGAGCCAAGAATGTCAGCCAAAAATGAAGGCTTCGGGACTCTTTGTGCAGACAGAACTTACTCATCAGCTGCTCCGTGCCAGCCACGGGAAGAGCTCCTTGATAGCATCTCCCTGGCGCTTCTTGCACGCACAGTAACAGCTTGATAAGTAAATGGATGACTAATCGTGCTGCTGGCCTCCCATGAATGGGGGACTTGGCAAGATTTCCTGGGTCTGCCTGTGGGTCCTTGCTTGTTGAGTAAGTTCAGTGGCAGCTCGTCGGATTGAGCCCTCTCTCGGGGCCGTGCTTGCATGTAAGCCTCTAACAGGTGATGCCTGCCACTTATCACCAAGTCAGACAGGTGACCTGCTCAAGGCCACACAGTCAGTCAGTGGCAGAGGCACAGTAGGAGCTGGGCAGGAGGCTCTAGAAGCCTGTTGCTGTGGCATACTTCAGCCCACTAGCTTGTCCAGGAAGCCTGCAGATGGACTTTTGCAGCTGAACAACTTACATTCTAAGAGCGTCTCTTCCCTGTGCCTGCTCCGAGCCCCTTCTCAACTGGGAAGGAGATTTACCTAACTCCCTGCCCACTTGTTGTGGGGTGGATGTGAGAGGCAACCTCCAAAGTGCTGTTTCCCCAGGTGTATCTGGATCTACCTGTCAGCATCAGCTGAAGTTTGATTTTAACACAGGGACCCTGAAGCCCAGGGTGATGCGTTTTAACAAATGCTTTCCAGGTGATCCTAATGTATCCCAAGTTTTTGAACCTTCTCGATGGTGGTCCATTCTGGCACAGAAGCCGGGAAGGGTGAGGAGGGCTGGTGCCTTTTGGGAATGCTAAGGGTGCCTACCTTTCTGGAATGTTCTCCCAGCTTTTTATTGTCCAGGCGGATTTCTGGCATCCCTGAACGTGTGCACACAACGAGTCGTGCTGCTGTTGTGTGAAGCTGCAGCTGGTTGAGGGCTGGGGGTCTCTCTTTCTGAAATGGGAGCACATGGGGAGCAGGCTATGCTGGAGACACGGGCATGATGGAGGGTCCAGAATAGAGATCCGCCTTCCCTGGCTTGTGTGCCCCCCTGCCAGGGCCCAGTCGAAGCTGTGGTTGGGACAGAGCATCTTCCTCGTCCGGCTGGTGACTGGACAGCTTCTGTGCAGCTCCCTGGCCCAGCCATCATCTTAGCTCTTTCATCTCCACGTGTGAATCGCAGGAATGGAATCTCACCTTTCTGATGTTGAAGCGATAGGTAAATCGTTTGTTCCCTCCTGTCTCTAATTTGTGTAGCTCAGGAGACCTCATCTTTATAGGCCTTTGGATGGCATCCTTGAAACGGAGTGTCTTTTTGGATGCAGCTTTCTGATTGTCACTTGGGGATTAATCTCTTGGCTGTGAGGTTGCTAGGCTGGTTGCTAGGTAACTGCTGACTGGGAGAAGGTTCTGAGAGACTCTGCCACACAGGATGGCAGGAGGACTCCCCCAGCGGCGGCCAGCAGCTTGGGCTTCCAAAGAGGTTCTTGTCAACAAGGAAAGCAGTCGCTTAATTAATTGGAGGCATATTTACGCTGAGAATAAACACTGGCTGAGATGTTTCTCAAATGAACCAAACCTAAACATTTTTGAAATTGTGCTTCCCCACTGATGCCTGCAGAACGGCGGGTCGGGGCTGCTGGAGCCGCTGCTTGCGGTTCTTCTGATCTGGAGACAGTCATTAGGGACCGTCATTAGGCAGGTGACAGGAAGGCTCCCTCAGGGCCCACTGCAGCCCTTTGTGCTTCTTGGTGCTGGTGATGACTGGCTGCTGACACTGGAGAGGTCTCCACACCCGGTTTGCCTGTGATGTGAGTTCAGGGTTGGGTGGTCCAGCCATGCCCCTCACCGGCTACCATGTCACCCTGGGGCCATGAGAGATTCCAAGGTTGGCTTTGCACAGGAACACCTTTCACTGCCAGGGCAGAGCTGGGGAGCATTTTGGCAGGAGAGACCTCGTCCGTCTGCGTGGTCCTCGTGGTTGGCAGTCCAGACTCTGGTGGGGGTGTCCCTCTGTGTCCTGTCGCAGAGGACTCTGGGGGTGGTTTGTGTCTTTCCTTCACATCCCTAATGACCTTGAGCTTCCTGCGTGCCCATCTGTTTCCACACTCTCCAGTAAGCCCCTGGTGTGTTTCAAGATGCATTTCTTAAATATTTATGAACAGTGATGCCGTTTCCTTGGCATTCAGCAGTGGGAGTCGGGTTTCTTCCTGTGGGAGTGGTATTGGAGACCCTGAAAGTGTGTGTGGACGCCCCCTCACCTTTAGCTATGCGAGCATCTTGTAGGGTCCTCGGGCTGTGGTTGCGGAGCCCACCTTCCCCAGGCCAGCTGTAGTGTGGGGGCTTTGGCTGGATCGGATACCATGTGGGTTGAGTCATCTGTGTGTGTGTGTGTGTGTGTGTTCACTTTTGTGTGGGTTACCTAAAATATTTAGGGCTGTAAACGCTTGAAGATGTCGGGATTCATCTTCTTTTTCCAAGTTTTTTCCTTTTTTTTTTTTTAACTGCATTACTCAGCAGAAATGCTCATTTCCTTCTCCCGCCCCATTAGGGTAGGAGGATGGGGAGAGTGACAGCAGCCGCCCAGCACCATCGACCTGGCGCCATCGACCCAGTGCACGCCTGGGCTTGGGGTGCCATGAGCACTGTCTCGTTCACTGTTAGTAACAGTCTCTGATGGTTGACCCTGCTGTCCTGATTTTGTAGGTGACGAATTAAGACCAGAAATGCTAAGGAACAGGCCCAAGGTCACCCAGCTAATGAGGGTGACACACCAAAGCCCACTGTGTGCCGTCCACACCAGTGGGGCCTGTAGGGCGACTCCCCTGCAGACCCTGAGCTGGGCAGCGGCCCCAGACCTGAGAGGGCAGACAGGAAAGGAGCACAGCCAGTGCTGATGGCGCTCAGGTTTCACTGTCCAGATGGTAAGCGTTCCGAGAACGAGGCCACAGGCCACTGCCTTTCACTTCTGTGACCGTGTAACGCCCAGCCCAGGTGGGGCCCTTCTGTGAGTGACAGCACACACAGTGAGTGGTCAGGATGCTGGGTGACGGCCATCACCCAGGATCCCTGAGCCTCGAGGACACATGTTCCCTCCTTATCAACTTGTTACAAACGCACCCTGAGGCCCAGATCCTGTTTGTATTTCTCTGTGACCGGCTGTTCTTTCCAGAAAACACTCCTCAGGTCTCCCTTGCCTTCCGCCAGGGCTCACGGTCTCTTGTCAGCACCCCCACAATAGTTTGCGACACCTTCAGCCTCCTCCCTCTCTCCTCTGGCCCATTCTTTATTTTTTTATTTTTATTTTTTTTTTATGTTTTGAGACGGAGTCCTGCTCTGTCACCCAGACTGGAGTGCAGTGGCACGATCTCGGCTCACTGCAACCTCCACCTCCCAGGTGCAAGCGATTCTCTTGCCTCAGCCTCCCAAGTAGCTGGGATTACAGGCGCCCGCCACTATGCCTGGCTAATTTTTGTATTTTTAGTAGAGATGGGGTTTCACCATCTTCGCCAGGCTGGTCTTGAATTCCTGACCTCGTGATCCATCTGCCTTGGCCTCCCAAAATGCTGGGATTACAGGCGTGAGCAACCATGCCCGGCCTGGCCCATTATTTAAAGAATGGTCTTTAAATAATTGTGGTAAAATATACAAAATATAAAACTTACCACTTTAAGGTAAGTGCCATATTAAATTCAGTGCCATCTAACACATTCACCGTGTTGTCCAACCATCATCACTAGCTAGTTCCAGCACATTTTTATCACCCCAAAAGGAGACCTGATTCCCATTAAGCAGTCACTCCCATGCCCCTTTCCCCAGCCCCTGGTAGCCACAAATCTGTTTTGTGTCCCTGTGATTTGCCTATTCTAGACATGTCATAGAAATCGAATCTTATAAGTTGTGATGTGAACATCTATCTGGCCTCTTTCACTTAGGTTGCTATTTCAAAGCCCAGCTACATTGTAGCATTTGCAAGTGCTTCATTCCTTTTCACGGCTGAGTAATATTCCATTGTACCAATAGACCACATTTTGTTTATCCATTCATTGGTTGATAAGACATTTGGGTTGTTTCCATATTTGGGCTGTTGTGAGTAGTGCTGCTATGAACATTCATTTACAAGTTTTTGTTTGCATACCTGTTGAATTTTTGGGGATATATGCCCAGAAGTAGAATTGTGGGGCCATGTGGTAATTTGATTTTTAACATATTGTGGAGTTACCAAACTTCTCCACAGAGCTGTACCATTTTACATTCCCATTAGCAATGCACAGTGGTTTCAATTTCTCCACATCCTCACCAGCACTTGTTTTATTTTATTTTATTATAAACATCCTAGTGGATATGAAGTAGTATCTCATTGTGGTTTTGATTTGTATTTCCCTAGTGGCTAATGATGTTCTGCATCTTTTCATGTACTTGTTGGCCATTTGTATCTCTTCTTCAGAGATATGTCTACTCAAATCCTTTTCCATTTTTTAATCAGGTTGTTTGTGTTTTTATTGTTGTTGTTGTTGTTTTTGAGACAGGGTCTCACTCTGTCACCCAGGCTGGAGTGTAGTGGTGGGATCTCAGCTCACTGCATCCTTGACCTCCTGGGCTCAAGTAATCCTCCCACCTCAGCCCCTGGAGTAGCTGGAACTACAGGCATTCACCACCACACCCAGCTAATTTTTGTATTTTTTGTAGAGATGGGGTTTTACCATGTTGCCCAGGCTGCTCTCAAACTCCTGGACTCAAGGAATCCTCTCGCCTTGGCCTCCCAAAGTGCTGGGATTACAGATTGTGAGCCACCACACCCAGCCATGTTTTTGTTGTTGAGTTGTAAGAGTTCCTTATATATTTTAGATACTAAGCCCTTATAAGATATGTGATTTGTTAATATTTTCTACCATTCTGTAGGTTCTTTTTTCACTTTCTTGCTCGTTTCTTTGATGCACAAAATTTTAAATTTTTGGTGAAGTATCATTTATTTTTTCTTCTATTGTTTGTATTTTTGGTGTCATGTCTATCTAAGATAGTGGTCCCCAACCTTTTTGCACCAGGGACTGGTTTTGTGGAAGACAGTTTTTCTACTGACCAGGGAGCAGGGGATGGTTTGGGGGTGAAGCGAGATCATCAGGCTTTAGATTCTCATAAGGATCATTAGGCATTAGATTCTCATAAGGAGAACACAACCTAGGTCCCTTGCATGCACAGTTCACAGTAGGGTTCATGCTCCTATGAGAATCTAATGCTGCCACTGATCTGACAGGAGGCAGAGCTCAGGCAATAATGCTTGCTCACCTGCCATTCACCTCCTGCTGTGCAGCCCAGTTCCTAACAGACCATGGACTGGTACTGGTCTGCAGCCCGGGGGTTCGGGACCCCTGATCTAAGACACCGTTGCCAAATCAATGAAGATTTTTTCCCTTGTGTTTTCTTCTAAGAGTTTTATGGCTTAGCTTTTATATTTAGATATTTGACCCATTTGAGTTAATTTTTGCATATGGTGTGAGGTAAGGGTCAATACCATTCTTTTGCATGTGGTCCTAACACTGTTGTTGAAGAGATTGTTCTTTCCTTATTGAATGAATAGTCTTGGCCCCCTTATTGACAATCAGTTGACCATGGACTCATAGTTTTGTTTCTGGACTCTCCATTACATGGATTTGTATATCTCATCTTATGCCAATACCACTCTGTTTTGATTACTGTAGCTTTGTAGTAAGTTTTAAAATTGAGAACTCCTCCAGTTTGTTCTTTGTTTTCCAGACTGGTTTTGAAAACAGTTTTGACTCTTTAGGGTCCCTTGTAATTTCCATTTTCTGCAAACAAACAAAAAAGCCTTTGGATTGTTGACAGATGGTTTTGAATCTGTAGATTAGTTTGGGAAGTGTTCCCATCCTAACAATATTAAGTTTTCCAATCTATGAACGCAGGGTGTCTTTCCCTTTAATTTCTTTCAAAAATTTCTTACAGTTTTCAGTGTACAAATTCCTTCACTTTTTAATGTAGGCAGTAAACTACAGAGGTATTAGTAGTACTTGTGAATTTGTCACCCATGCAAATCACAGGTGTTTTTATATCACAATGCAGTTGTGGGACAATGTGATCTTGGGGCAGTGTTTATTGCTCATAGTTCCTTTGAAGCCATAGTATCAGATCTTGTTCAGTGTGTTAATAAATGCATATATATTATATGAAAAATTTATACTTTTGTAATATTTCTATACCAGTATTTCAGTATAATCAGTTTTCTTTGCAAGTGTATGTATTGTGTTTTTTGCATTTAGAACATCATTCTAAGGATTTGTGGTTTCACACAGCTGCCAAAGAGGTCAATGACACAAACCTGGTGGAGCCCTGCACCCACAGCAGTGGGGGCTGGGCCACCTCAGGGCTACTGTGGGACGCACAGCAATGAGTACAAATCCCTGCCCAGCAGCTATAATCCCATTGCTCCTGCTTTAGAGCTTTTACTGCCAGCTGCACAGAAGTGATGTAAATTTCGGGATAATGTAGACCCTGCTGTAATACACACATGCATGCACGTCAGGGATAGGCATCTGTCCTGCTGTAATACACACATGCATGCACATCAGGGATAGGCATCTGTCCTGCTGTAATACACACATGCATGCACGTCAGTGATAGGCATCTGTCCTGCTGTAATACACACATGCATGCACATCAGGGATAGGCATCTGTCCTTCAGATGACTGCTTGTGCTGTGAGGAAAGCTAGTTTGTCACAAAGTGGCAGTTGCTTCCTGGGGTCCTGAAACACCCAGGAACTGTCTGCTTCCAGTATCTTGATGTGGCAGACGGGCACCTTTGTCGCTGGGCTCGTGTTCCCTTTCCTGCAGGATGTGCGATGCTGCAGCCACACTGGTCATAGACACTGGGTTTTTTTATGCTTCAGGCCTGTGGCACAAACCCTTTCTCCCTGCTGGACTCTCATTTCCCTCCTCCCTGGTAAGCTCCTCCTCCTTTGGGACATGGACCCCTCCTCCCAGAAGCCTCGCCTAGCAAAGTTAGCCGGGCTGGCTCTTTAGCAGTTCTCAGCCTGTGTTGGGAAGAGTTAACACCAGGTTGATGCTGTGGGACCCTACAGCCCTGCAGGGCTGCTCAGCCACATCAAAGCGCCTGAGAATGTGCCCTGGCTGCCTGGGGATTCTGTAAGAAGGAAGAAGGCAGGGACTTTTGGGACTGAGGTGCTTTGGCCATCATGGGCCCCTTCTTTCACTAAAAAAAGAGAAAATTTTGACTGCTTTGCTCTAAAGATCAATACAGTCCAGGCAGAGTTCCTCAGTATAGATTCACCAGCGTCAGTATGATGATGATGATTTTTTGAGACAGGACCTCGCTTTGTCACCCAGGCTGGTGTGTAGTGGCACACCATCTCGGCTCACTTCAGCCTCAAGCTCCCAGGCTGAAGCGATCCTCCCAAATCAGCCTCCTGAGCAGCTGGGACCACGGTGCATACCCCCATGCCCGGCTAATTTTTTGTTTTTTTGTTTTTTTGGTTTTTTTGTAGAGATGAGTTATCCCTATGGTGCCCAGGCTGGTCTCGAACTCCTGGGCTCAAGTGATCCTCTCGCTTCGGCCTCCCAAAGTGCTGGGATTACAGCATGAGCCACAGCACCCAGCCTGCTATTATTGTTTTCCTTTGATTTTTTTTTTTTCTTCGAGATGGGGTTTTGCTCTGTAGCCCAGGCTGGAGTGCAGTCCACGATCTCAGCTCACTGTATCCTCCACCTCCCAGGTTCCAACGATTCTCCTGCCTCAGCCCCCTGAGTAGCTGGGATTACAGACACCCATGACCATGCCTGATTAATTTTTGTATTTTTAGTAGAGTTGGGGTTTCACCATGTTGGCCAGGCTGGTCTCGAACTCCTGACCTCAGGTGATCTGCCCACCTCAGCCTCCCAAAGGGCTGGAATTACAGGCGTGAGCCATGGCACCCGGCCTTTCTCCTTTGATTTTGAAACAAAATTAAACTTGAACATGTTTGTGGGTTCCTGCAGGCACTGTGGACCCAGGTCCGGGCCCCGTGCTTCCTGTGCTTGACAGAGATAATGCGCCCTGGAAGAAGGTCCCGGCTTCTAAGGAAATGCGCTTCTCCCAACCTAGAGACTGCCTGGCCCACCTGGAGAAGCCAGGCATGAGAGTCAGATACTGTCTGTCAACCCACAGGGCGTGGACAGAAGAGCCGCCCTGGATCTGCTTCCTTCCCAGGCGAGATCACTGGCTTAATAAAACCAAGACAGCCAGCACCTCCTGCAAACTAAATCCATGTTCTGTTCGATGTGTAGACGTTATTCTGGGTCGGCTCCAGGTGCCCAAGAGTTGCTCAGTATGTGCTCATTAGGAGATGGAGTATCTGCCGGTTGTATTCATTCATTCACTCACTCACTCACTCACTCAGTCAGTCACTCACTCAGTCACTCACGCACTGAATGTGCAGGAGGCATCTTCTCTGTGCCAGATGTGTGAATCATAGCCCTGCCCTCGGGTTCCATCTATGGGGAGATGAACTTGAAAGGAGAAGTGAGTGTAACAAATAACCACCCATGCCATGGCTGAAGACGGTGCACGGGCATTCTCCCCAGGCCTGAAAGTCGGAAGTCCTAAGTCAGTTTCATTGGGCTAAAATCCAGGGGTGTGCAGGGCCCTGCTCTGTCCGGAGGCTGTCAGGGACGCACTGTTTCCCTGCCTCTTCTGTCTTCTGGAACTGCATGGGGCTCATGGTCCCATCCTCTGCCTTCATACCCTGTAGCACAATGTCTTCAAGCTTCTCTCTGCTCTTTTGTCTGTCTTCAAGTCGCCACCTCCTCGGCAGGGGCACCTCCCTCTGCTCCCCTGCTAGGAGGACACCTGTGATTACCTTTAGAACTCACCTAATCATCTGGGATAATCTCCTCTTCTCAAGGTCCTTGACTTGATTGGATCAGCAAAGTCCCTTACCAGGTACGGTTTCGGGAGTAGGACCTGGGTGTCTTTAGGGCCATTATTCAGCCACCGACAGCCAGTTTGCCTGGGCCCAGTCATGGACATCTGAACCTCAATTTCCCCATTTATAAAACACGGTCAGTAATACTGCCTTGCAGGTGTTGTATAAGGAGTACGCAGACTTGAAACAATGACCAGACTACAGAAGGCGGCGGACGTCTCCAGAGCTCCTCCTAATGGTAGTGTTTTGTTGTGAGAGTATAAAGTCTGGTGGGGTGTGTAGCTAGAGAGCCCCCAGGAATTCTGCCCAGATGTGGAATCCTTTGTTTATCCCCTTGCTTCCAGCTTAGGCTGCATGCGGGAGGCATCTGGAGTTTTAAACTTGCTATGCCACTGTCACTACTTGGGGTGGAGTCCAGACGCTGGGGACATTAGAGACGCCCATGATTCTCATCGGCAGCCACAGTTGAGTCCATTTGTACCCAGGCTGGAGCCACTGCGAATGGCGCCACCTCTCTTTTTGCATAGCCAACACCGGCCTCTTAGGATCACCTGGGTCCTGTTGGCCGACTTGAAGGTGCTGCCTTTTCAGTGACAAGGCCTTTGTTATGTGTAAAGAAAGGCATTGAATTGGACGGTCTCCAGCTTCTGCCCAGCATGACGATTGCAACATTGTGTGGGAGTGGGGCTCCCATTGGGTAACAATGGCTCACCCAGCTCACCACGCCCACTGTTTGCTAGCCATGGGGTCTCCTGCACACCCCACCATAGACTTAGGTGCTGGGCCGGCATCCCCCTTTCACAGGAAGCCAGGCGTTGGGGTGGATGCCCTTTGCAGGGTCACTGTGTGCGGCCAAGCAGGCCAGGACCCCAGGGCTACCTCACTGTTAGTCCCTGGCAGTGAATGGCTAGTTTGTCCGTCTTTTAAGTATTTTCCAGTTGGTTGAAAGATGGAGTTGCTGGTGGTCGTGGATCTCCAAGATGCTTACGATCATGGCATGTTGTTGTAGAGAAAGCTTAAAAGATACTGCACGGTCCTGGAGGAAATGCGATGTCTGGCTCAGTAACGTCATCCATTGTTCCAGAATCCTTCTAAGTATCTCATGGGGAGGGGGCAGGGACTTAGGAAAGTCTCCAAACTGTGACACACTTTTATTTCACTTTCATTAGGGAAAAATAGGTGCTGGGCTCCTTGGTGCCTGCATGCACGATTGGTGTCCCGATAGAGGCTGGGATGTTCCAGAGCCTTCCTGGGGCAGGGGGCCTGGCCAGGGCTTTGAAGGGCACGGAGGAGAGATGGCAGGGCAGCCTGGCATGGTGCGGAAGGAACGGGGTAATGGCAGAGAGAACAAGTGCAGGGGAGGGGAGCCGGTCCTGAGCCCTCTGAAGTCACTCTGCTATTAGGAGCCCCGTAACAAAGTACCACAAACTGGGGGGACTCAGAGCAACAGAAATTTACTCCCCACTACTGGAGGCCAGAAGTCTGAAATCAAGGCATCGGCAGGGCTGTGCTCCCTTGGAAACCTGCAGGGGAGACTGTATTTGCCCCTCCTAGTTCCTGGAGGTTGCCACCATCCTTGGCTTTGCTATGTAGACCCAGTGCTCTCTCATCTTCCGTCCTCAGGCGGCCCTCTCCCCATGTGCGTGTCTGTCTGCATCCAAATTTCCCCTCTTTATAAGGACACACGAATTTGGTTGGATTAGGGCCCACCCTGATGGCCTCATTCACAAAGACCCTATTTTCAGATCAGGTCTTCACAGATCCTGGGGGCTGACCTTCAGCATCTCTTTTTGAGGGGCCCAGCGTGCTCTCAACTCTTGGTCTCTTGTCCTTCTCCTGAGGTGCGCCAGGGTGTGAGGCATGGTGCCCCCACTTGGGCGATGAGATGTGGGGCCCAGAGAGGCCAGATGACCTGTTCAAGATCACACAGTCAGCAGCTTACAGGATTCAACTCCGAGCCAGCTTCTGGCAAGGCCCGTGGCCCTCTCTCTCCTTAGGCCATGGACCCCACGCCGTGCCCTGCAGTGGCAGAGGAGAGCCCAGCCCCGGAGTCTGCACAGGGCAAGGGGAAGAGAGAGCTCAGCCTGTAGGGGAGCGCTTTGCCACACCCCGGGCCACCTGCTGACTCTCCTTGGATGTATTTCTTTGCCTTCTCCCCTCAACTGTTCTAGGGACTCTCACGTTCTCACATTCTCATTGCACGGTTCTGCTGGCTCCTCAGCCATCAGGCCCGGGATCCTGTGGGAAAGGCTTGGCTAGGTTTCGGAGGACACGCCCACGGAGGCTGTTCCCCCACAGCCCTGCAGTAGAGAATGGGGGTTCTTTCTAAACCTAGACAGATGGGGTGCCAGGAGCCAAACTGATGTGGCTTCCCAACTGGAGAAACAGGTTTAATGATGCCTCATCTCTTCAAGGACTTGAAACTTGAAACCCTCTTCGTTTTGTTTTGTTTTTTTTTTGAGATGGAGTCTCACTTTGTCACCCTGGCTGGAGTGCAATAGCACGATCTCGGCTCACTGCACCCTCCACCTCCCAGGTTCAAGTGATCAGCCTCCCGAGTAGCTGGGACTACAGGTGCCCACCACCATGCCCAGCTAATTTTTTCTATTTTTAGTAGAGACGGGGGTTTCACCATATTGGCCAGGCTGGTCTCGAACTCCTGACCTTGTGATCTGCCCACCTCTGCCTCCCAAAGTGCTGGGATTACAGGTGTGAGCCACTGCGCCCGGCCCCTGAAACCCTCTTCTAACAGGACATCTTCACCTGTGGTGGCTTGGATCTCTTCTCAGAATAGTGTTTTCAGATGCACAGAATAAAATATAAAGGCTTATGAAGGAGGCCAGTTAGATGGAACCAAGTCCTCTGGACTACCCTGAGTGAGGCAGCCCTGCAGTGTAGACTTGGAGAAAGGCAAGGTGGCCCCGGGTGAGCATGGGACAGGGCAGCTGGTTAGAGGGTTGAGAGCCCGCTCTGCTGCCTGCCAGGCGCCACCCCGGGGCCAGCGAGGAAATGAGAGTGAGGATAACAGCAGTGACAGCAGACGGCCTCGCCGTGCTCCCCCCGCCCAGGCGCTGTCCTCAGCATCCCGGGCCCGTTCCTGGGAGGCGCTCCTTTCACTGCCATTCACAGGCTGGAGCCAGGTGCTGGACTCCCGGCCAGTGAGCTAGAGCCGCAGGGTCTGTGCTTCAGCCCCTGTCCAGAGCCTGTCCTGACCCCAGGCATCATCAGGGCTTGCGGCTGTCATCCTCAGGCGGCCCTCCTCGGCTGGGCTCCTGCCACTGCCTCTGGCTGCCACATGCGTCGGACGGCTGCGCCTTCTTTCTCTGGCCAGCTTTGCCTGCTTCACCACAGCTCCGCGCTCTGCTGCCCTGGCCTTGCGCCGGCCTGTGCACCGCAGCTGTGATCCGGACTAAACGGTGCCTTTCCCTGTGGGTGCTGCGGCCCTGGGGGGCAGCCTGGCTCCGTCCCGTCTGCGTCCGTTGTCAGGCATAGGCTCCATATGCACTGTAGGCTGTCCCAGTGGACTGAAGTTTCTCTGGCCCTTAGAGAGGGTGATGGCCCTGAGAAGGCAACCCACAGTCGGTTGGGGTTGGGGGAGTGGAGGCGGGAGTCGTGACTGAGGAACTGGTAGGACTTGGGGACCAGAAGGATGGGCCCCTCAGAGGGGATGTGAATCTGCCTGCCAGGGGCCTGAGGGGTCCCTCCCTGGGTGAAGGGACACAGAGGAGACAGGTCTCATTGGAGTTGTAGTGGGTGTGAGCTGGGGAGACCGGAGGGCGGGCGGTGGGGCATAGCAGGTAGCCAGGTGGCGCTCGAGAGCAGCCTGGGCTGGGGTCTCATGGTCTTGGTGCAGCCCTTGTCCTGCTCTGGGCACAGTGCTGAGAGCGCCTAGGAACGATGAATCTGGCAGCACAATGGACAGGAATCTGACAGCAGAGAGGCCACGTCCCTCAGCTCTGATTCAGAGCTGGTCTTGCGGCTAGGGCTCCCTGCAGTCAAGATGCAGGCTCGGGGACAATTGTGAGGCCTGGAGATGAGGACCCCTGGGAAGTGGAGGCAGGGGATGAGCTGCAGTGACTAGTGTGGCTCTCCAGGCATTAGACAGAGAGGTGGTGGAGGTGTCGTCCCATGTCATAGGCAAGGAGTCTGTGGCTCAGAGAGGTTCAGGGGCTTCCAAGGTGGTGAGGCTGGTAAGCTGCAAGGGTGCAGCTGCAGGCAGAATCTGTACCGTGGGCCCTGGTGCTGGGGTCTGGGCTGCTTGCAGGGGGTGCATAGGGACTCCCAAAGAGAAGGAGGGTTGCCCAGAGTGACTGCAGCATTCACGGCAGGGCTGGCCGCCCGTCTTCTAGGTGACCATGCTGCACGGCTGATAGGGCACTTTCTCACGCACATCTCCTGCTTCCCCAGGACCAGTGCCTGGGATGCCCTTGGTCTCTTTCACAGACGGGAACCGGGGGCCCCATGGGGTCAGGGGACTCCAAGCCTAGAGTTCCAGAGGTGGGCAGGGCTCAGGAGGGCACTCTGCTGGAGGGTCTACCCAGCGGAGCTTTGGGACTGCAGCCTTAGGAAGCAGCAGAGCTCCCCGTTCTTTAACCTTGTTGGCTGTAGGGTCTGTATGTGGCCAGGGGAGAGTCCCAGCCCCTTGCAGCCCCCAGGCTGCTGGGAAGGCGGTGGGGAGAGAGCAGCTCTGTGCATGTTCAGACTAAGATTACGGAGGCCCTGCCATGTGCTGGTACCCGGCATCCTCCCACCCAGCCAGGGAGCCTCATCGCTCTCTCTGCCCCTCTGGGCGGGAGGGGGGCCATCTGCACACTGTTTTAGCTTTTTATTGATTTATTTTGAGGTGGAGTCTCGCTCTGTCACCTAGGCTAGAGTCCAGTGGTGCGATCTCAGCTCACTGCAGCCTCTGCCTCCCGGGTTCAAGCGATTCTCCTGCCTCAGCTTCCCGAGTAGCTGGGATTACAGGTGCCCACCAACACGCCCGGCTAATTTTTGTTTTTAGTAGAGATGGGGTTTCACCACATTGGCCAGGCTGGTGTCGAGTTCCTGACCTCAGGTGATCCACCCACCTCGCCATCCCAAAGTGCTGGGATTACAGGCGTGAGTCACCACACCCGGCCCGTTTTGGCTTTGAGACATACTCTTAATCTCTGCCAGGCTCCCTGGCAGCCGGGTGCCTTCAAGGTCCAGGTCCAGTGTCATCTAGTGACCCATGCCCCATGCCCTCCAGCTGGGGCAGGCTGTCCCCCTCCAAGCCAGCTGTCTTGCAGCTGTCATGAGTTCATCTGTAAACCCCAGCTGAACACCTACTGTGTGCTGGGGCTGTCTAGTGCTCAGCACACCATGGTGAAGAAAACCGAATCCCTGTCCTTGAGGACACTAACTAACCACACGGGAAACCACCAAGGGCAAAGGCTGATGGGGCTGCCGAGGTTCTGTCAGGATGGCCCCACGCAAAAGCAGGCTGGTGTCCGTGTGAAACTGCGTCCCAGCACTGAGCCCAGGGCTCAGGACACGTTTGCTGAGCGGATGCTTGGCTGGTAGCTGATGCACCACGGCCGTGTTGGGGCAGTGGGCAGCCAACCCCGCTTCTTAGACATGTGTCTCAGTGGCCCGAGAGCTGCCTGGGCAACAGTGGGGCTTCCTCATATCGGTACCCTGAGCTCTCTGCAGGACCTTGGGTACTAAAAATAACTAATTTAAAATGAAGGTCACTTATTAATATGGTGAAAAATTAAACTGTTACAAAAAATTGCCCAGTGAAAAGTGATGCTTCTAACCTCTTGTCCTCAGCTGCCCTCCCCAGGTTCTTCCAGAGGCAGTCTCTGCACATGCTGTGTATTGGGGGGCCTGCGTGTGCGGGGGTGTGTGTGTCTGTCCTGCTGCCTTCCGACCACCCCTGACGGTCCCGCCTCTGCCCACAGGTCTCTGTGCTGGTCCTCTTCGCCCTGGCCTTCCTCACCTGCGTCGTCTTCCTGGTCGTCTACAAGGTGTACAAATACGATCGCGCCTGCCCCGATGGCTTCGTCCTCAAGGTAAAGCTCCATTTTCCCCCAGAGGCCTTGGGATGTCTTGGCACCCCCTGTTCTCTCCCTTGAACTCAAAGCTGCTCCTGCCGTCTCCCCCAGCTGGCCCAGGCACAGGCCTTAGAGCAGCAGAGGGCCAGTGTCAGGAGTGTCCCTGCGGAAGGCTCAACTGGAGAGCAGGGCAGGTAGGCAGGGGACACATGAGACCCACAGGAAGGAAACTCCTGGACTCGGCCCCTGGGAGCTGACCTCAAGCAGTCCAGGGAAGGGCCCTCCTCAAAAGTGGGCCCAGCCAGGGAAATGCCCAGGGTGATACCTACCGGGTCCCAGCGGATTGCTCTGGGGGAGAGAGGGAGAGGGGACCATGTCCGCCACATGAAAGAGAGAGGACATACTGGGGGAAGCCAAGTCCCAGAGAGAGGAAGGCCTTGCCCAAGGCCACGCAGGGACTGGGGAGCAGGGCTGGGGGGCACACCTACCCTCTTGACCCATGTCCCTCTTCTGCCTGTCCCACCGCGGGAGCCACACTGGTGCTGGGCTCTCTACAGGCATGAAAATGCTTGCTTTCCATGTATAATGGTCATTCCAAAAAGCCCACAAGTGGCATGCAAGGCAACAGGATTAAAGAAAAGGGAGAGGAGATAAGGGTGGAAAGAGAAGACGGAGCCAGGAGGAGGCCTGGCCATGCATCACTTAGTGACAGGAATAATTCCTGAGAAATGCATTGTTAGGCAATTCCATCATTGTGCCAACCTCACAGAGTGTACTGTACACACCCACACAGCCCAGCCTGCTACATACCTGGGCTGTAGGGTATGGCCGACTTCTCCTAGACTACAAACCTGGACAGCATGTTACTGTACTGAACAATGGAGGCAGTTGTCACACAATGGTATTTGTGTATCTAAACATAGAAGAGGTCCAGTAAAAACAGGGTATAAAAGATAATGCATCGTCCACCTGAATAGGGCAGTTCCATCATGAATGCAGTGTGCAGGACTGGAAGCTGGTCTGGGTGGGTGTGTGAGGGAGTGGGTGGTGAGCGAATGTGAAGGCCCAGGGGTGACTGTGCACTCCTGTAGACGGAGTGAGCGCTGGACACTTGAGCTACACTCGATTCATAACATATTCTTTCTTCAGTAATAAATTAATCTGAGCTCACTGTAACCTTTTTACTTCATAAACTTTTTTTTTTTTATGTGACGGAGTCTTACTCTGTCGCCCAGGCTGGAGTGCAATGGCACGGTCTTGGCTCACTGCAACATCTGCCTCCTGGGTTCAAGTGATTCTCCTGCCTCAGTCTCCCGAGTAGCTGGGATTACAGGCGCCCACCACCACCTGGCTGATTTTTGTATTTTTAGTAGAGACGGGGTTTCACCATGTTGGCCAGGCTGGTCTCGAACTCTTGACCTGAGGTGATCCGCCCACCTTGGCCTCCCAAAGTGCTAGGATTACAAGCGTGAGCCACGATGCCCGGCCCATAAACTTTTAAGTTTTTGACTCTTTTGTAATGACACTTAGCTTAAAGCTCAAACACGTTGCACAACTCTATATTATTTTTCTTCATGTGCTTTTACTATTAAAAAATTTTCAATTTTTTTTTTTTTAATTTCAACACATTTTTGTTAAAAACTAAGGACACAGACACACACATTAGCCAGGCCTGCACAAGGTCAGGATCAACAGTATCACCGCCTTCCGCCTCCACACCTTGTCCCACTGGAAGGTCTTCAGGAGCAGTGACAGGCGCAGGGCTGTCATCTCCTAGGATAACAATGCCAGGACAGGTGTGGTGGCTCACGCCTGTAATCCCAGCACTTTGGGAGGCCGAGGTGGGAGCATCACCTGAGGTCAGGAGTTCAAGACCAGCCTGGCCAACATGGTGAAACCCCCTCTACTAAAAATACAAAAATTAGCCAGGCGTGGTGGTGGGCGCCTATAATCCCAGCTACTCGGGAGGCTGAGGCAGGAGAATTGCTTGAACCCAGGAGACTGAGGTTGCAGTGAGCTGAGATCATGCCACTGCACTCCAGCCTGGGCGACACAGTGAGACAACGTCTAAAAACAAAACAAAACAAAACAAAACATAACATAACGTTGCCTTCTTCCAGAATCCCTCTTGGAGGAGCTCCCTGAGGCTCTTTTAAACTTTTGTTTTAATAACTAGGCATACACTCTAAAATACTGATTAGAAAGTATAGTATGGTAACATAAACGAGTAACATAGGCATTTATTATCACTGTCAAGTATTATGTTCTGTATGTAATTTTATGTGCAAGACGTTTATACAGCTGACAGTGCAGGGGGTGTGTTTACACCAGCACCTCCGCAAACGTGAGGCATGTGTTGTGTTCTGTCCATACAGTGGCTGCGAGGTCACCAGATGATGGGAGTTTACAGCTCCGCAATTGTCTTATGGGGCCACCGTGGCACGTGGTCCATCGTTGACCCAAATGCTGTTAGGCCGCTCGTGGCTGTAAAACGCGCTTGCTGTGGGCTCCCATTATCCATACACTCCGTAGCTGGCTCTGAACTTCCCAGAGTCAGTGTGAGATGCTCATTTCCCGGGCTTGGCACTGCTGAGATTAAAATAAAGCAGGAGAAGCCAACTGTTTCTGGCACTGAGCACGTGCACAGGGAAGCCTGGCTCGTCAGCTGTCACTGGGTAACTTAGGTTTGGGTTTCGTTTAGGTTTTGTTTTTTGCTGGTATGAGGACGCAGAGTCCTTACGCAGTTAGCAGGAAAGGCTGGAATTCACGTCGTCCAGCCCAAGTCCCTTTTTCTCCTTCCACATCATGCTGTCCTTCAGGCTCCCGACATTCAGCTCTTCCTTCCTTGGATAGGCATGTACGTGGCACCCACGCCGTGCCAGCAGCTCTTGCTATTGTTCTAGGCGCTGGAACACAGGCGAGAGCCAGTCAGGTGCAGCTCCCTGCCTTCGCGAGGCTCTTACATTCTCAAAAGAGTGGTGAGGAAGTCAATCTCACACTGAATGCAAAGGCTATAGACAGACAGGAAAGAGGGCCCAGGGTTTGGGCATGGGCATGTGGGTGGTAGTTTCTAGAAGGACGGTCCACATTGGAGGAGCGGGTCTCCAGGAGGTAAGCCAGGGCATGTGCGGGTCTTGGGGGAGTGTGCCCAACCAAGGAAAGCCCCCACCCTTTCACTCATGTTTTATTCAGCAAACCCCTGTCCATGCCCTAGGCTGGGGCTGGGAGAGTTTGAGTCTGTTTTGGAGGCTAAGAGGACACCAGGGCTTTACAACAAACAGAAGCAGAGGGTGTGGGCTTCAGGGAAGGAGGGCAGTGCTGGCCCTGACCCAGCGGGAAGGGGTGTGTGATGTTAGAGGAGCACAGAGGGAGCAGTGGGCGGTGGGGGCGTGCTGGTGGGGGTGTGCTGGTGAGGGGCCAGCTGCAGGCACAGGGAGGCAGTGGAGGACGAACCAGCTTACGGCCAGACCGGGTGCACCCTGAGTGCCAGACACAGGCCCCTGGAGGAGGGGAAGTGATAGGGTGATCTCTCGGGTAGTCTAGGGAGGCTGGAGGTTGGAAGGGAGAGACGGGGCAGTGAGATGACAAAGGAGGCTGCTGCAGTGGCTGAGGGAAGAGAAGACCGGGGCACTGGGGATGGAGGGGAGACTACAGACTGGAGGACTGATTTAATCTGGGAGGCAGAGGGGTAAAAGGAGAGGGCCTTGTGCAGAGCTAGTTACTCAGGGAGGCCGATGTCATGGAGAGGGAGCACGGGCTGGCCCAGGAGCTGGCCCTGAGCAGGAGAGAGGACAGCAGAGGACAGCCTCCTGGGGGCCAGAAGTCCCCACCAAAACCGGCTACTTACAAATAACTGAGGCCAGCGGCTCACCGGCTGCCCTGGACTTCCTTCCTGGCTCATCCTCTCTGGGCCTGGAGCAGGTTCCCCACGGGAAGGAGGGGGCG
Source organism: Macaca thibetana thibetana (assembly GCF_024542745.1). Taxonomy (NCBI): domain Eukaryota; kingdom Metazoa; phylum Chordata; class Mammalia; order Primates; family Cercopithecidae; genus Macaca; species Macaca thibetana. Next base: position 177,380,931 of record NC_065582.1, read on the forward strand.
GCTAAAACTGTCTTTCGCATCTTGCAAGCCCAAGTCCCGCTGGATACCTGGCCTGGGTGGGAGATGACCCAGGAGATGAAGCCCCGGTCCTATGCCCGGCTGCAGATGAGACTGGCGGCCACATTGGAAGGGGCCCCGCACCTGTTGTTTAAAAGGCCCTCCAGGTGATTCCCATTCACAGCCAGCCTTGGGAATGGAGGGTCCCCTGATAAGTTGTTCTGGAGTGATGTCCTGTGGGACTTTGGCATTTTCCACTAGCATCGAAGGAGGGGGTGTCCTTTCCGGAGAAGGCACCTGGGAGGGCCAGGGAGCTGCTGGTCTGTATCCAGCTGCCCTTGGCCGAAGCTGGAGAAAGGGGAGGTGTGAGCTCATGAAGTCCCCCCGCTCTTTTTCTTCTGTATTTGTGCGTGTGCTTGTCAACGCTGGGCAGCTTGTGTGGGGCTTTTATACCAGTTGCTCGTGGAATGCACCCAGAAGCCCTGTGAGGTGGATGGTTATATCCCCATTTTACCGGTGGCCGAGGGTGCACGCTGGTTACATCCCCATTTTACCGGTGGCCGAGGGTGCACGCTGGTTACATCCCCATTTTACCGGTGGCCGAGGGTGCACGCTGGTTACATCCCCATTTTACCGGTGGCCGAGGGTGCACGCTGGTTACATCCCCATTTTACCGGTGGCCGAGGGTGCACGCTGGTTACATCCCCATTTTACCGGTGGCCGAGGGTGCACGCTGGTTACATCCCCATTTTACCGGTGGCCGAGGGTGCACGCTGGTTACATCCCCATTTTACCGGTGGCCGAGGGTGCACGCTGGTTACATCCCCATTTTACCGGTGGCCGAGGGTGCACGCTGGTTACATCCCCATTTTACCGGTGGCCGAGGGTGCACGCTGGTTACATCCCCATTTTACCGGTGGCCGAGGGTGCACGCTGGTTACATCCCCATTTTACCGGTGGCCGAGGGTGCACGCTGGTTACATCCCCATTTTACCGGTGGCCGAGGGTGCACGCTGGTTATATCCCCATTTTACCGGTGGCCGAGGGTGCACGCTGGTTATATCCCCATTTTACCGGTGGGTCACGCCCTTCAGTTCACTCGGTACAGTCAGCACGTGCGGTATTTACTAAGTGCCTCCTACTGTGTGCACGCTGGGTTCGCTCAAGTGATCCAGCCTCAGCCTCCCAAAGTGCTGGGATTGCAGGCATGAGTCATCGCACCCGGCCCTTAGTGGCTGTTCGTTTCCAGTGCTGACCGAGTGCTGGGTGCTGGTAAGAACACACTTACTTAGCTACCTCAGTCCTCCCATCCCTCACAAGACAGGTCTGTCATCAGCTTCGCTTCATAGGTAAGGGAATGAGGCCCAGAGAAGGTGGGGAGCCTCCCCAACTCCTCCACATGCAGGCCCAGCTGGGCCACGCGCCCCTCGATGCACGCCCCACAGGTGACGGCAGCTCTGTATGAGATGGGAAGGGGGGTGGCAGGAGTGCCGCAGGGAGCCTTCCCCGGCCCATCTGCGCTCACGGCAAGGCCTCTGTGTTCTGCTTCCACTGGGAAGCCCTTCTTCACCCCCTGGGGTGCTTGCCACCACGGGCACCGAGGTGCCTCCCCAGCCTTGCCTTCAGGCAGCCACGTTGTGTGGGGGGCACGTGGGGACTCCATCTGTCCTTCTCCCTGGGCGGGGCACCTGGAGGGCAGGGCCGTTTCTGAGCCACCTCGTATGCCAGCCCTGAGCGGGGCCGCCACTCCACAGGTATTGGCCACATCAGGTCTTGCAGTGCTCTGCTGGGTGCCAAGGTAGGAGGGAAGAGGGGAACCCGTGGTCCGTTTCCCTGAGGGATGATGAGCGGCAGGTGGAGAGGACAGCGTGAAGGGGCGTGGCGGTGGGCTGGAGGGGAGTTTGGCCTACGGAGCCTTCCTGACGCAGGTGCTGCCGATCTGAATGGGCTGTTTGTTCTGTAGCGTGTCAGGTGCTTCCCAACGTCCTGGTGGGGCTGAGATGAAGACGTTGGTGACAAAAAGGCTGTACTTAGGTGGTGTCTTTTGGCTTTATCTTTTCTGTCCACTCTGTGACCTGAGGCACATCCCGGCTTCTTAACATGAACCACCGTGCATTGACTTGAGTCCTCAGCAACACGGTGGGGTGACTCATTAGCCCCATTTTATAGGTGAGGGACCTGAGATTCTCAGAGAAAGTACTTCCACGTGAACTCAGCTGGTGCGGTGGGCCTGGCCCCAAAGCTTCCCTTCTCCTGTAGTGCTGCCCTCCTGCCAGTGGCAGCCCCTGAACACTGGACGAGGGGCAGTGTTGGTGAGAAGCACATTCCATTTGTCATTTCTCTTCTGAAAATAGCTCTTTGCTCACAAGGGCCTTATAGGTATAAAGTATTCTCATCTTTAGACTTTAGGGTTCAATGAGCTGGTAACAGAGAGAATGGATTCCCCACGGGGCAGGGTGGCATCAGTAGCTGATCCGTGTACACCTGCCCTAAGCCAGTGGAGGTGAGTCACTTACCTCCAAGGACAGGCAGCAGCCACAGCTGCCAAAACAGGGAAAACACCCCCAGCGCCGCCTGAACCACAGGGCCTGGCCTGCAGGGAATGGGGGTGTGGATTTGCTGCCAGAATCCACTTCCTGATAAACCTCTGTAAGACCCAAGTGCTGTCTAGCGCACCCCCAACCCACGGCCCCTCCCCCCCCCGCCATCTTCCCAGCCCCTAGTCATGACCACATAGTGGCTCTGTGTGCCAGCGCTGGGGCACAGAACATCACATCTGATCTGTCAGCCACGACCTAAGGTAGGTACCACCCTCCCTCTGCAGAGGACAACACAGGCCTGCCACTTCCTGATGCTACAGCAGCATGAGCTCGGGTTTTCTGAGTGAAGCCCACGGGCAGGGCAAGGGGACCAGCAGGGCCGATTTCAGCAGTGCTGGGGCCTGGGCTATATCATGCTCCTTTTGGTGGTCCTGGTGCCTAGCACAGAACCGGCATGAGATAAACCTGATGGGCGGCCCACCTGCTAACCTCACCCTGACATTCCTTTTCCTAAACACAGCAGGCATCCAGCATAAGAATTTCCAAATGGAGACAGGAGCTCACTCCCTTAGAGAAAGAACAAGACACGCCAGGTCACACTCAGGCCCCCAAATCTGCTCATGTGAGAACATCTGAGATCCACCTTTCTTCCTCTCTCAGCGAAACGTGTTTCGCCCCCTGTCTGCTCCTGACACTACATAGCAGCCAGGCAGCGTCACATGAGCCCGCACGTCAGAGGGGCCTCCGGATTCAAAGCATTGGGCCCAAAGTGGCCCCACGTTGGGTAGCAGATATTGTGTAGACTGTGGCCTTAGCCTTGGTTCTATTTGCAGCCCTGACTTACAGGGCAGGTGTAGGCTTCCCTGAACTCAGGTCCCCCTCTATAAAATGAGCTCTGTAATTGCTGTCTTTGAGGGCACCGAAGGGTGAAACCTCCATGAAAGCTCCAGTGAGTGAGATGGTCAAGGCAAGCTGGGATCCACCTCTCAGGCCAGTGTGCCCCACGGCAGGGACTGGATGCATGTTGGCCAGATTTAAGACTGCCAATGGAAAAGATGGTTCTGACCAGCGCCCCCTGGGTAGAGCTTATTGTAAGGCCTTCCTTTTCTCACTCTTCTGTCTTTGGGTTGGGTGGGAAGTCTTGGATCAGTACCTTGGGTGACACGGTATGGGGTCGTGGAGTTGAGGTTGTAGTCACCTGTCTGGGTCTCGCTTCCCCCATCTATAGAGTGGGACTAGTGGAACTCACCTCACAGAGAGAGAATGCCTGAAAAGCATCCTGCACACGGCCAGTATGAGAATGTCAGGAGGGAAATGTGAACCTGGGCAGTTCCCCTTTCCTGCTTGCCACGGGTGGGGGAGATGGGCCTAGACACAGCAGGACAGCCTCAGGAGCTGGCCCCTCAGCTGGGGAGCCCGGTTAACCTGCTTTCAGCTTCAGAGGTAGAGAAAGACCTGCGCTCAGGCGAGGAGGTTCCCCAAGGAGATTCCCTGGTGCGTCGTGGGTAAGCCAGGCACAGATGTCTCCTGCCTGTCCTCACTCACTGGTGCTGCAGCCACCGCTGGGAATCCTAGTGTTGGCCTGAGGTACCTGGAGATGTTGAGTCATCAAAGAGATTCCAGATGTTCACCACCCTGTATTTACTTGGGGCGGGGAAAGGAATCCAGCACTTTCGGTGGCAGAGGTGGAAACTTCAGGGTTTTCTTGTTAAGTACCAGGAGTTGGTGAGTGCTGTGGACTTCGCCACGTACCAGCAAAGTGGCCTTGGCCACTTTGGACACTGGACTCAGTAGGGCTGAACCTTAGGCTTATTGGGAAGATGTTTAAAAATACTGATTACTACAGCACAAGTTTGCCGAGTCACACTTTTGTGGGGAGGGCCTGAGAATCTGGAGTTTTTAAACTCTTCCCAGGTGACAGTGGTGGTGGCTAAGGCTGGAGACTCCTGACTCAACTGCAGTCTCACTTTTCCTATTTGATAAAGTGACCCTTCTTGGCTATTAGTGTAATGCTTTGGTTGCTTAGATGCACAAATAGTCGCAGCTTTGACAAGGTGGAAGGTTTATTACGCTCTCACACTAAACTCCAAGCTTGAAGGCAGTGTGGGACCCACAAAGTCATCCCGGAGCTCTGATTCCCTGTCTCCTGCTGCCCTGCCAGCCCCCAGGGCTTTGTCCTCTGCATGGTCAGAGCTGGCCCAGAAGGGGGCAGAATGGCGGAGGGCAGGTAGCTTCCCTTTAAGGGCCCAGTGCAGAACCGGGTTGGTTACATCCACTTGAATCCCATTGGTCAGAAATCAGTCAATGGCTTCATCTGGCTACAAGGCAGGTTGGGAAATGTAGTCTTTTGGTGGGTGCCACATGCCCTGATCAACTCCCTGGGGAAAATGGGTAGACAGCAACCTCTGCACGCCTTCCTTCGGGTGATGGTGTGGGATCCCTGAGCTATATGAGCACACTGACCACCATGCCCATTTAGTGCCCCACCAACACCAGCTCTAACTGTGGGGCAGTGGGTTAGGTCTGCTCCTGTACTGCCAGGCCACCAGCCTTGGCTGCAGGACCTTAACCTTTTTTGGCCCTAGACTCCCAACAAGCTGATGACAGTGATGAACAGTCTCCCTCCAGAATGCCCACACAACAGAATTCCACATACAACCCTAGGAGTCCTTGGCCTCTGCAGGGTTTGTAGCCCGTAGGGGATAGCTTCTGGCACCCCCACCCCTCCTGAGCTCCTCAGCAGCCTCCAGCTGCTCCTTGAGTCACCAGGCCCCCCTCCCAGCTCCTTCCAGTACCGCTCTTCTGACTCCTGCCCCAAGGCCTCTCTCCACTCTGGTTTCCTTTGCCTTGAGTGCTGCCCCACCCTCGTCTCACCTAGCTAAGTTCTGCTGAGAACCTAGCTCAAGGGAAGCCCTTCTCACTTCCCTTCCGTCCTCATTTGAATTGGTTGTTTCTGGACATTTCGGAAGTGTCATTGTTTTCCAATTGATTAAAAATGACAACTAGTGCAAGATCTTCAGTGAAGTAAGGCCTGTTGTCCCATTACACTGGCGCCCTTGGAGCCCAAGTGTCCGTCTGCCATGACACTCACCAGCCAGTCTATAAAGAATAATCAAGGCCAGGCTTCCCCTGTGCTGTGCACTCCGAGGGCGAGATCTATGCCCGTTTTTGCTCATCACTGTATGTGTTCCTCCAAGCTCAGGGAAGGTGCTCAGTAACTGCTGGCCGCCAACTGGAGACACACTGGCACCCCCTCTTGCACCGACGCGTGCTCTCAATGGCCTCTTGTCTTTCAGAACACCCAGTGCATCCCAGAAGGCTTGGAGAGCTACTACGCAGAGCAAGACTCCAGTGCCCGGGAGAAATTTTACACAGTCATAAACCACTACAACCTGGCCAAGCAGAGCATCACGCGCTCTGTATCGCCCTGGATGTCAGTTCTGTCAGAAGAGAAGCTGTCTGAGCAGGAGACTGAAGCGGCTGAGAAGTCAGCTTAGCGGGATGGGCAAGTTCCTTACAATGTGTCACTTGCAAGTAACAAAGGGACTTTGAGGGACATTTCATTAAATATAATTACTGATACTTTAGAGGTTACTCATTTATGGTGCAATTGCTTCTGTTTGCTAATGCTGCTTTGCAAATAAAACTTGCTGCCGACCACCCACGGGCATAAAATCAAGTGCATTTCAGCATTGCCTAAAGAGCTCTGACACCACTTTTCATGTTAAGATCTTCATTTAGCTCCTTTACTGGGATTTATTGGATGCTGTCAAAAAATAAATTTACACTGGATATGCCAAGGGTTTGGACCTCAGATAAATGCATTTTGTGGAATTGATTTCTTGAAACCACCCTACTGTCTGCAAACCTTCCTCCATAGCCATATCTAGAGTGATCTCTCGCTGTGCTAAGAGCAAGCCTCCTTCGCATTTCTTCCACTGCCATCAGCAGGTAACTGTGCTGACTGCTGCCAAGATGCACTGTAGTGAGTGGCATAGAGAATGAGGACAGAGACCCACCTGCCCCCCCCGTGCTGAGTCCTGAGTCGGGGTGGGACGGCCCTGCAATGTGGCAGGCTCGGTGTGGGTTTACTACTCTCTCCCCTCTGACTCTGGCATCTTGATAAGGAGGGAGGGGCACCACCCACCTGGGTGGCGACAGCTGGGGTTCGCTCCAGTGTGTGTAGACTGGCAGAGCATGTGAGGGAGGGGCTGGGAAGAGATGGCCCTGGGCCCGTGAGGCGCAGAACTCTCTCCCTGCAGGTGGTCTGTCTGCTCTGGGACGAGCTGATGGGAAAGAACGCCCACCGGCCCTCTCGTTCACTTCTGTTATGAATACATTTGCACCAATAGCCCTGTTAGTTTTTAAAGAAATGAGCTGGGTGGGAAAAGTGGAAATGTAATTTCTATTAAGCTAGGGCTACTTTAATTTTTATTCTATGAAACTGATATCCCTTGATGTGGGAAACAGGCAGGAAAGGCTGTGGGGTGGGGGGCTGGTGTGGCACCGTGCAAACAAAATGACAAATTTCAACTCACGATCTTTGTAAGAAAATTGTTCCAGTTTGAATCTTGATATTAAAGTTTATGTTTACAAGATTGCCAGTTAGATGAACTAAGTGTGTAAAACAATTAAATAGAAAAAAGACATTCACAGACGTTTCTTCTATGTTATTGAATGTGTTGTTTCTGGTGTACATGTCAAAAGTTTCAGTTTTTTAGTAGATCAGAAATAAATGACAAATAGTGTGAGATGTGTTGTGAACAGGCATGGTGACCATGGTCAGCTCCACTATTGTTTCCTGAAATAGCTTCTAAGACAGAAAATATATTTTATCATCAAGGGTGTCTGGAGACACAGACCGTGACCTTGGCACAGCGGTGTGCATCACAGAGGCATGTGTTGAGAAGGGTGTTGTTAAGCTGTGGAAAATGACTCAAGAGCAATAAATCAGTGCCAAAGCTTCCCTGCACATCTGAATAGAGACAAGTGAAGCCCATGTGCACACAGTGCAGAGGCCGAGCCTGTATTTCCCAGTAGACATGGACTTTATTGACTGTGAATTCATTTACATGTAACTTCTGACATTTCACTCTGTGCAAATAAAGAACACGAGGATACCGGTGCTGCCCAGTGGACTGTCTGTACACACACGCACTTCACCAGGCGCAGTGCCAACTGTCTCATGCCCACGTGGGCGCTGGGATGCTTTCTGTACAGATGTGGTCCAGATGTCTCACGCCTTCAGTTGCCAATAGGTGTTCCTGTTTACACTTCCCGGAAGGTCAGATGCACAGGCACGAAAGAAGCAGGCCCGTTCTTCCTGTGGCCCACTTCCTCCTTTGAACAAAGGCTCCTTGGACCCAGTGGCAGGAAACTGGCCCTCCCACACCCCCTGCCTGCTCTGGGGGCAGCAGCACGCCAGGCAGCCCCTCACTGAGGGCCCCAGTCTCCCCTGCATTTCTTCCCTGATAGGAGATGGCTGGGCTGCCACTGAATTTCTCAACTTAGACTCACTGACAACACATGAAGGGTCTGTAATTGTATTTATTAGATTAACAAGGCAGATGTGAATTTTCTTTTCTATAATCCAGTGAGTCTGTGTATTGGTTGACTCAGACAGACAAGAAGCCACAAGGAAACAAAAGTAATCGTTTGTTGAGAGACGTTACTTTCTTCCCTGAAGCTACCGGATGGGAAAGGTCAGTGACTTCCTTTGAACCCTGAGACAATTAGGGGCTCTTGAGGCCTGCTGTGCCCCTGCTACTGGAGCAGCCCCCCTGCCAAGGCAGCCTCAAGTTCAGGAGCAGCTAATCACCAGCTCCCACATTCAGTCTGTCTTACCTGATGATGGCTACACAGGCTGCTTCCCATTGGTGTACACTGTTTTCTTTTTCAGCTGCTAAATGGGCTGAACACCATTGGCCCGGGGTATCCCTTTTTGGGGAATGTCTGTCTGTCCGAACCCCTTTCCCTTCAAATGGCACTGTGATAAAATCTGGTCATACCATGCTCCAGCACCGGAGGTACATGGAGCACGCAGTCTGTGAGCGCCCATGCGGACTCTCGTGCTGGGCCCCCGTGGCCCAGGCTAGCTGTCGTACCAGTCGAGGAAGAGCAAAGAGAAGGAGCACATCACAAGGAAGAAGAGGATCCACACACGGAAGCCAGCGTTGTTTTTAATGGCCTGGGCAGGGATGGGAGCACAGGGGTTTTTATCACACAGGAGTGTGGTTTGAGCAGCTCTGAAATGCCCCACTCTTCCCACGTGCTCTCCTGATCCTGGCTGTAACTATGGGTGTCACTCCATCTGTGCTTACCTTGAATAGATGGCTTAATTACTAAGCAAAACCAAAACGTGGGTTTGAGATCCACCAGAAGACAAATGGGTTCTAGTTCCCTCTGTTTGGCCATCATTTGTGTCCGGCACAGTTCTCCCTCAACACACTCTCGGAATCACTCCTTTCTGTCCCAGGGTTAAAGGCCCCGAGCACAGTGTGACCGCAAGTTTTGTATTTCCCAGTAACACGATGTCTGTAGTGACCCAACCCTGAGGACTGAGCTCGAGAAACAGTCCCTTCAACAGGATGGCTGTAGTGTCCTCTGTAAGGGCCAGGCTCTGACCCCTCGGTGGGGGCCAACAAGCTCGTCCACCTGTGTGCATCCCTGTACACGGGGAGCTGGCCTGACCCTGCCAGGAGTACCCCTACCCACCCTGGATTGCTCCTTTGGAGGCTGGGGAGCCACTGCCTCTCAACAGCAGCCAAGGTGGGCAACGGGTGGTGGGTCTCATGAACACACGCAGCTCCGTTGGAATGGACCATGGCCTCATGGTCACACAAGTTTGTGATCTGCCCTGTGAGCTCTGCCCAGCAAGGCTCCTGGGCAGCTATGCCTGTGAGACTGACACCCACTGCTCGGACTCAGTGCTGCACCACGTCGGACCTGGGGAACCCAAACAGTACCTACCTCTCTGATGTCTTCGTTGCCTTCCTTGATATTTTCAGTTGCCCCCACAACTAACTGGTGAATGCTATCAATCTCAGCTTCCTGTGGAAGAAAAGATAAATACAAGTTGAGTATCCTTTATCCAAAAACCTGAAATCCAAAATGCTCCCTCGAGCATTTCCCTTGAGTATCATGTCGGCACTCAGAGAGTTTCCAACAAGCGTTTCCTTTGAGTGTCGTGTCGGCACTCAGAAACTTTCAGATTTTGGAGCACTTAGGATTTCACGTTTTGGATTTTAAGTTTAGGGATGCTTGACCTATACAGCAACTTCCTCCTCCCCGAAGCATATATCATGACAAGAACAGCAGCCGTCAGCAAGGGCAAACGGCTTTACTTGCACAGCCACAAACCCTCACAGCACCCCAAGAAGTAGGTATTACCCCTATTTTCTGAAAGGGAAACTCACGGCTCAGAGAAGTTTACTAACTTGACCAAAGTCATGTCACATAGCAACCAAGTGGCAGGACTGAGATGAGACTTTTTTTTTTTTTGAGACAGGGCTTAAATGATCCTCCCACTTCAGCCTCCCAAGTAGCTGGGAGTATGGGCATGCGCCACCACACCTAGCTAAATCTTAAAACTTTCTTGTAGAGATGGGGGTCTCCCTATGTTGCCCAGGCTGGTCTTGAACTCTTGAGCTCATGCCATGCTCCCGCCTTGGTCTCCCAAAGTGCTGGGATTACAGGCGTGAGCCACCGTGCAGGGCTGAGGCCCCATCTTGTTGCAGTGCTCCTTCCACTGCACCTACCATCCCTCCTGTGCCACTTGCTGATGACAGGGACAAAAACCTAAGAGCTACTGTTTGTGGAGCAGCCACCATATGCCAGAGGTTTCCCTTCTAGTCTCTCATTTCTTTTTGAAGTCCACAGAAGTAAGCTTTAACATATATGTGTTTCGAAATACATATGCTAGCTTCAAAAACAGTGCTTTGTGTTTTACAATTATATCTTTAAAAAAACAGGCTAAATTTTAAAATCAGAATAGGATGCAGAATGCTTACATAAAACGTTTACTCCAAACAAAGCCTCGGAAAGCTTGAGGAGCGTGGGATCCTGGTCTAACAAGGGGGCGTCTGGCCCCGCAGGAGCAGCAACGGTGCTAGACGGCCTTATAAGCAGGAGTGCCTGCTTCTCTCCTCCTTTTGGTGGTGGTGAAGCTGCTTCCTAACACGGTCGGGGCGGAATGAATGCTAGTGTGGGTTTTTAGAGAAACCTGACACATTTTAGGGAGGAAGGCAGCCTCTGGCCTCTATTCCCAGCAATGAATATTACCGAGATGGCTTTGCCCTGTCATCACCCCATTTTAGAGAATCTTGAAGTGTGAGCTAAGTGACCACTGCCAAGGTTCCAATGAGAGAATCAATATGAACTACAATGTAACACTGATGAAAAAAACAAGAAACACGTATCGTTCCTCAGGCCTTAGAAACTCCTGGTGGGCCGGGCCTGGTGGCTCATGCCTGTAATCCCAGCACTTTGGGAGGCCGAGACGGGTGCATCACCTGAAGTCAGGAGTTCGGGATCAGCCTGGCCAAGATGGTGAAACCCCGTCTCTACTAAACATACCAAAATTAGCCAGGCGTGGTGGCATGCCTGTAATCCCAGCTACTCGGGAGGCTGACTGAGGCAGGAGAATCGCTTGAACCCAGGAGGAGGTTGCAGTGAGCCAAAATCACAACACTGCACTCTAGCCTGGGTGACACAGCGAGACTCCATCTCCAAAAAAAAATTAAAAAAAAAAAAAAAAAAAAATCCTGGTGAGCCAAGGCAAGGCTCTGCCTGTGCTCTGCACACCCCTTCCAGGCCCCCTGCAGCCGCTGGGAGGTTTGAAGCAGGGTAGTGTTATTCAAAAGAGCAACTCCTATGAACCCGAACTTCCAAACTGCTGTTAGACTTAATGTACCTCATTTACAATGATTTCACTCTGGCTGTGTGGTTTATGGAAAGTCATTTTGAGAGAAGTATTTTAAGTTAAGTAGTTTAACATACTGGAGAAAAATTTGTCTTTCAAACGTTCCCATTGTCTTTGGGTGCTAAAAAGAAAAGGGCAAATTTATTAGGTCCCTAAAAGTTTTGCCAGTTATTGGCTGGAAGAATTTCAGAAAATTGACTTGAAAAGAACAATCCTATTTCCCATGCAGGCACCATCCCTGAGGCGGCATGGACCTCGCACTGTGAGAGGCCTGGGCCTGAGCTCCTGTAACTCTACTGACAGAAAAGCAACTGCCCGTCAGCATCGTTCTGTAGTTCTCTCTCAAATGGAGAACAACCCTGCAAGGGTCACTCCAATCTATAGATGGGAAACTGTTGCCTGGCCGGGCTACCTAGCTCACCCAGCACATCCAGAACCCTGCCTGCCAGGCCTGGACTCTCCTCCCACGTGCCACTGCATGCGCCACCACACGGCGTGGTCAGTGGGGCCAGTGGATCCCCTGTGGGGAGCTCCTCCTCTGTCACACATGTGCAGAGGCAGCTCTGGGTAGTGAGAGCTTTTCCCTGAGGAGCTCTGCGCACGCACACCTGCTAGCAACACATGGCTCTGCTCCTGGCTGCGCAGAGCAGCAGCCTTTGGGAAAAATGTCTCTCAAGTACATTCCCCTTTAAGTTAAAACGTACAGCTACTTTGTTTTTGTTTTTGTTTTTACCTGTTGCAAAACCTTTTCCGTGAATATCTCTTGGAGTCTGGAAATCTCAACCACTCTCCCTTCGATTTGCCTTCATAAAAAGAAGAATAGATTACATATTAACTATTAGTACTTGGTAATCTAACAGGACTGTTACACATTTCTAAAGAAATCCTGTCTTCTACATGAAGGTGGGAGAGACGGGGGAGCATACCATGTCGGCTGGGGGAAGAGATTGGAGAGGAAGGCAAACTCTCCTTACTGGGTCACCTTCCCTGTCTCCCGGTGTAGCCTAGCACGCTGGGCTTTTTGGAAGTCCACTCTACCATGCCAACTGAGCCCCAGTCCCAAGAGGTGGGTGTGGGCAGTGCCCTTTGCATTCTGTGTCACTGGTCAAGGACCGGGGAGGGTCTGGTTATGCCCCAGTTACAGAAAGCAGTCTCCAGTAAGTTCTCTGCCTAGCCTTGTCACCATGGTAACACATGGTGGGGATTCAGAAGGTCAGAATATGCTGATGATCCTGCTTTGTTACTGCTCAGCGGGTTAAAGAAAAAAGTGTATTTACCCTCAAACCAACTCCCTGTTCCAAGAAAAAAGCTCCTCTGATTCATTTAGAAAATGCCATGTCTTGGTTTGGCAATGGAGTGTTCTGTCGGATCTGAAACACTTGGGCTAGCCATCTTCCTGGTGTCAGGGGCAGCCTGGGCTACCCTGGGGGACAGGTGGGGGCCCATCTATTTACAAACGGAAGCTGGCCCAGGCTGAAGTTAACTGCTGTTCCAGCACAAAGCAGCGACAGGAAGTGGCAGGAGGCGAAAAGTGGTGGGAGCTGAGCTCCTGGCCAGGTGGAAGCAGACACGAATCCCAACAGTGTCACAGTGGCAGGAGGGCAGGGGAGGAGATGGGGGAAGAAAAGCCAGTGAGTATCTGGGCATGGGGGAGTAGCGGGGACGGACAGTGAAAGGTAGGCTGTTGGAGGAGGACTAGGAGGTCCATCTGAGGGCAGAAGGCGAAGAGCCCCTGGGAGGCTGACACCTACACTGAGAAAATCCTCAGGCTGTGTGAGTGCAGCATCAGGATTGATTTGATTTGGGGGACATGTCCACAATACAACAGGCTCTGCAAAGTCCTGGGCCTTACTTTCAGCATGCTGCAGGCCTTCCCACAGAAACTAGAGTTCAGTGGGTGCACGTGTGGGTGACCAAGGCCTTGCCTTCTGCATTCCTGACCCCCTGGTGGGTACAGAAGCAGGCAGACCCCAGTGGAGCCATTTGCAAAAGAGGGCTTCCCTTGGTCAGCTGTCCTTCGCGAGGGCCCCATTTCATTTCAGAGTCGCTGCATGGAAACAGCCCAAATGGTGGTGGAAATTACACGCAGGTAATCTGCAGTCACTCCTGCATCTCTTGGGGTGGAAAGCATCTGGGCCCCCCGCAGCAGTGGCAGCAGGCGGGAGGTAACCCACAGGCCCACAGGCTGAGGGAGTTGTAGATTCAGGCCACATGCCCACCCCAGCCCTGTCAAAATGGCTGAGGGGGGCTGCACCAGCCCAGGGGACCCATGTGGATGCCTGGGCACCAAGGTAAATAACGTTCCTAGTTCCTGGAAAGTTGTAAAGCAGGCTCTCAGCTCACAGAGGAGCTACAAACATACCTCACTTCATCAAACAAGCTGTTCATTTCACCAATGAGTCGCTGATTTTCCTGTTCAAACTGCGAGGAAACAAACACACTCAGGATGACATCATACTGAACTTCGGCAAGCGTCTAACAAGAAAGCGGACCTGCGCTCCAGGAACCACTGGCGAAGCCCCCATTTCCAGCTGCAGCAACATGGTGGCCGGTGCTGGATGACCGAGAGCATCAGTGTGAACAGCGTCCCTGCTTTCAGGAGAAAAGTTTAAAACACAGCTGTGCTGCCTGGTAATCGACTTTTCCATCTCAACCACTGCACTCCAGGGGTGCAAGCTGACTGCTATGGCTGTAGCTGTATCTACTTATGCGCTCTCCCCTGGGCTCCCACGGCCAGCTTCCTGCCTCTGGTACCATTATTAAAAAAATTCTTTTGTTGTTGTTTTCTCTCATGAAGTATACTGAAGGACTACACATATTTTTTAATATGGAGAAGGATCTGGTGTGGGGAGGGTCTGGAGAGGAAGAGGGGGTCGGCAGCTTGGCCAATCTGCCCCTGGGCCCCTCTGACCTCAGAGCCATGCCCCTGGCCACTCCACTGCTCAACAGGGACAGAGGCCCAGAGCCAGACCAGCATGTTTCCCAGTGCTCAGGCTGGGTGAGGCCAGGTGCCCTGACACCAGGGATACATGGGAGCTTCTTGGAGCTGAGTGAGCTTGGCACAGATAGTTGCTCTCTCAGCCATTCTTGCCAGCTTGATAGGGGCTAAAGAAAAGGATGGAAGCTCCTGAAACTCAGCACAGAGAATGGCCAGGAACAAGGAACAGCTCCTTGCCCTCACCGCAGGCCCCCACAGCCCTGTCCTTGTGGGTCCATCCAACTCCCGGAATGTGCAGGGAGTCAGGGGCATCCTGCATTTCCTCCATGGTGCGTCCCGCAGGCCCCACTTCTCCAGGAGACCTACCCGGGCCCCTAAGCTCAAACTTATTTCTCATATTCCTATTCCTGGCCTGCCATTTTCTGAAAATATCTTCGGATAGTAGTCCCTTTCTGCCTTGTAATAAACTGCACATCCCAAACTTCCTGTGTCACTCTGAGCTTCCTGAGGGTGGGAACTGTGTGGAACGTAACTTTGCAAAGGCATTCCAGTTATTCTTTCTTTCATATCAATTAAAGCTGCCATCAAATCACAAATGTTTTCCGAGCATTCTGTAACAGGGGTTGGAGGAATAAATACAAGCAAGCCCCCAGAGGCTCCGAATCGACTGAAGATCGGGCTTATCACTTGCTTAGTAAACCAAAAATACAAGGGAAACAATGGTTATGGGAGGCAGCTGACCACCATGGGCTATGTTGGCACTTCCTGCGCTGGGATGCACAGACTCATGCAACAGCCCGACCTTGTTCCCGTTGTCCTAGGGCGGAAATGAGTTGCAGGGCCTCCCCAGCAGTCTCCTTCCCACCCAGAACCCCTCCCCCCAAGTACCCCAGCTGTGCTCTATGCAGGTGCTCTTCACACATGCGCCGCTTCCTAAGTCCACCAGTTTTGCCCCCACACATGCACTTGCTGTATTCAGCCCTTCCCCTACTGTCCACGTTCTACCCTCATCATTTCTCACTTGCCTCCAGCCTGTTATCCAATCCTTGGTCAAAGTGATCTCAAGTGCTGGTCATGCCAGAATGCCTCATGCTGGCCTTGCCCGTTGCCCCTACAGATCAGGTCTAAGGCACACTGTTATCCATGACCTGGCCACGTGACATCTCCCACCTCAGCTCTGCTCTGCACAGGCTAGCTTCCTGCCTGGCTGCAGAACTCCACGAGGTCCCTCAAAACCCCAGGCACCTTCCTAGCGATCTGATACCTCAGGGCAGACTGAATCACCTTCTTTTACTTCCTCACTCTTGTTACCAAGTTCCCCTGTACTTGGCTCTTCAAGGACATTTCTCACACTTGTTCATGGACCTGTCTTCTCTCTGTGGAGGGCAGCTGTCCTCCTTTGGACCCTGAGCCCAGCCCAGGGCCTCACACATGACAGGACACCAGTTCTCGGCCCCGGCTACTCATCAAAACACAAGGAGGCATCTGCTGCACTCCAGACCTGCCAGGCCAGAAAACAGGGGGACTGGGGCAAAGCTCTGGGAAGGGCGGAAAGCTCCCTGCAGGACCACCTCATCCACAGCAGGCTGCCTTGCTGGCTGCTGACACAGAATTGCTTATGGCCCCTTTAATTAGGCAAGACAAAGGCTATTTAAGAGAATAAAACTTTCACTTTTGAGTTTGAAAGTATCAGCTCTGTTAACTTCAACAGTTACTTAAAAGGACAGTATTTAAGGAAAACATGTAATTACTAAAACATGTAGGCGCCAATTCACTTTGGCTAATTCAGGTACTACTCAGTTTTTCTTGGGCGGGGGGCGGGGGGAGCATTTTCTTGAATTTTTCTAATGACAAAATACAGTCCTACCCTTTTAAATCCACAGTCCCCTTTATGCTTTGAAACTGTTCCTAAACAAAATTAGTGGTTCGAGGTGATTTATTCCTGGCCTGTTCCTTGGGAACAAAGCTCTTCTTGTTTCCTCCCCAACATGAGGGCGTGTGGCATAAGGCACTTATGTGCGGCACCTCCTCTTAGGCCTCTTCGTAATTGTTACTTCTGATAGCTCCACGTCCGCCCTCCACTGCAGTCAGGAGTGGGATCAGATGCTGGTCCTAATTTCCTTCCACCCCACCTGAAAAATACCTAGTCCCTAGAGGAAGAGAACCAGGTGCCTCAAGGAACAAAGGTGCTAAGGGCTGAGGAGAGAGGTTTGCCAATGGCCAGTTTTAATGGAGAGCTGCCTCTGTGTTTAAAAAACAAAAGGCCTATTTCCCAGACAACTACAAGGTCACTATTACTTAAGGAGGCTGGCAGGGCCCAGGACAATTAGGTCATAGCAAGGCTGCTGACAACACTGACTTGTACCAGGTGTCAGGATGGCTTCCAACACTGTCTAAATGGCAAACCTGTGTGCCTCCCTTCATCTGTTGCCGGGTGGCAGGCGTAGTGGTGCATGTACCAGGTGGATATGGGAGCCAGTTCTGGGGGCCTTGTAGGAACCCTGGGGCAATGCTGGGCCAGTCACTGGCTTCTGGTGGGCCTGTCAGTTTCTTTGGGGACAGATGTGGTGATTCTTATCCTTTTCTGCCTGACCCTGAGGCTGCAAAGCCACAGCTGGACTTCTAGCCTCTCACCTTCTAAGCAGTAAGCTGTTTTGGAGGTAACAATCTCTGTGTGTCTCTGTCTTTGTCACTAAAATGGGGATAGTAACAGTACTTAAGTAGTGGGGTTGTCAGAAGGAATACATGAGTGAATACATGTGAGTTGTCTACCAAAGTGCATGGCACACAGTAAGTTCTCGGTGAATGCTGTCTATCATGATTTAATCTCTTGGGTGTCAGTTTCTGGATATGCAAAGTGAGTGGTCAGATGCTGTGGGGACCACTTCTACCCTCTATTCGCAAACCCTAGAGGCCCACGGTGGCTTTCAGCCAGCTCACTCTCCCAGGCACTGGGAAAGGCACCCACAGCATCTTCTTCCAGAGCTCGCTGAGCCTCACCAGCTAGTATCTGTCTCTTTGTGGTCACACTTTGCAAGGTGCGGTGCTGAATGAAAGACCTGGTCTCCAAGGTCAGCACGACAGACAGGGTATCTAGATGCTTTGTGAAGACAAACCTGAACACAATCAAGGAAATTCTCATTTCCTATGGAATTGCAAAGGAAGGTGAGAGGCCGAGATGGTGGGTACAGTGGGCAGGTTGGGCCTTCCATGCATGGTGGTTGCCAGCTGCTGCTCTGGGCTCCCTACATTGGTCCGTCTGCTCTACGCTGTTAAGGTCTCTTACCAAAACACGATGCTTTCTCTCAGCTAGACGAGCACTCTCCCCCACCCTCCAACCACGGCAGCACAGCATCATGTTGAACAGCCTAGGACTTGGGAGCTATGTGACCTAGGGCTGGTGACTTAAGCTCTCTGTAAAATGGGGCCAGCAATACTCTCTTCCATATGGGTTGCGTAAATGAACATATGCTGACGGGCTCAGAGCAGTACTCGGCACATGGTATATGTCACATGTGTGTTAGGCAATATCATTTATTCGACTGTTTTATCCCATTTAGAAGTCAGTCAGACTTTTCAACCAAGCCCTGCTAAAAGGTTTCTAATCTGGTTTAATGGATACAAATCCACATTGTGAATATATTGTTACAGAAATCCTTTTCTAAGCTAATCCTCTTTAATTTTCAAAAGAAAATCACTCCTACAAAGGCCTTTGAGTATAAAATGAGGCCAAGAGAAGTATTTGTGTCACAGTGAGCCAAGAAAAGCTAACTGAGGAGCACAGGGGACCATCCCAGAAAGCCCTCTGGCCCTCATAGCTCAGGAGTCCCCTGCCCAGGCCCTTTCTGGACTCTTCCAGACGTGCTTTCTCTGTACCAAACCCCTTCGCACTCCTGGCTGTGTGACCCTCACCTCGATCCCCTGTGATCCCCCATAATGCGCCAGTAGATGGACCCTGCCACCTCCTTCTGGTGGAAGCCAGCATTTGCTGTGCCTGTAAACCTGGAGCCTCCCCAGGGTCTGTCCAGCTCTCACTATGTGGCATTCAGATTCCACTACTCCTTGTTCTAGATCCATGAGCTGAAACTGGCAAGCCCTGCCAGCCAGCCACTGGGGGTTTCTACGGGCCTACCTCAGGGGACAGGGCCTTGGAAGATGACTTTCATGTGGATTTAAGAAACAGAAGCCACATTCATGTTTTAAAAAATTATCCCAAGGAGTACATCAATAAATGCAGGTGGTTTTACCTGAGGCAAGTAAAGTGACTGTGTTTTTAGAAAGGGAGGCATTTTCTTGATGGAAAATACCTAGTCCCTAGAGGAAGAGAACCAGGTGCCTCAAGGATCAAAGGTGCTAAGGGCTGAGGAGAGAGGTTTGCCAATGGCCAGTTTTAATGGAGAGCCGCCTCTGTGTTTAAAAAACAAAAGGCCTATTTCCCAGACAACTACAAGGTCACTATTACTTAAGGAGGCTGGCAGGGCCCAGGACAATTCCAATTGTTTTGGAAAACAATTTGGTTCCACTCAGCCTGACCACAAACATCTGCGAACTCAAAGGCATCAATATATCTGTATCGTGAATTATATAGGGAAATTTATCGTGCAAATCATATAATACCCTGCAACCATTTTGGAATATGTAATAACTGTTCCTTTGGGTGAAACAATGAATTATATTGCTATATTGGGCTTAATTTATTATTGTACCCTGAGGAAAAATTCCGAAACAGTGATTATGAATTATGACCACGATTTGCTACAACATTTTCCAATTTAAAACCAACAGTGTTATATTTCTTTCTCTTTATTTTCAGAGTTAGGCCTTTTACATAAGATTGGAGTGAGTCAGACTATAAGATACGGTACTTACCTATTATTCCCAATTAAGAAAGAAGTTAACTGGACATTAATTAGCCTGTCATAAAAGTACTGAACATTACAGCCTTCTGCCCGATCCTCTTGCAGTAACACAATAGAAAGTAAGAAGTCTGCTGATTCTGATTGCTTTAGTCATTGATACCTCCATGCTGGAATCACCAGCGTTACTGGGAGTGTCTTTAGACAATGACTCAGGACAGTGGAATGAAACAGAAGCATGCTGCATCAACCTCATTGTGGGAAGAGGAGCCGTACTCTGATACATCAGTTACTAAATCACGTGCTGCACATGTGCAGGGCATGCCACCGTGCACAGACATGGCAGTATCTCTCTGGTGGGAGGGAGCCACCATTTGGTCTGCCCTGCCCTCTGCTGGGTGCTCTTACAGGTGCTACTGCATCCAGCACTTGAGACAATTCTGTGGGGTACTGATTCTGAAGAGATCACTGATGGCAGTGATTTCTAGCCTCAGCTTACAAAGACAGTAAGTGGTATAAATTCATGGTCAACTCTGTCTAGTCCCAAAGCCCATGTTCTTTCATCATCCCTCCGCGGGATGGGAGCGCCAGGTGATTGTGGATATCCTCACTGCCAGCCTTCCTCTTGTCCACCTTTCACACCTACAGGCTGCTAAGTCACATAGCTGCAAAGGTCAACATACTTAGCTCACCACTGCCTCCCAGAGAAAGGCAAAAATCCTTGGACAAACAACCCACACCACTGTTATTCTAGCTATTTCCTTTATGAAGAGTGGTGGAGTGCATAAAAAAAAAATAATAAAAAAGAGAAAGAAAAAGAAAAAGCCCAACACAGAAGGCAAACTCTTCTTAAACACAAATGTATTCTTTCTTAATGAAGAGACAGAGCTGTACACATTTTTTCTCTAGCAAAGAAATGGGGCAATGGTATAATATTTGGGGAAATGACTCATTTCCACTCATAAAAGGATTTCATATAAACTGATGAAAACCTAAGAGATTTTTAAGAAACTTCTGCCATTATTTGGCTGTAAGATGGGAATATGATCCAATCCCTCTTTATGTTCCTTTGTGGGCTTCTCCGCCCCAGCCTCCCTCCAGTGGAGTGTACCCCAGGGTGGTGTCCACAACCCCTTCTCCTTTCTCGCTGTTCATCTTGTTTCTAGAGAGCCTCGCCCAAGCCCATGCTTCAGATATCAGCTGTAAGATGTCTCCCACGTGCTTTTCTCTAGCCCGAGCCCTGGAGCCCATAGACACCTCTCATGAATGTCCCACAGGTGCCTCAAACTCACACCTGTCTACATGAAATTCATCATCTCCTGCTCAGCCCCAGCCTGCCCACCTTCTGTGCACCCTCCCATGGCAGAAAGTGCAAGGTTCCTTCCTCATCTCACACTTCAGTGCAGGCCATTTCCCACGCCACAGCTCTCAACACTACCTTCACTGCCACTCCTGGCTCAAGGCCCTCATCATCTCTCAACCCGACTGACCGCAATGACTGCTTGGAATTCCTGCGGCTGTCTTCCTCTAACCACCCTCTACACAATGTGCACCTCGAGGGCCTAGCTCCCCCATTTGCTGGATTTGGTGAGCACTTAATTCAAGTCATAAGGTGAATTCTGGAACAGGAAAGAAGCTGGAGAGGAAGGCAAGAAACTTGCAGGGCAATTTAAGGTGTTTGAGTCATTTCCTTAGTTCAGAATTATTTTTGTCTATAAAGGATAAAGACAGCTCTGCTTAGTATTCCAAAGAAAGTATCACAGGCTCTGAAGGAGAACCCCCAAAGCAAGTCTCAGGGAAGTCAGGACTAACAGTACCATCACTGGAATCAGTTTCAAGCTTCCAAGGCCATGATTTTAAAGGGGAAACCACTCATCTGGGTGGATAAATCTGTGCGAAACTGAATTGTACATGAAAGGCATATGAAAATGCTCTGAGCTCCAGCTGCCATCCTGCATGCCCTGACCCTGCCATGACAGCATACACACCACAGTCCTTCCCTACTGATGGCACACGGGCAGCTGTGCCCAATCTCTTCCACCCTGTGCAGGGAGAGGCTGTTTTGCCTCTTTGTATAACCTGCCACTCTGAAGGGTAAAGGAAGGGGAAACAGAATTTTTCAAGCACTGTGTTGCACGCACCTCATGGGCCAGCTCGCTCAGACTTTAGCCCCACCTGTGAGGTGGCCATTATTTGCCCATTTCACAGATGAGGGAACAGAGGTCCCGAGCAGTGAGAGGGCCCAGGGCTGCAATGATGAGAGGCCAGGTGTGGACTCCAGTCAGACGATGCACTGTTCCCACTAGGCTGTGCTGCCTTTTGGATTTTGGCTTTTGGCTTTTTTTTGCCTTCACTTGTTCATGTCATTTTTAGGAAAGAGATTTGGTTTCAGTCTTTTATTTCAGGCATGGAGAAGAATTTTTAGGAAAGAGATTTGGTTTCAGTCTTTTATTTCAGGCATGGAGAAGAAACAGGGGGTCCAGAGAGCAAGAGGATGCTAAGCTAGTCCTCTGCCCTTGGCAGCCAATGCTCACGAGAGCAGACATGTGGTCCTGGACATCCCTGGAGGTCCCCAGCCTGCACCACTATGCTTACAATGACACTTCAGTGGGCCGGCGTGGCTGTTCTGACTCCTGCCTGGCTGGCCTATGTCAGTGTGCCACGCTGCTCCTATGCAGCAACACTCACCTAGACCACCAGAACCAACTGGAGAAAAAGCGCAGGGTTGGAGCCAGAGCTTGGTTCTGCTGTTTTACTGGTTCTATGACGTTGGGCAGGGCTTTAGTTTTTGTGCATCATTTTCTTCAACTGCATAATAGTGATAATTCCTACTTGAGTGGATTGTCATGAAGATTCAACAGGACAACATATGCAAAAGGCTTGGGATAGAGAAGCCATTCATAAGTATCCATAATACTAGTAATAACTGAACACTAGAACATTCTAATAGTTATTACTGATGATTCTGTCTTACTGTTGAAAACAACCTATAGCTTTTATGTTATACTCATCAAAGTCACTCATGTATTCAACAAAGAATTCCCAAACACTGTTCTGGGCTCTAGGAATATGGTGAGGAAAGCAAGACAAGATTCTGCTCTCACAGAGCTTGTGCTCTAGTGGGGATATGGGGGGAAAGCAAGTAGGGTCATGGGACACAGTATCTGGGAGCTGCTGCAGGTGGGATCACCGGGCCTCTCTGAGGGAAAAAAACACCTGAGACCTGTAAGACATGCCAGGAGTAGACAGAGAGAACTTGAAATTTCAGGTGGCATAAGTAGCAACACAAATGCCTCAGTCTGAGAGGCTCAAGGCTGGGGAAAAGACTGGATCCCATGCTTCCTCAACAGAGCTGTTTTCACGCTCCACTTCTTACCTTCTTGAGGGCTGGAAATCCAGCTCTTCCCTGATTAACTAGGGGATTCTGGGCAAGACCCTTTGCTGCCTTTTGCCAATGTTAAAATGAGATGCTAATGTTCCACCACCTCTTAGTGCAATTATTAAGAGTATCATGGATAAAATGAGAATCAAAAAGTTCTGTCCACTGCAAACTGCTGCACACTTAAAATGCTGTCACTTGCCAGGCAGAGTCACTGGAGGCATGCTGTGTGGTAGCCACATTCCCCACGTCTTAGGCACAGGACGGTGTCACATCCTAGCAGCTCTAGATGACATCTGTTCTCACACACAGGTAGCATATTCCATTTGGCTTCTGTCACACCAGTATCCAGATGAGCTGCACACACACTGCTGGACATGAGCTGGCAGGGGCTTGGCAGACCTATCAGTTTCCTTTTGAAACCCACCTAGAGATGATAAGCTAAGCAGCTGGAAACTCGAGGGCAGGTAACTAAAAGGAGGTGCTATCAGTAGTTAAGATAAGATTTCACTTTTCAGTCATTATCTTACTTTTTTCACATTACCATAGCACTAGCAATTCAAACAATTAAAAAGCATCATAGTGGCATTTATAAAAGACCTCTTTAGTCTAGACGACTATTTTACTGTTGTTGAAAAGACATCTATTATTAGTAAAATTCTTCCAAGGAAAAATTTATTCTTTAATTATGCTACTGCAAATTTAAAGCATATGAAAGGCACACTAAGAATTAGGAACTCAAATGGGAAAGTGTATATAAGATACACATTTATAATTTTTAAAACTCAGTATAAAAATCAGGGCAAGGGCATTGAGGATGAGTTTCTCAGTGAAACAGTCTCATGAAAACCAGTTAAAAATAAATGATTAGGCAGAGAATAGCATTACCATTTGTATTTCTTCTGGGGATAACTCATCTTCACCTTTGCCATCTCCCCAGGTTCCCAATTCAGGTTGTGTTTCAGCCAAAATCTTTTCTGTTCAAAAAAAATTGAAAATAGAAGACCAAATATTCATTTTAGAATAGGCTGGCTTAGGATGTAATCATAACACAAACATGAGATGGAGCAGAATCTTACAGCTTTGTCCATATATGTCATGATCTCTGGGCTAATATTCAGGAACTGCAGACATGATTCTTTCACAACATTTAGGCTGTAAATTGTCTTTGTGCAGGCACATGCATGTGTGCGTGTGGTGGGGAGGGGACCTACGCACGGTTTCAATATTGCACCAATGTCAGCAATGGCTGCAAACTAAATGGACATTCTTCAGAATGAGTCTTAAAGTATGTTTTACTTCAGGACACATACACGCCTCTCTACTTGTAAAGACTGTAAGACATATTTTTAATGTAAAAAATACGTATGCATATACATATATATGTACACACACACACACATATATATATATACAGGAAGTGATATACCGTTCCCCAATCCTATTCCTCTCCCAGAAGTTACTGCTTTGATGTAGCGTCATATATTTTATCTAAACATATTCACATCCAAAGATATGAGTCCCTGCCTACCTATGAAATTCAAGTAATACACAGTTTTGTGTGTATGGTTGCTTTTCACACAGATATCAATGGTAACATACTGTTCTAAAACTTGCTTTGTATGATTTATTGATACATCTTGGAGATCGTCCAAGTAGATCTACCTTGTTCTTTTAAGTTGCTGCATGATATTCCATCGTGAGGATACACTAGTCTTTAGCCATAACTACACTGACAGACCTCAGTGGTTTCAGACTGTTCACTGGGGTAATAATGGTACTGTGTCCCAGTCTGTGCTTTGTACACATGCTGGAGTGACTCTCTAGGACAGACACCTGGGCATGGAACTGCTGAATGGGAGCGTAGGGACATTTTAATCTGGAGAACTTTTTCATTATGATCAACAAAACATGATGCGTCCTCCATGAAGCATGTCAATACCACAGGCCCCTAGAAAGGACTGCTGCTGCCCAGGATGACAGTAAGAGGTCTGTGCAGTTCATCAATGGGGTGGGGTTGGGAGCGGAGGGGAGAGGGATGGCAGGGATGGATCCTCGGGGGAGACTTTAATGAAATCACTTTGTGTCTGTGTGTCTCAGTGGTGTCTCTGGGCTTATCAGTGAGCTTCCAAGTACTCAAAGGCAAATACTGCTTCTTTTCCTTTTTTCCTCAATCTCAATAAATTTCCTGTAGTCGACCTCAGCCCCATGAGATGGTGACAAGTCCAGATCTTCGAATAGGGGAAGAGAACATAATGATAGCAACAGGGTAGAGAAAGCTGACTAGGCAGGCCATGCCTGAAAGTTATGGTTATTTATTAGAAATATATCTTTACAAAAAAAGTCTCCATGTCATCCACAACTTAGTGCATGCAGGCTTTTAGAAAAATGGCTGTTTTTACCAGAAGTGTCATTATAGAAAAACATGTTTGTAAAAGGTTGGCTCAAAGTATCTTTAGAAATGATCTGGTATTTTCCTGAGATGACATTCTTTGGGTAGGAACATTTGTACTTTCATCTACCCCCCATCCCCACCTTACGAGCTGTCTCCTACTTGTCCTCATTATGGTATCCATTGCAAGCTTTTACTGTTGTTGATTTCTTTTTTAAGGATAAAAACACCAAAATTAGAAACAGAAACCTTGTTCATATCTGAACTAAGCATAAATTAACTCTGAGCTAGAATGGGAAAGTTCTCTTAGCAGAACTCACACTCTATAGCATGCTCATTTGTGGCCATCAGAAGCCTTCTTGACAGGCTGCCATAAGGATCAGCTTGAAGCACAGCACCCACCAAGCCAGTCCTCTGCGCAGGCCACCCGTGCACCCTGGTGCCACAGAGGCAAGTCCAGACTCCCTAGTCTGGCATTCAAGGCTCCACCCACTCTTCCAAGCTTACTCCCACCTCTCCTCCCACTGACGGGCTTCACTGATCCCCAGGGGTCTTCTTTACTGACTACATTCCACCCAAGCTCCAGGCTTTCTGGCCTCTGAGCATTTGCTCATGCTGCTGCCTCTGTCTAGAACTTTCTAAGCTTTCATTTTTTTTTTTTTCTCAGGTCCAGACTCACTTTTTTTTTTTTTTTTTTTTTTTTTGAGATGGAATTCCGCTCTTGTTGCCTAGGCTGGAGTGCAATGGCTTGATCTTGGCTCACCGCAACTTCCGCCTCTTGGGCTCAAGTGATTCTCCTGCCTCAGCCTCCCGAGTAGCTGCGATTACAGGCATGTGCCATCACACCCAGCTAATTTTGTATTTTTAGTAGAGATGGGGTTTCTCCATGTTGGTCAGGCTGGTCTTGAATTCCGACCTCAGGTAATCCACCCACCTTGGCCTCCCAAAGTGCTGGGATTACACGTGTGAAACACCGTGCCTGGCCCAGACTCACTTCTTAGTGCTGCCTCCTCTTGAAGTCTCCCTGGCCCTCTGCCCTCTCTTGAGGTACTACTTACTTTCTCCCAGGGGCTAGAGTATTATCTTTCCCATCAACTGTGAGCTCCTTGAGGGCAGGAATCACATCCCTGAAACTTCCTGAGCTCCATTGTGACACCCAAACGAAATACTCATTGGAGCTTTCCAGATTTTGGTTTTCAGATTAGAGATGCTCAACCGGTAAGTATAATGCAAAATATGCAAAAATTTGAAAAAACTCCAAATCCAAAACACTTCTGGTCCCAAGCATCTCAGATAAGAGATACTCAACCTGTAATTTCTGTGACATGTCCAGGACTGTGCCTAGCATCTGGAAGACAAGAGTTAATAAGAACTGCCATGAGACTATGGAGAAGGATGCCACAGGGGACTCCCAGGTCTCTCCTGGCTCTAGCACGCCATCACCCTGTGATTCATGCAAAGAACCCTGTTCCACTCTGTCTCTCGGATATAGCAAACTATGCAGGCATCCGTATGTGGGGGTGCCAGCCAGACACACAGATCGCAGACATCCATGACCACATTGTGTATGTGCCCCCACATTTTCAGACTTCATGGAGACCCTGTATTTCTTCTGCATCTCCTGTGCATCAGGAACTGTTCTAAGCCTTGGGCCGTCTAGTATCTGTGGTGACAGGCAGCACATCAATATAGATTTGCATTTTGTCCTGTTGGTTTGACTGGCTGTGAAAGGCCGCTGAGGTTGCACACTCTACCTGGGCGCAGGCCTGTAAGCTCAGAGCTGACATGCAGGGCACGGCTGCCAGGGAGGCAATGCTGCCTCTCCTGAGGCTGGCACACAGGGCTCCTGAGGCAGACAGATCCCGGCCTCACCCCTCTATAGCAGGCCCTTTCTCCTGCACCCCGCCAGCTCCCAGGTGACTGGGTGAAAGCACCTCCTGCCTCCGTGGCAGTCACGAAGATCAACTGTGACAGACACAAAGGCTGCCACCTCCTGCTTCCTTTGCTTTATGCAAATACAAACACCAATACATGTCTGAGACTGTGCTACTTCGTTCCTGTGGTGTACTCTTGCCAACATGTCAAAAGGAAGAAATGCAAGGCAAGATATTCATCTCAATTCGTACCTGGATGTTCTTCAGTGGCAGGGTTTTCTTCAGAGTCTTTTGAAGGGCTCTGTGAAACTTTCTCAGAAGATGTGGATTCTCTTGTCTTTGTATTTGGTTCTGGTTCCAGCTTAGATCTAAAAATACATAATTAGCAGTCAGGTGTTTTATTTCCATAACAGGATTCCTTTTTGACAACAGAAGAAGTCACATGTGACCCTGCAATTTTGTCCTGTGCCTCCGTACTGGGGAGCAGTCACTGCTTCTGGGCCCAGTGGCTATCCAGACACACCTCCACTGGGGCACTTAACACTGGCATTGTTGCCTGCAGGGTAGAGATTGTGCACGCCCTCTGCATTTGCAGCCATGGCACAGTGACCAGCATGCAGGGGCAGGCTACAGTTGGTATGTGCTGAATATGCTCCATAGACTGACACCACACTCAACAAACCCAGGAAGCTGGATTGATGTTCACCCAGCAGTAGACACTAATGCAAAAAGATTGCTGAATATGTTATTAATTATAATATATAATACATATTATACATATATTCATATGTATATATACCCCCACACATATATACCCCAACATATGTATACCCACACATACACACACCACACACATATATATACATGTATATACCCACACACATATATATACCCTCCCACATATATACCCACACACACATATATACCACCACACACATACCCACACATGTATACACACAATATATATACCACATATATATACCCCCACACACATATATACCCCCTACATACACACATATCCTCTACAAACTTACATGCATGTATATCCCCCCACATATACACACATACCACATACACATATTCATATATACTCACCCACATACACACACATATATACACACACACATATACACACACCATGTATACACACCCACATACATATACTACATATATATACCCCCACTCACATATATACCCCCTACACACACATACACACCATATATGTACACATATGCATATATACCCCCCACATATACCCTTCCACACACACATACACCTACACACACATATGCATATGCACACACACTGATATATACTCCCACATGTACACACACATATACCCCCACATACACACACACATACAAACACATGCATATATATCCCCTACCTATATACACACACACACCCCCCAACATATATACTTACACACACACATATATACCTATACCCACACGTGTACATGTTCTAAGTCACATCTTAATATAAGTGAACTCTGAAAGCACAAGTCCTTAAATACCCACTCGAAGGCACAGACTCACTTCAGGACTGAGTCCTCTGCACTTGGCATTCCCCTGCTTCTTCCCCACAGGCTCTTCCCAGGACATCATCTTCCTTCCCGCCTACAGGGCTTGGCTCAGTTTCACCTACTCAGAGAGGCCACCTCTGACTCTTCTATCAAGGAAAGGCTGCCTCCCACTCCTCTGCACCTGTTTTCTCCATAGCAGTTATCACAGTCTATAATCTGTTTATTTATCTGTTGGTTGTCAGCCTTGCTCCTAGATCCCAGATTCTGGATTAGTGCCTGGTATTCAGTTTCATAAATATATGTTGAATGAATGAATGCATTATAAATACAAGTAAATGATTAATAAGAGAAAAAATTTTGGTTATGAAACAACGGACTTTGTAATAGCTTTGCTAGAATCTACATAAACACTATAAAATTATAGTCAGAGTGCTAAAAAGATCTAGGATAAATTCCATATTGTTAGGCAGAGAGACTATAATTAAAGGAACAATGTAAATGCATATTAGGGTGATATTACTAATGCCAACTAACATTTGTTAATGGCTTATATAGTGGACATTTTTTCTAAGCAATATATATGGATAAATTTATTTGATTTCGAATATCCCCATTAGGTAGGTACTAGTATTAACAACCTTTTAACAAAGGAGGAAACTGAGGCGTAGAGAAGTTAGGAAACTTGCCCAGGTCACAGTAAGCAAATGGCTGGGCTGGGACATGACCTCAGGGAACCTAGCTCTGACGCCCATGCTTATAACAACTGCTCCATGTGGGGTATATTCTACCCATCCTGGGCTGTGGGAAAGGACTTCTGTGGTCAAATCAGTCTGAGAAAGTTAGGTCAAACCTAGACAGGTGTTTCACTATATAAGTTTTCAGAGCCTTTAATATGCTCAAATACATTCTGAATTTCCAAAAAGGATGGCTTTTGCAAATAACCTGATTGCAGAGACTCTCTTCATAGAGTTTTTTGAGAGTAGTTTTCAAAAAAGATGATTTAGGAAATGCTCCTCTACAAAATTTAACAAAAAAATTTTTCAAAAGTAACTGTGTTATCAATCTTTTTAATTGTTCAGGTTACTACAGCTGAGTCATAAAACTTAGTGCCTTGAAACAGTGAGATTTATTACTGATCAGTGTTTCTGGGGTCAGGAATTTGGGAACACCTTGGCTGGGTGGTTCTGGCTCTGCGTGTCTCAGGAGGGTACAGTTAGAAGGCAACTAGGGCTGCAGTCATCTGAAGGGTTGACCAGGGCTGGAGGGTTCACTTCCAAGGAGGTCACACACATGGCTAGCAAGTTGGTGCTTGCTGGGAGCCTCATTTCTTCTTCATGGAGCTGCATGAGTGTGTCACTGATGCATGGCAGCTGGCTGCCTGCAGGGCTGGCAGTCTCAAAGACTTTGGTGGAAGCTTCAATGCCTTTCATAACCTTGCCTTAGAAGTCAGAAATCATGATCCTAGCCATATTCTACTGCCCAACGCATTTGCGATGGTCCACTAGGGTTCAAGGGGAAGAAACTCAGACTCCAATTTGCTTTCTCAATGGAGCAGTGATAACATCACTTTTAAGAAGAGCATGTGGTATGGGATATATTTGGGGGCAGCTTTCTTTGGAAAATACAATCTGCTATTCTAAGTATCAAAATATGCACAAAGATAAAGTTATAAGGATATTCACCACAGCACTGCTTATAACAACAATAACAAAATGACTTAAATGTTCAGCATAATGTACCTCATTTACAGTTGGAAGATACAATGAAAGAGACGATTCTACTTGCAATAGCCAAAACAAAACAAAAGATAGAAAACTAACAATATCAACAAAAACTTTAGAATAAACTTAAGCCCAAAGCCCATATGTAAAAAACCAAAAAAGACTTAATGAAAGACACAAAGGAAAGAAAGGACACATCATTCTTGATAGAAAAAGAAATATAAAGATGTTAGTTCTCCCTAAGTTAATTTATAAGTGTAATGTGATCTCAATTAAAAAAAAAAATCACCAGGTCCCATCCTGAAGCTGGACAAATCAACTATGAAATTCATCTGGAAATAAGCAAGAATGGTCAGAAAAAGTGTAAACAAATATTGAACTCTAGTTAATGATATGCATACTAAAGTATTTAAGGGGAAGGGCACTGTTAGAAGTTTACTCTGAAATCTA
The DNA here is from genome assembly GCF_024542745.1 of Macaca thibetana thibetana. NCBI lineage: Eukaryota > Metazoa > Chordata > Mammalia > Primates > Cercopithecidae > Macaca > Macaca thibetana. The sequence goes on from NC_065582.1 coordinate 177,411,523, forward strand.
TTTTAAAAAGAGGCTAAATGAATATAGAATGATAGGCAGGTAAAAGCAGCATGTATAGTAAAATGTAAATGCTCAAATCTAGGGTATAGGTATATGGGCGTTCACTGCAAAATTCAATTCTGCCATATGTTTGAAAAGATTTATAATGAAAATATCATGAAGATTAGGAAGGGGAGGGAATAATAGCCAAGAAAACCCTAAAAAACCAAGTGTGGTATTAGGGCATGAAAAGATTGACAGACCAATGAATAGGATATAAAATTCAAAACCGGACTCAATTGCATATGTGTATTTAATATATGATATGGTTTAATAAGTTGCACTGGGATAATTGGTAGTTATATGAAAGAAAAAATGTTTTCCCTTTCCCTATACTATACACCAAGGTAAATTCCAAATGCATCAGAGATACACACATAAAAAAATGAACCACACATGTGAAAAAAAAAAAATGGGTGAACCAAGTGTGGTGGCTCACCCCTGTAATGTCAGCACTTTGGGAGGCCGAGGAGGGCGGATCACTTGAGGTCTGAGGCCAGCCTGGCCAATATGGTGAAAGCCTGTCTCTACTAAAAATACAAAAATTAGCCGGGTGTGGTGGCACACACCTGTAGTCCCAGCTACTCAGCAGGCTGAGGTGGGAGAATTGCTTATACCTGGGAGGTGGAGGTTTGCAATGAGCCGAGATCACCCACTGCACTCCAGCCTGGGCGACAGAGGGAGAGTCCATCTCAAAACAAAACAAAACAAAACAAAGCACCATGAGTGGTGGGGGATGTTGACAGTGGCGAAGGCTATTGGTGGCGAAGGCTATTAGTGTACTGGCGGGTGGGGGGACAGTGAAGGGGGTATATGGGAACTCTTGGTACTTTTTGCTCAATTTTGCTATGAACCTAAAAACTGCTCTTAAAATAACAAGTTTATTTAAAAAAAAAAAACAAACCCACCATAGGTAAAGTAAAAAGAGAAAAAGACCAACAGCTCTACAGTAAACTAGGCAGGAAAGTTCACACAAATGTAAATGGCTTTTAAACACATGAAAAATGCTCAATCTTCCTCATAAGATGATGCATATCAACAACTACACTGCGTCATTATTTCTTGCCTACTGGGACTGGTGAAAACACCCAAATGTGAAGACATAATGGGTGGGTCAGGCTGTCAAGCAGGGCACTTCTGTGTATTGATGGTGAGCGTGCCAAACAGTGTGACTCCTATGGAGGGGACCTTGGTAATACCCTGCAAATTAACATGTATTTAATCTCTAATCCAGCAATCCCACTTACGGGACTCTATCCCAAAGATATAATGATAATATGAAAAGGTTATTGATTATAGCAACTTTGTAATTCAATTTTAATATGGCGAAGGCCTAGGAAAAATCCACATGTCCATCAACATGGAACTGGTGGAAGACACTCTGCAGTACTATGAAGCTGTAAAACAGAATGTATACCTTTATATAGTGCTCTAGAGCAATCAAACAAGACGGGAAAAAGCATGTACAGAAGGGATCTTCCTTATCTGATAAACATGTACAAAATCTACAGTGAGCATCATACTTTATGATAAAAGCCTAAGTGTTTTCCCTAGGATGAGGAACAAGGTAAGGACCTGGTAGATGTGAACAACAGAGGAACAGAAAACAATTACAAAATCATTTTATGAGGCCAGTATTACCCAGATTCAGAAACCTATGAAGATATTACAAGAAAATTAGATATATATCTTCATGAACATAAAAGCATCCTTAATACAAGCAAACTGATTTTAGCAATATATAAAGACAATAATGTATCATGACCAAATGGGGTTTAACCCAGGAATACAAAGTTGGCTTAACATTTGAAAATTGATCAATGTAATATATCCCCTTAACAAAAAAAGAAAAAAGCCTACATGATCATTGCATTAGATGTAGAAAAAGCATTTGAAAAAGTCAAGATACCCTGATGATAAAAACTTTCAGCAAACTAGGAAAATAAGGTATGCAATAAAGGGATGACTCAGCAGGTTTGTGGTGTTCAAATTCTGCACATTCCAAGGAAAAAACTGGCCCTTGCTTGGCTCCTGGGAGATAACCTCTAAGCTCCTAGAATATCTTGTCTGATGACAGTATCTGTATACCTGGGGACATTCCAGATAGTTTATGCTAACAGTGTGATTTATGACTGGGGGCCTGGGCCACTGTATCAGTGCACGGCAGACACACTTGATGGCAATTGAAGAAATGAGGGCTGCCATGTGGAGGTTGCTTGGTGGGAGGATGGCTAAGTGAAGGTGCTATATAAACTACATTCTTTTTACAAGCAGTAGTGGTTCTCCTGTGCAGCCCACTGCCACTGGACTGCTCTATAAATAAGCTCCCCCAAATAAACTCCGTTCTGTTTGTTGGCTTGGGGTCTCTTCTTCAGCCTCTCTGAACCAAGTGCCATCCCCACTGAAGTTAACAGGGGTCTGACATGACAATCAATTTGACCTCTGGAGGGGATGGCGACTGAGTTAACTATGGCCTGCTATGCTAGCACTTCACATCTACATCACTGACCCCCAGTGAAGACCCTGAACACCAAGGCTCAGGTGAGCTTCCCTGATTGACAGTACATGGTGACACAGGTATTGGGAGTCACATATTGGGAGAATTAAGTGCGTCTACACTATTCCACTGGGAGAGGACAGCTAGAAGCTTGTACCTGGTCTCTCCTGGACTTTGTCCTATGTTCCCTTTAGCTTTGGTGATTTTAATCTGTATTCTTTCACTATAATATACTGTAACTGTGAGTATAATAGCGTTTCTGAGTTCTGTGAATTCTTGTAGGAAATCCCTCAATAAGAAAGGAAATTTCCTTAACCTGATAAAGAACAGCTACATAATACGTACTTCTGTGATATACACATAAAAAAATGAACCACAAATGTGAAAAAAAAAAAAAAAAAACCAAACAAACATGGGTGCACTGGGTGCAGTAGCTCATGCCTGTAATCCCAACACTTCATACTTAATGGTGAAGTATTAAATCCTTGTCCCTTAATGAAGAGCAAGGAAAAGATGTCCATCCTAAACACTTCTATTTAATATGGTACCAGAGGTCCAGGCCCTAGCCAGTGCAATAAAACAAGAAAGGAACAAGAAATAAAAGGCATAAAGATTAAAAAGCAAAACTACTGTTATTCACATATGGTATGATTACGTATGTAGAAAATTGATAGAATTTACAAAAAAAGGCCGAGTGTGGTGGCTCACGCCTGTAATCCCAGCACTTTAGGAGGCTGAGGCAGGTGGATCACCTGAGGTGAGGTCAGGAGATCAAGAACAACCTGGCCAACGAGGTAAAATCTCATCTCTACTAAAATACAAAAATTATCTGGGCATGGTGGCGGGTGCCTGTAATCCCAGCTACTCAGAAGGCTGAGGCAGGAGAATTGCTTGAACCCAGGAGGCAGAGGTTGCAGTGAGCCAAGATGGAGCCACTGCACTCCAGCCTGGGCAACAAGAACGAAACTCTGTCTCAACAACAACAACAACAACAACAACAAGAATTTACCAAAAAAAGCTACTAGAACTACATGTGAATTACTCACAGTTGTACACAGATCAATATACAAAAAATGTATTTCTATATACTAGCAATGAAAAACTGGAAAATAACATTAACAAAATGGTATCATTTATAAGAGAATAAAAAAATCCAGGAATAAATCTAACAAAAGATGAGCAAGATGTCTACACTGAAAATAACAAAATATTGCTGAGAAAAAGAAATTTAAAAATAAAGTCAAAGACAGAAATAAATGCAAAGATATACTATGTTTGTGGATAGATGTTAAGATGCCCATTCTCCCCAGATTGATCTATAGATTCAACATAATCCCTATAAACATCCTGGCAGATTTTCTGAAGAAATTGAAAAGGTTATTCCAAAGTTGATATGAAAATACACAAAAATCTAAAATAGCAAAAAAAGTACTGAAAAATTAGAAATCTGAAGGATTTACAACTAGCTGATTCCAAGACTTATGATAAAACCACAGTAATCAAGACAGTGTGGCAGTAGAATAAGGACAATCAGACCAATGATACTGAATAGAATCCAGAAGCAGACATATACATGTTTCGGTCAACTGACTTTTGATGATGATGCCAGGTCAATTCAGTGAGAAAAAGAAAGTGTTTTAAACAAACATTGATATAATAAATATTTATATACAATAAAATAAACCTTAATCCCACCCAGATGTTTATATAGAATAAAATAAACCTCAACCCCATCTCATTCTATCAAAAAGTTGGTCTGAGACAGATGATAGACCTCAATAAACATACTACCCAGAATCATAAAGCTTCTAGAAGAAAACATAAAAGAATATCTTTGTGACCTTGGGGTAGACAAACTAAAAATTAATAAAATTCAACTTCCTCAAAATTAAACATTTCTGCTCACCAAAAGACACCATTAAGAAAACAAATAAACCATAGAATAGGAACAAATATTTGCAGCATGTATCTAAGGACGTGTATGCAGAATATACAAAGAACTCCTATACAAATCAACAGCCAAACAATCCTCCAATACAGAAATGAGTAAAAAACTTCAACAGATACTTCACAGGAAGAAAATGAATGGTCAATCAACACATGAAAAGGTGATTAACAATATTAGTCAGTGAGGAAATGCAAACTAAACCCACAATGAAATACCACTCCACATCCAGTAGAATGGCTAGAAAAAATGGCCAACGCCAATCGTGCCATGTGGAGGAACTGTAACTTTCACACATTGCTGGACAGTGTGTCACATGGTGCTATCACTTTGGAAAACTCAAGACAGTTTCTTACTAAGTCTCTACTATGACAACCCACTTTTAGGTTGTTTACCCAAAAGAAATGAAAAGATAGGTCCACACAAAGGCCTGTAAAAGAATGTTTACAGCAGCCTTATGCATTATAGCCAAAAAAATGGGAACACTTAAATGTCCACCAACAGGATGGATAAGCCAGTGGAGGTACTTTGATGCAATGCAATACCGTTCAGCAATGAAGGAGAACACAGCCAGGGTAAGTCTCAAAAAAAAATGTGTTAAGCAAAGGAAACAAAGCCAGCTAAAAACATAACTTAAAAGAGAAACCTATTTAAAGATAAACTGAGGATTTGCTCCATGTTTGACACTAGGTATATATATATGCTTATTAAATTTAGCATCTGTGACTTAATATTTTACCTCAAATATTAGTTTGTGGGATGTAGGAATTGAGCAACGTGACACATGAGCAAATTTTTAAACTAGCTTGACAAGATACTCATCTGCCAGAAGTTTCAGATTTTTTTCCAGTTACTAAACGACAAATAAAATTTCTTAGCCTGTTTTCCTACCTATAAAATGGGGCTCTGACTATCTTTCTTGTTAGAGTTACTGGTTTATATGTGCTTACTCAGCACAGTCTACATCACATAATAAGAGCTCAAAAATTAGCTATTACTACAACGATTACACTACTGCTGCTGCTGCTATTATTACTGTGAAATAACAAAAGGCAGAATGGTTTAATAAGACAATTTTTTTGTGAAGTCTTAAAGGAATATACATTTTTTTCCTCTGACAAGATGCAGACCAATGGAGGAACAGAAGAAAACTGCTGAAACAACCCATAAATAATGCAGATAATTCAGAGAAAAGAGTACACTGGTACAATCTGTACAAGGGACTCGGTAGGGTCTTCAGTGCTGGCCCAACTAGCTACTGATCTTCTGGCTGTCACTATGGAGGGGAAGGAGCCTTGACAGAGCAGCAGGGGAGTGGTCTGGGATGGTGACCAAAGGCTACCACCTTTGGTCAAGTGGTGGGGGGCTTTCTCCTTGGTCACATTGCACAGTAGACTGACCTGATGCCCTCCAAGGCTGTCCTGGCTGTCAGATTACTCCAGCAATTCCACAAATCCCATGACAGTCTAGAGGTGAGAGTCCTTAAACCACTGGTTGACTGGCTGCCTTGAAAAAGACACATTTACAATGGGATTTGGAGAAAACAAAGGGCTTAAATTCTAGAATGCCACTATTTTTAATGTGGTCTTAGATGGGTTTTATTTTATCCTTTTTTTTTTTTTTTTTTGACAGAGTCTCACTCCATCACCCAGGCTGGAGTGCAGTGGCACGTTCTCAACTCACCACAACCTCTACCTTCCAGGCTCAAACGATTCTTGTGCCTCAGCCTCCCAAGTAGCTGGAATTACAGGCGTGCACCACTATACCCAGCTAATTTTTGTATTTTTAGTGGAGACGGCGTTTCACCATGTTGACCAGGCTGGTCTCAAACTCCTGATCTTAAGTGCTCCACCTGCCTCGGCCTCCCAAAGTTCTGGGATTATAGGCATGAGCCACCACACCCAGCCAATTTTATTCTCTTTGTCCAAGTTTTCTTCATCTGCAAAACAGAGAAAATACTACCTTTCTCAAAGACTTATTTCGAAGATTAAATGGGATCACTCATGAGAAAGTGCCTGGCATGAAGCCTGGCACACAGTAGGTGCTCCTCTGGTTTACCACCTAACCTCTAGGCCTTGGTTTTCTTTTTTTTCTTTCTTTTTTTTTTTTGACACGGAGTCTCGCTCTGTCGCCCAGGCTGGAGTGCAGTGGTCAGGTCTCAGCTCACTGCAAGCTCCACCTCCCAGGTTTACACCATTCTCCTGCCTCAGCCTCCCAAGTAGCTGGGACTACAGGCGCCCGCCACCTCGCCCGTCTAGTTTTTTGTATTTTTTTAGTAGAGACGGGGTTCCACCGTGTTAGCCAGGATGGTCTCGATCTCCTGACCTCGTGATCCGCCCGTCTCGGCCTCCCAAAGTGCTGGGATTACAGGCTTGAGCCACCGCACCCGGCCGGCCTTGGTTTTCTTAACTGTAAAATGGCTTTCAGTATCTTTCATTCCAACCCAACACCACAGGGTTCATTCTGGCTTTATCCCTTTCATTCTTCTGAGTGAGAAACCTGGCTTCCAATATCCTTCCAACAATATCTACTACTAAAGTTGTTGCAAATGCTAAAAAAGTAGTAGACCACACTAAAAAAGTAGTAGACCAAAAAGAAGTACCTTATGAAAAATATTATTATATTACTTCCATTTCTCCCTTGGACCCCATTTTTTTTTTTTTTTTTTTAAGATAAGGTCTCACTCTGTTGCCCAGGCTAGAGTGTAGTGTTGTGATCATAGCTCACTGCAGCCTTGAACTCTTGGCCTTAGGTGATCCTCCCACCTCTGCCTCCTGAGAAGCTGGGACTATAGGTGCATGTCACCACACCCAGCTAATTTTTAAATTTTTTGTAGAGATAGGGTCTCACTATGTTGCCCAGGTTGGTCTTAAACTCCTGGCCTCAAGCAATCCTCCCACCTTGGCCTCCCAAAGTGCTGGGATTATAGGTGTGAGCCACTGTGTGCAGCCCCCCACTCTATTTTGACCGGTTATCTCAATAATATCCTTTATAACAAGAGCATCACACATTGCTCCTAACTAGTACTTCTCTTCAGTCTCCTTTGTTTGGAACAGCTCTTCGGTCTCCTTGAGTTTCATGACCTCAACACACAATCATGTGTCACTTATTCTGTAAGGCTCTCTGAATTTGAGTTTGATGTTTCCTCGCGGTTGGATTCAAGTCTTGCTTCTTTGGCAGAAATCACAAAAGTGATGCTTTCTTCTCGCTGCATCCTATTAGGTTGTGTGTTTTACTTTGCCCACTTGATGAAGGTGGTGACTGCCAGGTTTCTCCGCTGTCAAGTTATTCTCTTCTGCTTTGTAATTAGTAAGTACCAGGGGGAGGAGTGCTTTCACACTATGTATCAATTTCAATCTTTCAATTTATTCATTTACTTACTCCTATTTAGATGGATTCATAATGTCCTATCTCATTGAATGGGTTATAAGGTGCTACTGTCATTTATTTTTATGCTTAAGTTATCTCTGATTTGGCCAGTAGACGCTGCTTCAAATTGATGGCTGTGTCCTTTACACACGTCCTACCGTTCTGAGCCCTTCCTTGTTCCAGGTTTATTTTATATGTTCCCTGCTCCAGTTTAAGAATCAGCCATTTCTCTAAGAGGCCTAGCTCCCTGAAGGTGAAATTGGTATTCAGAAGACAAGATCTGAGTGCTAACTATGCTTATTGCTATTACAGTGTCACTGTTTCCAGGCCTTCTCAGTGGCCAGAGCAAGAAAATACATGCATGCATTTTCATACATGTGTATAAATGTGTACATATACACACATTTACAACCACAGGTACTTCTGTATTGATCTTTGGAAATTGAAAACTGTGAATTCGTGCCAGTATCTTTCATTTCCACCCAAGACCACAGACAAGGCTTTTCCCTTTTCACTTCTCCTATAGTAAGAAACCTAGCTTTCAATTGATCCTCCTTTATTTATTTAGAGACAGTGTCTGGCTCTGTTGCTCAGGCTGGAGTACAGTGGCTCAATATCAGCTCACTGCCACCTGCGCCTCCTGAATCAAGTGATTCTGGTGCCTCAGTCTCCCAAGTGGCTGGGACTACAGGTCATGCTAATTTTTCTTTTAGTAGAGACGGGGTTTTACCATATTGCCCAGTCTGGTCCCGAACTCCTGGCCTCAAGCAATCCAACTGCCTCGGCCTCCCAGAATGCTGGGATTACAGGCGTGAGCCACCACACCCAGCCGCCTCCTTTATTATTTCATCTATTCTCCTAAATGTAACCACCCGCCTCTAATACCCCCCTCCATTCCTCTCCAGCACGGATCAGTCCCTCTCCTGACTTAGGCTATAACTGCCCATGCTAAGCCACCTTCTCCCTGCTTGGGTCAGGCACCCTGCCCTGGAAAACTGCTGCTCCCCACCACTGCAGACGCCCACCTTACCCCTGCCTCACTGCATGGCTTCAGGACTGACATCTTCAAGAAGTCAAAGGGCTTCACCGACTTTTAAATAAAGGACTCCTTTAATGTCTGTCATCCTTTGTGTCCAGAGGATGCTAATGTACGAGTTTCCAATTTAAAATGAATCAAAGACTACAGTGCAGCAGACTCAAAGTTGAGTGCCTTTCTTTTTTTTAAGTGATAAAAACACATTCTAATTATATACAGAATGTCTACTAAAGTCCTCAGGGAAATTACACATTAACTAGTTGAAGCCAATTTGGGGGAAAGAAAGCAATTTTCAAAAAGCCATCAGAAAGATCGGTTTATGCCCCATGATTTATTTAAACTGATTTCTCTAACTGAAAGCTGAATATTTCAGAACTGCAATCAAACAATTTCTACCTGGCCAGCATCTGTTTCCAGGTCCCTTATTAGAAAACCCTCAGGGTTCTATTTAAAATTTAAAAAGAACCACAAAGAGATAGAAGAGAGGAAGAGAGACAGATTTTTCAGTTTTGAGACAAGAAAATATGTGGGAGGTTTTTGCAAACCTTAAATACAGCCTGCTACAGTCATTAGACAAAAGTAATTTTCCGATTTCAGTGTGACTCTTATACAGCCGTACCTTGTTTCAGTATGCCTTGCTTCACTGCACTCTGCGGATACTGCATTTTTCATTTGTTTTTACAAATGGAGGGTTTGTGGCAACACTGCATGGAGCAAATCTACTGACGCCATGTTTCCAACAACATGTACTCACTTTGTGTCTCTGTGTCACATTTTGGTAATTCTCAAAATACTTCAAACTTTTTCATTATTATTATATTTCTATGATCTGTGATCAGTAATCTCTGATGTGACTTTTGTAACTGTTTTGGAGTTCCCAAAGCTCGTTCACATAAGATGGCATACTTCTTAAGTGTTGTGCTCTGAGTGCTTCCCGGCCCAGTTGTTCCCAACTCTCTGCCTCTCCTCGGGCCTTCCTATTCCTGGGGACATAATCCAGGCCAATGAATAAGCCAGCAATGGCCTCTAAGTGTTTAAGTGAAAGAAGAGTTGCATGTCACTCACTTGAAGTCAAAAGCTAGAAATTATGAATCTTAGGAAGAAGGCGGGTCAAAAGCCGAGACAGGCTAAAAGTTAGACCTCTTGTGCCAAACAGTCAGTCAAGCTGTGAATGCAAAGGAAAAGTTACTAAAGGAAATTAAAGCACTACTCCAGTGAATATCCAAATGATAAGAAAGCAAAACAGCCTTATTGCTGATGGGAGAAAGTGTGAGTGGTCTGGAGAGATCAAATCAGTCACAACATTCCCTTAAGCCAAAGTCTAATTCAGCGCAAGGCCCTAACTAACTCTCTTTGATTCTGTAAAGGCTAAGAAAGGTGAGGAAGCTGCATAAGAAAAGTTGAAAGCTAGCAGAGGTTGGTTCATGACATTTAAAAAAGTCAATTCCATAATGTAAAAGTGCAAGGTAAAATAGCAAGTGCTGACCCAAAAGCCGCAATATGTTATCCAGAAGATCTAACTAAGATAATTGATCAAAGTGGCTATACTAAACAACAGATTTTCAATTTACATAAAACAGCCTTCTATTGGAGGTAGATCCCATTTAGGACTTCCATAGCTACAGAGGAGAAGTCAATGGCTGGCTTCAATGCTTCAAAGAATAGGCTGACTTGCTTGTTAAGGGCTAATGCAGCAGATGATTTTAAGCTGAAGCCAATGCTCACTTACCATTCCAAAAATCTTGGGCATGGTGGCACATGCCTGTAGTTCCAGCTACTCGAGAGGCTAAGGTGGGAGGACTGCTTGAGCCCAGGAGTTCAAGGCTGCAGTAAGCCATGACTGCCACTGCACTCCAGCCTGGGTGGCAGAGTGAGACCCTAACTCAAAATAAACAAAAAAACCTCACATTTCACAAGGCTACAGTTGCTACAGATAGTGATTCCTCTGGCAGATCTGGGTAAAGTAAATTGAAAACCTTCTGAAAAGGATTCACCATCTTAGACGCCATTAAGAACATTCGCGATTCATGGGGGGAGGTCAAAATATCAACTTTAACAGGAGTTTGGAAGAAGTGGGTTCCAACACTCATGAATAATTTTGAGGGGTTCAAGACTTCAACGGAGGAAGTCACTGCAGATGTGGTGGAAATAGCCAGAGAACTAAGATTGGAAGTGGAGCCTGAAGATGGGGCTGAACTGCTGCAATCTCACGATCACACTTGAATGGATGAAGAGCTGCTTATTATGGATGAACCAAGAAAATGGTTTTTTGAGATGGAATCTGCTCTTGGTGAAGAGACTGTGAACACTGTTGAAATAACAAGGAAGGGCTTAGAATATTGAATAAACTTGGTTGACAAAGTGGCAACAGGGTTTGAGAGGACTGACCCCAATGTTGAAGAAGTTCTGCTATGGGTAAAATGCTATCAAACAGCACTGCACACAATAGAGAAATCTTTCGTGAAAGGAAGAATCAGTTGATGCAGCGAACTTCATTGTTGTCTTATTTTAAAAACTGCTACAACCACCCCAACCTTCAGCAATCCCCACCCTAAATCAGTCAGTAGACATCAACACTGAGGCAAGGCCTTCTACCAGCAAAAAGATTACAACTCACCTAAGGCTCAGACAAACATTAGCATTTTCAGCAATAAAGTATGTTCTGATTAAGGTATGCACATGACTTTTTTAGACATAATGCTATTGCACACTTTATAGTATAAACAAAGCTTTTATATGCACTAGGAAATCAAAATGTTTCTGTGACTTGCTTTATTGTGATATTCACTTTGTTGCTGTCTGGAACCACACCTGTGATATCTCCGAGGTACACCTGTACTTCTTTTATGCCTCCAACAAAGGCTCTGGGTAGAAAGAAGATACTTTTGATATATAATATCATGGTACTATAATTTTAAAACTAGCTTTCAGACAAACGTATCCACTCAGGCACAGGTACCGTGAACCCCAAAAGCAGGAGATGTTTCACACTACCTCAGTGACGCCACCTTTACCACTACTCAGTCACTCACTCAATTTACTGGACACATACCAAATACTAGGTGACTTTCTAACCCAGCGCTACTCCAAGTGTGGTCCATGGAACAGAACCAAACCATGGACTGTCTGTTACTGGTCTGCTACAAGGTAAGTACAAAAGTGAAGAGTAAGCATCAAGAAACATTTATAGCAATCTGACATTGCCATTTAATCAGTGGTCTCATTTCGCTGGACAGAGCATAGACAAGCTCAGGAGTTGTCAGACTACTGTGGTGAGTTACTGTGGCTGTAGTCCAGGCATCCCGGACCTTGAATGCCATGCTGTTTAGCCTTTGTAAGACATGGAAGCAAGGGAGTGATAAAATCACACGTACATTTTAGTCAGATGCCTTGTGCCTAAAGACGAGGAAAGGACAAGAAGGAGGGCGTTGAATGAACTACACTGTGAAGGGTCACATCATTATTTCCCTCAAGGTCTTTTGCACAAAGTAATTGGCACAGGGCAGCTAACGATGTGGCAGGAGACAAGGCTATACTTTGCTGTCTAAATGAGAACAATTCCCATCTGACCAATTTTAATGTGTATTTTAGTCGAGGCCTCTGCTGAGAAACAGGAACTAAGGTAGCAGCAAAAATCTCTTCTTCCTTTACTTGGGTACCTGTTAAGTCCACTTGGGATAGTGAAGGAGAAATCTGCATTCCTCTCCCAGGTAAGTGTGAGACCCAGTGACCACCACAGCATCTTGATGACAAATCACACATCATCAGAGGCCTACCTCCTCCTCCATAACATCTTGGAGCTAACTGGTCTCACTGTGCCCCAGACCTTCAGCTCAAACTCTTCCCCAGGTCTGGACTGCTTTCTATCTAATTCACACACCCAGATATTTTTGTTTTGACAGCCAACACAAATCCCATTGCTTGAGAAATCTGCTCCAATTACCCTGAGATTCAAATCTTGATTCAGCTGTGATGCTGGACAGCTAACCCAAACTTGCTGAGCCCCAATACCCTAATTCAGAAAATGAAATACTAATATTTATTGATATGGTGGCTTTTTGAGGATTAATGAAATAAAATAATATACTGCCTGGCCCATGGTAAATGCTTAATGGTAGAAAATATTAATAGTACAAATTAACATTTATTAACTCACTGTAAGTGTTTTATCTGTATCTTCATTTTGTTCTCACAACAACACTACAAGTTAGGTACTATTAGTTTTCTCATTTTATAGGTAAGGAAACAAAAGCACAGAAAAGTTAAGCAATCTGCTCAAAGTCACATAGTTTTAAAGTGGCAGAGCCAGGATTCAAACACAGGCTGTCTGGCTGCAGAGTCTGGCTCTTAGGCACCATACTATGCCACTTGATTGTACCATTTCCCCCTCTGAGCTTACTACCAACTTTGCTAATTACGACATATCCTGATTAAGCTAATTTTTCATGTTTAAAAGCAACCCAGTCTGCCTCTAAGCTCCCTAAGTGCAAAGACTTAATCTATGGCTTCATTCAATCTACTCTCTCAGTGCATTATATAATAGTAGCTATTGCTGACAGATAACTTGACTGATCTGCTTACTATCTTCCATAAATGCTTCTATTTGTTGGCATTAACAATTTCAAATCTGTTTCACAAATGTGCAGAAAAGGGTTCACATAGTAGGCCTGAGACTGCTATCCTTAGAAAGGCCTGCTTGCAAGGTTAACCCTTGCCTGGTGTCTGAGAAGTTGGACTTCGGCAGAATTTATGCCATCCTAATTGATAAAAACAGGTCACCGTGCCTGAACTGTTTTGCAAAAAAAATGCAGTTTTAATGCAGTTCAGTGCAGTACATCTGCATTCCTCCTGGGAGTCTAGAGTTTTGGTACATGCCAGGTGTGAGGTGCCTACGTGACCAACCCTTAACAGAATTCTTGGGCAGTGAGTCACTAATGAGCTTCCCTGGTAGACAACACTTCACATGCTTTCATAGGTCACATGCTGTGCGACTCCACTGGGACAGGACTCTTAGAAGCTCATGCCTGGTTTCCTCTGGACTTTTGTCTCACGTGCCTTTTCCTTTGCTGTTTTGCTTCGTATCCTTTCAGTGTGACAAATCATAGACAGGAGCAGGACTGTATGTTGAGTCCTATGAGACCTCCTAGTGACTCCTAGAACCAGAGAGTAGTGCTAGGGACCCCTGACACAATAAGAATTTTAAAAATGTGGGCCGGGCATGGTGGCTCACGCCTGTAATCCAGCACTTTGGCAAGCCAAGGCAGGAGGATTGCTTGAGTCCAGGAGTTTGACACCAGCCTGGGCAACATAGTGACATCCCACCTCTATAAAATAAAATTTAAAAATAGGCAGACATGGTGGCACATGACTGTAATCCCAGCTACTTGGATGGCTAAGGTGGGAGGATTGTTTGAGCCCAGGAGGTCATGCCACTGCACTCCAACCTGGGAGATAGGGTGAGACCCTGTCTCAAAAATAAATAAATAAATAGATAGATAGATAGATAAATAAATAAACGTGTCCCCAAACAGTTATGTGATGCTATCTTCTGAAAGAACATCCTAAAACATTTCCAAAGCTAGTCTAGAAATGGTCCAGGTTTGGACATTTGTTCACCAATATATTCAATCTCCAAGACTGGCCGAGCTGCAGTGGGAACAACCATGAGGACACAGCGCTTGCATTCCAGATGCTCACGTGAGCCCAGAGGGGAAGACAGGCAGGCACCATGGGAAATACAGTAGTCTGGCCCTGCTGCTTCCTGGCTGTGTGGCCTTGGATGGGTCACTTACCCTGCTGGCGAGTCACTGTCCTTACCTGCTGATGGGCCTCCTCAGAGTGCCTGCACAGAACAGGTAGTGGGGTTGGAGGAAGGTGAGCACTCACAGCACGTGGCATCAAGCAAGTCTGTCACAGGTGACCTGAGGACAGCCTCACAGTGGCCTGCTTGCTGTGCCCTAGCTCTTCTCTCAGGAATACACTTTCAGGGACAACAAGAAGGGGTATGGGGGTCAAAGAGATTGAGGTAAAATGGCTCAAAATGTGCCAGCCTCATCAGTTTATTAAGAGACAAAATGGGCAAGAGCACAGATTTTGGACCAACAGCCTGCTTGGGCTGAAACCCCAGCTACGCAGCCTGTGGAACTGTGAGACCTTGGGTGAGTGGCCAAGCCTCCTGAGCCTCAATTTCCTCATTTGTAAAATGAGGGAGGAATCAGTACCTGCCTCATGAGGGTTTGTTGTGGGCTAATAAAGTGACTAGCATGGTACCTGGCACACAGTGAGTGCCCCATAGCGCTAGCTATGGCATTTTGTGAAGAAGTTCAAATATGGTAAGTTGCATAGGGTAAGTGCTCTACAAACTTTAACTGCTATTATTAGTAGTACTATTATTAAGAAACACCAATGAAAGCAATACTTACAATCTTTTCTTATCCACCACTCTTTTAACTCGGATGGCTCTCTGTTCTGAGTAAAGTTTACAGACTCCTGTTGCAGGGGAAAATACCAGAAGAAAGACTGCTTAAAACAGCTTCTCAGGCAAAGGCATCATTAAATATAATGAGACACTACAGTCTTCAGCTAGCAAAGCTAAATTCTGCATCACATCTATTGTGAAATGCCACATTTGACCTTTAAAAGAAAATGAAATACTTTTTAAGTAATCTTCAATGAAATCCAAAACAGCAGTCCTGTGTTCCTTCACTTGCTGGGAATGTATCTCCTTGTGAGCTGTAACAGAAAAGGACAATGTTCAGGTCTTCGCATTCAATTATCCTAAAGAGCAATTCATCAGCTTCCTCACAACACTTTCTTTATTGAGAGTATTTTTTAAAACACAGCTATAAAACAAGTCTTGTGTCAAGACACTACATTTTTAGAAGAGTAAGATTTATTAGGCTTCACAAGAGTGAAAGATTAAACCTGTAGAAAAACTATAGTCAAATAATTTATGGTTTATCAGAACACTTAAGGATAGTATTTGATGCAGCCACTTCTTGAATGCTGACCCCCATCTGTGTTAACAGCATCCAATGCTCAAGCTGACCTTCAGGGAACATGTTTAAATAATTGAAATCACACACTCCTCCCTGCCTGAACCTGTGCTGCTTTTCAGCCTTTGGTGCCCCATCCTCTCCCCCAGGCCACTCACATTCTGAGGGTCCCTTAGACAATGAGTCAAACTTTCTGTCTCCAGGAAACCTTCTATGACTCCTAGCCACACAGATGCCTTTCTCCTGGGATCCACCACACAGAAATGTGCTAAAAGGCCTTACCAGACCTGAAGTCTGTGCCACTGGTTTTGGTAAGACAGTGACCACTGACTGAGAGATTGACTGCCTACTGTGTGCAGGTGCTCTGCTAGCACTTTATATATGTACTGCTAGTAACTAAAATAGCAATTCTGAGTTTCCTCATTTCACACATGAAGAAATTAAGGTTCAGAGGCAATAAATAGCCCAAGGTTAGATGGTTTCATATGTAAATGTAGGTTTTGTTAATATTCCTGTGTATTTTTTAGGTCTCTCAATGAATATATATGCCCTTAAGGGTAGAGGGCATGATTTCTGTCTTTACTATAGGGCTGCCTAACCCAAGATTCATGTGGGGGACTCAGAAGCTCTGTGAAATTGCATATAGAATTTTGTGTATGTACATTTTTCTGGCAAGAATGCCTATTGCTTCCATCAGAGTCTCCAAGTGGTCCATCAGCATTCTAATAAAAACCTCCCAAACAGAAGTCTGTGTTGTGAGCACAACAGCATCTGGCAGCTTTGAGCTCTACTTACTATTTAATGTACTCTGCATCTGCCTAAGCAAATTAAAAAAGAATCAAGAAAGAGGCGTGACTTGGGAAGCCATCTCATTGTCTCAGTGAGAATTAAACATCAATGAAAGTGAGATAATAAGCACCCTAGTGCCAGATATGGTTCTAAGCATGCTGTAAGAATTTAACTTAATTCTCATAACAACCCTAGAGATACATCCCCTAATTGTCTGCATTTCATAGACAAAAAACAAGGCCCAGGGAGACTAAGTGACTTGCAGAGGGCTATATGACTCGGACGGGTGGAGTTGGGGTACCACCTAGGCAGTCCTGGATCCAGAGCCTTCCTAACCTTGAAGGTTTGATAGGAAAGTTTACTTGAATATTACAAGTAGAGAGCTTAAGTACCCCGGGCTGCTGTCAACCCCTATCCCACTAAATGCCACACAGAACAGAGGCACACATAAGCATACACACATACACACCCACACACATACAATTTGCCACACAGAACAGACGCGCATGTGGCGTGCATGCGCGTGCGCGCGCACACACACGCACACAATTTGTCTTCACTGTCCCTGGCCCCTAGGTAAAGTTTTGGTTCTGTTTGGAGAGGTCCTTTCCATCTCCCTGCTCCCATTGGTTTAACTTGAAAAATGCAGCCTTTTCAGTACTTTTAACAGCTTTGGTTAAAACACTGATAAGAAAGAAAAGATTTTAATGTTTTGAAACCTAAATCAACATAAGAAGAGAGAATTTTAACTGGCCACACCATATGAATTCTGTTTAACTACCTGCTATATTCATGGTTGTACGTTTGCATCTTTCAGAGCACTTTACCTTCTGTTCGTAGTTGTTGAATTGCTTCTGAACAGGTCCTCATGAATATCTGGGCATCCTGGTCTATCTGGTCTCGTTCTGTGTCTGTCATCCTCCCATATTCAGACATGGTATGGCTAAAAAAAGACAGCAAAGGAAAGGGCAGCAGCAAATGATAACATAATATAGTCTGAGTGGAATGGGAAGAGAAGAAAAGGCCTCCCTCATCAAGTGACATTTAAGCTGAGACTTGAAGGATGAGAAGGAACAGGCCAGGTGAAAAGGTGAGAGAACCATCTAGATAGATAGACAGTAGAACTAACACATATGAAGGGTGTGTGGTAGAAAACCCTCCGGAATAGACCCAACTGACGTAAGCCAGATGGGGAAAGGGAGAGAGAGAAGGAGCGTGGAGTGAGGGCTGCAGCATAAGCTGGGCTATGAAGAATGTAGGCTCTGCTTTGAGAGCAATGGGGCAGCTACTGAGGGGTCTCACACCACACAATGACCGAATCAGAGGGTGGAGGGTGTTCCCGAAACATTTCAGGCACACTCCCACCTCAGGACCTTTCCATGTGTTGGTTGTCTCCTCCTCTGGAATGTTCTTTCCCCAGATAGCTGCATCAATGGATCCCTTACTTCTTTTAGGTGTTTACTCCATGTTGCCCTCTGAATGAGGCCTTCCCTAATCCTTCTTTACAAACTGTCCCTTCCCTGACATCTTCTATCCCACTTCCCTTCTTCCTTCCCCACAAAGATACTTATCCCACTCTAACATTCCATATATTTTGCGTAATCATTTCTTTTCTTGCCTGTCTCTCCCCCTTGTAAAAATGTAAGTTCCACAAACGCAAGGACTTCTGTTTGTTCACTGCTGTATCCCCATCATCAAGAGCAATGCCTAGCATTTTTAGTAGGCTGATCAATTAATAAATCAGTAATCAAATACTTTTGAATGAACTGAACAAATGAATGAGTTGGAGAATGTGCTTGATACACAGCTACGATTGTGCTGTCTAGTAAGTTCCTCCTGAACCAATTTTTTCCCCCACCTCAAGACGGGTAGGCATCGCTGTCCCAAAGCCTTCTCTAGGAAACTTCAGGCACAAACAAACAGGGAATACATCCATCCCGAGGACAGGCCCTTCTAAAAAAGAAAGGGGTGAGATGAGCACAGAGTCCTCACTCCCAATCACCTGATAAGCATCCCCTCCTCCCTTGGAGTCACCCCTACCCCACGACCCCCACTCCACTTCCACATTTTCTGAGGGAGAGTTGAAAAGGAAACCCCATAGCCTCCAGCCTCCTAGGGAATAGACGATCCTCTCTCCATGGAACTTGAAGAGTGACATGGAATTAGTTCCTTATTCCAATGCTCCTTAGGATCTTGTTCTGTTAGTTACTTAGGCTTGGGATGGTAACCATGAGAAAATGGACTCCGTCCAAGGGAAGACCCAACAGTGAGACAAAAGCGCCAAGCCAGCAAGCTCAATCCCCTCTCCCCAGCCCCAGCCCACCCCCAATCCCAGATGAATGGCTCCCCTCTGGGGAGGAGCCAGAGTAACAAGCAGAGGGGCCAAAGCCTCAGGTTCATCCCTACTAGGAACCTTCTCGTCGGAAATAGAGGCTAACGGGGTCAGGGACAAATGAATCAGAAAGGTACCAACTTAGTGAATATGTACCCTGCAGACAGAAGAGACCTAGAAATGACTAGTTCCAAGAACATTAGATTAACATCCTCCTACTCTATATTTTGATTTAATGGAAACTCAACTCAGTGAAATTGAAAAGGTCTAAAGGTTAATTTGATAAAACTGATTATTCAATTAAAAGGTAATGTTCCTTTAGGAAACATTATATATATACATTAACCTTCTAAATTGAAAATTGACAGTATGGTTATTCTATTAGTAAGAACAACAGAAACCAAGAAAGTTTTTTCTCCCAGATTGTTTTGTTGCCAGGGTATTGTGGAAAAGGTCCATCTACCAGAAGTGGAGACATTATTTTTAATTAAAATCACTCAGAGATCTAGCCCGAGGCTATCTAGGTTACATGCTGTTCTGCTCTAGTAAAATGTCATTATTAAAAAAAATTAAATGGGTCAATAAAGTCTGAGTTCTACGTTCTGGAAAAAATTACAGCTTCCTAATTGTGTCAAACTAACAAAGCCTCATAGGTCTGAAGGCAATATTTCTACACATATTCTTTCAATTCCATGATCATACTCCACATAAAATGTTCCTAGGAGCAGGCCAAGGCCTGCACATTGCATTGGGAGGGCAGAAGAGTGAAAAAGAAAGGCTTTAAGCTGTCTACTACCTTTGGGAGGGAGAACTTGATGAGAGATAGTAAGGGTGGCCTTTCTTCATCTGGACAGAACCTGGGCTACCGGAGGGGTTGCTTATTCCCTAATCCTCATGTTTCTATGGGAACCAACTTCCCCGAATGACACCTTGCTTCCTCCCAGAGCCTCCTCCCTCTGGCCCCCCGGCAGAAAGCACGGGGTGTGCATTACTCCTCACAGCTTTCTCTCCTCTCTTTTGCCTACTTAGAGACAGCAGAGGTTCTGCTCTGTTCCTCTCTCTCCTATGTTGCAAAGGGGCCTGTCCCTGCTGTCTGTGCTCCAGGGGCTGCGACTGCTCAGTGGCACTAATGGCTGAGTGAGTGTCTAATTCAGGAGCAGAGTATCAGCAAGGCCACCCGCCTGCAAACCTAAGCTTTGTCTGCCGACCTAGATTTTACCAATGATAAAGGGTCTCCACTGTGTTGATCTGACTCCTGCCTCTGTTTCTTTCTTTCTTTCTTTCTTTCTGCCTCCTCCCAACTCTCTGGCAGAAAACAGAGGTGGGTTTTGTCTTGTTCAATAACCAATACCCTCCAACCCCCAGGAACCGCATCATAAGTCAAATGGGGTTCCAATTCAATTATCATTCACCAAGAGACTTCTATGTGTCAGGAACTCTCATACCCATCTAATTTAATCCTCACAAGAACATTATCCACATTTTATAAAAAAGAAAACTAGCACAAAGGTGAGTTATAGTCATTCACATGATAAATACATGGCAGGATCGGGATTGGAACTTAGGTGTGACTGACCCCAAAGCCCATGCTCTTTCACAGGGACCAAAACAGGGGGTGGAGTAGAATTCAGTATGCATGAGTTGGCAATGAACAACTGGCTTCGGGAAAATGAGTAAAAGACTGAGTTTCTAGCTAAGCACCATGTCATATGCCTACAGTCCCAACTACTCAGGAGGCTGAGGATCATGTGAGCTCAGGATTTTGAAGCTAACCTGGGCAACACTGCAAAACCACCTTTAAAAAAAAAGACTGATCTTCTGTGTCTTTGAACACCTATCTGCAAGCGACAGAGTCATCTTTCTATGTGTGGCACTGTCCGTAGAGTGAGGTCTGAAGGTGAGTTTCGTTTTAAAGACTGCTTGTCCCTGTAGACCAGTACCTTGTCTTATAAAAAGATGATTGTGGTCGCCCTGCAGTGGGGCTTTGTACACATCAAACACTTCATTGCCTAAATGCAGGGACATGCTTTAGAATCTTGCCAATGGCTGGTCGTGATCCTGAATGCCAACGCACAGAAATGATTAAGAAAGAAGAAGAACGTTTGAGGGCTTCCATACGTAGGGAATCTCAGCAGCGCCGAATGAGAGAGAAACAGCACCAGCGGGGGCTGAGTGCCAGTTACCTGGAACCTGATCGATATGATGAGGAGGAGGAAGGCGAGGAGTCCATCAGCTTGGCTGCCATTAAAAACCGATATAAAGGGGGCATTCGAGAGGAACGAGCCAGAATCTATTCATCAGACAGTGATGAGGGGTCAGAAGAAGATAAGGCTCAAAGATTACTCAAAGCAAAGAAACTTACCAGTGATGAGGAGGGTGAACCTTCTGGAAAGAGAAAAGCAGAAGATGATGATAAAGCAAATAAAAAGCATAAGAAGTACGTGATCAGTGATGAAGAAGAAGACGAAGATGATTGAAGTATGAAATATGAAAACATTTTATATATTTTATTGTAGTTATAAATATGTAAACATGAGTTATTTTGATTGAAATGAATCGATTTGCTTTTGTGTAATTTTAATTGTAATAAAACAATTTAAAAGCAAAAAAAAAAAAAAAAAAAAAAAAAAAGACTGAGTTTCTAGAATGAGGCGATGGACCTAACAAGACGAAGACTGCCTCGGGGACAACAGTTCAATCTCCTGAAGTTATCTGCCTGTAAGTGGCAGAGCTGGCACTGGCCCCCAGAGAACCTGATCCTCAGTCCTAGCATTTACTGCCCTTACAGCTGGGAAAGGGGAAGGCTTAGGCCCTCTTTACTGTACTGAGACGAGAGTCCATGCTGCGGTAGTCTGGGAACACCGAAAAACAGTGTGCAGGAGCCTCCTTTTGCTGTTTGAGTATAATAACTGCCTTAACATCAACTACAAAGCTTAAAACAACTACAAAGTTCCAGAAGAACACCTGGATGCCACTGTGTTGTTCTTTTCACATTGCATTTCAATCATACTGTCTGCTTTGAACCTCTCCACTGCTACCTGAGTGATTATCCCTCCCACTACCGGCTTTGCAAAGCTTTTCTGAAAAGCACCAGAGAGTAAACATGTTAGACTTTGTGGGCCTTGTAGCCCATCATAGCTACTCAACTCTGCTGTTGTAGCATAAAAGCAGCCCTAGACAATATGTAGACAAATGAACGTGGCTGTGTGCCAATAAAACTTTATTATGGACACTGAAATTTGAATTTCATATAATGTTCACATGTGATAAAATATCGTGACTATTTTTCCCAACATTAAAATATGTAACTACATTTAAATGTATATTTAAAAGGTAGATTTGGCCTGTGGCTGTATTTGCTGACCTCTGGTACTGGAGGAAGACACTGAGTTTCACAGATTCATATGGTTTGTAAGGAGTGGTGTGAATCGAACCAGCACTCAAAGCATTTACTTTGCTGGATGTCTTTTCAAGGAAAAGGGAAGTTAAAAAGGGATTTCTATAAAAGATATTTACAACCACTTTGTCAGCCTAAGTTGTCAGATACTAAAGAAAGAAGCTACAAATTGAGAGCTTTATACAAGTTTTGTAACGTTTTACAAAATCCCTGTAGCTTCCATTTTCACAGCCTATCAAATTAGTATTTGATACACATACACACCTTTAGAAATAAAAATGACACTACGATCTAGTGTTAACCAACTATTTTAACTGAGAACTTAAAAATAAGGTTTTCTTGGTACTATGCATCAGAATAATTATATAATTAGTTTAGTATATTCCAAAATAACGCAAATGAAATGCATTTAAAAGCATAAAATTGCCTATGTATGTTAAGTGTAAGCAGACAAAGCATCAAGGATTATTTAAAATTCAACTGGGGTATAATTATTTTTCTCTGTTGGAGAATTTACAGGACATATTTCCATTTTTGCGTATATTGACAAAGTTAAAAAAAAGCAGGATTTATTTTATATTCTCTATCTTTGTGACAGGAAGGCTTCTGAAATACAACCACTCCTTGTTTCATAAAGATGAAATCCTAAAAAGATGCTCCTAATGATGTTACCTTATCTGTCAAATCCAACTTTTTCATTAATTTACATAACACATTTGAAGATGAGTCCTACGGTAAAATGCCATCCTAAAGCCAGTGCAAATGGAGCTAGGGGAAAAGACAGAGACAAGACACCCGTGCTGCCACTGCCTGTGGAGAGCTGGAGTCTATTCCAGAAATTGTTTTAGAAGTGTTGGTTAGAATGTTTTTTTTCTCTTTCTTTCCAAATGGCATTTTTGATGACTCGCATCATTCCTTCATCTGCTCGCTAAATATTTAGTGCGTGAGAAACTATCTTTTTCATCTCTGCATGTTTCACAATAGAGCAGATGCTGTCCACAGGGTGTACGCATGTGCTAACCCCTTTGCATTTGAATTCCCTTCCTTCCTTCTTGCTTTACCTAGGTAACTCTACTCCTTCAGAGCTCTTCTCAAATGTCACTTCTTCAAGGATACTTTCTCTGACAAGGCTAAATTCCTCAAAAGCTACCTGTTCACATTAGTTTCAAAGAACTTCTTGATTTCTGTCTTAAGTTCATTATTTACCCAAGAGTCATTCAGGAACAGGTTGTTCGAGTTCCATGTAGTTGTATTCCTGTGGGGTCAGTGGTGACATCCCTCTTAACATTTCTGACTGTGTTTATTTGAATCTTCTCTGTTTTCTTCTTTATTAGTCTAGATAACAGTCTATCTCATTAATGTTTTCCAAAAACCTGGATTTTTCCAAAAAAATGGCTCCTGGATTCATTGATTTTTTTGAAGGGTTTTTTTTTTTTTTTTTTTGCATCTCTATCTCCTTCAGTTCAGCTCTGATCTTGGTTATTTCTTGTCTTCTGCTAGCTTTGGGGTTAGTTTGCTCTTGGCTCTCTAGTTCTTTTAGTTTTGATGTTAGGTTGTTAACTTGAGATCTTTTTAGCTTTTGATGTGGGCATTTAGTGCTATAAATTTCCCTTTTAACACTGCGTTAGCTGCATCCCAGCGATTCTGGTATGTTGGTATCTTTGTTCTGTTGGTGGGAGCATAAATTAGTTCAACCACTGTGGAAGACAGTGTGGCCATTCCTCAAAGACCTAGAGGCAGAAATACCATTTGACCCAGAAATCCCATTACTGGGTGTCTACCCAAAGGGATATAAATCAATTATAAAGATACATGGACAAGTACTTATATGTTCATCACTGCATTATTTACAATAGCAAAGACATGTAATCAACCTAAATGCCCATCAATGAATGACAGGCTAGATTAAGAAAATGTGGAACATATACACCATAGAATACTATGCAGCCATAAAAACGAATGAGATCATGTCCTTTGCAGGGACATGGATGGAGCTGGAATCCATTATCCTCAGCAAACTAACCTAAGAACAGAAAACCAAATACCACATGTTCCCACTTATAAATGGGAGCTGAATTATGAGAATGCATGGACACGAGGCGGTGGGGAACAATAAAAACTGGGGCCTGTTGGAGGGTGGGGGGTGGGAGAAGGGAGAGCATCAGGAAGAACAGCTAATGGATGCTGGGTTTAATACCTAGGTGATGGGATGATCTGTGCAGCAAACCACCATGGCACACATTTACCTATGTAACAAATCTGCACATCCTACACATGTACCCCAGAACGTAAAAGCTGGAAAAATAAAAGGCTACCTGTACTCTGTTTTTGCAGTACCTGTCATATCTGCAATGTTACCTGTTGGCATGAATACTTTAGCAGCTCCATGAAGGCAGGGACAAACATGTTTGTGTTCGTTCACTATTTTATACTCCACGCCTGGCATAGTCTGTGGCACATGGTAGGCACTCAATAAATAACTGCAGAATGAATAAACTGATGAATTAATCAAATTGATCAAATCATGGCACTATAAACATGCAGAGATGAGTAGGACAGTTTTTCACCTCAAGAAATGCGGTAGAGGTGATTATGCACAAATAACTCTTCTACCAGGCACATGTCAGAAGTACCATAAGAAAAGCACAGAAAAAGAGCTGTCAGTATTCAGAGGCAGGAGAGATGGCTTTCAGATAGGAAGGCAGGGCCAGGGCAGGCTCTACCGAGAAGGTGGTGGTGAGAAATGGGTCTCTCAGGATGGAAGCGTGTGAACATGTAATGTGTGGATCAGAGCGAAGAGCAACCAGCCATGATGACAGTGTGAGTAGAGGCCTGGAGGCAGAACAAATATTAACTCTGAATGCAGCTGCAGGGCACGTGAAGGAAAGGGGTAGGATGGAAAAGTGGGTGAGGGTAATGAAAAGTCTTGCTTATCTAAGAAGTATGGATGGGCCACATCCTGCAGGCAGAAAAGGGATTTGAAGAGGGAAGCGTGTGATTCCATCTACGATGATAAGGACTACACCTGTGCCTTCCAGACAGACCAGGAGAGGAAGGGCCAAAGAGCAGGGAGTTGAGAACAAAGATCAGGCAAGTGACAAAGGCTGTACTGAAGCACTCTAGAGCGGATGGGAGGAGTGGGCAGCATGCATGAGAACGGTGCTGCTCACAGGTGCTGGGCGAGCAGGACAGTGGCAATGGGGACTGGGAGAAGCCTGTGCTAATGACACGCATTTTGGAACAACTGTAATCACCTGACAGGTTCATCTTGCCCACTGCCCAGATAGAGCCGATTTATCAAGACAGGGGAACTACAATAGAGAGTTAAATATACATAGAGCTGTCTAAAAGGGAGACTGGGGTTTTATTATTACTCAAATCAGCCTCCCTGAAGATTCGGAGGCTGGGTTTTTAACGCTAGTTTGGTGGGCAGGGGGCTAGGGAATGGGGAATGCTGATTGGTCGGATTAAGGATGAAATCCTAGGGAGTTGAAGCTGTCCTCTTGCACAGAGTCATTTTTTGGGTGGGGGCCATAAGACCAGATGAGTCAGTGTCCTGGTCTGCATGGTGCCAGCTGATCCATCAAAATGTGGGGTCTGAAAATATCTCAAACATCAATCTTAGGTTTCACAGCAGTAATGCTATCTATAGGAGCAATTGGGGAGGTTAGTGGTCTTCCGGCTTCTGGCTACATGACTCCTGAGCCATAATTTCTAATCTCGTGGGTAATTTGTTGGTTTTACAAAAGTGGCCTTGTTCTCAAGCAAGAAGGGGGTTTGTTTCCAGGAGGGGCTGTTATAGTGTTTGTTTCAAAGTTAAAACTATAAATTAACTTCCTCCCAAAGTCAGTTTGGCCTACGACCGGTAATGATCAAGGGCATCTGGGAGGTTAAAGGCAAGACAGAGTTGATTAGGTTAGATCTCGTTTGCTGTCATAATTTTCTCACTGTTACAACCTTTGCAAAGGTGGTTTCATTACTGGCATACCGGCAAGAGAGGAAGCCACAGTAGGTAGTAAGAATGTGTGGTGGGGAAGGGCAAGGATTCCATGGCCTGCCCTGGCCAGAGGCTCACCAGCTGTGATCTTCAGGTTATGTCATCACTACGCTTTCATTGCCTGCCTGCCACACAGGCTTAACAGCAGTACCTCCCTCACAGGGTTGATGTGAGGACCAAATGAGATAAAATATGACTAATTGGTGCTTATCAGAGTACCTAATACAGAATAAACATTCAGGATGGAAACATAAGGTGGACATGGGTGGGGGATGGGTGGGAGGGTAGCTAGGTAGGTAGAACTTTTTTTCCTAAGCAAAGTAGAGACAAATAAAAGAAAAGGGCCTGAAACAGAGCCCTGGAGTTCTTAGGGGATAGATGAAGGACAAAGAGGCAAAAATGAGTGGTGAGAGAAGCCAAAAAATACTGCAGTGGAAGTCAAGGAAATAGGAAATTTCAAGAAACTGATGATGGTCAACAGGATCAAAAACTGTGGCAAAGTAGAAGAGCTGAGAAAAAACCATCAAGGCACTTAACACCATTCTCATTAGAGAAGGACATGCTTCAAGTACAGTGACTTGCCATTTCACATTTATCACCGGAATTGGACAGGATAGCCTGAAAGCACACTTTAAAACTTTTTATTCCTTTTTCTCTTTTCTCCCTAGTCTCAAGATGTAATCTTAAGGCTTACTGCAGAAACCCTTTTTTTCCTCCTTAGTCTTAGAATACAGCCTTGAAACATACTTTCTCTGAAACACCACACATGCATATTTACCTAACTGTATCTAATTATGTGCTTACCTGGAAGTTCCAGGGGCTAACTTGAGATAGACTGAGCATGGAGATCTAACTGCAAAATTCCAGAGATCACCTCAAGGCGGGTAGTCTACAACCTGGCCATTGCTGACATGTCGCCAGCCTGAGATGACAGGTACCAACAGAAAGAGACACACAGACCTAGTACTCAGCACCGCTCCTGCCTTTCCACCGCTTGCTCTGGAAATAAAGTCACCTTCCTTTTGTTCTTGTTATTGGCTTTGCAAGCCGTGAGCAGCTGAACCTGTGCTTGGTTACATTATCACGGTTAAAATCGAAAAGCCTATTTACACCAAATGCTGGCAAGGATAGGCAGCAATTATAGCTCTCATGCATTGCTACAAGGAATGAAAAACCACTTTGGGAAACTGCTTGGTAGTTTATTTTAATGCTAAGCATGCACCTACCATTTGTATGACCCACTAATTTCACCCTTAGGTATTTATTCAAAGGAAATAAATCAGTATGTCCACAAAGAGACTTGTGGAAGATGCTACTCACAAAGGCTTTATTCCTACTAGTCTCAAAGTGGAAACAGTCCAGTATTCTCTATTAGATAAATGGATAAGCAAACTGTGGTAACTTCACACAATGGAATATTACAAATAATAAAGCAACAAAAAGGAACAAACTACTGGTATACACAACATGCAAGAACTTCAAAAACATGTGGAGTAAAAGAAGGTAGACACACCAGAGTGTGTACCATACAAGTCTATTTATATTCCCCTTAAGGAAAAGCCACTGGATTTGGTGATTAGGAAGTCACAGAGGAGCATTAGGAGAAAAATTTCAGAAAAATGATGGAAACCAAGCCATATGGTTGGCGTGGAGTAAAAGGTGAGGAAGCAGAGGTCACGTCAACTGCAGTCTGTAGCCCAAGTCTACCCTGCAGGCATGGCTCCCTGTGGTCTGAGAACTAAGAATGGTTAAAGGTTTTTAAAGGTTGTAAAAAAACAAAACAAAACAATATGCAACAGAAACCATACGTGGCCCACAGAGCCTAAACTATACTATCTGGCTCTTACAGAAAGTTGGCTGATCCCTGATTAGACTTTCTCCCTGTGTTTGGCACTGACGTGAAATGAAGTGACAGTGCCTGTGGCTTAAGGAGCAAGCAAGGTCAAACGTACAAGCTAAAAGGAAGAACCAGATGACCAAAAATAGCTGGGAATCATGAATACAGCAGTACCTGGGAGGCGGTGTGAGTGATGAGACAAAGGATGCGCTCGCACCACATGTATAAACTAAAGGGAAGAAGAGAGCCAGATGATGAAAACTGGCCAGGAATCATGAATACAGCAGTACCTGAGAGGCGGTGTGAGGGATGAGATAAAGGATGCGCTCGCACTGCTTCTCAGGCACCGCTGCACTCATGATTCCCAGCTATTTTTGGTCATCTGGCTCTTTTCTTCCCTTTAGTTTATACACATGTAGGACAGTATCCTTAAAAACAAAGAGAGGGGTTTCTCTATGACAGGTGGAAAGAACGCGATGAGGTGAGGAGGGAACTGAGAGATCCTATCAGAGGTTCCAAACTTCACAGAGGAGTAGGCTTTGATGCCACCTCAATGGGGCCTGTCCTGACTACTCTGTGTAAGAATCACGAGCTTTCCCAGCACTCCCGATCCTTGTTACCTTGGTTCCACTCTTCCTTTTCTTTCTGTAGGACCTATGACCTAATGTACTATACACGTAGTGCTTGTCTTTGCCAGCCCACGAGAATGCAAGCGCCATGAGGGCAGGAATACTTGTATTTTATTCCCCGATGTGCCCTAAGCATCTAGAATTCAATAAACCTGTGACGAACCAGGAAGTTTAATCTGGAGTGAGGGGTCAAGCTGGAGCAGGGGATCTCAATGTCAGCACCTCCTCAGTTTGGGGCTGGGTAAGTCCCTGTTGTGGAGAGTTGTCCAGAGTTTTGCACATTCCTGGTCTCTACCCACTAAATGCTTGCAGCACTCCTCTTGGGACAAACAAAAATTTCTCCAGACATTGCAAATGTCCCCTGGGGTGCAAAATCACCACACTTGGAACTGCTGTGCTAGTCATGGACTTTAGGACTAGGAGGAAATCATTCATTCAACAAGTATTTACTGAGTGCCAAATATGGGTGAGGAACTACGGAAACATGATGGAAACCTGACAAGGTCCTTGACCTCATGACATGTACAGCCTGGTGACGTAAACTATAATTATTAAATAATTACAAATTGTGTTTAGTTACTGAAGAAAATATACAGGGTGGAGAAACTAACAGAAGTGACCTATTTTATAAAGGGTAGTGAGAGAAGGCCTCTCGGAAGAGGGAGTATTAAGTTGAGCCTTTAAGTTTGAAAAGGAAACCACCATGGGAAGAGAAGGAACAGCACACGCCCAGGCCCTGCACCAGGAAAGGGCATGGCACCTTCAAGGAAGGCTGGCATGTCTGGAGCACCATGGTGGGAAGGCGGTGTTTGAAATGAGGCCAGGGGCTAGGTCAGGAGCAAGGAGACCGCAGTGTAGAGGCTGGTATTAATCCTAATTGCAACATGGTATTCATGGTGGGTTTACTCAGGTGGCGACATAATCCAATTAAAGTTTAAAAAAGACTCTGGCTACTGAGTAGAAACTGGACCTAGCCACCAGAAGGAATGTCACCATGAGTAACATTAGGGGATGAACAGAAGGATTCATCAAAAGTGCCCTAAGAAATGAAGGCTATGCCAAAGTGAGTGTGTAGCTGCCTCTAGCAGGTGTCAAAAGCCCGGGGGAAGGACAAAAGAAGAAAATGGCCATCAGGACTAAGGACTGGGAATTGGTGAGGGAGTCATGACCCAGCGACATGAGGGTAAGGACTGAAATGTGCTCATGAGAACGTCACCAAAACAGCAAAACTGGTGTCACAGACTGGGACAGCAAGAGATGGGCAAAAATAGCTTAGCAGAGGCTTGAAAACTTGGTTCTTCCACAGGTTCAGGGCATACAGATACATGTGTCCCCAACTTCAAATACAGCTCTGTAAGTATTTATGGAGTGAGTTTCATTTGACAGGAGATAATGGTATATATAGAGATACAAATAGACTGGAAGATATACTGTGATTTCATGACTTTGAGGACATGCAGTACTGCAGAGTCTTTTGCTTTGAGGAGATTTTTCCACTGCCAAACTGGTCTTCCTCATTACAACTCTGAGTTATTAACAAAAAGGTGAGGGCAAAAAGCACAAAAGAAACATAGGCATAGAAAAGAGCACAGTCACCAAAGTCCTAGTAAAAAAATATGTACTTACCTATAAGCATTAATATAATCTTTCCTGTGTTCCAGAAGAAAATCTCTCAGTTTGCCAATGTGAGAAATCTAAAATTAAAAAAGAAAGCCAACAGTTTATATAGATAGATATGTTACACTCATGTAATGAATTTTCAATCAATAGAGAATAAAATACAAATTGCAGAAAGATTCTGAAGCTACAAACTGAGCACCGTTGGTTTTAGACTCTCCTACAGTCACAAATTAGTTACCATTCCTGGGCCTCAGTCTCTCATCGATGGTTCCTTCTACCTCTAACTGTTAGGACCTATGACACTACAAGTAGGTGATTTCTAAGTAACTTAAAGATGAAATGAGATAATGCATGTCTAGTAATTACATACCATGCATTCAATAAAGGTTAATTCCTTTTCTTTTCTTATAGCTAAAATTGTACAGCAAGTATTCCTTCTTCCAAGTGTCCTAAGGGACAGTTCTAAAGCTGAAGCTGTTGGGTTTGTAAATAGGGTCCATGCAGAGCAGCAGAGTTAAAGCAAAGATTCAGGGGTAACAATTTATCCCCACATAGCAAATATCTGTCTTTCCTCTGGGCTATTTCCATGGATGAAGAAAAAGAACTCAAACGTACAGGAACAAAGCACTGTGTTTGTGATGGCTGTTTCTAGTATAATAAAAAACCTATTCTAAAGCACCTGTCAGGTACTGTGCATGGAACTAGCAATTCACAAATAAATAAAAAGTGGTGGGAAGAAAGCTCAGACCACAGTCAATGGGGACAAACATGTTTCCAGAGGGAGAATGACTACTAGCCAGTGGCCTGCTGGTCCTCTGACGACATCTTACTTCAGCTTCCGACTCACACACTTTGCACTCGTTTTAAACACGTGGCCCCAGCCTTGCAAGGTCTGCTGAACTTTCGTCTCTTCCATGGAAATTTTTCTGTCAAGGCCAATCCAGGCTAATTTTCACTTTGCTCTGATCTTAAAAGGACTTCTGCACACTACCCTCTTGGCACTCAATTATTCATGGCCATGTACTCTGACCTAACTTGTAAATACACACTTCTTTGTCAGTGGCAGAACTATGCATGGAGGAGCTGCTCAGCTTCCCCTACAGTTGTAAGCACAAGAAACAGCACAGGGGTGATCAATAAACACTGTGGAATGAATATATGCCTAAATACAAAATAGCACTGATCACAAAAGAAACCATCCATAGTTTGTCTGGAGATATGTCAGTTTGGGTTCAGCTAAATTTCCCACATAGTCTAGACTCTTATTATAAATGTGATTCAGAAAAATACCCTAACGCATTGTAAGCAAACAAATCAAAGAAAAACAATTAAGTATGGTCACAATATTCATTTATTTCACAGATAGCAAATCAGGACTGAGAGACTGTCCACCATCCCTGACATTGCTCAACACTTTCACGTACTTGGGCTATTTCTCTTCCCAACAACCCTGCTGTGCTATGATTCCTACTGTTCTCATTAACCACTTGGGAAAAGCTAAGTGACTAGTCCAAGGTTACATGTTTAGTATGTGAGCTTGGTTTCAAAAGCTCAGGACTAAGTCCAAATTCAGCGTTTCCCAGTGTACCACTGCTGCCTGCCTTACAATCCCTGTTCCTGCTTTCCACTTAGGCTGCATCAGGAAATCTGACTTTTTTTTTTTTTTTTTTCCTTTTTATGAGACAGAGTCTTGCTCTGTCACCCAGGGCTGGAGTGCAGTGGCGCGATCTCGACTCACTGCAAGCTCCACCTCCTGGGTTCATGCCATTCTCCTGCCTCAGCCTCCGGAGTAGCTGGGACTACAGGCACACGCCACCATGCCCGGCTAATTTTTTTTGTATTTTTAATAGAGACGGGGTTTCACCATGTTAGCCGGGATGGTCCCAATCTCCTGACCTCGCGATCCGCCTGCCTCGGCCTCCCAAAGTGCTGGGATTACAGGCGTGAGCCACCGCGCCTAGTCAGAAATCTGACTTTTAAGTCTGTTGGGAAAAAAAATTAAGAGATACGCAAGCAAGGGGTTAATTGCATCACATACAAGATTTTACCAAGCTACTCTTCTGTTTTAAAACCTTCAATGGTTTCCATCTCCTTACCTCCTCCCCTGCCTACCAGGGGTCAAAAACTCAACTGCTTCCAGGGGCCAGGTGAACAGTATAAATGAGCAAAGCAAGGGAAATGGGTGGGTAGAATATACTTGACAGTGGTGAATTCTGGTTTCAAAATACACTGCAGTTAAAGGAAGCAGCTCTGCAGACTGATTTGTCAAAGGGCAGCCAATGAGTCATCTCAGTGTCTAAACAATGGGAAAAAGTCCAAACTCCCAAATGCAGCACACAAGGCCCTTCATAACTCAGCCTTGAAAGTCCCTGCCGCATACCCTGCACCACTCCAGCCTCCATCCTGCAACACTTCAGCCTCCAAGTCCCAGGCCTTCCCCTCACTTGCATATTCATATGGTTCTCCCTTTCCCTGGAATGCCCAACCCATCATTCTCTCCCAGGCAAATTCTTCCTCCTCGTTCAATATTCTCTTTTCCTCCTCATACTCACCGTACACTCCCAGCTGCAGTCAGATCTCATTCCCGCATAAAATGCTACAAGTGCATCTATTTCAGCACCTGCTCCTTCATGATAACAATGACTAGTTCATAGACGGATTTGCCTTCACCAGACTGCAAGCTCGGAGAGGGCAGAGAGTCCTCTCTCTTTCCCCAGAGCTTGTCAGGCACAGTTCCCGGCACAAAGCAGACCCTCAAAAACTTTTACTAAATATTGAATAAATGGTGGGTGCTGAATAATCCCAGAAGGATTATACCTCCTATGGTAGGCAGAATAATGGTTTTCCAGCTTCCCCAGTCCCATCCCCCTGTAAGATGTCCAACTCCTAATCGCTGGAATCTGTGACTACATGGTGTTACATGACAACAGGGAATTAATGCAGCAGATGAGTTAAGGCTGCCTTAAAGTAGAGAGATTATCCTGGATTATCTGGGTAGGCCCAATGTAATCACAAGGCTCGGTAGATGTGGAAGTGGGAGGCAGAGGGAGAATGAGAGTAAGGCAGTGTGAGAAAGACTCATTCCAATGTTGCTGGTTTTGCAGATGGGGAAAGGAAGCCAAGGAATGTGGGCAGCCTCTAGAAGCTGGAAAGGGCAGGGCAATGGGCCTTCCTTAGAGCCTCCAGAAAAGAACACAGTCCTGCCAACACCTTGATTTTAGCTCAGGGAGTCCCATTTTGGACACCTGACCTATAGAACTATAAGACAATAAATCTGTGTTGTTGTAAGCCACAAGTTTGAGGCAATTTGTTACAGCAGCAATGAGAAACGAACACACCAGCAGCAATGAGAAACTAAGAGCCTTACTATCCACAACAGGTTTTCCTTTTTTTTTTTTTTTTTTTAGAAGTCATAAAGTTTTCCATACAAAGTTTTGAAAAGTCCAGAGGAATCTACTATACAGGTTAGATCCAGCTGCCCACCCCTACTTTTAGTTAGTTCTATTCTACAAGGGAGGGATGGTGCCTGGGGATGAGTGCCAGGAGCAAGCAAGCCCCACAGGAGCCCACAAGCACATACTTATTATACAAGAGGTTGCAGTTAGTCTAACAAATGTGATCCCAACTTCATATGCTCTGTAATGGGAAATTTCTATGAAATAAGGTTATTAAAACAGAGTGCAGCTGGTTCAGGATTAAATGGAATTCTTGACAAGAGGTATGTTAAGTAATTACTGACTAAATAACATCAGCATAATAACTCAATACTTAACAGGAACACAATGTATGATATTTTAAATGCTAAGAATGAAAAAATATAGGAACATTAAGATTTCTTTAGAAATTCGAGAGCTCTGAATTTTCAATTAATTTCTTTAAAAAAAAATCATGACAAATCAACAGCAAAGAAAAAAGTTCAATAGATCTTTGATTTATCTACATAGGCATACCTAAGTCCCCAAATAGCATAACACAATTATCTCTGTAGAGAATGATTTGACTGTTTAATCACATGACTACCATTAACTTTATAAAGACTCTTGGCCAAGCTTAATCTATTTACTGTTAGGCTTAATCCTATTTTTCAGAATAAACTGGCAAAGAGAGCATATTATAGTGCATACAATTCTGATGTGCTTGTTACATTTTCACATTTTTAGAGAGGTTAAGTAGTTGTGCGCTTTGGATTTTTCTTTTTTGCAGATATGGGGTCTTGCTATGTTGCCTAGGCTGGTCTCAAATTCCTGGGCTCAAGTGATCCTCCCCCCTTGGCCTTCCAAAGCGCTGGGATTACAGGCATGAGCCACCATATCCGGCCTATGTTTTGGACTTTAAATGTTTCCATATGTAGTGCTAGTTTTGGAAGAGTCACTTAATATGATAAAGCAGGAATAAGTATATACATAAAGAGAATGCCTCTTACTTCTAAAAAGAGAAAGGCCATTCTGGTGTAAACTTTGATAAGGAAATCAGAGTAAAATAAAAGTGTATTTTAAGGATCTAAAACTAGTGTCAATTTCTAACAGTTTTGATCTCACTGAATGATGTGGGGAAAGGGCACAGGGAAAAAAGGGATCATTGGTGAAGTCTCTGTGGGACCAAGTAGGTAACAAGATGCAAGGGCTAAAAACTGGGAGTGCTTTGGATGCTGAACCCATGTTTTGAGGCACCTCACAGGCCTGGACAGCAGGAGGAACACACCATTTTCACTGCTCTGTGTCTTTGTAACTGCTCTTTCTCTGCCTGGAAAGCCTTCCTTTATCCCAAACCCCATTCCATCTTTCAGGCTCTGCTTAAATGACACCTCCTCTACGCAGCCTTCGCTAATACCTCCCTCTATATTTTGTAGATAACTGTTTGCACTTTCCACATTACATTAGAAGTATTTATCTGTGATACCCACTAGACTTCAAGTAAGATCCTTGAGGTTGGCATCTCTGTCTTGTTCATTTTTGTACACCCACTAGTGCCTAAATGTTGGAAAGGGGTAAAGGGGGGGGAAAGGGAGGAGGAGAAAAAAAGGAGATCCAACAGAAAAGGCTTCAAGATCTGATACATCCTGATGTACTAGGTGTATCAAAAAGGTATCAAATGTATCACATAGACTGCATCTAGATAACTGAGTGAGTTTTAAAAATGAAGAGAGACCCGAGTGAATTTTAAAAATGAAGAGAGACAAGCTAGAGGTCTGTGCAAATAAACAGTTCTCCTAGAAAAGTCAGTGAGGTGTGTTCAGAAGGTGCAGCATCACCATGTGAAATCTACTAAGACTGGGCAACCTGACAGCTTCCCAAGATCATGTGTCCTCACAGTGAACAGTCTTCCATCAGACTGATGGTCTGCCACGGAAAAGAGTTTTCATCAGTGAGCTATGGTTTGATTACACCACCATATTAAATATGTCTCCACCAGAGAGGAAGGGTATGGACAAAGAATAGAGAATTCTGTATTTCTGACATAAACTGTAGTTTAAAACAAGAATTGAACTGTAGGTAAAAGAAAAAGGAAAGGAATGTAATATTTATTTAATGTCTCCTCTCTACTAATGTAAATGAGCTATTTCACTTAACTCTGATTACCTGTGGAAACAGATATTCTTAGTGGAAGGAAACCAAAGCTCAAGACTGACCGAGCCGGAACCAGAACCCTTAACCCTTAACCATTACGCTGAACTAGTATGGGCTCCCTCAGTACTGTTAAATTATGTTGGTGTTTTTTAGTTTCATTTGATGTTGAAGTCATTTTCATGTCCATTGTATATTGTTGTTATTTCACTAAAAAATCTCCTACTTAATATTTAGTGATATTAAGAAATAATAAATTTCATTTAGATGTAATAATGATATTATGTATTAGGATTATGTTTTCATTTATCTGTTTTTAGAATCCTTATCTTTTAGAGATATACACTGAACAACTTACAAGTAAAATTATACAATGCCCAGGATT
Source organism: Macaca thibetana thibetana (assembly GCF_024542745.1). NCBI lineage: Eukaryota > Metazoa > Chordata > Mammalia > Primates > Cercopithecidae > Macaca > Macaca thibetana. Next base: position 177,447,954 of record NC_065582.1, read on the forward strand.
TGCTTCACAATAAGACAGGGGGAGGTAACAGATGCAACAGGATGAGTCCTCAGTTGCTTATGGCTGAAGGTGAGTACATGCTTACATGGGGCGTTCCTTGTGCTATTCTACTTTAGTATATATTTGAAATCTTCCATAATAACATGTTATTTAAAAAAATCTCGGGGCTTGGGCAGTGGCTCAAGCCGGTAATCCCAGCACTTTGGGAGGCTGAGGTGGGCGAGTCACTTGAGGTCAGGAGTTCAAGACCAGACTGGCCAATATGGTGAAACCCTGTCTCTATTAAAAATACAAAAAAATACAAAAAAAAAAAAAAAAAAAAAAAAAAAAAAAAAAACTAGCCAGGCATGGTGACGCACACGCCTGTAATCCCAGTTACTTGGGAGGCTGAGGCAGGAGAATCGCTTGAACCCTGGAGGTAGAGGTTGTAGTGCGCCGAGATCACGCCACTACACTCCAGCCTGGTGACAGAGCAAGACTCGGTCTCAAAACAAAACAAAACAAAAAACAAAACAAACTCATGTAGTACTTTCTTCTTTTTAACATTTTTAGTCATTTTGAGGTAGAGATTTTCTGCTACCAAACTAGGAACAACTCTTACTTAACAACTAAATCCCAACGATCTTTGGCTACTTTATTTCTAAGTACTTGCAATCTTTGCTTAAATTCCATTTAACAGGATCAATGCCACTCAAAAACAACAACAACAACAAAACTTTCACTGAGAACTCACTCCCAGTCAGGCGGAAGTCCAAAAGAGCTCTGCGTGTGCTACTCATCCACTTCTCCCAGCAATGCCCAGGAGGCAGTGACAGCATCATGACTGCCCTATGGATGAGAAAACTGAGTCAGAGGGAAGATAAGAAATTTCCTCAGGGACATGTGGGTTGAAGCCTGGATCCAATCCAGCCAGTCTAAGTACCAGTCTTGAGTTCTTAACTGCCAAATTTACACAAAATCCTGGCAAGTCACAACTACAGTTTTCCAGTACTATATTTGCAAGGAAGCACCTGGGAACTGAGAAAAAGCCTCCATGTGGGCAATATCAACATCAACCTGTTCTTTTCTTTTTGTACTACATCTCCATTCAACATGCAGTACACGCTTGACTTTACCCAATCGTGACCACTACTTACAGAGCACCCTCCACGTGTGTGCCAGGTAGTGCATAAACTGCTTGATGTATGCTCTGTGGTTTCCACCCCTCTATAACGATCGTATGAATCAGATTACCTCCTCCTGCCCCACCTAGTAAACATGGAAACAAACCTATGCAAGGTCACGAGGCTAATAAATGGAAGAATTGGCATTGATCACAGACCTGTATGACTCACAGTGTTCATGTTATGTTTAGCTTAGTTAGGTCTGAATTTTTCTTCATAGAAATAAACTGAGCTTCATGAAAGTATTTGTGAGAGTATTTGTATATGTTGACTTTTTAAAAAATTAACTACACTTGCATACAGAAAGATCGGCAAAAAAAAAAAAAAAGTTTTCACTGATGGACATTTGTCTCCTCTGAAGTTGGCTACTACTGTTCCTTGTGTTTTACGACATGGGGGGCTTTGGATTGGCAAGCCCATAGGGATATTGAGAAGAAGGTCCACAAATACAAGAAAGGAAAAAGAATGGTCAGAAAGACCAGTGCGTTTTGAGTATCAATCATCAAGCCACCTGAAAACATGGCTTAAACAAGTAATGAAAGCAACACCCAGGATGGTTCGTTCTCCCGTTTGAATTAATCTATATCCAGTTTTTAGCTTAGAATAGGATAGAGGGCAGAGGAGAAATTCTGGGCAAAAGACTGTGGGGGGCTTGGATGAATCAGGGTGGACAAAAGAAAGATGGGCATGAAATCCAGGGAGTTGGCCAAGGTGCCTGGGTTCTACTCCCTGCTTTGCCACTTACTGTGAAGGGATTCCGTATTCCCCACTGCTATGCATCGCGTGGAGGGACTTCAGCTGGACCAGTCTTCCTGGCCTATCTCCCAATCTTTACTGAGTCTTCTTAGAGAGAAGAGGAGAGACCTGTGTTAAGATTTGGAGAAGGGAGAGCATGCTGCCCTGTCCTCTCCTCTTTTCAGATCGGCCAGCCAGCACAGAGGGTATATTCTGGTCCATGCTCCACTCGTATTGGGCCATAACTCTAAAGCCAGGTTCTCCACTTGGCTTTTTCTTGCTGACTCCTGTATTTTTCTTTCAGGTAGTTCCGCTGAACTGGGAAGAAAGGCATATATTTTACAAGCTCCACTAAAGTTTTAACCTTTGCCAGCTGAAATTTTGAGCAAATTGCTTAATCTCCCTGGGCTTCACTACAAAAGGGAACTGGGTAAAAACTATTTTTAAAAAATAGTAGTGGCACAAGTTAATAGTCAATTTTTGAGTACTACATACTATACAGCAGGTACCAATCTAAATCCTTGCATCCCACTTGCTTCTCCTAACAATCCTTTAGGGTAGATATCATTATTACCCCATTTTGCAGATGAGAAGACAGTAAACTAACACATTCTGTATAAATGGCTTGAAATAAATTCAAAAATAAATTTTTGTTTGGTATGTCTCAAACCGAGTGCCTGTGTGCCTTCAGCTTCTGCAAGTCTACCCACAAAGATGACCCTGCTGTCCTATCTGAGTACAATTAAGTCACTGAAGGTCGCATTTACCGGACCTGTAGAAGGGACATAGTGAGATCTAACCTGTTCAGGTGAAAGGCACTGTCTATAGCTATGGGCCAGCACAGAACTAACAGCCACAATCCAGGATAAGCCAGGCTCTGGCTCCTTCATTAGGCTAATACTTAACCAAACAAGTTATTTAAACACCATTCTAAAACTACAGGCATTCATTTGACTCATCCCATTATTTCTCCAAAGATAAATCAACTTTACTTTTTAACTAGCTATATTTTAATGAGGCGAATTCCCTAGATCATCAAGACACTGAAATTCTCCATAAAACCCATCTACCATAAAAGCAAATTCATTATAAAACAGCAGTAGTATGGTCCCTACATGAGATGCATTTGACAGGGGAAAAAAAGACTCTCTTACATTACCTGTTCTTATACACATAAAGGTTTCACTAGGAAAGACCAAACAAAACAACACAGCATCCCAATAGGCAAACAGTTCCCCTGTGAGAGCTGGTCCTATAAGTGGATCTACACAGTTGACATGGACTCAATACCAGGAACTACTAACATGGATGAAAGTCCCATAAACATATTACCTAGAGGCGAAAAACTGGGACAAAACAGAGGTTGCCCAAAGCATGTATGGTGTGATCCATTTGCATAAAACATAGGAAATGCATACCTAGAGCTGTATACATATGTAAAGGGGAATCTAAAAGACTGCTCATCAAGGTATCAATGATTGTAGGTGGTAAGATTTGGAGACTGCCTTCTTCTTAATACTTCTTGCACTTTAAAAATTTTCTACAATTACTATGTATAATCTTTATAATCAGATAAAACATGTTATTAAACAATCAAAAAGGGTGAATCTTCCCACATACTTCCTTGACTAAAACTGTACATTACCTTCCCCTTTAACCCAGGATAAGTCCACGTCCTCATGCCCAAGGCCCACCAGTGCCTTACGCTCTGCTGCCATCTCCAGATGCAAAGTCCTCCCCGCTTCCCAATCCTGTCTTCTGACTCAGTCCTACGCGTGAGGCTCTGCTCAGGCGTTACACCTCCTAAAGGCTTCCCTGCTATCTCCAGGCCAGGTTAAGGATCCATCTTGTAAATATATCCCTTGCAGAGATGTCACCATCTTGTGAGTTTCTGAATTGTTTTCATGTCTGTCTGACATAAGCTGCTGAGGCATCTGCCTAGCCCAAAGTGGCTCCTCAATAATTATTTAATGCTCTACGTGGGATTTTCTTTGTTTAAAAAACTTTTTGAATTGATTTTCTATCCCCTTCAAGAATCAGTAATAAGATCCAATAAACTCCAAACATACTAAGGCAGCCACATACTTCCCATTATCCACTAGATGGCAACACAAGCATTAGAGCAGCAGTAGTAACAGGACCTCCCTCAAAAACAGCACAATTTTTTCCCAAAGACTTAAAAAATTTCTCTGATTCTTTCTTTTGATCTGGAATCAAAGGATTAATAAAGGTTCACCATTCTGTGCAGGATGAAGCTGAAATGAGATTGATTTTAAACATACATGTGCACCGCGGATAAGCTGAGTCCAGGAATATTCTGAAACACTGCACTCTAGGCAGATTCCACACAAAGGGAGCTCTGGGAGCATGGCTGCCAGCTGCCATCCCAGGCAGCAGGCCCAGCTTTGTTTTTATGTGTCACCCACAGAACAGCCTTGCTAGCTGTTCCTTCGTGGGTGTTTTGTGAATTACCCAAAGCACGATATACTGTAAAACAAAAACCCTGATACAAAATGATGGGATTCTTCTCAAAGAACGACTGCACTCTGACTGTGGGGAGAGTTCAAAGCAGTCGGCAAGTGTCCTTTGCTAATCACAGCAGTGGTTTGACTTGCAACCCCCCTCACCCTTCCCAGGACGATAGAAATTCTGTTCTGCTGGCACTCACAACACTTCCAACAAAGACCTGATTGATTATGGAACACTAAGTACTGATTTGCATAATTTGCCTCTGCAAGAAACAAGCATTGTTCAAGATTAAAGAAACTCCAGTGGGTCCCTCTGGCATATTGTAAAAAGTTCCCTGTAACACAAAATCATTATTTTTTTTTCATTCAATCAGTGGACACAGCTTGCTGTTCAGTTAGTATGCAGCCAAAGGTACAGCCAGAAAACCCACTGCTGTATAACATTTGCCAACTACTGATAAGTTACAGTGATTTTCACAAGGATCAAGTTTAACCTGGAGCCCACTGACTAAATTTCGAGTCTAACTCCTTTCAGTCTTAATTGAAAAATGCATCAATAGCAATTACTAAGTCAGAGCTAAAAGTTTAGAGCTAACACACCTCTGGAGCACGCTGACCTGCTGAGGTCACAGTGGGGACTGTCTGAGGCCTATCCCTGTGCAAGAGAAACTCCCCAGTGACCAATCGCCCACAAAAGAGGCTAGTACAGCCACAGACATTCCACTGTGCCCGGGACCACAGCAGCGAGTTTGCTGAGGGAATACATAAAGCAACTGTTCCTTTCTCGCTTTCTTCTTTTCTTTCAGCAGTTGTTGAGTAAGCAACTCCTATGGGCTTGGCCTATCTCCTATCACTTTCCCCCTAATTCCTATCGAGGGGGACACTCTTCACCAGGCCTCACCAAACTCAGATGGTTCTCCTCCCTGCTCCTGCCCCCTCCTTCCCTGTCCCCTCCTGAAGCACTAGCCTCCCTCGGGTTCCAGAACACCACTGTCTAGCTTCTTTTCTAAAACCTATGACTCCTTTTCTTCATTCATTCATTCCCCCTCTGCCTTTGTTAATCTCTGAAACTTCTTATAAGTTCAGCCCTTGGCTCTTTCTTTACATGTTCTTGCTGAGCTCACTCATTCCAATCCATAGCTTTATTTACTGTCTACAAGAATTGTCCACCCAGCTGCTGCCTCCCTCCTGTGTTCAAGCTGAGTGTATCCAACTGTTTTTTAGACACTGCCACTGTGTGTCCCACTGATGCCTCAAAAGCAGTGTGTCCCAACGGTATCCTCATGCAGCCACTCACACCCTCTGGCTTACTCCTAGTCCCTCCTGTTCTGATGGCCCCGAACAGAAAGCCTTCATTCTCTCTAGATTCCAAGTTAGAATATCTTGGCCATTTTGGACTCTTCTCTCTTTTTCACTCCACAAATGAAATTGATCAGTCAGTCCCATTCACTCACCTTGTTAAACATTGGCTAAAGGAGCCAGCCCCACCCACCAGCTTCTGTTCCTGCACTTCCTGCAACCACCTGCGTGCCAGACCACAGAGCCTTTCCTTAAGCAACCCTCCTCTTTCCTGCCCTGCACTCTGGCACCTGCTTCTCTCTGCCCAGAATGTCTTCATTCCCATCAGTCAACTTCTACTCAAAATTGCGTGCCCAAGGAGGCTTTAAAATATGGTATTCTGGGTTCACTTTCCACCTTCCTTGAGGCAAGCAATAAGTGATAAATGCTAGCTGAATATATCAAGTTCTTTATTCCATCAGTCTGGAAATCTTATCAGAAAAAATAAATAAGGCCATCTTAACTTAGGAAAAGTATAATCAGTAGCTAAATAACCTAGTCTGGATTTTTGCTGAGAACCAATACAAATCTTATGGAACTGTGGCTTCCAGAATTCAGCATATGTTTTTTAAGAGACAGAGGAGAGAAAACATGTGCACAAAAGAGGAGAATGACTTTTCCATTTCCAACCTTCTTATTTCAGGGAGTCTCAAGTAACTGACAATGGGGCTGGTTAACAGGGGGGCACGGGTGGTTAACGCTAGGTAGGTGGATTTAGCAGTCTAATTTCTCATATTAGCAACTAACTTTCTACCTGGAATGTATTGCTTCCTTTCTAATATTAAGCCCCTATCATCTTTAAAGAAATTCAGAAATTAAAAAAACAAAAACCTAGAATCTTAGTGTTGATGACACAAAGAACTCATGATTTAATTTCAAAAGTTGAGTGGCACCACGTAGTGCTTAAGTTTCCCATTAAACTCAATGCAACTTCCATTTTAAAAGAGTTCTAGGACTCTTACACCCAAAGAAAAAAACAAATGTACTCAACTCTTCCTCCTCACTCCTTCCAGCCCCAACTTACTAATTTCATTCTAATTAAACATCTTCATTCCCATTCTTCTAGCTCCCCAAACTACAATTATTTGGCATTACTGAGCACATTCCCACTATTTCTGAAGCTCCGTCTACTCCCAGTTTATCTGACCTTACTATTCGCCTAGAACAGGCTAGATGACGCACAGAGCAGTGACTACCTCCCTGCTTAGATTCTCAAGACTAGCAAGGGTCTAGAAGACACCTGCTATGCCAAATGAGCAGCATGATAGGGCACCCACTGCCTCTCCCTGGCCATCCATTTCACCTCAGACAGTACAAAGCTCTTTCTTACTCTGAATTGAGGTCAGCTACTATGATCCACCCCACCTGAGTCTTCTCTCGTCTCCAAGCTAATCATTCCCAATCCTCTCAAGAATTTTTTTTTTTAATTTTTTTTTTTTTGGAGACAGTCTTGCTCCTGTTGCCCAGGCTAGAGTGCAGTGGCATGATCTCGGCTCACTGCAACCTCCGCCTCCCAGGTTCAAGTGATTCTCCTGCCTCAGCCTCCCGAGTAGCTGAGACTATAGGTGCGCACCATGCCCGGCTAATTTTTTTGTAATTTTCGTAGAGACGGGGTTACACCATGTTAGCTAGGAGAGTCTTGATCTCCTGACCTCGTGATCCGCCTGCCTTGGCCTCCCAAAGTGCTGGGATTACAGGTGTGAGTCACCGTGCCCGGCCCTTGCTCTCAGGAATTTTTTATGTGAAATACATCTGTGGCTTCTGGCCATACTTACTACCTCTGAATATAGTTCATGGGCCTCCCAAATAAAATGCATTTTCCAGAATAGAATCAGTACTCTCCGTGTCAGCAGGAAGTGCCGAGGAAAACAGAACCATTGCCTCCCTTGTTCCAGGCTCTGGGCTTCTAGTAATGCCACCTAAGGGCATGCTCACTTCCATGTCACTGAGTCAAGCTGACTTTACATTGACTAAAATGACTTTTTCCATGAGTGATGCTGATAAACTAGGTCTTCATTATATGCACATTTTTCCTGGCTTCCTGTCATTTGGAATTCTGCTCATTATGCCATTAAAGAGATCTATAAATAAAAATCATCATTCAAAAAATGAGATGAAAATGGGATAAAAAAAGTAGCACAGAACCATAGAACCCTCCCTTAGACAGCCAGCTCCACTAGTCACAAACGCCCTATCCCCTTTGCTCTCTTAGAAGCACGAGTGGTCTATTTTAAAAACATTTCCTCCACAAAAACATCACGGAGAGGCTTTGTTAACTACTGCCGTCTAGAAACAAATATTCTCCTCCCCTACCTGCCTAACAACCCAATCCAAAACTACACAATAGCTGGGAGGACATGGCTCAGGCTTCTGAATCTTTGCTGGTTAATAATCACTACTTTCTTTTCTGTGTGCTTGGAAAACTTTCTTTCATTTGTTCACTTGACAAATATGTAAGACCCAGCATGGGCCAGGCACATTAAGGAAGGAGGTAATAAAGAAGAGAGGAAGAGGGGAGGGAGAACAGAACAAGAAGTTCCAACCCAAGGATCCAACCCAACTTTGCACTGCTTTGCATTTCAATCCAAACCCCATCTGGTCTGGAGGCTGTGTGTGGAGGGTGTGCATGCATGCTGCATTCTTCTGAGTCTCCATACTGCATAGGATGAAACCAGGTCAAACGGACCTGGTTTAGATCCTAGCTCTGCCACTTACTAGTGACATGGCCTTGTGTTGCTTAAACTCTTCCAGCCTTCATCTCTGAGGTATAAACTTGAGACAATAATAACTCTGAAGACCACAAGTCCCTGATGAAAATAGCACCTGTGAAGAGTCTGACACTATGTCTGGCACACAGTAGGTGCTCAACTACTCTAAGTTTTCTTCTTCATTTCATCATTATTTCAGTCTCACCCCTAGGGCAAGGTGAACTTTAGTGCATAAGGTGAAAAACATACACAATTCAAGTGACAATTTTAAAAGGCCACAAGGCCACTCTGGACTTCAACTCACTCTTGCAATAGGTTCAAAGCAGCCAGTGCCCCCAGCCCAGTGTTGGAAAAGACTGCCATTTCTTCAGCTGTGCATCAGAGGAAGCGGCTGGTTTGAGTTTAGGAGACAAGATGGCAGTGAAAATGCTAGACTCGCAGGCAGTAAGCAAGATACTCTTACTAGAAGAGGCCCTAGGGAACAAAATCAATGATTGGAATGGCAGATTCGCGAGCCCCAGCTCACCCTCACCCCAGAGCTCACACATGCTGGGTGGACGGCAGGCACGTTGAAACAGGCATTTCTTTTCTGCCAAGCACACCCAGTTAATCTCCTACCACTAGATTTCTGTGGGATGCACCTACAGCGTGTAGCCTGTCCCTGCCCCGCCCCCTATGCGCTCTCCTCCATATCTTTTCTCCTGCTCCCAAAGTTTTCCTTTTTCTCGATGCTGCTGGTACTTTCCTGCACGGAACAGTCTTTGACTCACCACACACTTTTTCTGGGATCACTGCTTATACTAGAATTCCATGAGCAGCCTATATCCCCTTTGCTCTCTTAGAAGCACGAGTGGTGGATGGTCAGCACGCAGGCAGAGGGTGGGGAAGGCAACTCCAGGCACATGGTAACCCCCAGCTAGTTCTATGACCTTGGAGTCACCAGGTGATGCACGATTCTCACCTGTGTGCTTCAAAGGTCAGATGGAAAGATCCCCCAAATGCTTTCCAGCTCAGAAATTCTAGATAATTTTTGGGTGTTCAATCAATTTGAAAGCTCCTACCACCAACCCTGTCAGTTTCTTTCTACTTTTATGCTTTCCAAAGCTTCCAAAATCATTCTAAGGCTCCAGGTACATTTGGGATTCTCAGTTACTGAGGCTATCTGACTTAGGGCAATTCAGCTGCAGAACTTTGGAAAGTCTGCTCATAAGAAATTAAAAATATCATTCACATGCCAATAAGATGGAGGTAAAACAGACAAGAAAAGAATTACCTTGACAATTCATAACAGGCAACTAATGTGGATACATTAGAAATGTTTTTGAGTGAATATGCAACAAAAATGATCACAGCAAGCACTATTATAGTACTTACTATATGCCAAGAAGAATTTTAAGGGCTTTTTACAGATTATTGCATTTAATCCTCATTATAAACTTAGGAGGCAGGTACCCCCAGCATTCCTCTTTTACAGAGGAGAGAGGCCAAGTTAACTGGCTTGAGGACTCATTAGGAAGTATCGGAGCTGTATTTGAAATTAGGTCCACTCCATAGCCTGTATTCTTAACTTTTTCTTGCTCTTAAAATTCTTCAGAACCTTGACAAGAGGGGCGAGAGGAAAAAACGTTTTACTCATATTTGAGTTCCTCAAAATATCAACTCTATCTTTAAAATTATTTACATATCTTCAAAAACAAATAGTGCAAAATTCATATTTGAGTTTCACTTTCTAAGAGGGGACTGTATTTTAAATTTCTCCAGTGGCCTTACACAGAGTCACGGTCATCTAAAGTATAGTTCTTGACCTTTTTAGGGGCACAGATGCCTTTGAGATCCTGACAAAAGCTATGAATCTGATATCTTCTATAAAAGAAATAAACACATACACAGAAACAAAAAACTTTCTGCCTGTCATCTTGAGCTTCAGAGGCTTTTGGTTCATGGACATCAGGTTAAGTACCTCTGATTGTAAACACTATTCCACACACACACATACACACACACACACACACACACACACGAGACACACGAGGGTATACTCTTTCTGTAAACATCATCTGCATAAGGAAGAACTTTCCAGCTCAGCACTCACAGACATCTGCTGGCCATCAGTGGGGGTTTGTCTGCATGGTCGCACTAACCAGTCACACTAAGTAGGGATCTGGGGCCTGCAGGTGGTGGGGAAAGACTGAGTGTACCATGAGAACCACCTACACTGAATCATCCAAATCATCATCATAATAAACTTCCAAATCATCATCATAATAAATCATATTGAACATTGAGTGTTTCCTATGTGTCGGACACTGTGTTAAACCCATACTGAACATTTAGTGTTTCCTATGTGTCAGATACTGTGTTAAACCCATTGTGTAGACTATCTCATTGAATCCTCACAGCAAATGAGAAAACAGATGAGTACACTAGCCCAAAGGCATACACCTGACAAGTTGAAAAGTCAGGGTCTATACTCTGGAATAGACTCTAAGCCTGTGCTCTTAAATTCTTCACTCTATGCCTCCAAACTTGGGCTCTCCGAGGATAAAACTCAGTGAAGAACGAAACCAAAGAGGTGTTATCTGCAGCCTTCTGACGCCTCCTACCTGCCAAACCCATGAAAACAAATCCATCAATTTTATTTAGCAGTTGCTTCAAAAGCATTTGCCAGATGTCGGAAAATATTAAGCAAACAAATGCATTTATACCCCATCATAGTACATTCCACATCTCAGGAATATGTTCACTCCTTTTTGTGTTGAAGAATTTTAAAACTTTAAAAAATTCTAAGTCCAAAAAGAACTATGTCTTGTTCACTTTGGATTCCCAAAGCCTGGCATAGTTCCTAGCTCAACAAATGTCTAGGAACATTCAACAAACGAAGGGGTGATACATTTTATCAAGAATTTGACATTCTAAAAAAAATATCAAGGAATGGCTGTACCTAAAATTTGTGGTCATTATGTGTTAAAAGTTGTTTTTTTTTGGTAATGTGGAATTGTTTCATCTAATTTTTGCAAATATTTTAGTACACTCAAAAGGCACATAGTCTCTATAATAAGCAGGCAACAATTTATGACCTACAGTTTATAATCAGCAGCAACTCCTCCTTTTGTGAGGTGAACAGACTATCAGCATAGCATAAAGTTTGTGGCAACAAACAGGTTCTATCCAAAGCCGTCTCTTACTACTGAGGTTGAACATGAGCACTCAAAAACACAAAATCCCCAAAGACTAAATACTTCCCTACTGACCAAAAAAAAAAAGCTTTGTTTGAATTATAATATCAGCTTATAAGGAGAAAACGTGGAGATGTCAATCACCAGTACATACACCTATAGCAGTGTGAAAACTACAAAGAAAACTGACGTATCACAACTGCTCCCAATCTCATTCTCCTGGGGTCCTAGCGCTAGTTAAAAACATGTGCTAGGAAGAAGATTAAAAATCACTTATTTGCAAGACAAGGGCAAGAGTTACATCAATGTAGATGAAATCTCCTACCCAGCCCAGCAAGTATGGGTCCCATCCACTAGGTGGTGCTCTCCACCACACTGTTCCTCAGTGAACAGTACCGTACATTAAAATGACAACAGCCTAGTTTTAAGATGATTTGTCTCTAGAGGATATACATTTGGTTTAAGTTTCCACTGCAAAGTTAAAGTTCTTAAGATAGGTCATGCAGATCAATTGCTCCTGTAATCTGAAACTCAAAAGAGCAAGTAATATCTAAACAAGGGGAGGGGGTGGCCCTGAGCTTATAAGGGTCTCTAAGAGCCAGGAGACAGTCAGCCTGGCTACCTCTAATCTCACCATCAAAACCGTTACCTTGTTCAGTTTCTGCTTCACATCAGCAAAGAGAATAGCAAAAGCAACTTCGAGTGGCGCATAGCAAGAACATACGTTCAACAACCATTCTGCTTGATAGATGTCAATAATTTACTCTCAACTGCTTTGTTAACATTCAAACCCCAAAAGTAGAAATGTTTTCGCTTTATTCAAACTGATTTTTTTCTCTTTTAGCAAAAACAAAAGCAAAAGAATGAATGTTCATTTTATCTTGAAGTTCTGAGAAAGAGGGTTTGGTAACAAGATATATGGCCTTGCCTCCAAAGTCATCTTTCAACTCAGTGAATGGGAATAAAATGCAGAGTATGTTGGCCTTGACCAATAATACAAATGTACAAATTCCAAGCAAAAGCCAGGGTCTTGCTTCATCATTCCCTGTCCTCAAAAATATATAGATTCCTTTTTTCCTTTTTCCCATAATGAAGAAAGTCATTATGATCGTCTTTGGAGTAAACAAGGCAAGAAACTCAAAGCACTTCAATACACATGCAAAACAATTTTTTTTTTTTTTTTTTTTTTTTTTTTTTTTTTGGTAGAGACGAGGTCTTGCCATGTTGCCCAGGCTGGTCTCAGACTCCTGGGCTCAAGCAATCTGCCTGCCCCAGCCTCCCAAAGTGCTGGGATTATAGGCATGAGCCACCACACCAGCCAGAAAATATTATTTCAAGAAATAAGTTACAGAATGGTCTAACAACATCTTCTTTGCCTGGAAAAAAATGAAAAGGTAAAACTTAGTGGTTTCTAGAATTTAAAGAAACTAGCAAATTGCCAACAGCTTGGTTTTACAAAATGAGGGCTCGTCGGCTAAAAATGGATTGCTACTTAAGTGTTCAAAATAACATAAAATAATCACTCCATAACATTTGCTAGAAAAAAAATGTGTGAAAACTACTAGAAAAATAATAGGTCCTGAGCAGTATATTAAAGCTTTTGATTTTGAGACTCAAATTATATCTTTTCATTCTACATGAGCTCGTACTTTCTTTGAACAAAAAAAATAAGGTCCTGTATCTGAATTCAGCTCACTGTGAAAGCTTTAAATGTAAAACTAGTACATGCAATTTAAACTCCCTTTAACAGTTTTTCAGACAATTAATTAGGTAAAGCATTTGAAACACCATACATACAAAAAATTTTCATTCTTATTGCAATGAATTTCACTCAAAATCACATATCAACTTGTAAGTAATAAATTTATAATAAAAATGTAACACTATCTGCCCCCTACAAATACATATACACTTTTAAGAGATACACATAGTCATGTACCTAAGAAAGGAAAGCAAAACTTCACAATGTTCAAGAAATCTTTCGAAAGCTCTACAGCATTAGTTAGCATTATCTGATCAAATATTAGCATGACCACTATTTTCAAAACGGCCCATATGTAACAATAGCCAAAGGGGGCATCTTCCTACACTTACACTATTACTCTAGTAGAACAGACAAATTTCCTTAAGAATTGGAGTTGTACTGAACACAAAATGCCGATTTGCAATTGTGAAGTCAATCTTATAACAATGAGATTTAAAACAAATTTCAGATTAAGGTTTTAAATTTTTATTCATTCTCTATACTGTGGTATATTTCAATAATTACACAAACTAAAACATTTTCCCTCCTGTTTTTTCTCCAAAAGATTCTCTACAGATGCTTATTTTGTAAAATGCAGCTTAAAACTTATCGGACACTAAGGATTTGGTTTTTTACATGGAATCTATAAATACATGCAAAATTTCTGTGCCCATAATTGGAAAAGGGCACAGAGACTCCTATAACAATCACTAAGGAAGCTCTTAAAAACAAAAAACTTTATCCACGTTCATGCTGAATAATTCACATTTAACCTTTATTTCAAATTACAGCCAAAGTCTTTGTTTCAAATCCACATAAATCACTGTTCTTCTCTCTGCAAATACATTTTTAGAGAAAACATTATTAAAAGTTACATCTGACTTGAATAGAGTTTCCCATTTGCTTTTGCATGTTTATTATCAAACTCTAATCATTACATTTCCAAACTTATTTATACTTTCACACAAACTTCCAAAGTTTTCCCAACTTAAATAAAAACCCACAAAAACTGTGGGAAATGTTTTGCTTGAAAGATAAAAGCAAAGTGGTCCAAATGTACATTTGTAATAATCAGTGTTTACTTTTGTTGTCCAAACATTCAGCTTATAGCACTTTCAATATATGCATTCAACTTAATTTTCTTGTCTCTTAAAAAAAAAAAGCGGGAAAGTGTTTTCTTTCCCCGTTTTGCTCTCAAAATATAAACTCATTTAATGCAAAGCATTCCCGGATCAGGCATGTTTTAAACTACAAGCACGTCTAGCCTCAACAGCATTCATCCATATTATATACAAAATGCCATTTCTTTCAAAACTTCACTCTGGACATTTTATAAATCTAATTTCACTTTTCCTAAAAACATGAGGATGTTTTACTATATCAGGCTCAATTAAAGTTTTAGTAAATAAAAATAACAAAAGAAATGATACCATAATACTAACGTAGGAAAAAGGATATATATTAATTTCATTTACTGAAAACGTTGAGGGTTTTTTCCTTGAAGTGTCTCTACTATAGATTTTACACTACATTTATTAAAATATGACAAACCTTTAACCTGGGAACAATTTACCAGTTAACATTATCTACCAAAAGAGGAAGTATACTTTGGGTAAGTAAAACACTGGAAACGATTTATGCTGCCTTTTTCCGAAGCTGTTTAGAAAATGGCTATGTACTTTTAAAAAATAATCATTAAAAACAGTCTAATGGTTGTCTTGTGATATAGTTGATCACAAGCCTAGTGATGCCATCTAATTCTAAAGACTGAAATGTGCCTCTCAAAGGGATCTATCTAGTGCATCCACAGTGTAACATAAGTTAAAGGTAAAGAAACTAAAAAGTAAGATTTCCTAATAGAATGAACATATTTTAAAGTTTTTATGATTGACAAAAGACTTCTTTTTTTTAGCCATTAAAAAACTAAAAGTATCCTGACAAGAGATTCTGGTTTTGAAGTATGTCACACCCCAGTTACCCAGCCATGAATCTCAGTTCATTTTTTAAAATGAGGTCTATTTCCTGTAATTTTAGATATTTTAGAGTATAATTATTTTACATTTTTATGATGCCTTTGGGGTATCATTACAAATATTTTTATGTGTTTAAACTTAGGAAAGAAAAATTAAGTAATAGCTTCTCTTATAGGGAGCTGTCAAGTCTCTCCCAAACAAAAATCTTTGTTTTAAAGCAATCTAGAGATTTATATCCCTAGTAACCATAGAAATTAATCTTAAGCTTTAGAGAAAAATTGCATAAAATGCTCTTTATTTAATTAAAATCAGAGCTCGTTCTTAGAAATAAGAACCTTCTTTTGAACAGAAAGAATTTTCCACAGAGTGTAAGTGTTTTAACTCAAGGTGGTACTCTTCGTGATCAATGAATCACACACATGTAATTGACTTTTGAATTGTGCGCATAGAAAGTTAAGTCCTTTGTGGGAAGGGATTCGCTCAGGGACTATACTCACTGAAAACCTTTCGTAAGAAAAGAAAGTGAAACACAGCATTCAAACAATGTTGTAGATTATCTGAGTGTGAGCAAGAAAAAAAGCATAAAGAAAAGCATTTAACAATAACAATTAGGAGAATCACTCATAGGGGAACTCACTTTGTTTTTATTAGGAAACTGAAAATAATTTTCAGCGTGTCTTAGTATGACGATCCATCAACACATCATAAATCAAATTTCATTTTGTGATGACTATCACTTTCTATTTCACATGCTTTAAAAAAGAGACATGTTCTGAATTCTGCTTATCACCATATGACTAAGAAGTTTATTTCAGATTTAGAAACCAGTAGAGGATGTCTGGGGCACTCTACAATGCTCTGCTTAGCCACTCTCTTCCCGAGTAGCCTGAAAAAAATGTGTGCATTTAAGAGATGGTAATGACAAACTCCTCAAATATTTTTAAAATGTGAAAGTTTTCAAGGCTTATGAAATTCAGATTCTGGGCAAATCTGCATACTTCCAAATTTAACTTACATGAGATTTAAAATTCATGGCTTCAGATTTTTCTCTGCATAATAAATAATTTTAAAAGTTAGCCACATTCTGATTCCCATTATTATATTTTTAAAAACCCACTTATTTGGAAAAAAAGATACTGCTGATCATGTCATAAAATATTAAATATCCATAAAGTGCTCAGAAAGTGTACTGTAAACACCAAGTAAAGTCAAACTGCAAATATTTCTGCTTTCAGACAATCAAAGTCTTTGGAGAGGCCTGAAGTAGGTGTTTCTCCATATACATTTAGGCACCACTAAAAAGGCTACACATTATCATTTTCTCTACGCAACCCCAATTTTTGGAAAAGGCAAAGGCATTTTCCTCCCACACTGCCCATGGCTAATTCCACAGTCCTACAAAGAGAAAATTTACTAGGCACTTAAGGGAATCAAGGCATTGTGGTACATGTAATGAGTTGCAGGAAGAGACAGAAAGTGATTAGGAATTGTAAATTGTAGGTAGTTTCCACTGTATTTAATTGACACTACAGCATATTCACCTTGGTAGTTCTAAAAACTATTCCTCTATGATAGAAAAAAATTGTTTTTGTTTAGGTGGGAGAAATATTGTTAGGTGGGAGAAATACTGATTCAAATGACGCATCTTATTATCTTCATTGTAGGCTGCACACTTCCACAGCAACTGGTCCTCCAAGTACATATCATGAATTTTCACTTTTAATTCAAATTATAATAATCAACAATACTAGAAATCTAAAAATCTAAAAATCTATACTAAAGCATCAACAGAAAATATTAATAATGGTTTAAAAGTAACTGCAGAGCGTAATGCTGTTTTGAAGTTTTTACAACATGGTTACAAAAACAAAATGTTGGTGTTCTACTAGAAATATAGTTGGAATATCTTCATTCCCCTCTGTTTTTAATCTTATACATGCAAGAAATTATGAAGATACAACAGGCTCATTTTCTTGGGAAAACAGAAGAACTGGAAAGAGGTTCGTGGGCTTTCAAGCACACATGGTTTGAGTGTCTTTAACTCTTTTCCCTCTCATGCAAGAAAAGTCAACAAGGTAAATATATGTTATTTTTCAGTACCTCCATAGGCCCATATCCCATGGTAGTATCCTTAAGGATTTTATCTCAAAGTCTTACACTGGGGTCAGGTAAGCTAGGCCTACAAAATTGTTTTGAGGGTTACATAACATATACATGAGCACACTGAGGTGACAGAGAAGACAAACGCTACGAAGTAAAAACTAATAATGATCACAGCACCAAGAAAGTATGTATTAACTATTTGTACACTACATATTGTACTGTATATATATTTGGGCTCACAGTGTACCCTTGGTCAAGTTCCTTCTCCAGGCTTCAATCCTTGCTAATAAAATGAAGAGACTGCATTCCCTGATCCCTAGGTCTATTCCAGCTCCCCAAATTCCCTGGCTTCTTGCATCTGACTGAAGACTGAACAGTATAGTTTCAAGTGATTTTTCATATCCAAGTCTTCTTGGTGTGCTTCACTCACAAGGGAATGTATTTAGCATTCATTTCTGATGACTACATTACACAGCGTATTGCATATTTCACTGAATCTCCACAAGGGTCCTCTAATATTCTCACTTCTCCCATTTTATAGGTAAGAACAGTGTGGCTCAGATATGTTAGACTTGCTATTTAATCCTAGATCTATCTTATTAACTATCCATGTTCTTCCCCTGATGCAAAAATAACAATATATTGAATCACATGCTGAGGAATTAACAATCAAGCGCCAGGTTATGTGTAAAATGTTGTGCACAGGTTACATACAGGTGGCAAGCATCTCCCTATCTCCATGGTGCCTGTTTTACAGCGCTAAACCAAAAAGCTGTGTGTCCTTAATTGCACAAGGTCATTAGGAGCCCCACATGTGCCAAGAAATTAAGGCAAGAAGAGATTACAAAGGTCTAGAAAACAGAGACAGAGTAACTTTTAACCTGAAAGCAGAAGAGGGAAGATCTGAGTGGTCTCATGTAGGGCCCTGTAGAAGTTATTTATCCCTTCCCCACCCTGCTCCATCAGGCCCCCAGATGATTCTAATGTACAATCAGGGTTGAGAGCCACTGATGCAGGAGCCACAGGAAAGTGGCTGAGCATGGACTTTGGAATCAGACTGCCGGGACCTAACACAGGCTGACATTCATGAACTATACAGCATTCCAAACTTACTTAACCTGCCATTGCCTCAGTTTCCTCACTTGTAAAATGGGAAAGATAATAGTACATGCCTCAGAGTGTGTGTGAGGATGAAATGCAAAGGGCCTAGAAAAGTGCCTGGCATATGTAAGTACTAGGCTAATATTGGAAGACCTCAAATGTCTAGTGAAGGAATTCTGTAAGCCAACAATGTTAAAATGTTCTCTTACAAACGATGGAGACACAAGATGGCAGCTTTCTTCTTTCTTTTCTCTTCTCTTCTCTCTCTCTCTCTCTTTCTTTTTGAGACAAGGTCTTGCTCCATCACACATGCTGCTGTGCTGTGACATGATCACACCTCAACGCAGCCTCAAACTTCTAGGCTCAAGCAACCCATCCGCCTCAGCCTCCCAAGTAGCTGGGACTACGGGCACGCATGTCTGGCTAATTTTTTTTTTTTTGGAGAGACAAGGTCTTGCTATGTTGCCCATGCTGCTTTCAAACTCCTGGCCTCTGGAGATCCTCCTGCCTTGGCTTGCTTTCTTTTATATTTAAATTGTATACTTAAATGCAAAAAAAAAAAAAAAAAAGATAATCTTATAGTAGTCCATCTCCAGCACCTCCCCCAGACCAAATTTTTAAAAAGGAAAATAACCTAATAAAATTCATTTTTAGGCAAATGAATTTTGTTAACTCAAGTTTTTAATCCTAGTGCAAAGAAATCGAACAAGTTAAAATGCAAAATAGAATAGCAGAGCAGTGGTACTATCTGTCCATATTCCCATTACAGGCTCTAAAAATTATTTATGTTTCAAATACTGGGAAGGTGAATAAGAACATCTATGATTATCAGATAATGCAATTTTTTAATCCTATAGTTGAACTATATTTCCTCAAATAATGTACCTTCATTAAGGCACGTTTACATTTTCCATATACACTTTCAAAAACGAGATTTCTCTCTATAAATTCTTTACATTTCCAAGAGAAAGGTAAAGCAAATAATATAAGATCCTCCATTTAAAAATGAAGAAACTGAGTGTCCGAGGGACTTGCCAAGGCTGCCAATAAGTGAGATGAACACTGATTTCTTAAATAGCAATGCCAGTGGTGAGGTAAGGGAGAGGCCTAGGCAGCAGGATGAACTGGCACCCAAAAATCGCTGAGGTTCTCACAACCTGATAATCCCCCATCTCCAAACACAGTCCAGTGAGATCCTGTGTCTTGGTTATGTGAACAGCCTCACAGCTGATCACTGTCTCCTGCTGAACCACTCCAGCCAACCTGCTATCAAGTCCTCCAGCTTCTACATCTTTAAGGGCTCCTAAATTCACTCCCTTTCACTCACCCCATCAGCTTAACTCTTGGATTCCTCACTTGTGGCCCTGTCTTTGCAGTCTCTACCCTTTCTAATGCAACATCCACTCTCCCACACCACCCACTGAGCTTACCTAAGCCTTTCTGCTAAGGAGGAAAAGTTTAGGCCTAACATATTTGTGCTATTTTATAATCAGGAGCTTCTGCATGTCATTCTTAAGCCTTGGATGGTGCCGCCCAATCCAACCGTGGGTAGAAAGGCTGACATCTTCTCTTTAATCCTTTCTATGCTAAACAGCTGTCTCACCATGAGTCTGGGGAAAAAACTACCACCAGTCATGTTACACTATGGTGTCATGCAGGAGACTAAAATTCTGTAAGCCTTAAGCACTTAGGATGCAAAAAAGAACAGATGCCTGAAATAACTAGATGATATGCATGGGAAGCAGCAACTTACATACCCGTCGAAGGAGGTGGGGAGAACTCCTTCATAAGGCCAGGACAAACTAGCCTGCATCTAAAGAAGACTTAAGTAGAGTGCCTAGACAATGTCAGGGTGGGCGTCTTCATGTTTTACGTGAAACAAACCCCACAAAGCCAGCGTTTCAACCAGAGCAGTTTTTGAGTATGATGGCTCCAAATCTAGGCCCTGGATTGGCTGTACTGGCCCACGGTGGACACTGCCCAGGATCCTCTCTCCGGCTCCAGGGCCAGGGGTGCGGGGAAGACAAGATGACTCCCACACTCCCCAGTACAAGAAGGTCTCCTTCGTATGGGGTCAGGATAGCTCGACCTCCAATTTACTCTCAGAAGTACAGGCTGAATTCCCAGGATTACTAGACAATATGCCAAGGAGGAGCACAGACTTCTGTTTTCTAAAATGCTTATAATGCATCATCATGGCAGAAAAACCAGGGGGAGAAATGTTGTACTTAATCATCACTGACTGATCAGGCCCTGGAACTAGAACATGTTACTTTATTACAACATGTGATTAAAACTGAAAACAGCAATGAATAACTAAATGTCTACTCACTCACTCAAAATCACTTATGTAACACTATGCACCAGAGTTTTATACTGTCCTACAGACATTAACTCATTTAATCCTCATTAATGACCTAATAAGGTTGTCATTATTTTAGACATGAGAAAACTGATTATCCCGATTTTACACAGGAGAAAACTGAGGCCCATAAAGGTTAAGTACTGTGCTCAATGTCCCTCAGCTAGTACACAGTATAAATGGATTAAAACCCAGTTAATCTGTCTCTAGAATCTTCGCACCTAACTCCTGTCCATACTGCCTACCATGTTATCACTGCCCTAAACACAAATAAGATCTGCCGATACAAAAATTGTTCGCCGATCCTCAGAATCACCTTGTCCTATTTTCCTGAGATGTATCAACTGTATTTAGAATAAAATTTATCTTGTTCCTGCAGAGGTAAACTAACATCAACTTTACCTTCCAAGACACAAGAATGTAAGGAGATAATATGCCTCTGTCCAGAGAGAATGTATTCATAGGTGTTTCTATCTAAGGTCTATGGTCTGTCAAAGAAAGGGATGATTACCAATTCATGTAAATGAGCGATGTTGTGTTTTCCTACGTACTAAAATTAGTCACGTAAGACTTTAATAACTATATTAATTAGGAAATTCAAACTTAGTCACCCTTTTCTAGATAAGGGGAATTCTTGTTCCACAGAAACTCAGTGCATGCTGATTTTCATAAAGAAAAACTTACAACTCATGTATGTATGTCTTCCCTAAAGTTGAAAGCTTTTTTTCTTTTTAGATTTTTTTTTTTTTTTTCCTGAAGGGAGGCACTCCCAGCAAAAAGAAGCAAGTAGATTTGCAGTGACTTTTCTTCGCAAAATAGTACTGGATAATAAGATCAATGATGATAATAAACCGCCCAAAATAATTTTACTGCCAAGATATCAGAAACGTGTCCCTATTAGACTTGCTACATCTTAAAACACTAAATTAGAACACAGTAGCACTGGTGGTTTTTGTTTGTTTGGTATCTTCAATCCTCAGCCCAAAGACTGGCACATAATATGTACTCCATTAATATTTACTGAATAAGTAAATAAAAATAAGCACCTGTGTTTGGACTATCTATATCATTGGTCCAATCCAAAATCAAAGACTTCATAATCTCTCCAAGGAGAACAGTTTTGTGATACTAATTCACTGGTGTACAAACACTATTGTCAGAGCAAAACCATCAGCTAACACAAAATAGGAAATCAGGACATTTAAGGAGCATAATAAAAGATTATATTAATGTAAGCATAAATCAAATAGCAAAGCAGTTTAAGTTTTAAGAAAAAGATCTAGGTTTTTTTATTCAATAAAAAAAGAAAGATGTAGACAATGAAAGAAACTAAACACTAGGAAGAATACAGAATTTCTATCTCTAAAGGTCTTTAAGAATAAGTAAGACATCACCTGTTTCATAGAATTTAGGGTTATTTTTGCAAGAAGACAAAGTTCACGTAGATAGCATATACTAGCTCTACAATTCCTTGGCTATGGCATATGAAACAAAATATACAACTAAGCCAAATCGGCAAATGAAGAAGCTGAAAGTGCCACTTCTTAGGAGAGGAATAACAATTGAGGCTATCATGAATTTACGTAAGACAAACATTTCAAAAATTTATCCTAGTGCCTAACAAACTTTCCTTAAAAGATCTTTTCTTTCAAATTAAAAACAGTAGCTTTATTAATGCACAACCCATTTCAAATTTGAAACACAACTCTAAACCATACCTTGTGGAATGGAAAGCCATGATTGTAATGTGGAATGAGACCAACTGAAATCAATATCAGAAATGTGAAGTAAGTAAATACTTTTTTTCCTGGGGGTAGTATAAAACGTATGAAATTACAGTAGTAAGAAGTTATTAATTTGAAATTATAAAGTGGAATGGAGGACTTCAAAATATTCAAAGATTTTTCAAAGAATTCTGAAAGCAAAGAAAACCATACTGTGCTCTGGAAAAACTTACCTTTTAGAAAAACAGCATTTCATTTGCACAGCTGCTTGCCCATGTTGTACTGCAAAGAAACAGCAATATGGATCCAACCAAGCCTAGCACTGATTAAAGCTGCATTTTTGGATTCACAGGTATTCACTGATTGGCTTCTACACAAACATTCATTATTCAATAGTTAATCCAACTTAATCATTAAACCCGAACCAGGTGAGAACAGGAACTGTCAAGTTACTTATACAATAGAACATTCTGTCAAGGAGATTTATGAAAATTTCAACAATCCCTGGGCAAAAAAATCACTAGTAGCAGAATGTTATCTTCAAGTCAGAGGAACTAACTAGTAGGCACTCCGAACTGCTTGCTAAATGAAAGAGTAAAGGAATGTTCGTTCAGTGGGGGGAAATGGCTTTTCAAATCGACTTTTTTTTTTTTTTTTTTTCAAATAAAATGACGGCTGTTTAAAACAGTTATTTGTGGATTTGACCCAACTGCTCATGTTCCAAATGGGTCACTGTCCCCAACCACTGGGATCCTCACCATTGGGGCAGAGGTGAGGCAGCCGTGTGTGACTATACCAGCACAGGCATCAGGGACTATGTGTCTATGATCCTATCTTCAATGGGATTTTCAGAGTTTTCTATCACTTGGTGTCACAAAAAAATTTAGCTCTTCAATTATGTTTAAAATTTCTTTTCTCCAACCTTATTTTCTGCTTATAGTGGAGAGTTTATGAGATATGCAAAATACAAGGAGGAAAATAAAATCAGTCCATAATAACATCACCTAGAAAGAAACTCTTTCATCACTGTAATATATTCTTTTCCATTTTATGCACATAACTTGACCCTGTGTGGCCATGGGTTCCACATCCAGATCCGTGGATTCAACCAACCACGGATGGAAAATATTTTTTAAAAAAGATGGTTGCACCTGTACTGAACATGTGTAGATTTTTTTCTTGTTACTATTCTCTAACCAAAACAGCATAACAACTATTCATGAAGTACATACATTGTATTGGGTTTTATAAGTAATCCAGAGAAATAAACAGGAGGATGTCTGTAGGTTATACACAAATACTACACCTTTTTATCAGCGACCTGAGCATCCACAGAGTTTGGTGTCCACAGGCAGTCCTGACACCAATCCCCTGAGGATGCCAAGGGATGACCGTATGGCCCTCATATAAGCAAACCATATGACATGTAATTTCTATATTCTACTTACTTTACTCAACACCATAATGAGTACATCCCCTTGTAGTTACAAATTCTTCTAAAAAATTACCTTTAATGGCTACATAACATTTCATTGTTTAAATTTACCATAATTTGGCCAGGTGCAGTGGCTCACACCTGTAATCCCAGCACTTTGGGAGGCCAAGGCGGGTAGATCACCTGAGGTCAGGAGTTCAAGACCAGGCTGACCAACATGGTCAAACCCTATCTCTACTAAAAAACACAAAAATTAGCCAGGCATGGTGGTGGGCGCCTGTACCCTCAGCTACTTGGGAGGGTGAAGCAGGACAACTGCTGGAACCCAGGAGGCAGAGGTAGCAGTGAGCTGAGATGGCACCATTGCACTCCAGCCCAGGCCAACAACAGCAAGACTCTGTCTCAAAAAATAAATAAATAAATAAAAATTTTACCATAATTTAACAGTTTCTCTGTTGTTGGACACCTAGTTTGTTTCTTCTAATTTTTTATAAGGACAAACTATGCTGTAATGAACATCTTTTTGCCAAACTATACCAGAGTATTTTTATACACTCAACCTTTGTCTGATTTTGTCATTCCTTAACATAACAGCTTTAAAAAGGAGTTACAAAGTTAAAAGTTAGGAGCATTTCTGAAAACAGCCACATTTTTGCTACATGGTTTCTCATTCTGTTTGCCTCACAGTACCGCCCCCAGCCTCCGAGGCAGGCAGGCCACACTCTGGGACCATTGCTGCCAACTCCCTCTCACTGTCTGTCAGAATGACTGCATTTTAAAACAGTGAACAACATGATTATTCCAATGCAATTAAACCCAATTATTTCACTCGTTAGTAATTATTAATATCTTCTCTACACGAGGGAAAATAAGACCTCAATTTCCTCATCTGGAAAATGAGGGGAGTCACACTACATGACCTCTCAGGCTGTTTTGCGTTCTAACATTCTATGATTCTTATCTTTTGCTGTGGAGACACTGAGTTTAGGTTCACAAGACACTAACAGAAGAATATAATGTAACCTATTCACTTAAAGCTGTTCAGCTGTTATTTAATCTTGCTTCTCTGGAAGCAGTTCATGAACAATAATTCTGCAAATTGGAAATACTTAAATACAATTGTCATGCTGTTTTATAAAAAGAAAGATAACATTTACTTCTGGTATTTTAATACGTAACCCAGTTTTTGATTCTCAATTCAGGCTCCATAAAACTAGATTGCACAGCTGGAAATTCTGATTCAAACTTGTAACTTCACAGAAAACCAGATGCTATATTAAAGATAAGGTTTCCTAGAGAAGTATAGCATTTTAAAAGGCAACTGAAAATCTGTATTAGATTTTCTCAGAAAAACAGAAACCTCCAGGATACTCCTAAGCATTAAGAACCTGCACATTATCGGAAAGATGAAGCTGCCAATCTGCAGTTAATATGTCTAAACAGCATAGAACATACTCATTTGACGTACACACAAAGACCTCTATTAGGTGTAATATACCTAAAAGTATCTGCCAGATACCTCGAAAGCACTATAGGGCAAAGGGAAACAAATGACAACACTATTTTTTTAATCTTGTGAAAATTACATTAGTATAAAATGTACCAAAAACACCCTAACATTGTTTTAGTAAAGAATTTGAGTGGAGCCTTACTACTTGAAAAACAGTAAAAAATAACTAAAACAATGCAATTGGGAAAACAGAGAAAAAGAATTTAGGGAAATTGGCAGTGTTACTAAGTTAGCAAGAAGCTAGGAGTCAATAAAAACTTTACTTGTAAAAGAATATTTCTGTTCTTGAAAATTAACTTCATGGCATAAAAGACTACTCAAGGATAAAACTTTCCCTTTTATATCTTTTCAAATGAAACTGAAAAGGTTCACAGGTTTGGAGTCAAATTTTACATAAAAAGTTTTTCCCAGTATTCAATATCAGTGAAAAAAAAATTTATTGAGTTATTACTAGATGCCTTGAGTTGAGGAAATTGCATTGAAGGAAAAAAAAAATACACAGCTCTTTTCCCTGTTGTAGCTTTCAGCAGCAGTCCACACAGTGGAGGGATGGGGATCCCTGGAAGTGGAGGCTGAATTGCTAAGGTGTATGGGGCACATGTAATTTTAAGGGAACTGATGTCTAGATCCCCAACCTTCATCTGTCTTCTTCCTATGCAGCTCTGCATGAGAACCTGCCATAACCCACATTTCATTGGCTCTACTTTCCCACATGCTCGATGCAATCTCCTTCTCCTACTTCAGAACACAAACACAGAGTTCTCACCAAACCCGCCCCCACTATGCTGCACTGTCCTGGATATAAAAACCTCAAACATAACGACGCTCAGAAATCCTGGGGAAGCTGAGAACATGAATGACTCTAATGACTGGACAACAGAGTCTCTCACAAGTCAAGGGCTCCCAATTTTTTTCCATCCAACAAAATTAATAGAGAATCTAACTGAGTTGTCATCTGACAGGTCACTAAAAAAAGTTAATGCAGTTTTGGCTTGTAATTCAGAGGAAGTTCCAAGAAGTGAGTGGAGTGGCAGTGCCCTAACAAAAGCTCCCTTCTTATCTCCTTGTTTACGTAAACGAGGGTTCTCAGCTCTTACGTCTCTAAGAAATGAAAGCTAAGAATGAAATTGATATTAAACCTTGTCAGATTCTTTAAAAAAGAGATATTCGTCTACTTGCACACAACCTAGGTAGCAAAAACTAAACCCATGCATCACCTTGAGAGGCTCTACTGATAAAATAGTGTATTTTTACTGTTGTCATTTAATCCACATACACTAGTAATAATTACAAAGGTAACTCAACACGGAACAACACAACATACAACACTTAGAGACTTTTGGTCATCATTGGAAATTTTTTTAAAAATTAAATTTCAATTTGCATATCTATTTCTGTGGCACAAAAATATGATAAAATGATCAAGAAAAGATTTCTGGGTGACAGGAGCACCAAAATCTCAGAAATCACCACTAAAGAACTTATCCATGTAACCAAAAACAAGCTGTTCCCCAAAAATTACTTTAATAAAAATTTAAAAAACATTTCCAAGCATAAACTGGGATAGGACATTATGTGGGGAAAATGAAATGGAAATGTGAGTTCAAGAAGAAAAAGGTTGTAAAACTGATGACTGTAAAGTTTTTTTAAGAATTTTTTTTCAACAAATGATGGTGGATATCAAATATGGTATTCAGATTCCATGAGATATATTTAAAAGAGTGGAACTTTTTAGTTCTGCTTAAAATGTCAAGTTTTATAGTGCACTGAAAATTATATCCTTTGCAATTATTTAAACTTACAATGAAGAATTATAGATGTCAGATTGATAGAGCCATATGAGAGGTTACTCAGTTTTTTTTCAAAATTCTTTTAGGGGATACATGAATAAAAATGTGTAAAAGTCACTGACTTACACATCTAGTAGGGACAAAAACACTAAACAAATATTTACAAATAAAATTCTATGAAGCAAAAACATAAGCATACCATGAGAGCTCTCTGAAACAGAAGAACAGCATATGTAAAGGCTGTGAGGTGGAGGAGAACATGAAATGTTCAACAAATCAAGCTGGATCATGCCATGCTTTCTAATCTATAGTAGATATTATTATTTTTTTTTTTCTAAAGAGATGCCTGGAAGGAAATGTTGTAATCTGGAAAATGATCTACTCAGATCTACTTATATATTTATTATTCCTCAGGAAAAAAAAAAAATCTGTTGCTTATCAGTGAAAACAGCGCATTCATTCATTCATTCATTCATCCATCCATTAAATATTAACTGAATATCTGTTTTGTGCCAGATTCTATGAGGCACTCAGGATACAGGAGTACACAGACAATAAAGCTCTGATACCACTCGAAACTCAGCAAGAAGTATTTACTTTCAGAGAAGGAAAAGTGAAGTTAAATGGGAGACTAAGAGAAAATATTTGCAAATTATACACATGACAAAGGACTTGTTCAGAATGTACAAAGTACTCTCAAACTCAAAACTAAGAAAACAAAAAACTAAACTAAAATTGAGCAAAAGACTTGAACAGACACTTCACTAAAGAAGGCAAAGGGGCACATGAAAGATGTTTGGCCTCATTAGCTATTAGAGAAATGCTAATTAACAATGATGTGTCACTACACACCTATTAAAATAGCTGAAATAAAAAATACTAACAATACCAAGTGCTGGTGAGAATGTGGAATAACTAGAATTCTCATACATTGTTGGTGGGAGCACAAAATTGTACAGCCACATTAGAAAATAAGCAGCAGTTTAAAAAAAATAGTAGACTTATTGAGCTCCAATTCACATAGCAAACAATTCATCCATGTAAATTGTGCAATTCCATGGTTTTTAGTATATTCGAAAGTTGTGCAATTATATCTCCCCAATCCGTTTTAGAAAATTTTCATCACCCCCAAAATCCCATACCCATTAGTGGTCACTCCCCATTTCCCCCAACATCCACAATTCTGGGCAACCGATTTACTTTCTAACTCTATGGATTTGCCTGTTCTGGACATTTCATATACAGTGATTCCTTCATTTATGGTGGGGTTATGTCCCAATAAATCCATCATAAATTGAAAATATGGGAAGTCAAAAATGCATTTAATACACCTAACCTACCAAACATCACAGTTTAGCCTTGCCTACCTTAAGCGTGCTCAGTACACTTATTGAAGTATTTACCTACAGTTGGACAAAGTCATATTCAAAGAATGCTGGCAACACAGTACACTGTAAAGTATGGGTTGTTTACCCTCATAATTGCATGGTTGACTGAGAGCTGCTGAGGAGCATCAAAAGGGAGTGACATACTGCACATCGCTAGCCTGGGAAAAAATCAAAATCCAAAACTCGAAGTATGGGCTGGGTGCAGTGGCTCATGCCTGTAATTCCAGCACTCTGGCAGGCCAAGGCAGGCGAATCACTTGAGGTCAGGTGTTCGATACCAGCCTGGTCAACATGGCGAAACCCCATCTCTGCTTAAAAAAAAAAAAAAAAATCAGCCAGGCGTGGTGGTGCACATCTGTAATCCCAGCTACTCAGGAGGCTAAGGCATGACAATCGCTTGAACCTGGGAGGTGGAGGTTGCAGTGAGCTGACATCAAGCACTGCACTCCAGCCTGGGTGACAGAGACTCTGTCTCAAAAAACAAAAACAAAAAATCAAGTATGGTTTCTACTGAATGCTTATCACTTTTACAGCACTGTGAAAGTTGAAAAATCATGTCCTGAACCTTAGAAAGTTAGAGACTATGTGTAAATGGAATTACGCAATAGGTGGCCCTTGGTTCCTGTTTTTTTTTTTTTAATTTAGCATATTTTCAAGGTTTATCCATATTGTAGCAGGTATCAGTACTTCATTTTTTATTGCCGAATAATATTCCATTGTATGGATATACATTTTATTTATCCATTCATTAGTTGATGAACACTCAGATTGTTTTCACTATTTGATTATTATGAATGATGCTGCTATGAACATTTGTGTAAGGCAGTTTCTTATACCATTAAACACACACTCACCTAGGAATCTTACCCCTAGGTATTTGCCCTAGAGAAATGAAAATGTATGCTCATGCAAAAATCTGCACACAAACATTTGTAGCAGTTCTATTCATAATTGCCAAAAACTAGATACAACCCAAATGTCCTTCAACAGGTGATAGATAATTGTAGTACCTCCATATAACGGATAGTACTTAGCAATAAAGAAGGAACTATTGATACACACACATCTAGAATCAACCTTAAAGGCATTATGTTGACTAAAAGAAGTCAGTTTCAAAGGGTATATATGATCCCATTTATATGATGTTATTGAAAAGACAAAATTATAGCAATGGAGAACAGTTTGTGGGTTCAGGGGAGTGGCGGTGACTACAAAACGACAGCATGGGAGTTTCTGAAGGGAGATGGAACTGTTCTGCATCCTAATTGTGAAATGGTTATACAAAACACACATACACACAAAGGGAGAGAGTACAGAACCCCCAGTGGATGCCTGAAACCAAGGATAGCATTGAACTCTATAGATACTATGTTTTTTCTATACATACATACCTATGATAAAGTTTAATTTACAAATTAGGTACAGTTAGAGAATAAATGCAATAATAATAAAATAGAAGAATTCTCGTAAGTTATATGAATGTGGTCTCTTTCTCTCCAAGTATCTTATTGTACTGTAATCACCTTTCTTTTTGTGATGAACTGAGAGGATAAAATTCAAACCACAGTTGACCACGAGTAACTGAAACTGTGGAAAATTAAACTATGGATAAGGTGGGGGATGGGACTATTGTACATAAAATGCTAAAATTCATAGAACTGTATTAGCAAAAAGGTCAAGCTTACTGTATGTTAATCTACAAATAACACTTAAATTTTTAAAAAGCAGCTCTTCCTAAGCCTGTGCTCAGCAAAGAGAAGGCCATGTTCTCTTGGAGCACCAAGATCGTGAAGCCCAGCGGCGAGAAGCCAGATGAGTTCCAAAGAATGCTGGCAACACAGTACACTGTGTTGCTTGCGATGTGCAGTATGACACTCCCTCTTGATGCTCGGCAGCAGCTCTCAGTCAGCCATGCAATGAGGGTAAACAACCCATACTTTACAGTGTACTGTTAAGAGTCCGGCATCTCCCAGGCTCTTCTGGAGCTGGAAATGAACTCGGACCTCAAGGCTCAGCTCACGGAGCTGAATATTATGGCAGCCCAGGAAATTGAAGTTGGTGGTGGTCAGAAAGCTATCATAATCTTTGTTCCCATTCCTCAACTGAAATCATTTCAGAAAATCCAAGTCCGGCTAGTATGCGAGCTGCAGAAAAAGTTCAGTGGAAAGCATATTGTCTTTATCACTCAGAGGAGAATTCTGCCTAAGCCAATTCGAAAAAGCCACACAAAAAATAAGCAAAAGCATCCCAGGAGCGTTCTCTCGACAGCGTGCATGACGCAATCCTTGAGGACTTGATCTTCCCAAGTGAAATTGTGGGCAAGAGAATCCACGTGAAACTGGATGGCAGCCAGCTCAAAAAGGTTCATTTGGACAAAGCCCAGCAGAACAACGTGGAACACAGGTTGAAACTTTTTCTGGTGTCTCTAAGAAGCTCACGGGCAAGGATGTTAATTTTGAATTCCCAGAGTTTCAATTGTAAACAAAAATGACTAAATAAAATATATTCACAGTAAAAAAAAAAAAAAAAAGTTACAAAGCGGCAGCTAGCTAGAAAAATATACAAGTCTCCTAGTCCCTTATGTTCTAGCCTGTAAAGGAAGCATTCCATATTTACTGCATGCTTACCACTGATCCGTCGCCATGCCACAGAGGCAACCTCAGAACAAATGACCTTGGCTATCCTAACACAAAAGTAAAAGGCATTCTGAGTCCAAATATAGGATGTTTTTAACTTCAATACTAGCTAGCTTTCTATCACTGCTCAGGAGAATTATTAATCACCACTAAATAAAATGCATCATGGCTGACACTCCCCCTAGTGCACAGGACACTGAAGTGCCCATGTGAAAAGCAACTGCTTTTAGGACTTCAACTTAGGGCTCATATTTGAAACCACCGTTATTTTGTTTTTGTTTTTTGTCTGTTCATGGTGTCTTAAGTATGTCATATGTGGACCTCACCATATCCCCCAGTTTTGCTTCTCTAGAATACAACAACCTATCTCTGAACTGTCACTTCTTGCCTCCCATTTATGGCACATATCCTGTATTTCACTTGACAGCATCCCAAAAGTTCGGTGAAAATCTTGTTTTTTTTTTGTGTTGCACAAAGATTATATAAAAAATATATATATGAAGTTTGTTACTTGGAGACCAGGAGTGCCATATTCTAAAATGTCAGGATTATTTTGAACTTAACAAGAAGGAACTGCTGTGTAACAACAAAAAATTTTTTTTTCTTCAACTTTTATTTTAAGTTCTGGGGTACATGCGCAGGATGTGCAGGTCTGTTACATAGGTAAACGCGTGCCATGGTGGTTTGCTGCACAGATCATCCCATCACCTAGGAGTTAAGCCCAGTATCCATTAGCTATTCTTCCTGATGCTCTCCCTCCCACCAGTCCCCACTTCGACAGTCCCCAGTGAGTGTTGCTCCCCCAACACGTGTCCATGTGTTCTCATCATTCAGCTCCCACTTACAAATGAGAACAGGCAATGTTTGGTTTTCTGTTCTTGTGTCAGTTTGCTGAGAATAATGGCTTCCAACTCCATCCATGTCCCTGCAAACGACATGATCGTGTTCCTTTTTATGGTTGCATAGTATTCCATGGTGTATATGTACCACATTTTCCTTATCTAGTCTATCATTGATGGGCATTTAGGTTGATTCCATGTCTTTGCTATTGTGAATAGTGCTGCAATGAATGTATGCACGCATGTATCTTTATAACAGAATGATTTATATTTCTTTGGGTAGATACCCACTAATGGGATCGCTGCGTCAAATGGTATTTCTGCCTCTAGTTCTTTGAGGATTGCCACACTATCTTCCACAATGGTGGAACTAATTTACACTCCCACCAACAGTGTAAAAGTGTTTCTATTTCTCCACAACCTCGCCAACATCTGTTGTTTTTTGGCTTTTTAGTAATCGCCATTCTAACTGGCATGAGATGGTATCTCACTGTGGTTTTGATTTGCATTTCTCTAATGATCAGTGATGTTGAGCTTTTTTTCATATGTTTGTTGGCTGCATGTATATCTTCTTTTGAGAAGTGTCTGTTCATGTCCTTTGCCCACTTTTTAAAGGGTTTTTTTTTTCTTATAAATTTGTTTAAGTTCCTTGTGGACTCCGGATATTAGACCCTTGTCAGATGGATAGATTACGAAAATTTTCACCCATTCTGTAGGTTGTCTTGTAACAAAAATTTAACTTGGAATCAAAAGACCCTTATTTAAATGAGCATGGGTTTTGGTTATAATCCAGCCATATTTTAGACAAATAATAAACAATAAGTACAACCAATATGTTAAAATCAATAGTAAGTGTGTTAACAAAGTATGGTAAGTGGTGATAAGTGTTACAGGACAAAAAGCAAAAGTAAAGTAAGGTAAGGGAAATCTAGGAAGCGTGTAGGGAAAAAGTGAATTCTAATTTTCAACAGGGTGGTCAGGATGAACTTATTGAAAAGATGACATACAAAAAAATGTTTGGAGGAGAAGTAAAAGTTATGCAGACAGGTATCTCCAGGCAAATACTTGGGGAAAAACATTCCAAGTAGAGGAAACAATAAGTACAAGGCCCTAAGACAGGTGTGTATCAAGCATGTGTGACGAACAGCAAGGAGATTGTCTATTAGATCCTCAGGTAACAGAAATAATGTCAGGTAGGAAGACATCTATAGATGTTTCTAAGTGTAGGGTTTCAAAGAGGTCTGACCTGGAAATATAAATCTGGGAGTTACTGGACTACAGAGAATATTTAGAGCTAGGGGACTGCAGGAAATCACCACGCATCATTTTATGAGCATTTTATAATGGGTGCCTACTACGTGTCAACTGTGTGCCAAAGAGAGAGACAGAAAGAGAAACTCAGCTTCACAAAATCCTCTGCTAGTTTAACTTTAGTTTAACCAAAGCAATGGAGGAAGGCAGAGGAAGAGAAACACAGATCATCCCCAGTCACAGTTTTTTTAAAAAAAAAATTAAAGAAAGTTAAGAAAAACAGATTGTGTGTAAAATATAAGTAATCTTAAATCTGGGTCTTAATCTAGGTAATTAACTTGCAGGCACCTGCTAAATGTCTCAGATCCTCTTTGTCAAGTCATTCGCTAACATTATTTTCATCAATCTGTCCATCAAGAAATCCATGACATGCAATTATTAAAAAGTCAGGAAAAAATAGATGCTGGAGAGGCTGTGGAGAAACAGGAACATTTTTACACTGCTGGTGGGAGTGTAAATTAGTTCAACCACTGTGGGATACAGTGTGGAGATTCCTCAAGGATCTAGAACCAGAAATACCATTTGACCCAGCAATCCCATTACTGGGTGTATACCCAAAGGGTTATAAATTATTCTACAATAAAGACACATGCACATGTATGTTTACTGCAGCACTATTTACAATAGCAAAGACATGGAACCAACCCAAATGCCCATCAATGATAGACTGGATAAAGCAAATGTGGCATATATACACCATGGAATACTACGCAGACATAAAAAAGAATGAGATCATGTCCTCTGCAGGGACATGGAAGAAACTGGAAGCCATTATCCTCAGCAAACTAACATAGAAACAGAAAACCAAACACCACAGGTTCTCACTCATAAGTGGGAGTTGAACAAGGAGAACACATGGACACAGGGAGGGGAACAACACACACTGGAGCCTGTTGTGAGGTGGGGGACAAGCAGGAGGGAGAGGATTAGGACAAATACCTAATGCATGCAGGGCTTAAAACCTATATGACGGGTTGATAGGTGCAGCAAACCACCGTGGCACATGTAGACCTACATAACAAACCTGCACATTCTGCACATGTATCCTAGAACTTAAAGTAAAATTTAAAAACTTTAAAAAAAGAAATCCATGCCATGGCTTGAACGTGGGTTGGAAGATGAATCAAAGGTACAATGCATTCTGACAGTTTCAAAGAGGAATGTAGCTTGTCCAGACTATGCTAATGTGGACCCTCACAGTTCCTTGTGCCAGCAATACTTTATCACGGACTTCATACGACAGCTATGTTTTGTTCTATGAAACTGAATGATTTTTTATCATAATCATTCCTAAAAATAGTGATTTCATCTCTAATATATGAGTTGAATATTAATCGTAAAAGAAATCTTAGGGAGGACAGCATAATTTTGATGCAATTCTAGTAGCAATTCCTGAATAGCCTTTGCTTCAATAGTTTGGAATATGTATTGTTTAGGTACCCAAGGCAGGCTAGAAATATCTATTTGAATCTATATGGTAGGGGGATCAATAGTCCTTCTAAACCTGGGTGATGGGATATTTGTATACTAGGGCAGCTATAAACTGAAAAATCTTAAATATGGGACCAAAAATATGTACAATCACCAAACAACACTCATGATTTGTGTGTGTGTGTGTGTGTGTGTGTGTGTGCGCGCCCCCAGGTTAAGGTCCTCTTAAACATAAACTAATTCTAGTTAGCAGGAGAGAAGATTTGAAAAATACTAAGATAATACATGAAGGATGGGTTAAAGTTCAGGTTTTATCAACCTAAGCCCTATTGACATTTTGGGCTGGATAATTCTTTGTTTGGGGGTGGAGGCGGGGATGTTTGTGGGAGAACTGTACATTGCAGAATATTTAGCAGCATCCCTGGCCTCTTTCTGCTAGATGCCAGTAGCAGCCCCCTAGGTGTAATAACCAAAAATGTCTCCAGATATTGGCAAATATCCCCTAGAAGCAAAATTGCAAGAGCCACTAGTTTAAATGATCAAAAGATGGGAAGGGCAAGGATATTGCTAGCCTCTGAAACAACTAAACCAGATATTTAAAACTCCTCTAGAACTCTCTTAACTCCTACTTGTTTTGTCTGCATTTTAGCCTTAATTTTCTCATTGCAGCTTAGCAATGAAAACTGGCCACCAACAGCTCCTGCGCTTTGTTTGCTGAAATCCAGGCCTCTGGACTAAGAATAATTCTTTTTTCTAATTCAACTTTAAAAAACCTTAGGAAAGGATTCTGATTGGCCTGATTTGAGTCTGGTTGCTACCTCTGGTCTGTGACCTAGAGGGTAGAAGATATTATGGAAACACAGCAGCTTGTACTGAAACCACTTGATTGAAGCCAGAGGGGGGATCAGTTCCCAAGAAGAAGGAAGGTACTATTGTTGACAGAAGGGTGGTTTCGGGACCAAGGATAGGTATCTGCCACAATCATCTACTGTTGATTAACCAGCACACCATAGAGCAAACAGCCAGGACATTAACAGTCCTTTATAATACTGAACTAGATTTGCTTTTCTGCATTTGAGGCACGTTTGTGAGTCAGTACTCTGGGAAGCATGAGTTGGTAAGCAGATTACACAATATCTAAGCTTGAAGGTTTTTTTCACCAACGTATCTTAAAGTGACTTTCTGGATGACACATTTAAGTAATCCACAGATGAAAACTGGGAATATTGTTACTAAATATTGCTCAAAGTTAGACATGGCAAAAAGCTGGCAGTTGGTATGCTTTGTGGGCTATTAATAAAATATACTTTTAACATGTGACTCTGCCTCAATCAATAGAAGACCATAATTGACCAACCATTGCTCAATTTGTGGGCTGACAGAAAACCAACTGTTTGTCTTGAGACTCCAACTGGGTTTGAGAATAAAATCCAGGAATATAATAATAATATACATATCAAACGGACATAAGGGCATTCAATTTAGAATTTAAAGAAGGAAGCAGTCTAAGTTGAAAAATTTTAAGACTTCCCAAAGAATGAGAGGAGACAGACATAGGAAATTCTTCCCTGATTGTCTCTTTAGGAAATCTCAGAAATTTGGTTCTACGTTAAGTAAAGAAGTACCTGTACTTTGAGAGTGGAGATTCAGATAGAGGATGGGCTCCTGTCTGGCCTGGATCTCAAATCTCAGCTTTGTCTAAGCAAGCCGGGGCTCATGGGGTTTCCCATTCATCTGGGATCCTCCAGTAGAAGTAAGACTCAAGTGCCTGATTACAGTTTTATCCCAGAAGCAGCACCACTTTATCCGGCCAGGAGCCAATCATAATCAAACTACAGAGAAAAAGGTTTGAAGAAGGAAAGGAAAGTGTGGAGGATTTCAACCAACAGAGTTAGACTGCTTCGTGGAAGTCATCTTATGGTCATGGCTCTCACTGCTCTGTTCCTGGATCTTATGGTTGCTTTTAAGGGCCACATTCCCTGGTGAGCAACATAAAGGTATAGTGATATTTTCAAAGGTCATAAGATTACTTAAATGTGACACATTGAAAATCTCTAAAATCAAGTTAGTAAAAATCACACTGCTACATCTTAAACAGATACCTGACAAAACAGCATGGCTGATGAAATTTTTAATGCTGAGTCAAAACCACCCCAGCACTCCATATTGACAGCAAAGCCAGAGGTCTGGGATATCTCCTTGCTAATGCGATAATGAATTGCCAGTTGACTGTGATCAGGCAATCACAAACTTCTGTTTTTTTCTTATAAAGACCGATGTTCCATCACTGCTTTTATAAATGGTGTGATTTCTTCCCTTTTAACCTGAGGGTAGGGGTGTGATAAAGACACTGAAGACCTCAGTGGGGGTAAGGACATGCGATTACGTTAAGAGTCAGTACTGGAGAAAGAACTGTTGAGAGGGCACCTTCCATTGCAGGTGAGAATCCAGCCTAAAGGAGATGTGGTCATCAACCACACACTTCAAAATCCACGTGGCCAGGACTTGTATATTACGGCTTCACTGTATCAAGCTGCACCTTGAAAGTCATAAGTATTCAATACTGTTTACTGACTCTTTCTGAAGGCTTCTTTATG
This sequence comes from Macaca thibetana thibetana, assembly GCF_024542745.1. Classification (NCBI taxonomy): domain Eukaryota; kingdom Metazoa; phylum Chordata; class Mammalia; order Primates; family Cercopithecidae; genus Macaca; species Macaca thibetana. The sequence goes on from NC_065582.1 coordinate 177,485,486, forward strand.
AATCATGAAGAAAAAGATATACGTAGATACATGAATCAGAAAAATGTTTCTCAGTCTTCTCACTGCAGATGGAGAAAACAGCTGCATAAAAATTGCTGTAAGTAAAGCTATCAACTTCTTAAGCACAGCAACAGATAGTGCAGCTTCCATGGAAAATGGAGACTTCATGAATAAAATTCATTCTATCATTGGTCTCATTAAAAAAATTTAAAGTGAGAAATTTTAAAAAGTTCTATTGTTCAGTTATTTGGTTATGGCAAAAAAGAGAGTTATATGTTACTTAGATGTGATTTCTACTAACTTTTAAAAATCCTTCACTCCTACCTTTCAATACTAAGATCTCAAATGGATGATCCACTCTCTCCTCATTTGGTTAACAAGGAGCAAGTGCCTGTCACAAGCCAGGCACTGTGTTTTAAGCAGTAACACAATGGGATAGGATAACATCCATCTAGTCTTTGATCTGAAGGAGCTTACAATCCAGTGGAAGTGGCATAAACAGGTTAATCAACAAATCAACGAATATAAAATCCAAACCACCAAAGGGAGTACCCACACATTAGGTAATGAAAGCAGGAACTAGGAGGGGCTCTGGGCTGTGGAAAAAAAAAAAAAAGAGAAAGACTAGAGAATGCTTTCTTTGGATCAGATAAGGGGGTATATGAAAGAGGATCCAAAGGGTCTCTCAAGTTCCCAGATAGGAAGACTAATCTTTTGCCTTCTCTATGAAGATCCGAAGAAGCACACAATGGAGGCTAATTGTAACAATAGTTCCATAAACTATTGTTTGGAATATAGTTGGGAAGGAGGGAAGGAAATCATATTATCCAAGTGTTTGCAAGTAAACGTCTCATGAAAACATTCAACATAAGGTACTTGTAATCCTCTTTAAGTTTCACTTTCTCCATATAATTCTCAGAAAGTACATTCATGCAACCAAATAAAACCACTTCTCTCCCCAATGACAAAGTCCTTAAAAGTTCCAAAGGATAGTGAGACCTAAAAGAATAAAACTTATTAATATAACATACTAGGAAAGGTTGTAAAATTTCTAGAAAAATTCATGGCCTAATATGCAATGATTACTTCTAATAATACCTCAAAACATTTGTTTCCAGTGCTAATTGTAATGTGAATAACTGCGAATACTAAATAATGGAAAAAAAGAGCTTTGACTACCACATAAGCAGTTCTAAAAATTGTGGTCATCTTTTGTTTACCTTGTGTTTTAAGAAAAACTTGAACAGCCAAGGTTCCCGGATAAAATTTAAATACTTTGAACTGGCTGTGGTGGTTCATGGTAATTAATTCTTACTCAAAGACTCATCAGATCATAAATTGACTTTATTAAATTATTTGAAATGGACTTTGAATACTATACACTGTCTCTTATACTGGATACCAGTCTGATTAGTAAATGAAATAAAAATGTGTACCCAGAAAAAACTATAAGACATTTGATAAAAGAGAGACAGATGTGCTTTAGCAGTCTACACATATTTTTGGAGACATTAAGTGTACAAAGCAACTGGAAATTACCTATAGTTTTCTAAATTTAAGAAGAAAATAAATTATTTTTTCCTAGCACATAAAAAAGAGTTATAGTCAGCAGCAACATTTTAAAGGCTACTTAAAAAAAATACTACTCACTGGTAAAATCCCTTCCCCCACCCCATGCAGTCTTTTCTCCAGTGCAAATTATTGATTTGCAGACAAGAATAAGTATTCCGAAAACAGCATCTGATTACAGCATAAGCTATAGCTGATACAAAACCTTTTGTGATGAGAAAAGGCAGTTTCTCAAATCTAAGAAGGTAAAACACCAAGTAGCAAAAATGAATCCTTTAAGAACTATCAAACCAAACAAAAAATAAAATTAGATATAAATTCAAGTTTTAGACTGTGGTCAATTGAGGTCTAGACAAAACCCTATGTTTGTTCACTGCCTAGTCTCCAGTCTGCTCCAAGTTTGAAAAGGTAATTGAACACAGTCTATAATTACTGGATTAGACACAGATGGGCTCTGTACATTTCAGGGGGAAAAAAGCACTGTTTTGATTCATTTTATGATTGCCTGTAAGGTCAGACTTTTCAAAATGTACTTTCATCTGTTAAATGGTTTCTCAAATTCCCTGGGGTATATCTTCAATAACTGTGATGTTTTAAGCAATTTGGGTCTATCAGATCCTGTCTTTGAATATAACTAGCTGCCCATTTTCTAGTATTATAAATGTGCATGTAGGTTAATTGCTACATCTCTTACATATTTTCTGAAGTTGCAGTTTTGGAGGAAAAAATTGAAAAATTATGCCTCTTTTCCAACAGGAATTGGCCATATTGATGATTTTCACATAAGAAAAAAATCTTTAGCTATATACAAAGTCCATGAAAAATATTTTCTAGCTGACTCAAGTGAAAAACAGAAACAAGGAAACATCAACATTCTGCATTTAAGTTGTAAGCAAAGTAATCTTAGATAGATACTTGCAACTGAATAATTTATAAAACAATGCACTCTTGACTAATGTGCTACGCATTTTTATTTAATAACTATAAATAAATAGGAAACATTTTGTCTGTGCTAACATTTAAACGATTTTCCAATTTAAAAAAAAAAAACTCTAAACATAACATTCTGCATCACTTGCAGTAATAATAATGTTATTATATAGCAATATATTTAAATTCATAGTGAAAAATAGTATCTAACTTGGAGAATTCAGTATTTGGTCCCTTCAGTGTAGTGCCTATCTTATTTCCAAACATCCCATATTAAAACGATTTATGCAACAGCACTGACAATACACAAAATTTGGATGAACATTTGTGGCATACTCAGTAGCATCAGTTACAATGCCACAGTCTTCTTTGCTTAGTATACTTTATCACAGAAAGTTGGTTCTAAGGCTGAGATTTGTTCACAGGAACTCCTGACTGTATCAATCAAACAATCCTTTGGAAAATAGCTATAGAATTTCCAGGGCTGTTCCGAACCAGCGGTACTGGGGCTCATCAGTACATTCTTCCCCTTATTCCCACCGACATCATGACATCAGGTGCTTCTGTTTTTTCAAAATCTCCTTTCCAATTATAGCTTCATTTTCTATTCCCAAAATTTACTTCAGTTAGCTACTGTGATACTAAATAGAAACATCCCAACATCAGAAAAATAATAGGAAGACAGTGTAGAATAAAGAATAATCCCCAAAAGTTTGTATATTTTAGGAAGTTGGCTTTTTGTTGGTGTTGTGTTTTCACACATAAGGAAAAGGGGAATTTATAGTCACATAATTAAAACCTAAGTTGACATTCTTCATAAAGTCACACATGTAGGCAGAAAGCTTTATAATTAAAACAAAAAGATTTATAACCATGTTCAAGAAAATCTAGCAATTTTACTAACACTCTTTACAAAATGCATAAACGTGATTTACTTATAACCTCTTCTTGTCATCAAATCAAGAGTTTCTAAACCACACAGATAATCCTGTTTTTAAAAACCACTAATTTCAAAAGAAGATAATATTTTACAGAGACAAATGTTCATTTCACTACCTACATGAATATAGCAATCACCATTCTTTATAAGTGTTTTTTAGTTTTTATTTTTTTTGAGACAGTCTCGTTCCGCTGCCCAGGCTGGAGTATAGGCGCGGTCTCGGCTCACTGCAACCTCCGCCTCCTGGGTTCAAGCAATTTTCCTGCCTCAGCTTCCCGAGTAGCTGGGATTACAGGCGCCTGCCACCATGCCTGGCTAATTTTTGTATTTTTAGTAGAGACGAGGTTTCACCATGTTGGCCAGGCTGGTCTCAAACTCCTGACCTTGTGATCTGCCTGCCTTGGCCTCCCAAAGCACTGGGATTACAGGCATGAGCCACCACACCTGGCCTATAAGTGTTCTTATAAAATGTTGCAAATATAATGATCTCGCATGTGCTAAGGAAGTGGCTTTAAAACTTAAATATATTATAAATGTGTTATATCTTTATGCAAAATGAACAACTGCCCCAATTTATATTTCAGATATATATGAATTTTCTTATAACGGTTTGTTAAACGTAAGACATACCTGTATTAAGTGACTAAAAGCACAGAGAACCATGTAAATGCTGTAGAAAATTATTAACAATTTCCATCCTTACTCTCCTTAGGGCTCATGCACAAAGCCAAGATAATATCAGAATAAGGCATTTGTATAGAAAACTATGACAGAACTTTGGCCTTGTTATTGTGCTGTTTAATTCTTTCTTCGAAAGGGTGTATATAAACTGAGTGCAACAAGCCAATCTAAATGGTAAAACTCCCAAGGAAGAAAATTTCTCTAAGTAAATTTATTTGTGAATTTAAATGTGAGTTTCACAGGACTGGTTACCAAAAATTGTGCCTTAATGTAGATTATAAACACATCACTACTTAAGAAAACATAAGGGTTTAAAAAAAAAAAAAAGATATACAAGCTATAAATTAACTCCTTCCTTCCTCTCTCCTTTCCTTTCTTCCTTAATTTCTTTAATTTCATTTCCAGTCACAGAAAACATATCTTACAAGATTATAAAATAATGAATTTGATATTATCTGCATCAACACCACCCAGTTCTAGCCCAGCTCTAGCTCACAACGGTTTACTTATACACACGTGTACTTTATTTTATGACATTAGCGCTCTAAATAAATTGGGAGCTTAAAAATCATAAAACTGACTATAAGAAACAAAAGAAAGCCTGGAAAGATTTCTTCTTAGCCTGTCTCAAAAAAGGTCTTTCCCTTTTTAAACAATTTACATGATGTTTTATGGTCCTTTTAGAAGAGAATTATAGTAAATGGCACTCCAAGTGGGTTGTGTGAACCCACAAACCACTCTTCATAAAAACTGCTATAATTTTCTAGGACAGAGACAATAAAATATCATACATAAGCCAATGCAAAATCACGGTGTGACCGCAGTAACAAACACATTATTTTCTTGAAAATTAAGCATGATAAAGCTGACAAAAAGATGACAAAGAGAAAAATCCTGACAGTTTACTCAATATACTCAACACACAAGCATTTACAGAATTTTCCTCCATTCCCTAAGTGACTTGAAATACAGGTGCTAATCTAGGACTCAAGTTTTTATACGTAGTTCATCTATTTTTAATAAGAGATTAACAAAATTATTAACTTCATCTGTAGCTCAAGGAACACTTTAAATAACCTAATCAATCTATCTAAAGCTGCTAACATTTTTGTTTCTAGTCAAATGTTAAGCTTTATGGAAAGTCCTAATGAAATTTTCAGGAGATGCATTTCCCATTTCAGACCACTAGGGACCAATAGGTGCCATCCACTCCTGAGTCAGTAACTGAATAGTTAATAGAATTAACATGCTGCAAAAATAAGCATGTATTACCTTCTCCCTAATAGAACCAAATCATTAGCTGTAAAATAGCTGCGAAGAACTGAACGCTATATAGGCAAAAAAGAGAATGCTCAAATGAGATTTTAAGAGGGTGAGTAGTTCAAATGGTGTAATTGTTGAATCATCATCTACTCTAGAAAACTTTCTACTTTCCCTTTCCCCATGGTAGAATTATTGAACAAGAAAACTGAAATACTAAAACCATGCTTTTCTAACTTATAGGTGGACGAAACTGCAATACCACACTGATACAGAAAAATAAAGCCTGCCTAATACAATTCCCTGTAGCTGATCACAGCAGCTTATTGCTAAGTCAGGCATGATACTGAAATTAGGATTGGTGAGCCAAGCCAAAATATCTATAAAAGAATATCATTTATCTTATGATGCAGTAATAATAGTAAAACGAAACAGCATTTTCTACTTAAACCTGTTCATAATTACAAATTCCAGGTACAATGAACGATTTAAAATACTTGCAACATTCCTTCACAGTAAAACACTGGAAGAGAATTGAAGAGAAATAAACATGAATCCCAGAAACAAGTTAACTGGTACAAACCTTAACAGATACATTTTATTGCTTTTCAGATTCTTACAGTAAAATGGTTGCTCGTAACAAATTATGCTGAAATTAAACAGTATTTTTGCATATAGCTCAAATAACCCAACTCTTTCCCAATAGGGTGCTGTTAAGGAGCATCTCAAATTCCAGGAGAATATGGCAGTCATTTGATTAAATCTGTTAAGACGTCGTACATAGATATTTGGTCTCCTTCCTTCCACACACACAAAATATAGTAAGTGCAATTCTAAAACAGTGAGCTAGAGAACAAAAGTTGAAGACATGAAATGTGTATTCATCAAATACTTTCACATAAAAATGCACTTTAAATATTTTTGCTTCTATACAGACTTTAAGAAATAAGATACCTAAAAAGCTATACTATTAGATGTAAAGAACAAATAGCCAGTTTTAAGTAATGTGCTATTAAAAATGAATTCATTATTCTTGAAGTTGAAGTTTTGTATTATAAAATACATCAGTGCATTTGTTCAGACAGTCTAGCTGGCCTTTGTTTGTGTTTACTGAAAATGCCTTCCATATACTTAAGGCCCCAAACCAAAGCTTCCCAAATGGAATCTGCAGAGAAAAAAAAAAAAAAACACTGATTCCAAAAAGAAGACTGTGCAAACAATACATAGTTCCAAGATAAATAAATCTACTCAAAGCAACAAAACTTCCTCCAGGTTAATCAAAGACTCCTGCCTAGTGAAATATATCTTTCAGAAAACACAAGATGTCCACATGTTGAAGACTTACAATCAAAATGATCTTTAGTATCTAAAAAAAATTCATCATCCCAAAAACAACACTGTAGAATTTATCTAGTCTTCCAAAAAGACTTGAACAATCTTTGAAGATGCAAAACATTTTCACCACATCCTATAAAATCCCACCTGACTTCGTTTACCAAAGACTACTCGCCCACCTAACCCACCCCTCCACCCCACTCTACAGCTCTCACTAGACTCTGTTATTTGTCCAGTAAAATGCAAAAGTCTGGCAAAATCTTCATAGCAAAAAGAAAAAGTTACTGAATCTCTTTTGACTCCAAGGCCTGGTTTCCTTTAGGTCCCCTCACTGACATTTCTTTGGCCCCACAGCATGGGGTACAGGCCGATCTGCATGGCTGGCTATACAGACGTATTATGAAGCCTTTACAATTGACCACACAAACACAATACCACAATGTAGGTCAACTTGTGCACTCAAATGCCAAAGTGAAGCTTATATGGAAGTAAACTACAGACATAAATCTGCGAGGGTAGAATTCCACCCAATGATCCTAAAATTATTTCAAGGAATCAATCTCCAAGTATGCATCATGAAATCAGAAGAGCCCAGTTAAGCTTTTGAGGGGGGAGGATAAAGAAGAAAGAAAGAAAATGAAAGACTTAAGAAGCAGCAAAGCTTTCACCAATCATTATATCATTGAGAGGGCTCAAACTACAGATGAAGTTAGATACAGAAGATTGTAGAAAGGGTATTTAAAATTATTAACTGATCAAAAATTTGTAGTTGTCATTAAAAAAAAATACAACTTAGCAATTCAGTTCAGAAAGAAGAATATCCCCAGGAACATACACATCTGTTTAATATTACAAGCCAACTGTCAACATCCTAAGTGAAGTTTTAATTTAATATTTTTTCTTTCTTGATGTTTTACCTTTAATCAATGCCTCATGAGAGTATCAACTTTCTATAAGAAACTGTTAAATATAAAGAAATGTTATTGTAGCATGTTTATAAAATCATAGTTCGAGAACTTTTTATTTTTCCAAAGCCTGACCACAACTTAATTATCTGCAGGACATTCCAGGCTCACAATTGCAAGCTCCAGTTCCCAAGCAATTTTAAACAATATCTACTGTACAGGACACAGGGTACACAAAAGACCGCAACATGGTTATATTTCCAAAAGTCAGCATTAGGCCCTTTAGACATGGTTTTTATTTTCATTAAACAATATTTGTTTCCTCACTAATCATTAAATGGTTTTCATCACTATTGCCTGCTTTCCTTTCACATGTCAGTTGTTAGCATCAGTGTTTGTGTTCATAATAAATATAAAAGTGACCCACTCCATCATTTAAAAATGAACACACATGATGTCTAGTTCAATGAGTGTTAGAGACTCAGCAACATACTCACACCGTGAATACTGTTCTGTTTTAATCTAGACACTTAAAAAAGTGTAATGGAGTAATAGACTATAGAGCCCTCTCCTTTAAATCAGATTTAAGCTTCGTGCCTGCTTATGTTATTGTGGGCACACAGATCTAATCAGTGGTTCAAGACATTTACTTGGGAAAATGAAAGAAGAAGACAGTAAGTTCATATCCCTGACCATAATGGGAAGGAGTTGAGAATACTGCCAATTCCTACAGATGCATGAGAAAAGTAGCCTGATTAAAAGTAACACATTAGAAACTGACTGAAATGTAGAGGAGCAACTCACAGAGCATTCCAGAACTTTAGGAATAATTCTGAGAAAGTAAATTTTAAAAATAAACAAAAGCTGTATGCTATAAAGTATTAGGAACAATAAAAAATATGTGAAGTGTGGAAGAAACAAAGAAAAGTATATCAAAGTCAGAGGAAAAATTAATCGTCAGTAAAAAAAAAAATCCAGTAAATAATCTGGAAAACCTTCAAGAAGTTCAGTTGCATTGGAACTAGTAGAGTTTCCATAAAATCAAATTATTTAAGTCCAAATAAACTAATTTTGGATTTCAGATTAACTGGCCGGTAGCTATGGTGAGTGCAGAGACACAGAAATGTACAAACACACGTGTTTACTGGCACATGTGTTTATCAAACACTCTATAGCACTTCTTATGTGCTAAGCACTTTCAAGGTGCTTTACTCACATTAATCCTCCAAGATTAGGTACTACTTTATTCCCATTACATAGATGAGGAAATAAGGCTAAATATTTTACCCACAGATCAGCCACAGGAGGTGGTAGAGCCCAGAGTCCATGCTCTTAACCATCAGGGCACAAATCATTCTGGGTGACATTACCTCTAATCCAAGTAAAAACAAGCCTATTACTTGGAGGGATCCACAGGCCTAAGTTCTCCATAGCTGCCTCCTCGGACTTCTTATCCTCTGCTGGCTTCTCAAATGTAGTCTTTTCCCAGGGACTACTCTGAGGCCCTCTTTTCTTCTGACTTGAAATTTCCCTTGGGCCATTCCACTCTTTCCTCAACGCTTCAATCTCCATTTACATTCTGATGTCTTCTCCATTCTAAATTCCTGGCTTAGAAATCTTTCCTCCAGTACATTTCTATATTTACAACTGCCTGGGAAATGTGTCCCTTGGGTGTTCAGCAGGCACCTCAAAAACTACAAAACGGAACTCATCTTAACTACCTACCTAGTTATCCACAATGAAAACCTCAAAGTCATCTATAACCATTGATTTTCATCTCCTACATTGAACAAGTCCCAGCTCTTGTCAAATATATCTTGAGTCTACTCCCTGGCTCTATAGTAACGAGCTGAGTTCAGGTCCTTGCCGGATCTTGACTATACTTGATTACTGCAACAGCTCAACTGGTCCTCCTCCTTGCTGCCAGTCCTTCTCACCTCTGCCGAATCCACCAACTGCCAGCAGAATGATCTTTCTCAAATACATACCTAATCACGTTAGTCTCCTACTGAAAACTTTTTATAGTTCACCATGGCCTTCAAGATAATGCCATTCCTTTCCCATTCTAGGGGAATCCCTTTTTACCCTTCAAGGCTTAACTCAAAACTCACCTCTCCTATTATGCCCTCTCCCTTTAACCCCTCCCAGTGAGTTCTTCACTTCCACCTGTGTCCATATACACTTTGATAGCAGCACTTATTAGAACATGCTTTAGTTATATGCCTCTAAGTCTATTTTTTCCCTAGATTATGTGTTTCTCAAAGTCAGACATTGTCTCACTCATGTTTGTACACCCAATACCTAACCTAGTTGTATACCTGGCATATAGTTGGTGCTTAATAGTAAGTGACTATAAGTGAATGAATAATTCATTCTCAGAGATACCCTTAGTTCAAAGTGATACTTATAATGTCTAAAGCAGAGTGAATGGGCACAATTTTTAATGCAATGTACATCTCTTGTTGGCCACCCACATGCATTGCTACCCTCCTTCTGGGAACAGTTCCCCAAATTTCCTTTGGAAACAATTCTTCCCTGATTCTCGGCCAAAAATGTATTGAGTGGAAGTAACATACTGTGTCAGATGCAGAGCTGGGTCCTAAGTGGACCAACCTAAGCAGTATATCCTTTTCCTGGCAATAGGAGTGGATTGAGGATAAGAATATCACTCAATTTGAGCCCGTAAGAGAAAGTGAATCCCAGTCAAGGAAACAGCCTCTCTCTTCCTCCAGAGGGGGCATTATGAGAAAGTGAGGCCTGCCAAGTGCCGCAGCTCAGTGGCTGCCACAAAGCAAGGGCATTAGAGGCGCCTTAAAGGAGAGGCCAACACTGTGTGTGCAAGAAAGAACAGAGGGAGTAAGAAAAACCAGACCTGTAGTGACACTGTTTGGTTCACCGAATCCAGCCATGCCAGAGGTTAAGTCATACCACTAGACTTTTCAGTGATATAAATCAATAAATTCCTTTGATCACTTAAGCTAATTTGCATTGGGTTCTCTGTAACTTATAACCATAAGACTTCTGATAAAGCAAGTTAGTGTTTATGGGAAGAAAATCAAGCTACACATTTGAAGAAATGTACAGAAAAAGGAGACAAACAGGGAGAGGGTGAGAGGGGACCGCAAATTAAATGTGATAGGCTATGAAGGAAGGAAGGAAGGAAGGAAGGAAGGAAGGAAGGAAGGAAGGAAGGAAGGAGAAAGAAGAGAAGAGAAGAGAAAAGAAAAAAAAAGAAAAGAAAAAGAAAAGAAAAGCTAACAAGGTACTCTACAACACAAACAGGAGAATGAGATTCCAGATGTGGAAAGAAAGCTTTCCATTCCAGACAGCATCACTCAGGCCCATATAGGGGTATCCTGTGGTACATTTATGAAAAGAATAAAGTTTTATAAAGAGCTAGAAAAAAAATTTAAAAAACCAATGTTTCTTTTTGAAATGGCCTTTATGAGAAAAAAAGAAAACACTTTGGGATAATTTAATCTGGAGAAAGCAAATCCTAGAGGCAATTTAACTTATTGAAGGGTTATTTATAAGGAGGTGACTAAACAGCTGTTCTCCAATTTCACAGGGAAAAGAATGACAGGAAATTGATTTAAATTTCAGTATGAAGCTCAAGGCAGGCAAAGGAGAAGTGCTTGAGGGAGAATGGTTAATGATGAAAAAAACTAAATGGAAAACTGGATTTTTATAGCTTTTAAAAGATGGAAAATTACCTATGTTGATTCTTTTAGTTTGGGGGTAAAACTACTAAACAAATATTTGAGATGTGCCTTCTGTTCATTTATTCAAATGCCATGTATGAATCCCTACTATGGGCCAGGTGCTCTGCAAGGCACTGGGAATACAAACACCAAGAAAATATGGTGTCTGTTCCGTCTAAAGGCTATGTTACTTGGTACAAGAGTCACTGTGCTAAATACAAAGAAGCAGGAAAATAGAGTCCTGCTCTCTCCTTTTCCATCCCCCACGCCAAAAATAAGCCCCAAAATCAACAATATCATTTGAGATAACACAGTAGCAGCTAAAAGGTTAAGTGACAATGTTATTATTAAATAAAAACACAAAATAATAAGGCAAGGGATGTCACAGGCCATACATATTTCCACAGTAAGGAATACAGGCAGCGAATGCTTTCAATTCAGGAGGAGACAAGTATAGGCTAGAATGTGCCTTTCAAGACCAATGGAATTTGAGAAAGTGAAGGAGAGCAAGCAGTCCAGGCAAGAGAAACAGCAGGAACCAAAGAAGGAGGCAAGAAGCTGAGGGGACTGCTAACAGAGCAGTGTGGTGAAAACTGGTGGGATGATGGAGGAAGTGTGGGGTTTAACACTGGAAAGGTGGCTAGGCTAGCTTTATAAAGACCAAATATCTTAGAATCTTTGCGTGGAGAATGAGTGGTACTACGAGTGCTTCTGAGTCAAAGTAATGATGAAAGCAACATTTTCCACACAGTGGCTTAGCGTGGAAAGGGACTGAGGGCTCACCGTTATTGTGTCAGCTCAGGCACAAGATGGTAGGAGTCTGAACTCCTATGGAAGCAGCAGAATGCATGAGATGGAGAGAAAGTGCAAGTGCTTATTCACTTAATTCATTTCCAAATACTATGTACTGAACTGTGCTCTGTGCTGTGAGGGGAATGTTACACAGTGTCTATCTTCTTGGGCTTGGTAATTAACTGGATAGAGGAGGACAGGAAAAGGGAGAATGATAGATGTAATTGCAAAAATGGCAGTCAGGGTGGAGGAGCTCTCTGGTGAGTTGGAATTCCTAAATTTTTATTCACACAAGCTGGAACAACAACAAAATGTCAAAACGTAAACAGGAAAACCAACCCTCCCAATATACCACTTCATGTGTACCATGGAAGATGCTGATTTTATTGCAGTTGAGTCAATGGAAAAGTATAGAAGCAAATGTGCTTGCACTGGTTGAACTGTGCCAAGTAATGAATATTTTAAAAGACTTCTGAAGCCAGCCATGGTGGTGTATATGCATAATCTCAGCTACTCAGGAGGCTGAGGCAGGAGGATGCTTGAGCCCAAGAGTTTGAGGTCAGCCTGGTCAACACAGTGAGACTCTATCTCCAAAAAAAAAAAAAAAATGAAAAAATAAAAAAAGACTTCAAAGATAGGTAGAAGTAAGGCATTTTTTTAGGACTGAAATGTTTCCAGATTTCATCTTTTGACATAAGTGAGATATATTCACAGATTTTCCATCATTTACCCACAGATAGGTATTTAGAAGCTTTCAGGAAATTCATCACCTCTCCTTGATAGTTCTTCTTTTTTCTTCCTTCTCTTAATCTAATTTTGATTTAACTTCCTCTTGTCATTGCTTGCTTACAAATCACTGCCTCTGTGTCTGGAGCCAATTAGGGCTGTAAAGTACCCCACAACGCCTTCATCTGAGGACCAATTTATATATATTTTCTTATTTCAAGAGGTAGAGTTAGCCTGTAACTCCAAAAGTTTCCAATCAACCATCACATTCTATTCTTTGGAAAAATATGCTTCTCTTCACAGTTAAGAAGAAGACATCAAACTACATATATTTTGCAAGAATATTTCCTTTCTACCTGTATAAAGATGAATTGTGCTTTGGGAATTCACTTGCAAAAAAAGGGTTGAGTGTAGGTAGTAAATGCTTAATAGCAATAACATTTTAAAAATCTTCCTACCAGTTAAAATTAAATGTAATTTCCTTATTACTTTAATGGAAACCTTTGGAGTTGAAGTATTTAACTAGTCTCTTTTACATCAAGTGTTCATTATGTAATTCTCTTTTAATATTAGGTATGCATACTGTCCATTGACAGAATAAAAACACACATTTCCACTGAAACAAAAACTGGAGAAGGACAAGGCAGCTTGATTCAGAATCTGATAATGGGTTACAGATTTCATTTCAGTTCAGATTTACAGTCAACATGCCACACAGTCATTTACCAGGTCATATTTGGAGGGAAAGTATGAACTGCCACATCACTGAGAGAAAAATCTGTGTAAGCCTAAAATACCTGACTTTTCCCACTGTAATGCTGAGCCTAAGGAAGAGAGGTAGAGAAAAAAAACTATATACATATATAATTATATATATATACATACATACACACACACCCACACACACACACACACATATTTAAAACTACCTTAAATTAAAAGGCAGTGATGATTTGGTCCAAGTTCTGGGCATAGGGAAGACTTCTCTTTGCCACTGTCTTTCAGGGTCACCCTGAGTGAGGCTGCAATGCTGCCTTGTCCATTGCTGGCTGGTTCTAGCCTACTAGCTAAATCATCCTAACCCCCAGGATGCTAGACTTACACAGGGGAAAATTCTAGAGCTGGTGGGCAGACACCTAACCTGAGTCATGGGCTGTGGATGCAAAGCTTCTACCCAGTTCCCAAGCCAACTCCTCTTTTCCAGCCTTCCCATCTCCTGCTGGAGCCTCCCATTAGTTGACCCCTATCAGAAGCCAGGGGGCAAGGAAACCCCACTATGCAGCCCATAAACATCAGCCTCTTGATATGATCCCCAATACTGGAGGTGGGGCCTGCTGGGAGGTGTTGGATCATGGGGGTTGATCCCTCATGAATGGCTTAGCGCTGTCCCCTTGGTGATAAGTGAATTCTTGCTCAGTTCACACAAGATCTGATTGTTTAAAAAGAGTCTGGGACCTCCCCCTTCTCTCTTCTTGCTCTCTCTCACCATGTGACACTCCTGCTCCCCCTTCAACTCCTGCCATGACTATGAGCTTCCTGAGGTTTCACAGAAGCAGATGCCGATGCCATGCTTCTCGTACAGTCTGCAGCATCATGAGCCAAAATTAACCTCTTTTCGTTATAAATTACCCAGCTCCAGGTATTCCTTTATGGCAATGCAAAAAATGAACTAATGCAGGTTGTGTGGCTAAACCACACCTTTCAGAGTGAGGCCCCCAGGTACTAGGAGGACTGCCTGCTGCTGGCTCACAGCCAAGTGAGTCTCAAGCAGCAGGAAGGTGCCTCACCCAACGCTAGCGCCCTTCCCTGGGAGAAGCCCACAGACAATGGCTAGCCAATGCAGTGGTTAAAAAGCCCTGGCCCTTTGCCTCAACTGGGCAATTCTAAAAAGCCATTTCAGCTCCAGAGATCTCCATGGAACTGACTGTTTAATAAACAAATAAAATTAAAAACTGGTATCCCAACAACAGAAAAGGGAATTACAATTTTTCAAATGTCTATAATCCATAAATTGGGTCTCCTTCCCTCTCAATGATTTTACTAACTAAAACCACAAATCTTTTTCCCTTTTCCCCAAAAGTAAACCTCAACACTTATCTTTAAGAAATGCATGGTCGGACAGGCATGGTGGCTCACGCCTGTAATCCCAGCACTTTGGGAGGCCGAGGCGGGAGGATCAAGAGGTCAGGAGATCGAGACCATCCTGGCTAACATGGTGAAACCTCATCTCTACTAAAAATACACAAATTAGCCTGGCGTGGTGGTGGGTGCCTGTTGTCCCAGCTGCTTGGGAGGCTGAGGCAGGAGAATGGTGTGAACCCGGGAGGCGGAGCTTGCAGTGAGCTGAGATCTGGTCACTGCATTCCAGCCTGGGTGAGACCCCGTGTCAAAAAAAAAAAAAAAAAAAAAAAGCATGGTCACATGGTAATTGTTGATTAAAAGAAAAAGTTTGGTTTGGAAGCAGCCGTATTTCCCCAAAAGGTAGTCAAGCACTTTCAAATATATAATATATGCACCAAAATATGCTCCTAAAGACAGCAGATGATGTGATAACACACTAAGGAGCAAGTCCCCAGAGGCTTGGTCTGTGGAACGCCAAGTGGAGCACAGTTCCCAGCCTGGGACAATCTTGCCACAGGACACCTGTGCATGCCCAAGAGCTGGGAGGCAGCAGGCAACCCGAGAAGCACAGCACACACGTGCCATGACTACTCATCTCACAGCACCAGGGACGTCATCCTGGGAGATAGCTTAACCTTCTGAACCTCAGTTTCTTCATGAATAAAGGAGCCTAACTTGAAAGGATAGTCAAATAAATTATAAAGCTTTTAACAAAGGGCCAGGTAGAGTAGGTGCTCAACAAGTGGTAGCCATTATTATCATTTATTATGCTTTAGAATAACAACCAGAAAGTTAAGACATCAATGCAACATTTGTGGATCATTTTCTCATATAGGTTAAGAAACTCTAGACTGGAAATCCAGCTGAGATACAGGAAAATTACTCCCTTTACAAAAGATTTTACCACAGACTTCCTTAAAATAGCCCCCACCCCTCCACTGCACATTTAATATAGAATTAGATATTGCTTACTCATAATATTTTTCTAATAAAAAACTATTAATTCTCCATTTCCTACCACAGCAAATAAAAACTCATCTGCCAGGAGTTTTACTTGTTCTGTTTTGCTTTTCATTTCAAAAGTATCTGTGTTCATTAAAGAAATTCTGGATGATAGAAGCAGAAAAATAAATCACCCAAGTCCCATCACTCAGAAAAAGCCATGGTTAACATTTTGGTGTATTCCCTTCCAGTCATTTCCATGCCTAGAGTTTTTTGGGTTTGCATACACAGTTTTAATTGTAACTGGTTTGGGTAGTTATTTTTTTAAGCTAACATAATAATATAAGTATATATTAATTACATATAATAATATATAATTCTCATGTCATGACATACTCTTCAGTATGTCACATTTACCTAACAATTTCTCTCTACTTGGGAATAATGCTAGTGTCTCTACGTAAGGCACTTGTGACAGCTGCCATCACTATCGTCATCAAAATCATTATTATTGTATTATTAAGGCTGCTGCTGTTCTGTGAACATTTCCAAGGCTTCGTGAAAAAAAGAAAAGAAAAGAAAACAACCCCTGCTGCTGCAAACTTCGCTTTTTCTTTTTTTTTTTTTTCCTAGCTGGAGTGCAATAGCACAATCTTGGATCACTGCAACCTCTGCTTCCCAGGTTCAAGCAATCCTCCCACCTCGGCCTCCCAGGTAGCTGAGATTACAGGTGTGTGCCACCGCAGCAGGCTAATATTTGTATTTTTTTTATAGCGATGAGATTTTGCCATGTTGCCCAGGCTGGTCTCGAATTCCTAAGCTCAAGCGATCTACCTACCTCAGCCTCGCAAAGTACTGGGATTACAGGCATGAGCCACCATACCCAGTCAAACTTTTAATCTCAGAAAGATCTCCCACTTCTACAAAGTATGTCAACATTTATCTTCATTTTCTTCAGTTTGGTTGTTACAGTTAAATCTTTAGTTCATCTAGAAATTTATTTTAATATATGTATGAAACAAGGAACTAAAAATTTATTTTTTTCCCAAAGTGCTAACCAATTATCCGCAATCACTGAATAAATCTTCCTTTTCTTACTGATTTACAACACATCCTTTAGCATGGATAAAATTTACACACACACACACACCCTGGACTAATGGGTTTCACTAAAAAATTCACATATGCATATATTATTTTTTGGTGCTAAAATGTCTTAGTATATGTGCTGCCAAAGCGAGCACTAAAGTAATAATTAATGTGTTGACAACACTTTTCTTCACTTCCAGGTATCCGTGTTTCTATTTGTCCAAATCTTCTGTATCTGTCTACAAAATTTTGCAGTTTGTTTCAACTAGGTCATTTACATTTCTTTTTAAGGTTATTACTAGAAACTCTTTTTGTTGCTACTATAAATGTTTCATTATATTCTAAATGGTCATTAATTAGATATAGGATCACCATTGACCTTTGCCCACTAATGTTATACAATGGCTCTCAAGGCCTCTGTAATCAGGCCATAGCACCTCCCCGTTTTCACACTGCTGAGTAAGAAGCCCCCACTGGCCTTGTTACGCTGGTTTCCTTACTGTCATTGAGCACGCCAGGCTCATGTTCACCATCCATCCACTTGACTTGCTCTTCAAAGATCTGTTCCCAGGTCAGTCAAAGCTTTCCTAAGTAGTCTGCCTCTAATTACATGCCTTTTTCTATACTCAACCAGAACTGATAATAAGTTCTAAAACATTTAATACTTTCAAATAATGTAGCAATAATTTTCCTTTTATCAATATTAGGACATTCAATTTTTTACATTTGAGAAAAGATTAAATGAAAAACAAACTATATTTTTTGTCTTTTTTAAGAGGCTATGATCAATTTCAAACTAATTTGGTAAAAAATATAGTTTGCTTACAATACTAATAAACTAGAAGCAGTTTAAATAGCTTTCAACAGGGGTTCAGATAAATCAATTCTTTGTTACTATTTTTAATAGCTATGCAGCCAAATAAACTGGTGGTAAAAGCAATATATACTGATATTTAAAAATTTCCAAAATATATTGTTTTCTACAATACTGTTATGTAACCCCTCTCTACTCCCCCAAGGAAGGAGGGGGGGCATGTGGAGAGGGATTACATAACAGTATTATAGAAAAATCCTGATTTTATTTAATAGAAAAAATGTCTGGAAAGTTAAACACCAGAATTTTAACTATGGTTATTTCCTGACAGTAGTACTAAATATGAACTATTTTCTTCCTTATTCTATTTAATGAGCACCTATTAATTTTATAATCAGATTTTAAAATAGTCAACTTCAAAAATGTGCCCTGCTGATAAAAGTCCATTATAAAATTATATAACCACTTTTGAATCAAATACATTTGTGAAAACACACCAAATGCTAACTTTGAAAAAAGAACAAACCAAAAAAACAAAACAAAACAAAACAAAACCTCACTCTTTCAGAGAATCTGGGAAAATATCACAAGGTAATGGGCAGTTATCACTGCAAAAAGTATTTAAAAATATATCCTGGGACTTTCAGAAAAAGAGTTCTGAGTCATGCAACCATCTCATTGACAAGGTCCTTACGGATTATCTAGTCAAAACCTCTCATTTAAAAAATCAGAAGAGTGACACCCAGAGAGGTTAGGTGAGTTCTCCAAGATCACACAGTAAGTTACTGGCAAAGCCAAAAGTATTTATAATTCAGAACATACACTTTTTAATTCCTGTCTCAATTCCTCTGATTAAGACATGCTGTAGCCTCTTACTTCTGCTAAGACTACAGAATTCACTGCTGGAGAAAATGTCCAAGAAAAGGCAAGTGTTCATTTCCCAGAGTTTTCTTATCATTTGACTATGAATTAGATAGAAATGTTACAATATTGTGAAATGGAAAGTGTCTCTCTCTTGGTTAAATACAGCTTACAAATTCCATAAGAACATTTTGACAAACAGACATATGTTAGATGGTGATAAGTGGAAGTTGGCAAACTTTAGTATTCATAGACTTTGAGGATCTGAAAGTCTGTAAGAAAGAAAAAAGTATTACCGAATGTAAAATTTCAACTGTGCTGCAAGCTTTCCATATCTGAGTTATTGGGTTCATTCAATATACCATACTTTCATTCCTTTGGTTTATTCACTTTCTTTTAGAGGAGTTTTGAAGGTGCCTCTTTTTAAGTCAATATTAAATGTAATACGTTTTAAACATAAAATGGTTTTCATACCATAAGTTGTAATTAATATTTGTAGACTTCACTGACACTTTACCCACCAGAGGGAGCCCATATGGATTTCCATGTAGTAAGAGACCTCAAACATCAAGTTTATGTGAATTCAACAATCACATTATTCATAATACAATCAATATTATAAAATCACTCAATAATATATTTCTATCCCCTGAAAAAGAGAAAAATTAAATGAAATCGGGCACATAAAGTCCTTAACTGAGTTCCTGACCTACAGCAGAAGCTCAAAAATGACTGAGTTTCCAAAATTTGTATCCTTCTGCACATTACTTATAGTGCTTACAACAAATTAACTGGTATTCTGACTTACACACAGGTTGATATGAGCTTGGCTGATATCTGCCCTGACAGATGGTTCTAGACCCAATATGTAAATAAATCTGGTTCTTGGGCCTCCAAAATGAAGCCAGCCCCTGACGGGAAGAATTCACTAAAAATGTCACACTGAGAAGACGTGTTTCTGAAGCCCTACCCTAGTAGGTGATACACATAATAACTGGTCAACTGCCAACTCAAAAGTGAGGAAAGAGGGAACTCTTTGACACACTCCAGATTCTTCATGGAATGCAGGAGAAAATGAATCAACTATCCCCGAGAATCATGCTTCTACAACATGTGATATAATCACTACCCCCAGGATGAGTTTCATTCAAGAATAAAGAAAGCAGAACTGAGAATAACAGGAGAGAACCTGGCATCCACACGGGCCCTCCTGAGTCTCTACCCCCTTGTACTTCTCGCCACCATAAGGCCCAGCCTAGTGACAGCCGTATTGCTGAGACAGGTCTCAATCTCCATGCAACTGGCTGGGCATAGGTACGTATGCACTGGGTATCTATTTTGTACTCAACTGTCTCCAAGGTCTAAATATAGTAAAGCTGAAGGACCCCATTGAGTTCCAGCTATGTTCTCCAATCCAGATTTATCAGTAAGCACTGCTGCTGGGGAGTTATCCACCACGTGCTGTCTTAATAAAACTTCAGTGTCCACTGGGCTCCTTGGATCTATTCTCTACTATTTAGAATTAAGAAGAAGGCATGAATAACTGGCACCCAACTCTAACCCTGAAAATGCTGTTATTGTAATCTTCTACCATTTAACTTTTCCAACCAGAAAACTGGGAATTACTCTACCTCCTCCTCTTTCTATTTCCACTAATTAGTTACTAAGTTTTACTAAGTTTGCTGAGTCTACCTACTAAATACTAAATACCTACTTCATCTATTTTCTCCCACCCAACCCTACCGTCACCGGCCCCTCAGTTTCACCTGAATTACTGCAACAGCATCCTACTTAGCTCCCCATGTCAGTCTTGTTACATTTCAAACCCATCATCAGCACTGCGGATTAGTTTAAGATGCAAACATGATCCATTCATGCCTCTGCTGCATAGCCCAGAGCATAAAGTACAAACTCCTCAGCACTGCTAACAATGCTGTCATTTAAGAGTTGGCAAATTTTTCTCTAAAGGGTCAGACAGGAAGTATTTTTAAGTTTCGCAGGCCTTTGTAGGCTATCGCTCTGCTGCTATAGCACGAAAGTATCCTTGGCCTATATTTAAACAAATGAAAATGACATATTCCAATAAAACTTTATTTACAAAAATAGGCAGTGGGCCAGATTTGGCCTGTGGGCCAGTTTATGGACCCCTGCTCTAACCCACTTCAGCACAACTTCATCCCCTGATACTCTGATCCTCACCCAGATCTCCTCTAGAAAAGGGCTCTAGTCATACCAGTCTTGCTGCTGGTTCCCAAACTGCCCTGCTGTTGTGCGCCACTGCCTTTGCTCACATCCATCCTTTCTACCTACGTCTGGTGGAATGGTTTTTCTCCTTAAAGGCCAAGTTTGATGATCACTTTGAGATTTCCACTGATTCTCCCCCAAAGAGATTTAGGTATCCTTTATCTATATTTTCAAAGAACAGGGACATATGCCTCATACTTTTTTTTTATGGCCCCACAATGCCTGACACACCAGCTGTTCAGTGTTTATTGGATGATGGTATAAATTAATTACTGAATAAATACATTTCAAAACTTACAGTCCTCCTAAGTCTTGGGCAAAATTCAGAAGTGTAATCCACACAAAGGATTCACAATCTCATGAAAACTCTGCAGTGCTGAGCTCTCCTTACAGTACACACTTAGTTATTGCAATCCATAAAAACATAGCATCATGAAGCTAAAAGAGGCCCTGGAGAGCATTAAAGCAGTGGTTTTTAAACTGTGTGTCTCTGGGCCCTCTGGTTGGTTCCTTGGGGTTCCTCAAGGAGAGGGGGAAGGTAACAGAAGGGTAGGCTGGCGAATGAACCTTTCTCCCTAAACCTCTCACTCCAGCTTTTACCAAAGTTGCTCCTTATTTCATTAGCTAAAAGGTTCCTGCCATATTTAAAAAGAAATCTATATTATTCAGCACACTCATGCTCTGTTCACAGCTTGCATTCTAAATCTCCATTGTTTCCTGATCCTACTTCTGTATGGTTTGGCCCTATCTCCTGTCCTTCCTGCCTCTCATGGAATCACTGTACCTGTTGCATGATACTGCTTCTTTGAATCATGCTCCCTCAACTGAAATCCCCTAACTATGATTATACTCAACCCTTGGGTAAAATTTATAACCCAGGTGGTCCCAGCTCAAGCTTTGGGTTCCAACACTGGCACACAAACTCAACACTGCCTCCGAAAAGGAAATCAAGGAGGTTCTGGGGAATCAATGCTAAAAAAGTTACAGTTGTTACTCATACCTCAGTTGTTGTGTACCTGTGCCTGCCTTTTCACTAGAGTGTACACGTGCTGAGGGGGGAACTGAATCTTAGTAATAAAATAAAAGCTACTATATACTGAATGCTTACTCCTAATACTGGACTAAGTATAAACGTGCATCATGTAATATTCAAGAATCATGTGAGGATCACACAGCTTTAGAACTACAATGAGCCTTGGACAGAGATCACCTAGCCCAAAAACTGAGAGAGACACGTGCGGTGGCTCAAGCCTGTAATCCCAGCACTTTGGGAGGCCGAGACGGGCGGATCACGAGGTCAGGAGATCGAGACCATCCTGGCTAACACGGTGAAACCCCGTCTCTACTTAAAAATACAAAAAACTAGCCGGGCGCGGTGGCGGGCGCCTGTAGTCCCAGCTACTCGGGAGGCTGAGGCAGGAGAATGGCGTGAACCCGGGAGGCGGAGCTTGCAGTGAGCTGAGATCCGGTCATTGCACTCCAGCCTGGGCGGCAGAGCGAGACTCCGTCTCAAAAAAAACAAAAAAAACAAAAAAAAACAGTTATTCATTAATTTAAGAAGTATGTACTAAGCACCTGCATCCCTACACTGTTCTAGAAGCTACAGATTCAGTGCTAGCAACACAAAGTTCTTCATTTTCAGAAAACACATATTCTAGTAGACAAACAACAAATAAACGGATATACGATATGCTAGGGGAAGCGACAGAAAAAGGATGCCTCTCTACGCAGGACATTCAAGGAAGCCCTCATGGAGGCAACATTTAACCAGAGACCTGAGGAACTGAGAAATCAAGCCATATGGAATCTGGGAGAAAAGTGTTCCAGGTAGAGGGATGCAAAGGTTGTAAGAGGGGAATGTGCATGATGCATGTGAGAAAATGAGAGGCCAGAGTAGCTGGAGTAGAGTGAGCAAAAGGAGGGGGAGAGGAGGTGAGGCCAGAGAGGTAGCAGAACCAGATCATCTGGCTTTGGGCCACTCCAAGAACTCTGAATTTCAGCCAAAGATTCAAGATAATCAATTCCTAAAAATAAGTAAATAAAAAATGAAGTTTAGCTTCCACAAAAGAATGTATTATCAAGAACAAAATCTCATCTGCATGCCTAATCTGAAAATAGAGTTCCCAGCAATTCAGGATCACTATTACCTTATTTAGAATCAAAATGTCCTTATTCTACAAGAAATCTCTGTAGTTATCTAGTTTAAGCTCTCAGTTTTACTAATGTGGAAACTGAGGCCCAGAGAAATCACATGAGCAGCCCACTTACTGGCAGACCTGCGGCTAGAACATGGGTTCCTGCTTTCCTGTCCAGGGCTCTCCAGCAGCCCCTGCTGCCTCTGCACAGCAGTTCGGTGCTGACAGGTTTCTTGGTTACCTGTGTGGTAACCACCCCTGGCTCCCGTAACCTTTATAAGTCAGTAAGAGAATAGACGGGCTGCCACTATGAGGCATCTCCAGGCCTATCCTCACCCCAGAACCTGTCATTATAAACTCCTGCATTTTCTAGTTTCTCATTCCCCACAGAGCTGAATACAGCCAGGCAGACAAGGTGAAGGCACATCAGGCACTGTCCCAGGCACTGTGAGGGATGTTTTTGTTGCTTTTGCTTGCCCAACATTCCTTACTCCCTATTCCCAGACAGGGCACTGCCGTTTCCAAGGTTCTGGTGGGGGCTACATAGTATCCAAGCCACCTATTAACCACAGATTGAGGTGGACATAGACCTGACCAATGAAAGAAACATCCCTCTGGCCATAATTACCACTACAAGAGAGAGCTGAGAATCAAGCAGAAACTAGATTTCCTTCCTGGGCTTTACAGATAAGAGCCAGAGAAAGAAGCTCTATCCCTGGATTTTCCAGTTATATGAGCTAAGGCATTTCCACTTTGTTCAGGTGAGTTTACATTAGGTTACTATTAATTGCAATCAAAAGAACTCAGACTCATGTAGGTATCTGCATACCTTTTCTTATTTCATCTAACAACTTTATAAGGTTGCCATTACTCACTCTATTTTAGACATAAGGAAACTGAATTAAGTGGCTTCCCCAAGTTCATATAGCAGATAAGACACATTCAAATCCAAGTCCTCCTGCCCCACGTTCCATTCAGTATTCAGTATTCAGAATTAACTCAAGAAGAAGAAACTCACTGCCATTCAGAAGCCAAAGAAATTCTGGTTTAAAAATTATAGGAGGATGTAGGGGACACGGGGACAGCAGCATTAAACCAGGTCAAAGGACCTGGCTTCTAGTTCTGGCTCTGTCCTATGACCTCAACTGCTATGACTTAGGGCAAGTAATTTCATTTATTTAGATGTTAGCTTTCTTATCTATTGACAAAATGAACTCGAGGTCCTTTTGAGTGAAAAAAAAAACCACACACACAAACAAACCAACATGGGTCTGCTTTAAGCATACAGATTCTACTGTTACCATATGCCAAGTAGATTTCAACTTGAATGGCAAGCCTAATAACAGGTAATGGCTCCTGGGGGACAATGTTGCAAAGAATTCTGAGCTCTAGGGATCCACGAAGATATGAGCATTGGCTTCCATGATCACAAGGAAGAAAAGAAAGTAACAGCTGCCTACCTGCCACACATCTGCCATCACTGAAAGAGTTTCACCTTGGCAAAGAAATGCTACCGTCTTTTACAAATGCAGACAGTACTTCTGCACCATCACTGATTTATCAGTACCTACCCAGGATTTTCACTCATTCCTCACACATTTAACTTGGCTCCCCTTTATAAGCAAGGAATGAAAGTGCAAGAAAACTAAGTGGTTTGGAAAATATAGCTTGGTGCCACTAAAGAAAATATGTCTAAATGGCCTACATGAGGAGGGGGGAGGTATTTGAGGGGAACAATAATAATTAGTCTGGTTTCTTAAAATATATACATATAGACTACGTGAGTAGGGTAACTCACAAGCTACCCTACTTAGCTTGTGAGTTAGGTAGGGTATTATCATGTCCATTTTATAGAAATGGAAAATGAGAGTCAGACTTGCCCAAGTTCACCCATTTCTAAGTAGCAGAAGCCAGATTTGAACCCAAGGCCCAGGTCTCTTTCCAATCCCACCGTCCTCATTAGTCCCACACTTCAAATGAGTTAACTAATCAAATTCCCATTGCAGAGTGACATATTCATTATTATTTGGAGTTGTTCGAATAATATAAGTTCCTCCCCCAAATAATCTGAAAAGTCATTACTCTCCATTTGTAATTTAATGGGTAGACATGCATTTGAGTACATATAAATTTAGCAAAATTGAACATAAAAGTTAAATGTTTAAAAGAATGATGCAGAAGAAATCAGTCTATTGGTGGGAGGTAGGGAAGGAAGATTTAGTTTCAATGCAATTTTATGAAACTTAATATAACCTTTACAACAATTCAGTGAGATGGAAATCTGGCATCAGGCATGTATTAGAGGAATGGAATGGAAGAACAGAAATTGAACCAGATTAAAACGCATCCTAGAAGTAACAGCAAATGCTTCAAGGAAGGCACTTACCAAAAGGCATACTATAACTTATTACATTTCATTAAGTCTGACAACCAGGGCTAAACCTGAATTAGAATATGTGCTTCTGGTATTGACCAGACTTTTCTGTATAAGGAATCCAGGCCAAACAAAATAACAGGCAAACTTTTGACACATCTAATCATAGTGAAAGCACAGGACATCCATCACTAGCTCTTCTAGTTAAAATTCCCACAAGAGAAGATGGGGAGTGGGGAATGGTTGGAAGAACAGGAGATAATACGCAAAGCAATGACAACACAAAATCAAAATTGCTTAAAAGAATGTATGTTTCCTCTACGTCAGGGGGACAGTGTCCCTGAACAACACAGCCCATGTACTCACTTAAGGTAATGTGACACCTACTCACATCAATACATAGCAGAATTGGAAGTTTCACTGTCACGTGGTCCAAACCTATGACATATGCACAAAGTTCTTCTCAAACATCTCTGAAAAGCAGTCATCACTCTGTTTAATTACTTCCAGTGACAGGGAACTCAGCACCCTACAGGACTGTTACTGTCCCTGAGGCCCATTAACTCAAAAGTCTAAAACACATTTTCACCACTCAGGGAGAGGTGGAAGTGATCACAGGGCTATCCAAAGGGCTTGCCAACTCAACTGTGCCTCTTGTCTCGACCATTCCCAAATCCCCCCTTTCCCTGAGCAGGACTCAAAATTAGCACAGTGTTCATAAATCAGTGGTTTCAGAGTCAGAAGGGACCCTTACAACGCCAATACTGTGATATTCATACCACGGTTCTACAAAAGGAACCCCAGGAAGTGCTTAGGCCAAACTGGGAGGGAGAGTGTCCTGTTTCTCTTCCTCTCATTTCAGCCTAGGAAGCTTCCACTTTAATTTGTTATATATAGAGGACCAAGGTAGTTTTTTAAAAGGAGGAGGAGAAAAAGAAGGACCATTTACAGGTAAATAAACTGAGGTCTTGACACTTGCTTAATGAAATCATATAGCTAACAGTTGCAGGGTTCAGACAACAACCTGGTCTCCTGGCTCCTTCTCTGGTACTTTCTCTACCATATAACATCTGACGGCCTAGAGGGCAAAATTCAAACTCCGCAGTGATATACAAAGCCCTTTAAGATCTCTCCCGGTCCAATTTTTATGAGAGTCCCACATACCAGTCTGACTCAAATGTTTATTGAACCAACTTGTATCAGACTCTTACACACCTCCACATCTTAGCGCATACTATTCTTTTAGCCTGAGATGCCCTTCTGCACTGGAGCCAACTAATCCTCTTTCAAGATTTGTTTTGGGCATCATCACCTCTATAAAGCCTTTTCTGATCCTCAGGTAGAACTGACCACATTCTTCTTTGTGCCCTACATAACACTTGCAAGGCTTTATGGCACTTGTTTTATGTCTATGTCCGTCTACTCCACTACTCCTTTTACATCATATTACTCTAACATGAGGCTGGTCAGAAAGTAGGTGCTTCATAGATGTTCATCAATAGGGAGAGTGTATTCATCTGGTCCAACCCCTTTCTGATGTTCAAGTATCCTCTGCTAACTGTCATTAATGCATGCATGCATACATTCATTCGAAAATATCTGAGTGTCTATGCAGTGCCAAGTGTATGCCAAGCAGAGTAGGATTTACTGTGAAATTAATGAGGTTTTAGCTTCGGGGTCCCTCACTTCCATCTTCCAAAGCTCTGAATCTCTCTTGGTGATTTTTATTTCTTAAAGACGGCAGACATAACTATAAAAACTTTCGGCCCCACAAAACCTAGATCCCTCCTTGGTGTCACGGACACAAAAGGGAACAAGACAAACATCTCTCCCCTTATGGAATTTTCTGTTTAACGGGAAAGACAGCCATTTTGTTCATTCATTCATTCAACAAACATTTACTAAGCAATGCTATGAGTCATGCATTGTGAGATGAAAACAACTGTCCCTGTCCTTAAGGAAAAGGTTCCTGTTCCCAGAGAGATGAAGGGACACCTGCTCTGATCAGGGAACAGAAAGTAGTTGAGATGACTGTAACACCGTGTTTGCGAAAGATGACCCTAAACTCGTCTCAAGAGGAACTGAGCCCTACTTATCGCGGAGACAAAGGGAAGAAAGAGTTCGGTTGAATATGGTTTTTAATCGCAACTGGGGATGGGAGGCAGACAAGTAAAGAGCACAGGCAAATACGGTGTGGTCAGTTCTGCAACAGGAAGTGAAGGACAGTGAGGTTTCCCCTGAGTGCAAGTCTGTAGTGACGGCGAACTCATGACCTCACAAAGCCGCCCGTGCACTTTCCAGATAGAGATTTCTGAGGGTCTCCTTCCTCGTCCCCCAACCCCCGCCGCCGCAGGAGAAATCTGTTCCCCAATATGCGTCCCCCTTCCTTAAAATAAGGCTGTTCCTTCCCCAAAAAGCTGTCTGGTCTCTGAGGCCAACTCTCCTGTCCCCCTTGGGGCCACCTCCTTCACACAATGCTTACGGGACGGGGTGTGGTTTGGGGCTCGGGGTCCCTGTCGCAGGACTGCCCCCTCCTCAACCCGCCGTTTCCATAGCAACCAGCTCACCACTTCGCGGGCCCGGCTGGAGAAGTCGCCCTTGGGCCGGGGGCTCCGGCGGAACAGCTCATCCCGGCTGCCATCGACCCCGCCGCCCACCGCCACTCCCAGCGCCTTGTTCCGCGTCTTCACGGTCTTGACGCTGGCCCGGAATAGCAGCGTGATGTCCACGGCCATAGCGACCCGTACCCGCAGCCCCACACTGGGCCCGCTCACGTAAGCAGCCGGCGACCGCGGCGAGAACCCGGCCGCTGGAGGACTGGTCCTGCCCCGCACTCCTCCCCACCGGCAACTGCGATGCGAGAAGAAAGGTTCCGGCCTGAGCCCCGCTACCGCGGCGGGAGGAAAAAGGTTCCGAACTCAGCGGCGCACCTGGCGGAGGAGGAACCCCGCGACGAACTCACGGGCACCTCTTTCTCCCGGCAAAGCTTGGAGGATTTAGCAGCGCGGAGAGCTCAGCGAGCTCTCCTGTGCTTTTTTGGGGCGTGTGGGCTCCGGGAGCGTGAGGACCGGGAAGCTGGGAGGCTCCTTCCCTTCTGGTGGCTCCCTCACTGAGAGCGGGCGGTTTGGTTGCGGGGGACGTGGAGGCGAGCCACCCTTGACCTTTGACTGCAAGGACTCACCTTGAGCAGGACAGAGGCACTTGGACGGTGACCCTCGGGGTGCAATAAGTGCTGAGACAGAGCAGATGTGCAAGGCATAGAGCTAGAGGCCAGAGGTCTTTCTTCTCCACCCTTCAGTCACCTCTTTGTAAAGTGAAGCCAGCATCCTCCTCGGAGTTTACTGTGAAAATTAAGTGAGCTGACGCGTGCTGTATTTTGATGTTGCTTGGCTCCTAGTAAGTGGCCAATAAATGGTAGTAATCGTTAATAATGTTATTATTATAATCACTCGTATTTGTGGTGATGGAAGAGGCTGTAGAGAAAAGGCGTCACCTGTGCAGAGATTTGAAGGATGAATAGGAACTTTAGATGGAGGCAAAGGTGAAAGAGTGGCCCTAATGTCGCTGGATTCTGTTCTTCCTTCATGCATAGTTTTTAATTGTACCGTCTTGAGCCATAGCTATTAAAATTGACAAGTCAGTCAATGAGTTTCTTCTGCATTTTTGGTTCATGGTTCTGTTTTGTGTTGTTTTTTGAGATGGGGGTCTGCTATGTTGCCCAGGCTGGATTGCAGTGGCTATTCAGAGGCGCCATCCTAGCTCATTACAGACTGGAACTCCAGGGCACAAACGATCCTCCCCGGCTCCGCCTCCTGAGTAGCTGGAACTTTAGGCACTTGCCACCATGCCTGGCCTAAGGATATTCAAAATCTCATTGATTTCTTCAAGATTTTTTTTTTTCATAAAGAGGATGCACAAGTAGAATGTGTATTAAAATAGTGGTTTTAATGGTCAATATAAAAATATTTTCATAATACTAAGATGTTATTTGCCTTTTCACTCTCACTTTCTCATGAGTTGCATACAGTTGAGTTTGCTAGACTGTGATATTGCAACGGAATAAATGCAGAACAGCTGTTTTCTATTAAGCCAGACTTCAAAAAAAAGATTTTCAAAAACATCAAAAGTTTTTAATTTCTCATATAGTGAATGTCGATAATGTCAATATAAACAAAAATTGTTTAGAGCCCTTAATAATTTTTAAGTGTGCAAAAGAGTTGAGACCAAAAGTTTGAGAACCACTGTGTTAAAGAAATAAAGTTTATCAGAAATAGATGTCAAGAAAGTGTATATTTACCAGAAAGGAGGAAGGAAAAGTTTTTTTTTTTTTTTTTAGACGGAGTCTTACTCTGTCCCCCAGGCTGGGGTGCAGTGGCACGATCTCGGCTCACTGCAAGCTCCGCCTCCCGGGTTCACCATTCTTCTGCCTCAGCCTTCCCAGTAGCTGGGACTACAGGCGCCCGCCACCACGCCCAATTATTTTTTTTTGTATTTTTAGTAGAGATGGAGTTTCACCGTGTTAGCCCGGATGGTCTCCATCTGCTGACCTTGTGATCCTCCCGCCTCTGCCTCCCAAAGTGCTGGGATTACAGGCGTGAGCCACCTCACCTAGCCAGGAAAAGATTATTTAAACCCAAACTGTAGCCACTTCTTGCAGTTTAAGGAAAATGAATTTCCATACAGCTTTCTTCCACCTACTGCGGAAAAGAGAAAGAAATTACAAAACCTCTGCCAATGATTCTATCTTGCATAAATGGCCCTTTGTTTAATCCAGACATTAATCAGTTTTTGGCTATGCAAAGTTAAGCTTGGGGCAGAGTAGAAGGAAAGAGAGATTGCCCTGCATAGTAAAGTGAGGGGGATTGAATTGAGGGGAGAAAAAGAGAAGCCAGAACCCAGGGAGGGGGCCAGGAAAGTACAAAGTAGGTAACTGGGAAGGATCTTTGAGTGGGAGGGAGGCTGAACTACATCAAGCCTTCAGTGAGTGGTGCCTTGTGTGAACAGCGTGTTTGTTGCAGTTGGATATTTTGGGTAGAAGGGTAGGGACAAAAATCTAAGTTTTCTGTCTGGATTTGCAAGAGCAGAGAAGATTGTGGTGGATATAAGACCCAAGTTGAGCTCAAAACATCAGGTTGTAAATCCACAAGTGACCAGAGGGCATAAAATTCCTAGATAAGTCACAAAGATCTTGAGGTGGCTGCTGAACTTTCCACAGACCGTGGGATATGGGGTTGCGCTTTGTAAATTTTGTGTTTATTCTTTAATTTCAAAGAGCAAAATGACTTCAGTTGACAGTTGACTAATAACTATATTAAGCCCCATAAAGCTGAGAGGGGATGTGGATTAAAAGGATGAGCAGAAATATAAGAGTATACTACTGCATCTCCAGGGTTCAAATGATTCTCCCCGCTCAGCCTCCTGAGTGTCTGGGACTATAGGTGCGTGCCACCATGCCTGGCCTGTTGGACGTAGTACTCAACTGCCCAGTTGGATGTAGTACACAAATTATGTTTTCTTTATGCATTCAGCAAACATTCATTGGGCCAGACACTGTTCTGAAAAATACACAGTCGACTCTTGAACAACACAGGCTTGAACTGCATGCGACCACTAATACTCAGACTTTCTTCTGCCTTTGCAACCCCTAAGACAGCAAGACCAACCCCTCCTGCTCCTCAGCCTACTCGATGTGATGATGGTGAGGATGAAGACCTTTACTTTCTGATGATTCACTTCTATTTAATGGATAGTAAATTTATTTTCCCTTCTGATTATTTTCTTAATACCATTTTCTCTAGCTTACTTTATCGATAGGATACAATATCTAATACATATGACATACAAAATATGTGTTAAGCGACTGTTGATGTTATTGATAAGGATTCTGGTCAACAGTAGGCTATTATTAGTTAAGATGTTAGGGAGTCAGAAGTTATACACGAATTTCCAACTGTGAAGGGTGGAGGAGTCATCAAGGATCAACTGTATTGGCATCCCTAAATATTGCTCCCTACAGCAGAAACTCCTATACAAGGAGACTAGATGTAGGCTGCCAGTGAAAACCAACGTCTCATTTCTGGGCAGCGAATTTAGGAGCTAATGTATGATTCACCATGCTCTCTTTTCCCTTTGCTGTGACAACCCCTAATGTTCCAATGTTCCATCAGCTTGAGTCCTTAAGTAAATATGACATGGAGCATAGCCAACCAAGGACATTGTATTGGTCAGAGTTCTCTAGAGGGACAGAACAAATAGGATAGATGTATATATAAAGGGGAGCTTATTAAGGAGTATTGACTCACACGGTCACAAGGTGAGGTCCCACAATAGGCCATCTGAAACATGCGGTGTTTGGTTTTCTGTCCTTCTGATAGTTTGCTGAGAATGATGGTTTCCAGCTTTATGCATGTCCCTACAAAGGACATGAACTCATCCTTTTTTACGGCTGCATAGTATTCCGTGGTGTGTATGTGCCACATTTTCTTAATCCAGTCTATCATTGATGGGCATTTGGGTTGGCTCCAAGTCTTTGCTATTGTGAATAGTGCCACAATAAACTTACGTGTGCATGTGTCTTTATAGCAGCATGATTTACAATCCTTTGGGTATACACCCAGTAATGGGATGGCTGGATCAAATGTTATTTCTAGTTCTAGATCCTTGAGGAATCACCACACTGTCTTCCACAATGGTTGAACTGGTTTACACTCCCAAAAACAGTGTAAAGGTGTTCTTATTTCTCCACATCCTCTCCAGCACCTGTTGTTTCCTGACTATTTAATGATCGCCATTTTAATTGGTGTGAGATGGTATCTCATTGTGGTTTTGATTTGCATTTCTCTGATGGCCAGTGATGATGAGCATTTTTTCTTGTGTCTGTTGCCTGCATAAATGTCTTCTTTTGAGAAGTGTCTGTTCATATCCTTTGCCCACTTTTTGATGGGGTTGTTTGATTTTTTTCTTGTAAATTTGTTTATGTTCTTTGTAGATTCTGGATATTATCCGTTTGTCAGATGGGTAGATTGCAAAAATTTTCTACCATTCTGTAGGTTTCCTGTTCACTCTGATGAAACTACCATCTTTTGCTGTGCAGCTCTTTAGTTTAATTAGATCCCATCTGTCAATTTTGGCTTTTGTTGCCATTGCTTTTAGTGTTTTAGACATGAAGTCCTTGCCCATGCCTACGTCCTGAATGATATTGCCTAGGTTTTCTTCTAGGGTTTTTATGATTTTAGGTCTAACATTTAAGTCTTTAATCCACCTTGAATTAATTTTTATATAAGGTGTAAGGAAGGGATCCAGTTTCAGCTTTCTACATATGCCTAGCCAGTTTTCCCAGCACCATTTATTACATAGGGAATCCTTTCCGCATTTCTTGTTTTTGTCAGGTTTGTCAAAATCAGATGGTTGTAAATGTTTGGTATTATTTCTGAGGGCTCTGTTCTGTTCCACTGGTCAATATCTCTGTTTTGGTACCAGTACCATGCTGTTTTGGTTACTGTAGCCTTGTAGTATAGTTTGAAGTCAGGTAGCGTGATGCCTCCAACTTTGTTCTTTTGGCTTAGGACTGTCTTGGCAGTGCAGGCTCTTTTTTGGTTCCACATGAACTTTAAAGTAGTTTTTTCCAATTCTGTGGAGAAAGTCATTGGTAACTTGATGGGGATGGCATTGAATCTATAAATTACTTTGGGCAGTATGGCCATTTTCACAATATTGATTATTCCTATCCATGAGCATGGAATGTTCTTCCATTTGTTTGGCATTGACACTCAATATTAACCATCACAGACATTTACTAAGATTGAGAATTGTCCACAGATTTGTGGGTGTTTGTTAACTGCAGCAGCATTAGCCTGTCCTGACTGATGACAACCAACATCTAGGTATCTACCAAAACAAGAATGTTAGATGTATTCTACACTCACCATCTTAATAGTATTATTCCTCAGTGAATGAAGCATGGAGAGGAAAGAACAGTTGTGCCTAAACCTAACCAGTGGAAAAGACCAGGCTGGCAGGGTCAGAGTGGCAGAAACCTTGGAAGACTGTGACCATGGCAGGGTAGAATTTATAACGCAAGAGGAAAGGCCTTCAAAAACATATACCTTCACATTAGGAAGTAAACTTAATGAAATTCATTGAAAACCATTTTTTTCCCCTCAAGGACTCTGGAAAGGACCCTGACTCTAGGGATGAGAAGCTCAAAGAAGAAACTTTTGTTCCCAATAGGGAACCTAGATAAAGAATTCAGGGTGGGTTTCTTTTGTTTTTTTTTTTTTTTTTTTTTTTGAGACAGAGTTTTGCTCTTGTTGCCCAGGCTGGAGTGCAATGGCGTGATCTCGGATCACTGCAACCTCCACCTCCTGGGTTCAAGCAATTCTCCTGCCTCAGCCTCCCAAGTAGCTGGGATTACAGATGTCCTCCACCATGCCCAGCTAATTTTTGGGGGGAATGTGTATTTTTAGTAGAGATAGGGTTTCACCATGTTGGCCAGACTGGCCTCGAACTCATGACCTCAGGTGATCCACCCACCTCGGCCTCCCAAAGTGCTGGAATTACAGGCATGAGCCATTGAGCTCGGCCCAAGGTGGGTTTCTTCCGGCAGCTCCCCCAGAAGTTTAGCTTTGAAACAGATGTGCGCAAAAAGGGAGGGAAAGTCAGGAAGCAAACAGGAGGTTGTCATGGTCCAGCCCTTTGAGGTGTGGCCTTTGTCCCCCAACCACCCGTTGAAGTAATATGGTTTGGCTATAACTCCACCCAAATTTCATCTCGAATTGTGATCGGAATTATATCCCCATGTGTCAGGAGAGGGACCTGGTGGGAGGTGATTGGATCACGGTGGCAGTGTCCCTCATGCTGTTCTCATGATAGTGAGTGGGTTTTCATGAAATCTGATGGTTTTATAAGGGGCTCTTGCCCCTTCACTCTCTCTCTCCTGCTGCCGTGTGAAGAAGGTACCTGCTTCTCCTTCGCCTTCCACCATGATTATAAGTTTCCTGAGGCCTCCCCAGCCATGCAGAACTGTGAGTCAATTAAGCCTCTTTCCTTTATAAATTACCCAGTCTCAGGTAGTATTTTTACAGCAATATGAAAACGGACTAATACACAGAGGGTACCTAAAGGAGGGGCTGCCACTACCTCATTCCTACCTGATTCTTGTTCTGGATCCTGAGCCTCTTGCCCTGGCCTACTGGCTTGTTTTATCCTACTTTCTGTCTCCTCCCACCCTGTAATGAGCTAAATGTTGGCTATGCCCAAAAGATATGTCCATATCCTGATCCCTAGAACCCATGAACCTGACCTTACTAGGAAAGGAAGTCTTTCCAGATATAGTTAAATTAAGGACCTTGAAATGAAGAAATGATTTTGGATTATCCTGGTGAGCCCTAAATCCAATAGCAAATATCTTTAAAACAGACACATAGAATAGAAGACCATGTGAAGACAGAGGCAGATACTGGAGAGATACAGCCACAGGCCCGTGAATCCTGATGACCACCAGAAACCGGAGGAAGCAAGGAAGAATTCTCCCCTGGAGTCTCTGAAGGGAGCGTGGCCCTGCCAACACCTTGATTTTGGACTTCTGTCCTTCAGGACTGTAAAAAACAAATTTCTGCTTGTGGTCATTTGTTACTGCAACCATAGGAAATTAATGTGCACCCTAACTCTTTTCCCTGCCCATCCTTCCTCCATTACCTATTCTCTACTTCCTGGGTGTGGCCCTCAGCCCCTGTTTGGGTTCTCAGCCCTGCAGGTAAGCCACCTTCAGCTTCACTGGGTCTGTACCTTTCTTGTGGTTGATTAGTCCTGCAGCTGCCTAGCCTGGTGCTCTTCTTTCCTTCCCCATCTCTTATTTGATCTCCCCTTGGAGAATCACAACTGACCAGGCCCCCTGTCCCACAAGGAAAACTGGAGGCCAGAATGAACTGAATCTAACCAAAAAGCACACCAAGATGGGCTCTTTTCATCAAATGTGCAGCAGAAAGGGTGTCCGTGCAACAAATATTTCACTCTCCATGTGTGACTCAGAGAAGGTAGACATACTCAACTCTTGTTTCCAACTTCTCTATTTAGGAGCTATTTGAATGCAGAAGATAGGAGAGAGCTTGTATGGCAGTTCTGCCAGCGGCTGTGGTATCTGGAGTGTCTGCACCCAAGGAGCTGCCCTTCTCAGTCTAGAAAGACCATTCAGCTGGGCACGGTGGCTCACGCCTGTAATCCCAGCACTTTGGGAGACCAAGGTGGGTGGATCACCTGAGGTCAGGCATTCAAGACCAGTCTGACCAACATCACGAGACCCCGTCTCTACTAAAAATACAAAAATTAGCGGGCATGGTGGCGCACACCTGTAGTCCCAGCTGCTCGGGAGGCTGAGGCATGTCACTTGAACCTGGGAAGCAGAGGTTGCAGTTGAGCCGAGATCATGCTACTGCTCTCCAGCCTGGGTGACAGAGCAAGACTCTGTCTCAAAAATGAATAAAAGAAAGCCCATTCTAAGCAGTTCAAGTAAGTGCAGAGAGAGGAAGGAGACAGTTGCCCACACAGCCAAGTCAGTCCCAGGGATAGTGAACAACAAGTTGCCTCCAGAACTTCAACATTAGGAGCCACTGGATAACAAGAGTCAGCACAGGGACAAAACAGGTGCCAAGATGTCAAGGATTCTTCTTTTGTCATCCTGAGTCCATCCGACTAAATTTCAAGAGGTCAGGTTAGAAAGAGCAAAGTTGATGGGGCATTTACGTGTGATTTGAACTCTTACCTGTCATATTTCAGGCAATCACCATGAGAAGCTTGACTTAGGAAGTTAAGGAAGACATGTCTTTTTGTTGATTTTCACATGGGAAGACGTGTGTGTGTGTGTGTGTGTGTGCACGCGCATGTGTGTGTTTGGTTGTGGTGAGACACAAGGGTTAAAAACTAACTGCTTCTCAGTTTGTGGTGTTTCCTGCCATCAGCAATGGCCTTGGGGATGACCCCCACTCCTCCCTTCTAGCCCTCAAGAAGACTCAGTTGTCTCTTGCTCCAAATTAGTATTCAGGAATACAAAGCCCAGCAAGTGCAAGGGGGCTCAGCATGACATGCACACAGTGTGGCACAGCCCAAGAGTCCGGCTTTGGAGGCAGCAATCTCTCAGAACTAAGACCACCCTGCATTAAAACCATCCTGTCAGCATCCCTTTACTCTGACCATGCAGGATGGTCTTCGAGCTCCACAAATATCCTTGAAGCCAAGAGTCACAATTCAGTTGGGAATCACACGAGCCCAGCCAGCAGGCAAAGATGGAGGCCAAAGGGCAGCTGAGCATCCATCATCACTGCTCTCTACTCCCAGAGCTACTCGGAGGTGGGCACTAGCGAACAAAGGCCCTCAGAAGAGAGAAGGGGACATCACTGCCCAATTAACCGCCATCCTGCCTTTGGCCTGTAGGCCTCTGCACACTGTAAGCCTAGACCAGCCTCAACTATATCACACATTGACTTTTTTTCCTCTCAGGACAGTGGTAGCCTGGAGTATTGTAATACCCATGGAATTTTTATAGGGTACCTAAGGGATATTTATCAGATCTCTGAGTTCTTTCTAGTTAAAACAGAAGTCCAGGAAACAGTTAACAGAGGATGACTAATAGGAAACAAAAACACAACACCCCTACAACCTGAGATGCAGAGATGGAAAGACTTGGGTTTGAATTCAGCCGCCCAACTCACCAACTGTGTGACTCTGGGCACGTTACTTCACCTCTCTGAGCCTCTGTCTAAAAAATGCAGACAAACCCTTTTAACTGCTCCTGATTTCTGTGAGTAGGGATTTCCTTTTTATACCTCTCCATGGAAGCAGCCTTAGTCATGTAGTTTTGAGGCAACATCGGCCAGTCTGCATTTTTCAGTTGGTCAAAGCAATCTATCAACTGAGGACATTTGGTCTTTTGCCTTCACCCTTTAACCTGAGCCAGTGGGAGGCAGTGACCTGGCTGAGGACTGTGTTCTGCAGACTCATACATTACCTCAGAGAGAAGCTAAAAACCAGAACGCTGCCAGAACTCTTTCTGCCTCTCTCTCCCTCATTGTCATTATCATCTCCTCAAGTCAGTTTTCTGTGCTTCTCTGTTCCTACGGCTGAACATGAGCCCCACTCAACGCCTACATTTATTAATATATGAGATACCCCTTAATACAGTTTGGCTGTGTCCTCATTCAGATCTCAACTTGAATTGTATCTCCCAGAATTCCCACATGTTATGGGAGGGACCTAGGAGGAGGTAACTGAATCATGAGGGCCGGTCTTTCCCATGCTATTCTCATGATAGTGAATAAGTCTCATGAGATCTGATGGGTTTATCAGGGGTTTCCACTTTTGCTTCTTCCTTGTTTTCTCTTGCTGACGTAAGAAGTCCTTTTCGCCTCCCACCATGATTCTGAGGCCTCCCCAGCCATGTGGAACTGTAAAGTCCAATTAAACCTCTTTTTCTTCCCAGTCTTGGGTATATCTTTATCAGCAGCATGAAAACAGACTAATACAGTAAATTGGGATCAGTAGAGTGAGGCATTGCTGAAAAGATACCCGAAAATTTGAATGTGAATTTGGAATTGGGTAACAGGCAGAGATGGGAATTGTTTGAAGGGCTCAGAAGAAGACAGGAAAATGTGGGAAAGTTTGGAACTCCCTAGAGACTTGTTGAATGGCTTTGCCCAAAATGCTGATAGTGATATGGACAATAAAATCCAGGCTGAAGCGGTCTCAGATAGAGATGAGAAACTCCTTGGGAATGTAAGCAAATTTGATTCTTGCTATGTTTTAGCAAAGAGACTGGTGGCATTTTGCCACTGCCCTGGAGATTTGTGGAACTTTGGACTTGAGAGAGATGATTTAGGGTATCTAGTGGAAGAAATTTCTAAGCAGCGAAGCATTCAAGACGTGACTTGGGTGCTGTTAAAGGCATTCAGTTTTATAAGGGAAGCAGGGCATAAAACTTTAGAAAATTTGCAGCCTGACTATGCAATAGAAAAGAAAAATCCATTTTCTGGGGAGAAATTCAAGCTGGCTGCAGAAATTTGCATAAGTAGCAAGGAGCCCAATGTTAATCTCCAAGACCATGGGAAAAATGTCTCCAGGCCATGTCAGAGACCTTCATGTCAATCCCTCCTGTCACAGGCCTGGAGGCCCTAGAAGAAAAAGTGGTTTTGTGGTCTGGGCCCAGGATCACCATGCTTTGTGCAGCTTAAGGGCTTGGTGGCCTGCACCCCAGCCTCTCCAGCCATGGCTGAAAGGGGCCAACATAGCTGAGGCTGTGGTTTCAGAGGGTCGAAACTCCAAGCCTTGGCAGCTTCCACTTGGTGTTGAACGTGCAGGTGCTCAGAAGTCAAGAAGTGAGGTTTGGGAACCTCCACCTAGATTTCGGAAGATGTATGGAAATGCCTGGATGTCCAGGAATAAATTTTCTGCAGGATGACAGCCCTCATGCAGAGCCTCTGCTAGGGCAGTGTGGAAGGGAAATGTGGGGTTGGAGTCCCCACATAGAGTCCCTATGGGGCACTGCCTAGTGGAGCTGTGAGAATAGGGCCACTCTTCTCCAGCCCCTAGAATGGTTGATCTACCAACAGCTTGCACCAGGCACCTGGAAAAGCCACAGACACTCAATGCCAGCCCATGAAAGCAGCTGGGAAGGAGGCTGTACCCTGCAAAGCCACAGGAGCAGAGATGCCTAAGACCGTGGGAACTTACTTCTTACATGAGTGTGACCTGGATATGAGACCTAGAGTCAAAGGACATCATTTTAGAGCTTTAAAATTTAGGCCGGGCACAGTGGCTCAAGCCTGTAATCCCAGCACTTTGGGAGGCCGAGACGGGCGGATCACGAGGTCAGGAGATCGAGACCATCCTGGCTAACACAGTGAAACCCCGTCTCTACTAAAAAATACAAAAAAACAAAAACTAGCCAGGCGAGGTGGCGGGCGCCTGTAGTCCCAGCTACTCGGGAGGCTGAGGCAGGAGAATGGCGTAAACCCGGGAGGCGGAGCTTGCAGTGAGCTGAGATCAGGCCACTGCACTCCAGCCCGGGCGACAGAGCGAGACTACGTCTCAAAAAAAAAAAAAAAAAAAATTTAACTGTCTGCTGGATTTCGGACTTGCATGGGCCCTGTAACCCCTTTGTTTTGTTCAATTTCTCCCATTTGGGATGACTGTATTTATCCAATACTTGTATTCCCATTGTGTTTAGGAAGTAACTAGCTTGTTTTTTATGTTACAGGCTCATGGGTGGAAGGGACTTGCCTTGTCTCAGGTAAGATTTTGGACTGTGGACTTTTGGGTTAATGCTGAAATGACTTAAGACTTTGAGGAACTGTTGGAAAGGCATGATTGGTTTTGAAATATAAGTACATGAGATTTGGAAGGACCAGGGGCGGAATGATATGGTTTGGCTATGTCCCCATTCAAATCTCAACTTGCATTGTATCTCCCAGAATTCCCATGTTGTGTGAGGGATCTAAGAGGAGGTAATTGAATCATGAGGGCCGGTCTTTCCCATGCTATTCTCATGATAGTGAATAAGTCTCATGAGATCTGATGGGTTTATCAGGGGTTTCCACTTTTGCTGCTTCCTCGTTTTCTCTTGCTGCCACCATGTAAGAAGTGCCTTTCACCTCCCGCCATGATTCTGAGGCCTCCTCAGCCATGTGGAACTGTAAGTCCAATTAAACCTCTTTTTCTTCCTAGTCTCAGGTATGTCTTTATCAGTAGATGAAAATGCACTAATATACCCCTAGTC
This sequence comes from Macaca thibetana thibetana, assembly GCF_024542745.1. NCBI lineage: Eukaryota > Metazoa > Chordata > Mammalia > Primates > Cercopithecidae > Macaca > Macaca thibetana. The sequence continues at coordinate 177,525,669 of NC_065582.1, forward strand.
ACAGAAAGGGTCTAACTTGATGTCTCAATCCCAAGTCCCAAACTGGCCCAGCTTGAGACAGACCTTCCCCTGGTCTGGTCAGCTAGGCTTTAGCATCTGGGTCCAATGTGACTGTCAGGATACACTCTCTGGCTGGGGATTTGTGGGGAGGGGATATGTTAATATTTTATTGCTGCTATAACAAATGATCACATTGTGGCTTAACCAATGCGAATTTGTTATCCTACAGTTATAGAGGTCAAAGTCTAATGTGGGTTTCACTGGACTAAAATCAAGGAGCTGGAAGGACTGTGTTCCATTCTGGAGACTCTGAGGGAGAATCCACTTCTTTGCCTTCTCCAGCTCCTAGAGGCTGCCCACGTTCTTTGGTTCACGGCCCTACACTCCTTCTCCGAAGCCAGGTATGATGGGTGGAGATCTTCTCACATTGCATCACTCTGACACTGACTGTCCTGCCTCCCTCTTCCACATTTAAGGACGCCTGTCATGACATTGGGCCCACCCAAATAGTCCAAGATAAGCTCCCTATCTGAAGGCTAGCTGATCAACATCACAGATTCCATCTGCAACCTGAGTGCCCTTGCCAAGTGAAATACATATTCACACATTCAGGGGTTAGGACTTGGACATTTTTTGGGGGCCATTATTCAGTCTACCACAAGGAGGTAGCTCCAATAAAAAGAGAGGGTGATTATGAGCTGGGTAGACACCCCTTTTGTGTCTTCCTGGAAGACAGAGAGATCCACCTACTCTTTTCCATTTCTCAATGTTTGTAGGCCTGCTCTGGTGATATTCCAAGGGTCTACAGAAATTAAGAAAACAGAACCTTTTCCCCTTGAGGATCTAACCTAGTAGGAGACACACCAATATCCAAACACAAGGCAATGTTCTTCTGAAAGCTTCTAGTCCTTTCTGCCTCTTTTAAGGTACTTATCCCACCCTGTTCACCCCATTTTAGAGGCATCAACTCACAACAATGTGATCAACAGTCACCAAAGTTCAAGGCCTCTCTCTCCCCTCCTTCTCCTGGCCCCCAGGTTGGGAAGTTTGGTGCAACTTCTTCCCAGGGCTGACTTCGTCCATCCCAGGAGTTTCATAAAGCACCTCATAAAACCCCATTTACTGGTTTCCCCAACATAATGGCAGAAATAAACTGCTTGATACACACTTGGAAATCCCCTCCAGAGAACGTGTGCATTGTTTTGTTGGCATGGCATCTTGGTTTCCAACTTGAATTTCCACCACCTTTGCTTTTTTGACAGTATCTTCCATGATTAAGATGGCTGAATCCTCCACTTTTTATTGAGTTGGACAGCAAATCACAGAATAAATGCTTTCCCTTGCACTTTAAAAGGATTTAATAGGAAAATATTTTTCCTACATCCTGTTTCAAGGGGAAAATGTGATTTTAAGGGGCATTTTATAGTTCACAACAGGATATTGAAGGGCATTTGGTTTTGCTTAGTTTATTATGACTGTGTTCCTCCAGCATGAAGTAGTGTTTTTTGTGATTATTTAGATTAGTGTGATTATGGTAGGTAGGCAGCCATAGAATTATGGAAATTTAGTACTGGAAAGAACCTTAAATATCATCCAGGCCAAACTCCCTCATTTTTCAGATGAGAAAACAAATGACTTGTCCAAGATCACATGTTGAGTTGCAGGGGAAAATGAGATTAGAATCTTTATCTTCCAACTGTTTAATGTCCCCCAAATAGCTTTGTGGCGAGAGTAGGAGTAAGGAAAGTAGCATTTATTCGAAGAGATCCCTATGTATCTGTAAGCCCTTCTGAATATGAGAATTGGAGTAACTAGTATGTGTGGATTTGTGTGTATTTCATTCATTCATTCATCCATTAAGCTAGCCAGTCAGTGAGTCATATTCTAACCATATTTCTAGTGTCTACTCAGTAGGTGACACGTGCTAGGTGCTGAAAATATAAAAGCAAAGCTGAAGTCCCCGCCTTGGAGCAAGTCAAGGAGTAATGAAAATGGACAGACAAGTGTGTACAGACATAATTAAACATAAATGTGATAATAGAGTTTGTTATTTTTCCATAGCAGCTTCAAAGCATGAAATTAAAAAGCTACAGGACATGATCAGCACTCCAGAAATAGAGTTGGAGAGATGCTTTCCTTGTGGTCTATTTCTGGCCCTTTCATTATCTCTGTCTTGATGGAACTCTATGGAGCAGGAACCACCTGTTAGCCTGGCATTGTGGCAAGAGCCTCAGTTCTGTGTCAGACAAGCTTGGGTTCCAATCCCAGTCACTTATTAGGAATGGGTTCTTGCGAGGTTATTTCCTCATCTATGAAAAAAGATAAAAACACATCCATCAGAGTTGTTGTACATGTGTATTAGTCTGTTCTTACACTGCTGATAAAGATATACCCAAGACTGTGTAATTTATAAAGAGAAAAAAAGAGCTTTAATGGACACACAGTTCCACGTGGCTAGGAAGGCCTCACAATCATGGCAGAAGGTGAAAGGCACATCTTACATGGTGGCACACAAGGACAGAATGAGAGCTAAGCGAAAGGGGTTTCCACTTATAAAACCATCAGATCTCATGAGACTAATTCACTACCACGAGAATAGTATGGGGGAAACCACCCCCATGATTCAATTATCTCCCACCGGGTCCCTCCCACAACTCATGGGAATTATGGGAGCTGCAACTCAAGATGAGATTTGGGTGGGGACACAGCCAAACCATATCAACATGTTAAATGAGATGATCTATATAAAGTGTGTAGCACAGCATCTGGTGCAGTTAGTCAAAAAAAATCCAGCTATTGTGGCAATGGGGATTTTGAGGATGAAACTAGACAGAAGAAACTTCAGACTGGCAATGCCAAGGCATCTGGAGGTGGTAAGAAGTCTTCTTTAGATTTTGGAAGGAAGCTTGGTTACTTTCAGTCTTCCGTATCACCCAACGAATGTGTGTTGTTCAAGAGAGAAGGCTGAGACGGTACCTTGGACAAGTGTTTGGAATTAAAGGAAGCACTTAGAAAGTAATCGGGCACATGGTTTGGGTAAATCTCAGAGAATGTTTCTGGGATTTGGAATATTTATTCTGGAGAAGAGAAGATTTGGGGGTTGGATGAAATGAAAGTCCTCAAGCACATGAACCAGTGGTGGAGAGCAGCTGTTCCCTATTTCTGTTTTGGACTGAAGGAGAGGAAATGAGCTTACATTGAAGCATGAGGGATTTAGGCTAAACATGAAGAAGAATTTCCTGGATGTGGGTATTGTTGGACTTTGGAATGAGTTACCAAGGTGTCTAAAATAAGGACAGTGTCTCTCTGGCTGCAGATCTTGAAGTTTTGAAGCCTTGGCTCTATGCAGGAGTGTCTACACTCACATACTCTTTCCAAGTGGGAGAGTCTATGACATTAACGGGATCTTCTAACGTGAGGATATGAGTCTCAGTCAACCCCAAACCACTGTCCAAAACCTTGTTCTAGCATAAGAAATGGTTGTGGTAGGAGCTGGATGATTATCTCTGGCATTCTGCAGTTTGACATTCCGCAAATACCACGATTGCTTATGTAGGCTACTCCAGTGACCAAACACCTCCCCTCCTTGAAGTTTATTAAGAAATTCTCTGCAGGGCTTCTTTCACCAAAAGTGCATTTAATAGAGCTTGGAATTTCCTCACAATGCATTTATTTTTGTTGATATATTTTTAGGTCTCCATTCCTTCACCTTCCTTTGCTTTGTAGGCATAAGTTATCAATAACCGGGCATTGACCACGCCGCAGGGGTTCTCCCCTACCCTCCCAGGGAAGCTAAGTCTTTAGCTGTTAATTTCAGAAGGTTTTAAGCCAACCACTAGTTTTCATAATTGTACATCAAAAAGGCAGGCAAATTGCAGCAGCTCTAAGTTCAAAGTCAGGACACAAAGGTCTCACTGTGAGCATCACAGCGAATAGTTTTGGGTTACCCTCACCCCAAAAGTAGCCCATGATGGGTTAGATTTTTATTTTTAAATAAACTTAGAGTTGAATAACTAGCCCTTGTAAGGGACTTCAACAAAGAGGCTGTATGTTGGCAGATATTAAATATGCCCCTATACACCCCAAATTGTTTTGTCTAGAATGTCTCATTTACTATAATTTCATTGATAAAGCCCCTGATTGTAGCCCAGGGACTTTCACATATTGGCTGCCTCCTGTCGGACCCACAGGCCTCTATTGGTGGCTCCGAATCAGCCCTTCAAGGCCCTCAATCCCCTGCTGTAGAGGGACTGGGTGATGATATCTATAAACCAACAGACTTGCTCTTTTCCAGTAAATCCCCCACAGAGTCCAGAAAAATATGCAAGCAGTCATTTTACTTCAAGTTTCTACTCACACAGGGTCAACAGAGGGAGGAGGGGCAGAAGCAGCTGCCCTAGAAGCAGCCATCATCCCAGCCCCACAGCCAGCATGAAATCTTAGCCCTCTTTTCCTTACACACGGCCGTGGCCACTCTTGTAGTCAGCACCAAAATCTCCTCTCTGAAGACCTTCTTTCTCTTCCTCCCTTCTTCCTTCCTCTGCTTCTTGGTCCACTGAAGTCCCTGGAGATCCCCTGGGTCCTGTCCTCTTTGGGTTGTCATTTGTCTTTGCTTCTGTTGCTCAAGCCAGGGCTGAAGGAAATTTGGAAATTTGCTGCGCCCCCCTAGGTACTGTTGTAGAGTGGACTCTGGGTCAGCGAGTCAGACCTTTCATTTATGTGCTTCAAGTCTAAGCTTTGCAAGCGCCTTCTCTATGTTACGTCTGCCTCCTTCCTCTTTAGTTTGTCTTTTATTTGTCTTAGTCTTGAGGAGGGAAATTTTCAGGAAATTGAGGATGGGAATATAGTGGAAAATCCATTCCCCACCGGAAAATATTCTGAAATTTCTGGCTTGGGTGACAGGCTGTCATTGATAAAGATAGATAATGATGAAGATGATGATAATGATAGCCAATCCTATGTAGCACTCATTAAGTACCAAGCCCTATTAAGTGCTTGAGGGAGAATAAATCATATAATCCTATGTGGCTCGTATTGTCATATGCATTTCGTTGATATAAAAAAAAATCAAGGCACAGAATGGTTAAGACACATACCTGAGGTTATACAGCTAGTAAGTTGCAGAGCAAGAATGGAACCCAAGGCCGGGAGCAGTGGCTCAAGCCTGTAATCCCAGCACTTTGGGAGGCTGAGGCAGGCAGATCACAAGGTCAGGAGTTCGAGACCAGCCTGGCCAACATAGTGAAACCCTGTCTCTACTAAAAACACAAAAATTAAAATTAGCCAGGCATGGCGGCACGCACCTGTAGTCCTAGCTACTCAGGAGGCTGAGGCAGGAGAATCACTTGAACCTGGGAGGCGGAGGTTGCAGTGAGCCGAGATCGCATCACTGCACTCCAGCTTAGGGATCAGAGCGAGACTTCGTCTCAAAAATGAAAAAGGGAAAAATGGAACCCAAAATGCTGGGCCTGGTGGCTCACACCTGTAATCCCAGCACTTTGGGAGGCTGAGGTGGGCAGATCACTTGAGGCCAGCAGTTAGAAACCAGCCTGGCCAACATGGTGATACCCCATCTCTACTAAAAACACAAAAATTAGGCCAGATGTAGGAGCTCACACCTGTAATCCCAGCACTTTGGGAGGCCGAGGCCGGTGGTTTGCTTTAGGTCAGGAGTTCAAGACCAGCCTGACCAACATGGTGAAACCCCATCTCTACTAATAATACAAAAATTAGCTGGGCATGGTGGCAGGTGCCTGTAATCTCAGCTACTTGGGAGGCTGAGGCAGGAGAATTGCTTGAACCCGGGAGGCGGAGGTTGCAGAGAGCCAAGATCGCGCCATTGCACTCCAGCCTGGGTGACAGAGTGAGACTGTCTCAAAACAAAACAAAACAACAACAACAACAACAACAACAAAGAATGGAACCCAGGCAACTCAGCCCCAAAGTCTCAGGAAGAGTCATCAGGCCACAAGTGTGTGTGGACCAACCAGGTGGAAAAGTAGAGTGGCAGGGGCAGGGACTCTGGCTTTGAGGCCAAGTGTGACCTGGAGAAGGAGCTTAGGGAGCCGTCTCACCCTTTGGGCTCCTGGCCCCACTGGGCTGCTCTTCCAGCTCTGCCTTGCTGGCTGAATCAACATTTCCTTTTCTCCATTTCAGTTTCATTCCCTCTTGCCCACACATCTTCCTTATTAAAGCCACCCAATCCTACCCCAGGCATCTCCAGGCTTAGTTTATACTTCCTGCCCTTGAAGTTACTGCTGGTGCCAAGATCTCTGTCTCACCATTTTTCTCCTGCCTTCCCATCCTCAAGGCTCACACTGACACGCAGCATCCTTAGGAGGAATTTGGCCAAGACTAGAAAAGCAGGGGCAATGCCGCCTCCTAGGGAAGGAGCATTTTCATGAGGTGGTTTTTTTCCTCCATCCTGCTCTGCTCCATCTCTGCTCTAGCTCCTAGAGCAGGAAAATGCAACAACCTCATTTAGAAAATATAATTTACATAAAATAGTTTCCAAATTTATTAAGGAAGCAGACAGCGAAAGGAAACCCACAATTAAAGAGGCTTTGCACGCATTCGATATCTTTCCACTGGCTGAAGTATATCATCTTCCTGAATTAATGAGGTCTGGGCAAAAACTGTAGCACAAAAGTATGCTTCGCTTTTAAGACTTCAGGGCCTTTATCATCCTGGTGGGGCAGGCAGCAGGGGTGGAACTGGCAGGGAAGACTTAGAGGCCAATCTGTTTTTTTAAGGATGCGTTGCCAGACTGAAATGGACAGGCTGCTACTGTAGGTACAGCCTTTCTCTGTAAAGAGGGGGAGCACTTTATATTTGGGGACACCCCAGTTTGTTCATTCAGCAAATCTTTTTAAAGAAAGTGTTTTAGAGACAGGACCTCACTCTGTCACCCAGGCTGGAGTGCAGTGGTATGATCGTAGCTCACTGTAACCTTGAACTCCTGGGCTCAAGTGATCCCCTTACCTCTGCCTCCCAACACCAGGATTACAGGCAGGGGAAGGAGCATGTGTTTGTATGTAAGTATCCATCCATTGATTTTACTGTCATGTCTTTATCATTTACCTAACCCTTTATCCAGCCATCCACTGAACACATACTTTTTTGTTCTCAAAGTCATTCAAAGCAGGTTGCCAGAGATCTGGCCCCAAGAGCAGCTGGGGAGGGAAGGGGTTGGGCAGATTACTGGAGATGCCCAGGATGAGCTTCACTAAAGCCACATGCCACTGTCCCCTTAGTAGCCTGTGATGCAGAGAGAGCCTGGCTTTGGAGTCAGGCAGCACTGGGTTTGAATTCTGACTCATTGAGTTACCACCGTCGGCTAGTTCCTTTATCTTATTTCTTGTTTATCTTAAGAACAGAATCACACTTAACCACAAGGGTGTTGGTGGATTAACTAGTAATGTTAGTAATGTGCTTATGATATAATATCTGTCATCAAGGTAGACAGCACATATTTTATTCATTCTCTAAGTATTTATTGAGCACCTACTATGTGTCAGGCATCGCCCTACCTGCAGGAACTGTAATAGAGACTAGGATAGCCCTGTCCTCATTGAAATTTTTTCAAGTACTTATAGGCCTTTTGCTAATTAAAACCCTGCGCAAGGTACAAGATCCATGTACAATTTGCATAAACTTTGAAGAGCAAAGCAAATAAAAGAGAGATTATCAAGAGCCAGAATTTCAGGGACAGATGCTCATAAGATTTCATTACAAAAAGAAAATAACATGGAAAGGAGGCATGCAGAAAGTAACAAGAGGTTTCGTTGTCTGTTTTTTGTTTTTTAGAAAACCTATAAGCTGTTTGTAGAAAAGAAAAAGTAAATATGACCTAATGTTTCAGCTTCAGGCATAATAGCCCAGACATTTTTTGAAACCCACAAGGGTAGTTTTTACTTCTTCAGAATGTCTTTTTTTTTTTTTTTTTTTTTTCCTCCTGACTGTCTGGCTTCCTTTTCCCTTCAAAGGAATAACATATAAAAACTCTATCTAAGAGTGCTATGTGAAGTACATGCCAGCCTACAAGACATGTCTCTAACCAAGTCGAAAGAGTGCAGTATTCATTCATTCATTCGTTCGTTCATTCATTCAACAAATGTTTATTAACAGGTATTGTTTACCAAGCACTGTGTGTTAAGGACAAGATGGTATGAAACAAACAGACCCAGGCCTCAGGAAAGAGAGGCTGTTTCATTCAGAGACAATTACCGTACACTACAATGAATGCCGTGATGAAGGGATGCAAAAAAGGAAAAACAAAACAAAAAAAACAAAACAACAACAACAACAAAAACCCCATAACGGTGTGGATCCCTCCCTGTGGGGATGAGGAGAAAGGAAAACAGCTTCAGGGATCTCCAAGCCCTTGTGCCGGTCACTCTTCTTTCCCCTCTCCTCTCTTCCTTCCTTCTCTGTCTTTCCTTTCATCCTTCCTCCTCCCTTCTCTTTGGACATCACTAATAAAAGAGAAGTAGATGTCAGAGACGTAGACATGGGGAGGGCTTTAATATCTAGCCTTATGGAACAAAATCCTTGGGACCCAACAGAACTTAGTGTTGCAGAGCTTTCTCCTGAGTTCAGCTAAAACCAGGCTCTTGTCACACGACCAGGGAAGATTAGGCTCTTGGACACATAGAAGGGTGAGGAAAACAGAATTTATTGGGCGAAAAGGAAAAAGAAAGAAAAACTCTCAGCAAAGTCAGAGGGGGTCTTGCCAACAACCTCCCTCCTCACAAACTGAATCCCAGGTTACCACATAAGCCAGGTTCCTCTCCCCTGCAAATGTCGTGAACTTCCCCTGGCTCTACCCATTTCCCCCGATAAGCAGGTGGGCCGCATTTAGAGAAAATCATTTGGGAAAGGGCAGACTTCATCCAGGACCAGCAATCCGGTTTCTCAGACTTCAGGCTGTTTTAGTCTTGGAGGTGGGGTTTCACCCGGGACATTTGGCTGCCTCCTGTCTCTATCATTAGCATCTATTCCTATCCCTATCTTCGTTGGACACTTGACTCTCTCCTAGAGCAACCCCAGCAAACATCTGTCTATTGTGTACTTAAATACCCCCACAGATTGGGAACTCTCTCCTTTATGGGAAAGCTCTTTATATCTGGGACACCCCAGTTTGTTCATTCGGCACATTTTCTTTTCAATTTTTTTAGAGACAGGGTCTCACTCTGTCATCCAGGCTGAAATGCAGTGGTGTGATCATAGCTCAATGTAACATCGAACTCCTGGGCTCAAGTGATCCTCCTGCCTCAGCCTCCCAGGAGCAAAGGGCTACAGGCATGTGCCACCACTCCCAGCTAGCTTTTTAATTTTTAAAAAAATGTTTTGTAGAGATGATGTCTCGCTATGTTGACCAAGCTTGTCTCAAATTCCTGGCTTCAAACCATCCTCCCACCTCTGCCTCCCAAAACACTGGGATTTCAGCCGTGAGCCACCAACACGCCTGGCCTCATTCTGCAAATCTTTACAAAGCTTCAAAGACATCCCAGAAGCTGGGAATACAGAGACGAATCAGACACAATTCCTGCCCTCCAGCTGTTCCCGGTATTCTCGCTCCTTTGCGGCCACCTCTTCTGCCCTGCCTTTCCACCTTGTCCCTTCTTCTGTCAAGTGGCTTTTGGTTTGGTCACCACTTTGCCCGTGTTTCTTTCCAGAAGTGAGTCCCAGACTTCAGGTGTGGTCTGACTCATGTCCTATCGGCTCTCTCCCTCTGAAAACCGTGCTTGTATTAAAGCAGCTTGGGAGCTCATTAATGTTCTTGGCAGCCAGGTCCTACCCCTGACGTGCAGAAGCTGGCTGGCCACTTAGGGGACCCCTGTCTTTTTCACACGTGAGTCTGTTAAGCCTCACCTCCCTCATCGTCTCCATGTGTGGGGCAGTTTTCAACAAATGTTCAGAGTCCAACACCTGCCCTTGTTAAACGTAATCTTATTACACTAGTCCCCTTGTTTTAACTTCTCAAACCTTTTGAGTCTTGCTTCTGTTACCCAAGAAGACCTAGAAAGCTCCACATCTCCTCTGAAAATGTGTGTGTATGTGTGTGCATGTGCGTGTATTTGCACGCACACCCCTGGGTACAACTCTGAGGAGCCCACCCATAGGTTTCTGAACAATCTTCCATGAATGCAGCTCATTCATACACACATTTATTCATTCTGCAACATTTATTCAACATCCCCTAACAAAACTTTCGTTTTAGAGCATTTTTTTACCCAGGCATTACAAAGAGAATAGAAGCAAACGAAATGCATACTAAGGAGTGAATTATTGATAGTGCTCACCTGCATTTTTTAAAGCAGAGAGTAGCATTTATTTTGGCCTAATTTCCACCAGTCAGAAAATTAAAACAGTGATGAATTACATATCACTATACTGCATTTTATTATCAGCATCAAAATTCAAGTGTGCTCTGCTTAAAATTCAGAAGACAAACTTTCTCATTTAGAAAAATTCATTCTGTTAGTGCCTGATGAGAATGGAATAAAAATTTCATGATGCATACATATTGATTCAATTTTTTTCTTTTTTAAAAAAATGTATTTTATTCTGGATTCAAGGTGTTCATGTGCATGTATGCTACAGAGGTGTAATTGTGTACTGGAGGGATTAGGCTTCTAGCGTGTCCATTACCCAAATAGTGAACATCGTACCCAATAGGTATTCTTCAATTCTAGCCCCACCTCTAATGATCCCCCCTTTGGGAGTCCCCAGTGTCTATTGTTTCCATCTTTATGTCCATGTGTGCCCATTGTTTAGCTCCCATTTATATGTGAGAACATGTGGTATTTAGTTTTCTGTTTCTGTGTTAGTTTAGGATAATGACCTCCAGCTCAATCCATGTTGTTGCAAAGGACATGATTTTGTTCTTTCTGTCTTTTTTTTTTTTTTAATGACTGCTTCACCTTCTTCTTAACTATTCCAAGGTGTTTGGTTCTTAAACTGATTGGTGAAATCAAGCAGTAATAGCAGAAGCAAGTGGAGACAAGTCTTGTTTAAATAGTATCATGAAGCTGACTCTGACAGAGTCACCCAACCCTTTCCATACACACCCAACCCTCTCCTCTGTCAGAGCTTCTAGAGAGAGGCTGGCTAACCCCAGGATCCAGCAATATTTGGAGAATCATCAACATTCTTTCTACGCATCCCAGTGACCCACTTGACAGCAGGGAGCTCAGAAATGTTGTGGGAACCCCAGAACCCTGAGATCTTCAGCCCCAACTCACAACTTTCTCCCTTGTCATTGGAAGGGATTGAGGACCTTGGGCCAAATCTCTGTTTCTCAGAGTGATTTCTGGCTCAGCCTATATCCAGGTGGAGTGAAGCTTTTGCTTATTGTTTTGGAGTAGGTACAGCCGGACTAGGGTTTGCACCCCCGGAGTTAGGTAGAATTGGAGTAGCAGAGCCTTTAGCAGATCTGACCTCTGGGAAAAGTTCTAATGTGGCAATAATACAACTTTTCCATAGGATTATTCCTAAGGTTAAATGGCGTAATAGCTATGACATGCTTAACACAGTGCCAGGCTTGTGGTGTTTGTAAATGTTAGCTATTATATTAGTTAGGAAAGCGAGCTAATGCAGAACATGATACCTAACACAAAGTCCTCCTTATGCTTAAACAGAGAAGGAGTTATTTTTTGCATACAGTAAGATGTCTAGAAGTAGGTAGTTGCAGGTTTCAGTTCAGGAGCTCAAAATTGATGGGCTCAATGTCTCTGAAATTCTGGACGTTTCTTCATAGATGCAAGAGGGCTGTTAGAATGCAGGCAATTGCATCCTTGTTTAAGCCAGGAGAAAGGGGGAAGACTGCCTTAACCACATCTGACATCTCTCATCAGGAAAGAAAAGCCTTTCCCAGAAATCCATGAGAACATTTTTGTTTAGGTCTCAAGGGCCAGAACTGGGTCACTGGCTACTCCCTAGCTGCAAAGAGGCTGGGAAAGTTAGGAACAGCATAATCATGATTGGCACACCAGTAATGAGCCATTGCCCGGAAGGAGTAAGCAGTTTAGATACTAACAGTGATTACCATAGTGATTGTTACCAGCTCTAGTCTGCCTTCCATCTATCTACTTCTCATTTGTAGCAAATTATCGAGTGGCCTCATGCCAGTTATAAATATTATTCATTGTACTCATAGCTCCCTGCACTAAGCCAGCTTTTCTCTTAACCTTTCCCTGTCCATCTGGATAACATTTCTTATTGTTCCTCCTCCCCCAGGAGGATTTCTGTACTAGTCACTATTGCTGATTACGCTGTGTAACAAATAACTCCCAAACATTAATAAATGTTTTTTCCCACTCGCAGGTCTGCAGGTCAGCTGAGGGGGCTCTGGCCCAGGGTGTGGGTTCAGGTCTGCTTTTGTGTCTCTCCTTCCAGAATCCTAACCTAGGGAGCACCAAGTACCTAGGAGATGCTTTCCTCATGGTGGATTAGGAGAGCAAAAAAGGACAACACCACATGAGCACATTAAAAGCCTCTGCTTGCATCATGACCACTCATGTTCCATTGGCCATAGCAAGTCCCATGGCTGGGTCTGACGAGGAAGATTATTCTTTCCAGGAGAGGGAAGGAGAAAGCAAGTATTTGCTGAACAGGAATCTAATCCACTGCACCTTCTCAAGCCCAAACTGGGTTAGGAGTCCTCCTTGGGCACCCATGGTCCTTAATGCATCCTTCTGTTACAGCTTTGGATTCTCCATTGCCCTTACCTATTCCATTGTCTGTCTTCCCCAGTGGATTGCCAAAAGATTGCTATCGCTGAGATGTGTAAGTCTTTTGTGGGATCTAGGTGACAGCCGATAAGTGTAGTTTTCATGGTCACAATGGCCAATTCTTTAACAGTTTATTAACAAAATAATAAAAGTTACAAAATGAAAATATAAAGGATAAGTTATTCGAAGACTGTGATTGGACTCTAGTTCTGAACATTATTTAAACTTGATGTTAACATGCTGTAGATAATAACATATCCACAGAACAGAAGCTAGGTCTTCCATTGGCCATAACATATGCCTCTAAATCCCCTCCCCACTACCAAAGTAGTGTCCAGAGGTATGTGCTATTACTTGAGAGATCATTCTGCAATTTAAAATTTAAGCTCGACAAATAATTAATACCATAAACATTTCATTGCCAAACACTGAAGATGCAATGATAACACCTGGCCATCATGCTCAGGTAGCTCACAATCTGAAGGGTAGATGGTGGTGGGAACAGAGCAGTTAACAGATAAAATAAAGAGTAGTAAGTGGAGTTCTTATTTGTTGCTGGTGGGAATGCAAAATGGTACAGCAACTTCAGAAGACAGTTTAGAAGTTTCTGGCAAAACTGAGTATACTCTTACCAGAAGATCCAGCAAGCATGCTCCTTGGTATTTATCCAAAGAAGCTGAAAACTTACATCCACACAAAAACCTCCACTCAGACTTTTACAGTAGCTTTGTTCATAACTGCCAAAACATGAAAGCAACCAGGATGTCTTTCAATAGGTGATGGATAAACAAACTGTGGTACATACATACAATGGAATATTATTCAGCACTAAAAGCAAATGAGCTATAGAGCCATGAAAAGATGTGGGGGAACCTTAAATACACATTGCTAGTAAAAGAAGCCAATCTGAAAGGCTACATACTGCAAAATTTCAACTATAGGACACTCTGGAAAAGGCACAGCTATGGAGACAGTAAAAAGATCAGTGATTGCCAGGGGCTCAGGGGAGGGACAGAGGGATAAATAGGTTGAACACAGAGTATATTTAGGGCAATGAAACTATTCTGTATGATACTGTAATGGTGGATACATGTCATTATACCTTCGTCAAACCCATGGAATGTACAATACAAACAATGAACCCTAATGTAATCTATAGATTTTGGTTGATAATAATGTATCTATATTTAGTCATCAATTGTTACAAATGTACCACACTAATGCAAGATGTTAATATAGGGGAAAGTCTGAGAGAGGAGGTGTTGAGGACGGTATGTGGTAGTTCTATGCTTTCTGCTCAATTTTTCTGTAAAACTACAACTGCCCCCCAGAATAGTCTATTAATGTAGAGAACAAGGTAATGAAGTGCAATAAAAGGGATATGTACAAAGTGTTATGACAACACAGAGAAAGCACACAGGGAAACCCTTCCAGAGGAGATGGGTTTGAACTGAGTCTTGAAGGATAATAGAAATTCACCAGGTAGAGCAAAGGAGAAAGGTGAACCTGGAGGAAAGTACCACCTGTGCCAAGCTGTCAATGACAGGATCATCACCTCTTGTGTCCACTGACCAAGTATCTAGAGTGCTGCCTGCCCTAGAGAAGGCGCTCAATAAATATTTGTTGAGTGATTGGATGGTAACTTGACACGACATAATACGGTGGAGCTTTATTTCCCAGCTAGATGCAAAGACTATCAAAAAGTGCAATAGGTACATTTTTTTGTTGTTTGTTTTGTTTTGAGACGGAGTTTCGCTCTTGTTGCCCAGGCTGGAGTGCAATGGTATGATCTTGGCTCACCACAACCTCTGCCTCCCGGGTTCAAGCGATTCTCCTTCCTCAGCCTCCTGAGTAGCTGGGATGAGAGGCATGTGCCACCACGCCCATATAATTTTGTATTTTTAGTAGAGACAGGGTCTCTCTGTGTTGGTCAGGCTGGTCTCAAACTCCCGACCTCAGGTGATCCACCCTACTCAGCCTCCCAAAGTGCTGGGATTACAGGCGTGAGCCACCGTGCTGAGCCAATAAGTACATATTTTATAACCTCCCCTTCCTATCCATCCTTAATGGTGAAAAGGGTATCAAATGTTTCCAATTGCTCTTTGGCTGGGGAAAAAACATCTTCTTGATGTTGATATTCATGCTCTAAAGGTAATTAGATGCCAGAGAAGAGACCAGATTGTAGGCGATGGCAGCCCACTTACAGTATGCATTTGTAAACAAGCAAAATCAAAACTGTAAAGTCGCATTTCAAGATGGTTTTGTGTTTCTCCACATTGAGCCAACAGCCTGTGGACGATATCATATGCTCCACTGGAATTGGCCGCCTTGGCCAAATGAGAAAGCCCATCTCCATGGAGGCTTTGAAGCAGAAGCATTAGGCACTGAGCAGGGAGGGAGGAGCACCACCCCTGTGGGGCTTGGCTGAGTCCACGGGGTCTGGGGGCAAATCTCATGCAAATCACGAATGGGACTGGTACCGACGTCAAAGAAGAGACACTTTGGAATCCGGCCTCTGTCACCAGGAGCTTCCCCTCCAGGCCTCTGGCAGAGGTGGTGTGGTCCTTCCTCCCTGATCTTTCATCTCTTGGAATCTCTAGTTGCTAAGCACAGGTGAACAGTGTCAAAACCCAGCCCATGATGGATTTATCATCCCACTTGCTGAGTACTGCCTATGGCCACATACTGTGCTTAGCATGTACACATTTGGGTTTATGTAAACCTTCCAACAAGGTGCCAGGTGGGTAACGTGATTGGGATTAGGAAACTCAGGCTCAGGAAAGTTAAGTCACTTACTCAGTGTCACCTGGTGATAAATGGCAGGGCTGGGGTTGGAACTCCCTTCTGCCTGGCTTCAAACTTATGTGCTTTCCAGTATGCGTGGCCACCCTGCCAACTACTCAGCAGGGGTCTGGGCACGGCCTTCTGATGGGCACTGTGAGAGGACAAGATACAAAAGAAATAGACAATGGGCTTCTCCTTTGCCCCTGAGATTTCCTTTGAAAAATAATTTGCAAAATCCTCCTCCCTGTGCTTTGCTCTGGAGTTTGAAGGCTCGGGTTCTGTGAACAGTGAACTCTCAGGAGGCACAAATCGCTCCCTCGGACACCATGCTTGAGACTTGACCACACTTCAGGCTGGCTTCACCTGCTCTACGCTGTGTCTCTAAAGGTGACCCCACCCCTACCTTGTACTAAGTCTTTACGCAAGAAAATGCAATGCTACCAAACCACAAAATGTGCATTGTCCCAACCCAGCTTGCACCAAACTGTTTTCAGGAATTCTCTAGTGACCCCTTCTGTAATTTCCATTTCTACATAGACTCCAGGCCCTTTTTGTTCCCCCTTCTTCACTTCCCCAGCATCCCTTTTGGTTCTTTCTTTGTTCTCCCTTCAGAAGCCTCAGTCTGCTTTAATTGGGGCTGAGTTCTGTCTGACCTGGAATCTCCCCCAAAGCAGGAGTCTGAATAAAACCTGTCTTGCCACCTTTCACAAATGTGCTGTTTTTTATTTTAATTTTTTCATTGATAGTTCAAATCCTGCTTCCTCTGGGTATTGTCTGTGTGTCCTTGGGTTAATCACTTCACTTCTCTGAGTCTCAACTTCCTCATCTTCAAAATGAGAACACAGGTAGGCCCACCTTGCTGCAAGGTGATGAGGGAAGGCCCTCGCCAGGGGCCTGGCACTCCTCACTCAGGAGTAATCAGTGACCCGTCCCCAGAGTGCTGGAACTCTTCTAGGCATTGGGAGTAGAGAGAAGCAACACAGAGTTCCTGCCCACAGAGAGTTGACTTTCTAGTGAAGAAACAAACACACAGGGAAACCCATCTGTATTAGTCTGTTTTCATGCTGCTGATAAAGATATATCTGAGACTGGGCAATTTACAAAAGGAAGAGAGGTTTAATGGACTTATAGGTTCACATAGCTGGAGAGGCCTCACAATCATGGTGGAAGGCAAAGAGGAGCAAGTCACATCTTACATGGATGGCAGCAGGCAAAGAGAGAGCTTGTGCAGGGAAACTCCCATTTTTAAAACCATCAGATGTCAGGAGACTTATTCACTATCACGAGACCAGCACAGGAAAGACCTGCCCCCATGATTCAATTACCTCCCACTGGGTCCCTCCCACAACACATGGGAATTCAAGAAGAGATTTGGATGGGGACACAGCCAAAACATATTACCATCTTAAAATATCAAGTAGTGAAAGCATGATGAAGAAAGTTAATGCAGGTGGAGGGATGCAGGTGACCTACCAGGAGGAGGAGCTATTTTCAAAGACCTCTCTGATGGGGGACATTTGCACAGGGAGCACCAGGTGGAAATCTGGGGGGCCCACACTCCAAGCAAAGAAAAGAGTAAGTGCAAAGGCCTAGAGGCAGGAGAGCACTGGACATGTTCCAGAAACCTCCAGCAGGCCAATGTAGCTGAAACACAGCCAGGCACAGGGGCTGGGACAGGAGGTTGGCCAGGCCATGTAGGACTCGGGGACCATGGTCAGGACTCTATATTCATATCAAAGGTGATAGGGAAGCACTAAGGTTACAGTGTAACCATAACCATGTCTCAATCACCTGCCTAACTCTACTAGAAGGAGGGAACGTGTCAGTGCTGGTTGAATTGTGACTTTCTCATGGGGGAGGGGGTGGGTTATAGGAACATGAGATATAAAGCATACCAGAAAAGGTATCCAATCTCTAGGTGTCCCCCTCCTTGGACACCTTCTTCAGGTCCCATGGTGATGTGATTTGGCTCTATGTCCCCACCCAAATCTCATCTCAAATTGTAATCTGAACAGTGGAGTAATATGATCTAAGTTTTATACATTATATATATTTAACATGATCTCAAATTTACAAAAAAGTTACAAGTATGGTACAAATAGTTTTTTTTCCCTGAATCATCTGAAAGTAAGTTGCCAGCATGATGCCTGTCACCCCTGGACACTTTACTGTGTATTTCCAACAAACAGAGAGAATGACCATCAAAATCATGATGTTTACAACATGCATTTTTTACTATTTGGTCCTCAGACCATATTCGGGTTTCATCCTTTGTCCCAATAATGTTCTTTATAACAAAAGAAGCCAGGGTGGAATCACACATTGCCGTTACATACCAAGCTCCTTTAGTCTCCTTCAGTCTGAAATGTTTCCTCAGGGTTTCTGTGATTTTCGTGACCTTGACTCATTTGAAGATGACTGGCCAATGATTTGATAGAATGTCCTTCAATCTGTATTTGTCTGACATTTCACCCTGATTAGAATTAGGATATGCATCTTTGGCAGAAATATCACACAAATGGCACTGTGTTCTCTAGGTTGCATCCTATCAGATGCACAAGAACTCAGTTTGTCCCATGACTGATGATGTTCACCTGCATCACCTGGTTAAAGTGGCATCAGCCCACCTTCTCCATTGTGAAGTTACTATTTTTACTGTTTTTCCCTCTGCAGTTGATATTTATTTTTATATAAATATCCTGTTCCTCATGAAACCTTCAATGTATTCAGTTATTAATAACACCATGGACTCCTGTTTCCCTGTTTTATTCTGTGGGCCATAATCCTTACCTCTCATTACTTATTTGTATTTGGATTACTCCGGAAATGTCCAGCAATGGCTTCTGGGTTCTTCTGGCACGTTTCCGTCATTGTTTGGGTGCTTACTTTCTGGGTAACAAGATGTTCCAGGCTCCGTTCTGTCTCAGTCCCAGAATCACCCATTTTTCCTAGGGTGCATCTTCCTTTTAGCTGAGATGGCCTTTATAATCCAAAACCTGACTACAATGTAGGCTCACCACTTTTGGAGTGTCAGTGCCCTCAGGTTCTCTCAATAGACAAAACTAAGGAATATATGTGTGTATATACACATCCAGTTGCAAGTATACATAATGCACATATATTTTTCATCTATATTTCTATGTCTATTTAGACATTGAATGCCATGAGTTCCTATCAATACCTCCAATCACAATCCCCTCCACAAGGGTCTTTCCAGATTCTCTTTCCATATTTGTAACCTGATTCTCCAACAGCAAGAAATCTTTCTCCTTTGCTTTTAATATATTTGCCTACCTGATAAATCCCCATGGATATAAATAATTGTCGATCTCCATTGCCATTCTCTCCCTTAGAAGGATGTTATTCTTGGTCCACTGAGGTCCTGACAGGTGGTGCTAGGCCTTCTCCATGCATGGATGCCTGCTCATCCTGCCTGGCTTCTGACATCTCTATGGGGTCACCTTCCTCACCTTGGATCTAACACCCTATACTGACCTACCCCTTTTGGTGCTTTCTTCATTTAGCCAGAGCTCCAGCACTCATGCCTGGCAGCCCTCCTCCTTGGACGTCTTCTTCAGGTTCCGTGGTGATGTAGTCATCACCCAAATCTCATATCAAATTGTAATCCCTATGTGTCAGAGGAGGGACCTGGTGGGAGATGATTGGATCATGGGGATGGATTTCTCCCTTGTTGTTCTCATGATAGTGAGTTCTCACGAGATCTGATGGTTTTAAAGTGTGACACTCCCCTCTTTCCACCCCTCCTGCCATCATGCCTTCCACCATGATTGTAAGTTTCCTGAGGCCTCCCCAGTCATGGGAACTGTGAGCTAATTAAACCTCTTTTCTTTATAAATTACCCAGTCTCAGGTAGTTCTTCATAGCAGTGTGAAAACGAACTAACACATAGCCTGATATTCTGCTCCAGGCCACCCTTTGATAGAGGCTTTCCTTACTCCACCTGTCCCACCTGACCAGCTGAAAGGAGGCATATGTATCACACCTGTTCAGTGGCAGCTTAGGCCCTCTCCCCTTGGAAGGGTATATCAATTTTCACAGTTTGTGGCTCTGCCGTTTTCAAAGGCTACAGTGAAATCTGAGCAGAAAATGAAAATCACCCATTTCTGCCGTACTCCCTGAAATCATTACATCATCACTAATTTTCCCTGAGTTCCCATGTGATGTTGGAGCTGGAAGGCCCCCGTTTCCCAGAACCAGATAGCTTCTTTCATGCCTATTTGCTTTTGCACAGGCTGTCTCTCTGCTTGGAATGCTTTTCCCAGGCGCGATAAACTCCTCCATTTCAAATATTTTGACTCTGTGAAACTTTCTTTAACCCCTAAATTTGACCCCAAGTTAATCATTTTTCTTCCTCTGCTACTATTTTCACATGTAGCTTTTAAAAAATATTTAATATATTGTGCACCCCTTGTACTAGGCTGTGAACTCCCTGAGACAAGTTGTTCATTCATTCGTCAAATATTTATTGAGCTCCTACCATTGTAAAAGGCTCTGTGCTAAGTACCAAGGATGAAAATGGAGAACAAGATATAGCACTTTCCCTCAAAGAGCTTGCAGTCTAGTGGGGGGTTTCACTAGGTAACCAAGCCATCCTAATCCATATTGCTGACATAGAGTCTGACACATGGAAGATGGTGAATGAATGCTTACTGGAATTTCTAAGACTGGTGTCAAGAGCATGGAACATAGTACTCATTCCCTGCTAAAGACTTTTCTCACTGTCTCTGTCCTCAAAGAGCTGGTTGTTTACTGGGAGAGACAGACACCAACTGTATATAAAAAGAGCACTAGAGTGTTTTCCAGGCCATGGTGTGGCATACTCGCTGTGAGCCGCTGCACGCAGCAGACACCGTTGGGTCTGCCCAGGGCCCTCAGATACCCTGCATGCCCTTTCCTGGCTCTGCATGCCCATCCTCCACGCTTCTGTGAGCTCCACTCTTAAGACTCACCCTGCAGACTTCTTGGAGGGACTTCCTTGGGCTACTGGAGCCACTTCTGTAATGGCAGTGAACGTCAACAGTTCAAAAACGGACAGGCGGGAGGGTAGGACAGCCCATGTTTCTTGCCTCCAAGCAGACGTAATCTACTCTGGAGAGCTCGGGATCAGGCTGGGACTAGGGCTTCTGATGTGATGTCCTTGTGTAGCCTTGTGTGGCCTCTTCTCCTTTCCTGTCCTGCTTCCTCCACTCCCCTCTTGCTTTCTTCTGAGAGCACCTTCCTTCATAAATACTTTGCCCACTCATTCTCCAAGGGTCAGCATGTGGGAAACCTGGTCCAGACACTGCATTTGCAACACCTGGCCCTGCTAATGAGTAGCTCACAGGCCAAGTGTGTGCTCCAGCTGGGAATCCAACCAGCTAAGTATCTGATATAGTTTGGCTGTGTTCCCAACCAAATCTCATCCTGAATTGTCATTCCCATAATCCCCAGTGTCATGGGAGAGACCCAGTGAGAGGTAATTTAGTCATGGGAGCTGTTACCCTCATGCTGTTCTTGTGATAGTGAATGAGTTCTCATAAGATTTGATAGTTTTATAAGGGGCTTTTTCCCTCTCTGCTCAGCACTCCTCCTTCCTGCCGCCAGGGGAAGAAAAACGTGTTTGCTTCCCCTTCTGCCATGATTGTAAGTTTCCTGAGGCCTCCCCAGCCATGCTAAACTGTGAGTCAATTAAACCTCTTTCCTTTATAAATTACCCAGTCTCAGGTATGTTCTTATTAGCAGCATGGGAATGGACTAATACAGTATCCAACCAGTCAAGTGCAGCTTCAGAGACCTTGGGCTTTAAGGAAGGGGCTGAAGGCCAGAGAAGACTTCTCAGTGAAGGTGAGTTGAGCAGGGCCTTAGAGGAGGGTAAGTCATTAGGTAGAAAGTGGGGCATTGCAAGGCAAGAAAACAGTGTATGAGCTGCTGTGAAAGACATGGGAAGGGGAGAAGCTCAGGCTCTTTCTCCTCCACTGGAGAATGTCCTCCTCCTTCCTCCCCCTCCCTCCCAACACACACACACACACACACACCCCAGTTTCCTCCTCCCAACACACACACACACACACACACACACACACACCCCAGTTTCCTCTCTGAAACTGAGCTAATCCAGCCAACATTTGCAGTGATTTTACACATACACGCATACACACACACACACACACACACACACACACACACACAGTTTTTCTCCCTGAAATTGAACTAATTCAGCCAGGCCCCGACAAACATTTGCAGTGATTTTACATACACACACACACACACACACACACACACACACACACTTTCTCACTACAGCACCCTGACAAACATTTGCAGTGATTTTACATACACACACACACACACACTCCCACACACACACACACACACACACACAGAAATTGAAAATTAATTTCAGCCAGGCCCTGAAAAACATTTGCAGTGATTTTACTCCCAGCGTGGACTCTTCTGCCCGGTCAGCTTCAAGGATTCCTTTGGTCCCAGAAATAGCCAAGGTGGCGGTGAAGGGAGGAGCTGTTTCATTTCCGAAATGAAAAACTTTAAGATAATTACACAGACGGCTTGAGCCTGCAATGGACAAAAAGAGTTTCATTATTGGACCCCTTTAGTGTAGGCGCCTCCCATCCCCAAAGGAGCGGGTTAACCGCTCGGCTGGCGCGGCCCCACCCGGGTCGCAGTCTGAGACGGACGGTCGCGCCCCCTTTGAAGTGCGGCCGCGCCTAATGAGGGACTCGCTGGGCCTCGGGATCAAGTGTCAGCGCCGCCCCAGACGCCGCAGGGCAGACAAAGGGCGCGGGCCGCCTGGCGGCGCTGGGAGGAGCGCGCGGCCCGCGGCGCTGAGCTGGACAAAGACGGAGACGGGCGCGCGGCGGGGTCCCGCGGGCAGAAGAGCCTGGCCTCCAGCGCCCGGCGCCCGGTTTGCTGCCCCCGCAGCCCCAAAGACCCTCTTTGAGGGCGGGAGCGGCCGCGCAGGCCACTCCGACGGCGACTAGAACGTGCCTGTGCCAAGCCCCAGCCCCAGCGTAACCTCGTGGGTGACAGTGTGACCTGGGTTTTCTCCGATTCGCGGGATGTGTCCGCTGAGCGCAATATAGCACCCTCTTCGCACCTCACACTCTTCTAAATCCGACCTTCTATTAACCCATTTCCTGTCCTGGATCACTTTGCGAGGTGGGTGGGGTGAGTAGTCCCATTGTCCAGCTCACCCCATTCTGCAGATCACCCCATTGTCCAGTTTATCCCATTGTATAGCTCACCCCATTGTACACATCACCTCATTGTACACATCAGCCATTGTATGGACCACCCCACTGTACAGATCACCTTGTTGTACAGATCACCTCGTTATTCAGATCACCCCAATGTACACATCACCCCATTGCACAGATCACCCCACTGAGTACATCACCTCATTGTACAGATCACCCCATTGTAGATCACCTCATTGTACAGCTTATCCCATTGCACAGATCGCCCCATTGTACACATCACCCCATTGTACAGATCACCCCATTGTATAGACCACCTGATTGTGTAGATCTCACTGTACAGATCACCCCATTGTACAGATCTGTGAAGCGAGGCTTGGAAGGAGCCCCAGATCACAGAGGCCCCAGATCAGAGAGCTAGAAGGGATGCTGCTGGGCAGAGTGGACTCAGAGTCCCAGACAGATGTTTACATATTTGGCATTTTTGTCATCTTGTCTGTGTGTGTGTTTTTAAAAACTCTTCATTTATTTATTTAATTTTAAAAATATATTTACTTCGATTAAAAATATATTGCATTAAAGTATTCTTTATCTTGGTTATTGAGATTTTGGGCGCCCTCTTACATTTTGGGTCCCGGGCGAGTGAGGCCCTGTCTGGCTTTTACCCGGCTTTACTGCCTGGCTCGAGGCTTTGGATCCTCACAACAAGCTCACGCAGCCAGGGTTACTGACCCCTTGGATACTTCAGAAGGAGAAAAACTGAAGGTCAAAGATGTGACGTGACCTACCCAGGGATGCCCAACAAGGAATGTGACACCAGCTAGTTAAGGTACCAAGTCAGCACCTTGCAGGCCCTTAGGTACCTTTGCTTTGTGGAGCCTGGCCATCATCATAGCAAACTTAAAAACACATTACATAGGGCCTTTTTATTCCATAATTTCTGAAACTATTTTTTAAAAATAAGTTGGATTTTGCTTTTAGTTGGCTACAAGGCACTAATTTACAGTGGCTGTGATTTCACAGAAATGATTGGGTGTACTGGGAAATTCTTGCAAAGTGAGAAAATTAAATCCTTTTCACATGTAATGAAATTTTTAGGAATAATTAATTTAGCATTTTAATGATGTTGACACGGTGTTACCTTCTGTAGACATTTAATTAAACATTTATTAGTTTTGACTTTGTAGTTTGCTTTCCTCCTGGTAGAGCCAAAAATTGTTTTTCCAGATCTCCAGTATTTTTGTTGGAAAGCCGTTCCAGCAGCATGGGGGTCCCGGGCACCTTTCTTAGGGTACCCAACCCCTATGGTTGGATGGTCCTGCCCACTTCAGTCCCCCACCTCCTCCCCATGCTGGGGGTGGGGTGCCTCACATCTTTCTAGTGTCCTGGTTTTTATGTGAGCAGGACTTTCTCAGGTCAGGCCTTGCTAAGCTGTAGCTTCCCTGGAGTCCAGTGTGATTGTAACCATGTCGCAATCACCAGCCTAATTCTAACAGAAGGAGGGTACTTGTCAGTGCTGGTTGAATTGCGAGTTTCTCATGAGGAGTTGGGTTAGAAGGACATGAGATATAAACTGTACCAGAAAAAGGATGGGTAGTTCTGGTGTGTCTCAGTCAACTCTGGCTGCTATAACAAAATACCATAGCCATAGGATGACTCAGACAATATTGACTTCTCATAGTTCTGGAGGCTGAAAGTCCAAGATGGAGGGGCCAGCTGATTCTTGTCTGGGTAAGGGCTCCTGTCCTGGCTTGCAGACGGCTGCCTTCTTGCTGTGTTCTCACATAGTGGAGAGAGAGAAGGAACAAGCTCTCTGGTCTCTTCCTATAAAGGCACTAATCCCATCATGAAGATCCCACCCTCATGACCTCATCTCAACCAACCTATCTCCAAAGGCCCCACCTCCAAATACCAACCTTGGGAGTTAAGGCCTCAACATATGAATCTGGAGGGAACACAAACATTCTGTCCATAACATGGTGCTACTATTCATGCTGTGTGTCCCCAGGGAAGTTTCTGCACCTCTCTGTTCCTCAGTTTCCTCTTCTGGAAAATGAAGGTGAATCAGAAAATTTCCTATCTGAAGCTCTTTTCAGTGCCGTCAGTCTCTCGTATGGGTTCATGGAAGAAGAAGTTTGCTTTCATGCAACAGAGCATTAGGGAAAGGTAAAGTTCTAACGGCCTGCTTTCGCAAATGGGGTCAAATAGATATTTTCTACAGTGGTAGCCTGTGATTATCTGTGATTTTTTTTCTGGGTGCAGTCTCCTCACTTTTCCTTGAATCCTTAGCAGACACTGCCATGATTTTTCTGTGTGTCTCATGCCATTGTGACTTGTGTGACCACCAGGCATTGGGTTTGGCATGTGGCAGGTGCTCAATGCATAGGTGTCAGGAGGGAACATCTTTTCCAGATGAGGAAACTGAGGCACAGAGAGGTCTGAGTCAACGCAAAAGCAATCTGACTGCTATGATGTTTCTGTACAGCCTTCTCTGGAAGAGGAGAGATTTTATATATTTGCAAATTGCACGAACTTTCTTCTTGCCTGTACCCAAACCACAGCTGAATGAGGTCAGTGAGGGACACTGTGTTCCCACCAGAACAGCTTTCAGGGCAGAAGACAGCTTTCCTCCTTACATAGGAATCTTACATCCACTCCTCCACAACCTATTTTACCCAAAGGCTTCTGACTAAACACATCTGTCTGGGGACCCAGGAGCCAGGGTGCCGGTTCCAGTCCTGGCGCAAACATTCTTTGTGACTTGGAGCAGGTCCCTTATCCTCTTGGAGCCTTTGTTTCCTCTGCAGGGAACCAGAAGTCTGGACTAGAGCAGAGCTTCTTACATCATCCGAGGGTCCTGTTAAAATGCAGAGCCTGAATCAGGAGGCCTGTTGGGGGCAGACATCTTGCACTTCTAACGAGCTCCCAGAGGATGCAGTTACTTTTGCCTGTCTGTGGATTGACTGAGGAGCAAGGACTGAGAGGACTTCTAAGGTCACCTCTTGCTCTGAAGGGACAGACCTTGAGCCCTGGCAGTGGGCACAAAGAGAGTGACAAAAACAAAAAACAACAAACAAACAAACAGCAACAACAACAACAGCAACAGCAACAAAAACCCAGATGCCCAGATTTGGGTCAGCCAGGAGAGCACAGAATGTGAAATGATTCCAGAGGGGTCCTTCGGACCACAGATACAAAAATCAACATCATCATCGTCACCATCAACAAACATTTGTGCAGTGCTTTCCCCTGTCCTGAGCAGCTGTCACATCCTTGAACCCAGTTGACCCCTACAGGCACCCTGTTGGGAGAGGAGGACGTGGCTGAGGAATCCATTCAGTCCCGGAGGAGGAGCTGGGCAAGAGCACAATAGCCCCTGAAAGGATTGTTTCCATGCAGCCCTTTGATTTTCTTTTTGGTGCCTGCTCTCTGACCCCTTCTTCCTTTGTCTCCTAATGCACCCCCGCCCCGCTCCTAATTCTCCCCTCCCCCAACACACACACACACACACACACACACACACACACACACACACACACACACGAATGTCAGGAGGAGAAAATCAGTGTATCCACTTTGGTCCTTTCCTCTCTCACCGCCTGGAACACAGTTTCAGGGACCAGGATCCTGGCTTGTTTTAGGGTGACCCAGTCTCTTCCGCTCTTCTCACTTGTAACTATGCAATTTTCCTTAAGGTGACATTTGTGAAGGATTTATGTTGTCTGGGCACTATGCTCCGTGACTTCCTTCTCACCTTCACCCTAGGGCGTGGGAACTCTAACTATCTCCATTTCGTTGGTGAGAAAACTGAGCCTTTAGGATGTTTACCTGCCCAAGGTCACCTAGTTGGTAAATGGTGGAGTCAGGACATTACCTGACCTTGGCTGACTGACATCAGCGATCATTGTAGATGAACGCACAGTTGTAAGAAATAATACAGAGAGATTTTGTGTAACTCTTATCCAGTTTTCTCCAAAAGGACCATCTTGCAAAACTGTACTACAATATCATAGCAAGGATATTGACACTGATAAAATCCACCAGCCTTATTCAGATTTCCTCAGTTTTACTTGTCTTCATGCGAGCATATTTAGTTCTCTGCAATTTTAACATGTAGGTAGGTCCATGTATGCAGCGCTGCAGTCAAGACACACAACAGCTCTGTCAGCACAGGCTTGTGCAGCCTTTTATAATCACATCTACTTCTCCATGTCACCCTGCATCCCTCATTACTGTAACACTAAACCTGTTCTCTATCTCTGTAATTTCATTATTTAGAGAATGTTCTATAAGTGGAAGTATATGCTTCCGGGATTGGCTTTTTGACTCAGCATAATTCTCTTGAGAATCACTGAGTTATGGCATGCATTGGTAGTGTTTTGTTTGTTTGTTTGTTTATTTTAACTGAGTGGTGTTCCACGGCGTGGAAGTACCACAGTTTCTTTAACCATTCACCCACTGAAGAATATCTGTGTCCGGTTTCTGGCCATTATGAGAAATGCTGCTGTGAACATTCACGTACAGGTGTTTGTGTGAACATGTTTTCACTTTTTTGGGAAAAATGCCCAAGGGTATAAAGTCCTTGCTTTTAATCCCAATGTTGTGTGGCCCTCTAGGTTGGTTGCAAATATCATTTTTTTAAAAGAGTGACGTAAGTTGAGATCTTACTATATATTTGATACTATGGTAAATATTTTGCATGGATCAAATCACAAGTCTGCAAAACAACCTTAGGCTTAGGTACTAGTGTTATCCCCATTTTGCAGATGAGGAAACTGAGGTATAGAGAGGCTACATAGTCTAAGGACACACAGGCTGTAAACAGATGAGCCAGGATTTGAGCTCAGGCTGTCTGACTCCAGATCTGGCTCTTTAACCAGCCTATGAATGAAGTTTCTTTTTATGGAGAGGGGCAAACTTTTTTGGAAAGTAAAACTTGTATCCAGCAATTTGCGTAACTCAAGTGCCCGGCACTAAGAACTTTTACAAAATGATGAATATCCCCTTGGAACCACCACTCAGATCAAGATATGAAGCCTGACAGATGCCCTGAAGTCCCCCTCCTATGTGCCTCCTGTCATTATCCCCTGAGAAAGGGAACCGCTATTTGTACTGCAGTTGCTGTAAGTTAGTTTTGCTCTTTTTTGGATTTTACATAAATGAAACCATAGAGTATGCTGTCTTTGATATCTGGCTTCCTTCATTCAACAATGTGCGTGTGAGGCTCCTCCCTGTAGCCGTGTCTAGCAGTCATGTGCTCGTTCTTCTTGCTGCCCTGTATTCCATCGTATGGATATACCACAGCTTCTTTATTTCTTCTCTAGTTGAATGGCATGTGATTTGCTTCTGGTTTTGGCTATCACGATTTACGCTGCCATACATACATAAATATAAATATTTAGAGTTTTCCTAGTTATGTTGTTATTGATTTCTAGTTTAATTTCTCTGTGATCAGAGAGTATAACCATATGATGATAATCCTTTCAAATTCATTGAGATTGGCTGGGAATGGTGCCTCACGCCTGTAATCCCAGCACTTTGAGAGGCCCAGGCAGGAGGATCACTTGAGCCCACGAGTTTGAGACCAGTTTGAGCATCATAGTGAGACTCCATTTCTACAAAAAATTTTAAAAAATAGCTGGGCGTGGCGATGCACGTCTGTGGTCCTGAGGTGGGGACGATTGCTTAAGCCTCAGAGATTGAGGTTGCTGTGAGCCACGGTTGTGCCACTGCACTCTAGCCTGGGCAACAGAGTGAGACCCTGTGTCAAAAAAGAAAAGAAAAGAAAGGAAAAGAATATGTACACTGCAGCTATCGGTTGCATGGCTCTTTTTTTTTTTTTTTTTTGAGACAGAATTTCACTCTTGTTATCCAGGCTGGAGTGCAACGGCGTGATCTCGGCTCACTGCAACATCTGTCTCCTGGATTCAAGTGATTCTCCTGCCTCAGCTTCCCCAGTCGCTGGGATTACAAGCACGTGCCACTATGTCTGGCTAATTTTTGTATTATTAGTAGAGACAGGGTTTTACCATGTTGGCCAGGCTGGTCTCAAACTCCTGACCTCAGGTGATCCACCCGCCTCGGCCTCCCGAAGAGCTGGGATTATAGGTGTAAGCCACCATGCTCGGTCAGCTCTATTTATTTTTATTGGCTCCAGTTCATTAATCATGTTATTAAAATCTTTCATATCTTTACTGAATTTCTGCCTGCTTTTTCTTTCAATAACTGAGAGATGTATTTTAAAATCTCTACTAGGATAATGAATTTGACTGTTTCTCCTTTTGTCCCACTTTTTTTGAGGCTATGTTTTTTGCTGCATGCAAATTTTAAATTCTTATCTTGTCAAATGCCTTTAGAGATATAAAATATCTCTAGTAACATTTCTTGCTTTAAAGAATGTATTGTCTTTATAAGTTATTATAATTACATATGTGTTATAATTATGTTGTGTTGTTATTAAGAATATGTTAATGTAGTTATGTATCAGCTTTTCCTGTGCTTTTCATTTCAGTTTTTCAAACTCCTTATCTCTAAGGTAAATGTTTCTTATAATCACAATGTAATTGGGTTTTGCTATTTTAGATATCTGATAATTTTTGGATTGCTAAAATAATTTTGAAAATTATTCAGTTTTCCCCACCCTGCTAACCTATTCGTTATGCATTCTGTATCATTCCTGTACCTGTTCCCGTAGAGCAGGGGTCCCCAGTCTTTTCCACACTGGGGACCAGTTTAATGGAAGACAATTTTTTTCACGGATGGGGGCAGGGGAATGGTTTCGGGATGAAACTGTTCCAGCTCAGGTCATCAGGCATTGTTAGATTCTCATAAGGAGCGTGCAACCTAGATCTCTGGAATGTGCAGCTCACAGTAGGGTTCGCGCTCCTATGAGAATCTAATGTCCTGCTGATCTGACAGGAGGCGGAGCTCAGGCAGCAATGCTCGCTCACCCCTTACTCACCTCCTGCTGTGCAGCCTGGTTCCTAACAGGCCACAGACTGGTACCTGTCCATGGCCCGGGAGTTGGGGACCCCTGCCCTAGAGAGTAGAATACTCATCACTGGCTTGTTACATTCTGTCTAGTTTTGGACGTTACCATGGCAAGTGTCGTCAGTACAACACCATCAGTCCATTTCTCTCCTTCTGCCTTTTGCGCTATGCTATCGTGTATTTAATTCTACATATATTTTAATTTCCTGAGGACGTTGTTACTTTTGGTTTAAGTGGTCAGAATTTAATTATATTTACCCATATACCAATATATTTACCATTCCCAGCACTCCTCATTTATTTCTACCTTTTTGTGTTTCTATCTTGGATCATTTCCTTTAATACTTCTTTTAGTGTTGGTCCACTTGCAATGCATTTTCAAAGTTTTTTCTTGCCTAAAGTATCTTCATTTTACCTTTATTTTATTTTTAATTGGTGTGATGGTTAATATTAGGTGTCAACTTGATTGGATTGAGAGATGCCTAGATAGCTGGTAAAGTATTGTTTCTGGGTGTGTCTGTGAGGGCGTTGACATTGGAGAGATTGACATTAGAGTCAGTGGGCTGGGAGAGGCAGACCCACCTTCAATCTGGGTGGGCACCATCCCATCAGCTACCCAGATGGGGTTTCACTATGTTGGCCAGGCTGGTCTCGAACTCCTGACCTCAGGTGATCAGCTCACCTACGCCTCCCAAAGTGCTGGGATTATAGGCATGAGCCACCATGCCCAGCCCAGACTTTATATTTTTATGTTTCATTCTAACAGTTTTCAGTTCCTACCCACCTTTCTTCCACTTTTGCCCCACATCTGGGCTTTATCTTTGTGATCTAATCACCTCCCAAAGCCTTCATTTCCTAATACTATCACCATGGGGCTTAGGTTTCAACACATGAATTTTGTGGGAGGACACAGACATTCAGAATCCAGCACCAAACAATGAATCACCATAATCTAGTCAAGTTGACCTGTGAAATTCACCACCAACTGCTCACTTCTTTCTCTCTTCTATTCTTGAGCCTCCAATTATATGTTGTTAAATATTTTCTACTTGGTCCCATATATGTCTAATTTTCTGTATTTTTATCCTTTTTCTCTCTGCTTCAGTTTGAATATTTTTATATCCCTATTTTCTGGTTCACTAGTACTCTCTTCTGATAGGTATACTGAGCTAACAATTAAAATTTTACTTTCTATTGTATATTTTTCAGTTTTAGGATTTCCAATTGGCTATTTTTAAATAGATGCCAGTTTCTTGTGATTTTCTCTGTCATTCTCCCTGTCTTTTGGCATTGTAATCATGGTTATTTTAAAGTTTATGTCTGGAAATAAAAACCTGGTTCTTCAGCAGTCTGTTTTTAACTCTTCGTTTTTCTGTTGATTTTCAGCATTTAATCATGTTGCCTGTCCTGCCTGGTAATTTTTTATTGCATGTGAAAATTGCATATGAAAAGTTATAGAGCGTATGGTTGGTGTTATATTCTTTCATAAAGGGTTTAATTTTCTTCTTATTGGCACATAGAGTATGGCCAAATCATCTTTATCTAGTCACAGCTGGCCTGTTTCACACTTCCTCTTATTCTTACCCTTTTCAGGGTTTCAGTGGAAAGCTTGAGGTATTTGTTGGGAGCCCTAATCCTTAACTTGCTCTGAACTCCAGTTTTTATTTCCCCAACCCCATGATACTGCCATGTTCTCTGCTCATCGTTTAGCTTTAGAAGTTGCTTTATAGTGGGGTTCTCTGGGCCTCTTCCTGTGATTACACAGTTTAGGATTTAGTGCATTTCTTGGGGAGAAATCATACACAGACTGTAGGACTCACTTCTCTGTGTTCCCCACCATCTGGTATCTAGTCCCTTATGTCATGGCCACTTTTTACCCCAAACTCTAATGTGTCCAGTCTGCAGCACAAAAGAGAGTCCTCATCAGAACCAGATCATGTTGGCATCCTGATCTCAGCTTTCCACCTTCCAGAATTGTGAGAAATGAATTTCTGTTGTCTATAAGCCAGCCAGTCTGTGATATTTTGTTAGAGCAGCCTAAACTGATGAAGACCAAAATTGGTACCAAAAAGTGGGGGTACTCCTATAACAAATACCTAAAAATGTGGAAGCAGCTTTGGGTAATGGGTAAAGGCTGGAAGAGTTTTGAAGTGCATGCTAGGAGAGGTCAAAATTGTCAAGAGTTTTGAAGTGCATGCTAGGAGAGGTCAACATTGTCACTAAAAATTAAAACAAAGAAACAAACAAACATAAAAACAGGATCTCGCTTTGTTACTCAGGCTGGAGAGCAGTGGTGCAATCATGGCTCACTGCAGCCTTGAGTTCCTGGGCTCAAGTGATCCTACTGCCTCAGCCTCCCCAGTGGTTAGGGCTATTGATGTGCGCCATCGCACCTGACTAATTTTTTTGATTTTTAGTAGATAGATGGTCTTGCTATGTTGCCCAGGCTGGTCTTCAACTCCTGAGCTCAACTATTCTCCTGCCTTGGCCTCTCAAAGTGCTGGAATTACGGCACTTTTGGCCACTGTGCCTGGCCAAAAGTACTTTTAAAGGTGATTCAGAAAGGAAAGATAAGAGGTATTGAGAAAGCTTCTGTCTTCTTAGAGAATACATAAATAATCATGTGCAGAATATTGGTGGAAATATGGCTAATAAAGGGCATTCTGATGAGGTGTCTGACAGGAATGAGGAACAAATTGTTAGACAATGGAAAAAAGGCAATCCTTGTTATAAAGTGGCAAAAAACCCTGGCTGAATTGTCTTTGCATTCTAGTATTTTTGTGAAAGGTAAAACTTATGAGCAGTGAAAGTGGATATTTAGCAGAGGAGATTTCTAAGCCAAGTGTTGAAGAAGTCACTTGCTTCCTCCTGACCACTTAAGGCAAAACATAAGAAGACGGAAATGGCTTGAAGATGGAATTATTCACAAAAGGAACTAGAACTTAAAGATTTGGAAAATTCTCAGCCTACTCATATTGCAAAAATGGTGAAAGTGTATTTGGAAAATAACGTTAAGGGTGTGGCTAGGTGACCATTTGATATGGAGGTCAGTATGGGTGTGAACCATGGACTTAATCAACCGGCAGTTTCCCAGCAGGAAAACTGTCAGTTTGAACTAAATAGGAAGGGGATGGTAAAGAATGAAAGAAAGTTGTTGGACTTTTTGGATTTTACAGGACAGGACTATAGAGCTATTCAGTTGTGAATGTGTGCTCTTCTTAAAGACAAGGGGAAGAATGAACCCAAAGGCAATGCAGAGGTCAGTAGGGTTGCCTTCTTAGTTTCAAAAGGAGGGACCAGTGCCTTGCTTTCAACAGAAATGAGCTCCACCCAAAGCTGTTGGGGATACCAGCTCCTGGCAGAGCCCTGGAGCTGCGACTCTTGTCCAGCAGAGCTGTGTGGAGAAGACTACCTCCTGAGTGGGTCTGCAAGACTGTACTTCTGCCCCAGTGTGTTCAGTGGCCCTAGACGGGAGAGTGTCAAGCCAAAGAAGATTATCTTCAGCTGGAAGACCTGGTGAAAGTCGTCTTGTGAGGTTTTGGACTCGCTTGGGATCTGTTAACCCTTCTTTCTTTTCTATTTCTCCATATTGGAATGGGAATGTCTGTCTATGTCTGTCTCACCACTGTATTTTGAAAACATGTTTGATTTCACATGTTGCAGCTACGAATTTTGCCTCAGAATGAATTGTACTCTGAGTCTCACCTTATGTGGTTTAGATGATACTTAGATTAAGAGCTTGAAGTTGATGATGCTAGAATGAGTTAAAACTTTGAGGGCTTTGGGGATGGAATGAATATAGTTTACATGTGAGAATGACATGAACTTTAGGGGGTTTGGAGCAGAATGCAATGGACTAATGTTTGTATTCCCTCCAAAATTTCTATATTGAAATCTTAATCCCCATATGATATCTTTGGGAGGTGATTAGTTCATGAGGGTAGGGCCCTGATAAACGAGATTGGTGCTTTTATAAGAGGCCATTTCATATGGAACCAAAATAGACCCTGTATAGCCAAGACAATCCTAAGCAAAAAGCTGGAGGCATCATGCTGTCTGACTTCAAACTATACTACAAAGCTATAGTATCCAAAGCAGCATGGTATTGGTACCAAAACAGACACATAGGCCAATGGAACAGAACAGAGACCTCAGAACACCACACATCTACAACTATCTGCTCTTTGACAAAGCTGACAAATCCAAGCAATGGAGAAAGGATCTCCTATTTCATACGTGGTACTGGGAAAACTGGCTAGCCATATGCAGAAAATTGAAACTGGACCCCTTCCTTAAACCTTATACAAAAATTAACTGAAGATGGATTAAAGGGCCAGGTGCGGTGGCTGACACCTGCAATCCCAGCACTTTGGGAGGCTGAGGTGGGCGGATCACGAGGTCAGCAGACTGAGACCATCCTGGCTAAGATGGTGAAACCCCGTCTCTACTAAAAATACAAAAAAATTAGCCAGGCATGGTGACGAGCGCCTGTAGTCCCAACTACTCAGGAGGCTGAGGCAGGAGAATGGCGTGGACCCAGGAGGCGGAGCTTGCAGTGAGCCAGGATCGCACCACTGCACTCCAGCCTGGGCAACAGAGCCAGATTCCGTCTAAAAAAAACAAAAACAAAAACAAAAGATGGATTAATGATTTAAATGTAAAACCCCAAACCATAAAAACCCTAGAAAACCTAGGCAATCATAGGGATGGGCAAAGACATCGTGATGAAAATGCCAAAAGCAATTGCAACAAAAGCCAAAATTGACAAATGGGATCTAATTAAAGAGCTTCTGCACAACAAAAGAAACTAGCATCAGAGTGAACAGGCAACCTACAGAATGGGAGAAAATGTTTGCAATCTACCCATCTGACAAAGGTCTAATATCCAGAATTTACAAGAAACTTAAACAAATTTACAAGAAGAAAAACGAACAACCCCATCAAAAAGTGGGCAAAGGATATGAACAGACACTTCTCAAAAGAAGACATTTATGTGCCAGCAAACATATGAAAAAAAACTCAATATCACTGATCATTAGATAACTGCAAACCAAAACCACAGTGAGATACCATCTCACGTCAGTCAGATTGGCAATTATTAAAAAGTCAAGAAACAATAGATGCTGGCAAGGCTGTGGAGAAATAGGAACACTTTTACACTATTGGCGGGAATGTAAATTAGTTCAACCACTGTGGAAGACAGTGTGGCAATTCCTCAAGGATATAGAACCAGAAATACCATTTGACCCAGCAATCTCATTACTGGGTATATATGCCCAAAGGAATATAAATCATTCTACTATAAAGACACAGGCACATGTATGTTTATTGCAGCACTATTTACAATAGCAGACATAGAACCAACCCAAATCCCCATCAATGATAGACTGGATAAAGAAAATGTGGTACATATACACCATGGAATACTATGCAGCCATAAAAAGGAATGAGATCATGTCCTTTGCAGGGACATGGATGGAGCTGGAAGCCATCATCCTCAGCAAACTAACACAGGAACAGAAAACCAAACACCGCATGTTCTCACTCATAAGTAGGAGTTGAACAATAAGAAAACATGGGCACAGGGAGGGGAACAACACACACCGGGGCCAATTGGGGGGTGAGGGGCATTAGGACAAAGAGCTAATGTAAGAGGGGCTTACAACCTAGATGATGAGTTGATAGATGCAGCAAACCATCATGGCACACGTATACCTATGCAACAAACCTACATATTCTGCACTTGTATCCTGGAACTTAAAGTAAAATTAAAAAAAAAAAAAAAAAAGTCAAAAAGTAGAGGACAGTGATCCAGCTAGCTTTCTTTCCACTATGTGAAGCTACTAGTAGAAGTTAGTATGCAACTCAGAAGAGGGCCCTTACCATAACCTGACCATGCTGGCACCCTGATCTCAGACTTTTAGCCTCCAGAACTATAAAAAAGAAATGTCTGTTGTTTATAAGTCAGCCTTTGTTATAACAGCCAGAATGGACTAAGATGATTCTTCTTATCCCAGTAAGATGCTGCCTTATGCTCTAGTTCACTGCTTTCAATTAGGTCTCTGTGACCCCACATTGTGAAATACGCTGCAAGGGATGAAACCCGCAGGGGATGCAGCACTCACTTTAATGTGTTTCTCTGGGGTCTTGATCCCTCAAGTCTGGCCTGCCTGGGATATTTTGTGATGCCTTCAAACAGACCTTTTAAAAAATTTTCAGCTTTTACAGTTGTTCTTGGTGACAAGTTAGGACTGATAACAGCAACCTATCTTCAGGCAGATGTAAAAGTTTGAATTAAGTTTTGCATAGTACATGGCCTGTAAGAAGTTTTTTATTCAGTGTGGGTTCCCTTCCCTAATGAAAAAAGGTTAATGGTTTGTCTGGACATGAGAGGAAGAACGCCCTAGCATTCTTTGATATTTCAAGATATGCAGTTGCTCTCATTACCCTGAAAGGAAGCTCACATTTGACAATAATTGGTGTAGAGTCTTCTGTTGCATGCATCATGTGTAAGACCAGGCTGGGGAAACATTAAGACTAGTAGGCACTACAGAGACCAGCAGGGGTTCAAGGACCCTCTCATGATGTTCTTTAGTGTGTGCCTCCGAAATTTCAAGCAAAGATTGGGTCTACCTGCACATGTGTTTTTATCAGATTCTTAAAGGATCCTTGAGACAATGCTAAGATCCAGTGATCTAATCTGAGGAACTGAGGCAGCATGAGGGAAGGTATATTCACCTGCCTTGCTATGACAACACACGGCCTTTCCCATGTGCACATGGAGAGAGGGAGCTCTTTGGCTCTTTGGTGTCTCTTCCTCCTCTTCTTTTTTTTTTTTGTCTTGGCAACAGAGTTTTGCTCTTGTCACCCAGGCTGGAGTGCAATGGCGTGATTTCGGCTCACTGCAACCTCTGCCTCCTGGGTTCAAGTGATTCTCCTGCCTCAGCCTCCCGAGTAGCTGGGATTACAGGTGCCCACCACTATGCCTGGCTAGTTTTGCATTATTAGTAGAGACGGAGTTTCACCATGTTGGCCGGGCTGGTTTTGAACTCTTGATCTCAGGTGATCCACCCACCCCGGCCTCCCAAAGTGAAGGGATTACAGGCATGAGCCCCTGTGCCCGGCCTCTTCTCTTCTTCTTCTTCTTCTTCTCTTCTTTTCTTTTCTTTTTTTTGAGACAGTGTTTCACTCTTGTTGCCCAGGCTGGAGTGCAATGGCGTGATCTCGGCTCACTGCAACCTCTGCCTCCCGGGTTCAAGCTATTCTCCTGCCTGAGCCTCCCAAGTAGCTAGGAGTACAGGCTCCTGCCACCATGCCTGGCTAATTTTTGTATTTTTAGTAGAGACGGGGTTTCGTCATGTTGCCCAGGCTTGAACTCCTGACCTCAGGTGATCCGCCGGCCTCAGCCTCCCAAAGTGCTGGGATTACAGGAGTGAGCCACCACACCTAGCTTTAAAGGCCCTTCTTAAAGGCCCTATCTCCAAATACAGTCACCTATTGAGGTTCTGAAGGCTGGGGCTTCAATACATGAAATTTGAGGTAGACAATTTAACCCATAACAGAAGGACTAGCCAAGATTATGGTTAGTGACAGCACTGAGGCTGAAGATGGACAGCCACTAGTGCCTCCTTGACCTCCAAGAAGGAGGCCCTCAGTGGAAGGATGTGTTTTCTCATAGCCGTGGCTTCTGTGCCTACATAGTAGGTGCTCAATAAATATCTTATGGATCCTAGGGGTTCTAACTGCGATCTCCTCTCAGTGCAATATATATATTTTCCCTTCCCTAAATGTAATGACTGGGACCCAGATTTGGCAAATGATTCACCTGTGATTACACAGTGACTTGGTTGCAGAAGGAGGGCTAGAACCCAGGTCTCCGGCCTCCAAACCCAGTGCTCTCTCCACCGCCCCCAAGTGGGCCTCCTTCCCTCATTGCTAAAATCAGAGAGGAGGGAACAAATCTATGAGTCTGGGAGTCAGCACCGACTCATTTCCTCTTACAGGATATTTGTATTTAAATCTGTGTGCCAGGCCGAGGAAGAGAAATCGAAGCCATGTGTGTGCAGTGGGCTCCCAGCAGCTTGGAGGGCCGTGGAGGTCATGGACCTAAGGCCGTGTGACAGGGTCATACTGGGGAGGCCTGATTCATTTGGCCTCCTGACTTTCCTATCCTCCCGCCCGACTTCATTTTGTGATGCTGTGATTGTTTGTGTGTGTGTGTGTGTATGTGTGTGTGTTGGGGGGGCATGTGCATGCACACACGCACACACATGCAGAAAACTTGAAAGAATTGGATGAGGTTTCTGCAGCTAACACTAAACTAAACTAACTAGTTTCTGCAAACGAACATTTGAGTTTTCCAGCCTCAAATCCCAAATGAAAGAAATGCCAAGTTAGCTGATGTGAGTTAGAATTTAGAATAAAAATGAAAGTGAAATATTCTTAAGATGTTGAGAAAAAAAGTCTTTCCATTCTGTTTCCAGAATAGAGTTTAAAACAATGCAGCCACAGAGGCGGACAGCTTTCCATGGAAAGGAGTAGATCTTTCACGGATGGTTGAAGTTGACAGGCAGGCTTCCCGCCTTTCAGAGCTGGGGCTGGGAATGGCGTTTCTGACTTCGCCACTGATGGGCTAGCTGGTGCTTGGCATGTGACTGTCATCTGGGGCTGTGATTTTTCTCATCAGCCTTGGTTTGCT
Organism: Macaca thibetana thibetana; assembly: GCF_024542745.1. Taxonomy (NCBI): domain Eukaryota; kingdom Metazoa; phylum Chordata; class Mammalia; order Primates; family Cercopithecidae; genus Macaca; species Macaca thibetana. Next base: position 177,564,089 of record NC_065582.1, read on the forward strand.
CATATGGAGGGATTAGCATGGGTTGGGAGTCCCATCCCTGCCAACTGTTTCATACACATTGCAGCATTTCATCCTCACACCCACCCTGTCATGCAGGTATTACCATCCCATCTTATAGGAGGGAAAGTAGGTACACGAAGGCACTCAGCTTTGACGGATGAAGCTGGAAGACTCCATCAACTCTTCTGCCTCTATGGTGATCTTTGCAGTGTTTTGAGCAAGGATATCTGCATGATCTTTGGCAAGACCTTTAACCTCTCTGTACTTTGGTGTCCATATCTGTAAAGGAGACTGAAGGAAACCAGAATAAACCACCCCAAAATATGAAGGACTGTTGAGCTGAAGGCAATTAAGAAGTGGATGCAGGAAGGCTCTCTGCCCTCCCTCTATTTGCCTAAAAGCAGGACATAGATTTACAAAGACAAGAGGTATCCCACCTCCACTCTGCAGGGAGAACAAAGGGTAACCATGGAAGACAATATTAGAGCCCTGTTGTCTGGAGATGGCACAGGGTCCAGCTTCCCTAATCCACCTCAATCTGCCTGTTATTGCCTTCCCACAAGAGGCTATCCCCTAGAGACTCAAAGTCCTTTTTCCCTTTGTCTTGTCATTCTCTAAAAATGTGCTGTTTTTGTTTGTTTGTTTGTTTTTGTTGTTGCTGTTGTTGTTGAAGATGCTGTATAAGCTATAAGCAGGAATCCAAAGCCACCTCCTTGAGAATTACTCGTTCCCTGGTTGTCTCCCATATATATGTGAAATATACATGATAATAAACTTTGGTTTGTTTTTCTCTTCTTGTTAGTCTGTCTTTTGTTACAGGGGTCTGCTCCAACTAAGAAACTATGAGGATTGAAGAATAAATAATTTTTATTCTCCTACAGGATCATGATCCACTTTAGTGGGTTACTATGGGGATTAAATAAATAAGCCCTGGCACTTTATTAAATAAAAAAGGTGGCACCTGGCACATGGTAAGCACTGAATTCAGTATTAGCTGTCACCACTAGTCCTATTATCCTTCAAATCTGCAGTGTGAAAGGTGGAGGCAAGTCCCTTTGGCTCTAAGCAACAAACACCAACTCTGGCTAAAAGAAGCAAAAAGGCAAGCTCTAGGGAGACTGTGCTAGCTCTTAGATTCGGGGAAAGGCTGACAACCCGGCTTCAGAAGGACAGGACCTGCATGCCTGGGAGGATACGGGGAAGATGAGCAACTCAAAGCCCATGCTGGTGTCAATCAGCTTCAGCTTTCCATTCTGTGTCACACCTCTCCGCTCACAACTGAAGTCCAGCAGATGGAGAAAGTGGCTGTATAAGTTTCCCATTGCTGCTGTAACAAATGACCACACATCAGGGACTTCAAACAACACAGATGCTTTCTCTCTTATAGTTCTGGAGGTCAGGAGTCTGAAATGAGTTTGGTTCCATGGACCAAAATCAAGGTGTCAGAAGGACTGTGTTCCTTCTGGAGGCTCGAGGGGAGAATCTGTTCCTTGCCTTTTCCAGCTTCTAGACTCTGCCTTGGCTTTTGGCTCATTTCTCCACTTCCAAAGTGAATAGTGTAGCAGCTTCTCTCCTGTCTGACTTCTGCCTCCATCCTTACATCTTCCTGTTATGAGACTTGTGATTACATTGGGTCTTTGTAGTTAAGCTAGAACAATCTCCTCATCTCAAGATCCTTAATGTAACCACATCTGCAAAATCCCCCTTGCCATGGAATTTCATATATTTGCAGGTTCCTGGGACTAGGACAGGGACATGTTTGGGAGCCACCATTCTGCTGACTGCAGTGGCCACCCAAGTCCTTTAGTTTACATATCTACCGCTGGCAATGACCTATGTCAGAACTACTGGGAGGGCTTGTTGAAATGCGGATTGCTGGGCCCCACTCTCAGATTTTCTAATTCAGTGGGTTTAGGGAAGGACCTGGGAATTTGCATTTCTTGTGGATTTCAAGGTGATATCGATGCTGCTGTTCCTGGAATCATATTTTGAGACCTCCTGGGCTAAGAGAAGGTAGAATTCCTTGACTTGCTTTCCCACAGAGCCTACATATTTATGGGGAGAGCAATTTCCTAAAAGATCCATTGGAAGCAGAAGCCAGGAGAGAGGGAATGGTTGCATGTGGCAGGGACACCCAGGTCCAGGTTGTTAGGGGCTCCTGCTCTGGAAAAATGTGTGATGCACCAAGGAAGGTCTATGACGAAGGTGCTCAGAATGATAGAGGAGGGTAGAGAGAGGCTGACCGGGATCTTGGTGGTCACTGAGACCCACGAAGTGGTGGGTCCCGAGTCCTGGCTGAGTGCTCCATGGTCTGGCCACCAGTGCTCTGCTTGGAATTCTGGCTCAGTGGCACCCTATACCGTGTGGTCCCCGAGATGCTGTTATTGGGACAATTTTACCTGGATCTTGGAGCCAGAGAACAAGCCAGAGGGAGAATCTGCTTTTAATTCTCAGAAATGAGGAGGCTGGATCGAATGACCTGTGGGACCAGCTCACCTGCCTAGCCTGTGATCCTACACGCTCGAGTCCCAAAGCTAATGATGTCATAGCCCTGGGCTGCGTCCGATCTGTGTAGTTAGGTTGATGGGATTAATCAGCTCATGTTAACATGCTGATGATCATGAAATAAAGACGACCATTTCAATAGGATACTCGGGGCTGAGGGACTGAAGTGAAATCATTTGGACTTCTACAGAGGTCACGGTTGAATTATCACAAAACTTCCTTTACTGAAAGCAGATGCTTATTAAGATTAATTTAGTGTGAAAAGTGAACCAGACTGAGTATAAAGGACATTGTCTCCTCAATTATGTAATAAGACACCTCCTCATTGTCCTGTACTCACTGAAGATGATTGTGCATTTCCTCGGGGACATTTCAGCGCGGTGAGCCGAGCCGCTGCGCAATCCCTCTTTTGGGGATGTTCAATGAAATCTCAGTGTTCACACAAAGACAAAGTGGGCAGAGACAAAAGGGAACATCAACTGGGAAGGGGAAATGGGGTCTGAAGACAGAACCCATCTTTCTGCTAAAACCACACATTCAGCAATTCCAGAGATGTCCCTCGTCTGAGGATAAGAAAAAGAACTGGGGAATGACTTTGCCTTCTTATAACGATGGTTTGTGCCAGTGATGGCTCATGGCAGCAGTCCCAATATCTTGGGTCCAGAGAGGCTGAACAGGACCACTGGCTAGGACCACAGCTATTGGACCCTCGTAGGCTCTAATCATCCTTCTGGGCCTCTGCAGGGTTGGTCATCTTCTCACTTTTTTTTTTTTTTTTTTTAATGTCAGTAAGTTCTATTCCTCTTGTTTGTCTGTCTGTTACAAAATACTCCATTTTAAAACTCTTTTCCCTTTGCTCCCTAGACCTCTCCTGCCCAGGCTCTCCTCCCACTTTTTGGCTTCCTCTCCTAGTCCCTTCCTTGGCTCCTCTTCCAATGTTGATTTCATGACTGTTGCTGTTCCCAGGGCTCCAGCCAGTCTCAGCTCTCTTTTTCTACTCGTGGAAACACTCTCTTCCTTGAGGTAGTTCATCCACCCACATGGTTTCTTCTGTCATTTTATGTCTAGAGATACCTGGGAGGCAGTGTAGTACCTCCCAGTAGTGGTATTTTTATTTAAAGAAATAAAACCAAGAATCTCCCAGGTCAATACTGAGAGGAGAGCTTCTTGGTGAAATGGGGCAGCTGGCCACATGGCCCTTGTCTGAGTTTTATTTTCTTTGGAATTCAATTCTTGCTTTCTAACTCCCCACTCCTCTGGGGCATATCAGGAACAACGTGCTTTCTTGCAAATGTCTAACTTACTAAGTAGAAGCAAACTCCTTTCCCTTGGTTTTCCTAAAGCATGGTTGAGATGGAAAGAAGCTTTCCTCATATGTTCCAAGCACAAAGGGAAACACAAAGAGGAAAACACAATGAGACCAGGAAAGGTAAACAACTTGGTTTACAAGGTATAAACTAACAGAGCTTGTATGAATTGTCTGTTGCTGTGTAATGTAATTTATACCATAAAGTTTAATGTATAACATGATCATGTATTATACTAATCATTTCCATGGGTCAGGAATTCAGGAAGGCCTTGGATAGGTGCTTCTCACTTGAGATTTTGCATGCAGTTGCACTCATATGCCTGTTGGGGCTGCAGTTTCATCTGAAGGCTTGACTGTGGCTGAAGGCTACATTTCCAAGGTGGCTCACTCACATGGCCAGCAAGTTCTTGCTGGCTATTGGCTGGAGGCCTCATTTCCTCTGCCTGTGGGCCTCTTCACAGGACTGCTTGAGAGTCCTCATAGCATGATGACTGGCTTTCCCTGGAGTGAGCCATCATTGCAGGAGGTGCAATGCTTTTCATCTAACCTCAGAAGTCACACATTTCAATTTTCTTAATATCTGATTGGTCACAAAGGGGCAGCCCTGATTCAATATGGGAGATGACTACACAGGGTGTGAATACTGGGAGGCAGAGATCACTGGACACCATCTCTAGAAGTTGGCTATGACATGAGCCAACTTGTTCTTCAGGATTTGCAGGACTGTCCTACTCCATGAGGATCCCTGGGAAGAGTAGCTTTTTAGACCATTATTTTTTTATTTCACCCATAGCCACAAGTTAAGCAGTAACTTGCCAAGAGCATTTAGGGCCACCCCTTCTCCAGCTTTATCTTTGGACATAAGAGTGGATAATTAATCAGTCTTACCTCTCATCTCATGGTATACTTTCATCCTTTGTCTATACAAGGCTCCTTTTTTGCTTTATTCATTTATTCTTTTTTTTTTTAATCTCCAATCTATACTTGTACTCTCTCTCTTGCACCCCCTCCCTGAGAACTGCCACAGGCAATTGCTTTGAAATGTTTGGTGGGTGTCCTTGCATTTTTATACATATTATAAGTATGTAGCACTGTTTTGTCTGTTCATGGATTTTTAGTTTTCATGAATGTTGGACTAAAGGATTTATTCCATATCTCATCTTGTTCATTATCTGTGGACTCTAGGAAGGACGTTTGTTTCATTTCTCTTATTCATTTTCCTAGTGATGGATGGATACCCAGATTACCTCCAAACCCTCTGTTATAAGTGATACTTCAAAGAATCCCTTGTCCCTTCAGGTTCTGAGTGAGTATTTCTCTGGAGTTTCCATTCAGGTGAGGGCCCCTGGGAAGGCATACTCATACTCCATGTGACTACAAAACAGCGGGCATCTCTCCAGGGCACTCTCTTCTCCCAAACTCCAGTCCAAAGAAAAAGGATGTCTGCTTATCTCCCTTTCAGCATTTGTGCTCAGATCCAAGGTTTTGATTGAGAAATGCAGCTCCTCCAGGAAGCCAGATGAGTTGTGGCCCTCACAGGGATGAGAGTTCACCCTTACAGGTGCATTTGCAGGATATACCCTCATATGGCACCCGACATCCCCAGAAAAGGACTGCCATTGCCATGCTCTGAGAGGGCATTTCCTCCTGCTCCCAACTGCATGTTTCAATCCCTTACCTCTCTGCTGGAGGTCTGACCTGTTTATTCCATTCTCTGCAACATATTCCCCTTTTGAATGTTCCAAAGGCCTCTCAACTGCAACTTGTTCATACGACTCTTTGTCTTCATGGCAATTAGTTGACCCAATGATTCTACTATTAGGTATATACTGAAAAGAAGTGACAACAGATGTCTACACGAAAACTTGTACATGAATATTCATGGTGACATTATTCTTTTTTATTTTTATTTTTTTTAAATGGAGTCTTGCTCTGTCACCCAGGCTGGAGTGCAATGGTATGATCTCGGCTCACTGCAACCTCAGCCTCCCAGGTTCAAGCCATTCTCCTGCCTCAGTGTCCTGAGTAGCCAGAATTGCAGGCGTCTGCCTGGCTAATTTTTATATTTTTAGTAGAGATGGAATTTCACCATGTTGGCCAGATTGGTCTCAAACTCCTGACCTCAAGTGATCCACTTATCTCAGCTTCCCAAAGTGCTGGGATCACTGGAGTAAGCCAATGTGCCTGGCCTCGTAGTGGCATTATCCTTAATGGCAAAAAATAAATAAATAAGTAAATAAATAAATAAGCTGGAAACAACCTAAATGTCCATCAACTGATGAATGGATAATCAAAATTTGGTCTAGTCACAAAATGGAATATTATTCAGCCATAAAGAAGAATGACTTACCGATACATGTTACAGCACAGAGAGACTATGAAAGCATCATGCTAAGTGAAAGAAGCCAATCACAAATGACTCCATTTTCATTTCATTTATAGGAAATGCACAGAATAGGCAAATCTGTAGGGGCAGAAAGTAGATTAGTGGTTGCCTGGGGCAGAGGGGGATGGGAGATTATGGGTAATAGCTAAAAAATACAGGGTTTCTTTTTAGGTGTGATAAAATGTCTTAAAATTGATTGTGGTGATGGTTGCACAACTCTATGAATATACTAAAAACCCTTGATTTGTAGACTTTAAATAGGTGAATCGTGTGGTATATTTAGTATATTTTATAATATACTACTGTTGCTAGAAATATGGTGTAGTTGGCTGGATGCAGTGGCTCATGCCTGTAATCCCAGCACTTTGGGAGGCAGATGGATCACCTGAAGTCAGGAGTTGGAGACCAGTCTGACCAACATAGTGAAACCTGGTCTCTAATAAAAACACAAAAATTAGCCTGGCATGGTGGTGTGCACCTGTAATTCCAGCTACTCATGAGGCTGAGGCAGCAGAATCGCTTGAATCCAGAAAGCAGAGGTTGCAGTCAGCTGAGATCGTGCCACTGCACCCTACCCTGGGTGACAAGAGTGAAACTCTGTCTCAAATAAAAAAGAAAGAAAGAAAGAAAGAAAGCAATATGATGTAGTTGTGGTTCAAGCACTGGTCTGGATAATTTAACACAGTGATTCCACTATTAGATATACACTGAAAAAAAAATGAAAACAGATGTTCACACAAAAACTTGTACATGAATGTCCATAATAGCATTATTCTTTTTTTTTTTTTTTGGGACACCAGTCTGTTCTGTTCATCCACTAGGGTGCTGCTCAAGTTGAAGCCAACTTTGAAAACTGCCTTTCACGTGTATAAACCCTGGCATAAATCCTTGTGCTGTAAGGAACTTTAGCGAGCACGTTGTCTATTGCTTATTCATTTTGCAGATGAAGAAATAAAAAATTAGAAATGTCAGGGGACCTGCTGATCCCATGCAGCAGGTTTGCAACAGAGCTGGGACTAGACCCCCTCTATGCTTGATAATTTCTGCTGCTTAAACATTTAAGCAGAAAGTTCTGGTCCTCATCCTTTCCTCCTTGCAAAGTGAGAACTGAACTGTAGCTCTAGAGGCCTGGAGGTCTGGAGGAATGAGGCAGGGGTAAAACTATTCTGGCCAAGAAACTTGTTAGTTACAATGGAGAAGCAAACTCCACACCTATCGCCTCCTCCTGAGCAGGCCTCTGGGCCCCTGACTCCATTTGAAACCACAGCCTGAAACACACTTCGTCTTTGCCAGGACAGACAAAAACTCACATTAAAGAAGCAGTGGGCTGCTGCCTATGCTGAGGTGAGGAGTGGGCAGGAGGCTGGGACGTACCTCCACCCATGAGGGGCAGGGGCTGGCCAAAGCTGAAGGCAGGTACAGATGGTGAGTGGGGAGGTGAGCCGAGGGTCACTCCAAGGAGAGTGGGGACTTTTGTCAAATCCTAAGGTCAGTGGGAGGCTGGGCTGGGAGAGGAGGCAAGGAACAGCACATCGTAGAAACTGAAAGTGAGGAATAGGAGAGGCTCAGGGTTCAGTATGCAGGCTGTGCACAGCGGAGGTTGCCCGGCTGTCTCTGATGGGCTGCTGGTGGGGTGGGGTGGGGCTGGGGAAGGTTGGCTTGCTAAAAGAAAGGCTGCGGCAGTCACATGTTATAGGGTACTTCTGTGAGAATTAGGGAAAGGAAATTGCTCTCTGTCGATGCAGTCTTACCCAGGCACATGGCTTGGGAATGACGTATGAAGTGGACTTTATTTCCCTGGGTTTAGTTCCCTTGCTGTGCAGTGCACAGCTTGGACAACCACACATGGGCAGCCTTGGCTAAAAGGCTTTGGTTCAACCAGGTATTTTTCTCATCGCTTAACTTAACTTGTTAACTTAACTCCTGGCTTCCTAACACTCCCCATGCAAGGCAGCCCCAGTTCACCTCTAACCCCAGGAGGCGCCAGGAAACAGAGCTGGAGCTGCGTCTACTGCTTGACTTCTCAATGCAAACTTAACTATTTAAAAGTGTACACGTCAGTGGCATTCAATACATTCACAATGTCATACAGCCACCACCTCTGTCTAGTTCCAATATGTTTTGTTATTGCCTCAAAGGAAACCCTGTACCCAAGAGGCAGTCACTCCCCATTCCTCCTCCTCCAGCACCTGGAAATCACGAATTTGTTTTCTTTTCCTACAAGTTTGCCTATTCCGAACATTTTGTATAAACAGAATCAGGCCAGATGTGACCTGTTGCATCTTGCTTCTCCCGCTTAGCATCGTGGTGGAAGATTCACCCATGGTGTAACATGCGTCAGTACTTGAATCCTTTTTATGGCCTTAGGATAGGCCAGGGCATATGTAGCCCACATTTTACCACATCTTGTTTATCCATTTATCTCTTGATGGACCCCTGGGCTGTTCCCATCCTTTGGCTGTTGTGAATATTGCTGCTATAAATACGCATTTACAAGTTTTTGTTTGAACACCTATTTTCAGTCCTTTGGGGGTATAGAGCCAGGAGTGGAATTGCTGAGTTACACAGTAATTCAACATTTAACTTTTTGGAAAACTGCCAAACTGTTTTCCACAACGTCTGCACCATTTTACATTCCTGTCAACAATGTGCAAGGGTTTCCATTTCTCCACCTGTGTCAACACTTTTATTTTCCATTTTAAAACATTATAGCCCCCCTCGTTAGAGTGCAGTGGAATCTCATTGTGGTTTTTGATTTGCATTTCCTTGATGATGAATGACATTGTACATATTTTCATGTGCTCATTGGCCGCTTGTGTGTCTTCTTCAGAGAAATGTCTACTCAAGTCCTTTGTCCATTTTTAAATTGGTTGTTTGTCTTTTTTTGTTGTTGAGTTGTAAGAGCTCTTTATATATTCTGGAGGCTGACTGACTTTTATTCTTCTAAGTCAAAGGTGCTTTAACTCAAGTCCTGTCACTCGAAAAGAAGGCTGGGTGCAGTGGCTCTTGCCTGTAATCCCAGCACTTCGGAAGACTGAGGCAGGAGGATCACTTGAGCCCAGGAGTTTGAGACCATCCTCGGCAACAGGGTGAGACCTTGTCTCTATAAAAAAAATTTAAAAACATTAACCAGGGATGGTGGCATACTCCTGTAGTCCCAGCTACTCTGGAGATTGAGGCATGAGGATTGCTTGAGCTTGGAAGGTCGAGGGTACAGTGAGCTGTTGATTGCACCACTGCACTCTAGCCTGGATGACACCACTGCACTCTAGCCTGTCTCAAAAGAAAGAAAGAAAGATAAAGAAATTCTAAATGTAAATACTATCCCTCCCTTGTTTACTCTTGAAAATGTCAACAAGCTATTGGGCAATTCTGTGCCTCAGTTTCCTCATCTGTGCAATGAGGTTAATAATAGTAGCTGTTTCCTAGGGCTGCTTTAAGAATCAAATGGGCTCATGTATGTAAGGTACTTAGAATGGTGCTGGCTGTACGATGCAAGGTCTCCATAAAGGTTAGCTATTGCTATTGTTATCATTATGGCAAACTAGCACAATCATGATCGTTGACAGCTTCACTTTAGGTCCTAAGGCTGGGCAGAGGTGAGGGAAATGACCCCATTTGTGAGGTCCTACTGTACTCTAATCACTTCCCTTATATTTTTTAGATTTCTCCTCCCCCTATCCTTTTGAGGTAGATAAAATGGTGTTCATTTAAGGAAACTGGGCTCAGAGAGGTTGGGCGACCTGCCCAAGATCCACAGCTCATTTGTAAGAGCAGGATGGACATGGATCACCTGCTCAGATCTCTCCCCTGGCCCTTCTCAGGGTGGCCTGCGTCTGGCAGATCAAGATGGGGGTTTCCAGGCTCTGGCAGCATGGCCCAAAGCAGGACAATGCTGAAGCACTGCCCCAGTTCCAGAAGTGGCCCCGGGATCATCCAAGGCCATGGCTGGGCCTGCACTGCAGCTCAGCTTCTCTCTCTGTCCAATGCTGATTCCATCTTCTGTCTCCGAAATAAGCTTCCTGCTCATACATACATAGGTGTGTGTTGGACTGACAGCTTTCTCTGGACTGATAACTTTCAGCACCAAAACTGGGAACGTCCTGGGTTTACTGGGAAGATTTGGTTCCCTATGCATGCTGAACTCCACTGGAGTCTGCCTCTTAAGGACCCCTTCTGTGACTGTGGCTCACAGAGAGCTCAGTCTGGTGCTAAAGATCAGGCTGTGTCTGCCACACAGCCCAGAGGAGTTGTAGAAGGAAAAGAGAAGGTCAGGGCTTCTGCTGCTGTCCACTTTGCTACCTTATGCTGTCCCGCTTGGGACAAGACTCAGTTCTTTCCCGGATTGAGCTGAAAGTCATCAAGGCACTAGAAGGTGAACGTCTGAGGTCCAGGGCTGGGCTGCTGCTGCAGTGTTCTGAGCTCCTGGCACATGGTAGGGGCTACAAATTCGCTCACGAGGAGGGATGCTCCCCTGGGCCACGGAAGGTTGGGGAGCAGGAGGCCTGGGCAGTACAGCCTGTCACCTGTGCTTCCCAGCCAAACCCCCATGCTTTTCCGGAGACTCAAAAAGCAGCTGAAATGGTTTTCTGAATATCCCTCATCTGTCCACTTAGGCTCCAATTGCCCAGGCCGACTTCTTTGTTAGAAGCCAGCTGATCAGTTTGCTACAAAGCTGTATAAACAAGATAAACAAAGCTCACCACTGCCAGATTGTCTGTAGGGTTCCCCCCGTCTCTTTTCTCTCTTTTAGACTCTGGGTTTTTTTTTTTTTTTCTTGTTTGGGGTTTTGTGGGGGTTTTGCGGTATTTTTGCCTTTGTTTCCTGACAATAGTGTATGGGTATCTCCCTTATGTGTGAGTGTATTGTCAGGATTCTTCAATAGGATATATATGACATATAACATATGACATATAACATGTTGTATATATCCTAGTATTTGTTATACATCCCATAAACCTATTATGTATTATATATATCCTATATATAATATATAATATTACATACACACACACACAGACACACATAAAAATAAGAAATTGGCTAATTTGATGATTAGGGAGGCTGAAAAGTCCTGACTCAGGAAACCCAATGTAGAGTTCCAGTCTGAGTCTGCAGGCCTGAGAACCAGGAGAGTCAATGGTAGAAGTTCCAGTCCAAGTTTGAGTCTGAAGGCCAGAGAAGACAGACGTCCCAGCTCAAAGGCAATTAGACAGAGAGAAAGAATGATTTCTGACTCAGCCTTCCGTTCTGTTCAGGCCATGAACTGGCTGGATGAGGCCATCCACACTGGGGTGGGCAATGCTCTTTCCTCAGCCCACTGACTCAAATGCAAACCTCACCTGAAAGGCCCTCACAGGCACACCCAGAAATAATAGTTGACCAAACATCTGGGCATCCCTGGCCCAGTCAAGCTGACACATAAAGTAAACCATCAGAGCGAGCAGATGGGCATGCAGCTGTCTAATCTGAATGTGTCTGGGTTGTTCTTTGGCCATGCTCAATACACAGTTATTGACTATAGACCCAATGACCAACTACCCAAAGAGGTAGTTGTATCAGAAACCAGATACTGTTAGGATGTGGGTTTTGGGATGGACAATCTCAGGGCGAGTTGAGAGTAGCTATAGTCCTAGAAACTTGGATCTGTCTCTGGGTTGGACCATGTACCCTTAAAAATTCATGTCCACCCAGAACCTCAGAATATGGCCTTATTTGGAAGTAAAGTCTTGGCAGATATAATTAAGATGAGGTCATCCTGGATTAGTGACGATGTCCTTATCAGAAAGGGACACAGATACACACACAGAGAAGACAATGGCATAAAGGCAGAGGCAGAGTGGAGTGACGCAGCCACAGCCAGGGAATGCCAGGAACCTCTGCGAGCTGGAAGAGGCCAGGAAGGATTCTCCCCTTGGAGGATCCTCTCCTGGGAGCCTTGGGAGGGACTGTGGCCCCAGTGACACCCTGATCTCAGCCTTCTGGCCTCCTGAACTGCGAGAGAGTAAATGTCTGTTAAGTCCCCTGGTTGGTTGTTGTATTATTCTGTTTTCACTCTGCTGATAAAGACGTACCAGAGACTGGGTAATTTATACAGAAGAAAGGATTTAATGGGCTTACAGTTCCATGTGGCTGTGGAGGCCACGTTAAATCCTGGCAGAAGGCAAGGAGGGGAAGTCATGTCTTACATGGATGGCAGCAGGCAAAAAGCGAGAGCTTGTGCAGAGAAACTCCCCCTTATGGAGCCATCAGATCTCTTGAGACTTACTCACTCACGAGAACAGCACAGGAAAGACCTGCCCTCATATTCAATCACCTCCCACCCCACCGGGTCCCTCCCACAAGATGTGGGAATTCAGGATGAGATATCAGTTGTCATTCCTTGCGGAAGCCCTAGAAAATTAGCACAGCCTCCTTCTTGCATAAGCATCCACTGGGCCTTTTTGCCCCTCAAGGGTGATTGCCTGGTGCCATTCCTCTTTCTGGAACACTCTAGCAGTTTGGCAGGATTCCCCTGTCAGGGGCCTTTCCCCCTTAACTGTAGATGCTGGATCCCTAGTGTCTGCCTTGGTTGGATTTTAGTAGACCTTTTTTTATTTTTTTATTTCCCAGTTGCTTATCAGGGCAGAAGGTTCAGATTAACTTCGAGGAATCATTTGTACTTGAGATAAGAAAGTCCTGTTAACTTTGAATGACTGCAGGAGGCGAGAGGGGAGCTGAAATCAGAAACTGTCTGGGTCCTTGAGGGTCATAAGAAAAGTTTTCTTGCAGGGCGGCACTGCTGGGCAAAACCCCATGACCTGGGGAGGTTTATGGTGCCCATCTTGCAGAAGAAGAAGTCACACACAAGTGCATTGGGATCTGCAGGCCTCCAGTCCCTCCCAGAATGTAAAGCGCTTTGCTATTTGTTCTTATTACAAAATAAACACGTATTCACTGGGAGCAATGCAGATGAGAACTCAACTCTTTTTTTTTTTTTTTTTTTTTTTTTTTTTAATCTTGCCCAAATTCCTGTCTAAGGGATCCGGGGAGTCATGCTCTACAAATTATAAATTCTCATCAGATGGGTTCTGTTTAACCCTATATATGGTGACTTACTTTCCAACCTGACTGGTATATCCTTACAAGACAAGGAAACAAAATATTTTACCCCAAAACATGTTTCTTTGCCATATTTTGAAATGGCCCTGCAAAGCTGTTCTTTATGGGGGGAAATTTGCATCTGTAAAGAATCTCTTTTAACACAGCTACATCTTTTTCTTCCAGACCCTCCCAATCCTGAAGAGATTAACTAAGATCTGAATAGGAAACATTTGTCATCTATTGTCTCTAAGGGCAGCCTTCAAAGAACTTTGGTCTCCACAATGTTTATCTTAACCTGAACATCCCCTTTCTATCAATCCCAGGTCTTTAGACAAACTCAACCAATTGTCAACCAGAAAATGTTTAAATTCACCAATAGCCTGGAAGCCCCTGCTTTGAGTTGTTCCACCTTTCTGGACCAAACCAATGTATTTCTTCAATGTATTTGATTGATGTCTATTGCCTCTCTAAAACCAAGCAATTTTTGGTTGGATAAAACCAAGCTGCACCCTGACCACCCTGGGCACATGCTCTCAGGACCCCCTGAAAGCTGTGTCATGGGCCGTGACTCATATTTGGCTCAGAATAAACCTCTTCAAATATTTTAGAGAGTTTGACTCTTTTGGTTGACACAGACTAAGCATAAAGGGGTGAAAATGCTCCTTACTGTCTTCCCACCTAACCAGCATGAACACTGCATTGGCTGTTTTCCAGTTGCTCCTGTGTGCTCATTCATGCCCATAGATGCCTTCTTTGCTTGTTTTGATGTTAAAAACCACGTGCACTACACAGATTGTAAGCTGCCTTTTCACTTTATGACATATTGTGGACATCATTCCATGTCCATAATTATGAACTGACATCATTCTCTTTTATTTATTTATTTATTTTTGAGAGAGAGAGAGAGAGTCTTGCTTTGCTGCCCAGGCTGGAATGCAGTGGTACGATCATGGCTCACTGCAGTCTCAAACTCCAGGGCTCAAACAATCCTCCCGCCTCAGCCTCCCAAGTAGCTGGGACCACAGGTGAGTGCCACCATGCTCGATGAATTTTTTTACTTTTTGTAGAGATGGGGTCTTACTATGTTGTCCAGGCTGATCTTGAACTCCTGGACTCAGGCAATCCTCCCGCCTCAGCCTCCCAAGTGGCTGGGACCACAGGTGAGTGCCACCATGCTCGATGAATTTTTTTACTTTTTGTAGAGATGGGGTTTTACTATGTTGCCCAGGCTGATCTTGAACTCCTGGACTCAGGCAATCCTCCCACCTCAGCCTCCTAAAGCGCTACCACATCCAGCAATATCAACATTTAATTTCCACCTGAGTCTACCAAAGTGCTGCCACACCCAGCAATATCAACGTTTCAAATTGCTGCATAAGAGTTCATTATTGCCAGTGCCTCCTTCCTTTCACACTCCCCTGCTGTTGGGTTTTTAGTTAGAGTGTGCAGATGGGAAGGATAGACACATATCTGCTGAGGAGTTTCAGCCTGAAACCAGTCAGTGTTAAATTGCTTTTCCTCGTGACTTTGTTTTCCTAGATACAAAATGGAAGGATTTGTATTTTTGATGTGATCAGAGTGACAACATGCTATAGAAATGAATGAGAGATGGCTGGATTATGAGTTCAAAGTTCTCAAGTGGGTTGTGTGTGTGTGTGTGTGTGTGTTGTTTGGTGATCTTTCCTTCATCAAGGACAATCAAAGAGGAAGCCATTTGGAAGCATGTTGTTTCCTGTTGGGTAGGCTCTAGCGTTTGCTTGTGTTCCATCTCCAATGGGCAAGTGGGGAGAAAGGAGTCTCTGGACCCTGTATTTAAAGCTCAGCCACACCAACTAGCTGAACAAACCAGGGTGGGGGGGATTATCTGACCTGGTTTGCCTCCGTTTCCCCATTGAATTAGTTTCCGGTGGCCGCGGCAACACATGACAACAATCTGGGGGTCATAAAACAATGGCGATTTATCCTCTCACAGTTCCAAAGGAAAGAAACCCAGAATCAAGGTGTCGGCAGGGCCGTGCTCCCCCTAAAACCTCCAAGGACAAATCCTCCTCAGCCTCTTCCAGCTCCCGTGGGTTGCTGGCATCCGTGGCGCCCTTTGGCTTGTAGCTGAGTCAGTCTGATTTCTGTCTGTGTTGTCACACGGCCTTTTCCCCTCTGTGCTTCTCAGTGTCCAAATCACTTTTTTTTTTTTTTTTGAGATGAAGTCTTGCTCTGTCACCCAGGCTGGAGTACGGCGGCTCGATCTTGGCTCACTGTAACCTCTGCCTCCAGGGTTCAAGCCATTTTCCCGTCTCAGCCTCCCGCGTAGCTGGGGTTACAGGCGCCGACCGCCACACCCAGCTAATTTTTTGTATTTTTAGTAGAGACAGGGTTTAGTCATGTTGGTCAGGCTGGTCTCGAACTCCTGGCCTCAGGTGATCCACCCGCCTTGGCCTGCCAAAGTGCTGGTATTACAGGTGTGAGCCATGGCGCTCGCTTTTTTTTTTTTTTTTTTTTTTTTTTTAATAAAGATATTAGTCATTGGCTTTAGGGCCTACCCTAATCTAGTGTGACTTCATTTTACCTCGAATATACCTACTAAGATGTTGTTTCCAAATAAGGTCACATTCTGAGGTCTGAGTGGACATAGATTTTGGAGGGACACTTAATCCCCAGTAACATTCTTTAGGAGGAAATATAATTTGGGGAATTCGTTAATATGCAGAAAACACTTAAAACAGCAACTGGCCCAATGAAATCCTCAAAAATGTTGGTCAATGCATGGTTGAGAACTTTGAAAGGGCTCACGAAAAAGCTACTGTGGAACTCGCCCCGGAAACTCACCTCCTGGCCAAGCATCCCCCCAGCCCCCACCCCCACCATACCTTTTGAGTCTTTATGTCTCATACACCAGAATATTAGGTTTTCCTCTTGCAAGCCTTCCATTAGAGAATGGTTTTCTGGTGAGTTGTTTATGCATGGAAAATGCATAAAAAATTTATAAAATAAACCCATTTACTTCCAGGCGAAAGTTAGCATTTTGCCCGGAGTGAATTTTTGTGGCTGAGCTATAAAATTCTGAAAATAAGTGTTTCTAACGAAACTGAGCTACCCTTTAATGAATATCACCGTCCTCGCTATAACAAAGAATGTACAATATTTGGCATGATGCACTCTGGAAAAATCGCTTAATATGTAATGTGAGTGATGGCTCTCTTTGTGAGCCAAGCTCTGTTTTCATTTTGTGGGAGTAATTCACCTCAACAAACATTTATTGGGCGCCTACTAAGTCCCAATCACCCTACTAGGCAGTGGGGATATAAAGCTACCCCCAACCCCAAAATGAGTGGGAGGGTCCTGTTTTGTAAACACGAATGAGCTCTTCAATGGGCACATGCTGGGCACTATGCTGGTGTTTTATGTACATTAACCCATATCATCCTAACAGGGTCCCCGGCAAGGGAGGCCCACTGTCTGTATCCCCATTTCCAGATGGGGCACAGAGGTCAAAGAAATTTGCCCACTGTGATGCAGCCAGCAAGTAGACAGTCAGGGTTCAAATCCAAGCAGTCCGTTGCAGAGTTCCTGTTCTTAACCGCTGTCCGGGACAGCAGCATCAGAGTCGCAGCTCAGAGAGGCGGATCCAGTGCTACCGGTGTGAGCACAGGGGCTGCGGAGGCACAGAGGAGCGGCACCTCCCGCACGTGGTCTAGCGGGTGCAGAGAAGCCTTCTTGGAGGGGTGGGTGTCCTTATGGGGAATTGGAGTGGGGGCTGGGAAGAGGAGAGGGGACAAGTGACACAGGCCCTGAGCTTAACAACAGCATGGCGTGTGTGTGCATGCGTGTGTGCTCGCGTGTGGTAGTTGTAGCAGGCTCCTGCATCGAGGGTGGGAGCGAATCAAGAAATGAATCCAGAGACGTGGGCAGACGTCAGTCCGAGGCACAGCGTGGGCGCTACCCAGTGGAACATGAGAGGAGGGCAGGAAGGAAGGCCTGAGTCAGGGTTTTTAGGAGGAGCAGTAATTCAAACATTTCGGGACATGCCACCTGGAGGTTCTTTGCAGGGATGAGGGAAATAAAAGAAATATAGACGAGAAAAAAATACAAATTACTATTTCAAAATTCCACCCAGCCTACTTTTTTCCCCTCTCTCATTAGATCTATTTGTGCCCTCTACTTAAGGGTGGAGGGTGGGAGGAGGGAGAGGAGCAGGAAATATTACTATTGGGTACTGCACAGAATTCCTGGGTGATGAAATAATCTGTACAACAAACCCCTGTGACATGAATTTACCTATGTAACAAACCTGCACATGTACCCCTGAAACCTAAAATAAAAGCTAAAAAACAAAAATGAAAATAAAAAGGCTACGGAGCATCGGAAAAAAAAAAGATCTCTTTATGCCCATTTCATCTTTTAGCCCCCAAAGTCTGAGGTTTTTATGTTTTTTGTTGAATGTGGGATGTTCCTGCTGAAATAATAATAATAATAATAATAATAATAATATCAGCTGGGCGCAATAGCTCTCACCTATAATTCCAGCACTTTGGGAGGCTGAGGTGAGAGGATCACTTGAGGCCAGGAGTTCAAGACCAGCCTGGGCAACCTAGCAAGACCCCATCTCTATTAAAAAAAAAAAAAAAAAAACTAGTCCCAGCTACTTAGGAGGCCAAGGAGGGAGGGTCAATTGGGCCCAGGAGTTTGAGGCTACAGTGAGATATAATGGCACCACTGCACTCCAGCCTGGGTGACAGAGTGAGACCCTGTCTCTAAATAAATATATGAATAAATGAATGAATGAATGAATAAACCAACACTTGCAAACACTTCTTATGGACTGAACATTGTTGCAAATATCTTATGTGTTTCAACTCATTTAATCCTCGCCAGGACTCCGCAAGGCAGGCACTAATGGTCTCCCCATTTTTAGATGGGAAAATCTGAGGCACAGAGAGTACCCCAGCATCACAGTGTGGGAGGGGTTGAGTTAGGATTTGAGTCCTGCCAATAGCTCCTTCGTTCAGCTCCATCATTGCTCCTAATGGAGTCTTCCCGTAGGCAAGCCATACCATGCTTGGGTGTCACTGGCAGGATTCAGGTGTGCTGTGGACTGAATTTGTTCCCCACAAATTCCTATTCTGAAGCCTCAGCCCCCAATGTGATGGTATTAGGAAGTGGGCCTTTGGGAGGTGATCAGGTTTTAGATGAGGTCATGAGGCTGGGGTCTCAGGATGGGATTAGGGAGCTTGCTCTGTCACCACCATGGGAGGACACAGCAAGAAGGCAGCCACCTGCAAGCCAGGAAGGGGTCCTCGCTGGGACCTGACTGTGCTGGTGCCCTGACCTTGGATTTCCACCTGCAGAATGGTGAGAAAATCAATTTCTATTGTTTAAGCTACTTGATCTGTGGTGTTTTGTTATGGTCGACAGAGCAGAATAAGACAAGGTGTTCCAAGACACTGAATCTAGTAGCCCTCAGAGTGGCTACTCTGATGCAAGCTCACCAGCTGCTTCTGGCTGGAGTAGCCTCCGTTGTGAACCCAGCGAGCCACTAGATACAATGTATGTGTGTGTGTGAACCATAGCCAGATGAAGGCAGTGCTTCCCTGTGTCCTGCTTTAGAATAAAGGGTGTTGTTAAACTCATGACAAATGGCACTTCCTGTTGGGGGTGTGACCTTGGGACAGATACTCAGGGGCCAAAATCCATCTCTCCCCCTCCCAGGGCTCTGCGTAAACTTGGGCCTATTTAACTTCTCTGAACCTGGGTCCTCTCACCTGTAAAATGGGGGTACTGATACTTATCTCTCAGCATTGATGTGACAATTACATGAGGTACTCTAGGTAAAGTGTCCAGCACCTAGTGAATGCTTAATAGGTGGTGGGGATTAACATTCATATGATACAATTTTCCCTTCAATACCCAGTTCTGGTGTCTCCTCACCTAGAAACCCTCCCTGGTTCTGTCTGCTCAGTCCCCTCTATGCCTCATGCACACGGTGATGACCACGTCCCATATTTGGTTCTGCGTGACCTGCTGAGATATCCACCTGTCTGCCCAGTTGCACAGACAGATTCTTTAATATAAACAAGGGTGGGAGAAGGGCTGCAGCTATGTGCCAGGTAGAGGAAGGAAGGAAAGAAGGGCGTTTCAGAATGAGGTAGAGAGTTGTAACAGGCAGGAGTGACTGGGAGGAGAGGGGAAGCTGGTGGACAGGGGCGCTGGCTGGGTGGCGTAAACAAGGAGGTTTTAGGATGAGCAGGGCATGGGGAGCTGGGGCTTTGTCCTGAGGACATGCACACATACCCCCGTGGGGATTCAAGGGAAAGTGGTTTGTTCAGATTTCCTAATATGTAGACAGAAGCCGTGACTGCAGCATGGAGATGGCCCACATGGGTGAATCTGGAGCCAGCGAGGCTAGGCAGGCTGTTAGGGTGATTATTGAGAGAAGCCTGATCCCATGGGGGCTGGCCATGACCTACATGCCCCGGGGGCTGGGAGCACAACTGCCTGGCTGATGCAGAAAGTTCAGGTAGAGGATTAGGGTCGATAACTGCCCTCCCTGGCAGGCAACAGGGGTCTCCAGGCCCCTCTCCATAGGACCCGACTCTTCTCTCCCCATCCCCAAAGGTGTGATGGGGAAGCGAGGGCTGGAATTTGGAGGCTTTCTTCCCTTTTTTTTTTTTTTGTCCTGTGATCATTAGGGTTGCTGATAAGTGGGGATTATTAATTAAAGGGATAAAGCGTGTGCTTCCAAGGGTGATTACCATGACTGTAAATCAGACTTAATGGCCGCAGAAATTCATTAGGGACTCATTTCCTAATGATAACGAATTGGTTTGAGCAGATGTCAGACGCAGCCGTGACCGTAATTCCAATGCCAGGTGCAGGGAGGGAAAAGTGTTCTTCCTGCCCGAGCCTGGGGCTGGGACTGAGAAATCAGGGTGGCTTCTTGGAACTTTAGGCCTCAGTCATGAGTTTGGTGCCACAGCAGCCACTGGAACTTGGGCTTCTCTGTAAAAAAATTCCCGGCCTTCACTCTTGCTGTGTCCTCTTCTAGGAGCAACTTTCCTGCTACTACTTCCCTTGAACCTCACTTTTCTTGGAAGACTTCCCTGACTGCTCCCAGGTTGGGCCAGGGACCCATCTGAGCTCCTGAAGCACTGAGCACATTGTGATGGCACTGTCTTCCCCACCCGGACTCCCTTGGAGCCAGGCACTGGCTTAGTTCTATCTCCGTTTCCCCTGTGCCCAGTACATAGTTAGTGCTCCAGATGATGGGAGACTCAATGGAGAGACACATGAGTGGATGAATGTTTTGCTGAAGGCATCCAACGTGGCAGAACCTGCAGCAGCAAACTGATTCTCTCTGGAATTTGGAGGCCAGAGAGGAACAGCCTAGAATGGACAGGGTAGGCCCCCAGGTTGTCTGGAACACTGGGCCCCACTTCAGTCTGGCCTGCCCAAGTGGACCTTGGTGAGCCCAGGTTCTTCTCCCAGGCACACAGATGCCTGGACTAGGCAGGTCTTGGGGCTCATGAAATTCACAGGAAATTAGCCAAGGCAGCAGGAGCTAAAGGACACCAAACCAGCTGCCAAGCGTGGGTTTCCTCCCCTGTGAAGTGGGATCTCAGTGGTCATTGTAAGGTCTAGATGAATTAATACACATCAAGAACTGGCACAATGCTTGGCACAGGGGAAACAGTAAACAAATATTAGCCATTATTATGATTATTATAATTTTGCTGAACCGATGAGACAGAATTGCCAACTTTGTGACCAGGAGGAAGGTAGATAAGGATCCATGCTCAGGATGACAGACCAGGCTTTGGAAGGGTGCAGTGCCTATGGCTAGGAAGGGAAAAGGAGAAGAGAACAGCAAGTATATCCTAAGAGGTCAGGCCTCCTGGAAAGGGTAGGGTGTGCCGAGTCAATGCAGAAGGAAGGACAGACAGGCTGCCCAAGCCCTGCCCGGCTCATGCAGAGCCAAGTGGCCTAGAGAGGCTTAAAGGTACGGCCTCCGCAGCCCTCCAGAGCAGCTGGATCAGGAAGACCAGTGTCAGTGGGGTCTTTACGCAAGCAGACAGAATAGTTATCCCCAATACGTGACATGTGTCTAGCCCCCACTGTGTCTGCTCGCTCCAGCCAAGTGCTTGCAGAGTAATTTTATTCCAGGTTTGGGTCCTTTTATGAATGAGGAACCAAGCTTGGCAAGGTTGAGTGGCCTGCCTACAGGCACTTAGCCAAGACGCAAGTCCCATCTGATAGCTTCCACACCGTCTGGAAACCTGACTGGCTGGGTTCAAAAAGGGAGAGGCCAGGCGCAGTGACTCACACCTGTAATCCCGGCCCTTTGGGAGGCCGAGGCAGGCAGATCACCTGAGGTCAGGATTTTGAAACCAGCCTGGCCAACATGGTGAAACGCTATCTCTACTATAAATATAAGAATTAGGTGGGCATGGTGGTGTGCACTTGTAATCCCAGCTATTCAGGAGGCTGAGGCAGGAGAATCACTTGAGCCGGGGAGGCGGAGGTTGCAGTGAGCTGAGATGGCGCCACTGCACTCCAGCCTGGGTGACAGAGCAAGACTCTGTCTCAAAAAAAAAAAAGAGGGAGGGCTCCTCTCCAGACATCAGGCTAGTTTTGTGCATCCCAAAGGGAGGAAAGTCCTTTTTGATACTGTACTTCCTTTGCAAGACCTGGACTTAGTGTTCGGGTCCTTGCGGATTGCCAAAACCTCTTGAAAATGTAATCTCTAAGTATCTATTAACATTTAGAAGTACACATTCCCTTTGATCCAGCAATCCCACTTCTGGGAATCTCTCCTGCAGAAATGAAAACCCCAGAATGTAAGGACATAGGAATAGGATGTTTATTGCCACACTGTTAGTGGTGGCAAAAACCTGGAAGCAATCTGAAAGTCCATCGAAACTGGGAAGGTTGAATACGTTATGATACACGGCTTTTTGGAATATCAGTCTTTCCAAAATTAGATTTCTATATAATTATCTGGAGGGCTCTTCCTGACATGTTATTAAGTAAAACAAACACACAAATAACCAAATAACCACCCCCCGGAGTTGGCCAGTAATATGAATTATACAATGCCACTTAAAAAAAGACAAGTTTTAAAGTGTGTATTCTATTTTTATTTATGTATAGAAAAGAAGTGAAACCCTCACTTACAAACCCTCACAAACCCTCACAGTTGCTTGATTGAGGAGGGATGAAATAGTGTGGTTAAGGCTGACATGCACACCACTGGTAGAGCGCTGAATGCTAAGACCCCATCACTGTTTCCTTCTACTACTTAACGACTGTGAGAGTTGGTAAATATCCTAACCCCACAGAACCTCAGCTTCAACATTGGTCCAATGGAGCGAATCATCTGCCTACCTCATAAAGCCTCCCAATATTCACATTTTACTGGGAAGACTTATCATTGAATCATCTGTTCATCCATTCATTTGTTCCATCAGCCCTGGCAGAGCAGCCACCATGGCCTGGCCCTGGGAATGGGCAGGGTAGTTTACAGATGGTGAAGATTTAGCCTGTGCCCCCTAGAAATTTGCAGCTGTGCCTCCACTGACTACAGAGGAGAGAGAGGGAGGGATGCTGTTGACTTTGAAATCAGAGAGGGCTTCCTGGAGGAGGTGAGGTTTAAGCTGGAGCTTAAAGGAGGAGGGAGACTTCACCAGGTGGAGTGTGATAGACATATATATTCTGAGCCAAGGGAATAGTTGAGGGTGAGTATGGGGACTTGAGACATAAAAGTATTTTTTGAAATTTGGGAGTAGCTTGCTGTTGCTAGATTTTGGGTGACTGTGCATGACTGGAAATTATTAAGAATGGAGGCAGGAGGGACACTGGAGCCAGGTTGCATAGCGCCTGACACTAGAAAATATGACTAAGAGAGAGAACACACAGGTAGCTGTCAAGAGCCGGCCACATCTTAACTCAGTGATCTCACAACAGTTTTTTGTTTGTTTGTTTGTTTGTTTTTTTGGAAGACAGAGCCTCACTCTGTCACCTAGGCTGGAGTGCAGTGGCACGATCTCAGCTCACTGCAACCTCCACCTCCTGGGCTCAAGCAATTCTCCTGCCTCAGCCTCCCAAGTAGCTAGGATTACAGGTGTGCACCATCACACCCAGCTAATTGTTGTATTTTTAGTAGAGACAGGGTTTCACCATGTTAGCCAGGCTGGTTTCTAACTCCTGACCTCAAGTGATCCACCTGCCTTGGCCTCCCAAAGTGCTGGAATTACAGGTGTGAGCCATCGTGTCCGGCTACATTTTGATGAATGAATATTTGTCCCATTGTACAGATGAGGAAATTCAGGCACAGAAATGTTAAGACACTTGCCAAAGGGCAATCGGCCAGCTAGTTGTAGAATGAGAATTCCAACCCAGGCAGGCGTGCTCCAGAGGATCTTTGGACATAATGTCCAACTGTCTATGTGCTGGTGAGGCTGCGCTATTCTCACGGATGGTCTTGACCAGAGATTTTGAGCCCCACGATGACAGCTGCTCTGTCTGTGTTTTTGGTGGCAAATCCAGCATCTACAGTGGAGCCAGATCCCTGGGAGAGACCTGCTGCATTCTTCAGACTTGGAAAAAATGAATGAACTTTGTGAGACAGGGAGAACTATGCCCATTTGACAGATGAGGAAACTAAGGCTTTGGATAACTAACCATCTGCCCAAAGTCTCCCAGGAGACTGCATGCCCAGGATTTCTCTACTTTCCCCATGCTGCTTCACAGGGCTCACAGCAACTCTGTAACATCAAAGGCGTTGCACCTTTCCAGATGGGGAAACTGGGGTCTGAGAAGTTAGGAGCCTGCCTGAGTTCTCATGGTTAAGTGGAAGGAGAGAATGGTCTCATTTGGTGATGTTGGATCTGGCCTGATTCCTCAGGCACGTTGTTCTCGAGACACATCTGGATCTGGTTGGGGAAGGCCCCTCATGCGGAAGGCTTTCTTTCCGAGTGCCTTTTTATAGACTTGGAATGAAATTCTCCTGTGCCTTGCAGATCCCAGCTTGCTGCTTCAAAGATCATTTCTTCTCCGAACGGAAGACAGAGGTTTTTTGTTTATTTTCACAACAGCAGTAGAGACGGGTGTACCTCTCTTAGACATCTCCATTGCTGTTTGAAAATGAGTCTTTACATGGTTGGGGGCAGGAAATAACAGTTGCAGTGAGAGAAACATCGTGATACGTGCTTTAGCTGTGATCTCATTTAATGCTCCCGACATCTCTGCTGGGTAGGTATTATATCCCCATATGATAGAAGAGGAGATTGAAGTCCAGAGACAGTGTGGTTCTTGCCCAAGAACAGATGCCGAGACAGTGATGGAGGCAGGCAGGCTGTGATGTTGGAATATGTCTTGCACCTAGCACCCTCCTTAGCTGTTTCCTGTGCGGCTGCTCTCTGGGTCCAAGATGCTTTCCTCCTCTCTTCTGGTCCACTTCACGTTCTAGTCCCTGTGCCTCAGATCTTGCCCTCTCCCCAAAGCCTTCCCCTCGCTGCCTCCACATGTATAATTTCCCAAACTATACATCTCCTTAGCCATTCTCCTGTTTAAAACGCCAATGAGTCTCCGAAAGCCTTGGAAGGAAATTCAGTTCATCAGCTCCACCTTCTTCTCTGTGCCATTGGAGCTTCTTAAAAATAAGCTTTCATAAGATTCTCCTTTTAGAGAGAGGACTTTGTGACAGAACAGATCATGAGATAGAACAATAAAAACTGGCCAGGTGTGGTGGCTCATGCCTGTAATCCCAGCACTTTGGAAGGCTGAGATGGGTGGATCACCTGAGGTCAGGAATTTGACACCAGCCTGGCCAACATGGTGAAACGCTGTCTCTACTAAAAATACAAAAAATTAGCTAGGCGTGGTGGCAGGCACCTGTAATCCCAGTTACTCGGAGGCTGAGGCAGGAGAATCGCTTGAACCTGGGAGGTGGAGGTTGCGGTGAGCCAAGATCGTCCCATTACACTCCAGCCTGGGCAACAAGAGCAAAACTCCGTATCAAAAAAAAAAAAAAAAAAAGTACAATAATTAGTCAGGCATGGCGGCGTGGCGTACATGTGTAGTCCCAGATACTCGGGAGGCTGAGGCAGGGGAATCACTTGAACCCGGGAGACAGAGGTGGCAGTGAGCCGAGATCGCACTTCTGTACTCCAGGCTGGGTGACACAGTGAGACTCTGTCTAAAAAAAAATCCAAGAGAGTAAGATAAAACAATACTAATAACAAGCAGAATGGTATCACAGATTCATACCCCGCTCCTCAAACAGGTGAAGAAAATGAAGCTTCTACATTGCCTATAAATGGCTTAACCTATGCTGCTGGGTAGCTGTGGAAAGGGAGAGGGACGTACAATTTGATAGTCATGATAGCTCAGTCCCTCCCTCAATTCCTTGTCTCCTTAGTCTCTGTCAGCTACGTGCTCAGATGTGCAGAGTTCTCCTCCTCTCTAAGATGGCAGCCACAAGGATTGGGGGAAGACACGGAGCAGTATCTGGGCATGCAGGTTGTTGGGCTGTCCCTGGATCTTCTTAGCTCTGCTCTGGCATGTCCGGTTTGGTATGACTTGGCTCCTGGGCCCCTGTGTGGAGTCCCGTGAGAGGCAGCAGAGTCCAACCGGCCTTTTGGGGTATCATCAGGACTCTCATTGCAAATAGTCTTGGCCATTTGTTCCTGCTCTCAAAGTCCCTGAATTCCATGGCTCTGTCCTTCTGACTTGGCCCCTGTTGATCCCCTGGTCCTCCCTCATCTCACCAAGGCACGTGGGAAGCTGCATCCTCATTGATCATGGAGAATGAGCAGCACCTCCTCAGGGCCAGCGTCTAGACGTTCTCTTTGCTGATGCCGTGCTGTTGCTTTTGGCCATATATTGGATGTTGCACCAAATGCAATGTGCAGCTTCTCCTAGAGGCTTGGAGTCTCCTCTGGCTCTGTATGAGCAAGCAGCTCATAAGCCTAATGCTCTCTAGTTTTCTCAAAATTATTTACATACTTTTACCTCAAGGTCATGAACACGTCCTGTCCTACCTCCTTCTTCCTCCTCTTAGAGAGACAGATGGGTTTTATCTTACTCCCCTTCCTGTCTAGCAAGAACTTCTAGGTCAAGCCCTCTTCTTCTTCTCCTATTCCCTGAGGCTCTAAAGCAGAGTGGCTTTCAGGCAACAATATTTGCAATACAGTAGAGAGGATAAAAAACACATCTCTACGATACATCCAAATTTTATTCATGTTATAGTAAATGAGATGAAGCCTTGAGCTTCTCAGTAGCCATGTAAGGCTTAAATATGAGGGAACAGGGGCTCGTAGAAGTGAAATGACCTCTCAAAGATGCACAAAGAATTAGGAGAGAGTCTTTATTCAACCCCGGAAACCTGACTTTCAGGTCAGGACCTGTCCCACTAGACAATGACAAAGCCATGGGGAGCGGCGTGGAAAGCGTGAGCTTTGGAGTCACACCTGGGTGTGAATCCTGGTCACCCCAGTTCTGGTAGAGACCTCAAAAAAGTTACCTAGCTTCATTAAGCCTGTTTCTTCAGCCAAAAATTAATGGTGTTAATACTTATCTCTCAGGATTGGGGTCACAAATACATAGAACGACATAAAGTACATAGCACATCAATCAGTTAGGATGCCTTTGGCTATAGGTAAAAGAACAGCCCTCCTCAACTGGCTTAACCAACAATTAACCTATTATCTTACATAAACGGGAGTCTAGAAGTAGGGATGTTCCAGATTTGGCTAATCTAGCAACTCAACCATGTCAACACAGACCGAGTTTTCTCCATCTTGCCTCTTTGCCATCCTCAGTGCTTTCACGGGCTCCCTGTATGCTTGCAAGATGGCGGCTGCAGCTCCAGACATCAGCTTCTCACATACCTATGTCCAGAAGCAGAGGAAGGACATTTCTCCCTTGTGCATTTCTACTGAAGACTAAATGTTTTCCACTTGGCCCCTATCAGTCTTCCCCTCAAGTTTTATTTGCTAGAACAGGTAACATGTTCTGGGTATCTGTAGATGGGTCATTAAAAAATCATTCCAAAATTTAGTGACTTATAACCACAATGATGATTTATTTTGCTTACAAATTTGCAATTTGGGCAGGTGTCAGCAAGGACAACTTGATTTTGCTCCATTTCTAAGCTGGGGTGATTCCGCTGGGAGCTGGAGGACGGTCTGATTTCAATGGCTCATTTGCATCCCTGGCAAGCTGGTGCTGGCTCTTGGCTGGGAGCTCAGTTAGGGCGGTGGGCCAAGGGCTTGGTTCCTCTCCATGTGTACCTCTCCACAGGCTGCCTGGGCTTCCTCACAGTATGGTAGCTGTGTTCCAAGAAGAAGTATCCCAAGAGAACCAGGTGGAGACTGTGCTCCCTTTTATGATGTAACTTCAGAAGTCACATTGAATTCTTGCTTCCACACTGTCTGGAAACCTGATTGACTGGGTTCAAAAAGGCTTGTGTCTATGGACACAAGCCTACTCAAATTCAAAGGGAGACGACCTAGACTCATCCTCTCAATAGGAGGTATGTCAAAGTCACATAGTTGAAGAGCATGTAGGATGGATATCTACTGGTATGATCATTTTTGGAAAACACAGTCTGCCACATATGCTTCCCTCTTAACAAATTAATAACAAGGAGGATGAGCTCACCATGTGTAACTCAGACCTATCTGCCTATCTGGATTTACCAGAGTAATGGTGGTTAGGGCCTTGGAAGAAATGGAAAATGGCTGTTAGGCAATCCAAAGTATTTGCCTGTAAAGCTGCTCAGCAAATGATAATGTTATTATCATTGGTCATCTAGCTCTAAAACCAGGCGAATATGTATTGAGAATCCTGTGTGCAGCTAGTTAGAGCAGAAATGTCCTCCAGAAAGAGTGTCTTTGTTTTTTTGAGATGGAGTCTCACTTTGTTGCCCAAATTGGAGTGCAGTGGCACGATCTCAGCTCACTGAAACCTCCGCCTCCAGGATTCAAGTGATTCTTATGCCTCAGCCTCCCGATTAGCTGGGACTACAGGCGTGTGCCACCACACCCAGCTAATTTTTGTATTTTTAGTAGAGACAGGGTTTCACCATGTTGGCCAGACTGGGCTCGAACTCCTGACCTCAAGTGATCCACCCGCCTCAGCCTCCCAAAAGTGCTAGGATTACAGGCGTGAGCCACTGTGCCTGGCCCCAAAAAGTTTCTTCAGAGCAGCTGTACATGCTAAGTTTACTCTTCTCCTGCAGTTCCCTGCCCCATTATGAGCTATCTTCATGGCTTGACTTTCTCTCATGCCTGAGGGCTAATGTTTTATTGGTATGGGACATTCTAGCTTGACAAGTTAGTGACCAGTAGAGGCTGTTCTGAGGCAGCTGCTGCCATTGTTCTTTCATGGCTGTCTATTTTTCTTGTAGCTGTTTTCTGGTGTTAGAAAATTGGATTAAGCTTCAATCGCATTTACTCCTAAACATAAAAGTCCAAAATTAGTAGCACATTTCTAACAGATCTCACTTAAAGCCACATCAAATTAAATACGGCCTTTTAAGATGGGCCCTCCTGTATGTGTGTGTATATATGTGTATATATGTGTGTGTGTGTGTGTGTGTGTGCATATATGTATGGTGCCGCACGGATTGGAAAAGTTTAGAAAGTGAGGTATGTTTGTAAATACTGGAAAGCTCAAAATTATTTTGACCTTGTGATATTTGAACCATATTCTTGTAAATTGTATTCAACTTGGAATTGCCATCTTATGGATTTGCAGCCCTAAACCCCTGCATATTGCTTTGGAATTTCCTTACAAGCTCTTTTGATGATGTTCTGTTTTTATAAACCTTGATGTTATCTGAGCTTGCATAGGATCAAAAGGTATTGAGGGCAGAAGCCCCCTTTGAGAGCTCCTATTTAGCCCCCAGAACCCACTCAACTTAGACATGGACAAACTGAGGCTCAAGGTGGTGAAATTAATTTATCTAAGTCACACAGGGTGGTGGTGTTTTGGCTGGATGTTGAATTCAAGGCTTCTGATAGCAGAAGCGGGGGGGGGGACTGGAGTGCAAGCATGCTTTGAAGGTACATAGGAAGGTCTGAATTCCACACCGACCTACCTTCCTTACTAGCTGTGTGACCTTGGCTGGGTTGCTAATCTCTTTGCACCTCAGTTTCCTTTGCCCCTGCAAAGTGGAGACAAATGTCCTTATCTCAGGGTGGTTGCAAGAGTTAAATGAGATAAATGTGAGGCACAGAGGCCAGAGCCAGGCTCCTAGAAGGTGCCTGTCTTAGTCCATGTGGGCTGCTGTAACAAAAATACTGTAGAGTGGATGGCTTTTAAACAACAGAAATTTATTTCACACAGTTCTGGAGGCTGGGAAATCCAAGATCAGGGTGCTGGAAGATTTGGTGTCTGGTGAGGGCTCACTTCTTGGTTTATAGATGGCACCTTCTCACTGTGTTCTCACATGGCAGAAGGGGCAAGGGAGCTCTCTGGAGTGTCTTTTTTATAAGAGCATTGATCCTCCTCATGAAGGCACCGCCCTCATGAGCTAATAATCCCCCAAAGGCCCCACTTCCTTATACTATCACCTTGGGGGTTAGGATTTCAACATATAAATTTTAGGGAGACACAAACATTCAGGCCATAGCAGTGTCTAATTCCTACTCTTTCCATTCTCCTAATGACTCCTTATCCAGTGTGTATTCCAATAAAATAGGCTTGGGGGTGAGGAGAAGAGGTGGGGGTGGACCCAGCAGTAGTAGGGTGTGGGAATGTTTTGTTTTTTTTCTGAGATGGAGTCTTGCTCTGTTGCCCAGGCTGGAGTGCAGTGGCACAGTCTCGGCTCACTGCAACCTCCACCTTCTGGGTTCAAGTGATACTCCTGCCTCAGCCTCCTGAGTAACTGGGATTACAGGCACCTGCTACCACGCCTGGCTAATTTTTTGTATTTTTAGTAGAGATGGGGTTTCACCATGTTGACCAGGCTGGTCTCGAACTCCTGACCTCAGGTGATCCGCCCGCCTCGGCCTCCCAAAGTGCTGCGATTACAGGTGTGACCTACCATGCCCACCCTGGGGGTTGGAATGTTGAATGGGAGAAGGTGATGATTTATTTAGTTGGCCAAAGACCAGATTCTTAGTTTCAAGTGCTCAAGAAAAAGTAAGAGGTTCTGGAAGGTGGGTGTCACAACGATGATTGCACATTCAGGTATCAAAGCCCTGGCAGGCGGGGAGAATAAGAGGGTACCCCTCTGTGCCTTGGCCCATGGGAAATCTTTGACTCTATTCATTTGTCAAGATCAACTCAAACATCACATTCCTAAGAAGTCCTTTTATCCTTTCTCCTTTATGCATCTTGGGCATTGTGCACTGAATTAGGGACTATGGTTGACTCCCTGCAACAGAAATATTACTGGAGGACCTTAACTAAATTTTTGTTTCTTCATATAACAAGAAGTCTAGAAATGGGAAGACCTGGCTGCCATAGCAACTCAGTGGTGCTCCCAGAGGCTCAGGCTCCCTCTGTCTTTCTGTTCCACCCTCTGTAGTACACGGCACCCATCAACATGGTTGCTTCCTTGTTACAAGATGCATGTTTCACCCCAAGTTTTCCATTTGAGTTCTAGGAAAAGGAAGAAGAAAGTAATAGTAAAAACAATATAAAAGCTTTTCTAAAAATCCCTAGCAAGCTCTACTTACATGTAATCTTAGATTTAAGATAACCACCACCCTCACTGAGAGGGAAGGCCTATGTCCTCTCCCTTTGAATGCGGGTAGGGTCTTTGACTGCCTACCAATAGAATATAGCAGAAGTGATGCTATGCTGTTTTCTAGGTCCAGGCTTTGAGAAAATGGCAGCTTCCAATTCTTCTTAGAATCCTTGCTCCTGAAACCTAGTCACCATACTGTCAGGCAGTCCAAGTTATCCAGTGGAGAAGCCCATGTGGAGAGGTACTGAAACCCCCAGACTACAGTTTCTACCCTACAGCCAGCCACAGGAGTGAACCACCTTGGAAATGGATCTTCTAGATGAGCTGCCCCAGTGGATGCCATTGTAGGGCTAAGTGAGCCATCCCAGCTGAGCCTTGCCCATATTCAGGTTTGTAAAGTAAATTACAAACTGCTTTAGGTGATTTGCTGTTTAAAATGAATAGGTTTTGGATTGCTTTGTTGCATTGTAACAGATAATCAGGACTTATGCCATTGTCCATAAGTGTGTCATATGGTGACCTCTAACTGCAGAAAGATGCTGGGGAACATAGAATTTTAGCAAACGCGTTGACATCCAAAACGAAAAATCAGAGCTCTCTTAGTAAAGAAAAAGAAACAGATAGAAAGTAGGCAGCCAGCATTGCTCAACTGGTACCTGTAATTTTTTATCCTCTTCATTATTGACATGCCTTTCATCCTCTTTGCTGCTGTCTCCATTAAAAAAAAAAAAAGTTGTTTACCCCATAAAAAATTTAGCATGCACTCCATGTATTCGTTTGTCTAGGAATTATATATTTATACCTACAAATATATTACAAATATTAAAAACCTTACACAAAAATGGAAACTTCAAAGCTAGGCATGGTGATATGTGTCTGTAGTTTAAATAATCAAGAGGCTGAGGGAGGAGGATTGCTTGAACCCAGGAATTTGAGGCTGCAGTGCATTGTGACTGAGTCTGATAATAGCCACTGCACTCCAGCCTGGGCAACATGAGACACTGATATGGTTTGGCTGTGTTCCCACCCAAATCTCGCCTTGAATTGTAATAATCCCCACAAGTCAAGGGTGGGGCCAGGTGGAGATAATTGAATCATGGGGGCAGTTTCCCTTGTGCTGTTCTCATGGTAGTGAATAAGTCTCATGAGATCTGATGGTTTCATAAAGGGAAGCTCCCCTGCACATGGCCTCCTGCTTGCCACCATGCCTTTGCCCTTCCTTTGCCTTCTGCCATGATTGTGAGGCCTCCCCAGCTATGTGGAACTGAGTCCATTAAACCTCTTTTTTAAAATAAATTACCCAGTCTCGGGGGTGTCTTTATTAGCAGTGTAAAAATGGATGAATACAGACACCATCTCTAAAAATTTGATTAGTTAATTTAAAAATAACTGTTGAATTCAAGGCTTCTGATAGCAGAATGGGGGACTGGAGTGCAAGCATGCTTTGAAGGTACACAGGCAGGTCTGAATTCCACACCGACCTACCTTCCTTACTAGCTGTGTGACCTTGGCTGGGTTGCTAATCTCTTTGCACCTCAGTTCCCTCTGCCCCTGCAAAGTGGGGACTTTCGTGACTCACGCCTATAATCCCAGCATGTTGGGATGCCAAGGCAAGTAGATCGCTTGAGCCCAGGAGCTCGAGACCAGCCTGGCAACATGGTGAAACCCCGCCTCTACAAAAAATACCAAAAAATGAGCTGGGCTTGGTAGTGCGTGCCTGTAGTCCCAGCTACTCAGGAGGCTCAGGTGGGAGGATCACCTGAGCCCTGGACATCGAGGCTGCAGAGAGCTGAAATTGTGCCACTGCATGCCAGCCTGGGTGACAGAGTGAGACCCTATCTCAAAAAAACAAATGATAATAATAATGATAATGATAAATAAAAACTTCAAAAAGAATTTTAAAAGATATTTTAAAAGATTTAAAATATTCTTTCATTGTATTTATTCACAGTACTAAAATAAAAATTATTAATAACGTTTTGGGTATTTTCACATCATCTTGAATATCTCCAGACACAATATATAATCCTTTATGGAGGGATCATTGCTAATGTTAGTTGTGTTGCTAATGTTGCTAATGTTAGAGGTGAATTATATTCAGCTCTTTTCTTAATGAGCTCTCTCTCTCTCTGTTTCTCTCTCTCTCTCTCTTTCTGTCTCTCTCTCTCTCGTTGACTCCCATTGCCTCTGATTAGATTCTCAGGGGTTTTACCTAAAGGATGACAATGAACTCATATTTGGGGGACAAATGACAAATCTGCTGTTTTCTTGTTCTCTCAGGCTTCCATGTTTATAATCTTCTTCAATCCATGGCTTCTTTGCAGGAATTCTGTTCATCTGTGGCTCCACAATGAGAGTTCGTGTGACTAACTAGACAATATAAAGTTGCAATTCCTCTTCACAGAGCACAGACAGCCACAGAGCACCAAGCGGGATGCAGGGCACCATCACCTGCTGGGTTCCCCAGCCTGTGTGAGGAACTCTCCCTCTTCCCATCTGTATTAGTTTGTTTTCATGCTGCTAAGAAGGACATACCCGAGACTGGGTAATTTACAAAGGAAAGAGGTTTAATGGACTCACAGCTCCATGTGGCTGGGGAGGCCTCACAATCATGACAGAAGGTGAAAGGCACGCCTTACATGGAGACAGACCAGAGAGAGAATGAGAACCAAGCAAAAGGGGAAACCCCTTATAAAACCATCAGATCTCGTGAGACTTATTCACTACCACGAGAACACTATGGGGGAAACTGCCCCCAAGATTCAATTATCTGCCACCGGCTCCCTCCCACAACATGTGGGAATGATGGGAGCTACAATTTAAGATGAGATTTGGGTGGGGACACAGCCAAACCATATCACCGTCAGATGCTCTCAAATGCCCACCAGACATAGTGTGCTCCTGGGCACCAGGGTTGACCCTCATAATAAATACAGCATGACTCAATTTCCTAACTCCTGCTGCTTACCTGATACAAATGAATATAAGCAGAGACTTAAGGGCTTCCCTACACCCAGCGCATCATCTTGCCTGTCCCTGGCATGCATTTTCCCCCACTTTGGAGACCACTGGCCTCTTAGATTATGAGCTACTTGTGGGCAAAATGCACGTCACAATCATCTCGGTCCCTCCTGGGACTGTTCTGGCACCCAGAAGGGGCTCACTCAGTGTTTGCCGGACACACGAATGAAAGAATAGATGACCAGGATCAGTCCATGAGCAGTCCTAGGGCAGGACCCAAACTCTAGGGTGGGGCTCAGGGGTGACATTCTGGAACTGGGAGGGTGAGCTGAGAGTAGGGATCTGGGAGCTCGTTAGAGCCAAGGGCACGGAGGACCCACTGAATCTCTTCCCACTTAGCTGCTTCATCTGTAACTGGGAATCATCATGGTAATACGCACCATACCTCTTGTCCAGAGAGTCCAGGAAACAATGTACAGGAGAGTAAATGAGGAGCTTTCTGGGCCCTGACACTGTATGTGCTCAATAAACATTTGTTCCTTCCCCTGGGAAAATGAAATAAAATAGAGTGGCAAGGCCAGTGCCTGGAGGCAGCTACAGTGTGTCTTAGTGTCTTTGGCTGCTGTAACAGATGACCACAGATGTACTGGAGGTCAGAAGTCTCATGTGGCTCTCAATAGGCTAAAGTCAAGCTGTCAGCAGGACTGGTTCCTTCTGGCTCTTGCCTGTTCCAGCTTCTAGAGGCCGCCTGCATTCCTTGCCTTCTGGCTCCTTCATCTTCAAAGCCAGCAATTGTATCATTCCAACCACTGTTTCTATTTTTATGTCTCCTTTTTCTGACTTTAACCCTCTGTCTTCCTGTGATAAGTATCCTTGGGCTCATCTAGATAATCCAGGGTAATCTTCCCATCTCAAGATTCTTAATTGAATCACATCCGTAAAGTCCCTTTTGCCAATCAAAGGTTCCAGGGATAAGGACGTGGACATCTTTGGGGTGGTGGTGGTGGTATGCTATTGTTCAGCCGATCACAGCGAACAACCAAGCCAATTTGCCTGGGACCGCCAGACTGATTGGTTTAATTTATAGATCATCTATAAATTTTCACTCTGTCACCCAGGCTGGAGTGCAGTGGTGCCATCATCACCCACTGCAGCCTCGCCCTCCTGGGCTCAAGCTATCCTCCTACTTTAGCCTCGTGAGTAGTTGGGCCTACAGGTGCGAGCCACCGCACCCAGCTATTTTTTTTTTTTTTTTTTTTGAGATGGAGTCCTGCTGTATTGCCCGGGCTGGAGTGCAGTGGTGCAATCTCGGCTCACTGCAACCTCCACCTCCTGGGTTCAAGCGATTCTCCTGCCTCAGCCTCTGGAGTAGCTGGGATTACAGGCATGTGTCACCACACCTGGCTAATTTTTGTATTTTTAGTAGAGATGCGGTTTCACCAGGCTGTTCTGGAACTCCTGACCTCAGGTAATCCACCCACCTCGGCCTCCCAAAGTGTATGGGCATGAGTCATGAATCCCCTCCCAAAGTGCTGGGATTATAGGCATGAGTCACTGTGCCTGGCCCACCCAGCTAATGTTTAAACTTTTTGTAGAGATGGGATCTTACTGTATTGCCCAGGCTGGTGGGCTCAAGCAACCCTCCCATCTCAGCCTCCCAAAGTGTTAGGATTACAAGCATGAGCCACCATGCACAGCCTGGGGCTGCCATTTGAACACCGAAAGTCCTATGTGCTGGAAAACCCTTCAGTCCCATGCATACTGGACCCATGGGTCTTGCTAGCAGGCAGCATAACATTAATGGCTAACAGAATGGGCTGTGAAATTAGAGACCTGGGTTAGAACCTCCCTTCAGCCACTAACTGGGTGGTGCCTGGTGCAAGTTGCTTTAGCCTCAGTTTCTTCCTCTGAAAAGTGGGAATGATAGCAGCACCTACTGCAGAAGGTTGATGGGAGCTTGAAATATGAAAATGTATGTAATGGTGACACACACAAGAGTAGCAGCTATTACTGTTTTTATATGGAGAGGTCTACGTGGGGTGCTATGGAGCCCAGAGGAGCTGCTCCCAGCCACATTCCCTAACCCTCCTCGGACCTGAGTCTCCTTTCTCCTTTCTCCTTCAACCCCAGCCCAGCCCAGCATGGCCCTGGCTCCCGTGTCACCTCTTTCCCCATGGCCCATGCTAGGGCCTGTGCTCAGTGAGGGCTGGACACTCTGTGAGCATGGCCAGGTTCTGGTGGCCCCAGAAGACTCCTGGCAGAGAAGAAGGGCTGCAGGAGGTGAATCAGCTCCACTGTGTTGTGCTCGGTCCTGCTCCTGGGCTGCTCATGGGGGCGGGTAGGTGGGTGGGGTCTTCCTGAGTTGTGAGCCCACCAGGCCCCTCAGCCAGCAGTTGTGGGTGGGGCCAGCAGCCTTTGCAAAGCTTCTAGCAAGAAGGAATCTTCCTGGGCATCCTCCCTGCTTCCCTCCTAAAGGAAACAACACAAGGATAGAGCTCCCCACACCCACGTGTCCAAACACAACAGCTTATTGAAGTTTATTGTGAAGTCAGTGTATTGCACTTTGTGCTGTTTTGCTGATTGGTATTTGTTTAGCTGACAGATGTGCTCTGCATGAACGAGTCAAGGGTGTTTCCATCCCTGTTGGTTCATCAGGAGGGGGCTGTAGAATCTGGGGCCAGTGGGATCTTCACCTTGGAGGAGCGGGAGCTTGAATCAGATAATTCTGCTGGTGCCTTGTGCGTGTATCTTATCTGAATTTTACTTCCTGCCTTGACATTTGGAAGTGCTGAGCAGTCCGGAGATGGCTCCCTGCATTAGAGTCCCTGTGCCTTGTCAAGCCTTAGAAATGCGGGTTTGCCTTGATGGAACAGATGGATTTCATGATGCACTGTCTGATGTATTCAGACCCGTAGTGTAGGGTGCCCAGGGCTGTGGGGTATAATGGGGGAGCCTGGGAGAGCATAAGCTCCTGAGGCTCCCTCTTGGCCTGCACTGAGTTAGCTGCTGGGCCAGGATGGTGAACAGACAGACCCAGCAGCTGCCCTCCTAGAGCTGACAGTCTAGCAGGCAGACCCCCTGATTGCAGAGTTACGCAAATAATTGAATAAAAATCACAAGTGTGGAAAAGCACAGAGCAAGAGAATAGGCCTGGGGCTGGATGATGTATCTCTGGTCTCAGCAGGGTGACAGTCCCCTACCCAGCTTCACTCATGGTGCTCGTGGCATACCCACTCTCTCCCCGCCAGGCTGAGCAGCTTCTCATTCTCTGAAGAGATCAGCCATGTCTTTGCGTGGGCTGTTCTCATTTCCTGATAAACTACTCATCCTGCAAAATTCAACCCAGGTCTCACTCCCTCCAGGAAGCCCTCCCCGCCCTCCTGCTGGCCCTACACTTTAGTTATTCCCTCCCCTGAGTGACCTGCCATTGCCCTACTCACACCTTATTTTAATTTATCACATTTGTTTTTAGAGTGAATTTTATTGCAATGTCATTCACACAACATAAAATTTATCATTTTAAAGTATTCAAGTCAGTAGTTCTAAGTACATTCACCATATTGTGTAATAACCATTCCCACTAAATCAGAACATTTTCATTACCTCCAGAAGAACTCCCACGCCTATCAGCAGCCCCTCCCAATTTCCTCCTCCTCCAGCCCCAGATAACCACGAATCTGCTTTTGTCTCTCTAGATTTGCCTATTTTGGACATTTTATATTAATGGAATCATACAATGTGGGATGTTTTGTATCTGGCTTCTTTCACTTAGCATAACATTTCCAAGGTTCACCCTCACTGTAGCATGGGTCAGTGTTTCATTCCTTTTTGTGGCTGAATCATATTCCATTGTATGGATGTATCTCATGTTATGTACTCATTCATCCATTGATGGATGTTAGATTGTTTCCACTTTTTGGCTATTACAAATAATATTGCTATGAATATTCACATGGAAGTTTTTGCATCGATATATGTGATATGGTTTTGATGTTTGTCCCCTCCAAACTTCACATTGAAATGTAATTTCTAATGTTGTAATTGGGGCCTGCTGAGAGGTATTGAATCATGGGGTGGATCCCTCATGAATGGCTTAGCACCATCTCCTTGGTGAAAAGTTCTTGCTCAGTAAGTTCACATGAGATCTGGTTGTTTAAAAGAGTATGGTGCCTCCCACCTCCTCTTTCTTGCTCCCACTTTCACCATGAGATGCTAGCTCTCCCTTCACCTTCTGCCATGATTGTAAGCTTCCTGAGGCTTCACCAAAAGCCAAGTACATGCCTGTACAGCCTGCAGAACTGTGAGCCAATGAAACCTCTTTTCTTTATACATTACCCAGCCTCAGATATTTCTTTACAGCAACACAAGAACGAACTAATACCACATGCTTTCAATTTCCTTGGGTATATACCTAGGAGTGGAATTGCTAGGTCACATGGTTACTCTTACATTTAACTTTTTGAGGAACTGCCAAATATTTTCCAAAGCAGCTGCACCATTTTGAATTCCTAGCAGGAGTATATCAGGGGTTCATTTTCTCCAAATTGTCCTCAACACTTGTTATTATCTTTGTGATAAAAGTCATCATCCTACTGGAGGTGTAGTGTTATCTCATTGTGGTTTTGATTTGCATTTACCTGATGAGTAGTGACATTGAGCATATTTCTTGTGCTTATTTGCACACTCCATTTGCGTATATTCTTTAAAAAACTATCTGTTCAAATCTGTTGCCCATTTTATTTTACTTGAGACGGTGTTTCACTCTTATTGCCCAGGCTGGAGTGCAATGGCATGATCTCGGCTCACCGCAACCTCTGCCTCCCGAGTTCAAGTGATTCTCCTGCCTCAGCCTCCCAAGTAGCTGGGATTACAGGTACCCACCACCACACCAGGCTTATTTTATATTTTTAGTAGAGACAGGGTTTCTGCATGTTGGTCAGGTCAGTCTGGAACTCCCAACCTCAGGTTATCTGCCTGCCTCAGTCTCCCAAAGTGCTGGGATTTCGGGCATGAGCCATGGTGCCCCAGTCTCTGTTGCCCATTTTAAAAATTATTTTTTATTGTTCAGTTGTAAAAGCTATTTATGTATATTGGATATTAGACCCTCATTGGATATATGACTTGTAAATATTTTTCTCCCATTCTGTGGGTTGTCTTTTCATTTTCTTGTTGGTGTCTTTTGATACAGAAAAATTTTAAATGTTGTTGAAGTACAATTTATATATATTTTTATTTGATTTTGTACTTTAGGTGTAATATCTAAGAAACCATTGCCTAATCCAAGGCAATGAAGATTTATACCTGTT
Source organism: Macaca thibetana thibetana (assembly GCF_024542745.1). Classification (NCBI taxonomy): domain Eukaryota; kingdom Metazoa; phylum Chordata; class Mammalia; order Primates; family Cercopithecidae; genus Macaca; species Macaca thibetana. The sequence goes on from NC_065582.1 coordinate 177,603,328, forward strand.
TTCTTCTAAGAATTTTATAGTTTTACCTCTTATATTTAAGTCTTTGATATTTTTCAGTTAGTTTTTGTTGATGGTGTGAGGTAAGGGTCCAAATTCATGCTTTTGCATGTGGAGGTACAGTTGTCTCAGTACCATTTGTTGAAAACACCATTCTTACCATTTGACCCAGCAATCCTATTACTGGGTATATACCCACAGGAATATAAATCGTTCTGTTATAAAGATACATGTATGCAAATGTTTATTGCAGCACTATTCAAAATAGCAAAGACATGGAATCAACCTAAATGCCCATCAATGATAGACCAGATAAAGAAAATGTGGTATATATAAACCATGGAATTACTATGGAACCATAAAAAAGGATGAGATCATGTCCCTTGCAGGGACATGGATGGAGTTGGAGGTCATTATCTTTAGCCAACTAACAAAGGAACAGAAAACCAAATACTGCGTGTTCTCACTCATAAGTGGAAGCTAAATGATGAGAACACACGGACACACAGAGGGGAACAACACACAATGGGGCCTATTGGAGGGTGGAGGGTGGGAGAAGGGAGAGGATCAGGAAAAATAACTAATAGGTACTAGGCTTAATACCTGGGTGATGAAATAATCTGTACAACAAACTCCTGTGATACAAGTTTACTTACATAACAAACCTGTACATGCACCTCTGAACTTAAATATTTTTAAAAAGAAAGAAAAGATCATTCTTTTCCCAGCAAATGGTTTTGGCACCTTTTTTGAAGATAAATTGACCATAAATGCAAGGGTTCATTTCTGGACTCAATCTTACTCTATTGATCTATATGTCTATCCTTATGTTAGTGTCCCACAGTCATGATTACTGTATGTATTTTTTTCATTTTTTGGATTATTTATTTATTTAAATTGTGGTGAAGTATACATAACATAAAATTTTTCCTCTTCATAATTTTTTAGTGAACAGTTCAATAGCATTAAGTACATTCACACTGTTAGGTAACCATCACTACCATCCATCTTGCAAAACTGACACTCTGTACTTTTTAAATAATAACTCCCTGTTCTTCCTCCTCCACCCCTGGCAACCACCATTCTACTTTCTGTTTCTATGAATTTGACTACTCTAGATACCACATATTGATTATTGTAGTTTTGTAGTAAGTTTTGAAATTAGGAAGTCTAAGTTCTCTGACTTTGTATTTTTAAAGTTTGTTTTGGCTTTTCTGGGTCTCTTACATTTTCATATAAATTTTAATCGCTTGTTTGTTTCTGCAAAAAGGGCAGTTGGAATTTTGATAGGTATCATATCAGATGTAGATTAATTGAAGAATATTACCATCTTAATAATATTAAGTCTTCTAATCCATGAACATAGAATGCCTTTTTATTTATTTAGGTTGTCATTAATTTCTTTCAACTATGTTTTCTAGTTTCAGTATGCAAGTGTTGCACTTCTTTGGCCAAATTTATCTTTAACATTTTGTCCTTTTAGATGGTATCAAAACTGGAATTGTTTTCTTAATTTTTGAGTGAGGTTATGAGCCACTGGAGGGCGGAGTCAGTTGGCATAGGCAGCCAGCTGTGCATCAAACCTGGTTTCCCTTTCCTCAGGCAGCTACATGGGGCCCTGTGTCTGTACCACTGGAATGCGAATGGAAGTGATGTGGCCACTTCCAGGCCTGGCCTGCCAACCTCCTGGTATAATCTTACACATCATCTTCTCCCACCTCCCAGCCAGAGGTCAATTCCCAGAATGACTGTGGAAGCCACCGTGTGACATGGCAGAATTTCCATCAGCCTGAGCTCCTGAATGACCCTGAGGAAGAGAGAAGACAGGTGTATCTGTGAGAGAGTGAGAAATACTTCATAAAGTCACTGAAATGTGGGAGTTTACTTGTTATAGGAGGTAATATGACTAAAACAGATACAATCATCCTTATTTCTGAATCTCTAACACCATGGGTCATACCTAAGAGGTGCTTGATGGATTTTTTGGAATGAGTGCGTTTTAAGCTTTCCTGACTTGACACTTCAAGGATGTCTTTGAGTTCTCCTTTTCCCTTTTCTCCTACAGTTAAGCAAATGCCCGTTGAGTGAATTAATTCATCCCAATGTTGCCTGGAGTACAACGAAATAATATTTTGGGAAAGCATCAAAAAGTGGAAATCAGTAGATGGTAACAAGCATCCTTTCATTTGCAAAAATGTCTAAGGTCGAGTTTAAAAATTGTTTTTACTATGTTTTGTCTTCTGATCCCATAGTATTCCTATGAAGTAGGCATGACGGTTGATAATGAGAGTCAACTTGATTGGATTGAAGGATGCAAAGTATTGTTCCTGGGTGTGTCTGTGAGGGTGTTGCCAAAGGAAATTAACATTTGAGTCAGTGGACTGGGAGAGGCAGACCACCTCAATATGGGTAGGCACCATCTAATCAGCTGCCAGCATGGCTAGGATAAAAGCAGGCAGAGTAACGTGGAAGCACTGACTTGCTGAGTCTTCCAGCCTCCATCTTTCTCTCATGCTGGACACTTCCTGCCCTCGAACATCGGACTCCAGATTCTTCAGCTTTTGGGCTCTTGGACTTCCACCAGTGGTTTGCCAGGGGCTCTCAGGTCTTCCATCACAGACTGAAGGCTGCACTGTCAGCTTCCCTACTTTTGAAGTTTTGAGATTTGGACTGGCTTCTTTGCTCCTCAGCTTGCAGACAGACTATTGTGAGACTTCACCTGTGAAGGTGATCATGTGAGTCAATACTCCTTAATAAACTCCCTTTTTAATATACATCTATCCTACTCATCCTGTCCCCCTACAGAGCCCTGACTAATACAGTAGGTATACCAGCTACCGCATTCAACTGATGAAGACACTGAGGTCCAGGAATATGAAGTCACTGGCCCAAGGTGGACCTAGGTGTGTGGGCCCAGGAACACGTCTCATTCCACCACCTCCCTCTGAGCATCAGGGGTCACACTAGAAGGGAGTGGCCATGGTAAGCATCTTCCCTCCCTGTCATTGCACATACTGTTTCCTCAGCCCGGAGCATCTTCCTTCCCTTGCTGATTCCTACTCCATCCACACAATTCAGCTTAGGACTCCCATCTCCAGGAAGCCTTCCTGGATACCCCTTCCCCACTGAGCTTGGGGTAGCTGCCTTCTCAGAGGCCATGAAGTGCTTTCTTCGTCAGAACCATCACTAGAGTAAGTGAGAGTGTGGACTCTAGAATGGACTTCCAGAATTTAAATAGTGACTTCAAGTGACTTTACTGTCCTCAGGCGCCAGACAGAGATGGTCCTAATAGGACATAGCTTGTCAATTTGTCATGAGGACTAAATGAATGACACACGTGCAGCACTTGGAATGGTGCCCCCACATGCAAGTGCTCAGCAAATGGTGGCTTTTCTCTGTTATACCACAACCCCATTGTCTGTTTATGTATCTCTTGACTGTGGCTCCTTGAGGCAGGGACCTGGTAGTAGTAGGTGCTAAGTAAATAGCAGTAAATTGGATTAATAATTGCAAAATAGGCCAGATGCAGTGGCTCATGCCTGTAATCCAAGCACTTTGGGAGGCCAAGGAGGGAGGATTGCTTGAGTCCAGGATTTCGAAATCAGCCTGGGCAACATGGCAAAACCCTGTCTGTACAAAAAAATACAAAAAATTAACTGGCATGGTGCTATGCACCTGTAGTCCCAACTACTCAGGAGGCTGAGGTGGGAGGATCACCTGAGCCCAAAAAGTCAAGGGTACAGTGAGCCGTGATCGTGCCACTGCACTCCAGCCTGGGAAACAGAGTGAAACTCTGTCTCAAAAAAATAAAAATAAAAAATTGCAAAATGAGCAGAGCTCCCTCCACTCTGGCTTACTTCTCTCAGTGTGTGGGTTAAATGCAGGAATGGAAAATTCAAGTCCCGTAAAAACGTAGGAGATTGTGATTACCAGAAGAATTTTGTGTCAATATGCCATTGTTAACAGAGTTTTGTCCCTTGGGTTTGTTGAAGCATTAACTTCCTACTTGACAGCATTCATGGACATGATCTTCTCAAAGACAGAAATAGAAATGGAGAACCCACCCTTCGATTCAACTTTGGTGAAAGTGAAAAGGAACAATGTCACAGCTTAATTGGATAAACCTGGGACAAGAGAATTTGATTATAATGAGCACTTGACAGTTTCAAAGTGTCTTGCTGGTGAGGTGAGGCTATTTACATTCCACAGCTGCAGGAGCCCAGAAAACAGAGAAACTTTCCTTAGGAGGGGAAAAGGTCAGTTTACACTTAATTTTATAGAAACCCTTTTGTCCATGTTTTCTGAGATGGAGCAAAAACTTCTTGAAGAAACAGTAACTCTCAGTTCTTTTCGGATTCTCATTCGTTGATAAATGGCGAATTCTTGCTAAATCTCTCCAGAATGTCACCATCAGTCTCAAAGTATGTGTACATCATTGCACATTAAGCTACGAAATACTCTATTTGCCCTTTAAACTACTATTTTCTTTCTTTCTTTCCTTCCTTCCTTCCTTCCTTCCTTCCTTCCTTCCTTCCTTCCTTCCTTCCTTCCTTCCTTCCTTCCTTCCTTCCTTCCTTCCTTCCTTCCTTCCTTCTTCCTTTCTTTCTTTCTTTCTTTCTTTCTTTTTCTTTCTTTCTTTCTTTCTTTCTTTTTCTTTCTTTCTTTCTCTCTCTCTCTTTCTTTCTTTTTCTTTCTTTCTTTCTTTCTCTTTCTTTTTTCTTTCTCTCTTTCTTTCTCTTTCTCTCTCTCTTCTCTCTTCTTTTTCTTTCTTTCTTTCTTTCTTTCTTTCTTTCTTTCTTTCTTTCTCTCTCTCTCTCTTTCTTTCTCTTCTCTCTCTCTCTCTCTCTTTTATTATTATTATTATTTTGACAGAGTCTTGCTCTTGTCGCCCAGGTGGAGTGCAGTGGCGTGCTCTCGGCTCTCTGCAACTGCCTCCTGAGTTGGTTGCAGCGATTCTTGTGCCTCAGACTCCTGAGGAGCTGGGATTACAGGCACACACCACCACACCCACGCCTAATTTTTGTATTTTTAGAAGAGACGAGGTTTCGCAATGTTGGCCAGGCTGGTCTCGAACTCCTGACTTCAGGAGATCCACCTGCCTCTGCCTCCCAAAGTGCTGGGATTACAGGCATGAGCCACCATACCTGGCCTAGATATTTTCATAGCAGATGTAGCTTGTTCATTTATATTGTAACCAGACTCACCAGTCTTGAATCAATTGCTACATGCATGGTTTAAGCTCCTCTCAGAAAATCTTGGGTCCCTGAATCTAGTTTTTCTCTTTTCAAGCTGCAGATAATGTAAAATAATGCCTCTAGTGTGCTTAAGTCCAAGCAAAATGCCCATCTAGTTTCTTCAACATGGGAGACTCCTTGGCACTTTGGGGAATTAATTTTATTCAGTCAGAGATGAGAATTAAGCAGCTTAGTTGGAGGGAGCCATCAGATGTAGTCAGGACCCACCAGCCAGAGGCAATGGGGTGGAGTCTGCCAGGAGGCCCAGCACATTCACCACACAGAGAGAGGATGAGTTGCTGGTTTTCTTTCAAACAGAGGCCAGCTAGAGCCAGAGACGGCAACTCGGAACGTGTCTAATGACAAGAGCCTTTCTCAGCTGGTTCACTCATTCTTTGTTTCATCTATTCATTCACTCAGAAAATGTTTGCTGAATATCTGCCACATGACAGGCACTGTTTTAGATATTAGGGAAACAGTGTATCTAAGGCCACAATTCTCTACTCCATTATTTGAAATGGCAGGAAAGGGAAGCAGAAAGTAAAGCAAACCCACAATGACTCCCATGTAAGAGACGGTGGTAAGTGCTATGAAGAGAAACAAAGCAGGTAAGGGCCAGAGAACAAGGGGTGCTCTTCTAGACGGGGAAGTCCCCTCTCTGGAAGGTGACATGTGTGCAGAGCTGGGAATGAAGTGAGAGGGTGAGCCTGGAGGTTATCTGGCAGAAGAACATTCTAGGCAGGGGCTCAGCAAGTCCAAAGGCCCTGAGGTGGGCGTATACCTGGAATATTGGAGGAAAAGCAGGGAGGCAGATGTGCTGGAGTGCAGGGGATGAGATGAAGCCAGAGGGAGCTGGGGCCAGGTGGGACCAGCATTTCCAAGAGCTTCCTCTGATCTGGACCTAGGGAGACATGTGAGGGGCACAGAGATCCCATCACTCCCATCAGCACCTCCGATTTGGGCTTCAGACACTCCTACCTGGCACAAACGCCTTGAGCTGGAAGCAGGAACATCAGGTTTGAATCTCTGCGCCTTCCTGTAGCAACTGTCGCCTGACTGAGCGGACCTTTCTGAGCCAGAGTTCCTTTATGTATAAAATGGAGATCACCACATCTACTTTTGAAAAACTGATGGAGGCTGGGCACAGTGGCTCACGCCAATAATCCCTGAACTTTGAGAGGCCAAGGCAGGTGATCACCTAAGGTCAGGAGTTCGAGACCAGTCTGGCCAACATGGTGAAACCCTCTCTCTACTAAAAATACAAAAATTAGCTGGGCATGGTGGCGGGCACCTGTAAACCCAGCCACTCGGGAGGCTGAGGCAGGAGAATTGCTTAAACCCAGGAGGAGGAGGTTGCCGTGAGCCGAGATCGTGCCATTGCACTCCAGCCTGGATGACAGAGTGAAACTCTGTCTCAAACAACAACAACAACAACAACAAAACAGAAAGAAACCGATGGAGTACAGTTTGTTCTCTTCATTCCTAAGGGAAAATCCATCTCTTGCTCCTTAATACTTGGTCTGGTTCCTGCACTCTAAGCTAGGAGATAGTTGAGACATAAAATTACGAAGGTGGCATGCAGAACTATAGAACTTACAGAGCTTTATACATCTCGTTCAGCTCTTCTGGCAAATAGAGAGTGATGGATGGATGTATTATTGGTAATTATTAGTTTCCTGTTTTACAGATGAGAAAACTGAGGCCTGGGACCTGATGTGAGTTGTTCAGGTGGCCAAGGGAGGAATTGAACTCAGATTTGTGTGACTCTAAAACCCAAGTATCTGGGCTGTTTTTTCTCCTTTTGGTTTGTCACTTGTAACCTGCTGTCCCTCTCACTGTAACACATGTGGCCATGACTCTGACTTTCAGTTCACCTGTGGCCCGGTGCCCAAACCTTTGCTTTATTTGTCAGCCTCTCCCATTAGACTATGAGGTGCTTGAGGACAGGGGAAGGTGTCACCTGTCTCCACATTCCACTGAACAAACTGGGTAACACTGAGAGAGGTCGCATGCTGCAAAGAGCACTGGGTTGGGATTCTGACCCCTGCGGGCAGGTGAGGCTCCTTCTTAGCAGACATGACTCATTTGTGGAGAAATTGCATTAGTCAGGGGAGGCTAGGCCATGCCAAGATGACAAATTAACAGACACCTCAGGGACTTGACACACTGAAGGCTTAGTTCTTATTTGTGTCACATGTCAGTGCTCCCCTGCCAGTGCTGACTTGGGGGTCCAGGCTTCTTCCATCTTGGGACATCATTGTCTTAAACACATGGCTGCCAAGGTCACTTTGGAAGGTGCAGGGAAAGAGAGGATCAGCCAGAGTCTCGCTCTGTCGCCCAGGCGGGTTCACGCCATTCTCCTGCCTCAGCCTCCATAGTAGCTGGGACTACAGGCGCCCACCACCTCACCTGGCTAATTTTTTGTATTTTTAGTAGAGATGGGGTTTCACTGTGTTAGCCAGGATGGTCTCGATCTCCTGACCTCGTGATCTGCCTGCCTCAGCCTCCCAAAGTGCTGGGATTACAGGTGTGAGCCACAGTGCCCAGCCGCCAGGATGCCTTTTAAGGATCACCACAGCTGAGTGGTTTTCACCTCTCTGCCATATTCCTTTGGCCATAACTCAGTGCTATGGTCTCCAGTCTAACTGCACAGGAGGCTGGGAAATGCAGGCCAGGACATGCCCAGGAAGAAGAAATGAGTGGTGGGCCTCAAGGCTTGTCTGTGCCACAGCCACCCAATTTTTCAAATCTCACGTCTGGACAAGAGTCCACCAAGCTAACCATCTTATGGAGACAGCAGGGCAGGATTTTTGCAGTTGGTATTTCAGGACTTACCATTGCCAGATTCTCAGGGCAATTCCCTTTCCACTTTTGAGACTTAATTTTCCCCTTGGTAAATACGTGGTTGTTCCCCATCTGTGGCCTGTGGATCCCAGTAGGGGTGAGGGGACTGCATAGTTAATTCTGAGTCTTAGCATTCCCCTATAAACCAGTGCTGTGGCAGATGGAGGGAGTGTAGATGCTATAGGTACCAAATAGAAGCACACTTATTTTAAAACCTCGCTGTTTTTGTCATACATATTCTCAATTAATATAAACATGGAAATAGTTTCTATCAGGTGAATAATTGTGAAATACTTTAGGTTAAAGATCTTCATAATGAAAAATATCTAGGCTGGGAGTGGTGGCTGACGCCTGTAATCCCAACATTTTGGGAGGCTAAGGCAGGGGATTCCTTGAGGTCAGGAGTTTGTGACCAGCCTGGCCAACATGTTGAAACCCCATCTCTACTAAAAATACAAAAATGAGCTGGGCGTGGTGGCAGGTGCCTGTAGTCTCAGCTACTCAGGAGGCTGAGGCAGGAGAATCTCTAGATTGGGCAACATGGTGTAAACCCTGTGTCTACCAAAATAAATAATAAATAAATAAAATTTAAAAAAAGGGGAGTGGTGGTGAGCCAAAGGACTTGAATAGATATTTCTCCAAAGAAGATATACAAATGGCAAAGTACATGAAAAGGTGTTCAACACCACTGCTTATCAGGAAAATGCAAGTTAAAACTAGAATAAGAGACTATGTCACACCCATTAGGATGGATATGATTAAAAAACAAAAAACAGAAAGCAAGTGTTGGTGAGGATTGGAACCCTGGTGCATTGCTGTGGGAATGTAAAATTGTGCAGTCACTGTGGAAAACAGAATGGCAGGTCCTTAAAAAAATTAAACACAGAATTACCGTATGTATTAGTTCATTTGTATGCTGTTGATAAAGACATACTCAGGATTGTGCAATTTACAAAAGAAAGCGGTGTAATGGACTCAAAGTTCCATATGGCTGGGGAGGCCTCACAATCATGGCAGAAGGCAAAAGGCACATCTCACATGGCAGCAGACAAGAGAAGAGAATGAGTAACCAAGTAAACCAAGTAAAAGGGGTTTCCCCTTATAAAACCATCAGATCTCAGGAGGCTTATTCACTTCACTACCACGAGAACCGTATGGGGGAAACCACTCCCATGATTCAATTCTCCCCGACTGGGTCCCTCCCACAACATGAGAGAATTATGGCAGCTATACTTCAAGATGAGATTTGGGTGGAGACACAGCCAAACCATATCACCATAGGATAAGCAATTCCACTTCTGGGTGTATCCCCAAAAGAACCGAAAACAGAGACTCAAACAGGTATTTGTACACCCCTGTTCATAGCAGCATTCTTCACACTAACATTAATTTCCACCAAAAGGTGGACACAACCCAGTGTCCATGACAGCTGAGTGGATAAGCAAACGTGGTTTATACATACGATAGAAGAGCATTCAGCCTTGAAAAGGAACGAAGTTCTAACACATCCTACAACCTGGTTAAACCTTGAGGACATTATGGTAAGTAAAACATTGGATAACATGGTGAAACCAGTGTCTCTACCAAAAAAAAAAAGGGGGGGGGGGATGGGCAAAGGACTTGAATAGACATTTCTCCAAAGATATACAAATGGCAAAGTACATGAAAAGGTGTTCAACATCACTGCTCATCAGGAAAATGCAAGTTAAAACTAGAATGAGAGATTATGTTACACCCATTAGGATGGATATGATTAAAAAACAAAAAACAGAAAGCAAGTGTTGGTGAGGATGTGGAGAAATTGGAACCCTGGTGCATACAGTATGTATGCACCATACTGTATGAGGTACTTAAAGTAGTCCATTCATAGCAACAGGAAGGAGAATGGTGGGTGCCAGGGGTTTGTAGGGGTGGAGATGGGCATGTTAGTGTTTAATGGGGACAGAGTTTCAGTCTGGGAAGATGAAAATGTCCTGGAAAAATGGATGGTGGTCACGGTTCCAAGACAATGTGAATGTGCTTAATGCTGCTGAGTGGCACATTTAAAAACGGTTAAAATCGGCCAAGCTTGGTGGCTCATGCGTGTCATCTCAGCACTTTGGGAGGCTAAGCTGGGAGGATCATTTGAGCCTAGGAGTTCGAGACCAGCCTGGGCAAGATGGTACCCCATCTCTATAAATAAAAATAAAACTGGTAAAATGGTAAGTTTTATGTTGCGTATGTATTAAAAAGTGTGGGGGAAGAATGATGAAAGGCTCCTGGGAAGGCCAAGTGCTTCCCCGTGAAGCAGGGAGCCTGTGGGGCTCGGAGGGTGGAGTCAGGCAAACTGGGCACAGCAGTGGGGACCTCAGGGCTTTTGAGGGGGCTGGGACTGACCTTTCTCCCATTTGCTCCTGCTGAGAGTCCCAGAGACCAGCTCAGCTTGGCCTGAGGTCTCAAAGGCATTTCTGAAATGCCTCACTCCGGAGGGCACTGCTTCCTGCCACAGTGACATGGGGGATGGTCCCGGGAACTCATCCCAGCTAAGTGACCTCTCTGGCTGGCTGGCCTCTGTCCAATGCCAGGCATCATCTGGAACCTCTAAAAAGCTCATTTAGCACGAGGGCAGAGGCATGGCGTTCAGGGTCTGCCCCGTAATGGGAAACCAACTGTCCTTTAGAAAAAGGAATCAATTCAAAAGCAGTCCGTGGGATCATAAATCAACCGACACGTTCCAAAAATGTTGGAATCACAGCAACTTCGGGGGGATCTGAAAAGCTCTCCATTGTAAACAGACAAATTGTTTGGGATAAAAGCAGAGAAGAAACTCTGGCGATGCCATCTTCACAAGTGAACCGGCTCTTTTTTAAGCCAGAAGGAGTGTCTATTGTAGGACTTGTTCTTTCCTTTTCTCTTTTGTATCGTTGGGCTTCAAAGAGGATGGCGAGAGGTTAAAACACAGCGACAGAGGCTGCCCTTGTTATTTTTCAGGCTGCTGGAAACAGAAAGATACCAGGAATCTACTGAGGTGGTGTAGACATGGGGTCTTGGCTGGGATTCCTCGCGGAATCAGGGAATCATATCGGTGTGTGGGGCCATGGGGCCTGCGGCGCTTTACAGGTTTCCCGAGACTAAAGCAAGGCCCGGGAAGCCTGGGCACCTTATCCAGGGCCACCTGGCTACTAAGGGCCAGTCCCTACTGGTGGCTGATTTGCCTCCAAATGAATTTTCTGATGTCCACATTTCGCTGCAAGAAAGACTCGAGTTAGAATGTGCTGAATTTAAATCCCGGAGCCTCCCAGGAGGAGGCGTTCATTTGCTCCCCAAACTTTCACCATGGTGGCCAGAGTTCTCAGCTCAGGACACCTCCTGTTGAGGACCTGGGCGCTGTCTGGGATGTTTGCCTGTTTCTCGCTCTTCCACCCCGCCTCTCCCCTCCAGAGTACCCAGTTCACCTTTAACCAGTTTCTTTCAGGCGCGCAGATGATATTTCAACTTCAGAGAGAGCGACAGAGTTGGGGGGCCTTTATGAATCTGTGACCCCCGGCTCTTTGAGTTGCACAAACTAGCTCTCCCCCGCCCGGTCCAGCCGCTGCCAGCCCCAGCCCTCTTCAAAGGCCGGCTGGGTGCCACGCAGCAATTTCCGCTGCTGAATCTGACAGTGACAGTTCACGGGGACCTTCTCTCCCTCCCTCTCTGTTCTCCGTGCTGGGGCCTTCTCAACTTTAAGGCTGATAGGGTCTTGTCACAAAGTCTGGTTGGAATAGGCTGAAGGGAGACAGAAACTGATAAATTTTCTTTTGATCTCAGATCTGCAAAGCCGCTCAGAAAAAAATAAATCGCAACAGTGGGTCCACGGTGGTTGGTCAGAGCCAGGGAAGACAGAGAAGGTTCCTTCTCCAGCTCAGGGTTCCCTGATTCCCCCTGGTACATTACATATCAAAAGGAGGCGGTGCGCTGGGGAAGGATCCCTGGCTCAGAACAAGGCAAGGAACCTAATTAGGTGAAAATCATTTAAATGGTTTTCACAGCATCGCTCGATTTAAAGCATTTATCACCACCTAACGCATAATTAACAGCAGGACAAGCGATTGAACAAAGGCTCTCTTCTACTCAGAGGGATTATGTTAATTTTCATTAATCTTATATATTACCATCGCTTTCCAAATGAATGTTATCTTAAAGGCCCAAATGCCTTCTTTGATCTTGGGGAAGAGAGAAAAAGAGAGAGAGAGAAGAAAAGATTGTAACCTGTGTTTGTTTGGAAATGACATTTTAACAACAGGCACAAAGTACAGGATCAGAAGTTTTTGGTATTCAAGAGTTAATTCACAAAAAGAAAGAAATTCTGTGTGGAGGAATGAGGCGCTGCGCTTGCCTGGAAACAGGAGGATTGGGCCAGATGGGTCGTTTGAGGTCTCCTTAATTTGATTGTTTATTCCGGTTCTAAGGGAATATACTCGGATTCTGCTATAACATTCTCATGTCGTTGGACGTGTCTGCCCCTTGCCATCCTAGCCCAGACGGTCCCCTACAATAATTTTAATTAAAAAAAAAAAATCAATGAAGACAAGTAGTTATAGAAACTGGCTTAATATGAATAATAACCACACACTGTGCTCTTCGTTTGAAAATTAATTACTTGACCTGTATTATGTCATCAAATCCATACCACAGCCTGATTGTCATCCCCACGATACAGATGAGGCAACTGAGCCATGGGGAACCTGCAGTAGCTTGTCTCCGTTAATATTTGGGATATTTACCCAGGCAGGTGGCCTCCAAAGCCTGTATTCTTAGATGCTGGGCTGCACGGCCCACCTGCATGGTCAGGAATCTTGCTGTAACCCGTCTGTCTGGGCTCCCATCTCAGCTGTGCCCCCAGCTTCGTGTGCAATCTTGGGCAAGTGTCTATGCCTCTGGGGCCTCAGTTTCTTCATCACCAACGTCCAGAATATCAGTCTCTGCGCCGGGCGAACAGCTTGCATTTATGGAATGCTTTGTTGAGTGTTGGTGCTGCCGTTTCGCCCATTTTACAGATGAGGAAACTGAGATCTTAGAGGCCCTGCCAGGTTCACACGCTGTGAGTTGTGGAGCTGGGATTTGAACCCAGATCAGCAGATACTGAGCCTTTTCTTAATCTTTATGATCTGTTGACTCACAAAATCCAACTAAGGGCCTTTCTAGCTTTAAATATATATATGTTTTTGGTCTTTTTTTTTTTTTTTGAGACAGTCTTGCTGTTAGAAATGCTCGTTCCTCGGTACCATAAAGAAATAGCACTTGAACGTAAGTTTAATTTCCTCAGCAAGGCCATTTTTTTACTCATCAGCAGTTCTGCCACCAGAGTACACCGAACAAAAGAGCCAGGGTCATTTATAACCTGATGTGTCCACCTTACCGCTGTGTTCGATTTCTATTGGCTGGAACGGGGCCTCACATTCTGTATTTGTCCTGATTGGCTAACAACTTAGAACTTTTACAAAGAGGCAAAGGCAGAGGAGAACAAAGGAAGGATGAGGTAACTTGTGGAATGCTAAGAAATTTAAAAACCGCTTCAAATAAGGAAGAGGAGCAGGCTATGACCTAATGCTTGCTTGGACCAGTATAAGCATGCCGGGGTAAATATTTAGGCTAAATTGTGGGAGCTAAGAACATAAAGTACATTGATTTCTTTATTACGGCTAGCAGATATTTAAGAATGTTAGCACAGGTCTTTGAATACATTTTGCTTCTAAGAGAAGTTACTATTTATTCTTAATTAGATGGGGAGGAAAGTCTTTGAAGAGGAAATTCTACTTTACTTTTTACATTGCTCGTCACCCAGGCTTGAGTGCGGTGGCGTAATCTCGGCCCACTGCAACCTCCGCCTCCCGGGTTCAAGCGATTCTCCTGCCTCAGCCTCCGGAGTAGCGGGGACTACAGGTGTGCACCACCATACCTGGCTAATTTTTGTATTTTCAGTAGAGATGGGGTTTCACCATGTTGGCCAGACTGGTCTTGGACTCCTGACCTCAGGTGATCTGCCTGCCTCGGCCTCCCAAAGTGCTGGGATTACAGGAGTGAGCCACCACACTGCTCTCTAGCTTTAAAGAAATAGGATTTCTATGGGGGGCGGAGGGGCAGTGTTACTGTGTTAGATCCCAGTATCTTGACTGTGGTGGTAAATACACAAATCTATCCTGATGAAATTGTAGAGAATTTAATACACAGGCCAGGCGCGGTGGCTCAAGCCTGTAATCCTAGCACTTTGGGAGGCCGAGACGGGCAAATCACGAGGTCAGGAGATCGAGACCATCCTGGCTAACACGGTGAAACCCTGTCTCTACTAAAAAATACAAAAAACTAGCCGGGCGAGGTGGCAGGTGCCTGTAGTCCCAGCTACTCGGGAGGCTGAGGCAGGAGAATGGCGTAAACCCGGGAGGCGGAGCTTGCAGTGAGCTGAGATCCGGTCACTGCACTCCAGGCTGGGCGACAGAGCGAGACTCCGTGTCAAAAAAAAAAAAAAAAAAAAAAAAAAAAAAAGAATTTAATACACAGACACTAATACAAGTAAAATTGGGAAAGTCTGAGTAAGATTGGTAGAGTAAATCAATGCCGATATCCTGATTGTGATATTATGCTATGGTTTTCAAAAATGTTACATGGGTGAGCAAAGTGCATAAGGAGTCTTTCTGTATTATTTCTTACAACTTCACATGAATCCACAATAATCTCAATCAAAACATCAATTTACAAAATAGAAATGGGCTGGGCACGGTGGCTCATGCCTATAATGCCAGCACTTTGGGAGGCTGAGGCAGGCAGATTGCTTGAGCCCAGGGCAACATGGAAAAACGCCGCCTCTACAAAAAAAATACAAAAAAATTAGTCAGGTATAGTGGTATCTGCTTGTGGTCCCAGCTACTTGGGAGGCTGAGGTAGGAGGATCACTTGAGCCCAGGAGATGGAGGTTACAGTGAGCTGAGATTATACCACTGCACTCCAGCCTGGGCAACAGAGCCAGACCCTGTCTCAAAAATAAATAAATAAATAAATAAACAGTAAACTTAAAAATATACAGGATTCTATCTGTAAACACACTGAGTAAATTTATTGTGTATTTGTGAAATGTTTGGAATAAATATAAGACCTGGTTCTTGCCCTAGAGGAATGTACTGAATTAATAATAATCTTAATAGTAATAACTTTTAAATGACTACCATTTATTGAGTGACCCTGTGTCAGGCACAATCCTGAAGCTCTATATTAATTTCCACAGCAATTTTTTTTTTTTTTTGAGACAGGGTCTTGCTCTGTCACCCAGGCTGGAGGCAATGGCACAATCAAGGTTCACTACAGCCTCAACCTCCTGGGCTCAAGCGATCCTCCCATTTCAGCCTCTCAAGTAGCTGGAACTACAGGCATGCACTAGCATGTTCAGCTAAATTTTTTTTTTTTTTTTTTTTTTTTTTTGTAGAGACTGGGTCTCACCATGTTGCTCAGGCTGGTCTTGAACTCTTGGGCTCAAGCAATCCACCTGTTTCCGCCTCCCCCAGTGCTGGGATTACAGGTGTGAGCCACCACGCCCAGCCCATTATCACTTCTTTACAAGTGGAAGAAACTGAGCTTCAAAGAGGTTAATAACTTGCCCAAGATCACCCGTCATGGAAGTGGTAATGGTGGTGGGCATGGGTTCAAGCCTGACTCTGGATGCCACTCCTCAGCCAAGCCAGGATTCCCTGAGCACCTTCTATGCCAGCACATTCCAGTAAAATAGTATCATTCTGCCCTGGCACAGTTTGGCGAGGCAGGCAATATCATCCCCATTTTGTAGATTAGGAGACTGAGGCTCAAAGTTGGAGAAGACTTGAATCCAACTGCCCCTTTTTCCTCCTACAAGGAGGAGACAGAGCTGAACACAGGTCTCACAGCACTGTGAGGTCATTCTGGGGCTCAGGGTATGCCTCAAAGAAGAAGGTGTCTGGGCAGGCCTGGGGTATGTGTGGGGGTGCGGGGGAGTAGGCAGGAGATAAGTGAGTTTCAGGAGCTAAGAGCAGGGTGTGAGCTGAGCCTGCAGCTGTTTATTCAGCTTTAGGGGAAAAGATTTCATCCAGGGCCCTGGTTGGTGATAAAGCAGCTCTGTTTTCAAACCAAACATGGCTTTTCCTTCGAGGACTGGGAAATTTGGGAAGAAAGATATTGCATGGCTCTCCTGTGGATCTTTCCGGTCCTATCACCAACCAAATATCTCACTGGACTCTTAGGGGAAAGTTGAAATGCACTCCCAAAGAGATTCAGGCCGCTGCGGGTAACTTCAAAGGACGGTCGTCCAGAAAGCTGAAATTTTAAAAGCCCATGACAGTCCTTTAAAGGTGGCCTGGACACGCATTGTTGGTCTGGCGCCCATTGTCCCTGACCCTGACCAAAAGCCTCACAGAGCTGCAAAAATATCTGTAGCCAGGACTGGCTCTAATTCGGGCCTGGGAGGCAGGACTGAGAAGAAAACCCATGTAGTGAGCCTGCACCAAGCCCTAGGAACTTTCTACACTTTCTCTCTCTTTAAGACTCATAATAGTCCTGGAAGAGAAGAAGTCTCACTCCCATGTTCTAAATGTACAACCTAGGGGAAGAGACAAGAAGGGTCTCATTCGCGATCACATGGCTGAGAAGTAAGAGATCTGAGATTTGTCTGCTCCAAAGAACTGAGTTGTAGTGGCCTGAGAGATCACAGACCATGACAATGACGATGACAACTACTATCACTCATTATACAGATAATATTTTCTAAAGATGGCTGTGACAATATCTCCCATTCCACATGTTCTTATAATGTGACTTTGACACTCCTCCCACTGAGTGGTGGGGATGACTGTATTCTCTCCCTTTGAACCTGGGCAGGCTTGTGACTATGGCAGAAGTGACACTGTGGAACTTCCAAGAAAAACTTATTAGATTTTAAAATGTCATGCATGTCTACCTTACTCTCTTGGGTCTCTCTTGGAACCCAGCCGCCATGCTGTCAGGAAGCCTAATCTAGCCCACATGGAGACAGCACGTGTTCTAACCAAGAGCCCAACTGAGGTCCCAGCTGAAAAGCAGCATCAATTGCCAGACGTGGGAATGAAGACACCTCAGAATGGCTCCCACCCCTGAGTCTCCCCCAACAGATTGAGTCTCCTGTGTACCAGATGTTGGGGAACAAAGACAAACTGTCTCTGCCCAAATTCCTGACCCAGAGATTCATGAATGTAATAAAAATGGCTGTGCAATGCCACTACGTTTTAGGGTTCATTTGTTACTTAGCAACAGTATGTAGAGCAAATACAACCATTGAATAAGGGCTAACATTGACCAAGTACTTGCCGTGTGCTCAGCACTGTGTTAAGAGCTTATACAGTCAGAGGAAGCAGGAACGTTGAAACGCAGCTTCTTCCACTTGTAAAGAAGTGATAATGAGGCTGGGCGCAGTGGCTCACGCCTGTAATCCTAACACTTTGGGAGACTGTGTAATCCTAACACTTTAAGAGGAGTGGATCACTTGAGGTCAGGAATTCAAGATCAACCTGGCCAATATGGTGAAATCTTATCTCTACTAAAAGTACAAAAATTAGCCGGGCGTGGTGGTGTGTGTAATCCTAGCTACTCGGGAAGCTGAGGCAGGAGAATCTCTTGAACCCAAGAGGCAGAGATTGCAGTGAGCCGAGATCGCGCCACTGCACTGGAGCCTGGGCAACACAGCGAGACTGTCTCCAAAAAAAAAAAAAATAAAAAAGTGAAATTGGGCTAGGCTCCGTGGCTTATGCCTGTAATCCCAGCACTTTGGGAGGCCGAAACAGGTGGATAACTTGAGCCCAAGTGTTCAAAATCAGCCTTAGCAAGGTGGCAAGACCCTGTCTCTACAAAAAAAAAAAAAATTAGCTGGACATGGTGGTGTGTGCCTGTAGTTCCAGCTACTTGAGAGGCTGAAGTGGGAGGATCTGCTTGAGCCCAGGAGGTTGAGGCTACAGTGATACATAGAAGGTTTTTGTTTTTTTTTTTTGTAGATTGGAATGCAATGGCACGATCTCAGCTCACTGTAACCTCCACCTCCTGGGTTCAAGCGATTCTCATGCCTCAGTCTCCTGAGTAGCTGGGACTACAGGCATGCCCCACCATGCCTGGCTAATTTTGTATTTTTAGTAAAGACAGGGTTTCACCATGTTGGCCAGGTTAGTCTCAAACTCCCGACCCCAAGTGATCCCCCTGCCTTGGCCTCTGAAAGTGCTGGGATTATAGGCATGAGCCACTGTGCCCAGCCTACATGGAAGTCTTGTGTAGTACTCCTGGGAAGCCTTCTGAAACACAGATTTACAATACTGGAGAGATGAAAAATGTAGGTTTCCAGACCCCATCCCAAACCCGCTGAGACCACATCATGCACAGCATCCCAATGGTGAAAGCAGGGTCAGACCAAGCCCAGGAGAAGAGTCAGGACAATGTGATTCCATTTAGTGCAGCAAATATTACTGACAGCCCTGACTACATGCCAGGTGCCTGGACTTCCCTCAGCTACTCAGGAGGCTAAGGCGGGAGGATCACTTGAGCCCAGGAGTTTGAGGCTGCACTGAACCATGATCACTGCAATTTAGCCTAGGTGACAGAGCAAGATCTTGTCTTTAAAACAAAATAAAATAAAAATATTATTATAATGAAAGAATTTAAATAACACAGTGTTGTAGAATATAGAATACATGCATATAGATGACACAGTGCTGATGGGGATGACAACTCATGACCATCAGGCTTGTACTGGGCACCCTCCTGGATTCTCTATACACAGATTCTAGTCGATTACCTTCTCATAACTGCTCCCCCACCCCACCCTTTCTATTTTTTAGATGCAGAGATTCAGAGAGTCTAAGCAACTTTTCTAAATCATCTAGCTGGAATTCTGGTAACTGAGCCAGGATCTACCCCAGGTCTGACTCCAAAGCCTTTGTCTTCCAGCACACACTGCTGCTGCCTGGGGTAAGAGCTCAACATTATGCTTGGAAAAAGGAACTTTTCTATCTCATTGTGGAGGGCTGGGATGTATCTCGTGTCCACGCTCCCTTCTTTCTTAGCAATGGGCACATTACTGCGTTCCCCAGCCTCTTTTGCAGCAAGGTGACCAAGTGAATACTTTCTGGCTAATGAGATGTACACAGAAGTCTTGTGCAGTACTTCTGAGAAACCTTCTGAAGGAGAGCAAATATACTCTTCTCCCATTTTCCTCAAAAACCTTCTGGCAGGAATGTGGAGATGATGTCTGGAGCTCTAGCAACCATATCAGACCATAAGGATGAATGTACACCCCAGGAAGGACAGAGAGGAAAGCCAGAAAAAGACTCGGTCCCTGATG
Source organism: Macaca thibetana thibetana (assembly GCF_024542745.1). Lineage (NCBI taxonomy): Eukaryota > Metazoa > Chordata > Mammalia > Primates > Cercopithecidae > Macaca > Macaca thibetana. The sequence continues at coordinate 177,622,744 of NC_065582.1, forward strand.
GCTGAAGAGCTACCATACCTGCCCCTAGATCATCTATTTCTGGTCATCTTCTATGCAAGGGTGAATGAACTTGTATTGTGTTTACGTCACTGTGATACTGGGTCTTATTTCTCACCAGTTGAATGTGATCCTAAATGATAAGAGTGGGGCAACTGAGAGGAAGAGAATTAACTTGGGTTGGGTTTTGAAAGGTGGGTAGGACTGAGACAGGGATGGGGAAAGAAGTTCCTTATAGGTGCTGGGAACAGCAAGAGTGAGAAGGGTCCTTGAGGTGACATGTGGAGTATAACAAGGAAGATGTAGGAGCTAAGCAGGGTTAACGCAACGTTTTGTAAAGAGCTTTGGCTGCCAGGCAGTCAAGATACAATTTCAACTATTAAGCACTGGGGAGCCATGGAAGGTATTTGAGTGGATGAGTGATGTGTTTGGTACTAGATTTTACCTTGATGGAGATCTGTAGGCAGAACTGGAGAGGAGGAAGCCTGGGCCGGAATTGGGGACCTGGGGGTGGGAATTGCTTGAAAAGGAGGTTTGGAGAACAGCTTTGGCAACGGTCCATGGAATCACTATTGCATTAAACAGTAGTGTGCTAGTACTGTGGATGATGTGGAAGCCACTGAAACGATGATGCATAAGACAGCGTGGTAACATGGCAAGTTGCTCATGGTATATTGTTCTATGACAAAAATAGGTCTCCAAACAGTTTGCACAAAATGACAAGTTCCTGAAAATTCACTCCATGCATTTTATTTAAAAGCCAAGAAGGTTACTCTCCAATTGTTAATAATAGTTACTACTAGGTGGGAGTTTTTAGGAATGATTTTTCTTTCTTCTTTTGCTCGCTATTTTCTAAGCTGTTAGTAGTAGTAGTGGTAGTAGTAATAGCTAAGCACTCCTGAGGGCCCACAGAGCTCAGTGCCAGCCTCACTCTCAGCGTTAATTCATGCATTTAAATTCTCATAGTCCTCCATGAGGGAGGGACTTTAATTTTCTTCTTTATATATTTGAGGAAACTGAGACTCAGAAAGCAGGAGCCTATGTCTTGGGGAGAGTACCCGTGGAAAGAGAGGTGACAATGAGGAACTGAGAGAGGGGACGTCCTAGCTGGACAGAGGAGTTAGGGAGTAAGGAGGGAAAGGCCTTCTCAGAAATCCCAGGGGATGCACACATCGGCCTTTACAGTTTATAAAGCACACCCCGTATGTCTGCTCTTAAAATGCGCTTGTTAGGAATTACAATTGCTATTTTATGGGAAAGGAAACAGGCTCAGAGAGGTGAAGCAGGTTGCTCAAGATAACAAGGGGGAGAGTTGAGATTTGAACCCAGAGCTCTGTGCCTGACTCGGGTTCTCTCTCTGCTACACCGAGCCAAAAAAGGGGGCTAGTTTCAGTGTGTATTGGAAATCTGTTTGACCCCTTGGCTCCCTTAAGCAACAGACTTTGTGTTAGCAGGTAAACCACTTAAAAAGAGCAACACAGCAAGACCCAGAACATTTAAAAAAAATTAGCCAGGTGTGGTGGTGCATGCCTGTAGTCCCAGTGACTCGAGAGGGTGAGGCGGGAGGATTGCTTGAGCCCAGGTGTCTGAGGCTGCAGGGAGCCATGATCACACCACTACACTCCAGCCTCTACCACAGAGTGAGACCCAGTCTCTAAAAAAACAAATTTTAAATAAAGAAATAAAAAGAGGTCACTGACCCCTACCTTTTGGCCGAATCTTAGTCTTGAACGGCTTGCCTGAACTGTCTGGAATTTCTTGGCCCAACCTGACCCTGATCTCAACCCTTCTGTTCATTCCTTGTGCCCCACCGCCCATAGTGCTTCCTTAGCTGCCTTCTTGACTGAGTCTGAGCTGCCTTTGACCTCCTGGGGTAATGCCTCTGAGACAGGAGAATAGGGTCTGGAGGCAGGAAACCTAAGATAGTTTCAGGCCGACTTCCTAAAACTAAATTGAAAGAAAAAACCCAGGCCGGGCGCGGTGGCTCAAGCCTGTAATCCCAGCAGTTTGGGAGGCCAAGGCGGGTGGATCACGAGGTCACGAGTTCAAGACTAGCCTGGCCAAGATGGTGAAACCCTGTCTTTACTAAAAAAAATACAAAAATTAGCCAGGTGCAGTAGTAGGCACCTGTAATCCCAGCTACTCAGGAGGCTGAGGCACGAGAATTGCTTGAACCCAGGGAAGGAAGGTTGCAGTGAGTGAGATCGCGCCAGTGCACTCCAGCCTGGGTGAGGGAGTGAGACTCCATCTCAAAACAAAACAAAACAAAACAAAAAGAAAGTAAAACCCTAACTTTCCATGCCTAAGTAACAAAAGGACCAGAGGCTACTCCTTTTGCAAATCCCTTTTCCGCCAGGCAGATGGGAAATTGGCTGTCCGCAACCAATCAGACTGAATGAGGGCGGAGTCTTCCTTTGCATAGAAGTGGAACTTCGTAACTTCACCTTAGCCTTTGATTGGCTGCTTCTTGCAGCCAATCAGGTGTTTGCAGAGAAGTGTGACTTTTGTAACTTCACTTCAGCCTCTGATTGGTTGTTTTCTGCAGCCAATCACACCGATTGCGGGCCACCACTTCATTTACGTGAGGTGGCCAATGGGAAACTTGCAGCGGGTATTTGGACCCGAGAAGATTCTGTATCTGGGCTCTTGAGCCGCTGGTTGGGCCGCTCCCACAGTGTGGAGGGTACTTTTGTTTTCAATAAATCCCTGCTTTGGTTCTTTCGTTGCTTCATTCTTTCTTTGCTTTGCTGGGCTTTTGTTCAATTCTTTGTTCAAAATGCCAAGAACCTGGGCAACTTACAGTCAAGACCCTCTACCGGTAACACTCCTACCCCGCCTGGCCTGCGCCCTGAGCTCCCTTCCACAGCCCAAGCCCTGGCAGGAGGCTTCCCACTGCCTCTTCCCTGGCCAGGCTCAGCCAGCTGGGGATCTGGTTTTCCCATCCTCCACTCTCCCTGCCTTTCCCAGCCACATTCCACGCCCACCAAGGCCCCTCCAGGAAAAGGCCCCAGAGAGCACTCTGTCCGTATGTCAGACGTTTCCCTAATTCCCCGTAGCTTGATCTTTCGCTGTTTCAGTTTATCACAAATGATTTTCCAAGCCAGTGGATTTAATTACATTATACACTTAGGGAAATTGGTGCCATTTCTTAATTACTTTTATAGTTGAAAAGCAATTACTTAGCAATCACATGAAGGGCTTCTCGTGTTTCCTGGAATTCTGTAGAGAACCAGACCTGGCTTTGAAGAAGTTGGGTTTGCCCCAGGGGTAACCCAAGGAACTGGGCAACTGGGTTTGGGGAGACAGGTAAACTTTGTGGTATAGAATTGGATAAAGATTTTTTTAAAAATCACGATCCGCCCAGTTGCTTAAGCCAATGCCTGACGGACATCCTTAACATCTCCATCTTCCTCAATTCTGTGCACCTCGACACTAGTGAAGTGCTTGGATTCCACCTCCTGGTACCTCTGAAACCTGCCTGTGACTCTGCTTCCCCATGTCCAGTCCAGGCCACCATTGTCATGCACCTCTTAAGTGATCCTCCTCTGTCCACCCTGGCCCCCTGAAGGGGGTGGAATGGTGTTCTCCAAAAGATCCATTTACCCCGAACCTAGGAATGTAACCGTATGTGGAAAAAGGGCCTTTGCAGATGTAATTGAGTTAAGGATCTTGAGACAAGAACTTCCTGGATGAGCCGGGTGGGCTCTCAATCCAATGAGAAGTGTCCTTCTCAGAGGACAAGAGGAGAAGACACACGGAGGGGAAGCCATGAGGAGATGGATGCCGAGGTGAGTGATGTGTTTACAGGCCAAGGAGCACCAGGAGTGGCTGGGAACCACCAGAAGCCAGGAAAGAGGGTGGGCAAATCCTCCCTCAGAGCCTCTCGGGAGGAGTGAGCCTACCCATTACTTTGATTTTATTTAATTAATTAATTTATTTATTTATTTTGAGATGGAGTCTCACTCTGTTGCCCAGGCTGGAGTGCAATGGTGCAATCTCGGCTCACTGCAACCTCTGCCTCCGAGGTTCAAGTGATACTTGTGCCTCAGCCTCCTGAGTAGCTGGAATTACAGGTGCTTGCCCCCACACCCAGCTAATTTTTGTATTTTTTGGTAGAGATGGGATTTCATCATGTTGGCCAGGCTGGTCTTGAACTCCTGACCTCAAGTGATCTGCCTGCCTCAGCCTCCCAAAGTGCTGGGATTACAGGCCTGAGCCACTGTGCCTAGCCAATCACCTTGATTTTAAACTGCTGGACTCTGGAACAGTGAGGGAGTAAATTTCAGTTGTTTGAAGCCATGTAGATTGTAGTTATTTGTTATAGCAGCTCCGGGAAACTAACACAGCCCTGTTTAGTCCATTTTTCAACACGTCTCTCCCATGCTAAAGCCCAGTGGCTCTCATCGCCCTTAGAATAAAGAATTGCATTTTCCTGATGACTAATATAGAGTACCTTCATATGCCTATTGGTATTTGCATACTCCCCCCTCTTTTTTTTATCTGCTCAAGTCTTCTGCCCATTTGAAAAATAGGATTGTTTCTTTTTCTTATTGATTTATAGGCATTCTTTATATATTCTGGATACTACTCTTTTGTCAGGTGTATATATTGTGAATATCTTCTCCCGTTCTGTGGGCTGCCACTACACTCTTTTAATGGTGCTTTTGGATAAAGTACTTAATTCTAATATATATCCCACTTTATAAGCTTTTAATCTTGTAGTTAGCCCCCTTTTTGTCCTATTTAAGATATCTGAGGTCGGGCGCGGTGGCTCACGCCTCTAATCCCAGCACTTTGGGAGGCCAAGGTGGGTGGATCACAAGGTCAGGAGATGGAGACCATCCTGGCTAACACAGTGAAATCCCTGTCTCTACTGAAAATACAAAAAAATTAGCTGGGTGTGATGGCATGTGCCTGTAGTCCCAGCTACTTAGTAGGCTGAGGCAGGAGAATCGCTTGAGCCCGGAATGCGGAGGTTGCAGTGAGCCAAGATTGCACCACCGCACTCCAGCCTGGGCGACAGAGTGAGACCCTGTCTCAAAAAAAAAATCTCAGCTTACTCGGAGATCAAGAACATATTATTCTATGTTTCCTCTAAACATTATTGTTTACCTTTCATTTTATGTAATTAATTAATTTATTTTTGAGATGGAGTTTCCTCTTGTTGCCCAGGCTGGGGTGCAATGGTGCTCAGCTCCGCCTCCTAGGTTCAAGCAATTCTCCTGCCTCAGCCTCCTGAGTAGCTGGGATTACAGGCATGCGCCATCATGCTCGGCTAATTTTGTATTTTTAGTAGAGAGGGGTTTCTCCGTATTGTTCAGGCTGGTCTCAAACTCCCGACCTCAGGTGATCCGCCCGCCTCAACCTCCCAAAGTGCTGGGATTATAGGCGTGAGCCACTGCGCCCGGCCTACCTTTCATTCATATTTGGATCTGTAAGCTATCTGGAATTGATTTTTGTGTATGGTGTGAGATGGAATTCAGCTTTGTTTTTTCCCCATATAGACATCCAATTGGCTGATCACTGCAATGCTATCTTTGACATAAGCAGATGACCATGTATGTTTGAGTATGGTAACTGGTTTTTAAGTTTATCCCGTCCCTGGAATCTCAGCTCCAAGGCAACAGTAAGCTTTTATTGACAGGAGGAGGCCAATCCACAGCCCTGGGCTGTAGGACTGATGAGGAGGAGGCAAGAAGGGTGGGACTCTGGGTCCCTGGTTCTTGTCAAACAGATCAACTCACAAGGTGTCTGGGTTCCTCTTTGGCTTAACTCATGAGCCTGCTTCAGGAGGTGGTTGGTCCCAGGTTTGTGATGGGCTGTCACTTCTATCAACAGAAAAGCAGTTCTCAACCTGTGGATGATTAGGAGTTGATAGTCACCACATTTTGATCTGGTGAGTGCTTACATTTTAGGCCCTTTCCAGGCCCTCTAGGATGGTGGTAGGAGCAATGATTCCTTTATCAGGAGTAGAAGGCAGCATGAAGAAAAGCTACGAACAGGGGTGCCATTTGACCTAGGCATTGAAGGATGTATAGGAGTTTTAATATTTAAAAAAAAAGAAAGAAAGGAAGAAAGAACAAACAGGAAGCACACTGCAGGCAGCACAGGGAATGAGTATGGGCAAAGGCAGGGAGACACGCAGGAGCTTAGTAGGGGAGCAGGGTAGGCCGGCCGCGGTGGCTCACACCTGTAATCCCAGCACTTTGGGTGGCCAAGGTGGGTGGATCACCTGAGGTTGCGAGTTCAAGAACAGCCTGACCAACATGGAGAAACCTCGTCTCTACTAAAAATACAAAATTAGTTGGGCATGGTGGCACATGCCTATAATCCTAGCTACTCAGGAGGCTGAGGCAGGACAATCGCTTGAACCTGGAGGCAGAGGTTGTGGTGAACCGAGATGGCACCATTGCACTGCAGCCTGGGCAAGAAGAGTGAAACTCCATCTCAAAAAACAAAAAAACAAAAAAAAGGGGGGGAGCAGGCTGAACTTTTCAGGGTAGATACAATAGCAGAGGACGTAGGGAAGGGAAGGAAAAATGCAAAGCAATATGAGTTTTAATAAAAACCACATGGTCATTTGACCTTAGAAGACACTATGGTCTGAATGTGTCCCCGAAATTCATATGTTGAAACTTAATGGCCAGAAGTATTAAGAGATGGGGCCTTTAGGAGATGATTAGGTCTCGAGGGTTCCACTCTCATGCATGGGACCAATGCCTTATGTTTTAGTTCATTCTCCCACTGCTATAAAGAAATACCTGAGACTGGATAATCCACGAAGAAAAAAGGTTGAACTGGCTCATGGTTCCACAGGCTGTACAGGAAGCATGATGGCTTCTGGGGAGGCCTCAGGAAACTTTCAAACATGGTGGAAGGTGAAGGGGAAGCAGGGACATTACATGGCTGGAGCAGAAGGAAGAGAGAGACATGGAAGGCACCACACACTGTTAAACAACCAGATCTGAGAACTCTATCATGAGACAGCTCTAGGGGGATGGTGTTAAACCATTAGAAACTGCCCACATGATCCAATCGCTTCCCAGCAGGCCACACCTTCAGCATTGAGGGTTACAATTCCGCATTGGATTTGAGTGGGGACACAGATCCAAACCATATCACCTTATGAAAAGAGGCTTCATTGCATACGTCCCTTTGCCCTTCCCTTCCACCATGTGAGGACACAGCGTTTATTCCCTCCAGAGGATGCAGCAAGAAGACGCTCTGTCTTGGAAACACAGAGCAGCTCTCACCAGAACTGAACCTGCTGGTGCCTTGATTTTGGGTTCCCAGCCTCCAGAGCTTTGAAAAATCCAATTTTGCTCTTTATAAATTCCCCAGTCTCAGGTATTTTGTGATAGCATCAGAACTGACTAACGCAGAAGGCTTAGAATGGATGCAACCCTCCGACCTGCCATTCCTCCTGGCCAGGGAAGCCGTGTGCTGTCAATAACAATAATAACTACAATCTGCACACTGACAGGGGGCCAGGCCTATCATTTAAAGCATTTGTGTTTTTAAATCTCCATTTCGCAGAATTGTTCAATGACTATTAAGCTTGGGTGTTTGGCAAACTCGGGTCTCACTTCTATTCATGCGCTGTGTGGGGCACTTACTGAGCCTCAGTTTCTCCATCTGTGAAGTGGGGTCACAGTGTGACCTACTTACTGAGCCTCAGTTTCTCCATCTGTGAAGTAGGGTCACAGTATTACCTACTTCATGGATGTCGTGAAGATTACTCTGAGTGGGATCATTTAATGCTCATACGCAGGAGATCCTGATCCTAACTTATCCAAGAACTTTACAAGGAAACTGCCAAGAGCCCAACCACTTTAGGGCCCTTGGTTGGCCTCTCTAAGATTCTTCTGACCTTTCCCACAGTCACAAGGTGTCAGCCTGGCTCTGAGCATCATCTCCTCACCCGACAATAGCACAGCAGGAAGGGAGTGACACGGAACGCTCCTCTCTCTTTCCTCAGTGAAGAAAAACTGTCCCAGAAGCTTCCCTGCCCTGAAAGGCATCACTGATGTCTCACTTAGCAGATCTAGGACAAGGGGTCACTCCTTGTTGTCAGGGAGGCTGGGAATGCGAGCATCTGGCTGGCAGTCTCGGCTTCTCCTGTGGGGCTGGTCTCCAATGAGAAAGCAGGGAGGGGATGGGCTGTGGGTATATTTCAGTGTTGGCTGCTCTGAGGTAGGAACTGAGCAGGTGAGAAAGATCTGTGTGTGTGTCTCAGAGGTGGAGATGACAGTAGGGGTGAGAGAGACAGAATGGAGAACTGCTGCTGTCAGATGGATGTGGGGGCTTAGACACAACAATGCCTCAACAGTCATTTTATAGAGGAGGACCCTGGGGCCCTAAAAGGGAAAGGATGCCCACCCAGCACATGGCAGCCAGGGGAGTCAGGGGACAGGCCTGCCTGGAGTGGAGCTTGCAGGATGGGAACCAGTGGGAGATGAAGTTAGAGTGCTAGAACAGCCTCGGAGGAGATGCACAGAGCTGGGGCAGAGACCGCTGCCCACTCTACATCTCTTTTCTTTTCCTTGGTAACAAAACCTAATGAATTCAGGGCTATAATATGCCCAGCTAAAAGACTCTACTTCCTGGTTCTTTTGAAGGCAGGTGTAGTCATATGGCTAAGTTCTGGCCAATGAATGAAAGCAGAAGTGTCAGAGGGACTTGTGGGAAGATTCCTTAAGGGAGCTGACTCATCCATATCCACCATTCCTTCCTTCCTCCTTCCAGGCGTCTGGAATGTAGATGTGATGTCTGGAACTCTAGCAGCTCTCTTGTATCCTGAGAGGACTTTGGGTCTGGAAGCCACATGCTAAACTGGCGGGACAGCATGATGGAAGGAGTCTGGGTTCTGAACTTTCACATATGTCTTCCATGTGGTCTTCATGAGATTCCAGATGCTGGGTATTGTTGCCTGCACTTTACAGATGAAGAAACTGAAGGAGAGAGAGCCAAGATTCCTGCCCTGCAAAAGGCCGAGATTCAAACCCACTCTGTCTTACATCAGAACTCCTGCTTGTATCAGTTGGAATTCTGTTTGGAAAAGTGGGTTTATTTTTCTCATGCAACAGGAAACCCGAAGGCAGGTGATTGCTGGTGATGATTTAGCAGTTCAAGGGAGTGGGACTGACATACCTGTTTTTCTCTTCACTGTTTCTCTTGGTTGCAAGACGGCTACTGCTGCTCTGACCATCACATTCCTGTTCAAGGACGAAAGGGGAACAGGAGCATTACCAGCAACATGTGAACCCTTTTGCTGAAAAAGTCAAAGCTTTCCAGAATCTGCTAAAGGCTTCTGCTTAGCCCAGCATGGCAGATTGTGTTTTCCAAAGATGGTCCCAGCAATATTTCCCATTACACACGCTCTTCTGCAAGGTGCCCTTGCCACTCCCCCATCAAGAGGTAGGGGCTGGGCTGAGTGTGGTGGCTCACACCTGTAATCCCAGCACTTTGGGAGGCCAAGGCAGGTGGGTCACCTGAGGTCAGGAGTTCGAAACCAGCCTGGCCAACATGGTGAAAACCTGTCTCTACTAAAAATACAAAAATCAGCTGGGTGTGATGGTAGGCGCTTGTAATCTCAGTTACTTGGGAGGCTGAGGCAGGAGAATCACTTGAGCCCAGGAGGCAAAGATTGCAATGAGCAGAGATCACGCCACTGCACTCCAGCCTGGGCGCAGAGTGAAACTCCATCTCAAAAAAAAAAAAAAAAAAAAAGGGGGGGTTGGGGGTAGGGGCTGTTTCTCCATTGTCTTGAACTTGGGAAGATCCTATACTTAGAACACAACGGAATTGCCTGTGCGCAGCTCCAAGTGTGGCCCGTAACTGGTTGGGAGCTTCCACCTCCTCCCTCCGCTTTGCAAGAAGTCAGATAACTCAGAGGCTGCCATGTTAAGAGAAACTCTGGAGGAGGAAAAGCCACCTGGAGAGATGGGGGAGCTCAGGGGCTCTGAGGCTTCAGACCTGAGATGAGGAGGCCATCCTGGAGGTGGGTCCTTCAGCCCCAGCCACCTTAACTGGGCCCACCCAGCAGGCTCTTCCCAATTGCCTGATCCACAAAACTATCAGCAAAATACAGAGGTTGTCCTAGGCTCCTAAGTTAAGCGATGTTTGGTTGGACACTGGTAGGTAACTGGAGCCTCCACACTGGTCGAAAGATAACTGGCAGCAGTAGATCACCGGAACCTCCACTTGGCCATGCCTGACCTAAAAGGAGGTTAAGAAAACAAGTATTTAGTTTTTCCAACCCCGAGATACATGGAGGTAAAGGAGAGACTCCTCCCACCAGGGCCCCCTGCTTCTCTTTGCTTTTGTGATTGAACCAAATAGAAAATCCACCACCCATTGGGCCCTCTGTGCCAGGCACACGCAGCTTCTTGCACAAGGCAGGCGGTATTTATGGCTCCCATTTTGCACATGAAGAGACCAGGCTTGGTAATTACCCAGATTGTCCAGCTAGGAAGAGTTTGAGCCTGGCTTTGGACCCATGAAGGTCGATGCCTTACCCACCCGCTTTGTGGCTATAGCTATATTGGGGAGTGAGTAGGTTAACAACTTGGGGAACAGCGTTTTTGGTAGAAGGAACAGCCAGAGCAAGGATACCCAGAATGATGACACAGTGAGGCTGGGGAGGGAACAGAGGTTGTGCAGGATGTGAGTCAGAGACCAGGCTGTTTCGTGGCCTCAAAATTTTGGACTTGATGCTGGAGGCAGCAGGGAGCCACTTCAGGGTCTGTTTCTTTAATTAAAACATTTGAATCAACAATACAGTCGCATGGCTCCCAAACCAACAAATATACAAGGGAAACGGAAAAGTTTCTCTTCCATGTCCCCATGCTCATTTTCATTAGTCTCCCAGGTTAGTTTTCTGTGTGGCCTTTCAGAGTTTAAGTGAAACAATGGCGAATGAAGATTCTTATTTTTCCTGTTTACACAAAATATTATGGTGTCGTTCTACACCTGGCTTTTTTTGCTTAGTGATGAAAAATTCACCCTTTAAAGTGTACAGTTCAGTGGGTTTTCAGGATGTTTACAGAGCTGTGTAACTGTGACCACTATCTCATTCTAAAAGACTCTCATCACACCAGAAAGAATCCTGACTTTTTGTTTCCTCCTTTTTTTTTTTTTTTTTTTTTTTTTTTTGAGATAGAGTCTTGCTCATTGCCCAGGCTGGAGTGCAGTGGCAAAATCTTGGCTCACTGCAACCTCTGCCTCCCGGGTTCAAGTGATTCTTCTGACTCAGCCTCCCCAGTAGCTGGGATTATAGGTGCCCACCACTACTCCCAACTAATTTTTGCGGTGTTTTTTTGAGAGAGAGTCTCGCTCTGTCACCCAGGCTGGAGTGCAGTGGTGCGATCTCTGCCCACTGCAACCTCCACCTCCCCGGTTCAAGCAGTTCTCTGTCTCAGCCTCCCGAGTAGCTGGGAGGCTGGCTCCTGCCCTCACATCTGCACTGGCGAATTTTTGTATTTTTAGTAGAGACAGGGTTTTACCATGTTGGCCAGGCTGGTCTCGAACTCCTGATCTCAAGTGATCTGCCACCCCAGCCTCCCAAAGTTCTGGGATTACAGGTATGAGCCACCATGCCCAGCTCTTTCTATTTCTTTTATTGCCCTGGCAACCATGAATGTCTTTTCTAACAGTTTATCTTGAAGATCTTTGCATATCAGAACACAGAACTTTTTTTTTTTTTTTTTTTTTTTTTTTTTTTTTTTTTGAGACAGGGTCTTGCTCTTTCACGCAGACTGGAGAACAGTGGCACAATCACAGCTCCCTGCAGCCTCCTCAACCTCACTGGCTCAAGTGATCCTCCTGTGTCAGCCTCCCAAGTAGCTGAAACTACAAGTGTGTGCCACCACACCCGGCTAAGTTTGAAATTTTTGGTAGAGACAGGGGTCTCCTTATGTTGTTCAGGCTAGTCTTGAACTCCTAGGCTGAAGGGATTCTCCCACCTCGGCCTCCCAAAGGGCTGGGATTACAGGAGTGAGCCACTGCACCTACCTAGCCTTTCCTTGTTTGTGAGTAATAGGGAGGGTCTCAATGCACAGGTGCAGTATGATTGATTCACAATCCCACATGCATGGCTACTGGGTTGTTTCTGGTTGTTCTCTGTCATGCACAGCCCTGCACTGAGCAGCACTGGAGCACAATGGATAGCAACACTTTGTCTGCACACAAGCAGCATAGCAGGACACATTCCTAGATATACAATTGCTGGATCAAGGGCTCCATGGGAATTTGCAATTTTGATATATATTTCCAAATTGCTCACCGCAGGGTTGTACCACATGGACTCTCAGATGTGGAGGATAGATTGGGGCCAGCATGGCTGTGGTGGGGTGGCAGGGCTGGTGGGGGAGGGGATTACTGTGGCATTCCAGCCGAGGGATGAGGACCCTTGGAAGGTTAAACCCAAGGGACAAGGACACGGTGACTGGTTAGAGACTGTCTATGAGGAGAGGATGGTGAGAATTACTCAGGATGATCCCTGGAGGTGGCAGTCCTCCACTGTCCCCCAATGTCCATTCTCTCCTGCTTCTAGAGTAATTGAGTTCTCAGCTGGCATGTGGCTGCCTAGCTGATGCCTGCTTTCCCAGACGACCTTGCAACCAGGTGTGGCCATGGGATCAGGTTCCGGCCAATGAGCTGTGAACAGAAGTGATGTGTGCAACTTGCAGGGCATGTCTTTCCTCTGCCCCTTTTCTTCTCACTGGCTAGAGTGCAGATGTGAGGGCAGGAGCCAGAGGAACCATATTGGGCCATGAGGTGGGAGTTTCCTGTTAGGCAGAGCAAGAAGACAGAGGAAGTTTGGGTCCCTGGTGAGAGAGAAACAAACCTCTCTCTTGTTAAGCTGCGATTATTCTGGGTCTCTCTTAGAGTCACTATACATGAATGACAGTTTCTGTCCGCCTGCCAGTGTGTGCCTTTCACTAAGCCAGAGGCTGCAAAGAGATGGCCAAGCTGTTTTTACTTTCCGGATATTGAGATCTCACTCTGTGCCAGGTGTGAGCCTGGGTGCTGGAGTGTGGTGTGACCAGGGCAGATGCAGTCACCTTACCTGGGGACCATCACACAAGGACCTGCAGGAGGGGCTGAGCTGGAATGGGGCTCAAAGGTCTCCTGAGGCGGTAACATTTAAGCTGAGACCTGCAGGAGGAGTTGGTGGCAGGGCCAGCGCAGGAAGGGAATGTAGTGTCAGGCAGAGGAAACAAGAGAATGGCAAATTTGTGGCTTGGCAAGAAGTTGTGGATGGAAGTGGGGAGTGCAGTGACATGATCACAGCTGCTGTGTCGCCGGCCACTTTGTCCAGGACAAAGTTTAGGATAAAAACTGTCACACCAGGGGGACACGGCCTGCTCTAACTTCCCCTTCTGGGTGGGTTGTGGTCATTGGGAAATATTTAGTGATTGGCTGTTTAACTTTTAGAAATATTTTTTCTAGATTCGGGACCTTGTGAGAAATTAAACACCAACCTGCATCTGGAACTTTTCTTCCCAGCATCAATGTTACAAAGTTATCCAGTGGGTCCCTCTTGGTCATCCCAAACTAACCACTCCCAGGGGATTAATCATATCGCTGTTCCTGCCAGCAACAATATTCATTCAGGAGAAAGCAAACAGTCAACATTGCACACTGATAAGATGGGTTTGGAAGCTCATAAAGAAGAAAATTTTCTACAGCTAGACAAATATAATTTTCTTGCTGGGCACGGTGGCTCACGCCCATAATCCCAGCACTTTGGGAGGCCAAGGCGGGCAGGTCACCTGAGGTCAGGAGTTCAAGACCAGCCTGACCAACATGGAAAAACCCTGTCTCCACTGAAAATACAAAATTAGCTGAGGCAGGAGAATCGCTTGAACCGGGGAACCGGGGAGGCGGAGGTTGCAGTGAGCTGAGATTGCGCCATTGCACTCCAGCCTGGGCAACAAGAGCAAAACTCCGTCTCAGAAACAAAAAAAGGAAAAAATATACATAATTTTTCTTACATGCACACCCCAAAGAGCAAGGGCTCATGAGGCATGTTTCATGTCCAGCTTAAAGGGAGCCCAACATAGGGAATTTACAGGGATTTTTCCCTTTGCTCTTTTAGGGAACAGGAGGCCTTGCTGGTTTCCTTGTCTCCTATTTCTGTTCCTATGTGGGGATATGACCTTTGAGGTGAAGTTGGGATTCATATGGATGCACATTTGGGGAGACTGTTGAGATTTACTCAGTTATTTATGGAACATTTATTCATTTTAGGCATTTATCCACTCAACACGCATCCCATGCGTCATTGACTGGCAGAGGGCTGGGGGTCCGGAGGTGGGTGGTGCATGACCCCTGCCCTCAGGTGGTTGTGAGTGAGTCCTTTGAATGCACAATGACAGTACCGTGTGACATGTGCTATGCAAGGGGCTGTGGGGACACAGAGGCCGTGAGCCAGGCTGGATGGGGCTCGGGGAAGCTCTGTTGGAACCTGGAAGTAGGGTCCTCTGAGTTGGGTCTTGCCAGTTGAGTGAGAGCTGGCCAGGTGGAGAAGCAGGATGGGTAAGACAGGGAGGGAGAACAGACTAGTTGAGGGCTGGGGGCTGGCGGGGCATCCCAGTCCCAGTCCAGGAACATGCAAAGACACAGGGTAGCTGAGGCTAAGCAGATGGGGCCTGGGTGCCGGTGATGAAATGCAAGAGGCAGCCAGACACTTGTGGGCAGGGCTCATAAGTCCAGCTGAGTGAGTGCAGGCTTCACTGCTCATACTGAATCCCTACTATGTGCCAGTAAAGAGAGCAGGCAAAGCTGTGGATAACCTGGTCCCCACTCCCTGTGTTGCTGACAGGGTGCAGGACATACAACCCCAATACATAGCACCTCAGAAATTGAGAAAACAACAGAGGCAGGAAGGCCACTGTCTGCCCTTCCCCAGCCTTGCTGTGTGACAGCTGGTGTGAAAGGATTCTCTGACCCACTCCCCTGAAAGTAGAGACCCTCATGTGACAGGTGTCCTGACCTGTACCCAGAGGAAAGGAATGAAGAGACAGAAATGCCAAGACGCATCTGAACAAACAGGGCCTTGCTGAGCGCCTCCAGTTTATGACCCTGAGATCACACCCCATCTCTCCAATCACAAGACTCTCCACTCTTTGCAAACCCAGGCAGAAAAATGCATTGTTTTCCTGTGTCTTTGAGTCTTGATTTCTGAAGTTTCCCATGTCACATAAAACTTAGATGGAATCAATGTGTTGCACTTTTCTCTTGTTAATATGTCTTTTGTTATAGGGTGTTGGCTATGAAGCTTGTCATAGGGGAGGAAAGGGTATAGTTTTCTCCCCCTGCAATGCTCAGAGTCCACGTGGGAAACCCTAAGCAGGTGATTATCATTGAGGCTTTAGGAGGTACGTTAGTTTCCTGTGGCTGCAGTACAAAGTGCCACAAGCTGGGTGGCTTGAAACAACCTAAATGATTCCCCCCTAGTTCTGGAAGCTGGAAGTGAAATCCACATGTTCTCAAGTCCATGTTCCCTCCGAAGCTCTTGGGGGTGGGGGATCCTTTCTCTCCTCTTCCAGCCTCCATAATTGCTTGTAATCCTTGGCCTTCCTTGGCTGTTGGTTGCATGGCTGCCATCTCTGCCTCTTTCTTCACATGCCTCCTTCCTTGTGTGTCTGTTTCTGTGTCCAAATCTTCCTCTTCTTATCAGGACACCCAGTCATGGGATTAGGACCCACCCTAATCGATGTGACCTCATTTTACCTTGATTGCGTCTGCAAAGAGCCTGTTTCCAAGTGACATTCACAGGCACCACAACTAGGACTTGAACATATCTTTTGTGGAGACCCAATTTAACCTGTAATAAGATGCTAACTGGCCAATCACGGTGGCTCACGCCTGGAATCCCAGCACTTTGGGAGGCTGAGGCGGGTGGATCACGAGGTCAGGAGTTCGAGACCATCCTGACTAACATGGCGAAACTCCATCTGTACTAAAAATACAAAAAACTAGCCGAGAGCGGGCCCCTGTAGTCCCAGCTACTTGGGAGGCTGAGGCAGGAGAATGGTGTGAACCCAGGAGGCGAAGCTTGCAGTGAGCCAAGATTGCACCACTCCCCTCCAGCCTAGGCAACACAGTGAGACTCCATCTCAAGAAAAAAAAGAAAAAAGAAAATTAAAAGATGCTTAACAAGCACAACCCTCTCTTTTGAATCTGCCTGAGCTCTAAATCCACTGAAGTCGGGTGGATAGCACCAAAGTATCCGCTGTGCTGTGTCTAGAAGCTGGTGACTGTGTCGGATAAGTGCTGCACCAGTACACCTCCTTTGGCCACCCCCAGAATCAGGCAGGTTCACCCACGCAGTCCAAGCCACCCTGAAAGGCAGGAGGGACGAGGACGACCATGAATGTCCCTCTCATGGAACCTGGAGCATGTAGCCAGGGCAGGAGGTTGCCCTATCCTGAAAATTCTAGATGATGAGCATGGGCTGTGCAGTGCACAATGGGAACAAAGGACAGACACGGACATCCCCAAACACGGTGCTTGGGTCTGTAGAGGGATCCAGGAAAAGAGATGATTGTAGATGGGACAGATAGGAAGGAGTCAGAAAGAGAGGAAGGCCGCAGGAGTCTTGGCAGAAACCCTGCAGTGAGAACTCCGCTGGATGTGGGAACAGCACTCCCCCTGCCCGCCCGCAACACACTGCCCCCACATCCTCGCTTCTGGGATGCCTTCCTTTCAAATTGTCAAAATGTCAAAATGAGGCAGCACGCACGGTCGGTAACCCGTCCAAAATAAAATCGAACAACCCATGGTCTTCCTGAGAACCAGCTAGGTCCTGACCACTTGCACATTTGAATCATTTCTGATCTGGGTTTCTGGCCTGGGCTCTGCAGGCCCTAGCGCACAAGGAGGCCGACTCACTGAAGTAGCCTCTGCTTCAGTGTTTGGCTGTTTGCATTTCTTGACAAAGGAAATTTGTTGGGCTTAAGTTGCCAAGGGTTTGCATCTGGATCCTATGATGTTTGACTTTGGGAGGGCTGTGCACAGAACCAGCTCCGGGGCCTCCACCGGCCTCCATGTAATTAACTTAAGTGCTTCGAAGATGAAAGCTTATTTGCCTGATCCTGGATTATGGCATGTGCCGCGAAGGTAGGCAGAGCAGACCTCGCCAGTTATCTCTCGCTATTGAAGTTTCCCAAAGAAACCAGTGGTGGACAGTGGAAGTCAGGAAGTTTGGGCATGTTGGAATTTATTAAATTTGCAGTTAAAAAAAAAAAGTTCTGGATGCCAGCACAAAGAGGTTAAGTGGAAACAACTTTACATAATGAAGTGGTTAATCATATTTTGCTTTAGAAACACTAATATCATAAATTGGCTTCATACTTTTGTGCTTCCAGTTTCAACAGTAGAGCAGAGACATTAATTTCCTGGTTTGGTATAACTTCTGGGATTTTCCTTCTGTGCCTCCTCCTCCTTCTCCTCCCTTCTCTCCCCCCTCAGCAGGAGTGAGGAAGATAGCTTTGATCCTAGATGCTCTGGAGGCCTGGGGGAGGTGAAGGGGGCGGGTAAGGATTCCTACAGGTGATTTTTAGGCCTGAATTCCATTGTGACAGCAATGATTTATTTTAACTACTAACCCAGGAAAGCAGGCGCCACCAGGATGAATACCTCCATCAGCTTCTAGCAGACTAATTTTACTGTTTATGAATCACTAATATGTTTAAGAAAAAAAAAAAGGGGAGGACTATTTTAGATAACTAAAAGTAAGACTTCGAGAAAAGACCTCATGGTGCTCAAACAGTTCCACATGGGAAAGACGACTTTGGATTACAAGATAGAGAACACATGGGGTCCAGAGAGCTGCCCCCAACCTCCGCAGCCGGCAGAGGCTACTGGCAGATGAAACACTTTCATCTCTCCCAGGGAGATAAACAGGCCGGTCTGGATGGGCCTCTTTATTTACAAAAGAAAATTAAATCCGTTTTAACACTTGCACCATTCATAGGAAACACATGTTGGCTCGTAATTGTTTTGAACTCATTTTGAGCTGGGCTGCACCACGTTGGGCTGCCCTTGCGTTTTCGCACTGGCTTGAGATGGCCGTGGAATTTGCAAGGAATTTTGTTCCCAATTCCAGAGGCTCCACGAGGGGGACGTTCCCTGGCCGAGCTGGCAGAAGAGCACTGTTTGGCTTCCTGCCTCCTGGAGGGAAGCACTTTCTCCTTATTGGGAGAGGGCTGCCCCCAGCGCCCCTTGGCCTCGCGTTCTTATCGGGAGATTGGAAAGAATCAAAGGGTCTCACGGCCCTAATTGAGCCTGACGGGCTTCCCTCCCACCTGGGAGTTTTCTCAGAAGAAGAAATAAAAGGTTGGGTGATTTTCCCAAGAGTTTCTGTTGGAGTTTTACAGCTGCAAGGAGGTGTCATTCCGAATTTGGGTGTCACCAGCTTTTCAAATGTTAATATGCATACAATTCCCTGGGGATCTTGTGAAATGCAGATTCTGATTCAGTAGGTCCGGGGTGGGGCCTGAGATTCTAACATTCTCGCTGACTGGGCTGATCAGAGTCCCACACTTCGGGTAGCAAACATGACGTCCTCAGACCTTCCCTTCCGGAGCATCAGAATCAGAGCTGGTTAAAATGCAGATCGCGGGACCCCTCCTGCAGAGGCTCTCATTCCACAAGTCTCGGGGGGACCTGAGGATTTGTGTCTCTAGTGAGCTCTCAGGTCATGCTGTCATGCTGATGTTGCTGGTTTGGGGAGAACACTTTCTAAACCACTGTTCAAAACCAATGCCCTGAGAAGAAGTGAGCACGTTTTTCCACGGGGTTCCCTACTGTCCAGGCACCAGGAATGGCTCTGTTTGAGGGCAGAAGACGGGGTTTGATTGAGAAGGTCTAGGCTGCTGTTCTCCATTGGACGTATTTTCTGGAGCTGTTCGCTTACCCTGGAAGCCCCCTTTTCTTCCCCTCTTTCCAAATTGCGTCCCACTCATTTCCAAAGCTCAGCACTGGCATCACGTCCTCCAGGGAGCCTTCTTTTCCTCCAGGCCTGAGTTTGTTTCTGCAGTACATTTTGTATGTCTGTATCATCACTTCGTTTCACCACAGTGACCTATTTGCAAGTAATAGATGGTGCGGGAGGGAAGTCCCCTCTGAAACCTTAGGGAACAGGACAGAGAAAGTAGCAAGCAGATATTTCTTAAATGAATGAACAAATATCTTCCCAGTGGCATCTTTGCCTGCTGTGTGTCCTTGGACAGGTTATTTAACCTCCCTGATGCTTGGGTTTCCCATCTATAAAGTGAAAATGGTAATGTCTACCCCACAGGGTTGCTGTGACTAGTTCTAATATATGTAAATGGGCCAGGCACAGACAAGTCGTAGATGAAGCTTTTGTTGTTTTTGATATTTTTATTGTGAATTTTTATTATTGTCCTCAGGGTCAATATTTTTATCCTTAAAGTCACTAATTTGACTAAGGTTTTGCCCCAGTTGACATAAAAAGTATTTCGAGGATGCTAAGCCATTGGAGGGAGATACGAATATGACTCACATGTCTTCAACACTTTACAGTTTGCCTGACAATTCTGCCACAAGTTGAGTCGTTTAATCCTCACAAAAATCCAGCCTAGCAAGTACTATCAAGTTGAGGCTCAGAGAGGTGCCGGTGCTAACCCACGTTCACACACGGCCGTTTTTTAACGTCGTTTCCTCAAAGGCGGGGAGCTGTGCTCATTGAGGATTTGGTCTGCTTCCCCCAGGCCCACAGCTGGAGGACGTGAGACCTGACTGTCCTTTCTAGCTTAGCAAACAGCTCCTGCCGAACATCGCAGAAACCCCTTTTCTGAGGTTCCAATGTGTTTTCTGAGGAGTGTTTATCCTGGATGTGTTTCCTCCCCAGCAATTCTGGGGTCGGTTAGGCTTGGGAGCTTGATATCCTCTGCCTCATTCCTGAGGCCCTAGACATCCCTCACTGAGGAAGCCGGCCTTCATTTCAGGAGGGCTCGGCATTTTCTGGACTTCACAGCTGGGGCATTCCCGGTCCCCGACGCCAGTGGGCGCTCTGCTCGCCCTTCTCCGTTCCTCCGAAGCAGCCTTGGCTCCATTTTTAATGCGTTCTTCCCACCACCTTTGGGATTTTGGACGGCCGTTCCCCCTTCCCCACTATTTCTCGCTTCCTCTAAGTCTCTGAGCAGAAAGGCCTTTCCTGACCACCTTATGGGCAACGGTGACCCCACCCCTTAGCTATCACCCTCCCCCATTCTACTTTCCTTCATAGAACTCATGACCAGCCAGCTGACATAGTTTCCTGTTTTATTTTCGTGGTCCGGCTCTGCCCGGTAGGATACAAGCTTCGTGAGGGCTGCACTTTTTCTCCACTGTTTTGCCGGTGCCTACAACAGCACCTGGCTCCTTGCAGGCACTCAATGAACATTTGTTGATGAATGAATCAATGAAGCTGGATTTGGTCAGAGGTGTTCAAACCAGAGCAACTCCATCTTGAATAGGGGCTGGGTAAAATAAGGCTGAGACCTGATAGGCCGCATTACCAGATTAGGCATTCTTTTTTTTTTTTTTTTTTTTTTTTTTTTTTGAGACAGAGTCTTGCTGTGTCACTTAGGCGGGAGTACAGTGGCGCTATCTCGGCTCACTGCAAGCTCCCCCTCCCGGGTTCACGTCATTCTCCTGCCTCAGCCTCCCGAGTAGCTGGGACTACAGGCGCCCGCCACCGCGCCCCGCTAATTTTTTGTATTTTTAGTAGAGACGGTGTTTCACCGTGTTAGCCAGGATGGTCTCGATCTCCTAACCTTGTGATCCGCCTGCCTCAGCTTCCCAAAGTGCTGGGATTACAGGCGTGAGCCACCGCACTGGGCCGACGAGGTTAGGCATTCTAAGTCACAGGATGAGATAGGAAGTCAGCACAAGATACCGGTCGTAAAGACCTTGCTGATAAAACAGCTGGCAGTAAAGAAGCCGGCCAAATCCCTCCAAAACCAAGATGGTGATGACGGTGACCTCTGGTCATCCTTATGGCTCATTATATGCTAGTTATAATGCATTAGCATGCTAAAAGACACCCCCCCCCCCCCAGCACCAGGACAGTTTACAAATGCATTGGCAACGTCAGGAAGTTGCCCTATATGGTTCTAAAAAGGGAAGGAATCCTCAGCTCTGGGAACTGCCCACCCCCTGGAAAACTCATGAATAATCCAACTGCTGTTTAGCATATAATCAGAAAATGACCATAAAAGTGGACAGGCAGCAGCCCTCAAGGCTGCTCTGCCTATGGAGTACCCATTCTTTATTCCTTTGCTTTCTTAATAAACTTGCTTTCATTTTACTCTATGGATTCAACTCAAATTCTTTCTTGAGCGAGATCCAAGAACCCTCTCTTGGGTTCTGGATCAGGACTTGTTTCCAGTAACTGACTGCATGGGTGTCACTCAGCACCTTCCCAGTTGGCTCTGGCCATGGGCATCTGGCACCCAGATCCTAGTGCTGGCTCCTTCCAGGCCCAGACCTGAGCCCTGCCACAGAGGCAGCCCTCGAGAGGCAGAATTGCACCTCAGTGTGATCGGTTGTGTTCAAGAGGCAGGCAGCATAGAACAATGAAAAGCCAAGGGCTTAACAGTCAGGCAGATCTGAGTTCAAATCCTGGTTCTTCCTCTGCTTAGCGTTGTGGTCTTGGTCAACTTACTTTGGTGTCCTGAGCCTCAGGCTGCCATTGTTAAATGATTCCCACCTGGCACGGTGGCTCATGTCTGTAATCCCAACACTTTGGGAGGCTAAGGCCGATGGATCGCTTGAGCCCAGGAGTTCGACAACAGCCTGAGCAACATGGGGAGACCCTGTCTCTACAAAAGAGGAAATGTGTTCTGTATCCTCCTGCTGGCTCCCAAGCCTACCTCTAGCTTACAAAACCCAAGCACTTTGCGCTATCCTGGACATGGCTAAAGCTAATTTTTGAAGCAGAAGTTGGCAGAATAAAAAAAAGCCTTTGCTAAGGCATTGACCAGGGGAAAACTCCAAGCTTGGAGGCCTCCTAAGTGCTGCATTCTCAGAGCAGTCTCCTGCCCAGGGTGAGAGCTCCTGCCATTCAGGAGGGACCTTTCTTTCTGGTGAGCTTTGAGGTTGGGCCTGTGGCCTTTTCCCAGCACCGTGGCTCCAGAAAAAAATGTGCAGGACCTTTTCCTAGAAGACTTGTGATTACTCTGAAACCAGTGCTCATAGGAGTGGCTGCAGAAGTAAATCTTGAAGATGTTTATCCTGAAAATTCCAGGTCTAATTTATGTCCTTCTCCAAACAGTATCTTGGCTTGCTAGCCATTAGGGTCATCATACACGGAACAGCATCTCTGGGTCTCAGAGTATAAATACCTACTGTCAACTGGGCTGGGAGAGGGCAGGCTCTTTATGGGTGGGGGATTGGGAGTGAGGGGTCTGCTGGGCTTCCAGTTACCTTCCAGCCCTCTCCAGAGGAGGTGACACTGCTTTTATCAACTCCCTGTAAGATGAGATTTAAACTAAGTCAGTCCCTAGGATTCTATTGACAGAAATTTGTAGGGCTGGGCAGAACACCCATAAACAAACCCAATTAGAAGAAACCTCTGACATGTTAGATAAAGATGACAAAGGGCCCGTCTCAGGCACCAAATTTAGTCACCATTGCTGCAAACATGTCTGGATTCCTGGGAAGTTCTTCAGGGTTTAGTTACTTGGGGCAAAGAGAAAACTTAGCAACTGAGTTGATTTCACAGAGACACCCAGGGAAGGGAGTGGAAGGAAAAGATAGACCTGGATATAAACCCTGGCTCCCTGAGTACGGGTGTGGGCCAGTGTGCAGGGCATAGAGCCTTTCTGTGTCAACGTGTGCTTAGCCTTGCACAAGCATGCGTGTGTGGGTGTATGTGGGTGTGTGGCTGTCTGTCTTATGTGGACAGGGAGTGCCTGATACACAGTAGGTCCTCATGCTGGCAAACCCCTTTTTGCTGGTACACTTTTCTTTCTAGAACCCTCATTTTTCTGCCCTTCAAGTGAGTGATGTCATTGATTGAGTCACTGATTGATGCATTCATTCATTTACTGTTCAGTACATTCAGTACAAGTTTACTGTGTGCTTGCCATGTGTTAGACATTGAATTCAGCTATGCGCAATATCCCAAGTATTAGGGTCTTTCTCCATTATTCAAGTGCTCTTGACTCCAGTGAGGACACTGTGGGCAGGCGTGGATATGTGATGTACCCTGAGCAGACAGGCACTCGAGTTTCCATTCCCAGCACCAGGGTGGTGCCAAGTACACAGTGACGTGCCACTCCCTTTGGACACGTTTATTACATTTACTGTCCTTTGTTCCCCCTGGAATGCAAGCTCCACGAAGGCGGGGACCTTCATCTGTTTTGGTCACTGATCTCCCCAGAGCCTAGTGCCCTGCTGACATAGTAGGCACTTGATAAGTATTTGGCAGATGAATGGGTAATATACTCACTCACGGGCAACTTTCAGGAAGAGAATGTTTGTCTGATCCTCTCATTTATAAAAATCCCCACAACAACTACTCTCCACCCTGTCCCCAGTGTTGAAAAAATCTATAGAGTAGAAATAATCAGCCCATTGGCTATTTCAATAATATATCTAGTTCTGAAAAGCTCTTAATTGACTGACTCCTCTCTGAGTCCTTTCCTTAGACCTCCCTTAAAACTCTAGCCTGGTTTGTTCACTATAGGACAAAGGAGTCTGTGAGATTCTGGCTCTGAAGGCTGCCTAGGAGCTTGGCAAAAGCATCTGTTCCGAGTCCTGTGATAATCACGCCCCTCACCCCTTTACAACCACACCTACTTCTTCCTGATCCCAGCCCCTGTCCCCTTCAGGACCACGCCTACACCCTCCCTGACCACTCGGATCCCTATAGGACTAGCCTCTCTTCCACTCAGGACCACGCCCCTCTCCCATTCCAGGCCACGCCCACTCCATTCAAGACCACGCCCAACGCATCTTCAGGACCACGCCCATTCTCCTCACGCCCACGCCCAGCTCATCTTCCCTTCAGGTCTTTCACTCCTGGTGGACTTTTGGAAGCCTCTTTGCTGGTTGCAATATTAGCAGTATTTCTCTGCACACATTATCCTGACGCCGATTCAGATCACGTTCCCTTACCCCTTGACTTTGCTCAAAGAGACACATCTCCATACTTCTTCCTCCCATTTGCTATCTTAACTCCACCCACTATCATCACACACATATTGTAGGAAATTTAGAACATAAAGGTGTAAAAAACTGAAAAGCTTCTATCCATTATTCTCCTTCTCTGAGGACTGGAGATAATCTTTTGGCCCGTTTCTAATAGTTTATTTCTTTTTCTTTATGAGTTTATTAGTAGGTTATGCAGACAGTTTTGTGTTCTGTTTTTATCATTTAAAACGATCTCACATATTACCTATAATCTTTAAAATAATTTTGTAAATCTCTCTCTTTCTTGTTGCCCAGGCTGGAGTGCAATGGTGCCATCTTGGCTCACCGCAACCTCCGCCTCCCGGATTCAAGCGATTCTGCTGCCTCACCCTCCAGAGTAGCTGGAATTACAGGTGCCCGCCACCACGTCCGGCTAATTTTTGTATTTTTAGTAGAGAGGAGGTTTCTCCATGTTGGTCAGGCTTGTCTGGAACTCCCGACCTCAGGTGGATCCACCCACCTTGGCCTCTCGAAGTGCTGGGATTACAGGCCTGAGCCTCCGCGTCAGGTCAAATCTCATTTTTAAATGGCTGCTTAATAATTCATGGTGTGAAGAAGGTATCATTTCCTAATCAGTCCCTAATTTTTTGGACATTTATATTAATTCCAGTAAACAATTAGGTGACGCATATAATTGTGCACAATTCTTTCTCGGCATTTTGACGTATTTCCTAAGGATTGATTGCTCTCAGTAGATTTACAAGGGGTCAGAGAGCACTGATCTTTTTCTTTTTCCTTTTTTTTTCTATTGCAGTAAAATATATGTAACATAAAAGTTACCTTTTAATTGTTTTTAAGTGTATTATTCAATGACACTAAGTACATTCATATTATTATACCACAATCACCCCCATCCATCAGCAGAACGTTTTCCATCTTGCAAAACTGAAACTCTGTCTCCATTAAATATGAACCCTACCCCTGCTCCTCCAGACCCTGACAGTCATCAATCATTCCGCTTCTGTCTCTATGAGTTTGACTACTCTAGGGACCTCAGACAAGTACAGTATTTGTCTTTTTGTGACTGATTGTTTCATTTGGTATAATGTCTTCGAGCTCCATCCATGTTGTGGCATGTATCAGTATCCCCTTCCTTTTCGAGGCTGAATAATATTCCATTGCATATGTATTATCACTTTTTTTTTTTTTTTTTGAGACCGAGTCTCACTCTGTTGCCCAGGCTGGAGTGCAGTGGCACGCTCTTGTATGTATTATGTTTTATTTATCCATTCATCTGTGGTGGACATTTGGGCTGTCCCTACCTTTTGGCTATGGTGAATAATGCAGTTATGAACATGTGGGTGCACCAGCCTTTTAAAGATTCTTAATAAGCTTTATCATCTGGAAAAGTTGTACCAATTTATGTGTCCACTAGCAGTGGGTGTATGAGTGCCTATTTTACTACATTCAGCACTTGACAGCAATTTTCAAAATGAAAGACCTGTGAATATTGAGGGGGACATGCTGTAATGAAATTACATATAATAGGAAAAGGCTTATTATTTTTACCCATCCACCCACCCTTCTTCCTTCCAAACACCTACCCATCCACCTATCCGTTCACCTGCTCATTTACCCACCCTTTCTTCCATCCACCTATCCATCTACCTATCCATCACCCACCCACGTGCTCACCCATCTACCCACTCACTCACCTGTACAGCTATCTACCCACCTGTCTACTGTTCTTACACATTTAATCCACCTACCCATCCATCAGTCCATCCATCCATCCATCCATCCACCCATCCACCCACCTATCCATCTACCCATCATCCACCCACCCATCCATCTATCCATCCATCCATTCATCCACCCATTCACCCATCTTTTCTGTCATTTCCAGCTCCATCTTCTTGAATCTACTCTCTTATTTGTTTATAACACAACGGAATAAGAAGATGAGAATATCTAAGAATCTTTCTCTCTCTGTTCTTTATTCCTGCAGGGACATCTGAAAGGTTACACTTTATTACCTTTCTAAGTCATTCCCCTGCTCCCCACCTTGGGCCCCCAGTCTCTTTGAAATTCCTCCATTGAATATTTGAATCATTTTAATAAAGGTCAAATTTCTCTGCCTCCTCCCACCTCCTAGTTTGCACCATGTTATGAAGATACTTTCAATTGTTACTGTGGAGTTCTAGTTTCACCAAGGAGCCTCCCCTGCTTTTGTTCTTTCCTAAGCAGGTGGGTTGGTGAGGTGGATGCCTGTGATTCTCGTGGCTTTTATGGGGGCTTTTGGCAGAGGAGGAGTTTCTGAACTCTGAAATATCTCCTTTTGCAGATAGCATCTTGGGCCTGAAGCTAAGAGAATTAAGAGGTATTTACAATGATTTACAGCAAATGTTATACTATGTTACAGACTCACTTTGTCCTGAAATTTGTAAGGCAAGATCTGGTGTGTGTGTGTGTGTGTGTGTGTGTGTGTGTGTGTGTGTGTGTTTTAATGTAAGCATAAGGATAGGCATATTGTATGGGGGCATTTCTATTAAAAGTAGAAAACAACTATAATATTTATATCTCTATTAATTACCTAGAAATCACTCTAGGATGCATTTAAGAAGAGAGGCTATCTCAAATAAACGGAATAAATAATAAGCAAAAAAGCATTTTAGAATGAGGCTGAATTGGCATCCAAAATAAAGTGAGGATAACAAGAAGATCCTAAAGGTGGCTTAACAAATGCTTTGATCTTTCACAAACAAGTTTCTCAGCTAAAAAGAAAATAGAGAGAAAGGTGTACTGTCATAGAATTCACATTTTACAAAGCAGGTCATTTCAGCCTCTGTTGGAGGGTATGCTGCTCCTCTAGCTGGAGTCTGCACTGACTTCAGACAGGAGTTCTAACGGAGGGCACATGATTCATGCGTACTTCGGTGTGTTTCTCCAACATCTTTTATAGTGGCACTCCCACTTCCCCAGTTGTTTACTTTGAGGGCAACTTCTGTATCAGTCCAATAGGTGCTTGAGAGAGAGAAGCCCTTTTATAAAATTTAGCTTAGGATTAAGCCAAAAATACCACCGTGTGGGGAAAGATTCCGGTTCGAAACACTACCTGTGTGTGTATCCATGCACAAGACTCTCGGCTTCCAACCGCCATGGGGAGTTCACCGCTAATACCGTCCCCTCCCAAGAAGCCAGCATTGATCACCCTCGAGCGTTGAGGAGATTGGAAACAGGGCACAGTTGTTATTTTAGAAGCACACTACTCCCTTTCCTACTTGCTTTCCTAAGGACTCTCTTGTAGTTGGGCTTTCCTGGGGCTATTTCAGTTCTTTTGGGCCCTCTGACCAAAAAATTTAATTTTTCCTTTTTCAAATTTTCAAATGACATTTGGAGAAAAGAGGAGGGAAGCTGAGGTAGGACAGTGTTTGCCTCAAAGTAAACAACTGAGAGAGTGGGGGTGCCACTATAAAAGATGATGGAGAAACACGCCCAAATGTGCACGAATGAGAATCCACATCTTCCCCCAAATCCATATGGAAGAGTTGGCTTGAGGAGGACATTTCCAGAACTTTCCAGAAAGGTCTTCACTTACCCCTTCAAAGAATTTTCACAGCCACTTCTTCTCCAGGGGAGCAAATTTATTTCCCAGAGCTTCCCATGAGTACCAGTGTCACAGCCATCCTCATGTAAGTGGTACTCTGCCTGGTGGCCTCATGCGGAAGAAAGGCTACTTTTTGAATAACCCGTGTATTGTCATAGTTTTTACATCCTTCCCCCTCCTCCTTACCTTCTCAATTTCACTCTTCTATGTCCTATTCTTTAGTAATTTTTTTAAAATTCCATCTTTTCTTGTCTGTCTTTTCCTGTTCTTAAATATGTAGCGTTACTGACAATTATGGATTCTTTATGACTGGAATCATATCTGTTGTGAGTCTTTGCAAGCGTCTTGCCTTCTTCCCCACCAAAAAACAAAACAAAAAACAAACAACAACAAAAAAAGACCCCCAAACCAAAACAACAGCAACAACCAAAAAAGGGCTCTGACTTGTTAAGAAATTCTTTGGCATTTTGAGCTGGGAAACCTCATTCAGCGGGGTACTGCCGGTGGGAGAAGGTCTCCCGCCCAGCCTAGGGTGCAAGCAGGGCTGGGGTGTGGGCGTTTTCCTGGGAGCTCCTGATTTACATCGACCTCAAGTATGAAGCCAGTAAAAGTGCCAGCGATGCCGTGTCTTTGAGGTTAAAAAATCTCTTGTGTTGATATGGCTACTTCTGAGCCACAAGTAGTAAAGTCTGCAGAAATGTATTTTCAGACTCAGGAAATCTCCAGGCTAAATTTAAAAAAGTGCACTGAGTGCGCTTCTCAGTGAGGCTTTTGAAAACCGAGATGTGAAATGAATCGCAGATCACTTTAAAATGCGTTTATTCATCTTGGAAGAAGTCTCTCCGCTGAATTCTTGAGCTTCTCGGAGCCAAAATGTCTGTGCTACATTAACAGTCCCCGCCCCCACCTTCAGCTCCAGCCACTTTCCGAGTGTGTCTTCTCTTTTCCTTAAAAACAAAACATTCTTCCCTTTTTCCCATTATGCAATTCAAGCTGGCAGTGAGCAAAGGCTGTAATTACTGAAAATATCTGAATGGCTTCATTACCGTGGACATGTTATTGTCAGTACCGCATATCAGTTTACAGCCATCTTTTCTCACTTTTCCCACACCGCTAACAATCCAGCAGTTAATAGACGTCTTTTAGCCATCCGATGTTGTGTTTGAGATGCTTGTGGTTGACAACAAAGAAGAAGTATTAGGAAACATACTTTGCAAAACATGTATTCCCCTTTGCAAGATGTAAAGGATGCGTTTGAGAAGCCATGACCGCAGTGGGCTTGTAGTTCTCCGGTTCTACACAAGAGGGCACTTTGGTATCCCCTTGCACAAGGTCCTGAGAACTACAGGGTGCTGTGTGATGGTAACTTTCTTAAAAGTATTTCATATCCACGGCCTGCTTGCTTTTGGTAAAATTACTTCCAGCCACAATTAAGAAAAGCGAAAGTTATATGTCCACAGAGTCCTTGTTTTACTTGTGTGCTCAAGTTGCACAGATGACTTAGTTTCCTAATGACAGCGCCTTCTAAGGAAGGGACATGGATTATCCAACTGGGGATGTGTCACTTTTGCAATCAGAGTCCACTGTGGGCAAAACCAGGGAATGTTCAAAGGTTGTCCTTCAAAAGTCGTCTCATCTCAAACTGTTACACGGGTGGTAAGGGTTCCAAATGAGCATAATCCCCTTCCTGTTTTTCATCCTTATCTCATTCATTAAACCCATGATCCATACCAGCATCTCCACCCCAGATTTAGCTTCTCAGGTAGAGCTAAGCCAGATTTTGAGGAAAAAAACTGTACGGCTGAATTATTAATAATTCCCACTGAGACATGAACTAATCCTTCCATTCCTACCTAAACTCTTTTCAGAATTAAAAACAAACAAAAAACAAAACAGTTCAGGGCCGGGCACAGTGGCTCATGCCTGAAATCCCAGTGCTTTGGGAAGCCGAGGCAGGAGGATTGCTTGAAGCCAGGATTTCTAGCCTGGACAACATGTCAAGACCCTCTATCTATAAAAAATTTAAAAATTAGCTGAGTGTGATGGTATGTGCCTGTAGCTACTCTGGAGGCTGAGGCTGGAGGATCACTTGAGCCCAAGAGTTTGAGGCTACAGTAAGCTATAATTGCACCTCTGCACTCCAGCTTGGAAAACAGAGTGATAGCCTGTCTCTAAACACACACACACACACACACACACACACACACACACACACACACACACACACACATTTAACAGTTCAAAAGAGGGTACGAATTCAGACTAATGAAGTAAACAGTAGTATAGCAATATGGATAAAAGTTTTTATATTATATAGGTATGGGTTGAAGTTCAGATCTTGCCATAAGGTGACTTTGGAATAGTCACTTTTCAATAATGTACTCAACACATTTTATTGAGTGCCTACTGTGTGCAAAGCACAAGGGATGCAAAGATAAGCTAAACCAGATGGGCTCTATTCCTAGGAGCCATAGTCTAGCAGAGGGGTAGATATTAATCAGAATCACACAAATATGTGAACATTCAGAACTACCATGGCGGTTACCAGGATGTCCCCTCACTTCTTTTTTTCTTTTCTTTTTTTTTTGAGATGGAGTCTCACTCTGCAGTGGTGCAATCTTGGCTCACTGTAACCTCCGCCTCCCAGTTCAAGTGATTCTCTTGCCTCAGCCTCCTGAGTAGCTGGAACTACAGGTGTGTGCCACCATGCCTTGCTAATTTGTTTTAGTTTTTTTTTTTTTTTTTTTTTTTTGTATTTTTAGTAGAGACAGGTTTTTTATTTTTATTTTTTATTTCTTTTATATTTTTAGTAGAGATGGGGTTTCACCATGTTGGCCAGGCTGTCTCGAACTCCTGACCTCAAGTGATCCACCTGCCTCAGCCTCCCAAAGTGCTGAGATTACAGGCATAAGCCACTGCGCCCAGCTTGTCCCCTCATTTCTTGTTGGATGCATGGTATGATTGTACTTTCCCACCCCATTTGAGGTTAGGCAAGACCATGACTTGTTTGGCCCATGAAATGCAAGCATAAGGGCCATGTGTCTCAGTGATGGGTAAAAGCTTTACAAGTCACTTTACAAGTGCACCATTTGCCACATTCCCTTTCCACTGTGGCAGTGAGTGTGGAAGCGGGCGTTAAATTAAGCCTCTGCTAGGCTTCAGTCCCAGAGTGACTCTGAAGAATTATACTCCCACCCCCTGGCATCCCACAATGAACACATAGCATGAGGAGAAATAAACATTTGTTAAACCACTGAGATTCAGAGCTTGTTTGTTACTGCAGCAGAGCCTGGCCTATCCTGACTAATGCAGCTGCAAGACAGGCAGGTACCTGGTGTCATGAAAGGCTATCAGAGGAGGGATGGCCTGCTGGCAGGGTAGAAAAATATCTCTGAAGATGTGAAAATAAGGCTGAGGTCTCAAGAAGATAGGTAGGGCGCCAAAGGAAGAGCATTCCAGAGTTTGGACCAGGGGTAGAAAGATAGGTGGAGAGATTTGTATGGATCAGCCTCTCTGAGCTCATTGGTACATGGGGTTCATAGATTTGTTGAGAAGATGAGCAATAAGAAGGCAGAGTGCCCAGCCTGGGGCCTAGGATGAAATAGGTGCTCAATGCATAGCAGTCACTAACAATATGTGCCAGATACTGTGTTAAATGCTGCACATATAGGAACTCATTCAATTCCCACCCAGTCCTATTCTTTAGGAACGATTATTATCCAGCTTATTAACTGAAGGACAGAGAGGTTAAGTAACTTTGCCAAGGTCACTTAGTTACCGAATGATGACACTTAGCTTTGAACTCTGAGTCTATGCCACCTGACTTTCACTGTTGGTTTTGTTATTGCTAGGATTTTAGTCATAAAGGCAAAGGGCCTTTCTTCCTCTCTCAAGCTATAACAGGAGCAACTGATTACCAATTTAAAGCTATGTGTGATGATGTACAACTACTTTTAAGTCCCATTGATAGCCTGTATTAGTCAACTATTGCCTGGTAATGCGATGTAACAACCAACCACAATATTCGGAAGCATTCGACAATCAATATTTACTTCTTATGGGGGTAGAAGTCATCTGGGGCAGTGCATTTTGGCTGGCCTCAGCTGGGCGGTTCTCCTTCAAGCTGGGAGTCTGGTGGCTGAGCTTGGCTGGGATGGCTTTGCTCTCTGTCTACTCATTTTTTGTTATCTCTGAAGGAACAGCAACTACTTGGGGACTCTCTTCTCAGGATGATGGCAGAAATGCATAGAGAGGAAGTGCAAACCCATGATGCATCTTCAGGCCTCGCCTGGAACTTGCAAGTGAATTGCTGAAGGAGGCAGAGCTAGGAAGTGCCAGGGCCAGGTTCATATCCACATCTGCTGGACTCCAATGCTGTAGAAAACTCCACATCGTGCTGCCTTGCTTAGGTGGAGTATGATCCTTAGACGGCATCCAGGACAGAGGTGGTCACATTACATACATTTATATATTATTACATTAGTAAATATTTTTTATATATACATATATATGTGTATATATACTTATTACATACATACACTTACCAATGTCTATGTTTCCATAAAATTGCTGGATGTGAAAGTACCCAGGATTATCTGAGCAGGGGGCGGCCATGGGAGGTACCATGGATGGAGCATGGTCTTTGGCATCTAAAGCTCTTTGCACTTATGTTTCATCTAGGAGACTGTATGGCTGTTCCAGGCTGAGAAATTTGACTTTGACACCACAGCTGCAAAAAGTCCTGCAGACTTGAGCATCCTATGTTAATTTTCATCTAAGTGATGTATTAACTGATGGGGTTACTCTAACAGTAGAACAAAGTACTGTGCCTGTTTCTTTAAAGTTTTACACTTTTTCTTTCCTTTTCTTTCTCTTTCTTTGTCTTTTGTTTTGTTTTTGTTTTTGTTTTTTCTCTTGGTGGAGAACAGGATCTCGCTATATTGCCCAGGCTGGTCTTGAACCCCTGGGCTCAAGCTATCCTTCTGCTTCTGCCTCCCTAAATGCTAGGATCATAGGTGTGAGCCCCTGTGTCCAGTCTGTCCTTTGATTTCTGCTGATTGTCTCTCTTAATAGTTTCATTGGCTAAGTTAACTCAAAAGCAACTTCGCTCACTTGGTTTACTCATAGAATGGGAATAGCATACCTACCCCGAGGGCTTGTTGTGAAGATAAAATAAGATAATGTATGCCCAGGGCAGGATGGGGATAATGCCATGACAAAGTACTACAGACTTGGGGACTTAAACAATGGAAATGTATTTTCTTACAATTCTGGAAGCTGAAAGTCTGAGATCAAGGTGTCTACAGGGTTGGTTTCTTCTGAGGCCTGTCTGATTGACTTGAAGACAGCCTCCTTCTCCCTGTGTCCTCACATGGTCTTCCCTCTGTGTGTCTGTGTCCTAAAATCCTCTCCTTATAAGGACACCAATGAGATTCGATTAGGGCCCATCCTAATGACCTAATTTAACTTTAATTACCTCTGTAAAGGCTCTATTTCCAAACACACCCACATTCTGACACCCTGGGGGTTAGGACTTCAACATATAGATTTTTGGGGGAGCACAAGTCATCCCCTCACAGCAGCTGATGTAAAGTCATGAGCTCCACCCTGGCCCTCTAGTAGCCATATCCTTGATCAAGTTCCTTCTGTTACTGGGTCTCAGTTTCTTCATCAGGGAGGTGGGATTGATCCTAGGGGCCCTCAGTGGAGGAGGCTCAAGGACATCCCATAGCTTCAGGCAGAACAAGGATGTCCTTCAAGCAGCTCATCGTGAGCAGAGGGGCAGCTGTCCTTTTTCTGCCATGTTCCAGTTGGGGCTGTCTCTCCCACATGCTCTGGCTGGAAGGGAACTCTGGGGTCAGGTCAGGTGGTCTAGGTGACAAGTGAGGGTGGTGATCGGTTGGCCTTTGTGACAGCTGCCACTCTTCTTCCCAGCCAGATTCCCCCAGCTATACCTGTTTCAGGAGCAGGAATGGAGGGCAATGGATGGGAAGGCAGGAGAGCTAGGGGCCGAGGACCCAGCTGCAGACTTAACTCCCAGCCATTCATTTCCAGAGACAGGGCAAAGACTTTTATATTTTTTATTTCCTTCTTTTAACTTAAACATTATTATTATTATTATTATTATTATTATTATTAGCTAAGAGATGAGCTTTCACTATGTTGCCTAGGCTGGTCTCAAACTACTGGCCTCAAGTGATCCTCCCGCCTCAGCCTCCGAAATAGCTGGGATTAAAGGTGTGAGTTACTGAGCCTGGCTTAACTTAAACATTTTTGTGAAAACAGCTAATATAGTCACATAAAGCAAAATAAAAAAAGTCTAAGCAAATATACAGGGAAAACTTTCTCTGTAACTCTCTCCCCAGCCTCGTCATTCCTTTCCCAGAAGGTTTCCAATGTTCCACGTTTCTCACGTATCCTTTGAGAGATGGGTTCTGTGCACACAAGCCAATATACGACTGTAGTCTTTTCTTCCCCTTCTCCCCTTCTGCTGTGCACTTTAATTTTCCTGCCTAACTCTCCATCCTGGAGGCGGTGGGAGACAAGCTCATGAACTTCCTTACTCTGACTGTCGCTGCACTGTTATCAGATGCCAGTGTGGGCTATACTGCAATTTAGTATCGATGCCTTATTGACAAACATGGTTGTTTCTAATATGTGGGGCATTACTTTAAAACCCTCCTGCCTCAATTTCCTCTTCTATAAAGAATGCAGAACAGAGCCTGACACAAGATGTTCCATAAATATTGAAGAGTAATATATAAAGAGTAGCTCTTTTGGTCATTATTCTCCCTCTTTTTTCAATTTTGTTAATTCATTCACACATACTCTGAGCCTA
This sequence comes from Macaca thibetana thibetana, assembly GCF_024542745.1. Classification (NCBI taxonomy): domain Eukaryota; kingdom Metazoa; phylum Chordata; class Mammalia; order Primates; family Cercopithecidae; genus Macaca; species Macaca thibetana. The sequence goes on from NC_065582.1 coordinate 177,657,336, forward strand.
CGTGCATGCTGTTCCCTCTTTCCTTCCATGCTGTTCCCCTTTCCCCTCTCTTCTATACCCTCTTCCTTGGATGGCCCAGCCATGTGGTGTTATAGTGCCTTGTCCTTCCCTTAATCAAAAGCACAAGAAGCAAAAGCACACTGAGCAGAGATCAATGAACTAATTCACAAAAATAAATAAACAGGCCAACCAGACATTCATGTTATCATGTTATTAATTCATTCAAAAAATATTTTAGGGCACCTACTGTATGCCAGGTCCTGTGGTAGGCACTGGGGGTGAAATGTGACCCAGTGGTCACATGTCTTAGCTGAGGTGCCAATACAGAGTTTATTGGACAGTGATAGAATTTGCAAGATAGGCCAGGCGTGGTGGCTTATGCCTGTAATCCCAGCACTTTGGGAGGCCAAGGTGGGTGGATCACCTGAGGTCAGGAGTTTGAGACCAGCCTGGTCAACATGACGAAACCGCGTCTCTACTAAAAACACAAAAATTAGTCGGGCATGGTGGCGGGCGCCTGTAATCCCAGCTACTCAGGAGGCTGAGGTAGGAGAATCTCTTGAACCTAGGAGGCGGAGGTTGCAGTGAGCTGAGATCGTGCCACTGCACTCCAGCCTGGGCCACAGAGCAAGACTCCATCTCGGGAAAAAAAAAAAAGAATTTGCAAGATAGCCTACCACAATGCACATCTTGACAGGAAATATCCAACAATGGCTACTGGACCCTTAGTCTAAGGCAAGGACATTAAACAGATCAAGAGAGTGGAAACGGGAAGTTATTTTTGGAGGAAGTTCTTGGTGTATAGGGCTGGGCATTGGGGAACGATCCGCACAGATCCGAAACCTGGTTAAAAAAAGGCACCCAAAGGATCATCGGAGGGCTTGCTGTGTGCCCTGTGGCTGGGCACAGGGCACTGGTGCCTGCCTCTTGCTGGAGGCAGCTGAAGGGGCAGCAACATACGGAGGGTCACCTGTAAATATCTGTCGGGTGCGGAGAGCAAGAAGCCATCTGAAGGCGGCACTCATCACAGGAGTATTTTTCTGGTTTTCTTCCCTCTCCCTTTTTTTTTTGGAGATGGAGTCTCTGTTGCCCAGGCTGGAGTACAGTGGCTCAATCTTGGCTCACTACAACCTGTGCCTCCTGGGTTCAAGCGATCCTCCTGCCTCAACCTCCTGAGTAGCTGGGATTATAGGCACGCACCACCACGCCCAGCTAATTTTTGTATTTTTAGTAGAGATGAGGTTTCGCCATGTTGGTCAGCCTGGTTTCGAACTCCTGACCTCAAGTGATCCACCCACCTTGTCCTCCCAAAGTGCTAGGATTACAAGCATGAACCACCGTGCCTGGCCCCTCCCCCCACTTTGACCCTGGTGAGGTCGGGAAGAACAACCAGCATGGGAGAAAGGGAGAGGGCAAAGGAGGATGAATTCCCCTTCCCGGGCAGGTGCCCCATCTGGAGCCAGTCTGGGCTAGGGAGAAGAAAATTCCAAGTTTAAATTGAGCTCTGAGTTTTGGTTGTTCCCTGGGATTGGCTATTTCATGCCGAATTGAAACCAGGATTATGGCTTAGAGTGATGGCAGAACTTTCTATTGTCTAAGAAGGAGCAGGAGAGTTGTAGAACTACGGCATTTTCACCGGGACAGGAGATCGAGGGCAGGCAGTCAGGCAGGGACTTTGAGAAACAAAACTGCAGCTGCTTTTCTGATTACACCACAGGAATCCTCTGTGTTCAAAACTCTGGTTACATAATTTACATGAACGTGCACAGGTCTTTCATTAACATGCCTGTCCTTCTTCAGGCTCCCTGCTCCATGGGGGAAGGGCTTAAGTCTGTATCGCTCCCCATTTCATCCCCAGGACCTGGAGCATAGCAGATGCTCGGCGGCGTTTACCAAGTGAATGGATGAAATCAGGGGTGGCCTAGATGTCCAGCCACAGGAGCGTTCATTTCTCACTGTAAATTAACACTTGATATCTCAACCACATGCTTTGGTCCCTCGGGACTGTAAGGAACGGGCGGGCCGCTGAGAGGCCGGTCAGTTCTGGGGTCTACTGACTGGTTCGTGGGTCTGGACGCCTCTAAGGTGGAGGCCTGAGCTGTGGTGGTGGGTGGCAGGTGCCTTCCAGTAGGACCTGCCTCAGTGCTCAGGTGTGCTGCTTCCCTCGGGCAAAAATGAACCAAAACTTTCTCCCATCGGCTTCTATATTTGTAAAACAAAAGGGTTTTATGACATCCACCTAAGGGGAGCAATGGGAAGCAGGGGTTGTGCCAGGTTCAGGTCTGAGTTTCTGTTCCATACACTGACTACAGTATGATGACCCTGGGCAGGTCACTAAAATAGTAAATAACCCTTATTTATTACTACCTACTGTGTGCCAGGGGTGTTTAGTGCTTTTTATATAGAGATATTAACTCATATACTCTACGACAGCACTACAAATTTGGCCACTATTCCTATCTTCATTTTACAGTTGAGGAAATGGAGGCACAGAGAGGTTAAGCAACTTGTTCAAGGTCACACAGCTAATAGTGATAAAGCTGATATAGGAACCTGTATCAAACTCTTTGGGCTGCCATAACAAAATGTCACAGACTGGGTGGCTTAAACATCAGAAATTTATTTTCTCATAGTTCTGGAGGCTGCAAAGTCCAAGATCAAGGTGTCGGCAGAGTTGGTGTCTCCTGAGGTATCTTTCCTCGGCTTGCAGATGGCTGCCTTCTTGCTGCATTCTCACATGGTCCTTCTCCTGTGCATTACATTCCTCGCATCTTCCTATTCTCACAAGGACACCAATTCTATTGCGCCAGGGCCTCGCCTTGTGGCTTCATTTGCTTCCCCCCAGGCTCCCAAGTTTCAATTTTATCATGTATGAAAAGACACTTTTGATGATATCTATGTCAGAGACCTGTCAGAGGATAAAATGAGACAACGTACAAAGGCCTTTTAAAACAATAGGGCACTATTGTTACATGAAGATATTAAACAAATAAACCTCATAACCCCCAGAGATTGAAGACATGAGGGTTGACACTGGGGACCACATATTGGCTGAATCAGTTGGAAAGACACTCTTTTTAATTGTCTCCTGACAGAATTCACAAGTTAACCCTCCTTGAGATGTCTGTCTCCCCTTGTCCATCCCTCCTCATCATCCTTGCTGTATTAGGCCATCTCCCACTGCTTATTTAAGACTCAGTTCAAGTGTTGCCTCTTACAGGAAGGCTTCCTGGGTTTTCCTAGACTGAGTTGTCACCTTTGTTTTTGCACAGCCTCCTGTTAGCCCTAGCACACACCACAGGTACTAGACAGCCTGCTACTTTTCAGCCTCTCCCAGACTGAAGCTCCTGGGTAGACACTTTTTAAAAAATACTTTAAGTTCTAGGGTACATGTGCACAACGTGCAAGTTTGTTACATATATATACATGTGCCATGTTGGTGTGCTGCACCCATTACCTCGTCATTTACATTAGGTATATCTCCTAATGCTATCGCTCCCCCCACTCTCCCCACAATAGGACCCGGTGTGTGATGTTCCTCTTCCTGTGTCCAAGTGATCTCATTGTTCAATCCCCACCTATGAGTGAGAACATGCGGTATTTGGTTTTCTGTTCTGCGATAGTTTGCTGAGAATGATGGTTTCCAGCTGCCTCCATGTCCCTACAAAGGACATGAACTCATCCTTTTTTATGGCTGCATAGTATTCCATGGTGTATAAGTGCCACATTTTCTTAATCCAGTCTGTCACTGATGGACATTTGGGTTGATTCCAAGTATTTGCTATTGTGAATAGTGCCGCAATAAACATACGTGTGCATGTGTCTTTATAGCGGCATGACTTATAATCCTTTGGGTATATCCCCAGTAATGGGATGGCTGGGTCAAATGGTATTTCTAGTTCTAGATCCTTGAGGAATTGCCACACTGTTTTCCACAATGGTTGAACTAGTTTACAGTCCCACCAACAGTGTAAAAGTGTTCCTATTTCTCCACATCCTCTCCAGCACCTGTTGTTTCCTGATTTTTTAATGATTGCCATTCTAACTGGTGTGAGATGGTATCTCATTGTGGTTTTGATTTGCATTTCTCTGATGGCGAGTGATGATGAGCATTTTTTCATGTGTCTGTTGGCTATATGAATGTCTTCTTTTGAGAAGTGTCTGTTCAGATCCTTTGCCCACTTTTTGATGGGGTTGTTTGTTTTTTTCTTGTAAATTTGATTGAGTTCTTTATAGGTTTTGGATATTAGCCCTTTGTCAGCTGAGTAGATTGCAAAAATTTTCTCCCATTCTGTAGGTTGCCTGTTCACTCTGATGGTAGTTTCTTTTGCTGTGCAGAAGCTCTTTAGTTTAATTAGACCCCATTTGTCAATTTTGGCTTTTGTTGCCATTGCTTTTGGTGTTTTAGACATGAAGTCCTTGCCCATGCCTATGTCCTGGGTGGGCATGATTTTTATCTTATTCTGCTTGTGCCGTACTGGGCATGCAGCGTGTGGTCAAGTGAAATGTTTGAGGAAATGGACTGAATTTCTTATTTTCCAAAATACTTTTTTCTTTCACTTTTCCAGCTTTCCTGTCTTATCTCCCCCGCCCCATTTGTTCTTTCTGCATTTCTAAACATTTTTCTGATTTCAAAACGTAGCATGCCCTTCCTAAAAAAATTGGCAAATTTGAAAAAAAAACCACATGTAAGTAAAATACAAATCTGTGATTCCACTACCTGGATGTTTTCCTTTAAACAAAGTTCCATCCAATCATTTTCCCCTGTGTGTATGTGTGTCTATATAACTATATCTGCATCTATATCTATATCTAGATCATACATATATGTATGTGTGTACACATGTGCATGTATGTAAGTATATATATATTTTTATAATAATCATATAACTACATACACAATTTTGCCTTTTTTTCCTTTTCTTCACTTCTTATCAAACACATTCTCATATCATTAAAATACCTTTGTAAACACCAACTTCCATGACAGCTACGCATTCTGTTGTTTGAGATATTGTTGATTTTCTCCTCTGTGTTTCTGAGGGCTGCCTTCATAAACCACCTGTGGGTTCCCATTGTGTTCCTGTGTTCCCTCCTCCCTGGCTCCGTGCTCCTTCAACATCTCTCCCTTCAAGCCGATGAGTCACCTCTTCCATGGGTTACAAATTGGTCCGGGCACTTTGTTCTTGGAGAATCACAGAATTTCTCGTCCACAGATTCTTTCATCTTGAGGGCCTCAAAGGCCTTTTTAAAGATGGAGACAGCTCCCTGGAGACTTACCTTGCCTGGGAATCTCGTCTTTATTTATCCCCCGTGCTTCCATCAAGCGAGTAGGTGTAAAATATAGGCAACCCCATTTATGGATGGAAACACCAAGGCCCAGAGCAACTGTTTGCTTTTCCCAAGGAGTGGACTGTTGCTTTCCAGTTGGCTGATGCCTGGGTCTGCTAGGCTTTCATTAAGGATCACACCACCGTCTTTGCTTTACTTTTCAGTCTAAACAAAGCCTAAAATAAAGTGCCCCCGAACATTGCATTCTTTCTAACGATTTCAAGAGGGCAGCCCAGACAACATCTAGAGAGGCAGCTCCCTGGTTCGTTGCAACGTGAGCTCTCCCACTGCCTCCAATGTCTGCTTCCCTGTCACCCCATTTCTCATCCCCACTCCTGCTGTTGTCCAGCTGTCTCCTCTCCCTGGAGTCCTTTCTCCTTTTTCCTTCACTAAATTCTTAACGTCTGAGACTCCTCTCCTGGGTTGCTTCTTCTGGAGGCCTTTTATCCTCTCTGAGTTGGAGTTCAGGGCCTCTCCTTGGTTGGCTCTGCCCATACTCAATCCTCCTGTTTGTGCTCATGTCTCCACCAGCGTCGGCAAAGACCGTGAAAACAGGAGGAGAAATGTCCTACTCGTTTCTGTATTCCCGTTGCCTAGCACAGTGCCCGGGGGGTGCTAAGCACACGAATGTGTCCGAATGAAGTCCCTCAGTCACAGCTATCTACCATGTGGATTTTTGTGCCATAAAATGAAAAAAGAGACAAGGGGAGACAGGAACTTTAGAAGAGGAGAAGGCAAGATTAAATCAAATTGAGACAATGATCCAAACACAAGACATCCGGCTGACTCCACCTTCTGGACCTCATGCCAGTTACCTTTCTCATTGTAAAAGGGGTACTTGGGGCCAGACACGGTGGCTCACACCTGCAGTCCCAGCACTTTGGAAGGCCGAGGAGGGCGGATCACTTGAGCCCAGGAGTTCAAGACCAGTCTGGGCAACATAGCAAGACTTCATTTCTACAAAAAATAAAAACAAAATAATTAGCCAAGCATGGTAGTGTGCACCTGTAGTCTCAACTACTTGTGAGGCTGAGGTGGAAAAATCACTTGAGCCTTGGAGTTTGAGGCTGCGGTGAGCTGAGATCGCACCACTGCACTCCAGCCTGGGCAAGAGAGTGAGACCCTGCCTCAAAAAAAAAGCAACAACAGAAGAGAATTTGACATGCAGTTTAGCCATCCATGTCATATGCATTGGTCCCGGTGAAGCAGTCCTCCTCCATTCTCCAGCCTGGCCACCTCTGGGCACCCTTTTCCAGGTGCTGCCATTGGGACACCATGACCGTGTGAAGTTGTGCACGGACAGCCAGAGACCTCTCCCTGGAGCACCAGACTCCATTGCCTCTTGCTCTTGGTCTTTCCTTACTCAGGTGTTCACCAAGTATTACAGAGAGCTTCCAAAGTTGACCCCAGTGATTTCCTCCTCCTGGTACTCACGTCCTTGTGTAAGCCCCTGCCCTTGACTGTGGGCTGGACCTAGTGAATCACTTCTAACCATAGAATATGGCAGAAATAATGGGATGTCACTTCTGTGGTTAGGTTCTAAAAAGACCGTGGTTTCTGTCTTGCTAGCAGATTCTTTCTATTGACTTCTTGGCTTGTATCCTTTGATGAAATCAGCAGGAGGCCCATGTGGCAAGAAACTGAAGGTGACTTTCAGCCAAAAATCAGTGAGGAACCGGGGCTCCAGTCAGCAGCCACATGGAACTGAACGCTGCCAACAGCCACTGAGTGAGTGGACCCTTCCCCCTTGGAGTCTTCCCATGACATCACAGCCCCTGGACTGACACACCTTGATGGCATCAGCCAGAGACCGTGAAGCAGAGCACCCAGAGAAGCAGTGCCTGGATTTCTGACCCACAGAAACCACGAGATAATAAATATTGTTTCAAGCCACTAAGTTTTGGGGTAATCTCATACACCAACATCAATAACTCACAGCACCCACTCTGCCATTGTTCTAAATGTCTTCTGTGGACATTTTGCATCCATTTGTACCCCTTCCTATGAACTTCCCAACCCTGATTTTTCACAGGGGATGAAATCTATTGCCTATGTTCCCTTGCTGCTAGGGTTCTGGATAAAATTTAGGCTCTGACAGCGGGGCGGGGTGGCTCACACCTGTAATCCCAGCACTTTGGGAGGCCGAGGTGGGGAGATTGAGACCATCTGGTCAACATGGTAAAACTTTGTATCTACTAAAAATACAAAACTTAGCTGGGCGTGGTGTCGCACACCTGTAGTCCCAGTAGTCCCAGCTACTCTGGAGGCTGTGGCAGGAGAATTTCTTGAACCCAGGAGGCAGAGGTTGCAGTCAGCTGAGATCGCGCCACTACACTCCAGCCTGGGTGACAGAAAAAAAAAAAAAATTAGCCTCTGTCAATGAGAAGCACATGTGCAACATTTGGAAAGCAGAATTTGCTCTGGCAGTGGCAGCTGGTGGGCAGGCTCTGGCAGGAGTGAGCTTTGCAGTGGTCATACTCTCTCTTTATCAGTTCATGAGTGAGGGACTAGTGGGGCACCAGCTGGGATTGCCTACATTATCCTGAGTTCAGAATCAAAGCAAAGTGACCTTGAAGCCTAAAGCCCAGGAGCAGCCTTATCACTTTCACTCCTCCAGCTGATCCAACAGTTTTCTAGCACCCATTTATTTCCTCATACTGAATACCTCATTGCCAAAAATACCTAGACACATTTCTGTTTCCTTGACTGAACTCTGCTGATACAGTCATTCACTGTGCAAAACCCTAGGGCTACAGGTGAACTTGACACAATTAATTCCATAACACAAGACACTCACACTCTAGTGATGGAGACAGAAACTTAGAAAGTAATGTCACTGTAATGTACCTGTCTGTTAGACCCCACTCAGAGGTGGGTATACAGTGAAGCATGAAGCTTAAGCTTCAGTGTCCCTCACCTGCATGGGTCTCTACCCGGGTCTGAGAAAGGCCTTGTGATTTTGTTTTCACAATTTTGTGGGTTTTGTTTCTCTCTCTCTCTTAGGCTCACTGCAACCTCTGCCTCCCAGGTTCAAGCAATTCTCCTGCCTCAGTCTCCTGAGTAGCTGGGATTACAGGCACATGCCACCAAACCTGGCTAATTTTGTTGTATTTTTAGTAGAGACAGGGTTTTACCTCGTTGGCCAGGTTGGTCTTGAACTCGTGACCTCAGGTGATCTGCCCACCTTGGCCACCCAAAGTGCTGGGATTACAGGTATGAGCTACCACACCCGGCCTTGTTTCTTAATAAGCACTTCACCATCCCCCAGATTGTATAAGCTCTGGGCCCCTCAAAATCTGGCTCAGGTTTGGTCTCTGGGGACCATCACCCACTCTGATGGCTTGCCCACTAGCTATTGGGCAAAAACCTCTCAGATCCATTCAGTCAGCTAAGCCTGAGCTTTATGGCTCGAGCCACCCTGAGGCATTTCTCCCAGCAGTCCCTCAGGACTTCCCACTCAACACTTTTTCCTTCCCTAAACTAGCTCTTCACCCTGGGCGTCCCCTTTGTTAAATGGTATCACTGTCCACCCAGTGGCTACTCTGTGGAGTAAAATGCCCATGAATGTTGGAGAAAATAAGTTAGAATGAGGCACATTTGGCAATCTTATTGCCAGAAAGGCTGGCCCAGAGGAAGGCATGGCTGGGCTCAGGGTCCGAGGGATGGCACCTACCTGAGTGACTCCAAGCGGAAAACGTGACGTAGGGACCTTGGAACTGGCCCCAAAGTCTAATTTCCATGGCAAAGTGTATTAGTCAGGGCTCTCCAGAGAAGCAGAATTCACAGGATGTGCGCACACACACATATATGCACTCAGACACACACACACAATTTATTATGAGGAACTGGCTCACATGATTATGGAGGCTGAGAAATCCCCCACCCTGGAGACCCAAGAAAGCTGGCGGTGGAGTTCAGTGCAGTCCAGAGGCCCGAGAACCAGGAGGGCTGATGGTGTAAGTCTCAGCCTGAGGGCAGGAAAAATCCAAGTCCCAGCTCAACCGTCAGGCAAAGAAAAGAGACACATTCTCCCTTCTTCCATCTTTTGCTCTATTTGAGCCTGCAACAGATTGGATGAGGCCCACCTGCACTGAGGAGGCCCACCGGCCTTTCTCCGTTCACCCATTTAAATGCTCATCTCATCCAGAAACACCCTGGCAGGCACACAAAAAATAAAGTTTAGCAGAATATCTGGACACCCCTTGATTTAGTTAAGCTGACATAAAAAATTAAACATCACAGCTGGGCACAGTGACTCAGGTCTGTAATCCCAGCACTTTGGGAGGCCGAGGAGTGTGGATCATTTGAGGTCAGGAGTTCAAGACCATCCTGGCCAACATAACAAAACCTTGTCTCTACAAAAAATACAAAAATTAGCTGGGTGTGGTGACATGTGCCTGTAATCCCAGCTACTCGAGAGGCTGAGAGGCATGAGAATCAATTGAATCTGGAAGGTGGAGGTTGCAGTGAGCCAAGATCGTGCTACTGCACTCCAGCCTGGGCGACAGAGCGAGATTTCATCTCAAAAAAAAAAAAAAAAAAAAAGAAAGAAAAAGAAAAAAAAATTAACCATCACAAAAGTGGGAAGGAAAGTGGAAACAGATATACAGATATCACCAGGTGAGTACCCAGATAATTGAAAATGAGGTGCAGGCCAGGCACAATGGCTCATGCCTGTAATCCCAGCATTTCGGGAGGTTGAGGTGGTTGGACCACTTGAGGTCAGGAGTTCAAGACCAGTCTGACCAACATGGGGAACCCCTATCTCTACTGAAAATACAAAATTAACCTGACATGGTGGCACACACCTGTAATCCCAGCTACTTGGGAGGCTGAGGCAGGAGAATTGCTTGGATCCAAGAGGCAGAGGTTGCAGTGAGCCGAAATCATGCCGTTGAACTCCAACCTGGGCAACAAGAGCAAAACTCTGTCTAAAAAAGAAAAAAGTGCAATCCAGTGGCAGGAAGAAGTTGAGAATGAGTCAGAGATGAGGCTTTGAGTGCAAATGTGGCCTGGAGCTCCCCCTGCCTCTTTCTTTTGGGGGTTCCCCTTTTGCATGGCACCTGTTATAGAATGGTATCTAAATTTAAACTTCCCCCCCCAAACAGATCCTGAGACAAGGATTGGTTCAAGCAATCTATTTGGTGATGATCCAGGAAGCACGGGGAGGGAAAGGAAAGTGAGGCAGGAAGGTAGGGAAAGTCAATCGAGGGGGGAGATGGTCAGGTCTTCAGTCTTTGCTGAGGGCAACTGGGGCTTAGCCCCCTGGGAGCCTCTGCAGGAGGATGTGGAGGTGGAGCTCAGAGCTGTCCCATGCAGAGCGAGGAACATGGGGTGTTGATCCCCCAACTCTTGTCCTTCATTGGTTGAGGGTCACTCCTAGGGTGTTCACATCCTGGCACTTCTGACTTGTTCTGTGTGCCAAGCCAAACAAGCTCCTGCAGCCAGAGAGAGGGGAGCTCATGGGTTTGTTTGAGAGTGATCTTCAGTGAGTTCTGGGCCATGGGATGCTGCGGGCCAGGCATTGATTGCTCCTAAAGGCTGACTGCCTTCCCTTTGGTGCAGCCAGTCTGTGGGAACGCCTACCTACTCAACTTGGATGGTGGGAAGTGAGAAGGGCACACTTCTCCTTGGTTCACTAAATGGCTTCTGGGGTCCTGCCATGGCCAGGAGGAGGAATAGTGCAGGCTGAGAAGAGGACTCACTAACTTTGAGATGACAGACCTAGATTTAAATTCTGGAATCACCTCTGGAAAGCCGGTTGCAATTTCCTTATTTTCAGAGCCTCAGCTTTCCCCTGCGTGAGGTGGGGCTAGGCCGACCATCTGCTCTACATGCCTGTTGTGAGAATGACAATGGATCTCCATCAGCCCCTGTCCCCCAGTGGTGGTTGATGAATAGCGACAGGGATTGGAGGATTCTGCTGACTCAGTGGCTTCCCCCTGCCAGCCCTGACCTTGGCCTGAGGGCTTCCCCCAATTCCCAGCTCCTGCTCCTGCTCAGCTCCAACTCTCCTTCCTTCGCATCTGTTTAAAGCGGGCCTTCCAGGGTAAAAAGTCCGTTCTGTGCAGGCTGCAGGAATCACCGCAGCTGCTGGACAAGGACATCAGTGTCTTTGAAGTGCCCTGGCTGGCAGAATTCCCTGCCGTTTTGCGGCAGCATGGTTCTCTCTTCTCAGCTCATGGAATGACAAACTTGCAGGAGGCCTCAGTGGCCTTGGCAGTTGGCCAGTGTTTAGACAGTTTCTTGTACTGTTTTAATAAGAGGCACGGTGGAACTGTGCCTTTGCCTCATTACCTCTCCTGTGACTGGGCAGCCTGGCAGCCTGGAAGCCCGTCATCTGGAGCTGCGTGCAAACCTCCCCTCAGCTCCTGAAGAAGCTTTATAGGTGAGGAACCTTCCAGAAGGCACCAGGGTTCCCTGTGCCCTCCCTTTTTTTGTAGGCAGTTTTCTTGTGAATTGCCTTTTCGCACTTCTGAGCCCTCAGGATGGCTTTGGAAAACCTTTGCCCTGGAGGGTTATCTCTCACCAACATCCATAAACCATAAACCATGAAAGAGACAGAATGGCCCTCACATGTTATTTTGGAGGCTTAGAGAGATTAAGTGACTTTTGCCCAGTTACACAACCAGTTAGTGACAGAATCAGGGCTAGACCCCAAGTTTGCTGACTTCAAGTCTTCCAGTATCTGGGTTGTGTAAGAGTCCAGGTGAGGGCTAGACTCACCTGAACCCGCCTTCCTATCTTTTGAGGATTCATGAGATGAAGACTGACTGAGGCAGCACCACGTGTAGCTCAAGCCAGAAACAAAGGTGTTCCCTCCTTTCCCCACCCTAGACCCCCAAGCACAGGGTAGGGACTGTGGATGGTATAATCTAGTTTCTGTGCTACAAGTTTAAGAAGGAATAAATGACACCAGGGAACTTAAAAAGAGGGAGGAGCATAGTGAAGTGGGACGGAATCTCGCAGTCTTGGGCCTAATTAACTGTGTGATTCAAGTCACCTCCCCACTTCAGGCTTTTGGTCACTTGAAGAGGAATGTGTGGATTCAGCTGGCCACCTCCTTGTAGTTTTGGAATTCTGTCCATCCATTCCCTCATCCATGCATCCATCCATCCATCCATCCATCCATCCATCCATCCATCCATCCCTCTATCCGTGCATCCATGTAGGTATCTGTGCATCCATCCACCCATCCATCCATTCATCCATTCAAACATCTTTCTATCCATGCGTATATCCATCCATCCATCCATCCATCCATCCATCCATCCATCCATCCTTCCATCCATCCATCCATCCATCCACCCATCCATGCATGTATACATGCATCCATCTATCTGCTCATCCATCTCTCCATCCACTCATCTAACCTTCCATCCATCTATCTTTCTATCCATTCACCTACCCATCCATTAACCTACCTACCCATCCCATGTGCCATCCCCCGGGCTTTGCATCAGAAAACAGATTAAGAAGCCTATAGCTAGATCTCCATAGTTGAGGAGCTTACAGTTTTGTACAAGGTCAGTGGGCCAGGATTCCATCCTAAAGCTGCCTGAACCCTGAAGGCACTAGGCTTCAAGGTACCTTGACCTTTGGACCCTTCCTGCTTCCATGAGCTGTCAGACCATAAACCGTTCTTCTGCCCTACTCTGTGTCCCATGTGGGGATCCCACTCCACATGCATTTACACTTTGCATGCTCATGGCAATCTTGTGACATGGGGCTTTCTCTACTCACTTAAAAGAGGAGAAGACTGAGGCTCTGAGAGATAGAGAGCTTAGCCCAGGGCCTCGTTTGTGACATCTGTCCTGTGCTCCCACTGTAATTCTGGTGCCTGGTTCAGATCTGGGCTCTGCGTTTTGGGAAAGTCACTTCCTTCCCCAAGTCTCTGTTTCCTCCACTGTGAAATGGGATAATAACAGTCCCCATCTCATCAGATTGTTGTGGGCATTATGTGGTATAAAGCATGTGAATGGCACATTGTAAACACCCAAATGTTGGTCATCACGACCGTTATACATAATATATGCTTCCTGTCAAAGTCAGACAGGTAGTAGGTAAATTTCAAAGGGAGGACTGACTGCTTCATAATATTTGATGGATGGAGGGTGGAAGGAAGGAGGAAGACTTTCCCTCAGGACCACAGTTAAGGCCAGTGTGTTAGGAGTAGGTCCACAAATGTGCAGCCAGAGGCTCCATCTTCTGCCGTGGGAGGCAGGCACGGGAGCCACAATTAATTTCTTTTACCACCAAGCAGCAGGCATCAAGCCTCATTACCCTGATGAGTCCATGAGCCGGGGGATTTGTGTAATCTTGTTTTCCCTCCAGCCGGCCTCCCGGAACGCCATTGTGCTGGCACTGAAGCCTCAGTGACCCCACTGAATTGCCCGTGCCCGACGGAAGCCTTGCCTCACTAAGCCCTGTCTGCTTTCATGAGAGCCCCACAGATCACCCCTCTGTGCTCAGTCTAGTCAGGCATTTCCAACCCCTCTCAGCCTCCTCCAGCCTCCACTCCTGGGTCAGGCAAAGTGGGATGAAGCCTTGGCACACCCTGAAATAGCCAAGATATATTCAAGCAAATTGTGCAACTCTCAAAGTTGCACAGGACTGAGAAGAAAAGGGAGACTTGTGTTACCTGAATGTTTCCTCATGCCAGTGACTTGATACCCACTTAATATCCAATGTGGAGGCCTCTATCAGAGTGACTTCACAGACTACAGGGGATCACTTGGAATCCCAGAGGATGGAACTACAAGGGTCATGGATAGGTTTGGTGTCATGATGGAGTTGATTCCTGACTCCCTCTCTTCTTGGCTGGGAGACCTTGGGCTATTTTCTTGTCTCTGTGAGTCTGTTTTCTCATCCAAAACCTCTACCTTCCTGAAGGTAAGGAGAAAGAAATGAGACAACAGCTTGTAGGAGGAACTCAAAAAATATTGGTTCTCCTTCTTCGCATTTGTTCATGTGACCACTTGGAACTTACTAAATGCCAGGCCCGGTGATAGCAGTGAACTGGACAGTCATGGACAGCTCTTCCCTTTCCCATTATCTCTTGGGAGTGATGGACACCAAACAGTGAGTTATACAAACCATTTCTGAGTCACCAGTGTGAAAAGTGCTACAAGGCAGCATCCACAGGGGGATCAGAGAGCCAACCCAGAGGGCACCAACCTGATGGGGCCTGTCCTGTGGGAGGTCAGATCTATCTACTATCTATCTATCTATCTATCTATCTATCTATCTATCTATCTATCTATCATCTATCTCTCTATCTTATCTATCTATCTATCTATCTATCATCTATCTACTATCTATCTATCTATCATCTCTCTACCATCTATCTATCTATCTATCTATCTATCTATCTATCTATCTATTGACTCACTCTGTTGCCCAGGCAGGAGTGCAATAGCAGGACTGCAGCTCATGACCTCCTCAGCTCAATTGATCCTACTACCTCAGCCTCCTGAGTAGTAGGGACTACAGGTATGTGCCACCACACTCAGCTAATCTAAAAAATTTTTTGTAGAGACAGGGTCTTACTATGTTGCCTAGGCTGGTGTTGGACTCCTTGCCTTAAGTTACCATCCCACCTCAGCCTCTCAAAGTGCTAGGATTACGGGCATGATCCACTGTACCCGGCCAGAGGTCAGTTTTAAATAGAGACTGATCTACTGATTTTGGAGAAATTGCCGCCATGGGGTGGGGGAGCAGTCCACCAGAGGGAATGACCTATGTGGTGCTGGAAGTGACAGAGTGTAGGTGTGATACAGCGCAGTGGGGCAGAGGAGCGAGGGGTGTGAGAAAGAGCTGGGGAAGTGGGCAGGGATTCTGCAGCCCTTTCCCCACATGGCCTGCCTCCAAGCCTCAGGAAGCGTTCTCAGGATAAAGCTCTGCTAACAAATCACATCTTCCCAATAAAATCCATCACTGTTTATTTTTGATGGATTGTGTGGTTGGCAATATCCCCTTGGGCCTTTGAATGTTGATGTTTGCAAATTGTCCTTTCATTTCTCTGCAAGTCTGTGTTGTTAAAGCCGGATATTTCATGCCAAAAGCACAAATGTAATGTGTTCCTGGTGGACTCTGGCTCGGAGCAGGGGGATGAACTGATGAAGGTCTTCCCATCACAACACTGTGAGTCCTGGAATCATGTTCCCTCCCCAGCTGAGGGTCTGATGATGCTCAATGATGGAAAGCAATTTCTTCTAATGGGTGGGTTCCCAGTACTTTATGACACTAATTCCATTGAGTTCTGCTCTCCACAGGTGGAGCTGGGATGATCTTCCCTTTCCAGATGAGGGAAGGTTAAGTCACTCACTGAGGGGTGTCTAGCTTGAGAAGTGGAGTAAGGATTCAAGGCCAGGTCTCAAACCCTGGGCTTTAAACATGGTGCTCTGGACCAGGTCAGTCAAACAATGTGGGTGGTTAAGAATTATGAGGGTCACTGGAGGGGCTGAGAAGTGTGTTTGGGTTTATTTCACACACAGAGAAATGGTTAATGAAGTGTTTAATAGAGAAAGTGAACCAGCACTTTGGTGTCCCAAGCTCAGTCATCAACTCTTCAAGCACAGCCTTTAGGGCTGGGAAAGACATAACATTACTTTAGTTTGAGCTACTGTCTCTTTGTCGATGAGGAAACAGAGCCAGGGTGGTCAGGGAACCTGCCAGCTGCTATACAGCTTGCTGGGGGTGGAGCTGGGCTGGAGGCTAGGATTTCTATGTCCCATTGGGTGAGCTTCCCACCTCACCTCAACCACATCAAAATTGACCTTCTGGAGGCAGCCACTTCCCACCTCCCACCCTTCCTGGATAAAATATCTGCACAGATAATCCTGCCATGAGACACCTCATTAAATGACATTATGTCCCTGGGATTGGTCTTTAAGTAACATTTGATTTGAGGTTTCAGCTCTAAATCCTTCATGTGTCAAGAGGTATTTCACACTTGAAACTTGAAACTAGGGGAAGGGTGGTAAATACAAAAGCAAGAGGCAGAGTGAGGAATCTTAAAGCATAGGTCCAATTCAGACCCACCAGTTGTATGAAGTTCGGTGAGCCATTAAATCATGGAACCGTTTTGTACTCAACTACAAAGTAGGGTTAAAAACAGTTTCCTTCTCCTTGACCTCATGTGGTAGCCATGGCAATTAAATCCATACATGTATACAGTAGGTGAGCAATAACTACAGTCCTAATGTGAAAAGTGATTTTTCTAAAGCATTAGTATGAGCAGGTTCTATCTTTTATTCAAATTCTGCAGTGGTTCTCTTTTGTCTTCATTCATTCATTCACTCTTCAGTATTTATTGAGCATCTAGTATGTGTCAGGCACTGTTTTAGATACCAGGGACAAAGGAACAAAACAGAGTATCTGTTTTGAACTTACAACATAACAGAGAAAACAGACAACAAACAAGATGAATAAACAAGATGGAATAAGTAAAACAAATAGTAGAGTCCTGGAGTGATTGGGGAACACAGGACGCCCTTGAGTCTAGAGTGAGAGAAAGAGTGGGACTATAAAAAATGAGGACTGAAAGACAGTGAGGGGCTGGGGGATGCAAAGTCTCATGGCTTTTACTCTGTATCAGATGGAAAAGCCTTTGGAAGATTCTGAGCAGAGTAGAGACATGATCAGATTATGTTCTAACAGAATCACTGATTGCCAAAGTGAACACACTGCAGTGACAACAAGGGCAAAAGCAGTCATCCTAGGTAGAGGGGATGGTGACTGGGACCAGGTGTTGTCAGGAAAGTGGCAAGAAACAGTGGAATATGATAGTTCTGTTATTTGTACTTGGTTGCATCTGTCAGCTTGCTCCTACTGTTTTGGGACTGTGATGTGTGAGCTTATCTTCAGCAGACATACCTTGCAGCTAAGGTTGAGGGATACATCTCCAAGGAAATTTTGCATATGCTTCTTGTGGGCATCTCAGACACTCATCCTCATCAACAATGGACTACTACCTTAATTTCGAAAACAACAAATATTGATTCATGAGACGAGCCTGGCCTTTTAGGTAAATTTCTCTGCTTCAGGTTCTTCAACTACATGGGGTGTATCAATGCTAACAGTAAATATGAATGCAGACTTCTAATTTCTTTTTTTATTTTCATATGTTATTGGAGAACAAGTGGTGTTTGGTTACATAAGTAAGTTCTTTAGTGGTGATTTGTGAGATTTTGTTGCACTCATCACCCGAGCAGTATACACTGCACCCAGTTTGTAGTTTTTTATCCCTCACCCCTTTTCCCACTGAGTTCCCAAAGTCCATTGTGTCATGCTTATGCCTTTGCATCCTCATAGCCTAGCTCCCACTTATGAGTGAGAACATATGATGTTTGGTTTTCCATTCCTGAGTTACTTCACTTAGAATAACAGTCGCCAATCTTATCCAGGTTGCTGCAAATGGTATTAATTCATTTCTTTTTATGGCTGAGTAGTACTCTGTCATATATATATATATATATATATATATATATATAACATTTTCTTTGTCCACTTGTTGGTCAATGGGCACTTAGGTTGGTTCCATATGCAAATTGTGCTGCTATAAACATGCATGTGCAGGTAGCTTTTTCATGTAATGACTTCTTTTCCTTGGGGTAGATACCCAGTAATGGGATTGCTGGATTGAATGGTAGTTCTACTTTTAGTTCTGCAAGGAATCTCCCCACCCCATTTTCCATAGTGGTTGTGCTAGCTTACATTCAGTGGGTGTGAATTCTTTTTTTTTTTTTTTTTTTTTTTTGAGACAGAGTCTTGCTCTGTGGCCCAGGCTGGACGCAGTGGTGCGATCTTGGCTCACTGCCAGCTCTGCCTCCCAGGTTCACACCATTCTCTTGCCTCAGCCCCCTGAGTAGCTGGGACTACAGGCGCCTGCCACCACGCCCGGCTAATTTTTTGTATTTTTAGTAGAGACAGGGTTTCACCATGTTAGCCAGGATGATCTTGATCTCCTGACCTTGTGATCTGCCTGTCTCTGCCTCCCAAAGGCGTGAGCCACCGCGTCTGGCGAATTCTTAAAGGATGACGAAGTTGAGAGAGACTAGCTTGTTGGGCAGCTCCTGGGGCCAGTGGGAGGGTTTTTCTAACCCACTCTTCTCCAGGGTTATAATCTGTTGAGGGTCCCTGCTTTATGGTGATGTCCTCAGTTCTAACTCCCCACCATGCATGGGCCTCAGGCCTTGTCTCCTGACCTCAGCTGGCCCACGAACACCCCAGCCTTTAAGTTACCAAAGCCTACCCTCTAATCCCTGCCCCAGGGCAGCCACAGGTAAGCTCATGTGGATTGCTCTGGTTGTCAGTTCCTGTCACTCCTTTGTGCCCTGCAAATTTCCTTTATTTGACTTTATGAACTTAATTCTGCATTTAATTAAGTTTTGCATGTTTTTCTTAAGCACATAGCAGAAGGATTTTCAGGTTTTCTGGTCCACCCACTATGCTGCTAGAAACCCACTTGATTCCCTGTGTCATCATCAATGTCTCTTGACAGGATTAATTTAAGTCTATCAGCGTCAGACTCACCTTGGAAATGTGTAATTAATAAAATGTATATTCTCTGGTTTCACCCCAGGACTCTCAAATCACACTCTTGGGAATCTGGAACTTTCATTTTAACAAATGCCCACGGTGATTCTGATGCACACGTAAGTGTGTGAGCCACTGTCCGTCTGAGATTCAAGTTACTGAATTAACCCAACACACATTTATGAAACACCTTCTGTGCCCCCGGCACCACTCAGGCTTCATGGAATGCAGACATGAGTAAGATTATTTGTTTCTTTCAAGAGCTTTATAGCATAGGTCAGGGGCTGGCAAAGTTTTTCTGTAAAGGGACAGATAGCAAATATTGGAGGCTTTGCAGGTCACGTAACTTCCTTCACAAAAGCTGCCACAGACACTACGTAAACAAATAGGTGGGGCTGTGTCCCCAAAATTTTATTTAAGAAACAGGTGGTGGGCCAGGCATGGTGGCTCACACCTGTAATCTCAGCACTTTGGGAGGCCAAAGTGGGCAGATCATTTGAGGTCAGGAGTTTGAGACCAGCCTGGCCAACATGGCAAAACTCCGTCTCTACTAAAAATACAAAAATTAGCCAGGTGTGGTGTCAAGTGCCTGTAGTCCCAGCTACTCGGGAGGCTGAGGCAGGAGAATCACTTGAACCCAGGAGGCAGAGGTTGCAGTGAGCCAAGATTGTGCCACTGCACTCCAGCCTGGGTGACAGAGCCAGACCCTGAAAAAGAAAGAAAGAAAAGAAAAGAAAAGAAAAGAAAAGAAAAGAAAAGAAAGAAAGAAAGAAAGAAAGAAAGAAAGAAAAGAAAGAAAGAAAGAAAAGAAAGAAAGAAAGAAAAAGAAAGAAAGAAAGAAAGAAAGAAAGAAAGAGAGGGAGGGAGGGAGGGAGGGAGGGGGGGAGGGAGGGAGGGAGGGAGGGAAGGAAGGAAGGAAGGAAGAAAGAGGTGGTGGCCTGGCTCACCTGTGGTTTGCCCGCCTCTGGCGAAGCTAAAAGAAACATGCCAGAGAAAGGATCCTAACGCAAGCAGTTGCTAGGGCGGAGGTGTGCGAGAGGTTTGGGAACCAGAGAAGGAGTTTGAACCTGCTGGGGCTGTCGGCAAGCCTTCCCATGTGAGCTCCCACTGGAGATGAGCCCTGAGGGGCCATCCATCACTGGATGTTTAGGTGTTTCCATTCCTTGCTGTTATAAACAGTAAGAACAAACCACCTTCCACTTTGTAGGCTGGTCTGATTCTTCCCTTAGCCTGAAGGCACTGTCAAGGCTTTGGTAGCCCATTTGCAGGGTGCCTTCTAGAAAGTTCATACCACCTTCTCACCCTCCAGGAGCATACACTGGGGCCCTCCACCCTCATCAACACTACACTGCTAACTCGTTTAATTTCTAAAACCAATAACAAATATCAATTCATGGAAAGAGTCAGTGATATGGTTTGGCCATGTCCCTACACAAATCTCATCTTGAATTGTCGCTCCCACAGTTCTCACACGTTGTGGGAGGGACCTGGTGGGAGGTAATTGAATCTTGAGGGCTGGTCTTTCCCATGCTATTCTCACGATAGTGAATAAGTCTCATGAGATCTGATGGTTTTATAAAGGGGAGTTCCCCTGCACAAACTCTCTTCTGTTGTTGCTGCCATGTGAGACATGCCTTTCACCTTCTGCCATGATTGTGAGGCCTCCCCAGTCATGTGGAACTGTGAGTTTATTAAACCTCTTTCTTTTGTAAATTGCCCAATCTCAGGTATGTCTTTATCATCAGTGTGAAAACAACTAATACAATTAGTCTGATCTTTAATTACAAAACTAAGAACATAGACTGGACAACCTTGCTTGCCTTATTTCCCTGAGATATTCCAGTTTTTATTTCTTCATATTGGGCAATGAAGACTGTATATTTTTGGTAGCTTGAAGGGTTTTCCTGGGTTTGGGTGTGACTCCTCGGAGCGTGGCTTAGCAGGAAGGTCTCCGTCCAATCTCTCTTTTGCTGTGTGAGCACAGCAGTCCGCCAAGGCCACTCCACTCAGCAATCAGCCTTTTCCACTGTGGCTAAACGCGCATCCACATCAGTAGAGAGGAGGCCCTGAAGAGCACGTTTGATCTTAGTGGAAAGCTGGCCCAGGCTGGCATTTTGACATTTGGAAACAGTGAATACAATTACCCATCTGCAGACCAAAAGGGAATTTTTTTTCCCCCTTAAAGGGAATTGAAGGTATTTTGCCCTGTGGTAGTTTCTCTCTTAAGAGGCCCCTTCTGACTTGACTAGTGTGGAGAATCTTCTTCCAGATTTAATTCAGAAGAGTGTGCTCCAGGAAGAGAGGACAGGCTAGTGCCCGAAGTTCCGTCTTCCTCTGGAGTTGACCTTTTAATGAGAGAAGGGTGGAAGGCAGACCAGTGTGAGCCACACGCCCTTTACAGTTGGCTCTCTGCTGTTGCAGACATCGTTTCCTCTGTCTCTAACCTCAGCCCTTGAAGAGTGTGTGGTTATTTCATCATCAGCAAGTGGGGAGAATGAGGTCAGACTTCATGTAATTGTCCAAGGTTCCACAGCCAGCCATGTAGAGCTGGGACAGGAAGTCAAGGTTCTTGCCTTCAAATTCAGTTCTTTTCCCACTTGTTATGTTTCTCAAAAATGTGTATGCTGTAGTCCTAACCTCCAGTACCTCAGAATGTGACCTTATTTGGAAATAGGTTCATAGCAGATGTAATTATTAATAATTAAGATCAGTTCATACCAGAGTAGTGTGGGCTGTAAATCCAATGACTGGTGTTCTTCTTCTCATTATTTTTTATAGATAGAGTCTTGCTTTGTTGCCCAGACTGGAGTGCAGTGTCATGATTACAGTTCACTGCTGCCTCAAACTTCTGGGCTCAAGCAATACTCCTGCCTCAGCATCCTGAAATTGGTGTCATTTTTTCAAAAAACCAAGCTGGGCACAATGATGGGTGCCTGTGGTCTCAGCTACTTAGGAGGCTGAGGTGGGAGGATCACTCAAACCCAGGAGTTTGAGACCAGCTTGGGTAACATAGCAAGACTCTACCTAATAAAAATCACACGGAGAGACGGGGCACACACAGAAGGAAGACAACGTAAAGACACATGAAGAAGACGGATGGTCATTTACAAGCCAAGGATCTCCTGCAGCTACCAGGAACTGAAGAGAGGCATGGAGTGGATCCTCCCTCATAGACTTCAGAAGGAACCAACCCTCCCAACACCTTGCTTTTCAACTCTTAGCCTCCAGAGCTATGAGACAATAAATTGCCCCTGTTTAAGCTACCTGCTCTGTGGTTCTTTGTTACAGCAGTCCAAGAAATGAATCTACCACTCATCATGGTAAACACATTGTAGTTCTTAAGACAATATAATTTATTGAGTGTGTGGCAATAGAATTTATGGAGACTTGTATTCTCTCTCTGTCCCAAACATTCTAGAGCAGAGATGGCTAACTGCTCTTCAGTACACAGTCTCCTTCCTTTTATTAAGAGAAACAGCCTCCCCGATTTTAATAGCCAGAGACTATGTTTCCTGGCTTCCCTTGCAGTAAGATACAGCCATGAGACCATGTTCTCACCAGTAGAATATGAGTGGAAATGTTTTGTGCCAATTTCAGCAACATTTTCTTAAATGAAAATTGTTTGCCTTCCAATTTCTCTCTCTTTACCCTGGTTGCAGCCTGGAATGTAATCATGGATAGCCAATGGATGATCAGCTTCCATCATGTGGTCATGGAACAAGATGGAAGGAAGCTGGGGCCCTGAGTGACCCGTGGAGCAGAGGCCTTTGCCCACCCTGGGCTGCCTGATTTCCCCTGGACTATCATGAAAGAGAAGAAAAAGCTTCTATTTTATTTGAACCACTGTGTTTTGGGAACCTTGGATTAGAGCAGCTTAGCCTTTGTATGCTAACAAGGTGTATGTATCTGCTCTTTGTTGCTTTTGTAGATAGTTGTGTTATAAGCCTGAATGTAGAAGTTGTCCCCCAGACTACTGGATTTGCTGCCTTTTACAACAAGTTCATTGAAGTATAATGACATACCATGAACTGCACATAGGTAAAGTGTACAATTTGATAAGTTTTGACATGCGTATATACCTGTGATATCATCACCACAATCAAAATAATGAACATATTCATCCCCTTGAAAAGTTTTGACTCACTGTTTTTGTTTGTTTGTTTGTTTGTTTGTTTTTCCAGAAGCTTGAACTCTGATGGGAAGGTGAGAGAAAGAAGTGCTTTTGGAAGCATTTGGAGGGAAGAGAGAGACCTTGAAGCAGGGAATGGGGCAAAGGTAGTGATTTATAGAAGACTGGGAATCTGTACCTCCTTCCTTGATGACACCCAAGAGAGTGATGTTTTGTGAACTATAATTTATATCTACTATGTATATGAACTCATATCACCCTCAGAGTGTCTCTTGAACTTAGAGGACTGGCAAAAGCTGGAAGGGGTATGATTTTCATTATATCTAGTCCACTGAGGGCACTGAAGAGACAGGTATCTCTCTATTCTTAGGTCTTGATTAAGAGAAGGGGTGGAGAGATTACAGTTTATGCCTTTTAGCTTTTTACCAGCATTATGAGTTCACCTGTGTTAAGAACTGTACAGGGGCTGAGATTTATCCCTACTTGCAAGCTAACAAGTGAGCCCATCACAATTTCCTGGATGCTTGCAGAAGACATGAGACTCTTGGATTACAGACAAAGGACAGTATACTACTGACTAGATAGAAGTAGGCAGAATATCGTCATTTTCTTGTGCAATTCCCTGAGCCCTGATTTCCATAAGGTGACAAGAGGAGGAGCAGGTGATGCCTACACAGCTTGCATTTTAGGTGGGGAGCCCTGAGCTTAGGCAACTGAAGTCTTTAATAATCTGTAGTAAACTTTCATCCTCTTTGTTTTGGAAAGAAACACTATCTTTATCTTCCAAGATTGTGAGCAAATCTACCCTTTGTTCTGGAATAAGACACTCTATAGTCTCAGGCTGTTTCTTTACCAACAGGAACAAGTTAGTCTTAAACAAAGGAACCTCAGTGCCTCACTTTCAAGACAACCAAGATTATTTCCCAACATTCTACTAGTAGAGGGTCAGTAACAGAGTTAAAAGTTCTCAGACTGGGGGTAGAACTGAAAACCCAGTTGAGAAGTATCAAGGTGCCCTCCTTCCCCAAAGCTACATATTCTTGTATTAGGGTCTTACCATGAAATGGAGGGCACATTTACACAGGGCAGCCAAAGAGACTGTTTCAAAGGAAACCAGCAAGATGTGACAAAGCACCCCAAGACTAGTGACACTAGGAGACCTTCTCACTTGACTTAAAGGGCTGGGGCAAGGCCGGGCGCGGTGGCTCACGCCTGTAATCCCAGCACTTTGGGAGGCCGAGGCGGGCGGATCACAAGGTCAGGAGATCGAGACCACGGTGAAACCCCGTCTCTACTAAAAATACAAAAAATTAGCCGGGCGCGGTTGTGGGCGCCTGTAGTCCCAGCTACTCGGGAGGCTGAGGCAGGAGAATGGCGTGAACCCGGGAGGCGGAGCTTGCAGTGAGCCGAGATCGCGCCACTGCACTCCAGCCTGGGCTGGGCGACAGAGCGAGACTCCGTCTCAAAAAAAAAAAAAAAAAAAAAAAAAAAAAGGGCTGGGGCAGGTGAGTTACAGGACCCAGTAGTAGCTGTAGCCAAAGCTCTGGGCAGGGCCACCTAACACAAGCTGCACCCTTCTGTAGAGCAGCACAGACCTTGTGCATCTGAGGCCCAGCAGGCTGGGGCCTTCCTCATCCTTCCCTTGCAGCTTTTGCCAATGCTTCCTGTTGCCTGAACCCAACTGGAAGCCAGAGGGCAAGGGAAATCAATTGACACAGATAATGGAGGTAATCCCCCAGGCACAGGGCAGTATGGCAGAGGTGAGGAGTCTGTCTAGGGCCACAAAGGAAGCCCACGGAGCACTCAGAGGACTGAGTCCAGAGGTGAAAGCAGTCACTTATCCCCAAAGAAACCTGTCACACATTTGGGCTTTGATTTATCAATGAGAAGGCTTGAGGGACAGTGGGAAAAACGATGAGTCATTAGCTCCTTGTGGAAATGGTGCCCTTGAAGGATGAACCTGTAATCACTAGGTACATGTGGGTGAATGTTGGTGTAACAGGTGGAGGGAATGAAAGGACAGAGAGAACATGAGAACACTGTAAGCGGAGCAGAAGTCCATGCAAAAGCTAGAGACGTGAGACAGCAGGGTACATTTAGGGACCTGCAGGTGGTCTGGAGTGGTTTTGCTGTGGGCTGTGATGAGATATCCACCGTGTTGGAGCTCTTGAACAAAAAGGAGATCATCTAAGCTGCTTGTTTCTGTTTTTTTCTTTTCTTTTTTTTCCTGATGGATTTCAGTTAGGTAAGGAGTACTAGGCAGAAACCCCTCCTGAATACAAACCCTCTGTCTTATTCTACCAATTAAAGATGAACAATGGCTCACTTCCTATTGGGTACTATGTTTGTTATTTGGGTGACAGGATCAATAGAAGCCCAAACCTCAGCATCAGGCAATATACCCATGTGACAAACCTGTATCCCCTAAATCTAAAATAATAATGAAAAAGATGTACCATTACTCTCATTTGCTCTTTCACCACCACTAGAGAAAGCCATTTCCACCCCAATCTGAATTAAAGAATTCTGCAGTGGCCTACAGTCAAAAAGAGAGACTTCAGCTAAAGAGAAAGCTGGTGCTCCTCTTGCTAGCTGAATGAACTCTGATCCTCTTTTCCATTTTTATTTTCTTGCTTGAGTTCTGCTTTGTTAAATCAAACACCAGCCCATGACTGGGCCCATGGTTCACCATACTGGCAGTCTTATCCTAGAATCTCAGGGCTGGAAGGAACTCTCTAAACACAGCATTCTCCAGTGTTGGGTGTCGGCAGGAGCTGAGTTGGTCTCTTTTTAGAGCTTCGTGGAGAGTCTATAAAAACCTGGCTCTGGAACTCTTATATTTGGAGGCTGAGATTCAGAAGGCCTGGGATGGGGCTTGGGAATATAAATTCTTTTTAATTTTTTTTTCTTTTCCTTAGATAAATCTTAGAAACCAAAGGGAGTTGAATTCTTAAGAAGACCTGAAAATGATTCTAATTTAGTTGGGTTGGAGGAAATCTGGTCTTGAACTTTTTCTTGGGAGATGTGGTGAGTCCAAGGCAAGCCAGGCTTCAATTCTCCATCTACACTCTTTCCACACATCTATGTGGCCTCTGTGCAGAGTCTGAGTTTTATGTTCTACAAAGAAAACTAGGAGAAAAACTGTTATTAACAGGAAAGTTGTCCAACTGGCTACACTTGAATTATAACCCCTGAATGTTAAACTGAGGCTCCTTTAGTTTTCATTTATTTTATTGCATTGTATGGAGATGTTTTAAAAGAGGAAGGCGAGGGGTGTTGGGGAAGGATTCTGGGATAGTGGCCATTCTCACCCCATGCAGAAGGCCAATATTCCTTCCAGAAGGAGACGCAAGGAATCCTTCACTGAGTGAAAGGTTTTTTTTCTTCCAGAGAATATCAGGATTCATACTTTATAATAAGCCAAGAGCTTTTTCTGGTTCCTAATTTAAAAATGGATTCCTGACTGCACAGTTCTCGCACAATAGCTTCCTTCCCGCAGGGGCAGTGTGATTGCCTGGAATATGAATTCTTAGGGGACCAACCAGGGATCATGAGCAATTATTAATATGTTCTCTGCTGCTCTTAACATGTTGTGATTCTCAATAAATAATCCAGAGACAAAGCATGGTGTTTTGTTTTGCTTTGTCCCAATGAATTTTTCAAACTGTATTTACTGTCTCAAAGTGAGGGCATCGCAATTTTCAGAGCCAACTGCAGCAATTTTCCAGGTCTGGAGAGTATTTTTGAAGATTATTTCTTTGAATATTTTCTCTCTTATTTGGTTTGTTTCCTGTTTGATAATTTTTATTATTCATATGTTGAATTTCTTGAACAGAGCTTTAATTTTCTTATCTTTTCTCCTCCTTTCTTCCATTTTTTTCTTGGCCACTTTTGTCTACCTTCTGGGATATTTTCTCAAATTTTTTCTTCTAAACTTTTACTTTTATCTTTTCTGTGATTATAATTTTAAATTCCAAAATAACTTTTTTTGGAGCGGGGAGTGGAAGGAAGTATTCTCTGACTGTTCCTTTTATATAGTAGCCTGTTCTTATTTCATGGATGTAATATCTTTTCTCTTTCTTTCATAGTCTGTTTTCCCCAAGTTACTTTTTTCCCTTGTTTGTTTGTTTGTGTCTCTGTATTTCATCTTGGAGCATTCCTTAGGTGTTTGGTGATTTCCTCCTTCTCCCTCTCTCTGCTGCCTGCATTGTTATAATCATCTCTGAGCTGACTCCCCCACTTAGGTCTTTCTCATTTTCTAGTAAACTTGGCATAATCCTGTGAAACCCATCTTTTTTAAGCCCCCAATTCAACACGTGATTCTGTTGGTGAAAAGCCTTTGGTGGCTCCATATTTCCCACTTCATCAGACCTTAACTTTGCCATTTTTGACATTTTCAATCTCTGACCCCACTCAGGCTATGCACCACACCTCTTGCCTCAGAATGTGGATACTCTTATGTGTTCAAAGTTGGCGATTAGTAAATAATACTATTACAAGTAGTAGTAATCAGTGATGATAAGGCCTCCATATGCTTTATTCACAGACATTATTGACTTCTCCTATTAGCTCTGTAATGCTTACATCATGATGCCCATTTTTCAGGTAAAGAAATAGTGGCTCAAACAAGGTAAATGGCCAAAGATAACATAGCTCATATGTAGCAAAGCAGGGACTTTTATCTGGGTCTCAGTACTTTGTCCACCACGGTCTCCACTGGTTGATTCAGGTGATTCACCTGCGTGACAACGCTTCCTGAAGGCCACCTGCTGGCAAATGTCATTGTCAGTTCATTGACCAGGAGCCCCCATGTGTTTCTACCAAGACCCTGCTCCTCTCTTCACATACAGTAATCTGTTGTATACACTTTGTACCTCACCCACAAGCGTGTGAAAATTCTCAGCTGTTCTGGTGCCAGGACTAATGGGAGCTGCTTACAGTCTATGAGGACAATCAGACTTGGCCTCCTGCCTTCTTTCCATATAATTTTTAATAAGTCAGTAATATCTCTCCAAGCACTACAGACCTCTGGCTTGGACCAAGAAACCTGGAACTGTTTAAGATAACATTAATTTCCTTTGAGCTAGGATTACAGGCCATCTAAAACTTCTTAATGAACGGCCACACTGCCTTTTTGAAGCATTTGTGTATTTGCCAACACAGACTTAAAGGTTACGTTAGGTTAGATATTGGGAGTTGTCTTTTCTGGAAGTTAGGGTCTTCTAGAAGCTGACAGGCGATGGAGGCCTGATACTCTGCCATTTCTTTGGTGAGACCTCTGTACTGCTTCGTTCACGGTCCTCTCTCCCACATATGCTCCCCTGATGTCTTACTTTTATTTTATGGGTTTTTGGTAACTGAAACATTTAAGACTCAATTCCGCCACTTTATTGAAGATAAAATCAAGTTCAAACCCTGCTTTATTTTATTTTTCAATTTTTTTTTTGGACTGAACTAGTGAGGAAACTGTGTGTGCAAGCCCCAGAAAACCCACTTGAGACCTGATGCTAATTGGCTGGATGATGTTCAACAGGACACGGCTCCACTGAGTTTCATTTTTCTGATGAGGGTTAAACTGATGATTCTTAACCGGCTCTGACATTCTGTAAATTCAGCATACTTGCTTCTGATTTCACAGTTTCCATGGGATCAGAGGATTGAAATGGCAATGGACCGCCCTTGATGTCCCCTTAAGACTCTAAATTGAACTGTGATGAGGACCCTTTTTGGAATCTTTCAGTGACCCCCTTCTCTAAGGAGGAAGGGTGAAGTATGCTTTGTAAGAGAGATTGTCTATTTGACCTTTATCTTCTGATTTCAAACACAGTGGTTCCACTAAGCTGCATCTTTGTTGTTCTTTTTGCTGTGAAAATAATTTTGTCAGAAAATGTAACCAGTGCAATTATACTGAAATTTCATATGAAATGTTAATAAAATGGATGTTTGACCAATAAAATACGTGATGCCAAATTAAATGGACCAAAAGAGAATTCTGCTTTGGAGCAAACTTCATGGGAAACAGGATAAAAAAGAAAATAATATCTTTGAGCTACTATATGAATTTCCCCAGAAATAAAAATATTGTTTATAATAAGTTGCTACATCTTTGGCTTGCTCAGAGGGAGTAAAACATAGTGGCCAAAGATGTGGATTCTAAGGGCAGATTTCTTAGGTTCAAATCCCAACATTGCTAGTTCTTATCTGCTAGCCCTGGGCAAGTTACTTAACTTGTTTGTGCTTCAGATTGCAGTCTGTAAATTGGGGCTAATAACAGTATTTTCTCCAAAGTGTTGTTGTGAGGATTGTGTTTCTACACATAAGGCAGTTGGTAATGCCTGGCACATAGGAAGTGTTCAGTTTGCATTAGTGATTATTATTAGAAAGTCACAAACTTGAAATGAAAATGGTTTTCGAGTGTGAATATGAATAGGTATGCATATTCATGAATTCATATGTATTCATATTTCTGCTCTAGGGCAGAAGGTTTGCTTCCATATTTTACTGAGAGGACATCTAGGACCTTAACCTATTGAAGGATTTTCCCAAGGCCACGTGGCTGATCTGCAATGGGAAGAAAGAAATATTAGTATTTAGCCTGAATGATCTGCAGATACCATAATTAGTGCACCTTTGTGGAGCAACAAGTTGGCAATTACCCAGAATGCTTAGGAAAAAACATTCTGGTTAATTTAATCTTCTGACTAGCCAGTGAAATTTTTCTAGCATATCTGGGTGAGTAAATTACAATAATGGCTGCAAAAGTCTCTGAAAGCAGATAACTAGAAAGTTCACAAATTTTGGGAAGTTCAGCAATTATACTTTAGAATGTCAAATTAATAAAATTTAGAAAATCCAAATAAAAATGCCAATGAATATAAAATCTGTGGGATGCAGCTAAGGGTGTACTTCGAGGGAGATTCTTAGCCTTAAATATTAGAAAGAAAGAAAGGTTGGAAATTGAAACATCTGTAAAAGACACTGTATTGCCCAGGTTCTCCCATTTAGGACTGAAGCCCTCATTGCCTCGGTTGTTGGGAATGCCTGCAACCAATAGTTTTCAGTTGAGTCTTCTTTGGGAAACTGCCCTTGACTGATGAAAGTCACCTTGCCCAGGCCACATTCTCTTCTCATATATGGTCTACATCCAATAGCTAGTTGATGAGAGAATAAAGGTCTGGCTGCGTGCCTCAGTCATACCTGTGGAATTTTAATTTATGGAGGTGACTGGGGGCCGGCAGAGAGAGGCCAATGCCCTGATAGATTTTTGTTTTCTCTATATTTCTTTATTGTTTTATTAGCAGCAGAAGAATGTGTTGTTATATTTTTAAGATTTTAAGTTTTGTTTTCAATTCAAACGCAATACATGATTACTGTTAAAAAATCAGTACTACAAAAGAAAATTTAAAACTTTTGAATATCACCCCTTCATTTCATTTCCTAGAGGAAATGACTATGAGCAGTTTGGTGTACGGTCTCCTTGACAGATTTTCATTGCTTATATTTCCCAAGAGAAGGGGGCATGCCATGTCACACAGGGCCGTGTGGGGAAGCACCAGGATTGGTCAGGACATGCAGCAGGAGTGAGGGCCAAGTTTAGGCAAGATATTGTATTAGAATTTCTGCAGGAAAGGGAAGGCAGAGGCAATGGCTTAGGATTGTCTAGTTTGAATAATTCTGGCAGTCCTTGGGCCACAGGGGCTGTCCTAGTTGTCTGGTACCCAGCCCTGGGTTGATTTAAGGCAGGGAAATATTGACTGGTGTGTGAGTTAGATAGAGAAGTGGTTCAGAATGAGCTCTGAATCTCAGGGCAGCAGGAAACAACTCAGCTACAAGTTTGGCCTGTGACTAACAGATGCCACATGGACAAATAAAGAATGTCAGAAGATACAGAACACCCCTTAAACCAGATGGCATATCCCAGTACCAGTGCTTGACCCTTTGGGCTTGGCAGAGGCCCTTGTTGGGTCTGCATTGCAGTTCAACTTCTCCCTCTGCCCCATCCTGGTTGTTTCCCTCCCTTACAGGGACTGATCCTACAGGCCCATCCTGTACCTAGATCTTAGAGAGACCCTATTGTGCAATAGTATTTGTCTAAGAAAGTTAGTTCCTTTGTCCATTTGGGATGCTATCACAATATACCATAGACTGGATGGCTTATAAACAAGAGAAACTTATTTCTCATAGTTCTGGAGGCCGGGAAGTCTAAGGTCAAGGTGCTGGCAGATTCAGTGCCTGGTGAAGGCCGGCTTCCTTTGTAGACATGCCTTCTTGTTGTGTTTGTATGACGGAAGCAACCAATGAGCTCTTTGGGGCTTCTTTTACGAGGGCACTAATCCCATTCATGAGGGGTACTACTCTGATGACCTAATCACCTTCCAAAGGCCCCGCCTCCAAATACTATTGCCTTGGGAGTTAGGAGTTCAACACATGAGCTTTGGGAGGACACAAACATCAGACCACAGCAGTTATACAATGGACAAAACAAACACGAATAATGCCAAAGGGAGGAAATAATAGAGATGGGAGTCGTAATTACTACAATAGGAAAGAAATGTGCAATAGCATCAATAAAGCCAAGGGTTTGAGATTTGAAGAGGCCGATAAAATTGATAATGCTCTTATAAGACTGATTAAAAAAAAAAAGGATGACAGTGTAATATCAGTGCTTTGCAAGTCTGAGGTGGGAGGATCGCTTGAGGCCAGGGGTTCTGAGACCAGCCTGGGCAATGTTGCCAGATCCTAACACCAAAAAAACAAGAGAGAGAGAGAAAGACAAGGCACAAATTATCACTGAGAAATATCTAGAAATCCTATAAACAAGAAAAACACAACACAGGAACATTATGAAAAATCAGCAGCAAATATACTAGAGTATTAATATTTGTTAAATTTAGGTAGTGGGAACATAGGTGGTTATTACATTAACCTGTATATCTGATTATATATTTGAAGAGTCTAGCGTTATAAAGTAAATAAACACTTTTTTTTTTTTAGAAAAACAAACTCAGTCGTGTCCTTTGTAGGGACATGGATGCAGCTGGAAACCATCATTTTCAGCAAACTATCACAAGAACAGAAAATCAAACACCGCATGTTCTCAATCATAGGTGGGAATTGAACAATGAGAGCACTTGGACACAGTAAGGGGAACATCATACACCGGCCCCTGTTGTGGGGTGGGGGAGTGGGGAGGGATAGCATTAGGAGATATACCTAATGTAAATGACGAGTTAATGGGTGAAGCAAACCAACATGGCACATGTATACATATGTAACAAACCTGCAAGTTGTGCACATGTACCCTAGCACATAAAGTATAATAATAATAAAAAAAAGAAAAACAAACTCAGTTTTCCAGTATTCACCCTGATTTTCTTCTACTATTAATAATACAATCATTTTCCTTCTTTTTATATTTATAGAGGAATAATTCTATTCTAATTCTGTTAGAAGTATTTTCTTCTACTATTAATAACAAAGTCATTTCCTTCCTTTTATAATTATAATTATTGATGAAAAGAGCAAAGTGGTTTTTCTTTTGTTTTTATTTTGTTTTTTTTTTGAGATGGAGTCTATTTCTGTTGTCCAGGCTGGAGTGCAGTGGCGTGATCTCGGCTCGCTATAACCTCCGCCTCCCAGGTTCAAGCAACTCTCGTGCCTCAGCCTCCTGAGTAGCTGGAATTACAAGCATGTGCCAACACACCAAGTTAATTTTTGTGTTGTTAGTAAAGATGGGATTTCGCCATGTTGGCCAGGCTGGTCTTGAACCCCTGACTTCCAGTAATCTGCCTGCCTCGGCCTCCCAATATTTATAGGTGTAAGTCACCATGCCTGGCTGGAACAAAGAGATTTTGAGCTTCCATTAAGCAGTGGCCACTTCTTTAGGAACTTTCCCTGAACTTTACTGAAGGCTCTTGACAACTCTATGAGGTCATAACTATCCCCCTGGAAACAGAGGAGTCAGTGGAGACTAGTCAGAGACCAGTGGGCCACAGTTACCAAGCTATAGTGAATGTAGGAGCTGAGATCTTAATCCATGAATTTGACACCTGACCCCAAGTGATTAGTGATAAGGGTGTATAACGCAATTCAATAAATATTCATCACATCTGGGGATATGGGATGTATAAGGCTGATGTAGCCCTTGTGCTGTGGACAGATGATTAAGTGGTTCCAATGGGGGAAGCATGTTGAACCCTCAAATCTACGAAGAGCAGAAGCCTCTGTTCTGCTCAGTGGGGAGAAAGTGGGTTCGAATTTTCATTTGTTGGGGTCAGTATCAATTTTCTGTGGCTGCCTTAACAAATTATCACAAACTGGTAGTTTGAAAACAGCAGAAATTTGTTCTCTTGGTTCTGGAGTCCAGAAGTTCAAATCAAGGGGTTGGCAGGGCTGCACTCCCGTGAAGGCTACAGTGAGAGCTGGTTCCTTGTCTCTCCCAGTCTCTGATAGTGGCTGGCAGTGCTGGGGTCCCTTGTTTTGTAGCTCAGTCACTCTACTCTCTCCCTTCATCTTCACAAGTCCTTCTCCGTTGTGTGTGTGTTGTGTGTGCATTGTATGTGCATGTGTTGTGTGTGTATTTTACCTATAGCAACCTGTTGAAATGTTCAAATTCAGAGATTGTTGAGTATGTATCATTTTCCCCCAATACAATATAATTATTACAAAATGATGGGCAGTTCCAATTTTCTAAATGGAGTCAGATACTTTTTTCACATACTTTAATATAAAAAACATACACAGTGTCAAGTCCTTTTGTTCCAATGATATAAGGGATGAGAGTGTATAGACTTTGAGTCAGACCTGAAACTGAGCCCTGGCTTCACTCCTTTCACTGTGTGGCCTTAGGCAAGTCTCCTGGCATTTCTGGGTCTTACATTTTCTTATCTGCAAAATAGGCCACTTGCTTGGCAGGGCTATGATAAGTCCTCCGGCCTAATGCCTGGCCACAGGAGGACTTTGCTCATGCTAGGCTCTTCCCTGACTTCGTAGGTACTCATGGACCAACACAGAAAGAAACCATCCTGATGCTCACAAGCTGGAAGGAGAATGCAAACTGATGTTTGACAACTGCCAATGCACCTGCAAGGGTAGAAATATAGACAGAGATTTAAACCAGTTTCTTCTGATTGCAAGTAACAGAGACCCACAGGCTCCCTCTAGCATCAAAGGGGGATTTATTGGGATGATGGGGAAGGGAAAGATATCTCATGCAAACAACAGGCAGAAGCACCTGCTCTCAGAACGGGATGAGCAAGAGTTTTCAGCCTGGAGCTACAGATGCTCAAGGGTTATATCTGGAATTCAGGGGAGCTCTTAAACTTGAATGAAAAGGATTGCATCTTTAGTTTTATTAATCTTGAATTGAAATTTAGCATTTCCTCCACTTAATGACTATAGACGACAAACCAGAGCAATACTAGCAACACCTGTGAATTCATCACAAATAGAAATCACAGATATTTCACATCACATGGTTATGACCACTTGTGCCCATCGCTGCCTCAGAATGAGCACCTTAGATCTGATGCCAGATGGTGTCTTCTAGTGTGGTGAAGAAAGCAACACATATATTACTATTTCGCAAATGTATTTTTTAATATTTTGATGATGGTATCTTAGTACGATTGCTTTCCTTGATAATCCTCTTTCTTTTATTTTAATTAATTAATTTGTTTTTGAGACAGAATCTCACTCTGTCACCCAGGCTGGAGTGCAGTGGCACAATCTCAGCTCACTGCAACCTCCACCTCCCTGGCTCACGCCATTCTTCCTCTTCAGCCTCCCGAGTAGCTGGGATTACAGGTGCCCGCCACCATGCCCGGCTAATTTTTTGTATTTCTAGTAGAGATGGGGTTTCACCATGTTGGCCAGACTGCTCTCAAACTCCTGACCTCAGGTGATCTGCCCACCTTGGCCTCCTGTTGGGATTACAGGCATGAGCCACCATGCCCAGCCCATTTTATTTTATATGTTACCTTTTTATCCCCCTGAGAAGAATCCCTTGGCTTACACAGGCTGCTAAAGAACTCATGACATCCAGGAAATTAAGATCCCCTGGGTCATATTCTCTGTCCATGGCTCCACTTGGTAGGTCGAATTCATAGTCTATTTCTCCTTTTCTGTCTCTGGACTGGCTTATTTTGCTTGTCAGTTTGCACAGTAAACATAATCTCTTGAGAGCTGTGCTAAGCATTTTCTCACATGCCGTTCCTGCATCACCGCTATGAGGTTCTACTCTAAGTAGGTTCCACTCTATTCCTTGGAGGGTCCCCATCAGGACTAAGCGCAGGTGCCACAGTGGTGACACACCCTCTGTTGGCTTCTCCATCATCCCTATCTCAGATGAGGAACAGTGGCCCAGAATAAAACATCCACCCCAGGGGAGGTGGGTGGGCAGCCAGTGGGATTCACTCCACAGTTGAGACCAGATTGCATGCACGAACTGTTAAGGCATTTGACAGGTATCCTCTGTCTACAGCCTGAAAAAGGTACTAGCCTCTTGCGTTTCCCTTCTAGATAAACCTCCAGGATTCTATCCAAGAGTGGATAATCTGACACACATCAAGAAGTTTTTACTATGTACCTGGCCTTGGATTCAGTGCTAGGACAGAGCTGTGCGCCAGCCTGGGCTCTTGCCACATGAAACTCCTGACTAGGAAACAGAAACACATATTCACATGTACAACTCATGCAGCACAGCAGACAGAGTGTGGCCAGATCTTGTGACTTTTGGGTCTGCACACCTTTGCTCCAGCTGTTTCCTCCACAGAGAACAGCTGAGGGTGGAGAAGATGAGATAGGGAAGGAGAAGCCAACAGAGGGTAAGCTAATGCTGGGTCACCACTGTGGCCCCTGGGCTCCACCTGCTTCCCGTCCACAGGCAACAGCAGGTGCGTCCTTTCTCCAGCTTCTCCTCTTGGTGAACTTCCACTCCTCCTTCAGGATCCAGCTGGACTTCTTTCTTTTTGGAAATCTTCCCTAACTCCTTGCCCCTGTCCCCATGTCCCCATGTCCCCATGCAACATTAGTGGCAGGGGCTTCTCCTCCGTTCTGCTGGCGTCCGGGCTCTTTGCCATAACATTTAGCTCACAGCATTATCTCTTAATTTATCTTTCCCACCTTGAGGAAAGAACCTTTTTATGTTTTTCTGTTCAGAACCAGGCCTGCCACAAATAAGGCATTCAGGAAGTATCAATTGGTTGAATCAAATGACTAATGAATCATTTGGCACTGTGGAATGGGTTCCCAGTGTGTACACGGTCACCGGAATGCAGCAGGTCTAGCTGACGGAATGTGCTGACTGCACAGTTCTTCCTCCGTGCCCCAGCATCTCCTCCACCCCAGCTGTGTACCAGGCAGGGTTGGCTCGCCCGTGAAGGATAACTCATGGGATGGCTCTCCTTTTGTCCTCACTCAGCCCATGTTCCACAAATCCAAGGCAGGCAATCATTGATGCCCAGGTGTCATCCCTGGGTCCCTCTGAACTCTCCTGTGGTCTTTGGGGTGTACCACAGAGTGTGTCTGTTACTTAATTGACTGGTTTGAACTCCAGTTTCCTAATCAATAAAATAGGAACAATAACAGCTGCTTCACAGTGGGATTATGCAGAAAATGCCTGGCTCTGGCTTCCTCCACTTGTACCCTCCCCTCACTCACTCTGCTCTGGGCTCTGCGCTTCTGCAAGCACGCTCACCTGTGGTTGCACATGCAGGGCCTCTGTACTACTGTTTCCCTCTGCTGAGAGCACCTTCCCTGATAGCTATGGGGCTCACCCCCGATGGGGGCTGCATCGTGTCCCTTCTCAAATGATACATTGACGTCCTAATCCCTGGTGTCTATGAACGCAACCTCATGTGGAAATAGGGTCTTTGCAGACATAACCAAGTTACGAGGAGGTCATACTGGAGTAGACTGGTGTCTTAGTCCATGTTGCGTTGGCATAAAGGAATACCTGAGGTTGGGTTTATTAAGAGGTTTATTTGACTGAGGATTCTGCAGACTGTACAAGAAGGATGGCATTGGCACTTGCTTCTGGTGAGGACCTCAGGAGGCATCCAATCTTGGCAGAAGGTGAAGTGGGAGTGGGCATGCCACATGGCAAGAGACGGGGCAAGAGAGAGATGCTGGGTTCCTTTAAATAACCAGCTCTCACATGAGCGAATAGAACGCGAATTCACTCATCACCGAGGAAATGGCACTGAGCCATTGGTGAGGGATCCACCCCCATGAGCCAGTCACCTCCCACCAGGCCCCACCTCCAACACTGGGGATCACATTTCAGCATGAGACTTGGAGAGGACACACATCCAAACCATATCAGGTGGTGTCTTTATAAGAAGGCTGTGTGGAGACTCAGGGACATAGAGACACATGGGGAGGACACCATAGGAAGGAGTAGGCTGAAACTGACAGCAGCCATCAGAGCTGGGGGAGAGCCTGGAGCAGGTTCCCCTGCAGTCTGCAGAAGGAATCCACGCTGCTGCCACTCGGCCTCCAGAATGGGGAGGAAGAGAATCTGTGATGTCTGAAGGCGTCCAGTGTGGTCCTGTGATGCAGCAGCCCTGGGAACTGAGCACAGCCCCTCATTGCCTCCTGAAGCAGGCCTGCTGGACCATCTCTTCCCACTGCAGGCCACCCCCACTCTTCTCCCAGGCCTCTCAATCCCCCTACGTCACTGTCATTTCTCTCCCCTCCTGGAGCCAGGACAGATTCCATAATTGGCAGGGCCCTGGGCAGAATGAAAATACAGAGTCCCCTCTTCAAATGTGATTTAGAATTTCGAGATAGAGACAGCAGAGCATTAAACCAACCTGGGGTCCCTTCTGTGCATGGGCCCTGGTGCAACTGCCCAGGTTGCACGCCAGGAGCACTCAATACATCATACACAGCTTCTTATTTTTTGATGTTGTATGTTGGCTATTGTCTGTTTCGTTCCACAAGAATATAAACTCCTCAAAGACCGACAGACCCCAATCCTTCAGAACAGCTCCAGGTATAGGGTAGGCGCTCAACAAAAGTGGGTTAATGGTTGGCACATTGGGAGGGAGGTTATAGGTGAGCACTGCTCTCATCCCTGGCCAGGGTCTGGATTAGAGCCCAGGTCTGCCTGTCTCCAAGCCTGAGCCCTCTCCTTTCTACCAACACAGTGCAGAGCTTCAAGCAGGCACGTCACAAACACTTGCCACTTGTGTCTAAAGCATAGCACAGCTTAGCATCTCTAGCTTCAGCATCCTCATCTGGAAAACGGGGTGATCATGATACACACCTCTTCAGATTGTTTGATAAGTAAACAACACAATAAATGGAAGCACTCAGGACTGTACCTGGAGACCGACTGCCTCTTCTCACTGGCATCTGGACAGATTTGTGCCTGTGACTGTCCCCGGGGACACAACAGGGGAGGGAAGGGTAGTGGTTGTGGGAGTGGTTTGGAAGTGAATCTCTTCCCAGTGTTTGGAGGGTGATTAAAGGAGGAAAAAAGGGAGAGGACGGCATGTCACACAAGTAAAGACAGTGTCTAGGGGTGTGCCCCCAGGCAGATGCACCAGCTGTGAGCCTGTGAGTCGCATCTGATGACAACCAAGAGGTGGCTCCCATCCCTGGCCCTGCAGGAGCCTCTGTTATGACTTAGAGGACATGTTTTAAAGATTCCACCAAAAAGCCGAATAATTGATTTTGAAATATTTGAATTCTGGAACATGAAATCTATGAAGCTTTCATGTACCTTCCTCTCCTCCATAACCACACTGAGCTTATTTCAAACTCCAGAAATAACAAAAAGAACCGGGAGACCGCCCCCTTAGAATAACCCCACAGGTGATGAAAGGAAGGCATATCAAATTCACTTTGGGAAGAAGGGATTCTGAGATATGGATTTTCATGATGTCCAAATGGAGTTGGCCTATAGATTTTCACCCGTATTAGACTGGCCTGCTTTGCCTTCAGATGAGCACAGCTGGTCACATTCATGAACCAGGGTTGCTGAAAACACATTTTAAGGGGGCTTGACATGTTTTAAAACAACGTGAAGTTCTTGACCTAAAGTACTGGTCAGCCAAACCTTTTTTTTTTTTTTTTTTTTTTTTTTTTTTTTTTAAGTAATAGGCTTTATGTTTTAGAGCAGTTTTAGGTTTTTAGGAAAATTGAATATGGAAAGTACAGAGTTCCCATAGCCCCTCCCCTCCACTCCCAAAAGTTCTTATTGTCAGTGTCCTGCATTCACTTGATGCATTTGTTACAACTGACAACAGCCAATATTGCTACTTTATTATAACTTAAAGAACATAGTTTACACGTGGGTTTATGACTTGTGTTGTGCATTCTATAGGTGTGGACAGATGTATAGGGATCCCCCGTGATAGTGCCATACAGAATCATTTCACTGCCTTAAGACCCTCCAGGGCACCATCCGCTCATCCCTCGCTCTCCTCATCCCCAACTCCTGGGAACCACTGATCTTTCTACTGCTTCTGTAGTTTTGCTTGAAGTTTTGCCCTGCATGGCTTATTGTACCTTGGGATATAAGTCAATAATAATAAGACGTGTATTGAATTTATAAAGGAAATAATCAATACATATTAATGGTGAGAATTTGTTTTACTAAATGAGGACCAGATCCAAAAAAACATGGAGACTACCACCCTAGAGATGAACTGATAACTAAACTACTTTCTATAAGGTTCTACAAGCTATTTTACACTTTGAAATAAAATATACATATTTTAAAGATATTATATCTTAAATAAGAAGTTACAGTATTTTACCACTGAGGGATGGATTTTTGAATTTGCGAAGTGTCTTTGCCTCCATTTTCTCATTTTACTCCTTTGTGGAATGAGAAAGCAAGGTATATTTTACCTCCACTTTAGTGTCAATATTTAAGTGACTTTCTTGGCCTGTCCCTCTTTCTTCCTCTCTCTCTTTTTCTCTTTCCCTTGTAGTGATATGCGCAATAACAGAAGTTTTTTTTTTTTTTCCATTGACCTCAGCTTGTCTTATGACTCTCCCAGTTTTTTTTATTGAGGATAAATGTGTTTTCGCCAGTTCCAGGTAACTCAGTCACTCCTGCTTTAAAACACAGCCTCTGTGGGGCCCAGTGCCTGTGGCCCAAATTCTGGATTCTCATCTTACTACCAAATCCTTTTCCCACCGCTTGAGGGTGATATAAGTTCCAAGGCCGCTGTATCATCCATATGAGTATTGCGTTGTCAATGAATCCTCCATGTCCAGAAGTGTATCTTGTGCTCCGTAGACACGGAATATTGAATACCTTTCTCTTAGGAATTGGCCTGGATGGTTAGACTTTAAAAGTCCCAAACTGAACTCAGGTCTTCCTCCCATGATCCCTGGGCTAGTGCTCCTCCTCCAGGGCTCCCCATCTGAGATGTGACACCATCTATCCAGTTGTTCAAGCCAGAAACTGGGTCATACTGGAGTTAACCCCTGGGTCCCTACTATATCTTGGCTTTCATTGCCTATGTGCAAAATCTATGGGCTATACAATAACAACTCTCATTGGTAATCGGTCCACAGAACAGTAGGGACAGCCATTTGTGTAGACTAACATTTTTCATTTTTGCAAACCTGCCTTTGTAAACATCCATGTTTAGCATAGACTTCCTTGTGGGCCACCGCAGCCCCACTGGCTAGTGCTTACCTTGGCCATGCCTGAGGAGACAGGGAGGAAAGGAGAGGAAACTTTAGATGAGTGTCCCAACTCTTTTCCCCAATTTTAAAGATAACTATCCTATCCTTCAAACAAGTTCTCTCCTCTAGGGCAGTTATCCCCAACTTTTTTGGCATGAGGGACTGGTTTCATGACAGACAATTTTTCTACAGACCAGAGAAGACTGGTTTCGGGATAAAACTGTTCCATCTCAGGTCATCAGGCATTAGATTCTCAAAAGGAGCTCGGACCCTTGGTCCCTCACGTGTACAGTTCACAAAAGGGTTTGTGCACCTATGAGAATCTAATGCTGCTGCTCATCTGACAGGTGTCAGAGCTCAGGCAGTAACACTCCCTGGCCCGCTGATCACTGCCTGCTCTGCAGCCCAGCTCCTGACAGGCCAGGGACTGGCATCAGTCCACAGTTCAGGGGTTGGGGACACCTACTCTAGGGCTCAGAGAAGAACCTGCTACAGAGGTGGGAGCACATGTTGTGCTGGTTTTCTTGCTTCTCCGCTACAGGGATGGTTGTTTGGAAGACCAGGGGCTATGCTGTCCTGGACACAGCTACCCAGGTACTACAGGCCATAAAGCTCTCCCTTTCCACTCCATTTCCCTCTCTCTAGGAGCTTGTAAGATGTGTGGGGCATGGCATTTTGAAGATATACATCTATGTGGAAAATGGATCTTAGAAATCTTCCAGTTTTAGTACTTCTTGGGTCTGTGAGAAATGAACTCCCCAAGCTCCTAGAAAATAAACATTCTGGGTTTCAAGAACTGTGCACCAGACACAGGCGAGAGGAGCCGTGGTAGCCAGGGTAGAGGCTCAAGACCTCACACAACTGTCCCTCTGTGACTCTCCCCTTCTCTGGTTAATCCTATGAACCCCTCTTGAATCTGGGATGCAGAAACTGGTGCAGCTCCTCGGGGAGCTGAGGACCCTTACAGAGGAGTCACCCTCAGCAGCCTGGAGTCGATGTGTGTTGGGAGGGCAGTGTTTGCATAGAAACCCTGCAATGGTTGAGGACTTGGTGGCCAGGCAAACTTGTTTCCAAGTGCTTCTTTTGGTGAAGCGCTCTGCCTTGTAGCTTTATGGCCTTTTAAAATAAGCTGTTTCATATTTTTTAATGGTAGGCTTCGGGCCAGCATTATCATCTCTACCTTACCAACGTGGAAAACGCAGATAAGGAAATGCCAAGATGTTAAATGAGTTGTCCAAGATTTTGTAGCCAGTGGCGGTAGAGCCAGGATCAGCATCTGGGCCTTGTAAATGCTCTGACTGTGAAGGTGTTACCCATATTGGACTGTGGCAGGGCCTCCATCTCTCCAGAGCAGCTGTTTGCCCCTAGCTGAACCCTGAAGGGGTATCTGCAGAACCAGAGGCAGATGGACCATCAGACTTGGAAGGGACTTTAGAGCTGCCTCTTGTTTTTAATGATAGAAAGATGAGTGACCTTCCTCATGTCCTATATCTAGTTCATGGCAGACTGATCCCAAAGATTTGGAACACAGTCAGAACTTTCTGCTTTCCCATAAGAACCAGATGGCGTCAACTCAGAGTTCATCATAAACTTCATTCAACTACAAAAAAGGCAGAACAGAGAAAATTATTACTTTTCCCATCTGGAAGAAGCATAGCAATTAGGATTTCTGGGCCTCCATCCATTTATCATAAAGAGATGATGGGGGAACAATATGATAAATAATAGATATTATCAAACTTCCATTTTAGTATCATGGTTGACTTCTGCTGGAAGTTAATAGCTTGGCATTGCTAAGCACACTCCCTAGAAGCCGTTTTGTTCTTGGCTGATCAATCCAAAAATGGTTTTAAAAGTTTGGAGTGTAGTCTCATCTTAAGTTAGCTAAGATAGGCTGAGGATTAAGGCACAAATCCAACTTTACTTTTCTATTAAGAAATAACACTTTTATTAAAACATTATTACAGATTATAAGGGGCATATTAACTTTGCCATTAACCGGCTATGTGACCTTGGAGAAGTGACTCACCTTGGTGTTCTCATTGTGTATGTAAAACACCCACCTCCCAGGGTGAGCAGAGAATTCAATCAGGTGAGAAAATTTATGCAAAGTGCTTTTAGCAGGCCCAAAACTGATCTGTCTGTGATTGCTTCTGGTTACTAGAAGCTAATCTGGGATTTTTGGCTCCTAGGAGGTGGGCCATTCATCTCAGAGCAGATCGTCTTTGTCCAGGAAGGAATCCTTTGGGGGTCTCTCTTGGTTTGTCAGTGCAGTATAAGGCAAATGGACCTTCATTTTTAGACAATGGAGTGGAACTTACCATCTTGCATACAAAACCCAGGGACCCAGTCTACTGTCAGGAAAGATGGAGGTCACCTGATTATGATCTGCAGGCAGAGAAAGCATCAGAGGCTGAAGGAGAACTTGTGTGACAGTCAGGAGAGTCAGATCGAAGTCTCAATATAGGGATGGAGGGTTCTCCAGATACACAGTACCAATAGGATGCATGTGTGTGTGTGTGTGTGTGTGTGTGTGTGTGTGTGCATGCAGAGAGAGAGAAATAGCGAGCGAGTGAGAGAGATTTATTTTAAAGCACTAACTCACATAATCACAAGTATGGAGGCTGGCAAATCCAAAATTTGCTGGGTGGGCCTGCAGCTGGAGACCCAGGAAAGAGCCAATGTTGCAGTTTGAATTTGAAGAC
Organism: Macaca thibetana thibetana; assembly: GCF_024542745.1. Lineage (NCBI taxonomy): Eukaryota > Metazoa > Chordata > Mammalia > Primates > Cercopithecidae > Macaca > Macaca thibetana. The sequence continues at coordinate 177,700,689 of NC_065582.1, forward strand.
CATCTGCTGTCACAATTCCCTCTTGCTTGGTGGGGAGGTTAATTTAGTGTTTTATTCAGGCCTTCAACTGATTGGATGAAGACCACTCACATTACAGACAGCAATGTGCTTTACTCAAAGTCCACCAACTTAGATGTCAACATCATCCCCAAACACCCTCATAGAAACATTCAGAAAAATGTTTGACCAAATATCTGGGTACTATGGCCCAGCCAAACTGTTGTATAAAATGAACCATCACAGAGTGCTCACAGGGAAGTTGCTGGTTTGGGCAGAAGTTGAGATCTATTCAGAAAATTATTTTGGACCCAGTCACCCTCACAAGTGGTGTGTTTGAGGGAATAATAGCTAAGCAAAAGATATGGGAATGTGAACTGCAAGACTTGTATTGTTGGTGCCTAGAGTGAGCAGCATAGTAGCCTCCATAAGTAGGTGCAGCCCAGCAGCAGGAGCAAGTATTTTAGGCAAGCTGCACAGAGCTTGTCTTCAACAGTGACACCTGTGGCCACGCAAGGCAATGACAGCAGTAAATAGATCAGACTCTGCTTCTCCAAGTGAACCTCAGAGGCAGGAATGACCCTTTCTAGACTAAGCAAGCCTCTAAGTATATCAAACAATTATGATACAGGTGCAGGGTGGGTTCAGGTGTGTGTAAAGGTGACCTCAGGGAGAAAAGAGCTTCTGCTAGTTGGACACAAAAGCCTTTGGTGATTGACTGGCAAAGTTCAGGGGTGTCCACTGTGCACTGAGTTGGTAAAACAAAGAATACAGGTTGCCACAAAAAAATTAATAAGGGATGACTTCTTCCCCTCACTTTCCAGCATACACAAAAATAGCAGAAGCTTTATCTGAGTCCCCCATGCTGTAGGTGACAGAGCTTGAGCAGTGGTTTCTTCTTGTTTACCTTCTGGCTTTTCCCAGGAAGCCGCTTAGGTTTGAAGCAGCATTTCACTTTCCATCTCTAAACAAGCACCCATATGTTTACAACTTTGGGAGTTCTTACTCTTCTTTCTGGAGTCAAGGGTGTTCTCTGGGGGGGGTGTGAAGGAGGGGGTGTGTGCTTTGGAAGGTCGGGAAGGTGACATTTATCAAGTGTCTGCCATGTGTCAGGACGAGGCTGGCTGGATGTTTAACCTCTATTATATCTTGATATGGTTTTGATGTGTGCCCCACCCAAATCTCATGTCCAATTGTAATCCCCAGTGTTGAAGGTGGGCCCTGGTGGGAGGTGACCGGATCATGGGGGTAGACTCTTCATGAATGCCTTAGCACCATCCCCTTGGTACTGTTTTCATGACAGTGAGTGAGTTATCACAAGATCTGGTTATTTAAAAGCATGTAGAACATCTTCAATCTCTCTTCCTCCTGTTCCAGCCACATGAAGACACCTGCTCCTGGTTTGCCTTCCACCACGAGTAAAAGCTCCCTGAGGCCTCCCCAGAAGCAGAATCACCGTACTTCCTGGACAGCCTGCAGAACCATGAGACAGTTAAACCTTCTTTCTTTATAAATTACCCAGTCTCAAGTACTTTTTATGGCAATATGAGAACAGACTAATACATATCTACATATCCTCAAACCACCTGAGGAAGTGGGTCCTGATGCCCTATTTTATATGAGGAAACTGAGGCACAGAGAACTTCAGTAACACATCCATGGTCACCAACCTCACAAGCGTCCATCAGAACCGGGAAAGGAGATGATTCTCTGCACCGAAGCCAACCTGGAAATGTAGGAATTCTGTGGATACTTTCTTAGGAAGCATAGGACTGCTCCCATCCCCCAGAAAGAACTCCTTGGCATGCAGACAACAGTCTCTCCACCACAACAATTTGCTTTCGGGATTTCTTCTCTGAGGCCAGTGGAGGAACATGGGTAGGATTGTTTTTCATGGCTCAGTTGCCCAGCAATCTGCAATTGCAAGATGGTAGGAAGGACTCCTCTTACTTTGTGGTAACCTAGAGCAAATCCTGGGCAAATCTCTCTGAGGACTGGGCTTAGTGGCAGGGAATGGGCTTTTCCCACCTCCCCCTCCTGTACTGTAGACCCTGCAAGTGTAACCTATAACAGATTTCATCACAGAGAATCATATAAAAATAGCAAAACCACTTATGATCCTGTGTTGGAAAGTGAATAACTTACAGTTTGGGAAAGGTTCCTTCTATTAAAATTATCAAGCTGCTTCCTACCCATAACTTTTTTTTAATGTTAAATAATTTTATCTCCAAATCAGAAAGTCTTGCAGGCATGAGGCAATACTTGCCTAGGATTTGAGGTTAGATGTTCTTGATGAAAAGTCTGATGTCCTCTGTGCAAGACTGGTCAAGTCAGTGAATTTCTCTCAGCCTCAGTTTCCTCATCTCTGAAAGGGACTGTAACGTCTGTGCCTGGTTGCTGTGAGAGCCGATTGCATTTGGGGAGGTGAAAATTCCGTAAATTGTCAAAAGCTGAACTCACGTGAAGTATTATTATTATTCATAGTTGTAATATATAGATCTTACGATATCATAAGGGAAGTTTTGCCTTTGTGGGGACTGGCTGAGTAGATCACAAAATTCATGGCAAAAGGCCATATGAATTCCTCAATAAAGGGTTCAGAATCAGCACCGGAGGGCACTGGCGAGAACTGAGCTCCTTTTCCCCCTGAGGCTCTAAGCTGGCACGGGTGGGGGCTGGGGTGGCTGAGGCTCCTGCCTCCAGTCGCCTGGGGCAGCTTTGCAAATTGGGTGTGATGTCATGGCTTGCCACAGAAGTGGGGGTACTGAGGTTAGGCGCAGGGTCTCTGCACCTCCCTGGATTCAAAGGCTGACCCTGCTATTTTCTAGTGTAGAGGTTTTGAGCAGTTGATTTTTACCTCCTGGCTCCTTATCAGCAAAATGAGAATATAACGGTAATAATAGAATGCCTCATAGGGTCACCATGAGGATGAAGAGCTTCAATAAGCACAGCAGGTGGTGCCCATTGTGGCACAGGGGCAGTGTGGAGATTTCACGCGGCCCTTTCTCTAAGGGTCCATATCCAGCATGGCTCCTGGCTGCTGCCAGTCACTTTGCAGCTCCTGTCCACTCCCTACCCACAGCTCAGGCCCTTTCCTCTGTGACAATCTGGGAAGCTGCAGGGCAGAATCCACCCTTCCCTGATCCCCCTGCCTGGGAAGCATCACCCAGTGTACACAGGCTTGTGTAGCGCTCTTACTTGGGTCAGGGCAATCCCTTGGGGTCACAGAGGATTACATCCTGTTAGGGGTGACACTCAATACTGGTTCCACTTGGGTTTTCCCTTGTGTTGCTCAGGCCTTGAGCCTTCTGGGAGGGGACCCCTGCCCCACCCCTGCCTCACTGCCCTGTCTGAGCCCCATCCAGTTCCCTCTCCAAGTCTCTCAGTGTGAAACTTTACCCCTCTTTCTGGTAATGGATTCAGGGCGCAGCAAGGGAGTCATCCGTGGGTATCCTGAGCTCTGGAGTTGGGAGATGTGTAGCAGCCCTAACCTGGGTGGGCGCTGGTGCTCTTTTCCGCTTAGCCTCTCGCGAGTCCCCTGAGCTCAGCATTGGCGAACATGCCCCACTGTAACCTGAGCTCTCACCTCAATCCCCACCCCACTCCCAGCCCCATTGGCAGGCTGGCAGCCCCTCTTCCTGTGATCCGTCTTTCAGAGATGTGTGCCACTTGGCTTTGGTGATTCCATGGTCTATTTCCATCTTGAGAAAAGATGATTTTCCCTGTCGGTAAGGCTAGGACCCTGCCCTTGGAAACAATGGGGTCTATTATGCCCATGAGGAGCATCTGAGTTAGCAATTGAGTTAGGGACTGTTCTGAGCATGTTACAAAGACCAGAATCTCCCTCTGCTGGTGCTGGCTTGTGGGGAGGTGCAGGCAAATCATGAAATGTGACTCCCATCTTCATGCTTCTGCCTTCTCCTAGGGGCTTACCTTGGAGAATGGCACCACCGTCTCTGATCAGTTACTCAAGCCTTGAACCCATTGCCACATTTGGGTCTTTCCCCTCCCTCGGAGCCCATATCCTACTGCTCAGTGGTGTCTCGTGTCCTTATTTAGTCACTTGACAAGCATTGGCTTAGTCCCTGCTGTGTGCCCTGCACTGCACTGAAGACTACAACACAGTGTCTGTGCTCAGGGTTTTGCAATCCTGAGGGATCAAGATGCAAAGATCGTTGAGTCCATCAGCCCTATAGCCTGTATCTGCTATGGGAGCAGAGTGGGAAGGACACCGAGGCTCACAGAGGCTGTGCACAATCACGTGGCACCAGCAGCAGAGCCCCGTGCCCAGGCACCTGGAAATTGCATCCATCCCTGGACTGTGGTGGGTCCATGGGGCTCAGGGCGGGGATGGGGCTCCTTCCCGGGCTTCACACGGGTGGGCTCAGCCACCCCCGCGGGCTGTTTCAGCTCCAGCATTCTCTGGGCCAAGATTAAACGTTAATTTATAATGGGGTCTGCTGAAGGTATCTTCGGTTGCAGCCGCGAGGCAGATTACTCTGGAATCTCAGTGGAATGAATCAGGGGCCTGCTTTTGGCAGTAAGCATCTGAGGCTTAACCAGGGAAAGATGACAATTTATGTTGCGTCGAAGAGGACGATAACTTTCTTGTTTTACTCCCAGAAGAACAGCATGGGGTAGGGGTCTGAAGATGGAAAACCAAAGCTGTGTCGGCTGGAAAACTTTTGTTTTTATTTATGAGACTGATTTGTATATGTTAAGGCCAATTGGTAGAAATTGGTCCATTTGCAAATTGGCAGACAGAGAAAAATCTTGATTTAGGACTGAAAGCAACGAAGCTAAGACAATAAAAAAGAATCACTTTCATTAAGTTAAAAAAGCAGACCCCTATTCAAACGTTTTTTCCCTTAAATTCTTAACTTCTCTCATTGCAAATGAGTTTGAGATAGTTTACAGAGACACAATATAATAGGATAAAGATAAATAGATTAAGAAATCAGGATGAAGGGAAAATAAAGGATAATATAATAAAGCCAGAGAAAAGATAATCAACAGAACTATATATGTTACTCTTGGGAGCATTAAAAATAATATTTAAAAATCTGTTAACTTGAGGTATAATGTGCATATATTAAGTACAAAAGTCTTAAGTGTTTAGCTAGCTCAATGAAGTTTGTGGGCCCAAAATTACCTGAGAGAGGTCTCAATCAACTTAGAAAGTTTATTTTGCCAAGGTTAACAGCCTCAGGGGGTCCTGACGATATGTGTCCATGACAGTCGGGGTGTGGATTGCTTTTATACATTTTAGGGAGACATAATACATCAATCAATACAGGTAAGATTTACATTGGTTTGATCTGGAAGGAGGGTACAATTTCAAGTGCGACGGGGGGCACTTTCTGGTCATAGGTAGCTTTAAAATTTTTCTATTTGGTAATTGGTTGAAAGAGTTATTATCAATAGAAAGGAATGTGTGGGTTACAGTAAGGGGTTGTGAAGGCCAAGGCTTTATCATCCAGCTGAAGCCTCCAAGTAGCAGGCTTCGGAGAGAAAAGATTGTAAATGTTTCTTATCAGACTAAGGTCTGTATTGATGATAATGCTGGAGGGTAGATGAGGCATGTTCGATCCTCTCTTCCATCATGTCCTGAACTCGTTTTTCAGGTTGACTCTGGAATGCCGTTGGCCAAGAGGAGGGGTCCATTCAGATGGTTGCAGGGAGGCCTTAGAATTTTATTTTTGGTTTACGGGTTTTACATGTGTTGCCACCGGATGACCACCACCGATAAAGATATAACACCCTTGTAGATTCCGTTAGGCTTCCCCTTCTCATCAGCGCCTCTGAAGAGGTGGCCACTGTTCAAACTTTTCTCACCATATATTAGTTCTGCCTGTTCTTAAGCCTTCATGTAAATCGGATTACACGGTAAATACTCCTTTGTATCTGTCTCCCTTCACTACTACATCTGTGAGGTTCACTCACATTGATGCAGGCAGCTGTACTCTCCTCTCCTTCACTGCCGCAGATTACTCTTTATATCTCATGTGATGGACTTATCCATTCTACTGGCAAGGGAAATATGGGCCATTTCTACTTTTTGGCTTTATACATGAAGGTGCTGTGAACATTCTTGGGCATGTGATATGGTTTGGATCTATGTCCCCACCCAAATCTCATGTTCAATTGTAATGCCCAGTGTTAGAGGTGGGGCCTGGTGGGAGGTGATTAGATCACAGGGGCAGAGTTCTCATGAATGGTTTAGCATCATCCCCCCTTGGTACTGTATAGTGCGTAAGTTCTCACTGGGATCTGGTTGTAAAAGTGTGTGGCACCTCCCCTCACCTAATCCCCTGCTTTTCTCCTGCTCTGGTAATGTAAAGTGCTGGCTTCCTCTTCACCTTCCACCATGATTGTAAGTTTCCTGAGGTCTCCCCAGAAGCAGATGCTGCCATGTTTCCTGTACAGACTGCAGAACTATGAGCCAATTAAATATCTTTTATTTATAAATTACCCAGTTTCAGATATTTCTTTACAGCAATATGAGAACAGGATAATACAGTATGACTCTTGGGGGGACATAAACACTCATTTCTGCTGGGTATATATACCCAGAAGTTGGGTTGCTGGGTCATATTGTATGTGTATGTTTAGCTTTAGTAGAAAATGCCAAGCAACTTTCCTAAGTACAGGCATACCTCACTTTATTGTGCTTTGTGATACAGTAGTTGTACCATTTTAGACTTCTATCAACAACACACAAGAGTTCCTGTTGTTTCATATTTTTGTCGACACTTGATATTGTCAGTCTTTAATTTTAGCCATTCCCACGGGGGCATGGTCGTTCTAGAAGACGTTTTCCCCCTTTTCAGCAATCATTTCCCCTTCTTTGGATGAAAGCATTGATTTCCAATAGAAGCCATCATTTGCTAGCCCTGAGGAGGATCACATGACCCAGGTCTAAGACAGGGCATCACTTTGTCCTGACATAGTAATTGGTGTGGTGTGAGCCACATAGGTAGATGCCTGAGCTGGTCCAATAAGAGTGAATCTCTGGCCTTTTGCCAGAATTTAGGTGGCTATTATGTAGCTGTGAGGGGAGAATTGGTCTAAGAACAGAGTTAACATGAGAGAGTGAGCCAAGAAGACAGGAGCAAAGGCAGCTCACCAAGACTGTTGGACTCCTGACTGTGGTTGTGTCCAGAACTACATCTATCCCTAAAGTCTATATTTTCTCTTTTATGCTTCAACCAGGTTGAATCAGGTTTTCAATTATTTGTCATCCAAAGAATCCTATTCAATGTCCATCAATTCCTAAAAGCCCACTTCAGCATTATTCTGAATACAAGAGGCTTCCTTACTTGTGAATCTTTCCTCCACTTTCAGAACCTCCGCAGGGGCTATGCCCTCCCCAGAGAATGCTCTTGCTCTCGCAAGCCTGGATCCTTCCCATTCTTTAGGGAAGAAATGTCCCCTCCTCCAGTATTCTCTAGCAGAGTTCCCTCCTCTTATTTCTGCAAGGCACTTGTGCTGTTCTTGCACAATTTCTCATTTGTTTATTGGTTATTGATGGAATTTTGCCATCTCTCTGTGATTTCCATGAGGTCAGACACAATCTCTATTTTGTTCTCGCTGGAAACCTTGTGCCTTGCAGAGTGCCTGGCCCATCAAGGCATGCAATAAATGTTTGTTGAATGAATGAATAATGAATGAATATAACTGTGTCTTAACCTTGGTCTGGGCTCACATCGACCTGGCCTGGAATGACCCAGGTGTCAGGTCAGTTCCCCTGGGCCCATCCCACACATCTGAGTTTGGATTCTCCCAGAAGCAAAACCTGAGACAGACTTGAGATGAGGGGGGAAGTGAGATAGGGAAGGGGAGCCAGACAACCAATAATGTGTTAGAAACCAGGTGTGGCTCATGCCTGCAGGGAGCTCTGAGAATAAATGTAGTCAGGTGACCCAAACTTTTTTCACCCGAGGGAGAGGGAGCTGTGGTATTTATACCCCAACTCCCCCATGTCAGTGACTAAGGGCTATTTACTGGGAGGTATGGATTCCTAACACTTCTAGCTTTGCCTGTGATGGCCAGAGAAAGCCATCAGGCCGGAAAATACAGGGGCAGGCATTGGGAAATGGGGCAGTATGCTTTGCAAGGTGAGGGTGAGGGGATAAAGGTGTGGCCCCCATAGCATCTAAACTACAGCCTTGTTGAGGTTCTTCCCATTACCTGCTGTCCTGGGGAAGCTACTCTGAAGGGCAAAGCACCTGCTCTGTACCTAGTCTGAACCTACCACCTCCTTTGTTGCTGTGTGGCTTTACCCAATTCACTTTACCAGGATGGGCTTCAAATCCCTCACTTATGAAATGCAGATAGCAGGCCACACCTGCAGTGTTGCTGGCAGGACTGCAGGCATGGATGGCTTCTCAGCACCTGGAAAGGTTCTGGCCATAGCAGTTGTTCACAGCTCAGTTTCCTACCTCTCTGCCCAAGGGCTGTTCCTTCTAGCAGGCTTGCACTGTACTTCTCCTCAAGGACAAGGTACAAAATAGAAGCTCAATGTGACAAGTCTGAAGTGAGGGTTGTTGAAAATGCTGGTGGCTCCTGAACATCCCATCTCTAAGCTCTTGTAATTGTGCTTACTGGAGGACATACCTTTCCCACTGACGTGCACTGGGGGCCCACAGCCGGCGATGGCCACTAGCCAAAAGAGGATTAGACCATTTCTGAAAAGTCTTAAGCAAACAAATAAATAACTATCCCCACCACCCCCCTGCCACGCCGGTGGAGAATGCTTTCTCAGTTTAATTTCAAACAGCTCCTCTTTGTGGGCCGAGCAGCCGCAGGCCACATTTTTTGAGGCACAGGACCCTGAATAGACTTCCCTTTGGATCCCAGCAGAAGACTTTGCCTGGGGGACTTTTCCCATTGCCAGGAAGGATAAAATTGCCATGACTCGACCCAGAGCTCAAGCCCTTAACGGTTCTCAAAACCCTTTCTGGTCCAGCTTCTCTTTTGATTTTTGAAATCAGCCCTACTGTGAGCAGGCCAGAGTGGCCTCATTATATCAACTTTGACAAAGATCGAGGGAAGCCCAGAGAGGGAGAGCTACCCATCTAGCATCACACAGCAAGAGCCAGAGTAGGGACCTTGCCTGTTGGCTCCTGCTGGGTACACTTTCCCCAGCATGGCCCTCTGCACCCCAATATCAAATCCCCCAAGTTCCGGAAGGGAAGCAATGCCAGGCCCTTCCTGCCTTTTAAAGAGACTTCTCTTCTTCTCTCCACCCCCTTCTTCTTTAGTAAGTAGAACCATTAGTTTTTATTGACGGGACTAATGCTTTTCATTTAGGGCCAATTACAATAGGAAGGGAGACGCTTAAGGGTAACTGGGTGATGAAAGGCCCCCATTAGGGAACAAGCTCAGGAGCTGCTGTTTCCCATTTGTAATGCTGGTTCCACATGCGAGTCATATTTAAGCCATAAATGGTGGCGCCCAGGGAGCACTCGTGGATTGCCTTGAGAAACCCAATACTTTTATCAAATCTCCAGATGGCCGTGTCTTTGAGAAACCATTTATTTAATTTATTTTTTCCCCTTAGAGATGCTTAGATTCTCAGAAGCTGGCTCCACCTAACCCCATGGACCTTCCAGTAGCATCTATGCTCCTGCTTGAAATAATTGTCCTCTGGGTTTTACTGGCACCCCAGTGGCTGCTTGTAAACTCTTGCTCAGTTTTTTTTTCCTTTGCTTTTTGCAATTTTGCTCCGTAGGGGAGAAAATAAAGATGTTCTCAGTGTTTTCCTGGTGTTGGGTGCTGGGTTCCACCCTTCACTTACCTTAGATCTTTTGGTCTGTGTAGGACCCCACAAGTTGCACCCATTTCACAGATGAGAAAACAGAGGCTCCCAGTAGCCCCTTCACTTGCCTAAACCAGGAAGTGGCAGAGGAGGGACGCCAACCCAGGGTAGTCTGCCTCCTTTCAGGGCTGCAAATAATTTGCAACCTACACTGAAAATGTCTAATAGCCTGATATATTGTCTATTTACAAAGTATTTTTCCCGCTTTAAACCAGAGACTTGGCAGGGCCCCGTGATTACGTAGTGGTTCCCCAGATGATTATGATGCGGTGTCTGGACTTCGTGGAAAGTTTTGGCATTAGTGGCCGCCTTTTGTTTTTTCTTTTCTTAAGGTTTGTGAAAGTAAACTGGCGCTTGCCCTGAGGGGCCTGGGCAAGTGGGGGCTGGAGCTGCGGTGGCAGGGTTAGGCAGGCTGCAGGCCCGGGAGGGGAGAGTGAACATAAACAGAGAAATGAGAGTGTAAACAGCAAATCAGCCTGGGACAGACACTCAAGGGATGGGCAGGAAGGGAATTCTGTCTGGGGTTGGTGGAAAATGAAGAAGGAAGTTGGAATCTGCTATGAATCCTTTGAATCCTGCGGGCAGACTGACTTCAGGAGGGTGGGAAAGTCCAGAGTGCGTGGGGAAGTCTCCTGTTCCTGCTTGAGATGTCATTCCCAGGGTTGGAGAGTACCCATGCCCAGCCCAGGACCTACAAGGACAAATGCCCTTCTCCACTGATGAACTCCACTGGGGGCAAGGTGCAGATGAACAACGGAATCAGTGCATTCAGTATGTTCTGCAGCAGATAACGGCAGCCCCACAATAGTGTTCCCATTTCATTTTGCACTGCAAGGCTTTGCAGTACCAGTACTGGTCTCATTTTAGGGATGAGAAAGTTGAGTTCCAGGAGGCTGTCATTAGCTAAAATCTCCTAAATTGTAAGTGGGAGACTGGGATTCAAACCCCTTTTCAGATTCCAAAATTGGAGATTTTCAGCTCTCATCATTGCACAGAGCCACCTCTCTGGTAGAAGCAGAGAATGGGGGAAAGGCACCAAGGAGGGAGGGGACCACACAGCTTGAGGTCAGGAAAGGCTTCCAGGAAGAGGTGATGCTGGAACTGAGCATTGGCGGGTGGAAGGGCAAGTATTCTAGGCAGACAAATGGACTGGACAAGGGTCTGGAGGCCTCACCCCACCCAGAATGCATGGGGAGCTGACCAGAGTTGGAGAGGTTGAGGCAATGGAGGCTTTGGTGGTGGAGTGAGGAAGGGAACCCCAAGCAGCCCTGCCTGTCACCAAGCCTGCGGGACATGTGTTTTGTAAGTGAAGTCTGATGGGACCGTGGAGCATGCACATGGGCAGAGGAGCTCCATGCTCTGTGTGTGCCCAGTGTTCCTGTGACTCTGTTTGCACAAAGCATCTTCGAGGCCCCAGAGGCACGGGATGCATAGGAATTCAGTAGGACTCAAATCAAGTCCAAGGAAAGCAGGTTACATGTGTGGCTATGGAGGTGGGGGCGGGGGGGGGCAGTAAGAAGAAACTATACTTTCTGTTCCAACCAGGACGTGCTTCAAATGCAGAAAGAAGACAGTGACATTCTAAGCAATGGGAACAACCCATTCTATCCTTGCCTTTTCCTGCTGCTTCCCTGGTATAAGACAACCACCTATGCTGACAATGATGACAAAGAAATACAAAGAAGGATAGGGAAATCACAGGCTTTTTTTCCACTCAGTACTTCCTTAGTCCTCTGTAAGCTGAAGGTAGAAAGTGGTGGCAGAATGCATACATATCAAAACGTGAACTAAAAACAGCTGAATTCGCTTCGTGCAGTGTTCCCAGTTCTGGAAAGAAAGACATGCACATTCAGATATGAGATACGCCATATGAATGTGTGATTTCTGCGATTTCACCTACACGTTAGATACTCTTATATGTGCATTAAAACTGGCATCACACACTATGAAACTGAACCATGAAATTCATGCTAATAATATGAAATTTTAATTTAAAAAACTTACAATGTCATTAAATAACAAATTAAAATACACCACAGCAAGTCCAGAGAGACTGCAGAAGAATGGGAAACACTTTACATTTCTGTACATTTATTTTTTTGTTCTGTTTTTATAACAAGGGGCCCTGAGCTCAGCTCCTGAGGGTCTGTTTGCTTTTTAGGCCATGGCTTTGTCTTCTGGGACAGCAATCTTCACAAGTCCTGACACCTCTCCAGGCCTCAGTCTCCCCACTGTTAAAATCAAAGGAGCAGGAAAATAGATCAGAATTGTGGACAGACACTAGACTTGGTCAGACAGAATGGGGGTTGGGACCCTGGCTGTACCAGCTCATAGCTGTGCGTTTGGACATATGGAGTTAAATGTACACCTACCATATCACCCACTCATTCTACTCCTATGTATCCCCAAGAGCAATCTGGGCACACAAAGACTTGTATGGGAATGTCCATAGCAGTTTTTTAAATAATAGTGAGAAACTAGAAACAACCTAAATATCCACCAATGGCAGAATGCATAAACAAATTGTGGTACGTCCATACAATGGAATACTTAACAACTAAAAAGAATGAACAACTGATACATACAACAACATGAATAATACTCAAAAGCATTATTGCTAAGGGTTGAATATTTGTCCCCTCCAAAACTCATGTAGAAGCTTAATCCCCAGTGTGGCAGCATTGAGAGATAGGGTCTTTAGGAAGTGATTGGGTTCATTTATGGACCCAATGGGATTAGTCCATTTATGAATTAATGGATTAACACATTAATGGATTAATGGGTTATCATGGGACTGGGACCAGTGGCTTCATAAGAAGAGGATGAGAGACCTGAGCCAGCACACTCAGCCCCCTTGTCATGGAGTGCCCTGCTCTGCCTTGGGACTCTGCAGAGAGTCCCTGCCAGCAAGAAGGCCCTCACCAGATGAGGTTCCTGGACTTTGGACTTCTCAGTCACTATAACTGTAAGAAATAAATTCCTCTTCTTTTTAAGTTACCCAGTTTCAGATATTCTGTTATAAGCAACAGAAAACAAACTAAGACACTTATGCTGAATGAAATAAACCAGATTAAAGAGTACACATGTATGATTTCATTGATGCAAAATTCTGGAAAATGCATACTAATCTGCAGAGACAAAAAGCAAGTCAATATTTCCCTGAGTAGGGGGTGGGGAGGACAGGAAGAAGAGAGTACAGATAGGCCTACAGAAAGTTGGGGATCACTAATTTGTTTACTCTCTTGATTGTGATAATTCGCAGGTATAGAAATATGTCAATTGTATACAATTGTACACTAAAATATGTGCAGTTTATTATATGTCAATTATACATCAATAAAGATATAAAGGTAAAATTGAAGCAATGCTAAGCACAGTAAATGTCAATGATTGTTAACATTTTTCCTGATATGATAACTGAAGCCCAGAGAGAGATGTGACTTTACTTCACATTTATGCTATTCATTCACTCATTCATCCTTTTATGCACTTTTTTCCCCCTACAAATATTTCTTGTGCGCATACTATGTCCTCAGCCCTGGTTTAGGAGCCTGAGATGCAAAGACGAATGGAAAGGCATCCCTTTCCCCTCTGGACCTCACAGTGGTCACAAGTTAATGATCCTAAATGAGAGGCAGCCTTCAACATTTCTGGGCCTCCGTGGCGTTGCATGGGACACACACAGATTGCATTAGTTGCTGAGAATCCTAGAGACCTGTTGGTCCTCAGATCCAGATCTCACACTTCCCCTGATCTGCTTGGTATCACAGAGGCTGACTCCCACAGGCTGCAACTCCCAGGTTCCATATCAGCTTAATGGAAGGTCCAACTAATGGAAGGTTCTCGAAGGACACTCAAGGGACAATCTGGGGAGAAGAAGTGGTACAGGATCTCTCCCCTTGTTCTCTACCTCACTGCATCTCCAGAAGCAACCACACCTCCTGCATGGCTCAGCTGCCATCCTGGGATAAAGCCCAGCCCACTAGTCCTGGCTCCACTAGCACCATCTCCCTTTGCCTCTGCAATGTAGGGGTGCCAGTGTCTCCTTCTGTCGCAATCTCTGTGTAACTACACACATTTGCTACCTTGTCAAGTCTGAAAGTGGCTTCTACTTTCCTGGTTAAACCCTGACTGGCGAAAATCTCTTCTAAGGTTTCTTCCAGATTAAAAAAAAATTAAGAATTTAATACTAGAATTTCAAGCATGGTGTCAGGCAGGGAGAGAGATATTTGGGGGTTGGGAGGGCCTCCTAGAGGCCTCTGCAGGCTCATCACACAGACAGCTGCATTCCTTCATGGCAGAACCCCTGAGACAGCGTCCCTGGGGCCTGAATCCAGCCCTGTATCTGAAGTTCAGAGAAGCATTCGGCAGGAAGCTTAGATGTGTTTCCATCCAGAGTTCAATGCAGATCAAAGTGGTGTGGCCACGCCATGCCCTGTCACTTCAATTAAAGTGATCCCAAAGTGCTTTGGAGAGACGTATTGGGTTCAACCAGACTCTGCCATCCAGCATCAGCCATCCAGCATCAGCTGGGAATTTCAAGTGGAACAGCTGCTGTGTCTCTGTACATGTGTGTCTCTGTGCACTCATGTGTGTGTCCTCAAGTCTAGGAATCCTATTGATCCTGTGTAACTCTTCTGAAACGGAGATGCCCAGATCTGAATGTACGCAGAATGGTTTTTTCTTTTCTTTCAAGGAAAGCTGTTACTAAATCCATGATGCTTCTTATAACTGATGGTGCCTTAGAATTGAGGAAATAGAGGCTCCTCTCCTCAAGAATACCACTTTGGTTAATGTGCTCCCAGGAGGCATCTCCTTGGCTTTTAATATCCAAATTTTATAGACTATCTATATCTCACAGTACTTCATTTTGAGGGACCAGTGTTTACATTTAAAAATTATATTTATGTCTAAATAACTCAACATAACATTTTCCCTAAATAAAATGATGAGTGAGAAAAGTCTCCAATTACATCCCAGATAAAATCCACAGACTGTCAGAATCATATATACACATGTCAACCAAAGGAGTGTGTATTTCAGATGATGTTGGCACTGAAAGAGGCCTTCTATCTTCTGCCCGGTGTGAGCCATCTGTGCTGTCGTGTGCTTGTCCACAGTGATATCAAAGTGCGCCCTTGCTTTTGCCTGGTGTTAAACAATACGTCCCCTCAAGTGTTGAACATTATGGCAAGGAAAGTGGTTATGGTGGAAAGAAAGATGCTATCCAACACGAAGTGTATCAGCCAGCTATTGTGTAACAAATCGCCCCCAAAGCTCAGTGACTTAAAGTACCAATCGTGCATCTTCAGGGTGGAGGTTGGCTGAGCTAGGCTGGGTGCAGCTGGATGTTCTAGGATAGAGTTGGCATTTACTGGGAGGGGAAGACACTGGAAATAACAGGGTTGTGGGTACAGGGAGCCTCAGTGGTTGGGTAAAGGACATGTTCAGTTCGAGAGAATGAATAGACATCCAGATAAAGGTGTTAAGCAGAAAGTTGGAGAATTGAGCCTGGGTCTCAGGGGAGAGAACAGGCCTTGAGATTCAAGTTTGGGGAGCATCTGCTGATATTTAAAGCCATCAGATAGGGTGAAGTCAGCAAGGGTGTGAATATGGACAAGAAGAGAATATACCCGAGCGTATACAAGACAAGGAGGATCCAGTGCAGTGTGGATATGGGAATTCACAGAGCATCACTCCACTCCTAAGAGACTGAGGGCAATGAGAAGCAGGAATCATTGTGCCTCGACTGGCCTCCGAGTGGTGGCCCAAGGGTTGTAAAATAGCCCAGCCCAGACATGTGTTTTATCAAACTTCATAGTGGTTTTTCAAAGAAGCTGAATTAGCGACCGATATTCAAAAATGGAACAAATTCCCCAAAAGGTCTAGATGTTCAGCTTCTGTTGACAGATTTGCAACTCTGGGCATACTGGGCCTGTATTCCTACCTGGCAACACTCAGTCAGAGCGGAGATGTAGTTGCTGTGGAGACAGGCCTGGGCACCTCAGTTCCCCCAGCCCCACCACTCCCTATTGCCTTAGACCCACTGCACTTGGCTCGTTTGTGTTTCCTGCCTAACCCCTGTGGGCCCTTAAGTGTGTAAGTCCCTGGCTTAGTCTATGGAAGTTCTCTGCATATCCACACATCATGTCCCCAGGATTCCTGACCTCAGAGAAGATTTGGGGCTTCTTGAATCTGCCCCACCCATAGCCATGGAGCCCGTGGGGTGGCCAAAGCCTCCTGGATACCTCACAACAAATCTTTGGAGCATTGGAGCATGCGTTTGCCATTGAGGACCTAGACTGCAAGGCTGTGTAAAACATTTTATGTGAGAAGTGAGGAGCTTTCCTTCTTGGCTGTAGTTGGGCTGTGTCAGAGCCAAGTCCAGAGTTCATGTTATGGACTAAACTCACCCAGAGGCCTTTAGGAAATGAAGGAACAAAGTGAGACGGAAGAAGATGGGCATTTCTCTGCAGCACCCAGGCCCCTTGTAGGCCCTGCCAGGCTTCCCCTGGGACACTTGCCTTTTCTGGTACATCAGGATCTTGAATGACCACAGCGTGAAAATGGCAAAGCAGACATTTTTCTCAAGCTCCGTTCTCAAGGACCAGAGGAATGTTAAATGGCTCCGGGTTGGGGTACTTGGCACAATTTGCAGCACTAAATCCAAAACAGATTTGAGCAGCCACAGCCACAGAGCCACATTGCTGGGTCCCAGGTCCGGAATGCCGGTGGGAGCAGAAGTTGCCCAGCTTGTGCTGGAAGAATGAGGAGCACTGGTGGGAGAATGGAGTGGAGGTGGCACAGCCTTCTGAGCACCAGATGCAAGGTGGCCGAGTCACAGCACTGCAGCCATGGACAAATCACTTCGCTTTTCTGGACCTCACTTTTCTCATCTCTGAAATGGGAGAGGGGTTGCAGTTGATGATGCCAATGAATTACAATGGCTCAAGGAAGTGGTGTTGAGAGGATTCCCACCTTGGCCCTCAGCAGCCCTATGGGACACTGGGGAGTAGTGTTTAGGGGACTTGGCACCAGACTGGATGAGAGTGAGTCCTGCCTCTACCACTTATGGGTTGTGTGGCTTTGGGAAAGTAACTTTACCTCTCTGTGCCTCAATTTCTTCCTCTGCAGAATGGAGTTGATATGGTGGGTAGCCCCCACCATATAGGTTGGCAGTGAAGATTGATAATAACGTTAAGATCATGGATGCTTGCCATGGTCCAGGATCTGTTCTAAGTGCTCTGCAGTTTGTGGAGTTAAAACCTGTTGTGGGCTCAGCACAGCCATGACATGCCTCCTCTGTTGGATGCAAGCTGGCCATTGTACTGGGTTGAACAGTGTCCCCCCAGAATTCATGTCCATCTGGAGCCTCAGAATGGGATCTTATTTGGAAGTAGGGTCTTTGCAAGATGTAATTAGTTAAGATAAAGTCATACTGGATTAGAGTATACCCTAATTGCAATGACTACTATGCCTAGAAGAAGCCATGGGAAGACAGAGGCAGAGATTAGTGGGATGCTGCCACAAGCTAAGGAATGCTAGGAAACCCCAGGAGCTGGAAGTGGCAAGGAAGGATCCTCCCCCGGAAGCTTCAGAGAGAGCATGGCCCTGCTGACACCTTGATGTCAGGTGCTGGCCCCTGCAATTGCCAAAGAATAAGTTTTGATTGTTTAAAGCCACCCAGTTAGTGGTGTTTTGTTACCACAGCCCTAGGAGCCATGTTTATTACTTTATGGATAAAGAGAGGGATAGGCAAAGATGGAGTGGAGGTGGGGTGAAGTGAACACGAATGCAGAACTTAACAATTTGCCAGGTATTTGGAAGCTTAAAAAAAAGTGGAAGGGAAAGAGGAAGGAAAGTGCTACTTTTTGAGTATCTCTCAAGGATTAGGCAAGATGTGATTCTATTCCTATTATCCATAAGAAAATCAGGGCTCAGGAAGATGGAGCAACTCACTCCTGGTCACAAATCCAAGGGAAGGAGGCTGAGTTTCAAACCCTGTGTTGGTGACTCCGTTGCCCTTGTACTGTCTACTGCCCCTAATTCCCTTCTGCTCTGCTAGAATGCAGCCTTCACAAAGACCAGGCCAGGTCTGAATTCCCCATGACTGGCAAAGAGTGAGCAAGCTGTAAATATTGGCTGATGAATGAATGAATGTCCAGAGTTCCCTAATAGTACTGGAATTCTAGGTCTCTAATTTTTCTGCTTCTCAGTTCTGAATTTTATTCTGACTTCAGTCTTATGATTATGACCCCTGGGAAACAGGAAGGGGATTTTTTCCCAAATATAAGTGTGCCACCAAAGTTGTGACCCCGCTGGCTGCAGCCCCTCAGATCTCCCTGTGTAGAGAACTAACCATAAGGAGTGAAGTTGGGTGCAGACTGCTGCACCTTTGGGATCTGCTGCAGTGTCCACGCCATGGCCACACTCCCCCAAGTGGCTCCTGGACAGTGACCTCTCAGAAAGGGGCTAGGAGAGCTGGTCATTTCTACCTAATGCCTCCCTGCTCTTGTTTTCAACTTTTTTTTTTTTTTTTTTTCTGTTTAGATGTAGAACCCTTTTAAAAAAATTCAAATAGATTCTTATATAGGGTTCTGGTAAAATAAAAACTATACGAATGGCATTTTATTAGTCTACAATAACATTTACTTATAAAATTGTACAATAAGGGCAATGGAGTGGTTATGAACGCAAATGTTTAAAATAAGGAGTTACGTCTGAGACAGTCTCTATTAACCTCCAAAGCTAATTTATTTCCATTTCTGAAGTTTGTTTGGATTCTGAAGTTTGTATTGCAAGTACAGTAATGCTCATTCACAAAAATAAATATATGCAAATGGTGACATCCTTCAAACATCTTGTCTCACTGTCTCAGGTAATGCATTAATTAAATACAGATGAAAGGAGGGTTTTTTTTTAGGTGTTTCTTTTTCTTAAGTCTGAATGAAATCTAGTTAACCTGGCAGTCCAAGTTATAACAGATTTGTGGTGTCCCCCAGTGTGTTAAAATATGTCTCCATCCATTGGATTGTGTGTTATTTTTTATTCCATTTTTAGAAGGGTTAACAATGCTATTAAAACATTGAAATATGAAACAAACATCTGAGAAATTCTTAAACAGCAATTTAAAATCACTGGCTGAGATTTTATGAGGATCCTTCCCAGCTCAGACATGCTGTGGTAAGGGGACTCTGTTATTTATTACCACAATAATGCTGCATAATAACATAACCCTCAGTGGCTTAAAAGAAGAAAGCATTTCTTTCTCTCATAAGTGGCTGTTGATTTAGGCTGGGCTCAGCTGGGCGGTTCTTCTGGTCTTGGCTAGGGTCACTTTCATTTCTGGTGACTGGTGGTAGCCTGGCTAATCTAGAAGAGCGCTTGCTGGGGCAGCTGGGGAGATGGGCTGCTCCACGTGTGTCCTCATTCAGCAGGCCAGCCCAGGCATGCTCTTGCAGCCAAGGCTGAGAATAAGAGCAGATGGGAAACACATCAGCACTCTTTCACGTTTGTGCTTATGTCACATTCACTCCCATCTTTTTGGCCAAAGCAAGGTGAAAAGATGAACTCAGACCTGGGGTAGCGAGACAGATTCAGTTTCTTCAGTGAGAGGAACTGCAAAGTCATGTGGTAAAGAATGTGGGAAGAGGTAGATCATCAGGGCCATCAATGTAGCCCTATGCCACACTACCCTCCCCAAGTTCTTGCCTTGACCCAGTGAAATAAGGAAGTTCAACCAATCCCTATTGGGTATATTAGGTATATTAGTTTGGGGATAGTGAGTATAATAGTTTGCAGGAGTTTCCAAAATGAAATATCACAGACTGGGTGGTGGCTTAAACAATAGAAATTAATTTTCTCATAATTTTGGAGGCTGGAATTCCAAGAACAAGGTGTCAGCAGCTTGGGTTTCTTCTGTAGCCTCCCTAGGTGGCTTGTAGACAGTGTCTTCTCCCTGTGTCTTCACATACTAATCCCTCTGTGTGTGTTTGTCTATCAGTCTTCTCTTCTTATAAGGACCCCAGTCATATTGGATTAGGGCCCACCTAATGACCTTATTTTCACTTAATCACCTCTTCAAAGGCTCTGTCTCCAAATATGGCAATATTCTGAGGTATGGGGATTAGGACTTTGACATATGAACTTTGGATTGGACACAATTCAGCCCATAGCAGTTGGAAGAAACTTTTTCTCTTCTTGCCACCCCTTATAGGTAAGATTGGACTACGGGCTGGGGTTTTTACACCATGCAAAAAGCAAGTTCTGCTGCCTTTCTCTGTCTCCTGCTCTCTGAGAATGCTTGCCCTTGGCCAGAGTGAATTCATTCTGCACTTCCTGTCTCCAGAAAGGGGGCCTCTCATAGAGCCTTCCCAGCCAGTAGAAGAGGAAGTTTTCTCCAGCTTCATAGTCCATACTTGCTGGATAAGACTCAAGTGCAAGGGAAGGAGTGAGCCCCATTAGACCCCTGAGGCAAAGCTATTGTCCTCCAACCCAGCTTACCAGGGGTAATGCACTTTGGGTCACAAAGTTCATGCCACAAGCAAGAATTAGCCCAGTTCTTTGTGTATCTTCTACCTGGGAGGTGGGAAGCATAGCTGATAGCCTACTCTAATCTGCAACATCTCGAAGACTGTCACAATGAAGACCCTGGGCATGTCTCAGGCACCCCCAAGTCAATAAGGCTAACACGCACTTTTCTGAGCCCTGGTTCCTCTCTCCTGTGATGACTGACAACTATGTGATCAGGAGCCCTCACTGAACACCATGCCAAGCTCCCTCTGGTTCCTGACACTGCCAGAGCCAGGGAAGGGCAATGTTGGCAGAAACCATGGGAAACACTGGGATGGAGCCATTTTTGGTAATAGATGGGATCTTCTTCTCTTAATACAGCTGTAACATAATGGAATGGCAGGAGGAAAACTAGATGGTGGCTGGAATTCTTCCAGACCTCTTAGTGTCATTTTAAGGCTAAGGTGAAAAGTGGAGAAATCCATGAGATGACCACAAGGGCTCTGGATGGTCATGACCGTCCAATGTGGCTCTTTGCACTCTCTGTCTCCCTAAATGCCTGGCTTAATATTGACTGTGTAAAAACCTAATATATCACTTTAGCAAATTCGTTGGAGCAATGTTTTTGAATGGGATGGATGTGGGGTGGGAAGCAGAATGTTGGAATAGGAAGGTTTAACTGACTTACTTACATTCTATTATTTTTAAACTTCTGCCTCACATTAAAAAGGATTTGAGGCCAGGCATGATGGCTCATGCCTCTAATCCCAGCACTTTGGGAGGCTGGGCAGGAGGATTGCCTGAGGCTAGGAGTTCAAGACCAGCCTGGCAACATAGTAAGACCCCATCTCTAAAAAAATAAAAATATAAGATTAGCCAGGCATGGTGGCATCCACCTGTACTCCCAGCCACTTGGGAGGCTGAGGCAGGAGGATTGCTGGAGCCTAGGAACTCAAGGCTTCAGTAAACTGTGATTGCACCACCACATTCCAGCCTGGGTGATGGAGCAAGACCTCAACTCTTAAAAATAAGACTTGAAACATCACGTTAAGATGTATTTAATGCCATAAGAATGGAAACAAAATCAAGGGCATTTAGTGCAATAGGAAAACAGAGGTAAGAAAATAAGAGTGAGCCAAAGTGAAGTTCGGTCTTTGGAGGGAAGCATACCATAGGTAGTGTGTATTTGCCACAGCCATGCTGAGAGGCGGTCTCTGTGGTTCCTTGTGGCCAAAGCAGAAGGTAAAAATGATCAAATGCAAGATTCACAGAGACTCTTGGACAAAAACATTTGCTTAAACATTTGAAAACGTTTGCTCAAACGAAGCTCAACTGCTCCCAGTACAGAGACCTGTGAATAAATTTTTCTGTAAGTCCTCAGAAAGCAAGCCTCCCCAGCTGAGCTCCACAGGGTTGGGGATTCAGGCCTGTCCCGCACATTGCGTGAAGCCAACTGAAGCAAGAGGAAGGTGTGGAGCAGAGAAGCAGAGAGAGGCAAAGGAAGGGGCTCTCTCTGCATCATCAATCACACAGATGCAGAGTCTACCCTGTCCTGGGGGTCACTGTGGCTTAAGCATGGCTTCCAGACCATTTTTTTTCAAGGCTGGGCAAATGTTTGAGGCAAAGGTGGAGGTGGGTGGCCAAGCCTACCCTGGCCCCACTGGGGAGGAAGGGGCAGATTAGGGGGGTCTCTGGAGCCTTCTAGGTGGGGAATTCCCACGAACCCCCTGACACCAGGCAGGCAGAAGCAATGGGGTCTGTGAGTTTGGGGTTTTGTTTCTTGGGGGAAGAGGTGAGTTTGTTCTAAGTTTGGGGTTAGATGTTTACTGAATATTTAGTGTCCAAAAAGGCAGGCTGTGGAGTCACTTCCTCTCCTTGGTGAGCACAGAACAGGAGTCCCCCCTTATCTGGGGGGATATGTCAGAAGACCCCCCCGTGGATGCCTGAAACTGCGAGTAGTACAGAACCCTACGTATACTATACACAAATTTCTGTTTTTTCTTCCTAATTTCACAGATAGAAGATTCATTCTTTAAAAGATCTTGGCAACCTCAGCACATAATTTTTTCTCTTTCCTTATAAAGTCCGGAACTTCATCTTTTTGCTTGGAGGAAACACTTTATGTGCTCTTTGGCACATCTAAATGGCCAGCATCACCACCCCGTGCTTCGGAGCCATTGCGAATAAAGCGGCTGTAGATCTGATAACTGAGGCAGCTACTAAGTGACTAACAGCATAGTGTAGACAACATGGATACCTGAAGGCTGCAAATTTCATCAAAGGAGCAATTTAAAACTTATGAATTGAATTATTTATTTCTGGAATTCTTCATTTAATATTTTCAAACCCCTGTTGACCATGGGTAACTGAAACGGCAAAAGGGAAAGGCAGTTAAGAGAGGACTAATGTACTTGCAGCCCACACTTTCCACTCGCCCCCTCCTCCCCCGCCTCCCTCCACCGCCAGCAGAACCCTGTGGTGCTTCCCTACCTTGTCCCGCGGAGTCACATTACTGGTTCTGGCCAATGGATTAGGAGTGGAAGGAAGCCACGCCCCTTCCCAAGCCACACCCATCCTGGTCAGGTGTGACCCACCTACTGTGCTCTGTTTTGGACCAGATGGCCCAGTAACCTGAACGCCTGAAGTTGACCAGACACACACCCACTTTCTGACTCCCCACATCACCGCTTGAAAGGGCTGCTTGGAGAGCCACCAGGCCAACCGACTTTGTGTCTTTAAGATTGAACACTTAGTTTATTACTGCCACAGATATGGTGGGGGCCAAGGCAGACAGGATAGTAAATCTTAGCACACTCCATTGCTGTGGGGACTAAATGAGAGGGCTCCAGCATGCTCTGGAGCCCGTCGGCTTGGGTTTGAATCTCAGCTTTGCCCCCTACTAACGCTGTTACTTTGGGCAAGGAATGGTACCTCAGTTGCTCCACCCGTAAATGGGGATAATCATAGCCCCTGCGCAGAGGGCTGCTGAGAGGATCTCATGAGACAGGAGAGGTAGGCACCCAGCACCTGCCGAGCACTTCAGTTCACACGTGTATGTAAGATGCTGGGCACAACTGCTAGCTCCCTGCTCCCAGTCCAACATCCCCACTTCTCCAGCCTTCCCCACCTTGTTAATCTCATTCTGCATGGAGGGGAAGAGCCAAAGATGAACAATAAACAAAGCTAGCCCAAGGGGGTGTTCAGTCCTCAGCGACCTCATAGGCTGCACTGATGTGCTGTGTGACCTTGAGTAAGTCACACAACATCTCTGCATGGCAGTCTTCTCAGCTGTGGAATGATGGCTGTGCCAGAGTGTGTGTTGTGAACTTGGCTCCCTTCTGCAGGATGGGTACTCCATTTCCCAGAACTCCCTCCCGTTTATTGTCCTGTAGAGTTGTCCAGTAGGGAAGCTCCTAGTGGGATGTGGAAGGTGAAAGGGAAGCTGAGGCCATTGATCCCAGAAGATCATGTTGGCCACACTTGGTGGCAGACTCGGAGGTGTGTGGTGGGCTTCCGCGTGTCCTTACTGTCCAGCTCTGTGCGTCTAGCTCATCTTCCCAAGTGCTAGTGAACATCAGCCCAAGCCTGCCACTAGGAGCTTGGTTGTGGGCAGCTTGGAAGGTGGCAGCTCCCAGAGGAGCCAGGTTCTCCAGGCATCTGCCCCTCGGGTGCCCTTCTCCTGATGCATGCCGCTTCCTGGATTTTCCTGCAAACCTTGGCCTGTCCAGCCCTGCTAGTGCCAGACCTGTGCGGCAAGGCTCTGAGTGATATTTCTCTCAGGTCCTCAGGCTGCTCCTCCAGACCTCCTCTTCCAGGCGGCCCTCATCTGTGTGCAGGCTAATTTCTGTACGAAATTCCCTCTTCCCCTAAGACTCCTGCAGCTCTGCTGAACCCTGAGTGCAAGGGTGACCCCTGGCCTCAGGGCATCATGGAGACAGCCAGGGGAGGGTTGAATCCCTCCTTGCCAACCTTGCCACCCTTGCTGCTGTTCCTGCTACAGGGCCGGGGGTGGGGGTGCCCCTTTAGCACTGTGGCATGCCTTTCTCATGTCATCACAAATTCTTTACAAAGATTTACAAAGATAAATATTGAATGGTTGCTTAGCGGTCCACTGACTAGATGACCCTGAGTTTATTTAACTAGTCCCCCATGGTTGGACATTTCTGTTATTTCCAATCCTCTACTATAATTAACACCACGGTGGAAGTTTTTGTTCCTGATCTTTATTCAAATACCTGGTTCTTTCCATATGATAGGTTTCTAGAAGTGGAATTCCCAAATCAAAATTATTTGAGACTCGTTGTATGGACAGTCAAATTTGCTGCTAGAAATGAGCCTTTATTACAGGGCTACAGACATCGGGCCCAGGGAGGGGCAAGCTGCCTGGACTCATAAAACAAGTCTGGGCAGTGTGGGCAGGAAGGCAGCTGGCGCCTGCCAGCAAGAGAACCCAGGATTTTGCTGGGGGGCTTCGGTGATGACAGAGCCTGGGGTGGGGTGGGATGCAGCCAGGGGAGATTGCGGGGAGCTGACAGGGCCTTATGCTGTGGGGACTAAAGACTCTCGGGCATCGTCTGAGCCAGTCATTTTCAACATTCTCTTTGGCTCCAGAACCAGGTGTGTGTGTGGGTGTGTGCAGATCAGTTCATTTCCTCAAAAGATGGGTGGACAAGCAGACTTGTGCAAAGACTCATCTCAGTGTCATCCACACCAGAGAAGGCTTGGAAATCACCACTATCATAGCTCTGGTGACTGGGGTGGGACCTGAAGCCCCTCCCACTCCCCTGCCCTGGCCATGAGGTCCCCGCGGCCCCACCTGGAATGGTCATGGTGCACCCTTACCTCTGCTCCCCTGAGCTGGCTCAGAACCCTTTCCTGGCTGGGCCCTCCCCAGTGCAAGTCTTGAAAGGCCCGGAGAGAGAGAACAGACACCAACAGACATCCCGACCAGCTCAGCACATCCTGCTTCAGGCTGACTTCCCCGTCTCCATTAAAACAGTCTCGGCCTAAAGACAAACAAGCATCCTGAATTTATGGTCCTGTTAGCACGACAGCAGCTCAGCCAGGCATTCCTTCTGGGCCATGTTCTGCAGAGGGCTCCCTGTAGGTCTCCCCTCCTATTGGAGAAATGTCCCACTCAGGCTTGCTCCCCCTGCTCCCAGTTAACTTTGGGAGTCTCGGGTCACTCCCAAGGGCTTGTTCTGTGTGCACCAACTGAACAGCAGTCTCTCACTCAGTGTGCGGGTTAGAGAGAGGAGAAAAACAACCAAAGCCACTTGGGCGGAAAAAACCAGGACACGATTGATTCCCAAAGGCCGTATTTTATTTGCACTGTTTCCTTCAAGTCTGTGGCCCAGGCAGGCAAGGAGTAATATATTAGCTCCGTTGGTTTAACTGGACAGCAGCATGAGCTTGTAATAAGGATGTGGTAATACACCACGAGAATCTGTAGGCTCATAAAACTTGACCTTATAAATCTCCAAGTGTATCAATTCCATACAGCAGCCACTCCCTGCAGTGGAAGCCGCATACTTATAAAGTGGCCGTTGATAACAGAAGAGTTTACTCCCACCCCACCTCCCCTCTTTAAAACTCCCCAAGACAGACTAATCAGGGCACATTCATAATTCCTCCTGAAACAGGAATGCCACATCAAAACACACAAGACTCAAACTGGTCTCTAGGATCAGGGAGTAGGGGCCCAAGAGATTAAGCAAGCTCATTAACAACTGGGATAAAATGTTCTCTAGGCAACTTCCTCTCTCTTCCCCTTGCCTGTCTTCAGCCTCTTTGGGTGTGAGGGCAGTGTTGCTACTGCTATATGGCCCTCTAGATCAGGATTTGGAAAATGTTTTCTGTAAAGGGACAGACACTAGATATTTTAGGCTTCTTGGGCCATTCGGTTTCTGGTGTCTGTCATAACTGCCAACTCTGCTGTTGTCGGATGAGAACAAGCATAGACAATGTGTAAACTAGTGGGTGTGGTTCTGTGCCAATAAAACTTTATTTACAAAAATAAGTAGGCAGGATTTGGCCCTCGGGTTGGAGTTTGCTAACCTCTGCTCTAAATGGTACATCTTCATCCTTAACATCCTCATCACTGGCAACTTGCCCTCTGAGTGATAAGGGGACCAGCCTGCAGAATTCAGGTCAGCAGCTGGGATTCCCAGCAAGGGCTCCTGACACCCAGAGGTGTGTCAGGCTGCTCTCCACACCTCATCTCATTTGACATGGAGAAGGAGGTGTCATTGCCTCCTCCTATCCCACAGATAAGAAAACTGAGATCCAGAGAGGTTACGTGGTTTTCCCAAAGTCATAAAACTAGCATGGATCACGACACGATTTGAGTGGTAGCTCTGGGCTCACGTGCTCAAGAGAAGGGCAGGGAAGTAGCAGTGACCGTATGTGAGGCACTACAGTGACACCACTTCATTAGCCCCAGAACAACGTGCTTGGCATATTGTGTCTGGTTTTCTCAAATCCCTGCAAGCTCTCAGGTCTCCCATCGTCAACCTTCCTCCTGGCTGTCACCACATCCCCACACTTACGTTTTGTGCATCTGTCGTAACTGCTGTTTTGGAGTTGACGGGTCCTCGCTCCTAGCTGTGTAGACTTGAGCAGTTACTAAACCTCTCTGACCCTCATCTGCAAAAGGATGTAGAAGAGCCGTACTGCAAGATCATAACAAAGATTAAGCAAAACACATGGGAAAGTTCCTGGGAAACTCTAAAATGCTGAGTAAATGTTAGTTTATCTAATTTTCTTAAAGAGTCTGGGCAGATGACTTGACAGACCTCTTTTCTGAATTAAAAGGCCCTGTGTTGGCATCTCTTTTCTGCAGGCCCTCGTCTTGGCACGATGCCTCTGCAGGTGGACCTCAATGTGAATCTGATTATAGTCCCCAGCTCTTAGCTGAAAGTGGACGTGAGCTTTGCTCGCCCCGCTGGCCCCAAAGGGAAGGACTTTGAACCCATTTCGAACAGACAGGCCGGTGCAGGGGGCAGCTCCCTGCCGGCCCTTCAGAGGAGGCTCCCAGCAGCATGGGGTTCTATTTAGGGAAGCTGTTTCCCTGTCTGGGCAGATGGCCTGCAGGAACGGGGGCTTGGCTGATCTGGTTTCAACTAATTCTATTAAATGAAAAGTTCTGTAGAGCAGATTCCTTCACAAGCCTCTGTCCACATGGTGATTTAATCGAGTAAAATTAAAACATTGCTGCTTTCTATCCAAATTGCTGCTTTCTGCGGTGGCCTCGTAGAGAACTTGGCAGGGGAGGAGGGGAAGTATGGATCTGGGATGGGGGCGCTGGATACTCCTGGAGACAGAGGCAGGGCTGACAGGGTGAAAAGCGGGTGGCAGGGAGAGGACCCTGGTGAATTTAGGAGTAGGATAGCAGAGATCATGGGATGCTTCAGACCATCCAGTTCACCCCTGGTGGTGCAGATGGGGAAACTGAGGCACAGATGGGGACCAGAGGGGAAGTGATGTGACCAAGATAATCCAGGGACCTGAGAACGTGCAGCAATTTGAGCAAATCAGACACAAGGAGTATTTCTGCTCCTGGAGCCATTGCTGTCTTGGGAGCCTCAGGAGGTCCATGTGGCATCGTCACATGCTGGGGAAACAGGATTTGTTTCATCCTTATTATTCATCAAGGAGCTTGGGTTCTTCCCCTGCTAACTCCTGTTCAGCAGCTCTGCCTAGGGCTGTTTAGGGGATCTGTGTCCCCAGTAAGTCCACCAGAGGCACTGTGCATTGTTGAGTTTTGGCTTTTAAATTTCTGCGTCAAGAACTAGAACTCTCTTACACTGAAACCTCACAATTTACCAGGCCAAAAAGAGCAGAGCTGAATTGGTAGACCCCAACCTCTGCCCTTCTTGGCCTCCCTCTTTGCCTTCCCCTAGAGGTGACCCTTAAGGGATGTCCCCAGGCTCCTCCGGCTCTCTGGGGTGCTGCGGGAAACTCACTGAATTTGGAAAAATTTGGACTTGGGATTTGCTCACCCCTTGCTATCATACCAGAGGAGCCATGAAAAGATATGTTGCTTTAAATTCTTTCATTCCACAGTATTCCTATGCAATCGGGATGCCTTTGATGGACATGCACTTTACAGTTTGCCCTTCACTTTTACTCATCATCTAATTTCCTGCTTCCCACATTCCTGTGAGATACTCAGGCCAGCTTTAGGGTTGCTCCCATTTCGTGGATGAGGAAACTGAGGCTCGGAAGGGTGACCTGAGGGCCTGCAAGCTCAGATTCCCACGTGGTTGTACTATCATCTGTGCAGCTATCCCTAGCTGGGGACAGAGTGGCTTGTGATGGCCCCCAGCAGGGGATAAATGAGGAGGTGGGTCAGTAGAGGGTCAGTCCTAGACAAAGCTGCAAATAGAGAAGATTCGGGCTTCTGTGCCCCTCCCCTATTCACAGCCATGCCCCTCATCTAAACCCCATTTTTACCATGTTGTTCCCAGTGTTAGTTGATCTCTAGGCTGCTGGCTGTTAGGAAGGGCTTAGCAAGACTCCAGGCGGGACTCACTGCCAGCAGAAGAGCAGCGACCTCCACCTGCCGTGGGGAAGTAGCTTTGCCTCTGAGGGCAGAGGCCAGCCTGGGGTCGCCTCCTGGCCGCTTTCATTCTACTGGTTGCCATGAAAATGTGGAAGAGAGCAGGCAGCGCCGACCCTCTGCAGGTGCCTGCACTTCTGGGAGCCATTCTGTAAGTGCTGTCTGTGCCCCCTTCTGCCAGGGCTTTCATGAGAACCTGCCGAGTCAAATGATCCAGTGGATCCACTTCCACCATCAGTGTTTTGACCTTACTCATTGTCATCAGAGGGTGGCCTGGATGGATGTCAATCTTCTCATCCCACCCTAGATTTCACTCTAGCATCCAGTAACCTTCTATTCTTCTTTATAGGAGTCAGGGTCTCTTTCTATTGCTATGTTTAATAGGAGCCGGGACTGTGGTGCACATGGAGAGGGGATCTCAGCATGGGCCGAGCTGGCATCCACTGCTCATGGGCAAAGATTTCTGGGCACACCTGGCTGCTTGCAGAGGAACACACCCAGGTTGAATCTGGACAGCTGAGGGTCTGCCGAGGAGGAACACAATCTTAGCAAACAGGGGTTGGGATGCACTGTTTGCTTCTGCATGCATGGCCGTTGGAGAAAACCACCCAGTGACTAAGCCCAGTCATTAGAGGACAGTGACCCAGGGCTCAGGTGACAACTCACTCAAATCCATCCCCTGGACAGACCCACATGTGGCTCTAGAAGGAAGACAGCCTCTAGAAAGAAAAATGCAGCACTTGCCTCTGTGCCCACTAGGACCTGAGCAGCACAGACAGGAACCCTATAGCAGTGTAACCCAAGGAGGGGCAAGCACACTATTCCCAAGCTCTTACAATGGGGCATAGTCTGCCTTAGCACCCTGAGAACTTGGTGGATGAGCTGGAGTCACCATGGACACAGAGATGCCAAGCAAATGTGGGAGAGAGAATTTCAGCAACACCTGGAAGGAAAGGACTTAACCTCAGATCTCCCCTGCAGGCTGTTGACAGCGCTGGAGACTTCCTTTCAAGGCCGAGGGTGGGGGTGGGAATCTCAGGGGACGTCTTGAACTGGGCAGGGGTGAGGAGCTAGTGACATGCTACAGTTAGTAAGGGTGTGAGTCCCTCACCCCATAGGATCAAGACTTGGGGAAATCATGTCTCTAGATCATTGAGACTTGGGGGAAATCAGGTGTGCATTGGGGTATGATGGCTAATCCATGCAACAACCCTACAAAATCACAGATGAGGATATTGAGCTTCTCCATTTGGGGCAAGACTCACTGGGACATCTTGATACCTCGTAGTGTTAGCGCGACATGCACCATGCATGCTCTGAGAAGCAGCGCAAGGCAGCAGCGCAGGTGTTTGCAGGATTGAATCTCAGCAGCCACTTGTTACTGTGGGGCCTTGAGCAAGTTCCTCGACCTCTCTGAGCATCAGTAGCCTCCTCCACAACACAGAATGTTGATATCTAATGTCTCAAACCCAGCACAGAGATAAACAAATGCAAAGTGTCAAACGGAATCTTGGAAGAGTAGAGTGCAGCCTGGGAGGCCAGGCTTTTTCTCACACTCGTAAGGACAGGACTGGATTTGGCCTGTTGGAAAGAATAGTGGGAATTTCTGTTCTTTTCTTGCATAACCTTCAGGGCCTAGTTAATGAATCTGGACAAAGTGTCACTTAAAAGGCACACTGGTCCTTTGTTGCCAGAAGGGTTCGATTCAAGTCTCTCTGCTGGGCCAAAGCAAGCCATATTTATGCCTTTGGCTCAGACATGGAAGAAACAGAAAATTGATTATGTTCCTGTTGATTTCATCAAACCCATCATCTTCCTGGTGTCCTCTGACTGTCCACAATGAAGCAGTGAGATCTCAGCCCTTCCCAGACCATGGGGATGGTGGAATCTGGGAAGCTGGCATCTTCAACAGCTGCTCTCAAATTGGCTGGGCTGTGAGATGAATCCCATCTCTGTAAGAAGACATGCAAGGATGCTTCTCTCTTCCAGACCCCCTTTGTGCATCTGGACCAGTGAGTCCCTTTCTAGGGAACTGAGTCATACAGTGTTAATTCTCTCAGGTCGTCACTTCTTCCAGATTCATTGAATGCTAAGCAAGTGTAAATGGAGTCAAGATTTCGTTCTGCAAATGCCTTCAATATTCAATTGCTCATTTCAGAACCGCTCACCTCGCGCCCGCCCATGATTTGAAACAGGTTTCTCAGTCGCCTGCTCCTGAAACAACCCTACAGGTGCCCTGGCTGATCTCTGCAACCTTGGAAGGCGTAGGTGCTTTCCAAGGCCTCCCTGAGCTGCCGTTGTGGTATGAAGAAGCTGGAGGAGGTTGGTTTTAGAAGAAAACAACCCAGTGGTCCAGCTCTGCCACTTTTAAGTTCTGCTTCATGCTGGAAAACCTTTCCCTTCTGTCAAATTTCAAGCACTAGATTTCCTCAACATACTTTCGAAGGCTCGTGTTTTATCCGTTTTTAATTAACTCATTTTGAAGCTTTCATACTTGCCCCCAAAATATTTTCTTGGCATTTCATGGCCATTGTTTTCCTTGGGAAGGCCGCCGGTGCTGTGGAGGAGGGTCACCGAGCAACATGGCTTGGCATTTGGACACGCTTTTGTTCCCTTCTCCCCGCCAGGCCTCTCTGGGGCTCTTGCATTTACTGTTAAAATATTACAGAGGCCCACACCCGAACGGTCATAATCCCTGGTGCTAGACTGTCTCTAATTGATTTAATTATTCATAATTGCTCAGCTGGTCTTACGCATACTTGTGCGTGATTATGGTGAACAGGCCAGTCTGTAGAGGATGATGTATCCCTTTCTGATTAGCGGGTGGATCTGGAGTCTCTGGGGGTCTCACATGGCCTTGTGGACACTTGGACGGCACCCTCAGAAAGTTGGGATGGAGCCCCTTAGCTTATTGGCTTTAGAATGGTGCCACCCTTGAGTGTTTGCTTAAAATGTTTGGGAAATTAGAATTCTTGGTGCCAATGGAATTTAAAAACAAAAGACAGACAGAAACATTGGCAAAGGGTGGGGAAGGGCAGGGGGAGTTGGGTTCAAAGGAAAAGAAAGTAGGAAAGCAAGACATGGAGTCAATGCAAACAGACACCTGTCAACTAGATAGACCCTCAGCTCATCCCTCATGGGGATGACTGTCTGTCCACACACCTGTAGAACCACGAATCCAGCCCTAACATGTACTTAAGATACTTTGGGAAAAAAAGAACCTGCTGATATCTGGGGGCATGCAGGGAGGCGAACGGGATGCAGAAGTAAATTCCATCCCAACAAGATGAGATATCATCAGCCTGAGGGTCCTCTAATTGTCCCCATACGAGTCTTCTTAATTAATTCAAGACAAGTAAATGATACGAGGCCTCATAGGCTTCACGGGGCAGCTTCCTGGTGACTAATATTTGAAGCAATAAAAGGAGCCAGAGCATTCCTGCTTCTTAATGGTCTCCAGTCATCTCTACCCTCGACCCAGACCCACACAGCCCCAGCCTCCTCTGGCTTGGATCAGAAAATAGCATGGACTAACTTTGGGATGCTTCTGGCTTTCCGGTCATTTACAAAGTGCGTTGGCATCTTTTCCCTTGTCTGAGTCTTGTGTCAAGTCTGGTAAAAAACAGGAGATTTGGCAGGGCGGGGAATATGATTCCCATGATACAGGGAAGGGAACTGAGGTTCTGGGAGTAAAGTGAGTTGGTGGAGCCACACTGCGGGAAGAGAAGTGAGAACTGGATTCTCAGCCTGGGGACACGCTTTCCTTTCATCTGTTCCCTCTCTCCAAGTAGAGGCTTGTGAAGAACTCAGCAGAATATTTCATTCTGGGTTCTATGTTCCTAGGAAATGATGGGGCCAAAGAAGTCAGGTAACCCACAGATCCCGGAAACAGCCCCTCCGAACCGCAGAGCAGAGTGAAGGAGGCAGTGTCCAGATGACAGAGTGCTTTCATGCCCACTTTATCCTAATGGCCTTTTAAATGACCCTGCAAGGCATGTATTCACCCAGATCAGAGCTCAATAAATACTTGCAGTGTGAGTAAACGAGCCCCAGGTTATAACTGGGGAAATTGAGGCCAGGAGACACCAGGTAACATCATAAAGAAGAGCCAGAACCCTATGGCCAGTCATCTGACACTCCCTCCACCCCATCACCCCTCAAGGGCCTCTGCAGGCAGCAGTTTAATCTGAAGCAAATCCTAAAATAGTCCTCAAGAAGATGAGCCCATCCCAGCTGTAATTCGCCCTCCAGGTGCCTCGAAAGATCTTTTCTAACAAAAACACAGAAATGATTTTTACCATCCAACCAACCATCAGCTCCGTGAACCTTGAGAGAGACGGGAAGGCTGTCGCAACCTCTGTGAACTGAAATGTATTATCAGAAGGATGTAATTACAAGTATTTATGTACACTGATTCTGAACCAGAGAATCCCGGGATGGCGCTGGAGCCAAAACAAGAGAAAAAAAAAAGAGAGAGAGAGAAGGGCTTAAAAATGCCTGACAATGAGCAATTCTTCATGGAACAAAACTATTACAATAGCCAGCCTTTGATCTTGCCCGTCTCCTGTTGCCAATTGTATTTTGTCACCATTGGACTGTCACCCGCGAAGGAGCACTTTTGAATTAAGCAGTCTACAGCAATTTAGTCTGCACCGGCTTTGAAGTGCCAACATCAGTCAGGCCAGGACTAACTTTTTTCATTAAAAATTTTTCAACTTCTCTAAGGGAGCTTTTTGCCTTTTTTTTTTTTTTTTTTAAGCCTGCCGGGGCATTTAGATAAGTTGAGCCTCCAACCCGTGGCCCCAAGACATCAAAAGGAGCTGGGTCCAGTAATGCTGGAGGCAGCCATCACTAAGCCCTAATGGAGTGCTTCATTAAGATCGCTTCAAAGGCCCCCGTTTACAGACTCGGAGATTGACTAATTTACACATTGTGGGAAAATTGCTACCAGCTCTGCCCACACCCCAGCAGGGGGAGAGACGCCCTCTTTCTTTGAAAGGCAAGAACTGCAAACGGCCCCTCTAATTGCAGACTGGCCTTTTCAAGGGAAATACCCAAGCCCTGCCCTAAATTTTGCAATCGGCTGCATTAGCACTCTGCGTCCTCGCACCGACCCTGGGGTCCTGTTTGTCCAGAGGCAGCGTGGCACCAACCCAGCTGTGTGTGCTTTGAAGCTGGATACTCCCAAACACGTTTGGGTTTGAACCCCAGCTCTGATCCTGCCAGCGAGGAGCCTTAGAGCAAGTGACTTAACCTTCTGGGCCTCAGTTTCCCTCATCTGAAAATGGGTGTGATCAAGTCACCTCCCAGGGATGTTTTCGAGGATCAGAGGTAAGGACGGTAGGAGAAGCTCAATGTGCTGGCTATTTTTACCTTAGCGTAAACATGTAAGAGAGTGAAAAGGCATCCCCTGAAACTGAAGCCATGTTTTCACAAGCTGTCTTTATGGCTTATTGATTATTTGAGATGTTGGCACACAGATTGCAGCATGAGGTCCACAGACAGGTGCAGGTCAGACCCATGGCTGTTTTAAGAACTGTGTTACATGGCCTCAATGGCAGCACATAACAGCATCAATTCATGTATTAATAGTTTTCCTTTGTCATAAAAGCAAGTTGGGAAGGGCGTAATGAGGCGAGCTCTCTTTGGGATGCTGTGACGTGGATTCACCCACGGGTCTGAAACCAGGTCTGGCTATGGAAGGTTGGTCACCAGAGGCCCTATGGGAAAAGCACCAAGCCCCAGGTGCAGTCACCCTCCCAGCCTGGCTCTGTTCCCAACGTGCTGAGCAACACCAACCATGCCGCCTGTCCTCTCTGATCAGCAGGGTTCTCCTGGGACTGAGAGGGCAAGGCCTAAGTATGCCCAAAGCCTCCTCCCCAGCCTGACGCCTCGGGGTCTTCACCTGGCTTGTGGCCTCAGCGTCTCTAGGACCTTGTGAGAGATGCACACTCACAGGCTGCCCCGGCCTCCTGAATGGGAATCTGCATTTGGAATGATCCCTGGTGATTGGGGTGCACAGTAAAGTGGAGGAGCTCTGCCCCAACACTTCTCTGGCCCAGGAAAATACAGTGATGGTTGTTTCCTCAGGGGATCCAGCCCGGTGACTTTGGCCTTGGAAGTTGTGATTTTTGAGACTAACAGCCTGGCCAGCCCCTTCCCCACCACCCAACTGGGACTCATTGTGTTTACATCAGTGTCACGCAGCTTTACTCTCTAGGGTCACATGGGATCCCAAGTGAGGTAAAGAAAACCTCTGCATCATTCATTGAGCACCTACCATGTTCAGGCATCCTGCTGGGCATAGCGCACCTGGTAAGTAACTGAGATTGTGAGTCATTTGGTCTTTTGGTTGAGTCAGTGGAGCAAGAGATTGAGTGACTTGCCCAGGGTCACACAGCCGGTGAGTGGCCTCCTTCCAAGGGGCCCCTGCACCACACACCCCCTCCAGGCTGCACAGAGGAAGCCCAAGGTGTCCATTTCTGGAGGTACCCCCTGGAGAGGCTGGTTAGATGGGGACCCAAGGGGAGGCCAGAACTGCCACGTCCTCCGGTATTGTCCCCTCCCCCTCTACTTTCTATTTGCCCATCTTCCTAATTAGAGAAAAAAATTCTACACTCACTTCCTCTATTCAACCTTTCACTTAAAAAAAAAAAAATGCAACTCCCACCCCCTTGGTTCCCAGCCTCGAAGGGAAGCCGCCCTGGCCAGGGGCAAGCATCGCAGCAAACCACTTAGCAAACCGCAAATTTCAGAGGCCTCGTCACATCTGCGTTTTATCAGCTTTTTCCGGATAGTATTACCCTGAGCAATTGTCTGCAGATCGGCCGACAGCTGAGACGTTCAAGCGCTGAATTAGGGAGAAAGGGCCGGAGATAAAGCCGAGCACATGTATCCCATCAAAGTAATGAAAGCCGCCTGCCGCCAGGCCGCCCTGCTGCCTCCTTCCTAGCCACCCTGCCGCCCCGCAGGAAGGCTGATTAACCCTTGCGAGGCAGGGGAAGAAGAGCAGGGGTCATCCAATACTCAGGCTAATCAGGGTCCCAAGAACGGGAGGAGGGCGAAGGGGGTGGGCCGGAAAGAACAGCCATCTCAGAGGGCCACTCTGACCTCAGGATTAGACCTGCTGCATTTCCTGTCACAGGATTCGGTGGGACAGCAAAAAGGCAAATGAACAAGAACTTGTGCCCACAAGGTCCCAGGGACACTGCCTGGGTATTAAACATTCCTAGAGGAGTGAGGGCAGGCCATTTCCTCTGAGCACGTCTTGCCTTACTGTGAATGGATGCCATGTTTGCAAGAGTTGGTAATAATATTTGCTGAGCACTTACTATGGACTGGGCACCTTTGTTCCCCTTGCTTCCTGGCCCACCCCGTGGTGTGCTATACCTGGAGCTCATTGCATTGAACTCCAGTGTTTCCTAGTGAGGGGTGGACACCAGGATGTCCCCAGTCCTCTGCTCCCATGACCAATGCTACTTAGGTATCTGTGTTCTGCCCTTCCAGGGGCCTATGTAACAACTCCCCGGCATCCATACCTCCACAGCCCAGAGTAGGGTCTCAGGGATGTGGGCTGTACCTAGGCCTAACTTCTGTCCGGACTGACCAGCACGCCTTCAGAAAGACTCTCGGGTTTACAGTACACGAGAGTGCACAGCTCTCCAAGACATTCCAGGCAATGTTACTTCATCCACTTATGGAAATTTGCCTTTTTCATAGTAAGTCTAAAGTGACGCCGCTGCTTTAAAAACTACCAGTCATTTTTGCTGAGTTTGAACATCTCATTATCCTTGTTAACCATTTAGACCTCTCTTCTGCCTCTCACAACCTGTGGTTATTTTTCTATCAGATCTTTGATGTTTTTCTTATTGTTTGGTAAGAGTTCCGTGTATATTCCAAGTAGTCACCGTTCATCAGTTTGACTCTTTGCGGCATCATCCCATGCGTCCTCTGTCTGCTGCCGTGGCCGGCGGTGCCTTGGGTGGACAGGAATCCTTAGTTTTCACACAGTCCAATTCTTCATATTTATCTCCTTCTGTCTTGTGCTCTTAGGGTCTTTGGAGTAGAATCATTCCTTTTTAGGCACAAAGATATCTCCTTATGCTTTTTTGATTGGCTTTATTATTTTAACATTCACATTTAGGCCTTTAATCCATCTGGAGCCCACCTTTTGAAAGGCTTAAGGAAGAGATTATCCATTTTTATTGAAGTAAGACAGCTTTGTCTGATGCAGCGTGCTGTTGGCTGAACTGGACCTTTGATTTCCCAGCAGGGACCTCAGCTTGCTCTGGGGCCCTGTCCTGCACCCCAGGCTCCCCAGCAATGTCTTGGGGAGGGGGACATCACTTAAAGTCTCATTTCCCAGCCACCTTCTCCACTTCCATAAACTGCTGCATAGGTTTGGACATCTTCTCTCTGTTTTGTATTCAACCACAATACACACAAAGTAAAGGAGGCCAAGATGACAGAAGATGGTCCTGCAATTAGGACCCCTCCCACCCACCTTCACCCCAGCATTGCAGCCTTGTGTACATCCTTGCCAGGGATCTTTGCCAGTGCAGATCCCTCTGCTGTAAGGGCTTTTCTTTCTTCATTCCTTCCCATCCGATTGGCCATCTTGAGGGGAGACCTCAAGAGTCAGCTCATTTGTTCACCAATCTGTGTGATCTGTGCACTAAAGAATAATGGATATGCTGTATCTGCCAGGGTTTTCTGGAGAAAAGCAACACAGATGGACGCCAGCAAACCTCATGCAACAAAAGACGCTATTTCCAAGATTTGGAGTAGCTCACAAAAGTCAAGAGAAGTTGAACCATCAGGTCACAGGAAGACAGGAATTGGGTAGCTCTGGGCTTCTACAGAGCAGGAAGTAAGGGGAGGTCAGAAAAACTTGGTGTCAACTCTTATCCCGCCTGGCGTTGCTCTCTCATGCCTGAAGTTCTCAGCAGGGAGCACAAAATCAATTCAGCTTGGGTCACATGCTCAAAAAGGGTCAGACACCACGACTGACCCTCCGCCAAGACCACTTGTGACAGGAAGGAGCTGGCTCCTGGAGGAAAACACCTCGCAAGGCTTCTGGCAGCCCAGACACGGGTCATCCCTGATGGGCTCTTTATCCCAGATGTGACCTTGATGAGTGCTAGACCCCTAGGTGGGTCCCACCGTGCCTGCTCAAGGACCTCACAGCCCAGTGGAGGAGGCTAGTTAAGTAGAAAGTGCTCAAAACAAGGTAAAGAGTGCTGTGACAGAGGGGTCACGGGGGTGGGACCCCTGACTCCAGGCAGAGCATCAGAGAAGGCTTCCTGTAGGAAGCAGTGCTGTGCTGGGCATTCGCAGAGCTGCAGGAGCTGGTTGAATGGAGAAGCGGGGGAGGGTGTTCTGAGCAGAGGGTGAGCAAAACATGCAGTGAGAAATAGACAAGCAGTTGACGTGGGAATGCTTTTCCTCCTGAGTAACAGAGGGGTCCTGGAATGTTCCATGTGGCCTCGGAGTCTCTGGGGCCCCACTCAGGGTTGGGTTGGAGAAGCCTGAATGCTGGATGAAGGAGACTTCCTATGTTTCTGATCTGACCTGAGAGCTTTTTGGTGGCTGTGAGGGCTGGGTACTCTTTCTTAAGACATTGACGCAACAGCCCCAAAGAGCTGACTCGATCATCAAGGCCAGACCCCTCACCTCGGAGTAGATGAGAAACTCCAGACGAAGGGGAATCTATCTGAATGACTCATCTTTTCTTCCCCTGGGACTCCAGAAAGCATCTGCACTATTCCATTTCCGTAGCAAAATATCTCCATCCTCTTCTCTCTGCCATTTCCACAGAGCTCATTTGAGACACACTAATCTAAACCAACCGGATCATGATACAGAGGGGAAAACTGAGGCCCAGAGAGAGGAAATCCTGGCCACAGTTTGTTCCTTGAGTCTCCTTGTTGAGCTTATAGCGGGTCAAGGCTGTGGGGTCAATGCTTGTGTTAAAAAAAAAAAAAAAAAAGTCACATCCTACCTTCATTTGAAAACCATGTTGTTATCCATTCACAACCACTAGGCTGGCTAATTTAAAAAATGGAAAATAAATGTTGGTGAGAATGTGGAGAAATCGGGAACCCTTGGGTATTGTTGGTGGGAATGTAAAATGGTGCATCCACTGTAAAAAACAGTTTGGTGATTTCTTAAAAAGTTACACATAAAGCTACCATATGACCCAGCAATTCCACTCCTATGTATATTCCCAAGAGAAAGGAAAAGCGATGTCAACATGAAGACTTGCACATGAATGTCCATAGCAATACTAGTCTCCATTGCCAAGAGGTAGAAACAGATGTCCATCACTGATGAATGGATAAATAAAATGTAGTCTGTTAAGGCAATGCAATACTATTCAGACATAAAAAAGAATGAGGATCTACAGTGTGGGTGAACCTTGAAGACACTGTGCTAAGGGAAAGAAGGCAGACACAAATGGGCAAACACTGTATAATTCCATTTATATGAAATGTTCAGAATTTGTCCAAGAAAATCCATAGTGGAAGAGAGCTGATGAGTGGTTTACAGGGACTTGGGAGAGGGAAGAAGGAAAGTGACTGGTGAATAGGTATGGGGTTTCCATTTGGGGTGATGGAAATGTGCTGGAACTAAATAGCGGTGATGGCTGCATAGCATGTGAGTGTAACGTACTAAATGCCATTGAATTGTGCATTTTAGAATGGTTACTTTTATGCTAGGTGAGTTTTACCTCAATAAAAATTAAAGCCAGGCTGGGTGCTTACACCTGTAATCCCAGCACCTTGGTTGGCTGAGGCAGGAGGATCATTTCAGCCCAGGAGTTCAAGACCAGCCTGGGCAACATAGGGAGACCTTGTCTCTACAAAAATAAAAAAAAATTAGCCAGGTGTGGTGGGCGTACCTGTGGTCCCAGCTACTTGGGAGACTGAGGTGGGAGGACCAGTTGGGCCCAGGGGGTTCAAGGCTGCAGTGATCCCGCACCTCTGCACTCCAGCCTGGGCATCACAACAAAACCCCAGCAACCCCAGTCTCTACATAAATACATAAAACCATGTTGTTTATGTCTGAGGGACTTTTGAATGCCATTCTTACACTGTGTCGATTGAGGATGATGTGAAGTTGCAGCAGAACACTTACCGGTGTGGGCCCTGTTCCGAGCCCTTACAGCTCCTCTAGTTCTCATGGCAGCCCTGTCACAAAGCTATCCTCATTATTACCATTTTACAGATGGGGAAACTGAGGCTCTGAATGATAAAACAGATAGCCCCATGTCATCAAGGAAGGGTGGAGCTGCGATTTGAATCCAGGTAATTTGGCTCCAGAGCCCATGCACTAAAGCATCACAATGAGACCCTGACTTCGAGTAAGAACCCAAACCGCTCTGAGCCCTGATGGTGCAGTGTGGATCAGAGGATCAGGGGGCGGTGAGGATGGATACCTGGGCCTTGAAGGTGCTCCACCAGGACTGGAGCCACCCTCCCTCAAAAGTGCTTTGATTGGGCTTGGTGGGCCTTGAAACAACAATTTGAGGCTTCCTATCCATCCCCATGGGTTCCCTGGGTAATCATGATTAATGCCAGGACTAGGAGCCGGGTGCACTCAGGGCCCTGCTCACAGTGACTGGCCCTGTGATCACCCACCCCGGCCCCTCGTTACCGGCCCCTGCTGCATAGTGGGCAGCCTGTGGATTCCCTAATGAATTCTATCAGCCCAGTGTGCAGAAGATGGACAGATAGAGAGGCCAAATCCCAAAGTGGATTTATAAGCGGAAATTCAGGGATAAATGTGGGGTTGGGGTAGGTGAGGGGAGTTGACCACATCCACTGCTAAATCTCAGATTGCAAGAGGAGCTTAATTCGTAAGGCTATGTGCTGGAAAAGTCTGCATTAGCCACTTTGGCGTGAGTATATCTCTAAAACCACTAATGAAATTGTACTTTGGTCAATCAACATTTCTGGGGCCAGTGGCATGGGTAATCACTGGGCTTGCGTTGTACTTTTAGACAGGGAAGCCAATGTGGTCCCTGGATCATGCAGTTTCTTCAACACCGAATGTTTGTTTTTCCATCTTGTGGGTAGTGAGCCTTTCTTGAGCCAAAATATATGTAGCTCACCCATAAAACTTGTATTTTGTAGGAAAGGGAGGATAAAAGCTCCATTGACCCAGCATCCGTCTCCTGCCACACTCTGCCCGAGGCAGGCTCACGTGGATTATTGCTTGAAACTGGGAAGTGGTCATTCTTGCAGATGGGAAACTGAGGCTTTGGGAGATGGGGTACTGTGTGCAGGGTCACAGAGCACGTTGGGGTGAAACAAAAAACCCGATCCAGGTCTGTGAGCCTGAAAAGTGAGTTCTCTCTGCTTCACCGATAGCTCCCGGCAAGTGCTGTGGACCCTCGGGGAGCTGGAGGGCTGAGACTGTCTCAGAAAGCCGGCTTTGGACTGGATGGGGTGTAGGGAGTGAATGGCAGGAGCTAAGTACAAGGCAGGATGGGGCCCAAATGCCTTGCTCAGTGTCTGAAGTGCCCATCAACCTGTTTCCCTCTCCTGGCCACCTGGAAGAGGACTCTGGAGTTTCTTGGATTCTGGAGGTCAAACCATCAGACACGCACTTCCAATAAGGCCTTACACCTGCACATTAGTTGAAACTCCAAAAGCTGTACAGAGCTTTGGAGGACACATCCTGGCATGGCCACTCACAAGCTGTGTGACTTTGGGGCAAGTTGCTCAGCTTTCTTCTCCTACAAACTTAAACCCTGATCTCAGTCTATTGTCAGCCTAGGAATAGCTGCAATAACAAAATAAGCAAAAGAAAATAAATTACTATTGGAATAGAGGGAAAAGAATACATCTCAGCCATGTACCAGCTGTGTGCCCTTAGTCAAGTTACTTCGCCTCTCAGGGCTCAGTTTCCTTACCTGTAAAATGGGCATATTTTACCTACTTCGAAGGTATTGCCTGTCATTAAATGAGATAACACATTTAATTACATTAAATGAGTGCTCATTAAAGCACTTAGCAAAGCTCCTTGCATATGATGTTCAAAAAACTGGCTGTTTTATTGACATCATCATCATCATCATTATCACTATAATTACTACCATCATCACTGCCATGATTTCCACTACCATCACAGTTAGCATCAGCATTATCATTTTCATTACCATCCTTATTACTGTCATCATCATCACCATCACCATCACAGCCATGATCATCACTAACATTACCGTCATAACCATCACCATCCTCACCATTACCACCACCATCAACATCATAATCATTAGCATCACCACCATCATCACCAACATCACTGCTGTAACTATCACCATCACCATCATCATCAAAATCATTAGCATCACCATCATCATCACCACCACCATCATTACCAACATCACTATTGTAACTATCACCATCATCATCATTACCACTGCCATGATCGTCACAATCATTACCATTACTATCATCATTATCATCATCATCATTATCACAATAGTTACCATCATCATCACTGCCATGGTTTCCACTATTATCACAATTAGCATTAGCATTATCATTTTCATTACCATCTCTACCATTGTCATTATCATCACCATCATCGCCATTACCAACACCATCATCACCACCACCATCATCACCAACATCACCATCATAACTGTAACCATAACCATCATTGTCACAATCACCACCATTACCACCGCCATTATCATCACCATAATTTCTAATATTGACATCATCGGTTGTCATGATCATCATGACAATCAGCATCATCTTCATCATTATCGATTGTCATGATCATCATCATCATGTCATGATCGTGATCATCATGACATCAGCATCATCTTCATCATTATCATCCCTTTCGTCATCACCATCACCATCGTCACCACCACCATTATTACCATCAGGTAGACTGCTGGTGTTTCCATGGGACAGATCTGTCATGGTAAGTCTGTGTGATGGTTTAGGTCTTGAAGCTGATTTTTGTGGCTTGTGGTAGTTAAAAATACTATCCTGGCATTCTCTCCACTGTTTATTGTTTTAGAAAATCTATTAGAAAATTGCTTTCTTCCCAGTATGGTTCTCAAATAGCCAGCATCAGGATTTTCCACTGGCATCTTGGAATGTTCTCATCAGAAATCTCCTGAAAGGCATGATCGTTGAAGCTGGGAGATTTGCCCAAGGGCTGTCTGGGAACAGAGCTTCTAATGCCAATATTATTTGCTCATGCCTAGCTCTTTCCAGCAAACAGAGGCCTTTCAAACTATTAATATATAAACCAACAGCACAAGCACTTTGAAAGGAGAAGGGTATGGGGGCAGGGTACATTCATCTACGTGAGCTGCCATGACAAAATACCAAGGACTAGGTGGCTTAAACAACAGAAATTTATTATCTCACAGTTCTGGAGGTTGAGAAGTTTGAGATCAGGTGTCAGCAAATTTGGTTTCTGGTGAAGGTTCTATACTAATAGTTATGGTATTGTTCACCATCATGCAGTCAGCAAAACATAAACACATAATCTTGAATGAGGTAATAAAATTCCTTAAGGATTGTCAAATCTCAATCTTTGAGAACGTCTTTTTAGCATTCTGTGTGACAAAATGGGAAGCCTGCGTAAAGCACTTCTGCCGCAGACAGAAGAAACACAGTTAGTTATGCAGTCGTTTGAGTGGTAAGAGAAACTCACTGCCTTCTTCACGGAGCACCCTTGTTATTTGAAAGAATGATTGACATTCTCATTCTGAGAATGAGCAAAGTGAGCCTGTCGCTTCAAGGTGAACAGCTAATAGTATTTATTGCCAGAGAGATGTGAGCTTTCTTTTTCTTGAGACAGAGTCTGACTCTGTTACACAGGCTGGAGTGCAATGGCGCAATTTCGGCTTACTGCAACCTCTGCCTCCTGGGTTCAAGTGATTCTCCTGCCTCAGCCTCCTGAGTAGCTGGGACTACAGACACACGCCACCACACCCAGCTAATTTTTGTGTTTTTACTAGAGACGGAGTTTCACCATGTTGGCCAGGATGGTCTTGATCTCTTGACCTCATGATCCACCCACCTCAGCCTCCCAAAGTGCTGGGATTACAGGCATGAGCCACCATGCCAGGCTGAGATTTGAACTTCTAACAAAACTTAGAGTTTTAGAAAACTTGTATCCGTCATTGTGAGCTTGCTCTCCAAATGTAAAGACTTTTTTGATGATAGTATTAGCGAATGTGCTTTCTTTTGATATTGTAAAATTCATTGTGTCAACATTTGGCAGATCTTGTAAGTCAGTGAACCAGCATTTTCCAATGACTAATGCATGATGTTTCAGAATCTCACATAGGCAAAAGATACATCCAAAGTGCAACACAGACTAGTGGATTTTAATGTGACAAAGAACAAAATGTTCACTGATGTGTTTTCAGATTCCACATTAAAATACTATACTACTGCTTGTCAAGTTTTGTGTAGTATCAAGAAATTATCTGAAAAGCCTATAAAAATACTTGTCTTGCATCCAACAACATATCTGTGAGGCCAGATT
This sequence comes from Macaca thibetana thibetana, assembly GCF_024542745.1. Classification (NCBI taxonomy): domain Eukaryota; kingdom Metazoa; phylum Chordata; class Mammalia; order Primates; family Cercopithecidae; genus Macaca; species Macaca thibetana. The sequence goes on from NC_065582.1 coordinate 177,745,103, forward strand.
TTCTATACATACTTCAACCAAACAACCTATCTCACAACAGATTGCAGAAGTAGATAGGAGAATTCAATGCTTCTATTAAACCAGAAGATAAAAAATTTGCAAAAAATAAGACAATGCCACTCTTCTCACTGATTTTTTTTTTTAAAAAAAACAGGTTATTTGTGTTAGCACATACAAGATTTTTTATTATTTTTTTTAAATGAATTAATAAATATTTTAAAATATTTTTAGTTTTAATATCTAAATGCTGGTAGATTCAGAACATAAGCAAAAGCTATTTAGGGGTCCTCAGTAATTTTTAACAGTACGAAGGAGGCCGAGTGTGGTGGCTCATACTGGTATCTCAGCACTTTGGGAGGCTGAGGTGGGCGGATCACTTGAGGTCGGGAGTTCAAGACCAGCCTGGCCAACATGGTGAAACCCCGTTTCTACTAAAAATACAAAAATTAGTCAGGCATGGTGGCGGGCGCCTGTGATCCCAGCTACTCAGGAGGCTGAGGTGGGAGAATCACTTGAACCTGGGAGGTGGAGGTTGCAGTGAGACGAGCTTGCACCACTGCACTCTAGCCTAGACCACAGAGTGAGACACCATCTTAAAAAAAAAAATGTACAAAGGGGTCCTGAGATCAAAAAGTTTGAGAACCACTGGTTAGTCCATTTTGCAGCCAAGGAAACCAAAGCTGGAGAGAGGATGGCAATGTGGCTGAGGTCGCCATGCTGGAAAATCACTCAACATGGTGGGAGGGCTGGTGATGTTCCTCCCAGATTCCCCAGCTGCTGGAGGATGGAACTTTGCTGTCGACCCTCTTCGGGGATTTCTTTTTTTTTTTTTTTTTCTGAAGAAAACTGAACCTGGACTTGGGCTGGAGTCATCCAAACTCACGCCCCTTTCCAGGGTCAGCTCCACCCAGGGCCTGCCCAACTGGGCATCAAGACCTGGCCTCTTGTCCCAAACCAGGAAGGCTCTGAAGGGTCATCCCTGATACAAAGCCCTGGGGAACCTGCACTGCAGTTCCATGCCTTCCTCCGCTCAGCCTGCTCCCTCTTCGCCCGCCCCATAGGTATGGAGCCTCAGAATACGCCCTGAGAACCATCCTGCCCACTTCCTGGGGGACCCACTGTGACAGCCGATGGAAATGCAAACTGGGCACCTCAGACCCAGTCCCAGGCTCTTCCACTGGAGGAAGGTCTCAGGACATCAGCAGAGGGTTTGGGTGACACTGAATACATTTGTCCCATCCCTGATTCGCAAGCCACCACAAAGTCAGCTCCTGATGCTCCATTGTTTGATCAGCGGGGCGAGGGAAGCCACACAGTATTCAGGATCCTTCATACTGGTGGGTCATTTGAAGAAAAGACAGTCCAGTAAAGTGCTGCCCAAAGGGAACTGATTCATTACCCAACTTTTCTCTGTGTACCTACTGTGTGCTAAGCATCTTGCCAGATCCCAAGGAGCTCTGTCCCCTTCCTGAGAGGAGCCAGGGGATGGGGGAGAGAAACCTACAGCTACCATTCTCTGCTGCTCAGTCCAGCGTTCTTTTCCTGAGAACTCACAGTCTAGAGTTTGGGGTGTGGCTTCAGAAGCCAACACTCTGGGCCTCGAACACCCCTCTGCTACTCTCTGCCTCAGTTTCCCCGCCTATGAACTGAGATAGTGATGTACCTACGTCCTAAGGTTACCTTGAGGAACTAAGAACACATAGCAAAGCTTTTGCTGATGTGAGCTATTACTAGAACTTCTCCATCCAGCCCAAGTCCAGACCCTGCATGGGGTCGTCTATAAAAGGATGGGGAAGGGTATTCTGCCGTGAGGGACCAGCATTAGCCAGGGCCTAGGGTTGGAAAGCGTGTGGCTCTGTTAGTCTACCAGTGTTCCTCGAGCATCTGCTCTGTGCCGGGTCACACACCAGGCGGGAGGAAGGAGACTTGGCGCCGGCTTCACAGTGCTGACAGAGTTATGCTGGACGTGGCATCAAGCAAAGCACTACAGCAGTCACTGTGCAGCCACCACCGTGGCTATTTGGAGAGCGGAGAGGAGGGCAGGGACTGGCTGGGACTGAACTTAGGCCTATGTGGGGCTTTGATAGGGTGTGGAGGGACAGGGGTGGGGAGGGCCCAGACCAACTACAGTCAGCTCTGAATTCAGATTGAGGAATGTAGACCTGATCCTCTGCTGGTGCTAAGCAGCCTTCATCAGGTTCACAGCTCTCCTCTGCCTAGGTTTGAGAGACTTCAGGGTCAAGGACAGAGCCCTTACAACTCAGAAAAGCAGCTCCGAGCCTATAATTCTGGCACTTTCTACCTCCATTCAAAGTGCATGAGAGATGGGAACTGAGCTCTCTAAATATGCTTGTGTATGAGAGGGGAGTGGTTATCTGATCAGAACCTCGGTCTCTCAGAGGTAGGAGAAGCCTGTGCAGCCATTCCTGGATGCATGAATCCACCCTAGGACTTCCCAGACACAGGTTCATGCAGCCCTGCTTGCACACCTCCAGCGACAGTGAGCTCATTACCTTACTAGCTGGGAAGCTCTCTCCATTCTCCTGCTGAGGCGAAGGCCTTCCCTTTGCTGAAGGTCTTCCTCTTCTATCTCTTGCTTTTATTGTGACCGATTTCCCTTCCAGGCTTGCTTCTGGTTGTCTTTCTCCCTATCTTTTGCCCTTTTATTCTTCTGCTTCCTTCCTTCCTGTGTTCCCCAGGCCTCCCGCTCCCATGCTCTCCCTGCATCAAACCCCTGGAGTCCCATTCACTCACCGTTACCTGAGCATCTCCTGCATGTCGCAGGAACAGAGGGGTTAACTGGGTCAATCCTTGCTGTCATGGTGCAGTGGGGCTCTGCCCACGTGGTGGATGAGGTGTGAAGGGTGAGGGAGAAACCATTTGTAAATAAATTTCTTCTAGCCAGAAGACTGGAAAATCACAGCATGGAATGAACACGCAATTCAAACCCAGATCTGCCTGAGTGGGAACAGCTCCCATTTCTCCTGCCCCTGTCTGTGTACACCAGTGACTTTACTTTTCTGAGCCTCAGTTTCCTCATCTGGAAAGTAGGTAGATTATGATCTACTTCTCTGGCCTGTTGTGAGGATAAAATAAAATCTGGTGTGTGAGCCCCTGGCACACAGTGGGTACACAGCCCTCCTGTTGGGGTCCTCCTGTCCAAATCAGCAGGGCCTCAGTGCAGCTCCCGAATTCCAGCGCCTGGCAAGTGGCTGGCAGATCAGATTAGGGACATATGTTAGCAAATTTCCAGTCAGCAGAGGTCGGCCAAGCAATTGGCTCCACCATACTCTGGGCTTCCCTTAACCAATTTGGACACAAGGAACAGCCACAGCACAGACCTTGGCATTCCTCCTGTAACCCCAGCTCCCACGTGCCCAGGGAGGAGTTGTGGCCTCCAATGGTGTGGCCATGCTAACCAAAGAGGGCCAATGCACGCTGGGCAGCTGCTCCTAGGGGTGAGCCCACGATATGGCTTGAAGGCCAGTGTGGCTGAGCCCGGTCCTTCATGCCTGGCTGCCTAGGGCCTGGGGCCTCTCCCCTCCACCTGAAAGGCTGGGTCTGGGCTCTGGTGTCAGACGCACCTAGATTCAAACTCCCTGCTGCCATTTTCTACTTATGGTCCTCTGGGCAAGTCACCTCTCTGACCTCAGTTTTCTCTTCTGTAAAATGGGAGTAAAACGATGCCCACTCCACCGAATCACTGTGAGGGTGAAATGGGAGACAGGATACTTAGCACTGCACAGGTGGTCTTTTGGGAAATGCTATTTATTAAGGTGAGTTTTCCCACTAAGGTCAATGCCAGGAACAGACCTGAAGAGAATCTGGTTGCTCATATCTACAGGAAATGATAAAAAATGGAGCAGGACCTAAAACCATGCCCAGGGGGTAACAGTGAATAGCTGGCAAGGCTTGGCCTGGGGAGGTCCTGGCAGGTGGGAGGGGCTCACCACATAGCTGTTGACTAAAGGAATGAGAAGTCACTCAGGAGGACTTGAGCTCTGCCTTCAACTGCATGTGAGAAGGAAAAGCCAGCTTCATCTCTGAGGGGCTAACAGGCAGATCAAGATGAGAAAGATGTGAGGAGATAGGGCTCCGGGTAAGGAAGTCTCTTCTGCAGCCAGGGCAGTCCAAAGACAGAGAAAGAAGCTTCTGTGAAAGTGAGCTCCCCATCACTGGAGGTGTGTAAATCTGGTTGGAAGAACTGTAGGCAGACGTGTTATAAAGGGATTGCTGCACTGGGTGGAAACTTTATCTCTGAGATGTCCAAGGTACTTTCCAACCCTGAGAGCCTATGATTCCAGGAGAAGTTTTCTCTTCCAACTCCAAGATTAGTGAAGGTAGCCTGATGCTGTGGCCAACAACCTCGTCACTCATTGCTTCATGCTGTGGAAGTGTATTTCTTGGCCAAGTAACAGCTCCATGCAGGTACTTACCAGCGGCCTTCCTCCAGGCAGTGACTCAGGTATCAAGGCTCCTTCCACCTGTGGTTCCACCATCCCTCGAGTCTCTGAGTTCTTAGATGGATCCTGTGCATATGGCTAGACAATATGGGAAAAGAAAAAGTGGAGGATCACATGGAAGATTTTCACGGACCAACCTTGGAAATGGTGCACTTAATGTCTCCCCATAGTCCATTGGCCAGAACTGCAAGGGAGGCTGGAAAACGCAGTCCAGCTGGGTGCCCAGGGGAAGAGGAAGTGGGCATGGTGAGCAGTTAGTCACTACCTTAGGAGCTGGGGCTCTCATCTGTGCATTCGTCCTTCATTTATCCATCCAGTGAGTGCTCAGTGAGCACCTACTGTGTGCCAAGCCTGTGCCCTGGGATATAAACATGAATTGGACAGTCCCCTCTCTGGGAGTCCACACCTAGGTTCGCAGCCCAGGCACATCCACCAGCTATTGCCTGCAGTTTGGCAGTGACAACCATGATCTAAAGACGGGATAACTGATGACCTCCATTCTAGCACCACCATATGATATGGAAATGATCTCTCAGGGCCCATGTCCTTGTCTGTAAAGCAGGAAGAACACCACCAAGCTCAAAGGATGACGCAATATAAGCAAAGCGTGGGAAGCTCTCTGCAAACGGGAGTGAATATTCCCTATGTCCACATCCTCTAATATCAGTCCTCTCTGAGTGTTTTGGGTTGGATCAGGAGATGCTGTGTGCCACAGTAGAACAGTGATGGCCTTCCACACACCCCGCAGGGTGGGGACTGAACATGCGTTTGGTCAGGGATGCAGGAAGTTTTTGCCCTTAAATCCTTGGCAGGTTGGTAGTGACCCCTCTGTCCTCACAAAGAGTGGCCTGAACAGAAGTGCCCAGTCCCAGCTCCACTCACTTCAAGGACTGGGGAGGGAAGAGTCTGAAGGGAAAAGTACCTGGAGCCAATGTGTGTATTCCTGCATCCCTCAGTGCATCAACCTCACTAGAAAGAATAATCCAGGGCAGTTTCTCTTTTATCTCAGAGCCTAATCTCAAAGGGTTGCATTACACAGCCCGGGAGAGTTTTCCCAGAATGGAAAAACTTAGTATCAAAGAGGTTTAGCAAGTTTCCTGCTGTTGCAGAGCTGAGTGGAAGAGCAGGGATCGCCACCCAGGTTGGCCTGCTTAATGACATCTTTAGGGACATGAGTGTCAAACTCCCAGGGGAAACCCTGGTTCTAGCTCAGCCATTTTTGCCTCCTGTGTGAGCACTACTTACTTTCTTTGAAAACAGAGATGATGGCAATGTCTTCCCATCTGGAGAGATCAGTGAGAAATATTTTGTGTAAAATCTTGGCCCCAGGTCCAGCACATAGCAGAGACCAAACTGGAAGGTGGCACGGTAAGGTAGTTAGGAGCATGGACACTGAGAGTCAGCCTCCGCCACTTAGTAACCATGACACCTTATGCAAATGCATCTTCTTTGTGCTTCAGTTTGCTCGTCTGTTAAATGGAGATGATGAAATACCTGGTAAGTATCATGTAGGCATAGGTTTATTCTCATCTGTACATTGACGTGGTTGATTCCTATTAGTTTGTTAAGCTACCTACTCTTTGCAAATAGATAAGATCAAGTTGTCTTAAGCTAGAGTTTTGTATTTTTACTTTATAGTGCCTGGAAAAAAAGTTCAGCAATCTCAGCTCTGGGAAGGATGTTTGAGCAGAGAGAAGATTGAGTCTAGGAATTCAACTTCCTCCACTTTACTGATGAGGAAACAGAGGTCCAGAAAAGGAAAGGGGTTTACCCAGGAACTTGCGACCCACTCGGTGCTACCCGTTTAGGCTTTGCCCACCTCTTTCTGTTTTAGAAAATGACACCAAGCCTTGCTTAATGTGTGTGATGGAAACCTGCAGAGGCTCCAATGAAGCAGTCCTGGGCCATGATGGGGAAGCCTTGTCTCTCCGACATTAGCCTGGGTTTTGCATTTATTCTCAATGTGAGTCTCCTTTCTTCGTCTTTCTGTCTTATGCCCTGCACATCCCCTCTCAGGCTAAGGTAAACAACTTGGAGAATTTTAGAATTGTAGCCATATAGACCCTCAAGCTGCAAGAGGTTCTAGACTCCACATTTCAATCCTACAAACATGTATTATATTAGGCGCCAGACCCCGAACTAAGGGGATTTAGTGGTAAATAAAACAGACATGGTTTCTGAGCTCACAGTCATGCTGGGAGACAGACGCTAAACAAATAACCACAAACAGGTCTGGGTTGGGTGATCTTGAGCAAGTTTCCCCTCAAGCCTCAGTTTCTCCATCTATAAAATAAGATGAATGACTCCTACTTCCCAGAGTTGGCCCGAGGATGAAATGAAGTGGGTAGAGACGGGGCCATCACCTTAGTAGACATTCTAAAGAGTGGAATTCCTTCCTGCTCTCCCTGACTGTGGAGGAAAAGACTGCACTTGGATTTCTAAGGCTTCTCGAGTAGCTGAAGAAGAAAAGGGTGATACAAATACACAGGACGGCATGCTGTGTGCCAGGCCGGGCCGGGGCTCTCTTGGCATGGCAATTCCACTAGGTCTGAGAAGTCGAAAGCAAATTTTATTAGCTGAAAATGTACCATTGAGCCTGTTCGTTCTCCAGATAATCCAGTTTATGTATCTGATAAAATGGGATCAAAATGAGAAACACATTTCCAAAAGGAGTTGGAAACAGCATTGTCCTTCCTCCAGAGCATTTTACAGCTGCAAAATCACGGTGATTCGTGAATGTTTCACGTGATCGATCCTTAAGCAGCAGCGAGGGCAGCACTGCAGTTACCCAGGCCAGGGGTGGACTTCGGCTCCACCACATGGAAGCTCGGCAGCCGAGTGGGCAAGTCACAGCTTCTGTGAACCCCGGTTTCCTCATCTATGAAAATGGAAATAATCATATCTGCTGAGCAATGTTACTGGCATGTAATTGAAACTCAAAGGGAACTGCAGAATGTAAGTTTATGAGAGGGAAAAGTTGATCTATTTCATTATGATACCCGCAGTGTTAAAACGGTACTTAGAGCATACCAGGTGCTCATTAAAACGTTCATTGAATGAACAGTACACAGCAGTGCTCAGCAAATACTTGTTGAATGGACAATTGAATAAATATAGGCATATAAGTATGTCTTTCTAGCCTCACAGCATTTCCTGGATATTTTTGTTTGTTTGTGGAATTGTTGTTGTTGTTGTTGTTGTTGTTGTTTTGTAGATAAGACATTTGGATTCAGAGAGGTGAAGTAATGCATCCTGGCCCATGCACTTAATTAGGGGCTGCCTCTTACCTTTGAACCCAGTTGTGTTTGATCCTATATGCCTTATATTTTCCACTGCATCTAGAAGTTTCTTGGAAGTTGTATCAATTAGGAATGCTTCCCACAGAATCTTAAGCTATAAAGCACAACAGTAGCTTAAGCGATAAAGATGGAATCCTCTTCCATGAGAAGTGGGAGGTGGCAGTTCAGGACTGGGGCAACAGCTGAGCATTGGCATCATGGAACCAGGCTATTTCCAGCTTCCTCTTCTGTCATCCTCCACCAGTTGGCTTTTTGTCCTAATGGTTGTTACTTTACGGTCACAAATGGCTGCTACAGCTCCAGGCATCACAACCAAGTTCAAAGGCGGGAGGTAGGAAGGAAGGAGGGGGTGGTGCATTTCCTGAAGTGCTTTCTTCTTATATCAGCAAAGGAAAAGGGAACCAGAGGCAGCTGTCTCAGAAGACTTCCCCTTAAGCCTTGCTTGTTAGATCGGCCACATGGCCAACCCTGGGCTGCAAGGGCGGCTGGAGAGGTGGGCCTCCAGCAAAGACTGACGGGATGGCCAGAGTCGCCCAGGCCAATCACAATTGTTCCACGAGGACAGGCTCACTGCTGCTCTGAACAGAATTAGGGCCGGATGGTGAGGGGAAGGCAAAGGGGTTGCTCCCCTCGAGTTTCAATTACATGCCAGTAACATTGCTCAGCAGATATGATTATTTCCATTTTCATAGATGAGGAAACCAGGGCTCACAGAAGCTGTGACTCGCCCACTTGGCTGCTGAGCTTCCATGTGGTGGAGCAGGAGTCTACCCCTGGCCTGGGTAACTGCAGTGCTGCCCTTGCTGCTGCTTGAGGATAGATCATGTGAAACATTCATGAATCACCATGATTTTGCAGCTGTAAGGGAAGGGCAAAGGGGTGTGGAAACCCAGACAGACCTGGAAGAGACTTGGCCACACCTTCATTTAACAAGCCAGGAGACCAAATCCAGTGTGACTGCCCAAAGACAAGATCTGAAGGAGATCTAGCTTTGTACTGATTTTTGGAAGCAATCTCAGTGAGCAGGGTTCCTGGAAGGTGCCCCACACGAGAGTGTTGATTTTCTCTGCATGCCGACACAGCATTCTGCAGCCATGCAGGGAGGGAGAGTCCCCTCATTCAGTCTGCTTTCAGTTCTTCAGATCACATCTTGGAGAAGTGATTAGTAAGTACAATGCATGATCCTTGATAATTGCTGGGATTTGCAAAGACAAAGGATCTAAAGAGCATGATTGGGTTAATTGGGAGGAAATGTGAATGTAGATTAAGAAGCACATGATAGAATTGAATTGATGTTAAATTTCCTAAGTGTGAGAATCATTGCTGTATTTATGTACAAGAATGCCCTTGTTCTAGGAGATACGTGCTGAAGTATTTAGGAGACAATTCATGTTTGTCTCACACTTGTCTACAAATGGTTCACAAAAAATATATATGCATGTGTGCACACGTGCGTGTGCACGTGCACACACACACACCAGTCCCCCTTTATCCATGGTTTTGCTCTCGTGGTTTCCGTTAGCCTCAGTCAACCGTGGTCTGAAAATATGAAATGGAAAATTCCAGAAATAAACAATTGATAAGTTTAAAATTTTGCAATATTCTGAGTGGCCGTGATGAAATCTCATGCTGTCCCACACCATCCTGCCAGGACATGAATCATCCCTTTTTCCAGTGGGTCCACGCTGGAGACACTACGTACCGTTAGTCACCGAGATCATCTGTTCCTGACATCCAGCCATCAACATTATCCTGTCTCTATGATACAGGATCACCCAAAGCAGGTGTTCCTTCTTCCAAAGCATCATCAGAAGGTGACAGCAGCCTAATCTCCCTTCATCTCATCATGCAGGCGTGTTACCAACTCACATTGTCTCAAGAAGAAGGGGGAGAGCAGTACAAGATGATGCTTTGAGAGAGGGAGAAAGTGTTCACATAACTTTTATTATAGTAGATTGTTATAACTGTTCCATCTTATTATTAGTTGTTAAACTCTTAGTCCACCTAATTTATAAATTAAACCTTATCCTAGATATGTATAGGAATAAAACACAGTATATATGTTTTATTATGTATGATTATATATTTATTATGTATGATTATATATTTATTATATATGATTCGGTACTATCTGAGGTTTCAGGTAGCCACTGGGGGTCTTGGAACATATCCCCTGTGGATAAGGGAGCACTGCTGTACACAGCCGTGCACATATCTGTATATATAGACATACATATAAATACATATACACATATACATACACATTCAAAGAGAGAGAGAAGAGGGTGAGACAGAGAAAAAAGCAAATATCAGCATTAATACCCAGTGCATCTAGACGCTAAAGAAAGGTCATATAAATGTTTCCTGTGTTATTCATGCAACTCTTTAGTAGGTTTGAAAATTTTCAAAATAAAACATTGGAAAAATAATAAATTGAAACTTTTAAAAGTGAGAAAGCTTAACAAAAATATCAAGTAAACACACAATGTGTTAGCGGGCATTAAACCGAGCCCTGCTGTGGGGCCTCTTGGTGGCCAGTAGATCCCGCATTCCAGCCTCAGTCGGCCCCAGGCCTGAGTTCCTCCTATGCCGGATGGGGATGAGGTTGGTCACGGCCTCACAGGTGTGTGGTGAGCATTGTATGAATGACGTGCGTAGAGTCCTCAGCACCAAGCCTGCCCCAGAAGCCAGGTTTCAAAGAAGGGTGACTATGATGTGTGTCCCTGTAAGTACTACTGGGCCTGGCACATGGGAGGCAGGAAATTGGATGTAACCTGTGGGAGACCCGAACCTGGTGACTTCACCTGTCTGAGTCTCTCTAGAAGGAGATAGCTGGGGACTAAAGGCACGAAAAGACCCCCCAACTTACTCCCCACTGACCCCACACACACACATTCTCATATCTCCTCTTCAGAGAGATCCTCTCCATCGGCTTAGGAGTTGGGGTTGGGCGAGACAGCTGGCCTCTGTGCACTGGGATGGAGCTAATTCCATTTTCCAGTCCCTGTGTCCCAGCACTGGGGTGCCCCCTCCTCCGGGGTGGTGGCCAGGGCCTGGCAGCTCAAAGGAACCTGGAGCTCCTCTTTCCCGGCCCTCTCGGGCAGGCCTGACAATCCCCACTGCCGCAGGGAGGCTCTGCCATCCGTGTGCTAATCCCATTACCCACAAATGAAGATGTAATCACAGCCCTTTCAAAGGGCTCCCAAGGCAGATCCCTCTTTGGAAAGAGAAAAGCAAGTGCAATTGTCCGAGCCACTGACTTCTGAAGCTCCCGCTGGGAGGAGGGGATGCAGAAGTTATTTGGGGCCAGCAGCCTCTCAGCTGGGAAGGGACTGAAATGGCGGTCAGGGCGGAGACAGCCCGAGTGTGGGTGACGAGTTAGGACCAGGTGGTGGGGTGGGGTGTGCAAGGGACTGAGGCTCCCCAACTCCCACACTGACCTTACTGCGACCTCACTAGCGCTACAAGCCTATGCCCTGGGATATAAACATGAATAGGACACAGTCACCTCTCTGGGAGTCCAGACCTCGGTTCACACCCAGGCATATCCACCATACCTCTGTTAGCACCATGAAGCTGGGGCCAAGTCTCCTTCCTCCCACCTGGTGTGTGACCCAGTACAAAGCAGACACTCGAGGAACATTGATAGACTAATGGAGCCACACACTTTCCAACCCTAGGCCTTCGCAAATGCTGGTCCCTCACTGCAGAAGATCCCTCCCCATCCTTCTATAGACGACTGAGATCTCCCCCTTGCAGGGTCTGGACTTGGGCTGGATGGAGAAGTTCTAATCTTTACTGTGACCTCAGTTAGAGATACAGAATTTCAGCGCCTCCCATTGTGCCTCTTTCAAATGGGTGCAAAGGTCTTATCTGATACGTTGTTGAGCAGCTGTGTGTGGAGGTAAAATATAAATGGTGATACGGGCACAGATGTGAGGGCCCTGTTGATGTCAACGTCACATTATATGAACAGTAGTAAACTTTCCTCAACACTGACTACATGCCCAGCACTTTTGTAATGCTACTTTCATTCCCATTTTACAGATGAGGAAACTGAGGCACAGAGCGATTAAATGACTTGTTCAAGATCACAGGGCTGGAGAGTGGTGACTAGTTTTAATGGCTAGCAGAAGCAGGAACAAAAGCTACCATCTGCTTGGAACCATCGTTACTTTTGAACAGAAACTCTGGTGTTTGGCAGACAGCAATGAATTCATCTACTTTTGCGCAGAAGTAGGGTTATCTTGCCCTTTGACTGTGCCCTTGTAGGCCAGCAGAAATTCTGAGATTCAAGGCGGATGAAGGGAGTCAACCATGACCTGGAGTGGAAAATGTGTCCCCGGGGCTATGTCCTCTGTGCCTCGGGCCTGGGCTCCACGTGGCCCTCACTGCCTTCTAATAATCATTGCTGACTATGCGTGAAGTGCCTTGTGCTACGCACTGTCCTGTGTGAAATCAGTGGCATGCTAGGAAATGTTTGACAAACAGCTCTTGGAGATAGAACTCCAATCCACAGCATTTCCCCTCATGGTGTAAATAATCCCACTTCCCACCATGGTGGATCTCAAGCTATCAACATGAGGTCATTGACAGGGAACTGGGAGAGGTTGCGTACAACTGGGTCTCCTGTGTGGTTCCAATGCACTGATCTTAAGAACTCACAGCACCCTGATTGGGGGACAGCACTTTTATTATGCCAGTTTTATAGATTAAGGCATTAAGACATTGAGAGGTTAAGACAAGCACTTCCCAAGATCACTTGTCAAGTAAATTCTGATGCTGAACCCTTGTCTCTGGGAACCCAGATGAACATGCTGCCTTCCGAACAGAGGCCTGTGTTTAGCTCCTCTCTTCCTGATCTTCTCAGGGCTAAGTCTACCCCCAGTTAAACTCTACTCTCCTTAAGGGTAAGGATCCCAGCACAAAGCATGAGCACCAGACACAGACAAAGCAACAAGGAAATATTTGGAGAATTGAATTGAATGCTTTGATTTCAGTTGGATCAATGGACTCGTCCAAGGTCACACAGAGGGGCAATAACAGAACCCATGACTGGAACCCATTACTGGAACTCATGACTGTTGGCTTCGGATATGAACCTTAAGTAGCACCTTCAGTGTCAATTCTGAGATTATTGTCACATCCAAGCATGGACATGAAGATTTCTGTTATTCCTGGGAGGGGGCAGAGGGGCCGTGGCTTCATACTTTGCATTTTCAATGCACCTTTGCCCCCTTTCTTTTGTAGTGAAAAGCATGACCCAGCACCTTGTATGTGTTGGAGGCTGAGCAAGACCAAGGGCACCTGGAGGGAAGAGGTCTGAGATTTATGGGCTACTTGATCATTTTTGAGGTTTTTTTCATTTGCTGTGGACTGAATGTTTTTGTCCTCTCAAAATGTATATATTGAAGCCCTAATCCCCAGTGGGATGGTATTTGGAGGTGGGGCCCATGGGAGCTAGTTAAGGTTAGATGATGTCATGGAGATGGGACCCCCATGATAGATTTTGCTCTTACAAAAGGAGAAAAAGACAGGATAGGCTTCTCTCCACTGAATGAGGATGCAACAAGAAGATAGTCTGCAAACCAGAAGAGCGCCCTCACCGGACACCAAATCTGGTAGTACCCTGATCTTGGACTTCCCAGTGTCCAGAGCTGTGAGAAACGTTTGTTGGTTTGTTGTCTCAGCCACCCAGTCTATGGTATTTTGTTATAGCGCCCAAATAGACTAAGACACATGATGTCAGTGTTTCCTAAACTAGCAATGCACTGGGGGCAACCAGTGTAACATGGTTGGTGATATGTGAATGAACCTTTTAAAAATGTTAATACTTTTGCATTTATTTTAATATGTGTTAAAAATATTTCTAGTGTATTATATCAGAAATAGTTTTCACTGCAAACAACAAAACAAAAAATAAAGAAAACAGCAACAAAAACCAGTGGCTTCAACAGGAAGTTTATTTTTCCTCTGCTGTAAGTCAGGGGCTGGCATGGCATGGGATATGGTTTGGCTCTGTGTCCCCACCCAAATCTCATCTCAAATTGTAATCCTCAGTGTCGCAGGAGGGGCCTGGTGGAAGGTGACTGGATCATGGGGGTGGTTTCCCCCATGCTGTTCTTGTGATAGTGAGTTCCCACACGATCTGATGGTTTAAAAGTGACACTTCCCCCTTCTCTCTCCCTCTTGCTGCTGTAGTAAGTCATGCCTTGCTTTCCCTTCACCTTCCGCCATGATTGTAAGTTTCCTGAGACCTCCCAGTTATGCTTCCTGTTAAGCCTGTGGAACTGTGAGTCAATTAAATCTCTTTTCTTCATAAATTACCCATCCTCAGGTAGTTCTTTATAGCAGTGTAAAAACAGACTACTACAGAAAATTGGTACCAGAAATGGGGCACTGCTATAAAGATACCTGAAAATGTGGAAGTGACTTTAGAACTGGGTAATGGGCAGAGGTTGGGACAGTTTGGAGGGCTCAGAAGAAGACAGGAAGATGTGGGAAAGTTTGGAACTTCCTAGAGACTTGTTAAATGGTTTTGACCAAAATGTTGATAGTGACAGGGATAATGAAGTCCAGGCTGAGGTGGTCTCAGACAGAGATGAGGAACTTATTGGGAACTAGAGTAAAGATCACTTTTGCTATGCTTTAGCAAAGAGACTGGGAGCATTTTGTCCCTGCCCTAGAGATCTGTGGAACTCTAGAAAGATGATTTAGGGCATCTGGTGGAAGAAATTTCTAGGCAGCACAACATTCAAGAGGTAACCTTTTTCTAAAAGTATATACTCATATGCATTCACAAAGATAATCTGATATTGGAACTTATGTTTAAAAGGGAAGCAGAGCATAAAAGTTTGGAAAATTTGAGGCTTGACCATGTGCTAGAAAAGAAAAACCAATTTTCTGGGGAGAAATTCAAGCCACTGGCTGCAGAAATTTTCATAAGTAAAGAGAAGCATAATGTTAATAGCCAAGACAATGGGAAAAATGTCTCCAGAGCATTGCAGAGACCTTCATGGCAGCCTCTCCCATCAAAAACCTAGAGGCCTAGGAGGAAAAAATGGCATCCTGGGCCAAGCCCAGGGCCCCACTGTTCTGTGCAGCCTCAGGACACTGTGCCCTTTGTCCCAGCTGTTCCAGCCATGGCTAAAAGGAGCCAAGTTACAGCTTTGGCTATTGTTTCAGAGGGTGCAAGCCCTAAGCCTTGGTGGCTTTCGTGTGGTGTTGGCCCTGCAGGTGCACAGAATGCAAGAGTTAAGGTTTGAGCGCCTCTTCCTAGATTTCAGAAGACGTATGGAAACAACTGGATGCCCAGGCAGAAGTCTGCTGCAGGGGTGGAGCCCTCATGGAGAACTTCTACTAGGGCAGTGTAGAGGGGGAAATGTGGGATTGGATCCCCCACACAGAGTCACCACTGGTGCACTGCCTAGTGGAGCTGTGAGAAGAGGGCCATCATCCTCCAGACCCCAGAATGGTAGATCCACTGACAGCTTGCACCATGCATCTGGAAAAACCACAGGCACTAAATGCCAACCTGTGAAAGCAGCCTCAGGGTCTGTACTCCACAAAGCCACAGAAGTGGAGCTTCCCAAGGCCTTGTGAGGCCACCCCTTGCATCAGCATGCTGTGGATGTGAGACATGGAGTTAAAGGAGATCATTTCAGAGCTTTAAGATTTAATGACTGCCTTGCTGAGTTTCTGACTTGCATGGGGCCTGTAGTCCCTTTGTTTTGGCCAATTTCTCCCATTTGGAACTGGAAGATTTACCCAATTCCTGTAACCCCATTGCATCTTGGAAGTAACTGACTTACTTTTTATTTTACAGGCTCATAGGTGGAAAAGACTTGCCTTGTCTCAGATGAGACTTTGGACTTGGACTTTTGGGTTAATGCTGAAATGAGTTAACACTTTGGGGGACTGTTGGGAAGGTATGATTGTGTTTTGAAATGTGAAAAGAACATGAGATTTGGGAGGGGACAGGGGACAGCAGTAGAATGACATGATTTGGGGCTGCATTTCCACCCAAATCTTACCTCAAATTGTAATCCCCATGTGTTGAGGGAGGGCCTGGTGGGAGGTGATTGAATTATGGGGGGTAGTTTCCCCCATGCTGTTCTCACAATAGTGAGTGAGTTCTCATGGGATCTGGTGGTTTAAAAGTGGCACTTCCTCCTTCACTGTCTCTCCTGCCACATGGTAAGACATGCCTTACTTCACCTTTGCCTTCTGCTATGCTTGTAACTTTCCTGAAGCCTCCTAGTCGTGTTTCCTGTTTAGCCTGTAGAACTGTGAGTCAATTAAACTTATTTTCTTCATAAATTTCACAGTCTCAGGTAGTTCTTTATAGCCAAATGAAAACAGACTAATACAGCATGCCACAAGATCAAGGACCATCTCTTTCTATTTTGTTGCTCTGCTATGCAGGGCTTCCACTCTCAAGGTCACCTCATGGTCTAATCTGGCTGCTGCTGCTCTGGCTATCACGCCCATATTCCAGACAGCAGCAAGGAGAACAGGAAAGGAGAAAGATACATTCCTCTCTTTTAACTAACACTTACATCCCACTGGTGAGGACAAGCTATAAAACCACACTTAGTGAGACGGATATGGTGGCTCATGACAGTAATTCAAACACTTTGGGAGGCCAAGGCTGGAGGATCACCTGAGGCCAGGAGATTGAGACCAGCCTGGGAAACATAGCAAGACCACATCTCTAACAACATTTACAAAAACAAAAAACCCACACTTTTCCTTGTAAGAGAAGCCAGGACAGGGAATCTTTATTCCAAGCTACTCTGTGGCCAGCAAAGAAATAAGAGGTTCTTCCACAGGGAAGAAGGGGAGAACGATTATTGTGGAAAGACTGAGGTCTTTTCCACACACATCCAAACTGTGATTTCATTGATATTATTGCTTGGGATGAGATTAGAGTATTTAAAAGTTGAGGCCATTGAAAGAGGATGATTAAGGACATTAAGTCCAGGTAACAGGTGAGCGTGGTAACCATCGCGAAGGCAGTAAGAAGTGGAGCGTCTGCATTACTCCAGGATCTGGAGTTGGTACCATTAGGACAGCTTCCTTCCTCTTGCAAAGGAGGCAAGCCCAGGCTTAGAGAGGCTGGGCAGTGGGCCCTGCTGCCTCCAAGGCCAGAGCTCACACCCTCGTCTCTTCCCAGGATTGCAGCAGCCACTGACCCAGGGCTCTCCCAGCAGCAAGGCTTCTTTCTGGCCCACCCTCCATCACAGAGGCTGCAAAGATGGAGTCCTCCCTTTCCAGCTTCCCTCACAGCTCGGGGTGTCCCAGGGACCTGATGTAAGCATTAAAGCATAAAACAAGGTAGGGAATTTGGGACTGTCATTGATATTGATTTTGACTCTGGATTCTCATTGATTTCAGAACCACACATGTCCTCAGGAGCTAGCCACAGGCTGCCCGGCCGCCTGAAAAGAAACTCATCCAGCAAATTCAACCTCGAATTATAAAAAGGAAAAAATGCCAAGTGCAGTGCTTGACACGTAGTAGGTACTTAGCATTAGTTTATGCTTATAAATATTGCACACCAGGGCATTCCAAGTGTATTCATTCTTTCCTTAAATGCATTTAATGCATGGAAAGACTTAGACTAGTGCCAGGCATAGAAAGTACTCCCTAAGCATTAGCCACTATTCTTATGATTATCATGGCATTGTTGGGATTGTCATCATTCATTCATTCAACAAACATCTATCGCACCCCATGTGTGCCGTGCACGGCCTTGGCACTGTGGAATAGGCAATAAAAAAGGCAGAGTCTCTGCCCTGCTGGGAGTCCAGCCTCTAAGTGATTCATCCCACACTTAATGAGCTTGAGTTGTGATTCATGCCAGGGGCCCTGAAAGCATGAAGCAGGGCCACTGAGCTTACCCGGGGCTTCCCTGGGGAGCAGCTGTCATGAGTTGAGTCCTCAGGAACCAGCTGGAGTCAGCCCAGCTAAGAGTGGAGAAGAGCTCACGGGGCTCCAGAGGCTCATCCAGGGCTGCTCAGCAAACCAGGCATGAAGGCCAAAGACCCTCTGTGCTGGCCGCATTAACCAGCTTGTCGGGCCTCGGCTCCCAGGCCCAGAGTTTGGGACAGGGCCAGGTGGGCTCAGAGCAGGCCAGGCCTTGGCAGATGCTTGTGTGCTGAAGGCAGGGTAGCGCTGCCTGGCTGCCTCCCTGACCTCCCGGGGCATCTCCTTTGTGTGGCAGTACTGTCCCCCATGCCGAGCCCCTTGGGATCCAGTTTCTGTGGAGGCCGGCTTGCAAAACCTGGGGTATTGTCCTGTAACAGCAGGCTCTGGGGTGGGTTCAATGAAAATCCAGCCCTGCATGGATTCTAACCTGAAAAGAATTATGTTACATCAATAGATGGTGCCCACAATGTGCCAGCATCCAGGGCTCTTAATTGACTCGGGCTTAATTAATGATTGGGAGAACATCCACGGACAGCCCGAGGCTCCAAAGGGAGGGGCTGGGGATAGATTAATAACATAAAGGACTGGATGGAGACACTCCGTTCAACTGCTGCTAGACCGTGTGTGGAGCTGGCTTTGGCGTGTGACAGTACAAAGTGGGATGGGAAAATATTTGATGAGAAAATCCCTCACCTTACGCCGAGAGGACCTGCTCCTTCCCTGCTGCTCAAATCAGAAGTTACAGCTTGAGACGCATCTGCGCCTGCCTTCTCATCACGTTTAGTGAAGACACCCACTCTAAGAATCCTAGGACAAAGTGACCCCCAGGACTGGACCCGTCTTATCCTTGATAGTTTGGAGACTCGTTAGTTTTTGTTCCCAAGGAATTCTGCACATTTCCTTGGAGTCCTTTCTGTGGTTTCTAAGATAATTTAATGCAAGTTCTGTGAACATGTCTTTGGAATTTTATTAGCATGCCATGAGGGTTAGTTAAGAATTCCATGGAAGCTGGGGGACTCTTCCAAGTAAGAATTCCATGCTGTTTCTGTGAGAATTCACTAAGGATCACATGGCAACTCTGAGAGGTTTTCATGAAAATTCATTGAGAACTCCATAGGTCTTCTATGAACATTCCCTCAGACTTGTGGAAAAATTCTACGAGAAGGAGGCACAGATGACATGAACATTCTAGGAGCAACCGAAGGAAGTGTAGCAGGACTTACGGGAGGGCTTATAAAAGATTCCATGAGGCTGCTTTGCAAAAATTCCATCCAAATGTTTCAAGAATTCCGTAGGAGTTCTTTGGAAGCGTGTCAGAACCTTAAGCACATCCACGGCAGAATTTTCTGCAGGAGTCGCCACTGCCTTAGCGCTACGTCCACATGTGTCAGAACCCCAGCTCCAAATCACTGATCAGGGAGGCTCCCTTGAAAGAGACTCCTACTTTCTTTTTCTTTCTTAGTTTCATTTTTAAAATTTCTTTTACTAAAATGAAAATCAGTTTGTTAGAAACACACTCACTCTGGATACCTGCTGAGGGTTAGAACACAACGAATAACTGACTATGGAAACATACCACAAGGAAATGGAAGAGTTAGGACCACTCTGAAGAGGAAAGAGTCTTCAAATCTTTCCCTGTGAATCCTGTGAAGAATGTGTGCTGATTGACAATATTTCTCACATGGTCTGGTGTCGGAGGCAAGAACATGGGAGTGGCGGCCAGGAGTCCCTGGTTCTAGTTCCAGGTCTGCCATTAACTCATTGTATAAGCTTGGGCCAGTCTCTGGGTCTCAATTTCCCCTTTTGTAAAATGAGAATTTTTTTTTTCAAGGGCCAAATGTCCCATGTTTATTTACATATGAAATGTGTTTCATACAGTTATGATGGATGGAGTGCTTAACACCCGAAGGCAGCAAGACCTTTCGAGGAACTGAACGTTGACTACAGTATATCATGCAAGTATCTATATATACACAAACGAATTCCTTTTCTTAAAAAAAAAAAAAGTACAAAACATATTCAGGGATAAATACAAGGTATAAAATGCAAAAGAAAACACAAAACAAAACCAAAAAATAGAACTCTCTCAGAGAACTATAAACAGAAGGGACAGAAGAGTACCTCTGCTGCATTTTAATAAAGCAGAATTACCAGCATTAAATATACTCTTGAAATGGCTGAACTAAACCCGGGTGGCTCAGTGCTTAAGGTAACGGCCCATTGCAATACACAGGCGGCGGCATTGATAAGTCGGTGGTTGAAGTTGTGCATCCCGACTCTAAGTACCAGAACGTTTGGCAGTAGCACTCAGAACAGGAAACGCCAACTCTTTTGACAGCAAAGGGTTAAGTCAACTGATTTTTTTTCTGTCACGAGCCAGAGAAATGCTTGATATTCTTAGGTGTGTTTCTGTAATAGTTAATAAATTACATGACAAAAACCTGACTATAGAAATCTATTGGTCTAACTACGTATTTGTAACTTTTATAGCAGTCCAGCCCTTTGATTATTTTCCCTCCCTGTGCTCTTAAAGCCAGCCTTGCAGACCTGCCCAGAAAACCAGTCCCATTTTTTTCTTTTGAATAGTTTTCCCCATTCCTCAAAATGGAATTGAGGAAATCAGCATTCCTTATTAGATTCCTGGCTTCAGTTTTTATCCACGGCTGGGAAAGGAGTGACCTGCAAGGCTGCTTTAAACACCCTTCGGCGTGGCCTGAAGACAAAGGCACACCCACACTAGAGTGCAGTTGTGTCAAATGTGAACTCACTCCCTCAGGGCAGGCACATCGAGGAAGTGCTAAGACACTTAAAAGTTCCTAGTGTTTTTGAGACCCACAATTACTTACAATTTATGTAGTGAATTCTAAAAATTAAAAACACTAAAAAAGGCATTATTTTAGCCTGTAATTTGTTAACCCATTAAAAATCCAAACATACAAAATGGTTTATTTGAATTCAGGAACCGCCCCTGTTACTAAGAACTCTGTTTTAAAGAAACGGTACAAAAAGAAAAATTCTAACCCAGAACAACTCAGATGGTTTTCCACTAAATACTGACGCAAACATGTAACAAAGAGTATAAAAAGTTATTCATTTAAATATATACAAACTCTTTTAAACTCAAATACTGTTTTAATACTTATCGAGGATATATACAACGAGCTGAAGGAAGGTGCGTTGAAAGAGAATATATTGCAACATACACTGTTAACTCTATTATACTGCAAACTTTTTGTAACAAAAATGTCTTTTTTATTCCAATGTGGACAGGGATTTTCCCCATGGAGCATCTGTGGCTATTTCTCGGCTGAGCTCATCCTTTTGGATTTGATGAAGGCCATGCCGTGTGTCCGCATGTGAGCGTTTAAGGCAGCTTCAGTTTCAACAGTTTTTGCGCACACTTTGCACTTTCTGTCTGACACGGCGCCATCGGGGGATTCATCCTCGTGGCTGGGTTTGTTCTCCCGTTGGTTATCATCCCCAGCCCCATTTTGCTTGGACACTGGCTGAGGTTCCCTTAACGTATGTACGATGAAGAGGTGCCTGGACAGAGAGATGTGAGATGTGTAGCAGAGACCACACTCCCAGCACTGGTAGGAAGAACCATCCGATTTGTGCTGAGGGATGTGTTCGTGGAACTGCAGCAGGTTTTCGGTGGAGGAGCCACACACGGCACACTTGTGGACCTTAAAAACATTGATTTTCAGCTTTTTCAGTGGTTGAGTGATGGCTCCTCTGGGAGGCCTGAACTCCAGAACCGGTTTTTTCAGCTTCCACTTGGGACTGGGGACCTTGGTGTCTTCTTTTATTTCTGCTTCCTCTTCATTGGTGCTGTCTCATTTCTTTCAGGTCAGGGTCCTTGATGCCGTGCATCAGCTGGACGTGCTTCTTCAGCATCAACCGGGTAAAGGTACGTCTGGAGTCTGGGCAGTGTGAGCAGGCGTACACTTTCCTGATGCCTTTGTGCTTGATCCGGTTGTGCCGGCACAGGCTGTAGGACGAGCTGAAAGGCTTGTCACGCTGGCAGCAGGGGTGTTTCTTCACTTGCTTCCCGTGCTCCTTCCTCACGTGGGATATGTACACATCTCTCTGCATGAACAGGCGGTCACACTCCCAACACGTCCACCCAGGACTGGCCACTTTCTTCGTTTCCATTGATTTTTTCACAAGAGATGGAGATTTCTTTTCCAATTTCTCTTTCTCAGTCATGGATTTGGTGTCCTCTTTGTTCTGATTTGCTGAATTTTGAGTTGCAGGCTTAATGCTCAAAGGCAGGTTTAACCCCAAATTTGGAGGTCCTTCAATACTTTTCAATGTGCCATGCATAGACTTGATATGGTCCATCATAAGTTGCTTCTGTGCATATAAAAGAGAACAGTCTGGACACTTGAAAACAGACGCCTTCTGGTTTTCAATGTATTGGTCAAAGTGGCGATACAGCAGGGTTTGCAGGGTGAACACAGTGTTGCACATGGAACACTTATATATTATTTTTGGTTCTCCTATCTTGATGCCAGGATGCTGAAGGTAGGCGTGGGAATGTGTGCTTGGGGCAGACTTAAACGCCACTGGACAAATAAGACACTTGTAGAAGACTTCACAGTGAGAACCTTGAATGTGAGATTTCAGAGCAGCCACATCAGAGTACACAACATTGCAATGCACACATTGAAAACCAACTCTTCTTGTGTAGTTCAGACAGTTCTTGGTGACATGGGTCTGGAAATGCACAGACCTGCAGAAGGCACCTGCACTCAGGGCAGGTGTAGGGAGATTTGTGCTGATGGATTCTCTGGTGTGATGTGTAACTGCACCGGTTAGGAAGCAGCATCTGGCAGATGGTGCAAGTCTTTTGTCCACTCGGATCTGCAGCCTGCTGGAAATGTGTAGCCAGTGATGTCTCGTCCTAGAAGACTTCATTACACTCCAAACATTGTAGACTATGTCTACACAGTTTGGAGGGGTCTTCATCTAGGGGCATGGCTGGGGTGATGGAAGTGCTTGAAGGAGCCGATATGACTGTCCCAGTTATGCCAGACTGAATTTTTGTGAGAGTGTGTGTGCCGGCTCCCACAGGGCTCTGAAGAGTGGAAGTTGAAGTGGAAGTATTGCTTGATGGAGAAACTATCATTTGATCTGCTGGGACTGGCTTTAAAATTAAGTGGGAGCATTGCATTACCACCCCTTTCTCCTTATGCCCACGGGCATGGGAAAGGAGGCTGCATTTGTTGTAAAAAACGAGGTTCTTTGTACAGTGGTTGCACGTTACTTCGATGCGCATGCTCCGTCTGTCGGAGTGCTGAGTCAGACTCTTTTCAAGTGCAAAGGAGTCCCCACACTCCAAGCACTTGTACCCAGGCATCAGTAATGTGATCCCTGCGTTGGCGGGAGGACTGAGGTTTGGGATGTAAACAGGGACTGGATTGACACTGCTCAGCACCTTGTTGAAAGCTTCCACCACAGAACTCTGCAAGGACGACATCATCTGGACTTGAGACACATTTTTGGGGGGTTGAGAGGCTGCTGCATTGATTATTGCCTGCTTTATTTGTTGCTGAGGTTTGGTTAGCACTTGATGGAATTCAGAGGTGGCCTGGGCACCCTGAGGCAAAAGGTTAAGGTTGGCAAGGTGCACAGTCTTTGGCACGAGTTTGGCGTTGGCCAGGCTGGATGCCAGCACCATGACAGTTTACTGCTGGATGGTATTGGTAGCTTTAATGATGGCACTGCTGGCGCTCAGGACAGAGGCAGCAGATATGACCCTGAGTTTCACCGTGGTGGTGTTAGCGAGCTTCAAATTAATGACTTGGGATCCTGCCGTCTTCACAGTGGACACTGGGAGGAAAACAGTAGCCACAGGCTTGATTGTGACCTGTTTAGGGGTGAGCTCTGCAGGGGAAACTGACCATGTGGTCATGACCACGGACTGGAGAGGCGCCCGGTGGGGAGAGGAAAGGACAGCTTCTGATGCTGGAGACGAAAGAATGGATGTCACAGAGGCTATCAGGGATGCTGTCTGCTCGGAAGGTTTCTTCCCAGAGTCATGATCCACTTCTGGCAATAACCTGGTCACTGTTCTCTTGATTTCCCCAGAAGATGTCTTAATGGTTTTTATGCGGACTTTGGGAATTGCTGGTGTGGACCCTGCAGGAGAGGACGGGGAGCCCTTGCTGTTGTTCTCACTTGAGATGCTTCTGGGACTATCCGGTTGCTTTAGGGGTGGTTTTTTTTTTTTTGTTTTTTTTTTTTTTTTTTTTTTTTTTTTGGTCCCCTCGATGAGATTCTGGGATTCAGGAGACTTGTCAGTTGCTCTCCGACTGTCGTTTGCTTCTTTTGGTAACAGGGAGGATTCCCTCGAATTGGCCACTGGTTCTTTGCAGGAGTCTGAAGCCGCCTTTTTAGCGCTGAGAGCTGCAATGGCAGCGATGCAGGACGAGAGCTTGGAGGATGACTTTGTCTTCATGGCGCAACGCCAGAGAGGCCGGTGTCATTCTTATTGGAGCTCACTTTCCCATCCAGGACTCTGTTTTCCAGCATTCTTTCAATTTATCCTCTGCTTTTCTGACTTTAAAAGGTTCATAAACACTCAGGTTTATAGAATTGGCTTCTGCTTCTCTCTTAACAACTTTGTTTTCCTCCATATTGCCTGATGTAGAGTCCCGTTTTGCTGGAGTTTTCCCTTCCGAGTGCCTTCAGCTTATCGTAGCCCTGCCGGGGAGCTGACTCCATCAACAGGTTGGACCTGCAGCTTAGCATGTCCTCCTTGTCAGGGGGTCATCCACCTCCGTCTTCTCATCGTCATCAAACTCTTCAGCACTGGAGATCGGGCTAAACTGACTGAACGTTGAGTCTTTCAGAGTCACCTCAGGGGCAGGCACGTCTCCTTTCAAGGACTTCACTCCATCTTTACTGTAACTGTCGAGGGAGGACGCTATGAGAAATCCATTATGTAGGCCATTGCCGGTGGGGTTATGGCCATCTTTCTCCCTGCCCTCGACGAAGTGGATGTTCCCAACGTTCTTGATGATAACACTGACACCCACGTCAGAAGATGATGGTGCTGGGCATCATCCTCTCCCTGGGCGTTCTGCTTCGTGCGGTTTTTCATGGTCATTGTGTCCAGACTCAGTAGCTGCTTTAGGATCGACTATATCTGGGATGTCAAATGCTGCCAGGAGGTCATCAAAGTCTGGGGTCTTCATATCCCCCATGGTCATGAATTTGAGCAGATATTCTCGTGAACCTTGACCTTTTGGAAAGACTTTAGACCAATGTTCAGTTACTGTCACACGGCTGCGTTCTCAACAAATAGGAAAGGGTTAAAAGCAGCCCCAGTCAACAGGCCTTTTGGCCTTCATAATAGTCAGAAGCATCCCCAACACTCTTTAGTAGCGTCTGAAAGAAAAACCACAAAACAGAACATACCCCCCTTCCCGGGGTTGGCCTACGCGGCGGTCAAGCCCGGGCGTCTGGGCCGCAGCTCCTATGACCTTTGTTCAGTGCGCTGCTGTGGCTGCTGCTGCTGTTGTCGGAGCGGCGGCGTCGGCGGGGGTGGCTTCCATGTTACCGGCGTGTCATCTGCGTTCCTGCTGCCGGAGTCTGTGTGTGCATGTGCGGTGGAGCGGCCTCGCCGAGCGCCTGGCCCGGGCACCGCGCCTCCCGTGGCACCGCGCTCTAGGCCAACGGCTGGGGGTGCGGGCCCGGGCGGCGGCGGCGGCCGTAAAATGAGAATTTTTAGACTGGGAAATCCCCATGGACTCTGCCAATCCTGACAGTCTGTGGTTCTGCAAAGTAATAATGATGGTGCTGGTAATGGTGATAATGGTGGTGATGGTGATGTTGGTACTGATTGTGTTGGTGGTGATGGTGGCGATAATACTGGTTGTAATGGTGGTGATGGTAATGATGGTGACAGTGATGGTAGTGATGATGACGGTGGTGATGGTGGTGGTGGTGATGGTGGTAGTAACAGTGGGTTATGGTGATGACTGATGTTGCTGGTGGTAGTGATAGTGATGGTGGTGATGGTGGTAATGACGGGGGTGATGGTGGTGATGGTGGTGACGGTGATGATGGTGGTAGGAATGGTGGTGGTG
The DNA here is from genome assembly GCF_024542745.1 of Macaca thibetana thibetana. Taxonomy (NCBI): domain Eukaryota; kingdom Metazoa; phylum Chordata; class Mammalia; order Primates; family Cercopithecidae; genus Macaca; species Macaca thibetana. The sequence goes on from NC_065582.1 coordinate 177,770,891, forward strand.
ATAGTGATGGAGATGATAGTAGTGGAGGTGGTGGTGATTGTAGTGATGTTGATGATGGTGGTGGAGGCTGTGGTACATGATGGTGGTGGGGGTGGGGATGATGGTGGAAGTGATGGTGGTGGTGATGGTGATGATGGTGATGGTGGTGGTGATGATGGTGAGGGTGATGATGGTGGTGATGGTGATGGTAGTGATAGTGATAATGGTGATGGTGATGATGGTGGTGATGGTGATGGTGGTGGTTATGATGGTGATAATGTTTGTAGTGATGGTGGTGGTAGTAATGATGATGATGATGATGATGGAGGTGGTGGTGGTAACAACAGTAATTACCATCCCTGAGCATTTATACTACTGCTGTGCTAAGCACCTTCCATTCTCTTCTTAAACTCCCATATTCAATCATTTGAGATAAGAACTATATTTATCTCTCCTAGTTTATAGAAGAGGAGATTGAAGCCCCCAGAAATTTGAGGTCACATGGCTGATAACCAGCAGATTTAGCATCTAATCCGTGATTGTCCTACTTCCCACTTCTCTTAGGCACCACTCCACACTGTTTCTTCTACCATTTGCTGCTCTAATCTTTTGACTTTCAAGGAAGTTCTCCAATGTATCATGCAAAGTACCTGTGACAGCAAAAGCCTCAGGCTGCCTGATTTGTTCACGTTTTGTAAACACCTACTTTCATCCCTCATTCCTGCTCCATCATGATCTGCCCTTTTGTTTGCTCATCCCTTATCCAAGATTCCAATCATGTACCTCTTCTCCCATGTGGTCTATCCTGCACACACCAGGTGAATTTCTTGCAAATGATGTTTACCATCACAAAATTCTTATGCTCAGGAATTTTTAGTGGATTCTCCTAGTGTGAAGGACTAAATAAACTAAGTTAAACTTTTGAAAGTCCCTTAGGGCATCCTTCTAGGACCTCTAATATCACAGTGTCTGTGATAGCTCCTTAATGCTCTGGGCTAAATTCCATCTCTGTGACTTTGTTTATGCACATACTGCCTGGAATGCCTTCCTCCTCCCTCTCCATCCTGCTTCTTCCAAAAATGAGACTTACTAGACTACTTTAATCTGCAATCTAGAACATTCACACATTCTTCTTCATGGAGTAGCACGACGGGCTACAATGCATATTATTTGGACAGCTCTTCTCACACTGAATGGACAGGGCAAATCACTAAAAGTGAGGACCACATTGTGTCAGAGCCATGCAGACGTGGCCCTGCTGCTGACCAGCTACAGGATCTTGGGCAAGTGACTTTACCTCTCCCAGCGAGTTTCCTCATCTATTACAAAATGAAAAGGAAATAATACAATCTTAGTGGGCAGAGGTATTGTGAAAAATGAAATGAGAGAACAGAAAGATCTTCCTGATAAGCTTTAGAAGTTGTAAAGACAATCAGGAATGTCAGGCATGGAGCACACTGCCTGGACTGGAAAAGGTGCTTGGGAATGTGAGTTGATTGTCCTCTCCTACACATCCTCAAGCACACAAGCACACTGCGGGGCACATGGTGCTGTAATCATCATTTAGAACACCTGTGCTCCAGGCATTGTGCCAAATCTTGGCATCAAGAGCACTTTTAATCTTTTTTCTCTCCTTTAATTGTTCTGATTTTTTTCTGCCAATATCCCCATATGACAGCAGGGGATACTGAGGCTTATAGACAGGATTCAAAGCTGGGTTGGCTCATCTGAATTTTAGCACCTTGGCTTTGCTGCCCTTCAGCAGCACACACTAAATACCCATGTGCTTCTTTTCTTTTCTTTCCTTTTTTCTTTTCTTTTTTTTTTTTTTTTTTTTTTTGACAAGGTCTCACTCTGTCACCCAGGCTGGAGTGAAGTGGCAAGATCATGGCTTATTGCAACCTCGACCTCCCAGGCTCATGTGATCTTCCCACATCAGCCTCCTGAATAGCTGGGACGACAGGCACGTGTCACAACAGGGATAATTTTATTTTATTTTTTGTAGTGATAGGATTTTGCTATGTTGCCCATGCTGGTCTCAAACTCCTGGACTCAAGTGATCCGCCTGCCTTGGCCTCCCAAAGTGCTGGGGTTACAAGCGTGAGCCACTGCACCTGGCCGCCATGTGCTTCTTGACCAAGCAAACTTCCTGGTTCCTCAGTCCCGGAGTGCCTCCATGCACACAAATGGACCACAGCCTGCTCCTCAGGGAGAGTTTGTGGTTTGTGCTTGTGTGGGAAATGGTTTCTAATCAACAACAGTAGAGGAGGCTGACCTACAGGTCAAATTTAAATGCCCCTTGTTATGGAGGGGATGGAAATTTCCCCATGGTTTTACAGGGAGTGGGTAAATCAACAGCAAGGCCCTTGGAATAATCATCTCAACGCTAAGGAGAAAGTCAAGGTTGATAAGGAGCTTAGGCCTTTGATTCTGATGGAAAAATGGGTTCAGAGAGAAGGAGTGATTTGCTAAAGCTAGTGGCAGGGCTTGGGGGGATTCTGCAGCCTGATTCCCTGTTCACTGCACATCTCGACCCACCTCTCCTGTGTCCCACTCCCTAGAGGCCTGTCTCTCTGCCAGGACTAACCTGGCCATCTTCTCCATGTTCTAATGGCGATGGGTGATAGTGTGACATTTTACACTTCCCAGCTATCATTTTCTGTCACTTTTATTTATAACATCTTCACCATGTTTCTGGCCTTATGCTCGTCTCCATGAAAATTATTGAGTAATGAAGGAGTTGAACCATGAAGGAGACAAAATCATTGCTCTCTCTAAGAGTTGTAGTGACACATGGCCAACTTAAAGGAGTATAAAAATCAAACAAATAGGACTCATTTTTCTCTGACATAAGAATTCTGGAAATAACTGGTCCAGAATCCAGGGCTCCTTAGGACCCAGGACTCCTCAACTCATTGGTGCCACCATCCATAGCCTGCAGTTCCTGTACTCTTGGTCACAGGGCAGACGTCCTCCACCCCCACCATCATAATGTCTTTCTGAGCAGGAAGAAGGGATAAATGTGAGGGGCAAAAAAGCATATGCCAGTTGGTTCATCCCTGTTTAAGGTCTTTGCTAGAAAGATCTTCCCCATACATCCCATTGACTACTGCAAACTGCAAGAGAGGCTGAGAATTAAGTTTGTATTTGAGTTGGTAGACTGCAGCCTCCAAGTAAAACTGTAGTGCTCTTAAAAAGCAAGAAGGGAAGTGGTTACTGAATAGACTACCAGCTGTCTCTGCCACAGTGGAGTCAAAGACTTCCTAAAATTGTATGCAAAATGAGGAATATATACATGTGATTTTCAGGGAAGAGAGTCTATAACATTCCTTACATTTTCTATGGGATCCATTGGGTTGAGTACCTCTGGTCCAAATAAAGACCTGTGCAGCAACAATTCGAATAGCTTAACATTGGTTCTTCATGCCCACACCCAGTCAATTTCCTCAGCATTATCAGCATGGGAGGCATTAGGAAAACAATGCAAAGCTCCAGGGCAAGGATTCTGCTTTACCAGCCCAGAGCTTCCATATCACAGCTGCATGACCATGGGAAATCCCATAACCCTTTTGAACCTCAGTTTCTTAGTCTATTAAAAGGGAGGACAAACCTACCTCAAAAACTTGTAAGAGGATATTTCTGCTTCTTGCATAGAAGTAGGAACAGGAACCAGATTTATTCTCCCTCCTGAAACAAATGAAAACCAAGACAAAACATGTGAAAACTGGTTTTCAGATGTTGGCCATCAGGCAGCACAGAACCAAAATCCTTGAGAAAGAGAAAACAAACAAGGCTACAATTGCCCAGCCTATTGCTGGAAATGGAGACCATTTCCTGAGATCAGTGCAAGGAGGCCATCTTAGTAAGTTTTATCCTGCAACAACAGAATACCTGAGACTGAGTAGTTTATAAACAACAGAGATTTATTTCTTACAGTTCTGGGGGCTGAGAAGTCCAAGATTAGGTGGCCTCCATCTGGCGAGTCTTTGTGCTGGATCATCCCACAGTGGATGGCAGGAGGGCAAGGGAGGGTGAAAGAGGGCAAGAAATCAAACTCTCAGCCTCAAGCTCTTTTATAATCAGCACTAATCCATTCTGAAGAATGGAGCCCTCACAACCCAAACACCTCCCATTAGGCCCCATCTTCCAACACTGTTGCACTGAGGATTCGATTTCCAGCACATGTGTTCTGGGCAACACATTCCAACTACAGGAGAGGTCGAACCCAGGCAGCATTTGACCATCTCCACAAGCTGAGGCGGTGGAAGTGGGAGTACAGGGAGTATGAGATGGCTGAAATTCACGCAGAGCACCAGAGGTAGAAATAACACAGAAAGGGCTGCACAGGGTCCCTCCTGAGTCTTCATCTGATCCTGTGAGTACTTATCAGCACTTGCATGAAAGGAAGCTACCCTCCTCCAAAGAATTAGAGAAAAAATCCCTAGAGCGCAAACAGGCCAGGAATATAGCATTTTCACCAGCCACAGTGGATAAGCCTCATAGTTAGAAGAATGTCAGAGTGCTCCAGAAGACATTTAGGGTCTTAAAAGTGGGCAAAATTAGCCCTAGACTAAAGGCTGCCTTGATAGCATCTAACAAAGATTAAAAACAAACCTTGAAAGGAACAAATGGCTCCCAAGTTATTTAACCGTGTTGCAGGAAAAAAATCTCAAGAATACTTACAGAATATAAAAATGTCTAGCACACAAGAAAATAAATATCATAATATATGGTATAAAAGAAGCAATGGCATGCAGAGAAACAGTAAAATAAAATGTATGATGAAAGCATCAGTCAATAGAAACAGAACAAAAAATAACACAGGTGATAGCATTAAGAGACAAGGACCCTAAAACAGTTATTACAACTACATAACTATGTCTAAGAAAGTAGAGAAAAAATTGAGCATGTTGAGATATAGAAGTTATAAAATAATCAAACTTCTAGAAATGAAAATTACAATGCTTGAGATTTTTTAAAAATAAAACAAAACACTTTGTGAGATTAACAGCAGATTAGAAACTGCAGAGAGAAAAGATAAGTGAACTTGAAGACCTAGTAATAGAAACTATTCAAAAAGGAAATACAGAAAAGAAAAAAACTGAAAAAATTGAACAGAGCAGCATTGAGCTGTGGTACAGATTCTAGTTTGCTAACAAATGTGTATTGTAGTCCACAAAAAAGAAGAGAGAAAGGGAGAATAAAAACAATATTGGAAGAAGTAAGAGATAAAAACATTTCTAAATTTGATGAAAACTTTAACCCAGAGAACCAGTGAACCCACTACAAAAAAAAAAAAAAAAAAAGAAGAAAACATTATCAAGGTACATCATAATTAAATTGCTCAAAAACAATGATAAGGAGAAAATCTCAAAAGTACCCTGTTAAAAAAAAAAAAAAAAAGACATTACATATAGAAAAACAATGATAGCAATAGCTGCAGATCTCTCATTGGAATCAATGTAAGCCAGAAAGAAGTGGAGCAAAATATTTAAAGAACTGAAAGAAAAAAAAAAAAACTGTGGATAAAAATCTTATGCCCAGCAAAAGTTCTTTCTAAAGAAAGGGGAAATAAAAAGAGAGGGGTGAAAAGGACATACAAACATTAAAAGCAGCAGAGCAATATTACAAGAAGTATTAAAGGAAATTATTCAGCCAAAGTAACATGAGACGGGATGAAAACCTGGATCTACACAAAGAAAAAACGAACAGCAGAAATGGTAAATATGTTGGTAATATAAGGGGTTTCTTTTCTAAATTTCTGACCACTTTGAAATGTAATTGGCAGTTTATATTTTAAAATAACAACCATGTGGTTTATAACCTGTAGAGGCTGAATATGTAACAATAGCAGCAAAAAGGCTAGGAGGTGGTTCGTTCTTAAACTATAATGTGAAGTGGTGTAATATTACTTGAAGGTAAACCGTGATAGGTTAAAAATGTATACTATCAACATTAACGCATCACTAGAGAAACAAAACATTCAACTTTTGCCGAAGTGCCAAGGCAATTCAATAAGGAAAAGATAATCTATCAACAAATGATGCTGTAACAATTGGATAGCCATATGCAAGAAAATGAACCCCGACATTTACCCGAGAGCATGTGCAAACACTAACCAAAACTATATCATAAATCTAAAGTGTAAGAGCTAAAACTATAAAACTTCAAGAGGAAAGCATAGAAGAAAATCATAGTGATCTTTGATTTGTTAAGATTTCTTAAATAGGACACAGAAATTTCCTACTATAAAAGAAAAGCATCAAATTGTATTTAATCAAAATATAAAGCTTTTGCTTTTCAAAAGACACTCAAATGAAAAGGCAAGCCACAAACTTGGCAGTTTTTTTTATGAAACATATATCCAGAAAAGGACTCATATCTAGAATATATAAATAATTATCATATCTCTGTAAGAAAAACAAACTAATTTTTAAATGGACAAAAGACTTAAATAAGATATGTGGATAGCAAATACTGACATTAAAGATGCCCAACATCATTAATCATTAGGGAATTAAAACTACAAGGAGATGGGGCGAGGAGGCTCATACCTGTAATCCTTGTGCTTCGGGATGCTGGAGCCAGAGGATCACTTGAGGCCAGGAGTTTGAGACCAGCCTGGGCAACATAGTGAGATTGTGTCTTTAATTTTTTTTTAATTAGTTGAACATGGTGATTAGTGCCTGTAATCTGAGCTACTTCAGAGGTTGAGGTGGGAGAATCACTTAAGACCAGGAGTTAGAGGCTGCAGTGAACTCAGATGGAGCCACTGCCCTCCAGTGTGGTTGACAGAGTGTGACCCTGTCTCAAATAAAATAAAATAAAAAATAAAACTATAAGGAGATACCACTACACACACACGCTAAAATGAAAAAGACCGATTAACCAAGTATCAGAAAAAATGTAGAACAGATAGAGCTGTCATAGACTGCTGGTAGGAACATGAAAAGGTGCAGTCTCTTTGGAAAGCAGTTTGGGAATTTCTCAAAAAGTTACACTCACACCCCCAAATGACCCACCATTCTACTACTAGGTGTTTAGCCAACAGAGATGAAAGCACACAGAACTGCACACAAATGTTGGGAACACGTTGAGCCACTTTATTTGCAATAGCCCCAAACTAGAAACTATCCAAATATCCATCAGCAGGTGAATAGTAAACTGACTGTGGTATATCTACACAGCAGAATGCTACCCAGCAACAAAGCAATGAGCGGTAGTACACGTGCATCGTGGACAGGTATCAAATTAATTATGTGGAGTGGAAGAAGACAGACCAAAAATGTACATAATGTAATGGTTCCATTTACATAAAATTCTAGAAAATCTGTAATAACAAATAGAAGATTGAGTGGCTCTCTGGAGTACCCAGCAGGGAAAGCAGGAAGGGATTATAAAGATGCCCCAGGAAACTTTGAGGGATGATAACTTCTAAGTTAACTAACTTCGTTGTGATGACTGGTTGATTTGAGTTCGTATGCATCTGCTAACATGTTATCAAGTTGTACACTTAAAATATATGCAGTTTATTGTATGTCAATTACATCTCAACAAAGCTGGGATTTTTTTTTAAAGGTAGAAAGAGAAACTGAAATACTAGACAAGAAGGAGGTAACAGCATGAGTTATGCATTCTAGACGTAACATTCTTCTAAGGAAGATGAAAATGGTTCAAAAATAAAATGAGTTCCTAAGAAGAGAGCCAATAAGATTAGACATGTAAATGCTTTTCCTGTGGCAAGCTTTGCTCTTAGAGGTATTCCTGAGCTCACTCATTGCATGTTCTCAACAACCTCCTGGGGGAGCGACTGTACTGTCCTCATTTTATCGACAAGGACACAGGCCCAAAGAAGTGAAGGAACTTGCCCAAGGTCACACAGCTAGAAAGAGGTTGAGTCCAGAAGATGAACCCAAGCAATTTGGCTGAGTGGCCTGGGCTCCTGTTCCTGCCACTCCCTTCTGTCCCTTGTGCCTTGTCCAGGGAGCTGAAAACAGCTGCAGTTCTATTCACAGCCCTAACGCCACAGCTGGGGTCTCTGGGAAGCTCTGTGGTTTTGGCCCCCTATGAGAGCTGTAGTACCTGTTCCTTCTTTCTCTTCCCCAGCCTCCTCCCATTCCCATGGCACCCCTTTGGAACATCTTAGAGTTTCAGAACTTCCCAGGACCTTCAAGAGCAGTTTCATGCCACCATGCCTGCTTGCAACAGATGCCCTGTTTTGCCAGCCAAGCCAGCACCTCACCTCAGGCTCCGCTCATCTGTGAAGTCTTGACTGACTCAAGTCCCCATCCCCAAGCAGAATTGGCCCTGTCCTCCTCTGCTCCCATTCTATGCCTCGTAGAGACTCTGAACCTGGCCGCAGTTCAAGGGCAGGAAAGCCTGGCTGTGGAGGATGCCAGATTCTGGGAAAGGCACCAAAAAGTCATAGTAAATAATGTGGGACAGGGGAGGCTGATCAGAGCTTAGCTTGCAAATAAAATTTAAAATTGTGAAACAGGCCAGGCATGGTGGCTTGCACCTGTAATCCTCACACTTTGGGAGGCCGAGTCGGGGAGATCATTTGAGGTCAGCAGTTTGAGACCAACTTGACCAACATGGTAAAACCCCATCTCTACTAAAACTGCAAAAAAAAAAAAAAAAAAAAAAAAAATTAGTTGGGCATAGTGGCAGGCAGGCACCTCTAGTCCTAGCTACTCAGGAGGCTGAGGCAGAATTGCTTGAACTTGGGAGGCAGAGGCTGCAGTGAGTTGAGATCACGCCACTGGGTGACAGAGCGAGACTCTGTCTCAATAGATAGATAAATAAATAAATAAAATAACATTGTGAAACAGTTTATTTTACATTTCACAACGTTTAGTCCTATGATACCAATGGACTGGCTCCTGGGACCGGTCAAGATGAGATGAGAGTTGGTCCTTCTGGAGATCCTGACAAATTGTACAACACCAGGATGCGTCAAGTCAAGGGCATCATTTTTTACAGCATTCGAGGAGTTCATCAATGCTCCCAGGAGCTTCTCTCAAGTTTGGATATGCAAATCCCTCCTCTTGAAGTGCCTGTGCTGTCCTGATTGAGTGGATCTGCTCTTCATCAAATGTTCTCGGAGTTAATCCCACCAGATCCTCATGTGTCTCCAGTTCCGCTTGTGGCAGAAGAAATTCTTGAAAAACACTGTGGCAGGTAGAATAATGGTCTCAAAGATGTCCACATCATAATTCTTGGAGTCTATGAACATGTCACCTTACCTGATAAAGGGGACTTTGTGGATGTGATGACGTTAAAGACCTTGAGATGGGGGAACTCTCCTGGACAGTCTGGGTGGGCCCAAAGTCATCACAAGGGTCCTCATAAGAGGGAAGCAAGAGGGTCAAAGTCACAAAACGCATACGTGATGAAGGAACCACAGGTTGGAGTGATGCATTTTGAGGATGGAAGAAAGGGCCATGACCCCATGGAACATAGGAGGCCCCTAGAAGAAGGAAAAGGCGAGGAAATGAAATCTCCCCTAGGAAGAACACTGTCTTTCCCATACCTTCATTTTAGCCTCAGGGAGACCCATTTCTGATTTCTGACCTCCGGAACTGTAAGGTAATAGCTTTGTGTTCTTCTTCTTCTTTTTTTTTTTTTTTTTTTTTTTTTTTGAGACAGAGTTTCGCTCTTTTTGCCCAGGCTGGAGTGCAATGGTGCGATCTCGGCTCACCGCAACCTCCGCCTCCCAGGTTCAAGCGATTCTCCTGCCTCAGCCTCCCGAATAGCTGGGATTACAGGCATGTGCCACCACCCCGGCTAATTTTGTATTTTTAGTAGAGACGGGGTTTCTCCATGTTGGTCAGGCTGGTCTTGAACTCCCGACCTCAGGTGATCCACCTGCCTCGGCCTCCCAAAGTGCTGGAATTACAAGCGTGAGCCACCGCGCCCGGCGTTGTGTTCTTCAAGTCACTAAGTTTGTGTTCATTTGTCACAGCAGCAGTAGGAATCAAATGCAACCATTTTTATTCACTTTGAGGAAATTGTGTATCTTTGCAAACTTTGAAATTTGTTTTGCAGTCATAGTGGGAGCTGGATGCATGGTTGATGTTCTGTGTCTGCCCCTCCAATCATCCCACCCAGGCCCTCACTCTCCTATAAATGTCACACAGCCAAGTCCTCTCTGGGAACTGCCCTCTGCAGAAGACAGCAGCCTCACCCAAGGTTATACCCGCTCCACTGGGGCAGCCTGCATTGAATGAACAGTCAATCTCAGGGGACAGAGCCTGGCCTTGATTTGGACAGTTTCAGCTCATCCCAGCTTCAGAGCTCCACGTGGTGCTCAGTGGTGGCTGCATCACAGTTCAGCTTCTCCCCTGTCCATGTTGCTCCTCTCTCTCCCTCCTGGGCATTGCTGCCCAGAGCACTCTCCAGGAATTTTCTGCATGCCCATCAGCTCTTAGACATGTTTCTTGGGATACTCCATGTAAGACAGCAAACATTTAGATTGTGTTGCTTACAGTCAGAGGAGTCAGATGGCCTCAGACTGGTCTGCCTTGAGCAGAGACGCGGTTTGTGGTTTTCACAAGATGATTGGTGGAGGTGAGCAGAAAAGGCCGTTTGCTGGGGATGACAGTATATGTAGTCCATTCACTTGTGAGTCTCTTCCTGTTACAAAGACCTGTGTTTTTTCCTTTGCTGCACAGTACCTGCCAGGACTTGGATAATGAACCCACATGTAAAGGGACTGTGTCAACTTGTCTTTCTGTGTCTGCACATCCCCTCCAGACAAGCCCAGCCCAATAGCCTGCTGAATACCACTAAGTGATCCTCATCAATGCCAAATAAACCAGAGAATCATCATGATGAACCCTGACCCCTCACCCCAAATCATGACATAGAGTAAAATGTTTTGTGCCGCTAAGTTTGAGGCTGTTTGTTACGCAGCAGTGGATACCTGGAACAGTCATTTGGACTGACCTTTGGACAGTCATTTGGAGAAGTGACATCATATTAAATGATTAGCAAGTACCACTGCAGGAACTAGTGGGGGTGGAGGGAGCACCTCCAGATTGGAAGGGCAAAAAGAAAAAGTTTTGAGACTGTACTAAGTGCCAAGCCTCAGGCAAGAGCTTCCACCTCTGCTATCTCCAAGAGTCTTACAGTCCTTGGCTGAGGTGGGAAGGCCTCTCCCCATTCTACAGAGAGGCAGATGAATGCCTGGAGAAAGGTAAGGTGACTTGCTCAAAGTCACACCACTAGTTCCTTGCATTCAACTATTTACCAATTAATTAATTAATTCAACAAGTATCTCGTGTCTGCTATAAGGCAAGCTCCATGCGAGTTCCTGGGGAAGCATCATGAAAAAAAGAAAGGGTAGAGTTGGTAACAGGAATTGGGAGTGCACGCAGGAGAGAGGGCTGCAGATGCAAGTTGTGTGGTCAGAGTGAACTTCTCCAGGAGGGAACACTTAAGCCAGTATGGAAGAGGGTAACGGTGGGAACTTGCGGTCTAAGGAAGCTTCCTCCACAGCTCTGGGGCTCAGGTCTACAGCCTGCAGGGCATAGACACTCCTGAGCTTTCCAGTATAGAAACCTGCACTGCCTTCAACTGTGCTGGGCACTGCCTGGGCCCTCCATTGGAGGCAGGGCGGAGCAGGCAACGTGGCACCAGATAATGATGCCTCTGTGTCGCCCACACTGGCCACACCAGCTGCAAGAGCCATCCGGTGGCTCCAAGTTAATTGCTCCAGAGCACAAGGGGCTGTATAATTTGGATCAAAGGGCCCCTCTCTTGAAGTCTTAATTGTGGCACTTCACGCTGCCCTGGGGCGAGCTGAGCCACAGCAGCACTGCCTCTGGGGTGGTGCCTCTGGTCTCAGCTTTGCCACTTGCCACTGTGTGTTGTCAACATTTCCTGGCCTCAGTTTCTTTGCCTATAAAATGGAAGTGAAAAACTCCTCCTTCCCACTACCCCCTACCATAGGAGAGGATGAAGTCAGGAAGTTGGTATGCAAATAATGCCATAAATACCTCTTGAATCCTAAGTCCTACTTACACTGGACAAATTGCTGTTCTTTGAACTCACTCTAGTTATTGATCCATCCATCCATTCATTCAGCATTGCCTGTGTGCCCGTTTTGTGCCAGGCATGGGTTCTGGGGTTACAGAGGTGACTAAGACACCGTCACTGACCTCTACGAGCTGACTGTCTGGAGAGGAGACAGGCAAGGGTTGAGCAGAGAACCACAATCCTGCTGGGGAAGGGGTCTTTGGGCTGGGCTTTGAAGCTTGCACAGGAGTCTGCCCCTTTATGGGAGGACATCCAAGCACAGGAAACTGCACGTGCAGAGAGGCAAGGCGTGATGCAGTGTGTCAGTGGGGAATACTCACTGGACGGTGGAGGCAAGGGCTTTACAGGCCAGCAGGGGAGTCTGGACTTGAGAGCCATAGAAGGGTTTTAAGCAAGGGAGAGATATGATCGGCTTTATCTAGGGGGAGGGATCTCTGGTAGCAATGTACAGGCCAAAGAGTAAGAGGCTGGGGACAAAGAGATCAGAAAGGAGGCAGTTGCAATGACTTAAATGAGACTTCATTCCTACACTCCATGAATACTTTTTGAACACCTACTGTAAGCCAAGCACTGCACGGGCTCTGGGAAAATGGGAGACAGTGCTTTCACTCTAATGAGGAAGAAGACAGTAAACATAAATATGTCAGGAAGTGTCAGATGCTGACAAGAGCTCCAGAGAAAACTCAAGCAGACGTGAAAGAGTCTATGGGGTAGGCAGGCCCTTAGCATCCCTGCTCCGTGCCTTCTGCTTCCTCTTCCTGGACTTCAGGGGCTGGAAAGCTAAAAACTACATTTCCCAGACTTCCTTGCAGTTCTGGATCCAAGACAAATTCGGTTCCACCAAATAGATGCATCTGGAGCCCTGGAAAGCACAAACAGGGCGAGGTCTTCTTTCCAGCGCTTCGGGCTCCTTTTTGTTGGCAGCCAGGGCACATTTCTGCCGCAGTCGACGTTCCAGTGGAGTGTGCTTCCTGCAGGTTCCTAGAGGGTGAGGGGCAGTTTTAGCAGTGGTTGCAACCTCCTGATTTCCTCTCCCTGATCCCTGATTATAGCCATAGCTATGGTCCTTTTCTGTTGAGATCTAACCTCCTATATAAAGGGTGCAAAAATGGATTCTTGATTGGTTTTTGACATGTATACATAAATCCAAGTAACCACTCCATCGTCTAGCTATAAAGCATCTCCATCTGCCCAGTGCCCTGGGCCCCCTAAGCTCCACAGTGGAAGTGGTGACCTTCTGGTTTCCCATCTTACCATGGTGGAAACCTTAGTAGCCACCCTGGCCAGTCACTCCCAGGAGGTTCAGCCTCCAGCTCCTCCTTAGCCTTCCCAAGAGGTTTGCAAGCACCTCATCCCCTGTTAAGTCTCTGAGAAAACAGAAGGGGCCTTGGGAGTTGGTGTTGCCGGATGTAGCACACAGAGGTTTGGACTGATGCCTCCTAATAAGTTGTGTGCTTCTGGGTCGGCAGGAGGTAGAGAGGGGATGGGGCATTTGGTGGTGCACAGAACAGAGGAGGTAGAACCATGACTGCTCCCTGTGCAGTTTCTTTGGCCAGAAATGCCCTCGCCACTACTGCCTTGTGGGTAGGTGAGTGGGTGCCACCTTCAAAGCTCAGATGCCACCCCTTCCAGAGGCCCCTCTGACCCACCACGTAGATAGATCAGCACCTCTGCACCTGTGAATCTGGGCCAAGCAGTGCTTTGTTGTATTTAAATGTAATTGTGCATTGTACACATCTTTAGGACAGTGCGTCCTGGCAGGGACAAAGGGCAGGGATGCTGTTCTTCCTTTGTGCTCCATTGATCACCACCGTACCTGGAGTATCAGTCATCTCAGCTTGACCGTGAGTTACAGGTTCTCAGGGACTTCATATCTTAGTTATCTGGGTCCCTGCGGACCAGCACAGGTCTCATCCTTCTCCATTGCCAGAGAGAATATCAGGAGCCATGTGGCCCAGGCAGGGGGCAGCCTCTGCTACCCAGAGCCATAGGCACTGCAGGGAAGCAGAGTGAGGAGCAGGACCTCAGGTGATCCACGTGGCCGGTGCTGCTGCCCAGGGCTGTCTTCTACATGCTCCAGGCTTTCTTGTGCGTGGCCCAGGTGTGGGGTTTCAGGAGGGCTAGGGCTGGGCTGGCAACGGCTTTGCCATGCTGTGGGTGCTCACTGACAGTGAGTGTTTAGCTTTATGTTCCTGGGGAGTCAGATGGCCTCAGTTCAAATCCCAGCTCTGCTACCTGCCAGCTTCAGGGCCTCATGTGAGTCTCTCAACCTTCTGTGTCTCCGTTTTCTCATTTCTGAAAGTTGGGACAGCTTCTCATAGGGTTTGCCACAGGTCTGGTTCTTTGGGAAACAGATTCTGTGATTCATGCGCCCAAGATTTTAGTGGTGCATCTGAAGGAACAAGGAAAGCAGGGCTCAACAGCATGCCAGAGGTGACGAGTCAGGAGGGGCCGCTCTGCAGATGGAGCACATCCAGCCCCTTGGGGTTGACTTGGGGCCACTCCTCCTTCCTGCCTTGGCCAAGAGGGCTCGTTAGTTGAAGTCAAATATGGCAGGGGACTCAGGAGCGAGCCTTTGCCACCAACGCTTTCTGCAACACAGAGCTGTGTCCCTCCTGAACCGTGTCATCTGCCATAGCCTTGCTGTGAGAATCCAGTTACTGTTTCTCTGTGTTGGTGAGGCCAGCAGTCACAGCTCTTCTGGTGAGAAATGTTACTATATTTGTGGGGAGCGGCATTCGGGACAGCTCGTGCAAACACAGGCTAACCAGCCCTACAGGGGAGGGAGGGGCAGGAGGCAGAGATCATGGGTGAAAACAATCTGTTCCCAAATTCTGGATGGGCCCTAATTGCAAACGAAGAGCCCGTCAGTGTGGTGGGTCCCAGGAGGCAACGCCAGGGAGAGAGCTGGTGACTGGAGTTGTCTTGGTTCTGTCCATGTTTCCCAAATAAATAAGTTGTGCACCATGCAAATTCCCACTTAAAAACAAAAAACAACCAAACAAACAAAACTTGATTTTCCTGTGGAACATAAACTATAGCTTAGCATTTCTTGGCAGTCAGTGGTTTCCAGAATCTCATGCAGGTTAAAAATAAAAATGCAAAGCATTGTGATAATCCCTTCTGTTCTCGTGGCTCTTTCCACTTTGTCAAGTATTTTCCCAGTCATCTCGCCCCACAGACCCCACCACAATCTTTCCAGGCTGGAGGTTTTATTCCTAATGATAGATGAGAAAACTGAGGCACCCAAGGCCACAGAAAGGGAAGTGAGATCCCCAGACTCAGGCCAGACCTGCTTGGCTCCACATGGAGGAACCTTCTTCTCGGCCACTTGTCTTCTTGTTAATGTGTTAGGTGAGATCAGGAAAAATACTAACTATCACATCACGAATGTGTTCAAAGCCAACTGGTGTTCCCAGTAGGGTTGGAATTGATGTCCTCGTCCTTCCAGTCTAAACCTGGGAGACATTTTCCTGTCTATGTCTTACTTGGTGTTACCAGTCAGGGTCCAATGGGAAAGAGTATTTTCAAGTGTTTAATAATGAGACTGTTTATAAGGGCTGGGCAGTATTTGCAAGGGGATGAGTGTGGAGCTCATCCTAAGCTACAGCCCCATTTTGGGGCCAGGGTCCAAGAACTCAGGAGACAGAGTCACTATCCTGGAGGAGGGAGAGAAGGGGCCTGTGAGCTCAGTGCGGGAGACTGGGTCCTCTTCCCACTGACCAAGACTGTATGACCTGCAAGATTGGACCAAGGTCACGGGCTCATGGACTGCTGGGCTCAGGGCAGCTGGGTGTTGAACAAATGAAGGGCTTACCAGGATTCAGGTCTCCAGAAATGGCAGCTTAGAGAAAGGTCTCTCCTCCAGGTGGAATCCAGCACAGAATGTTACCTGGGGCCTGTGGCCATCACTCCCAGGCATTCGTGGGGGCCCTGGTCTGATCACCTCCTTGCAGAGCTGTTAGCCTATCTCACAGTCTGCCCCGCCACTTGCTAGCTATAGCGGTATCACCATACACCTGTTACTCCACGACTTTAAGCCCCAGGTTCTAATCTATAGCAATAGACTGGGTGCCTGGGGTTGTTAATTTGTGAATGCAAGATGTACCCAGAGTGTGCTCATAAAGTAATCTTCTGAGGAAGAAATGCCATGAAGGGAAATGGTGGCATGATGTCATGGAGCTGAGCCACACACAGATACAATATCACATAATTCCTGTTGCCTCTTCCAGGAAGTCTCCCCAGACTGGTGCCACCCTCCATCTGGAATGAGAATCTCCTTTGGGCTCCCACATTCCTCGTGCCTCTATCATAACATGTATGAGTCCACACCTCTGGGCTCCTTGTTGGCCATTCCTCGAGACTGTGAGCTCTTTGAGAACCGGAACCTTGTCCTTTTCTCCCCTATAACCTCAGATCTAGCATATTTCCTGGCACATAGGAGGTGCTATAGACAATGTTTGTATGCTCTCAACATTCATCTGTTGAAATCTTGTCTCCATTGTGATGGTATTAGGAGACGGGGTCTTTGGGATTGGGTCATAAGGGTGGAACCCATATGAATGGGATTAGTGCCCTTATTAAAGAGAACCCAGAGAACTCCCTCCCTTTTCTGCCATGTGAGGTTACAGCAAGAAGAACGGCCATCTATGAGCCAGGAAGTGGGCCCTCACCAGACACCAAACCTGCAGGCACCTTGATCTTGGACTTCCCAGGCCCCTGAACTGTAAAAAATAAATTTTTATTGCATAAGCTGCTCATGTTATGGTATTTTGTTACAGCAGACCAAACTGACCAAGACAGAAGGCCTATCCCTCGTCAAATAATTGTTGAATGAATGAATGAATAAATGAATGAATGAACGAATGTATCCTTCAATAATGCTGTGAGGCAGATGGAATAGACAGTATTGACCCATCTTATAGAAAGGGAAACAGATTCTGAGAGTAGAAGTGACTCACCCAAGGACACAGTTGCAAGTCTGTAGTTGACCTTGCATTAGAAAGTTTCAAGGGTTTTGTAAGATGATAAATCCTGGTCTTGTCTTATGTCTAGCTGTCTTCTAAGAGCACAGCCCTGACCCTAGAGAATTCCTTCTGTTCTGCAAAAAGCCAGTGGAGGCCCAGGGGCCTGAAATAGGCCAGGGGAGCAAGAAAGGGCTGTTTCTCACTCAGAAAATAATGGCACCCAAATCCCTGTTCACCTTATTTAATGCTCCAAATTTTCTAAGAGGCCTAATTGAACATTCCTCCGTGGAACCCTCTGGGTGGAACAATTAACCGGCCTCTTAGTAGCGAGTAGCTCCCTGGGCAGGCCCCAGATTTATGTCTCCTGGGGAGGCAGCCTATTAGCTGTGGCCATAAATCTCAGGGCCCTGGCTGGCAAGGTGGATTTTAATAAAATCATAGGGGACAGAGCCAGGCTGGGGCAGCAGATTTCCGGGGGGAGAGCCAACATTTGCCTGTAATTAATCGGGACGCCTTTGAGCTCTGGGGAAATGCCCAGGATTTTAATGAAAATTCAGGAGCTGGAATCAGTGACCAGTTGGCAGCCACATCAGTGTCCCAGCTGGGACTGGGGATGCAAGGAACCTGGGGGAGCTGGGGCCACCCCTGACAAGGGGTCTTGACATGGGGTGTTATTCAGTGGAACTGGTACAATTATCCTGCTTGTTTAACTATTAGAATACTTTCATACTCGTTGGTAAATTGTTTCCTCAACCCCCTACGGGCCTCCCACTTTCTAGGGACCCTTGCACAGGAATCCCTGGGCCTCCTCATAATCCCGAAACAAAAGGGCAGATACCTGACCCAGCAAGGGGCTTCCTGATCCTTCAGCCTTCTTGGTCAGTGCTCAGGGCCTGAACTTGGCTGTCCTATTAGCCAGGTCTGCACATGTTAAGGTGCCCTAGGCGCTCACCCAGGTGACTTTCTTTTCATCTCTCTTCTCTCTACATTCTCCTGCCCATCTATATCTCCAGTTCGTACCCTCTCTTGAGCTGCAGATTCATATCCTCAACCACTTCCTTGACGTTTCCTCTGGAAATCACGGGCATCACCTCTTCAACACATCCAAAACCAAACAGCTCCTCCCCAAACTTGTTCCTCCCTCCTCCCTGGGCCCTCCATCCTGACCTTAATAAACACCACCATCTTTGCTTCATTTGCTCTTTCAGGCCAAAATCTCGGGGGTATTCTTGGATGCCTCCCTCCATTTCCTCATCCCTCAACAAGTCTTGCCAGTTCTTCCCCCAAAGATCATGTCACCCAGTTCCTTCCTGTTCCTAGCCACCATTGGATGCTGCCTGGGCAACTGCCATCAACTCCTACTTTGTGTCCTTGCTTCCATTCTTGCCTCCCTGTCTTCTCATCCACAAAGTGGACCAGGAGAGCTCAAATGCCGCTCCCAAGAAAGACTTCCCCAAACATGCTAGCATTGCGATAATAAGCGCTGAGGCTTCCAGGTGCTTCACATGCTCTTTGTTCAATGATCTGGACAACACTGTGACAGCATGTGCTATTGTCATCCCCATTTTTCAAATGAGGTACAGAGATGTTAAGTAATTTGCTTGAGGCCACCCAAATGGCTGGTTTCAAAGGCTGTGCCACTCTCCAAGGAGACCTCACCATCCCAGCCTCTTCCTGCCCCAACTCTTGTCCCAAGTGTCCCCTGTCTGCTGTTTATTTCCCTCTAAACACACCTATCTGTTTGCTCTCTGACCCCCAAAGCCTGTGGTCTCCTGGAGGTGGGATGTTCAGTCTTGTTCACCAGTTCCTGGCACACAGTGGGTGAGCCATAAAGATGTGTTAACTTGAACCCATTTTGTTGTCAGTGGATAGTAGGTGGGAAATGATTTTGGAAACCATGTAGCCCCCACATGGGTCCCAGATTGGCCAAAAGGTTTTTCCTCTTTGGGAAGGGATCAGCTCTCATGCTACATGGAGCAAGTCCCTGGAATCCCACCCTGGGACTGGACATATTCTCTTGTTACTTCTTATTAGGGGAGGCAGGGGAGCAAGATGCATGCTGTGAAGGGTAATATTGAGGATTTGCTGAGAGGGTAGATCCTGTGTTAAGTATTCACATCACTCAAGGAAAAGGACAGAGGAAGAGAGGGAGGGAGAGAAAAAAAGGAGGGAAGGGAGGGAGGTAAGGAAGAAAGAAAGAATGGAAAGAATGAATGAAGGAAAAGAGAATGAAAGAAGGGAAAGAAGAAGAGAGAGTGAAGAGAGGGAGTCAGAAAAGTTCTTAAGGTGGGAAGCGACCTTAGAAATCATCTAATCATTCCTTCATCCAACTATATTGTCAAAATCGGTGAACCTGAGACCCTGGGGAGTAAGTGACTTGCCCAGTGTCATGTAAGTTCCTGGTTAAACTACGACTACTTTGGAGCCAGCTCTCCTGTCTCAAAGTCCAGGGTACCTTGTACGTAGCAAAGAGTTCTTCTTATACTCAGATAACACTAAAACTCAACGGCTGGCTTTTTTCTCTATCCCTCGAGAGCTGGTTAAGTGTATCTGGATAAACCAGGCTATGTTCTGGGGAAGGTGCTTCAGAGAGGAAGATGAAAACTGTAATCAAGACTAGTCTAAAATCCATATAACATAGGCCACGGCCTGGATGGTGGAACTTCAGGGTCATAGTAGAGCTTTTTACTCTGACTGAAAACGTCTCCATGGTGTTGTATCCTCACAATTCCTTATCCAGGACAAGGCTTTTTATTCCACAAAATTTGATCTGTTTATTTGTAAATGCCCTTGGTAGGCAAAATATACCTGAAAAGTTGCACTGGGCTTAAATGCCTGTTACAAGGTGCCTTCTTGAGAATAGCTCATGATAGAAATAGTAGAGAGTCAGTTGAGAGATGGGGATCACAGGGAAGTAAGCAAAGAGTTCAGGATGAAAAATTAGAGGAGATAAGGCAAATGCCACAATTTCACAATTTAGAAGCTCTTGCTCTAATGTATACACCTAAAAATCAGTCACAAAGAGACAGCACAAAGTAGTTTCTCAACAGAAAAGCCTGAGGTTGAATGTACACCAAGTTTGACGTGAACAAAGAAGCAGTGATCTAAACAATGCCAGGAGGAAAAAAAATGATTTTTATAAAAGCTTTAATTATCTAGACATTTTAGACAAATAAAATTGCTCATTGTTATTCAAAAGCAAAAACAAAAGAATCACAACCAATAAATGACTCCTATTTGTTTAATAGCTTTGTTTATGGAGTATATCCAGCAGACCTAAATCCAGTATACAGTGTACAGATTCCAGACTTAAATCTCCAGAGGGCAGAGGAGACATCTCAAGCATCTGGGGTCTTCTGTGCCTGGGAATTGGTGGCACCAGGCAAGTGATTATGGCAAGCAATCATTCCCTGCAGAGAAGAGCTTTTACTACAGTCTAACAGAAAGTTCTCCCAAGAATCTCTTGTTGCTCTCTCACCACTCGTAGTCAACCAAGTAATGGAAGTTCTAGTCAGGGTAGTCAGGCAAGAGAAAGAAATAAAAGGTATTCAAATAGGAAGAGAGGAAGTCAAGTTGTCTCTGTTTGCAGACAGCATGATTTTATACTTAGAAAACCCCATCATCTCATCCCAAAAACTTCTTGAAATGATAAGCAATTTCGGCAAAGTCTCAGGATACAAAATCAACGTGCAAAAATCTCAAGCATTCCTTTACACCAACAATAGGCACGCAGAGAGCCAAATCATGAGTGAACTCCCATTCAAAATCACTACAAATAGAATAAAATAACTAGGGATGGAGCTAACAAGGGATGTGAAGGACCTCTTCAAGGAGAACTACAAACCACTACTCAAGGAAATAAGAGAGGACACACAAACAAATGGAAAAACATTCCATCCTCATGGATAGGAAGAATCAATACTGTGAAAATGGCCATACTGCCCAAAGTAATTTATAGATTCAATGCTATTCCCATCAAACTACCATTGACATTCTTCACAGAATTAGAAAAATCTATTTTAAATTTCATATGGAATCAAAGAAGACCTCGTACAGCCAAGACAATCCTAAGCAAAATGGACAAAGCTGGAGGCATCACACTTCCTGACTTCAAACTATACTGTAAGGCTACAGTAACCAAAAGAGCATAGTACTGGTACCAAAACAGACATATAGACCAATGGAGCAGAACAGAAACCTCAAAAATTACTCCACACATCTGCAACCATCTGATCTTCGACAAACCTGACAAAAACATGCAATGGGGAAAGGATTTCCTCAGTAAATGGTGCTGGGAAAAGTGGTTAGCCATGTGCAGAAAACTGAAACTGGACCCCTTCTTTACCCCTTATACAAAAATTAACTCACAATGGATTAAAGACTTAAATGTAAAACCCCAAACCATAAAAACCTAGGCAATACTATTCAGTATTGAACAGACATGGGCAAAGACTTCATGATGAAAATGACAAAAACAATTGCAACAAAAGCCAAAATTGGCAAATAGGTTCTAACTAAACTAAAAAGCTTCTGCACAACAAAGGAAACTATCATCAGAGTGGACAGGAAACCTACAGAATGGGAGAAAATTTTTGCAATCTACCCATCTGATAAAGGTCTAATATCCAGAATTTACAAGAAACTCAGACAAATTTACAGGAAAAAAACAATCAACCACATCAAAAGTGGGCAAAGGATATGGACAGACACTTCTCAAAAGAAGACATTTACATGGCCAACAAAGATGAAAAAAAGCTCAACATCATTGATTATTAGAGAAATGCAAATCAAAACCACAATTGAGATACCATCTCATGCCAGTCAGAATGACGATTATTAAAAAGTCAGGAAATAATAGATGCCGGTGAGGCTGTGGAGAAATAGGAATGCTTTTACACTGTTGCTGGGAATGTGGTTCAACCATTGTGGAAGACAGTGTGGCAATTTCTCAAGGACCTAGAACCAGAAATACCATTTGAACTAGCAATGTAATTACTGGGTATACCCAAAGGAATATAAATCATTCTTCTATAAAGACACATGCACACATATGTTTATTATAGCACTATTTACAATAGCAAAGTCATGGAACCAACTCAAATCCCCATCAATGATAGACTGTATAAAGAAAATATTGTACATATACACCATGGAATACTATGCAGCCATAAAAAAAATGAGATCATGTCCTTTGCAGGGACATGGATGAAACTGGAAGCCATCATCCTCAGCAAACTAACACAGGAACAGAAAACCAAACACCACATGTTCTCACTCACAAGTGGGAGTTGAACATTGAGAACACCTGGACACAGGGGACCAACACCCACCAGGGCCTATGGAGGGGTGGGGGTGAGGAGAAGGAACTTAGAAGATGGGTCAATAGGTGCAGCAAACCACCATGGCACACATATACCTATGTGACAAACCTGCACGTTCTGCACATGTATCCTGTTTTTGGTTTTTAGAAGAAATAAAGGTGAAAAAAGTCTCTTGTTGAGCCCCTGAGCTGCAAGACTGACAATCCCTAGAGATGAGCTGGAAAGATTTGCCTTTCCATCCTTGCTAACCCCCTGACCTCAGTTTCTTCATCTATAAAATGGGAGTAAAGTTCCCCACCTCCAGGCTTACTTGTGAAGATAAAATGGTTGAGGAGTAGAAGATGTTTCATCTGTCTGTCTTGGGGGGTACAGAGGTGGAGCACACTGATGTTGGTCCATCTTGTTTGGAAACAGTGGGTCTGAAAGGTAACAGGTCTTTCAACTTGGGGACAGAGAAATGCCTTTTATGTCTGTGTATGGAGTCTAAAGAAGTCATTTAAACCTGAGCAGTTGGGAACATTCAGATACCTCTAAGTGAAAGAATAGCAGGGATTCGGGTGGGATGGCTGGTATGAGTGGACAACCATTTTCAAAGCAATTCTGAACTCCTCCGGGTTCTGAAAGACCCTGCCCACGCTCAGGGACCTGACAGATCATCTAAAGTAGTCAGATACTCTCAGCTCTGCCTCTGAAGAAACTGAGGCCCAAATAGGGTGAGCAGTTTTCCTGAGGCCATCTGGGCAGGCCAAAGTATATTTGTGCAATTGTGTTGCTATAAAGAAATACCTGAGACTGGGTAATTTATAAAGAAAAGAGATTTATTTGGTTCACGGTTCTGCATGCTGTAAATGAAGCATAGTGCCTCAGCATCTGCTTCTGGTGAGGGCCTCAATAAGCTTCCAACCACAGCACAAGATAAAGGGGAGCCAGCGTGTCACATGGCAAGAGAGCGAGCAAGAGAGAGATGCCAGGCTCTTTGAAAGAACCAGCTCTCACATGAACTAATAGAGTGAGAACTCATTACCATGGTCATATGGTTTGACTCTATGTCCCCACCCAAACCTCATCTTGAATTGTAGTTCCCATAATCCCCATGTGTTGTGAGAGGGATCTGGTGGGAGGTAATTGAATCATGGGGTCAGTTACCCTCATGCTGCTCTCATGATAGTGAGTGAGTTCTCATGGGACCTGATGGTTTTATAAGGGCTTTTCCCCCCTTTTGCTTGACACTTCTTACTGCTGCCATGTGAAGAAGGACATGTTTGCTTCCCCTTCTGCCATGACTGTAAGTTTCCTGAGGCCTCCCTAGCCATGCAAAACTGTGAGTCAATTAAACCTCTTTCCTTTATAAATCACCAAGTCTCAGGTATGTCTTTGTTAGCAGAGTGAGAATAGGCTAATACACATGGGGAAGGCATTTTATGAGGGATCCACCTCCATGACTGAAACACCTCCCACCAGGCCCTGCCTCCAACACTGGGTATTACACTTCAACATGAGATTTGGAGGGAACAAATATCCAAACCATATCACCAAGTATCCTGGAATTGCCAGGGGCATAACCCTGCCATGGGATGTGGTTATAAATCAACTTGATCCCTAGTGTTGCAGTTTAAATGTCACTTCTCAGAGAAAACATCACTGACCTCTCCCAAGGCAACCCTTTCTACTGTCGTGTGATGCCTTTCACACTTTCTGGAGGCTGCTCCATTAAAATCTGCTTTGCCCATGAAACATCAACCTCCTCTCTACTGGTACTCACCTCTGGTCATGGGGACCTTCCAGAGTGTTGCTGCGCAAACGAATGCCTGAATCTCATTGTTACACACCATATAACCACAAGTAGAATTGGACCAAGTAGGTTCTTTAATGCTAAGTTTAGCCCACCCTGGATGTGACACTCTTATCTCTTGGTGTTCCTTCTCTTGAATTCCTGTGGACATGCCTGGCTCCTGCCCATCATTCTGAGAGCTGGACATTGTCTGACTCACCAGTTTCTCCTGAAACCCCTGGCATAGTTTCCTGCATATAGTAGGTGCTCATGGAACAGTGGCTGCAAAATGGTGGGGTGTGAAGGAGACCCAGTTTTACATCTTGACCTCTACAGGTCTCTCAGTCTCCTTCTTCTGCAAAATGGAGAACATATTCCTCAGGAATGTGCATGGATTACATAAGATGTTTTGATAGGGCTTAGCAGAGTGAATGGTACATAGTAAATTCCAGCTGCATCAGTCCTCCCAATGCCCTACTGGGTAATTTGTCATTAAACACAGTGCCCAGTGTCTCCCTGCACCGCCCACATCCCCTCAGCCTCCCTCCTTCTGTGATGACCTCATGGCTCTGCACCCTCCACCCCACCACAGCAATCACTCTCTTTGCCTCCAAAGAGATGGCCATGTTGACTACATCCAGGCCTGTGTTCACACTGGGACCCTTGCCTATAGTGTTCTCCTCACTCTCCAATCACTGAAGACCTTTGATGCTTAAATGATGCTGTCTCTAGGAAACCTTGCGTGCCTGCTGCTACAGGTAGATTCAGCCACTCACAACAGTGGAGTGTAGGGGACCTGACCTTCCCCACAGGTAGATCTGGATATTCTCTCATTCACATCCCACTGACCTGTGCCTCCATTGTCTGTGTGTCTGTCTGTTGGGGCCCATGTCTGCTTAATCATTGTGTCTCTAGGTCTCAGCACAAGCTGGGCACATAAGTGGGCCTTGGGTGGTCTTTCAAAGATCTAAAGGACAGAGAGACAAGCCCATGAGTTGGTGTTCCATTTGATACACCCCTAGGTCAAACAGTTTCATTAAAAAGTAGTGACACCTCACCGTCTCCCAAGTTTGCCAACTTAGCTCCCTGCTGGGGTCTCTTTCCTCCTCAAACCCAACAGAAGCCCCCACCCCATCAGCAATGAAGAATCAGGCCTTTACCAGCTGCGGGAGCTGCGTAACAGTAAAGCAGCATAATTATATCTTAATAATTGTTTTGCAGCATAGGATTTATAATTACTAAATGTGTGATAACTGCTCCTTAAATGCCCATGCTCTTTAAAAAACCTAATTTATAATTTAAAAAGCTGACACTTCTTGAAGCGCTTTATTTTATCTTGTCGGGAGTAATGGAAGAGTAAGTTATTGAAAACCTTTATTTTTCATTAGCCTTAAATTCAACGACAATTAATGTGCCCAATTTGATTATAAACTGCACAAATTAAACAATAAAGAGCTGTCTAATGAGAAATTAATTATGAGGAAGGGAAGGGGAGCGGGGCTGGATAAAAGCAATAACTTACGGCCCGTGGCAGCATGTGTCAGGTTTTAAAGGAGATGAAGGGCCCTCTCCTCAATGTGTGTCTTTGCTGATAGGACCCATCACAGATCAGTTGATCCAGAAACCATAACAGGCTAGTAATTGAAACTGCCAAAATCAATAGTGCTGACAGCCTTAATTAAATTAAATATGGCTGTGATGGGCTCCCAGAGCCTGGCGTCGGCGGGCCACTTGACCCTCCGGCTGAGCACGCCTGATGGAGTGCAGCCACCGCGTGATGGATCTGACCCCAGGGGACAGTTGGCGACCAGGCTCCTGCAGACAGAGGCTCCGAAAGGAGTGAGGCACTGCCTGCCCCCTGCTGCCTGGTCAGCCCGGTGGCTGAGGAAGACTCCGACATGGAGCTTCCCCTTCAAAGTGTTGGCTCTGTTCTGTCGAGAGTCAGGAAGTCTGTGTCCTGCGGCACCTAATTTGGGAGTGCAGAGGAACCCCATGCATTAGAGAAGTGGGAGCAGGAGAGGAAAAGACAATGCACCAGTGAATCGCTCCTTGACAAATGTGACTGTTTACCATGCCCTTGGATGAGAAGCATTTGTTTTTCACGACAGCCCTGGTGGGAGAAACTAGTCAGATAGGCCAGCCTCATTTTCCTCTTCTGTAGAATGGGTACATGCGCTGAGAGAGTTGCAGGAGTTGGATACATGAATTGCACAGCCTGGGATGCAGAGCCCTGCATGGGGTAAACAGCCGATGAGTGGATAAGGAGCAAATGAACATGTTGCTGCGACTGCCACTGCCATAGATTGTCATCCCATTTTGCAACAAACAAGCAGGGGCCCGGAGAGGGAATGTGAGTCCTTCAGACTACACACTCAGAACCTCTGACCCAGAGCCAGGGTTCTTTCTTCGTCAATATGATGCCACCCAAGCATGAAGCATGTTTAGTTTTGACAGATACTTTTTCCCCACGCAGAATCCTGTCCTGTGAGAAAAGCTATGGGGATTTTCAACTCCATTTAACAGATGAGCAAACTGAGCAACTAGGCAACTTGACCAAGATCACTCTGTTGGTGAGTGCCAGAACCAGGGCTACAACCCAGCAATCCACTAGAATGAGGCCCAAAACCGAAGCCAAGGACTGACAGAGGGACCCCAGACCCTTGGCTGGGAGGCCCAGGGAACCACTTGGCACTACTGAGCTGCTGGAATCTGGGACCTAACCTCTTCCCCTAGAAGCCTGATTTTTTTTTTTAAAAAAAGGTCTATTTGCTAAGAAGACAAAGTACAAACCCAATAGCAGCTCTCGAAGTTTTGTTTCTGTGGTTGTTCCTATAATTCTTTTTTTTCTCTGCCAAAAAATCATCAGGTTAATTTTTTAAAAACACATGGAAAGGTCTAGGACACACACTTCCCCCTCCTGCCATTCCTGTGAATTTGGGGATTAATACATGGGGTTGCTTAGATACCTTGGAGCAAGAAACCCCAGCACAAGGTAGTAGAAAGAACTCTGGAGTTTTCACAGAAAGCCTTTGTTGGATTCAAATCCTAACTCCATTGTTTATTAGCTGTGTGACCCTGGATGTATCACCCAACCTCTCTGCTTTCTTTCCCTACATCTGCCCATGGGGACAAGACCTCCCTTCCTCTCGGAACTGATGTGTTATTGAAGCAGTGATGCCCAAGAAAGGGCTTTGCAAATGAGAGAATCTGATGTAAATGGCATCTTCTCTGTTCATGATCAGGCACTGGTATTCCACTTGCTTTAGCCACAGGTTGAGTGAAGGAAAAAAAAAATGCACATGATCATGTTCTGAGATATTGTTCTTTCCTTACAAAAAAAGAAATCAACGACTACAAAAAAACTGGCCTCATAAACATTGGTTTTCACCATAGGAAGCTGAACAAATAAATATCTTCACAGTTTGTTCGACTGTCGGCAGGCTTGAGCTGACTTCTTAAATGACATAAAATAGGCGGCTCGAGTTCCCCAATGTTTATGTCAGCACTAACAAACTGTCCCTTCATTACAGGCCTGCCGGAGATCAGAGGCCCAGATTATTGAAGGAGACGCCTTTGAGATGCCCAAGCGGTTGCTGTGACAACTCTGCTGGAGGGCGGGAGGCGGCGAGGGCAGGCGGCTGTGGACAGGCTCCAGGCGTGCCAGGCCAGAGTGGGGATAATCCCACCCCAGGCTGCTTAGCTGAGGGTTCTCTGCACATTAAGCACCTTAACTCGCTGCCCTGCTGCACCCCAGCCACGGAGGCCTTGGTGAAGGTGGAATCTTAGAGAACAGCTGGGAAGCCAACAGGTCAAGCAGTTTGATGACTGTTTCCTTAAAGCTGATGAAAAAGCAATGTGGATAATATTTCCTAACAATAATGGCCAGCAGTTAGTGTTCACTGCCAGGCCCCTGCACAGTACCAAGAGCTCAGGTTTTACATCAGCATGACGTATGTGGAATCCCTGGCCAGCTCTGTGACCTTGAGCAAAGTCACTCAACCTCTTTGAATCTCAGGCGCTAGTGTTGAGCATGGACACAATAATACCTTCCACCTTGTAGGTTTGCCATGCAGCCCTGGAGCACTCCTGTGCCAAGCCCCATAGAAAGCTCAAGCATGGGGGCTCCAGGACTGCACTATTGGGGTTCAAACTCCAGCTCTGTCACTCTCGGGCTGTATGACCTTGGGCCAGTCACCTAATCTCTTGAGCCTCAGTTTCCTCATCTGCAAAATAGAGATACCAGCACCTGATATGGTTTGGCTGTGTGTCTCCACCCCAACCTCATGTGGAATTGTAATTCCCAATGTTGGAGGAGGCACCCAGTGGGAGGTGATTGAATCATAGAGGCAGACTTCCCTTTTGCTGTTCTTGTCGTAATAAGTGAGTTATCATGAGATCTGCTTGTTTAAGTGTGTAGCACTTCCCCCTCTGCTCTCTCTCCTGCTCCACCTTGTGAAGATGTACCTGCATCCTCTTCACCTTCCATCATGACTGTAAGTTTCCTGAGGCTTCCCCAGCCATGCTTCCTACACAGCATGTAGAACTGTTAGTCAATTCAATCTCTTTTCTTCATAAATCACTCAGTCTCAGGTACTTCCTTATGGCAATATGAGAATGGACTAATACAGAAAATTGGTGCTGGAAGTGGGGTGTTGCTATAAAGATACCTGAAAACGTGGAAGCAGCTTTGAAACTGCGTAAAGGGGAGAGGTTGGAACAGTGTAGAGGGCTCAGAAGAAGAAAAGAAGGTGAGGGAAAGTTTGGAACTTCCTAGAGACTTGTTAAATTGTTGTGACCAAAATGCTGATAGTAATATGGAGAGTGAAGTCCAGACTGAGGTGGTCTCAGATAGAGACAAGGAACTTATTGGGAACTGGAGCAAAGGTCACTTTTGTTATGTGCTAGCAAAGAGGTTGAAGGCATTGTGGCCTTGCCCTAGAGATCTGTGGAACTTTGAACTTGAGAGAGATGACTTGGGGAATATGGCAGAAAGAATTTCTAAGCAGCAAAGTGTTCAAGACATGGCCTGGTTGCTTCTAACAGTGTATGGTCATATGTGTGAGCAAAGAGATAATCTGAAACTGGAAACTATACTTAAAAGGAATACAGAGCATAAAAGTTTAGAAAATTTGCAGCCTGACCGTGTGGTATAAAAGAAAAACTCATTTTCTGTTGGAGGAATTCAAGTTGGCTACAGAAATTTTCATAACTAAAGAGGAACTGCATGTTACTAGCCGAGACAGTGGGGAAAATGCCTCGAAGGCATTTCAGAGACCTTCATGGCAGCCTCTGTCATCACAGGCCTGGAGGCCCGGAGGAAAGAATGGTTTTTGCGGGCCTGGTCCACAAAAACCTGTGCAACCTCCTCAGGACACTGCTTCCTGTGTCCAGCCACTCCAGCTCCAGCTGTGGCTAAAAGGGCCCCAGATATATCTCAAGTGGCTGCTCCAGGGGTGTAAGCTGTAAGAAGACTTGGTGTTAAGCCTGCAGGTATACAGAAGGCAAGAGTTGAGGCTTGAGAGTCTCCACCTTAAGATTTCAGAGAAAAAAACGCCATGAGATCCAGGCAGAAGCCTGCTGCAGGGCAGAGCCCTCATGGAGAACATCTACTAGTGCAGTTCAGAGGGAGAAATGTGGGGTTGGAGCCCCCACACAAAGTCACTACTGGGACACTGCCTAGTGGAGCTGTGAGAAGAGGGCCACTGTCCTCCAGACCCCAGAATGATAGGCCCACTGACAGCTTGCACCATGTGCCTGGAAAAGCCACAGGCACTCAACACCTCCCCATGAGAGCAGCCTTGGGGGATGTGCCCTGTGGAGTCACAGAGGTGGAGATCCCCCAGGCCCTGGGAGCCCACCTCTCACATCAGTGTGACCTGGATGTGAGAGAATGGAGTCAAAAAAGATTATTTTGGAGGTTTAATATTTAATTACTGCCCTGCTGGAAAGTATTAGTATTTAATATTTAATATTTATTTTTATTTAATATTCAATTTCTCCCCTGTTTGAGGCCTATAGTCTCTTTGTTTTGGCTGATTTCTCCCTTTTGGAATGGGTGAATTTACTCAATGCCTGTACCCCCGTTATATTAATATCTTGGAAGTAGCTAACTTGTTTTTGACTTTACAGGCTCATAGGCAGAAGGGACTTGCTTTGTCTCAGAAGAGACTTAGGACTTGAACTTTTGAGTTAATGCTGGAATGAGTTAAGACTTTGGGGGACTGTTGGGAAGGCATGATTGTGTTTTGAAATGTGAGAAGAACATCAGGTTTGGGAGGGGCAAGGATCAGTTTGGCTTTGTGTCCTCACCCAAATCTCATGTCGAATTGTAATCCTCAGCATCGGAAGAAGGGCCCAGTGGAGGTGATTGGGTCATGGAGGTAGACTTGCCCCTTGCTGTTCTTGTGATCATGGGTTTTCGTGACATCTGGTTGTTTAAAAGTGTAGAGCACCTCCCCCTTTGCTCTCTCTCTCCTGCTCCATGATGTGAAGATGTGCCTGCTTCCCCTTTGCCTTCTGCCATGATTTTAAGTTTCCTGAGGCCTCCCCAGCCATGCTTCATGTACGACCTGCAGAACTGTGAGTCAATTACACCTCTTTTCTTTATAAATTACCCAGTCTCAGGTATTTCTTTAGAGCAATGCGAGAATGTACTACTACAGAAAATACACTCAACTCAAATGAAAAGGTAAAGTACTGATGTAGTTAATAAACATTTACCATGATTCGATCTTCTCAGAACTATCAGACAAGGAGGGTTTTGATGCTCAAAATCTATGCATGAAGACTCTGAGGCTCCAGGAGGTTGGGTGCCCGCTCCAGGGCCCACACCTTCTGACCGAAATCTCATCACTGGAATTGACATTCCAGACAGCCTGAGGCCGAAACCTGTGTGCTTTCCACTGTGAGCCACAGTGACTGCTATGGGAAATAATACATCACACACATGTGTACATGCACACACACACTCTGCCATATGTCATGAATAGTTGGTGAAACTATGAGTCCACTGGGCACAAATTACAACAGGGATAGATAAAACACCTTCTTCAAAACAGAGCCTTCCACTGGAGAACTGAGCTAGCTGACCCTGTCAGAACTGGTCCCATGCTGCTCTGGCCCTGTGGCTTCTCTAGACTTGCAGAATGATAGGGGTAGATGTAGTTCACTCCCGCCATCTGGAGCTGTGTGAACTGCAGTAAGGGAATGCAGAATGTCAGGTTAACTCAATCAGGTGGAGGACTATTAACTGAGGTGGGCTTACTGAGGTCATCTGAAAATCTCTCAGCTGACTCATTCACTGATTCATTCATTCATTCATTCATTCATTCAACATTGTTACTGGGTTCCTACTTCTTGTGGTGTTGTGCCAGGACTGGGGATGCAGGCATGTAAAACATAGTTCCTTCCCTCCAGATCAAAACCACAATGAAATATCAACTCACACAAAGGGAAGCCCATCAGACTAACAGCAGATCTCTCGGTAGAAACTCTACAAGCCAGAAGAGAGTGGGGGCCAATATTCAACATTCTTAAAGAAAAGAATTTTCAACCCAGAATTTCATATCCAGCCAAACTAAGTTTCATAAATGAAGGAGAAATAAAATCCTTTACAGACAAGCAAATGCTTAGAGATTTTGTCACCACCAGGCCTGCCCTACAAGAGACCCTGAAGGAAGCACTAAACATGGAAAGGAACAACCAGTACCAGCCATTGCAAAAACATGCCAAAATGTAAAGACCATCGATGCTAGGAAGAAACTGCATCAACTAACGAGCAAAATAACCAGCTAATATCACAATGACAGGATCAAGTTCACACATAACAATCTTAACCTTAAATGTAAATGGACTAAATTCTCCAATTAAAAGACACAGACTGGCAAATTGGATAAAGAGTCAAGACCCATCAGTTTGCTGTATTCAGGAGACCCATCTCACATGCAGAGACACACATAGGCTCAAAACAAAGGGACGGAGGAAGATCTACCAAGCAAATGGAGAACAAAAAAAAGCAGGGATTGCAATCCTAGTCTCTGATAAAACAGACTTTAAACCATCAAAGATCAAAAGAAACAAAGAAGGCCATTACATAATGGTAAAGGGATCAATTCAACGAGAAGAGCTAACTATCCTAAATATATATGCACCCAATACAGGAGCACCCAGATTCATAAAGCAAGTCCTTAGAGACTTACAAAGAGACTTAGAATCCCATACAATAATAATGGGAGACTTTAACACCCCACTGTCAACATTAGACAGATCAACGAGACAGAAAGTTAACAAGGATACCCAGGAATTGAACTCAACTCTGCACCAAGCAGACCTAATAGACATCTACAGAACTCTCTACCCCAAATCAACAGAATATACATTCTTCTCAGCAACACATTGCACTTATTCCAAAATTGGCCACATAATTGGAAGTAAAGCACTCCTTAGCAAATGTACAAGAACAGAAATTATAACAAACTGTCTCTCAGACCACAGTGCAATCAAACTAAAACTCAGGACAAAGAAACTCAATCAAAATCGCTCAACTACATGGAAACTGAACAACCTGCTCCTGAATGACTATTGGGTACATAATGAAATGAAGGCAGAAATAAAGATGTTCTTTGAAACCAATGAGAACAAAGATACAACATACCAGAATCTCTGGGACACATTTAAAGCAGTGTGTAAAGGGAAATTTATAGCACTAAATGCCCACAAGAGAAAGCTGGAAACATCTAAAATTGACACTCTAACACTACAATTAAAAGAACTAGAGAAGCAAGAGCAAACACATTCAAAAGCTAGCAGAAGGCAAGAAATAACTAAGATCAGAGCAGAACTGAAGGAGATAGAGACACAAAAAACCCTCCAAAAAATCAATGAATCCAGGAGTTGTTTTTTTGAAAAGATCAACAAAATTGATAGACTGCTAGCAAGACTAATAAAGAAGAAAAGAGAGAAGAATCAAATAGATGCAATAAAAAATGATAAAGGGGATATCACCATCAATCCCACAGAAATACAAACTACCCTCAGAGAATACTGTAAACACCTCTACACAAATAAACTAGAAAATCCAGAAGAAATGGATAATTTCCTGGACACTTACACTCTCCCAAGACTAAACCAGGAAAAAGTTGAATCCCTGAATAGACCAATAGCAGGCTCTGAAATTGAGGCAATAATTAATAGCCTACCAACCAAAAAAAGTCCAGGACCAGATGGATTCACAGCTGAATTCTATCGAAGGTTCAAGGAGGAGCTGGTACCATTCCTTCTGAAACTATTCCAATCAATAGAAAAAGAGGGGATCCTCCTTAACTCATTTTATGAGGCCAACATCATCCTGATACCAAAACCTGGCAGAGACATAACAAAAAAAAGAGAATTTTAGACCAATATCCCTGATGAACATCGATGCAAAAATCCTCAATAAAATACTGGCAAACTGAATCCAGCAGCACATCAAAAAGCTTATCCACCATGATCAAGTGGGCTTCATCCCTGGGATGCAAGGCTGATTCAACATACACAAATCAATAAACGTAACCCAGCATATAAACAGAACCAAAGACAAAAACCACATGATTATCTTAATAGATGCAGAAAAGACCTTTGACAAAATTCAACAGCCCTTCATGCTAAAAACTCTCAAAAAATTTGGTATTGATGGAATGTATCTCAAAATAATAAGAACTATTTATGACAAACCCACAGCCAATATCATACTGAATGGGCAAAAACTGGAAGCATTCCCCTTGAAAACTGGCACAAGACAGGGATGCCCTCTCTTACCACTCCTATTCAACATAGTGTTGGAAATTCTGGCGAGGGCAATCAGGCAAGAGAAAGAAATAAAGGATATTCAGTTAGGAAAAGAAGAAGTCAAGTTGTCCCTGTTTGCAGATGACATGATTGTATATTTAGAAAACCCCATCATCTCAGCCCAAAATCTCCTTAAGCTGATAAGCAACTTCAGCAAACTCTCAGGATACAAAATTAATGTGCAAAAATCACAAGCATTCTTATACACCAGTAACAGACAAACAGAGAGCCAAATCAGGAATGAACTTCCATTCACAACTGCTTCAAAGAGAATAAAATACCTAGGAATCCAACTTACAAGGGATGTAAAGGACCTCTTCAAGGAGAACTACAAACCACTGCTCAACAAAATACAAGAGGACACAAACAAATGGAAGAAAATACCATGCTCATGGATAGGAAGAATCAATATCATGAAAATGGCCATACTGCCCAAGGTAATTTATAGATTCAATGCCATCCCCTTCAAGCTACCAATGACTTTCTTCACAGAATTGGAAAAAACTGCTTTAAAGTTCATGTGGAACCAAAAAAGAGCCCGCATTGCCAAGACAATCCTAAGTCAAAAGAACAAAGCTGGAGGCATCACGTTACCTGACTTCAAACTATACTACAAGGCTACAGTAACCAAAACAGCATGGTACTGGTACCAAAACAGAGATATAGACCAATGGAACAGAACAGAGTCCTCAGAAATAATACCACACATCTACAACCATCTGATCTTTGACAAACCTGAGAAAAACAAGAAATGGGGAAAGGATTCCCTATTTAATAAATGGTGCTGGGAAAATTGGCTAGCCATAAGTAGAAAGCTGAAACTGGATCCTTTCCTTACTCCTTATATGAAAATTAATTCAAGATGGATTAGAGACTTAAATGTTAGACCTAATACCATAAAAACCCTAGAAGAAAACCTAGGTAATACCATTCAGGACATAGGCATGGGCAAGGACTTCATGTCTAAAACACCAAAAGCAACGGCAACAAAAGCCAAAATTGACAAATGGGATCTAATTAAACTAAAGAGCTTCTGCACAGCAAAAGAAACTACCATCAGAGTGAACAGGCAACCTACAGAATGGGAGAAAATTTTTGCAATCTACTCATCTGACAAAGGGCTAATATCCAGAACCTACAAAGAACTCAAACAAATTTACAAGAAAAAAACAAGCAACCCCATCGAAAAGTGGGCAAAGGATATGAACAGACATTTCTCAAAAAAAGACATGCATACAGCCAACAGACACATGAAAAAATGCTCATCATCGCTGGCCATCAGAGAAATGCAAATCGAAACCACAATGAGATACCATCTCACACCAGTTAGAATGGCAATCATTAAAAAGTCAGGAAACAACAGGTGCTGGAGAGGATGTGGAAAAATAGGAACACTTTTACACTGTTGGTGGGATTGTAAACTGGTTCAACCATTGTGGAAAACAGTATGGCGATTCCTCAGGGATCTAGAACTAGAAATATCATTTGACCCAGCCATCCCATTACAGGGTATATACCCAAAGGATTATAAATCATGCTGCTATAAAGACACATGCACACGTATGTTTATTGCGGCACTATTCACAATAGCAAAGACTTGGAATCAACCCAAATGTCCATCAGTGACAGACTGGATTAAGAAAATGTGGCACATATACACCATGAAATACTATGCAGCCATAAAAAAGGATGAGTTTGTGTCCTTTGTAGGGACATGGATGCAGCTGGAAACCAGCATTCTCAGCAAACTATCACAAGAACAGAAAACCAAACACTGCATGTTCTCACTCATAGGTGGGAATTGAACAATGAGATCATGTGGACTTGGGAAGGGGAACATCACACACCGGGGCCTATTATGGGGAGGGGGGAGGGGGAAAGGATGGCATTGGGAGTTATACCTGATGTAAATGATGAGTTGATGGGTGCTGATGAGTTGATGGATGCAGCACACCAACATGGCACAAGTATACATATGTAACAAACCTGCATGTTGTGCACATGTACCCTAGAACTTAAAGTATAATAATAATACAATAAAAATTAAAAAAAAAAGAAAAAGAAATATCAACTCACACCCATTAGGATGGCCACTATCAAGAAAACAGAAAATAACTGGTAGGGTTGGCGAGGATGTGGATAAATTGGAGCCCTTATGCACCTTGTGCACTGCGCTAGGAATGTAAAATGGTGCAGTCCCTGTGGAAAACAGTGTGGCAGTTCCTCATAAAGTTAAACATTAAGAAAAAGTTAAACAGAAATCCAGAAATCCCACATCTGGCTATACCAAACGAATTTAAAGCAGGGACTCAAACAGATATCTGTACACTCGTGTTCGTGTAACATTATTCACAATAACCAAAGAGTGAAAACAATCTAAGTGTTCACTGACAGATAAATAAATACAATGTAGTACACACACACACACATGAATATTACGCAGTCCTAGAAAGGAAATTCTGACACACACTACTCTATGACATGGGTGAACCTTGAGGACATCATGCTGAGTGAAATAAACCAGACACAAAGCACAAATTTGTGTGATTCCACTTATATGAGGTCCCTAGAGTACTCAAATTCATAGAGACAGAATGTAGAAGGGAGGTTTCCAGGTGCTGGGGTACAGGCAGAGAAGAGGAGTTAGGGTTTAATGGGGACAGAATTTCAGTTGGAAAAGATGAGAAAGTTCTGGAGATGGATGGTGATGGTGTTGTACGGTAATATGAATGTACTTAGTGCCACTGAATCATACACATAACAATGGTTAAAATGGTAAATTTTATGTATGTATATTTCCCCACAATAAAAAATGTCTGGATAGGAAATAAAATATACAGTGAATAGAAATGCCAATTCTAAATATCAGGGACAGGACAGAGATCAGCTAAGCAACCCATCAGAATTTATTTCATGCCTCTTGTATGGAAAAGCAAGCAGGCTAGCTGGGACCATGAGTGAGGTGATGTATTAGTCTGTTCTCAGGCTGCTTATAATAAAGACATATCCGAGACTGAGTAATTTATAAAGGAAGGAGGTTTAATTGACTCACAGTTCCACATGGCTAGGGAGGTCTCATAATCATGGCAGAAGGTGAATGAGGAGCAAAGTCACGTGTTATATGGTGGCAGGCAAGAGAGAGTGTGTTCAGGGGAACTCCCCTTTATAAAAACCATGAGATCCTGTGAGATTTATTCACTATCATGAGAACAGCACAGGAAACACCTGCCCCCATGATTCAATTACCTCCTACTAGGTCCCTCCCACAACACGTGGGAATTATGGGGGCTACAATTCAAGATGAGATTTGAGTGGGGACACAGCCAAACCATATCAAGTGGGATACTACCTAGGAATAGAAAAGGAGCTCCATGCCCGCGCTGCTTGGGACTTGATGAAATGCAGTTGCTGGTTCAGTAAGGGGCCCTGGGTCTCTGCATGTCAGCCGGTGATGCTGCAATGCTGCTGCAGCGTGGGGCACACTGGGCATGGCCGGTGCAACTCACTCAGAGGGGCCATGTGAGGGAGGCAGCAGGACAGTGGCTTGGTATGAGATGCCCAGCATTTGAATCCCTGCCTTGCTGTTTGCACTGTTAGTTAGAGTTCTGCAGAGAAACAGAACCAATGGGAGATGATGTCTGTCTTCCTCTCTCTCTCTCTCCGCTCTCTCTCTCTCCGCTCTCTCTCTCTCTATACATCCACTCCTCTACTCACCTACCTATTCCATTTGTCCACCCACACACCCTTCACCTATGTCTGTCTGTCTGTCTGTATGTATGTATGTATGTATCTATCTATCTATCTATCTGTCTGTCTATCTATCCATCTATCTATCTATCTATCTATCTATCTATCTATCTATCTATTCATCTATTTATCCACCCATCCATCTTCACCTTTCTTTGTATCTATCCATTCATCATACCTATATTTGTCACTCTCTCATCTTTTAATCTACCCATCCATCTATCCATCCATATCTATATTTATATCCCTCTCTCATCTATCTATTGATCCATCTGTCTACTTACCAAAACATTTATCTGCAAGCTGGAAAGACAGAGAGATTTTAAGGAATTGGCTCATGCAATGGTAGGAGCTGGTAAATCTGAAATCTGTAAGACAAGCTGGCAAGCTGAAAACTGAGAAAACAGTTGATGTCATATAGTCTTCAGTAAAAATCTGCAGGCTGGAAATTCGGGCAGGCTTTCTAGGTTGCAGTCTTGAGGAGACTTCTTTCCTTGGGAAACCACAGTCTCGAGTCTCCAGGCCTTCAACAGATTGGATGAGGGCCCACCCCTGTTATGGGAGGTCCTCTGCTTTACTCAAAGTCTGCTAATTCTCAAGGTCAACCTCATCTACAAAATACCTTCATAGCAACATCTGGACCAGTGTCTGCCCAAATAAGTGGGCACCATAGCCTAGAAAAGTTGACTGCTAAAATGAGCCATTGCCTGGCTCACTGCCTGTATAAGGTTGGCAAGCCACTGAGCTTCTCTGGGCCTCAGCACCTGCCTCTATAAAATGGGGATAATGAAGCCAGTGGTATGCAGGGGTTAGCAGGTTTCAAACCACAAGTGAATTCGCAGTACTGAGCACAGTACTTGGCACGCAGGAAGTAAGAAAGACACTTCCAGGCTCCCAGCCAGGTGTCATGAAGGGTCACGTGTCATGAGTGGTCACATGTCCCCTGTGCTCAAGGACCCCAAGACCATCTGTGAGAATCAGACTCAGGCTGACAAGGCAGGGCGGTCTTCCCTGGAGCAAGGGCAGAGTGCCTCATCGTCTCTCAGAGACAGATCCTCCGCAGGAAGAAGAAAAAAAAACAATCCCAGACACCAGAAAAAGGAGCTGCCTCTGGCCTGACCACATTTCTTCACCTTAATTGCTGCTGAGGAATAAATCTGTAGGGTGTCAGAGGGCGGCAGACACATCAGGGAGGATGAGGCCGATGCCTTTGAATTCAGCCAACCCTTCAGAGATCAAAATCTAATGCCGTCTCTGCATTGCTCTGCAAGGGAATCTGCCTGTGTTTCTTGAGAAAGCCGTGTTTGTTTATAGATTTGCAATCAAAGTCCGAGGCTCTTTGCCTGGCCTGCCAGGTCCCCCATAACCTAGCCCCTGCCTGCCCCTCCAGCCCATCTCCAACCAGCGCCTCTCCTTGTCTCAGATGGAAGTCTCAGTCACACTGAGCCATTCAGCTTATACTGGCCTCCGTAGTCTCTCCAAACTTCATGTCTTCCTGGAACCTGTGAATCTGACCTTATTTGGAAATAGGGCCTTTGTAGATGTGATTAAGATGAGGTCATCCTGGATTGGAGTGAGCCATAATTCCACATAACTGGTGTCCTCATAAGAAGAGAAGAGATGCAGCCATGGGGAGAGGGCCATGTGGACGATGCGGGCAGAGACGGCAAGGATGCATCTGTAAGCACCACCTGTGTTGTTGCCAACCACCAGAAGCTGGAAGAGACAAGGAAGGCTCCTCCCCTAGAGCCTTCCTAGGGAGCACAGCCCTGCTGACACCTTGATTTGGGGCATCTGGCCTCTCAAACTATGAAGGGGAACATATCTGTTGTCCTAAGGCGCCCAGTGTGTGGTTATTAACTACAGCAGCCACAGGAAGCATGTACGCCGTTCATCACGGGCCGGCACAGGTCCCCACCCACCCTGCTGCATACTGGCTAGCCCCTTCCAATCCTCAGGAGAGACATCACCCTCCGGGAAGACCCCTCTGGGCCTCCAGCCTAGAGCACTTCTCTTCGTCTCAACACGGATGACAACGCTGTCGTTGCCTGTACCCCTCTGCCTCCCCACCAGACTACAAGGGTCTCCAGAATGAAGTTCCACTGCACGCATCCTGGGTGCTCAGCACTGCCTGGCACACAGTAGCGGTCCCCTAAATGTTTGTTCTCTCCCACCGTGACCTAGAGTCTAGAGGGCAGACCTCTGCACAGTAGCTTTCTAGGGCCTGGGCTCAGTTTTGAGGCCATGACAAAAATGTTTATTTCTGGCATCGGTGGCCTGGAGGTGTAAACACATACCTGGTTGAGACACAGCCATTCCTATCTTGGACTTCAAAATAAACTCATCTCCATAATTGACAGTCCCTGCACATTACAGGCCCTTATTAAGCCTGGCAAGACCTCTGAAGGGCAGGGAAGGTCACCCCAGGGCATGAAGAGGAGGCTCCCCACTTCCTAGGCAGAGTCCTATCCCCTACGGAGGAAATCAGCTCCCCTTGCTTCTCCCTCTCCTCCTCCTCCTCTACCTTCTCTCTTCTCCCTCTCCTCTATCCTCCTCTCCTTCCCTCCTCATTCTTTTTCTCTTCTTATTCTTCTCCTCCTTCTCCCTTTCCTTCTTTCTTCTCTTCTCCTCTTTCTTCTTTTCCTCCTCTACTTCCTCCTCCTTTCCTCCTCTCCTCCTCCTCTCTCCTCTCCTTCCTTTTCTCCCTCCTCCAGCCTCTCCTGGCTTACAGGGGACCACCGTTATCTACTTACTCCCCAGGAGCTGCACAGGCATCCTCTGCACACCCAAATCAGCCCATCACACAGCCCTGTCAATCCTTCCCTCCCCACCTCTTTTGGAGCTTCCTCCCCTCTCTATCCCCACAGCCCTTCCTGTATCACAAAACAGGGTCCCGCTTGCTCCTGCTGCTTTCTCACTCCTGATCCAGCCTCTTCATTGAGCCACAGGTGTCTCTGTCTAAGAAAACCTCATGCCTTCCCCGACATGATCCCTTCAATGACTTCCCATTGCCTTTGTGTTAAAGATCTGAGTGTTCACTCCCATTTACAAGCCCTTTGGGAAGTGGTTCCTGCCCCTATCTACATCCACCCCTCAAATCCCTAGCCATCTCTAGGTGCCGCCCTCATGTCCTCCTTCCTCTCCATCCAGAATTAGACTGCACAAAGTGCAGGTCTAAACCCCAGGCCTTTAACTGTGCTGTCCCCTCTTCCCTGCATTTTCCCTGTTGATTAAGCCCCTGCTTAGCTTTCCAGACCCAGATCAGATGTCTGCCCTTTCCTGAGTCCCTCTTACCCCAGAATTACGCATCCATCTGTGGCATTCCCAGCCACATGGAAGGCGGATGAGGGGTGCAGATCTTGCTAGCAGAGCGCCCGTGTGGGCCAGCCCCTACAGCTCATTCTAACTGCCAGTCAGACTGCATCTTCCTGGTGTGACAGGGAGAACTTGTGGTGTGGTGACAGTGAGGAGTGGCTGGCTCCAAGACCCCCAGCCTGTCCTGACTCATCAACGCCCTTCCTCATCCTCAAGGGGAATGGGAAAATAGCTGGTTTATCTTTGCATCATCAGAAGCTAGGCTAAGCCTGGAACAAAGTGTGTGAGTAAATATTAATTGGATAACTGAGAAAAATAATCAGGAAGGTAAAGAACAGACAAAAGATGAAAGAGAGTCAGCAGGGAGGATGGAGAAAGGAAAATTGAGGATGAAGCTATACTCAAAGCTCAAAGTATGCCCTAAAGGACCCATGACGATACCCATTTTAGAGATGTGGAAACTGAGGCCCAGAGAAGTCCCAGTAAATTGCCCCAAAATAGCACGTCTGTTTGAATCTGAAACCCAAACCCATGTCTGTCTAATTCTTTCAGTTATTCGAGGTCATTGTCATGAACCTCTGCGAAGCCGGGTGCCTCTTCTCTCATTCCTGTGCAATTGAATTTTCCAGTGCTGCTTCTTATTTGCAAATACAGTTTTTATTCCTCATTATAAAAGTTGTATGTGCTCATTTTAGAGAACCAGGAAACTAGAGAAGAGTATTTAAAGCAGCATATATCATTTCTATTATTCCCATCACTCTAGGACAATCCCTGTTAAAATTTGAATAGTTTCTAGCCTTTTCTATGTGTTTATATTTGCTGTATACATGGTTAGATTAGGTTTCTAATGCCATTTTAAATTATATTTTTTTCACTTAAGACCACATCCTCAGTATTTCTCTACATCATTAGAAATTCTTTGCAAACAAAGCTTTTTAACTTTTTTATTGAGGACTTACTAAGTGTCAAGTCCTGCTCTAAATGCAGGTTTATTTTCATATTTGCTATATAAATGCACCATCATTTATTTGGCCTTTCCTCTATGGCTAGGCATTTGAGTGGCTTTGATTTTTCACTCTAGCAGTAATTCCACAATAATTTATTTTTGAGACAGGGTCTCACTGTCTCCCAGGCTTGTGATCATGGCTCACTGCAGCCTCAACCTCCTGGGCTTAGGTGATCCTCCCACCTCAGCCTCCCAAGTAGCTGGGACCACAGGCACACACCAACATGCCCGGCTAATTTTTAAAAAATTATTTTTGTAGAGATAGGGTTTCACATGTTGCCCAGGCTGGTCTTGAACTCCTGGGCTCAAGAGATCCTCCCACCTTGGCCTCCCAAATTGCTGGGATTACAGGCATGAACCACCACGCCTGGCCAACAGACTTTTATGGGCAAAAATTTCCACCCATACTTGGATAAACAATTAAGTTTTAAAAGTTAAATATTGCTATGGAGGAACTGTGT
Source organism: Macaca thibetana thibetana (assembly GCF_024542745.1). Taxonomy (NCBI): domain Eukaryota; kingdom Metazoa; phylum Chordata; class Mammalia; order Primates; family Cercopithecidae; genus Macaca; species Macaca thibetana. Next base: position 177,813,322 of record NC_065582.1, read on the forward strand.
CAACCCAAAAAAATTTGTATGTTGAAGGCGTAACCCCCAATGTGACTACATTTGAAAACAGAGCTCTTAGGAGGTCATTAAGGTTAAACAGGCCACAAGGGTGGAGTCCTGATCCTATAGGACTGGTGTCTTTATAAGAAGAGGAAAGGGCCAGGCATGGTGGCTCCCGCCTGTAATCCCAGCACTTTGGGAGGCCGAGGTGGGTGGGATCACCAGGTCAGGAGATCGAGATCATCCTGGCTAACATGGTGAAACCCCATCTCTACTAAAAAATACAAAAGTGTGGCAGTGGGCGCCTGTAGTCCCAGCTACTTGGGAGGCGGAGCTTGCAGTGAGCCAAGATCGTGCCACTGCACTCCAGCCTGAGCGACAGAGCAAGACTCTGTCTCAAAAAAAAAAAAAAAAAGGGAAAAAAGAGGAGAAGAAGATCTAGAGGAGGAAAGGTCATGTATGCACACAGTGAGAAGGGGGCTGTCTGCCAGCCAGGAAGAGTGCCCCACCAGGAGCCAGCCCTGCTGGCGTTTTGACCTTGGACTTCCGGCCTCCACAATGGTGGAAAAAAAAAAAATTTCTGTTGTTTAAACCCCCCAGGCTGTGGAATTTTGTCATGGCAGCCAAAGCAGGCAAAGACCAATACCATGCTCTTGACTTTGGTTATGGTGGAGGTTTCATGGGTGTTTACATTTGTCAAAAAGTGTCAAATTGTACACTTTAAACATAGATATTTTATTGTATTCTACTATATCTCAACGAAGCTGTTTTTAAAAGTTAATATCAGTGCTTAGACTGAACTACACCATATTTTATCCTGATAAGCCCCTCCTACCCATTGGAATCTATGGGGATCCCTGTCGGATTTCACACTAGCTGCTCGTCATCTGCATGGATGAAGATGGCCGGCTCTTGCCTTCAGCCACAGTGCTCAAGACTGGACTGCCCACAGGCTCTGCCACTCCCCAGCTGGGTGCCCTTAGGCGATTCCTGTCCGTCTCTGAGCCTCAGTTTCCTCATCTGTAAAATGGGGGCAATAACTTTTTCCTCTTGGATAACTAGAAGCTGAGACCTGTTAGCCACTTTGGCAGAGAGCTTGGTGTATAAGAAGTGCTTGAAACAGTCTGCTTTTAGTGTATTAATCACAAGGAAATTGGCTCTGTCAAATGCCAAATTGAATACAAGCTGACTAAGCCTTCCACCTTCCCTGAACTCACTATCAGTTTCCTTAGTGAAAACTTAGACCTGTGTTCTCAAAGTGCAGCCATTGCATCAGAATCACTCAGGAGGCTTATTATTTATTTATTTATTTATTTATTTATTTCAATAAGTTTTTGGGGAACAGGTGGTGTTTGATTACATGGATAAGTTCTTTAGCAGTAATTTCTGGATTTGGGGTTTTGAAATAACGGCATTTGCGGCAACCTGGATGGAATTGGAGACCATTATTTTAAGTGAAGTAACTCAGGAATAGAAAACCAAACATCGTATGTTCTCACTCGTAAATGGGAGCTAAGCTATGAGGATGCAAAGGCATGAGAATGATACAATAGATCTTCGAGACTCTGGGGCAAGGGTGGGAGGGAACTGAGGGATAAAATACTACACATTAGGTACAGTGTATACTGCTTGGATGATGGGTGCACCAAAATCTCAGAAATCACTGCTAATGAACTTATCCATGTAACCAAACACCACCTGTATACATACCTGTATACCACATTTTCTTTATCCACTCATTGATTGATGGGCACTTGGGCTGGTTCCATATTTTTGCAATTGTGCTGCTACAAACATGCCTGTACAAGTGTCTTTTTCATATAATGACTTCTTTTCTTCCGAGTAGATACTTAGGAGTGAGATTGCTGAATCAAATGTTAGATCTACTTCTCATTCTTGAAGGAACCCAGGGGTCTTATTTAAAATGCAGATTTCCAGTGCTGGAATAGGATTGCTAAAAAAAATTAAAAATTGCAGGTTAAAGGACTCTGGGCCAGATATACTGAATTAGGCTCTCTAGAATTGGAGCCCTGGAGTGGGCATTATACTACACACCTAGAGAGATTCTAAGACCTACCTCCCTGGGAGGGAGATTTATTAATTACATTAATGAGAATATCACCAGCTTCTGTTTAGAAGCATTTACCTAGCACATTTATCCAACTCAGGAATAGTCCTAAAAATACAGTGTGAATGATCTCAATAAATCCATGTAACATCCATGTGAGGTGGGTCTCATAGTGTCCCTATTTTACTGAATATGAAAATGGGGCCCAGACAGGTTGTTACTTGCTGAAAGTCACATTGCAGAGCTAAGTTTCCAATCTGAGTCTGTCTTGTTTTGAAAGGCAGTGCTGTTAATTACTATTTTATGCATCCATTCATCAGATCAATATTTATTATTTACTAAGTGTCAGGTATTTACTAAGTGTTTGGATTTGAAAAACTGTATTGAACCACAAAAAATTCTCCTATTGTGATTACAGCAATATTGTAGGTTAGTGGTTAATATGCAAAAGTCAATTGCTTTCTTGTATGCCAGCAATGAACAAGTGGAATCTGAAATTAAAAACACAAAATGATTTATGTTTGCACCTTCAAAAATGAAATATCAGATATAAATCTAATAAAACATGCATAAGATCTACTTAAGAAAAACTACACAACTCTGATGAAAGAAATCAAAGAAAAACTAAATACATGGAGACATTGCATGTTCATAGATAGGAAGATTCCATTTTGTGAAGATGTCAGTTATTTCTAACTTAATGTGTAGATTCAATGCAATCTCAATAGAAACCTCAGCAAGTTCTCTTGTAGCTACTGACAATCTGAAGTTTATATGGAGAGGCATAAGACTCAGAAATAGCCAACACAATATTGAAGGAGAAGAACACAGTTGGAGGATTGACACTATTCAGCTTTAAGACTTGCTGTAAAGCTATAATAATCAAGAAGTTGTGGCATTGACAAAAGAATAAACAAATAGAGCAATGTAACAACATGGAGAGTCCAGAAATAGAGCCACACAAATAGAGTCACTGATCTTTGACTAGGGAGAAAGCCAGTACAAGAAAGATCATCTTTTCAACACATGGTACTAGGACAACCAGACGTCCACAAACAAACAAAAAAAAGAAAAAGATAAAGAAAAATTAACTCAAAATGTGTCACAAACCTAAATGTAAAATACAAAAGTTTAAAAGTCCTAGAAGATAACTTAGGAGAAAACCTAGATGGCCTTGGGTTTGGTAATGACTTTTTAAATATGACACCAAAGGCATAATCCATGAAGTAAATAATTGAAGGTAAATATTTCTTCTCTGCAAATGATAGTCAAGAGAATGAAAACACAAACCACAGACTGGGAGAAAATATTTTTAAAAGATATATCTGATTTAAAAGAAACATTATCAAAAATACAAAGAATCTTAAAACTCAACAATAAGAAAACAAACAACCTGATTAAAAATGGGTCTAGGGCCTTAACAGACATCTCATGAAGAAAATACAGAGATGGCAAATAAGCATATGAAAAGATGGTCCACATCATGTGTCATTAGGGAAATGCAAGTTAAAACAACAAGGAGATAACATTATTCATCTATTAGAATGGCCAAAATTCAGAACACTGAAAAGACCAAATCCTGTATGAGTGTGGAGTAACAGTGTATTAGTCCATTTTCATGCTGCTGATAAAGACATACCTGAGTTGAGGTAATTTACAAGGAAAAACAGGTTTAATGGACTCACAGTTCCACGTGGCTAAGGAGGCCTCACAATTATGGTGTAAGGTGAAAGGCACATCTCATATGGTGGCAGACAAGAGAAGAGAACTTGTGCAGGGAAACTCCCCTTTATAAAACCATCAGATCTCATGAGACTTATTCACTATCACGAGAATAGAATGGAAAAGACCTGTCTCTATGATTCAGTTATCTCCAACTGGGTCCCTCCCACAACACATGAAAATTATGGGAACTAACAATTCAAAATAAGATTTGGGTGGGGACACAGCCACACCATATCAAACAGGAACTCTCATTCATTGGTGATGGAAATGCAAAATGGTACAGCCATTTGCCAACATAGTTCAGCAGCTTCTTACAAAACTAAACATATCCTAATCACATGATCCAGCAATCATGCTCTTTGGTATTTACCTAAAGGAGTTGAAAATTTATGTCCATGCAAAACCTGCAAACAGATGTTTATAATAACTTTATTCATAATTGCTGAAACCCAGAAGCAACCATGGTGGCCTTTAATAAGTGAATGGATAAATAAACTCTCTGGAACATCCAGGCAATGAAATATTATTCGGCTTTAGAAAGAAATGAGCTATAAAGCCACAAAAAGACATGGAGAAAACTTATATGCACATTACTAAGTGAAAGAAGCCAGTCTGAAAAGACTCCATATTGTATGATTCCAACTATGTAACATTCTAGAAAAGGCAAAACTTGGAGACAGTGAAAAGGTAAGTGATTGCCAGGAGTTAGAAGGGAGAGAGAGATGAATAGGCAGAGTATGGAGGATTTTTAGGGCAATAAAAATACTCTGAGACTGGGCAAGGTGGCTCATGTCTGTGACCTCAGCACTTTGGGAGGCTGAGGTGGGTGGATCGCTAAAGCTCTGGAGTTTGAGACCCACCTGGGCAACATGGTGAAACCCCATCTCTACAAACAATACAAAAACTAGCTGGGTGTGGTGATGCATGCCTGTAGTCCCAGATCCTCAGGAGGCTGAGGTGGAAGGAGGCTTGAGCCCGGGTGGTTGAGGCTGCAGTGAGCTGTAATATTGCCACTGCACTCCAGCCTGGGTAACAGAGTGAGACCCCATCTCAAATAATAAATAAATAAATAAATAAATACAAAGCAAATATTCTGCATGATACTACAATGATGAATACACACCATTATACATTTTCCCAAACTCACAGAATGTACAACAGCAAAAGTGAACTCGAATATAAACTTTGGACTTTGGGTGATAATGATGTGTCAAGGTAGGTTCATGAATTGTGACAAATGTGTCACTCTGGTAGGGATGCTGATAATGGTGGAGACTATGACATGTGCAGGCAAGGGGAATATGGGATAGCCTTACACCTTCCTTTCAATTTTGCTGTGAACCAAAAACTGCTCAAAAAATATTGTCTTTAATTTTTTAAGTGTATCAGTCACGTAGGATAGGTTATGCTGCTGTAACAAACAACCCCTCAATCTCCATGTTTAAAATAACAAGTTTATTTCTCACTTATGCTGTATGTCCACCATGGATCACCAGGGGGACTCTGCTTACCTCTCAGGCACCAGACTGCTGGAGTAGCCAGCTCTGAAATATTGCAGGTCACCATGACCATGGGAAAGAGTGTTCTGGAGGATCTCACAACAGTTACTTTTTTTTAACAGACAGAATCTGGCTTTGTCACCCAGGCTGGGGTGCAGTGGTGCAATCATAGCTCACTGCAGCCTCAACTTCCTAGGCCCAAGTGATCCTCCCACCTCAGCCTCCCAAGTAGCTGGGACTACAGGTGCATGCCACCACATCTGGCTAATTTTTAAATTTTTTTTAGAGATGAGATTTCACTATGTTGACCAGGCTGGTTTCAAACTCCTTGCCTTAAATGATCATCCTGCCTTGGCCTCCCAAAGTGCTGAGATTGCAGGAGTGAGGTACCATGCCTAGCCACAAACGGCTGTGAAATCTTTTACCTGCAGTGACACAAGTTACTTCTGCTCACAGTCACATAACTGAACCCACTCATGAGGGACAAGGAATGGCTATCCTCCCATTCTCTCTTGGAGGTAGAGAGAATAGCACTGTTGGCTACCACAAAAAGTAAACTGCTGGCAAATGAAGATCATTTGCAATGATGGTAACTGCCTTGAAGAAGATAGAGCAGGACTTTTGGGTAACAAGAGATGGAGGAGCCTGGTGCAGAGAGCTCCTTTAGATGGGACAGTCTGAGTAAGTGACATGTGAGCTGTTGGAGCAGTAATTTTAGGTTAAGGGAAGCAAATGACTGCCTTGCTAAACTTTTTCTGGTGGTTTGGAGAACCATCTACACTTACCAGATTCAATTGTTGAGAAACTCCAAAAGATCTTGGCTCTACTCCTCGTTGGGTCAATCTTTTCCTGAGAATCCCTGGAAAAGCCGCTTTCCTTTGCGAATCTCAGTTTTCCTACCTGTGAGGTGGGCACACTGGCCCTGCTAAGAGATCCTAAATTAGCTGCCACAAGGACAGATCCAGCCTGAAGAACCATTGCTCTTGCCATTAGTTGAATTAATGGCCAGCATTTAAAATTGGGTTTTTTTTCTTGAAAAAAAAATTTTTTAATGAGCTATTTCTAATAAAACTTCAGGTCTCCAGCTTCTCTGAAAATATCAGCAGAAAGGGTGAGCCCAGGTCAGGACTCCCACCCAGCTGTGACTGCACTGAGTGTTGGCTGCCTCCTTCCTCAGTCTCATCCGGGTCAGCAGAGTCCCACATGGCCCAAGTCAACCCATCCCCAGACCAAGTGAGTTTGCCATCCCTGGATCAGAGGGCCTCTGAGGTTCCTGGTAGCTTGAATAATCTTGAGTATCTATAGATTTGCTGTTAGAGCCTAAGAAATTATCTGTGTGTGTGTGTGTTGTGCACGCACATGAAAGTGTGAGTTGTGTGTTTGTGTGTGCATGTGTGTATTTGAGTGTATGAGTGTGAGTGTGTGTTTGAGTATGTGTGAGTGCCTCAGTGCATGTGAGTGTCTGTGTGTGTGCATGAGCATGTGAGTGAGTAGCATGTACGTGTGGCGTGTGTGCATGTATGCGGGTGTGAATGTACGTGTTAGGGCATGCATGTGATGGGTGTCTGAGTGGGTATGTGTTTTAGGGAAGAAGGTATCCAATAGAGTTGGAGGTTGCAAACCAAGACTATGGCTGATTGACTCAGAATAAAAACATTCATTTTTGAGACCCAGAGCAGGGGCAAGAAACACTACACCTCTTTTCCTCTAGTTCCTTAATCAAGCCTTTTAGCCCGCGTAAGCTTATCCCCTATCTTGCAAATCGTAATCCTGACTCATTAAACCTCAGAACTGAATAGGGAATGGAAGTAGAAGGCATTTCTCTTTGAAAGGACTGAAGTGGTAGCAGGTCTGTCTCAGGGGAGGGGTAAGGACGGAGAAAGAGACAAGTCCCAGCTGATGAAAGAGGCCAGGCTTAGCCACCCTCCCCCCTACAACTGTGTCTCCAGGCAGCTCCTGGAGCAGGAATTAGGCAAACAGGTTTGGATGAGCCTGCCAGCCTCCAGGTCTGCACTGCTTCAGGGCAGCGCTCCTCACTCCAGCCCTCCCCAGAGCCCCTGGGCCTGGTCACCATAAACCGAACAGCTGCTGCTGGAGGAGAGACCCCAGGAGATGCAGAGGGTGGTCGCAGGCCTTGGAGAGCAGCCTAAATCACGTAATCCTCTGACACCAGCCTTGGCGTGAGTGCCTCCTTCCTCCTGTACCGGAGAGCTCAAAGACTCAGGCCTGGGGCCTGGAAGTGGGAGTGACAGAGGGCATTGCAGGCTGCCCGTTTGGGGGGCTTCAAGGGACACCCTGCCCTACTCCAGAGGAAGGAAATCAAGCTTCGAACACGGCCACTGACAGAGCTGCCTCGCCCAAATTCCAGGCCTGTGGTTTTCTCCTCCTATTTGTAAGCATTTGGATGAGGTCAGAATTAAAATCAGTTTCCATGGTGAGGAAGGAGGGAGAGACTTAGAAACAGGGACACAGACAGGCACAGAGAGAGAAACAAGAAAAGGGACAGCTGGGAGGGAGGGACAGGGACAGAGAGACAGAGGGAGAAGAGAGAGGAGAGAAAGGCGGAGAGGCTGGGCCGGGGTAGGAGGCTGTGCTCACCTGCACACATCTCCCACGGTTAGTTTTAGCAAATATGTTGACATGACCTGGATGAAAAGATGTCAGGAAGCCATGGAGATCAAGGCTCTGGATCCACCTGTGAGAAAGTGAGCAAGGGAGAAGCTTTTGCTCCCTCATGCCTGCCCCAGCTCCCGGCTGTGTGTGCCCATGAGAGGGGGTGGGGGCAGGAAGAGAGAGAGGAAAATGTGGAGAGCAGAAACAAGGGAACAGAAAGATGGGGGAAAAGGGAACTGAGACCAGACAGAAAAACAGGCAAATGGGCAAAGGGGACTGGAGAGCAAAGCCCTCGAAGATGATGGTGAGGCACGAGCCAGTGGTCACAGGCTCAGCCAGAAGGAGAGGACTCCCCACCAGCCCCTGGCTGTGCAGCCTGCACCCAGGCCTCAGCACGCCTCGCTGGAAATCGGAAGGTGCCTGTCTGTGCAGTGGGAATGGCAATAGGGATGATGTGAGTGGGGGGTTTGAGGACGCCTCCCCACAAGTCTCAGGAACTTTTCCAGCTCAAGCGCTTCCCCATGAAAGCCCCATTTGGGGGCACTCAGCTGTAACCTGAATGAACCCACTGAGCGTTTACAGCCACACTCTGAAGGAGCTTGGTTCAGTTACCCACCAATGTGGATGCGTGACCCAGAGAGGCTGAGAAACTGACCCAGCGTCACACAGCCAACCGGTGTTAGAGCCAAGAGTCAAGCGAAAGCTCCACTCTGAGAAGACAGAGCCCTTTCCCCTGGCCCTACCCCTGCCCCTGCCCCACCCTGTCCTTCTGGAGCCCCTGCCAGGCCAGGGCAGTCCAACGCCAAGGGAGCCATAGCTGTCGAAGGGCTCTGTAGGCTGTGCTGAGCTGCCTTCCCAGACTTCAGAAAGCATCCGGTTGCTTGGGGGTCTTACTAAAATGCACATTCCATTTCAGGGGTGTGGAAGGGGCCCCAGGATTCTAGTCATTCCTAGCCAATTGCCAGGTAAGGCTGATAATGCTGGTTTGGGGACTACAGTTTGAGCAGAGAGGGACCAAGCAATCAGACGAGTGGAGTTATTCAGGTCTAAGCACTGATTTTTCAACTAAACACTAAAGTGTGGAGGGGCCCCCCGAGAAATACCCAGCAGAGCAGGGAGGGGTGGAAATGAGGAGAAAGAGGATCTCAGGATCAGGGGAGGCTGTCAGCTACAGTCACCCCAGGAGCACGCACTGTTGGAACGCAGGCACGTCCGATTTGGGATCCTGGTGCCCCCTTGATGCTGAGTGACCCGGAGGAAGGCAGTTAACCTGTCTGAGCCTCAGCCTTCTCATCTATGTAATGGGGACTCATATACCCTCCTTACAGCATTCCTCAGGGACTAAAACAAAATCTGAATTCATTTCCTAGGGATGACATAACAAAGTATCACACATGGGCAGGCTTCAAACAACACAAATGTAATCTCATAGTTCTGGAGTCCAGAAGTCCAAGACCAAGGTGCTGATGGGGCCGTGATCTCTCTGAAGTCTCGAGGGTAGGATCCGGCCCAGGCCTCTCTCCTGGCCTCAGTGCTGCTACAGTCCTTGGCATCCCACGGCTCGTAGCTGCGACCCTCCAGTCTCTACCTGTCGTCACATGGCCGCCTCCCTCTACCTCTGGTCCACAGTGGGGACTCAGAAACAGTCGTTCTCTCCCTTCCTCCCCAGGCATCTGATATCAGTTAACTGCACACCTCCCTGGCCCCAGCCCTCCCGAGGGCAGCAGCATGCCCTATCTGTCTCTCTAGGGGAAGGCAGATCTCAATGAACAGGAATGAACCAAATACAATGTAGAGGCAGCAGACCAACTGCATGAGTCCCCACCAAGGTCCTCCCCTCGGGGTGCATTTCCTTCATTGAACCCCAGATGCACCTCCGGGAGGGAGGGGGGACTCTGCTGCTCTGTGGGCATCTGGAGCTACAGGCCCCAGCCCCGTGTCTGCAGAACACATACTTCTTTCTGGCTAGGTCTTCCCTGTCAGAAGCACACTCATGGCCTCATCATCTCAGCATAGAGGCAAGGGCCCCGGAGACCCCGTGTGCCTCGCTGTGCCAACTGCTGCACCCACATTATCTCCTCTACTGCTCTCAGCAATGCTCCAAGGCAGTGGATTTCGACCTTGAGTGTGCATGGAAATCCCCAGGAGGGCTCCCTTAGCACAGGCTACTGGCCCCATCCTAGAGTTCTGGATTCAGCAGGTCAGGGGTAGACCCAATGATTTGTGTTCCTCTCAAGTTGGCAGGTGATGCCCATGCTGCTGGCCCAGTAAGGTGGGTGTTATTATCTCATGGTAGAAATAAATGGGGAATAGCAAGTTCAAAGAAGTCAGGCGATTTGCCCAAAGCCACCCAGCTACTAAATGCTGTGTTCACCAGTGTGGTCATCTCACTTGGATTATGGACCAGTCCCCAGCTGATCTTCCTGTTGGCCTATGAGGTCCAATACATCATCTAACCACTCCCCACCCCACACCTTCCGTAGTACCTGACATCATCCCCCATTTCCTGGCCTCTGTTCTCACAGATCACAGAGCCTCTGCCTTGAAGGAGAGGGAACAGACTGACAGTGAACACAGCCACTCCAGTGCCAGGCGAGCAGGGCAGGTGCTACAGACATAGGCACCAGCCAATAGCTCTGAACACACCTGGGAAAGGGACTACTTCCAGATAGGAAAGAGGAGAATCAAGGAGGGCTTCCTGGAGCAGGGTGGATTCCACACAATATTTGCCTCTACTGCAGCACAGTGCCTTCTAGGTCCAGCCTCTTCCCCACCCACTAACCTGGATAGTCTAGCTCGAGTGCCCACTCTTAACCAGTTCTCTCAAGGCCCCCAAGCACAGACAGGAGGGAGGGAGAAATGAAAGGAGGGTAGGCCAAGGTGGGTGGAGCATCTGAGGTCAGAAGTTCAAGACCAGCCTGGCCAACATGGTGAAATCCCATCTCTACTGAAAATACAAAAATTAGCCAGGCGTGGCGGTGGGTGCCTGTAATCCCACCTACTCAGGAGGCTGAGGCATGAGAATTATTGAAACCCAGGAGGCAGAGGTTGCAGTAATCTAACATCGTGCCACTGCACTCTAGCCTGGGTGACAGAGCAGGACTCAGTCTCAAAAAAAAAAAAAAAGAGGGAGAGGCTGTGTTTCTGGGGTGAGAGCCGCTCAAGGGTGCTGCTGCAGGGCAGAGCTCTGGTGTGCGGTGACTTTGCAGCCACCCTGGGAGCCACTGTTGGTTTGCAGGACTGGTGGAGGTTAAACACAGCCTCAAGTTGGAAAGCCATTCTTCAATTTCTAATAAAAACCCTGAAGTAGGGATGACGCACAATAAATCAACCTCCACGAGTCCCATCTCAGGGTAATCTTTTCAATTATCTGCTTGTGAGGTGCACGGCTCCTGAGATGATCAGAAGTGTGCAGCAGGGATGCCAGCCCTGGCCAGGAGACACCGAGCCCGAACGACGTTTGACTGAGGGGCTCAGCTGCAGAGCCAAGGGGCCAGAGTTAAAAGGTAGCTGAGCGGTGAGGGCAGATCAGACCCCCAAGGAGAGGGCTACCAGGAGTGGAAAGAAGGTTGGGGACCAGGTGACCGTCCTTTGGGTCAGAACAGGGACTGGTGCATCCACAGCATCTCAGAGAGATGTCTTTGAGCACCTGCTAGTTTCCAGGGGCGAGGCACAGAGCAGAGGCAAGGCAAGGCCACCCCTCCCCACCCCCATCGTGGAGCCCGCCTTCCAGCAGGGGAGAGGGACAAAAGACACAGGACAGGGATTGACTGAAAATAGGCCAAGTGAGACACACGGAAGTGGTCCAGGAAGGCCTTTCTGAAGATTGACATTTGAGCTTCTCCAATCAGTGCTACCACTTATGAGCTGGGGTGACTTGGAGGAAGTTAGTTAACCTCTCTGAACCCATGTGAGGGCTCCACAAAGGAGAGGAGACATCAGGATGTGGTGAGGGCAGTGAAAGACAAGGGTGTTTCCCAGTTATTTCTTTGCTCACTTCTTGTGCCCAAATCCTCCTTCAAAGAGAGGTCGCTGTCCGCTCTGGCTTCCCCTGTTTCCTGAGTGGAACATAATTTCTCCTTCCTCTGCCGTGTGCTGTTCTCTGAGACAGCCTGCGAGTTCTACTATGCATCACACAGATTTGGGTTCACGCCCCCTCACCTTTACAAGGCTGAGTGAGAACTAGTTTGGACCAAGGTCCCAGTCTGACTCGGCCCTATTGGCCTGGCACAGGATGTGGCTCAGAGACAGACACTCAGCCACGGTCTGCTGCCTGGATGGGTGGGTGGAGAGATGGGTGGATGGTGCGTGGGTGAATGAAAGCCAGGACTTGGGAAAATAAGATCAGAATTAAGGACAGGGAAAGAGTAGCTTTGCAGAAGAGTAGCTTTGCAGAAGAGAAAGAATATTTCTTCCTCCATAACAGAAGAAATTTATTCCAAAGAATAGAGGGGGAATGTGAGCAAACACCTTCATTCATCTTTTCCTTTATTTCAACATGCATTTGGGCCATATGCTGAGCTTTAGGCATCTAAAGAGACAGGTTTCATGGCTGAATAGAAAGCCAACAATGGAATAGAATAGACAGTAATTGTGTGCTGTGGTCAACACTACTTTGTGCAGAAAGTTTAGGAGACTCAGAGGAGGAGCCACTGATCTCCCCGCTGATTAGCACAAAGAAGGCTGCAGACAGGGCCCCCCATCACCAGGTGACCCCGCATTCCCAGCGCCTCGGTCCCAGCAGCGAGGTGACTTGGTACTATTTCTTTGCCACCTTTGGGCAAGCCTACCCATGCCCGGGCCTCAGCTCTGGAGCTAATGCCTGCCTGGTGTTCCCAGGGAACCACCATGAGGCAGATGCTTGCAGAGACGTGGGATTTTCTCTGGCTTTGCCATTTGATCCCCACAGGGATGGAATGACTCCCCCATCTCAGAGATGAGGCCAGGAAGCTCAGAAGGTGAACTGTTTTACCCACCGTTACCCAGCTGCAGGGTCAAGGGGCCAAATTTTTTATCCAGGACAGGTGATGCTGAACCCCAAGCCCTTCTCACCAGGCTGGGACACTGCACTGCATGGACGGTCCGTCTCCGTTGCTAGGGTAACCTCCCTCCCGGCCCAGCAGCCACCCCTCCTGGAGTGTGATTCTTGCACCTGACAGCGTAATCTTCTGTGACATCTTAATCAGCACCCCGGCAACCGACAGAGCCCGGACCCCGGCATCACACTCAGCGCTCCGGGAGCCAGCAGGGCCTGGAGGGCCCACCTTCCCTTCAGCCTTAACCCTTGCCTGCCCACCCCAACCCCTGGTGGCATGGGGGGATGGTGGTTGGTTTTGAAGTCAAACAGATATTGTTTCAGATTTAAGCTTTACCGTGGCATGTTTCTAAACCTTCTATTTCCTCGTCTGTACAGTGGGGATAATGATGCCAGTCCGGCTAGTGTACAAAATTGAATGAGGGTGTTGCAAAAGGAGGTGAATGGGCCACATCACCTAAAGGAAATGGGGCACCTGGGAGTTTTCATTGCTATTATTTCACTTGGAGTCAGTGGCTTTCAGAGCTGGGGGCCAGTGGTGCCACAGAGCTCCCTGTGAGTAGAAGGGGAGACACATCGGTCCTGTTGTGGGTTAAATTGTACGCCCCCATCCCGCCCCGCTCCACCACCACAAAAGATATGTGAAAGTCCTAACCCCTGGGAACAGCGAAGGTGACCTTATTTGGAAATGGAGTCTTTGCCGAAGTAATCAAATTCAGATAAGGTCCGATTGGAGTAGGTGGACCCTTCGTCCAATATGACTGCTGTCCTTCAGGAAGACAGAAATGTGGACACAGACACACAGAGGGATGGTGATGTGGAGAGGCACAAGGGAACACCATGAGAGACAGAGTCAGAGACTGGAGTGAGCAGCTACAACCCAGGGAACCCCAAGGAATTGCTGGCCACCACCAAAGCCCAGAGAAGCAGGGCAAGATTCTACCAGGGTCTCAGAGGGAGACGGCCTTGCCAGTCTCTTGATTTCAGACTTCTAGCCCTCAGATTGTGGGAAAACACATTACTGCTATTTTCAGCCATACAATTTGTGGTACTTTGTTAGGACCACGTTAGGAAATGAATATGCATCCGAATAGGACAACTTCTATTCCAAGCCTCGTGTGGTGGGGCCGAAGAGCCCTTGCCCCGGAGTCACACAGACCCTGATGTGCAGTGGGGATCCCACTATGCTCAACAACTTGCCCCATTCTCCCACAGCTATGGGACCATGATGCTCCCCGTCACAGGTCGGATGGAAAGAGTGAACAAGGGTTGGGCACAGTGGCTCATGCCTGTAATCCCAACACTTTGGAAGGCCAAGATGAGTGGATCACTTGAGGTCAGGAGTTCGAGACCAGCCTGGCCAACACGTGAAACCTCATCTCTACTAAAAATATAAAAATTGGCCAGGTGTGGTGGCGCAGGCCTGTAGTCCCAGCTACTCAGGAGGCTGAGGCAGGAGAATCGCTTGAACCTGGGAGGCGGGGGTTGTAGTGAGCTGAGATTGTGCCACTGCACTCCAGCCTGGGTGACAGAGCGAGACTTCGTCTCAAAAAAAAAAAAAAAAAAAAGAGTGAATGGCATCAAGTCAGTGAGGCACTGGCCCTTTTGGCAAGATTGTTAATTCTATGGCATTATCACAAGCACTGATTTTTTTTTTTTTTCTTTTTGAAGCAGAGTCTTGCTCTGTGGCCCAGGCTGGAGTGCAGTGGTGCGATCTCAGCTCACTGCAACTTCCGCCTCCCTGGTTCAAGCGATTCTCCTGCCTCAGCCTCCTGAGTAGCTGGGATTACAGGCATGCGCCACCATGCCCAGCTAATTTTTGTATTTTTAGTAGAGATGGGGTATCATCATGTTGCCCAGGCTGGTCTCGAACTCCTGACCTCAGGTGATCTGCCTCCCTTGGCCTCCCGAAGTGCTGGGATTACAGGCAAGAGCCACAGCACCCAGCTACAAGCACTGATTTTTTTGAAGCCCTCATTGGGAGACCCTGAATGCCCTATCTTAGGGCCTTGCATTCAGTAGCAGTAGGCTGAGTGCCTCAAGGGCTCCTCTTTGAAGGCCTCAACCCCACCTAGGCCCCCACCCCACTGGGGCACAGCAGATCCCGGTGGAGCCAGGAGAGGGGGGGCTTTGATGCGCCTTCATTTCCTCCTCTTCCTGCTCCATCTTCCTCCCTCTCTCTCCCTTTCATCCAGGCTCCCTCCCTAGGGGAGACCCAGCCCCTGGCTTGGGATTTCAGAGCAGTTCTGTCCTGCCTTTGATGTCCTTGCACATACGGAGAGGGGGCAATCCCAGGGGCTTTTCCTGCCAGCGAAAAAGGCAACAAAAATGTTTGTTTCCTTTCATTGTACTTTCACAAGCCTGCCTAGTCTTCCCCACAAAGGGGCAGCTTCCTCTTGGAGGAGACTCTTTTAGAGGCTAAAGTCCTCCCTTGTCTTCCAGAAGTTGAATTACCTTGGGTGAGTGACTATTCACCCCCATTATATTCTCCATTTGTCAGATGGAGACTGTGGTGTAAACCCCATGTGACTGGGAGGATTAACCAAGGTAATGTGTGTAAAGAGCCTGCCCCTAGTAGGTGTTTGGAAGCTTCATGGTAGTAATCATTATGCTATTAATTTTCTCCACGTGTCTTACATGCAAGAAGCAAACACCATTCAGGGGGACTCTTGTCATAGACCACAGACTCTTGTGCCTCTGTTTTCTCATCTATTGAATGGGTTCATAGTGCATGGATATCAGGGTCGTTGGACACATTCAATGAGATACGAACAGTGCCTCACACTGAGCCAGCGTCACATCTCTGCCTTCTGTTCTCACTGCCTGTCTTTGAATTGTGAAGGCAAAGCCTCAATGTCAGCCCAAATTTGCCTTTGAAGACAGAAACTCCACAACCCTCCCTACCCCCACCACAGGCAAACAGGGACTACCAAGATCACTGCCAGCCCCAGGAGAGTCCCAGGGAGGGTTTGCTGTCGGCACTCAGAGCTCAGAACTGGCACTCCTGCCTAGGAAGTGGGGAGGGGCGTGCTGGGCTTACTTCTGTTTTCTAGAAAGCTTGTAAACAGGAAAATGAGGGCTTGAGCAGGCAGCTGGAACGACTATCATTACAGGGGAGACAGAGTCCATGGAAGCCCATAACGGCCCCCTGACCTCTGACCAAAGGCTGAGTTGGTAGAACTACCAGAAGCAGGGTGGGTTGCCAGAGCCTTGGGGTCACTCATACCCTGCATACCCCGCACCCTCCACCTCCCTGCCTTTGTCCTTTCACCTGCACCTGCTTAGCCCCCTCCACTCAGCTTGGCCAAATCCCGACCCTTCCTCCAGGTCTACATCTACAGGGCTACCCTTAGCTCAGAGTCTTTCTGAGGGAAACTGCCTGGCACCAGTCCCTGTTGAAGGGACCAGCCTATTGGAACCTGCCCTCTCAGATAAGTAAGGTCCAAGGATGTCAGCTGCAAGCTTCTAGTCTCTGAATGAGAACTTAGAGTAGGGCCAAGAGAGCTCTCTTGGGAATGTGAAAGGGCTGCTTAGCTGTGTGACCTCTGGGTTAGTGTGTTAACCTCTCTGGGCCTTGTCTTTCCACTTCCAAAAAGACCTAAACATCTCCTGGCCAGCTCATAGAGTCACTGAAAGGCTCAGATAAAATACAGGATGGGAAGTGGCTTTATCTTCTGGGGTGAATGATAAAAACCTGGAACTAAAGTTGACCCTGCTGCACTAACTCCACTCAAGAGCAGAAACCTTCTGGAAAGTCCACTCACCTTTTTTAGTCAGGAAACAGCAACAACAACAACAGTTCTGCAGGTCTCCTTGGTGCCAGGCACTGCACCAGGCACTTGCCACGCTTTCTCTAGTTTATTCTTCACAACAATATAAGATGCATAGACTTATTAGGCCCATTTTAGAGATGAGAAAACGGAGGCCATCGAGGCCATGAAGTTACGGTAAGTATGTGAGATTTATTCAGTCATTCAAAAATATTTATTGGGCCAGGTGCGGTGGCTCACGCCTGTAATCCCAGCACTTTGAGAGGTCAAGGCGGGAGCATCGCTTGAGCTCAGGAATTTGAGACCAACCTGGGCAACATAGCGAGACCCAGTCTCTTTTTAAATTTTTTTATTAATTATTTACTATGTGTTGGGTTCTGTGCTGAGTACTGGGGAGATAGCCATGAGCAAAACAAAGTATCTGTCCATATGTGGCTGAAGTCCTAATGGGGAGAGACAGATAAACAACTAACCGGAGATGATAATAAAATGTTGATGGCAATGCATACTCTGGAGAAAGTTAAAGCAGGATTTTGGAAACGATTGCCTGGCTGGGGAGAGGGTTGTCTATTATTTCAGTGAAGGTGGTCAGGAAGCATTCTCTGAGGACATACCCTCAGAGCAGAAACCCTGAAGGCAGTGAGGGATCAGTAGGATATGTGGGAATAGCATGTCAGGCAGAGGGAAGAGCCACACGGGTGTCCTGAGGCTGGAGTATGCTTGGCATGTGGGTCTAACTGCAATCCAAGAGTGTGGCTGTTGGATTGAGCCAGACATGGCGGTGGAGACGGCAGGGAATGGGAGATGCGGAGAAGGGAGGACGGCTCCTGTAGAGACCTGAGGCCCAGGACTTTGGAACTGGGAGGAGAAGGAGGCCAAGGACCTACATCCCCAGATGCGCTGTGCTCTGCCCCTGCCTACACTGGACAGGTGCTGGAACCTGACTCAGATCCTGAGTTAGGAGCTGTTCAGTGGCCTGGTGGGATAGAAAGAACACCTGCCTGGGGCCACAAGCCTGGGTGGGGACCCAGTCTCTAGACATTGGTCAATGTCAGTCACTGGATCTCTCTGGCCCCTGGCTTTCTTCCCTCTAGAGCAGCACAGTAGTAACCACATTCCAGGGCTGTTGTGATGGTAAAAATGACTTGCTGGGCACCTGGATTTTCAGATCACTGAGCCCTCAGGCTGAGCCCACATAGCTCCAAGAACCTTAGATGTGTTCACGTTCATTGAATCCTCACCATAATGGGAAACCAAGGCCCAAAGGACGTCAGTAATTTGTCCAAGACCACAAAGCTGAAAGGGGTGGAGCCAGGATTTAAACCCCCAGAGCAAGCTCAAGAGACTCCTCTGTGTTCTAAAGGTGGTTTTACCCTGCTCTCCTCACACTACCTTTGCCTCCTCTGTGCTCTTGGCTGCTCCACTCACCATCTGAACCACTGCGCCTTACCTGGCAATTGCCCTCCAGGCTGGCTCAGGTTACTGAAGGCCCTAAGGGGTCTGTTTAAACAAGTGTGTCTGAGCAGGAAAGTCAAAGAGACAGGGACCCTCCCGGCACTGAGGGGACCACCCTGGGGACTACGGCCTGAATCTGATAAGGCCAGATCTATTTTCACTTAATTGGACTGTGGCCAAGGGCCCAGCGTTCGATCAGATAGGGGGTCTCCCCAGGGATGGAATCTTCCATCAGGTAGGGTGGTCCTACACCCTGGCTGGGACAGGAGAAGCTAGAGGGGGTTGGGAGAACCCTAGACTGGGGAGGGGCTGTCAGGAGAATAATTCTCTCTCCTCTACCATAAAACCCAGGGAGGGAAAACTGGCCTTCCTGGAAAGACCGGGCCTCTGGATGACAACCTGCCACATCTTCCTAGGGGATGCTTAGCCCACCTTCCATTCCCACAGCCCGTCTCTGGACACCGGTGAGGGAGCAAGCGGCAGTGGGAGGTGCCTTGGGTAGGGGCAGGCTGCCTTGCGGGGACAGCCACTGGTCTTAGAGGCCTCACAGATGGTTCTGTGTGACACCAAGCATGTTGTCTGACCTTTCTGGGCCACAGCTTTCTTCTCAGTGGAGGAAGGGGTAGCTAGACCCATCTTCAAGTGCAAAAGAGATTTAGGCCAGGCTCAGGGGCTCCCATCTGTAATCCCAGCACTTAGGGAGGTCAAGGTGGGAGAATCACTGGATCCCAGGAGTCTGCAAGCAGCCTGGGCAACGTAGTGAGACCCAGACTCTACCAAATACGTTTAAAAATTAGCCAGGTATGGTGGCTCAAGCCTGTGGTTCCAGCTACTCAGGAGGCTGAGGTGTGAGGGTCGCTCGACTCCAAGAGGTTGAGGATGCAGTGAGCCAAGACTGTGCCACTGCACTCCAGCCTGGCCAACAGAGTGAAACCCTGTCTGGAAAAAAACAAAGGAAATTTAAACACATGAGAATAAGCCACCGAAGAGGGGTGACTTCAGCTTTCTTTTTAACATGTCTTTCAAGAAATCTGGGACCAACACTCCAATGGATTGTCCCCACCCCTAACCCCCAGGCTCTGCCCTCAGGCCTTACCCACCACCCGGGTGCAGCCTCCCATGTGTATGGGGTGCTCTGGGTTAGAAGCCCAGCCTGGCTGATGAAGGGTTGACTGCCTGGTAGTCAGCCGTTCATCCCCCTCTGAGGTCCCCTCTTTATATCAGGCTTTGTACTGGTCTCAGGGACCCACATGAGCTCGCTCTGGGGAGCCACCCCATGGCCAAGCACAGGGATTGGCGCAGGGGTAGCGGAAGCAGCCTTCCCTGCCTATCATCATCAGGAAGTCCACAGCAGGGAGTCTCGCAAGTGGGACTCATCCCTGAAAATCCCGAGCGCCCAGACGGCTTGTTTTATGCTCGTTTTTGCTCTTGTGAACTGTTTAACTCCAGTTTCTCCTGTGTAACTAGGGATAAAAATAGAGTTGCTGTGAGGATGAAGTAAATTAAGACATGCTGAGAACTCAGAACAATGCTTGGCAACAGTAATTGTTTAATGCATGCTATTATTAACAAGAAAAAAGTCTTTCTCATGCTGGTATTTGGCTCCTTGATTTTCCAGTCTCCTCGGACTCAGATCCTCCTCGCACAGCTTCAAGGAGGAAGACAGAATGGGGCTTAGCAGATCCATGACACGGATGCAGGAACTGGGATCCAGGGATGGTCACTTGCTCAGTTCAGAGGTGGAGGCTGGCACACTCACCCCCTCCCGCAGAGCCCAGTGCGGTGAGGTGGAGGGCAGGGCTTCACAGGGAATCACTGTCCTGCCCCTTCTGCGTGCCTGAGAACCTGTGAACACTCTAGACCTGGGGGACCCAGGAAGTCGGAGCCTCCCTGACCTTCACGGTACAGGGAAAACCAAAGTCTGAGACGTTTGCGACCCCCAGGGTCAACCTACCTCATGCAGAGGCTGGAAGGCACGCAACCAGAGGCCCCCCTCCAGCCTGCGATATATGGGAAACCGCACAATGGCGCCCACGGGTTCCAGTCCTGATGGTCCCCATGCACAGCTGCGCGGCCAGGACCTCGCCACTTCAACTCCCTGGGTGGCCACTTTCTCATCTGAAAAGTGGGGTGCTCACCTCGGGACTATCATGAGAATTAACTTTGGTGGTGCATGTGAAGCACCTAGCACGGAGGAGCACGTAGTCAAAGCGGGTTTTCTCCAGGCGCCCCCAGCTCCAAGAACTGAACCCGGGCTGCACCCTCCTCCCACACCAGGGAGCAGAAGAGATGCTCTCCGAACCTACCGGGCCAGAGTGTGCAGGGTGCCCCACACTTTACAGCCTTTTGCACCCCAGTCCTCACGACTGGACATGGCCCTCTGCGAGGTAGCGAAGGTGCAGGCCACATGGCATAGGTGGCTTCTGCTCAGAGAGGCCGGGAAATGCCCCAGGTATCTTGACCTTTCTGAGGACGAGGAAGGATGAGCACTGAGTTGGTGGTTGGAAAACATGCACTTAGTATCAGTTCTGCCAGTTTCTGGCTCAGATACCTCTGGGAAAATGACTCCTATTTGGGCCTCAGTGTCCCTTTCTACGGAGGATGGGTGTTGCGCCAGATGTCTAGTTTCTTGCAGCCCCGGTGTTTTTTTGGTTTTGTTTTGTTTTGTTTTGTTTTCCTGGGCTGAAAGGAAGGCCTGAGGAGGAGTGAGCATGAGCATCCCGCCCCTCCCCTCCCCAGTCCCTCAGCTTGGTCTCAGCCCTGTCAGTGACCCTGGCTCAGAAAAGTGCAAGGACCAAAAACAGTCACACAGCATCCCCACCCCACCCGGGGAGGGGGAGGGACTGCCCTATTCTCCATAACAAACCCAGGTTGGGGTGGGGGCTGTGGTGAGCAAGAGGCCGTGCCTGGGGAAAAGAGGCAAGAGAGGAAAGAGCCTTGTCCAGGTCTCACCAAGTCACAGAGACCCTGGGTCATTGGTGCTCCACCTCCCCAACTTTCCCCACTGAAACTCACTATTGGTTTTTTGACTGAAAGGCAAACTCCATGGACTCTCTCCTTCCTCTCTTCATACTCAGTGAGCACTGATTAAGCACTTACTGCATGCGGGAGTCTTCCCAGCCACTGTCTCTTCTGGACCTCTGTTTTCTACCCAGAGAGGCCCTCCGGTAGGGTGAACACCCCTCCATCTCGCTCAAGGACGAGGAAAGCCAGGCCCAAAGATACAGGGCGTAGTCCTGCTGCTGCCTATCCTGGGCCGGCGGAGCTCTGGGCGGTTAGCGCAAGAGAGCGGAGACTCCAGGTGGCCGGGGTTGTGGCTCTTCCAGCCCTAAAGACAGGGAGTCAGCAGCTAAAAGGGAACATGCTGGAGTCCAGCCTGGGTGCCCTGCGCTGTACCAGCTGCCCCTCCAGAAAACAGATGCTGCCTGCTGCCTCCAGCGGCTCCCGGGTGGGCCGACTGGTGGGTTCCCGGTGACCCTTTCCCCCTCCTTAAGATCCTCTGCATTGCCCGGCTTGCACCCTCCAGTTCCATTCCTCGTGTTCTGGGACAGTGGGCATGAATTACTATACGCTGGCTCCTTCAAGCTCAGCCCGGCCTGCTGCGGCCTGGGCCACTGCTCCTCGGTCCTCAGGGCTGCCCGGGGGAAGGTAGTGCATTGTGCAGCTCGCGGTCCAGACGTGGAAAGGGAGCCGCGGAAAAGCCACCTGCAGGAGTTCCCTCTCCCGCCTGGGCCGACCCGGCGCTGTACTGCTTCTCCCGAAGGTGCGCCGGCTGCTGCAGAAATCGCAGACAGCCTCCAGGAAGAACTTGCTGGACTCACGGCAGCTTCTCAGCGACTTGACAGCAGTGATTCAGACTTAAACTTGGGCGGAGGGGCGGGGGACGCGAGAGAGATTTCCAGAGAAAACAGCTGGGCAGTAGGGAGGGGAAGAGAGACCGAGCCACGCGCCTGGAGAAGCAGTGCAGAGAGCGGAAGAGGCAGAGGCTGCGAGACCTACCCACAGAGACCAAGAGAGGCGCTCGGAGGGGAGACCGCCTTAGGCGCCGACATTCAGAGGCAGACAGACAGACAGACAGACAGACTGACAGACACAGGAAAGGAATGTCGCCGAAAGCCAGGGACAAACCTGAGTCCTAGAAAAATAAGAGACTCCTCCCACCCACCGGGCTGTCCGCGGGCCGCCTCCTCGTGGAGAGGTAGCTCCCGAACCCCTCACGGTCCCGACAGCTGCCCCCGCGAAGGCGGGGCGCGGGGCGGCTTTTCCGGGGGAAACTCTCTCCCTGGACGCCCCTCTTTTCCAGCCTCAGCTCTGGCCTTTCTCGGCATCCCCAGCTTGCCTTCAGTTTCACTCCATATCTGGGTCTCTCAGAGGCGTCGGGCGGTCTTCGGTTCTCTCCGTCGCGGTGTCCACGGAAGGCTCTGCGCCTCCTGGGCCGGGGAATCTCTGTCTTCCGGAGTCTCTTGATCATTGCTCCTGCCCGTCCTTGCCCATTTCAAAGACGACAAACAGAGGCTTAGAAAAATTGGCCCTCCACCCTCAGCTGGTTACCTGGCTCGCAGCCCTGGGTCTGTTTTCTTCTCAGAGAGACCTGAGATCCTCGACATTTCCTAAATTCATGGAAAAACTCGACAGTGTTCAGGACTCCCAAAGAAGGTGGTGGGCGGGAGGGGGAGGAGCATAAGAGAAAAGTAGTGAGTACGGCCGAAGACCCATTTCGTGGATTGGGGGGCGGGACGCGGAGACGGTTCCATAAAAATACTGCGAGCATCACATGTATTTTTTTTTTTTTTTTTAATAGACAGGGTCTTCCTTTGTCACCTAGGCTGGAGCAGTGTGGAGCGATTACGGCTCACTGCAGCCTTAACCTCCCGGGTTTAAGAGATCCTCCCGCTTCAGCCTCCTGAGTAGCCAGGACTACTGGCGCGCACCACCACTCCTGGTCTTTTTTTTTTTTTTTTTTTTTTTTTTTTTTTTTTTTGGTATAGGCGAGGTCCCTCTATTTTGCTCAGGCTGGGATTGAACTCCCGGGCTCAAGCGATCTTCCCGACTTTCAAAGTACCGGGATTAGAGGCGTAAGCCATTGTCCACACTTGCTATATTTTAATGCATTTCGTCTTTCGAAAGCGCCCCTAGAGAGGCTGCACCCAAGAGTGAAGGGATTGGATTCCAGGCGTTCAGACCCACCTGCGAACAGATCCCGGTCCCACTACTAACTAGCTGTGTGACCCTGAGCAAGACACTTAACCTCTCTGATTCTGTTCTTTCATCTTGGGGGGTGGGGTGGGGGGAAAGCTGACAATACCTACCTCCAAGAGTACGGAGTAGAGAGGATTAAAAGAGATAAAGTTTGTGAAACCTCTGACAAGGGGCCTGACACCCAACTCAATATGAGGCAGTTCTCCAACCCCCTGCCGGAACTGAGATGGGGCCCACGGCGGGCTGCGCAGGGCAGAGCTGGAGGGGAGAAGCGCCAGCCTTCCTCCGCCGGGGGTGGGCAGAGCCAGAATGGAAGATGTTTGGTCGACCCTGGAGCCTCGGGGTCTGCCTGACATCTCCGGGCTTAAATAACCGTGCGCCTTTGTTATTCGTCGGCAGCAAAGTGGTTCGTTACGCCTGATTGGTCTAATTGCTTTGAAATGGGATATATTATCTATAATTATAGAGCTCTAGGAGAGCCGGCCGGCCTCTGCTTTCATCTTCCCAAGTGCACCCTCACGTCGCGATCACATTAATTTGGGCCATTTGAAAGCGGGGGAGGTTGGGGCTCTCTTCTGCTGATGCTGGCCCTGCTCACCCCCTTCCAAATTTAAAGACACAAGGGAGCCCGGGCCTGGGACAGAAGAGAAAGCAGAAAGTGGGGGAAGGGCGGGATGGGGGCAGAAGCAGGGAGTGGGGCTTGTCAATTTCGCTCTGGCGCCGGGTGAAATCCACTCCACGCGGACTGTACCACCGCACAAGTTGCACCCACTTTGAGGAGCATTTAGCAAGAAGGAGGAAACATTTTCACAAAGAGTTTGTATTTTGACTTCGCTTTTAAAAGGAGGTACTAAAACTCCTGAAAAGCGCAAGTTCTGCCCACGTCTCCGGAAAGCAGAACGCTGTTTTTCTCCAGGTCTGTGTCGTGGATCTTCAGCCAATAGCTGAAGACTCCCTGTAGTTCTCAGGGCTCGGAGTTTTTCTCTGGAAAGCTGTGAAGTCCTCCCGAAGTTAGTGACTCCCAGACAGTTTGCTGAACCTGACTCCCAGCTCCTCACTTCTAGGCGACAGAGGCCAAAAGAGTGGAGATGGCGGGGTCGGGAGGCCCCCTCCCGAGATTGGGAGACCCCATGACGGTGCTTTCTGTCTGCCCGTCAACCCCCACCCCCTCCCCAGGACAAAATACCTCCTCCCTCTCCCCACTCCGTCGCCCTCCTGGCGATTGGTGAATTCCCACCAAAATAAATCGTTCCGGGTAATCGGTTTTCATAGCACATTCATTCTATTAAAGAGGACTGTTTGGGGCTCGCTAATTGCCGGGGGATCCCACTGAGCTGCACATTTTAAAAAATGCACGCGGGATTCCTGGGCCGAGGCCACAAAATGCAGTGGAAAGAGGGGGAGGGGGCATAAACAAAAACCCGATGGAGGCGACAACAAATGCCGAAGTGAGAAGCCAGCCTGCAGGCTCTCCAACCCGTGCAGCAATACCCAGATTGGGACAACCGTCTTTAAGATGGGGTCCTTCTAAAAATTAATCTTTGCACGGAGGTGGTGGATACCTAGCAACACCACCACCCCTGCCTCCATTCCCCCAACACCTGCAAAATTTTAGGAAAAAAAACAAACAAAAAATCCACCTAAACCCACCACCAGTTCAGTTGCCCAGAAAGTAGGCGAAGGATAATCCGTCTTCAAGATCCGAAATGCAGAGGCGCTCTACCGGGGGGCGGGGAGTGCTTTAGGATGCCTGAAAATGAAGGGAGATGGAGCGAGGGGGGAGGGGAGGGAAGACTAGAGGATGGAAGCCGAGCGCCAGTCCTGGAGCTTTATCTGCTGCGGGCCAGCCCTGCCCTTGCCAGGCATGAATTACTGCCCGGCTTTCTCGGTTGCAGCGGCAGCGCGGAGAAATGCCGGGGGTACAAACGCCTCGAGGTTAGAACTGGCGGCGAGATAACAGGCTCAGCCCCCGGGGCCTGCCAGCTCGCTGAACCCCTGGGCCGGGAAATCGGTAAAGGCCTAGACAAAAAATAACTTAGAGAAGGCTCCCTCTCACTGCCCCTCTAACTCGTGCCTTTCCTCCGCGGGAACAAACAACACCCTGGGAAACAGGCAGACATTTTATTTCTTTTCTCTGACTCCTTTCTCTTGAGACCGCCGGCACCTTTCTCTCTCAATCCAGGGGCAGATCAGTAGGAGAGCCCCGCGCTCTTCTGACACGGAACCGAGTCTGAACCCGCTTCTCTGCAGATGCACTCTCCTTGCCTAGCAACGTTTACACGCGGTTAACCCGCCGCGCTGGGCGACAGCAGACACGAACCAAGGCCGAACCTGTAAAAAAGACAAGGTGGCGTTCAGACTCGGCTCGGGAAGACGAGGGGCTGGCCGCGGATACGGGGCTGCGGGGCCAGGCGATTTGCTCCCTGGAGGCAGGGGCGCGACTTCAAGGGCCCGTGCGCCGGGTGCAGCCTTTGATCAGGCCGCCGCTGGCGCCTTAAAACAACATCCTAGTCTGCCTATTAGGCGCGCTGAGGAATCGTGACAGATTGTTTATCCCCGCAATTAGCGATGCGGCCCTTCTCAGGCCGTCCGCCCCCTCCTCCCCACCGTGGCCAAATCCAGGCCTCTTGCGCTCCTCAACTGCCACCGCCGCAAGTTCCACACTAGCCCCCGCTGCACCCTGCGGCTCCACACTCTGGGTTCGAGCCCCCGCTCAGCTCTAAAGCAGGGGTTCTTAACTGGAGCACTCCATGTGGGTCCAGAGCCCCTGAAGTTGTCTGCACCGTTGCTTGTAATGTGTTTTTGTAGATGTGCATTTTTCTAGGGAAGAAGTTCTTGGCTGTATCAGATTCTTAAATAGACCTGGGAGCAAAACATTTGGAGAAGAAGGGTGAGGGCGGAACTAAGCAAAGACTCGAAAAGGCACACTGCTCGCTTTTTAAATGTTGGCCGCAAAAGCAGATAGGCCTCTGTTTCCTCTCCCCCTTTAACCTGGCCGCAAAGGGAGATTCTCGCTGGGCGCGGAGGGGGTTGTTCTGGAGAGAGTGATTAGAAAGGGAGCAATAGAAGTTTGCCGTTTTGGAATCGCTTGAACCCAGGAGGCGGAGGTTGCAGTGAACTGAGATCGCGCCATTGTACTCCAGCCTGGGCGACAAGAGCAAAACTCCGTCTCAAAAAGAAGAAGAAGGAGGAGAGAAGAAGAAAGGGAATAGGAAGGGGAAGGGGAAGCGGAAGAGGAAGAAGCAGAAGCAGAAGAAGAGGAGGAGGACGACGAAGTTCGCCATCCTGGTTGGGCTACCAGCAAGGTATTTGCCCCACAGCCTTGCTCAGCCTCAGCGAGCTGAGCTTCAAAATTGGGTCGTAAAGTCTTCTATCCTTGTACCCTCTCGGGCAGACCTCCAGGGGCCCCGGTGCACGGCGCGTCCAGCCGGCCCAACTCGAGCTAGAAGCCCCAAACACTGCCCAGTGCCCGAGTTACAGTCTTGGGTCCGTTAGAAACCTGAGATGCCCGTAAAATTCACAGATGCAGGTATTACCGAACTTCCCCAGGTCTCAACATATCTCGGGGACAGATGGGAGGCTACCAATCGCTCCGGCGTCCGCAGCCCTACCCCTGCGGCCAGACCCCAGACGTCTTCCGGTTAATAAAGTTCCCGCTCTAATTCATTTTCCGTAATCTGGACGCCCCTAATCTACAGCTTTTATTGCTCCCAGTTAAAAGTCGAGGGAATTCGCTGTCCCTCCGCGCTCGGATAATTACCCCTAAATGGCCACGGCAGCCCCTTGTGTTTCCTGGAGATTAGAACCCCGCAGTCATCAATGGCAGGGCCGAGTGAGCCGCCAATCACCTCCGCTCACTCCCTGAGAGTCGCTGGCCTGGGCCGCGGGAGGAGAGGCCATAAAGCGACAGGCGCAGAAAATGGCCAAGCGCCGACCCCGCTTCGCACAGATCTTGCATCTCCCCTGACCCCAACTCATTTTTTCCTGTTTGTTACTTTCTTTTTATTAACAGCAAACATTAAATCATGTTTTCTCCAAAATCGGCAAAACAAAAGTTCTCAAGTCCCGCACGAGAGTCCACCGCCAGGAACTGTCCTCTTTTCCCGGCCCCCTCCCCCAAATGTGACTTTCCCCTCCAGAATCAGCGACCCAGAGATAGGGACATGTCATTGTTTCCGCGGACGCGTTGTTTGAGGTCACGTTAAGGTCAGATCGGTGTTTTGTTGATGTTTCTGTTGGTTTTATTTCTATATCAAAAGAATCCGGCAGCTCCTTTCCCTGGCCGGGCGCTATAGGTGTTGTGACCCTCGGGACAGAAGTTCAGAGCGAGGGTGGGGGAGAAATACACATGGTGTATGAAAACCGACTCCAGATTCTAGATAATCTTACGTATTCTCACATCCTTGGCACCACAGGAAGCTGGCTTCTTCCCGCAAGGTTTACTCCAGCTCTGAGTTAGAGACAAAGGCCCACTTTTACCTCTAGGTAAAGTTTAGAAGATTTCAGAACAGGAAGAAAATGAAGGTTTGATTTTGTTTCGTTTTTTGGAAAGAAGTTAATAGTATGTCTTTCTCCTAGGATAAATAGCCATGCGTATTTTTAAAAATATATAAAAGGAATGTATAAGAAATGACCTCAACTCAAATTATTGTAATAGAGGAAGGGGGGGGGTCAGATAGTGGAGAAGGCACAGGGAAACCCAGCCACAGACTAAAGAGAAAGGTAAAAGAAGCAGTAGAGGAGAGAAACAAGGACGCGGGAGGTGGGAAGAGTAGCGGAAAAGAGGGCTGAGGAGCGGAGGGGAGGAAAGGAGGACAGAAGAGACTGAGCAAGAACAAGGGAAAATCCCCCGGGAACACAGAAAGATAGAGACCCAGGGGGACCCCCGCAGAGAGGGCCTCCTGGGCTTCAGCGCGGAGGAAAGTTCCCCGGGCACCCCCTCTCCTCTCCTGCCCTCCGCCGCCTGGGCCCTGCCCTGCGCGCCCCCAGGCCCAGCGCGCCTCCGGGAGAATCCCCAGGAGCGCGGCCCAATGGATCGCTCCGGGCCCGCCCCCTTGCGCGCTGATTGGCCGCCGCCGCGCTGGCCTCGCCTTATTAGCAAGTTCTCTGGGGAGCCGCGGCAGGGCCAGGAACCGGCGGGTGCTCCCGGGAACTCGGCCTGTGTTGCAGCGGCGGCGGCGGCGACGACCAGGAGCCAGGCCCAGCGCGCCGGAGCTGGCCTGCTGGGGAGGGGCGGGAGGCGCGCGCGGGAGGGTCCGCCCCGCCAGAGCCCCGGGCGCTCCCAGAGGCAGGCAGCGCTCCCAGCCCGCCCCGAGCCCATGCCCGGCGGCTGGCCCGTGCTGCGGCAGGAGGGGGGGCCCGGCTCTGCATGGCCCCGGCTGCTGACATGACTTCTTTGCCACTCGGTGTCAAAGTGGAGGACTCCGCTTTCGGCAAGCCGGCGGGGGGAGGCGCGGGCCAGGCCCCCAGCGCAGCCGCGGCCACGGCTGCCGCCATGGGCGCGGACGAGGAGGGGGCCAAGCCCAAAGTGTCCCCTTCGCTCCTGCCCTTCAGCGTGGAGGCTCTCATGGCCGACCACAGGAAGCCGGGGGCCAAGGAGAGCGCCCTGGCGCCCTCCGAGGGCGCGCAGGCGGCGGGTGGCCCGGCGCAGCCACTGGGCGTCCCGCCGGGGTCGCTGGGCGCCCCGGACGCGCCCTCTTCGCCGCGGCCGCTCGGCCATTTCTCGGTGGGGGGACTCCTGAAGCTGCCAGAAGATGCGCTCGTCAAAGCCGAGAGCCCCGAGAAGCCCGAGAGGACGCCCTGGATGCAGAGCCCCCGCTTCTCCCCGCCGCCGGCCAGTGAGTAGCCAGAACCCAGGCGCCGAGGGAGGGGGCCGGGCGGGGTGTGGGATCCGAGGGCTCCTGCTGGCCTCCGGCGCCTGCGTACCTGCAGCCGGTGCTAGGGAGTCGAGGGCTGCAAGGCCGGGTCTTGCGCCTCCCTCCATTCCCACCCAGGAAGAAGGTTCCAGACCTCCTCGCCTTGGCCCGGAGACGCGGGTGGGAGTTAACGGATAGGACACCGATGTCTGGGCACCCTGTCCTCCTGCCCCCACCAAACGACCCCGGGGGTCCATGATCCCTCATCTGATCCCAAACTCTGTTTCATCGGCTTCACCCCAGCGGATGAATGTGTGTGGTGCGCAGATCTTGCCTGCACCCGGAGTTTCACTTTCTCACAGTAGGAGCTGGCGTCCCCCAGCCCCTCTTCGCTTTCAAGTACCTCTTTGCCTAGAGGTTCCGAAGCTTCTACAGAATTCCACCTCCCCATGCCCTTCGAGTTTGAGGCAGATAGTTGGTGCTTTGGGCGGATGGATGATTCAGGGGTGGGGACACTCAAGTTCCAGTGGAGGGGGCGGGGCACCCAGTCAATTAGGGGAAGGCGCCCTCTTTAATCCTGTCGGAAGCTCACAAATGTCTAGAACTGAGCCATTACAGTGGACTCCAGGTGCTCAAGGCAGTTCGCTCCAAGGCCTCGCGGCCCCCTGGCTGCTCTGCTCAGAGAACACGCTCGCAGATATTTCAGGAGCACGGGAAATTCCCAAGTTTTCCTCGTTTCCTCCGATTATTTTGCTCGGCATAATAGCAGCCAGAATTCAATGGCGTGATGCTGAGGAATGATTTTTATCTGGGGATTAAACGTCTTTGAAAGGCCAGTCCCTCCCTAAGCCTAATGGCTGGAGAAGGTGGCCCCGCGCTGGGTTGTCGCCGCTGAAGAGAGTGACGTTTCTCTCGGCGCCCGCCCCTCGGGCGGCCCGCCGGAAAGCTAGTTGGGGGCCAAGCGCTTCCCGGACTCCCGGTGGCCTCCAGCGGGGAAGAAGCGGGGTGTTAACACGAGATTTCGTTTGACTCATATCCTGGTGGCCTGAAAGTCCAAAGGATGGTTGTGGGTTTTTCTTTTTTTTTCTGTTTGTTTGTGGTGGTTGTTTTTTAAAAGAAGTGTGAAAAAATGTATGCTTAGGCAAAACCCGCGTGGTGAAACATCCTCGATTTGAATTCACTTTCTGCCAGGAAAGCTGCTGCATAAGCAGAGTGTCCTTTCCAACGCTTAGGGCCTTGGGCCCCAAGACCACAAAGTCATAGCGATCCCGGCCGTGTTGGGAATAATTTGTTCCACATTTTATCCGGGGGCAGTCCCCAGCGGACCCCATCCCCGACCTGCACTAGTCCTGCGCTCTAATGCTTCTTCACCGTCCACCCTTGAGGTTTATTTTGAAGTCAAAAGAAAAAGACAGCTGGGCATGTTGGTGTCTGCTGACTATGCCACAGGTTGAGGGGAGAGGCAATCTCAACACTTCCCCCCCTCCCCCCCGCCAACACCGACACACACACACACACACACACACACACACACACACGTTTGAGTGGGGCCAGGGGGCCCTGGCGCCAGGGGTGAACGCAATCCAACAGAGGACTGAGACAATCAAAAGAAAAAGTCCGTTAGAATAAAGCAGCCCCTCGTTCTCCACTCCAGATGACATTTTCTGTTTCTAAGAGTGCGGGCTACAGTGCACCCTCCATGATGGTCTGCGCTGCTCCACCTCTGGTCTGCGGGAACTACTCCTAGAATCCCGTAGGAGCAAAGCGTTCCAGGGGATAGTGTAGAATTTGATCTGGATTCTATGCCACAGTAAGGCCTAGCCCCCGCACTGAAGCACTTCGCGGGCACTGATAAATGTTTGGCCAGCATGTAAAACTACATGTGCCCTTGGGCTGGGCGCAGGTCCTCTTTCTGCATGTCTCGTCACCTGTATTAACATCCACCTTTCCTCTGTGTGGCCGTGGGAGGAGGCCGGCCATGAAGGCCTTCCTAAGCCGCCAGGCAGCACGAAGGTGATTCCACATCTTCCCAGCTGTTTGGGCCTTAGACGTGGACACCGGGCCTTCAACATTTTTCTCCTGAAATCTTAGTTTCTTCATTTGCAAAAAGTAGACAGGAACTCCTCCCCTGCGGGGGTTGCAATGCGAATTGGAGAAAATATCTTTCAAGTGCCTTGCACAGTGCCCGCCACCGAGGCACTGGGCGGCACTCAATATCTGGTATTGTTTGACTATTATTACTACTCCTTGGGCTGATTATGCTCAAAGCCTCTCTCTTAACCCCTTGCATTTTTCTCTTTCGGCCCTCAGGGCGGCTGAGCCCCCCAGCCTGCACCCTCCGCAAACACAAGACGAACCGTAAGCCGCGGACACCCTTCACCACCGCGCAGCTGCTGGCACTGGAGCGCAAGTTCCGCCAGAAGCAGTACCTGTCCATCGCCGAGCGCGCGGAATTCTCCAGCTCGCTCAGCCTCACTGAGACGCAGGTGAAGATATGGTTCCAGAACCGCCGCGCCAAGGCAAAGAGACTACAAGAGGCAGAGCTGGAGAAGCTGAAGATGGCCGCCAAGCCCATGCTGCCACCGACTGCCTTCGGCCTCTCCTTCCCTCTTGGCGGCCCCGCAGCTGTAGCGGCCGCGGCGGGTGCCTCGCTCTACGGTGCCTCTGGCCCCTTCCAGCGCGCTGCGCTGCCCGTGGCGCCAGTGGGACTCTACACGGCCCATGTAGGCTACAGCATGTACCACCTGACATAGAGGGTCCCACGGTCGCCCACCTGTGGGCCATCCGATTCCTCCAGCCCTGGTGCTGTACCCCCGACGTGCTCCACTGCTCGGCACCACCAGCTGCCTTCCTTTTAACCCCCACACTGCTCCAGTTTCAGTTCTTTGCTCCCTGAGTTCAGTCTCCGAAGTCTGATCCCTGCCGAAAAGTGACTGGAAGGGTCCCTTAGTACTTTTCTAGAATTTAGATCTACACTCTCAAGTTAAAGATGGGGAAACTGAGGGCAGAGCGGTTAAGAATTTATCCAAGGTCCCCAGCAGAATTGGCAGTTGAACAGAACTAGAGGCCATGTCTCCTGCATAGCTTTTCCCTGTCCTGACACCAGGCAGGAAAAGCGCAGAGAAATTGATGTCTGACGATTTTGGAAATGAGAACAATCTCAAAAAAAAAAAAAAAAAGCAAGCCAGGGAGATGAATCCTAGCTTCTTCCATTGGAAAATTTAAGAGAAGTTTAACAACAAAACATTTGCTCTGGGGGGGCAGGGAATACACAGATGCGTTGCAAAGGTAGGTTGAAGGGACCTCTCTCTTACCAGTACCAGAAACACAATTGTAAATTTAAAAAAAGAAAAAAAACTCTTTCTATTTAACAGTACATTTGTGTGGCTCTCAAACATCCCTTTGGAAGGGATTCTGTGTACTATGTAATATACTGTATATTTGAAATTTTATTATCATTTATATTATAGCTATATTTGTTAAATAAATTAATTTTAAGCTACAAAAATTATTTCTTTACTGATTTAGTCTTTTATTTTAATTTTGCTTCTTGCCGTCTCTTTATGTGTACTGTTGCTTTTCAATTTGATAGTAGTTTTATGCCAGCAACTTTGAAAGGTGATAACAGGGTATGCAGGGATAGAGGGGGGTGTCTTTTTGAACACACAGGACAGATCTGCATTAGCAAAGTCAAGTGGAGAATTGAAGCAATTACCTAGGATAATTAGGCTCAATTTTCCAATTCACTTTAAGCTGAAATCGACACTTGCTCGGCAACCTATAACCAACTCTTGCTTTCTTTCTCTCCTTTTAACCTGTCTATGAAAACAAAGCAAATCGCCCAAATGGCTTGATGACTGTAGACAGCTAATCCAGACAATTCCCACCTCCGCAAATCTGTTTTTCCCACGGGAGGCCAGCTGGGGGATGGAAGCGATTGTTTTGCCTCTCTAAATTACCCCCAGTGTAGACGCGGTTTGTGGAACTAATTTTGAGCTGCCAGAATATAAGCGCCTTCTCATCCCCTATTCTGGCCGCTAAAAACACAACACAACCTAACAAACTTTACAGAAAACCCAGGGCCACCTTCCACTCTTGCCTGGAAAGTCCTCTGTAGGAGCCCTGTTTCCAAACCCTCACAAACTCGGTTTTTCTTAAGATCAGTCTTCCAGGAGAATATATTTGCACACGCGCCAAGTTTAGCTTTCCGGGGAATTCTGCAAGAACGCTGAATGCAGAAAATTACCCCCTGGTAAATAAAGCCTATTAAGCTCCAGGCACCGCTCTGTTGTCTTTCGTGTTCGGGCTGCCGCAGACCTGCACATTCCTCTCCTCCTTCAACCTCTGTGCCGCGGTGGCCCGCTCCTCCAAACTCCAAGTAGGATAGCGCCGGACTGTCTGCAGTAAGCCGTTAAGAGGGAGGCCAGTAGACTAAAGATGGTTCTAAACCTGGGTACCTGGCGTTGAACTTGGGCAGGGGTGAACAGCTCCACAGATAGAGACCTTAAAAACGGAGTCCCAAGCGCAGCGCGCGATTTCTAGCCCCAGGACCCTGAGGTCGGTCTAGGAATTCCCAGTGAGCCCAGGGTTTCGGGAATGCGCCCTGCGCAGGTTCTGCGCGGGCGCCGGGCACATTCCGGGGCATCCTGGGCTTCCGATCCTCCAGTCTCTGCAGCTCGGGCAAAGATTCTGTCTACCCTGGCTGGAGCTGCAATATGAACTTGTTACAACCCCGCTCCTTAAGAAAGAAAACCTTGCTGTGGAGGGCAGTTTCGTTCTTGGGGAGCCCGGGAGCTGTTGCCCTCGGCCTGGGAACCTCTAGAAAAACACTAGAGCCCGGATCTGGGCTTTTTCGCCCCCCAAAGAGGAGCTATCAGACTCAGACGAACAAGCTCTCAGACTCCCACGCCACGCAGCTCTCTAAAGGTGCATTAGGGTTGAAGTGCCTCGCAGCGTTTTTTTTCTTTTTTCTTTTCTCTATAAATTAAGCAACCCTCGAATGACGGCACGCAGGACGCACGGCTCTGGCAAATCTGGATTCCTTTCTGGAACACGCTAGAGATGTCCTCGTCATGGGGTTAGTATTGAACTTGAAGTCAGAGACCCAATGTGGTTCACTGTGGATCAAGTCCGCCACTTACTGTGAAAGATCGCATCATCTCTCTGCACCGCCATTTTCTCGTCTGTGAAATGGGCCTTGGCCTCTTCCTCCTACACCCCAGGATTTGGGGGAAGGGCCGACGAGCCCCCGCGCGGGAGGGCACCCAGGGACTACCGGGTGCATCTGACTTTTCTTGGCTTACTGCGCGTCCGCAGCACTGAAGATTTTCCGCGCATCCGTGAAAGAGAAATGGCAGGGCAGGATCGGGTGTCTCCCCCGGCCCCGGCTCCAGGGCCTCCTGGCTCCTTGGAGTTTGGCAATTTAGGATAGAGGTAAATTTAGAGCAACATAATTGCGGTAATGAGCAACGGCTCGCGCTCTGCAGACGCGTCGCGGCTCCAGCGAGGCGGTAGCTGCAGGCGACGCGGGCACGCCTCCCCGCCCCCTCCCTGCGCGGCAGACCGGGTGCAAGGGCCCCGCTGCCCTGGGACCCCGGCCCGCGCGCGCCTCCGCCTCTGGCTGCCGGTCTTGGATAGGGACTTCCTTCCACTTCTGGGCCTCTGAATCTCTCCATTTTTGTTTCTGTCCGTCTATCCTATTCTTTGCCCCTCTTTTGTTTCCGCATTCCCTCTCTGAACAGGATGTGCACACAGAAGGTGCTCGATAATTGTTTGCTGGATCGGGGCGGTGCGCTGGTGTGGGGAGAAAACCCAGAGCCACAGTCAGCCGGGTCCGGCCGGAAATCGCGGCTGCACTCCCGGCACTGCTTCTCATCCATCCCAGTCCTTCGAACTCGGTTCCCTGGTTTATCAACCGAAGGCGGAGTGGGCAGGGGCTTCCTGGGCCTGTTCCTTTACGGACCAATTTCCTTCTCTGGTCAGAAACATGGGATCTACCAGGCGGAGGGGCCGGCCACCTTTCCCGCTGGGAGGTAGTGATGGAGCAGTTTGCACTTACAGCCTACTGTGTGCGGGGAGTTCCCGCTCACGCTGACTCCCAACAAACCTAGGAGATTTTTATAGCGCAGAGGACTGCGGCTCAGAGAGGTGACGTCGTTTTCCCAAGGTTATACAGTTAATAAAGGACATAGCAGGAATTCCAACCCGGATTCCACTCGAGGATCCTTCTTTTGCCGCATTGCCCATCTCCATCTGGTTGAGGGTCAGCTGGTGCCTGAGCAGCAATCCTGCGAAGTGCGCGTCTCGCCGGAAAACGGAGCGCAGAATCCAGGCACTAGTTCTGAATTTAACTCCTTGCGCTCTAACCACGAACAGACACTGTCCCTTGAGGAATGAGAAGGGCGTCTCACCGGCCCTGCACGCTGTGAGAGCGTTTTCGTTTTGTTGGGGAGGAGACGGAAGCCTCATTTTGCAAATTCAGCTTCTGACCACGCAGTCAAGACCAAAGCAGTCAGTGGCGTGGAAGCGGGGCAGAAATGAGGTTACCTGGCGGCAAGGGACCTGGGGCGTCTCGAGCTTTGAGGCTAGGTCCGCGGGGCCCGGGTAGTTGGGGACCGGCAGGCTAGGGTGGGGCTGAAGACCTCGCCCTAAGAGCGCCTTATTTTAGGGTTAGTTTCTCGGATCGCTGAGCCAGGGGCTGAAGGCCCAGATTGCGCAGGAGGCCCAGTGAAGACAGTTACTGGTGAGGCAGGGGCCCCGAGTGCGAATCCTACTGCTGCGCCCTCCTTAGTGACCCAAGGCCGGGAGGTGAGCCCAGCCGGGTCCAGACCTGCGCCCCGCCTAGAGCCCTCCGGGGCGCAATAGGAAGCGGCGAGGAGAGGCCGCGGCCGCCTTTCAACTCGGCGGCTGGCGCCGGCCTGGCCGGGCCCCCGGGGCCGCGCGGCCTTCAAGGTTCGGTCTCGCCCGCCCAGCAGCTTGCATCGCCCCACAGTGGAAGAGTCCCCTGACCCCGAGGCCGGACGCCCTGGGAAGACGCCGGCCCCCAAGTGCCACCATCAAGTGCCCACTCTCCAGAGCTCCCCCAGGCCCCCACTCCAGACTTGTGGAATTTTTCCGCTCCACTCAACAGCTCCCACGCCTGCCGCGCAGTCCGCTGCCTTCCCAGGCCTAGGGGGACCTGCCTCCACCCCGCCCGCCTCCCCCACAGCGCCCTCCCGCGGCCCTCAGCTCACAGTCCGCTCTCCCAGCGCCTGCTCACTGTAGTTCCGGTGCCGGACACTGGCCTTGCCTCCCTGTGTGACAAGTAGATCCTCAAGTGCACACACACACGGACCAACACACATCATCAACACGACATTCCAACACACACCGAAACAGACACACATGCGACACATATGTATAATCCACATGCAGGCACCAACACACACCGTACACATAAACAAATCAACACACATGACTCACCACACACACCCAGCACATACACACAAGGCTGACAAATACAAACACAACACATAAATCAACACGTATCACCAACACACCCAGCCACACACAACCAACACATGCTAGACACAAAACCAACATACACCCAATGCCCACAATCAACACACATCCAACACCCACAAGCTCTAGTTATAGAGGCAACCATACACACTCAAGGCCACGCTCTAACATCTCCACAGGGCTTCTGGTGACACAGACACGTATCATATTGGGAGAAAGGGGGAGGGAGACCCCAGAGATAGACATAGTGGGAGAGAGAAACCAAGGAGGTGCTGTATTGAGAGAATTTCAGACTCAGGAACTCCAGAGAGAGGAGGAGCAAAACCATGCGAGACCTGAGCGGCGGAAGCTCAACACAGCAAGTGAGAAACTCAGCTCAGAGCGCAAGGTGTGAGAGCTCTGGGTGCTCTGCTGTGCTGACACCAGAGGGTAAGTGCGGAGTCTGGCTCCACGCACGCACGTGGGGTCAATCCCCGGACACAGACCTTTTACTGGAAGGCCTGGAGAATCGCCTGAGGGAATGCCGGGAGTCCCCCCTCTCCAAGAACAGCCAGTGACTTCAGCTCTCCTTTCTCCTCCTGGTCCCCTCCTCTGGGACCCCCTCCGGCCCCATCTCATCCTGTACACCCACCTTCTCCCACCTAGGCAGAGGGTTTCAGAATGCCTTGATCAGACCCAACACCCTGCTCATTCTCCACGGACCAAGGCCGGAGATCTGGAATGCCCATCCCATCTCCCCTTGACAGAGAAGGCGGTACTTCAAGAAGCAGTGGCAGACCCTGGTTAGGGCGGGTGTCGGAGTCGCCGGCCTGGAATCAGATCATCTACTTATAAATCCTCGTTTTGGTACTTACTGTGTGACTTTGGGCAAGTTCCTTAACTTCACTGAGCCTCGCTTTTTCCATATAAAGTGTGGAATCGTCACAATTGCTTCTATTGTTAAGGGAATCAAATGAAATGCTCTGTGAGATGCTTGGCACTGATAGCAATTAACGTTGATTATGAGTTCTGCACTTAGATCAATTTCAAAGCAGGGAGGGTTATGTCTATACCTCCCTGGAACCTCCCAAAGAGTCAAGGCCGGTCACTGCCTCAGACAGGGGGCTCAAATCTAGGTTTCCCCCTCTGGGTGAATCTCTGCCCTTAACGCCAGGCTCGCAGGGGCTATCGCATCAGCGGGATGCAATAAAGATCTGCCTTTGTGTAGGGGGGTGGGGTGAAGGAGTGGGGGTGGGTAATTAAAAGCGAATTCAAAAGCCCGCCCTTATTTTGGGGCCTGATTAGGGGCAGATGGAAGGAAGGGTCCCCCGACCCTTAATTCTGAGTGGGGCTGGGCAGCAGCCCTACGTTGCAGCCTTTGTTGCACATTTCACAGGCGAGGAGACAGTGGTGGGATCCGAGCCCGCGGCTGTGGGACCTCAGGAGTTGCTTTCTCCTCCACCAGCTGGGTGCAGATTTTGATGATTCCCAGGGCGCCGCTGGACAGTTCGTGTGTGCGCCCAGGCAGCCAGAGTTTGCGGAGTTTAGGGAGCTGAGGAGGATGTGATAGACCCCAAAGCCTCCCCTTTGCAGACCACTCCTTGCTTCACCCACCTGGCGCTTTCCATAACCCACTGCCATGCCCTGCCTCTTTGTTGCCCCTTAGACGAGCTGCCCCAAGGGCGGGCTGGCCTCTGGTGCTTTGAGTGGTTGTTTCTCTGACGATGCTGCTTTTAAAAAGATACCCCGTTTCCTCTCTGATGACCCCCGTGGCCCCCCCCCCGGTGGCAGCAGGGCCTTCTTCACGGGAGAAACAGCCACATCGACTAAAAGGGAATGTTTGAGGCAGGCTGAAACCTTGGGTGGGGCCCCCACCTCTTGAGTTTTCCAAGACTCAGGTTCCATCTCTGTTAAATGGGCACAATCATGGCCCCTGGCAGTTCCTGAAAGAGTGGAAGGGAAAGCGTTCTCCACGGGCTGTTCCATTCACTTGCGTCCCCAGTTTGGTGATGGTGGTGAGGTCGCCACAGTTGTTCCGCCTGGGGTGACCGCAGCTGTCATGTATGAGCGATTGCATAGGGATCAGAACCCTTAGAATCTAAGTTTTCCACGCGGGTTATCCCAACGAATCCTCACTACCAGGTGGGCAAGTGTCATTGTGACCCGTTTCATAGACTGAAGCATAGAGAGTTGAATGACTCAGACAAGATCACACAGCTAGTGAGAGTGAAACAGAGCTTCCAACCCAGACAGCCATTGCTGGGTGCCACCATCTGGTGCCCCTAAATCTCAGTTTCCTGGTCCGCGGAATGGAATCACTTCCGGGCTGGTGCAGAGGAAACTATGGGTGACTCCAAAGGCAGCGCGCATGAGAACTCCAGGTGAGAAGGGGAGCGCGCGCTGAGAGCGCCAAGCGTAGAGTCAGGGTGGTGACCTGAATGCTCTTTGCTGGCTGGCTCTGCTCCCCGCAGCGCGATTGCAACTCCTTATGCTCCAGTCCTCCAAGGCTGTGTGTGGGTGAGGGGAGGTCCCTGAGGCCAGAGGGATGAGCAGAGTGGAAGCGGAAGAAAGTGTTCTTGTTCTTGGAAAGTGTCAGGAAGGGTGGAACACCATTTTCTGTGCGACATTACCTGGAATTAAGACACCTTCACCTCTTTTAGCCTTCTCCCTATGACGCAGGCACTCAATCTGTTTCAAGTGAGAAAACCGAGGCACAGAGAGGGTGTGTGACTTGCCAAATGTCAGTAGGTGTCTAAGACCTGGCCTGTATTTCCCACCGACCTCTGCCGCTGCCTCTCCATGAATGCAGAAAGCATCCAACAGCCGACCAGGCAACCGGGAAGCGAGCGCCCAGGCCAGAGCCGGTTCCTATACTTGGCAGAATTCCCCTTTGGCCATGGTCAAAGTTGACCAGGTTTGCCTCACTCTAGATGCTGGCTGAATCCCTAAACCCACATTGGACTGCGAGAAACTGCTCTAAGCGTTGCCTGAGGGACGCTCCACTGTCACCAATGAGCCAACATCCTTCTTTAAGGATGAGATACTGAGGCTCAAAGGGGTTTAGTGATTTGAGCGAGGTCCGGCAGAAAGGCTGGACAGAACCGGCATCCCCGATTTTAGTCCAGCTTTCTTAAATTAATTAATTTGGCGGCGTTGAACAAGAGCAGCACACTAACAAATACGAATTCGGGTAGAGCTGAATGCTTCTAAGGGGAGAAGTAACAAGACGCGGGCGGGAAGCACAGTCGGAGCTCATTTTCGGCGGAGCGGTCAAGGCAGGCCTCTCCGGGCAGGCGACTTATGGGTTGAGACCTGAAGGGTGAGGAGGGACCATAGTTTGAAGAAGGAATTTCCTATTGAGAGGGGTCGGCAAGTGCAAAAGCCTCAAGGAGAGCAGAGGCCGCGGCGCGGCTGGAACCGGCCTTAGGCGAGTTTGGAGTAGGCTTAGCGTTTTGTGATGTTCTGGCGGCCACTTGGAGCAGAAAGATGGGGGCGGGGTAGAAGGGGCCGCGTGCCCTTGTAGGAGAGGGAAGTGTCAATGGCCAGGACCAGGGGTGGTTGCCTGAGACGTGCCTCGTCCTTGGTGATTACCCTTCTTTCCTGTAATTCTCCAACCCCCAAATCGAGAGAGTTCCGGAAGAAACTTCGCAGCCTTGCAGAGTGAAGCATCGCCGGGACACACGGGTATTTCTCCTCCCTCCGAGCTCACCCGGATTCCTTGGCGCCCAGCTGCGGCCCCGGAGTCCCCGAACTCGGCTATGCCAGCCCCGGGCGGGGCCAGCTGAGCCTCAGTTGTGGGGCGGAGTCCGTCCGTGGCGGACACCCTCACCCACGGGGCAACTGCAGCTCCCAACTCCGCTGGCTTTCCCCTCCCTCTGACACCCTGCGCGGCTCCTGCGGCCCAGCTGCGTGCCAGCTGTACGAGCCTGCTAGGCCTGCGCTCCCGGAATGCAGTCATCCTCCAGGCCCGGCCCTGCGCCCATTTCGCGTTCCAGGAAACTGAGGTCTGGAAGCCTGTGAAGAGAGGGACTGTATTGATCCGTACCGGATCCAGACCCTGTGCTAAACGCTCGGCGTGCATGGAGCCGTTTAATCTTCACAAAAGCCGAGCGACTTAGGGAGGAATATTATCCCATTGCACACATGAGCACACTGCTGCGCACGCAGAGGCCCGAAGGTACCTGCCCAGGGTTTCAGCTAGCCCCATTTCCAACCGAGGAAGGCAAGGGAGCAACACGGGGAGCAAAATGTAAGGAGATACTTTCAGGGTTGTGCAAGTGCGGGATGGGCACCTGGAGAGAAGGGAGGAGGGATGAACTATCCAGAGAGGAAGGCACCGACTTATCAGAATATTGTCTCAATTCTGCTTTCGCGGTGTCTCTTGTGCCCATTTAACAGAAGAGGAACGTGAGTCCCAATCTGCCCCTCGCCGCCGCCACCAGCACCTGGGATTTTACTCACATTTCAATTCCTGCCTGAGGAATTTATGCCAGCGCCCACTATGGCCCCGCGTGGGGAATCCAGCGCCCCATCCCTCGGTGAGAGCTTACTCTGAACCTGAGCGTATGACAGGCCCCCCACAGGCACTGTCTGCCTTAATCCACGCCAAGTCCTCTAAAGGAAATCATTGCCTTAGTTCTTTTTCACAGACGTGTCGACTGTGGACCAGAGGTGTCAAGCCACGTGCCCAAGGTCACCAAACACCTTCTGAGTGAGCCCTCAGGGAATCCGAACTCCCGATCCAAACCCGGGATTTCCCCGCGCCCTCGGAGCCCTCCAAGGGGAGCTGCGAGAGGCGGGGACGCAGCGGGAACTTTGGGGCGCGGACACAAGGAGGCGCTGGGACCAGTTTGCTCTGAGTGCTCCCGCTCCGGACTGCTCCTCGGAGAAGCGGGGCCTTGGGCAGCAGAATCCCAACCTCCTCCGGCGGGAAATCCGGCAGCTCCCGTCCGAGGGTAGGGCCAGTAGACCACCTGATCCAGGAAAACTCCACTGGCTTCAGGGGTGGGGAGTTGGGGCAGGTGCGCCCGCGGAGCTCGGTATAAGAGCCATGCCTGTGCCACGTCCTTATTTTCCAGGAGGAGAGCTCTGGATTTCCTGACAGCCGGGCGGGGGGAGGCAGGGGAAGCTGGCGGAGACCCCGAGAGGACTTCTTCTTGCCCGTTCTTTTTTTCCTCCCCAAGTTTCTTCTTCCTTTATTGTCTCTCTTTTCCCTCATTTTATTTTAATACGATGACTATAATTTCTTATGTTAAAAGGTGTGGCGTGGGCAGTGGTTCCCTGAACGCTGGCTCATTCAGCCACTCCTCCAAGTGCAGGGTAGGGGTGAGGTGCTGAGGTCCCTGCCCCGCAGCAGCGCTTAGCTGGCGCTAAGAAGGAACGGAAAACAACACTACCAAGCCAGGTAGTGTATAAAACAGAGTGGTGAGAGAGCCATTGGGGTGGGGATTTTCCGGAAGAGGGAACATGGGGGACATTTGAATGGAATAAAGGAAGTCCAGGCCACGGAACCAGCAGATGCAAAGTCCCCCAAGTCAACCAGTGGGCAGAACTGTGAGGCTGTGACCATCCTTCAGCCTTCAGATGACCCTGGCAGGATTTGCCTCACTGAAGAACCTGTCTGCTGTTCATGTGAATGCGCAGACCTTGTCTCCTCTGGCCTTCATCATCTAGCAGGCAACAGGGACGGGTTCTCACTGTGCCCATTTTACAGATAAGGGAACTGAGGCTCTGTGGCCTGTTCCTGAGTGAAGAGGTAAATCTGGGATGAGAAAGCAGGCCTGGGTCATTCCAGGACACCCAGTTGACTGCAGGCAAACAGGTTTAGGAGAGTGCTTAGGTCTATGCCTGCATCTCACCAGCACCTTCATTCCAGGAGGGACAGGGTGAGTGGTTTGGATAAGCCACAAGAAATGTTCCAGAGCATAGTGCACACGGAGCACATTACCCTCTTGCTCAGAGAGAAGCCCCTGGAGGAGATCAGGAACTGTTGGTTTCTGAAGGGTGTTGATATCAGGGGGTGTTTCTTTTTCCTGTATATGGTCTGCCCTACCTGGGTGGGATTCCAAAGATGTTTGGGTCCTTGTTCCTTCTGGGAGAAAGCACCTGCCCCTGGGGTCCATCCACAGCCAGTGGGGATCAGTGCACACCTGGCCAGGCTCACCGAGATTGTGTGGGGTCTCTGAAGTAATTTACCTGAATGAACCCCTGACCACTGCTTGGGGAGTGGCAGGGCCCAGTCTGATTTCATTCTCCCATGCTGGATTCATGGGCATGGGGCTTGCACTCAGAAGGGTGCCACGCTTGGGGTGTAGTGCTTCAGTTACCATCTTGGAGTTCTTAGTGATTTTTATCTTTGAATTTATGCGTTATAAGTGATGTTTGATGGGACAATGGAGTGTGTTCTGGGCACTTGGACCTGCCTCCAATGCTTCCCTGGGACAATGCTTGGCTGCCTGCTTTCCACTCCGTGGGAAGCCAGGCCCTGCCCAGCCTCCAGCTCCCTGTCCCCACTGTGACTGCCACTGCCTTCCACCTGGCAGGGGCCTGGGTGCCAGTGTGAGGAGAGTCAGGGCTCAATGTTCACATCTCCGGCATCACCAGGTGAGACATGGTGGGCACTGGCCGTTCTTGCCCTGGGCTGGCAGTGACATATGTTTCATGGGCAAGGTGGATGAGGGTTAGCCTTTCATCCAGCCCTGATCCAGGTACCCAGCACATCCAAGCACTGAAATTGCAATGCCCTTGGAGGTTACCCATCTGCCAGGGTTTGGGGCAGTGGCCTCAGGGAAGAGGAGGTAGATGCTTGACTTCTCCACCCTGGGTCAGATTTGTCAGCTGGTGAAGAGCCTTGTGCTCCCATGCCAAGTCACTGTTTGGGGCCCCAGGTGCCTGCGACAATCTGCACTCACTTGCGAATATCCCTGAGGATGCATGAGTGAGCCTGGCATTAAATAGGAAATTTAGAAACAACAAAAATCATGACGGGTCAAGAGCAAGACCACAAAGAAAGTAAAAAGCTTTACGTGAGAATACCTTTAGCAACGCTTCCCCCCTACTTTAAAACAGAGGCCCTGCGTTTTCCTAATGTACTGGACCCTACAGATTAAGCAGCTGAAACTACCCCCGTGTACTGGGTGTCTTGACCTGGTCAGCAGGGCTGAGCCATGAGAGGTCTGGGTACAGGCAAGAGCAGCCTCTCAGCCAATAAACATGTCTTCATAAAATAGGACACCCCGCTTCCTCTGAGACCATAGCTTTACAAGGAGACATGCTTGGCAGCATGCCAGCAGGAGATGCCGCCTGGTCAGGGCTGACATATCTGCAGCAGGGACTCTGGAAGTCCCAGGCTCAGAATCAGAGCTGGCAGGGCATGAAGACAGCCAAGGGTACACGTCCTGAGGGGCCACCGGAGGACACTGAGGTTGAGAAGATTTGGTGACAGCATCACACAAGGAAGTGGAGCTGAACAGGATAGGGCACTCACATGGTCTGGGCCAATTTCAGCCTCTTGCTTCACAAATCTACCCAGAGAAGGGACCGCATCCCAACC
Source organism: Macaca thibetana thibetana (assembly GCF_024542745.1). Lineage (NCBI taxonomy): Eukaryota > Metazoa > Chordata > Mammalia > Primates > Cercopithecidae > Macaca > Macaca thibetana. The sequence continues at coordinate 177,857,563 of NC_065582.1, forward strand.
CCAGTTCCTTCTGAAGTCATCAAGGGAGGAAAGCATCTTCTAGCTGGAAGGGATTCTCAAATCCCCCAACTTGAAGCATCCAAGCACCTCTTTATTTGTACCTTTTCCAAGATCACATGGGGTCCCTCTGTAGCTCCCAGCATTACTTCTCTTACTCCTAACACTCATCATCCCGAGACATCATCTATTGTTTCCTGTCTTTTAGCCCCACTGGAAAGTGCAGGGGCTTCCCAGTTTCCCTCATTGCTGTGATCCTGTGAGTCCTTAGAGCTGATACATGGTGGGCAGCCCAGCAATGTTTGTTGAGTGAATAAATGAAACCAACCTCTGCTCTGATGTTTCCTTGTACATTTCCGTGTATGGAGCACTCACCACCTTGGGAAACAGTTAATTTGTCTATCCACCTATTCACTCAGCATTTATCTTACCCATAATGAGCACCAAGCACTTATTGAGCACCAACTGTGTACCCAGGACTTGGGCTAGTGCTGGGGACACACTGGCAAAGAGGGACAAAAGCAAGATCTCTGCCCTTATGGGCACTGGAGTCTGGGTGAGACAGATATTAACTGAAGATTATGAAAATACACATGAAATGCTCATCTTCATAAGTGACACCATGCTGAGAGAAAACTCAACATATATTATACTATTTAGTAATCACCTTGGACATGAGGTCACCACAGCACATGAAGATATTCTTACTCCTGTTTTATGAGAAGGAACACCAAGGCCAGAGAGGAGGAAATTGAAGTTCAGAGAAGAGAAGGCTGGTCACACAGAGGGAGCTGAGTTGCAGAAGCTTATTTTTTTATTATAAATTTTTATTTTACTTTAAGTTTCGGGGTACATGTGCGGAACGTGCAGGTTTGTTACCTAGGTATATGTGTGCCATGGTGGTTTGCTGCACTTATCAGCCCATCACCTAGGTTTTAAGCCCCACATACATTAGCTATTTGTCCTGATACTCTTCCTCCTCCCGCTGCTCCCCACACCCATCGAAGCTTCTTGATGACTTATTTTATTTTATTTTTTGAGACGGAGTCTCGCTCTGTCGCTCAGGCTGGAGTTCAGTGGCACCATCTCAGCTCACTGCAACCTCTGCCTCCCGTGTTCAAGTGATTCTCTTGCCTTAGCCTCCGCAGTAGTTGGGATTACAGGCGCCCACCACCATACCCAGCTAATTTGTGTTTTTTTTTTTTTTTTTTTTTTGCATTTTTAGTAGAGACAGGATTTCTCCATGTTGGCCAGGCTGGTCTCGAACTCTTGACCTCAAGTGATCCGACCCCCGTCGGCCTCCTAAAGTGCTGGGATTGCAGGCGTGAGCCATCGTGCCCAGCCAATGACTCATTTTATAGATGGGGAAACAGAGGCTCAGAAAGCTTAAAGAACTTTTCTGAGGTCACACAGCTATTAAATATAACAGCCATAGTCTGAACCTTGTCTGGCTGACTTTGAGGCCTGGCTCTACACTCTCCTTTGTCCTCCTAAGTCTTTTCTTTTGTTAAATGTTCTCCTTCCTCCAGTGTCGCTTACCCTGTCCTGCAAGTCCCTACAGGATGTAGCTCCCCTGCCTCCTGTGACTTCACTGACTGATGCCATTGAGTGATTCTGGCTGTCTCTCCAGCACAGAGCACACACTCCTGCCACAGAGCCTTTGAACCTGCTGTTCCCTCTTCCTGGAACACTGTGCCCTGGTTATTTGTGTGCTTCTCTCTGTCCCTTTTTTCCCTGGCTCAGGTGCCTGCACGGTGGCTCGGAGAAGCCTTTCCTGACCCCTTGCCTAAAATTGTGCTGTTGTGAGTCTTTATGGTTCCTCCTCACCTTGCTTTGTTTTTCTCCATTTAAATCGCTCCATGGCAGCAGAGGTCACGCTTACATGTTTATTTATTCTTTGTCTCTCCCTCACTAGGCCCTGGGCTCTGTGAGGGCAGTGGCTTCATCTGTGTAATTCCCTGATCTTCCCAGTACCTGGAACAGCGCCCAGCACACAGTAGGACTTTGATATTTGTTAAGTGAACAAAGGATTTTTTTTTTTTTTTTTTTTTTTTGAGACAGAATCTTGCTCTGTCACCCAAGCTAGAGTGCAGTGGCGTGATCCCGGCTCACTGCAACCTCTGCCTCCCAAATAGGGTTCAAGCAATTCTCCTGCTTCAGCTTCCCAAGTAGCTGGGATCACAAGCGCATGACACCAGGCCCAGCTACTTTTTTAATTTTTTAGTAGAGACGAGGTTTCACTATGTTGTTCAGGCTGGTCTCAAACTCCTGGCCTACCTCAAGTAGGTCTGCCTGCCTCAGCCTCCCGAAGTGTTGGGATTACAGGTGTGAGCCACTACACCTGCCCAAATGAAGGATTTCCGTCCTCGTTCTGCACAAGAGGAGCCTGAGGCTTGGAGGAGCCGCAGGATGGCAAACTGGACGCTGCTGAGCTCTGAGCCCAGCTCTGGGGCCTGTCCTTCCTGCCATCAATACTCAGAAGAGGCCCCACGGAACCCAGGGAGGCCCAGGAGGCATGGAAGTGGGTGCCGGGAAGTCAGCAGCCTCGCCCTTGACAGCTGGCCATAGCTGTCAAGTCCCTGGAACCTGGATTTGGGAGAAAGTGATAAAGGTGAAAAAGTTGGCCCTCATTTCCATGTAGGCCTGCCAGCTCCACTCAAGCCTTGCTACTTACCTGTCCCGACCAGACACAGGACACTTCAAGATTCCAAGAGATGGACAGACTCAGAGTGATAGGGCTTCCAGGCTGGTGCTAAAGGGAAGTGCCAGTCTCCGAGGACATATAAGCCAGAATGCTTATTTTGTAGTTCAATCCCCACAATGATCCAAGAAGCTGGTATCTTAATACCACCTCCCCTTGGCTCTAAGGTGGTGTGTGAGGACCCACAGTTCCCCTTCTTTTCCTCTCATTTGGGAGAGTTCTCTCAATTTTCCTAAAGGTTTACGTTTTTATGGTGCGAGAGGAAGTATGAACACAGGAATTGGCTGAGTCTGGGGGCTCAGGAGCCAGGAAGCTTGGGTTCCAATCCTGGCCCCTCACCTCCTGGCTATGGGACCGTGGGGGGATTTCCGAACCCCTTTAAGTGATTGCGATCAGTTTTTTCATCTGGATGACAAGGGTTGTGATAAGTCCCACCTCATAGGATTGTTCTGAGGATCAAATGAGTTGATGCACGTGATATGCTTCGAACAGTGCCAGCGACTTAGTGAGGCTGCAATAAGTTGTCTCTCGTGGGACTCAGAAGCTGGAAGCCCTGAGGGCTCTTTCCTGTCCTCCCACCCCACATCAGCCAGGGTGGGAGCAGAAAAGAGGGGGCAAGGAAACACTGGGAGAAAAGACATACAGATGGTACCCTCACTTGCTCCCTCACCTTGTAGACCTCGCCACAAACCAGTGAGCTTGATGAAGCAGGAGTGTGATTCCCTTTAGCCAGATGAGGAAGCCACAGTCCAGAAAGGTGGAAGGATTTGCCCAAGATTGCAGTGAGGGATAGGCCAGAATCGGAATCAGACATTTGGATTCTGGGGCCAGTGCTATATTCTGGTCACATTTGCACATTGCACTGCTTTTCCTTGGATCTGCCTTCTGAATGGCAATGGACTGATCATGACTCAGATGAGCTAGAACCTGAAGACATGATAGGGAGTTGGACCCTGTTTTACTGCTGATGCTAGGTCAGAGCACAGCCACTGAACTACAAGGCTCTTCTAGGAGCTTTCAGCAGGCACTATGAGTCTGTAATGGCCATAAGATATTTATGGGCCGGGAGCGGTGGCTCAAGCCTGTAATCCCAGCACTTTGGGAGGCCGAGACGGGTGGATCACGAGGTCAGGAGATCGAGACCATCCTGGCTAACACGGTGAAACCCCGTCTCTACTAAACAATACAAAAAACCAGCAGGTGACAGGGCAAGACTCCGTCTCAAAAAAAAAAAAAAAAAAAAAAAAAGATATTTATGGACAAGGAGTTCCAAGAAATCCTCAAAATGTAGGTGGATGGATGAAATTCCACTTGGACACAATTGTGGTAAAAGTCATTTAAGTAATTAGCGTCTGAGTACTTTTCTGTATATGTGGATGGGGGAAAGGAAGAGTAGTTTCTGTTTGCTAAGTACCTAGCAGGTTCTTCATGTCTGTTCTTTAATCAATTAATTAATTTTTTTTGAGATATGGTCTTGCCCTGTCACCCAGGCTGAAGTGCAGTAGCACAATCATGGCTCACTGCAGCCTGGACTTCCCAGGCTCAGGTGATTCTCCCACCTCAGCCTCCCAAGTAGCTGGGACTACAGGCACATGCCACCAGACCTGGCTAATTGTTGTATTTTTATGTAGAGACAAGGTTTCATCATGTTGCCCAGGCTGATCTTAAACTCCTGAGCTCAAGCAATCCCTCCGCCTTGGTCTCCCAAAGTGCTGGGATTATAGGTGTGAGCCACTGTACCCAGCCTTGTTCCTTAATTTAATACTCACATCAATAGCTGGGGAAATGAATGTCTGGTTCCAGTTTTTCAGGGAATCCTGGAGCCCAGTGTAAATGAGTCAGTTGCTCAGGATCACACAGTTAATAAACCAGTATCTGGAATTCAAATTAAGTTCTGTGTGTCTCTAAAGCACATGCTCTTTCAATCCACTCACGCTGAGGGAACTAAGCTTGCGTAAGTGCCTTTTTAACACATAAATAAGCTCTAAAGGCAGTGTGGAAAGTGGTTGCAAACATATAAATCAAATAATATGCTTAGAGGAAGAACAAAGAATGTTAACTGAAAACAATAGCGAACAACAAACTCTGAACCCTCTCCTGGTGTTGATGACTTTCACTGGAGATCATAAATAAATAGAAACTCTTAAAACCAGTCATTGGACTTGTTAATGATGGGCTGGTAGGAGAATGCTAATGAAATGTGATGAGTTTTTTTCTTGTTAAAATCTCATTTCAAATAACTCCGTTCGTCATCCATTTTTTATGAGGAACGAAAACAAATGTTTTCCAAAGCTTCAAACCAAAATCTCTGTGTGGGTTTCTTGTTTTGAGCCAAATATTCTGTGTCTTCTCCCAGCTGGGAATTCCCTCCCCCTCTTTGTTGGTCCAAGTCCTATGTGTCCTGCTGGTCCAACTCCTCCCTCCACCGTCCTCTGGCAGAGAGTCAAAGTCCTGGGTTCAAATCCGGTATTCCCCCCTTTTTTTTAAAAACAAATTAAAATTTAATTTTTGTTTTAATATAAACCATTTTTAAATATATTTCCCCTTAAAGGGATACATATGTTGTTTATAGAGCCTGTTTCCACTTCTCCCTAGAGATTGTTTTTAAAAGTTGTTTGTAAAATTAATTTTGATTTAAGTAAATAAGTCATATATCATTTTAAAGGTCACATGGTTTTCAAAGGCATATAATGAAAAAGAACAGCCCCACCCTGTGCCTGCCCACCCAAATCTTTTCCCCAGATTGAGCATTTTCAACCTTTAGTTATTTATTCTGGCATTTTCTCACCTCTTTCTAAATTGCCTCTCTGCACTGATAATCCTTGATTTTTTAGTATTAAATATTATCGATGGACTTTCTGTTACGAAGATGAAGAGTAACTCTTATGCTGCTTTCCCAAATACCATCTCACCATTCTCATAAGAGTATCATTTTTTGTTAGATCAATATTCTGTGCTTACTATTATGACCACATAAATAGTGTCCATAGTTATGCCACATAATATGCTTTAATTACATTTCCTGTCTTGTATAACCTTTTTTTCTTGAAGTTGATCATTGCCTTTATGTTTTCTTTAGTTACCTATGTGCTTGTCGTTAATTTCACCTCTTCACTCTCTCAGAAATGGAGAACTATTCTGAGCAACTTTACACACGCCAGGTAATATCCCAGTTCCCTTTCTCCTCTTGGAGTCACTTCCCCTGGAGAACGTTGCCCTCCTACCACTGGTTGTCCTGGAAGCCATCAAACTGCTGTCAACCCCGGACTTCCCTGCTCCGTCATCTGAGAAGTCCCCTTTGCCCGTTTCCTGAGTTGGAGCCCTGATTTCCTGGGTTCCAGGCCTTCCTTTTGCTTCATTGATTTCCTTTCTTGGAGCATCTCCTTCAGTAGCTTCCTGAGAGAAGCTGCATGGAAGGTAACATTTTCAAAGTTTTGCGTGTCTAAGATTGTCTTTATTCTCCTCTTACATTTCAATGATAGTTTGCTTGAGTGCAGCATTGTACCTCTTCCAACCGTGGAACCATTTCTCTGTGATCTTGTTTCCAGGTATTGATAGTCTGATGTCATTCTAATTCTTATTTTCTCTCTCTGTGGGGTTTTGGGTTCTTCTCCTTATCTCTGTTGCTTGGGAATTTCATCATCCTGTGCATTGGTGTAGATCTTTTTTGTTGTTTGTGCTGTTCCCAAGTGAATCATTTCAATCTGGAAACCTGTGGCCTTCAGTTGCAAGAAAGTATAGGTTAAGCATCCCTAATCTTAAAATTTGAAATCGGAAATGCTCCAAGATCTGAAATGTCTTGAGAGCAGGCATGATGTCACAAGTGGAAAATTCCACATCTGATCTCGTGTGACATGTCACAGTCAAAATACTGGCACACAACACATCGTTTATTTCATATTCCCAAGGGAAAAAAAGGCCTTCTCAGCCCCCTTCAGCGGTGATGTATCTTTTCCATGCACATCCAGATTCCCTCCACCCTTCAAGCACTCACACAGGGAATAAAATAGCACTTGCACAGGCTGAGGCACCAATGACAGGTTCCCCACAATGCCCCACATGAAGCCAAGATCTACCTGCATTACTCCGTTGGTTCTTTTTCTTATTCTCTGCTGTGTGGTGTAAAGTTATTGATTAAGACCAGGCATGGTGGCTCACACCTGTAATCCCAGAACTTTGGGAGGCCAAAGCGGGCGGATCACCTGAGGTCAGGAAGCCGAGATAGCCTGGCCAACATGGTGAAACCTCGTCTCTATTAAAAATACAAAAATTAGCCAAGTGTGGTTGCGGGCACCAGTAATCCCAGCTACTTTGGAGACTGAGGCAGGAGAATTGCTTGAGCCTGTGGGGCGGAGGTTGCGGTGAACCACTGCACTCCAGCCTGGGCAACAAGAACAAGACTCCATCTCAAAAATAAATAAATAAATAAAAATAAAATAAAAATAAATAAATTAATTAATAAATAAAGTTATTGATTAAAAATTTAAAGGCCTGCTGATATTCCCATGGGCTACAGTGGTGAGAAAAAAAAAAGAAGCATTTGTGTTTATCTATGACATGGAAAGTCAAGCTGTTGGAGAAGCTGGACAGTGCTGTAGACGTGAAACATTGGATGGAAGAGCTCAGTGTTGGGATGACCACAGCACATGACCTGAAGAAACAGAAGGATGAACTGTCAAAGTCCTATGCCGCAAGTCGTGAACAGAAGTTAATGAAAACTAGAAAAACACTGTGTATAGCTAAAAATGAAGATTTCAGCTGTGTATTGAGTGTGACCCCATCAGTTGTTGTGTACCCGGATCATGAAACAAGCAAGGATCAGTCACGCTGAACAAAACATCGAAGGAAACTGTGAATATTCAACAGGCTGGATGCAGAAATTTAAGAAAAGACGACATTAAGCTGAGCTCGGTGGCTCGTGCCTGTAATCTTAACACTTTGAGAAGCTGAGGAGAAAGTGTTGCTTGAGCTCAGGAGTTTGAGCCAGCCTGGGCAGCATAGTGAGACCTCATCTACACAAAACATTGTTTTTTAAGATTTTTTATTTCCACTGTATTTTTATTTCACATCATCCCAGATTCTTTTTATCTCCTTAAAACATAGACTTACAAGACAATTTAAATATTTTTGTTAAAGCAGTTATGGTCAATGCCCCACTGTGTCTGCAATTAAAAAAGACGTATCCTGAATATTTGGGGATGAGATTTCTGTTTTGATTTTACTCCAGAAAAACCAATTACTATACAAAACATTTTTAAAATTAGCCAGGTATGGTATGTGCCTATAGTCCTAGCTACTTGGGAGGCTGAGGTGGAAGGAAGGCTTGAGCCCAGCAGGTCGAAGCTGCAGTCAACCATGATCACACCACTATAATCCAGCCTGGGTGAGAGTGTGAGACCCTGTCTCAAAAAAGAAAAGAAAAACTACCAACATTAGCTGGGCATAGTGGCTCATGCCTGTAGTCTCAGCTACTCGGGTGGCTGAGGTAGGAGAATCGTTTGAACCCGGGAGGCAGAGGTTGCGGTGAGCCCAGATCGCGCCACTGCACTCCAGCCTGGCTACAGAGCGAGACTCCGTCTGAAAAAGAAAAGAAAAGAAAAGAAAATTAAAGACAGCATTAAATTATTAAAGATGTGTGATGATAAAACATTTGCTGATCAAGAAGCAGTGAGGAAATTCAGTAACGAGTTTGCAAAGGTCATCACTGATAAAAATCTGACACCATTGCAGAACAACTCTACAATGCCGATGAAACATCACTGTTTTGCTGTGATTGCCCTAGAAAGACAGTGACTACAGCTGATGAGACAGCCCCTGTGGGAATGAAGGATTCCAAGGGCAGAACGACTGTGCTGGGATGTGCTAATGCTGTAGGCACGCATAAGTTTGAGCTTGCTGGGATGGGCAAACACTTGTACTCTCACTGTTTTCATGGAGTAAATTTCTTACCGGTCTAATTGTTATGCTAACAAAAATGTATGCAACGCCAATTCTGATTGATTTCACAAACATTTTGCTTTTTAAAACTCAATTTAATTTAGTTTAAAGAAACAGAGACAGGGTCTCATGATGTTGCTCAAGCTGGTCTTGAACTCCTGGGTTCAAGCGATCCTCCTGCCTCAACCTCCCAAAGTGTTGAGATTACAAGTGTGAGTCACTGTGCCCGGCCTATTTCACAAACGTTTTGTACCAGTGACTTGTGCTCAGGGAAGGTGAGCTAGATTATGACCACAATATTTTGTTATTCCTTTTTTATTTTATTTTAATGTTTTAGAGACAAGGTGTCTCTCTGTCACACGTGCTGAAGTGCGGTGGTGCTATCCTAGCTCACTGCAGTCTTGAACTCCTAGACTCAAGTGATTCTTCCACGTCAGCCTCTCAAATAGCTAGGGCTACAGCTAATTTTTAAATTTTTTATAAAGACAAAGTCTCGTTATGTTGCCCAGGCTGGTCTCAAACTCCTGGGCTCAAGCACTCCTCCCGCTTTGGCCTCCCAAAGGTGCTGGAATTACAGGCATGAGCCACAAAACTGGCCAGGTTTTGTTACTCCTTGACAACAGTTCTGCTCATCTTTCAGCTGAAATTCTCATAAAAAAAGGCTTATGCCATGTACTTTCCCCAAATGTGGCTTCATTAATTAAGTCATGTGACCAGGGTATCCTTAGATCAATGTCGAGTAAATATAAAAACCCTCTCTTGAACAATGCACTAGCAGCAGTGAACAGTGGTGTGTGTGTGGGAGATTTTCAAGAGGAGTTGAGCACAAAGGATGCTGTAAACACTATTGCCAGGGCTGAGAACACAGTGACTAAAGACACAGCTGTGCATGCCTGGCACAACCTCTGGCCTGTGACTGTGTTCAGTGATGATCATAAACAAGCTGGTGACTTTCAAGGATTCCATATGTCAAGTGAGAAAAAAAAATCATGTCTGACCTTATATGTGCAAAATATAGACCTTTAGCGTTTATCAGTGAGCTGGAAGAGGTGAATATAGAAGTTTTTAACATTGAGAATGGGGCTCCAATTGTTCATTTATTGACTAATGGCGAAATAGCTGAAATGTTTCTGAATCAAGGTGATGGTGATAATAGTGACAATAAAGATGATGTTAGCACTGTAGAAAGAGTGTCTACACACAACACGATGAAAATGCAGGATGGGCTTATTGAAGGGCTAGCACACTGCACATTCACAACAGAACAACAAAATCATGTCCCTTATAAAATCAAAGAGAGACTCTCAGAAAAAAAAAAAAAAACCTTATTAATGAGGCAGAGGACCCTGCAGGAAACATTTAAAAAGCCATCCCGCGGAATGCCTCCTCATCCCTGGAAGACTCACTTTCTCGTTCCTCAACTACTTCTCATGTTTTTTCTCACCCAAAACAAATCAAAGCAAAAAACAACAAAAAACAGTCACTAGGCCAGGCACTGTGGCTCACGCCTGTAATCCCAGCACTTTGGGAGGCCAAGATGGGTGGATCACCTGAGGTCAGGAGTTCGAGACCAGCATGGTCGATATGGTGAAACCCTATCTCTACTGGGTATGGTGGTGGGCACCTGTAATCCCACCTACTAGGGAGGCTGAGGCAGGAGAATCGCTTGAAACCGGGAGGCAGAGGTTGCAGTGAGCTGAGATCGCGCCATTAGACTCCAGCCTGGGTGACAGAGCAAGACTCCAACTCAAAACAAACAAACAAACAAACAAAACCAGTTATTAGTAACCTTTTAATCAGACAAGGCATTGCTGGTGAAGTCGAACGCCTGCCTTTGCTGGCTGCTGCTGGTTAGCGGTGATGCATGAGTTCTCATGATGCTGCTGCACTGCTTGGGTACCCTGAGCATATGATTTTTCACTGTATTAATGGCACATCTTTTTTTCTTTTATTTCTTTCTTTTTTTTTTTTTTTTTTTTTTTTTTTTTTTTTACTGTTAAAGTACTCATGTTACTAAGTGTAAGAAAATGGTTGTTTATTGGTAGAATATAAATTCAGTCAGGAATGTTGGGGATGCCAACCGACCAAGATTGTCCACATTGGTGGCTGAGATAATCACACTGTTGCTTGCTTGCTTGCTTTTGAGATGGAGTCTCGCTCTGTCACCCAGGCTAGAGTGCAGTGGCATGATCTCAGCTCACTGCAACCTCTGCCTCCCAGGTTCAAGCAATTCTTCTGCCTCAGCCTCCCGAGTAGCTGGGATAATAGGTGTGCACCACGCCAGGCTAATTTTTGTATTTTTAGTAGAGGCAGGGTTTCGCCATGTTGGCCAAGCTGGTCTTGAATTCTTGACCTCAGGTGATCTGCCCTTCTTGGCCTCCCAAAGTACTGGGACTACAGGCATGAGTCACCATGCCTAGTCCCTGCACCTTTGCTTTCTGATGTTTTAGTGTACATGAACTTTGTTTTCTGCCAAAATCATTAAAAATATTGCATAAAATTACCAGCAAGCTATGTATATGAGGTTTATATAAAACATAAATGAATTTATTGTTTAGACTTGGGTCCCACCCCAAGATATCTCATTATATGTATGTAAATATTCCAAAATATGATACAAATTCTGATATGGTTTAGCTCTGTGTCCCCACCCAAATCTCATCTTGAATTGTAATCCCTATATTTTAAGGGAGGGATGTGGTGGGAGGTGATGGGATCATGGGGGTGGTTTCCTTTATGCTGTTCTCACGATAGCAAGTGAGTTCTCACGAGATCTGATGGTTTTATAAGTGGCAGTTTCCCCTGTTCCTTTCCTCTCCTGCCACCATGTAAGGCAGGCCTTGCTTTGCCTTTGCCTTCTGCCATGATTGTAAGTGTCCTGCGGCTTCTCCAGCCATGTGAAACTGTGAGTCAATTAAACCTCTTTCCTTCATGAATTACCCAGTCTCAGATATTCTTTATAGCAGTGTGAAAATGGATTAATACAAATCCTAAATGCAGAATACCCATTGTTTCAAACATTTCAGGTAAGAGATACTCAACCTGTACCCTTAACTGCAAATTTAATCATCTATCTTCTCAGAATTCCTATTACTTCCTATTATTTGGACATTACACTGATTAGATCAATCCTTTAGTTTACAAAAATCTCTTAAAATCTCTCCTATGCTCCATTCTAGAAGATTTTCTGAATTTTATTCATTTCCTTGGTTTCATTTCTGCTCTTGTATTCGTAGTATTTAAGAGCTCTTTCATAGTCTTTGAATGTCTCCTTTATTATAGCATCTTGTTCTTATTTCACAGACGCAATATTTATCTCTCTGAGGCTTGGAATTATAGATTTTTTTAAAAATAAGTTTATTCTGCTTGCTGCATTTTCTCTCTTTTCTCTGAGTTCCTTCTCTCTCTCTCCCTTTCTGCTTTCATCTTCCTTTTTTATATCAAGAGATGTTTCCCAAATTACTGGTGACATTTGCCCAAAAACGTGGAATAAGAGCTCTGTGGGCATAGTCTGGGTTTGTGGGCAAGTCAGGCAATGAAGCAGCGATCCATCATTTCACTGGGGCTGCCGAAATGGCAGTTTGTGTAGGTCTTTCCCCTTAAGCCAGTGGGTTTCTCTAGAGGGGAACCCTTCAGTTTCTTCCCAGGGGAGGGCAGCAAGGGCAGAGCCTGGCTGCCAGGTTTCTGGGAGCCAAGTTGGGAAAGATGCCCAGAGGTCTCACCATTGAGAGTGCAGATTTCCTCCACATGTTCTGGGATTAGCCAGGTGTCAGGACACCTCCTTCAGATGTGTTGGTGTTCCTGAAGCCAAAGCCTGTTTGGGGCAATTCCTCCAGAGAGAAAACCAGAGTGGTGGCTCATGAGGCCGGGTGGTACTCATCTCGCTGCCTGTGATGAGGGACCTTCCCACCAGGCCTGTGTGCTCCCCATTCATTTCCTGCCCCTGGGACTCTCATTCCTGGGCTATTATTCCTGGCTCTAGGCATAAGTGGCTTACTTGTGGTCACTCCCCTCAAAGGCTGGGATGGAACTGTGAGAGAATACATTTACTTTGTTAAAAGACACCCAGCTTGTGGTTAATTGGTTACAGAAACCTCAGGGAACTAATGATGCCTTTGGGAAAAGTTTTCACAACAAAGATATGAGTTTAGAACATCTCAGGATTCTCCCACACATGACCAACTGGATACCTGCTGAAGTATGACCTGGTTTCTAAAGACCCAGGGCAGCAATCTTAGGCTGATGTTTCTTTCCAGCTTAGGCTTGGTTAATTTCTTGCAGGCGCTGCAGTTTTCAATGCAGGGTGTATGTGGAAACCACCTGGTTTCCATCCCAGAGGATACCTGGTCTCCATCCCACAGCATTTTAAAAGAGGTTCTGTGTGTGCTTCAGGTTACACAGTCCTGGTGAAGAGTCACGGCTCTGAAACCAGCATCGGACCCCAACATACAGGGAGAGGAGAGCAGACCCAGAGGGAGTCTTCTGGCCTGTTCTTGAACTAGGGAGATCTCTGGGATTGTCAGGGAGGGGGAGTCCTTCGGGACCCACCCTTGTGATTGAGAAACAGAGAGGCCCAGAAAAAGCAAATGACTTGCTAAAGTCATGAAACTGGCAAGTGATGACGCTGGAATTTGAACCAAGCTAGAAGTTAGGTCTCTTGACTCCAACCTCTGGTTTTCATTTCCTTTGGGCATGTATCTGTGAGACTGGAAAATGTATCCTAATGGATCTATTCATGGTCCGGGGCCATGTGGCCAAATCCCACATAGGTCCCCTCCCACAGAGCCCCAAAATAAAGAGTAAAGCAGAATAAAATGAACCAACTTTAATCAAAAGGAAATTCTCCTTGTGCCTCTTCTATGCCTGGCCGACACTGGGTGCTGGGACTAGTGAGTGAGGTGGTCCTTGCTGTCAAGGATGGAGGGAAGGAAACTCCCTAAGAGCAGCCTGTGCTGAGCCCAAGACACGTGCACCAGACACAAACTCAGGGCCACTCAACTAGCAGCAGCTGTCGCCACTGAACAGGTAGGAACGCCAAGGCTGAAAGGGTAACAGATCCTAGCAAGGGTCGCCCCGGTTTAAAGTGGGGTTATGGGTTGAGTGCTTGTCCATATTCATATGCTGAAATCTACGGTATTATAAAAACCCTCTTTCCCAGGTCAAGAGATGCCTATGTAGCCCACAAACACGCTCAAATTCGTGTGCTGAAATCTAACCCCCAATGTGACAGCATTTGGAGGTGAGGCCTTTGGGAGGTGATGAGGTGATGAAGGCTGAGCCCTCATGATGGAATTCATGTCTTATGAGAAGGGACCAGAGAGCCAGTGTGCCCTCTTTCCACCATGTGAGCATCCAAGGAGAAGTCAGGATTCTGCAACCCAGAAGGGGGCCCTCGCCAGACCTTGGCCATGCTGGAGCCTTGATCTTGGACTGGCAGCCTCCAGAATTGTGAGAAATAGGAGTCTATTGTTGATAAGCCACCCGGTGTGGTACTTTGTTATAGCAGCTGGAGCTAAGACAAATGGTGAAGCCAGGTTAGAACTCAGCTCTCTCCAATTTACAGCTTGTTGGGGTAGAGGGAATGTAAACAGGTCATTACAGCCTTCCCCAAGATGTGCTGTCGCAGGTGGTCCTTCTTCCCCAGAGATTCTGCCCATCACTAACCCCAGGGGCTAGGGTTGAAGGAGTGGAGGGAAGATGAAAAGCCATCTTCCCATGCTTGTGGGCACAGGCAGAGCCTGTGTTGAGTTACAGGTCTTTGGCATAAGGTGTTACAGAACTGGGCTGTGTTTATGAACTACCCAGGGATCTCTTGACCTGGGAAGCAGGGTTGTTATAATGCTAAGCCTGGGGAAGGCAAGGGGAACAGGGGTCATCAGAGGTTACCTTGGAGGGTCTGACTCAGTCTCCCATGTCTCTTTTTCAGGCCTACTGAATTCGCCGAGAAGGCCCCTGAGTGAGTGGGTGGCAGTCAGGCAGCTTCCTCACAACAAGGAGTTAGCCAGCCTCAGCTGCGGCAGACCCTGCCCACCTGCCCTCAGCGGGTGAGCGGAGGAGCCCAGCGCTATCCCGAAGGAGGGTGTCTCAGACCTGAGGGTAGGCACACCTAGCTTCTAGGCTGCCCTGTGTGCTCCTCCACTTCTCTGAGCCTCAGTTTCCTCATCTCCAACATGGGATGACTCCGATGATAACACAGTAATGCCTACCTTGAGAGGTTTTTTTTTTTTTTTTTTAGAAGATTAAGAACTGCAGTGGGGGAGCATGTTTTGCAAAAACGTCAGCTCCAAATAAACATCAGATTTCCCTGTCTTATGTGCTCCCATGGTCCCTTAAATAGCACTGAAGTTCACTACGTCACTGTCATTTTTACGGCATGTCTCCATGGTAAGGATGAAAGCTCTCTGCCAGTAGGCACCTAGGCTGCTCTGCTCATTGTCAAATTCTTGCCTGATGCTTAGGTGCTTAATAAATACTGTCTAAATGAATATATACAAATGTTGTTGTTAATATGATTGCACGAGATAGGATTAATACATCTTTTGTCTTATGAATAGAGCATTCTATACCAGATTTTGTCTTCTAGGTTATATATAGGGACTCCTCGACAGTCAGTATCTCTCTCCTTCTTTCTCACCCTCTCCGGATTCCACCTCTGTCCATCTATCTGTCGTCCTTGAGTCCAAGCCAGCACAGACCCTTCTTCCTCAACCCTCCCAGGCAGCCCCTGTCCTTTCCCACACGGAATTTCCAGGCCCAGGCCTGGTAGAGGTCAAACTATCTGGACCTGGGACCCTCTTGAGTCCAAAGGCAGGCTCTGGTCTGACCCAGTACTGGTCTCAGTGACAGACTGAGGCCATCATAGGCTGTGGCTGGGCACAAACCTCCTGATCAACATGAAAAAGATGTCAAGAATCTGAAAAAAATCTATGTTTTGGCTGGAGCCTCGGCTTAACCCCTCATGAGCTATCTCTGTTGAAAGGCTTTTTTTTTTTTTTTTTTTTTTTGGTTTTGTTTTGTTTTGCGTGCAGATTATTTGAGAACTGCTTGGCACTTGGGAATTTTCCATTGGCGTGAGCTGAGCCTACTAGTGCCAAGAAAGGAGAGAAGAAAAATCAGACAAAATGGGTCCCGCTCTCTTGCCAGTCTCAATTTGGAAGACTTTTTCCATCCTTGGGGCCATTTGTGAAAAATCAAGCTCTGAGGCCTTCTAGGGAAAATCTCTGGGCTTTTGATTCTCCAGTGCGGAAATTCTCTGCATTTGAATATTAAGTAGTGAAATGAGAGGGGTGTGGGCTACGGAGGCCAGAACAGTTGTGTGCACTTATTTTTTTTTTTTTTTTTTCCTTTATCATGGGGAGGCAACATGGTTTCTGTAGTCTGAGAAAGCTTAATCAAACTGTGGCTTTGTTAGTTACTGCGTGGGTTGGAGAAATTACGTTTCCCAAGCCTCAGTTTACTGCTCTGTAAAAAGAGGTAATGGTACTCATTTTGATGAGTTATTGGGAGGAGTGACTGTGGATTCTGTGTGTGTTCTGCAGTCTTCTTCTCCCTGGTGTGTGTGTGTGTGTGTGTGTGTGTGTGTGTGTATGTGTGTGTGTTTTATGAAGGAGGGGCTTGGTGGAGATGGTGTTTTCCTGTAGGGGTTTCTGAGCCCCACTGCCTAATTATCTCTAAAAGGCCCTTCCAGTGTTAATCAAATGAAGAGCTGGGTCCTCAGCTGGGAAGTTGAATCTTGGAGGGTGGGCCCTGGGCTGGTGTGGGGGTACTTGCCTGAATCACTTCAGGTTAGCATTCCTCAAGGGCAGGTGTGTGTGGCAGGGTGGTCTTTGGGGCAGTGGTTGCTAAGATGGTGAGCAGATCTGGTCAGAAGCCAGGATGACATAGCCTGCTGAAATGATGCTGTTTTATGTTCCTCTCCACATTTATTTTGGACTTTAGGGAAAAAAATCTTGATAAAATAGAAACTTTTAGTCATGTCTCAACTGTACTATGGGATTATAAGGGAAGAATCTCTGTAAAGGGAGTGAAAATGTGTGGGGACCCTGAGCAGGCTAAGAGTTTGTCCTCCAAACTCATGTTCCCTAAATGTCTTCATTCTCATCTGGGGGCAGGAGTGGCAGGTGTGGGGAAGTAGGAACCCTGATTCTACATCTCTTTTGCTGTCAGAACAATTCTGCTCCGGCCCAAATTTGCAGGCTGTACAGAGTAAAATAAAACTATAATTAACTGAGCCCCCTCCACTAAGATTAGATCAACCATCTATTGATCATCAAGCCTGCCTTTGGGGGTCTCATTTTTGAATCCAGGGGGCCCCTCAAAGAATTCTTTCCTGTCATATTGCCCTTGAGAGAATGTTGCTAAATATAATTCCCTCCATCTCACTCTCCCTGGAATGATCTGGCCCCTCTCATAGATAGCTTCAGAGACATGCTCAGCTGTTGGTTCTGTTTTCTCTCTTTCCTTTTATAGACAGGGTCTTGCTCTGATACTGAGGCTGGAGTGCAGTGGGGCAACCGTAGCTTAGCTGAGACCACAGGTTCACGCCACCATGCCTGGCTAATGTTTTTTTTCATCTTTGTAGAGATGAGGCCTCACTGTTTCCCAGGCTGGTCTTGAACTCCTGGGCTCAAGTGATGCTCTCACTTCAGCCTTCCAAAGTGCTGGGATGACAGTCATCATGCCTGGCCTTGTTGGTTCTTAATCTGGCTCTGTGAGGCTAAGGGGGACAACCAATCTCCCCTAGGCCAGAGAGGTGGGTCATGGTAGCAGAAACCACCATCGTCCATGAAGTAAAGAGGATTAGGACTGGGAGGTCCAAAACCCCTTCTTTGATGGAGATTCTGTGTTGCAAACTTGAAAGTTAAGGGTTTGTTTACATTAAGGAAACTGCTAGCTTATTATAGTTTATAAAACAGCACAGGACTGGCATGTAGTAGGTATTGCATATGAGGCAACGTGGTGCAGTGTTTATAAGAGTGGGTTTTAGACCAAAACTCTCTGGTTTCAAATATAATCACTATCAGCCATGTGACTTTGGGAAAATTACATAAGCCCCCTGAACCCCATTTCCCCATCTGCAAAATAGGGATGATGACAGTACTACTTTACTTGGTTGTTCTGAGGACTAGATGAGATAATACTTTAAAAATGCTATCACTGGGTGTGACATGCTATGGTAGGCAAAATAATGGCTCCCAAAGATGTCCACTTCCTGATCCCCTGGACCTGTGACTACATTAGATTCATGGCAAAGGGAAATTAGGACAGCAGGTGAAATTGAGCTTGCACATCAGCCATCCCTGAGATGCAGAGCTCATCTTGGATGATCTCAGTGGCCTGATGTAATCGAGAGGGTCCTTATAGGTGGACGGGGAAGGCAGAAGAGAGAGAACCAGACCAACGGCAGCCTGAGAAGATTGTGGCCCACAATTGGTGGTTTTGAGATGGAAGAGGTCATAAACAAAAAATGGAGGCGACCTCTGGAAGCTGGAAAAGGCAAGGGAACAGATTGACCCCTGGAGCCTCCAAAAAGGAACATAGCCCTCCTGGAACCTTGATTTAGACCCGTGCTGGACGTTTGACCTACAAAACTGTAAGAATATCCATTGTGTTTTATTTTTATTTTTTTTCACTGTTCAAAGGTTATTGGGGGTTTTAGTTGGTATGACACTTGGATAGTTGGTTGCATTGTTTATATGTAGATGTTTCTTTTGCAGTATATGGCAATGTGTACTACTGATATATATAGCACACAGAATAAGATCCTGTGAAACAGTTATGCACAAGACATGAAATATTGGATTTATACACTGGATTCTAGGATGTGACTGATTGGGAAAAAAATGTTGGACGAGGCATGTTTGGTGAAGGAGCCAGGAAAGTATATAACATACAGTAAACATCCATCTGGCTCAAGGGGTAAGTAACTGCAGCATGTGCAGCGTTGGCAGTGGTGCCTCAAAGGTGGTAGACTTATAGGACTACACAAGATTAGTACCATCCAGCATCAGGATATAGCTGTAGGATTTTACAAACTATGCCTCTTTCTAACTTTAGGAATTGATGCTTTTCCCAGTCCAACTTAATATTACTGCTTTAATCACAGATTAGATAAAAAGGACGACATGCACAACCTCCAACTAAAATCCTGTTGTAGCCTAGACAGTGAAGCGGTGTGACATCAGAAAACTTTAAAATTGCAGCTCTTTTTGGATCCCCCAAAGTGTATCTGCACTCTTCTTCAAACAGGCCTCTTCCTCAGGAGTCAGAATCACCTTCACAAGGTATGAGATTCCATTCTGTCCCAAGATGCAAGGAACACTAAGGAAGACATCATCCTTTATTCCATAGAAACCCTTAATCGTGATGGAAATCGGGTGTACCTGCCTAAGATTCTTCATTATACTCTCTGCCAAATCTGCCACAGAGAGACCAAAGGCCCAGGATGTGTAGCCTTTCAGTTTGATCACCTCATAAGCACTCTTGACCACCTGCTTGTGAACCTCTTTCCACTGTTCTTTATCTGTATCAGTCCCTAAATCTGGGTGGAGAATCCTCAGGGAGGTACCAGCAACATTCACCCCACTCCATACAGACACACTGGACTATCCATGCTCCCCAAGGACCTACCCATGACAGCTTGATGGGTGGACTCCCAGCCTTTCCTCCATCAGGGAACGGAATTGGGCTGAATCCAGATTGCAGCCACTTCCAATAACACGGCTTTTGGGAAAGCCACTTATCTTCCAAGCCACACAAGTCAAGATATCCACTGGATTTAAAACAATAAGGAACTTGCAGTTGGG
Organism: Macaca thibetana thibetana; assembly: GCF_024542745.1. Lineage (NCBI taxonomy): Eukaryota > Metazoa > Chordata > Mammalia > Primates > Cercopithecidae > Macaca > Macaca thibetana. The sequence continues at coordinate 177,877,003 of NC_065582.1, forward strand.
CTGTATTTTACAATATTAGAAATAATGAATGTAAAGATGTTTACATTACACTGGACCAAATTGAGAGAGCTTTCTCCTTCTTGCTGATGTGCCCCAGCTGCGATCATGACCAGCTTGGAATTTGCAGTTACATTATAGTCTTTGCCAGAGACCATCTTTGGTTTTCTTAGGAAAAGTCTGCCATATTGGAGATTCATCATCTTTCCCTTTAATTTGTTCTCCGAGACATCAACAAGAGCAAGTTCATCTGCCAAGTCCTTCGTTAAGATACTGATGGCACAGGCCATGTGAACAGCACCAACCTCAACAACGGTAATCATGTTCTGGGGGGTCTGTTCTTCCTTTAGAAGATTATGAATCAACTGATCCTTGAGAATTGCCATATTGGACTTAGAACCAAAAGGAATCGGGAATGCACATTGGGTGGCCATCGGGGGCATGCAACAAGGAGATTTGGACTTGGTGGCAGCGGCTCCAGCTATTGTGTTGTTTTAAGCCACAAGTTCTTCACAATATGTTACAGGATCAACAGAAAAGTAATCACATATGGTAGGCATTGAAGAAATATAAACTTTCAATTTTCCCTTTACGACTGTTCAGATGTTTCTTTTCTCAACCCCTAGAGAGCAGACATCATACATTTATTTGCAATGACCAGAGCCATGCCAGGCATACACGAGGTGGTCTAGAATAGATGAAAAAACAAACTAATGAATATGGGTGTCTTAGTAACTAGCATTGGTTGTGTTCCTAAGGTGTGATAATGTGGTAGGCTGAATAATGGCCTCCATACATGTTCATGTCCTAATCCTCAGAACTGGTGGGTGTGTTACCTTATAGGCAAAGGGAATTTGCACCTGTGATCAAATTAAGGTTTTGAGATAGCATGATGGTTAATTTTATGTGTCAACTGACAGGGTCAAGTGATACTCAGGTAACTGGTAAAACATTTCTGAGTATGTCTGTGAGGGTCTTTCTGGAAGGGATGAGCACTGAATCAACAGACTGAGTAAAGAAACTCTGCCTTCATCAATGTGTGTGGGCACCAAACAATCTGTTGAGGGTCAGGTAGAACAAAAAAAGTGGAGGAAGAATGAATTTGCTCTCTCTTCTTGAGCTGGAACATCCGTCTTCTGCCGTTGGACATTGAAGCTCTTGGTTCTCGGGCCTTTGAATTCCAGGACTTGCTGGAAGTTACACCATCAACTTCCCTGGATGGGGATGGTCCCAGTAGTATAAGTCCTGGAGCCAATTCCCATAATAAACCTCCCTTTCTATCGCTCTATATATCATATTGGTTCTGTTTATCTGGAGAACTTTGACTAGTACACACAGTATTAGTTTTCTGTTGCTGTGTAACGATGTTACCGCAAATTTAGCAGCTTAAAAGAGCACACGTTTACGAACTATCCTGGATTATCTGGGTTGACCTAATGTAATCTTAAGTGTTTTTATAAAGGGACACAGAAGACTCAGAGTTACAAAAGTGATGTGATGATGGAAGGAGGGTTTTGAAAAAGCTACACTGCTGGCTTTGAAGATGAAGGAAGGGGCCATGAGCCAGGGAATAAAAAATGGAATTTAGAAGCTGCAAAAGATAAGAAAATAATTCTGCCTTAGAGTCTCCCCATGAGTAACCAGCCCTGCCAATGCTCAACTTTAGCCCAGTGAGACTGTTTTCAGAATTCTGAACTCTAGGACTGCAAGCAAGTAAATATGTGTTGTTTTACGCCACTAAGCTTGTGGTACTCTGTGACAACATTTATAGAAAACTAATACAGCTGAGTATAGGAGAATGGTTTCCTTCCCACTGGCTGAGTGTACATCTGAAAGGTGGTATATTTTGCCCATTTTCAGAGAGAGAAACTAAGACTGTATTAGTTATGTATGACTGTGTAACAATGTTACTATAAACTTAGCAGCTTAAACCACTTCACATTTATTATCTCATAATTCTGTGGGTCAGGAGTCTGGGCACAGAATGGCTGGGTCCTCTGCTCTATGCCTTCACAAAGCTGCAATCAAGATATTGGCTGGGGCTGTGATCTCATCTGAGGTTTGACTGGAGGCTGTGCTCATAGGTTTTGGCAGTTCCTTGCAGGCTGCTGGACTGAGGGCCTCACTATCCTTTTTGGATGGAGGCTGGAGCTGCCCTCAGTTCACTGCCATGTGGCCCCCTCCATAGGACATCTTACAACATGGCAGCTTGCTTCTTCACACCCAGCAAGAGAGGTTACAATCTTTTGTATCATAATAATGTGCATCTCGTCACAAATCACAGGTCCTACTGACACTCAAGGGCAGGGGATAACACAAGAGTATAAATGTATTAGTTGCTTCCACACTGCTATAAAGATACTACCTGTGACTGGGTAATTTATAAACAAAAGAGGCTTAATTGACTCACAGTTCCACATGGCTGGGGAGGTCTCAGGAAACTTGGCGGAAGGTGAAGGTGAAACAAGGACTTTCTTCACATGGTGGCAGGAGAGAGAGTGAGAGAGGGGGGAAATGCCACAGACTTTGAAACCATCAGATCTTATGAGAACCCACTCACTATCACGAGAACAGGAAGGGGGAAATCCACCCCCATGATCCAATTACCTCCCACCAGGCCCCTCCCCCGACACCTGGGGATTGCAATTCAATATCAGATTTGGATGGCGACACAGAGCCAAACCATATCAATAAACATCAGCTTATGGGGCCACCCCAGAGGCTGTCGACCATAATGACCCAGAGAGGGTCATTATGAGTTGAAAGAGTTGGAAGCAGGAAGTTAGTGGCTCTCAAAGGGAGGCAGTGTGATAAGGGAGTCAAGAATATTTGCCCAAGGAGACTGTGTTATATCAAATTCCAACTATGGCACTTCTTCACCTTGAGAACATTACTTATTCTGAGCCTCAGTTTCCTCAACTGTAAAATGGGAATGATAGAGCACAGGCCTCGTAGGACAGCTCTGAGGTTACTAGCTGATCTGAATATAAAGGACTCTGCTCCTTGGAGGCCCTGAATCAATGCCACTCATGTTCACTATGTTTCCTCCAAGTTGGTTTGTTTTGCATGGTAGGGTGTCTGTAGTTGTAGATTCTTGAAAGCAGTTTGACTGGCAGCAGAGGGTGCTCTTGTCTCCCAGTATCCATCAATCCAATTTCCCTTTGATGATGGGATCCACCAGTTTGGGTTGGGTTCGTGGCCATCTAGCTGAAACCACTTTTCTTAACACCCCTTGCAGCAAGGGGTGTGACCAAATTTTGATAACAAAATTTTGTGTACAAATTTTGGTCAACGGGGTGTGAGCAGAGCCCATAAAAGGAGCACTCTTCCTCTTCTCTCTTCCTGCAGGCAGGAATGTGACAAGAGCATTGTTTGACACCAGTCATGGTGACGGCTGAGAACGAGCTAGAGTGCCCTGCTTCCCAGCTCCTCACCAGCCCTGGGCCATCTACGGAGACTCTACACAAGTGAAAAATAAACTCTTTCCTTTTGAAGTCACTGTACTGAAGGTTACTTGTTAAAACAGCCTCATCTGGTTCTTATTTAATACATGGTTGTTCACTGGCTTTAGCTGTGAAGAACAATCACATGCAGCCAGATGGAATAGTTCCTGCTTTAGAATCATGTGTGAATCCTGCCCGAGCCTGGATTCCCCAAAAGCAGAGCCTGAGACAGAAGCTTTTGTTTGAGGACTGTTAGACAGTGTGGTCCCAGGATCAGGTATGGGACAACAAGTGAGGCTTGGGTGGAGGAGTGTCTTGGCTCCACCTTCTGTGACTTCCTGATCTCCTCCAATGATTCCATGAGAATCATCTCAGAGCAATCATTAAAGGTAGAGAGAGTGCAGCAATTTTCCACTGACTTGAAGTCCCTGTTGGTTAAGGTTTATCCTATTTGATGTTTATTCCTCACAGTTCTGAAGAGTGCATGTGCCCAGCCCAAGGAGGCTTCCTGTGGCATCCTAAGCCCAGTATTGATAAACATTGGGTGAGATGCTGTCAGGTCACTGTTGCAGGAAGCTGGGCAGAGCCTGTGAACACCTGGCCACCACAGCTGGGGCTGTGATCATACATAGATGAGGCCAAGAGGATCTAAGGTGGTACACAGGAGAGGGCCCTGGGAGTCATCAGAAGTGGTGGGTCAATGAGCCAAAAGCCCGTTCTTCCACCATGCTCGCTTTCCCCTGAACTCAAGCTGTCAGCAAGGCTGCATTCCCCCAATCCTGAAGGCTTTAGGGGAGGATCCTTACTGCCTCTTCCAGCTTTTGGTGGCTCTAGGTGTTCTGTGGCCTGAGGCTGCAGCATTCCAATCTCTGCCTCCATAACCATATGGCCTCCGCTGTCTGTGTCTCTCAACGTGGCTTCTCCTTTTCTCTCTCTTCTGAGGACTTGTCATTGGACTTAGGACCTACCCTAATCCAGCATGAACTCACTTTGAGACTCTTACCTTAATTATATCTGCAAATACCCTAATTCCAAATAAGTTCACATTCTGAGGTTCTGGGTGGAAATTTCCTTTGGAGGCCACCCCATTCAACCCACTACATACACATTTAAAAACCATCTGGAGGTTTTCTGTTTTCTGTTTTAAGGGTCTGAAACCCAACTCGTTTACATAAGACAAAAGCTGACGTAAGACTGGGAAGGATGGGAGTGGACCTGACCTCAGACATGGTCAGGCAACCTCTTTTTCTCTGTTTCTCTCCACTGCCTTCCTCTGTGCCTTGGTCCCATCTTCTCCCTCTGACAAAGAGCCTTGTCCAAGCAGGAGGAGAAGCAGAGTCACAGGCCACTCCCAGCTCCAGCCAAGCCAGACAGGAGAGAGTTCCTCTTATGGTGACTATATATGAAGTCCCAGGCAAGGACTCTCTTGGCCCAGCTTGGGTCACCCTCCTGAAAGGAGGGGCATGCAGGGACACTGGGGGCAGCAGGTGCCCACAACCTATCAGCTTAGTGCTGGAGATGCCCAGCGTTCATCTCCTGACTCTCCCACTGCACCTAACAGTGTTCTTCCCAAATCCTTCACGCTGTCTCCCCACTGTGCCTGGCACACACTGTTTTCTCTGTGTGAGCAGTCTTCCTGGGGAAGTTTTACCGCCCTGCACCCTGCACACAGCCCCCAGCCCTGGCTGAGCTGAGTCTGTCCTCAGTGCTCTCTTGACCTGCTTTGTTTCCAGCAATCACCAAGCTTAACACGTGTGTCCCAATGATTTAGTGTCTCCCTCACTGCCCCTGAGCTCACTGAGCCCAGACACCAGGTCGCATCATCCTCGCGAGCAGGAGCTTAGGGAATGTGCACTGAATGAATGGATGCATGAGTGAAGAAACTCTTGGGCAAGCTGGGAGATGAGTCATGGCTGGAGGTGTGGTGGGCGGTTCTGGGAGACTCTATTAGTTTCCTGTGGCTACTGTAACAAATGACCAAAAGCTGGTGGCTTCCAACAATAGGAATTTATTTGCTCAAAGTTCTGGAAGCCAGAAGTCTGAAGTCAAGGTGCCTTCAGGGTTAGTTCCTTCCTGGAGACCCTGACGGATAAACCGTCCCATGCCTCTTTCCTGGCTTCCAGTGGTCGTCAGTGATCCTTGGTACTTTCTGGCTCATAAACTCTCTCCAGTCTCCACTCCAGCCTCACATGGCCTCCTCTCTGTGCTTTCGCATGGCCTGCCTATAACAACATCAGCCATTGGTTTCAGGGCCCACCTGAATCCAGTGTGGCTTCACGTTAATTTAAGTAATTACATCACAAAGACTCTATTTCCAAATATGGTCATATTCTGAGGCTCCAGGTGGACACAAATTTTGGGGGGGCGTTATTCAAAACAGTATAGAGAACTTCTGTACATGTTTCAAAACGTTATCTGAGACCTGAGAGCACACCTTCCCCTGCTTCCTCCTGCTTCCTGGGGTCACCTCCCAAACAAACTACCCACACCCAAGCTCTGTCTCAGGCTGTGCTTTGGGGGGCACCAAAACTAAGACAGGGGTAGAATGCATACCAACTTCAGATGTCTTTTTAGTACTGGCTGTTGGGGCCTCCTTGTTCCCCACCCTGCAGCTGAGTCACCACCAACACCCACAGACCAGAGACTCTATGATTACAGTTAAATTCAACTGGGGACTCAGTATGTACAATCACTATTGTCCCCACTTTACAGACAAGGATACTGTGGACCCAATCCATTCTATCACTTGTCCAAGGCCACACAGCCAAGGAGTGACAGAACCAGGTTGAATCCAAGCCATTCACCTGCCCAGCATAGGCTCCTGCCGTCCGTGTCTCCAGGGACCCCATTGAGCACCTGATTCCCTGTGTCCTTGGGCCAGCCACGGGACCCCTTGACCTGCTGCATGTGGCCATTCATCTCTGCCTTGAATTTTGCAGATGTCATGGCTGAAGACCAGGATTCTTGCTGACATCCACAACAGGAGAGGCTCAAGAAGGAAATTCGTGAGTTGTTTCCTTTTCACGCTTTTTTTGCAATTATAATTTTTATTTACTTATTTAATTGACAAATAATAGTCATGTATTTATGGGGTATGATGTGATGTTTTGATATATGCATACATTGTAGAAAGATTAAATCAAGCTAAGTAACATATCCATCACCTCACTTATTTATTCTTTTCTCACGATGAAAAAGTTTAAAATCTACTCTTTTAGTAATTGTAAAATATACAATACATTATTACTAATTGTAGTCACCATGTTATGTGACAGATCACAAAAACCAACTCCTCCTAAGGGAAACTTTGTATGTTTTGACCTACATCTCTCTTTTCCCCGTTCTTGACTCCCTCTCCAGCCTCTGGTAACCACTGTTCCACTCTGTTTCTATGAAGTCACCTTTTTTAGATTCTGCAGGTAAGTGAGCCCATACAGTATTTGTCTCTGTGTCTGGCTTATTTCACTGAGCAGAATGTCTTCCATTCTTATCCATGTACCTCCATGCAAACAACAGGGTTTCCTTCTCTTTTTAATTCTGAATAGGATTCCACGGAGCATATATGCCACATTTTCTTTATGTATTTATTAATTAATGGACACTTTAGTTACTTCCATATCTTCGTTGTTGTGAATAATACCACAGGTGAACAGATACCTCTTTGACATATTGATTTTAATTCCCTTGGATATGTATTCATTATTAGTCCGTTTTCATACGATATAAAAAACTGCCTGAGACTGGGTAATTTATAAGGGAAAGAGGTTTAATTAACTGACAGTTCAACATGGCTGGGGAGGCCTCAGGAAGCTTACAAGCGGAAGCAATGTGTCTTCTCCACAAGGTGGCAGGAAGGAGAAGTGCTGAGTGAAGGGAAAGGAGCCCCTTATAAAACCATCAGATGTTTTAAGAACTCACTCACAATCATGAGAAGAGCATGGGAGAAACTGCCTCCATGATTCAGTTACATCCACCTGGTCTCTCCATTGACTCATGGGGAATTTGAGATATGGGTGTGGACACAAAGATTTGGGTGTGGACACAGAGCCTAACCATATCAGCTCAGCAGTGGGATTGCTGGATCCTATGGTAGTTCTATTTTTCAGTTTTCTGAGGCACTTCTATACTGTTTGCTGTAATGGCTGTACTAATTAAATTCCCAACAGTGTGCAAGGGTTTCCTTTTCTCTCCACCTTCACCAACACTTGTTGCCTTTTGTCTTCTTGATAATGGCCTTCACACTTTTTTTAATAAGGTAAATGATGGGTTTGAAAAAATGTTCTTGCCCTGATGAAGACCCTTTGTACCCAGAGCATGGCATAGGTAAAGGATGAAATCTCAAATTATAGGCATGGGCACCCTCCCCTCTGCCCTATGCCTTCTCAGGATTCTCACTTGCTCTGGCATCTCTTGAGCTCTTGTTTTGCTGACCATGGTGAGGGGTAGAGAGGATGAGAAAAGAAGGAAAGACAGGAGGACTGATTAGGGGCTGGGGTATGGGGAAGGGGAAGGGAGAGAGAAGGAGATAATAGCAATTATCATTGGACTTTGGGGACAGAGACAGCAAAGAGCATATCTTATTCTATTTGTGCAACAAACTCCCCTATCACTATTCTTTCAGAACCTCCTTTAGAAGAGGTTGACATTGCTGGCCAGTGGATTGAAGCCAGATTTCTTTTTCTCTTGGTGATGACATGATGCTGAGAAGGTCCTGCATGAATTAAGACACAATATGCTGCAAACATCAGAAGGCTCATTCAAGGTGGCGTAATCTGGAAGGGTGGAACATATTGGCTCAAACACTGGGAAAGCTCATAGGTAGAGCAGGCTTCTGGGTTGCTTGGTCCACATATCATCAGATGGAAGCTTAGTTTCTCTATGATCCTCTTGGTTCTGCCAGTCTCTAGGTATCATTCATCAGTTTTGCTCTCAAGCTGGCTTTGGGGCTCCCAGAGCTACATGCTTTCACCTTCACTAGAGAAGAGAACAGGATTCTCTTCCATTAGTCGCCAAACAGAAGTTCCAAGCTTTATTCAGAATGGACTAACCCAGGTCACCCACCCATAGCCAGTAAGCATGACTTGTAGGTGGTGGGAATTCTTCGGTTGACTCAGTCTAATCAGGGTCCACCCTCAGACCTGGGTAGAATGGAGTGAGTCTTTATCAAACTACACAACTGCTATGCAGTGAGGTTTGAAAAATTGGCCATTTATGGCTGCCTGAGCCCATATGGCACCTTTATGTGTATTAGGAAAATGTGCCACAATTTGTCCTTTACTTTGAGGAGATGTTCCAGCATACCCTAGATCAGTGAACCTCTCAAAACTTCACCTTTATGGCAGTTCCCACCCGTTGAAGCCCATACATCTTAAGGAAGACTCAGTATGGTGGACCAATATGATATTCTGGGTTGTGCCTAGACGGTCCAGGGTCCTTCAGCCTTTCTGTTGCAATAGAAAGTAGGACAAAATGAGACTACTCATGCAACAGGGAAAAGTTGTGAATGTGTACTGATGCCCATGCCTTGTGAATGCATGCTGTTTCTAGTACCTTTCCTAATGGATATAAAAATAATAAAAATAATTAAATAATTTAAAAATGCATTCTGCACATTAATAGCACATTAATAGCCACATGCCACATTAGAAGTTGCATTAAATTTCTCTAGTAAAGATACAATGTCTGGCACTGTGGCTGCAGTTGGGTCATTAATTGGTTAAATTTGTCATAACCCACTGCTCTCTGCCATGATTCATCCAATTTTTCCAGAGGTTGGGCTGCTGAATTAAGTGAGGATATGATAACCATCTGTTGTTTACTCTTAACATTTTTGAGGGTGGTACTAATCTCACAAAATGTGAAATTGACTTTGATTTATTAGCTACACCAAAGGCAGAGTTGTTTCGAAGACTTTCCCTACTATAATGGTTCCTCCCGGATTTTCCTACTACGATAACTTTTACTCCACAGGTAAAGGAACTAGTATGAGAGTTCTGGCAAATTGTCTATTCTGAATATACTTTGGGAACTGGAGAAATGACCCAGTGGACATACTATGATATGAACCTGAGCCCCCAAGTCCATTAGACCTGACTCTCAACTGCTTCTACCCTCATGGGGGAACCAGGATGGCCCTTTGGCATTTTTCAGTGTCATCTTGGACCAGGTATCAAACAGTTCTCAAAAGACTTGGGCATTTCCTTTCTTTGGTGTATGATTAGCCAAAATAATGTCCAGAGGCTCTTTTTGGGAAGATATCAGGGAATCATTTCTGTATACTCTTCAGTGTTACATGGTCTCTCATCATGGAAACAGGACTCTTTTTCAATGAACAAATTCTAGAGAATCCATTTTTAAAAATGGGCAAAGGACTATGACTTTCTGTTGGGGTGGCTGGAATCAGATTTCTGCTCATTTATTTATTTTTGTTGAAACATAGTAGATTTGCATATTTCATGATGCATATAATTTAATACATTCATATAAATTTTAAAGACTAATCAATGTAATTAGAATATCCATCACCTTAAATATTTGTCTTTTCTTTATGCTAGAAACATTTGAACTATTCTCTTCTAGCTGTTTTGAAATATGCAATAGATTATTGTTAACTGTGATCACTCTATTGATCCATCAAACACTACGTCATATTTCCTCTGTCAAACTGTATATTTGTACCCACGAATCAGCCTCTCTTCATCCTCCTTTCCCCACTACCCTTCCTGGCCTCTGGTAACCACCAATCTACTCTCTGTCTTCATAAGAGCCACTTTTTTTTAGCTCCCACATCTGAATGAGAACTTGTAATATCTGTCTTTCTGTGCTTGGCTTATTTCACTTAACATAATGAACTCCAGTTTCATTCATGTTGCTGGAAAAGACAAGATTTCATTCTGTCTTATGACTGAATAATATTCCATTGTGTATATGTGCCACACTTTCTTTTTCCATTCATCTGTTCATGATCACTGAGGCTGACTCCATATTTCAGCTACAGTGAATAGGGCTGCAATAAACATGGAGTACAGGTATCTCTTCAATATGTTGATTTTCTTTCTTTTGAATATATACCCAGTAGTAGAATTGCTGGGTCATATGGTAGTTCTATTTTTATCTTTTTAAAGAGCCTCCATACAGTTTCCCATAGTGGCTATACTAATTTACATTGCCACAGTAGTATATGAGGGTTTCCCTTTTTCTACATCCTCACCAGCATCTGTCTTTGATGACAAATGATAAAAGCCATTTTAACTAGAGTGATATCTCATTGTGGTTTTGAGTTGCATTTCTCTGATGATTAAGGATATTTAGTACTTCTTAATATACATGTTGGCCATTTGTATGTCTTCTTTGGAGCAATATCTGTTCAGATCTTTTGCCCATTTTAAATCAGATTAATATTATTATTATCATCATTATTATTCTTTGCTGTTGCATTGCTTGTGCTTTTTATATATTCTGGTTATTAATCCGTTGTCATATAGATTGTTTGCAAATATTTTCTCTCATCCAGTAGGCTGTCCCTTCACTTTGTTGATTGTTTCCTCCACCGTGCAGAAGCTTTTTCGCTGGCTGTAATCCTATTTGTCTGTTTTTGTTTTGGTTGCTTGTGCTTTCAAGGTCTTACACAAAAAATCTTTACCCAGACCAAAGTACTGGACTATTTTTCCTGTGTTTTCTTCTAGTAGTTTCATAGTTTCAGGTCTTAGATTTAAACCTTTAACTCATTTTGACTTGATTATTCTTCTGCATATGGTTATCCAGTTTTCTCAGCACTATTTATTGAAGAAACTGCCCTTTCCCCGTTGTATGTTCTTGGCACCTTTGTCAAAAATGTGTTGGCTCTAAGTACATGGATTTATATCTGGCTTCTCTATTCTGTTAACTGACATTTGCAGAACATTTCACCCAACTGCTACAGAATACACATTATTTCTATCAGCACATGGAACATTCTTCAGAAAAGAACATATGAGAGACCACAAAAGAAGTCATCAAATTTCTAAAAAGTAGAAATTATATCAAGTATTTTCTCTGACCACAGTGGAATAAAACTAAACAAGAGGAACTTCAGAAAATACACAAACACATGGAAATTAAGCTACATGCTCCTAAACTACAAGGTGTCAATAAAGAAATTAAGAAGGAGATTAAAAAACTTCTTGAAACAAATGAAAATGGAAATACAACATGCCAAAATCTACGTGAGAGAGTAAAAGAAATACTAAGAGGAAGTTTACAGCAATAAATCCCTATATCAGAAAAGTAGAAAGATTTTAAATAAACAACCTAACAGTACGTCTGAAGGAACTAGAAATGCAGGAATAAACCAAACCCAAAATTGGTAGAAGGAAAGAAGGAATAAAGATCAGAGCAGATATAAATGCAATTGAAACTAAAAATATACACAAGTTCAATAAACAGAAAGTTGGTTTTTTTTTGAAAAAATAAACAAAATCAATAAACCTTTAGTTATACTAGGAGAAAATAAAAAGAAGACCCAACTAAATAAAATCAGAAACAAAAAGGGAGGCATAACAACTGAGACTAGAGAAATACAAAGAATCATTAGAGACGATTACAGACAACTATATGCCAACCAACTGGAAAATCTAGAAGAAATGGATAACTTCCTGGGTACATACAACCTACCAAGTCTGAACCATGAAGAAATAGAAAGCCACAACAAACTGATAACTGTAACAGGATAAAAACTGAAGTCAAAAACTTTCTCATCAAAGAAAAGCCCAGGGCCTGACAGTTTCACTGCCAAATTCTACCAAATATTTAAAAAAGAACTAATGTCAATTCTATTCAAACTCTTCTGAAAAAAATTGAAGAGGAGAGAATACCTCCAAACTCTTTCTACAAGGCCAGTATAGCCCTGATACCAAAACCAGACAAGAACATAACGAAACAAGAAAACCACAGGCCAATATCTCTGATGAATACAGATGAAAAAATCCTAAACAAAATACTAGCAAACTGAATTCAATAACACATTAAAAATATTTTTTATCATGATCAAGTGGAATTCATCCCAGGAATGCAAGGATTGTTCAACATATGCAAATCAATAAACATGATACATCACATTAACAGAATCAAGAACAAAAAACAAATGATCATTTCAATAGATGCTGAAAAATCATTTGATAAAATTCAACATTGCTTTATGGTAAAAACCCTCAACAAATTTGGCATAGAAGGAATATACCTCAAAATAATAAGGGCATGTATGACAAACCCACAGCTAACATATTACTGAACAGGGAAAAATTGAAAACCCTTCTTCTAAGATCTGAAACAAAACCAGGATGCCCACTTTCACCACTTTTATTCAATATAATGCTAGAAGTCCAGACAGAACAATTAGGCAAAGGAAAGAAATAAAGGGCATGTGGAATTGAAAGGAAGAAATCGAATTAGCCTTGTTCACTGATGATATAATCTTGTATTTAGAAAAACCTGAAGACTCCATCAAAAAAAGGTTACAACTATTAAACAAATTCAGTAAAATTGCAGGACACAAAATCAACACACAAAAGTAAGTAGTATTTATATATGCCAACAGCTAACAATCTGAAAAAGAAATCAGGCAAGTAATCCCATTTACCATAGCTACAAAAGTTATAAAATACCTAGGAGTCAACTTAACCGAAGTAGTGAAAGATCTATGCAACAGAAACCACAAAACCCTGATAAAGGAAATTGAAGAGGACACCACAAATACGGAAAGATAGTCTATTCTCATGGATTGGAAGAACTGATATTGTTAAAATGACAATGCTACTCAAAGGAATTTACAGATTCAATGCAATCACTATCAAAATACCAATGACATTGTTCACAGAAATAGAAAAAATCTCAACATTTCCATGGAAACACAAAAAACCCAGAATAGTCAGAGCAATCCTGAAATAAAAGAACAAAGCTGAAATTAGCCAGATGTGGTGGTGTACACCTGTAATCCCCACTACTCAGGAGGCTGAGGCAGGAGAATCACTTGAACCCAGGAGGTGGAGGTTGCAGTGAACTGAGATCATGCCACTGCACTCCATCCTGGGTGACAGAGTGAAACTCTGTCTCAAAAAAAAAAAAAAAAAAAAAAGAACAAAGCTGGAAGTATCACACTACCTGACTTCAAAACATACTACAAAGCTATAGTTACCAAATCAGCCTGGTACTGGCATGAAGACAGACACATAGACTAAGTCTCATTCATTCTTGTTCTCTTTTGATTATACATTGTGATACCTGTTCTTGGTTTTCTAGCTATCTTACCTTAGGAATGCCATATTCTATTAACTACGTCTAAGGTATTTGTGGATTAGGGACCCTGGTTGCCTATTTAGGGTAATTATCCTGACAGTTAGGTGCTGCCCCTCTACTCCGCTATTCTGGGATGTTATCATCCTCATTGCTACTGAGTAGCCCAATTTATCATAGCATCTCTCACCATTGGCCCAGATTACAGAGGACAGTCACTAGGAGCTTAATGTTACTTCTGCTGCTCTTCCAGAGCATTTAATGCAGTCTTGGTAAATGCAGCATCCTTCAAAGGCTTCCTGGAGAACAGAGTAAAGCCAATAGGTTTTCTGGTTTGATATACATAACCATAAGGCATGGACACTTTTGTTAATCTTTTGATCCCTTCTTCTAGAACATCCTATCGCAGTTCTGGCATCTCTAGTTCGTACTATTAGGTCCATCACTTTTCCTGAGCACCTAAAAACAGCATGCTAGAAACTTCTCCTGGGTCGCTTGCCAAGATATTAAATGCTATAAAATAAGAGAGTGTCCCATGCCCATAAAATCTCCTGTACTCAGCTTTATATTCCAGCTTTTCAATCCAGCACCTCCAGGGTCTCCTCCTGAGAAGATGTTCAAATTACTACTGGTATATGTTAGCCAGTCTGGAAACTTTATTGGGACCTATTATCCTTATCACCCCTTAGAATACTTACCACTTCCCCACCTGGGTCATGCTGAGATTTGAGCCTAACTATTAGTCCGATGGCTAGAAGAGGAAACGAGGAAGATTCTGAGGAGGGCAAGTGCTTTCGTGTAGGGCATCCACCTCACCAGACCCATGTACGGTCTTCAAGCTATGGACCCCCATTAACTTCCAACAAGGGGGATGGGCCACTCTGCAGGGTCAGAGGGCTCAAGGGAATTGCAAAGTTCTCAGTTACATCTATGCAAATATCTCTAATCCAGGTCTCAAGATTCTACTCTGTGCTTCTGTACCTCCATGGCACAGAAGACTCACCTAGGCTGAGCACTCAACCTTCCTTGAAGTTCTGCTATCTTCCAGTTAAATCCTATGCCTGGTCTCCAGCTCAGTCCAACTCCAGGTGCAGAGAAAAAAGTCACTGAAACCTTGCCAAATAGATCTTCTGATTCTCACACTCATCTTTTAATTGGTGATTTATCAATCTGAGCCTGTGGTTTTCTACCTTCCATTCATCTATGGCAGGGGTCCCCAATCCCTGGGCTGTGGACTGGTACGAATTCATGACCTGTTAGGAACTGGGCTACACAGCTGGTGAGTGAGCAAGCATTACTGCCTGAGCTCCCCCTCCTGTAAGATCCACAGCAGCATCCGATTCTCATAGGAGCATGAACCCTACTGTGAACTGTGCATGTGAGGGATCTAGGTTGAGCGTTCTAGAATCTGACTAACGACAGATGATCTAAAGTGGAACAGTTTCATCCCAAAACCATCCCCTGCCACCACAGTCCATGGAAACATTGTCTTCTACGAAACTGGTCGCTGGTGACAAAAAGGTTGGGAACCTCTGATCTATGGTGTTTAGCAACAGCCTCTCAGTTCCACAGATCTTATCATTACTGTTTCTCCTATATCTCTTATTTTAGTCAGTTGGGGCTGTTGTAACAAAAATGCCATCTACTGGGTAGCTTAAACAACAGAAATCTGGCTGGGTGCAGTGGCTCATGCCTGTAGTTCCAGCACTTTGGGAGGCTGAGGCAGGTGGATCATCTGAGGCCAGGAGTTCGAGACCAACCTGGCCAACATGGTGAAACCCCATCTCTACTAAAAACACAAAAATTAGCTGGGCATGGTGGTTCACTCGGGAGGCTGAGGCTGGAGAATCGCTTGAACTCAGGAAGTAGAGGTTTCAGTGAACCAAGATCACACCAATGCACTCCAGCCTAGTTAAAATTTAGACTAGTTAGGAGAAAGAAAGAAAAAAAAAGCCAGAAATCTATTTCTCACAGTTATAGAGGCTGGGAAGTCCAAGATCAAGATGCCAGCTGATTTGGTTCCTGGTGAGGGCTCTCCTCCTGATCTGGGGACAGATGCCCTCTGACTGTGTCCTTACAAGGCAGACAGAGATCATTTCCCTCATATTTCTTTTTTATAAGGGCACTAATCCCACCAAGACTGCCCCACCCTCATGACATAATCTAAACCTAAGTATCTCCCAAAGGCCCTATCTCCTAATATTAACCCCCTGGGGATTCAGTCTTCAATGTATGAATTTGAATTCATACAAACATTTAGCCCATAGCACCTCTCAAACTTCAGAAAGATTGCACAGGCGAGTGAGTCACCCTTTCACCTATATAGTGCCCCAATGAACACAGGTGAGACTCTTAGCAATCACATTGTTACGGCATGCTAGGGATGCCCCTGTTACCAGTGATGGGGTCCTTATGACCATCAGGCTGGCGAGGGATCCAACTCCAGATTCCTGTCCTTAGGGTCTGTTTCCTAGCTCTGCTCTAGTACCACATGTGCTGAGTTGGGGTCCCCAGTATAGGAGCCTGGGACAAGGGATCTGGTGCAATTGAGATATTGAAGGAATACTTTCTGAGAAACTGGGAAGACAGCGAGAGAAGCAGGACAGGGTAGGGGAGCAGCTTGGCAAAGACATGGGTTCAACTGAAGTCTGGCCTTCCCTGCATCCCATGGGGAGCCCTGGGGTGTCTCATTTCTAGGCAAGGTGAAGAAAGCTTTGTATACACATTAGTCAGAAATTGGCTCAGGCAGACCCTGGCCAGCTTGGGGACAGGGTGTAGCTCTTCAGATATATTCCAAAAGGCCAAGGACCATTCTCCAGAGAGGAGGACAGCTGAGAGACATTAGCAGTGTGGGCAGGGTGGGGTGCCCACCTTGGTGAGTGGGGTCTGGATGAGCAGCCTCAGCATTTCTTACTGTTTATCTTTGGACAAGTATTATTTGTTTTTTTCATCTTTTACAGTCAGTGTGTTCATTAGCACCTTTGATTTTAGTCCCAGAAACCCTAAAATGATGTGAAATGAAATCCAGTGATGAGCAGAAAAGTAGGAGGAAAGCTGAAAGAGGAATTGAGCTGGGTTCATAGAAATGCTTTCACTCTAAAGTTGTTTCTAGTTGTTAACTAAAAGTCACTTTTATTCCTCGGCATTTTACTGTTTGCAAAGCACTCTCAAATCTTTTTGACTCGGATGATCAGCACAGCAACCGTGTATGCGTGTGTGTGTGTGTGTGTGTGTGTGTGTGTGTGTGTGCAGCATCTCACTGTTCCCAGAGGAGTGAAGTGACTATCCCAAGGACAAGGGGCAAAGCCAGAGAGAGAAGCCAGGACCCGGCACCTCCCACCACCTTCCATCAGAGTTAGCCAAGTCCATCCACTTCTACATGTTCACTTAAGCACTATCACTCGGTCTCAAACACGTCTTTCTTCCTTCACTCAGAGGAAAATACAGGCTACTATGGGATACGATGTTCTTGAGCTATAACCTCATGTTTTAGGGTTACGATGTGAATATTTCCAAGCTTTTAAAGTTAGCCACCTAAGTTTATTCTTCTCTCTGTAAACGTGAAAGCGCCATGTGGTCTGCTTAGCTGCCTTTCTATCCACCCACCCCTTTCTGGGTTTAAATCAAGGTTTGCTTCTCTCTCCACTTGAGAAACGGGCTGGATGTTTTGACCAGTGAAAACATTTGGTTCCGTCACCAGCTGACAGCTGTTTGGCAGCACCAGGTGAGGCGATGGACTTCGCACACAGTAGGCAGGTTTCTCAGAGTTCTCAGGTTGGAGCAGAGCAAGGTGGCATGTCCAAGAAGCTGTCTCCCGGCCGCTTT
The DNA here is from genome assembly GCF_024542745.1 of Macaca thibetana thibetana. NCBI lineage: Eukaryota > Metazoa > Chordata > Mammalia > Primates > Cercopithecidae > Macaca > Macaca thibetana. The sequence goes on from NC_065582.1 coordinate 177,894,537, forward strand.
ATTATGCGCAGCTGCAAATCACTACAGTATGTCGTGGACGTTTTCCACTCTGCAAACTCAGCTTGTGACCGTATTTTCCCCCCTCCAGATGATAGACGACTACAGACTTTCATATCCAGGCCAGCAATCCTTCCTCCCTTCCTGGCTGCAGAATTCCTCCACTCTAGGGACCTCTCTTTCCACAATCTGACCACGTCTTGAAGGTTCTTTCTGATTATCCTCCCAGAAACGTCTGTTCTTGAAGCCTGCACCTCTGAAATTCAAGCATCTCCATAGTCACCGTCTCAACAGTTCACTTAAATTCTCTTCCTTGCCCTCAGCGTAATCATTTCTCCAGGCTATATATTTATACCATGTCTGCTTCCCTTACTCAGAGACAAGCTGTATGAGGGCAGGAACTGGGCCTGTCTTGCTCACTGAGGGCCCTGGCACAGACTAGGTGCTCAGTAAATACTTACTGAAGGCAGGCCTCAAGCTTTGCATGTCTTACCCCCCGAAACCTGCCCCACCCCTGCCAGGAAATGAGGAGGCAGGCTGGGAGATTAGATGATCCTCCCAGAGTTGCAGAGCTGATTCTACCTCATTCCTCCCAGAATTCCACAGAAGAGGGGTTCATAGCCCCCGTCAGGCTCTGCCTCTAGTGGGCTGTTATCTCCTCCTGGGAACACCCACTCTGTACCAAGAGTAAACCCAAACAATAAGCAGACGTCAGCCAGATAGAGGTTTGTAGATGTTTTATTTATTTATTTTTAAAGACAGGGTCTCACTCTGTTACCCAGGCTGGAGTGTCCTGGCATAATCATAGCTCACTGCAACCTCCAACTCCTGGGCTCAAGCAATCTTCCTACCTCAGCCTCCTGAGTAGCTGGGACTACAAACATAACACCACCATAACCAGACATTTTAATATTTTTTAGTAGAGACAAGGTCTCACTATGTTGCCCAGGCTGATCTTGAACTCCTGGCCTCTAGCACTTCTCCCATCACGACCTCCCAAAGTGTTGGGATTGTGAATGTGAGCCACTGTGCCTGGCCTCATGGATGCTTTATGATGGACAGAATGTCAATAGAGAAAAGTGAGGCAGGACTGGGACAATGTTAGAGCTAACACTACACCCACACTGCATCATCTCAGCATGATGCCAGGTGAAAACAGGGCACTGTGATTCAGCGGACATGAGCAGAACACCCATAAAGGGAAACCAGATCCCTGGCCTATGGAAGAAAAGCTAGTTCTAGACCTCATCTGCTAGTATTGGTGTGGCGTATATTGCATAGGAGAAGAGGATAGTGTTAGAATTGAATGTGTGTGTCCCCCCAAATTCATAGGTTGAAACCCTAGCCCACAAAGTAATGGTGTTAGGAGGTGATTAGGTCTTGAGGCTGGTGCTTTCAGAATTGGGATTGGTGCCTTTATAAAAAGAGGCCAGAGAGCCAGCGAGCTCTCTTTTCACCATGTGAGGATTCACAGAGAAGTTGCTGTGTGCAACCCAGAAGAGGGCCTTCGCCAGCACCCAACCATGCCCACACTTGGATCTCGGCCTGCCAGGCCCCAGAATCATGAACAATGAATGTCTGCTGTTCATAGGCCAGCTCTAAGGTACTTTGCTTAGCAGCCTGAACAGACTAAGGTGGATAGAGACCTATGTTTGTTTGAACACACACTAGGTACCATCTTCCCATGGCATATTCCATATTGATTTCTTCATCACCCTGTCTATTTATCATCTAACAACCCATAGCCAACTTCATCCTCAGATGATCCAAAGTGACTTGTCATGTTCAAAATCCAATTTGGTTAAAAACAAAGCTGAGAGAAAAAAATCAGGTCAAAGAGGCAATGAGGGTGAGGAAAACCAAAGGCAAGCCAGGGTGAAATTGGCGTGTGAAAGTTTGACAATGAGGTCAGGAGACTTGGTAGAGGTAGGTCATAGATTTTGTGCTGACCTCTCCAGCAGCCAATGTTGAGAGCCATGTCATCAGGCACGTGATTGTGTCTGCAAAGTAGCACTAAACCGGTTGCTCAGAAGCCCATATGGTGCTAAGAGTAGCAAGATGATTTCTGGTACTAAAGCTGAACCTGGCTGGGCACAGTAGCTCATGCCTATAATCTCAACACTTTGGGAGACTGAGGTAGGAGGATTGCATAAGCCCAGGAATTTGAGACCAGCCTGGGCACCATAGTGAGACCACATTTCTACATACACACACACAAATAGCTGGGCATGGTGGTGTTTACCTGTGGCCCTAGCTACTCGGGAGGCTAAGGTGAGAGCATCACTTGAGCCAGTGAGGTGAAGGTTGCAGTAAGCTAAGACTGTGCCACTGCTCTCTAGCCTGGATGACAGAGTGAGACCTGTCTCAAAATAAGTTAATAGGTAAATGAAATAGAGCTGAACCTTCTCCCACAAATCTTCATGGATGACACATGGGAGGATGACACTGTGAAGCAGTGAGAAACATCCTCGACAACGTCCGCCCAGTAACCACAGTGGGTGGTTTCTTAAAGCAGCTCAGTTGAGGCCCAGGTAGAACAAAAAAGTGGAGGAAGAATGAATTTGCACTCTCTTCTACATCCATCTCCTCCTGCCCTTGGACATTGGACCTCTTTGTTCTCTGGCCTTTGGACTCCAAAACTTACAGGAAGTTACATGGTCAGCTTCCTGGTAGTATAAGTTCCAGAGCCAATTCCCATCATAAACCCCCTCTTATATCTTTCTATATATCCTAACAATTCTGTTTCTGCTGTTCTTAGCCCTGAATTTATCACACCAGAATGAAAAACCATAACCTCTTTTTGAAGGGGGGTTAGGTGGGATAAAATTGAGATTAGTTAGGAGAATGGGTAGTCTCTAACTTCTCCATTCAGTACTTTGTTTTCTTCTCAACTGAGCATGTAACACTGCTGCGTGGTGGTCCCTGTAGTTCTATTTTTTGTTGCTAGTGAGGTGTTCACCTGTCCATTTGTACAGTCATCCACACCAGTCTGCATTAATACTCTCTCCAACCCTGTGAGTTAACCCTTACTATCTCCATTTTCAGTGGGGCCAAGAGGACTGAGTAACTTGCCCAAATTACCCAAGTAGTAAGTAGCAAACTCGGGTTCCAACCCCCCATCAGTCTGATTCCAAAGCTGGGATCTTTCCCTGCACCATCCCTGTTGGATTCTGCTCCTCCAGGTGACAGACCCAGGGAAAGTAAGAACTGAATGGTTTTCCTAATCTTACAAAATGGCAGTCAAGCCATGTCCATTCAGATATCAACTTTCTCACTCCCCAGTAGTCCCCAGGAACCCATGGAACAGCCTGTTCTTTTGACTGGATGGCAACCAGGAGGAATTTCAGTATTTTCTAACCAGAAGGCCTCACCCTTCTCACCCTTGCCTTTGTTTGCTGCTCTCTAGTTTTTCAAACGCAATCCCCCTGATTGACTGTGGGTGGCTGCCAAACACATCTGGCCCAAAGTAAGTCCAGAATAGCGGTCAGTCATCCAGGTGTGGGGTAGACCCAGCCAATGGGTCATCTGCGGTCAGCAGTGCCACCCCCTGATTGGCCTGGGTCTGGCCCTCCCCCCTCATCTTTGGAGCCTTCCTCCTGAGGACAGGCCCTGGGGAAGGAGGAGGGAAAGGGACTGGGCCAAACATTTGGAAACACTTGCCTTGCAAAGAGTCAGCCAAAAAAAGAGAGATTTAAACATTTCTTCTACCACACAATTGAGGAAAGCTTAGCGTGAAATTTCATAATTTTTATGCTTCATTAAGATAAAGTGTCATAGATAATGTGCAGAACTTTGGTTTGTCTGCAGAAGTAGAATCCACCATGGACCCTAGAATGGGGAAGCTGCTGGGAACCGTGGAGGCTCCAGAGCAAACTCCTCTTATGTGGATGTGGAAATAGCCCAGAGAGGGAAAGGACTTTTCACACTAGAGGGTGGCTATGCTGGGATTTGACTCTGGGAATGAGGAAAACCAATGCTATTCTCTCCCTGCTCCTGCCTCTCAGCCCCTCCAGCCTGCCCATCAAATGGAAGGGGTCTCCAGGATGGGTGGTGCAGAGTGAGCAGGAGAAGGGGCACAGAGCATCAAGACCTTGTTCAGGAACAGGCAGTCACACTGTCTGAAGATCACTGGCCATGCATTTCCAGAAAATGCCATTGTTTTACAAATGCTACTGTTATTTAAGTTCAGGCCCCAGGCAAGCCAGTTTGCTGAGCACCCTTGGCTAGGGGCTTGTGGGATTATCATGACTGACCCTGTCTGTTGGCTCTCTAAGGTTGCAATGAGGAATCCAAGGCATAGAGAGCTGATGCAACACAACAATGGGAGTAAAGCCAGGATTTGTACCCAGACGATCCCTTCCTTCCTCTGGCCACCTGCAAGAGTTTTCAACAACCAAAAAATAATATTGTGTGTAGCCAAGGTTTTGTAGGAAGCGGAATCCCACCCAAAAGGGCCCATAGAGGCAAAATTTAATGAAGGAACTATTTACAGAACTGTGGGCAGGGTTAGGGAAGCTGGCAAGGGATGTAGAGGCTCTCGGTGCTCGTAATGCAGGAAGTCATCACCTCCTTTGGGTCTGAAATGATGAGGGAGGAAGTAGTGGTATTGGCAGTCAGTAACAACTATGGCAGGGACCAGGGAATGACCTGCTGCCAGCCACTTCTGGGACTTGTCTGGCCCCTGAAGGTGTTTAAGATTGCAACTTGGTCATCAGAAAAGCAAATCCCCTCCCTCTCTCCTTCTTCTTTCCCACCTCCCCCAACACCTGTGAGTGTCCTCACTGGCTGACCCCACCTGGAAGGCAGGGTGCAGGGGACCCTCAGTGCTGCAGCCTATGGATTAGATCCCAATGATATACCTGCTTTGAACCATATGGCATTTTCTATAAAAAACAGCCTTCATTGCCAGCACTTAGAAGTTGGAGCCATCACATAAAAATCTGTATTTCTGGCTCCTTTTGAGGGAGAGGGAAGATTTGTTATCACTGGACCTGTGTTTCATTTGGCAGAGGGAGGCTGAAGCTGAACCACCACCCTGTTTAGGGCTGCTGTGTTCGCCAACCCCACTCTCTGTCCTCTCAAACCCTACCCCTCTTTGTCCATTGATGACTCCTGCCTGGGCCCCAGAGTTTGTTATGTTCTTGGAGGGAAGGTAGAAAAGCAGAGCCAGGGAGGAGGAGTGACTCTGCCAGGGTCAGCAGCACCAGGACTGGCACTCAAGTCCTCTACCCTGCAGCCCCAGTTGCGTGTTCCTTCAAGGCGCATTTTGCTGTCTCATGGGGGCTTTGCCTACTACAGTGATTCACCTCAATCCCCACTGGATCTGGGACTCTTCAGCCTGTGCCATGAGGACACAGACCCCTGCAGAGCCCACCCTTCTCTGAGTTCATGTCAGAGAACTGGTTTTCATCTCAGGGTCAGCATCTCCCAGGCATGCAGCTGGAGGAGGAAGCCGCCAACATGCGGGCCGATCTGCAGGTGGCTGGGCTCCGGGTTTTACAATGATCCCTCCCGTTTGTCCTGTTGTTTCATACCTCACAGTACCCCCACAGACAGTGTCCTCTGACCTCTGGGATGGCCCCACCAGATGAAGGAGGAGGGCTTCAAAGGGGGCTGCTGGGTCAGGGGGCAGGTGGCAGCAGTGGGGCCGAGCTGGGATTTGATCCTGTATGTAGGTCGTCTTGTCAGGAGTTCACTGCAGAACTGTGGAACTGGGTCTGACTGGTTGTGAGGAGGGGTCACCAATTTAGCTTTGGATTTCCCTAGATTGGCTGCATGGTAGTCCCAGGTCAGGTCACTGAATGATGGGGCAGAGCAGGCCACACCCAAGCTTTTAGAGAAGCTGGGCTTACACTTTGGTGCTGTCTGATGCCACCAGCCCTCACTCCTGCCCATCTGTGGCCTATATTCTCAACTGAGGCAGCAGAGATCCCAGCTCCAATCCAGACTCTGCTGCCTGGAGTGGCAGGGTCTGTCCTGTTCTGGCAGCACCTGCCCCTGCAACTTCATTCAGGGATCTCCTTCCTGCATTTCTTGTCCAAGGCTTGAACTCACTACTTTCAGCTCCAAAAACCATGTCTTCCTCATTTCCAAGGAGGAACAGGGGCTAAAATCTTTTGAGCCCGCTCCCACAGAGTGAGGGCAGAAGAAGAGTGCTCATTCTGTATCATAGAGTGGAGTTCCTGGAGAGTCAGATCTGCCCTCAGCCACTATCTAAAACCCACCTCCTGCACAGCTCCATTTGTCTTCAAAGCCTTTGTCATCATTTGCAACATGATACATTGACTTACTTGGTTTTCATTGTGTCTCCCTGTTCTCATGATAGTGAGTGAGTTCTCATGAGATCTGGGAAAAAACACTCCCATGATTCAGTCATCTCCACCTGGTCCCACCCTTGACACATGAGGATTATTTAATTCAAGGTGAGATTTGAGTGGGGCACAGAGCCAAACCATATTATTCCACCCCTGGCCCCTCCCAAATCTCATGTCCTCATATTTCAAAGCACAATCATGTCCTTCCAACAGTCCCCCAAAGTCTTAACTCATTCCAACAATAACCTAAAAGTGCAAGTCCAAAGTCTCATCTGAGACAAGTCCCTTCCACCTGTGAGCCTGTAAATTCAAAAGCAAATTAGTTACTTCCTAGGTACAATGGGGTACAGGCATTGGGTAAATACATCCATTCTAAATGGGAGAAATTGGCCAAAAAGGGGCTACAGGCCCGATGCAAGTGTAAAATCCAATAGGGAAATCATTAAACCTTAAAGTTCCAAAATTATCTCCTTTGATTCCATGTCTTATATCTAGGTCACGCTGATGCAAAAGGTGGGTTCCCACGACCTTGGGCAGTTCTGCCCCTGTGACTTTGCGAGGTACAGCCCTCCTTTCTGGCTGCTTTCACAAGCTGGCATTGAGTGCCTGTGGCTTTTCCAGGCACATCGTGCAAACTATCAGTGAATCTACCATTCTGGGGTCTGGAGGATGGTGGTCCTCTTCTCACAGCTCCGCTAGGCAGTGCCTTAGTAGGGACTCTGTGTGGGGGCTCCAACCCCACATTTCCCTTCCACACTACCCTAGCAGAGGTTCTCCATGAGAGCCCCACTTCTGCAGCAGACTTCTCTCTGGACATACAGGCATTTCCATACATCCTCTGAAATCTAGGCAGAGGTTCTCAAACTTCAATTCTTGACTTCTGTGCACCTGTAGGCTCAACACCACATGGAAGCTGCCAAGGCTTGGGGCTTGCACCCTCTGAAGCCATGGCCTGAGCTGTACCTTGGCCTTTTTTAGCCATGGCTGGAGCTGCAGGGAGACAGGGCACCAAGTCCCTAGGCTGCACACAGAAAGGGTCCCTGGGCCCGATTCATAAAACCGTTTTTTGCTCCTGAGCCTCTGGGTCTGTGATGTGAGGGGCTGCCATGAAGGTCTGCCATGCCCTGGAGACGTTTTCCCTATTGTTTTGGTGATTAACATTCAGCTCTTTGTTACTTATGCAAAATTCTGCAGCAGGCTTGAATTTCTGCACAGAAAATGGAGTTTTCTTTTCTATTGCATCATCAGGCTGCAAATTTTCCACTTTTATGGTCTGCTTCCTTTTGAACACTTTGCCACTTAGACTTTCTTCTGCCAGATACCCTAAATCATGTCTCTCAAGTTTAAACTTCCACAGATCTCTAGGGCAGGAGCAAAATGCCACCAATCTCTTTGTTAAAGCATAACAAGAGTCACCTTTGCATCTAAGAAGTTCCCAACAAGTTCCTCATCTCCATATGAGACCACCTCAGCTTGGACTTTATTGTCCATATCACTATCAGCATTTTGGTCAAAGCCATTCAACAAGTCTGTAGGAAGTTTCAAACTTTCCCTCATCTTCCTGTCTTCTGAGTTCTCCAAACTGTTCCAACCTCTGCCTGTTACCCAGTTCCAAAGTCACTTCCACATTTTCAGGTATCTTCATAGCAGCATCCCACTCCTGGTACCAATATACTGTGTTAGTCCATTCTCATGCTGCTATAAAGAACTGCCCAAAACTGAGTAGTTTATAAATAAAAGAGGTTTAATTGACTCACAGTTCCACATGGCTCGGGAGGCCTCAGGAAATTTACGATCATGGTGGAAGGTACTTCTTTACAGCACAGGAGGAGAGAGAATGAGTGCCGAGCAAAGGCAGAAGCCCCTTATAAAACCATCAGATCTTGTGAGAGCTCAGTCGCTATCATGAGAACAACATGGGCAAATTTGCTTCCATGATTCAATTATCTCTACCTGGTCCCACCTTTGATATGTGGGGATTATTACAATTCAAGGTGAGATTTGGGTGGGAACACACAGCCAAACCACATCACTTCACCTCTACATGATGCAAACTTTACAGGGGTAGGGACTGAACCTGTGAGGTTCAGTGCTGTATCCTTTGTGCATGGAACAGTGTCTGGCATATCATAGGTGCTCCAAAGTATTTGTTAAATGAATAAATAAATGCCAATACATTGTTTGCCTCCCATGGGGTGGGTGTCTGCCCCTCATCTCTCTTGTCCTTTACCTGTCCCCACAGGTGCTATCCCCACTCTGAGCTGTCAGTCCCACCCCCTGGCCACTCCAAACTGAACTATGATGTTGCCACCCTCATTGATTCTGGGGGCTTCTACCTTCTGTAACCCCTGACACCATGCTCCCTGCTGGACTGGGCTAACATGGGCCATAAAACCTAGATTAGTTAATAATGCAAGAAACACTTCCCCTAGGCCCCCAATGGGTAAGGCTTTGGCCTTCTAAGTTTACAATCTAGGGGTTAGAGGAGGCAGAAAAACAATCAACAAACATGGCACCAGACCCTGGGAGTGGCCTGGATGAGGACAACAATGTCACATCCTTCAAGGGCGGGATCTCAGTGGGTTGTTGTATGCCTTCGGTTGCAGATGCCAGAAGCCAAATGTAACCAGCTTAAGTCCAAGAGGAACATCTATTGGCTCAAGTCCTCAAAGATGGAAAAGGAGCATGAAGTGGACATTGCAGAAGGGCCAGCAAAGCCAGAAACACAGAGTGACATTTTCTTCACAAGGGTACCTGCTTCTCTTTGCACACTGTGGCTTAGTTTTCTTCTGCTACAGTTAACTGGGGAGACATGCCCCTGAAGCCATGTCTGATTCAAGAGGAAAAGGTCTTCTGTCTCCTGCTCTCCCCTGGAAAATCCTTTGGAAGGATGTGGTTGGCTCACCTGGGGTACGAGCTCCCCCCTTGGGCCCAGGACTATGGTCTAAGAGATGAGGCACCAGGCAGCCAGGAGATCTCACACACGCCTCTGTGAGCAGAGAGACAGGGCCTGCTACCAGACAAGGAGGGAGAGGGCTGGGATTGCACAAAGGGCTCTCTCTAGGTACTCCCTGGGACCTGGGTCTGCAGCCATATCACACCTCCCACTCCTTGGCCTGCCTAGTTGGGCTTCTTCCTGCCTGGTGGCCCATGCTGTAGAAGACCTTCATGCCTTGCTATTGAGACTGTGCACGCTATCACCCTGTGCCTAAGGCTACTGAGCTTCCACCCTGTCCCAGAATCTAGATGCCCTCTGTCCTTACCTGCACAACAGAATGATCGCTGCTGCCTACCCACCAGCCTCTGCATATGCCCTCCTCACACTCTCGCCCCCACCCCCACGAAAGCAAACTCCTATTACCTTGTGATACTCAGTGCAAGTGCCAGCTTCACCATTCTCAGCTATTCTTGGGCTCTCAATTCCCAGGCCCTCCTCAGACTTCCCTAGTCCTCTGAGCCCAGCAGGCTGCAGAGCCAGGGGCTGAGGGCTGGGCCATGATAGGTCCATGCCCTGGAGCATGGATCTGCCGAGTGGCTCTTTGTGGCTGAACAGGGGCCATCTTGGTTTAGTGCCTGGACTGGGATTTTTTCCTCTTTTCTCCCCCGTGCATCTCTGCCTGTCTCCCTGTGCAGATGGGAACCCAGGGAAAGGCTACTGGAGCCCTACTTTAAGTGATGTGCAAAACATCCCAGGGGCCAGCAGGCTAGTGCGGTGAAGGACAGGCTGTCAGGTGTGTGGGGGTAGGGAAGTGGGGGCTCAGTTCCCTTTGCCTGGTTACCTTGGAGCCCATCTTACTAAAGAGGATGGTTTCATTAGCTGGGCCCTGGTGTCCCAGAATTCTGGGTAAATAAATTATCTTGAAGATCCAACTTCCTGGGTGGCTTTGCCTGACTTTACTTCCTTGGAAGCAACCTTGAGTTCCTGGACACAGTTGTGCCTGCCACTTGCCACTCAGCTGTCCAGAGAGGACACACCAAGCATACCCACAGTGGGAAGCTCTCAGAGGGCACAAAGGCCCAGTGGTCAAAGCAAGCGGATGCAATAGAACAGGCTGAGGGAGCCCAATAGCAGTAGCACCAAGAACTCACTGCAGGTCAGGCATCCAGAGAGCACACTCCATGCCCACATGCAGCTCACAGTCCAGTGGCTGGCTGGCTGTGGGAGACGCCGGTGACTCACTTGGTACTGTTCAGCCCATGTGAATCATGGCGCCGCCGGTTGCCCAGGCCAGGCTGCCGGCCAACCTCTCTGCACAGCTGGGTAACATTAAGAACTTGGCGACGCCCACAGCATGCAGCAGATCCTCTGGGCCCTCCTCTTGCTGTTGTTGTTGTCAGATGTTGATGGGAGTTTGGGAAGCAAGTGAGGAGCATGTTCATTCTGGGCTGGGTCAAACCTGGGCAGGGATGAAGGGCAGGATGGGCCTGAGGTGACAGCCTGCAGGGCATCTGGCCCCTCTTTAGTTCAGTTGTCAGCTCTGAGCCATGGCATCCTGGGTGCATTCATGATCTTCTCCATGCCCCAAGGTCCCCATCTATTAAACGGGATATTGGGGGATCCTGGGAGGACCGGGTGAGAGTGTATATAGAGAATACCCAAAACAGTGCTGGCACATAACAGCTGCCCCACACACCTTAGCCATCCTGGGTGCCTCAGTCTCTCCTGTGTCCCTTTCTCCTCCCCCACGCCTCCCCATCTGTCACACCATTCACACATTCACACCAGCCACAGTTGGTGGGCATCCACGTTCTCTTGAGGGTCCACCTGCTCCTTCCCATCCTCTCTGTCTCCTCCCTCACCAAGATTTTCTTAATATTCTAGGCTCTAGAGTCCTAGAATGTTCCAGTTTCTAGCACTCTAGAACATTCTAGGCCCCACCAAGCATGTGCCTCTGTGTCTTTGCTCACTAGGTTCCCTCAGCCTTCAACACCTTGAGAGCTTCTTTGGAGGCCCTAGCAGAGGTGCACAGCTACTTATATACCCTTGGCTGAAGACCAGTCCTCTCTGTCGGAGATTGTCTTAAGTGCAGCTTTGGGAGGGACGCGCACGGAGTGGTGAGGGAGGAAGGGGACACCTGCCTAGCCAGCCAGATCAGCCGAATCAACTTTGGCCATCAGTGGGGTGACAGATGTCACAGCCAGATCACCCTCACATTCCCCTAGCCTTGAATACCTTTCCCCATCTTCTTCACCTGGCACTTTTTCTTGTGGCAGGAGATGGCAGGATGAGATTGTGGTCTTCCATCCACACAGGTAAGTGACAGTCCTCAGCTCAAATCGCCTCCTCTGTGAAGCCTTCCTAATCTCACCTCCCCAACCAGGTGGACTCCTGTGCCCCATGGAGAGGTAGACATCCACATCCCACAATGGCCCACCCCATTGCTCCGTGTTCACCTCCAATTTCCTCCCACATAGGAGCTCCTGCACAGTAGACAGCCACTGGGGCAGGCTTGTGGGGGCAACCTCCCACACTTTTTGAAAGACTAAATGAAGGACTAACAGGAGATGGGGAAAACGCTGGCTTGGCAATTAGGAGAGCAAAGCTTCCATGTTCTTCCACACCCCTAATCTTTGTCCCAGACCTTGTCAGGCCTTGCTTTCTATTTGAGGACCCCAGGACTCTGAGAAGACCCAAAGCCAACCTGCTCAGTTGCCAGCTGAAAACCTCAAACTATCAAGAACATTGACCATGGTCTCCTTGGGTACACTCAGGAGCTTTATGAATGCTCCAATTACCCTGTAGTCTCATGGTAGGAGAGAGAGATGGAATTGGGAAGAGACCTGAGAAAGTGTTTTTTTGTTTTTGTTTTTGTTTTTGTTTTGTTTTGTTTTGAGATGGAGTTTCGCTCTTGTTGCCCAGGCTGGAGTGCAATGGTGGGATTTCAGCTCACTGCAGCCTCCGTGTTCTGAGTTCGGGCGATTCTCCTGCCTCAGCCTCCCAGACAGCTGGGAATACAGGCACGCACCACCACGCCCAGCTAATTTTGTATTTTTAGTAGAGATGGGGTTTCATTATGTTGCCTAGGCTGGTCTCAAACTCCTGACCTCAGGTGATCCAACTGCCTGGGCCTCCCAAAGTTCTGGGATTACAGGTGTGAGCCATCATGCCTGGAAAGACCTGAGAAAGTTACCATCATATTTCAGTTAATGAAATCCTTTGACAGCTTTCTGTTTTGAGTCCACTACTGCATGTACATCTGTAGGGAGGCATGGAAGTGAGGTGAGTAGGGGATGTGGGGAGAGGTGGTGATATACCCAGATCCTTACAAACATCTAAAATTATTCAGGATTCATTTTTTAAAAGTTATCCAAAGATTAGATTCCCAGAAATGGGGAGAGAGTTCAGCCTCTGGAAGATTAACACTGTGCAGCTGATTTGTCCAAGTCCGACAGATTTTTCTCCCCGAAAGACTGCTGCACCTTGGGACCCTGTAATGATACTGCTGGGAGCCCCAGCCCTCTTGCTTCTATTTCCTTCTCTCCATTGTCTCCCGAATGTCCCAGCCTCTTCCTGGCTAGTAGATGCTGATGGCCCTGAGTGACCATCCAAGTGGCTCCAAGCCTTGGATTTCTCTCCTAGGAAACAGAGAATAATTTTTCTCTATCATGCTCATAGGGAAGATGAGGGCTGTGGAGACAAAACGGGCTCAAACATGAGAAATAACAAATTTCCTATTAAATGTAAAATGGTGAAGAGGAAAAGGAAGTGGGCAGAGAGCTGGGACTTGTGGATCTGAGCCGTGGCTTCCTCTAGTTCATGAAGGGATGGACCTTGTTTGAGTCACTCACCATCTGGGGACCCTGGTTTTCCTGATGTATAAATAAGTGTCTTGGATCTTCTCATTTGGGGGATGTGGCCAGCTTCCACCTTCCAATCTTGCATACCCCATTTCCTGTCCTAGCAGCCCTGGAGGAGAGGTTCCCATCAGGTTTGGTGAAAGTTTCTTTCCAAACGATATGGCCATGGAATGCTGGGTTGGGATCTACTCAGAGGCTGCGGCTCCCTCCATCTCCGAGACCACGCCAGCAGACTGGGTTCTCACATTTTGAAGCATGCTATGGAATCTGACCTGGCCTGGATTTCCCAGCAGTGGGGTTATGTCCTTCTGACTTGGCCATCTGAAGTAGGACCCCAGGCAAGAGGACACCTTCTCAGAAACTGCTTCTTGTTTATGAAAGTCATTCATCACTGTTCATGGCAGAATTTCCTCCAGGATTGGTTTCTCCAGCAGTGAGCTGTCACACCAATACCACGTAGAAAGCTTGGGGGTTGAGGGTGCTAGAGTCTTGGGCCAATCATGATGTAGATGCGGATATGAGCTCCAGTTCCTTCCTGGTTTTGCCACTTCCTAGCCATGTAGCCTCAGAGAAATCACTTGACATTCCAAGTGGGATGGGGGTGATTGGATCACGGGGGCCATTTCTCCCATGCTGTTCTCCTGAGAGTCAGTGAGTTCTCACAAGATCTGATGGTTTTATAAGTGTTTGGAAGTTCCCCTTTCGCTCTTCTCTCTACTGCTGCCTTGTGAAGAAGGTGCCTGCTTCCCCTTAGCCTTCTGCCATGATTGTAAGTTTTCTGTGGCCTCCCCAGCCATGTGGAACTGTGAGTCCATTAAATCTCTTTCCTTTATAAATTATCCAGTCTCGGACAGTTCTTTGTAGCACTGTGAAAACAGACTAATACACCCCCAAACCTGGCTACCCCATCCATCAAAGAGGGACAATAATAGTGTGGCCAATAATTAGATTGCATTCCCCCAAAGCAGATCCCAATACATGGATTTGATTAAAGTAATTCATTTGGTGATGACTCAGGAGTCAGGGGTCAGGACTGAGAAGTGAGACAGGAAGGGAGGTAAATTCATTCAAGTGGGAAGATGGGCAGGTCTTCACCAAGGGCAACCAGGCTTGATCCCCCTGGAGCCTCTGCAGGAGTACATGGCACACACCTCAGAGCTGCTCCACTGTGGGGTGAGGAACCTGGGTGTTTATCCATTATCTGTAGGCAGTTCTTAGGATGTTAGTGCCTCAGAACGCCCACCTACCTTGTGTGTGGACCAAGCACGCCCCTGTGACCAGAGAACACCCTCAGCCACAGAGATGCAGGAAGTCAAGGCTATGTTTGGGAAGTCTAGGGTAGGCAGAGGGGCATGGGCCAGGTGCTGATGGTGCCTGCTGTGCCAACTTGGTTGCTATGAGGGTGACGCTTACAACAGTGCCTGGCATGTGACCAGCTCCAAAGAACTCACTTATTATTACTATTAGCTATGCCCCAACTTCCTCCATTCCAAGTGAACCCAGAGTTTGTTTCAGCATCAACCTTTCTCCTCGTAGCCATGGGTTTCAACGGAGGCTGACTCCAGCCCAGCTCCATGGCTGGGGTCTTGGCCGGTATAAATCAATCGTGGCCCCCATCTATAGTACCTTTTCTAAAATTTTCCTCAGGAGAGGAACCAGAGCACAGGTTTACCTCCAGGATAAGCTTATCACCTTCTCACAGGGTCAATATCTGTGTTTCCTTCTTTAAGAGAACAAAAGTCTAGGTTGGGGAAGTTCTCCTGGATAATATACTGAAGAGTGTTTTCCAACTTGGTTCCATTCTCCCAGCCACTTTCAGGTACACCAATAAAATGTAGGTTTGGTATTTTCATGTAGTTCCATATTTCTTGGAGTCTTTGTTCATTATTTTTCATTCTTTTTTCTCTAATCTTGTCTTCACACTTAATTTCATTGATTTTCAATATCTGATATCCTTTCTTCTGCTTGATTGATTCAATTATTGATACCTGTGAATTCTTCATGAAGTTCTCATGCTGTGTTTTTCAGCTCCATCAGGTCATTTATGTTCTTCTCTAAACTTCTTATTCTAGTTAGCAATTCTGCTAATGTTTTTTCAAGGTTCTTAGCTTCCTTGCATTGGGTTAAAACATGCTCCTTTAGCTCAGAGGAGTTTGTTATTATCCACCTTCTGAAGCCTACTTCTGTTAATTCATCAAACTCATTCTCCATCCAGTTTTGTTCCCTTGCTTGCAAGAAGTTGTAATCCTTTGCAGAAGAAAAGGTATCTGGTTTTTGGAATTTTCAGCCTCTTTGCACTGGTTTTTCATCATTTTCATGGGTTTATCTGCCTTTGGTCTTTGATGTTGGTGACCTTCAAATGGGGTTTTCGTGTGGATATCCTTTTTGTTGATGTTGATGCTATTCCATTCTGTTTGTTAGTTTTCTCTCTAACAGTCAGGCCTCTCTGCTACAAGTCTTCCACTCTAGACCCTGCTTTCCTGGGTATCACCAGTGGAGGCTGCAGAACAGCAAAGATTGTGGCCTGTTACTTCCTCTGGAAGCTTCATCCAGAGGGGCACCTACCAGGTGCCAGCTGGAGCTCTCCAAGATACTCCTCAAGAAGAGCAACCCCAAGACACATAATCATCAGATTCACCAAGGTTGAAATGAAGGAAAAAAATGTTAAGGGCAGCCAGAGAGAAAGGTCGAGTTATCCACAAAGGGAAGCCCATACATTAACAGCGGATCTCTCTGCAGAAACCTTACAAGCCAGAAGAGAGTGGGGGTGAATATTCAACATTCTTAAAGAAAACAATTTTCTGTCATCCTGATACCAAAGCCTGGCAGAGACACAACAACAAAAAAAAGAGAATTTTAGACCAATATCCCTGATGAACATCGATGCAAAAATCCTCAATAAAATACTGGCAAACTGAATCCAGCAGCACATCAAAAAGCTTAGCCACCATGATCAAGTGGGCTTCATCCCTGGGATGCAAGGCTGGTTCAACATATGCAAATCAATAAACACAATCCAGCATATAAACAGAACCAAAGACAAAAATCACATGATTCTCTCAATAGATGCAGAAAAGACCTTTGACAAAATTCAACAGCCCTTCATGCTAAAAACTCTCAAAAAATTCGGTATTGATGGAATGTATCTCAAAATAATAAGAGCTATTTATGACAAACCCACAGACAATATCATACTGAATGGGCAAAAACTGGAAGCATTCCCCTTGAAAACTGGCACAAGACAGGGATGCCCTCTCTCACCACTCCTATTCAGCATAGTGTTAGAAGTTCTGGCCAGGGCAATAAGGCAGGAAAAAGAAGTAAAGGGTATTCAATTAGGAAAAGAGGAAGTCAAATTGTCCCTGTTTGCAAATGACATGATTGTATACTTAGAAAACCCCATCATCTCAGCCCAAAATCTCCTTAACCTGATAAGCAACTTCAGCAAAGTCTCAGGATACAAAATCAATGTGCAAAAATCACAAGCATTCTTATACACCAATAACAGACAAACAGACAGCCAAATCATGAGTGAACTCCCATTCACAATTGCTTCAGAGAGAATAAAATACCTAGGAATCCAACTTACAAGGGATGTAAAGGACCTCTTCAAGGAGAACTACAAACCACTGCTCAATGAAATACAAGAGGACACAAACAAATGGAAGAACATACCATTTACATGAACTGTAAACTAGTTCAACCATTGTGGAAAACAGTGTGGCGATTCCTCAAGGATCTAGAACTAGAAATACCATTTGATCCAGCCATCCCATTACAGGGTATATACCCAAAGGATTATAAATCATGCTGCTATAAAGACACATGCACACGTATGTTTATTGCAGCACTATTCACAATAGCAAAGACTTGGAACCAACCCAAATGTCCATCAATGACAGATTGGATTAAGAAAATGTGGCACATATACACCATAGAATACTATGTAGCCATAAAAAAGGATGTGTTCATGTCCTTTGTAGGGACATGGATGCAGTTGGAAACCATCATTCTCAGCAAACTATCACAAGAACAGAAAATCAAGCACCACATGTTCTCACTCATGGGTGGGAATTGAACAATGAGATCACTTGGACACAGGAAGGGGAACATCACACACTGGGGCATGTTGTGGGGTGGAGGGAGGGGGAAGGGATAGCATTAGGAGATATACCTAATGTAAATAACAAGTTAATGGGTGCAGCACACCAACATGGCACATGTATACATATGTGACAAACCTGCACATTGTGTGCATGTACCCTAAAACTTAAAGTATAATAAAAAATAAAAATAAAAATAAAAAAAGAAAACAATTTTCAACCCAGAATTTCATATCCAGCCAATCTAAGCTTCATAAGCGAAACAGAAATAAAATCCTTTACAGAGAAGCAAATGCTGAAGGATGTTGTCACCACCGGGCCTGCCTTACAAGAGCTCCTGAAGGAAGCACTAAGTATGAAAAGGAAAAACCAGTACCAGCCACTGCAAAAACATACCAAATTGTAAAGACCATCGACACTATGAAGAAACTCCATCAACTAACAGGCAAAATAACCAGCTAACATCATAATGACAGGATCAAAGTCACACATAACAATATTAATTTTTGCTGGGAATAGGCCCCCAAATCTGGCCATAAACTGGCCCCAAAACTGGCCATAAAGAAAATCTCTGCAGCACTGTGACATGTTCATGATGGCCATCACACCCACACTGAAGGTTTTGGGTTTACCAGAATGAAGGTAAGGAACACCTGGCCCACCCAGGACAGAAAGCTGCTTAAAGGCATTCCTAAGCCACAAACAATAGCATGAGCAATCTGTGCCTTAAGGACATGTTCCTGCTGCAGGTAACTAGCCAGAGCCCATCCCTTTATTTCAGCCTATCCTTTTGTTTCTCATAAGGAATACTTTTAGTTAATCTATAATCTATAGAAACAATGCTTATCACTGACTTGCTGTCAATAAATACGTGGGTAAATCTCTGTTCAGGGCTCTCAGCTCTGAAGGCTCTGAGTCCCCTGATTTCCCACTCCATATGCTATATTTCTGTGTGTGTGTCTTTAATTCCTCTAGTGCCACTGGGTTATGGTCTCCACGACTGAGCTGGTCTCGACAACTTTAAATGTGAACAGGCTAAATGTCCCAATTAAAAGACACAAACTGGCAAATTGGATAGAGTCAATACCCATCAGTATGCTGTATTCAGGATACCCATCTCACATGCAGAGACACACAAAGGCTCAAAATAAAGGGATAGAGTAATATTTACCAAGCAAATGGAAAGAAAAAAAAAAGAAAAAGAAAAAGAAAAAAAGCAGAGCTTGCAATTCTAGATACACAAAGGCTCAAAATAAAGGGATAGAGGAATATTTACCAAGCAAATGGAAAGCAAAAAAAGAAAAAAAAGAAAAAAAGCAGAACTTGCAATTCTCGTCTCTGATAAAACAGACTTTATACCAACAAAGATCAAAATAGACAAAGAAGGGCATTACATAATAGTAAAGGGATCAATGCAACAAGAAGAGCTAACTTTCCTAAATATATATGTACCCAATACAGGAGCACCCAGATTCATAAAGCAAATTCTTAGAGACCTGCAAAGAGACTTAGACTCCCACACAATAATAGTGGGAGACTTTAACACCCCACTTTCAATATTAGATAAATCCACGAGACAGAAAAATTAACAAGGATATTCAGGACTCGAACTCAGCTCTGGACCTAGCAGACCTAGTAGACATCTACAGAGCTCTCCACCCCAAATCAACAGCATATACATTCTTCTCAGCACCACATTGCACTTATTCTAAAATAGACCACATAATTGGAAGTAAAACAGTCCTCAGCAAATGCAGAAGCATGGAAATCATAGCAAACAGTCTTTCAGACCACAGTGCAATCAAATAAGAACTCAGAATTAAGAAACTCACTCAAAACCGCACAACTATATGGAAACTGAACAACCTGCTCCTGAATAACTACTGGGCAGAAACCAGGAAGTTCTTGGAAACCAATGAGAACAAAGGCACAACGTACCAGAATCTCTGGGACACAGCTAAACGAGTGTTTAGAGGGAAATTTATAGCTCTAAATGCCCACAGAAGAAAACAGGAAAGATCTAAAATTGACACCCTAACATCACAATTACAAGAGCTAGAGAAGCAAGGGCAAACAAATTTAAAAGCTACTAGAAGACAAGAAATAACTAAGATCAGAGCAGAACTGGAGGAGATAGAGACACAAACACACACACAAAAAAATACTTTCAAAAAATCAATGAATCCAGGAGCTGGTTTTTTGAAAACATTAACAAAATAGATAGATGACTAGCCAGGCTAATAAAGAAGAAATGAGAGAAAAATAAAATAGACACAATAAAAAATGATAAAGGGGATATCCTCACTAATCCCACAGAAATACAAACTACCAACAGAGAATACTGTAAACAGCTTTATGCAAATAAACTACAAAACCTAAAAGAAATGGATAAATCCCTGGACACATACAGCCTCCCAGGACTAAACCAGGAAGAAGTAGAATCCCTGAATAGACCAATAACGAGTTCTGAAATTGAGACAGTAATTAATAGCCTACCAACCAAAAAAAGCCCAGGACCAGATGGATTCACAGCCAAATTCTACCAGACATACAAAGAGGAGCTGGTACCATTTCCTCTGAAACTATGCCAAACAATCAAAGAAGAGGGACTCCTCCCTAACTCATTTTATGAGGCCAGCATCATCCTGATACCAAAACCTGGCAGAGACACAACAAAAAAAGAAGACTTCAGGCCAATATCCCTGATGAACATTGGTGTGAAAATCCTCAATAAAATACTGGCAAACCGAATCCAGTAGCAAGTCAAAAAGCTTATCCATCATGATCAAGTTAGCTTCATCCCTAGGATGCAAGGTTGGTTGAACACACGCAAATCAATAAACAGAACCAATGACAAAAAACACATGATTATCTCAATAGATGCAGAAAAGGCCTTTGATAAAATACAGCATCCCTTAATGTTAAAAACTTTCAATAAACTATATATTAATGGAATGTGTCTCAAAATAATAAGAGCTATTTTGACAAACCCACAGCTAATGTCATTCTGAATAGGCAAAACTCGAAACATTCCCTCTGAAAACCGGCACAAGACAAGGATGCCCTCTCTCACCACTGCTATTCGACATAGTATTGGAAGTTCTGGCCAGGGCAATTAGGTAAGAGAAAGGAATAAATGGTATTCAAATAGGAAGAGAGGAAGTCAAATTTTCTCTGGTTGCAGATGACATGATTATATATTTAGAAAACCCCATTGTCTCAGCCTAAAAACTTCCTAAGCTGATAAGCAATTTCAGCAAAGTCTCGGGATACAAAACCAATGTGAAAAACAACAAGCATTCCTATATGCCAATAATAGACAGAGAGCCAAATCATGAGTGAACTCCCATTCACAATAAAATATCTAGGAATACAGCTTACAAGGGATGTGAAGGACCTCTTCAAGGAGAACTACAAACCACTGCTCAAGGAAATAAGAGAGGACACAAACAAATGGAAAAACATTCTATGCTCATGGATAGGAAGAATCAATATCATGAAAATGGCCCTACTGCCCAAAGTAAATTATAGATTCAATGCTATCCCCATCAAACTACCATTGACTTTCTTCACAGAATAAGAAGAAACTACTTTAAATTTCATCTGGAACCAAAAAAGAGCCCGTATAGCCAAGACAATCCTAAGGAAAAAGAACAAAGCTGGAGGCATCACGCTACCTGACTTCAAACTATACTACAAGGCTACAGTAACCAAAACAGCATAGTACTGGTATTAAAACAAATATATAGACCAAAGGAACAGAACAGACACCTCAGAAGTAACGCCACACATCTACAAACATCAGATCTTTGACTAACCTGACAAAAACAAGCAATGGGGAAAGGATTCTCTATTTAATAAATGGTATTGGGAAAACTGGCTAGCCATACACAAAAAACTGAAACTGGACCCCTTCCTTACATCTTATACAAAAATTAACTCAAGATCAATTACAGATTTAAAGGTAAGACCTAAAACCATAAAAAGCCCAGTAGAAACCCTAGGCAATACCATCCAAAACATAGGTATGGGCAAAGACTTCATGACTAAAACACCAAAAGCAATAGCAACAAAAGTCAAAATTGACAAATAGGCTCTAAATAAACTAAAGAACTTCTGCACAGCAAAAGAAACTAGCATCAGAGTGAACAGGTAACCTACAGAATGGGAGAAAAATTTTGCAGCCTATCCATCTGACAAAGGGCTAATATCCAGAATCTACAAGGAACTTAAACAAATTTACAAGAAAAAACAAACAACCCCATCATAAAGTGAGCGAAGGATGTGAACAGACACTTCTCAAAAGAAGACATTTATGTGGCCAACAAACATGAAAAAAAGCTCATCATCACTGGTCATTAGAGAAATGCAAGTCAAAACCACAGTGAGAGAGTGTAAATTAGTTCAACCATTATGGAAGATATTGTGGCAATTTCTCAAGGATCTAGAACCAGAAATACCATGTGAACTAGCAACTCCATTACTGGATATATACCCAAAAGATTATAAATCATTCTACTATAAAGACACATGCACACATATGTTTATTGAAGCACTATTTACAATATCTAAGGCTTGGAACTGACCCAAATGCCCATCAATGATTAACTGGATAAAGAAAATGTGGTGCAGATACACCATGGAATACTATGTAGTCATAAAAAAGGATGAATTCATGTTCTTTGCAGGGACATGGATGAAGCTGGAAAGCATGATTCTCAGCAAACTAACACAGGAACAGAAAACCAACAACACATGTTCTCACTCATAAGTGGAAGCTGAATAATGAGAACACATGGACACAGAGAGGGGAACATCAGACACTGGGGCCTGTTGGGGGGTGTGGGGCTAGGGGAAGGATAGCATTAGGACAAATGCCTGATGCAGATGATGGGTTGATGGGTGCAGCAAACCACTATGGCAGGTGTATACCTATGTAACCTGCACGTTCTGCACGTGTATCCCAGAACTTAAAGTATAATAATAATAAAAAAAGAAAACAAAAGGCTTTGGCATTTTTCCTTTAGTACCCTCCCTGTCTTCACAAAGGTCTCGGGTTTGCAGTCAATGTGCCTGTTTCTTGTTCTGACGTCTGGAGGGCTGGGCCTAGAAAGGAGGAAGGCAGTCATTTGTGATGAAACTGAGAAAGTTGAATGAAGCTTCCACATTCTTGCAAATTCACACCTTCTCTGAGTGCTGCACTTAGCCACATGCTAAGTATTTTGGTGCCTTCTGGGGGCCTGGGAGGCTGGATGAAATTATTGAGTTATGAAGTAATTTTACTTGGAATGAATACTGAATTTTTTTCTTGCAACAAAGAGACACCAACATGTATCTGACTTTTTTTTTCTTGGTAATTAATTTTAGGAAGTACTTGTGAATGCAATCAAGATGAGGGTGGACAAAGTCATACTGGGCGTCGTCTCAGAGCTGTAGAGCCAAACAACAGCCTTAATGAACAAAGCCACGTGGTCTTGGGGTTGGAGGGAAGGTTAATAACTGACTCTAGGCCTCAGCAATGCTGGAGGGACACTGAGGGCTCACTCAGGCCCAGAGATGTGGGGAACCCTGGAGGCTGGGAGTCTCCTTGACCCCTGCATAGAAAAACAATGCATTAGGGAGAAAGTCCTTCACTTTTGCTGCTTTTTAATGGCCTGATAAGGCTGTGTGGATCCTTCTGGTAAATTGGGACATTGGCTATTATAAAAGAGGTGCCCAGGCAGTGAGGGGGAGAAGTTAATAATATTAATAATAATTCTGATGATTACTCTGCATGAGGCACTATTTCTATTCCCTATAGCTCTCCTGCAAGATAGACATTATTAGGCCCATTTTTATATGCAAGGAAATTGAGCCTCAGAGCATTAAGTGACTTGCCCTGGAGCATGTGTCTGGTAGCAGGGCAATCAACTGTCCCAATTTGCTTGGGACTGGTGTGGTTTCAGCACTGAAATTTCTGCATCTCTGGAAACCTTCTATTCTGGGCAAACTAGGACAGTTGGTCACCCTAGAGGAGTCAGGGCCTATGTGATGGCCAGGTTCACGTGGTTCCCAAGACTGTTGCTCTCAACACTGTGCCAGCCTCATACGTAAGGCAAAGCTCTTTCCTGTAAGGCCGCATGAATAGGAAGCTGCAGAGGAAGAATTTGAACCCAGGACTGTCTTCCTCCAGAGTGGGTGTTTTCTCACCAGGCCATCAAGACAGGAGCACCTGACTGTTGATACACAATGACAGAAGGTTCCAGAATGCCTTTAGCCCTGTGGTGCTGCTGTGAACCGATAGGTAGGCCTAGTAGTTATGCCTTTCTAGGGGGCGCACATATTCCTGGGGGAGAAGCTGGAGTCTTTGTAGCATCTGCATCCTGGTCCTGGCTTGGGGCCAGGCCTGGTGAAAGCAGGGATGTCCTAAAGCTTTGAGGAATGAAGGAGGGAGGAGATTGCACACAAGGTTGCTTTCATTTAAAGAGCAACACCAGGCTGGGCAAGGTGGCTCACGCCTGTAATTCCAGCACTTTGGGAGGTCAAGGAGGACAGATCACCTGAGGTCAGGAGTTTGAGACCAGCCTGGCCAACATGGTGAAACCCTATCTCTACTAAAAATAAAAATAAAAAATTGTCCGAGCATGGTGGCGGGTGCCTGTAATCCCAGTTACTTGAGAGGCTGAGGCAGGAGAATCACTTGAACTCAGGAGGCAGAGGTTGCAGTGAGTCGAGATTGTACCACTGCACTCCAGCCTGGGATGACAGAGAAAGAGCAAGACTCTGTCTCAAAAAATAAATAAATAAATAAACAAACAAACAAATAAAGAGCAGCACCAATGTTCAACCGCTCAATAATCAGCAGACACAAATACAGATATAAAATAAAGACCAATTTTAGTTGAGGTGTCACTTCTCTGTGTCTCTCTGTCTTTGTGTCTGTCTCTCTCTCTATATATATATATGTATAAATAATATATAACATATTCTGTCACCATATTTATATACTCACAAAAGTTTTTCAAGCTGTTTCTCCTTCCTTGAAGCTGTTTTGAATTTATGAGCAACTAGAGTGGAAAACTTGTTCTTCATTGTGGCTGGCATTAAACATCACATTTAGCTGCTTGTCCTAATTATCCCTAGATTTGTTTCCATGTTTTGCTACTCCCAGGAAACCCTGTCTTTCCAACCTTCCTGGTTCCAGGGCCCCTGTGTTCTCCTTCCTTGTAGCCAGAACAGAGCCCAGATGGAAAGATGTGCCAGCCGAGTCTATTTCAAGTGACTTTACACCTTGGCTGTTGGCACGCTGCTGGTGTGTTCTGATATCCGCTCTCCTCTCTTTCTATGGTAATACAAGCCTGACGTTTTGGCTGAGCCTACAGCCACCCCAAAGTAAAGACTACATTTAGCAGCATTCTTTGCAGCCAACTGTGGCTCTTTGAGTAAGTTTTGGCCAAAGGGTATGAGTGTGACTTATACAAGCTCTGAGTTATGCCCGTAAAGGGAGGCCTTGTACCCTCTCCAGCACCATTTCTTCTCTCCCTGCTAGTTGGAATACAAGTGTGTTGGTGAACTCTTTGGGAGAATTTCTCCATTTATTTAACTGGGATAATCCTGAATGAAAAAGCAAACAAAGAAATACGACTCCATGGTGGATAACCAGCAGAAATAAAAGACAATAGAAATAGACCTACAAAGATGTCAGATATTGGAATGGTCAGAGGCTGACCACAAAACAACATCATAGAGATGGCAGAACAACATCCTGGGAGAAGCTTGGGTTCCTGTTACCTTGGGGGCTGCCTGGCTAGCCTGCATATATAAGGGAGAAGTCAATGTCTACCTTGGGCCTCTGCTATGGTAA
The DNA here is from genome assembly GCF_024542745.1 of Macaca thibetana thibetana. Taxonomy (NCBI): domain Eukaryota; kingdom Metazoa; phylum Chordata; class Mammalia; order Primates; family Cercopithecidae; genus Macaca; species Macaca thibetana. The sequence goes on from NC_065582.1 coordinate 177,919,592, forward strand.
CTGACTCCATATCCAAGTAGCATACTGCTTCTCTGTAGCAGCTAATTTCACTCCGGAGTCACTGTCTTCCAATCAATATGTTAGTAGATGCTATGGTTTGGACATGGCTTGTTTGGCCCTGCCAAGTCTCATGTTGGAATTCGATCCCCAGTGTTGAAAGTGGGGTCTTGTGGGAGGTGTTTGGGTTGTGGGGGCAGATCCCTCACGAATGACTTGGTGCCATTCTTGTGGGAGTAAGTGAGTTTTCATTCTTAATTCCTGCAATATCTGGTTGTTGAAAACAGCCTAGCACCTCTTTCCATCCCTCTCTCAGCTTCCCCTTCATCATGTGTTCTCCACATACCAGCTACCTTTTGCCTTCTGACATGAACGGTAGCAGCCTGCAGTCCTCACCAGAAGCAGATGCTGGTGCCATGCTTCTTGTACAGCCGGCAGAACTGTGAGCCAAATAAGCATCTTTTCTTTATAAATTACCCAGCTTTGGGTATTCCTTTGCAGCAACACGAGTGGACTAATAATAACGTATTTAGTAGCATGGCCATTTTCAGAAATAGCTTAGGCTGACACCAAACAGAATCTTCAACTTCTAGGGCTTTTTAAATCATAATTTTGGTGAGAACCTGACCATTCTTTTTTTAACAGACGGCAATTGCAAGGGTCCAGAAGGCTCTAGAATTGGTTGGAATTGGTAGAAAAAGAGAAGGAGATGATGATGGTGGAGGGCAAAGAGAAGGCATGATAGCATCTAACCTTTATTAAGCAATAACTATGCACCAACACTATGCTAAACACTTTACATGTATACTCCTGTGAATTATGCACTATTACAACTTCCACTTTATAAGTGAGGAAACTGAGACTTGCTATGCTCAGTCACACTGGCTTCCCTGCAGTTTCTCTCTAACATTGTGCTTCGTCCTATGATCATCACTTTGCATATGCTATTCCCTCTGTCCTGAATACCCTTTCTACCTCAGGTTGTCAGATACACAAACAAAACTCAATGAATAAACAAAAACAGGAGGTGCAGATAAATGCGGAATATCAGATCAACAATGAGTAAGGTTTTATTATAAACACATCTCATGCAATATAATAATGTTATGCTAAACATTATTTGTTGTCTATTTGAAATTCAAATTTTTTTTTTTTTTTTTTTTTTTTGAGACGGAGTCTCGCTCTGTAGCCCAGGCTGGAGTGCAGTGGCCAGATCTCAGCTCACTGCAAGCTCCGCCTCCCGGGTTCACGCCATTCTCCGGCCTCAGCCTCCCGAGTAGCTGGGACTACAGGCGCTGCCACCTCGCCCGGCTATTTTTTGTATTTCTTAGTAGAGACGGGGTTTCACCGTGTTAGCCAGGATGGTCTCGATCTCCTGACCTCGTGATCCACCCATCTCGGCCTCCCAAAGTGCTGGGATTACAGGCTTGAGCCACCGCGCCCGGCTGAAATTCAAATTTAACTGGGTGCCTGGGCAGCCCCATTTATTTTTATTTTTATTTTTTATTTTATTTATTTATTTATTTACTTACTTATTTATTTTTAGACAGAGTCTCGCTCTGTCACCAGGCTGCAGTGCAGTGGTGCAATCTTGTCTCACTGCAACCCCTGACTCCCTGGTTCAAGCAATTCTCCTACCTCAGCCTCCTGAGTAGCTGGGATTACAGGCACATGCCACCACGCCTAGCTAATTTTTGTATTTTTAATAGAGACCGGGTTTCACCATGTTAGCCAGGATGGTCTCGATCTCCTGACCCCGTGATCTGCCCGCCCTCGGCCTCCCAAAGTTCTGGGATTATAAGCATGAACCATCGCGCCCAACCCTGGGCAGCCCCATTTTTATCCCAACCCTCTTACCTTTTGTTTGTTTGTTTGTTTGTTTTGTTTTGTTTTGTTTTAAGAGGGACTCTTGCTCTTGCCCAGGCTGGAGTACAATGGTGTGATCTAGGCTCACTGCAACCTCTGTCTCCTGGGTTCAGGTAATTCTCATGCCTCAGCCTCCCAAGTACCTGGGACTACAGGTGTACACCACCACACCCAGCTAATTTTTTTGTATTTTCTGTAGAGACAGGGTTTCACCATGTTGGCCAGGTTGGTTTCAAACTCCCGACTTCAGATGATCCACTCACCTCAGACTCCCAAAGTGTTGGGATTACAGGCGTGGACCACTGTGCCCAGTCCCAATCCTCTTACTTTACCTGGTTATTTCCTGCCTACCCTTCCAATCTCAGCTTGAGTGCAACTTCCTTAGGGAAGCCTTCCCTGACTCATAGCCCAGAAGGAGCCCCTTGCATATAGCTTCTCCAGGACCGTGCATCTTGCCCTCACAGCCCTTATCTCCATTGGACTGTTTGATTAACTTGCTCTCCCTCAAGTGGACTGCAATGACCTTGATGGCAGGGTGCGCACCTGCTTTTGCTCTCCATTGCATGTCTCCCCCGCTCCTAGCACATGCCTGGCACATAGCACATACATGAAAAAAGAGTTGTGGAATGAAATAAAGGGCAGTGGAGTAACTGGCCTAAGACCCCCCACTTAGCAAGTAGGAGAATTCACAGTCGGTGCTAAGAAGCAAAGGCAAGAGATGTTTGAACGGAAAACCTCCCTCCTTAGCATGGCCTCTCGGGCCTGCCACCTGCCTCCGTGGCCCCTCTTGAGGAAGGCAGCTCCGTGGGTTAGTCACGGTCCCTGGAGCAAGACTGCCCGAGATGGAACCCAGGCTCCGCTGCTGAGTATCTGGATAGTCATGGGCTGCCACCTCACCTCCCTGGGTCTCAGCTTCTCTGTCTGTAAAATGGTGAGCAAAACCTCTCATAGGGCTTTTGAAAGGATTAAGCGAGCCAAGACCTATGAAGCCATAGAACAGCGCCTGGCACCTCCTATGTGCCCGGTAAATGTGAGCGACTGTGATGCCACCTCCACCTCGCTCGCTGTGTTCCAGCTGGGCCTGAAGAGTGCCTTCAGACCCTGGGGACTTTGCATGTGCTATTTCCTCTGCCGCTGAAGCACTTCTCATCTTTTTTTTTCCCCTGGTCAGCTCCTTCCCATTCTCTAGAGCTCATCTCTGCTCAGAAAGGTCTTTCTTTGGCCGGGCGTGGTGGCTCACACCTGTAATCCCAGCACTTTGGGAGGTGTAGGCAGGCAGATCGGGAGGTCAGGAGTTTGAGACGAGCCTGGCCAACACGATGAAACCTTGTCTCTAGTAAAACTACAAAAATTAGCCAGGCATGGTGGTGTGCACCTTTAATCCCAGCTGCTCAGAAGGCTGAGGCAGAACTGCTTGAACCCAGGAGGCGGAGGTTGCAGTGAGCCAAGATCACACCACTGCACTCCAGCCTGGGTGAGAGAACGAGGCTCTGTCTCAAAACAACAATAACAACAACAACAAAACCTTTCTTCTTCCCACCCACTGAAGGTTCATACTCTTTCCCTCCCCATCCTGTTTCACTGGAGCCCTGTGTGCAATATGTAACGAAACGAATATTTGGTGTGTATTTGTATAGGGTCTGTTTTCTTCTACCAAACTGTAAGTTCTACAAGGACAAGGACCTCTCCTGATTTGCTCCCCATGACATCCACAGTGGCCAGCATAGCACCGCACCAGTCATACAGTAGGCACTCATGGTGAACTAATACACAGTGACAAAACCTGCAGGACCTGGTGGCTGATGGCACGGAGTAGGGAGAAGAGAGGAAAAGGAGGGTCCTGAGAAGTGGGGGACAGCTTTGCCTTTAATGGAAGCAGGGCATGGGGAGGGCCCTGGATGCCGTTCAGTTCAGTAAATGTTTATTGAGTGTCTGCTAGTTGTTCTACTTCTTTCCCATCAGTTAATCACACAAGCTAAGTCAGAACATGGAAAATATCTCATGGGCCAAATAACGCAGATGAAAGCTCTATGACCTTGGAAGATACTCCCATAGCAGCCGCCTTGAGATCTCTATGTGTATCTAGGGACAGATGGAAATAAGAATCATAATTGATGCCAGGAATTGCCAATTTAAAAATACAAATGATATACAGTGATTTTTTAAAATCCCATAAGATACATATATTTTCCATTTTGCTGAAATGATAACTGAGTCTTAGAGGCAACAAGTGATTCGTCCAAAATCACAGAAAGTAGCAGGACTGTTGAGGTTTTACCCTTTGTCCATCTGGCTCTAATGCCTGTGCTGTTGCCCCATTTACCCTGCAGCCTCTGAAAAGCTGAACCTTGACATGATTGGTCTGGCTGCCAGTCCCAGCTTAGCTCGATACAACAGGAGCCAGAGGTCTCACGGTTCATGCATTCAGCGCTGACCAAGCACGCCCTCTAGGACCTACTGCTGGGGGAGCAAACTCAGCAGTCATTATTCTGATTTGCTATTCTTTCGTTAATTCTTTCACCTTTTGATTTACTGATTAATGCATTCATTCATTCATCAAAATGAATTGCACAGGCAGACATGTAAATAGGAAATCATAGCAAGATGTGATTACCTGGGAGTGGCAGTGCTGGAGCAAATTGGCCCTTGTGCTACCAAAGTTCCCAGGACTGGAGGACCAGACCCGTTCTTGAATCTCTAGGACGGGGTGCAGAAATGGAAATCCACTGGAGACATCAAGCATGGTGGCTCCTATTGGATCCCTGGGGAGCCTAGGCATATCTCATCTCTTGTTAATCCTCATGTCCTTGCTGCCTTAATCAAAAGCAATCACAGTATGTGTGACTTAAAAGGAATGGCCAAGAGGGATTTAATTCAAAACAGGCATGTCTAAAACTAAGCACACCACTGGATGGGAATCAAGTGATTATGTGAACAAAGAGAAGGTAGCAAGTCAGAGGCCATCTGTTCATTCACAGGCACTCCTCAAGGACTCCTCAGTGCCAGGGCCAGGGCTTCATGGGGCCTACAGTCTAGGGGGCAGAAGAACAATGAACAATGACCATGTGCAAGCCACGTGCTGGAAGGAGGGATAAACGCAGAGCTGTGAGCCTGGCAGTCTGTGGCTATAACTGTCCATCTCACCACTGTCCACACTCAGGACCTGGAGGGCAGAGTGTGCCTCTTCGTAGTGTCTGTCTCCCCAGGCAAGGCTGCTAGAGTGCAAAGTGAAAATGGTGGGCCCCTTTTTCAAACTGGAGAAAAGATGTTGACATAGATGTGGTGAAAAGGGAACACTTTTACATCGCTGGTAGGAATGTAAATTAGTTCAACCACCATGGAAAACAGTGTGGAGATTCCTTAAAGAACTAAAAGTAGAACTACCATTCAATCCAAAAATCCCATTACTGGGTATCTACGCAAAGGAAAAGAAGTCATTATATGAAAAATACGCTTGCACATGCAAGTTTATAGCAGCACAATTCACAATTGCAAAGATATGGAACCAACCTAAGTGCTCATTGACCAACGAGGGGATAAAGAAAATGTGGTATATATGCACCATGGAATACTACTCAGCCAAAAAAATGAACAAAATAATGTCTTTTGCAGCAATTGGACAGAGCTCGAGGCCTTTCTAAGTGAAGTAACTCAGGAATGGAAAGCCAAATATCATATATGCTCACCAATAAGTAGGAGCTAAGCCAAGAGGACATAAAGGCATAAGAGTGATCAGGGACTCGGAGGAAGTTGGGAGTGGGGTGAGGGATAAAAAACTACATATTAGGTACAGTGTAACTGCTCAGGTGACAGGTGTACGAAAATCTCAGAATCACCACTTAAGAACTTATCCACATAGCCCAAAACCACCAGTATCCCAAAAACTATTGGAAAAAAAAAAGTTACTGAAATATAAAGCATCTTTCCTTTTGTGGTTTTCTTCTTGCTCTGTGATAGTGTTTCTTTAAATTTACTATTAAACTGCAATCATGGCAGGGTGACGTGGCTCATGCCTGTAATCCCAGCACTTTGGGAAGCTGAAGTGTGCAGATCACCTGAGGTAAGGAGTTTGAGACCAGCCTGACCAACATGGTGAAATCCCATCTCTACTAAAAGTACAAAAATTAGCCGGGACTAGTGGTGGGCACCTGTGATCCCAGCTACTCAGAAAGTTGAGGCAGAAGAGTCACTTGAACCTGGGAAGTGGAGGTTGCAGTGAGCTGAGATCACACCATTGCACTCCAGCCTCAGCAACAGAGCGAGACTCCATCTCAAAGAAACAAAAACAACCAAACAAAAAACCCTGCAATCTAAGTTAAAATAAAACTAAAAATCATTAGCATGAATTTTATCACTTATCTTTATATTGTGTGATGCCAGTCTTCCATACAAATATGAGTGCATCGATCTCTTATATAGAATCTCAGGAATTACACATTCCTATTCTATCTTGTAGCTCCTCTAAGCACATGTATTTCATTCTTACCTAAACACTGGAAACAAGGCACAAAACAAACTCATTGGTTTTGGTTGCACCTCTGACACAGGCACATTCTACCAATGCTCTCTATCTGTGCCTTCCTGCTGAGTAAGGAAAGACTGGGCAAAAAGGGAATTGTGTCCTGCCCTGTCTTTCTTTCAATGCCATCATCTCCAGTGTTGGTGACTGGTTAATTCAGAGAAGCAACATCAGCACAAAAGGATTGGACAAGGTCCCTCCGTCATTCATGTTTCTTTGAACATCGTGGCCTTTTTTCTGCATTTTGACCCAAGTTTGGGTTGTAACAAAAAGCATGGGCTCCAGCAGCAGTCGGAGTCGCTGTTACTGAGATGGAGAGGCCTCATGCTTGCGGTGCAGTTGCTCTGGGTCGTGCTAAACGCTCATGCATCATGGATCCATCAGAATTCTGGACCTGCTGAGTGCTTCATGGAAACGGGGTGGCAGGGAATGGCGGGTACACTGCATGCTGTGGTGTCTCCTCTGCTCATGTGCAGGCTCTATTGTCCCATCAGACTTCACTCACAAAACACAAGTTCAAAGACAACGCCCTTAAGAATTTCAAGACTGTGATAGCAAAACATTAAACCAATCATGGGGCCCAAGGCCTTGGTAAACTTTTGCTGATGAAAGAAAACTTTCCCCAACGTGATCATATTTGACTTAGGATCAGTAGGTTAAATGGAAGTCTTCCAGGCAGGGAAGGGGGTAAGATAGGCCTAACTGGAGGCAGGAGAAAGTATAGCATGATGGGAAATTGTGGTCAAATTGGCAAGGCTGACAGGTCTTGTGCCTGGGAGGGAGGGGCACTTATGAGGCTGAATAGGAAAGCTAGAGCCAGATTGAAGCCATCTTTGTCTTCTAAACTAAGGACATTGGAACTCTACTCACTGTCAATGGGAAACTAGTGAAGATACCATTAGGTCTTGGGTTCAGAAAGAGGACTCCATTGCAGGGGAAGCTGAATTAGAGGAACTGGCAATGAGACTGATGCAAACAGTCACAGCCTAGGGCCATGGGGGCTGGACCTGGATGGCGCTTCAGGACTGGCAAGAGGGTTCCATTTGAGGGAGAATTCAGAGAGACAACCAAGAGAGGGGGTGAGTAGCCTGCAGGAGGCAGAGAGGCAGGTGGGAGCTGAGGGCAATCCATGGCTTGCTTTCCCATCTGGTCGGCTGCATTTTCTAACTTCTGAACTCAAGAGCTTGGAGACACTACAGGGTTGAGAGACCTCTGAAAATTCCCTTTGGATCCCACTGCCTGCAATTTCTTCCATTTACTGTTTTCTTCTGCTTAGGATGAGCGCATTTAAGCAAGGGAAGGAAAACATTGCACACGGCATGTTATTTTTTAGAAAACCCATGGCACAAATAAAAAATATAATATTTCAAGGCTCCGTTTATTTGCAAGGAAGAGACCGTGTCTGCCTATAGGTTCTGGATAGCGCCCCAAACCCCACTGGCCTCTGTAAACACTCTTGGATGGTAAATAATAGTAGCACCAGTGTTAAATCTATTCGTTAGGGTCTTGGCATGAGCATACCATGATTTCAGAAGTCCCTCTTGAATTCTAGGAAACAAAACTTACTGCTTGGGGTTTCTATGCAGAGTTACTGCTGGAGAAAGGTGGAAGGTCGTGTTCGTGCCAACGGAAACTTGCTATTTTTATTTACTTATTAGGTCATGAGCATCATCCATACCTTATGCTTGCAACATAAACTCTCTCATATATATAACTATATAGCATGAGAGTGAGATTTTCCTCACACTCCTAGGTTGGAGCCTGGGCCCCCCTCTCTTATATGAGAAAACAGGGGCTTCTGGAGGCTAGTGACTTGCCTAGCATCATACAGTTGGAAAACACTAGAACTTTCTCTCAGTGCTTCATGGTCCAAGTTTCCACTAAACCAGTGTTTCGTTTTTCCATGAAAACATTCCTGTTAAAGAGCAAGGCCGTTCTGAGGGTTCTGGGAGAAAAGTTTACAGTGGGTTCCTCTAATGAGAAAAATGTGATAAAAATCTAATACTTTATCTTCATTCATGCATACCTTCCGTCTTATTGTATACTACACCAAGTCTGTTTTTGACATACAAATAGTGCTTTGAATGACTTCTCAGAAGGATAAATGCTTAAGAACACATGTCACATTTATCTTGTGTCTTGGCCACTAGGTAAGTCCCTGCACTACTCAACCTCACACTGAGGTGAACTGCTCCATACTGTAGCTGCCACTGAGCCCTAAAAACAGGATGAGAAGATATATATCACCCACAATAACACTACCTAACCAACAAACCCAGAATCTCAGCAGCACACAACAATCAGCATTTATTTAGCTCAGAGGTCAGCTGGAGGGTGACTGATCTCGGCCCATGCTCAGCCAGGCTCCCCAGGGGCAGCCCAGCTCAGGCCCCACAGACCTCTCATCCTCCTCCAGAGACCAAGGCTCTAACCCAGGTGTGCTCTTCTCATGGCAATGGTACAAAAACCCAACCACCCAAACACATCCCGACCACTGGTCATGTCACACCTGTTAGCATTCCACTGAGCAAGGCAAGCAAGCTATGTGGCTGAACTCCAAGTCAATGGGTGGGGAAATAGTCTTGTTTGTTTGTTTGAAGAGATAAAACTGAAATAATAATATGGCAAAGAGTGTGGATACATGGAGGGGTGAGGATTTGGGGCTATTAATGAAATCTTCCATAATTGTGAGATAACTAGCCAGGTTATTATCTGACAGTCCTACTGACTTGTGTCAGGGACCGACATTTTAATGACAGCTCAGCTACTTTTTAGAAATGTGACCTTCTACAAGACCTTTTCTCTCTCTGAGCCTTAGTTTTCTCCTCTGTATAGAAGGAAAAATAGCTCTTTTTTAATAGAGGTCTTACCAGGATGAAGTAAATGATTTTATGGAAAAGCATATTATGAGAAAGCACTGTGAAGACATGCTTACTATTAACCCATGTCATAGGTTTCTTGAGTTGCTATACTTAGCTCCAAATAACTTCTGATGTTAAAAATAATCAAATCCAGACTATTGGCTGCTTTAGAACAGGGATATAATTATCAAAAGTAATGAAAGCAACAACTACAGCCTCCGTGACAAAATAACAATAGGAATACAGTTGGCCCTCTGCACCCACTGGGCATTGGGTCCAGGACCCCCGAGGATATCAAAATCCATGGATGCTCAAATACCTTCTAATCAGCTCTCAGTACCCATGGGTCCCATGTGGACACCGAGGGCTGGCTTTACTGTCATAAAAAGTAAATGTACTTTACTGTACTTTAATGTCGTATTTACAATTGTACTTCCTAGCGGTATCTCAACCACTAAGATGTAGTACTTATTCCAATGAGTGTTTGCTGGGTGAATGGATGGATGGATGGATGGATGGATGGATGGATGGATGGATGAATGAATTGGAAACAACAGTGATGCATTTGAGAAACATTTCTCTGGTTTTAAAATTGGCTTTCAAAGGGGAACTCTAGAAAAATATCTAGGTGAAGCACCCTGGGAAGCCAGAGTTTTACCTGCTTTGAGGAGTAATTACTCATCTCTATAGATAGATTGTAAAGGTTTTCTTCAAAAATCCCTAGCAGGCTTGCAGAGCCACACTTAGTGTTTGTCTTTTCCCTTCAGCCAAGTAAAACAGTTCTTCAAGCCAAAAGGTCTTATCTTTATTCTCTGTGACACGGTCAAGCCCCTAAACTTTGATAATTAGAGGAAAGAGAAATTGGCATATTATTGACAACCACAGATGTGTCCAGCATTTCCAAACGTCAATTCCTTGGTTCTCCCAAGCTCAGAGGGAAGCATTAGAATTCACAATTTACAGATGGGGCTCTGAGCTCAGCAAGATTGTGGAATTTGAACCCAGGGAACAGTTTAGGCTGGTTCTGGCTTTTTCCCTGGCCCACCATGGCACTAAATACTTGCTATTTGTTTGCTTATCAGTTAACTGAAGCTACTATTAAGGCAATAGCAATTTGGCATGGAACAAAATGATATAACACCTCTCAGCACCCCAGCTCTCATGGCAACATCCTGAACCCCACCAGGCTCGATGAATGTTGATTCTGACAATGGTGTGGTCCAAGCCCCTCATTTTCCAGATGAGAAAACTAAGCTCCAAAAATGAGTGACTTTTTAGGGTCACACAGCTAGTTAGTGGCAGAGCTTGAGTTTGCTGGAAAGTTCTCTCTCTCTCTCTCTCTCACACACACACACACACACACACACACACACACACACATAGCCAGGCTGAGGCAGGGGTTGTGGGGTGGGGGTGTGGTACCACCAGCTTCTTACTGTGAGGGACCAGGCCGCAAGCAATGCTTGTCATCCCCCCCTGCCTTTCAGAGTGGGGTTGAGAAACTGATGGAGGCTGAAGGCCTCTGCACCCTGGAGGACAGGGGAGTCTGTGGACACTGAACACATTTGAACGGCAGCCCCTCAGCCCGTACATTTGTGCAGTGCTCCCCGGGACTGATTTCCCCAACCGGATCTTTATCAAAAGCATGACTGAGCTTCAGAAGCAGCCCAGCTGGCAGAGGAGACTTGGGAAAGAGCAGTGGCACGGTGGATTGTAAGTTGTCAGAACAGGAAACAGATTCGCAATGGTGGTTTCAGGCTGGTTGACTCCGTGTGCGAGGGCACCAGTCCGTGACGTGAAGGTCTGTTTTGGCAGGCTGTGGGCAGCTGAGGCATTTCTATCACATGGGTTGGGGCCTTCAAATGGTCCGGCAGCTGCCCCTCTTTGCCTCTCAGAGTGAATGGCTGGGTAGATCTGACTCTGCATAAAGACCAGCTCTGCTTCCTGAGAGAAAGAGCTCTGCCCTGTGCCCTGTGCAGAGTTTCACCACTCTCCTGCTGTGTGAGCTTGACATATCACTTAGTCTCTCTGTGCCTCGGGCTCCTCCTCTTTCAGATGAGGGCAAGAGTAGTGGAGAGTAAATGAAATGCATAATTAAATGGTTCGTCCTCTAATATCATGGAGATTAAGTAATTTCAAAACCAGAACAATGCAAACAGAGGCGCTCAGCACATGTTGGTTAATGCTCTTACTGTTTCTGACCCTGTACCTTCTGATGCAGGCCAATGAGACAGAGTTTTGGCTACTTCAACTCTGCCTGGAGTCATCAACCCAAAGTTTTTGGACCTGAGCATTTATCCCTAAAATTAACATCAACCGCTCATTGAACAGCTCCGGTTTGCCTGGCACTGTTTTCGTCCCTGTATATAGCATCTCATTTAATTGAAACAACGAATCTGTGCACTAATCATACAATAAAAATAGCCAGTGAGCATTATTTGAACATTGAGGTGGACTTTTAAACACTTTGCATGTATTAACTCTATTAATTAAGTTTTAGGTCTTATTTCCCCAATTTTGCTCGTAGAGAAACTTGCAGCTTAGATAGCTGAACTGAACAGACCAGGTCTGGACACTGCAGATCACAGGGAGACTTAATTTCCTCTGGATAAAACCTCTCTCTCTCTCTCTCTGTCTCTCTCATACATCCCCGCCCCAGTGCCCCGCCTCCACACACACACTGTCACACATGTGTGCAACTGTGCATGGAAATAGTATTGTAATGATAGGGAAGGGGTTCCATGGGCTATCCAGGCAGCCTGCCTTGGCCTGTAATCTCACCTACCTGGAGCCCAGTGTAGGATGGAAGTGGCTGGGGGCCAGGAGAATGAGCTAAAGAGGCCCATGAGCAGCAGAGGCAGGGGCTGTGCCATAGCAGGGCAGGCTAGAAGCTGGAGCACAGTTGAAAGAGATGGTGTCCATTTTCACACTGCTGAAAAAGACATACCCGAGACTAGGTAATTTACAAAGAAAAAGAGGTTTAATGGACTCACAGTTCCATGTGGCTGGTGAGGCCTCACAGTCATGGCAGAAGGCAAAAGGCATGTGTTAAACATGGCGGCAGGCAAGAGAGAATGAGAGAACCAAGTGAAAGGGAAAACCTCTTATAAAACCATCAGATCTTGTGACTTATTCACTACCACAAGAACAGTGTGGGGGAACCACCCCCATGATTCAATTATCTTCCACTGGGTCCCCCCCACAGCACGTGGGAATTATGGGAGCTACAATTCAAGATGAGATTTGGGTGGGGACACAGCCAAACGGTATCTGATGGGATGGGGGCTGGATGTCCTGCTGGGCCCCGGCTTGCCAGTGTTTCTGGCATCAGGAGGATCTACAGGGGAGTCTAGATTTTCTGGCAAGCCAAAAAATAGCCATGTTTCATTGGCCCCCTCTACTCTGAATGCACTCATCCCTCCCACAGCCCAAGCTCTCCCTAGTGAGTGAACTTTTATTCATTATTTCAGATCAGTTTGGGGGTTCCTCCTTGACTGCCCGAGAGAGTGGTTCCCTGGGCTCCCATGGCATTTGGAACTTTCTTCCACCTGAGCATCTGCTTGTAGTCTGAGTTCTGCCTTGACTGAAGAAACCCTCAGGGCCATCTGGGTTCTGCCCAGCTTAGCACAGGGGCGTGGGACACAATGGGAGATGAATAAAAATTGGTTGACTGATGACAAATAGAAGCCTTGGGGAGCAGGATCCAAAAGGAGTTTTTAATTAAAAAGGGAGAAAGAGGAATGAATACAACAATCTCATCGTACAGATCAGAAGGCTGGGACTTGGCCAATATTATGGGGCTGAACTGTGTCCCCCCAAATCCATATGTTGAATTCCTAACCTCCAGGACCTCAAAATGTGACAGTATTTGGAGATAGAGGCTTTAAAGGTGTAATTAAGTAAAATGGGGTATTAGAGTGGCCCCTAATCCAATATGACTGGTGTCTTCACAAAAAGGGGAAATTAGACACAGAGGCACATACAGAGAGAAAACCACGTGAAGACACAGGGAGAAGACAGCCATCTAGAAGCCAAGGAGAGGGGCCTGGAACTGATCCTTCCCTCACAGCCCTCAGGAAGAACCAACCCTGCCCACACGCTGATCTTGGACTTCTGGTCTCCAGAACTGTGAGACAATACACTTCTGATGTTGAAGGCTTCAAGGCTGTGGTACTTTGTTACACAGCCCTAGCTGATTCATACAGTGAGTTGAAGGGACTTGTTTATTGCCACAGGTCTTGTGGTGGCAGAGCCAAGAGTTAAACCCAAGTCAGCTTACTCCAAGGCCCATTTGTTAATCTCCCCACTCTATGCATCTTTCTTAGGAGTTCTCCCAACTTCCTTTTGGGATAAGAACCGTTCTTGCATTTACCCAGCCTCTACTACTGGTACTCAAGTAAAACTCCATTTGATCAGGAGGAGAATGGTGATTCTGAAGCAGGATGGTGAATGGAAGAGTTAAATTCAATGGGCCGGGCATGGTGGTTCATGCCTGTAATCCCAGCACTTTGGGAGGCCAAGGCGGGTGGATTACCTGAGGTCAGGAGTTCAAGACCAGCCTGGCCAACATGGTGAAACCCCGTCTCTACTAAAAATACAAAAATTAGCCTGGTATGGTGGCATGTGTCTGTAATCCCAGCTACTTGGGAGGCTGAGGCAGGAGAATCACTGGAACCTGGGAGGCAGAGGTCTCAATGAGTTGAGATCACGCCATTTGCACTCCAGCCTGGGTGACAAGAGTGAAACGCCAGCTCAAAAACAAACAAAAAAATTCAATGAACAAAACATGTGCTTACTATTTTATCTTGATGAGATTTTTATTGTAAAGACCATCAACCTTTACATTGACCCTTTCTGTGCATCTTATCTCAGGAATGAAAGCTTTACAACTGTATTGAAACAAATGTGTCTGCGTTAAGTCCCTTCACATATGAACTAAAGAACACACAATGAGGGGGACATCAGTGGTGTCTCCAGGCCTGGGGCCCAGCATCTGGACCAGGATGGTTCAGAATGTGGACTAAGACATAGACTGTCTGGGTTCAAATCCTGCCGTTGCTGTTGTAACTTGAGGTAAGGCATTCAATCTCTCTATGTCTTAATTCCCTCCTCTTAAGCATAGGGGCAAAGCCAGTACCTACCTCAGACACTTCCTTTGTGTTCCCTGGGAGGATTGGCTGAGGTGGGTAGTGCATGCCCAGTGCTTACAATAGTGCCTGTTCTGCACTAAGTACTCTAGTAGGTGGGTTATTGCTATTGTTCTTACCATCATTGAGATCAGAGGTTCTTGAATGTCTCCACAGGTCAAAGGGGCTACGAGAAATATTAAAATAATTTAAAAATCAATTATGGGTCAATCACACAAACACACGTAAAGGTTTGATTTTGTATTTTGCTTCCAAACATGGCTGATATAGGAATGCAGACACTTTGTGAGGCTGGCTGCTCTCCCTATTATTACTACAAACACCTCCCTGTGCCTGGAGTTTTACTTGGCACCTTGCACATGTTGAAGCTTCCTTCTCAACTACCTAATTCTGTGTTACGTAGTACTGAAGTCCATTTCCCAGGGCAGAAAAGGCCAGGAGGCTTGCCTGATGCAGGACCTAGGGAAGAGGCAGATTCCAGATTCTAACCCAGTTCTATCTTACTCCAGAGCCCTTTTGGGGGGATTATTTCTATAGGGTCAGTTTCTAGGAGTAAACGACTTCTAATTCTCAGAGCCCATTTTCCAACCTCTTGGATCCCTCTTGGAGTGCTAAGAACGTTATAATTCCTCAAAAACCCAATGTCTGGATTGAATTAATGAGAAAAACAAAGCAACAAAGCAATGAGTTTAATTCATGCCCTGCCATGGGTTGGAATGTCGAGTTAGGCATCCTCATGCTTTTAATTACTCAGCCAAGTCGTGGTAGGTTCTGCATTCAGACTGAATGCCCTGGTCCTGTTCCTCTGTCTCCAGTGCACCAGGGGAATTTGGATTCCACCTTGGAAGGCTGTTGTTGGCACTTGGTTTGCAGAAAGGAGTCATGATTTTGCCTGTATCCAACAGTCATTGTGGAAGGGGGTGATGGGGTTCAGATGTTTCTGGTTTTTTCCCAAGAGTTTTCCTCCATCTCTGGTTGTCATTCGTTTCTGGTACTAAACATTCCATTTTCTAGGAACAGCTTGGGGATCTGACCATCTCCAGGAGCTGAGAGACAGAGAAATCGCGGATCCCTCAAGGATACCTTCAGGGGCAGGGAGAAGAGAGATGTATGAATTCCCCAGCCTCAGAGCTCCCAGGAATTGCAATGTGTTTCTCCTGGGAACAGTTTGAATAGTTAAATAAATACTGGCTGTTAAACCATTATGGAAACCAGGCAGTACTTGTCAATAATGGCAATTGCTAGGAATTGGAGGTGATGGCATGGGCTCAGAGAGATAATGGAGAAAGATGTAAAGAGCCATCGGTCTAAACGTAAGGAGCTGGATAATAATGATAAAACCAACAATAACTAGCAAGGCCAAATTGTCTCAGTCTTCCTGGAATTTCCCTGATTATAAAACCAAAAGTCCTGTGTCCCAGAAAGCCCCTAGGCTCTGGGCAAACCAGCACAATTGATGACCCTAATAATAATTAGTGTCTTAGATTACATGAGTTCATTCAAATAAAGAGATATATTTGCAACACCTTTTAAACAACAGCTAAAATGCATCATCCTGAAATGTCTCAGGAAAAGGCATTTTGCAGTCCTTGGTTGATAGTTCCACCATGAGCCCTGGAAAACCTCAGTTGCTTTCAGGCTCAGCATCTCAAAGCCAGCCTTCTCAGGACATTTAGCTCTGACCTATCCCCTGAGACCTCAGGACTCACCAGAAGACCTGAAACCGTCAACACAGCCCCTTGCAATCTGCAAAGGGATGTGTCACCCATTATTCTACATCAGTCTCCCAGCACCCCAGGAAAGCAGAAATAGTGGGCATGGCTGTTCCCATTTTTTAGATTAGCAAACTGAGATTCAGAAAGGTTTAGCCACTTGCCCAAGGTCACATAGCCAGTTGGTGACCAAGCCAGGATTGAAGGCCTGGTCTGGCTGACGCCAAAGTCTGGGGGCTTTTCACTGTGATATCTACAATTTCCCTGAGTTATTTCCTTCATGTGAAAAACCAAGATCTCATGCATCCAACAGACCAAGGCCAAAATTACCTCCACTCGAGGGAGTCTAGGGAGCACCTGGATGAGCCAAACCCCCACACTCCTGTGCCGGGCCATGGGGACAATGACACGTTTTCAGGAACCTCAGATCCTCCTGGGGCAGTCACATATGCTTAATGACACTGGCCAGCTGTGCATGGATGTAGCATTGGCTGCAGTGGATGGAGAGCGGCTTTGGAGTGAGATTAAGTGTGGTTTACACCCAGCTCCATCCCTTACTTGCTGGGAGCCTTTGATTCCCCATCTGTAAAATGGCATTATGGTAACTTTGCAAGGTGATGGTGAGAATTAAGTGGGAGGACTTTTGTCCACACAGGAGACGGGAGAGTTACCATTCACTGAGCACTACCCTCGTGCCAAACATGGTTCTAAGCACTTTGATGGATGAAATAATTTAATAGTCTCTGCAGAGATGGGTTAGGCTGGTATGTGAGTTAGATGCAGGTCAGCAGAAATGGTACTGGAGCTGGGACAGGCAGGAGCAGCAGCTGCATAGGGTTGCTAGACACAAGTTTTTAGTCTAAGTGTGCTCCATGCAATGTTTGGGACATACATAGATCGAATAAGTATATGAAATTCCAATTTAACTGGGTACCCTCTATTTTTATTTGCTAAATCTGGCAGCTTTAGGTCTGGACAACTGTCTCCAATAAAACCAAAGCATTTGTGGCTCACCTGCACTGTTCCTTGGGCACTAGAGAGTTAGAGGGGCATGCAGGGGGTCAGAAAGCCTTTTAAGCCTTAAATGTACCAAGTCAGGGCATCCCTGCAAGTAATTAATTTTGCCCATTTTCTCCAGCTTTCTACTCAGGCCAAGTGGATGATTTGTCAAACTCTCAGGTTTGTCTAACTTTCTTTTTTGGTGAAATCCATCATTCATCTGAATCCCCGTTTCTTTTCTTTCCTGATGCCAATCAAAATGATTTGTGTAGCTCCCCATTTTTCCTGCTGGTCCTTGCTTATACCCCACAATTATTTTGAGTGTGAATAAGGAAGGAAATATTCTCTCTCATGATCTTGTAAGAAATGTTTTAGGGTAGTGATTCTCAAAGTGTGGGCCTAGGACCACTGGCATCAGCATCACCCAGGAACTTGTTAGAAGTGCAAATTCATTGGAAACTCTGGGGTAGGGCCCAGCAATCTGTGTTTCCACAAGCCCACCAGGGCCTGCTGAGGCTCATTCAAATTTGAGAACCTCTGGTTTAGGGGAAGCACCTTGCATTAGGCAGCAGGAGAGTTTGGATACCAGTTCCATTCCTCCCAAGCTGATTCAGCTTATGAAAAGCACTCATTCTCCTACTCTGTTTCCTTCTGTTGAG
Source organism: Macaca thibetana thibetana (assembly GCF_024542745.1). Lineage (NCBI taxonomy): Eukaryota > Metazoa > Chordata > Mammalia > Primates > Cercopithecidae > Macaca > Macaca thibetana. The sequence goes on from NC_065582.1 coordinate 177,937,352, forward strand.
AGCAATGGTGGAACCAGGGCTCCTATTTCCTTGCAGATGAAGGCGACATGCAGGGGATCCCTCAGCACTGTGTCTGGGAGGAGGAGCAGTCAGCTAGGTGGAGGCCCATGGTGCTTCTTGTCCAGACCTAGACACTGCCTGTTCCCTGCCACCCAGCCTGCAGATCCCCAGCCAAGAACAAAACGACGCGTGCTGCCAGTTGGCCTTGCAATGGGAGGTGGCCCAGCGCCAGCCCTTACTAATTGCTAATTTGCACTGAAACAGCAAACAAAGCCCTTCATGTGAATGCCCTGATTATTTGGCCAGTTCTCCCCCACCCAGGGGGCCGTCCCCCAAATCTGGAGCCATTCACCCCAGGATTCCAGGAGGCCACTTGCGCCGGGGGTTCTTCCCAGTTCCAAGAAAAGTCAGTTTCTCTCTGCAGCTAATTGAGATTGGGGAGGAGCTTGCTACTTTTCTGTTCTTTTTCTTTCCAATGTTTATGCTTCACCACAAATAAGAGAATATAATGATTTTTCCCCTGTGGGCAGAGCTTTGGAGACAAAGCAGAGAGGTAGGAAGAGCAAGATCCTCAGCTCATTCACATTCACGTTGTAGCCTTGTGAATTTCCAAGCTTTTCAGCCTTGCAGAGATTCACTTCCATACCTGTTTCAGGAGTGTCCATTGGTGCCTTCCCAGCACTGAGACCTAGGTAGGAATGCCTCCAACTGCAAGTCATGGTCCAAGGACCTCCAAGTCTCCCCAGTGAGTCTGTTAACCGTGGTTTCACTTTCTCATGGCTCAACTCCCACATCCTCATTCTCTTTCATTCTCCCCCATTACCCTGATGCACAAAGTGCAATTCCTTCACCAAGTCAGCAAGAAAAGAGGAATCCACAGGTTCCAAGCATTCTGCAATCTTGCAGAGACAGAAAACTGGCAGGGGTTGGAGAGGGTGGAGGAGTTGAGTCGGGTGGCATTTCCCACCCTCTGACTACCCAGCCCCTGCACCCAACCCTGTCACATGCAGCTCCCCCAGGTCTCTAGAATTTTCAGAGCTGATCAGGCCATTCTTCCAGCAAGGGTGACTGTGTTTCTCAGAGGAACTTGGTTCCAAGAGCATGAACTTTTCTTCATCTTGTTACATCTCATCAATGAGAGTGGACTAAGTCCCTTTCTTTTGAAAGCTTACGTTTTAGTGGAAGGAGAAGAAAAAAACCCACACAAATGAGTAATTATAGAATGTGTCAGGTGGCGATAAGAGCCAGTGAGTTTGGATTTGGACAGCCTTTCTTGTACTTTCTATTTTGCATGCCACTAGCATGAAAGCTACAGGAGACAATATTTTTTAAGAGTAGCTTTATTAAGTATGATGGAATATGATAAACTACACGTAAAGCATACAATTTGCTAAGTCCTGACAAATGTAGACACTTGTGAAGCCACCATCACCATGGAGTTAGTGAACGAATCCACTGCCCCAAGTTTCCTGTGCCCCCTTGTAAATCCCTCCTTTTGCTCCTCCCATCTCGTCCTCATTCCCTCTCATCCTCAGACAACCACTGATCTGTCTCTCACTGCAGATTGCTTTGCATCTTCTAGAATTTTATGTAAGTGGACTCATCTGGTGCATATTCATTTATGTCTGGCTTTCTTTTTAGCATGATTATTTCGATGTTCATCTCTGTTGATGCATTCATCATTAATCCATCTGTTTTTATTGCTAAATGTGTTCTATTTATGGGTATACCACTGTTTGTTTCTCCATTTACCTGTTGATTGACATTTGGATTGTATTATTATCATTACTTTGAAACAGGGTCTCACTCTGTCACCCAGGCTGGAGTGCAGTGGCACAATCACAGCTCACTGCAACCTCTGCCTCCCAGGCTCAAGTCATCCTCCTATCTCAGCCTCCTGAGTAGCTGGGACTACAGGAAAGCACCACCATACCCGGCTAATTTTTGTAGAGACAGGGTTTTACTATGTTGAGGAAGCTGGTTTCAAACTCCTGGGCTCAAGTAATCCTCCCACCTCAGCCTCACAAAGTGCTGGGATTACAGGCATGAGCCACCATGACCAGCCTATTTTTAAAGCTATTAAAAATAAAGCTGCTGTAAACATTTGTGCATAAATCTTTGCACAGATGCATATTTAATTTATCATGGTTAAATATCTAGGAGTGGAATGGCTGAATCATAGGGCAGATGTATGTCTAACTTTTAAAAAAATTTCTGTTTTCCAACGTAATTGTGCATTTTACATCTTCACCAGTGCTGTATGAGGGCTCCAGTTGCTGCATATTCTTGTCAAAATTTGCTATTAATCAATTTTTAAAGTTATAGACACTGTAATAGGCATGTAATAGTGTTTCGTTGTGATATAATTTGCATTTCATAATGACTAATCATGGTGAGCATCGTTTCTTGTTTATACCATCCAGATATCATCTTGGGCAAAGTGCCTGTTCAAATATTTTTCCAGTTTAAACAATTGGGTTGCTTTTCATAGTATTGTAAATGGACTTTTATTTCAATTTCTGATTGTTAATTGCTAATATTTAGAGATACAATTGAATTTTCTATATTGATCTTATATACTGCAAACTCAAAATAAACTCACTTTACTCCAGTAGTTTTTTCTCTTTTTTTTTTTTTTTTTTTTTTTTTTTTTGGTATATTGCATCAGATTTGCTACATAAGGGATCATGGCATTTGTGAATCAAAATATTTACTTCTTTTTTCCCCATTCGGGTATCTTTCTTTTTTCTTGCCTTATTAGAGTGGCTACAACCTCCAGTACAATGTTGAAGAGAAGAGATTATACCAGAAATCCTTTTCTTGCTCTTGGTCTTAGAAGGAAAACAGTGGATTATTCACCATTAATTATAATATTGGGTATAATTTTTTAATATGTTATCATTATCTATTGAAGAAGTTATCGTATGCTGACTTGCTGAGATTTTTAAAAATCAGCAATGAATGTTGGATTTTCTAAAATGTGTTTCTGCATTTGTAATGATATTTGTTTTTTCTGATTTGTTCCATTAATAATGTGAATTACATTGAGCAATTTTTAAATGTTTTGTTAGGCCATTTCTGCATTGCTATAGAATACCTGAGGCTGGGTAGTTTATAAAGAAAGAGGTTTAATTGGCTCACCGTTCTGCAATGTGTTATCTTTTTTTCTAATTTCTTAAGGTAGAAGTTGAAATCATTGATTTGAGGCCTTGCTTCTTTTTAAATACAGACATTTTACATTATACATATTCTTCTGAGATTGCTTTAGGTGAATCCTAGAACTTTTAATATGTTGTGTTCTCATTTTTATTCAATTCAAAATATTTCAAATATCTCTTTTGATTTCCTCTTTTACCCATGGGTTCTTTATCAGTGCATTATTTAGTTTCCAAGTGTTTGGGGATTTTAAAAGACACTTTTCAGTTATTGATTTCTAATTTCTATTTTAATTCTGTTATAGTGAGAGGGCATACTTTTTATGTTTTGAATGAGTTTAAATTTATATATTTATTTATTTTGAGACATGTTCTCACTCTGTTGCCCCGGTTGGAGTGTAGGCATGATCACAGCTCACTGCAGCCTTGACTTTTTAGGCTCAGGTGATTCTCCCATCTCAGTCTCCATAGTAGCTGGGATTACAGGCCTGTGCCATCACGCCTGGCTAATTTTTACTTTTTTTGTAGAGACAGGGTTTCACCATGTTGCCCAAGCTGGCCCCAAACTCCTGTACTCAACCAATCCACCTGCCTCAGTTGGCCAAAGTTCTGGGATTACAGACATGAATCACCATGCCCAGCCAAGTTTAAATTTATTGAGACTTGTTTCATGGCCAAGAATATGAACTACTTTGGTTAATATTTTATATGCACTTGAAGCACTTGAAGATAATGTGTTCTGCTGTCGGTAAGTAGGGTGTTCTCTAAATGTCAATTAGGCTAAGTTGGTTGACAGTATGGTTCAAGTAATAGCTATATCACTAATTTTCTGTTTACTTTTTCTATCAGTTATTGAGACAGGAGTGTTGAAATCTGACTATTATGGATTTCTCTAGTTGTCCATTTGTCCTTTTAGTCCTGTCAGTTTTTGCTTAATGTGTTTTGAAACTCTGAGATTATGGGTCCATAAATGCTTAGAAGTTTTGCGTCCTCTTAATGAATTTACTCCTTTATCATTATGAAATTACTCTATTTGTTCCTGGTAATCTTCTTTGCTGAAATCTACTTTGTCTGATGTTAATATAGCCACCCTAGTTTTCTTTGATTAGTATTAACATGGTGTATCTTTTTCTAATCTGCTACTTTTAACCCTATTGTGTTTTCATATTTAAATATTTTTTTTTTTTGAGTGGGTTATTTTTGGTTTTCTTTTTTTCTTTTCATTTTGGTGGTAGCATATAGTTAGGTCTTATTTTTTTCCTTATTTGATAATCACTCCCTTTTAACTAGTGTAGTAAATGTCATACATTTAAAAGCATTTGACATTTAATTTGTTTACTGCTATCACTGAGTTTAACTTGCTGCTCATTTGCTATTAGTTCCATCTGTTTATAGATCCTTTTGCCTGGTTTTGGATTAAATGAGTATTTTTACTGATCCCATTTAACCTCTTTTGTTTACGTATTAGATATCAGTATGTATGTAAATGTGTGCAAATGTGTATGTGTGTGTGTTTAGTGGTTGCTTTAGTTGTTTATATTATTTATCTTTAATAGATCAAAATTTACCTTGTAAGAACAGTACACCACTTTGTGTACAGCATAAAAACCTTACAACAGTATACTTCTATTTCTTTCCAGTCTTCATGCTATTGTTATTATACATTTGGCTTTTATATATGTTATTAATAAAAACACCACATTAATATCAGTTTTAATTGGAAGAGTTCATTCTTTTTAAAAAGAGATTTAAATCACAGGAGGAAAAACTTTTCCTGTTTATCTACATATTTATAATTTTGAGTGCTCTTCCTTTCTTTGCATAGCTTCAGACGTTACCTGATATTATTTTCTCTTTGTCCAAGGGACTTCCCTTAACATTTATTGTAGGGGAAGTCTGCTGTTGAGGGATTCTTTCAGCTTTTGTATGTTTAAAAATATTTCAATTTTATCTTCATTTTTTGAAAGATAGTTTTGCTGGGTATAGAATTCTAGGTTGACATTTCTCTTTTTTTTCTATACTCTAAAGATGTTGCTCCAGTGTCTTGTGGCTTCATTATTTCTGACTAATAGTCTGCTTGTAATCCTTATCATGTTTCCTGTATATATGACATGTGCTCTTTCCTCTGGTTGCTTTCAATGTCTTGTCTTTATCACTGTTATTTATGTATTTATTTATGTTATTTGAAAGTTTTTTGAGACAAGATCTTTCTTTATTACCCAGACTGGAGTGCGGTGGCAGGATCATGGCTCACTTTACCCTTGATCTCCTGGGATCAAGTGATCCTTTCACTTCGGCTTCCTGAGTAGCTGGGATTATAGCCATGTGCCATTATTAGTGACCAATTTCAAAGCAGAAGAGGGAGGTAGAAGCAGTATAATCAAAGATATGACAATATCTCACTATGTTGCCCAGGCTACTCTCAAACTCCTGGGCTTAAGCAAACCATCCTCTTTGGCCTCCCAAAGTGCTGGGATTACAGGTGTGAGCCACTGCACCTGGCCTATCACTGGTTTTGAGCAAGTAAGTTTATGATGTTTCTTAGTGTTGTTTTCTTCAGGATTTTTGTGCTTGTCCTGTGTTGAGCTTCTTGGATATGTGAGTTTATGGTTTTAACCAACTTTGGAAGTTTTTGGCTATTATTCCTTCAAATACTTTTTCTTCCCATTTTTTCTGTCTCCTTTGTTTCATGATTCCAGTTATGCATGTCTACTTTTTAGGGTAGAAGGGTTCTTTTACTCTACTTGTGTCCATTTAAATAGCTTCTGTTAAATCTTAAATTTAACAAATTATTTCTTCCATGGTATCAAATCTGTCCTTAATCCCATCCAGTGTACTTTTTATCTTAGAAGTACTTTTAACCCCCAGAAGTTCAATTTGGGTATTTTAAATATCTTTTGTGTTGCTTCTTAATATGCTCAATCTTTCATCTACATTTTGAATACATAAAATACAGTGAGAATAATTGTTTTGATGCCCTTGTCTACTAATTCTACAACTCATGTCATTTCTGGGTCCGTTTCTATTGATTGCTCTTTCTCTTCATTATATGTTATATTTTCCTACTTCTTTTCATGCCTGGTAACTTTTTAGTCAATGAAGGCATTGTAAATTTTACCTTGTTGGGTGCTAGATATTTTAGAATTGCTATATTTTTGTGCTTTCATTTGGGATACAGGCACGTTACTTGAAAACAGTTTAATTATTTTGGTTATTTCTTTTAAGCTTGTGAGGTGAGACCAGACCATCATTTAGCCTAGGATAAATTTCTCTCCACTACTGAAGTAATATGTTTCTGATTTTTCTACGGGATGTTCCACAAATAATAAGGTTTTTCACTCTGGCTGGAGGGAAGAGGAACTCTTCTCATACTTAAATAAGCTCCAGAGATTGTTCCCTCTAATGCTTTCTAGTGGTTCTTTCCCTAGTCTCAGGTATTTTTCTTTTATTCCCTACTTTTCCTTATTCCTCTTTTGTAATCTCCTTTGTGGATTCTACCTGCTTTAGTTTCCCTGGACTCTCAGCTCAATCACTTCCACTCAAGGCAATCCCTGGGCTCCATCTGGGCTACTGCTTTCCCTGTCACTTCATGGGAATTCTCTCCAGGCTGGGTGTGGTTGGCAGGAAAATGGCTGCCTAAAGATTTCCATGCAGTGAGGTGGTTTGAATTTGTATCCTCACTCAAATCTCATGTCACATTGGAGGAGGAGCCTGGTAGGAGGCGATTGGATCATTGGAGCAGATTTCCCCTTTGCTGTTCTCATGACAGTGAGTGAGTTCTTGGGAGATTTGATGGTTTAAAAGTGTGTGGTACTTTCCCCTTCATGCTCTCTCTGTCTCTTGCCACCACATAAAGAAGGCGCTTGCTTCCCCTTTGCCTGCTGCCGTGATTGTAAGTTTCCTGAGGACTCTTAGTCATGCTTTTTGTTAGGCCTGCAGAACTGTGAGTCAATTAAACCTCTTTTTGTCATAAATTGCCTAGTCTCAGGTAGTTCTTTATAGCAGTGTGAGGATGGACTAATAGAGATGGCAAAGGGGAATTAAGGTTGCAGATGGAACTAAAGTTCTAATCAGTTAACCGTAAAAAGAGAAGCTTATCCTAGTTTATTTGGGTGAGCCTTTGAATAATCACAAGGATTCTTCAAAGCAGAAGAGGGAGGCAGAAGCAGTATAATCAAAGATATGACAATATGAGAAGAACGTGGTCCAACATTACTGACTGAAGCTAGAGGTATAGGGCCACAAGCCAAGAAATATGGGCAGTCCCTAGAAATTGGAAAAAACAAGAAAATGATTCTCCTCTACAGCTTCTAGAAGGGAATGGAGTTCTGCCAACACCTTGGTTTTAGCCCAGTGAGATCCATTTGGATTTCTGACCTCCTAAACTGTAAGATAATCAATTTTGTTATTTATGCCATTAATATTGTGGTGATATGAGACACCAGCAATAGGAAACAATAATACATGTTTGGTACCACAAATGGGGTGCTGCTACAAGAAACACCTAAAAATGTGGAAGTCTCTTTGGAATTGGGCAATTGGTGGAGTTTGGAAGAATTTTCAGGAGCATGATAGATGAGGCCTGAATTGTGCTGAACCCACTCTCAATAGAAATAGGGGTGTTGAGAACTTGGCTGGTGAAGACTCAGGATCAAGTAAGGGGCACAGCAGGGAAAGCCTATATTGTCTTAGAGAATAACTAAATCATCATATATAGGCTGTTGGTAGATGGGTGCTGCTGGAGAAGACTCAAAAGGAAGTGAGGAGCATGTTATTGGGAACTGGAGTAAAGTGAGTCCTAGTTACAGAGCAGCAGAAGACTTAGTGGAATTGTGACCAACCATTATTTGGAAAGCAGAACTTGTAGACTATGAAAGTGGACATTTAGCTGACAAAATTCCAATCAGAGTTGAAAGTCTGGACATTACCCCCAACATATTCCCTCCCACCCCTTCCCCAATTGATCCCTGCCCCCACATCTGTAAAGGTAACGTCTGTTTCCTCAACAGTAGATTAGATTAACTTGTTTTAAAACTTTATATAAATGGAATCATCTAATATGTACTCTTGTGTAAGGCTTCTTTCACTCACATCATATTTTGGAGATTATCTGTGTTTGTGGGTGTATTGGCAGTTCATTTTTTTTTCTTGAGTAGTATATCATTGTTTAAATACCACAGCTTGTTTACCTGCTTTCCTATGAATGGACTGTTTCCAGTTTTGGCTATCATGAATAAAGCTGCTGTAAACATTCATGAGAATATGTTTTCATTTTTATTATTTCATCTTTAAGTTATGATGTTAATTGGGAAACAGCAGGGCCTTGAGAATTGGAAATGGACACATGGGCAGATTCCAATGACAATGAAAACTTTGAACTTCTAGACTTTGCCAAGCTTCCTTTGCCAGCAGAAGCAGCACTCCTCCCCTGTCTGAGGAGGTTCGCCTCCTGTTGCTTGCAACTCTAGTGAGATTCACTGAGGTTGTTGCTGATTGGGGGACTGCCAACCCTCCTCAAGACCTCCTGCAAAAACACTTCATTGCATCTAAGCCAATAACAACCCTCAAATTCTGTCATTATCCAGTGGGCCGGGGCAAATTGTGACCAGGGAGAAAGAATCACACATAACAAGACAAAGTCGAGGATGCTTCCAATGTATGTAAGAAACTCAAAACACATCACATTATTTTTGCACATTAAGGAATCAGTATAAATTTGGTATTAAGATAATTTGATATTTTAGAGTGGTAGTCTTTTGACTCCAATTAAATAAACAGTTCAATAATTGACTTATATTTGTGATTTTAAGTGGAAATCTTACTAGGCTTATATATATTATATATGTAAAATATATCTTATATAGATATAAGATATAGATCTTGTATCTGTAAGATGTAGATCTCATATCTTATAGATGTCATATCTATGATATAAGATATAGATCTCGTATCTTATATATCTCATATGTATATCATGTATATATACTTCACTATTTATGTAAGTTTATCTGATGTATAAGAAGTACTTCAGTATTGGGAAGAGTTGTCAGATCATTGAGATATTTAAAAGCAAATTGAGTGTAAGCAATTTATAAATGTAATTCAAAGTCTTGAAGATGTTCAATTTTTTGATTTGGTTAGTGGGATCCAGCATTATTTTTGGATCCCTTATAAGTGATTAATTGCTGGGCATAGAACCAGCTTTTAAAACACTAATAGAAAATGATAGTGGCTCATCAAAATCCGTGTCTTTTGCTCCTTGGTGGACACTGTGTTTCCCCATCTCGTGGCAGTGAAATTAGCCAAGTAACTGAGTTCTAGCCAAATGGAATTGAGCAGAAGTGATGTGGCCATTTTCCTTCTTGGCAGATGAAAACCTCTCACAGGCCTTCCTCCCTCCTACTGGCTGGAATGGAGATGATGGAGGCAACTTTGCCAGCAACTAGTTTGAGGGGGCAAAGCCTTGGTCAGCTTGGGTCCCTGAGTGGCTTCATCAAATAAGGGGCATTCCCACATCCATTTTTCACTTGTGCTATTTTGGCACCACTGTGGCTGTTACATAAGCAAGAAACACACTTCTATTGTGTTGGGCTACTCCACGTTTAAGACTCCTTGTTACCTAGCCTTCCCTGATGAATACATTAACAGAATACCAAAGCCTAAGAGACAATTAGGTGTTGGTGAGCCAAGCACTGCAGCACATGCCTATAGACTGAGGCAGAAGGATCTCTTGAGCCCAGGAGTTCGAGGCTATAGTGTACTATGAATGCATCTGTGAGTAGCCACTGCACTCCAGTCTGGGCAATATAGCAAGACACTATCTGCCTAAAAAAAAAGATTAGGTGTTAGAGTTTGTATCTTTGTAAAGAGCAAAGCAAACTTCTGCTCAGACTTTTCTTGGCACAAGAATTACCTTTTGCAAAGCTTCACGTTGGTAGTGATTTTTCACTTGGGAGCTCATATCTAACAGAGCTGTTGGGGAACGTCACTTTTTTCTTCCTCTGTAGTCTCACTTCTGATTTTCTCCCATGACAGATCTAAACCCTGTTGTAAGGGAGTTCGCAGATGAAGCGTAATGATGAGGAGAATGTTAAAATAAAATCTATTTCAATTTTTAAAAGTAATATGCACTCAAAACATTTGGAAAACATAGAAAAGTCAGAAAAATATCATAGAAAGTCAACCACTGACAATATTCCCGTACTCAATATTTCAAGTTATTTTTTATTTTACATAGTTGATATCATATTATATACAAAAGGTTATTCTTTTTTTTCTTTTTTATTTCTTTTTTTGAGACAGGGTCTCACACTGTTGCCCAGACTGGAGTGCAGTGGTGCAATCTCAGCTCATAGCAACCTCCAACTCCTAAACTCAAGCGACTCTCCTGCCTCAGCTTCCTGAGTAGTTGGGATTATAGGTGCATGCCACTACTGCCCAGCTAATTTTTGTATTTTTGGTAAAGATGGAGTTTCACCATGTTGGCTAGGTTGGTCTTGAACTCCTGACCTCAAATGATCCACCCACCTCAGCCTCCCAAAGTACTGGGATTACAGGCATGAGCCACCATGGCTGGCCCAAAAGGTTATTTTTATGTTGTGATTTAAGGAATTTAAAGTCTGGAAACAAGTTGGAAATCGATTCAGGAGTCAGACAGATCTTAGCTTCACTACTGGAGGGGAGAATTCAGCTTGATTTCGCCACCATACCCAGGCCTGCTGAGGCCTGCCTTAGGGCCCTCTATGGGGAGATTTTACCTATAGCAGGACATTCACCTGGCCAACTGCAAGGTGAATCACCACCTCACATACCTTGAAGCCTTCAGAGGTGAAAGAGAGATGGAAGACACGGGAAAGTAGTTTTTAACATATTAACATACCCACTTGAGAAAAGTAGATGAATGCATGGTAGCCTCTCACTGCTTAAAAAGTCTGCCTCTGCTGTTTTGGTTTTTTTTTTTTTTTTATGTTTGACTGATGACAGCTTTTAAGTCTCACCCACCCTTTCCTTATCTGGGCAAACTGATTTAAAAAAAAAAACTGGGTTCTCTCTCCATTGCCATTGGTGGGAGGTTTAACTAGGTAAACCCTTGCCCACAGTGCGCAGGAACCTTTACCCAGCCCAGCACCCTAGCCACAATGAAATCTCCAAGCTAGTCTCCTTTTTCCAGTCTCTCAAGCCATTTTTGGACCTGTTGGAGAGGCCTGTCTGGCTCTCCCCAGAGACATCCATGATGTCAGTAGCAAATCTTTTGATACCCTTGGGGCATTCATGTGACATCACCAGCCTTAACCTTTGACTCTCTTGGCTGGGGGCCCACGTGCTCTGCAGATGACCCTACAAGTGCCATCTCATCTATCAAATAAATCATTTCTGTGTATATCTGTATGCATGCACATTTATTTATTTTTCTAACTGACACTACCCTCAGCAATGCTGTGTATAAAGACATCTCTGGACCTGGAGTTATCCTGTTCCCTTAGGATAACTCATTAGAACAGGGAGTACATAGAGGAAAGGCTGTGCTCATTTTAAGTTTCCTGAGATGTATTGGCGAATAGCTTTTCAAAATGTTGAACCACATCTCAAGGGAACCGGACAGTATGGCAATCATGAGTGTGCTGTGAAGACCTCCAAGACAAGGAGCTATGGACCAAGGGCCCCAGCGGCTGCTCTCTGAGGGTTGGGAGAAACTGAAGTTCCCTGACAGTGACTTTGGTTTGAAGACGTGACAGTGGCTTTGCTCAACCCTCTCTAGGCTGCACCTCTAGGGTACTTCCACCAACCTCCCTTCCCTCTCTCCTTCATGGGGGCACCTGGCCATGTAGTTCCCCAGCCTTCCCTGTGTCCTCTTTCAGCTGTTTCCCCTAACAAAAGAGGAAGATGTTTCCCCTTTGCACATTTCATCCCACCTGGGCATCTGCTTCTTAGAGTATCTGGACTGACACAGAGGGAGGAGTGGGCAGAGTAGCAGCTCAGAATCTGAACTCATGAGTCCCAGGCCCAGTTCTGCTCCTCCCTAGCTGTGGGAATGTGGCCAGTTGACCTTCCCTCTGAGTTCTTCTCAGTTCCTACCTCTGAAGGATAGGGATTCATGAAACATGTTTGACAATGTCGCTGTGAAAACAGTGAAACTCTGAATATGCAATGCACACACACGGCCACCTTTTCGTTCCTTTCACATTTCATAGAAAATCTGGCCTCTTTATTTATTTATTTATTTATTTTATTTTATTTTTATTTTTTTTTTTGAGACGGAGTCTCGCTGTGTCGCCCAGGCTGGAGTGCAGTGGCCGGATCTCAGCTCACTGCAAGCTCTGCCTCCCGGGTTTTTACGCCATTCTCCTGCCTCAGCCTCCCGAGTAGCCGGGACTACAGGCGCCCGCCACCTCGCCCGGCTAGTTTTTTGTATTTTTTAGTAGAGACGGGGTTTCACCGTGTTAGCCAGGATGGTCTCGAACTCCTGACCTCGTGATCCGCCCGTCTCGGCCTCCCAAAGTGCTGGGATTACAGGCTTGAGCCACCGCGCCCGGCTATCTGGCCTCTTTAAACATGTACAAAGGTATACATGGCACAGAGGCACCCATGTGCCCAAGATTCAGTGTGAACCTGAGCTGTCACTGCAGGCACCTCCTGATGGGAAACTGTAGAATGTCGCCTTCCAAGTGTCAACCTTGGCCCATGCTTTAGTGACTCATGGGAACTCAGGCCAGACTCCGCCCTGGGCGCCTGGTCTGCGTGAGTCAGGAACACAGATCTTAGCCCATGGCCTTTGCCTCATATCTGGACAGCTGACCTAGGGTGGGGTTTCTAGGAGAGATTGTTTGGAAGACAAGACCACATGGCGAGAAGATTCGGCAAGTCCCTGAAATCTGAACAAACACAGTCAGGCTAACAGAATCTGTACTGGAGGTAGGGCAGGGACCTATCCCGAAGAATTATTCCAATGACTCTAAATCTCAGGCTGGGAGGCTTTTGGCAAGTCACTCTGAAGCTTGAGTTTTAAGTCTGTGGCCAGAGACGTATTCACTGCTGCTTGTTCTCCATTGGTCATCTTTTCATATTTAAGACGTCCTGGGTTTGACCTCCAGCTTAAGAAAGAAAGGTCATGAATGAAGAAAGTCCTTAGGGCACTTGATTTTCCTCTTCATATTTGGTAAATATTGGGGATAAGAGATAACTAGTGTAATAATGCTCACAGTCAGAAGGCTGTAGCGTTTGCTGGGATTGCGATGAACCAGAGCTCAGTCCATTCAATTCTCACCAGTCCTGTGAGGCAGATGCTCCATCGTCCTCATATTACAGATGAGGAAACCGAGGCTTAGAGAGGGGAAACAAACAGAACCAAGTGTCAAGGTGAACTTTCGTGAATCTCTCTAACTGGACCTGGGGCGCCTCTTGGTTTCGTTCCCTGGGGCTTTAGGCTTCCTGCTGGGACTGAGGGAGGCTGCAAAATGTTCCAGAGAGAAATCTTGGATCCTACTGAGGATAGAAGCCTTTCTTTTATTTTGCTCTTGATTTAAATGTTCAAACACAAAAACAATTACTGAGGGCAACATAACAAAGACCCATGCTCCACAACCAAGATTTCCTAATGTTAATATTTTCTCCTATTTGCTCAAATTTTTATTTTCAAAAGAAATTAAGCACTGTAGACATAGCTGGAGTCCCATCTCTGCCCTCCTCTGGGCCCAGTCTCTCTGTGGTATCTCAGAGACAACTATTTTCTGAATATGAGGGTGACTTTCCTATCCAGGTTTTCATGTTTTTACAGTATATGCATGTGATCATAAAGAATACTGCATATAATATTGTTTTCTGGGCTTCAAATTTTACAGATGTTTCTTACTGTACATATTTTTGCACAGCTTATCTTTTTCCTACTTGATCTTCTTCCCACTCTCTAACCTTGCTGATCCAAACAGATCTGGCTAGTGCATTTTAACTATTATGTGGCATTCGGTCATATAACTATAGTACCACTGATCTTTCCATTTCCATATTGATTGGTGTAGATGTTGCTGTCAATTCTTTGACATTATAAACAGCACTGAAGGAAACATCTTTATTTGTGTTTTCTTGTGCATAAGTTCTTCTAGCATATAGACCAAGGACTGTACCTATTGAGTCATAGAGAATATGCATTTTCCTTTCTCCATCTCTCCCTCTCCTGTTGTTTCTTTCTTCTTTTATTACTGCACAAAACTAAACTATTTATCATTCTTGATTCAACAAACTCTCATTAGTGATCTATGCATGGCTCACTTATTTGCTCTATCTATCTATCTGTGTATCTATCTATCTACCTATCTCTCTCTCTCATCTCTCTGTCTCTTTATGTATATATCTATCAATGTAGGTCCAAATGTATCCCCAAAAATTTATATGTTGAAACTTAATCTCAGTGTGATAGTAGTAAGAGGTGAGACAGTTAGTAGGTGATTAAGTCATGCAGGTGAAAGCTTTTGGGTGGGATTAAGGCTCTGTGAATATGGGAATAAACAAACTCACTTTCTCTTAATAAATTCTCGCAACATATTTCTGTCACTAGATATGTGGGGTTTTTCCTTCCACACATCAAAAAAGCAGTCAGTTCTGTAGTGGACACCAGCAAAGTGTCCTGTAATTCAGTTCGGTTCTGACATTGTCCACCTGGAAACAGTGTCAGATCCCACAGGTTGAGGGCTCAGTCCCACAAGGCTGCCTCCGACTTCAGATGCCAATCACAAGCTCCAGATTGCCTTATCTGTGCTTCTGACCCACTGGCTATAAATTAGGATTCCCAAGACCCTGTCTTTGGGTTGAATTAATTTGCTAGAGTGGCTCAAAGATCTCAGGGAGATGCCTACTTACATTTACTGGTTTGTTATAAAGGATATTACAAAGGATACAGGTGAAGAGATGCATAGGCTGAGATATGGGGAAAGGGGCCCAGAGCTTCCATGCCCTCACCAGGTGCATCACCCTTCAGGGACCTCTATGTGTTCAACTCTCCTGAAGCTCTCCTAACTCAGTCCTTTTGTTTTTTTATGGAAGCTTCATTACATAGCCATGGTTGATTAAATCATTAGTCATTGGTGATTAAGATAACTTTTAACCCCTCTCTCCTTTCTGGAGGTGGGGGTTGGGGGGCTGAAAGATCCAATCTTCTAATCTTGCCTTGGTCTTTCCAACCCCTGATTTGAAGCAACCTAGGGTTGCCAGCCATCAGTCAACTCATTAGTATACAAAAAGGCACATCACTTTGAAGATTCTAAGGATTCTAGGAGTTGGATGCCAGGACACTGGGATGAAGACCAACAGCAAATACATATTTTACAACATCACAAGGGACCTTATAAAAGGGCTTGAGAGCATGGGATCTCTTCTGCCCATGTGAGGACAGCATCTATCCCTTTTGCCCTTCCACCCTGTGTGGACACAACAACAGGGCGCCATCTTGGAAGCAGGGAATAGACTCTCAGCAGATGCTGAATCTACCAGCATCTTGATCTTGGATTTCCCAGCCTCCAGAATTGTGAGAATACATTCTATTGTTTATAAATTACCCAGTCTCAGGTATTTTGTTATAGCAGAACAAACAGACTAAGACACTATCATCTATCTTTTAATTATTTTTAATAACTTAATAAGAAATTTGAAATCCATCACTGAAACAAAATCTAACCTATATCTAACACGTTTCTGTCTCCTCCTGCCTTAAACATCCAGCCAGCCAGAGACAGAGGGACTTCATGGTTTTCTTTTTGGTGCTTTTAGGCATCACAAGGGATCTGAGAGTGGCTATAATGTAGCTGTTAGATGGCTCTGTAGGTACAGTTATATATTTTTGGTACAAAGTCTTTGTCAGTGATGCATATTTCAACTAAATATTTCAACTTCTTCAAATTGTGTGCATTTTCCATTTTGCTGAATATTGCCAGTTGCTCTCAAGTCACTGCATAGGCATACCTTTCTGGAATTGTGCAGAAGTTCCCATCTGCAAACATCCCATCCATACTACTGTTATCAGGCTTAATATTGTTTGCCTGTCTGGTGACACTAGTATGGTATTGTCATTGCTTGATCTTGTGGTTTTATGATTCCTAGCAAGAACGAGCATGTTTTTATATGTTTATACACCATTTGGACTTTCTGTTCTGTGGATTGTCTCTCATATATTTTGTCCATTTATTTTCTATTATGCTGTCTGTCTTATTCTCAAGGGCTTAAAAGCATTTTAATTTGTTGCCTATTCTAAAGGTTGCTAATATGTTCTCTCAAGCTGTCTTTTACATTTTTGTGGTGCTTTTTGTCTTACATGCATTAAACGTCCATGTAGTCAGTTATTCATATGTTTGTGATTTGTGGTTTTTATTGTTATAAAATACACATCACATAAGACTTACCATTTTAAACATTTTAAAGTCTATAGTTCTGTGCCATTAAGTATATTCACGTTCCTGTGTAACCATCACCACCATCCATCTCCAGAACTTTTTCATCCTCCCCAGTTGAAACTCTTTCCCCATTAAATGCTGACTCCCCATTCCCCTTCCCCTATCCCCAGTACCCACCATTCTACTTTTTGTCTCTATGAACTGACTATTTTATGTACCTCATTTAAAAGTGGAATTATAAAATATTTATCTTTTTTAATTGGCTTATTTAACTGAGCATAAGGTCTTCACAGTTCATTTATGTTGTAATGTATATCAAAATTTCCCTTCTTTTTAAGACTGAGTAATCTTTTAGTGTGTGTGTATGTGTGTGTGTGTTTGTGTGTGTGTACCACATTTTGTTTATCCCTCATCCATTGATAGACAGCTAATATAGTTTGGTGTCCCCATCCAAATTTCATGTTGAACTGTAATCCCCAGATGTTGAAGGAAGGCCTGGTAGGAGGTGATTGATTCATGGGGGCAGACATCCCCCTTACTGTTCCAGTGAGTGAGTTCTCATGAGATCTAGTTGTTCAAAAGTTTGTAGCACTCCCCTTATCTCTCTCTTTCCCCTGCTGCCATGTGAAAAAGGTGCTTCCTCCTTGCTTTCCACCTTGATTATAAGCTTCCTGAGGCCTCCTAGCCATACTTCTTGTTAAGCCTATGGAACTGTGAGCCAATTAAACCTCTTTTCTTGATAAATTACCCAGTCTCAGGTAGTTCTTTATAGCTGTGTGAGAACGGACTAATACAGAAAATTGGTACCAGGAAAGTGGGGCATTGCTATAAAGATACCTGAAAATGTGGAAGTGACTTTGGAACTGGGTAGTGGGGAGAGGTTGGAACAGTATGGAGGGGCCAGAAGAAATGGGAAGATGTGGGAAAGTTCGGAACTTTCTAGAGACTTGTTGAATGGTTGTGACCAAAATGCTGATAGTGATATGGACAATGAAGTCCAGGCTGAGGTGGTCTCAGATGGAGATGAGGAACTTATTGGGAACTGGAGAAAAGGTCACTCTAGCTATTCTTCAGCAAAGAGACTGCCAGCATTTTCCCCCGTCCTAGAGATCTGTGATACTTTGAACTTGAGACAGATGATTTAGCATATCTGTCAGAAGAAATTTCTAAGCAGCAAAGCATTCAAGAGGTGACCTGGCTTTTTCTAAAAGTATACGCTCATATGCGTTCACAGAGGTAGTCTAAAATTGGAACTTCTGTTTAAAAGGGAAGCATAGGGTAAAAGTTTGGAAAATTTGAGGCCTAACCATGTGCTAGAAAAGAAAAATCCATTTTGCAGGGAGAAATTCAAGCTGCTGGCTGCAGAAATTTGCATAAATAAAGAGAAGCTGAATGTTAATCACCAAGACAATGGGGAAAATGTATACAGGGCATTTCAGAGACCTTCAGGGCAGCCCCTCTCATCACAGACCTGAAGGCCTAAGAAGGAAAAATGGTTTTGTGGGCTGGGCTCAGGGCCCTGCATCTCTGTGCAGCCTCAGGATATGGCATCCTGCATCCCAGTGCTCCAGTTCCAGCTGTGGCTAAAAGGGGTCAAGGTACAGCTCAGGCTATTGCTTCAAAACGTTTAAGCCCCAAGCTTTGGCAACTTCCATGTGGTGTTGGGCCTGTGGGGGCACAGAAGGCAAGAGTTGAGGTTGGGAATCTCTGCCTAGATTTTGGAAGATGTATGGAAATGCCTCAATGTCCAGGCAGAAGTCTGCTGCAGGAGTGGAGCCCTCTTGGATAACCTCTGGTAGGACAGTGTCAGGGGGTGCAGGCGGGGAAATGCAGGGTTGGAGCCCCCACAGAGAGTGCCCACTGGGGCACTGCCTAGTGGAGCTGTAAGAAGAGGGCCCTCATCCTCCAGATCCCAGAATGCTAGATCCACTGACGGCTTGCACCACGCTCCTGGAAAAGCTGCAGGCACTCCGCACCAGCCTGTAAAAACAGCCATGGGGGCTGTACCCTGCAGAGCCACAGAAGTGGAGCTGCCCAAGGCCTTGGGAGCTCACTCCTAGCATTAACATGCCCTGGATGTGAGACATGGAGTCAAAGAAGATTTTGGAGCTTTACAATTTAATGACTACCCTGCTGGGTTTTGGACTTGCATGGGGCCTGTAGTCCCTTTGCTTCAGTCAATTTCTCCTATTTGGAGAAGAAATATTCACCCAACACCTGTAATCTGTATTTATGCAATGTCTGTACCCAATTATATCTTGGAAGTAACTGACTTGTTTTAGATTTTATGGACTCATAGGCAAAACGTACTTGCCTTGTCTCAGATGAGACTTTAACTTGGAATTTTAAGTTAATGCTGGAATGAGTTAAGATTTTGGGGGACTGTTGGGAAGGCAGGATTGGTTTTGAAATGTGAGAAGGGCATGAGATTTGGGAGGGGCTGGGGTGGAATGATAAGGTTTAGCTCTGTGTTCCCACCAAAATCTCACATTGAACTGTAATCCCCATGTGTCAAAGGAGGGCCTGGGGGGAGGTATTGATTCATGGGGGCAGACTTCCCCCTTGCTATTCTAGTGAATGAATTCTCATGAGATCTGATTGTTTCTTCTCAAAAAGGAGGTTGTTTAAAAGTCTGTAGCACTTTTCCCATCTCTCTATATCTCCTGCTGCCATATGAATAAGTTGTTTGCTTCTCCTTTGTCTTTAGCCATGATTGTAAGTTTCCTCAGGCCTCCCAGCCATTTTTTCCTGCAGAACTGTGTGTCAATTAAACCTCTTTTCTTCATGAATTACCCAGTCTCAGGTAGTTCTTTATAGCAGTGTGAGAATGGACTCATGCAACAGTTGAGTTACTTCCAACATTTTGGCTATTGGGAATAATGCTGCTCTAAGCATAGGTGTACAAATATCTGTTTGAGTCCCTGCTTTCGCCTCTTTTAGATGTAAACCCAGAAGTGGAATTGCTGGATCATATTTTTAATTTTTGGGGGTAATTTCTATTATGTTTTCCACAGTGGCTGTATCATTTCACATTCTTATCAATAATATACAAGGGTTCCAATTTCTCCACTTTCTCACCAACACTTGATTTTTCTGTTTTTATTTTTTTTAAATAATAATCATCCTAATGGGTGTGCAGTGGTATCCTGGTTTTGATTTGCATTTCCCTAATGATTAGTGATGTTGAGTATCTTTTCATATGTTTATTGGCCATTTGTATATCTTTTTGTGAGAAATGTCTATTCAAGTCCTTTGCCCATTTTTGAATCGTACTGTTTCTTTTTTGTTGTTTTTGAGTTCTAGGAGTTCTTTATTCTGGATTTAAATCCCTTATCAGATTCATAATTTGCAAATTTTTTCTCCCATTTTATGAGCCACCTTTTTACTCTGTTGATAGTGCTCTTTGATACACAAAAGCTTTTAATTTTGATGAAATCCTGCTTATCTATTTGTTTCTTTTTTAGATTGTGCTTTGGAGTTCATATCCAAGAAATCGTTGCCAAATTCAATGTCATGAACTCTCCTACTCCTTTTTTGCATTTTAAGGTATCTTTGCCTTCAATAAACTTTTATTTTAAAGTGTCTTTTTTATATTTAATCTTTTGTTGAGGAGAAGTATATTTTTGTGAATGAAATGAGTAAGGGATCCAATGTATTTAATTTCATAAGGCTTCCTGATTATTACAAACCATTTCTTGAATAATAGTTTTTCTCCAAAATTTGTAATGCTATCTTTGTACCTATATGTGGGAGTGGGGAAGTCTACCTCTCTCATGCTCTTTATTCAGTTTTACTAATCTACATCTTACCCCTGGGTCAACACTACACTGTCATTAATACAGTATATAATAAGTTTTGCTCTCTGGTCAGACCTGTTCCCCTTTGTGGAGAAAAGAGCTCATATAGCAGGCCTGACACTGCTCTCTTTAGAAAGTCCTGCTTACAAAGTTGGTCCTAGAATGATGTCTGGGAACCTGGATTTGGGGATGGTTGCCACCATTTCCAGAACTGATAAGAGTGGCTCACTGTGCCTAAACCATTTGTGCAAACACTAGGTTCATGTTGGCCACCTGCTTTACTTCCAGGAGTCTGGAAGTTCGGTGCATGTCAGGCAGAGGGGGCCCATGTATCCAGGCTGCAGTAAAAACCCTAGATGATGAGTCTCAGTGGCCTTCCCTGATAGATGTGCTGTCATAGCTCATTGCTGGAAGAATCAAGTGAGTCCCATGAGACTCTACTGGGAGAGGACCCTTAGAAGCTTGCACCCAGTTTCCTCTGGACTTTGCCCCTGTGCCTTTTCCCTTTGATAATTTTACTTTGCATCCTTAACTGTCATAAGTTATAGCTATGAGGGTGACCACATGTCAAGTCCTGTGAGTCTCCTGGTGAATCATTAAACCTGGGGTGGTCTTGGGACACCCTTTCTCCTTCTCTGGTGCCTCTTTCTTCTTCCTTTTATTCAACAATATCTTGGTTATCCTCACATCTTCATTCGTTTTTATGACTCTTACAATTCTCAAGGATTCAGTTGACATCTCATTGCATTTGCCGATAAATCTGGGGGTGGAAGGAGATCAATATCTATGTCTATGCCAAATATTGTGTGTTCATTCTCACTACCAGCCTCACCATCCTGAGCTCTTCCCTGTGCCTCTGGATCACGGAGCCTGAAAACTACGTTTCCCAGACTCTGTTGTTCATGGGCCCAGTGAGAGTCCATCATGCGAGGCACTGGCATGAGGTTGGAGGGAGGAAGTGAAAGCCTCTTTCTTCTCTCTGGGACTCTGTGTGTATTGCAAAGCACAGACATGGAATTTTGACCACAACTTTGAGCATCTTTTTGAGAAGCACTCACATTAGGCTCCAGCATCTGCCCTGTGATTCCAGAAACCTCAGAATTCCTGACCATGCCCTTCCTGGGTTTTGCTCCTTCAGCTTTCCAAAGACTATGAAAACCTCTACTTCTGTATCATATCTCTTCATCCTTAGAGTTCCCAGAATGGTTTCTCTTTCCCTGGCCAGACCTTAACTAATATTGTTAAATCAAGTTTAGCCTAAAGTTGCCTCCTTATATACTTTAAGTTCAGTCTAAAGGTTTCTCTGTATATAATAAACTGCAACTGAATCAACTGAATTGGATGTGTAAACAGACTAACCTACTCTAGTGCCAGTCACTGTGTTTGGGCGAATTAAAGACAGCCAACTGTTCAAACTGTTCAAATAAGGCAAATGCCAAGCTATAACCAATCTAGCTGTTTCTGTGCCTCAATTCTATTTTCTGTAGGTCACTTTCCTTTTTCTGACCATAAATGTTCTTCCACCACATGGCTGCACTGGAGTCTCTGAGCCTACTGTGGTTCGGAAGGTTGCCTGATTTGCAAATCATTCTTTGTTCAATTAAACTCTTTCAATTGTCTACAGTTTTGCTTTTAACAGTATAACACCAGCTGGGCACAGTGGCTCATGCCTGTAATCCAAGCACTTTGAGAGGCTGAGATGGGTGGATCACTTGAGGTCAGGAGTTCGAGACCAGCCTGGCCAACACGGCGAAACCCCATCTCTACTAAAAATACAAAAATTAGCCAGGCGTGGTGGCACCTGCTTGTAATTCCAGCTACCTGGGAAGCTGAGACAGGAGACTTGCTTAAACTCAGGAGGCAGGGCTTGCAGTGAGCTGAGATCCCAACATTGCACTCTATCCTGGGCAACAAGAGCAAGACTCCATCTCAAAAACAAAAACACAAAAGCAAAAAACAATATAATACCATTCTGGTTCTTCCGTGCTCCATCATTTCATTTATTTAGGTCTTTTTTATATCCTCGATAGTTTTATAAATTTCTCTATAAAGTCCGCCAGCAGAATTGAGCTCCCTTTGCCCACAGCAGCATTCATGGTAACTGTTATGATCTGAATGTTTGTATCTTTTCAAATTCATGTGTTGAAACCTAATCACCAATATTATAGTATCAGAGGGTGGGGTCTCTGGGAGATGATTAGATCATGGGGGTAGAGACCTCATGACTGGGACAAATGAGGCCCAGAGAGCTCCCTTGCCCCTTCCACAATGTGAAGATGCAGCAAGAAGGCCTCATCTAGAAACCATAAGAAGGCCTCATCTAGAAATCATAAGAAGGCCTTATCTGGAAACTATAAAGCAGGCTTCTCAAGACACTGAATCTGCAGTGCTTTGGTCTTGGACTTGCCAGCCTCCAGAACTGTAAGGGATAAATGTCTGTTGTTTATAAGCCACCCAGTTTATAGAGTTTTGTTATAGCAGCGTGAATGGACTGAGACAACAGCAAACCCTCACACTGGTTTCCTTTTCTGCTTTCCTATCTCACTCGCCTTGTTCCCCTACTCCTGCTTCCTGGGATCATCTTCCTTAATAAGGGACGTGTTTAAGTCCATTCTCACACTGCTCTAAAGAAATACCTGAGACTGTCATTTATAAGGAAAAAGTTTAATTGGCTCACAGTTCCATGGGCTGTACAGGAAGCATGGCTCTGGCACCTGCTCAGCTTCTGGGGAGGTCCCAGAAAGCTTACAATCATGGTGGAAGGCAAACGGGGATCGAGGCATCTCACAAGACAGGAGCAGGAGCAAGAGAGAGAGGGAGGAGGTGCTCCACACTTTTAAACAACCAGATCTTGTGATAACTCACTCACTGTCATAAGAGCAGCACCAAGGGGATAGTGCTAAACCATTCATGAAGGACCACCCCCACGATCCAATCACCTCCCACAGGGCCCCACTTCCAACTTTGGGGATTAGAATTTGACAAGAGATTTTGGTGGGGACACAGATCCCAAACATATCACTGCTTATGCCTAAATCCCTGTCTTGGCTTGAAAGAAACCCACACTAAAATATGCATTTACTCAGAAGCCATAATAACAATAGCTACTACTACTGGATGGGCATGTGGTTATGCTGAACAAACAGTATCTCCCTTAATTCTCCCAGAATTCCCATGGTGCACTTACTTTATGAACAAGGAAACCAAAGCACAGAGAGCTGAAATAACTTGCTTGAAGTCAGAAAGCAAGGATCTGGCAGATCCTGGGTTTTAACCCAGGACCCTCCAACTCCAAA
The DNA here is from genome assembly GCF_024542745.1 of Macaca thibetana thibetana. Lineage (NCBI taxonomy): Eukaryota > Metazoa > Chordata > Mammalia > Primates > Cercopithecidae > Macaca > Macaca thibetana. Next base: position 177,960,979 of record NC_065582.1, read on the forward strand.
TTTTTGAACTTGCCCCACCCCTACTCTGATGTCAAAATCCAGATCCTTCCACGAGTGTGTTGTATGACTTTGGTTACGTCATTTTAAATCTCTGAACTCGCCTGGGTCTGAACTGGATGATCTCAAAATCTCTTTCTACCATTAGCAGATGATAGCCCCGTGACACCAGGATGCAGATCACCTTCCAAGTGACCCTTCCGCAGTGGTTTGCATGGAACAGAGGACACAGTTTCACCTCCAGCTCTACAGTCCTTGCAGATCCCCTACACCAGGGCTGTCTCACTGATAAAGGCCAGAGCCCAAGTCTGGAAATCCACAATCCACGCAGAAAGATGGAAGGAGCCTGGGAAGAGGGAATGAGCTCCCTCCATGAGGCCCAGGGGCACGAGGAGCCCCTTACTGTTCCAGCCCCACAAGGGATGGCTTTATGCTTCCTGCAGAGGGTAGCCTTGCAATGTGCATAAATTAAGCACGGTTCAGTCTTTATTGCCATGCAAAGCCTTGGGAGGACTGTTTTATATGTCTCTGTTTGCATGGCGTTAGCATCATATAGGCTGAAATTAATTCCACCAGACGGGCTGCTCACAAGCAGAGCCAAGAATTTCCTGGGAAGGAGTTAGGTCTGACTTTGGCAGCCGCTGTGTGCAGTGATAAAGGCCTCTCAGACGGTCTCACACAGCCGGGGCATCCAAGGGTATTATATTCTTTGGCCCCCGAGGGCTATTTCTCCCTCTTCCAGAAAACTGGGTGTGGAGTATGGACTTGGAGTCAAGGCTGATCACAGATGGGAAATGGACCCTGGCATTCTCCCTCATCCCCTGGATCATTTGATCGATGAGGCTAGCGAATCCCAAACAGGCCAGTCATCGCCCCTGTCTCAGAGCGCCAGAGCCATTGGGTCTGACTTCTGGGCTGGCTCCCCTCCCCTGAAACCAGACCATTGCCCACAGGAGATGGTTCCCTGAGCCCTGTGGCCTTGTTTCTGCCTTGTGTTGTGTTGATCCTTTGTTTTGCAAAGAACTTCTAATATGTTGTCCTATTTGAGGCCCCCCAGAGGTGGGGAAGTAGGGGAGGTGATGTTATTAGGCATGCTAATCATCATTATGATAATCACCACCATTTACCAAGCATTTCCCTCTGTACCAGCCCCCTTGGAAGCACTTTACATCCATGAACACGTTGCTCTGCAGAGAGACCCAGAGAGGAGAATGAAATGACCGAGGGCAGAGACACTCCCAGGGAATCTGCTCTGTGCCAGCCTCCTCCCCAGAAATTTCACAATCCAGAACTGTTGCTTGCAGCTTGCCAAACATACTGTGTTAATCTCCATCCCTTTGCTTGTGCTCTTCCATTTATGTGTCTAGCATTCCCTGGAAAATGCCTATTCATCCCTCAAAACCCAGCTCAGGATGCGTTTCCTTCTGCAAGCCCTGTTGATCCCCAGGCTGATTGCATTTCCATTCAGCTAGCATGTATTGGGAAGATTTCAAAAAGAGTAAAAAACTGTTGTCTGCACAGGAGCTTAGTTTAGCGGCTGCTGAGTCTAGTCCCTCTTCAGAGCCACTGAAGAGGGCTCTGGGAGCCACCCTCCCTGACTGTCCCAGCCATCTTCCTCACTCTCCATATTCCTGTTGGGTTTGGCCAAGGGGCGACATCCGCAGATCTGAGTGGGGGAGAAGGGTGGGGGTGGATATTGGTTCCCCTAGCTCCCTCTCTGTGTGGTGTATGCACTAGGTGTTTTGTTTTCTGTATTCAGATTATTTGACCTCTGAGGCCTTGCTAATTCTGAAGGGTCTGCCCCTACCAGGGCAGGCTGATCTAGAAATGGTCAACAATTCATTCACTCAAGAGTGTGCTTTACAAATGCCATCCCACAGATCCAGAACCCACATCCTCCACCTCCTCCCCTGTGGAGCTGTCACACTCCACCTGCCCTGATCACCCCAGGGTTGGGAACCAGACGATGCAGGGCAGTAACTCTGCACCCCAGATCAGCTAAAATTATTCAAACCAGCAATCCTAAGCCTGCCTGCCCTGTCTCTTTTTTCCTTCCCATCAAAACCTCAATGGAGGCTCTTGCCTACCATCTCCCCTCCCTGTCTCCTGACCCACTCAGATGTTTCCCCTGTGGATCTTCATAGCATGGTGAGCCCTTTCTCATTGGGAACTCTAAAGGACAAATGATCTTTTCAGTGCCAGTCCTCTCCCAATCTGCTGGCCTTTTCATGCCTAAATAATAATACTATGGCCGGGTGCAGTGGCTCACGCCCATAATGCCAGCACTTTGGGAGCCCAAGGCAGGCGGATCACCTGAGGTCGGGAGTTTGAGACCAGCCTGACCAACATGGAGAAACCCTGTCTCTATTAAAATACAAAATTAGCTGAGCATGGTAGCATGTAATCCCAAATACTTGGGAGGCTGAGGCAGGAGAATCGCTTGAACCCAGGAGGTGGAGGTTGTGATGAGTCGGGATCTCCCACTGCATTCTAGCCTGGGCAACAAGAGCAAAACTCTGTCTCAAAATAATAATAGTAATAATAATACGTACATACATACATGAACACTTGAGGTTGCTTAGGGCTGGCTGCTTCTGTCTGCTGGAACCCCACTGCTCTGGCCCGTTGCTCCCACCTTGTTCTTTTGTCTCTGTTCCAGTGACCACCCCTTCACTCCCCATCAGGCCTAGGAGCAGTGACACCACCCCTCTTAGCTCTTGGGTTCTGCACTGTCTCTTGCTGGTCACCCAAACCTTGTTCACAACTTGATGAGTAGTCTTTGTATTAAAGTCATCTCAGTTACACAGTTTGAGAGTCTCTGTTTCTAGGAAGAGATGGAGCCATGAGCAGACCAGCTGAATACCCTCCTCTCCATCTATCCAACCACCTTCACTTGCTTGTCTCAAAATCTGCCTCCTGCAGGAATCTTGAGTCCAGCCTCTGCTTCCCGCATCTTGGTGTCCCTGCACAGCAAAGCAATCCCCATCCTGCAAGGAGCTGAGACAAGCAGCAGGATGGGAGGACAGCATTTGGTGGTTGGTCCAATGGCGGGATTGATGGAGGAGTCACAGAGGATGCCCTAGCCTCCAGTGTCACCAGTGGTGGGGCCAGACAGAGAATAGGCTTGTCAGGGAAAGGGATGAATTCATTCATGGTGTACTGAGCTGGAGGGGCCTATGGCATCCACGTGGCCAGGCCAGTGAGCCAGGGAAGAGGGGAGTCATGGTGTGGAGAAACCCCCCAGGAACCATGCAGAGAGGAATGAGAGTGGGTCTAGGGGAGCCAGGCTGGCATGTGGAAGCAGCAAGAAGCCACTGCTGGGGCAAAAGGCAGAGAGAGAAGAGGAGAGAAAAGGAGAGGAGAGGAGAGGGCAGAGTCCAAGGGCCAGGCAAGGCAGGCTCTCATGGCGAAGTCCCAGGGCCGTGGGCTGAGAGGAGCCTTTAGATTTGCCAGCTGAAACATCATGTGGGCCTGTGGTTTTTGCAGCAAGGAGGAGGGGGCAGAGATGCGTTTGAGCAGGCGAGGATGACCGTCGAAGGTGAGTGAGTCCTGACATGGACGTGCTCAGAGGATAGCCTCGGATATGCGCAGGTGCGTGAGAAGTGTTGAAGGAAAACAAACACAGGCAGGAGGTGTATTGGGGGCTAAATTATGTCCCCCTCACCCACATTCACATGTGGAAGCCCTAAACCCCATACTTCAGAGTGTGATTATCATTGGAGACAGGGCCTTTAGGGAGGTGATTAAGGTGAAATGAGACCATCAGCTTGGGGCCCCAATCTGGTACAGTTGGTGTCCTCATAAGGAGAGGAAGAGACACCAGAGCCCTCTCCCCTTGAGCATCCACACAGGAAAGGCTGTGTGAGGACACAGCAAGAAGGCGGCAGTCTACAAACCAGGTAGAGAGGCCTTACCAGGAACCAACCCTGTTGCACCTTTATCCTGGACTTCCAGCCTGCCGAACTGTGAGAAAAGAAACTCCTGTTCTTTAAGCTGCCTGGTCTGTAGTGTTCTGTTAGAGCAGCCTGAGCTGACTAATACGAGAGGTACGGCCACCTGGCCTGATCGGGGGCAGGTGGGGGAAGGACAGGAAATGGAGACAGCTGAAGGATGGGCAAAGTCAAGTGGCTGAAAGGGTGGGGAACAGCATTTCATGCAGAGGGAATTGCATGTCCAAAGCCAGGCATGGAGCAAGCATGGCTCATTGGAATAATCAAAAAACAAGTCATTTTTAAAGTAGGATTTGCCTCTCTCTCTCTGTCTCTGTGTGTGTGTGTGTGTGTGTATGTGTCTGTATTTAGTTTTTCCTTATGTTTTATTTCTTATGGGGCCTCAGATGCAGAGGGTTGTGGTGATCGTTTCCTGACCTCATCCCCATCTAGTGGGAGAAAGCCTTTATTTTCACTGACTTCTTCTCTCTTAGCTCCATACCCCAGCTCTGTTCCTCCCATAGTCAACCGTTCTACAGTTTTGACATGTACTTTTCAATTATAAAATATGTGCTGCTATTTGTATACATATATATTTTTTGTAGGATATATTGGGTCCCATATCTCGATTTCTCCCTGTCTTTTTTCTTTCCTCCTGTCCTTTCTTCCTTCTCAGGCTTGTGTGAGGTCTTAAGATCCATCATGCTGCTGTGAAGTGGTGAAATCTGTCACTTACATGCCAGGGCATTGCATCCTCTCCATTTTCCCCATAATGGACACACAGGGTGTTTTCCTCTCCTTGTCCTAGGGTAGAGATTTGCAGAGTGTCTGATGAAGGAGGGAGCGAGACAGGAGGCCAGGAGCCCCAGGGATGGCAGGATGGGGAGGGTCTAGTTCAGGACAAGGGAGAAGAAGGAGGTCCTATGCCCTTGTGTGATTTCTCCAGGGACAGTGTGAGTGGATGGATTTGCCCAGGGTCGGAAATGGCTGGGACCCACGAAATGACAGGGAAGGGAGCAGATGCCGGCACCTTCCAGAACACCCTTTCATTTCACCCAGTGAGTAGGGGAGGCCCAACTGAGACTGGCTAGTTGCTCTGGGAGGTGGACCAGCTGGCATCCTTTCAACAGATTGTCTTTAAATACTTGTGGAACGCTTATTTGGAGGGGTGCAGAGAGGAACTTATTTTTATTAATAAAAATTGCATGCCTCTCTATGCTCAAAATAAGAGATTTATTATGTGCATTTATTATAGGTGATTTTCCAAACCAGACAGCATCTTGGGAGGCATATTAAAGAGTCTAAAATGTAGATAATAAAATAAAGCCCTCATCTGGGGTCAACAGCCCTACATAATACCTCGTTCTGTTTCTGAATCTCAGCTGGCTGTGATTTGCAACTTCACATTCCCTCTTGATGGCTGCAGCCAAGTGGATACAGCTTGCAGAGCCTGGCACAGAAATCTACGGCTGAGGTGGGTCATCCAGGGAATAGCGTGGTTTAATTTCCATTCCAGGCAGCGTCCACACTAGCAGGACCAGGGTTCAACCTCCCATTTGGCCAACTCTGTAAGCTATCGTGACTGGAGACCTGCGCTAACTGGAGCTGGATTTCTGATTTATGCCAGTGATGTTTTCATGCCCTTACTGAGCCATGTCCCAGGCAGAGGCCTGGCTGGCCACTCTTGACACACCACTAGAGGTAGCTGCTGTAGTCCTCATTTTACAGCCGATAGCACAGGGACCAGAATGGCTAAGTGACTTGCTAAAAGCCACATAACAAGACTGTGCATGGTGGTTCATGCCTGTAATCCCAGCACTTTGGGAGACTGAGCTGGGAGGACTGCTTGAGTCCAGGAGTTCAAGATCAGCCTGGGCAACAAAGTGAGACCCCCGTCTCTACAAAAATAAAAAAGAATTAGCCAAGCGTGATGGTACATACCAGCTACATGAGAAGCTGAGGTGGGAGGATTGCTTGAGCCTGGGAAATTAAGGCTGCAGTGAGCTGTGATCACACCACTGCACTCCATCCTGGGTGACAGAATGAGACCCTAATTCAAAAAATGAAAATTAAAAAATGAAAAGCCACCAACACGAAAGCAATGAAACTGAGATTTGAATTCAGCTGATCTCAGAGCCCTGTTAATGCACTGGGCCTCATAGTATATAAACCATGTCTTTTATTTTCTGTATTCTGATGCTTTCATGTCTGGGACCTTGCAGACCGTAGAGAGACTGCCCCTTGCCAGGGCTAGCCAATTTCTATAGATTGGAAACCACTCCTGTGAGTGTGACTTTCAGATGTAAACCAACCAGTCCAGATCCCACACCCCAACCACCTCCTCCATTGAGCTCTCAGTCAGGACCACTGTTCCCCTCTATGCCCCTAGACAACTCAGTGTAGCTACACTGCCTTGTCCATTCCTTCCCATGGAAACCACAGCAAAGGCTCTTACCCACGTGTTTCTGCCCCCTCTGCCTCCTGACTGACCCTGGTGACTTGCAGGGAGAGCTGTGCCTCTCATTTCTAGGGATCTGTGAGATAAAAACTTTTTCATTCATGACAGTCACTTCTTTGGGTCTTACCATAGTTGATTAAAACAAATCCTGGATCACCTTAAGAATGCATGCATTTTCTAACAATCAATATCCTGTTGATGCCAGGTACCTGGCTCAGAGCTTTCACCCTCCCTTTTTCTTTTTGGGTATAATCACATATAGTAAAATGCCACCCATCTTATCTTCATCAACCCCAGCACCACCTCCTATCGTCCCCAGTTTACCCACAAGGAAACTGGATGGCAGAGAGGTTCAGTAATTTGTTGGACATGCAGAATAAACCAGCAGCTGAGAAGGAATCAAGTCAATGTCTCATCAATTCATCTGACTCTCTAACGACAGGGTTGGAAAATAGCCTCCCATTACTTCTCCTTGTGCACCTGACTGAGCCCTCTCTAAATTCTACAAGAATCACTCACTCATTCATTGTCTCACGTGCTCATTCACTGTCAGTGACTCTGCCTAGCCCTACTCAAGGCACTTGGGCAATAGAGAAATGATTCCAGTGTGGTCCTTGTTTTCAAGGCCCTGCAGGCCAGCTGGGGTCAGGCACACACAGAGAAGTTGGGGAGGCTCAGTGGAGTTGGCGCTGGACTGGGGGAAGCAGAAGCATCTGGGGGCCTCCCTGGCCCCGCACGATAGAGGGAACGTGCAGCCCACAAGCCCCGGGCTGACTGGGCTCTGCCCGTGCCCTTGAGATCAGAGCCCTCCATTTCCTCTCTTGTTTTAACAAGCAGGGAATTTCCGCATCTTCTATGACCTGAAAGCAAATTCCACCAGCCCCTCTGCCCGCCGCTTTTCCCTTCTCTTCCCGCAAACCCCTTCTGTCTTTCCTATCTGATCCTGAGGGCTGTATGATGTTGTCTTTTTCCTGCAAATGATGATGTGAACCTTAGTGATGAGGGTATCCAATGCCACCTTCTAAACTCATCACAAATATCAGCTTATCCCCTTATCTGCAGGGGTATGTTCCAAGACCTGCCGTGGATGCCTGAAACCTCAGACAGTACCAAACCCTAAATGCGCTATGTCTTTTCCTATATGCACGTACCTATGATAGAGTTTAATTTATAAATTAGGCATGATAAGAGATTGACAACATTAATAATCCAATAGAACAATCATAACAATCTACTGTAATAGAACAATTATAACAATCTACTGTTATTATAACAATCTACTGTAATAACAATTATAGCAATCTATTATAATAAAAGGTGAACATGGTTCACCTCTCTTTCAAAATATCTTACTGTACTGTACTCAGCTATTTCCAGAGCTCAGTTGATCATGGATAACTGACACAAGGAAAGTGAAAGTGGGTGAGAGACGCCTGCTGAATTGGGACATTGTTAGACAACATTCTGCAGTGGCTGAACAGTGGAACACCATGTTGTCATTTCAGTGCTATACAAGAATATTAACTGATGTGGAAAGCTGTCCATTATAATAAAGTTCAAAAAGAACTTGCAAAATACAAGATGCATTATGATCCCATTTGGTATAAATATTAGAAATATATGCATCAGTGTCTAAGGATTGGGATTCAGGAGGTTTTCCTTTTCTCCCAGCTCATTTGTGGTATTCTCTATTTCCGTAAGAACAGGTATTGTGTAAAACAAAAACATTTGCATTTACTATGGCCCCTCCCTGCTTTCTACCAAGTCTGTGTTACTGGGCACAGAGACGGTCCTGGAAGAAGAGAGATCTTGGGAAGGAATGGGCCTGTTCCAGGAGCCGGGAATGTGATTGTCTGCCCTTTTGCCCCACAGTGATCCCTCCAGGTCCCCAGGTCAGGTTAAGAGCCCTGTCACAGCAACCTTTGGGCTGTTGTCCACCCCCATGTCAGGCACTAGAAGGTTCATCTGTAAAGTAGAAATAATTGCCTCCACTCTCCCTGTTGGAAATTGAATGGCTTTATGCACATAAAGCACCCCGAGGCCTGGTACACACTAAGTGCTCAGTAAAAGCCCAGCCATGGGCACCCTACCTTGTGCTCTTCTCTCAGCTGTCTTTGTGCTTCTCTGCTTCCATTCCTTATTCCTCCTCACTCCATCTTTTCTCACCCTCTGTCTCTAGTCCTTACTCCCATAATCCCTTCTTTGTTTTGCTATCTCAGCAGGACAGGAGTGTCAAGACCAAGTTTTTTCCCAATGGTGTTATCTCATGGAAGCCTCATAACCTTGCAGTCAAATCAGTGGTGTTATGCCCATTTTATAGAAAAAGAAACTGAGGCCCTGCATGATGCACTGTCCATTGGGATTGGTTTTTGGATGGCTGTCCCAAGTCTCCAACAATCCTGTAAGCACTCAGGGTAAAGACTGCGTCCCCTTCAACCTCTGTATCCCACACCCCCTACCCTGCACCCATTTTGTGAAGCCAAAATAGGTGGGGCCTAGGTGAGCAGGAAGGACCTAGTATGATGGTGGTGGTGAAAGGATTATGCCACAGTGTAGACAGAGTAGTTAGATTTAGACTCTTACCTCCTGTTCGGGAGGCTTCAAGCCGATAGCTAATTTTTCTAAGCCCGGTTTCCTCATCTGTAAACCAGAGATAATAGCAGTCCCCACTCTCTATGGGCTGCTGTGATGATTAAATAAGAAATACACATAAAACTCCTAATAGGAGAGCTGGGTGGGCCATGTGTGTGCAGGACAGGTCAGCCGGGTGGCGCTGTGCTCTGGACTGAAGGCGGGGCGGGGTCAGGTCTTCCGCTTCCTTACCTGAGGCAACGACTGTGCCCCAGCCTTACCAGCCTGGTGTTCTGGGGGCTACTGGAGTGGGGGTGGCACTCAACTGAGGGTTGGGGGCTTCACAGCAAATTCATTTCCACTCGCCCAGACCATCCCCTGCCCGCTTTCTTACCAGGACTCATGAAAACCTGGTCGCATTTTCCTTTAGCTCTTGATGAACCAATAACCTTGGACATCTGAAAATAAAACGTCTCTGGCCCCCACAGCCTACCGAGGTTGTATGGCTCTGCAGACATTATAAAACATCAAATTAGATGGAAAATTGCCCAGGGTCCCTGTAAATGAAAATTACTCTTTTTTATAGGGGGAAAAAATGACCCTTAAAATCGCAACAAACAATTCCGGGCTCTTCCTTTTATTAGCCGGCTCACATGGCAAGCAGTATTTTCTCATTCCACCACTTTGGCTCCAGCCCATGTTTTTACCACATTTTGCTTTGCACATTTTCACAGTGTTGTAACGTGAAAATGAGGTTCTGCCCTCGTCTTGAGTTCCTGTTGGAAGGGGATGTTTTGCCTCTGCAAAGTTTTTGCCTCCTGGTGGGTGCTGGCTGGGTCCAGGCTTGGCGTAGGGTATGAAAGAGCACTGGATGAAGGGTTAGATGACTAAGCCTGCTGTGTGACTTCCAGCTAGTTGCTTAACCTCTCTGGGCTGCACTTTCTTCTTCCACGATAGGAGAGGGCTGGATTGGGTTAGGGATGGCACAGTCAATGCCTCTAGGTGCCAGCAAGGTGATGTCCATGTGTGATGGCCTCCACCTCCATGGGGTCATGCCAGGGCTTGTGGCCTCCCATTCATGTCCAAATCCCAACATAAAAACTCAGACATATTTTCTTTTTTTCCTGCAGAACCTCACAAGAAAATTTGGGAAACAAGGCAAAGAGGGAAGATGCTGTTGGCTCTAGTTCAGAGCTTCTCAACACAGGGCTGATTTGGGCCCTGATTTGGCCACGTCTGGGGCGTTTTTGGCTGTCATGACTGGGCCATCATCTGGTGATGCTGCTGACATCCTGTGGGTGGAGGCCAGGGCTGTGGCTAAACACCCCACAGTGCACAGCCCTGCCACTGACAAAGGACTAGGTGGCCCCAAACGCCCCCAGTGCCCAAGGCTGAGAGCCCTGCAGCAGGGCGGGGTTGGGTTGGATTTGGGAGTGGAGACTAGCTGGCCTGGGTGGGTCCCTGCCACTGGCTTGACACCCTGTGAGGCAAAGCAGTGCCCGTGGAGCCTTGGATGGCTGAGTCAAGGCCCACATGAGTCAGCAGGGCCCGAGCACAGCCTCCGCACTCTCTGGCTGTGATGGGCCTGCAGACTGACCTTTGTCAGGGGCTGGAGAACCTCAGACGCCTGCCACCAAACCCCAGGCGGGGCCTAAAGATTTGCCAGGGGTGGGGGTGGGGGACCAAAGATATTGGTTAAGTGTTGAGGAGTGAGGAAGCCACAGTGACTAAGCCGGGCCTGGGCGTCGCGGGCTGATCCTAATGAAGCCCAGCCAGTCTCTCCTTCACAGTTTTGACACAGTTAGAAAAACTTTCTCTTGTTTAACTGGAAACAGCCACCCACACTCACCCTCTCACATACCGGTTGCCTTCTTGCCGATCATAGGAAATAAACGGACCTTTTAAAAAATCACAAGTGAAATGTAAGGAAACAGACTGAGCGGGGGCGTTAGGGGTCTTGAATTCGGCCCCCTGGGCAGGAGAGAGCAGGAGTGAGATATGTGAGGCTGTGTGAGTCCATCCTGCCTCCACTCTGTGCTCCAGTCTGGAATGGGGCGGTGGACACGGGCTCCTCAAGCCTGCTGGCTCTCTCGGTTTAGGTTTCTCCCGATGGGAGTGGGAATCCGGGGAGGGGCTGCTTCTCAGGGCCTTCTCACGGCTCCCTTCTCGGGACATTTCAGTCACAGATTTGTGAACCTGCAGTTTTGGGAGGATGCCTACAGGTCACCTTGTCCAACCTCAAATGCAGATGCGCCCTCTACTTTCTTCCGAAGAGGTCACATTGTCTCTGCTTGGCCGCTCCTGGGATGAGGGGCTTACTCCTATGCCCAGGCCAGCCAATTTCATTCCCGGACACCCCTGGACAGCTCTGGCTTCCATGTGTGCTTTTTTTTTTTTTTTTTTTTTTTTCAGACGGAGTCTCTCTTGCTAGGCTGGAGTGCAGTGGTGTGATCTCGGCTCACTGCAACCTCCGCCTCCTGAGTTCAAGCGATTTTCCCGCCTCAGCCTCCCGAGTAGCTGGGACTACAGGCACATGCTACCACCCCCAGCTAAGTTTTTTGTATTTTTAGTAGAGACGGGGTTTCATCGTGTTAGACAGGATGGTCTCCATCTCCTGACCTCGTGATCAGCCTGCCTTGGCCTCCCAAAGTGCTGGGATCACAGATGTGAGCCACTGTGCCCAGCCTACCCAAGCTTTTGAATGCAGAGCTTGTTTTTAATGTGAAGTCACATGCCAAGTGGCCACCTGCCCTCCTCCTCCTTTTCTCTTCTGGGTCCCTGGACTCCCACATCCTTGGTCCCAGCCACCCTGGTGACCCTGCTCCCTTTCCGGGCACCTTTCTGTGACTTCTACACTTGCTGCTTCCTGGCTTGGACATCTACCTCACCCAGGAAAGCTCCTATTTATTTTGAATCCCAGTTTCTATGTCCTTCTGTCCCCCACCCCAAGAGCCTTGCTGAGGTTAGGAAACTATGAGAAAGGGATTTATGTGCCCCACAGCAGTGAGGACACCCCCTCTTGGTCATTTCATATTCGACGTTAGCTCAGATAAACAATACTAGAAGATAACGTTTGCCAACCCCCCCAAGATTCACTCGCTGATACTAATCCAAACTTGTTCACTCATGTATTTGTTTGTTTAATTAACAAATATTTATCCAGCACCTGCAACGACTTATGTACTACAATAGATGCCAGGGCACAGCCAGGGATGAAACAGACAGAAGTCCTTGTCTCCGTGGAGGTGACATTCTGGTTGGGGGAGGCAGCTGTTAGGTGAAATGAATAAGTAAACTGTACACTGTAATAGCAATAGGTGTGGCGGAGAGGAATGAAGTGCAGATGGTGGTGTCTGGTGACAGCTGCAATTTGAAATCGAAAGTCCAGGGAGGACACACAGAGGGAAAATCTGGAGGTGAGGACGTCAGGTGAGCTGCTACCTGGAGGCTGGGCACTCCCCGGGAAGGCTCGTGTGTTCCAGGACAGGCAGCGGGCGCTGTGTGACTGCAGTGTGGTGGGCTGGGGAGAGGTAGGTCCTGAGATCTGAGAGGTGATGGCCCAAATCCTGTAGAATCCCAGAGGCCATGGCTGGGACTCGGCTTTTCCTCCAGGCGGGGTGGAAAGCACTGGTGGGTGGTGGACAGAGGATGGTGTGGTCCGATTGCAGCGGGATTCCGTGCATCCTCTGGCTGCTGTGTGCAGAAGGAACAGTGAGGGGCAAGGCGGGAGCCGGGAAACAGGGAGAGAGGCTGGAGGCTTGGTCCAGGCTGGGGGCAGCGGGAACAGCGAGCAGGGGCTGGATCTGGGACATAGTCATGGTTATCAGCTGCTGCAAGGAAGTCATTTTATTTTTAGCCCGGTTATAACGATGAAGTAGAAATGCAGAAAGATTAAGGTCACATTGCTAAAAGGCACTATGAGTGGTGCCCACCCCACCCATGCACCTGTCCCTCTCCAGGAGTGAGCTTCCCATGGGCAGGCATGTGCCCCTCACTGGGCACATTGGGTCCTGACACGCAGTGGGGACTCAGGGCTGTTAAATGTGGATTTCACTGAACCCCATAGCGAGCCCTTTAGGACCTCTGCCCAAGGTCATTCTGGCCAAAGGCCGCTAGAGGGCAGCGGTGCTTTTCCCGCTGCATGAAGTTTGGGACAACATCAGCAGTCAGCCTCGTCTTGTCCCAGGTCACCACTGAGGGCCAAGGAACTTAGGGAGCAGGAACACGATCGATGAGCACCCCACCGCCAACCCCAACACTAACTCTTTGCCCAAGCCAGAGGAAAGGAACTCGTTCGAGGACCCAGGAGGGAGGGCTGGATAGGGCCGTGGAGAACCACAGCATGATCCCCTCCTGGACCCCCTTCTTACACCTGGAAAAGCAGGCAAAGAAGAAGGAAAGGGTTTGCCAAGGTTACTCGGGACTTGCTGCTAGACCCACACTAGCCCTTCTCCCAGGCCACCTTTCCTGTGATCCCAGCGACTTCCATCAGCACAGCTGATCCCGGAAGGCTATGGGGTTGGGTGTGCTGGGTGCACCAGGTTAGATCAGTGTCCTGAGAAGGTCCCTCTGGATGGTGGAGAGGTGGGTGCAGGGGCCCTGAACAGTCGGAGAGGAACCCGACTGGAGCAGCCTGCTGGCAGGTCCTGGCCTGCATTTTATGCCCAGACTGGATGACAATAATTGTGAAAGGCAAACAATGTTAAGTTTCTCAGCTTCAGTTATTGGTGGCATTAACGAGCCTGGATCGATTTTTAAGAATCTACATACCACTGCAACTTGACCTTGGAGAATCGTCAATCACTTTAGAAATGCACATAGAGAGTCACACTGATGCGTTGTGTAAAAACTCCCTGCCTAAATAGTTGCTAGCAGAGAACCTCATTTGCAAGTGTAAATCTGTTTATAATTAATCACTTTTGGCAGGGCTCCCCTCCACAGCCTGGCTGGCTTCGGGGGCTCTGGCTTTTGCTGTCGATGCTCCATGTATCCAGGCCAAGCTTTCACTCTTCCCCTGACTACATTCTCCCTGACCCTTTTCCTGTCCAGGCCCTGCTCAGGCTCCTTGATCTGTCTGCCGCCAGCTTTGTCTCCCTGCTTCCTGGGGGCACTCTCCTGAGGACAGTTGCTACCATAGGCGGTGAGCCATTGATGTGTGCCAGCCTCTTCTCCAAATGTTCTCCACGAAATAACTCACACAACTCTTCACACAACTCTATTCAGTAGGTATTATTATTAACCCCATTTTACAGTGGAAACTGAAGCCAAGAGATGCTTCGAGGAGTCAGCATCAGTATTTAAACCTAGACTTCTGGTTCAATTTATACCTAGTCTTCTGGCATTTTTTGTTTGTTTGTTTGTTTTATTTTATTTTACTTTAAGGTCCAAGATACATGTTCAGAATGTGCAGGTTTGTTACACAGGTATACATATGCCATGGTGGTTTACTGCACTTATCAACCTGTCATCTAGGTTTTAAACCGTGCATGCATTAGCTATTTGTCCTAATGTTCTCCCTCCCCTTGCCCCCGACCCCCAACAGGCCCCAGGCCCCAGCGTGTGATGTTCCTCTCCCTGGTGTCCATGTGTTCTCATTGTTCAACTCCCACTTATGAGTGAGAACATGTGCTGTTTGGTTTTCTGTTCCTGTGTTAGTATGCTGAGGGTGATGGCTTCCAGCTTCATCCATGTCCCTGCAAAGGACATGAACTCACTCTTTTTTATGGCTGCATAGGATTCCACGGTGTATATGTGTACATTTGCTTTATCCAGTCTATCATTGATGGGCATTTGGGTTGGTTCCAAGTCTTTGCTATTGTAAATAGTGCTGCAATAAACATACATGTGCTGTGTCTTTATAGTGGAATGATTTATAATTCTTTGGGTATATATCCAGTAATGTGATTGCTGGGCCAAATGGTATTTTTAGTTCTAGATCCTTGAGGAATCGCCACACTGTCTTCCACAATGGTTGAACTAATTTACACTCCCACCAGCAGTGTAAAAGTGTTCTTATTTCTCCACAGCCTCTCCAGCATCTGTTGTTTCCTGACTTTTTAATAATCGCCATTCTGACTGGCTTGAGATGGTATCTCATTGTGGCTTTGATTTGCATTTCTCAGTGATGATGAGCTTTTCTTCATATCTTTCTTGGTCACATAAATGGCTTCTTTTGAGAAGTGCCTGCTCATATCCTTTGCTCACATTTTGATATTTGTTTTTCTTGTACATTTGTTTAAGCTCCTTGTAGACTCTGGATGTTAGACCTTTGTCAGATGGGTGGATTGCAAAATTTTTCTGCCATTCTGCAGGTTGCCTTTTCACTCTGATGCTAGTTTCTGTTGCTGTCCAAAAGCTCTTTAGTTTAATTAGATCCCATTTGTCAATTTTGGCTTTTGTTGCAATTGCTTTTGGTGTGTCAGTCATGAATTCTTTGCCCATGTCTATGTCCTGAATGGTATTGCCTAGGTTTTCTTCAAGGGTTTTTATGATTTTTAGTTTTACATTTAAGTCCTTAACCCATCTCAAGTTAATTTTTGTATAAGGTGTAAGGAAGGGGTCCAGTTTCAGTTTTCTGCATATGGCTAGCCAGTTTTCCCAGCATCATTTATTAAATAGGGAATCCTTTCCCCATTGCTTCTTTTTGTCAGGTTTGTTGAAGATCAGATGCTTGTAGATGTGAGGTGTTAATTCTGAGGTATCTATTCTGTTTCATTGGTCTATATGTCTCTTTTGGTACCAATACCATGCTGTTTTGGTTACTGTAGTCTTATAGTATAATTTGAAGTCAGGTAGCGTGATGCCTCCAGCTTTATTCTTTTGGCTTAGGATTGTCTTAGCAATGCAGGCTCTTTTTTGGTTCCATATGAACTTTAAAGTAGTTTTTCCAATTCTGTGAAGAAAGTCATTGGGGATGGCATTGAATCTATAAATTACCTTGGGCAGTATGGCCATTTCATGATATTGATTCTTCCTATCCATGAGCATGGATATGTTCTTCCATTGTTTGTGTCCTCTTTTATTTCATTGAGCAGTGGTCTGTAGTTCTCTTTTTCTCCAATCTTGTCTGCACGCCTTATTTCAGCAAGGTGGTCTTCAATCTCTGATATCCTTTCTTCTGCTTGATTGATTCAGCTACTGGCACTTGTGTTTGCTTCAGGAAATTATCATGCTGTGTTTTTCAGCTCCATCAGGTCATCTGGTTATTCTAGTTAGCAGTTCCTATAACCTTTTATCAAGGTTCTTAGCTCCCTTGCATGGATTAGAACATGCTCCTTTAGCTCAGAGGAGTTCATTATTACCCACCTTCTGAAGTCTACTTCTGTCAATTCATCAATTTCATTCTCTGTCCAGTTTTGCGCCCTTGCTGGAGAGGAGTTGCGATCATTTGGAGGAGAAGAGGCATTCTGGCTTTTGGAATTTTCAGCATTTTTGCACTGGTTTTTCTTCATCATGGATTTATCTACCTTTGATCTTGGAGGCTGATGACCTTTGGATGGGGTTTTTGTGTGTGAATCTTTTTGGTTAATGTTGTTGTTGCTTTCTTCTGTTAGTTTTTCTTCTAATGGTCAGGCCCCTCTTCTGCAGGCCTGCTGCAGTTTGCTGGAGGTCCACTCCAGACCCTGTTGGCCTGGATATCACCAATGGCAGCCGCAAAACCACAAAGATTGCTGCTTGCTCCTTCCTCTGGAAGCTTTGTCCCAGAGGGGCACCAGCCTGATGCCAGCTGGAACTCTCCTGTATAAGGTGTCTGTCAACCCCTGTTGGGAGGTCTCTCCCAGTTAGCAGGCACAGGGCTCAGGGACCCACTTGAGGAGGCACTCTGACCTTAGCAGAGCTGTTGCGCTGTGCAGGGAGAATCCCCTTTGGCAGGATCAGCTGCTCTCCTCAGAGCCAGCAGGCAGGAAAGATTAAGTCCGCTGAAGTGCATCTGCAGCTGCCCATCCTCCCAGGTGCTCTGTCCCAGGGAGATGGGGGTTTTATCTATAAGCCCCTGACTGAGGCTGCTGCCTTTCTTTCAGAGATGCCCTGCCCAATGAGGAGGAATCTAGAGAAACAGTCTGGCCACTGCCGCTTTGTCATGCTGGGGTGAATTCCACCCAGTCCAAACCTCCCAGTCTCCTTAGCAGGGAGGGAGTGCATCTTCTTAGTCTGGATCCTGTCCTGTGCCCAGCACTAAGCCATGTGATAGCCTTCTGGACCCTCGGGCTGGCTCACCCTGCCATGCCATCCGTCCCCCATGCCCTTCCTGCCCCTCTTTTCATTGTCTGGCAATTCAGGGTGTCTTCTTATGTCCTCCCCTCCAGGAAGTCTTCCCGCATCAGGCCCCTTGTTGGTAACTGTCGGGAGTTCTGTGCTCATGGTTCATCCAGCCGAGGAAGATAGCTTCCCACACCGCTCTCTGCGGAACAGCTGCGTCCCTTCCCAGGCCCACCGCGGGCCTTCGCTCCACTCTGTGAGTCCTGACGTGTGTCCACTTCTTGATACCACTGTCCCCTATGTGATACCAGTGCACAGTCCATGGGTTGTCAAATTTGTTTTGTTTTTGTTTTTTGACCAAGAAGCAGCCAGTAGGTTGGAAGACTTCAAGGTCAAAACAATCCTCACTCCATGCAGCTGGACGCCTCCTGTGGAACCCCAAGAAGTATCCCCAGCTCCCCTCTGCCTCCTGCCCCAGCCACCCACCCACCTAGGGGTGGCAGCATTTAACCATCTCACTCCCGAAACACAGGACACAAGAGAACTTTGTAATACAATCTTTGAAAACATAGAGGCAGGGCCAGGCGCGGTGGCTCACATTATAATCCCAACACTTTGGGAGGCCGAGGCAGGCAGATCGCTGAGGCCAGGGGTTCGAGACCAGCCTGCCCAACATAGCAAAATCCTATCTCTCTAAAAACACAAAAATTAGCCGGGTATGGTGGCATGCATCTGTAATCCAGCTATTCGGGAGGCGGAGGCACGAGAATTGCTTGAACTCGGGAGGCAGAGGTTGCAGTGAGCCGAGATTGTGACACTGCACTCCAGCCTGGGCAACAGAGTGAGACTCTGTCTCAAAAAAGAGAAGAGAAAACATGGAGGTAGGAGGGAGTGGGGTTATTCTACAGCTGAGAGGCCAAGGCGCTTGGTGGGAAGAGCCTTGTGTTCAAACTAGAGGAACTGGCCCAAAGCCTGCTTCTGCCAGACACCTGTGCCTTCAGGTGAGCCACATCACTGTCTAAAAATCCCATTTCATCATCATCTTTCGAATGGGAGATATCCACTGTGTTCTGAACACATCTCTCATTCATTTTGCATTTTGAAACACAAGGTGTAACATCAGCCACCGTGTCTGTCCATGTTCTGTAAACTGCAGAGCATTAGAGAAAAAAATAGAGGTGCAGTGAGGATGGGGGTGGCCCACAGGTTTGAGGCTGGACTGGGGAGGGGCGGCAGCTCCTTCCTCTAATGGATCCCCGCTCTGAAGGGGACACTTATTCCTAGGGCCCAGTCTCCTTGGAGGAAGCACCACCTGTGGCCAGAGATAAGCAGAAGCTATAAATTCATTTTACAGAGGTCACTCAGACAGCAAGTGTGGCTTTATGGCATCTGGAACCCTCCTCCCAAGCCAGGCTGCAGTGCAAGAGAGGCCAGGCCAGATGTGAGAGGCTTATCAGTGATTTCAGGTGGTCTGCAACACTGATAAGAGGCTCACGACACCACAGGGGCTGGCGGTGGGGAGCCACGGAGGGCCGGGAAGTGAGACAAGGCTGTGCTGGCCAAGGTCTCAGCTCAGCAGACCAACAGAAGTGGAGGGCGTCCTCTCCCTGGTGGCCCATAACCCTCTGCGCTGATCCTCCTCAGAACAGGTTTTCAATTTGTCACCAGGGTACTATGGCTCCAGATAAATTCTCCAGCGTCAAAACTGTGCTTACAAATTAATTTTCTTTGCTAGATAAGTGTCTTACCCATGATATTATGCCTTCATAAGAGTTACTGTATTTGAATAATTTTACAGTAAACGATTCCTTGTTTTCCCACTTTTAATCAAAACAACACTTAAAAAAATAAAATACACTGCTTGAGGGTGTGAACTTGCGGAACGATTGCAGACCTTTCCACGTGCAGTTCAGCAGAGGAGAGGTGGTTTGGGAGGGAAGCATGGGGGGTCAGGTGCTGGGGGTTTGGAAAATGTACGAAGCAGAGCCTTGGAGAGCTCGTGGATACACAGGGGTGGAACTCAGAGGGTTGGTCCAGAATTTACGGACTTGCACATGGAGAGGGGAGGAAAGAGGAAGGACGGAGGGAGGAGAAGGTGGCAGACTTGTCTGGTGGGAACAGCCCATTGAGTCCGTGGCTGGGGAAGGGAATTCTCACAAGTGGCTGAAGACGTGAACACAAAGGGAACACAGAGTGAAAGTCCACACCCAACAGCAAAGGATAAAGAGCCAGGGGTCCGCAGGGACAGCCAAACCAGCAGGGATGACTGGATAATCATTTCGAGGCCTGGGATCCTTCGACCTTTTTTTTTTTTTCTCCTTTCCTCAGGGAGGTAGGATGCCAGGCTGTGACGTGGGTCTGCTGTAGATGATGAGGCGCTGTGAGGAAGGCAGGGAATGTTCTTCCCACAGGAGGTGAGGAAGGGCGTCTCTCACTCCCACAACTTCTTCTGGTACTTCCTGGTAGATGAGCCCAAGACCCCCGCTTTGGCCCAGTGGGTGAGTGGATGGCCAGCAGGGGAAGGGTGGGCCCGGGAGGCCACCGACTATCCCAACACACCTTGAGGAGGGGTGGGAGTTGTGGGGCACCATATCCTCTTCCCTACTCTGCAGAAGCAACTGGTTTCACGCATGTGATGTGTTTCCAGTCCATTCGCCCAATGGACATACAATTTTGCAACTGGTTTTCTTATTAGGCAAAGGTTTTTAAGATCAATGCAAATTGAATCTTGGGCATCTGATTCATTTTCTCCCATTCTGCAGGTTGTCTCTTCACTCCTGATGGTTTCCTGTGGTGTGCAGAAGCTTTTGAGTTTGATGCCATCCCATTTGTCTATTTTTGCTTTCATTGCCTGTGCTTTTTGGATAATACTCAAGATATTGCCCAGACCAACTTACAGCATCAGCCTAAGTTCTCCATGGACAGAGGATAGATAAAAAAATGTAATATATTGGCCGAGGGCCAACCTCCCCGATAGCACTTGGGTTTTCCTGTCCAGAGGTGGGACTGGGAGACAAGACTTGCTGTCTAGATTTCACAGGCCGACTAAGAATCCCTAAGCCTAGCTGGGAAGGTGACCACTTCCACCTTTAAACAAGGGGCTTGCAACTTAGCTCACACCCGACCAACCAGATAGTAGCTCACTAAAATGCTAATTAGGCAAAAACAGGAGGTAAAGAAATAGTCAATCATCTATTGCCTGAGAGCACAGCGGGAGGGACAATGGTCGGGACATAAACCCAGGCACTGGAGCCGGCAATGGCTACCTTCTTTGGGCCCCCTCCCTTTGTATGGGAGCTCTGTTTTCACTCTATTAAATCTTGCAACTGCAAAAAAAAAAAAAAAAAAAAAAAAAAAAATTTAAAAAGTCTAATATATGTACACAATGGAATACTATTCAGCCAAAAAGGGGGAAAAACCTTTCATTTGTGACAGGAGGGATGAACTTCAGGGACATGATGCCAAGAGAAATAAGCCAGACACAGAAAGACAAATGCCATGTGATCTCACTCAAACGTGGACGCTGAAAACACTGATCTCATAGAAATAGAGTAGGATGGTGGTACCAGAGGTTGGTGTGGGGGGCTGCATAGACATTGATCCAAAGATACAAAATTTCATTTAGACAAGAGATCTATTGTATTGTATACTTGAAAACTGTGAAAAGAGTGGATTTTACATGTTTTGCCACAAAAAATAAGTGTGTTAGGTAATGGATACGTTAATTACTCTGATTTAGTCATTCCACAATGTACACATATTCCAAAACATCATGTAGTACACCATAAATAAATTTAATTTTTATTTGTCAACCTAAAAAAAAATAAAATTTAAAAAAGAATTTGTATCAATTTACTATGTCAAAAGCAGCTTATGAGAGTTTCTGTTTTTCTTATCTGCACTAACAGTTGATATTATCAGACTGTATGTTTTTCTCCCTATTTGATGGGTGTAAAACTTTATCACATAGTTTTAATATGTCTCTCTCTGGTTACTAGAAAGGTTCAACCTCTTTTCATATATTTAAACAGCCATACAATTTATTCTTCTAGATGGGGCAGTCTGTATCCTGGCCATTTTTTTTCTCTCTTCCTTATTGATTTGTAGGCAATTTGGATAAATAGAGTTGTGAATTAACACATTACCTTTCTAATTTCTGTTTTCTTTTCCTTAGCTTTTCTTATTGTGCCTTTCAAACGTTTTTATACTGTCTTTTTATACCGTCTTCTCAGTGTTTTTCTTTCGTGGGTGTACTGTTTATGTCTTGTTTAAGGATTTTTTCCTTATCTTAATACACAAAGATATTGTCTTGTGTGTTATATGATACTATTGTTTTACTTGTTAACTCTGTCATCACTCTCAAATTTATTTTTGTTTATTGTGTGAGGAAGAGATATGATAAATTTTTTTAAGTGGATAGCCTATTGTCGTAACACTGTTTATTGTATTGTTTATTATATTCCCTCTGACTGGTCTTGTATTCTCAGCAATTTACCGAATTTCTATGGGTCTGTTTCTGGGATCTCTCTTCTGTTTCACTGGTTACTTACTATCTTTGCATCAATACCTTATTTGGTTAATTTCTATAACTTTATAAGGAATCATGATACCTTATAGGGAAATTCCTTTCCCTCCCATTCGTCTTTTCAAAACTTACTGATCTTTTACATTTGTCTGTAAATTTTAGAGTACATCAAGACCCATCCTGTTGGGATGTCCACTGGATACACAGAATTTATGTTAATTTGAGATTCATAAACATGACTATCATTTTAGTTATAGAGGATATTTTTAATGTCCTTTAACAAAGTTTTATCACTTTCTCCATAAAGTTTGTATACATATTTTCTTATATTTATTGCTAGGTACCTTATTTTTTCTGCTATTATAAATAAGATTAATTTTAAAATTGAATTTTCCGATTAGTTTTTAATACTTTATGTGAATACCATTCATTTTTATTATAAAATATTAATTAAATAATTAAATAAATGTATAAATGTGTATGTATATATATGAATGGTAAAACAGTGACCCATTGTGTACCTACTACTCTGCTTAAGAATAAAGAATTGCTATTAATTTTAAAGTCCTTCTTTAATATTATTGTTCTCCTCTATCCCATCCTCTTCCTCTGCTCTTCAGGTGGATTCTGTCCTCAAATTTGTTTTAATCACTCTCTTTAATTTCTTTGAAGTTTTAACCCACATATTTCTAGCCCCAAAATATATATTTTATACTTTTCCTGTATTTGATCTGTATATCTTCTTCTGCTGCTTGTATTTTCTTCCTCACTTTATGTACCTGAGATTCAGCCATATCATTACATGTTATTGTAATGTATTAATTATCATTATCATTGTATGACTCGACACCAATTTATATATCTGCTCTATCATTGATGGGCATTTGGGTTGTTTCCAGTCATTCGCTATTATAAACATTCTGCCATGAGCATCCTTAGACATATTTGCTGGTCCATAGGTAAAATAATTTATCTAGGGTACATTTTAGGGTTACAGCTTGCTGGGGTATAGGATATGCACATTTCTAAATTTTCTAGGTAACAAGAAATTGCTTTTCCATGTAGCCGTATTACTAGCAGTATGTCTGTCCAGAGGACATGTTGCCTTATGTCCTCATCAACACTTGATATTGTCAGATTTTGGATTTTTAAGCATGTTTGTAGCTATAAAAGGATATTTACTTAAAACTTCACTTTTAAATCTAAAGATAGAGACAAACTGTCCTAATCCACTCATTCTAACTTCAGACCCTTCCTCTCCACAGGAGAATAATTTCTAAACTCAGAATATGTACAACTGCCCAGGCCAGAGGAAGGACGCCGGCTGCTGAGAAAGTGCCAAAAACTTGAGCCCATGTTCTGACTTAGGAATGCCTTGAGCTGGATTGAGGCAGCAGAAGTGGGATCGGAATCAAATGAATTAAGAAGCAATGACTCTGGAGAAAGTTTCCTTGTCTTTGTGTGGCAGCCAGGAAATTATCAAAAAAATAAGTAGACTTGCAATTCAGGAATTTGATTGCAAACATTTTAGAATGCATATCAAGTGCCCATATAATGCCTGGGATGCCTTCACCATGAAGAAACATAATCTAAGTTATGACTCTGCTGACTTGAACATTTTCCACATAATTGTACTCTATTTTTTTTTTAATCTTCTCTCCTCTAACCCTTAATTGATGTCAGGACAGTCCCTTCCTCTATCCTGTGCATTCTTGATCTGACAATCTACAGAACTGAACATTCTGTAAATGCAGAAGGGGATTTTGCTTTTTTAGCACTTTTGCAAATCAACTAGGCTTAAATGATGAGAATTTTTGCCTAATAATTCTCAGTTGGTTTAAATTGCCCCTGGGTGTGAAGGTGCAATACTGATTTCAGCAGTCAAAGGACATGATCTGCCTTCCATTTTAATGGCTCACCTTGACCACTGTGCTGAGAATAAGCTGTGTTGGGGCAAAGACGGAAGCAGAGAAACCATCTAGGTAGCCACTGCAGTCATCTGGGGAAACAAATTTGAGTGAACTTGGATCAGGTGGGCAGCTGGGGAAATGCTAAGAATTGGTCACATTCTGGGTTATTTAGGTATTAGAGAGAGCAGGATTTCTGATGCCTTGGAAGTAAGTTATGGGAGAAAGAAAGGAGCCAAATTTAGCACCACGCTTTGTGGTACAGGCACAAAGATAGTCTCTAAAGCCACGAAGCATGAGATCCCAAAGAGTGTAAAGAGCACGCAGAGGAAAGGAAGGGAGTGAGGGCTGAGCTTGGATCACCCCAATGCCGAGAGGTCATGGGAAGAGAGGACCTAGAAACAGAGGTGGAGAAGAAGTAGCCAGTGGGGTGGGAAGAATTGGAGAGGTGGGGCCCTGGACGCCAAGTGAGAAAAGTACATCAAGGAGGAGGAAGTGATCAGCTGGGGCAGGTTTGATGATGAGTATGATGAACATACAAGGATGAAATAAGTACAAGAGAGAAAGGTAGTCCAGAAAAGAGAGTTGTTCCTTCTATCAGGGATTCTGCAAAAGTTTCAGGGTGCAAATTACACTTGAGCAGTTGAAAGACTGTAGGGGTTTCCAAGGGTATGGGAGGTGGGAAGGCAGCCCGGCATGTGCTTAGACATGGAGGTAATGCTACATTCAGAAAACACTTTGTTGTGAGGAGTGGGCATGTGTGTGGGTGTAGGGGGGAATTAGCAGTGGGTGAGATCAGGGAAGGCCAAGGCCAGATGAGGTGAGTCTTAGGGGAGCAACTGGTGGGCATGAAGCAGAGGAATATTGGAAGCAGATCTGCACCATAGGAAGATTGCTCTGGTTTGTGGGTGGAGGGTGGATTTGGAGGGAGGGAGGAAGACATGAGGACATACAGCAGGGAGCTGTTGCTGTTGTCCAGGTAGGAGGCTGGAACAAGGGTTTATGTTCAACTGTGCTCTTATCTTGGAAAAGGGAGTGCATGAACTTTTGTACTGCAGGTGCTCTCATCCAAGAGTAACCTTGGACTCTTCAGCAACTACTGTGTTGGCGTTTGATGGTAATTAGAGCTGATTAGAACTCTTATTTCCATCAGATCCTATAAGTGCTTGAAATGTGTCAATTCATGTCACCTCCCAAATAAGCCTATGACATTTGTATTATTGTCATCCTCACTTCTCAGAGGAGAAAACTGAAGCACAAAGATGCTAAGTAAATTGTGCACCTGCACATAGCTAAGCAGCAGCAGAGCTGGACGAAAGCTCTGCACTCACCACTTCCGTGGCTCTGCTTTGTTTCACGAGGTGAGGCAAATCAGCTGAGAAAGTAGAACACAGGCCCTAAAGACTGACAAGCCCATGAGAAGCAAGTCCCCTTTCTGATGGGGAAGCCTCAGGGGAGAAGGACCAGTGATTGGCAGACCCTCACTTGGGACAAGAACTAATCGTGGGGTAAGACCCACCAGAGGATTGAGTCCTGAGCACAGACACAACCCGGTGTTTGCTCTGAGAAGCTTCTGAACTAACGTTGAGTCAGAACAAGCCAATGGAGAAGTCAAGAGATACAGAGGAAACAGGGATAACCAGCTGGTTGTGGAAGAAGCTGGAGAAGGAGTCCAGGGTGGTGGCCATGGGCTGGGACACAGAGGGAGGAGCAGTGTCCTTGTTTTGTTACTGTTTTAACCCAAATCAACACCCCTTCAGGAAGTGACAGCCTCCAACCATGTCCAATCTTTCTGCCCAGAAAAGGATTCTTCTTTACGTGACCCTGGTCATGCAACTAGTGATGGGGTAGGGATGCACTGCATGTCAGGCTTTACTGCAAGTAAAACCATTTACATTCGGATCCCTCTACATTTTCAGCTCCACTTCTCGACCTCCCTAACCACACAATGGCATCCAAACCATGCCATTCACCTCCCCTGGAAGATTCCATGCCTGTGGCGATACTATAGCTCCTGCCTCCACCCCTTTTCAGCTCAACAAGCTCCCCGTTGCATTGCATGTCCTTGCCCAAATTGCAGATCCTCTAAGAAATCTTTCTGCCCGTTATTTGTGCCTTCCTGTGCTGTCTTTCAGATTTTGCATTTGTCTCCCTTGGTAACCTAAAAAGAGAAATTCTTTACTTTTCATCTCAGTGTTTGTTGAGTTCATAGTAAGTACTTGGTAAATACTGAAGAAGTGAACAAACAAATAAATGTCCTTTGAAGGAATACAGATGGAGCTGGAGGCCATTATCCTTAGCAAAGTAATGCAGGAAGAGAAAACCAAATATTGCGTGCTCTCATTTGTAAGTGGGAACTAAATAATAAGAACATATAAACACTTAGGGAGGAGCAACAGACACAGGGGCCTACCGGAGGGTGGAAGGTGGGAGGAGGGAAAGGATCCAGAAAAATAAAATAGACACTAGGCTTAATACCCGGTGGCAAAACAATCTTTACAACGAATCAGCATGACGAGAGTTTGCCTATATAAAAAACCTGCACAGGTACCCTGAACTTGAAAGTTAAAAAAAATTTTTTTAAAACCACAAATAAATCCCTGAAATGCTTTAATTAGTTCTTGTCTTCACCGGTTTGCTTTTACCGCCTGAACCTAGTAAAGGGTTAGCAGAACTATGAAATGACTGTGGCACTTGCCTGTTTGTCTGGAATCCCTTCACCACCATGTATTAGCTGTCTGGAGAAATAACTTAACCTTTGAACCCCATTGTGTTTCCTTCACTGTAAATCAGGGCTTATAGCCCCCATCCTGCAGCATCTTTGTGAAGAATCAGTAGGCTAAGGAATGCTGTGTGCTGAGTTCCATGCCGCCATATTCGGTATCAGCCAGGAAGTGGCAGATGACAGCGGCGGTGGTGATTAACAAAAGAGTCAGTCTGTTGTGTTATTTTCCTTTGCGAAAAGGTTATTTACTGAAAGAGTGACTGTTGTGGGTTGAATTGTGTCTCCCAGAAAGATGTTGAGTCTTAACCCTCTGTACCTGTTAACGTGACCTCATTTGGAAATAGGGTCCTTGTAGATGTTATCAGATTAGGATGGGATTATATTGGATTAGAGTGGCTCCTAATCTAATAACTACTCTTTTTATAAGAAGAAACCATTTTGAACAAAGAGACACAGACACACGGAGAACACCAGATGTTGAGGGGGCAGAAACTGAAGGGATGCATCTAAAAGCCAAGGCATGGTGAAGACTGCCACCAACAACCCTAAGCCAGGAAGAGATGAGGAAGAATCCTGTCCTGAAATCGTCAGAGGGAGTGTGTCCCCAATGAAGCCTTGATTTCAGAACTTCTAGCCTCCAGAACTATGAGACAATACATTTCTCTACTTTCAAGCAACATAGTTTGTGGTCCCGTATTACGGCAGCCCCAGAAACTAATAATTCTGTGGACTTGCGCTTCTAAATAGAGAATAAAAACTTATAAATCTTTCTCATATATCATTTGAGAAGTTAGAGGCATCGAGGATTAAGGTGGAAAAGCCTGGCCTATATGTAGAGAAAAGAGGAAAAGAAGCCTAGCCATATGTAGAAAGCTGAAACTGGATCCCTTCCTTCACCTTATACAAAAATTAATTCAAGATGGATTAAAGACTTAAATGTTAGGCCTAAAACCATAAAAACCCTAGAAGAAAACCTAGGCAATACCATTCAGGACATCGTCATGGGCAAGGACTTCATGTCTAAAACACCAAAAGCAATGGCAACAAAAGCCAAAATTGACAAATGGGATCTAATAAAACTGAAGAGCTTCTGCACAGCAAAAGAAACTACCATCAGAGTGAACAGGCAACCTACAGAATGGGAGAAAATGTTTGCAATCTACTCATCTGACAAAGGGCTAATATCCAGAATCTACAAAGAACTCAAACAAACTTACAAGAAAAAAACAAACAACCCCATTGAAAAGTGGGCAAAGGATACGAACAGACACTTCTCAAAAGAAGACATTTGTACAGCCAACAGACACATGAAAAAATGCTCATCATCACTGACCATCAGAGAAATGCAAATCAAAACCACAATGAGATACCATCTCACACCAGTTAGAATGGTGATTATTAAAAAGTCAGGAAACAACAGGTGCTGGAGAGGATGTGGAGAAATATGAAAACTTTTACACTGTTGGTGGGACTGTAAACTAGTTCAACCATTGTGGAAGACAGTGTGGTGATTCCTCAGGGATCTAGAACTGGAAACATCATTTGACCCAGCCATCCCATTACTGGGTATATACCCAAAGGATTATAAATCATGCTGCTACAAAGACACATGCACATGTATGTTTATTGCGGCACTATTCACAATAGCAAAGACTTGGAACCAACCCAAACGTTCATCAATGATAGATTGGATTAAGAAAATGTGGCACATATACACCATGGAATACTATGCAGCCATAAAAATGGATGAGTTCATGTCCTTTGTAGGGACATGGATGAAGCTGGAAACCACCATTCTCAGCAAACTAACACAAGGACAAAAAAACCAAACACCGCATGTTCTCACTCATAGGTGGGAATTGAACAATGAGAACACTTGGACACAGGAAGGGGAACATCATGCACCGGGGCCTGTCATGGGGTGGAGGGAGTGAGGAGGGATAGCATTAGGAGATATACCTAATGTAAATGACGAGTTAATGGGTGCAGCACACCAGCATGGCATATGTATACATATGTAGCAAACCTGCACATTGTGCACATATACCCTAGAACTTAAAGTATAATTAAAAAAAAAAAAAAACTAGAAAAAAAAAAAAGAACCAAAAGTAGAACTGCCATTTGATCCAGCAATCCCACCACTGGGTATCTACCTAGTAGAAAAGAAGTCATTATACAAAAAAGATACTTGCACACGCATGTTATAGCTTCACAGTTCACAACTGCAAAATCGTGGATGCCAGTTGAGGGAATAAACTGTAGTGTGTATATATATACACATATATATATGTGTGTGTGTGTGTATGTATGTGTGTGTGTATATGTATGTGTGTATATATATATGTGTATATATCTGTATATATGTGTATATGTATATATGTGTGTGTGTGTATATATATATATATATATATGTGACGGAATACTACTCAGCCATAAAAAGGAATGAATTAATGGTATTTGCAGTGACTTGGATGAGAATGGATACTATTATTCTAGGTGAAGAACTCAGGAATGGAAAACCAAACCAAAAGACCAAGAACTGTATGTTCTCACTGATATGTGGGAGCTAGGCTATGAGGACACAAAGGCATTAAGAATAATACAATGGACTTTGGGGACTTCAGGGGAAGGGTCGGGGGGGGTGAGGGATAAAAGACTACAAATAGGGTGCCGTGTATATTGCTCAGGTGATGGGTGCACCAAAATCTCACAAATCACCATTAAATAACTTACTCCACTAAATAACTTACTCATGTAACCAAACACCACCTGTACCCCAATAACCTATGGAAAATAAAAAATAATTAAAAAAAATAAAAATTAAAATAAAAAAGAGGAAAAGAAGCCAAAAGACTCCAATATAACATGTGGAATTTAGCAAAGTCAACATTTGAGATATTTTTTCAACAATCCCGTTTCTTAACTGAGATTTTATTGTTGGGTTCATAAATTAATTTAACAAGCATGTTTCACCTGCAGCGAGCTGGGGTGGCTACACTGCGAAGGGCATGGGCTTTGGAGTTATACAGGCTTGGGTTCAACCCAGGCTTCCTCACTTAGCAGCCAGTGGCCTCGGACAAGTTACTTGACCTACATGAGCCTCAGCCTCCTTCCATGCCCATCTCCATGTTTGCTGTGTGGAGTCAATAGCTGATATTCGTGATAAGTGCAGCAAAGCACTGCCTGTGGGTATGATGCAATCTGCCCCCAATGTAGATCCCCCAAAGGAAACAGCTGTCCTCCACAGAAATCAGCATCCCCAACACTTAAAGAGCAGACATTCATGCAGGTGGATGAAGCAGAACCAGAGACACCTGAATCTGACTGAAAGCGGGAGAAAGTTGCATCATGCTTAGAGCAGGAGTTTTCAAGAGAAGTGTGAAAAAAACACAACCCTGACACCCACCTTGGACAGATACAGCAGGACACGTGTTTCTCATTGTGAAGAGATTTTTTTTATTTGATTTTCATCACCTTTCAATGAAAGAGTGAGTCCTGTCAGTACTACATAAAAAACTTGCAAATATATCTTAAGAGCATTAATTTCTTTTTAAATGAAAGAAAATGAAGAAAGTTTGTGTTAGAAAAAGGCATAAGAGAAGCTTGGTTAAATGTAAGCAGGTTTCTATCAAGAAAGACTAAAAGTACCATTACTCCATTAAACCAGTAAAAAAACATACTATTTTGTGTGTTCTCAAGATAGTTGCTTATAAAAGAGAAGCTTGTTAGTCCTTTTCTTCTTTTTAGTGACCAAATCAACACACTGTGTATCTAACCATCCTGGCAAGACATGAGTCAAGGGAATGAGAAGCATGGTTGCTAACTCTATGCTCAAAGGAGGTTTCTGGGTAGGAATACCACCCCTATTTTCCAGAAGGTAGAGAGACACAAAACAGTTTCAGATACAACTAACACAAGACCTGTGGGGGTCATGGCTCTGGCCCATTAAGTCTGAGTAGTTGACATAACTTCAGTTCTCTTGGGTTCTTTCTCCAGTCTGGGCTGCCTTAGCGCTGATGATCTGGCAGGACTGTAGTCACTGGAATTGGGTATTCCAAGGCATTGCAGTCATCTAACAGGAAGACCAAGTCCTGAAAAAGATGTGCAATGAGCAGGAAAATTACTGAAGGTGGCCACGGAGTCCATATGCAGCTGTAGGGCTCTTGGTTATCCTCAAAGGTCGTTCAGTTGTTCCCCTTTGTGTGAAAACTTCCCATCCCTTACTCTCCCCAAAAAGAGCTAGTCACTTCTTGCTTCACATTCTAATAGAATTTCATGTTTTTTAAAATTGTTATCACTTACGGAATTCACACATACATTGGTTGACCAGATGGATAGATGAATAGGTGAGGGAGGGAATAAATGAATGAACCTTAGTTGCTGAGCAGCATCCTGGGCCAGGAATTGGAATGACCAGGAAGATCAGGCCAGCTCTCACCTCCCCTCACTTCAGTCAATAACACTACTCATCACACTGTTATCATAATTGTATCAGCTTCCTATCTTCCCCCACAAACCAAAAGGAGCAGGGAGGAGGAGGAAACTGGGTGTGGGCATGGGGGAAAATTCATAACACATCTTTCATATAGGATCAAGAAATTATAACTTAATAGCTAATTACTACGGTTTCCAGAGGAGCTTACTCTGGGCTAAGCATGGTGCTAGGAATTCCGTATTTAGTCACCCTACTAGGCTTCTTAGGATCAAGGGAGTTACTGCAGAGCCCACACAAGATATGGGTGTAGTTATTATCATCCATCTCATGAGATGGCACTACTGTGTCCTCAGTTCAGGACTGAGGAAACTTTGCCTCAGAGGAGTGAAGGGACACTGCTGTGATTTGAATGTGGTCCCAAAAGTTTATGTGTTGGAAACTTAAACCCTCTGCCTTTGTACATGAACTAATGTAGGCTTTGACTTAATGACTGGATTAATGAGGGCTCTGCTCTTATGAATGGATTAATGTCACTACCTTGAGAGAGGGTTGCTTATTGCAAGGGTGGCTTTGTTAAAAAAGTGAACTCTCTCTGGCTCTTACCCTCTTGCTGTGTGATGACATCTGCCATGGTATCACGCAGCAAGAAGGCCCTCACCAGATGCCAGCACCATGCTCTTAGACTCTACACCAACCTCCACCATAAGCTAAACAAACTTCTTTTTTAAAAAATAAAGTACCCAATCTGTGGTGTTATGTTATAGCAGCAGAAACAGACTAAGACAGGCACTCCCACTTGGGAAGCAGGGAGATACAGACTCAAGTTCAGGGCTCTCTGATGCTGAATTCTGCGCCCTGCAATCACATGCCTCTACTTTTCACATTTCAACTATTGCTGATTTTCTGTCCTTTCTCCTCTCCTACCAGAATCCTCTTATCAGAGCACACCTGAACCCCCTCCTGCAGGGTCTCCTCTAACCTGCCTCACTTGGCTCCTGGCAGAGTCTATCCATGTGGCTGGGGTCTGGTCCTGGGGTGTAACCCCTGCATCAGTGTGCAGCTCATGGAGACAAAGGGCCTTGTCCTGAACCCCATCAACAAGGCAACCACGGTTGAGAAAGGGCTTTGTGAACTGAAAGCATCTGCGAAACATCTCTGCTCCTCTTCCTTGTCCCTGTCTCCTCCCAACCCTCCTCTTTGAAAAGTTCTTTGATAGCAAGTAGAAAATGGATTTTCAATGGCATCCACTTACCCTCCTGCAGAACGAGTTCATGATGGTGTACAGCTTCCGTGCTTTGTCCTTCAAGGAATCCACCTGGGCCACTTTCCAACACTGGGGCGAGGCCACAAAGTCCCGCAGCTTGTCCAGCACACAGTAATTCTGGGAGTGGGCAACGGGGAGGGGGCTTGTGGGAGAAGTTAGTAGCAAGAGGGACGGGGCTGAGCTGCGTAAGATCTCTCCCTGACTCTGTGCCACACAGCCAGCAGCAGAGGTTCAGACCTGAGTCCCTCAGCCCCAGACTTCCCTCCCCCAGGGAGAGCCCTCTTACGTGTATGTCCAGGTACAGCCTGGGCAGGTATCTCACACACGGCTCCTGTGGAAAGGGATAAGGGGTTCTGGGATGCCTACAGGGGCACACCTGGTCACAAAAGTCTCCATGGTGGTCCTCTCAACAGCCAGACCAGCCCAGATCCTTGGGGCCCTCCCTCATGCTATGACATGCACGGTACTTTCTTGTGCCATATGTCACTCCTCCAGAAATGGGCGACTGCGCTTCCAGAATTAGACTTTTAGAATACAACCTTTATATCATTTGCTATGAATTAGGGAGATGTTTTCTATGCATACCCATTCAGAAATATACATACACGTATATACATAAAAGCAGTCCCATAACTGTAATATAGAAATAGTAATATAATACAGGAATACAAGTATATATACACAGTATATATGTACATCTATAAAACAGTTCTATAACTATTTAGTTACATAACAGTTGTATAACTGCATGTAATTATAGACATTACATATACTTACATAAGATATATGTAATTATATGTATTAGTTATGTAGGCATTCTATAGCTAATATATTGTTGTATATAGTGTATAATATAGTAATATCAAAGTGCATATATATGCATACTTTTATATTTCTATATTGGGCTTCCATTTTCGTGCAGGGCTGAAGGGCAAAAGCCCTCGTGCTCTGCCCTCTCAGTAATCCCCGTGTGACCATGGGCAAGTGCCTTCCTTCAGTTCTCAGTTGTGAAATTAGAGAGTTAGAATGCATAATCTTTCTACTTTCTTCCCGCTCCGCAATTCAGAGCCTCTGGATTTTTTAAACCTTTTAAAATCAGATTCCTTTACAAGATGATTGCTGTCTATATTCGATAACAAGAAACTTGTGGGTAAATTGTGGTGAAACTGTACAACAAAATGTTAAAACAAAAATTAACTTATTTGATAGTGTCATTAAAAAGTAAGTGGCAAAACTGCTTGTGCTGTTTGACCCAAATTTTGTTTACACACACACACAACACACACGTATTTGAATACCTATATGCAGACAGAAAGCTGAAATATGATCCTCCAGAACGCTACAGCAGCAGCTACCTCTAGCTGGTAGAATTACAAGCAAGATTGATTTTCTTCTTTGTACTTTGTACATTTTCCAACTGTTCTACAAAGTACAATACTTTTACAATTAGGAAAAAAAATACATGTTATTTAACTTTTAAAAAGAAAATACCAAGAAGGTGTTACCTAGGGCATTGTAAACCCCAACATCTGAGAAACATTATGTTTTGTTTGAAGCATTTGCAAGTGATTAAAAGACACTTTTAAACTTTACCAAAGCTTTTAATGAAGTTTAATGCATTTTGTTTCGATGGAGAAGCAGGCAGAGGCCTGGGTTCTAGTCCCCAACAGCCCTTCTGGGACTTCCCCTCTCTGAGTCCCCAGGTCTCCCTCTGAAGATCGTGATCACATCAGCTGGCATCTGTTGAGTACTTGTTCCTGTAGGCTTGGCTCTGTGACCCGTGCCTGGGTTCACATCTGCCTTTGATTGTCAAAGGCACGCTAAACGTAGGGGTGCTACTGTCATCCCATTTTACAGACAAGAAAACTGAGAGGCAGAGGCTGAGGAATTTGCCCGGGTCCCTCAGCAGATGAGGGGTGGAAGCCAATTCTGTGCCACCTCTTCGGGCACACTCCTCACCAGGCTAACGAAAGGAATACACAAGTTTCATTCCTCCGTTCTCCTTAACTCTGATGTTCCAGACTCTATGGGGAGCTGTTTTTCTCCCCCTCCTCCCACTCCTTTTTTTTTTGTTTTTTACATTTTACAACAGATCCTTTGATATTTGCTAGTAAGTTTCAAAAATTGTGATGTCTTTACTTTTTCTTGTGTTTTGAAGAAAGCAAACCATTGGTACCATATTTAATAGGAGATGAATAAAACACAAACACTCCTGAGATTTACATTTACTAGAAAAGAAAAATATCCTTCTCTCTGTCTTTTTTTAATTTTTTTTTTTTGGTCTAAAGGCAAGGGTTTAAGAACTGAATGGGTCATGCACCCCTGTCCTGGGCGCGCGGGGGACTCACCGAGGGCTCCGAGCTCTGCAGGAGCTGGAAGTCGCGGGTGATCTCCTGGCTCAGGGCCCGCATGCGGGAGTAGCAGGTCGGGGGAGTGGGCCGCGCGGCGGGAATGCCCGCCAGGAGCAGCAGCAGCACGGGCAGAGGCCCAGGCGTCCTCATGGTGCCAGGCGCTAGTGCAGCCTCGCTGCCCGCCCCTTTATGCAGGCTGGGGGTGGTCCAGCGCGGCTCCACGCCTCCACTTCCTGTGGGGCCAGCGCAGGCTGCCGTCCATCCAGGGTGGGAGAGAGGAAGCCAGCACGCCCACCGGGCAGGGCAGGGAGAGGAATCCTCTGAGACACGAAAGCCCCAGGTTAAGAGGAGGGGCTGCCTGGAGGAGGGGGTGACAAAGGGTGGCTTTGCCTGCCCTGCACTTTCAGCAAGAAATTTCTCTCTCCACAGGGACTTTTCCTGAAATGGCGGGAACAGCAGATGGAGAGGGGTGGGGGATAAGAGGAGGACAGAGATGGAAGGAGGGGAGGGTCGGGGTAGAGGAGTGGGCACCAGGCCTGGGTTTGAATGGCACCGTTTGTCAAAACGGATATAGTGCCAGGAGGGAAAGGGACTAGAGGGGATGACTGGGCATCACTCCCTCCAGGCAGCCCGCAGTAGAGCAGGGATGCAGGGCTGAGGTCAGGCCACCGGTGTTGGGGTCCATCAATCACTAACCAGGTAGGTGAGCCTTGGGCCAGGCGCCCCCCACCCCCCCAACCCCACCAGCCTCTGAGAAGCCATGTGTGTGACTCTCGGTCTGAAGAACAGTCTCACTCAGCGACTGTATGTGTGGGAGTGTGAGTATCCCCACCCTCTTCCACCTCAAGCTGCTAGCACAGGCCCGGATGGAGAGCAGTCCCTCAGGAAGGGTTAGTTTTCAAGAAGTGCGTCTCCCTCAGGGCTGCCCTTCCAAGACAGTGGTAGGTAAAGGTCTAGGCTCTCCACTTAGACGCCCTGGGTGCAAAGCAGGGTCACTCCCTTCTGGCTTTGACCTTGGGCAGATTTCTTCAGTGTTTCCTCCATCTCCTTATCTGTGAGATGAGGATGGTAAGAATGGCTCACTCAAAAGGCCATAGTGAGGAATCAGCGGGAGACGGCATGACTAAGCAAGCCTCATGCCAGGCTCATTGTGTATTTCCAAGGGATTGGAGCTAAAAGCATTGTCTCCGTTAAATCCAGCAGTGTCTCTGTGAGGTAGGTGTCACAGAAAAGAGTCCCATTTTCCAGGTGGGAAAACTGAGGCTCAAAGAGTGCCAGCAACTTGCTGGAGGTCACAAAGCTGGAGGCATATGGGTTGGGATGAGACTTCATGCTCTGTCCTCCTGCCATTCTTCCACCCCACAGTGCAGAATGGGTGAGGAGCAGGACTCTTGCAGGCGGAGATGAGCTGGGGTCCTCGGGCTGCGCAAGATCAGGTAACAAGCAAGAAGGAACTGTCAAAAGGGAGAAGAAGATTCTTCCTTAACACTGAATGTGACTTCCATACCAGCAGCCACCAGGCCAGCTGCCATCGGGAATGCCATGAGCCTCACAGCCAGCCAATGAAGTGAATGGGGTTATTCCCATTTCCCAGGTGAGGAAACTGAGGGCCTCAGGGGATATGAAGCTGGGAAGAGTAGTGGAGCCCTAGAACTATGTCTGGACCTTCCTGTCCCCAAAGTTTCCTCCAGCAAGGGAGGAAAGGGGAGTGTCCTGGGCAAGCTGCACATTCCTAGAACAAAACAACCAAAGACGCAGCCCACAGAGATGGGTGAACCAGAGCATGGCATCCTGGACACAGGGCTGGACTGAGGATCAACCATAGGGATGAAGCCCGGCTCCAGCTTGTCCCCACTGTATTTGCCAGGAGAAATCCTTTCTCGACCTGGCCTCCATTCCCTGTCCGTAAACAGGATAGCATCACCCTGGGTGATGTCTGAAGTTCCTTCCAGTCCCAATGTTTTATTTATCTACTTTCTGGTGGTAAAAGCCCTGGGCAGGGACTGTAAGCTGTGCCTTCCTGTTTTGTAGGTGAGAATGTGTTCTGCAAACACCTTTAGCAAGATGACACACGGACTGCGGCTCTCAGGGCAGAACTGTGTGTGCTTGGAGGTGGCAAGTGGAGGCACAGATGTGTTTTCTTCTGGGTGAATGAGTCTCCACACTCCGTCCATGGTAGTGCCTGGGGCATAGGCCTCCCTGGCAGACTAGCTGGCCCCAGCTGGGGACTTTAGGTCTGCCGTAAAATGCTCCAGGGCTTCTGGATGTGCTCATGGAATGGGCTTAAATTCAGAGCAAGGAAGAAAAACAAGCCCATGGACCAAATAAGTCCGTTTGATCAAGGAGACATTGCTGTGCTGGAAAACAGGAGTCGTCTGTGAGTCCGAAGTTGGGATAAATGTGCTGCTGGGAGATTTGACCTTGTTCCACCCGCAATACCGTGTGCAGTTATTCATGGGACTTCTTGGGTAAATCAGCTGAGTTCAGAGCTGCAAGGAGGCTTATAGGCCTTCCCGTTGAGCATGAGAATGAATGAGTGACTGACTGTAGCCATCTGCTGTCACTGGTACCAACTGAGACATAGTGGATGCTGGGCCCCTGAGGGGTCACAATCAGTGGGGAGACAAGGAATGAGGCTGCTGTGCACTGGGCCAGGTGCAAGAAAATCGCCACCTCTCACTCTGCCAAGCCGGGAGTGGGGTGAACAGGAAGCACCCCAGAGGAGAGCGTGCCTCGTGCTGATTCCCAGGGCAGATGGAGACGAGGAGGATTAGCCTGTGCCGAGCCCAACATGCACAAGTTTGCATGCCAAGCCCAATGCGTGCCAGTGTGCATCCGGGAATTCTGTCTGCTTTCTGGCCCTTTCCAGGGCTCCCCCCGCATCCTGAGCATGATACATTGACTTTCCCCCAGCATCTGTCTCCTTTAATGACCATGCCCTTCTCCAGGAGAGAGGAATAGTCTTCCTCCGCACCCAGCACACAGCCAGGTAGAGCGGATGAACAGTACGGTGTAACTGAATGGACTTGGTGACTACTCATGTTACTCAGAGATTAAGGCACAAGCCCACTAAGAAACCTACGCAGGACAGCCTGTCGTGGTTCCCCACCATGAGCTCCCTGTGAGACGCTGCACTGGATACAGGCTGGTGGAGCCCCACACGTGTGTTCTGTTCTCAAATGTCTCCTTTACCACGAGTCACCTGAATCCTCCCACCAGCTCTTTCTCTGCCCCCTTCTGAGGCTCCTTCAGCAGTTGCCTGCTCTGAGTGTTAAAAATCCAGGCAGGAATTTTCCCACATATCAGGCAAACCCTTGTCTCTGCCAAGAGGTCTCTTCTGGTTTTCTTAATGTCTTAGATCGGGCATAGACCCCATCATGCCAGAAGAGCTGAAGAGTCAGAGTTAACGAGCAGGTGAACATCTCTCAGGTAGATATTGGCCATTGTCTTTGGATGGATTCTTCATTTGCCAGATGTGTGTCTATTTATCG
This sequence comes from Macaca thibetana thibetana, assembly GCF_024542745.1. Taxonomy (NCBI): domain Eukaryota; kingdom Metazoa; phylum Chordata; class Mammalia; order Primates; family Cercopithecidae; genus Macaca; species Macaca thibetana. Next base: position 177,998,831 of record NC_065582.1, read on the forward strand.
AGAGTCTATTGTGTGCCAGGCACTGAGAAGGGTGAAAAGACAGTGAATGACAGAGACAGAGTTGCTGTCCTCTCGGAGGAGACTGACACTCTGGGTAAGTGGTGTGACGGCAGAAATCCTGGTGTTTCTGGAGCCCCTAACCCATCACTGGGAGCTGCTCCCTGTCAGGTGAGAGCTGAAAGATGAGGAATGCAGCGGGCAAGTGGAGTGGGTATGAAGGACTGTGTGTGTGTGTGTGTGTGTTTTGTGTGTGTATATGTCTCTGTGAAAGACAGAGAATGAGGGAGATTGTAAGATACTGTGCTGCTGGCTTTGAAGATGGAAGAAGAAGCCACAAGCCAAGGAATTCAGGAGGCCTTGAGAAGCAGAGAATGCAAAGAAAGATTCCTGCCTAGGGCCTCCAGAAGGGGCCCCGTTAGACCCCTCTGAGCCCACAATTGTAAGATCATAAATTCGTGATGCTTGCAGCCCCTCGGTTTGTGGTGATTTGTTATGGCATCCACAGGAAACAAGCACACCATCTCTCTGGGGTTTGGTAGAATAACAGAAATTAATGTGGGAACCTAGAAATTATCCAGATCTACCTACCTCCTGCTTATCCTTCCTTTACAGCCTCCCTGTCAAGTGCTTGTCCAGAGTCTGCTTGCATCCCTCCCTGGACAGGGAGCTCTTTGCCTCTTACGACTTCCCTCCAGTCTCTGGGCAGCTCCAACTTCTTCCCAGGGTGGAGATGAGATGTGATGACACCCTGGCGCAGGCCTTCAAGTCCTGTACCTTCTTACACAGAACAGAAGTGTGGTGATGTTAAAACCATCTCATTCTTCAGTGTCTCTACCTCCACTCCTCCCTGCCCCTCAAAACAGAGTCAACTCTCTTTTGGAGCTACCATCCCCACTTCTTGAACCCTTTTAATGAGAAGTGGCCTCAAGATCCTTCAACTACATCACGATTAACGCCTCTCTGCCTAGACCCCTATCTCCTCCCAGTGGCCATTTCTAAAGCAGAAATTCAATCTTGCCCCTCCTTGTTTCAAAGTCTCCCCGACTCCCAGACAAAAACCCTGTCAATGAGTCTTACACTATATGGGACCCAGACTGGAACACAACCCTTCTTGGGAGATCTGATCAGAATGAAACTATCACCTCCTTGTTTTGAGCCTTTCCTATGTCAGTTAGGACTGTAGGTTGCATGTTACAGAAAATTCAGCATGAGACACCAAAGTCTGGGTTTTCTAGAAAGTGCAATTTGAAAATACAGCGGGAGTGTGGAGCTCAGGAATGGTTTGATCCAGGAACTCAATGAAGTCACTAAGAAATTCTCTCTCTTTCTTTGTTCTATATTGTGATAGTGTTTCCATGGGTCATCTTGACTAGGCTACCATCCTCAGTTATTCTAACACTAATCCAGTGTTACTGTGATAGTGTTTGTAGATGTGATTAGAGTCCTTATGCAATAAGCTCTATGTAAGGGAGATGATTTCAGATACTCTGGGTGTGCCTGATTTAATCAGTTGGAAGGTCTTAAGAGCAGAGCCAAGGCTTCCCTGAGGAAGAAAGAGTTCTGCTTGTGGAGTAGCTTTGCCTGTTCCAGTGACTTCCAGCTTGCACTTCCTGAAAGCCTACCCTACAACAATTTTGTACTTGGCCAATGTCCACAATCATGCAGGCCAATTCCTTGTAATAAATCTCTTAATGTCTTTCTTCTACTGGTCATGCTTCTTGGGTTGAACTCTAACTGACACATATACCATTAGCTCCATCCCAAAGCCAGGCCCTGTCCTGAGAAGTAGGGTCTCCCTTGTGACCACTGAAGAAAGTCCTGAGCTTTGTGCTGGAAGCAGAGCCTGCCTATGCCCTGTCCAAGCCTCCTCAGCCCCGACATTTAAGGGCAGTTGGGCTAGGCTTCACCTGCCAGCACCACCCTCTGCCTCAGGCCTTCCTCTAGCCATAGGTGCCTGCTCTGCCCACATTAGAGCAAGCCAGAGTATTGGGGACTCTTAATGCCCCCGAGAAGTAGCCCTCACCCGATGATTCACGAAAGTTGGGAAGAGTCTGGCTTCTGGTTAAAAACCTATGTGTCATCCATGGGCAGTTACAACGGCTTTACACAGTGGGCCCCCAAGGGGATCGGGGGAGCTGCCCTCCCAACCCCAGGCTTGGGACAGAGCCAGAGCTTTGCATGCAATCTCTGAAGGGGGTTGCTATAAAACACTCAGGTCCCCAGGCTGGCCAAGCCCTTTACCTATTTACCTGGCACCTTCATTCATGGGTCTCTTTATCTGAGGACTTGGGCCAGGTCCTTCCCAGGCGCCTCTGCAGAGATCTCCGAGTATGGGAGGGGGAATCCTTGACACCATTTCCCCCTATTCTGACTCAAGACCCAGCACTTTTCTACTCGGGGCCCTTTCCCTGCCTCCCACTACCATGGGGTCCATAGACCAGCAGGAACCTTTGGCTGGGGCTCCTTCAACAGTGAGACGACCCCCACTTCCACATCTGGTCCACTTGATCCCCCATAGTGATGTGAGGATGTGAGGATGCACCAGTCCAGGGGGTAGATGGAACGGGGGAGCTGAGCTTCCTCTGGTTTGGCCTCTTCCTTAAACAATTGCAGTGAGTGACCAAAGGCTAACCTCTCATTTTTGGCTGTTGCTTTAACTTGGCTGCTCAGACACCTGCAGCTCAGCTCTGTCTCAGCTCAGCTGAGCTCCTGACTCATTGGTGTATAAATATCCCTACTCTTTTGCCCTGTTGGTGGGATAACTCTGAGGTGAGTTCTACAGGGTCTCCCAAAGTCCCCCAGCAGGATCAAGCTCCAGGGGTCCATGGTAAAAATTTGCTTGGTGGTAATCCATGGATGTATTGGCTTTCTGCCCTTCTGTGCCTCACGTTCCCACTTCTCTACAGGTGTTTTCTGGGCTCACTCTCAAAGAAACCTCTTGCACTCAAATCCTTGTCTCAGAGTCAGCTTTTGGGAAAACCCAAACTGAGACTATGGTACTGGCGCAACAGAGGAGCCCTCCCCCCCAAACTAGGGCAAGACCAATGTGATCACACATATTGGCCTAGCCCACTAATGGGCCATGAAGGTGAGATACCCTGGGATGGGGTGAGTTAGGGGCAGAAACATCACCACAATTTCAAGTACGCTTGTCTTTCTCTAACACAGCGCAGGATGGTCCAAGACACCATGTCCCATGACTGACACCTCTCTTAAGCCGCCTCCCTTCCAGGCCTCCACAACTCCCTCCCAGTGCAGGCCTTATCCCAGCAACAGACATACATAGTATAAGGAGATCCTTCTAGCAGGTACCAAACCTCAGCTCACCGTTGCTTAATTATGTTCTGTTTTCTTCTTGTGATCTAGTATTTTCAGGATCTGAGACTTTTAAAAATCATTTCAGGAGAAAGAGTATTTAACCCTTTCCTGCTAGCTGTTCAGACAGGCATATTCCAATAAGTGATACAGGTAACCAGGGAAATACTCTTGGTTTTCAGTCCTGAGGGTTTGTGGGATGTTCCTCAGTTGTATTAGTCCATTCTCATGATGCTATGAATGAATACCCAAGACTGGGTAATTTATAAGAAAACAGGTTTAATTGATTCACAGTTCTGCATGGCTGGGGAGGCCTCAGGAAACTTACAATCATGGCAGGAGGCATCTCTTAGCAGGGTGGCAGGAGAGAGACTAAGAACTGAGCAAAGGGGGAATCCCCTTATAAAACCATCAGATCTTGTGAGAGCTCACCCACTATCACAAGAACAGTATAAGGGAAACCACTCCCATGATTCAATTATCTCCACCTGTTCATGCCCTTGACACATGGGGATTATTACAATTCAAGGGGAGATTTGGGTGGGGACAGAGAGCCAAACCATATCACCAATGAACTGTAAGAAACAGCAACCTGCTGTTGGCTCTGGCCTCTTGTGACATGGCTGGAACACAGAATATCACCTGTCCTGCCTGCTCCCTGTGTTCCCATCCTGTGCCCACTTGTGATGGAAACCCAGGCTGAAATGGACATCCCCAATCTCAAATGGCCTCTGTTGCCCAACCTGCAGCCAATAGCTATCTTTGACAAGGATTAGAAGAGTGCAGCAGCAGCTTCCATTGCACTAGACCACACGAAGAGTCTGAGTGCTAAGGTAAGAGCCTAGCATTGAACACATCAATGCTTGCAAAGGGTTACTTCTTGTCCCCTTACTTCTGCCTGCATTTGAGGTCAGGAGCCACTAATCAAGCTGACAGCCAGGAGGTGTTGGGATTGGGGTAGACTGAGTGCCTAGCTGGACATTGCCTCTGGTGTTCCTGTTGATATTGGTATTCCTTTGGTTAAAAGCAACACATCTTCCCCTGTTTATGTGATGTGTTTTTGAGCTTGTTGCTTTTGCTCTTGGCAAACCCAGGTGGAAAGTTGGCCCACACGGCCCAGAGTGAAGGAATGAACACAAACACCAAGGCTGGGCTTTGCTTTTGGGCAGCGATTATGAAAAGCGATTCATGTTTTAGAAGAGAGATTCCTTCATAAGCCCCCAAAACATGGACTTGAACTTTAACGAGAAACAGCAGGCAGGAGGAGCTGTGTCCCAAACATTCCCCCAGGCCTGGTACACAGAAAGGACTCAGAGTCCTTCAAGAAGAATCCCAGCTTGTCCTAGGAGAAAGACTACAGGCTTTGGAGTAATACAGACTTCAATTTAGATCTCGTTTCTCTTACCATGCAGCTGTGCAAATGTGGCCATTACTCATGCTCCTTTGATGTGGGGTTTATAACACTTAATTGCAGTTTTTGTGAAGAAGAAATAAACATGAAAAGCTGGAGTGACTGTGGTTTTTGTTTTTGTTCTTTCTGGTTATCTGTTCCATAATCCCATCCTGGTCTATTTCCTCCGTCCTGCTACAGGAGTGACGACGGGCCCGTGGTCCAGGAGGGACTAATCAGTGTCTCTACCTGGGGTTGAAAGATGCACACAGGATGAGAGCTGCCCTCTCATGCCACTACCGTGGCTATGCTGTGGTTGCCAGCAGTTAAGTCTTCTGCCCTGGAGTGTGCAAGACCAGGAGGTACACAAACAGAGCTGGGAGGTGGATGGAGGAAGAGGATCTGAACGGGCTGCATCCCTGCTTCCAGACCCAGAGCCTGAGACCTGCGTCTCCTTCTTGGACATCATCAGCTGCCCTGTGGTCATTTCTGGCTACAGAGCAGGGTTCCTTCAGCTTGAGCTGATTTCAGTGAGGTTTCTTTCTGTCCCTCGCAAATGAAAGAGTCTGACCAATACAGCACCCAGCAGAGGGCTTGGCGTGGAACTGGAGTTCTTACAGCAGTTACTTTGTTTTTAGAAACAGGGCCTCCTTCCGTCACCCAGGCTGGAGTGCAGTGGAGCGATCTTAGCTCACTGCAGCCTCAACCTCATGAGGTTAAGCCTCCTTTTGCCTCAGGAGGATCTGGGACTATAGGAGTACAGGTGCTCACCACCTCGCCCAGCTAACTTAGTTACTTTTCTTGGATGATTTTCTATTTGTGCGAATCCTCAGTGCTGGTCATCAAATATGTTCCGTCCTCTCTTTCCTGGACCCAGGCCAGGATTGAGTTTCCCTGTCCCCTTGAAGTTACATAGAGTCACATAGGTTATTTTATACGAAGCAATGTAAGAGAAAGTGATGGGTTTACTTCCAGGTGGCAGCTGTAAGAGCCTGTGCTTCCTTTTCTACATGCTCTACAATGCTATTGCTTTCTCTCTGTCATGGGACCACCCAAGTTTTGCTTGGGCTTTGCTTTTGGGCAGAGATTATGAAAAGCAATTCATGTGGTGGATGCTCTATCAGCCTCAAACTGTGGTGGAGAAGACCCAGAGTGATGCCCCAGTCAATCTGTGGTAAGGACTAGGAGTTGTTTGTTACAGCAGTGTAATCTAGCCCATCCTGACTGTGGCAGGCAGAATTCTACAATGATCCCTGTACTAGTTCATTCTCATACTACCATAAAGAAATACCTGAGACTAGGTAATTTATAAAGGAAAGAGGCTTAATTGGCTCATGGTTCTGTAAGCTATACAGGAAGCATGATGCTGGCATCTGCTCAGCCTCAGGAAACTTACAATCAGGGTGGGAGGTAAAGGGGGCACCAGCACATCCCATGGCTGGAACAAGAGGCAGGAGGTGCCACACACTTTTAACCAACCAGGTCTCAGGAGTACTCACTATCATGATGACAACATCAAGGGAGATGGTGCTAAACCATTCAGGAGAAACCATCCCCATGATCCAATCCCTTTCCACCAGTCCCCACCTCCAACATTGGGGATTACAACTGAACATGAGATTTGGGTGGAGACACAGATCCTAACCATATCATCCCCAATGACCCTTGCAGAACCCCCTCCACTGAGTGTGAGGAGTCCTATGAATAGAATGAGATCTCTCCTGTGGTTAGGTTAGTTACATGACAAAGGGATCTTGCAGTTGTAATAAAAGTCACTTAGAGTTAATCAAAAGAGAGATAAGCCAGGTGATGCTAATGCAACCACATAACCCCTTTTAAAACAGTAAGTTTTGCAGGTTGGTAGCAGATGAGGGAGTCAGAAATTTCAGGTGTGGAAAACATTCAACCCAGTGTTGCGGGCTTGACAGTGGAGGGAGACACAAGAGAAGGGATGCTGGCGGACCCCAGAAGTAGACAGTTGCCCCTGGTTGACACTGGCAAGGAAATGGGAACCTGAGGCCTGTGGCTGTAAATATTGGGGCTCTGTTAACAATCTGACACACCCAGGAAAGGTCTGTTAACAATCCCTGGAAGCGGGTCCTCCATGACAGCTCCTGCAGAGGAGCCCAGGCTGGCTGACACCTTGATTTTGGCCTTGTGAGAGCCAGAGCAGGGAACTCAGCAGACTCCCACCCAGACACCCATCTCCAGAGCTGCAAGCTGATAAATGGTGTTGTTTAAGCCTTCAAGTTGGTGGTCATTTGTTACACAGTAATATAGTTAGGTTTTGTGTTCCCACCCAAATCTTATCTTGAATTGTAATCCCCATAATCTCCACATGTCCAGGAAGAGACCAGGTGGAGGTAACTGACTTATGGGAGTGGTTTCCCCAAGCTATTCTCATGATAGTGAATGAGTTTTCATGAGATCTGATGGTTTTGTAAGGGGCTCTTCCCCCTTTGCTCAGCACTCTCTTTTCTGTGTCCTTGTGAAGAAGGTGCCTTGCTTCCCCTTCACCTTCTGCCATGATTGTAAGTTTCCTGAAGTCTTCCCAGCCATGCTGAACTGTGAGTCAATTAAACCTCTTTCCTTTATAAATTACCCAGTCTTGAGCAGTTCTTTATAGCAGTGTGAAAATGGAGTAATACACACAGCAACTCATTAGAAAACCAATACATGGACCAATGCATTATTATTCGAAGTTATTTACTGAGGTTGATGATTTTTCAAGCTAGTAACACATGTGCCATATTACCCATGCTGCCTTCTAAGGATGTGTCAATTTCTTTATCAGATTTGGGTTTTCCTGATAGCAGGAGCTGAGCTGGTCTTCTCCGAATCCCCTAGACCTAGCATGGATACTGAATGGAATACTTTTAGAAGATGTGAGTGGCATCTGGCAACATTGTGAAGTTGATGAAACTTTTCTGCCATGTTGTCATATCCTGGCATGATGGTCTGGGTGCCTGGAAATGAACAATAGTTAATGTGGATACAGTGTGAGCTGGGTGTCTGGTGCTTTTCGTAGGGCATTAGGCACTTTAACCAAAGCAGTCCTCATAAAATCCTTACAAGGTAGGAGTTGGTATTATCACAGCCCCACCTCACAGAAGAGGAACCAGAGGGTGGGAAGTTAAGTAACTTACTCAAGGTCATACCATTAACTAATAGTGGAGCCCAGGTTCAAATCTAGACAGCTAGGTTCAATCTGTGTTCCTAACCACCACATCATCCTGCCACTTAAGATGAGGGACTCAATACGTATTCACTGAAGGGTGGAGAGAAGGCAAGAAGGAAAAAGGTAATTTACATGAATGCTAACAAGCTATGTGTATTAGGTTCTCCTGAGGAAGAGAATGTGTGCGTGTATACACACATGCACACACACACATCTATACATATACATGGAGAGAGAGAGAGAAGGCTGATTTTAAATAATTGAGTCACATGATTGTGGAAGCTCAGCAAATCCAAATTTTGCAGGGCAGACTGACAGGCTGGAGACCCAGGGGAGAGGTGATGTTGAAGCTCTAGTCTGAAGGTCATCCAGAGGCTGAATTCTCTTGCTCTTGGTGGGTCTTAGACTTTTTCTGGGCCTTCAACTGATTGGATGAGGCCCACCCACATTATGGAGTATCATCTGCTTTAATTAAGATCTACTGATTTAAATGTTCATCTGATGTTAAAAACACCTTCACAGAAACGTCCTGAATAATGCTTGATAAATAATAAAGATATTTCTCTTGAGTACTGTGACCCAGTCAAGTTGACACATGTAATTAACCATCACACTGTCGGACTCTGGGCAAGTCCCTCACGTATCTTTGAACTTTACTTTTCCATGGAAAATGAGGGATGACTTTATTTAGAGAGTTTGAGGCCAGTCTGGGCAACACAGTAAGACATTGTCTCTGTTAAAACAAAACAAAACTTAGCTGGCTATGGTGGCACATGCCTGCGGTCCTAGCTACTGGGGATGCTGAGGCAGGAGGATCACCTGAATCCAAGAGGTCGAGGCTGGAGTGAGCAGTGATTGCATCACTGCACTCCAGTCTAGAAGACTCTGTCTCCAAAAAAAAAAAAAAGAAAAAAAGAAAAGAGATAAAGATGTTTGGGGTCTGTTCTCCATTATAAATTTGGTGATTCATTGCTTTTAAGGGGCCAATCATGAGAATGCCAAGTCCTCTTTGCACAGGGACATATGAAGCTGCACACTACAGTGGCCTGAGTGTGGGTTCATGGGCAGGGCAGGGTCCCATTTAGCAGGCCTGCAATATCGAGAAGGTGCTTGACACCAGGGCCGCAGTGCCCTCCTCAGATCCCTCGCCCAGCTGTGGGTGTGAGGATTTCAGTGGAGGCCCAGTTTCAGACAGACAGGGGCTGCTTTCTCAAAGCTGGTTGCTCTCCCCAGATCTGTGACTCTGGAGCACTTAGAAAATTCCCCAACTGGGAGCAGATTCCACTTTGCATTCCAGACTGCATGTTTTCCCCACTTTGTTTTGCTGATAGAATGCTGAATGGTTCACCTAGCAGATTTTTTAAAACAAATTAACAGAATTGACTTAGCTAAACAAATATGTTTTCTGTATCAGTTGCACATACAACGTATATAGGTCCTTTGAAATTAGAACTTGAGACCAGTAGCCAGTTATGACTCCTGAGCTCCTAGAAAGAAAAAAAACAAAAAAAACCTGGCTGGGCGCGGTGGCTCACGCCTGTAATCCCAGCACTTTGGGAGGCCAAGACTGGCGGATCACTTGAGGTCAGGAGTTCGAGAGCAGTCTGGCCAACGTGGTGAAACCCCGTCTCTACTAAAAATACAAAAATTAGCTGGGCGTGGTGGTGCACAACTGTAGTCCCAGCTACTCGGAAGGCTGAGGTGGGAGAATTGCTTCAACCCAGGAGGCAGAGGTTGCAGTGAGCCGAGATTGTGCCATTGCACTCCAGCCTGGGCGACAAAGCAAGACTCTGTCTCAAAAAAAAAAAAAAAAAAGAAAAAGAAAAAAGAAAAAAACCCCTACACTGCATTTTCCACCTTTAATGATTTCTGTTATAATGAAAGATGACCAATTTCTAGAGCTATATTATTTTCCCTCTGTACCTATGAAAAAACATTATTGTAGTAAAATATGCATAGTATAAAATTTATCATTTTGACAATTTTTACAATTTGGTGTTAAATACACTCATGTTATTGTACAACCATCACCACCATCTATCTCTAGAACTTTCTCATCTTCCCAAACTGAAACTCTGTCCCCATTAAACATTAACTCCCCACTCGCCGCTCCCTCTAGACCCTGGCAACCACCCTTCTACTTTCTGTCCTTTAGAGGCCCAGTTTGATTTAAAGATTGAAACTCAAACCAGAGAGTTGAACTCTCTGAGCTCACAAAGCAGCTCTTTCCATTCCCAGCTGTGTGGCTTTATCTCATTTCTTCATCTATAAAATGGAGGCCACACTTTTACCTCTCACACGGGGCTGAGAGAGGATTAAATGGCCAATATATACAAAGGCATGAGGCTACTGCTGGTGTAAGGTAAGTACTGGAGATTTGCTATTATTATTTATGTAACTTCCAGCCCCACAGACACAGTCCGCAACCACCAAACACCCCACACACTGGCCTATGAGGGCCCCAGGGTCAGGGTCCTCGTGGGAGGAAAAGAATGCTGGCGGAATGAGGGAATGAATGATGCCCTTGGTTGCCTTTCCACTTACAACATGGTAGGTGACATGGCATCCGCAGCTGCAGCACGGTCACCATAAACAAGCATTTCCCTAGCTGGGCCATGGCCCCTGGAAACCCTGCTTCTCCCTCCAGGTTCCTGTGGACTCCAGCTTCTGGGAAGGTAAGGCTTCCTCCCTCGGGAAGCATTTTGAGTGTTTTGGCCTGTGTCCTTTCAGGAAGCCCCGTAGCCAACACATACCCCAGGGCAGGAAGTGGGCGAGAACAACTTAAACCTTGGACAGAAAGCAATTCAGAAACTGGCTCAGCCTATTCTCGTTGCTGGCACGGCAAGCGGTGTTAAGTGTGAGCAACTTTTTTTTCTTTTGAATTTGAATGGTCCCTTTTTTTCCTTCGTGAGGAGGCCATAGTTTCTGAGAGTGGGGCTTGCATGTGGCAAAGAATAACGACGACAAGAAGGGCGGAAGCACCCCTGAGCACTGTAGCTGTTACTTCCGGTGCACTCTGTTTACAACCACCCTGAGAGATGAGAAGAAAACCTTCAGATTATACTTGAAACGCTGAGGCTGGAAGAGGTGACAAGACATGGCAAAGTCACACAGCTGCCAACTGATGGCCTGGCCTGCTGGATCCCAGAGCCAATGTTCTTTGTGGTAGGGGAGGTGTCTAAACCATCTTCATTTGCTGGGGGCACGCAAAAAAATGGAAACTCACATCGGCTATGTACTTCTCACAAACTTTCAAAAGGTGCTTTGTGAATTGAGCTAAATTCACTGCTGTGCAGGAGATGTGAGGCCCTAAACATGGTATAAAATTCTGTAATGGACACTTTACAAAGAAGAAGAAGAGGGAAAAAAAGCAGATTGAGGAATGTCGCATACGTTTCCAGGCAGGGACGTGGATTTCATGCTGTTACACCGCTTTCCTAATTCCATTTCACCTAGCTGGAGCTTTGGACTCTTACGTAGAAAGTTGCTTATTCATTTGTTCAGCAGAGATTTATTAAGCAGCCACTGCGACTCTTGCAACTACGGAATTAAGTCTTTTGAAAAATGAACCAGAAAATGTATGGAAATTAATCCGGCCTTTCTCACCAAACACACTGTAGTGATAACCTCTCTCTTATATGTGGCGTCAGATGTTTACAAAACTTGTGCCTTCCATCTGTCACTTTCCTGCTGGCCGCTGGGCCTCTGCACACACAGTTCCCCTGCCTGCCTGCAGCACTCCAAAAATATTCTACGTGCTCCCCTCCCTACAAATATTTGATGAAGGAATAGCAGAAAGAACACAGTCTTTCCATGGTTTATATAAGCACCACACTCCTGCAGGGCTATCTGTCTCGGCTTTTTCCTTTTCACGATGAATAGTACCACAGTTTGTGCCTGATGCTCTGCAAAAATTGATCTTAACACTTAAAAACAACTTTGCCTGTTGGGTACGTGTCAGATGTTTTACAGAGTAATCTTCACATTTTCCTGCTTGAGCGATAGATTCAGACATCCCCACACTCATTCAGCTGATGAGAATGTTGGTCTCAGCCCTGGAACAAATCCATCAGGTAGGCGGGAGGGGTATCTTGGATTCTTCTCCAGGCTCCATCGTCAGACACTGGTTCTAAATGAATGTTCATGGCAGCCTGGTCATAGAAGTCCTGGAGTAATGTCAGTAGCACTGGATTTACTGGGCTTTTCCCTGCTGGGGTCTGCTCCCAGCCACTCCACTGGCCATCAATGACTTCCTTCGAATGGTGCTAACAATGCATTTTCACAGTTAGATGTAAATTTTTTTCTGGAGTCCCAGAAGTACCTCCCTGATGTCTGGAAACCTGTGCCCCATGGATTGACTCCAATGGGGAGATATTTTAGAGGAATGTGGAGCCCTGCAGGCCTTGGTTCGATATGCTTGGTCTAGCCACTTACCAGCGACAGAACTTCAGCACCACGTTGCTTCACAGCATCATGAAGTTGTTAAGCACCACACACCTTTTCCTTTTTATTTTATCCCCAACACCTGTCAGTGCCGGTTTCATAGTCTGCATATACATTCATTGAAGACATGAATCTGTGAATCAACTTCTTAGCCTTATTCTCACATATTATAATGGAAAAATAATCTTTCTAGCTTGAGTAAATGATTAAATTAAGAAGATGTTTGCAACATGCTTAATTATAGTACTTGATACATAGCAATTGCTCAATGAGTGGGTAATGGGCTGGCACACCACACAGCACCTTCGAATATCTTGGTCTGAAGCCCAGGTTGGATGCAGTGTGATGTGTATCACGTGCTCACTGCAACCTTCTACCCCATGCACCCCCAGGTTACAGCGATTCCCCTGCCACAGCCTCGTCCGATAAAGCTGGGGTATACAAGTGTTGCCACCAACCCAACCCGGCTAATCTTTGTATTTTTAGTAGAAACCTAGTATTTTTGGCCATGTTGGTTAGGCTGGTTATGAACTCCTGAACCCCCCCTCAGGTGATCTTTCCGGCCTCCAACTCTCCCCAAATCCAGGATTATTACAGGCATGAGCCCATTGTGCCTGCAACAATAAGCATAAATTTAATGCTTTTAAATCCTAATTAAATTTTAGCTCAAAAAGTGTAACTTCCTTAACACCATGCACCCAATTACCCACCAACTCCTGCCTTAAGCCGAGGGCAAGATGAGTTGTGTAAAGGAGAGAATAATACTAGTAATGGGCTAAACCAATCCGAAAAGCTGCTGGGTAGCAGGTGTGGACACAGGGACCTCCTGCACCTTGTTTTGTCAAACCAGCCTGAGCAGTAGCTGAGTATAGCAGAGGCCCCCTTCCCCCCCCCCCCCCCCCCCCCCCCCCCCCCCCCCCCCCCCCCCCCCCCCCCCCCCCCCCCCCCCCCCCCCCCCCCCCCCCCCCCCCCCCCCCCCCCCCCCCCCCCCCCCCCCCCCCCCCCCCCCCCCCCCCCCCCCCCCCCCCCCCCCCCCCCCCCCCCCCCCCCCCCCCCCCCCCCCCCCCCCCCCCCCCCCCCCCCCCCCCCCCCCCCCCCCCCCCCCCCCCCCCCCCCCCCCCCCCCCCCCCCCCCCCCCCCCCCCCCCCCCCCCCCCCCCCCCCCCCCCCCCCCCCCCCCCCCCCCCCCCCCCCCCCCCCCCCCCCCCCCCCCCCCCCCCCCCCCCCCCCCCCCCCCCCCCCCCCCCCCCCCCCCCCCCCCCCCCCCCCCCCCCCCCCCCCCCCCCCCCCCCCCCCCCCCCCCCCCCCCCCCCCCCCCCCCCCCCCCCCCCCCCCCCCCCCCCCCCCCCCCCCCCCCCCCCCCCCCCCCCCCCCCCCCCCCCCCCCCCCCCCCCCCCCCCCCCCCCCCCCCCCCCCCCCCCCCCCCCCCCCCCCCCCCCCCCCCCCCCCCCCCCCCCCCCCCCCCCCCCCCCCCCCCCCCCCCCCCCCCCCCCCCCCCCCCCCCCCCCCCCCCCCCCCCCCCCCCCCCCCCCCCCCCCCCCCCCCCCCCCCCCCCCCCCCCCCCCCCCCCCCCCCCCCCCCCCCCCCCCCCCCCCCCCCCCCCCCCCCCCCCCCCCCCCCCCCCCCCCCCCCCCCCCCCCCCCCCCCCCCCCCCCCCCCCCCCCCCCCCCCCCCCCCCCCCCCCCCCCCCCCCCCCCCCCCCCCCCCCCCCCCCCCCCCCCCCCCCCCCCCCCCCCCCCCCCCCCCCCCCCCCCCCCCCCCCCCCCCCCCCCCCCCCCCCCCCCCCCCCCCCCCCCCCCCCCCCCCCCCCCCCCAGGGATGAAAGGAGGACAATATGCTAGACTATGTCTGGCTCCTCAATATTTTGGGTGAAGGCCCCCACCCACAGCTGTGCCTGCACCTAACCATAGGCTGCCCAAAGTGCTGTCCTGGCAGGAGAGGCACTCTGCTCTTTGTCAGAGTCAGGGATCAGGGTGGAGTCACTTCCAGACGAGGAGATGGTGGAGACTGACATTGGAGGCTGGGCGACGGACTTCCCAGCAGAGACGTGCATGCATACTCGAGCTGAAGGATCTTTTTAAACATTTGTATTCAAAGTCTGTACAATGAGAATGTATTTTCATCAGAAATACAAATTAAAGGATCTATAAATGTTATTTTATTTGTTTATTTATTTATTTGAGACGAAGTCTCGCTGTCGCCCAGGTTGGAGTGCAGTGGTGTGATCTCGGCTCACTGCAACCTCTGCCTCCCAGGTTCCAGCGATTCTCCTGCCTCAGCCTCTCGAGAAGCTGGGGTTACAAGTGTGTGCCACCACACCCGGCTAATTTTTGTATTTTTAGTAGAAACAGGATTTTGCCATGTTGGTTAGGCTGGTTTTGAACTCCTGACCTCAGGTGATCTGCCGGCCTCAGCCTCCCAAAATGCTGGGATTACAGGCATGAGCCATTGTGCCTGGCAAAAAAAAAATTTTAATGCTTTTTAATCTATGTTTTCAAAAAGTGTAACTTCCTTACCTTTAACAAATACCACTCCTGCCTAGCTCAAAGTTTGTGTAAAGAGAGAATAATACTATAGATGCTAAACCAATCCGAAAGCTGCTGGGTGCAGTGTGCACAGGGACTATGCTTGTTTTGTCCCCCACTGAGTACCCAGCACTGAGCAGAGCCCTGACATGTAGTAGGTGCTCAGGAAAAAATACTTCAATCATCACATTTGCACTGGAAATCATCATCCTCGACACAGCAGGCCCCTTTTGGTTCTGATTATGCAAATTGGGTCCAGGTATCTCTCTGAAGTCAGAAAATAAACTCCACATTGCAGGCCAGAGTAGAAAATGCTGCTGCTTCTTGCTGAGTCATCAAGGAGGCCTAAGAAGTTAAGATTAAGTTCTGCCAGCAACAGTTCACATATAGCTATAAGGAACTAAAGCTGTGTCACTGGTATGTTGAGGCAAAAGCTTCCAAAATTCCAGTTGAAAGGCACAGAAACACTGTTTTATAATTATATATTAAATACCAAGGCAAGGGTGGAATCTTTTTTTTTTTTTTTCCGAGGAGTCTTGCTCTGTCATCCAGGCTGGAGTGCAGTGGTGTGATCTTGGCTCACTGCAACCTCCGCCTCCTGGGTTCAAGCAATTCCCCTGCCTCAGCCTCCCGAGTAGCTGAGATTACAGGTGCCTGCCACCATACCCGGCTAATTTTTGTATTTTTAGTAGAGACGGGGTTTCACCATGTTGGCCAGGCTGGTCTTGAACTCCTGACCTCGTGATCTGCCCACCTTGGCCTCCCAAAGTGCTAGGATTGTAGGCGTGAGCCACCGCGCCTGGCCAAGGGTAGAATTTAAAATTGCACACAACAGCTCTCTAGCAAGAGTGTAGATGCATCTTGTGGAAATTGGCATTTTTGAGGGTCTGGAGCAGGGTGTCTGAGCTATTGACCCTATGGACACTTTGGGAGGGATATTCATTTGTTGTAGGTGGCTGTCCAGTGCACTGTAGGATGCTAAGCAGCATCCCTGGTCTCTATCCACTAGGGCCAGTAGCACCACTTCACGCCATCCTAGTCATGACAATCAAAAATGTCCCCAGACATTGCCAAATGTTTCCTGGGTGGGGGATCACCCCTGTTGAGAAGTCCTGGGCAACAGCAATATTTCTCATGCTAACAAATCAGCACCCATTCATTTTTATTAAGCCCCTGGTAGGTGACAAACACTCTATTGGGTACTTAGATTCAAAGCTCACAAAGATAGGAAAAATTGTCCCCACTTTACAAATGTAGACACTGAAAGAAAGTAACTGTTCAAGTTGAGTGACTGAATAAATTAATGGGTGTCCGACAGCTACTGTGGTCTTGGTCACAACCAACTCTTCTGATTCCCTAGCTGGAACCCTGAGCCCTCCAGAACTCCCGGTTCACTGCTAATAAATGTCAATTACTCCACAGACAAAGGAAGTGGATTTGGACTGAGGGTGCCTGGAGGACTCCAAGAAAGGGTTCTGACAAATGAACTTCCCTAAAGCAAACCCTCTTTCCCGTCTGTGTTAAAGTTGAAGATAAAGATGGTTTCCTAGATAGTGCCTCTGGGGACACATTGAAGACTCAGAGATTAAAATGTCACCATGTTTCAGCCTGTTTCAGCTTCTACTCAGCGATGGCACTGCTTTTATTTACCACTGCACTGTTTTCCTCACTGGGCTGTGAGGGTGGGCATGAGGACCTATTATTCATTTGTATTCCCACTGGTGCCTGGCATGTAATGGGCACATGTTTGTTGGGTGAATGAATGGAAAACTGAAGGAACAGAAAGGGGAGGGAGTGTGTGTTACCTTTCTTTGCTCCCTCTAAGACCTCCCCACCCATCCATCTTTGCTTTGCCAGACCCTTGGCTAAGAAAATGCCAGCCAACACTGTGTTCTCAAGTGACTCTCAGTTCTTAGAAACAAAATGATGGAATTTCAGTATTGGAAAAATGCTTAGACATGACCTCATCCCTACCCAAGCTAGTTCATGAATCATCCCCATAAAATTCCTGGCATGCCAATTAACACCATTCAGCTGTTCATTCATTCTTTCATTTTGCTGAACATTTGTTATGTACCTACATCGTTCTGGATGTAAGGAAGGATGATGATGACAATGATGACCTTGGCCTCATTGAATCTGCATTTGTTTAGATATGGATTAAGCTGATGAACCAAAGGAATCCCCAAATTCAAAACATAGTCATGCATTGCTTAATGACGGGGATACATTCTGAGAAACGTGTGTCGGGCAATTTCAGCATTGTGCAAACATTGCTGCACAAAGCATAAAGCACACTTACACAACCCTAGGTGGTGGAGCCTACTATACGCCTAGGCTACATGGTCTAGCCTACTGCTGCTGGGCTACAAACCTGTGCAGCATGCTACTATACTGGACACCATAGGCAACTGTAACACAATGCATTTGTTAACATAAAGTATTCATGTATCTAAATCTATCTAAATACAGAAAAGACTATAAAAATAAGGTATAAAAGAAACAATGCTAAACTTGGATAGTACTTACAATGAATGGAGCTTGCAGGACTGGAAGTTGCTCTGGGTGAGTGAGTAAAGTGGTAAGTGAATGGGAAGGCCTAGGACATGACCGTACTGTACTTTAGATTTCATAAACTCTACACTTTGGCTACACTCAATTTATAAAAACATGTTTTTCTTTCTTTAATAGTAAATTAACCTTAACTTACTGTAACTTTTTTATTTCATAAACTTTTTAAATATTTTTAAACTTTTTGACTCTTTTATAATAACATAGCATAAAACACAAACATATTGTACAGCTGTACAAAATTTCTTTTCGTTTTTTTTTTTGAGATGGGATCTTGCTCTGCTGCCCAGGCTGGAGTGCAGTGGCATGGTCATAGCTCACAGTAGTCTCCAACTCCTGGGCTCAAGTAATCTTCCCACTTCAGCCTTCTGAATGGCTGGGATGGCAGGCATATGCCATCATGCCCAGATTTTTTTTTTTTTTTTTTTTTGGGTAGAGATGGGGTCTTGCTATGTTGCTCAGGCTAGTCTTAAACTCCCAGACTCAAGTGATCCTCTTGTGTACCTCAGCCTTCCAAAGTGTTGGGATTACAGGCATGGGCCACCACACTTGGCCACTTTCTGTCTTTATAACCTGAATCTATAAGCATTTTTCTACTTAAAAAAATTTTAGAACTTTGTGTTAAAAACTAAGACACAAATACACATATTAGCCTAAGTCTCACAGGGTCGGGATCATCAACTTCTGCTTCCACATCTGGCTCACTGGACAGTCTTAGGGGCAATGACATGCATGGAGCTGTCATCTCCTAAGATAACAATGCCTTCTTCCAGAATCCCTCCTGGGGGACCTGCCTGAGCCTGCTTCATAACTAACTTTTTTCTTCATAAATAGGAGGCACACATTTTAAAATAATGATAAAAGAATAGTAAGTACATAAACTGGTAACATAGTCATTTATTATAATTATCAGGTGTTAGGTACTGTATGTAATTCTATGTGCTAAATTCTATGATTGACAGTGCAGGAGGTGTGTTTACACCAGTACCACTGCAAACACGTGAGGAATGCATTGTGCTACGAAGTCTTGATGGCCGCCATGTCACCAGGCAATAGGAATGTTGAGCTCTGTGATAATCTTATCGTACATGTGGTCCATTGCTGCCCAAAATGTCATGATGCCGCACACGACTGTTAAGTGGCATCACCAAGACAGTGTTTATCCTCTCTTAACAGTCCAGAGGCAGGTAGGCGGTCCAGGTCAGGTAGTCCCTTCTGCTACATGAGGCTGTCCCAGACTACGGCTACTTCCGTCTGGTTCCTCTGTTATTCCCTGGAGTGCCGTCCTCCCCAGCAGGTGTTCAGGTGGTCATCACAGCCTGCAGGAGTGGGAGGAGATGCAGTGGGTACACATGTCATTTCCTACATCCTGTTGGCTGGAACTTAGTCCCATGGCCACTCCCACCTGCAAAGGCAATTGGAACATGTGGTCTCTAGCCCAGTGGCCATGTGCTCAGCTAACGCTGGGGGTGTAGGTTCTATTTGTAAAAAGAAAGAAGGGGTAAGTGGATACCACGAACAAGTAGGTGTCTCTGCCACACTGCCCAACTCCTTCATTTTACAGATGGGGAAAATGAGGCCTGTAGAGGGGAAGTGACTTCTCTCAGGGCACATGATGAGGCGGTGGCAGTAGAACTTTTTTTTTTTTTTGAGACGAAGCCTCGTTCTGTCGCCAGGCTAGAGCGCAGTGGCGCGATCTTGGCTCACTGCAACATCTGCCTCCTGGGTTCAAGCGATTCTCCTACCTCAGCCTCCTGAGTAGCTGGGACTATGGGCACCTGCCACCACGCCCAGCTAATTTTTGTATTTTTAGTAGAGATGGGGTTTCACCATGTTGGCCAGGATGGTCTCAATCTTTTAATCTCGTGATCTACCCGCCTCAGCCTCCGAAAGTGCTGGGATTACAGGCACCACTGTGCTTGGCCAAGCAGTAGAACTTTTAAGGCCTGTCTCCTGCCTTGTAGGCCACACACTGGTGTTGTTTCACCATGGGACATGGTCTGAGATATGCGTTGTCGGGGGATTTCATCATTGTGTGAACATCATAGAGTGTATTCCACATGCCAAGATGGTACAGTTGACTACACGCCCCGACTATGTGGTGTAATCACTAGCTCCTAGGCTCCAAACCTGTGCAGCATGAATACCGTAGGCAACTGTGAACTGTGACACAATGGCAAGTATTTGTGTATGCACACACAGAAAAGGTACAGAAAAATACAGTATTCTCATCTCCTGGGACCACTATTGGGCGTGTGGCCCATCCTTGATGGAAACGTCGTTATGTGTCATGTGACTGTGTCTAGTGCCTTTTAGTAAGTCATTGTTATCACTTCTGCTACGTGTGTTTCCTGCCTTCTGAAAGATGAGTCTCTTCTCGTTGATATAAACGATTCTTTACATCAGTGCTTCTGAGTCCTTTTCTTCAGGGAAATGGGTGGGTTCATGGAGCCTTTTTAAAGAGCTGTGACAGATTTTGACTCTCTTCCTATAAAAATACTTAAATACGTGCAAGCAGACAACACATGCACACACACACAAGTTCAAGTACAGTTTCAGAGTGTTCATGACGACTCCCTTAAGCCCCTAAGAATCCCTATAAACCCAGGCAAGAATACAATGAAATACATTGCATGGATGTTGCGTTTGGCAGCTACGGAGCCTTCCTTCTGACACAGCCTGGTTCACATTACAGCTAGAATTCTCCACAAACACTTAATTTGAGGTCACCATGGAGCTACTATGCAAATCGTTTTAATGTAAGAACAAGAAGCTCAGAATTGCTGGGCTACCAAGTTCCCAACTATGAAAATGCCTCTAGGGAAGTTTTATAATGCCAAGAAATGCAGACACACCACATTAGTAGCAATTTATAGACCCCTATTTTGAGTGAGCATTCATGCACACACACACACACACACACACACACACGACTCTTAACAATAAGATTGCTCTTGAAATTATTTTTAAGTCATTATGGATAATTTGCTATCTGAGTGAGATGATTTTCAACAACAGTACTGGATGTGCAAACTATTTCTTATCTTGGTGTGCCACAAAACAGCCTTTATCTTTTTTTTTCTTTACAATGTACAATGCTGCCAAACAGAACATATTGAAATTGAGTGCAAGCAGACGGTATTTACTCTAAGCAAACCAGACTCAAGTTTTAAATAAAATAGGCTTAACATAAACGATAACAAAATCTGATATAGCAGACTCTACAAAATGGCTTGGCACAGAAGACACCCTGCTCCAGGGAATCACATTAGCTTCTACAGCACGATCGTGTTACGTAAAATTAAATGTTACGGTTTTAGGGTTTATGGCTCCAAATGCAAGTATGGTGATTACTTGATTGTGTTCTCAGCGATAGGAATAGCAGCCACAAGACTCTACTCATGTACATGTAAGTCAGGAAAAGAATCCCAGTTCATATTTCTGTGCCTACATTTGGGATTTGAGAAGTAACAAGAGTCATGTGCTCATCCCCTTGTTAGAGTCACAGAACTCTTAAACCATAATTTCCACGATCTTTCCATAGTCAGCGTTCCAGGAAAGCCAAGCAGACTTAGCACAGATAAGTAGTTGCTTTATATTTTATTGTTTTGCACAGAATTAGAAGAACCTTATAAAACTTCATCCATCTGTGAGCCAGGCAAGAGGGCAAGACCTGGAGCCGACTTCATCTGGAGCACAGCGGACCCTCAAGTTCCGCCATTCTCTCTTGCGGAGACTGGATGGCACTTAACATTATGTAAGAAGTAGAAGGAATGTGCTTACTTCAAAATAATTCATCCAGATCATGTCAGTGTTAGGTGACCAATTCCTTCAGCCATGAAGAGCCATGGCTCGCATTTCTGGGGGCTTACACCCTCTGCTGTCTGCTAAGGAGACCAAAGGTAAGCGAGGTAGAGTTTCACTTGTCATCCTTTGCATGAACCTGGAGGCTTCTTGATTGAAAATGAGCCTTGCAGGGGGCTGGGAGGAAGTCCAGTTTAGGGTGGCCAGGTTAAACGCATGATCCCATCCCTGACAAAAAGCAATAGAGTAGCCAATAGCTACGAGGCTACAAACCTGTGCAGCATGAATACCCTAGGCAATACCTGAGTCTTCGCTCAGATACCAGGAGAAGGGAGCTCTCATCTGCCTTCTTTTAGCAGCAGGCTTTGGATTTCAAATGTTCATTGAGTCTCCCTTGTCTCAATCCTTTCCAATAATACCTGGAAAATTTATTTCTGTGGATATTAGAGCTCTACTTGCAAAAGTTAAGAACCGGACTCTCTATTTGGAATGAAAATGCATACATTTACTTAGTTTTCAAGCATATTTATTATGTATTATTCTGGACTGTGCATATAGTTTTGCTTATATCTCTCATAAATCTAGCTATATGTCTCATAGTCCTTGCAACAAATGATTCCTTTAAATAGGACTGGACACCCAGAACACCTGTAAAGCTCCTGCTTTGCTTCCATGACATCTTAGCAGCCTGCTCTCTTAGGAGGTGGTGTATATACTTACTCCAGGCCAGGTAGGCCATTTTGCTACATGAGGTTGTCCCAGACCATAGCTACTTCTGTCTGGTTCCTCTGTTACTCCTTGGAGTGCCGTCCTCTCCAGCAGGGCTTCAGGTGGGCATCACAGCCTACAGGGGCTGAAGGAGAAGCAGCCAGTGCACACATCATTTCTCACATCCTGTTGGCTGGAACTTAGTCCTATGGCCATTCCCACCTGCAAAGGCAGTTGGAACATGTAGTCCCTATTCCAGTAGGGCTACCTGTCTTCTTGGGCTCCCAGCCCAGTGTCTGACACATAACACAAGCTCAGGGCATGTTGGCTGAAGGAAGAAATGAGAATAAGGAAGCCTTTCCCAGGCAGCAGTCTAGCCATTGCCACTGCGTAGGTTTTTATCAGATTCATTTCTTGAGTTGTCTTCATGGACAATAACAAACACATACTGATGGTTTACAATTTACCAGGTGCTGGTAATCTTTCTAGGCATTTAATTCTCACAGCTATTTTCCGAGGCAGGTGATCCAGCTCTCTCTCAAGCCCTGCCTCTATGAGGGCTCTTTCTTCCTGTCCCTCTCTGTCCAAGCTGGCTGCCTTCTCCATCTCCCCAGCGTCTTCCTGTTGGAGTTCTAGGGTTGATCCTTGCATCTCCAAGACAGTCTCCTCCAATCTCTTGGCGTTAAACATCATCAATATGCTCAGGGCTCCCAAATTGTAATTCCTATTGTCAACTTACCTCCTAAACCTCAGATACATCTGCCCAGGGACTGCTACACACCCACCACAGACCCTTTAAATTTAGTAAGTCCCAGATGGGACTCCCAATCTCCACCTCCCCTCCCTCTGCCCTGCCACACCAAAACACAGGGATCCAGTCCCACCCTCAGCCTCCCCTGTCTTCATCCTTCCAGTTGTTCAAGCCAAAAGCTTTGAGCCATCTTTGACTTGTCTTTTTCCTGCCTCCTTCAACCAACCACCAGGAAATCCCATTAGGTTTTCCTCTATCCAAAATATGTTCAGGACTGTTTGGGCATGTCAACTCATGCTTCATTTCAGCACTTTGGGAGGCCCAAGGCTGGAGGATTTCTTGAGTCCAGGAGTTTCAGAGCAGCCTGGGCAACATAGTGAGACCGGTCTCTACAAAATAAAAATAAAAAGTCAGCCAGGTGCGGTGGTACACACCTGTAGTACCAGCAGCTGAGGTGAGAGGATCTCTTGATCCTGGGAGGCTGAGGCTGCAGTGAGCCACGATTGTGCCACTGCACTCCAGCCTGAGTGACAGAGTGAGACCCTGTCTCAAAACAAACAAAATCAAAAAACCAAAAGCCCAAAATAAGTCCAGGACTAGCCACTTCTCCCTACCACCCCAACTCCCATTGTGCTGATGCCACCAGCATCTCTTGCCTGGATTATTGCAGTAGCCTCAAAGCAAGGGTTCCCATTCATACCTTTGCCTTGCCTCAGTCTACTCTCAGCAGAGTTGGAGGGGTCCTTTGAAATGATGTCAATCATACTGCTCTGTTCAAAGCCCTCCAGTGTGTGCCCCTTTCATTCAGAAGAAAGCCCCGAGTCTTTGAGACACCTGCCAGGCTCTGCCTGAGCAGGCTCTGTACCTCTCATCTCTTTCATCTGCTCCATCTCCTTCTGCTTCACACATTCCAGCCTCCGTGGTCCCTTGCAGTTCCCAGAGGAAGTATGTGCCCCCCTGCCTTGGGGTTTTTTGCACTCACTGCTTCCTCTGTCTGCAATACTTTCATTCCTGACATCTGCACAGTCAACTTCCTCACTGCCTTTTGGAGTTCCTTCTGGTGTCAGCTCAGTGAAGCTTCCCTGACCACTCTGCTTAAAAGTCCAGAGGCAGTTTGACAGAAATAATATTGAATCTATAGATTATTTTGGGCAGTATGGCCATTTTCATAATATTGATTCTTCCTATCCATGATGGTGGAATGTTTTTCCATTTGTTTGTGTCTTCTCTTATTTCCTTGAGCAGTGGTTTGTAGTTCTCCTTGAAGAGATCCTTCATATCCCTTGTTAACTGTATTCCTAGGTACTCTTTGTAGCGATTGTGAATGGGAGTTAATTCATGATTTAGCTCTCTGTGTGCCTATTGTTGGTGTAAAGGAATGCTTATGATTTTTGCACATTGATTTTGTATCCTGAGATTTTGTTGAAGTTGCTTATCAGCTTAAGGAGTTTTGGGGCTGAGATGATGGGGTTTTCTAAATATACAATCATGTCATCTGCAAGCAGAGACAATTTGACTTCCTCTCTTCCTATTTGAATACTCCTTATTTCTTTCTCTTGCTTGATTGCCCTGGCCAGAACTTCCAATACTATGTTGAATAGGAGTGGTGAGCTATTCCCATGAAACTACCATTAACATTCTTAACAGAATTAGAAAAAACTACTTTAAATATCACATGACATCAAAGAAGACCCTGTATGGCCAAGACAATCATAAGCAAAAAGAACAAAGCTGGAGACATCATGCTACCTGACTTCAAACTATACTACAAGGCTACAGTAACCAAAACAGCATGGTACTGGTACCAAAACAGACATATAGATCAATGGAACAGAAGAAAGACCTCAGAAATAACACCACACATCTACAACCATCTAATTTTCAACAAACCTGACAAAAACAAGCAATGGGGAAAGGATCTCCTATTCAATAGATGGTGCTGAGAAAAGTGGCTAGCTATATGCAGAAAACTGAAATTGGACTCATTCCATACACCTTATACAAAAATTAACTCAAGATGGATTAAAGATTTAAATGTAAAATCCCAAACCATAAAAACCCTAGAAGAAAACATAGGCTATACCATTCAGGACATAAGCATGGGCAAAGATTTCATGTCTAAAACAACAAAAGCAATTGCAACAAAAGCCAAAATTGACAAATGGGATCTAATTAAACTAGCATCAGAGTAAACAGGCAACCTAGAGAATGGGAGAACATTTTTGCAATCTACTCATCTGACAAAAGTCTAATATCCAGAATTTATAAGGAACTTAAATAAACTCACAAGAAAAAACAAACAACCACATAAAAAGTGGGCAAAGGATATGAACTGACACTTCTCAAAAGAAGACATTTATGCAGCCATCAAACACATGAAAAAGAGCTCAACATCACTGATTATTAGAGAAATGCAAATCAAAACCACAAAGAGATACCATCTCACACCAATCAGAATGGTGATTATTAAAAAGTCAAGAAACAATAGATGCTGGCAAGGCTGTGGAGAAGTAGGAGCACTTTTACACTGTTGGTGGGAATGTAAATTTGTTCAACCACTGTGGAAGACAGTATGGTGATTTCTCAAGGATCTAGAATGAGAAATACCATTTGACCCAGCAGTCAAATTACTGGGTATAACCCAAAGGAATATAAATCATTCTACTATAAAGACACATGCACACATACGTTTATTGCAGCACTGTTTACAATAGCAAAGTTGTGGAACCAACTCAAATGCCCATCAATGATAAACCGGATAAAGAAAATGTGGTACATATACACCATGGAATACTGTGCAGCCATAAAAAGGAATGAGATCATGTCCTTTGCAGGGACATGGATGAAGCTGGAAGTCATCATTCTCAGCAAACTAACACAGGAACAGAAAACTAAACACCACATGTTCTCACTCATAAGTGGGAGTTGAACAATGAGACCACATGGACACAGGAAGAAGAACAACATACACCAGGGCCTGTTGAGGGGTGAGGAACGAGGGGAGAGAACTTAGAGGAGGGGTCAATAGGTGCAGCAAACCACCACGGCACATGTATACCTATGTAACAAACCTACACATTCTGCACATGCATCCCATAACCTAAAGTAAAAATAAAATAAAATAAAAGTCCGGAGGTCCAATTGGTGGTGAACAGAGAGGTGGATTTCACAACATTTCTTTTTTTTTTTTTTTTTTTTTTTTTTTTTTTGAGACGGAGTCTCGCTCTGTAGCCCAGGCTGGAGTGCAGTGGCCGGATCTCAGCTCACTGCAAGCTCCGCCTCCCGGGTTCACGCCATTCTCCGGCCTCAGCCTCCCGAGTAGCTGGGACTACAGGCGCCCGCCACCTCGCCCGGCTAGTTTTTTGTATTTCTTAGTAGAGACGGGGTTTCACCGTGTTATCCAGGATGGTCTCGATCTCCTGACCTCGTGATCCACCCATCTCGGCCTCCCAAAGTGCTGGGATTACAGGCTTGAGCCACCGCGCCCGGCCTTGATTTCACAACATTTCTCACAAAATCTCCATTTCAACACATCTGAAACCATCCTCATTCACTCATTCCATCAACATATATTTGTGAAGCATCAACTCTGTACCAGTGCTGAGCAAGACCCTGGGGGCACACAGCTCTGGCTGCCCTGAAGGGCTCCTGGATGACGGGAAAGCCAGGTAGAAATCAGGGAGCAGTGCCAGGTGGTGAGTCAACGCATGACCTTGAGACAGCAGCTTAGCCCTGGGTAGATGTAGGGGTTGAACAGTGGCCCCCACTAGAACATGTTGAAGTCCTAACCCCTGGAACTGTATGTGTGATCTTATCTGGAAAAACAGTCTTTGCAAATGGTTAAGGATCTTGAGAAGAGATCATGCTGGATTATCAGAGTAGGTCCTCAATCCAGTAAGTATCTTTACAAGAGACAGAGAAGAAACGATGCAGGGCGAGAGGAGGTGGCCATGTGAAGATGGTGGCAGAGACCAGCATTCTCCAGCCTCCACCCATGGAAAGTCTGGAGCCACCAGAAGCTAGAAGAAGCATGGAGCCTCTAGAGCTTGATTTTGACTTCTGGCCTCCAGAACAGTGAGGGAATAACATTCTGGTTTTTTACTTGTTTGTTTTTTGAGACGGAGTCTCACTCTGTTGCCAGGCTGGAGTGCAGTGACGCAATCTTGGCTCACTGCAACCTCTACCTTCCAGGTTCAAGACATTCTCCTGCCTCAGTCTCCTGAGTAGCTGGGATTACAGGCATACACCACCATGCTTGCTAATTTTTTTTTTTCTTTTTTTTTGAGATGGAGCCTGGGCTAGAGTGCTATGGCGCAATCTCAGCTTACTGCAACTTCTGCCTCCCAGATTTCAGCAATTCTCCTGCCTCAGCCTCCCAAGCAGCTGAGGTCACAGGTGCCTGCCACCATGCCTGGCTAATTTTTGTATTTTTAGTAGAGACAGGGTTTCACCGTGTTGGCCAAGCTGGTCTCAAACTCCTGACCTTAGGTGATCCACCTACCCTGGCCTCCCAAAGTTCTGGGATTACAGGTGTGAGCCACCATGCTTGGCCTACCTTTTGTATTTTTAGTAGAGACAGGGTTTCACCACGTTGGCCAGTCTCGAACTCCTGACCTCAAGTGATCCGCCCACCTAGGCCTCCCAAAGTGCTGGGATTACAGGTGTGAAACACCACACCTGGCCAGTTTCTGCATTTAAATCTTAGGTCTTTGCACTTCTCAACCATTTGAGTTGGCTTAGCCTATTTGTGCCCCAGTCTCCTCCAAAGCGGGGATGGTGACACACCTACCTCTCAGGGTTGCTGTGAGAAAGAAAATATCCATGCAGAGCGCTTGAAGTAGCAGAGCCTGGCATATTCTCTATGGATGGGGAGCAGAGGAGTGAAGCGGTTGCTGGAGGTCCTAGTATCCTGCAAAGAGTTAGCACAAAGCTGGACATACAGAGAGTTCTCAATACACATGCACACTGTCACTGAACACTGCACTCCAAGACTGATTCCAGCCGTGTGGAACATCTCCCAGCTTCTGCAAAAGGTCCCGCTCTCTAGGCCTGGAGAACTTTGCACCGGCAGCCATCTTTCTTCTTCCTACCCGGTTGATTCCTTGCCCTTCCAGTCTCAGCTCCAGCACCCTCTCTGCCCAGTGCCTTTTTTTTCTTTTCTTTTCTTTTCTTTTTTTTTTTGAGACAGAGTCTCACTCTGTCGCCCAGGATGGAGTGCAGTGGCACAATCTCAGCTCACTGCAACCTCCGCCTCCCAGGTTCAAGGGATTCTCCCACCTCAGCCTCCTGAGTAGCTGGGATTACAGGTGCGTGATATCACTGTCATGCATGTCCATGTGAAGAGACCACCAAACAGGCTTTGTGTGAGCAATAAAGCTTTTTAATCACCTCGGTGCAGGCGGGCTGAGTCCGAAAAGAGAGTCAGCGAAGGGAGACAGGAGTGTGGCAGTTTTACGGGATTTGGGTAGGTAACAGAAAATTAAAGTCAAAAGGGTTGTTCTCTGGCAGGCAGGGGCGAGGGTCACAAGGTGCTCAGTTGGGGAGCTTCTGAGCCAGGAGAAGGAATTTCACAAGGTAATGTCATCAGTTAGGGCAGGAACAGACCATTTCCACTTCTTTTGTGATTCCTCAGTTGCTTCAGGCCATGTGGATGTATACGTGCAGGTCACAAGGGATATGATGGCTTAGCTTGGGCTCAGAGGCCTGACAATCACACTCAGCTAAGTTTTGTTTTTTTTTTAAATAGAGATGAGGTTTTTCCATGTTGGTCAGGCTAGTCTCAAACTCTTGACTTCAGGTGATCCACTCGCCTCAGCCTCCCAAAGTGCTGGGATTACAGGTGTGAGCCCCCACGCCCGGCCTAGCACCAATATCAATTCATATATTCCTCATAACAACGTTAGGAAGGGAAAGTACTCTTATTAGCACCATCTGGACTCAGATGAAGAAACTGAGTCCAGAACAGGTTAAGTAATTTATCCAAGTTAACTGGCTAATGAGGGGCAAAGCAGAATGAAACCTGGGTAGAATGAGCCCAGAGCCCATGCCTGTCCACATTCCTCCCTCTGCTCCTTGAGCCAGGGGCCAGCTCTGTGTTCAGGGCATTGCCTGCTGCACACTGGCCACTCAGTGTATGCTTGTTGGTGGAAAGAAAGGCAATAAATATTTATTCATCATTTATTATATGCCAGGCACTGTTGCCTGCTTTTATAAATATTACCTGATATAATTCTCACAGCCAGCCCAGGGAGTTAATATCAATCAGCCCACTTTGCACATGAGAACTCCAAGGTGGGACACATTGCCAGGAAATGGTAGAGCCAGCTCTGGGTCATAGTGGGTGGGCCTGCCTCAGAACTTCTCAGTTCTTTCTCATTGCCTTTAGGAGTTTTTTTGTTTTGTTTTGTTTTCTGTGTTAGGCTCCCCGGCTACCCTCACCCTTCCTCCAAGAAAAAGAAAGAAGGGGAGAGAACTGGAGAGAAAGACCAGGTAGGGGATGGGGACTGGGGGACGAGATAGGACGAAGAGACTCACAAAGAACCCCTGTTTTCTAACAAAGCGCGGACAGTGGTTCCAGGCGCCCAGCAGAGGGCAGGATGTGGCCAAAGATTCCCTGCAGTCTAGAGAGCTGGGCCCGCAGGACTGCAAGGCAGGGGGACCTGCCTGTCCCTCAGGGAGAGTCCTGGGAACCCGCGCTCACCCTACAAGCTTCGGGGCGCATCTGCTGCACCCATTACTTAGGCACCCGCAACTGTGGCGTGTATCTCCCCATCCAGGCTCCCCAGCTCCCGCCGCGGAAGCCCAGGGATTCTGATGCTAGCCTTGCCCCTAAATCGGACGCCGCTGCTGCCCAATTTGGGGGGAATCCCGAGACTCATGCCCTGCCATTCCCAGGGATAATGGTTTGGGGCAAACTACGGTTGTCTTGGGCCTCAGTTTCCCCATGTACAATGAAGGGGTCAGATTAGTCCCAGAAGGTCTAGATACTTTCATTCATTAAACACTGAGAAAAATCTTAAGAGGAACAGCGTCAGTTGGAGAGCCAGCAGACACTCCATTGCCCGTCCCAATACGAATGGGCAAATACAGCCTAGCGGGGAGTCCTGGGACTCACTTCGCAGCCAGGGCCGACTAACCACAGACCTAAGAGCCCCTTTACTTCTGGACCTCCGTCTACCGCGCTCTAAAATATGAACGATGCTTTCTTACTGCTGGGTTGTTGGAGGCGGATGTGGGATGGTGCTAACAAAGCGCGTAGCCGGGGCCTGGCCATAGTGGGTGCTGACAAACCGCTTACTGCCTGGAGGGACTGAGTTCCCTACCGACGGAGGGCCGAGCAGGGATTCAGATTCCTCTGGGCCGATCCCTTTCTCAGCTCCTTCCGCCCTGCCACCGCCCACTGCGTGCTGCTTTCGCCCGTCCCCTCCTCCCCCGCTCCTTCCCCTCCTTCCCCTCCTTCCGCGCCGCCTCGCGTCTCCCGCCCGCTGTAGCCGGCGAGGAGCGCCGCACGTTGGCCCCGGCGCCAGGAGCTCCCAGGTTCCCGGGCGGGCACCGGAGTAAGGACCTGCGAGCGCACCCCGAGGCGGGGCACGGCAGAGGACGCGGCGGGCGCGGGGTCCCGGCGAGCGCATTCCGAGGGGCGCCCAGGAGAAGGGGAACGCAGTCCCCGCCCCTGCACAGCGCTCGGCCCCCTCGGGCTCCGCGCGCGGCTACAACCTGGACTGGGCGCGCCCCCGGCATCCCGCATCTCTGCGCGCGTCCCACATCCCGCATCCGGCTTCCCAGCGGCCGGGCATGTAGCAGCGGTAGCAACGGCGGAATATGGGCGGGAACCACTCCCACAAGCCCCCAGTGTTTGACGAGAATGAGGAAGGTAAGAGGGCCAGGGGTGCGACTTCCCGCCTCGCGCCGCCCCGCTCGGGCAGGGGCCAGGCATCCCCTCCCTCCACCACACTCGGCCGAGCCCTGCGGGGCACCGCATGCTGCCCGGCGCGGGGACCCAGGCACGGCCACTTCGCCCAGCGAAGGCAGTGTGTGCCCGACCCCGTGCCAGGCGTGGCGCTTCTGCTGAGGCAACTCCTAGGTACCTCGTGCCGTTTAGTGGTCGGGACGGTGCCTTAGCGCGGGACTGGGGAGGCGGCTTCAGAGTTGAACCGGAAACCTGCACTTGGGGGTGTGGAAGGGAGGAGTTGACTTCGGAGACTAGTCTGATGTTTCTAGGCTCGGGCTCCCCAGGAAACCGAGATTTCTTTGAGAGCCTGAGGCTGACGGAGGTGGCCTGGGGGAGCGGATTGCACCGTGTGTGTGTGTGTGTGTGTGTGTGTGTGTGTGTGTGTGTGTGTGTGCGCGCGCGCGCGCCCACGACGTATTTGGTCTCGTGCAAGGGCCTGTTGGATGCAGCTCTCTTCAGTCTACCCAGGACAGCCCAGGGAAACTTTGCTAAACTCTGTGGTTCCGTCCTGCTCTGGGCAGCCTCCCTGGCGCAGAAGTGGTGTAGGCTCTCCAACCGCATCTCAACTTCCTGGCTGGGGCCTTGCAGTTCAGGTCGATAGAGCTCAGTATTGGACTAGCAGAACCCTCTTTTCAGTGCAGCGTGTCCCTGGAAAACTTACTTCACCTCTCTGAAACATTAGTCCCCTCATCTATGAAATGTAAGTTATGATACCACTTGCTACTTTATAGGGTTGTTTGAAGCTTAACCACTAGTAATCCACGTGAAAATTGCCTTATAAATGCAAGCAGTACCGAGCTGTGCCGTTATCTGTTAAGAGCCCTCTGCCTCTCAAAGCTGGTTTCCTACTGTGCTGACTCGCCAGTCTCCACTGTGCCCCAGATAAGAGCTGAGACATAGCACTTACTATGTTCCAGCCATGCTAGCACGCAGTGTTCACTCAGTCCTTTTCATGCCCCTTGAGGTGGCTGCCTTAGAAAGGGGGCTGTCCTGGTCACTGCTGGTAAGAAGTAGAGCTGGGCTTGAGGCAGGACAGTCTGCTTTGAAAGCTGTGCGTGTCATCATTACCCAGGGCATTGGCTATGTGCGTACATCATGGATGGCTTCTAGAACTCCCAGGGCTGTCAGTGCTACTCATGTGCCTGCTTGGAGAACCCTTCTCAAAAAGATAGATGAACACAGTCAAGGTTAAGGGAGCACCTGCTGTGTCAGGCCCAAGAGAGCCTTCCTTAAAGGAATTCCTAGGCGAATGGCCCTGAATGACCATCCATGGTGATAAGGGCTTTGAGAAACCAGTGCAGGGTCTTGGGGGCACTGAGAGGCCCCAGCTTTTCCTGGTCTTTAGTCTGGAGCACATGCAGGTAAGGAGCCAGTTTTGGACAGAGGAGAGGTGGGCACAAAGGTGATGGAGGCTCTTGCATGTCGCAATAAGAGTTTGAACACTATGCAGCATCACCCTCAATTGCAGGGGTTTGTGGTTCTAGCCTGGGTCAAAAGTCATGCTTTTGCTAATTTTCCCAGCATCTTTCTCTTTTATTTATAGAGGAAATTTGCCACCCTTATATTGAAAACCGTCTTTGTCTTTTATCCCCAGAAAATATTCATTGGCAAAATAGTTATCTCTGGTGTAGCCAACCTTTTGATTTTCCTGTTCCTTATTCTATAAGCAGATCGGGCCTAAGGTTAACTGCCTATTTTGGTGCTTGTTAAAATACAAGGTTAGGAGGCCGGGCATGGTGGCTCACGCATGTAATCCCAGCACTTTGGGAGGCTGAGGTGGGCAGATCACCTGAGGTCAGGAGAGGCCTGCCTGACCAACATGGTGAAACCCTGTCTCTACTAAAAATCAAAAATTAGCCGGGCATGTTGGCAGGAACCTGTAATCCCAGCTTCTTGGGAGGCTGAGGCAGGAGAATTCCTTGAACCCGGGGGGCGGAGGTTGTAGTGAACTGAGATCGCACCATTGCACTCTAGCCTGGGCACCAAGAATTAAGCTCTGTCTCAAAAAAAAAAAAAAAAAAAAAAAAAAAAAAATATATATATATATATATATATATATATATATAAGGTTAGGGCTCTCCTCATTTTGCCATCTTCCAGCCCAATGAAACATTAACTTGTTTGATTTTGCCAGTATATTTCTCACACATTTCCTTGTACAGGTAAAACAGTATTACTTGCCACCAACCGACTCATTTATTTAGTAGGCATTTACTGTTCATATTTTCTGCACCCACCCCTGTGCTGGGGACTAGGAATATGAGGAGAATGAAGGCAAGTGTTAACTTGTTAACAAATTGTTAGCAATTTGTTAACAATTTGCTCCCAGCGCAAGTAAACCACCAGGACAACACAGGGTGTGTAAGTGCCCTGACATGGGTGAGCTCAGGTGATGCTGATATCCTGGAGGAGGGTCCCTAACTCAGAGTGGGGAGGAGGGATCTGAAAAGGCCTCCTCTTTTAGACTGGCATCTTGCAGAAATGGCAGGAGTTACCTGGGGGGAAGAAGTGGCTGATAGAAGGAGGAAGGACGTTTCAGAGAAAGGGAAGAGTATGTGCAAAGGCAGATGGTAAAGAGTAAGCCTGGCTCATGTAGGGGCATTGAGGGAGCTTAGTACTCCTGCACTGTGGAGTATGAAGCTGGAAGGCATAAAAAATGAACCCTGAATGCCTGGCCGGCCTTAAAGGGCCCAGTGGCCATGGTCAGGTGTTTGGACTTGATCTTATAGGCATTTTGGAGTCACTGAAGGGTTTTAAGCAGGGAGTGACATGGTCCAGTGAACAAACAAGCTCTCCCAAACCTAGTCATTGCGTGGTTGAAGGTTGAAGATGTAAACACCTGCCTGACCAGAACAAGTCTGATTTAAATACTTTGAAGCTAAACCACAGCTAAATATTTGCCATTGTGTAATTGTGACAGGACCATCATCCACATTCTTTAGGCTAAAGTTTAATTCATTGTGTGCAAGTGGTCACAGCTGTTCACGCTCACATGATATATAATAAACAGAGACAGGATCATGCCACAGATTAATTGGCAGAGTTGCTTTTCTTCAAAGTGTTGCATAAAATAATGGTGGCTTTACTGTGGATGTCGTCTAAGATTTGGTGAAATAGGGCATGTTAGCTGAGCCTCCTCCAGTTGCAAATGATGGAAAAGCAACATTAAGTGCTTTTGTTGTTTTTTAAAAAACAAAAGGTCTCACTCTGTCACTCAGGCTGGAGGGCAGTGGTGGGATCTTAGCTCACTGCAGCCTCAACTTCCCAGGCTCAAGGAGTCCTTCCGTCTCAGTCTCCCAAGTAGCTGGGACAATAGGCTTGTACCATTATGCCTGGCTAATTTTTAATTTTTTTTAAATTTTTTTATTTTTAGAGTCAAGGTCTCACTCTGTTGCCCGAGCTGACAAAGTGCTTTTAGGGGAATAAATTGGCTCTGGCCATTTCTTGCCTTCTCCATCATTACCATTCTTGTCCAAGCCGTGGTCATAGCTCTTGTTTGGATTATTATAGTCACCTCCCTAAGTCCTTAAATGGTCTGTCCTTACTCCTGTCACTGTCTCCTCAATGCAGCAGACAGATTGATCCTGTTAAAATATGCCATGGGCCAGATCAGTCCTCTGCTCTGCTCAGTCCACCCTCAAATCCTCCTTCCAGCCCTAGGCACAATTTGCATCATTGAGAAAATAAAAGCTGAAGTCCTTATGGATGCCCACCACGGCTACCCTCTGAGACTGCACCTTCCTCTGTCTCTCCCGGCTCACCTGCCTCCTTCCTGTTTGTCCAACATGCCCTGCATCCTCACACCATAGCCCTGGCACCTGCCCCTCTTGCCCGAGGGCATCTCCCTGACAGTCCACTCTCGTTTCCTTTAGGTCTCCAGGAAAATGTTATTGACTCATTAGACCCTCATCGATCACCCTACTTAAAATGTCATTCCAAATCCTTTTCCTTGCTGTATTTTTTTTTTTTGGTGGCAATTATCACCATCTATCATAATATTTATTTTACTTATTTTCTTGGTTATTGTCTGTTTTTCTCCACTCAGTGCAAGTACCTTAAATCAGGGATCCCCAACCCCTGGGCCACAGACTGGTATCAGTCCGTGGTCTGTAGGAACTGGGCCGTCAGCAGGAGGTGAGTGGCGAGTGAGGGAGCATTAACCCCTGAGTTCTGCCTCCTATCAGATCAGCAGCAGCATTAGGTTCTGGTGGGAGTGCAAATCCTACTGTGAACTGCGCATGTGAGGGATCTAGGTTGTGCACTCCTTACGAGAATCTAACCAGTGCCTGATGATCTCAGGTGGAACGGTTTCGTCCTGAAACTGTCCTCCCTCTGTCCATAGAAAATTTGTCTTCCATGAAACTGATCCCTGGTGCCAAAAAGGTTGAGGACCACTGCCTTCAGTAGAGGGATCTTATGTGATTGTTTCTTCCTAAGGAATTGCAAGCTCCTTGAGGTAGGGGTTTTACATAGTTTATTCACTTCTATATCCCTAAGGCCTAAAATAACACCTGTAACATAACAGATGTCTGGTAATTTTTTGTTGAATAAATGAATGAGTGAATGAATGAAGGTGTCGATCTCGTCAGCCAAGGCTGGAACCAGGCTCCCTATAATATCAAGAATCTTCATTCCTGGATTCTGTGCTTTATTCTCAGGCAGACTGTCTCTTCACGGGGCTCCCACAGCCTCCATGTCGATAGCTCCAGAACTCTGAGTATGGAAAAGAGAGTATCTTTCTCGTAGTAGTTGCAGAAAATGTCCCATTTTCTATTGCAGAAAAATAGAGCCTTTGATGGGCTCTAATTGAGCCTTGGGTATTCTTGAATCAGTTACTGTGAGTAGGGAGATTTGAGGCTCTAATCAGCTGGACTGGGTCACATGCCTACTTTTAGATTCAGGCGGTAGCGTCAGCTCCACTTGAGGCATTTGGAATAAGGGTCTATGTGAAGAATTTTCCCAAGGGATATTGGAGTATCAACGGAAAAAGGGCAAGTGGATGCTGGGCAGGCAGATAGAAAGAAAAAACATTCATCCCCCACACCTGTTGTTATTGTGTTCCTTGGAGCACAGGCTGGGACCCTTTGGCGTATCCTACTTAATCATTTGATTCCACGTCCACCTTTTGCACTAGACTACAACCTCCTAAAGAACAGCACTCAGTTGTTTTCCACCTTTGTATCTGCAAGGCCTAGAATAAGGCCAACGAGGGCATAGAGCGGCCATCTGTTGAATGGAAGATGAAAACAGTCACTTATTGGGGGCCAATTTCTTGCATTCCTTTGGGTTCTGAAGCTGTTGAGAAACAAACTGATTTATTTTCAGTAAAGTCATTGGAGACTATGCCTTGGATTTGAGACCAGAATGGCCTTCCTACTCTTGTCCTTCAATTTTGACCCTGAGACTTGCTTGAGCAGAGAACTGGTTTTTCAGAGTGGACCCTACACTGCCAGTAGCTTGGTGGCTCTTAATCATGGTGCACAGAGAACTCATAAGAAATTCCCAAAAAGAGATAGGACACAGCTAAATGGCAGCCCGTGATGATTTCTGACTGTTGCATATCATGACTCGGGATGTCACCTCTCTTCCCAGTGAGAGAGAAGGCAAAGCTTTTGCCTGCTCCTTTCTAGGTAAGACAAAATTCCTGCTTTGTGGGATCGCAAAGGGGCCTAGAGCTCGGGGGTTGGCTTTTCGACAGTATGAGCTGAAGTGAATAGGTGTTAGGATAGAGGCAGGATTTATGTTGAGTCTTGAGGGAAGGGTTTAAATGCCTCAAGAGATAAAGGATAGTATTTTAGCAGGATCAAACAGCATAATCTGGTGCTGAGCCTAGGCATTTTTCCGGGAGAATGGGAAGAAACAGATATTCTTAGCATTACACCCTTAGCTAAAATCTGGACTTTGAGAAATGGCAGACTGAGATGAAGAAACTGTTCTACAAGGAACGTTGAGGGTCCTAACACCCTAAAAGGATATTCTAGTTTAGAGAACAGTGAGGACACATAGTTTAGGATACCAGAGGAGAATTTCTGGTTAAGGCAGACCTGAATTACCTAAGAAGAGAAAAACAGACTCTGTTAGACTGAGGTCATTCCCTTAGCTGGAGCCAACCAAGGAAAACATGGATGTCAATGTTGTTAGCAGTCCTGGAGTCTTCCTCTTCTCAGTCCTTGATTTTTGTGACCTCCTCGGAGTACCCTTATACATTGAAGATTTTGGCCTCTGCTTCATCTCCCACAAGTGCTCCATCTGTGAAGTCATCAATATAAATATCTCATTCTTTCAAGGCAGGACATTATCCTGTTTGAATGTGGGAACATTATCACTGTTCACCAACATCCTGTTCCCCTGTACTTTCATACACACACACAAAATTATACCTCCTTGTCCCCTTGAAGTTATGTGAGACCATGTGACTTGTTTTGGTCCATTTGAGTAGAGATGATATGTGTCATGTCTTGGAGAAAGTATTGAGGACCTAGTGAGTGTCACTTTATATCACTCTGTCTTGGAGCAACCACAGTGATCTACATGGTGGAACTTATCTCAGTCTGGTTCCCAGAGTGAGAACATGGATCAGAGATCACACTCACTACTAGCCAGCCTGCAGTGAGATATGGCATGAGTGGGACAGACTCTTTTGCCATCTTTTTTTTGTTTTGTTTTGTTGTTTGTTTTTGAGACAGGGTCTCAGTCTGGTGCCCAGCTGGAGTGCAGTGGTGTGATCGTGACTCACTGCAGCCCCAACCTCCACGGCTCAAGCAGTCCTCCCATGTCAGCCTACAAAGTAGACCACAGGAACGCACTACCATGCCCTGCTGGTTTATTTATTTATTTTTAATTTATTTTATTTATTTATTTTTTGATACAGAGTCTCTCTCTCTCTCTGTCTCCCAGGCTGGAGTGCAGTGGCGTGGTAGCAGCTCACTGCAACCTCTGCCTCCCAGGTTCAAGTGATTCTCGTGCCTCAGCCTCTCCAGTACCTGGGATTACAGGGAGGTGCCACCATGCCCAGATAATTTTTGTATTTTTGGTAGAGATGGGGTTTCACCATGTTGGCCAGGCTGGTCTCGAACTCCTGACCTCAGGTAATCTGCCCACCTTGGCCTCTCAAAGTTCTGGGATTACAGGCATGAGCCACCATGCCCAGCTGCTAATTGTAGAGCTGGGGTTTTGGGGTTTATGTTGCCCATGCTGATCTTGGATTCCTGTGTGCAAGCAGTCCTCCCACCTCAGCCTACCAAAGTGCTGAGATTACAGGTGTGAGCTACTGCTTTTTGCTATCTTAAGTCACTGAGATTTGGGGCTGCTCATTACCACCGTGTACCCACGCCTATCCTGACTGGTACACCTACCCAAACCAGCCCAACCTCAAGGAGAAAGCATTCGCTATTTTACAATTAAGTATTATATTGGCTGCATTGTTATTGTAGATACCCTTTATCACACTGAAGATGTTTCCTTCTATCCTGATTTGCTGACAGTTTTTATTGGTAATGGCAGTTGAATGTAAACAAATGCCCTTTTCTGCATCTATTGAGACAATATGTGACCTTTCTCCTTTTTCTGATCAGACAAGAATTATACTGATTGATTTGTAAATGTTAAATCAACTTTTCATTCTTGGGGTAAACACCACTTCATCATGATGTGATATATTCTTGGATTTGATTTGCCAATATTTTGTCTATAACTTTTTAATAAGAAGATATTATAAACTTTATGCCAATACATTTGAAGTGGACAAAATAACTACTCTATAAAAACACAACTTGCTGAAAATAATACAGGGGAAATTTAAATATCAGAATAGAACTAAATCTGTAATAAAACTTTCACGTGAAGAAAAGTCTAGGCTCAGATGTCTTCATAGGTAAAGTCTTCCAAACATTAGAAATAATAATAATATTCTACAAACACTATCAGAGAATAGGAAGGAAGAGACATTTTTTAATGACTTTATGAAGTTTTTGTATCAGTGTTATACTGATCTCATTAAAAGAATTAGGAAGTATACCAAACTTTGGGATAATTTGTGAAGGACTGTTGTTATTATTATTATTTTGAGACAGAGTTTCGTTCTTGTTGGCCAGGCTGGAGTGCGAAGGTGTGATCTCAGCTCACTGCAACCTCTGTCTTCCGGGTTCAAGTAATTCTCCTGCCTCAGCCTCCCAAGTAGCTGAGATTACAGGCATGTGCCACTATGCCCAGCTATGTTTGTATTTGTAGTAGAGACAGAGTTTCTCCATGTTAGTCAGGCTGGTCTCAAACTCCCAATCTCAGGTGATCCACCTGCCTCCGCCTCCGTAAGTACTGGGATAACAGGTGTGAACCACTGCACCTGGCCAGGACTGTTATTATTGGTAAGTTTCAAGTTTATTGACATAACGTTATTCACAATATCATCTTACTATCTTTTCCAGTGTTTGTAGGATCTGTAGTGATATCTCCTTTTTCAATTCTGATTTTGGTAATTTGTGCTTTCTTTTTCACTTTTTTTAATTGGCCTTTCTTGGTTTATCAGTTTTTAAATTTAAAAATAACTTTTGGTTTAATTTTTATTTGTTTTCTTTTTGATTCACTGATTTTTTAAAAATAGTTTTCTTCTGTATACTTTTTGGTTTAATTTACTGTTCTTTTTCTAGGTTTTTGATATAGAGCCTTAGATCATTGATTATATTTACTCACGTATTCTATACTTTATTTTTTATTTCACTTAGGAGTTTCTGATGGAATTAATTTCCTTTGATGAAGTATTCTCTTCATCATTTCTTTTATTGCATGCTTTGTAGTGACAAATTTTCTCACTTTGTACTTGTCTGAAAATGTCTTTATTTAGACCTTACTTATGAGTGATTCTTTTGCCGGTTATCAAATTCTATGTCAGTAGGTTTTTTCTTCAGCATTTTGAATATGTGGTTTATTGTCTTTTGCCCTCCATTGTTTCTGAGCAAAAGACAGCTGCCAGTTCTATTTTTCCTCCTTTTAAGCTTGTACGTTTTTCTTGCCAAACTGCTTTTAAGAGTTTATATTCCCATTCAGAAACCTAACGATGGTGTGCATAGGTATAATGATCTGGCCATCTCTGCTTGTTGTGAGTGCTTCTTGGATTTGTATCTTAGGGGCTTTGTTAGTTTTGGAGGATTTTAATTTTGTCATTTAACATTGGTTGTGACATTTTCCCCTTCTTACATGATCAAACTCAAATTGCAAAGGCATTAGACCTTATCACTATGCCCCATCTGGGTTTGACAATACTTCTGTGTCTTTTGTTCTTTTTTCTCTCCTTGTTTTTAGTCTGAATATTTTCTTCTGTCCTCTTTTTTAGTCACTTCAGGTCTGTCTGCTATTAAGTACAGCCATTAACTTCTTAATATTATTTATTGTGTTTTTTAGTTCTAGAATTATCAGTGGGTTCTCTTTTATGTCTTTCAAATCTCTGCTGAAATTCTCAAAACTTGTCTTTTGTGTCTTAAACGTATTACCCAAGTTCATTTAGAAGGTGTGTTTGGTAACTCCATTATTTAGTAACCCTGTGGGTCTATTTCCATTGTCTATTGTTTCATTTTAAACCTATCTTGTCCTCTAATTTGCCTTTTTGTAAAAAAATTACATGCTGGGTATTATATAGGAAATAGTATAGAGAGAATTTGAGGCTTTGGACGATATTATATTTCCTAGAAAGATTTTCCTTCGGGTCTTTGCAGGCATCTGTGCTAGAGGTGATAGGAATCATGCGTCATCTTAAATCCTCACAGAGACTCAAATGGTTTGAAGTCCTGTGAGGGCTGGTCTATATTTCACACTTACTGCTAGAATGTAGCTCTGTGGTGTTCTTACCAAAGCCTGGGTGTTTACCAATCCTCCTCCTCTTTGGTAGTTTCCGATGTTCAGTGTTTGTCCCCCGCCTGAAGCCTGCGAGTGCTTCCAAAGTAGCGCCTCACCTTCTTGGAATCTGCTTGCCTGATTGGCAGATTCCACTTGCTGTGCCCATTTCTTTGAATTTTCCTTTCTCCCAGATATTTGTCCTGAAGTTCTTTCTTCCTTTGATAGTTCTATAACTCCTCCAAACAGATTTTTCAAAAGTGTATTTTGTGCAGTTATATGTAGTTTTACTTAGCAGGAAGGTTGACCGAAAATATTCCAGTCCACCAGAAGCAGAGCTCCTCTCCTCAGTATTTATCTGTACACAAGCGCCTTCTGTTTTAAAGATAAGCTCTCCCTAATCCCTGTGCTACCTCAGATCTACTACCTAACTGTCCTCACTCTCATAACAGAGCTTCGTGAAAAAGCAGTCCACACTTGGTGTCTTCACTTTCTTAGTGATAACATATTCCTCACGTCACTACATCTAGCTTTTCCTCATTTGCATTAAGCAGCTCTGACTAGGAGCTTTTTGTTTTTGAAGGCAGCAGGTAACTGTAAGTCGTGTCTTTTTGGGACACAAAAAATGAGCCAACTCATGAACCTCACCATCCAGCGGAAGAAATAGAGCATGTACAGTTCCCCTGAAGCTCCTTGAATGTGCTCCGCTCCCTTTACCGTTTTTGAACTCCTATACAATACAGTGTTTAGTTTGTTTTTTGTTTGTTTGTTTGTTTTTTGAGGCAGAGTCTTGCTCTGTCACCCAGGCTGGAGTGCAGTGGTGCGATCTCAGCTCACTGCAAGCTCCGCCTCCCAGGTTCAGGCCATTCTCCTGCCTCAGCCTCCCGAGTAGCTGGGACTACAGGCGCCCGCCACCACGCCTGGCTAATTTTTTGTATTTTTAGTAGAGACGGGATTTCACTGTGTTAGACAGGATGGTCTCGATCTCCTGATCTCGTGATTCACCTGCCTCGGCCTCCCAAAGTGCTGAGATTACAGCGTGAGCCACCACACCCGGCCAGTTTTTGTTATTTTTGAAATTTATAAAAGTGGTAGCATGTTTAATGTGGTTTTGTATAGTTTGCTGTTTTCACTCAAGATTGCACTTCTAGAATTCATCCATGCTGCTGTGAGTAGCTGCCATCTATTCATTTTCATTACTATTCCATTCAGTTACTGTAGCATAACTCATTTATTTTTTCTTTGGACCCTGATTGTACTGTACTGCTTCTGGTTTTTTACTATTATGAACCATACAGCTGTGAACAATTTTGTGTATGTCTCCTGTTGCACATATATCAGATTTTCTCTAGGATGAATGCCACAGGAGAGCTGCTAGGTCATAGTATAGTTGTGTGTCCAAATTTTATAAGATGATGGCAAATTGTTTACCAACGTGATCATATTAATTTATACTCTGACAAGCCATGCGTAGGCATTTCCATTGCTCTACATCAGCACTGTTCTATGGAAATGTGACTCAGTCAACAAATGGGAACCACATATGTCATTTTTAATAATACATTTTATTTAACCGAACATACCCCAAATATTACCTTTCTTTCTTTTTTTTTTTTTTTCCTTGAGAGAGTCTCACTGTGTCACCCAGGCTGGAGTGCAGTGGCGCAATCTTGCTCACTGCAAGCTCCACCTTCTGGGTTCACGCCATTCTCCTGCCTCATCCTCCCGAGTAGCTGGGACTACAGGTGCCCACCACCACGCCCGGCTAATTTTCGTATTTTCAGTAGAGACGGGGTTTCACCATGTTGGCCAGACTAGTCTCGAACTCCTGACCTCAAGTGATCCACCTGCCTTGACCAGTGCTGGCCAAATATTATCATTTCATTGTGTAATAAACCTCAACATTGTTGAGATATTTTACATTAGTTTATTCACACTGTGTCTTTGAAATTGAGTGCATATTTTACACTTGCAGCATGTCTTAATCTGGGTTAGCTACATTTAAAGTGTTCCAAAGTCACATGTGGCTATTAGCTAACTTATCAAACAGCATACGTTTATTTTCTTGCCAATATTTACTACTGTTGACTTTTCATATTTGTCAGTTGATTGAGCAGGCAGTAGTATTTCATTGTTTTTAATTGCATTTTGTCACTATTGAGGTTGAAGTGTCTTTATATATTAAGTTTCCAGTCATGTTTCTGGTTTTGTGACGTTCCTGTTCATAACTTTGTTATTTTTTAAATTAGAAGTCTGTCTTCTTTGATTGACTTGTAGCTCTTTATACAGTCTACGTGACATTTCCTTGTCAGTTATGTGTTGCAAATATTTTATTCTATTTTGCAATTTCACTTTTCAAGCCCTTTATCATATCTGTTGACATCATAAATGTCTTCATTTTAATTTAGTAATACCCATTAAACTTTCCTTGTTTATATTTTGTGTATAAATATGTATATGCATAAATATGTATATTTATACACAAAATATATAATGTATAAAAATATTATATATGATACATTTATTATATTACATAAAATATATTTATATATTATATATTTATATAATATGATAATATAATTATATATAATATATAAAAATCTATTTCTCCATAAGAAAACCTTCTCCACCTTAAGATTTATGCATATTTTTTATTGATGCAATATTTCCTCTAGTTTTGGTGACATTACTCCCTCCAAAGTTTCCCCCTGCTTTTCTGGCTGTTCCTTCGCCTTCTTTGCAAGGCTGGCTTCCTCTCACTTGCAATGAAGGCTGGAGTTCCTCAAGGTTGAGCAGTTGGACCTCTTAGCTTTCTGTACTATCTCCCTAGGTGATCTTGTCAACCTCTGCCTGTTCAGTCACTCTGTATCAGTCAGGGTGCAGTCAGGACTCAGAACCTATACCAGTTTTCAAAAAGGGAAAATGTAATTCCAAGAACTGTCAACCGATAAAAAGGTTAACTACTAAGTAGAGTCAAAGAGGGCTCTAGGAGGTATAGAAGCAGCAACTTAAGCAAAACACCTAGTCTCTCTAGGGCTGAGGAAGAGTGAACACGTAAAAGAACTCAGAAACTTAGAAGGTGGCCCCCTTCTCCACGAAGTCTGTGATTCAGATGTCTCTGGAGAAGGCATTGTTGCCGGAATAGGCAGCCTATTGGCAATGCCTAACACGAGGCCAGCTGGAAAATGTCTAGAAATGTCTACAGGGTCCAGCTCCGATATCACAAATCTGATTTGGAGCTGAGAGTCAATAAATTAATAACTGTCATATATTTCTATATGACAGTGACTCAGTAATTTTTTTTTTTTTTTGGAGACAGAGTCTTGCTCTGTTGCCCAGGTTGGAGAGCAGTGGTGTGATCTTGGCTCACTGCAACCTTTGCCTCCTGGTTTCAAGCAATTCTCCTGCCTCAGCCTCCCAAATAGCTGGGATTACAGGCATGCACCACCACACCTATCTAATTCTTGTATTTTTAGTAGTGACGGGGTTTCACTATGTGGGCCAGGCTAGTCTCAAACTCCTGGCCTCAAGTGATCTGCCCACCTCGGCCTCCCAAAGTGCTGGGATTACAGGTGTGAGCCACCATGCCCGGCCAGACTCAATAATTTTTTACCTTAATTCATATTTCTCCTCTGATTTCCAAACTTCCAGTTTCCTATTTATAATTCCATTTGGATATCTCAAAATAATTATTATCTCAAATTCAACATGACTTCACTGAACTAATTTTCTTCCAGAATTTCCTAGTTTTGTGTATAGTGTCATTATCCATTCAGTTACAGAAGCCAACGTCTCAGGTTTTTCCCTTATCCCCCTAAATCCAATTAAGCACCTGGCTATGTCGATTTTGTCTCCTGAATAGCTCACAAATCTGCCCGTCTTTCCAGCCACACCATCCTCAATTCAAACATCACGTTTCATGTGGACTTCCCTGGGCTTCCTGACTGGCCTCCCTGTCTTCTCTTGCACTTTCAGAATATCCCCCACCCAACAGCTAGAAAATAGCTTCAAATCGCAAGTATGATCGTGTCAGTTCCTTGCTTAACATTTTTCAATGGCTTCCATTGCTCTCCGGACAAAGATTATAACCTGTAATACATCCTTCAAAACCCTGTGT
Source organism: Macaca thibetana thibetana (assembly GCF_024542745.1). Lineage (NCBI taxonomy): Eukaryota > Metazoa > Chordata > Mammalia > Primates > Cercopithecidae > Macaca > Macaca thibetana. Next base: position 178,043,408 of record NC_065582.1, read on the forward strand.
AGTCTAAAACCTGCCCAGCTCTCCCACCTCACCGCAAGCTGTGTTCCCCTTCACTGCGCATGTTCAATTAGTCACTGTACTTAAAGTTTTCAGCCAAATCTCTCGCAGATGACAACTGTCCCATAAATTTAGCTATTTCTTACTCTTATAATCAATGTCGTTATTCATACTCTTCAACCACACAGCCATTCTTTCAGTTTTTAAAAAGTTTACTCCTGCCCCAGGACCTTACTCTGTGTCGTTCTCTCTACCTGAAACACTCTCCATCTTACCCCATTTGACTCGGTCATCTCCCTCTTATCTTTCTTCAAGATGCCTTATCTGCTTCCTAGACTGAGTAATTCCTCCTAGAAGTCCCCCTGAAATTATCGCATGCTCATTCATAGCATTGAACACAGTTGTAATTCTGCATTTACTCTTGTGGCTATTTCATTAAGTCAGTATATTAGTCTGTTTTCACACTGCTGATAAAGACATACCTGAGACTGGGTAATTATTAACGGAAGAAGCTTAATGGACTCACAGTTCCATGTGGCTGAGAAAACCTCACAATCGTGGTGGAAGGCAAAAGGCACATCTTGCATGGCAGCAGGCAAGAGAGAATGAGAACCAAGTGAAAGGCTTTCCCTTATGAAACATCAGATCTCATGAGACTTATTCCCTACCATGAGAACAGTATGGGGGAACTGCCCTCATGATTCAGTTATCTCCCACTGGGTCCCTCCCACAACACGTGGGAATTATGGGAGCTACAATTCAAGATGAGATTTGGGTGGGGACACAGCCAAACCATATCAGTCAGTCACCCCCACAAGACTGTAATCGCCACAAGGACTGGGTCTATGGCTCTTGAGGTGTCTCCTGTGGGCCCCACTGCTTTAGAAAGTGTCTATCATTGTAGCTGCTGGTTCTTGAGTATCAGAAAAGGCTAAGAAAAATCACTGTGTAACCTTATAAAGGTTACAGGTTCCTTCCCAGTATTTAAAGGAGAAAGCCTAGGGAAAGGGAAAATAAAATTATATTTAACAAACACCTACCATGGGCCAAACATTTTTTATACATAACATTATATGATCTTTATTTTTATTTTTATTTCAATAGCTTTAAGGGTACAAGTGTGTATTAGTCCATTCGCACATTACTATAAAGAAATACCTGAGACTGGGTAATTTATAAATAAAAGAGGTCTAATTGGCTCATGGTTCTGCAGGCTGTATAGGAAGCATGATGGCTTCTAGGGAGGCCTCAGGAAACTTAACAATCATGGCGGAAGGCGAAGTGGAAGCAGGCACATCTTCCATGGCTGGAGCAGGAGGATAAGAGAGAGGGAGGAGGTGCCACACATTTTTAAACAACCAGGTCTCATGAGAACTCTATCATGTGAACAGCACCGAGTGGGAAGTCCTCCCTCATGATCCAGTCACCTCCCACCAGATCCCACCTCCAACACTGGGGATTATAATTCAGCATGAGATTTGGGCAGGGACACAAATCCAAACCATATCAAAGTGGATGAATTGTGTAGATTACTTTCAGTGGCAAAAACCACAGTAACTTTTGCACCAACCTATACAATTCATCCATTGTAAGTTAACTTTCAATGGCAATAACTTTGCACCAACCTAATATAATGGTGAAGTCTGAAATTTTAGTGCACCAGTCACTGAGGTAGCATACATTGTACCCAGTATGTAGTTTTTCATCCTTCACTCCTTTCCCATTCTCCCTCCATCTGAGTCTCATGTTCATTATACCACTCTGGAAGCCTTTGCATACCTGAGCTCCCACTTACAAGTGAGAACATACAACATTTGGTTTTCCACTCCTGAGTTACTTAGAATAATGGCCTCCAGTTCCAGCCAAGTTGCTGTTATCTAATGTTTAGAATAACAGTGTGAGAGAGGTTTTGTTCGCTCCATTTTATACCTGGAGATATTGGGATTTCCAAGAGGTTAACTAAGTTGTCTCAGGTGATGTAATTGTGGTGCTTGGTCTCACTTCTTTCTGTATAACTGAAAAGCTCTTCCCTCAAGTTGGCCTTTCCCAAAACTCAATAATTTGCATCCCACCTGCAGAATTATTATTATTATTTTTTACCATAGCCATGTACTACCTGTACTATTGTTTAATACTTTTGTCTATCTTGACCATGACTTTAATGGAAATTTTTTGCAAGGAAACTTTGTTTCTTTCTACTTTCTACTAAATTGGAGCCAGATTGTGACTACTATAAATGGAAAATGAAATAAAATAAAAATTAAGATGGATGCAAAACAATGATATTCAGTGTAGTAAGATTTTTTTCATTAACATATTCATTATTTGCATAGTTACCTATTGTGTGTGCATATGTATGTGGCAAGAACACGTAAGACCTACTCCCTTAGCAGATTTCCAGTATATAGTATGTTATTATTAACAACAGCCACGATGATATTGTTAACCTTTTGTAGACCTTTAGTTTGTGACTTGTTCCATGGATAATTTTGCAATGGATTTGTAAATGTCTGAATGAGCAGTAGTGCTGCATGGCAGTTGTACAGATGCAGCGTTGGAGCTGTGGAGAGGTCTGCAAGGTATGCCAAGCTTAAGGGTTTGTGTTTAGTTCAAGGTAATGACAGGTTTTTTTTTTTCTTCTTTTTTTTTTGGAGACGGAGCCTCGCTCTGTCGCCCAGGCTGGAGTGCAGTGGCATGATCTCGGCTCACTGCAAACTCCGCCTCCCAGGTTCACAACGTCAGGTTCTTGAGGGAGTTTGAGGGAGTTTGAGCCCCACACTTTCTTTTCGACACTGGAGTTGCAGCATGTGCTCTTTTAGGCAGCTCTCTCTAAACTACGTTCCACCTTCCAGCCCAGCTTAGAGATAGGCTATGGGCCTTGTGCTTATGTGTATCTGTGATGTACCAGGACCCCTGTCCAGGTCCATCATGGAATCTTTCAGCAGGGATGCCCCTGACATAGCGTAGTGGTTAAGAGCACGGACTCTGGAGCTGGATTGCCTGGTGTTGAAAGCTGCCTCCGGCCGGGCGCGGTGGCTCAAGCCTGGAATCCCAGCACTTTGGGAGGCTGAGACGTGCGGATCACGAGGTCAGGAGATCGAGACCATCCTGGCTAACACGGTGAAACCCCGTCTCCACTAAAAAATACAAAAAACTAGCCGGGCGAGGTGGCGGGCGCCTGTAGTCCCAGCTACTCGGGAGGCTGAGGCAGGAGAATGGCTTGAACCCGGGAGGCAGAGCTTGCAGTGAGCTGAGATCCGGCCACTGCACTCCAGCCTGGGCGACAGAGCGAGACTCCGTCTCAAAAAAAAAAAAAAAAAAAAAAAAAAAAAAAGGAAAGCTGCCTCTGCTACTTCCTAGCTGAGTGATCTGTGTAAGTTTCTTCACCTCTCTGACCCTCAGTCTCCTCATCTGTAAAATGAGGGTTAAATGGTACTTCATGCATTGGTGGCAGTACTAAATGAGTTAATGCACGTAAAGTGCTTACACAGTCTGGCAGTAATAAATACTATATAAGGTTTATTAAAATTTTATGACTGAAGATTCTATGTGGAGGTCAAAGGCACAGATTTTGGGATCACGCAAGTCTGGGTTCAAATCCTGCCTTTTCTGTGTGTTGGCTATGTCACCTTGGACCAACTACTTATCCTCTCCAAGCCTCAGTTTCTTTTGCTGAAGAATGGGGATGCACTCTGACATGGTCCTTGTGAGGATGGAGTAAGGTAACCATTTGTCGATGGCTTCATCATACAGTGTGCAGCACTTAGGAGGATGCCTTACTCAACACAGGAGGCACAAAACATGGAGAGAAGGCAGGCAGGGGGCTGCTGTTTATTCAGCCAGAAGAAGGTGGCTCTGGCTTCCTCCCAGCTCACATTCCATCCCAGCTGTCAGACAGTTCTTCCTCATTTCCATTCTCCTAGGAAACAGCACATTCCGATGGACTCTGCCCTCAAAGCTTCTTTGGCTGAACCCTCATGCTACCTGTCAGGAAGGCGGAGGCCCGTTCTTAGAAGCCTGACTCTGGCAAGTCGTGTGGAACCGGTGGTTGGGGAGCAGCGTCCTCTTGTCATGTTGTTGCTGCTGATGTGGATCAAGCTGACTTTTGTGTCGTGGAGTGTTGTTTTTGCTGTATTTTCCCCTATGGAGAGACTGGGGGCTGGAATGGGGGCTTAGGGAGGATTAGATAATGAGCCCCTGTCCTTTAGAAAATGTCTGTCATTTTAGGTGCTTAAGGGGAAAACAAGGAAAGTCCTTGGATGCCTAATGCTCTATGTTCAATTGTGTCTCCCAAAATAAGACATGTAGAAGCCCAAACCCTCATGACTTCAGAAGTGATCTTACTTGGAGATACAGGATAATCAAATTAAAATGAAGTCGTTAGGGTGAGCCCAATACAGTCCAAGTGGTGTCCTTGTGAAGAGGTGGAATTTGGACACAAAGACACGAATAAGAAAGGATATGGTAGAGTTCTTTGGCGGTTCCATTCTCTCAGAGCACCATTGCTCCCTTTCTGTGTTTGAAGCAAGTTATTCTGGTTGGAACAGAACATGCAACCTTTTAGAGCCGTCAGTATCCCGAGCTGTAGATAAAACCCACTCATTTTGCACTCCCTTTGGATCCGACAGAACCTCCTGAGTCCACAGAAGGCCGTCCCACAAGAAGGCGTTCCTAGGCATGCAAATGGAGGAATGGTTGATGGGTGCACTGAGCATATAACCTCTGCTTCTGTGCATGCTCCATGGTAATCGCTTCCAGAGCAAAATCTCAAAGACAGAAGAGCAACAGCAGATCATTAAAACAAGCACCGGGCCCTCCTGAGCGCAGAATGCTGTGTGCACAGGTTGCAGGTCCCTGAAGCTGGCTTTGTTAGTAGAAAATGAGGAGACACTTAATGGTTTTTAATATGGCGAGTGATGTGACCAGGTTTTCAGTTTGGAATGATCACGCTAGGTGCAGACTGAGGATGGTTTGGCAGGGGAAGAAATCGGTCACCAGGAAAACATGTTAGCTCCGCAAGAAAGAGGAGGGCCACAAACGCCCGTACTGTTGGCTATGTTTGCATATATGTATACAGTTATTTTTAACCACTGTATGTTGATGTACATATGAACAAAAAATATGCCTACAGATGCTTTACAAGCCTTCTATCTCCTTGATCCTGTGGAAAATGCCGGTGAGTTCTCACTTATAGGAAATAAATCTTTTCAGACTCAACATAATTGTGCTGCAGCAGAATCCTCTACCGTTCATTTAAGTGGTATAAGATATTTATAAATTCCATTTAAAATGTAATTATTTTTAAGCACACTTTCCAAACAAAATCGAAAAGTCATTGCATGTCATATTTAATAAGTTTCAACACAGTTTCTTAACCCTTCTCTCCAGAGTATAATTACGCCATCAATCTTCCCGGAGAATCAAAGGAGCTTAGCAGAACACACCTTTCATGCATTAAGCAGAATTATGCTTGCTTAGGATTTGCATTTGAAAGTGATTTGCATTGGCATTTTATTTCTTCCAGAAAATAACAAATGTTTCTGATCTTTCTGAGGTATCATGGTCTTAAACTGTGGCTATAAATCTTTCAGAACTTACATTTTACCAGTTCCTTTAATTTCTGTGATGTGATGGGTAGGAAGAGAAACAAAACTATAATTTAGAAACATTTTTTTTTCTTAGGCAGAAAACAAAACAAAAGATCAGGCCCTGGCCTGCAGGTTGCCAATTTGATTTGTTTCTTGTCTTACACCCCCTAGTGACCCTTGTGTGAGATGCCCCGACTCCTCATCTTTCTGGATGCATTTATCTGTTTGTAATTAATGGGAATACAGTCTGTTTGTAATTAATGGGAACACGGTGTTAGATTCTGATGTAAATTTATGGCTGAAACCTATAGGACAGAGGTTCTCAAATAGGGTGTTAGTTTGGGATGAGTTTAAAGTAATAGTTTTTTCAAATACCACTAGTATATTCTACGCTGACAACTCTCTCTGTGTTGTTGTTTGTTTGTTTGCAGGCTCAACTTTTCCCTGCAGACTCAAAATTTTAATTGGCAATCCCACATTTTTACATGGGAATCTAGTAGAAGCCTCCAATTGCACTCTTTGCTTCTCTTCCTATCCCTAAATGTACCCCTTCCTCAGTCTTTTCTACTTCAGCAAGTAGAGATTACATTCCTTCAGTTCCTCAGGCTCACACTTTAGAGTCTTTCTTGACTCTTTTCTCTTCTTTGCACATTGCAAAAAACCCCTTACCTGTGCTCTTGTCATTCATGTCCCTTCACTCTCCTCTTTCAACCTCATCATTTCAACACCAAGACACTGAGAAATCTAGAACAGGAGTCCAGACAGACTCACTGCTGTCATTTGTCTCAGGCTTCCACTCCCAATTCTGTTTATTTGCAATCATTTGGAATTTATTCAGACTTATAACTCAGCATTTGATCTCCCTTGGCAAACATGCCATCTTTACTTGAAAGAAATATATATCCTATAGCTTGTGTAGTGTTTCATAAATCTCACTTAGGGTAAGTCTCCCATATCCTTACGGAGTTTTTTTGCTTTTTAAAAAGATAATTACTGAGAAAAAGGTGTTAACATATTTATGTATGATTGTGAATTTTCTATTATATTTAATTTTGTCAGTGATTATGTATTTTCAAATTCTGTTAATAATTATATGCACATTTAGGATTACTGTGTTCCTGATGAATTGACCCTTTTATCATTATAAAGTATTTTCTTTATCTCTGAAAATACTGCTTGTTTTGAATTTGACATGGCTGCTATTAATGTGATCACAGCAGCTTTTAAATTTGCTTGTATCTTTGAATACAAGCATTACTTTAAATAGCATATAGTTGGATCTTCCTTTTGTATTTTGCCTGGAAACCTCTGCCTTTTAATTAGAGTATTTGGTTTATTTATATTTAATATGATTATTGATGTGGTTGGATTTAATTCTACCACCTTGCTCTCTGTTTTCTATTTGTTTTCTGTGTTCTTTGCTCTATTTTTCCTTTTCGTATTTTTTGTTAATCTAATGATTTTTAAAAATTCGATCACAACTATTGGCTTTTAAGCTGAAGATGCTATAGGGATTTACAACATACATCTTTAATTTATCACAGCCTTACTTGCCTTATTATGCTACTATAAATGAAAGTTTAAGAACTTATATTTTCACATTTGTTTTCTTATTTTGTAATATATTTTTATTTCTACATGTAATATAAAACTCATCATATGTGATTGTTATTTTTTCTTTAAGTACCAGGTTTTTCTTTAAGAAAAGAAAAATGTTTTGTATCTACCCACATATATAACGTTTCCAGTGCTCTTAATTTCTTCCTATGGATTCAAAATTTTACCGTATATTATTTGTCTTCAGCCTGAATAATTTCTGTTACTATTTCAGATAGTACAGGCCTGCTAGGATCAAATATTTTCAGCTTTTATTTAATTAAACATCTTTATTTTACTGTCATTTTTGAAGAATATTTTCACTGGACGTAGAATTCTCGGTTGATTTTTTTGTTTTGGCAATTTGAAGGTATCATTCCATTATCTCCTTGACTTTGTTTTTTCTGATAAGTCAACCATCATTCAAATAGTTGTTCTTCTGTAGGTAATGTGTTTTTTTATTCCTGAATATTTCTTTATCTTTTATCAGTTTGCCTATGATATATCAAGATGTGGTTTTCTTTGCTATTCTTCTTCTTAGGGTTTGCAGAGCCTTTTGGATTGTGGACTGATATTTTAAATCAAATTTGGAAGATTTTCAGCCAATATTTTTTCTATTTTCTGCCACATTCTCTCTCTCGTCTCACACATCCCCCACCCTTTTATTTGTCTCTCTCTTCCTTTTAGAACTTCAGTAACATGTATTTCAGACCACTTGATAGCATTCCATAGACTCCTGGAGATTCTGTTCATTTGTGTGTGTACATGTGTATATGTGTGTGCATGAAATATATTTTCTTATTCGGCTTCAGTTTGGATACAGTTTTGATTGATCTATCAAGTTCACAGATCCCTTCTTCATTGTCCACCCTTCTCTTTCTAGTCAATGAATTTTAAAATTTGAGATATTATATTTTCTAGTTCTAAGACTTGCATTTTTCCCCCAAAATTTCTATATCTCTGCTGAAATTCCTCATGCCTTTGTCCACTGTATTTATTTTTTTCCTACAAATTCTTTAAAAATTCTGCTAATTTCAACATCTTAATCATGTTGGGTCTCTTTCTATGGATGTTGTTTTCTTTACCATGAAACACATTCTTCTGTTTCTTTACATACCTAATACTTTTATTTGTATGCTAGATATTGTAGATGGTATATTATAGATGATAGCATGTGTAAAGCATTAAACATATGTCTGGCACAATAAATATTAGCTAGCATTATCATTTCAGAATGTTTTAATGAATACTACACTATTTTATTCAATGAACTTTTTATTTCAGATATTGTATCTCTCAGTTATGTGATTTCTACTAGATTATCTTCCTCTGAAGAGTGTTCAGTTTTATTCTACTAGGAAATCAATTTCTGGAAGTTCATTTTGATCTTTAGATACGTGGTTTTAGGCTTTGTTAGAATGGGTCTCTTTTGGTTTTGCTTTTCATTCTAGAGTATATCCTTCTCTTCTGGGACTTGGTACTTACTCTTACTACACTTAATTTGAACTTAAAACTCTATGTCTGCAACATTGGGCAGCTACTGAAATCTCTACTAAGCTCTTTCAATTTTTCACCCGTTGTTTCACTGGGCTCCTTGGAGTTTCACCCCATGCATACCTATTTCAAGAGACCACCAGGGATTTGAGGGGAGCTTTTATGCACATTTTGGGCACTGAAATTAATTTTTGTGTATTGTTATTTCTTTAGTATGAATTCCCAACAATGTGATTATTGGAATAAAGGGTATAAATGTATTTATAATTTATAGCTCATAAGACATTGGCATTCCATTTTTCTTAAGTTTTGTTGCTACCAGTACAGCACAAGTGTGATCATTCTGCCATAACTTCTCGTCAAAAAAATTTTAACATTGTTGAATTTGTTTTCTTAATTTGGTGGATTTGAAATGAAACCTGAAGGTTTTATTAATGTCCATGACGTTGATTCCTTGACAATGTCACTTTTATTCACTTTTTTATATGTCTTGTGTGAAAATCGCCTTATAAATGTTTCTCAATCTTTTTGCTGTGTTTTTGATTTCTTAAAAATATATCTAAGTATGTTCATAATTCATTTCAGCCATTAACCCTTGTGTCCATCTTGTGTACAATTTTATTTTCTCCTCCTTTTAATATTAGTTTATCTTTGGATAAATTGAATCTTAACCAAATTTAGTTTTGGTGCAGCATTTTGATTCTTTATATTAAAATACATGCTTATTATAAAAAAAATTGAAAAATTTAGGAAACCTGAAAATGGTCATTTTGATAGATTTCTTATTGCTCTCTTTTCAAGCACAGGTTTTTTTTCTTTATTCTGCAAATTCACTTTTTATTCCATTTTCCACTTAACAATGTCATGTAAACATTCTCCTGTTCTTTCATTAAATATGTATTACTTTGTCTCTACCTTGCACAGTGCAAGGGTCCATGTAATTACATGTTTGCCTGATTGTTTCAGTCAGTTTTTGCTGCATAACATACCAGCCCAAAATTCATTAGCATATAGCAATAAGCATTTATTTGTTGCTCATGCATCTATGGGACTGTAGCCCTGGCTGGAAATGCAAAATTAACATGGACTAAGTGCTCCTCATGGCAATGGCAGAAGTGCTAAGAGGATAAGCCCAGCTGTACGGGACATTTCACATTTCTGCTTGTATCATGTCTGTTACCATTTCATTGGCTGAAGAAAGTCACATGACCAAGAGAACCCAAAGTCAAGGGTGGGGAAGCATATTGTGCTGACCAAGAGTTGACAGCATCCATGTGAATGTAGAGTACGACTACGGAGAAGTGAAGAATTGGAAGAAATAATCCAATCTACCCCAATAATAGATTAATGTTCTATTTTAACAATTGCATATTATCCTAAGGAGGTACTGTAATTTTCTTCACTTGTCCCCTATTTTGGGGGCATTTAGCTTATTCCTAGTTCCTCTTTCTCATAAATGATGCAAAATTTTTTACCTTGCATTCATGATAATTTCCTTACAGTTATCAATTCCCCAGAGTGGAATTACTAGACAAAAGCATAGGGGCATTTTTAATGTCTTCTGAATCACAATTTGTTGCTCTTTATTGCTGGCAAGCATTTTTTCTACATTGTTTTTTCATTGGCTAGTAAATACTGCATATTCACAGGACTGATCTATACCGACATAACCTGCATTTCGCTTCTTTTCAGCGAATGCTGTGGAAAAGGTACTAAAAATATGTTGAATTTTAAGTTGATGAACTCTGCGTGGTAATTACAGGTTGAAAAATGGAAATGCTGATAAACTTCGCATGCATAAATCTTTGCCACAGTTACAGTGGCCACAATTTTGAGAGCAGATACTGATATCATAGGATCCTTGGACTTTTTTTATAACTAAGTCTGGATCAAAAGAGAAATATTTATTCCATCATTGTAAAATTTTACTAGGCAGTGAATTTTCTTCCTTTGTATTGTTATGGAAAGTTTAGGTCACTGGGGGAAGAAGTTCAAAGAGGAGAGACAAAGGGAGGCTTCCTTGGTTCAGGCCTCATCTGTAGTGATAGCCTCTCAACAGACTATGCTTTTATGTGGAGGACTCCAGATTACCTGAGATACATCCCAGAACTGTAAGCGCCATGTGGGCAAGAACCTTTTCTGCCACTTTTCTTTCTGTACATGCAGCAACTAGAAAACTGTGTGGCAGTCATTCCTTTTTATGTAATATTTGTTGAATGAATAAACGAGTCTGCTAGTGTACTGTACATTTAACATGGTCTCCCATGTCAGTTTACCAAAGAGAGACAAAGTGGAATATCAGCAGAAATATTATCTTACTACCTTGTCCATCTCCCTGCTGCATGGAGGCATTTCCTTTTTCAGTTCAACCCTCTTGATGGTGCTTCCTTATCCCCCAGTCTCACCCTAGGCATTCAGATGTCACTGCCGTTGCCACAGTTTCCCCAACGAGCTGTGAGGGCAGACACCCACTGAACTCAAAACAGCTTTGGAGTTCTCTTTAAGACACTTCCAGGAAGCTTCTCTGCAGCAGTCAGAATGGGTGCTTGAGGTAGAGCCTCTCCCTCGCTGACCCCATTGCACAGCCTTCCTGTGGGTACACCTCCCCAGCCGTTTTCCCCAATCTCTTCTCTTCTCCCTTGCAGCCAAGGTTAGATGCTCAAAATACCTCTTATCTATTTCCTAGCCTAAGACACCTGGCAGCTTTATATAACAACTCCAATACCATGCAATCCATAGCAAAGAGGCAGCGGGGGAAGGCAGGAAATCAGGTTTCCCTTATGACATCAGGGAGTCTTAGAGCCCTGGAGAATCCCAAACATTTTAACAGTTTCAAGCCTATTTTAGGGCAGACTCTATGGCAGGAGCTCCTATCCTGTAGGATGCTTTTGTTTTCAGGTAATAAAAAAGGCAACAGATAATAACTTAAATTGTGAGGATATTTCTTGTGTAATTAACAAGAAGTCCAGAAGGAAGTGGCCCAGAATGCAATAATGTCATTGAAAACTCTGGTTCTTTCTGTCCTGCTGCACTGTTGTCTGATTGTGGGTTTTTTCACGTATCTCTTCTCTCAACATCTCAACATGGCTGCCACAGCCCCCACAAATCCCCACATGACAGTGTCCAGAGCAGGAAGAGCTGAAAGGAGGAAAGGGGCCTTTTCTTCTCTTGCCTCTTTTATCAGGGGGCACAATACTTCCTGGAAGCTAGGTGCAGACTTACCCTTGCAACTCATTGGTCATAAGTAGGTCATGTGTCCACAGTCTGGACCAATCACTGGCCAGAATGTACTGGACTTCCATATTTGTCCTGAATCAACAAGGATTCACTCTCTAGAACTTTGTCAAAGAAAACCAGGAAGAAATTAGAATGGCTTTAGGGTAGAAAAACTAGGGTCTGTTAGCCTGAAAAAACAAAACAAACAAAGACTAAAACAAAACAAACTGACATGGTATGAAAAGAGAAAGCTAAAAATTCAGGTAAAATGCAAGGCCACATTATTGTGAAGTTAATATGTGCAAGGTGGATCTTTCCCAATAGCCAAATATTGATAAATTCTGGGGGTCTAGAATATTAGGGATTCAACTACGTCCGAACCTGTTTGAGCTCTGCATTCTGTCTGGCATCTCCTGGTGGCATTTGTTCACTCTGATTTAAGTATTACTTGGGATGCCTCCTTGTTGGATTCAGAGAGAATTTTGGAGACTGATGGAGCACCCTCCACCTACCTGCTTCCCAAGTCAAGGTTGCCAGAGTTTCCCTGCCTGGCCTTGGCCTCCCCTTTTCTCCCCTGCCCACCTTTCCCAGAAGACCCCCTCCACCCTCTGTTACTCCTCTCCCAGAAGATCAAACTCTGCCTTTGAGAAGGGGGCCAGCGCAGGGAAAAGAGTGTCATAGTGAAACTGATGCTAGCACAGGTTTTAGAGTTTTTCAGTTTCTGTCACAACCACTCATGAAATTAGAATAACTATCTCTGTTAAAAGTAAAATTTTTTTTAATATAAAATGAAAGTAAAAATGTTGACAACGCTGCAGTTAGAAGAAAAAAGCATTCTCACCACCCAGAGACAATTGTTATGCCTTAGCAATTCCTCTCCAAACTTTTTTTAGTCAACTTTTTTTGTATTCTAGTCACACTGCATTACATTTTGTATTGCCCGAATATGTTTTAAACTCTTAAAAATGTGTAATGGCTGCAGAATACTCCATCGTTGGGGCATACAGTAATTTATTTAACTATATTCCTGTTGTTGGATGTTTGGGTTCTTTCCAGTGTTTTATTTTTAGAACTAAGAATGTATAAATTGTATACATAAAACTTTGCACTTTTTGCTGTTTTCTTAGTATAAATTTATTGAAGGGAAATTTACAAGGTGAAATTTATAAGCATTTTTCTAACAGTCTTGACTTTATTCCCAAATTATTATTCATAAAATTTATGCCAGTGCTTGGTTTACCACATCCTAGCCAGCAAAGAGACATATTTTAAAGTTTGGCTCATTAAGAAGGCAAAATTTCAATCTCATTGGTTTAAATGAGAGTTTTGTTGCTTAGAGAGTTAGAAAATTTTCATACATGGTTATTACTATGTGTCTAAAACTGAAATCTTTACCTTCACCCTTAAACAGCTGCTGCCTGCAGTTAATGGAAACTCCGTCTTTCCAGAGGCCCAGGTCAAAATTTTGGGGTCATCCTTGATGCTTTGATTTCTCTTCCACCCCTCATTTCTCACTCAGTCTATGACGAATCCCTCTGCATGACCCCCACTGTTCCCAGCCGGGCCAGGCCATTGTGCTGTTTTGTGTGAGTCACTGCTGTAGTTTCCTGATTGGTTGCCCCACAGCCAGGTCTCAGCACAGCAGCCAGGGTCTTCTCATTACACCGTAACTAAGATCATGTTACTCCAGTGCACAGAACCCTCTGTGGCTCCCTATTACTCTCAGTGAAGAAGCCCAGGGATCAAATTCTCTAAGGCCCTTTATGATCAAGCCCCTGCCACCTCTCAGACACCATTGTCTTCTACTTTCCCCGTCACTCTCTTGCTGGACCTTGTATATACCAAGGCCGTACCTCCCTCAGGACTTTTGATCTCATTGTCTGCTGCTGTCACATTTGCTTTCTTGCTGTTCTTTGAACACTCAGGTGCTGCCTCAGGACATTTGCACTTGCTTCTCCTCCACCTGCCTGAAAGTATCTTTCCCAGATACTTGCATGACTAGTTCTTCCTTGCTTTTTTTAGATCTTTTCTGAAACGTCATTTTCTCAAGGACCCCTTCTCTGGTTTTCCTTTCTCAGCTTTTCACTCTTGCTGATATTTCACTTTGCACCTAACTAATATATGCTTTTTTTATTATTCTTAATTGTCATTTACAACCCCACTAAAATTAAGCTATTATAAGGCAGATATTTTTTCCAACTTTATTGAGATAATTGACAAATAAAAATTGTACATATTTAAGGTGTACAATGTGATATTGCAATATACATACACACTGTGAAATGATTATCATAATCAAATTAATTAACATATATATCACCTTACATAGTTACCTTTTTTGTGTATATGGTGGGAAAACTTGAGATCTACTCACTTAGGAAATTTCAAGCCTACAATACATTATTAGTAACTCTATTCACTATGCTGTACCAATAGATTTCCAGAATGGTTTGATCTTATGTGGGAAAGTCTGTACCGTTTAGCCAACAGCCCCTATATTCCCCAACCCCCAACCCCTGTTAACTACTATCCTACTGTCTGTTTTTTTGTTTGTTTGTTTCTGGCACCCTTGGCTTTCTGTCTTTGCATTTGAAAAAGCAGCCCCTCCCAATTTTTAATGTCTCATTTTAGCAGAGAAACACCTGCACTAGTCAGCCCAGCTATGAGTTTTTAGGCTTTCTTAGACCTCTTATATACAGGTCTACCTGCTCTACATATTTTTTTTTCTCCCTTGGAGGGATTTCTTAAGATTGTGTTCTTAATCCTGCAGATTCAGGCCAGGTACTGAGAGCCTCCCATTTGTTGTCCCAAAGGAGGTATCCTGACATTCTTAAGTTTTTGTGACTTTTCTCAATCCTACAGAGTCAGGTCAGCTGTCTGCATGTGCTCATGAGTCTTCTGCAGAGGTTCACACTTGCGCAAGTTCATGGAGGTGCATGCAGATGGCCAACCTCAGGCCAGGGAGACAGGGATGAGGCAGATGGAGCATTGTAGGTATTCATGTGCTAATTAAGGAATCCACAGGTGAAGTATTCCAAACAGCCTATGAAAAGACTTTTTTTATGAAGTCTGTGAAGCAGTTAGTAGGAATTGCAGTCCTTTGTTGAGGAAAGAGCCCTGTTTTCATGGGGATTTTTGTCTATCTGATTCATTCCTATATCCCTAGCTATTACCTGCTGGAAATGTAATGACATCAAAAAATGACATGTAACTTTTTGACAATGAGTGAATATGTGTGCATTTGCTTTTCAGTGCATTGTCTACCTAGGTTCTTTGTGTTTTTGTTGTTTGGAATACTCATTAAGTTTTCTTCTGTCATGAAAGTAGTACATGTTCATAGTAAAAAAAAATTGGAAAACGTCCCAAAATCACAAAGTAAAAAACTCGACTACTCTAGTCTTAACTTTGAGTGGGAACCAATGTTAAATTTTGCTTTATTTCCCAGGAAATTTTTTTTTCTCTCCTATGCATAGATATTTTGAAAATGTGTTCATTGTGCAATGCAATTTCACATTCCACTTTTCAACTTTCCATTGATTGGTATGTATTTTCCATGAACAATAGCAATTTTTACATAGTTTTTTAGTGATTTCAAAATATTACAACAAATGAACACTTTATTTTACCTAGTTTTTATTGTTGGCTCTGTTATTTCCATTTTGTTTGCCACTGTAAGTAGTGTGATAAACATTCTAGTGCATATCACTGCCTCTGTCTTTCAGATAATTTTCTTGAACTTGATTTTCTAAAGTAGAAAATGATTATGAGCAGTTTTAAGGCTCTAACATTTTTTCAACTTTAAGACTTTGTTTGGAGAGACCTTGGGGTGACTAAAGTTTAGCTTTAATTAATAGTTCCTTTTCAAAATGGATTTGGTTCATGTTGTTTGGGAGATGTTTTCATTTTGGTTTATGGAGTGTGTTGAACAAAGTTCACTTGATTGTGGAAGGAAACAGACTCTTGACTGAGTTGTATTTTCATCTTTGGCTCATTCACATGTTTCTGAAAGACCTTGGGCAAGTTACTCAACTTTTGAGCCCAATTTTCTGAATGTGTCACTTGTTTATAATTACATCTGCTTTGTTGTGAAGATTAAATCAGATGGACTTCATATAGCCCCTTACACAGAGACTGGCAAATAGTACATGCTCAATAAAGGGACATGGACTTTACTGCTATTTTAAACTATTAAAGGCTAGAATTATTCCCAGTATTCAGTATGTACATAAGTAATAACTGGGCCACTCTTTATTCACGTGTGTTTAAATGACAAAAGGAAGAGATAGTATCTGTTTTGCTTCCTTAGGTATAGACTACTCTTCTTTTACCTATTTTTCTTTTCTTTTTTTTTTTTTTGAAACAGAGTCTCATTGTGTTGCCCAGGCTGGAGTACAGTGGCATGATCTCAGCTCACTGCAACCTCTGACTCCCTCCTGGGTTCAAGCGATTCTGCTGCGTTGGCCTCCCCGAGTACTGAGGTTAAAAGTGTCCACCACCACATCTGGCTAATTTTTGTATTTTTTAGTAGAGATCGGGTTTTACCTTGTTGGCCAGGCTAGTCTTGAACTCCTGACCTCAGGTGATCCTCCGGCCTCAGCCTCCCAGTGTGCTGGGATTGCAGGTGTGAGCCACAATGCCCAACCTATTACCTGATTTGTTATACTTTCTATGTCTGTTTCTCTCTGCAACACTACTTTTTAGTAATTGCTGTCCCTCCAACCTCTGTATTTAAATCCTTGTAGTTTTCTTGGATATCTCATATTTTAGATATAATTTGCTTTGGTGAATTTTTGAATTTCTTTAGTATTTCCACAAACCTCTCTATATCATATTTACCCCATTTTGACTTCCCTTCTTTGCATTGGAGAACTGGCTGCCACATGTAGCCTTGTCGACTGACATCTCTGTGTGTTTGGCTGAGCGCCTTCTGCCAAACTTCTGTATTACAAAAGACGACAGCATTATTTACAGCAGTGAAAGATGGTTAATAAACTGGATAGTTAACATGAGTGGAAATATTCAGTAAATTATGATCATTCCCTAAAATGGAATATTTTGAAGACATGAAAAAAATGATATTTATGAAGAATTTGTAATGGTGATACGTTGATTATAATAAAAATATTTATGACAAGATTCCAAGTATGAAAAGAAAATAAGATCTTCAGAATGCTTGAGTTATGGTAACAGAAACTGGCTCTGAATGCAAGGTGTTAAGATTTTTGTTTTATATTTCTTTAAATATTTTTATTTTCAAATATTTCTGTGCTAAGAACAATTGTTTTTTCTTTTGTTGGAAAAAGTAACTTCCGTAAAAAATTGAGGAAAACAAATCTGTAAGATGAACTTAGTCCACTTAGTTTTTGTATTGTTTCATAAATTAAAATTATCTTTTTAAACTGTCTCAGAGTAGAATTTTTTTTTAAAGACAACTTTTAATGCTTATGCCAGAGAAGACACTAAAATATAGAAGCTCCTTTGTAATGATAATCTGTAGGTTGAACAACTCCATGCCCCATTTTTCAATCAATATTTAATGTTGTAGCAAGGGCCTCTGGCATGATTCATGACAGTAAAAGTGTTGAGAAAGCACAAATCAGTTCCCCAGTTATTAACTGTGCTTTAACTCAGCATTTTCCAGAATGTACTCTGAGACACATTGACTTTCAAGATTCTCTGAACAAATGTTTCTGTGGTCAAATTAAGTTAGGGAAATCCTGCACTATGACTTATAGGACAGCCTGGAAGCTAATTGATTGAATTTCTGTCTCTGGAAATTACCAGTTGTAAATTTTTACTTAAAATTTCTATGCCTCCATTTCTTTGTCTATAAAATGGGAAATATGTTGTATGCTGGTATGAATAACAAATGATATAATAAATATAAAATGCCTGGCACAGTGCCTGGCCCACAGTTATCTATGGTAATTATCTTTATACTCTTTCCTCTTCTTGAAGCTGCATAGGATTGACAATATAGCATATTAAGGATTCTGATAAATTGTACAGTAAGGAGACATGTTTAACTTTATTTAAGGTTAATGTCACAAACATTTCGCCACGGGATGCGGTACTGGTTATTTCCCCATGGAACTGATGTTCTAGAAAACACACATTGGTAGCATGGCTCTGGATGGTTCTAAGGAAGCACCCAATAACATGCAGGTGCATTCTCTACTATGTTCAAAACAAACACCAACAGGTCATTAGTGAAAATGGTAGAGTAAAGAACTCTGAAATTTCCATAGTTTCATAAAAGCAATAAAAAAGCATTGATAAAATTGTTAGAAGTAACTTTTTTGGAACTCTGGAGATTAACTAAAAGCTTAGACAAGCCAAGAGGCACTTATTCAAGAAAAGCAGCTGAACTTTGTTGAGAACATCAAGCTTTGTGGTATTTAACTTACCCTAGTCTCATTCCCCATTTACTAGCTCAGCATTAGCCTTGAAAATAACAACCTATGTGCCTTGTACCAGAGACAGCAGAAGAGACCTTTTTCACACAGAATTATAATTACTTGGTATGTTTGTTAGCTCTCTGGAAGAAGACTAGCTGGAATCTAGTAAAATCTTTATTTTACTCAACTTGGAACTTTCCCATGCTACTTGGGAGGAGAAGGGTAATTGTCTAAAACATTTACAGGAAAATATTTCAGTCACTATTGCATGAAGTGATAGATAATAGTTGGTGCAAACAATAGACTAAAAAGCTTTAGAAGAAATTCTGGGAAATGAGATACTTAGGGAAATAGGGCTCAAAAGCTTCTCTCTATTTCTGGGAATCTATAGGTTCATGTGCATGCCAAGGGTTGTGTACCTGCCTCAAGAAGGACTTGAGGAAGTCCCAGACTTTCACCTCTGCCTAACTTTGAGGGTCTGTGCCAGCAGGAAGTGAAGGCTAAGGCAGAGCTGTCAACTATCTGGCTGAGTGTTGAGGGTGTGCTCTCACAGACCCAAAGCTCTTCTGCAAATGCTGGAAGATTTCTTGGTTCTAAGAGTTTAAGGAAATCTCTTTATAGTTGTTAGATGACCGCTAAAGCTAATGGAACAGAAATAAAAGAATGAAGAGAAATGAACAATGTCTTAGAGACACGTGAAGTGGCATCAAGTGTCGCAACCATAATGGCAACCCCAGAAGTAGAAGAGAAAGAGAAAAGAGAAAAAATAATGTTTGAAGATAATAATGGTAAAAAGTAATCCAAATGTGACAAAAAACAATAAGCTATACTTCCAAGAAGCTCAGTGAATCCCTAGTAAGATAAACTAAAAAAGAACCACACCAAGATTAATTAAACTGTCACAGTTAAACACAGAGAGAATTTTGAAAGCAGCAAGGGAGAAGTGACTCATCATGTGTAGTAAGATTAACAGCTGATTTCCCATCAGACTCTGTGGAGGCCAGTGAGATGACGTACTCAAAGTGCTGAAAAAAATCTACTGTCAATCAAGAATTGTGTATCTGAAAAACTATCTTTAAAAATGAAGAATAAATTAAGACATTTCCAGATAAACAAAAATTGACTTTGTCACTAGCAGACTTGTCTTGCAACAGATAGTAAAGAGAATCATTCAGAAATGAAATGTAAGGATAGTATAGAGTAACTCAAAGCTGCATGAAGAAATTAAGAACACCAGTAAAGTTAACTACATGGATAAATGAGACACAGCGTAAATGTATTTTTGTTTGCAATTCTTTTTATTCCATGTGTTTTTAAAATTGTATAAAGCTATTAAATCTATATTGATAGGCACATAATAAATCTATAATGTGTTGTAAAAACAGCATAAAGGGGATGAATGAAGAGATATAGTAGTATAGATTTTGTATATGTTTGAAATTAAGTAGTAGTAATAGAAACTGGATTATTATAAATTGAGATGCTAATTATAATACCCAGGGCAATCACTACAAAAAATAATAGTGTATATAAAGAGAAACAAGAAATAAATTACTAATGGTGCACTATAAAACATCTATTTAACAAAAAGAAGGCAGTAATACAGGAATTGATAAATAAAATGTTATGAGTTATAGAAAGCAAATAAAAATAGTAAAAGTAAATTCTTCCTTATCAGTAATTACATTAAATGTAAATGGATTAAACTCTCCAATTAAGAGGTAGATATTGGCAGAATGGATGAAAAACAACTATATGCTATCTAGAAGAAACTCATTTTAAATTCCAAGGGACAAATAATTTGAAAGTCAAATGATAGAAAAAGATATTCCATGCAAATAATAAATAAAATAGAAGCAAAGTGGCTAGACTAATATCAAACATAATAGACTTTAAGAAAAAATAATTACTAGAGTAAATAAGGATATTATATAATAATAAGGTCAACTCACCAAGAGGACATAATAATTACAAATATTTATGCATCTCATAATAGAGCCCCAAGATGTATGAAGCAAAAAGCAACAGAATTGAGGGTGGAAATGACATGTGAACAATAATAGTTGGAGACTTAAATACTCTACTTTCAAAAATGAAAAGAACAACTAGACAGAATATCATCAAGGAAATAAAAGACTTGAACAATATAAATGAACTATACCTGATGGACATGTATGTAACAGTCCACCTAACAACAGCAAAATGCACATTCTACTTAAACGCTCATGAAACATTTTCCAAGATAGACCAAATGTTTGACCATAAAACTGTCTAAATTTAAAAATATTTAAATTATACAATGTATGCCTGTGATCTCAACAGAAAAAAGTTAGGAATCAATAATAAAAGGAAAGCTGGAAAATTCACCAATATGTGGAAATTAAACAGCGCATTCCTAAATAACCAAAACTAGAAAATAGTTTGAGGTGAATAAAAATGAAAACACAGTGTATCAAAACTCATGGTATGCATTTATCATAGATTTGTGGGATCTAAAAATCAAAACAATTGAATTCATGGACATAGTAGAAGGGTGGTTACCAGAGGATAATGAATGGGTACAAAAAAATAGTTAGAAAGAATGAATGAGGCCTACTATTTGACAGCACAGCAGGGTGACTGTAATCAGTAATAATTGTATGTTTTAAAATAACTAAAAGAATATAATTGGATTTTTAGTAACTCAAAGGATAAATACTTGAGAGGATGGATATCCCATTCTCCATGATGTGATTATTAATACCTAGTATTTGATCATACAACAGGGTGAGTGCAGTCAAAATAAGTTTAACTATACATTTTAAAATAACTAAAATAGGCCGGGCGCGGTGGCTCAAGCCTGTAATCCCAGCACTTTGGGAGGCTGAGGCGGGTGGATCACGAGGTCAGGAGATCGAGACCATCCTGGCTAACATGGTGAAACCCTGTCTCTACTAAAAATACAAAAAAACTAGCTGGGCGCGGTGGCGGGCGCCTGTAGTCCCAGCTACTCGGAGGCTGAGGCGGGAGAATGGCGTGAACCCGGGAGGCGGAGCTTGCAGTGAGCCGAGATCGCGCCACTGCACTCCAGCCTGGGTGACAGAGCGAGACTCTGTCTCAAAAACAAAACAAAACAAAACAAAAAAAAAACTAAAATAGTATAATTGGATTGTTTGTAACACAAAGGATAATTGTTTGAGGGGATGGATACTTCATTTTCCGTGATGTGATTATTATGCATTGCAGCCTGTATCAAGGCATCTCATGTACCCCATAAACACACAAACCTGCTATGTACCCATAAAAAATAAAAATTAAAAAAACCATGTTATAGTATACAGTGAAAGCAGTGGTCAGAGGGAAATTTATAGTTGAATGTTTACATTAAAAAAAACAAGGAAGATCTCAAATCAATAACCTAATCTTTCACTGTAAGAATCTAGACAAAGAAGAACAAACTAAATCCAACACAAGCAGAAGAAAGGAAATACTATGAATTAGAATGGAAATAAAGGAACTAGAGAAGGTTAAACATAGAGACAATCAATGAAGCCAAAAGTTTGCTCTTGGAAGAGATCTACAAAATTGTCAAGCCTTTACCTAGACTGATTGAGAAAGAAAGATGACTCAAAGTACTAAAAATAGGAATAAAAGTGGGGACATTTCTACTAACCTTACAGAAATAAAAAGGATTGTAAGAGAATATTGTGAATAATTGTATGCCAATAAATTAGATAACCTAGATCAAATAGATGGATTTCTTTTTTTTTTCTTTATTTCTTCTATAAAAAAAAAAGGTATACATGTGCAGAGCATGCAGG
Source organism: Macaca thibetana thibetana (assembly GCF_024542745.1). Lineage (NCBI taxonomy): Eukaryota > Metazoa > Chordata > Mammalia > Primates > Cercopithecidae > Macaca > Macaca thibetana. Next base: position 178,065,497 of record NC_065582.1, read on the forward strand.
TTTGTCACATATGTATACATGTGCCATGGTGGTTTGCTGCACCTATTGACCCGTCCTCTAAGTTCCCTCCCTTCAACCCCACCCCACAACAGGCCCTGGTGTGTGTTGTTCCCTTCTCTGTGTCCATGTGTTCTCATTGTTCAACTCCCACTTGTGAGTGAAAACGTGCGGTGTTGGTTTTCTGTTCTTGTGTTAGTTTGCTGAGGATGATAGCTTCTAGCTTCATCCATGTCCCTGCAAAGGACATGATCTTACTCTTTTTTATGGTTGCATAGTATTTCATGGTGTATGTACCACATTTTCTTTATTCAGTCTATCATTGATGGGCATTTGGGTTGGTTCCATGTCTTTGGTATTGTAGCTAGTGCTGCAATAAATATATGTGTGCATGTGTCTTTATAGCAGAATGATTTATATTCCTTTGGGTATATACCCAGTAATGGGATTGCTGGGTCAAATGGTGTTTTTGGTTCCAGATCCTTAAGGAATCACCACCCACTGTCTTCTACTAATGGTTGAACTAATTTGCATTCCCACCAAAAGTATAAAAGCATTCCTATTTCTCCACAACCTCATCTATTTCTCCACAGCATCTATTGTTTCCTGACTTTTTAGTAATCGCCATTCTGACTGACATGAGATGGTATCTCATTGTGGTTTTGATTTGCATTTCTCTGATGATCATGATGTTCAGCTTTTTTTCATATGTTTGGTGACTGCATAAATGTCTTCTTTTGAGAAGTGTCTGTTCATATCCTTTGCCCACTTTTTGATGGGGTTGTTTTTTCTTGTAAATATGTTTAAGTTCCTTGTAAATTCTGGATATTAGACCTTTGTCAGATAGGTAGGTTGCAAAAATTTTCTTCCATTCTGTAGGTTGCCGGTTCACTCTGATGCTAGTTTCTTTTGCTGTGCAGAAGCTCTTTAGTTTAATTAGATCCCATTTGTCAATTTTGGCTTTTGTTACAATTGCTTTTGGCATTTTCATCATGAAGTCTTTGCCCATGACTATGTCCTGAATAGTATTGCCTAGGTTTTCTTCCAGGGCTTTTATGGTTTTGGGTTTTACATTTAAGTCTTTAATCCATCTTTTTTTTTTTTTTTTTTTTTTTTTTTTTTTGAGATGGAGTCTCGCTGTGTCGCCCAGGCTAGAGTGCAGTGGCGCTATCTCGGCTTACTACAAGCTCCACCTCCCGGGTTCACACTATTCTCCTGCCTCAGCCTCTTGAGTAGCTGGGACTACAGGTGCCCGCCACCTCGCCCGGCTAATTTTTTGTATTTTTAGTAGAGACGGGGTTTCACTGTGTTAGCCAGGATGGTCTCGATCTCCTGACCTTGTGATCCACCGTCTCGGCCTCCCAAAGTGCTGGGATTACAGGTGTGAGCCACCACTCCCGGCCTTTAATCCATTGTGAGTTAATTTTTGTATAAGGTGTAAGGAAAGGGTCCAATTTCAGTTTTCTGCAGATGGCTAGCCACTTTTCCCAGCACCATTTGCTGAATAGGAGATCCTTTCCCCATTGCTTGTTTTTGTCAGGTTCGTGGAGGATCAGATGGTTGTAGATGTCTGGTGTTATTTCTGAGGTCTCTGTTGTGCTCTATTGGTCTATATGAAATTTCTAGAAACACAAACACTACCAAAACTTATTTAAGGACAAATAGAAAATCTAGATAGACTTATAACAAGTAAAAAGGTTTTGATAATTTTAGAACTTTTAACAAAGAAAAATTCAGGGCCAGATGGTTTCTTGCATAAATTCTACAAATATTTAAATGAAAATTAACACCATTCGTTTTCAAAGTCTTTGAAAAATATAAAAGGAGGAAACACATCCTAACTTATTCTGTGATGCCAGTATTCCCCTGATACCAATGCCAGATTTCGCCTTGGGCAAGTGCTTCTTACAGTTGACTCCAACAACACAGTAACAAAAAAGTAAAAATAAAAAATATAAATTAGATTTCTTCAAAATTAAATATTTTTATGCATCAAAGGACACTATCAAGAAAGGGTAAAAACAACCCATAGAAGGGGAGAAGCGATGTAAAAATCATGTATTTGATAAAGACCTAATAAACAGAATGCATAAAGAACTCTTATAATTCAACAATAAAAGGGCAACTCAATTTTAAAATGAAAAGAGGATTTGAATAAATGTTTCTCAAAAGAATATATACAGATGGTCAATAAACACATGAAAAGATGCTCAGCGTTATTAGTAATTACAAAAATGTAAATCAAACCCACAATGGTACACTACTTCATACTCAATAGGACGGAATAATAAAACAGAGTAGCAGATATTGGCAGTAATGTGGAAATATTGGAATCTTTACACATTGCTAGTGGGAATGTATAATGGTGCAGGGGCTGTGGAAACAGCTTGACAGTCCCTAAAAATTAAAGATAGAGGCCGGGCGCGGTGGCTGAAGCCTGTAATCCCAGCACTTTGGGAGGCCGAGACGGGTGGATCACGAGGTCAGGAGATCGAGACCATCCTGGCTAACACGGTGAAACACCGTCTCTACTAAAAATACAAAAAACTAGCCGGGCGAGGTGGCGGGCGCCTGTAGTCCCAGCTACTCGGGAGGCTGAGGCAGGAGAATGGCATAAACCCGGGAGGCGGAGCTTGCAGTGAGCTGAGATCCGGCCACTGCATTCCAGCCTGGGCGACAGAGCAAGACTCCGTCTGAAAAAAAAAAAAAAAAAAAAAAATTAAAGATAGAATTACAGTATGATCTAGCAAATCTACTCTTAGGTATACATGCTGAAGAGAATTGAAAACAAGTATTCACATAAAAACATGCAGAATGATTCATAATAGCCAACAAGAAGGAGTAAGGCAAATGTTGATCAGCTGATGAATGGATAAACATAATGTGGTATATCCTTAAATGGAATATTTTTGAGCCATAAGAGGAATGAAGTACTGATACATACAGCAATATGGATGAACTTTTAAAACTTTATGTTAAGTGAAAGAAGTCTGTCAGAAAAGGTCACATATTGTATGATTTCATTTATATGGACTGTCTAGAATAAACAAATCCATAGATATGGAAAGTAGATTACTGGCTGGAGAAGGGAGTGGAATTGAGAGTGACTGCTAACAGGTACAGTGCTTCTTGCTGGAGTGATGAAAACGTTCTGGAATTAGATAGAGGTATGGTTGCCCAGTATTGTGAATATGCTCAAGTTCAATGAATTGTACACTTTAAAATGGTATACTAGTTTATTCTCACACTGCTATAAAGAAATACCAGAGGCTGGGTGCAGTGGCTCATGCCTGTAATCCCAGCACCTCTGGAGGCCGAGGTGGGCGGATCCGAAGTCAAGAGTTTGAGACCAGCCTGGCCAACATGGTGAAACCCTGTCTTTACTAAAAATACAAAAATTAGCCTGGTGTGGTGGCGGACACCTGTAGTCCCAGCTACTCCGGAGGCTGAGGCCGGAGAATGTCGTGAACCGGGGAGGCGGAGCTTGCAGTGAGCGGAGATTGCGCCACTGCACTCCAGCCTGGGCGACAGAGCGAACCTCCGTCAAAAAAAAAAAAAAAAAAAAAGAAAAACAAAGAAAGAAAGAAGGAAAGAAGGAAGGAAGAAGGGAGGGAGGAAGGAAGGAAGGGAGGGAGGGAGGAAGGAAGGAAGGAAGGAAGAAAGGAAAACCTGAAACTGGGTAATTTATAAAGAGGACAGGTTTAATTGGCTCATGGTTCTGCAGGCTCCACAGGAGACATAGCGGCTTCGGCTTCTGCTTCTGAGGAGTCCTCAGGAAGATGTCTCATCTGGCGAGAGCAGCAGCAAGGGATGGTGGGGGGTGCTACACACTTTTAAATGACCGGATCTCGTGAGAAGTCACTATCCCGAGAACAGCACCAAGTAGACGGTGCTAAACCATTCATGAGAAACCACCCTCATGGTCCAGTCACCTCCCACCCGGTCTCACCTCCAGCAATAGGAATTTCAATTTGACATGCGATTTGGGTGAAGGACACAGATCCAAGCTGTATCATATCTTGAATTTATATTATGTGAATTATATCTCAATAAAAATATTGGAAAAATAATAAAAAGAGGGCAAAGGAAAGAACAAATGTAAACAAACACCATATATGGTTGATCCTTGAACAACATGGGTTTGAGTTATGCAGGTCCTCTCACATGTAGGTATTTTTCAATAAATATATTGGAAAAAATTTTGGAGATTTTCAACAATTTGAAGAAAGCTTGCAGAAGAAAAACTTGTGTGGCCTAAAAATACTGAAAAAATTAAGAAAAAGATATTTCATGAATACCTAAAATATATGTAGAGACTAATCATTTACTACCATAAAATATATACAAATCTATTATAAAATGTTAACGTTTATTAAAACACACACAAACACAGACTATATATGGTGCCATTTGAAGTCAAAAGAAACGTAAACAAATATGAAGATGCTGTATTCAATTGTAGCTGCATGAAACTTAGTATATATTGTACTACTGTAAAAATTTCATAGCCACCTCCTATTGCCGTTGTGAGCTCAAGTTTTTCGAGTATCTGCTTAAAATGCCATGTGATGCTAATAATCTCCGGGTGAGCAGCTTGTTGCCCTACTAAATGTGTATCACCCGTGAATAGTGATCTCTTGCAGTTCTGGGATATTTTTCATCATGTTTAGTGCAATACTTTGAAAAACACCATGAGACCTACACAAAGTGCTAAGAGTGATGCTGGAAGTGCTTCCAAGAAGCAGAGAAAAGTTCTGACATTACAAAGTTGAATTGCTTGATATGTACTTTAGATTGAGGTCTGCAGGGCAGTTGGTTGCCTGCCATTTCAAGAAAAAGGACCAATGTAAAAAGAGGGAGTTTTGTGAAGCCATTGGTGTAGCTACACCAGCAGGCATGAAAACCTTGCACTTTTTGTGAAATACCTTTTATCTCACATTGAAAGTGCAGCTGTTATATGGGTGCAGGATTGCCACAAGGAAGGCATACCCATAGCATGTAATGAATCAAGAAAAAGCAGTCACTATATGAAAACTAAAGCAAAAGGAAGGTGAAGGATCTAAAACTGAAGAATATAACGCCAGCAAAGAATGGTTTGACAATTTCAGAAAGAGGTTTAGCTTTAAACATGTCAAGTTAACAGGAGAAGCGCTTCTGCCAACCAAGAGCCAGCAGGTGAGTTTCCAGACACCATTAAGAAAATCACTGGTTGGCATGGTAGCTCATGCCTGTAATCCTAGCATTTTGAGAGGTTTAGGTGGGAGGTTTGAGCCCAGGAGTTCAAAGTCAGCCTGAGCAACATAGCCAGATATTGTCTCTACAGAATATTTTAAAAACTTGTTGGGCATGGTGGTGTGCACCTGCAGTCCCAGCTACTCGGGAGGCTGAGACAGGAGGATTGCTTGAGCCTGGGAGTTCAGGGCTACAGTGAGCTGTGTTTGCGTCACTGCACTCCAGCCTAGGTGACCGAGAGAGACCCTGTTGCTATAAAAGAATACACTATACAATACTTATAACATACAAAATATGTGTTAATCTATGGTTTATGTTATTGGTAAGGCTGCCAGTCAACAGTAGGCTACTAGTAGTCAAGTTTTTGGGCAGTCAAATTTGTACACAGACTTCTGAGTGCATAGGGAGTTAGCACCCCTAACTCCCACATTGTTCAAAGGCGTATATGTTTTCTGCCCTCAGTGATGTCTGATTCAACAGTGCAATCTTAGGGCGAGTATAGCATTTCATTAATTCATCCAGCCTGCATTACTGCACACTACTAGTTGCCAGGCCCTGCTCTGGGCACTGTGGGCTCAGAGAGGAATGACACTGGACTCAGAGAGGAATGAGATGCAGGCTCTTCCTTGAAGAGCTCACTGCCTGGCAGGTGAGTGACGTAAGGTGGTGCTAATGGCACTGAGACCAGGTGCTCCTTTAGGGATGAATTCAGGGGGGCAGCTACAGCTCTGACTGGCAGGAGAGGGCTGTAGGAATGAGGGCTAAGGACATTTTCATGAGGATATATTTATGGCTGGGGTTCAGGTTCGGGTGGGTAAGGGCAGGCTGGGAAGAGATCACCCAGCCTGGGGTGGGCGAGGTGGGTAGATCACTTGAGGCCAGAAGTTCAAGATCAGTCTGGCCAACACAGCGAAACTCCGTCTTTACTAAAACTACAAAAACCAGCTGAGCATGGTGGTGCACACCTGTAGTCCCAGCTACTTGGGAGGCTGAGGCAGGAGAATCGCTGGAATCTGGGAGGTAGAGGTTGCAGTGAGCCGAGATTGTGCCACTGCACTCCAGCCTGGGTGACACAGCTTGACTCAGTATGAAAAACCAGCAAACAAACTGTAACAGGGTTCATTTATTAAAACAATATATACTGGTCTCTTCTGAGTTCCAGACCTTGTACTTGACTTTGGGTAAATGGTGGTGAGTAAAAGAGACATGTCACCACCTGCATGACCGACCCTTTGATTGCGTGATTAGAAGTCTCTGTGGCAGCATGGCTCACAATGAGTAATATACATGATGTGTTTCAGTAGCCAATGCCAATGGAATGGTTAAGTCATTTGGGGACATAGTATGATGGAACGTTATTAATAATTCAAAGTAGTGTTCATTGACAATTTTGATGTCATATGTTCAAGATTTAAGTGAAAAAGCTGGTTACATACGAAGTGGAAAAAATTGCTACTGGATATTATATTAGTGATTTCATGGGGTGTGTAATTATGAAGATTTTCATTGTCTTCTGTGTCTTTTTCTGTATTTTCTATTAGAGAAATATTTTTCTACAATGAGCATACTCTGTAATAGTAAAAAATTGTTGAAAACATTCTAAGAATATTTTCCACAGTGAGCATGTGCTGTAACATAGTAAAAATGTTGTTTAAAACATCATTCTAAGACAGCTAAAACTTTGGCTTTACCCTAAAATATCCTTTTAGAATTTTCAGACAGCTAGGATGAAGTGTAAAGGGAGTAGTATCGCAGTGCTTCAGATTTTTTGCACTTTCCTGTTAAAAATACTAATAAAACATTCTCTCCTCTCCCAGCATGATAGGCTGTTGGTAATGTTGCACAAGCCAGCAGGCGGTCAGCATTTCTGCATCCCCACTGTTGGGAGTGGCCCTGCGAGCCAAGGAAATTGATCTGCATGTTTCCCATACTCCAGATGGCCTTTTGACAACAAAAAGCAAACATTCCAACAGTCACCATGCACATCCTCTCAATTAGACTCCCTCCTCCCACCCTGGGTCTGTTGGAGGGGCTGCATTATTTCTAGATCTTTACTTTGAATTTGAGGTGTGCCTTTGGCCAGCGACAATCTTAGTGGTGTTTTTTGTTTGGTAATTCTTAGGACCTTGGCATCTATGGCACCTACCGGAGCCAGTCGGGAACACCCTGAGGCTTGCCTGAGCTTGTGGGAAGGGGGAGGGTGGCGTTTACATTTGTCAGCCCATCTTCAGAGACCCCCAGCCCACTTTGCAGATGGGCACTTCTGTGCCACCAAAGGAAGAGCCTGGGTGACTGCCAACAGGCAAAAAGGAAGGAGCAGATATTAACACTTGTAGTAACTAAGATTGATTTCCAAGGTGTTGGCCATTTGTAAAGGGAGGAAAACACCAACATTTATGGAGCTCCTGCTAAGTGCCAGGCACTCCACATGGAAGCCCATTCAATCATCACAGTGTCCCTACGAGGTAAGACTATTTATTCTTCCTCTACAGAAGAGGAAATTGAAGCTGAGAAAATAAGAAACTATCCACTGGCCAAGTGGCAGAGGTAGGATTTGCACCCCAACTGGTCCAATTCTTCTTCTTGTCCCAACTATTGCTTTATGAATGTGAAAAGTTGTTTATTTAAATTACTTTCTTGCCCATGGTATTTTTATTGTGGAATGGAAAAGGGAATGTAAAAGTGGCCATTAACTAACTAGGGAAGCCTGTCTGCTTTCTGCCGTAAATGGACGTGGACATGCTTCGTTCGTGTTTGTTGAGTGAATGAATGATACACTTCTAATGCATATAACTTGAAAATGGCACAAGTGACTCTTCTTGTTATTCCTTGTATAGAGTTTACTCTTTGTTCACAGTTTGCTGAATTTAAATGAATCCATCCAATTTCTTTCTTGCTCAAGAGAACACATTAGCTTCATTTAGAAGGATGCTGTTTCACCAGAAATGTCTACACAACAAGAAAGAAAGAGCCCTTACTTGTTCCTTGGCAGATTGCTAGGATCTTACCAAACATCTCCTCTCTCTCTCATGTGTTGTCCTTGATGTTTTCACTTCCAGACACTGGATAGCCAAGAAGGGGAGGTCAGGAGCTTGGTTCTTTTCATGAAGTGACATACGAATCTTAGTCTCTAACTTGGATGACTCCAATCCAGACTCTTCAGAAGGGCTTTTTTTTTATGGTTTCTGAAAGACTTAAATGTTAACAGGACCCTGATCACTAACTCATTAATCATGTCAACATGTGATTTAGATGTTGCTTCAGTCACTAAGTAAGGAGGGCAGTGTATCAGTTAGCTATTGCTGCATAACAAATTGCCCTGAAAACCAATGGCTTAAAACAATAACCTTTTTTTTTTTTTTTTTTTTTTTTTTTTTGAGACGGAGTCTCACGCTGTTGCCCAGGCTGGAGTGCAGTGGCGCGATCTCGGCTCACTGCAAGCTCCGCCTCCCGGGTTCCCGCCATTCTCCTGCCTCAGCCTCCTGAGTAGCTGGGACTACAGGCGCCCACCACCGCGCCCGGCTAATTTTTTGTATTTTTAGTAGAGACGGGGTTTCACTGTGGTCTCGATCTCCTGACCTTGTGATCCGCCCGCCTCGGCCTCTACTTAATGTGTCTACAAGTCAGCTGGGGAGTTCTGCTAACCTGGGGTAGGGTTAGATCATCTCAGAGGGGTTCACTCATGTCTCTGCAGTCAGCTGGTTGTTCAGCTAGGTACTGGCCAGTCTATAATGGTCTTGGCTGGGATGTATCATCTATTCCACATGATCTCTTATCTGCTAACAGGCTAACCTGTGCTTGGTCGTCGATAGTGGCAGGGTTCCAAGAAACATCACTCCCATTATATTTTATTGGTCAAATCAGGTCTCCAATTCAGCCTGAATGCAAGTAATGCAGAAATAGACTCCATGTCTTGATGTGAGGACCTGAAAAGCTGCATTGCACATAGTGTGGTATGGAAAGCAGTGAAAAGTGTTAAAGACAGTGATTTGGAGCAGAAGGAGTTATGTTTAGTTATGTTTACAGTACTACAGGAAAGTAGTTGGGCTCTGTATGTATTATTCATGTAACAGGAGGACCCTGGGAACGAGTATGCCCTGGGGCTAATCACCACCCCAGCATCTCTTGGCTGAGAATGAAAGTTATTTCCTTGGTTACAAAACCCACTATCAGCAGCAGAGAGTGAGTAGAAATGCTGTCCTAGGAGTTTCATCATGAGTATGTGGTATGCATGTGTGTGCTAAGCATTTGAAATAAATCTCATGACCGCATGCTTGAAGTGTACCAGTTCCTTCTCATAAGAGTTCTGTAAGGAAGTACTGCTAGCTCCACTTTGTAGGTGAGTAGATTGAGACTTCTCAAGGTGAAATCACTACTTAAGGTCACCATAGCTAAGTGTAGTCCATGATTCTAACTTCCAGTTTCTGAAGCCAAAGACTCTTCCCTCTTCCTGTCTCCCAGCTGTTCTATCTTTTGCAAGCTGCTTTGTTAGTAGGAATGCAGTCATGTACCCTAGTAACTCAACGGCATGGGGTGACATATATAACACAGCCTTGCCCTGATGTGATTATGGGACCCAGGGAAAGAAGATGCTATCAGATTCAGCATCCATTGGAATATGTTCAGCACTACTGTATGGAAAGAGGGAATATCAGTATCCTATTGCTGCCATAACAAACTACCATCTCCAGTGGCTTAAAACAACACACATTTATTTTCTTGCAGTTCTGGAGGTCAGATGTCTTTTGTCTACAGTGTGTTTCACTAGGCTAATAACAAGGTGTCAGAAGGGATAGTTCTTTCTCGAGGCTGTAGGGGAGAACCTATTCATTGCTTTCTCCAGTTTCTAGAGATGCCCATATTTCCGGGCTCATGACCTCCTGTCTTCAAAGCCAGCAATGGCTGTTTGAGTTCTTCTCACACCCCATCACGCTGACTCAGTCCCTTACGATTACATGGGGTCCACTCAAATAATCCAGGATAATCTCCGCATCTGGAGGTCAGAGATTGACAGCCTCAATTCCATCTACAACCTTAAGTCCCCTTTCCCAGGTTCTAGGAAGTAGAATGTGGGCATCTGTGGGGACCTTATTCTGCCCACCATAGAGAGATTGTGCTAAACCGACAAACATAGATGAATTGAAGCATCTATCAGCAAGACTTCTGCAGTCGTGTGTGTGTGTGTGTGTGTATGTGTGTGCCCGTGCACATGCACATATGTGATGTGTTCACAACTAAGTGGAGTAAAAGGCTGCCTGTGAAAAGTGGTGTGGCAGGGTTATGCCCAGGAGTTAGGGGAGGGTCATGGAAGAATATTGCTTCAAATTTTGAGTGGTGGGAAGGTAGACAGAAGCTTTGTGATGGAGGTGGTCTATGAACTTGGCCTTGAAGGACAGATAGGATTTGAATAAATTTGGTTGGGAGAACATTCTAGGCAAAGGAAATATCCCAGAAGCACAGTTCCTACCAACAGAATGAGTGTTGTACTGTAGGTATATGTGGTGATACCCAGCTTGGCTGCCTTCTAGGGACAGCAGGCACATGAATGAGAGGAGTGCCTGTTCTGCTCATGAGCTCCCGGGTTTCCAAGTGGGACCTGTCTGAGCCAGGGTGGGCAGCCAGCACCCAGCTGTTGTCCTGCAGGAACCTGAGCCAGGAGTGACCAGATGCTTGGTTTTCTGAAGAAGCCAGAAATCTGCATCTTTATTTGAAATGTTCAGATTTTAAAAGTTTATGTTTAATTCAGTTCTTAAAAAAAAATAAAGAAAACACTGAATAGGTCAAATAGAAATCAGAGGGTCTCCATTTGTAACCTCTGAAATGAGGCACAGAGAGGTGGAATGACTTGTCAAGGCCACACAGCTGAGAAGTGATAGAGCCAGCACAGTGAGCAATCCCTCTTGATGCTGCTGCAGATTCCACGGCCACCGTGAGCCTCCTCTCAGAGATGGATGGGCTGTCGTCTCTGGGCCGCAGGAGGTGTTCAGACCAAGAGAGGGTGGCCACTGGCTAGAGAGGCAGTACTATAGGAGCACTGCTGCGGAAGGACAAGGTTACCCCTCCCTCCCTCCCTCCCTTCATTCCTTCCTTCCTTCCTTCCTCCCTCTCTCCTTGCCTTCCTTCCCTCCTTCCTCCCTTCTTCCTTCCTTCCCTTCCTTTCTCCTTCCTTCCTTCCCTCACTCCCTCCCTCCTTCCTTCCTTCCTCCCTCCCTCCTCCTTCCTTCCCTCCTTCCTCCTTTCTTCCTTCCTTCTCTTCCTTCCTCCTTCCTTCCTTCTTTCCTTCCTTCCTTCTTTCTTTCCTTCCTTGCCTGCTCTTTCTTTTCTCTCTCTCTTTCTTTCCCTTTCTTTCTTTCTTTCTTTCTTTCTTTCTTTCTTTCTTTCTTTCTTTCTTTCTTTCTTTCTTTCTTTCTCTTGTCTTTCTGTCTTTCTCTCTCTTTTTTCCTTTCCTTCTTCCTTCCTTCCCTCTTTTCCTTTCTTTCTTTTCTTCCATTCTTTCTTTCCCTTCCTCCCTTCCTCCCTTCCTCCCTTCCTCTCCTTTCCTCTCCTTTCCTCTCCTCTCCTTTCCTCTCCTCTCCTCTCCTCTCCTCTCCTCTCCTCTCCTCTCCTCTCCTCTCCTCTCCTCTCCTTTCCTTTCCTTTCCTTTCCTTTCTCCTTTCCTTTCTCCTTTCCTTTCTCCTTTCCTTTCTCCTTTCCTTTCTCCTTTCCTTTCATTTCTTGGATCTCACTCTGTCCCCCAGGCTGGAGTGCAGTGGCACAATCATAGCTCACTGCAGCCTCGAACTCGTGGGCTCAACTAATCCACCTGCCTCAGCCTCCTGAATAGCTGGGGCTCTCAGCTAATTAAAAACATTTGATTGTAGAGCTGGGGTTCTCACTGTGTTGCCCAGGCTGCTCTTGAACTCCTGCCCTCAAGCAGTGCTCCTGCCTCTGCCTCCCAAGTTGTTGGAACTGATGGCATGAGCCACCATGCCTGATTCCAGAGGACAAGAATTTTTTCAGCCCTCAGAGATGCTGTCATTGCAGGAATATTTGGGGCACACACAGTGGCTTCCCGGGAGGGTCTGCACTGTTCCACATCATGACATCGGGGACGTTCATTTAGGAATGGGATGTACTCTAGTTGTTTATCTGAAAGAAAGAGAGGAGAGACAAAAGAAAGGACAAAGAGGGGAAGAGGCAGGAGAAGAAGAAGAAAAATAAAAGAAAATTACTTCTTTTGTCAATGCCTAAAGAAAAGGCATTTGGCTCACAAGAAGGGGATGGGTAATTAAGACCATCATTGCTATGAAAGTTCACTGGAAGTGCTGTTATTTTTTCAAGAATGGAATGATAGAAATTATTCCTTTATCATTTTTTCTGATACAATAGAAATTTTATTCCATCTTGTACCCCAATTACAGGCTATAATGACTTAGGCTTCTGAAAGAGTTTTCTTTCTTTATTATTTTTTTAAATTCAAAGCATTTCTTTAATTTGCATTTCCACCCTCTGGGCTGTGTGATGATAAAACTGCAACCAGAATTCCTGTCCAATGTGAATTGTAGATTAACACTTAGAAGCTTGGCTTTTAAGCAAACACATCCTGTCAGTAAAATTCAGTTTTGTAAATATGCCTTGCTCAATGGCATGTGGTAGTTAAAATCCTTCAAGTAAGACAGGCCTGAGTTAATTCATTCAACAGACATTTATTTATAAAGTAACCTTCCATCCTGGTTTGCCTAGGACCATCCTGTTTGTCCAGTGTCCCCTCAGGTTCGTGTCCTCTTCTGTTCTCACTTGTGTCCTGGTTCAAACAATAAAGTGTGTGGTCATGCTGATTATGGTGGCATGGCTCTCAGTCCAGAGATAAGGAGTGAACTAGTCAGATGATCCCTGTCCTTTCCTGGTAGAAAGAAAGAGAGAGAAAGAAAAGGAAGGAAGGAAAGAAAGAGCTTTGTAGTCTCACAGCAGTGCTCCTCTCTAGCCAGTGCCAGAGCAGGGCCGCCTCCCGAGCCAGTGGCCACCCTCTCTTGGTTTGAACACCTCCCGTGGTCCAGAGGAGCTCATGGTGGCCATGGAATCAGCAGGATCATCAAGAGCCCAGGATTGTTTACTGTGCTTGTTCTGCCACATCCCAGATATAACTACCTGCATTTTACAAATGAGGAAACTGAGGCACAGTGATGCGAAGTAACTTGCCCAGGGTCAGAGGGCTATATGAGGGGGTTCTACCAAACCATTCTCCTGCCTCAGCCTCCCAAGTAGGTGGGATTACAAGCATGCGCCACCACACCTGGCTAATGTTTTTTAAAAAAAAATTTTAGTAGAGATGGGGTTTTACCATTTTGGCCAGGCTGGTCTCGAACTCCTGACCTCAAATGGTCTGCCCACCTCGGCCTCCCAAAGTGCTGGGATTACAGGCAGGAGCCACCACGCTCGACCTCTCTCCTCCCCCTCCCTCCCTTCCTTCCTTCCTTCCTTCCCTCCTTCCTCCCCTTCCCTCCTTCCTCCCCTTCCCTCCTTTCTCCTCCCCTCCCTTCTCCCCTCCCCTCTCCTCCCCTCCCCCTCCTCTCTCCTCTCCTTTTTTCCCCTTTCCTTTCCTTTTCTTTCTTTCTGCCAGCATCCATGTACTGGCTGCTTTGACCAGCTCATAGGAGGAGAAATGTTCAAATGTACCACTCCAAATGTCTTTACATTTGTGGGGAAATTGTGAGACCTCCGGTGTGATCAAGTAAAATTGCCTTTAGAATCCTTCATGGATTTGGGGATCCACGAGTAAGATTACTGTTTTGTAAAAGATTTTAAAAATGAAATGTGTCAAACACACAGACGAGTATAGAAATAATATAACACACACCCGTGTACCCTGCCCTTATCTTACGAAGTGAAACATAGACATGGTTAAAGGCCCATGTTTGCCACATCCGAATGCTTCTCCCTTCCCAGAGCTTACCTTGAGCATTTCCATGCAGGTTTTTATTTTTCTGTCTAATGTTATATAACCCAGAGGGATATGTCTTATTTTTAAACTCTACCGAACTGAAATTAGATCATTTTGAATCTTGTTTTTCTCCCCATTATTTTTAATGTTTACTCATATGATGCAGTTCATTTAATTTAACTGCTCTACAGTATCACCTGTGATTATGGCATAATTTATTGACTCATTCTCTTATTGACACTGGATGGGAACATTGTTGTTTGGGTTTCCTTGTGCACATCCGTGGGAGTTTCTGTAGGGTGCATACTGTAGGATACACTCTGAGAAATGGTAGAATTCCTGGGCCACAGAGTTTGCCCATCTTGGAATTATTTGTTAATTACAAGATATTAACAAATTACTCCATAGTGTGGTAATTTGCATGTCCACCTACAATTTTAGTAGCTGTCGTTTACACAGATGTAGCCCACATGTGAATGATTTAGGACTTCAATTGTTTTTGCCAGTACGACGAGTATGAAATGGTGTCTCATTAATTGCATTTCCTAATACTAGTGAAATTGAGCCTCTTGTGAAATAGTGTTCACTCAGATACCTCAAGTGGCAAAGGATATTGACCATATGCTTGCCCATGTTTTTCTAATAGGTTGAATCGTTGAGTAGCATCTATAATAAAAGACATCTTTGTCTTATTCCTGACTTTGGTGGAAATGCCTCGAACGTTTTAACATTAAGAATGATGTTGATTGTAAGTTTTTGATATTAACTATTGATATGGTTTGCCTGTATCCCCACCCAAATTTCATCTTGAATTATAGCTCCCATAATCCCCGCATGTCGTGGGAGGGGCCAGATGGAGATAATTGAATCATGGGGGTGTTTTCCCCCGTCCTGTTCTCATGATAGTGAGTAAGTCTCACGAGATCTGATGGTTTTATGAAAGGGAGTTTTCCCTGAACAAACTCTCTGTCTGCCGCCATGTAAGACATCCCTTTGCTCTTCCGTCATCTTCCACCATGATTGTGAGGCCTCCCCAGCCATGTGGAACTATGAGTCCATTAAACCTCTTTCTTTTGAAAATTACGCAGTCTCAGGTGTGTCTTTATTAGCAGCATGAGAACAGACTAATACAATTATTATGAGGTTAAGGAAGTTAACTCTGTTTCTAGTTTGCTAAGTGTTTCATAAAGCATTATCATGGATACTAATTCCAACTTTTAAATAAAATATTACATACAGAAAAGTACATAAGGCATAAATATAAAGCTTGATACATTTTCAGAAAGTGAATATATACATGTAAGCAGCAGCCAATCAAAGTACAGAACATTAACAGTATAATTCAGAAGTCCCTTTCATGACTCTGTCTTCTTCTCTGAGGTCATTCTTATCACAAATTGTAACACTACTGCTTAGTTTTGCCTGTTTTTGAACTTTATATAAATAGAATTATGAATGCATATTAGTTTGTGCCTTGCTTTGTTTCTTCAACATGTTTATAATGTTCATGCATGTTGCATGTAGCTTTAGTTTGTTTATTTCCATTGGAGTTCCATTGTAGGACTATACTACAGTATATTTTTCTATTCTGCTCTCAGTATGTATTTGATAATAGAACAGCACTCGTTGTTTGAGTATATGCCTAAGAGTGAAATTTCTAGGTCATAGAGTATGCCTGTGCTCAATTATCTAAAGCATTTGCAGGAATTTACATTTTTGCTTGTGGCATAAGAGGGATCCCTTTGCTCCATATCCTTACTGACAATTGTTGTTGTCTGACATTTTAAATTTTAGCTACTGGTAGGTGTGTAGTGACATCTCATTGCAGTTTTGATTTACATTTTCTATCATTAATGATGTTGAAGCCTGGGTGCAGTGGCTCATGCCTGTAATCCCAACACTTTGGGAGGCTGAGGTGGGAGGATTACATGAGGCCAGAAGTTCAATACCAGCCTGGATACCAGAGCAAGACCCCGTCTCTACAAAAGTAAAAACTAAAAAACTAAAAAATGATTTTAAAATAATATTGAATAGCTTTTTATATGATTATTTGCATTTAGATGTCCTCTTTAGTGAAATACCTGTTTAGTCTTTTTTCCAATTTTTCTATTGAGTTTATCTTTCTTATTGATGAATAGGAGTCCTCTGTATACTCTGGCTGTAACTTCTATCACTGAGATCTTGGCTCTATGATATAAATATCTCCTCCTATTCTATATTGTGCATTTTTACTCTCGCTGGTGTCTTTTGACGAACAGATGTTCTTTAAGTTAATCTAATGAATTAATTTTTTCCTTAATGGTTGCTTTGCCTCCTCTAACGTTGTGAAGATATCACAGATAACAGAAGTATAGCCTTTTTGTATTAATTGCCCATTTTCCCCAATAGATTGAATGTTGAGTAGCATCAATCATAGAGGACATCCTTGGCCAGGTCTGGTGGCTCATTCCCCTAATCCCAGCACTTTGGGAGGCCGAGGTGGGGGGATCACTTGAGATCAAGAGTTTGAGCCCAGGCTACCCAACATGATGAAACCCCATCTCTACTAAAAAAAAAAAGAAAAAAAGAAAAAATAAAAACCTGGGCATAGTGGTGTGTGCCTGTGATCCTAGCTACTTGGGAGGCTGAGGCAGGAGAATCACTTGAACTTGGAGGCAGAGCTTGCAGTGAGCCGAGATCACACCACTGCACTCCAGCCTGGGTGACAGAGCGAGACTCTGTTTCAAAAAAACCTTTTTTTTTTTTTAAATCATAGAGGACATCTTTGTCTTATTCTTTATGAAAATGCTTCTAAAGTTTTAACATTTGCAATGATGTTTAAAGTTTTTTTTTATTTTATTGCCAACTATTACCGTGTTAAGGAAGTTTACTATATTCTCGGTATTCCCCTAGAAGACTTTGGTTTTAACATTTATACTCAGATCTATAACCTACTTGGAATAGATTTTTGCAGAGGTGTAAAATAGAGGTCTTTATCATACTTAATAAAATAAACAATAGTTACTTCATGTCATTCAGTCCATATTCAGATTTCCTCCATTGCCTAAAATATGCCATTTATAGACTGTTTATTGAAATCAAGTCCAAACGTAGGTCCATTCATTCTGTTTCTTAGATCCTGCTCCTTAAGTTTCATTGTCTCTTTTAATCTGTAATAGTTGTCTCTCTTTAAATATTACTTTTCCATATTTACTTGTGTAGAGGGCCAGTTGTCCTGAAAAATGTTTCATTTACTAGATTTTATTATTGCTTCCTTGTGGTGTCTTTTAACTTGTTCCCCTGGCCCTTAAATGTCCTGTTGAATCTAAATTATATATAAAGTGTGGATTTGATTTAAATTGAATATTTTTCAGCACGAATTCCTCACTTGTGCTATACATCGTATCCAGTGTTGAGTTGTATCACTTTTCGTGATCCTAAAGCAGGGTTCCGCAACCCCCAGGAACCCGGCTGCACAGCAGGAAGTGAGAGGCAGGTGACGCTTCCTCTGTATTTACAGCTGCTCCCCATGACTCTCACATTATCACCTGAGTTCTGCCTCCCGTCAGATTAGCTTCTGCATTAGATTCTCATAGGAGCACAAACCCTATTGTGAACTGTGCATGCGAGAGATCCAGGTTGCGTGCTCCTTATGAGAATCTAATGCCTGATGTTCTGTCACTGTCTCCCATCACCCCTAAATGAGACCATCTAGTTGCAGGAAAATAAGCTCAGGACTCCCACTGATTCTACATTATGGTGAGTTGTGTAATTATTTCATTATATATTACAGTGTAATAATAATAGAAATAAAGTGCACAATAAATGTAATGTGCTTGAGTCATTCCGAAATCATCCTCCCCTTCCCCCGTCTGTGGAAATTGTCTTCCACAAAACTGGTCCCTGGTGCTAAAAGGTCGGGGACCACTGCGCTGAGGGCTTGATCAGGGAATTAGGTAGAGACAATCTTATGAGGGTAAAATCCCTTATCAACTTTCCACCTAGTAGTTTTACCAGGCATCAGTGACCATTGCTAGAATTGATTATTAACAAGAATTACAAAATGGTAACATTTAATATATCATTCTTTCTATATTTTGTAAGTGAAAGAACTTTACCTCATCGTCTGCTATTTGGTTCCCTGAAATAAAATTCATCCCAGAATGGCAGAATAAATGTTTAAGTATTTCCCTTTATTGATGAAATTTCAAAGAAGTTGGTATCTTTACAAATTCCAGTGTTATCCCGTGAGTTTTTTTCTCCTGTTTTATAATTGAGGCTCATGTGAACTCATTTTTTTGTAAATTCCATGTATTTTAATAAATTGCAATCTTATTTTTATATAAATGTTTATTGAAGCATAGCAAACACACAGATGACTGCACAAATTATTAATCTACAACCTGAGGTAGTCCTCAGGGTGAACACACCTTTATAATCACTGCTCATATCAATAAATGCAACATTACCAGGCCACAAGAAGTCCCTCTCATACTCTTTTCCACGTAGCCACTCCTGAGGTAACCACTGCCCTGATTTTACCACCATTATTTAGTAATTTTCTGGTTTGGAACTTTATAAATGGAAACTTGCGCTGTGTCACTCTTTTGTATCTTACATGTTTCTGGTGATGATGACCTGTACTGATTCACAAAGTTGTAGACTGTTTTGGCTGCTACATTGTATACCAGTCAGTGTTTGAATATATTGCAGTCTGTCCATTTTGCTTCTGAGGCAATTTGGATTGTTTCCAGTTTGAGGCTGGAATCAATCTTGTATATGTCCTGCACGTGCTCTTTGCTGTACCCACAATTTTTTGGATATTCATTTTGGAGGGGAATCGCCAGCTCATGTGTACATTCTCAGTCTTGGTTGGCGCTGTTAAATGGTTTTCTAAAGTGCCCTTCTCATGTTTGGGTGTTGAGGTTATGCTGATCTCATAAAACACGTTGGGAAATATTCCCCCTTTCTGTTTTCTGGAAGAGTTTACTTAATGTTGTTGTTTTTTATATTTCCATGAAAGAGTTCTCCATGGAGGCCATCAGAACCTAAAGATTTATTTGTGGCAATATAGTTAATTTTAGATTCAACTTCCAGGTAGAGGATTATTCATATTTTCTACATTTTTTTTTTGTTAAGTGGTCCAGTGACTTGCAGAGTGGGTGGTTCAAGTTCATGTGGTATTCCAAATGTCTTAGACTTCAGGATCTCCTGAAAGCCTGAAATCTGCCAATGCTGTGAGTCTGTTGACTCCACAAAGTAGGCTGTTTTTCTACCCTCTAAAATCACAAGTAGAAATCATGAGCAAAAACAGGAGAGTGGCTAAAACAATAATTAGGGAAGAATAGTTATGTTAAATCTGCAGCACTCATTAGTCTTGAATAATGCAAACCTTAAATGGCAATTTCTATGCAAACACGCCCAAGGCTGGAGCTGCGTAAGGCTGCACTCTGTTACTGACCTGCCAAAGACCACTGCTGAGGAGGATTTTTCTCTTTCCTTCTTAATTGCCATGGTCTCCCCAGCTTCCTTGTCCAATTAATGCAGACTAAAGCCACATTCTTATCCAGAGCCTTGTCCAGCAACAAAACTATGTGCTTTATTATCCTGTGAGCCCTGACATCTCAGAATCTCAGGATACAAGACCCAGAAGCAACTTTCCAGGTGTCATGCACAGCTGCCTCATTTTTCTAATGAAAAAACTGACTTAAGAGAAGGGAAAGGCAAATGGAGAGGACTAGTTAGCTATTCATTCATTCATTCATTTATTCATTCATGTATTCATCTGATATTTATTGAACAACTATTTTATGGTAGGCACAAAGGACACAAACAGGGACGAATGCTTTTGCTAAAGACCATGAGCTAACAAATGAATACATAAAAAATTAGCAAACATAATATGTACTAGGAAAGAAAAATACAGAATGCTGTGATAGAAAATGATGTGCATGTCCACATGACCAGAATTAGGAGCAAGGACCATATATGATCGTCTCAGTAGGTACAAAAAAAGCAGATTGATAAAAAGCTGGATTTTATAAAATCCAGCAATCCTTCATGATAAGAGCCCTCAATAGGCTAGATATAGATGGAACATACCTCAGGATAATGAGAGCCATGTATGGTGAACCCACAGCCAGCATGAGGAAAAGTTGAAAGCATTTTCCCTAGAGACTGGAATAAGGCAAGTTCCGCTATTCAACATAGTACTAGCAGTCCTAGCTAGAGCAGTCAGGCAGGAAAGAGAGATAAAAGGTATCCAAATTGGAAAAGATGAAGTCAAATTATCTCAGTTCTCTGATAACATGATCGTATACCTAGAAAACCTTGAAGACTCCTCTAGAAGACTCCTAAACCTGATTAGCGACTTCAGTAAAGTCTCAGGATACAAAATTAATGTATGAAAATCAGTAGCCCATTTCTGTATATCAATAACTTTCATACTGAGAACCAATCCCATTTACAATAGCCACAAAAAATAAATACCTGGGAATACATTTAATCAAGGAGGTGAAAGAGCTCTATAAGGAGAACTGCAAAATACTGATGAAAGAAATTGTAGACAATAAAAACAAATGAAAAAAACATCCTATGCTCATGAATTGGAAGGATCAATATCATTAAAATGAACATATAGCTCAAAGTGATCTACAGATGAAATTCATTTCCTATTAAATTACCAGTGTCATTTTTCACAAAATAAAAAAAAAAAATCCTAAAATTCATATGGAACCAAAAAAAAAAAAAAAAGAAAAAAAGCACAAATAACCAAAACACTCCTGAGCAAAATGAACAGATCTAGAGACATCACATTGCTTGACTTCAAATTATACTACTAGGCCATGGTAACAAAAACATCATGGTACTGGCCACAAATAGACACATGTATCCGTGGTACGGAATGGAGAACTCAGAAATAAAGCCACATACCTGCAACCAACTTATCTTGGACAAAGTCGACAAAAATAAAAAATGGGAAAAAGACATCCTATTCAATAAATGGTACTGGGAAAACTGGCTGATCTTAACTGGAAGAGTGAGGCTGGACCCCATCTCTTACCACATACAAAAGTTAAGTCAACATGAATTATAGACCTAAATGTAAGACCTGAAACTGTATAAATCCTAGAAGAAAACCTAGGGAAATGCTCTTCTGGATATCAGCCTAGGCAAATAATTTATGACAAAGACCCCAAAAGTAAATGTTACAAAACAAAAAATAGATAAATGGGACTTAATTAAACTAAAAAGCTTATGCATAGCAAAAAAAATAGTCAACAGAATAAACAGACAACCTACAGAATGGGAGAAAATATTTACAAATTATGCCCCCAACAAAGGATTAATATCCAGAATCTACAAGGAACTCAAGCAACTCAACAGGAATAAAACAACACCATTAAAAGCTGAGCAAAAGACATGAAAATACATTTTTGGAAAAAAAAAAAAGCTTCCACAAACACATAAAAATGCTTAACATCACTAATCATCAGAGAAATACAAATTAAGACCACATTGAGATATCATCTTACATCAGTCAGCATGGCTTTTATTAAAAAGTCAAAAACAACAGATGTTGATGTGGATGTGGAGAAAAGCAAATGCTCATCCACTGTTGATAGGAATTCAAATTAGTTCCACCCTTATGGGAAACAGTATGAAGATTTCTCAAAGAACTAAAAATAGAATGACCATTTGACTCAACAGCCCCACTGCTGGGTATCTGCTCAAAGGAAAATAAATTATTACACAAAAAAGACACCTGCACTTATAGGTTTAGTGCAACACTATTTATAATAGCAAAGCCACAGAACCAATGTAAGTGTCCATCAGCAGTTAATCAGATAAAGAAAATGTGGTGTGTGTGTATATACACACACTATGGAATACTATACAGCCATGAAAAGGAAAAAAAAAAAAACACACACATTATGTCCTTTGCAGCCACATAGATGGACCTGGAGGCTATTATCCTACATGAACTAACACAGAAACAGAAAATTAAATATAACTATTACATGTTCTCATAAGTGGGAGCTAAGTGAAGGCTACGCCTGGACATAAAGATGGAGAGAATGGACTCTGGAGACTCCAAAAGGGGTTGGGAAAGGGTTGAAAAATTTTCTATTGAGTAGAACATCCAATATATGGATGATGGATACACTGGAAGCCCAACCCCGTCATTATGCATCTAATACCCATGTAACAAACAAGCACATGTACCCCCGAATCTAAAATTAAAAAAAGAAAGAAAGAAAACAATGTGCATGGACCTCCTTGATGATTGTTTCTCCGTTTGGGTTTCCTTACGAGCAGATTCTGAGACAAGGATCCATGTGCAAATAGTTTGTTTAAGATGTGTGGTCCCAGGAAACATATGTAGGAAGAGAAGTGAGACAGGGAAGGGAAAGCAGCAAATAAAGGAGGTGTTATCATGCAGGTACCACTGTGGGCATGTACAGACTTTAGTAAGCAGTGCACAACAGGTCTTTAAATCATCCCAACCTTTGTTTAAGAGACTTGGGACATTGACCCACCCATGTCCATCAGTCACCAGGTAAGAGCTACTCTCAGAGTATTTGAATCCCAGACATTTCTCACCTGCTGTGCAGTGCAGAAGTGGTTCTCACTACAAGATAATGACCTACAGCAAAGAGAGAGGCAGATACTTGCAGTGTGTGGATTGAAACAGTAAGGACAGAGGGGAGATGGGTGGGGGTGTCTGCTGTGAGATTGTATTTGTCAGCATTCTCCAGAGAAACAGTCAATGGAATGTAGATCTGTATAGAAAGAGATTTATTATGAGGAATTGATTCATGTGTTCAGGAGACGAAGACATCCCAAGGTCTGCAGTCGGCAAGCTGGAGAGCCAGGGTGGCTGCTGGGGTAGGTCCAGTCTGAAAGCCTCCAGGCTTGAGACCCAAGAAGAGCTGACATTTCAAAGCTGAGTCCAAAGAGGGTTGATGTCCTGGCTCAATGCAGTCAGGCAGGAGTCACCTTTTACTGAAGGAAGGGTCAGCCTTTAGTTGTCTTCAGACTTTTAGCTGATTGGAAGAGGGCCACCCACATAGGGAGTCAGTCTACCAATTCAAATGTTAATCTCATTTCCAAACACCTTCATTGACACACTCAAGATAATGTTTGATGAAATATCTGAGCCCCCCACGTCCCAGTCAAATGGGTGTACAAGTGAACCATCACAAAGCTCATCCAAGAAAGCTTCTCTGTGAAGGAAAAATCTAAGCTGATATTGGAAAAATGAACCACAGTGGGTTCACAAAGAGCTGGTGAAGAACATTTCAAAAGAAAGGAAGAGAAGAGTGATATGATCAGTTTTGCCATTTAACAACATAGGTCATTAGTCAGTATGGCTAGGTTATGCTATGCAGTAAACAAACCCAAAACCTTAATAGCTTATAATGAGAAATACTTATTCTTCACCCATACTATGTGTCCACACAGATCAACAAGCAGCTCTGTGTGCTGCATTCATGCAGTGTCTTCGTCCATTTGCACTGCTATAACAAAATATAGCAGTATAGGTGAAGAACATTTCAAAAGAAGGGAAGAGAAGAGCTTGGCTTGCTCTGGAGGTTGACAGACGAGTGTGACGGACCAAAGTGAACAAGATTCATGTATTCAAAAGATATTATTGAATACTGACACTGTACCAGACACTGGGGATAAAGAATGAACCAAACAGGCAAATATGCTACTTCTTAAGGGAAGAGACTGACAATAACCAAAGAAGGAAAATGTATAGTAGATGAGATGGAGCCTCTGTCAGCTGGGGTCCTGAGTGCTGTCATCTGAATGTCTGTATTCCCCCCAAATTCTTACATTGAAACCTAATCCCCAGTGTGATGGTGTTAGGAGGTGGGGTCTTTTGAGAGGTGCTTAGGTCTTGAGGGTGGAAACCTCATGAATAGGATTAGTGTGCTTATAAGAGAGGCCCCAGATAGACCCCTCGTCCCTTCCACCATGTGAGGACACAGCAAGAAGTTGGCTATTTATGAACCAGGAAGCAAGCCCTCATAAGACGTTGAATCTGCCATACCTTGATCTTGGATTCCCCAGTCTCTAGACTGTGAGAAATAAACTTCTGTTGTTTATAAGCCGCCCAGTCTATGATATTTTGTTACAGCAGTGCAAATGGACTAAGACGCTGTGTGAATGCAGCACACAGAGCTGCTTGTTGATCTGTGTAGACACGTAGTACGGGTGAAGAATAAGTATTTCTCATTGTAATCTATTAAGGTTTTGGGTTTGTTTGTTACATAGCATAACCTAGCCATACTGACTGATGACCTATGTTGTTAAATGGCAAAACTGATCATATCACTCCATTTCTTTAATGTACACACACTTTCTTCTACTACTAAAAACCCTGTAGGGTTCAACATTGCCCTCAATATAAGAAATAACATGCTTATCAAAGCCTGCACAGCCCCGCATGGTCTACTCCTGCCTACCTGTACTAATCTATTTTCATGCTGCTGATAAAGATATACCCAAGACTGGCCAATTTATAAAAGAAAGAGGTTTAATGGACTTACAGTTCCACATGGCCAGGGAGGCCTCACAATCATGGCGGAAGGCAAGGAGGATCAAATCACATCTTACGTGGATGGTAGCAGGCAAAAAGGAAGAGAGCTTATGCAGGGAAACCCCCCTTTTTAAAAAACCATCAGGTCTCTTGAGACTTACAATCACGAGAATAGCATGAGAAAGACTCGCTCCCATGATTCACTGCCACTAATTCACTCCCACAACACATTGGAATTGTGAAGGATACCATTCAAGATGAGATTTGGGTGGGGACACAGCCAAGCCATATCACTACCTCATCAGCATCATGTCTTTGACCACTCCCATTCTCTCCAGGCCAGTCCCACCTGAACCTGTCACTCTCCTTCCCATCTCAGTGTCTTTGAACTTGCTATTCCTGCTGCTTGGAATAGATTCTCATACTTTCCCCAGTTCCACCCCTCCTGCCCTTCATTCTGACTACTTTGCCCAACTCCTACACATCCTTCTGGTCTCAGCTTAAAGTTCACTTCTTCAAGGAGCCTTCCTGGACCCAGATATATTTCCTCCCGTAAAACATCTTCTTATAGCACCCCTTCTCCAAATCTCAGGTGAAATTCCTGTTTAGTGTCAGGCGTCCTCTTAGCTATCGGGCTCACCAAAGCCAGAGATGATGTCTGTCTTATTTCTCCTGGTGTCCCCAGAACGTAGCACTGACAGTGACAAAGAGTGAGCTCCCAGTAAATATCCGTTAAATGAATAAATAAAAGGTTCTTCTGGCACTTTCCCACTAGACTTTTAATTAAATGCCAGGTTTTCTTTTAAAGGGAGTCTTGAGCAGAGACATATAACTTACTTTTGTTCAGTTCAGATCTTTTCAAACAACTCGCTCCCGTCTTCCAATAAAAGGGAGACGTTCATATCCAAGCAGTACATCTCCAGAACGTGCCATTCCTCCCGCAGAGGCCATGTAACTGTTCAGGAAGCCATGTAGTGCTCTAACCGGGAGAGCCCAGGCTCGTTATTCCACGGGGTGGTGCCCTGCTGCATGTCACAGGTTGGAGCCTGTCATTCGTTCCTCAGCACCCTGCAGCCCAAGCCTCTTCCCATACCCTGACCCCATATGATGAACAAGAGCGGGGAGAGAGCCACTGTTCAAACAACTTTGTAAAGTTACGGGCTGCAAGAAAACCTGCTCGACGTGGGGGAGGGCCCCTGGAGACATTCTCTCAGACTCTGTCATCTGTTTGCAAAGATAATAGTGAAATTATGACTTATTTTGTTGGAAGCTAAGGGATTTGGGCAATTCTCTGTGAGTGTGAGATCTCAAGCTGTCCTGCATTTTTGGTTGAGTTTACTGTGTTGGCTTATCATCCAAATGTGATTGTCACTCTCTAGATGGGAGGAACTCAGTCTCCAACTCGTTGGAACTCTCTGATGCCCAAAGGACCTCACACAATGATTTGCACACATTGGATTAAGCCCAAGCCCAGTTCTAATCTCTGCATCAGTATGCTTCCCAGAGCCCCTGCCCTGGGGAAAAAAAAAAAAAAATCAGAGTTTGTGGGGTAGACACGCATGTGTGAGCTTGAAAAATTGCTTTCCTACAGCATTACAGGAAACATTTGAATTGGCTCGGTAGGCACTTTAAGTATAACAGGATGGCACATATGAGCATCTGAACAAAGACAAAGGAGAAAAACAAAGACAGAAATGTGTCAGGGGCAAAGCTTGAAATGTGCATGTTAAAAGCCTTCTCCCAGATTTGAGCTTCCTTGAGGGCAACTGGGAAAGTGCAGCCTGGGCCGTTATCCACACAGGGAAACCAGTCCCAGCGTAGAGCAGTGCCTGACCCCTGCCGAGGGAGGAGTTTCTCCTAGGGGTGCCACAGGACACGTCCTCAGGAGAGCTGGTGCTTTGCTGGTGGTGGAAACTTGGCAATTCATTTGACTCCTCATTAAATCAAGGACAAGCATCTCTGCTCTTTTCCCCTCCCAGGGCTGCCATGAAGGTCAAATAAAGGTGAAAATGCTTTCTGAATCAGAGAGAACGACACCAGCATGAAACATTATTATCTCTATGAAATTGATAGTATTAATTAACCTTTCCGAGCTTCAGTCATCTTAACTGTAAAATTGAGGGTAATCAAAACCTCACCAGGGTTTTGTAAGAATGTAAATCTTCTGCTACATGGCAGGACTGCTACTAACTTTAATTCTCTCCCTCCTTGGCTTTCTTTCCTTCATTAAGCGGGAGAGTCGGACCCTTAGACTAGGGAGGGTGAGTGGATCCAAATTAGAGTAACATGGTTTCCATTTATTGACTCTATTAAACACCGCTCGTGCATCAGTTGCTCTATATACTCACTCAGATGTTTGTGTGCGTGCACACACGGGATGTTTTCCTACATTACCTGCAAGCAAGGCCAGCTTTATGGTGTGTGACCTGGGCAGTCACACAGGCTCTGTAGTTAGAACGGCCCCATGCTTGGTTTAATGCTCTGTCATCACCATCTTACACTTTGTAATAATTTTTTGTTGTTGTACATTTTATTTTTATTTGAAAATAAAATTTGTATATATTTACAGTCTATGGCGTGATGTTTTGATGTACATATATCTGTGGAATAGCTCAGTCAAGCTAATTAATATACCTATCAACTTATATACTTATTTTGGGGGTTAGAACACTTAATATCTACTCTTAGCATTTTTCAAATATAGAATATATTGTTTAACCATAGTTGCCATGATGTATAATGGATCCCTTGAACCCATTTTGCCTCTCTCTCCATTGACCAACACATCTCCATTGCACCCTCCCCACGACTCTCCCCTTAGTCTCTGGCAACCACCATCTACTCTCTGCTTCTGTGAGTTCAGCTTTTTACAAGATGCCACATATAGGTGAAAAATTTGTCTTTCTCTGTCTGCCTTATTTCAATTAACATAATATCCTCCAGGTTCATCCATGTTGTTGCAAATGATAGGATTTCTCTCTCTTTAAAGCTGAATAATATTCCACTGTGTATATACACCACGTTTTCTTTGTCCATTCACCTCTTGATGGACACCTAGGTTGATTCTGTATCCTGGCTATTGTGAATAAGGCTGCAGTGAACATGGGAGTGCAGCTACCTCTTTAATATACGGAAATGATCTCATTTCCTTTGGATGTAATACTCAGAAATAGAACTGGTGGATTATATGGTTGATCAGTTTTTCTTTTTTTTTTTTTTTTTTTTGAGGAAACTCTATGCTCTTTTCCATAATGGTGGACTAATTTACTTTCCCATCAACAGTAGGTAAGGATTCTCTTTTCTCCATATCCTTGTCATCTTGCTACCTTTCCTCTTTTTGACAATAGCCATCCAAACGAATGTACGGTAATATCTCATCATGGTTTTAATTTGCATTTTCTTGATGATTAGCTGTGGTAATCATCATTTTTGTTTGTACCTATTGGCCATTTATACGCCTTCTTTTGAGAAATGTCTATTCAGGCCCTTTGCCCATATTTTTAATTGTGTTATTTGTTTCCTTGGCTGTTGACTTGTTTGAGTTCTTTATGTATTTTGGATATTAATCCCTTATTAGATGCATGGCTTGCAAATATTTCTGCCAGTATACAGGTTGTCTCCTCACTTTGTTGATTGCTTCCTTTGCTGTGCAGGAGCTTTTTAGTTTGATGTAATTCCATTTGTGTATTTTTGCTTTTGTTTCCTGGGCTTTTGGTGTCATGTCCAAAAACTCATTGCCAAGTCTAATTCCAATGAGTTTTCTGCCTATGTTTTCTTCTAGAAGCTTTATGGTTTCAGAGCTTACATTTAAGTCTTTAGTTCAAGTTAATCTTTGCATATTGTGTAAGACAAGGGTCCAATTTCATTATTCTGCATGTGGATATGCAGTTTTCCCATCACTATTTATTGAGGAGACTGTCCTTTCCCCATTATGTGATCTTCATCTTTGTTGAAGATTATTTGACCATAAAATCATAGATTTATTTCTGGTCTATTTTGTTTCACTGATCTATGTGCTTTTTTTTTTTTTTTTGCCAGTACCATCCTATTTTGATTTCTTTGTTGAGGATTTTTGGAATTTTTAGGGGAATTTTTTTCTTCCCGATTCAGTCTTTCTACTTGTTACTGGTTTGTTCAGATTTTTTTTCTTTATGACTCAGTCTTGGGAGATAGTATGCTTTTAGGCCACCATGCCCGGCTAGTTTTTTGTATTTTTAGTAGAGACGGGGTTTCACCATGCTAGCCAGGATGGTCTCGATCTCCTGATCTCGTGATCCGCCCGTCTCAGCTTCCCAAAGTGCTGGGATTACAGGCTTGAGCCACCGCGCCTGGCCCAGACTCACTTCTAGTATTCATTTCTTCTAGGTTATCCAGTTTTGACTGGCATGTAAGTCTTCATAGTAGTCTCTTATGATCCTTTGTATTTCTGTGGCATCAGTTGTAATGTAGATACACAAACCTTTTCTTGGATTCTCAAAAATACTGAACTCACTCCTGCCTCAGGCCTTTGCCCGTGCAGTTTTCTGTGCTAAACATGAATGAGCTTCTTATCAAGCATGGCTGGGGGCTCCTCTCCTTCTAGGTCTTGTTTCAGAAGCCACATGCTCAGAGAGTCCTGTCCCGGCCACCTGTGGTAAGCCACCTCCCTTGCATGACTCACTGACACCACCGCCACTTTGTCTCCCTCTGCGGAGAGTTGCCACACACAATTGTCCCTCTTATTTGCTCCCTTGCTCTTTGTCTTCCTGCTCAGAAGGTAAATTCCACAGGGAACTGGGGATCTGGTCAACCCTGGTCACTGCTCTTTCCCCAGCACCTATCCCATGTCTAACACAGGTGGGCTCTCCATTATGGCAAGTACCTGTTCACCAGTAACTATGGAGACTTCACCCACATTTGGCCAAGGGGCAGCAGAAGACCGTGTGTTGTGCTGTCTTCCTCCTGTGCCAGCCTCAGCACCATAGACTAGTGCTTCTCAGCCCTTCTTTCCTTACCACTCCCACCCCACACCCAGGAGCCTTTTTAGACATTTTATTTTCCTAATTGTCTTCCCTACCTACTGTGAAATTTTGATGCCATAGATATACTACCTATCTGTTTATGTAATCTGTATGTATCTGTGTTTTCCACATAAAAGGGTAAGGTTATTGTGTCCCCCAAAGCCAGCCTTCACCTTGCTGGGAAGGCAGGCTGCAGGCTCTCCTGATGGCTAGCAGATCCCGCACCCTCACAGGCTGGTGGTTTGGCATAATTCCCACAGCGTTTAGCCAGCACTTTCTGTGCCTTGTCCTGTGTATGAAATTCTACGGCTACTAGACGAGAGAAGCTTGGTATTCTCTTAACTAGAAGGGCTCAAGGCAGGAGCAAGAGCACCTCCCACCAATGGGGCTTTAGAAACATTTTAGTACCGGGCCAGAACATTTTCCGTTTCCACATGGAGAAGAGGGAAATAGTTTGGCCTTTCTCTTAGCAACCTTCTGAAAATGAATGCCTGGGAGCTGTGCTTGACAGTAGGAAGCACGAGAATTCCAGAAAGCTTTCATGTCATATTTTTTCCCTCTCAAATATTGTCAGTATCTCCAGGCTTCTGTTCTCAGGGTTTATCTCCTTCCAAGAATCTGACAAAACCTGAGCATACGCTCAGCAATTTGTGTTAGGACTTGTGCAAAGCGTTCTGCTTCTTTTCCCTTCTGCTTCTAAAATCAATTAAATCAGGACGTTTTCAGTTCTGAAGGAATGCAGCCAGCTTATCAACATGAGGGAGGACATCGTATGTGAGCAACCTAAATCTCAGATGACATGCTTTCATGTTCTGAAGCTAATGTGCTGACTGGAGCTACAAAAGTTGCTATTTTTTTTTTTGCATAAACTCCATTTTTTAAAAGTTGTAATAATTTTTCTCTTTTCTACATGCATTTATTTCAATATGCAATCTACGCATAGGCATTCAGGACTCAGGTACGGTAGTCCCCCTTATCTGTGGTTTCACTTTTCTCGGTTTCAGTGAACCTCGGTCAACCATGGTCTCAAATATTAAATGGAAAATTTCAGAAATGAACAATTTTTAAGTTTTAAATTGCATGCCCTTCTTCTAAGTAGCATGATGAAATCTCATGCTGTCCTTCTCAGTTCCACCCAGGACATGAATCTCCCTTTGTCCAGTGGATCCACGCTATAGACACTGCGCCAATGACACTGGTAATCATTGACATAATCTGCTCCTGACATCTGGCCATCAGCATCGTCATGGCTTGATGATCCAGGATCGCCTGAATCAGATTGATCGATACAGCAGAAGGCAATAGTAGCCTAATGCTCTGTCACAATGCCTGTGGCATTCACTTCCCTCATCACGTAGACATTGTATCATCTCATATTGTCACAAGAAAGGAAAGGGGGAGTGCAGTACAAGAAGATATTTTGAAAGAAGGAGAAAGCGTACACACAACTTTTATTACTGTACACTGTTATAATTTTTCTATATTTAGTTATTGTTAATCTCTTACTGTGCTTAACTTATAAATTAAACTTTTTCATAGGGAGGTACGTTATAGGAAAAAAATAGTATACGTAGGATTCAGTACTATCCAAAGTTTCAGGCATCCAGTGGGAATCTTGGAACGTATCTCCCTTGGATAAGGCGGAAATACTGTACAAAATACTTGTGGAGTGAATGTAATGTTTAGAGATGATGTGTGTAATCATGAGAATTTTTGAGATTTCCTGTGTTAGTGACAAATTACAACTAAAAGCCTAATGACTGATTGAGAAAGTATCTGATGCCAAGCTTTTTTCTAAGCACTTTACATATATGTATGAAATATATATAGAAAATATGTATAGAAAAATAAACATAATTTCTATATATTATAAAATAATATAACATTTCGTTTAAGAAATTATATTATAAAATTATAATACATATTTCATTTAAGAATATTTGGTTTTATTTCTTCTTTTTGTTTCAGTAGTTTTTGGGGTACAGGTGGATTTTGGTTACATGGATAAGTTCTTCAGTGGTGATTTCTGAGATTTTAGTGCACCCATCACCCCAGCAGTGCACATTCAATCTAGTCATTTACCCAATATCTAGTCTTTTATCCCTCCCCACTTCCAACCTCCTCAAAGTCCATTATGTCACTCTTATGCCTTTGCGTCCTCAGAGCTTAGCTCCCATTTATAAGTGAGAACAAATGATATTTGGTTTTCCATTCCTGAATTACTTCAAATAATGGCCTCCAGCTCCATCCAAGTTGCTGCAAAATACATTTTGTTCCCTTCTATGGCTGAGTAGTATTACATGGTGTATATATACCACATTTTCTTTATTCACTCCTTGGTCAATGGGCACTTAGGTTGGTTTCTTGCAATGGCAAATTGTAAGCACTTTACATGTATTAAAGAATTTGGTCCCACAACGACCCTGTTATATAGCTGTTGTTACAATTCTTCTATTAAGGATTAGGAAACAGGTCATAAAACTAGTGAAAGAGGAAAAGCTAGCTCCAATTCTGGCTGTGCAATCAGGTCATTAGAATACTATTAATGAGAATAGGACCAACCAGCAGTAATCATAATTATGATAGAATAACACCAAGGGCAAAGGATAACA
Organism: Macaca thibetana thibetana; assembly: GCF_024542745.1. Taxonomy (NCBI): domain Eukaryota; kingdom Metazoa; phylum Chordata; class Mammalia; order Primates; family Cercopithecidae; genus Macaca; species Macaca thibetana. The sequence goes on from NC_065582.1 coordinate 178,097,786, forward strand.
GCAGGCATAATTTGTTGAGCAGGTTTGATCCGCCAGGTAGTGTACTGGACTGGGTGTTAATGACTTCTGAAGGTGAGATGTATTATTGTTTCCACTTCACAGAAATGGAAACAAAGCCTCAGGTTCTAGTGGGTGGAAGAGATGAGGCTGGAGTGGGGCCTGCCTGGCACCAAAGTCTGTATTCAGTCTCACTGTTACAGCTAAGGAGACTGCTGCTCCCAGGGACAGGCCGGGGACAGTCATCGTGTAAAAGAGACTTGTCCTGGGCACCACTTGGCTGCCAGCCACAATTGAGGGGCCAGAAAAGTTGAGGAGAACACAGCCCAGGCCTGTGATCCCACTGTCGGTGGGAAATAGGGACAGAGGGGATCAGCCTCCACAGAACCATGCAAGAGTGATTGTGTGTTCACAGTGTTCACCCATTCACTCACTCATTCATTCACTCATTGACTCACTCATTCATTCACTAATTCACATACTCATTCTCCCACTCATTTACTCACTCATTCACTTACTCAGTCACTCACCCATTCATTCACTCATTCACTCATGCACTCATTCTTTCACTCCTTCACTCACTGCTTCACTCATTCTTTTACTGATTCACTTGCTTAGTCACTCATTCATTCACTCACATTTGCTCACTCATTTACTCATTAATTCACTCATTCATTCATTCACTCACCCATTCATGCATTCACTCACCCATTCATGCATTCACTTATTCACTCACTCGTTCACTTGCTCACTCATTCATTCACTCGTTAACTCACTTCACTCATTAAATCACTCATTCACTCACTTATCCATTCACTTATTAACTCACTCCTTCACTCATTCACTCATTCACACACTCATTCACTCATTCACACACTCATTCACTCATTCACACACTCATTCACTCATTCACACACTCATTCACTCATTCACTTGCTCATTCATTCACTCATTATGTTACTCATTCATTCACTCACTCACTTGCTCATTCACTCACTCATTCACCCACCCATTCATTCACTTGCTCACTCATTCACCCACCCATTCATTCACTTGCTCATTCACTCACTCATTCACCCACCCACTCACTCACTCATTTGTTCCTGACTCATTCACTCATTCATTCACTCAACTCATTCATTTACTCATTCACTCATTTACTCACTCAGCTGTTCCTTTGCCAATGCTTGGAGGACTTCCTATGCACAGGTCCTAGCTCTCACTGGGGTTGCTGGGCTGACTGCATCTGGTGTTGGCCTTGCTGGACCCCTCCCTTGCTGCACTCTCCTGCCTGGGTTCCATGATATTCTCCCTGGTTCTCTCCCACCTCTCTGTGCACCCCTTCTCCGCCTGAGTCCCTTCTCCACCTACTTCAGCTGTTGGTGCTCTTCCACCCTCGGCCCCTGCCTTGACTCTCTATTTGCTCCACCTGCACCAGCTCATGCATTTCCTCCCGTGGCTGCAGATCCCAAATCCCAGCTCCCTTCCTCGTTTCTTACTGCTGGGTCTCCTTCTTTATCACCACAGCTGCCTCAAACTTAACAGGCCCCAAGCCAACTTGCCCCACCTCCCCCCAGAGTGGTTCTTCTGTCTCCTGTGGGCTCTGCTCCCTGAGGACTAGCTGTCCATGCCTCACCCATGCCCCAAGCTGTGGAGCCAGAAGGTGTTGCCCCACGCTTCTCTGGCCATGTCCCGTGGTCTTGCTGGTCAGTTTCCCGTGTGTCTCTCAAGTTTCCCTCATTTCTTCACTGCCTGGATCCTACATGCCTCCCGGCTGCTCTCTTTGCTCCCAGCCTCATCTTCGTTGGAGCCTCATGCAGCCGGCATAAATGAGGATTGAAGGAGGAGTTTTCCTCCATAACCCAGGGTCCTGATGACACCCAGCGCTGTGCTTTTTCAATCACAACGCCAGCATCGTTGTTATCATATTTGCGTGCTGAGACTGCTGTAACAAAGTGTCACAGCCTGGGGGGCTTCAACAGCCAACGTTTATTTCTTGTAGTTCTGGATGCAAGAAGTCTGAGATCAAGGCGTGAGCAGGGTTGGTTTCTTCCAGGGCCTCTCTCCTTGGCTTTATACGGCCACCTTCCCTCTGTGTCCTCCACGTGGCCACCCTGGGTGCGTCTGTGTTCTTATCACCTCTTTTTACAAGGACACCAGTCATATTGGATTAGGACCCCACCCTTTTGACCCATTTAACCTTAATTACCTCCTTAAAGACCACATATGCAAATCCAGTCACATTCTGAGGTACTGGGGGTTAGGATTCAGCACATGAGTTTTGCGGGGGATACGATTTGATCCGTAACAACTGTGATTACCACCACCGCCACCATCAACCTCCTCATCCTCCTATCATTTCACCTTTTCACCATCCTCCCTCCTGCCTTTTATTGATCACTTAGTATGTGTGGGGCTCAGATCAAAGCCTGTTAACTTTTTCATGTGTGGTCTTATTTAATTTTCACAACACACCTGTGACCTCTATTTTATAGGAGCAGAGGAGAAGAGAGGTAAGGTAAATTCTCACATCATCTGTTCAAAAAAGTAGGTTTCTCATGCCCTGGTTCTGCCAAAATGTCACCATCCTCCCAGTTTTTTGGCCAGGGGAAGTATCACAAACCCCATCAGCTTGTAAAGTTGAACTCATTTCCTCAAATTACATAATTTTGCTCTCTCACAGAGAAAAAGTCCCGAAATCTCTGGCTGTTCTAAGTTCATCAGATGTCTGAGTGAGCAGAAGGCTTCACTGTGTTTCTGAGAGCTATGTGCTTTCTACTCCTCTCTGTAAAACCATCGGCATTTTCTTAGTTCTGAAGCCTCCCTGACTCTCCTGGAGGTGGGTGGACATTCCCTTCTTGGCCCCCAGCCCGTTGCCTCCTGAGGATTTCTCTCTTTTCGCATATCTCATGCAGGGTTTCCTAATCCACCAGAAAGTGAGGGCTTGGGTGGCCAGGACTGAGTTTGGTTTGTTCCTGTCTCAGGGCCTGGAATAGAGCCAGATCCTCATGGAAGGTCAGAAAGGAAATGCAAAATACATAGAAGATCTTAACTCTACAGGGACACCACAGGCCATAGATAGAAATGGTCTCAATGAGGCTTCCCATTTTATTATTCCAGTTTGTGTTAGGCTAGTAAGGAAACAAGACTGCGTGTATGTGTGCACACATGTGTACATATGTGTGTGTGCATGCACCTGTATGCATGTGTGTGTTTACGTGTGAGCATGCATATAGGTGCACGTGTGTGTTTCAGGGGACATCCTTACTCTTTGGCTGTTCATAACAAAGAATTCAACACTTACTGGGTAATGTAGGAGGCAGAATGTTAAGATGGCCCATCATGAACCTTCCCCTCCAGCCTTATTCCTGGGTCATGTTCCATTACATTGTGAAGAGGATATTATGCAGATGGACCTAACCTAATGACAGGAACTCTCTCAAAGCAGACAGATTTCTTCAACTAGTAGCAGAAAGGAAAGTAAGGAAGATTTGAAGCAGAAGAGGGATTTGTTGCACTATACTAGACAAGCCTCTAGGTGCTGAGAAGACTTCCAGATCACAGCCAGCAAAGACACAGGGACCTTAGTCCTATAGCTGCAGGGAACAGAATCCTGCTAATTATCTTAATGAGCTGGGAAGCAGATTCTTCCCCAGGATATCCAACAAGAGCAGCTTGGTCAACACCTTGATGCTGGCCTTCTGATATCTTAAACAGAGAACCCCATTGATCTGCTCCGATTTCTGACGTACAGAACCATGAGCTAGTAGATGCATGTTGCTGAGAGCTGCTGAATTTGTGATAATTTATTTTGTAGCATAGAAAACTAATACAAGGCTTTCCTATGTGTGGCCTCGGGCTAGGAACTGAGAATGTAGAAATTAATGTGACAGGTCCCTCCAGCCCCCTCCCTGAGCAGCTTATGGTTAGAGACAGGAATCAAGGGATTCAGGCAGAGTCATGGGGGCAGCTGCAGCAGCACCTGGTGTGGTGGACATGGTGGACCAGAGCTGCCTTACTTGGCCTGAGGCCAGCGATGCAGGAAGATGGCCAGCAGGCTGAGCCTGCTGCTGCACCCAATGTGGGCTTTTGGAAGCTATCGGACCACATGCATATGTCTGGGCTCCAGGTTCATCCGGGACACCTCTCCCTGGCTTTCCTCTCTACTGTCGTCCCCGCACCTCTATTCTCTCTCTCTCCATCTGCTTCTGCTTTCATCAAGGGGTCTGCTTCCTCCTTCACAGTGAACATAGCTACTCCCCAACTCCTTGCTTCAGATCAGTGACTTCACTGCGTCTGTAACTCTGCCTCCTGTGGACCTCCCTCTCCCACAGACCCCCACGAAGGGACTGCCTCTCATTCCCATCTAGGAGAATTGTTCAGTGATCTGCCCCCAACAGATCTACCGGAGGCCCTTGCCTCAGCCTAGGTTGAGCTTCACGTTGGCTTGTGGTTGTCCAGTTGCCCTGGCACCATTTGTTGAGAGGCCGTCCTCCCTCCACTGAATTGCTTCTGTACCTCGATCAAAAGCCAGTTGGGCATATCAAGTGGGTCTGCTTCTGGGTTCTCCATTATGTTCCATTCCTCCATCTGTCTGTTTGTCTTCTCATATCACCCAGTCTTGAGTACTGGAGCTACAGAGAAGGCCTTACTATTGGATAGAGTGGGTCCTCCACTTCTTTGTTAAAATTGTTTTAGTTCTCCTGTAGCTAAAATACCTGGCTCCTCTTAGGATAGTCCTCATGCCCTTTAGCTCCATCCCTTGTTGTCGTTTTTCTTCTCTCCCTCCATCCCTCCCTTGTTCTCTCCACCTGCTTGTCAGTAATACTACTTAGCAGCCACTCCAGCAAGCCTTCAGCACCCCACTGCTTTGCAGGCCAGCCCTGCTGAGCTTGGCTGGGCTCATTCACTTATCTGGGGGTTGGCTGGTTGTCAGATAGTCTAGGGTGTCTTCACCAGGATGGCTGCGCTACTAACACTGCCCAGTGTCTCACTGTCTAGTGCTGCCTGGGCGTGTTCTCATGGCAAACTAGATGTGCACCTGTGTATGTTGGAGTTGTAGAAATAAAAAGATATTTTGGAAACAAAATGTTGTCATTTAGCTCTTCATTCTGGTAGAGTCGAGTCAGAGCTGACAGTGCCAGGTGAGATAGCTTTAGTTGCTTAGGCCTTAAACCAACCTTCAGCAGTGCAACTTAGGACAAATCAGGTGAACAGAAAGTATCATGACTATATCACCTGTAAAAGCCACCTATCTCTGAACAAATGATTTGAAGGGCAGCTCTGCAATATCTACAGCATGGCCATTTCTACTGAAAACCCAGTTTTCAATTTCCTGATCTTTTTAGGGAAAGAATAATACAGGGTCTGGGACCTAATTGTGGTTTAGAGTCCACTGATGTTTTTCAGCTCGATACTGAGCAGCAGAAAAAGGGGAGTGGTGATAGGTAATAGTTGGGATAATGTCTAGTCCTCCTTTTGCACAGATGACAGCATTACTCACATAATGCTCAGAATGCTCAATGCTGAGATAAAGGTGCCATGGACATTGGTGCTGCCTAAGCGCTTTATTCATGAGCCATGAAGGGAGTTTAACCAGATGAAAATAAACAAACTAGGATCTTGATGCCGATGATTACATTTTTACTTATCTTTCCAGTAAACATAAGCAAACATCCTCCATTAGCTGCCATACAATTGGGCGTCCCAGAAAATTTAAATGTCCTCATTGTGTAGAATGGATATTAACCACATTAAGTACTTAAACAACTGACTGCTGGGAACCCAATCTTTCCTGATGAAGTTGGCCTTGTGTAAGGGTCTGATAACCAGGCAGCTCTTAAGTGCAGGGGGCAGAGGGAAGAGTTCGGGGCTGTGGTTAATTGACAGTATTAATTGCCCTGATTCTTCATAGGTGGCACAGATGTAGTTCATTCAGTTACATCCAGTCATCATTTATTGAACCTCTTATTTATGTCAGGTGCTATTTTAGGTGAGCAATTCTCTCAAAATTATGCCCACCCAGAAACTCAGAATGCGACCGTATTTGGAAATAGGGTCTTTGTATACGTAATTAGTTGAGAATCTTGAGATAAAATCCTGGATTTAAAATAGGACTTATAAGAAGAGAAAACAGAGACAGGCACACAAAGGGGAAGGCCATGTGAGGACAGAAGCAGAGGTTGGAGTGATGCAGCTGCAAGCCAGGGAAGGCCAAGGATGGCTGATGATATGGTTTGGCTGTGTCCCCAGCCAAATCTCATCTTGAATTATATCTCCCATAATTCCCACGTGCTGTGGGAGGGACTTTGTGGGAGGTAATTGAATCATGGGGGTGGGTTTTTCCCATACTGTTCTCGTGATAGTCAATAAGTCTCACGAGATCCGATGGTTTTACAAGGGAGAGTTCCCCTACACAAGCGCTCTTGCCTGTCGCCATATAAGACGCGACTTTGCTCCTCATTCACCTTCCACCATGATTGTGAGGCCTCCCCAGCCATGTGGAACTGTGAGTCGATTAAACTTCTTTCCTTTATAAATTACCCAGTCTCAGGTATGTGTTTATTAGCAGCGTGAAAACAGACTAATACAGCTGGCAACTCCCAGAAGCCAGAAGAGACAAGGACAGATCCTCCCCTAGCACCTTCGCAGGGAGCATGGTCCTGAGGACACCTTCCTTTTGGACTTCTGGCCTCCAGAACTGTGGGGCAATGAATTTCTGTTGTTTTAAACCGTGTAGTTGGTGGTAACTTGTTACAACTGTCCTAGGAAACATACACATTGGGAATGCAGGAAGGAGGTATGCATAAGACCGTCTTTGCTTTCGAGTAATCGATAGTTTAATTCTTATTGTCTCTCAAACATGTGTTTGATTCTTTTCTTATCCTGAATTCCACATTTCCACCAGCATCCAAATTATCTTCTGTCCTGAGGTTATTGCTGTGTAATATTTTCCTGTATGAATTCCTGAATGCTTATAGATTCAGTGTTTTTGCTGATAAAGAGTGTGGAGGGAGGGGTAAAAAGAGGTTTTAAGGCTTCACGAAGCACATTAATCAACTAGAAAACAAAACAATTTTTAATGAGGCAACAAGAGGTGGTTGCAGCTCAGCTTAGCAAATACGGCTGTCTACTTTGTGCCAGGCAGTGCCTCAGGCACATGGGGAGTAAACGGGAAGTGGAGGAAAAGTTCCTTCTGAACAACTGGTCGGCTACTGGCCCTGGCCAGCCAGAATGGACACTGGCCAGGAGCTGAGTCTCGCTCTGGCTGCTATCCACTCAGGATATGAATGTGAATGAGGTGAGAAATGGAGGCTGTGTGCAGACTGCCGTAATCAGGGCCATGAATGTTAGGATTGGCCTGTAAACAGGGTGTAGTTGGAATTTCTGGGGTGAAACATCACCTTCAGCGTTTGGAGCGAAGGACATACACATAGTTTCTCAGTGCATATTGCCTGGAGAGCTGTCGATTCCAGCCCTTGTGTAGCCTGTGTGGCTGTGGCCTTGAACTAATAGATTATCTGCTGAGAGGCAAAATGACACACCTAAATAGTTGTCTCCATGAGTTATGGAGAAGGGAAGAGACTGATATTTATTCAATGCTTTTCATGTTAGGCAGTGAGCTTTATGGCTTTTATGTTGTTACAAGTAACTCCGACCACTCAGGAATTTATTTTGGAGTCTAGTGAAAGGAGAGACACTCATTTTATTTTATTTTTCCCCCATAGCTAGCCAGTTCTTCTTGCCCTGCTCACTGAATAACTCTTCTCTTTTTTATTCGAGTCCAACCTAGGTCTGTTAACCTCCAAAGCTGTGTTCTTCCCTTCACACCTTCCTCAAGCTCTGGTGGACATTTTTGTGACTTGGTTTCTGGTAGAACACATATCACTAGAGGTTCTGTCTCTTTTGTTCATTGTAGGTGTCTTATCCTGTGCAATGATTATTTGTTGAATGAATAAACTATGTATTCTTATATCTGGTAGGATGAAACTTTTCAAAACTTATTTGGCAGAACATTTGACCTATTCTCACCTATTTATTCTCCTAAGAATAATTTTGTCAATTTTGGGGAACAACCTTGATTATAATTATGTTCAATGTGAACACGAACTTGAGAGGTACTGACATCTCTCTCTTTTTGTGTGCCTCAACCTTTAGTATCTTACCCCATTAATCACCTTAACGACCCTAAGAAGTAGGTATCATTGTGCCTATTTTTATCAATGACTATGGTGAGATACTTCCAAAGATATCCTTTCGCCCGCTAGGCAGAAGTGACCCTCTCATTGCAAATATGTACAGCCAGCACTCCTTTGGATTTCTTCCATTCAATATTTGTTCATTCACTTGTTCTTTCTTTTTTTTAATTCAATAAATATTTATTGAGTGCCTATTGTATGCCAGGCACTGTTCTAGGTGCTTGGGATGCTGAAATGAATGAACCAGGCAAAACTCATAGTCCTCAAGGAGCTGACATCCCGAAAGAGAGGTGCAGACAATAAACTAGTCAACAGGAGAACAGTAAATGTTTCTGTTCATGACATTTCCTAAAACAGAAGTAAAAAATACAAAAGAAACTGCAGTGAGGTAGGGAATACTGAGGGAGGTGACCCAGATGGGGTGGTCAGGGAAGACCTCTCACCTTCTCCAGGGGAGGGAGGCCTGGGGGATGGGAAGGAGTCAGCACTGGGGCACCAGGGCCAGGCGTTCCAGGCAGAGGAACATCAGGGCAAAGGCTCTATGATAGTAGAGTGCCTGAGCTGTGGGGCACAGCTAGGAACCATATGTGGTTGACACACACTGTGGTGAGGGCAAGGAGAGTGACGGTAGGGAGGTTTGGTGGGAGGGGTGACTGGGATTCTTCTGGGCCATGGTGAGGAGCATGGATCTTATTTCATGCACAATGCGATGCTACTGAAGAATCTAAACCGGGCTTGGGCTGTCGACTTTGAGAAGATAGGCAAAAGGAGAAGAAAGTAATCTCTTGGCCTTGGACCTGTGAACAAACTCAGCACCCTGGAACCAATAGGTTCACACCAAGGGGACACCTACCTGAGAACTGCAGTGGTCTAATCTGTTGTCCAAAATCACCCCTTTCCAAAACCTGAAGTCCCTGGGAGGCCAAATCAGGCATTGGAGGGAAACTTGGTAAACAAAGGGAGGTAGGGCCCCTTGAGCAATGGTTTTTTAAGACTCTGCTGAGGCCTGACCCACTCCTGCCCAAGGAAATGTCTACCAATCCAGTGGGTTAAGCCTTCCTCCACCCTGCCCCACTCATCCCTTCCACTCATACTTCTGTCTTGCTGTTCATGGAACTCATTCTGCTCTTTCATGCGACTGCTGAAGATTTCTGAAATCCTTTCTTCTCCTCATACCCTGGGGAATTCTTGTTGTTCCTCATATCTATGCTCAGTGTCTTGTGCTTTTCAAAACTTTCCCTGATGGTCCCAACAGGATGGAGTGGATTCTTCTCCCTGACCTTGTGCCTGACTCTGCTGCTGCACCCATCACCCCCTTTTGATGTCTGCCAGGACCTGGGCATGCCTCTGCTAGGCAGAGGGTCCTTGGGAGCAGATCCGTCACACCAGAAGTCCTCCACTCCTGTCAGGGAACTCAGAAAATTTGAGGAGAACAGACCTAAATCGAGTAATGGAATGTCCCTGTCACTGCTTCCCACGTGTGCACAGGCTGCACCAGCACTGCCAAGGGCTTGCTCTGCCTCCCCCTTTTCTGGGCTGATGTCTGACCACTCACCCCATGTTTTCAATCAGCTTTCATCAGGCAGGATGAGATTGCTGTACAATCACTGAGATCCTGCTTCCTTAGTTACCGTCATGTGGCAATTTTATCTCTACTGGATTATATCTAAGATGCTTTGATTGAAGTTTGGATATTTCCAAACAGCTTAAACAAACATCGACAAACCACATTTTTCTTTCTCCTCTTCAGAACCCTGTAGTACCTTTTCATCGTGTTTGAAAAACTTCCCAGAGCCCTTACCCCAGCCTGTGAAGCCCCCAGCTCATGACCTCTCCTCTGACCCTGGCTTGCCCACTTTCTCTCCTTCCTATACAGCAGTCCAGCCATCCTTGCCTGCCTGCTACTTCTAGGGACTGTGGTGCATGTTTTTGCCAAGGGCCTTTGCACATGCTGTTCTCTCTGCCTGAAATAACCATCCCCCTCATATCAGCATGGCATCTTCTGTCACTTTATTTACGGATCTGCTCTATTATCCTCTTTTTAGAAAGGGTTGCCCTTACCACCCTGTCTAAAATTGCAGCTCCTGTCCCCAACACAATCACTATCACCTTACCTGACGTTTTAGGAAGAATAACTGCCCCTGAAATGTAACTATGTCTTAAATGTTGAACTCTGTATATATTACATGGCAAAAGGGACTTTTTAGATGAGATTAACTTAAGGATTTGAGACGGAGGAGAGCATCCTGCATTATCCAGGTGGCCTTAAATGTAATCAGAGTCCTCACAAGAGGGAGGCATTTGGTTTTCTGTTCCTGTGTTAGTTTGCATGGGGTAATGGCCTCCAGCTCCATCCATGTTGCTGCAAAGAACATGATCTTCCTCTTTTTATGGCTGTGTAGTATTCCATGGTGTATATGTACTACATTTTCTTTATCCATTCTATTGTTGATGGGCATTTAGGTTGGTTCTATGTCTTTGCTATTGTGAATAGTGCTGCAATGGACATCTGTGTGCATATGTCTTTATAGTATGATTTATATTTCTTTGGATATCACTTATAAGTGGGAGCTGAACAATAAGAACACAGGGGCACAGAAAGGGGAACAACAAACACTGGTTGGAGGGAGAGGATAAAAAAACTACCTATTAGGAACTATGCTTACTACCTGGGTGATGACATAATCTGTACCCCAGTGCCCTGTGACATGCAGTTTACCTAAGTAACAAACCTGAACATGCACCCCTGAACCTAAAACAAAAGTTAAATAAATAAAAGGGAATGCATAAGGGTGAGAGAAGATGTGACAACCGAAGCAGAAGTCACAGTGATATGGGATCACAAGCTGAGGAATGCAGACACCTCTAGAAGCTGAAAAGACAAGGAGACAGATTCTCCCTAAGATCCTCCAGAAGAAACACATATCCTGCTGACAGCAGGATTTCAGTCCAGGGAGACTTCCAGGACTGTAAGATAATAAGTTGGTATTATTTAACCTACGAAGTATGTGGCCATTTGTTATAGCAGCACCTGGAAACTCATACACCTGGATTTACTTTCATTCATAGAATTTACCACTTCTTTTTTTTGGGAGGGGGGAGGGGACAGAGTCTTGCTCTGTTGCCCAGGCTGGAGTGGAGTGCAGTGGTGTGATCTTGGCTCATTGCAACCGCTGCCTTCTGGGTTCAAGTGATTCTCCTGCCTCAGCCTCCCAAGTAGCTGGGATTATAGGCATGCACCACCACTCCTGGATAATTTTTGTATTTTTAGTAGAGATGGGGTTTTGCCATGTTGGCCAGGCTGGCTCAAACCCCTGACCTCAAGTGATCCGCCCACCTCAGCCTCCCAGAGTGCTGGGATTACAGGCTTGAGCCACCATACCTGGCCAGAATTTACCACTTTCTATCATTGAACTGCAGATTTGTCTCCTTGCACCAGAAGGTCAGCTCCCCAGATGTAGGTCCATTGTGTGTTTTGTTCACTGTTGGTTTCCAGTACGTAGTACAGGACCTGGAAGACGGCATACACTCAGTCATCATTTCAACAAGTGTTTACCCACTCACTAAAAATGCATTTATTCTCCCCCAAATATTTTTTGAATGAGTGACTAATGGAAGCTTTTCATGGTAGATGCCTGCCGCAGCTTGGTCAGCCCCCTTTCTGTGTAAACTTCCACAATTTCCTGTAGAGAGGGTGATCTCGTTTCCCACTCCCTGGGAGATCCCCCTCCCCATTCTTCTACTACCCAATGTAGGTCATTCATTCATGCGTATGTGTCATTATCTTGACTGAGTACTTAACATAGCACCACCTGCCTGGCACCTGGGGTCAGCAGTGAACAGGACTGTGGCCCTTTCTTAAGGGGTCACCTGGTTATCTGGATTATTTCTGTACTAAGGAGAGACAAAAACAAATAATCATCATCATTATGTGCTGATTGTATAATAGTCTTATTCCAAGAAAAATCTTAGCAGAGAGGTGTTAACCTCATTTTACAGATGAAGAAACTGAGATTCTGAGATGTTAAGTGACTATATTGAAGGCCCATAGCTGGACCAGGGGATTGGGTGGCCACTCTTCAGTGGCTTCTGTTTGCTGAGTTGGCCTTTTGCTATGTCACTGTCTGTGGCCCTCACCCTGACTTGTGGATGCAGGCATCACTACCCCCATTTTATTAAATGGAAAATGAAGGCTTGGAAGTTAACTTATGTACTCAGGTTCACACTGACTCAAATAGTGGGACTGGGTTTAAACCTTTGTTTAAACCTTTGTCCAGGAACACCAAACCCTCCTTTTCATCCATGACCCGACTCTCTCCCCATCAACAGATAGGACCTCTCTCTGCTACAGCCCAACAACCCATACCTCAGATGCTTACAGAATCAGGCAGGAAACAGAGATGCATAAACTGGGCCAGGTGTGACAGTGGTGAATCAGAGAGAATGTTGTGGAAGGGCATCATCGGCCCACTTTTTTTTTTTTTGCAAATCTTCCAATTTCTTGTGGTTTTAATGTGTTCCCCAAAGTTTATGTGTTGGAAACTAAATCTCCAATGAAACAGTGTTGAGAGGAGGGGCCTAACAAAAGGTGATTAGGCCATGAAATCTCTCCCCTCATGAAGGGACTGCTGTCATTATCCTGCGAGTGGATTAGTTATCACGAGAGTGGAGTTACAAAAGCAAGCTCAGCCCCCTCTTGCTTGTTTGCTGTCTTGTACTCTCCTGCCCTTCACCTGTGGGATGATGCAGAAACAAGGCCTTCATCAGATACCAGCACCTTAATTTTGGACTTTTTAGCCTCCAGAACTGTGAAAAATAATTAAAAAAAATAAATTACCCGGTCTGTGGCATTGTGATAGCAACACGAAACAGACTAAGACATGTCAGAAACAAGAATTTTGGGGTGACATTTTTATAACTTTTAAATACTGTAACTTACTCAAAACAATTTTAATCAATGGACTAGCTAAACACACGCATGACCCACCCATGTGCAATCCTGTGCCCAGCATCAATTCTGCAAGAAATGAGCTGCAGGTTTCAGGTTTTTAGGAGGGCAGGAACGGGATGTTTGCTTACTTTTCTTGCTTGATACACACAGTGCTTGAATGCATGTGTTTGTACAGGATGTGGACTGTGGTTTACTTTCCATTAGAGATTGTTTGAAAGAATTACTAGCCATCTTGAAAATTCACTCTTGGCTGTTTGAATAAACAGCTTCATGAATATTGCAGTGTTGAAAGCGTGCTATGAAATTCATTAGAAATAACTGGTCTAGTGGAAATGAGAAAAGAGCCCACTGGCATGTAAAGTAGGACAACCAGAGTTACCCAGCGTGATCAGTCACGATCAATAACTAATTGGCACTAATATACTTCTAGATTTATCAGTCGTGGAATATTTGGTCATGATTTAATCAGACAACTGTTGTATCACAAGGGTGAAATATGAGGAAAAGCCACTAATATGGAATAATATTCATAGTAATACCTAATACTTGTAGTCATTAGTTCATGCTTGGTACTATTCTAAATGTTTAACCTATATTAGTTAACACACCGTGTACAACACCATAAGGTAGGTGTTTTATTATATCCATCATATAAGTGTGGAGGCTGATGCACAGAGAGCGTAAGTGGCTTCCCCAGCATCACCCAGCCACTGAGTGTTGGAGTGAGAATTCAAATCCAGGCAGCCTGGCTCCTATGTTGTTGTCCCAGATAACTCTTGTTCTTTGGCATCTTAGTAAAATCTCAGTAAGCCTGGAAATTTAACAATAAAATAGCATTTACTAAGCCACTGCTATGTGCCTGGCTTTGAGTATCAGAAAAGAATGTTTCTGGCTTCTAATAGTAGCCAGCCTGACCCACTGAACAAATATAATTGTTTTGTTATTTTTTCTAATATATTAAGTCCCAAGGTAAGTGGTTGCTGGCACGTGTTCAGAGGCTCACAAGGAGGAGTGGCTTCCCTGCATCTGTGTTGGTCTTTTGCTCATGTTTTTGGCTTTATAGTCACAAGATGGCTGTTGCAGCTCCAGATATCACGTCCACATTGAAGGCAGGAAGAAGCGGGAGGGTGGAAGGGCTGCTCCAGCTCAATGTGCCCCTTTCGTCACATACACAAAAAATACTTTCCCAAAAATGTCTCCATCTCATTGATTAGATCTCATTGATTCGATCTGGATCACAAGGTCACTGCTGGCTGCACAGTGGCTGGAAAAGTGGGGAATGCAATTGTCCAGCTTAATTAGATCGGTAGTTCCCAAAGCGCAGCCACAGAACCCTCAGCGTCACCTAGAAACTTCTTAGAAATGCAGATTCTCTAATGCCTTCTTAGAAATTCAGGAGCCGAATTCAGGAGGTGGTACCCACTGATCTCTTAACAAGGTTCCAGGTGATTCTGAAAACGCCACTGGATTTGATCAATTATGACTTTATTGGGGATGGGCAGCTTATCATTCATTGCCTGGGGCTGGCCACAGTGATCCCTAAGGAGAGCTGGGGTTTTGTTATCAAGAAAGAAGGGAGAATGGAGCCTGGCTGAGCAAATAATGCCCCCAATGTGTTGTTCCATTTTCTTCATGATGCCTGGCAAGGCAGGTGCCACTGTCCTTGTGTTTTTGGCAAGGACACTGACACTCCTTGTCTTTGCCTTTGCAGCAATTTGTTGCCCATTTCTATCCTAGTGGTACACTTTTAGTGGTGTCACCCTTTGCAACTCTCTCTGAGTCTGGTGGTGAGACACCACTTTTCAAGAATATACTTCACCTTCAGTCCAGTCACTCTGCCAGCCCAAGCAGTACTTGTGGCTTCCTCAGATGGAATGGGTTCATGATAAGAAACCAAGGGTGCCAAACTAGTTTTCCCCAGACTGGGTAGTTTTCAAGGACACAGAAATTCCCATGCTAAAACCAGGAAGATTCCAAGGAAACCAGGATAAGATGGTCACCCAAAGAAAACATTCTTCAACCCTCTCACACCCCCGGCTAATTCTTCCTACTCTGAGCAGGCAACCTCACGTGACAGTGTGATTCTAGGACCCATTATTGGCTTGGCATTTTCATTGACTGAAGCCGTTTTAATCTGTTTATCAGCCAAGTGTTAACTTGCCACTTATTCGAAGTATCTTTTAGACACTATTATGTAAGTATCAGTGTAGTACACTCCAGGGAGATGCCAAATAAATAGGAACCACAGGCTGTGTGCTCAAAGTCATCTAGAACCAATCTAGTCCAATAAGCAGACAAGCATTCATTAAGTGCCTTTTGTGCCCCATACATTGTTAGTTTCCCCAAAGGAGCCCACAATTTTGTAGGGGATATGGATGACATGGGTGAGTGGGAACATTTACAATGTTATCACACTAATTGTTAATAATGGCCTTTGGCGTTTGACCATTTGCCCAGTAATTAACACCTCCCTCCAGTTAGGAGATAAGACAGAAGAGGAGGTTGATAGAGAACCAGCTCTCACCTCTACAGCAATAAAGCTGCAGCCAAGGAATGTAAGGGAGGCAGTAATCATGTGCTCCCTAATGCTGAAGCCCAGAATTAGCTGGACTTTCCCACCTGGCCAGTGCTGGATCTGGACCCCACAGACCTCTCCACATGACAGCTGGTCCTGAAAAGCTTCTGGCAAGAAGGAGCAGAAGAGAGGCTGCTCTCTAAAGTCAGACAGACTCCACAGAGAGGGCACCGTGAGCATCCATATGGTGGTGCCATTCCTTTTCCAATTCACCACTCGGATAACTTGCACCACCTTGGATGGGAGAAGAGGCCACGGATGTGTGGGGCAATATCCCAACTGCAAGAAACCAGAAAAGAGGGCGGGGATTACTCCTCACCCGCTAACACAGAGCTAGCACTTTTTGAAAGCTTGTGGTATGCCAGGCATGATTCTGAGCTCTTTATGGAAGGTAGGCCGCATTTTCTCTATTTTACAAATGAGATAACTGAGGCACACAGAGGTTAGATGATGCGGCTAAGGACACACTGAGTAGAACTGTGTTGAGGACCTGAGCAGTCTGACTCCAGGGAATGTTCTCCCAGACTGTTAGATGTCTACAGAAGGTTCAGAGTTACCTCTAAGGAAAAAAATCGTTAGTTGGGTGTTGGGGAAAAGCTTCCCAAGAGAGCAAGCGCATGAGCTGCATGTCAAAGGCCAATGAAAAGTTTTCCCCAAAATAAGGGGTGTTGGTTCATGGTCTTGCAGGCAAGGGAAACAGCAGCATGAAGATATGGCAGCGCGCCGCAGCATGGTGCCTTCAGGGAACCTGTGATGCTCATTGCTGATTTGAGGACCCGACAGTGGTACCTGCCCTGTGGGGACCTCAGGAGCTTCTCGACAGGACATCTGCATTTCCCAGCATGCTGCTGGTTACATAACAAGCTGCAGTGCAAGCTCATTGCTTTTTTTTCCTCTTCTCTGACCTTTGGTAAATGAGTAAGAGGTGAAAATATGGAATCTCTTTCTTGGCAAGTTATCCTGAAAGGAAATAAATCTAAGTCAAAGAACCAAGGTTTTAGTAAATTAACCATTAACTCCGTCTCTCTATTCTAAGCACGTTAGGCATTCGACCACATGCTGTATTCTGACTTTGGCTTGGCAGGGACACAACTCAACATAATTATCCTCCATTGCATAAGTTTAATATACAAGGAACTAATTGTATTCATTTACTTCCTCACATCCTTGCTTCCGTTATGTGGTGAACTAATCAATTCACTTCATTTTTTTTTTTTTTGTAAATAACATGTCTTTTCTAGTTATTGGAAACTGGCTGTAATTCAATCTAATTCAAAAATATTTACCGAACACTTATTATGTACCAGGAGTTGTGTTTGGCACTGTGAATATGGAGATTAGTTCATTCAATCATTCCTTCTGTTAATGAATATTTATTGAACACTAACTGTGTACTAAACACTGTGCTGAGTGCTAAGGGTACAATAGAAAAAAATAAACATGGCCCTTGAACTCAGGGAGCTTAGAGTCTAATAGGGAAAAGTGAACTTAATGAAATATACAAAGGTAAAATTATACAAAGTGATGTATTTTGGGGAAAGTTCCACAGTGCCATGAAAGTGTATCGTCGGGAGCCAGACCTAGTCTGGAGGGTGAGGGCAGCCTTCTGGGGATGTAGAGAGAACAAGGGTAGGGCAAGGAGGAGAGCACTCAAGGCCTGGGAGTGGCTGTTGTCACATGTCTGGCATTCAGTAGGTGATGGGAGTGAGCAGGGAGGGGAGGCAGGAGAAGCAGCTGAAGCCCTGCAGCCCTGGGGAAGGATTTCCTTTTTCCACTGAGAGCAATGGAGGGGACATCGGAGGGGAGGAAGCAGAGGACAAGCAAGATCACTCAGCTCCTCACACATTTCCCTGAGTGGAAGAGTCAGGTGAGGATATTGGGAGGCCACCATAGGGGTCCAGGAGACAGAAGATGGTGGATTAGACCAGAAAAGTGGCCGTACGGCGGACAGGTATGAGATACTGTGCAGAGACAACATGGAGCTACCCGATGAAAGATCGGACATGGGGTAAGGGGAGAAAGGAGTCAAGGATGAGTCCCAGGTTTTGCACATATAGTGCCCGTGAATGTTGAGACCACTCATCCTGCATTCTGCTTTGGATCTGTTGAGTTCACGGTGGCTTTGGAACCTCCATGAGGACCTGTGGCAGGCACTGACACATACAGTCAAGGCTAGAGACACCTTGGAGAGCCACTGCCAATTAGATGGTCATTGCAGCCTTTGGAGCCCATGACAAGAGAACGGTTGTAGGACAAAGGCTTGACAGACTCTAGTATTTAATGCCCGGGAGGACAGGACTGAGTGTGCATAAGAAAGTGAAGCATGAAAGGGATAATTGAGAGAGTGGACAAGTCAAAGGAGGGGAGGATGTCCATGGGATTTACTGGCAAGGCCATGCATTGTTGACCTGTCTTGGTGTAGGGAAGCATGTAGAAGCCAGGCGGAAGTGGGGTGGAGAGTGAAGCAGCAAGACTGCAGAGCCCCATCAAGAAGTGTGGTGTGAAGGGAAGGCTTCAGATGGACAATATGTGTGCTGGGGAAAAAATGGAATGTGCTGCAAATTCCCTTGTGGATCCCTTCAAGGGTGGACAGCTGCTCTGGCAAGTATAGCGCACCTGACCCAGGAGCCTTTGGAATAGGTGGGTAGGTACATAGGTAAGGATATTCAAGGAGCAATACCAGGTTTAGCAAATCTGACTTGTTTCCTTTTTTTTTTTTTCTTTTGCAGTCAACTTTGACCATTTTCAGATTCTGCGGGCCATTGGTAAAGGGAGTTTTGGAAAGGTAAGAATATAAATGTCTAGACCACTGGGCTTAAGTATGTGTGTATATTTGTGCGTCTGTGTGTTGGTTGCTGGGCACTGGGAATGTTCTGTTTGGCAGTAAGATTTCGACTTGACAAATTTGAAATGTGAAAGGAAGTCTGAATAGTTTCCTTTGGATCTGGTGTAATTTTTTTCTGAAAATTAAATTACCACAACAGCCCTGGTTTAGGTGAATTACAGTGGTAATTATTTCAAGATTGCCAATGCCATTTGTTCCTTGAGAATCTAAATGAGGAAAGTTGAAAAAAGCCCATAAACATCACAAAGGCAGCTGTTTCCAGCAACATAGACATTTGTTGTTTTGGAAAGTTCATATTTGTGATCTTTGACTGTTTTTTTTGAAAGGGTATAAAAGACTAGGAGAAGATGGCAGGAGTTTTTAGAAAACAAAAATGCTCCCCCAGTCAAGCCCCAGTCTGTTCCCACATATTCAGAAATTTTTTTGGGTAATAATTTCTTTGAGTACCTATTGAATGCCAGATATTCTGTTATGTTTTTTTCATAGCTGTTGTTATTTCCATTTTACAGATGGAAAAGCTTAGATGTAAAACGTAGTCTCTATAACTCAGAAAGATGGAGCAGGTTACCCTTGACCGCATAGGCAGGAAGTATCAGAACTGGGATTTGAACTGAAGGCTGACCAGGGACCTCCTGTTTCAGCAACCCACACTCTTGATTAGACTATTTAAAACTCATAGAGCTAAACTGAGGCATGTGACTTAAGAAGTTAGATAGACCCAGACAACTTCCCTCCGTCCTTCCCTGCTTCTATTAATCCAATCCATGCATACTAATTGAATGCAAACCCTGTACCAGGCACTATTTTAGACTCTCTTGATCAGTAGTAACCAAAACAGACCCAAGTGTCTTTTCTCCTAGGGCTTACATTTAAAAAAGTGAGAAAGATGAGAAACAGATAATCATATACCTTTACGGTACATTAGATAATGATAAGTACATTAAAATACAGTAAGGTAAGGGGACTACGGAGTTATAGGAGAGCGGCAGGGAGAAGTTGCTGTTTTGTAGAGCCGAGCTATCATTAGGGTGGCCACTAACCACATGTGGATATTTAAATTTAAATTAATTAACATTACGTAAAATGATAACAATTCAGTCCGCAGCACACTAACTGCATTTTAAATGCTCAGTAGCCACGTGTAGCCAGTGGCTACTGTATTGGAAGCTCAGGTTATAGAGCATTTCCGTATCATAGACAGTTCTGCAGGACAGTGCTCTCATACAGGGTGTCAGGGACATCCTTGATAATAAGATGACATGTGAGCAGGGCCCTGAAGGAAGTGAAGGAGGAAGACAGGCAAGTTCCAGGCAGAGGGAACCTCAAGTGTACATTCCGTGGAAGGGAGTGTGCTCTGTGTCTTTGAGGGGTTTCCAGGCAATGGGAGTGGTACAAGGTAAGGTCAGTGAAGTCGGCAAGGCCCAGGTCTTAGAGGACTTCATCCATGTGGTAAAGGCTTTGGTCATTTCATGGAGTGAGAAGAGACGGTTGGGAGGTTCTGGGGGAGGAGTTGCATGATCTGTTTGTAGAAGTTCATAGAAGTTCACTTTGGCTGCCTTGTGGAGAACAGCCTGGGAGTGGCCACAGCAGTAGCAGGGAGCCCTGTGGGGGGAGGAGGTGGTGGCCTGGGGCATGTGGCGGTGCTGGGGGTGGTAAGAAAGAGTCAGATTTTGGATATATTTTGAAAGTGTCCCCAAATCAAGTGGTCAATAGGTAGGGGGTCTCTGCAGTAGCTCAGAGGCTGTCTGATGTCATCACAGGTCTGGACACTTTTCATCCACGCCCTCCACCTTCCTCAGTGAGATGAGACTTTCTCCTCAGGTTTCCTATCTAATGGTTTAGAGGTTGCCGAGTTCTGTGTATCACATCTTCACACAACTGCTCCTCACTTGTGCGACTTTGTTAGAGAAGGACTTCCCTCCTGGAAACCTCCCAGCCAACCCTTGTTTCGTTGGCTGTAATTGGTCACATGACCACCGCTTGCTACTGAGGGAAGCATCTTCCATTTTCAGCCTGTAGCTGGGAGACGAGCTCTTCCAGTAGAGAAGGGCAGGAGGATAGTTTGGGTGGACACAGAAAAGTGCCCTTGGGAATGTCTGATATACTAACTATCCTTGTGCCCGCTGCTTGGGGAGCAAAGTTGAGTAAGACGTGGTCCCGACTGACCAGAAACTCGTCGTTTGATGGGGTAGACAGTTGTGTGGACCAATATGTTCAATGGTCAACTCTATTCCTGGGAAAAATCTCTTCTTCCGTGGGGAATATTTTCTGATGATTTCTGCTTCTCTTTTGCTTATGTGGACCTTCTTACAGAAGCCTCTCCAAACATGACACATTTGGGGTTAATTCACTAACCAGAATGGTATTGAGTTGTGCTGCGTTCTGCAACTTTAATTTGTCTTTTCCACACAATCCGGACTTCACCGTAGGCACATAGACGCACCACAGAGCTTCCTGCCTTTTCAGAATCTCATTCCTGAGTTCCTCTACGTGCACATTTAACAGTGTTGGTCATTCATGTTGTCAGGTGAATCGGGTCACTGGATAATTTAACAGACATTCACTGGGCCACCGAAGGGGCCATGTGCTGCATTAGACTCTGTTTTCCTGGCAAGACTTGGAACTTGCTGAGGGCAGAAATCTTGTTTAAAAATCAGACATAAAAAACAGTAAATTTTGTTACAGTATATGATGGTTAATTTTATGTATCAACTTGGCTAGGCCATGGTGCCCAGATGTTTGCTCAAACCTCGATGTAGATGTCACTGCGAAGGTGTTTTTTTAGATGAGATTAACGTTTAAATCAGTAGACTTTAAGTAAAGAAGTTGACTCTCCACAATGTGGATGGGCCTCATCCAACCAGTTGAAGACCTTAGGAGAGAAAGGCTGACTTCCCTTGATGAAGGAGGAATTCTGCCTCCTGGTGGCCTTCGGAAGGGAGTTGCAGTATCAGCTTTTTTCTGAATTTCCAGCCTGCCAGCATGCCCCGTAAAAGTCAGAAGTCAGATTTGCAAGCCCCTACAACTGTGTGAACCAGTTCTTTAAAATAAATGTGTCTTTGTCTGTCTGTCTATCCATCCATATTCTGTTGATTCTGTATTCTGGAGAACCCTGACTGACACATGGCATGCTAGTGGGACAACAAGAGCATGTGCAGGCTCCAGCCCAGGTAGGGAAAAGGAGGATTCTAGAAAGAGCCAAAGAGAAAAGAGTTCACATGTACAGCAAACTGTATGAGTTTAAACCTCTTGTCTCCTTGGTGCTTTTGACTCTCTGCAAGTGATTATTCAGAAATCGTGTTGTATATCTGACAGGTGCCCCTTTGGATCCTGGTGAGCTTCCCATGCCTGCTTTTATTCTGGAGCCCATGCATCACACCAGCCCCTCACTTCCTCCTTCTCACACTTCCTCATGGGTCAGGAAGGGAGGATGTTCAGTTCTCCAGCCCTGGATTGTATGGTGAAGAGTTGAAGTTTCCCTTGTATGGTGAGAGGAGCCACGTAGTCCTGCAGACTGATAAACCAATCTCAGGACCAGTTCACAGACATACCTCTCAGCCCTTCCTCCTGCCTCCACTATGTTCCCATAGGCATTTGCTCCCAGCCTACTGTCCTGTCTGCTTGGCACTCACACTATCCCTGAGAATTCCCTGCCTCCGGCCAGGCGCAGTGGCTCACGCCTGTAATCCCAGCACTTTGGGAGGCCGAGGTGGGCGGATCACGAGGTCAGGAGATTGAGACCATCCTGGCTAACACGGTGAAACCCTGTCTCTACTAAAAATACAAAAAAAAAAAAAAAAAAAAAATTAGCCGGGTGTGGTTGGGGGGGGCGCCTGTATTCCCAGCTACTCGGGAGGTTGAGGCAGGAGAATGGTGTGAACCCAGGAAGCAGAGCTTGCAGTGAGCCGAGATCACACCACTGCACTCCACGCTGGGCAACAGAGCGAGACTCTGTCTCAAAAAAAAAAAAAAAAAAAAAAAAAAAAATTCCCTGCCTCCAAACTGGCCAGCATGAGGACCCGGACTCTAGGTCTCCTATTTCCTTTCTTACCTGCACTTCCTAAGTGGAAGGAAGTGCCAGGCAAAGTCAGGACCAAGCTCCCAGAATCCCTAGAACTCCAGGACCCTGAGGCTGCCCAGTGGTCCCTGCTGCCCTCCCAAAGGGGGACCCAGGTGCTCCCACTGCCTTCTTTTTCTCCAGAAGGTGGATCTTAGCAAAGCTTCCCCTTACTTTGTCTGACCTTCCGTCATTCATGCTGGCTTCTTCCTCCATTAGCACCCGTCTAAAAATGTGTCTCCAGTGAGTAACTTGTATTTTGAATGTCCACTCCAGCCTCCACCAGCCAAGATGTTGTGATGTCAATGACATTTTCCCTCTTGAAGCAAGTTTGCCATCTGTACCTCCACCTACTCCCCTGACCCAGCTGGAATTAGGCCTCTACCTTCAGAGTGGTTTCCAGAGGAGTGATCGGTTAGTCAGTGTTTAAAAGGAGTAGCTCATTCTTACATAATATCTTGGGCAGACACAAATTTCCCCTGGGATAGTTACCACCACTGGGAAGTCAGCTCAGCAAGTGTTTATGAGAGTGCAAGGCAGTGTGGCATAGCACAGGGAGCAAGCAGTTTGAAAACTAGACAAACAAGGATTCAAATGCCATTCATGCACGCACTTTGAGCCTATGCGTCTTCACATGTAAAATAGGCATATTGATGTCTTCTATATAGGGCTGTTGTGAGAGGTTAATGAGATGGTATAGTAGAATGCCTAGCACAGAGTCCAACCTGATATTCAATAAATATTGATTCTCTTGTTGCTTAAGGCTCTTTTTCCCCTACGCAGCAGGGATTGAGGAAGGGAGACTAACTGAATGTGCTTTTTGGCAGTTTGTGGCGTGAAGAGTTCTTGCTTGGAGGGGCACTTGTCTGGACACAAATATGGTACTGGGACAGGCAGAGCTGTTGTGTATACTTAAGTTCCCAGAATATCTCACCATGTGACATATGTCACTGCTGATAAACGGTGGGATAAGGCCTAACAAGACTCATGATCTTGCATGATACTCATTCTTCTTGGAAACTGTACAGCTCTGGGCTTAGCACTGACATTGTCTTTGTATTTTCTCTAAGTCTGTGTCTTTTCTGGTTATTGGAAATTTGTGTGGAGTTGATATAAAATCAGGCAGCTTAGGTTCATTTGTTAATTCACTCATTCACTCATTCATCCATCCATCCATCCATCCAACATACGGAGGACCAAGTTGCTCTGGGCCCTATTCTAGGTACTGAGGTTACAAAAATGAACCAGATATGATGCCTGCCTTTGAGGATCTCTCAGATACATGCAGGAGGCAGAGAAATAAACAGTTAACTGTAGTCCACTCTGAAAAGCATGGTAGGGGAGGAACGCTTATGGTTTATGGGTGTACAGGGTTGGAATGGAGGATGCCTAATTCAAACTTCAAAAGCTGTGATGCCCTTGCTGTCAAGGGCAGGGTTGACTGGATACCCATATGATTTTTTCCCATCATTTTAGTATGAAAATGTGCAAACACACAGTGAAGGTGAAAGAATTTTACAGTAAGCACCAGTGTCTTCCACCTACATTCCCAATTAACATTCTCCCAAACTTATTTTATGAAATACCTGTCCTTCTACCCACACATCAATCCATCTTATTTTTTGATGCATTTAATAGTAAATTGCAAATATTTGTACATTTCGCCTTAAATATTTCAGCGTAGAGATTTACCTATAGTTTTTCTTTTGATGTAAAATGTACATACAACAGAATGCACACATCTTAAACTTAAATTTGTTGACTTTTGAGAAATGCATGCATCTGAGTAACCTAAACCCATACCAAAATATAGAATGTCACCATCCAAAAGTTCCCTCTTGACCCTTTACAGTCAAAACCTATCCCAAACTCAACTATTCCATCCATTAAGATTAGAGTTGACTGTTTTAAAATTTTGTATAAAATGAGATCATACAATATATAGTCTTTTGTTTAAAGCTTCATAATGTTTTACATTTTATATAATTTTTTTCAGCATAATGTTTTTGAGATTCATTTGTGTTGCTTTGTATCAGTATTTTGCCCTTATTGAGAAATAGTATTCAATCCCATTAATATATCACAGTTGGTTAATCCATTTTCATCATAATAGATTCCAGGTCTGCTTCCAGTTTTGACTATTTTGCAAAATGTTGCTATGAAAATTTGTATAGAAATCTTTTTGTGGACATATGATTTTATTTCTTTGGGGTAAATGTCTAGGATTGGAATTTCTGGGACATAGGATAGATGTGTATTTAATTTTATACAAAAATGCCAGAAGATTTTCCAACGTGTCTGTACCATTTTATTCTCCTACTAAGAGTTCCATTGTTTCATATCCTTGCCAACATATCATACTATCAATATTTTTAACTTTAGCTATTCTGATGAGTGTTTCGTAGTATCTCAATGTGATTTTAACTTACATTTCCCTGATGACTTATGACAATAAGCATTTTTCCATATGCTTAATGACCAGTTATATATCTTAATGGCCAATTACAGAAATTTGGTAAACTGCCTGTTCAAAACTTTTTGCTATTTTTAAAAAAATGGGTTGTTTGTCTTGTTATTTAATTGTGGGATACATATCTGGATACATTCTGTCAGATATGAGACTATTTTCAACAAGACTGGTTTACCTGTTAATTTTATTAGTGGTGAGTTTTGATACATGAAAGTTTTCCATTTTGGTAAAATCTAATTTGTAGAGTGTTTTTGCTTTTAGGGTCATTGTTTTATGCAATTTGTATAAGAAAACCTGGCTCACCAAAACATATTCAATTCACAAAGATATTTTTCTGTGTTTACTTTCTAAAAGTTTTATAGTTTTAGCTTATAAATGTGTTTCTATAATTCATTTTGATTTGGTTTTTTGTGTGGTGTGAGGTAGGGTCAAGTTTTTTTTTTTTTTTTTCTTTTTTTTCCCCCCTAGTGTGGACGTCACTTTCTTGAAAAGGATTTTTTTTGTTTATTGGATTGTGTACTAGGGTTCTCTAGAGGGACAGAACTAATAGGATATATGTATATATGAAGGGGAGTTTATTAAGGAGAATTGCCTCCCATGATCACAAGGTGAAGCCCCACGATAGCCCATCTGAAAGTTAAGGAGCAAGGAAGACAATAGTGGCTCAGTTCAAGCCCCAAAACCTCAAAACTAGGGAAACCGACAATGCAGCCTTCAGTCTGTGACTGAAAGCCTGGGAGCCCCTGGCAAACCACTGGTGTAAGTCCAAGAATCCAAGAGCCGAAGAATTTGAAGTCTGATGTTGTAGGACAGAAAGCATATCCAGCACAGGAGGAAGATGAAGGCTGGAAGACTCAGCAAGTCAGTTTCTTGCACCTTCTTCTGCCTGCTTTTTCTAGCTGGACTGGCAGCTGATTGGATGGTGCCCACCCATGCTGTAGGTGGGTCTTCCTGAGGGGGGTCTTCCTCTCCCAGTCCACTGACTCAAATGTCGGTCTCTTATGGCAACACCCTCACAGACGTACCCAGATACATCCAGAACCAATACTTTGCATCCTTCAATCCGATCAAGTTGACATTTAGTATTAACCATCACAGATAGCTTTGGGGTTCATATGAAAAAATTAGATGATTTGTATGTCTTCTTCTGTACTCTGAATTTTGTTCATTTGACCTACTTGTTGATCCTTATGCAAGTACTAGTCTGTCTTAATTACTGCAGGTTTCTGGTGTGTCTTAAAATCAAGTAGTATAAGTCCTCCACATTTATTATTTTTCAGGATTGTTTTGGATATTCTAGATCATTGATTTTCATACAAATTTTGGAGTTGCTTATCAATTCTACAAAAAATCTGTGGAATTAAATTGGTACATTAAACCTGCACATCAATTTGGAAATAATTATATCTTAAGAGTAGGGAGTCTTCTAATCCATGGACACGGCATATCTCTTTATTTCTATTTATCTCTATTTTTATTAGGTATTTAAAATTCTATTTTAGTGATGTTTTGTAATTTTTAGGGTAGAGGTTTTGCCCTTTTTTGCACTAGTGTTTTTCTCAAATAGTTCATGAATTTTTTTGTGGGGGGACAGGGGAAGACATTATTGTAATGAAATTGTTTTTAATTGTTTACTACTAGATAGAAAAATACAATAAAATTTTTGTATCCTAATCTCATGCCCTGAGACCTTGTTAATTAAATAATTAGTTGTGATAGTTGTTTTATAGTGTTTTGGAGATTTTCTATGTCAACAATCATTCCATTTGCTAATAAAAGGTTTACCTATTTTCTCCTTTATTTATGCTTTTTAAATCTTTATTGCAGTAGCTAAAACCTTCAGTACAATATTGAGGAGAAGTGATGGGAGCAAGCATCATTGTTTTGTTCTTAATTTTAGGGCAAAAAGTGCTCAGTCTTTCACCACTAAAAACATGTTTATTTCTAAGTTTTTCAGAGATACAATTTATCAAATTGAGCAACTCTTTTTAGTTGTAGTTTTCTGGAACCATTTATCATGTTTTGTTGTTGAATTCTATCAAATACTTTTTCTACATAGATTGAAATGATCATATTTTTTCTCCATATTTTGTTACTATGCTAAATTACATTGATTAATTTCCAAATTTTAAACCAACTATATATTACTGAGATAAATCCTACTTGAATATGATACCTTATTCTTTCTATGTATTGTTGAATTTGATTTGCTAATATCTTATTAGAGAATTTTACATCTACATTCATAAGGAATATTAGTCTGCTTTTTTGGTAATATCTTCGTCAAATTTGTCTTCAGGGTTATAGTAGTCTCTAAGATGAGTTCAGTCATTTTCTTTCTCTATTTTCTGAAAGCACTTGTGTAAAGTTGGTGTTACTTCTTTAAATGTTTGGTAGGATTTACAAATGAAATTATCTGGGTATAGAGTTTTCTTTCTAGTAAGGCTTTTGACTACAAAATTACCTTCTTTAGTAGATATAAGGCACTCAGATGTTGTGTTTTTTCATATCCAACTTTTGGTAAGTTATATTTTTCAAGAAATTAGTTTTCTCTATGTTGGCAAATTTGTTGGCACAAAGTAATTCATGATGTTCTCATACGATCTTTTTAATTGTTGTAGTGTCTGTGGTTGTAACTCCTTTCATTTCTGATACTAGCAGTTTGCCTTCTTTCTCTTATTTTCTTGTTCAGTTTATAATCTTAACTCTTCAAGATAGAACCTTAGGTCATTGATTTTAGACATTTTATTCTAATATAAGCATTTTAAGCTATAAATTTTCCTCTAAGGATTGCTTTAGTTACACCCCCAAATTTGATATGTTGTATTTTGATTATTATTTAGTTAATATTTTCTAATTCCCCTTGTGATTGCTTCTTTGACCCATGAATTATTTAGTTATGTGTTGTTTAACTTCCAAATATTTGGTCTTCCTCGAAGCTTTTTATTGTTACTGGTTCTAATATTTTTCACTGTGGTCCAAGAACATACTCTACAATTTCAATTCATTTATATTAATTGAGACTCATTTTATGCCCAGCTTATGATCTACCTTTGTAAACACACTATGCCCACTTGAAAATAATGTGTATTTAAAAGTTGTTGGCTGTAAGATTCAGTAGATATTAGTCCAGTCAAAGTGGTTAATATTATTCAGAGCTTCCATGTCATTGCTGATTTTTAAAATCTAGTTTTATTAGTTTCTGGACGGTTGTGTGAAATATCCAACTAAGGTTGTGGAATTATTTCTTCTTCTTTTAATTCTGTCAATGTTTGCTTCTTATACTTTGAGATATGTTGTTAGAGGCATGCGTATTTATGATTATTTCCTTATGATGAATTGTCCCTATTATTATAAAATATCCTTCTCTTTTTCTTCTAGTACTCTTTATTTTGAAACTTATTTTGAGATCAGAGTACCCATTCTAACCTACTTATGATTACCACTATGATCACTACTTATGCTTATTGAGTTCAGACATTTTTCTTCTTTATTTTCTTAAAGTGCTTGTGTAAAGTTGGTGTTACTTTTTAAAATGTTTGATAGGATTTACAATGAATTTATATAGCCATTCTAACCTACTTATGCTTACTGTTTCCATGACATATATTTTTCTCTGCATTTATTTTCATTCTTTGTTTTTATATTTAACATTAATTTCTTGAGGATAGTGTATAGTTAGGTCTTGCTTTAAAAAAAATCCATTCTGACAATCTCTGCTTTTTAATTGTATTGTTGAGTTCATGCACAGTTCATGTAATAATTGATACGGTTAGACTTAGGCCTATTGTTATTTTATTTGCTTTCTTCTTACCTCTTCTTTTTTTCTTGTCTCTGTTTCTTCTTTCCTGTATTGTGGATTAGTTGAATATTTAAAACTATCTTTTAATTTATCTATTGACTGTAAGTGTACATTCCAGTATTATGTTTTTAAAATGTTTCTCTAAAGGATTATACTGTACATTCTTGATTTATTTCACAGTCTGTTGAGGGTTAATATTTTACACTTTACATAAAATGTGAAAACCTTACAACTGTAGAGGCCCATCTACCACCCTGTCTGCCTTATAGTATAGGTGTCAAATGTATTGCAGCTTCTTAAATTCTAAGTCTCTAACACAATGTTATAGTTTTTGCTTTAAAAATATATATGTATAATTAAATAGAAATAGCTAGAATATATTGTTATTAGGTATAAGATTTTGCTTTTAAAAATTAGGAGGAAAATAGTTTTTGATATTTATCCATATTTTTAAGGAAAATCTAAGTTTCTTTCTGGTATCATTTCCATTCAGCCTGAGGAATTTCCTTTAGTATTTTATGTGGGACATGTCTCCTCTTAATTTATTCTCTTTATTTTATCTGAAATGTATTTATTTCACCTTCTTTCTTTTTTTTTATTATTATTATACTTTAAGTTCTAGGGTACACGTGCACGATGTGCAGGTTTGTTACATAGGTATACATGTGCCATGTTGGTGTGCTGCACTCATTAACTTCTTTCTTGAATAATGTTTCTACTGGATACAGATTTTTAGGTTGACAGGTGTTTTTCCTTCCATTACTTTAAAGATTTTGTCTCATTGTCATCTAACTTTCATAATTTCTAATGAGAAATCATCAAAGTTTGAATTGTTATTGTCCAGTATGTAATGTGTCACTTTTGTCTCCCTCCTTTCAAAAAGTCCCTTAAAATTTGACTTTTAGAAGTTTACCTATGATATGCATAGGTGGAAACTCTTGACTTAAAAAATAGTTTTTCTTGCTTTGTTTAGATTTCCTATCTTTTCCTTTATTTCAGTCATATTGCCCTTTATATCATGTAGCATAGTCATAGCAACTGCTTTATTGTCCTTTTGCTAATTACAACATCTGGGTCATCTTAAGATTTGCCTCCATTGATTATCTGTTCTGTAGAGAATGGGTCACATTTTCCTGGTTCTATATGTCAAGTAGTTTTGTCTTACATCCTGGACATTGTGAGTGTTATTTGGTAGAAACTTTGAATTCCATCGTATTTTTTGAAAACATATTTTTAACAAGCAGTTAACTTGGTTGGACTTATATTGCATATTCTGCCTCTTGGGCAGGCATATAAATCTCAGACCATTTTTTTTTTTACTTAACTGAACTGCTTTCAGCTTGTTCTATGTCTGTAATCTTTAGGAGTCAGCAGTAGATTTGGTCAGAGGTTATTTACCACATTTGAGGCTCCTCTTGGATTTCTCCTCTTGGATCCTCTTGGATTTCTCAGAAAAAGTTGTGGCCCAGTGAAGTTAGGAGGTTTGACCATAATCTCATGAACAGTGACTGAACTTAAACAACAGCAAGAAAAACAAAAATATTTTAGAGTAGTGTCTCATCTTAATGTGTAGAATTCATGGCTTTAGGACAATTGAAGCATTCCTTTTCAACCCATGACCCAGTTAACATCACAAAGAGGCATACCACTTTCCCCCCATGTCATTGAGAGTTTTGTTCCTGAACCTTTTGTACTCCTTCATGACATACGACCAAATCTGTTAGTGTGTGGCCTCAAGATTTTCAAATTGACTGTAGCCTGTCATCATCCCTTGAAAATGGAATGGATCTTTTGAG
This sequence comes from Macaca thibetana thibetana, assembly GCF_024542745.1. NCBI lineage: Eukaryota > Metazoa > Chordata > Mammalia > Primates > Cercopithecidae > Macaca > Macaca thibetana. Next base: position 178,128,477 of record NC_065582.1, read on the forward strand.
AAATGTAAGCTTTCTAGAAGGTCTATTTCTAAGTTGCTTTTGGGTGGTAGCAATTTCTTGATGACACGCACATTTATATAGAATGTCCACAAATGTCCAGTATTCAGCATGAGGTTAGCCTACTTTAAGGGAATAAAGCATAGCTTTACTCTGGTCAAAATGCTAAATAATCCCTGCCTTTCATAATAAATGCAGGTGAAGTCTACATGACTATCATTCAAGTTAAGGTGGAGGGGGCTGGCATAAGATGAAGAAAGCCATCCTCCTCATATTGAATAAATATTTTGGCTTTGCCGTCTGCCTTTGGCAGTTTTGATATCTGGCATTTATTAAGAGTTTTCCAAAGACATTTCATTGTTAAACTATGACAGTAGCCTTGGTTATCAGGAAAGAACACATGTGAATTCACAGAAATCTCATTTTACTGTCATGCTGGGAGAAGTTGTGCCTCCCAATATAGCACCAAAGTAAACAACTGCTGGCAATCCATTGATTTTTAGCAATAATTTACTCACATTTTAAATAACCATTTTATGACTAAATTCTGGGACAGTTGAGGCACACCAGATTAATTTGTGTATAACCAGTGGAAATGGTTTAGATTTTGGAGTCAGGCCAATGCTGATATGTGTTAGTGGTGGGTACCTAGGAAAGCAAATTAACTTCTCTGCAGCTTAGTGTTCTCATCTGTAAAATGGAAAGGGAATGGAGAACCGTAGTACACTGGAGTGGCTGTTTTTGACTCTCCAGCATGCTTCTGGATCCCTTTTTCTTATTATAATAACATTCCTTCCCTTTGGAGAACACCTGCTCTCCATGTCACTGTGGTCCCCCATTCATGTTGACTGTGTGATGTGCCTGTGCCAGCCACATGGACCATATTCAGCCAGACATAGTGCCTGGTCCAAGGTGTGGCCGTGTGATCCAAGCCCAACCATTCAGAAACCTTCTGTGGAATCAGAGGTGAAAAACTTGCTCTCAGTTATCATGCGCTGTAAGAAAACAGGTCTGCATTTTTTTGGTCGTTGTCCTTAGCAGTTGGTGAAGATGAAGGTTTACCTGTAGAAGAAAAGAATGAAGCTTAAAGCAAACAGAAACAGATGTACGAGGTGGGTGAAGAGATGGCGTTGTTGGTGAGGGTTGAGATTAAGGTGAGGCAAGTAAGTTAAACATGTACCTTGCTTTCTTAAATTTTGCAAACGCAGGCTTGGCACTTGCTTCCTTAAATTTTGCACCCTGGGCACATCACTGGCCTCACCCTGGTCCTGGCTCTGCTGATGACTGTCCTCACCTGGATTCCTCCAGAAGTTGATTTTGAGAGAAAGAATTTAGTGCAAGCTGTTTGTTCAAAGATGATCCCAGGAAACATTTGTGAGAGAGTAGCGAGACAGAGGAAGGAAGGCAGTCAATAAAGGGTTTTTGATCAAGCCACTCACCCCCGTGGGCTTCTGGAGCTTACTTTCATGGAGGGTGTCAGGAAACAGTGCAGAGTGTGTGGCTGGTGGCCGCAGATGAGAAGCTAATGCATGGATGCGCAATTTTCATTCAGTGACAGTGGAGGGCTGCCCGTGCAGCATTGCCTCTCCTGACCTTTGGCTTGCTCTTTGTGGGCCATTGCAGGTGTCACAGTAAGCCTGAGGTGTGTGGATGTGATGAGAGGGACCTGGGTGGACACAGCAGCGCTGCCACCTTCTCATTTTCCTGTTCCCGTGAGTTACTCACTGTCCTTACCAGCTACAGGAACTAACAACCTTTTCTGCTCAAGTGAGATCATGTTGGGCTTCCAGTGTTTGCCACCTAAAGAGTCCTGACTAATCAGGAACTAATAATGATGGTCCTGGCAACTGGAGACCCATTGTCTCCCTCATCCCACTAATAGCCCAGTATGCTGGATGTTATTATCTCCGTTTTACAGATGATGAATCCGAGGCCTGGAGAGGACCCCTCCGCCATGCACAACCCATTTTATTTTCACATGTCCCTCTCAGATGCAGAAGTGACATTGAAACTGGCTTCTATCACAGGCACATCTGCTGGAAACCAGTGGGGTCAGGAGGAAAACGTCCATCAGTGTCCAATGACAGACATTTGGTTTTGGATGCAACAGGGCGTAGAGGAAAGGGTACAGGCTTCCAGATGGGGGAGGTCTGGCTCTGGGTCAGAGCATGCTTCTTCCAGTCATGGAAACTTGGACCATGTGGCTCCTGCAACCCTCCCTTTTGTCTTCTGAGGAAAAGTAATGATTATAATGGACTTCAGGTTCTTATGTGAGAATAAGGGGGCAAGCAATGTTCAGCCCTCAGCATGGTACCTGGTGTGTGGATGGCCTTTTTCTTTTTTTTGTTTGTTTGTTTTTGTTTTTTTAATTTGGTAAAATTCAGCCTTCATTGATGAAAAAAACAAAAAACAAAAACAAACAAACTGTAAGGAAAGTAGGGCCTAGAAGGAACACTCTCAACCTGATAAAAAGCGTTTACCAAAAACATACAAAAACATTTTATATGATGCTGAAAGATCAAATGCTTTTCCAAAGTAGAAACAAGGCAAAGATATGACTCTTGCCACACCTATACCCATCAACAAATGTCCTAGCTATTACAAAAGAAAATAAATAAAATCATACAGATTTACTATGAATAAACAGAACTGTCTCTATTCTTAGACTCATGTTTTTTCTACATGGAAAATATCAAAGAAACTACAAAATGTGTACTAGAATGAAAATATGAGTATAGCAAGCTTGAAGAATACAAAGTCAATATACAAAACTATGTTTATGCTTTGGAATATTTATTAAGATAGCAATTCTCTACAAACTTATATACTTACAGATTTGATTTTGATTCTGTAATCAAAGTCACAGAAGATTTTTTATAGTTGTCAGTAATAGATTCTAAAATTTCTGTTGAAAGTAAGGGACCTAGAAGAGCTAAAACAATTTTGTAAAACAAGATCAAAGTTATAGAGGTATATTACCCAATATCAAGATTTACTGTGAACCTACAATGATTGAGACAGCATGTTATTGATGAAAGAATAAGCACAAATAATAATGGAATTTGAGAGTCCTACTAATCTATGGCTGGGTGGCCTTTTTCAAATGCCTTCCATCTTCTTTTATTATTTTTTTGTGACTGAGTTTCGCTCTTGTTGCCCAGGCTAGAGTGCAGTGGCACAATCTTGGTTCATTGCCACCTCTACCTCCCCGGTTCAAGCGATTCTGCTGCCTCAGCCTCCCAAGTAGCTGAGATTACAGGCACGTGCCACCAGGCCCAGTTAATTTTGTATTTTTAGTAGAGATGGGGTTTCACCATGTTGGTCAGGCTGATCTCGAACTCCTGACCTCAGGTGATCCACCAGCCTCGGCCTCCCAAAGTGCTGGGATTACAGGCATGAGCCACTGTGCCTGGCTGCCTTCCATGTCTTCTTGAAGCCAGCATGGCTAGGATTTTACTTGGCTTGGGGGTTCTAGAAGGATTTGGGTATCCACATGGAGGAACATTCCAGGGAGAAGACCTGGGACTGAGGCCCTTCCTGTGTCTGGTGCTCCTAGTATTGTCCTCACCATCTCTGCCACACAGCAGCGCCAGGCTGCTGATCTGCCATCCCTATATGACTGAGATTCCCAAGGGGCTGGGACCTGGTCATGCCCATCCACACTTAGCTTGGTGTCCAATGTGCGGTAAAGGCTCAGTAAGTGCTGGTTTAGTGAGTGCTCGGGTGAGAGAGGGAAGAGGATAGCAAGTCTTGGTCTAGATAGCAGCCAGGGATGTGTGCAAATCGTGAATTAGCTTGCCTGGTTGCTGCCTCCCTCCCACTTGGGATATGCGCCAGTCCCTCCATGCCAGCCCACGAGGTCATGCAATCTGGCTTGTGCCTGTTTTTCTGACTCTGCTTTCTATCCCCTCTGTCTTCCTGCTCATTCTGCTCCAGCCCTTCAAGTCTCTTGACCATACTGGAGTTATTTCTAACTCAGAACCTTCACACTTGCTCTTTTCTCTACCTCAGTCACCTTTTCCCCAGGTGTTTGCAAGGCTCACTTATAGCATACAGGGCTCTGCTCAGATGTCCACTCTGCGGCGCCTTCCCAGAATGCCCACCCTCTTCGTCTCCACCTCAGCCTTCCATGTTTCCTTGCCCTTCTCTTCCCCTTTTCTTTATAGTACCTATAACTACCTGTGATTCTATTATGTGTTTATGTCCTCTTGGTTATGGGTCTCATGCATCAGAACATAAGCTCTTTGGAGGCAGCAATGTTTCCTCTTGTTCCCTGTTTTATCCCTAGTTCCTGGTAAGCAGTATATATGCACACACACGCACATATATGTACATATACACACCTGTCAAACAGTTCATAGAGACACACATATGTATATGCATATACATATTGACATATCCGCTGATATGGTTTGGCTCTGTGTCCCCACCCAAATCTCGTCTCGAATTGTAATCCCCACATGTCAAGCGAGGGGCCTGGTGGGAGGTGATTGGGTCATGGGGGCGGTTTCCCCCATGCTGTTCTCATGATAGTGAGTTCTCACGAGAGCTGATGGTTTTAAAGTGTGGCACTACCTTGCTCTTTCTCCTCCTGCCTTGTGAAGAAGGTGCCTGCCTGCCCTTTGCCTTTTGCCATGATTGTAAGTTTCCTGAGACCTCCCTGGCCAAACGGAACTGTGCATCAATTAAACCTCTTTTCTTTATAAACTACCCAGTCTCAGGTAGTATCTTTATAGCAGTGTGAGAACAGACTAATATATCCACCAAACAGTTCACATATATATACAGTGTCTAAGCAATATATACACATGTGCATATACATATACATATATACCTCTCTACATGATATATACAACCACTAAACAGTATATATGTACATATACATATAGATCCACCACAAAACATACAGTACACATATTCATACATACACATACATGTATATGCACACATATATACACTCACATGTATGTATATAACTATACATATATACATACACCATTAAAGTGGTCTATGTGTACACACGTACACATATAGCATATATGCACATATATGTATCTATGATACAGATAACATATATAATGTAAATGAATGAATATTATAGAAATAAATAACTATAAATGAATGAAGAACTTAACAATTAACCAGTCAACAGATACGATTTTCACAAATGGTTTATATTGATTTGCTCAGGGTTAGTACCCAGAGGTGAGTTTCTCCCACTCCTCTGCATGCAAATTCATTTCTCACAGACACTCCTCTTATTTCCACTCGCCCTCCTCCAGCCCCTACTCTCCACGCTCCATCGGCTCCTCTTGACCTGTTTGATGGCTGAGCCAGCAGGAGCGTCCAGGGTGAAGTGCTCCACTTTGAGTTAACTGTGTGGCCAGCAGGCCTTCTTTATTTCCGAGGGACGGAGGAGGATACCTTTGGGAGGACTCTGAGGAGTGTGCTTCAAAAGTGTCTTCTTGGATTGGCACGTGGGCCTTCTGCTTGAAGAGCTGCAGGGTCAAGTGAAGTAAACATGGAGTTAATTAAAATTCATGGGATAGCTGGAGGTAGTCTGCACATAAAATGGCAGAAAGTGGCACAGTGTTATATGATAATAGCTCTTTATGCCCTTCAAAGGAAGATTCTGGATAAACTTGAGCAAGAGTTGCACAAATGATAATTCCAGACTCTATACTGCCTTATTATGCAATGATGATCATTTCCAGACCCAAGCATATTATTACTTGTCTCATTCCACATGAGAATGAGGAAAGCCTCATTCCAGGCTCTCGCAGCTGCATGTGAATTCAGAGTGTGGAAAAAAAAGATTTGATTAATAGCAGACTAACCAACTTAGTGCTCAGACTGCAACAAATCCATTTGGGAATTAAGCAGGGATTCGATTTTAGATATATGTTTGTAAGTTTCAATGTTCAAAAGCATTTGGCTTATCAGGGTTTTTTTCCCTTAGAAATGTATTCTTTTAGAATCTTTTTGATCTTTCAAGGTACTGGGTCTCCAAGATAATGGCAGCATGCTGGAATGCACAGCAGGATACTGAGTTCAACAGTAAATGTTCACGGATCACTGCTCTGCCCTAGCCTTATTTTAGCTACCTGTGAGGATGTGGCAAAAAAAAAAAAAAAAAAAGCTGAACAAGGTTCCTGACACTGAAGAATTGACAGTTTCATAGAAGCAGCAGACCAACATACAAACAATAAATAAGCATGATGATTTACATTGATGATAGCTGCTCTGCAGAAAACGTGTAGTGCAGTGACCTGGGAGGGTGGGACTGCTTCATGGGGGTGAGGGCAACAGAGACAGCCTCTCTCAAAGGAGAAATTTGAGCTAAGATCCAACTGCTGAGAAGGAAATGGGCCACGTGGGGATCTGGGGAAAAGGTCATCACAGACCAAAAGAGCAGCAGATGCAAAGGTCCTGAGGCAGCAACAGAGTTAGCAATGGAGCATGTAGCAGCCTGGGTATCTCCAATGCCCGGCACTGTGTCTGCCACAAGTGAAGACTCAGAATGTTTGGTTGCTCTTTGTAGTGAGCTGAATGAGTTAATTAGCTAAGAGCCTATTAGTTAAACAGTTTTGACTGCAAAGGTTGACAGAACCAAGTTGAAATTCTGGCCCAGCCACGTGACTCTGGTCAAGTTGCCTAACTTCTCTGAGCCTTGAGTTAGCTGCTATTCCTATGTAGGAATCGTCTTTAGAATTCTTAACAATGATGCGTTTACTAGAAGCCTTCATTGTTCGTGCAGACATCTTCATGAAGGATGGAATCCATTTCTTTTTAATGAAATATTTATTCATTTCATATTAATTAGGTTGTGTTTGGCTTGAGGCATACTTTGGAGGAATGTGTCAGCTCCTGGGGATCACTTTATTAGGAGCTAAATTTTACAGGAAATGCAGACACTTGCAAATGCTTGCAGACATCGGCCAGAGCAGATGATCCATTACTGACCAGCTTGGTGGACCTCGTTGCTCATCTGCACTTCTTAGCATCTTCTCATAATGACGTCTCCTTCCGTCCAGCAGCCAAGCGTTCTCAGGCCTTTGTCCATCTACAGAGTGTTTCCCAGCTCCCTTTACCCTGAGGGCACCAAGGGTGCCAGTGGCACAGCGCTGGTCCTGGGGTCCCTGTACCCTGCTTTGCTGTGAAGTTTCCTGACACTGTGATGTCCTCCAGTGTGTGTGAGCAGGGGCATTCACTTATTTTTATTTTTATTTTTTATTTTTATTATACTTTAAGTTCTAGGGTACCTGTGTACAACATGCAGGTTTGTTATGTATGTGTACATGTGCCATGTTGGTTTGCTGCATCCATTAACTCTTCATTTACATTAGGTATTTCTCCTAATGCTATCCCTCCCCGCTCTCTCCCCCACCCCACAACAGGGCCTGGTGTGTGATTGCAAGGACAGAAAACCAAACACGGCATTCACTTATTTTTAAAGCACACTATCACCTCTCTTTGTTCCCCTCCACCTGCCGCCAGAAAGAGCTCCCCACCCCCAAGCCAAATTCTCCACGTAGTTTGTTTATTCCCTTATTCATTCATAATTGTATACTTAGGATCCTCTTTTAAGACAGCTCCCCAGTGCTCTCAGAACAAAAGTCAATGGTGTTAGTCTGCTGGAGCTGCCACAACAAAGGACTACACAGTGGGGGGGCTGAACAACAACATGGAGTTTTCACAGGTCCGGAGGCTGAAGTCCGAGTCAAGGAATTGGCAGGGTTGGCTTCTTCCAAGGCCTCTTTCCTTGCCTTGCAGATGCCCATGTCTTCTCCCTGTATCCTCACATGGTCAGCCCTCTGTGTGTGTGTCTGTCCTGATCCCTCTTCTTACAAGACACAGTCATATTGGATTGGGGCCCACCCAAAGACCTCGTTTTACCTTAATTACCTCTTTAAAGCCTCCATGTCCAAATACAGTCACATCCTGAGGTGCTAGGGGTTAGGACGGCAGCATACGAACTTGGGGGACATACAGTTTAGCCCATGGCACCAACCCTTTAAACATGTCATTCAAGCCATCTGTCACCTCCCCCATCACTCACCTCTGTCATCTCATCTCAGTGATGTCAGTTGTACAATGTTGCAGGTGAATACCAGCAAGCTTTGGCCAACACGGGCTGGAACTCACTGATAAGGGGCAGGAGGATACTGCTTCTCAGCTCTCCATGGGCGGGCCTGCTTTGCTGGAACACGGTTCGGACACTGTAGGGCTGTACTTACCAAAGGGGTGCCCCATGGTGCAGTCTCTCTGTGTACGCTGACTGAGGAAAACGTATTTTGGAACCAAGTAACAAGCTGTTTGAGCTTTGTGTGCTTACTCTTTAAGGGACTATGGAGAAATGCCAAATGCCAGTACTCATGGCTACAGTGGCTCTCTAGGCTGGTAGGAAGTTGAATTCAGGTGCTGAATTCTGATACCGGCTGTCTCATTACCAGATGTTTTACTCGAGGTTCTCTAGTGAAACAGAACCGATGGGGTGTAACTATAAGTTATTGGAGTTTGATTGATTTCATTGATTATATGATTATGAAAGCTGCCAAATCCAAATCTTTAGGATAAACAGTCAGGCTGGAGACTCAGGAAGAAGCTGAGGCTACAGATCAAGTCTGAAGGGCATCTGCTGCAGAATCCCTCTCATAGGAAGTCAGTCTTTTACTTCATTCAGGCCTTCAACAGATTGAGGAAGTCCACCCATCTTACAGAGGGCAATCCTGTCTTCAAAGTCCACCAGTTTAATATCAACCTCACCCCAAAACACCTGCACAGACACATTCAGAATCATGTTTGACAAAAAAAATCTCGGCAGCATGGCGCCGCCCAGTTGACACAGAAAACTATCCGTCACACCAGACAAGCACGAACTCATTCCTGAAGCCCTTCTTGGGCCACTTTGCGCATCTCCACAATGGCCTGTGTTCCTCAGAAGAGAGATGGATGCCGATCACACACACCCGTGATGAGCAGCATACTCAGTGCTTACCATGGAGTCTTTATAACTGCCCATTAAGGCAAATACCACTCATCCCCACTGTACAGATGGGAAGTTGAGAAAATGACCAATGTGTGAACATGTGCCACGGCACGTCTCATCTCTCTGAACTTCCACAGAGGCTGTGCCCTCTCCTGGTAACCCCCTTCCTTCTCCCCCTCCCCATACCTCTGTCCTCATGAGACCAACCCTTGCTGACTATGCTAAGGTTCAAATGCTACCTTTTCCAGATTGCCTTTCCTAAATCCCACATCTGGTTTAGGATCCCCCTTCTGGGGTCCCTTAGCCCCATGTACTCACCTCTCCCATGTGTTTTCTAAATAGTAATGACTCTTTCATTCATTCAGCCACAATTATCAGCTAGGTGCCTGCTGTGTGCCAGACGCTGAGGATGATACAGTGAACATAAGAGAAAAATCCCTGTTGTCATAGGGTTCACAACTCAGTAGGGGAAGTGAACAATGTATGAATGAAGCAGGAAGCATGTCTTGTGATGGGAGCGCAGCAGAGAGGGAGGCTGGGGTGCTGGGGAGGGCTTTGCCCCTTTGCACAGGGAGGTCAGAGGTGGCTTAGCTGGTAACATGACCAGTGAGCAGAGCCTGAAGAAGACAAGGGCCCAAGACCTGTGGATGCCTGAGAAGAGCATGGTGGGTACAGGGAAGGAGCAGAAGTCACTGTGGGAAGTAGGAGGGGAACTAGGACCAGGCCACTTAGGGCCTGGGGATCCACAGTGAAGGACTTTGGCCTTTATTCCTGCATATTGTCTGATTATCCCATTATTCCTCGGGTTCCCAGGGGAGAGTGATATCCTCATGGCTGACATGGTACCAGGCCCATGGCACGTACTTAATATATGTTTATTGAGTGACATGTTCATCCAAATAAGTATTTTTCTTGAGACCAACTTTTGATCCCTCCGATGAGACTACCATTGATCAGAGCCCACATGGGATTTATGTGCTGTGAAAAGTCATAATTTGTGTATTATTTGTGGTGGACTCAGCAGCAAGGAACGAAAAAACCTGCCTCATGGTGGCTTAAACAAAGAGGGGTTTATTTTTCCCACATAACAAGAAATCTGAAGGCAGGAGGCTCCATGATAGCAAATTCAGCGTCTCTGAGACTTTCTTGGCCTCATGGTCACAAGGGGCTGCTGCTGTTCCAGACATTACATCTGTGTTCAAGGTAGGAAGGACAGGAAGAAAGCTGGAGAAGAGAAAAAGGTGAGACCGTCTGTAGTTACTCTCTTTTATGCAGAAAGCAGGACTTCCCCTAGAAACCTCTAGCAAACTAACATGTCCTTGGTTAGAACAGTGGCTGTTGCTGGCTGTAAGTGCGTGTAGAACAGATCACATTGCTTTCTTGAAGTAAATGGTCCTGCTGTAAAGGAGAAAAGGGGAGGTTGCATATTAAGTAGTAAAAAGCTTCATCTGCCAAAGATAGTCGTCTTTTAGTGAATTATTTGAGCAATAGTAGCCAGCTTGATTATCTCTTTAGTAATCATGTTTAATTCTGTTTTTCTTACCCCCCACCCACCCCAAATTGGTCATTTCCCAGAATCTTGTCCCTGCAAGCACAACCAGAGTCTTTTAATATCACACTGTAGTGGTTTATTCATTCAACAGTTTTTGCTGTGCGCTACTCAAGCTGGGGGATGGTAGAGGTGGGCAGCACAGAGAAGAACTAGCCCAGTGTCTGCCTCAGGTCCCGTTGATGGGGTAGAGTCAGACCCACAGCTGGCCAGCAAGCAAGATGAGAAGAGGGCAGCCCAGGCTTACTATGAAAGGATCCTTGAGACTTTGTATCCCATAGTCCTGGGTTTCCGGCACAGCTCTAGCCTCTCTGTTGTGTACTCGTCTGTCGGCCTGGAGCTTGGGTTGCCTGAGCTGCTAACCAGGGATTAGAGTCCTGACCATAAAGGATGCTGTGAAGACACCAAGCAAGGACTTTATTGAAGATTCGAATAAAATCATTCTCAACTCGGACTGTACTTCAGCCTTCGCTGGGGCACATCTAAAAATTGCAAAATCCCAGGGCCTCCCAGAGCTTTGGGTGTGCTGCAGAATCAACATCGTCAGCGCCCCGAATATACTGTAAAGTCAGGACTGTGACCACCGCGTTGCAGGTTCTCAGTACGCTCCAGCCGCCTTCTCCACTGACTCAGGATCCATTCCCAAATTTCTGATGCTCAGTGTGCTTGGCATGCCTTTCCTACAGCAAATCAGCTGAAATCCGTGCTAGCTAGCATTTATCTATCTGTCCCATTAAGTCGTAATTAATAATGATGACATCAGATCCTAATTGAATTAGACTAATGAGGAATGTTAATTGGGTGCTTGCCTTTCAGTAGTAGCTTGGGTGGCTTTGGCCAAATTGCTTGTTCTCACCTCATTAACTGTGATTTCCTGTAGAAGAGGGCTCTGGGCAGCCCTGCCAAGGACCCCAAACTTGGGCGAGGTGCCACTCGAGATGTAGCTCTTCTATTTTGAAGTTGAAGGTTCCCAGGACCTGGATAGAGTCTGCCGTTGGTGACAAGTGTTCAGCTTCCTTCTAGGGCACCTGTTGTGAGCTCTGAGGCCAAAATGCAATATCAGTTTCAGCAGATCCCTCAATCACATGGTTGTCATGGGATTTGGGGCAGGGACGTATGGAAGCCTCTCTTCCTACACTGTAAATATGGAGTCACTGAGGACCGCTGACCTGCTCTGGGCCATGTGGGACATAGTAGACCAGTGTGTATGAAATTCAGCTGCTTTGAGGATTCAGACTTGGAGGTCAGGGCCAGGGAAGCATTGAGGTCAGTCAATGGCAGGCAAGGAGTGAGGCAGGAGAAGGCTTGCAGGGAGGGTATTCCAGGCAGAGTAAGTGAAATATGCTAATGCAGAAAGGTGACACTTTCACACGTGTGAGCCCCTGAACAGGAACTGAGTTGACATGGCCTCTGTCTTCAGGGTGCTTGGAGTCTGACTGCCAGATGATAACAGGGTTTTATAATACAGTATGTCAAGCCTTACAGTAGAAACAGGGCTTATGGCAGCTCGGTGGGAAGGGCAGCACATACAGCTTCTAGGATTAAAGGGAAGGTTCCGGAAGATGTAACGTCTGGGCAGAGATGGAGCTAGCCAGTCTGGCAAGGCCAGATTGGGTGGCAGTAGGTCAGGGAAGGAGGTAACAAGGGCAGGAGAGGTTGGTACTAGAGACAATCTACAAAGAAATTCTAAAGAGTTTGAGATAGAGTGAAGGGGGGTGTGTGTGTGTATGTGAGAGAGAGAGAGAGAGAAATACGTTGGAGGGGACAAAGTCTTTGAATGCCAAGACCTTGACCTCGAACATTTTCTGAAGGCAAAAGAAGGCCCTTGCAGGCTTTAAGTCTTTGATTTTTCAGACATTCTCATCAGGCAAAAGGACATCTACAGAGACCAGAGCAGAGGTGGGGTGGCCAGTTTGGAAGCTATCAGTGAATTCTCCGTATTTCTGAAATTCCAAACATTAAGCCTTAAAATACCAGAAATCACTCTAGTTACAAGGAACCCATGGAGAGAGGACACTTTGCCAGAGGCTCCGGCATCAGTCCGCCCCTTACTCCACCAGCCTGTGTTTTCTGCTGCTTCACATGGGCCACATGCTGTGGCTGGCTCTTGCCACTCTGTCCCATGGAGACCTGACTGTGGACCTGGGAGGGGTGGCTCTGTAGACCCATTTCACAGTGGAGGAGACTGAGGACCACAGAGTGTTTGGTCAGGTTATTTAGCCACTAGTGGGTGGCAGTGGTGGACACTTATAGATTGTGATAGCTTCTTAAACCAGGTGGCTTAAAACAATGGAAATTTATTACCTTACAGTTTTGAAGGCCAGAAGTCTTGAATCCAGCTGTGGGCAGGATAGTTTCCTTCTAGAGACTCCGAAGGTGGATCTGTCCCATGCTGTCACCCAGCTTCTGGTGCTGCTGGCCAGCCTTGGCATTCCTTGGCTTGTAGATTTATCACTCCAGCCTCTGCATCCGTCCTCACGTAGCCTTCCCCCTGGATGTGTCTCCTCCCCTTCCCTTATAAGGACACTTGTCATTTAATTTGGGCCCATCCTAATCCAGGATGATCTCATCCTGAGATCCTTAACTATTACATCTGCAAAGACCCTTATCCAAATAAGGGCACTGTCTTGGTCTGCCTGGGCTGCTGTCACACATGCCATAGACTGGGTGTCTGAAAGAACAGAGATTTATTTCTCCCGTTTCTAGAGGCTGCAAGTCCCAGATTAAGGCAGCAGCACGGTCAGATTCTGGAGTGGGGCCTTTTCCAGGCTACAGGCTGCAGGCTGCTAGCTTCACACCATATTAGCACAGGGTGAACAGCAGGAGCTCTGATGAGCAGAATGAGGCTCAGAGACGGTAGGCGACTCGCCTGTGGTCACACGGCAAAGAGCTGGAATTTAAGCCCTGCTCAGAGTAGCCCCTGAGCTCAAACTCTCTGTGACTTTGACTCCCAGGAAGACCCTTGTCTCCACTCAGTGCATTGGATATAACTTGGCTCTTTTTTTTTTTTTTTTTTTTTAAGCCTTTATCTCCTGGTCAGGTTAAGTCAGTTGTTGTTACCAGCCCTTCTTGGTCAGTGAGGAAGCAAGTCCAGAGGGGCCAGGATTTGTGTACAGCCCCACTCATAGTCTGCAAGAGGGCTAGGTTCAGAGCCCAGCTCTCCTGACCCCTGGTCTAGCCCTCTTTGCTCTGTGTTCCTGAGAAACGGAATGCTTCTGAGGTGCCCTAGAGAGCATGTGGTCTTAGCCCTCAATTTACCGGGGAGGTCGCCAAGGTCCAGATGATTAATGGATCCCAGCCGCACTCAGAGCTCTGCATCCAGCTGGCCAAGACCCCTGATCCTTGGTCTTTCTTATTTGCAAATCAGAACTTCCAGACTGCATCCAATATCCTGTACCAACCGCCTGCTTTTGCTTGAATTGAAAAGTCAAACTTCCAAGCTCTATTGAAATCATTAGTTCTTCTTTGAAAGGCAGTTTTAATTTTGGAGAATCTCTTCGAGTTCCTAAAATGTCTCTGAGCTGAGGTGAGAGCCATCCCTTGAAACCCAGGAGCGCCATGGATGTCTTTATCTGAAGGGACGCGGTCCCCGGGGGCGCTGCGCAGACCCTCATTCCAGTCTAAGCTTTTCACAGTGATGCAGCCAGCTGACAGTCAGGCCCCGGCCCCGCAGAGGCAGTGCCCGCCGTCTCTTCTGAGAAGGCAAATGAGAAGTGAGAGAGAGTGACAAATTCTAATTAGTGGGATTATCCTCCCACGACATGTCTGGCTTCAGATGTGGGTCTCAGGGCCTGGTGCCCGGGCCTCCAGAAGTCCTTGCTTGGATTCCCACAAAGCCAGGACCCCTGAGGGTACATTTGTACATCATACCTTTGCCTCCTTGCATTTTATATTCTCATGTTCACTACTGGAAATGGGTGTTCCGTGGGCCTTCGACCTCATGCTGCAAATTGTACTCTGGAAAGACCATCTTTTTGCAGATTTCATGAAACATGCTATTTAATTGAGATGCAGTTGACATTTATCATCCCACAGTGCCGCCTGGCACTCCCACTTCCCGGTCCTGTTTAGTTTCACCCCAGTGGTGCCGGGTGGGTTTTGCTGACTCAGTTCAGACATATGCTGAGACTGAGGCCAAGAGAGGCAGCAAGAACCAAAGCCAGAGTCGGAATTCAGGCTTCTGCCATCGTACTGTATCTGCCTCGAATAGATTTGCAACGTGTCAGAGCTGAATGGGGTCCAGTTTTCAACAGAAGAGTGGCTGTGATGCCAGGAGAAAAGCCTGAACTCCTTCGCTGGGTCCTCAGGCCGACGGTGTTATTGCTGGCGTTTTCCAGCATGTCCCATTTCTCAGGGAGGCCGCGCTGTGGTTGAAAAGTGAGAGCTGGGGAAGCAGAGAGCCCAGGTTGGAGTTGAGCCTTCAGAAAGCACTAAAACCTTTCTAGGCCTCACTTTCCTTTCTCTGTAAAGCAGGGATAGTTAATAGTCATTGTCCTTGATGGAACGGTGTCCCACTCCCTCCAAATTCAAGTCCTCTTGGAACCTCAGAATGTGGCCTTATTTGGCAGTGATATCATTGTAAGTCTAATTAGTTAAGATGAAGTCATACTAGATTAGGGTAGACCCTAAGTCCACACTGACTGGTGTCCTTATGAGAAGATGAATGACGCAGAGACGTAGGGGAGGATGCCATGTGACAACGGAGGCTAGGACGGAAGTGCTGCAGCTGTAAGCCAAGGGCAGCTGTAAGCACCAGGGGTTGCTGGAGCTGCTCCACTCTGGAAGAGGCAAGGGAGGATCCCCCCAGGAGCCTTCAGAGGGGGCAGGGCCCTGCTTACACCTGGTTTTGGACTTTAGCCCTCAGAACTATGAGCCAATAAATTTCTGTTATTTAAGCCCCCCAGTTTGAGGTACTGTTATAGCAACCTGAGGAACCGACACCATCCCTCCTCGAGGTGTTGGAAAGATTAACTCACACAATCCTTGCTAACTGTCCAGGGAACCAATACAGTCCTTCCTTGGGGTGTTGGGAAGACTAGCTCATACAATCCTTGTTAACTGTCCATGCCACGTGGTGCGTGTCAGCCCTGCTCACTTTTCCTGCCATGCTTGCTGTGTCTCCTTGGCTCCACGCCCTCCTTTACAGGGTTCCCTTTCCTTCGAAGCCTCTTCCTTCACCCTTACCGTCTTCCCATCCTTTAGAGCTTACCCCCCCGGTTTTGATCCTGCGGAGAGCCTTCTCTGACAGCTCCCATCTTCCCACCCTGCCCCCAACTGCCCCCAGGTAAGGCAGTCACTCAAAAGTCCAGGCCTTATGGATTTGAACCCCCACCCTGCCACTTGGTGGTTTGTTGAACTCTGAACAAGTTAATTAGTACACTTGGGGCTACAGCTTCCTCATGCCTTATCCATAAGGTTCTTAGAGGGATTCAGTGAGATGATTAAGGAGATAATTTGCTCAGTGTCTGGCCTGCAGTAGAGTGTTCAATACAGGACCACTGTCGTCATAGCTGTCCCCAGCTTCTCCTGTGCTCCCCCAGAACCCATGTGCCTGAGTTTGGGTTTCTCCAGAATCAGGCTCCAAGGCAAGGATTTGAGGACAGGGCATGGGAGAGGCAAAGAGAACACAGGGAAGGATAGGAAGGGAGACAGCCAGGAAAGGGTGTGCTGTCAAGCCTGTTACCCCACTGCGGGGCTGGGCAGACTTACAAACTCCGGGAGCCAGTGTAAAACACCGGCTTCAGCCTCATCCCAGGTGACGGGCAAGGGAGAGGGGGTGCTGATACTCCAGTTTCTAACAGTCGTGGATTGAGTGTTGCTCTGAGGACATTAATTCCCTGGCTTGGCTGGTCTGCTGCATGGGCAACAAAGTGGGCCCTACTGGCAAAAGAGAGTCCTCAGGGAGAGAAATGCAGGACTGGTGGATGGAAGTCAGGCAGGTGGGTGCAGAAGTAGGAAAGGTGAGGAGATTTCAGGTGGGCACAGAAGTCTGCAACACTTGTGCATGCCACACATCTCAGGGTTATAGTCACTGGTGCTTTTTGCTTTTATCTATTTTCTTCATGGGCTGTGAGCCTCTTGAGGGCAGGCCTGCTTCTTCCGTCTTCTGTGTTTGCATCTCCTCTTTCAGCACTTAGTACCTGGCCAGTGCTCATGTAAATATTTAATAAACCGATGAATCTGGTCCAACTCCTCCATTTTGCAGATGCAGAGAGGTTGTGGCTCACTTAACAGAGCTGCTCCGCTAGCAGATTTTAAGAACAGGGACGTGAATCCAGAAGTAAAAATGCAGTGCGGGGTGGCTTTTCTCCTTTGTCTTCCTTTTCTATTGTTGGCCTGAATGTTCTCCCCTTTGGCTGTTACTCAGGTATGCATCGTGCAGAAGCGAGACA
This sequence comes from Macaca thibetana thibetana, assembly GCF_024542745.1. Taxonomy (NCBI): domain Eukaryota; kingdom Metazoa; phylum Chordata; class Mammalia; order Primates; family Cercopithecidae; genus Macaca; species Macaca thibetana. The sequence continues at coordinate 178,145,404 of NC_065582.1, forward strand.
CTAAGAAAATGTATGCAATGAAGTACATGAACAAGCAGAAGTGCATCGAGAGGGATGAGGTTCGGAATGTCTTCCGGGAGCTGCAGATCATGCAAGGGCTGGAGCACCCCTTCCTGGTCAATCTATGGTGAGTGTGGCTCTATCCAGGGCTCCTATGGGGAGCCAAATGCAAATTTGAAGGACTCTTCTGCATGGTAAAGAGAAAGGGATGAAATGTTCTGGGTTCAGTTATTCTTAACTATTTTGTAGAATACGTTTTCTGATGAAGTCTATAGGCATATGTTTCATTTTCATTTTAATTCTGTCCTCTTATCTGATGAATCGGAGTGGAAAATAAATGGAGAAAGGTTTTGTGTATTTGAGAAGATATGTGGAACGTTATAAGAGAATGCCAAGGATAGGCTACTAAAGGGAGTGGGGAGCTCAGTGTTTCAGAAAGTCACAGCCGTAGAGCTGATGGCAGGAAGGGCCACTGGGAACCAGTATTCTACTTCAGTACAGATGGCTGCCCATCATGGAAGTACCAAATTCGGAATTCTCAATCCAGCCCCCAAAACCTGCCATGACCCATGTTTCAGAACTTTCACTCCAGCCCATCCTTGGCTATTATCTTCACTTTAAATTTGCATCCTAGAAACACAGCCTGTTGGTGGTTCCCTGCCTCTGTGCTTTTGCGTGTGAAACCTCTTCCTAAAACACTCACGTCCCCGTCTCCAGCGTCCCCTAACCAACACTTGTGCGTTCCTGGCACCCACCTTAGGAAACCCTTAGGTTCCTAAGAGCCCTTGAAGACCCACAGGCCAGCTGAGTGCCCCTTACGACCTGTCTTGTCCTGTGTTTGACCTAACACCATCTTTATCACAGTGAACCCAGATTATTGCATTACTTATCTGTCCTCACACAGAAATTGCTTGTTTCTGGGAGTCTAACACAGTATCTGACACATTGGAGGGACTTAGCAAGTGTTTCCTAAGCTGGGTTGTGTTGAAGGGGAGAGAGAGAACAGGCTGCTTTAGGAAACGAATTCTGACCGTTTCATTCAGCGGCTCAGTTGACCCACTGACCTTAAGAGCTGGGACGGCCACCCTGGAGGGGTGAGTCTAGCTTTGCACGTACTTTACCACCACTGATTTCGGTTGCTCTGCACACTTAGAAGCACTTTGAACATTGAATGATAGCAGAACAAAGAGGAACACAGATTGTCCCATTTGAGAAAATCAAGGTGTGAGTACCAGGTGCCACAGACGTGGGCATTGCCATGGAGAAAACCCAAACCAAGTCTTGTCTGCCAGAGTCTCAGTATCCACTCAGAGTTCCTTGTGTCTCTACACAGTGATCTAAACACTTTGATTGTTTGGGATAAATAAACCCCTTTGTGTTTTGATTGCTATGCAAGGGAATTTTCTAAAGTGAATCTTTAATCCAAACAGCAACATATGTTCCTGGCAAAATATAGAGAATAAAATACATAAGAAAACAATAATTACCCAGCATCTCTTTGGGTTCAGATTAAAATTTCATGTGTAATTATTTTTATACTCCTTTTCTTGTATTTTTTCATATAAATGACATATAACTGTATGTGTTATTGATATATAAACATTCAGCTAAATTTTGTATTTTTTTTTTCTGAATTAATATCTGGCAGGAGCACTATCTCCTTATTACTGCAAACTTTTTGTAAATCATTTTTAATGGCTACATAATATTCCACTAAGGGAAAGCACAATAAACCATCTAATCAAACCTTCATTCTGTCACGTAGGTTACTTGGGCTGTTTCTAATTATTTTGCCAATGAAAATACTTCTGAGAGGAATATCTCTGAACCTGAAGTTTTTCAGGTGGGACACCTTTAGGTGGACTAAGAAAATCAGATGCCTAGTGGAGCTTGTATGATGTGTGTTAAAGGAGAGGAATGTGTTGGAGCAGCCTTTTCTTAGGCACCATTTTTTTTTTTTTGAGGTGAAGTTTTACTCTTGTCACCCAGGCTGGAGTGCAATCGTGCAATCTCAGCTCACTGCAATCTCCGCCTCCAAGGTTTAAGTGATTCTCCTGCCTCAGACTCCAAAGTAGCTGGGATTACAAGCTCCCGCCACCACACCTGGCTAATTTTTATATTCTTAGTAGAGATAGGATTTCACCACATTGGCCAGGCTGGTCTCGAACTCCTGACCTCAGGTGATCTGCCCACCTCAGTCTCCCAAAGTACTGGGATTACAGACATAAGCCACTGCGCCCAGTCTTAGACACCATTTCTTGATCCTCTGTTCATGGTCTAGCAACAGATGCCCTTTGGTTACATGACAGGGCTGGGTATATAAGAAAATTATCTGCAAATGTCAGCCTTTGGTGGCTTTGTATTTTATTTCCATCATAAGCAAGAAAGGGGTGAGCCTACTGCTTGACTTTGGAGTCACCCCTCAGACTCTGGGCCTCAGCTTCCTCACTTGTCATAATTACGTAATAATGCCTTGTTTACCACTAGGACTGTTTTGAGAATTAACTGAAAAGAAGACATGAAAGTATATTTTCTGTAAGTAAAACTGTTGTTCACTGTAAGAGTTATATATGTGTGTATGTGTATTAGTTCACTCTCCTACTGCTATAAAGAACTGCCCAAACTAGGTAATTTATAAAGGAAAGTTTAATTGACTCACAGTTTCACATGACTGGGGAGGCCTCGGGAAACTTACAGTCAGGGCAGAAGGCAAAGGAGAAGCAGGCACCTTCTTCACAGGGCAGCAGGATGGAGTGAGTGCCAGTGGGGAAAATGCCAGACACTTATAGAACTATCAGATCTTGTGTGAACTCAGTATCACCAGAACAGCATGGGGGAAACCACCCTCATGATTTAATTACCTTCCACCAGGTCCCTCCCATGACATGTGGGCATTATAGGGATTACAGTTCAAGATGAGACTTGGGTGAGGACACAGCCAAACCATATCATTCTGCCCCTGGTTGCTCTCAGATTTCATGTCCTCACATTTCAAAACACAATCAAACCTTCCCAACAGTCCCCCAAAGTCTTAACTTATTCCAGCCTTAACCCAAAAGTCCAAGTGCAAAGTCTCATCGGAGACAAGACAAGTCCCTTCCACCTGTGAGCCTGTAAAATAAAAAGCAAGTTAGTTACTTCCTAGATACAATGAGGGTACAGGCGTTAGGTAAATATACCCATTCCAAATGGGAGAACTTGGCCAAAACAAGGGGGCTACAGACCCCACACAAGTCCAAAATCCAACAGGGAGTCATTCCAAAATGATCTCCTTTGACTTTATGCCTAACATCCAGGTCACGATGATGCAAGAGTTGGGCTCCCCAGGGCTTGGGCAGCTCTGCCTCTGTGGCTTTGCAGGGTACGGCCTCCTTCCCAGCTGCTTTCACAGATGGCATTGAGTATCTGTGATTTTCCAGGTGCATGGTGCAAGTTGTCAGTGTATCTGTCATTCTGGAGTCTGGAGGACAGTGGCTGTCTTCTCACAACTCCACTAGGCAGTGTCCCAGTGGGGACTCTGTGTGGAGGCTCTGCTCCCTCATATCCCTCCTGCACTGCCCTAGCAGAGGTTCTCCATGAGGGCTCTGCCCTGCAGCAGACTTCTGCTTGGACATCCAGGTGTTTCTGTACATCCTGTGAAATCTAGGCAGAGGTTCACAAACCTCAATTCTTGATTTCTATGCATCTGTAGGCCCAACACGACATGTAAGCCACCAAGGTTTGCGGCTTGCACCCTCTGAAGCAACAGCCTGAGCTGAACTTTGGCCTTTTATAGCTACAGCTGGGACACAGGGCACCAACTTTCAAGACTGCACAAAAAGTAAGGCCCTGGGCCTGGCCCATGAAACCATTTTTCCCTTCTAGGCCTCTGGGCCTGTGATGGGAGGGGCTGCTGTGAAGGTTTCTGACATGTCCTGGAGACATTTTCCCCATTGTCTTGGTGATCAGCATTTGTCTCCTCATTACTTATGCAAATTTCTACAGCCGGGTTGAATTTCTTCCCAGAAAATGGGTTTTTCTTTTCTATCATGTTGTCAGTCTGCAAATTTTCCAAACATTTATGCTCTGCATCCTCTTGAACATTTTGCTGTTTAGAAATTTATTCCACCAGATACCCTAAATCATCTCTCCCAAGTTCAAAGTTCCACAGATCTCTAGGGCAGGGGCAACATGCTGACCGTCTCTTTGCTAAAGCATAGCAAGAGTGACCTTTACTCCAGTTCCCAACAGGTCCCTCATCTCCATCTAAGACTACCTCAGCCTGGACTTAATTGCCCATAACAGTATCAGCATTTTGGACAAAACCAACAAGTCTCTAGGAGTTTCCAACTTTCCCACATCTTTCTGTCTTCTTCTGAGCTCTCCAATCTGTTGCAACCTCTGCCTGTTACCCAGTTACAAAGTTGCTTCCACATTTTTGGGTGTCCGTATAGCAGCGCCCTACTAGCTTGGTACCAATGTACTGTATTCATCAATTCTCTAATGCTGCTGTGAAGAAATATCTGAGACTGAATAATTTATAAAGAAAAGAGGTTTAACTTATAGTTCTGTATTGCTGGGGAAGCCTCAGGAAACTTACAATCATGGCAGAAGGCAAAGAAGAAGCAGGCACCTTCTTCACAGGGCAGCAGGATGGAGTGAGTGCCAGTGGGGAAAATGCCAGATGCTGATAAAACCATCAGGTCTTATGAGAGCTCACTCACTCACTATGACAAGAACAGCATGGGGGAAGTTGCCCCATGATTCAAATACATTTCACTGGGTTCCTCCCATGATGCATGGGGATTGTGGGGATTATAATTCAAGATGAGATTTGGGTGGGGACACAGCCAAACCATATCAGCCATATCAGATAAATAGGTGTATCTATCACTTATTTATATAGTATCCACCTATTATCGTATATACATGCCTATATGTATGATGCATAGATGATAGATAAGTACATAGATGATAGACAAACAATAGATGGATATATTAGATAGATGATAGATAAATGATAGGCTAGATTAACAGATGATAGAGATGGTAGATGATAAATAAATGAATAGATGATAGATAAATAGATAGATGATTGATAGGTAGATTGATAGACAATGGCCCTTCAAGCTACAAGTTAAAAGGAGAAAGGTCACCAGATCATTGGTCAGTGCTCAGAACTTTGCACACGACAGGGGTCAGGATTTATTTTGTCATGAAGGAGAAAAACCTAAACTTGCGTAAGCACAAAAGAGAATTGGCTTTCATAACTAAAACGTTTAGACTGAGAGCTGATGTTGGTCTTGCACTGCCTTCTTTTGCTTTCCCCTGTGTTAGCTTTATTTTCAGAGCCACGAGTCACGCTGAGTCCTGGCAAGTCCCATTTCTCCTGCCAGCTGAACAGCCGCAGCAGAGGCTGAGGCTTGTGGGCAGTGACAGACCTGGCTTGGGTCACACGCCCATTCCTGACACAGCGGAGGACGGTGCAGGAGGTTTGTCCCATTGAGTCTTATGGACAGGTAGTGAGGGAAGGAGCTCTCCAGAGGGAAATTCAGAGCTGTTTCCAGAAGAAAACAAGTAGAGTCTGTGCGGCTCCCGAACTGGTGCCTGCTACCCACATGTGCGTGTCCTTATCCAGGAGACTCCATATCAGCCCTGCTCATTTCTCAGAGACAGAAAGCAGGGCCCCAAGCAGTTCACTATCTTGCCTGAACCATGTGATTTGCAATTCAGACTCAGACAGACCCACCATGCCTTAATGCTTCCAGTTCTTACAGGTAGCTGACCACTAACATCTCCTGGGCACTTGATATGTGTCTTACTGAACTTCTTCAATTCTCCCCACAGCTCTTTTCATTTCCTACTATTATCCCACTATTTTTGGTCCCATTTTACAGATGGGGCAACTGAGTCATGCCACTAGTAAGTGGAGGAGATGGGACATGAAGCCAGGCTGTCTGGTTTCATGGCCCACTCTGGTCACCTCCCTACCACAGCTGCTGTGATGGGGCCCTGGCCCCTCCCTGCTTGGCACCGCACCCTACCTCTTCCCTGATGGATGTCTTCCAGCTGTGCTAGTCTTTGGTGGCCTCTCTCACCCCTAGTGGAAGAGGACACAGTGTGGAATTGCCTGTCGGGGTCATAAGGACACCACCACTTCATATTAATGATACATCAGCTTTTCATCACTTTACATGGAGGGTGAATTATTGCAGCCTTGGAAATCCTGACTGTGCACCTTCTCATTATTCTTTTTTGCTGACATGCTCCGTAACTGGCAGAGGCAAAGGCCTGCATTGATTAATTTTCATAGCAGTTTTGCCTCTAAAGAATGAATGATTTGTGCTCCTAAGCCTGTGATGACCCAAGTGGAGTTGTCACGTGCAATATTTTCACTTGTTCTAATGCAAAGCTGTTTTACCCTCTTGGGTTTAAGACAACGAAGGCAAAGGAGAGAGGAAAAGCAAAGCCATGCCCCAGAGAGTGAGGGTGGCCCAGTAGTGGGAGCCCTGGTGGGATGGGTGTGGCAGAGGAGGAACGCTGAGGGAAGAAAAGCAGCGTGAGTGTTTCATCACTTTGGCTGTAAGGTCTGACCTCCCAGGTTCTCATCCTAGCTCTACCTCTTGATGGCTATGATGCTGCTATGCACCAAATTGTGTCCCCCTGCCTCAAATTCGTATGTTGAAACCCTAGCCCCCAATGTCTGTATCTGGAGATAGGGTCTTTAAGAGGTAATTACAGCTAAATGAAGTCGTAACAGTGAGGCATTAATCTGATAGGACTGTGGTCTTATAAAAAGAAGAGAGAAAGATGGATAGTGAGAGAGAGACATACACACAGAGAGAGAGATCTCATTAAGGATGCAGCAAGAAAGTTGCCCCTGCTGGCACCCTGAGCTCAGATATCCAGCTTTTAGAACTGTGAGAAATAAATTTCTATTGCTGGAGGCCCCCAATCTATGGTTTTTTGTATGGTAACCTAAGGTGACTAATAAAGGTCTCTGCTGTTACTGCCATTACAGGCATATGTCGGAAATATTGCAGGTTCAGTATCAGACCACAGTGAAGCAAATGTCACAATAAAGAAAGTCACACAATTTTTTGGTTTTCAGTGCATATAAAAGTTGTTTATACTGTAGTCGATTAAGTGTGCAATAGAATTATGTCTAAAAAACAATGTACATGCCATAATTTAAAAATACTTTATTGCTAAAAATACTAATGATTATCTGAGTCTTCAACAAGTTTTAATCTTTTTGCTGGTGGAGTGTCTCGCCTTGATGTTGACGGCTGCTGACTGATCAGAGCGGTGATTGCTGTGGCAACTTCCTAAATTAAGACAACAATGAAGTGTGCCAAAATGATTAACTCTTCCTTTGACGGAAGATTTCTTTGTAGCATGAGATGCTATTTGATGGCATTTTACCTATGGTAGAACTTCTTTCAAAAATAGAGTCAATCGTTTAAAATCCTTTAAAACTCTGCTGCTGATTTCTCAACGAAGTTTATGTGATATTCTAAATCCTTTGAATTGGTTCAGAAATATTCATGGCATCTTCATATGGAATAGGTTCCATCTTCGGAAACTACTTTCTTTGTTCATTCATAAGAATCAGCTCCTCACCCGTTCAAGTTTGGTCATGAGATTGCAACAGTTCAGTGATATCTTCTGGCTCTACTTCTAATTCTGGTTCTCTTGCTACTTCCACCACATCTGCAGTAACTCCCTCCACTGAAATCTTGAACCTCTCAAAGTCACCCATGAAGGTTGGAATCGGTTTCTTCTAAACTCCTGTTAATGGTGATATTTTGACCTCCCATGAATCACAGATGTTCTTATGGCATCTAGAATGGCAAATTCTTTCCAGAAGATTTTCAATTTACTTTGCCCAGATCCATCAGCAGAATCATGATCACTGGCAGCTCTAGCCTTACAAAATATCCTTTTTTTTTTCCCTTTTTTTTTTTTTGAGACGGAGTCTTGCCCTGTCACTCAGGGTGGAGTGCAGTGGCGTGATCTCAGCTCACTGCAACCTCTGCCTCCCGGGTTCAAGTTATTCTCCTGCCTTAGCCTCCTGAGTAACTGGGACTACAGGTGGCCGCCACCATGCCCAGCTATTTGTATTTTTAGTAGAGACGGGGTTTCACCACATTGGCCAGGCTGGTCTTGAACTCCTGACCTCAGGTAATCTGCCTGCCTCGACCTCTCAAAGTGCTAGGATTACAGATGTCAGCCACCGCGCCCAGCCCCAAAATGTGCTTCTTAAATAATAAGATGTGAAGGTCAAGGTTACTCCTTGATCCACGGACTGCAGGTTAGATGTTATGTTGGCAGGCATGGAAACAGCATTCATGTCCTTGTACATCTCCATTAGAGCTCTTGAGTGACCAGGTGTATTGTCAACAAGCAGTAATATTTTGAAAGGAATCTTGCTTTCTGAGCAGTGGTATTGTTTTCTCAATAATGAGCTTAAAATATTTAGAAAACCATTCTGTAATCAGATGTGCTGTCTTCCAGGCTTTGTTGTTCCATTTATAGAACACAAGCAGAATACATTTAGCAGAATTCTTAAGGGCCCTGGGATTTTTGGAATGGTAAGTGAGCATTGGCTTCAACTTAAAGTCACCAACTGCATTAGCCCCTCGCAAGAGTCAGCCTGTTTTTTTGAAGTTTAAAAACCAGGCATTGGCCGGGCATGGTGGCTCATGCCTGTAATCCCAGCACATTGGGAACCTGAGGCGGGCAGATCACCTGAGGTCAGGAGTTCAAGACCAGCCTGACCAGCATGGAGAAACCCCGTCTCTACTAAAAATACAAAATTAGCCGGGCATGGTGGTGCTTGCCTGTAATCCCAGCTACTGGGGAGGCTGAGGCAGGAGAATCGCTTGAACTCAGGAAGCAGAGGTTGTGGTCAGCTGAGATCGTGCCACTGCACTCCAGCCTGGGCAACAAGAGCAAAACTCCATCTCAAAAAAAAAAAAAAAAATTAAATTATAAAATAAAACCAGCCATTGACTTCTTTATAGATGTAAAAGTCCTAGATGGCAT